>NC_072792.1:171595675-176395675 GCF_028583425.1 Eublepharis macularius
TTTCCTCTCAGTGGGCCTGAATGGCTCTGCACAAGGACACCATCAGTGCTTGGGGAGGGGGTGACTTCTCTCAGTTTGGGATGTGGACTATGGGAAAGAAGCACTTTACTCCTGCTGTCCAACCCAAATCTTTCTTTCCCCTCTTGTATTGTAGTCAATGTCTTTAACAGCAATTACTCAAATATCAGACAAAGAAAGTTTTATTAAGTATGAGAAAGAAAAAGGAAAAAAAGCCATTTATGTAGTAAAATGATAACAAGAATAATTATGTAAATATAATTTTGGCTAGCAATTTTCCATAACATACTAGCAAGATAGAAGATGCATTTTAAAATCCTATGTCCCCAAGGTGGCAAGTTACACAGATTTCCTCAAGCATCTGAGTCGGAGCTGAAATTTGAACTTTGGCCCATTTATGCAGCTTGGGATGGGCAACTTTGTCTCTGCTGCTTAGTGGATTGTGTCATTCAAGGCAAGTGAGGATCAAATGGGTAGGGTCGCCAATTGTGGTTGTGTATGGTCCATTTCAGAATAGAGCCATGTTATGAGAGAAACTGTTTTCAGTAAGGTTTGGGGGTATTTCCATTGTCACCCTAGACTGCATCCTGGATGTTTGCTCCAGAGGGGTCAATTGCAGCCCCAGGGAAGGTAGAATTGAGATGATAAAAATGTCAGTGTGGTAAGTGTGAAACTCCATTGCCTGCATGCTATTTGCTATGTTTGTATCTCATGTAGTTTGTTTCTTAGCAAAAATGGAAGACAGAAAAGACAAAGAAAACAGCCTCAGTGAAGAGCTTTTTCAGTAGCATTTTAGTTCTTATTCATCTGTCTTATTTTCTGTAGTGAAGTTTTCCAACACTCTGACTCTCTCAGCCTTATAGTTCTCTATGCCCAGACAAATGTCTGCAGTGTCTTTGCTCTTATTTTGTGATTTTTTTATCCCACCTGTTCTCCAGTGAACTCAGGACAGTATGTACGGTCCAACCCCCCATTTTTATCTTCATGACAACCCTCTAAGATTGATAAACTGAGAGAGAGTATCAGCCCCAAGCTAAAGCTGCAAGATGGCCAGCAAGCATTTGAAACTCAGCTCAGCGAGGATTTGAAACTAGGGCTTCTCAATCTTAGCTTAATATTCTAATGATGAGAACACAGTTTTTTTTAGAACCAAAGCAAAGCTATCTAACATTAGAGATTCATTTTCAGCACACTTCTACCTTGTACCTTTTCCTTTGTTATACCACTTAAGTTCTAAAACCACCACCCAAATTCCCTTAGGAAAAACAAATTGCTTCATCGTTGTTTCTTGAAGGTTTTCAGACCAGTGTTCCCTGGCATCCATCGCAATTAGGACACGGGAAAGTGTCTGGAATGATGTGGATTTCTGATGTAAACACCAACTTCCCACCACTGACATCCATTGGGAAGATGGCCTGTGAAGAAATTGTTATTCTGTTCAAAATGTAGCCTTAGATAATTTGATAGCCTAGTAGTTAAGTGGAGGAATGGACTAAGGGCTCAGAAATTAGATATGACTAAGCACTAGGGGTGTGCAAAGGCACACTGTTTCATTATTCTTGTTTCGGGTTTACCTGAAACAAGAATCTGTTTCGGATACAGGCAAAAGCCGAAACGGCTTTCGGGTCTGTTTCTGCTTGTTTCGGCTTTCTTTCGGCTTTTTCAATGGGAAAATGCCTCCGTCTTCCCGGATGCCTGGGGGAGGCATTTTCCCACCGAATCATCCCAACATTGGTGGGGACCTTCCTCTAACCCCTCTCTAACAACCCCCCAAGTTTCAGACCGATTGGACTTTGGGGGGCCATGTTATGGCCCCCCAAACCAGGTCCCCCTATCCTCGCATAAGAAAGGGAAGGGTGAGCATATTGTTAGCTTGCTGCTGCTCATCTTCTTCATTATTTCCTATGGGGAAATAATGAAGAGGCATGCTTCCTTTGCCAGGGGTGGCATTTTGCATGCAAAATATGCAAACAATATGCAAATATGTGAGGATAGGGGGACCTGGTTTGGGGGGCCATAACATGGCCCCCCAAAGTCCATTCGGTCTGAAACTTGGGGGATTGTTAGACAGGTGTTAGAGGAAGGTTCCCACCAATTTTGGGATGATTCGGTGGGAAAATGCCTCCCCCAGGCGTCTGGGAAGACGGAGGCATTTTCCCATTGAAAAACCCGAAACAACCCGAAACATTTCGGGTTATTTTCTTTCGATTAACCCGAAACATTTCGGGTTTCCCAAAACGTTTTGGATAACCTGAAACAACTTGTTTCGGGTTTCTTTCGGGTTTCAGAAACCCGAATTGCACACCCCTACTAAGCACCTTGCAAGTATGGAAGCTCTTTGTGTGTCGAGGCTTGATGGAAACATTGAGCATTGAAAAGGAAAGAGAGCCGGAGTTAGGTAAAGGGATAGTACTCTGTGATTATAGAGATGCAAAATTGTATTTTTGTTATGCCATTAGGAGCTTGGGGATAATTTGAGGACATAAACATTCATACGTGCATCTGATAGGCATAAAGTCCTACATCTGGACAGGGGAAAGAGGAGAGGAGAGTAAAAGAAACTACAACCCTACCTGAATGAAGAAGGCCCTCCATCCCTCTGCTGGAATGTCTAATTCCTTCTTATACTGACGACTTTTCTGCACAAAGATCAAAGAAGAGGAAGACAGGCAGCAGTTTTAGGATCTAGGAAACTTAACATTTCTCTAACCTGCAATACTACAGCTAACTTCATGAATAAACCACATATGTTAATAGCCAAGTGTGCACAGTCAATGGATGCTTAAATTCATGGATTTGGACCACCTGTATGCAAGGGAAATTTTTCTCCCAATGTTGGGCATCGCAAGATATGTTGGAAAATCATAAACATTGAAAAAAAGGGAGCAGGGGTAAAACAAACACAGAAAGAGAGAAGATGTTGCCTGTGTGTGCAGCAACACCTCTTATTTCAGCCTTCATGTCAGGAAGGACCCCTCCCCTTTCCAACTGGCATGGAGGTGGGTGAGTTGGCAGAGGGGAGGCTCTGCTGTCTCCTCCCCAATGGCTGACCAAATGATCCCATTAGATCAAGGCAGCAGCTGGGCACTTGCAACAGGACCGTTGTAGTAAAAAACAACCAGGCTGGAAATGGTGGTCTCCATTTGGAAGTCTCAGAACCTGTCTTTTGGGATAAAACAGGCTAGCTGGAGAAGGTTTAATTCTGCTTTGGGAACAGGACAGAGCACCTGGTTGTGAGGTTTGCCTCTGGTGATGAACAGAACTGGGACCCTTTAGGAACCTGTTCGTAACCTCACATATTGAAAAGAACTCAGACCAGAACCTGAAGCCAAAACTTGCCCCAGTTTCAGCACCTCAGCAGGGCTTTGCCAGTGACTGCCTGGAGACCTGTGCTGCTGAATTGTTCTTTAAAAACTGCTGGTACCTAAATCAATTTTCTTTGTTATTTTGGTGAAACTGCTTCAGTGATCTCTGTACTACCAATACACAGTAGAAAACTAACCTCTCAGCAGCAGCCCAAAGCCTTTGTGCCCCTTACTCTCAAGACATCTTGAAATTGAGGGGAAGGTTTCTATCACAAAACCAGCCAGGTGCCCCAAATTCATAACTGGCAGTCTGGTTCCCCTCGCTTACAAGAAGGGGTCTGCTGCAGTACCAAAAAGTAAATTTCCAGCATTTTTTGTCAAAAGCTTTTGCAGTGTCGAGTGAGAGAATAGGAACTTGATCTCATCACTTACTGTTTAATGCAATCACAACAGCAACCATTATAAGATTATCTGTACCTTGCCTACCTCACATAAATCCTACCTGGTGTGCATGTACCCAAGTTGTAATAAAAGTCTCTTAGCAAGAATGTCTTCTAATTTCTTAACTCCTATATTCCTCAAAGAAATAGGCTGACCGAATGACGTCACTTCTGCTCTGTGAATGGGAGTTGCTCTATCAACATGGAAGTTGCATTGAGCATGTTGCTCAATGCCACCCCTTCCCCCAAAGTGTTACACCCGCCCCAGCCCATAGGCATGCAACACTGAGTCTGTGGGGTGCACTAGTACTGTTTGAAATATTATTTACTGATCCACAGCAACCAAAGGAACACAGCTTTGTCAGAATAAGTACACAGTTGAGCCGTCTGCTATGATCAGCTTTTAGAAACTGTTTATTGAAATCAATACACAGACAAAAATGCCCCTCAATAGTAGTTTGAGTATGTAGCCACTTCTACTGACAGCACTCTTAAACATTTTTGCTTTGCAGTACAAAAAAAAGAGATTGAGCAGTGGTCTGCCTAATTAGCTTTGGCATAGGAACAGTTAGATGTAGGCTTACCAATCCCCCACCCAGGGCAGGGGATCTCCTGCTCCCACCTCTTCCCTCCCTTCCCCACTTATTTAGCCAGCGGGGGCCCCCCCAGCATGCCCCTGGAGGCACAGTGGCACGGTACACCCCTGCACTGCACCACGGTGTGCTTCCTTGCCCTGCCACGGTGCGCTCCCGTGCCCCGCAACGGGCCCGTTTTTGGCTGAATTAGTCCCACGGGGGGGGGGGGGTGATTCAGCTGCCTTACCATGCGCTGGGGCACTTCTGGGCCACCTTTTGACCCACATGATGACTCAGGCCATCGCAGGACACTAAGCCATGTCAAGAAAAAGACACTCACCACATGCTCAACATTGGTCTTTGTCCATTTAACATTGTTGTTCCGAAAAGAATTTCCAGCTCCTGTCCTCATTCTGAAGTCTCGCCTAGGAATATTAAAGCAGAATGGGATGTGTGTTATCTGCTGAGAAAAATCTCTGTCAGAGACCAAGTATCTACCACACTTCAATGTGGGTGGAAGAACCCTACCTGGTTCCCCCAACAGTGTCAGCATGGTAAGAGAAAATGTCATAGGGTTCCGGAGATGAATTGAAATAGATGATTCCAGTGGTATTTGTCTAGAAAAAATGAAAGATGTCAGTGAGGACAAAAGACACCAAAGATACTCCCACTTCTTAGAATCTCAGACTTGTTTCTCTGTGGTATGGTATTTTGAGTACTGGACTCAGGGAGGCCCAGATTTAAAGCCTCATTTGGTTATGAAGTTCATTTGGGTATTCTTGGAGGGGAATGCCTTTTTCTGACATTCACCATCATCCTGAAGCTGGAAGCCAAATTTCAGACACCTCCTTTTATTTGTTGATTTGTGTGCCTGCCACAGAGAACCTAGCTTACACTGGAAAGGGCATGGCAGTGGGAGATTTCCTGAGGTCACACCACCCAGGATGCTCCTATTCCCTCCCTCGTGGAATTGTTATTGTGAGGATAAAATGGAAGACAGAAGAACAACATCAGGCATTTTAGGCCCATGTTGGGGGACAGGAAGACCAGCACAAGTAGGGATGTGTGTGGAAAATAACTCCTCTTTGACAAAACAAAAGGGTTTTAAAAACTTCCCTGAGCTATCAGAACCTGTGTGGCACAATGCATAGAATGCCGTACTAGGATCTAGTAAACTCAGGTCTGAATCCTACTTCTGTCACGAAAGTTTCCTGAGTGACCTTGGGTCAACCACACAATCTCAGGGTTTGGGGGAAAATAAAATGGGGAAAAGCAGAACAATGTAAGCTGTTTTGGTTGCCCATTCGAACAAAGGCAGGGTATAACATTTGTTACAATTTTGGCCACAGCTCATAACCAAATATAATTGCTCTTTGGGTCACTTCTGCCAGTATTTCTGAAACACTTGACAGGAGGCAGACTTGCTCATTCAGTTTTCAACCTACTGTTAAATATTGTGAGCTCAGTGAACTAGAAAAAAAAGTAGAAGCACTGTATGCTTATGTACCACCCTTCTGGACAGATGAGTGCCACACGGAGAGCGGTTAAGAAAGTCAGGGTTATTGCTATCCCTGAAATACAGCTCAGGAGCTAGGGCTGAGAGGAATAGCTTATTCGAGGCCATTGAAAGACTTTATGGCAGCAGTCAGAGTCAAACCAGCAGAGAGGTTCTTTGGGATGAGTAAGTAGAACAAGAGGGCATATTTCTAGCAACCTAAATAAATATACCCTGAATTGGCAACCCCTGGCCTAATTGTTCACTCTCAGCCGAACATGATAAAATAATCCAGGATGAGGAAACTGAAGGTCAACTGCAAAGAAATCCAGGAGGACTTCCACAGATTGTGCAAGTGGGCAATAATGTGGCAAATGAAGTTCATGGTTGATAAGCGTAAGGTGATGCACACTGGAACAAAAAACCCAAACTTCAAGTACATGCTGATGGGGTTTGAACTTGTTGAGAAGGAGAGTCCTTGGTGTCATAGTCTACAGTTCAATGAAAATGTCAACCTAGGATACTGCAACAGTGAAAAAGGTAAACTCTATGCTGGGGATTATTAGGAAACAGACTGAAAATAAAACAGACAATATGTATAATTTATGATGAAAGCCTCAATTAGAATACTGTGTGCCAAAAGGACATTGGAGAGTTGGGAAATGTAGGGAAGAAGGAAATCAAGATTAAGGGGTTGGAGACCTTTTCTAGGAGGAAAGGCTGAAGAGTCTGGAACTTTTCAGGTCAGAAAAGAGACAACTTCAAACATCATTTTTCAGTAGCAGCGCCATGGGAGCATCAAACGGAAATTAGAAAGCAAGATCCAGATTCTAGTCTACTCCTTTCATGGAAGGACTTTCAGAGCATGTACATTTTTCTTACCATTGTTCTATGCCAAGAAACCGAGGGACGTGGATAATTATTTTTGACCCGCGTATAGAAAATGAGGATTGGCTTTGATAGTGTTTCTAAACCCTCAAATCTGTAATCAGCGTTTGGGATGATGCTGGAAAGGAAAAGGAAGAAAATGGTGAAACAAGTTGATTGAAGAGATTCATATACAAATCTTTTGTCCAGAAAATAAGGATTTGGGGTTCGAAACTCATCTCTCTCTCTTTTCCTCCTCCTCCGTTGTTGTTGTTGAGAGAGAGATCTCTCTCTTTTCCTCCTCCTCCGTTGTTGTTGTTGAGAAAAAGAGATTCTTTATGGAGAATGGAATGTTGTGCAACACTGGTTAGAAAGCCTTCCCTGACTAGCTTTGAAAAATAAAAGTGCTTTTCAGCATACAAAGAATTAAGGAAGTGTGTACTCACTGGAATTAAAAACGATAACAACTTTTCACCAGTGTGCATGATGTCTTCAAAAGAGAGGAGGAAAAAGTGGGTAGGGCATGCCCGAAAGTACAAATCCCCCTTTCTCTGCTCATTGTGATATTCCTAGATCATATTCCAATCACAAGAGAAGTCAGAGGAAAGGGGAAGAAGAAATCCAGTTTAATATGATTTTGCAGTCTTTTCTCATTCTGACACCCTTCCAGTTTCAGCACCTATATTTCTGGCCAATTGATAGAGCTGCTTTACATGTTGAAAAGTCCACCTGGACTGCCAACAGACTTGACCTCAGAATTCCTTGCTTAGAACTTAATTCCCAGTTATGCATCGGCCATACCTGGATCAGGCCTGTGGTGCATGGAAACTTACCCCTCCCTCCTATCATTTCCCCAAATTAAAAGGATCAAGGGAGATTCTACTTGCCCCATTGGGGAAATTATATATGTGGTATATTTGTACAAATAGGTTTATCTAACAGGGCAAATAACAGTTCCGAAGGCATGTCTCTAAGGAAAATCAAATGCAGTCAAAGCGGGGGCTTAATACTCTCTTCCTTCAATCCCAATCTGAATTGGGCTTCCATGTGCCTAAGTTTTCCTTTCTGAACACAGAACTGTCAACACAAATTCCACACAGGAAGTTTTAATTGGGCTAAAATCTTCAGTGAACTAGAGTAGCACACCAGAGGTATTTCTTTTACATGGGTGGATTAATTGACATCACAAATGGACTTGCTGGACATCATCTTGAATATGCTGCTTCCTTAAAAATTAATATTAAACCAAACCAGTGACTGTACTTCTGCTTTGTTGAGAAATTTCCCATTCTCCTTCTCCATGGGGAATAAGAAAAAATGTTGGCCGTCAGAAGGTAAAATTCACTTTTGGAGTACAGACTCACTGGAGATGCTTCTCTCCTTCTAGGTAGGGAAAGTAATAATGGGAGTTGTCAGGCATCGAGTCTTCATCCCCTGATCCAATGATTATGTACTTGGATACATTTGTGTATCGCTCATTGTATGCTGGAAAGGGAAAAAAGCAAAGGTTATGTTTGTGGCAGGTGCCTGAAAGTCCCACTCTGAGCCTGACTCCTGTTGAGCAGAATGGAAAGAGCCACTGCAGAACACAGAAGGAGAAGTGCTGCTCTTTCCATCACAGATGGATTTCAACTAGCAGTTTTAAAATTCATCCTCCCACTGCACTCTCCCTCCCTCTGTGCATATTGACAAGGATAGCATGTGCTCACCCAGTGGGTCCAAATGAGAAGCCAGAAGACTGAAACGGGGGTGGTCCAACTCTTGGGTTATATTCATCTCATAGAAGGCTCTTAGCCTGTAAGACCAGCCACAATAGGCTCGGTATTGATGGGGGAAACTCTGCACAAAATTGGAATCACAAGAGTTAGGCATGTGTCCTAGGGGAAGGCAGACTCAATATTTCTGTAAAGAGTCCAGAAGGATGATGGTTGTTGTGGGTTTTCCGGGCTGTATTGTCGTGGTCTTGGCATTGTAGTTCCTGAGGTTTCGCCAGCAGCTGTGGCTGGCATCTTCAGAGGTGTAGCACCAAAAGACACTGGACACTGAGAGATCTCTGTCTTTTGGTGCTACACCTCTGAAGATGCCAGCCACAGCTGCTGACGAAACGTCAGGAACTACAATGCCAAGACCACGGCAATACAGCCCGGAAAACCCACAACAACCATCGTTCTCCGGCCGTGAAAGCCTTCGACAGTCCAAAAGGACCTTTAAGACTAACCAACTGTACTGTAGCATAAGCTTTTGAGAATCAAAATTCTCTTTGTTAGATGCATGGAGGTGTCTAGCAGAGCCCCTTTAAGCCCGTTGCCTGTATTGGTTCAGGCTTCTAAGTTTCCACAGGCCCAGTTCTACCTTAACATCCTGGGAGCAGAATGTCTGGCTCAGCTAATTAACTGCACCTGCAAGCTGTTGCCGAGAGGGGGCCTTGAGAAACAAGGGAGTCTTATCTCAGTTCCCGCCTAGCAACGCTGATTAACGGCACCTCTGATTGGCTAGGAATCTGAGAGGGGGATGTTAGGTCCTCTCAGCCCTCAGATTGCTCCAGGCTACTTTTCCATCAGCATGAGGGAGATTTTTGCTCTATGCCAGGCCTGACGACCAGACTTGCCTGGTATAGTTTAAGGAGTATGTTAGTGAGTATAAGCCTCAAGTTTTCCTCAGAGAAATGCTAAGTTAGCCAGCTTTATGTTTTAGTTAGTCAGCTATAGTTACAATAGACAAGCTTTTATTGTTTTAAATGCCCTTTGCTTGTGCCTTAGTAGAGTGGTTCCTGCTACTTGCATACATTCTTCTGAAGTAATAAACACCTTTTATGTAAGCCTTGTGTCTGTGAGTGTCTGACCAAGTGTATGCAGAGTCCCCCAGGTTGGAAAAGAACCCGGAGTCCGGTGAGTCTCAACAGGAGGGGTAAGGGTTATTCTTCCAGGAGGCCTGCTAGGGGTTTGAGTGGCTGTAAGCAGCACTTGAAATGGCAGGCGGGAGGTAGCCCCTTGGACCCCTATCCCTGGATAGGAGGGTATGAAGAAATTGGCCTGATATATATAGGTGGTGAGGGGAGAGGGGAGTAGATGCAATCAGTATGCTTCTGATAATAAGATCAGTTTGCTTCTGGTAATGAAATTAGTTACTTCTGATAATGAGATAATCATTCATAGTCTCTATTCAATCCAAGTCCGACAGAGTTAAATTTACATATGAATTCCAATTCAGCAGCTTCTCATTGGATTTTGTTTTTGACAGGTTTCTGCTGAACTATGGTGACCTTTAAGTCCTTGATGGAATGTGCTGGTAGATTGAAGTGTTCTCTCACTGGTTTCTGGATGTTGGGACCAGTCACAGAATAGCAGCTTGTACAAAAATTACAGCATTTCAGAGTCTCTGCTGGGAAGTAAAAAATAATTGTAGGGGTGTGCACAACCCCCTGAAAAAGTCGGGGGATCCAAGATCCACATTTCAGGGACCCCCTCCCCCCAAAAAATCTAGTATTCCTGAAATCTGGTAAAGATTCTCTGATCCAGTTAAGATAGATCAGAGAATCCCAGATTTATTAGGCCATTATTCCCTAAGGGGAAAATAATCTTGGGGCTCCCTTGGATCTGGGGGTGGAATTTTCCAAGAAAACTCCAGACTGTCCTCTAAAGGGCAGGAACATTCCATTGGCCCCTGAAGAAGGTGCCCCCAGCCAGTGTCCATTATTCCTTAAAGGGGAAACATTTCAAAGGAGGATCTCAAGCAGAAACATGCAGGGGAAAGACTAGCAGAGGCCAAAGGCACACTTCCAAACACAAGAGGAAGGCAAACAGAACTATACTGAAGCAAAGGAGTGGATGGAATCCTCCCAGAACCAAAATGAATCAAGGGGACCAACATCAATAGAGAGAATCAAGTCAAAACTGAGAATTCCACCTTAACCACATTGAAACATCTTCGCCCAACTGAACCAGAGTCTCTCACAGAAGCCAGGCAGAGAAGGAGAACTCCTGCACTGGGAGGCCACTCACTTCCTCCTCCCTGCCTCACTCCTCCTTCCTCCTGCTTCTGCCTCACTACCTCCTCATTCCTGCCCCACCCTGTTTCCCCAGGAGAAGCCTAGGAAGGAGTCAGCCAGAAGTTGAAGAAATGTTTCCCAGTTTTACCCAGATTTATCCAGGGAGCTGGAACTGGTTTTCTGGACTAGATCCGTGATTCTCTGATTTGATTTGAGAAGGTTGGATTAAGCCAGTTCTGCAAAAATCCAGCTTTTCCCCGGAATCCCAAATTCAGATTACACACCTCTAATTAGTTGAATTCAGCTACATTTCACGCGCTGCCTATTCAAAGGAACACGCTGTGGCATGAATTAAGCAATGATCACATGTTGTGACTGAATGTACTGCCAACATGTAAACTTGAGAAAAAATTAGTGATCTGATTTAACAGTTGCACACAAACATGCTCAGGTTTGGTGTGCAAAATGTGTAAGGGGAAAATACTAGTGAGACCAATGGTATTACTTTCCCCAGCATACCCGAGACGATTGACTGTACAATCCAAAGCAGACATACTCTACATCAGCTGATTGAAATAGACAGTACAACTGTTCTCAGGACTCCACTGTCATACAACCAAAGATGGAAACCACCTTTTTGGAGCAGATAGGTATGAGGGAGATTGCGGGGCAGCCATGGGAAAGCAGTGAGAGCGTGCATGCAACCCAAGATTTGCGAAACATTTTTTAAACCAACGCAAAAAAAAATGTATGATGGGTTCAGTGCTACTTTTTGCTACTTGTCATTAACCTGACATTTGTATAGATGTGCTCCATGGGAATACTTGACTGAAAGTTGAATTTTACCTCTGTGAGGTTGAGAAAATCCATGCCAATGGGAATAATTGCAACAACTCTAGTGTCAACTGCTGCAGTCAGCCAAGTGATCCATCCATCCTGCAGGGTGGAGAAAGCAGATGCAATAAAACTTAAAGGGAGGAGGGGAGAAGAGAAACAGTTTTCACAGCAACTACTTGAATCTCAGAGCTTGGGGCTCAGGAGGGATGATGCACATTCAAGCAGCAATACGGCCAAGAGAGAATGAACAACGTGCTCAGTAAGGCCCTCCTACTTACCATGGAAATACCTGTCAGTGTGAACCGCGTGATGTTTTTCTTCATTGTTTTCATCATGTAGTCTGTGATCGTGTCCATGGCTCTCACGGTGGCCTGCAGAGACAAAACATGAGAATAGCCTCCTCATGGAAAGCAAGAGACGCTTACTCAGAGGTTGCCTAGATGGAAGGACAACACCATCCCCAAATGGTTTCCATGTAAGGCCTGTGTTACCTAACCTCCCATAGAATCAGCCGAGCTAGCAATTGTGGCACAGATGTTAGCTAGAACAAAATGAGCTAACATTTGCTGCTGACATGCTGGGGCTTTAATTCTTTACATGTATAGACGGCAGGGCTTTTTTTCTGGGAAAAGAGGCGGTGTAATTCTCATGAGTTTCTGGGAAGAGATGAATGTGAAACATCAGGACACATGATCTCATTTCTTAGTCCATCCCTGAACACAATTATCTGCTGACACGTAAGTCTGGAGGACAAATACAGGGTTCTTGTGAAAGAGTGCGGAGTCTCTGGGATCCGTAGCCAGCTTTGGGGGACATGAACGTGAGGATTACCTTGACCATCGGGAATTGCACAAGCCAGTGTGGTGGTGCAGCTGAGTCATTCATAAACCTCCACCAGGAATATGCAAATATATCATACCCTGTAATATTCTCACGTCCTAATGGGTGTTTCTGGAACAAAAGAAATGAGAGGAACACAGAAGGTGGATCTCCTTTGGCAAAAGAAATGGGCCTTTCCTAAATGAATATTTAAATGGATTTTGGTCCCTCCCTCTGGTGGACTTTCATCAGAAATGCAGTTTCCAGCTAACCCAACTTTAATTCTGTTTTGTATTGAAATAAAAAGCCTGCCCATTGTAGCATTGTGGTTAGGGGGACTCTGCCACAGAGGAACAGTACTGCCTATCAGGGAATCGACTGACTGGATTCAGGGACGGAGGGAAATTTCTGTACAGACAAGCCCTTCAGTACTTACATGAAAGGTCAGTGGCTGGAAGGGAACCTGCCTCAGCACTGCTATGATCCTGCAGAGAGAAAACGGTCACTTTCCCTGTGGATACCAAATGAGCTCTCAACTGCTGACTTTAGAAGCCATGTCAATAAAAGACAGTCGGGGACAACCTGAAGTGACATGGAACAGTCTCAAGTGATTCCCTACCCTTGGATAATTGTATTGCCGTCAAACATCTGTTTTTTATTACTGGATAACAGAATGTGAGACTGGATAAAATTGCTCATCAGGGGTTTATTTATATTCATGAACCACACATTCCAAATACATGAGAGTGAACTTCTGGGCAATCTTTGCAAAAATGTATAGTCCTTATATTTTGACCTCTGGGTTGTCAGAGACTCACAAATTTGGAGTTCTCCTCCATTTTATCCTCACATTAACAGCCCTGTGAGATAGATTGGGATGAGAATGTGTGACCAGCTGAAGGTCCCCCAGTAAAATTCCAGAGCAGACATGGGAATTTAAACTTCAGTTTCTCAGATCCTACACTAACTCTTTAACCCCAACACCACATATTTCTCCACCCTGAATCTATTGTCCATCAGTTTCATTGGATCTCTTTGAATTACAGTGTAATGAGAAAGGGGAGAATTGTTAGTTTCTCTATTGCTTTCTCTTCACCGTGCGTTTTTAAAAAACAGTTTATCATGTCAAAAAAGTCCTTAACCTTGCACATTATTATTGTTTTATTAGTGTGAAATAGAAAAAAAATAAAGCAAATAGAAAAAAAAGAAAAAATGCTGGCTACAAAAGCACTATTAGCAAAACAATAGAAAGATATCTATAAAAGATGTTTTACCTATCTAAAATAAGTCTGTATGCAATTCCTTTCTTCATGTGATTCATTCAAATGTTGGTAAGTTTGTAAGCTTTTCAATCCAATGATTTATGGAAAGTGGCTTTTGTCTTTCCAGTGTTGAAGTACAGGTCTTTTAGCAATTGTAAGGGCACATAGGCTCCATTTCCATTGAACATTGGTTAGATTCCAGGAGACAGTCAACTAGTTTAACAGCATATTAGCATCCTCAAAAATAAGTGCGTTTCTTAACAAGAAATTAATATGACCAATAACTTCCTTCCGAAAGAGCTGAATGAATAAACATATCCACATCATATGCTTAAGAGATGTATTTTGTGTAATTACTATTGCCAACAGTTAGACACTGTGCTTAAATCTTTAGTAAAAAGACACTGTTATCCATTATACTCAAAACATAATGTTTTGCTGAATAAGTCACAGCTCAAGAGGCATAGTAGCAACAGGAATATGGCAAAAAGCTTTATCCTGATGCTTTAGTAAAATTGGAAGGTCCAGATCATTATTCCATTCATCTCTAAGGCTCTGTGTATCATATTTATTAACTGGCCTCAAATATTTATATACAAATATTGTAGGTTTCACTTTCTGTATTGATTTAATAAGATTCTGCAAAAGTGGGGAGATTCTGAAGCACTAAGTGCTGCCAGACCATATTTGGAAACCAACAAATATTGCAATCAGAAGTTGGCAAATCATATTTAGACCTCAGTTGAAAAAATGACAAGAACTCATCATCCTTACCTATCAATTAAATTAAAATAAAAATTGCTTATCCTCCAAGTCTTCCTTAAGAGAGATTTCTTCCCAGTTATAAAGTCTGAATTTGTCCATCATGTTAGTTCAGCAAGTGAGAATGGTTCAAGTTAATATTGTTGTGATATCATACACCATACTTCTCTTGCGGCAGAAATTGTTGGAGGAACAAAATCCATTTTAACCTAAGTAGATTTCACTTCAAAAAGAGGTCTCTAAAAGATCCCAAGATGGATACTCCAGTTGAGGTGAGAGATCCCAAAACTTGGTACACTAAAAAATACACCTGATGTTAAGCACTAAGGTCTGAAACCAAGTATTTATGAATCTATCTACAAGGTATATGAAAGGGATTGAATGCATTACATATATAATTCAAGATATAATATTTATTTTGAGTGTTTTTATTTTACCCCATAATGACAGGTTTAGGATTGCCCATCTATCCAAATCCAATGATATATCCAAGATCAGTTGATTAAAAATCAACAAAATCATATCCTTAATGTTCATTGGGATCAATATTCCAATATAAGTAATTGCATCAGGCCATCAACGAAAATATTCTTCAATAACAGCACTCTAGGACATATTGTCTTCCAGTGCCATCAATTCTGATTTTGTCCAATTTATTGAATAACCAGACAGATCACCAATCATTATTAATGAAACTCATTAATTCAGGAATGGAAGACTGGCATTCTGAAATAAATAATAAAAGTTCATCTCCATATATAATAATCTTAAACTTTAAAAGTTTATGTATAAAGCCATGTTTATTATTACTTTGCCTAATAGCACAAGTCAGAAGTTCTAAACATAAATCAAAAATGAGAGGAGTAAGAAGACAACTTTGTTTAGTTTCTCTTTCAAGAGGGAATGGTGCGGACAAATACCATTGGTTTATAGGGGATGAACACAAGATTCTAGTCCATTTCAAAAATTCACAAGGGAAACCAAATTTAGTCAAGGTAGAGAAAATAAATTCCCAGTATATTTTGTCCAACACTTTTTCAGCATCACATGAAAGCATACCAACTTCATCAGATCTCTTTCTACTTAATGCAACCAGTTCAGCAACCAATCCAAGATTATCATATCCTTGCCTACTTTATATAAACCCTACCTAGTCTGCATATATCAACGTTCTAATATGCTTTTTTAAAAAAAAATCCATTTCTTAACAGGTGTGTCTGTATAGCTCCTCTCTATGCTGCTGGGGTCTGAGATGCCAGGCAGATGGCTGTGGCAGCCAGGGATTTTCCTAGATTGGTGCTTCCATGTGGAATACCAGGCCGGGGAGGTCGGAGCATGCCTGTGGTGGTAGAAGCACGGGCCAGCTCTCTTGCAGTACTTGCAGGGTTAACAGTCTCAATTGGATCAGATGAGCTGGCCGTGCCACCAGTTTGTGACCTCCCCACCCACCATCTCCAGGGAGGTGTTTTGCGTCGTAGCAAGCAGCCCTTCTGCACTAGTATGGGGACACAGGCCAGCAGCTGCAGGGGGTTTCAGGATGGCCATGGCAGCTGCTGGAACAAGGTTGCTGTGAGCACCTTCCTGGCAGGGCATGGCCAAGAGTGGTTCTTGATAGGACACTTCCCCATCTACATAGTGACATCCTTTCTGGCAGCTGGAGGGGTGGTGGCAGGGAGCTTGGTCACCCCGTTCACAACAGAAACTGCTGCTGGGTGGCAAAGTTGTGGGGCATGACACAGACAGCCACAAGCTTCACTACCAGCATGGGTTGCATCACCTGGCAGCACACCATATGATGCAAGCATTGGATCCACATCTTAAGCTGGCTGAATGCCCTTTGCAGATCAGCAAGACCTCTGGAGGGGGCTGTGGCCAGCAGCTGCCAAACTGGGCTGAGGCCAAGAAAGTACTCATATATGGCATGGTTGTAGAGCTGAGTTGTGGAGCATGCCAGTGTTGCCCTCACCACCCCCAGAGATGCCTCAAGCACCAGTCACCATTCAGCCTTTGGCTGCATGGTGGTACAACATATATCAGTCCTGGGGCACACCACATGGATGGAGCTCTCCATCATGAAAGACTGGAATGACTCCTTTGGGCTAGCTTGGAAACATGTACAGGTTGTGTATGCAGGTTCCTACTTTAATGGCCAGGCAGTGCAGGACGGTTTCCGCAGGGCAGGAGTGGCCATGTGCCTGGTGACCCCTCCTGTCGTAGTGGGTGGCCTTGACATCATGACCAGCTCATGACCAGGGCGGAGCAGCATAGGCCAGGATGGGCAGGGGGCCTGGAGATGGATCTTGTGCCCCCCCCTGAAGTCACTAGCTCCCAGTATGGTACTGAGTGTGGAAACTGCTCCTGAGTTGTCGGGTGCCACAGGCAAGGAAGCCATGAGGAAAGAGCCACCTCCCATGGGTTTCAAGCTTAGCCCCCCAGAGCCTAGGGGTGGAGTCAGGAGGAGATGGAAGTAGCTGATGTGGCAGATGAGCCTGACTTTGTCGAGAGGGCAGGTGATGGAGGTGAGGGGACAGGGAAGGTGTCCTAGGGCCTGAGAGGCATGCCTAGGGCCTGGACGTCCAGCCCAAGCACCCAGTTTCTCTTCCACAGAAATCTGCACTCTGGCAATTCTCACTGAAGTGGTGGCAGATCTTTGAGCCATGACGTCCTCTCAACAGGCTGCCATGAAGGGAACGACTGTCCTCCAGACACTTGGCATTGGTCGGTACCAAGACCCAGCAACCACAGAGGACCCTATGCCATGGAAAGACTCTACATCTTCCAAGGGAGATGCGAAAACAGTGGCAAGGACAGAGAGGGGGACCATGTACTGGATCCAAGTGTGGACCAGGGCATGGGTGCTGCAGGCTCTGGACCAGAATGGTACACGGGAGATGTGATGCCCCTGTCAAATGGCTCCCCACCCACTTTGCCATGTGAGCAGTGATTGAGAGGGAGCGGCTGGAGACACACCATAAGTGGAGGGAGGCTGTGTCCTGGGGCCGTGACTGCATGGCTGGCTTGACTGTATTGGTGGTGGCCATGGGCTGCCTGGGGGATCTGCTGGATGTCATGCAAGAGGGCCCAGCTCACACTGAGGGGCTCCTTGGGCAGTTCATGTCTGTGGCTCATGGCCTCCAGCCAGCCCTTCTTTCTTGTTACCTGCAGGGGTGGCCCAGGGTACATCATGGGGTCACCCCTGAAATGTGGCCTGGCAGCCAGAAACCAACCCACCAGTGAACATGGCCCCCCTCATCTACCCAGCGGATTGTTCCCACCAGCTGATCCCGTACCCTCCTTGCCATATACTGCACCTCAGAGAGGGCCACACAACCCTCCTGATGCTGTGCTGCGCAGCTCTCCCCAGCTGTGTGCCTCGCTGTCTGTGCTGTGACCATGAGGGCATGTGGTCCCAACTGCCTGTTCTCTGGCAGTGGGGGAAGGAGGTGTTGATGGGCAGGGGGGTTACACCCCATGCATTGTCTCCACCTTTGCTTGCCACTGATGTGCCTGCCATGGGGGCAGCATGACCATTAGGAGATGCTGGTGGGGTCGTCAGGGGAATGGTGAGGCATGTGTTCCTGGCTGCAGCCCTGCTGTGCCTTGTAGGGCTCAGACACCACTGTAGCTCTCCCACGACTGTCCTCATGAAGTAAGCAAGCAGCACCCCAGATACACAGGTATGCAGGCCCTGGTGGTACGAAGGGCCTTTCCTTTAAGGGTTCTATTTTCTATTTTTTAAAAAGAAGAGCTCCAGATTAAGGCCATTGAAGATGTAATTCTGCTTAGCATTGCACTGTTAGACTGGGAGATAAAGGTTCAAATCCCTCTCATGATGGGCTGCTGAGAGGTTAAAAGGGATGAGACAGTCATGGATGCCATTCTGGTGGGTGGAGGAAGGGAGGAATCAACATGCAATACATAAATAGTGATGTATCTTTCTTGGATGCATTTCATGGTTCTTAATTCTCACATTCTTGTCATCCGTCTCTGCTCTTGGCAAAGAAGACCGGCTCAAAGATAAGTTGGCCTAGCTTCTCTTAACTAGTGGCCCATTTTACTTACGATTTAGATCCGTCTGCTAAATATATCAGATGATCTTTTGAAGAAAGAATACTGGAAGCAGATCCATCATTTTTTGCAGGAGTGATTATGAGCAGGCACGATGAATTATTAATTTCCTTCTTTTTGGGCACAACAATCGTCAGTTCATGCCGCCAAATTGGTTTGTCCACTTCAGATTCTGGGAGAAGAAACAGAAGTCAGAATGTACATCCTCAGTATTCCCTCTACCTGCATCCTTCTGCAGAAGACATCCTTTTATTTCATGCAGCAGGACCACAAGGAAGCATTTCCTAAAGAGCAATATGTGGAGTGGAGAACATTTTAGAGAAGAACCATTTAACCAAGAGCTTAGAATTCTAGTTGATACGGTACAGTGATCTGTCTAAAGCACTGAGGGTAACGCCCCAGGAACCCCACAACTCTTCAAAAATTATATCAAACAAATTTAGTTATTAATAACATTCCCACCATGTGAATACCAAAGTCTACAAGAATACATTCAATATTACAAAAGTTCATACAATATTACAAAATTCATACAATTACATATATACAAATCCATACATGTCCCAAAATTGCTGCAATTAGCAAACGGCAGTTCCTTTATACAGCCAAATCCTCTCCTGTACAAATTATTGGAGAGATGGTAATTCTTGAAACTAATGTTCGTCCTGCAGACAAAGTCCGTAAGCGTAATAAAAACGGAAAGATGGCAAGTTCAAAGTAGCTGTGAATGCTACTACAAATATTCAGAATGGCCAATTCCGAAGAGCAAAACAGGATCACTAATATTTTTATAGCAGAGAGGAGACGAAGATGAAGGGAAACCGAAATGAGCAACTTTAAGCTTGCAGGCTCGTTGCCACTTACCGGGAGATCCAGAGGGAATCCTGTTTTGCTCTTTGGACTTTGTGTGCAGGACGAATAGTAGTTTCAAGAATTACCGTCTCTCCAATAATTTGTACAGGAGAGGATTTGGCTGTATAAAGGAACTGCCGTTTGCTAATTGCAGCAATTTTGGGACATGTATGGATTTGTATATATGTAATTGTATGAATTTTGTAATATTGTATGAACTTTTGTAGTATTGAATGTATTCTTGTAGACTTTGGTATTCACATGGTGGGAATGTTATTAATAACTAAATTTGTTTGATATAATTTTTGAAGAGTTGTGGGGTTCCTGGGGCGTTACCCTCAGTGCTTTGGTATTTCTGGAACCCTTCCTGTATGGTGTTGTTTTACAGTGATCTGTCTGACATAGCCTGTTCTCCATAGCCTGACACTGATGAGGTTGCTGCTGCAAGCAAAAGTATTCTTCCTTCTTCAACAAGAGCTGGTTGCTCTGACTTTTTGCCTTGCTTGCTTCTGCCTCTCCTCCCACACTCACTTCAGGTAGGAGTCTTCTCATGCATCTGTGATTGCAAGAACCAGTGAGCTGCCCCTTGGAATGAGCAGGAAGGAATACTCCCTTAGCAGGGAAGCTTATGGGATTCCCCATTCCCACATCGTCCTCCAGCCAAGTTCCCCTCCACCCGGCTGCCATTTTGCTTATCATGATTGAGGCTTGGCTGGCAGACAGTGATGTGTACGTGCACCCCACATATAATTTGAAGCCAATTTAATGTCATATATTTTGCTCCAGGTAGGAGGCTGCCCTTTCATTCGCTCTTTCTCTCTATCTACCCTTTTTTTAGAGGGCCCCCAAAGTATTAGCATGTGCAGATTTAAACCTCAAAGCAATGTTATTAAGAAATAACTCTCATAGTATTCAATGTACTTAGGATTGCAACTCTGACATCTGGTAGGTCAGATTCATAATCCATTTTTAAAAAAATTCTTCCTGGCCTATGCACATTGCCCATTGCTCTTGAGAACCCTATGATTCTATGTTTCTTCTTTACCATGGTCGGAATGAAAACTCCTAACTAATAGCAGCTAGAGTGCAGTGAGTTTGATGGGAAAGGGAAGAGTTAGACCCCTAAAACTATATTTTTCATATTTTTATTTATTCAAGGATAATATTGAAAGTTTGCAACTGCTGCTCTGCTAAAAATTCTGTCTGCAAAAGAAAGTAATGTTTCAAAGAAACCAAAAATTGCAGATGAGCACCACGTCTTTAATGACAAATGGACTACTGAGTACTTTGTTTTAAACAAGGATAAAGCACTTTGCCTGATAGCTTGAAACTGCCTCATTATTAAAGAAGTATAATGTTGAATCTTGTCATGAGAGCTACTCAATATATCAAGGAGAGGTGCAAGCGAACAAAATCAGTTCCCTTAAAAAAACAACAACAATGTTTTTGCAGTTTAGAAAGCACACTGAGGAGAACCTGTCTGTGAGGGCCAGCTATCATGTTGCTAAATGTGTTGCTGAGAGTGATGGGGGGGTGAATTTGTTAAAAAGTGCATGGCTAAAGTAATGGAGGAAATGTGCCCTGATAAGGTATCTTGTGTTAGTTGTGTCAGTTTATCTGCATCTTCCATCACCAGGTGTGTTGAAGAACTAGGAGTAGAACAGCATGTCACTGATTGCCAAGACCAAAAGTTTTGATTTTTTTCCTCCTTTGGCACTAGATGAATAATGACATTATAGACACTACTCAACTACTGATATTTATCAGGGGATAGATTCCAGATTCAGAATTACTGCAGAGTTTGAAAGGCACTACAACTGTAGAAAACATATTCTTGAAGGTGTGTAAATCAGTAGAAAATCTTGGTCTGAGTTGGGATAAATTGAAAAGCATCACAATTGATGGTACAAGAAATATGGTGCAAAGTAAAACTGGTGTAGGTGCAAGAATCAATGAAGAGATATTGAAATTAAACTGTATACTTCCCATGAAATTTCACTGCATGATCCATCAGCAAGCACTGTGTTGTACGATTCTTCAGTGAGAAAGTGTGATGTGTATTATTGTATCCAGCATTAATTACATGAGGCATCATGGCTTTATTCGTTGTTAGTTTCAAAATTTTCTCTCAGAGATAGATGCAGAATATGGAGACATATTGTACCATGCAGAGGTCAGGCACTTAAGCAGAGGCAAAGCCCTCAAATATTTTTTCAGTCTTTGTCATGAAGTTGATGTTTTTCTCAAGGAGAAAGGACAAGGTCAAGAAGTACTTTCTGACCCTGGATACATTTTTAATTTGGCTTTCTTAACTGATAACAGGGAGCATCTGAACACATTGAATTTAAGGTTGCAAGGAAAAGGAAAGCTCGTGTGTAAGGTATATTCTGAACTGAAAGCTTTTTAAGCAAAACTAAACCATTTTGTGAAGCAAGTTAGTGAAAGTAACTTTTCAAACTTCTTATGCTGTAATGAAGTAAAAATTGAGAAGGACAGTAATTTACAATTCCATGTTGAAGGACATGTCAAAGCACTGAATCTATTGTTGGTGGAATTTCAAAACAGATTCACTAATTGCCATAAACTCAGAAAGGAAATAAGAATGTTTCAAAATCCATTTGAAGTGGCACCAGAAGATGCAAGTAACTTTTTTCAGATGGAACTAATAGATTTGCAAGCCGGTGATCATCTGAGAGACAACTACAAAGAAAATAGTGTGTTCAATTTCTGTTGTGTTCTACCTGATACATTAATCAACCTAAAGAAAATTGCTTCAGGCATGTTTACAGTTTTTGGTACCACATACATCTGTGAATAAACTTTTTCCAAGATAAAAATTGTGAAATCCAAGTGTAGGTCAAGACTTTGCATGACATTTTAAGGTTGTCTGTCACAAACCTTGACTTGGACATGAATGCTTTGGTTAACAGAAAACAGCTACCAAAATCACATTGACTAGGTAAGTATGTGTAGCTAGAAAAAAGGGATTGGACAGTAAAATATTGTTCCAAAATGGCTTGCATTCAAGTTAATATTTCTTCATTGATCTCTAAATGTTTACTGTTGATCTAAATAGATAGATTAATAATTTGATTTAAGCTGTGGCCCTCTTTAGGCATTGGACATTCTAATGTGCCAAAAGTTTGGGGACCCCTACTCTATGGAGTTCCAATAATAAACTCTTCTTTCTTCTCTAACGCTTAACCTAGGATCTGGGTGTAGATTTGTTTCTCTCTCCATGCACACACACATACTCCCTCTGTAGCCCATGCTCACGTGTACAGACCCATGATTTGCTGCATATTATACAGCTCTGCAAACAGCACCCACTTGGGAAGAATAAAGCATGTGGCAAATCACCACTACTTGCAATAACTTGTGTGCGCATGTGTGCCCTTATGTGCATGTCTAGAAGGAAGGAATTTAGATCTTTCAAAGGGCAATCTTGTATGCTCCTAATTAGTATCATTCTTGGTTGGATTGGGGGTTAGATCTGATCCATCCTTTCCACTTGTCTTCCTCCTGAGCAAGAGACTTGTAGTAATGCAAAAGCAGGATAGGAGATTTGGTTTGCTACCTCCTTCATTCTGCAGCCACCCATTTTAGAAACCGGGGCTCTGGGCACAAGGAGAAGTAGGGAAAGTCTGCCTATACCAATGCTTTGCCTTGGTGTTGCACAGGATCCAAACCAAAGCCTTTTATTTTCACTGCCAATCGACTTTTTATGACTATTTCAATCTCTTTGTCACCAATCTGAAAATGGTACCCTCTTTCCTTCCACTCCAAGAGGCATGAGAATTCCCCACTCCGAAAACGCTACTTACCATCCAGCCACTTCTGGGAGCTCATTTTGATGGTATGAAATGTGGCTTCAAGGAAAAGGAAATTTTCTCTCTTCTTCGACAGCAAGTTATATTCATAGTGAGAGTCAGGGAGGTTGACGTATTCATCCAGTGTATTCCATTCCATCAGCCAAACAGAGGACAAGCAGGCTGCCAAGAGGAAAATGGTTAGAGGATGCATGCCCCAGGACCTAGTCGGACCCCTCTCCATGGAAGTGTTGCCTGATAATGGTGAGAAGTTTGCTGCCTATTTCTAATGGTGGGAAAGAAAGGAGCTTTGCTGGCGTGGCTTTCGAAAGGAATGCCACGCTGAACACTCCTGTTGTCTTTAAACACCCATCCAATCCCCTTGGACTGAATCATCGGCATAGTTGCTAGCAAAATCATCCCATGAGCCAGAGGAGGAGGCAGGAAAGGTTACCTTGACACTTGGCAAGGATCTCATTATTCAGAAAAGTCTAAAGAGGACTAGGTAAATTTTGCTATATGAGTAAAACCTACTGAGAATCTTTAACGGTTAGCCCACAGTCAAGGAAAAACCAATTTCTATTCCTCACAATGGAATCTATAAGCAGTTGATACTTTAAAGTCCATTAGTATTCCTTAGGATCACTCAAAATATTCATCGGATTCAGCTTCAAGTATAGGTCCAAGTACATGCAGGTTGGAGTTTGTATCGACTGCTTATAGGTAGTATCAATTGCTTTCCACTAGCACTTTATGTATAGGTCTTTATATGAAAACTGTGTGTATTGATATATATTGAATGGCAAATTGAACTATGTAATAACAATAAGAATATTTTTGCAAGTGTTGTGTGGTTATTACGTTAGGTTATCATGATTATTGTTTTCCTTTGCTATCCATTTTCAAGGAGGCATCAAGAATCATTCCCAAGCTCCTAACCCTCAGAATGGCCCAAGACATCTGAGACTGAGCCAGGCTAGCCATCCATCATCAGGTATAACTGGGTGTCATCTGCATATCGATGACACTCAAGTCCAAAACTTTGCACCAACTGGACAAGAGGGTTCATATAGATGTTAAAGAGCAATGGGGTGTATATTGCCCTTTGTGAGACACCACACACCATGGCTTGGCAGGATGACAATTTCTCCTCAAGTACCACCCTCTGTCCCCAACTGTGGTGAAAGGAGCCAAGCCACTCTAAGGCAATCCCTCGTATCCCAACATCAGCGAGGCGGCAGGTCAGGACTTCATAATTGACCATATCGAACACTGCTGACAAATCAATATCAGCAGCGCTGATGCACCTTGATTCAGGTTCCTGTGAAAATCATCCGCAAAGGCAACCAGCAATGTCTCTGCCGTATGCCCTGTGTGGAAATCGGACTGGAGGGGATCTAGGGCTGAGGTTTCATTCAGGAACCCCTGAAGCTCTTCCACCACCACTTGCTCAAACACCTTACCCAGGAATGGGAGTTTCAAAACTAGGCAGTAATTGACAGGATCGGTGAGGTCCATAGATAACTTCTTTAGGAGAGGCCTCACCACGGCTCCTTTAGTATCCCAGAGAAAACCCCAGAGCTAAGGGACAAGTTGAAAATGGCCTCCAAGTGGCCCCATATTCCATCGGTGTTGGCCTTTACCAGCCACAATGGACACAGGTACAGGAGGCAAGTGGTAGGTCTCACCGCTCACAAGGTCCTGTCAATCCAATCCCCACAGAGTGGACTGAAGTGACCAATATTGGCCCAGAAGACAGCCAGGGGTCTCTAGCTCACATACTGTATCAACTGTGGCTGGCAAATAGCAACAGAGAGACAAAATTTTATCAGCACAAAAGCTCCCCAAAGCCTCACAGCTAACATTTGAATTCAAAATCTGACTGTCTCCATCCAGCAAGGAGACCAACGAGTGAACCACAATAAACTATTTTGCTGGGTGTGAGCTAGCTGATACAATGGAGGCTGTTTAGAATTCCTTATTCACAGTCTTCACCACCTCATAGGATTTTATAAGTGTTCTATAAGATGATCTTGTCTCTGACACGAGATCGCCGCCACACTCACTCAAGCTGTCTTGGCTTCCGCTTCTTCTGGCATAGTTCCTCTGTATACCAGGGGGCCCTTTGGACATGAGGGTGAAGAGGGTGACAGGGGGCAATTTCATCAATGGCTTCAGAGAGCTGGGCTTGCCAGTTCAATGAATCTGCTGTGAAGGATGAGAAGGGGGAGTTTCTGAAAATGGCTTGTGTGTGTTTGCTTGATATCTCGAGGGTTTCTTCCCTGCCAGGTCCATGAGAAATGGTCTCTCTCTACAATATCATTTCAGGAGGGAAATACTTTCCTTTGGGGCTGCCTGAGAGCCCAGCCAATGTCTCTCAATTTTTCACTGCCCATCAACAAAGAATCACACTTTCAATATCTTTCTCACTGAGCTGTACATGGTGGCCTCCTGCCTTCCAGCCCAAGAGCTGTGAGAATCCTCTATTCTGCTTTAGAAAACTTTGTGAAGGCACCCTGGCTTCCTTAGAGCCTTCCAGTTTTACTTCTTATTTGAATCATTGGTGATTGTGCCTTAAAATCTCAGTTTTAAGAAACTCCTTCCCATCTCAAACTCCCTCCATCTCAACAAACAGTTCTTCCCTGATGATGAGAATTTGATTCAATAAGATAGTTTTAGGCTATGTTTGACTTACAATAGATATCAGAATTTTTGAAATCTCACGTGACCACTATGTCCCACCTCTTTGCAATTTTTCTAATCTGGTTTAGGTAAGTTTTGTAACCTGGTCATCCAAGCCTTCTGCCTGGCTTGGTGGTCTATAGCAGACCTTCTCAATGATATCACTATTATTTTTCTCCTTTTATTTTCTCCCAGAAGCTCTCAACTTGCCTTCCATTCCTCATATGATGCTACTCCTCGAATCACAGAATCATTCGGTTGTAAGAGACCTGCAGGGTCATCTAGTTCAACCTCCTGCATGATGCAGGAAACTCAGAACTACACACACACACACACACACACACAAACACACACACACACACACACACACACACAAACCCAGTGACCCCTGCTCCATGTGTCCAGCAGATAGTAAAACACCATCAGGATCCCTAGCTGAACTGGACTGAGGAAAAGCGCTACCTTCTTATTGTTATTGTATTATTATTTATATTATTACATGACCCCCGCCCCCCAGGTGGTGATTGGTATTACCCTGAACATTTAAGAAAGGGCCATGTGCACTAAGCACTGATGCAGCCCTTCCTTGCCTCCCTCTCAGGATCTGCCTAGGTTCACAGAATCAGCATTGCTGTCAGATGGCCACCCTCTCTCCTTCCTTTCTGATCTAGTCATTTGGCAAAAAACAAACCTTCTTACATTAAGATTCCAAGTTCCTCCTGTTTGCTACCTGCGTGCTATATTCTGATGGGTTCTGGCAAATTGCACAGATACCTCTGTTTGGTTGGAATGGCCACAACTTTATTGAATGTAGCCAGATTGGAGGATTGGCCAGGCATATGGGCAGTGGATTTTTTGGCATTGGAAGACACCTTGCTGTCCGATGCATAACGCCAATGCTGGCCCACGGAACAGCAAGTAGTGTTCTGCCACCATCCATGCTGGCCGGCCTTTGTCTCCCTTTTCCACAGGGTTGAGCCACTCAAATGCCCTGCTCACCCCTTACCGATCCAGCCTAATGCCTCAAAACCACCCAAACCCATAAAGTTGTTATAGGCCCACTGGCCGCCCAGATTGAGTGGTGGGTGGGTGGGAAAGCATCCTACTCCTGCTGGTACTCCTCTGGAATGGTGCCAAACATGTTGTCACTCTCGGAAGAGGTTTCCTGCTGCTGCTCCTCTTCCATCACTGGACCATGCCTCCACCTCAGCCTTGCCCTCAGTAGCAACACAGCCCCAGCTGAGTCTGTGAGCTTCCTTTTTTCCCTATAGTTGGTGCACTAATGTAGAAACATAGGAACCCATGATTTATGCCTCTAAAAAAGTGACATGCCTATTTTTTTTGTACTAAGAAAAAAAAGTTATTGAAGCCATAGTGGGGAGAAAGAAGAGCCCCAGGGCCTCTCAAAGTCTTTAAGGAGGTCAGATTCTCATGGAATGTTTCAGGAATAGAGTCACAAGGCTTGAGGAATTCTATGTAAGTGCCAAGGAGAAACGACCATGGCCTTTTATTTCTGGGAACTAGAACAGAGTATATCTTTCTCCTAAATCATCTTGGATGTGCATCTGGTTCTTTCAGGTACTCAGTTATATAGGAGCCAATTTACATGGTTGCCTAATCATTCAAACTTTCATCAGTCTTAGGGATACTTTCTATCATGTTTATATGTAAGCAGTTGGCCAGGCCTCTGCAATTTAACATGACTACATGTGACGTTAAATGTCACCAAGCTCCTGGACTTAAAATGGAAGTTTGGATTGCAGCCAGGGGGATTCCAGCGAACAGTTGCTGAGTCTCACCTGGGAGACCCAGGCATGAATGTAATGCCACATGTAAATGTGGAGAGACCAGCAGTGATTAATTTTGCAGTCTCCCCAGCCCCTAATAGATTCCAGAGCAAGAAAAGTCTCATAGTGTCTTCCCACTTAACACATTTCTTTCCCTCCTTCTGTGATGAGAGCTCCTGTCCATGGTTGAGGAGAAAATCAACTAGCATTCATAAGTACTTATAATTCATTCCTGGGAAGGTACATTCCCCAACTAAACTCATCAGCTTAGCTGTGGTGGACTTCAATAACAAACTGCTCTTTGTTCAGAGCCAGGACAAGTTTTGCATTCCCTCTCACACAACCTGGCAGCTACCAATCAAGGCAATCAAACCTTTATTACTCCCATGAACTGACAGTTGGAGTCTTTGTTCTAACAGCTAGGTGGGCTCACTATAAGAGCAGTGCCCTGATTCCATTCAAATTGG
This sequence comes from Eublepharis macularius, assembly GCF_028583425.1. Taxonomy (NCBI): domain Eukaryota; kingdom Metazoa; phylum Chordata; class Lepidosauria; order Squamata; family Eublepharidae; genus Eublepharis; species Eublepharis macularius. Next base: position 171,623,709 of record NC_072792.1, read on the forward strand.
ACAGTACATGCTTGCCAGATCCAAAGCGGTGTTCCCTTGAGGTTTACCCTAAGTCTCTTGGTCTCCTGCCCGAGAACGCTGGCGTTAGGAGCTACTCTCTTCTCCCACAGACTGGACTACTCTTCAGGATTGGCAGATATACTTTGCCCTCCCTCACTCTATGCCAACTTCTACCTATCTTCCTAGGACTCTGTGTATGTTTAACCATTTTTGCTATTTACCCTGTTTGTATGTGCATGCATTTTCTCTTTTCAATAAAAGTTTACCGGTTGAATTCAAAGCACCAGTCTCTTTTGCTATAATTGGAAGGGACCCCATAAGAATTGATGAAAAAGATCACTCTAAGGCGCTCTGAGTAGCATAGATAGATTTTCTTCTCAAAGAAACATGCAAAGAATTGCAGCCTGCAGCTTTTTATCACTGAACATTTTATTTTTACATGGTATGGAAAATAAATTAAATAGAAAAGTGAGAGGGAAGACTAAGTGGTATGATTTCATGGAAATAAAGTTTGATGTTTCCCCCTAAACCAAGGACCCATCTTCTTCCAGATAGGGAAAGGGAGTAGGAACTTTTCATGGAAAATCCTCCCAGTCGACCTCTGAGGAGGTGTCTTCAGATGAAAGTCCACTTTTATTCTGTGAGTTTACTCCCAGGAAAAGTGGTTGCAGCCGAGACTTCGCAGGTTGCCTGCTGAGGTGGGCATAGGGTTGCCAGGTCCCTTCACTCTCCTGGCAGTAGTTTGGGACTCTGGCTCTTACATCCCCTCTTCCCCCTCTTCTTCATCTCCCTCACACTCATAGTGGTCACATACTCCCAGCTGGCATCATTCAGCTGGCCGTTCTCCGGCCGTGAAAGCCTTCGACAATACATCATTCATGATAGATTTAAGGTTGGTTCCAGAACAAAGAATTACACCTCTTCACCAGCAGGCTGTGACAGACAAACTAGGCATGTGTGGAAATGGGCATGTGTGTTTGTTGTGTTCTCCAGCTGCCCAGCAAGCTCTAGAAAATGGCTCAGTCCTTAGTAAACCCAGTCATTGATGAATTGGTGGCATATCTGTGATGAGAGGTATTCATTTTGAAAATTTTTGTGATGTTTTTGAATCTATGGCTGTTGAATGAAATGCTTATCCTGATCGGGTAGTCTGGTGGGGTGTTGCCAGTTCAGACTCAAAATTATTCAGTTTTATTGTTCTTATTTTCTGTGCTGCTCTTTTCAAAGGGGAAGAGGAGGTGGGCCAGTTGGAGGCTCTGGGGCAGCTCTTTTTGCACTTTTCTGCACAAAATCACACAGAACAAAATCCTCCCTCATATCTAAAGAACCCCTAATTTTCAAGCAGTTTGAATGGGGGGGGCATTTTACCGAGCCCCAAAGTAGGTCTAGCTTTGCACAGCCACACTTAATTCTCTCTCTTTTTTCCCCAAAATTTTTTATTGGATGGGTTAACAAACATAAACATGATAATAATTATCATTTTCCACCCCATTACATTTTCCCCATCCTTTCCCTCCTCCCTTATCTAGTGACTCCCAACATTTTTCCATACCCAACTTAACCTAAAGAATATATACTATAAATTCTTAAAATCTATAATAATATGTATAATATATATCTATATAATACATACTAATCTAATCCATTTAGTTGTATTAAATATATCAATATAATACTTATCTAACTTAAGAGTATACAAAATATATAAGTATATAATGAGTACATATACTAATCCTTAAATACCTATTATCTATATTATAAATCTATTGCTTTAATACATCACAAAAATATTATATATACTCCCTATTACCTATTCAACCTTATTATTCAACCTTATTACTTCCCATATGAATACACTATCTTACTCTTAACTTTATAATACTATAACTCTATACAAATCCAATAAGATACAGTAAAATATACCCCCTTTTAACCTTAAGTAAAGTTCTATCTCCCCCTTAACAACTATCCAAAGACCACAATTTCCCCTTCATGTCCCACTTTTTCTCCACATATTTCTTGAATTTTTCCCAACTTAATGTATATTCCAATACTTCTTGTTCTTTCAATTTCCTCGTTAGTTTGTCCATTTCTGCCATATTCAGAACTTTCAACATCCAGTCTTCCATAGATGGTATATCCTGAGTCTTCCACAACTGGGCATAACACATTCTGGCCGCCGTAATCATATAAAATACCATAACTCTGTCCAATTCTCTCTAGCAATTCCTAAACTACCTGTCAGGCAGAAGCCGACCTCCAGTATTGAAAAACCCGAAGCCCTTTGTGCATTCATTTTAGTTCCCTGCTCTTACAATTACTGAGAATATTTTTAAGCCTTTCCACTGATAAGTCTGCATTTGCCTTCTTTCTTTGATACAGTTTTTTGTTTCCTTCCAGAAAGCGAAGGAGCCTTCCAGTGCAGTTCCCCTTCCCCCACGAGCATCTTTGCAGTTTCTGTGAGCAGTGAGCCCGGCCACATCATTTTAATAGCTTCTTATGATATAAAAATGATAAACCCTTGAATCTAATGTACTTTAGTTCACATTAGCAAACTGCCCAACAAGCAGAACGTTGTCAGCTCCTGCCTGGGAGAGTGAAACATGAAAGGAATGTGTATTCAATGTCGAATGATTGGGTGTGATTGGCTCCTGCCTCCCTATACTGCGGAATGTGCTGTCTTTGACAATAGAGGTGCTCGTGTCATGAATCACCTCTCTGAACATTCCAAACTCTCCTCTTCCCATTGATTAAATCCTACCCTGCAATCAAGGGCCATCAATCAGCCCTCATAAGTTTGTAACTCTTCCTGGGAACATCTAATCAATACTATAAATCTATTAACTAAGCTCTAGGAACATTTAATTAACTGCTGTTTCTTTGTAAGACACCAAGAGAAACCAATCTGCTTTCTTTGTCATACCCCAGCAATGCCAATCAAGGTACTCAAAGCTTTGTCATTCCCAAGAGGTGACTTTTAAGGTCTTTGTCCTAACAGCTGAAGTCACTCTCCACCCTCAGGGCACATTCAGCCCTATAAGAACCCTAGCTCTGCCACAATTAAATCGAGCATTGTGGTGGGCACCTACCTTGAATCTTAGCACTGCTCTCTCAGAGTCTCTCTGTCTCTGAGCTTTCCTCTTTGGCCAAGGATGTGAGATGTTCGAAGCCGTCTTCCTCCATGGACTACACTACTCCTCTGATGATAACTATATCCCAGATCCCTCACTCTATTCCAACCTAGGACTCTGGTGTGCGTATGTGAACTGTTTGTCTCTTGTGTGTATGAATTTCCCCCTTTAAATAAAAACTACTCTTTATTTCAAAGAACATCCATCTTATCAGTTTCCTTGGGGAGCAGACCCCATAAAAATTCATGGAGTATTTCTCTTGTTAGCCCTCTTGTGTAGCCTTCTCCTTGCCACTAATTCCCCTCAATTCCTAGGAAACCAATTCCAGTAACATTTTATTATTTCCTATGTGGGTATTCCTGGGCCAGGGCTGAACTAGTTTGTTATCAGATTTCATCAAACTTGCAGCAGGATATTTTACACCCCTAAGTTTCAAGCAATTTTGGCAAAGCCTTTGAATTTTACAACCCCTGAGCAACCCTCCTTCCAAGCATTGTGGGTTTCCACTCAGTGGGCCCGAATGGCTCTGCAGAAGGACACCATCAGGGCTTGTGGAGGGGGTGACTTCTTTCAGTTTGGGATGTGGAGTATGGGAAAGAAGCACTTTACTCCTGCTGTCCAACCCAAATCTTTCTTTCCCCTGTTTTATTGTATTCAATGTCTTTAACAGCAATTACTCAAATGTCAGACAAAGAAAGTTTTATTAAGTATGAGAAAGAAAAAGAAAAAAAAGCCTATGTAGTAAAATAATAACAAGAATAATTATGTAAATATAATTTTGGCTAGCAATTTTTCCATAACATACTAGCAAGATAGAAGATGCATTTTAAAATGCTATGTCCCCAAGTTACACAGATTTCCTCAAGTATCTGAGGCGGAGCTGGAATTTGAACTTTGGCCCATTTGTGCAGCTTGGGATGGGCAACCTTGTCTCTGCTGCTTAGTGGATTGTGTCCTTCAAGGCACCGGGGGCCAAATGGATGGCGTCCTTGTGGTTGTGTGTGATTCATTTCAGAACAGAGCCACATTATGACAGAAAGTGTTTTCAGCAACGTTTAGGGATATTTCCATTGTCTCCCTAGACTGCATTGTGGATGTTTGCCCCAGTGGGGTCAATTGCAGCCCCAGAGAAGGTAGAATTGAGATGATAAACCTGTCAGTATGGTAAGTGTGAAACTCCATCACTTGCATGCTATTTGCTATGTTGGTATCTCAGGTAGTTTTCTTAGCAAAAATGGAAGACAGAAATGACAAAGAAAACAGCCTCAGTGAAGAGCTCTGTCAATAGCATTTTAGTTCTTATTCATCTGTCTTATTTTCTGTAGTGAAGTTTTCTGACACTCTGACTCTCTCAGCCTTACAGTTCTCTATGCCCAGACAAATGTCTGCAGTGTCTTTGCTCTTATTTTGTGATTTTTTTTATCCCACCTGTTCTCCAGTGAACTCAGGACAGTATGTACGGTCCAACCCCCCATTTTTACCTTCACGACAACCCCCTAAGATAGATAAACTGAGAGAGAGTATCAGCCCCAAGCTAAAGCTGCAAGATGGCCAGCAAGCATTTGAAACTCAGTTCAGCGAGGATTTGAAACTAGGGCTTCTCAATCTTAGTCTAATATTCTAATGATGAGAACACAGGTTTTTTTAGAACCAAAGCAAAACTATCTAACATTAGAGCTTCATTTTCAGCACACTTCTACCTTATACCTTTTCCTTTGTTATACCACCTAAGTTCTAGAACCACCACCAAAATTCCCTTAGGAAAAGCAAATTGCTTCATCGTTGTTCCTTGTTTTCAGACCAGTGTACCATGGCATCCATCGCAATTAGGACATGGGAAAGTGTCTGGAATGATGTGGATTTCTGATGTAAACACCAACTTCGCACCACTGACATCCATTGGAAAGATGGCCTGTGAAGAAATTGTTATTCTGTTCAAAAGGTAGCCTTAGATAATTTGATAGCCTAGTAGTTAAGTGGAGGAATGGACTAAGGGCTCAGAAATCAGATTTGACAAAAACACATTGCAAGTATGGAAGCTCTTTGGGTGTCAAGGCTTCATGGAAACATTGAGCATTAAACATGAAAGAGAGCCGGAGTTCAGTAAAGGGATAGTACTCTGTGATTATAGAGATGCAAAATTGCATTTTTATGCCTTTAGGAGCTTTGTGAATTCGAGGAAATAAAAATTCATATAGATATCTGATAGGCATAAAGTCCTGCATCTGGACAGGGGAAAGAAGAGAGGAGAGTAAAAGAAGGGATGATGACCCTACCTGAACGAAGAAGGCCCTCCATCCCTCTGCTGGAATTTCCAATTCCTTCTTATACTGACGAATTTTCTGCACAAAGATCAAAGAAGAGGAAGACAGGCAACATTTTTAGGAAGCTTAACGTTTCTCTAACCTGCAACACTACAACTAAGTGCATGAATAAACCACATATTTTAATAGCCAAGTGCTCACAATCTATGGATACTTAAATCCATGGATTTGGACCACCTATATGCAAGGGAAATTTTTCTCTCAACTTTGGACACCGCAAGTTTTGTTGAAAAATCATAAACTTTGAAAAAATAGAGTAAAAAAATACAGAGAGATGTTGTGTCTGTGTGTTCATTAACACTTTTTTTTCTGCCTTGATGCCAGGACCTTTCCAACCGGCATGGAGGTGGATGAGTTGGCAGAGGGGAGGCACTACTGTCTCCTCCCCTATGGCTGACGAAATGACCTTGTGGCATCAAGGCCATAGTTGGGCAGTTGCAACAGGCCAGTCGTAGTAAAAAAACAACCAGGCTGGAAATGGCATGCTGACGTTCGGAAGCCTCAGAACCTGTCTTTTGGGATAAAACAGGCTAGCTGGAGAAGGTTTGATTGTACCTCGGGAACAGGGCAAGAGGACCTGGTTGTTGAGGATTGGCTCTGGTGAATGGAAGTAGGACCCTTTAGTATGACTGTTGGGAAAGGGCAAGCTGGTGAAGAAGGAATCGTGTGTGTGAAAGGATCCAATCTGGTGGCAAGGCAGTGGAACCTGTTTGTAACCTCAGCTGTTGAAAAGAACTCAGACCACAGCCTGAAGCTATAACTTGCCTAAGTTGCAGTGCCTCAGCTGGGCTTCTCCAGTGACTGCCTCGATACCTGTGCTGCAGAACTATTCCTTTAAAACTGCTTCACTTAAATCAATCTTCTTTGTTGTTTTGTTCAACTTCCTGCTTCAGTGATCTCTGTACTGGCAATGCACAGTACAAAACTAACCTCTCAGCAGCAGCCCAAAGCCTTTGTGCCCCTTACTCTCAGGACACCTTGAAATTGAGGGGAATGTATCCATCGCAAAACCAACCAGGACCCCCAAATTCATAACTGGCACTCTGTTTCCCCTCACTTACAAGAAGGGATCTGCCACAGCAGCAAAAATAAATTTCCAGTATTTTTTCTCAAAAGCTTTTTCAGTATCGAGTAAGAGAATAGTAACTTGATCATATCCCTTACTACTTAATGCAATCTCAATTGCAACCATCGTAAGATTGTCTGAACCTTGTCCACCTCACATAAATCCTACCTGGTGTGTATATACCCAAATTGTAATAAAAGTATCTTAGTCAGTTAATGTCAGTTAAGTTCTTTACACCTCCATTCATCAAAGGAATAGGCTGACCCAATGATGCTACTTCTGGTTTGGGACTGGAAGACACACAATGTTGCTCAATGTCATCCCTGCCGCTAAAGTGTTACGGGGGCCACCCCAGCACATGCACATGTAGCACTTAGTTTGTGGGTAGCACTAGTATTGTTTCAAACATTACTTAGTCATTCACTCCAATTAAAGGCACAAAGCTTTGTCAGAATAAGTTTACAATTAAACCATTTGCCATGATCAGCTTTTAGGGTATATTAATTGAATTCAATAAACATACAAAAATCCCCACCCCTCAAAACAGCAGCTGGAATATGTAGCCAGTTCTACTTACAGCCTTCTTAAAACACTTTTGCTTTCCAGTGCAAAAAAAAAAAAGAAAAGAACTCACACTCCATGATTGAGCATTGGTCTGTCTAATGCACTTGAGAGTAGGAACAGCTGGGAAGATCTAAGTGGACACTAGGGTCCCCATTCCCCCAGTGGGGGTGAGGAATCCCCTGCTTTCACCCGCTGCCCCCTACCTCCACTTACCTGGCCAGCAGGGGAGGGAGGCACGGGAATGGGCCTCCCAGGCACACTCTCAGGGTGATGTGATGACATCACTGACCTAATCACGCTGCCCCAGGAGCTCTGCTGTGCTTCACTGTGGCCCCTTTTGAGGCCCAAATCAGCCGGCTGTGAAGCAGTTGTGCCCCCTACACCTACGTGGTAACATCACTGGAACTGATGTCACTGGAAGTGACATCACCACTCAGCTGTGGGACTGCACACAAACAGCATGCATGAGTAAAGAGTACAGAAAGCAAGAAGATAAGGGCCAGATCCCCCCTCCCTCTGGCAGGGTCAGGGGACATTGCAACCCTAGTGGAAACACAGGCCACAGGGGGAGAGAGAGCCTTTAAGTTTCATCCCCACATTCTCTTTTATATTGCAATCATTTATTCTTCAATCACTAAGCCATGTCAAGAAAAAGATGCTCACCACATGCTCAACATTGGTCTTTGTCCATTTAACATTGTTGTTCTGAAAAGAATTTCCAGCTCCTATCCTCATCCTGAAGTCTCGCCTAGGAATATTAAAGCAGAATGGGATGTGTGTTATCTGCTGAGAAAAATCTGCCAGAGACCAAGTATCTACCGCACTTCAATGTGAGTGGAAGAACCCTACCTGGTTCCCCCAACAGTATCAGCATGGTAAGAGAAAATTTCATTGGGTTCTGGGGATGAATTGAAATAGATGATTCCAGTGGAATTTGTCTAGAGAAAACAAAAGATGTTAGTGATGTTAGTTAGTCTTTTTCTGACATTCACCATCAACCTGAAGCTGGAGGCCAAATTTCAGACACCTCCTTTTATTTTCTCATTTGTGTGCTTGCCACAGAGAACCTAGCTTACACTGGAAAGGGCATGGGAGTGGAGGTTTCTTTAGGTACCACTGTTCAGGATGCTCCTCTTCCCTTCTTCATAGGATTGTTATTGTGAGGATAATTTGGCCCACCTGGATGGCAGCACCGTAGCTTGGACAGGCGCCACGTTGGCAGCCCCAGAAGAAGGAAAGGCAGTTGGGCATTTCCTAGGCATCCGAGGGCTTTGGTGGATGGGCAGAGCCAAGTCATATTTGCCTGCTCCGCCCTTCCCCAGCACACAGTTGTCCTTGCTGCCCGTCCTGAGCAGAGCACACTTCAAGCTCAGCTCCTCTGCGGCTGGTTTTATTGGAGGCCCTCAGGTCTAGGCCGCAATAGCTGCATTGGAGAAGCTGTGCTATTCCCCTGCTTGCCACCTTTAACTCCAGCTTGCTACCTTCAAACTCCAGGAAGAGAGCCAGGGCCCAGCACCAGGCTCAGTGGTTCAGCAGAGATTTTTTCACCCTTCTTATTTACACTGGAGCTTGTTGTCTATCAGTCAGGAGGGCTAAAGCAGGGTGAGTTCCAGCCCCTGTAGGCCTCTAGCCTACCTAGGCTCCTCCCCCCTTTTTCTCTCACTCTGTTGGGAGGGAGTTCTTCCAGCAGCAGCAGCAGCTGCAGCAGCAATAGGCTTTGCATTAGGCCACAGGGGTGAATTGCAGCCATCTGAGGGGTGGATTGCTTCCTATACTATTGCTACGGACGTAAGAGTGTGGATGCTGGTGCCCCCCCATCTGTGCTTCCCCCCCACCCCCATTTACACTTTGGGGGCTTGGGATAGGCTCATGCAGATAGGATGGCAGGCCTTCCGGCCTGAGCAGGCCTTGTTACTTGAGGGAGGCTAGAACTGGTAGTGGGGGGTGGTGGCCATCTTTTATTAGGGCAACTACAGAGGTGTAGTTATCAGTGGCCATTATGTGATGCCAGGGCAGCCATCTTTGTTTAGGGCATCTTGTTGATCAGCAGCCATTTTGTGTGGTGGGCAGCCATTTTTTGGGTCACCCCCATAGGTGACCATTTCACTTCTGTACCCATTTTAACCATGCTGCTCAAGAAAGGCCAAAGAAAGCCCAAAGGCAAACCGCCAGCAAAGAAGCAAGCCCCTAAAAGTGCTGTGCTGGTGCTTTCCTCATCTGTTGGGAGGAGTCCTTTAGTAGTAGAGTTGCCAACCCCAGGTGGTGTCTGGAGATCTCCCGGAATTACAACTGATCTCCAGGCTGCAGGGCTCACTTCCCCTGGTGAGAACGGCTGCTTTGGAGGGTGAACTCTATGGCATTGTACCCTGCTGAGTTCTCTCCCCACCTCAGGCCACATGCTCTCCAAGCTCCCCCCGCCCTAAATTCTCCAGAAATTTCACAATTTGAAGCTGGCAACCCTATCATGTAGACGTGATATACTGAATTGCATTGCAGCCCATGTACAGTCCAAAGGGGTTTCGAGGCCAGGATCAGGGCAGCCCAAGAGTCTGGAGTCAGCTGCTCTGTCCTCTGTGGGAAGTGTTAACAAAGTTTTCTGCTCTAGAAGGACTTTCTGCCATAGGCGAGCATGAAGAAAGTGACATGCTGGTGGTGTAAGGTGCAGTGATGGACCCCGATGCTTGCTGTGGAGCCAGCAGAAGCGTATGTGGCTTCAGATCATCCATGCTGGCCTGAAGAGGCCTGCCCTGTAGCATGATGGTAAACACACTAAAACACAGTGGGCATATGCATAGCTGTGGAGGCCCTGGGATCAGCCTCTGTTCCTACACCTTTGGTGCTTTACACTCAAGCAGAACCCAGGCTAGCATGTTTCAGGGCCTTAGCTAGTTGGAACAGTGGCCTTTGTGGCTGCAGCCATGAAGCAGGAAGGTTGCCAGTCTACATACACAGTTGGCTTTAGTCACTGTGACATGGCAATGAATCAAGGGTTTGGTCACAATGGGCTCGAAGTCTCCCTGGCTGCCCCCCCTTTTTGTTTGGTACCTGGATATAATATAAAGGGCATAATGATTTAGCTAGTGCTGCATGGTTGCAGCGTGATGAGGAATTCAGTGTGTGGGGGCCGACCTGAAGCCTGGCTTACCCTGAGATAGGGTACACTAGCAGTTTGGGCTGCAGGTGATGTCTCCTGCAGTACCAACACAGGGCATCGCTTTGACAGCAGTTACCTTGTTCATAGGGCTGTTGTTGATCCTAGTATCTGTGTACTCGGTGGAGCAGTCCATTCAACCCTGGATGCTTTGTTGGGAATTCACCTCACAAGGGATAGGGTTAGAAATTCTGTAGATCTGGCCATGAATGCCCAATCTGAGGTGCCCCCCCCCCAACACCTTCATGGCTTGAAAATATCAGGAGCATGGAGGTAGGCATGATGGGAAGCTGACGGGTGGTTCAAACAAACTGGAGACGGGTGGTCCGAACAAACAACAAACTGGAGAAGGGACCTGTCCCATAAATCTGAAGGTTCTTAGTGGTTGCTGGCTGCATATTCCAGGCGCCAGGATCCCCCTTTATTTGCTAGTGGGTTTCACATGGATGTTGGATCCTTGTTTAGGGTCCTGGTACAAAATAGCAAGGGAGTGTGCTGAGAGAAGGGTGCTGACCCCTTGATGCCCCTCTTTTTCTGCATATAGGTCCTTTGACCAGCAGTCAAGGTGGCTTGGTGATGTGAGGTCTGCAGTTAAATGGCAAAATGTGACATTGAGCCTGCCTTTCACTCACCATCTCAAAGATTTTGTGTCATTGGGTTTCCCTTAATAGGGCAGTATCATAAGGGCAATCTTACAGTCAGGGCTCTTCTAAGGGAGTGCTCTGTTTTTTAGTGGCCTTTGAGCACTTCAGCCCTTTTTGCAAGTGAGGGCTCTGCAGGTTCTGGCCATTGCGAGGGTTAATTTTGCCTATAGAGTGATGGCACCTGATAGAGAGTTTCTTGGGACCCCTCCTTGAAGCCATAGGTTCTTCATCACAGGCTTAAGTCTTGTAGTGGTATCTGGGAGGATTTGGCAGTGTAGGATGAGTTAAGTTTCCCAACTGCTTTAATGTGCTTGCCTTTTGGATGGAGGACCTGCTCTTAGAGGCAGAATTTTCAGGTTAGCTCTGATGCTCCTTGATTTCTAGATCTTAGTGGTAGTGTTTTGTGGTAAGGGATTTTGTCTGCCACATTGTTCACTTTTAGTGTGACAATTCAAGGGGCAGTTCATGTTCTCAAGTCACCCTCCCCAACACTGCCAAAAGAGTTATGCAGACCATTTATGCTCCTGTGCTACTGTTTAGGTGGCAAGAGGGGGGGGTCACCTAGGTGACCTCGGGGTCATGGCATGCCCATTTCCTATAGGCTTACAGGGACTTGTTGCGCTCTGGCTGGTAGTGGGCTTAATGGCTCAAGGGGAGTTGTGGTCCCCTGCCTCATGTCGTCTCACAGGGCACACCCCCTTTCCCGACAAGCTCATGCAGGCTTGCACCACCCAGGCAAGTAGTGGCCTGATAATTTGAGGGATGGTGCGGACCTCTTCCTCACATTCCAGTCATTCACCAGAGGGGTGAGGACCTTGGCTCACAGGGCAGGGCCCTTTCCTTACAGGCTCACACAGGCTTGCACTGCCCAGGCAAGTAGTGGTCTGATGCTTTGAGGGGAGGTGCGGACTTCTATCTCACATACTGGTCATTCACCTGGAAGGTGCTGACCTTGGCTCACAGGGCAGGACCCGTTCCTTACAGGTTCATACAGACTTGAAGCTGGAAGCCAATTTTCAGACAGATCCTTCTATTTGCTGATGTGTATGCCTGCCACAAAGAACCTAGCTTACACTGGAAAGGGCATGGCAGTGGGAGGTTTCTTGAGGTCACACCACCCAGGATGTTCGTGTTCCCTCCCTCATAGGATTGTTATTGTGAGGGTAAAATGGAAGACAGAAGAACAATGTCAGCCATTTTGGGGCCCATGTTGGGGGACAAGGCCAGCACAGGTAGGGAGGGTAGAAAATGTTTCCTCTTTGACAAAACAAAAAGGATTTAAAAAACTTCCCTCAGCTATCAGAACCTGTGTGGCACAATGGTTAGAATGCCATACTTAGATCTAGTAAACTCAAGTCTCTCATGAAACCCACTTGTGTCATGAAAGTTTCTGTCATTACCTTGGGCCACTCACACAATCTAAGGGTTTGGGGGAAAATAAAATGGAGACAAGGAGAACAATGTAAGCTGATTTGGATTCCCATTGGGACAAGGGCAGGTTATAACATTTGTTACAATTTTGGCCACACCTCATAACCAAATATAATTGCTTTTCGGGGCACGTCTGCCAATATTTCTGAAACACTTGACAGGAAGCAGACCAGCTCATTCAGTTTTCAACCTACTGTTAAATATTGTGAGCTCAGTAAGCTAGAAAAAAAGAAGCACTATGTGCTTATGTACCGCTTTTCTGGACAGATTAGTGCCACACAGAGACTGGTTAAGAATGTCAGTGTCATTGCTATCCCTGCAATACAGCTCAGGAGCTGGGGCTGAGAGGAATAGCTTATTCAAGGCCATTGAAAGAGTTTATGGCAGCAGTCGGAGTCAAACCAGCAGAGAGGTTCTTTGGGATGAGTAAGTAGAACAAGAGGGCATATTTCTAGCAACCTAAATAAATATACCCTGAATTGGCAACCCCTGGCCTAATTGTTCACTCTCAGCCGAACATGATAAAATAATCCAGGATGAGGAAACCGAAGGCCAACTGCAAAGAAATCCAGGAGAATCTTCACAGATTGTGCAAGTGGGCAACAACGTGACAGATGAAGTTTAAGGTTGATAAGTGTAAGGTGATGCACACTGGAACAAAATATCCAAAGTTCAAGTACATGCCAATGGAATTTGAACTTGTTGAGAAGTAAAGAGTCCTTGGGGATGCTGCAACAGTGAAAAAAGTAAACTCTATGCTGGGGAATATTAGGAAAGGGACGGAAAATAAAACAGACAATATGTATAATTTATGATGAAAGACTCATTTAGAATACTGTGTACCAAAAGGACATTGGAGAGTTGGGAAAAGTACAGAAGAAGGAAATCAAGATTAAGGGGTTGGAGAACTTTTCTAGGAGGAAAGGCTGAACAGTCTGGCACTTTCCAGGTCAGAAAAGAGACAACTTCAAACATCACTTTCCAGTAGCAGCACCATGGGAGCATCAAACAGAAATTAGAAAGCAAGTTGCAGATTCCTATCTACTCCTTTCACAGAAGGACTTTCAGGGTATGTATCTTTTTCTTACCATTATTCTCTGCCAAGAGACTGAGGGACGTGGATAATTATTTTTGACCCGCGTATAGGAAACGAGAATTGGATCTGATAGAATTTCTATACCTAGAAATCTGTCATCAGCATTTGGGATGATGCTGGAAAGGAAAAGGAAGAAAATTGTGGAACAACTTAATTGCAGAGATTCATATACAAATCTTTTGTCCAGAAAATAAGGATTTGGGGTTCGAAACTCTCATGACCCTAAGACGCACGCATCCAAGGATGTTCCCACACAAAAAGAAATATATTTAAAACCCAAATGGACCCTTTGTATGAAAGAAAAGAGATTCTTTATGGAGAATAGAATGTTCTGCAACACTAGTGCACAACAACAGACAGTTAGTTAGAAACCCCTCCCTGACTAGCTTTGAAAAATAAAAGTGCTTTTCAGCATATAAAGAACTAAGGAAGTGTGTACGCACTGGAATTAAAAACAGTAACAAATTTTCACCAGTGTGCATGATGTCTTCAAAAGAGAGGAGAAAAAAGTGGGTAGAGCATGCTCCAAAGTACAAATCCCCCTTTCTCTGCTCATTGTGATATTCCTAGATCATATTCCATTCACAAGAGAAGTCAGAGGAGAGGGGAAGAAGAAATCCAGTTTAATATGATTTTGCAGGCTTTTCTCATTCTGACTCCCTACCAGTTTCAGCACCTATATTTCTGGCCAATTGATAGAGCTGCTTTACATGTTGAAAAGTCCACCTGGACTGGCAACAGACATGACCTCAGAGTTCCTTGTTTAGAACTTAATTCTCAGTTATGCATCGGCCATACCTGGATCAGGCCTGTGGTGCATGGAAACTTACCCCTCCCTCCTATCATTTCCCCAAATTAAAAGGATCAAGGGAGATTCTACTTGCCCCATTGGGGAAATTATATATGTGGTACATTTGTACAAATAGATTTATCTAACAGGGCAAATAACAGTTCCGAAGGCATCTCTCTAAGGAAAATCAAATGCAGTCAAAGCGGGGGCTTAATACTCTCTTCCTTCAATCCCAATCTGAATTGGGCTTCCATGTGCCCAATTATTCCTTTCTGAACACAGAATTGCCAACACAAATTCCACACAGGAAGTTTTAACTGGGCTAAAATCTTCAGTGTACTGGACAAGCACACCAGAGGTATTGCTTTTACATGGGTGGATTTATTGACATAATAAATGGACTTGCTGGGCACCATCTTAAATATGCTGCTTCCTTAAAAATTAATATTGAACCAAAACCAGTGACAATGCTTCTGCTTTGTTGAGAAATTTCCCATTCTCCTTCTCCATGGGGAATAAGAAAAAATGTTGGCCATCAGAAGGTAAAATTCACTTTTGGAGTACAAACTCACTGGAGATGCTTCTCTCCTTCTAGGTAGGGAAAGTAATAATGGGAGTTGTCAGGCACGGAGACTTCATCCCCCGATGCAAGGATTATGAACTTGGATATGTTTGTGAACCGCTCATTGTATGCTGGAAAGGGAAAAAGCGAAGGTTATTATCATGGCAGGTGTATGAATGTCCCACTCTGAGCCTGACATCTGTTGAGCAGAATGGATAGAGGCACTGCAGAACACAGAAGGAGAAGTGCTGCTCTTTCCATCACAGATGGATTTCAACCAGCAGTTTTAAAATTTGTCCTCCCACTGTACTCTCCCTCCCACTGTGCTTATCGACATGGATAGAATTTGCTCACCCAGTGGGTCCAAATGAGAAGCCAGAAGACTGAAACGGGGGTGGTCCAACTCTTGGGTTATATTCATCTCATAGAAGGCTCTTAGCCTGTAAGACCAGCCACAATATGCTCGGTATTGGTGGGGGAAACTCTGCACAAAATTGGAATCACAAGAGTTAGGCATGTGTCCTAGGGGTAGGCAGACTCAATATTTCTGTAACAAGTCCAGTAGGACCTTTAAGACTAACCAACTGTACTGTAGCATAAGCTTTTGAGAACCAAATTTCTCTTTGTCAGATGCATGGCAGGTATGAAGAATTTGGCCTGATATATACATGTGGTGAGGGGAGAGGGGAGTAGATGCAATCAGTATGCTTCTGATAATAAGATCAGTTTGCTTCTGGTAATGAAATTAGTTACTCCTGATAATGAGATAATCATTCATAGTCTCTATTCAATCCAAGTCCGACTGAGTCAAATTTACATATGAATTCCAATTCAGCAGCTTCTCATTGGATTTTGTTTTTGACGGGTTTCTGTTGAACTATGGTGACCTTTAAGTCCTTGATGGAATGTGCTGGTAGATTGAAGTGTTCTCTCACTGGTTTCTGGATGTTGGGACCAGTCACAGAATTGCAGCTTGTACAAAAATTACAGCATTTCAGAGTCTCTGCTGGGAAGTAAAAAATAATTTGTAGGGGTGTGCACAACCCCCTGAAAAAGTCTGGGAATCCAAGGTCCAAATTTCAGGGACACTTTCCCCTCCAAAAATCTAGTATTCCTGAAATCTGGTAAAGATTCTCTTACCCAGTTAAGATAGATCAGAGAATCCCAGATTTATTGGGCCATTATTCCCTAAGGGGAAAATAATCTTAGAGCTCCCCTGGATCTGGGGGTGGAATTTTCCAAGAAAACTCTTATCAAATTTGCAGTGAGCTTATTCCAGTCAGTCCTCTAAAGGACAGGAACACTCCATGGGCCCCTGAAGAAGGTGCCCCCAGCCAGTGTCCATTATTCCTTAAAGGGGAAACATTTCAAAGGAGGCTCTCAAGCAGAAACATGCAGGGGAAGGACTAGCAGAGGCCAAAGGCACACTTCCAAACACAAGAGGAAGGCAAACAGAACTATACTGAAGCAAGGGAGTGGATGGAATCCTCCCAGAACCAAAACGAATCAAGGGGACCAACAAAAATAGAGAGAATCAAGTCAAAACTGAGAATTCCTCCTTAACCATGTTGAAACATCTTCGCCCAACTGAACCAGAGTCCCTCACAGAAGCCAGGCAGAGAAGGAGAACTCCTGCACTGGTAGGCCACTCACTTCCTCCTCCCTGCCTCACTCCTCCTTCCTCCTGCTTCTGCCTCACTCCCTCCTCATTCCTGCCCCACCCTGTTTCCCCAGGAGAAGCCTAGGAAGAAGTCAGCCAGAAGTTGAAGAAATGTTTCCCAGTTTTACCCAGATTTATCCAGGGATCTGGAACTGGTTTTCTGGACTAGATCCATGATTCTCTGATTTGATTTGAGAAGGTTGTATTAAGCCAGTTCTGCAAAAATCCAGCTTTTCCCCGGAATCCCAAATTCAGATTACACACCTCTAATTAGTTGAATTCAGCTACATTTCACGCGCTGCCTATTCAAAGGAACACGCTGTGGCATGAATTAAGCAATGATCACATGTTGTGATTGAATGTACTGCCAACATGTAAACTTGAGAAAAAATTGGTGATCTGATTTAACAGTTGCACACAAACATGCTCAGGTTTGGTGTGCAAAATGTGTAAGGGGAAAATACTAGTGAGACCAATGGTATTACTTTCCCCAGCATACCCAAGACGATTGACTGTACAATCCAAAGCAGACATACTCTACATCAGCTGATTGAAATAGACAATACAACTGTTCTCAGGACTCCACTGTCATACAACCAAAGATGGAAACCACCTTTTTGGAGCAGATAGGTATGAGGGAGATTGCGGGGCAGCCATGGGAAAGCAGTGAGAGCGTGCATGCAACGCAAGATTTGCTAAACGTTTTTTAAACCAATGAAAAAAAAATGTATGAATGTTTAAATGCTGCTTCTTGCTACTTTTCATTAACCTGAATTTTTATAGATGTGCTCCATAGGAATATTTGACTGAAAGTTGAATCTCACCTCTGTGAGGTTGAGAAAATCCATGCCAATGGGAATAATTGCAGCAACTCTGCTGTCGACTGCTGCAGTCAGCCAAGTGATCCATCCATCCTGCAGGGTGGAGAAAGCAGATGGAATAAAACTTAAAGGGTGGAGGGGAGAAGAGAAACAGTTTACACAGCAACTACTTGAATCTCAGAGCTTGGGGCTCAGGAGGGATGATGCACATACAAGCAGCAATACGGCCAAGAGAGAATGAACAACGTGCTCAGTAATGCACTCCTACTTACCATGGAAATACCTGTCAGTGTGAACCGGGTGATGTTTTTCTTCATTGTTTTCATCATGTAGTCTGTGATCGTGTCCATGGCTCTCACGGTGGCCTGCAGAGACAAAACATGAGAATAGCCTCCTCATGGAAAGCAAGAGACGCTTACTCAGAGGTTGCCTAGATGGAAGGACAACACCACCCCCAAATGGTTTCCATGTAAGGCCTGTGTTGCCTAACCTCCCATAGAATCAGCCGAGCTAACAATTGTGGCACAGATGTTAACTAGAACAAAATGAGCTAACATTTGCTGCTGACATGCTGGGGATTTAATTCTTTACATGTATAGACGGCAGGGCTTTTTTTCTGGGAGAAGAGGTGGTGTAATTCTCATGAGTTTCTGAGAAGAGATGAATGTGAAACATCAGGACACATGATCTCATTTCTTAGTCCATCCCAGAACACAATTATCTGCAGACACATAAGTCTGGAGGACAAATACAGGGTTCTTGTGAAAGAGTGCGGAGTCTCTGGGATCCGTAGCCATCTTTGGAGGACATGAACGTGAGGAGTACCTTGACCATCGGGAATTGCACAAGCCAGTGTGGTGGTGCATCTGGATCATTCATAAACCTCCACCAGGAATATGCAAATATATCCAATCCTTTGATTTTCTTACGTCCTAATGGGTGTTTCTGGAACAAAAGAAATGAGAGGAGCACAGAAGGTAGATCACCTTTGGCAAAAGCAATGGGCCTTTCCTAAATGAATATTTAAATGGATTTTGGTCCCTCCCTCTGGTGGACTTTCATCAGAAATGCAGTTTCCAGCTAACCCAACATTAATTCTGTTTTCTATTGAAATGAAAAGCCTGCCCCATTGTTGTATTGTGGTTAGGGGGATTCTGCCGCAGAGGAACAATACTGCATATCAGGGAATCGACTGACTGGATTCAGGGACGGAGGGAAATTTCCGTACAGACAAGCCCTTCAGTACTTACATGAAAGGTCAGTGGCTGGAAGGGAACCTGCCTCAGCACTGCTACGATCCTGCAGAGAGACAACAGTCACTTCACTTGTGAGTACAAAAGGAGCTTTCAACCTGTTGACTTTAGAAGCCATGTCAATAAAAGACAGTTGGGGACAACCTGAAGCGACATGGAACAGTCTCAAGTGATCCCGACCCTTGGATAATTGTATTGCCGTCAAACATCTTTTTTTATTACTGGATAACAGAATGTGAGACTGGATAAAATTGCTCATCGGTAGCTGATTTATATTCATGAACCACATGTTCTAAATGCAGGAGAGTGAACTTCTAGGCAATCTTTGCAAAAATGTTTCGTCCTTATATTTTGACCTCTGGGTTGTCAGAGACTCACACAATTTGGAGCTTTCCTGGAAGGCATGGCCCTTTGTTAATCTGAAGCCAGTTTTAGTTCTCTGAAAATAATCTTTGGGCTCTTCTGAAAGAATAAAACCAGGATCATTCTCTGTGTAAGAGCCCTAATACTGATCAGATGGGAAAGCTTATGAAAAAGCATAACCTTCAAGCAGTATTCAGGCCCACCCGAAAAATACAACAGATACTACGATCAGCAAAAGACAGTAGAGACCCCCTCACCCCTGCAGGAGTATACCGTATACCCTGCAGCTGTGGACAAGTTTACATCGGGACTACAAACTGTAGCATCCAGACAAGAATAAAAGAACATGAAAGACACTGCAGACTTGGACAACCTGAAAAATCAGCCTAACTCAAACAGGGCACAGTATCTTATTCCAGGACACCAAAATGCTGGACAACACTTCCAACTACTTTGTCAGACTGCACAGGGAAGCCATTGAAATTCACAAGCATAAGCAAAACTTCAACAGGAAAGAAGAAACCTTAAGAATGAACAGAGCATGGTTTCCAGTTCTGAAAAACACCAGGCTAACAAAACACTCTATACTCGACAATAGCCCTGCAGAGAAGATTAGCACATCAAGCACCAATCCATATGCAAAAGAACATCCTCAGGATACATTGAAGTCTCCCGCCAATAGCATTCCACACCCTTGGAAACTCTTACAGGATGACTCAGCTCAAACCCACTCCTCCTGAGTAGATACAAATGACCTGCCAACATCTTTTCTACACTATGACACTGAGAGATCTCTGTCTTTTGGTGCTACACCTCTGAAGATGCCAGCCACAGCTGCTGGCGAAACGTCAGGAACCACAATGCCAAGACCACGGCAATACAGCCCGGAAAACCCACAACAACTGTCACGCCTAATACAGTTCAGTGAAAAGTGCATCAAAAGCACTGGTCCATCCACTCCAGCGTCCTGCTTTCTCCAACTTCCAACCAGATGCTTCTTGAGATCCTACAAGCAAGACACAGAGTCCTCCCCTTGCTATTGCGGCAGCAGCAAATGATTATAATTCTCAGAGACAAACTCCCTTTGAACATGGCAGTGCCATTTATTCACCATGGCAGATTGCATTTGTCTAATCGCCTTTTGAAATCAGATTAACCAGGGGCCATATGGGGCTGTGAATTCTACAGGTTAATTACTTGTTGAGCAAAGAAGTGCTTTTATTTTATTTTATTTACATAATTTATACTCTATCTATTTCCTCAACAGGGATCAAACATGGCTGAAATTATTTTCCTCTCCTCCATTTTATCCTCACATGGACAGCCCTGTGAGATACGTTGGGCTGAGAATGTGTGACCCATTGAAGGTCCCCCAGTAAGACTCCAGAGCAGACATGGGGATTTAAACCTCAGTTTCTCAGATCCTACACTGACTCTTTAACCCCAACACCACGTATTTCCCCACCCTGAATCTATTGTCCATCAGTTTCATTGGATCTCTTTGAATTACAGTGTAATGAGAAAGGGGAGAATTGTTAGTTTCTCTATTGCTTTCTCGTCACCATGCATTTTTAAAAAACAGTTTATCATGTCAAAAAAGTCCTTAACCTTGCACATTATTATTGTTTTATTAGTGTGAAATAGAAAAAATTAAGGAAATAGGGGGAAAAAAGAAAACAATGCTGGCTACAAAAGCCCTATTGGCAAATTAATAGAAAGATATCTATAAAGATGTTTTAAATACCTAAAAATAAGTCGGTACGCAATTGCTTTCTTCGTGTGATACATTCAAATGTTGGTAAGTTTGTATGGTTTTCAATCCAATGATTTAAGGGAAGTGGCTTTTGTCTTTTCAGTGTTAAAGTACAGGTCTTTTAGCAATTGTAAGGGCACATAGGCTCCATTTCCATTGAACATTGGTTAGATTCCAGGAGACAGTCAACTAGTTTAACAGCATATTAGCATCCTCAAAAATAATTGTGTTTCTTAACAAGAAATTAATATGACTAATAACTTCCTTCCGAAAGAGCTGAATGAATAAACACATCCACATCATATGCTTAAGAGATGTATTTTGTGTAATTACTATTGCCAAAACTTACAGCCCAATCCTAAGAGGGGCGGGGAAAGTGAATAGGAACCGAACTAAGGCTTGTGACGGCGTATCTGGGCTTTACGCCCGCATAAGTCGCCTTCCGCCCGCACTGGGACGCGGCGCCGGCCCGCCGGTGGGCCGGCACCGGCGCAAGCCACAGGCGCCTGGGTGGCGGCGGAGGAGTGGCGTAGAGCCCCACGCTGGCGCAGGGGGGGCAGGGAACAGGGCGGGGTCAGAGTTAGTCTGCTCCCTAAGCCCCTCCAGAAGCAGTAACGCCCACAGTGGCACAAAAAAGCTATGCCACAGAAAAAGAAGGCGCAGCCCATAGGCGCCCATGGAACGGCGAAAAACTGGACCCTCTCCGAGCACCCAGCCCCGCCTCCATGGCCCGAAGGAGCATAGGATGTGAACTATCCCGGGGACCAATCAGCGTGCGTGCCCGGCGTGGACGAGCCCCCCCCTCTCCACACCCAATCACCTGCGACCGCGCCCTACAAAACATCCGGCCAGCGCCGGCCAAAACCTTCAGGTAAGTGAGCACGTCGCTGGAGGCTCTGTCCCTCTGTCCGTGTGCTGCGTGGCATTGCCCCTTTGAACACTGAACGGGGGTGAGGGCATTCACGGTGGCAGGCACGGAATGCACTCGGGGGACTTTGTGAAAAAGTGGGGGGGACTTCCTGTAAAAGGGAAGAAGTGCAAATGTCTGGCTAACCCCCTTTTTACCCTGACAGGAAGAACAATTCAACATCTAACTGGACTCATGCAAGCTAATTGCTTCTAACTAAGCACAAACAAATTAACCCTTCCGTGAGAGAAGGGAGTGACACTTGGCGAACTTACAGCAGCCTCTCCCGTTTCCTTGCATGTACCCTGACTCTGGTATGCCCGCCTGGTGATGACTGACGGAGCGCTGACAGGTGAGGAGGAGGTAGGGGAGGGGGGACCCATTCCGCAGATTAGTGCAAACCGCCCATTCACCTGACCCCACCCACTCACTTGCCGCTTCGGGTGAGGCCCAGCAGGGGTGGGGGGGCGACCATGGCTGCCCCTGGCCACCTCAGAGGCAGGCGCCCCGAAAACCACATGCGACCAGGTGTTTGTTATGACCAGCTCATTCCCTCCCGTAAAGGTAAAGGCTTGCCAAGGCCGAGTGCATCCTCGCAAGACCGTCATGCATCAGCTGGTCGCTGCTGCCCTCGACTATGTGCATCCTCCCGGATGGCGGAGTGTGGGGCTTGCCTCGCCAGTGGAACGAGGCAAAGCCCACATGTGTCTTTTTCCCCCACAGGCACGTCCAGGGCATGGCTGCTCCCCCGCGTCCTGCCCTCCCCAAACATCTCTGACGGACAGTTGGCTGCAGCCCAGGAAGCACTTTCGCGCCACGGCCTGCATCTCAGCCCCGCCCCGCCGAGCGGGAAGGAGGGCTGTGAAGAATTCCCCGGCTCCCTTGCTAGCCTAAAAACAAGCCCACTTGTTCCAGTGCAATAAAACGAGTTGTAAAACAATTACCTTCTGTGTCTGTGAGCCTGACTTCATCCTCTGCCCCTCCCCCAACACTCCCGTCACATATCTCCACCTGCACATCACCACAAATGTATCTGACGGACTTGGCGCTGCATTGGGCAAACGGGGGAGAGGTCCTCAGACCACGCCCACCCCTCTCCTTCCCGACTGTGAGCCCCGCCCAATGCACGAGCCGAGGTGGTCTGCCGGCATGGGTGCAGTTTGCCTGCTGCTCTGGGGCCTGGCCGGGATCGCGTGCTGCCCATTGGCTGCGCCTATCCTGGCCCCTCCCCCTGCTGCTTGTGGGGAACAGCGCCCTTTGGCTGCGCCCGGAGGTGGCCACGCATCAGGCCCACCCACAACGCTTTCTGGTTCTCCCAATTTGCATCTCTGCGCTGCTGCCAGGGCTGGCGCCGCTGCACTTTGCTGGCACTGGATACGGCCTGGCGGCGCCACTGCTACTTCTTTGCAGGCACGCCGGCGTTGGGGCCGGCCATAGGATTGCACAGTTAGACACTGTGCTTAAATCTTTAGTAAAAAGACACTGTGTTATCCATTATATTTAAAACATAATGTTTTGCTGAATAAGTCACAGCTCAAGAGGCATAGTAGCAACAGGAATATGGCAAAAAGCTTTATCCTGCTGCTTTAGCGAAATTGGAAGGTCCAGATCATTATTCCATTCATCTCTAAGGCTCTGTGTATCATATTTCTTAACTGGCCTCAAATATTTATATACAAATATTGTAGATTTCACTTTCTGTATTGATTTAATAAGATTCTCCAAAAGTGGGGAGATTCTTAAGAATTCAATGCTGCCAGACCATATTTGGAAACCAACAAATATTGCAATCAGAAGTTGTCAAATCATATTTAGACCTCAGTTGAAAAAATGACAAGAATTCATCATCCTTACCTATCAATTAATTTAAAATAAAAATTGCTTATCCTCCAAGTCTTCCTTAAGAGAGATTTCTTCCCAGTTATAAAGTCTGAATTTGTCCATCATGTTAGTTCAGCAAGTGAGAATGGTTCAAGTTAATATTGTTGTGATATTATACACCATACTTCTCTTGCTGCAGAAATTGTTGGAGGAACAAAATCCATTTTAACATAAAAAAGAGGTCTCTAAAAGATCCCAAGATGGATACTCCAGTTGAGGTGAGGAATCCCAATACTTGGTACACGCTAACAAATACACCTGATGATAAGCACTAAGGTCTGAAACAAAGTATTTATTTTATGAATATATCTACAAGGTATATAAAAGGGGTTTGGATGCATAACATATATAATTAAAGATATAATATTTAGTTTGAGTGTATGTACTTTACCTCATAATGACAGGTTTAGGGTTGCCCAGCTATCCATATCCAATAATATATCTGAGATCAGTTTATTAAAAAGCAACAAGATTATATCCTTAATATTCCTTGGGATCAATATTCTAATATAAGTAACTGCATCAGGGTATCAATGAAAATGTTCCTCAGTAACAGCACTCTATGACATATTGTCTTCCAGTGGCATCAATTCTGATTTTGTCCAATTAACTGAATAACCAGACAGATCACCAATAATTATTAATGAAATTCACTCATTCAGGAATGGAAGACTGACATTCTGAAATAAATAAAAAGATCATTTCCATATAAAATAATCTTAAATTTTAAAGATTTATGTATGAAGCCATATTTATTGTTACTTTGCCTAATAACACAAGCCAGAAATTCTAAACATAAATCAAAAATGAGATGAGAAAGAAGACAACTTTGTTTAGTTTCTCTTTCAACAGGGAATAGTGCAGAAAAATACTGCATGCTGGCAATCCTCACTGAAGAGGTGGCAGATCTTTGAGCCATGACGTCCTCTCAACGGGCTGCCATGAAGGGAACGGCTGTCCTCCAGACACTTGGCATTGGTCAGTACCAAGACCCAGCAACCACAGAGGACCCTATGCCATGGAAAGTCTCTACATCCTCCAAGGGAGGTGGGGCAAAAGTGGCATGGACAGAGAGGGAGACCGTGGACTGGATCAAAGTGTGGACCAGGGCATGGGTGTTGCGGGCTCTGGACTAAAATGGTACATGGGAGACATGTTGCCCCTTTTTAGTGCCTCCCCACCCTCTTTGCCATGTGAGCAGTGATTGAGAGGGAGAGGCTGGAGACACACCGTAAGTGGAGGGGGGCTGTGTCCTGGGGCCGTGACTGCATGGCTGGCTTGGCTGTATTGGTGGTGGCCATGGTGGCTGCCTGGGGGATCTGCTGGATGTCATGCACAAGGGCCAGGCTCACACTGAGGGGCTGCTTGGGCAGTTTGTGTCTGTGGCTCATGGCCTCCCACCAGCCCTTCTTTCTTGTTACCAAGAGGGGTGGCCCAGGGCACATCGTGGGGTCATCCCTGAAATATGGGCTGGCAGCCAGAAACCAACCCACCAGTGAACGTGGCCTCCCCCTCATCTACCCAGCTGATTGTTCCCACCAGTTAATCCCATACCCTCCTTGCCATAGACTGCACCTCAGAGAGGGCCATACAACTCTCCTGGTGCTGTCCTGTGCAGCTCTCCCCAGCTGTGCGACTCACTGTCTGTGCTGTGACCATGAGGGCATGTGGTCCCAACTGACTGTTCTCTGGCAGTTGGGGGAGGAGGTGTTGATGGGCAGGGGGGTTGTAGCCCATGCATTGTCTCTACCTTTGCTTGCCACTGATGTGCCTGCCATGGGGGCAGCATGACCATTAAGAGATGCTGGAGGTGTTGTCAGGGGAATGGTGAGGCATGTGTTCCCAGCGGCAGAATTGTTGTGCCTTGCAGGGCTCAGACACCACTGTAGCTCTCCCATGAATGTCCTCAGGAAGTGAGCAAGCAGCACCCCCAATACACAGGTATGCAGGCTCTGGTGGCATGAAGGGCCTTTCCTTTACGGGTTCTATTTTCTATTTTTTAAAAAGAAGAGCTCCAGATTAAGGCCATTGAAGATGTAATTCTGCTTAGCATTGCACTGTTAGACTGGGAGATAAAGGTTCAAATCCCTCTCATGATGGGCTGCTGAGAGGTTAAAAGGGATGAGACAGTCATGGATGCCATTCTGATGGGTGGAGGAAGGGAGGAATCAACATGCAATACATAAATAGTGATGTATCTTTCTTGGATGCATTTCATGGTTCTTAATTCTTACATACTTGTCATGTGTCTCTGCTCTTGGCAAAGAAGACCAGCTTAAAGATAACTTGGCCTAGCTTCTCTTAACTAGTGGCCCATTTTACTTACGATTTAGATCTGTCTGCTAAATATATCAGATGATCTTTTGAAGAAAGAATACTGGAAGCAGATCCATCATTTTTCGCAGGAGTGATTATGAGGAGGCATGATGCATTATTAATTTCCTTCTTTTTGGGCACAACAATCGTCAGTTCATGCCGCCAAATTGGTTTGTCCACTTCAGATTCTGGGAGAAGAAACAGAAGTCAGAATGTACATCCTCAGTATTCCCTCTACCTGCATCCTTCTGCAGAAGACATCCTTTTATTTCATGCAGCAAGACCACAAGGAAGCATTTCCTAAAGAGCAATATGTGGAGTGGAGAACATTTTAGAGAAGAACCATTTAACCAAGAGCTTAGAATTCTAGTTGATATGGTACAGTGATCTGTCTGCCATAGCCTGTTCTCCATAGCCTGACACTGACGAAGTTGCTGCTGCAGGCAAAAGTATTCTTCCTTCTTCAACAAGAGCTGGTTGCTCTGACTTTTTGCCTTGCTTGCTTCAGCCTCGCCTCCCCCACCCACTTCAGCTAGGAGTCTTCTCATGCATCTGTGATTGCAGGAGCCAGTGAGCTGCCCCTTGGACTGAGCAGGAAGGAATACTCCCTTAGCAGGGAAGCTTATGGGATCCCCCTTCCCACATCGTCCTCAAGCCAAGTTCCCCTCCACCTGGCTGCCATTGTGCTTCTCATGATTGAGGCTTGGCTGGCAGACAGTGATGTGTACGTGCACCCCACATATAATTTGAAGCCAATTTAATGGGATATATTCTGCTCCTGGTAGGAGGCTGCCCTTTATTTCACTCTTTCTCTCTATCTACCCTTTTTCGGAGGGCCCCCAAAGTATTAGCATGTGTAGATTTAAACCTCAAAGCAATGTTATTAAGAAATAACTCTCATAGTATTCAATGTACTTAGGATTGCAACTCTGCCATCTGGTAGGTCAGACTCATAATCCATTTTTAAAAAATTCTTCCTGGCCTATGCATATGGCCAAATGCTTCTGAGAACCCTATGATTCTATGTTTCTTCTTTACCATGGTCGGAATGAAAACTCCTAACTAATAGCAGCTAGAGTGCAGTGAGTTTGATGGGAAAGGGAAGAGCTAGACCCCTAAAACTATATTTTTCATATTTTTATTTATTCAAGGATAATATTGAAAGTCTGCAACTGCTGCTCTGCTAAAAATTCTGTACGATGTCTGCAAAAGCAAGTGATGTTTCAAAGAAACCAAAAATTGCAGATGAGCACCATGTCTTTAATGACAAAGGGACTACTGAGTACTTTGTTTTAAACAAGGATAAAGCACTCTGCCTGATATCTTGAAACTGTTTCAGTATTAAAGAAGTATAATGTTGAATCTTGTCACAAGAGCTACTCAATATATCAAGGAGAGGTGCAAGTGAACAAGATCAGTTCTCTTAAAAAAAAGTCAATGTTTTTGCAGTTTAGAAAGCACACTGAGGAGAACTTGCTTGTGAGGGGCAGCTATCATGTTGCTAAATGTATTGCTGAGAGTAGTAGGCCATTCATGGGGGTGGGGGTGAATTTGTTAAAAAGTGCATGGTTAAAGTAATGGAGTAAATGTGCCCTGATAAGGTATCTTGTGTTAGTTGTGTCAGTTTATCTGCATCTACAATCACCAGGTGTGTTGAAGAACTAGGAGTAGAACTGCATGTCACTGATTGCCAAGGCAAAAAGTTTTGATTTCCACCCCCCCCCCTTTGGCACTCAATGAGTAATGACATTATAGACACTACTCAACTACTAATATTTATCAGGGGGATAGATTCCAGATTCAGAATTACTGCAGAGTTTGAAAGGCACTACAACTGTAGAAAACATATTCTTGAAGGTGTGTGAATCAGTAGAAAATCTTGGTCTGAGTTGGGATGAATTGAAAAGCATCACAATTGATGGTACAAGAAATATTGTGGGAAGTAAAACTGGTGTAGGTGCAAGAATCAATGAAGAGATATTGAAATTAAACAGTATACTTCCCATGAAATTTCACTGCATGATCCATCAGCAAGCATTGTGTAGTACAATTTTTCAGTGGGGAAGTGTGATGTGTATTATTGTATCCAGTATTAATTACATCAGGCATCATGGCTTTATTCATTGTCAGTTTCTAAATTTTCTCTCAGAGATAGATGCAGAATATGGAGACATATTTTACCATGCAGAAGTCAGGCGGTTTAGCAGAGGCAAAGCCCTCAAATATTTTTTTTCAGTTTTCATCATGAAGTTGATGTTTTTCTCAAGGAGGAAGGACAAGGTCAAGAAGTACTTTCTGACTGGACTTCCATTGGATCAATGGCGATCTGACGTGGTCCAGGGAGCTGGGCTATCAAGAGTATCTGTTTTGGTTAGCCGGTGGATTGGATTGCTGGCTGCCACCCCTCTGCAGGGAGTAGAGGGGCAAGAATGCTACAAGACCCTGAGAGTGCATGATCTTGGTGGTGAGGGGGTTCTGAATAAAGGATTTCCCCCACCATCTTGAGGTCCCCTCGGAGATGGGCAAGCTAAAATCTCTACAGTGCTCTTTTGAGCCATACGATTGGCATAAGATCACCAGAAACCAAGCCTTGATACCAGATTTGAACAATTTGAAATGAAGGAAACAGCACAAAGATCCCGAAAGGAACAAATGAGGAAAATATTGATATCTTACTTTCCAGAGTTAAAAGCAGAAGAGAGACCCATTTAAAATTTAAAGTAGCTGTCTGAATGGACAAAAGAGTAAAAAAGGAAACTATTTCGGGACTAAAAAGGGAACTTGATAAATCTTAAAGCCTTAAAAGTGAGAAAATATGTTTATGCATACCTGCGGTCTCAGTGAAGATAATAGCCCTGAGAAAAGGGGGGGGGGAGCTGGAGAACGAGTACAGTAAATATCAAGAGACGACAGAGTGAATTGGGGGGCAGTGACTGAGTTGCCTAGAGGGGCCCAATTTGAAGAGCAAGAACAGGAAGAAGGAAGTGAAGCCAGAGAGAAGACAGCGGAAACAAAACAATGAAAAATCACAAGGAGGAACAAGAGTTAAAGCGGAACTGATTGTCAGCCATTTCTGGAACCCGGAAGTAAGCAGGAAGTTACCATAGAGAAATTGCGCCTGACATTTTGGAAGCTTAAATTTGATTAGACTTTTAAAAATAGACTTTGAATTATTTTAACTAAGTAAATAAACAGAATAAAAACGGAGCTTAGAAGGAGAGCGGATACCTGGGGTGGTACAAAATCAAGCCCAGGCGCGATGAAGAAAGCGGAGAAGGAATGGCAGGTAGCCATAGAAACAGCCATTGAAATGCTGGGGGGGAAGTCCTGGAGGGTAACAAAGACTTGAGTCAATCTATGCTGAAGATGGAAGAAAGTTTGATAAGGCCTATAAAGGAATTTGTGAAATCAGAAATAACAGAGCTGTCAAAGAATATAGAAGAGGTCAAGAAAGAACTGCAGACAACAAATCAGACAGTTCAAGAGATGGAACAAAAAACCACCGATTTGACATGTAATTTGAAAGTAGAAAATCAAGTACTGCAGGGACGTGTGGCTGTAATGGAGTGTAAAATTACAGAAAATCAGCTGAGATTTAGGGGTGTCCCTGAGACTACAAAGCAGAGTGTGCACGAGCAAATAATAGAAATTTTGGCAGAATTTTTGAATATGCAACCAGGAGAAATAACAGCAAACTTGGATTTAGCCTACAGAGTCAATTCCAACTATGTGCAACAAAAGAATTTACCAAGAGATATTATTGTTCAATTGATAACCAGAAGAGTGAAAGATGAAATCCTGAAAAAGCATTTTGAAAACCCTCTGTCACTTGATGGAAATGGAGTGAGAATTATGAAAGGGCTTCCCAGAAAGATTTTACAGGAGAGGAAGAAGTATAAAGAATTGACACAAAAATTGAGAGACAAGAATATAAGGTATAGATGGGAACTTCCAGAAGGATTGAGTTTCCAGTTCCAAGCTATAAGAATCATTATCAAATCAAGACAGGAAATGGACTTATTTCTGTTAGAAAACAATAAGGACTTTACCAGATCAGATAGCAAATAGTATGATGGAGTACAAATTAATATCGTGGAATGTTAATGGACTGAATATACCACAAAAGTGAAAAGTTATATTTCATTGGCTAAAGAAACAAAATAGTAATATAATATGCTTGCAAGAAACGCATATAAAGGAGAAACATTTAAAAAAATTTAAAAATGGACAATTAGGGAAAGAATTCTTGGCAGCTGCTAAACAAAAGAAAAGGGGAGTAGTGATATATATATAAAAGAAGAATTGGATCCTAAATTAATTTTTAAAGACAAGAACGGAAGATATGTTGCAGTAGAAATAATGATGAATTCCAAAAATACTTTGATAGTGGGAATATATGTGCCAAATGGAGCCAAACATGAATTTTTTGAAGAGATAACAAAAAATTTGGACCAGTATGCGTATGAGCAAATAATATTAGCAGGAGATTTCAATGGAGTGGTTGACCTGCAATTAGATAGGATAGATGGGTGACCTTGGGTGAGTCACAGTTCTCTGGAGCTCTCTCAGCCCCACCCACCTCATAGGGTGACTGTTGTGGGGTAATAACAACACTTTGTAAACTGCACTGAGTGGGCATTAAGTTGTCCTAAAGGGCGGTATATAAATTGAATGTTATTGTTGTTGTTGTTGTTATTAATAATAATTAATTAAAGTTGGCAAAGCAAAAATCGAGGAAGCTACCAAAATCGTTCTTTGATTTGATAGAACAACTAAAGTTGGAGGATATATGGAGAAGCTGGAACCCTAAAGTTGAGGACTTTACATTTTATTCAGCAAGACATCAATCATTTTCGAGAATTGATATGATCTGGACAACTAAGAAGTTGAGGGGTTTGACAAAGAGAATAGAGTTTAGGCCAAGAGTGAGTTCAGACCACAGTCCTATAATGTGGAAGCTCTTGAGCGGTCACAGGAAAATAAGATGGAGAATAAATGAAGACCTTCTATTGAACCAAGAGAATGTGGAATTTATTCGAAAGAAAACAAAATACTTCTTCCTATACAATGTGGATCAAGGAGTACCAATACATGTGGTATGGGATGCGTATAAAGCAGTGATGAGAGGGATATTGATTACACTGAACAACAGAGAAAGGAGAAAAAGCAAGGAGAAATTCAAAGAAATTCAGGAGAAAATTTCCAAGAAGGAACAAGAACTAAAGAAAAGACCGGGCAAGAAAGTAATAACTCAAGAAATTAAAGTATTGCAAGAGCAGTTAAAGACTTTTGCTAATAAAGAACTGGAATGGAAGTTGAGGATGTTACAGCAGAAATCTTTTGAAGGAGCAAATAAACCAGGGAAATACTTAGCTTGGCAATTGAAAAAGAGGAATGAGAAAAAAATAGTTAGCAAAATAATAGAAGATGGGAGAGAATTAGTGGAACATCAAGCTATAAAGAGAGCCTTTTATAAATACTATGCCAAGTTATTTCAAAAAAGGACAATGGAACCAGGAAAAATACATGAATATTTGGAAAAAGTTAAGTTACCAAAGATCCCAAAGGAAATGAAAGAGATTTTAAATGCTCAAATTATGGAACAAGAAATTATGGATGCCATAGAATCAACCAAACTGGGGAAGGAGCCAGGTCCGGATGGAATATCAGCAAAGTTTTATAAAATAATGAAAATGGACCTGGTGCACTCCCTACAAAAGGTGATGAATGGGATTTTGAAAAGAAAAGGATTTCCAGACACTTGGAATGAAGCAATTATTTCATTGATTCCAAAGGAGTTACAAGATTTAACAGATGTGAAGAATTATAGGCCAATGTCCTTATTAAATAACGACTATAAAATTTTTGCAAAGATATTAGCAGAAAGGCTCAAAAAACTACTAATGGACTGGGTGGGAGAGGAGCAAGCTGGGTTTCGACCTAATAGGTAAATCAGAGATAATTTGAGAGTAGTTTTAGATGCTGTAGAATATTATGACAAACACCCCGATAAGGAGATAGGATTTTTTTTTGCAGATGCAGAAAAAGCCTTTGACAACTTAAACTGGGACTTTTCGTTTGTAATCATGGAAAAGATGGACTTGGGGAATACTATATAGAGGCAGTGAAGGCAATCTACAAGGACCAAAGAGCGACATTATGTTTAAATAATGATGTAATAGCAAAATTTGAGGTAAGAAAAGGTACTAGACAAGGATGTCCACTTTCACCTTTACTATTTGTTCTGGTATTAGAAGTTTTATTGAGGCAAATAAGAGAAGATGAAGAAATCAAAGGGATAAAGAATAAAGAATTTTCATACAAGTTCAGAACATTTGCCGATGACGTGATGTTTTTAGTGGAAGAGCCAATCCAGAGACTACCGATACTATTGGACAAAATTAAAGAATTTGGAGATTTAGCGGGGGGGGGGGGTTATAAACAAAACTAAATCAAAATTACTCTGTAAAAACATGAGAAAAGAGAAACAACAGGAGTTGATAAGATTAATAAACTGTCAAGTGGTTCAGAAAACAAAATATTTAGGAATTGATTTGACAGTCAAAAATATAGATCTATTTAAGAACAACTATAAAAAATTATGGGTTTGGATAGAAAAAGATATGGTTAAATGGAACAAATTAAATCTATCTTTGTTAGGTCGTATCTCTGTAGTCAAAATGAATGTATTAACCAGAATGATGTTCTTGCTAGAAACAATTCCAGTTGTAAGAGACAAAATGCAATTTGATAAATGGCAAAGGAAGATTGCAGAATTTGTGTGGGCTCGGAAGAAACCAAGGATAAAAATGAAGGTGTTATGTGATGCAAAAGAAAGGGGGGCTTGCAATTACCTAATTTGAGACTATATCATGAGGAAGTATGTTTGACTTGGTTAAGAGAGTGGGTTAAATTGTCTAATCATAAACTGTTTATACAAAACCAAAGGGAGCCTCCCAGTCCACCAAGAACCAGCACAAAAGACTCAGCTGGGAGGAAAATATATACAAATTCAAATTGTAATGTTCATAAGTGCAAAGTGCTAAGTGCAATAAATAACAATACAATAGAAAAATTCATACAGCAATTACTAATACAATTCATACAAACTGTGGTAATCTGTATCAATGCTCATGGACTGGGAGGCTCCCTTTGGTTTTGTATAAGCTTTTGTTTTGGGAATCTATGATGGAATTTGCAGAATGTTTTGCCTACTCTATGGACAAACGTGATGCTATTTTGGCTGCCAATAAATCCCTTCTGGGTACAGGCACTCCAGTCCCTCTGGAGGACTGGTCTACTCTGGAAAATCTAGAGATGAGGAAATGCTGTATGGCCCTTAATGCTTCCTCCTTAACTGATTACTCAGTAAGTAAATTTATTCCGAGAGGGTTAAGGGTGCATAAACCACCGGGCATGTTTAGAGAAAATGAGGAATTTAAAGCCCTGTGGGCAGCGATCTTGAATAAATGTGCCTTTGACTTCATGCTTTTGTTAATTAAAACATCTAATGCGGAGGTGGATAAGTTAACCACTGAGATTAATAATGTTGAGGACCAGTTTAAGGAGAAGATAACATTAGAAAAGTTTGAACGAAAGAGAAAGGAATTAGATCAGTGCATTAAGGAAAGTGAAAATAAACTCAAGGAGATCAAAATTAAGAAATTTGATAGAGACAGGAGGGATTATACGTCAGGAAGAATATATCAGTGGAGAGATGAATATAAGCCAAAGAAAAGGGTGTCCTGGGCTAGGAATTTAAACTCCATCCCTAACTCAGAATTTGAAACTTCCGAACCTTCAGAGACAGATACTAGTGGGGATGAAGGGACTAGTGAGAAATCCTTGATGAGTCGGAACATTGCTCTTCCGCAGCGAGTTCCTTTTTTAGGCAAGGGACGAGGGAAGTACAAATGTCCTTACAGACAGAAGATTTAGTTTTTAATCCAGGGTCCTGAGTGATTTGGAAAGATCTGTACTGAATAGAGGTCTAGGTTTTGTACCAACACCGAGGTACGATCCCTTTAATACCAGATTGAATGTTTACAAATTAATTAGATCAGTCAAACTTAAAAAACTATTGGGTGATAGTCCTCCCCCCCCCCTTCTCAACAGCATGTCTTGAGGATCAGATCTACTTTCTGCCCCATGATATCAGATTCTATGATTGAGGCATTTGAACAGGTTATTACAAGGGACATAATTAAATTAGAAAATAAGAGGAATTACCCTAGATATAACCTAAGTAAAGAAGAGTGGGAAGCCTTGAAGTCCTTGAGGCAGGATCGGTCCATTGTGATTAAAAAAGCGGATAAAGGGGGAGGGATAGTCATCCAAGACGTGGACCATTATAGGCGAGAGGCAGAGAGACAGCTCTCGGTCCAGACTGATTATAAACGGATCACGTACAATCCATTACAGCAAATAGAAAGGGTTATTAAAATAGTCCTAGATGAGGGTTTGTCGGTGGATGAGATAGATAAGAAAACACACGATGACATGATAAATAATAATCCAAGGACGCCGGTGTTCTACATCTTGCCTAAAATTCATAAGGGAGGCAATCCCCCACCAGGTCGTCCAATTATTTCTGGCAGTAATTCCGTTCTGGAACCGCTCTCTATTTATCTAGATTCCTTCTTACAGCCCTTGGTAGTACGGACTAGTAGTTACCTTAAGGATACCATGGCTTTAATAAATTTGGTAGAATCTTTGTCCATCCCTGACAAAGCTTACCTGATGTCCCTAGATGTTAAATCTCTGTATACTTCAATACCACACGAGGGGGCTAGAGCCACAGTTGAAAGAGCGTTACTCAATAGGGAATCCCAGGTGCCATCATCTACGTTCCTATTGAATGTCCTAGATATCGTATTAGAGCACAATTATTTCAAGTTCGCTGATCAGTATTACTATCAGACTAAAGGGGTAGCGATGGGGTGCGCGGCTGCACCCAGCATCGCTAACCTCTACATGTCAGACATCGAGGCAAAGTGGATTTTCCATGGAGGTAACCCTTATTTAGACCAAATAGTATTATTTAGATGCTATATTGATGATGTCATCGTCATCCTACGATCAGCTGACATTGCCGAAGCCTTTGGGACCTGGATTAACACCTTGGATCCCAATATAGAGTTTTCTTGAGTGGGAAGCAATACATGTATTAATTTCTTGGATGTTAACATTTACAAATGTAGTGCCAACTCTTTAGGAGTGTGACCCTATAAGAAAGCCACGGACCGTAATTCTTATTTGCACTACACGTCGTTCCATTCAGGGCACTTAAAGAGAAATATTCCCCTGGGTCAGTTTCTCAGGTATAAAAGGAATTCTACTAGCCAAAGAGATTTCTGGCTTGGTAGCAGGGAGTTGAGTGCAGCTTTCTCTTCGAGAGGCTATCCTCAACACTTGATTACATCTGCTAGAGTAGCAGCCCTTGGGAAACCGCGTGAAGAATTGTTACAACCAAGAGAATGGTTTGGGGATCGCACCTTAAAATGGGTACTGGACTACACCAGTCTTGCGGCCCCAATCATTAAGATAATTAGATCACATTGGCACCTATTGAGTAATGTTCCTGGTTGCAAAGATCCACCAAAGTTGGTTTGCGGCGCACGCGATCACTAAGGGATTATCTGACTCATTCAGAATTCAGAATAGACGCAAGTAGAAGGTCAATGCCGCAAGGGCATTTTCCTTGTGGCGAATGTAGCATATGCTGTCTAATGGATAAATTAGAGAACTTAGGGATTCGGTCCATTACAACACCGGCTTTCTCTACACGTAAAACCACTAATGTGGTTTATGTAATACAATGTCTCTGCACGAAATACTATGTAGGAAGTACCAGACGACAGCTTAGAGTCAGAGTCCAGGAACACCTCTCGAGACTTAGGAATAAGATCTAGGAAGCCCCCCTTGTCTCGCACTTTACCACAACACGTAGAGGTGTTGTTGACCTTAAGGTATCAGTATTGGAGGTGATTCAAGATTCCCCTAATCGAGACCATTCTAGGAAGTTGCTTCAACTAGAAAGTATATGGATTTTCCGGTTGGGCTCTTTAAGCCCACAGGGACTTAATAACAAAATAGATCTTTCCTGCTTCATTGGGTAATAACAATCAGCTGGAGTTATTTACGAGCATGTGCCTTTAAACAAGATTGGTAGTTGTATTTATTGAAGGTGAAAATTGGCATGCCTGTGTCTGTATCTTGATTGCATGGCAGAATAAGTGCAGGTGTTTTCTAGTGTGAGTATTTGCATTATTGTGTATTTCTGGATTATATATTTGTGTGATTGTGTATTGGGGAATTTAATGTATGTACTCCTTCACTTCACCAGATGATTGCCCAAGAGGAAGACACACGAAACGGGTATTGGAAAAAGTTGCTTCGCAGCACCCCATCGGCAATTGTGCTTATTGGCTTTATTATTCCCTATATGGGATTGGACTGGTGACTATTCTGGACTTTCGCCTTGCCGCGCTATCCTGCAATTTAATGTAATCACTCATGTGAGCTTAAACGTCTTTGTATTTATATGAGCATTGATACAGATTACCACAGTTTGTATGAATTGTATTAGTAATTGCTGTATGATTTTTTCTATTGTATTATTTATTGCACTTAGCACTTTGCACTTATGAACATTACAATTTGAATTTGTATATATTTTCCTCCCAGTTGAGTCTTTTGTGCTAATCATAAACTGTTGGCTTTAGAGGGACCTAACAAGCTGTTTGGATGGCATGTGTATTTATGGTACGATAAACAAAAAATGGACTCTATGTTCCAGCATCATTATGTCAGAAAGAATCTTTTTATGGTTTGGCAAAAATACAAGATGTTTATGGGTGATGGAAGACCCTTATGGATAGTACCAGCTGAAGTTGTGAATTCAAGTTTGGAATACAAAGGAGAAGAATGGATAACATACAAGGAACTGTTGAAGTGGGAAAGAAATGAGTTCAGGATGAAAGACAATATGGAGTTACCATTTCAATATGGATGGTTCCAATTTAGACAAATTAAAGATTTATTTGAATCTGACAAAAGGAAAAGAGGTTTTAGACAGAAAAACAAAGAATTAGAGGAACTTTTGTTGGGAGATGGACTAAAAATTATTTCTAAGATATATAAACTTTTATTGAAATGGCACACAGAAGATGAAACAGTCAAAGTCCAAATGGTGAAATGGGCAGTGAACTTTAATAAAGAAATTACAATGGACACTTGAGAATATTTTTGGAGAAACACATTGAAAATATCAGCATCTACCAGCTTAAAAGAAAATGGATATAAGATGATGTACAGATGGTATTTAAAGTTAGTGAATGCCAACAGTCAAATGTCAAATAAATGCTGGAAATGTAAAAAAAACATGAAGGTTCAATGTATCACATATGGTGGACTTGTGAAAAAGCTAAGATGTTTTGGTCTAAGATTTTTGCTGAAATGTCATTAATTTTGAAAAGCAATGTAGCAAAGAGTCCAGAGTTATTATTATTGAGATTAAATATGGAAAATGTCGATGTTAAAGATAGGGTATTAGTTTATTATATGACAGTAGCTGTAAGATTATTGTATGCACAGTATTGGAAGCAAGAAGAGCTACCAGAAACTCAAGATTGGATTAAAAAATTGTTGCACATGGTGGAAATGGACAAATTAACGAGAAAGTTAAGAGAACGGAATCCAGGGGAATTTATGGTGGACTGGGAGAAATTTAAAAATTACCTAGAGAAGAATTGGGATGTGAAAGGTCAATTGTGGTCTCTCGATAGTTATTAAGAGGTAGATTTGATATAGAAGTTATTACTTTGCCTTGAATAGTAGGGACAAATATAACTTAGATACAGGGATAAGAAGAAAAAGGATCAGAGTGCTGTTGGGAGTCAACTCAAAAAGGGGAAGGGGGGTGGGAAAGCATATGTCAAGAAAGGGGGAATACTTGTTTTTAAATTTTTTCAAAAAAAAAAAGTACTTTCTGACCCTGGGTGCATTTTTAATTTGGCTTTCTTAACTGATAACAGAGAGCATCTGAACACATTGAATTTAAGGTTGCAAGGAAAAGGAAAGCTTGTGTGTAAGGAATATTCTGAACTGAAAGCGTTTGAAGCAAAACTAAACCATTTTGTGAAGCAAGTTAGTGAAAGTAACTTTTCAAACTTCTTATGCTGCAATGAAATAAAAGTTGAGAAGGACGGGAATTTACATGTTCGAGGACATGTCAAAGCACTGAATCTATTGTAGGTGGAATTTCAAAACAGATTCACTAATTGCCATAAACACAGAAAGGAAATAAGTATGTTTCAAAATCCATTTGAAGTAGCACCAGAAGATGCAAGTAACTTTTTTCAGATGGAACTAATAGATTTGCAAGCCAGTGATCATCAGAGAGACAATTACAAAGAAAATAGTCTGTTCGATTTGTATTGTGATCTACCTTATACATTAATCAACCTAAAGAAATTTGTTTCAGGCATGTTTACAGTTTTTGGTAGCACATACATCTGTGAATAAACTTTTTCCAAGATAAAAATTGTGAAATCCAAGTGTAGGTCAAGACTTTGCATGACATTTTAAGGTTGTCTGTCACAAACCTTGACTTGGACATTAATGCTTTGGTTAACAGAAAATAGCTACCAAAATCTCACTGACTAGGTAAGTATGTGTAGCTAGAAAAATGGGATTTGACAGTAAAATATTTTTCCAAAATGGCTTGAATCCAAGTTAACATTTCTTCATTGATCTCTGAATGTTTACTGTTGATCTAAATAGATAGGTTAATAATTTTATTTAAGCTGTGGCCCTCTTTAGGCATTGGACATCCTAATGTGGCCCCTGTGTGCCAAAAGTTTGTGGATCCCTACTCTATGGAGTTCCAAAAATAACCTCTTCTTTGGGCCAAGCTACACATGACGAATGACACTTGAACAGCAAGTGGATTGAGTGGAGGTCAAGTGAACAGGGAGAAATACACTTGCCATTCAAGTGTCATTTGTCATGTGTAGCTTGGCCCTGACTTCTCTAATGCTTAACCTAGGATCTGGATGTAGATTTGTTTCTCTTTCCATGCACACAAATCTTCTTTCTCTGTAGCCCATGCTCGCAGACCCATGATTTGCTGCACATTATACAGCTCTGCAAACAGCACCCAGTTGGGAAGAATAAAACATGTGGCAAATCACCACTACTTGCAATATCTTGTGTGCGCATGTGTGCCCTTATGTGCATGTCTAGAAGGAAGGAATTTAGATCTTTCAAAGGGCAATCTTGTATGCTCCTAATTAGTATCATTCTTGGTTGGATTGGGGGTTAGATCTGATCCATCCTTTCCACTTGTCTTCCTCCTGAGCAAGAGACTTGTAGTAATGCAAAAGCAGGATAGGAGGTTTGGTTTGCTACCTCCTTCACTCTTCAGCCACCCATTTTAGAAACTGGGGCTCTGGGCACAGGGAGCAGGAGGGAAGGTCTGCCTATACCAATGCTTTGCCTTAGTGCTGCACAGGAGCCAAACCAAAGCCTTTTATTTCACTGGAAATTGACTTTTTATGACTATTTCAATCTCTTTCTCACCAAAATTAAAATGGGACCCTCTTTCCTTCCACTCAAGAGGCATGAGAATCCCCTACTCCGAAAATGCTACTTACCATCCAGCCACTTCTGGGAGGTCATTTTGATGGTATGAAATGTGGCTACAAAGACAAGGAAAAGTTCTTCCTTCTTCGACAGCAAGTTATATTCATAGTGAGAGTCAGGGAGGTTGACGTATTCATCCAGTGCCTTCCATTCCATCAGCCAAACAGAGGACAAGCAGGCTGCCAAGAGGAAAATGGTTAGAGGATGCATGTCCCAGGACCTAGTCCAGGACCTAGTCGGACCCCTCTCCATGGAAGTGTTGCCTGATAATGGCGACAAGTTTGCTGCCTATTTCTAGTGATGGGAAGGAAAAGAGCTTTGCTGGCGTGGCTTTCGAAAGGAATGCCACGCTGAACACTCCTGTTGCCTTTAAACACCCATCCAATCCCCTTGGGCTGAATCATCGGCACAGCTGCTAGCAAAATCATCCCATGTGCCCAAGGAGGAGCCAGGAAAGGTCACCTTGACTCTTGGCAAGGATCTCATTATTCAGCAAAGTCTAAAGAGGACTAGGTAAATTTTGCTATATGAGTAAAACCTACTGAGAATCTTTAAAGGTTATCCCACAGTCAAAGAAAAATCAATTTCTATTCCTCACAATGGAACCTATAAGCAGTTGATAAAGTCCATTAGTATTCCTTAGGATCACTCAAAATATTCATAGGATCCAGCTTAAAGTATAGGCCCAAGTACAAGCAGGTTGGAATTTGTATCAACTGCTTATAGGTAGTATCATCAATTGTAATTTATGTATAAGTCTGTATATGAAAACTGTGTGTACTGACATATATTGAATGGCAAATTGAACTATGTAATAACAATAAGAATATTTTTGCAAGTGTTGTGTGGTTATTTCGTTAGGTTATCATGATTATTGTTTTCCTTTGCTATCCATTTTCAAGGAGGCATCAAGAATCATTCCCAAGCTCCTAACCCTCAGAATGGCCCAAGACATCTGGGACCGAGCCAGGCTGACCATCAATCATCAGTTATAACTGGGTGTCATCTGCATATTGATGACTCTCACATCCAAAACTTCGCACCAACTGGGCAACAGGGTACATATAGATGTTAAACAGCAATGTATTGCCCCTTGTGGGACACCGCACACCATGAGTTGGCAGGATGGCAATTTCTCCCCAAGCGCCACCCTCTGTCCCCGACTCGTGGAGAAAGAAAAGAAGCCAGTCTAAGGCAATCCCTCCTATCCCCACATCAGCGAGGCAGTGGGTCAGGAGTTCATAACTGTCCATATCGAACGCTGCTTACAAATCTCATAATATCAGCAGTGCCGATTCACCTCGATCCAGGTGTCTGCGAAGGTCGTCCGTGAGAGAGACCAGCAATGTCTCTGCCCATGCCCGTCCCATGCCCTGTGTGGAAATTGGACTGGAAGGGATCTGGGGCTGAGGTTTCATTCAGGAACACCTGCAGCTCCTCCACCACCAACCACTCAATCACCTTACCCAAGAATGGCAGGTTGAAAGCTGGGTAGTAATTGACTAGATCGGTGGGGTCCAAAGATGACTTCTTTAGGAGAGGTCTAACCACGGCCTCCTTTAGCATCCCAGGGAGAACCCTGGAGCTTAGGAACAAGTTGACAATGGCCTCCAAGTGGCCCCATATGCCATCGGTGCTGGCCTTTACCATCCACAATGGACATGGGTCCAGGAGACAAGTGGCAGGTCTCACCGCTCACAAGGTCCTGTCAATTCCATCCCCATTGAGTGGACTGATGTGATCAAATATTGGCCCAGAAGACGGTCAAGGGGTCTCCAACTCACATACTCTATCAATTGTGTCTGGCAAATGGTGATGGACAGACAAAATTTTATCAGCAAAAAAGCTCCCCAAAGCCTCAAAGCTAATGTCTGAATTCAAAATCTGACTGTCTCCATCCATCAAGGAGACCAGCTAGTGAACCACATGAAACAGTTTTGCTGGATGTGAGCTAGCTGATACAATGGAGGCTGTATGGAGTTCCTTCTTCACAATCTTCACTGCCACCTCATAGGATTTCATAAACATGTTATAAGAGGATCTTGCCTCTTCATCATGAGATGGCCACCACACTCGCTCAAGTCATCTTAGCTCCTGCTTCTTCTGGCATAGCTCCTCTGTATACCAGGGGGCCCTTTGGACACGAGCGTGAAGAGGGCGACAGGGGGCAAGCTCATCGATGGCTTCAGAAAGCTGAGCTTGCCAGTCCTCCAAGGAAGAAAAAAGTATTTATTATAGATGTGCACCAATGTGAATAAAAACAAGTTTAAAACATAAGGCCTGAACGACAGGCTACATATATATACTAAAACTTGCTAAAACATCTCAAGATACAGATGATGGTACAGTGTAATGACTAGAGATGGGCACGAACCGCATTACGAACTTCAAAACCCCACGAAATTGGCGATCGCGCAATCGTGATCCAGCGGTTCGTGATTGTCCACGGCAAACGTACCAGCATTCAGGAGAGGCCTGGTTCAGTGTGTTTGGCTGCGGTTCGGGAAGCCAGACAGTCAGGCGCCATCAATCAATTCCCCTGGCAACGGAGCCGGAGGAATGCCTGAACTCTGTCTGCGCTCCTTCTGTTGCCCTGGAAACCCGAATGGAAGCCCAGCTTACCTTGATCGGCAGGTCTTCCTTCCGACTATGGAGCTGCAAAGCGGTTACAAGTTGGGAGAAGACACCTGGGGAGGGAGGGGGGAGGGGTGTTCTGTAGCCCTGGGCACTCCAATCTCATCCCTGCAAACCCTGATAGGCAGCTCTGATGGCCAAACACAGACCTCTTGCATTTCTCAATGAGTCCTCAGCTTATAAATAGCAGTGGGATCCCAGGCTGGGTTTCACTTTCAGCTAGCAGTGGAGTGTGACAGAGCTGCTGCTCCCCGGGAATATGGGCTCTCTAAGTGCCATGGGGGCCCTTCCGCGCCCCATGAATCGTGAACCAGTTCGGCAACGGAAAATGTTCATTTTGGTTAGCGACCTCGGGATTATCATTGGCACCAACCATGAACCGGAGTCATTACATTTTTTTGGTTCATGCCCATGTTTAGCAATGACCAACACAAATAGACCAAGGTACAGCAGAAAACTGACCAGATGCGTTTCGGCCCTTAGGCCTTCCTCAGTGGTCAATTGTAAACTAGACCTGTTAAAGTTCATATTTGTGAGCATAAGAGCTGTATCAGATTAAAGAAACTGAATGCCCCACTTGTTAATCACTATCTCACTTCCGGCCATACGGAGAAGCAGCTGCAATTTTGGGTTGTGGAAGTTATACAAAATATATCTTCAGGGTCTCACAAACTCCTGAAGAAAAGAGGTGTTTTAGATTCACCATCTCCAGACGTTGAATCCTTGGGGACTTAATGAGGAACTGGACTGGACTTGCTGTGTCTGAGATGGATTTGATTGGATTTGGACAACGGCCCTAATTGAATGTGTGGTGTGTCTCAGCCACTCCAGTGTTCCCTTCCTTCGCTCTCTCCTCCCCTCCACCTCTTTTGAGATCACATCTTATCATATGGGAGAGATTGCATCATCCTTATACCTTTTCATATAGCTGAACTTTTTTAGGTTAAAGTGCCATTGTATCTTTACTGCAGATTGATGTAACACACTCCTATACATTGGAAACCAAGCCTCAGGTGGGTTTGTGATTGGGTTTGGAGAACCTAGGGGGTAATTAAGAGCATGTTAGGGAATAATTTTATAATTTGATACATTTTTTCTTTAGAGCGCAACGATAAATGAAGAGCATTGTGTGAATGCAGTCCTGGGTCTACTGCAATATTTGCAGCTTATCACATAATACTAGAGGTAAATTTTGATCCAGTATTCTACCTAGAATAATTATAGCACTTTAGAATGGACTATATTATATTAAAAAAAATTTCCTCCCCCCTTCTTCTTTTGTTACAGCTTTAGATAAAACACTGGGAGCATTGCATGATTGGTTTCTTTATGTGTGGGTGTGTT
Source organism: Eublepharis macularius (assembly GCF_028583425.1). NCBI lineage: Eukaryota > Metazoa > Chordata > Lepidosauria > Squamata > Eublepharidae > Eublepharis > Eublepharis macularius. The sequence goes on from NC_072792.1 coordinate 171,667,044, forward strand.
TTATCATAAATTGTTTACAATTGACCACTGAGGAAGGCCTAAGGGCTGAAACGCGTCTGGTCAGTTTTGTACTGTACCTTGGTCTATTTGTGTTGGTCATTGCACTGTACTATCATCTGTATCTTGAGATGTTTTAGCAAGTTTTAGTATATATATGTAGCCTGCCATTCAGGCCTTATGTTTTAAACTTGTTTTTATTCACATTGGTGCACATCTATAATAAATATTTTTATATATATTTATATATAAATATATATACTTTTAGGTTGTTACTTAACCCCTTTTGTTCCCTTGCCAGTCCTCCACCACCTCATCCAATGAACTGCCGTGGAGTGTCAGATCCCGCAGAGCATTCTGAAAACCAGCTGGATCCATGAATGTCCGCAGGTGAGTGTAAATTAGCTCACCACCCTTGGGAGAGGGGGGCAGCACATCCATTCGAGCCTTCAGGACTGAGTGGTCTGACCATGGCACAGCTTTTACCGCTTCCAGAACCACATGTATCCCCATCCTGAAGATCAATTCTAGCATATGGCCCTCTTTATGGCTGCACAAGTTTCACAGTGGAGGTATTAGCAGCTCCAAAGGGCAGTTTCCAAATGTCAGAAGAGCTGCTACTTCCAGCACACTTTGGTAGTAAGCAGAAAAGAGCTGATGGATGTATGGAAGCCAGAAATCTCCCACTGCACATCTGCCTCCTGTTGTTTGCTAATGAACAGATGGGCTTTGAAATATGTAGATGGACCTTAAGGGCTGGAGAAGAAACAAGGGAAAGTGAAGCATAAGGAGAACTGCAAAACTTGCCTTGTGAGGTTTGGGAAGGATGGGAAGGGGAGTTCCTGAAAATGGCTTGTGTGTGTTTTCTTGATATCTCGAGTAGGGGTGTGCAAGCCAAAAATTTTCGGCTATAGCCGAAAGTAGAAAGCCGAAAGAAGATTCTCTATCGTTAAAGCCGAAAGCCGAAACAAGAATCTCTTTCGGCTTTCGACTTTCGGGATTCTTTCGGCATTATTTCGGCATTCTTTCGGCTTTTTTCTAAGGGAAAATGCCTCCGTCTTCCAGGACGCCTGGAGGAGGCATTTTCCCACCAAATAAGCCCAAAATTGGTGGGGACCTTCCTCTAACCCTTCTCTAACAACCACCCAAGTTTCAGACAGATTGGACTTTGGGGGGCCATGTTATGGCCCCCCAAAGCAGGTCCCCCCATCCTCCCATAAGAAAGCGAAGGAGCAGCATATTGTTAGCATGCTGCTGCTGATCTTTCTTCATTATTTCCTATGGGGGAAAAATGAAGAGGCAGGCTTCCTTTGCCAGGGGTGGCATTTTGCATGCAAAATGCCCCCCAGCCCTCAGGGGCCCTTCTCCCACCCCTCCTCCCACCCCCCACCAAGGCTCAGCCTGCTCCCACTTGGGGGGGCCATTTCATGGCCTCCCCAAGTAGGTGCTCTAATCTCTACCACTGACAGCTGGGGGAGGCTTGTGTTGCCAGGGGTGGCATTTTGCATGCAAAATGCCCCCCAGCCCTCTGGGGCCCTTCTCCCATCCTTCCTCCCACCCCCCACCAAGGCTCAGACTGCTCCCACTTGGGGGGGCATTTCATGGCCTCCCCAAGTAGGTGCTCTGCTCTCATCTCTACCACTGACAGCTGGGGGAGGCTTGTGTTGCCAGGGGTGGCATTTTGCATGCAAAATGCCCCCCAGCCCTCTGGGGCCCTTCTCCCACCCTTCCTCCCACCCCCCACCAAGGCTCAGACTGCTCCCACTTGGGGGGGCCATTTCATGGCATCCCCAAGTAGGTCCTCTCAGCCCCTAAAGTCCACCCCTTACAGCCCCACACAAACCCAATTCCCCCCCAGCTGCCACACACAGACCCAAATCCCCACATTAGCCCCTCACAGACCCAAATCCACCCCCACCTGCCCCACACCCATAACCCCAGGAACAGGCTGGCAAAGGCCAGCCCTCTCCCTTTGTTCCCTATGCTGGGAACTTCTAAACTCTCTTTCCCTGGGCAATTCTGCACAGCCCAGGGGTGCCACAATGGTGGGCACACTTCTGAGTGCCAGCTGGTCCCTGTGAAAGAGCACCTGAACCACAGACACCCTCCCTCAAATTCCCCCACCACCTACAGAGATGGCTGGCCAGCCAGCCCCATTGTTCCCTATGATGGGAACCAACTGCACAACAAAGAATAAAACAAGAACAACACAAAATAAAGTTTTAAATTTTTTTTCTCCCTTCCAAAGTACAAGTAGGCAAAGCATTATGACACATTACACCAGCAGTCCCCCACACAGAAAAATAACACAAATCACTTAACATCAGAGAATCACAAAGCATGATACCTGTCAAAAACACTTTATTTCTTGAACAGCTTTAGGTTACACAGCAGGGGGGAACACCAAAGGGCATGGCAGCACTATCTTACACAAAAATAACACAACTCACTTAACATCAGAGAATCACAAAGCATGATTCCTGTCAAAAACACTTTATTTCTTGAACAGCTTTAGGTTACACAGCAGGGGGGAACACCAAAGGGCATGGCAGCACTATCTTACACAAAAATAACACAACTCACTTAACATCAGAGAATCACAAAAACACAATTCCTGTCAAAAACACTTTATTTCTTGAACAGCTTTAGGTTACACAGCAGGGGGGAACACCAAAGGGCATGGCAGCACTATCTTACACAAAAATAACACAACTCACTTAACATCAGAGAATCACAAAAGCACAATTCCTGGCAAAAACACTTTATTTCTTGAACAGCTTTAGGCTACACAGCAGGGGGGGGACACCAAAGGGCATGGAAGCAGTATCTTACACAAAAATAACACAACTCACTTCACATTAAAGAATCACCCCCAAAAAATAGCTGTCAAAAGCACTTTATTTCTGTAACTGCTTTAGGTTACACAGTAGGAAGGCACCGCAGAGCAGGAAAGCAGTGTACTACGCAAAAATAACACAACTCACTTCACATCAGAGAATCACACAAACACAATTGCTGTCAAAAACGGTGAAGTGGGTTGTATTATTTTTTGTAGTACATTGCTATCATGCCCTGTTGTGCCCTCCTACTGTGTAACCTAAAGCTGTTCAAGAAATAAAGTGTTTTTGACAGGAATTGTGTTTTTGTGATTCTCTGATGTTAAGTGAGTTGTGTTATTTTTGTGTAAGATAATGCTGCCATGCCCTTTGGTGTTCCCCCCTGCTGTGTAACCTAAAGCTGTTCAAGAAATAAAGTGTTTTTGACAGGAATTGTGTTTTGTGATTCTCTGATGTTAAGTGAGTTGTGTTATTTTTGTGTAAGATAGTGCTGCCATGCCCTTTGGTGTTCCCCCCTGCTGTGTAACCTAAAGCTGTTCAAGAAATAAAGTGTTTTTGACAGGAATCATGCTTTGTGATTCTCTGATGTTAAGTGAGTTTTGTTTTAATTTTTCTGTGTGGGGGACTGCTGGTGTAATGTGTCATAATGCTTTGCCTACTTGTACTTTGGAAGGGAGAAAATAATTTTTTTAAAACTTTATTTTGTGTTGTTCTTGTTTTATTCTTTGTTGTGCAGTTGGTTCCCATCATAGGGAACAATGGGGCTGGCTGGCCAGCCATCTCTGTAGGTGGTGGGGGAATTTGAGGGAGGGTGTCTGTGGTTCAGGTGCTCTTTCACAGGGACCAGCTGGCACTCAGAAGTGTGCCCACCATTGTGGCACCCCTGGGCTGTGCAGAATTGCCTAGGGAAAGAGAGTTTAGAAGTTCCCAGCATAGGGAACAAAGGGAGAGGGCTGGCCTTTGCCAGCCTGTTCCTGGGGTTATGGGTGTGGGGCAGGTGGGGGTGGATTTGGGTCTGTGAGGGGCTAATGTGGGGATTTGGGTCTGTGTGTGGCAGCTGGGGGGGAATTGGGTTTGTGTGGGGCTGTAAGGGGTGGACTTTAGGGGCTGAGAGGACCTACTTGGGGATGCCATGAAATGGCCCCCCCAAGTGGGAGCAGTCTGAGCCTTGGTGGGGGGTGGGAGGAAGGGTGGGAGAAGGGCCCCAGAGGGCTGGGGGGCATTTTGCATGCAAAATGCCACCCCTGGCAACACAAGCCTCCCCCAGCTGTCAGTGGTAGAGATGAGAGCAGAGCACCTACTTGGGGAGGCCATGAAATGCCCCCCCAAGTGGGAGCAGTCTGAGCCTTGGTGGGGGGTGGGAGGAAGGATGGGAGAAGGGCCCCAGAGGGCTGGGGGGCATTTTGCATGCAAAATGCCACCCCTGGCAACACAAGCCTCCCCCAGCTGTCAGTGGTAGAGATGAGAGCAGAGCACCTACTTGGGGAGGCCATGAAATGCCCCCCCCAAGTGGGAGCAGGCTGAGCCTTGGTGGGGGGTGGGAGGAGGGGTGGGAGAAGGGCCCCAGAGGGTTGGGGGGCATTTTGCATGCAAAATGCCACCCCTGGCAACACAAGCCTCCCCCAGCTGTCAGTGGTAGAGATTAGAGCACCTACTTGGGGAGGCCATGAAATGGCCCCCCCAAGTGGGAGCAGGCTGAGCCTTGGTGGGGGGTGGGAGGAGGGGTGGGAGAAGGGCCCCTGAGGGCTGGGGGGCATTTTGCATGCAAAATGCCACCCCTGGCAAAGGAAGCCTGCCTCTTCATTTTTTCCCCATAGGAAATAATGAAGAAAGATCAGCAGCAGCATGCTAACAATATGCTGCTCCTTCGCTTTCTTATGGGAGGATGGGGGGACCTGCTTTGGGGGGCCATAACATGGCCCCCCAAAGTCCAATCTGTCTGAAACTTGGGTGGTTGTTAGAGAAGGGTTAGAGGAAGGTCCCCACCAATTTTGGGCTTATTCGGTGGGAAAATGCCTCCTCCAGGCGTCCTGGAAGACGGAGGAATTTTCCCATAGAAAAGCCGAAAGAAAGCCGAAAGAATCCCGAAACGTTTCGGCTTTTTTCTTTCGGCTATCCGAAACGTTTCGGCATTCCCCGAAACGTTTCGGCATTCCCCGAAAGAAGCCGAAACACTTTTGTTTCGGCATTCTTTCGGCATTCTGAATGCCGAAACGCACATCCCTAATCTCGAGGGTTTCTTCCCTGCCAGGTCCATGAGAAATGGTCTCTCTCTACAATATCATTTCAGAAGGGAAATACTTTCCTTTGGGGCTGCCTGAGAACCCAGCCAATGTCTCTCAATTTTTCACTGCCCATCAACAAAGAATCACACTTTCAATATCTTTCTCGCTGAGCTGTACATGGTGGCCTCCTGCCTTCCAACCCAAGAGCTGTGAGAATCCTCTATTCTGCTTTAGAAAACTGTGTGAAGGCACCCTAGCTTCTTTAGAGTCTTCCAGTTTTCCTTCTTATTTGAATCATTGGTGATTGAGCCTTAAAATCTCAGTTTTAAGAAACTCCTTCCCATCTTGAACTACCTTCTCCCTGAGTGTATCTAACCATGGGGTTCTACCAAACATTTCTTTAAATTGTCTAAATTTCAGCCAACATGTCAGGTTATGTTCAGCTTCCCTTTCTGCAAGATCTTTACTTCCAGAATATTACGATCACTACTGCCCAGGGTCCCCACTCCCTCCATCTCAACAAACAGTTTTTCTCTGTTGATGAGAATTGGATTCAAGATATCAGACCCCCCCCCCTGTTTCCTCTAGTCCAACCCCCTGCACGATGCAGGAAATTCACAACTACCTCCCCACCCCACACACACACCAGGTGACACCTGCTCCATGTGTCCCGCAGATAGTAAAACACCATGAGGATCCCTAGCTGAACTGGGCTGGGGAAAATTGCTTCCTTGTTATTGTATTATTATTTATATTATTACCTGACCCCAAGGTGGTGATTGGTATTACCCTGGACATGTCAGAAGGGGGCATGTGAAATAAGCACTAATGTAACCCTTTCTGCCTTCCCTCTCAGGATTTGCCTAGGTTCACAGAATCAGCATTGCTTTAAGATGGCCATCCTCTCTCCTTCCTTTTTGGTCTAGTCATTTGAAAAAAATAATCCTTCCTATATTAATATTCCAATTTCCTCCTGTTTGCTACCTATGTGCTAAGTTCTGGCTGGGTTCTGGCAAATGATACACAGACACCTCAGTTTTGTTGCAATGGCCACAATTTTATTGATCATAGCCAGATTGAAGGATTGGCCAGGCATATGGGCAGTGGATCCTTTAATGTAATGTAATTTATTATATTTATATTCCGCCCTCCCCGCTTTCGCAGGCTCAGGGCGGATAACAAAATACAAACATCACCCACCATTAAAAACATTTAAAAGCATTAAATAATACATTTAAAAACATTTACAAGCATTAAATGTTACGGTCCATACTGCACAGCGGTTCATACGTGCATCTGTGTTCGCATAGGGGTGATGGTTTAACCCCCCCTCCACAGGGGGGGGCACCGCCCAGCATCAGCCATATGCCTGGCGGAATAACTCTGTCTTACAGGCCCGGCGAAATGCAAGCAAATCTTGCCAGGCCCTTGTCTCGCAAGACAGAGCATTCCACCAGGCTGGGGCCAGGACCGAATAGGCCCTGGCCGACGCCAGATGGGCCTCCTTAGGGCCAGGGACACTTAAAAGATGTTTTCCACCAGAGCAGAGAGTCCTCTGGGGCTCATATGGTGAGAGACAGTCCCTCAGATACGTCGGTCCCAGTCTGCATAGGGCTTTGTAGGTTAACACCAAAACCTTGAACCTGATTCGGTACTCCACTAGCAGCCAATGCAGCTGGCGTAGCACCGGTGTAATATGCTCCCACACTGGCGCTCCAGCAATGACCCATGCTGCTGCATTCTGTACCAGCTGTAACCGCCGGATCAGGCCCATGGGAAGCCCAGCATAGAGCGTGTTACAGTAATCCAACCTAGAGGTGACCATTGCTTGGACCACTGTAGTCAAGTCACAGGGAGACAAATAAGGGGCAAGCTGCCTGGCCTGCCGAAGATGATAAAAGGAAGACCTGGCAACTGCAGTGATCTGGTCCTCCATCTTCAGGGAGGAATCCAGAATCACCCCCAGACTCCTAACTCTCAGGGCCAGTGTAAGTGTTGCCCCATCAAGTGTAGGAAGCTGGGGTCCCAAAGCCATCTCCCCACGACTCACATACAGGACCTCCGTCTTTGTGGGATTCAATTTCAGCCAACTTTGTCTCAACCAACCAGCCACAGCCTCAAAAGCATGCTCCAGGGCATCAGGGGCTGATCCAGGCCGCCTGTCCAACAACAGATAAAGCTGGGTGTCATCCGCGTATTGGTGACACCCAAGCCCGAAACTCCGCACCAGCCGGGCGAGGGGGCGCATATAGATATTAAATAATAATGGAGAGAGTATCACTCCCTGTGGCACACCACATACCAGTGGCCTACGAGATGACACTCTCTCCCCAAGCGCCACCCTCTGTCCCTGATCATGGAGAAAGGAGACCAGCCACTGCAGTGCTGTCCCCTGAATTCCCACATCGGCAAGCGGTGGGTCAAAAGCTCATGATTGACTGTATCAAACGCTGCTGACAGATCCAGTAAAATCAGCAGTACTGATCCGCCCTGATCCAGATGTCTGCGGAGATTGTCTGTGAGGGTGACCAGCAATGTCTTGACCCCATGTCCCAGGCGGAAACCACTGGAAGGGGTCTAGGGCTGAGGTCTCCTTCAGGAAATTCTGCAGTTGCTTCTCTGCCGCCCGCTCAATCACCTTCCCCAAAAACGGAAGGTTGGAAACCGGTCGGTAATTGAGCATCGGAAGACACCTTGCTGTTCGATGCATAATGCCAATGCTGGGCCACGGAACCGTTTAGTGTTCTGCCACCATCCATGCTGGCCTTTGCCTTTCTTTTCCATAGGGTTGAGCCACCTGAATGCCCTGCTCACCCCTTACAGATCCAGCCCAATGCCTCAAAACCACCCAAACCCATAAAGTTACCACAGGCCTGCTAGCTGCCCAGATTGAGTGGTGGGTGGGTGGGAAAGCATCCTGCTCCTGCTGGTGCGCCTCTGGAATGGTGCCAACCATGTTGTCACTCTCGGAAGAGGTTTCCTGCTGCTCCTCCTCTTCCATCACTGGACCATGCCTCCACCTCAGCCTTGCCCTCAGTAGCAACACAGCCCCAGCTGAGTCTGCAAACTTCCTTTTGTTCTTATACTTTGTGCATTAATGTAGAAACATAGGAACCCCTAGAAAAGTGGCATGCCAATTTTTTCCTTCTAAGAAACAAAAAGATATTGAAGCCATAGTGAGGAGAAAGAAGAGCCCCAGGGCCTCTCAAAGTCTTTAAAAAGGTCAGATTCCCTTGGAATATTTCAGGAACAGAGTCCCAAGGCTTGGGCAATTCTGTTTTTCAGGAAATGAACAAACTTTTGTTGGAAATTACTCTATTTTTATACAATTTGTGCTTTAATGATTAGATAGCTTCTCTCTCTGTGTAAGTGCCAAGAAAAAATGCCCATGGCCTTTTATATCTGGGAACTAGAAAAGAGTAGGCTCTTTTCTATGCAGGCTCATCCAATATATCAACCTCTCGAACCAACATCACCTTTGCCCTGTCTGGATTCAGTTTCCCCTTGTTTTCCTTCTATCTCTTGGCCAGTTACCATGCTGTAGCCTCGTGATTACCGTCTGGGAGAATTATTTAAAGATATGGGTAATTGGGTGATAGCATCCAATACCAATGCCTCAGGCAATCTAATTCAAAAGTCTTTTAATCAAATGGATTCTGGTTTTGGAAAAGGTGCACTCAAAACTTGCAAGTTGCTGCTCACAAAGTAGATTTCTGGCTCACAACACTGCACTGCTTAGAAGAAACATTGCTCCTCAACCCTAATTATTCCAGGGCAACAAAGGTCTTGTAATGTCTTCCCACTTAATACATTCCTTTCCTCCTTCTGTGATGAGATCTTCTGTCCATGACTGAGGAGAAAATCAACTAGCATTCATAAGTACTTATAATTCATTCCTGGTGTTGGAAAAATATTTCCTTTATACCATGGGCACTCTTCCCAATTAAGGGACACATGGCAGGTCAAGAGGTCAATGTTTATTGCAACAAATGGAGTTCCAGCTCAATCATTCGGCTCCTGGAACTCAAGGAATCAATAGCACAATCACCAGTATTTATTAGACATACATACATTGAATCAGAGGTGTCTCTTCCCCGTTGGCTGATTCCCTATTGGTTGTCTTTCGCTTATTGGTTAATTTCTTCTTATGTTACACTCTCCTACACATTTTATGTTAATATATCCGTTATACATAAACCACAAATCCTTATGTCATCTAGTTAGTATAGCAACTCCTGCTTGTTTATTCTGATCCTGTACCTGATTGATATGCTTTCTGATTTATTTTCAGAAATTCCTCTTAACATTTACTATATTTGATCTTTATTTAGCCAATGTAGTGAGAATTGACTGGAACCAGCTCTTACTCAGGCCCTATATCCAATTTCTCATTACAGCTCTGTTATTAACTATTTCCTCATCTGATTGTCCTTGCTTGGTTACCAAGGTAATTTTAACTGACTACCTACGAGCTGGTACATTCCCCTGATCATTCAACAAAAACATAGCAGATGGTTTGAAAATCTCTGACAAATATATTTCTTTATACTTCATTCTAACTTTATGTTTTAGTCTAATTCCATTATTTTATATATGTTATTTAATTATAAAATATTTAATTCTAATCCCACACAGGGGAAGTACATTTCCCAACTAAATTAATCAAATTAGCTTTGGTGGACTTCATTAACAAACTGCCCTTTATGCCAAGCCAGGACAAGTTTTGCATTCCCTTTCACATGCCCCAGCAGCTACCAATCAAGGTAATCAAACCATTTGTTACTTCCAGGAACTGACCATTAGAGTCTTTGTTCTAATGGCTAGGTGGGCTCCTCCACCTCAGTGCACGTTTTAACCTATAAAAGGAGTGCCCTGGCTCCATTCAAATCAAACAGTACATCTTACCGGATACAAAGTGCTGTTCCCTTGATGTTTACCCTAAGTCTCTTGTTCTCCTGGCTGAGAACGCTGGCATTTGAAGCTGCCCTCTTCCCCCATGGATTGGACTACTCTTCAGGATAGGTAGATATACTTTTCCCTCACTCTATTCCAACTTCTGCTTAGCTTCCTAGGACTCTGTGTGTATGTAACCATTTTTGCTATTTTCCCTGGGTATATGTGTATGCATTTTTCCTTTTCAATAAAAGTTTGTTCTTTGAATTAAAAGCACCAGTCTTCTTTGCTATAATTGGAAGGGACACCGTAAAAATTGATGAAAAAGATTCCGTAGTTACCGACCACTCGCTTAGCCATTTTCCTTGCTAGCTAATTCCCCCTACAATTCTATTACTCACAAGGAGACCAGTTCAGGTAACATATATGCTCTCTTCCCTCTAAGGAGCTCTGAACAGCATAGATAAATTTTCTTCTCAAGGAAGCATGCAAAGAATTGCAGCCTGCAGCTTTTTTATCACTGAACATTTTATTTTTATAATTTATAGAAAAATCAATTAAATACAAAAGTGAGAGGAAGTCTAAGGAATATGACTTCATGGAAATAAAGTTTGGTGTTTCCCCCTAAACTACAGGCTCATCTTCCTCATGACAGGGAAAGGGAGTAGGAACTTTCTCATGGAAAGTTCTCCCAGTCCAACTCTAAGCAGGTCTCTTCAGATGAAAGTTCCCTTTTATAGAGTGAACTTACTTCCAGGAAAAGTGGTTGCAGCCTAGACATACAAGGTTGCCTGCTGTGGTAGGCATAGGGTTGCCAGGTCCCTTCACTTCCTGAGGGGAGATTAGGACTCTGGCTTTTACATCCCTTCCTTCCTCTCTTCTTCCTCTCTCTCACATGTATAGCTTGCATATCCTCCCAGCTGGCATAATGACATCACTTCTGGAAGTAACATCATTACACGGCTCAAAGAGCAGACCAGGAGCATTCCTGTGCTTGCCAAAGGGCTGAATCACCCCCTGCAGGGCCTGATTCATCCCAAAATGGGCCCGTTGCAGGGTGCAGGAGTGTACCACACCACCCGGAAGTGCACCTCATAACTGGGATGGTGGTGGCTCGGGGGGCGTGCCTCCCCGCTGGCCAGGTATTTGCAAGTCTTGGTCGGCAACTTTCCTCCTCTGCTGTTCCAGCGCCTTCTCTGACTCAAGGAAACAGGGGAGAAAGGGAGGGAGGTAAATGGCATCACATGATGCCTTTCCCCCCAGTCTCTGCTCTCCAAATGCTCCTGCCCCATCTATGCTTTCGGCTCATAATCGAACTGGAGCCTCATTCCGCCTATTCCCATTTTTTATTTAAGATCAATTCCTGGTTTATATGAAATGGCAAACCCTCTCTAGAGCTCATTTGCAAAACTGTATGGCTGTGCTGGAAATGATTCATGGAACAGGGTATGGCAGGATCTGCTTTAAAACTAATTCCTTTTTAAAAGCATTCATGATCGATTTGTTTGGTTTCAGAACAAAGAATTATGCTTCTGCACCAGCACCAGCAGGCTGTGAGAGACAAACTAGGCATGTGTGGAAATGGGGATGTCTGTTTGTGGTGTTCTACAGCTGCCCTGCAAGCTCTAGAAAATAGCTCAGTCCTTAGTAAACCCAGTCATTGATGAATTGGTGACATATCAGTGATGAGGGGTGTTTATTTTGAACATTTTTGTGCTGTTTTTGAATATATGGCTGTTGAATGAAAGGCTTATAATGATTGGGTAGTTTTCTGGTGAGGTGTTGCCAGGTCAGACTCAAAATTATTCCATTTTTCTGTTCTTATTATTTTCTGTGCTGCTCTTTCCAAAGGGGAAGAGGAGGTGGGCCAGTTAGAGGCTCTGGGGCAGGTCTTTTTACCCTTAGATGCACAAAGTCACACAGAACACAATCCTTCCTCTAATCTAAAGAACCCATAAGTCTCAAGGAGTTTGAATGGGGGGGAATTTTATAGACCCCCACGGCCACACTAAGTTCTCTCTAGCAATTCGCAAACTGTGTCAAGCAGAAGCCGACCTCTGGTATTTTAAAAAAAATGAAGCCCTGTGTGAGAATATATTTTTAAATCCTTTCCACTGAAAACTCTGCATTTGCCTTCTTTCTTTGATACAGATTTTTTTTTGTTTCCTTCCAGAAAGTGAGGGAGGCTTCCAATGCAGCTCCCCTCCCCCCACAAACATCTTTGTACTTTCTGTGAGCAGTGACCTCAGCCACATCATTTTAATAGCTGCTTATGATATAAAAATTATAAACCCTTGAATCTAATGTACTTTAATTCACATTAGCAAACTGCCCAACAAGAAGAACGTTGTCAGCTTCCGCCCGGGAGAGTGAAACATGAATGGAATGTGTATTCAATGCTGAGTGATTGGGTGTGATTGGATCCTGCCTCCCTATGCTGCAGAATGTGCTGTCTTTGACAATAGAAGTGCTCATGAGTCACCACCCTGAACATTCCAAACTCTCCTCTTCCCATTGATTAAATCCTACCCTGCAATTGAGGGCCACCAATCAGCCCTGATAAGTTTGTAATTCTTCCTGGGAACATCTAATCAAAACTATAAATCTATTAACTAAGCTCTAAGAACATTTAATTAACTTCTGTTTCTTTGTAAGACACCAAGAGCAACCAATCTGTTTTCTTTGTCATACCCCAGCAATGCCAATCAAGGTACTCAAAACTTTGTCATTCCCAGGAGGTGACTTTTAAGGTCTTTGTCCTAACAGCTGAAGTCACTCTCCACCCTCAGGGCACATTCAGCCCTATAAGAACCCTAGCTCTGCCACAATTAAATCAAGCAGTGTGGTGGGCACCTACTGTGAATCTTAGCACTGCTCTCTCAGAGTCAAGGATGCGGGATGTTTGAAGCCGTCTTCCTCCATGGACTACACTACTCCTCTGATGGTAACTATATCCCAAATCCCTAACTCTATTCCAACCTAGGACTCCGACGTGCGTATGTGAACTGTTTGTCTCTTGTGTTCCCCCTTCAAATAAAAACTACTCTTTATTTCAAAGAACACCCATCTGATCAGTTTCCTTGGGAAGGAGACCCCATAAAAATTAGTGGAGTATTTTGCTTGTTAGCCCTCTTGCGTCACCTTCTCCTTGCCACTAATTCCCCCTACTTCCTAAGAAACCAATTCCGGTAACATTTTGTTATTTCCTATGTGGGTATTCCTGGGCCAGGACTGGACTTGTTTGTTATCAGATTTCATCAAACTTGCAGCAAGGTATCTTATGCCCCTAAGTTTCAAGCAAATTTGGCAAAGCCTTTGAATTTTACACCCCCTGAGCAACCCTCCTTCCAGGCATTGTGGGTTTCCTCTCAGTGGGCCTGAATGGCTCTGCACAAGGACACCATCAGGGATTGGGGAGGGAGTGACTTCTCTCAGTTTGGGATGTGGAGTATGGGAAAGAAGCACTTCACTCCTGCTGTCCAACCCAAATCTTTTCCCTCTTGTATTGTATTCAATGTCTTTATCAGCAATTACTCAAATGTCAGATGAAGAAAGTTTTATTAAGTATGAGAAAGGAAAAGGGGGGAAAGCCATTTATGTAGTAAAATGATAACAGGAATAATTATGTAAAGGTAATTTTGGCTAGTAATTTTCCATAACATACTTGCAAGATAGAATATGCATTTTACAATGCTACAGCCCGCGGGTGGCAAGCTGTACAGATTTCCTCAAGTATCTGAGGTGGAGCTGGAATTTGAACTTTGGCACATTTGTACAGTTTGGGATGGGCAACCTTGTCTCTGCTGCTTAGTGGATTGTGTCCTTCAAGGCAACAGAGGGCCAAATGGATGGGGTCCTTGTGGTTGTGTGTGATTCATTTCAGAACAGAGCCACATTATGAGAGAAACTGTTTTCAGCAAGGTTTGGGGGTATTTCCATTGTCTCCCTAGACTGCATCCTAGATGTTTGCCCCAGTGGGGTCAATTGCAGCCCCAGAGAAGGTAGAATTGAGATGATAAAAATGTCAGTGTGGTAAGTGTGAAACACCTGCATGCTATTTGCTATGTTAGTATCTCATGTAGTTTGTTTCTTAGCAAAAATGGAAGACAGAAAAGACAAAGAAAACAGCCTCAGTGAAGAGCACTTTCAGTAGCATTTTTGTTCTTATTAATCTGTCTTATTTTCTGTAGTGAAGTTTTCCGACACTCTGACTCTCTCAGCCTTATAGTTCTCTATGACCAACAAATGTATGCAGTGTCTTTGCTCTTATTTTGAGATTTTTTTTTTATCCCACCTGTTCTCCAGTAAACTCAGGACAGTATGTATGGTCAACCCCCCATTTTTATCTTTATGACAACCCACTAGGATAGATAAACTGAGAGTATCACCCCCCAAACTAAAGCTGCAAGATGCCCAGCAAGCATTTGAAACTCAGCTCAGCGAGGACTTGAACTATCTTAGGGCCAAGCTACACATGACGAATGACACTTGAACAGCAAGTGTATTTCTCCCTGTTCACTTGCCCTCCGCTCAATCCACTTGCCGTTCAAGTGTCATTCGTCATGTGTAGCTTGGCCCTTAGTCTAATATTCTAATGATGAGAACACAGTTTTTTTAGAACCAAAGCAAGCCTATCTAACATTAGAGCTACATTTTCAGCATAGTTCTACCTTATACCTTTTCCTTTGTTATACCACCTAAGTTCTAGAACCACCACCCAAATTCCCTTAGGAAAAACAAATTGCTTCATCGTTGTTTCTTGAAGGTTTTCAGACCAGTGTTCCCTGGCATCCGTTGCAATTAGGACACGGGAAAGTGTCTGGAATGATGTGGATTTCTGATGTCAACACCAACTTCACACCACTGCCATCTCCTGGGAAGGTGGCCTGTGAAGAAATTGTTATTCTGTTCAAAATGTAACCTTAGATAATTTGATAGCCTAGTAGTTAAGTGGAGGAATGGACTAAGGGCTCAGAAATTAGATATGACTAAGCACCTTGCAAGTATGGAAGCCAGAGTTCAGTAAAGGGCTAGTACTCTGTGATTATAGAGATGCAAAATTGTATTTTTTGTTATGCCATTAGGAACTTTGGAATAATTTGAGGACATAAAAATTCATATAGGCATCTGATAGGCACAAAGTCCTTCATCTGGACAGGGGAAAGAGGAAAGGAGAGTAAAAGAAACTACGACCCTACCTGAATGAAGAAGCCCCTCCATCCCTCTGCTGGAATTTCCAGTTCCTTCTTATACTGACGACTTTTCTGCACAAAGATCAAAGAAGAGGAAGACAGGCAACATTTTTAGGATCTAGGAACATTTCTCTAACCTGCAACACTACAACTAATTGCATGAATAAACCACATATTTTAATAGCCAAGTGTGCACAATAATGGATACTTAATTCCTTGGATTTGGACCACCTGTATGCAAGGGAAATTTTTCTCCCAACTTTGGGCACCACAAGGTATATTGAAAAATCATAAACATTGAAAATTGGAGGAGTAAAAACAAAACCAGAGAGACGATGTCTTCTGTGTGTGCATTAACAACTCTTATTTCAGCCTTGATGCCAGGATACGTCCCCTTTCCAACTGGCATGGAGGTGGGTGAGTTGGCAGAGGGGAGGCACTACTGTCTCCTCCCCTATGGCTGACGAAATGACCTTGTGGCATCAAGGCAGTAGCTGGACAGTTGCGACAGGCCAGTCATAGTAAAAAACCAACCAGGCTGGAAATGGTTGTCGCCATTTGGGATAAAACAGGCTAGCTGGAGAAGGTTTTATTCTACTTTGGGAACAGGGCAAGTGTACCTGGTTGTGAGGCTTGGCTCTGGTGAATGTAAGTGGGACCATTTAATATGACTGTTGGGAAAGGGCAAGCTGGTGAGGAAGGAATCTTGTGTGTGTGAAAGGATCCAATCTGGTGGCAAGGCAATGGAACCTGTTTGTAACCTCAGCTGTTGAAAAGAACTCAGACCACAGCCTGAAGCCATAACTTGCCAAAGTTGCATTGCCTCAGCTGAGCTTCTCCAGTGACTGCCTCGATACCTGTGCTGCAGAACTATGCCTTTAAAATTGCCTTACTTAAATCAATCTTCTTTGTTGTTTTGTTCAACTTCCTGCTTCAGTGATCTCTGTACTGTTAATGCATAGAACAAAACTAACCTCTCAGCAGCAGCCCAAAGCCTTTGTGCCCCTTACTCTCAGGACACCTTGAAATTGAGGGGAATGTATCCATCGCAAAACCAACCAGGACCCCCAAATTCATAACTGGCACTCTGTTTCCCCTCACTTACAAGAAGGGGTCTGCCACAGCAGCAAAAGTAAATTTCCAGTATTTTTTCTCAAAAGTTTTTTCAGTATCGAGTAAGAGAATAGTAACTTGATCACATCCCTTACTACTTAATGCAATCTAAACTGCAACCATCGTAAGATTGTCTGAACCTTGTCCACCTCACATAAATCCTACCTGGTGTGTATATACCCAAATTGTAATAAAAGTATCTTAGTCAGTTAATGTCAGTTAAGTTCTTTACACCTCCATTCATCGAAGGAATAGGCTGATCCAAAGATGCTACTTCTGGTTTGGGACTAGGGCCGATTCCAGACGGCCCTCTGCCTCCCGAAACATCGTGCGTCGTCGCGCGGAAAACGCGAAATATCGCGTTTTCTCGCGCGAGTTTTGCACGAGGTCGTGCAAAACTCGTGCGAGAAAACGCGATATTTCGCGTTTTCCGCGCGACGACGCGCAACGTTTCGGGAGGCAGAGGGCCGTCTGGAATCGGCCTAGAAGTCACACAATGTTGCTCAGTGTCATCCCTGCCCCCCAAAGTGTTAAGTCTTCAATTGAACAATATGCCATGATCAACTTTTAGCATATATTAATTGAACTCAAAAAACATACAAAAATCCCCACCCCTCAAAACAGCCGCTGGAATATGTAGCCAGTTGCACTTACAGCCCTCTTAAAACACTTTTGCTTTGCAGTGCAAAAAAAAGAACACACACATGCATGATTGAGCATTGGTCTGTCCAATGCACTTGAGTGTAGGAACAGCTGGGAAGATCTAAGTGGACACTAGGGACCCCATTCCCCCGGTGGGGGTGAGGAATCCTCTGCTTTCACCCGATGCCCCCTGCCTCCACTTACCTGGCCAGCAGGGGAGGAAGACACGGGAATGGGCCTCCCAGGCATGATCTCGGGGTGATGTGATGACATCACTGACCTAATCACACTGCCCTAGGAGCTCTCCTGTGCTTCACCGTGGCCCCTTTTGAGGCCCAAATCAGCCTGCTGTGCCCCCTACACCTACATGGTAACATCACTGGAACTGATGTCACGGGAAGTGACGTCACCACTCAGCCATGGAACTGCACACAAACAATGTACATGAGTGAAGAGTACAAAAAGCAAGAAGAAGATAAACGCCAGATCCCCCCTCCCGCTGGCAGGGTGAGGGGACATTGTAACCCTAGTGGAAACACAGACCAGTGGGAGAGAGAGCCTTTAAGTTTCATCCCCACATTTTATTTTATATAGCAACTATTTATTCCTCAATCACTAAGCCATGTCAAGAAAAAGATGCTCACCACATGCTCAACATTGGTCTTTGTCCATTTAACATTGTTGTTCTGAAAAGAATTTCCAGCTCCTGTCCTCATTCTGAAGTCTTGCCTAGGAACATTAAAGCAGAATAGGATGTGTGTTATCTGCTGAGAAAAATCTCTGTCAGAGACCAAGTATCTACCGCACTTCAATGTGAGTGGAAGAACCCTACCTGGTACCCCCAACAGTGTCAGCATGGTAAGAGAAAATTTCATTGGGTTCTGGGGACGAATTGAAATAGATGATTCCAGTGGAATTTGTCTAGAGAAAGCAAAAGATGATAGTGAGGACAAACGAAACCAAAGATACTTCCACTTCATAGAATCTCAGACCTGTGGCTCTGTGGTTTGGTGTTTTGAGTACTGGACTCAGGGAGGCCCAGATTTAAAGCCTCATTCGGTTATGAAGTTCATTTGGGTGCTCTTGGGCCAGTAAGATAGTTATGAGGAGGGAATGTCTTTTTCTGGTATTTACCATCATCTTGAAGCAGGAGGCCAATTGTCAGACACCTCCTTTTATTTGTTGATTTGTGTGCCTGCCACAAAGAACCTAGCTTACACTGGAAAGGGCATGGGAGTGGAGGTTTCTTTAGGTACCACTGTTCAGGATGCTCCTCTTCCGATTGTTATTGTGAGGATAATTTGGCCCACCTGGATGGCAGCACCACAGCTTGGACAGTGGCCGCGTTTGCAGCCCCAGAAGAAGGAAAAGCAGTTGGGCATTTCCTAGGCATCCGAGGGCTTTGCTGGATGGGCAGAGCCAAGGCATATTTGCCTGCTCCGCCCTTCCCCAGCACAAAGTTGTCCTTGTTGCTTGTCCTGAGCAGAGCACACTTCAAGCTGAGCTCCTCTGCAGCTGTTTTTATTGGAGGCCTTCAGGTCTAAGCAGCAGTAGCTGCGTTGGAGAAGCTGTGCTATTCCCCTGCTTGCCACCTTCAACTCCAGCTTGCTACCTTCAAACTCCAGGATGAGAGCCAGGGCCCAGCACCAGGCTCAGTGTTTCAGCAGAGATTTTTTCACCCTTCTTATTTACATTTGGGGCTTGTTGTCTATCAGTCAGGAGGGTTAAAGCAGGGTGAGGCCCAGCCCCTGTAGGCCTCTGGCCTACCCAGTCTCCTGTCCCCCTTTTTTCTCACTCTGTTGTAAGGGAGTTCTTCCAACAGCAGCAATAGGCTTTGCATTAGGCCACAGGGGTGAATTGCAGCCATCTGAGGGGCGGATTGCTTCATATACTATTGCTATGGACATAACAGGGTGGATGCTGGTAGCCCACTTCTCTGTCTGGGCTTTTCCCTCCCCTCCCCACCCACCCTCATTTATACTTTGGGGGCTTGGGGTAAGCTCATGAAGATAGGGTGACAGGCCTTCCGGCCTTAGCAGGCCTTGTTACTTGAGGGAGGCTAGAACTGGTAGTGTGGGGTGGTGGCCATCTTTTATTAGGGCAGCTACAGAGGTGGTTATCAGTGGCCATTATGTGATGCTGGGGCAGCCATATTTGTTTAGGACATCTTATTGGGCAGCAGCCATTTTGTGTGATAGGCAGCCATTTTTTGGGTCACCCCATAGGTGGCCATTTCACTTCTGTACCTGGTTTAACCATGCTGCCCAAGAAAGCCCAAAGAAAGCCCAAAGACAAACAGCCAGCAAAGAGGAAAGCCCCTAACAGGTGCTGTACTGGTGCTGTCCTCCTCTGATAGGAGGAGTCCTTTAGTAGTAGAGTTGCCAACCCCAGGTGGTGGCTGGAGATCTCCCGGAATTACAACTGATCTCCAGGCCACAGGGCTAACTTCCCTTGGGGAGACTGGCTGCTTTGGAGAGTGAACTCTATGGCATTGTACCCTGCTGAGGCCTCTCCCCACCTCAGGCCACACCCTCTCCAGGCTCCCCCCCCCCAATTCTGCAATTTCACAATTTGAAGCCGCCAACCCTATCTAGTAGACATGATAAACTGGATTGCATTGCAACCCATGTACAGTTCAAAGGGGTCTTGAGGCCAGGATCAGGGCGGCCCAAGAGTCTGGAGTCAGCTGCTCTGTCCTCTGTGGGAAGTGTTAACAAGGTTTTCTACTCTAGAAGGACCTTCTACCACAGGCGAGCATGAAGAAAGGGACATGCTGGTGGTGGAAGGTGCAGCGATGGAGCCAGATGCTTGCTCTGAAGCCAGCAGAAGGAGGGTGTATGCTGGATGAGTTTCAGAAGTGAAGGGGGTGGGGGAATAACCCCGGTGGCAGATGGTGCTGATGTGTATTTGGCTTCAGATCATCCATGCTGGGGCTGAGAGGAATATCTTATTCAAAGTCATCAAAAGAGTTTATGGCAGTAGTGGGAGTGGAACCAGCAGAGTGGTTCTTTGGGATGAGTAAGTAGAAAAAGAGGGCATATTACTAGCAACCTAAATAAATATACCCTGAATTGGCAACCCAGGCCTAATTGTTCACTCTCTGCCGAACCTGGTAAAATAATCCAGGATGAGGAAACTGAAGGCCAACTGCAAAGAGCTCCAGGAGGATCTCCACAGATTGTGCAATTGGGCAACAACGTGACAAATGAAGTTCATGGTTGATAAGCGTAAGGTGATGCACACTGGAACAAAATACCCAAAGTTCAAGTACATGCCGATGGAATTTGAACTTGATGAGAAGTAAAGAGTCCTTGGGGGTCAGAGTTTATAGTTCAATGAAAATGTCAAACTAGGATGCTGCAGCAGTGAAAAAGGTAAACTCTGTGCTGGGGATTATTAGGAAAGGGACTGAAAATAAAACAGACAATATGTATAATTTATGATGAAAGCTTCATTTAGAATACTGTGTGCCAAAAGGACATTGGAGAGTTGGGAAAAGTATGGATGAAGGAAATCAAGGTTAAGGGGTTGGAGAACTTTTCTAGGAGGAAAGGCTGAAGAGTCTGGAACTTTTCAGGTCAGAAAAGAGAGAACTTCAAACATCACTTTCCAGTAGCAGCGCCATGGGAGCATCAAACGGAAATTAGAAAGCAAGATCCAGATTCTAGTCTACTCCTTTCACAGAAGGACTTTCAGGGTATGAACATTTTTCTTACCATTGTTCTATGCCAAGAGACTGAGGGATGTGGATAATTATTTTTGACCCGCCAATAGAAAACGCGGATTGGCTTTGATAGTGTTGATGAACCTTGAAATCTGTAATCAGCATTTGGGATGATGCTGGAAAGGAAAAGGAAGAAAACGGTGAAAAACCCTGATTGCAGAGATTCATATACAAATCTTTTCTCCAGAAAATAAGGATTTGGGGTTCGAAATTCTCATGACCCTAAGATGCATGCATCCAAGGATGTTCTCACACAAAAAGAAATATATTTAAAACCCAAATGAACCCTTTGTATGAAAGAAAAGAGATTCTTTATTGAGAATAGAATGTTCTGCAACACTGGTGCATAACAACAGACAGCTAGAAACCCCTCCCTGACTAGCTTTGAAAAATAAAAGTGCTTTTCAGCATACAAAGAACTAAGGAAGTACGTACTCTCTGGAATTAAAAACATAACAAATTTTCACCAGTGTGCATGATGTCTTCAAAAGAGAAGAGAAAAAAATCGGTAGGGCATTCTTGAAAGTACAAATCCTCTTTTCTCTGCTCATTGTGATATTCCTAGATCATATTCCAATCGCAAGAGAAGTCAGAGGAGAGGGGAAGAAGAAATATAGTTTAATGTGATTTTGCAGTCTTTTCTCATTCTGACTCCCTCCCAGTTTCAGTGCCTATATTTCTGGCCAATTGATAGAGCTGCTTTACATGTTGCAAAGTCCACCTGGACTGCCAACAGACATGACCTCAGAGTTCCTTTCTTAGAACTTAATTCCCAGTTATGCATCAGCCAAACTTGGATCAGGCCTGTGGTGCATGGAAACTTACCCCTCCCTCCTATCATTTCCCCAAATTAAAAGGATCAAGGGAGATTCTACTTGCCCTATTGGGGAAACTATATATTTGTTACATTGGTACACATAGGTTAACAGGGCAAATAACAGTTCCGAAGGCATGTCTCTAAGGAAAATCACATGCAGTCAAAGAGGGGGCTTAATGCTCTCTTCCTTCAATCCCAATCTGAATTGGGCTTCCATGTGCCTAAGTTTTCCTTTCTGAACACCGAACTGCCAGCACAAATTCCAAACAGGTAGTTTTAATTGGGCTAAAATCTTCAGTGTACTATACAAGCACACCAGAGGTATTGCTTTTACATGGGTGGATTAATTGACATAAAAATGGACTTGCTGGGCACCATCTTAAATATGCTGCTTCCTTAAAAATTAATATTGAACCAAAACTAGTGGCAATGCTTCTGCTTTGTTGAGAAATTTCCCATTCTCCTTCTCCATAGGGAATAAGAAAAAATGTTGGCCGTCAGAAGGTAAAATTCACTTTTGGAGTACAGACTCACTGGAGATGCTTCTCTCCTTCTAGGTAGGGAAAGTAATAATGGGAGTTGTCAGGCATGGAGACTTCATCCCCTGATGCAAGGATTATGAACTTGGATACGTTTGTGAACCGCTCATTGTATGCTGGAAAGGGAAAAATTGAAGGTTATTATCATGGCAGGTGTATGAAAGTCCCACTCTGAGCCTGACATCTGTTGAGCAGAATGGAAAGAGCCACTGCAATACACAGGAGAAGTGCTGCTCTTTCCATCACAGATGGATTTCAACCAGCAGTTTTAAAATTCATCCTCCCACTGCACTCTCCCTCCCACTGTGCTTATCGACAAGGATAGCATTTGCTCACCCAGTGGGTCCAAATGAGAAGCCAGAAGACTGAAACGGGGGTGGTCCAACTCTTGGGTTATATTCATCTCATAGAAGGCTCTTAGCCTATAAGACCAGCCACAATACGCTCGGTATTGGTGGGGGAAACTCTGCACAACATTGGAATCACAAGAGTTAGGCATGTGTCCTAGGGGTAGGCAGACTCAATATTTCTGTAACAAGTCCAGTAGGACCTTTAAGACTAACCAACTGTACTGTGGTGTAAGCTTTTGAGAACCAAATTTCTCTTCATCAGATGCATGGAGGGTATGAAGAAATTGGCTAGATATATATAGGTGGTGAGGGGAGGGCTTAGTAGATGCAATCAGTATGCTTCTGATAATGAGATCAGTTTGCTTAAGGTAATGAAATTACTTATTTCTGATAATGAGATAATCATTCATAGTCTCTATTCAATCCAAGTCCGACTGAGTCAAATTTACATATGAATTCCATTTCAGCAGCTTCTCATTGGATTTTGTTTTTGACAGGTTTCTGTTGAACTATGGTGACCTTTAAGTCCTTGATGGAATGTGCTGGTAGATTAAAGTGTTCTCCCACTGGTTTCTGGTTGTTGGGACGAGTCACAGAATAGCAGCTTGTACAAAAATTACAGCATTTCAGAGTCTCTGCTGGGAAGTAAAAAAATAATTTGTAGGGGTGTGCACAACCCCCTGAAAAAGTCGGGGAATCCAAGATCCAGGTTTCAAGGACCCCCTCCCCCCAAAAAATCTAGTATTCCTGAAATCTGGTAAAGATTCTCTGATCCAGTTAAGATAGATCAGAGAATCCCAGATTTATTGGGCCATTATTCCCTAAGGGGAAAATAATCTTGGGGCTCCCTTGGATCTGGGGGTGGAATTTTCCAAGAAAACTCCAGACTGTCCTCTAAAGGGCAGGAACATTCCATTGGCCCCTGAAGAAGGTGCCCCCAGCCAGTGTCCATTATTCCTTAAAGGGGAAACATTTCAAAGGAGGATCTCAAGCAGAAACATGCAGGGGAAAGACTAGCAGAGGCCAAAGGCACACTTCCAAACACAAGAGGAAGGCAAACAGAACTATACTGAAGCAAGGGAGTGGATGGAATCCTCCCAGAACCAAAATGAATCAAGGGGACCAACATCAATAGAGAGAATCAAGTCAAAACTGAGAATTCCACCTTAACCATGTTGAAACATCTTCGCCCAACTGAACCAGAGTCCTTCACAGAAGCCAGGCAGAGAAGGAGAACTCCTGCACTGTTAGGCCACTCACTTCCTCCTCGCTTCCTCACTCCTCCTTCCTCCTGCTTCTGCCTCACTACCTCCTCATTCCTGCCCCACCCTGTTTCCCCAGGAGAAGCCCAGGAAGGAGACAGCCAAAAGGAGAAGAAACATTTCCCAATTTTGTCCAAATTTATCTGGGAGTCTGGAATTGAGTTACTGGACCAGATCTGTGATTCTCTGATTTTATTTGAGAAGGTTGGATTAAGCCAGTTCTGCAAAAATCCAGCTTTCCTCCTGAATCCCAAATTCAGATTACACACCTCTAATTATTTGAATTCAGCTACATTTCACATGTTGCCTATTCAAAGGAACACTCTGTGGCATGAATTAAGCAATGATCACATGTTGTGATTGAATGTACTGCCAACATGTAAACTTGAGAAAAAATTAGTGATCTGATTTAGAACACTCAGTTAACACAAACATGCTCAGGTTTGGTGTGCAAAATGTGTAAGAGGAAAATACTAGTGAGACCAATGGTATTACTTTCCCCAGCATACCCAAGACGATTGACTGTACAATCCAAAGCAGACGTACTCTACATCTACTGATCATAATAGCCAGTACAACTGTTCTCAGGACTCCACTGTCATACAACCAAAGATGGAAACCACCTTTTTGGAGCAGATAGGTATGAGGGAGATTGCGGGGCAGCCATGGGAAAGCAGTGAGAGCGTGCATGCAACCCAAGATTTGCTAAACGTTTTTTAAACCAATGAAAAAAAATGTATGAATGTTTAAGTGCTGCTTCTTGCTACTTTTCATTAACCTGAATTTTTATAGATGTGCTCCATAGGAATACTTGACTGAAAGTTGAATCTCACCTCTGTGAGGTTGAGAAAATCCATGCCAATGGGAATAATTGCAACAACTCTAGTGTCAACTGCTGCAGTCAGCCAAGTGATCCATCCATCCTGCAGGGTGGAGAAAGCAGACGGAGTAAAACTTCAAGGGTGGAGGGGAAAAGAGAAACAGTTTACACAGCAACTACTTGAATTTCAGTGAGTTGCGCTCAAGAGGGATGATGCACATTCAAGCAGCAATACAGCCAAGAGAGAATGAACAACGTGCTCAGTAAGGCACTCCTACTTACCATGGAAATACCTGTCAGTATGAACCGTGTGATGTTTTTCTTCATTGTTTTCATCATGTAGTCTGTGATCGTGTCCATGGCTCTCACGGTGGCCTGCAGAGACAAAACATGAGAATAGCCTCCTCATGGAAAGCAAGAGATGCTTACTCAGAGGTTGCCTAGATGGAAGACAAACACCATCCCCAAATGGTTTCCATGTAAGGCCTGTGTTACCTAACCTCCCATAGAATCAGCCGAGCTAGCAATTGTGGCACAGATGTTAACTAGAACAAAATGAGCTAACATTTGCTGCTGAAATTCTTTACATGTATAGATGGCAGGGCTTTTTTCTGGGAGAAGAGGTGGTATAACTCTCATGAGTTTCTGGGAAAACAGGTGAGCATGAAACATCAGGACACATGATCTAAATTCTTTGTCTATCCCTGAACACAATTATCTGCAGACACATAAGACTGGAAGACAAATAAAGGGTACTTGTGAAAGAGTGCGGAGTCTCTGGGATCCGTAGCCATCTTTGGAGGACATGAACGTGAGGAGTACCTTGACCATCGGGAATTGCACAAGCCAGTGTGGTGGTGCATCTGGGTCATTCATAAACCTCCACCAGGAATATGCAAATATATCCAATCCTTTGATTTTCTTACGTCCTAATGGGTGTTTCTGGAACAAAAGAAATGAGACGAACACAGAAGGTAGATCTCCTTTGGCAAAAGAAATGGGCCTTTCCTTAATGAATATTTAAATGGATTTTGGTCCCTCCCTCTGGTGGACTTTAATCAGAAATACAGTTTCCAGCTAACCCAACTTTAATTCTGTTTTGTATTGAAATGAAAAGCCTGCCCCATTGTAGCATTGTGGTTAGGGGGATTCTGCCGCAGAGGAACAGTACTGCATATCGGGGAATCGACTGACTGGATTCAGGGACAGAGGGAAATTTCCGTACAGACAAGCCCTTCAGTACTTACATGAAAGGTCAGTGGCTGGAAGGGAACCTGCCTCAGCACTGCTACCATCCTGCAAAGAGACAACAGTCACTTCCCTTGTTAGTACAAAAGGAGCTCTCAACCGGTTGACTTTAGAAGCCATGTCAATAAAAGACAGTCAGGGACAACCTGAAGTGACATGGAACATTCTCAAGTGATTCCCTACCCTTGGATAATTGTATTGCCGTCAGACATCTCTTTTTCATTACTGGATAACAGAATGTGAGACTGGATAAAATTGCTCATCAGTAGCTGATTTATATTCATGAACCACACATTCCAAATACATGAGAGTGAACTTCTGGGCCATCTTTGCAAAAATGTATAGTCCTTATATTTTGACCTCTGGGTTGTCAGAGACTCACAAATTTGGAGCTTTCCTGGAAGGCATGGCCCTTTGTTAATCTGAAGCCAGTTTTAGTTCTCTGAAAATAATCTTTGGGCTCTTCTGAAAGAATAAAACCAGGATCATTCTCTGTGCAAGTGGCCTGATTCAGTTAAGTGAAAAGTGCATCAAAAGCACTGGTCCATCCACTCCTGCATCCTGCTTTCCCCAACATCCAACCAGATGCTGCTTGAGATCCTACAAGCAAGGCACAGAGTCCTCCCCCTGCTATTGCGGCAGCAGCAAATGATTCTGAGACACTAATAATTCTCAGAGACACACTCCCTCTGAACATGGCAGTGCCATTTATTCACCATGGCAGACTGCATTTCTCTAATCCCCTTTTCAAATTAAATTAACCAGGGGTCATGGCTTTATTATGAAGCTGTGAATTCTACAGGTTAACTACTCGTTGTGCAAAGAAGTGCTTTTATTTTATTTTATGTACATAATTTACACTCTGTCTTTTTCCTCAACAGGGATCAAAAGTGGGTTAAATCATTTTCCTCTCCTCCATTTTATCCTCACAGAAACAGCCCTGTGAGATAGGTTGGGCTGGGAATGTGTGACTGGCTTCCCAGCGTATGTGTTACTGGTCACCCAGTATGATTCCATGGCAGACATGGGGATTTAAACCTCAGTTTCCCAGATCCTACACTGACTCTTTAGCCCCAGCTCCATGTATTTCTCCATCCATATCTATGGTCCATCAGTTTCATTGGATCTCTTTGAATTACAGTGTAATGAGAAAGGGGAGAATTGTTAGTTTCTCTATTGCTTTCTCGTCACCATGCATTTTTAAAAAACAGTTTATCATGTCAAAAAAGTCCTTAACTTTGCACATTATTATTGTTTTATTAGTGTGAAATAGAAAAAATTAAGGAAATAGGGGAAAAAAGAAAACAATGCTGGCTACAAAAGCCCTATTGGCAAATTAATAGAAAGATATCTATAAAAGATGTTTTAAATACCTAAAAATAAGTCGGTACGCAATTGCTTTCTTCATGTGATACATTCAATTGTTGGTAAGTTTGTAAGGTTTTCAATCCAATGATTTAAGGGAAGTGGCTTTTGGCTTTCCAGTGTTGAAGTACAGGTCTTTTAGCAATTGTAAGGGCACATAGGCTCCATTTCCATTGAACATTGGTTAGATTCCAGGAGACAGTCAACTAGTTTAACAGCATATTAGCATCCTCAAAAATAAGTGTGTTTCTTAACAAGAAATTAATATGACTAATAACTTCCTTCCAAAAGAGCTGAATGAATAAACACATCCACATCATATGCTTAAGAGATGTATTTTGTGTAATTACTATTGCCAAAACTTACAGCCCAATCCTAAGAGGGGCGGGGAAAGTGAATAGGAACCGAACTAAGGCTTGCGACGGCGTATCTGGGCTTTACGCATAAGTCGCCCTCCTCCTGCACTGGGACGTGGCGCTGGCCCGCCGGTGGGCCGGCACCGGCGCAAGCCACAGGCTCCCGTGCGTCGGCGGAGGAGTGGTGTAGAGCCCCACGCCGGCGCAGGGGGGGGGGGCGGGGAACAGGGCGGGGTCGGAGTTAGTCTGCTCCCTAAGCCCCTCCAGAAGCAGTAACGCCCACAGCGGCGCAAAAAAGCTACGCCACGGAAAAAGAAGGTAGTAAGTATAAGTAGAAGAGGCAGGCTTCCTTTGCCAGGGGTGGCATTTTGCAACCCTCTGGGGCCCTTCTCCCACCCTTCCTCCCACCCCCCACCAAGGCACAGCCTGCTCCCACTTGGGGGGGCATTTCATGGCCTCCCCAAGTAGGTGCTCTTTTCTCTACTACTTACAGCTGGGGAAGGCTTGTCTTGCCAGGGGTGGCATTTTGCATGCAAAATGCCCCCCAACCCTCAGGGGCCCTTCTCCCACCTTTCTCCCACCCCCCACCAAGGCACAGCCTTCTCCCACTTGGGGGGGGGCATTTCATGGCCTCCCCAAGTAGGTGCTCTTTTCTCTACTACTTACAGCTGGGGGAGGCATCCAGAGGGACGGGGACACCACTGCTTTGGTTGTGTCCCACAACGGAAAGGAGATTTTGGATCTTGCCCAGCGGATTAAGACCACCGGCGAGCATTCGTGGTGGGAGACCCTCTTTGGCTGGAGCCCCACTGCCACTGGAATTTACAATTTGGCTTTGCACCCGATCATCGTTATTTTGGCCTTCCAAGTTTTGTTGTGTGCCTCACTACTCTATTTGGGCTGTTGGAGCCGCCGACAGCTCCAGCAACTCCAACTGTCTTACCGCCTGGATCACTACAATCCAGACCTCCTCTTGCCTTAAGGGTTGTTCTTGGCGCCCTCCTTTAACCCTTGTTTGTTTGCTTATGTTGTTATGAACTATGACTATGTTTTATTATGTGTACGGATCCTGAACCAGCCCCATGGACGCTTTGCTGCTGGACACCGCTCCGAGGCCCTCTTGTGGACTAGGGGGGGACATATTACTCTGCCTCCCAGCCCACGGCCCGTCTCCAAACGACCGCCAGCAGCGCCACCTCCATGAGGACTAGAACTGTGTGTCTGAAGCCCTTCTCGCCGCCTGCCGACCCTGCCCTGCGGATTGACGCAGACAGCAAGGGGGGGTGGAAGTGTGTTTTGGAACACATGGACTAAGTTTGCTTGTTTCTGTAAATATGCAACCCAGTCTAGCAGCTGTACTGCGGACTGAGCCATCTGTGATCTCTGTTGCTCTATGGTCTTATGGATTTCTTGCCATTGCTTCTTATGAATTTTACTCCCATGAATTTAGCCCCGAACTAGTCCCTCCCTCTATTTACTGCAAGTGCGCCCATGATCTTCCCATGAACTGGGACCCTTTTATCACCGCCTATTAACTTTATCCCTATGAATTTGATTTTAACCTTAGGAATTGCCTTTTTAACCTGACTCCCTCCGCCGAGGTAATTCTAGACTATTTATCATTTTATGAATTTGGTTTTAACTGAGACCCCTCCGGAATGGTCTCTTTTAAAGGTTATTTAATTACTGATTTTAAACTTTATGGATTTGGTTTTAATCTGGCCGTATGAGTTGGTCTTTTAATTGCGAAGTTTATTTTTCTGACCCCCTATGAGCCCTTCCGCCGCTTACCCTCATGAATTGTTTCTCTGCACTTGCTTTTATTGCTGCTATCTCTATGAATTGGTTTTAACTCCCTAGATCATTGCTTTTATCCTATATAGATACCTGTATTTATGTTTTTAATCACCTATGAATTGTTCCACCCTCGATGAATTGGTCTATGCCTCGCTTGCACATTTCACTTTTTATATGAATTGCTTTTAATCCTGCATTCATGAATTGACCCATGAATTGCCTTTGCTTTTAATCTTATGCCTATGAATTAATCCATGTATATGAATTGCTCCTGGTTTTTAGTGCTTTTAATCCACCATGAATTACGTATGAATTACCCCCATCTATGAATTGATCAATGTACACAAATATGAATTATTGCTATTTATATGCATGAATTGCTCATTGCTGCCTATGAATTGCTGTCTATGTTGACTGTAGCACTTAGCACACCCCCTGGTGTGAACCCAGAGACCTGCAGCCCATTGGCTGATCTAAATTGCACTTATTCGGTTAGGTGGTTCTCCAAACTAAATTTTTGAGTGACGCCTCCCCCTCCTTCCCTTCCCACTCCTTCTTCGCTCGAAGCTCGACCACCGGACATTGCCGACCACCTCGCCTTTGAAGTCAAGTTCGGAGACCCACGCGCCTGACGTCACGGGGTCTCCGAGGGGGGGAATTGTTGCCAAGTAGGCCCCCTCCCCTGCTTTAAGGCCTGCCATGAACTGTGTTAAAGTTTCCTGCATTACTGTTTCACTGCTGCTACACAAAGACTGCTTTGCACGTGTGTGTTCTAATACACGTGTCAGTTTCCTGCCTGCGTGTCAATTACCTTGCTGCTGTAATAGACTGTGTAGTTTACTGACTCCATGGTTGGATAACTGCACAAAGGACTCTCTTTCTGGGCAGCCCTGCCCTGACCTGTATCTGGATTTCCAGTGTGTGTTTGGACTTTATTACAAGTGTGCCCCGTGCCTGCACTGCCATCTACCACGGACCGTGCCTGTTCCCTGCTTTGGACTGTGTTTTAAGTGTTGTTCCCCCTGCCTCCATGGAAGCCTGCCTCATATGGGCCCAAGCCGCTGCTAGCAGCCGGGCGCCTGCCGGGGAAACCTCCAGCGAGCCTGGCTAGGCGCTCCCTGGTCAGTTCCCGCCTGGAGCCTCCCGCGAGCCGGTCGCCGAGCTTGCCCTCGCTACCGGGCAGCCTGCTATCCAGCCCCAGCTATGCCCAGCCGGCATCCATGTTCTCAGGCAGCAAGAAGACCCTGGGAAGAAGACTGCTTTGAGAAGCCATTTCGGCGAAGCGGGCACACCACGTCCGCAGCGAGAGCCCCTCGCCCCGCTCTGCATATCTTAGGAGCCGCCCCGGAGAAGAACTAAGTGCTGACCATCCCAAGCACTTAGAGAATGCATCTCAAAGAAACCTCCGCATTCCAGAAGCTGATGACATCAGGACAAGCCCTGTCCGCTGGAACATCCTTTCAGCCCACTTGGATTTCCCCCTCCCTCTTTTGTCCCCTCTTCCTGAGGTGTCACTTATCACAATCTGATTACCAAAGTGGCCCATCTAAGCCATTCAGTAGCCCATTAGACCCTTTGTTTTAAACTGTGAGAACCACCAAGTACAGCACCAGCCCCAGGGTACGTTTTGGGGTATTTAAGCTGGTCTCTCAGACCACTCGGTGCCTCGGCCATTCCCTATCCAGACTTCCTTGCTGTCCGTCTGTGGTTCCAGTGCTGGCATTGGACCACCACCCTCGCTGCTGTGTCTCTGCTTCGCTCCAGGATTGTGAGTATTTCCCTTATCATCGTTGGGAACCCGCTAATGCGAACGTCTCTGTATTTCCTACTCTATATTTCCTAGATCTTGTGTGTTCCTTGTATGATTGTGCAAGTTAGGCTTACGCCACACCAAATACACGTGTTTGGAACTTATTTGTTGTCTGCCTCTTTTTCACTAGAGTGTCTGGGATCGGGACCTCCGTAAACATAGGTTATGATCCGCGCTTAATATTTAGTTACAGACTGCTATAGCTAATTCCCCATTATAATAAGGAGCAGTTCTGGTAACACCCACACAAACCCAATTCCCCCCCAGCTGCCACACACAGACCGAAATCCCCACATTAGCCCCTCACAGACCCAAATCTACCCCCAGCAGCCCCACACCCATAACCCCAGGAACAGGCTGGCAAAGGCCAGCCCTCTCCCTTTGTTCCCTATGCTGGGAACTTCTAAACTCTCTTTCCCTGGGCAATTCTGCACAGCCCAGGGGTGCCACAATGGTGGGCACACTTCTGAGTGCCAGCTGGTCCCTGTGAAAGAGCACCTGAACCACAGACACCCTCCCTCAAATTCCCCCACCACCTACAGAGATGCCCCATTGTTCCCTATGATGGGAACCAACTGCACAACAAAGAATAAAACACGAACAACACAAAATAAAGTTTTTTAAAAATTATTTTCTCCCTTTCAAAGTACAAGTAAGCAAAGCATTATGACACATTACACCAGCAGTCCCTCACACAGAAAAATAACACAACTCACTTCACATCAGAGAATCACAAAGCACAATTCCTGTCAAAAACACTTTATTTCTTGAACAGCTTTAGAATACACAGCAGGGGGGCACACCAAAGGACATTCCAGCATTCCACCTCACAAAAATAACACAACTCACTTAACATCAGAGAATCACAAAAACACAATTCCTGTCAAAAACACTTTATTTCTTGAACAGCTTTAGGTTACACAGTAGGAGGGCAGAACAGGACATGATAGCAGTGTACTACACAAAATAATACAACCCACTTCACCGTTTTTGACAGCAATTGTGTTTGGGTGATTCTCTGATGTGAAGTGAGTTGTGTTATTTTTGTGTAAGATACTGCTGCCATGCCCTTTGGTGTGCCCCCCTGCTGTGTAACCTAAAGCTGTTCAAGAAATAAAGTGTTTTTGACAGAAGGGCCCCAGAGGGTTGGGGGCCATTTTGCATGCAAAATGCCACCCCTGGCAAAGGAAGCCTGCCTCTTCATTTTTTCCCCATAGGAAATAATGAAGACGAAGATGAGCAGCAGCAAGCTAACAATATGCTCACCCTTCCCTTTCTTATGCGAGGATAGGGAGACCTGGTTTGGGGGGCCATAACATGGCCCCCCAAAGTCCAATCGGTCTGAAACATGGGGGGTTGTTAGAGAGGGGTTAGAGAAAGGTCCCCACCAATTATGGGATGATTCGGTGGGAAAATGCCTCCCCCAGGTGTCCGGGAAGACGGAGGCATTTTCCCATTGAAAAACCCGAAACAACCCGAAACGTTTCGGGTTATTTTCTTTCGATTAACCCGAAACGTTTCGGGTTTCCCAAAACGTTTCGGATAACCTGAAACAAACTTGTTTCGGGTTTCTTTCGGGTTTCAGAAACCCGAATTGCACACCCCTAGCACCTTCCTGGCAGGGCATGGCCAAGAGTGGTTCTCGATAGGACACTTCCCCATCTACATAGTGACATCCTTTGAGGCAGCAGGAGGGGTGGTGGCAGGGAGCTTGGTCACCCTGTTCACAACAGAAAGTGTTGCTGGGTGGCAAAGTTGTGGGGCATGACACAGACAGCCACAAGCTTCGCTACCACCATGGCAGCACACCATATGATGCAAGCTTTGGATCCACATCTTAAGCTGGGTGAATGTGCTTTGTGGATCAGTAAGACCTCTGGAGGGGACTGTGGCTGAGTTGTCAGGTGCCACAGGCAAGGAAGCCATGAAGAAAGAGCAACCTCCCATGGGTCTCAAGCTTAGCCCCCCAGAGCCTAGGGGTGAAGTCAGGAGGAGATGGAAGTAGCTGATGTCGCAGATAAGCCTGACTCTGGGCGAGAGGGCAGGTGATGGAGGTGAACTTACAGGGAAGGTGTCCTTGGGCCCAGGAGGCATGTCTAGGTCCGGAACATCCAGCCAGACCACTCATTTTCTCCCCCACAGAAGTCTGCATGCTGGCAATCCTAACTCAAGTGGTGGAAGATCTTTGACCCATGATGCCCTCTCGATGGGCTGCCATGAAGGGAACAGCTGTCTTCCAGACACTTGGCATTGGTCGGTACTAATCCTGTGCCATGGGAAGACTCTACATCCTTCAAGGGGGGCTGAGCAACAGTGGCATGGACAGAGAGGGGGACCATGGACTGGATGGAACAGTGGATCAGGGCAATGGGTACTGCAGGCTCTGGACCAGAGTGGTACATGGAAGACGTGATGACCCTTTTGAGTGCCTCCCCACCCTCTTTGCCATGTGAGCAGTTATTGAGAGGGAGTGGCTGGAGACACACTGTAAGTGGAGGAAGGCTGTGTCCTGGGGCCATGACTGCATGGCTGGCTTGGCTGTATTGGTGGTGGCCATGGGCTGCCTGGGGGATCTGCTGGATGCCATGCAAGAGGGCCCTAAAGTCCATACATAAAGTGTCCAGTGCTTCAAGTGCTCTATTAATATTGCAACAGGTATTAAAGTGCAAATGCTTCCTAGCGCCATGTACACATTAATTATTTCATACAAGCTCGCCTTATATTCCAACTGGAGTTGGGTATAGTCTAAGATTTTGTTCCAATAAACTGTGTAGTTCACAGATTACAACTAGACCTTTGCGTGTATTCTTTAGGTGTACATTGATAATTCTGTGACATCATTATTCTAACGGAAGGTCCAGATCACCATTGTATCCGTTTCCAAACTCTTTCTCAAAGAACACAGTTGTCAAAGTTTCATGCAGCTACCACTCCATATTAGTCATCAGTTTTCCAATTTTCACCATTGAAAATTAATGTGTACATGGTGCTAGGAAGCATTTGCACTTTAATACCTGTTGCAATATTAATAGAGCACTTGAAGCACTGGACACTTTATGTATGGACTTTGGAGCATATATGACGCCTGCAAAATAATTTTTCCTAGAACTGGTTACATGTGGTATAGTTCTGTTAAATTATGCAATTACTGTAAATAAAATAGGGAGACATTGTTATTGCACGGGAAATTGTGTTTTGTTGCTGCCATACTTACCGTGTTGCTCCATATTTTGTGCTAATGCAAGAGGGCCCAGCTCACACTGAGGGGCTCCTTGGGCAGTTCATGTCTGTGGCTCATGGCCTCCCGCCAGCCCTTCTTTCTTGTTACCTGCAGGGGTGGCCCAGGGCATTTCTGGAGTCACCCCAGAAATGTGGCCTGGCAGCCAGAAACCACCTCACCAGTGAACGTGGCCTCCTCCTCGTCTACCCAGCTGATTGTTCCCACCAGCTGATCCCGTACCCTCCTTGCCATAGACTGGACCTCAGAGAGGGCCACACAACCCTCCTGATGCTGTGCTGTGCAGCTCTCGCCAGCTGTGTGCCTCGCTGTCTGTGCTGTGACCGTGAGGGCATGTGGTCCCAACTGCCTGTTCTCTGGCAATGGGCGAAGGAGGTGTTGATGGGCAGGGGGGTTACAGCCCATGCATTGTCTCCACCTTTGCTTGCCACTGATGTGCCTGCCATGGGGGCAGCATGACCATTAGGAGATGCTGGAGGTGTTGTCAGGGGAATGGTGAGGCATGTGTTCCCAGCGGCAGAATTGTTGTGCCTTGCAGGGCTCAGACACCACTGTAGCTCTCCCATGAATGTCCTCAGGAAGTAAACAAGCAGCACCCCAGATATCTGCAGGTGTGCAGGCCCTGGTGGCACGAAGGGCCTTTCCTTTAAGGGTTCTATTTTCTATTTTTTAAAAAGAAGAGCTCCAGATTAGACATAACTTTCAAATCTTATTGCCTCCAGTAATGACTGATAAGAACACGTTGCAGATCCTTCTGTCTACTTCCCTTTTAATACATTTTCCAGTCGTATTTCAAAGCTCTTGACAAAGCGCCTGCCTTGGGTCACAACACAGACAGGTACAAACATGATGACATTTAGAGGTTCTTCAACTGCACTGCAGCCCTTCCCTTTATTACCTTCATTACTCTGATTTCTGCATTAAGAAACTATGCTGCCTAGTTGTCTAGAGCATCAAACTGAATTCCTAAGCAGTCACACCCTTAAAGCCATGGAGATATAATTCTGCTTAGCATTGCACTGTTAGACTGGGAGATAAAGGTTCAAATCCCTCTCATGATGGGCTGCTGAGAGGTTAAAAGTTATGAGAGGAGATAGTCATGGATGCCATTCTGATGGGTGGAGGAAGTGAGGAATCAACATGCAATACATAAACAGAGTGATGTATCTTTCTTGGATGCATTTCATGGTTCTTAATTCTCACATTCTTGGCATCCATCTCTGCTCTTGGCAAAGAAGACCAGCTCAAAAATAAGTTGGCCTTGCTTCTCTTAACCAGTGCCCCATTTTACTTACGATCTAGATCTGTCTGCTAAATATATCAGATGATCTTTTGAAGAAAGATTACTGGAAGCAGATCCATCATTTTTTGCAGGAGTGATTATGAGGAGGCACGATTCGTTATTAGTTACCCCATGTCTTGGCACAACAATCGTCAATTCATGCCGCCAAATTGGTTTGTCAACTTCGGATTCTGGGAGAAGAAACAGAGAAGTCAGAATGTAGTTCCTCAGTATTCCCTTTACCTTCATCCTCTTGCAGAAGACATCCTTTTATTTCATGCAGCAGGACCAGAAGGAAGCATTTCCTAAAGAGCAAGATGTGGAGTGGAGAAGGTGGGTGAGCAGCCCTGACCCTTGGTGGCCTGTTCTGAGGGAGGAAAATCTGAAGCAACTTCCAGTGCAACTTAAGAAAACCACAACACTTTCCTTCTAGGGAAGCGGAGGCCTGCTACCTTTCAATAAGAAGAGGGAGCATCCCTGATGAACGTTTGTGCATACTTAGATACAGTTTGTGCTTGCTTCAAGGAGTTTTCTTCCCTCTGAGCCCATGAATCCTAGTCACTGCAAGATAATCTCAAACACCCTCTGAGTGTCACATCACTGGACAGCATTGTACCATTTCTAGGGTTGCAAACTCTGGGTTGGGAAATTCCTGGAGGTTTGTGGCTTATAGAGGTCAGGATTTGGGGAGGGGAAGGACCTCAGCCAGCTGTAATGCAATATGGAGTTCACCCTCCAAAGCAGCCATTTCCTCCAGGGGACTGATCTTGGTAGTCAAGAGACCAATTGTAATTCCAGGAGATCTCCAGGCCTCAACTAGAGGTTGGCAAGCATAGCCTCTCCACTGAGCAAAGGCTGAAACCTTCCTGCAGCCTAAGGAATCTTCCTCCAACTTATGTGGCTGTACCTCTGGCAGAATACCATCCTTGGCAATAAAATGCAGGCACCTATGTGCAGGCCTTTTTTTCAGCTGGAACATGGTGGAACGGATTTACAGCACCTCTTGAAAATGGTCACATGGCCAGTGGCCCTGCCTCCTGATCTCCAGACAGAGGGGAGTTTAGATTTCCCTTTGCACTCAGTAGTGCAGAGGACAAGCTAAACTCCCCTCTGTCTGGAGATCAAGGGGTGGGGCCACCGGCCATGTGACCATTGTCACCGAGGACAATTTAAACTTTTAAAAACTCCTCCTTTGTTCCAGCTGACCCAACGTGATGTCCTTGTGCAGTCCTGAGTTCCATCACTGAGTTCCACCACCTCTTTTCCCAGAAGAAAAAGTCCTGCCTATGTGTTTTCTACAACATGGAAAAAGGTTGCTGGTAGTCATGTATTTGGGCTACAGCAAAAAACAGATATAAAAGTCTGGGATCACCTTCTTGTAATGTCTTTTGGAAGCATCCTATATTGGTTGCTCCTTTGGCCTCCTGGAACGAAGCAGCAAAACACAGAAGCAACAAACTGAATATATAAAAACCAGTGCACTATTTTATATATAAAAACAGTAGCTGGACTTCTGGAATGAGACAGTGAAAGCAAGAGAAAGGAGTTTTAGAAGCTCCCTGCCGTAACCTTCCTGGTTCCTTGGGAGCCAAGAGATCGGACCCCCAAGCCCTCCCCCCGGAGAGGGGAGGCAGGCTGGAACAAGGTGGAAGAGCTTAGGGGGACTGGCAAACCTCCTGAAGCCCAGATACCAGTTCTGAAGTGAGGACCAAAGAAGGAGCCAACATGGCTAATTAACTGTGAAACCGGGAGTCCAACAGGCCAAAAAAAACTACAGCAAATCAAGCAGATTCTTAACAAGACAGATTTAAAAAACAATTCTAAGGGAGCTTAACTGACCCCACAGCCTTCCATCAAGTAAGTGGACAGATTTGTGGTTTTATGGGGCAATTAGCCGAACTACACATGGCTGCCTCAGCGAGCTGGGAGGGTGGGGGGGGGATGACTCTCAGCAATTGCTGTGATATAGATCTTTGGATATAATTAACCAAAATAAAGCTTTTTACCACTTTCTGAAATTGCTTCTTGGCAAGAAGAGGTACTTGTTTGTTTGCAAGAAATGTCTAAAATAATGACGGAGTTACTAATTAAAGCTGATGCGATATTTGCAGTGGAAAAGGATAAAGAGAATACAAGAAATCACAATCCAGAAAAAATTTATGGAGGGACAGATTTAACTGAAAGGAGAATCGAGCCAAATGAGGGGAAAATCAGTCTGCAACTCACTTTGGAAAATGAATGATCTTACCAGGACGTCCCCTTCAAGACACAATACTTTAGTAAAGAAAAGGCGGGGCCATGAATCAGACCTGCATGGAGAGAAACAGGCATCCCAACACAGAAAGGGGAGAAAAGAATGCAGCAGATCTTAGAAAAACAAGTGGAGGAGAAACTACATCCATAGTGATCTCCTTTGGAAATGGCTGGAAGACAAGGGAATCTACATTTGGTGGCCCAGACTGATTAGGGATTGGATATACTACGTCTCATGAAGAAAGAAGAAAAAAAAAACAGATCTGCATGGAAAGAATCAAGCATGCCATGCCAATACTGAATGGGGAAAGAGGAATTAAGGACTAGAGGTGTGCAATTTGGTTATCAGATAACCGAAAAAATACCGAAACAAACCTGTTTCGGTTTGTTTAGGTATTACCGAAACTTTTATCGATTACCGAAATGTTTCGGTAAACTGAAACAGAGATTACCGAAACATTTCGGTATGTTTCGGTAATCTTTTCGGTATTCGAGAATTGCCATTTTGATTTTGCTAGGCATTTGCATTGCAAGCATCTAGCAAAATCCTGCTGGAAGCTACAGCTTCCAGCAGGCTCTTAGAAGAGGGGAGGGGGGAGAAGGAGTGAGTGACTCACTACCTTCTTTCACCCCTCACCCCTCTTGCAAAGGATGGAATCCTTTTGCTTTGCAAATGCAAGGTGCTGCTTGCTAGCATTGCACTTTGCATTTGCAAATCAATGGAAGCAAGCAGATTCCCGCCAAAATTCCCAGGTAGGGGAGGGGGAGCAGGAAGGAGTGATAGAGTAGGAGTGTGGGGGGGTAAGGCAAGGGAGGGGGGATTTAGGAGTGACCAATCCCACTGCTGCATCCTTCTTCCAGCCAATAGATTCAAATCTTGGCAGAAGCTGCAGCAGGGGATTTAAATTTGTGGCAGGACTGGGTCAGCCTCTGTTGCTGCTGACTGAGAGAGGAGAGAGACTGCTTTCGTAGACTTCTGGACTGCACCTGGTGGACATCTGCCTGGACTTCTGCCTGTGGAGGATCAACTGTGCTGGACATTCATCAGGAGAGGAGGACTGGTAGGATATTTTTCTTTCTTTAGGGGAATGATGGGAGGAAGGGAAGGTACAGACTTTGTTTAAATTTATTGATGCTGGGCCAATTTGCTGGCCTCTACTAAAAAAATGTTTCAGTTTAGTCTTGTTTTCTTATGGCTAGGTTTGGGTTACTTTTTCAGGTTGAGAAAGAGGATAATTTTGGGGGGTGGGGGGGTTTCAACACTGCTTGCTTGAATGTTTCCTGCCTTTTAAATCTCTGGCCTGGCTCTTCCCTGTGCTGCCTTAGGCCCACAGGCCTGCTCTGCAGGGTGGGCCTTCGTTATTCCCATGGCTTGGCCTACTATTTTTGCTTGAGAAACTTGATCATTTGCTTGATTTAATGCTTCCTGCCTTTTTAATGTCTGGGCTGGCTCTTCCCAGTGCTGCCTTGGGCCCACAGGCCTGCTCTGCAGGGTGGGCCTTCGTTATTCCCATGGCTTGGCCTACTATTTTTGCTTGAGAAACTTGATCATTTGCTTAATTTAATGCTTCCTGCCTTTTAAATCTCTGCCCTGGCTCTTCCCAGTGCTGCCTTGGGCCCACAGGCCTGCTCTGCAGGGTGGGCCTTTGTTTTTCCCATGGCTTGGCCTACTATTTCTGCTTGAGAAGCAGGATTATTCACTTGATTTAATGCTTCCTGCCTTTTTAATGTCTGGCCTGGCTCTTCTCAGTGCTGCCTTGGGGCCACAGGCCTGCTCTGCAGGGTGGGCCTTTGTTTTTCCCATGGCTTGGCTTACTATTTCTGCTTGAGAAACAGGATCATTTGCTTTATTTAATGCTTCCTGCCTTTTAAATCTCTGCCCTGGCTCTTCCCAGTGCTGCCTTGGCCCACAGGCCTGCTCTGCAGGGTAGGCCTTCATTTTCCCGATGGCTTGGCTTACTATTTCTGCTTGAGAAACAGGATCATTCGCTTGATTTAATATTTCCTGCCTTTTTAAGGTATGTCCTGGCTCTTCCCAGTGCTGCCTCGGGCCCAGAGGCCTGCTCTGCAGGGTGGGCCTTTGTTTTTCCCATGGCTTGGTTGGCTTACTATTTCTGGTTGAGAAACAGGATCATTTGCTTAATTTAATGCTTCCTGCCTTTTAAATCTCTGCCCTGGCTCTTCCCAGTCCTGCTTTGGGCCCACAGGCCTGCTCTGCAGGGTGGGCCTTTGTTTTTCCCATGGCTTGGCTTACTATTTCTGGTTGAGAAACAGGATCATTTGCTTGATTTAATGCTTCCTGCCTTTTTAATGTCTGTTCTGGCTTTTCCCAGTGCTGCCTTGGGCCCACAGGCCTGCTCTGCAGGGTGGGCCTTTGTTTTTCCCATGGCTTGGTTGGCTTACTATTTCTGCTTGAGAAACAGGACTATTCACTTGATTTAATGTTTCCTGCCTTTTTAATGTCTGTCCTGGCTCTTCCCAGTGCTGCCTTGAGCCCACAG
The DNA here is from genome assembly GCF_028583425.1 of Eublepharis macularius. Taxonomy (NCBI): domain Eukaryota; kingdom Metazoa; phylum Chordata; class Lepidosauria; order Squamata; family Eublepharidae; genus Eublepharis; species Eublepharis macularius. The sequence continues at coordinate 171,707,305 of NC_072792.1, forward strand.
GCCTGCTCTGCAGGGTGGGCCTTTGTTATTCCCATGGCTTGGCTTAATATTTCTGCTTGAGAAAAAGGATGATTTGCTTGATTTAATATTTCCTGTCTTTTAAATGTCTGGCCTGGCTCCGCACAGTGGCTTTGGTCCTGTGGGTCTGGCTAGGCCGAAACCAGGTCTGGCTCTACATTGCAGGGTAGTCCTCACTTTTCTTATGGCTTGGATTGCTGCTCCCTGTTTTATCTTTCTGGGCAAGCAGTGGAACTAAACTGTCTGGGAGCTTGTTTACTGGGGGGGGGGGGCAACTGCTTGCATGTCTCCTAACTTTTAACTCTCTGGCCTGGCTTTCCACAGTGGCTTTATGCCTGTCCAGGCCCCAAACAGATCTGGGCCTTGACTTGTAGGGGTTGTGCAGTTTGTGACTCTGTGTTAACATCCCACCTTTCTTAACAGCCTCGAGGAGGAGAGGTGGACTAGCTGCCTGCACGCCTGTCTGCCTGGACATCACTGGACTGCAGGACAGGTAAGTGAGTCTGTGGGTTTACATTTGGGTGGGCATTGGGGAGGGTTTTTGCTAGCTTGGGAGGAGGGAGGCACATTTTCAGAACACTGCATCCACACCCCACACAGACACACCACAGAAACATTTTTCCTGTTAAATAGTGCCTTAGGAAGGTAGGCCAGTTTGTAGGCGTTCAGTGGCTAATTGCCCTCAACTTAATCGATAGGGAACCAAGCGTAGCTTGTTTAAAACAGTAAATAGGGATCAGCAGGGCACCCGTGTTGGAGCAAGGCCGGCCAGGGCATACTAGTGTTGTTAGTGTATAAGGCTATCACTTGTTATTGGGGGGTTTAGGGCCAGCTCAATTCCGGAGGAATTCAGCTGTTTGACAGGCTCAGGTTCCCCAACTAAATAGGGTTGCTTAAAAAGACATTTGATTGTCTGTCTCCAAGGAGTAGAGCCACAAGAAGAACAGATTTAGAAGCAGGTAGATAGGTCTTGAAAACAAAGTTAACCTTTGTTTTCCCAGGGTTTCTGATTAGTCAGTGTAGCTTTTGTGACTCGAGGAGAAAGGACGGCAGAGAGGAAAGCAGAGAGGGGCCCCAGGGGAAAGGCCAGGGATAAATCTAGACGGGAGGAGGGGAGGGAGAGGGGGACTGCTGCGGCAGCCCCCCCATCTGAGCAGAGGAGGCCCTCCCCTGCGCTGCTGCTGTTCACCAGCCTGGCTTCTGGTGACAGGAAGAGGGTTCGCAAGGCTCTCTTTCCTGAGGCAGCTGCTGGAGGGCCACCCCCAACCCAGGTGTCTCAGGCAGGGGCTGGCACTGGGCAGGGGCCTGCTGCTGAGGCTCCTCCTCCTCCAGTGGTTGCAAGCCAGCTGCTGGAGGAGGGGCAGCATGTGGTGTCTCCTGGGATGGACGTGGGGCATGTGACTTTTCCATCCCTCACGATCACCCCAGGAACCTAGAGGATGTTGGAGGAACTGCCCGTGAGACCCCCTGTGCGGCGGTCCACCCCAGTTTCCTCTGAGGCCAGCAGCAAGCCTCTCACGGCTGTGCAGGAGGAGAGGATGCAGGAGGAAGAGGCAGAGACTGTGATGGAAGAGCCCACATCTCTGCCCCTTCAGCCTTGTCCATCCCCAACTGCCCAGCCGAGAGTGGGACACGGTGTGTCCGGCCAGAGCACCTCACAGGAGGTGTCTCAGGGTGGGCCCGTGAGCACTTCTCCTGTGAAGCCTGGGCAGCCCTTCACCTCCGAACTCTGGAAGCACTTCCAGACAACGGAGGACCCCTGAGTTGCCCAGTGCCTGCATTGTAGGCAGCGCGTCAGCTGTGGCAGAGATGTGAACCATCGCTCCACATCTGGGATGAGGGCCCACATGAAGAGGCACCACTAGGCGGTGCTTCTTCGGGGGGAGAGTTCAAGTGGCACCACACAGCCGCCAGCTAGCCAGAAGGAGGCAGGCTCCTCTGGTGCTTTCCCTCCAAGGGTTCCTGTAGGGCAGGGACGCCAAGCATCTCTGCTGGAGATGCTTGGTAAGGAGGGCCCTAGTGTGCCCAGAGAGGGGATCCAGAGGGCGAGCCGGCACCTCACGCACCACATGGTCAATATGGTAGCTGTGAATGGGAGACCATTCTCCATAGTGGAAGACTTTGGCTTCTCAGGGCTGCTCCACGATTTCTTTCCCTGGTACGCCGTCCCTGCTCGCACGACGTTGAGCAGATCAGTGTTGCCCTCATTTTACAGGGCTGCCAGGGACCATGTGAAGGCACAGCTGTCCCGGGTTGCCGGGAGAACTGTGCACTTCACATCTGACATCTGGACCTGCCCAAATGTGCAGCAAGCGTACTTGTCGCTTACTGCTCACCGGTGGGAACCCGAGGCAGTTCAGGGTGGGGGGGAGGTGCCTACAGCTAGCCAGGGAAAGATGGGTGACCACTGGGCCGGCTACTGCAAGGCCCTGCTTCACACCGAGGTTCTCGACATGTCGCACATGGCGGAGAACATCGCTGCCACCCTGAGGAGACAGTTGGAGGAGTGGATAGGCCAGGGACCCACCACCGTGGGATGCATAGTGACGGACAGTGGCAGCAACATGAGGGTGGCAGCGGATCTAGTGAGCCAAGAGTGCATTTACTGTGCGACCCACAAAATTCACCTAGTGGTGAGAGATGCACTTGGGTTAGGCTCCTCGAAGGAACCCCGTGATTCCCAGACTCGTGAATTCCAGTTACTGCTCCAGAAATGTCAAGGCTCATGAGTCACTTCTTGCACAGCATGACAGCCACTCATGAACTGCGCCAGAAGCAGGTCAGGACAGGCATGCTGGAGCACGCACTGATCGCTGACGTCAGCACTCGCTGGAACTCCACCTGTGCCATGCTTGAGCGCTTGGTGGAGCAGCTCATTACACAAAAATAACACAACTCAATATCAGACAATCACCCAAAACACAATAACCGCTATAAACACTTTATTTATGTAAAAGATGTGGGTTACATAGCGGGAGGGCACAAAAGGGCATGAAAGCATTTCACCAGACAAAAGTAACACAACTCACTTCGGATCTGAGAATCACCAAAAACACAATTCCTGTCAAAAACACTTTATTTCTTGAACAGATATAGGTTACACAGTAGCAGGGCACACCAACAGGTTGAGACTTGGTGGGGGGTGGGAGGAAAGGTGGGAGAAGGGCCCCTGAGGGTTGGGGGCATTTTGCATGCAAAATGCCACCCCTGCCAAGACAAGCCTCTGTTATTTCCCACCTTGGAAATAGTGGAGAAAGGGCGGGGGGGAAGAGCACCTACTTTGGGAGGTCATAAAATGCCCCCCCAAGTGGGAGCAGGCTGAGCATTGATGGGGGGTGGGAGGAAAGGTAGGAGAAGGGCCCCTGAGGGTTGCGGGCATTTTGAATGCAAAATGCCACCCCTAAGCCTCTTCATTTTTTCCCCATAGGAAATAATGGAGATCAGCAACTGCAAGCACATAATAGGAGATTAGCAGCAGCAAGCAAAAACCTTTCCCTTTTTAGGCGGAGATAGGGGCACCTGGTTTGGGGGGCCATAACATGGCCCCCCAAAGTCCAATCTTTCTGAAACTTGGAGGGTAGTTAGAGAGGAGTTAGACGAAGATGCCCACCAAGATTGGCTTGATTCAGTGGGAAAATGCCTCCCCCAGGCTTACGGGAAGCCTGGGGAAGCTTTTTCCCATTGAAATTTATTACCGAAACAAGCCGAAATACCAAAACGATTACCGAATCGCAAATACCAAAACGGCTTGCCATTTTGGTATTCACGATTACCGAAACGGTTTCTTGTTTCGGTAATACCGAAACAGAAATACCGAAACGGTCTGGCTTTGCACACCCCTATTAAAGACTGGATATACCACTTTTCATGAAGAGAGAAGAAAAAACAACGATCAGAATCTTTGCGCATATCAGGACTTATTAATGCAAACTCAGGAAGGAATACTCTCTTAGCAGGGAAGCTTATGGGATCCCCCTTCCCATATCGTCCTCCAGCCAAGTTCCCCTCGACCCAGCTGCCATTTTGCCTCTCATGATTGAGGCTTGGCTGACAGACAGTGATGTGTACGTGCACCCCACATATACTCTGAAGCCAATTTAATGACATATCTTCTTCCCCAGGTAGGAGGCTGCCCTTTCATTCACTCTTTCTCTCTATCTACCCTTTTGGGAGGGCCCCCAAAGTATTAGCATGTGTAGATTTAACCCTCAAAGTAATGTTATTAAGAAATAACTCTCACAGTATTCAATGTACTTAGGATTGCAACTCTGCCATCTCATAGGTCAGATTCATAATCCATTTTTTAAAAATTCTTCCTGGCCCTATGCAAATGGCACAATGTTCTTGAAAACCCTATGATTCTATGTTTCTTCTTTACCATGGTCGGAATGAAAACTCCTAAGTAATAGCAGCTAGAGTGCAGTGAGTTTGATGGGAAAGGGAAGAGTTAGACCTCTAAAACTATATTTTTTCATATTTTTATTTATTCAAGGATAATATTGAAAGTTCACAGCTGCTGCTCTGTTAAAAATTCTGTCTGCATAAGAAAGTGCTTTTTCAAAGAAACCAAAAATTGCAGATGATTACCGTGTCTTTAATGACAAATGGACTACTGAGTACTTTGTTTTAAACAAGGATAAAGCACTTTGCCTGATATCTTGAAACTGTCTCAGTATTAAAGAAGTATAATGTTGAATCTTGTCACGAGAGCTACTCAATATATCAAGGAGAGGTGCAAGTGAACAAGATCAGTTCTCTTAAAAAAAAGTCAATGTTTTTGCAGTTTAGAAAGCACACTGAGGAGAACCTGCTTGTGAGGGGCAGCTATCATGTTGCTAAATGTATTGCTGAGAGTAGTAGTCCATTCATGGGGCGGGGGTGAATTTGTTAAAAAGTGCATGGTTAAAGTAATGGAGGAAATGTGCCCTGATAAGATATCTTGTGTTAGTTGTGTCAATTTATCTGCATCTACAATCACCAGGTGTGTTGAAGGACTAGGAGTAGAACTGCATGTTACTGATTTCCAAGGCAAAAAAAATTGATCCTCCCCCCTTTGGCACTCGATGAGTAATGACATTATAGACACTACTCACCTACTAATATTTATCAGGGAGATAGATTCCAGATTCAGAATTACTGCAGAGTTTGAAAGGCACTACAACTGCAGAAAACATATTCTTGAAGGTGTGTGAATCAGTAGAAAATCTTGGTCTGAGTTGGAATAAATTGAAAAGCATCACAATTGATGGTACAAGAAATATGGTGCGAAGTAAAACTGGTGTAGGTGCAAGAATCAATGAAGAGATATTGAAATTAAACTGTATGCTTCCCATGAAATTTCACTGCATGATTCACTCTTTAGGCATTGGACATTCTAATGTGGCCACCGTGTGCCAAAAGTTTGGGGACCCCTACTCTATGGAGTTCCAATAATAAACTCTTCTTTCTTCTCTAATGCTTAACCTAGGATCTGGGTGTAGATTTGTTTCTCTCTCCATGCACACACACATACTCCCTCTGTAGCCCATGCACACATGTACAGACCCATGATTTGCTGCACATAAAGCAGCTCTGCAAACAGCACCCACTTGGGAAGAATAAACCATGTGGCAAATCACCACTACTTGCAATAGCTTGTGTGTGCATGTATGCCCTTATGTGCATGTCTAGAAGGAAGGAATTTAGATCTTTCAAAGGACAATCTTGTATGCCCATAATTACTATCATTCTTGGTAAGATTGGGGGTTAGATCTGATGCATCCTTTCCACTTGCTTTCCTCCCGAGCAAGAGACTTGTAGTGATGCAAAAGCAGGATAGGAGATTTGGTTTGCTACCCCCTTCTCTCTGCAGCCACCTATTTTAGAAACCGGGGCTCTGGGCACAGGGAGCAGGAGGGAAGGTCTGCCTATACCAATGCTTTGGCTTAGTGTTGAACAGGATCCAAGCCAAAATCTTTTATTTTCACTGCCAATCGACTTTTTATGACTATTTCAATCTCTTTGTCACCAAGCTGAAAATGGTACCCTCTTTCCTTCCACTTCAAGTGGCATGAGAATCCCCCACTCCAAAAACGCTACTTACCATCCAGCCACTTCTGGGAGCTCATTTTGATGGTATGAAATGTGGCTTCAAGGAAAAGTAAATTTTCTCTCTTCTTCGACAGCAAGTTATATTCATAGTGAGAGTCAGGGAGGTTGACGTATTCATCCAGTGCCTTCCATTCCATCAGCCAAACAGAGGACAAGCAGGCTGGCAAGAGGAAAACGGTTAGAGGATGCATGTCCCAGGACCTAGTCAGACCCCTCTCCATGGGAGCGTTACCTGATAATGGTGAGAAGTTTGCTGCCTATTTCTAATGGTGGGAAAGAAAAGAGCTTTGCTGGCGTGGCTTTAGAAAGGAATGCCACGCTGAACACTCCTGTTGCCTTTAAACACCCATCCAATCCCCTTGGGCTGAATCATTGGCATAGCTGCTAGCAAAATCATCCCATGCGCCCAAGGAGGAGCCAGGAAAGGTCACCTTGACTCTTGGCAAAGATCTCATTATTCAGCAAAGTCTAAAGAGGACTAGGTAAATTTTGCTATATGAGTAAAACCTACTGAGAATCTTTAAAGGTTATCCCACAGTCAAGGAAAAATCAATTTCTATTCCTCACAATGGAACCTATAAGCAGTTGATACTTTAAAGTCCATTAGTATTCCTTAGGATCACTCAAAATATTCATAGTATCATTCTTAAAGCCTAGGCCCAAGTACAAGCAGGTTGGAGTTTGTATCAACTGCTTATAGATAGTATCATCAGTTGCTTTGCACTAGCACTTTATGTATAGGTATTTATATGAAAACTGTGTGTATTGACATATATTGAATGGCAAATTGAACTATGTAATAACAATAAGAATATTTTTGCAAGTGTTGTGTGGTTATTTCATTAGGTTATCATGATTATTGTTTTCCTTTGCTATCCATTTCAAGGAGGCATCAAGAATCAATCCCAAGCTCCTAACCCTCAGAATGGCCCAAGACATCTGGGACCGAGCCAGGCTAGCCATCCATCATCAGGTATAACTGGGTGTCATCTGCATATCGATGACACTCATGTCCAAAACTTTGCACCAACTGGACAAGAGGGTTCATATAGATGTTAAAGAGCAATGGGGTGTGTATTGCCCTTTGTGGGACACCACACACCATGGGTTGAGGACGACAATTTCTCCTCAAGTGCCATCCTCTGTCCCCAACTGTGGTGAAAGGAGCCAAGCAACTCTAAGGCAATCCCTCGTATCCCCACATCAGCAAGGCGGCGGGTCAGGACTTGTTCCCGTGAAAATCATCCGCAAAGGCAACCAGCAATGTCTCTGCCGCATGCCCTGTGTGGAAATTGGACTGGAGGGGATCTAGGGCTGTGGTTTCATTCAGGAACCCCTGAAGCTCTTCCACCACCACTTGCTCAAACACCTTACCCAGGAATGGGAGTTTCAAAACTAGGCAGTAATTGACAGGATCGGTGAGGTCCATAGATAACTTCTTTAGGAGAGGCCTCACCACGGCTCCTTTAGTATCCCAGAGAAAACCCCAGAGCTTAGGGACAAGTTGACAATGGCCTCCAAGTGGCCCCATATGCCATCGGTGCTGGCCTTTACCAGCCGCAATGGACATGGGTCCAGGAGGCAAGTGGTAGGTCTCACCGCTCACAAGGTCCTGTCAATCCAATCCCCACAGAGTGGACTGAAGTGATCAAATATTGGCCCAGAAGACAGCCAGGGGTCTCTAGCTCACATACTGTATCAACTGTGGCTGGCAAATAGCAACAGAGAGACAAAATTTTATCAGCACAAAAGCTCCCCAAAGCCTCACAGCTAACGTTCGAATTCAAAATCTGACTGTCTCCATCCAGCAAGGAGACCAACGAGTGAACCACAATAAACTATTTTGCTGGGTGTGAGCTAGCTGATACAATGGAGGCTGTTTAGAATTCCTTATTCACAGTCTTCACCACCTCATAGGATTTTATAAGTGTTCTATAAGATGATCTTGTCTCTGACACGAGATCGCAGCCACACTCTCTCAAGCTGTCTTGGCTTCCGCTTCTTCTGGCATAGTTCCTCTGTATACCAGGGGGCCCTTTGGACATGAGGGTGAAGAGGGCGACAGGGGGCAATTTCATCAATGGCTTCAGAGAGCTGGGCTTGCCAGTCCAATGAATCTGCCGTGAAGGATGAGAAGGGGGAGTTTCTGAAAATGGCTTGTGTGTGTTTTCTTGATATCTCGAGGGTTTCTTCCCTGCCAGGTCCATGAGAAATGGTCTCTCTCTACAATATCATTTCAGGAGGGAAATACTTTCCTTTGGGGCTGCCTGAGAGCCCAGCCAATGTCTCTCAATTTTTCACTGCGCATCAACAAAGAATCACACTTTCAATATCTTTCTCACTGAGCTGTACATGGTGGCCTCCTGCCTTCCAGCCCAAGAGCTGTGAGAATCCTCTATTCTGCTTTAGAAAACTTTGTGAAGGCACCCTGGCTTCCTTAGAGCCTTCCAGTTTTCCTTCTTATTTGAATCATTGGTGATTGTGCCTTAAAATCTCTGTTTTAAGAAACTCCTTCCCATCTCAAACTCCCTCCATCTCAACAAACAGTTCTTCCCTGATTATGAGAATTGGATTCAATAAGATAGTTTTAGGCTATGTTTGACTTTCAATAGATATCAGGATTTTTGAAATCTCCCATGACCACTATCTCCCACCTCTTTGCAATTTTTCTAATCTGGTTTAGGTAAGTTTTGTAACTTGGTCATCCAAGCCTTCTGCCAGGCTTGGTGGTCTATAGCAGACCTTCTCAATGATATCACTACTATTTTTTCTCCTTTTATTTTCTCCCAGAAGCTCTCAACTTGCCTTCCATTCCTCATATAATGCTACTCCTCGAATCACAGAATCATTCGGTTGTAAGAGACCTGCAGGGTCATCTAGGTCAACCTCCTGCATGATGCAGGAAACTCAGAACTACACACACACACACACACACACACACACACACACACACACACAAACCCAGTGACCCCTGCTCCATGTGTCCAGCAGGTAGTAAAACACCATCAGGATCCCTAGCTGAACTGGACTGAGGAAAAGCGCTACCTTCTTATTGTTATTGTATTATTATTTATATTATTACATGACCCCCGCCCCCCAGGTGGTGATTGGTATTACCCTGGGCATTTAAGAAAGGGCCATGTGCACTAAGCACTGATGCAGCCCTTCCTGCCCTCCCTCTCAGGATCTGCCTAGGTTCACAGAATCAGCATTGCTGTCAGATGGCCACCCTCTCTCCTTCCTTTCTGATCTAGTCATTTGGCAAAAAACAAACCTTCTTACATTAAGATTCCAAGTTCCTCCTGTTTGCTACCTGCGTGCTATATTCTGATGGGTTCTGGCAAATGATACACAGACACCTCCGTTTGGTTGGAATGGCCACAACTTTATTGAATGTAGCCAGATTGGAGAATTGGCCAGGCATATGGGCAGTGGATTTTTTGGCATCGGAAGACACCTTGCTGTCCGATGCATAACGCCAAAGCTGGCCCACGGAACAGCAAGTAGTGTTCTGCCACCATCCATGCTGGCCAGCCTTTGTCTCCCTTTTCCACAGGGTTGAGCCACTCAAATGCCCTGCTCACCCCTTACCGATCCAGCCCAATGCCTCAAAACCACCCAAACCCATAAAGTTGTTATAGGCCCACTGGCTGCCCAGATTGAGTGGTGGGTGGGTGGGAAAGCATCCTACTCCTGCTGGTACTCCTCTGGAATGGTGCCACCCATCTTGTCACTCTCAGAAGAGGTTTCCTGCTGCTCCTCCTCTTCCATCACTGGACCATGCCTCCACCTCAGCCTTGCCCTCAGTAGCAACACAGCCCCAGCTGAGTCTGCGAGCTTCCTTTTTCCCCTATAGTTGGTGCATTAATGTAGAAACATAGGAACCCATGATTTATGCCTCTTAAAAAGTGACGTGCCAATTTTTTGTACTAAGGAAAAAAAAAAGATATTGAAGCCATAGTGAGGAGAAAGAAGAGCCCCAGAGCCTCTCAAAGTCTTTAAAGAGGTCAGATTCACATGGAATGTTTCAGGAACAGAGTCCCAAGGTTTGAGGAATTCTATGTAAGTGCCAAGGAGAAACGCCCATGGCCTTTTATTTCTGGGAACTAGAACAGAGTATATCTTTCTCCTAAATCATCTTGGATGTGCATCTGGTTCTTTCAGGTACTCAGTTATATAGGAGCCAATTTATATGGTTGCCTAATCACACGAACTTTCATCAGTCTAAGGGATACTTTCTATCATGTTTATATGTAAGCAATTGGCCAGGCCTCTGCAATTTAATATGGCTACATGTGATGTTAAATGTCACCAAGCTCCTGGACTTAAAATGGAAGTTTGGATTGCAGCCAGGGGGATTCCAGCTAACAGTTTCTGAGTCTCGCCTGGGAGACCCAAGCATGAATGGAATGCCACACCTAAATGTGGAGAGACCAGCAGTGATTAATTTTGCAGTCTCCTCAGCCCCTAAAGTATTCCAGAGCAACAAAAGTCTCGTAGTGTCTTCCCACTTAGCACCTTTTCCCCCCTCCTTCCATAATGAGATCTCCTGTACATGGTTGAGGAGAAAATCAATTAGCATTCATAAGTACTTATAATTTATTCCTGGGAAGGTACATTCCCCAACTAAACTTATCAGCTTAGCTGTGGTGGACTTCAATAACAAACTGCCCTTTGTTCAGATCCAGGACAAGTTTTGCATTCCCTCTCACACACCCCGGCAGCTACCAATCAAGGCAATCAAACCTTTCTTACTCCCATGAACTGACCGTTGGAGTCTTGTTCTAACAGCTAGGTGGGCTCCCTATAAGAGCAGTGCCCTGATTCCATTCAAATAGAACAGTACATGCTTGCCAGATCCAAAGCGCTCTTCCCTTGAGGTTTACTCTACGTCTCTTGGTCTCCTGCCTGAGAACGCTGGTGTTAGGATCTACTCTCTTCTCCCGCAGACCGGACTACTCTTCAGGATTGGCAGATATACTTTGCCCTCCCTCACTCTTTTTCAACTTCTACCTATCTTCCTTGGACTCTGTGTGTGTTTAACCGTTTTTGCTATTTATCCTGTGTGTATGTGCATGCATTTTCTCTTTTCAATAAAAGTTTACCGGTTGAATTCAAAGCACCAGTCTCTTTTGCTATAATTGGAAGGGACCCCATAAAAATTGATGAAAAAGATTCCTCTAAGGTGCTCTGAGTAGCATTTTCTTCTCAAAGAAGCATGCAAAGAATTGCAGCCTGCAGCTTTTTATCACTGAACATTTTATATTTATATAGTATGGAAAATAAATTAAATAGAAAAGTGAGAGGGAAGACTAAGTGGTATGACTTCATGGAAATAGGGTTTGGTGTTTCCTCCTAAACCACAGACCCATCTTCTTCTAGATAGGGAAAGGGAGTAGGAACTTTTCATGGAAAATCCTCCCAGTCGACCTCTGAGAGGAGGTGTCTTCAGATGAAAGACCACTTTTATTCTGTGAGCTTACTCCCAGAAAAGTGGTTGCAGCCTAGACATAGCAGGTTGCCTGCTGTGGTAGGCATAGGGTTGCCAGGTCCCTTCACTCTCTTGGCAGTAGATTGGGACTCTGGCTCTTACATCCCCTCTTCCCCCTCTTCTTCATCTTCCTCATGCTCATAGTGGTCACATGCTCCCAGCTGGCATCATGATTTCACTTCAGGAAGTGACATCATCACATGGGTCAAAGAGCAGCCAGGGAGTGCTCCCGCACTTGCCAAAGGGCTGAATCATCCTCCTTGGGGCCAAATTCAGCTCGAAATGGGCCTGCTGCAGGGTGTGAGAGCATGCTGTGCTGCCCAGGGTGCGCTTCACTGCCGTGAGAGTTCCCCAAGGGACATACCTCCCTACTGGCCAGGTAAGTGAGGGTGGAGGGGGAAGGTGGGAGCAGAGGATTCCCCGCCCCATGCGGGGGAATGTCAAGCCTAGGGAGGCAACTTCCTTCCTCTGCAGTTCCAGCACCTTCTCTGACGCAAGGAAACTGTGGGGAGTAAGGGAGGGAGGTAAATGGCATCATTTGATTCCTTTCATTCAAATCTCTGTTCTCCAAATGCTCCTGCCCCATCTATGCTCTCAGCTGGTTATCCAATGGCATCCTCATTCTGCACATTCCCATTTTTTATTTAAGATCCATTCCTGGTTTATATGAAATGGCAAACCCTCTCTTGAGCTCATTTGCAAAGCTGTATGATTCATGGAAACAGGGTATGGCAGGGTATGGCTTTAAAACTAATTCTTTTTTAAAAGCATTCATGATAGATTTAAGGTTGGTTCCAGAACAAAGAATTACACCACTTCACCAGCAGGCTGTGACAGACAAACTAGGCATGTGCGGAAATGGGCATGTGTGTTTGTGGTGTTCTCCAGCTGCCCAGCAAGCTCTAGAAAATGGCTCAGTCCTTAGTAAACCCAGTCATTGATGAATTGGTGGCATATCTGTGATGAGAGGTATTCATTTTGAAATTTTTTGTGATGTTTTTGAATCTATGGCTGTTGAATGAAATGCTTGTCCTGATTGGGTAGTCTGGTGGGGTGTTGCCAGGTCAGACTCAAAATTATTCAGTTTTATTGTTCTTATTATTTTCTGTGCTGCTCTTTTCAAAGGGGAAGAGGAGGTTGACAAGTTGGAGGCTCTGGGACAGCTCTTTTTGCACTTTTCTGCACAAAATCACACAGAACAAAATCCTCCCTCATATCTAATGAACCCCTAATTCTCAAGCAGTTTGAATGGAGGGGGGCATTTTACCGAGCCCCAAAGTAGGTCTAGCTTTGCACAGCCACACTTAATTCTCTCTAGCAATTCCTAAACTATCAGCAGAAGCCGACCTCCAGTATTAAAAAAACGAATCTCTGTGTGCATTCATTTCAGTTCCCTACTCTTACAATTACTGAGAATATTTTTGTAAAACCTTTCCACTGAAAACTCTGCATTTGCCTTCTTTTTTTTTGATACAGATTGCTTTTTGTTTCATTCCAGAAAGTGAGGGAGTATTCCAGTGCAACTCCCCTCTCCCCAAGATCGTCTTTGCAGTTTCTGTGAGCAGTGAGCCCGGCAGCATCATTTTAATTGCTGTTTATGTTATAAAAATTAAACACTCTTGAATCTAATGTACTAAAAATCACATTAGTACACTGCCTGGCAAGGAGAACATTGTCAGCTCCTGCCCAGGAGAGTGAAACATGAATGGAATGTGTATTCAGTGCCAAGTAATTGGGTGTGATTGGCTCCTGCCTCCCTACGCTACAGAATGTGCTGTCTTTGACAATAGAGGTGCTCGTGAGTCACCGCCCTGAACATTCCAAACTCTCCTCTTCCCATTGATTAAATCCTACCCTGCAATCGAGGGCCATCAATCAGCCCTCATAAGTTTCAGAGTTTGTAACTCTTCCTGGAAACATCTAATCAACACTATAAATTTATTAACCAAGCTCTAGGAACATTTAATTAACTACTGTTTCTTTGTAAGACAACAAGAACAACCAATCTGATTTCTTTGTCATACCCCAGCAGTGCCAATCAAGGTAATAAAAGCTTTGTCATTCCCAGGAGGTAACCTTTAAGGTCTTTGTCCTAACAGCTGAAGTCACTCTCTACCCTCAGGGCACATTCAGCCATATAAGAACCCTAGCTCTGCCCCAATCAAATTGAGCACTGTGGGGAGCACCTATTTTGAATCTTAGCACTGCTCTCTCAGAGTCTCTTGTTCTCTAAGCTTTCCTCTCTGGCAAAAGACGCAGGATGTTCAAAGCCCTCTTCCTCCATGGACTACACTACTCCTCTGATGATAACTATATCCCAAATCCGTAACTCTATTCCAACCTAGGACTCCGTTGTACGTGTGTGAACAGTTTGTCTCTTGTGCGTGTGAGTTGTCCCCTTTAAATAAAAACCCCTCTTTATTTCAAAGAACATCCATCTTCTCAGTTTCCTTGGGGAGGAGACCCCATAAAAATTGGTGGAGTATTCCACTTGTTAGCCCTCTTGCATAGCCTTCTCCTTGCCGCTAATTCCCCCCTACGTGCTAGGAGACCAGTTCTGGTAACATTTTGTTATTTCCTATGTGAGTATTCCTGGGCCAGGGCTGGACTTGTTTGTTATCAGATTTCATCAAACGTGCAGCAGGGTATCTTACACCCCTAAGTTTCAAAGCATTTGAATTTTACAACCCCTGAGGAACCCCCTTCCAGGCATTGTGGGTTCCCCTTAGTGAGCCCAAATGGCCCTGCCCAAGGACACCATCAGGGCTTGGGGTGGGCTGGAGTGACTTCTCTCAGTTTAGGATGTGGAGTATGGGAAAGAAGCGCTTTACTCCTGCTGTCCAACCCATATCTTTCTTTCCCATCTTGTCTTGTATTCAGTGACTTTAATAGCAATTATTCAAATGTCAGTCAAAGAAAGTTTTATTAAGTATGAGAAGGGAAAAGAAAAAAAAGCCATTTATGTAATAAAATGATAACAGAAATAATTAGGTAAAGGTAATTTTGGCTAGTAATTTTCCATAACATACTGGTAAGATAGAAGATGTATTTTACAATGCGACGGCCCCAAGTCTATCTGAGTCAAATTTACATATGAATTCCAGTTCAGCAACTTCCCGCTGGATTTTCTTTTTGAAAGGTTTCTATTGAACGGTGGTGACCTTTAAGTCTTTGATGGAATATCCTGATAGATTTAAGTGTTCTCCCACTGGTTTCTGGATGTTGTCCCTTTTAATGTCAGATTTTTGTCCGTTTGTTGTTTTGCGCAGAGGATGGCTGGTTTGTCCAATGTACAGAGCAGATGGACATTGATGGCACGTGAGGGCATATATCACATTGGAGGATGAGCAGCTGTAAGAGCCAGAGATAGTGTAATTGACACTATTGGATCCTGTAATTGTATTTCCTTGGTAGATATGAGAGCAGAGATAGCATCTGGGTCAGTTGCTGGGTCTGGTACCTGTGCTGGTGACTCTGCTAGCCAATTAATGGTTGCTAGTGAGAAGTCGTTTAAGGTTGGGGGGCTGTCTGTAGGCAAGGAGAGCTCTTCCACCCAGGGCTTGTGAGAGAGAGGCATCATTTTCCAAGATGGGCTGTAGATCACTCACAATACATTGGATGGGTTTGAGCTGGGAACTATAGGTGACAACGATTGGTGTTCTGTTGTTTGTTCCTTTAGGTTTGTCCTGGAGCAGGCTGTTTCTGGGTCCTAGTCTGGCTCTGTTGATTTGTTTCCTCACCTCATTTGGTGGGTACTGTAGCTCCCAAAAATGCTTGTTGTAAATCTCTTATGTGGGAGTCCTGATCAAGAGCATTGGAGCAGATACAATTGTAACGTAAAGCTTGGCTGTAGACAATCAACCGAGTTGTATGTTTAGGGTGGTAGCTAGAGGCATGTAGATATGAGTATCTGTCGGTGGGTTTCAGGTATAAGGTGGTATTTATCTGTCCATTATGTAGTTTTACAGTGGTGCCCGGGAAGTGTACCTCTTTTGTAGAGTGGTCCAGGCTCAGGTTGGTAGCATTTTTTGTTCTTATTCATCTGCCTTATTTTCTATAGTGAAGTTTCCCGACTCTCTGACTCTCTCAGCCTTATGGTTGTCTATGCCCAGACAAGTGTCTGTAGTGTCTTTGTGTATTTTGTTGTGATTTTTGTGATTTTTTTATCCCACCTGTTCTCCAGTGAACTCGGAGTAGTATGTATGGTCTAACCTCCCATTTTTATCTTTACAACAACCCCCTAAGATAGATAAACTGAGAGAGAGTAATTCACTCAAGCTAAAGCTGGGAGGTGCATGGGCCAGTGAGGATTTGAAACTAGGGCTTCACAATCTTAGTCTAATATTCTAATGACGAGAACACAGCTTTTTTAGAACCAAAGCAAGGCTATCTAACATTAGAGCTACATTGTCAGCACACTTCTACCTTGTACCTTTTCCTTTGTTATATCGCCTATGTTCTAGAACCACCACCCAAATTCCCTAGGAAAAACAAATTGCTTCATCGTTGTTTCTTGAAGGTTTTCAGACCAGTGTTCCATGGCATCCATCACCTTTGCAATTAGGACATGGGAAAGTGTCTCGAATGATGTGGATTTCTGATGAAAACACCAACTTGACACCACTGTCATCTCCTGGGAATGTGGCCTGTGAAGAAATTGTTATTCTGTTCAAAATGTAACCTTAGATAATTTGATAGCCTAGTATTTATTTATTTATGTATTTAATCACATTTCTAGACCGCCCTCCCCGTCAGACGGGCTCAGGGTGGTTTAACGACAGTTTAAAACAGTAAAAACATTATAAAAACATTAAAACATAGCAAAACAATTAAAATTGGCGGGTATAAAATATTAAAATACAGCATTTTTCTGCATGGGTGGTGGAAGGTCTTCAGTGGTATGGCCGGCGAGAGGACAGCTTAGCCCCCATCAAATGCCTGGTGGAACATCTCCGTCTTGCAGGCCAGGAAGAAAGATAACAAATCCTGCCAGGCCCTAGTTTCCTGAGACAGAGAGTTCCACCAGGTTGGAGCCAGAACTGAAAAGGCCCTGGCTCTGGTAGAGGCCAGGCGGACCTCCCTGGGGCCAGGGACCATCAGCAATTTCTTAGCAGCTGATCTAAGTGACCTCTGGGGAACATATGGGGAGAGGTGGTCCTGAAGGTATGCTGGGCCCAGTCCGCATAGGGCTTTATAGGTTAATTCTAGGGGTGTGCAATTTGGGTATATGATACCCGAAAAAAACCCGAAACAACCTGTTTCGGGTTGTTTCGGGTTTTCCCGAAACGTTTCAGAAAACCCGAAACGTTTCGGGTAATCCGAAACAGCGATTTCTGAAACGTTTCGGTATTTCAGCTTGTTTTAATAATGCATTTCAATGGGAAAAAGCCTCCCCCAGGCTTCCCGGAAGCCTGGGGGAGGCATTTTCCCACCAAATCAAGCCAATCTTGGTGGGGACCTTCCTCTAACTCCCCTCTAACAACCCCCAAGTTTCAGAAAGATTGGACTTTGGGGGGCCAAGTTATGGCCCCCCCAAAACAGGTCCCCCCTATCCTCGCCTAAAAGGGAAAGGTTTTTGCTTGCTGCTGCTGATCTCTTACGTTGTGGATGCTGCTGCTGATCTCCATGTTTCCTATGGGGGGGAAATGAAGAGGCAGGCTTGTCTTTCTAGGGGTGGCATTTTGCATGCAAAATGCCCCCAACCCTCAGGGGCCCTTCTCCTACCTTTCCTCCCACCCCCACCAAAGTTCAGCCTGCTTCCACTTGGGGGGGGCATTTAATGGCCTCCCATAGTAGGTGCTCCCCCCCCTTTCTGCACTATTTCCAGCTGGGAAATAACAGAGGCTTGTCTTGCTAGGGGTGGCATTTTGCCCTCAGGGGCCCTTCTCCTACCTTTCCTCCCACCCCCCACCAAGGCTCAGCCTGCTCCCACTTGGGGGGCCTCCCAAAGTAGGTGCTCTTCCTGCCCTTCCTCCACTATTTCCAGCTGGGAAATAACAGAGGCTTGTCTTGCCAGGGGTGGCATTTTGCATGCAAAATGCCTCCAACCCTCAGGGGCCCTTCTCCTACCTTTCCTCCCACCCCCCACCAAGGCTCAGCCCCAAGGCTCAGCCTGCTCCCACTTGGGGGGGGGCATTTCATGGCCTCCCAAAGTAGGTGCTCTCAGCCCCCAAAGTCCACCCCTTACAGCCCCACACATACCCAATTCTCCCCCAGCTGCCACACACAGATCCAAATCCCCACAGTAGCTCCTCACAGGCCCAAATCCAGCCCCAGCAGCCCCACACAATCCCAGGAACAGGCTGGCCAGCCTTCTCCCTTTGTTTCCTATGCTGTGAACTATAACACTCTGTTTTCCAGAGCAAATGTGCACAGCCCAGGGATGCCACAATGGTGGACACACTTCTGAGTGCCAGCTTGTCCCTGTGAAAGAGCACTTGAACCACAGACACCCTCCCTCAAATTCCCCCACCACCTACAGAGATGGCTGGCCAGCCAGCCCCATTGTTCTCTTTGATGGGAACCAACTGGACAACAAAGAATAAAACACGAACAACACAAAGTTTTTTAAAAAAAACATTTCTCACTTTCAAAGTACAAGTAGGCAAAGCATTTTGACACATTACACCAGCAGTCCCCCACACAGAAAAATAACATGACTCACTTAAGATCAGAGAATCACAAAAACACAATTCCTGTCAAAAACACTTTATTTCTTGAACAGCTTTGCGTTACACAGCAGGGGGGCACACCAAAGGACATTCCAGCATTCCACCTCACAAAAATAACACAACTCACTTAACATCAGAGAATCACAAAAACACAATTCCTGTCAAAAACACTTTATTTCTTGAACAGCTTTAGGTTACACAGCATGGGGGCACACCAAAGGGCATGGCAGCAGTATCTTACAGAAAAATAACACAACTCACTTCACATTAAAGAATCATCCCAAAAAATTGCTGTCAAAAGCACTTTATTTCTTTAACTGCTTTAGGTTACAAAGTAGGAAGGCACAACAGGGCGTAAAATCAGTCTACTACACAAAAATAACACAACTCACTTCACATCAGAGAATCACTCAAACACAATTGCTGTCAAAAAAGGTGAAGTGGGCTGTATTTTGTGTAGTACACTGCTTTCATGCCCTGTTGTGCCCTCCTACTGTGTAACCTAAAACAGTTAAAGAAATAAAGTGTTTTTGAAAGCAATTGTGTTTTCAGGTGATTCTTTAATGTGAAGTGAGTTGTGTTATTTTTGTGTAAGATACTTCTGGCATACCCTTTGGTGTGCCCCCCTGCTGTGTAACCTAAAGCTGTTCAAGAAATAAAGTGTTTTTAACAGGGATTGTGTTATTGTGTTTCTCTGATGTTAAGTGAGTCGTGTTATTTTCCTGTGTGGGGGACTGCTGGTGTAATGTGTCATAATGCTTTGCCTACTTGTACTTTGAAAGTGAGAAAATAATTTTTTAAAAAATTTATTTTGTGTTGTTTGTGTTTTATTGTTTGATGTGCAGTTGTTTCCCATCATAGGAAACAGTACAGCAGGCTGGCCAGGCTTCTCTGTAGGTGGTGGGGGTGTCAGGGGGTGGTTGTCTGTGTGTGAGGTCAGGCGCTCTTTCCCAGGGACAAGTTGGCACTCAGAAGTTTGCCCACCATTGTGGCACCTCTGGGCTGGGCGGAATTGCCCTGGGAAAGAGAGTTTAGAAGTTCTCAGCATAGGGAACAAAGGGGGAGGGCTGGCCTTTGCCAGCCTGTTCCTGGGGTTATGGGTGTGGGGCTGCTGGGGGTGGATTTGGGTCTGTGAGGGGGCTAATGTGGGGAATCGGGATTTGAGTCTGTGTGTGGCTGCTGGGGGGGAATTGGGTTTGTGTGGGGCTGTGGGGGGTGGACTTTGGGGGATGAGAACACCTACTTGGGGAGGCCATGAAAAGCCCCCCCAAGTGGCAGCAGGCTGAGCCTTCGTGGGGAATGGGAGTAGAGGTGGGAGAAGGGCCCCAGAGGGTTGGGGGGCATTTTGCATGCAAAATGCCACCACTGGCAAGACAAGCCTCCCCCAGGTGGAATTGGTGGAGAAAAGAGCACCTACTTGGGGAGGCCATGAAATGCCCCCCCAAGTGGGAGCAGGCTGAGCCTTGGTGGGGGGTGGGAGGAAAGGTGGGAGAAGGGCCCCTGAGGGTTGGGGGGCATTTTGTATGCAAAATGCCACCCCTGGCAAGACAAGCCTGCCTCTTCATTTTTTCCCCGTAGGAAATAATGAAGAAGATTAGCAGCAGCAAGCTAAAAATACGTTCACATTTCCTTTATTAGGCGAGGATAGGGGGACCTGGTTTGGGGGGGCCATAACATGGCCCCCCAAAGTCCAATCGGTCTGAAACTTTGGGGGTTATTAGAGAGGAGTTAGAGGAAGGTCCCCACCGAGTTTGGCTTGATTTTGTGGGAAAATGCCTCCCCCAGGCGTCCGGGAAGACGGAGGCATTTTCATATCGAAAAGAAACCCGAAACAACCCGAAACAACTCGAAACGATACCCGAAACACTAATCCCGAAACGGCTTGCCGTTTCGGATTTAGCTGTTGCCGAAACAGATTCTCGTTTTGGGTATACCCAAAACGAGAATCCCGAAACAGTGTGCCTTTGCACACCCCTAGTCAACACCAAATCCTTGAACCAGACCCGGTACTCAACTGGTAACCAATGCAGCTGATGGACGATATGTGTTATATGAGCCATGATTGGTGCTCTGGCAACCACCTGTGCAGCTGCATTCTGAACCAGCTGCAGTTTCCGGATCAAGCCCAAGGGAAGCTCTGCGTAGAGCAAGTTACAGTTGTCTAATCTGGAGGTGACCGTTGCCTGGATCACTGTCATAAGGTCATGGGTCGATAGGTAGGGGACAAGTTGTTGAGCCTGTGTTAGATAGAAGAAAGAGGATCTAACAACCACTGCGACCTGTGCCTCCATAGACAAGGAAGCATCCTGGACCACCCCCAGGCTCCTCACTCTCGACACCAGAGTAACTGGTGCTCCATCGAGAGCAGGGAGCCGGAGTCCCGCACCCATGGACCCTAAATCCATATGCAGGACCTCCGTCTTCAAGGGATTCAGTCTCAGCCGACTCTGCTTCAACCATCCAGTCACAGCTCCGAAGGCACATTCCAGGACATTTGGGGCAGAGCCAGGCCGGCTGTCCATCATCAGATACAATTGGGTGTCATCTGCATATTGATGGCACCCAAGTTGGAAACTCTGTACCAGCTGAGCGAGGGGGCACATATATATGTTAAATAGCAGGGGGGAGAGTATTGTCCCTTGAGGGACACCACACACCAATGGGTGGCGGGATGACAACTTCTCCCCTAGTGCCACCCTCTGTCCCCGACCTTGGAGAAAAGAGACAAACCACTGTAGAGCTGACCCTCGAATCCCCACATTGGCAAAGCGGTGGACCAAAAGGTCATGATCGACCGTGTTGAATGCTGCTGATAGATCTAACAATATCAGCAGTGCCGACCCGCCTTGTTCCAGCTGTCTAGTAGTTAAGTGGAGGAATGGACTAAGGGCTCAGAAATCAGATTTGACTAAGCACCTTGCAAGTATGGAAGCTCTTTGGGTGTCTAGGCTTGATGGAAACATTGAGCATTAGACACAAAAGAGAGACAGAGTTAGGTAAAGGGATAGTACTCTGTGGTTACAGAGATGCAAAATTGTTATTTCTGTTATGCCATTAGCAGCTTTGTGATAATTTGAGGACATAAAAATTCATTTATGCATCTGATAGGTGTAAAGTCCTGCATCTGGACAGGGGAAAGGGGAGAGTAAATGAAACTACGACCCTACCTGAACAAAGAAGGCCCTCCATCCCTCTGCTAGAATTTCCAGTTCCTTCTTATACTGATGACTTTTCTGCACAAAAATCAAAGAAGAGGAAGACAGGCAACATTTTAGGAAGCTTAACATTTCTCTAACCTGCAGCACTACAACTAATTGCATGAATAAACCACATATTTTAATAGCCAAGTGTGCACAACCAATGAATAATTAAATCCATGAATTCGAAACACCTGTAAGCAAGGGAAATTTTTCTCCCAACTTTGGGCACCACAAGATTTGTTGAAAAATCATAAACATTGAAAATTGGAGGAGTAAAAACAAATCAAAACCAGAGAGACAATGTCCTCTGTGTGTGCTGTAACACTTCTTATTTTAGCCTTGATGCCAGGATACGTCCCCTTTCAAACGGGCATGGAGGTGGGTGCAAAAAGTATTTGCATCCATTACTCTCAGGACATCTTGAAATTGAGGGGAAGGTTTCTATTACAAAACCAGCTAGGTGCCCCAAATTCATAACTGGCAGTCCAAAGTTCCAAAGAGTTTATTGTGTATATCCATAGGCCTTCACAATTTACCAAACACCGACTAATAAACAGTTAAATCCTTTATCACAGTTTGTAAAGGTTAATTAAAACAGTACAGTATGCCAAACTATCCCAGGAATCACGAAACAGCCTCATTCAGTATCACCTTAGATCTTATCTTTTTGGCTGCGAGTGCAAACTGAGAGCCTCTATAGGACACATGATTATCAGTATCAGATAACAAAAACACAATCTTCTCGATTTCAGAATATGTGTTTGTGACTGATAGGATTCTAGCCAAGAATTTATATAATGGACAATAAAGTAGGTCGTGGGAAAGCTTCTCCACTGTAGGTAATCCACAAATGCAGGTGCGATGTTCCATAGGGCTGTAAGAATAACGCCCTGCCAAAAGAGCTGTTTGCATCATCTGAAAGCACAGAGCAGTGAAAGACACTCTGAGGTTATGAGAAATACTGGCTAAGTAGGGAGAACTTATATGGTCAAATTTGATTACTTTATACCAAGGAGCTGCCTTAGATTTTGATATTGATAGCCGATCCATCACTGCATCTGACTTATAGATCCACTCCTTAAGTGGGAGGTTGTTGGCAGAGACCCCTAACAGGTCATCCGGGATGGTATACCTTAGGCAAATGGTGGATAGAAAGCCAGAGCATGTTGGGTCTTTGGATAGTAAATAATGTACTGATTGGCAGCTTAAGGAGTCAGAACAGGAAAATTTGATCCTTTTCCAGTATTTTA
The DNA here is from genome assembly GCF_028583425.1 of Eublepharis macularius. Lineage (NCBI taxonomy): Eukaryota > Metazoa > Chordata > Lepidosauria > Squamata > Eublepharidae > Eublepharis > Eublepharis macularius. The sequence continues at coordinate 171,730,025 of NC_072792.1, forward strand.
AAACTGCAAGGTGTACCCATGCCCTATGGGAGGGGAGTCCTGTTTTGGCCCTCATCAGGGCGGCAGGAGCGCTGTTGGGTAAAGCCAAAATCCATCTCAAGAACTGGTTTTGGATTACCTCAAGACTGGATAGAATATCTTCCTTCCTACCCCACACTTCAGCTCCATATAGGAGGTGAGGGACTACCTTGCTCTTAAATAATTTCAGTAACACTTATTTCAGCCATGATGCCAGGACCCCTCCCCTTTCCAAAAGGCATGGAGGTGGGTGAGTTGGCAGAGGGGAGGCACTGCTGTCTCTTCCCGTATGGCTGACCAATGTCCCCATGGGATAAAGGCAGCAGTTGGGTGCTTGCAACAGGCTCTTCGTAGTAAAAAAACCAGGCTGGAAATAGCTTGTCACCATTTGGAAGTCTCAGAACCAGTCTTTTGGGATAAAGCAGGCTAGCTGGAGAGGCTTTAATTCTACCTTGGGAACAGCACAGAGTACCTGGTTGTGAGGCTTGCCTCTCTGGTGTGGAGTGGAAGTGGGACCATTTAGTATGACTGTTGGGAAAGGGCAAGCTGGTGAGGAAGGGATCTTGTGTGTGTGAAAGGATCCATGCTGGTGGCAAGGCAGTGGAACCTGTTTGTAACCTCAGGTGTTGAATACAACTCAGACCACAACCCAAAGCCATAGCTTGCTCACGTTTAAATGCCTCGACTGAGCTTCTAAACTGGTGACTGCCTGGAGACTTGTGCTGCTAAACTAGTCTTTAAAAACTGCCGGTACTGGACTTCCGGAATGAAACAGCAATGCCACAGCAGCTGAGTTCTATGAGCTCCCTGCTGTGACCTTCTTGGTTGCTTGGGACCTGAGAATTCAGGCCCCCAAGTCCCCCCCCCCAGAGAGGGGAGGCAGGCTGGAACAAGGTGAAGAACTCTAGGGGTCTGGCGAACCCTGAGATGTCTCAGCACTGGTTCCGATAGCAAGGACCAGTTGAAGAGACTATGGCCATAAAGCTGTGGAAATCGAAAGTCCAGCAAGATTAAAGCATTTTTACAGCGAATACAAGCAGATTCCGAACAGGACAGATAAACCTCAAGACAGCACAAAAGATTTATGACCCCTTCTACCAAGTAGCAAATTGTTTTTATGGCTTTATGAGGGCTTCCCAGCCTATGTGTGAAAGGCTGTTGGATTGAAGCTGGGAGGAGGAGGGGGAGGCAGAGAGAGTGTAAAGAGATCCTCTGAGCAGATGGCTGGAAAGCAATAAATTTTCGAACATAATTAACAAAACAAACCTTTTTACCACTGTGATGAGAGACTAGCCATAAATGAAATGGCTTCTTGGGAAGAAGATGTATTTACCAAATTACAAGAAGCCTCCAAGCTAATGACTGAAATATTAAATAAAGCAGATGGGATGTTTGGAGCGGAAGTGGACGAAAACAAGATAAAAAATGACAACACAGAGCAAATCTCTAAGGAGACAGATCCATTTGAAAGAAAAATAGAACAAAGTGAGACAAATTTACAAAATGAGGAAAATCTACTGAGTCTACAAAATGGATGGTTGTATCAGTACGTCATCTTCAAGATACAAGGCAGTACAAAGAAAAGAGCAAAACCACAAAACAGACCTGCAAAGAGAGAATCCAGCATTTTACTACTGAATGGAGGGTCTCCCAAACAGAGAATTAAACAGAGAAGTAATAACATTCTTGTTGACCCTCCCCTGAACTGGATGGAAGATAAGAAAATCCACCTTCGGCGACCCAGATGGAATAAAGATTGGATATACCATTTTATAGGAAGAAAGAAGAAAAAATAAGGACAAATTCCAGAATGAGTAACTAATAATCCAGACCTAACACCTTGTCCCTATGACTTCTTTCTTCCCTTCTTCCCTTCTTTCTTTTTTTTTGTGAGTGTTTGTATAACACTATATATTTTGTATGTGCTTCGAAGGATTAAGAGGGGGTAGGGTTGAGGGAGTTAAAGAGTTTTCTTTTTTGCTATTATTACTGCTCTCTTGTTTTTTTCCCTTTCTTCTCCTTTTTACTTTGATGGAAAGAATAGAAGGAGAAATATGGATTATGATTTAGATTCTTTCTATATGTCAAATGATATGCAATATAGATCTAATGAAAGCTCTAGAGGCTCTGTATTATGATTGATTTTGAACGTTTACTGCCAAAGGGATGATGGTGATGTGATGGCTGGGCCCTTGAAGCCTTCTACCTGTTCTTAATTTTAGTCTTTCTTTTTAGAATATAAATGAGTGGTTAAGCTAAGTAAGTGACTGCTCTTTATAATTTTAAGACTTTGAAAACCCAAGTAATAGGGCAGATAGTCAAGATAAAGCAGATAAAGGACCCGGTTTTCTTTTCTCTTCTAGTCTTGTAGTTTATATAGACACTCCAGCCTTATCAATATGAAAACACAAGCAAATAGCACTGGTTGCACTTTTCTTTTCTTGAATTAAATACTGATCTGGCCTTTCCACCTTTACTATTATTAAAACCTAAGTATACAAGATTGGAAGGTTTGGCCAGAACAGAGGCAAGAAAGAGGAAAACTAGTATAAAAAGGCTTCCTTCTTATATAGATGTTATACCATTCCTTTATTGTTATTTTATGTCCTATTATTCTCGCTATCTGCTGTTAGAATGACTCATCTATAATATACACAACCTATCTCTCTTTTCTTTTCCTTTTTTTTTAAATGTGAAATTGTGTTTTAGCTTTGTAGCTTATGTAGACACTCCAGCCTTATTAATATGAAAATCCAAGTAAATAACTCTGGCTGGACTTCTCCTTTTTTGAATTAAATACTGATCTGCCCCCCCTACCTCTACTATAATGAAAACTTAAGTACACAAGTTTGGAGAGTTTGGCCAGAACAGAGACAAGAAAGAGGAAAATTAGCAAAAAAATTATACTTCCTTCCAATATAGATGTAGACCATTGATTGATTGGTTTATACTGTTCTGCTATTTTCACTTTTTGCTCTTAGAATGACTCATCTATAATATATATAAAGGAAAAGAATGTTAGAAATGATATAAGGAATAGGGTAAGTGGATTAAAAAGCATAATAAATAATGTCTATAGAAACAAAAGGGAAACTTGAAGGTATATAGGGCGTTAACTATATATTTAGTGGCTTTTTATATTTGTCTTGTGGTAAATCTGCTAAAGATTGATTTCTTGTTGTAACCCCTTCCCATTACTATAAAAACACAATTATTTTATATATCTTCTTTGTTATTTTGGTGAAACTGCTTCAGTGATCTCTGTACTGCCAATACACAGTAGAAAACTAACCTCTCAGCAGCAGTCCAAAGCCGTTGTGCCCCTTACTCTCAGGACATATTGAAATTGAGGGGAAGATTTCTATCGCAAAACCAGCCAGGTGCCCCAAATTCATAACTGGCAATCTGGTTCCCCTCGCTTACAAGAAGGGGTCTGCTGCAGTACCAAAAAGTAAATTTCTAGCATTTTTTGTCAAAAGCTTTTTCAGTGTTGAGTGAGAGAATAGGAACTTGATCACATCCCTTACTACTTAATGCAATCTAAACTGCAACCATCATAAGATTATCTGAACCTTGCCCACCTCACATAAATCCTACCTGCTGTGGATATACCGAAGTTGTAATAAAAGTCTCTTAGCAAGAATGTCAGTTAATTCCTTAACAACTCCAGAAAGAAAGAAAGAAAGAAAGAAAGAAAGAAAGAAAGAAAGAAAGAAAGAAAGAAAGAAAGAAAGAAAGAAAGAAAGAAAGAAAGGGATACCACTCCCCTGGTGGGGGTGAGGAATCCCCCGCTTTCATCCTCTATTTTTATCTTTATGACAACCCGCTAAGATAGATAAACTGAGAGAGAGTATCACCCCCAAGCTAAAGCTGGGAGATGCATGGCCCAGCGAGCATTTGAAACTCAGCTCAGCAAGGATTTGAAACTAGGGCTTCTCAATCTTAGTCTAATATTCTAATGATGAGAACCAAAGCAAGGCTATCTAACATTAGAGCTACATTTTCAGCACACTTCTACCTTGTACCTTTTCCTTTGTTATACCACCTAAGTTCTAGAACCACCACCAAAATTCCCTTAGGAAAAACAAATTGCTTCATCGTTGTTTCTTGAAGGTTTTCAGACCAGTGTTAGAATCATAGAATCATAGAATCACAGAGTTGGAAGGGGCCATGCAGACCATCTAGTCCAACCCCCTGCCCAGTGCAGGATCAGCCTAAAGCATCTCTGACAAGTAATCATCCAGCCTCTTTTTGAAAACTGCAAGTGAGGGGGAGCTCATCACCTCCCTAGGCAGCTGTTTCCACTTTTGAACTACTTTGACCGTGAAAAAGTTTTTCCTAATATCCAGCCGGTACCTTTGTGCATGTAGTTTTAGCCCATTGCTTCGCGTCCTACCCTCTGCTGCCAACTGGAACAGCTCCCTGCCCTCCTCCAAATGACAGCCTTTCAAATACTTAAAGAGAGCAATCATGTCCCCCTCAACCTCCTCTTCTCCAAACTAAACATTCCCAAGGCCCTCAGCCTTTCCTCGTAGGGCTCAGTCTCCAGACCCCTGATCATCCTCGTCGCTCTCCTCTGCACCCTCTCGATTTTAACCACATCCTTTTTGAAGTGAGGCCTCCAGAACTGCACACAGCACTCCAGGTGCGGCCTGACCAAGGCAGTATAGAGAGGGGCTATGACCTCCTGCGATTTCGATGCTATGGCCCCTTTGATATAACCCAGGATTGAATTAGCCTTTTTTGCCACCGCATCACACTGACTGCTCATATTCAGTTTACAGTCCACTCTTACCCCAAGATGTATCCCCCATCCAGTATTTGTGCTTTTCATTTTTGTGGCCCAGATGTAATACTGTGCACTTGTCTTTGTTGAATTGCATCCTATTCACAGCTGCCCACTTCTCCAGAGTCTTCAGGTCTTGTTGAATTTTAATTCTATCTTCTTGGGTGTTTGCTACCCCTCCCATGGCATCTGTCACAATTAGGACACGGGAAAGTGTCTGGAATAATGTGGATTTCTGATGTAAACACCAACTTCACACCACTGCCATCTCTTGGGAAAATGGCCTGTGAAGAAATTGTTACTCTGTTCAAAACATAACCTAATTCAATAGCCTAGTAGTTAAGTGGAGGAATGGACTAAGGGCTCAGAAATTAGATATGACTAAGCACCTTGCAAGTATGGGAGCTCTTTGGGTGCCGAGGCTTGATGGAAACATTGAGCATTAAACATGAAAGAGAACCGGAGTTCAGTAAAGGGATAGTACTCTGAGATTATAGAGATGCAAAGTTGTACTTTTGTTATGTCATTACGAGCTTTGAGATAATTGGAGGACATAAAAATTCATATATGCATCTGATAGGCATAAAGTCCTGCATCTGGACAAAGGAGAGAGGAGAGTAAAAGAAACTACGACCCTACCTGAACAAAGAAGGCCCTCCATCCCTCTGCTGGAATTTCCAATTCCTTCTTATACTGATGACTTTTCTGCACAAAGATCAAAGAAGAGGAAGACAGGCAACATTTTTAGGAAGCTTAACAATTCTCTAACCTGCAACACTACAACTAAGTGCATGAATAAACCACATATTTTAATAGCCAAGTGTGCACAATCAATGGATAATTAAATCCATGGATTTGGACCACCTGTATGCAAGGGAAATTTTTCTCCCAATGTTGGGCATCACAAGGTATGTTGAAAAATCATAAACATTGAAAATTGGAGGAATAAAAACAAATCAAAACCAGAGAGACAATGTCACCTGCGTGTGCATTAACAACTCTTATCTGAGCCTTGATGCCAGGAAGGACCCCTCCCCTTTCCAACTGGCATGGAGGTGGGTGAGTTGGCAGAGGGGAGGCACTGCTGTCTCCTCCCCTATGGCTGATGAAATGACCCCGTTGCATCAAGGCAGTAGCTGGGCAGTTGCAACAGGTCAGTCATAGTAAAAAAACAACCAGGCTGGAAATGGCATGCTGCCATTTGGAAGCCTCAGAACCTGTCTTTTGGGATAAAACAGGCTAGTTGGAGAAGGTTTAATTCTACCTCGAGAACAGGGCAAGAGTACCTGGTTGTGAGGCTCGGCTCTGGTGTGGAGTGGAACTGGGACCATTTAGTATGACTGTTGGGAAAGGGCAAGCTGGTGAGGGAAGGAATCATGTGTGTGAAAGGATCCAATTTGTTGACAAGGCAGTGGAACCTGTTTGTAACCTCAACTGTTGAAAAGAACTCAGACCACAGCCTGAAGCTATAACTTGCCCAAGTTTCAGCGCCTCAGCTGGGCTCCTCCAGTGACTGCCTCGATACCTGTACTGCTAAACTCTTCCTGTAAAACTGCTTCACTTAAATCAATCTTCTTTGTTGTTTTGTTCAACTTCCTGCTTCAGTGATCTCTGTACTGTCAATGCACACTAGAAAACTAACCTCTCAGCAGCAGCCCAAAGCCTGTGTGCCCCTTACTCTCAGGACATCTTGAAATTGAGGGGAATGTATCTATCGCAAAACCAGCCAGGTGCCCCAAATTCATAACTGGCAGTCTGGTTCCTCTCGTTTACAGGAAGGGGTCATTCCTTAACACCTCCATTCATCAAAGAAAGAAAGAAAGAAAGAAAGAAAGAAAGAACACACCCACACCATGGCCGTCATCACACGGGCTTTTATTTAGCGCTAAAATGGCGCTATTTCCCGGCAAACACCCACCTTATTCCAACACTGTAGCGATTTTCTCTCTTCTGCTTTGTGCTTAATAGTCACGCTATTTTGTGCCTCAGTGTGAATGCCTCACATCGATATATTTCGCCTCGCAACGCCCTATGCCCTCCCTTCAATCCCAGAATCCATTTCTTCCTGCGACTCCCCCTTTTAAAAATTTTATTATGTCCTTATAATGCCATAATGACATAACACAATGGACACTTTCTGCTGAAGTAAAAACGACTCAATCGCCATTGGAGAAAGATTAACCCCAAAACACACCACGATACAAATGTCCATGTAAAGTCGTTTTCGGTTTTTTTTATTTTTTTAACATAACTATGTTATTGCGACATTATGAATTTTTTTGTGTGTGTGCGGGAAAATTTTAAACTCCGCAACCGTTCTATCCGACTTCTGCTTTCAGTTTTGCGTTACCAAGAGGATCTTAGGCGCGGAAGACTGCAGCCTCATCCAGCTGACAACAACTTCAGTTGTGCACATGTATTTCAGATTATTCAGGAAACAGCAGTAGATTAGGTAGCTTAATGTTATTCCGTTATAGCGGAATTAAACGCCAAATTTTTTTTTAAAAAAGGGGGAGGAGCTGCTTCTGCGCCCATTAGAGAGAACGGAACAGAGCACTTAGGTGTGGACAGCTGGGAGCGCGAAGAAATGCAAGGTGACCCAAAGAAACGTTACTGTGCCGATATCAGCGATGATGCTATATGCTGTAAATTTAATGGAACAGATGCCCGTGTGACGACGGCCCATGATTGAGCAGTGGTCTGTCTAATGAGTTTGAGTGTAGGAACAGCTACTAAAAATTGCTGGTAAGGTCTAAATAGGCTCTAGGGATACCACTCCCCTGGTGGGGGTGAGGAATCCCTCGCTTTCACCCTCTGCCCCCTGCCTCCACTTACCTGGCCAGCAGGGGAGGAAGGCACAGGAATAGGCCTCCCAGGCATGCTCCCAGGGTGATATGATGACATCACTGACATAATCACGATGCCCCAGGACCATTCCTGCGCTTTGCCGCTGGCTGATTTGGGCCGCAAATAGGCCAAATAGGGCCCATTTGAGGCCAAAATTGGCCTGCAGTGAAGCAGGTGTGCCCCCCTATGCCTACGTGGTAACGTCACTGGAAGTGATGTCATCGGAAATGATGTTACAGCTCACCCGTGGGACTGCACACACACAGCGTGCATGAGTAAAGAATACAGAAAGCAAAAAGGAGGTAAGATCCAGATTCCCTCCCCCCGCCCCCGCCAGCAGGGTAAGGGGACCTAGCAAGCCTACTGAACACACAGGCCCCTGGGAGAAAGACTCTTTAAGTATCTTCTCCACATTCTCTTTTATTTTGCAATGTTTATTCCTCAATCACTAAGTCATGTCAAGAAAAAGATACCGCATGCGCATGCTCAACATTGGTCTTAGTCCATTTTACATCGTTGTTTTGAAAAGAATTTCCAGCTCCTATCTTCATCCTGAAGTCTAGTCTAGGAATGTTAAAACAGAATGAGATGTGTGTTGTCTGCTGAGAAAAATCTCCATTAGAGACCACGTATCTACTGCACTTCGATGTCGGTGGAAGAACCCTACCTGGTACCACCAACAGTATCAGCATGGTAAGAGAAAATGCTATATGATGCCAGGGATTAGAGATGGGCACAAACTGCATTACAAACCGTAAAAACCCACGAAAATGGCGTTCGTGTGATCGTCACCCGGCGGATCGTGGTCAGCCACGGCCAACAAACCAGCAGTCAGGAGAGGCCTGGTTCGGGGCATTTGGGTGCAGTTTGGGAAGCCAGACACTCAGGCACCAGCAATCTATTCCCCTAGCAACGGAGCCAGGGGAATGCCTGAGCTCTGTCTGCCCTCCTTCTGTCACCCTGGAAACCCAAATGGAAGCCCAGCTTTCCTTGATCAGCAGGGCTTCCTTCCAACCATGGAGCTGCAAAGCAGTTACAAGTTGGGAGAAGACACCCAGGGGAGGGAGGGGGAAGGGGGTGTTCTGTAGCCATGGGCACTCCAATCTCATCCCTGCAAATCCTGATAGGCAGCTCTGATGGCCAAACACAGACCTCCTGTGTTGCTGAATGGGAGCCATGTTTATAAATAGCCATGGGCTCCCAAGCTGGGTTTCACTTTCTGCGAGCAGTGAAGTGAGACAGAGCTCTTGCTTGCCACTTGATAGCCTTTGGGGGGAGAGATTGAGAGTATAATTGAGCTTGGCTTAGGGGGATAGGGATCTATCTCCTCTGGTTCCAGGGCTGCTGCCTGGCTCTGGGGCCAAGCTCAGTGGGCACCTCAGCTGAGGGCTCACATTGATTATTGATCAGACCCTGATCGGGTCAGGTCTGTGGGAGCGGTGGGCTAGGGCTCTAGTCCCTCCCTCCCTCTGGTGCCAGGGCTGCTGCCAGGCCCTGGGGCCAAGCTCGGTGGGCACATTGGCTGAGGGCTCACAATAGTGCCTGATCTGGTCAGGTCTGTGGGAGCGGTGGGCTAGGTCTCTAGTCCCTCCATCCCTCTGGTGCCAGGGCTGCTGCCAGGCCCTGGGGCCAAGCTCAGTGGGCACCTCAGCTGAGGGCTCACATTATTATTGATCAGAGCCTGATCGGGTCAGGTCTGTGGGAGTGGTGGGCTAGGGCTCTAGTCCCTCCCTCCCTCTGGTGCCAGGGCTGCTGCCAGGCCCTGGGGCCAAGCTCGGTGGGCACCTTGGCCGAGGGCTCACATTATTATTGATCAGAGCCTGATCGGGTCAGGTCTGTGGGAGGGGTGGGCTAGGGCTCTAGTCCCTCCATCCCTCTGGTGCCAGGGCTGCTGCCAGGCCCTGGGGCCAAGCTCGGTGGGCACCTCAGCTGAGGGATCATATTGATTATTAATCAGTGCCTGATCTGTTCAGGTCTGTGAGAGTGGTGGGCTAGGGCTCTAGTCCCTCCCTCCTTCTGGTGCCAGTGCTGCTGCCAGGCCCTGGGGCCAAGCTCAGTGGGCACCTCGGCTGGGGGCTCACATTATTATTGATCAGAGCCTGATCAGGTCAGGTCTGTGGGAGGGGTGGGCTAGGGCTCTAGTCCCTTCCTCCCTCTGGTGCCAGGGATGCTGCCAGGCCCTGGGGCCAAGCTCGGTGGGCATCTGGGCTGGGGGCTCACCAAATGCTCCGTATCATTATCACCATCCTAATCATTTTAATTATGATTCTTATTATTGCTATTATTATTTTTGGTCAATGTATCTGTTCTGCCCAGGCATCTTGGTGTGCTGGACTATGGCTGTAGCCCCAGCCTCTGGTGCCAAGGCTGCTGCCAGGCCCTGGGGCCAAGCTCGGTGGGCACCTCAGCTGAGGGCTCACATTGATTATTAATCAGTGCCTGAACTGGTCAGGTCTGTGAGAGTGGTGGGCTAGGGCTCTAGTCCCTCCCTCCCTCTAGTGCCAGGGCTGCTGCCAGGCCCTGGGGCCAAGCTTGGTGGGCACCTCAGCTGAGGGCTCACATTGATTATTAATCAGTGCCTGAACTGGTCAGGTCTGTGCGAGTGGTGGGCTAGGGCTCTAGCCCCTCCCTCCCTCTGGTGCCAGGGCTACTGCCAGGCCCTGGGGCCAAGCTCGGTGGACACTGCGGCGGCGGGCACACAGCGTCATCTCCTTTCCTGTCCTCCTTAATTCTAGTTTGGTGGCACAATGAGTCTTCCTCTTGTGTTGGCTGCCAAGGGTGGCTGTGGCATGAAGTGTGATGGCAGTCCTCCTGGTTCACTTGTGGAAAGCAGTAGTGGGTGTGGCTTGGGGGCTGCAGGGAGTCCTCCCGCTCCCCCCAATTCACCTATGTGGGTTGTGGAGGCCCAAGAGGTCTTTGCGCAGTGGGAAGAGAATCTCAACATTTTGAGGAGGGGTGGGTTGGCGATGTATCCCTGGAGGAATGGTATGTGTGTTATGAAAGATCCCTCCTGTCCCCATCCCAAACTCTCGGTGGTGTCCCCTCCTGCAGTCCACCCCTCATGCCGTCTTCCATGTCCAGCCCCGCAGTGCAGCCTGTAACCATTCATCCTCCTTCCCCTGGGAAAGTTAGCGGTCGACGTTACAGCTCCTCCGTATGGAGGCAATTTCGGGCCCTTCCTGATGATCCCCGTGTGGTGAAGTGCCATGCCTGTGATGTCCTGGTGCGCAGGGGCAAAAACCAATAGCACCTGTCTTTGACGGCCCTGACTTGGCACCTGAAAAGGCACCACCTGAGCCTGTCCTCACCCAGTGAAACATCCATTGGGGGGAGAAAGGGGGCCACCAGCTCTTGTGAGCGGGGGTCAGTGGGAGGATCAGTTTGCCCTGAGGGTGATGCTGGTGGGAGCAGAACGCTCCGGCAGGCCGCATTGGGGGATTTTGTCCCCTCAGGGTCTGGGACAGCGCCGCTTACAACCTTGAGGCTGATGGCTCAGGAGGCGGCTGCCATCGCCCTATTCCTCAGTGGGACCCTTGGGTCAGTACCCACGGTGGCTGGGGGATCAGGCCCCCAGTCCAAATCACACGCTCTCTCCCTCCCACGCTGGGAATACCAGCGCGCTCCTCTTTGGCCTGGCAGTTGAGGGGGGATCTTCCCACTCCCCCCCCCACATGACAAGTCCGCTCCCTCCCATCCTTTCCGGCAAGGCAGGAAGGTGGGTGATGCTGCTGATGGCTGCCTCCTTTTGGACACTTGCGCAGCAGCTCAGGAACTGTTGCACATATAGTTCAGCTGCGTGGTGCCCCCCTACATCGCAAATGCAGAGCCCTCTGAGCAGGAGGGAATGGGTCGCTCGACTGATGTCCTTCCTGCAAAGGCAGGAAGGTGGCCGATGTCAGCTGCTGCTGGTGCTGTCCCGTTTCTGTCTCCCCCTCTCAGGAACCACTCTGACCCGTCCAAACAGTGCCTCCTGTCCTGCCCATCCCCTACTTTCTGCAAAGGCAGGACGGTGGATCAGGTCAGCCCCTGTTTCACGAAGGACTATTCTGTTACTGCTCCCTCCTTGATTACACAGCTCGGTGGCAACTGATTGTATTGTGTACAGATACAGTCGGTTGACAATGTGGCGGCACCCCTGTCAATGGGAGTGATGGGACCTCTTTCAGCTGGGTGGGAATGTATCCTGCAACTCCCGTCCTTTCTGGCAAGGCAGGGAGGTGGGTACTGTTGGCTGCCACTGCCGCACTGTTCCTCAGTGGGACCCTTGGGTGAGGACTCACGGTGGCTGGGGGATCAGGCCCCTGTCCAAATGTCAGGTCTTCTCCCACCCATTCCGAGAATACCAGCGCGCTTCTGTTTGGCCTGGAGTTTGGGGGGGGGGTCTTCCCACTTACCCCCCACATGACAGGTCTTTTCCCTCCCATCCTTTCTGGCAAGGCAGGGAGGTGGGTACTGTCGGCTGCCACCACCGCACTGTTCCTCGGTGGGACCCTCTGGTGAGGACCCATGGTGGCTGGGGGATCAGGCCCCCATCCAAATGTTATGGCCGCTCCTACCCTCACCAGGAATAACAGCACACTCTTTTTCGGCCTGGCCCGGCAGGCGGGTGGGCACATTGGGGGTGCTGCCAGCGAGTGGCCAGACCACCTGCCCTGTGAGGAGGCTCTCCGCCACCTCCCCGTGCCCGCCAGGCCCGGCAGCCACCATCATCACCCACCTTCCTGGTGTTGCAGGGAATACCAGTGCACTCCTTTTAGCCCTGGCAGGCGGGCACTTGGGGGGTGCCGCCGGTGAGCAGCCAGACCTCCCACCCCCTGAGGGAAGATGGCTTTCCACCACCTCCCCGTGCCCGCCAGGCCTGGTGGCCACTGGCAGTACCCACATTCCTGCCCTTGCTGGGTATACCAGCATGCTCCTTTTCGGCCTGGCGGGTGGGCACATTGGGGGTGCCGCCAGCAAGTGGCCAGACCCCCTGCCCCCTGAGGGGAGGCAGCTCTCTGCCACCTCCCCATGCTCGCCAGGCCCGGTGGTTGCTGGCAGTACCCACATTCCTGGCATTGCAGGGAATACCAGTGCGCTCCTTTTCAGCCTGGCGGGTGGGCACATGGGGGGTGCTGCCAGCGAGCGGCCAGACCCCCCGCCCCCCCCCTCTGTTCAGCAGCCAGACCCCCCACCCCCTCTGTTCAGAACAACATGCTTTTGAGTATGTTTAGATGATGCTTAATCATATCTATTCTAGACTAAGTATACCTCAAAATAACATGGGGTAAGGGGCAGTTGAGGCCTATAAGGCAGGGGGAATCCAAATTGTTCTCACGTTTATTTGTATGGCAGTTGGCAGGGGTGAAGAGGAAAAGATCTAACAGGACAGATGTGTGAAGCCACATCTACCAACCACTGAAAATCTCACTTTCCCCCCTCCCAACTTTGACCAGACCTTGCTTTTAATATTGTCTACTGGAGACTTTTCTAAATTGTTTGTTTAATAGGAGAGTTCAAGGTTCTATCCTACAGTCACATGTATGCAAGCTCTGTTCCTCCTTCCCTATACTTGGGTGTGACGGAATGTGCTAGAATGTGCTAGAAAGCAGGTTTCTTAGGTGCCACAAACAGAGAGGGAATGTGTTAGAATGTGCTAAACAGCATGTTTCCTAGGTACTGCAAAGAGCGAGGGAAGGGAAAGAGCTATCTCTTATTTGGAATAGAGAGCTTGAGCGACAGGCTGCTCCCTCCTCTCTGATTGGTCAGTTAGAACCAGCCTTCAGGCTAACATTGGGTGTCTAAGAGGATTTGGGAGAGTTTTGTGAGTGAGTTTGACAGGGAAGGTCAGATAGGTTCTCCTCTGGAGTGAGAGAAGAGGAATCTTTTACCTTAACTGTATCATCTCTGTCCTGAAGTAGAATTCTATTTAAGAATTCTTAGAATAAGTGTCAGCATAGGCTGAAGCTCGTTTGACACAGATACCATAGAACTGGGAGTGTGTTTTGGTAAGAGTGATTGGAAAGTAGGTGGAGACTCTGGTCAAAAGAAGAAGGGTTATATCTCTTTCTGTCCAGTTTCTAAAGGGGGGATGGCTCTGAGGAGGACCCCAAGTCTGGAAACAGTTTTAATCTAACTCCAGGCAACTTGAACTGTCATAGGAAACTCTGTGAAGAAATATTGTTACTGTAACTAAAGTATTAATTAACACCTCTCACTGTTAAGAATCAGAAATGTAAGTAACTAAGCTTCAAGAAAACTATTTTGCCTTTTACTCAAAGTGTATTCTGTACTGCCAACAAAATTTTACTTCAGCGCTTTCATTTCCTGACTTCATTTATTCAATCCCTGCCTGCTAAATTTTTATTCTTTTTTTAACATTATATAGTCCCCAGTGCCATTTCCAACAAGGAGGAAGAGGGCTCCTGCTTCTCACCATCAAGTTTCCTGGGCTGGGTTAGAAAACCAAAATGATATCTGACTGTCAAGGTAGGACAAACAGACTTTCAGACCACAAAGATTAACACGCTCCTGGGGGCTGCTCAGGCAAAGCAGGCAAACTTAATTTTGGCGGGAAAATTGGCCTCATGGTGGGGGACTGAAGGGGGGGGGATTCATCATACTGGGAAGAGCTGTTAAAATAGTTTATTTAAAATTATCAGTTTTAAAAAACTCTTGAAACAAGCGACCTAACCACAAAAGGAACTTTAAAAGGATATCCTTTGGTGGTCTCTGCTAACTGCCAGATTGGCCCTTTTCAGATTCTACAGAATCAATTCACCTCAGTATGAAAACTGCACCTATTTTGTAATGCATACTAACAGATTGGAGGAGGGATTGTGGGAAGGTGGTTTTAACTGAGATTGTGGTAGCAGGGATGACCTTCACAGTCTAATTTTATGTTACGTGATGGAAATGTTTACTGGATTCTTGGACTAGAATTCTGACATTTTCCGCTGGGTCTTTTTATTTTCATCTCACAATGATCCTGAACTATCTCATTTTTCTTTCCTTTGTTCAAACTTTCTTTCAGGAGCTCATATACCGCTATGCTGGAGAAACAGCAGATGGCAGCAGAGTCTAACATTTGGTGTTTTAATAGGCAAAAAAGTGCCTCTTGAGCAAACTTCAACATAACACTCCAGAGTCAGACTACTGCTGTTGATGATTTTGCTCATGAGAGTTGCGATATAGCTTTCAGTCCCTATATTCATCCATTATCTTTCCTCCTTTTCATTAACAGGAAGTTCTGATATCCCTAAGATGGTATGACTATCTGATTGGTGATAGTCGGTTGTTTATTTGGAAAGAACTTCAGCGGCTGCCTGTTTGCCTCTGGGCCCAAGACCAGCCCAAATAACTTAAAGAGTGTGCAAGCTTTGAAGTTCCTTGGAATATTTTATCAAGTTGGCTGTTAAGAGACACCTTCTCTGCTCCAGTTCTGCGTGTATGCCCCTTGACATCTGAAGGGATCATGGTCCGGTGTATACTGGAGTCCTTGGTCCGAGCAATGTTTTGTTTGAGAGTGGGGATTTCCCCAAAAATAAACAAGTGGAAAGTAGAATAATCAAAAAACTTTATTGAGAAAATACAGTATAAGAGAATAGCAATAGAGTCATGTTAAGAATCAAGTCTATGCTCAAACACAGAAAACTCTCTGAAGGCCCATTAGAGAGCAGGGTAGCCAGGCATGCCAGTTTGCTTGAATAGATTCCATTGAAATACACTGCAGTACTGAAGAGGTGAAAATAAAACAAGGAATGGATCAAGGAAAAGAAGGGAATGAGCTGCAATCCTGGTAGTCCTAGGATAAGAACGAAAGCCCCCAGAGTAGAATGATGCCCCTGGGAGTTGAATGAAGCTGCATAGGAGGACCCACAAGGACTTGCAGGGATCCTCTCATTTTGCCCTCTACTCCCTCTCTCACTTTCCCTCCCCAGTAGAATCTCTCCAGGAAAAGCATCTTAGGTTCTTCCTCAACTTTCAAACCAATCTAGAGCTCCACATCTAACCCATATGGACCTGGAAAGGATGTTGTTGACAACCCCACCTATGAATGCAAGGGATGCTAGTTAATTCTGCCAGCTCCATTTTATGTAGGACATCATTTTCCAGCATGACGGTGAGGTGGTGGCTAGCACTAATGCCCAATTCATTAAAAATTGTGTGAGGTGTGAGTACACTGTTGCCCCCTTCCCCCCCCCAGCTCCCCCCACTTTGGCAAGCCAGTCCTTGTGTGAAGGGAAGTCTGGTGCTAAGCCTCCCTGGCCAACTTGTGCAAAGCTTCCAGCTTGCAGAGGGCCCTGCTCATCTTGTGTTAAACTACCTTGGGACTATGAGTCTAGCCACACTCAGAGCTGGAGAGACCCGGGGCGGGGGGGGGGCAGTCCACCAGTCCCTCAGTTCTTGGAGATTTTTCCGGAGAGCCTTAATGGTCAATCCATCCTAGTATTGGAGGATCACGGTAGTGCTCAGATTTTAACAACTATTTTATGTATGGATTCAGATATATGAGATATTAGGGAGCTGTAGGCTGACACGGATACTATAGGATCAGTTGCACTTATTAGAGAAGACCTATACTCCAAAAGAGGACCAGATTTTAAAAGTTGCTGAGTTTCCCATTCTATGCAGCCATTCCAGAATATTCTAGGAAGTAAATCAGTCTCAGAAAGTTCTAGAACAGGATTACCGAGAGAGTTTGTGAAGGAGTTGACCCGAAGAGTCAAAATAAGAGGAAGATGGTCACTAATAATAAAATCACCCAGGGTGAAGTCTTTAACATAAGGTTTCAGTGAGGGGGAGACCAAGACGTAGTCAATTACACTACAGCCCCTTCTTGAAACAAAAGTAAATTCTCCAGAATTTGGAAAGGTAGCTAGACCATTTAGCCAGATTCTATTATATTGTGTACAGAATTTGGCGAAATAAATACCTGCGAAATTTAAGAGGCTGTCCTTGGAATATCTTGTATGGCAGAAAATAGGTGGGAGAGTGTCATCTTGGTTAATTCCAAAAACTTAAAAAAAAAATCTACAATCTTTGCCTACTCTTGCATTAAAAACACCCACTAAAATAATCTCAGTAGAAGGAAATTTCCTTTCCAATTCCTCCATAAGTATGGCCAATCGTTCCCAATGTTGGGAAAGGGACAAATTTCCTAGAGATGAAGGTACACATATATTTACAACAATTAATGAAAATTTGTTAAAGACAAGCTTAATAACCTGCTCCATAGAGCTATCCTTCTGTAAAATAATAGGTTCTGAGTTTAGATGTAAAGAAACCAGGACAGAGAGACCAACTTGGAATCGACCTCTTGCATTAGTCCTAAAAGCTGGAAGGGAGTAAGACCTAAAGCCTTCCAGCTGAACTTGGCCTTGAGACCACGTTTCTTGAAGTAATATGACATCAAAACCCTTAAGGTAACTTATAAATTCAGCATCTTTGGCCTTGTTCCACCAGCCGGCCACATTCCAAGAGACAATTTTGATATCCGGGGCAGTAGAGAACTTTGATGGTGGTGGTGAATAAGGATTTATGAGTCAATCTCTTTCAGATAGTTGTTCTAAGGAGCCATTGGTGTCATAGAATACACACCCATTATCCAAATCTCTTGATATATTCTTGATTAATTGGCATGTACTTGGCCAAACAATCTCTCCTTTGCTACTCAGAAGGGGACTCTTAGCCATTGCTGGTGGCATATGGATTTCACTGCACATCACCATCTTGAGTTCCCCTTGGGTTCTAATTGTAGGAGAGGTCAAATCAATCAGTGGGGAAGAGGAATTATGACGGGATCTGTCTGAGATGTTCCCATGAAGGCTTGTTCTTATAGCATCCAGTCTATTCACAATCGCTTCTTGTTCCGATCTGGCAAGATTAATAAAGGAGTTCAAGACTTCCTTATCCAGAGTTTCAATGTCCATGGAAAAGTCCTTGTTTAGTAGAACCGCCTTCTTAGGTGGACTCTTGTTCTCTGGTGGGTCTTCCAAACTATTATTCTTTGTTTCTGCGTCCATAGAGATTTTGTAATTGCCTGAGGTTGGAACAGTAACAGGTTGGCTAATCTGAGCCTCCATGCTCTCAACATATGAACGAGAGTTTCCGGTACAGTCAGCTTGGTCAGTCAGCTTGGTCTGCATCTCAGTCAAGTCAGGGTCTTCTCCCTGACAGGGGGCAGCTTTCCCATTTAAAGGTGACTCAGCCAATAGTGCTGCCATTCGTACATTTAGAAACGATCGCACTGGGAAGACCCCCTTTGACCACAGACGTTCTTTGGCTCTTAAAATCAAAGCTGGAATGTTCAAGGTTCCGAAGGTGAGTAGGATCTTTTGCGATTGTGACCTACTATTGAGATGCTCAACCAACTCCAAGTCAATATCATGGTATTTTAACTGTAGGAGCTCTTTAAGATGCACTTTCACCAGGTATTTGGTTCCCCAACTTATCCATCTCCCTCTATAAGGGCAGATTGTCAGGCACACCTTATTTGATTGGAGGACCAGTTGTTGGATATTCTTCTTCTGCGTAGCCACACCCTCTGGGCCTGAATTCTCCCCTAAAGACTTTAGAGTCTTACCACTAAGTGGGCAAGCCTGTTTCAGGCTTGCAGGTCGTTTCAATGGAGCATTCCCCCACTGAACCTGTTGCAGCTTATCTAGCCTCGTTGATAGCAGCTTTATTTCTGAGGTAAGGTCATGGACTTTCCCTGCCAAACTTTCCATATTCTTGAAGAGACGTTCAACTGTACTGGCAATTAAGTCAAGAAGGGAATATACAGCAGATGGAGATGCCCCTTCATTTGAAACATTCAGCTGCTGGCTTTGCTGTATCTTTAAGGACCCTGCCTCTATTGAGGGCTCAGCGTCTTCTACATTCCCCTTGTCAGGTGGACATATTGGGTCCCCATCTCCTTCAGGGGGAGTATGTCTTTCCAAAGGAGAGAAGCGGTTAGATGTTTCAATAGTAAATTCAGGATAAGCCAGCTCAAATTTGTTTCTTAGAGGGAAATAGTCTCCTATCTTCATCTGTTTGTTACTAGACAAAAGGGGCGACTCCCCCGTATCTCTTGGCCGTTTGCCTGAAGCCATTAAGCCCAAGAATTCTTTGGAGCACTGAATAACACCCTTCAGATACAAGTGCTGTTTGGAATATCTTAGAAGGCCTTTAAAATCTGGCAGTCTGCAAAACTCCTAAACAGCTGACAATAAAATTCCGAGTCCACACACAGCAGCCCTGCCAGCTATCCAGATTAGCTCCCAAGGACAAGCAGCCAGACTTATATACCCAGGAGACGTAATTAAAACAATAAAATAGAAAAATAGGTAAATACAGAGATAAAACCCATGGAGCTCCGGGTTACACGTCTGGACTGGTCGCCATCTTCCTGGCGTGCCTTTGATTGGCTGCCAAGTGGGGTTGTGTATGACCCACAATAGAGTCACATTATGAGACAGACCATTTTCAACAAGACTTTTTGGTAATTTCCGTTGTGCCCCCAGGACTGCATCCTGGACCTTTGCCCCAGTGGGGTTAATTGCAGGCCTGTAAGAGGTAGAATTGAGATGATGAAACTGGCAGTGGGATTAGTGCCGAATTCCACCTCCTGAATGTTATTTGCTATGTCAGCATCTTATCTTGTTTGCTTCTGATCAAACATGGAAGCCAGAGAAGACAAAAATGGCTTCAGTGAAGAGCACTGACTAGAGAGATTCATTGAGGGGTGAGAAATCCAGGTCCAAATTCCTGCTCAGCCAAGATGCTGAGTGACTTTGAGGAAAGTTTCCCCACTCTCTGAATCACTAAACTCTCAGAGTGGAGAAGTAATGCACACTGGAGATCCATGGGGACTCTATACCCCCAAAGATGTCACTAGCATTTTTGCTCTTATTCAATTATGTGATTTTCTCTAATGAACTCAGAGAAGTATGTATGGCTCAACTGCCAATTTTTATCTTTATGAAAACTCTCGACAGTAGATAAACTCAGAAACTGAGAGAGAGAAACTTCACAAGCTACAGCTGGCCGATTCATGGCCCAGTGGAGATTTGAACCCAAGGCTCACCAAGCATAGTCCAATATTCTAACCATGATAACACACCTGTTTAAATTGTGTGTAAAACCAAAGCAAAACTATTAATACTAGAGCTAAAATGTCAACTGACTTCTATCTTGTACCCTTTTCCTTGTTACACCACCTAAGATCTACAACCGTCACCAAAATTCCATTATGAAAGATGAATTGCATCATCAACGTTTCTTGGAGTATCTCAGACTAACTTTCCACGACATCCATCACCGTTGCAATCCAGACATGGGAATGTGTCGGGGATGATGTGGATTTCTGATGTAAATATCAAGTGAACATGAGTTCTGTGTATTGGGAAGATAGCCTGTAATGAAATTGCAATTCTGTTCAAAATATAGGCTTGAAAAAGTTTGATAGCCTAGTAGGGCTGTGCAGGAATAAACTAAAGGCTCAAAAACCAGATTTGACCAAGTAGTTTACAAGTATGGAAACTCTTTGGGATTACCAAAGCCTTGAAGGGTTTTAGACATGGAAGAGAGATGCAATTAAGTAAACAGATCATACTCTGTGTTTACAGAGATACAAAATTGTATTTTTGCTGTGGCCTTAGGCATTTTTTTTGATAATGCAGAGATATAAACTTTTAAGTATGCCTCTGTTAGGAGTAAGTCCTGTATTTGGACGGGAGAAAGAGGAGCGGAGAGCAAAAGAAACTAGGTACCTACCTGAATGAAGAAGGCCCTCCATCCCTCTGCTGGAATTTTCAATTCCTTCTTATAAATTCCTGCTTTCTGCACAAAGATGAAAGAAGACAGTGCAAGGAACATTTTTTTAGTGTCCAGGAAGCTTAAAACATCTACAACTATTTGCATGAATATGTTACTATATAATTGAGTAAGCATATTTGGAGTGGAGCAGGTGGCAATGCCCACCCCCACCTTAACCGAGCTGCTAACAGGAGCGGAGCAGATGGCAATACCCCCCCCCTTAAACCAGCTGGGATCAGAAGCACAGAAGGTACCAATACCCACCCCCTTTCACCCAGCTGGGATCAGGAGCAGATCAGATGGCAATGCCTGCCCTCCTTCACCCAGCTGGGATCAGGTATGGAGCAGGTGACAATGCCACCCCTGCTTTAACCCAGCTGGTATTAGTGGAGGAGCAGGTGGCAATGCCCACCCCCACCATCACCCATTTGGGATCAGGTGTGGAGCAGGTGGTAATGCACTCCTTGCACCTTCACCTGGCTAGGATCAGGTGCAGAGCAGGAGGCAATGTCCTTCTTCCCTTCACCCAGCTGGAATAAGGTGGCAATGCCCACTCTCTTCAACCTACTGGAATAATCCACTGAGCAGGCAGCAATGCCCACCCTTTTTTCACACTGCCGGAGTCAGGAGCCAATCATGCAGCAATGCCTACCCCTCCCCCTTCAACCTGCTGGAATCAGGAGCAGAGCAGGTGGCAATGCCTGCTCCCTCTTCACACAGCTGGGATCAGGAGCAGAGCAGGTAGTAAAGCCCGTCGCCCACCTTCACCTGTCTGGATCAGGTACAGAGCAGGAGGCAATGCCTGTTCCTCCTTTCACCCAGCGGAGAGCAGGTTGCAATGTCCACCCACCCCCTTCACCCAGCTGAGATCAGGCTTGGAGCAAGTAGAAATGCCTGCCCCTCTTCACCCAGCTGTAGTCAGGGACAGAACAGGAGGCAATGCCCCCCCCTTTAACCAGCATGTATCATGCATAGAGCAGGTAGCAAAGCCCACCACCCCTTTATATGGCCGAGATCAGGCATGGAGCAGTTGACAATGCCCAACCTTCTCCTTCACCAGATGGAATCAGTGACGGTGGAGGAGCGAATGCCTGCCTGCCCACACTCCACTTTCCAGATCCCGTTGTGTTCCCCCCCCCAATGGGCTTTGTTGCTAGTATCACATATTTGAATAGCTGTGGCTCCAAACTGTGGATACATAAATCCATGGATTGTGATTACTTAGACACAAGGGAATTTTTCCCCATAACTTGGGCCACCACTCTAAGGTCATACAGATTCTGAAGAAGTGAGCTATGGCTCACAAAAGCTCATGCCCTACCACTAATTTTGTTAGTTTTATAGGTGCTACTGGACTCTTGTTCTTTTCCACAGAGAAGAAGTTTTCTGTACATGTGCCGGAACATCTCCTGTTTGAGCCTTGATGCCACCACCCCTCACCTTTCCAACCAGCATGGAGGTGGCTAGGTTGGTCAAGGGTTGGCACTGCTGCCTGCTTCCCCCATGGCTGACCCGATGGAACTATGGGATCCAGGCCACAGCCACGTGCTCCCAACACTCAGCTGGAGTGAAAAACAGCCAGATCAGTAGGGTGCACCATACTGGAGAAGTAGGGCTTTTCCAGTGACCAGCTACTTCAAAAGTTTGCAGGCAAGCAGTTTATGGGGGCTGGGAGTGTAGGCTTTTCCTCCTTCCAGCTTCACTGCCACCAGGCCCACCACTGATCTCGGCCTTGTCAGTCCTGCCACAATGAAGCACTCTGAATTGCTGCTGCCTGGAGGTAAGGAAGAGTGAAGGGGGAGAGATGAGGGGAAGAGATAAGTGATGGGGGAGGGAGGAAAGAGATAAAGGTTGAAGGAGAGAGGGGGAGGGGAGAGTCAGAGTCAGATTGAGGGGAAGAGAGACTGAGAAAGGTTGGGGAGGGGGGGAAGCAAAATGCAGAGAGAAAAGGGTTCATCCTCACCACAAGTTCCCTACCCCTTCGGCATCATCCGAGCCACCTGTGGGTCCAATATGGCACCCCCCCCCCCAGTCAACACCAAACTTCCCCAGCTCAGTAAGTTCCTCACAGGATCCCCCTTGTACATATATAACAGCGACCTACTGTTGTGCTGATGAAGTGCTACCAGAACGTGTATGATGCCCAATTACATTTCCCCTAACACTCCACACCCCTCACCATCTTCGTTGCCCTCCTCTGGAATGAATGTTGTGTGAATGAAATGCCAGCAAGACACGTATAGTACCCAGTTATATTTCTCCCTAACAGCTGAGTCAAGTGTGACTGCAGAAGTCCTAAAGAGATGTCTGGAAATGTACTGGGATGGATGAGGACCAATAGACTGAAGCTGAGGTCAGACAAGACTGAGGTTTTATGGTTCAATAAAAGAACTGCTGATGGTTCAATGAAAGAGCTGCTGAAGGAAAACAGAGGTAGACTATTCTGGATGGGGTTCCACTTCTCATAAAGGAACTGGTTCATTGTTTGTGGATGTTGTTGGATCCTGCCTTATTGTCATGGGCACAACCAGGAATGTTTATTTATTTATCTAATTCTAACATTTGTTTGCCACCTTACCACCCAAATAGGGTTCCCAAGGCAGTAAATATTGGGAAACAATTGTTGGACGTGACCAAAAAGATCTTGAGGATGTTTTTGCAGACCAGAGACAGAGCTGGCCTAATCTCTCAGCTGAACATGCTAACAAGGGAGTTTAGACACCTAGAAATGGATAATCTTGGAGGGGACAAGAAACAAATAAATGAAACAATAATACAGCCTTTTGAAGATTTGAAACTGTCTAATTCATATCAATAGATATTATGGGTTGAGGGCCAGGTGCAAAAGCATCTGAAAATGGCAAGAATGCCCAACTTCACAGAAGAGAAGATAGAGTTCAAAGAGTTGGTTTATTGGTTGAGGACCAAGGGATATTCGTATGTATATGAAACATGTAATCAATCACTGTTTTTAAATAGACTTTGCTATGATAAAAAGCAGCAAGAATGAATCAACACTTCTAATATATTTTAATAAGATATTCATGCACAGTTAACTTTGTATGATTTATGAAGTTACAAGATAATTAGTTAACCAAGCATGTGCATCCTTACCAAGTGGGACAATTAATTGAATAGCTAGACAAATCATCAAAAGCATTGATTGTGTTTACTAACACGGGAATGGACAACTGAGGTTCTGAGATAAATAATAAAAGATCATCTGCATAACGAATAATATTCCAAACAGTTATGTCCAAAGCAATACGTATTAGATTATGATTTTATCTGATTGTAGAAGGCAGAAGTTCTTGTCTAGTATATCTGTCAAGAGGGAATACTGCAGAAAGGATGTCATTAGTCAGTACCCTAGACCTCAGAAATAAAGAATTCTAATCCATTTCAAAAATCTTGAGGAAAGCCAAATATAATCAATGTAGCTGTGATGGACAGGAGGCTATCGTGTCACTGAGAGGAATAATAGACACTGTGCTGTCCACTCTAAACCTATGGGAGTACAACAGCTATCAATCAGGATCCCTGGGAGAGCTGCAGGAGCCAGAAGGGAAGGGGGAAATTATAGAGGAAAGCTGATACATTGTCAGCTGAGAGCAGTTGTTTTGTTTTCTTCATTCTCCTCTCTTACATTTTATCCTCACAAGGAACCCTGTGTAGTAGATTAAGCGTGTAGTTGAGAAACAACCTCTTTCATAAGTATTTGGAAGTCTGAGAACCTGAGATCTTAGTGGACTATAATCCAATAGAATGAATCTGGAAGAATGGAAGTAAGAAAGAAAGAAGAAGAGGGAGATTAAATGATATATTATCATTACAAGAAGAGGTAATACAAAAATGAAAGAGAGACTTGATGGAAGGGGGGACTGGGAAGGGCTGGCAGGCAGGCAGGCAGGCAGGGGGGTCTAGGAAGGGCTGAGAGGCAGGAGGGGTCTGGTGCCAGCACTGTGTGCTGGCCCTGGCCCCTTCCCTGACAACACCTGAGCCCAACCCAGCACCAACGCAGCAGCGAGCGACGGGCCCATGGGCCGCGCAGCGCAAAAGCAACCAGGCTGTGCCTGTTGCTTCGTGCCGTGCTTTTGCACCCTCCACAGCCCTCCCTAGCCGGCACCAGCACGGCAGCGCTGTGGCCGCCAATCCCCTCCCTGGCCCTTCACATGATGTCTGTGTACACACTGGAGACCCACCCCGCTGCACTCTCATTGGTGCATGGGAGGCCATGTGTCCTGGTGTGCACGCGGCAGAGGCTCTAGGGCGCAGCTGCAGCCCCACTCCAAGCAGAAGCACATGCTGGCCTCTTGTGCTGAGCAGCAGCACGAGGTGCCGAGGTCAGGGAAAGTCTGCAGGTGAATTGGTGCTGCAAGAGACGCAACCTGCCCGCATTGTGGGGCCTGGCGTGGGGATCAGGTACAGCACAGTGTGCGCATATTTGGAAAGCTTATTATCTGTCTGTTTTGCAGCCCAGGGTTGAACTAGAAGAATGATTCTGCTCCTGATGTAATAAACAGCTTGTAAAGCATTTCTGGAAGCTCCCATTCATAAAAGGATGAATGTGCTAAAAAAACAAAATCAAAAAGAGTCCAGTAGCACCTTTAAGACTAACCAATTTTATTGTAGCATAAGCTTTCGAGAATCACAGTTCTCTTCATCAGATGCATGGAGGGCAAGAAGAAACTGGTCAGATATATAGGTGGAGAGGGGAGGGCAGAGTAGATGCAAACCGTAGCTTCTGATATGGAGATCAGTTTGCTTCTGTTAGTCAGTTACTTCTGTCAGTTACTTCTGATAATGAGATAACCATTCATAGTCTCTATTCAATCCCAGCTTGACTATGGGCCAAGCTACACATGACGAATGACACTTGAACGGCAAGTGGATTGAGTGGAGGGCAAGTGAACAGGGAGAAATACACTTGCTGTTCAAGTGTCATTCGTCACTTGTAGCTTGGCCCTGAGTCAAATTTACATATGAATTCCAATTCAGCAGCTTCCCACTGGATTTTGTTTTTGAATGGTTTCTGTTGAACTACAGTGACCTTTAAGTCCTTGATGGAATGTCCTGGTAGATTGAAATGTTCTCCCACTGGTTTCTGGATGTTGCCATTTTTAATGGCAGATTTGTGTCCATTTATTCTTTTGCCCAGAGGTTGGCTGGTTTGTCCAATGTACAGAGCAGATGGACATTGTTGGCACATGAGGGCATATATCAGATTGGAGGATGAGAAGTTGTAAGAGCCAGAGACAGTGTAGTTGATGCCATTGGGTCCTGTAATTGTATTTCCTGGGTAGATATAAGGGCAGAGCTGGCATCTGGGTCTGTTGCAGGGCCTGGTACCTGTGCTGGTGACTCTGCTAGCCGATTCATGATTGTAAGTGAGAAGTCGTTTCAGGTTGGGGGGCTGTCTGTAGGCAAGGAGAGGTCTTCCACCCAGGGCTTCTGAGAGAGAGGCATCATTTTCCAGGATGGGTTGTAGATCACTGATGATACGTTGGATGGGTTTGAGCTGGGAACTATAGGTGACAACCAGTGGTGTTCTGTTGTTAGTTCCTTTAGGTTTGTCCTGGAGCAGGCTGTTTCTGGGTACTAGTCTGTCCCTGTCGATTTGTTTCTTCACTTCATTTGGTGGGTACTGTAGTCCCAAAAATGCTTGTTGCATTGGAGAAGATACGATTGTAACGTAAAGCTTCGCTGTAGACAATTGACCGAGTGGTATGTTTAGGGTGGTAGCTGGAGGCATGTAGATATGAGTATCAGTCTGTGGGTTTCCGGTATAAGGTGGTATTTATCCATCCATTATGTAGTTGTACAGTAGTGTCCAGGAAGTGTACCTGTTGTGTAGAGTGGTCCAGGCTCAGGTTGATAGTAGGGTGAAAGTTGTTGAAGTCCTGATGAAATCTCTCAAGAGCTTCCTTCCCATGGGTCCAAATGATGAAGATGTCATCCAAGCATCTTAAGTATAGTAGTGGTTTCAGTGGATGGGAGCTGAGGAAGCGTTGCTCCACGTTTGCCATGAATATGTTAGCATATTGTGGTGCCATGCGTGTGCACATGGCTGTGCCATTAACCTGTAGATATAAGCTCTCACCAAATTTGAAGTAATTGTGAGTGAGTACGAAGTGGCAAAGTTCAGTGGCGAGGTGTGCTGTGGTTTTGTCTGGGATAATATTCCTTATGGCTTGCAGGCCCTATGCCACCAGCACACCCAGCTATTTACGGGACACCACTGACTTCCTCAGGAAAATACAGTCCATTGACAACCTACCAGATAATACCATCCTAGCAACCATGGATGTGGAGGCCCAGTACACCAATATCCCACATGCAGATGGACTGCAAGCCATAAGGAATATTATCCCGGACAAAACCACAGCAAAACCTCAGCTCTATCTATCAGTTTTACAGGTCAAGACACCATTCATGTCCACAAAGTAGAGTCTCTCCTTCTTGAAAGTCTAAGAATTTCTTGAAAAATCTCTTTTAAAATTTCTTCTGGCCGTCATTTGGTACATCTTCTAAGCAGAGTTCAAGTTTGCTTTTTTTTGTGCCTTTTGCCATTCTCTTGACTTTAGCTAGTCTCCTACGTCTTCTGACAGCTGCTAACAACCTTTTCTTACAGCAATATCAACATACAATTTGCAATCCCCCTGACCTCAGTCAAGCTGGTCTAACATTACAACAATTGAAATTATCTAATTTTATAATTAAATGATATATAGACACAAATCAAAGGTATATACTAACAGTGTGAAGGGGAACCAGAGGGGAAGGGGGGGAAGAGAGAGAGAGAAAATTCTTCAACTGTCCAGCAGGTCAATTTTCTGTATGAAGACCCTCTTCGGCTATCTTTGTTGCACATTTTTTTATTTTTTTGAAAAAAACAATTTATAAGATCCATTGAAAGTCATGGCAAAAAATCAACAAGCCAGGAGAAGTAATTCAAAAAATAACTGTAACTCAATACCAGGGTAAGATTATCCACAACAAAATAAAACAAATATATTTATATGTTCCAAAATCCAAAGGTAGATAGAAATTTTAGTCCCTTCTTCTGATAAATGATGCCAAATGATTCCCAATAATTATAATGCACAAGATAAGAAAATTAAATCCATAGTCTCAGTACAAGTTAATAGCAGAGAAGAAACGGAGATCTCTTTAACCATCCAAAAGAAAAAAACAAAAACCAGTGTCAAAACAGATGGAGAAAGTAGGTGTCGGGAAGAGAAAAACTTTTCTTAAGAAGCAAAGATTAGCTGTTGGCTGTAATCTCAGACCTTCTTCAAATTATTAAGAGAGTTATTTACTTTTAAAAGTCAGTAGTCTTCTAATTAAAACTTATTTGCTGATAAAACTCAGTCACCGAAGAAAATAGTCAAACTGAAGATAGATGGAGAAAAGAAAAATAAAGGAAAAATATCTTGCAATTACAGTGAAAATATAGAAGGAAGTATATCTTAGCAATCCGGCTGTCTTAAATGCTTACAAAGCAACTCAGTTTCCTTCCTGTGCATATGGGGTTCTGAGACGAAACCTGACCACTCGTTAAAATGGCTAGATAATGACCCCAGGATTAAACCACGGCACCTGCGTGGGTATCTCTAATCAGAGGCAGGTAAAGGCCAATATTTCGCAGCCTACCTGGGTTAGAACCAATGGCAATAAGCCCAGAAGCGAAACGGGTCGAAGAGCTCTGTCCAGAGACTGCTATTCAGGCACCATGTTGGATCCCCCCTGTTAAATCCTTGCCTATTTTGTATAAATTCCACTGGGTCTACATGTACCAGGTAGTAATCACCTTCTGAAGTCTTTTAGTAAGAATGGCACTTAGCATCATGAAATAAGCTGACCCAATGATGCCACTTGTGGTTTGCGACTGGAAGTCACGCAGTGTTGCAGAATACAGCCCCTGTCCACCAAAGATTACAAGAGTTGCCGGCCCACCCCAGCCCATGCAGATCTAACATTGAGCATTTTTGGGACTACAGTACCCACCAAATGAAGTGAAGAAACAAATCAACAGGGCCAGACTAGTACCCAGAAACAGCCTGCTCCAGGACAAACCTAAAGGAACTAACAACAGAACACCACTGGTTGTCACCTATAGCTCCCAGCTCAAACCCATCCAACGTATCATCAGTGAGCTACAACCCATCCTGGAAAATGATACCTCTCTCTCAGAAGCCCTGGGTGGAAGACCTCTCCTTGCCTACAGACAGCCCCCCAACCTGAAACGACTTCTCACTCACAACCATGAATCGGCCAGCAGAGTCACCAGCACAGGGACCAGGCCCTGCAACAGACCCAGATGCCAGCTCTGCCCCTATATCTACCCAGGGAATACAATTACAGGACCCAATGGCATCAACTACACTGTCTCTGGCTCTTACAGCTGCTCATCCTCCAATCTGATATATGCCCTCATGTGCCAACAATGTCCTTCTGCTCTGTACATTGGACAAACCAGCCAACCTCTACGCAAAAGAATAAATGGACACAAATCTGACATTAGAAATGGAAACGTCCAGAAACCAGTGGGAGAACACTTCAATCTACCAGGACATTCCATCAAAGACTTAAAGGTCACTGTAGTTCAACATCAACCTTTCAAAAACAAAATCCAACGGGAGGCTGCTGAACTGGAATTCATATGCAAATTTGACTCTGTCAAGCTGGGACTGAATAGGGACTATGAATGGTTATCACATTACCACAGGTAACAGATTTCCTTTACAGAGGTGGGGTCTGGGGGAGCTCAGTGGCACCTGGTGTGGGCTTTCGGGAACCACAGATCTCTTTGTCAGATGCATCTGGCAGGGAGAGCTGTGGTTATCGAAGGCCCATACTGCATTGGAATTGGATGGTCTAGCTGTTTGGCTTCTACAAACTAACAGGGCAAACTCCTTTGAAGCCAACTGATACACACACTAAAAGGAGATGTTTACATATACTAGCAAAGGAATGTTTTGATTGCTCCCTCCCCCTTCCTCCCCCTAATTGCCTCTTCTCTCTCCTGCTCTTCTGTATTTGACCAGTCTCTGTATCAGGCATCTGACGAAGAGAACTTGATTCTCGAAAGTTTATGCTACAATAAAATTGGTTAGTCTTAAAGGTGCTACTGGACTCTTTTTGATTTTGCTACCACAGACTAACACGGCTAACTCCTCTACAGTTTTGTCAGACTGCATCCGCAGCTGAGCAGTCTACCGTGATCAGCATCAGGGATATATTTATTGAAATAGAGAGACAAAAAACCTCATTACCCCAAACACAAACTATATCCACCTCTACTGACACTTTTGCTTTGCAGTGCCTCTAAAAATATTTGAGCAGTGGTCAGTATAATAGGCCTGAGTGTGAGAAGAGCCAACGGAAATTGCTGGGAAGATCTAAGTGGACCCATAGGCCCCAATTAGGAGAAACAACCTTTAAGTATCATCTCCACATTCTCTTTTATATTGCAAACATTTATTCCTCAATCATGAAGCCATTTAATGAAAAAGTTACTCACCACATGCTTAACATTACTCTTAGTCCATTTTACAGGATTGTCTTGAGAAGAATGGTCAGCTGCTATCCTCATCCTAAAGTCTCTCCTAGGAATATTAGAGGCAGAATGGAATTTGTGTTATCTGCTGAGAAAAATCTCTGTCAAAGATC
Organism: Eublepharis macularius; assembly: GCF_028583425.1. Lineage (NCBI taxonomy): Eukaryota > Metazoa > Chordata > Lepidosauria > Squamata > Eublepharidae > Eublepharis > Eublepharis macularius. Next base: position 171,760,128 of record NC_072792.1, read on the forward strand.
AAGTATCTACTAAACTTCAGTGTGGCTGGAAGAACCCTACCTGGAACCATCAACGGTATCGGCATGGTAAGAGAAAATTTCAGAGGGTGTTGAGGATGAATTGAAATAGATGATTCCAGAGGTATTTGTCTAGAAAGAGCAAAAGATGATCGTGAGAAAAAATGAACCAAAGATTCTTTGGCTTCTTAAAAGCTGAGACTTGTGCCTAGGAAGTATGATACGGTGAGTACTTGACTCAGGGAAGCCCATGAAGTTCATTTTGGGTGCTGTTGACCAAGTGATATTGATATGGAGAGAGGAATTCCTTTTTCTGAAAATCACCACCACCTTTTTTCTGAAAATGGATCACTACCTTTTTCTGAAAATGGACCACTACCATCATCCTGAAGCTGGTGGTCCATTTTCAAACATCTACTTTTATTTTTAAAAGGTAAAGGTGCAAGCACTGAGTCATTACTGACCCATGGGGGGATGCCGCATCACGACGTTTTCTTGGCAGACTTTTTTTACAGGGTGGTTTGCCATGGCCTTTCTCAGTCATCTACACGTTACCCCCTGGAAACTGGGCACTCATTTTACCGACCCTGGAAGGATGGAAGGCTGAGTCAACCTTGAGCCGGCTACCTGAACCCGGCTTCCACCAGGATCGAACTCAGGTCATGAGCAGAGCTTGGGCTGCAGTATTGCAGCTTACCACTCTGCCCTGTAGTAGGAAGGAAGGTGACATTTAGCTCTGGACTCTTGCAAAGAAACTTTGGGTCCCGTTAGGAGTGGATATTGAGTCCCTTTATCTCCTCTCTACCAGATCCATTGCCCTGCTGGGCACAATCCAGTAAGCAAAGCAAAATGTTTATTATTGTAGCCATGGGCCATAACATCCTAACCCCATAGCACAAAATGCAAAGACACAATTCATTTCAGTACAAGTTAGACAGTCCATCATAACAAGATACAAGTAAGTAGAATTTAAAATATCTGTACAAATAAGTGGTGCAATTAAACCCTGGACTAAAACAGATTTATAATTTAGCTAAAATTCTTGTGGAAGCTAAAAATCATATATTTTTATATTAATGATTTTGTTCAGGCCATGAATTCTCAGAATTCTTTCCCCCCCTCACTGGCCAGTCAGAAAATCACCACTCTATTGTATGCGGATGACATGGCAATAGTATCATTTACCCAAATTGGACTCGGAAGGCTGTTAGCCAGCCTGGCGGATTACTGTGATAGGGAAGAATTAAGAATCAACTACACTAAAACTAAAATTGTTGCCTTCAGCAACAACTGTCTTAAGCACAGATGGTCAGTTTATACCCATAAAATAGGGCACAATCCAGTATCATCAAGAGCATAAAGAAAGCAGCTATTAGCCATGAATGCTTTCCTGACATTGGTCATTTTCACATGCACCCTTCAGCCTCTGGAAGATTGCGTGAAACTCACAGCACAAAACATCTTCCTAGCCCTTTAATGGTGCAATGATGTTAGAAATTGCACCATTAAACAAGACTGTGCTGCGAAATTGCTCTAGGAAGATGCTTCTTGCTGGGAGTTTCAAGCGATCTTCTGGAGGCTTACGAGTGCATGTGAAAATGGCCATGTTCACACTGCAGACTGTGCAGATTTAAAGAGTTGGGCCTGCGCTCACTAGACCCAACTGAAGTTCCCCACAGCCATACAGCAGCTGTGAGGAATGGCTGTTAAAAATAAAGGACAGCCCAAAAGGCCTAAGAATGCCAAAACAGGGGGAAAAGAGCAAGAATCCAGTAGCACCTATAAGACTAACAAAATTTGTGGTAGCTCACAGGAAAGGCTCTTCTCTGTCCCCTCAAGCATTTTCCAAAATAGCAAGTGGGGTGGCATCTGTTTTTCCTGCTCCACATGGATAATTCTGTGAACATGGACCAGTAAAAACAGGAAAATACCCTCCCCTTGTGCTCTTTTGAGAAGGGGAAATGGCTTAGGGAGAAGTCTGGAGCTCTTTCTTCTGCAGTGGTGTTCTGAGGCCATTTGGGTTCTCCTTTATTTTTTAAACAGCTATTCCCCACAGATGCTATGCGGCCTCAGGGTCAAACCTGCATGTCCTGTTTAACCTTCTTGTAAGGAAGGAACTCATAATTTTTCCTAGCACCTGAGAAGTGGCAGTCTTTGCAAGGCACCCATAAGTTCGGAAGGTGACTGGTACAATATCAGGAGCCTGTGGTGGCATGATGAACCTGCTAGTTAGGTCAAAAAGTGAAGCATTTGTTTTGAAAGTTCAGCTCCCACCCTTAACATAAACTCAAACATCACTTCCCAGTAGTAGTGCAACAGGGGTATCGAGAGGAAAGTACAAAGCAAGTAGAATATGCCTGTCTGCACCTTTCAGGGGGTGATGTTCAGAGTACGTGTGTTTTTCTTACCGTTGCTCTCTGCCAAGAGATGAAGGGCCGTAGTTCATTATTTATGATGTAACTGTAATAAACTAGGATTGTCTTTAATAGTCTCAAATTATCCTGAAATCTGTAATCAATATTGGGAATGATTCTGGAAAGGAAAAGGAAGAAAATTGTAAATCACCTTGATTGCTGAGTGCCTGCGATGTTTTTTTTTTAAAAAAAATCATATCCTCGCATTGCTTATTGCTTCCATGTCACAATAGAAATGACATCATTTCCCTGCAAAGTGGGTGCACACATGTCAGTTCTGGCCATGTGCCTCCTGGGTAGGCTGCACCTCCCAGTCAATTCGCTGCACCATTTGTCCCCCAACAGGCCAGGTGAGCAATGGTAGGGGATGGCAGCTGGCAGCAGTTGAGGATTCTCCCCTCCCCCAAGTAGGGGACTGGCAACCCTAGGAAGAAAAGATTACAGAGCATGGCCAATAAAGAACTCATGGGAACTCTTGCCCAACCCAGGAGTCCCTGACTCAGGCCCGTAAAGGAGTTATACCAGGAGAAAAGGGGAGGGGGCAAACCCTAAAGTTTAAATCCCCCTTTGACTGCTCATTGGGATATCCATACTTCATCTTTCAGTCTCAAGAGTAGTTGGGGCCAGACTAGGAAAAGATTAAAAAGAAACCCTGTCTGAAATGAGATTGCAATAATTTCTCATTCTTCCTCTCCCCCAGTTTCAGCACTGATATTTCTAGCCCACTGATCAGAACTGTTTCACACTCTGTGAAGACCACTTGGACGGCCAGCAGGAGTGACCTGGGAGTTTCCTGCTTAGAACTGAATTCTCAGGCATGCATGGGCCTAATTTGGATGAGGACTGTGGTGCATGGGAACTTAAGCCTCCACCACACACCAGTTTCCCAACCTAATAAGAAGCTTCTCTATACCCTACTTGGGAAATTATACATCTGATCCACCAGCACACGTAGATTTCACCAACAGGGCAAGTAACAGCTTCATAGGCATGTTTCCAGTCAGGAAATCTGCATGGAGGAAAGGCTTAATTCTCCCTCCCAGCAGTCCCAATCTCAATTGGTCCCCCTTATACCCAGGGATCTATTTCTGAGCACAAAACTCCCACCATGAATGTGAATTATGTTCTACACAGACATTATAAGGTGTTAATTGGCTGATAGACTGTGAAGACTGAGTGACGGTAGGGTTACCCAATACTCCATACACACACAAAAAGTATTCCTTTTACAAAAGGCAGTGTCTGATGAGGGTGGACTAACTGACGTAATTGATATAATTGCTATATGCACCTTCATAAACTATGCTGTTTACATATTAATATTGACTATAAGCTGTAACATTTCTACTTTTTTTTGTGTGGAAATTTGCCATTCTCATCTCTTCCTCTATTAGGAATAAGAAAGAAAAAAATGACCTTCCGAAGGAGTACAGACTTACTGTAGATGTTTTTCTCCTTCTAGCTGGAAAAAGTAATTATGTGAGTTGTCAGGCTGGAAAAACTCATCCCCTGAAGCAATGATTATGTACTTGGATATGTTTGTGTATCGCTGATTGTATGCTGGAAAGGGACAATCCAATGGTTATTGTCAAGGCAGGTGCATGAAAGCCCCACTCTGATCCTAACTCCAGCTAAGTAGCATGGAAGAGGAACCATTGCACAGGACAGAAGGAGAAATGCTGCTGTGTCCATCACAGATGGACTTCAACCAGCCCTTCTGATACTTTCCATCCCACCTCCACTCCTTTTCCTCCATATATTCAGTGAGTCTCTACAAAGATAATACTTGCTCACCCAATGGGTCCACATGCGAAGCCAGATCACTGAAACAGGGATTGTCCAACACCTGAGTTATATTCATCTCATAGAAGGGTCTCAACATGTAAGACCAACCACAGTACACTCGGTATTGATGGTGGAAATTCTGCACAAAATTAGGAACATGAGACTTGGATGAATATAAGGCCATTCTCAGCAGGGTTGGATTGTGGAGGCCAGCATTTTAAGAAGTTGAGATTCCAGAATCAGATTGGCTAATATAGGAAGCACAGGCCATTGTTTAAAAGCCCAGTAAAAGTTAAGGATTATCCTAGCAGAGAAGAGCCCCGTGGCACAGAGTGGTAAGCTGCAGTACTGCAGTCCAAACTTTGCTCATGACCTGAGTTCGATCCTGGTGGAAGCCGGGTTCAGGTAGCCGGCTAAAGGTTGACTGTCATATCTGTGTAAGCTTGAAGGAGGAGGAGAGACAAACAGAAAAGATGCTGATGCTGTTGTGTTTCCATCTAGAGCAAAGGGGTATGTGTTTGTCTCCTTTCACGCAAAAGAGAAAGAGGAGAGAAGCTTCCATGTAAGGTTTAGAGGGAAATATAAGAATGTTGTGATGGACAGGACTGGTTACAGCTCCACCTCTCCTGAGAAACAGCCAATGAGAGCTGGCAGAATGCTGGGTCAGTGACTGTTGGAGTTTGTTGGAAAGGGAGTTAGAGAGGATAAGGGTTTTGGATTCTGCTAAGGGAGGCTGTAGCAGTGAATGATTGTAGATGTATGATTTAGATGATTGTAATTTATATTTTGTGTTGGTTGTTGGGGGTTTTCCGGGCTGTATTGCCGTGGTCTTGGCATTGTAGTTCCTGACGTTTCGCCAGCAGCTGTGGCTGGCATCTTCAGAGGTGTAGCACCAAATTGTGTTGTTTGGTATTTATTAATTGAAATATTTTTTTAAAAAAAAATTAAAAACACCCCAAACCAACACAATGTAAAGGATCTCAACTGAACAGTGTTAATGTAGCTTCCAGTGGAAGATGAGGAGAGGCAGAGAAGAAGCCGGATGGGGCAAGTGGAATGATGATGAAAGGGAAGAAGCTGGAGGGTGGTGGGAGCTGCTGCAAGCCACAAAAGAACCTGGATGGGAAACAAGGTGTTGGGGATAGAAGAAGGAAGTAAAAACACTGGCAGGGAGAGAAAGCAGACAAGCAGAGGCATCCAGGAAAAGGAGGTGGCACTGGTGCTGTTGCTGCTTTCCCCTCCTTCCTTCTCCACCTTCTCCCCCAGTTCCACCACCCATGCCAGACAGAGAAGCCTTGCGGTTACTGTGGCATGAATTCAGATGTCTCCGCCGTGCAATTTCTAGGCAGTACTGCAATGGGATGTAGATATAAATCTTCAAATAAGGTCATGAGGCACTTGATGGGTAAGTGAAACAGTATAGCTACATTTGATGTACTGTCTTTGCACAGAAGCTACAAAGATGAACTCTCACTTAACAAAAAAACATGCTCAGCTTTGGCATGCAAAATGTGCAAGGGGGAAATACTAGTAAAACTAGTCATATAACTCCCCGTCATCCCACCCCTGCTGATCCGACAATTCATTATGCAGTCCTGATCAGAGTTACTTCCTTCTAAGGCCATTGAGTTCAATGGACTGAGAAAGTATAAGTCCTCTTAGGACTGTGTTGTCATACAACCAAAGATAGTAACACAGTTTTGCTATATCAGTATTTTTTATCAGATAGTAGGAAGAGAGACTAGAAACAGATGTGGGGAAGCAGTGTGAGGATGAGTGTAACCAAACATATGCTATACATTGTCGAAGGCTTTCACAGCCGGAGAACGATGGTTGTTGTGGGTTTTCCGGGCTGTATTGCCGTGGTCTTGGCAATACAGCCCGGAAAACCCACAACAACCATATGCTATACAGTTTTTAAAAGAACACAAACACATTTATGACGGAGTCAATGCTGCTGCTTGCTACTTGCCATCAACCTGCAATGCTCCATGGGGACATTTGAGTGAAAGGTGATTCTCACCTCAGTGAAGTTCAGCAAATCCATGCCAATGGGAATGATTGCAGCAACCCTCCTGTCAACTGCTGCTGTCAGCCAAGTGACCCAGCCAGCCTGCAGGAAGGAGAAAGCAGACAGAGAGAAGAGACGCAATTTACACAGCAAGTATGTAAGAATCAGAGAATGGCACGCAGCAGGGATGATGAACATGAAAGCAGAGATACAGCCAAGAAACAGTGAACAATGTGCTTAGCAATGCCATTCATACCTACCATGGAAACACCTGTTAATGTGAACTGTGTGATGTTTTGATAATACGTTTTCATCACATAGTCTGTGACTGTGTCCATGGCTCTCACAGTGGCCTGCAGAGAGAGAACAAGTGAATAGGCTTCTCATGGGGGTAAAAGATCCCTGGACAGAGGTTGCCTATATGGCACATCTCCTAAGATAAAAGGAAAATACCATCCCAAAACTGTTTCCATGTTGCCTATCTATCAAGCTAATAGTGAAGGAACAAATGTTCAGAAGTCAAACGATAGTTGTTTGTTAATTGGTATAAAACAGTTTGACATTTTCTGTTGAAATGCAGGCTGCCTTAATTCTTTTCAAGTTTAGATAATTGAATATGAATATTGTAAAGGTCTGCTGGTAACATGACTCCAGGAATATTTGGACACATTCACTTTTTCTCTTGCTGTCAATAATGAAACATGTTTTGGAGAATTAAGATCTGCAGGTGGTTCAATTTTTCATCACATTCTGGGCTGGACTGTCCATTTAACTTACCAGGAAACATCTTGGTGGCCCAATGTTCAGATGAATCGGAGACTGCAGCTGCTAAAAGGCATGTCCATGATTTTCAGGGCTGCTGGGACTTGGCTTGCCCCTAATTGGCAGTGGCACAAGAGGAGGCAACAGGCAAATCTCAATCAATATTACCACCTGGGTCTAAGGAGGAGAAGGAATGCCACATCTGCAGAGAAGCGAGCAGGAGGCAACAGCTGCAGTGGCTTCTTTGTCTTCGTCATTGGGAGGAGCACAGTCCAAGTGCAAGCACAGTGGTCTCTGCTTGCTCACCTCTTTCTCAGGAGGAGACTGTGGCTGGCAAGGAGGTGGAGGCAGCAGCACCTGAAGTGTTCCTCAGTACCTCTTGGTCCATCATATGTTATGAGCTGATTATGTGATACATCTGGACACATGGCCTATCCATGTCACATGGGGGCCCAAGCAACTTTTGACTTCCTATTCCACTCCTGAACTTCCTAGTCCTTCACTTATTTGCAGATACACAAGTTATGGGGAACAGAGAAATATGAGGTACTTGTGAAAGCAGCAGAGTGGATTCTCTGGATTCAGTACCCAGGTATGACAAACTGCACATTTTTAAAAGCCTGGAAGTTCTGTACACACAGCTGAAGGATCTTTAAGGGTTAATCCTTCATAGACACAGAGAGCTTTGAGTGACAGGCTACTCCAAAGAATCTGATTGGATAGCATGAGCTGGAAAGAGGATGTTCTGATGTCAGTCCAAGCTGAGAGGAATAGAGTGTTAAGAGTTAGGAGATGGAGTTCTAACTGAAAGCAGTTTAACACCGCCAGGAGAACTGGAGAAAAATTGGCAAGGAAGTTTGGAAAGTAGGCGCAGACTCCCATTCAGGCCAAAGAAAATGGATAGATCTTCTAAGGAGAGGAGATTGTCCTTCCGAGACAAACAGGGAGGTAGCTCTGGAGAGTGGAGAGATTCCTGGTCAGGTGTGGTTGAAAACTACCTGTGGAGACCCTCCAATTCAGTTAACAACTGAAGAAAAGCACTGATGTGTGAAGAGAAGAGGCTTGGGGTACTGGAAAATGGGTACCAGCATTCCTAACTCCAAAAGAGAAAAAGAATACTAAAAGAAAGTATGCTAGAGTATTTGGGGAAAACTAAGGGAACAAAAGCCTCAAAACATATACATTTAAGTATCTGTGATAAGCATAAGAACTAAAGTCTGTGCATATACTGATTTTACCTCAGAGGTATAAATTTGTTGAATTGCCTCAGATATTTTCAACCCCTAATTTCACCTTACCTTTTCCCTCTAAAATCAATAAACTAGATTTTTTTAAAATTTTAAAAATGCCTCTAGTGTCATTTCTGCAGTTTAAGGATGAGGGAATGGCCTAGCCAGCCTTGGTGGAGACAAAAGTGAGGGTTACCTTGACCATCGGGAATTGCACTAGCCAGTGTGGGGGTGCAGCAGAGTCATTCATAAACCTCCACCATGAATATGCCATTATATCATATCCTGTAATATTCTCCCATCCTAATGGGTGTTTCTGAAACAAAAGAAATGAAAGGAACATAGAAGCAAAAGATCGCCTTTGGCAAAAGAAATTGGCCTTTCCTAACTGAATATTTAAAACTAGCACAAAGCCCTCTGTGGGAGAAAAATACAGTGGGCTCTAAAAAGGTGAGGGCGGGCAGGCAGGCATTCGCTCCTCCTCCATCACTGATTCCAGCTGGTGAAGGAGGGGGGTGGGCATTGCCATCTACTCCATGCCTAATCTGCCTGACCTTGGCCATATGAAGGGGTGGTGAGCTTTGCTACCTGCTCCATGTCTGATACATGCTGGGTAAAGATGGGGCATTGCCTCCTGTTCTGTGTCTGACTATGGCTGGGTGAAGGGGGGCAGGCATTGCTGCCTGCTCCGAGCCTGATCCCAGCTAAGTGAAGGGGGTGGGCATTGCCACCTGCTCCCCACTGGGTGAAGGGAGGAATAGCTATTGCCTCCTGCTCCGTGCCTGATCCTGACAGGTGAAGGTGGTTGGCGGGCTTTACTACCTGCTCTTCTCCTGATCCCAGCTGGGTGAAGCAGGTGCAGGCATTTCCATCTGCTCTGTTTCTGATTCTGGCAGGTTGAATGTGGGGGGGGGGGAGGCATTGCTGCATGCTTGGCTTCTGACTCCAGCAGGGTGAAGACAGGGTGGGCATTGCTGCCTGCTCAGTGGCTTATTCTGGTAGATTGAAGAGGGTGGGCATTGCCACCTCCTCTGCTCCTTATCCCAGCTGGGTGAAGGGAAGAAGCACATTTCCTCCTGCTCTGCACCTGATCCCAGCCAGGTGAATGCCCGAGGTGGGCATTGTCGCCTGCTCCAATCCTGATCCCAAATGGGTTTTGGTAGAGGGGTGGGCATTGCCACCTGCACCACTCCTAATACCAGCTGGGTTAAGGCAGGGGCTAGGCATTGCCACCTGCTCCGCTCCTGATCCCAGCTGGCTGAAGGGGGGTGAGCACTGCCACCTGCTCTAGCTGTGTTAAGGCAGGGGGTGGACATTGTCACCTGCTCTGCTCCTAATACCAGCTGGGTTAAGACAGAGCGTGGGCATTATCATTTGCTCCACTCCTATTACCAGCTGGGTTAAGGCAGGGGATGGGCATTGCTACCTGCTCCGCTCCTAATACCAGCTGGGTTATGGTGGGGGCAGGCATTGCCAACTGCTGTGCTCCTGATCCCAACTGGTACAAAGGGGGGGTAGGCATTGCCTCCTGCTCCGCTGCTGCTATCAGCTGGGTTAAGCTGGGGTTAGGCATTGCCACCTGCTCTGCTCCTGATCCCATCTGGCTGAAGGGGGGGAGTAAGCATTGCCAACTGCTTTGCTCCTAATACCAACTGGGTTAAGGTGGGGGTGGGTGAGCATTGCCACCTGCTCTGCTCCTAATACCAGCTGGGTGAAGGTAGGAGGTGGGTATTGCCACCTCTTCCGCTCCTAGTATCAGCTGGGTTAAGTTGGGTGGTTGGCATTGCCACCTGCCTCACTTCTAATGCCAACTGGGTGGAGGCAGGAGGCGGGCATTGCCACCTGCTCCCATCCTGCTCCCAGCCTGGGCTTCCCACCATGGCACGTTTTCTGGAGGGACATAGTGCCTTGTCTAGGCTTCCCTCCATGGCAATGCCCTCTGGTGGTGCACCAGAGTGTAAAGTGAGTTGTCTGAAATACGCTTACTCAATTATATAGTAAGATGATATTGGTCCCTTTGGTGGAATTTCATCAGAAATGCAGTTGCCAGCAAATCCCAACTTCTGAGGCTAAGCCTCCCCCATTGAAGCCCTGCGGTTGAGGGGATTCTGCCGCAGTGGATGGGCACAGCATACTGGAAAATCCTACTGACAAGTTTGGTTGTCGAAGCAAAGAGAAGCCCTTCAGTACTTACATAGAAGGTGAGTGGCTGGACAGGAACTGGCTTCAGCAATGCTACGACCCTGCAGAGAGACAACGGTCACTTGCCTTCAGAGTACAAAGTCTATGTGTCAAGTATGCCTGCCTGCTTCCATGCCACGTGTATGTTATTTGCTACCTATTAATCCTCTGAGACTGTGGAGAGTCCTGAGTGCCATTCAGTGCTTGTTATTTGTGAACTCACTGTGTTATCTAGACTTTGAAGTTAGACACTTTCACTTTTAAAGTCAATGTCCTTGGGGCCAGCTGCAGCTAATCTGAATTGTATCTTCTAAGGGAATGGGCATGATCTCTTGCTCAATCTAAACAGTGGTACTTTTGTCTCTGGCCTTTGTGCCAGAATTCTAATGGGTCCCTAACCTGAGGGCGGGACCTCCCCCTATATCTGACTATACTTTCCTTTACCACGCCACTTCTGCCAATTTCACTGTTTGAGCAACTTGAACCTGATGGATCTCTAATAAGTTTCTTCAACCAAATCACCTGTGTGTTTGCTGTAGAGGACTTGAGGGATCTACCTGCCAAGGTCTGACAATATGGATGTCAGAACCCCTTTTCTTAAAAGACAGATGGCAACAAGACACTTGAAGTGACATGAAGCAATCTCAATTGATTCCTAACCTTGGATTAGTGTCATCAGACATCTAGTTTTAATTGCAATTACTATTACCCTGGATTACAATGTTTGGGACTGGATAAAACTATGTACCCATGGTTTATGTATATTCATGAAGCACATTTCAAAAGAAAATGGGATAGAAAACTGCTGGTACTCTTTAGAAAAATGTTGAGGGTTTTTTTTTTTTTGCCACCTAGTTATCAAAAGACTCTGCACAGCTTTGGTGCTCTCCTGAATGGCCCTTGGTTAAGCTAATGTGAGGCTAATTTTAGTTCTCTGAAAATCAACTTTGGTGATTTGGGAAGAATAAAACAAGGATCATTCTCTCTGCAAGAGACCTGACGGTAAGAGCATCAAAAGCCACTCCAAAAGTCCATCCACTCCAGTCACTTGTTTTCCACAACATCCACCCAAGTGCTGCTTGAAGCAGCACTCAAAGGCATTCCCCTGCTATTACCCCCAACAAATGATGCTACCCTAAATCTGAACCTTTACAGTCCCAAGAACAGACAATTAACTGTGAGGCCTTTGCTAAGTTTTTTGCTGATAAAATAACACGAATACGCTCTGATCTAGATGCTAGCTGCAACGCAAGCGAGATAGAAGAAATGCCAAATACACTATGCAGCTTATATTTGAGCTGCTTTGAACCAATCACAATGACAGATCTTAACAAGATCTTGATGTCTGTGAAAACCACTACTTGTGCGCTCGATCCTTGCCCATCCTGGCTGTTAACGTCAAGTAAGGACCATATAAGTGAGCCACTGAGGTCTATTGTAAATCAGTTGCTAACTCAGGGCAGCTTTCCCCGACAGCTCAAACAGGTGGTTATCCATCCGCTACTTAAAAAACCATCCCTAGACAAAAATGATCTGGCCAATTATTGCCCAGTCTCTAATCTGCCCTTTCCTGGCAAAGTGATTGAGAGAGCGGTAGCTGACCAACTCCAGACTTTCTTGGATAACCTTAGCGCTCTGGACACTTTCCAATTAGGCTTCAGATCAGGGCATGGGAAAGAGACAGCACTAGTAGCATTAGTGGATGATCTCTGTCTGAATATGGACAAAGGCCATGCCTCCTTACTGCTTCCATTGGATCTGTGTGCAGCCTTTGATACAGTAGAAGGGATAGGAATGCAATAAATAAATAGATGCATCTTTCTTGGATGCATGCATCTCATGGTTCTTAATTCTCACACTGCTGGCACCCATATCCACCCTTAGCAAAAAATACCAGTCCTAGTATAGGGTTGGCTAGCGTCTGTCACTCATTTTACTTACGAGCGAGATGAGATTGATAAAGATGCTAGGTACAATCTGAAGGGCAATTTACTTGAAGAAAATACATCATCTTGTCCGGAGATGATTATGAGGCAGGAGTCCATCTTTTCCCATAGTTTGGGCACAATAATTGTCAATTCATGAGACCAAACTGGTTTGTCCACTTCAGATTCTGGGAAGAAAAACAAAGAATTCTGCATTCAGGACAAAGCTAGTCAGTATCATATGTATTAATAGTCAAGTACCCCCTACTTGTGTATACTAAGACATTTCTTTTGGGAGCACTTGGCAACAAATCAGGTAGAAACGAAGCCGAAGAACAGGACCACGTACAAAAGAGTACAAAATCAGTACATGAAGTAAAATCATTCGGGAACAGAAGCTTCTAAGAGAAAAATAGCAGTAGCAGACTATAATTGATTTACATGTGGCTTATGACAAAGCACATTGTGCGAAACGGGGCCTAATTTCCAAGCTGGCAAACCCATTGCCACCTCCAGCCGGGAGTTTGGGAATTCTTCACAACTCCTCGGTTGATTTTGGCTTATTATGTGCCTTACAATTGTGTTCTGGCAGCAAGAAAATTGATTTTGGCTTTTCGTTGTGCCTTATATTTGAGTTTTGATAGCAAGAAAATTAAACTCTTTTGTACGTGGTCCTGTTCTTCGGCTTTGTTTCATTTTGTTTGGGACCACCCCCTCTTGGATTTGCCTTAACAAATCAGGTAGGCCTGCAAACTTGGAGAACCCCCGATCTGAAACCTTGAAAAATACATTGGGGGTTAAACCTGAAAACGGGATCTGTTGCCTGCATATGAGCACACAGTGCACCTCCACTGGCCTTCCAGCATCCACCCTCTTCTGTACATGAAGCTGGTGCATCTTCCCTTGTTGTTGAACCAGCTGAGGCTGGAGACGGTCAGGGAGATGGGTGCCCCGGGTTCTAACCTGCTACCTGGGATCTCACATCAGGAAGGTCTGTCGAGGCTGGGGCATAGCCTTATAGGGAAGCAACAGGCGGCAGTGGGCCAAGCGGCTGGTGTACCAGTTCCACAGGGTGCCTTTCTCTGATCATGGAGCTTGCTTGGTGAGCTACTCAGATGCTTGGTGAGCTACCCACAGGCTCAACTGTAAGTGAGCATCACGCTTTTGCAGGATATTGTCTCGCCTTTGGGTGCTACACTGTGTGCTGCACATCTTGCAGACGTTTGTCTCTAAGAGCAGCTGCCCTAAGCTCTTTATTTTCACCTCTGGGAGTTCAAAATGTGAAGAATGACAGCCTCTATCTGTGACCCTGGGGTGTGTGTGGGCTGTGTGTGTGTTGTTGCACCCCAAAGAAACAATTTGGAACTGCAGGGGGCTTTCCTTTTAATATGATGTGCAGAAAATTTCCTCCTTTCAAATTGTAATGGGGAAATTGTATTTGAGGGTGGGGGAGATGATCTCTTCCCCTCTTCCATTTCCCTTCTCCTATTTTATTCCTTTGCTCTTCCTTTCTTTGTCATAAAGGGAGAAGACACTCTTTACCTTCCTCTGTGATGTTTTGTTTGCTTGATAATGATGAGTGGTAACAAAGATGGATGTGTGTGGAGGGGAGGAGAAAGGCAGACAGAGTGTAAGAAGAGGATGACTGAAAATTATCCCTTTCTCTATTTTCGGAGGGGGACAATCCAAGAGCCAGAGAGATAGAAAGGTCAGGGATCTGTTTACCCTTGCTTTCGACTATCCTGCCACTATCCTTTGGTGTGTTGAATGTATTCTCAGGGACTTCCTCTTCCTGACATCTTATCTTCCTTTCTTTGTCCCACTTTTCTATCTTGCCACCTTGGATGCAAGAAGACACAATATCCAGCCATCCACTGTCATCTTTAGACTAGACAGCTGTAACGAGACCTGTCTCTTCCCTTTCTAACTGGTGTTCCAATGATAAAGAAACTCACATTTCTAAATCTTAACCAAGTCTCTGAGTGTAAGCTTGTGTCTCTTTCCACAAGCGCTAGCTCTCTCTGTAGCATAGGCTGCATACTACGCAACTCTGCCAACAGAGAATAATGGGATGGGGAAATGAAAATGACAGAAATATATAGAAGGAGTGGGAGTACACATGGGTGAGATAAAAAGAGTGAGAAACGTGAGAGAGTGAGACAGAGTACAGAGAAAATATCTCTATAGCCATTCACATTACAAATAGGTGCATGGGATCACACTCTAAAGATGAAAAATTGCTGGAAATAAACCACAACACAATCCACAACAAAGAATTCTGCATTCAGGACATGGTTCCTGAGCATTCCCTGTAATCACATCCTCCTGCAGAAGACATCCTTTTACATCATATAGCAGAACCATCTGATTCGGTTTCGTTTTCCCGGCCATGTCGGACGCTCCTCTCCGCAGGTCCGGGAGGAACCGTCTGAGCAGCCTGACCGGGCGGTTGACCCGCGAGGGTTAACCCCCAGGACTCCCAGTGAGGGAGCCAGGGTCCTGGGCGCCGCGGGAAGAACCCCCTGGAAGCAATGCAGGGGGTAAATTGCCCGTTTGCTCCAACGGAGGCCGGCAGACTTGTGCAGCACTCCATGTGCTGCCGGGCCATGGAGAACCGTGAATCACGTGGTCGGAGGAACGGTGGGAGAGTCTGTTGTGCTGGCTTCATACTTATGCTCAGTTCAAACTGATACATGCCCAGGAGGAAGTGAGGAGTGATACTCACAAAACGGGTTAATGTTATTTGCCTGCAAGTTCCCGTCGGCGTATTTTTCTATATATATTTTGACTTCATGGACTGTTAATGTACCACTGGCACAAGCTCCCACCTACCGATTCTTCTTTGTCAATTTTGGCATTTGCACTTTAACTGATAGATTTGTTCCGGACAGTGACGATTTACAATTATTGTATACTTGCTACTTACTTGAACTCTGTATTTATGCACTTATGATTGATTTTGTATAATCTAGCTTGTATTTATGTATGTATTTATAGCACTTTTGCACTTTGTATTATAAGAAACTGGATTACACTTAGGATTTGACTTCTTGAAGCCCTGGTTTGTTGTCCTCTGGCCATGGAGAACGGCAATAAGCAGATTTAAGGTGAAAACCTGTGAGTAAGCAAATCCCTTCTGATTTTCAAGCGTATGCGAAGGATTGGTGGGAGTTGAAGCTAAAAAGGCGCGGATTTCTTCCCCTGCACCGAGTTTCGGAACTTAGTTGGCGCCCCCCACCCCTAAGATGGCGACGAGAAAGCAGAGCCCAGCAATGAGTAAATCGGTGATGGCAACGTTACAAGGGAAGGGGGAAACTTTGGAAGAGATGGTGAGATGAGCAGTTTTTGATGCTGTGCAGCCCTTTGTTGAAAAACTGAATGAAATGGGGCAAAAGGTTGATTCAGTGGAAAGCGAAGTGAAAGCAATTAAAGAAACAGCGACCGGAGCAGAGCATGAAAGCAACAAGTAAGGAAGTGAAGCTTTTGGAGAATCAAATAATAGGATTACAAGTGGACCGTGCCCAAACGGTACTGCATCTTCAAAATGTAAAAGAAGAGCAAAGTGAAAATTTAAAAGATTTGGTGTCTGGACTTTTGGCGCCATTCGCAAAGGCAACTAAAGAAGAGCTAAAAAGCGATATTTTGGAAGTACGTCGGACATCTTCAAAGTATGTAATGAAGCGTCAGCTACGTCGCGAGATTATAATTGACTTTTCATCTAAGAAGATTTGGGACACCATTTTATATAATTCGTACAATGTGGACTTGGATTATTTGGGCAATAAGGTTAAAATATTGAAGGATGTCCCATTTTTGGCTCGTAAAAGAAGATTCAAGTATAAAGGACTTGCGGCTTTCTTGAGGAAATGTGATGTAAAATATAAATGGCAGGTATTAGGAGCAGAGCAGGTGTCAATGCCCTTCTTCCCTTCACCCAGTTAGGATAAGGAACAGAGCAGGTGGCAATGCCCACCCCCCTCCATCACCTATTTGGGATCAGGAGTGGAGTAGGTGGCAATGCACTCCTCACACCTTCAGCTGGCTGGGATCAGGTGCAGAGCAGGAGGCAATGCACTTCTTCCCTTCACTCAGTTAGGATAAGGAACAGAGCAGGTGGCAATGCCCACCCTCTTCAACCTACTGGAATAAGCTACTGAGCAGGCAGCAATGCCCACCCTGTTTTCAAACAGCTGGAGTCAGGAGCCAAGCATGCAGCAATGCCTGCCCCTCCCCCTTCAACCTGCTGGAATCAGGGGCAGAGCAGGTAGCAATGTCTGCTCCCCCTTCACCCAGCTGGGATCAGGAGCAGAGCACGTAGTAAAGCCTGTCACATACCTTCACCTGTCTGGATCAGGCACAGAGCAGGAGGCAATGCCTTCCTCCTTTCACCCAGTGGGGAGCAGATGACAATGCCCACCCACCCCCTTCACTCAGCTGAGATCAGGCTTGGAGCAAGTAGCGATGCCTGCCTCTCTTCACCCAGCTGTAGTCAGGCACAGAACAGGAGGCAATCCCCCCCCCCTTTAACCGGCATGTATCATGCATAGAGCAGCTAGCAAAGCCGACCAGATCAGGCGTGGGGCAGTTGACAATGCCCAACCTTCTCCTTCATCAGCTGGAATCAGTGACGGAGGAGGAGCAAAAGCCTGCTTGCCCACCCTCCCCTTTCTTGAGCCCATTGCGCCCCCCCATGGGCTTTTTTGCTAGTCCTACTATATAAAAGTCTAAGTGTATTTAAGACAACTCACTTCCTAACCTGGTGTGCCACCAGAGTGTGCTGTTGTGGAGAGAAGCCCAGATGAGACAACCAGACCTCGAGAGAGTGCGCCATGGTGTGAAGCCCAGGCTGGGATCAGGCATGGAGTAGGAAGCAATGCCCACCTGCCACCTTCACCCAACTGGAAACAGGAACAGAGAAGGTGGCAATGCCCACCCCCACTTTCACCCAGCTGGGATCAGGAGTGGAGCATGTGGTGAAAGGTTTTTCCTATAAGTTTAGGGCATTTGCAGATGATGCGATGTTTATCTTGGAAGATCCAGTTCAGACACTTCCGTTGCTACTGAATAAGATCAAGGAGTTTGGAGATTTGGCAGGATTTTATATTAACAAATTAAAGTCCGAACTGTTATGTAAAAATATGATCAAAGCAAAACAGGAGGATTTAATGAGACTTACTGAGTGTGAAGTGGTCAAAAAAACAAAATACTTGGGAATTGAGTTAACAATGAAAAATATAGATTTATTTAAGAACAACTAGGAAAAATTGTGGGTACAATTGGAAAAAAGATATGATAAAATGAAGTAAATTGAATTTGTCATTGATGGGTCGTATATCTGTGGTGAAAATGAATGTATTACCAAGGATAATGTTTTTATTGCAAACAATTCCAATTGTTAAAGAGGTGAAACAATTTGATAAATGGAAAAGGAAATTGCTAAATTTTGTTTGGGCGGGCAAAAAACCAAGGGTTAAGATGAAGGTATTGTGTGAAGCAAAAGAAAAAGGTGGTTTGCAAATGCCAAATTTGAGATTGTATCATAAAGCGATCTGTTTGACATGGCTAAGAGATTGGGTACATTTAACTAATCATAAATTGTTAACTTTGGAAGGGCATAACAATATTTTTGGTTGGCATGCTTATTTATGGTATGACAAATATAAAATGGATGGTATGTTTTTACATCATTATATAAGAAAAAGTATTTTCTCTGTATGGCTGAAGTACAAAAAATTTTTGGAAGAAAGAAGACCTTTATGGATTGTTCCTGCAGAAGTCATAAAACCGCATTTGGAATATCAAGGGAAGGAATGGCTAACTTATAAAGACTTGTTGTTAATACATGGAGATATCGTTAAAATGAAGAAAGAAGAGAACTTAACTTTTAAATATGGATGCCTACAATACCAGCAAATTAAAGACTTATATGAGTCAGATAAAAAGAAATTTAGTTATAGAAGGGAAAATTCAGCAATGGAAGAACTTTTATTAGGAGATTATAGGAAAATGATTTCGAAATTTTCTAAACGATTATTGAAATGGTATACAGAGGATGAAGTGGTTAAGGTTCAAATGGTGAAATGGGCATTGAATTTTAATAAAGAGATTACAATGAATCATGGGAGTATTTATGGAAAAATGCCCTGAGAATATCCACGTGTGTCAATTTGAAGGAAAATTGTTATAAAATGATGTACAGATGGTATTTAACGCTGAAAAATTAGCAAACATGAATAATGTAATGTCCAATAAATGTTGGAAATGTCAGGAACATGAAGGTTCCTTTTACCATATATTGTGGACTTGTGATAAGGTAAAACAATTTTGGTCTTCTATTCATGCTGAAATATTGAAAATTTTGAAATGTAATTTGCAGAAAAATCTTGAAATGTTTTTGTTAGGACTTAATTTAGAAACTATAAATGTAAGAGATAGAACATTATTATGGTATATGATTATAGCAGCGAGATTGCTGTATGCACAATATTGGAAGAAAGACAAGATACCAGAAGTTGATGAGTGGATACAAAAACTTTTGTAGATGGTGGAAATGGACAAATTAACTAGAAAGCTAAAAGAACAAAGTTCAAATGATTTTCTGACAGTTTGCAGAAACTGAAAGACTATCTGGAAAAGAATTGGAATGTAAAAGACCAATTGTGGTCTATGGATAATTTTTGATGAGTATTATGTAATTTGTTGAATTTAGTATTGATTGTAACTTTAGCTTTGAAGATTATGGAAAATAATAGAATTAGAGGGAACAATGTATGAATTATAGGGTATAAGTGCTGTTGGAGGTCTGACGGGGGGGGAGGGAAAGGGTGGGTTGGGGATAAATTTGTACTCAATAGGAGAAAGAAATAGTGAAATGTATATTTTTTCTTTTATGTTTGTTCTCAACCTATCCAATAAAACGTTTCTTTAAAAAAAAAAGGAGTGGAGCATGTGGCAATGTCTGCCTTCTGCATTCACCCAGCTGGTATCAGGAACAGAGCAGGTTGCAATGCCTACCTGCCCTTCACCCAGCTGAGATCAGGAGCAGAGCAGGTGGCAATGCCCATCCCCTCTCTTCAGCCAGATCAGGTTGCAGTGCCCTCTCTCTGCCTTCACCCAGCTAGGATCAGGATCAAAGCAATTGGCAATGCTTGCTTCCTCTCTTCACCCAGCTGGGATCAGGAGCAGAGCTGGTGGGAATTCCCACCCCCTGCCTTCACCCAGCTGGGATCAGGAGCAGCTTGAAATAAGAGAGAGCCACAGAAATAGCAACCGCTAAAGTTTACAAGCACTATTGCTATTTGAATTCTCTAGAACGTATGATGCTATTGGCTGGCTGTTATGGTCATTTTTGCCTTCTGTAATGGATTGACCTTTCTATTTTACCACATAAAGAAGATTACTTGATGGTTTAACTGTTATGTACTGTGTCTTTAAAAATCTGTAGTGGTAAGTTAGTCATGGCATTTCTCTGTTTTGGTGGGATCAGGAGCAGAGCAGGTGGCAATGCCAATCTCCCCTTCACACAGCTTGGATTAAGGAGTGGAGCAGGTGGCAATGACCACGCCCACCTTCACCCAGCTGGGATGAGGAGCAAAGCAGGGAGCAATGCCCATCTTCCACCTTCACCCAGCTGGGATCAGAAGCAGAGCAGGTGGCAATTCCCACCTGCCCTTCAAGCTGGGATCAGGAGAGGACCAACAAAACACAAGGGTTCCATGAAGTATACCCGATAAGGAGATACAGACCTACCGCAAGTAGATACTAAACTCTGATCAAGCAGCCTGCCCGCCACTACACATGGGCATGGACCAAAAAAATAATGAACCTGCAGTTCGTGGTTCGTTGCCACCAATGAAACTGAACCCACAAACCGTAATGAACATGCCCCGCTGACTAACATGTTCGTGGTTCGTGGGGGTCAGAACGGCCCCTGTTGGACTTAGAGAGCCCATATTCACAGGGAGTGTTTAGCAGGCTCTCCTCCAGCCAGCACCCAAGTTAGGTCAAGATTGCAATAGGGATCTTGGAGTTATACCTTCTCCAATCCGAGGCCCCCAGGAAACTTCCAGTAGATACAATTAGAGCCACCAGTTGATGTTGGCCCATACGTTGGCATACTCTCTCTGACTCTCTTCTCAAAGGCTAGCAAGTAGCAAGCAACAGCTCTGTCCCACTCCACTGCTTGCTGAAAGTGAAAGCCAGAGTCGGGAGCACAGTGCCCTTTTATAAACCGAGGTCTCATTGAGAAAAGCAGGAGGTCTGTGGTTGGCCGTCAGAGCTGCCTATCAGGGTTTGCAGGGATGAGATTGGAGTGCCCATGGCTACAGAACACCCCCTCCCCCTCCCTCCCCCTGGGTGTCTTCTCCTATGTAACCAATTTTAACCAATTTGCAGCTCCATGGTTGGAAGGAAGACCTGCCCATAAAGGTAAGTTGGGCTTCGATTCGGGTTTCCAGGGTGACAGAAGGAGTGCAGACAGAGTTCAGGCAGTCCCCTGACTCCATTTCCAAGGGAATTGATTGATGGTGACTGTCTGGCTTCACGAACTGTGGACGAACGCAATGAACCGGACTTGTTACGAACACTCATTCATTGGCCATGGACCCTCACGAACTGCCAGTTCGCGAACAGACAATCCAGCAGTTCATGGGTTTTTTGAGTTTGTAATGCGGTTCTTGCCCATGTCTACCTGCCACCCTCACCCAGCTGAAATCAGGCCCAGAGCAGGTGACAATGCCCACCCAACCTTTACCCAGCTGGGATCGTGCATGGAGGAGGGGGCAATACCCATCATCCACCTTGTCAGGGCTTGCGGTGGTGGCTGCTGGGCGGGGCGCTGGCTTGACCGGCCCTGACATCAAGGAGGTGCCATTGATGCTGCAGGACCCTGCTGTGTTGAAGAAGGGGCGGTATACCTCACCCAGACTCCCTCTCAGTCCACTTGCTGGCCTGCTCAACCTGTGCCACTCACCCCCTTTGATCTCTGCCATTTCCTCCTTCGTCGACCCTCCTCCTTGCCTCCGCTCTGCTCCGCTCCGCACCAACTCCACTCCATTGCTCCTAAACCCACCGCTCCCTGTGGGTGTGCTTCCCTTTTATTCCTTCAGCCTAGCCATGCTCCACCTGTCAACCATGCCCTCCTGCTGCCTTCCACCCATGGCCATAGCTGGCCTATGCAGCTGCACCTGTGCTCATTTGGCTGGAAGCACTGAGCTGGTCCACCTGTGCCTTGTTGGCTGGCTGTCCAGCCTCCCTGGCTGAGCTGACGGCTGAAGGCAGGCACAGCTGAGAATCCCTGGCTGGCTGTCCATCTCCTCCCACAGAATGCCTCAGGCAGCTCCACCTGAAGCTGCTTAGCTCCTAGCATCCCCTGGTTTAGGTTACTGCTTTCCAGCTGGGCTGCAGCCTGGCGCGTGGCTCTGAGCTGCTGAGGCTGCTGCTCCTCCCTGGCTGGTAAGGCTTCAGCTTGGCCCACTGCTGGCTGCCTGTCCTCACTGTCTTGGCCCTCTCCATCCGCTCTTGCCCCCTCTGGGTTGCCCTCAGTCTCCTTACCTGGCCCCCTGGACTCCCACTGGAGGGTGGGGCTGGCTGGCCTCCACCTGCCCCTTCTAACCCTCTGAGGCTTGGGTGTCTCTTCCGTTCCCCCTATGGCTGGCTGGGGCTTGGGTGTCTCTTCCTTTCCCCCTGTGGCCAGCTGGATCTGGGTCTGGCTGTCTGTTGAGGCAGCTGGGCCGCTGTCTCCTGGGGGTCTCCTGACCTCTTCTCCAGGTAAGTCTGGGGGCTGGGCTGTAGACCCTGGACACACCTTCACCCAGCTGGAATCAGGACTGGAATAGGTGGAAATACCGATCTCCTCTTCAACTAGCTCAGATCAAGAGCAAAGTAAGTGGCAATGCTCACTCCCCCCTTCACCTGGCTGAGATGAGGAGCAGAGCAGGTGGCAATGCCCACACTCTGCTATCACCCAGCTAGTATCAGGTATGGAGCAGGTGACAATGCCTACTATCCACCTTCACTCAGCTTGTATCAGGAGCAGAGCAGGCGGCAATGCCCCCCTTCACCCGGCCGGGATCTGCCATGGAGCAGGAGGAAATGCCCGCCCACTTTACCTAGCTGGAATCAGAAGCCAAGCAGGTGGCAATGCCCTCCCCCTTCACCCAACCAAGATCAAGCAAGAAGCAGGAGACACGACCCATCCCCCTTCACCCAGCCAGGATCAGGAGCGGAGCATGAGGCAATGCCTGCCCCCTTCATCTGGCCTGGATCAGGCAGGGAGCAGGAAACTATGCCTGTCCACCCTTTCAACCTGCCTTAATCAAATGTGGAATGGGCGGCATTGCCTGACAGTCCCTGGCAGTTAGGTCCCTCAAGCCCTCCATAGTTAACACGCAAGTATTCCAGTAGAAGTAGCTTTATTGAGATCTATGCAGTACAGGTATTCACCCGACGGTGGGTATTGGCAGAAGTGACAATTCAAATCAAGGTATCACTAGTTATAGGAAGATTTTCCCGCCCTCCAAAGTCTGTTGACATTCTGGTGGGAAACGTCACACAGACTTGTGGGAACAGATTAGTTTAGGCTACATAAGGTACGCAGAGAACTATCTCAGCTCCTGAGAAAGACACATTGGAGTCTGGGAGCAGTTAGCTCCAAGGACACTTGCTTGAAAACTGAAAGTACATATTTCTAAGAGATAACGGGAGGCCTTTCTGGCTCTCTTGCAATTAACAGTTGAACAATCTCAAATGGCTTACACAGAATACAGTGTATAGTTTTGGCAGACAGGAAATGGTATACCTACATGGCAATCAGCAGTCACCCACCAAAATATAAACATGGCATGTGTACATGCAAACATTGCATCGATACTGACATACATGACATTGCCCCCTCCCACTTCACCCAGCCAGAATCAGGAGGCAATGCCCACCTCTCCTCATTCAGCCAGTCTCAGGTACAGAGGAGATGGCCATGCCTGCCCCCTGCCTCCCCGCCTTCATCAGGCTGGGATCAATGACGGAGGATGAGGGAATGCCTACCTGCCCATCCTCCCCTTTCCAGAGCCTGTTGTATTTTTTTTCCACAATGGGCTTTGTTGCTAGTCCTGAAATATTTCCCAAAGAGCAAAATGAAGGGTGTTAGGGCAGCAAAGACCTGCCACTCTTCAACACAAGGAGGTAGAAACCCTGCAAAATGTTTCTGGACATTCTGTGGTTGCTTCAAGGAGTTTCCTTCCTGTTGAACCTGTGGGTCCTAGTCACTGCAGGAATATCTCAGAAATCCTCCTGAGTGTTGCATCACTGGACAGCCCTATACTGCTCCTAGAGTTGCAAATTCTGGGGTAGGAAAGTAATGGAGGTTTGATGGGTGGAGCCTGGAGAGGCCAAGGATTGGAGAGGAGAGGACCTCAGTAGGCTGCAATGCACTGTTACACAGTCCACCCTCCAAAATACCCATCCTCTCCAGGAGAACTGATCTCTGTATTCTGAACACCATTTGTAATTCTGGGAGATCTCCAGGACCTGACTGGAGATTGGCACGCCTAACCACTCAATTCAGCAGTGGTTGAAACTTTCCTGCAGCCTGAGGAACTTAACTAGCTCTTCCTCTGGCAGAATACTTCTCTTATCCATAAAACACAGGCAACTACATCCATTCCCCATTGTGGACAGAGGTTGCAGGTAGCCATGTTGTTGTGCTACAGCAAGAGCCAGAAACAAAAGCCTGGGTACACTTTGTTGTCATGTCTCATGGAAGCATCCTACATTGACAGCACTTTTGGTGCAGCCAAACACAGAAGCATCAAACTAAACATATAAAAATGAGTAGTTATATGTGAGGATCATTTGTGGAACTACTGATTTTTGTATCTTCAGGTGAATGCTTTCATTTGATGTTTTTTCTTCCCAGAAGAATAAAGTGCAACTTGACAGTGCCTTTCCCCTGCTCTGTTTTATCTTTCCAGAGCTGCTTAATGTTCTATACAGGATGCTTACAAAAGGCCTCAAAATCATGACCTGAAAGGTTCAACCTCCATTTCTTTCTAACTCAAGACTAGGGAAGAGGGTTGATATGCCATTCTATAAGGGCTAAAATCTCAGGCAACGAATGACTCAAAGATCTCTTATCCAGTTGGGAAGAACAGCTCATGAGGCCAAATACCACCTCTCCTTGTCGTAGTTTGGGTGTGTGCATTCATGCATGTGAGTAGAAGGAAGGATTTTAGGGCTTTTAAAGGGTAATCTTGTATGCCCCAATCACCATCATTCTTGAAAAGACTGGGGGTTAGATAGGATGACGCCTTCCTCTTCAGTAAGAAACTTGTGGTGGCAAGTGGGAAGAATTTGTTTTCTTTCTCCTCCACTCTGCAGACACCCATTTTGCAATACCTAGCTCCTGGGGAAAGTAAAGGTATGGTATATCTCCCTATGCCCAAGCTTTCCCTGGTTCTGTCTAGGATCCTAGACAAAGTCTCTTAATTTTTCACTGCACATTCTTTGGCTATCGCTATTTCAGTGTCTTTCTCACCAAGTTCGCCATGGTGGCCTCCTCCCTTTCACTCCAAGAGCAGTAGGAATCCCTGTCCCTGCACATGCTACTTACCATCCAGCCACTTCTGGGAGGTCATGTTGATGGTATGAAATGTGGTTTGTAACAAATAGAAGTAAACTTCCTGTATCCCCAGGAAGGTATAATCATAGTGAGAGTCAGGGAGGTTCACAAATTCATCCAGTGCCTTCCATTCCATCAGCCAAACAGAGGACAAGCAGGCTGCCAAGAGGAAAAGGGTTAGAGGATGCATGTCCCAGGACCTAGTCGGACCCCTCTCCAGGGAGGTGTTGCCTGATAATGGCGAGAAGTTTGCTGCCTATTTCTAGTGATGGGAAAGGAAAGAGCTTTGCTGGCGTGGCTTTCGAAAGGAATGCCACGCTGAACACTCCCATTGCCTTTAAACACCCATCCAATCCCCTTGGGCTGAATCATCGGCACAGCTGGTAGCAAAATCATCCCATGCGCCCGAGGAGGAGCCAGGAAAGGTCACCTTGACTCTTGGCAAGGATCTCATTATTCAGCAAAGTCTAAAGAGGACTAGGTAAATTTCGCAATACGAGTAAAACCTACTGAGAATCTTTAAAGATTAGGTCACAGTCAATGAAAAATCAATTTCCATTCCTAATAATGGTGGAGGGGAAGGCAGATCTCAATCACTATCCATATGCCCATTTGCTATGTCATGGGATTGTGCTGCTTGCTGTGAGATTTAGTTTCCAACATGGAACCCGTCAGCTGCTCTCCCTCCTTTCCTTTTGTCTAAACACCACAATATTAACAAAGAGGGAGATGAAAGCTTTTATTTACGGGATGATGGAGGCCTTTTCTGCTTGTCCTTACAGGGACGGCCCTCTCACAGAACACTGGCGGCTTTTCTCCAGGATTCTAAACATCACTTTATAGATGCCAGAGCTTGGAACGAAATAAACACACTCAATCTCCACTATGATAATGATGCCACCGCAGTAACCTCAATGTAAATGGATCCCCTTTCTAGACTTACTAAGTGGTTCCCACTTCACGTATTTCTTTTATTGTCTTAACAAGGCTGCCCCTATTTGTTACTTCAAACCCTTTATCAAAAACCTAGCCCAAACCAATATACTTGATCCACAATCAGCAGAGGGTTCATCTAGAAGAAAAAGCAACATGGAAGCATCCGCCTGAAAATATAAAACAGTAGTTGGTGATCAAATAACACTCTTGCAACTACTAGTTTTTATAGTTTCAGGTCACCGTTTCTATGTTTTGCTTCTTCTTTCCAGAAGATCAAATGTGCTTTCTGCGCAGAAGGCTTCAAAAAGACCTTACAAATTTCCGGAGTCTTTATTCTGTCACTCCACTGAGCAACGTTTAGAGCCTCTCTTCCACCTAAGGGACATTCTCAGAGCCAAGCTACAAGTGACGCCTTACACAGGTTGGACACTTGTCAGCTTCCCTCAAGTTTTGATGGGAAATGTAGGCATCCTGGTTTTACAGCTTGGCTCTCCATTACAGCTGCAAGACCAGGATGCCTACATTTCCCATCAGCACTTGAGGGAAGCTGACAAGTGTCCAACCTGTGTCAGGCGTCACTTGTAGTTTGGCTCTCAGTTTAAGAGGCCGTTCTGGTGGAGGAAGAATGCTTAAACTGGAGGATGTTTCCTTTGGCTGCAGGAAGGATTCAGCCAGTGCTCAGTGGACTGGCAAAATGCAGGACTGTAATATGACATTCTGGAGGATTTCTGAAATGATATTGCAGAGACCATGGTCCAAGGACTTTGCAAGGAAGAAATCACTGATATATCAAGAAAACACACACAAGCCATTTTTTAGGAACTCCCCCTTCTCATCCTTCCCAAACCTGATAAGGCAAGTTTTGCAGTTCTCCTTATGCGTCACCTTCCCTTGCTTCTTCTCCAACCCTTAAGGTCCATCTACATATTTCAAAGCCCATCTGTTCACTGGCAAACAACAGGAGGATTTTGCAGCAGATGTGCAATGGGAGATTTCTAGCTGCTAGGTACATGCCAGTTCTTTTCTGCTTACAACCAAAGCAGGTAGGAAGCAGCAGCATGAGATGAGCCTCTCCTCCCTGGTGTTCTGACATTTGCAAACTACCCTTTTGGCCTCCAAAAAGCTCCACTGTGAAACTTTGCTGTAACCAGATAAGAAATGTGATTCTAACAATGGAGCCAACAGCAGCAATGTCAAGGAGGTTGCAAATGCTAAAACAGCAGGGGCAGGGGGACGGGGACAAAACTCCTTCTCCCTGTCTACTTTGGCTGCAACGAGAAAATCAGGGGTGTATGTGTGGGAAGCAGAAAACTTCTATCGCACATCAGTCTTTATGCTGGTCTCCAATGAACATGAGGACTTTGCAATGTGTAGATAAGCCATAAGGGCTGAAAAGTGCACCCACCTTCTCTACTTTTTCCACCTCATTTTTTGCTCATTGAGGAATAATTCTTGCATGATAGAAAAGGATGTGATTAGAGAGAATGCTGAGGAGCTATGTATTGAATACAGAGTTCTGTGTTTCTCTTCCCATAACCTGATGCAGACAAACTAATTGGGTAGCATGAACTGAGATAATAGAACAATGTAGGAATCATGTCTCCAGATAAACTGAGCTGGGGAAATTGATTCATCGGTTTCAAGTCATTCATTCTAGTATCTCATTGAATTCAAGGTGGCTTACACAATGCAAGCCCATGCACTCAAAATCTGGGATATTCAACAAATTATACAATAGGACATCCATAGCAGAAATTTGGAAAAGAAGTATGAAATAAGGATACGGGAATGAGGAGATGAAACATTGCTGAAACAAAATGTAAGTAATTTTAAGTCACCTATTAAATGACACAGAAACTACCCACTAGGAGCATATCTGCATCCACAGACAGTAGTCAGTAGTATAGTATGCAATCCCTGTCCCTTTACCAAAAGATCTTTCTGAAGGAACTTTCAAAGGATCTTTTCTTTACAGCAAAGTCTTCCTACCTGTGTAAAAAAGCCCTCCTAAGTAATTCAGGTTTGCATAGCTGCTCGAAAGTGAAAAAAGAGTGGGAGATTATCATAGCAACTCATATATTTAGCAATCTTATTTAAATTGTATTTCCCACTGAATGATGGAAGTAATCCTGTCCTATCATAGGGCAATTACTGTGTGCCATGAATAGAAATGAGTGCTCCAATGACATCTTTTCTGCACTTTTTCCTCTTGAGAGAGGTACTAGACAAGGTTGTCCTCATTCTCCTTTTATTTTTGGAACCTCTGGCTTGTACTGTTAGACAAAATAGTAAGCTATACGGCTTTGCACATAGCTCTTTAGAATTTAAAATTATTTCATAGGCAGATGATCTTTTATTTTTTTTATCTCAGATCCAGCCTTCCGTGAGCTTCAGTAATAATTATGGGGATTTGTCAAATCAGCATTGGACAAAAAATCAGCATTGATGCCACTGGGAGACAATATATCAGAGAATGTATTTGCTGGTGGACATTTTTGCTCCTGCCCAGATGTCACTAATTTGGAGTATTGATCTCTAGAAATATTAATTATATGATTGTACTAAACTTTAGCAAGTTGATTACTGTTATGTCTTTGGACAGATAGGCAACTCTCAGTCATTATGGGGTAAAGTACATACACCCAAAATGAACATTATAACTAGAATTATATATGATTTATATGTGATTTTTTTCATATACCTTTTAGATATATTCATAAAATTAGTATTTTGTATCAGAAATTTAAATGGGGTTCGTCATCACCACGGATTTCTTTAAAGAAGATGCAACTTTCAAATAATGAAGGAGGATTTCTTTTTCTCTATCTTGTACAATAATTTGTACAAGTTAACAAATATTTGTATTTATTAATTTGTACAAATTATTGTGATTGCTCATCTCCATTGGATTATTCATCTTGGGCAGTCTTGGAGGCTTGTTGTTTGGAGCCACTCTTTAAATTGAATGCATTAGGGTCTACTAATGTTAGAATGGATCCTATTCCATCTCCATTTTCTCAGCTGAGGTCTAGACAGATGTATCAATTTTTGTTGAATAGCAATATTTACAATTGCAACATTTGTTGGTATTTAAATATGGTCCTGTAGCTTTGAGTGTTTCTGAATCATCCCCATTTCTGGAAACTGATTCTATCAACCCAGATAATGAAACTTATAATATTTGTTTATAAATTCTTTGTTTGGTAAGAAATATGATATATAGAGGCTCAGAAATAAACATAATAGCAAAGTTGATCATCCAGTTCTGCCAAAGTAGTTGGACACAGCTTTAAGCCTTATACCTGTTGCTTCTATGGATCTTAAGCTGTACCTTATTCAGCAAAAAAATATGTTTATGGTATATTGGACACCATGGCACATTTTTAGTAAAGGAATAATACAATGTCCAATTTGAGGAAAGATGACTTGAAGCCGATGCATCAATTTCTTGAGCTCTGTTTATGAGGCAACGTGAATCCTAGATTGTTTTCTTATCTCAGTTCATGCCACCCAGCCTGTTTGTCCACTTCAGATTCTGGGAAGAGAAACGCAGAACTCTGCATTCAGAACATAGCTGCCTAAGCACATTCCTTTATTTATCAACGAGCAAAATGCCAGAGGGAGAAGGTGGAGAAGGTGGCTGAGCTTTTTAACCCTGGTGGGTTATCAATACATTGCAAAGGACTTGTGTTTATTGGAGAACAACATGGAGACTATGCATCAGATGTGCAATGGGAGTTCTCTGCCTCCCCCCACTCCCACACCACCTTGTTCCTGCTCGCCATTTCTACTGGCAGCCAAAGCAGGTAGAGTGAAGGAATTTTGGTTTCTCCCCCTGCCTTTTTTAAATTTGAAAGTTGCCCAGCAAAGTTGTTAGCTCCATTGTTAAAATCTTGTTACTTACATGGCTGCACGAGTTTCACAGTGGAGGTATTAGCAGCTCCAAAGGGCAGTTTCCAAATATCAGAAGACCTGTTTCTTCCTACCTGCTTTGGTTGTAAGCTGAAAAGAGCTGGTGGATGTATGGAAGCCAGAAACAAGAGAACATGAAGCATAAGGAGAACTTCAAAACTTGCCTTATGAAGTCTGGGAAGGATGAGAAGGGGGAGTTCCTAAAAATAGCTTGTGTGTGTTTTCTTGATATCTCGAGGGTTTCTTCCCTGCCAGGTCCATGAGAAATGGTCTCTCTCTACAATGTCATTTCAGAAAAGAAATACTTTCCTTTGTTGCTGCCTGAGAGCCCAGCCAATGTCTCTCAATTTTTCACTGCCCATGAATAGGGATGTGCGTTTCGGCTTTCTGAATGCCGAAAGAAAGCCGAAACAAAAGTGTTTCGGCTTCTTTTGGGTCAGCCGAAACGTTTAGGAGAAAGCCGAAACGTTTCGGCTAGCCGAAAGAAAAAAAGCCGAAACGCTTCGGCTTCTTTCGGCTTTCTTTCAGCTTTTCAAAGGGAAAATGCCTCCGTCTTCCCGGACGTCTAGGGGAGGCATTTCCCCACCGAATCAGCCCAAAATTGGTGGGGAACTTCCTCTAACCCCTCTCTAAAACCTCCCCAAGTTTCAGACCGATTGGACTTTGGGGGGCCAAGTTATGGCCCCCCAAAGCAGGTCCCCCTATCCTCCCATAAGAAAGCGAAGGAGCAGCATATTGTTAGCATGCTGCTGCTCATCTTCTTCATTATTTCCTATGGGGAAAAATGAAGAAGCAGGCTTCCTTTGCCAGGGGTGGCATTTTGCATGCCACCTTACCCTCAAGGGCCCTTCTCCCACCCTTCCTCCCACCCCCCACCAAGGCTCAGCCTGCTCCCACTTGGGGGGGCCATTTCATGGCCTCCCCAAGTAGGTGCTCTGCTCTCATCTCTACCACTGACAGCTGGGGGAGGCTTGTCTTGCCAGGGGTGGCATTTTGCATGCAAAATGCCCCCCAGCCCTCAGGGGCCCTTCTCCCACCCCTCCTCCCACCCCCCACCAAGGCTCAGCCTGCTCCCACTTGGGGGGGGCCGTTTCATGGCCTCCCCAAGTAGGTCCTTTCAGCCCCTAAAGTCCACCCCTTACAGCCCCACACAAACCCAATCCCCCCCAGCTGCCACACACAGACCCAAATCCCCACATTATCCCCTCACAGACCCAAATCCACCCCCACCTGCCCCACACCCATAACCCCAGGAACAGGCTGGCAAAGGCCAGCCTTCTCCCTTTGTTCCCTATGCTGGGAACTTCTAAACTCTCTTTCCCTGGGCAATTCTGCACAGCCCAGGGGTGCCACAATGGTGGGCACACTTCTGAGTGCCAGCTGGTCCCTGTGAAAGAGCACCTGAACCACAGACACCCTCCCTCAAATTCCCCCACCACCTACAGAGATGGCTGGCCAGCCAGCCCCATTGTTCCCTATGATGGGAACCAACTGCACAACAAAGAATAAAACATGAACAACACAAAATAAAGTTTTTTAAAAATTATTTTCTCCCTTTCAAAGTACAAGTAGGCAAAGCATTATGACACATTACACCAGCAGTCCCCCACACAGAAAAATTAAAACACAACTCACTTAACATCAGAGAATCACAAAACACGATTCCTGTCAAAAACACTTTATTTCTTAAACAGCTTTAGGATACACAGCAGGGGGGCGCACCAAAGGGCATGGCAGCAGTATCTTACACAAAAATAACACAACTCACTCAACATCAGAGAATCACCCCAAAATATTGCTGTCAAAAGCACTTTATTTCCTTAACTGCTTTAGGTTACACAGTAGGAAGGCACAACAGGGCATGAAAGCAGTGTACTACATAAAAATAACACAACTCACTTCACATCGGAGAATCACACAAACACAACTGCTGTCAAAAACGGTGAAGTGGGTTGTATTATTTTGTGTAGTATACTTCTATCATGCCCTTTGGTGCAACCCCCTGCTGTGTATCCTAAAGCTGTTCAAGAAATAAAGTGTTTTTGACAGGAATTGTGCTTTTGTGATTCTCTGATGTTAAGTGAGTTGTGTTATTTTTGTGTAAGATACTGCTGCCATGCCCTTTGGTGTGCCCCCCTGCTGTGTAACCTAAAGCTGTTCAAGAAATAAAGTGTTTTTGACAGGAATCGTGTTTTGTGATTCTCTGAAGTTAAGTGAGTTGTGTTAATTTTTCTGTGTGGGGGACTGCTGGTGTAATGTGTCATAATGCTTTGCCTACTTGTACTTTGAAAGGGAGAAAATAATTTTTAAAAAACTTTATTTTGTGTTGTTCATGTTTTATTCTTTGTTGTGCAGTTGGTTCCCATCATAGGGAACAATGGGGCTGGCTGGCCAGCCATCTCTGTAGGTGGTGGGGGAATTTGAGGGAGGGTGTCTGTGGTTCAGGTGCTCTTTCACAGGGACCAGCTGGCACTCAGAAGTGTGCCCACCATTGTGGCACCCCTGGGCTGTGCAGAATTGCCCAGGGAAAGAGAGTTTAGAAGTTCCCAGCATAGGGAACAAAGGGAGAGGGCTGGCCTTTGCCAGCCTGTTCCTGGGGTTATGGGTGTGGGGCAGGTGGGGGTGGATTTGGGTCTGTGAGGGGCTAATGTGGGGATTTGGGTCTGTGTGTGGCAGCTGGGGGGGAATTGGGTTTGTGTGGGGCTGTAAGGGGTGGACTTTAGGGGCTGAGAAGACCTACTTGGGGAGGCCATGAAATGGCCCCCCCCAAGTGGGAGCAGGCTGAGCCTTGGTGGGGGGTGGGAGGAGGGGTGGGAGAAGGGCCCCTGAGGGCTGGGGGGCATTTTGCATGCAAAATGCCACCCCTGGCAAGACAAGCCTCCCCAAGCTGTCAGTGGTAGAGATTAGAGCACCTACTTGGGGAGGCCATGAAATGGCCCCCCCAAGTGGGAGCAGGCTGAGCCTTGGTGGGGGTGGGAGGAAGGGTGGGAGAAGGGCCCCTGAGGGTAAGGGGGCATTTTGCATGCCACCCCTGGCAAAGGAAGCCTGCTTCTTCATTTTTCCCCATAGGAAATAATGAAGAAGATGAGCAGCAGCATGCTAACAATATGCTGCTCCTTCGCTTTCTTATGGGAGGATAGGGGGACCTGCTTTGGGGGGCCATAACTTGGCCCCCCAAAGTCCAATCGGTCTGAAACTTGGGGAGGTTTTAGAGAGGGGTTAGAGGAAGTTCCCCACCAATTTTGGGCTGATTCGGTGGGGAAATGCCTCCCCCAGACGTCTGGGAAGACGGAGGCATTTTCCCATTGAAAAGCTGAAAGCCGAAAGCCGAAAGAAAGCCGAAACAAAGCTGAAAGCCGAAAGCCGAAACGGCTGGCCGTTTCGGCTTTCGGCTTATTCGAAAGAGATTCTTCTTTCGGCTTTCGGCTTTCGGCTTTAGCCGAAATTTTTTGGCTTGCACACCCCTACCCATGAACAAAGAATCACACTTTCAATATCTTTCTCACTAAGCTGTACATGGTGGCCTCCTTCC
Source organism: Eublepharis macularius (assembly GCF_028583425.1). Classification (NCBI taxonomy): domain Eukaryota; kingdom Metazoa; phylum Chordata; class Lepidosauria; order Squamata; family Eublepharidae; genus Eublepharis; species Eublepharis macularius. The sequence goes on from NC_072792.1 coordinate 171,793,425, forward strand.
TTCCAATCCAAGAACTGTGAGAATGCAGACCCTTCCCGGTTGGCAGCTAAAGCTGCTGAGACTGGAGGCTGGGTTTGCTGCTCCAGAATGGGGAAAAGGCAGCCTGCTCTTTCCCAGCCATCCAGGCATAGGCCTGGGGGTGGATCCAAAGGCTTATAAGCCAGCTTTACCCCTCAGGCCCTTCAGTTGTCGCATTTGGCTCAGGTGGAGAGGTGTGCTTTTGCAGCTCTCCATGGAGCCAAGATGGCGGCAGATGGGCTCACTCTTGCTGAGTTCTGGGAGCGTCAGGCAACAGCGCAGAGGTGGCGGCGGTATTGGTGGTATCGGTGGTGGGAAGCGGCAGCACAGAGGACATTGGCCACAGCCACACCACACCGCTTTCAGAGCCAGCAGGCAGCTTCATTTTCAGGTGAGGGGCCTCGACCTGGCTTAGCGGCGGTGTGGGACAAACCAGCTGCTTCCACACCATGCCACTTCTGTACCCATGGCCTTTAGGGTGTGGGGCCCGGCCCAGCTTTGCATGGCTTTTGCAGCTGCTTTTCTTTCATTGGGCCCATATTCCCCCCTTTTATTGTTTTGCGCCCCAGGCATCAGGGCCTTGGGTGCCAGGGGGGTTGGAGGGTTGCCCACGCCGTGTTGTGGTGGCAAAAAAAAGGCAGTGAAGCAAGTGGGGATTGTGGTTGCCCACCTCCTTATTAGGGGCTTTGGTGGTGGCAGGGGTGGGGTGGTGAAGGGCTTTGGGGGGTCTGCTGGCCACATAAGCGCAGCTGTGCTGCCATCAGGTGGCAGAGGCTGGGGCCTTGAGGCCTACAGGCAAATTTCGAGGAATGTGTCCTCACCCCCTCCTATTTTTCTAATTGCTGCAGCTCGTGGGCCTATTTATAAAGGCCTTGGGGCCTGTAGCTGATGGAGGTACTCCTTGGAGTTCGAGCCTGGGTGTCTTTATATTATTGGGGAAGTCATAAAGAAGCAAAAGATAACTGGAAATAAAGAGGGAGTACTGAGGGATATTCTTTTTGAAGTGAATGTGCCAATACTGAAAAGGGGGAATGGAGAACTTTTTAGAAAAACAGACATCCTTTTTAGAGTAAACTCTTTGTAAGAAACATTTTAATGGATAGGCTGAGAACAAACATAAAAGAAAAAATATACATTTCATTATTTCTCCTATTGCATACAAATTTATCCCCAACCCACCCTTTCCCTCACCCCCATCAGACCTCCAACAGCGCTTATACCATATAATTCATATATTGTTCCCTCTACTTCTATTATTTTCCATAATGTTCAAAGGTAAAGTTACAATCAATACTAAATTGAGAGTAAACTTAAATTCCAAAAGGAACATTAAATTGCCAAGAGGGGCACAGGAGTGTTCTACAAAGAGAAGGACAAGAGGAATACCATCCAGAGAAATGAGAGATAAGGCTGTAAATACAAAAGGGAATGAGGCGAAGATATTTGTGGAGACATCTTGGAACACGAAGAAGAAGAGAAGAGAATACTACTTCCTGTCCTCATTATTGAATGATGATGCAATTACCTAGAAAAAAATAGACACAATTGGAAGTGAGGGTGGTCTTCACACCGCCAATTTGTTGAACTGAAGGAAAACATAGAATAAGAATCTAAATATTGCTCTAGAGATGGATGGAATGAAAACTGAAAAAAAGAAAATTATATCTCAGTGGGATGTAAATGGTTAGAATGAGAATGAAAATGTGTATTAGATCTAAATAAAGTAGACTTATAGTTATAATAGGAGGATTGCAATAAAAGGGAAATATAATTATGATTCTATAAGAAATGTGTATCCAGATGTATGGTATCTACATGAAGCAAGTATGTAATTGCTGAAGTAATCTGTATGAAGTTTAATTTGGAACAAAAACTAATAAAAATATATAATAATAAAAAAGAACCCTAGCTCTGTCCCAATCAAATCGAGCAGTGTGGTGGGCACCTACTTTGAATCTTAGCACTGTTCCCTCAGAGTCTCTCTCCGAGCCTTCCTCTCTGGCCAGAGACACAGGATATTTGAAGCCCTCTTCCTCCATGGAGTACACTACTCCTCTGATGGTAACTATATCCCAAATCCCACACTCTATTCCAACCCAGGACTCCAGTGTGTGAACCGTTTATTAGTCTCTTGTGTGTGTGTTTTCCCCTTTAAATAAAACTACTCTTTATTTCAAAGAACACCCATCTTGTCAGTTTCCTTGGGGAGGAGACCCCATAAAAATTGGTGGAGTATTCCGCTTGTTAGCCCTCCTGCATAGCCTTGCCGCTAATTCCCCCCAGTTGCTAGGAGACCAATTCCTGTAACGTTTTGTTATTTCCTATGTGGGTATTCCTGGGCCAGGGCTGGACTTTTCTATTGTCAGATCTCATCAAACTTGCAGCAGGGTATCTTCTGCCCCTAAGTTTCAAGCAAATTTGACAAAGCCTTTGAATTTTACAACCCCTGCGCAACCCTCCTTCCAGGCATTGTGGGTTTCCTCTCAGTGGGCCCGAATGGCTCTGCCCAAGGACACCATCACGGGGTGGATGGGGACTTCTCTCAGTTTGGGATGTGGATTATGGGAAAGAAGCATTTTACTCCTGCTGTCCAACCCATATCTTTCTTTCCCCTCTTATATTGTATTCAATGTCTTTATCAGTAATTACTCAAATGTCAGACGAAGAAAGTTTTATTAAGTATGAGAAAGGAAAAGAAAAAAAAAGCCATTTATGTAGTAAAATGATAACAGGAATAATTATAAAAGGTAACTTTGGCTAGTTATTTCCATAACATACTGGCAAGATAGAAGATGCATTTTACAATGCTACGGCCCCAGGGTGGAGAGCTACACAGATTTCCTCAAGCATCTGAGGAGAAGCTGGAATTTGAAATTTGACCCATTTGTGCAGCTTGGAATGGGCAACCTTGGCTCTGCTGCTTCATGGATCGTGTCATTCAAGGCAACTGAGGACCAAACGGGTGGGGTTGCCCATTGTGGTTGTGTATGGTCCATTTCAGAACAGAGCCACATTATGAGAGAAACTGTGTTCAGCAAGGTTTCCATTGTCTCCCTACACTGAATCCTGGATGTTTGCCCCAGTGGGGTCAATTGCAGCCTTGGAGGAGGGAGAATTGAGATGATAAAAATGTCAGTGAGGTAAGTGTGAAATTCTACCTCTTGAGTGCTATTTGTTAGCTTTGTATCTCATGTAGTTTGTCTCTTAGCAAAAATGGAAGACAGAAAAGACAGAGAAAACAGCCTCAGTGAAGAGCACTTTCAGTAGCATTTTGTGACACTGAGAGATCTCTGTCTTTTGGTGCTACACCTCTGAAGATGCCAGCCACAGCTGCTGGCGAAACGTCAGGAACTACAATGCCAAGACCACGGCAATACAGCCCGGAAAACCCACAACAACCATCGTTCTCCGGCCGTGAAAGCCTTCGACAATACATTTTTGTTCTTATTCATCTGGTTTATTTTCTGTAGTGAAGTTTTTCAGCTCTCTGATTCTCTCAGCCTTATGGTTGTCTATGCTCTGACAAAGGTCTATAGTGTCCTTGCTCTTATTTTGTGACTTTTTTAAAATCCCACCTGTTCTCCAGTGAACTCAGAGCAGTATGTATGGTCCAAGCCCCCCATTTTTATCTTTATGACAATCTTCTAAGATACATAAACTGAGAGAGAGCAATTCCCCCAAGCTAAAGCTGGGAGACGCGTGGCCCACTGAGGATTTGAAACTAGGGCTTCTCAATCTTAGTCTGATATTCTAGTGATGACATCACAGCTGTTTTAGAACTAAAGCAAGGCTATCTAACATTAGAGCTACATTGTCGGCACACTTCTACCTTGTACCTTTTCCTTTGTTGTACTACCTAAGTTCTAGAACCACCACCCAAATTCCTTTATGAAAAGCAAATTGCTTCATCGTTGTTTCTTGAAGGTTTTCAGACCAGTGTTCCATGGCATCCGTTGCAATTAGGACACGGGAAAGTGTCTGGAATGATGTGGATTTCTGATGTCAACACCAACTTCACACCACTTCCATCTCTTGGGAAAATGGCCTGTGAAGAAATTGTTATTCTGTTCAAAATGTAACCGTAGATAATTTGATAGCCTAGTAATTAAGTGGAGGAATGGACTAAAGACTCAGAAATCAGATTTGACTAAGCATCTTGCAAGCATGAAAGCTCTTTGGGTGTTCAGGCTTGATGGAAACATTGAACATTAAACACGAAAGTGAGATGGAGTTAGGTAAAGGGATAGTACTCTGTGATTATAAAGATGCAAAATTGTATTTTTGCTATGCCATTAGGAGCTTTGGGATAATTTGAGGACATAAACATTCATATGTGCATCTGATAGGCATAAAGTCCTACATCTGGACAGGGGAAAGAGGAGAGGAGAGTAAAAGAAACTACGACCCTACCTGAACGAAGAAGGCCCTCCATCCCTCTGCTGGAATTTCCAATTCCTTCTTATACTGACGACTTTTCTGCACAAAGATCAAAGAAGAGGAAGACAGGCAACATTTTTAGGAAGCTTAACCTGCAACAGGTTAACCTGCAAGCTCTAACCTGCAACACTACAACTAACTGCATGAATAAACCTCATATTTTAATAGCCAAGTGTGTACAATCCATGGATTTGGACCACCTCTATGCAAGGGAAATTTTCCTCCCAATTTTGAGCACCACAAGGTTTGTTGAAAAATCATAAACATTGAAAAAATGGAGGAGTAAAAAAAAACACAAAGAGAGATGATCTGTCTGCATTAACACCTCTTATTTCAGCCTTGATGCCAGGACCTTACCAACTGGCATGGAGGTGGGTGAGTTGATAGAGGGAAGGCACTGCTGTCTCCTCCCCTACAGCTGACAAAATGACCCCATGGGATCAAGGCAACAGCTGAGTGCTTACAACAGGTCAGTCATAGTTAAAAAAACCCAACCAGGCTGGAAATGGCATGCTGACGTTTGGAAGCCTCAGAACCTGTCTTTTGGGATAAAACAGGCTAGCTGCAGAAGGTTTGATACTACCTTGGAAACAGGACAGAGTACCTGGTTGTGAGGCTTGCCTCTCTGGTGTGGAGTGGAACTGAGACCCATAGTATGACTGTTGGGAAAGGGCAAGCTGGTGAGGAAGGGATCTTGTGTGTGTGAAAGGATCCATCCTGGTGCTAAGGCAGTGGAACCTGTTTGTAACCTCAGGTGTTGAATACAACTCAGACCACAGCCTGAAGCCATAACTTGCTTAAGTTTCAGCGCCTCAGCTGGGCTTCTCCAGCAACTGCTTCACTACCTGTGCTGCTGAACTATTCCTTTAAAACTGCCTTACTTAAATCAATCTTCTTTGTTGTTTTGTTCAACTTCCTGCTTCAGTGATCTCTGCACTGTCAATACACTGTAGAAAACTAACCTCTCAGCAGCAGCCTAAAGCCTTTGTGCCGCTTACTCTCAGGACATCTTGAAATTGCGGGGAAGGTATCTATTGCAGAACCAGCCAGGAGCCCCAAATTCATAACTGGCACTCTGTTTCCCCTCACTTACAAGAAGGGGTCTGCCACAGCAGCAAAAGTAAATTTCCAGTATTTTTTCTCAAAAGCTTTTTCAGTATCGAGTAAGAGAATAGTAACTTGATCACATCCCTTACTACTTAACTGCAACCATCGTAAGATTTTCTGAACCTTGTCCACCTCATATAAATCCTACCTGGTGCACATATATCCAAATTGTAATAAAAGTATCTCAGCAAGCATGTCAGTTAAGTTCTTTACACCTCCATTCATCGAAGGAATAGGCTGATCCAAAGATGCTAATTCTGGTTTGGGACTGGAAGTCACACAATGTTGCTCAATGTCATCCCTGTCCCCAAAGTGTTACGGGGGCCACCCCAACACATGCACATGTAGCACTGAGTTTGTGGGTAGCACTAGTATTGTTTCAAACATTACTTAGTCATTCACTCCAATCAAAGGCACAAAGCTTTGTCAGAATAAGTCTTCAATTGAACAATATGCCATGATCAACTTTTGGCATATATTAATTGAACTCAATAAACATACAAAAATCCCCACCCCTCAAAACAGCCACTGGAATATGTAGCCAGTTGCACTTACAGCCCTCTTAAAACACTTTTGCTTTGCAGTGGAAAAAAAAAGAATGAAGAACACACACACCATGATTGAGAAGTGGTCTGTCTAATGGAGTTGAGCATACGAACAGCTGGGAAGGTCTAAATGGACACTAGGGATCCCATTCCCGAGGTGGGGATGAGGAATCCCCTGTTTTCACCCGCTGCCCCCTACCTCCACTTACCTGGCCAGCGGGGGAGGGAGACACAGAAATGGGCCTCCCAGGCACGCTCTCAGGGTGATGCGATGACATCACAGACCTAATCACACTGCCCCAGGAGCTCTCCTGTGCTTCACCGTGGCCCCTTTTGAGGCCCAAATCAGCCTGCTGTGAAGCAGTTGTGCCCCCTACACCTACGTGGTAACATCACTGGAATTGATGTCACCGGAAGTGCCGTCACCACTCAGCTGTGGGACTGCACACAAACAGCATGCATGAGTAAAGAGTACAGAAAGCAAGAAGAAGATAAGAGCCAGATCCCCCCTCCCACTGGCAGGGTAAGGGGACATTGCAACTAGAGATGGGCATGACCTGCATTATGATAAAAAAAACCCCACGATAATGGCGTTCACGCAGTCAGGACCTGATGGATCGTTGTCTTCCATGGCAAATGATCCAGCGGTCGGGAGGGGGCTGGACCGGGTGATCGTGATAGGATCGGGAAGCTAGACATTCAGGCGCCAACAATCTATTCCCCTGGCAATGGAGGCAGGGGAATGCCTGAGCTCTGTTTGAAACTTGATAATATTTCCCCTAGCGAGGAAAAGCAAACAGTTGTGAGTGAAAAGGTGGCTTCCTGAGAAAAATATAAGCAAAGTGATTGGGAGAGGAAGGGGTTAAGACTTAAGAGAGAGAGAAAACAAAACCCCCTGGCTTTGAGCGTGGCTATCAGCAGAAGCTGTTTGAGCGCGGCTATCAGCAGAACACTGAAAAGAGATCTCTTCTCAGTGTTAACTCTTTCAGCGCACTGAATGAAAACAGCAGAAGCTGTTTTGCACTCCTCTCCTGAGTTCATTCAGTGTGTTGAAAGAGTTAACACTGAGAAGAGATCTCTCCTCCTGACTGAGTTCATTCAGTGCATTTTGGAAGACTGGCTGCTTGCTTTTAAAATCGGGTGGGGAGGAATGGAGGATTCTATCCCTGTTGTTTCTTAAAAGCTGGCTGAAACTTGTTGACGGGGTGTCTCTCTCTCTCTCTCTATTTGGAGAGGCAGGGATGGGTTAAAAACTTCCCCCCCCTCTGCTCTAAGTGCGTGTGTGTGTGTGTGAGAAAACGTCCCCTCCCTGAGGGGAGGTGGCTCGTTGCCGGGTTAAAAACTTTTTTTCCCCTCTGCCCCTCTGTGTGTGTGGGGGTGGGTGGGTTGCCCCTCCGCTTTGGCCTCCCCGATCCCAGATCGGAAATGGGACTTGATCGGAGTGAATCGGAGATCTGGGGTTGTCACCAGCACAGATCCACGATTAGATTGATCGGTATTTTTTTTTTATTGTACCCATGTCTAATTGCAACCCTAGTGGAAACATAAACCACTGGGAGAGAGAGCCTTTAAGTTTCATCCCCACATTCTCTTTTATATAGCAACTATTTATTCCTCAATCACTAAACCATGTCAAGAAAAAGACACTCACCACATGATCAACATTGGTCTTGGTCCATTTAACAACGTTGTTTCGAAAAGTATTTCCAGCTCCTATCCTCATTCTGAAGTCTCGCCTAGGAATATTAAAGCAGAATGGGATGTGTGCTATCTGCTGAGAAAAATCTCTGTCAGAGACCAAGTATCTACCGCACTTCAATGTGGGTGGAAGAACCTTACCTGGTGCCTCCAACAGTGTCGGCATGGTAAGAGAAAATTTCATAGGGTTCTGGGGATGAATTGAAATAGATGATTCCAGTGGAATTTGTCTAGAGAAAGCAAAAGATGTTAGTGAGGACAAATGAAGCCAAAGATACTTCCACTTCATAGAATCTCAGACTTGTGGCTCTGTGGTCTGGTGTTTTGAGTACTGGACTCAGGGAGGCCCAGATTTAAAGCCTCATTCGGTTATGAAGTTCATTTGGGTGCTCTTGGGCCAGTAACATAGTTATGAGGAGGGAATGTCTTTTTCTGACATTCACCATCATCCTGAAGCAGGAGGCCAATTGTCAGACATCTCCTTTTATTTTCTCATTTGTGTGCCTGCCACAAAGAACAGAGCTTACACTAGAAAGGGCATGGGAGTGGGAGGTTTCTTGAGGTAACACCACCCAGGCTCCTCTTCCCTTTCTCATAGGATCGTTATTGTGAGGATAATTTGGCCCACCTGGATGACAGCACCGCAGCTTGGACAGGGGCCACATTTGCAGCCCCAGAAGAAGAAGGAAAGGCAGTTGGGCCTTCCCTAGGTATCCAAGGGCTTTGCTGGATGGGTGGAGCCAAAGGCATATTTGCTTGCTCCACCCTTCCCCAGCATACAGTTGTCTTTGTTGCTCGTCCTGAGCAGATCACACTTCAAGCTGAGCTCCTCTGCGGCTGGTTTTATTGGAGGCCCTCAGGTCTAGGCAGCAGTAGCTGCATTGGAGAAGCTGTGCTATTCCCCTGCTTGCCACCTTCAACTCCAGCTTGCTACCTTCAAACTCCAGGTTGAGAGCCAGGGCCCAGCGCCAGGCTCAGTGGTTTGGTAGAGATTTTTTTGCCCTCATGTCGTCTCATAGAGCATGCCCCCTTTCACTACAGGCTCATGCAGGCTTGCACCACCCAGGCAAGTAGTGGTCTGATGCTTTGAAGGGAGGTGTGGACATCTGCCTCACATCCCAGTCATTCACCAGAGGGGTGATGACCTTGGCTCACAGGGCACCGCCCTTTCCTTACAGGCCCACACAGTCCTGCATTGCCCAGGCAAATAGTGGCCTGATGATTGGAGGGGAGGTGTGGTCCTCAGCCTGACCTGCTCATCTTTCGCCTGGAGGGTGTTGACCTTGAATTACAGGGCACGGCCTTTTCCTTACAGGCTCACACAGGCTTGTACTGCCAAGGCAAGTAGTGGCCTGATGATTGGAGGGGAGGTGTGGTCCTTGGCCTCACGTGCTGGTCTTTCGCCTGGAGGGTGTTGACCTGGGATTACAGGGCATGGCCCTTTCCTTACTGGCTGACACAGCCTTGCAGTGCCCAGGAAAGTAGTGGCCTGATGGTTCTAGGGGAGGTGCAGTCCTCCGCCTCCTGTTTTGGCCATTCACTTGAATGGTAATTACTTTGGCTTTTGGGGAGGGCTGAGGCATTATTGGTTGAATTCACCAAACTCTAGAGAGGTGATGGGGTCTACCTATCGGTTGCTGGCTATAACATATTCCTGAATGATTTACGGCGGGGGCTCAGGTTGGCCATAAGCCACCTGTGGGGGCACAAGGGCCTAAGCAGAGGCTTGGCTGTAGCAATGGCAGGTTAGGATGGGAAAATGAGTGGGACGGTGACCCCCCTTGGCGCACCCCCATTGGTGGTGAATTACAGTCTTTTAGGAGTGACTGGTGGGCTCCACGGCAGCCAGTTGCACGAGCAGACTGCCACGTGGCTCCCTTGTACAAGTAAGGCCCTTCTGCTGTATGGCAAGGAGCTGCAGGCTTGGAGGGGGAACCATTTGCCTGGCCGGCCATGTCCCAGCCATGATTTGTATGGCTCACCCCCGTGGCAGTGGGGGATCACCCAGACAGGTCAAGATGGAGGTCATGGGTGACCCCCAGGGTTGACCGGTACTGCTAGTTAGTTAGATCCCTTGCCGTATTGACAGTTTATGTTGAAATTAATAAAGTGGCCCAATTTTATACCCAAGTTTTGTGTCTGCCTTTTATTTCGACTGGGGGAGGGGGGGCAAAATGGAAGACAGAAGAACAATGTCAGCCATTTGGGGCCCATGTTGGGGGACAAGGCCAGCACAGGTAGGGAGGGTGGAAAATTTTATTTATTTATTTATTTATTTATTTATTTATTTATTCAATTTATATACCGCCCATCCCCAGGGGCTCTGGGCGGTGAACAGTTAAAATCGATAAAAACAAAAACTAAAATCAATATACAAATAATAAAACAAATTAACAAGGTGCAGTGGTGGGGAGAACCTTCCCCACCCCAAAGGTGGGAGGCCGACATGGCACCACCCCCTTCAATCACCAAATGCCTGGCGGAACAGCTCTGTCTTACAGGCCCGGCGGAACGATAATATGTCCTGCTGGGCCCGGGTTTCCATTGACAGGGCGTTCCACCAGGCTGGGGCCAGGACTGAAAAGGCCCTGGCCCTGGTTGAAGCGAGGCGGGCTTCCTTAGGGCCGGGGACCACAAGTAAATATTTATTCGCTGATCGGAGCGATCTCCGTGGAACGTACAGGGAGAGGCGGTCCCGAAGATATGCCGGTCCCAACCCACTCAGGGCTTTAAAGGTAGGAACCAACACTTTGAACCTGATTCAGAATTCAACCGGAAGCCAGTGCAGCTGGCACAGGACAGGTGTGATGTGTGACTGGTAAGGTGTACCAGTCAGGACCCGTGCTGCCGCATTCTGGACCAGTTATAGTTTCCGGATCAGGCCCAGGGGTAGCCCAGCGTAGAGTGAGTTACAGTAATCTAGCCTGGAGGTGACCGTTGCATGGATCACTGTAGCCAGGTCCTGGGGTGTCAGGTAGGGGGCAAGTTGCCTGATTTGACGAAGATGGAAAAATGCAGACTTGGCAACTGCCGTGACCTGGGCCTCCATCAATAGGGAGGCATCCAGGAGCACACCCAGACTCTTTACCACTGGCAACCAGTGGTGTCCCATCCAGGGCAGGGAGCTGGATCCCAACATCTGGCAGCCCCTGTCCCAGCTGCAGGACCTCCGTCTTCACTGGGTTCAATTTCAGCCTGCTCTGTTTCAACCATGCCGTCACAGCCTCCAAAGCTCTGGCCAGATTGTCTGGGGCCGTGTCTGGCTGGCCGTCCATCAACAGAAAAAGTTGGGTGTCATCCGCGTATTGATGACAAAGAGACAACTTCAAACATCACTTCCCAATAGCACCGAAATGGGAGCATCAGATGGAAATTACAAAGCAAGTTGCTGATTCCTGTCTACTCCTTTCATGGGATGACTATCAGGGTATGTACCCTTTTCTTACCATTGTTTTCTGCCAAGAGACTGAGGGACGTTTATGATTAGATCTAATCCGTCTATAGAAAACGAGGATTGGATTTAATAACGTTGATGAACCCTGAAATCTGCAATCAATATTTGGGATGATGCTGGAAAGGAAAAGGAAGAATACTGTGAAACACCCTGATTGCAGAGATTCATGCACAAACTTTTTGTCCAGAAAGTAAGGGTTTGGGGTTTGAACTTCTCATGACTCCTCGGAAAAGCATACCATGAGTTGCCACACAAAAATAAATGTTTTTTTTAAATCCCAATTAAACCTTTGTATGAAATAAAAGATATTTTCTATTAAGAATGGAATGTTCTGCAACACTGGTGGATAACAACAAACAGGAACCCCTCCTGAGCTAGCTTTGGAAAATAAAAGTGCTTTTTATCAGTGTTCATGGTAACTTCAAATGAGAGGAGAAAAATGTGGGCTGCATAAGACCCAAAGTGCCAATCCCCATTGCACTGCTCATTGGAATATTAATAGATCATATTCCAATCACAAGAGCAGTCAGAGGGAGAGGGGAAGAATAAATCCATTTTAACATGGTTGTGCAATCTTTTCTCATTCTTACTCCCTCCCAGTTTCAGTACCTATAGTTCTGGCCAACTGGTAGAGCTTCTTCATGTGTTGCAAAGTCCCCCTGAACTGCCAGCAGGCATGACCTTGCTTAGACCTTAATTTCCAGTTATGCGTGGGCCATACTGGGGATCAGTACTGTGGTGCATTGGAACATAATCCTCCCCCTACCATTTCCCCAAATTAAAAAGATCTAGGGAGATTCTACTGGCCCCATTAGGAAACCTATATGTGGTACATTGGTACACATAGGTTTATCTAACAGGGCCAATAACAGTTCCCCAGGCATGTCTCTAAGGAAAATCACACGCAGGCAGAGTAGGGGCTTAAAACCCTCTCCCTCCAATCCCAATATGAATTGGGCTTCCATTTGCCCAATTATTCCTTTCTGAACACAGAATTGCCAACACAAATTCCACACAGGAAGTTTTAATTGGGCTAAAATCTTCAGTGAACTACACTAGCACACCAGAGGTATTGCTTTTATGTGGGTGGATTAATTGACATCATAAATGGACTTGCTGGGCACCATCTTAAATATGCTGCTTCCTTAAAAATTAATATTGAACCAAAACCAGTGACAATGCTTCTGCTTTGTGGAGAAATTTCCCATTCTCCTTCTCCATGGGGAATAAGAAAAAATGTTGGCCGTCAGAAGGTAAAATTCACTTTTGGAGTACAGACTCACTGGAGATGCTTCTCTCCTTCTAGGTAGGGAAAGTAATAACGGGAGTTGTCAGGCATGGAGACTTCATCCCCCGGAGCAAGGATTATGAACTTGGATACGTTTGTGAACCGCTCATTGTATGCTGGAAAGGGAAAATGCAAAGGTTATTATCATGGCAGGTGCATGAAAGTCCCACTCTGAGCCTAAAATCTGTTGAGAAGAATGGAAAGAGCCACTGCAATACACAGGAGAAGTGCTGCTCTTTCCATCACAGATGGATTTCAACCAGCGCTTTTAAAATTCGTTCTCCCACTGCACTCTCCCTCCCACTGTGCTTATTGACAAGGATAGCATTTGCTCACCCAGTGGGTCCAAATGAGAAGCCAGAAGACTGAAACGGGGGTGGTCCAACTCTTGGGTTATATTCATCTCATAGAAGGCTCTTAGCCTATAAGACCAGCCACAATATGCTCGGTATTGGTGGTGGAAACTCTGCACAAAATTGGAATTATGAGAGTTGGGCACCTGTCCTAGGAGAAGGCAGACAATATTTCTGGAAGGAACATAACCTTTTTCAATAACAGTGGGGAGCTATCAGTCACAAAATGGCAGCTTGGTTGGCAGAAATAGTTAGAAAATAGTGGCTCAATGGTTGGGGCCAGTCACAAAATAACAGCTTGCACAAAATTTACAGCAATTCAGAGTCACTGATGGGAAGAGAAAAATAATTTGCAGGGGTGTGTACAACCCCCTCAACAAATCTGGGAAACCTGCATCCATGTTTCAGGGATTCTCCCCCCTCCTCCCCATATTGGGTATTTCTGAAATCTGGCAAAGATTCTCTGGTTCAGTTAAGACAGATCAGAGAATCCCAGATTTATTTGGTCATTATTCCCTAAGGGGGAAATTATCTGGAAGCTCTATGGGATATGGGGGTGAAATTTTTCAAAAGGACTCCATCAAATTTTTTTGGGAACCAATTCCAGACTGTCCTCTAATGACCCTACAAGTTTCAGGAAGATTGGACCCTGGGGTCCAATTCTATGGGCCCCTGAAGAAGGTGCCCTCCAGACACTTTCCAGTATTTCCTAAAAAGGAAACATTTCCAAGGAGGCTCTGAGGCAAAAAGACACAGGGTCAAGACTGGAAGTGGCCAAAGAAAGACTCCCAAATACCATAGGAAGCCCTACATTACTAAACTGAAGGAGGAAATGGATGGAATTCTCCCAGAAACAAAATGAATCAAGAGGACCAACATCAAACCAAAGAATCATGTCACAATAGAGAATTCCACCCGAACCATATTGAAGCAAGGGGCACTGTTGCAACTTAGCCCCGAGTAACTCACAGGAGCCAAGCAGACCTCCTACACTGGTCAGCCACTCATTTCCCCCCTCCCTGCCTCACTCCTCCTGCCTCTGCCTCACTTCCCCTCTCCCTCCTTCCCCTCCCTGCTTGGAAAAAAAGTGGAAGAAGCCCAGGAAGGAGTTAACCAGAGGCTGAGGCAACATTTCCCAGATTTACCCAGATTTATCCAAGAGTCTAGATCTGGTTTCCTAGATCCAGGATTCTCTGATTTGGTTCGAGAAGTTTTGATATACTGATTCTGCAAAAATCCAGGCAGATTACACACCCCTAATGATTTGAATTCAGCTACATTTCACATGCTGCCTAGTCACAGGAACACTCAGTGGCATTAATTAATCAGTGGCCACTCATTGTGCTGCCAATGTGCAAGCATGAGAAAAAATCGGTGATCTGATTTAGAAAACTCAGTTAACACAAACATGCTCAGGTTTGGTGTGCAAAATGTGTAAGGGGAAAATACTTGTGAGATGAACAGTATTACTTTTCGCAGAATACCCAAGATAATAGATTGTGCAATCCACTGAAATAGACTGAAATGACTGAAATGGACTTAGACCGTACAACTGCACTGTCATACAATCAAATATGGAAAACAGCTTTTTGGAGAAGATAGTGAGGGGGAAAGTGTGGGACAGCCATGGAAGAGCAGTGAGAACATGAATGTGACCAAAGATTTGCTTTATATTTTTTTAATGGACACAAACAATTTTATGAAGGTTTAAGTGCTGCTTCTTGCTACTTGTCATTAAGCTGAAATTTGTATATATGTGCTTCATGGGAATACTTGACTGAAAGTTGAATGTCACCTCTGTGAGGTTGAGAAAATCCATGCCAATGGGAATAATTGCATCAACTCTGCTGTCGACTGCTGCAGTCAGCCAAGTGATCCATCCATCCTGCAGGGTGGAGAAAGCAGACGGAGTAAAAATTAAAGGGTGGAGGGGAGAAGAGAAACAGTTTACACAGCAACTACTTGAATCTCAGAGCATGGCGCTTGGGAGGGATGATGCACATACAAGCAGCAATACAGCCAAGAGAGAATGAACAACGTGCTCAGTAAGGCCCTCCTACTTACCATGGAAATACCTGTCAGTGTGAACCGTGTGATGTTTTTCTTCATTGTTTTCATTACGTAGTGTGTGATCGTGTCCATGGCTCTCACGGTGGCCTGCAGAGACAAAATGAGAGAATAGCTTCCTCATGAGGAGCAGATGATGCTTATGTAGAGGTCGCCTAGATGGAAGAAGTAGAAAAGAGAAACAGTGCAGTAGCACCTATAAAATGTGAGGATTACCTTGACCATTGGGAATTGCACAAGCCAGTGTGGTGGTGCAGCTGGATCATTCATAAACTTCCACCAGGAATATGCAAATATATCCAGTCCTTCAATATTCTCACGTCCTAAAGGATGTTTCTGGAACAAAAGAAATGAGAGGGACACAGAAGGTAGATCACCTTTGCCAAAAGAAATGGGCCTTTCCTTAATGAATATTTAAAGGGATATTGGTCCCTCCCTCCGGTGGACTTTCATCAGAAATGCAGTTTCCAGCTAACCCAGCTTTAATTCTGTTTTGTATTGAAATGAAAAGCCTGCCCCATTGTAACATTGTGGTTAGGGGGATTCTGCCGCAGAGGAAGAGTGCTGCCTATCGGGGAATCTACTGACTGGATTCAGGGACGGAGGGAAATTTCTGTACAGAGAAGCCCTTCAGTACTTACATAAAAGGTCAGTGGCTGGAAGGGAACCT
The DNA here is from genome assembly GCF_028583425.1 of Eublepharis macularius. Taxonomy (NCBI): domain Eukaryota; kingdom Metazoa; phylum Chordata; class Lepidosauria; order Squamata; family Eublepharidae; genus Eublepharis; species Eublepharis macularius. The sequence goes on from NC_072792.1 coordinate 171,809,062, forward strand.
GCCTCAGCACTGCTACGATCCTGCAGAGAGACAACAGTCACTTCCCTTGTGAACATGAAAGGAGCTCTCAACCTGTTGACTTTAGAAGCCATGTCAATAAAAGATAGTCGGGGACAACCTGAAGTGACATGGAACAATATCAATTGATCCCTACCCTTGGATAATTTTATAGCTATCAGGTATCTGTTTTCACTACTGGATAGTAGAGTGTAGGACTGGATAAAATTGCTCATCCATGACATTTATATTCATGGGAGGGTGGCCGAGGTGGAGCCAGGGTTCCCAGTCTCTGGGGAAGAGGGAGACATGAAAGTGGGACACGGTCAAAGTGGAGAAGGCCACAGAGATACAGAAATGCTCAGTGCTCTTCTAATCTATGTCACATCCCGAGATATGCAGGTGTTGGAGCTAAGGAAGTAAACCCACCTTTGACACTGATGTTGTGCAATTCCAGGTCTATAAACAATAAGACCAGAACACTGCAGGATACTTTTTCAGCAGCTAATATGGACCTGGGTAAGGGAAGGTGAAACGGTCGCCTTGGGTGAACTGACCCCCCCCCCCCCGGATATTTGGTCCTTCATCAGTCTCAAATGAAGGGCTGGGGAGGGGGGCATGGCAATCCTCATCCAAGAGGCTTTCTCCTTCAAGCCGCTCCCCACCCCTGAGATCTCTGGCATTGATTGTTTGGGCCTAGTGTGGAATGCCAAAGAAAGTTTGGCTATCTGCTTGGTGTACCGACTGCCCAGTGAATCAGAAGATACCCTGCTGCACCTGTTAGAGGTGGTGGCGGGCCTGAATGTCCCCCACAGTAGCATGCAAGCTAGCAATCTCAACTGAAGTGGTAGAACATCCTTGAGCCATGGCCCCCTTGCAATGGACTGCCATTGCAGGAATGGCTATCCTTCAGAATCTCAGCATTGGCAGATCCCTGGAGCCAGCAACCATGGGGGACTCTGTGCCATGGGCAAACTCTACATCCTCCATGAGGGAAGGCAACATTGGTGGGGAAATGAAGGGGGTCTGTGGGGCGGCTAGACAGGTAGACCAAGGGGTAGGTGCTTTAGGCTCTGGACCAGAGAGGGATGTAGGAGACCCGCTGCCACTGTCAGGTCCCAGGCACAGGGACTTCACCCTGTACAGCATATCCTCCTGATCCTCTGCCATAAAAGCAGTGATTGAGAGGGAGTGGCTGGAGATACACTACAACTGGAGTGAAGATGTGTCCTGAGGTCATGAGTGCATGATTGGCTTTGCTGTATTGGCAGAAGCAGCCGAGGGCTGACTGGGAGATCTGTTGGCTGTCATGCAAAAGGGCCAGGCACACACACTGAGGGGCCCCATCTTCTTCTGCCAAAGTCCTCAGGAAGTGGGCAAGCAGTGCTGCAGGTATGTGGGCAGGGGCTGCATGATGGGCTTCTGGATAGTGCTTTAAGTGTCCCCTTTTCTATTTTTTTAAAATGAAGGGCTCCAGATAAGACACGTTTTTCAAAACTTATTGCCTCCAGTGGTGACTGGTAAGAACTCTTTGCAGTTCCTACTATCTACTTTCCTTTTAATGCATTTCCTTGCCAGATATCAAAGTTCTTGGCAATGCCTTTGCCTTAGGTCACACAACACACACAGTAAGACCATTGGCCCATCAAGGTCTACACTGCCTTCTTAGACTGGCAAAAGCTCTCCAAGGTCTCAGGCAGAGGTCTTTCATGTCACCTACTGCCTGGTCCTTTTTAATGGGAAATACTGGGGATTGAACCTAGAACCTTTGCATGGCAATTAGAGGTTCTTCAACTGCTCCACAGCCCCTCCCTTTACCATCTTCAATACTCTGAATTCTGCATTAAGAAACAGAGCATCACAGGTAAATTCGAAGCAGTCACACCTTAAGGCCATTGAAAGTAGACTTCCGGAATTGCAGCAGTAAGCTTCAGCTGAATCTGGGGAGAGCTCCCCAAGACACAGCTGACCTGTCCTGTCTGGGGGGCCCCAGTTGTTACTGGGCTCTAAGGGGGCTCTTGGAGGGGGGCCCTGATGCTTGGAATTGCCTTTTGGAGGGGCTCCTCTTGGTATCAGCTGAGGGGAACCCTCAAAAGAAGATCCTTTGCACAGAAAGTGAGACAGGAGCCCGTAATGGTGATTAGCTGCCAGCCTCCAGGATTTCAGCATTTCTGACTAGAAGAACTTTCTGCTTATAACCTCTTCTGCTTTGAACCATGAGTGTAAATTAGCACTGGGTTGTTTGAAGGACCGACGTTATGGCTTAATTAGTAGACGAGTTAACATTATTACTTTGAGAGAGATAAAAGGAAGGGGAGAAGACGTGGAGCTCACTCCCCCTCCTAAGAAGAAGTGGCTGAAACTGCTTCATTAAAGCAGAACTTATTGATTGGACTAATGGGCTTTTTTTGAGGAAATAGAATAGAACAGTGGATTGAAGACTCTTTCCCTCTGCTTTGCTGTTTTTCTCTTTCACTTTTTTTTCTTATATGGAATATGAACGTTTTTGTTGTTGGAGGTGAATTGGTAACAGTGGATTAAGTATATTTGAGACATTTGTGCAATGATAACAAGTTTTAAAGATTATTTTTTGAGGGGAATATTGCAAAAAGAAAAGAAATCTTTCTGAAGGAGTACTGAGTTTTTCCACCACATTTTGATGATGGATTACAACTTCTACTGGCAATTTTTGTTTTAACTGATACAACGAAGAAGAGATAAAGAAGTTTTTTTTTTAAGAGCTGGAAGTTTGCCATGTTATGACCGTGGTATTCTTTTTATTTGTGATCATCTACTGCCATCTACTGGAGGTTGATATATAAACATTTAACACTGGTTTTCCTACATTGTATATATATAAATTACTTAGAGGAAAAGAAGATGGGAGGGGGGAGTTGATTTATAAAATGATTTGAATGTGGTGATTTGTCATTTTTATTTTTTATATAGTTTTTCTCATCTGGTGATTTATCTGTAAAGTTTGAGTGAATAGAATAATAGTGTCTTGTGGTTTGTTTTGAATAATTATTGGTTTATGTAAATTGATAGAAATTGATAAAAATGAGAGAAGATGAATAAATCAGGCAAAAAGCTGATGCCCCATTCATCTACAAAAGTATCCTCAGTACATAAATCAGGGGCAATGATGATGCCACAGGATTTGATTGTAGAAATTCAGAATAATTTGCAATCTATGCTACAAACAACCATGGTTCCAATACAAAATACTTTAGGACAAGTGGTGGACCAAATTAAGAACCTGAATACAGAAGTTGTGGACCTGAAGGGTAAAATGAATGATTTTCAATTCCAGCTTATTGAAAATAAACAGGCAACACAGGACATGATTGAACAAATTAAAGCAGTAGATTTGAAAGCAGAAGCTGCCACACAAACATTAGATGCAATAGACTCACAGCAAAGGGTTACTTGGAGCTCCGTAAGTATACTTGAGATGGAAAGATCAGCATATATATTAAGATTCCAAAATATACTGGAAAAATGAGGAGAGGACTGGAAGAGGGTGATGGCAGAGCTTCTGGCGGAAGTGATAGAAGATGAATCTGAAGAAAATATGAAAGAAATTGACCTGATATATAGAGTCAATTCAGAATATGCGAAGAAGAATAATTTGCCAAGGGAAGTCCATATTAAATTCACAAGATGCTCAATGAGGAACCACATTTTAAAAATAACACACGAAAATCCACTTGAGATGCAGGGAAGAGAGATTAGAATATTGAAAGACATCCTGTGGAAGATAAGACAAAGGTGACAGTATGTATCCTTATCTCAAAGCCTCAATCAGAACTCAATTCCCTTTAGATGGTTAATTCCAGAAAGTGTCCTTTTTATTTTTGAAGGCCAGAGATACAAGATTGATTGAGTATTCAAAACAGAAATCTTCATGGAAAGATATGGATCAAAACTGAATGAGATGGTCTACAAGAAAAAGAAATTCAAAATAGATAGAGGACTAGCAATAAGATATGTGGCCAAGCAGAAAAGGGAAAGAAATCAAAAATATCAAGTGATTATAGATAACTTGGAGAAAAATGAGAAAGGTTTGAAAAGGGTTCCCTCAAACTTGAATTTAAAATCTAATATTAAGATATTACAAAATCAAATTAATCTATTATTAACTGAAGAAATTGCTAAAAATGTTAAATTTGCTAAACAAAATTACTTTGAATATGGAAATAAACTGGGATGATGGCCTGCTTATAAACTCAGAAAGGAAAGAGAAAAGAGAATGATACATGGATTATATGATGCTACAAAGACAGAGAAGACACAAAAGGATGATCTGAAGAAAATAGTGGAGTCCTTTTATAAACCACTATATGGGAAAGTGGTGATACCAATAGAGGACCAGAAGAACTTCTTACATAAGCAAGACCTCCCTAAACTTTCAGAGCAGAATAAGAGAATTATTAATAACCCTATAACAGTGATGGAAATGGAGACTACATGCAAGCAAAATATTGGGAAAGCTTCTGGACCAGATGGACTACTAGCAGAATATTATAAAGTGATGGAAGATGTTATTTCACTACCATACAGGAATCCAATTGCTACAGTGATTGAAGAAGAGACCATACCAGATTCGTGGATGGATGCCACTATTTCGTTGATTCATAAAGAAGGAACAGACTTAAAAGAAATTAAGAATTATTGACATTTAATAAGGCGGGGTATAAATCAAATAAATAATAAATAAATAAATAAACAGATTATAAAATATTTTCTTCAATACTAGCTATAAGGCTTAAAAAATACTGCAGGAAATAATACACCAAGACCAAGCTGGATTTCTCCCTAAAAGACAAATGAGGAATAATATTAGAACTACTTTAAATCTACTGGAATACTATGAAGTACACACGGAAAAAGCGATAGCTATGATATTTTTGGATGCAGAAAAAGCTTTTGACGATGTCAGTTGGCAATTCCTCATAGAGCAAATGAAAGAAATGGACTTTGGAGTAAATTTCATAAGAGCAATAGAAGCTATATATAAAAAACAAAAGGCTAAAATAATTATTAATAATGATTTGACTGATACAATCTGCATAGAAAAAGAGATAAGACAAGTATGTCCACTCTCACCTTTGTACTGACCTTGGAAGTACTGACAAGAGCTATTAGAAAGGACCCCATAATTAAGAGAGAAACAGTTAAAGGACATAAATATAAACTACAAGCATTAGCTGATGATTTAATGTTTATATTAGAAGATCCAGTGAACTATATAAAGCAATTAATGCATCACATTAAGGAGTATGGTGCAATGGCAGGATTAAAAATGAACTATCAAAAGACAGAAGATATTACAAAAAACATGACTTTAGTACAAGAAGCGGAACTAATTAAGTCGACAGGATATCAATCAGAAAAGAAAAAAATATTTTGAAGAATATATATCTGCAAAATGTAGTTCTTTGATGAAAGATAACTATGTGAAACCACAATAAGAGATCAAGAAAAATTTAGAGAGATGGGGACATCTTCAACTATTGTTTATGGGAAGGATTGCAGCCATTAAAATGAATATTCCGCCACACCTCATGTTCTTATTTTAAACCATTCCCATCTATATTAATCAGTCCTTCTTTAAGGAGCTGAATAAGTTAATCTCAAAATTCACATGGTAAGTGAAAAAACTGATAATTAAATTGAAAGTACTCCAAGACTTCAAAGAAGATGCAGGCTTTTCACTTCCAAATTGGCAAATGTATTACAGAACATGTTGTTTAGTGTGGATGAGAGAGTGGATTATGTTAGATAACCCAAGATGTTGGCAATTGAAGGCCATGATTTAAAGCTAGGTTGTCATGCATTTGTCTGGTACGGTAAAGCTACTGTCCATAAATATTTTAAAAATCAAATGATAAGAAAATCTATTCTTTCAGAATGGGAAAAAGTGGAATCATTAATATATGCTAAAACGCCACAATGAGTCTCCCCTTTTGAAGTTTTCACACAATGAAATGTATCAACAGATAAAATTGTTAGATATAAAGAATTATTGGCTTTAAAAACAAAAGAAGAATTATTAAAGCAAGATATCAATCTAGCTTGGTGGTCAAGAGTAAAGACTGAGTCTAGATATCATAAAGATAAAAAGTTGGGGGGCTTTTATACAGAAGAAACTGAATTTGAAAAATTGTTATGTGCTTCTAATAAAAAAAACTGATAAAAAGATGTATTTTTAACACGAATGAAGAACAAAAATGAAGTGGTAAAAGGTTGTAAGGTTAAATGGTCACAAAATTTGGGATATGAGATTGATTCAGAACAATGGAATAAAGTATGGAAGATTAATATGAAAATAACTAAATCGGTTAATTTTAAAAGATAATTTATATAAAACTAACAACAAAGCCATTTTTTGTGGGGGGGAAAATACATGGGCTCTAGAAAGAGGAGGGCGGGCAGGCAGGCATTTACTCCTCCTCCATCACTGTTTCCAGCTGGTGAAGAAGGGGGGTAGGCATTGTCAACTGCTCCACACCTGATCTGCCTGATAGTGGCCCTGTGAAGGGGTGGTGGGCTTTGCTACCTGCTCCATGCCTGATACGTGCCGGGTAAAGGGGAAGCATTGCCTCCTGTTCTGCTCCTGACTAAGGCTGAGTGAAGGAGGGCAGACATTGCCATCTGATCTGCTTCTGATCCCTGCTGGGTGAAGAGAAGAAGGGCATTGCCTCCTGCTCTGCACCTGATCCTAGCCAGGTAAAGGCGCATGGAGGGCATTGCCACATGCTCCACTCCTAATACAAAATGGGTGATGGCGGGGAGTGGGCATTGCCACCTGCTCCGCCAGTAATACCAGCTGGGTTAAGGCTGGGGAGGCCATTGCCACCTGCTCCACTCCTAATACCAGGTGGGTTAAGGTGGGGGATGGGCATTGCCATCTGCTCTGCTCCTAATACCAGCTGGTTTAAAGCAGAGGGGGCATTATCACTTGCTCCACGTCTGCTATCAGTCGGGTGAAAGAGGGTGGGCATTGCCATCTGATCTGTTCCTGATCCCAGCTGGGTGAAGGGGGGTGGGTATTGTTATCTGCTCCGCTCCTGATCCCAGCTGGGTTAAGGTGGGTGGGCATTGCCACCTGATCCACTCCTAATACTTGCGGGGTTAAGGTAGTGCGTGGGCAAAGCCACCTATTCTGCTTCTGTTCCCAGCTGGGTGAAGGGGGGTGTGGGCATTGCTAAGTGCTTCGCTCCTAATACCAGCTGGCTTAAGGTCAGGGGAGGCATTGCCACCTGCTCCGCTCCTAATAACATCTATGTTCACATTACAGGGGAAATTCCACCTGCTCCACTTCTGATTCCAGTTGGGTGAAAGCAGGGGGTGAGCATTGCCACTTGCACCACTCCTAATATCAGCTTGGTTAAGTTAGGTTGTGGACATTGCCACTTGCCTCACCCCTAATACCAGCTGAGTGAAGGCAGGAGGTAGGCATTGCCACCTGCTCCCATCCTGCTCCCATCCTGGGCTTTCCACCATGGCTCATTTTCTGGAGGGACATGGTGCCTTGCCCAGGCTTCCCTCCATGACAGCACCCTCTGTTGGTGCACCAGGGTATAAAATGAGTTGTCTGAAATACGCTTACTCAATTATATAGTAAGATGATTTATAGATGGTACCTAACTCCAGATAGATTGGCTAAAATGTACAGAAATACCCCAACTAGGTGCTGGAAATGTGGAAAGTACAGGACTTTTTATCATATGTGGTAGACTTGTAAAGCTATACGTAGGATTGGATAATGACACATATATTACTCCATACAATTTTACAGACACCAATACCTTTTAAGCCGGAATTGTTTCTGCTGAACTGCATCCTGGATGAATTCAACAAAGACCCAAAACATTTTATAATACATGCAGTGACAGTAGCTAGAATTCTAGCAGCATCTTACTGGAAACAGCAAATAACACCAACTCAAGAAGAACTAATGGGAAAGATTATGGAAACAGCGGGAATGGACAAATTGACAATATTAAAAAGGAAAATGGAAGAAGAGTTCGCCAGACACTGGATACTGTTTTACAATTGAATTAAAAATCAGCATAAAGATCTGAACTGGCCAAGAATGTAAAAGGATTTAAATGCCTTACTATTAACAGTATATGCTATTTACTAAGAATGTTTAATGACGTACTGAGTATTGTGGTAAGTAGATTATTTTGGATATATTTATCTTTCTTCTCCTTTTTCTTTTTCCTAATACTCTTCTTTTTCTCTTCTCACTTCTTTATATCTTTCTCTCTCTTTTCTATTTGCTGCTTATTTGAAAAATCATTTGTTTTTAAAGGCCATTGAAGGTGTAACTCTGCTTAGCATTGCATTCTTGTACTGGGAGATCCAGGTTCAAATCCTCACTCTTGATGGGTTGTTTAGAGGTTAAAATGAATGATAGGAGTGAGACATGTATGCCATTCTGATTGGAGGAGGAAGGGAGAGAGGAAAAAGCAATAAACAAATAAAAAGATTAATGTATCTTTCTTGGATGCATTTTTTGGTTCTTAATTCTCACATTCCTGGCATCCATCTCTGTTCTTGACAAATTATACCAGCTCAAAGATAAGTTGGCCTAGCTTCTCTTAACCAGTGGCCCATTTTACTTACGATCTAGATTGGTATGCTATAAATATCAGTTGATCTTTTGAAGAAAGATTACTTAAAGCAGATCCATCATTTTGTCCAGGAGTGATTATGAGGAGGCACGTGTCATTAATTTTCACCCTTCTTGGCACAACAATTGTCAGCTGATGCTGCCAAACTGGTTTGTCTACTTCAGATTCTGGGAGAAAAAACAGAGATGTCAGAATGTAGTTCCCTCTACCTACATCCTCCTGTAGAAGATATTCCTTTATGTCATGCAGCAGGACCACAAAGAAGCATTTCTCAAAGAACAAGATGTGGAGTGGAGAAGGTGGGTGAGCAGCCCTGACCCTGGGTGGCCTGTTCTGAGGGAGGAAAATCTGAAGCAACTTCCAGTGCAGCTTAAAAAAAAAACACAACAAATTTCCTTATACACTTTTATTCCTCCTAGGGAAGCAAAGGCCACCTGTCAATAAGAAGAGGGAGCATCCCTGATGAACGTTTATGCATACTTAGATACAGTTTGTGCTTGCTTCAAGGAGTTTTCTTCCCTCTGAGCCCATGAATCCTAGTCACTGCAAGATAATCTCAAAAACCCTCCGAGTGTCACATCTAGAGATGGGCACGGACCGGAAAAAACTCGAACCATGTGGTTTGTGGTTCATCAAATTTCACAAACCATGATGGAAACAAAGACTTACAGTTTGGGCATACAATGTTAAAAATAGTTAAGGATGTACTGCTTAGAATAATGGAGAATATATATTTGTTTTAGATAGAGGAATCTAATAGAAGTAAGGGAAAGGGGACAAAGGGTTGGAAAGCTGTTGGAAGTCAACAAAAAGGGGGGGGAAGGGAGGGGGTTAGAGATGAAAAAATTGGGGAAAATTGAATGTAAATGTAAATGTAAAAATAATGGATTCTAACCCAATAAAAAAATTTTCAAAAAAAAAAAAATTTCACAAACCATGAACTTTCATGAACCTGCCCCTGGTTCGTGAACTGGTTCATTTGGTTCGTGAAAATGTCACATCCAGATCAGAAAATCGGCACTTCCGGTTCAGCGGAAAGTCACTTCTGGTTCAGCAGAAGGTTTGCAGGAAGTCCATCCCCTGTTGCCTAGGAAACTGATTGATTGGCACCAGGTTGTCTGCAGTGACAAACCAAAAAATGAACCTAACGAACCAGCCTAAAAGTTCGTGGTTGTTCGTCAGAAATGGGATCTGATGAACCGTGGTTCGTGAACCACGAACCAGCCTGTTTCGTGCTTAATTTTGGTTCATATTTCGGTTCGTGCCCGTCTCTAGTCACATCACTGGACAGCATTGTACCATTTCTATGGTTGCAAATAGGGATGTGCGTTTCGGCATTCAGAATGCCGAAAGAATGCCGAAACAAAAGTGTTTCGGCTTCTTTCGGGGAATGCCGAAACGTTTCGGGGAATGCCGAAACGTTTCGGGTAGCCGAAAGAAAAAAGCCGAAACGTTTCGGGATTCTTTCGGCTTTCTTTCGGCTTTTCTATGGGAAAATGCCTCCGTCTTCCAGGACGTCTGGAGGAGGCACTTTCCCACCGAATAAGCCCAAAATTGGTGGGGACCTTCCTCTAACCCTTCTCTAACACCCACCCAAGTTTCAGACAGATTGGACTTTGGGGGGCCATGTTATGGCCCCCCAAAGCAGGTCCCCCCATCCTCCCATAAGAAAGCGAAGGAGCAGCATATTGTTAGCATGCTGCTGCTGATCTTTCTTCATTATTTCCTATGGGGAAAAAATGAAGAGGCAGGCTTCCTTTGCCAGGGGTGGCATTTTGCATGCAAAATGCCCCCCAGCCCTCAGCCCACAGAAAAATTAAAACAAAACTCACTTAACATCAGAGAATCACAAAGCATGATTCCTGTCAAAAACACTTTATTTCTTGAACAGCTTTAGGTTACACAGCAGGGGGGAACACCAAAGGGCATGGCAGCACTATCTTACACAAAAATAACACAACTCACTTCACATCAGAGAATCACAAAGCACAATTCCTGTTAAAAACACTTTATTTCTTGAACAGCTTTAGGTTACACAGCAGGGGGGAACACCAAAGGGCATGGCAGCACTATCTTACACAAAAATAACACAACTCACTTAACATCAGAGAATCACAAAACACAATTCCTGGCAAAAACACTTTATTTCTTGAACAGCTTTAGGTTACACAGTAGGAGGGCACAACAGGGCATGAAAGCAATGTACTGCAAAAAATAATACAACCCACTTCACCGTTTTTGACAGCAATTGTGTTTGTGTGATTCTCTGATGTGAAGTGAGTTGTGTTATTTTTGTGTAGTACACTGCTTTCCTGCTCTGTGGTGCCTTCCTAAAGCAGTTACAGAAATAAAGTGCTTTTGACAGCAATTTTTTGGGGTGATTCTTTAATGTGAAGCGAGTTGTGTTATTTTTGTGTAAGATAGTGCTGCCATGCCCTTTGGTGTTCCCCCCTGCTGTGTAACCTAAAGCTGTTCAAGAAATAAAGTGTTTTTGACAGGAATCATGCTTTGTGATTCTCTGATGTTAAGCGAGTTTTGTTTTAATTTTTCTGTGTGGGGGACTGCTGGTGTAATGTGTCATAATGCTTTGCCTACTTGTACTTTGGAAGGGAGAATATAATTTTTTTAAAACTTTATTTTGTGTTGTTCTTGTTTTATTCTTTGTTGTGCAGTTGGTTCCCATCATAGGGAACAATGGGGCTGGCTGGCCAGCCATCTCTGTAGGTGGTGGGGGAATTTGAGGGAGGGTGTCTGTGGTTCAGGTGCTCTTTCACAGGGACCAGCTGGCACTCAGAAGTGTGCCCACCATTGTGGCACCCCTGGGCTGTGCAGAATTGCCCAGGGAAAGAGAGTTTAGAAGTTCCCAGCATAGGGAACAAAGGGAGAGGGCTGGCCTTTGCCAGCCTGTTCCTGGGGTTATGGGTGTAGGGCAGGTGGGGGTGGATTTGGGTCTGTGAGGGGCTAATGTGGGGATTTGGGTCTGTGTGTGGCAGCTGGGGGGGGAATTGGGTTTGTGTGGGGCTGTAAGGGGTGGACTTTAGGGGCTGAGAGGACCTACTTGGGGAGGCCATGAAATGGCCCCCCCAAGTGGGAGCAGTCTGAGCCTTGGTGGGGGGTGGGAGGAAGGGTGGGAGAAGGGCCCCAGAGGGCTGGGGGGCATTTTGCATGCAAAATGCCACCCCTGGCAACACAAGCCTCCCCCAGCTGTCAGTGGTAGAGATGAGAGCAGAGCATCTACTTGGGGAGGCCATGAAATGCCCCCCCAAGTGGGAGCAGGCTGAGCCTTGGTGGGGGGTGGGAGGAGGGGTGGGAGAAGGGCCCCAGAGGGTTGGGGGGCATTTTGCATGCAAAATGCCACCCCTGGCAACACAAGCCTCCCCCAGCTGTCAGTGGTAGAGATTAGAGCACCTACTTGGGGAGGCCATGAAATGGCCCCTCCAAGTGGGAGCAGGCTGAGCCTTGGTGGGGGGTGGGAGGAGGGGTGGGAGAAGGGCCCCTGAGGGTAGGGGGGCATTTTGCATGCAAAATGCCACCCCTGGCAAAGGAAGCCTGCCTCTTCATTTTTTCCCCATAGGAAATAATGAAGAAAGATCAGCAGCAGCATGCTAACAATATGCTGCTCCTTCGCTTTCTTATGGGAGGATGGGGGGACCTGCTTTGGGGGGCCATAACATGGCCCCCCAAAGTCCAATCTGTCTGAAACTTGGGTGGTTGTTAGAGAAGGGTTAGAGGAAGGTCCCCACCAATTTTGGGCTTATTAGGTGGGAAAATGCCTCCTCCAGGCGTCCTGAAAGACGGAGGCATTTTCCCAAAAAAAAACCCCGAAAGAATGCCGAAAGAATGCCGAAAGAATCCCGAATCCCGAATCCCGAAAGAGATTCTTGTTTCGGCTTTCGGCTTTAACGGTAGAGAATCTTGTTTCGGGTAATCCCGAAACAAGAAAGCCGAAAGTTTTTTCCTTGCACACCCCTAGTGGTTATACAAGATTGCATGTTTTGAAGAAAAACATTTAAAACACTTGTTTACTGTAATTTGTAGTTCACACACCACAAAGAATAATTCACAATATATTGGTGTAGATAGTTTAGTTTGTAGTGCTAGACTTTCAATATATCTTGATAAAGATGGTTGGGAGGAAGTGTTTCGGTTTTGTCGATAAAATCTAAGAAAAACCACCATTTGTCATAATAGTTAGATGTAGAGGGATTAGCCGATAAATTGTCTGTTATTTTATTTATAATGAGCTGGTCCCACACTCTGGAGTAACAGTGATTCAAGGATGGTGGGGACTGCTTTTTCCAAAAAATATGCTATTGATGATTTTGCTATAGCAAGTAGGATATTAATTAAATCTCGTTGAGGTGTTGGCACGTTTACCCGTGGCATAGATTTAAAAAAATTAGTTGAGGCACTAAGGGTATGTCGTAGTTTGTTATTAATTTTATTTGCTTTAATATCTCCTCCCAGAATGTTTTGATTTTACGGCACTGCCACCAAAGGTGGGCAAACGTGCCTATGTTTCTGCATTTTTCCCAACACGTGGGTGAATATTTTGATGTGATGACAGATAGCTTTTGGGGGGTTAGGTACCAACGTGTTAGAATTTTAAATGATTGTAATTTTATATTTATTACTTTTGAGTTTAGAGTGGGAGATGACCCAATTTCTTTCCATTGATTTTGAGAGATTTGCAAATCACAGTCCTGCTGCCAATTTTTTTGATATGCATATTGTTTTGGCTTGTGAAGCTGTATAATAATTGTATATATTTTTGAGATCAGCCCTCTTTTATGGTGAGTATCCATGTCTAAGAGTTCTTCAAAGTGTGTTTTTGGAACCAATGTTATGTCTTCGGATTAGAAATGCTTTAAAAGCCCATCTTTCAAGTTGGGAGGAACAGATTAAGTGGCAAGATGCTTCCTGCCTTTGACATTGTGATTGTTAACCACAAGAGAATTTGAAGCAAGAAATTTCTCTTTCATTTCCTAAAGTCTATATGCAATATCAACAACTGTTTTGTTCCTCGGGGACAGAAAGAGTACAAAAATGACAAGGAATTCATTTAGTTCACTGTTTGGGATCCTTATTGTTTCTTTATTCACCTTCTACACCACTACAGGATGGGAAACAGGCAAAACTTTTACAGGAGAGTAACAATGCACTTTAATCACACAGCTGAGTTGGTTTAGCTTCACATGGAATTTTAACTTGGAAGAGAAAGTGAATGCTTTTCAAAAAAACTGTGGGCTGTTTGGCTTCTTCTGTCTGCCCCCTTTTACCCAGCCTGTATCAGACATGTGAGCAGGTAGCAAAGCCCACCACCCCTTTATGTTGCTGAGATCAGGTCTGGATCAGGTGGCAATGCCCACCACCCCTCCTTCACCGGCCAGGATCAGTGATGGAGGAGGAGGGAATGCTTGCCTGCCTGCTCTCCCCTTTCTAGGGCCCATTGTTTAGGGTGGGGATGGGCATTGCCACCTCTGCTCCTAATACCAGCTCGGTTAGGGTGGGGGTCGGCACTGCCACCTGCTATGCTCCTAATATCTGCTGTGTTAAGGTAGGGGATGGGCATTGCTACGTGCTCTACTCATAATACCAGCTGGGTTAAGCCAGGAGGTGGGCATTGCCACCTGCTCTGTTCCTATACCAGCTGGCTGAAGGAGAATGGGCATTGTCACCTGCTCTGCTCCTAATTCCAGCTGGGTTAAGGTGGAAAGTGGGCATATCTACCTGCTCTGCTCTTGATCCCAGCTGGATGAAGAGGGGGAGGGCATTGTCACCTGCTCTGCTCCTGATTCCAGCTGGCTGAAGGGGGTGGGTATTGCCACCTGCTCCACTCCTAATATCAGTTGGGTTAAAGCAGAAGTCAGGCATCGCTACCTGCTCCACTCCTAATACCAGGTGGGTTAAGGCAAGGGGTGGGCATTGCCACCTTCTCCACACCTAATACCAGCTGGGTTAAGGCACAGGAAGGGCATTGCACCTGCTCCACTTCTGTTCCCTGACTGGGCTTCCCACCACGGCATGTGTTCTGGAGTGATATGGTGAGTTACCTGGGCTTTCCTCCACAGCAGTGCCCTCTGGTGGTGCACCAGGGTATAAAGTGAGTTGTCTGAAACACGTTTACTCAATTATATAGTAAGATAAGTGGGGCACATCTGACACTGGTCAGCAAACCAGAGAGCCTGAAACTACACTGGATGGGAGCAGGGAGCCACCTCAACTTTAAATAGGGAGAGGTTTCTACTCATCTCACTCTCAAGTATGACATAATTAAGGTCACGACTCCAAGGCCTTTGAGGAACATAAAGCTACACACTATCACCCAGTAATTAAAAGCTTGTGTCTCCCTTTTTATTGATATTTTGATGGATGAGGTTTAGATAGAAGGAAAGGAGGGAGGGCAGCAGATGGATTCCAGGTTGGAAATTAAATTTCACAGCATGCAGCACAATCCCATGACAGCAAATGGACATATGGATAGTGATTGAGTCCTGCCTTCTCCTCCACCCTTATGAGGAATGAAAATTGATTTTTCCTTGACTGTGGTCTAGCCTTTAAAGATTCTCAGTAGGTTTTACTGATATAGCAAAATTTACCTAGTCCTCTTTAGACTTTGCTGAATAGTGAGATCCTTTCAAGAGGCAAGATGCTCTTTTCTGGCTCCTCCTCTGGCGCATGGGATGATTTCGCCATCACCTGTGCTGGTGATTCAGCCCAAGGGGATTGGCTAAGCATTTAAACGCAATGAGAGCATTGTACCTGGTGTTCCTTTCAAAAACCACGACAGTAAAGCTACTTCCTTCCTGTCACTAGAAATAGGCAGCAAACTTCTCACGACTGTCAGGCAACACTTCCATAGAGAGAACAGCTAAAGGGTCTGACTACAAGCTGGGACATGCATCCTCTGACCATTTTCCTCTTTGCAGTCTGCTTATCCTCTGTTTGGCTGATGGAATGGAAGGCATTGGATGAATTCATCAACCTCCCTGACTCTCACTATGAATATAACTTGCTGTCGAAGAAGCAAAATTTTTTCACTTCCCTTGAAGCCACATTTCATACCATTAATATGACCTCCCAGAAGTGGCTGGATGGTAAGTAGCATTTCCAGAGTGGGGGATTCTCATGCCTCTTGGAGTGGAAGGAAAGAGGGTCCCATTTTCAGCTTGGGGAGAAAGAGATTGAAATAGTCATAAAAAGTCGATGGCCAGTGAAAAATGTGCTCTATTCTTCCCAAGTGGGTGCTGTTTGCAGAGTTGCATAATGTGCAGCAAATCATGTGTCTCTGCACATGTGAGCATGGGCTACAGAGAGAGTAGGTGTGCGTGCACAGAGAGAGAAACAAATTTACACCCAGATCCTAGGTTAAGCTTTAGAGAAAAAATAAAGAGTTTATTATTGGAACTCCATAGAGGATAGGAAACGGAAGAGATAGATCTCCTTGTATAAGAGATCTAGTATAAAGATGCCTGGGGATGCCAGGATGGCATATCTTGGCCCAATGGTGGCAAGATGGAAAAGAGGGAGAGTGACAAAGAGAGAAAGAGGAGGTATCATGAAGAGGAGGCCCCAAACAGTACTATCTGCACATCAGAGCATTGCAGCAGAAGCATAGAAGGCAAGGATAAACAGATCTCTGACCTTTCTCTCTCTCTAAATCTGTGATTGTCCCCTTGTATCCAGTTTTCTCTTCTTAGTGATACAAAGGCGTTGAGTTGTTAATTGACAGAAATTTCCCCCCTTGTAGAATCGGATATCAACCCCCTTCCCCAAGAGGCAGGATCTTTCAGTCTATGATTTTGAGGCCTTTTGTAAACATCCTGTATAGAACATTAGCAAATCTAGAATGATAAAACAGAGCAGGCAGTAGCCAGTGTCATGTTGCACCTGTCTTCTATAAAATGAGATGTAACCCCCACAGGTGATAGTTAAAAAAAAAAATGGAGGCAGGGTCTTTCAGGCTATAGATATGAGGTCTTTTGTAAAAGTCTGTATAGACTATTTAGCAAATCTGCAATGATAAAATAGTGCACACTGAAGCTCATGCCATGTTTCACCCATAATCTTCGGGGAATAAAAAGGGGAAAAAATAGGAAAGCATTCACCTGAAAATATAAAAATCAGTAGTTCCACAAACGATCCTCACATTCAGCTACTGTTTTTTTATATATTCAGTTTGATGCTTCTGTGTTTTGCCGATTCTTTCCAGGAGGCCACAGGAGCAATCAATACAGGATGCTTCCAAAAGACTTTACAAGAAGGTGATCCCAGACTTTTATTTCTGGTCTTTGCTGTAGCCCAAATACATAGCTACCTGCAACCACTTTCCAAGATGTAGAATACACATAGGTGCCTGTATTTTATTGCCAAGGATGGTATTTTGGCAGAGGAAGAGCCATATAAGTTGAAGGAAGATTCCTTAGGCTGCAGGAAGGTTTCAACCTTTGCTCAGTGGAGTGGTTAGTTGAGGCCTGGAGATCTCCTGGAATGACAACTGGTCTCTTGACTACAAAGATCAGTCCCCTGGAGGAAATGATTTGGAGAGTGGAATACATATTGCATTACAGCTGGCTGAGGTCCTTCCCCTCCCCAAATCTTGACTTCTATAAACCCCAAACATCCAGGAATTTCCCAATCCAGAGTTTGCAACTAGGGGTGTGCAAGGAAAAAACTTTCGGCACAAAAAGCACAATCTTGGTGAAACCTGGATGGTGGCTGTAGAAGAACCTGCTGAAGCTTTGTTGTGAGTTTGGGATCTCTGAGTGTGACGGGGGAAGTCCTAGGGCCTCCAGAAATGACAGACTATGGACTGATTAACCAGTCTGTGAACAGGCTAGTAAGTGAAAAGTTTGTGGTCCGTGAAAATCAGTGGACCACAGGCAGGTGGTCCATGGCATTTTCCTGGTCCCTGCCCACCTCTAGTTATGAGGCTTTTGTTTCAAGATTTTATTGTGGCCCATCAATACTATCTGTAATCTCTGTTTTGAGGGGTCTTTATTCAGTTTCAGGGGTCTTTATTCTGTTGCTTCACTGAACAAAGTTTGAAACCTCTCTCCCAACAAAGGGGCTTTCTTCACAATTTAAGAGGCCATTCTGCAAACGCTAGAACCCTTAAAGTAGAGGATGTTTCCTTTGGCTGCAGGAAGGATTCAACTGGTGCTCAGAGCACTGGCAAAATGCAGGACCATGATATGACAGACTGGAGGATTTCTGAAGTGAAATCAGAGACCCTGTTTCAGGGACCTGGCAGGGAAGAAACATTAGCCCTTCTCCTCATACTTCCTGAACCTCCTAAGGCAAGTTTTGCAGTTCTCCTTATGCTCCACCTTCCTTTACTTCTTCTCCAACCCTTAAGGTCCAGCTACACAATTCAAAGTTCTCGTGTTCATTGGCAAATATCAAGAGGACTTTGCAACAGATGTGCAGTGGGTGATTTCTGGCTGCCATACACACTCAGGCTCTTTTCTGCTTACAACTAAAGCAAGTAGGAAGAAGCTGCATGAGCCTTTCCTCACAGCTGTTCTGATATTTGCAAACTGCCCTTTGGGACTGCTAAATGCTCCAATGTGAAACTTTGCTGTAGCCACATAAGAAACATGATTCTAACAATGGAGCCAACAGCAACAAAGCCAGGGAGCTTGCAAATCTAAAAGCGGCAGGGCGGAGAAATGCCTGCTTTGGTCACAGCCAAAAAAGCAGTGGTGTATGTGTGGGAGGCAGAAAACTTCCATCGCATATCTAATGTGAAGTCCTCATGCTGGTCCCCAATGAACATGAGGAATTTGTAATTTGTAGATGAGCCATTAGGACTGAAAGGCTCACCCATCTTCTCTACCTTCTCTACCTCTACAGCCCCATCTTTTTCTCAATGAGAAATAATGCTTGCATGATAGAAAGGGATGTTATTAGAGAGAATGCTGAGAGCTATTTACTTAATGGAGAGTTCTGTGCATCTCTTCCCAGAATCTGAAGCAGACAAACCGGTTTCGTGGCATGAACTGAGATAAAAGAGGAATCCAGGAATCATGTCTCTTCCTGAATAGGGGTGTGCAATTCGGTATTCTGATTAGGTTAAAGTTACCAAATCAGGGCCATTTCGATTTTTTTCAGTATTACCGAAACTTTTTCTGAATACTGAAAAATTTCGGTAATACCGAAATGGAGATTGCCGAAACAATTCGGCCATTGTTTTCAATGAGAAAACCTTCTCCCAGCATTCTGGGAGTCTGGGGCCATGTTATGCCCCCCAAAACAAGGTGCCCCAATCCTCCTACACTCTCCATGGTTCTCTAAGGGGAAAAACAAGTCCTCTTTCTAGGTGACTTGGGGTGGCATTTTGCAAGCAAAATGTACCCAACTTTCAAGGGACCTGCTCTCACCTGTCCTCCCACCCTCCACCAAGTTTCAGGCAGATTCCACTTTGGGGGGCATTTTATGGTCTCCCAAAGAAGGTGCCCCTATCCACCTCCACTCCACTATTCCCTATGGGGGAAATAAGAGAGGCTTGTCTGGCTAGGGGTGGCATTTTGCATGCAAAATACCCCCAACCTTCAGGGACCCATCTCCCACCTGTCTTCCCACCCTCCACCAAGGCCGAAGCTGATCCCACTTTGGGGGGCATTTTATGGCCTCCCAAAGATGCTGCTCTTAGCCCTCCCTTCCTCCATTATTTCCTATGGGGGAAATAAGACAGGCTTGTCTGGCTAGGGGTGGCATTTTTCATGCAAACTTCAGGGTCCAATCCCCTGCCTGTCCTCCCACCCTCCACCAAGGCCCAAGCTGATTCCACTTTGGGGGGGGCATTTTATGGTCTCCCAAAGATGCTGCTCTTAGCCTCCCCTTTCTCCATTATTTCCTACGGGGGAAATAAGAGAGGCTTGTCTGGCTAGGGGTAGAATTTTGCATGCAAAATGCCCCCAACCTCCAGGGGCCCATCTGCTACATGTCCTCCCACCCTCCACCAAGGCCCAAGCTGATCCCACTTTGGGGGGGGCATTTTATGCCCCCCCAAAGGTGGTTCTCCTGCCACACCATTTTGTCTTTCTACTGTGGGGAAGACTTCAACACCACAGAAACACATGGGATTGGGGCTGCCAATGGCCACAGCCACAGTCCACCTGCACCCAAACTGCCAAATACCACACACACCCTCTCCAAAACTTAATCTCCCCTGTCCTGTGGCCAGCCACTTTCTATTGATTCCTGTTATGGGAAAATCTCCCACAGCAGGAATCCATGGAACGTGGCATCTATGGCCACAGGCACAGTCCCCCTTTTAAATCCACCCCCCACACAACCCCACACTGACCCAGGTTACCCAGCAGAGAGGCACACCAAAGGGCATGCCAGTAGTATCTTACAAAAAAATAACACAACACACTTCACATTAAAGAATCACCCAAAACACATTTGCTGTCAAAAACACTGTATTTCTTTAACTGCATTAGGTTACACAGTAGGAGGGCACAACGGGGCATGAAAGCAGCCTACTACACAAAATAACACAACTCACTTCACCGTTTTTGACAGCAATTTGTTTGGGTGATTCTCTGATGTGAAGTGAGTAGTGTTATTTTTATCTTCTCATCTTACTATATAATTGAGTAAGCATGTTTCAGACAACTCACTTTATACCCTGGCACACCAACAGAGGGTGATGCCGCAGAGGAAAGCCCAGGTAACTCACCATATCACTCCAGAAAACATGCCATGGTGGGTATCCCAGGGTGGGAACAGGAGCAGAGGAGGTGGCAATGCCCTCCCTGCAACTTAACCCAGCTGATATTAGGTGTGGAGCAGGTGGCAATGCCCACCCCCTTCAGTCAGCTGGAATTAGGAGCAGAGCAGGTGGCTATGCCCAGTCTCCACCTTAACCCAGCTGGTATTAGGAGCAGAGTAGGTGGAAATGCCCATCTCCTGCCTTAACACAACCGGTAATAGGAGCAGAGCAGGTGGCAATGCCCACTCCCATCTTAACGAAGATTGTATTAGGAGCAGAGCAGGTGGCAATGCCTGGCCTCCTTCAACCAGCTTGCATTAGATGTGGACAAAATTAATGAACAGGGCTGATACGGGTAATAATCACAAAAACAGATGAATGTCCCCATATGGTAAGTGTAAAGAACAGGCAAGTTAAAGACACATTTACCCAAGCTCTACTCAGAGAGCAATCAATAAATTAGTGCTACACACTAAATTTTACAAAATGTCTTTTACAAAATGTCTTTTACACAAAATCATTTACAATAAATGCCTGTAATCGTTATGGGATGTAATAGAGCTTAACCAATTAGTACATTCAGTATGGAATAGAACTCAAAGGTCCAGCGTATAAACGACGGAAATATCCGTGATAGTTCAGTATCCTATTATACATAAAGACAAAAATAAAGGAAGCTCCCCAACTGCCTTGTATACATCAATACCACATGGGGATATTAGGAATGTGGTAGAATCGGCATTACATCTGGGAAATGTTTTTCATCATAGAATCATACACTTGTAGAGTTGGAAGGGGCCGTACAGACCATCTAGTCCAACTCCCTGCCCAGTGCAGGATCAGCCTAAAGCATCTCTGACAAGTATTCATCCAGCCTCTTCTTGAAAACTGCCAGTGAAGGGGAGCTCACCACCTCCCTAAGCAGCTGATTCCACTTTTGAACTACTCTGATCGTGAAAAAGTTTTTCCTAATATCCAGCCGGTACCTTTGTGCATGTAATTTAAGCCCATTACTTCGGACCCTACCCTCTGCTGCCAACTGGAACAGCTCCTTGCCCTCCTCCAAATGACAGCCTTTCAAATATTTAAAGAGAGCAATCATGCCCCCCAACCTCCTCTTCTCCAAACTAAACATTCCCAAGGCCCTCAGCCTTACCTCATAGGGCTCAGTCTCCAGACCCGTGATCATTCTCGTTGCTCTCTTCTGCACCCTCTCAATTTTGGCCACATTCTTTTTGAAGTGAGGCCTCCAGAACTGCACACGATACTCCAGGTGTGGCCTGACCAAGGCAGTATAGAGAGGGGCTATGACCTCCTGTGGTTTCGATGCTATGGCCCCTTTGATACAACCCAGGATTGAATTAGACTTTTTTGCCACCGCATCACACTGACTGCTCATATTTAGTTTACAGTCCACTCTTACCCCAGATCCCTTTCACATATACTACTGCCCAGAAGTGTATCCCCCATCCAGTATTTGTGCTTCCCATTTTTGTGCCCAGATGTAATACTGTGCACTTGTCTTTGTTGAATTGCATCCTATTCACAGCTGCCCACTTCTCCCGAGTATTCAGGTCTTGTTGAATTTTAATTCTATCTTCTTGAGTGTTTGCTACTCCTCCCAGTTTGGTATCATCAGCAAATTTAATGAGCAGCCCTTCCACTCCTTCATCCAGATCATTGATAAAAATATTGAAAAGTACCAGGCCCAAAACCGAGCCCTGCGGTACCCCACTGGACACCTCCCTCCAATCTGATGAAATGCCATTGACCACCACTCTTTGAGTGTGGTCCTCTAACCAGTTCCCTATCCACCGAACTGTCCTATAGTCCACTCCACAGTCTTCTAGTTTGCCCATCAGAATGTCATGGGGGACCTTTTTGTTGTCCCTTGTAGATATTTTCATTGAAAAACATTATTTTTAGTTTGAAAATGAAATTGTTTACCAGGTGAAGGGGGTAGCAATGGGGTGTGTGGCTGTGCCTTCAATTGCAAATCTATTCATGGCCCAATTAGAGACAGACAACATTCTAAATGTGAGTGTTAATGTTTGTCTGTTTTTGTGTTTTTGCATTAGGAGTGGAGCAGGTGGCAATTTCTGCCCCAGCTTTCACCCAGCTGGTATTAGGAGTGAAGCAGGTGGCAATGCCTGTCCCCCGCCTTAACCCAACTGGTATTAGGAACAGAGCATGTGGCAATGCCACCCCCTTTAGCCAGTTGGGATCAGGAGTGGAGAAGGTGGTAATGCCCACCCCTGCTTTAACTCAGCTGGTATTAGGAACAGAGCAGGTGGCAATGCCCACTCCCACCATAACCCAGCTGGTATTAGGAGTGGAATAGGTGGTAATGCCCACCCCCACCTTATCACAACTGGCATTAGGAGTGATGGAGTTGACAATGCCCACCCCCCACCTTAACTCAGGTGGTATTAGGACTGGAGTGGGTGGCAATGCCCATCCTTCTTCAGCCAGCTGGGATCAGGAGCAGAGCAGGTGGCAATGCCCATCACTGCCTTAACCCAGCTGATATTAGGAGCAGAGCAAGCAACAAGGCACATCCATGCCTTAAGTCAGCTGGTATTAGGATTGGAGCAGGTGGCAATGCCCAATCCCCACCTTAATCCAGGTGGTATTAGGAGCAAAGCAGGTGGCAATGCCTATCACTCTCCTTATCACAACTGGCATTAAGAGTGGAGCAGGTGGCTATGGCCACTCTTCACCTTAACCCAGCTGTTATTAGGAGCAGAGAAGTTGGCAATGCCCACCCCCCTTCACCCAGCTTGAATCAGGAGTGGAGCAGGTGCCAATGTCCACCCAGCGCTTTTACCTGGGTGGGATCAGGCACAGAAAAGGAAGGAATTCCCTTCTGCCCTTCACCCAGCTGGGATAAGAAGTGGAGCAGGTGGCAATGCCCACCCCCTTCAACATATTGGAATATGGCACTGAGCAGACGGCAATGTCCACCCCATCTTCACTCTGTAGGAATCAGGAGCCAAGCAGAAAGCAATCTCTACCCCCCTTCAACCTGCCGGAATCAGGAGAAGATAAGGTGGCAATGCCCGCACCCCCTTCACCCAGTTGGGATCAGGAGCAGAGCATGTAGCAAAGCCCACCACCTGCCTTTGCCTGTCAGGATCATGCAAGAAGCAGGAGGTAATGCCTGCTCCTTCCGTAACCCAGCAGGGAACAGGTGGCAGTGCCCACCCCTCTTCACCCAGCTGTAATCAGGATCAGAGCAGAAGGCAATACCCATTTTCCTTTCACCCGGCTGGGATCAGAAATGGAGCAGGTGGCAATGCCTGTCCCCCTTTACCTGACCTGTATCAGGCAAGCAGCAGACAGCAAAGCCCACCATCCCTTCACATTGCTGAGATCAGGTGCAGAGCAGGTGGTAATACC
Organism: Eublepharis macularius; assembly: GCF_028583425.1. Taxonomy (NCBI): domain Eukaryota; kingdom Metazoa; phylum Chordata; class Lepidosauria; order Squamata; family Eublepharidae; genus Eublepharis; species Eublepharis macularius. The sequence goes on from NC_072792.1 coordinate 171,832,825, forward strand.
CACCCTCCTCCTTCACTCGCCGGGATCAGCAACAGAGGAGGAGGGAATGCTTGCCTGCCTGCTCTCCCCTTGTGCTTCTCTTCCCAGAATCTGAAGCAGACAAACCGGTTTGGTGACATGAACTGAGATAAGACTGCAATCCAGGAATCATGTCTCCTCCTGAAACTGATTCATCAGTTTCAAGTCAGTTTCAAGTCATATTTCCGCAAATGATTTATTTATTTATTGTCTTATTTTCTCACTGAGTCTCAAGGTGGATTACACAGTGCAAGCCCATGTGATCAATAGCAGGGGTATTCAGTAAACAATACAATAGGGTATGCAGAGCAGTAATCTGAAAAAGAAGTGTAAAATATGAATACAAGAATGTGGATATGAAACATTGCTGAAACAAAATGTAAGAAATCTGATGTGACTGATTAAATGACACAGAAGCTTCCTACTAGGAGCATATCTACATCCACAGATAGTACCCAGTAGTATAGTCTGCAGTCCCTGTCCTTTACCCAAATCATCTCTCTGAAACATTTCATCATATCAAAGGACTCCTACCTGTGTAAGAACTGCCCCCCCACAAATAATTCAGTTTTGCATAGATGATAGAAAGCCAAGAGAATGGGAGGTTATCATAGCAACTAATATATTTAGCAATATTATTTAATTTGTTTTTGCCACTGAATGGCAGAAGCAATCCAATCCCATCATAGGGTGATTACTGTATGCAGTACAGTGTATGCAGGCCCCAGGGCCTCTCAGAGTCTTTAAAAAGGTTGGATTCCCATGAAATCTATTGGGAACAGAGTCCTAAGGCTTGAGGAATATAGTTTCTCAGGAACTGAACAAAATTTTGTTGGAAATTACTCATATTAATCATATACAAATAAGTGGTTTAATGTGTTGGTGGTTGCACAGCAATTAGATATAAGTTTGCAGAGTTTGATAATAGTGCAATGGAAATAAGTAGACAGACTTCTGTGATTCTAGCTCTATACAAATACTTTACTACATAATAGAGTAAAAAGGGTACATTTGGTCGGAAAAACAACAAACAGTTTCTGACTACATCTTGATAGTCTCAGCTAGGTCCTAGAGAGAGAAAAACTTAGACTGCATGGTCTAGTGAAGTAGTAGAAGTGAACTGTAGTACCAGACTACTGAACAAAGAGCAACAAAATCTTAGTATATGTTGCTAGCTAATTGCCACTCAATAAAATGGCTCGTCCAATAGACATTCCTGGATTCTCTTATTAAGACTAAAGACACCTACTTTCTCTCGAAGCCTAAGTGGTCCTATGCTAACTAGCTATCTGACTAAACAAACAGAACAATTTAACTCTTTCATGACTGAGCGTAGGACACTTGCAAAAAGTCCAACATAATGGTTTGTGGGCTTCTTCTCCCTCTATGTAAGGGACAAGAAGAAATGCCCATGGCCTTTTATTTCTGGGAACTAGAAAGAGTATCTCCTCCTAAATCTTCTTGGATGTGCAGCTGGTTCTTCTAGGTTGTGCAGGAGCCAAATTTACATGGATGTCAAACTCTCTCTCACCTTCATCAGTCTAAGGGATTATTTCTATCATGCTTCTGTGCTCCCATTCCTCTAAGGAGCTCTGAACAGCATGGATAGGTTTTGTTCTCAAGGAAGCTTGCAAAGATTTGCAGCCTGCAGCTTTTTATCACTAAACATTTTTTTTATAATGTATGGAAAATAAATTAAATAGAAAAGTGAGAGGGAAGACTAAGTGGTATGACTTCATGGAAATAAGGTTTGGTGTTTCCCACAAACCACAGAGGGTAACCTCAAGGGAGCAGTGTTTTGTATCGAATAAGCATGCACTACTTGATTTGAATGGGGCAAAGGAACTACTCTTATAGGGTAAAACGTGCCCTGAGGTGGGATAGCCCACCTAGCCATGGAACAAAGACTCCAGCAGTCAGTTCCTGTAAGTAAAAAAGGTTTGATTACCTTGATTGCTAGCTGCTGGGGCGTGTGAAAGAGAATGCAAGATTTCTCCTGGAGCTACACAAAGGGGTCGTTTGTTAATAAAGTCCACCAGAGCTAAGTTGATGAATTTAGTTGGGGAATGTACCTTCCCAGGAATGAATTATAAATACTTATGAATGCTAGTTGATTTTATCCTCAATCATGGACAGGAGATCTCATCACGGGAGGAGGGAAAGGAATGTGTTAAGTGGGGTGACTCTGAGAGACCTTTGTTCCACTGGATTCCATTCGGGGCTGGGGAGCCAGTAAATTACTCAACACTAGTCTTTCCTCATTTACATGTGGCATCCCATTCATGCCTGGGTCTCCCAGACAGGACTCAGCAACTGCTAGCTGGAATTCCCCTGGCTGCAATGCAAACTTCCATTTTAATCCAAGGGTCTTGTGATATTATATCACAGGCAGCCATGTTAAATGGCTATTAAAGATGGCTGAGGCCGGGCCGACTGCTTACAAGTCATCCTCTGAGTAGGTCTTTTCATCTGAAAGTCCCCTTTTATTCAGTGAGCTTAGTCCCAGGAAAAGTGGTTGTAGCCAAGACTTACCAGATTGCTTGCTGTGGCAAGCTCCCCTGCTGTTCCAGCTCCTTCTCTGAGTCAGGGGAACAGTGTGTGTGTGGGGGGAGGGGTTAATGGCATCATATGATGCCTTTCTCCCAGTCTCTGCCCCCCAAATGGTCCCGCCCCATCTACACTCCCAGCTAGTAACCCAACTGCATCCTCATTCTGCCCATTCCCATTTTTTATTTAAGACCCAGGCATTAGGCTTCTCACATTCACAAGAAAAATAGTTTCTCCCTGGCCCACAAGGAGGAAAGAAGAGGAAAGGACAGAAGAAGGAAAATGGCAGCTCTCTTTAGGATTGGCTGGAAGTATTTTTTGCTTCTCACTTTCAATCATTCCAGAGAGTCAGAAGGAAGGCTAAAAAATCCCCAATTTTTTCATTATTCTTGCAGCTCAGAGGTTTGTATACACACGCCCCTATCCACAACTGGTGATCACAAGGCAATCTGAACCCTCAAGAGTTTGGGCATCCTAGATGCCATAATAAACACAGGCGCTCAAAAGAGCTATTCCGTTAGAAACTAAGATGGTTTGCAGGTACATGCGATATATGGTCTCCTAAGCCACAAATGAACCCTCTCTGTTCATGATGTCTGCTTGATGGCAGAGAAGCCCACACCTGACTTTCACTCCAAGTAGGGTTGTAATAACCAACCTCTATGGAGGCTGTGCAGTGAAACAAAGAACAGTAAGTTGTACTCACACTCAACCAACTACACTGTTAGCCATCCAGATGTGGCTCTCACAATCTTCTTCAAATGGCCACTGGCTCCATCTGCATGGATAGTGGGAGTCCTACCACTGAGGTGTAGCAGCTCACAAAGGTCCACACACTTCCCACAATAACCACTTCTTTGCTCCAAAAGCCTCTTGAAACCTTTTGTTGGGAACAGCCCAAATACGACAGAATTTCTGTTCTTGGGAACTTTTCATTAGGGTGGATGTTGAGAAACTCCTTCTCTGCTCTTCTTCTTGGTACATTTTATGAATGGGTTCAGAGGAGCTGGTCAGGGCTTGAATTGTGGTTACTGTGGCTCACTAAGCTCTTCATGGCCTTGGGCCAGTATACTTATAAGAACACCTCCCTCCCTGTGTCCCTCCATGGTAACTTTGCTCATCTGAACAGGGTCTCCTGCAGGTGTCACTCAGCACATGAGCAAAATCAGCGGCAGCTCATAGTTGGTCTTTCTCTGTGGTGGCCCCTACCCTGTGGAACAGCCTGCCTGAGGAGGTCAGGAGAGCCCCCACTCTCTTGGCTCTCTGCAAGCAATGCAAAACTGATTGATTCAAAAAGGTTTTTTACTCAGATCAGAGGGCTGTATTGAAGGGAGGGTGTCTCAAATGCTTCACTACTGAGTTAGGGACCATAGACTTCACCACTATGTTGCCTTACACACTACCTATTTATGTTAAATATGTGCTTCATGTTGTCAACTGTAAGACCTAGAATTGCTTATGCTCTATTTCATCATTCATTCAACTCTGTATTGGATTCCTGCTAATGATATTTCTTTGTAAACTTGTATCTATTTACCCTATGGCATTGTTTATGGAAATGTCCTTGATACTGACTGTACTAATCTCACACTATGTAATACGCCTTGAGCCTCAGTGAGAACGGCGGAATATAAATGGCATAAATAAATGAATAAATTAATAAATCTCTCCAATATGACAAAAGAATGGGAATGGTTTGTCATGATTGTGAGTTTCCTCTCAGTGAGTTCGAATGGCTCTGCCCAAGGACAGCATCAGGGCTTGGGGAGGGGGTGACTTCTCTTAGTTTAAGATGTGGAGTATGGGGAAGAAGCCCTTTTCTCCTGCTCTCCAACCCATATCATCCTCAGCCCTCTCTCTCTCCACTCTTGTACCATATCCAATGTCATTAACCACAATTACTCAAATGTCATTCAAAGAAAGTTATATTAAGTATGAGAAAGGAAAAGAAAAAGTCATTTAAGCAGTAAACATGGTAACAGGAATAATTATGGTTGTTGTGGATTTTCCGGGCTGTATAGCTGTGGTCTTGACATTGTAGTTCCTGACGTTTCGCCAGCAGTTGTGGCTGGCATCTTCAGAGGTGTAGCACCAAAAGATAGAGATCTCTCAGTGTCACAGTGTTGAAATGTTTCCTCCCCGTAGAGGTGTTCAATATATTGTCGAAGACTTTCACAGCCGGAGAATGACGGTTGTTGTGGATTTTCCGGGCTGTATAGCCGTGGTCTTGGCATTGTAGTTCCTGACATTTCGCCAGCAGTTGTGACACTGTGACACTGAGAGATCTCTGTCTTTTGGTGCCACACCTCTGAAGATGCCAACCACAGCTGCTGGCGAAAAAGCTTAGCCTGCATGGACTCATGATCTTTCCTATTGACAACTTCTAAGATTGTCACCATAAAATCGTTCTCTAGATGTTTGTATTCCTTAAAGTGTTAGGTCAGGGGAGCTTCCTGAATGTCATTGCGAATGCGAGATATGTACTCCAAAATGCGTACCTTAATTGGTCTCGAGGTACATCCCACATACAGTAATTTGCACGGACATTCTATAACATATACAACTCCCTTCGTTTGGCAATTAGTAAAGTGATGAATCACATGTCTATAGTCTTTAAAGTTAAACTCCTTTCCTTCCTGAAACAACTTACATATTTGGCAACGGCCACATTTAAAGTTACCAACTGGTAGATGTTTTGAATCCTCAGTGTAACATATATCTGCCCTAATTAGATTGTTTCCCAAATTCTGTGTCCTCCGAAATCCAATTTTTGGCTTAGATTCACACCCCTTTATGCTCTCTAAAAGGTTCCAGTGTTTGTAAATTATTTTCTTAATATGGTTATTTTCTTAATATGGTTAGCCCTTCAATTTGATTTGGCGGCCAAGTCTGAACAAATCAATCCTAGTCTGGAACGGTTGGTATCTAGGTGTCGGGACAAAACCCATATCCCTATTCAGGACCGATGTTTCCATCGGGCTGAGGGTCTGCTTGGATAGATTAAAGACTAAGTTTTCTGTCTTTGTTTGTAAAAACTCCTCCCCCTTCCTTTGCCTAAAAAGGCTGCCTATTACTTGTGTGGATTGTTCTGTTCTGGAGGCGGCAGTCGCTAGGACCCTCATCACTGGAGCTGTCTGATGGTCCTGAGGTTTCCAAATCAGAAAAAGTTTTGACCGGTTCTGCCCATGTAACTCTACGCTGGGTTTCCCTGCTTCCATTATTATTACCCCACCAATTGTAAACTCGATTGTTAGCATAATCAAGGGTATCCCTTTTGTACTTTCTAACCTTAATTTCTTTGGTGTGAGTTTCAAAAGACTTGACTTCCTGCTCAATTTCTTTGAGTCGTGATTCAAAATCTACCGATGGAATGGAAGTCTGGATGGTCGTTGATGTTTTTTCTATTTCCTTCACTAACTCCCCACTCTCCTTTTTACATCTTCTAATAATGAGAAGCATTAAGTCCAGGCTACATTTGTTTAAAACAGCAGCCCAGTCTGATTTAAATTCCTCATAATAGCCAAACATCCCAGGGGGTTTTTGAATTCTCAAACCCCATGGTATACGTAGAGCTTTGTAATAATCAAATAAAGTGGCCACGTGCAAATCATATTTCACTTTTTTCATTTAAGGAAATTCAAAGAGTCCCAATCATCTTTTGAGGAGCTATTGGATGTGCCCATAATAGATGATACGCCCTCCAAAATTTGATCTGTCTCCTCTGTAGAAAATGCCAAAACCTCCTTAAAGGAAGCCATAATAAAACTGGCAAACAGAATTGGCCATTCCTGTAAAAAGCTACCAATCACAGAGGGAAACCACACCCACAGGAAACAATTTAGCAATTAAACATCTAGAGAATGATTTTATGGTGACAATCTTAGAAGTTGTCAATAGGAAAGATCGTGAGTCCATGCAGGCTAAGTTTTTTTGCAAAGAGAAGCGTTTTGGATTTTTAGGCTCAAGTAAGCCAAACCGAAGGGGTTAAATAGTGAGCTATTACTAAACTTTTATCTGTAAAGGGTCCTTTCTAGTGGGAGCCTTTAAGAACCAAGTGAAACCCCGAGGCCATTGGAGACTTAAGAGGACTGCCCTAATTAGCAGATGTGTGCGAAAGAGTATCAGCCGCCTTTACCGGGCCATTTGATTCAAGTGTTTGTGATGCCTTCTTTCAGCAATTATGTAAGTGTGAATTATACCTTCTGAAATGTTCATTGGCTTATTCTGCTGTTTTGTAGAAAGGCTGATTTATATTTTATATAGAGCATACGCTCCTGAGGAAGCCAAGCAGGTGCAAAATCTGCTCGCAGCCGGCGTCAGATTGAGCAGTTGCTGTCCTATGCCCTACTGCTGCTGACATATTGCACCTTGATGGGAAGGACGTTATTGGGAATATACTTTACTGCAGCTATTAACACCTTATTAGGCTGAAGGATCGACAAGGGCTGAATAGTTCCACTCTTGCAAGAACGCTGAGTTGAAACATACCTCATTGCAGTTGTGATAATCCTACCGTGTTGAAGGACTAAGAAAAGTAGAAGACTTCTGCAGTAATATATTGAAATTGGTTTGATGAGTGGAGGTATTTGTATTAAGACTGCTAGGTACCCGGAATTAGTTATTTGATTAGGTCTTTTTGTATAACTGTTAAGAATGAACTATTGTCTCCTGTATTTATGAATGTATTTATGGAAGTATTTATGAACTAGTAGCACTCTGCACTTTCAATTGCACTAAATAATTATAAATTATTTATTAATTGCTAAATTGTTTCCTGTGGGTGTGGTTGCCACCTTCACCCAGCTGGGATAAGGAGCAGAGCAGGTGACAATGCCCATCCCCATTTTCACCCAGCTCGGATCAGGAGCAGTGAAGGTGGCAATGCCTGCCCTCCACATTCACCCAGCTGGGATAAGGAGCAGAGCAGGTGGCAATAAAGAGCAAAGTAGGTGGCAATGCCCACTCCCCCTTCACCCAGCTGAGATAAGGAGCAGAGCAGGTGGCAATGCCCACAGCCATCACAGCTGGCATCAGGTGAGCAGCAGGTGGCAATGCCCACCATCCACTTTCAGCCAGCTCGTATTAGGAGCGGCAAATAGTAAAGAGGCAATTACGGGTCTGGATAGCAAAAAAAGACAAAGTTCCCGTAATACAGATTAACACAAAAATAACAATTGACAAATAGAATATACAGCAGTAAATGCTGACTTTATTTTAATTTTTTTTTATTTTTAATTGCTTACAATAACTAACAATACAAAGGGAAGGAAGGGGGGCAGAGGGAAGGAAAGAAAAAACAACAACACCATATAACAACACTACACTACAAATAATGCTTTCCCTTCATACTGCCATTGTTTAGTATTAAAACTTTATAAAATACTGATGGAATGGTTGACCTTGCAAAATACAGATTACAATCCAAATTAAATCTTCCTCCCCCCCCCCGGGCCTCGGACGCAGTTCTCTCTGAACAGCTGCAACCGCCGTGCTCATTCCCTCCTCCCCTCCCCCTTCAGACTTCGAGTCCTTTTCTTCTTGCTTGGCCTCTTGCTGAAATTCTTGGTTTTTGCCCTCCAAGTCCCTTAGCTGATCTTCTAATATTATCTTGTAAGCTTGATCTTTGTAACTAAACCAGATACCTTCCAGAAATAGCCATTTATACTTCATTCCACGTTCCCTCAGAAGAGCTGCAAACCTTTTATACTTAAATCTTCTTTTCCGAACTAAAAATGGAACATCCTTCAGTATCTTGACCTTGTTCCCCAAAAAGTTCAGATCCGCATTGTATGAGTTATATAGGATAGTGTCCCGGATCCTCTTAGATGAAAAATCAATGATGATCTTGCGAGGCAGCTGATGCTTCGTTGCATATTTTGAAGAAGCCCGACGGACCTCCAAAATGGCGCTTTTTACCTCTTCTTTAGTAGCCCTCGCGGGTCTCGCCAATAATTCCGAGGCAAGATCCTTTAAATCCTCATTTCCCTCCTCTTCCACGTTCTGGAGGCGCAAAATTGTCTGTGTTCATTCCACTTGTAGCCTGATCAGCTGGTTCTCCACCAGCTTTAATTCTTTGTTCGTTGCCCTCACGAGTGACGCATTTTCCCGAGCAGACTTCTCTGCCCCCCCGCTACTTCCTTAATGGTTTTCACTTCACTCTCAATTAAGCCCACCCTTTGATCCGTTTCTTTTAACTTGTCAACAAAGGGCTTTATGGCTTCGATAACCGACCTCTTCACTAAGTCCTCAAGAGACTCTCCTTTTCCCTGCAGGGCAGCCGAGATTGACTTGCCCAAAGTGGGACTCTGCTTTTTCGTCGCCATTTTAGGGGGGGAGACCACCGACCAGGTTCTGAAACTCAGTGAGGGGGAAGAAACCCAATCCTTCTTAGCTTCAGATCCCACCAATCCTTCACGTACGCTTGTAATAACAGAAGGGATTCGCTTACTTACAGGCTTTCGCCTAGTTCTGCTCTTTGCCGTTTTCCATGGCCCGGCAGCACTCGAGGTGCTGCACACGTCTGCCAGCCTCCAGAGGAGCAAACGGGCAATTTCCCCCCCTGCATCAGTTTCAGAGGGCTCTTCCCGCAGTGCTCTGGACCCAGCCTCCCTCACAGGGAGTCCTGGGGGCTAATCTTCGCAGATCAGCCGCCCGGTCAGGCTGCTCAGGCACTTCCTCCCGGACCTGTGGAGAGGAGCATCTGACATGGCCGAGAAAACAAAATCGAATCAGCAGTAAACGCTGACTAATTTAAATTGCCCCTAAGTTTGGGCAATAAACATATGAATACACAAATTAGCAAACAGAACGAAATGTATTGGAGCTAGAACATCCTAGCTCAATCATACAAACATATGTACACTAATTACAATTTGCAACAAAAGTTGCCAATTAGCAGATATCCAAGTGTAAACTCTTTGCAAAAATATATGAACGGCTTAGCTCAAGAGCAGATATCCAAATACAAAGTCTGTGTACTGCTGTATCGACAGCTGGAAAAGGGGGGGGGTCCCAACTTATCCCTGGGAAATCCTTTGTTGATTAAAGCTTCCCAGATTCACGACCACAAATAATGCTTGGCCAGTGTATTCATATGTTTATTGTGTATTCATATGTGTATTCATATGTTTATTGACCATACTTAGGGGCGATTTAAATTAGTCAGCGTTTACTGCTGTATATTCTATTTGTCAATTGTTATTTTTGTGTTAATCTGTATTACGGGGACTTCGTATTAGGAGCAGAGCAGGTGGCAATGCCCCCCTTCACCCAGCCAGGATCAGTTGCTAAGTAGGAAGCAATGCTCGTCCCTTCTTCACACAGCCGGGATCCGGAGCAGAGCAGCTGGCAATGCCTGCCCCCCACTCACCCCACCGGCATCAGGCATGGAGCAGGTGGCAAGACCCACCCCTTCACCCAGCTGGGATCAGGTGTGGAGCAAGAGGCAATGCCCGCCTCCCATTCACCCAGCTGGGATTAGGCACAGAGCAGGTGGCAATGCCCACCCCTCCTCACTCGGCTAGTCTAAGGTACAGAGGAGGTGGCCATGCCTCCCCCCCTACATCTGGCTAGGATCAGTGACGGAGGAGGAGGGAATGCCTACGTGCCCGCCCTCCCCTTTCTAGAACATATACTTTTTCCCACAATGGGCTTTGTTGCTAGTGCTACAATAAATTTGTTAGTCTTAAAGCTGTTACTGGATACTTTACTATTAGAACTACAATGACAGCACACTTCTGCATTGTACCTTTTCCTTCACTATACCACCTAAGTTCTAGAACCACCACCAAAATTCCCTTAAGAAAACTGAATTGCTTCATCGTTGTTTCTTGAAGTTTTTTTAGACCAGTGTTCCACGGCATCCATCACCTTTGCAATTAGGACACGGAAAAGTGTCCGGAATGATGTGGATTTCTGATGTAAACACCAAGTGCTGCTCACTTTTGTCTCTTGGAAAGATGGCCTGTAAAGAAATTGTTATTCTGTTAAAAATGTAGCCTTGAATAATAGCCTAGTACTTAAGTGGAGGAATGGACTAAGGGCTCAGGAATCAGATTTGACAAAACACCTTGCAAGTATGGAAGCCCTTTGGGTGTCGAGGCTTGATGGAAACATTGAGCATTAGACACAAAAGAGACATGGAATTAGGTAAAAGGATAGTACTGTGTAATTATAAAGATGCAAAATTGCATTTTTCTTATGCCACTAGGATCTTTGTGATAATCTGAGGACATAAAAATTCATATATGCATCTGATAGGCATAAAGTCCTGCATCTGGACAGGGGAGAGCAAAAGAAACGACGACCCTACCTGAACGAAGAAGGCCCTCCATCCCTCTGCTGGAATCTCCAACTCCTTCTTATAAAGAGACCTTTTCTGCACACAGATCAAAGAAGAGGGGGACAGGCAACATTTTTTAGGGTCTAGGAAGCTTAAAACTTTTATAACTAGCAACACTACAACTATTGGCATGAATATATCACATATTTTAATAGCCAAGTGTGCATAATCAATGGATACTTAAATCCATGGACCTAGAATATCTGTATGCAAGGGAATTCCCCCCCCCACCCAATGTTGGGCATCACAAGGTTTGTTGAAAAATCATAAACATTAAAAAAAGGGAAGGAGGGGTTAAAAACACACAAAAAAAGAAGATGTCATCCGTGTGAGCAGCAACACCTCTTATATTAGCCTTGATGCCACGACCCCTCCCCTTTCCAACTGGCATGGAGGTGGGTGAGTTGGCAGAGGGGAGGCACTGCTGTCTCCTCCCCAATGGCTGACCAAATGACCCCGTGGGATCAAGGCAGCAGCTGGGCGCTTGCAACAGTCCCGTCGAAGTAAAAAACAACGAGGCTGGAAATGCTTGTCGCCATTTGGAAGTCTCAGAACCTGTCTTTTGGGATAAAACAGGCTAGCTGGAGAATGTTTGATTCTACCTTGGGAACAGGGCAAGGGTACCTGGTTGTGAGGCTCACCTCTCTGGTGTGGAGTGGAACTGGGACCATTCAGTATGACTGTTGGGAAAGGGCAAGCTGGTGAGGAAGGAGTCTTGTGTGTGTGAAAGGATCCAATCTGGTGCCAAGGCAGTGGAACCTGTTTGTAACCTCAGGCGTTGAAAAGAACTCAGACCACAGCCTGAAGCCATAACTTGCTCAAGTTTCAGCGCCTCAGCTGGGATTCACCAGTGACTGCCTGGAGACCTGTGCAGCTGAACTGTTCTTTAAAAACTGCCGGTACCTAAATCAATCTTCTTTGTTGTTTTGTTGAACCTGCTTCAGTGATCTCTGTACTGTCAATGCACAGTAGAAAACTAACCTCTCAGCAGCAGCCCAAAGCCTAAATGCCCCTTCCTCTTAGGACATCTTAAAACTGAGGGGAAGTTTTCTATCACAAAACCAGCCAGGTGGCCCAAATTTCATAACTGGCAGTCTGGTTCCCCTTGCTTACAAGAAGGGGTCTGCCACAGCAGCAAAAAGGAAATTTCCAGCAGTTTTTATTAAAAGCTTTTGCAGTGTCGAGTGAGAGAATAGGAACTTGATTGCATCACTTACTGTTTAATGCAATCAAAACAGCAACCATCATAAGATTATCTGGACCTTGCCTACCTCACATAAATCCTACCTGGTGTGCATGTACCCAAGTTGTAATAAAAGTCTCTTACCAAGAATGTCTTCTAATTTCTTAACTCCTATATTCCTCAAAGAAATAGGCTGACCAAATGACGTAACTTCTGTTTTGTGAATGGAAGTTGCTCCATCAACATGGAAGTTGCATGTACCTTTAAGGTTCCAGTTTACAAAAAGGCTGCTCTCCTGTTGGTTGGACTGTATTGAATTATTTACACTGTGATAGAAATTTTGGGTGTGTTTCCTTGTAAGTACAGTGTTTTATAAGTTCGGGGGTGAAATCCATGAAGTTAAAAAATGGAGTGTCTTGCTAATTGTTTTTGTGTCATCGTAGGTTATTGCCCTGAGGAAGCCTGGTTGGTGAAACAGAAATGTTGTAGGATGCAAGCATTCGTCCGTTGGCGGCTTTCCAACAGAGTCATTTGTTATCTTTAATTGGAGCACTACCCCAACACAAATTCCTTTGATTCCATGAACTGTATATAAACCTACTGCATGAAGGACAGTACCAACAGATTTTTTGATTGCTGGTTTATTATTATTGTACTTGCAACTTGCTCCTTTCAAATATTAACTGCTTGAATGCTAGTCCATTATTATTGTGCTGGTTTATCATTATTATTGTACTTGCAATTTGCCTTTTTCATATTATTGCATTTGCAACTTGCTCTTTTCAATTTTTGTTCTTTTCAATTTGTGTACATTATCAATTTGCATATTATACATTAATTGTTTGTTTATCAATTTGCATAATACACTATATCAACATTAATTGTGTGTTAACTGGTTGCTGCCTTCCTTTGTTACTGGCAAAAGTTGCATTGAGCATGTTGCTCAATGCCACCCCTTCCCCCAAAGTGTTACACCCACCCCAGCCCATATACATGTAACACTGAGACTGTGGGTAGCATTACTACTGTTTGAAATATTATTTACTGATCCACAGAAATCAAAGCCACACAGCTTTGTCAGAATAAGTACACAATTGAGCCATCTACTATGATCCGCTTTTAGAAACTATTTATTGAAATCAATACACAGACAAAAATGCTCCCCAATAGTAGTTTGAGTATGTAGCCACTTCTACTGACAGCACTCAGCCTTAAACACTTTTGCTTTGCAGTGCAAAGATTGAGCAGTGGTCTGTCTAATTAAGAGCCTCATGGCACAGAGTGGTAAGCTGCAGTACTGCAGCCAAAGCTCTGCTCACAACCTGAGTTCAATCCTGGAGTGATTCCGCACACATTGGATAATGCACTTTCAATCCTCTTTATAGATCATTTGGAATGGATTTTTTTGTGTGCGGAAGAAAAACTCCACCTCAAACGATTGATAAAGTGCATTGAATGTACATTATCCAACGTGTGCGGAATCAGCCCTGGAGGAAGTCAGGTTCAGGTACCTGGCTCAAGGTTGACTTAGCCTTCCATCTTTTCGAGGTCGGTAAAATGAGCACCCAGATTTCTGGGGGTAAAGTGTAGATGACTGGGGAAGGCAATGTCAAACCACCAAGTAACGAAAGTCTGCCAATAAAACATTGTGATGCGACGTTCCCCCATGGGTCAGTAATGACTCAGTGCTTGCACAGGGGACTACCTTTACCTTTACCTATCTAATTAGCTTTGGCGTAGGAACAGCTACATGGAATCGCTGGGAAGATCCCTGGGAGAGAGAGCCTTTAAGTTTCATCCCCACATTCTCTTTTATATAGCAACTATTTATTCCTCAATCACTAAGCCATATCAAGAAAAAGATGCTCACCACATGCTCAACATTGGTCTTTGTCCATTTAACATTGTTGTTCTGAAAAGAATTTCCAGCTCCTATCCTCATTCTGAAGTCTCGCCTAGGAATATTAAAGCAGAATGGGATGTGTGTTATCTGCTGAGAAAAATCTCTGTCAGAGACCAAGTATCTACCGCACTTCAATGTGGGTGGAAGAACCCTACCTGGTTCCCCCAACAGTGTCAGCATGGTAAGAGAAAATTTCATAGGGTTCCGGAGATGAATTGAAATAGATGATTCCAGTGGTATTTGTCTAGAAAAAACGAAAGATGTTAGTGAGGACAAAAGAAACCAAAGATACTCCCACTTCTTAGAATCTAAGACTTGTGACTCTGTGGTTTGGTGTTTTTTGAGTACTGGACTCAGGGAGGCCCAGAATTAAAGCCTCATTTGGTTATGAAGTTCATTTGGGTGCTCTTGGGCCAGTAAGATAGTTATGAGGAGGGAATGTCTTTTTCTGACATTCACCATCATCCTGAAGCTGGAAGCCAAATTTCAGATACCTCCTTTTATGTGTTGATTTGTGTGCCTGCCACAGAGAACCTAGCTTATACTAAAAAGGGCATCACTTCCCAGTAGCAGCACAATAGAAGCATCAAACAGAAATTAGAAAGCAAGTTGCAGATTCCTGTTTACTCCTTTCACAGGATGACTTTCAGAGTATGAACATTTTTCTTACCATTGTTCTATGCCAAGAGACCGAGGGACGTGGATAATTATCTTTGACCCGCCTATAGAAAACGAGGATTGGATTTAATAGTGTTTCTAAACCTTTAAATCTGTAATCAGCATTTGGGATGATGCTGGAAAGGAAAAGGAAGAAAACTGTGAAACACCCTGATCGCAGAGATTCATATACAATTTTTTTTTCTTCAGCAAAAAGGATTTGAGGATTAAAATTCTCATGACCCTAAGATGCATGCATCCAAGGATGTTCCCATACAAAAAGAAATATTTTTTTAAAACCCAAATGAACACCTTGTATGAAACAAAAGAACTAAGGAAGTGTGTACTCATTGGAATTAAAAACAATAACAAAATTCCACCAGTGATATCTTCAAAAGAGAGGAGAAAAAAGTGGGTAGGGCATGCCCGAAAGTACAAATCCCCCTTGCTCTGCTCATTGTGATATTCCTAGATCATATTCCAATCACAAGAGAAGTCAGAGGAGAGGGGAAGAAGAAATCCAGTTTAATGTGATTTTGCAGTCTTTTCTCATTCTGACTCCCTCCCAGTTTCAGCACCTATATTTCTGGCCAATTGATAGAGCTGCTTTACATGCTGTGAAGTCCACCTGTAGTGCCAACAGACATGACCTCAGAGTTCCTTGCTTAGAACTTAATTTCCAGTTATACATGGCCCATACTTGGATCAGGCTTGCAGTGAGTGAAAATTTAAATCCTCCCGCCTATCATTTCCCCAAATTAAACGAATCTAGAGAAATTCTACTTGCCCCATTGGGGAAACTATATATGTGGCACATTGGTACACATAGGTTTATCTAACAGGGCTAATAACAGTTCCCCAGGTATTTCTCAAAGGAAAATCACATGCAGGTGGACCGGGGGGGGGGGCTTAGAACCCTCTCCCTCCAATCGCAACCTGAATTGGGTTTCCATTTGCCCAATTATTCCTTTCTGAACACAGAACTGCCAACACAAATTCCACACAAGAAGTTTTAACTGGGCTAAAATCTTCAGTGAACTAGACTAGCACACCAGAGTATTGCTTTTACGTGGGTGGATTAATTGACATCATAAATGGACTTGATGGGCACCATCTTAAATATGCTGCTTCCTTAAAAATTAATATTGAACCAAAACCAGTGGCAATGCTTCTGCTTTGCTGAGAAATTTCCCATTCTCCTTCTCCACGGGGAATAAGAAAAAATGTTGGCTGTCAGAAGGTAAATTTTACTTATGGAGTACAGACTCACTGGAGATGCTTCTCTCCTTCTAAGTAGGGAAAGTAATAATGGGAGTTGTCGGGCATGGAGACTTCATCCCCCGATGCAAGGATTATGAACTTGGATACGTTTGTGAACCGCTCATTGTATGCTGGAAAGGGAAAAAAACAAAGGTTATGTTTGTGGCAGGTGCCTGAAAGTCCCACTCTCAGCCTGACTCCTGTTGAGCAGAATGGACAGAGGCACTGCAGAACACAGAAGGAGAAGTGCTGCTCTTTCCATCACAGATGGACTTCAACCAGTGCTTTTAAAATTTGTCCTCCGACTGTACTCTCCCTCCCACTGTGCGTATCAACAAGGATAGCATATGCTCACCCAGTGGGTCCAAATGAGAAGCCAGAAGACTGAAACAGGGGTGGTCCAACTCTTGGGTTATATTCATCTCATAGAAGGCTCTTAGCCTGTAAGACCAGCCGCAATATGCTCGGTATTGATGGCGGAAACTCTGCACAAAATTGGAATCATGGGAGTTAGGCATGTGTCCTAGGGGAAGGCAGACTCAATATTTCTGGAAGCTACACAAACTTTTTCAACAACAGTGGGGAGCTATCAGTCACAAAATGGCAGCTTGATTGGTAGAGATGGTCACAAAATAGTGGCTTAGTGGTTGGGACCATTCACAGAATAGCAGCTTGTACAAAACTTACAGCATTTCAGAGTCACTGCTGGGAAGAGAAAAATAATTTGTAGAGGTGTGCACAACCCCCTGAAAAAGTCTGGGAATCCAAGATCCAGGATTCAAGGATTCCCCCCCCCCAAAAAAAATCTGTTACTCCTAAAATCTGGTAAAGATTCTCTGATCCAGTTAAGATAGATCAGAAAATTGCAGATATATCTGGCCATTATTCCCTATGGGGAAAATAATATTAGGGGTCTCCTGGATCTGGGGGCAGAATTTTCAAGAAAACTCTATCAAATTTGCAGTGATCCTATTCCAGACTGTCCTCTAAAGGACAGGAACACTCCATGGGCCCCTGAAGAAGGTGCCCCCAGCCAGTGTCCATTATTCCTTAAAGGAGAAAAAAATTCAAAGGAGGTTCCCAAGCTGAAACATATAGGGGGGAAAGACTAGCAGTGGCCAAAGGCACACTTCCAAACACAAGAGGAAGGCAAACAGAAGTATACTGAAGCAAGGGAATGGATGGAATCCTCCCAGAACCAAATCGAATCAAGGGGACCAACATCTATACTGAGAATCAAGTCAAAACAGAGAATTCCACCTTAACTACACTAACACATCTTAGCCCAACTGAAGTAGAGTCTCTCACAGAAGCCAGGCTGACAAGAATTCCTGCACTGTTAGGCTACTTCCTTCTCCTTGCCTCACTCCTCCTTTCTCCTGGGTGAGCATACATGCGACCCAAGATTTGCTATACATTTTTTAAACCAATGCAAAAAAAATGAATGAAGGGTTCAGTGCTACTTCTTGGTACTTGTCATTAACCTGACATTTGTATAGATGTGCTCCATGGGAATACTTGACTGAAAGTTGAATCTCACCTCTGTGAGGTTGAGAAAATCCATGCCAATGGGAATAATTGCAACAACTCTGGTGTCAACTGCTGCAGTCAACCAAGTGATCCATCCATCCTGCAGGGTGGAGAAAGCAGGTGGAGTAAAAATTAAAGGGTGGAGGGGAGAAGAGAAACAGTTTACACAGCAACTACTTGAATCTCAGAGAATCATGCTTGGGGGGGATGATGCACATACAAGCAGCAATACAGCCAAGAGAGAATGAACAACGTGCTCAGAAAGGCACTCCTACTTACCATGGAAATACCTGTCAGTGTGAACCGTGTGATGTTTTTCTTCATTGTTTTCATCATGTAGTCTGTGATTGTGTCCATGGCTCTCACGGTGGCCTGGAGAGACAAAACGAGAGAATAGCCTCCTCATGGAAAGCAGGAGATGCTTACTCAGAGGTTGCCTAGATGGAAGAAAAACACCATCCCCAAACGGTTTCCACGTAAGGCCCGTATTACCTAACCTCCCATAGAATCAGCCAAGCTAACAATTGTTGCACAGATGTTAGCTAGAACAAAATGAGCTAACATTTGCTGCTGAAATGCTGGAGGCTTTAATTCTGTACATGTAGAGATGGTTGAATATGAATCTTGTGAAGAACTGCTGGTAACGTAGCGCCAGTTCACTTTTTATCTTATGCTTATCCTTTCCTGCTGATAGCAAAGCATGTTTTAGAGAATTAAGAACTACAGGTGGTTCAATGTTTCCTCACACTGTGGGGCAGATTGGCCATTTACCAGGAAACTGCTCCGATGGTAAACTAGCCAGTGCACCTACTCAAGGGTAAGACCATGGTCTTCAGGGCTTCTGGAACTGGGCTTTCCCCTAGTTGGCAGTGGTACAAGAGGAAGCAAAGATACAACCTAAATCAATGCTACCCCCTGGATCTGAGGAGGAAGAGAGATACCACACCTGCAGAGGAGAGCAGGAACAACGACTGCACTCCTACCTTCCTGATGAATGGAAGGCAATGGCTCCCACCTTTTCTTCATTGGGAGGAGCACGGTCCAAGCGCAAGTAGGAGATGGTTGCTGGTATGGAGTTAGAGGCAGTAGCCTCCTGATCCATCATATGATATAGGCTGATAATGCATTAGGACACATGATCTACCCATGTCACATAGGATCCAAGCAATTTTTCATTTCCTAGTCCATCCCTGGACAAGATTATCTGCAGAGACGTAAGTCTGGACGACAAATGCAGGGTACTTGTGGAAGAGTGCGGAGTCTCTGGGATCTGTAGCCAGCTTTGGAGGACATGAATGTGTGAGTTACCTTGACCATCGGGAATTGCACAAGCCAATGTGGTGGTGCAGCTGGATCATTCATAACCCTCCACCAGGAATATGCAAGTATATGAAATCCTTTCATATTCTCACGTCCTAAAGGATGTTTCTGGAACAAAGGAAATGAGAGGAACACAGAAGGCAGATCACCTTTGGCAAAAGAAATGGGCCTTTCCTAAATGAATATTTAAATAGATTTTGGTCCCTCCCTCTGGTGGACTTTAATCAGAAATGCAGTTTCCAGCTAACCCAACTTTAATTCTGTTTTCTATTGAAATGAAAAGCCTGCCCCATTGTAGCTTTGTGGCGAGGGGGATTCTGCCGCAGAGGAACAGTACTGCCTATCGGGGAATCGACTGACTGGATTCAGGGACGGAGGGAAATTTCAGTAGACAAGCCCTTCAGTACTTACATAAAAGGTGAGTGGCTGGAAAGGAACCTGCCTCAGCACTGCTACCATCCTGCAAAGAGACAACAGTCACTTCCCTTGTTAGTACAAAAGGAGCTCTCAACCGGTTGACTTTAGAAACTATGTCAATAAAAGACAGTTGGGGACAACCTGAAGTGACATGGAACAGTCTCAAGTGATCCCCACCCTTGGATAATTGTATTGCCGTCAAACATCTGTTTTTTATTACTGGATAACAGAATGTGAGACTGGATAAAATTGCTCATCAGTAACTTATTTATATTCATGAACCACACGTTCCAAATACATGAGAGTGAACTTCTGGGCAATCTTTGCAAAAATGTTTCGTCCTTATATTTTGACCTCTGGGTTGTCAGAGACTCACAAATTTGGAGCTTTCCTGGAAGGCATGGCCCTTTGTTAATCTGAAGCCAGTTTTAGTTCTCAGAAAATAATCTTTGGGCTCTTCTGAAAGAATAAAACTAGGATCATTCTCTGTGTAAGAGGCCTAATACTGATCAGATGGGAAAGCTTATGAAAAAGCATAACCTTCAAGCAGTATTCAGACCCACCCAAAAAATACAACAGATGCTATGATCAGCAAAAGACAGTAGAGACCCCCTCACCCCTGCAGGAGTATACCGTATACCCTGCAGCTGTGGACAAGTTTACATCGGGACCACAAAGCGTAGCACCCAGACAAGAATAAAAGAACATGAAAGACACTGCAGACTTGGACAACCTGAAAAATCAGCAGTGGCTGAACATAGCCTAACTCAAACAGGGCACAGTATCTTATTCCAGGACACCAAAATACTGGACAACACTTCCAACTACTTTGTCAGACTGCACAGCGAAGCCATTGAAATTCACAAGCATAAGCAAAACTTCAACAGGAAAGAAGAAACCTTAAGAATGAACAGAGCATGGTTTCCAGTTCTGAAAAACACCAGGCTAACAAAACACTCTATACTCGACAATAGCCCTGCAGAGAAGATTAGCACATCAAGCACCAATCCATATGCAAAAGAACCTCCTCAGGATACATTGAAGTCTCCCGCCAATAGCATTCCACACCCTTGGAAACTCTTACAGGATGACTCAGCTCAACCCCACCCCTCCTGAGTAGATACAAATGACCTGCCAACATCTTTTCTACACTGTGACACTGAGAGATCTCTGTCTTTTGGTGCTACACCTCTGAAGATGCCACCCACAGCTGCTGGCGAAACGTCAGGAACTACAATGCCAAGACCACGGCAATACAGCCCGGAAAACCCACAACAACCATCAGGCCTAATACAGTTCAGTGAAAAGTGCATCAAAAGCACTGGTCCATCCACTCCAGCGTCCTGCTTTCTCCAACTTCCAACCAGATGCTTCTTGAGATCCTACAAGCAAGGCACAGAGTCCTCCCCTTGCTATTGCAGCAGCAGCAAATGATTATAATTCTCAGAGACAAATTCCCTCTGAACATGGCAGTGCCATTTATTCACCATGGCAGATTGCATTTCTCTATCCCCTTTTCAAATTAAATTAACCAGGGGTCATGGCTATATTATGAAGCTGTGAATTCTACAGGTTAATTACTCGTTGTGCAAAGAAGTGCTTTTATTTTATTTTATGTACATAATTTACACTCTGTCTTTTTCCTCAACAGGGATCAAAAGTGGGTTAAATCATTTTCCTCTCCTCCATTTTATCCTCACAGAAACAGCCCTGTGAGATAGGTTGGGCTGGGAATGTGTGACTGGCTTCCCAGCGTATGTGTTACTGGTCACCCAGTATGATTCCATGGCAGACATGGGGATTTAAACCTCAGTTTCCCAGATCCTACACTGACTCTTTAGCCCCAGCTCCATGTATTTCTCCATCCATATCTATGGTCCATCAGTTTCATTGGATCTCTTTGAATTACAGTGTAATGAGAAAGGGGAGAATTGTTAGTTTCTCTATTGCTTTCTCTTCACCATGCATTTTTAAAAAACATTTATCATGTCAGAAAAGTCCTTAATCTTTCTTCACATCTTAAATAATTTTTAAAATTATTATTGTTTTATTAGTGTGAAACAGAAAAAATAAGAAAGCAAACAGAAGAAAAAAAGAAAAAAGTGCTGGCTACAAAAACACTATTGGCAAATCTATACAAAGCTATCTAGAATTTAATTTAATTTAATTAGATTTATATTCTGCCTCCCCCACACCAGCAGGCTCAGGGCAGATTGCAATTTACATTTAGAAAAGATTTTTAAATATCTAAAAATAAGTCCATACACACTTACCTTCTATATGTGATACATTCAAATATTGATAAGTTTATAAGGTTTTCAATTCAGTGATTTATAGGAAGTGGCTTTTGTCTTTCCAGTGTTGAAGTACAGGTCTTTTAGCAATTGTAAGGGTGCATAGGATCCATTTCCATTGAACATTGGTTAGATTCCAAGAGACAGTCAACTAGTTGAACAGCATATTAACATCCTCAAAAATAAGTGTATTTCTTAACAAGCAATTAATATGACTAATAACTTCCTTCCAAAAGGGCTGAATGACTAAACACATCCACATCATATGTTTAAGAGATGTGTTTTGTGAATTACTATTGCCAACAGTTAGACACTGTGCTTAAATCTTTAGTAAAAAGACACTGTGGTATCCATTATAGCCAGTGGTAGCCAGTTTGGTGTAGTGGTTAAGAGCACGGGACTCTAATCTGGAGAGCCGGGTTTGATTCCCCACTCCTCCACAAAGCCAGCTGGGTGACCTTGGGCGAGTCACAGTTCTCTTGAGCTCTCTTAGCCCCACCCACCTCACAGGGTGATTGTTGTGGGGTAATAATAACACTTTGTAAACCGCTCTGAGTGGGCATTAAGTTGTCCTGAAGGGCGGTATATAAATCGAATGTTATTATTATTATTATATTATTACTCTAAACACAATATTTTCTGAATAAGTCACAGCTCAAGAGGCATAGCAGCAACAGGAGTATGGCATAAAGCCTTATCCTGCAGCTTTAGCAAAATTGGAAGCTCCAGGCCATTATTCCATTCATCTCTAAGGAGCTGTGTATCATATTTATTAACCGGCCTCAAATATTTATATACAAATATTGTAGGTTTCACTTTCTGTATTGATTTAATAAGATTCTGCAAAAGTGGGGAGATTCTAAAGCGCTCAGTACTGCCAGACCATATTTGGAAACCAATATATATTGCAATCAGAAGTTGGCAAATCATATTTAGACCTCAGTTGAAAAAATGACAAGAAGTTGTCATCCTTCCATATCAATTAATTTAAAATAAAAATGGCTTATCTTCCAAGTCTTCCTTAAGAGAGTTTTCTTCCCAATTATAAAGTCAGGATTTGACCATAATGTTAGTTCAGCATGTGAGAACAGTTCAAATTAATATTGCCATATTATATGCCATACTGCTCTTGCTGCAGAAATTGTTGGAGGAACAACATCCATTTTAACATAAGTATATTTCACTTCAAAAAGAGGTCCCTAAAGGATCCCATGATGGATACTCCAGTTGAGGTGAGGGACCCCAATACTTGGTACACGCTAACAAATACACCTGATGATAAGCACTAAGGTCTGAAACGAAGTATTTATTTTATGAATCTATCTACAAGGTATATAAAAAGGGATTGGATGCATAACAGATATAATTCAAGATATAATATTTATTTTGAGTGTATTTTCTTTACCCTATAATGACTGGTTTAGGTTTGCCCAGCTATCCATATCCAATAATATGTCTGAGATCAGTTTATTAAAAAGCAACAAAATCATATCCTTAATGTTCATTGGGATCAATATCCCAATATAAGTAATTGCATCAGGTCATCAATGAAAATATTCCTCAGTAACAGCACTCTAGGACATATTGTCTTCCAGTGGCATCAATTCTGATTTTGTCCAATTAATTGAATAACCAGACAGATCACCAATAATTATTAATGAAATTCATTCATTCAGGAATGGAAGACTGACATTCTGAAATAAATAAAAGATCGTCTCCATATAAAATAATCTTAAATTTTAAAGGTTTATGTATAAAGCCATGTTTATTGTTACTTTGCCTAATAGTTCAATCCAGAAGTTCTAAACATAAATCAAAAATGAGAGGAGAAAGAGGACAACTTTGTTTAGTTCCTCTTTCAACAGGGAATGGTGCAGGAAAATACCATTAGTCTGTAGGGGATGAATACAATATTCTAGTCCATTTCAAAAATTCACGAGGGAAGCCAAATTTAGTCAATGTAGAGAAGATATTTCCAGTATATGTTGGCCAACACTTTTTCAGCATCAAATGAAAGAATAGCAACTTGATCAGATCTCTTTCTATTTAATACAATCAGTTCAGCAACCAATCTAAGAGTATCATATTCTTACCTATTTTATATAAATCCTACCTGGTTTGCATGTACCAAAGTTCTAATAAGCTTTTTAAAATATATATATATTATTATTCCACAGGTGTTTCTGTACAGCTCCTCTCAATGTTGCTGAGGTCTGAGATGCCAGGCAGCCAGGGAGATGAAGATGATCCACAAGGGGGGGGGGCAGGCCAGTCCACACACTGTACACACATGCCCTTGGGGAGCTCCCCGCACTGGGGAGTTCTTCTCTTCACCAGTGAAAGTGGGGGTCTGGTCAGGTGACTACTCGTCATTCCTCCTTACAGACTGGGACTGTTAAAACAGGGTCTACCAAAGAAAAGAAAGAGGTGCAGGAGGGGCCATGCCCACTCCTGGATTGGTGCTTCAATGTGGAATACTGGGCCAGGGATGTTGGAGTATGCATGCGGTGGTAGAAGCACATGCCAGTTCTCTTGCAGTACTTGCAGGGTTAACAGTCTCAATTGGCTCGGATGAGCTGGATGAGCCACCAGTTTGTGACCTCCCTGCCCACCATCTCCAGGGAGGTGTTTTGCGTCGTAGCAAGCAGCCCTTCTGCACTGGCATGGAGACACAGGCCAGCAGCTGCAGGGGGTTTCAGGATGGCCATGGCAGCTGCTGGAACAAGGTTGCTGTGAGCACTTTCCTGGCAGGGCATGGCCAAGAGCAGTTCTAGACAGGACACTTCCCCATCTACGTAGTGACATCCTTTCTGGCAGCAGGAGAGGTGGTGGCAGGGAGCTTGGTCACCCCATTCACAACAGAAACTGCTGCTGGGTGGCAAAGTTGTGGGGCATGACACAGACAGCCACAAGCTTCGCTACCACCATGGGTTGCATCACCTGGCAGCACACCATATGATGCAAGCATTGGATCCACATCTTAAGCTGGCTGAATGTCCTTTGCAGATCAGCAAGACCTCTGGAGGGGGCTGTGGCCAGCAGCTGCCAAACTGGGCTGAGGCCAAGAAAGTACTCATATATGGCATGGTTGTAGAGCTGAGTTGTGGAGCATGCCAGTGTTGCCCTCACCACCCCCAGAGATGCCTCAGGCACCAGTCACCATTCAGCCTTTGGCTGCATGGTGGAACAACATATATCAGTCCTGGGGCACACCACACGGATGGAGCTCTCCATCATGAAAGACTGGAATGACTCCTTTGGGCTAGCTTGGAAACATGTGCATGCTGTGCATGCAGGTTCGTACTTTCATGGCCAGGCAGTGCAGGAAGGTTTCCTCAGGCAATGGGAAATTGGGCAGTGCAGGAAGGTTTCCCCAGGGCAGAGGCGGACATGTGCACGGCAATCCCTCCTGTCGTAGTGGGTGGCCTTGACATCATGGTCCTGACAAGTCAGCTCACGACCAGAGGGGAGCGGCATAGACCAGGATGGACAGGGGGCCTGGGGACAGACCTTGGCCCCTCTCACAGGCCGCTAGCAACTTTGCTTCTCTCATGTAGGTGCCACAGGCAAGGAAGCCATGAGGGAGGGGCCACCTCCTGTGGGCTTCAAGCATAGCCCCCCAGGGCCCAGGGGTGGGGGGAACCAGGAGGAGATAGAAGTAGCCTGGCTCCAGGGGAGAGGGTAAGTGATGGAGGTGAGGGGACAGGGAAGGCATCCTAGGGCCCGGGAGGCATGCCTAGGGCCTGGATGTCCAGCCCGAGCACCCCGTTTCTCCCCCACAGAAGTCTGCATGCTGGCAATCCCCACCAAAGTGATGGCAGACCTTTGAGCCATGATGTCCTCTTGACGAGCTGCCATGAAGGGAATGGCTGTCCTCCAGACTCTTGGCATCGGTGGGTACTGAGACCCAGTAACCACAGGGGACTCTGTGCCATGGGAAGACTCTACATCCTCCAAGGGAGGCTGGGCAACAGTGGCAGGAGCACAGAGGGGGACTGCGGACTGGATGGAACAGTGGACCAGGGCAATGGATGGTGCGGCCTCTGGACCGGAATGGTACATGGAAGACGTGATGACCCTTTTGAGTGCCTCCCCACCCTCTTTGCCATGTGAGCAGTTATTGAGAGGGAGTGGCTGGAGACACACTGTAAGTGGAGGAAGGCTGTGTCCTGGGGCCATGACTGCATGGCTGGCTTGGCTGTATTGGTGGTGGCCATGGGCTGCCTGGGGGATCTGCTGGATGCCATGCAAGAGGGCCCAGCTCACACTGAGGGGCTCCTTGGGCAGTTCATGTCTGTGGCTCATGGCCTCCCGCCAGCCCTTCTTTCTTGTTACCTGCAGGGGTGTCCCAGGGCACATCATGGAGTCACCACAGAGATGTGGCCTGGCAGCCAGAAACCACCTCACCAGTGAACGTGGCCTCCTCCTCATCTACCCAGCTGATTGTTCCCACCAGCTGATCCCGTACCCTCCTTGCCATAGACTGGACCTCAGAGAGGGCCACACAACCCTCCTGATGCTGTGCTGCGCAGCTCTCCCCAGCTGTGCGCCTCGCTGTCTGTGCTGTGACCATGAGGGCATGTGGTCCCAACTGACTGTTCTCTGGCAGTGGGGGAAGGAGGTGTTGATGGGCAGGGGGGTTGCAGCCCATGCATTGTCTCCACCTTTGCTTGCCACTCATGTGCTTGCCGTGGGGGCGGCATGACCATTAGGAGATGCTGGCGGGGTTGTCAGGGGAAAGGTGAGGCATGTGCTCCTGGCTGCAGCCTTGCTATGCCTTGCTGGGCTCACACACCAGTGCAGCTCTCCCACAAATGTCCTCACGAAGTAAGCAAGCAGCACCCCCAATACACAGGTATGCAGGCCCTGGTGGCACGAACAGCCTCTGGATTTTGCTTTAAGGATTCTATTTTCTATTTTTTAAAAAGAAGAGCTCAAGATTAGACATAATTTTCAAATCTTATTGCCTCCAGTGATGATTGACAAAAACACTTGGCGGATCCTTCTATCTACTTCCCTTTCAAGTCATATATCAAAGCTCTTGACAAAGTGCTTGCCTTGGGCTACAACACACACTGGCACACACAGGAAGTTGCCTTGTATTCAGTCACACCCTTGGCTCATCAAGGTCTGCACCGCTTACTCACTCACCCAACTCTCTGCCTGGTCCTTTTTATCTGGAGATGCTGGGGATTGGACCGGGGACGTTTTGCATGAAAAATTAGAGGTTCTTCAACTGCACTGCAGCCTCTCCCTTTACTATCTTCATTACTCTGAATTCTGCATTAAGAAAACCTACTGCCTAGTTGCCTAGAGCTTCTCAGTGAAATTCTGAGCAGTCACACCCTTAAGGCCATTGGAGATATAATTCTGCTTAGCACTGCACTGTTAGACTGGGAGATAAAGGTTCAAATCCTCACTCATGATGGGCTGTTGAGAGGTTAAAAAGGATGACAGGAGAGAGTCAGTTTGGTGTAGTGGTTAAGAGCACAGGACTCTAATCTGGAGAACTGGGTTTGATTCCTCACTCCTCCACTTGAAGCCAGCTGGGTGACCTTGGGTCAGTCACAGCTTCTAGCTCTCTCAGCCCTACTCACCTCACAGGGTGTTTTGTTGTGGGGATAATGATAACATACTTTGTAAACTGCTCTGAGTGGGTGTTAAGTCATCCCGAAGGGCAGTATATAAATTGAATGTTGTTGTTGTTATTATTAATCTGATGGGAGGAGGAAAGGAGGAATCAAAATGCAATACTTAAATAGATTGATGTATCTTTCTTGAATGCGTTTTATGGTTCTTAATTCTCACATTCTTGGCATCCATCTCTGCTCTTGGTAAGGAATACCAGCTCAAAGATAAGTTGGCCTAGCATCTCTTAACCTGTGGCCCATTTTACTTACGATCTAGATTTGTATGCTAAAAATATCAGTTGCTCCGCTGAAGAAAGATTACTGGAAGCAGATCCTTCATTTTGTCCAGGAGTGATTATGAGGAGGCATGAGTCATTATTAATTTCCCACTTTCTTGGCACAACAATAATCAGTTCATGCTGCCAAATTGGTTTGTCCACTTCAGATTCTGGGAGAAGAAACAGAGAAGTCAGAATGTAGGTCCTCCTCCTGCAGAAGATATCCCTTTATGTCATGCAGCAGGACCCCAAGGAAGCATTTCTCAAAGAGCTAAATGTGGAGTGGAGAAGGTGCGTGAGCCACCCTGACCCTTGGTGGCCTGCAGCTTAAGAAAACTACAACACTTCCCTTATACACTTTTTTCCTTCCTGGGGAAGCAAAGACCTCCCACCCTGCAATAAGAAGAGGGAGCATCCCTGAAGACAGTTATTGCATACTTAGATACAGTTGCTTTCAAGGGGCTTTCTTCCCTTTGAGCCCATGAATCCTAATCAGTGCGGGATAATCTCGAAAATCCTCAAAAATGTCACGTCACTCTATAGCATTGTACTGTTTCTAGGGTGGTAAACTCTGGGTTGAGAAATTCCCGGAGGTTTGGATGTGGAACCTATGGAGGCTAAGGTTAGAGGAGGGGAAGGACTCAGTGGATTGTAATGCAATATGGAGTCCGGTTGTAATTCCAGGAGATCTCCAGGCCTCAACTAGAGATTGGCAAGCCTAACCACACCACTGTAGCCTTAGAATACCTCCCTTGGCAATAAAATAAAGGCACCTACATCTGTTTCACATCATGGAAAGAGGTTGCAGGCAGCCCTGTTGTTGGGCCGCAACAGAAGCCAGAAACTAACGCTTGGGAACTCTTTCTTATAAGGTCTTTTGGAAGCATCCTATATTGACTGCACCTTTTGGCCTCCTGGAAAGAAGCAGCAAAACACAGACACATCAAACTGAATGTATAAAAACCAGTAGCTGATTATGAGGATCATTTGTGGAACTACTGATTGTTATGTTTTCAGTTGACTGCTTTCCTGATTTATTCCTTTTTCTTCCCAGAAGATTAAAGGTGAAACATGGCACTAGCTTCAGTGTGCCCTATTTTATCATTGCAGATTTGATAAATAGAATATACACATGTTTACAAAAGATCTCAAAACCGTGGCCTGAAAGACTCTGCCTCCATTTCTTTTTTAAACTTTCACTTGTGGGGATAACATCCCATTTTATAAGGGTTTTATATTTTCAAGTGATTTTTTTTTTTGCTTTTTCTTCCCAGAAGAAGAAAAATTCAATGTGACACTGGCCACTACCTGCTCCGTTTTATCATTTCAGGTTTGTTTAATGTTCTGTATAGGCATTGGTGTAAACAGGGGGGCTGAGAGGCTCAAGCCCCCCCCCCCTGGCTTTAGCTGGGGGAGGCTGTCTCCCCTGGGCAACCAGTGACAAACTCACATAACATAACATAACATAACATAACATAACATAACATAACGTAACGTAACGTAACGTAACGTAACGTAACGTAACGTAACGTAACGTAACGTAACGTAACGTAACGTAACGTAACGTAACGTAACGTAACGTAACGTAACGTAACGTAACGTAACGTAACATAACGTAACGTAACATAACATAACATAACATAACATAACATAACATAACATAACATAACATAACATAACATAACATAACATAACAGGAAAAACAAGTTAAGGCAGTGGCAAAAAATGCTTTCTACAACCTCACTCTAGCCTGGAAGATGGCTTCTTATCTTGACTTGGCTGACCTGGCCACTTGGATCCATGTTATGGTAACATCAAGGCTTGGCTATTGTAATGCTCTATACATTGGCCTCCCATATAAGTTAACTAGGAGGCTCAAATTAGTGCAAAATGCTGCAGCTCGATTGTTATCAGGAGTGAGCAGGAGCATGAACATCACTCCCATCCTACAGTCGCTCAACTGGCTACCCATCGTTTACCGTGCTCAGTTCAAGGTATTAGTTATTACATACAAAGTTCTTCATGGCTTTGATCTGACATAGCTACGGGACAGCCTCCCTCCCTATGTTCCTCCATGGCAGCTTCGCTCATCTGAACAGGGTCTCCTGCAGGTGCCAAGCTGCACACAGGTGAAGTCAGCAGCAGCTCGTACATGGGCTTTCTCGATGGTGGCCCCTATCCTGTGGAATGACCTGCCTGAGGAGCCCCCACTCTCCTGGCTTTCCGTAAATGATGCAAAACCAAACTATTCAAAAAGGCTTTTTACTCAAATGGGAGGGCTGCATTGTAGGGATGGAGTCTCAGGTGCTTCACTAACAAGTTGGGGATCATAGACTTCATCACCATTTTTGCCTCATATATTATCTGCTGCTTTAAATATGTACTCCTATGTACAACCATCACTCCATGCTGTCTAATGTTAGTCTTAGAACTGATTATGTTTTGCTTCAGTATCTCTACTATGTCTTGGATCCTTGCTAATGCTATGTCTCTAAACTTGTATATGTTTACCTTATGGTATTGTATTGAAATGTACTTACTTGATACTGATTGTATTAACCTCATACTGTGTAATCTGCCTTGAGTCTCAGTGAGAAAGGCAGACATATTTGTCAGAGATGCTTTAGGCTGATCCTGCACTGGGCAGGGGGTTGGACTAGATGGTCTGTATGGCCCCTTCCAACTCTATGATTCTATGATTCCATGACTATAAATGATGTAAATAAATAAAATAAGGGACTCACTAACAATGGCAGCTGAAGCACAGGACTGCCCACCCTTCCTGTGGTATTATATTACAATTTCCATGATTCATTGGGGTTTTGTTCCTTTTTGCTAGTATGTGTTTGTGTATTTATTAAGAATTTATAATAAAAAAGGAGTCATAGTTTATACAAACAATTTACAAATAGATGTTACAGAAGAATGAAGAGACAGAAAGATATATAATTTTGAAAATTAGGCTTCCAGACGGAAAGATTTAGACACTGGCAACAATAAATGCACCAAACAATGCAAGAGAAAAATATGTATGAAAATATTTTCCAATCCATTTTAGATTTTCAAGAAAGAGAGACGTGAATGAGGTAATGGATCTAAAAAATGACAGGTGAAAAAAACCAAGAAGGCAAACTTCCCAAAAATGTGTTTAATTATTTGAAAATCATAGAATCATTGGGTTGGAAGGTACCTCCAATTCAACCACCTGCACAATGCAGGAAGTTCACAACTATCTCCACACACACACCCTCAGGGCCAAGCTACACATGACGAATGACACTTGAACGGCAAGTGGATTGAGTGGAGGGCAAGTGAACAGGGAGAAATACACTTGCCGTTCAAGTGTCATTCGTCATGTGTAGCTTGGCCCTCAGTGACCCCCTGGCCTGGGGAAAATTGCTTCCTGACCTCAAAGTGGCGATTGGCATTACCCAGGGCATGTAAGAAGGGGCCATGGGATATTACAACTGGAAGATGCTTGGAGGATCAGAAATCTGAATACAAGAGGCTATATTTTCTTTTCTGACAGACACCAAACATATTCAAGGATTGATATGTGCTGATATCAAAAACCTTAGTTTTTAATCTCGAAAGGTTGCCAAGCTACAACCAAAAACTTTTGCAGACCACAATCACTTAATAGTAACTTGGCAACAAAACTGAGACAGAAGGAAAAGATTAGATTAAATGATCTTTTATTACAAAAAGACATAGTTAAAAAAGCTTGCTATTATCATATAATTTTTACCGTTTACAATATCATTGCTTATATGTTTATGATTTCTTTTTCTTTTGATGTAATTATAACTGTGATTCTGTTTTTATTTTATTTTATTTATTCTGTTCTGTTTATATTTATGAAACGTATTTTTAGTAAAAAGAAAAAGAAAAAGGAATGTATACAGTGCCTTAAAAGACCTGTGGCTTTGGCCCATGCAAAGTAGTTTAGTCCTTAACCCTAACAACAGTTAGACTGCAAGTTCTCTGTAGGGCCCAACATGCTTGCTTGGCTCTAATTGAAAGGAGGGGAGATTCACTTTACTACCTCCTTCACTCTGTAGCCACCCATTTTAGAAACCAGGGCTCTGGGCAGAAAGAGAAATAGGGAAGATCAGCCTATACCAGTGCTGTGCCTTGGTGCTGCACGGGATCCAATCCAAGGCCTTTTATTTTTCACTGCCCTTCAACTGGTTATGACTCTTTCAATCTCTTTCTCACTAAGTTGAAGATGGTACCCTCTTCCCTTCTGCAGCAAAAGGCATGAAAATCCCCCACTCTGGAAATGCTACTTACCATCCAGCCACTTCTGAGAGGTCATATTTAGCGTATGAAATGTGGCTTCAAAGAGAGCGACCAACAATTCTCGCTTCTTCTGCAGGAAGGTATATTCATAGTGAGAGTCAGGGAGGTTCACAAATTCATCCAGTGCCTTATGTTCTGTCAGCCGAACTGATGATAAGGAGGCTGCAAAGAGGAAAATGGTTCGAGGATGCATGTCCCAGCACCTAGTCGGACCCCTTGCCTCTTCTCTCTTTGGGAGTGTTGCGTGCCAACGGTGAAAAGTTTGCTGCCTATTACTAGTGATAGGAAGGAAGAGACTTTGCTGGCATAGCCTTCAGAAGGAATGCCTCACTGAACACTTTCGTTACCTTTAAACACCCATCCAATCCCCTTGGGCTGAATCACAGGCACAGGTGGTGGCAAAATCATCCCATGCACCAGAGGAGGAGTCTGGCAAAAGCGTCTTGCCTGTTGGCATGATCTGAACAATCAGCAAAGAGGCCTAGAAAACTTCTGCTCTATGTGTATAAACTGCTAAGCAACTTTGAAGCTTAGGCCCATTTCGCACTTATGGTTTAAACTGCCATTTATGAGCATTCGCCCTGATCGCAGTGGCTTTGGCATTGTACCAGTTCATTTCACACTGTCCACTGCAGTTTTCATTTGGTGTCTGTGCTTCATTTCAAACCCAATTTGAAGCTTTGGTGCAGTTTTGGGCTTTCGGGGCCTTGCAATTCATGTCACACTTTTTTTAAAAAAATTGAGCATGCATAGTAACATTGCAATGTTGGAACCCTCCCCTCCTTTTTGCTGATTGGGCTGTCCCCTGCCCACTGGAGAGGCAATTGGTGGCAGAGTCCTGGGGGAAAACATGTACCACTCATTTTTTAAAATCAAGCTAGGAAAGGGTTAAAATGCTGCCGATTCATCCCCTCCCAGGAAGCAGAGGCTTGTTTCCAAGGGCTGTGCAAAACGCTTGGGTTTTTTCCCCCTCTTTGGCAAAGTCTGAAACATGCCTGGGAGGGAGGGAAAAGCAGCCATTTAATCCTTTCCTGGCTTTTAAAGCCAGGAAGAAAGTGCAGTAACATTACAATGTTGCAACCCATTCTTGTCTTAAAAAAAAAAAAGAATGTGTGTGCATACCCTAAGGGAGGAAGGGGAAAGCAGCTATTTAACACTTTCCTTGCTTTTAAAGCTAGCAGGGAATTAGCAGCAAGCTTAGGAATCATTCCTGGCTTTTGAAAAAAAAATAAAAGAGCATGCATACTGGGAGGAAGGAAACCAACGGAGAAGCCTTATGACCCTCACCTCGCTTTACTAAAAAAAATGGTGGACAAGGAGTTCAGAGAGCTGAGGAGGGTGGGAGTGGTTAATTCTGCACAAACCAATCAGCTCCCAGGGAAAAGGAGAGGCGGGGGAGAGAAGCAAAAAGGGGGCAAAAGTGTTCACATTAGCAAAATGTGGGCCAGCTGTCAGTCAGCAGCAAACTTAAAAAAACATCGGGGTATGTCCGCAGGGGGAAAAATCGGGGATACAGCGGACAAAAAGTGGGACTGCATCCCATGAATGCTTTGAAAGTGTGAAAACCTTGCAAACATGGGATGTGAAACAGGTACAAACACGCTCTAAAAACCGAGTGTGAAAAGTACCTTAGCCAACGGTCAAGGAAAAATCTGTCTCCATTCCTCATAATGAAGGAGGAGACAAGACTTAATCACCCTCCAGATGCCCATTTGCTATATCATGGGATTGATTTCCAACATGGAATACATAGGCAGCCAATGGAATCTTGTTGCCATGATGTCTCTCCAAAGATAGCAGGCTGTATACAATGGTCCATCGACATATCACCGAGACACTTTAAATGCTTTCTATCTCCCACAAGGACCATTTATGATGCAGATGCTTCTCTCTCCAACATTCTGGTATGCTGTGGCTGTATTTAGGTTGACTAACCCTGAATTATTCTCTACTTGATCTCTACACATCCATCCCCAGGAATTCCTACTTTTTTGTAGGAGACAAAAGGTATTACAAACACACATAACAGGACTTCTGGCTTGGGGATCATGGAGGGCTGACGCAGCTCAGGGAGATGAGCTGTCCGTGCTGCTGTTTGTGAGGGCTAGTGGGGTGCAGATCAGGCGGAGAACAGGCAAGTATGCTTAAGACCCCGAGAGTGAGTTGATCTCAGCTGTGGGGGGAGGGATCTACACAACGATAACCCACCCAGCCTTGAGGTCCCGCTCATAGACGGGTGACAAAGATCTCTGCAGCAGCTCTGGAGTCAAGCTTTTGGCTTAAGACCTCCGTACCCAAGCTTCAGCACCAAATTGGGAAAACTGGATCATTTTAATTACTGAAACAGCAATTACAACCTGCAAAGAAGGACTAATAAGGTAAAGATTGCTATCTCTCTTTGTGAGGAGAAATTTGGTAAAAGAACTAAATTAAAGTAGAAGATAAAAATTGCAAAAGACTTAAAAATTTACTGTGAATGTTCCGGCAAAGTAATTGAGAAAAAAGAACTTTTTAGAGAAGAGCTAACATGGAAAATAGATTATTGTTTACATACCTGTGGCTTGAAAGAGATAGCAAAGTGTAAGAAAGCTGAAAAATCGCGAGAAACGCTGTGCCGAGAAGAGGAACCGGAAGTGCGTCAGTACAACAGAGAGACTGGCTGGAAGCGGCCTTAGAAGAACCGGAAAAGGAAGAACGCCATTTTGTAGAAGGGAAAGAGCTTGACCTCAAATTGGGTGGAAGTAGGACATTTTGGATAAGGGAAAGGGCATAAACTTCAAGTAAAAACCATAGAGAAAAGACGCCCGACATTTTGGACACTAGGATCTTTAATTTTTAAAAGATTTTGTTAAAAGTTGATGTTTATACCAAGAAAAGTAAATCAGCCACGCCACGGAGCTAAGGAAAAGAGCAGACTTGTGGGAGCGAGGCAAAGCAAGCCCCACGATGTCGAAGAAAGAATGGCAAACGGCGCTGGACAGTCTCGACAAAAAAGTCACAGAGGGGAATAAGGAGATCAAAGATATGATGCAAAAGATTGTGAAGGACATTAAAGCAATGTATTGTCAAAGGCTTTCACGGCCGGAGAACAATGGTTGTTGTGGGTTTTCCGGGCTGTATTGCCATGGTCTTGGCTTTGTAGTTCCTGACGTTTCGCCAGCAGCTGTGGCTGGCATCTTCAGAGGTGTAGCACCAAAGCAGAGGTGCTACACCTCTGAAGATGCCAGCCACAGCTGCTGGCAAAACGTCAGGAACTACAATGCCAAGACCACAGCAATACAGCCCAGAAAACCCACAACAACCATTGACATTAAAGCGCTTAAAGAGACTTTTAAAACAGAGATGGTGGAGCTGGTTAAAAATATTGATGAGGTCAAGAAAGAATTACAATTGACACAGCAGAAAGTTAAAACAGTGGAAGATGAAACTGACAAATTGCCTGTATCACACAAGATAGAAACCAAGGGTTTGAAAGGAAGAATGGCCGTGGTGGAATGTAAACATATGGAAAAACAACTCAGATTTCGTGGAGTCCCGGAAGTGGAAGGGAAATCAACCCAAGAGCAGATTTCAGAAATACTAGCAGAATTTTTGAACAAAGAATTGGATGAGGTGGCAGCCTTTCTAGATGTGACATACAGAATCAACTCAAAATATGCAGCACAAAAAAATTTACCAAGAGATATAATTGTCCAATTTACAACAAAAAGAACAAGAGAAGAGATTGTGAGTAAGCAATTTCAAAACCCTCTGGAAATTGATGGAAAAAGAGTGAGAATAATGAAGGAACTGCCTAGGGGGGTTTTGTTGGAGAGGAAGAAATACAGAGAACTAATACAAATGCTGAAAGAATTGAACATCAGATATAGATGGGAAATACCAGAAGGATTGAGCTTTGAATTTCGTGAGATCAAAGAACACTCAGATCCGGACATGAGATGGAAATGTTCATAAAGGATTATGAAAAAGACTTACCCAAAAGATCTAAAATTTGACCATGGAGTGTAAAATCATATCTTGGAATGTAAACGGACTAAACTCACCTTCTAAACGTAAAACCACTTTCCACTGGCTATCCAAACAACATTGTAACATAATTTGTTTGCAGGAGACACATAGTAGGAAACAGGATGTGAAATATTTAAAATTTGCTAAACTGGGGAAAGAATTTGCAGCTGCGTCAAACCAGAAAAAAGAGGAGTTGTTTTATATATTAAAGAGGAGCTGCAACCGAAAATGATTTTAAATGATGTGAAAGCTAGATATATAGCAGTGGAAATAATTTGGAATACAAAGAAAATACTTTTGATTGGGATTTATGCACCTAATGGTGCTAAAGAGAACTTTTTAAAAGATTTACAGAACCAAGTGGATGGACTAACATATGCTCAAATAATTTTGGCAGGTGACTTTAATGGAGTAACAAATTTGGACGATGATAAAAAAACGAAAGGTGCTCACAAAAAAAGAGGACTTTTACCAAAATCCTTTTTTGAGATTAAAGATCAGGAAAATTTGGAAGATGTATGGAGAAGAAGTAATCCTAAAACAAAACAATACACATTCTATTTGGCGAGACACTCGACATTATCAAGAATTGATATGATCTGGGCCTCCAAAGATCTGGTGGTATGGACTAAAGATGTGGAAGTAATGCCTAAAGTAGGCTCAGATCATAACCCAGTAATGTGGAAATTTGGGAAAGGCACCAAAAGACAAGGATGGAGGATAAATGAAGATTTGCTGCAATTAGAAGATAATATAGTGCTACTACAAAGAGAGACCAAATTCTTTATACAATACAATTTAAATAAAGATGTTTCAACGGACAAAGTTTGGGATACCTATAAAGCAGTGATTAGAGGAACTCTAATGGATTTAAATGCAAGAGATAAGAAGAGAAAAGAAGAAAAAAGGCAAGAAATTATGGAAAAGATAAAGGCCAAGGAGTTACAATTAAAGAAAAGACCAGGGAAGAAGTTGTATCAAGAAATAAAAATGTTGCAAGAACAGTTGAGAGTAATGAATAATAAAGAATTAGAGTGGGAACTGAAAAAAATGAATCAAAAGTCATTTGAAGGTGCGAATAAACCTGGGAAATATTTAGCGTGGCAATTGAAAAAGAAAAGGGAGAAAAAAGCAATAACCAAGATTCAGGAAGATGGCAAGATGTTAACAGATCAACTGGCTATTAGCAGAGCCTTTTTTTAAGTATTATGCAAAACTGTATCAAAGAAAATAAGTGAATTTGGACACTATTGATCAATATTTGAACAAAATTAATTTACCAATATTATCAGAAAAATAGAAGGAAACGTTGAATGCAGAAATAACGGAGATGGAAATAAAAGAGGCTATTCGGACAACTAAATTAGAGAAGGCACCAGGCCCAGACGGAATTATGGCTAGGTTCTAGAAATTATTGGAAAATGAACTGGCACCTTTTTTGAAAGTGGTAATGAATGAAATTTTAAAAGGACAAAAGATACCAGAGTCTTGGAATGAGGCCAACATATCATTGATACCAAAAGAAAATCAAGATTTAAGTAATGTCAAGAACTATCGTCCTATTTCATTGTTAAATAATGATGACAAAATTGTTGCAAAAATTTTGGCGGAGAGATTAAAGGACTGGTTAGTCAAGTTTATTGCAGAAGAGCAGCCAGGGTTCCTTCCAAACAGGCAAATTAGAGACAATTTGAGAACTGTAGTAAATGCTATAGAATACTACGATAAACATTGTGAAAAGGAAGTTGGTTTCTTCTTTGTGGATGCAGGAAAAGCTTTTGATAATTTGAACTGGAATTTTATGTTTGCCACAATGGAAAGGCTATAAATGGGAAAAGATTTTATTCAAGCAGTAAAAGCAATATATAGAGACCAATGTGCGGCAATTGTAGTAAATGACGATTTAACCAAAAAATTGGAAATAAGAAAGGGTACAAGACAGGGGTGCCCATTATCTCCATTGTTGTTCATTTTGATTTTGGAATTGCTATTGATTCAAATACGAGAAAATGATACTATAAGAGGCATAAAGATTAAAGAATTTACCTACAAGGTTAGAACTTTTGCGGATGATGTGATGGTTATAGTGGAAGATCCAATACAAAATATGCTGAAGTTGCTTGATAAGATAAAAGAGTTCGGAGATCTGGCTGGATTCTATGTTAATAAGAAGAAATCAAAGATATTATGCAAGAATATGACTAAACAAAAGCAACAAGAATTAATGGAACTTATTGACTGTGAAGTAACACATAAAGTTAAGTATCTTGGAATTGAGCTAATTGCGAAAAATATCGATTTATTTAAGAATAACTATGAAAAGCTATGGCAACAGATTGATAGAGACTTGATTAAATGGAATAAATTAAATCTGTCATGGCTGGGAAGAATAGCGGCAGTTAAGATGAATGTGTTACCACGGATTATGTTCCTATCACAAACAATTCCAATTATTAGAGACACTAAACAATTTGAAAAATGGCAGAGGAAGATCTCTGACTTTGTGTGGGCAGGCAAGAAACCTCGAATAAAAATGAAAGTCCTGTGTGATGCTAAAGAAAGAAGTAGACTGCAGTTGTCGAATATTAGACTATATCATGAAGCAATATGTTTAGTTTGGCTAAAAGAGTGGATGTCACTGAAAGACAGCAAACTCTTAACATTGGAAGGTTATAAGAAGCTGTTTGGATGGCACGCCTACTTGTGGCAGGATAAAATAAAAGCTGATTCTATGTTTTTGCACCATTATATTAGAAGGAGCCTCTTCACGATCTGGAAAAAATACAAAAAATATCTGGGTGAAGGTATCCCCTCTTGGGTGGTACCGTTCGAAGTGATCGATCCGAGAGCTATCTATAATGAAGAACAATGTCTACCATATAAAGAGATATTGATTATGGAACAAAAAATGATAAGAATCAAAACGGAAGAAGAGTTATCTCCCTGCTATGGATGGTTTCAATATAGACAGATTAGAGACCTTTACAACTCGGATTGTTCAAAAGGAGGAATCAAATGGAAAAACTCAGAACTGGAAGAGACTATACTACAAGAAAGTAAAAAGAAGATATCAAAAATTTATAAAATGCTTTTGAAGTGGTATACAGAGGATGAGACAGTCAAAGTACAGATGGTGAAGTGGGCAATCAGTTGTCACAAAGAAATAACAATGGAGTCATGGGAACATTTATGGAAAACTACATTGAAGATTTCAACTTGTACCAGTATCAAAGAGAATGTCTATAAGATGATTTATAGATGGTATTTAATGCCTAAGAAATTAGCACTTGGAAACGCAAATATGTCAGATTAATGCTGGAAATGTAAAAAGCATGAAGGATCATTGTATCATATGTGGTGGACGTGTGAAGTAGCTAGACAGTACTGGGGAGATATTTTAGAAGTAATAAATGAGATTTTGCAGACCCAAATAAAGAAGAACCCAGAGCTATTGCTACTGAATTTAAGTATGGAAGATGTTCCTATGCAATACAGAACATTACTATTTTACATGACGACGGCAGCAAGACTTTTATACACGCAGAAATGGAAGGTGCAAGGATTCGGTTTCGTTTTCTCAGCCATGTCAGATGCTCTTCTCCGCAGGTCCGGGAGGAAGCGCCTGAGCAGCCTGACTGGGTGGCTGATCTGCGAAGATTAGCCCCCAGGACTCCCAGTGAGGGAGGCAGGGTCCGGGACGCAGCGGGAAGAGCCCCCTGAAATCGATGCGGGGGGTAAATTGCCCGTTTGTCCCTATGGAGGCCAGCAGACGTGCGCGGCACCTTGAGTGCTGCCGGGCCATGGAAAATGGCAAAGAGCAGAACTAGGCGGAAGCCTGTAAGTAAGCGAATCCCTTCTGTTATTACAAGCGCACGCGAAGGAGTGGTGGGATCTGAAGCTAAGAAGGCTCGCTCTTCCCCCTCGCTGAGTTTCAGAATTTGGTTGGCGGTCCCCCCCCCTAAAATGGCAGCGAAAAAGCAGAGTCCCACTTTGGGCAAGTCAATTTCGGCTGCCCTGCAGGCGAAAGGAGAGTCGCTCGAAGACTTGGTGAAAAGGTCGGTTATCGAAGCCATAAAGCCCTTTGTTGACAAGCTGAATGAAACAGATCAAAGGGTGGGCTTAATTGAGAGCAAAGTGAAAACCATTAAGGAAGCAGCGGGGGGGGGGCAGAGAAGTCTGCCCAGGAAAATGCGTCACTCGTGAGGGCAACGAATAAAGAGTTAAAGCTTGTGGAGAACCAGCTCATCGGGCTACAAGTGGAACGAACACAGACAATTTTGCGCCTCCAGAACGTGAAAGAGGAGGAAAATGAGAATTTATGGGGTCTGGCCTCGGAACTATTGGTGACACCCGCGAGGGCAACTAAAGAAGAGGTAAAAAGCGCCATTTTGGAAGTCCGTCGGGCTTCTTCAAAATATGCAACGAAGCGTCAGCTGCCTCGCGAGATCATCATCGAGTTTTCATCTAAAAGGATCCGAGACACTATCCTATACAACTCATATAATGAGGATCTGGATTTTCTGGGTAATAAAGTTAAGATACTGAAGGACGTCCCATTTTTAGTTCGGAAAAGAAGATTTAAGTATAAAAAGCTCACAGCTCTTCTGAGGGAACGTGGAATAAAGTACAAATGGCTATTTCCGGAAGGTATTTGGTTCAGTTACAAAGATCAAGCTTACAAAATAACATCAGAAGATCAATTAAGGGACTTTGAGGACAAAAATCAAGAATTTCAGCAAGACACCAAGCAAGAAGAAAAGGCGAAGTCTGAAGGGGGGGGAGGGAACGAGCACTGTGGCTGCAGCTGC
This sequence comes from Eublepharis macularius, assembly GCF_028583425.1. Lineage (NCBI taxonomy): Eukaryota > Metazoa > Chordata > Lepidosauria > Squamata > Eublepharidae > Eublepharis > Eublepharis macularius. The sequence continues at coordinate 171,873,321 of NC_072792.1, forward strand.
TCAGAGAGAATTGCGTCCGAGGCCCGGGGGGGGAGGAAGACTTAATTTGAATTGTAATTTGTATTTTGCAAGGTCAGCCACTCCATCAATATCATACAAAGTTTTAATTTTTTAATAATGGCAGTATGAAGGGAAAGCATTATGTGTAGTGTAGTGTTGTTATATGTTGCTGTTTTTTTTTCTTTCCTTCCCCTGCCCCCCTTCTCTCCCTTTGTATTGTTAGTCAATGTAGTTAATTAAAAAAAAAAACAGAAATGGAAGGTGCAAAAAATACCAACTATTGAAGACTGGATGTATAAATTGCTGTACATGGCGGAAACGGATAAAATGACAAGAAAGCTGAGAGATCAGAACTTAACAGAATTTTTTACTGATTGGGGAAGATTGAAAACATATTTAGAAAAGAAGTGGGACGTGAAAGGTGAATTATGGCAATTTGAAAATTATTAGTATGGTTTTTTTTTTAATTGGAAGAGACAGAATCTTTACCATATGAAGTGAAGTATTAGCTAATCGTCAGCCTAAATTTAAGTGGATTTGGAGCTAATAGATATTGGTAAAATCAATAAAGCAGATATTGTATTTAATTGTTAGCTTAAATTTAAATATATTGGAAGTTAACAGATAGTAACAGATAATAGATTTTAAGTTAATAATAATAGATTTGAAGCTAACAGATAGGGCTTAGTTTAACAAAGAATGTAAACATGATATAATGAGTTATAGAAAAAGGGGATAGATTAGGAATAAAGATATAGGGTTGGAAAGCTGTTGGAAGTCCTGAAAAAGGGGGGGGGAGGGAAAGGGTGGGGGGAAATGATATTGAGATGTTATTTGAAAGTTGTATGTATTAATATTCTCACCTAATAATTTTTTTTTAAAGCACACATAACAGTAATACTTCCACATATCCTTACCACTGTGGTGCCTACATTATTATCTATAACTAGAAACAAAGCCCATTGTGGGAAAAAATACAATGGGCTCTAGAAAGGGGAGAGCGGGCAGGCAAGCATTCCCTCCTCCTCCATCACTGATCCTGGCTGGTGAAGGAGGAGGGTGGGCATTGCCACCTGCTCCACACCTGATCTCAGCAACGTGAAGGGGTGGTGGGCTTTGCTGCCTGCTGCATGCCTGATACAGGTTCAGTAAAGGGGGGCAGGCATTTCTGATCTCAGCTGGGTGAAAGGAAAATGGGCATTGTCTTCTGCTCTGTGCTTGATTATGGCTGGGTGAAGAGGGGTGGCCACTGCCATCTGTTCCCTGCTGGGTTATGGAAGGAGTGGGCATTACTTCCTGCTCCTCACCTGATCCTGACAGGCGAAGGTGGGAGGTGGGCTATGTCCTCCGCTCCTGATCTCAACTGGGTGAAGGGGGTGCAGGCATTGCCACCTTCTCTGCTCCTGATTCCATCAGGTTGAAGGGGGCGGAGATTGCTGCCTGCTTGGTGCCTGATTCCAACAGGGTGAAGATGGGGTGGACATTGCCACCTGCTCAGTGCCATATTCCAGTAGGTTGAAGGGGGTGGGCATCGCCACCTGCTCCTTATCCCGGCTGGGTGAAGGGCAGAAGGGACTTGCCTCCTGTTCTGTGCCTGATCCCAGCCAGGTGAAGGGACTGGGCAGGCATTGGCACCTGCTCCACTCCTGATCCCAGCTGGGTGAAGGGGGGTGGGCATTGCTACCTTCTCTGCTCCTAATAGCAGCTGGGTCAAGGTAGAGAGTGGGCATTGCCATCTGCTTCGCTCCTGATCCCAGCTGGCCAAAGGGGGGGCAGGTTTTGCCACCTGCTCCACTCCTAATAGCAGCTGGGTTAATGTAGGGGTGGGTATTGCCACCTGCTTCGCTCCTAATACCAGCTGGTTTAAGGTGCAGGATGTGCATTGCCACCTTCTCCACTCCTAATATCAGCTGGCTGAAGGGGACGGGCATTGCCACTTGCTCTGCTAATACCAGCTGGCTGAAGGGGGTGGGCATTGCCACCTGCTCCACTCCTAATATCAGCTGGGTTAAGGTGGGGGTGGGCGTTGCCACCTGCTCCACACCTAATATCAGCCGGGGAGGCCACCTGCTCCACACCTAATATCAGCGGGGAGGCCATTGCCACCTCCTCTGTTCCTGTTTCCGGCCTGGGCTTCCCACCATGGCATGTTTTCTGGAGTGTTATGGTGAGTTACCTGGGCTTTCCTCTGTGGCATCGCCCTCTGGTGGTGTACCAGGGAATAAAGTGAGTTGTCTGAAACACGCTTACTCAATTATATTGTTAGATAATAAAAGGATGCATCTGTCCATCTATGCATCCATCCATGCATGCATGAATACTTGCATTTATCCATCCATCTGTGGCAAGGAAAATCATTAGAAATTGATGCCCAGGATCTCAAAATTAGCCACCAGAATCAGGATGATCCATCCATCCATCCATCCATCCATCCATCCATCCATCCATCCATCCATCTAGTACTGGTCATACGGCTATTGCCTTACACAGAAATTAAAATGGGAAGAACCTTACTTAATATCATGTCTCTGAGGTTTAATTATTACCCCTATATATTTTGCCACAGAACGAGTAACAGAATCATTTGTATTAAACAATAACCATGTCACCTGTGCTCTCATATTAGGTAGTGCCATATTTTTAAGTAGAGGGATGATTAAGCTAGCCCTCAACTCATTAAATATGGGACACTCTATAATCATTTGTTCAATTGGTTTCAGTTTTATCATATGGGCATCCACATGTTTTGTTTGCATATGGTATTTTCTTGTATCTACTCGCCAAAAATGCTGAGGGAAGATAATTCATTTTTGCCAGAATAAAAGCACTTCTGAGCTTTGGTACTGTCAGACGATAAAAATACTTTGGCACTTGCACTGGGAGGATATTGATGGGCATTGTAGTGCCAAAACGGAAGGCATTTGGAACATCCTGGCACAGGTTAGCTCCGAAATATCCTTCTGTTATTGGCAAGGGGAGCAAATATTTGCCCAAAAGAAGCCAGGAAGGTCTAGGCAGCAGATACTGCAAGAACGAACATATCCCCTCCATTACAAAACAAGAAAACACACACTAATCTTTTTCAGGAACTCTCCCTTCTCGTCCTTCCCAAACCTCATAAGGCAAGTTTTGCAGTTCTCCTTATAAGGGCTTCACCTTCCTTTGCTTCTTCTCCAACCCTTAAGGTCCATCTACATATTTCAAAGCTCTCATGTTCATTGGCAAACAACAGGAGGACTTTGCAGCAGACGTGCAATGGGAGACTTCTAGCTGCTAGGTACATGGCAGTTCTTTTCTGCTTACAACCAAAGCAGGTTGTGTTTACTTCTCCTGGCCCCTACTTACATGCCCAGGGTAATGCTGATTACCACTTGGGGTCAGGTAGTAATTTTCCCCAGGCCAGTTTAGCTAGGGTTCCTGATGGTGTTTTGCCATCTTCTGGGCATGGAGCAGGGGTCGCTGGGGATGTGGTGGGGAGAGGTAGTGGTGAATTTTCTGCGTTGTGCAGGGGATTGGACTAGATGACCATGGAGGTCCCTCCCAACACTATGAGAGGAACTACAAGTGACAAAAGGCACAGGTTGGACACTTGTCAGCTTCCCTCAAGTTTTGATGGGAAATGTAGGCATCCTAGCCTTGCAGCTTGGCTCTCTGACTGCTGTCCAATGGACTTTTCAACTGTCACTTGTTCAACATTCTGCCAAGCTGCCTACATTTCCCATCAAAACTTGAGTGAAGATGACAAGTGTCCAACCTGTGCCTTTTGTCACTTGTAGTTCCGCTCTATGATTCTAGGTAGGAAGAAGCCGCATGAGCCTCTCCTCTGTGCTGTTCTGACATTTGCAAACTGCCCTTTGGATCTCCTAGAAGCTCCATTGTGAAACTTCACTGTAGCCATATAAGAAACATGATTTTAACAATGGAGCCAACAGCAACAAAGCCAGGGAGCTTGCAAATATAAAAACAGCAGGGCGGAGAAATCAAAACCCCTTCTCTCTACCTACTTTGGTCACAGCCAAAAAAGTGGTGGTGCATGTGTGGGAGGCAGAAAACTTTCATCGCATATCTAATGTGAAGTCTTCATGTTGGACCCCAATAAACATGAGGGCTTTGTAATGTGTAGATGAGCCATTAGGGCTGAAAGGCTCACCCATCTTCTCTACCTTCAGAGCCCCATCTTTGTCTCAATGAGAAATAATGCTTGAGTGATAGAAAGGGATGTGATTAGAGAGAATGCTGAGAGCTATTTACTGAATGGAGAGTTCTGTGCATCTCTTCCCAGAATCTGAAGCAGACAAACCGGTTTGGTGGCATGAACCGAGATAAGAGAGCAATCCAGGAATCATGTCTCCTCCTGAACCGAGCTGGAGAAATTGATTCATCAGTTTCAAGTCATATTTCCGCAAATGATTTATTTATTTATTTATTGTCCTATTTTCTCACTGGGTCTCAAGGGGGATTGCACAGTGTAAGCCCATGCAAACAATAGCTGGGATATTCAATAAAAAATACAATAGGGTATGCAGAGCAGAAATTTGAAAAAGAAGCATGAAATACGAATGCGAAATACAAATACAGGAATATGGAGATGAAACATTGCTGAAACAAAACAAACGTTTCCCTACTCTTACAGAGACTAACATTTTTTAAAAAATTACGTTTCCCTGAAAACTCTGCATTTGCCTTTCTTCCTTGTTGTGGCTTGTTGTTTCCTTTAAGGAAATAAAGGCAGCTTTTGTTGCAGCCCCCACCCCCAGCCATCTTTGCACTTGGGGGTCATTATTGGCCATTCAGCAAAAACAGGATGATTGATTGGATGGATCATTGCTCTCACCCAGCAGGGCTTCTTTAAAGCTCGTATAATGGAACTAGATCAGAGCTTAAAAGAGAGAATTATACTTCTTTTATTCTTCTGGAAAAGCTAAAAAAGTTATTTTCCAAAGAGTTAAAATGGGCTCCATATTAGATTAACAATGGGGGCTTCCAAGCTGCATGGAGTAACTAACTACAGTTCTCTTAATCACTTTGTCCAGAAAAGGAAGATTAGAGACTGAGAAATATTGGTCACATTAGTTGTTGTAGATTTTCCGGTCTGTATGGCCGTGATCTTGGCATTGTAGTTCCTGACGTTTCGCCAGCAGCTGTGACTGGCATCTTCAGAGGTGTAGCACCAAAAGACAGAGATCTCTCAGTGTCACAGTGTAGAAAAGATGTTGGCAGGTCATTTATATCTACTCAGGAAGGTGGGTTTGGGCTGAGTCATCCTGTAAGAGTTTCCCAAGGTGTGGAATGCTAATGGAGGGAGGCTTCACTGTATCCTGAGGAGGTTCTTTTGCATATGGATTGGTGCTTGATATGCTAATCTTCTCTGCAGGGCTATTGTAAGATGCAGAGTATTTTGTTAGCCTGGTGTTTTTCAGGACTGGAAACCATGTCCTATTCATTCTTAAACTCTCTTCTTTCCTGTTGAAATTGCGCTTATGCTTATGAATTTCAATGGCTTCCCTGTGCACTCTGACAAAATAGTTGGATGTGTTGTCCAGTATTTTAGTGTCTTGGAATAAGGGACTGTGTCCTGTGGTTGTCTGTCTTTTGGTGCTACACCTCTGAAGATGCCAGTCACAGCTGCTAGCGAAATGTCAGGAACTACAATGACAAGACCACGGCTATACAGCCCGGAAAATCCACAACAACCATCGTTCTCCGGCCGTGAAAGCCTTCGACAATACATCGAACACCTCTACGGGGAGGAAACATTTCAACAGACCCGGAGATTGGAAACACTTCGGAACAAGAAAGCAGTAGCGTTTTTGCTCTTATTCAGTTGTGTGATTTTCTCTAGTGACCTCAAAGCAGTATGTATGGTCTAAACTTCAATTTTTATCATTATGAAATCTCTCTAAGGTAAATAAATTGAGAGACAGAAAGAGACTAACTTCCCCAAACTACAGCTGGTTGATTCATGACCCAATGGGGATTTGAATCCAAGGCTTCCCAGTCGTAGTCTGATATTCTAATGATGATAACATGTCTGTGTACAGCTAAAGCAAGGCTACCTACTAAAAACCGAGCAACAGTGTCAACAGAGTTCTGTCTTGTACCCTTTTCCTTGTTACACCACCTAAGATCTCCAACCTTCACCAAAATTCCATTAGGAAACACAAACTGCTTCACTGATGTTTCTTTGAGTTTGTCAGACCAACGTTCCATGGCATCCATCACCATTGCAATCAGGACATGGGAAAGTGTCTGGGATGATGTAGATTTCTGATGTCAACACCAAGCGACTACCAGCTCTGAATTGTGAGAAAATGACCTATGATGAAATTGCAATTTATTTCAAATTTTGCTTTGAAAAGATTTGATAGTTTAGTAGCTGTGTGAAGGAGGGGACTAAGGACTCAGAAAAGAGATTTGCCCAAGAAGTTTGCAAGTATGGAAACCCATACTTTGGGACTACCAAAGGCTTGAAGGCCTCAAATCTTGATGGGAACATTGGATTTGGGGTATATGGTAGTTCTGATTATATTCTGAAGAACTAATCAGTGAACTTCTTCACCCCAGCAATTACATAAGTATTTGATCAGTAGTAAATTCCAACATGTGCAATCATCCCTGCCCATCACCTTGCCTGTCTAATCGGACTTCAAGGATTCTGGCATTCTTTCCTCCCACACCCCGTAAAGCATGCTTTTGAGTGATGCCATCTGCTTAACCTTCCTCCTGTCTTGTGCATGCCACCCATCTATTTCTCCAGCATGTCCATCATAGTGTCTGGACATTTCTATGTCATGCTACTACTCCTTTTCTGGATGGAATGTAGTAAACAGATAAGTAGACATGGGCACGAATCAAAATACGAATCAAATTTCGTGGTGAATCGGGCTGATTCGTATTTCGTGAAACGCATTTCATGGTGCTGCGGTTTTCACAAAATTCATGACTTTTGGGGCCGATTCATTCAATTCATGAATGATTCATGATACCAGACAGGCTGGTGCTGATCCATTGATTCCCTAGGAAACATAGGCCCAGAATGTCTGCAGATCATTTTTGCCAATGGAAACCCCAATCATTTTTTCCCATTTCATGCCCATCTCTATAGATAAGTACTCTGTGGTTATACAGATGCATTTTTTTCAATGCTCTTAGGAGCTTTGTGATAATACAAGAGCATAAAAATTTCTTCATGCATCTGTTATGAATAAATGCTGCATCTGGATAGGGGGTTGAGGAGGGGAGAGCAAAAGAAACTATGTAGTTACCTGAATGAAGAAGGCCCTCCATCCCTTTGTTGGAATTTCCAGTTCCTTCTTATAATTAGTCCCTTTCTGCACAAAGATAAAAAAGGGCAACAGACATTTTTTTTAGTGTCTAGGAAGCTTGTGATATCTATAACTACCACTATTTGCATAAACATATCACATATTTGAATAGTCAAGAGGCCCCAGTCTCTAGAGACTTAAAACCATGTTTCGGAACCACTTGGATGGAATGGATATTTATCTCCTAAAATGCCTCAAACACTAAATATGGTGGAGAGGTGGTATATAAGTTAAATGTTAAATAAATACATAAATAATTTGCAGCACCCCAGGTTTGTAGAAAATGACACAATTGAGAGGGGGTTAAAACACTCCAAACACAGAAAAGTCATCTGTGCATAAAAAGAAAACAAAGATAATGCTACTATCGACAATGACAGAAGAAGAAGAAGAGATTGGAAAAATAATGGACTGTGCTATTACTACAAGGCCTTTAAAATATTTAAGAATTCATGTAACTGTTTGAAATGAGAATTTATACAAGGTCAGCTATAAAAAAATGTGGACAAGCATTACTGAAAATTTGCGAAGATGGGAAAAATTGAACATTTCATGGTTAGGAAGAATTTCTGCTGTTAATATACTGCCAAAATTGAACTTTTTGTTTCAAATGGTGCAAATTCATATAGATGACAAATTTTAAGTAAGTGACAAAAAGTGATTAATTTCATATGGAAGAAACCAAGAATAAAATTCAAAGTATTATAGGATTAAAAACTTCAAGGAGGATTGGCAGTACCAAACATTAAATTGCACCTCCAGACAGCAGCATTAGTTTGGATAACCAACTAGATCATAAATCCAAGCAGAAGATAAAAAAATTGAAGACAACTGATGCCAAAGAGGGAAGTCATAACTATTTATGGGTTAAGAAATCACTAAAATCTAATCAAAAGCAAGACGATGTTCATATACTAAGAGATGGACTACTTAAAATATGGTTTCAATGCAGAAATAGGCTGAGTCCAACAATTTCATCATTGATATCACTAATAAATGCTTATTATGATGCCACTACTAGAAATAGACCAATTCAGCTATGAATTTATGACAGATAAGCAAGGTAAAATGAAAATTTGGCAAGAAATTCAAGCTCAAGGGAAAACTATTCCATGGCTGATGTATCATCAAAGATGTTAAAGAACAAAAAGAAGGTAGCAGATCAAGAGAGAAAACAGAGTTCGAATTACTAGTAAGTAGAAACCTGAAGCATTTATTAGAAAAAATCTACAAATTCCACTGCAATACCACACAAAAATGGAACAAGTTAAAAACTATGTTAAAATGAATGAAAAATTTTGGAGAAATCAGTTCCATGAAACAATGAGAAAATCTATGGACCAATGATATCAAATTTACAGATTGCCAACTGTTAAGAGAGAACTGGTATAAAATGTCCTTTAAATGGTATATCACATCTAAAGGCATTGCGAGAATTAGTAAGAACTACAGAGGACAGTGTTGGAAATGCCAATACATGGATGCAACATTTTATCACATGTAATGGGCATGCAAGAAAACATGAAGATGTTGGAAAAAACACATGAAGAGATACAGAAGATTTTCAAGCTCAGGTTCGAGTAGAATCCAAAACATATGCTATTAAATATCCTACTGAGTAATGTTACAAAAGAACAGGAAGAACTCTTCAAGTATATGGTGACAGCTGTGAGAATACTATATGCAGGAAAATGGAAGACAGACTCTTGCCCTGATATGCCTGAGTGGATAGACAAACTGTACAAATATCCATCAATGGCTAAATTAACTTCCTATGTGCATAATAGATCAATATTGGAATTCCAGAAAAAGTGGAAAAATTTCTTTGATTATCTAGCTTGAAGCTAAGAAAAATTAAAAGTAGTTGATACGAAAATAGAGTAATCATAACAAAGAGGCCTTTAAAATGTAGAGTATAAAATGTGGAAGAGATGACTGATTATAAATTATTGACATTAAAGTTTATGTATAAGCATTCAAGGAAAGGGAGAACAGAATGATTACATAAGCAAGTTGTGTTTCACCCAGCTTGGATCAGGAGCAAAGCAGGTGGCAATGCCCACTCCCTCCTTCACCCAGCCATGATCATGAGGGAAGCAGGTAGCAATGCCCATCCCCTGCCTTCACCCAGCTGGGAACAGGACCAGAGTAGGTGGCTATGCCTGCCTGCCCTTCACCCAACTGGGAACAGGAGGGGAGAAGGTGGCAATGCCTGCTCCCCATCTTCACCCAGCTGGAATAAGTAGGGGAGCAGGGACAATGCCCACCCTCCCCCTTCACCCAGCTGGGATCAGGAATGGAGCAGGTGGCAATGCCCACCCTCTGCCATCACCCAGTAGGGATCAGGAGGGGAGCGGGTGGTAATACCTGCTCTGCGTTTTCACTCAGCTGGGATCAGGAGGAAGCAGGTGTAAATGCGCAACCCTACCTTAATCCAGCTGGAATCAGGAGCAGAGTAGGTGGAAATGCCTGCCTGCCCTGCACTCAGCTGGGAACAGGAGGGGAACTGGTGGTAATGCCCGCCTACAGGCTTCACCCAGCTGAGATCAGGAGGGAGCAGGTGTAAATGCCCAACCTACCTTTATCCAGTTGGAATCAGGAGCAGAGCAGATGGCAATGTCTGCCTGCCCTTCACCTAGCTGTTATCAGGAGTGGAGTAGGTGGCAATACCTTCCCCCATCATCACCCAGCTGGGATCAGGACCAGAGCAGGTGGAAATGTCCATACTGTCTTCACCCAGCTTGGATCAGGAACAAAGTGGGTCCAGTGCCCGTTGCCCCATTTCACCAGGCCAATATCAGGAGGGGAGCAGGTGGAAATACCCATTCCTTGTCTTTACCCAGCTGGGATGAGGTGTGGAGCAGGTGGAAATGCCATCCCCTGCCTTCACCCAGTTGGGAACAGGAGCAGAGTAGGTGGATATGCTCACCTGCCCGTCACCCAACAGGGAACAGGAGGGGAGCAAGTGGCAATATCACCTGCCCTTCACCCAACTGGGAGCAGGAGGGGAGCAGGTGCAATGCCCAACCCCACCTTCACCCAGCTGGGATCAAGAGCAGAGCAGGGGACATTGCACATCCCCTACCTTCACCTGGTTGGGATCAGGAGTGGATCAGGTGGCAATGCGTGCCCTCTCCTTCATCAAGCTGAGTTGAGGAGCAAAGCAAGTCGCAATACCTGTCCCCTGCATTCACCCATCTGGGTTCAGGAGCAGAGCAGGTTGTAATGCCCACTAGCCCTTTAACCAGCTGTGATCAGGAGGGGAGCAGGTAGCAATACCCAACTGGCGCAATCACTCAGCTGGGAACAGGAGCAGAGCAAGTGGCAATGCCTGCCTGCCCTCATCACCAAGCTGAGATCAGGTGCAGAGCAGATGCCAATGCCCACCTACCCTTTACTTAGCTGGGATCAGGCATGGAGCAAGGGGCAATCCACCTTCTGCCTCATGCAGCTGGGATCAGGAGCTGAGTAGGTGGCAATGCCTGCCCCCTGTCACCACCTAGCTGGGATCAGGATGGAGCTGAGCTGGTGGAAATGCCCATCTTCTCTCAATCAGCTTGCATCAGAAGCAAAGCAGGTGTCAATGCCCACTCCCTCCTTCACCTGGCTGAGCTCAGGAGCGGAGCAGGTGGCAATGTCTGTTCCCGCCTTCACCCAGCTGGGATCAGATGCAGAGCAGGTTGCAATGCCCACCCCCACCTTCACCCTGCTGGTATCAGGAGTGGAGCAGGTGGCAATCCCCACCTCCTTCACCAGGTCAGGATCAGCTGTGGAGCAGTAGGCAATGCCCATCCCTCTTCACCCAGCCTGGATCAGGTGCAGAGCAGGTGGCAATGCCCACCCCTTTCACCTAGCTGGGATCAGGCAAGGAGCAGGTTATAATGCCTGCCCCCTACCCTGGCTGGGATTAGGAGCAGAGCATGAGGCAATGCCCACCCCCCTTTATCCATCCTGCATCGGGGGTGGAACAGGAGGAAATGCCTGCCTCCCATTCAACCTGCCAGAATCAGGCACAGAACAGGTGGCAATGCCCATCCCCGCTTCAGCCAGCTGGGGTCCGGCACAGAGCAGGTGACAAGGCCCGTCATTTCACCCAGCTGGGATCAGGATGAAGTGGAGCAGGTGGCAATGCCCTCCCCCTTCACTTGGCCAGGATCAGGTGCAGAGGAGGTGGCCATGCCCTCCTCCCTGCTTTCATGTCGCCAGGATCAATGACGTAGCAGGAGGGAATGCCTGCCTGCCCACCCTCCCCTTTCTAGAGCCCGTTGTAATTTTTCCCACAATGGGCTTTGTTGCTGGTTTGTGTGTGTGTGTGTATTGCTGAATAAGATACACAGAAACTATAGATATAAAAGTTAAGGCCATAATCCATTGCATTGGCAAAATTGGGCTATTTAGCTCCTTATTCCATTCATTCCTAAGATTATGCACTAGGGATGTGCACCAAGAAAATGTCCGTTCAGTTTTGGTCCTGAGGGGTTCCAGAATAATTCTGTTCCATTATTAGTTTGTCCTGGGTGGGCTGGTGACAGCTTTGATTGGATCCATTTGGGATTTTGTTTTGTTTTGTTTTCATGAGTTCCAGTCTGTTGCTTGAGTGCAAGGAAGGCATTGGCACACATGCACAGATGCACACTGTTCTGTTCAAGGGAGGTGGGGAAATGAGGCTCTGGGGCAGCTGCTTTTGCATGAAATGGCACCAAAATTACACAGAACAGAGTCCTCCCTCTAAACCATCAACTCACTGAGTTTGAGAGCTCGTAACTACAGGGTCCCTTGTTTATCGACCTGGAAGAATGCTTAGGGAAGGCATGTATTAAGGCAAGTGTTAGGCAGCTGCACACGCATGCGCACCCTATTCTTATTGAGGGGAATTGGGTAAACGATCTCTATTCGCATTTAAGAAAAAACTGCATCATCCCCAAACCTATCAATCCAATGAGTTTCTCCTTATGCACATGAAAGCAAACACAAACATATATCCCAAAAAAGGCAAGTGTTGGTGGATGCACCCAATGGTGGGAAATTTACTGGCAAAATGGAGGAAACATGGCACATCGGCATAGCACACAAGTGGGAGAGCACTACATTGTCAACCAGCACAATGAAGTGATTTTTTCACCAAAATACTGCTTTATGATAGTGACAAAGCCAATCAATTATTAGCTTTGAGCCCTGCTTTTATGCCATGTTTCCCTGTGCTTTGTAGATTCACTCCCACGACATAAAGTGAATATTCACTTTAATCTGCATAATCATGATCTTTTGAAACAGCCCAGGACTCCCTATACCCTTAAAAATATTGCTGGCAGCCAGCCTGTCTTTGCATTGGGCATAAAAACGTGCAGAAAGGGAGAACTAAAGGGACTGCGCAATGATGTCACTTCCAGAAAAAAAGCCCTGGTCACAGTTCTAGAGCTCTCTCGTCCCACCCACCTCACAGGGTGATTGTTTTTGTTAGGATAATAACATAATTTGTAAACCACTCTGAGTGGGTGTTAAGTTGTCCTGGAGGGCGGTATATAAATCAAATGTTGTTGTTGTCATTGTGGTTGTCGTCATCGTTGTCATCATCATCATTATCATCATCATCAATTGATCCAGAGTAAAAAAATTCTCTATCTGTCCATGCCTTTCATAAAAACTTCCTCCCAGGTTTAACATTTGGATTGGCTCATAATGTTATTTAGCATCTTAAAATGAGTCAAATTGATTTTGCCCTAATATTATATGCCACAATTCTCTAACTGAAGGGATTTCAGTAGGAGCAGGAGTAGGAGCCCTAATTCACTCCATTTAAAGAGGGGCCACCAGACCAGAAGCCTCTAACCAAGCCCAAAATGAAAACTCGAATTGAGAGGTGCAATCACAATTATTAGTACAAGTTAACAATTATACATGATGATATAAACTAAGATCAGGAAAGGCAAGCCTTCTTTAAATGGATGTTAGAGTTTCAGACTAGGGTTTGGGAGACCCAGGTTGAAATCCTGGCTTTCCCATGGAAGCTTGCTGGGTGACCTTGGGCCAGTCACACATGCACATGATTCTTGTGAGGATAAGATGCAGAAGAGGAGAATTAAATTAAATAGATACTGTATTCCCTTCAAAGAAATCTGAGGCAGTAAGGACCCCCACGTAAGTTTCTGGGAAAAGATATTGATTTTATGAATATATCTACAATTTATTGGAAAAGAAATTGCATGCAAAACAGATATAATTCTAGGCATAATATTCATTTTGATTGTATTTACTTGCCCTCTTAATGACTGGTTTAAAATTATCCATCTGTCCAGATCTAAAGATATATCAGCAATCAACACTGACATTTAGCATAATCGTATACTCCTATCTCTAGGAATAAATATTCCAAGATAAGTAATGACATTTCGGCAACATTGAAAATTTCCATCAGAAATTACACTTTGTGATACATTGTGTTTCAATGGCATCAACTCAGATTTTGTCCGATTAATTGAATAGCCAGACAAATCACCAAAAGTATTATTGGTGTTTATTAACACAGGAATGGACAACTGAGGTTCTGAGATAAATAATGAAAGATCATCTGCATAAGGAATAGTTGTACATAGCAATAAAAGATTATTATTTTGTCTGATTGCACAAGGCAGATACATTGATCAAATATGAGCAGAGAAAGAGGATGACCTTTATTATATTGCAATAATTAATTCCTCAATCACTAAGCCATTTTAAGAGAAAAATACTCACTATATGCTCAACATTGGTCTTAATCCATTTTACTGGGTTCTTTCGAGAAGAATTGCCATCTTTTATCCTCATCCTGAAGTCTCGTCTAGGAAGGTTAGAGGCAGAATGGGATGTGTGTTATCTGCTGAGAAAAACCTTTGTCAGAGACAAAGTATCAACTACCTTTCAATGCGGTGGGAAGAACCCTACCTGGTACCACCAGCGGTGTCAGCATGGTAAGAGAAAATTTCTTTGGGTTCCAGGGATGAATGGAAATAGATGATTCCAGATGTATTTGTCTAGAAAAAGGAAAAGATGTTAGTGAGGAAAAATGAAAGCAAAGATTCTTTGACTTCTTAGAAGCTGAGACTTATGCCCATGAAGTTCATTTTGGGTGCTGCTGGTCAAGTGACATGGATATGGGGAGAGGAATTTCTTTTTCTGAAAATCACCATCATCCTGAAGCTTGTGGTCAATTTTCAAACACCTACTTTTATTTTCTGTTGTGCTATGCTTGCTGCAAAAAAAAACCCTTCTATTGCAAATGCCTTGGGAGTGTAGGGTTCCTTGATATAATGCCAGACAGGTTGTTCTGATCCATTACCACACAGGTATGTTATTGTGAGGACAGAATGGAATACAGGGAAATGATGTAAGTGGCTGTGAGTCCATATTTGGGGATAAAGGTAGCACAGATAGGAAGGGTGGAAATATTCCCTCCTTTACAAAAAAAGAGGGATGGATTAAGAACTTCCTGACCTCTCAGAGCCAGTTCAGTGTAGTGGTTAGAATGTTGGACTAAGAAGTAGGAGGCCTAGGTTTGAATTCCACCTCTGCAATGGAAGCTTCCTGAGTGCTCTTGGCCGCCCGCACATTCTTCGTCTATCCTATCTCACAAGTTTTGTTGTGAATATAAAATGGAGTAGAGAAGAATAATGTAAGCTGCTTTGGGTCACCCTTGGGGAGAAAGGCAGGGTATAACGTTTGTTAAACATCTAATTTTGGCTACAGTTCACAAGAAAAGATGGTCACTCTTGGAGTTACTTCATCCAGCACCGCTGAAACACTTGGCAGGAGGCAGAACTGCTTGTTCATTATTTAAACTACTGTTAAATACTGTGAGCTCAGCAAGCTATGGGGTGGGTAAGCGGAACAAGAGGACACACCTCAAGTGAGCACAAAACATAAGTAAACCCAGAGCTGGCAGCCTTGTTTGGAGCTTCCGGGCTGACCTAGATCCAGTTGTTCACTCTCAGCCTAACCTGATAAAATAATTCAAGATAGTGAAAACCAAGACCAACTGCAAAGAGGTCCAGGAAGATCTCCACAGACTGAACAAGCGGGCAATGATGTGGCAAATGAAATTCAATGTAGGTAAGTATAACAAGATGCACACTGGAACAAACAAATTTCAACTTCAAGTATACACTGATGGGGTTTGAACTTGCTGAAATTGAGAGGAAAGAGACCTTCAAGTCGTAGATGATACTTCAATGGTATCAACCCATGGTGTTGCAGCGATGAAAAAGACATACTCTGGGGAGCATTAGGAATGGGATTGAAAATAAAGCAGCCAATATAATAGCTCCCATGTATAAATAAAATGCTGCAACCTCATTTAGAATATTGTGTGCAAAAGAGACTTTTGCAGAACTGGAAAAAGTACAGAAGAGGGAAACCAAAAGTTTAACAGGTTGGAGCCCCTTTCCTATGAGGAAAGGCTGAAAAGTCCAGGACTTTTCAATTTAGAAAAGAGACAAGTAAGGGGATGTATGAGAGAGGTTTATAAAATAATGTACAGAGTAGAGGATGTAAACATAGGGAATTTCTTCACCTTCTTTCCAAATGTTACAACTTGAAGCTATCAGGTGGATTGTGGATTCAGGATGGACAAAAGGAAATTACTTTTTTCCACAACAGATAATTAAAATGCAGAATTTGCCTTCCAGAGGATGTAGTAATGGCCAGCTTTAAAAGGGGTTAGAGAGAGTCAAGGAGTATAGGTCTATCAGTGGCTACAAGCCACAGTGGACTAAGGGAACCTCCACATTCAGAGATAGTCAACCTTTCAATAGCAGTGCCAGGAGGCAACATCAGGGAAGGCTGTTGGCCCTTCAGAGTAACTGGTTAACTGCTATGCGAGACAGGATGCTGGGCTGGATGGATCGCTGGTCTCATCCAGCAGGGCTTCTCTTATCTTTTAAACTTAAACTTCCACACTGAACTGTTGTGATAACAAAACAAGGACAGGAGAACTGTTGACATGATTATGCACTCCTTGGAGAAAGGGCAGGATAAAAATGCACTTGATTGTACACAAGGCAATGGTCGTATTTTGCCAGGGAAATATAGATGGTTTCCATCCACTCCCCATTCCCACTGCAGCCCCCTTCCCTTTGCTTCTGCATTGTGCTGGTCCTGATTCAATGCCTGCTGTCCTCTGGAAGCAGCACCTCAGAACTAAGGGGGTTGCAGCAGAAATGCAGAAATGGGAATTTTCTGTTTCCCAGATGGAAGCACCTTCTGGCAGCAACAAAAAATATTTATATTCTGCTTGCTCTCCCCACTTATAATGAAACTTTGTTAATACTGAACCGCAGCATGGTTTAAGCAAGGGAAACTCTGAGAAAGCTCATAGCACGTGGGTCCTGCTGAATCCAGATCTACAGCTCAGGTCTCCACTGCAGCATGTAGTGCTTCTTATCAGCTTCAGCTGATATGCTACTGAGAGCCATTGATCTGGCCACCATGATCCATGCTTTCCTTAAATTGGGGCTAGATTACTGTAATATGCTCTGCATGGGTCTGCATTTGAAAAAGGTCCAGAAACCACCATTGGCCCAAACTGTGCTGGCCGGGCTATTGTCAGGGATTGCTTACAGGGAAAATGGCACCCCTGGCTACCCATTACTTTCAAGGTACAGTTCAACTTTTAAGTCTGTAAATGCATTGGGTCCAGGGTAGACATGGGCATGAACAGTATTACAAATAGAAAAAACCCACAAACAGCCTAATCTGCTGTTCTCGAACAAGCTGTTCGTGAGGCCCCATCCTAAATGAACAGGTGGTCGTTAAAAGCCTCGTTCGTTGTCTTCGGCAGCTGTTCGGCAAGCCAGACAATCTGGCACCTGCTGCAATCAATCCCTTTGGCAACCAGAGGCAAGGAGGGACTGAACTCTATCTGAACTCCTTCTGGCTTTCCTTCTGGCTTTAACTCTTCAAAGTACTTCCAGCAGAGAGTCCCATTTTTGCCACTGTGAGGAGAAAATGATAGCCAACGGGGAGACCCGTGGATCATGCCTTTCACAGGGTGCAATCTTTCTGAAACTTGAGGGGTCTTCAGAGGACAGTGAGGACTATGTCCCCTGCAAATTTGGTGGGTATTGGACATTGGGAAGGTCAGTTTGTGGGGTGTTTAAAGGGCCCTGACCCTTGCATGTGGCAGGAAAGGACCCTTTAAACTATTAGCTGGCAGGGGGATCTTTAAAGGGCCAGGTAAGTGGGTTTGAGGGGAGGGGAGCTAAGTGGGGGGGTTGGGGAGTTCTGGCCCCCACGAACAATGAATTACGAACATATCTGGGAACAGTTCATGTTCGTCCATGTTCGTTGTTCGTTGTTCATGGATGGCACCGAACGTCGAACAGGATGTTCGGGTTTTTTTCCATTCGTGCCCATGTCTAGTCCAGGGTACCTGGAAACCAAGCTCTGATTTGCAGGCTTCCATCTTCAGATCTGAGGCAGGTAGTGCCCACGGATACGGCATGTTCAGAGGACACACTTCTCCTTTCCAATATCCTTTCCCTTGAGACTCAGCTTGTGCATACCATATCATCTTCTAGGTGCCAGACCAAAACATTTCTTTTTTTAACCTAGACTTTACACTAAGGACTTTGACCTTGTTAGTTGGTTTGTGGTCTGCTTCAGGTTTAAGGTCAGTTTTATGATTATCTTATACTGTTTTTAATGCTGCTTTATATTGATGGTTTTTTTAAAAAAAATGTAAATCACTTTGAGCAGGATCCTGGAGAGGCAGCGTAAACATTTCCAGAATTAATAAATAACATAAATGAATCACACAGATACAGGTAAGGTCAATAAAGGAAGTGTTTCTCATCTATTGCTAGGCCAGAGGTGGGTACGTATGTTATCCCAGAATGGTTCCTGTGCCTTCCTTCTTAGCTTGCATGAACATGTTTACCACAAGTAAAGGCAAAAAGATGTCATTTAGTTCTGGACTCCTGCAAAGAAACATTTGGTCCCATTACGAGTGGATATTGGGTCCCTTTATCTCCTGTCTACCAGATCCATTGCCATGCTAGGCACAATCCAGTATCATCAAATATTTTGCCTTAAGACACATTTTAGTACTCAGCAAAGGATAAACAAAACAGCTATTAGCCCTGCATGCTTTGCTGATGTCTTCACACCTCAGAGTGTCTCACAGTCAAACTAGATGTACAGGTTATTAAAGAGTTGGATCTCAAGCTGTTTTCCAGCATAGGGAGTGGGATGAAGTTTGTTTTTACTGTTCCACATGGATCACTCTGTGAACATGGAGCAGTAAAAATAGTGAAATCTCCCTCCCTCCTCCCTGTGCTATTTTGACAAGGGGAAATGGCTTGGGGGAAATCGGGAGCTCTTCTTTCTCCTGCAATGACATTCTAAGGCCATTTTGGCTCTTCTTCATTTTTAACAGCTATTCCCCACAGTTGCAGTATGGCTGCAGAGAATTCGAGTTTGATCTGGGAAACCAGACCCAACTCTTTAATAATAATAATAATAATTGATTTATATATCATCCTTCAGGACAACATAATGCCTACTCACAATGGTTTACAATGTGTGTTATTATCCTCACAATAATCACCCTGTAAGGTGTGTAGGGCTGAGAGAGCTCCAAAGAGCTGTGATGGACCAAGGTCACCCAGCTAGCTTCAAGTGGAGGAGTGGGGAATCAAACTCAGCTCTCCATTTTAGAATCCTGCCACTATCCAAAACTGGCTCCTGCTACTAGAGTCCTGCCACTATACAAAATGGGCTTCCTTTTTTGACCCTATAATAATCATAATCTTTCCTAGCCCCTAAGAGGGGACATTCTTTGTAGGGAAAGGATTAGGAGGGTGACTGGTACAATTTCAGGAACTTGTGATTGCACAATCCACCAGTTAGTTTGGTTAAAAAGTGAAGCATTTCTTTTGGAAGCAGAGTTTTCCCGTTAATATAAGCTCAAACATCAGTTACCAGTAGCAGTGCAGTGGGAGCATCAAGAGCAAACTACAAAGCAAGTAGGAAATTCCTGTCTACGCCTTTCAAGGGATGACTTTCAAAAGAATATGCGTTTTTCTTACCATTGTTCTCTGCCAAGAGACTAAGGGACGTCGACCATCATTTATGATGAAATTGTAGAAAGCAAGGATTGGTTTTAATAATGTCATATTACCTTGAAATCTGTAATCAACATTTGGGATGATGCTGGAAAGGAAAAAGAAGAAAATTGTGAAATGTCTTGAGATGTGACTTCAGGAGAAAAGGGGACCGGGCAAACCCTACAGTATAAATCCCCTTTTGACAGCTCATTGGGATAGCCATACTTCATATTTCACTCTTAAGAATAGTTGGGGTGAGACTGGAGGAAAATTTTTAAAAGAAACCCTTCATGACATCAATTTACAATACTTTCTCATTCTCCCTCTCCCCCAGTTTCAGCATCTCTATTTCCGACCAACTGATAGAGCCATTTCACTCTCTGCAAAGTCCATTTGAACTACCAGAAGGCATGACCGGGGAGTTTCTTGCTTAGAACTTAATTCCCAGGCATTCATTGGGCCCAATTTGGATCAGGATGACTGTGGCGCATAGAATGTAAAGCTTCCCCCACAAACCATTTTCCCAACCTAAAATTGCCCAAGAAGCTTCTGTTCGCCCCATTGGGGAAATGATATGTCTGGTCTATCATTACATAGAGATTTCACCAATAAGCAGATTCGGTTTAGTTTTCGCAGCCATGTCGGATGCTCCTCTCGGCAGGTCCAAGAGGAAGCGGCTGAGCCGCCTGGCCAGGCGGCTGATCTGCAAAGGTTAGCCCCCAGACTCTCAGGCAGGGAGTCTGAGTCTGGGACGCGGCGGGAAGAGCCCTCTGACAGATCAAGGCAGGGGGTAAATCGCCTGTTTGTCCCTATGGAGGCCGGCAGACGAGCGCGGCACCCAGTGTGCTGCCGGGCTATGGAAAACGGCAAGGAGCAGGATTAGGCGAAAAGCCTGTAAGTAAGCGAATCCCTTCTGTTACTACAAGCGCTGTGAGGAGTGGTGGGGTCTGAAGGTTAGAAGACTTGGATTTTCCCCCCCTCATAGAGTCTCGGAAGATTGGCGGTTTCCCCCCCCCCTAAAATGGCAGCAAGAAAGCAGAGTCCTTCTCTTGGCAAGTCAGTTACGGCGGCCTTGCAGAGGGGCGAGACGCTTGAAGAACTGGTTAAAAGAGCGGTTATGGAAGCCATAAAACCCTTTGTTGACAAGCTGAATGAAACAGATCAAAGGGTGGGCTTAACTGAAAGCGATGTGAAAGCCATTAAAGAAGCAGCGGGGGGGGGGCAGAGAAGTCTGCCCGGGAAAGTGCGTCACTTACGAGAGCAACGAACAGGGAATTAAAGTTGGTGGAAAACCAGCTGATCGGACTGCAAGTGGAGCGAACACAAACCATTTTGCGTCTCCAGAATGTTAAGGAGGAGGAAAAAGAGGATTTATGGGATCTCGCCTCGGAACTTTTAGCGACACCCGCGAGGGCAACTAAAGAAGAAGTGAAAAGCGCCATTTTGGGAGTCCGTCGGGCATCTTCAAAATATGCAACGAAGCAGCAGCTGCCTCGCGAGATTGTTATCGAGTTTTCATCTAGGAGGGTCCGGGACAGTATCCTATATAATTCATATAATGCGGAATTGGACTTTCTGGGAAATAAAGTCAAGATAT
Organism: Eublepharis macularius; assembly: GCF_028583425.1. Lineage (NCBI taxonomy): Eukaryota > Metazoa > Chordata > Lepidosauria > Squamata > Eublepharidae > Eublepharis > Eublepharis macularius. The sequence goes on from NC_072792.1 coordinate 171,894,320, forward strand.
TGAAGGATGTTCCATTTCTAGTGCGGAAGAAAAGATTTAAGTACAAGATGTTGGCAGCTCTTTTGATGGAACGGGACATGAAGTACAAATGGCTACTCCCGGAAGGAATCGGGTTTAGTTATAAAGATAAAGCTTACAAGATTAATTCGGAAGATCAGCTAAGGGATTTTGTGGATAAAAATTCAGAATTTGGACCAGACACCAAGCAAAGCGAAGAGGATCCGAAGCCTGAAGGGAGGGGGGAGGCAATGAGCGCTCCGGCGGTAGCTGCGCAGAGGGAATTGCGTCCGAGGCCCAGGGGAGGGAAAAAGATTTAATTTGAACTGTAATTTGTAATTTGTATGATCAACCACTCCGTCACTATCTTATTAAGCTATTTTTTTACTGTGGCAGTATGAAGGGAAAGCATTGAAATGTAGCATTTAGTGTTTGTAGATTGCCTTCCCATTTTTCTCCACCCCCCCCTTCTCTTTCTTTTTTTTCTCCTTTCCTTCCCATCCCTTGTGCTATTGTAGTCTTTTGTAGTTACTGTTTTGTAGGTTATGTATGTATGTAGTTTAAAAAAAAAAAAAGAGAGATTTCACCAATAAGCCAAATAACAACTCCCCAGGCATGTTTCCAGTCAGAAAAACTGTAGGTGCATGTGTGGCTTTCCTAGCAGTCTCAATCTCAATTGGGCCCCCATAGACCCAGTGATCTTTTTTGAGCACAAAACTCACACCACATTATTCTACAGAGACATTATAACTAATACGTTAATTAGGGATGTGCAATTTGGGTCTGGAATTTGGCTTAAAATATTGAATTTTACCCGATTCAGTAAAATTCAGTATTTTCTAATCCAATCTGGTATTGCCGAAGCAGTTCAGCAATACTGGATTGAAGTTTATCAAATTTTTACGGTAAAGTTCTGCAAACTTTGGGAGCTGCAGCAGCAGCGTTATTTGCTGTCAGCAAGAATCACTGTTTCCTGCCTGTTTTACCGGGAGTCTGGAGGGGCCAGTTTGGGATTGATTTTTACTAAATTTTCTGGGGACGTACTCCTACCTGTTTCATAATGATCTCTCAAGTTTCATGACTATTAGACTTTGGGAAACCATTTTATGCCCTCCAAAGAAGTTGCCCTCAGCCACCCCATTTGTTTCTACTGTGGGGAAAAACTGACAGCCGCTGCAGAAACAAATGGATCATGGCTTCTTCAGGGTCCAATGTCCCTGAAACTTGGGGGAGGGGTATTTAGAAGACATAATAAGATTCCCTGCAAATTTGGTGGACTTTGCTACCAAAATGCCACACCAGCACCCTAAATAGCTCCCCTAGAAAGCTCCCCTAGTTTTCCCTATCCTACTATATAAAAAAGTAAGCATATTCCAGACAACTCACTTCCTACCCTAGTGTACCACCAGAGGGCACTGCCATGGAGAGAAGCCCAGGTGAGGCAGACTGTCCCTTGAGAGAGTGCACCATGCTGGGAAGCCCAGGCCAGGATCAGGAGGGGAGCAGGTGGCAATGCGAGTCCCCGATTTCACCCAGCTAGGATTAGGAGCGGAGCAAGAAGCAATGCACATCTGTGATGTCTGTGCTTCATCCATGCCATTATTCTAGGTTGAGCTGTCACTATGAACCATTGTTAATGCTGTACCTTGATGCCACATTGCTAACCCCATAAATGCTTTGCTTTCACAGGCTGCTGCAGGTGCCTTATCTAACTGACCTTGTACACTCTGTTCTTATGAATAACTGAGTTTCACTTTTGATCTGCTGCCTGCTTAGAGTCTAGACCTGATACATAAACTATGCAGAGAAGTTCTCAAGAATAGCTATCATGAATCGTTCGCGCCAAATGCTGTTTTGCTGTTGGGAGGGGGAACAAGTATAAGAAGAATGCTTTTCACACATTTAGTATTCCTGTCATATTTCTGGTAAACCTTTGGACGTGTCTATGAATATAATATGATTCCTGAAATAAAGCCTTTTCATCCAGAAATGTGGATTTCTTGGTGTGAAGGTACAGGGGTCTATCTCTCATAGCCTGTCATCCTTAGAAATGACATTGCCCCCTTCACCCAGCTGGGATGAGTCACAGAGAAGGAACAATGCCCACCTGCCTGCCCTCCCCATTCTAGAGCCTGTTGTATTTTTCCCCCACAATGGGCTTTGTTGGAGATTTGAGGCGGCTGGAGGCACCCTTGGGGGGGGGGCATAAAATTGCCCTCTGTGGCCCAATCTTCATAAAACTTGGGATAACTTTAGAAGATAGTCAAGGGTATGTCCACTGAAGATTTTGAAGAGTTCTTTTGCAAAATGCCACCCCCATCCCTCTGGATATACCCCATAGTTTCCCCATAGGGAATAATGGATATAGGAGTTAGCTGAGGGAACCCTTGGGGGGGAGCACGTAAAATGGCCCCCCGATGTCCAATCTTTATGAAACTTGGGGGCATCATTATTTATTTATTTTATTACATTTCTAGACTGCCCTCCCTGTCAGACAGGCTCAGGACGGTGTAACAACATCCAATTTTTATATAAAGTTTAAAAACAATAAAAACATAAAAACATTAAAACACTATTCCATATACAATTAAAATGTCTCAATTGGTGGATATAAATATTAAAATACAGCATTTTAGATGCAAGGCTTGGCTCTGGCATCATGCCCAGCCTAGCCATTAGAGTATAGGTAGGGGTAGGTCCCCAGCAAATCTGGTAAAATTCAGTCAAAATCCTCCCCCCCCCCGGTCCCCATAAAGCCCTAAATCACATTTCCCTTTGAAAACAATGGCCGAATTTTACTGAATTTGCTTCCTATTGCCGAGTCGAACTGAGGAATGAACCTGGCATTTAGGTAATGCTGAATTTTCTTCCTGATTAGGCTTTACTGAACCAGAATCAACCAATTTTTCAGTACACACTTCTCGTGTTAATTGACCCATAGACTGTAAAAACTGAGTAACCATAATCCAAAGGAGGTACCTGTGTTAGTCTGTAGTAGCAAAAAAAAAAAAAAGAGCCCAGTAGTACCTTTAAGACTAACCAACTTTACTGTAGCATAAGCTTTCAAGAACCACAGGTCTCTTCATCTAATGCTTAGGGATGAAAAGATCAATGTACCAGATAAGTGCACAAAAGGTACTCCATTTAGAGCCAACCTACAAGTGACGAATTATACTTGCCTGGCAAGTGAACAGACTCACGTGTATTCCTCCCTGTTCACTTGTCATTCACTTGAATGGCAAATGAATGGCAAGTGAACAGGGAGGAATACACATGAGTCTGTTCACTTGCCAGGCAAGTGTAATTCGTCACTTGTAGCTTGGCTCTTAGAAAAAGGGAGCGTCTGAAAAGGATGGATTTATTGACAGAATTGATATGATTGTCAGTAACAACATTTCTACTTTTTTCAGAACTTTGCCATTCGCATCCCCTCCTCCATTAGGAATAAGGTTGGCCTTCAGAAGGAGTATAAACTCACTTGAGATATTTTTCGCCTTCTAGCTGGGGAAAGTAATAATATGAGTTGTCAGGATGGAAGAACTCGTCTCCTGATGCCACGATTATGTACTTGGATATGTTTTTATACCGCTCATTGTATGCTGAAAAGGGAAAAGCCAGTGATTATTTTCATGGCAGGTGCATGAAAGTCCCAGTCAGATCCTGATTCCAGTTAAGCAAAATGGAAGATGAGCCATTGCACAACACAGAGGGAGAAGTGCTGCTCTTTCCATCACAGAAGGACTTCAACCAGCTCTTCTGATACTTTCTCTCCCACAGCAGCTCCCTTTCCTCCAGAATATAAGTGAATCTCTATAAAGATAGCATTTGCTCACCCACTGGGTCCACTTGCAAAGCCAGGTCACTGAAACGGGTGGTGTCCAACTTGCAAGTTATATTCAGCTCATAGAAGGGTCTCAACATATATGACCAGCCACAATATGCTCGGTATTGGTGGTGGAAATTCTGCACAAAATTAGAAACATGGATGCATGTAAGGGTACATTCAACTGAGATGGAATGTGGAGCCCAGTATTTTAAGACACGGAGGTTCTAGAATCAGGTCAGCCAATACAGAGAGCAGAGGCCATTGTTTAAAAGCCTGGCAAAAGTTAAGGATTATCTGGTAGAAGGCAGGAAAATGTCCTTGATACTAATTGTACAAATTTCACACTATGTAATCTGCCTTGAATCTCAGTGAGAAAGGCTGACTATAAATGACATACATTAAACAAACAAACGAACAAATAAGTAATATTTCTGGGAGCTGTGTAATTATTTTCAGCAACCTGAGGAGCTACCCATCACAAAATGGCACATTTGTTGGTGGAGCAAGTCACAAAATAATAGCTCAGCGGTTGGAGCCACTCACAAATTGGAAGCATGTACAACAATTATAGCATTTCAGAAGAGATCAAAATTTATAGAATTTCAGAAGAGATTTGCATTGCATTCCTCCACTGTTTCCCTGACACAACCATCATCCCAAACAGAAACTAGCGCTGCATTGAAAAATATAGTTATCCCTGCAATTTCCCTGGTGGAGTCAAATAGCAGAGGAAAAAATTTGTAACATATTCTGTTCCCATCCAGATCAAGGGTGAGTGTGTGCATACACGAAGGAGGAGGAGAGGCAAATAGAAAGGCCCCTGATGCTGTTGTGATCCTGTCCACCAAATGGGCATGTGTTTGTCTCCTCATTCACACACAAGAGGAAGAGGAGAGAAGCTTCCATGTTAGGTTTAGAGGGAAATATAAGACTGTGATCACAGTAGCACGGGAGATGGGGCAGAGAGCTAGTTTTAATTGCTGGAAAGTGATTAATCAGTCCCAAGTGACCTTCTACCCATCCCCTGATCACCCTATACCTATACAGGATTACCTTATACCTACATCATACATTATGTTCATTGCCAGCTTGTGACAAGCACATGTAGTAGGGTTGCCAGGTCCAGGTTGGGACATTCCTGGAGATTTAAGAGGTGGAGCCTGGAGGGTGCAGGGTTTGGGGAGGGAAGGGACTTCATCTGGGTAAAATGCCATACAGTACACCTTCCAAGGCAGTCATTTCCCCCAGGGGAACTGATCTCTATCTCCTAGAGATCAGTTGTAATTCCAAGAAATCTTGGGCCACCACCTGGAGGTTGGCAACACAATACCATAGAAAAGACTTTAGAAGGAAGGTCAGAATTTCTTGAATTTCTGAATGGCATTAGGCAGAATTTTTACTTTTTAAAAATGAGAAATGTGACAAAGGATCAAGATGCTTCAGTTTTTACATGAACTTGAAATTATTAATCTGATATTTATGTATTTCCTTAATTGCCTACTTTTTCTGCTGTGACTCAAAGCCGACTACAAAATGTAAAATCCAAGCAATTAAAAACACAGTACATAAAACAGTGCAATAAAACTGCCTACACTTTTTCACAAACACCAAAAATCAAATACGTATTTATGAACCTGGTCCAGCAAATGCGGATCAAAACCTCAATAGAATGGACAGATTGTTTTTTAAAAAACAGAGGGGAATCCTCAGGATTTGCAGAAAACTCCCAAACGTAACCCCCCCCCAACAACCAGGGGTTAAGAAACACCCCACACCAGGACAATGTAAAGGATCTCCACTGACACAGTGGAAGATTGGGAGAGGCAAAGAGCCATTAAAAGAGGGAAGAAGCTGGTGGTGACAAGAGCAGCTGCAAGCCACAAAAGAAGCAGGTTGGAGAACAAGGTGTTGGGGGTAAAAAGGAAGTAACTAACAACACGGCTCTCTCTTGCTTTCCTCAGCCACTGCCCCTGGCAGGGAGAGAATGCAGACAAGTAGAGGCAACCAGGAAAAGGAGGCGGCACTGGTGCTGTTGCTGCTCTCTCCTTTCTTCTTTCCACACCTCTCACCCTCCCCGTGTTTACTGTGGCAGGGATCCACATGGCTCTGCTGTGCGATTTCTGGGCAATACTTCAATGAAATTAATTTGGGATGTTAATATGAATCTTCAAATAGGCTCATGAGGTGCTTTAGGGGATTCTAGTTCTCAATTTCCTGCTCTGTGCTGGCCATCTACTAGGCTGATGGCATTTGTCCCATCTTTTCCACCAACCATGTCCTGATCATTGAAGCAAGGAAGCATAGTGTGCACATGTTGGAAATATGGGATGATTCACAGTGCAATCCTAAAGCCACTTTCCTGGGAGTATTCATTGAGTAGACTTGCATATGATTCTGAGTAGTCCTGCTTAGGATTTCTCTCTCTGTTCTCACAAATAAGGCGTAGAAAAAGTAAAGGAAATTTTGTTGTTGATGATATTGCAAGGCCCATTCAACATAGTGGCTGGCTGGGTAGGCATGGTTGACACATATGAAGCACTTACTGGCTGTTGTCCAGAGTAGTTGATGAACAAATGAAACAGTATTTGAACTCAGATACATTTGACCACACGTGCTTCCCTCCACCCCAACAACGGAGAAGCCTTGCAGGAACTGTGTCATGGATCCACATCACCCCATTCTAATTTCTGGGCAATAATCCAATGGAGTTGATTTGTAATGTAGGTATTAATATTCAAATAACCTCATGAGGCACTTGATGAGCAAGTGAAACAGTATTTGTATTCAGCTACATTTGATGTGCTGTTGACATGAGCACGAATCGGGGGGAAAACGAACTGGGTGGTTCGTGGTTCGTTCAGTTTCACAAACCACGAACTTTAATGAACTTGAACTGGTTCATGGTTTGTGGTTTGTTGGAACCCAGAACGGCCCCCTACATGCTCAGAGAGCCCAAACTCACAGGGAGTTTTCAGCAGGATCTCCTCTAGCCACCCTCCAAGATTGGTGAAGATTGCAATACGGATCTCTGAGTTATAGGGCCCCAAAGCTGGTGCCCCCAGGAAAGTCTCATTCAATAGAATTGGAGCCATCAATACCAATTGCCTTATGCCTTCATTTGAAGTGATGGACTCCCAGATGTGGGACTTGTTGGTGGCCAGCACTTGGTGTTTCAGGAGGAGATTGAAGGGCTGACTGCCACAGCGTGGAGCTGGACCACAAAGAAGGAGTGAGGGGTGGAATGCAGACAAGAGAGAGTCCCTGAAGTTTTGGATGTAGAGAACAGGGATGATTCTCCAAACCCCAGCCATTCCTCCTCCTCCGCAAACAGCTTCAGCAGGTCTATTTCTGGCAGTGGAGGAGAGACTACTTCTGTCTCCTCCGCAGGCTCCGTAGGCAGATCAGAAGTGGGAGTCTCTGCTGCTGGACAAACCTCCCCTGCAGAACTGCTGCTGCTGGTCTCCGATGGGCCATGTTCTCTGCCCTTTCCCCACCTATGACCAATCTTGCCTGACATAAATGCTTCATAGTGGTGCAGTGAAGCAAAAAACAAAACAGAGGAGATCCATTGGGGATAATAGAGGACAAACTCGAGTGAGGGTGTGAGGGGGCAAGAAGCAACCCTGACACTGGGATTGGGTGTGTTAAGACCCCAAACCACCCCCACCCAGTCACTGTCCCTGGCTGGCCAGGGGCTCAAAATAAAACCACAGTGTGGGCGCTGATGGTGTGTGCAGTGGAGACAGTGGAGCAACCCCATGCGGGTGTGAGTCAGAGAGCGAGCCAGCGGCCTGAGTTCCTAAAACCACCTCCACTCAGTCACTGGCCCCAGCTGGACAGGTGCTCAAAATAAAACCACAGTGTGGGTGCTGATGGTCTTTGCACAGAAGCCACAGAGATGAACACTCAGTTAACATGAACATACCCAGTTTGGTTTGCCAAAGTGCAAGGGGGAAATGCTACTGAAACCAGCCATACAACTTCCCCTCATCCCACCTCAGCTGACCCAATACACTGACCTTGCACAGCTAAGCAAAGTTACTCCCTTCATTGACTTCAAAAGACGTGGAAGGTATAACTCTCCTTAGGATTGTGTTGTCACACAACCAAAGACAGCAACACTTTTTTGTTATGTTGGTATTTTTTGAGCAGATAGTGGGGAGAGAAACCAGAGACAGCCATGGGTAAGCAATGTGAGAACATGAATGTAACCAAACATTTGCTATACAGTTTTCAATTTTATGGCAGGTTCAACTCTGCTGCTCGTTACTTGCCATCACCTTACAAAGCTCCATGAGGGACACTTGACTGCAACATGAATCTCACCTCGGTGAAGTTCATAAAATCCATTCCAATGGGAATAATTGCAGCAACCCTACTGTCAACGGCTGCAGTCAGCCAACTGACCCAGCCGCCCTGCAGGAAGGAGAAAGCAGATGGAAAAAAAGAGTAAATGAAGCGTGTGTGTGGGGGGGGGGGGGAGACACGTATTTCACACCAGCAACTATTTCAGAGTTAGACTGGCATGCAGCAGGGATGAGGAACAAAGAATCAGCAATGTGTAAGGCTCTGCCAAGTAACTTTCAAAGACTTCACTGCATGAGTTGAAGCATTTTATTTGATAAGCTACTAGTGCATTCTCTATTACATTCTTTGCCAGGAATGGTCTTTCTCTACAAGCGCACACCGTATATAGGATTCTAAGCCCAGCCCCTGTCCCATCCCCCTTCAGAAAAGTTAGCTAAGGCCATTTCCACACGCTGTTAAAGAGACGGCCCGCTCACTGAACTCTGGTTGTTTTTTTCACTCACTCCAAATGTCTCTGATTTCAAAGCGGAAGCAGGCAGCTTGGCTTCCATTTTTTCGGTGTCTTTTAGCCAGCACAGGAAAGTGTGGGAAATTCCATTATCAGAAAAGATGCTGAAAAAACAGAAGCCCAACGGCCTGTTTCTGCTTTGAAATCAAAGATGTATGGAGTGAGTGAAAAAAAAAGCCAGTGTTCAGTGAGTGGGCCGTCTCTTTAACAACATGTGGAAATGGCCTAAGATTAATAGACGAACAGCAGAACACAGCAGAAATGATGAATGCGAAACTTCAAGGCCTTCCCAGGTGAAAGAGAAACTGCAGGCTGGGAAAGAAATAAAAGCAGAGGACAGCTTCTAACATCGGCACCACACAGAATCAACAGAATCAAATATCCTGACACAATGCAGTCAAGAGACAATGAACTGACTGTCAGTCATGCTACTCACACGTACCATGGAAACACCTGTCAGTGTGAACTGCGTGATGTTTTTATGAAATGTTTTCCTTATGTAGTCTGTAACTGTGTCCATAGCTCTCACTGTGGCCTGCAGAGGGAGAACAAGAAAATAGCCTCCTTATGGGGAGTAGGAGATGCTTGCACAGAGGTTGCCTACAAGGCACAACTCTTCAGATATAAGGAAAACACCATGAAGCCCTCCATGTTACCTATCTACCAAGCTAATAATGATAGACCAAACATTCATAAGTCAAATCATTGTTATTTGTTAATTTGTGTAAAACTATTTGACATTTTCTGTTGAAATGCAGGTGGCCTTAATTCTCAGCAGGTTTAGATGATTGAATATGAGTCTTCTGAAGGCCTACTGGTAACATGACTCTAGTCATGTGCGCGGAATCAGCCGCCATGTCTGCAGAGAGGACAGCATGAGGCACGAGCTGCATTCATACCTTCTTGTGGAATGGATGGCAGTGATTTCCTCATCCACAGTCCCAGTAAAAGCACAGTGACCTCTGCCTTCTCACCTCTTTCTGAGGAGAAGACAGTGGCTGGTAAGGAGGTAGAGGCAGCAGCACCTGAAGGGTTCCTCAGTACCTCTTGCAGCATCAGATGATGTGGGCTGATCATACAATACATCTGGACACATGGTCTACCCATGTCACATGGAATCCAAGCAATTTTTGACCCCTGAACACACACACAAATTAAGGGGATAGACAAATGCAAGGTACTTGTGAAAGAGAGAATGGATTCTCTGGAACCCATAGCCAGCCTTGGAGGACACAAATGTGAAGGTTACCTTGACCATTGGGAATTGCACAAGCCAGTGTGGGGGTGCAGCAGAGTCATTCAGAAACCTCCACCAGGAATATGCCATTATATCATATCCTTTAATATTCTCGCGTCCTAAAGGGTGATTCTGAAACACACACAAAAAAATTGAACATAAAGGCTAGATCTTCTTTGGCAAAAGAAATGGGCCTTTCCTGACTGAATATTTAAAAGGATATTGGTTCTTCTGGTGGAATTTCATTAGAAATGTAGCTGCCAGGACCTCTCACCTTCTAAGCCTGCTGCATTGAAGCATTGTGGTTGAGGGGACTCTGGTGTAATGTGACTGAGATGCACATCAAGAAACCTCCTGGCTGAACTGGAGATAGAAGGAAGTATTAACAAGGAAAATCCCTTCGGTACTTACATAGAAGGTGAGTGGCTGGAAGGGAACCTGGTTCAGCACTGCTACAACCCTGCAGAGAGACAACAGTCACTTCCCTTGTGAGTACAAATTCTATGGTCTTCAGAAGCCCTTTCAATAAAAGTTAGGAACAAGACAACTGGAACTCAGGACTCTAAACTGGAGAAGGGGGTTTGATTCCCCACTCCTCCACTTGAAGCCAGCTGGGTGACCTTGGGTCAGTCACAGCTTCTTGGAGCTGTCTCAGCCCCACCCACCTCACAGGGTGATTAGCGTGAGGATAATAATAACACATTGTAAACCACTCTGAGTGAGCATTAAGTTGTCCTGAAGGGTGGTATATAAATCGAATATTGTTGTTGTTGTTGTTAGTTACCTAAAACAGTCTCGATTGATCCTCGGCCTTGGATAATTTTTTTGCCATTGGATACCTATTTTTAATTATTTTTACACTAGATTGCATAGTTTGGGATTGGATAAAACTGTACATCCAAGGTTTATTCATATTCATGAAGCACATTTCAAAAGAAGATAAATAATAGAAAACTGCTGGTAATCTTTACAAAAATGTAGAGGTTTTGTTTGTTTGTTTACCATCTGGTTAGCTAAATACTCTGCACAGCTTGGGAGCTCTCCTGGATGACATGGTTGTTGGTTAAGCTAAAGTGAGGTCAATTTTAGTTCTCTGAAAATAACCCTTGGGCTCTTCTGGAAGAATAAAACAAGGATCATTCTCTTTGGGAAGAGCATCAAAAGCATGGGTCCATACACTCCAGCATCCTGTTTTCCTGAACATCCAACCAGATGCTGCTTGAGATCCCAGAAGCAGGGCACGGAGGCCTCCCCATGTGATTGACTCCACCAACAGAGAGACACTGTCTCTAAAAATGAATCCACCATTTATTCACCATGGGAGATGGTATTTGTCTAATCCTCTTTTCAAGTCATTTAAACTTGAGACTCTCACTGCATCATAGTGTTGAGAATTCTGCAGGCTAATTACTTGGTGAGAGAAAAGGTTATTTTAATTAATTTATTTATTTACATCTTTTATACTTCATATTTCCCCCAACAGGAACACAAAGCATGAGGCAACACATTAACAACCCTGTGAAATACATTAGGCTAAGAGTGCATGATTGGTCAAAGGTCACCAAGCAGGATTCCACAACAGAGTGGGAATTTGAACCTGAATCTCCAGGATTAGAGATGAACACAAACTGGGAAAAAAATGAACCGTGCAGTTTGTGGTTCGTCACATTTCACAAACCATGAACCACAAATTTTCATAAACCTGCCCCAGTTCATTTGGTTCTTGAAAATGTCACATCCAGGTCAGTGAATCATCACTTCTGTGTCAGCAGAAGGTCTGCAGGAAGTCCATCCCCTGTTGTCTAGGAAACTGCCAGCACCAAGCTGTCTGCAGTGACGAACCAAAAAATGAACCAAACGAACCACCCTAAAGTTCGTGGTGGTTCATCAGAAATGTGCTCTGATGGACTGCCGGTTCGTGAACCATGAACCTGCCCAGTTCGTGCTGAACTTTGGTTCGTATTTCAGTTCGTGCCAATCTCTATCCAGGATCCTAGTCTGACACTTTAACCACTACACCACAGATTTGTCCCTCCTGAATCTGTTGCTCATCTGCTTCATTGTTTCTCTCTGAATTATTGTACAGGGAGAAATTGTTACCTTTTCTATCATTTTCTATTTCCCATTCATAATTTTGGAAATCATTATTGTTTTAAAAACAATCCTAAGGCTGTTCGGCTGTCATGTGGTGTCATTGTTATGTACTGGGCTGGCAAGTGCAGAGAGTTGCCTCCTGTGAGACGGAACACTGTATTTGACTTTTTATAAAATGTGAAGGGACGTGTGGACATCTGTCTAAGCACACAGTGACACAACAGAGTTTTCCTTTGCAGAAGAAGGGCAATAGTTTCTGCCAATTCTCCTCTCCCATTGCAGATATTCATTTTATCCTTTATGCTGTTACTGAAGATTTGCCGACCCACAATTTGGAACAAAATCCCAGCATCTCAGCGTGCAGAAGCAGGAAAGGCCAGTGAATAGTTGGAAACAGACCGTGGGCTCCAGCACTGGAAGGGAAATGCACTCAAATAACCTCTTTGAAAGAGATATCACAAAGATCACCTAAAAGCTGGTTGGTACAATGGCACAGTGGGCAGAATTCTTCATTTTCTTGCTTCATTTCATTTCAAAGGCACTGCCCTTAAACTATTCAATGAGCAGCACTGAACTGAATTTTGGATTTTTTTTATAAATTAAAATTTTCCTCATTTGTTATGGGCATGGATATTTGAGTTTCCGTTTACCTTCCTGTCTCTCTGAGTATATGGTTGCAAACTGAACATACATCGTGTTCTGTTTTCTGTTTTGTTTTCTTTTTTAGAATACTGAGTTGCAGAATAGACAGTGAGCTTTCAAAGTATATTACCTCTGGTGGAGATTGATAGGAACACTTTGCAGCTCCTGCAGTCTACTTTATTTTTAATTTTCTTTTAATATGTTCTCTAACTACATTTAGAAACTCTTGTTGAAGGCTTTGCTTTGGATTACAGCCCTTCATTTGCCTGAACTCTGTATTAAGAACAAGTATTGTCAAGTAGTTAAAACATTGCAATGCAATCCTAAGCAATCACACCTTTTTAAGTCCTTTGAAGGTGTAATTCTGCTTAGCATTGCATCGTTCGATTGGGAGAGCCAGGTTCAAATCCAAACTTGTTGGTTATTGAGGGGTTAAAATGGATGAGAGCAGAAAGTCATGTGTGCCATTCTGGCTTCCTGAGAGGAAAGGAGGAGGTAGAAATGTAATAAATAGATAGAAGTAGTTTTCTTAGGGGCATGCGTCTCATGCTCCTGAATTCTCACACTGCTGGCTCCCAACTCCACCCTTAGCAAAGAATACTGCCCCTAAGATAGAGTTTGTTTCTGTCACTGGCCCATTTTACGTACGAAAAAGATAAGGTTGGTATATATGCTTGGAACAACTTGAAGAAAAAGTGACTTGAAACAGATGTGTGATTTTCTCCAGGGATGATTATGAGGAGGCAGGTGTCCAGCTTTCGCCATATTTTGGGTACAATGACTGTCAGTTCATGAAACCAAATTGGTTTGTCCACTTCAGATTCTGAGGGGGAAAACACAGAATTCTGTGTTCAGGACAAGGCTAGTCACTTTCATACATATTAGTAGCCAAGTAGCCCCTCCTTCCCTGCCCCCATGTTTGTTGCAACTCATCATTATCAAGCAAACAAAACATCACCTAGGAAGCTAAAAGGTGTCTTCTCCATTTGTGACAAAGAAAGGAAGACCAATAGAATAAAGTAAGAGAAGGAAAATGGAAGAAGGGAAGAGATCATCTCCCCCACCCTCAAATACAATCCCCCAATACAATTTAAAGGGAAGAAATTTTCTATACATCATATTAAGGAGAACAGTCCCAAATTGCTTCATTGAGGGACAACAATTCCCCACTCAAGGCTCATGGACAGAGGCTGTCATTCCTGACATTTTTTACCCCCAAAGGTTAAAATATAGAGCTTGGGGTGGCTGCTCTTGGAGTAGAGACCAATGCAGCACACAGGGCAGCAGCCAAAGGTGAGGTAACAGCCTGCAAGCGCATGATGCTCACTTACAGCTGAGCCTATGGATAGCTCACCAACCATCTGGGCCGCCCACAGGCTCCATGACCAGAGAAAGGCACCCTGTGGACTGGCACAGCGGCTGACCTCAGGCTTATTACCCAGTGCAAATTTAAGTAGAGGAAAAGCAGAGGCCCGTGTCTCATTTAAAATGAAATGGCACTAAAGGCTAAGAAAAGTGCAAAAAGATAACAGCAGATTTATTCAGCTGGCAAGGTTGGTAAGAAGACAGGCAGAGAAAAGAAAACTGAGGTAAATTTTGTTTGTTGATCAGAATACTTCACTAGCAAGAGGCACAATAGTCTTCTTCAGCCTTAGTTTCAAATATTTATGGTACTTTCCCACTTTAGTTCAACTAAAAGCTTTTTGTCAACCATAAGCTGTGACAGTAAGGGCAAATTTTTCTCTCCTTTTCCTCACACAGACGTACCCTCCTTGGCCAGATTCCAGGTATGGACACTCCTTCACATTCCTGTCAGCTCCATTTTGTTACCTTTTCATTGCCCAATCAGAGAGAGGGGGGGAACAGTATGCCAATCATCCTCCCTTCAGACAGTTGTTTTAACCCTCTACCTGCCTCTCTTTGGATGAGGCAGATGGTAATCCTGGCATTTAATGCTCATTGCATGACAACAGCATATGAAGAAGAACCCCCTTTAGTCCCAGATTGCTTCTTTGAGGGACAACAATGCCTCCCTGTAGGCTCACAGGCGGAGGTTGTCATTCCACACTTTTTGTACCCCCAGACATAAAAATAAATTGCTTGGGGTGGGCAATCTTAGAGTACTAGAGACCAATGTCTGCAAGACCTGCAGCACACAGCACAGCAGCCTAGTAGAGGCAATAGCCCGCAAGAGCAGCATGCTCACTTGCAGCTGAGCCAATGGGAAGCTCGCCAAGCATCTGGGCCACCCGTGAGCTCCATGACCACAGAAAAGCATCCTAGGGAATCGGCATTCCAGCCAAACCCAGGCTATTTTCTACTGCTGCTGAAGTCACTTGGCCCAATGCTACCCGCTGTTTCACTGTGCCCTCAACAGCCTCTCCTGGTGTGGGATCCCAGGCAGCAGATCAGAGCCCTGGGCACCCTTCTTCCTGACTGGCCCCAGCCTCAGCTGGGTTGGCAATGAGAGAAGGTGTGCCAGCTTCATGTTCACCACCAGAGAGCACTGCTGCACAGGGAAGTCCAGATGAGGCAACCAGACCTCCAGTGAGCATGCCATGGCGGAAAGCCCAGGCCAGGATCAGGCGTGGAGCAGGCAGCAATGCCCACCCCCACCTTCACTCAGTTGGGATCAGGAGCAAAACAGGTGGTAATGCCCATTCCCTTCCTTCACCCAGCTGGGATCAAGAGCAGAGCAGGTGGCAATGCCCACCCTCCACCTTCATCCAGCTGGGATCAAGAGTGGAACAGGTTGCTATGCCCACCTGCCTTTCACCCAGCTGGGATCAGGAGGGTAGGAGGTGGAAATGCCCACCCCTCACATTCACCCAGCTGGGATCAGGCACAGAGCAGATGGCAATGCCCACCTACCCTTTACCCAGCTGGGATTAGTAGCAGAGCAGGAGGCAATGCCTGCCACCTGTTCAACCTGCTAGAATCAGGTGTGGAGCAGGCGGCAATGCCCCGCCAACTTCACCCAGCCGAAATCAGTTGCAAAGTAGGAGGCAATTCCTGTCCCTTCTTAACCTAGCTGGGATCAGGAGCAGATCAAGTGGCAATTTTCACCCCACTTCACTCGGCTGGGATCAGGTGCAGAGGAGGTGGCCATGCTTCCCCCCCCCCCGCCTTCATCTGGCCAGGATCAGTGAGGGAGGAGGAGAGAATGCTGCCTACCCACCTTCCCCTTTCTAGAGCCCATTGTATTTTTTTCCACAACAGGCTTTGTTACTAGTACCCTAATAACCATCATTCTTGGGAAGACTAGGAGTTGGATAAGATGACTCCTTTCCACTTGCTGTCCTCCTGAGCAAGAGATTTATGGTGGCAGGTGAGAAGATTTCATTTGCTTCCTTCTCCACTCTGCAAGCATCTATTTTACCATACCTGGCTCCTGGGTGAAGAAAATGTACGGAAGATCAGTATGTACCAATGCTTTCCCTTGGTGCTGGATGGGATCGAAGACAAAGTCTCTTAATTTTTCATCGCACACCCCTAGGCTATCACTATTTCAATGTCTTTCTCATCACATTCTACATGGTGCCTTCCTCTCTTCCAGTCCAAGACATATGAGACTCTCCTACCCTGGACATACTACTTACCATCTAGCCACTTCTGAGATGTCATATTGATGATATGAAATGTGGATCCAAGTATATGGAGGTAAACTTCCTGTATCCCCAGGAAGGTATATTCATAGTGAGGATCAGGAAGATTGACAAATTCATCCAGTGCCTTCCATTCCACCAGCCAAACAGAGGATGAGCAGGTTGCAAAGATGAAAAGGGTCAGAGGATGCATGTCTCAGCACCGAGTCAGAGGCTTTGCCGGTTCTCTCATTGGAAATGTCATCTGCCAATGGCTAAACATTTGCTGTCTATTTATAGTGATGGGAAGGAATAGAGCTTTGATGATGTGGCGTTCGAAGAGCTTGGCAAGAGCATCCAGCCTCTTGGCATGTTCTCAGCATCTCAACATTCTACAATGAAAAGAGGGGAAACCCCACCAAGGATAGAGAAAACTTCAGATCCAGAGGAGTTAGCTGTGTTAGTCTGTAGTAGCAAAACAGTAAAGAGTCCAGTAGCACCTTTAAGACTAACCAACTTTACTGTAGCATAAGCTTTCAGGAACCACAGTTCTTTTCATGCATCTGATGAAGATGCATAAGCTTTAGAGACCCACGGTTCTCTTCGTGCATCTGACAAAGAGAACTGTGGTTCTTGAAAGCTTATGCTACAGTAAAGTTGGTTATGCTAAAGTAAAGTTGGTTAGTCTTAAAGGTGCTACTGGACTCTTTACTAGAGAACTACAGTACTCCAATAGAGACTTTGTATACGACAAATCAATTTTAACAATTTTTAAATAATTTTAAATATAGGATAAATATTGTGCATATGCATACAATAAATAGTCAATCAAAAATACATACAAAATTCATTCCAGGGTATCAGCAAAACTCTCCTCCAGCACCACATTGCAAATGAATCAATTTTCTTCCTGTTGGCTTTCTTCACTGTCCAACTTTCACATCCATACAGTAGTAATTTATTTTCCACGGTCAATGACCAGCAGTTAACAAAGACACCAATAAAAGGTACCACAGAAGAAAATAAAACATCAATAAAACCATTCACAATACCTGGGTAAAATCATTCATGATACAATAGTATAAACTTTAGAATTCTTGGTGGTACAATAAAATTATTCACTTAGCCACTAAGGATTTCCTGATCCTTGAAGCAATCCAACCAAATCTGGCTACCTGAAACGTGATCTCAGGGTGTCTATCTGAAAAGAAACCCCTCAGAATGCATATCCTTTGGCTACGGGTAAGGAGCAAAGGTGAAAAAAGAGGAAGAGATTTGCGAAGATTGCTATACACCTTGCAATCAAATATAATGTGTTCTAATGATTCTATCCCTTCCTCACAGCAGGGGCAAATCCTTTCCTCGTAAGGGATCTTTTAAAACTTCCCTTCAAGGACTGCCGAGGGAAAAACATCCAGTCACATTAGTGTAAAAATTCGTCTGTACTCCTGATTTGATAGGTCGAGGAGATAAGGCATAGGTGTTACCATATTGGGGGGCTCCAAAAGAACTCGCCATTCCTCTATTCTGATTATGTCATGTTGCCTTGCAGTATCTAATATCCTCTGTTTTACTAAAACTTTAGCTTTTTCGTAACCCATAGAACACAGGTATTGTTTGGAAAGACCGTGTAGAAGTAACTTCTTATCCAGCACCCTAAGCCATGGGGGGGGGGGGCAAAGGCATCCAATAATATTAGACTTGTGAGCCCTTTGGGACAGAAGACTAATTTTAGCCAGTACAGGGTTACTGCAATCCACAACCTCTACTGTAATCATGCCAGTTTCAGTTCTGAAAAGTGCATTTGGGACACCATGGGGCACCTGTAAGATTGTTCTCAGGAATTTAGATTGAACGGCGTCCAGCCTCTTTAGATTTGAGGTGACATTTATTGGGGCTCCATAGGTAAGCTGAGAGAGGGATTTAGCCTTGAATAGTCTGAGGGCCGCAGTCAGGCATTTACCTCCTTTATACCAGTAAAATTTTTGAATTGCCCCTGAGCTTCTTTTGGCATCCGAGATAACAGAATTTATGTTAGCCGTTCTTTGGCTATTTGTCTGGAAAAAGACACCCAAGTACTTGAAATATGAAACTTGTTCGATAGGAATGGAATTTAAAGACCAATGATAAATTTTTGGGGTCTTATTTTTTGCAAAGGCCATAACTTTTGTTTTGGAATAGTTGACTTCTAAGTTGTTTTGTTGGCAGTACTGGGCAAAAGAGCCCATAGCTCTCCTAAGACCAATTGGAGTCCTTGAGAGCAGAACAGCATCATCAGCATAAAGAAGCACCCCTACGTGTTTGTCGCCTAGCCTAGGAGGATGGGACTCAGGTCTATTTATGAGTGTAACCAAATCATTGATGTAAAAATTAAAAAGGAGGGGAGCAAGAAGGCATCCTTGTTTGACCCCCTTGTTGGTTCTAATGGAGTCTGTAAGGTGACCTTGAGAGGTACACTTGACCCTTATGGATGTATGATTGTACAGAGCCTGAATTAGAAACAGTAAACATTTGTCAATGCTTGTGGACCTTAGTTTATCCCATAATATAGCTCTAGAAACTGAATCAAAAGCTGATTTCAGGTCCAGAAAGGCGGCAGAGTGAAACACTTGAGTTGGAAGAGTATTTTGCACACATCGAAACATAGTAATGGGGAATACCATAGTTTGGATTATCTCGATCTTGGTTTCTAGAGAGACATCATTATCTTTAAGGATCTTCTCTTGCTCCCTCACAGCAGCTCTTCCAGATCTCAATCTTCTTCTGATTTCTTCATTGTAGTCTCCCATTTGGCTGATGATTGAGCCAAGAAGTTGAAAATTTTGGACAATTTCAATTTCCTCATTG
The DNA here is from genome assembly GCF_028583425.1 of Eublepharis macularius. Lineage (NCBI taxonomy): Eukaryota > Metazoa > Chordata > Lepidosauria > Squamata > Eublepharidae > Eublepharis > Eublepharis macularius. The sequence goes on from NC_072792.1 coordinate 171,913,363, forward strand.
TCAACTTTAAAATTGTGTAATTCCTCACTGGTCATTACTTTTGCCTTCTTGATGTTCAGATGTAATCCTGCTTTGGCCCTTTCTCCTTTAACCATCAGTAGTAGTTTCAAGTCTTCACTATTTTCTGCCAGTAAAGTGGTGTCATCTGCATATCTCAAACTGTTAATTTTCCTTCCACCAGGAGGTGGCCATCAAATATCTCCTAACAGCCCGTGTTGACACTGTGTATATCAGGAAACTCAAACTCTCCCATCTTTGGGAGTAATTAAGTCACTCTCCTATTCCAAAGCTTGCACCCTTTCCCTATTTATTCCTGGCAAAGAGATATAAAAGTGGCCCTTCAGCCTCCAATTTGTGAAGCTAGTAGTGGGAAAGTCAGGAAAAACTGCAGTGAAATAGTAGCGCAAGTGACGTCCTATTTACACAGGAAAATGTGTAGATCAGGGCTGTGAGGATGCTTCAGATTCTGCAGTGGATCCCAGCAAAAACTGTAACTTTATTAGTGGATTTGGTTGATAACGTTTAGGTTGGAAAGTTTCATCAATGGTTAAGTGGTGATGGTCTTAAATTACACTTGAACCTAGAGGTGTACAGAGGTGACAATAAACAAGACATATTTGATGGCCACCTGCTTGTGGAAGGAGATTATTCTTCCTCTCGGTGGAAGGAAATTTAACAATTTGAGATATGCAGATGACACTGGATTACTGGCAGAAAATAGTGAAGACTAGTTGAAACTACTACTGATGAAAGTTAAAGGCAACAGCTCCAAAGCAGAATTACTTTTGAACTTCAAGAAGGCAAAAGTAATGACCACTGAGGAATTACACAATTTTAAAGTTGACAATGAGGAAACTGAAATTGTCCAAGATTTTCTATTCCTTGGCTCAATAATCAACCAAAAGGGAGACTGCAACAAGGAAATCAGAAGGAAATAAGAGACTTGGAAGAGCTGCTGTGAGGGAGCTATATAAGATCCTTAAAGATAAAGATAGTAAAAAGTCCAGTAGCACCTTTAAGACTAACCAACTTTACTGAGGCATAAGCTTTCAAGAACCACAGCTCTCTTTGTCAGATGCCTTCATTGATGCATCTGATGAAGAGAGCTGTGGTTCTTGAATGCTTATGCCTCAATAAAGCTAGTTAGTCTTAAAGGTGCTACTGGACTTTTCACTATTTTGCAACTACAGACTAACATGGGTAATTTCTATTGATTAAAGATAAAGATGTCTCTCTGGGAACCAAGATCAAGATAATCCAAACTATGGCATTCCCCATTACGATGTATGGATGTGAAAGCTGGATGGTGAAGAAAGTTGACAGGAAGAAAATGGATTCATTTGAAATGTGGTGCTGAAGGAGAGTTCTGTGGATACCATGGACAGCCAAAAAGAGAAATGAGTGGGTACTAGATCAAATCAAGCCTGAATTCTCCCTAGAAGCTAAAAGGACAAAACTGAGGATATCATACTTTGGTTACATTATGAGAAGACAAGATTCTCTGGAAAAGTCAATAATGCTAGGAAAAGTAGAAGGCAGAAGGAAAACAGGAAGACCTAAAACAAGATGGCTTGACACAATAAAAGAAGCCATGTCCTCCAGTTTGCAAGATCTGAGCAAGTCTGTTAATGATAGGATGTTTTGTGGGTCTTTCATTCATAGGGTTGCCATAGGTCAGAGGTGACTTGACGGTACATAACACACACATGACTGGGGCAGCATAATACTTAAAAAAAATAGTCCTGTTAAGCTCAAGTCACTCCAATATACAATTCAAGTAGCAGCAATAATGTTGTTATAGAAGTTAGCATTTTTTAAATTTTTTGGTATGTCTCTTAAAGTTTTTTCACTCAGTTGCAGGGAACTGAACAATGTAGTTAAGAACAAAATAATTTCAACAATGGTTCTAAAGCAACACCCTGATATATTGATGCTACAAGAAAGCCACCTCAAAGCAAAATTAAAACAAGTATTCAAGTTGACCTGGTGGACACAACAATATCAGGAGTCGTCAAAGTCAAGAGGAGTGGCTATACTATTTTCAAAGAAAACTAGATTTGATTGCAAATCAACATTAACAGTTCCTAAGGGTAGATGTATTTTTGAAAGGTATTCTAGACTTAACACCTATGACAATTACCTCTATTTATGCACCTAACAACAATCAGAGTATATTCTTAACTGTACCCTAACCAAATTAAAACTATTCCAAGAATAGCCTGGATTGGGGCCGAAACAGCCCGGATCGGGCCTCTGATGGGTGGTGGATCACTCTCCCACTCAGCAGCGACCCAATCCTGACCATTTTGGGCCCCTTTTCAGCCATTTTCAGTCCCTTTTTGCCATTTTGGGTCCAATTTCAGCCCTGGCCAGGATTAGGTCCAAAACAGCTAGGATAGGTGATATCAGGGGGTGTGGCATATGCAAATGAGTTATGCTAATGAGTTCCTCAAGCTTTTTTTCTACAAAATGACCCCTGGTTGCAATTGAAAGATCAGGAAAGATGGCAACCAAACTGGGTTCTGAATAAATCCCTTTTACTTGAAACCAATTCATCCAAAGATATTGAACAAGAAATCCAAAATTATTTTGAATTTTATTTGAACTGTGGGGTATCATTGGACAAGGTATGGGATGCAATGAAAGTGGCCATAAGGGGAAAATATATTGCAGTCACCTCTGCCTATAAGAAAAGAAAAATGTAAGCTAGAACTTTTAGACAACTTATCTAAACTAGAACAGGAACTTAAAAAAAAACCTGCAGCAAAAAAGTATATAGGCAAATTTTGGCTGAAAGGGAAAAAACTGGAGTCATTAGAAACATCTAACATAAAAAAAATACCTTTTTCTTTAAACAGAAATTTGGGCACAATGAATCCAAATCTCTTAAATTACTATCCTGGAAAGTGGGAAATAAAAAATGAAACAGACTCATTAATTTCATAACAGATAGTCAGGACAAATTCAAACAAATTCAAAGCAAATCTCAGATACCTTTTCCAAATTCTATACACAATTATATTAGTCTAATAACCCCAATGAAGATGAAATCAGTAATTATTTTAACAACAAAGGTGCTAAAAATAAACTTAAAAAGAGCATTTGACTAAAATGACTAAAATTGAAACATTATTGATTAAAATATATATATATATTTAAAAGCTAATCATATTCAAGTCAGTTCGCTTCCTACCCTGGTGCACCTCCAGAGGGTGCTGCTGTGGAGGGAAGCCCAGATGAGGCAGCAAGACCTCCAGAGAGCACATCATGGTGGAAAGCCCAGACCGAGATCAGGTGCAGAGCAGGTGGCAATCCCTGCCCCCCCTCATTCACCCAGCTGGGATCAAGAGCAGAGCAGGTGGCAATCCCTGCCCCTCGCCTTCACCCAGCTAGGATCAGGAGCAGAGAAGGTAGCAATGCTTGCCCTCCACCTTCACCCAGCTGGGATCAGGAGGGGACCAACAAAACACAAAGGTTCCACGGAGTATACCGGATAAGGAGATACGGACCTACCGCAAGTAGATACTAAACTCAGACCTTCAAAGTACACTATACATAATTCCAAGATATACCCAAACTAATTTATATATTGTATTTCCCAACATCAAAATGTGAAATATGCTTGTAATAAATAACAGTTTATAGTAATCAATAGTTAATACAATAAGTTCACATCCAGCAAGTACCAATATTCCATGTAAAATCACAATATAAATACCACTTCAAGGCAACTGGCCAGAAATTGGGAGTCCAAAGACTCTTAAATAGTCTCTGAGCAGTATAGGATATCAAGTCTTCCTTTGTGTTAACCCAGAGGAAAGTCCAGAGAGAGGAGGAGTGTCCACATGGTGCCCAACTCCCGGATGGGAGCAGACTCTGGAGGACCCACAAGCCTCACCTTGGAAGAGTACCCAAGCCATGAAGAATCTCTCAACAGGCTGCCAGCTTGTCTCCTGTTTCGAATAAACTTTTTCAAGAGCGTCCCCAAACAGCAGTAGCCTACGAAACCTGTTGATACTAGAAATTCCTTACTTCTCTTCCTCCGTAATAGGACTTCAGATACCGAGTATTTACTATTCAATAAAGGGGTTGCTGACAGAGAAGGTGACCAGGTGTGGCACAGATGTCATTGCTCTCACTAAACAGGTGCTGAGGGGATCTCAGAGCGCCGGGTTCCTTGGACAGGCTGCCAGAAACATGGTGATGCAAGAGGATGCTATCCTGCACTGGGAAGATAGTTTAAGGAAAATGGCCATTATAACAATGCATCTGTAGTATCAGCAAGAAGCTATTCAGAGAAACGTTGAACAGTCTTCAAATTTGTGTGATCAACTGAACGACCTTTTGAAATGAAGAGAGAGCAATGTAATTACTAAAGAATGGATGGAAACCAATGGTGAAAACAATGTCCCAAGAATTGTGAGGTCCTAGCTTATTCCCTCATATGTTTCAACAATTGCATTATGAGGCTTTGTCCAAATGTCTTTTTCCAGTTGTGAGGATGCAAAGAGCATGTTGCTCAGCGCATAAAACCCTGATTTGGAATGGGAAGCATCTGTTAATGTTCTTATTGCACGTTTCCTTTCTAAAAAGATGGTAGTACTTTTTATTTATTTTATGACATGTTGGGTTTTTTTTGTAAGGTAACTAGGAAATAACAAAAGTAATCTTCCCCCAAAGGTTTGTCCTCCACATCATGAATCAAATACTTAATCTTGTTTTCAGTGCTTTGAATAATAAGTCCTTCTCCTTTAAAATGTTTTTTTTAAAAAGAAAACAACTAGTAAGCAGACATATTAAGATGAACTTGTGCATAAGGTGCCTGAACCAGTCCCTCTGGGTCTGTGGTGCAGTTTCTAGAAACTGCCACGTCCTGAGCTGGGAAAAAACCAGTTAGCAGACATAGTAAGATGAACTTGTGCACAAGATGCCTGAACCAGTCCCTCCGGGTCTGTGGTGCAGTTTCCAGAAACTGCCACGTCCTGGGCTAGGAAAACAACCAGTTAGCAGACATAGTAAGATGAACTTGTGCACAAGATGCCTGAATGAGTCCCTCCGGGTCTGTGGTGCAGTTTCCAGAAACTGCCACGTCCTGGGCTAGGAAAACCACCAGTTAGCAGACATACTAAGATGAACTTGTGCATAAAGTGCCTGAACGAGTCCCTCCAGGTCTGTGGTGCAGTTTCGAGAAACTGCCACGTCCTGGGCTGGGAAAACAACCAGTTAGCAGACATAGTAAGATGAACTTGTGCATGAGGTGCATAACTCCATTCAAAGGCCTTGGGATGGGCAATTGAGAACCTGGACCGCACTAGGAAGCTGCCGAGGAAATGTTCCGCCTTCTGCCAGAGGCACAGCAACAGAGTCCCCTAAGTAGTGTATAACTGTCGGCAGCTCCCTGCCATCCCTCATGGCCCATGCTAAGCAGGTGCTGGAAGCTGAGGCGATGTGGGATTGCAAGCGGTGGCAGAAAGCACGGGGGCCCTGAAGAGACAGTGAAGCCATTTTGGCCTGACATCCTTAGGCAAATTGGAGGGGAAACCATGGAGGGGTCAATGGGCGGGGACCCTACATTAAGCCCTGCAAAGGCTAAGGAGATGATTAAGTCCCAACTGCTCACCACTAAAGGAAGACTGAGAGAGGTGTCCAAATCTGATGGATCACACCTAGCTTAAGACACTAAGATAGAAGCTCTGCAAATGATTCCCATGTGCAACAGTACAAGACAATCACTTGTGAACAGATCTGCCTGCATTCTTCCTGACCGGCAGATAGTGTAGTTCGGACACAGAACAGTATTTCAAGATGCCTGTATTCAGGGGTCATTTCATAGAAAAAAAGCTGGAAGAACTCATTAGCATAACTGATTTGCATATGCCACACCCCCTGACATCACCTATCCTGGTTGTTTTGGACCCAATCCTGGCCATTCAGGGCTGAAATTGGGCCCAAAAGGGCAAAAGGGGGCTGAAAGTGGCTGAAAAGGGGCCCAAAATGGTCAGGATCAGGCTGCTGCTGAGTGGGAGAGCGATCCACCACCTGTCAGAGGCCCTATCGAGACCATTTCGGTCCTAATCCAGGCTGAAATGGGCCCAAAATGGCCGAAAGTCAGGTGGGTGGGGCCACCTGACATGTGACCTATTTGGGGAACTGCTGGAACAGTGTTCCTGCGCATTCCCCCTTGAAATGAGCCCTGCCTGTATTGAACTTCTTAGGCATTTATCTGGCTTGGAATCTCTTTTCTAACCAGCAGCCTAAATCTAGAAACCATGCCAGAAATTTAAAGTCATCATCATATACCTTTATTGGCATAATAACAATCACAAGATTGATAAGGTGTCTGATCCATAAAATATAAAAACTTTCAACAATAAAAATCCATACAAACTACTAATTAAAATTACCTTTAAGTTTAAGAACTTCCACAAGAAATTTAGCAACTGCTTCAGTAATTTCAGGAACCTAATCATTGGCTGATTCTGCACACGTTGGATAATGCACTTTAGCAATCGTTTGGAAGTGGATTTTTTGTTTCACTAAGGAGAAGAAGAGGTGGACCAATTGGAGGCTCTGTAACTGCTGTGAAGAAGGGTGACTGAAATGGGAGGATTACTCGCATGCAGACCCATTGCAATTACATTAAATGTATTTACTGAATACTATGGACTTCTGAATGTATTATTTATGCTCTATCTGATTGAATGCATTTGAACTTTATACTCATAGGAAGGCACAGTCACTTTAATGCCAGCACGTGCACTTTGTAAAAAACGTCTGAAGCACTTTGCACTTTGTATGGATACAATTATATATTATTGTTCTTGCCAGCTGATATAGACCTTTTTGCCTTCTGTGGATTCTTACATTGTAACAAAGGATTGTTTATTGCAACTTGAATTGTTTTCATTGTATCTTTAAGACTCATTTAGTAAATAAGTCAGGGCTTTCTGTGTTTTCTTTGCTAGGTTCTTTACCGTGACTCTCTCTGTATTTGGGATCAGGAGGGGACCAGGTGCAAAGACCCGACCCCCGCCTTCACCCAGCTTGGATCAGGAGCAAAGCCAGTGGCAATACCCACACACCCCTTCACCAGCCAAGATCAGGAGTGGAGTAGCTGTCAATGCTCTCACCCCTCTATCACTCAGGTGGGACCAGGAGCGGAGCAGATGGAAATGCCCCCCTGTCTTCACCCAGCTGGGATCAGGCATGGAGCAGGTGGCAATGCCTGCCCCCTCCTTCACCCAGCTAGTATTTCTTCCAGGACCGCAATGTACAGCTGGATAGTCTCCAACAGACTTGGATGAATGTGGGTGGTTTCCTTAGAAACATGCATGGGTCATTCCGACAGGATGCTAGCTCATTCCTGTTTCATCTGAACTTGTTCACGGAACTATTTATACCCTGCAATATGGAAATAACACTAGTGTCTGAACTATTATCAATACAAATGTTACAGAACTCTTCAACATAAAAAATACACAAATAAATATAGGACTTACATATTGTGGTCATTTAGTGTCAACAGCTCCCACATCCATTTCCTGGGACACGCTAACAGATTCACAATGATCAGCTGCTTAAAGGGACAGCGACCTCACAGAAATTAAAGCTACATGCCTCTTCAAAGGTAACAAGCAAAATCTATAGTTTGATTCAATCCATGGGGTGCTAAAGCATTCAATTCATGAATCCAGAAAATTTCCCTTCTAAGAAGTTCCCTATGTATATCTTTCGACTTTTCCGGCCAAAGGACCTGCAACACCGCATGCCTAAATTGTCTAGCGTCACTACGTTTCTCCAAAAAATGCTGAGTCAGTGGAGCCTCCAAAATCATATTTTTTATACATGATACATAGTCCTGAATACATACTTTGATAGGTCTCTGAGTACTACCAATATAAATTTTGGGACATGTGCGTTCTATTACATATACTACCCAAGGGGTATTACAATTAGAAAAGTGTTTGAAAGTGTTTGTGTCAGAGATCCTGAATTCCTTACCACTCGTCACTAAATCACATGTATTGCACCGTCCACACCAGAAACTGCCACATGGTAGTGATGTCTATTTATCAGTTTGTCTAAAGTCTGAATGGACTAAAACATCTTTCAAGTTACATGGATGTCTGAACCCTACTCTAGGAGGTTTAGCACAGCCAAGTGTATGATTAATCAAATGTCAGTGCCGCTGAATGATATTCCTAATTCCCCTGGCTAAATGGGTATAATATACACCCCAACTCATGCTATTATTCTGGCTATATTTCCATTGTCCTTCAAACAAATCCAACGTCCTCTTTCTCTTAGCTCTTTCTACGGCACTTGTAATGATTGTATCTGGGTACCCACAGACACAAAACTCACTACTTAGCTGATCTCTCTCACACGCATAATCCATATCATTAGAGGAATTACGACGTAATCTCAAATATTGCCCATAAGGTAAATTGTATCGAAGGTGGGGTGGATAGTGAGATGTAAAATGTAAATATGAATTCCTTTCAGTTTGTTTTCTAAATGGACGTATGCTTATGGTATTCTCAGGGCTTCTGAAGGTAACCACATCCAAAAAATTAATGTGATCTCTACAATATTTCCAAGTGAAATTTATGTTGTTATCTAACATATTGGCCCATTGGACAAAATTTTCTACTGTAGAGACATCATTGTATATGATATACAGGTCATCAATAAAACATTGGAAAAAGACCACATTGGAATAATAGGGATTAACCCCCTCATTTAAAATGGTGTTGAGTTCTAATCTGGCCATATACAAATTGGCAATGCTTGGGGTGGCTGCCATCCCCATAGCCACCCCTTTAATTTGAAAGAAAAAATCTTGACAGAAGCAAAAAAAAAATTCTCCAATACAATATCTAATAGGGGCAAAATAAATGAAGCTGGGGAATCACTGTGGGCATTATCCTCTAAGGCTTGTTCCACCACCATGTGTGTGCCCTAGTATGGAATAGAGGTGTATAATGACGAGACATCCATAGTTAACATCACTGCATTCTCACTTAAAGGGACACCCTCTATTGGTCTAATAAACTTTCTTGTGTCTAAAATGTAACTGGGTTTTTTTTAACCAATGGTTGGAGGAACTCATCTATATACTGTATCAAAGGCTCAAGGATTGAATTTGGTCCTGACACTACAGGTCTAGTGGGTGGGGAAGAACTCCCTTTATGGATTTTCAGTAGGATATAAAAAGTAGGGGTTCTGTGGACCAACAGAGTAATATACCTTGACATTAAAGCTTCATCAAATGTAACCTTAATACTGTTTTCTATGTGTTCAGTCAGATCCCTTGGGATGGGAATGTAACTCTCCCTATCTTGCAATTGATGTGTCACTTTGCTAATATAGTCTTTGATGTCCAGAATCACTATTCTGCCACCTTTGTCTGCAGGTTTTATCACAATATTTTCATCTTTGGCTCAAGTGTCAAGTGCCTTCCTTTCCTCCTTTGATAAATTATTCCACTGGGTACCCTTATTGGCTTCAAGTATAGCAATGTCCCTTAAGATGACTCTTTCAATTGTTTCTATGTCAGGGTCTGTCAAATATGGCGTAAAGGTAAATTTACATCCTAAAGATTTGTCATTAGCATTCTCTATAGGGTTATCACCAAAATCTACTAAAGATGGCAGCATGGGCGTGAGCTGTGGTTTGAGCTCCGCCAGAAATTTGGTATTGAGATACTAAATTACAGCGATATTAAATACCAAATACCCAGTACCAAGTATAACTATAAGACTAACCGAATAACTGATCAACCTAATGAAACAACAACAGAGCCTAGTTGTGAGCAGCAACAGAAGTGGGAACCACCCGGGAAAACACACCAAAAATGTCTACAATGCAAATAGTAATAATATATTCAAGCAACTCATACAATACATACACAGACACTAAAGTGCAACGTGCTTTTTTACAGATATTTGTGCAACTCTACAATCCTTCAATATACTTATGGCCATGTATGTCAGTTTAAACATAATCAGGAGTTTATAGTCACTGTGAAAGCATGAGCCGCACTCAGAGAGACTCTGAGACAAGCTGAAGAACAGTTCTCAATTATTTCCAAGATAAGTGTCTTCTTTCCTTATCTTCCTCAGTTGAAACAACAAAGTGGAGACACAGCTGCTCTGCCCGAACTGGAACCAGTTATCAATCATGCAGCTTTTCGTCTTGCGGACTTCCTCAGGAGCACACAGTTGATCCACCATTTGTATATTTCTCCAGTCATAACCCAGAGCATGACGCTGACTGGAATCGCCTAGGCAAATTGGAATTATTAAATTAGATGGAAACTGTCAGAACTGGGAGTTCAGAATGGAATAGGAGGGTGGTAGGGTTATTGATCAGGGTAACTGAATAAATTGAATTATGGAAATTGAATTAAACCCTGACTCCTATCCCGAGACACGCAGGTGTTGGAGCTAGGAAATTAAACCCCTCTCTGACACTGATGTTGTGCAATGCCAGGTCCATAAATAATAAGACCAGAGTTCTGCATGATGCTTTTGCAGTAGCTAATATGGAACTGGTATGCGAGGCTGAGACCTGGATGAGGGATGATGAGGCAGTTGCCTTGGGTGAGCCGACCCCCCAGGATACTCGGTCCGTCATCAGTTGTGAACGAGGAGTTGGGGGAGAGGGGTGGCAATCCTTATCAAGAGGGTTTCTCCTTCAGGCCACTTCCCATTCTGGATATCTCTGGCACTGATTGTGTGAGACTGGTGCGGAGTGCTAAGGAAAGTTGGCTGTCTCTCTGGTGTACTGACCGCCCAGTGCACCAGCAGACACCCTGCCTTGCCTGCTGGAGGTGGTGGTGGTGTGGGCCTTTGATTACCCCAGGTTGATGGTACTGGGGGACTTCAATGTCCACGCTGATGATGCCACCTCTGCACAGGCAATGGACCTGGTGTCAGCCATGGCAACACTGGGACTCTCCCAGTTTGTATCAGCCCCCCCACACAAAGCAGGCCACATGCTAGATTTGATCTTTGGGATGAGGTTGGATGTGGTTCTGGATAAAGTAGAATTTGTGCCATGGTCAGACCACATGGTTCTGGAGGCTCAGCTGGGCATGCCGCTGCCCTCTGCAAGGGAGGAGAGCAAATTTATTCTTGCCCACGGAGACTTATGGATCCAATCAGTTTCCAGAATGCTCTGCGGAAACCAAAGCTCCATGGTGGTTTATCGGATGAGCTGGTAGAGGACTGGCAGGGCCGGCTATCTGTGGCCATTGATGAAATCACTCCCCGTCATCCTCTTCGCCCCCGTAATTGCCAAACCTCCTGGTATACAGAGGAGCTAAGGCAACGTGTGGCGGCGATCTCGCGACAAGGAAACAAGAACATCTTATAGATTGCTTATGAAATCTTATGAGATGGCAGTGAAGGCTGCGAAGAAGGAATTTTATGCAGCCTCCATTGCATCTGCTAGCTCACGCCTGGCTAAACTGTTTAATGGGGTTCGTTCATTGGTCTCCCTTCCAGGTAGAGACCACAAAAGTTTGAATTCAGCCATAAGCTGTGAGGCTTTTGTGAGCTTTTTTGCTGATAAAATCTTATCTCTCTGCCATGATTTACCAGCCACAGTTGACACAGTATGTGAACTAGTGGCCCCTTGGCCATCTTCAGGAGTGATATTTGATCACTTCCACCCCCTTTCTGAGGAAGAGGAGGACAGGATTCTGCGGGGAATGAGGCCTTCCACATGCCTCCTGGACCCGTGTCCGTCATGGCTGGTGAAAGCCAGTTTTGATGGATTATGGGATTCCTTGGAGGCCATTGTCAACTTGTCGCTGGACTCTGGGGTTTTTCCCAGAGCACTTCAGGAGGCTGTGATGAGGCCTTTTTAAAAGAAACCACCGTTGGATCAAGCCGACCCGCTCAGTTACCACCGGTCTCAAAATTTCCATTTCTGCATAAGGTGATTGAGCAGGCAGTGGAGAACCAACTTCAGAATTTTCTGAAGAAGACCTCAGCCCTAGATACCTTCCAGTCTGGGTTTCACCTGGAACATGGGGTGCAGACGTTGCTGGTTGCCCTCACAGATGATCTCTCCAGACACTTGGATCTAGGTGGATCAGCGCTGCTGATTTTATTAGATCTTTCAGCGGCATTCGATACAGTCAATTATGATCTTTTGACTCACCGCCTCGCTGATCTGGGAATTCAGGGGACAGCACTACAGTGGCTTATCTACTTTCTTAACAGTCGGGAACAGAGGATAGCGCTAGGGGATAAGATATCGTCCCGTCGGCCACTAGTATGTGGTGTGCCACAGGGGGTGATACTCTCCCCACTACTGTTTAACATATATACGCGCCCCCTCACCCAGTTGGTGAGGGGTTTCGGGCTTGGGTGCCACCAATATGCAGATCTTACTAATAACTTTCAAGATTTATTTTGCTATATACAACACGTATAATCACCACAGTTGTATAAATAATTGCTGAAACCACATATATCAGGCCAATCCAAGGATTTCAGCAATTGCCATGAGGGAACTCCATAGGAAGGAGACCTTTTGGATTTATAAGTTAGGCAGTTTGACACCAAGAGGCTTAAATATGGCCAATGATTTTTCATGTTTCCTAGGTTAAAACAGTATTTTGATGTGATCGCTTTAAATAGAGGCTCTCCGCAGAAGGTAGGTGTTGCAGGGTTTTCATATATAAAGCTCAGTGGCAATGGGTAAGGTTTATAGTAATGAATGACATAGGAAATGGATATATTATTGGGTACTCAAGAGATATGTTGGGAAGTGATTAAGTAAGTGCTCCTATATTTATTATTATTGTATGTATTGTAATTTGTTGTGACTGGGGTGTGCAAAGGCACAGTGGTATACCCGAATTGAGAAGCTGGTTCGAGAACAGCTATATCTGAATTGGCAAGCCGATTCGGGTATAGCGATTTGGGGATCGATTCGGGTCGATTCGGGGGTTCGGGTAAGCTTTTCAATGGGAAAAAGCCTCCCCCAGGCTTCTCTGAAGCCTGGAGGAGGCATTTTCCCACCGAATCAAGTCAAAATTGGTGGGGGCCTTCCTCTAACTCCCCTATAACAACCCCCCAAGTTTCAGACTGATTGGACTTTGGGGGGCCGTTATGGCCCCCCAAACCAGGCCCCCCTATCCTCGCCTAAAAAAGAGCAGAGCTTTAGGTTGCTGCTGCTGATCTCTAGCTCCTAAGTTGTGCTTGCTGCTGCTGATCTTCATTATTTCCTATGGGGAAAAAATGAAGATGCAGCCATGCAGGCTTGTCTTGTCAGGGGTGGCATTTTGCATGCAAAATGCCCCCCAACCCTCAGGGACCCTTCTCGCACCTCTACTCCCACCCCCCACCAAGGCTCAGCCTGCTCCCACTTGGGGGGGGGGCATTTCATGGCCTCCCCAAGTAGGTGACCTTTTCTCTACAACCTACAGCTGGGGGAGGCTTGTCTTGCCAGGGGTGGCATTTTGCATCCAAAATGCCCCCCAAACCTCAGGGGCCCTTCTCCCACCTCTACTCCCACCCCCCACCAAGGCTCAGCCTGCTCCCACTTGGGGGGGGGCATTTCATGGCCTCCCCAAGTAGGTGATCTTTTCTCTACTACTGACAGCTGGGGGACGCTTGTCTTGCCCCCCATGCAAAATGCCCCCAACCCTCAGGGGCCCTTCTCCCACCTCTACTCCCACCCCCTACCAAGGCTCAGCCTGTTCCCAGTTGGGGAGGCCATTTCATGGCCTCCCCAAGTAGGTGCTCTCAGCCCCCAAAGTCCACCCCCTACTGCCCCACACAAACCCAATTCCCCCCCCAGCTGCCACACACAGACCCAAATCCCCACATTAGCCCCTCTCAGACCCTAACCCACCCCCAGCAGCCCCACACCCATAACCCCAGGAACAGGCTGGCCAGCCCTCCCCCTTTGGGAACTTCTAAACTCTCTTTCCCAGGGCAATTCTGCACAGCCCAGGGGTGCCACAATGGTGGGCACACTTCTGAGTGCCAACTTGTCCCTGGGAAAGAGCACCTGACCTGACACACAGAAAACCACCCCCTGACACCCCCACCACCTACAGAGAAGGCTGGCCAGATTCTTTGATGTGTGGTGAATTGTGTAGTCCTTTTGTGTGGGGGACAATTGGTGTGATTTGATGTGATTTGTTGACCTGTTGTACTTTAAAAGTGAGAAAATAAAGTTTTTTTAAACTTGAGTCATTGTGTGTGTCCTTCCTTCTTTGATGTGAGGTTGGTTCAGCTCAGCATTGGGAACAATGGGGCAGGCTGGCCAGCCTTCTCTGTAGCTGGTGGGGGTGTCAGGGGGTGGTTGCATAATCTGACAAAGCCAGGGAAGGATTTTTTTTTTTACATTGCCCTATCTTCCTGGTGAGAGAATGAAGCTGTTAAAATGTCACCTGTATCAAGTCACCCCAAGATATTCCACGAGTTCTCCACCATTATGAAACAATGAGAGAGGGAAGCCAAAGTCGAACTTCTAATCTAGGAGGAGATTAGACCAGTTCCTTCAGTTAGCCTTCATGCAGAGGTAAAAAGAGAACAAGCTGTAAGAGAAATGTATGTGTGCACATGGTGTGCTGTTGTAGAGAGAGGTTATACTCAGTCCTGCCATTGAATCTTGGAGCCAGAAGGGGTCTTAGAGGTCATCCAATCCAACCTCCTGATCAGTGCCGGAAATTCAAACTAGAGCATCCCACATGGATGGCTGCCCAAACTCTGTCCCCTCCAGGCAATTGCTTCTATTTTTCAAACAGCTCCAGCTGCTAGAAAGTTTCTCCCAATATCCAGTGTCTTTGGAGGGCCATCTAGAGTCCATTAATGCCCAATTATTTTGACTTACATTTATTTTGATGTTATTTATTTTGTTTTATCTAATATTTTTACCCCACCCTTCCCTTGCAACTCAAGCTGGGATTGAATAGAGACTATGAATGGTTATCTCATTATCAGAAGCAACTGACTTCCTTATCAGAAGCAAACTGATCTCCATATCAGAAGCTACTGTTTGCATCTACTCCTCCCTCCCCTCTCCGCCTATATATCTGACCAGTTTCTTCTTGCCCTCCATGCATCTGATGAAGAGAACTGTGATTCTCGAAAGCTTATGCTACAGTAAAGTTGATTAGTCTTAAAGGTGCTACTGGACTCTTTTCTATTTTGCTCTCAGACACAGGGAGCTCAGATTTCGACACAGGTTATATTTCTCTCAGAAATTCACAGACACTGTAAGGCTGCATGGAGCATTCCTGCTTTGCCTGGACTGAATGTTCTCTCTCAGGCACACAGGGAAAGTGTTCGGGGAAAATGGAATCAAAGATTTCAAACTACCAGACACCTGGCAACCCGAGCTGTGTGTGGGAGGAGCGGCTGGCGAGCCCAGCCTAGTGAGACTTCCTCTGGCCTCGCAGTGCGTCCTGCACACTGAGGGAGTAGCCAATTTTCCCATTGACTCACAGAAATGTTTTCTTCAAAGTTTTGCATCCATTTTATCATACAGTTTTTGACTTCTTCCAATTCTGTAGCATATTGCAATAGGATTTTATATACTCTTCCTAATAAATGTTTTGGATCTCCGCTGATTAGTTATTCAAACTCTGGTTTTTTTTTAAAAAAACTAGCTTTTCTGAAGTCCAACCTATCTGTCTGACTACATTCAGCTGTTCTTTTCCACATGATCTTGAATTCCAAAATGACAAAATTCCAAAATGACATCTTGTCAACCAGTTCATCCCAGTTGGTGATCCAAGATAGCAAACCACTTGCTTTCCTCCTCTGCCTTCTGGAGGATGAAATTGTCAGCAAAATGAGTCAGGACTTTGATTTTTAGCAGACCTTTCATTTTCAGCAGAGTTTGACTTCCAACAGATATCACTGCATTTGAAATCACTCACAAGCACTCTGTCCTGTCTCTTTGCTAGTTTTCTTATCTGGGAAGCTTTATAATCTGGGCATCCAAGCCCTCCACCTCTATAGCAGACTGCCACAATGATATCACTATTATTTCTATTTTTTTAATTTTACCCAGAGGTTCTCAACTGTCCTGCCATGCTCACATTCATGAATTTCCTCATCTAATACTAATCCTTCCTCTTTTCTTTTTGCTCAATTCCTTATTTAAAAACCTTCTTGTATTATGAGTTCAAATTCCTCCTGTTTATTTCCCATATTCCCATATTCTTCATGTTAGTGTAGAGGCAGATATCACTGTCATGAAAGGCTGTCAATTGGAGGAGGGCAAGGAGCTGTTCCAGTTGGCAGCAGAGGGTAGGACCCGAAGCAATGGGCTTAAATTACATGCACAAAGGTACCAGGTACCAGGATGTTAGGAAGAACTTTTTCACGGTCAGAGTAGTTCAAAAGTGGAATCAGCTGCCTAGGGAGGTGGTGAGCTCCCCTTCACTGGCAGTTTTCAAGAAGAGGCTGGATGAATACTTGTCAGAGTTGCTTTAGGCTGATCCTGCACTGGGCAGGGGGTTGGACTAGATGGTCTGAATGGCCCCTTCCAACTCTATGATTCTATGATTCTAGGCATCGGGAGACATGATTTATGCCCATTGAAAACAATTACACTCCTATTTTTCCTACTAAGGAAAAAAAATGACATTCAGGCCACAGTGAGAAGGAAGAGTCCTAGGACCTCTTTTTTTTTAACTAATTCATTTAGAAAATCATTCATGATAGATTTAATTTTGGTTGCAGAGCAAAGGATGATGCCTCTATACCAGCACCATCAGGCTGTAAGAGAGAGAGAACACGCATGTAAGAGAGAACATGCATGTGTGAAAGCTGAGCATGTGTGTTTTGGTGTTCTGCAGCTACCCAGAAAGCTCTTGCAAATGGTTCAGCCATTGGTTAATCCAGTCCTTGATGAATTGGTGGCATGTCCATGACTAGGATGTGCATTTTGAAAATTTGTATGATGTTTTCAAATCCATGGCTGTTGAGTGAAATGCTAATTGTGATTGGGAAGTTTTCTGACGGGTGGAGGTCAGGTTGACGTTCATAACTCTCTGCTGTCATCCATTTGATTCTCTCAACAACAGCTGAGCTTACTTCTGACTTGGAATAAAAACCTTGGTCTCTGAGGGCCAAGCTACAAGTGACGAATGACACTTGAATGGCAAGTGGATCGAGCGGAGGGCAAGTGAACAGGGAGAAATACACTTGCCGTTCAAGTGTCATTCGTCACTTGTAGCTTGGCCCTCAGTCTAATGGTACAATGCTAAGCAGAGTTATACCTTCAATAAACATAGAAGAGGATCATCATTTAGAATTTCACTGCAATGCTCTAAGCAAATGAGCCATGCTAGTTCTTAACACAGAGTTCAGAGAAATAAAGGGTTGTCATCCAATGCAAAGGCTTCAATGAGAGTTTCTAAATGTGACTGGAGAATGTATTGAAAAAGAAGTGGAGCACCTTCCTTTGGGGAAAGGCTAAGAACTTTGTTGATTTGGGGTCTAAAGAAGAGACGATGAAGGGAAGACACAAAAATGGTTTATGAAATTAGATTTGAGGAGCAGAAACTGAACAATAATGTTTCCTCCTCTCCTAGAAATCAGGGGCACCTGATGAAGTTGATGAGCAGTAGTCTCCCAACTGGCAAAAAGTAAGTACACTTTCCATAAAGTGCAGCTGTTTCTAGGAGCACGTATCTAGAAAAAATGTGTTGTGGTTTTGTATCCAGGGCTGTTGAATGAAATGTTGACTAGTAAATTTTCCACAGGGGTGTTACCAGACAGGGGTCAAAATTCATCAGCTTCTTTCCATTCTTATGATTTTTGTGGCTGTTCTTTTCAAAGGGGAAGAAAAGGCTCTGGGGCAGCTCTTTTTGCACTTAGCTGCACAAAATCACAAAGAACACAATGCTCCCTCTAATCTAAAGAACTCCTAAGTTTCAAGTACATTGAAGAAAGGGGGGGGGTGATTTTACAGACCTGCAAAATAGGTGCGCTGTTACAGCAGAACAGAAATGCCTACGTGTTGGCAATAGAGATCACTAGAGAATAGCATCTGCACCTTTAAAGAACAGACTCATGGGGAATGTAGTTTTTTAAACATTTTAGCCAATTTCCTCTAAGGAGGAGTGGGAGCTATGATATCTCTTTGACTTTTTGCCTTTGTATTCACTCTCAAGCAAGGGATGGAAAACCATCTTTATTTTTTTACCGTTAGCACATGAATTGGTCAGTTTGAACCATGTCTGCACTGCTGTTTTGAACGGTAAGTAGGATTCCTTTTGCGAGCTAGAATCTTTAATGGATACATGTTAAAACTCTCCAGAATCACCTCGTTTAGCTGTAGTACGGAATAGTAGGTCTCTCTCTGCACAGCCACACTAAGATTTCTCTACTCGTTTCTCTACTAAAATAGCTGTCAAGCAGCCGTTGGCCTCCAGCATTAAAAAAAAAAAAACCTAAAACCCACAAGCATTCATTTCATTTCCCTACACTTAGAGTCACCAAGAAGAATTGTTTTACCTCATCACAGAAAACTCTGTATTTGACTTCCTTCCTTGTTGTGGTTTGATGTTTATTTTGCTTTTCAAAGTGAGGAAGGCTTCCATTGCAGCCCTCCCCTCCAGCCATCTTTCCAGTTTTATTATTTCCTATGTAGGAAATTCTGAGGGTGGGGGTGAGTACGGAGTCATAGTTTGTTAACCAAATTTCACTAAAATTCCAGCAGAATATGTTATTTCTCTCCTTGAAGGAGCCCCTAGGTATCAGGAAATGGTGCAAATCCTCCAAATTCTACGGGACCCTGAAAAAGGCATGCCCACGGATAATTTATCTACATCCTTTTCTCTGTGGCATTTCATTGGGGCGAGGAGTTGAAGGGAGCATGAGTAGGGTGGGAAATGGCAACTCTCTTTAGGATTGGCTGGCAGTGCTCTTTGCTCCTTACTTGCAACCATTCTGCAGGGTCACACATAAGGCTTGAAAACAATTTTTGAGATTCTTGCATCTCAAAGTTTTCTTTATGCAACTCCCCTATCTGCAAGTGGCAATATGAACCTGCAGGCATGTGTGCATCTTGCCTGCAGCAATAAACAGAAGCCCTGGAAGAGCTGATCTATTGCTGATTAAAATGTTTCTCAAAAACATGTGATATGTAGTCCCTGAGCCAGGAATGAGTCCTTTCTCACCTTACCGGCACCTCAGGGTAGCGTTTTGAACTTACAATAAGTTATGTCCATGGAGGCTGTGCATTGAAGGAGAAAACACTAACTTGTACTCTGCCTGAATGAATTACACTGTTTGCCAGGAAGGTGTGGCTGCCACACTCCTCTTCAGATGGTCATTGGCTCCTACTGCATGTATAGTGGAAGTCCTACCACTGAGATTAGCAGCTCACAAAAGTCTAATCCTGTTTCCTCAAGAACTAGTTCTCAGCTCCAAAAGCCAAATGAAACCTTTCATTTGGACCAGTCCCAATAAGATAGAATAGGGGGCAACCTGTCGGTTCCTTAGGACTTTTCATTAGACTGGATGCTGAGAAACACCTTCTCTTGGTTCATTTTATCAGTGGACTCAGAGGAGCTGGTCAGGGCTTGAATTCTGGTCACTGTGGCTCAATCTATCCAATATGACAAAAGGAATGGGAATGGTTCTTAATAACGGTACTCCCTAATGGCTGTGGTCAAACACTCCATCAGGACTTGGAGGTGACTTTTCTCAGTTTGGGGATGTGGGGCATGGTGAAGAAACCCTTTTATCCTGCTGTCCAACCCACTTATTTCTCTGCTGCTTTTCTTCTCCTCTTCAACCACATCCAGTAGCATTAACAACAATTCCTCAACTGTCATTTTTATTAAGTATGAGAGTGGAAAAGAGGGATGCCATTGGTGTAGTGAAAATGATAATAGGAACAAAGATATGAAGGTAATTTTGGCTAATTATTTGCATAACATCCTAGAAAGATAGAAAATGTATTTTATGGTTCTATGGCCCTATGGTGGCAAGTTGCAGAGATTTCCTCAGGCATCTGTAGCTGAACTGGAATTTGAACTTTGACCCATTTGTACACTTAGGGTAGGATACCTTTTGTGGACCATAGCACTCAAGCAACTGAGGACCAAACCAGTCGGGCCTCCACTGTCATACCCTAGAGTGCCCTTGATTGTCTGCCAATTGTAATTGTGTATGGCCCCTCTAACGGACCCTTCTTTACTCCCCAACTCTGAGGTAGATTTTCCTGCCAAAAATCCAGATTTGTCTGCTTTGGCTGAGCAACCCTAAGTAACATATCTTTATTTGTGTTTTGATAGAACAGAATACTTTTTACATCACAGGCAAAAAGGTTTCTTGAAACTTAGTTTCTATGTTCTTAATCCTTTACAGCAAAAGGTGTTTTGTTCAGTACTTTAGTTACAGTAACAATGTTTCATCACAGAGTTCCCTTTTACAACTCGGGATTCCTGATGTTAGTTCATAGCCTAGTTCCATAGCCTAGTATGGCTGTGGAGAAATAGACTAATGGCTCAGAAGCCACATTTGACCAAGCAACTTGCAAGTATGGATGGCCTTTGGGTCCTCCTCAGAACAAAAACCCTCTTTAGACAGTGGGCAGGAATTATTCTTTTTCACCTAAGAAGAAATAACCCCTCATCACTTGTCTTGAATGGGAGACTCCACTTACTACCCACTCACTGTTGCAAAAAAAAAGCTATTGTGGCTTTGTAAATGGGTTTAAGCTTGTGCTGGCTTTTATATTTAGAATTCTTAACTAGAATTCTTCCTTAATACATGTTACAGTTCCAGCAAATGATTTCTTTCCCCTGACTTCAGAGGGGAATTTGCCTGACCTTCCCTATCAGACTCTCACACACCCAACTCCCAACTCCCAAGTGAACTCAAAATCCTATCAGCACCAACTCTCATCCTGAAGGCTGGTTCTGACTGGTCAATCTGAGAGAGAGAAGGGAGCTTCCTGTCAAACAAGCTCTCATTCCAGAAATTTAACTCCTTCCCTTCCAACTCTCTGAGTGCTGCACCTACTGAACCTTCTTTAACGTGCATTCAGTCACAGCCCGTTTCAGAATGGAGCCTCTTTATGAAACTGTTTTCAACAAGGCTTTTTGGTAACTTTTATCATCTTCCTAGGGCCACATCCCGAATGCTTATCCCAGTGTGGTAAGTTGTAGTTCTGGAGGAGGTAGAATTGAAATGATGAAAATGGCAGTGAGGTAAGTGTTCTGTCACGATCTAATCTAGTTTGCCTCTTAGCAAACATGGAAGCCAGAGAAGCCAGAAAATTTCCTCAGTGAAGAGCACTGACCAGAGAGATTCACTGAGGGGTAAGAAATCCATGTCCAAATTCCTGCTCAGCCAAGATGCTGGGTAGAATTGAAGACAATTTTTCCATACTCTGATTCTCCCAATCTAACTTACCTCTCAGGGTTGAGCTGAGATGATGGAAATTGAAAAATACGGTTCTCCGTGTCAAGAGAAATGTCGGTAGCGTCTTTACTCTTATTCAATTGTGTGATATTTATCCCATCCATTCTCCAGTAAACTCAGAGCAGTATATATGGTCCAAAAAAACCCCAATTTTTATTTTTATGACAACCCTCAAAGATAGACAAACTGAGAGACAATAACTTCCCTAAGCTGAAGCTGGGAGATTAATGACCTAGTGGGGATTCGAACCCTGGGATCCCCAATCTTACTCTAATATTCTAATTACAAAAACACATCAAATTATGTGTATAACCAAAACAAACATATCTATTAACACAAGAGTTACAATGTCAACCTTCTATCTTGGACCCTTTTCCCTGTTGCACCACCTAAGATCTACAACCACCACCAGCTCTATTGACATTTGTTGGAGGTTGTTAGACCAAGTTTCCAAGACATCCATCGCTGTTGCAATCAGGACATGGGAAAGTGTCTGGGATGATGAGGAGTTCTGATGTCAAAACGAAGTTAATGTTATGTATGCCTTTTTCGAAGGTTGCCTGTGATGAAATTGAAATTCTGTTCAAAAAGTAGCATTGAATCAATAAGGGCTCAGAAAGCTCATTTGACCAAGCAACTTGCAAGTATGGATGCCCTTTGGGATTACTAAAAGTTGGAAGGCCTCAAGACTTTATGGAAACTTTGAGTTTTAGAACAGAAGAGAGATGGAATTAGGTAAACTGATAGTACTTTATGGTTATACAGATGCCCATAGTAGGTATTTGCTAATTGAAGGACAAAAACATTTAGATATACAATCTGTTTGGAATAAGTCCTGCCCCTAGATAGGGGAAAGGGGTGGGGAGAGAAGAAGAAACTTGGTATCTACCTGAATGAAGAAGGCCCTCCATCCATTTGCTGGAATTTTGAATTCCTTCCTATAAACCCCTGCTTTCTACAGAGAGATCAAAGAAGAGGGGAACAGTCAACATTTTTAGTGTCTAGAAAGCATAAAACATCTGTAATCTGCAACACTACAACTATTTGCATGACTATATCAGATATGTGAATAGCTAGTGGCCTCAATCTGTAGATACTGAAATCCATGAATTGGGACCACTTGGATGCAAGGGGAATTTTTCTCATAACTTGGGAGACCTCTTAGGTTTAAAGAGCAATCTTAAACCTCAAAAAATGGAGAAGAGGTTAAAAAACCCCAAACAGAGAAGAAGTCATTTGTTCATGTTCAGCAACACCTCCTGTCTGAGACTTGCTGCTGCCACCTGTCCTCTTCTCTGCTGGCATGGAGGTGGGTGGGTTGGTGGATCATAGGCTTTGCTGCATCCCTCCTCCTATGGCTGACCATAGGATCAAGGTGGCAGATGGCGGCTCCAAACAGCCCTTCCAGATATCGTGGCTTAATGCAGTTAAGGAGACAACATCAGGCTAGGGTTGCCAGGTGTCCAGTATTCACCCAGAGATTCTGGTATTCTTGGGGACTGTCTGGAAAAAATGAGATTAAAATACCTTGCTCTGCCGTTCCGTCCTCAGTAAAGCCAGTCGGGCAAGAGATGGAGGCATCACTGTGGCCTGGGCTGGCCTTTCTCTGCCACTCCACCCTGACCCTGTGTTGCTGAACTTTTTTTTAAGTACCTGTACCTGAAAAATGTTGTTGTTTTGTAGAACCTCCTGTTACAGCGAACTCTGTACTCTTCATGTGCAAATCAAAACTTACCTCTCAGCTATGACCCAAAGCCTTAGTACTCGCTACCCTAAGGACATCTTGAAATTGAAGGGAAGGTTTATATTGTAAAAAAGAGCCAGGTCCCCCAAAGTCAAATGCATCAGTGAGAATCTTCTCACTTACAAGATAAGTCTGCCACAGCAGAAAAATAAGTTTAGGCGTGGGAACAGCTAGAAGACATTGCTTGAAAGGTCTAGGTGGACACTCAGTCCGTTACTGGGACAGACAGCCTTTCAGCATCATTTTCACATTCTCTTTTATATTGCAGTCATTTATTCCTCAATCACTAAGCCATTTCAAGAAAAAGATACTTACCACATGCTGAACACCACTCTTAATCCATTTTACAGGGTTGTGTTGAGAAGAATTGCCATCTCCTCTCCTCAGCCTTAAGTCTCGCCTAGGAATGTTAAAGACAGAAAGGGAAGAGTTTTATTTGCTGACAACAACCTCTGTCAGAGACTAAGTATTGATTGCACTTCAATATGGCTGGAAAAAACCCTACCTGGTACCACCAACAGTGTCAGCATGAAAAGAGTAAATCTCCTTGGGTTCTTTGGATAAACTGATATAGATGCTTCCAGTGGTATTTGTCTAGAGAAAGCAAAAGATGTTAGTGAGGACAAAGGAAACCAAAGATATATTGTCGAAGGCTTTCACGGCCGGAGAACGATGGTTGTTGTGGGTTTTCCGGGCTGTATTGCCGTGGTCTTGGCATTGTAGTTCCTGACTGAGAGATCTCTGTCTTTTGGTGCTACACCTCTGAAGATGCCAGCCACAGCTGCTGGCGAAACGTCAGGAACTACAATGCCAAGACCACGGCAATACAGCCCGGAAAACCCACAACAACCATCGAAACCAAAGATACTTCCACTTCTTAGAACCTGAGATTTGTGACTGTGCAGTGTGGTGGTTTGGATTCTGGATTCAGGAAGGCCCAGGTTTAAAGGCCCATTTAGCCATGAAGTTAATTTGGGTACCCTTGGGCCAGGAAGATCAGGAAAGGGGTTACTTTTTCTGAAGCTCCCCATGACCTTGAAACTGGTGGCTCATTTTCAGACATGTACCTTCATTTTCTGATATCTTATGTGTTGTGTACTGGGCTGAGTTGGCCGAGCAAGGCCTCTAAGGTATTTATTGTTGGTAGCCTGTCTGAGGTTTAAGGACAGTCTGGGGGATATTTTATACTGTTTTAATAACAACAACAATAACAACATCAATAACAACAACTGTGCTTATGCACCGCTCTTCTAGACAGATTAGTGCCTCAGCCAGACCAGTGAAAAAGTTGGTGTTATTATTATCCCCTCAAAACAGCTGGGGAGCTGGGGCTGAAAGGAGTGGCTTACCCAAGGCTGCCTACTGAGCTCATGTCAGTGAAGGGATTCGAACCAGTAGAGTGCTGATGCACAGCCAAATCACTTAACCATTTCTTTTCCTTTTGTATTGATCTTTTCTGCTGATTCTTTAGTAATATTTTTATTTGTTAACTGTCTTGAACAGGATCCTGGATAGGCAGGATA
This sequence comes from Eublepharis macularius, assembly GCF_028583425.1. Taxonomy (NCBI): domain Eukaryota; kingdom Metazoa; phylum Chordata; class Lepidosauria; order Squamata; family Eublepharidae; genus Eublepharis; species Eublepharis macularius. The sequence goes on from NC_072792.1 coordinate 171,938,046, forward strand.
ACATTTACAGAATTCATAACATATCAATGAACTGCACAAACACAGCCAAAGTTAATAAAAGACTGTTTCTTACCTATTGCTAGGCCAGTGATGGATATATATATATATATACTATCCATAAGGGATTTTACACTTTCATTCATAGCTTGCAAGAATATGCTAATCACAAGCAAAGGAAGGAAGATGATATCAAGATCTGCATTCTTGCATAGAACCTCTAGGTCCATTCTCCCTATTAAGAGTTGACATTGGGACACGTGACCTGAGGGCATGGCTGCCTGAAAGCTTGCCCAGGAGGGGAGAGGCAATGCAGCTTTAATTAATGACTGGAGAGGCTCTTTTGTTGATAAATCACTCTGGATAAAGAGGGATTGAGAGTTTCTCCTCATGGGCTCCATTTGACAAGTTTTACTGATAGTTTTACTGCTCAGATCTACGCTCCATGGTGACTGGAAGTCTGGGATTATCTGGAGATGCAGAGAATAATATTTACTCCCAGCTGCATTGGATCTAAAGGAAAGCAACCCTCAAGTCTTCATCTTCTTGCTTCAAAGAATTAATCAGTTTTATGACATAATTACCTACTGGGTGCTGAGAAAATATTCTGCTTTCCTGAATGTTTCCTTTGTTCCTTCTTCTTTGTGACTAAATAAACATTACTGGCAGGAAGCATTTAAGGTTTATATGAGAAAGAAAGTGTCAGTCCTTGGCAGTTAGATCCCCAAGTCTCTCACAGCAAGCACACAGGTGCATTGGTTGAATTAACTTTTATTAGAGATCCATACAGTTTGAGGTGTTTACTCTAAGGTAGCAATTGGCAGAAGTGATTATTCAAAATGAAACAAGGTTAGTTATAGAAAGACTTCCCATCCTTTGGGTCCGTTGACATTCTGGCATGAACACCCCAAAGGGCTGCATGGGAACTGATTATTTTAGGTAGACATGGCACACACAGAATTCAACTCGGTTTCTGAAAAAAGATATATAGCTTGCTATTCACAGCCCACATCCAAGGACACTTGCTTCAGAAGTGAAAGTAAATAGTTTGGTAGATAACAACCTCACCAGTAAACAACCCACCTTAGCTCAGTACATTTCATGTTAGCAGTTCAGTACAAGATGCAAAATATTAATGGCAGGGATGAAGGTATGCATACATGGCAGAAAGGTTTTAAGGGACTAAGAGGAATCTAAAAGTCTTGTTTGTCTCTGTAATTTGTGAACTTATAGCTGGAGAAAGTATTTTTGCTGGACTGGTTAAAATCTCTGTACTAGAAGTTAAGGCTGAAGTAATGACTTTGAAAGTTTTTGAAAACATAAAGCTAAGTAATACCAAATGCTGAGCAAAAGTGAAAGTCTCTGAAAGGTAGACAAAACAAAGTTGTCTAATTGCTTACAAAAAGGCCTCTCAGATTATTTATAGACAAACAGAGTGACCCAGTGGAAAAAATGTCTCGAGGCACAAGAAAATGATTAGGATCAATGGACAGCTCTATACCCACGGATTTGATGCAAAAACTTGTTGACCATTTAAGTGATAAACTAGACTAATTTGAGAAGAAAATAGAAGACAATTTTATAAAATTCAAAACAGACCAAACTGAGCAAATTAAAAATATTGAAGGTGCTGTTAAGAAAACCTCTGAGGAAGTAAAGAAGTTGAATAATAAGGTGCAGATCTGGGATATCAAAATAGTAGTACTTGACAAAGAATTCAAGAAACACCAAGACAATTTAGCCTTACTGGAACAAAGGGAGAAAGAATATGTGCTGCAGCTGAGAGGCATGGAGGAGACATGAGACGAGTATGTTCAATACAGGATAGTAGAGGCCTTGGCAGAATTTATGCAGTGGGACATCCCAAGAGTCAAGGCTGAACTGGATAAAGTATAGAATTTCCACCAGATATGCGATACAGAATAAACTCCCAAAGAACATCATGGTGCATTTGGTCAGAAAGTCGATAAAAGATCAAGTTTTACAACAACACTATAAGATGAAATTGACTATACAGGAAGCTCCAATTATTGTGCTAAAGGACATGCCACTCAAAATTTTGAGGAAACATAGAGACTATGCCTTTTTAACTGAAAAGCTGAAATGGAAGAAAATACATCTTAGATGGGATAAGCTGGAAGGAGTGGTTTTTACCTTTAAACAACAGAGATTTAAGTTGAATTTGATTCCAAAGGCAAGGGAATTTCTGGAAAGATATAAGAAAGACCTAGAAAAATCTCCAGAAGGAATGCAGCAACTTTCACTGGAACAGAAACAACAAGATGAGATGGCCTCTGATAATAATTAAAACCCAAGCATGGATTACAAATGTTTAACTTGGAATATAAATGGAGCGAACGTTCCTCAAAAAAGACAGAAAATATTTAATTATTTGAAAAAAATGAGAGTTAATATTATTTGCCTACAAGAAACTTATACAAAAAAAGATATCAAATATTTGGACTATAAAAGTTTCTGCAGTTTGTCTCTGCAGTTAACAGAAAGAAAAATAGAGTGGTATTATATTTAAAGCCTGTATTGAAACCAGAACTAGTTATTTCTGATTACCATGGTAGATTTGCGGGGGTTGAGGTTACATTAAATGGGAATAAAATCTTGATGGTGGGAATCTATGCACCAAATGAGGAGAAGGGGAGGTCCAACAAATACTTTTGGGGAAAATTGGCTGATCTGCCTTATGAAACTGGTGGTTGATGGGCAATTGGATTGGTGTTTCTCCATAAATATATAGATGCTCTGATAAAAAAGCAAAGGATACTCAAGGTAAATTACCAAAGGTTTGTTTTGACATGTTTGATAATATGGGTTTGGTGGATGTCTGGAGACAAAAAAATGGCGACTCAAGAGAATATACATTCAACTCGGAGGGACACATTCTTATCACATATAGACATGGTCTAGGTATCAAAAAACATGGTGACTAAAATAATTAAAGTGGAGATATTACTAAAGTCTTTTTCAGACCACAATCCCGTAAGAGTAAATTATAGGACCAAATCTAATACATTTAGGTGGCAACTAAATGAATCTGAAAGCCACAAATCTAAATCTGAAAGAATTTTTTAATTAAATTTGAACAAGGGTACAGATTTGAGAATGGTTTGAGATGCAAGCAAAGCATTTATAAGAGGCCACTTTATACACCATAATTCAAAATTAAAGAGAAAGGAGCAGGAAAAGATGCAAAATATTTTGCAAGAAATTTTTTTAAAAGATTAAAAATTGTGCCATGGAATGTCAAAGTGCAACAAGAGATAAAATGTTTGCAACAACAGCTATCAATGTTAACAGTAAGAGACTTAGAGAAAAAATTGAACTGTCTTAAACAGAGAAACTTTTAATTAGCCAATAAACCGGGAAGATGGTTGACTTACAAACTGAGAAAAGAGAGACATGATTTTAAAATTGCAAGATGGGAATACTATGCTAACAGATAACGGGCCATCCAAAAGACTCTTTTCAAATATTATTCAAATTTGTACGGAAGACATGATATCTCTTCAAAGAAAATGGCACTCCCGGTGCACGCCTGCGTGCTTACCCGGGTGCCACTCTTTGCCCTCATGCATGGAGGGAGAGTGGATTGCTTTCCCGGGCATCTGGGTGCTTGCAGGGGGCGGGGTTTGGCTTCCTTTATAGGCTAACCCCACCTCCTCCTCCGTGCAGTTGCAAAGCAAGCTCGTCCCGCCCTCCTCGCCCCTTGGGATGGCAGTACAGGTATAACTGGTCGCTGGTTTTCAGGGCCAGGTAGGAATTTTTTTGCCTCTCACCTGATTGGCTGGTGGGGAGGGGCGTTTTTCGCCTACCTTGTACTGCCAAGTGTTGGGGGGGTTGTGTTCAGAGTTGAGTTTGGCAGGTTAGTTTGGGTAGACAGAGCGAGCCGGTAAGCACCCGGTGGCACCTCCCCATTGGTGGGGAATGAGGGTCTGTCTTGGATCGGCTGGTGGGCTTTACGGCTGCCAGCTGAGAGGGCAGACTGCCCTTGGGACCCCCTGGAAAAGGCCTTCCCTTGGGATTTACGGCTGGGGTGTATTGTGCTTTAAAGGGGGGAACCATTCGCCTGGCCGGCTGGGTTACAGCCATGCAATGGATGGCTTGCGCCTAGGGCAGGGGGTGCTCACCCAGGCAGTACGAGGAGCTGGTCAAAGTGACCCCCTTGCTTGAACTGTACCGCTAGTTACACCCTTGTTGTTATTAAGTTCTTATTTCAGTCTTAGGTATTGTTTGGTCAATAAATGGCCCTGTTTTCACCCAAGCCTTGTGTCCGTCTCTTCATTCCGAATATGGGGGCAAAATGAAGGATTATCTTATAAAACATAATTTACCTAAAATTACCGAGGAACAACATCAGGTGATGAATGGCCCTATAATGATTCAAGAGGTGGTGGAAGCAGTAAAAAGGACAAAAATGGAGAAGACACCCGGCCCATGCAGACTATCTGGTCGGTATTATAAATAATTTGAAGATGAGATTTTAGTACCTTTGCAAAATAAAATGAATTTAATTTTATCAGGAGGCAAGATGCCAGAGACTTGGAAAGATGCTACTATTATGTTGATACCTAAAGAAGAGCAAGATTAGACATTAGCAAAAAACTACAGACCTATATCATTACTGAATAATGATAAATTATTTATTTCGCTTTTAGCAGAAAGACTTAAGTACGTTCTTAAAGTCTTTATCCACAAGGACCAAAGTAGTTTCTTACCCAAAAGACAGTTGAAAGACAATGTTAGAACTATATTAGACATAGCGGAATATTTGGATAAACATAATGAAAAACAAGTGGCTCTGATTTTCTTGGATGCTGAAAAGGCTGTTGACAATTTGAACTGTTTTGTTGTTGTTGTTGTTGTTGTTGTTGTTGTTGTTGTTTAAAGTCTTAGAAAAAATGAATTTCGGGGAGAACTTTATATGGAATGAATTGCCCCCGGAGATACGTATGGTCCCTGACCTACACACCTTTCGCCGTGCCCTTAAGACATTATTATTCCAACAAGCGGGGCTGGCCTAAATGTGTTTTAACTGAACTGTCCTGTTTTGAGTTAAATTATTTAATATGTTTATTTTATATTCTTAGTGTTTTATATTTGTATGTTTTACTTTTGCTGTATACCGCCCTGAGTCCTTCGGGAGATGGGCTGTATAAAAATTCAATTAAAGTAAAGTAAAGTAAAATGGGTGAAATCGATTTATACTTCATAGAATGCCAAAATCATAGTAAATGGAGAACTAACTATACCATGTGAGAGTCAGAAAGGAACACGTCAAGTATGTCCATTGTCACAGCTCCTTTTCATTTTGGTGTTGGAGGATCTGAATAGAGATATTAGACAACAGGAGGGGATCAAGGGGGTTAAAATTTTAAAATAGTCATATAAATTATAAGCCTTCATAGACTATTTAGTTTTGATTCTGGAAGACCCGTTAGATGGAATTCAAATACTGATGGAGAAGTTGAGAGAGTTTGGCACTCTGGCAGGCTTTAAAGTAAATGAACAGAAAACAAAAATGTTGACCAAAAATGGACATTAAAATCAGAAAATAAAAAAAAATAGGTTTTAAAGTTAAAAAAGGTAAAATATTTAGGTATGCTGACAGGGATGAACTGTATGCTATTTCAAAATAATTATGTTAAGACATGGAATGAAATTTAAAAAAAGATATATTAAGATGGGATGGAGTACAGTTGTCCTTGTTGGGGAGAATATCAGTTAAGATGAAAGTTTTACCTAGAATGTTATTCCTTTTCCAGACAATACCTGTGTTAACTTCAGATGTATCATTTAAGCAGTGGCAAAAGGTTATTTCAACATTTATATGGCAAGGGAAAAAAACAAGGGTTAAATATAAAATTTTACAGGATGAGAAGGAGAGACATGGACTTTGTTTACCAGGCTTGAAAGTGTATTATGCCTTCGCATGTCTAATGTGGATGAAGGAATGGATGCTTCTGAGAAATGAAAGACTTTTGACATTGGAAAGTCCTGACCTGAGATTTGGATGGAACGCGTATTTGTGGTATGACAAAGTAAAGGTCAATGCAGACTTTAATAATCACTATATTAGGAAAGCCATTTAGAGAACCTGGAACAAATATAAACTGAGACTAACACAGAAGACACCACTTTGGATTTCAACACAGGAAGCATTTTACAGAAGGGAGATGATTTTCAAACAGGAATGGTTGACTTATGGAGAATTATAATTCTCACAAGGAGATTGCAAACTGAAGACAAGGGAGGATTTAATAGATTGCTTATAAATGTCAATGGTTTTCCTATACTAAACTTTTAGAAAGATTCAAATTAGATAAAAAACTATGGAACTTTGAACGTGAAAAGACTGAGTTTGAAAAAGAGCTTTGTTCAAATGATGAACATGTTATTTCCAAAATGTATAAGCTGTTGCTGAAATTTGAAACAGAAGAAGAATCTGTGAAAGACTGTATGGTAAAATGGGCTAAAAATGGGTATAATTTAATGATGGATCAGTGGGAAAATATGTGGGTAAAGGGGCTTAAATTTATGTTGAGTGTTAGACTTAAAGAATTTTTTTATAAAATGATGTATCAGCAATATATGTCCCCTGACAAATTAGCTAAAATGAGTAAAGATATATCAAACAAATGTTGGAAATGTGAGAAACAAGACGGAACATTCTATCATCTCTGCTGGACTTGCCATAAAGCTCAAATTCATATGGTAATACAAAAAATACTAAAGACTACTGTACAGTTTAAACCAGAAGCCTTTTTGTTGGGATTAATGGACAAACAGTTGAAAAATCAAGGCAGGATTTTATTTTTATATTTGACTACAGCAGCTAGGCTTTTGTATGTGCAAAAATGAAAGAGTACAGAATTGCCTTCAATTGAGGACTGGATTATGAAAACAACAGACAGAGTTAGCGGAGATGGCTAAATTTACAGCTTTGATCAGAGATATAACCGTTTTGGTTAACTGGAATCCCCTTATTGACTTTCTGCATGAAATGAGAAATAGTGATTTCATGATTTGTGGCTTTGATCTTTAAGAAGATAAAACTGGGAAAAATAAATAGAAGGGAGGCAGTAGTGGAAAAGAACATTTTGGAGAGATTAAAATCTTAAGTATGATGTTTGCTAAAATAAGGTAAATGTTGTAGAGAAGAATGGAAATGAAATATGTATTATTGTTTTCTTTTATTTCTAAGTTTTATTTTGGGTCTCTTCATCTGCTCACTACCAGTTTCCATTGCCATGCTAGGCACAATCCGGTATCATAGAATTTTTTGTTCTAAGATATTTTTTGATGCTCATCAGAGGATAAACACAATGTCAGACCTGCTTTTTCACACTTCAGAGTGTCTAAGACAAAGAAGAAATTTGTAAATTTACACAGTCTCTGAGAGGTGGGGTTCTTTGCAGGACAGTCATAAGTTATGGAAGTGACTGGTACAATATTAGGAGCCTGAGGTGGCATGATGGACTTGCTAGTTTGTTTACACAGAAAAATGTAGCATAATCTCAAACATCACTTCCCAGCAGCAGCACAATGGGAAGCACAATGGATGCATCGAAAGGAAACTATCAAGCAAGTATCAGATTCCTGTCCACACCTTTCAGAGAATGGCTTCCAAGGTGTATGCTTTTTTCTTACCGTTGTTACGTTCCAAGAGATGTCTGGAAATCCAGAATGTCTTATGATGATACGATAATGGAAAACAAGCATTGGATTTATTAGTGTTCTTTCACCTTGAAATCTGGAATCAACATGTGGGATGATGCTGGAAATAAATTAAATTTGTTAAACGTTGATTGGTGAGATTCAGGGGAAGAAATATCAAAAAGAGTCCAGTAGCACCTTTAAGACTAACCAATTTTATTGTAGCATAAGCTTTTGAGAATCAAGTTCTCTTCGTCAGATGCATGGTACAGAAACTGGTCAAATATAGAAGAGGAGAGGGGAGGAGGGGAGGAGAGAGAAGATGCAATTAGGGGGGGAGAGGGAGGGTGCAATTTTTAAAGAATCACAGTCAAAACACACAAGACAAAATACCAAGATTCAACTCGTGTTCTCTTACCTAAAGGTTTGCCGGGAAGTGTAGGCGTCCTTGCAGCTTAAAGTTTAGCATTTACAGAGCAGCAGAGAGGGATGTGCAGGGGTCCTTGCAGCTTAAAGTCTCCCGGTGCAGCCAGGCGTCACTCTGCAGGGCCAGGCCGGGTGAGGGGAAGGGAAAATGCTGTGATGCACCTTGAGAGTGGGAGGAAAGGCGCCCCATACCTGCACTTCCCTCCTCGCTGCTCTGTAAATGCTAAACTTTAAGCTGCAAGGACGCCTGCACTGTAAATGCTAAACTTTAAGCTGCAAGAACACCTACACTTCCTGGCAAACCTTTAGGTAAGAGAACACGAGTTGAATCTAGGTATTTTGTCTAGTGTGTTTTGACTGTCAGTCCCCAAGCGCCATCCATTGCTTTTGCATCATGCTGAGAATGATATTGATGGCTGTTGTGGGTTTTCCGGGCTGTATTGCCGTGGTCTTGGCATTGTAGTTCCTGACGTTTCGCCAGCAGCTGTGGCTGGCATCTTCAGAGGTGTAGCACCAAAAGACAGAGATCTCTCAGTGTCACAGTGTGGAAAAGATGTAGGTCATTTGTATCTACTCAGGAGGGGTGGGGTTGAGCTGAGTCATCCTGTAAGAGTTTCCCAGGGTGTGGAATGCTAATGGCGGGAGGCTTCACTGTATCCTGAGGAGGTTCTTTTGCATATGGATTGGTACTTGATGTGCTAATCTCTGCAGGGCTATTGTCAAGGATAGAATGTTTTGTTAGCCTGGTGTTTTTCAGAACTGGCAACCATGCTCGGTTCATTCTTAAGGTTTCTTCTTTCCTGTTGAAGTTTTGCTTATGCTTGTGAATTTCAATGGCTTCCCTGTGCAGTCTGACAAAGTAGTTGGAAGTGTTGTCCAGTATTTTGGTGTCCTGGAATAAGATACTGTGCCCTGTTTGAGTTAGGCTATGTTCAGCCACTGCTGATTTTTCAGGTTGTCCAAGTCTGCAGTGTCTTTCATGTTCTTTTATTCTTGTCTTTTATTCTTTGTCAGACTGCACAGGGAAGCCATTGAAATTCACAAGCATAAGCAAAACTTCAACAGGAAAGAAGAAACCTTAAGAATGAACCGAGCATGGTTGCCAGTTCTGAAAAACACCAGGCTAACAAAACATTCTATCCTTGACAAGAGCCCTGCAGAGATTAGCACATCAAGTACCAATCCATATGCAAAAGAACCTCCTCAGGATACAGTGAAGCCTCCCGCCATTAGCATTCCACACCCTGGGAAACTCTTACAGGATGACTCAGCTCAACCCCACCCCTCCTGAGTAGATACAAATGACCTACATCTTTTCCACACTGTGACACTGAGAGATCTCTGTCTTTTGGTGCTACACCTCTGAAGATGCCAGCCACAGCTGCTGGCGAAACGTCAGGAACTACAATGCCAAGACCACGGCAATACAGCCCGGAAAACCCACAACAGCCATCGTTCTCCGGCCGTGAAAGCCTTCGACAATACAGAGAATGATATTGTTTGCCAGTGGGATGGAGCCTCACACACACATTTTTGGCTGTATGTCTCCCAGGAGGAGTGCTCCTCCTGGCCGGTTCCCTCCAGATGATGGCAGGTTCCCTCCTGGCCCACAGATGATGAGGTGAGCAGTGGCAGGAGTAGCAGATAGCAGTGGCTGGGGATACCCCAATGCAAGCATGGGACTGACAGCCCTAGGAAGAAAGAACAAGGAACCCATGGAACCTCTTGTCCAAGGAAAGGGCACGGAACTCTGTCTGAGGGCCTACTAGCTCTTTGGCTCCTGGAGTGGGGGTGAGGTGGCCATCAACACACCCTTTGTGATGAGGGCAGCCACACCAAGTCACTGAGGTGGGTTTCATCTGTGGCCGCCTCTCCTCGCAGGCCTGGCAGGCTTGAGGGGCACATTGTACTCCCTCAGGGGCAATGGGCTCCTGGAGTGGGGGGAAATGGGGTGGCACCCCCACTTGTGACAGGTTAGGGTTAGGGTTAGAAGTGGGGGTGGGGCCCTCTTGTTATGGTGTGGTGGGCTTGCCAGGTAGCAGAGGTGGGTTTCATCTGCAGCCACCTCCTCCTCACAAGCCCAGCAGGCTCTAGGGGCCCGTCACCCTTCCCTCCCCCAGGAGCAATGGGCTCTTGGAGCAGGGGGGAGTGGGGTGGACCCCCCTTTTAATGGGAACCTCATCAAGTTATTGTTGTGGGTTTTTATCTGTGGCTGCTTCCTCCTCGAAGAACCGGCAGGCTTCAGGGCCCCCCCTAACACCCCCTTTTGACTGGGGGGGAAACACATCAGTGAGGTGTCTTTTTGTGGTTATAATTTTTCCTTATTTAAACTATAAATGATAAAATAAATATTATAGACAACAAACATAGAGAATAAAAAACATTCTAAAAAGATGACACATTAGCAATACATAGACAAGAGAAAAAGTAAAAAAGAAAAAGAAACCCTTAAACGGAACTACGGATTGAGTTCCAATTTTCTCTGCCACAAATATAGATCATTTTCAGAATCTTACTTATTCTAAGTTAAACATAAAAGCCCTCTTTTTTCTATCGTTCATGGTTCTTAATCCATAAATCCAGATGTCAAGTCCTTATTATCCATTTCATGTAAAAAGTCTATAAATGGTTTCCATTCAGTCAAAAATGTAACTGATGTTTTTTCCCTAATCAGTGAAGTAAGTTTTGCCATTTACGCAAACTCCAATGCTTTTATCCACCATTCCTCCACTGTAGGCAATGTTGGAGTTTTCCACTTTTGTCTATAGAGTACTCTTGCCACCATAATCAAATATAAAAACAAAGTTCTAAAGCTTCTTTCTAACTGGCTGTCCATTGTATTGTCGAAGGCTTTCACGGCCGGAGAACGATGGTTGTTGTGGGTTTTCTGGGCTGTATTGCCGTGGTCTTGGCATTGTAGTTCCTGACGTTTCACCTGCAGCTGTGGCTGGCATCTTCAGAGGTGTAGCACCAAAAGACAGAGATCTCTCAGTGTCACAGTGTGGAAAAAATGTTGGTAGGTCATTTATATCTATTCAGGAGGGGTGGGGTTGAGCTGAGTCATCCTGTAAGAGTTTCCCAGGGTGTGGAATGCTAATGGCGGGAGGCTTCACTGTATCCTGAGGAGGTTCTTTTGCATATGGATTGGTGCTTGATGTGCTAATCTTCTCTGCAGGGCTATTGTCAGGTATAGAGTGTTTTGTTAGCCTGGTGTTTTTCAGAACTGGAAACCATGCTCTATTCATTCTTAAGGTTTCCCAAATCAGCAGAGCTGTTGTGATTTGAAAAACCAGAAGCAGAGCAATCCGAAACGATTTGGGTTTCTTCGGGCTGCTCTGTGAAGCCTTTTCCCCTTGCCGCAGCAAGAAGAAAAAGCTTCAAACAGCTCTCTTCCCGTGGCTTTCGATTGATGGGAGCGGGAAGAGGGAAGTGAGAGAGGCAGGAGAAGGAGTGGGAGAGGGTGGTGATCAGAAAAGGGAGATTGGCTGAGACTTGAGGGGCATGACAAGCTACTCTCACACCATCACTTCTGCCTAGTCCTCTGCGAGGGCAACCCTTTCCTTCCCATGCCGGCAACCTCCCAGTTCAACACTGAGGACCTGTAGTGGGGTGGTCCTTGTTAGATGGGCTCTCTGAGCCTGAAATGCTGGTCTCACCCACCACCACTACCATCTCCTCCTCCTCCTCCTCCTCCTGCTCCTCCAGTAACATCCCCTGTTCCGTGCCCTCTTCCCTCTGGCCATGTCTGTTAACCTCCTCTCTCTGGAGGCCCTACTTCCAGTGCTGGAGCTCACATTGGTACATAGCAATAGTGCCCTTTACACAAGAGTCGTACATGCAAGCCCACAGTTTGCAGATGGGATGCCCACAGTTTGTAGATGGGATGCAAGCAGGTGGCCATGCCTGCCTGCAACCTCTTCACCAACTCCCTGACACTGGGGAGAAGAGATTCTCCCCACTCCAGCTCTTTGGCCAGCACCCAGTCGAGCCCATGGATCAGGAGGATGACTTGCCCCAGGCTGGACTTGAAGGAGCAGGGGAGGTTGGTGGTGTCCTGAAATGGCTTTAGGACATGGGCCATTTGGGATAGAGCTAGCCAGTCCATGGAGCTGATGGTGATCACCCTTCCCTCCTGAAAAATGGGTGTGGAGGTCATGATGTCTTCCAACATGTGTCTTTGCTACATTAGACACACTATCATTGTGTAGGTGGAGCTGCAACAGGTGAGCATATCCTCGAACAGCTTCTGCCTGGAATCTTCTCCCCCTGCTTCCTGTACAGCTGGCAGGAAGACTTAATGCTGCAGGAAAAGTGAGCTCTGAGACGACGAAAGCTATCCAAAAACTCATGCATCTCCAATGTTCCCTGGTCCCACCCTGACTTGATGGTGCAACCCACCGTGAGAGCATCCCCCATGACCAGGTGCAGCTTGTGTGCCAGGCAGATGAGACCCTCCAGGGAAGCATCATTCAGGGCTGCCAGCATGTTCCTATCTGTCATCACGTAGCCATGGACAGCATCAGATGGGGAGACCCACTCCCTCAGTGCACCCTTGATCACACTGGGAATGTTCTTTCCTGTCTGATCTGCATCCATCTCCCATGTCTGAAGCAGAACCACTCTGTAGCCTGGCAGCAGGGGTGGCTCCTCTTTCTGGGGCCTTGATTTGCCCACGGTCCTCTGGTTGCCACCAGTGGGCAGTGGTAACAAGGTAGCTTTGATGACTTCTGCTCCACCAATTGGCTGTGAAGTGCACGGTCCTCCTTCGTATTCTGTCCAACTGTTTCCTGGCCATCTCTGCCACACAGTTGTAGAAGGCGGATAAGACTCATTGGCCAATAATCAGCCATGAGAGCACTGTGAACCAGGAGGCAAAATGGCACAGCACCCAATAAAAACCCACACCCTCCAACATGGACAAAGTTAGTCCATCCAGAGCTATCATCTCAGCCAGTACACAAGCGCAGGCCTAATGTGCCCCTCCCACCCTGAATCTTTTACTTGGCACAGATGACCCTGAGGAAACACGCTCCTGAAGCCTGCCTGGAGGCTCCGCTCCCATCCACAGCACCCTCAGCGTGAGACTTCTTCTTCTTCAGGATGGACTCTTCTTCCTCTCCCCCTTCTCCCTTCTCAGCAAACCTCTTGCCCTCCCCCCCGCCCCCGGATGGTTCTTGTGGAGACAAGAAACTCAGATGATGCCTTAGCAGATGCCTGTGGAGGACTCTGGAAGAGAGGCGATTGGGGTCCAAACCCCTACGCACCAGGGCATTGCAGCCTCTGCAATGCACCGAACAGGGATCTTTTGGGAGGGTCTTGAAAAGCTGCCAAAGCATGGGACTGAAATGGTGACCAGGAGTTGATGGATCAGGAGGAGGACAGAGCCATGACCATCGAGGTGAGGCACTGAGCTGGGAGGACGGACTGCAGGCAGGGTCAGCAGCAGGAGGTTGGAGTGTGGAGGAGCTGGATATTCCAGGATCCCTCAAGGCATCCTCCTGACTAGATCTCTCCTCCTTAAAATGTTTTACAAGCTGCTCTTCCTCAGGCATCACTAAGAGCTGCTGTCTCTTCTCCTCGAGCCCCAAAAGAGGCTCTGGCTCTGATACCTCCCAGTCCCCAGTATGGCTGGTGCTTGGCACCAATGGCAATGGGCAGCCAGGACAACCCTGGCACTTCTTTTCCCCACAACTGCCCTTCCTACTAGTTGCAACCCTCATGGTTCTATAAGAAGAGCCCTCTGCCGAAGACACTTGCCTAGCATGCAGAGAGACTAAATGCAGCTCAGAGACTGGAATGGAGCACAGCCCTAGGATGACCCACCACCGCAAAAGTAATGAGGAATGGAAAGAAAAAAAATTCAAACAGAAGATTGGGCCTCCTCAACTGAGGAAACCCGTTATAACTATGCTTGTTCTCCAGCCCTTACTACAGCTCAAGCCCCAAGCCTCCCTCTCACGCTGCACAATCCAAAAAGAATTCCTACAGCAAGCAGTTCCTCACTCGGTAACTGCGAGCTGGAAGTGAAAGCACAGCTCCATGGCTCTGTCCTATATACTAAATGCTCACATAGAGAATAATGGGAGCTCTAGGGTTGGTAGTCTGAGCCGCCTATCAAGGTTTTCAGAGCTAAGATTAGTGTGTTTTTAGGGTGGCAGAATGTCTGTGAGAGGCTCCGATATTGCCCAGGGAATTGATTAATCGGAGCTGGAATGTCTAGTTTCACGGACGGCTGGATCAACGGACCAGCCAAAGTTTATTGCATCCGTGAAAAGTGGCACATTCTACAACCTGCCAGCCAGTGAATGCCAAACAGGCGCAGACTGTGCAATATTTTGGTCTCTTTTCCAGACTGTGCCCATCTCTAGGTAGATCTATTTCAAATGCTGTACATTCCAGGTGTGACTTGGGAGTTTCCCACTTAAAAATTAATCCCCAGGCATGCATGGGCCACATGTGGTTCAGGACTGTGGTGCATGGGATCAAGCTTCACATATTCACCATTTTCCCAAACCAATATGGCCCACAAAGCTTCTGTTTGCTGCACTGGGGGAAATACATCTGGTCCATCAATACAAATACATTTCCCAGCAGCTTCCCAGGCATTTTTTATACAGGAAAACTGTTTGAGGGGAAGGCTTAATCACCTCTCTGAGCAGTCCCAATCTCAGTTGGGCCCCCAAGATCCCAGTCCTGAGCATAGAACTCCCAGAAACATTCCACTTTGGGGGGAAAGTTGCCATTCCCACCACCTCCTTCTTTAGGAATAAGGAAAGAAAATGGTGTTCAGAAGGTGTATAAACTCACTTGAGATACTTCTCGCCTTCCAGCTGGGAAAAGTAATAACGTGAGTTGTCAGGCTGGAATAATTCATCTCCCGTTGCTACGATTATGTACTTGGATACGTTTGCGTATCGTGGGTTGTATGCTGGAAATGGAAAATCCAGTGGTTATTGTCATGGCAGGTGCATGAACATCCCAGTCTGAGCCTGACTCCATTTCAGCAGAAAGAGGAAAGAGCCATTGTGCAACACAGAAGCACTGCTTTTTCCATCACAGATGGACTTCAGCCAGCCCTTCTGATACTCTCCCTCCCACTGCTGTTTCTTTTCCAGCCAAAATTCAGTGAGTACTGAAAAGGATAGCATTTGCTCACCCAGTGGGTCCACATGCGAAGCCAGTTCACTGAAACGGGGGCTGTCCAACTCTTGAGTTATATTCAGCTCATAGAAGGGTTTCATCATATAAGACCAGCCGCAATATGCTCGGTATTGGTGGTGGAGATTCTGCACAAAATTAGAACCATGAGACGTGGATGTGTGTGAGAACATACTCATCAGCAGAGCTGGACTTTGGAGCATTTGAAGAGGCTGAGATTTCAGATTTAAGACAGCCAATACAGCAAGCACAGACCACTACTATCAGTGTTTAGATACATGTTTAAAAGCCTGGTAAAAACTAAGGACTACCCTAGCAGAAGACAGAATCAATATTTCTGGTAGGCATTAATTTTTTCTTTCAACAACCATGAAACCTATCAGTTACAAAATGGCAGCATTGTTGGCAGAGCAAGTCATCAAAAAGTGTTTCCTTTGCTGGAGCCACTCAAAAAATGGTGGCATGTACAAAAATAACATTTCAGAGCCAATTTGTTTTGCTTAAATTAGGAAACCTTCCTCCACTCTTTTCCTTAACCAAATCACCACCGTCACCCCAAACAATAACATGCTCAGCAAGGGAAAACAGTCGCTCCTGTATTTTCTCTGGAAGAGGCAAATAGCAGGAGGAAAGAGTCATAACTCCTTTTCCATCGAGACCAAGCATGAGTGTGTGCATGAATGAAGAAAGAAGATAGGGAAATGGAAAGGGAAAGGGAAAGGAAAGGGAAAGGGAACTGGTGGGTTTTTTCCCTATCCGGAGCAAAGGTGAATGTGTTTGTTTCCTTCTCTTTCACATGAAAGAGAAAGTAGAGAACAGCTGCCATGGTAGGTTTAATTGAAGTATAAGACCATGATTACACCAGCATTGGAGGCGGAGTGGAGATCTGCTGTTCATTACTTGGACCTACAACATGATCAGTCACCTGGTGGAACAAAAAAACCTGGTCCAGGACATAATGTCATCTGTGGCCATTGTGCAGAAGTCTCAGCTCTGCGGATTGGCTAGTCCTGTCCCAGACGGAGTGCTTCCTTCCCTTCTCTGGAAGGTGGGTTTTGTAGGTCCTTGTTGGTCTCTGGCAGGGGGGGAAGGGCATAGTTCAGCGATGTTCTTCTGTGTTCTCCCTGCAGAGGCCTTATTTTGTTGACCTGACCCACCCGCCATGTCTGGAAGGCAGATTATGTAGGTCCTTGTTGGTCTCCATGTGGGGGCCTTTTTTTGTGAACCTGCCAATCTTTGCGCTTCCACCCATGACCACCCCTGCCCCTCACTCTAAACCTCATAGTGTTGCAAAACAAGAATAATTGGAAAACAAAAAATGTGATTTTGAGCCTTCCTCAAGATGTACCCACTGAGCTTGGCTTCAGAGTCTAGCAGTGGCCTTGAGATAGGGGGAATACAGCCCTACCACCTCACACACAGAGACCTGACCTGAGCAGGCAGGACAGGTGCACAAAAATAGATAGTAAATCAAATCAAAAAGAAAGAACAATGTGAGCCCTCAGCCAAGGTGCCCAGTTAGCTTGGCTCCAGAGCCTAGCAGTGGCCCTGAGATGGGGGGGGGGGGTAGAGCCCTACCGCCCCACACACAGAGACCTGACCTGAGCAGGCAGGGCAGGTGCAAACACAAAAAAAGAGAAATAGATCTGAGCAGGCAAGACAGGTGCACAAAAAAGAGATAGTAATCAAATCAAAAAGAAAGAAGAGCGTGAGCCCTCAGCCAAGGTGCCCAGTTAACTTAGCCCCAGATCCTAGCAGTGGCCATTAGACAGGAGGAGGGGGTATAGCCCTCTTGCCCCACACACAGAGCAAATAAAATAAAGGGGGGGGATCCCACGAGGGGTTGAAACGAGCAATGCTCGTTTCAACCCCTTGCGGGATTTCCCCCCCTTTTATTTTATTGGCTTTGGCAAGGGTAGCTCTCTCTTTTCTCCACACACAGAGCAGGCAAGACAGGTGCACAAAATAGAGAATAATTAAACCCAGAAAAAATAAGGAGAAAGAAAGAAAATCCAAGGAAAAAAACAGGTAGGTCTCAGTCAAGCTAGGCACCAGCCCAGAGCCAGGCAGTGGCCCTGGTGACTGGGGTGGGGTGGGATGGGGTAGAGGAAATAAAGCACCCTTCCAAGCAATGCCAATACTAAAGCTAAAGAGGCTTTTCAGTCTCTCCAGAAACAGCCAAACTCAATTCACTCTCCCTCTCATTCAAATCCCAGGCCCAGCACTGCAGCAACAGCTCCTCGCTCTCCTACTGTCTCCTGAAACTGAAATCATGAGGCAGAGAGAGTTGTGCTTTATATAACAAACAGTCCCATAGAGCAGAAAAGGAGATCTGTGGTTGGCAGTCAGACCTGCCTAACAGGGTTTTGAGGGATGAGATTGGAGTTCCCATGGCTACAGAAGGCCCCTCTCCCTGCTGCTCTGGGTTCCCATAGAACAGAATGGGAGCTCCACAGCTGGATAGGAGACCTGCCTATCAAGGTAAGGTGGTCTAATATCGGGGTTTATAAGGCAACAAAAGGTCTGCAGACATTCCAGGTCTCTGTTGCCTAGGGAATCAATTGATCGGTGCCAGGCTGTCTGGCTTTACGAATCACTCACGACTCTCACAAATTAAGCCTAAAAAGTCGTGGGATCATGGAAAACGTGGCCCCATGAACTGCATTTCCATGACACACGAATCAGCCCGATTCGAGAGGGCTTTTTTGGGGTTTGTATTATGATTCGTGGCCACCTCTAGTTTTTAGTGTCCTGCACACTGCTGTTCTGTGCTGGCCATCCACCAAGCTGAGGGCATTTGTCCCCACCCAGCTTTTCCACCAGCCACATCCTAGTATTTGAGACAAGGAAGCACAGTGTTAAATAGATGGAGGAGATATGAGATGATTCATAGAGCAATCCTAAAGTTACTTTCCTCAGAATAACCCTAATTGAATGGACTTGAATATGATTCTGAGTAGACCTCTTTAGGATTTCTCTCTCAGTTCTCACAAATAGAGAGATTTTGTTGGTGGTGGCATTGTAAGGCTTATTCATCATATTGGTTGGCCAGGTAAACATGGTTGACACATACTAAGCACTTACTGGCTGATGTCCAGAGTCAGCAATGGACAAGTGAAACAGTATTTGTATTCAGCTACATTTGACGCAGTTAACACAAACATGTTCAACTTTGGCATGCAAAATGTGCAAGGGGGAAATAGTAGTGAGACTGGCCATGCACCTTTCCCTCAACCCACCGCAGCTGACCTAAAATTACTGACCATGAAGTCCTCAGCAAAGTTACATCTTTCTAAGGTTGTTGACCTCAATGGCCTTAGAAGATATAACACGCATGCAACCAAAGATAGAAACATTTTTTTGTTATGTTAGTATCTTTTGAGCAGATAGCAGGGAGAGAGACCAGAGACAGTCATGGGAAAGCATTGTGAGAACATCCATATCAGCTAACATTTACTGTACATTATTAAGAATGCATTTTTTAAATGACCGGTTCAATTTGCCTCTTGCTATTTGCCAACAACCTGCAATTTGTATAGACATGCTCCATGGGTATACTTGACTGCAGCATGAATCTCACCTCGGTAATGTTCAGCAAATCCATGCCAATGGGAATTATTCCAGCAACCCTACTGTCAACTGCTGCAGTCAGCCAAGCAGCCCAGCCACTCTGCAGGAAGGAAAGAGCAGACTGAGTAAAAGATTAAAGAGGGCGGGAGCGAAAATGCATAGTTTTCACAGCAACTATTTGCGACTCAGGGAATGGCACACACTCATGATCACGTACATACAAGCAGCAATGCAGCCAAGATGAACAATGTGCTCAGTAATGCCACTCAAACATACCATGGAAGTACCTGCCAAAGTGAACCGTGTGACTTTTTTCTGATATTTTTTCATCAAGAAGTCTGTGACTGTGTCCATGGCTCTGACGGTGGCCTGCAGAAACAGAATAAGAGAATAGACTCCTCATAGCGAGTAGGGAATACTTGAACAGAGGCTGTCTATGTGGCACATCTTCTAAGATATAAGAGAAGCATCTTACTATATAATTGAGTAAGCGTATTTCAGACAACTCACTTTATACCCTGGTGCACCACGAGAAGGTGCTGCTATGGAGGGAAGCCTAGGCAAGGCAAAATGTCCCTCCAGAAACTGCCATAGTGGGAAGCCCAGGCCGGGAGCAGAATGGGAGCAGGTGGCAATGCCCTCCTCTTGCCTTCACCAAGCTGGCATTAGGAGTGAGGCAGGTGGCAATGCCCACCAACCAACTTAACCAAGCTGATATTAGGAGAAGGCACATCCTGCCTTCTCTCAGCTGGTATTAGGAATAGAGCAGGTGGCAATGCCCACCCCCACCTTAACAAAGCTGGAATTAGGAGCAGAGAAGGTGGCAATGCCCATCCCCCCTTAACCCAGCTGGTATCAGCAGCAGAGCAGGTGGCAATGCCTGCCCCCTCTTTGTACCAGTTGGGATCAGGAGTGGAGCTGTTGGCAATGCCTGCCCCCCCTTAACCCAGCTGGTAATAGGAGTGGAGCAGGTCACAATGCCAACCCCCAGCCTTATCCCAGCTGGTATTAGGAGCAGAGCAGGTCACAATGCTCACCCTCTTCAGCCAGCTTGGATTGAGAGCAGAGCAGTTGGAAATGCCTGCCCCCTGCCCTAACTCACCTGATATTAGGAGCAGAGAAGATCACAATGCCCATCCCCCACCTTAACCCAGCTGTTATTAGGAGTGGAATTGGTGGCAATGCCCTCCCCTGCTTTAACCCAGTTGGTATAAGGAGCAGAGCAGGAGGCAATGCCTACCCCACACCGTCATCCAGCTGGTATTAGGAGCAGAGTAGGTGACAATGCCCTCCCCCTGCCTTAATTCAGCTGGTATAAGGAGTAGAACAGATGGCAGTAGCCACCACCCATCTTAACCCAGCTGGTATTAGGAGTGGAATAGGTGGAATATCCCCTCCCACTGCCATAATCCAGCAGATATTAGGAGCACAGCCAGCAGGTATTAGGAGCAGACCAGATGGCAATGCTCACCCCTTAACCCAGCTGTTATTAGGGGCAGAGCAAGAGGCAATACCCTTGCCCTGTCTTAACCCAGCTGGTATTGGAAGTGGACCAGGTGGAATTTCCCCTCTCACATTAACACAGATTTTATTAGGAGCAGACCAGGTAGCAATGCCCATCCCTGACCTTAACCCAGCTGGGATGAGGAGCAGAACAGGCGAAAATATTCACCCCCCTTTAACCAGCTGGGATCAGGAGAAGATCAGATGGCAATGCCTGCCCTTCTTCTCCCAACTGGGAGCAGGTGGGGAGCAGGTGACAATGCCCCCCTCGCCTTAACTCAGCTGGTATTAGGAGTGGAGCAGGTGGCAATGCCCTCCTCTACCTTAACCCAGCTGGTATTAGTGGTGGAGAAGGTGGCAATGCCCACCCCCATCATCACCTATTTCGGATCAGGAGTGGAGCAGGTGGCAATGCCAATCTCGCGCCTTCAGCTGGCTGGGGTCAGGTGAAATACAGGAGGCAATGTCCCTCTTCTCTCCACCCAGCTGAGATAAGGAGCAGAGCAGGTGGCAATGCCCACCCTCTTCAACCTGCCGAAATAAGCCACTGAGCAGGTGGCAATGGCCCCCTGCCTTCAACTTGGATCAGGCATGGAGCAGGAGGCAATGCCTGTTACTCCCTTCACTCAGAGGGGAGAAGGTGGCAATACCCACCCCCTTTCACCCAGCTTGGATCAGGCTTGAAGCAGGCGGCAATGACTGCCCCTCCTTCACCTATTTTTGCTATCTTACCCTTATCAGCCCCCTCAGTGGTTTCACTCCTGATCCCAGCTGGATGAAGGGGGCGGGTTTTGCCACCTGCTCCAGTCCTAATATCCACTGGGTTAATGCGGGGAGTGGGCATTGTCACCTGCTCTGCTCCTAATACCCGCTGGTTTAAGATGGAGGATAGGCATTGCCACTTACTCCACTCCTAATACCAGCTGGCTGAAAGGGGAGGGCATTGTCACCTGCTCCACTCTTAATATCAGCTGGGTTAAGGTGTGGGTGGGCATTGCCACCTGCTCCACACCTAATATCTGCCAGGTTAAGGTGCGGGGAGGACATTGCCATCTCCTCTGCTCCTGTTCCTGGCTTGGGCTTCCCACCATGGTATGTTTTCTGGAGTAATATGGCGAGTTACCTGGGCTTTCCTTTGTGGCATCACCCTCTGGTGGTGCACCAGGGTATAAAGTGAGTTGTCTGAAACATGCTTACTCAATTATATAGTAAGACAAGCAACAAAGCTCATTGGGGGGAAAAAATGCAATGGGCTCTAGATAGAGGAGGTTGAGCAGACAGGCATTCCCTCCTCCTCCATCACTGATCCCAGCTGGATGAAGCTGGGGGGGGGGCAGGAATGGCCACTTCATCTTCACCTGATCCCAGCCAAGTGAATTGGGAGTGGACATTACCTCCTGCTATGCACCTGATCCCAGGGAGGGGTGAAAGGGGGGCATTGCCACCTGCTCCATTCCTGATCCTGGCCAAGTGAAGGGCCAGGCCTTGCCACCTTCTCCATGCGCGATCCTGGCCAGGTGAAGCAAGGGTGGGCATTGCCACCTGCTCTGCTCCAGATTCCACCTGGGTGAAGAAGGGACGGGTATTGCCTGCTACTCGGTGCCTGATTACTGCTGGGTGAAGTGGAGGGGGCATTGCCGCTTGCTCTGCACTTGATATCAGCAGGTTGAATGAGGGGTGGGCATTGCCTCCTGCTCTGCACTTGATCCAGGCTGGATGAAGGAAGGTGGGTATTGCCAGATGCTCTGCTCTTGTTCCTGGCCAGGTGAAAAGAGTGGGCATTGTGACCTTCTCCATGTCTGATCCTGGATGGGTGAAGGGAAGTGGACATTGATACCTGCTCGACTTCTGATCCCTGCTGAGTGAAGATGGGGACAGGCATTACCTCCTGCTCTGAGCCAGATCCAGGCTGGGTGAAGGGGTGGGCATTGCCTCTTGCTCTGTTCATTATCCCAGCCGGGGGAAAGGGTGGGCATTATCACCTGCTCCTCGCCTGATCAAGGCTCAGTGAGGGGACTGGTCAATGCCACCTGCTTCACTCCTGATCCCAGCTGAGTGAAGCCAGGGGATGGGTATTATCACCTGCTCCTCACCTGATCAAGGCTCAGTGAAGGGAGCGGGCAATGACACCTGTTCTGCACTTGATCCCAGCTGAGTGAAGGAGGGGGGGCAGGCATTACCACCTGCTCCATTTATGATCACAGCTGGGTGAAGATGGAGAGTAGGCATTGTGAACTGCTTCACTCCTGAACCCAGCTGGATGAAGGTGGAGGGCAGGCATTGCCAACTGCTCTACTGATCAGATGGGTGAAGGTGGGGGATGGGCAGTGTCACCTGCTCTGCTCCTCATCCCAGCTGGGTGAAGGTGAGGGATGGGAATTGTCACCTGATCCACTCCTGATCCCAGCTTGGTGAAGGCAAAGATCAGGCATTGCCACCTTCTTTGCTCCTGATCCCAGCAGTGTGAAGGTAGGGGATGGGCTTTGCCACTTGCTTTGCTCCTGATCTCAGCTGTGTGGAGAAGGCATTACCACCTGCTCTGCTCCCGATCCCAGCTGAGTGAAGACGAGGAGCAGGCATTGTCACCTGCTTCACTCCTGATCCCAGCTGGGTGAAGACAGAGGGTGGGCACTGACATCTGCTCCTCTCCTGATCCCAGGGGGATGAAGGAGAGGGATGAGCATTGCCTCCTGCTCCCTTCCTGATCCCAGCTGGGTAAAGACTGAAAACAGGCATTGCCACTTGCTTCATTCTTGTTACGAGCTGGGTGAAGTCAGAGGGGGGCATTGCCACCTGCTCTGCTGCTGATCCAAGCTGGGTGAAGGTGGGGGGCAGCCATTACCACCTGCTCTGCTCCTGATCCCAACTAGGTGAAGGTGGGGCTGGGCATTGCCACCTGCTCCACTCCTGATTCCATCTAGGAGAAGGTAGGGGGAGGCATTACCAACTGCTCCAATCCTGATCCCAGCTGGGTAAAGATGCAGAGTAGGCATTGCCCCCTGCTTCACTCCTGGTCCCAGCTGGGTGAAGACAGATTTTGGGTATTGCTACCTGCTCTGCTCCTGATACAGGCTGGGTGAAGGTGAGGGATAGGGAGCATCTGTTGTAACCTGCTGCACTCCTGATCCCAGCTGGGTCTAGGCAGAGGGTAGGCATTGCCACCTGCTCTGCTCCTGATCCAAGTTGTGTGAAGGCCATTGCTACCTGCTATGCTTCTGATCGCAGCCACATGAAAGCAGGGGACAGGCATTGCCACCTGCTCCCCTCCTGATTCCAGCTGGGTGAAGGCAAGGGGTGGGCCTTGCCACCAGCTCTACTCCTGATCACAGCTGGGTGATGGTGAGGGCAGGTGTTGCCACCTGCTCTGCTTCTGATTCCAGCTGGGTGAAGGCAGGGGTCGGCATTGCCACCTACTACTTATCCCAGTCTGGGCTTCTCATCACAGCATGCTTTCTTGAGGCCTGGCTGCCTCACCTCAGCTTCCCTTAACAGCAGCACCCTCTGGTGGAGCACCAGGTTAGGAAGTGAGTTGTCTAGAATACGCTTAAAGGTAAAGATAAAGGTAGTCTCCTGGGCAAGCACCGAGTCATTACTGACCCATGGGGAGACATTGCATCATGACATTTTCTTGGCAGACTTTTTACGGGGTGGTTTGCCATTTCTTTTTATATAGTAGGATGGGCTCATCGTGTGATACATCTGGCCACAGGATCTACCTGTGTCACATAGGATCCAAGCAACTGTTGAATTCCTAAACCACCCCTGAACTTCTCAGCCCACCCTTGAACACACAATCAATTTAGGGGACAGAGAAATACAAGATGTTTGTTAAAGATACTTAGTGGATTCTCTGGGATCAGTAGCTGTCTTGGAAAACACAAATGAGAGGGTTACCTTGACCATCGGGAATTGTACAAGCCAGTATGGGGGTGCATCAGAGTCATTCAGAAATCTCCACCATGTATATGCCATTATATCATATTCTGTAATATTCTCTCGTCCTAAAGGGTGTTTCTGGAACAAAAGAAATGCTGTTTCCTAACTGAATATTTAAATGGATATTGATCCCTCCTTCTAGTGGAAATCATCAGAAATGCAGATACCAGCAAACCCCACCTTCTAATTCTAGGGTTGCCCCGTTGAAACATTGCTGTTGAGATTATTCTGCTGCAGTGGGACTGAGATGAATATCTGGAAATCTTCTCAGTAGCTTGGGGGTCAGAAGGAAGTTACAGCAAAGTGACACTCTTGATTACTTACATAGAAGGTGAGTGGCTGGGCAGGAACTGGTTCCAGTACTGCTATAACCCTGCAGAGAAACAACGGTCACTTCTTTCTGAGTAAAAAATAAACCCTCAGCCTATTGAATTTGCAAGCCTTTTTAATAAAAGACAGCTGGGGACAAGAAAACTTGAAGTGACAAGAAGCAGTGTCAACCAATAAACCTGGTTTACTTTATTCCCATCAGTCTTCTAGTTTTAATTCAGTTACTAATACATTATAGTATTGTGTTTGGGATCACATTGAATTCCTCATCTATGCCTTATTTATATTTATTTATTATTATTCATAATATTTATATTCATGAAACATATTTCAAAAGCAAAACTGTAGAGTTTTTTGCCATCTGGATAGCCAGATATTCTGTCCAGCTTGAGAGCTCTCCTGGAAGGCATAACCCATGGTTAAACTAATTTGAGGTCATTTTTAGTTCTCTGAAAATAACCATTGAACTAGGGAGGGGCATAAACCTGGAAAGTACCGAACCATGCAGGTTGTGGTTCATCGCATTTCATGAACAACAAACTTTCATGAATCTGCTCTGGTTCACAAACCAGATCATTTGGTTCATGAATATGTCATTTCTGGAGCAGCAGGTCTACAGAAAGTCCATGCCCCCTGTTGCCTAGGAAACTGATTGATTGGCACCAGGGTGTCAGCACTGATGAACCAAAAAACAAACAAAATGAACTGGCCTAAAGTTCATGGTGGTTCATCAGAAATGGGCTCTGACCAACCACCAGTTCGCAAGCCACAAACCAGCCCGGTTCGTGACAAACTTTGGTTTGTATTTCAGTTTGTGCCCATCTCTACTTTGGACTCTTTTGGAAGATTTAAAAAGGATCATTCTCTTTGCAAGAGGCTTGAGCCACCTAATGGTAAGAGCATCAAAAGCACTGGTCCATCCACTCTCCCATCCTGTCTTTGCTAACATCTAATCAGATGTTGCTTGAAATCCTCCAAGTAAGGCAGAGAGCCCTCCTCCTGCTATTGCACCAGCAACTGAAGGTACTCAAAGACACATTGCCTCTGAACATAGAGATACCATGTATTCCCCGTGGTGGATTGGATTTGTCTAATCTCCTTTTCAAGTCAGCTAAACCCAGAGCTGTGAATACATTAAGAGGCATTGAATTTCATAGGCTAATTACTCTTGGAATAATTTTTAGTTTATTTTATTCAAGTTATTTTTATCCTGTCTTTCCTCCAACGGAAACACAAAGCAGCTTACATCATTCTCCTTTCCTGCTCACGTTAACTAATCTGTGAAGAAGCTTAGGCTAAGAGGGCATGATTGGCCAAAGGTCACCCAGCAAGATTCCATGGCAGAGTGGGAATTCGAACCTGGGTCTCACAGATCCTAGTCTGACACTTTAACCAGTGCACTACAGATTTGTCCATCTTGGATCTGTTCCTCATCGGCTTCATTGTGTCTCTGTGAATGAATGTATAATGGGAAAAGAGAGAGTTTATCTTTCCAATCATTTTCTCTCTTCCATGTATAATATTGTAAGTCATTATCTTTTAAAAAACATTCCAAAGGCTTTCTCACACAAGGAAGGTCATACTTTAATGGGATGTGGGGTCATGGTAATGTTCTGGTCTGGGAAGTGCAGACAGTTGCCTCCTATGAGGGAAAAGACCCTGTATTAGATATTTTATAAAATGTCAAGGGATATTATTCTGACACAACAGCATCTCCCTTCGCAGAAGAAGAGCAATGGTTTCTGCCAATTTCTCCTTCCCATTGCAGACATCCACTTTATCCTTTATGCTGTTACTGAAGATTTGCCAACATACAATTCACAACAAAATTACGGGGAACTCAGTGGATGGCAGCAGGAGTGGGAAGCAGGGAATTCCCGTGAATTCCAACAACCCCTGTCTTTTCTTTTTCTTTTTTTAGAATACTGGGTTGTAGAGTAGAGACATATATTGCCTCCAGTGGTGATTGATAAGAACCTTTTGCAGTTCCTCTCCTCTACTTTATAAGCTCTCACTAAAGTCTTTGCCTTGGATCACAACCCTTCATTTCCATGAACACTGAATTAAGAATCAGGGCAATCTTAAGCATCCTAAAACAATTAGCTTTGCACCATTATACTGGGAAACCGAGGTTCAAATCCCAACTCATGGTAGGTTGTTGAGAGGTTCAAATGGAAAAGAAGAGAAAGTTGTGTAAGCCATTCTGATTTCCTTGGAGAAAGGGAGGTATATAAATGCAATAAATAGATGTATCTTTCTTTGGTGCATGCATCTCAGGCTTCTTAATTGTCACACTGCTGGCACACATCCCCACTCTAGGCACAGCCCTAATATAGATAAGGTTGACTAGATTCTGTCTTTCAGAGACCTATTTTACGTACGATCGAGAGTAGGTGGCTAAAATTTGTAGACCAAGCTTTGTATTCTGGCGATCTGGAGCAAGTACATCATTTTTTCCATAGACAATTATAAGAAGGCACGATTCCACCGTATTCCATAAATTGGGTACAATAATTGTCAGTTCATGCGACCAAACTGGTTTATCGACTTCTGATTCTAGGAATGGAAACACAGAATTCTGCATTCAGGATATGGAACCTCATTATTCCTCAGTATTCCCTCTAATCACTTTCTTCTGCGTAAGACATCCCCTTATATCATGTAATGAATCATTTCTCAAAGAGCAAAAGATGGGGTGGAGAAGGCGGGCAAGCACTTCAGCCCTAACCATGGGAGCAGAAGAGAGCAGATGCAGGTGAAACTTAGAGCAACTTACAGGCAGCTTAGTAGAACTACCATACTTGCTGTGATGGAAATCACTGTAATGAAAGGTTTCCCTGGTGAGCATTCAGAGAGTGGAAGGGAAGCAGTTAATAACTGCTTTGAAGGAGAGATTAATTGACAGGCTGCTACCCCTCTCTCATTGGCTAGTCCGAATGACATTTGGTGCTAACAAGGGGCTCCCCCCCAGTTCAGTTAGGCTTTTGAGTTTAGTTCAGAGTATGACAAGGAGGGCCAGACTGGTACCCTTCTGAAGTGAGGGGAAAAACAGAAGATTTGCCCTAACTGTGACAGTATTATCTTATGGAGGACTTCCAGTTGATGTCCAAGTATAAAAGCTAGAAAAAATTGAAACCCAATTATGTAGCCAAGATAGAACTGGGGGAGGTTTAATTTTGGCAGAGTGAATGGGAAGTAAGTGAAGAATCCCATTCTGCCATGTGAACTGGGTTACGTCTTATGAAGAATAATAATTCCTGCCTTGTGTCTAGAAAGGGGTTTTGGCTCTAAAAAGGGCCCCGGATCTGTTGTAAAGGGAAAACAGTGTTAAAATGTGCAAGGGAAATCTGTGATGAAACATTGTTACTTTAACCAAAGTAGGAAACTATAACTCTCACACACTTAAGGATTGTTATCATTGAAAGTAAAGCAATCTAGTCAGGAGAAAAATGCCTTGGGGGGTCCTTGAATGTCCAGCTCCTCCACCTCCCAACTAGGGGTGTGCAGTTTGGATATCCGATGGGGGAAAAATTCCTGAATCGGACCCAATCTGTAAAGATTCGGGATTTCCGGATCGGAGCCAGCATGATGGCCCCAATTCGGAAATCCCGAATCAAAGCTATCCCAAGCATTCGGAATGCCTCGGAAAGCTTCGGGGCTTAGTTTAAAGGGCCCTGCCACCGCTTGCAAGCAGCGGCGGGGCCCTTTAAACACCATGAAAAACAATCCCCCACCCCACCCCCACTTATCTTGGCCCCGTGGTCAGCGGTGGCTCCACCCAACCCTGCTGCCTACGGGGCCGCAAAGCGGTGGAGGAGGCAGTGCGGCAGGAGTGGTGTGGCATCAGATGAGCCGGCTGGCTCCAGGCAGCGGCCACCACCGAGCTCCGCCACTGCCGTTGCCGAGTGATGCTGCCAACGGCGCCGCCGCCGAGTGACACCACAGCCACGCAACAATGTGGCAGCCACTGAGCAATGCCGCAGCGGCCATTGCCACCACAGTGGCAGCCTGCCGCCTCTCAGCTGATCCGCCTCTCCCTCTCCCTCCAGCACAAGGTAAGTGGGTGGGGGGAGAGGGGTTGCCCCGGGGGATGGGAGTGGAGGAGTTACCCCGGGGGGGTGGAAGGTGGGGGGGCGAGGCACTTCAGTATGCTCCAAACATTTACGGAGCATACCAAAGAGAGTAAAATACTATAATTCTGAAGCGGCTTACATCTTTGGAATTATGGTATTCCCGAATTATTTTCCCACTTCAGGTAAACCCGAAGTGGGAAACCCGAAGCGACCTGGCCCTGCACACCCCAACTCCCAACCTCTTGCCTTGGGGAGTCCACTCAGCTTGGCAATCATGGCTCCATCCTCCTCCCGACCCATCAACTCCCAATCGCCGTTTCACTCTCACGCTTTGGCAGCATTTCGAGACCCTCCCCAATGACCCCTGTTTGGTGTGTTGCAGGACCTGCAACATCCTGGTGTGTAGGGGCTTAGATACCAATCACTTGTCATCAAGTGTCCTCCACAGGTATCTGCAGAGTCATCACCTGAGCCTGTGGCCTCCACAAGAACCATCTGTTGTGGGGCTGTCAAGAGGGTTTCCAAGCAGGGAGAAGGGGGAGGTGAACAGGAGTCCAGCAGACAGAAGAAGAAGACTCACAGTGAGGGTGCTGTGGAGGGGAGCCTCCAGGCAGGCTACCCTTCAGGAGGTTGTTTCCTCGGGGTTGTCTGTGCCAAGCAAAAGATTCAGGGGGAGGGCTCATTAGGTCTGCACTCGTGTACTGGCTGAGATGATCGCTCTGGATGGACTACCTTTGTCCATGTTGGAGGATGGGTTTTTTATCGGGTGCTGTGCCATTTGGCATCCTGGTTCACAATGCCCTCGTGCCTGTTGGCTGATGAGTCTTACCCTCCGTCTACAACTGTGTGGCAGAAATTGTCAGGAAACAGTTGGACAGCGAATGAGGGAAGACCGTGCACTTCACAGCCAATCTGTGGAGTGGACGTCATCACAGCTACCTCGTTACCACTGCCCATTAGTAGCTACCAGAGGACCGTGGGAAAATCAAGGCCCCAGGAAGAGGAGCCACCCCTGCTGCCAAGCTACAGAGTAGTTCTGCTCCAGGTGCGGGGGATGAATGTGGATCAGAGAGGGAAGAACATTGCTGGCATGATGAAAGGTGCACTGAGGGAGTGGGTCTCCCCATCTGATGCTGTCCGTGGCTACATATTGACAGATGCCGATAGAAACATGTTGGCAGCCCTGAATGATGCTTCCCTGGAGGGTCTTGTCTGCCTGGCACACAAGCTGCACCTGGTCATGGGGGATGCTCTCAGGCTGGGTTGCACCATCAAGTCAGAGTGGGACCAGGGAACATTGGAGCTGCACAAGTTGTTGGACAGCTTTCGTTGTCTCAGAGTTCACTTTTCCCGCAGCATTAAGTCTTCCCGCCAGCTGTACAGGAAGCAGGGGGAGAGGGGAGATTCCAGGCATGAGCTGTTCCAGGACATGCCCACCCGATGCAACTCCACCTACACAATGATAACGTGTCTGGTGGAGCAAAGAAGTATGTTGGAGGACATCATCACCTCTATTTTGGTTTGCAATTGCTTCAGTTATCTCCCTTATAGTAAATGGGTCATTCAATATTCTACATTGCTCATCCGTTAGTTTCGTATTTGTAGTTAATTTCTGGTAGTCCTTCTGTTTTTCTGGGCAAATTTCTACCTTCTGGTATAGTTTTTTATAAAGTTCTCCTATGATCTTTTTTAACTCTTCCATATTTCTCTATTCCTTGATCATCTTTTAATGTATTTATTATTCTTTTCGTTGATGCTTTCCTAATTTTATATGCTAACCATATTTCTGGTTTGTTTGCATTTTCAAAATAATTTTGTCTTGCAAATTTAATCTTTTTTGCGATTTCTTCCATCAAGCATTCATTAATTTGGTGCTGCAATATTTTTATATTTGTTTTCAACTCTTGTACTGTAGGGTTTTTCTTTAATTCTTCTTCATTCTTCTTCATATTCTTTGTCAATTCTTGGAATCTCCGTGTTTTATCTTTCCTTTGGTGGACAGCAAACCTTATTGCTAATCCTCTAAAGGAGGCCTTACTTGTGTCCCACACTGTTGACATAGCTATTTCTGGTTGTATGCTTTGCTTAAAAAATACTTCCATTTCTTTTTTTGTTTCTTCTACGAAGTTTTTATTTTTCAACTGGAGTATGTTCAATTTCCAGTTATACTCTTTTATAGATCCTATCATTGTTGCCATTAATGGGTTGTGGTCTACAAATGTTCTTGGCAATGTATCTACTTCCATTATATCCTTCATCAGGGTTGCAGAAGCCCAGCACATATCTATTCTTCACCATGATTCATATCTCTGTGAATAGAAGGTATAGTCCCTTGTTGTCGGATTTTTTGTTCTCCAGACATCTACTAAGTTATATTCTTCTGCCATTTGTAAAACATTTCTTGAGAGTTGCATTGAATCTCTTTTTGTCAGTTTGGAAACTTTTTTGTCCATTTTTCTGTCAAATAGTGCGTTAAAGTCCTCCATCCAGCAATATTGGGAGTAGTCATAGTTTCTTATTATTTGCTGTATTGTTCTTAAAAAAACCATCTTGCTGATCATTCAGTGCATATAGATTTATTAATAGTATTTTCTTTTCCTCTTTTTGGAACTCTGTTAGTGGTAATCTTCCATCTTCTGATGCATATACTAATTTTGGATCATATTCTTCCTTGATATATGTTACAAGGCCTCTCTTTTTCTTGGTCTGGTCCGAAGCTATAAAACTTCCCCCCATTTTTTTTACATTCCAACAATCTCTGATCACTCTTTCTAATATGTGTCTCCTGCAAACAAACTATATCTACTTTTAACTTCTTTAGCTGTGCATAAGTTCTCTTCCTTTTTTTGCGGTGAGTTTAATCCATTAATATTTATAGAGAGCAACATCAATTGCTCCCTATCCATTTTCCAATTCTGATTTATTACCATTTTTTCTTCTTTTCTCTTGTCTTCAGTGGGGATAATTTAGTTCTTTCCTCTAATTCCAATTCTGATTTTTTTGGTTTTTTCTTTTAAGACCTCCTCCTCTCCATACGCCAGTGAGCGAGCCGTAAATGAGATAGATGTACCATTTGAATCGTTGTATTTGTAACTGCTCTGAAGAAGTGGATACCGGAAACGGGACCTCTTGCTAGCTGACCCGTTCAGTTACAATTTGAAAATATCGATTCTAACTTAACAGTTTACTTTTTGTTGAAATATTGACTTGAGCAACATGTATGTGCCTTGTACATATTGAAATCCGTACGAATTGTGTAGAGGCTTCTTTAGCCCTATCCAAAGTGGTTGTGTTTCTGCAAACTATAGGGGATTGGTTTGAAAATTTTCTCCCCTCCCCTTGTTGTTTTTTCTTTGGAGTGTGATACAAGCCCTTATACGGCTGTTTAATTAAAACTGTTTTGATTGCGAATTTGGAATTCAATGTTGTGCGAGTAAATTTTGTATTTTTGCATATAAGAGTATTGAGTATTCTTTTATGTTACATTAGTTAGTAGGTGACGGTTATATTGGTTGATTTGCAGTTTCACGCCATCACTCTCTCTATTTTGGTTGGTGTCCAGAGAGGTTGGCATGGGACTGGCAGGCACCCTGCCATGAGGAATCCAGGGCAGCAGCCAGTCCCGGCAGTAGGGAACAGCCACCAAGTCACGCCGAAGGGGAGGGTTGGCCTGAGGCCACCACCAAGAGGCAGACACAGCCCAGGGAAGGAAGAGCAGCGGCCTGACATGGGCCGCCACAGGTCACCGAGCCGGGCCAGGCACACCCATCCCAGCCGTGGGTGCAGCCCCCCTCAAGACCAGCTGGCGCCAAGAGGGGCCTGGGATGCATGGCCGAGGCCCGTGGCCAAGCCAGTCCGTGGCCCCACCAGCAGCAGGGCCACAGATACATACCATGCTCCGGATCCATGCCCCCCGACGGGCCTGGTTGAGGCTCCTCGTCACTGGCAGCAGAGGCTTGCTGCGGCGGAGGAAGGGCTGCCTGTTCCTGGGACCCGCTCTCTGCCAGGAGGGGCACAGACCCTGCTGCCTCTGCCTCCGCCTGGCTTGGGTCCGGACCCTCAGGGGCTGTGCCTACCCACGGGAGAGGCCCTATCACACATGCGCCACGATCCATGCTTTCCCTCCCCCCCCTCACCTCCCTGAATCCGCAAATACTAACTGGGCAGGACCTCGACGCCCAGGCCGCCCACCACCGCCTCCGGGATGACCGCTCGCATGACCGCCTCTGGGCCTGGGAGCCCCTGGTCGAGGGCCCGCTCATAAGGAACCCCCTGAGACATGAGGAGGTGCACTCATTTGCGCGCGGGCCCAAAGGAATCATTCCAGCGCTTCATTGTGGAGTGAGCAGTGCGGGGAGCGTTGCCCACGGCTGAGACCCTCTCAGCTGCCATCTGCCAGAATGCCCGTCATCGAGACCGGGACGAGGCGCCCCTGTTCGTGCTTAGGGCGACCTCTGCATTCTCCACCACGAGCCCAAAAAGCAGCACTCTCTCAGTCTCCGTCCAGTTTGCCTGGCGCTGGCTCCCGCCGCCACTAGTGCTCACAGCAGACATGGGGGCAGTGCCCGCTGGAATGTCTGGTCCCTGAGATAAGTGGTGGGAATTGGCCACCTAGTCATGTGCCCACCCACCCCCTTGGCAAGATGGAGGAGGGCACAGGGAGTGCAGGACGAGGAAGGGCGGCTGGGACGGCCCATGCAGCGGACAGAGGACCTGCTCCCGAGCGCCACTCACAACGGGCCGCTGAGACTGGTAGGCCTGCTGCTTCCAGGTGGGGGGGGGGGTTCAGGGTGCTTGAACTTAACCTGCGCTCCTTCCAGGCAGGACCCCGGTCATCCCCACCTGGTGCCCGCCACTGCCGCCACGGCTCCCAGCCATCCGGACCAGCCACCTCCTGCCGGCCGTGTATGTCCGAGTGGCCCTCAGGCGGCGGCGCCTCAGATGCCGCCGCCGGTTCCAGGCCAGGGTGCCATCCCTGCTCCTGGGCGACATGACCTGCCTGGACCGCTTTCGCCTGGACAGGGCAGCCATACAGGCTCTGTGCAAGGAGCTCGCGCCCGCCCTTCAGGGGCAAGCTGCTGCTCCCCGAGGCATCCCCGTCCTCCAGAGGGTCCTGCTGTCCCTCCGCTACCTCATGACCAGCTCCTTCCAGGGAGTGATGGCTGAGGCCTTGGAGGTCTCCCAGTCATCCGCCAGCCACTGCCTGCATGCCTTCCTGGACGCCCTAGTTGGTCGGATCCGCGAGCACATCCACTTTCCCACCTCGGAGGCAGAGTTGGCACCCATCCGGGCAGGCTTCTCCTCCCTCGCGGGCTTCCCCAATGTGATTGGCACAGTCGACTGCACGCATGTGGCCATGTGTGCTCCCAGAGAGGAGCCACAGGTCTACAGGAATCGGCACCGATTCTACAGTATCAATGTCCAGGCGGCCTGTGACCACCAGGGAATCTTCACAGACCTCGTTGCCAAGTTCCCGGGAAGCGTCCACGATGCACATATCTTCACCACCTCTGGCCTGAACAGGCTCCTGTCATCATGGCCTGAGGGGAGAGGCTGGCTCCTAGGTCAGGAGTTGGAGGGGGAGCCGTGGGGGGACGGGGATGGGAAGGGAGATCCTAATGCCGCCTCCCCTTGCAGGTGACCGTGGCTATCCATTGCTGCCCTACCTCCTGACGCCCTACCCTGCGGATGAGCCCGCCGACAGAGCCAACTACAACCAGGCCCACCGGCGCACGAGGATGGTGATCGAACATGCTTTCGGCCAGCTGAAAATGTGCTTCAGATGTCTCCACCACACGGGCGGCCGCCTGGCCATGCAGCCGTTGACTGTAGCCAAGCTCGTGGCTGCCTGTGTCATGTTGCACAATATCGCCGTACACCAGCAGCTCCCCTTGCCAGCCACGGAGGGCCACGGCGAGGACCCCTGGCTGCCTCCTGCCGGCCGCCTTTCCCCTGACGCTCCTGAAGAGCCCCAGGAGCATCACCAAGCTGTGCAAGACAGGGTCGCGGAGCACCTGTGGCATGCTGCGCGCTGAGGGCCATGCCTGGCCTTGGGGGGCTCGGCCGGCCAGACACTCGCCCTTTGCACCCCCATGGTGTCCCAGGAGGCCCCTCCAAGTGCCTGCTCCCGTGACCCCTGCATGTAGAGAGCATGGGAAAGCCGCCCCGGCCGGCAGCCACTGCCCCCATGGACAGGCTGCACTGGAAGAGCAGTTAAGGAACTTGACTTTATTCCCAATCGTTTCCAGGGCCGCATCGGGCACCCAGAGAGCAGCTTGCCAACCCAGCCCGCCGGCCTCAGCAGCCAGGAGGATGAGGGCTAGGTAGCACGCTGGAGCAGGGGGAGGCAAGTGGCCCTGCCACAGTGTCCCTTTTACAGGACAGGGGCCCAGCTGGGGTCCCAGATGCCTGTGGCTGGGATGGCATATCGGCAGCTGCCTGGCCCTCCACGGGGACAGGCTCCAGCTTCGGCCGCTTCCTGCCAGGCTCCTCCAATGGGTCGCCCTCCGGGTCTTCAGCAGGTGGCGGGTAGCAGGGTGGAGACCAGGCGGTGAAGCCCCTCCCAAGTTCCTCCTCATCTGGCAAGGGGCTCCGGGCGGGTGCCGCTGTGGAGCCAAGAGGTGGGGGATGGGGGCATCAGGGCCCCTGTGGGCTCTGGGGCCTCCATCATGGCCGCAGTCCACCCCACCCCATACCCTCATGCCCCCCCTGTTGTCGAGACTCACATGGTGCCGCTGTTCGGGCCTGCTGGAATGCCCCGTGAACCCAGTCCATTGCAGCCATCCACCTGTCATTGATGGTCCCTGCAGAGGGGGGAGGGAGGAAGGGCACCCGTTGGTGGCAGCCCGGCATGTGCTGCAAGCACCTGCAACCTGCGCCTCGACGGAAGCAGCTTGGACGCCTCCGGGCCCTTAGGCCTGCCCTCCGCGACAGCGGAGGAGGCCCCCCAGATGGCGCTCAGGCCCGTCCGGCGTATAGGGACCCCGACTTACTGCGCGCGGGGCCCGCAGCCACCTCCTCTTCCAGGAGGTCATGCTCCACCTCGCACAGCGCCGCATCTAACCACGCTCGCACGAGGCGGGCCTCCTCCGCACGGCCCGGGAAGAGCTCCTCCAGGTAAACTGGGCGCGCTGTCATCGCACCCTCATCTGCCAGGAGGTCATTCCCGGCTGCCTTGACAATGAGCTGGGCCCCAAGCCTGGCCGCCCACTGCTCCTGCCACCCGTCGCCCTCCATGCTGCCGGGACCGCTGTGGGTATTGTATTTTTGTGCTGCCCACCGAACTACACCGCTCGCCAGCATGACCTTGGAGGGTCTGAGATGTAACAATTCCCTATCTTCTGTCTGGCAGCTGCATAGGCCAGGGATAGGCTCATCAGAGGCCTCCCGGCTCGGACCTGTGGGTTGGAGGGGAGGGGGCCGCGGCGGTTGGCTTCCTATGGCCCCAGGGCCCTCGTCCCTTTCAAGGATGCTGCGCTGCTCAGGTGCATCCTTGCCACATGCCAACCCTTGGGCCTCGCCCTATGGCGCGCTGCAGGTCTGGGAATAAAGCTTATCTGCCCATGGACCCGTGTCTGCCTGCAATAATTCGGAGATCTGCCAGCCATATCCTGTTCTGGCACCATGAGCCCATGACCAGGCCCGCGCTGACAGCGCATCCCTTCCAAAAGGGAGGGGGGGAGAGAAGGGTGCACAAGGACTGGCCAGGGGCCGCTCTGGCATGTCTTCCATATCGCCCTGACGCACCTGCCCTGCCTGGCATGTCGCCCTGAGCTGGGGTGCTCGCGCAACTTGCCATTGGGTGAGCCCTCCCGGGGTCTGGGGTGGCCACTCAGCCTGCATGGCCCGGGTGGGGGGGGGGGAAAGCACTGTGGTAGCCAGCCGGGGGACCCCGGGATCCTGCATTTTGGCCACTTTGTGCGGGTGGCGTACTCCTCCACTGCCTCTGTGGGCGGGGCCAGCGGCCTCCCCTGCAGGATTGGTGGGGCTGTCAGCCTAGGAGTGGGTACCACCCACCCCCCGCAAGGCAACGCAAGCGGCCACAGATGCTGAAAGCAGGAGACGGCGCCGGGCCAGGGCACAGCCACGCGCAGCCTCAGACACACCCCACCCCTCCCAACAACCATGGCATGTTGGCGTGGGAGGCTGGCAACTGCCCCGCAGGATTGGATGCAAGGCGGGGTGCCGCGGGGCGGAGGGTGTTGCGATGGCCAATGGGGCTGCCGCAGGCACCAGAGGGGCCAGACCCGCTCTGGGGGGAGGCCGCTCATGGGACTGTGTTGCTGCGGCTGCGGCTGCAATGGGAGTGACCCTCCTCTGGCGCGCGGGACCTCCTACCCGGAATTTGGCATCCGCCTGCCTCTACCCTAGTTTCTTTGCTGATGGGGCTAGGGTTTGGGAGAGCGGACTGTTTCCCCTGCCATCTCCCGCCCCCCTGCAGCAGCACCCCTGGCAACCCTCTCCCTGGCTTATCAGGTGCCAGCTGTTCGCCCTACCAGGGATCGAGCGCCCTCGGTGGCTCCCCCCTCCCCGCTGACATGCCCTGCCCCAACCCTCTACCTGACGTTACTGTGAGGGGCGGGGGGCGGGGAGGCAGAACGGGGTCTGTCAGATACATTTGTGGCAATGTGCAGGTGGAGATATGTGACGGGAGTGTTGGGGGAGGGGCAGAGGACAAAGTCAGGCTCGCAGACACAGAAAGTAGTTGTTTTACAACTCGTTTTATTGCACTGGAACAAGTGGGCTTGTTTTTAGGCTAGCAAGGGAGTCGGGGAATTCTTCACAGCCCTCCTTCCCGCTCGGCGGGGTGGGGCTGAGATGCAGGCCGCGGCGCGAAAGTGCTTCCTGGGCTGCAGCCAACCCTCCATCAGAGATGTTTGGGGAGGGCGGAACGCGGGGGAGCAGCCCTGCCCTGGACGTGCCTGTGGGGGAAAAAGACACATGTGGGCTTTGCCTCGTTCCACTAGCGAGGCAAGCCCCACACTCCGCCATCTGGGATGATGCACATAGTCGACGGAAGCAGCGGCAGTCTGGCGAGGATGCACTCGGCCTTGGCAAGCCTTTACCTTTAAGGGAAGGAATGAGCTGGTCATAACAAACACCTGGTCGCATGTGATTTTTGGGGCGCCTGCCTCTGAGGCGGCCAGGGGCGGCCAGGGGCGGCCATGGTCACCCCCCACCCTGCTGGGCCTCACCCGAAGCGGCAAGTGAGCGGGTGGGGTCAGGTGAATGGGCGGTTTGCACTAATCCCCCCTCCCCTCCCTCCTCCTCACCTGTCAGTGCTCCGTCAGTCAACACCAGGCGGGAATACCGGAGTCAGGGTACCTGCAAGGAAACGGGAGAGGCTGCTGTAAATTCGCCAAGTGTCACTCCCTTCTCTCACGGAAGGGTTAATTTGTTTGTGCTTAGTTAGAAGCAACTAGCTTGCATGAGTCCAGTTAGATGTTGAGTTGTTCTTCCTGTCGGGGTAAAAAGGGGGTTAGCCAGACATTTGCACTTCTTCCCTTTTACGGGAAGTGCCCCCACTTTTTCGCAAAGTCCCCCGAGTGCATTCTGTGCCTGCCACCGTGAATGCCCTCACCCCCGTTCGGTGTTCAAAGGGGCAACGCCACGCAGCACACGGACAGAGCTTCTGGCGACGTGCTCACTTACCTGAGGGTTTTGGCTGACGCTGGCCGGATGTTTTGTAGGGCGCGGTCGCAGGTGATTGGGTGCGGAGAGGGGGGCTCGTCCACGCCGGTCGCACACGCTGATTGGTCCCCGGGATAGTTTGCATCCTATGCTCCTTCGGGCCATGGAGGCGGGGCTGAGCGCTCGGAGAGGGGGCCGGTTTTTTGCCGTTCCATGAGCGCCTATGGGCTACGCCTTCTTTTTCCGTGGCGTAG
The DNA here is from genome assembly GCF_028583425.1 of Eublepharis macularius. NCBI lineage: Eukaryota > Metazoa > Chordata > Lepidosauria > Squamata > Eublepharidae > Eublepharis > Eublepharis macularius. Next base: position 171,976,591 of record NC_072792.1, read on the forward strand.
CTTTTTTGCGCCGTTGTGGGCGTTCCCGCTTCTGGAGGGGCTTAGGGAGCAGACTAACTCTGACCCCGCCCTGTTCCCCGCCCCCCCCCCACGCCAGCGCAGGGCTCTACGCTGCTCCTCCGCCTCCGCCCGGCCGCCTGAGGCTTGCACTGGTGCCGGCCCGCCGGCAGGCCAGCGCCACGTCCCAGCGTGGGCGGAGGGCGACTTACGCGGGCATAAAGCCTTAGTTCGGTTCCTATTCACTTTCCCCGCCCCTCTTAGGATTGGGCTGCCCGTATCTTTACTTCATTTCCTCTTAAATTTAAAGTTCTGTTTCTCATTTCCTTCAATATTATTTCTCTCGTCCTTCTCCTTGCAAATTTCACATGCACCTCCCTTGGTAGCTTGTTTTCCCTTGTAAAGGTTGAGTTCACTCTATAAGCATTGTCTAGTTCGTTTTTAAATTCTTCATTTTCCATACTCAGTATAGGGGCAATTGCTTCACTCAATACATCATCCAATACTTCCTCTTTATTCTCTGGAATATTTTGGAACCTCAGTATGCAAGCTGCTCTTTCCATTCCATTTTCAATATAGTTTCTTCTGAAGCTCTTTGTCTATTTTCAACTCCTCTATTTTTTGATTAACTGAATCCACTCTTTCATCTACTTTAACAATTACCCATGTCAGATTGGTTATTTCCTGCTTACTTCCTTTCAGCTGTTCCTGTAATACATCCATTTTTCCCTTTAGTTCATTAATTTGTTCTTTTTTTTTTATAAAATTTTTTTATTGGATTAGAAGTCAATATTATACTCATTACAGTCAATTTCCTTTAAATATTCCAGTTCTAACCCCCTCCCTTTCCCTCCCTTTTGTTGACTTCCAACAGTTTTCCAACCCCTTCTCTATTTTTTCCCCTACTTATTTCAAACTTATCTTATTCTATTAAACATATACTTTCGCTCTCTTCTAAGCTTGTCTATTATAACACAGTGTTATCTCTATTCCCTTTCCCACTTAACTTGTCCACTAAATATTACATTCCTGGCATCTCATCAGTATGGGACAAACAATTTGTCCCTCATTCTACATAACTTTAAGTACTTCTATAAGCATTATATACATTCAATATAAGTCAATCAATTTAACTTATACTCTATATGTTATTCTTTACTTCCTTCTACGTATCTTATATTCCTTCTATTTTGATTATATAATTTCTCCATTATATAGTTATCTGCCAGAAATAAAATTAGTTAATTTCTATCCTTATAATTCTTATAATAACACCTCTATTACTTAGTACTATATATAATAGTCAAATAAAATAGTTGCTTAGAATTCTCCTTTAACTTTCCTCCCCCCGGTAAAGTCACTTCCCTCTTCTTTTATTATATTTCAGTAATTCTCAAACTGCCACAGTTCTCCTCCCACCTCCCATTTTTTCACCAAGTATTGTTTCAGCTTCTCCCAATCCATGTTAAACTGTCCTGGATCAAGGTCTCTCAGTTTCCTTGTCATTTTGTCCATTTCCGCCATGTACAGCAATTTATAAATCCAGTCCTCGATAGTTGGCACTTCTTGTACTTTCCATTTTTGCGCATATAGAAGTCTAGCCGTTGCTGTCATGTAGAATAGCAATGTCCTATATTGTGCTGGAATATCCTCCATTCCCAAGTTCAGTAGCAGGAGTTCTGGGTTCTTGTTAACTTGAAATTGTAAAATCTCACTTATCACTCTTATTATTTCCCCCCAGTACTGCCTAGCTACCTCGCAAGTCCACCATATGTGGTACAGAGATCCTTCATGCTTTTTACATTTCCAGCATTTATTGGACGTACTCAAATTCCCTAGCGCAATTTTCTTTGGTGTCAGATACCAACGATAAATCATTTTGTAGACATTCTCTTTAATATTAGTGCACGTCGTGATCTTCAATGTATTTTTTACACAAATGTTCCCACGATTCCATTGCTATTTCTTTATTAAAGTTTATAGCCCACTTCACCATTTGCACTTCAACTGTCTCATCTTCTGTGTACCATTTTAACAGCACTTTATAAGTCTTAGAGATTTCCTTTTTGTCCTCTTGTAGAATTACCTCCTCTAATTCCGAATTCTCCATTCTTACCCCTCCCTTCACACAGTCCGAGTTATAAAGATCTCTAATCTGTCTATATTGAAACCAATCGTAACTTGGAGACAACTCCTCTTGCGTCTTTATTCTTAGTTTAGAACATTCTATTCGTGTTATCTCCTTATACATTAAACACTGTTGTTCATTTTCAACAGTTCTCGGGTCTATTACTTCATAAGGAACCACCCAGAAGGGAATTCCTTCCTGCAGGTAATCTCTGTACTAACTTCACTAACTTCACATCACATGCCTTGGGAAAGATTTCTAAGAACAAGCTTAACCAAACTCACATTTTATGAAACTCATAAGACCATCTTTGTGTGTGTGTGTGTTTAGCACACTTTAACACAATTTAGAACACTTTAGCATACTTTAACCTAAATAAACTAAATTAGTTACCCAGACCTCTTCCTCCCTTTTCTCTCCCCCCTTTCTCCTTCCCTCCGCTCATCCCTCTTTAATCCAAATGACTGTTTGTCTTTGAGTAATCACTCCAAGGAGGGGGAGAAATTTCCCCCTGATGCTCTCTCTCCAGTCTGTTTCATATAGTGAATCTCTTCCCAGTCTCTTTCACTTTCAACTTCCAGCTCACAGTCAAATCACCCTTGTGACTTCTGCATGAATATTTTCCTCTGCACTCTTTCTTTATGTCCTTAATATATTTTCTAGCATTATGGACTTTATTTTATTTACTCACTCCACCAATGATTTCTGTCTTGGTAGAATTATAGTTCTAAACAGATTGTACCTTCCTTTCTGCAGCCTCTTTTAGAGTTGAGAGTTCCCGGCAAGAGTTATTTCTTCAGGAGAGGGGGGGAATCCAGCTCCACCTTCTCTCCCTATCTTGGTCCTTTCCAGAAGGCCGGGTCTAAATCTCCTTTCACTTCTCAGGCACTATTCTCTTTATTTTGTCAGATTTACAGTTTAGTCATATTGTCCACTCTTGTTTGTAGAGGTATTTCTGTTATGTTCTATCATCATCAGCATTAACAGCTTGATGCCTGGAAATGGGGTCGCTGTGATCTGTGCTGTGAGGCAAAACTCCAAGGGTCTCAACTCCAGCATCTGGAATGCATCCCCTGGTTAAGCCCCTTGCTTCAGGGGCCCCTCTCTGTGGGGTCTCCCTCAAACTCAGGGTTCAACTCCTGACAGAGACAAACTCTTGTAGCAGTCAACCTCGCTGTGCCATGCTGGCCGCTGTCAATCCAGTTATAATATTTATGGATAAGTAACATTTTTGGGTTGGAGGGAGTTGAGTTGGTTTGTAGTATAATAGCATAGTACCCACGAAGCATATTGATGCCTAAAACTTCAGGATCACCAGGCTGCTGGGTGAGCTCACTCTGGAGCAGACCACATAGAACTGCCCATGTGAGGAGCAGTCCTTCCTCAAGTCAATTCCTGCCACCTTCAGTATCTGCCCTTAGGACTTTTTGATTGTCATAGCATACCTTGAGGGGGAACTGCAGTCTCTTGAACTCAAAGAAGATCAAGTGGTATTGGTATGGTCAAGTGGTTATCTGATGGTATGAATGGTATGTGTGGTATGAACATGGACTCCCCTGAGCACTGCTGGTGAACAATGTGGCCTCGATGATGTTCCTGTAGAGGGCTTTCACTGATAGTTTGGTGCCATTGCAGAGTTTGGGTGAGCTGCAGTTCTGGAGCAACATCACTGGAGCCCTCACTTTGAGGAGAAGCTTGTGAGCTGGGAAGCCTGGAGGGTTGAGCAGGGTTGTGGACCACATCATCCATTTGCACCACTGAGTCCACAGATCTGTACTCCATTTCTGCCCCTTTAAGGGAGTTAAGTTGTGTTTCATTAATGATGGCAGCCTTGTCATTCTTGGGGGTCAGAATGGCACGCTTGCAGAGCCCGTCCGTGGACTACTCCCTGATAGTGGCGATATCAGGTTATATTGTGTCTGTTAGGTCTGCTAGGGTCGTCACTACTGTGCCCAGGCCTGCAGGGATGATCACCTTTCCCTTAGACTCAGGACTTGAGGTACTTGCCCACTGCTGCTCAGTGCACCACAAGAGTATGATGTGCATATTTCTTTGCCACATCTCTAAGTTGCTTCCTCATTTTAGCATCGGTATACCTTGCACAACATTTGCCAGGAGGCTTCTTGGGGGCAGTAAGAGATGATGACTTCAAGAGATGTGAGGTGGAGTTGGACTGAGGGAGGGGTGGAGTGGTGGGCACTTCGGCAGGTTCATGTGAGAGGTTTGCATTGAAATGCCTCCTAGAAAGGTTGTGCACCATTTCCCCATGAACATTTGAAAACTCAGTTGCCGTACTGACTTTTATATAAAACCCCTTTTCAGAAGACTTGTACTGTCTTCCTTCAACTGCCTTCAACTGCCTGCAGTTTTCTTTGCAAGCCTAACTACACCATTGAGCAATGGTTAAAAATTTCCTGCCGCCTATGGAAACTTCCTCAAATCTGGCTCTTAAGGCAGAATACCTCCTGTCAGTCCCTGGCAGTTAGGTCCCTCGAGCCCTCCACAGTTAACATTCAGGTGTTCCAGTTGAAGTAGCTGTATTGAGATCCATTCAGTACAGGTGTTCACTTGAATGTGGCAATTGGCAGAAGTGATGATTCAAATCATGGTATCTCTAGTTATAGGCAAGTTTCCCGCCCTCCAAAGTCCGTTGACGAATGGGTGCAAAACTCCACAGAAGTCTCATGAAAACAAATTAGTTTCAACTACATGAAGTACACAGGGAAATATCTAAGTTCCTGGGAAAGGTACAGTGGGAGCTGTTAGCAGTTGCTCCAAGGCCACTTGCTGTAAAATTCTAAAATACATATTTCTAGCAGATAATGGAGAGGCCCCTTTGAGTCTCTTGCAATTAACAGTTAAGACACTCTCAAATGATTTACAAAGAACACAGTGAGACTTTTAGCAAACAGTAATGCCGGGCATAAAACGTCAAAAGCAAAATACACACATGGCATGTGCATATACAATTATGGCATGGATGCTGGCATCCATGACACCTCCCTTAGCATCAACATACAAACACTTAATGACTATTCTACATTGTGGACAGAGGTTGCAGGTAGCCATGTGCTGGTCTATAGCAAAAACCAGAAATAGGAGGGAGGCGGAAGAGGCAGGGGCTGAGCAGAAAGTCCCACTGGCCAGCTTGTGTACACCACGGCCAGCCGCCAACCCCTCTCAAAATACATGACTTTTATATGTCTGGTATTTAAACTGTGTTGCCCCCTAGACAGTTCCAGAAAAAAACAAACTATCCAGGTGTCACCTGGCAACCATACCCTATAGAAGACTAAACATACAGGGTGTCACTGGCTTTTTCCTGCTCTGTTTTATCATTTCTGATTTGATTAATGTTGTCTACAGGACATTTTAGAAAGATGTCTAAATCATGAACTGAAAGATCCCACCTACATTTCATTGACATGTTAGACTGCAGAAGGAAGGAGCCAATATACCATTTGATAATGGGGGAAATCTCAGACAGCTATTGTCTCAATACCTTTATTTCCAGTTAGGAAGAAAAGTAGATGTGGCAAAATACCATTCCCCCATGCCATAGATCTTTTCATGGACAATAATGTACACCCCTAACCTCCATCACTATTGGCAAGAGTGGGGGTTGGATAGGATGACCCCTTTCCACTCACCTTCCTCCTGAGTAAGAGACTTGTGGTGGCAGGTGGGAAGATTTCATTTCCTTCCTCCTCCACTCTGCAGACACCCATTTTACAATACCTGACTCCTTGGTGAAGTGAAGGTAGCGAAGATCTGCCTATAGCAATGCTTGTTGGTGGTGCTGTAGAAGACCCAAGCCAAAGTCTCTTCATTTTTCACTGCACATCCATTGGCTATCACTATTTCAATGCCTTTCTCACCAAATTTTACCTGGTTCTCTCCTCCCTTCCACTCTAAGAGCAGTAGGAATCCCTTACCTCGCAAATGCTACTTACCATCCAGCCACTTCTGGGATGTCATTTTGATCTTATAAAAGAAGCTATAAGTTACAAAGTGAAACACCTTCTCTTTCCTCAGGAAGGTATAATTATAGTGAGGGTCTGGGAGGTTCACAAATTCATCCAATGCCTTCCATTCCATCAGCCAAACAGAGGACAAGCAGGCTGCAAAGACGTAAATCGTCAGAGGATGCATGTCCCAGCACCTAGATGGAGTCTATGCCTCTTCTCTCCTTGCAAGTGTCTCCTGCCAAAGGGGAGAGGTTTGATGCCCACGTTGAACACTCCTGTTACCTTTAAACACCACCCAATACCCAAGGAGTGCATTGCAGTCACACAATCATCCCATGTAGCAGACGAGGAGGCTGGCAAGAACATCTTGCCTCTATGCAAAATATTAACATAAACAAAGTCTAATGAGGATTAGGAAACCTCTGCAATATAGGACAATAATCTGCTAAGCGTCTTTGAAGGTGAACCCATAATCAAGGAACAATTAGTTTCTATTTCTCATAATGGTGGAGGAGACAGGACTCAACCACTCTCCAGAGCCCCATTTGCTATGTCATGAGATTGTGCTGCCTGTTGTGAAATTTGATTTTCAAGATGGAATCTGTCGTCTGCCAATGGATTTTTTTAAAATTGGAAATTTTATTTAAAAAGAAAAGATGTAAGAAAAGTAGAAAGTGCATAGTAAAATATTATACAAACACTACATTGGATATTGAGTTGAGATTTATACAATCTTATATAAACAGTACTTTTGAAATTAGTTTGATACTTATACAAGCATTGTATTTAAAATTAGATTGAACTAGTAGAAGAATAGAATCAAAATTTGCCATAACTAAGCATAATTGTGTAACATCTCTCCATCTCTCCCTTTAATTTTACTTCACAAAACTATATCAGCATCTATTTCCCTTCCCTTAATTCTCTATATTTTATCTTCTTGTCTTTATTCTAAGTTACCTTAATTAATGTTAATTTCTTCCTAAATAGTCAAGGAAGTCCTTCCATTTCCCCCCAAATCCAACTATCGGTCAATTATGCAGATAAGTAGTTAATTTGGCCATTGATGCATACTCATAAAACTTATCCCTCCACTGTAACTCATCATGGTAGGTACCTGTTTTCCATTTTGTGCATATAATACTCTTGCTGCTGTCACTGTATAACAAAAAAAATCTCCCTGTTCTTTTTAAAGATTAGTTGGTAGGATGTTTAAAAACATATTTTTTGGATTTAACTCAAATCTGAGTTTAAGAATCTTCTGCATCGCTTCTTGCATCTTTAATCAATATTTTCGCATTTTCTTGTCGGTCCGCCACAGATGATAAAATGTTGTGTCCATGCTTTGGTGTTTCCAACAACATCCAATATAACCCTTACTCATTCTTGCAATGTCTTTGGGGTAGTGTACTATCTAAAGAACATTTTATACCAATTTTCTCTCAATAACTGGCAATCTGTAAATTTAACGTCCTTAGTCCATAAATTTCCCCATAAATTCATCGAAATAGTTTCTCCAAAGTTTTCCATCCATTTTAGCATATAGGTTTTTACTTGCTCCATTTCTGTGTGGTATTGCAGTAAGATTTTGTATATCTGCCCCAAGATATACACACAGAGTTCCACAGCTGACCCATAAGCCTCCCAGCCACACAGGAAAGCCAGGCCCCACAGGGAGATTGGCAAAACAAGACTGGGAGATTTATTTTTACCTCAGGACACATTCAGTGACTCCCAATAGCAAGTATATACTCTTTAGAATATTGGAGAGATGACCAATCAAGGCCACATATGCAAATGACTTCAGGGAAGAGTGGCAGTTAGTGAGGGGGAGACCCTACCAGCCATGCAGGGAAGCTGTATCCCTATGGGGAAAAACATTTTACCCCTTTTTACCCCCTTAGGGGCAAATTTCTTAAAATCCCTTCTTAGTGAGCCCCTACATCACAACAGGAACGTCCTGCCCAAGTTTCACTTTTCTAGGTCAAGGGGTTTGGGCTGGGCATTGATGAGTCAGTTGGGACACTTGTCTTTATATACATAAATAAATAAATACATAAATACATACATACATGCATGCATGCATACATACATTCTTAAGGGCTGCTTCATAGTAGGGGAGTGAAAGGAAGTCTTTCATAGTTGCCTTATTAAATTTTATTCCTGCTAGGTCAGCAAAGACCTGTCACCCATTAATACTCAGAGGGAGTATCCCTGCAGAAAGTATATGATCATTTTGTGGTTGCTTCAAGAGGGTTTCTTTCTGCTGTTCCCATGGATCCTACTCACAGTAGGATCATTTCAGAAATCCTCCAGAATTTCACATCACTGGACAGCATTGCACCACTCCTAAGGTTGCAAACTGTGCATCAGGAAATGCCTGGAGGTTTGGGGGTGGTTTCTATGGAGGTCAGACTTAAGGGAAGGGAGGAAAATCTGTAGGTAATGCACCTTAAAGTTCTCATTCCAATGCAGCTATTTCTTTTGGGGAAACTGATGTCTGTAGTCTCAATACCAACTGTAATTCTGGAAAATCTCCAAGCCTCAACTGGAGGTTGGCAAGCCTAACTACACCATTGAGCAATGGTTAAAAATTTCCTGCCGCCTATGGAAACTTCCTCCAATTTAAGTGGCTCTTAAGGCAGAATACCTCCTGTCAGTCCCTGGCAGTTAGGTCCCTTGAGCCCTCCACAGTTAACATTCAGGTGTTCCAGTTGAAGTAGCTGTATTGAGATCCATTCAGTACAGGTGTTCACTTGAACGTGGCAATTGGCAGAAGTGATGATTCAAATCACGGTATCTCTAGTTATAGGCAAGTTTCCCACCCTCCAAAGTCCGTTGACGAATGGGTGCAAAACTCCACAGAAGTCTCATGAAAACAAATTAGTTTCAACTACATGAAGTACACAGGGAAATATCTAAGTTCCTGGGAAAGGTACAGTGGGAGCTGTTAGCAGGTGCTCCAAGGCCACTTGCTGTAAAATTCTAAAGTACATATTTCTAGCAGATAACGGAGAGGCCCCTTTGAGTCTCTTGCAATTAACAGTTAAGACACTCTCAAATGATTTACAAAGAACACAGTGAGACTTTTAGCAAACAGTAATGCCGGGCATAAAACGTCAAAAGCAAAATACACACATGGCATGTGCATATACAATTATGGCATGGATGCTGGCATCCATGACACCTCCCTTAGCATCAACATACAAACACTTAATGACTATTCTACATTGTGGACAGAGGTTGCAGGTAGCCATGTGCTGGTCTATAGCAAAAACCAGAAATAGGAGGGAGGCGGAAGAGGCAGGGGCTGAGCAGAAAGTCCCACTGGCCAGCTTGTGTACACCACGGCCAGCCGCCAACCCCTCTCAAAATACATGACTTTTATATGTCTGGTATTTAAACTGTGTTGCCCCCTAGACAGTTCCAGAAAAAAACAAACTATCCAGGTGTCACCTGGCAACCATACCCTATAGAAGACTAAACATACAGGGTGTCACTGGCTTTTTCCTGCTCTGTTTTATCATTTCTGATTTGATTAATGTTGTCTACAGGACATTTTAGAAAGATGTCTAAATCATGAACTGAAAGTTCCCACCTGCATTTCATTGAAATTTTAGAGTGCAGAAGGAAGGAGTCAATATACCATTTGATAATGGGGGGAATCTCAGCCAACTATTGTCTCAACACCTTTATTTCCAGTTAGGAAGAAAAGTAGATGTGGCAAAATACCATTCCCCCATGCCATAGATCTTTTCATGGACAATAATGTACACCCCTAACCTCCATCACTATTGGCAAGAGTGGGGGTTGGATAGGATGACCCCTTTCCACTCACCTTCCTCCTGAGTAAGAGACTTGTGGTGGCAGGTGGGAAGATTTTGTTTCCTTCCTCCTCCACTCTGCAGACACCCATTTTACAATACCTGGCTCCTCGGTGAAGTGAAGGTAGCGAAGATCTGCCTATAGCAATGCTTGTTGGTGGTGCTGTAGAAGACCCAAGCCAAAGTCTCTTCATTTTTCACTGCACATCCATTGGCTATCACTATTTCAATGCCTTTCTCACCAAATTTTACCTGGTTCTCTCCTCCCTTCCACTCTAAGAGCAGTAGGAATCCCTTACCTCGCAAATGCTACTTACCATCCAGCCACTTCTGGGATGTCATTTTGATCTTATAAAAGAAGCTATAAGTTACAAAGTGAAACACTTTCTCTTCCCTCAGGAAGGTATAATTATAGTGAGGGTCTGGGAGGTTCACAAATTCATCCAATGCCTTCCATTCCATCAGCCAAACAGAGGACAAGCAGGCTGCAAAGACGTAAATCGTCAGAGGATGCATGTCCCAGCACCTAGATGGAGTCTATGCCTCTTCTCTCCTTGCAAGTGTCTCCTGCCAAAGGGGAGAGGTTTGATGCCCACGTTGAACACTTCTGTTACCTTTAAACACCACCCAATACCCAAGGAGTGCATTGCAGTCACACAATCATCCCATGTAGCAGACGAGGAGGCTGGCAAGAACATCTTGCCTCTATGCAAAGTATTAACATAAACAAAGTCTAATGAGGATTAGGAAACCTCTGCAATATAGGACTATAATCTGCTAAGCGTCTTTGAAGGTGAACCCATAATCAGGGAACAATTAGTTTCTATTTCTCATAATGGTGGAGGAGACAGGACTCAATCACTCTCCAGAGCCCCATTTGCTATGTCATGAGATTGTGCTGCCTGCTGTGAAATTTGATTTTCAAGATGGAATCTGTCGGCTGCCAATGGATTTTTTTTAATTGGAAATTTTATTTAAAAAGAAAAGATGTAAGAAAAGTAGAAAGTGCATAGTAAAATATTATACAAACACTACACTGGATATTGAGTTGAGATTTATACAATCTTATATAAACAGTACTTTTGAAATTAGTTTGATACTTATACAAGCATTGTATTTAAAATTAGATTGAACTAGTAGAAGAATAGAATCAAAATTTGCCATAACTAAGCATAATTGTGTAACATCTCTCCATCTCTCCCTTTAATTTTACTTCACAAAACTATATCAGCATCTATTTCCCTTCCCTTAATTCTCTATATTTTATCTTCTTGTCTTTATTCTAAGTTACCTTAATTAATGTTAATTTCTTCCTAAATAGTCAAGGAAGTCCTTCCATTTCCCCCCAAATCCAACTATCGGTCAATTATGCAGATAAGTAGTTAATTTGGCCATTGATGCATACTCATAAAACTTATCCCTCCACTGTAACTCATCATGGTAGGTACCTGTTTTCCATTTTGTGCATATAATACTCTTGCTGCTGTCACTGTATAACAAAAAAAATCTCCCTGTTCTTTTTAAAGATTAGCTGGTAGGATGTTTAAAAACATATTTTTTGGATTTAACTCAAATCTGAGTTTAAGAATCTTCTGCATTGCTTCTTGTATCTTTAATCAATATTTTCACATTTTCTTGCCGGTCTGCCACAGATGAGAAAATGTTGTGTCCATGCTTTGGTGTTTCCAACAACATCCAATATAACCCTTACTCATTCTTGCAATGTCTTTGGGGTAGAGTACTATCTAAAGAACATTTTATACCAATTTTCTCTCAATAACTGGCAATCTATAAATTTAACATCCTTAGTCCATAAATTTCCCCATAAATTCATCGAAATAGTTTCTCCAAAGTTTTCCATCCATTTTAGCATATAGGTTTTTACTCGCTCCATTTCTGTGTGGTATTGCAGTAAGATTTTGTATATCTGCCCCAAGAGGTGCTTCAGTTCTCCAGATAGTAGTAGTTCAAATTGTGTTTTTTTTCTCAACCTACCGCCTTCTTTAAGAGTTTGTTCCTTTTGTCTTGATACTATTTGGTGATATATCAGCCATGGGATATTTTTACCTTGAATTTGGATTTCTTGCCAAGTTTTTATATTTTCTTCCTTATCAATCATTGATTCATAACTGAGTTCTATTCTTGTAGGTGCGCCATAGTAAGCATTAATTGGTGACTTCAGGGGGAGATTAGTGGACTGTATTTCTGCATTGAAACCATATTTCAAGCAATCCATCCCTTAATATATGGGTTCCATCCTGCTTATGAATAGGTTTCCATGATTTCTTTATCCATAAGTAATTATGACTACTAGGGGTGTGCAAAGGCAACCTGGTTCGGGTTTCCCAAATCTGGCATACCCGAATCGAGAAGCCGATTCGGGTATAGTAGAAACCCGAATCACCCAGCTGATTCAGGAATGCCGATTCGAGTTGATTCGGGTTGATTCGGGTAAGCTTTTTCAATGGGAAAAGCCTCCCCCAGGCTTCTCTGAAGCCTGGGGGAGGCATTTTCCCACCGAATCAACCCAAAATTGGTGTGGGCCTTTCCCTAACTCCCCTCTAACAATCCCCCATTTCAGACCGATTGGACTTTGGGGGGCCATGTTATGGCCCCCCAAACCAGGTCACCCTATCCTCGCCTATAAAAGAGCAGAGCTTTAGGTTGCTGCTGCTGATCTCCTAGCTCCTAAGTTGTGCTTGCTGCTGCTGATCTTCATTATTTCCTATGGGGAAAAAATGATGCCGCCATGCAGGATTGTCTTCCCAGGGGTGGCATTTTGCATGCAAAATGCCCCCCAACCCTCAGGGGCCCTTCTCCCACCTTTCCCCCCACCCCCACCAAGGCTCAGCCTGCTCCCACTTGGGGGGGCCATTTCATGGTCTCCCCAAGTAGGTGACCTTTTCTCTACAACCTATAGCTGGGGGAGGCTTGTCTTGCCAGGGGTGGCATTTTGCATGCAAAATGCCCCCCCAACCCTCAGGGGTCCTTCTCTCACCTCTACTCCCACCCCCCACCAAGGCTCAGCCTGCTCCCACTTGGGAACTTCTAAACTCTCTTTCCCAGGGCAAATCCGCACAGCCCAGGGGTGCCATAATGGGAACACTCCTGAGTGCCAACTTGTCCCTGGGAAAGAGCACCTGACCTGACACACAGACAACCACCCCCTGACACCCCCCCACCTACAGAGAAGGCTGGCCAGCCAGCCCCATTGTTCCCAATGCTGGGAACCAACCTCACATCAAAGAAGGGAACACACACACAATTATTCAAGTTTGAAAAAAACTTTATTTTATCACTTTCAAAGTACAATAGGTCAACAAATCAAAACAAATCACACTAATTGTCCCCCACACAAAAGGACTACACAATTCACTACACATCAGAGAATCTTTAAAAAAATTAACACAACCAACTTCAAATCAGAGATTCAACAAAACCATAACAAGAGCTTTCAAAAACACTTCATTTCATGAACTGCTTAAATTTACACAGCAGCAAGGCACAAAAGGGCATGAAAACAGCATGCTTGCAGCGAGTCACACCACACAAACATAACACACAACCAACTCAATTAATATTAGACAATCAGTAAAACTTGAAACCAGCATTACAAGACGTGAGTTGCACAGCAGCGGGGCAAAATGGGTCAAAAACACTTTCTGTCTTGGACAGATGTAGGCAACATGGCAGCAGGGCACACCCACAGGCAGGACAGCATTGTCTTAGACTCTTAGTCAGAAAATAACACAACTATCATGAAATAAAATACTAATTTGCTCATCCCCTCGACACCAGTCCTCCATAACAACAAAACACAGAAAGACTTCTTCTCTTTCACAATTTCTTTATTTCTAGGCGCGTGAGCCCATCTGTCAACCACCCCTCCATCACCAAACTTAATTGGGGGGAAACCACTGCAACAAGGTCCAGCAGAACCAATGTCATTTCCTTGGGCTATGCTTTTAGTTCAGCAACACAAAGCTGGAGCTGACACTGCCAAGGCACAGACCACTGGTATTTGTGGAGCGGTGTTGCAGAGTTCCCCCCCCCCACCAGCCTCAGCATGTAACTGGAAACATCTGCAAGACATCATCATTGGCTGCTGCCCATCCCCAACTCTCCTCTCTTCAACCCCCCCCCAAACAAACCAAACAGCAACCTTACAATTTGGGGGGGGGGTCTTTTTTTAAAAAACAAACAAACATTTGAACTCTTAACAAACATTTCAACTTTTTTTGTTTTTGTTTTTCCTTTTGTAAAAAACTTCAACACTGGAAAACATTTTAAACAGAAGGATCTGACAGTTTCCGATTCCCTAATCCCCACCTAAGGAATCCCTATCTAACCTATTTCTCCCTCCAGTGGCAATCCATGTTTCTGGGGCATTATTTTTCAGAATAAATTTGGTCCCACAAGGTCTGTCTCAGTGATGGGAGATGTTTTGAATTCCCTTTGGGGGGGGGGCTTTCAAATTGCTGGGTGGATTCCCTTTGCCACTGGTTCCTAACCACCCTCCCTTTACTGGCCGGTAGAGGGAGAGCGCGATTCCAAAGGATTTGACTCGCAGAGGATGCAGGCCACAAGTTGGGCTCACCTCAGTCACTCTGGAAGTCCAGTCCTGAGAAATCGAAGAGGCGAGAGTTGACCTTCAGGAAGGTCAACTGCTCGACTCTCCATGGGAGAAGGCGAGTGCGATGTGGGCCGAAAATGTTGCCTGCATGAGAAAAGACGTGCTCGGTCTCCACACTCATTGGAGGGCATGAGAGCAGCCGCTGCGCCTCGAGGGAGAGGTCCGGCCAGACCGACTCCTTCTTGGCCCAGTAGCTGAGCTGATCGGTGGAGAGCGACTCGCAGGGCTCCGCGAGGTAGTCCCTGACCATTGCCTCTGCCGGATCCTCTCTCATGGTCCTCATGACCCCAGAGGGGAGGAGGGCCCACCGGAGCAGCTCCATCTCCATCGGCACTCTGGTGGTGGCCGCGGGGGGGGGGGCTGTGCAGAGGGGGCTTCAGAGGGACCCACACGGCAGGGCCCCTCTCGTGTCCCCCCTGTCGACAGGCGTCCCCTCGCGGCCTGCCTGTGCCTCACCCAAGAGCAGAGCCCGTCTCTGGCTTGGGTGAGGTTCCCGTCCTGCTCGGCGAAAGTGCCCTTTATGCGCGGGTCATACATGGTCGCCAACATGTATGACTCGTCCTGCGTGAGAGGAGTTAGCCTGGCAGCTATGCCATGCTGCAGCCTTCTCACCAGTGCGCGTACCGCTGGAACAAGGTCAGCACAGGGCGCAACCCGGTCTGCAAGGGTGGCCAGATTCCTCTGGAGCGTGTGCACCAGGGGAATGACCAGACCGAGGGTCGCCGTGTCTGACGAGACCGCCACAGTGAAGTCCTTGAAGGGCTTCAGGACCTCCACTGTCTGGGTGACAGAGAGCCAATCCTCCCGGCTGAACTCACCCACCTGACTCGCACCGCGGTTCTCGGAGAGCCGCGAGTGGAGTGCAGCCTGATGCTCCACCAAGCGCTCAAGCATGGTGCAGGTGGAGTTCCAGCGAGTGCTTACGTCAGTGATTAGAGCGTGCTACGGCACACCTGTCCTGACCTGTGTCTGGCGCAGTTCGTGCGTGGCTTTCACGCTGCACGAGAAGTGACCCGTGAGCCTCCGACATTTCTGGATCAGTAACTGGAGTTCATGAGTCCGGGTATCAAGGGGTTCCTTCGAGGAGCCCAACCCCAGCGCATCTCTCACCACTAGGTGAAGTTTGTGAGCTGCACAGTAGACGCACTCTCGGCTCACTACATGCGCCGCTGCCCTCATGTTCTTGCCACCGTCCGTCACCATGCATCCCATGGTGGTGGGTCCCTGGCCTACTCACTCTTCCAACTGTCTCCTCAAAGTGGCAGCGATGTTCTCCACCGTGTGGTACATGTCAAGCACCTCAGCATGAAGCAAGGCCTTGCAGTAGCCGGCCCGGCGGTCTCCCATCCTTCCCTGGCTAGCTGTGCTAGGCACCACCCCCGGCCCCCACCCAGAACCGCCTCAGGTTCCCACCAGTGAGCAGTAAGTGAGAGGTACGCTTGCTGCACACTTGGGCAGGTCCAGATGTCGGATGTGAAGTGCACAGTTCTCCCGGCAACCCGGGACAGCTGTGCCTTCACATTGTCCCTGGCAGCCCTGTAAAATGAGGGCACCACCGATCTGCTCAACGTTGTGTGAGCAGGGACGGTGTACCAGGGAAAGAAATCGTGGAGCAGCCCTGAGAAGCCGAAGTCTTCTACTATGGAAAATGTTCTCCCATCCACCGCTACCATGTTGACAATGTGGCGCGTGAGGCGCCGGCTCACCCTCCGGATCCCCTCTCTGGGCACACTAGGGCCCTGCGTACCAAGCATCTCCGGGAGAGAGGCTTGGCATCCCTTCCCTACAGGAACCCTTGGGGGGAGAGCACCAGAGGAGCCTGCCTCCTTCTGGCTAGCTGGCGGCCGTGTGGCGCCACTTGAATTCTCCTCCCGAAGAAGCACCACCTGGTGGTGCCTCTTCATGTGGTTCCTCATCCCAGACGTGGTGAGATACACAGCATCTCTGCCACGGTTGATGCACTGCCTACAATGAAGGCACTGGGCTGCTCGGGGATCCTCCGTTGTCTGGAAGTGCTTCCAGATTTCGGAGTAACGGGCCGGCCCACGCTTCACAGGAGAAGTGCTTTTGGGCCCACCCTGAGGCACCTCCTGTGAGGTGCTCTGGCCGGACACACTGTCCCACTCTCGGGGATGGACGAGGCTGAAGGGGCAGAGATGTGGGCTCTTCCACCACAGTCTCTGCCTCTTCCTCCTGCATCCTCTCCTCCTGCACAGCCGCGAGAGGCTTGCTGCTGGCCTCAGAGGAACCTGGGGTGGATTGCCCCACAGGGGGTCTCACGGGCAGTTCCTCCAACATCCTCTAGGTTCCTGGGGTGATCGTGAGGGATGGAAAAGTCACATGCCCCACATCCATTCCAGGAGACACCACATGCTGCCCCTCCTCCAGCAGCTGGCTCGCAACCACTGGAGGAGGAGGAGCCTCAGCAGCAGGCCCCCGCCCAGTGCCAGCCCCTGCCTCATGCACCCGGGTTGGGGGTGGCCCTCCAGCAGCTGCCTCAGGAAAGAGAGTCTTGCGAACCCTCTTCCTGTCACCAGAAGCCAGGCTGGTGAATGGCAGCAGTGCAGGGGAGGGCCTCCTCCGCTCAGATGGGGGGGCTGCCGCAGCAGTCCCCCTCTCCCTCCCCTCCTCCCGTCTAGATTTCTCCCTAGCCTTTCCCCCAGGGCCCCTCTCTGCTTTCCTCTCTGACATACTTTCCCCTCCCGAAATCTACACTAACTGATCAGAAAACCTTGGGAAAACAAAGGTCAACTTTGTTTTCGAGACCTAAGTTACCTGCTCTAAATCTGTGCTTCTAGTGGCTCTGTGACTTGGAGATGAACAATCAAGTGCCCTTTTAAGCGACCCTATTTATGTCGGGGAACCTGAACCTGCCAAACAGCTGAATTCCTCCGGAATTGAGCTGGCCCTAAACCCCAGTAGGTGACAGACAGCCTTAGACACTCACACACTAGTATGCCCGGGCTGACCTGGCACCACCATGGGTGCCAGAGATGGGCAGTGGAACCCTAGTTATGGGGGCACTAATGGGAAGCCTATTGACAGCTATTCCAAATTTTTATATATATATATATATATATATATATATATATATATATATATATATATATATATATATATATATATATATATACAGAATTCAAACCTAACGCTCACTCACTAATGCTTTTCCTGCTGAGTCCCTATTTAGTTTTTTTTAAAAAAAACTAGGCTTGGTTTCCCTAACGATTAAGTTGAGGGCAATTAGCCACTGAATACCTACCAACTGGCCTACCTACCTAAGACACTATTTAGCGGGAACAATGTTTCTGTGGTGTGTCGGTGTGGGGTGTGGATGTGGTGGTCTGAAAACGTGCCTCCCCCTTCCCAAGCTAGCAAGAACACACCCCTAAGCCCACCCAAATGTAAACCCAGACTCACTCACCAGTCCTGCAGTCCAGCGATGTTCAGGCGGTCGTGCAGCTGGTCCTCCTCTCCTCCGCTATGCTGTCAAGAAAGGTGGAATCATGATTCAGTTTCATTTTCCCGGCCATGTTGGACACTCCTCTCCGCAGGTCCGGGAGTAACCGTTTGAGCAGCCTGACTGGGCGGTTGACCCGCGAGGGTTAACCCCCAGGACTTCCAGTGAGGGAGCCAGGGTCCAGGGCGCCACGGGAAGAACCCCCTGGAAGCAATGCAGGGGGTAAATTGCCCGTTTGCTCCAATGGAGGCCGGCAGACTTGCGCAGCACTCCATGTGCTGCCGGGCCAAGGAGAACGGCAATAAGCAGATTTAAGGTGAAAGCCTGTAAGTAAGCGAATCCCTTCTGATTTAAGCATATGCGAAGGATTGGTGGGAGTTGAAGCTAAAAAGGCGCAGATTTCTTCCCCTGCACCAAGTTTCGGAACTTAGTTGGCGCCCCCCCCCTAAGATGGCAACGAGAAAGCAGAGCCCAGCAATGAGTAAATCGGTGATGGCGACGTTACAGGGGAACGGGGAAACTTTGGAAGAGATGGTGAGACGAGCAGTCTTGGATGCTGTGCAGCCCTTTGTTGCGAAACTGAATGAAATGGGGCAAAAGGTTGATACAGTGGAGAGCGAAGTGAAAGCCATTAAAGAAAAAGCGACCGGAGCAGAGCAGTCTGCACACGAGAACGCAGTACTCATGAAAGCAACAAGTAAGGAAGTGAAGCTTTTGGAGAATCAAATAATAGGATTACAAGTGGACCGTGCCCAAACGGTACTGCGTCTTCAAAATGTAAAAGAAGAGCAAAGTGAAAATTTAAAAGATTTGGTGTCTGGACTTTTGGCGCCATTCGCAAAGGCAACTAAAGAAGAGCTAAAAAGCAATATTTTGGAAGTTCGGCGGACATCTTCAAAGTATGTAATGAAGCGTCAGCTGCCTCGCGAGATTATTTTTGACTTTTCATCTAAGAAGATTCGGGACACCATCTTATACAATTCGTATAATGTGGACTTGGATTATTTGGGCAATAAGGTTAAAATATTGAAGGATGTTCCCTTTTTGGCTCGTAAAAGAAGATTTAAGTATAAAGGACTTGCGGCTTTCTTGAGGAAATGTGATGTAAAATATAAATGGCTGTTTCCAGAAGGCGTCTGGTTCAGATATAAGGATCAAATTTACAAGATTACATCGGATGCGCAGCTGACAGACTTTTTTGTTCAACCATCAGGAGTTTCAGCAAGAAGAAAGTTCGAAGTCTGAAGGGGAAAGTGGGGGGGAGGAAAGAGCAGGCACAGCTGTTCCAGCTGTGCAGAGAGAACTGAGACCGAGATGCAGGGGGGGGGGGAGAAGTCTTGATCCTGAATATAATCTGTATTGTATAAGACCTATCAACCTGATAGCATATTAGAAAGTTAACTTTTAAGAAAAATTGCAGCATGAAGGGAATACAAGACATGTAGTGTAGCATTTGTTGTTTGTATGTTGCTTTTCCCTTTTCCCAGTCCTCCCCTCCCTTTCCCCCCCTCCCCCTTATACTTGTGTAGTCTTTTGTAGTTTTTTATGTTAGATATTAAAAAAATAATAAAAATTTTCAAAAAAAAAAAGAAAGGTGGAATCATGTTAACAGAGTCAATAACACGCTGGACACACACACAACCCCCAAAAGTCAAGGCCCCGATCTGCTTTGGGCCTAGACAGTCCAGAAGCCATTGTGAGGAAGTGGTGCCATAGTTAAAAGTCAGGTCATGCAGGAACCCCCCTCCCCCAGAAAGGCTAGGGCCAACCAGTGGTAAAACACAACACATCCACCCTGCAGAGCAGGCCTGTGTGTAGGCCCGAATATGGCACACTCATTTTTTGGTGGAAACAGTAGATCAAGCCCACCCCCCACACTCAAGCATAACAAAGGAAATATTAAAGAAAGAAAGCACAACAATCAATATTGAACCCCCCCAACCCCCAAACAATGTCCTCTTGCCCAACTAGCAAATGTCCCTCCTAGCTCAAGCCATAAAGACCAAACTAAAGCATATGCTGGCAGATTGCCACAGCAGTAGCAATAAATTCAAAAAACAAATTTTAAAAAAAACCCTACCAGTCCTCCTCTCCAGATGTCCAGCAGCAAAGTTGATCCTCCACACACGCAGAGGTCTCCAAGCCGATGTCCTCCAAGTGCAGTGCAATCCAATCCAGAAGAGGTCCACGAATGGTCAGTAACCTGTTTGTGAAGCATGCTTGTGAGTGCCAGGCCAGCCAGCAAACAGGCGGCACCAAAGCCAGAGCAGCAGGCCTGTGTGTAGGCCAGAGGCTGGCACACTTGTTTGAGAGCCTGGTGGGACGCACTGGAATTGGATGAAGGGGACCAGAAACAGCACAGCAAGACACACCAATCCAGTTTTGTGAAGCAAACAGGCACCAAAGCCACCCAGCAGACCTTCTAGCCTGTGTAGGCCCAGAGCTGGCACAATCATTTTTTAGGCCTGGGAAACAGTAGATCAAGACCACCCCACACTCAAGCATAACAAAGGAAACATTAAAGAAAAAAAGCACAGCAACCAATGCTGAAACCCCACCCCCAAACATTCTCCTCTTCTGCCCAACCTGAAAATGTCCCCCCAGGCCATGCCAAGACAGACTAAACTGAAGCATCTTTTTGCATAGGCATGCCACAGCAGCACATTTCCCAGCCAGCATCCAAAAATTTATAAAAATTAAAAAAAAGCCTACCAGGTCTCCTCTCAGGATGTCCAGACAAGCACAGTTGATCCTCCAGGCAGATGTCCTCCAGGCGCAGCCTCTCTCCTCTCTCTCAGTCAGCACACAGCAACAGAACTGTTCAGACCACTCTGTCTTGCCCCAAATTTAAATCCCCTTCCCCTGCTGCAGCCTCAGCCAAAGATTTGAATCTATTGGCTGGCAGAAGGATGCAGCAGTGGGATTGGTAACTCCTAAAGTCCCCCCTCCCTTGCCTTACCCCCCACACTCCAACAGTCACCCTCCAAAGCAAGCGCCTAGCAAAATGGCGCTGAGAATCAACCCGAATCAACCCGAATCAATTCGGGTTATGGCGATTCAGGTTTCCCGAATCAACCTGAATCGGGGTGATTAGGGTTTTTGGGGGGTTTCCGAAACCCAAACCGCACACCCCTAATGACTACCTTCTTTGATGTCCACTGTCTTCAATTTGATATGTCTACTACTTGGATTTATAATCCAATCTGTTATCCAAATTTATCCAGATTTATTCCTGATATTTTTGGATCCACCTACATGAAGGAAAAACAAAAGAACATGCATTATTGAACGATGCCTTAAAGTGGTCCTATACTTACCTGTTGGATTCATTTATTGCAACCCCAGCCGGAATGAAGAGACAGACACAGGCTTGGAATCAAAGGGCCATTTATTTACATGACCATTAAACAGTAAACCATGGCAAGGGCCAACTAAGCAGTACAGGTCAAGCCATGGGGTCCTCCACAGACCTCTGCCCTGACCTGTCTGGGTGAGCCCCACAGCCCCAGGTGTAGGCCATCCCTGAGGTGGCTGCAACCCAGCCAGCCAGGCAGATGGATCCCCCCATCAAGCACCTAATGCCCCAGCCGTACAGCATGAGGGAAGGCCTTGTCCCTGGGGATCCCCGCAGGCATCTGCCTGTGCTATGGTAACCGCCACAAGCATACTGCACTGTTGGCAGATCTCGTTCCCCACCCCTGGGGAAGCACCATGGGGTGCTCACTGGCCTGCGGCCTATTCCCAAAACTCTCCTGCCAGTGACCTAACAAACAATGCCACCCAAAACCAATACCTCAAACCCCAGTCAACATTGCAAGGTAAGTGAAAAAAAACCCTTTCCCAGCAGCCAATCAGGAAAAAAGGGTAAAAAAATTCTACCTGGCTCTGAAAACAGCAGCCGGCTAATCCTGCACTATAACAGGGTGAGGTGGGTGGGCTGTGCGCTGAAGGCAACTGTGGCTGGGAGAGTGGAGCCGCCTGCAAATGACCCTTGGCTCCGCTCCTCAGCCAAAGCCCCAGAAGGAAGGGAGCCTGTCTCTCCCTCCCGGCGAGGCTGCAAACTATAGACTCCGGCTTGAACAGCTGCGCTGCCACCAGGTAAGCTGCCTTCCTGTGGGAGCACCTTGTGACAATGCACCTACAAGAGAACAGAAAAAAATATTTATTTATGGGGTGGATGGACTATTGTGTTTGGACTTCCTGGCCACTGTTTGCACTAAAGAAGATTCTTAGATAGAAATATAGTTTTTGTATTCGGATATTCCCTATTTATTGTTGGAAGTTGCTATTTGTTATTGCTATTTATTGTTGTACTTTGCACTTCAACACGTGACACTTATAACTATATAATCACATCAAATTTATTATTATTATATGAAAATTAATTATATGCAGTAGTTGATATATATCTTCCCCGGGACCTTGGGTTTCTATTTTGGTTACAGGTTTTTAATAAGGGTGGCTTTGTTGTGTTATGCCACTCCTGATCCCAGCTGGGTGAAGATGGTATGAAAGCATTGCCCCCTGCTCCCCTCCTTATCCCAGCTGGGTGATGTGTGGCCAGGTATTGACACTAGCTTTACTCCTGATCCCAGCTGGGTGAAGGTGGGTGGGTGGGCATTGCCTCCTGCTCCACTCCTTATCCCAGCTGGGTGAACGCAGTAGCAGGCTTTGCCCCCTGCTACATTCCTGATCCCAGATGAGTGAAGATGGGGGATGGGTATTGCCACCTGCTTTGCTCCTGACCCCAGCTAGATTAAGGTGGGGGGGTGGGCATTCCCCCCTCTCTGTTCCTGATTTCAGATGGGTGAAGGCAGGCAGGGGAAATTCTGCCACTCTGCGCCTGATCCCAGCCTGGGCTTTCCACTGTGGTGCAATCTCTGGTGTTCTGGCTGCCTCATCTGGGCATCCCTCCACAACAGTGCCCTCTGCTGAAACACTAGGATAGGAAGTGAGTTGTCTTGAATATGCTTAACTTTTTATATAGGCAGATTTAGGATATTTCTATGATCAGTCATAAATTCTTTAATTGTTGTCTTTTGTAAAAATACACAAAATAAATAACTTTAGTTTTTTCTGAACTTCTCCTGCCTCCAATAAATCTAATTGGTTCTTTAACAGCTTAATTTTTTCCCATTTCTCTTCATTCCTTGTTCTTCTGTGGTCTTGTTCCATTTTTTTCAGTTTTTGAGTTAAACTGACTTTTACATCCAACTTAATTTTTTTTCTTTTGGGACGCTATTGCTAACAGTGTTCCTCTTATGTAAGCTTTGCTGGCTTCCCAAATTGTTAGACCTGAGTTCGATCCTGGCCAAAGCCAGGTTCAGGTAGCTGGCTCAAGGTTGACTCGGAGTTCCATCCTTTATTCTGGAATAATCAATCAGTTGTTCCTTGCATTTTTGCAATACATCCTCCTGTAGCAATACAGGGTCATTCAGTCTTCGTCTTCTTTCTTTCTTATCTCCTGTTTGACAAATTAACCCTATCAGATTGTGATCTGCTATCACATTCTTGGATGAATTTATGCTTTATCTACTTTTGTCAGAAGGCTCTTGGATATCCAACACATCTATTCTAGAGTACATTTGGTTCCTGTCTGAGAAAAATGTATAATCCCTTTCCTTTTTATGTAGCCATATCCAAGTGTCCTATAATTCCAGGGTTGACATACAGTTGAATACACACTTTGGAAGTTTTCAGCTTGACCTTGTCAATCTATCAGTTTTGGAGTCAAGGACACCATTCGTATGTCTGAAAATTAAGGTCTCCCCTTCTTAAAATCAAATAATTTCTGGAAGAATCTCTCATACAATTTATTTCGACCATTGTTTGGTGCATATAATGAGACCAATGTCTATATCTGTCCATCAGAGACCCTTATCTTTAAGGCCCTATATCCTCCCTCTTCATCTTTCTTTTCTTGAAGAATTTCCAGGCTTTGATTATTAACATATATAGCCACACCATTTTTCTTCAGTTGTGATGACGATATATAGACCTTGCTCATTTTTTTTACAGTTTAGTGAGTGTTCTTGGTATTTTTAAAATATGGGTTTCTTGAATACATATAATATCTAGTTTAAGTTTCTTCAATTGATTAAAACTTTTTGTTCTTTTAGAGGGGGAATTTAATCCACTGACACATTGACTGGATGACTCTACTATTTTCAGTGAAACAAAAGGTCCACTCACATGAAGCCAGGAAGGTGAAGGCAGCACAAACAGGAAGGGAGAACTGTATCCTCTCCATTACAAAGCAAAGCAGCTTTGAAGAACTTTCCTGACCTGTCAGAGCCGGTGTGGTTTAATGGTTAGAATGTTAGATTCCTATCTGTAGACCTGCATTCAAATGTGCAGTATGCCATAGACCAGGGGTGGCCAAACTGCGGCTTGGGAGCCACATGTGGCTCTTTTAGACATATTGTGTGGCTCACGGAGGTCTCTGAGTATTGCCGTGACCATATATTTTAGTTTATTTTAGTTTATTTCCCTCCCTTCCTTCCCTTTCCTTCTTTTTTTCCATGTCTTTCCCTCCCTCCCTCCCCTTCTTTCCTTATTTCTTTCCATGTCTTTCCCTCCCTTTTCCTGTTTTTTCTTCCTTCATTCTTTCTTACCATGTCTCATATTTTCAACAAAAATGTTGTAGTTGCTAGGTCTGACTCAGAAATACCTGGGGACTTTGGGGGTGAAGCCTAGCAAGGATGTGACATCACTTTTGTGATGTCACTTCCAAATCAAAGGTCAGGTGATGGCTCTTCCCAAGCTCCACCCCTTCTAATGAAGTCACTTCTAGCATATTGCACTAAAACACTACCCTTCCTGTGATGTCACTTTCAGGACACTCTCCCAAACCCACCTCTTCATCTGAAGTCACTTCAATGCATCATGTCTTGCGGCCCTCAAACATCTGACGTTTAATGTATTGTCGAAGGCTTTCACGGCCGGAGAACGATGGTTGTTGTGGGTTTTCCGGGCTGTATTGCCGTGGTCTTGGCATTGTAGTTCCTGACGTTTCGCCAGCAGCTGTGGCTGGCATCTTCAGAGGTGTAGCACCTGACGTTTCGCCAGCAGCTGTGGCTGGCATCTTCAGAGGTGTAGCACCAAGGTGCTACACCTCTGAAGATGCCAGCCACAGCTGCTGGCGAAACGTCAGGAACTACAATGCCAAGACCACGGCAATACAGCCCGGAAAACCCACAACAACCATCGTTCTCCGGCCGTGAAAGCCTTCGACAATACAACTACTGTAGAGTTTTTGCATCGGACATTTTGGGAAGGTATTTTTGAATTTTAGTAAAATAAAAGGAAATAAATTAAAATTAAAAGAAGATAGCGATTTAACTGGCAAGTTAATAACTGATTGAACTTATATAAAAATAAAAGGATTGGTGTTGCTGATTGCAAACCTATTTTAACAATGGAGCTCAGAAGCAGGGCGGCTGCTTGGAGTGGATCCAAGCCCAGTCCAAAGATGGCAAAGAAAATAGAAAAAGACAAACAGGAGTGGCAGGCAAGTATGGAAGTTTTGGAAAAAAGAATGTTAGAAGGCATGCAAAAAATGGAGGAAACCCAAACTGAAAAAATAATTAAAATGGAGAATAATTTACATTCCATACAGTGAATAATACACAGTTTAGTAATTTTCACAAAGACAAGTTTAACACAGCTATAATAGCGACAGCTCCAAAATGAATATTTATTAAATCCTTTTAATAGCTCAAGTCCCCATCTTTGACGTACACAAGTCTCATCAATCGGGTATAGAACCTAAGAAAATGCAGCATGATATTCGCTAGTGCACACAAGGCTAGTAATTTTTGTTGGTGTACACAAGGCTATTCATAAAGTCTAGTTGTACATTTCAGGTGGCTGAGAAGATATCAAAGCCCGTGTCTGGCGTGGACTCAACTAGGGGCCGGATCTGCTTCCCTCTGCTTCATCAGGAGTCCCTCGTCAGAACCACCATCAAGAATTCAATCTTAAACTGAAAACTTTGCATCTCTTCAGCATGTATAGAGCATCTCTCTGCTGTGAAGCAAGAGAGCAGCAAGCAGGGCAGGCCTATAGGAATGTAATATTAAGGAAAAAATTCTGTAAAGATCCTCTGCATTCAGATTACATTTCCCAACAGCCATTGCCTACCTTAACTAAGGGTTACAAGTGACGAATGACACTTGAACGGCAAGTGAATTTCTCCCTGTTCACTTGCGCTCCACTCAATCCACTTGCCGTTCAAGTGTCATTCGTCACTTGTAGCTTGGCCCTAAGACACCAAAACAGTGATGCAAAAAGATATATGAGCTTTATTATAATAAAACCCAGATGTGGATGCCCTCATTAAGACATGTGCATAAAGATCAGTCACAGCAGAGAGTCTTCTGTATTTGTTACATCTAATTATTTACAGAATACAAGATCAAAGGTTAACACAGGGTTTATACAAATAATTCTTTGGAAATGCTGTCTTCAGGAATTATGGCACCTGATGGGTCTGGACGACAAGACAGTAAATACTTCCTGATATAAACATGTCCAAAAGTTTGGCACCTTCTTCTTACAGTGTGAGTCTTAGAGACTGCTTTCCAAAGCTATTTCTTGATTAAAGGAAAACAAGAAATGTTGACATTCTTGTAGTTGCTGTAAGGTTACCATGAGACTGCTAAGCTAAAGGAAGAATGTTCCCTGAGTGTGTGTGTAGGTCTGCTTCAATAGCACTCAAGTATGGGTGAAAGGTTATAAAATTCCTTAATATGTATATGTCTAAAGAATACTAGAGGATTTTTCTATCTTAGGGACCCAAATCCACTTACATCCCTCTCATGACCTCCATTTATCCTCACAACAACCCTGCGAGTAGAGTTGCCAGATGTTCGGTTTTAAGCCAAACATTCCAGTATTTTCTTGGAGTGTTTGGGGAAAATGGAATCAAAATACCAGACACCTGGCAACCCTAGCTGTTTATGGGAGGAGCAGCTGGCGAGCCCAGCCTAGTGAGATTTCCTCTGGCCTCACAGTGTATTCTGCACACTAAGGGAGTAGCCAATTTTCCCATTGACTTACAGAAATGTTTTCTTCAAAGTTTTGCATCCATTTTATCATACAGTTTTTCACTTGTTCCAATTCTGTAGCATATTGCAATAGGATTTTGGGTCTCCACTGATGAGTTATTCAAACTGTTTTTATTTAGAACTAGCTTTTTTGAAGTCCAACCTATCCATCTGGGTACATCCAGCTGTCCTTTTCCTCATGATCTTAAATTCCAAAATGGTGTCTTGTCAATCAGTTCTTCCCAGTTGGCGGGAATCAGATCCAAGATAACAGACCACTTGCTTTCCTCCTCTGCCTTCTGGAGGATGAAATTGTCAGCAAAATGAGTCAGGACTTTGATTTTTAGCAGACCTTTCATTTTTAGCAGAGTTTGACTTCCAACAGATAGCACAGCATTTGAAATCAGCCACGAGCACTCCGTCCTGTCTCTTTGCTAGTTTTCTTATCTGGTCTAGGGAAGTTTTGTAATCTGGGCATCCAAGCCCTCCACCTCTAAAGCAGACTGCCACAATGATATCACTATTATTTCTCCTTTTAATTTTACCCAGAGGCTCTCAACTGTCCTGCCATGTGCAGATTCATGAATTTCCTCCTCTAATACTAATCCTGCCTTTTTTCTTTTTGCTCTATTCCTTTAAAAAAAAATCTTCTTGTATTAAGAGTTCAGATTCCTCCTGTTTATTTCCCATATTCTTCATGTTAGTGTAGAGGCATCGGAAGACATGATTTATGCCCATTGCAAATAATTACACTCCTATTTCTCCTACTAAGAAAATAATGACATTCAGGCCACAGTGAGAAGGAAGAGTCTCAGGACCTCTTTTTTTGAAAAAAAACTCATTCATTTAGAACATAATTCATGATAGATTTAATTTTGGTTGCAGAACCAAGTATTATGCTTCTACACTAGCACCATCGGGCTGTAAGAGAGAACATGCATGTGTGAAAGCTGAGCATGTGTGTTTTGGTGTTCTGCAGCCACCCAGAAAGCTCTTGCAAATGCTTCAGCCATTGGTTAATCCAGTCATTGATGAATTGGTGGCATGTCCGTGACTAGGATGTGCATTTTGAAAATTTTCATGATGTTTTCGAATCCATGGCTGTTGAGTGAAATGCTTATTGTGACTGGGAAGTTTTCTGATGCCTGGAGGAGGTCAGGGTGACGTTCATAACTCTCTGCTGCCATCCATTTTATACTTTCAACAACAGCTGAGCTTATTTCTGACTTGGAATAAGAACCTTGGTCTCTCAGTCTAATGGTGCAATGCTAAGCAGAGTTATACCATCAATGAATATATAAGGGGGTCACTGCTTAGGATTTCACTGCAATGCTCTAAGCGAATGAGCCATGCTAGTTCTTAACACAAAGTTCAGAGAAATAAAGGGTTGTCATCCAATGCAAAGGCTTCAATGAGAGTTTCTAAATGTGACTGGAGAATGTATTGGAAGGGAAGTGGAGCACCTTCCTTTGGGGAAAGGCTAAGCATTTTGGGGATTTGGGGTCTAAAGAAGAGACGATGAAGGGAAGACACAAAAATGGTTTATGAAATTAGATTTGAGGAGCAGAAACTGAACAATAATGTTTCCTGATGAAGGTGATGAGCAGTAGTCTCCCAACTGGCAAAAAAAGTACTATTTCCCTTAGGGTGTTGCTGTTTGCAGGGGCTTGCATCTAGAAAAAAATTGTTGTGGTGTTGTATGCAGGGATGTTGGGGGTGAAATTTTAGCATGAGTTTTCCATTGGGACATTACCACATCGGTGTTAAAATTTGTCAGGTTTTTCCCATTCTCATGATTTTTGTGGCTGTTCTTTTCAAAGGGGAAGGAGAGGCTCTGGGGCAGCTCTTTTTGCACTTAGCTGCACAAAATCACAAAGAACACAATGCTCCCTCTAATCTAAAGAACTCTTAAGTTTCAAGTAGATTGAACAAAGGGGGGTGATTTTACAGACCCGCAAAATAGGTGTGCTGTTACAGCAGAACAAAAATGCCTGTGTATTGGCTATAGAGATCCCTAGAAAATAAGGCCTGCACCTTTAAAGGACAGACTCATGGGAAATGTAGTTTTTTAACCATTTTTAGCCAATTTCCTCTAAGGAATAGTGGGAACTATGTTTTTTATGATACCTCTTCCACTTTTTGCCTTTATATTCACTCTCACGCAAGGGATGGAAAACCATCTTTATTTTTTTACTGTTAGCACATGAATAGGTTAGGCTAAATAAAGATTTATCTACTCAGTTTGAACCATGTCTGCCCTGCTGTTTTGAATGGTAAGCAGGATTCCTTTTGAGAGCTAGAATCTAAAATTCTAGCAGAGTGTGTTTTTCCTGTGCGTCTCCTTGAAAAATCCCATAAGTATCAAATAAATTGTGCAAAGCATTCAAATTCTACGGGACCCTGAAAAAGGCATGCCCACGGATAATTTATCTACATTCTTTTCTTGGTGGCATTTCACTGGGGGGAAGGGTTGAAGGGAGCATGAGTAGGGTGGGAAATGGCAGCTCTCTTTAGGATTGGCTGGCAGGGCTCTTTGCTCCTTACTTGCAACCATTCTGCAGTGTCACACATAAGACTTGAAAACCATTTTTTGAGATTCTTGCATCTCAAAGTTTTTTTTATGCAAGTGGCAATATGAAGCTGCAGGAGTTTGTGCATCTTAGCAATAAACAAAAGCCCTGGAAGATCTATTGCTGAATAAAATGCTTCTCGAAAACATGTGATATATAGTCCCCGAGCCAGGAATGAGTCCTCCTCTCTATTCACTGTATCTGCTTGATGGCAGAGAAACCCATGTCTGACTTTCACTTTTAGTAGGGTGCCGTTTTGAACTTACAATAAGCTATGTCCATGGAGACTGTACACTGAAGGAGGAAACAGTAATTTGTATTCTGCCTGAATGAATTACGCCGTTTTCCATGAAGGTATGGCTGCCACACTCCTCTTCAGATAGCCACTGGCTCCTACTGCATGTATAGTGGAAGTCCTACTACTGAGATTAGCAGCTCACAAAAGTCTAATCCTGTTTCCACAAGAACTAGTTCTCAGCTCCAAAAGCCAAATGAAACCTTTCATTTGGGCCAGTCCCAATAAGATAGAATAGTGGGCAACCTGTCGGTTCCTTGGGACTTTTCATTAGACTGGATGTTGAGAAACACCTTCTCTGCTCAAGCTCTTGGTTCATTTTATCAGTGGACTCAGAGGAGCTGGTCAGGGCTTGAATTCTGGTCACTGTGGCTCAATCTCTCCAATATGACAAAAGGAATGGTAATGGTTCTTAATAACGGTGGGTTTCCCCTTCAGTACTCCCTAATGGCTGTGGTCAAACACACCATCAGGACTTGGAGGTGACTTTTCTCAGTTTGGGGATGTGGGGCATGGTAAAGAAACCCTTTAGTCCTGCTGTCCAACCCACTTATTCCTCTGCTCCTTTTCTCCCCCTCTTCAACCATATCCAGTGGCACTAATAACAATTACTCAACTGTCATTCAAAGAAAGTTTTATTAACTATGAGAATGGAAAAGAGGGAAGCCATTGGTGTAGTGAAAATGATAATAGGAACAATAATGTGAAGGTATTTTTGGCTAATAATTTGCCTAACATCCAAGAAAGATGGGACATGAATTTTATGGTTCTGTGGCCCTAGTGTGGCAAGCTGCAGAGATTTCCTTGGGTATCTGAATCTGAGCTGGAATTTGAACTTTGACCCATTTATGTAGCTACGGTAGGAAACCTTTCATGGACCATATCACTCAAGCAACTGAGGACCAAACCAGTGGGGTCTCCACTGACGTACCCTAGAGTGCCCTCGATTGTTTGCCAATTGTAATTGTGTATGGCCCCTCTTCATGCTCCAACTCTGAGGCAGATTTCCCCCCTAAAAATCCAAGTTTGTCTGCTTTGGCTGAGCAGCCCCAAATAATGTGTCTTTATTTGTGTTTTTAAAGTTCTTTTTGTGTCCACCCTGATAAGCAGTTATTATATTGGCTTTTTAGCCCAGCCTAGACACTTGATTGGGGGTGGAGGAGAAACAGGGACCCTCTGTGTTTGAAATGGCACTGTAGACTGTATAGCATTCACAGAAAACTGCAACTTTACTGAATGGGCAGGGATGGAATATGGGCAGTCAGGGAGTGAAAGTGCTGAGGTAACATTTGTTGATAGAACAGAATATTCTTTAAATCACAGGCAAAATAATTTTCTTGGAGCTTATTTACAATAACAATGTTAGATCACAGAGTTCCCTTTTACAACTCAAGATTCCTGATTTAATTCACAACTGACCTGCCGTCCCCCTCAGAACAAAACCCCCTTTAGACACTGGGCAGGAATTATTCTAAATCATTTAAGAAGAAATAACCCTTCATCACTTGGATTGAATGGGAGACTCCTCTTACTACCCACTCACTCTTGCCAAAATACACTGCCAATTCTTTTGTGGATTTGTAAATGGGTTTCACCTTGTGCTGACTTTTACATTTGGAATTCTTAACTAGAATTGTTCCTTACTACATATATCCAGAGAGTTAGCCTTATTAGTCTGTAGTTGCAAAACAGTAAAAAGTCTGGCAGCACCTTTAAGACTAACCAACTTTATTGAGACATAGGCTTTCAAGAACAACAGTTCTCTTGTGCATCTGACGAAGAGAGCTATGGTTCTCAAAAGCTTATGCCTAAATAAAATTGGTTAGTCTTAAAGGAGTTACTGGACTTTTTACTCCTTAATACATGTTACAGTTCCGGCAAATGATTTCTTTTCCCTCACTTCAGAAGGGAACTTGTCTGACCTCCCCTATCAGACTTTCACACACTCAATTCCCAACTCCCAAGTGAACTCAAAATCCTGTTAGCACCAACTCTCATCCTGAAGGCTGGTACTGACTGGTTAATCTGAGAGAGAGGAGCAGCCTGTCAATCAAGCTCTCATTCCAGGAAGTTGTTAACTCCTTTCCTTCCAACTCTCTGAGAGCTGCACCTATTGAGCCTTCTTTAAAGTTCATTCAATCACAGCCCCCTTCAGAATGGAGTGACTTCATGAGATTGTTTTCTACAAGGCTTTTTGGTAACTTCCGTCATCTCCCTTGGGCCACATTCTGAATGTTTACTCCAGTGTGGTAAGTTGCAACTCTAGAGGAGGTAGAATTGAGCTGATGAAAATGGCAGTGGGGTAAGTGCCAGTTCCACCTCCTGAGGTTTTCTCTGTCCTCATCTAATCTAGTTTGCCTCTTAGCAAACATGGAAGCCAGAGAAGACAGAAATTGGCCTCAGTGAAGTGCACTGACCAGAGAGAGTCATCGAGGGGTGAAAAATCCATGTCCAAATTCTTGCTCAGCCAAGATGAAGGGTAGTCTTCAGAAAAATTTTCCTAGATTGTCTCAGTCTAACTTACCTCTCAGGGTTGAGAAATAATGGAAACTGAAATGTCAGTAGCATCTTTACTCTTATTCAGTTGTGTGATATTTATCCCATTCATTCTCCAGTGAACTCAGAGCAGTATATATGGTCCAACAGCCCCCAATTTTGATTTTTATGATAACCCAAGTTCTATCTTGGACCCTTTCCTTGTTACACCACCTATAACCACCACCAAAATTTCCTTATGAAAAACAAATGGCTTCATTGAAGTTTCTTGAAGATTGTTAGACCAACGTTCCAAGACATCCATCACCACTACAGTCATCACATGGGAAAGTGTCTGGGATGCTGTGGAGTTCTGATGTCAAAACCAAGAGGTCATTACCTACACCTCGTGGAAAGATTGCCTGTGGTGAAATTGAAATACTATTCAAAATGTAGCAGTGAATTCATTTCATAGCTTAGTATGGCTGTGGAGAAATGAACTAAGGGCTCAGAAACCACATTTGACCAAGCAACTTGCAAGTATGGATGCCCTTTAGGATTACTAAAAGTTTGAAGGCCTCAAGGCTTTATGGAAACTTTGGGTTTTAGATGCGGAAGAGGGATGAAATTAGGTAAACTGATAGTACTTTATGGTTATACTGAGGCCCATAGGAGGTTTTTGCTAATTCAAGGACATAAAGATTTAGGTATGCATCTGTTTGGAATAAGTTGTGTACCTTGATAGGGGAAAGAGGCAGGGAGAGAAGAAGAAACTTCATACCTACCTGAATGAAGAAGGCCCTCCATCCCTCTGCTGGAATTTGCAATTCCTTCTTATAAACTCCCGCTTTCTGCACAAAGATCAAAGAAGAGGGGGACAGGCAACATTTTTTAGTGTCTAGAAAGCTTAAAATATCTATAACTTGCAACACTACAACTATTTGCATGAATATATCAGATATTTGAATAGTGAAGTTGCCCCAATTTGTAGATAATGAAATCCATGGATTAGGACTACTTGGATGCAAGGGGAATTTTTCTCCTAACTTTGGGAATCCCTGAGGTCTAAAGATTAACCTTAAACCTTGAAAAATAGAAAGGAGGTTAAAAAGGAGAAGAAGGTGCCAGTTCGTGCACAGCAACGCCTCCTGTTTGAGCTTTGCGGCAGCCACCCGTTTTCTTCCCTGGTAGCATGGAGATGGGTGGGCAGTTGACCTGGCCTCCTCCATGTTTAATAGCTATTTAATAGCTACCTGTGTTATAAAAATCACAAGGCCCCTGGATTAAATGCATTTTGGTTTGCAAACAGGGGGAATCTAGCTAGCAGTTCCTGAGTCCCGCCCGGGGATTCAGGCATGAATGGAATGCCGAATGTAAATGCAGAGTGACCAGTGGTGATTAGTTTATAGTCCTCTCAGCTACAGGTAGAGCCAGAGCAAGAAAGGTCTTGCAGTGTCGCCCCACTTAACACATTCCTTTCCCCTCTTTCCGTGATGAGATCCCCTGCCCAAGACTGAGGAGAAATTAATTAGCACTCATACGCTTTGTAACTCCTTCCTGGGAAAAGGTCCATTCCCCAACTAATTTCATCAGGTCAGCTCCAGGGACACCAATTTGCAAACGTTCCTTTATGATTCAACAGGAGAGCAAAACCGTACTCTTTTGTCCCAAGCAATCAAGGTAATC
Source organism: Eublepharis macularius (assembly GCF_028583425.1). Lineage (NCBI taxonomy): Eukaryota > Metazoa > Chordata > Lepidosauria > Squamata > Eublepharidae > Eublepharis > Eublepharis macularius. Next base: position 172,010,674 of record NC_072792.1, read on the forward strand.
AAACCTTTGTTACCCCCAGGAACTGACCATTGGAGTCTCTGTCTTTTGTTGCTACACCTCTGAAGATACCAGCCACAGCTGCTGGCGAAACGTCAGGAACTACTATGCCAAGACCACGGCAATACATCCCGGAAAACCCACAATAACCATTGGAGTCTTTGTTCCAACGATTGGGAAGGCTCTTCCACCTCAGAGCATGGTGTGCCTTATAAGAAAAGAGACACTTGCCCCGTTCAAATTGAGTAGTAGTGCATGCTTATTGGATCTGAAGTGCTGCTACCTTGAGGTTACTCTAAGCCTCTCGCTCTCTTGGCTGAGGATGCTGGATGTTTGAAGCTATTCTTTTCCTCTGTGGACTGGACTACTTTAACAACAACAACAACAGTACTTGGAACCATCTCAAAAAACTTTGCAATTCATATGGAAAAACTGCAGCTTTCTGGCATAACACCTACAGAACTGCAAAAGACGGTGCTCCTTGGAACAGCGTACATATTACGCCAATATCTGGTTGATACTTAGGTCTCTGGCAGAAACTTGTATCAGCTTAGCAAGGGCAATCAATAATAACATGACCTCTGCTTATTGTTGATTGTGTTTCAGATAATTCGAATAATAATATAAGAATGAATCTATATACCTCCCTTCAGAACTACTTAACACTCAGAGCGGTATGTCATAATTATCCCCACAACAATAATCACCCTGTGAGGTGTGTGGGGCTGAGAGAGCTCCTAGAAGTTGTGATTGACCCAAGGTCACCCAGCTGAAATGAGGTTGGCACATCCTGCATCTGGGTCCAGGAGGCCATAGTGCTCTGAAGCATATGCACCAAAGGAATGACCAGAGCCAGGGTCGCTGTGTCAGATGAGACAACGACAGTGAATTCCTTGAAAGGCCTCTGACCTCCACTGTCTGAGAAATGATGAGTCAGACCACCACTTTGGACTGAACTTGTCCTTCCAAGTTTTGGTTTCTGAGATCCTCAACATGAGAGTGGTCTGCTACTCCATCAAATGCTCAATTATGGCAATGGGTGGTGTTCCAGCGAGTGACAACATCAGAGATCAGGGATGACTCTCTCAGCCTGCTTCTAGCATAGTTAGTGAGTTGCTTTCACACTGTGTGAGAAGTTACTCGTGAATCACCAGCATTTCCTGAGGAGACAATTGAACTCATGAGTTGAGGGGTACTCTGCAGGTTCATCAGTATTGAGGGTTAGAGTGTCCTTGACCATGAGGTGAAGTTTGCAGGCCTCACAATAAATGTGCTTGAGGCCCACTCACACCACTGCTGCCTTCACGATTGCATCCGTCTCCATGTATCCTGTGGTTACAAAGCCCTCTCATATCCAGTCCAGTAACTCACTCTTGATGTTGGCAGTGACGTTCTCCACTGTGTGAACCATGTTAAGAGCCTCAACATGGATCAGAGTCCCTCATCTGGCCCTGCCATACGCAGGTTGTCTCATCCTCACCCTGGAGGTCATCAGGTTGTCACCAGTGTGCAGTGCGTTAGAGGTATACATGCTGTGACTAAGTGCAGGTCCAGATGTCTAACATGAAGTGTGCATTTCTGGTGGCACAAGAAAACTCTGCCTTCACATGCTCCTTGACAACACAGTAAACAGAGGGCACCACCGTCCTGCTCAGCATGGTTCAAGCAGGGGGCATGTAACAACAACAACAACAACATTTGATTATATACCACCTTTCAGGACAACTTAACGACCACTCAGTGGTTTACAAAGTACGTTATTATTATCCCCACAACAATCACCCTGTGAGGTGGGTGGTGCTGAGAGAGCTCTGAGAGAGCTGTGGCTGATCCAAGGTCACCCAGCTGGCTTCAAGTGGAGGAGTGGGGAATCAAACCCGGTTCTACAGATTAGAGTCTTGCACTCTTAACCACTACACTTCTCTGTCCTGTACCAAGGACAGAGTAGCTGTAGCAGGTCTCAGAAGCTGAAGTCCTCTACTGTGGAGAAAGGTTTCCAAGTGGCAAGCCTAGATGTCCTCTGGATCCCCCTCTTGGTACACTAGTAGCACATGATCAAACATCTTGGACAGAGATGCTTGGCAACCCTTCCCTAGAGGAAACCTGAGGGGAGATTGCTTGAGGTTGTTGCAGGATGACTCCCTCCTTGCTGGCTTGCTGGCTTGCTGACAGCTGTGTGGTGTCAGTCTCTCTTTCCCCCCGCCCCCATGAAACACCACTTGGCGGTGCTTCTATATGTGGATTCTGAGACTGGTCATCGAGAGATGATTCATGTCCTTCCCTGGAGTGACTCGGGCCCTACAGTGCATTCGGAATACCGAGGGTCCTCTGTCTTCTTAATATGCTCCCAGAAGTTGGAGGAAGAGGTACTCAGGCCAGACTCACCTTGTCCAAGCAGAGCAGAAGAAGATGGCTGAGGGCAAAGGGGTAGAAATGTGAGGGTCACCACTTCTATAATCTCTTCCTCTTCTCCATCATCCTCTCCTCCTGCCTTGGCATGAAAGGCCTGCTGCTGGCCTCAGAGGAAACTGGAGAAGGTTCACTGATGTTGGGCTGGTCTGCCAGTTTTTCTAACATCTTCTGGGTCCCTGGGTTGAGCACAAGTGATGGAAAACTCATGTCCCCTAAGCCCACCACAAAAGACTCCTCCTGCTGCTGGGTCTGAACAGCTGGAGAAAAGGGGACCTAAGCAGCAGGCCCCTGCCCAGTGCCAGGTCTTGCATCAGGCACCTGAGGTGGGGGTGGTGCTTCTGCAGCTGTCTCGAGTAAGAAGGCCTTGCAAACCCTTTTGCTGTCACAAGAAGCCAGGCAGCTGTCCTGGCGCAGGCCTCCTCCATGTTGGTGGGTGGAGAGCCACAATTCTCCCCCTCCCCCCCACCTCTAATATTGTCCCTTGCCTTTCTTCCAGAGCCCCTCTCTGGTCTCCTGTCACTCATCCCCCCCACCCCCATAACCTACACTAACTACTAACTAACATTATTAAACAGTTAAATTATCAACCCCCTCAAAGCACCTAGCCAAAAATGCAAATTTCTTTTACAATCTACCTACCTGCTCTAAAAGCTTGCTTTGTGGGTCTAAAGCTGGAGATGAAATCTAATTTTTAAAAAGCCCTGTTTAGGTATCAGGCACTACACTATCAAGCAGCTTAATTCCACCTTCAGAAATCAAGCTACCCCTGAATCCCAATCTACAAATAAGCCTATGACAAAAAAACAAACAAAACCCCTACTTCTAATGAGCCTGACCTGGCTCCAAGGGACCCAGAGGTGGATAGGGAAAGCCTAGTTAAATGTCTCTAATGGATGGTCTATTTATCTATAAAATTAGATTAGAACCTGAACTCTTTCTACACAAGCCAATTCAAGGGGGAAAACCTCTGTTTGGTCCCTAAAAGCTACTAATTAAGTTCTGGTTTACAAGAACTACCACCAGCTTATCTTAAAAATACTTTTTAAAAATTCCCAACCCTCGCAGAATATCCAAAGTACACCAAACACCTGTTGCAGTTCATGTTGATTCCAAAGCAGACCAGGTCCAGGCCAGACCACAGTGAGAGCTGGCTGGGTTTCAGATCTCTCCAGGCAGCCAGACGACACACTCCCCTCAAAATGGTGGCTGTTCTGGGGCAAGCCTGCCTATTTAACTCCTTCCAGAGTAGTTGTAAAGATACACTCTCCTTTAGAGAATCCCATTGGCCTGAGAAGGAGAGTTCCTGCAAGGATTTGCTGCTCACTCCCCTTTCCCTTCAAACTTCCCAGGTAAGGAAACAGTGTTTCTTTGCTGTTCCTTTGCAAAGGAACAGCCCAGCTGTGATTACCAAAGTTTAGAAAATTAACCTGAATTAATTTGGTAAACTTGAGTTTGGGAATACCAAATCTGATTCGGTATTCCCCTTTCAGTTTGATAAAACAAGACTTCACATCCCTAATTCTGGTTCTTACTGTTAAGCACTCAAAGGTATTCCTTCATTATTGTCCAGTCTGCCATTTAAGATGCTATTATTAAGCCATATTTCATAGACCCATGCCTTCAGCTTTGAAGAGAGATGGCTGCAGAGACTGGTCTTTATCACTGATGGTCTCTTGCCTCTGGAATGCCCTCCCACTGAAGATAGCTTCATGTCCCTACCATTAACTTTTCCCCTTCCCTGGCCCCTCATTGACTTTCCCCTTTTCCTGCTTCCTTCTTTCCTTCACTTCCATATTTGTCTGCCCCCCCTTTATTCACCTTTCCCCCTTGTCCCCTGGCATCCACTCTCCTATGGCCCAGTTGTGTGGTGCTGGCTGATCCAGGCCCAGTTACATGGTGGGAAACCTGCAAGGACTTGAAGGGGGCAGTTCACTTTCCCCCCATCCACTTCCTCACACTGTTTCCTCATTCCCTCTTCATGGCAGCCCCCATATGCTTACCTTTCCTTACATCCCTCTATCCTAGAAATCCTCTAAACAAACTACCATTTGGCTGCTGTCCCCCTTGATCAATATTTCTTAATTTACTTCATATATATATATATATAAAATGCCTTTCTTCACATGGGAAGGAAGCCCTTGAGAGATTTCATCAGGACTTCAATAACTTTCACCCTACTATCAACCTAAGCCTGGACCACTCTACACAACAGGTACACTTCCTGGACACCACTGTACAACTACATAATGGACGAATAAATACCACCTTATACCGGAAACCAACAGACCAATACTCATATCTACATGCCTCCAGCTTCCACCCTAAACATACCACTCAGTCTATTGTCTACAGCCAAACCTTATGTTACAACCGTATCTGCTCCAATGCTCTCGACCGAGACTCACACTTAAGAGATTTACAACAAGCATTTTTGAGACTACAGTACCCACCAAATGTAGTGAAGAAACAAATCAACAGGGCCAGACTAGTACCCAGAAACAGTCTGCTCCAGGACAAACCTAAAGGAACTAACAACAGAACACCACTGGTTGTCACCTATAGCTCCCAGCTCAAACCCATCCAACGTATCATCAGTGAGCTACAACCCATCCTGGAAAATGATACCTCTCTCTCAGAAGTCCTGGGTGGAAGACCTTTCCTTGCCTACAGACAGCCCCCCAATCTTAAACGACTTCTCACTTACAATCAGGAATCGGCCAGCAGAGTCACCAGCACAAGTACCAGGCCCTGCAACAGATCCAGATGCCAGCTCTGCCCCTATATCTACCCAGGGAATACAATTACAGGACCCAATGGCATCAACTACACTGTCTCTGGCTCTTACAGCTGCTCATCCTCCAATCTGATATATGCCCTCATGTGCCAACAATGTCCTTCTGCTCTGTACATTGGACAAACCAGCCAAACTCTACGCAAAAGAATAAATGGACACAAATCTGACATTAGAAATGGAAACGTCCAAAAACCAGTGGGAGAACACTTCAATCTACCAGGACATTCCACCAAAGACTTAAAGGTCGCTGTGGTTCAACAGAAACCTTTCAAAAACAAAATCCAACGGGAGGCTGCTGAATTGGAATTCATATGCAAATTTGACTCTGTCAAGCTGGGACTGAATAGAGACTATGAATGGTTATCACATTATCACAGGTAACAGATTCCCTTTACAGAGGCGTGGTCTGGGGGAGCCCAGTGACGCCTGGTGTGGGCTTTCGGGGACCACAGTTCTCTTTGTCAGATGCAGCTGGCAGGGAGAGCTGTGGTCATCGAAGGCTTATACTACATAGGAATTGGATACTTTCACTGCTACAAACTAATAGGGCAAACTGACTGCACACCAAAAGGAGATGTTTACATTTCCAAGCAAAGGAATGTTTTGACTGCCTCCACGCTAATTGCATTCTGTCTCCTTGTGATATATGTCCCCTTCTTTCTCCCCTCTCTCCCCTCCTCTTCTGTATTTGACCAGTTCGGATCATGCATCTGAAGAAGAGAACTTGATTCTCGAAAGCTTATGCTACAATAAAATTGGTTAGTCTTAAAGGTGCTACTGGACTCTTTTTGATTCTTCACAATGGGGTCCCAAAGCAGCTTACATCATTCTCCTTGCCTCCATATTATCTGTATAATAATCCTGAACCATAGGTTAGGTTGAGAGTATGTGTGAGGCCCCGCCCCGCCGGCCGCGTCCTCCCCTCGTCCTGCCGTCCTCTGAGCTGCCACCAGGGGGTGGTTGAGGGAGCTCCCTCTGCCTCAGACTTGGTAGGGGCAGTGGTTTGGGCACCAGTCTCTGCCTCCTACCTGCTGCCTTGGAAATCTCTCGCACTCTCTCTGACCAACCTTCCAACCAGCCTTCTCCTCCCCGGCGTCATCGGGAGCTTCCCTCTTATAGCCCCTCCTGGTTCTGCCTCCTGCCTCTCCACCAATCCCCTTCCCCAAATCGCCCCTCCCTGATACCGACACCTGGCTGCCTTCACCTAGTTGGGCTAGACACCTTTCCATCACCCTCTCCGCCCCTGCTGTGGCCTCTGTGCTCGTTTCTCCCCTCTCCCACCCTTCACCAATCCCCAGTGGCTTTTCATACTGAGGAGCCCTCCCAGGACCCGTCCAGCCAACCCAGCGCGGGGACGGCTCGCCGGGCGTTCCTCCCTTCCTCCGATCTGGCAGAGCCCTTCCCCTGCCGGCGTTCGGCCGCGCCCGTCCCTGGGTTGTGGCCCGGGGCGGCCGCGGCGGTGACTGTGCTGGTCTCTCCCCGCGGCCGCCTCCCTCCTCCCACGCCGCCGTCGTCGCTGCGCCGGGCGGCCGGCCTGCTTTCGGCCTCTTCCCCGCCGCGAGCCTCGGCGGCGGCGCCCGTGGCAGCCGGCCCGGCGGCGGCGGCGGCGGCGGCGGCGGGCCCAGCCGCTCCGGCTGTAATGGCGGCCGCAGGCCCTGCTGCTCCGGCGGCCGCGGCAGGCTCGGCGTTGGTGCGCCGGGGAAACCCGAGGCGTCCGTCTTCTCCGGGCCCGCGGCCGCGGGCCTCTGGGTAAGTGGGGGTGCTTGGTGGGGGCCGGGAGGCTGGCAACGGGCCCTCTGAGGGTCCGTCGGCCCGGGGGGAAGGGCCCAGTCCGGGGTGGGTGAGGCCCACTCCGGACACCCCCCCCCCTGGGGTCCGGCGTTTCCTGGTCCATCTGCTGTTCCGGGATCCGTGACATGTAGTCCGCATTGGCATGGAGTCGACCTGGCCGGTGCCGCAGCTGGAAGCTGAAAGGGAGCAGAGAGAGGTACCATCTGAGAACCCGTGGGTTGTGGTCCTTCATGCGGGCCATCCACAGCAGGGGGGCGTGGTCCGTGACCAGGGTGAAGTGGTTGTTGGTCAGGTAGAACTGGAGGGCGCCTACTGCCCATTTCACCGCCAGGGCCTCCTTCTCGACGGTAGCGTACTTGACCTCTGCGGGTTGCAGCTTCCGGCTGATAAACAACACGGGGTGTTCCTGGCCGTCGACCTCCTGGGATAGGACCGCCCCCAGCCCAACATCGGAGGCGTCCGTCTGGACGAGGAAGGGTCGCTCAAAGTCCGGATTCCGTAACACGGGGGCCCCGGACAGGGCTCCGCGAAAAGCGTCGAAGGCCTGGAGCCGGTCGGGGTTCCAGCGAATAGTGGCGGGCTGGTCCTTACGCAGGCAGTCTGACAGGGGGCTGGCTTGGCTGGCGAAGTGGGGTATGAACTTGCTGTAGTAGCCCACCAGCCCTAGGAAGCGCCGCATCTGGCGTTTCGTTCGAGGGCGAGGGCTCTGCTCCAGCGTGGTGACCTTATCGGGCACGGGCCGTAGGACCCCGTGGCCCACTTGGAACCCCAGGTATGTGAGCTCCTGGAACCCAATCCGGCTTTTGCGGGGGTTGACTCGTAGGCCGGCCCCGGCCAATGCCGCCAGGACCATGTTCAGGTGCTGCAGGTGCGACGGCCAGTCTGGACTAAAGATGATGATATCATCTATGTAGGCCCGGGCGAACCCTTGGCAATGGGCCAGCACGTGATCCACGAGGCGCTGGAAGGTGGCGGCCGCCCCATGCAGGCCGAAGGGCATGACTTTGAACTGGAACAAGCCGTGGGGGGTCGCAAAGGCCGTCTTCTCCCGATCCTCAGCTGCCATGGGTATCTGCCAGTACCCCTTCGTGAGGTCCAGAGCCGACAGGTAACGGGCCGTTCCCAGTTGATCAATCAGCACGTCGGCCCGGGGCATGGGGTAGGCGTCAAAGGTGGCAATGGCGTTGACTTGTCGGTAGTCCACGCAGAAGCGGACGGAGCCATCCGGCTTCCCCACCAACACAATGGGGCTCCGCCACGCGCTGTGGGAGGGCTCAATTACGTCGAGACGGAGCATGTCCTCTACTTCCTTGGCCACGATCTCCCACCGTTTTAAGGGCAAGGGTCTCCAGGGGGCTCGCGCCACCTGCCCGGGGGGGGTGGGTATGTGGTGAACCAGCACCGCGGTTCGGCCCGGCCGGCAGGAGAAAAGACTGGGGTGCCGGCGGACCACGGCCCTCGCCTGGGCCAGTTGGTCCTCCTGGAGGCCTGGGTCTAAGATTGGCTCCTCTCCGGTGGGGCCGCTCGGGGTCCATGGCAACTCGCCAGCGGGAAGCTCAAGGGGGTCCGGGGATAGGTTGCACTGGAGCGTCTCCGCCTCATGCCAGGCCTTTAGATCATTGACATGCAGCCTCTTCCGATGCCGGGGACTGGGCCCACACTGGACTTCGTACGACAGGGGCCCCCGTACCTTAGTGATGGGGTAGGGTCCCCGCCACGGGGCCCCTGGGCCCGGGCCCATGACTCGGTGGTGGACTAGGACTTTCTCTCCCACCTGAAATGTCCGAGCCCTGGCTCCCCGGTCGTAGTAGGCCTTCTGGGACCGCTGGGCCTCGCGGAGGTGTTCACGGGCGGCGGCCCGACACGCCTCGAGACGGGCCTGAAGATCCCGGACGTACTCGGGGGCGGGACGCCCCTCGGGTGAGGCCACCGGGGCCCACTGCTCCTCCACCAGCCCCAGGATGCCTCGGGGTCGCCGCCCGTATAGGAGCTCAAAGGGGGCGTACCCGGTGGAGGCCTGGGGAGTCTCGCGGACCGCAAAGAGCAAGGGATCTATGTACAAGTCCCACTGCTGGGGGCGGTCGTGGGCCAGCTTGTGGAGCATTGTCTTCAGGGTCTGGTTGAATCTCTCTACCAGCCCGTCAGTCTGAGGGTGGTAGATGCTGGTAAAGATCTGTCGGACGTGTAGTGTTCGGCACAGGTGTCTGGTGAGCTGGGCCGTGAAGGGTTTCCCGCAGTCCGACAGCAACTCCCGGGGCAACCCCACTTGGGCGAAGAACCGTAGCAACACCCGGGCGACCCCTGGGGCCTTCATGTCCCGGAGGGGAATGGCCTCGGGGTACCGGGTAGCATAGTCCATCAGGACCAGGATATAACGGGCTCCTCGTGGGGTCCGGGGCAGGGGACCGACGAAGTCCATGGCAATCCTGGCGAAGGGTTCCTCAATGATGGGCAACGGGGCCAGCGGGGCCCGGGCTGGCCGGCGGGTGGCTTGTCGCTGGCAAAGCGGGCAGGCCTGGCAGTAGCGCTTGACCTCTTTGGTTAGCCCCGGCCAGAAGAAGTGGGCTTCGATCCGGGCCGCCGTAGCTCGGGCGCCCTGATGGCCCCCCCACGGATGGTCGTGGGCAGCCTGGAGGACCTCCGGGCAATAGGCAGCCGGAACCAACAGCTGGGACACTTCACCCTGGCTCCCTTTTACTAGGCGATACCAACGCCCCCCTGCACGGACGACCCGCGGTAGCCGCCCTGCCCGGCGGGGGTCAAGGACCCGACCCTCACTTACTGCGGTCATCCGGCGTAGGTCCTCCAGTGAGGGATCTTCTGCTTGACCGGTGGCGAACCGGGGTTCTGCTCGCCATCCCTGGCGGAGTTGGGCTGGGGCATCCCCGGCTCCGCTCCCCCCCGGGCGCTCCGCATCGTCTTCCTCATCCTCTCCGGCCAGGACCTCTCCCGCTTCCTCCCGGTCGGGGGGAAGGGCCGTCTTCATGGCGGGATGGAAGTGGGGAGAGTCCCTCCCCAGCAAGACCGGGTAGGGTAAGGCCTGCACCCGGGCCAAGGGCGTCTCGCACGTCTGCCCACGGTACGTCACGGGAGCCAGGACAACCGGGCACTCTTCCACGTGATTGTGAACGCAGGCGATGACGGCCTGGCGGACCACCGGCAGGTCCGGGGGCAGCAGGTGGGAGCGGATCATCGACACGGAGCTCCCGCTGTCGAGGAGTGCCGTTAACTTCCTCCCCATCACCGAGACCAGGACGAGCATGGGAGGGGGCCGGGGGGCCCGACTCGTCGCGGGCAGGGCCGTGTCCCATCCCAGGTCGCACTCCATCAGGGGGCATTCCCTCTTCCAGTGTCCCCGTTGCCCGCACGTGAAGCACGGTCCTTTGTCTCCCGTCTCCCGTGCGGGGCCGCTGGGTTTGGTCGCAGTGGGGGTGACGGGTGGCGGGAGGGCTAGCCGGGGCCCGGCTGGGGGTCCTCCGGTCATCCGCCCCAGGTGGCCAGGAGCAGGCGGCCGAGGGCCTGGACGGGCTCGCCCTCCCTTTTCGCCTGCGTTGCGGCTCCCTTCACCCCCGAGGCGAGGGTCCTGCTTCACGGGCTCCCGGGACTCCACGGCCATCACGTTTTCCCACAACGTGGTGGCTTCCTTCAGTGTGGCGGGCTTGTTGTAAGCCACCCAGTTCCGGGCCCGGGCGGGAATCACCTGCAGTAACTGCTCAAGCACCACCTGGTCGGCTATCCTCCGGCCCTCGTCCGTGGTGGGCTTCAGCCAGCGGTAGGCCGCGTCTTGGAGATTGGCCACAAGAGTGCGGGGACGGTCTGTTTTTTGGAAGGCGATGGACCGGAACTTCTGCCGGTAAGTCTCCGGTGTGACCTCGTAGCGGTCCAATATCGCCGCCTTCAGCCTCGCATAGTCGGCACTTTCGGCTTTGGGGAGGGCCTTCAGGGCGGCTTGCGCCTCCCCCGTAAGATAAGGTCCAATGATGTAGGCCCACTGGGCCGGGGCCCACCCCGCCGCCTCTGCTGTCCGCTCAAAGGCCTCCAGGAAGGCATCCACGTCTTCTTCCGGGCCCAGCTTGGCGAGGTGAAACGGTGGCCGGGAGACGGGCCCGGCCCCGCCCCCGGCTCCAGGGCCGGCGCTGGCCAGTGCTTGTTGGAGGTCTCGGATGAGAGCCGCCTGAGCATCCTGCTGTTGACGAGCCAGGGCAGCTTGTGCGTCCAGTTGCTGCTGAGCCACCTCCTTCAACAGCTGCCCCTGGTGCTCCGTTAGCCACTGGCCAAACTGTGCGAGATCCATCTTGGAGCTGGCGGCCTCGGCGGGGGCCTCCGCACTCACACTCGCTGGCTTCAGCACTGCGGGGCGTAGGAGGGGCCGGGAGCTGCTCCAACTGACTGGGGTGGGGAGGTGCGGGCGTGGGTGCCTCACGGGGCTGCTAGTGCCGGCATTCTCCACCAGTTTGTGAGGCCCCGCCCCGCCGGCCGCGTCCTCCCCTCGTCCTGCCGTCCTCTGAGCTGCCACCAGGGGGTGGTTGAGGGAGCTCCCTCTGCCTCAGACTTGGTAGGGGCAGTGGTTTGGGCACCAGTCTCTGCCTCCTACCTGCTGCCTTGGAAATCTCTCGCACTCTCTCTGACCAACCTTCCAACCAGCCTTCTCCTCCCCGGCGTCATCGGGAGCTTCCCTCTTATAGCCCCTCCTGGTTCTGCCTCCTGCCTCTCCACCAATCCCCTTCCCCAAATCGCCCCTCCCTGATACCGACACCTGGCTGCCTTCACCTAGTTGGGCTAGACACCTTTCCATCACCCTCTCCGCCCCTGCTGTGGCCTCTGTGCTCGTTTCTCCCCTCTCCCACCCTTCACCAATCCCCAGTGGCTTTTCATACTGAGGAGCCCTCCCAGGACCCGTCCAGCCAACCCAGCGCGGGGACGGCTCGCCGGGCGTTCCTCCCTTCCTCCGATCTGGCAGAGCCCTTCCCCTGCCGGCGTTCGGCCGCGCCCGTCCCTGGGTTGTGGCCCGGGGCGGCCGCGGCGGTGACTGTGCTGGTCTCTCCCCGCGGCCGCCTCCCTCCTCCCACGCCGCCGTCGTCGCTGCGCCGGGCGGCCGGCCTGCTTTCGGCCTCTTCCCCGCCGCGAGCCTCGGCGGCGGCGCCCGTGGCAGCCGGCCCGGCGGCGGCGGCGGCGGCGGGCCCAGCCGCTCCGGCTGTAATGGCGGCCGCAGGCCCTGCTGCTCCGGCGGCCGCGGCAGGCTCGGCGTTGGTGCGCCGGGGAAACCCGAGGCGTCCGTCTTCTCCGGGCCCGCGGCCGCGGGCCTCTGGGTAAGTGGGGGTGCTTGGTGGGGGCCGGGAGGCTGGCAACGGGCCCTCTGAGGGTCCGTCGGCCCGGGGGGAAGGGCCCAGTCCGGGGTGGGTGAGGCCCACTCCGGACAGTATGTAACAGAATTGAAGTCTCCCAGTGAAGTTCCACAGCAGAGCTGTGATTTGAACCCAGGTGTCTCAGATACTACTCTAAAACTCTAACTGCTACACTATACTGGTTTCTGTAGGGAGGGCTGCTGTTGAACAGTAGCAAGCAGCTAGGGCTGGATGAGTAAGGCAAGTAATGTAGTATTAAGTCTCCCAGTGGTTGCACCTGGCCTGGGCCCAGTGAGTCCTCCCTCAAAGGCCAAGACATCCCTTCAAAGGCCCATGTCTGTTCTACCACTGTCTTTTCATGATGGAAACCAAGTCTGGAGTACTAGCTAAACTGTTATGGTTGCTTACAACAGCCATTGTGAAAATGTCCTTAACACTGTATGGAAATATCATTGATACTGTATGGAAATGTACTAATCTCACACTAAGTAATCCGCCTTGAGTCTCAGTGAGAAAGGCAGACTATAAATGATATAAATAAAAAAAAATGAAGGAAGGAAGGAAGGAACAGACAAACAAAACCTATCCCCCAAAGACAGCAACAGGAAACTGTTTCCACCTCTACTGAAGGCCCTCTTAAGCATTTTGATTTGCAGTGCCTCCAGAAAAGAAGACAAATGTGGTGCCCTCCTGACCTTTCAGAGAGACTGTTCCAGAACAAAAGAGACGTGGTTGCAGGGGTGGGGTGGGGTCATAACTGAGCAATGGTCAGTCTAAATAGGTTTAGGCATAGGAACAGCTAGAAGACATTGCTGGAAAGGTCTAGGTGGACACTCAGTCCATTACTGGGAGAGACAGCCTTTCAGCATCATTTTCACATTTTCTTTAATATTGCAGTCATTTATTCCTCTATCACTAAGCCATTTCAAGAAAAAGAAACTCACCACATGCTGAACATCACTCTTAATCCATTTTACAGAGTTGTCTTGAGAAGAATTGCCATCTGCTCTCCTCATCCTCAAGTCTCTTGTTAAAGGTAAAAAAAGAAGAGTATTATCTGCTGAGAACAACCTCTGTCAGAGACCAAGTATCTACAGCACTTCAGTGTGGCTGGAAAAAACCCTACCTGATATCACCAACAGTGTCAGCATAGTAAGAATAAATCTCAATGGGTTCTATGTTAGGGTTTGTCTTGAAATGGATGATTCCAGAGGAATTTGTCTAGAAAGAGCAAAAGATGTTAGTGAGGACAAAGGAAACCAAAGATACTTCCACTTCTTAGAACCTGAGATTTGTGACTGTGCAGTGTGGTGGTTTGGATTCTGGAAGGCCCAGGTTTAAAGCCCCATTTAGCCATGAAGTTCATTTGGGTACCCTTGAGCCAGGAAGATGAGGAGAGGGGTTTCTTTTTCTGAAGATCACCATCATCCTAAAAGTGGTGGCTCATTCTCAGACATGTACCTTCATGTTCTGATAGCTTATGCCTGCCACAAAGAACCTTAGCTTACATTAGAAAGAGCATGGAAGTGGGCAGTTTCTTGAGATAACATAGGCAGGATGCTGCAATCCTCTCCCTCACAGGATTGTTGTTGTAAGGATAAAATGGAAGGCAGAAGAACAAAATCAGTCACTTTGGACCCTTGTTGGGGACAAAGGCTGCACACATAGGGAGGGTGGAGATATCCCATCCTTTACAATACAAGAAGGGTTTAAAAGCTTTCCTGAGGTATCAGACTCTGTATGCTGTAGTGCTTAGAATGCCACACTAGGCTCTAGTAAACTTAGGTTTGACTCCCACCTCTGTTATGGAAGCTTCCTGAGTGACTTTGGCCCATCCACCCAATAACAGTCTAACCTATCTCACCAGTTTAATGGGAAGATAATATGTAGATGAGAACAACGTAAGCTGCTTTGTGTTCCCAGTGGGAGAAAGACAGGGTATAAAGTAAGTTAACAATTTAATTTTGGCCACAGTTCACAACAAAGGATGATTGCTCTTGGGTTTGCTTCAACTGGTATTGCTGAAACTCTCGGCAGGAAGCAGACCTGGTCATTCAGTATTCAAACTACTGTACCATTCAGCCTGCCAGATAACATTTGCCTCCCAAGCCCTACAATGAGGCAGCTGGTGATCACAGACACGACATTTTCAGTGGTGGCACCTCTTCTTTGGAATGTCCTGCCTCTTGAATTTTAACTAAGGGATTTTATCTTTTTAGCCTCTTGGTGGTCTGTTTCAAGTTTAAGTACAGTTTGGGGGATATGTTTATGCCATTTTTAGTAGCTTGTTTTCCTTCTGTATTGCTCTTTGCTGCTGATTCTTCAGTAATATTTTTATTTGTTAACCACCTCGAGCAGGATCCTAGATAGGCAGGTGTGACGGACTCAGCTTCAGATGCTGAGATTTCCAGAGGTGAAAGTATGATTGACATGTTTCCTTCCCCACCCCCCACCATGGGGCTAGCCTGAAATGGCAGTTGGGGATGGAATGTTGGGGAAGCTGTCAGTTGGAGTTGGACAGTAAACAAGAGAGTGAAAGGGAGTGGGAGCCTGGCTTTTGACCAGAGAGGGTCAGCTAGAGAATCCTCTGTGAGAGGAAATAATGTTTGTGGAACACTTTTAGTCCTAGGACTAAATTGGGGAGACACCAGCACTAACTCTTGCTTAGACATGAGAGATCTGGGAATTATAGAGGGCCAAGGAAGTGGGTAGAGAGGAGTCTCCCCGTCAGTGCCAGGAACAGGGTTATAGCTCATAACTATAATGCCTGCCAAGTATCTAGGAAGGGTTTGTCTCAGTGGAGCACCCTTAAGTCTGGAGAGGAGGGAAACTTGTGCTGTGTCTGTACTTTGAAAGGGAAAAATTTGTGAAGCAGTGTCAACTGCTGAAAGAAGCCAGCAACCTATTGTTAAACCAAGTGTTTTGTGCCTCACACCAGTGAAGTTCCTGTATGAAAACCTTTCTGTTACGTCAGTTCAAACATCCGCCTACCTGCCTTTTGATTTTAACCTTCTATAAATAAACCTTCAGGTACGTTTTGAACCTCCCCAAGCCTTGTGTGCCTGTTTCTGCTAAAGGGAAGCACAAACCCCTGATCAGTCCCCTACTAAGACTTGGCTGGGTAACCATTTTTAATAATCCTTAAAGGTGGGACAAGAAGGAAAGTTAAAACTTATCGATGGCTGTTGTGGGTTAAAACTTATCATCAACCACACTACCAGAGGCTTCCCAGCCCAGTATACAGCTTCATAGGCTTAAAGAGGACAAGTTTTACCTCAGGGTAGGGGAAAGTCAGCCTAAGCCTGAGTTGGATGTGGGTTTGTTGCAGCAGGGTAAACATTTCCAGAATTAATAAACAACATATAAATGAACTGCACAAATACAGGCAAGGTTAATACCAGACTGGGTTTTTTTAACCTACTGCTAGGCCTGTGGTGAAAAGGGATTTTATACTTTCATTCATAGCTTGCAAGAATATGCTCATCACAAGCAAAGGAAACTCTGCACTCCTGCAGAGAACATCTAGGCCCGTCCTCCCTATTAAGGGTGGACGTTGGGTCTCTTCATCTGCTAACTACCAGTTTCCATTGCCATGCAGGGCACAATCTGGTATTGTAGAATTTTTTGTTCCAAGACATATTTTAATGCTCAGCAGAGGACAAAGAAAGCATCTGCCCGCCCTCTTTTTCACACCTCAGAGTGTCTCAGACAAGAAAGGATTTCGTAAACTTACCCAGATCCTGAGAAGTGGAGTTCTTTGCAGGACAGTCATAAGTTATGGAAGTGACTGATACAATATCAGGTGCTGGTGGTGGCACGATGGACTTGCTAGTTTGTTTACACAGAAAAGCATGGCATAACCTCAAATATCCCAGCAACAATGCAATGGGAAGCACAGTGGGTGCATTGAAAGGAAACTAGGAAACTAGGAAAGGAAACTAGGAAACCTTTCAGGGGATGACTTTCAGGGTATATGTTTTTTTTTTCTTACCATTGTTCTCTCCCAAGAGGCAAAGGGAATATAATTTTTTATGCTATGGAAAGTAAGAATTGGATCTGTTAGTGTTCTTTCACCTTGAAATCTGGAATCAACATTTGGGATGATGCTGGAAAGGAAAAGAAAGAAATTTGTTAAACATATTGATAGGTGAGATTGGGAGGAGCAATTTTTGAAGAATCAGTCCCCAAGCACACCCTATTGCTTTTGCATCATGCTGGGAATTATGTTGTTTGCTTGCGCAATGGGGCTGCAGACATCAATTTCGGTTCCATGCCTCTCAGGTGGAGTGCACCTCCTGGCTGGTTCCTTCCACCTTTTGTCCATGGAAGTCTTGTCCAAGAAAAGGGCAGGGAACCTTGTTTGAGGCCCACAAGGGTGTGGGATCAGGGGAATAGTGGTAATGTAAGTCCCTCTTGGATTGCATACTGGGATATCCATAATAATAATAACTGCACTTATATACCGCTACAGCAACTTCACATTTAACTCTCAAGAGCAGCTGGAGAGAGACTGGAGGAAGATTAAAAAAGAAATCTAGACTGACGTAACATTTCAACCGTTTCTCATTCTTACACTCTCCCAGTTTCAGCACCTGTATTTCGGGACAACTGACAGAACTGTTTCAAATGTTGCAAAGTTCACTTGGACTGCCAGCAGGTGTGATCTGGGAGTTTCCTGATTAGAACTTGATTTCCAAGTACACATGGGCCGTGCATGGATCAGGACTGTGGTGCATGGAAATTTAAGCCTCCTTCACACACTTTCCCTCCAATGTAATATGTCCCAAGGAAAAAATCTACTTCGGGTCCATCAGTACACAGATTTCTCCATTAGGGCAAACAACACCTTCCCAGACATGTTTCCGCTTAGGAAATCTGCATGGATGGAAGACTTAATTCTCTCTCCCAGCAGTCCCACAATTGAGCCCCCATGTGCCCACAAAAGAATTCTAAGCAATGTTTCTATATTTTTGGAAAATGTGCCATTCCCACTGCCTCCCCCTTTAGGAACAATGGGGGAGAACTAAGGCATTAGAAGGAGTTCAGTTGGACTGCCAGCAGGCGTGATCTGGGAATTTCCTACTTAGAAATTAATTCCCAGGCATGCATGGGTCACACTTGGATCAGGACTGTGGTACGTGGGAACAAGTCTTACATGGTCACCGTTTTCCCAAACCAATATGGCCCACAAAGCTTCTGTTTGCAGCATTAGGGAAATTATACATCTGGTCCTTCAATACAAATACATTTCCCAGGCATTTTCCACTCAGGAAAACTGTTTGAGAGGAAAGCTTAATCACTTCTCTGAGCAGTCCCAATCTCAATTGGGCCACCAAGAGCCCAGTTCTGAGCATAGAACTCCCGGCAACATTTCCACTTTGGGGGGAAAGTTGCCATTCCCACTACCTGCTTCTTTAGGAATAAGGAAAGGAAATTGACATTCATAAGGTGTACATACTCACTTGAGATACTTCTCGCCTTCCAGCTAGGAAAAGTAATAATGTGAATTGTCAGGCTGGAATAGCTCATCCCCTGCTGCAATGATTATGTACTTGGATATGTTTGCATATCGTGGATTGTATGCTAGAAATGGAAAATTCAATGGCTATTGTCATGGCAAGTGCATGAATATCCCAGTCCAATCCTAACTCCAGTTGATCAGAAAGAGAAAAGAGCCATTGCGCAACACAGAAGGAGAAGCGCTGCTCTTTTCATCACAGATGGACTTCAGCCAGCCCTTTTGATACTCTCCCTCCCACTGCCATTCCCTTTTCTGCCGAAATTCCATAAGTATCGAGAAGGATAGCATTTGCTCACCCAGTGGGTCCACGTGTGAAGCCAGATCACTGAAACGGGGGCTGTCCAACTTTTGAGTTATATTCAGCTCAAAGAAGGGTCTCATCATATAAGACCAGCCGCAATATGCTCGGTATTGGTGGTGGAGATTCTGCACAAAATTAGAACCATGAGACGTGGATGTGTGTAAGAACATACTCATCAGCAGGGCTGGACTTTGGAGCATTTGAAGAGGCTGAGATTTCAGAGTCAAGACAGCCAATACAGCAAGCACAGACCACTACTATCAGTGTTAAGAGGCATGTTTAAAAGCCTGGTTAAAAACTAAGGATTGCCCTAGCAAAAGGCTGAATCAATATTTCTGGGAGGTACTAAATTTTTCACTCAACTACCTTGAAACCTATCAGTCACAAAATGGGGGCATAGTTGGCAGAACAAGTCACCAAAAAGAGTTTCTTGAGTTGGAGTCAAAAAAATGGTGGCATTTCAGAGCCAATCTGTTTTTTCTTGAATTAGGAAACCTTTCTTCACTCTTTTCCTAAAGTAAACCAAAACCATCACTCCAAACAATAACACGCTCAGCAGGGGAAAACGTACAGTCACCCTGTATTTTCTCTGGAAGAGCCAAATAGCAGGAGGAAAGAGTCATATAACTCCTTTCCCATCCAGGCCAAGCATGAGTGTGTGCATGAATGAAGAAAGAAGATAGGGAAATGGAAAGAGTGCTGCTGATGTTATGGAAAAAGCTGACCCACAGC
This sequence comes from Eublepharis macularius, assembly GCF_028583425.1. NCBI lineage: Eukaryota > Metazoa > Chordata > Lepidosauria > Squamata > Eublepharidae > Eublepharis > Eublepharis macularius. The sequence goes on from NC_072792.1 coordinate 172,029,567, forward strand.
TGACCCAAAATTACTGACCATGAAGTTCTAAGCAATGTTACTCCCTTCATTGACTTTAATGGCCTTAGAAAATATAACTCTCCTCAGGACTGCATTGGCATACAACCAAACACAAACATTTCTTTGTTTCGTTGGTATGTTTTTAGCTCAGGGAACAGGATCGTGTGGGAACAGAGACAGCCTTGGGAAAGCAGTGTGAGAACATCCATGAATCCAAACATTTGCTGTACAGTTTTTTTATAAGGATACAAAAACATTTTTATGACAGGTTCAATTTCCCGCTTGCTACTTGCCAACAACCTGAAATTTGTATAGATGTGCTCCATGGGTATACTTGACTACAACATGAATCTCACCTCAGTCATGTTCAGCATATCCATGCCAATGGGTATAATTGCAGCAACTCTACTGTCTACCGCTGTGGTCAGCCAAGCGACCCTGCCACTCTGCAGGAAAGAGAGAGGAGATTGAGTAAAAGATTAAAGAAAGCCAGTTTGGTGTAGTGGTTAAAAGCATGGGACTCGAATCTTGAGAACCGAGTTTGATTCCCCCCTCCTCCACTTGAAGCCAGCTGGGTGGTCTTGGGTCAGTCACAGCTCTCTCAGAGCTCTCTCAGCCCCACCCACCTCACAGGGTGTTTGTTGTTGTGGGGATAATAATAACATACTTTGTAAACTCTTCTGAGTGGGTGTTAAGTTGTCCTGAAGGGCAGTATATAAATCAAATGTTCTTATTATGTTGTTAAGAGGGTGGGAGAGAAGATACACAGTTTACACAGCAACTATTTGAGACTCAGGGAATGGCACATACCCGTGATGATGTACATACAAGCAGCAATGCAGCCAAGAGAAGATGTACAATGTGCTCAGTAATGCCACTCACACCTACCGTGGAAATACCTGTCAAGGTGAACTGTGTGATATTTTTATGATATTCTTTCCTCATGAAATCTGTGAATGTGTCCATCGCTCTCACTGTGGCCTGCAGACAGAGAAGAGAATAGCATCCTCATAGGAAGTAAGAAATACTTGAATTGAGGCTGCCTATATGGCACATCTCCTAAGATATAAAGGAAACATCATCCCAAAACTGTTTCCATGCAGGACCCCGTGTCACAAGGGATCTAAGCAATTGTTGATGTCGAAGTCCACCACTGAACTTCCTAGCCCACCCCTGAACACATAAGCAATGTAGGGGATAGAGAAATGCAAGACACTTGTTAAAGAGACAGAGTGGATTCTCTGGGATCAGTAGCCGTCTTGGAAAACACAAATGAGAACGTTACCTTGACCATCGGGAAATGCCCAAGCCAGTGTGGAGGTGCATCAGAGTCATTTAGAAACCTCCACCAGGAATATGCTATTAGATCATATCCTGTAATATTCTCTCGTCCTAAAGGGTGTTTCTGGAACACAAGAAATGAGAGGAACATAAAGGTGAGAGCACCTTTGGCAGAAAAAAATGGCTCTTTCCTAACTGAATATTTAAAAGGATATTGGTCCCTCCCTTTACTGGAATTCATCAGAAAAGCAGATTCTAGAAAACCCTGCCTTCTAATGCTAGGCCTGCCCCATTGAAACATTGCTCTTGAGATGATTCTGCTGCAGTGGGCCTGAGATGTATATCTGGAAATCTTCTGACTGCTTTGGGGGTCTCAGGGAATTTTCAGCAAAGTGACACTCTTGATTACTTACATAGAAGGTGAGTGGCTGGACTGGAACCTGATTCAGCACTGCCACGATCCTGCAGAGAAACAATAGTCACTTCCCTGCTGAGTAAAAAATAAACCCTCAGCCTATTGAATTTAGAAGCCTTTTAAAATAAAGGACAGCCGGGGATAAGAAAACTTGAAGTAACAAGCAGTGTCAATTGACCCCCCCCAAAGCTGCATTACTTTATTGCCATCAGAATCCTAGGTTTAATTCAGTTACTAATACACTGCAGTATTGTGATTGGGACCGCCTTAAATTGCTCATCTATGTCTTATTTATATTTATTAATTATTATTTATAATATTTATATTCATGAACCACATATTTCAAATGTTTTTTGCCATCTGGATAGCCAGAGACTCTGCCCGGCTTGAGAGTGCTCCTGGAAGGCACAACCCATGGTTAAACTAATGTGAGGTCATTTTTAGTTCTCTGAAAATAACCTTGGACTAGAGATGGGCATGAACCAGGAAATGCTGAACCATGTGCTTTGTGGGTCATCACATTTCATGAACCACGAACTTTCACGAACTTTCCCCAGTACACAAACCTGTTTATTTGGTTCATGAAAACGTCACTTCCTGGGCAGCAGAAGGTCTACAGAAAGCCCACCCCCCCCCGTTGACTAGGAAACTGATTGATCGGCACCAGGCTGTCTGCTCTGATGAACTGAAAAATGAACCAAACAAACTGGCCTAAAGTTTGTGGTGGTTCATGAAATGGGCTCTAACTAATCACCAGTTCACAAATTACAAACCGGCCCAGTTTGTGACAAACTTTGGTTCGTATTTCGATTTGTGCCCTTCTCTACTTTGCACTTTTTAGGAAGAATAAAAAAGGATCATTCTCTCTGCAAGATGCCTTATCCAGTTAATGGTAAGAGCATCAAAAGCACTGATCCATCCACTCCCCCAACCTGTCTTTGCCAACATCTAATCAGATGTTGCTTGAAATCCTACAAGCAGGGCACAGAGCCCTCACCCCTGCTATTGCACCAGCAACTAATGATTCTCAAAGACATGGAGGTACCATTTATTCACCATGGTGGATTGCATTTGTTTAATGTCCTTTTTCAAGTCAGCTAAACCCAGGGCTGTTAATACACCAAGAGGCTTTGAATTCCACAGGTTAAGTACTCTTGGAATAATTTTTATTTTATTTTATTTACATTATTTATTTCCTGTCCTTTCCTCCTATGGAGACTCAAAGCAGCTTACATCATTCTCCTTTCTTGCTCTCATTAACAACCCTGTGAAGTAGCTTAGGCTGAGAGTGCATGATTGGCCAAAGGTCACCCAGCAAGATTCCATGGCAGAGTGGGAATTCGAACCTGGGTCTCACAGATCCTAGTCTGAGTCTTTAACCACTGCACTACAGATTTGTCCATCTTGGATCTGTTCCTCATCGGCTTCATTGTGTCTCTGTGAATGAATGTATAATTGGAAAAGAGACATTTTATCTTTCCAGTCATTTTCTCTCTCCCATGTATAATGTTGTAAGTCATTATCTTTTAAAAAACATTCCAAAGGCTTTCCTCACACAAGGAAGGTCATACTTTAATGTGACATTCGGTCATAGTAATGTTCTGGTCTGGGAAGTGCAGACAGTTGCCTCCTATGAGGGAAAAGACCCTGTATTCGATATTTTATAAAATGTCAAGGGATATTATTTTGACACAACAGCATTTCCCTTCGCAGAAAAAAAGCAATAGTTTCTGCCAATTTCCCCCTCCCTTAGGTGCAGGAGTGGGAAGCAGGGAATTCCTGTGCATGGTTGTTAACAGACTATGGGGCGTATTGTCGAAGGCTTTCACGGCTGGAGAACAATGGTGGTTGTGGGTTTTCCGGGCTGTATTGCCGTGGTCTTGGCATTGTAGTTCCTGACGTTTCGCCAGCAGCTATGGCTGGCATCTTCAGAGGTGTAGCACCAAAAGACAGAGATCTCTCAGTGTCACAGTGTGGGAAAGATGTTGGCAGGTCATTTATATCAGGAAGGTTGGCGTTGGGCTGAGTTGGGCTACGAGTTTCCCAGGGTGTGGAATGCTAATGGAGGCTAACAAAACACTCTATACCCAACAATAGCCCTGCAGAGAAGATTAGCACATCAAGCACCAATCCATATGCAAAAGAACCTCCTCAGGATACAGTGAAGCCTCCCTCCATTAGCATTCCACACCCTGGGAAACTCTTACAGGATGACTCAGCCCAACCCCATCGTCCTGAGTAGATATAAATGACCTGCCAACATCTTTTCCACACTGTGACACTGAGAGATCTCTGACTTTTGGTGCTACACCTCTGAAGATGCCAGCCACAGCTGCTGGCGAAACGTCAGGAACTACAATGCCAAGACCACGGCTATACAGCCCGGAAAATCCACAACCACCATCAGACTATGGGGCCCTGCACCAGAAGGGAAATGCACTCTAATAACCTTTTTGAATGAGAAATCACAAAGTTCACTTAAGGTTGGTTGGTACAATGGCACAGTTGGTAGAATTCTTCATTTTCCTATTTTTTTTTCCTTTTCCTAGGGCTTGCCCTTAAACCATGCAACGAGTACAGTCCATTGAATTTTAAGCTGTTTAAAATATGAAAATATCTTCAATTCATTGTGGACATGGCTTTCTGCTTGTCTTCCTGTCTCTCTGTGAATATGGTTGTAAAGCAAGCACACATTATGTACTCTGTTTTATTTTCTTTAAAAGACTACTGGGTTGTAGAGCAGACAGAGAGGAATATTGCCTCCAGTGGTGATTGATAAGAACCCTTTGCAGTTCCTACTCTCTACTTTAGAAACACTCACCTAAGTCTTTGCCTTGGATCACAACCCTTCATTTCCATGAACTCTGAATTAAGAATCAGGGTGGTTTAGTGCTTAGAGCATTGCGATGAAATCCTAAGCATCCTAAAACCATTGAAGGTATAACTCTGCTTAGCATTGCACTGCATCCCAACTCATGGTGCATTGCTGAATGGTTCAAATGGACAAGAAGAGAAAGTTATGTAAGCCATTCTGATTTCCTTCGAGAAAGGGAGGAATATAAATGCAATAAATAGATGTATCTTTCTTTGGTGCATGCATCTCATGGTTCTTAATTATCACACTGTTGGCATCCATCCCCATTCTAGGCACAGATTACCAGCCCTAGTATAGATTAGGTCAGCTAGCTTCTGTCATTCAGTAGCCCATTTTACGTACGAATGAGATAGGATGGCTAAATTCTGTAGGCGAAGCTTTGTATACTCGTGACTTGAAGCAAACAGGTCATTTTGTTCATAGTTGATTATAAAGAGGCATGTTGTTGCCTTTCTCCGAAATTGGGGCACAACAATTGTCAGTTCATGTGACCAAACTGGTTTATCCACTTCAGATTCTGGGAAGGGAAGCACAGAATTCTGCATTCAGGATATGGCTCATCAGTATTCCTCAGTATTCTCTCTAATCACATCCTTCTGCATAAGACATCCCCTTATAGCATGCAGCAGGACTACAATGAGACATTTCTCAAAGAGCAAAATGTGGGGTAGAGAAGGTGGGCAAGCACTTCAGCCCTACTCATGGGTGGCTTGTACTGAGGGGATTAGAAGAGAGCAGATGAAACTGAGATTTAGAACCACTTTTAGGCAGCTTTGTAAAACTACTACACTTGCTGTGATGGAATTGACTTTAATGAAAGTTTTCCCTAGTGCAACATTCAGAGAGTGGAAGGGAAGGAGTTAATAACTGCCTGAAAAGAGAGATTGATTGACAGGCTGCTCCCCCCTCTTTGATTGGCTAATCAGAATGACAGTTGGTGCTGTCAGGGTTTTTTTTTCCAGTTCAGTTAGGATTTTGAGTTGAGTTGAGAGTGTGACAAGGAGGGTCAGACTGGTAACCCTCTGAAGTGAGGAAAAAAAGAAAACATTTGCCATAAGTGTGACAACATTGTCTTAAGGAGGACTTTCAGTTAATGTCCAAGTATAAAAGCCAGCAAAAATTGAAACCCATTTACATAGCCAAGATAGAACTGGAGGGGGGGGGGAGTGAGTGGAAAGTGAGTGGAGAATCCCATTCAGCCGTGTGAACTGGGCTATGTCTTATGAAGAAGAATAATTCCTGCATCAAGTCTAGAAAGGGGGTTTGGCTCTTTTCTGTTGTAAACAGAAAACAGTGCTGAATTAATGCCAGGACACCTGTGTTGTAAAGGAAAATCTGTGGAGAAACATTGTTGCTTTAACCAAAGTATGAAACTACCACTATCACATACTTAAGGAATTTTTAAACCTTGAAACTGAGCTACATGCAAACTATTGTGCCTATTACTTTTAAAATATTCTGTTCCACCTACAATATTTAACTCTGCATTTCATTCTCTGCCTACCCATATTCCATACCTGCCTGTTCAATAAAGTTGCTGGGTTTTTTTAGTTACTCAGCTTCCAGTGCCATTTCATATAAAGAGGAAGAGAGCTCCTGTTTCTCCCCTACCAAGTTTCTGGACTGGGCTAAAAAGCCAAAAATATAACTGTTTATCAGAGTGGGACAAAACTAACTTCATAAGCATACTCAAAGACACACTACTTTAATATAGCAGCTAACCACCCTACCCCACAGATTTGTTTAATCACTCGTGGGCTGTGTAATATGTGCAAGACTATCCTAAATAGATTTTATTGACTGATGTTTTAATGTTTGCTACCATGTTTTTACTGTATTTATTCTATTTTGTGATCTGTTCTGAGCTTGCTTGGGGGGAGAGTGAAATTTAGATAGATAGATAGATAGATAGATAGATAGATAGATAGATAGATAGATAGATAGATAGATAGATAGATAGATAGATAGATAGATAGATAGATAGATAGATAGATAGATAGATACATACATACATACATACATACATACATACATACATACATACATACATACATACATACATACATACATACATACATACATTCCTGGGGTCTGCCTCTGAGTAGGGAAGTGACGGGAGGTCCATCATAGTTGCCTTATAAAATTTTATTCCTGCTCGGTCAGCAAAGACCTGCCACCCATCAGTACTAGGAGGGAGTACCCTGCAGAAAGTGTATGTACAGTTTGTGGTTGCTTCAAGAGGATTTCTTCCTGCTGATCCCATGGATCCTACTCACATTTCAGAAATCCTCCAGAATTTCACGTCACTGGACAGCATTGCACCACTCCTAAGGTTGCAAACTCTGGGTTGAGAAATCCCTGGAGGTTTCGGGGGTAGTTTCTATGGAGGTCAGACTTAAGGGAAGGATGTCTCTGGGTAATGCACCTTAAAGTCCTCATTCCAAAGCAGCTATTTCCTGTGGAGAAACTGATCTCTGTAGTCTCAATACCAGCTGTAATTCTGGAAAATATCCAGGCTCCAACTGGAGGTTGGTAAGCTTAACAACTCCATTGAGCAATGGTTGAAATTTCCTCCAACTTAAGTGGCTCTTCCACTGGCAGAACACTGCCCTTAATATTAACATGCAAGCTCTTATGACTGTTCCACATCATGGACAGAAGTTGCAGGTAGCCATGTTCTTGGCCCATAGCAAAAGCCAGAAATAGGAGGGAGGCAGAAGAGGCAGAAGCTGAGCAGAAAGTCCTGCTGGCCAGCTTGTGTACACCACAGCCAGCCACCACCCCCCTCCCAAAATACATGACATTTATATGTCTGGTATTTTAACTGTGTTGCCCCCTTGATAGTCCCAGAAAAAAAACAGAACTGGCTATGGGGAAAATCACACACTTACCAACCCCACAGAAGACTAAAGGTGCAATGTCTCACTCGCTTCTGCCTGCTCCGTTTTATCATTTCAGATTTGCTTAATGTTCTCTACAGGACATTTACAAAAGGCCTCTAAGTCACGAACTGAAAGATCCCACCTCTATTTCATTGAAATTCTAGATGGAAGGAGGGAGTTAACATCCCATTCTATAAGTGGGGAAATAGCCAACAAATGACTCATAGCCCCCAGTTCCAGTTGAGAAGAACAGCACATGCAAAAAAATAGCACTTTACCATAGTTTGTGCGTGTGGCACAATGGGCACAAATGTACACCCTAATCTTAATGGGCACAAATGTACACCCTAATCACCATCTCTATTGGCAAGAGTGGGGGTTGGATAGGATGACCCCTTTCCACTCACCTTCCTCCTGAGTAAGAGACTTGTGGTGGCAGGTGGGAAGATTTCGTTTCCTTCCTCCTCCACTCTGCAGACACCCATTTGACAATACCTGGCTCCTCGGTGAAGTGAAGGTAGCGAAGATCTGCCTATAGCAACGCTTTTTGGTGGTGTTGTAGAAGACCCAAGCCAAAGTCTCTTCATTTTTCACCGCACATCCATTGGCTATCACTATTTCAATGTCTTTCTCGCCATATTTTACCTAGTGCTCTCCTCCCTTCCACTCTAAGAGCAGTAGGAATCCCTTACCTCGCAAATGCTACTTACCATCCAGCCACTTCTGCGATGTCATATTTATGGTATAAAAGGTAGTGAAAGTTATAGGATGGGGCACTTTCTGTTTCCTCAGGAAGGTATAATTATAGTGAGGGTCTGGGAGGTTCACAAATTCATCCAGTGCCTTCCATTTCAACAGCCAAACAAAGGACAAGCAAGCTCCAAAGACGTAAATGGTCAGAGGATGCATGTCCAGCACCTAGTTGTAGTTTTTGCCTCTTCTCTTCTTGGAAGTGTCGCCTGCCAATGGTGAGAGGTTTGCTGCCTATTTCTACTGATGGAAGGAAAACAGCTTTGCTGACGTGGCTTTCCAAATGAATGCCACGTTTACTGCCTATTTCTAGTGATGGCGTGGCTTTCAAAAGGAATGCTACGCTGAATAATCCTGTTACCTTTAAATACCACCCAATACCCTTGGGCTGTATCACAGTCAGAATCATCCCATGTAGCTAAGGAGAAGCCAAGCAACAGGGTCTGGCCTCTTGGCAAAATGCTAACGTTCAGCAAATGAGGATTAGGAAACCTCTGCAATATGAGTATAACCTGCTAAGCATCTTTGAAAGTTAACCCATAGTCAAGGAACAATCGGTTTCCATTTCTCATAATGGTGGAGGAGAAAGGACTCAATCCCTCTCTAGAGGCCCCTTTGCTATGTCATGGGATTGAGCTCCTTGCTGTGAAACTTGATTTCTGACAGAGAACCCATCGGCTGACAAAGGATTCTTGCGGCCTTGGTGTGTTCCTTCCAAAGGTAGCAGATTAAATCAATGTATCACCCATAGGCTCCAGTTTTTTTTTCTGTATCCCCCAAGGAACATTTCTAATTCCGATGCTTCTCTCCCCAATGTTTTGTTATGCTTTGTGCATGTCTAAGTTGATCAACCCTCCAGTAAATCTCCAGTAAATCTATATGAACTCATATCAGCCAATTCCTACATTGTAGTTGCATACAGAAGGTAATTAAAGTAACATGTAATACAAATACTTCCACGTGTCCTTAGCATCACTGTGCTGACATTATTACCTATAATAATAAATGGTTGCACTTGTCCATCCATGTATACATCCATCCGTCCATCTGTGGTAGACACAACTCTTCAGAAAATGATTCTAAGAGGCTCAACATTCACCATCGGATTGAGGATGTTGGTGGGAATTGCAGTGCCAAAAATGAAGGCAATTGGAACATCCTGGCTCATGTTGGCTCCAGTATAGCCCTCTACTATTTTCAATGGAACAAAAGGTTCACTCAGAAGAAGCCAGGAAGGTGAAGGGTGAACTTTATCCCCTCCATTACAAAACCAAGCAGGTTTGAAGAGCTTTCCTGAAATTTCCAAGCAAATATGGTTTAATGGTTAGAATGTCAGATTCATATCTATAGACCTCCATTCAAATTTCCAGTATGCGAAGGACACTTTCTGGGTGACTTTGGGCCTGTTAAGCTCTCTCAGCTGGACCTATCTCACAGGATTGCTGTGAGGATAAAATAGAGGAGGGAGACCTATGAGAACCATTTTGGATCTTCATTGGGGAGAAAGGCAACACAGAGAGGGAGAGCAGATAATAGCCCCTCCTGTACAAACAGCGGGGTTTTAAGAAATCCCTTGACCTATCAAAGCTAGTATGGTGTAGTGGCTAGGATGCTGGGCTAAAATGAAGGATACCTATGTTCAAATACCAAATGTGCAGTGTAAGGTTGATGGGTGACTTTGGTCCAGTTGCATGCTTTCAGACATACCTTCCTCATGGGGTTGTTATGAGGACAAAATGGAAGAGAGGAGAATGAGGTGAGCCTCTTTTGGTGTCCATTAGGGAGAAAGGTGGGGTTTGACATATCTAATTTTGGCTACAGTTCCCAAAAAAAGATGATCACTCCAAAATAGTGCCAAAATACGATCTAAATAATATTCCTGAAGAATTTAAAGACCAGGTAAGGAACAGATTTGCAATACTAAGTTTAATTGATCATGAGCCAGAAGAACTATGGGCTGAAACTAGAGATATTATCAAAGAAGAATGTACAAAGACTATTCCTGTAGCCAAAAGAGAGAAGCCTAAATGGGTGTCTGAGGAAACTCTTAAAACTACTAAAGATAGATGAGAAGCAAAAAACAAAAGGCAACAGAAATAGGATCAAAACTCTAAATGCAGCTTTTCAGTGGCTTGCACAGAGACAAAGAAATCTATTATAATAAACAGTGCAAAGAAATAGAAGAGAACAACAAAAAAGGAAGATCCAAAAGATGCAAGAAATCAAAGGGAAATTCAAGACACAGCTTGGGATGCTGAAAGATCAATGTGGAAATACAGTATCTGATCAGGACAAAATAAAGGAGATGGAAACAATACACTGAACTATACAAAAGAGATGGAAGGATGACAGATACTTTTGATGAAGAATCTTTGGATGAAGAAACAGAAATCCTAGAAAGTGAAGTAAAAGCTGCACTCAAAGCAATTGAGAGAAACAAAGCACCTGGAGTAGATGGGATACCAATAGAGCTATTTCAAGCCACAGAAATGGAGTCCATTAGCATCTTAACAAGAATATGCCAACAAATATGGAAAACAAAACAATGGCCCACCGACTAGAAATGCTCAGTCTACACTCCAATGTCCAAAAAGGGGGATGCCAAGGAGTGCAGCAACTATCGGACAATTGCGTTAATTTCCCATGCAAGCAAATTGATGCTCAAAATTATACAGCAAAGACTCTTACCATATATGGAATGAGAAATGCCAGATGTTCAATCTGGATTCAGAAAAGGAAGAGGCACCAGAGATCACATTGCAAATTTACGATGGCTAATGGAACATACTAAGGAATTTCAGAAGAAAATCAGCCTGTGTTTTATAGATTACAGCAAAGCTTTTGGCTGTGTAGATCATGAAAAGCTATGGAGGGTCTTAAAAGAAATGGAGATTCCTCAACATCTGATTGTTTTGATGTACAACCTGTACTCTGGACAAGAGGCTACTGTCAGGACAGAATATGGGGAAACAGAAAGGTTTCCAATTGGCAAGGGTGTCAGACAAGGATGTATATTATCTCCCTACCTGTTCACTTCCTCTATGCAGAGGATATCATAAGTAAAGCTGGATTAGATCTAGAAGAAGCTGGAGTAAACATTGGTGGAAGGAAAATTAACAATTTAAGATATGCAGATGATACCATGTTACTGGCAGAAAATAGTGAAGACTTGAAACAACTACCGATGAAGGTTAAAGGAGAAAGCGCCAAAGCAGGATTACATCTGAACATCAAGAAGACAAAAGTAATGACTACAGAGGAGTCACACAATTTTATAGCTGACAATAAGGAAATTGAAATTGTCCAAGTTTTTCTATTCCTTGGCTCAATCATCAACTAACAGGGAGTCTACAGCGAGGAAATCAGAAGGAGATTGAGACTTGGAAGAGCAGCTGTGAAGGAGCCAAATAAGATCCTTAAAGACAAAGATGTCTCTCTGTGAGCCAAGGTCAAATTAATTCAAACAATGATATCCTCCATTACGATGTATGGATGTGTAAGTTGGACAGTAAAGAAAGCTGACAGGAAGAAAATTGATTCATTTGAAATGTGGTGCTGGAGGAGAGTCTTGCAGATACTATGGACAGCCAAAAAGATAAATAAGTGAGTACTAGATTAAATCAAACCTGAATTCTCCCTAGAAGCTAAAATGACAAAACTGAGGCTATTGTATTCTGGTCACATTATGAGAAGATAAGATTCACTGGAAAAGTCAATAATTCTAGGAAAAGTAGAAGGAAGCAGGAAAAGAGGTGGCTTAACCGTAAAAAAAAGAAAGAAGTGGCCACCTAAAACTAGGTGGCTTGACTCAATAAAAGAAGCCACGTCCTCCAGTTTGCAGGATCTGAGTAGGTCTGTTAGAGATAGAACGTTTTGGAGGTCTTTCATTCATAGGGTCGCCATAGGTTGGAGAAAACTTGATGGCACATAACACACACATACACCTATGAACATGCAGCTGCAAGAACCAAGCATCACATGTATGCTGCAGAACACATCAAACTATCTCAAGCATGAATGGTGCCAAAGCTGTCTGTCACATTTCCCACCCAGGGAATATCTGTTCAAAGGTTCCTCAGACAGAGCCCACTGCAAAAGCCTCTCAACTAGGTTGGGGGGTGGCTCAAGGTATCACTTCCAGTGTGATCAGAATTTTTCAACATACAGTCTGGCAACCCTACCTGTGATGTGAATCTGGCTAAAATTGTGTAACTGGCCCATGGCACTTTAATGGTTTGAACTGAGATTTTCTTAGTCCTAGTCTGACATTCCTACTACATTAACACAGAAAAGTTCTTAAACCTCTTTTGTTTGGTAAAGGAGGGGATATTGCCCCTTTGTGCTGCCTTTCTCCCCAATGGGGACCTGAAGCAGTTTACACCATTCTCCTCTCTGCCATGTTCTCCTCTCAAACAACCCTAAGAGGCAGGTCTGGCATAAAGTGTCTGATTGGCCCAAACGTACCAAGAAAGTATTCTTGACTACTTGGGGATTTAAAGTTTAGTCTCCTTGACCGTAATCTGACATTCTAATCACTACAGCACACAGTCTTCAGTAACTCAGGGAAGTTCTTAAAGCCCCTTTGTTTTGTAAAAAAGGGGATATTTTATTCACCTTTCCGGCTTCTCATGAGTAAAACTTTGCTTCCACTTCAAATAGCATAAGGATCTTCTGGAGTTAATCTGTGCCAGGATGCTTAGATTCCTTTCTTTTTTAGCACTGCAAGTTCCATCATTAACCAGAAACTAGTGATAAGCTTCTGATAAGGCAGGCTTCAAATTCAATCCTATGCAGGACAGAGACAAAAATTCAAAGCCTATAACTGGAAAAGGGAACACCGAAGACCTGCAGGGAGTGGAACATATGCTGGGAAACATTAACTCGCAGGTAAGCACAGAAACAAAAAACTTAGGGCATATAACTCATGGCTTCTTATATCTATACACTAATGTACAGGGTATGGGAAACAAGCAGGAGGAACTTGAAGTCCTAATACAGGAAGGGGACTATGTCAGACATTACTGAAACTTGGTGGAATGACACTGCCAATTGTAATACTAAGATTGAGGGATACAACTTGTTCAAAAGAGATAGACAAATAAGGAATGAGGGAGGAGTAGCATTATATCTATAGGATGTATATTCTTGTGAGTAAATACACGTATCTGAGTATGGAAATTCAGTTGCAAGTCTCGGGGGTCGAAATAAAAGGAATAATAGTGATACTATGGTGGGGGTCTGCTATTGACCACCAAGCCAAGCAGAGGACTTGGATGAGAAACTCCTAGAACAAATTACAAAGTTCACAATGAGATGGGACACAGTGGACATGGGGGATTTTAATTACCCGGCTATCTGTTGGAAGTCTAACTCTGCTAAAAATGAAAAGTCAAATAAATCTTGGACTTGACTCTCACCAACAGAGAAGAAGCTGGTTGATGAGGTTAAAGTAGTGGGCACCCTGGGTAGCAGCAGCCATGTAATTTTGGAATTTACAGTCTTGGGGAGGGAAAAGCTATACATAGTCAGACATATAGGTAGGACTTCAGGAAAGAAAATTTCAACAAACTGAAAATTATGCTGGGTAGAAGGCCATGGTCAGAAATACTTAAGGAGAAAGGAGTTTCAGAGGGGTGGGAGTTTCTTAAAGGTGAAATATTGAAGGCACAATTACAAATGATTCCTATAAGAAGGAAAAACGGGAGGAACCTAATGAAGCCAAGATGTCTCCATAAACAGCTTTCTAATGAATTAAGAAATTAAAAAGACTCATTTAGGAAATTGAAGGAGGGCCATATAACCAAGGATGAATATAAAACAATAACCAATGCTTGTAGGGAGAGCATTAGAAAAGCTAAAGCTCATTATAAGCTTAGGCTAGCAAGTGATGCTAAAAACAAAAAAGGGATAATTGCTTATGTTCAAAATAAGAAAAAGAGTAAGGCCCATTGTAGGGACAGGAAAGTGAAATTGTAACAGGCGATGACAAGAGGGCAGAACTGTTCAATTCCTGCTTTTTTTCAGTCTTCTTCTGCGAGGGAAATGGTATTCGACATGGCAAAAGCAGAACACATGAAGGGGAGAAGGGAGTTACAGCCTAGGATTGACATAGGGATAGTACATAAACACCTAGTGTCTTTAAATGAAACTAAGTGCTCAGGGCATCCAAGGATACCAAAAGAACTCACAGATGTAATTTCTGAGCCTCTGTCCATTATTTTTGAGAATTCTTGGAAAACAAGACATGGTAAGCCCATTGCAGGGACAGGGACAGGGAAGTGAAATTGTAACAAGCGATGAAGAGAGGGCTTAACAGATCAATTCCTACCTTCCTCAGTCTTCTCTTGCGAGGGTGCTCAAGATGGCAATAACAGAACAACAACTTTTGATTTATATACTGTGCTTCAAGACAACTTAATATGCACTCTGATCTGATTACAAAGTATGTTATTATTATCCCCACAACGACAATCACCCTGTGAGAGAGCTGCGGAGAACTGTGACTGACCCAAGGTCACCCAGCTGGCTTGAGAGGAGGAGTGGGGAATCAAACCCGGCTCTCCAGATTTGAGTCCCATACTCTTAACTACTACACCAAACTGGGTCTTGGAAAGGAGCATAAAACAGTAGAGTTGCACTGTTGTATTGCCATATGTAGATTAGAAGAGCCATCTAACTTGTACTAATGCATACGCCCAGGTACCGGGAGTATCTGAGAATGCAGGAATGTCTGACTTCATAGAGGCTGGCAAAAGTGTAGACGTATTGGTGGAGATATGTATGAGAAACTTGTAATTAGACAGGCATGAACAGCATTACAAACGCAAAAAACCCACAAACAGCCCGTTCGTCTGTTCGCGAACAAGCCATTCGTGAGGCCCCATTGTAAAAGAACAAGTGGTCGTCGCAAGCCTTGTTCGTTGCGTTAGTCCACTGATCATGAAGCCAGGCAGTCAGGCACCTTCAATCAATTCCCTTGGCAACGGAGGCAGGGACTGCCTGAACTCTGCCTGCACTCCTTCTGTCGCCCTGGAAACCCCAATCTAAGCCCAACTTAGCTTGATGGGCAGGTCTTCCTTCCAAGTGTGGAGCTTCAAATTGGTTACAATTGGTTACATGGGACCAGAGACCGAGGGGAGGGAGAGGTCGTGTTCTGTAGCCATGGGAACTCCAATCTCAACCCTGCAAAAACTGTTAGGCAGTTCTATGGGACCTCTGGTTATAAAATTACCATGCTCCCACGCTGGCTTTCAATTTCAGCAGGCAGTGGAGTAGGAGAGAGCTGTTGCTAGCCTTTTGAGAAATAATCAGGGAGAGTGCATTGGAACTGGGATTTTTTCTCTGTGTTGGGTGGGATAGGGATCTATCCCATCTGGTTCCAGGGCTGCTGCCAGGCCTTGGGGCCAAGATCAGTGTTCATCTCAGCTCTCACACTGATTATTATTATTACTATCAGTGCCTGATCTGGTCAGGTTTCTGGGAGTGCTGGGCTAGGGCTCTAGCCCCTCCCTCCCATTTCAGGGCTACTACCAGTCCCTGGGGCCAAGCTCAGTGGGCACCTCGGCTAAGGGGTCACATTACTATTAGTGCCTGATCAGGTCAGGTATCTGGGAGTGCTGGGCTAGGGCTCTAGCCCCTCCCTCCAGTTCCAGGGCTTCTGCCAGGCCCTGGGGCCAAGCTCAGTAGGCACCATGGCTGAGGGCTCATATTATTACTTGTGCTTGATCTGGTTCAGGTATCTGGGAAAGTTGGGCTAGGTCTCTAACTGGGCTAGGTCTCTAACTGCTTGATCTGGTTCAGGTATCTGGGAAAGTTGGGCTAGGTCTCTAACCCCTCCCTCTGGTTCCAGGGCTGCTGCAAGGCCCTGGGGCCAAGATCAGTGGGCACCTTGGCTGAGGGTTCACATTATTACTAGTGCCTGATCTGGTCAATTATCTGGGAGTGCTCGGCTAGTGCTGTAGCCCCTCCTTCCCATTTCAGGGCTACTGCCAGTCCCTGGGGCCAAACTCAGGGGGCACTCGGCTAAGGGCTCACATTAATATTAGTGCCTGATCAGGTCAGGTATCTGGGAGTGCTGGGCTAGGGCTCTAGCTCCTCCCTCCAGTTCCAGGGCTTCTGCCAGGCCCTGGGGCCACTTTGAGTAAAAAAGTGAAATTTTTTAAAGTGCAAGTGCTAATTGTACCATTTAACAACAGTTCATAAATAATTATTCACAACTTCATAGAATACAAAATTAGTTCATCATAAATAGCTCTACAGACTACAAAAGACTAGTTGATTGAGATAACTTCCGGGTGCAATAAAAGTCCTCTATAATTGAGAGTCCTTTTAAACGTTTCTTTCTTGTTCTTTCAATTCATGAAGTTCCTTCAATTCATTAAATTCCTCCAACAAGGTGGGTCAGGATGTTCAGGAAGCTGGAAAAAGCCCTCTGTCACGCTCGATCTGGGGCTGGCTACAAACAACAGATTTCATTCCTACTTCTTCAGGAGCATGCTCTCTGTTGTAAACATAAATCCATCAGCTATTCTATCCTCAGTTACCATTGTATTACATACATTCCATACTACAAAATACTGTACTTACACATCTCATGAAAGGAATAGTTATAAGATCATCTAACAATCATCCCGGACCAAGGCGGCGGTGCATTCTCTCACGCACCCGACAAACGAGGCGATTCCCTTCAAATCCCCGCTGGCTAATTAGAGATCTTCAGTTTTAAAGCTACAGTACATAATTATTTCATACCTGCCACAATTACACCAGTTTCACAGATAACAACTTAAGGATAACTCATTATTTAGTCTTTTTGGCTTGACGGAATCAAGTTTAAAAATCCAGAAAGCCTCATGGCAGAGAAGCCAGGCTTGTACAGACTCGCGGTTATTTTTATTAGCTACTTCCAAAACCACTACCTTAAAGCCATTCTCCAGATGTCCCTGTTCCCTAAAATGTTGCGTTAGGGGTGCTTCCTGAACATTATTACGAATACGTGAAATATGCTCGAGCACTCGCACTTTGATGGGTCTTAAGGTACATCCAATGTATAACAATTTGCACGGGCATTCCAAGGCATAAATGACTTAGCCTGGCAATTTGCAAAATTACCAAAGACATGCTTTTTTCCCTTAAGGGAAATTTCTTTTCCTTCCCAAAAATAACACAACTCACTTCACATTAAAGAATCACCCCCAAAAAATTGCTGTCAAAAGCACGTTATTTCTTTAAATGCTTTAGGTTACACAGTAGGAAGGCACAACAGGGCATGAAAGCAGTGTACTACACAAAAATAACACAACTCACTTCACATCAGAGAATCACCCAAACACAATTGCTGTCAAAAACGGTGAAGTGGGTTGTATTATTTTGTGTAGTACATTGCTATCATGCCCTTTGGTGTTCCCCCCTGCTGTGTAACCTAAAGCTGTTCAAGAAATAAAAGTGTTTTTGAAAGGAATTGTGCTTTTGTGATTCTCTGATGTTAAGTGAGTTGTGTTATTTTTGTGTAAGATACTGCTGCCATGCACTTTGGTGTTCCCCCCTGCTGTGTAACCTAAAGCTGTTCAAGAAATAAAGTCTTTATGACAGGAATTGTGTTTTTGTGATTCTCTGATGTTAAGTGAGTTGTGTTATTTTTGTGAGGTGGAATGCTGGAAGGCCCTTTGGTGTGCCCCCCCCTGCTGTGTAACCTAAAGCTGTTCAAGTAATAAAGTGTTTTTGACAGGAATTGTGCTTTTGTGATTCTCTGATGTTAAGTGAGTTGTGTTATTTTTCTGTGTGGGGGACTGCTGGTGTAATGTGTCATAATGCTTTGCCTACTTGTACTTTGAAAGGGAGAAAATAATTTTTAAAAAACTTTATTTTGTGTTGTTCGTGTTTTATTCTTTGTTGTGCAGTTGGTTCCCATCATAGGGAACAATGGGGCTGGCTGGCCAGCCATCTCTGTAGGTGGTGGGGGAATTTGAGGGAGGGTGTCTGTGGTTCAGGTGCTCTTTCACAGGGACCAGCTGGCACTCAGAAGTGTGCCCACCATTGTGGCACCCCTGGATTGTGCAGAATTGCCCAGGGAAAGAGAGTTTAGAAGTTCCCAGCATAGGGAACAAAGGGAGAGGGCTGGCCTTTGCCAGCCTGTTCCCGGGGTTATGGTGGGTGTGGGGCTGCTGGGGGTGGATTTGGGTCTGTGAGGGGCTAATGTTGGGATATGGGCCTGTGTGTGGCAGCTGGGGGGGAATTGGGTTTGTGTGGGGCTGTAAGGGGTGGACTTTGGGGGCTGTGAGCACCTACTTGGGGAGGCCATGAAATGCCCCCCCAAAGTGGGAGCAGGCTGAGCCTTGGTGGGGGGTGGGAGGAAGGGTGGGAGAAGGGACCCAGAGGGTTGGGGGGCATTTTGCATGCAAAATGCCACCCCTGGCAAGACAAGCCTCCCCCAGGTGGAATTGGTGGAGAAATGAGCACCTACTTGGGGAGGCCATGAAATAGCCCCCCCCCAAGTGGGAGCAGGCTGAGCCTTGGTGGGGGGTGGGAGTAGAGGTGGGAGAAGGGCCCCAGAGGGTTGGGGGGCATTTTGCATGCAAAATGCCACCCTTGGCAAAGGAAGCCTGCCTCTTCATTTTTTCCCATAGGAAATAATGAAGAAGATTAGCAGCAGCAAGCTAAAAAGACGCTCACTTTCCCCTTACTTAGGCGAGGATAGGGGGACCTGGTTTGGGGGGCCATAACATGGCCCCCCAAAGTCCAATCGGTCTGAAACTTGGGATGTTGTTAGAGAGGGGTTAGAGGAAGGTCCCCACCAATTTTGGGCTGATTCGGTGGGAAAATGCCTCCCCCAGGCGTCCGGGAAGACGGAGGCATTTTCCCATTGAAAAAAGCCGAAAGCCGAAAGCCGAAACAAAGCCGAAAGCCGAAAGCCGAAACGGCTAAACGTTTCGGCTTTCGGCATTATCCGAAATAGATTCTTGTTTCGGGTAAAGCCGAAACAAGAAAGCCGAAAAAGTTTGGCTTGCACACCCCTACTCTCAACAACCCACCATTAATTGGGATTTGAACCTGGGTCTCACAGTCTAACTGTGCAATGCTATGCAGAGTTACACCTTCAATGGACTTAGAAGTGTGTGACTGCTTAGGTTTTCATTGAACGCTCTAACCTCTAGGGCACACAGATTCCTAATACAGAGTTCAGGGGAATGAAGGGCTTTGATCAAAGTCAAAAGATCTCAGCAAGAATTTCTAAATATGATTGATGACTGTATTAAAAGTAAAGTTGAAAGTGCTGCAAAGGGTTCTTATCAGTTGCCACCACTGAGGGCAATATTATGTGAAACCTCTGTGTCTACACAGCAACCCAGTATTCTAAAAAAACCATAATGCAGAACACATCTTGTGTCTTCAGTTTACAAACATGTTCAAAGAGAGATAGGAAGAAAAAGTGAAAGACTGACCGACATTGAGCCATGCTCATACCAAATGGGGGATATTTTCATTTATTAAAAATTTTAAATTGGAAAGTACTGTTGTTCATTCTATGCTTTAAGGGCAGGCCCCCTAGTATGAAATGAACCAATAAAATGAAGAAACCTGCCAACTGTACCATTGTACCAGCCAACCTTTAGTGAACTTTGTGATTTTTCTTTCAAAATGTTTATCTGAATGCATTTCCCTTCCAGTGCTGGAGTCGGTGGTGTGTTTGCAACTATTCACAGGACTTTCTTACTTCCCTGTCCTGCTACTGCCCACTGAGTCCTCTGAAATTATGTTACAAATTGCGTATCAGGACACCTTCTGTAACAGCATAAAGGATGTCTGCAATGGGAGGGGAGGATTGGCAGAAAATATCTCCTTTCTTCTACTAAGGAAAGCACTTATGACTAGACATGGGCATGAACCCCCCAAAATTAATGGGCCTGTGGTTCGTGGTTCAGTGCCACTGATGAACCCAAACAAATGAACCGTAATGAACATTTCCCATTACCTGGCCTCTAGGTTGGATTGGCCCGATGGCGGTCCCCGGTCTTGGTTGAACCAACAGTCCCATACTGCCTCCCGGCACTGGCCCCATATCTCTGGCTTCTCCCTGGACCAACAGTCCAATGAGATAGGTGGCCTGTGCTAAGTCCTCTCGCATTGCCTCCATTTGTGACTCCAAGGCTTGGTAGTGATCTTCGACCGGGCCACTGGAGTCCGGTACTCACTCTTCTTCTCCCGTTGGCTGGAGCAAAATCTCCTCCCAGGCTCTCTGGTGGCAATCAGTTCTCTCCATCTCCTCCTCCGACATGCTTGAGGTCCGGCGACAGATCCCTCCAATGCACTGGTGACCCAACCTTTGGCTATACCAGTCACAGCCAGTATTCCATACTGCAGTACTTGGGCTTGGCCTTGCAAATTGCTCCAACGTCACTCTCCTCCAGGGACTACCATCTCACTCTCCCACGCTCCGGCTGAACCAGCATCTGCGCAATCCCAGCTCCTCAGTTCTCCACGTGGCGCCGACCAATCCAGGAGACTGCCAGTCTCTTCTGGGAAAGTCCACTCCACAAGGCAGCCTGCCTCCTCATCCCAGTAGTACCAAGGCTGAGTGCTGACCCTGGCAGCTTCCGCAGAGTAAGTGGACAACTGGCCGGTTTCCCAAGCCTGGCCTCTAGTTGCCCCAAAAGTCTTCAGAAAAGGGCCCAAATTCGAGTCAATCAAAGAACGAGAGAACATGGTGCCTGCACGCCTTTCCTCATCCTATGCCAACTCTTGGCCAGGCACCCTCTCCGCTCACTCGCACCTGTGCGGTCCCACCGTCAGGCAAGGTAGCTGGCCCTGCACCCTCCGTGCCAGGATCAGATGGGTCTGTCGGAGTAAATCCGGTATCCATCTTTCCAGGGCGAGGGGTCAGGGGAGTAAGGGGATTCTCAACAAAATGTCAGACTATGGAATCCCAATTATCTAGAGTCTGTCTCCCCCCTTCTGCAAGAAGCACAAAGTTCCTTGGTTTCAAAAGGTTTATTGGAAGATTATGCTCAGGATACAGGTGTCCACAATCCAAAGGCATAAGACCCTTGGCTGAACAAAAGCTTTGTTGAGAATGATACATGAAATGAAAGTAACAACACTTCAAACACCCGTTCCCAGCCTCCCCCCCCCTAGTCCTGTCTGCAAAGGCATGGGAAGACGAGGACGTCAAGGTCTTCGGCTGGAACGGGCTGATAAGAATACTTCACTCCCATGGATATATGTGGCCTGGGCACCACCTGGGCCTAGAGGGAGAAAAACTAAACAACTACAGATTATAGAAAAATAACATGGCATAACTCTGGCTAGAGAACTGACAAGCAAACTGACACTCTGACAGCACCCCCATGTGCCTGCCTGCCATGTCTCCCAGAGGCAACTTTCTGGATGGAAGTAAGGAAGGTGGGTTATGTTGGTGGCCACCAGGCCTGGCAGGCTAGGGGAGGTGGTGTGGGGCTACCTCCCATGGAGGGGGCAGGGAGTCTGGCCACTGAATGGGGGCACCCATCATGTGCCTGCCCACCAGGCCTCCTGGAGGGTACCCAGAAGGTATAAAAGGTGGGTGATGTCATTGGCCACTGCAGACCGAAATGACCCAGCCAGAATCTGCTAAGAAATTTCTCCAGCAAGACAAGTTGGCGTATGTGGAGCCCTCGTACACAAAAATACACAACCTGATGGGTCAGACATCGATGTATGTTCCCCAAATAGGGTACATGCATTGGGTCTGATGGTGTTGTCCAGACCTCGCATGGTGTAGAGTCTGGACAAAACACACCTGCTGGACATGCATGGAGCACTGGAAGCCCCACCAGTGTCAAAACAGAGGCTGCCTCCAAGATGAACCGCCATCCTGCCTTCACGGAAAGGATGGCATTGCGGGACCCATTCCACCTTCCTCTGAGGGAACAGTAGGTGCCATTGACTGGGGCCACCATGCAGGAGAACTGCATGTGCCTCAGTTCCTGAGCCGCCCCTGGTGCCCGAACCCATTATATGTGGACATAAACCACCTTCTTGCCTTCATGGAAAGAAAGTGTGTTGTGGCGGGACCCATTCCCTCCAGTCAGAGGGGAAAGCTGGTGGCATGGACAAGGGGCACTGTGTTGTGTTACCACAACAGCAGCTGAGCTGGACCAGTTGCTGAGAAACGGCAGTGGCAGACACCAACCACCTTCCTGCCTCCGCGAAAAGGAGGGGACGGGGCAGGACAAGTCATTGGGAAGGGTCAGGGCAGTTCCTGAGAGGGAGAGGAGGGAGGATGGAAGATGAGGTGTTCAGGGAGAAGGGGACCAAGGGGTTCCGGACGAAGTAAGGAGCCGGACCTGGAAGACCCATTGACAGAAACGGGTGGACCCCAATCCAACAGTGGCTGTTGACATGACCCACCTTCCTATCTTCACAAAAAGGAGGGGATGGGGTGGGACGAGTCTTTGGGAAGGGTCATGGCAGTACCTGAGAGGGAAAGGTATGGACTGGGAACTGGAAAGCTCCCAAGCATTGTGAGTCTGTGGAACTGACAGAGATACTCTGTGGCGGCGGCTAACCTCACCCACCTACCTGCTTGAGTGGAAATGATGGGATGGTCGGGACAGGAAAGGTAGTTGGGAGGGTTCGGAGTGGTTCCAAAGAGGGAGAGGAAGAAACAGGGCAGCGGCAGAAGCTGCCATCAGCCACCTTCCTGCCTCTGTGGAACCTCATGGGACACATTTCTGCCCAGCTCAAAGGGGTCAAGTCTGTCCTGTTGACAGGGGAGCCACCATACTGTGCAACGTGCTGTACCATTATACTGTACAATTATATGTGCAATCTTAGCCAAGCTGTCCCTCATGACCAAGGAGGCAGCATTAACATGGTAGTCCCCCATGAAGCGGTGGCTGACATGACCCACCGTCCTGTCTTTGTGGAAAGGAGGGGATGGGCAGGACAGGAGAGGTCATTTGGAAGGGTTGGAGTGATTCCACAGAGAGAGAGGGACCAGCAGCCCCAAGAATTGATGGGGGCCAGAGCAGTTCCACATCACTCTGAGACACCTCACCTGAGCAGGCAGTACAGACACTACTCATAACAGTTTTGGCAGCACTGGCAGACACCAGCCACTTTCCTGCCTTCACAGAAAGGATGGAATGGGATGGACAGCAGAGGTCTCCAAAGGGTTCATAGAAGCAGAAATGGGGGCTGTGTG
The DNA here is from genome assembly GCF_028583425.1 of Eublepharis macularius. Lineage (NCBI taxonomy): Eukaryota > Metazoa > Chordata > Lepidosauria > Squamata > Eublepharidae > Eublepharis > Eublepharis macularius. The sequence continues at coordinate 172,052,951 of NC_072792.1, forward strand.
AGTGATGAAATGTGCAGACATGAACCACCTTCCTGCCTTCACGGAAAGGACGAGAGAGAAAGGACAGGAGAGGTTGCTAGGAACGGTCAGACTGGAAGCAGCCCTGAGAACTGAGGGGGGCTAGTGCAGTTACCCACCACTCAGACACCTAACCTGAGCAGGCACTACTCACTACTGAGAACCTTTGCTGCCTTTGCGGAAAGGACAGAAGTCGAAGGACCCATTTGGCACAGCGGTTGCAATGGATAGCGGCACCATGGGCTCAACTACATGTGCAACAGCTCCTGACTTGTTGCACAAAGTAGGCTGCCACCCGCATCACCCATCTTCCTGCCTTCACAGAAAGGAGGGGATGGACAGGATAGGAGAGGTCACTGGGATGGGTTGGAGTGGTTCCAGAGAGGGAGAGGAAGAAATGGGGTAGCAGCAGCAGCTGACATCAGCCACCTTCCTGCTTTTGCAGAAAGGATGGAGTTGCGGGACTATTCCCCACTGCTTGGAGAGGACTGCAGGTGCCTTGGATAGGGGGCATCATGATGCAACAGCAGTTGACCTGTTCCTTGTGGCCCAAAGCGGAAGCAGCCAACAGTACCCATCTTCCTGCCTTTGTGGAAAGGACAGAGTTGTGGGACCCATTCCCCCCCTGCTCAGAGGGCACAGCAGTTGCAATGGATAGGGAGCACCATGCAGCTCAACTACATGTGCCCAAAGGAGAAAATGCCCAAAGGAGGCTGCCACCAGCATCACCCACCTTCCTACCTTCGCAGAAAGGAGGGGATGGGCGGGACAGGAGAGGTCACAGGGAAGGGTCAGAGTGGTTCCATCCAGAGAGGTAGAGGTAGAAAGAGTGGCGTGGAACTTTTCAGGGGGAGGATGGCAAAGGGTTACCCTGTGGAACAGAAAGGATTGAGAAGACCCAACCTCCCCCCCCCCCCGCCCAGCTTGGCCTCTGGCCTGGGAAGCCGTGGTAGTACAAATGCCCACATTTTGATGAGTCCTCCTGAGCCCTCAACCTCACCGTTCTAAATAGCACTGTTCCCGACCCCAATGGAACAACCTTTGCAGGGGAGGCCTGCCTGAACAGGCCACTCACACCTGACCCAAATGTGCCAGCCCTCATTTGAGGTACCCACTGGACTTGACGGGCAATGGTGCAAGGCAACAGCATGGACAACCAAGGGTGAATATGCTTTAGTATTCTGTGGAAGCCCATGCCCTCCATGATGTATAGCGGCAAGCCATGTAGGGCAATCGTCTCTGCCAAGATGTGAAGGCCCACCTCCTGAGCCCTCAACCTTGCCATCCTAAGCAGCACTGTCCCAGACCCCGAGGGAACAACCTCCATGAGCGCGGCCTGCTTGAGCACTCCACTCCCACCAGCATCACACTCAGGGCAAGGATTCTTGCTTGGGGTGGATTCCAGTGACCTTCCCACTGATTCTTGCTTAGAAGACCTGGTCTTTCTCCCCCCAATGGATGTTTCACTGGGCGAGGACAGAGACCACAGGATCAGGTGGTCTCCTCCACAGCCCCCACAGGTGAATCTGGGGGAGCGGGGGTACTCTCTGCTACCCCCGAGCCACACCCAGTACTGTTTGACATAAGGAAACCAGGACTTCCTTTGCACTTCCCCCCATGACCACCCATGGCCACCACAACATGAAGACTCATTGTGCCACCAAACTAGAATTAAGGAGGACAGAAAAGGAGAGAACACTGTGAGCCCTCAGCACAGGTGCCCACCACAGAGCTTGGCCCCAGGGCCGGGCAGCAGCCATGAAACCAGAGGCTGAGGCTAGAACCCTAGCCCAGCACACCCAGAAGCCTGACCAGATCAGGTACTGATACTAATAATAATAATAGTCAGGGTGAGCTCTCAGCCTAGGTGCCCACTGAGCTTGGTCCCAGGGCCTGGCAGCAGCCCTGGAACCAGAGGGGATAGATCCCTATCCCACCCACCACACACAGAAAAAAATCCCAGCTCCAATGCACTCTCCCTGTCTCTCTCCCAAAAGGCTATCAACAGCTCTGTCCCACTCCACTACTTGCTGAAAGCCAGAACTGGGAGGGCAGTTCCCTTTTATAAGCAGAGGTCTCATTTAAAAAAGCATGAGGTCTGTGGTTGGCAGTCAGAACTGCCTAACAGGGTTTGCAGGGGTGAGATTGGAGTTCCCATTGCCACAGAACACCCTCCTCCTCCCTCTCTGCCCCCTGGTGTCTGCTCCCATGTTACCAACTGTTACCAATTTGCAGCTCCACCCTTGGAAGTAAGACCTACCCATCAAGCTAAGTTGGGCTTTGATTGGGGTGTCCAGGGTGACAGAGGGATTGCAGACATTTTTTGTACTACAAATTGCAAGCTCTATGCTTATCCCTCCCTTGGTCTCTGTTAAAATAACAGGAGGCATTTTTAAAAGGAGGAAGGTTGTTGGCCTCCCTGGCACCACCTGCTGGTCACGGCGGGTCTGTCTTCAGCAGAGGCATATTGAGCGGGTCCATCTCTCACTTCTATCGGCAGCCGCCTGGTTGGCCAAAGTATTCCCTGGATGCTCCTTCCCATGTCCCTGGGTGGGGCTCCCCCAGCAGGCCTCAGGCAGGGTGGCTGTGCCTCAAGGTTGTATCACCTTTGAGTGTCATGTCTGAGCGCCATCCATGCCAATGTGAATGATCTTTCTGTGCTGAACCACTGTATCCTGCTGTAACTCAATGTCATTTTACCAGTGTTATAACTATTTCTCTTACAGGCTTCCACAGGCATTTATCTGATGGACTAACAGTTTCCAGTGTTTTATGTCCTTGTACTCTTAGCCTTTGCTATCTCTTGCTTCTTAGTGACTCACTTTGATGTTATAAATATGTGGAACATTCTCACACCAGGAGAGCGCCAAACCTAGTTTAGGATTGGGAGGGGGGGGGGGAGAGCAGACTTGCATGTTAAAAGAGAAGTCTCTCTCACATGATGCCATTCCTATTAACTTCTACTCTTGCTGCTTAGATGTCTACCTTGCTTCTATGTAGTCCTATGGACATATATATGGAAATGATCTGATTTCTGAATAAAAGCCATTTGACCAAGAACCTGTGTCTTGCTGCAATGGTCCAGGGATCTATCTGCTGCATCCTGTCATCCACAGCCCGACACTGAGGCACCTCTCACCTGAGGCGAGGCTGGCCTTAGCATCAGGATCCAGCCTCCCTCGACTCTCCTCCCCAGCCTCCTTAGAGGCAACTGCTGTCTAGAGTCCTCCTTAAAAACCCACCCTTCCTTACCAGCCCCACCCTGCCTCCCACGAACCCACCTTCAGTGTGCTCCCCATCACCTTGGCCAAATGAGGCCACACCCAAGTGCCCCATCCTGTTAGGCTCCTGCACCCTGGCAATCTTTCCTCCCCCCTATACTGCCTCTCGTTGATGCAGATTGACAGCAGCAGCAGCCCCTCCCTGGTGGGGCAGGCCCCGCCTCGGCCTTCCCACGTCTTGGATGGGCAGGGGCCATGGGCCTGCAGCGGCATCTGTGCTGGCACTGCGTAGCCCACCTCCTGGCTTCCTCTGCTGCCATGGGCTCTTTGCTTTTGCTGCGGCTTCTCCTGCTGCTGCAGTGAGCCATGCCTCAGCCCTGCCTCATTGGCCCTGGCTTGAGTTGCTGTGTGTAGTGGTGCCAGGGCCAGCATTCAGCTGCTTCTGCTGGCCCTTGCCTGTCCAACGGCTTCCTTGGGATTCTTCTCCTGCCGGCCGGCCTGTCTCCTCCTAGCGTGGCCCTTCTCCTCTGCGTCTGGGGTGGCCTTACCCTGACCGAGGTGAGTTGGCTCCTGAGTGGGCTTTTGGGCATTCCTGCGCCTGCTGGAGGGTGGGGTCGAGGAGTCTGGGGCAGGCTGAGGAGCCGTCCCCAGACACACACACCCTCTTAAGAGGCTATCGACTGCTGGGCTGCTGGTGCGGGCCTTGGACATATAGCCGGCATTTGCGTGGTTGCGGTCCGTTTGGTTGCGGATCAAAAAACTGAAAGGTAGAAGGGATAGGTACCATTGGAACACCTGCACATTGTGATCTTTCACTCGGGTCATCCAGAGGAGAGGAGCGTGGTTGGTCACCAAAGTAAAGTGGTTGTTGACAAGGTAATACTGCAAGGCCCCGATGGCCCATTTAACGGTCAACACTTCTTTTTTGAGATTGCCATACTTCTTTTTGGCTGGCTGCAGTTTCCGGCTCAAGAAGAGGATTGGATGCTTGCTCCCCTCAACCTCCTGCAACAGGATTGCCCCTGGGCCGGGGCTGAGGCTTCTGCCTGTATTATAAAGGGCCTGGAAAAATCGGGATTATGGAGGATGAATGCCATGGAGAGGGCGTTCCAGAGGTCCAGAAATGCTCAAAGACACTCCAGTGTCCAGTGAATCTGGGTGGCTTGATCTTTCCACAGACTATTGGTGAGGGTACTGGCCCAGCTGGCGAAGCCGGGTATGAATTTGACGTAATATCTGATGAGGCTGAGGGCAATTTTCTATGGTCACTATTTTGTTGGGCAACAGCTGCAGTTGTCCTTTTCCGACCAGGAAACCTAGGTACTTCAATTCCTGAAACCTGAGCTTGCTTTTCTTTGGGTTTATCTACAGTCCAGCTTGCCGTAAGGCTTGGAATACCTGTTTCAGATGTTGCAGGTGAGTCCCAATCAGAAATATAGATGATAATATCATCTATATTCGTGGTAGCGAAAATCTGGCAGGGGATGAGGGCCCGATCGACCAACCGCTGGAAAGTTGCTGATGCACCATGCCACCAAAAGGGCATAACCTTGAACTTGAAAAGGCCCGGAGGGGTGGCAAAGGCTGTTTCCTCCTGGTCATCCATGGCCATGGGTACCTGCCAATACCCCTTCATAAGATTTAATACCAATAGGTAGCAAGCGGCTCCCTACTGGTCTATTAACATTTCAGCCTGGGGCATGAGATAGCTGTCAAACTTCGCCAATTCATTTACATCCCAATAATCCATGCAGAATCGTACTGACCTGTCTGGCTTCAGGATGAGGACTATTGGGCTGCACCACTCACTGAGGGAAGGCTGAATCCCTCCCAGTCACAACATTTCCTCTACCTCTCGGGCCACCACTTCTCATTGCTTCTGTGGCAGGGGTCTCCAGAATACCTGGGCCACCTGCTCTGGTGGGGTGGGTATGGCATGCGTGATCAATGATGTCCATCCCGGTTGGTTCGAGAAACACTCAGGCAGGCTCTTTATCAGGTTCTCCAGTTGCTGTTTCTGCTAGGGTGAAAGGGCCACATCCAGTGGGGGACATCTTCTGTCGGCTCAGCAGCTGTCCAGGGGAGGCCACCTTCTGACAAGTCCAGGGGATCATCCGCCAGCTGGCAGGATCTCATAGGGCATTCTCTCCATTCTTTTAAGTCATTGATGTGTAGGCGCTTAACTTGTCATAGGGATGGCCCACAATGGACCCAGTACATTTGCGTACCAAGGACCTTTACCACTTTGAAAGGTCCCTGCCAGGGATCTCCCTTGTGTAAGGGCCCAAAGACCCAGCTGCTGACCAGAACCTTGGTGCCTTGTTGAAAAGTGCATAAGAGGAACACTTGGTCATAGTGTGTTTTCTGAAACTCTTTGCTGCTGTCAGGTTTTGCCCCGCCAGGTTCCGGGCAGCTTCCAGGTGCTGCCATAGCTCATGGATGTATTCTGGAGTGGGTCTCTCAGGGGCGTCTCAAGGAGGAATCCAGTCACTTTCAACCACCTCTGATATCCCTTGGATGAGCTTGAAGAGGGTGAACCCTGTGGATGCTTGTGGGGTGTCTTGCACTGTGAAGAGTACGGGATCGAGGAACAAATCTCATCTGGCTGGATGGTCCCGAACCAACTTCCTCTACATTGCCTTCAGGGTTTGGTCGAAGTGTTCCATTAATCCGTCTGTCTGAGGATAGTATGTTGACATGAATATTTGACGGATGCCCAAGGTGTGGCATAACTGGTGGGTCACTGTGGCTGTAAAAGGTGTCCCACAGTTAGCAATCATGTCTCAGGGGTGAAAAAATTGATGAGGGCCCGGGCTACCTCTGGAGCCTGCATCATTCTCAGCAGTTTAGCCTCTGGGTATGTAGTAGCATAATCAACTGAAACTAGTATAAATCGGTATCCCCCGGCCATCCGTGGGAGGGGTCCCATAAAGTTCATGCCTATTTGTTCAAAGGGGGTGCATATGATGGGCAGTGGGGTGAGGGGCACCCGTGGTGGTGCCCTGCTGGACATTCTCTAGGAAGTGGTACAGGTGCAACAATGGTTCTTCACGTCATGTGATATTGATGGCCAGAAGAACCGAGCCAACACTCGGGATATCATATTGTTAGGTCCCTGGTGTCCCACCCAGGTGTGGTCAAGGGCTAATTCCATGACGGTCTTCCAGAACCCTTGGAGGACCAAGAGTTGCCTCTCTTCCTTTCCCTTCATCTGGATGAGCCAGTACCATACTCCCTTCTCCTGGATTACTTGTGGGAATCGTCCCGCCCTCTGCATGTCTTGGATGACCCCCTCACTCACTGCCACAGCATCCTGCAGTGACTCCAATATCGGGTCTGTTCCTTGGCAATCCACAAAGTCTGGATCAAGGGGCCAATCTGGGGCAACGGTAGTATATCTCGAACGTTGGGCTTTTGACGGCTCACAGTCTTGTATGGGCAATGCCTCACTGGCCTCTCCGGCTGCCTTCAAGTGCTGATGGACTCTGGGGGGTGGGGTGTCACGGTCGGAGAGGACTGGGTGGGGTAACGTGGGGACCTGGACTAGCTCCACCTCCTGCACCCCACCCTGCCAGCGGAGCAGAACCCAAATGACGGGGTAGGTTTCAGAGACCCTGTGGAAATATGCCACCATGGCGGAGTGCACAACAGGAAGCCCCGGCAGCAACAGCTTAGTACATATCATAGAAATGGAGCTACTGATGTCTAGAAGGGCCGGCAGACTCCTCCCTGCCACCTCCACTGTCAAAAGCAGGGGCAGCGGCTTGGGTGTCCTCTGGGTTGCCAGCAGGGCTTCCTCCCATCTGGCGTCACACTCCAAAAGGGGGCAGTCACACATGAAGTGTGTTGGCCACACTTGAAGCAGGGGCCTTTGTCCTCAGGAACCCTGTTTGGCTTTACTGTGGGTTCAGGGCCCCCTCCCATTGGGGGTCGGCTCCACAGTCCCCTGCTGGGGCCTACCATCGGTTTCCCCTGGAACGGGTTGGCCCAGTTGTCTCCTCTCTCCCACGGGATTGCCTGAGCACATCCCATTTTCACTGCCTCTTAGGACAGGCTGTTGGGGCCACTGACTCTGCTCCATGATCCGGCCTCAGGGTCAGGGTCCCGAGGTTCAGTGGCCACCAAAATTTTTTCAAACAGGCTCATGGTCTCTGTCCACATTGAGGGCTGGCTGCATGCCACCCAGTGTCAGGCCAGGGGAGGGATGACTTGGAGTAGCTGTTCTAGGACCACCGTGTCCACAATCTTCTTCTCTCCCTTAGTCTGAGGCTTAAGCTGGAACCCAGAGGGTATGCACCAGCATCTGAGAATGGCCTCCTTTCTGGTAGGTCACTGCTCTAAACTTGCCAGTAGGTATCGGGCATCACTTTGTATCTGTCCAGTATGGCGGCCTTGAGCTGGGAATAACTGGTTCCCTCTTCTTTAGGCAGGGCCTTCAGGGCAGCCTGGGCTTCTCCCATTAAGTATGGCCCCAAGATGAAAGCCCATTGGTCCCTGGGCCACTAGGCAGCCTCAATCATTCGCTTGAACTTCTCCAGGTATGTGTCAATGTCATTGCTGGTGCTCAACTTTGTCAACTGGAAGGGGGCATGACGGCTCGGCACCACCCCCATACCCCCTGTTCCTGTCAGGGTCCCACCTAGGGCCTGGCATAATCCTCGGATGAGGGATGCTTGAGTTTCCTGCTGCTGTAATATCGCACAGGAGACATACTTGTTGTTCCACCATCCACTGTCCAAACTATGATAAGTCCATCGAGGGTTTGGTTGGGCTGGCTGCAGCCATGCTAGTTGCGGGGGCAGCATTGGGATCCATTCTTTCACTTCTGCAGCTTATTTTGGACTGGGTTTCCTGTTGGGCAGGTCTTGAGACAACTGTGGGGTGAAGCAACAGGCGGCTCTGTGACCACTGCAGAGAGGTAGGCAGTCATGGAAGGGATCTCATTACAGCAGGCATGGTGTGTGCATCCTCCACCACCTTGTTGAGCTCCCCAGCGCCCCCTGCTGTTCACGGTGGGTCTATCTCTGGCAGAGGCATGTTGAGTGGGTCAGTCTCTCCCTCTTATTGGCGGCCACCTGGTTGGCTGAGGAATTCCCTGGGTGCTCTTTCCAGTGTCTGGGTGGGGTTCCCCCAGGAGGCCTCAGAGAGGGTGGGTGTGCCTCAAAGTTGTGTCACCTCTGAGGCACCTCTCACCTGAGGCAAGGCTGGCCTTAGCATCAGGCTCCAGCCTTCCTCGACTCTCCTCCCCAGCCTGGGGTTGGAGTCCTCCTTAAATACCCTCCCTTCTGCCTCCCACGAACCCTCCCTTCAAGCACCCACTGCCTCCCATGAACCCGCCCCCAGAGTCATGTCTGTACCCATACATCCATGCCATTGTTTTATGTGTTGAACTATTGCTAATGCTGTACCTTGATTTTTTTTGCAAATGCTATAACCATCACTTTCGTTTCTCTAACAGCCTGAGAACACAGCTGTCTTATCTCTCTTCTTTGACGCTCACAGAAGTGACCTTGTACTGTCTGAAATGTTGCCATTGACTCTTATGACCCTTTGTCCTGTCTAGGTTTTGTTGACATAATGAGCCAAGAAGCATGTGTGCATCTTGCTGTTTAGGTCTGTCTGTCATAACTGATGTAATAGATCTATTTGACAGGTCCTTGGATGATGCAAGAGTGAAGAAACAGCTTAGTCACCTCACCTGATGTGCTGGGATTGGACACTGGGGGGGGGGGTGCTATAGATGTATATAGGCCAGCTGTGTCTGGTGTAAGAGTGGAGCTTGTTCCAGTAAGTGCTTGGCGAAGCACTTTGACACTGAGAACAAGGTCTTGTATATAAGTCACTGTAAAATAAACTGTACATACACTTTTACTACTATAAGTGTGTGGAAGCCTTATTTATAGCTCAGCTACAGTTCAAACCACGCTGTGCCAACAGGTTTATGTATAAACTCCAGAAGAAATTCCCAGACCCTTGCAAACCTGTAATCTAAGTAGGAGGGGAGAAATGATTGAGTATTTAGAGCTGTACTTTCTTTAAGTTTCTATTCCTATCAATGAAACATGTACTGCTTAGATGCTTTCTTGCCTCTGAATAATTCTATGGATATATATATGAAAATGCTTGGATTTCTGAATAAAACCATTTAACCAAAAGCTTAGACTTCTTGTCTACCATATCCTGTCATCCACAGCCTGACATTTTGATCAGAATTCTTTATTCTCTTCTGCACTAAGTGGCTCAGCAGCTGAATGGTATGTAACTTTGCATAATATGGGGTACCTGAACTGTACAACTTAAATGCTTTTATATATATGGGCTAAGAACCCAATTTGAAGACCCAATAGAAGGGAAAAGGACTCAAACCAAGCTCAGAACCATAAGACCGGGGTCCAAACCCGTAAAATAATATGCTGCTGAATTCAGGCAATTTGCAACCAAAGCGCAGGGCTACCATGAAGGTGTGAAAATTGAACTCTTCCAAAATGGACTGAATGGACTTACTACTGAATGGACCAAAATGGACCTACTAGATCGAGCATTAATGCAAGATGATCCACAGACTTTGTTGGGTTAGATCCAACTAGAATGTAAGGTCAAAAATAGAACCCAAGTAGTAAAACTTGTAAGAATGCAACAACATATGGGGTTGAGGAGGCCAACTACCGCAGACAGGGGACTGAGAACCCCACTCTTGGCAACCGAGAAAGAAGTACGTTGGAGACAAGAACTATGTCTGCCATGTGAGGGTATTGAACATTTTGCAGACCAATACCCCATACGGCAGGCACAGGCGGGGGGATACCAAAGTGCACCCAAACACACAGTCCCTCACAAACCACCAGGTCAAAAACTAGCCCCGAAGCATGGGAGACCAGAAACCAACTTGGATGCTGATGAGAGTCCTGGAAATACTAAGGAACCCACACAAAAAGAAGCAGTGGAAGACTTTACCCCGTCGTCGGGAAATGAGACAGACCTGCTGTGAAAAGGTCCCGATGGCAGGTCACTACACCACCAAAGGTGAGAGAAAGAGGGGCCATACGGCTTATGCCTGTGACGTTATAGAATCCAAAAAAGGGAACTTATGTGCGGGTGCAAGCATTGATATATTCTGGATGCTCCAGAGACTTAATATCACCAGTCTTGGTTAACGGACTAGGATTGGAATTAATAGAACTCAAAGACCCTATAGTATTTGAACAAATGGACAGGTCTAACATGCATCTGGCACCCTACAAAACTGAACTTACTCCTATGGGCATGGGAGATCATTGGGAAAATCAAACATATGTAGTCAGCAATGTGGCTAAATATCCCTTGGTACTGGGAAGTTGTTGGCTATGGGACCATGACCCATACATCAAATGGTCTACTTGGATGGGGGTCTTTAAAGGAGATCATTGTGCAAAGCATGAATGGACTAAAGTATGGGGCAGGGAGGCACCCTCCCCATTAGAGACTGTGTTATTGACTGCGGAGGAGGAGAAAGCCATTCCCTCCAAATATCAAGATTTAAAACAAGGGTTTGATGAAAAAAAAGCTGATGAGCTTCCCCCTCATAGAGGCATGGACTGTGCTATTGAACACATTCCAGGGGGGAAATTGTCTAAGGGAAAATTGTACTCTATGAGGCCAACTGAAAGAAAGGAACTGAGGAGTTTTATTAACAAAAACTTAGAACGAGGATTCATCCGCCCTGCCAGTTCCCCCCATGCTGCACCCATATAGTTCCACAAAAAGAAAGATGGGGGGCTGAGATTGTGTACTGATTATCGGGGAATAAATGCTGTATCCATGTCAAATGCATACGCCCCTCCCCTTAATTAGAGTCTTGCTCAACATGGTGGCTCAATGCAATCTCTTTTCTAAACTGGACATAAAAGATGCTTATTTCCGAGTAAGGATAAGGGAGGGGGATGAATGGAAGACTGCATTCAACACCCCGTTGGCACAATTCGAATACTTTGTAATGCCTTTCAGCCTACAGGGGGCACCAGGTGTGTACATGAACTTAATCAATGAAGTGCTGCATGAATACCTGTGCAAAGATGTAGTTGTTTATTTAGATGACGTATCGATTTATTCTGCTGATAAAGAATCCCATGTGGACTTGGTCAGAAAGGTGCTGACCACATTAAAGAAACACAAACTGCCAGTAAAATTGTCTAAATGTGAATTCCATAAAGAAGAGCTGGATTTTTTGGGATACCGAGTCTCTCACCAAGGGCTGAAAATGGACCTGGCAAAAGTCCAAGCTATAATGGGGTGGGAGGCCCCCAAAACAAGAAGGCAATTGCAGTTGTTTCCAGCGTTTGCTAACTTTTAACGACCCTTCATAAAAAACTTTGCTCAAATTGCCCTCCCCTTAACGGACTTGTTAAAAATGAAGGGGATGGGACGGCAAGGGGAAAAGCCCAGTGCCAAGTTAAACTGGACCAGAGAATGCCAGGAGGCTTTTGAAAACCTAAAAAAGCTGTTTATTTCTGAACCGGTTCTACAGCACCCTGATGAGAACTGAAAATTTGTGGTCCAAGTTGATGCAACTGACACTGCCATGGGGGGGGGTACTCCTACAACCCAATGATGAAGAGGAACTGCACCCTTGTGCATACATTTCTAAAAAAAATTCTGAAACCAAACGTAATTGCAGCGTATGAGAAAAAGAATCTTTTGTGGTAAATTGGCACCACCTGGTGGCATTGGCTAGAAGGGGCTAAAGTACCTTTTGAGGTATGGACTGATCACAAGAACTTATAGGCACTACGCATAAACTAAATGCTAAACACTTAAGGTAGGCGGAATTCTTCTCCAAGTTCAACTTCACATTGAAGTACCTCCCTAGTCAATCAAATTTCCTGGTGGATGCACTTTCTCGCATGCCCCAACACGACAGCCAGAAGGAGAATATAATTGATACAGCTGGGTGAGAGCAGGGTATTGCCACCTGCTTTGCTCCTGATCCTAGCTTGGAAAGGGCAGGAGATGGACATTGCCACCTGCTTCGCTTCTCAGCTGGGTGAAGGCAGGAGATGGGCATTGCCACCTGATCCACTCCTGCTCCCAGCTGGATGAAGGCAGGGGCCAGGCATTGCCACCAGCTCCCCTCCTGATCCTGGCCTGGGCTTCCCGCCATGATGTGCTCTCTGGAGATCTGGCTGCCTCATCTGGGCTTCCTTCCACAGCAGCACCCTCTGGAAGTGCACTAGGTAGGAAGCGAGTCATCCTGAACACATTTAGCCTTTTATATAATAGGATAACGATGCTAGGGACATTTGGAATTATTTTTGTTACATGTTATTTTTAGTACCTTCTCTCACCTACTGCAATGTAGGAATTCCCAGATATGAAATCACAGATTTATTAGAGCATAATTAATGGCTGATCAACCTGGACAGATGCAAAGGGTACCAGAACATTGGAGAGAGAACCAAATGAATCAGAAATGGTCCATGTGAGAGAAAGAAAAAAAAAATAAAGGATATGGGAGATATGTAGAAGAACAGCTGTAGCCTACTTATTCATGGAGAGACAGCATGGCTGGAAGTATCCATTGGCAGCCTATGGATTCCATGTGGGAAACCAAATTTCATAACATGCAGCACAATCCCATGAGATAGCAAATGGGCATCTGGAGAGTGACTGAGTTCTGTCTCCTCCACCATTATGAGGAATGAAAATTGATTTTTCCTTGGCTGTTGGCTGAGCTTCAAAGATGCTCAGCAGGTTATACTCAGATAGAAGAAGGATTCTAGTCATGCTTGTTGTGGGTTTTCCGGGCTATATTGCCGTGGTCTTGGCATTGTAGTTCCTGATGTTTCGCCAGCAGCTGTGACTGGCATCTTCAGAGGTGTAGCACCAAAATACAGAGATCTCTCAGTGTCACAGTGTGGAAAAGATGTACTTTGTCAGACTGCACAGGGAAGCCATTGAAATTCACAAGCATAAGCAAAACTTCAACAGGAAAGAAGAGACTTTAAGAATGAATAGAGCATGGTTTCCAGTCCTGAAAAACACCAGGCTAACAAAACACTCTATACCCGACAATAGCCCTGCAGAGAAGATTAGCACATCAAGCACCAATCCATATGCAAAAGAACCTCCTCAGGATACAGTGAAGCCTCCCTCCATTAGCATTCCACACCCAGGGAAACTCTTACAGGATGACTCAGCTCAACCTCACCCCTCCTGAGTAGATATAGATATAAATGACCTGCCAACATCTTTTCCACACTGTGACACTGAGAGATCTCTGTCTTTTGGTGCTACACCTCTGAAGATGCCAGCCACAGCTGCTGGCGAAACATCAGGAACTACAATGCCAAGACCATGGCTATACAGCCAGAAAATCCACAACAACCATCGTTCTCTGGCCGTGAAAGCCTTCGACAATATATCGATTCAAGTCATCATTAAACTTTACTGAGTGCTGAGATTCTGCTAAGAGGCTGGAAGTTTTCTAGTCCGCTTTAGACTTTGCTGAATTTCTAGATCCTGGCAAACAAACAATCAGGGCAAGCCCTAAGGAACCAAAAGTAACACACTACCGGGTGTGATTGCAATGCTCTAATCCCACATTCGATGCAATACATATACAAATTTAATCAATTCATTGGACATATATGATACAAAATACAATCAATTCCTAGAAAATACGTGTATACAGTCCATCACACACACATAAAAGTCACAGATTCCGCAAATGATCGATCAATGTCACGTCTTCCATCTAGGTGAAAGAATAGCTGCACAAGTCATTGCATAAATCAATTTTTCAAATGGTTGTTGTCCGTTGTCAATCCAAATATTTACAAGAGGCTGGAAGTCTCCCCAACACTGGTACGGAGAACTCCCCAAAGTTGGCAATGAGCCTGCCAGCAATGAACTCTGCTCGTTTCGTCAACGCTTCTTCACAGCCAATAATAGCCACATACTCAGCATTTCCACTGTAACAATAAAACAATATACACCAATATACACCAATATAATGTTTCAAAAATACAGTCTTCTGTTAAATAAACTCACAAGCAATGAGGTCTGTTTCTCCTAGTACGCATAACGTTAGCGCCTGCCATCTGATATCCAATCAATTCAGGTACCGACTTCCTTTTCCACTCGCTTATTATACCCCCCATTTGGAATCAATTACGAGCTCTCAGTAGAGTCTGATGTAACTTACAAACACAAATAATCTTACAAAAATACTGCATAATTGATTTCATTATTAAGACCTTTAGGGCTTAGGCAATCCATTCGAAATATCCATTGAGCTTCCGCTCTCAAAAGTCGATTGTTACTATGGCTGTTTGTTGATTTCACCACTTCCAAAACGGAAAATTTTAACTCCCGTTCATTTCTATGGTGGTTCAAAAAATGTTCCACCAGGGATGCTGTTAAGTATTTAGTTCGAATCCTTGACAGATGTTCTTGGATCCTAGTCCTGATGGGGCATATAGTACTGCCAATGTAATACAGGGGACAAGAACACCGAATTATATAGACCACACCGGCAGATGAACAGGTCGAATACACTCCAGAATATAATGGTTTGCCCCTGGTGGAACATTGATCGATCATTTGCGGAATTTGTGACTTTTATGTGTGTGTGATGGACTGTATACACGTATTTTCTAGGAATTGATTGTATTTTGTATCATATATGTCCAATGAATTGATTAAATTTGTATATGTATTGCATCGAATGTGGGATTAGAGCATTGCAATCACACTCAGTAGTGTGTTACTTTTGGTTCCTTAGGGCTTGCCCTGATTGTTTGTTTGCCGTGTTGTGGAACCTCTCTTTGTTAGTAAATTTCTAGATCCTGCCAAGAGGCTCAATGTTCTTGGCGAGCTCCTCTTCTGATTTTGCCACCACCTGTGCCTGTGATTCAGCCCAGGGAAATTGGCTGTTTAAAGGCAATGGGAGTGTGCAACGTGGCATTCCTTTCAAAAGCCACGCCAGCAAAGCTCTATTCCTTTGCATCATTAGAAATAGGCAGCAAACCTCTTGCCATTGGCAGGCAACATTTCCAAGGAGAGACATTGCAAATCCTTCAACTCTGTGCTGGGACATGCATCCTCTGAGCCTTTTCCTCTTTGCAGCCTGCTCATCCTCTGTTTGGCTGATGGAACATAAGGCATTGGATGATTTCGTGAACCTCCATGATCCTCACTATCAATACACCTTCCTGAAAAAAGAAGGAACTAGGACTCATTCCGGTGCACCCTTCTTTCATACCATCAATATGACCTCCCAAAAGTGGCTGGATGGTAAGTAGCATTTGTGAGAGAAGGGATTCTCCCTGCTCTTGGAGTGGAAGAGAAGAGAGCATGTAGAACTTGCTGAGAAAGATATTGAAACAGTGACATCCAATGGATGCACAATGAAAACTTAAGAGACTTTGGACTTGGGTTTTACACAGGACCAAGAACAAGCATTGGTATAAGCAAATCTTCTCTACTTTCACTTCCTGCCCAGGAACCAGGTTTTATAAAATGGGGGTCTGCAGAGTGGAGAAAGAAGCAAACTAACAGTGCAATCCTATGGAGAGTTACACCAGTCTAAGCCCATTGAAGTCAATGGGCTTAGACTGGAGTAACTCTCCATAGGATTGCACTGCCAATCTTTCCACCGGCCACCAAGTTTCTTGCTCAGGAAGAAGGTGAGTGGAGAGGCTGCATCCTCTCTAACCCCCAGCCTTGAAAAGTAATTTAAAGGCATATAAAATTGTCCATTAAAAGATTTAAATTTCTTCCTTCAATGCACACACAAAAAACTATGGCAAGTAGAGGTAATATTTTGCCACATAATAGATAGGAGGACTTTGAGTCATAGTTTTTCTTCCCTTATAGAATGGGATAATGATTCCCCTCCAGAGTCAGATGGGATCTTCCAGGTCATGATTTTTGAGACTCTTTGTAAACATCCTGTATCGAACATTAAGCAACTCTGAAATAATATAACAGAACAGGGAAAAAAAACATTGTCACATGGCACCTTTAATTTTCTAGGAAGATTAAGAAAAAAATTTACAAGAAAGTGATCCCAGGCTCTTGTTTCTGGCTTTTGTTGGGGTCCAACAAAAAGGCTATCTGGAATCTCTGTCCATGATGGGGAAATGGATCTAGGTGCCTGTATCTTATTGCTAAGGGAGGTATTCTGCCAGAGGAAAAGCCACTTAAGTTGGAGGAAGTTTCCTTAGGCTGCAGGCCAGTTTCAGCCTTTGGTTAGTGGAATGTTCAGGCTTGCCAACCTCCAGTTGGGGCCTGGGGATCTCCTAGAATTATAATTGGCCTCCTGAGTGCAGAGATGAGTTCCCCTGGGGAAATAGCTATTTGGGAGGATGGACTCTATGTAGCATTACAGCCCTCTGAGTTCCCTTCTCTCCCCAAACACTGGCCTCCATATCCTCTACCACCAGATCTCCAGGAAGGATCTGAGAAGGATTTCTGGAGTGTTCCTGCAGCAAAAAGGATCCATTAGCTCAGCAGCAAGAAAACCCTTTAAAGCAACAGCAAAATGTCCATAAACTTGCTGCAGGGATGCACCCTACTAGTATTCAAGGGTGGCAGGTCTGTATAAATAAAACTTTTAAAGGCAAGTCAGGAACTTGCTCTAAATCTCATCTTCACCTCCTCCATCTCCTCCCCTTGGAACAGGCCACTCAGATTTACGGTTAAGGTGCCCGCACACCTTCTCCACTTCACACTTTGCTCCTTGAGAAATGGTTCAATGTGACCTTGCTGCATGATATAAAGGGATGCCATCTGCAGGAGGATGTAATTAGGGGGAATACTGAGGAGCCTCATCTTGAGTGCAAAACGTTGTGTTTGTCTTCCCAGAATCTGAAGTGGATAAGCCAGTCTGGTCACATAAACTGACAATTGTGCTGCCCAAAGAAGGGGAAATTAATGAGTTGTGCCTCCTCATAATCATGTCTGACCAGGAAGTCACACATTCTTCGCGTGCGCAACGTACACGACAGTACCAAGGATATTTATCAGTAGAAATTAAATCGTAAGTAAAATGGGCCAGTGAGTAACCAAAGCCTGCCCACCCCATCTTAAGCCTAGTATTGCCTAGAGTGGGAATGAGTGCCAGCAGTGTGAGAGTTATGAACCATGAAATGCATGTACCTAAGAAAGATAATTCTATCTACTTATTTTTTTATCCCTCCCTTTCACTGAGAAAATTAGGATGATAAAAATGACTCCCTTCATTGATTTTATCCTCTTCACAAGATACCATGAATTGGGATTTGAACCTGGGTCTCCCAGTCTAATAGAGCAATGCTAAGCAACATTACACCTTCAATGGACTTAGAAGGGAGTGACTGATTTGGTTGTCATTGAATGCTCTAACCACTAGGCAACACATTTTCTTAATATAGAATTCAGAGAAATCAAGGGTTTTGATCTAAGTCAAAGGTCTCAGCAAGAATTTCTAAATATGACTGAAGAATGTATTACAAGTAAAATCGAGAGTAAGAGCTGCAAAGGGTTCTTATCAGCAATATACTTTTTAACCTCGGTATCTACTCAACAAGCTAATGTTAAAAAACACACATAAAGCAGAACACATTGTGTTTTTTTCAGTTTACAAATGTATTCAGAGAGAGAAAGAAAGAAAAAGTGAAACACTGATACAAAGCCATGACCATAATAGAGATGTTATCCCCCACCCCCACCCTCTGCCACCTGGCTCTACTTACCTGGCTGGTGGGGGAGGAAAAGTGGGGGAATGCCGCCCCAAGCACATTCCTGGGCAGCGGATTGACATCACCTCTGAGACTGACATCATTGCCCCACCCCTGAGAGCTCTCCTGCTCATCTCAGCAAGCCCATGTTCGGTCCCAAACGTTCCTGTTTCAGCCAGTTGAAAAGCATGCATGTGTTCCCATGCCCACACAATGATGTCACTTCCCAGAATAGCATCATTGCATAGCTGTGGGAGGACACAAGTGAGTACCTAGGGACATCTAAGGGGTAATTGGAGGGTTCCCCACACTCCCGCTGGGAGGGTCAGGGGACCTGGAATCCCTTGCCCATAACAAATGAGGGATATTTTCATTTGTTGAAAATTTTACAATGCTGATTCTATAGTTTAAGGGCAGGCTCTTTGAAATGAAACAAACTACGAAAATGAAGGATTCTCTGAAGTCTGCCATTGTACCAAGCAGTGATTTGTGAACTTTGTAATTTCTCTTTCAAAAAGGTTATTTGACAGCATTTCACTTCCAGTGATGGAGCTCTTGGTCTGGTTGCAACAATTTGCGGGACTTTTCTGCTTCCTCTTCTGCTGCTGCCCATAGGGACCACTAAAAATTTGTTCTGAATTGTGTGTTAGCAAATCTTCAGTAACAGCATCCCACTATATAAAAGGCTAAGCATATTCAGGACAACTCACTTCCTGCCCTGGTGTGCCACCAGAGGGTGCTGCTGCAGAGGGAAGCCCAGATGAGGAAGCCAGACTTCCAGAGAGCACATAATGGCAGAAAGCCCAGGTCAGGATCAGGCAGCAATGCCCACTCCCTGTCTTCACTCAGCTGGGAGCAGGAGGGGAACAGGTGGAAATGCCCATCCCCCACCTTCACTCAGCTAGGATCAGGAGTGGAGGAGGTTGCAATGGCTGCCTGCCCTTCACCCAGCTGGGTTCAGGAGCAGAGCAAGTGGCAATGCCCACCTGCCACCCTCACTCAGCTGAGATCAGGCACAGAGCAGGGGGCACTGCCCTCCCACCCTTTACCCAGCTGGGATCAGGCATGGAGCAAGGGGCAATACCTGCCCTCTGCCTTCACCCAGCTGGGATCAGGAGTGGAGCAAGTGGAAATGCCCATCCCCTCTTCACCCAACTTGGATAAGGAGTAAAGCAGGTATCAATGCCCACTCACCCATTCACCCAGCTGAGATCAGGAGAGGAGCAGGTGGCAATGCCCACCACCACCTTCACCCAGCTGGGACCAGTTGTGGAGTAGGAGGAAATGCCCGTTCCTTTACTTGGTCAGGATCAAGAGTGGAGCAGGTAGCAATACCCACCCCATCTTCACCCAGGCAGTATTGTGTGTAGAGAAGGTGGCGATGCTTGCCACCCCTTCACTCAGATAGAATCAGGTGCACAGGAGGTGGCCATGCCTGCCCCCGACTTCATCTGGACTTCTGCCCTCTGACTTCACCCAAGTGGGATTAGGAGTGGAGTAGGTGACAATGTCCACCTCCACCATTACCCAGCTGGGATCAGGAGCGGATCAAATGAAAATGCCCACCTTCCTTTCACCCAGCTCGGATCCAGAGCAAAGTAGGTGGCAATGCCTGCTCGCTCTCTCACTTGGCTGAGATCAGCAGTAGAGCAAGTGGCAATGCCCACACCCCGCCTTCAGCCAGGTGGGATCAGGAGCAGAGTAGGTGGCAATGTACACCCTGCCTTAACCCAGCTGGGGTCAGGTGTAAAGTAGGTAGCAATGTCCAACACCAACCACCACACAGCTGGAATCAGGAGCGGAACAGGTGGAACTGCCCATCCCCCCTTCACCCAGATCAGATCAAGAGGAAAGCATATGGCAATGCCTGATGCCCCCTTCACCTAGCCGAGACCAGCAGCGGAGCAGGTGGTAATACCTGCACCCCAACTTCACCCTGCTGGTATCAGGAGTGGAGCCAGTGGCAATGCCCTCTCCCCCTTACACCAAGCCAAGATCAGGAGCAAAGTATATGGCAAGGCCCCCCCCCAACATGCCAGGATCAGGCATAAGGCAGGTGGCAATTCCTTCCTCTATTCATCTGGCTGGAATCAGGCATGGAACAGGAGTAAATGCCTGCCCCCCTTTACCCATTTGGGATCAGGACCAAAGCAGGTAGCAATATCCTCCCCACCTTGACCCACCCAGGATCATGTGCGGCATAGGTGACAATGACCATCCCCCCTTCATGTAGATAGGATCCCCGTCACATGGTTGGGATCAGGAGAGGAGCATGAGGCAATGCCCACCTCCCTTCACCTGGCCTGAATCAGGTGCAGAGCAGGAGGTCATGCCAGCCCCGCTTTGCCCAGCAGTGATCAAGAGTGCAGCAGGTGGCAATGCCGCCCCCCCCCCCCAGCCTTCATCCTGCCGAGATCAGGCGCAGAGTAGGCAGCAATGTCTGCCTATTCACCCAGCTGGGGTCAGGTGCAGATGAGGATGCAATTCCCACTCCTGCTTTGCCCAACTGTGATGATTCACAGAGTAGGTGGCAATGTCTGCCCGTTCACCCTGCCGGGATCAAGTGCAGAGGAGGAGGTAATGCCCACTTCCCTTTCACCAGGCCAGGATCAGGTGCAGAAGAGGAGGCAATCCCCACCCCCGCATCACTTAACCCATATCAGGCATGGAGGACATGGCCATGCCCGCCCCCCAGCATCATCCCACCGGGATCAGTGACGGAGGAGGAGGGAATGCCCGCCTGCCCACCCTCCCCTTTCTAGAGTTCGTTGTTTTTTTCCCCGCAATGGGCTTTATTACTGGTAAAGGATAAAGTGGAATAGGAGTGTGGAGTTGGCAGAAAATATCTTGCTTCTTCTTGAAGTGGAAACTCTGTTGTGTCACAGTAACTGTGTTCTTAAATAGAGGCTCACGTGTCCCTTCATATTTTTTGAAATCTCTAATACAGGGTTCTGCCTCAGAGGAGACAACCCTCCACACTTCCCCACGTGGTACATGCCTGTGACTCCACGTCACATGATATTGTGAAGATGGGTTGAAACACCTTTTCTGTGGGGACAGACTTTGGACTTTTTTAAAAAAAGATATTTTACCGAAGGTTATTTTCAGAGAACAAAAATTGACCCCACATTAGCTTAACAAAAGGCCATGACTTCCAGGAAAACTCATACACTGCATAGACTCTCTAGCTACTTAGATGACATTCCTCCACTTGCAGCCAGCTGGGTGACCTTGGGCTGGGAGAGCTCTCTTAGAGCTCTCTCATCCCCAGCCACCTCACAGGTTGATTGTTGAGGCGATGATAATAACATACTTTGTAAACTGTTCTGAGAGCGTATTAAGTTGTCCTGAAGGATGGTATATAAATCGAATGTTATTATGTTATACCTGCATTAAAAATGTGTGTTTTGTGTCGTTAAATAAGCCATGGGTGAGCAATTTTATGCAGTCCCAAACAATGTACTGCAGCATAATAGTAATCGTAATTAATTTAAAACTAGGTATCTGATTGCAATAAAATGATCCAAGGGATTAATTGACATTGCTTCATCCCACTTCAAGTTTTCTTGTCCCCAGCTATCTTTTATTAAAAGGCCTTCTAAAGTCAACTGGGTGAGAGCTCATTTTGTACTCACAAGGGAAGTGACTGTTGTCTCTTTGCAGTGTTGTAGCAGTGCTGGAACAAGTTCCTGCCCAGCCGCTCACCTTCTATGTAAGTAATCAAGAGTGTCACTTTGCCGAAACTTCCCTCTGACCCCCAAGGCAGTCAGGAGATTTCCTGACATGCATCTATTCCCACTGTGGCAGAGACCCCACGACAGCAATGCTTCAATGGGGCGGGTGTGGCATCAGAAGGCAGATTTTTCTGGCAACTGCATTTCTGATGAAATTCCATGAGAGGGAAGACAATATTTGTAAATATTGTTAGGAAGGCCCATTTCTTTTGTTAAACGTGATCTAGCCTTTGTATACCTTTTATTTCTTTTGTTCCAGAAACACCCTTTAGGACGTAAGAATATTAAAGAACGTGATATATGGGCATATTCCTGGTGGAGGTTTCTGAATGACCCTGATGCACCCCCGCATTGGCTTGTGCAGTTCCCAATGGTCAAGGTAACCTTCACGTTTATGTCCTCGAAGGCTGGCTACTGATCCCAGAGAATCCACTCTGTCTCTTTCACAAGTATCTTTTATTTGTCTGCCCCTCTAACTTGTTCCTGTGTAGAGAGGTGAACTAGAAAGTCAAAAACTACTTGGATCCCGAGTGACATTTATTTATTTATTTATTTTTATTTATTTTGTCACACTTCTGACCACCATACCTTCCTATTGCAGCCACCCTGGAGTTACATCATGGTGGTGCCCATGGTATGGCGAGTTTGTAGTAGCCAGATTTGCTTGGTGGCACCTGGAATTTTATGCTATTTGGATTAATGTGTCAATAATGTTTTATTGTATTTTAACAGTATATTTTGTTGGAAGCTGACTTATGGGAAGGATGGGGTATAAGTCGAAATAAGTACCTACCTACCAACCTACCTACATAAAATTAAGTTGATGAGCAATTGCCTTCTATATGTAACACATTCAAATGTTGGTAAGTTTATAAGTAGACATGGGCATGAATCAAAAGAATTTAACAAACCCGCAGTTTGTGGTTCAGTGCTGCCGATGAACCCAAGGTTGTGAACTGCAACGAACATGTCCTGCTAATGAACCGATTCGAGGTTCGTGGTTTGTGGGTGTCAAAACGGCCCCCGTTGGACTTACAGAGCACATATTCCCGAGGAGTGTTTTGCAGGCTCTCCTCCAGCCAGCACCCAAGTCTGGTCATCTAGGGATCTTGGAGTTATACCCTCTCCAATCCGAGGCCCCCAGGAAACTCCCACTCGATACAATTAGAGCCACCAGTTGACGTTGGCCCAGTGTACAAGGGGTGTACTTGAAGGTGGGCTACCTCCCCTCTAGGGGATGGGAGGTATGGCCACTTGCTGGTGGCACCCCCCATGTGCCCACCCGCCAGGCCTCGGAGGAGCACACGTTTATTCCCGGTGCAGGCCAGAAAGTGGGTGTTGATGGTGGCTGCCAGGTCTGGCGGGCATGGGGAGACAGTGGCGTGCTGCCTCCCCTCAGGGTGCAGGGGATCTGGCTGCTTGCCGGAAGCACCCCATGTGCCCGCCCACAAGGCCTCAGAGGAGCGTGCACTTATTCCCGGCACAGGCCGGAGGGTGGGTGATGATGGCAGTCTCTGGGCCTGGTGGGCACAGGGAGGCAGCGACAAGTTGCCTCCCATCTCTGGGGCAGGGGGTCTGGCTGCTTGTCAGCAGCACCTCCAGGTGCCTGCCTGCCAGGCCTCAGAGGAGCATGCTCTTATTCCCAGTGCAGTCCAGAAGGTGGGTGATGACGGCAGCTGCCAGTCCTGGTGGGCAAACGGAGGCAGCGGGGAGTCTGGCCACTCACCAGCGGCACCCCCATGTGCCTGCCCACCAGGCCTCAGAGGAGCACACACTTATTCCCAGCGCAGACTGGAAGGTGGGTGATGATGGCAGCCGCCAGGCCTGGTGGGCACGGGGAGGCGGCAACGAGCCACCTCCCCTCAGAGGGCGGAGGGTCTGGCTGCTTGCCGGTGACACCCCTTATGTGCCTGCCTGCCTGGCCTCACAGGATCACGCATTTATTCCCAGGGAGGACTGGAAGGCGGGTGATGCCCCCTCTCTATTTCTATATCGTTTTCTACATACAATTCTCCAACTATATACCATTCTGTAACTGTTAACACGTTTTTTAATGTATGTACATACATTCTAGTGTAGTGTATTCCACCTACAAAAAACTAAAATGAGATCCAACCTGCAAAATCACCAGGCTAACTAATGCGCTGATCAAGAATTCCTCACTTCATCGTGAGTGCCATTGGTTCACCAACATATGAATTAGCGAAACATCTGGCCAATCTTCTACAGCACCACATTGGGAAAACCACATCTTACATCAAAGATTCAGCACATTTCATCAACAAAATCAGTTCTCTGAAACTCAATCCACAGGACATACTCGTCAGTTTTGATGTTGTATCCCTATTTACCAAGGTTCTGGTAAAAGACACAATCGCACTTATTAATCAGATTTTTCCAGAGGATGTAACAGCCTTATTCCACCATTGTCTGACAACCAGTTACTTCCAATGGGATAACGAATTCTATGAACAGATGGTTGGGGTGGCCATGGGAAGCCCTCTCAGCCCAGTTATAGCAAACTTCTACAAGGAACATTTTGAAAAAACAACTCTAGTATCAGCACCCCACAAACCTACAGTCTGGTTCTGGTTCATGGATGATATCATTTGGAGCCATGGTGAGGAAGAATTGATGCAGTTTTTAAACCACCCCAACAATATCCACCTGAACATACAATTCATCATGGAGAAAGAAACTGAGGGTAAACTTCCATTCCTGGATACCTTGGTCATCCGCAAAGCAAACTTTCAGTTAGGTCACAAGGTCTACAGGAAACCAACTCACACGGATCAGTACTTACACAAAAACTCCAATCACCACCCTCGACAGAAAAGAGGCATAATGAAAACATTAGTAGACCGTGCAAGACGGATATGTGAACTGCAATTTCTCAATGAGGAAATTAATCATCTAAACCACGCACTTCAAGCAAATGGCTACTCCAGAAATGAAATCAGAAGAGTGAGTAAACCAAGGATAAATCAAACAACTAAGGAAAAACAGTCTCCTACAGGAAAAGTGTTTTTGCCATATATCAAAGGAATCACTGATCAGATGGGAAAGCTTATGAAAAAGCACAGCTTACAAACTGTATTCAGACCCACCAGAAAAATACAACAGATGCTACGTTCAGCTAAAGACAGTAGAGACCCCCTCACCTCTGCAGGCGTATACTGTATACCTTGCAGCCGTGGACAAGTTTACATCGGGACCACAAAGTGTAGCATTCAGACAAGAATAAAAGAACATGAAAGACATTGCAGACTTGGCCATCCTGAAAAATCAGCAGTGGCTGAACATAGCCTAACTCAAACAGGACACAGTATCCTATTCCAGGACACTAAAATACTGGACAACACTTCTAACTACTTTGTCAGACTGCACAGGGAAGCCATTGAAATTCACAAGCACAAGCAAAACTTCAACAGGAAAGAAGAGAGACTTTAAGAATGAATAGAGCATGGTTTCCAGTCTTGAAAAGCACCAGGCTAACAAAACACTCTATACCCGACAATAGCCCTGCAGAGAAGATTAGCACATCAAGCACCAATCCATATGCAAAAGAACCTCCTCAAGTTACAGTGAAGCCTCGCTCCATAAGCATTCCACACCCTGGGAAACTCTTACAGGATTACTCAGCTCAATCCCACCCCTCCTGAGTAGATATAAATGACCTGCCAACATCTTTTCCACACTGTGACACTGAGAGATCTCTGTCTTTTGGTGCTACACCTCTGAAGATGCCAGCCACAGCTGCTGGTAAAATGTCAGGAACTACAATGCTAAGACCATGGCTATACAGCCCGGAAAATCCACAACAACCATCGTTCTCCGGCCATGAAAGCCTTCGACAATATATTCTAGTGTATTGTTCATTATACTTATACTTTGTCTACTGTTTGTATCTTTCTCTGTTTTTGATTTTCAGTCCTTTTATCTATGGTTGCCTCCCCAGTTGGAAGAATGAGACAGACACAGAGCATTTGGTATAAATGGCCGCTTTATTAAACACAACATCAACACTAAACTGTGGCAAGGGCAAACTAAGCGGTACAGGTCAAGCCACGGGGTCACCTCTGACCTCCACCTTGACCTGTATGGGCGAGCCCCGCTGCCCCGGGTGTGATCCATTCATGGAATGGCCTCGGCCCGGCTGGCCAGGCAAAGGGTTCCCCCTCAATCTCCTAAAGCCTCAGCCGTATTGCATGAGGGAAGGACTTGCACCTGGGGCTCCCTGGAGGCAGTCTGCACAGGTGGTGGTAGCCATGAAGCATACCATCCCTCCTGAGAGACCCCATTTCCCCACCGATGGGGAATTGCCAAAGGGGTGCTCACTGGCCCGCTCCCTATTTCCCAACTTTCTCCTGCCAACGCGACAGGCCAAGCCTCTGCTTAGGCCCTCGTGCCCCACAGGTGGCCTAATGCCAACCTGAGCCCAAGCTGCAGGTCATCTAAGAAGATGTCGTTGCCAGACGGGGACAAGTGAACCCCATCATCCCTGTATAGGGTGGCAATTGCGGCCTTAATCCGAGGGTGAGGGAGATAAATGCCTAGTCCCGTGGCCAAGGCCTTCTGTATGGTCCTATTGGCCCTGCGCCTAGCATGAGCCATACCCTTAGGGTCAAGTGACTCCCTCCACTTGCGCCGGGGGAGCATCTCTGACCAAAAAATATAAACTCTGGGCCACCGGCTCTTAATCACCCTCAGATCGGCGATCACTTGTAAGGACAGGACTCTGCCTTTTAATAAACCCAGGTCATTACCACCCACATGTAAGACCAAAATATGCGGAGGAGGACCCATCTGTCCTCCAAACAGGAGAGGAAGCAACCCAGACCACCAAAGGCCGCGCCGGCCTAACCATTCTACTGAAGCATCTTCACTCAACCCGAACTGAGCTCCAATTGGCGTCCGTCTGGCCTGCACTGCAGCCCAGAACATCATACTGTGGCCAGCTATGAGGATCTGTTTCCTCCCAAAGTCAGCCACCGCATCTGGAAAAAATCAAACTGAGTGAGACTTAAACAATGGTAGAGGACGAATGTAAGACCGATAAGCAGATGACTTCCATCTGCCTACCTTCTGAATGGTCTTGTCAGTATACCCCATGGCAGCCGCAGTGGATGCAGCTCCGATTTGGAATGAATGAGTGCCATATTTGGCCCCCACCAAACCCAGCTGGCGCAAAGCTTTATCCGTTACTGCCCAAAATTGGTAGCGAGTTAAGGGAGACTGATCAGAATGGTGAAACAAAACTCCCTCATCATCACCCCTAACCTCCAAGTAACGATGAAGAGCTCTGACTGGGCACAAAGCGTCATCATCACAGGGGCCCAAAGTCAATACGGACACAGCTTGCTTCTGATCAGTTTTAGACCTCTTAATCCAAATCGAAACCTTGTCCCCCGTAAACTGAACATCACAGGCCGATAAAGCCCGCCCCGAATTGTCCCTCTGCGACTGAACCACCAGCTCACTTACCCGCAAGGCACCAATTAATGCCGTAAGGGATGCGGCATGGAACAGCTGGCATTCAAAACTGGAACTACATATTTCCCCCCATAGAGCTCCTAGGCCTCTAAGAATAGCAGGGGAAATCAGCTGTCTCAGATCCTTAATAACCCCTAACTCCCGAGACCAACCCTCAAACATCTTCCGGAGCTGGAAATCACCCGTAAATTCTGGCAAGCCACGAGCCTTACTGGTGAATGCCAACACAGCCATCTGGCCTTTAAGGGACTTGACCGCCAAACCACATGACCGCTGAGCCACGCAGAACTGCCAAAGGTGTTCAGTGGGGATGGGCCACATCTGCCTCAGCCCAACCCCATCCCTAAATTCCTAGAACAGTCCTACCGCACGCTCATACGCCTGACGAGTGCTGGGAGCAATGGCCATCTGAATAGCTCTGTTCACTTCAACTTGCCAAGCCGCCACAGTTCCGGGGGCATCCTGGTGGGAAGGCTGTCGGCCCCGGGAGCAAGACGCCGGAAGCGGTTCATCTGTCGGCGAGACAAAGCGTCCTCCACCCCATTGTCGACACCCGGCACGTGCCTGGCTTTAAACAATATATTAAGCTGAAGGCACTTCAAAGTGAATGCCCGAACCAATGACATGACCCTAACTGACTTGGATGTAAGGGAATTAACTACCTGAACTACTGCCATGTTGTCGCACCAGAAGCGCACCACATGGTTAGCAAGCTCATGGCCCCACACAAAAACCGCTACCAGAATGGGAAAAAAACTCTAAGAAGATTAAATCCCTAACCATCTCGCTGTCAGCCCATTCCTTAAACCACTGTTCAGCACACCAGTGCCCCCAAAGGAACACCCCAAAACCCGTGGACCCAGATGCGTCAGACGCTACCTGTAACTGGGAACCAATTAGCAATTCCTCGTGCCAAAAGGTAACCCCATTGAAGGTACCTAAAAACTCTTCCCAAACCTCCATGTCAGCACGCATACCCCTATCAATGTGAATCTTATGGTGGGGGGCATGAAGAGCTGCCATTGCATCACATAGCCGGCACAAGAACGGCCTGCCAGGGGCCTTGCATGCAAAATTAAGATAACCCACTAGCTGCTGTAACTCAAGGAGAGACACCTTCTGCTTAACCCTGAATGCAGCCAACCGCTCCTTCAGCTTGCCCACCTTGTCAGCCGGAAGGCGAAGAGACTGGTGCACCGTGTCAAGCTTGTTGCCCAGAAAAGTCATTACCTGTGATGGGCCCTCAGTTTTCTCATGTGCCAGGGGAACACCAAGTTCCCCTGCCAATGACACAAAGCCAGCCAACAGGCTAGCACATTGTGCCGTACCCGCGGGCCCAACAAACATAAAATCATCAAGGTAATGACAGGTGTCCCGACATTTGGACCTTCGCCGCAGCTCCCACTCTAAAAAGGAGCTAAAACACTCGAAGGCAGCACATGATATCGGGCACTCCATAGGAAGGGCCCTATCCATATATTATTGACCCTCAAAGAAAAAACCCAGGAGATCAACATCGTCCGGGTGTACTTGGAGCAGACGAAATGCCGACTTAATGTCGCGCTTAGCCATCAAGGCCCCGATCCCACATCTGTGCACTACCTTAACCGCCTGGTTGAAGGAAGTATAGCGCACCGAACAAAGTTCCTCAGTTCCTTTCCTTTCGGAAAGGAAAGGTGGTGAATCAAACGATATTCCCCAGGGGCCTTCTTAGGAACAACCCCCAAGGGAGAAATGTGCAGGCACGGAATAGGAGGTGTAGAGAACGGGCCCCATACCCTGCCTTCTGCACACTCCTTCAAAATCTTATCCCGCACAACAGCTTCCATGCCAACAACAGAACGTAAGTTTTTAGACATGAAAGAAACCCGCGGGCCCTGAAATGGTATCCTAAAACCAAACTTAAAACCATTCAACAGGAACAATGTGTCATGCCGCTTGGGATAGTAAGGCAACAAGTGCTCAAGCACTCTCAGACTTACCGGGCTGGGACCCTTTTCCAGCCAATTGTTGACCCCCGCCCCCGCCCGAACGCCTGCCACCTCCACCTGACTTGGATCTGGGGCAGGCTGTATAGGGGTGTGGTCCAGAACAGGACGGACATTCATGTTTATATTTACAGGCCCTCCTGTTGCAGACACCCTTTGAAGTGAAGTCCCAACAGAGCAGCCGGGGTTGAACCTGCTGCCCTGCCTGGGAGCGGGCGCGGACAGCTGCCTGTGGGCGGTGGATCAGATGGCCACTATCAGCCCTATCGCCAGTATTAGGTTTTGCAGGGGACATCACCTGCATCATCAGCTGCTGGTGAATTTGATCCCAGGGAAGCTGAGGGTTCAATGCCGCCCTCATCCTAAACTCTTCGTCATACTGAAACCATGCAGTGCCAACAAAGTCAGTGTACCCCCCATAGATAATATTGAGGTATTGAAATAGGGACACTGCCCATAAAGGCTGTGCCCTACCCAAAACACCTACATATATTAAGAACCCTGGGAGCCAATTATGCCACGTGCGATCCACCTTGTGATGCTTAATTTTCTCCTTATCACGCTCATCCAGATCCTCCTTGTCTTTCTTTTCCAATTCGCGGAAAAGAAGGGTGAACACGTCCACGTGCTCCCCGCTCACTATCTTATCCCTAGTAGCCTGGGTAAGATGATCTCCAAGGGGAAGAGCTATGTCCCCAAATGGGAGTGCCCTATAGGGGACCTGCCCATAAACGCCATAAGGCATAAAGCTCCAAGGCAGGTATACGCCGTATTGCCAGCCAAAGGAAGGTATGCCTGGAGCCTGGCTATCAGAAGCCCCCCACGAACCTGAAGTGGTCCCCAGAGCAGGAGAAGCACTGGCTGAACCAGGGGCTATGTCAGCCAAACCAAGGTGCCCAGGCAATTGCCAAGCAGTGTTAAATGAAGTAGATGGAGTGGTGGGGCCTGAGGACCCGGAGGCAGCGGCCTGACCCCAGGGTCCCCATGGCCAGGTGCATGCCTGCTGTGGCAAGGAAGACTTACCATCATGCCCACTAGGACCCACAGCCACTGCCACTTGGTAACCTTCCGCCTGTCCTTCCGGTTCTGCATCGCCAGCCACGACTTCCTCCTCCGCAGGGAGCTCCCTTACAGCCGAAGGTCCAGCTTCCAACGATCCTGTAGCAGATTCAAGGGCAGATAATCATGTTAAAATCTCCTGCCTAAATGCTGCTTTTGAGGCAACTCTAACTGGTCTACTGCGCTCACTGGCTTCACCTGCCGGGGCAGATGTTCCCTTGCCCCACTCCAAAGCCTCCAGGCATTTTAAAATTGCCAAGTTAAAACCACTATCACTCTCATCCTCCGAGGAAGACACTGCAGGGGGAGGCTGTTTAGAGGGCTGCTTTTTAGCAGGCTGCTTGCCCTTGGCCACACCTTTGCCCTTCCTAGAAGCCATCCTAAACAAACACACTTGTGAGGGTGGTGAGGCTGAGAAAGCACTTAGAAGCTGTGACTGATCATGGCCACCCAGCAGGTTTCAAGTGGAGGAGTGAGGAATCAAACCTGGTTCACCAGATAAAAGTCCTGCACTCTTAACCACTACACCAAACTGGTTATCTGCCTGGAAACCAGGTGAACAATAAAATAGAAGTGAACAGTATAATGCTAAAACTGTGTCACACAGTAAACCGTATGGCCCTAATGAAGTAGCCTAGAACAAACCGGTCACAAAATGGCGACCGGCAGAATGTTCCTAAAATGGCGGCTACAAAGCAGAGCAGGGGCCAAAGGCCCCTAAGCCAGGAACACTGGCAACTCGGGGCAAAGCCACAGTATACACCTTCCCTGGGGGAGACTGCAAAAAATATACTACCCCGGCCAAGACAATTAATAAGGGGAGACCACTATGTTCCTCCACCACCCCAATACGCCCCAAAAAGGAGAGTGGCGCTGAGCGCCCAAACCGTTTCCCAGGGCTGACCGACACGAAGAGCCGCCCTATGGGCCGCAAAGCCACCCCTGACCGATAGAAGGCCAACAGAAACTGGCCAGGAGAAACGCCGCCGCGCTGCCACACTGGAGCTGACTGGAGCAGCGAGCAAGACACAGGCTTCTGCCCAGGAAAGGCTCAGCATGAACGCTTGCCGCTTCCTCCAAGCATCGGCAGAGCAGGCACAACAGATGTGTTCTGCTCCGACCGATCACTCGGAGCAACTGAAACAGAAGGGGGTGGAGATGCCAAATGGCTCCAACTCCGCCCCCAACTGTGAAGACCCGGATGGCCGGGAACACGGCCTCTCTCCTCCTCCATCTGAGGAGGCAAACTTCGGCCACACGGTGAAAGCCACATGTGGCTGCCGTGAATGGCCGGAATGTGTCGTGTTCTGTTTGATTCAATATCTCTTTCTTGCTTTCGCATTCTGTTTGTAGTTCTAGAACAGTTGATATCTGTGTACCCTTTTCTATCTATTTCTCTGTATCTCTCTCTCACTGTCTTTTCATTACTTTCTATCTCTATCTGTTTCTTCCTATGTGTTTCCACCAGTATCTTTATCTTCATCTATATGTATGCTTGTGTATCGATCTTTTTCCAATGTTTTTGTTTTTCAATCCATCTTTCTATCTATCTTGTTCTGTCCGACTCTGAGTCTATTTGTAGTGTACACATGTTATTTGGAGAGGAAGTGGCAAGATCCCCCAGCAAGCGCGAGGCCTCACCAGAGGATCCCCCTGAGGAATAATACAGTGGCAGCCAACATCACCCACCTTCCTGCCTTCCCAGAAAGGATGTTGGGGAGAGGACATGTCATGTGGCGTGGGAGTGGCAAGATCCCCCAGCAACCACAGGGCCTCACCCGAGGCTCCCCCTGAGGAATAATATGGCAGAAGCCACCTTTCTGCCTTGCCGGAAAGGACGGGAGGGAGAGGACATGTCATGTGGAGGAGAAGTGGCAAGATCCCCCAGCAACCACAGGGCCTCACCCGAGGCTCCCCCTGAGGAATAATATGGCGGAAGCCACCTTCCTGCCTTGCCGGAAAGGACGAGAGGGAGAGGACATGTCATGTGGAGGAGAAGTGGGAAGATCCCCCAGCAACCGCCTGGCCTCACAGGAGAGCACATTTATTCCCGGCGAGGGGTGATGGGAGAGCGATGTCCCCTCTCTTTCTATTTCTATCTCTATCTCTATAGTTTTCTACATACAATTCTCTGACTATATACAATTCTATAACTGTTAACTGTTACAGTTCTGTAACTGTATATACAATATACAATTCTGTAACTGTTAACATACATTCTCTAATGTATGTACATACATTCTAGTGTATGTTCATTATACTTATACATTCTCAAATGTTTGTATCTTTCTCTGTTTTTGATTTTCAATCCTTTTATCCATGGATGTGTTCTAGAACAGCTGATATCTGTGTACCCCTTTCTATCTGTTTCTCTGTATCTTCCTCTCGCTGTCTATTCACAACTTTCTATATCTATCTGTTTCTTCCTATATGTTTCCACCAGTATCTATCTGAATCTATATCTTTCTAGGTATATCTGCCCTTTCCTATTTCTTTCTATCTCTAACTGTCTTTTTCTCTCTTTCTATAACTATATTGTTTTCTACATACCTTTCTCTATATTCATCTATATGTATGCTTGTGTGTCAATCTTTTTCTAATGTTTTTGTTTTTCAATCCATCTTTCTATCTGTCTATCTTGTTCTGTCTGACTCTGAATCTATTTGTAGTATTTGCATGTCATTTGGAGGGGAAGTGGCAAGATCCCCCAGCAACTGTGGGGCTTCACCCGAGGGTCCCCCTGGCGATTTCGCTGGTGGCAGCCAGCATCACACACTTTCCTGTCTTAGCAGAAAGGAGGTGCCATGATGATCTGGCTGTGCCAGGAAGGCCTAGCAAGATCTCAGAAGCCTGTTAGCAGTGGGAGTGTGCCTGGCTAAACCTGACCCAAATATACCAGCCCTCATTTGAGATACCCACAGGACTCAACAGGCAAGGGTGCGTGGCGACGGCATGGAGAACCAAGGGGCAAAATGTTTTAGTAGCCTGCAGAACCCCATGCACTCCACGATGGATAGGAACAAGCCATGTAGGGCAATCGTCTCAGCCAAGATGTAAAGGCCCACTTCCTCAGCCAACAACTTTGAGGTTCTAAGTGGCACTGTTCCAGACCCCGAAGGGACAACCTCTGTGAGTGTGGCCTGCCAGAGTGCTCTGCTCCCACCAGCATCACCCTCAGGGCAATGTGACCCTCCCACTGATCCCCACTCAGAAGAGCTGGTCACCCCCTTTCTCCCCCAATGGATGTTTCACTGGTTGAGGATGGAGACCACAGGCTCAGGTGGTGCTTCTTTAGGTGCCTAGTCAGGCCCGTTGAAGACAGGTGCTTTGGGTTTTTGCCCCCTGCACACCAGGACATCACAGGCATGGCACCGCACCACATGGTGGTCATTAGGAAGGAACCAAAAGTGCCTCCATACAGAGGCGTTGAAACGTGGGCAGCTAACTGTCCCAGGGGAAGGAGGATCAACGATTACAGGCTAAGCTACGGAGCTGGCCACGGACAATGGGGTGAGGGGTGGACTGCAGGCAGGGACACCACCGAGAGTTTGGGATGGGGACAGGAGGGATCTTTCATAAAACACAAACCATTCCTCCAGGGATCTGTCACCCACCCCTCCTCAAAATGATGAGATTCTTTCGCCCCTGTGGAGACACCTCTTTGGCCTTCTCCACAGCCACAACTGGTGCATTGGGGGGAGCAGGAGGACTCTCTGCTGCCCCTGAACCACACCCAATACTTCTTTCCACAAGTAAACCAGGAGGACTGCCATCGCACTTCACCCCGTGATCACCCTTGGCGACCAACACAACAGAAATACTCATTGTGCCACCAAACTAGAATTAAGGAGAACAGAAAAGATGACTCTGTAAGCCCTCAGCCAAGGTGCCCACTGAGCTTGGCCCCAGGGCCTGGCAGCAGCCCTGGCACCAGAGGGAGGGAGGGACTAGAGCCCTAGACCACTACTCCCACAGACCTGACCAGATCAGGCAGTGATAATACTGTGAGCCCTCAGCCGCGGTGCCTACTGAGCTTGGCCTCAGGGCCTGGCAGCAGCCCTGGAACCAGAGGGAGGGAGAGAGGGACTAGAGCCCTAGCCCACCACTCCCACAGACCTGACCAGATCAGGCACTGATAATACTGTGAGCCCTCAGCTGCGGTGCCTACTGAGCTTGGCCCCAGGGCCTGGCAGCAGCCCTGGAACCAGAGGGAGGGAGAGACTACAACCCTAGCCCACCAATCCCACAGACCTAACCAGATCAGGCACTGGTAATAATATGAGCCCTCAGCCCAGGTGCCCACTGAGCTTGGCTCCACAGCCTGGCAGCAGCCCTGAAACCAGAGGCTGGGGCTAGAGCCCTACCCCAGCACACCTACAAGCCTGACCAGCAGATCAGACACTGGTAATAATATGAGCCCTCAGCCAAGGAGCCCAGTGAGCTTGGCCCCAGGGCCTGGCAGCAGCCCTGGAACCAGAGGAGATAGATCCCTATCCCCAAAATCCAAGCTCAGTTATACTCTCTCTGTCTCTCTGCCCAAAGGCTAGCAAGTAGCAAGCAACAGCTCTGTCATACTCCACTGCTCACTGAAAGTGAAACCCAGCCTGTGAGCCCACTGCTATTTATACGCAAAGGTCCCATAGAGCAACACAGGAGGTCCGTGGTTGGCCGTCAGAGCTGCCTATCAGGGTTTGCAGGGGTGTGATTGGAGTGCCCATGGCTACAGAACACCCCCTCCCCCTCCCTCCCCCAGGTGTCTTCTCCCAAGTTGTATCTTCTTTGCAGCTCCATGGTTGGAAGGAAGACCTGCCGATCAAGGTAAGCTGGGCTTCCATTTGGGTTTCCAGGGTGACAGAAGGAGGGCAGACAGAATTCAGACATCCCCCCAGCTCTGTTTCCAAGGGAATTGATTGATGGTGCCTGACTGTCTGGCTTCATGAACTGTGGAAGAACTCACTGAACCAGGCCTCTTACGAATGCTGGTTCGTTGGCCATGAACGCTCACGAACTGCCAGATCACGAATGGACGATCGGGCAGTTCATGAGTTTTTTACATTCATAATGCAGTTCGTGCCCATGTCTATTTATAAGGTCTTCAATCCAGTGATTGACAGGAGATGGAATTTTCTCTTTCCAGTGTTGATGTATAGGTCTTTTAGCAAACATTATGGGCACAGGTAGTCTATTTCTGTTGACCATCAGTTAGTTTCTAAGAGACCAAAAAACTGTTTAACAGTATATTATCCTCAAAAATAGATGAGTTTTCTAATACAAAATTAATATGACTAATAATTTCCTCCCAAAAGGGCTGAATGACTAAACATGTCCAAAGCATATGTTTAAGAGATGCATCTTGGAAATTCCCCACCAATAGACATTGTGTTTAAACCTTTAGTAAAAAGTCAGTAAAGTATCCAATGTACCCTAAACATAATTTTGTGTTGAATAAGTTGCAACTTAAGATCCGTAATAGCAACATGTATATGGCTTAAAGATTTATTCTATTGCTTTAGCAAAACTGGATGCTCTGATCATTATTCCATTCATTTCTAAGACTGCAAATATTTATATACAAATATTGTAGGTTTTGTATATAAATATTTGAGTTCTCGCCATAAGTCAACTATGACTTGAGGGCCGGATTTCATTTTCATTGCATGTTTTGCTTTCTGTTTTGATTCAATAAGAATCTCCAAAAGTGGGGGAAATTCTGAAGCACTTGAAGCTGTCTGACCATATTTGGACACCAACAATTGTTGCAATTGTAAAAATTACCATTCAGCAGAAGTTGACAAATCGTTTTTAGATCTCAGTTGGAAAAATGACAGGAACTCATTATCATTACCTATCAATTGATCTAATGTAAAAAATTCCAATATTTGTCCAAGCCTTCCCCAAGCCTTCCTCAAGAAGGTAAGAGTGGAACTGGCAATCCTCTCTGCAGATGTGGCATCTCTCCTCCTCAGATCCAATTGGTAGCAATGATTTGGGTTGCCCTTTCCTCCTCTTGTGCCACTTCCAACTAGAGGCAACCCAAGCCCCAGAAGCCTTGAAGACCATGGCCATGTGTTTTACTGGTTGCAGTGGCCAGTGACCCTTCTGAGCAGTGTCCCACAAAGATGTTTCCTGGTAAGTTAAATGGCCAGTCCACCCAAGAGTGTGATGAAAAATTGAACCACCTGCAGCTCTTATTTCTCAAAAACTTATTACCATGAAAAGATACATGTCTAGATCTTTCAGCAAAAACATGTACTAGATTCACGTTACCAGCAGGTTTTCACGCTATTCATATGCCTGTTAAGAATTAAATTCACCTGCATTGTCAAAAGAAAATGTGAAACATTTTTACTAATTAACAAACAACAATTGTTTGCCTTCTGAATGTTTATTTTTTCGTTATTATCTTGGAAGATAGGTAACATGGGGGGATTCATGATGTCTTCTTTATATCTTAAGAGTTGTGCCCTGTAGGATACCTCTGTGCAGTGATCTCCAATCTCCAGTAGGAGGCTATTCTCTTGTTCTCTCTCTGCAGGCCACAGTGAGAGCCATGGACACAGTCACAGACTTCATGATGAAAACATATCAAAAAAACACCACACAGTTCGTATTGACGGGTGTTTCCATGGTACGTGTACATGGCATTACTGTGAACATTGTTCATCCCCTCTTGGCTGTATTGCTGCTTGCACATGCTTCATTCCTGCTGCATGCCATTCTCTAACTCTGAAATAGTTGCTGTGTGAACTGGCTCTTTTCTCTCCCACACAGTTTTACTTTTTACTCCGTCTCTTTTCTTCTTCCTGCAGAGCAGCTGGGCCGCTTGGCTGACTGCAGCCGTTGACAGTAGGGTTGCTGGGATAATTCCCGTTGGCATGAATTTTCTGAACTTCACTGAGGTGAGATTCAAGTTGCAGTCAAATATCCCCATGGAACATGTCTATACAAATTGCAGGTTGATGGCAAATAGCAAGTAGCAGCCTTGAATCCGTCAAAAAAAAATTTGGTGTTCTTTTAAAAAACTGTATAGCAAATGTTTGGTTGCATGCATGTTCTCGCACAATTTTACACCCATTGTCCCTGGGCTCCCTCACCACTATCTGCTCAAAAAAATATGAACAAAATAGCATTAACTGTCTTTGGTTGTGTAACAATACAGTCCTGCGGAAAGTTATACCTTCCAAGTCCATGGAAGTCAATGAAGGGATGCTTTGATTAGCATTGCATGGTTCATTGTCTTGCGTCAGCTGGGATGGCACAAGGGGAAATTGCATGGCTGATCTTACTAGGATTTCCCCCTTGCACACTTTTCATGCCATAGCTGAGCATGTTTGTGTCAATGGAGTGTTCATCTTCATGGCTTCTTTGCAAAGACAGCACGTCAAAAGTAGATGAATTCAAAAAGCGTTTCACTTGCCCATTATTGACTTTAGACATTGGCCAATAAGTGCTTAGTATGTGTCAACCATGGTCACCTGGCCAGCCACTATAATGAAAGAGCCTTGCAAAAACAAGAGCGACAAAAATCCTATTCTTGTTTTCTTCTTCTTTGTTAGATCTGTAATCTTACTTTATAATTGAGTAAGTCTATTTCACACAACTCACTTTATAACCTGGTGCACCACCAGAAGGTGCTGCCATTGAGGAAAGCCTAGGCAAGGCACCATGTCCCTTCAAAAAATGTTCCATGGTGGGAAGCCCAGGCCAGGACCAAGATGGGAGCAGGTGTCAATGCCCACCTCCTGCCTTCACTCAGCTGGTATTAGGAGTGAGACAAGGGGTAATGCCCACCATCGAACTTAACCCTGCTGATATTAGAAGTAGAGCAGGTGGCAATACCCACCCCCTCCCTTCACCTAGCAGGTTTTAGGAGCAGAGCAGATCACAATGCCCAGCCCCTGCCTTAACCCAGTTGGTATTAGGAGCGGAGCAGGTGGCAATGCCTTCTCTCTCTCTTAACTCAGCTGGTATTAGTGGCAGAGCAGGTGGCAGTGCCCACCTCTAGCCTTAACCCAGTTGGTATTAGGAAATGAGCAGGTGGCAATGCCCTCTCCCTGCCTCAACCCAGCTGGTATCAGCAGTGGCACAGGTGACAATGTCCACCCCCCCCCCTTTGTACCAGTTGGAATCAGGAGTGCAGCAGTTGGCAATACCCGCCCCGGGCTTATCCCAGCTGGTATTAGAAGCGGAGCAGGTTGCAATGTTGATCCCTGACTTAACCCAGCTGGTATTAGTGGTGGAGCAGGTAGCAATGCCCACCACCACATAACATAGCTGTTATTAGGAGTAGAGAAGGTGGCAATGCCCACCCCT
Source organism: Eublepharis macularius (assembly GCF_028583425.1). Taxonomy (NCBI): domain Eukaryota; kingdom Metazoa; phylum Chordata; class Lepidosauria; order Squamata; family Eublepharidae; genus Eublepharis; species Eublepharis macularius. The sequence goes on from NC_072792.1 coordinate 172,091,473, forward strand.
GTTCATCCAGCTGGGATCAGGAGTGGATCAGATGGCAATGCCCACCTTTGCCTTAACGCAGCTGGTATTAGAGACAGAGCAGGTGGAATTTCCCCTCCCAACTTATCACAGCTGTTATTAGGAGTGGAGTAGGTGGCAATGCCCACCCCTGACCTTAACCCATCTGGGATCAGGAGGAGATCAGATGGCAATGCCCACCTCCTTCTCCTGACTGGGAGCAGGAGTGGAGCAGGTGACAATGCCCTTGCTTTAACCCAGCTGATATTAGGAGCAGAGCAGCTTGCAATGCCCATCCCCCACCTTAACCCAGCTGGTATTAAGAGTGGAACAGGTGGCAATGCCCTCCTCTGCCTTAACCCAGCTTGTTGCTAGTCAGTCCATATTTCCTCATTTTGGGCACTCTGTGCTTCCTTGCCTCAAATATCAGGACAAGTTCAGTGGGAAAGCTGGTGGTGGGAATAAATGCTCTGAGTTCAGTGGATGGCTAGTACAGAACACAAGTGTGCACAAGGTTGAGAACTAGAATCACCTAAAGTTCCTCATGTGCTTATTTGAAGATTCATATCTACATTCCATATCAACTCCATTGGAGTATTGCCCAGAAACTGAACAATGGAGCCATGTGGATTCATGCCACAGTAACCGCAAGGCTTCTCTGGATGGCTGGGATAGGGTGGGGTCAACAGCTGTAGAAGGAAGAAAGGAGAAAGCAGCTACAGACCAATGCTGCCTCCTTTTACTGGCTGCCTCTGCTTGGCTTGTACCACCATGCAGCTTCTTTCATGTCATAACTCCACTTGCCCATTTAGTTTCTTCTTTGCCCTCTACCCATCTTCCACTAGAAGCAGCCTTGATTCTGACCAGCTAAAATTCATTTCTCTATGCTGGCTTGGAGTATTTTTAAATAGAGATGGGCACGATCTGCATTACAATTAAAAAACCCCACGATAATGGCATTCACACAGTTGGGACCTGGTGGATCATTGTCTTCCATGGCAAATGATCCAGCGGTCGGGAGGGAGCTGGACTGGGGCTGGACTGGGCAATCGTGATAGGACCGGGAAGCTAGACATTCAGGCACCAACAATCTATTCCCCTGGCAACGGAGGCAGGGGAATGCCTGAGCTCTGTTTGAAACTTGATATTATTTCCCCTAGCGAGGAAAAGCAAACAGTTGTGAGTGAAAAGGTGGCCCATTGGAAATGGGCCTGACGGGAATGACAGCCCCTAAGTGTGACAGAAGGGCTTTGGGACTGGAATGACAGGCCCCTGACTGGAATGATGGCCCCTGGGTCTGCCAGAAGGGCTCTGGGACTGGAATGACAGGCCCCTGACTGTCACCCAGGGACCATCATTCCAGTCAAGGGCCTGTCATTCCAGTCCCAGATCCCTTCTGTCACACCCAGGGGCCATCATTCCAGCCAGGGGCCTGCCATTCCAGTCCCAGAGCCCTTCTGGCAGACCCAGGGGTCGTAATTCCAGCGTGGGGCCTGTCATTCCAGTCCCAGAGCCCTTCTGTCACACCCAGGGACCGTCATTCCAGTCAGGAGTCTGTCATTCCAGTCCCTGAGCCCTTCTGTCACACCTAGGGGGCCGTCATTCCAGCGTGGGGCCTGTCATTCCAGTCCCAGACCCCTTCTGTCACACCCAGGGGCCGTCATTGCACTCAGGGGCCTGCCAATCCAGTCCCAGAACAGTCTACCTGGGCCCAGAGAGTTTCCTTCAAAATCCATTCCACTTTTTCTTTGCACCTTTTTTTTGCCCTAATGTGTTTCAATGGAGCCCATGCAAGTCAATGGGCATTCCAGGTTCCCATTATTTCCAATGGGCATTCAAGCCTCTCCCATTATTTTCAATGGGCAATCCTGTCATTCGTTTTAGTACATCCCCTGTGTTTTTTATATTTCAGTCTGTGGACCTGGCTGTGATATGTGATTTGATGTTTCATTCATGTTTTTCCTATTTAAAAAAACATAGGATCCGCGAGGATCTGTGTGGATCCTGGTTTTACTTTCTTCCTGTTTAAAATATGCTTTTGGAAGACTGGCTATTTGCTTTTAAAATCGGGTGGGGAGGAATGGAGAATTCTATCCCTGCTTTTTTTAAAAAGCTGGCTGAAACTTGTTGACGGGGTCTCTCTCTCTCTCTCTCTCTCTCTCTCTCTCTCTCTCTCTATTTGGAGAGGCAGGGATGGGTTAAAAACTCCCCCCCCCTGCTCTAAGTGCATGTGTGTGTGTGTGAGAGAGAGAAAACGTCCCCTCCCTGAGGGGAGGCGGCTCGTCACCGGGTTAAAAACTCCCCCCCTCTGCTCTAAGTGTGTGTGTGTGTGTGTGTGTGTGTGTGTGTGTATGTGAACGTCCCCTCCCTGAGGGGAGGCAGCTTGTCGCCGGGTTAAAAACTTTTTTCCCCATCTGCTCTAAGTGTGGGGGGGGCGCCCCTCCAATCACAGATTGGAAACGGGACTTGATCCGAGTGAATCGGTGATCTGGGGTCGTCACCAGCGCGGATCCACAAACAGCTTGATCGGTATTTTTTTTTAATCGTTCCCATGTCTATTTTTAACCCCTTTTTGATATTTCTGCAAGTTCTGTGTTTTCCTTTGGGTTCACAGAAAGCCAGAAAATTCACCTAGTCTGTACCTGCCCATTCTGTTGGGTTTTGAACCGCACTTCGTGGACCTGGTTTAGAAACAGAAATATATGCTTTTTGGTGTGGGTGAAAAATTGTAGGCAGTTTTATTGCATTGTTTTATGTACTGTTTGTTTTTTGCAATTTTAAAATTTTGTAACCCACTTTAAGTTACAGGAAGAAAAGTGGGCTATAAGTAAAGTAAATAAATAACACATTCATGGTTTAAATTTCAGATAAATGTTAAAAACCGAAGAATTTTGATCATGTATCATATTTCTTATTCTTAAAAAGCATTTTTTTGTCTGATATCATTTAGAAATTCTGAGCTACTTCTGAACACTCTTCTAAAGGCACCTTTCACAAGGCAGCCATAAACATCCTATGTGAACTGTGCATACCTTTTTAGGTGTAGACTAACCTCGGAGCCGGTAGAAAGTCATTTGGGATTCAACAATCACTTTCTAAGCAATTAAAATGATCTCTCCGCCCACCTCCAGGGCTACCAAGATCACATTCTTATATTTCCCTATTTAACATAACACATCAGCTCCTGTCTTCTTTCTCCTTTGGGGTGAAGAAGAAATAGACAAACACATGGACCTTAAAAGGGTGGGAAAACAACATCAGCAGCACCCTCTCCATTCACCTCTCCTTCTCCTTCATGCATGCATGCACTCTTCCTTGCTCTGGATGGGAAAGGAATGTGTTAAGACTTTCCCCCCTGGTATTTTACTCTGCCAGGGGAAATACAGAGGTAACTGTATATTTTTCCCCTGGAGGGAAGTTACTGTTTGGAATAGTGGTGGTTTACTTTGAAGAAACTGTGAAGGAAGGATTTTCCACCCAGCAATTCACATCTGCTCTGAAATGTTGCCATTTTTGCGCATGCCACCAATTTGTGACTGGGTCCAATCATTGGACCACAATTTTGTTATTTGCTTCACAAAATAAGCTTCCATTTTGTGTTGGGTAGCCCCTCATATAGCTCCCAGAAATATTGGTTTTCCTTTCTGCTTGGATAATCTTTAACATTGATCAGGCTTTTGGACAGCGATCTGAAGAGTTTCAGCGATGGCCTGCACCTGTTGTATTGGCCAACCTGATTCTGGAACCTCAATTTCTTAAAATGCTGGACTGCGCAATCTGGCCCTGCTGAGCTTGCATCCAAATCTCATGATTCTAATTTTTTGCAGAATCTCCACCACCAATTCCGAGCATATTGTGGCTGGTCTTACATGTTGAGACCGTTACATGAGATGAATATAACTCAAGAGTTGGACAACCCCCGTTTCAGACTTTTGGCTTCACATGTGGACCCAATGGGTGAGCAAATATATTATTTGTAGAGATTCACTGAATGTTTGGAGAAAAAGTAGCTGCAGTGGGAGAGGGAGTATCAGAAGGGCTGGCTGAAGTCCATCTGTGGTGGAAAGAGCAGCACTTCTCCTTCTGCATTGGGAAATGGCTTTTCTCCTATTCTGCTCAACCAGAGTTAGGATCAGACTGGGACTTTCATCCACCTGTGATGACAATAACCATTGGATTTTCCCTTTCCAGCATACAATGAGCGATACGCTAACATAGTGAAGTACATAGTCATTGCTTCAGGGGATCAGTTTCTCCAGCCCGACAGCCCACATTATTACTTCGCTCAGCTAGAAGGCGAGAAGCATTTGCGGTGAGTTTTTACTCCTTCTGAATCCCAACATTATCTTCTTATTCCTAATGGAAGAGGCGATGAGATGGCAAATTTTCCAGAAAAGGAGAAATGTTGGGAAATCTGTGCTTAGGAATATATCCTTGGTTATGTGGGCCCCATTTGAGACTGGGATTGACGGAAGAGGGAATTAAGTTTCCCTCCCCCCAATGCAGTTTTCTAACTGAAAACATGCCTGGGGAGCTGTTACTAGACTTGGGCACGAACCAAAAAGATTTAACGAACCAGCGGATCGTGGTTCGGTTCCGATGACGATCCCGAAGTTGCGAACCACAATGAACATTTTCTGTTGCCAAACTGGTTCATGGTTTGTGGGGGGAGGAACGGCCCCCCTGGCACTTAAGAGACAGCCCATATTCACAGTGAGGGTGTAGCAGACTCTCCTACAGCCATCATCCAAGTTTGGACAACAGTCCAAAAGGGTTCTTGGAGTAATACCCTCTCCAATCTAAGGCCTCCAGGAAACTCCCACTCAATTCAATTAGAGCCACCGGTTGACATAAGCCCAGTGTACAGAAGGTGGGTTCTGACGGCGGTTGCCAGGACTGGCACGCACGGGGAGGTGGTGATGATCTGCCTCCCCTTTAGGGGGCGGGGGGTCTGACCATTTGCTGGCAGCACCCTCCATGTGCCCGCCTGCTAGGCCAAAGTGGAGCACGCTGGTATTCCCAGCGATTCATGAACAGTGGGTGTTGCCAGCAGGCAGCAAGCCTGGCGGGCATGGGGGGCAGCAGAGAGCTGCCTCCCCTTTAGGGAGCAGGGGGTCTGGCCAATTGCCAGTGGCACCCCCCCATATGCCCGCTGCCAGGCCAAAGTGGAGCATGCTGGTATTCCCTGTGCAGGCAGGAACGGTGGGTGCTGCTGGTGGCTGCTGGGCCTGGGGGGCATGGGGAGATGGTGGTGAGCTGCCTCCCCTTTAGGGGATGGGGGGTCTGGCCGCTTGCCAGCAGCACCCCCTATGTGCCCGCCCACCAGGCCAAAGTGGAGTGGGCTGGTATTCCCAGCAATTCATGAACAGTGGGTGCTGCCTGCAGCCACCGAGCCTAGTGGGCACAGGGAGGCAGTGGAGAGCCGCCTCCCCTTTAGGGAGTGGGGGGTCTGGCCGGTTGCTGCCAGCACCCCCCATGTGCCCACCCACCAGGCCAAAGTGGAATGTGCTGGTATTCCCGGCATTAGTGGGAAATAACATTCTGACCGTGGCCTGATCCCCCAACAACTGGGTGTCCTCACCTGAGGCTCCAAATTAGGAAATACTCGACAGCAGCCGACAGCACCCACTTTCCTGCCTCACCAGAAAGGATGGGAGGGAGAGGACGTGTGATACACAAGGAAAGTGGGAAGGTCTCCTCGCAACCACCAGGCCAAAGTGGAGCAGCTGGTATTCCCGGCATCAGGGGGAGATGACGCGACATTTGCACGAGGGCAGCCTGATCCCCTAGCAACTGGGTGTCCTCACCTGAGGCTCCAACTTAGAAATACTTGATAGCAGCTGACAGCACCCACCTTCCTGCCTCACCAGAAAGGATGGGAGGGAGAGGACATGTGACACACAAGGAAAGTGGGACGGTCCCCCCGCAACCGCCAGGCCAAAGTGGAGCACCCTGGTATTCCCAGCGTGGGGGGGAGAGGATGCAACATTCGGACGGGGGCAGCCTGATCCCCCAACAACTGCATGTCCTCACCTGAGGCTCCCACCGAGTAAAATCCCGACAGCAGCTGACAGCATCCACCTTCCTACCTTGACTTAAATGTCTGGAGTTGCGGGACATATTCCCACCCAGCAGAAAGGGGTCCCGTCAGTCACATTGACAGGGGAGCTGCCATGTTGTCAACCAGCTCTACCCCTATATTGTACAATTGGCTGCACGATTGCAACCAAGCTGTGTAACCAAGGAGGGAGCATTAACAGGATCGTCCCTCATGAAGTGGGGGCTGAACTGATCCGCTGTCCTGCCTTTGTGGAAAGTCGGCGATGGGCAGGGCAGGAGACATTGCTTGGATGGGTCAGAGTGGTCCCTGAGAGGGGGAGACAGAAACATGAGAGCAGCAGCAGCAGCAGACATTGGCCAACTTCCTGCCTTTGTGGGACGGACATGAGTCAGGGGACCAATTCCCCCCTGCTCAGAGGGCTCAGTGTTGGCAATGGATAGGGGAACCGTGCAGCTTAACTATATGTGAAACAGTTCCTAAGCTGCTGTGCAAGCACCCAAAGTAGGCTGCCATCAGCATCACCCATCTTCCTGCTTTGCCAGAAAGGGTGGGAAGGGAAGACCTGTCATGTGGGGGGTAAGTGGGAAGATCACCCTGCAACCGCCAGTCCATAGAGGAGCACGCTGGTATTCCTGGTGTGGGAGGGAGAGGACGTGTCATTCATGCTGGGGACCTGATCCCCCAGCCACTGTGGTTTCTCACCTGAGTGTCCCACTGAGGAACAGTGTGGCAGCAACCGACAGCACCCGGCTTCCTGCCTTGCCAGAAAGGATGGGAGGGAGAGGACGTGTCATTAGGAGGGGGAGTGTGAAGGTCCACCAACAGCTGCGAGGTCTCCGAGGATTCCACCAAGGAACTCCGCGGCAGCAGCCAGCATAAACCACCTTTTGCCTTTGCAGAAAGGACATGACTGGTCGTGGTGGCATTACCCATTCCCCCCTGCCCAGAGGGGACAGCAGCTGCCCATGCAAAGTGGGGGTACCGTACAGTGCCACTCTCACATCGGCAATGGCAGCAGAGCTGCTCCTTGTGGCAGAAAGTGGCATCAGCTCACAGCACCACACCTTCCTGCATCAGCAGGAAGGGCATGATTGGTCGTAGTGGCATTACTCATTCAACCCTGCCCAGAGTGGACAGCAGGTGCCCATGGAAAGGGGGGATAACGCACAGTGCCACTCTCACATTGGCAACATTTCCTGAGCTGCCCCTCATGCCCAAAAGCAGCAGCAGCAGACCTCAACCACCCCTCTGCCTTCGCGGAAAGGTTATGTAACTGGTCGTGGCTCCCATTCCCCCCATGCACATAGAGGTCAGCAGGTGCACATGGATAGGTGTGCACCGTGCAGCTCAAAACTGTCAAGCTCAGAGCGAGCTGCTGAGCTTCCCCTCAGGGTCCAAAGTGGTGGCAGCAGACAACACCCACCTTGTTGCCCTCATGGAAAGGGTGGGAGAGACACATTCCCCCCTGGTCAGAGGGGACACCAGGTGCCCATGGAAAGGGGGAGGTTCTGCACAGTGCCACTCTTACATTGGCAACAGCGTCAGAGCTGTTCTCGTGACCAGAAAAAGCATTAGCTGGCAAAACCACACCTTCCAGCCTTTGCGGAAAGGACGGGATGGGAAAGAAAGGATTGGTTGGGAGGCATCTGAGTAGATACGGAGAGGGAGAGGTGTGAAGAGTGAACAGGAACTTGACAGGGAGAGGAGGGCAAAGGGTCACCAGACATGAAAGCAGCCCCGAAAACTGAGGGAGGCTTGAGCCCGCTGTGGACGAGCTGGGCTGGCTACTAACCCAGGGTTGCTCAGAGGGTGCCCCAGTAGGTTGAGGTTCACCTTGATGAATGTCAACATGTCCACCAGATCCGGGTGCAGACATGCATGGCAGAGATGGAGGAGGTCTCCCAGGTGGGAGAACACCTGCTTGCTCTGCATGCTGGCGGGAGGGTAGGACAGGATGTTGGTGACGATGATCAACAGTTCTGGCCATCGGTCAGATTTCCTTGCCCAATACTGCAACGGGTTGGCATGCGGGGGGGGGGGCTCTGTGGGCTCAGAGAGGTACTTGTGCACCATGGCCCCTGCTGAGTCCTCCACTGAGTGGGACGCGCCCGCCGTGCAGCAGCCAACCATGCTACCCACCAACGAAGCCCAGAGATCAAATGTGTCCATTGGGGTGGCTCTTCCCTGGAGTGGCTCTCTTCCCACCTCCTGCCCCTCACCTCCTCCTCCACCACCTGTGCCTCGCCGCTGCCCGGTTCCTTGTCTCCTGCCCTCTGTCTATGGAAATGGAGCACCGCTCTGCAGAGCTCCTTTTTCTGGTGCTGCACCTGACGCGCCTGCGTGGTGATGCTGCCCTTGATGCGGGGGTCACAGAGGGAGGCAAGTTGGTAGGGCGCCTCATGGTGTGGAGGATGCAGGCATTCAGCAAGGCAGACCTGGATCCTCCAGACAAAGTTCCAGACCCTGGGGAGCAGCTCTTAACCTTGCTGGAGCTCCTGGGCCAGAAACTGATCAAGGCCGTGGGTCAGAGGAAGGACCTGACCCAGGCTGGCCTGGTAGGAGCACAAGAGCTCAGTGGCATCCTTGAAGGGTTTCAGTATCTGGGACATCTGGGCAAGGACTCTCCAGTCCACAGAGCTGAGGCCCAACTCCTCTCCCCTCCTCAGCACATCCGAAGAGGACAGGATGTCTTGCAACGCCTCCTTCTGCTCCACCCAATGACATATCATGTCATAGGTGGAGTTCCAGCGGGTGGGCAGGTCCTGGAAGAGTTGGTGTTCCCCTCCCTCCACTTGCAACTGGAACAGCTCGCGGGAAGAGTTTATGCTGCGGGAGAAGTGGGAAGTGATGCGACAGCAGCTGTCCAGCAGATTGCACATCCGCAAAGTTCCCTCATCCCAGCTGTCCCTTGGCTTGTTCCGCAGCCCGAGCACATCCCGCATGATGGGGTGCAACTTGTGCGCCATGCACACCAGGCCCGGAAGGGATGCCTCTCTCAGGGCTGCCAACAGGCTTGCTCCCGCGTCCATGACCATGAAGCCACAGAGAATCCCTTCCACTGTTGACGTCCACTCCCTCAGAGCCGCCTTTATGGGGGTGGTGATGTTCTTCCCTGTGTGGACCTCGTCCATCCCCTGGGCCTGAAGAAGAACTGCCCTGTAGCCCGGGCTCAAGCTGGGCATCTTTTTACGGCTGCCAGATCTTGGCCTGGGGAGGCGGAGGTCCTCTGGTCACCACCAGTGGGCAGTGATGGCAAGGTGCCCGTGATGGCAGCCGCTCCACAGGTCGGCTGTGAAGTGCACTGTTCTGCCTTGGCAGGCCGACAGGTCTCTGCGCACCATGTCTCACACTGCCTCGTACAGGGCAGGCACGACTCGACGCCCAACGGTGACGGCATGGAGAACCATGGGGCAAAGTGCTGGAGCAGCAGTTGGAAGCCCATGCCCTCCACTACCAATAGAGGGAAGCCTTGCAGGGTGATTGTCTGCACCACCACACGAACGCCCGCCTCCTGAGCCCTTGACCTCACACTTTTCAGCGGAGCCACCCCCGACCCCAATGGATCAACTTCCCCCAGGGAGGCCTGCCTGAGCCTTCCACTCCCACCAGCCACACCCTTGGGGCAAGCTTCTTGCTTGGGTTGCATTCCGGAGACCCTCCCACTGATCCCACTGATCCCAGATCAGACGAGCTGGCGGCCCTCGGTCTCCCCCTGACATGTTTCACTGCCCGAGGACAGAGAACAAAGGCTCAGGTGGTGCCTCTTCAGGTGCCAAGTCAGGGCCGAAGATGACAGGTGCTGCGGGTCATTGCACCTGCACACCAGGCCCTCACACACACAGCACCGCACCACATGGGAGTCAGTAGGAAGGGCCCAAAAGTGCCTCCAAACATTGAGGTTGAACTGGGGCCCACTAACGGTTCCAGGGGAGGGAGGACAAAGGATTGCTGCTGGCTGTGCCATGGAGCTGGCAATGGAAGATGGAGTGATGGGTGGACTGCAGGTAGGGACAGCACCACTGGTAATTTGGGATGGGGACGGGCTGGAGGTTTCCTCGAATCTAAACCATTTCTCCAAGGATCCCTCGGCCTCCTCCTCCCCCAAATTTTTAGGAGTTCCTCTTCCACCACCGGCAAGAGCTCTTCGGCCTCCTCCACAGCCTCAACTGGTGATTTCGGGGGAGCGGGAGTCTCTGCTGCTCCAGAGCCCTGCACAGCACTGCTTCCCATGCTGCAACCAGGACAATCTTTGCACTTCCCCCCACGACCACACTTGTCCCCCACCTGGAGCCTCATAGTGCCAGCAAACAACAATTGAGGAGAAGGAGATGACACTGTGAGCCCTAAGACAAGGTGCCCACCAAGCTTGGCCCCAGGGCCTGGCCGCAGCCCTGGCACCAGAGGGAGGGAGGGACTAGAGCCCTAGCCCACCACTCCCACAGACCTGACCTGATCAGGCTCTGATCAATAATCAATGTGAGCCCTCAGCTGAGGTGCCCCTTGAGCTTGGCCCCAGAGCCAGGCAGTAGCCCTGGAACCAGAGGAGATAGATCTCTATCCCCTAAAACCAAGCTCAATTGTACTCTCAGTCTCTCTTCCCAAAGGCTAGCAAGTGGCAAGCAAGAGCTCTGTCCCACTCCACTGCTTGCAGAAAGTGAAACCCAGCCTGGGAGACCACGGCTATTTATAAGCATGGGTCCCATTGAGCAAGGAATGAGGTCTATGTTTGGCCGTCAGAGCTGCCTATCAGGATTTGCAGGGATGAGATTGGTTTGCCCGTGTCTACAGAACACCCCCTTCTCCCTCTCTCCCCTGGGTGTTTTCTCCCAACTTATAACTACTTTGCAGCTCCGTAGTTGGAAGGAAGACCTGCCAATCAAGGAAAGCTGCAACCAACAATTCCAGGAATATGTATTAAATTAACAGTTCTTTATCTTCAGTGCAATGGTGCAAAGTGCAAAGTGCAATTACATAAATATACAGATAAATATACAATAAATACAATAAAAGTTTCTGATTACTCTGTCCTAACATGCAATAAATACAATGAAAATTACTAATTTTGTGTCCAAGTCATTATGGAAAAAATTTTTGAATATCAATGAAAGTATCCATAAGATGTATATGATGGAAACTTAGCAGCGTGCAAAATTGCAAACAGAGAGTCCCAATGTACATAATGGGTGACTCCAGTCCAAACTGAAAACTATTCCAAATGTGCCGACGGGATTATGCATGCATGTTATACAATTCCCGTTTCGTATAAAGCATACTTCTTCCTGGGCACAGTTAATCGTGGACTGTAAACAAAAGTATAACATAATCAAATTAATGTAACGTGCATAGAGGATTCAATTCTATATGTATATTCCATCTACTCACCGGTCCCCAATTCACTGGTAACTCAAATATAGCTGCTTACACATTCTCTTCCCAACTTCAGTACATAACGAGCATGAATCATAACACAACGGACAAGAATCATACAGAGGAAAGGCTCCCTTAATCACAGTTACACAAATTGGATAATTAGCACAATTACAACAATTAAATGGCAGCACAAAAAGTAATACTACTTACACACAGTACCCTAGATCCAACATTAAAGAAACACACCAATTAAGCAGCATCAGTTATCAAATAGACAAATAAACATACATAAATAACGCATCTCTATAGAACCCCAATAAGGTATCTTGTAACCATCCTGTGACTGACAGCGGGTTTCTAAACGTACAGCGTATATCTCAGCAATCAAGATGATTCACAAATTTCTTCCTTTTCCTTTCCAGCATCATCCCAAATGATGATTCCAGATTTAACAGTTTGCTGAATTTTGATCCACGTATGGTTTTCTTCATTAGCATCTTCAGTATTTCTCAGCGTCCTTCCATTTCTTGGCAGAGGACAATGGTAAGAAAAGTATATATACCCTGAAAGTCATCCTCTCAAAGATGCAGACCGGAATCTTCTGTTTGCTTCATAGTTTCCTTTTGATGCTCCCAACATGCTGCTGCTGGAAATGGAAATTTGAGGTTGTGTTAAGGGAGAGAGCTGAGCTTCCAGAACAAATGCTTCATAATCAAACTAGCAGGTTCATTGGGCCAGCAAAGGCTCCTGATATTATACCAGTCATCTTCCTTACTTCTGAGTATCCTTCAAAGAATTCTACCTCTCAGGGGCTGGGTAAAATTACAAGTTACTTCCTGCTACTTGTGAAGATGCCAGGAAAGCATTCTAGGCTATGAGCTCTTTAGTTTACCCTCTGCTGAGTATTACAATAAATCTTAGATTAAAACATTCAGTGCTACTGGATCTGCTCAGCATGGGAATGGAAGACTGGTAGAGGGGATATAAAGGGACCCAATGTCTGGAGGAAAGACCTAGAGCTTCTTTGTAGGCATTCAGAGTTCAAAATCATCTTCCTTTCTTTGCTTGTGAGAAACATGTTTTTCCAAGCTATGAAGGAAAGAACAAAATCCCTTCTGGGGTAGCTTACAGATCCACCTTGGGCCTCGCAGTAGGTGAGAAACCTTGGCTGCAATTGTGAAATTCGTTTATATGTTGTTTATTAATTCTGGAAATGTTTGTGCTGCCTCTCCAGGATATTGCTTGAGGTGGTTACCAAATAAAAATAATACCACAGAATAATCATAAAAGATCAATATAAAAGCAAAACCATTTAAAATAGCTTAAACATATCTGTAAAACTGTCCATAAAGCTGAAGAAGACCAAAAACCAGCTAAAAGTATAAAGCTCCATTAAAATCCTGGGTTAAAAAAAACCTAAAAGATGATAGGGTAAGTTGTAGGTGAGTCTCAAGGGGCAGGATACTGTAGAGAAGAGGCGCCACCACTGAAAATGCTCTGTCTGTGTTCACCACCTGCCTCACCATGGAAGGAGAAGGCATGAAGAACAGGGCATGGGAGGTAGACTGTATGGGAGGAGGTGGTCCTTCAGGTACCCATTTAAAACCTAAAAGGGGGGGGGACCCAGAAATTTGAATCATGCCCAGAAACAAATGGGTAGTTAGGGCAAAGCTTTCATCACAGGGGTGATATGGGTCCTGTAACCAATCCCTGTTAGTAGCCTGGCCACCACATTTCGAACCCGTAGAACTTTCCAGACTCTAAATAGGGATGACTCATAAAGATCACATTACAGTCCTTTAACTTGAAGCCAGATCATACTTTCTGAGGAAGGGCTGTACATTGTATATCAGCCATCTGATAAAAACATTACATACCACAGTGGAGACCGGCTCCTCTGTCTGTAGGCCTGAATTCAACAGTACTTGCATGCTGTCACTGTTTGCCGTGGAGATTTCCTTGAAGCCATGCTGTTGTTCTGTATTTACATGGTTTCATTATTACTGGGAATAATATGAAGAGTGCAAAGATCGTTTTCCACTGTTGGAAGGCACTTCCATTACCATTCAGAAGATTCCCATCTGTGAATTTCTGCAGTAGCCCCCTTAGCTCTTCTGACCTGTTGCTTCCCAAGGACAGCAGGCCCTCAGGACCAGCATAGGGGCCAAGTGGGGCAGGGTCTGCAGTAGGAAGGGGGAATCTGCAAACATCATCTCCACATTTCACTGGAAGAATAGGAGTGTTGAGATTCCAGCCAGTGTCCTCTGTGCTGTCTAGTGTATTTTCCCCTGCCCTTCTTACAAGCAGCACAATATAATAGGACAAGGTTCACCTGTCCTCAGTCTTGCAAGGAAGATTTGGTTGAGAATCAATGCCTGGCTCAAGGGCAGCCAGTAAACCTAAAGTTGCAATGCCAAATTCAGGTTTACTAGAGAGGTGGGCCTGGTCACTCTGCTTGCCAGCCCTCTGCACTCAAAATATTCAATCACTAGAAACAAAGCCCATTGTGAGAAAAAATACAACGGGCTCTAGAAAGGGGAGAGTGGGCAGGCAAGCATTCCCTCCTCTTCCGTCACTGATCCATCCCTGGGTGGGGCGGGAGGGAGGCTCTTGGTAGTTGGTGATTCGATCCTTAGACAAGTAGACAAGTAGATCCTTAGACAAGTAGATAGCTGGGTGGCACAACCGCGTTCTGACCGTATGGTGACTTGCCTGCCTGGTGCGAAGGTAGCGGACATTACGCGTGTTATAGATAGGCTGGTAGATAGTGCTGGGGAAGAGTCAGCGGTCGTGGTCCATGTTGGAACCAACGATGTTGGGAAATGCAGTCGTGAGGTCTTGGAACAAAAATTTAGGCTGTTAGGCAGGAGACTCAAGGCCAGGACCTCCAAGGTAGCCTTCTCAGAAGTGCTACCTGTTCCACGCGCAGGGCCAGAGAGACAAACGCAGATCAGGAGTCTCAATGCGTGGATGAGACGATGGTGTAGGGAGGAAGGGTTCAAGTTTGTTAGGCACTGGGATTCTTTTTGGGACAAGCGGGAGCTGTACAAGAGAGACGGTCTCCACTTGTCCCGAGAAGGAACCCAGCTGCTGGCACTTAAAATCAAAAAGGTGGCAGAGCAGTTTTTAAACTAAATGCTAGGGGAAAGCCGACAAGAGATAAAGTGTCTCTGGTTCAGGATGGTTCATCTCAGAGAGATGAAGGGCTAGGTATAACACTTCTACAGGGAGATAGATTAGAGTTGTCAACTGAGATGGAGACAAACAGTGCAGATGACCTAACTACGTCTCGAGGCAAAGTGTGCCGGGGAAGTTACAGGTGTTTATATACAAATGCTAGAAGTGTCCGAGGTAAAATTGGGGAGCTGGAATGTTTAGTGTTGGGCGAATCCATAGACATTGTGGGCATATCAGAAACTTGGTGGGATGAGGAAAATCAGTGGGACACGGTGATTCCTGGATATAAATTATATCGGAAGGATAGGGAGGGAAGGGTTGGTGGTGGGGTGGCTCTATATGTCAGAGAAGGTATACATTCCAGTAAGATTGAGAAGGTAACTGAATTAGATTCGCTTCTGGAAATGCTATGGGTTGAAATTACGGGCCCAAATGGAAACTTAACTGTGGGAGTTTGTTATCGCCCTCCAGATCAGAAAATAGAGGAGGATTATAAAATGATGACAGGATTAAAGATGGCTGCTAAACAAAAAAACTGTGTTGTAATGGGTGATTTTAACTACCCACACATTGACTGGGCCAATGGGTGTTCGAATCGGGGGAGAGAAAGTGAGTTTCTAGACTGTCTCAATGACTGTGCTATGGAACAGATGGTTACAGAACCTACTAGGGGAGAGGTGATCCTGGATTTGGTCCTCAGTAATGCTGAAGACCTGGTGAGAGATGTAAATGTGATTGCACCACTTGGGAACAGTGACCATAATGTTATTGAGTACAACATATGTATAAATAGGAAATTGCCAAATAAGACCAACACAGCCATGTTTAACTTCAAAAGGGGTAACTTTTCTGAGATGAGGGGGTACGTGAAGAAGAAACTGAAAGGGAAAGTAAAAAAGGTCAAAACACTTGGGGAATCTTGGAGACTATTTAAAACTACAATCCTGGAAGCTCAAATTAAATATATACCGCTGGTTAGGAAAGGCACAAATAGGTTTAGGAAAAGGCCAGCATGGTTAACAAGCAATGTAATAGAAGCTGTAAAAGGTAAAAAGGATTCTTTTAGGCAGTGGAAAACTAGTCGGAGTGAGGTTGATAAAAAGGAGCATAAGCTGTGGCAAAAAAAGTGCAAGTCTGTGATCAGACAGGCAAAAAGGGAATATGAGGAGCATATTGCAAAGAACATAAAGAAAAACAATAAACAATTCTTTAAATATATTAGAAGTAGGAAACCAGCTAGGGAGGCCGTGGGGCCCTTGGATGACCAAGGCGTAAAAGGATTACTAAAGGGTGATAGGGAAATGGCCGAGAAGCTGAATGCGTTCTTTGCTTCTGTCTTCACTGTGGAAGATAAGAAGTGCATGCCCACTCCGGAAGCACTGACTTTGGGAGGGGTTTTGAAAGACCTGAGTCACATTGAGGTGACGAGAGAGGAGGTTATGCGACTGCTAGATAATTTAAAAACTGATAAATCACCGGGCCCAGATGGCATACATCCAAGAGTTCTGAAAGAACTCAAGTGTGAACTTGTAGATCTCCTCACAAAAATATGTAATCTGTCATTAAACTCTGCATCTGTTCCTGAGGACTGGAAGGTAGCTAATGTTGTCCCCATCTTTAAAAAAGGTTCCAGGGGAGATCCGGGAAATTACAGGCCAGTCAGCCTGACGTCAATACCGGGTAAGTTGGTGGAAACTATTATCAAAAATAAAATTAGTGGGCACATTGATGACCAAAAGCTGATGAGGAAAACTCAGCATGGGTTCTGTAAGGGAAGATCTTGTCTCACCAATCTGTTAGAGTTCTTTGAGGGAGTGAACAAACAAGTGGACAAGGGAGACCCGATAGATATTGTTTATCTTGACTTCCAGAAAGCTTTTGACAAAGTTCCTCATCAAAGGCTCCTAAGTAAGCTCAGTAGCTATGGGATAAAGGGCCAAGTCCTCTTGTGGATCGAAAACTGGCTAATTAATAGGAAACAGAGAGTGAGCATAAACGGGCACTTCTCACAGTGGAGGGTGGTGAGCAGTGGGGTGCCACAGGGGTCGGTATTGGGTCCAATGCTTTTTAACTTGTTTATTAATGATTTGGAATTGGGATTAAGCAGTGAAGTGGCTAAATTTGCAGATGACACGAAATTGTTCAGGGTGGTGAAAGCCAGAGAGGATTGTGAGGCACTCCAAAGGGATCTGTCGAGGCTAGAAGAGTGGGCATCCATGTGGCAAATGAGGTTCAATGTAGCCAAGTGCAAAGTAATGCACATTGGAACCAAAAATCCAAAATATAAATACAAGTTGATGGGGTCTGAACTGGCGGAGACTGACCAAGAGAGAGATCTTGGAGTCATGATAGATAACTCACTAAAAACGTCAGCACAGTGTGCGACTGCCATAAAAAAAGCTAATGCTATGCTAGGGGTTATTAGGAAAGGGATTGAAAACAAATCAGCCGGTATCATAATGCCTCTGTATAAATCGATGGTGAGGCCTCATTTGGAGTACTGTGTACAGTTCTGGTCGCCACACCTTAAAAAAGATATCATAGCACTGGAAAAAGTACAGAGAAGGGCAACTAAAATGATTAAAGGGTTGGAACACTTTCCCTATGAGGAAAGATTGAGGCGCTTGGGGCTCTTTAGCCTGGAGAAAAGACGACTGAGGGGAGACATGATAGAGGTTTACAAGATAATGCACGGGTTAGAGAAGGTCGAGAAAGATGTGTTTTTCTCCCTTTCTCACAATACAAGAACTCGTGGGCACTCTATGAAATTATTGAGCAGTCGGGTTAGAACAGATAGAAGAAAATACTACTTTACACAAAGGGTGATAAACACATGGAATTCGTTGCCACAGGAGGTGGTGGCAGCTACAAGCATTGCCAGCTTCAAGAGGGGACTGGACAAATATATGGAGCAGAGGTCCATCAGTGGCTATTAGCCACAGGAGATAGATGGTATTCTCTTTGTGGGGAGGTGGTGCTCTGTTGTCTTGGTGCTGGAAGGAAGGCAGTGGGAGGGCTTCTGGTGTCCTGGCCTCACTGACAGTCCTTTAGATGGCACTGGATTTCTAGCCACTGTGTGTGACAGAATGTTGGACTGGATGGGCCACTGGCCTGATCCAACATGGCTTTGCTTATGTTCTTATGTTTATGTTCTTATCCCAGCCGGTGAAGGAGGGGTAGGTGGGCATTGCCACCTGCTCTGGGGACTGATTGATGTATAGTTTCTGGTTATGTAACTCTCTTCTCACTTAAGTTTTTATTAATTGCTTATGATATTGACTTGCACAAATTATCCCTTGCACTGAGCACTTTATTAAATTCTACAAAATTATACTTAATAAGGACTAGTACCTCCAAGGTGTTTTGGTTAGCTGAGAGAGTACCGGAGGAGCCCCAGTTGGTTGGTCCGCTCCTATTACCAGCTGTGTTAAGGCAGGAGATGGGCTTTGCCACCTGCTCTGCTCCTAATAGCGGCTGGGTTAAGGCAGACAGTGGGCATAGCCACCTGCTCTACTCCTGATCCCAGCTTGGTGAAAGGGGGGGGGAAGGGCATTGCCACTTTCTCTGCTTCTAATAACAGCTGGCTTAAGGCAGAGAGTGAGCATTGCCATCTGCTCCACTCCTGATCCTAGTTGGCTGAAGGGGGATGGGTATTGCCACCTGCTCCACTACTAATACCAGCTGGGTTAAGGTGGAGAACAGGCATTGCCACCTGTTCCACTCCTAATAGCAGCTGGCTCAAGGTGGGGGTGAGCATTGCCACCTGCTCTGCTCCTAATACCAGCTGGGTTAAGGTGGAGGATGGGTATTTCCACCTGTTCCACTCCTAATACCAGCTGGCTGAAGGTGGGGGCGAGCATTGCCACTTGCTCTGTTCCTAATATCTGCTGGGTTAAGTGGGGGTGGGCGGGCATTGCCACCTGCTCCACACCTAATATCAGCTGGGTTAAGGCGTGGGGAGGGCATTTCCACCTGCTCTGCTCCTGTTCCCAGCCTGGGCTTCCCACCATGGCATGTTTTCTGGAGTGATATGGTGAGTTACCTGGGCTTTCCTCTGCAGCACCACCCTCTGGTGGTGCACCAGGGTATAAAGTAAGTTGTCTGAAACACACTCAATTATATAGTAAGATAGTTTGAATGTGCAATTCTGCCTCCTGCCAAAAAGGCTCCAGCAATAACAGATGAAGCAAAATTGATCATCATTTTTTTGTGAACTCAAGACAATATTAGATGCATAAAGGACATGTCCCTTCCTTTCTCCCCAATGGTGACCCAAAGCAGCTTACATCATTCTCCTCTCTTCCAATTTATCTTCACAATAACCCTGTGAGATTTTGAGAATGTGCGGGTAGCCAAGATCACTCAGCAAGCTTTGATTGCAGAGGTGGGATTCAAATTTACATCTCCTTCATACTAGTCCAGCTCTAACTACTACACCACACTAGCTTTGGTAGCTCAGGGATGTTCTTAAATTCTCTTTGTTTTGTATAGATGAGATATTTTCAATCCTCCTTCTGTGTGCTGCTGTTGTCCCCAATATGGACTCAGGGCAGCTCACATCATTCTCCTGTCTGCCATTTTATCCTCGTGATCACAACGTTATGAAGCAGGGAATTGGAACATCCTGGTGGCATTATCTCGAGAAACTCCAAACTCTAGGTAGTTGCCATAGAAGCTAAGGTTTTCTGGGGCAAGCATAACTCCGCAGAAAATAAAAGTAGGTGCTGGAAAATTGCCCACCATCTTCATGACGATAGTGTTTTTAAGAAAAAGCCATTTCTCTTCCATAACAATGTTACTTGCCTGATGGCACCCAAATAAACTTCATGGCTGAGTAAGCTTTTGAACCTTGGCCTCATTGAGAAGAGTACTCGAAGCATTACACTACACAGGCACCAGACTCCGCTTCTAAGAAGTGGAAGAGTCTTTGGTTTCATTTTTCCTTACTAACATTAATTACTCTTTCTAGACAAATACCACTGGAATCATCCATTTCACCTCTGACATCAAACCCGGAGACATTTACTCCTACCATGCTGACACTGTTGATGGTACCAGGTAGGGTTCTTCCCACCACATTGAAGTGCAGTAGACACTTGCTGTCTAACAAAGGCTTTTCTCCGCAGATAACACACCTCCCATTCTGCCTTTAACATTCTTAGGAGAGACTTCAGGATGAAGATAACAACTGGGAATTCTTCTCAAGACGATCCTGTAAAATGGATTAGGACAGGTGTTAAGCATATGGTAAAGATCTTTTTCTTGATATGACTTAATGATTTAGGAATTATATGATTGGAATATAAAAGATACTACAGAGATGAGAATATAAAAGTATTTGGGGATATGATTATGTAGTACTGTATCTTTCGGTATGGGTCTCTGTGCCCACTTATATCTTCTCTGTTACTTCCAGTAAAAACCTGGGCATGAAAAAGGATAGATATAGAGATAACCTGAAATTCTGCAGTTAAACCACAGTTTCAAGCAACTTCTACCCTATATCACTTCTGGGTTTTTACTGGAAGTTAAAAAAACAAAATCTTTCCCCAATGCCATTCCATGTCGTTGCAGGGAACAGGACTTGGCATGGGAGATTCCCAGCCCTCATTGGCATCATGGCAGCCATCTTCCCTGGGGAGTCTGAGGGCCAAGCTACAAGTGACGATTGACACTTGAACGGCAAGTGGATTGAGCGGAGCACAAGTGAACAGGGAGAAATACACTTGCCGTTCAAGTGCCATTCATCACTTGTAGCTTGGCCCTAAGTTGCAAGAGTTTTTCTTGCTTCAGTTTGTTTGGGGCGGAACGGATTTGATTATCTGATGTGATATTGGTCTCCTTGCTTCACTTTGGTCCTGGGAGGATTCCATTCCTGTCCTTCATTTTGGTTCAACTGCTCTTTCTTTGGGATGAGCTCAGTTTGCATTTGGGAGTGTGCCTTGGCCATGGCAGCCTTGCCCCAGTGTGCTTTTGCAGTAGGAGTCAGCTTTGACTTTTTCCCCTTAGGAAACAATGGAGTGCCTGGGGGCTTCTTGTTTAGGGGCCCATAGAATTGGACTCTGGAGTCCAATATTCCAGAAAGTTGGATGATCTTTTGATTACAGTCAGGAGCAGGTTTGGTTTAAATTTTGGTGGAGTTTTTTAAAACATGCCACCCCCAGCCTCCTGAAGACCCCTCCCCCCCAATATTTTCCCCATGCAGAATAATGAAGTTGGCACATGTGGGGGAGGGACATACAAATGGCCTACAGGGATCCAATATCCTTGAAACTTGGGAGGTCTTTAGAAGATAGTCAGGAGTAGATTCCCTCCTAATTTGGTAATGTTTGGTTGAAAAATGACACCCCCCTCAAACCCATAGATTGTCTCCAGATATATATTTTCCTATTGGAAATAGGAAAAAAAATATTTTCCTATTGTCTCCAGATATATATTTTCCTATTGGAAACAATGGCCAGATTTTACAGAATTTTACCAAATTAATTCAGTAAAAATTCTGAATACTTTTTTGGATTTAGAATGCTTGGATTTCACTGAATCAGCCGAAGTCTTTTAATCTAAATTCCAAACCAACCTAAAAACAAAAAGTAAAAACAACAGTTAAAATATTGGGCAAAAAGGAGAGATTACTGAGGGAACTCCAGACAAAAGAAAAAAAAGTCTTCACACACTGGCAGAAGATGTCAACAGAAGGGGACAGATGATTCTCCCTGAAGAGAAAGTTCCAGAGTTTTCATGCTACTACTTAGAAGTCCTTCTCCTTATTCTCAGAAGAAAGGTACACCATTCACCCAGTGGGGGTGGAGATCCCCTACCCTCAGTCTCTGCCTCACCACCTTTCATTTGGTTGGCAGGAAGAAAGATGCTTGAACACATTTCACCAAGGGTGACCTCATTCCCAGTTTGACACAGAAGCATGAGCTTATGCCAGTGGACAATTGGAGAAAAATTGTCACCAAACTCTAGATTAGGGGGGCAATTTTTACCCAATTGGCCCCTGGCGTGAACAGTCACTTCTGCATTGTGCTGGAAATCATGTCATTCCCAGTGTGATGTGGAAGTGTTCCAGATCAGGTTCCCATGCCCCCACTTTAATGCCTGGGGGATTTAGCAACCCTAGCCTATGAAGATGACCACAGTGGTTGGGATTATACAGTCCTTAAGGTATGTTGGTCCCAAACCATATAGGGCTTTAAAGGTCAGCTCCACCACCTTGAATTGACCACACTGTTGGCAAATCTTTTCTGCACAGGAAAGGCTGCAGCAGGCTAACTAGGTGAAACTGATAAAAGACATCCCTGGCCACAGCTGCCATCTGCTTATCCAGAAGTAGGTCTGGGTCCAAGAGCACCCCCAAACTATGGACCTGTGTTTTCAAGGGCAATGCAAACCCATCCAGAATGGGTGATCCCTTAAATCCTGGGTCATCAGTAGCACTTCCACCTTTTGGGGATTAAACCTCCAAAACTGCCTCCAGTTATCAGTTCAGGGTTTCTACAGCCTCCTTGTGATCAGCTGGAAAAGCAAGATGTAGTTGAATGTCACCAACAAATTCATGACAACCCAGCGCAGATCTCCAAATGACCTCATTCAGAGGTTTCAAGTAGATGTTAAAAAGCATGGGAAACAGGATGGAACCTTGTGCCATCCCAGAGGACAAAGGCACACACTTTGGCTACTAGTTCTACTTGTACCCAACAGGCTCAATGTTACATGCATAGTGGCTAGAGTGGGCTAGCAAACCCTATGAGCTTTTGAGAGTAAGGGACAGCAATGTGTGACATTATGCAAGGTAACCAATCCACCACTGTGGATCCCCCATTACCACCCTCTACCCCCCTGCCACTGCTCACCCCTGGTTGGCAGGGGAATGCACCTGCTGGGAAGGCCCTGAGGAGTCCCCATGCTCCACAATGGGCCAAATTGGCCCCATTTTGAGCTGAAAACGGGCCATTGCACAGCATAGTAGCACTGCCGGGGCAGTGCAACACTATCGTGCAGGGCCCTGGAGAACTCTTGCACTTCACAGTGGGACAATTTAGGCCAAAAATTGGCCAAACTTAGCCTGCTGTGGAGTGCAGGAGCACTCCCAGAAGCAGCACAATGCCCTTGCGCAATGATGAAAACATTAATTACCAGGTTAATAAACAATATATACTCAACAATTAAAATATATAAGCAGGAGGGCATAAGGTATTGACTGCCAAATGAAAGAAAAATATCTTCACTCACTGCAGAAGATAACAACAAAAGGGATGGAAAAATCAGCATAAAAACAAGCTGTAAAATCAACAGTATAAAAAGAAGACAAGGCATGAAACAGAGCAAAACAACAGTCTCCTCAGGCAGTTCATCAAAATATCTGAAATGATAGCAACCCCTCAGGGAAAAGCCTGGATAAAATAAAATGTTTGGCCTGGTGTCTAAATGACAGTAAAGTATGTGCCCAACATGCCTCCCCTTGCTCTACTCAAGGGGAGGGTATTCAAGGGACAAGAAACCATCAGTGATAAAGTCCATTCTGTGCTCCCTAATCTCTTCATAGCTGAAGGAAGTGGTCTGTGGAATAGGATGTTAAATGTCAAGCTAGGCAATAGTGAATGAAGCCATTTATGTCCTTAAATATGAAACGGAATTTTGAATTCTGCATGGAACCAAATGGGCAGCCATTGCATATTTTTAAGCCCAGGAGAGATAGAATACCTGTATCCAGCTCCTGACTGTAAAAAGCGAAGGACTTGACGCTGCTTCTTTTCTCGGGTTACAGAGGGGGACATACTAGAGACAGAGAGGGAGAGGGGTGCATTCCATCTTCTTACACAGGCTAACCCTTTGATTTGTAGATTGCTACTGTCAGGGACTTCCTTCTGTCTGCCTTCTCCCTTACTTGTACACACACTTTCTCTCCATCTTGCAATCATGCAGGACTTGCCTCCTGGATCCACCAGCATCCTAGCTGGTGTGGATTAGAATAGACTCCATCGTCTCTCCTCTATCCCATCCTGATTGCAGTTGCTAAAATTAAAAAGGACTCAGAACCACAGAATCACAGCGTTGGAAGGGTCCATACATACCTTTTAGTCCAACCCCCTGCCCAATGCAGGATGAGCCTAAAGCATCCATGACAAATATCCCTCCAGCCTCTTCTTGAAAACTGCCAGTGAAGGGGAGCTCACCACCTCCCTAGGCAGCTGATTCTACCTTTGAACTACTCTGATAGTTAAGAAGTTTTTCCTAATATCCAGCTGGTACCTTTGTGCGTGTAATTTAAGCCCATTGCTTCAAATCCTGTCCTCTGCTGCCAACCGGAACAGCTCCCTGCCCTCCTCCAAATGACCAACAGAGTTCTAACCGTGACCGACTAACTAAAGTAATTTAAAGATACAGTATCATAAACAAATTCAAAGACACTTTTATCGAAAAGTTAAATAGTAATTCAAGAAAAACTCTAAGTGGTTATAAAGCTGGCAACAGTCAATTCAGAAAAGGTACAGTGCAAAGGTGAGTTCACAGTGTACAAGGCGCAAAATGCTAAATAATCCATTTTGAAGTGCAAGTGCAAGTGCTCGCAACAAAACAATAGTAACTACATATACCACAGAGTACAAAAAAGGAAAGTACAAAGTCAGTAATAGCTACAAGCTTACAAAAAAAAAAAAGTTAAAACATCAAATACATAATTTTTTGGAGGTGACAGACCAAAACTGTATAATCATAGCAGCTACAAGCTTGCATAACATAATCCAATGAGTAGTAACTGCAACGGGTTTGCTAGCGGGAAATCCTGTTTCTGGTATCTCCTTCCTGGCAGTTAACAACTGTGGAAAATATACATTGTGTGAATATTTCAACAAAAAATAAATGAAAAGAACCACTGTTTCTCAAAGTATACTCACAAAGATCAATCAAAGTAAGTCACACAGAATTTCCATGCACAATGGCCGCTTGCTAAATGGCATCTGCACAGCATAATTCAAGGCATCTCTTAAATAACACTAACCCAGAAAATAAATTTAAAGGGCCAGTACTTGCACAAAAAATCCTCATAAATAAGCTGTTAAATCACAATTGATGTTAAGTCCATCAGGTTCTACTGTACGTAATCTGTGGATCCATCTCAGCAAATCTCTCCATGCAAAAGAATCGTCCTTAAATTAAAAAGGACTCACAGAACCACAGAATCACAGAGTTGGAAGGGTCCATACATACCTTTTAGTCCAATCCCCTGCCCAATGCAGGATGAGCCTAAATCATCCCTGACAAATATTCCTCCAGCCTCTTCTTGAAAACTGCCAGTGAAGGGGAGCTCACCACCTCCCTAGGCAGCTGATTCCACCTTTGAACTACTCTTGACCATGAAAAGGTTTTTCCTAATATCCAGCTGGTACCTTTCTGCATGTAATTTAAGCCCATTGCTTCAAATCCTATCCTCTGCTTCCAACTGGAACAGCACCTTGCTCTCCTCCAAATGACAGCTTTTTAAATATTTAAAGAGAGCAATCATGTCCCCCCGCAATTTCCTCTTTTCCAAACTAAACATTCCCAAAGCCCTTAGGCTTTCCTCATAGGTCTCAGTCTCCAGCCCCCTGGTCATTCTCATTGCTCTCTTCTGTACCCTCTCAATTTTGTCCACATTCTTTTTGAAGTGAGGCTTCCAGAACTGATAGATCTCTGCCTTTTGGTGCTACACCTCTGAAGATGCCAGTCACAGCTGCTGGCGAAACATCCGGTACTAT
Organism: Eublepharis macularius; assembly: GCF_028583425.1. Lineage (NCBI taxonomy): Eukaryota > Metazoa > Chordata > Lepidosauria > Squamata > Eublepharidae > Eublepharis > Eublepharis macularius. The sequence goes on from NC_072792.1 coordinate 172,116,817, forward strand.
GACGCCAAGACCACAACAATACAGCCTGGAAAATCTAAAACAACTAATATTAATTTTTTGTATATTTAAAGATATCATCATCACTGTTTTCTTATAGTCTACCTTTCTCACTGAGATTCAAGGCAGATAACATCCCGCAAGTGAATATAATATAATCAATGGCTACGACATTCACAGAGCAAAATACTATATGATCAACAGCTGGGACATTTGAAGAAACAGGTACAATACAGTATGGTAGCCACAAAATTTTAAAACTAGCATAAAGCTGAAGACATTGATGAAACCTTTATGAATTAAATACAGTAGAAAGTACCCAATAGCCTAGTCTATAGTCCCTGTACTTTATACATATATCTCTTTGAGCTAATTCTAATGACAGAGCCCTATAATCTGAGTAGAAAGCCCTCCTGAATAATTCACTCTTGCATAGTGTGTACACATATGAATATCTTTTGGACATGCCCTTCATATTTGGAACGCAGGAATAAATTCCTGGCCAGGATCTTTACTCCACTTCCTTTCCCATTTTGATAAACTAGTTTACATACTATCTGGTATAGATTCCTCTGTTTCCTGTAAAATGGCATTTTTTGACTTTGCCGCCAGGAAAATTAAAGCAAGTGTGGTCTCCAAGAAAGCCTTTAATAGAATGGAATGGCAAATTTTGGAATTGATTGTGAGTAGAAATAATTTAAAGATGTCTCTAATCCCTGTATTTTAAATTTTTGTTTGCAAGTGTATTTTAACTTGTAAAAGCCAATAGCCATATGCTACAAAATTTCTACCTACCTATTTAAAAGTGGTGATTACAAGTTTCTCATATGCATAAATATCTTTTGGACCTCAGCCAATATACTCCATCTTTGAATCACATCTTCATTTCTGTGAAGTTGGATATTTTTGCCACTCTCATACACTTTTGCACCAGGGACTCAATACATAGTATCCAGTGATATGGGTTAGATGGTTTCTAACCCACAAAAGGCCATATTCTTATGTCACTGTTTTTGTTTCTTGCCCCTCACTAAGAATATCCACCTCTAAACATTGTTTTCAGCTTCAGCTAAGAGGCTAGGCCTCTTTGGTGAGGAGAAACATCCTCAAGTACAACACCTGTTACCCCATATTTGACTCTTCAAAGTACCTTGTTTGGATGGAAAGGTGGCATAGAAATATTTTAAATAAAATTAATAATTAAAACATTCATAACCATATCCGTCACAAAACTCACAACATTCACAAACTATGAACCTGTTCCTTCATGGGGAATGTAGCTCCCTCTAGGATGGGCTAACTCTGTATTCCTCTACAATAATTTCCATGGAGTAACAGGACCTCATCTTGTCTGAACTGAGCTTCTGTTCTTTGGACCTCATCCATTCCAGTACATCTTATAGGCACCATTTTAGTACTTCCACAACCACACTTCATTCAGGTGTTAAGTAGAGATGGGCATGGGGGGAAAAAAACGATCCAGGAGGTTCGTGGGTTTCATGAACCATGAACCACGGAACTGGACCAGTTATGAACCAGTTCGTGATCCGTGGGGTTTAAATGTCCCTTTCCGGCCTTAACAGTGGCAGGGAAAGGGGCATTTAACAGTTTAAAGGGCCCTTTACTACCTTGCAAGCGGCAAGTCCCTTTAAACTATGAGCTAGCAGGCAGCAGGGGGGATCCCCCCTCACCACCTGCCAGCTGATAGTTTAAAGGAATATTCTGGTGGTCATTTGAGGGGCAATAAGGCCATTTTTGGCCTCATCCATCACCCTGCAGGCCCCCAGGGCAGCAGAGGAGGCTGAAAACGGCCTTCTCGCCTCTCCTGGGAGGAGACAAAGGACATTGCACTGCAGGGGAAGGTAAGTGTGGGGCTGGGGCTGTTGGTAGGAGGTGGGGGGATAGAGGGTAGGTGGTGATGGGGTTTGGGCAGTTTAAAGGGATCTGCCATGGCAGGTCCCTTTAAGCTGTCAGCGGGCAGGTGATGGGGGGATCCTCCCTGCCTCCTATTAGCTGATAGTTTAAAGCAACCTGCCCTTGCAAATCCCTTAAAGGGGCAGTTCAAATGGCCATTTCCCTGGGGAAATGGTCATTTAAACTGCCCCTGTAAATATGACCCAATGGACCAGTATACAGTTGGTGGAAGTTCCACGAATGCTGGTTCGCAAACCCCAAGCCGACATGGTTCATGAGTGTTTTTGGGTCATATTTAGGTTCATGCCCATCTCTAGTGTTAAAGAGAAATATAACTGGACATTATACATGTCTGGGTAGCATTTTATCCACACAGCGGCAGGTTTCTTTTTTATTTTTACGCATATTGCTGTAATTTTACAGGTTGTAGAAGTTTACTTGACCCTAAAAAATGTTTTCTGTTTCCCTTCTTCAATCTTTGTGTAGGGAAAGGGTGTTTATAAGAAGGAAATGAAAATTCCAGCCGAGGGATGGAGGGCCTTCTTCATTCAGGTTGGTTCCTAGTTTCCTTTACTGTCCACAATCCTTCCACTGTTCAGATGCAGGACTTACTCCTAACAAATGCTTACATTTATGTCCTTGAGTGATCACAAAACTCCTGAGAGCATAGCAAAAAGAAAACTTTGAATGTGTATAACCACAGAGTACTATCTGTTTACCTCATTCCATCTCCCTTCCATGCGACACCTAAAATTCCCATCAAACCCCAAGACCTTCAAGCTGGTCAAATCGGATTTATGAGAGCCTTAGTCCATTCCTCCATAGCTCTACTAGCTATCAAATATTTTTAAGGCAATATTTTGAATAAAACTCTTAATTACCTCACAGGCCATGTACCAAAGTACCGGAACTACTAATTGGGATGTATTGACATCAGAAATCCACATCATCCCAGACACTTTCCCGTGTCCTGATTGCAATGGTGATGGATGCCATGGAACGTTGGTCTGAAAACCTCCAAGAGACATCAACAAAATGATTCATGTTTCATAATAGAATTTTGGTGGTGGTTATATTGCATCAGCTCAATATCTTAAATGGTGTAACCAGGAAAGGGGTACTAGATGGAAGACTGTAGCTCTGGTGATAGTAGATAGCCACTTGGTTTTAAAATGTAAACAGATATCTTCTGATTATTAGAATATTGGACCTGGATTGGGGAGCCCTGAGTTCAAATCCCCACTGGGCCATAAAACTCTTTGCCTCAGCTTGGGGAACTTACTTTATATCATTTTTTTTTAATCTTAGAGGGGTTTCATAAGGAAAAAAACTTGGAGGTTGCAACATGTATACTGCTTCAAGTTCTTTGGAGAATGGGTGGGAGGAATCACAAAAAAATTACACAATAAAGGCAAACACACTAAAGACATTTGTCTGGGCATAGATTGCCATAAGGTGGACAAGAAATTGCAGACCAATATCAATGGAGGTACAGAAGCTGAAGTTATAGCTGCCAGACCTATGCCACACATTCTAGCACTGTAAGACATAGAGGTGGTCAATGGAGGCAGTGAGTCAGGGGGTGCCCAACCAGGCAACACCTGTAGCTGCCAGCATAATGAACCAAGAGTAGCCAGTGAAGGACATGGAGCTAGCAACCAAGGGCCACCAAGAGTGAAGACTGAAGAGAGAAGTGGTGGGGCATTCAAAGGGGCAACCGGGAAGAGTGACTGGGAAGGCACAGAGGTTTAAGAGGAATTGAGGGAGCAATTTTTTTTAAAAAAAGAAGCTTAGAATTCATGACAAAATGTTGTTACCCTACAATAAACATAGTGTAAAAGTCTGCGGAAAAGCTTAAAGTCAGCTTTCTGTCCCAGGGGCTTTACAATGGAAGTATAGACAGAGAGAGGAAGAAGGAAAGCTAGAATAATAGAAATTCATTCATAAAACAGCCTTTCCAGCCTCACACTGGTTGAATGTTTCTGCTGAGGCGTCTTTACATGTATCTTTTATTCTTTTATTGTACTGGCTTTTCTGATCATAAAATTATTTTCTTTACACTAAACAGCAAGGTTTAGCTTCTCTTTTTCACAGATATACCTTATATATATATATTTTATCCTACATTACCCCAGACAAGCTCGGGCTGGTATAGAGAGCTTTCCCGTCCCAATTGTTGTCCTCAAAACAAAAACAAAAAATCTGTGAAGTAGCTGAGAGAGTGGCTGGCCCAAAATCACCCCGAGGGCTTCCATAGCAGAGAGGGAAGTTGAACTTGGATCGACACACTTTGGATCTTGGCTTAGCTATGCCAGTCACTCCCTCCCAAAGCTTTTCAGGGCAACACCATGAGGGACAGCCAGAGAGAGCAAATATTTCATGGCTATCAATGCTGTCCCCACAGTCAAAATGAAGAGCCGGTGTTGGGACTTCAGAAATGTTAATGGAGAGTTTTCTGTATCATTACATGCATAATTTATCTGGTAATTTCCACCTCTCTCTCTCTCATGATTTCTCAAGACATTAGGACATGTTCACTGTTAATAACAAATGGTACACTGATTGCCTCAACACTAAAATGGCTAACTCCTCTAGATCTATGATTCTTCAATCCAGTATTTTCAATAAAAATGCATTATGCTAAGGTGGACCATAATATCCATGCAGTCATTTCTTCACAGATCTTCCAGCCCCGCTGCTTATGATCTTTCAAATGGAGAAGCTGAGGACCATTCTTATATGCAAAGCATTTGAAATACAATGGTTGTTGTGGGTTTTCCGGGCTGTATTGCCATGGTCTTGGCATTGTAGTTCCTGACGTTTCACCAGCAGCTGTGGCTGGCATCTTCAGAGGTGTAGCACCAAAAGACAGAGATCTCTCAGTGTCACAGTGTGGAAAAGATGTTGGCAGGTCATTTGTATCTACTCAGGAGGGGTGGGGCTGAGCTGAGTCATCCTGTAAGAGTTTCCCAGGGTGTGGAATGCTAATGGCGGGACGCTTCACTGTATCCTGAGGAGGTTCTTTTGCATATGGATTGGTGCTTGATGTGCTAATCTTCTCTGCAGGGCTATTGTCGAGTATAGAGTGTTTTGTTAGCCTGGTGTTTTTCAGAACAGGAAACCATGCTCTGTTCATTCTTAAGGTTTCTTCTTTCCTGTTGAAGTTTTGCTTATGCTTGTGAATTTCAATGGCTTCCCTGTGCAGTCTGACAAAGGAGTTGGAAGTGTTGTCCAGTATTTTGGTGTCCTGGAATAAGATACTGTGCCCTGTTTGAGTTACGCTATGTTCAGCCACTGCTGATTTTTCCGGTTGTCCAAGTCTGCAGTGTCTTTCATGTTCTTTTATTCTTGTCTGGATGCTACGCTTTGTGGTCCCGATGTAAACTTGTCCACAGCTGCAGGGTATACGGTATACTCCTGCAGAGGTGAGGGGGTCTCTACTGTCTTTTGCTGATCGTAGCATCTGTTGTATTTTTCGGGTGGGTCTGAATACTGCTTGAAGGTTATGCTTTTTCATAAGCTTTCCCATCTGATCAGTAATTCCTTTGATATATGGCAAAAACACTTTTCCTGTAGGAGACTGTTTTTCCTTGGTTGTTTGATTAATCCTGGGTTTGATTGCTCTTCGGATTTCATTTCTGGAGTAGCCATTTGCCTGAAGTGCGTGGTTTAGATGATTAATTTCCTCATTGAGAAAGTGCGGTTCACATATCCGTCTTGCGCGATCCACTAATATTTTCATTATGCCTCTTTTCTGTCGGGGGTGGTGATTGGAGTTTTTGTGTAAGTACCGACCAGTGTGAGTTGGTTTCCTGTAGACCTTGTGACCTAACTGAAAGTTTGCTTTGCGGATGACCAAGGTATCCAGAAATGGGAGTTTTCCCTCAATTTCTTTCTCCATTGTGAATTGTATGTTCCGGTGGATGTTGTTGAGATGATTCAAAAACCCCATCAATTCTTCCTCCCCATGGCTCCAAATGATAAATGTATCATCTACAAACCGGAACCATACACTAGGTTTGTGGGGTGCTGATTCTAGAGCTGTTTTTTCAAAATGTTCCATGTAGAAGTTTGCTATAACTGGGCTGAGAGGGCTCCCCATGGCCACCCCATCCATCTGTTCATAGAATTCGTTATCCCATTGGAAGTAACTGGTTGTCAGACAATGATGGAATAAGGCTGTTACATCCTCTGGGAAAATCTGATTAATAATTGCAATAGTGTCTTTTACTGGAACCTTGGTAAACAGGGATACAACATCAAAACTGACAAGTATGTCTTGTGGATTGAGTTTCAGAGAACTGATTTTGTTGATGAAATCTGCTGAATATTTGATGTAAGATGAAGTTTTCCCGATGTGGTCCTGCAGGAGATCGACCAGATGTCTAGCTAATTCATATGTCGGTGAACCAATGGCACTCACAATGGGTCGGAGTGGGACTGAATCCTTATGTATTTTAGGGAGTCCGTATAGTCTGGGTGGCTGTGCTTCTGTCTTGCATAGTTTTCTGTGCGTGTCGGGATGTAGTGAGGAATTCTTGATCAGCGCATTTGTTAGCCTGGTGATTTTGCAGGTGGGATCTCATTTTAGTTTTTTGTAGGTGGAGGGGTCCAGGAGTTCCTTAATCTTCTTTTTGTATTCCTCTGTTTTCATGATCACTGTAGCATTGCCTTTATCAGCTGGTAGAATGATGATGTCTGGATCTGCATTGAGGGTCTTGATGGCATTTCTCTCCTTGCGTGTTGTATTGCTGGTGGGAAGCTTTGCCTTTCGTAGAATCCTGGCTGTCTCTCCTCTTATTTCCTCAGCTTCCTCTTCAGGTAGATGCCGAATGGCAGCTTCTACATTTGCAATGATGTCTTCCACAGGAATTCTGGTGGGGGTGACTGCAAAGTTTCCTCCCTTTGCCAGGATGGAGGTTTCTTCTGGTGAGAGTTGACCGTCTGTCAGATTGATGACAATGCATGCATTGTCGAGCATTGGGGTTGTCTGTCTTTTTTCCTGTAGTTTGTTAAACTTCTGCTTCTGTCTGGATGTGTGGTTGGTAAACACTTGTTCCATCTTCTTGTAGGTGAGATTATCGACCTTGTCCCAATCCTGACTTCTCATTTTATGGCTGGTGTTGATATGCAAGCAAAATAGCTCCTTGTCTGTGGCAGCAAGTTTTCTGCGGGTAGTGTGGATTCTCTCACGTAAGAGGGCCTGTTCTAGACGGTCATAAATGCGGTTCGCCTGTGTGGTTTTGAAGATTCTTTTTGTTGTGAGAAAAGATGGAATGGTTCTTGTGTCCCTGCAGCGTAGGAGAAAGGTTAAAGAACAGAGTAGATGTGCTTTCTTGTTTCGAAGTGTTTCCAATCTCCGGGTCTGTTGGAATGTTTCCTCCCCGTAGAGGTGTTCAATGTATTGTCAAAGGCTTTCACGGCCGGAGAACGATGGTTGTTGTGGGTTTTCTGGGCTGTATTGCCGTGGTCTTGGCATTGTAGTTCCTGACGTTTCGCCAGCAGCTGTGGCTGGCATCTTCAGAGGTGTAGCACCAAAAGACAGAGATCTCTCAGTGTAACAGTGTGGAAAAGATGTTGGCAGGTCATTTGTATCTACTCAGGAGGGGTGGGGTTGAGCTGAGTCATCCTGTAAGAATTTCCCAGGGTGTGGAATGCTAATGGCAGGAGGCTTCACTGTATCCTGAGGAGGTTCTTTTGCATATGGATTGGTGCTTGATGTGCAACTGAAATACAACTGAGGTCTGGCCTGTTCCCTTTTTTCAAAATCCACAATATCTTTAATCTGAAAATTCTCAAACTATTATGATAATGGAAAGGGGCAATTTGACAAAATGGCAAAGATTACCTAGGGTTTCCTTGTCATGCATGCCAGCATCCATTCCATAATTGTATATGCGCATGTCATGTATTCTGCTTTTGACATTTTATATTGGTCACTGATGTTTGACAAATGTTTTACTGTATTCTAGGTAAGTCATTTACTGTATTCTGGGTAAGTCATTTGAGAATGTATTCACTGTTAAGGACCAGAGACCCAAAGGGGCCTCTCTGTTATCTGGTAGAAATATGTACTTTCAGTTCTTACAGCAAGTGTCCTTCAAGCAGCTGCTTGCAGCTCCCACTATGTATTTCTCAGGAACTGAGAGCGGGACTACAAGTGACGCCTGACACAGGTTGGACACTAGTCAGCTTCCCTTAAGTTTTGATGGGAAATGTAGGCATCCTGGTCTTGCAGCTTGACTCTCTGACTGCTGTCCAATGGACGTTTCAACTGTCACTTGTCCAACATTCTGCCAAACTGCCTACATTTCCCATCAAAACTTGAGGGAAGCTGACTAGTGTCCAACCTGTGTCAGGCATCACTTGTGGTCCCGCTCTGAGATACTTCCCTGTGTATTTCATGTAGTCTAACTTGTTCCCATGCAACTTCTGTGGAGGTTTTGCGCCAGAATGTCAATGGATACTAGAGGGCAGGAAAATTCACTATAACCAGAGATACCTTGATTTGAATGGTTACTTCTGCCAATTGCCACCTTCAGGTGAAAACCTGTACTGAATGGATCTCAATAAAGCTACTTCAACTGGAACATCTGAGTGTTACCTGTGGAGGGATCGAGGGAGCTAACTTCCAGGATCTGACATTTTGGCAGAAGTGACTTTCTTTTCCCTCTGGACCCAAAACTCTGGAACCCGGCTACCGACATAATGTCGTATGAGGCGGACCCCAAGATGATGGAGCTAGAGGGACTATACCTTCTTTTTGGCTCTCAGTCAGTGCTGACCTTGGATCGGCTGGAGACCCTGCTAATGAAATGGCACCCAGGCCCCAATATGAAGAGGGGGGCCAGGTGAACCAAGACCCCACAGAAATGCGTGGGCTCGGGGTGGCAAATCTTGCCCTGATATATGAAGGACATGGGGAGAAATATAAAAGGAGCTGGCCCTTGACTGCCCCCCGAGTTTGAACACCCCGCAGGTTGGTGACTCAAAACACAATGATGAACCAGTTACAGAGTGGGGAGGTGATTTCCCCCACTAGTCCATTGATCTAGGGTAATACTTTGAATTTGGGGTCCCCAACAACCAGGGAGCCCCCACTGATCCAAAGAGGGCTATGGAACGTGGAGCCTTATCGTCTACAGAGCCTGTTCATGAGAACCCCGCAGATGCACATGGGCTCGGCCCAATGGCAGTGGGACCTATAGACCCATTGTGGACTATGACCCCAGAACTCTATACTAAGATGATGTTAATGCAAAACAAAACCACCCCTCTGGTAGAGGTTCTGCAGGACTTTCTACCACCTCACCGGATGTTATTCATCTAAAGAGGAAAAGTAAAATGCAGTTCACAGTTCCTTTACACAGAGAAATGCGATTTTTTAAACAATGACGATAATCCAGACAAAGGGGAAAAAACACGGTTCAAAGCTTCCTTTAAAGAAGGTTGAAGGTTGTAGCAGTGGCTTCCCCCACTCACCTGCCTGGTTTACTTGTGATTTGATGGAGGGAGGTGGGAGGGAGGATTGCTCATTTTTCTTAGTTGCTGCATGTGCTGGTGCCGGGCCAGTGTTCGGATGCATCTACTGGCTCTTGCCTGTATGCTGGCCTCCTTGGGATGTGTCTCCCACCGGCTGGCCTGTCTTCTCCCGGCGTGGCCCTTCTCCTCCCAGCCTGGGGCGGCCTTGCCCTCGTCGAGGTGAGTTGGCTCCTGAGTGGGCTCTTGAGCGTTCCTGTGCCTGCTGGAGGGTGGGGTCAGGAAGTCTGGGGCTGACTGGGGAGCCGTCCCCAGACTCACACACCCTCTTAAGAGGCTGTCGACTGCTGGGCTGTCGGTGAGGGCCCTGGACATATAGTTGGCAATGGCACGGTCATGGCCCGGTCAGTTGCGGATTGAAAAACTGAAAGGTAGAAGGGATAGGTACCATCTCAGCGCCTGTGCATTGTGATATTTCACTCAGGCCATCCAGAGGAGAGGAGCATTGTCGTTCACCAAAGTAAAGGGGTTGTCAGCAAGGTAATAGTAAAAGGCCCCAATGGCCCATTTAACGGCCAGTGCTTCTTTTTCAATAGTAGCGTACTTCTGTTCGGCTGGCTGCAGATTCTGGCTCAAGAAGAGGATCAGATGCTCACTCCCCTCAACCTCCTGCAACAGGACGGCCCCTAGGCCGGTGGCCGAGGCATCCGTCTGTAGTATAAAGGGCCTGGAAAAGTCGGGATTACAAAGGACAGGTGCCATGGAGAGGGTGTTCCAGAGGTCCAGAAATGCTCGAAGATGCTCCGGTGTACAGCAAATCCGGGTGGGTTGATCCTTCCATAGACTATCGGTGAAGGTACTGGCCCGGCTGGCAAATCCGAGTATGAATTTGCTGCAATATCCGACGAGTCCTAGAAAAATCCGCAGTTGTTTTTGGTTGTTGGTTGAGGGCAATTTTCTAGGGTCGCTATTTTGTCAGGCAACAGCTGCACTTGTCCTTTTTCGATCAGGAAACGTAGGTACTTCAATTCCTGAAACTTGAGCTTGTTTTTCTTTGGGTTGATCTTCAGTCCAGCTTGCTGTAAGGCTTGGAGTACCTGTTTCACGTGTTGCAGGTGCAAGTCCCAATCAGGGCTGTAGATGATAATATCATCCATATACACGGTAGTGAAACTCTGGCAGGGGGCAAGGGCCCGATCAACCAACCTCTGGAAAGTCGCCACTGCGCTGTGCAACCCAAAGGTCATAACCTTGAACTTGAAGATGCCCTGAGTGGTGGCAAAGGCTGTTTTCTCCTGGTCGCCCATGGCCATGGGTACCTGCCAATACCCCTTTGTAAGTTCTAATGCGGATAGGTAGCGAGCGGCTCCCAACATTTCAGCCCAGGGCATGGGATAGGCGTCAAACTTTGCCAAATTATTTACTTCCTGATAATCCATGCAGAATCATAATGACCTATCTGGCTTTGGGACAAGAACTATTGGGCTGCACCACTCACTGAGGGAAGGCTGAATCACTCTCAGTCACAACATTTCCTCTATCTTTCGGGCCACCACTTCCCATTGCTTCCATGGCAGAGGCCTCCAGGCTGCCCGGGCCACCTGCCTTGGTGGGGTGGGGATGGTGTGTGTGATCAATGATGTCCATCCCAGTTGGTTCGAAAAACACCCAGGCAGGTTCTTTATCACATTCTTGAGTTGCTGTCTCTGCTGGTGTGAAAGGAACTCATCTAGCAGGGGGACATCTTCTGTCAGCTCAGCAGCTGTCCAGGGGAGGCTGCCTTCTGACAAGTCCAGGGGATCCTCCACCAGTTCCCACCATTCTTTTAAGTCATTGACATGTAGGTGCTTAACTTGTCAGGATGGCCTGCAATGGACCCAGTACTTTTGGAGACTGAGCACCTTCACCACTTCGAAAGGTCCCTGCCAGGGATCTCCCTTCTGTAGGGGCCCAAAGACTGCCAACAAGCAACTTGTCGCCTTGTTGAAAAGTGCATAAGCAGGCCCCTTGGTCATAGCATGTTTTCTGAACCTCTTGTGCCGCGGTCAGGTTTTGCCCCACCAGGGTGCGGGTGGCTTCCCGGCGCTGCCATAGCTCCTGGACATATTCCGGGGCAAGACTCTCAGTCCAAATTTGGCAGTGAGTTGGGGTACCCAACCAGGCAACACCAGTAGCTGCCAGCAGAATGAGCCAAGAAGAGCTGGTGACAGAAAGGGAGCTCTAGCATCTTTGTTTTGCAATTATTAACCATGCAAGGAGAAGGAATTCAACTTCTATCTCACAGCTAATTTCTTACATGATATAGTGGAATTGTGTATAAATGGAAATTACCATAAAGCCTTGCTGAAAACTGTCTTTCTCATAATGTGTCTACATTCTGAAGTGGGCTATATGCAGCTACAATTTTCAGTCTATTGAAGGTACTTCAGTGGAGTCCCTCCACCCCAAGTTTGGTCCTCAATTGACTCTAGTGATATGGTCCAGCAAGCAGCAGAGCAGTGGTTTCCCATCCCAAACTGCTCAAATGCATCAAAGTTCAAGTCCCTACTCAGCCACATATGTGCTAGAAAATCTACAACTTTCCATCTTAGGGCCCTAGAACCACTTCGGTGAAATTCATGATCTACCTTATAGACATGTTGTGTCACTAACTAGCCAAAATTACTTTCATATGAATACTCCTGTTATCATTTTTACTACACAAACTAATTTCTTCTTTTACATTCTTATCATTAACTAGCAAAAAAGCTCATTGTGGGAAAAAATACAACGGGATTACAAAGGACAGAGTGGGTTACAACAGTAAAATATAATTTACAGTAAAACTTCAATAAAACCACAGAATTTCTGTTAATACCACCTTACACCCCATCTCTGCCAATAGTACACAAAGGGGTGGGCAAAAAGGAGGAGGAACAGGCCTTTAAGTCAAGCTGCAACTCATATGGGGGGCCAGATGATCACACGGTCCCCCCAACAGGAGGCCAGTTGGGAGCCTTTCTGGATGACTATTGGACCGGCGTCAACAATATGCCTGGCAGAACATTTCAGTCTTGCAGGCCTGCCGTATCCTGTGATAGAGAGTTCCACCAGGTTGGAGCCAGAACCAAAAAGCCCTGGCTCTGGTAGAGGCTAGTCTAGCCTTCCTCGGGCCCAGTACTACCAGTAGCTGTTTGTTGGCTGATCTCAGCACTCTCCAGGGCACACATGGTGAGAGGCGGTCCCGTAGCCTGTCATCTGTGAGAAAGAGGTTACAAAGGAACCTTCAGTGCTGAGGAGCCCTGTCTGGGGGAATAACATTAACTTCTCTCCTTAGCATCTATGTTGTCAACTTAGGCTCCTGTTGTGGAGGAGGTGGAGTGGTGCTTGGAATGGCTTGATTGTCAGGAAATACTGTAAGAGGAGAGAGACAACCCAGTTGAAAGTATCTGGGTGAAGATAAGAGAGGCAAGGACAAGTTGTATTCTGGCTGGGGTCTAAAACAGACTGCCTGACCAAGGAGATGAGGTGGGTTCTGCCCTTTGTGAGCAGCTTAATAGAATATCCAAGAAACATGACCTTGTAGTTATGGGAGACTTCAACTTCCCTGATGTGTGCTGGGAGACCATTTCTGCTACATGTCCAGGGTCACGCAACTTCCTGACCTGCTTGGCCAAGAATTTCTTTTCCCAAAGGTTGAGGAAAGCAGCAAGGGGCTTGGCCGTACCTGGGCTCTGAACTAATCCTGGGTAACCTGCCTTCAAGCAAGCCATAGAGACTGGCCAGCCAATCACAGTTCCTGGTACTTAGTAGGATAGGAGGATATGAGCCAGTTTAGCTTTAAAATATCCATTTTCCTTTGGATACAGAGATTTGCCCTTGGATAAAGGCATAAGCAGTGACAGGCTTTTCTTTTGGGTTTAGTTAGGGTTTGGGGAATCAGGATTCTTGTTTCAATAAAGAAAACAAGCCCTTTTTTGAAGAACCACCCAAATCAAACATTTTCATACTTGTTCAGAAGCCAGGTTTCATAAGAGTTGCCTGGAACCTTCGCCAAAGGCAATCATAAGTGATTACTGGCTGAGGAGCCCCACCTGGAGGAAAAGAAATTATTTCCTCCCCTTATTTTTGGTGTATGTATGTGTGTGTGAGAGAGCGAGCTTAGGATCAGTAATCTACCAAGTGAGGGTAAACATAACCTCTAGGGAAAAAAGTTTTGAGCCAGATGTACATTTGTGCTTATAATTCATTCCAATCTATATCTTTTACTGATTCCAAAACTTATTTTCTGTACACAAATCTTTGGTAGTTCTGTTCCAACTGTTTTCTGTTTCCCCAGCCAAAATAGGTGTGGGAAAGGAATTTCTAATCACCTCATTCTTCAGTACCATATTATTAGTGTTACAAATAGAAGCCTTTTAGGGAACCTAAAGCTACATGCTACCATCCAGTAAATAAAAGCCCGTATCCCCTTTTTTATTGATATTGTAGCAACTGTGGTACATAAAAGGAAGGGAGGGGCCAGAGTATGGGAGTAATAAGATTGCATTCAGTATAAAGAGGCACTTTTCCTTAGAGGTCTCCCTCACTTAATTCTCCCTTTTTATCTGTGACAGGTCAGGAAAATCCTTAAACCAACTTTGTTTTGTAAGGGCCAAGCTACACATGACGAATGACACTTGAACGGCAAGTGGATTGAGTGGAGGGCAAGTGGAGGGAGAAATACACTTGCCATTCAAGTGTCATTCGTCATGTGTAGCTTGGCCCTTAGAGGGGATATTGTCCACCCTTCCTGTCTATGCCACCTACACCTTTCTGTCTTCTTGTGAGTAAACTTTTGCTTCCCTTGCCAATAACAGAGTGATACTCTGGAGCTGCCTGTGCCAGGATTTTTCAATTGCTGTCATTTTTGGCACTGCAACTCCCATCAGCATCCTCAATCCAGTGACCAATTTTGACACTTCTGGCTTCATTTCCTGATGAATTATACCTGCCAGAGATGGATGTTTGTAGGTATACATGGACAAGTACATCCCTGTATTAATAATGTCAGGTCAGTGATGTTAGGGACACTTGAAATTATCTTTGTTACATGTTATTTTAAGTACTTTCTCTCACCTACTGCAATGTAGAAATTCCCAGATATGAGATCAAAGAGATTTAGTAGAGAATAATTCAGTGTTGATCAACCTGGACAGACGCAAATCATAACACAACACCTGAATCAGAAATGGTTGATGTGAGAGAGAGAAAGAAAGAAATTAAAGGCCATAGCTGATATGTAGATGGACCATTTTATGAAGCCCTTTTTAATCTACGGAGAGACAGCATGGCTACAAGTATCCTTTGGCAGCCTATCTAATTCATATGGAAAATCAAATTTCACAACATGCAGCACAATCCCATGAGATAACAAATGGGCATCTGGAGAGTGACTGAGTTCTGTCTACTCAGCCATTATGAGGAATGAAAATTGATTTGTCCTTGGCTGTTGGCTGAGCTTCAAAAATGCCCAGCAGAAGTTTTCTAGTCCCCTTTAGACATTGCTGAATGTTTAGATCCTGCAAAGAAGCCCAATGCTCTTGGCAGGCTTCTCTTCTGGTGGATGGGATGATTCTGCCACCACCTGTGTGCGTGATTCAGCCCAAGGAATTTGGGTGTTTGAAGGCAATGGGAGTGTTCGGCGTGGCATTCCTTTAGAAAGCCACGCCAGCAAAGATCTATTCCTTCCCGTCACTAGAAATAGGCAGCAAATCTCTCGCCATTGGCAGGCGACACTTCCAAGGAGAGAAGCGGCAAAGACTCCAACCTGATGCTTGGACATGCATCCTCTGACCCTTTTCCTCTTTGCAGCCTGCTTGTCCTCTGTTTGGCTGATGGAATGGAAGGCACTGGATGAATACGTTAACCTCCCTGATCCTTACTATAAATATAACTTCCTTAAGAAAGAGGAATATTACATCAATTACCGTACACTCATCTTTCATACCATCAATATGACCTCCCAGAGGTGGCTGGATGGTAAGTAGCATATGTGGAGTAAGGTATTCTTACTGCTCTTGGATTGGAAGGGAAGAGAGCATGTAGAACTTGGTGAGAAAGAAATTGAAATAGTGGTCGTGAAAGGATGAGCAGTGAAAAATGAAGAGATTTTGGCTTGGATCTTATACCACACCAAGAGCAAGCATTGGTATAGGCAGATCTTCCCCACTTTCACCTCCTGCCCAGGAGCCAGGTTTTGTAAAATGGGAGTGTAGGAGGAAGGAAATTAAATCTTCCCACCTGCCACCACAATTCTCTTGCTGTGAAGGAAGGTGAGTGGAACGCTGCATCCCATCTAACCCCCAGTCTTGCCAAGAGTGATAGCAATTTATGGACATACAAAATTGCCCTTTAAAAGATCTAAAATCCTTCCTTCAATGCACACACAAAGACTATGGCAAGTAGAGGTAGTATTTTGCCACATAGACTGTTCTTCTGAAATAAATGGGAGGGCTTTGAGTCATTATTTTTCCCCTTATAGAATGGGATAGTGATCGGCCTCCAGAGTCTAGAGTAAAAAAAAAAAACAACGTAGATGGGATCTTTCTGTTCATGATATTTGAGAATTTTTGTAAACATCCTGTATAGAACATTAAGCAACTCTGAATCAATAAAACGGAGCAAGAAGAAACCAGTGTCACATTGCAACTTAAATTTTTCGGGAAGTAGAAGAAGAAGAAAAAATAAAAGTATTCACTTGAAAATATAAAATCAGTCATTCCAAAAACGATCCTCATATACAACTACAGGCGTTTATATGTTCAGTTTGATCCTTCTGTGTTTTGCTGCTTCTTTCCAGGAGGCGAAAGGTGCAGTCGATATAGGCTGCTTTCCAAAAATCTTACAAGAAGGTGGTCCCAGGCTTTTGTTTCTGGCTTTTGCTGTGGCCCAGCAATGTAGCTACTTGAAACCTTTGTCTATAATGGGAAATGGATGTAGGTGCCTGTATTTTATGGCTAAGGGAGGCATTCTGCCAGAGGAAGAGACACTTAAGTTGGAAGAAGTTTCCTTAGGCTGCTGGAAAGTTTCAGCCTTTGGTTAGTGGAATGTTTAGGCCCACCAGCCTCCAACTGGGGCTTGGAGATCTCCTAGAATTATAATTGGTCTTCTGACTACAGAGATCAGTTCCCCTGGAGGAAAAGGGTGCTTTGGAGGGTGGACTCTATATAGCATTAGAGCCCTCTGAGGTCCCTTCTCTCCCTAAACCCTGGCCTCCATAGCCTCCACCAACAGATCTCCAGGAATTTCCCAAACAAGACACCTTGAAGCAACAGCAAAATGTCCATAGCCTTGCTGCAGGGATGCTCCCTCCATCTCCTCCCTCTGGTACAGGCCAGTCAGGTTTAGGGTTAAGATGCCCCCCTACCTTCTCCACCACACATTTTCCTCCTTGATAAACGGTTCATTATGGCCTTGCTTCATGATGTAAACATAAGGTTGCCAAGTCACTCTATCCTCCTGGTGGGAGGGTTGGGGACCTGGCACTAAACTTTTGCAGGTCTGGGCATATGGTAACATCACTTCCATATGTAACATGATCACACTGGCTGCAAGAGCACACCTGCACTCCACATGGTTCCAATTTGGCCAGGTTGGGGCCCAAATCGGCCCCAAACAAAGTATGGGGATACTCCTGCAGCCAGCACAACAATACCACTTACGTAAGTGACGGTGACATGCCAAGTGGGAGCGTGCACACAGCATGTGCTCCTAAGGTGCCTGCTGGTGGCAGGTAAGCACCAGAAATTTGTTCCATCCCACCAATCACTGAGTGATCAGTGGATGAGGGGGGAAATCCAAATAGTTTGGGAACCCTATGTAAAGGGATATCATCTGCAGGAGGATGTGAATAGAGAGAATACTGAGGAGCCACGTCCTAAATGCAAAATGTTGTGATTCTTTCCCCAGAATCTGAAGTGGATAAACCAGTCTGGTCGCATAAACTGATGACCGCTGTGCCAAAACTAGGGAAAATTAAGGAGTCATGCCTCCTCATAATCATCTCTGGACAGAACAACACACCTGCTTCAAGTTTCCTATCCACAAAATTGTTCCAAGCTTATTCATCAGCTATAACTCAATCGTATGTAAAATGGGCCAGCAAGTGACTGAAACTTGCACACCCTATCTTAGGCCTTGTATTCTGTGCCTAAAGGGGGGATGAATGCCAGCAGTGTGAAAATTTTGAACCATAAAATGCATGTAGCTAAGAAAAATACTTCTATCTACTTATTCCTTTTTTAGCCCTCCCTTTCACTGAAGAAATCAGAATGCTGTACTTGACTTTCTGCTCTCATCCATTTTAACCTCTCAACAACCTACCATTAATTGAGATTTGAACGTGGGTCTCACAGTCTAACAGCGCAATGCTAAGCAGTGTTATACCCTTAATGGACTTAGAAGGGTATGACTGCTTAGGTTTTCATTGAATTTTCTAATCACTAGGCCACACAGGTACTTAATATAGAGTTCAGGAAAATCAAGGGTTTCGATCCAAGTCAAAGGCCTCCGCAAGAATTTCTAAATATGACTGAAGAATGTATCAAAAGTAAAGTTGAGAGTAAGAGCTGCAAAGGGTTCTTATCAGTCACCACTGAGAGCAATATAATTTGAAACTTCTATGTCTACTCTGCAAGCCAATATTCTTTTTTTTAAAAAAGCATATATCATCGTGTTTTTTCAGTTTACAAACATATTCACAGATAGACATAAAAAGTGAAAGACTGACTGACACAGAACCATGTCCATAGTAGCAATGCCAGTCCCCCGCTGGAGATGGGGGATCCCTTGGTCCCACCCTCTGCCACCTGGCTCTACTCACCTGGACAGTGGGGGAAGAAAGGTGGAAGAACCGCCCCAGGCACTAGTACCCAGGAATGCTAAAGTGATTTGGCTGTGATTCCTCTTTCAAAGAACTGGAGTGTATTCCCCTTCCAGTACTGGAGCTTATCCTCTGTCTTCAACTATTCACTGGACTTTCCTGCTTCCCCCTCCTTCTGCCATCCACTGAGCCCCCTGAAATTCTTTTCTGAATTGTGTGTACCCTTCTTGTAGGATTTTGATCAGTATCTGGTTGGACGTTAGGGAAAACAGGTTGCTGAAGTGGATGGACCAGTGCTTTGTATTCTCTTACCAATGAACTGGACCAGGCCTCTTACAGAGAGAATTGCCCCTGTTTTATCCTTCCAGAAGGACCAAAAGTTTATTTTTAGAGAACTAAAATTGGCCTCACATTAGTTTAACCAAAGGTCCATGCCTTACAGGAGAACTCCCAAGCTGCATAGAGTCTCTAGCTACTTAGATGGCAAAAAACTTTACATTTGCGCCAAGATTGCCCTGAAGTTTGGTGTAGTGATTAAAAGTGGCAGGACTATAATCTGGAGAACCAGGTTTGATTCCCTACTCCTCCACTTGAAACCAGCTGGGTGACCTTGTATCAGTCACAGCTCTCTCAGAGCTCTCTCAGCCCCACCCATCTCACAGGGTGATTGTTGTGGGGATAAAAATAACATGCTTTGTAAAGTGTTGAGTACATGTTAAGTTGTCCTGAAGAGTGGTATATAAATTGAATGTTATTATTATTATTATTCTACATTCAAAATGTGTGTTTCATGAATATAAATAAGCCATAAGATGAGCAATTTTATCCAGTCCCAAACACTGTACTGCAGTGAAATAGTAATTGTAATTAAAACACGGTATCTGATAGCATTAAACTGATATGGATTTAGAGAGCAATTGACACTGTTTCATGCCATTTCAAGTTTTCTTGTCCCCAGCTGTCTTTTATTTAAAAAGCTTCTAAAGTCAACTGGGTGAGAACTAATTTTGTACTCACAAGGGAAGTGACTGTTGTCTCTTTGCAGTGTTGTAGCAGTGCTGAGCCCGGTCCCTGCCCAGCCACTCACCTTCTATGTAAGTAATCAAGGGTGTCTCTTTGATTAAACTTCCCCCTAATCCCCAAGTCAGTCAGGAGATTTCATGACGCACATCTATTCTCACTGTGGTATAGACCCCTCAACCACAGTGTTTCAATGGGGCAGGCTTAGCATCAGGAGGTGGGGTTTGTGGGCAACAGCATTTCTGATGAAATATCATCATCATCATCATCATCATCATTATTATTTAGATTTATAGTCTGCCCTCCTCGCAAACAGGCTCAGGGTGGATCACAACATACAGATAAAAACATATTGATAGAACAGTATAATGATAAAAGCCAGATTTAGGGGTATAAAAACAAACTCTGTACCATGTTCCTAATATTCTAGGGCAGGATTCACTTCACCTTTCCTTGTCAACCATAAGGGGAAGAGAGGGGTGGAGGTGTGAGCTGGTGCGCAATTTGCCACCGTTCCTACATGGGGCAGATTACTCATATAGCCCCCACTAATAGGAGACAGGCAGGGAGGCCAATCGGTGGATCTGAATACTGGCCTCAACCAAATGCCTGGCGGAACATCTCTGTCTTGCAGGCCCGCCAAAAGGACACAAGGTCTTGGCTGGTCACTAGAGAAAACATAATATTTTTAAATATTCAGTTAGGAAGGCCCATTTACTTTATAAAAGGTGATCTGGCCTCTATGTTCCTTTTATTTTCCAGAAACACCCTTTAGGACATAAGAATGTTACAGGATATGATATATTAGCATATTCCTGGTGGAGGTTTATGAACGACTCAGCTGCACCCCCACACTGGCTTGTGCAATTCCCAATGGTCAAGGTAACCTTTGTGTTTATTTATTTGTGTTTATTTCCTCAAAGGCTGGCTACAGAGCACAGAGAATCCACTCTGTCTCTTTCTCAAGTATCTTATCTTTGTTTGTCCCTCTAACATGTTCCTGTTTGAGGGGTGTAATAGAAAGTCAAAAAATGCTTGGATCCCATGTGATGTGGGTAGAGCATGTGTCCAGATGTTTCACATGATCAGTCCATATAATATGATGCTCCAGGAGGTATGGAGGAACCCGTCACATGGCTGCAGTCTCTACCTTCTTACCAGCCACCATTTCCTCCTCAGAAAGAGACCACTGTGTTTTCACTCGGACACTACTCCTCACAGTGAAGAAGAGGCGGAAGCCACTAACTCCCAATCATCTTTTAAAATTATTATTTTATTAGTGCAAAACAGAAAAAGAATGAAAAACAAATAAAAAAATAAAACAGTACTGGCTACAAAAACACTATTAGCAAAACTGTATATAGGTATCTATAAAAGATTTCCAAATATTTAAAAATAAGTTCATAACTATTGCCTTCTGGATGAAATATACTGAAATGTTGATAAATTTATAAGGTTTTCAATCCAGTGATTTACAGGAGGTGGGATTTTCTCTTTCCAGTGTTGAATTATACATCTTTTAGCAGTTGTAAGGGCACAGAGAATCCATTTCTGTTGACCATCAGTTAGATTCCAAGAGACTGACAAATACTGTAACTGTATATTAACATCCTCAAAAATAAATTAGTTTTGTAACACAAAATTATTAAGACTAATAACTTCCTCCCAAAAGAGCTGAATGACTAAACATGTCCAAAGCACATTCTTAAGAGATGCACCTTGTAAATCACAACACTAAAAGTTGGACACTGTATTTAAACTTTTAGTAAAAAGATACTGAGATGTCCAGTATCCCCTAAACATATTTTTTTGGCTGAATAAGTAGCAACAGGAATATGGCTTAAAGCCTTATCACATTGCTTCAGCAAAATTTGACGCTCGATTGATTTTCCATACATTTCTAAGACCTCAAATATATACACGAGAGAGAGAGAGAGAGAGAGAGAGAGAGAGAGAGAGAGAGAGAGAGAGAGAGAGAGAGAGAGAGAGAGAGAGAGAGTAGGTTTCGCTTTCTGTATTGATTCAATAAGAATCTCCAAAAATGGGGGAGATTCTGAAGCTGTCGGACCATATTTGGACACCAACAAAAGCTGCCATTATAAATATTTCCATTCAGCAGAAGTTGGCAAATCGTACCTAGAGCTTAGTTGGAAAAATGACAAGAACTCATTATCATTACCAATCAATTGATTTAAAGTAAAAATTCCCTTATCTGTCCAAGCCTTCCATAAGCCTTCATCAATAAGGTAAGAGTGGAACTGGCAATCCTCTCTGCAGACGTGGCATCCCTCCTTCTCCTCAGATGCAATTGGAAGCAATGATTTTGGTTGCCCTGTTTCCTCCTCTTGTGTCACTGCCAACTAGGGGCAACTCAAGTCCCAGAAGTCTTGAGTCATGTGCTTTAGTAATTGCAGTGAGTGACCCATCTGTGCAGTGGCCCACAAAGGTGTTTCCTGGTAAGTTAAATGGCCAATCTGCCCCAGAATGTGATGAAAAATTGAACCACCTGCTCTTTATTAATAGTAGTAACAACAACATTCAATTTATATGCCACCCTTCAGAACAACTTAATGCCCACTCAGAGCAGTTCACAAAGTATGTTATTATTCTCACAACAATCACCCTTTGAGGTAGATGGGGCTGAGAGAGCTGTGATCCAAGTTCACCCAGCTGGCTTCAAGTGGAGGAGAGGGGAAGCAAACCTGGCTCTCCAAGGTTAGGGTCCTACCCGCCTTAACTACTACACCAAACTGGCTCTCTAAAACATGTTATATTATTGTCAGAAAAGGATAAGGCAAGATAAAAAGTGAACATGTCTAGATATTCCAGGAGGAGCATGTACTGGAGTCATGTTACCAGCAGGTTTTCACAAGAATCATATTCAATCATCGAAACCTGCAAAGAATAAATGCTGCCTGCATTTCAACAGAAAATGCCAAACAGTTTTACTAATGAACAAACAAAAACGGTTTGGCTTCTGAATGTTTGTTCCGTCATTATTATCTTGGTAGATTGGTAACATGGGAAGATTCATGGTGTTTACCTTGCCATGTAGGCAACCTCTGTCCAGCGATCTCCAATCTCCAGTAGGAGGCTATTCTCTTGTTCTCTCTTTGCAGGCTACTGTGAGAGCCATGGACACAGTCACAGACTTCATGAAGAAAACGTATAATATTAAGATCACACAGTTCATATTGACAGGTATTTCAATGGTACGTGTGAGGGGCATTACTGAGCATTTTTATTCATTGTCTCTTGGCAGCATTGCTGCTTGCATGCGAGTCATCAGCCCTGTTGCATGCTGTTCTCTGACTCTGAAATAGTTGCTGTGTGAACTGCTGTGTGCTCTTCTCTCCTGCCCACTTTAACTTTTTACTCTATTTCTTTTCTCCTGCCTGCAGAGTGGCTGGGCTGCTTGGCTGACTGCAGCCGTTGACAGTAGGGTTGCTGGGATAATTCCCATTGGCATGGATCTTCTGAACTTCACTGAGGTGAGATTCGTGTCGCAGTCAAGTATCCCAATGGAACATGTGTAGACCAATTGCAGGTTGATGGAAAATAGCAAGCAGAAGCCTTGAATCCGCCATAAATTTGAACAGTTGATTGGGCTGTTCATAGCTTTTTTTTAGTTCGTATTGCTGTTTGTGCCCATCTCTATTCACAAGCCAGCCATAAACATCATACGTGAACTGCACTTACACTTTTAGGTAAAGGCTAACCCGTGAGCAGGCAGAAGGTCACTGGGACTCACCAATCAATTTCAAAGCAATTAAAATGATCTCTCCACCCACCTCCAGTGCTGCTAAGGTCACGTTCTTATATTTTCCCTTTTAACATAACACAGCAGCTCCTCTACTCTTCCTCTTTTGTGAAGAAGAAATAGACAAACACATGGACCTTTGAAGGCTGGGAAAACAAAAACACCATCACCCTCTCAATTTCCTTCTCCTCTGCTTTCATGCATGATTGCACTCCCCTTGCTCTGGAAGAAAAAGGAATGTGTTACTACTCTTTCCCCCGGTTGTTTGCCTCTTCCAGGGAAAACAAAGGAAATTATATTTTTCCCCTGCAGGGCAGTTACTGTTTGGGGTGGTGGTTTAATTTGAAGGAACAGTGGAGGAAGGATTTTCAACCCAAGCAATTCTAAAATGCTTTAAGTTTTGCACACGCTACCAATTTTGACTGGCTCCATCTACTGGACCACGATTTTGTCATTTGCTTCACCAACTAAGCTGCCATTTTGTGAAGGGTACCTCCTCAGGTTGTTGGGGGAAGAAATTACATAGTTCCCAGAACTATTGGTTTTGCCTTCTGCTTCGATAATCCTTAACATTTATCAGGCTTTTGAACAGTGATCTGAAGATTTACAGCGATGGCCTGCGCTTGCTGTATGGGCCAAACTGATTATAGAACCTCAGTTTCATAAAATGTTGGACTGCACAATCCAGCCCTGCTGGGTGTGCATCCAAGTCTCATAGTTCTAATTTTGTGTAGAACTTCCATCACCAATTCCGAGCATATGGGAAAGGAATGTGTTAAGACTTTTTCCTCTGGTATTTTCCTCTGCCAGGGGAAATACAGAGGCAACTGTATATTTTTCCCCTGCAAGGAAGCTACTGTTTGGGGTAGTGGCGGTTTACTTTGAAGAAACAGTGAAGGAAGGATTTTCCACCCAAGCAATTCACATCTGTTCTGAAATGCTGTCATTTTTGCACATGCCATCGTGTCCACAATTTGTGACCAATCATTGGACCACAATTTTGTCATTTGCTTCACCAACTAAGCTGCCATTTTGTGAAGGGTACCTCTGCAGGTTGTTGGGAAAAAAAATTACATAGTTCCCAGAAATATTAGTTCTCCCTTCTGCTTTGATAATCCTTAACATTGATCAGGCTTTTGAACAGTGATCTGAAAAGTTATAGTGGTAGCCTGCGCTTGCTGTATTGGCCAACCTGATTCTGGAACCTCAATTTCTTAAAATGCTGGACTGTGCAATCTGGCCCTGCTGAGCTTGCATCCAAGTCTCATGGTTCTAATTTTGTGCAGAACTTCCACCACCAATTCCGAGCATATTGCGGCTGGTCTTACATGTTGAGACCCTTCTATGAGATGAATATAACTCAGGAGTTGGACAATCCCCGTTTCAGACTTTTGGCTTCGCACGTGGACCCGATGGGTGAGTAAATATATTATTTGTAGAGATTCATTGAATGTCTGGAGAAAACATAGCTGAAGTGAGAGGAGGATTATCAGAAGGGCTGGCTGAAGTCTATCCATAGGGGAAAGAGCAGCACTTCTCCTTCTGTGTTGAGCAAGGGCTCTTCTCCCATTCTGTTCAACCATGTCAGGATCAGGGTGGAAATTTCATTCACCTGCCATGACAATAATCATTGTATTTTCCCTTTCCAGAATATAATGAGCGATACACAAACATATCCAAGCACATAGTCATTGCTTCAGGGGATGAGTTTCTCCCATCCGACAGCTCACGTTATTACTTTTCTCAGCTAGAAGGCGAAAAGAATTTGCTGTGAGTTTTTACACCTTCTGAAGGCCAACTTTTTATTATTATTCCTAATGGAGGATGGGGTTGGAATTGCAAATTTTGCAGAAAAGTAGAAATGTTGCTGGGAGTTGCCCTGTTGGAGAAATGTATGTCTATTGATGGACCAGATGTATAATTTTCCAAAACAGAATCTTCTTGGGCCATATTAGGTTGGAGAAATTACTTGTGCATGAGGCTTAAATTCCATGCACCGCAGTCCTGATTCAAGCATGGCCCATACATACCTAGGAATTGTCCTAAATAGGAAACTTTGAGGACAGACTTATTGACAATCCAGGTGGACTTTGCAACATGTGGAACAGTTGTATCAGTTGGCCAGAAATATACATGCTGAAACGTGGAGAGAGGAAGAATGAGAAAATGTTCAAGTATCATTCTAGATTGGATTTCCTTTTTAATCTTTCTCCCATGCCCCTTGTTCCCATTGTGTTTGAGACAGAAATATGAGGAATGGACATCCAAATGAGCAGTCCAAATTGGAGATTTGCCCCCTCCCCAACTTTTCCTTGGTGTCACTCATTTGCTGGCCTTAAACAGGGTTATCTACCCTTTCCTTGGCCAAGAGTTCCCAGGGGCTTCCTTTAGCTGTGCTAAGTGGTCCTTTTCCCTTCAGATTGCCAGTTGCCTGCTGGGGGTGGGGGAATCCCCAGCCACCACTAGCCACTGCCCCCTGCAACCTCCGACCTGCCTGACTGGGGCACAATGTTACCTGAATTGGGCTCCTTGCAAATAAGAGATTAGTGGGGGAATTAGCAGCAAAGAAGACAGCTATGCAAGAGGCAATAACTATGGGATCTTTTCCACCAATTTTTACGGAGTCCCTTCCCAGATAGCAGACAGGGCTGGTGCTTTAAGTTCAACGGGAAATATTTTATTAAAAGAGGAAAATGCATACACACACAAAGGAGTAAATAGTAAAAATGGTTACACACACACAAAGTCCTAGGAAGCTAATCAGAAGTTGGAATAGATTAGAGGGAAGGCACAGTATATCTACCTCTCCTGAAGAGAGTCCAGTCCATGGAGGGAAAGAGAGAGCAGCGTCCTCTGCCAGGAGAGCAGGAGGCTTAGAGTAACCTCAAGGGAGCAGCACTTTGGATCCAATAAATGTGCACAGAGAGAGAGAAGCTTAGGGAAGTGGCCCTAAGGGAGCAGCCTGGAAGTGTGTACAATTTGAATGGAGCCAGGGCATTCCTCTTATAGGGTAAAACATGCCCTGAGGCAGGAGAGCCCACCTAGCTGTTGGAACAAAGACTCCAATGGTCAGTTCCTGGGAATAATAAAGGTTTGATTACCTTGATTGCTAGCTGCCAAGGTGTGTGAAAGAGAATGCAAAGTCTCTTCTGGAACTGCACAAAAGAGGCAGTTTGTTAATGGAGTCCACCAGAGCTAAGTTGATGAATTTAGTTGGGGAATATACCTTCCCAGGAATGAATTACAAATACATAGGACTCTGCTAGACCTTTGTTGCTCTGGATTCCTTTAGGGGCTGAGGAGACTGAAAAACTAATCACCACTAGTCTCTCTGCATTTACATGCAGCATTCCATTCATGCCTGGATCTCCCAGGCATGACTCAGCAACTGCTAGCTGAAATTCCACTGTTTGCAGGCCAAGCTGCCATTTTTAATCCAGGGGCCTTGTGATTTTATATCACAGGCAGCTATATGAAATAGCTATTAAACATGGCAGAGGCTGGGCCAACTGCTTACAACGAAGGTTCAAGTAACCAACCAGTACGTGCATTCCACCTGGAAAGCACATGGTCAAAATTTGGCCATGCGCTCCCATGTCACAGGAAAATTATCTCATTTCTGTCAAGACACGGAAGCAAGCGGTTGCGCTTGTGGATTATTCTTTAAATATTGGCCTCAAAGACCAATTTTTCCCTGTGAATCTCAGCAATCAAGATGTTTCAAAAATTTCTTCCTTTTTCTTTCTAGCATCATCCCAAATGATGACTACAGATTTAAGAGTTTGATAAAATTTAATCCAGTTCTCGTTTTCTACAGTAGCATCATAAACAATTTTCGGCGTCCTTTTGTTTCTTGGCAGAGAACAATGGTAAGAAAAGTGCATATACCTGAAAGACAGCCTCTCAGAGATGCAGACAGGAATCTGCTATTTGCCTCATAGTTTCCTTTTGCTGCCTCCAATATGCTGTTGCTGGAAAGGGATGCTTGAGTTTATGTTAAAGGAGAAAGCTGAGCTTCCAAAACAAATGCTTCATAATCAAACTGGCAGGTTCATTGTGCCAACACAGGCTCCTGATATTATTCCAATCATCTTCCTTACTTCTGAGTACCATTCAAAGAATTCTACTTCTCAGGGGCTGGGTAAGATTACAAGTTCTTATCTGAGACACTCTGAGATATGAAGATGTATTCTAGGCTACAAGCTGTTTTGTGTACGCTCAGCTGAGTTATTACAATGAGTCTTGGAGCAAAACATTCAATGCTGTTTGATCTGCCCAGCATGGGAATGGAAAACTGGTAGAGGAGATAAAGGGACCTATCCTGGAGTTCCAGGTTACCACTCCTCTTTAGCTACCTGCTGACCCAAGGGATTCCATTCCATATGACCCAGAACCAACTTACAGTTCAGCCAAGAGAAGGATGCTTCCTGTGTATTATAGCAGTAGTTTATTTTAACGTGTGGTAAAAGCGGTCATCTTTCCCCTTTCCTCGTGGGAGATGCTCAGTACAGACAAAGAGAGGAAGAGGGGTTGTAAAACATCACACTAAAAACAGGAACAAGGTAATTAAGGATTCAAATATCCCTTGTCTTGTTGGTGGCAGTGTAAATGACAATTCCCATTATTCAAAGCCTTAAAGAGGCAACACACATTTCTGATAGAGCTAATACAAGCTTCTAAGCTGTGGCTAACAGCACAGGACCCAATGTCTACTCTTGTATGAAGGAAAGACCTAGAGCACCTGGAAAACACATAGCTGGCAGCTTCTTTGTAGGAGTTCAGAGTTAGATACTATCTTCCTTTCTTTTCTTGTGAGGACCATGTTTTTGCAAGCTATGAAGGAAATAACAAAATCCCTTCTAGGGTTGCATATGGCCTGCAGTAGGTGAGAAACTTTGGCTATAATTGTACAGTTCATTTATAGGTCATGTATTAGTTCTTGAAATGTTTGTGCTGCCTCTCAAGGTTCCTGATTAAGGTGGTTAACAAATAAAAATAAAACCAAGTAATAGTTATAAAAGATAAAGATAAAAGCTAAACAATTAAAAACAGCATAAAAGTATCCATAAAACTGTCCTTAAACTTGAAGCAGACCACCAACAGGCTAAAAAGATAAACCCCCTTTGTTAAAATCTTAGGTTAAAAGAAACCTAGAAGATGATAGGGTAAGCTTTAGATGAGTCTCAAAGGGCAGCACATTTCAAAGAAGAGGTGCCACCGCTGAAAATGCTCTGTCTCTGGTCACCAGCTGCCTCATCACTAAAGGTGGAAAACCTCTTGTTGACTGACTTTATGTTTGAAATAGAATGAGAAGAATTAATGATATGCACTTTTGAAGATTAGGAAGAAAGGAGAGATAGTTAAGTGTTAAAGTTAAATTTAGTTTAGAGTAAGTATTTGCTTTTGATTGCTTCAAATGGAAAATTGGAATATATTCCTACTAACTACTTTCCCCTTCTCTTACCTTCCCCTTTATTCTTGGTTTTTTCTGTTCCTTTTTTTGACTTGTATACTGCTATTTAGTTTTGTTTTCTTTCATTTCCTCTTTCAAATGTATGTTTTATAATTATGCTAAATTTTTTGAATAAAAAAGTTATTACTAAAGGTGGAGGTATGAAGAACAGGGCTTGAGAGGCAGATCTTAGCTGGCAGGCTGGACTGTATGGGAGGTGGTGGTCCTTCAGGTACCCATTTAGAACATGAAAGATAAAAACCACCTATTTGAATTTTGCCCCAGAACTAAATGGATGGGCAGGGCAAATCTTTTATCTCAGGGACAAAATGAGGCCTGTGAGCCTGGCCACCACATTTTGGACCAATAGAGGTTTCTGGACTGTATATAAGGTTGACCTATATAGATTTCATTACAGTCATCTAACCTGGGAGTGCTAAGGGATGGATCACTATGGGCAGATCATACTTTCTGAGGAAGGGCTGCACATTGCATATCAGCCACTTGATAAAAAGCATTGCATTCCACAGCTGAGAGTGAATCCTCCATCCATAATCCTGAATTCAGCAGCGCTCGCATGCTGTCACAGTTTACCATGCAGATTTCTTTTGAGCCATGCTGTTGTTCATTATTACATGCAGTTTCATTATTACTTGAGCATAGTACAAAGAATGCAAAGATTGTTTTTTTGCTTACAGAAGGCACTTCTATCAACTGATCAGAAGATTCTCATCTCTTAGCCAATTTAGCGCTTCTGAACTGCTGCTTCCAGAGGACAGCAGGCCCTAAGGCCAGCATAGGGGCCAAGTGGGGCATGGTTTGCAGTAGGAAGGGGGAACTGGCAAACATCATCTCCACCTTTTCACTGCAGGAATATGACTGTTGGTTTCTGACCTGTATCTTCTGTGCTTTCTCGTGTATTTTTATCCTGCCATTCCTACAAGCACTTTAGAATAACGGGCAGCATTGTCCTGTCCTCTATACTCCGAGGAAGATTAGGTTGAGAATATATGTCTGGCTCAAGGTTAGCCAGTAAGCTTCAAGCAGGGCTCCTAACTCCAGGCTTATTTAGTTAGTTTAGTAGAGGAGTGCCCACTCGCTCTGCTTACCCATCCTTTAGGTCCCTGACTTACAATATTCAATAGTAGTTTGAATACTGAATGTGCAGTTCTGCCTCCTGTAAAAAGACTCCAGCAATACCAGATGAAGCAAAAGCAAGACAGATCATCATTTTTTTGTGAATTTAAGACAATGTTAGATGCCTAACGAACCTGTCCCTTCCTTTTCCCCCAATGATAACCTAAAGAAGTGTAAATTGTTTTCCCCAATTTAAAAAAGATCCTATGGTTTCATTTTAGCTCATTAATGTCTTTTACTTTTTGTAGACAAATACCGTTGAAATCATCTATTTTTATGCATCCCCGGACCCTAATCGCATTTTCTCTTACCATGCTGACACTGTTGGTGGTACCAGGTAGGGTTCTTCCCACCACATTGAAGTGCTGTAGACACTTGCTGTCTAACAAAGGCTTTTCTCGGCAGATAACACGCCTCCCATTCTGCCTTTAACATTCCTAGGCAAGACTTCAGAATGAAAATAGCAGCTGGCAATTCTTCTCAAGACAATCCTGTAAAATGGATTAAGACAGATGTAGAGCGTGTGGTAAGGATCTTTTTTTCTTGATACGGCTTAGTGATTTAGGAATTATATGACTGGAATATAAAAGAAAATATGGAGATGGGAATATAAAAGACTATGTGGAGATATGAATTCTTAAAGGACAGTCTCTGTGCCCACTTAGATCTTCCCAGCAATTTCTGTTGGGTCTTCCTACATCCAAACTTATTAGATTAACTACAGTTCAATCATGTTTTTGTGTTTTCTTCTCATGGCTGCTTTCTTCTGGAACAGTCTCCCTATTAGTATTGCAGTATGTCTGAGCAAGAGCACCCTCAAACTATGGACCTATGTCTTCAAGGGCAGTGCAAATCCATCCAGAATAGGAGACACCTTAAATCCCTGGTTAGACTTTCTGCTCAGTAGCACTTCCACCTTTTCGGGATCAAGCTTTAGGTTATCAGTTTGCACCCACTCCAAAATTCCCTCCAGTCATCAGTTCTGGGTTTCTACAGCTTCAGTTTCCAGCCATGGGATCAGCTGGAAAAGCAAGTTGCAGTTAAGTGTCACCCACATATTCATGACAACCCAGCCAAGATCTCCCAATGACCTCACTCAGCTAAAAAGGGCCTTCTTTCACAACTCAGACTAGCCTAGAAGATGGCCCCTTCCCTTGTCCCGGCCGATCTGGCCACCTGGATTCATGGCCCAGTAATATCGAGACAGACTACTGTAATTCCCTCTGCACAGGTCTCCCCTCAAAGTCAACTTGGAGACTCCAGTTAGTGCAAATGCTGCAGATCATTTATTTTCATGAGCGAAATGCATATTGCCCCCCTATTCAGAATGAAGACACGTACGCAAGGCTTGGGTGAAAACAGGGCCATTTATTGACCGACAATAACTCAGAACTTAACTACGAACTTAATCATGGCAAAGGTATAACTAGTGGTACAGGTCAAGACAAGGGGTCAACTGGACATGCTCCTCACCTGTTTGGGCAAGCACCCCCTGCCCCAGGTGCCAGCCATTCGGTGCATGGCTGTAACCCAGCCGGCCAGGCGAATGGTTCCCCCCTTAAAGCGCCATACACCCCAAGCCGTAAAGCCCGAGGGAAGGCCTTGTACAGGGAGTCCCAAGGGCGGTCTGCCCTCTCAGCTGGAAGCTGTAAAGCCCACCAGCCGATCCGGGACAGACCCCCCGTTCCCCACCAATGGGGAGGTGCCACCGGGTGCTCACCGGCCCGCTCTGCCTACCCAAACTAACCTGCCAGAACTTGAAGAACAGAACAAACAACAACCTACTAACATGCAGTACAAGGTAGGTGAAAAACACCCCTCACCAATGGCCAATCAGGCAAGGGGCGGAAAAATTCCTACCTGGCCCTGTAAACCAGCGACTGGCTATTCCACTACTGCAATAAACTAGGGAGAGGAGGGTGGGTCGAGCTTGCAATGGTGACTGCATGGAGGATGGAGGTGGGGCTGGCCTATATAGGCCAGGCCACTCCCCCATAGAGTGCCCGGATGCCCGGGAACCAGCCATCTCTTCTTCCGTGTAGGAGGGCAAATGGAGGCACCCGGGTGAGAACACTACATGCGCATGGGGAGTGCCGTTTTATTCCCATTCTGCAGTCACTCCATTGGCTACCAATCAGTTACTAGGCTCAAGGTAATAATAACTATTACATTTAATGTCTTTCATGGCCTAGGCCCCCTCATATCTGCTCATCCACTTCTCTCCCAATGTTCTACCAGGATAGCTTTGCCCATTTGAACAGGGTCTTCTGCAGATACCACCCTGCAGCTGAGTAAAATTGACTATTGCACTTTCTCCGTGGTAGCCACAACCTTCAAGAATGCCCTAAAAGAACTCCCATCTAATTGGCGTTCCACAAACTATGAAAGAGTGAGTTATTCAAGATCAGGAGGAATTTCTCCTCAGATTATATGGCTCTGTCATGAGGAATAGCTTAAAGAGATAGAAGGGTAAGGTACAGGGACTGTAGACTACATTGTTGATTACTGTCTATTGTCTTACTTAAGCTTTAATTTATAAAAGTTTAATCTATGTGTTAAGCTTTATGCATTTTCAAATCTGTGGCTATCATACCCTATTGTATCTGTTTTCATTGAATGTTCCAACTATTGATCATATTGTATTTTTGCTCTGTGACTGTCCCAGATATTGATTATTTTGTATTCACTTGAAATATGTAATCTGCCTTGGACCTATGTAAGAAAGGTGGACTATAAAAATAATAATAATGATGATAATGATGATGATGATGTATTTAAATATACAAAAATATTACTTTGGTTTAACTAAATTTATTTTAACAAAATCTATTCAAAATATTACTCCAACATTTATTACTCTATATTCGACTCTCGAAGGACCTTGTTTGGGTGGAAAGTGCCAATTTCTTGCCTTAACTGGCCTTCTGTTCCTTGGACTTCATCCATCCTGGTACATTTTCCAGGCACCTTTTAAAGATTTTTACAGTTGCACTTGATTCAGCTATTCATGAAAAATACAAGTGGGAATTATACATGTCTGAGTGGCACTTCACACAGCAGCAGGTTGCTGCTTTATATATAAGCACATTGCTGTAATTTTACAGGTTATAGATGTTGACTACTAGACCCTACAAAAATATTTTCTGTCCTCTCTTCTTTGATCTTTGTGCAGAGAAGCAGTCATTATAAGAAGGAATTCAAAATTCCAGCAAAGGGCTGGAGGGCCTTCTTCATTCAGGTAGGTTCCTGGTTTCATTTGCTGTCCATTCTCCTTCCACTGTCTAGATACAGGACTTACTCCTAACAGATGCATACATTTATGTCCTTGAATGATCACAAAGCTTCTAAGGGCACAGAAAAACATAACTTTGCATATGTGTAACCACAGAGTACTTCTGTATACCGCATTCCATCTCTCTTCCATGAGACACCCAAAATTCCCTTCAAGTCTCAATCCAACATGTCTTCTATACTTCTGGGTTCTGGGTTCTGAGCCATTAATTGATTCCTCCATAGCCCTGTCAGCCTATCAAATATGTTCAAAACAACATTATGAACAGAACTGCAATTTCCTCACAGGCTATCTTCCCAAAAGAGAGAACTCCTTATTTCGTGGTATTGACATCAGACATTCACATCATCCCGGACAATTTCCCGTGTCCTGATTGCAGTGGTGATGGATGCCATGGAACGTTGGTCTGAAAACCTCCAAGAAACATCAACAAAGCGATTCACATTTCATAATGGAATTTTGGTGGTAGTTTTTATTATATCAGCTCAATAACTTAAGCAAAAGGGTACTAGATGGAGGTCTGTTAACATTGTAGCTCTGGTGGTACTAGGTAGCCAATTTGGTTTTAAAATGTCAACAAGTTCTTAATGTTAGAATATTGAACTAGGATTGGGGAGCCCTGAGTTCAAATCCCCACTGAGCCATGAAGCTCTGTGCCTTGTCTTGCGGAACTTACTCTATCTCAGTTTATTGATTGTAGATGGTTGTCATAAGGAAAAAAATTGGAGGTTGCACCATGTATACTGTTCAGAGTTCATGGGAGAATGGGTGGGGTCAAAATCATACAGTAAGAGCAAAGAAACTGCGGACATTTTTCTAGGCATAAATAATCAAAAGTTTGAGAGAGTCAGAGAGTAGGAAAACTTTCCCCAAGACCACTAAACATCGTGGCTGATGGATCTGCATTTCTCACCTGTCAATCGATGTCCCTGGTCAGTGCTTTTCACTGATACCTTTTTCTATCTTTTCTGGCTCCCATGTCTACTAAGAACCAAACTAGATGAGATGCTGCTCTAGCATCTTTTATTTGCAAATATTATTCATGCAAGGAGAAAGAGTTCAACTTCCATCCCACAGCTAATTTCATACACAATGCAGGGAAATCGTATACGGACAATGGAAATTACCGAACACCCAGACTGAAAACACTCTCTCATAATGTGGCTCCATTCTGAAGTTGGCCACACACAGCTACAATTAGCAGTCAATTGAGGGTACCCCAGGAAAGTCCCCCTCCCATTTGGTCCTCAGTTACGTCTAGTGACATGATCCAGCAAGCAGCAGAGCAGAGGCTTCCCATCCCAAGCTGCTCAAATGTGTGAAAGTTCAAACATTCTAGGATATTCTAGGAAATCTGTGCAACTTGCCATCTTAGCACCATAGCACCACTTTGGTGAAATGCATGACTTATCTTATAAACATGTTATGGGAATAACTGGCCCAAATTCCCTTTATATGAGTGCTTCTGCTGTCATTTTCACTATACAAACTACTTTCCTCTTTTCCATTCTTATAATTAATAAAGACATTCTTTGAATGCCATTTGTTTAATTGCTGTTTGTGGCTTCCCTGCTGGTTCTGCTGGGCAGCATCCAGGCACTTTGGCTGGCTCAGCTGGAACTGAAGACAGCTGGATAGGGGGATGTGCCAGGACACTGCCGGAGGGGCAGGACTCTCTGCAACTGCTCAGGATGTTTACAAGTAGCTGTGGGCTAAGAGAAAGGAGGGTGGAGGTAGAGGAGGTAGGAAGACAAGATGGAGAAGAAATGACAGACCAACACTAGTGGAGGTGCAGTCACTGAGGCTACAGCTGCCAGATCCAAGCCACACATTCCGGTGCAGGTGGTCCAAAGTTGGTACTGAGTCAGGGGTGCCCAACCAGGCAACACCAGTTACTGCCAGGAGAATGAACCAACAAGAGCTGGTGACAGAAAGGGAGCCAGTAGTCAAGTGTCACCAATAGGACACAGGGGCAAGTAAGAGTGTAGAGAAAAGTGGTGGGTTACTCATAGGAGTAACAGGGAAGCGTGACTGAGGTAAGAGGTATAAGGGGAGCAGCAGGAAAGGAAGTGAGGGAGCAAGATCTTTCTTTTAAAAAGCTTAGAATTCATGTGCAGCTGAAAAACGGTTGTTATTACCCCACCACAAAAACTGTGTAAAAGTCTGCAGAAAAGCTTAAAGTCAGGTCTCTGCTCCAAGGACCTTACAGTCTAAGTGCAGACAGTGTGGGAGAGAGCTGAAAGAAAGCTGGAAAGAATAGAAATTGATTCGCAAAACAGCCTTTCCAGCCACATTATATTTGAATGTTTCTACTGAGGTGACTTTTCATGTATTTTTTTATTGTACTGTCTCTTCATAGCATAGTTTTTACACTAAAAAGGAAAGTTCAGCTTCTCTTTTTCATAGATATGCCTTATCTGTATTCTATTCTACATTACCACAGAGGAGCTCTAGGGGGTAGAGAGCTTTCCTGTCCCTATTGTTGTCCTCACAACAAAAAAATCTGTGAGAGTGACTGACCCAAGATCACCCTGAGGGATTCCATAGCAGAGTGGGAAGCTGAACTTGGATTGACACACTTTGGATCTTCACTTTTCTCTGCCAGCCACTTCCTCCCCAGATTTCAGGGACAGCAAGAGGGAGTTAATACTTCCATGTGCCAAGGGTAACAGTGACCTCCCGACTTTCAAAAAGAAGAGCTGATGTTGAGAGTTCAGAAAAGTTAATGGAGAGTTTTCTGTATAATTGTAATTTCATCTGGCAATTTCTTCGTCCCTCTCATGATTTCTCCAGAAGTTAGCATATGTTTAATGTTAATAACAAATGATACACTGATTGCTTCTTGAATCCAGTATTTTCAATAAAATGGCAAAGATTCCCCAGAGTTTCCTTGACGAAACAGAAGACCGTCAATAGAGTTCCACCAGCAGCTCCAGAAGTTCTTTGTGATAGTGCAGCAGCTAAAGTTGACAAAGAGCGATGGGTTGGTTGAGTTCATGTTTTAGAAGATGGAAGGATAGGTTGTCGAGGGTCATGTGTTTTGCTTTCAGAAACAGACGTGTAACTTGGGAAAGAATGAGAACTCTTTGAAGGTCCACTTGATACTATGGGAGCCACGGATACCAATTAACTTGAATGAACATCATTGAATTCCATTGAAGTACTGCGCAGGTGCAAATTAAACAAGGAACGCTCATGGAAAACTAATGATTGAGGCTGCAATCTTGGCAGTCCTAGGACAGGAATGGCAGCCCCATGAGTGGAATGATAGTCCCTTGGAGTAGAATGAACAGTCAGGGGACCTGCAAGGATTTGCTGAGGTCCTCTCTTCCCCTGTACCCCCTCACTCACTTTCCCTCCCCAGGTAGCCTCTTCCGAGGAAAAGCGTCCATGGTTGCTTCTCAAGTTTAAATTAAAGATCCTTATCTAAAACTCTGAATATTCATAGGATAATATATAATCTTACTATATAACTGAGTAAGCATATTTCAGACAACTCATATATAATATGTAAGGTACGCTTAATAGAAGAGAGTAGGGAGTGTCCTTCCACTACCCTACTGTGGTGTGGGCACAGTCCTCAGAAATTCTGCAGGATGGTTTTTAATCCTCTGTTCTTCTCAATAAGAATTGATGAGGCAACACTGTAGATGAGGGCCACCAACGTAGGTGTAGACGGGGTCCAAAAGCTGCTGAGAACGACTCAACAGGCACTAGCAATTCTCCTGTTTTGCAGGGCTTTATCAAGAGGGGTCAAATTCAGCCAATTTGCCCTAAAATATACAATCCTCATAAGTATTATGATTATCGTACTGCCAGTTAATGCTCTGATATTAAATACTCACATATCTGGTCTTCCAGTGTATTCCTTTCTCCACAATCAACATGCACAATGAGTTCCCAGATACAACAAGAACAGAGGATTAAAAACCATTGTATGGTTGCACCTTGTAAAAATTGTTTATTCCTCTTGCATTTGCACTTTATGTAAGATTTATTGCATTGTTTATCTTGTACTGGATTGAATTGTAAGTAGGGTTTATATCATATATTGAAATTGCTTATTTGCACGGTGTACTTTAAATACTTTAAATTCTTACCACGGGAGTTTTGTGTTCTTATCCTCCTGGTTTGGTACCCCGTGGCATCCCTCCTTTTAGTAGTACTAGGTATTAGGAGCAGAGCAGGTGGCAATGCCCACCCCTCACCTTAACCCAGCTGGTACAGGGAGAAGAGTAGGTGGCAATGCCATCCTCCTGCCTTAATCCAGCTGGTATAAGGGGCAGAACAGATGGCAGAGCCCACTGCCCGTCTTAACCCAGCTGGTATTAGGAGCAAAGTAGGTGGAATTTCCCCTCTCACTGCCTTAACTCAGCAGGTATTAGGAGCAGATCAGATAGCAATGCCCACCCCCTTCACCTAGCTGGTGTCAGAAATGGAGCAGGTGGCAATGCTCATGCCCGCCTTAACCCAGCTGTTATTAGTAGCAGAACAAGAGGCAATGCCCTCACCCCATCTTAACCCAGCAGGTATTAGGAGTCGACCAGGTGGAATTCCCCCTTCCACCTTATCATAGCTGTTATTAGGAGCAGAGCAGGTGGCAATGCCCACCCCAACCACAACCCATCTGGGATCAGGAGCAGAGCAGGTGACAATACCTGCAGAGCAAGTACTAAAGCCCGCCACCCACCTTCACCTGCCAGGATCAGGCGTGGAGCAGGAGGCAATGCCTGTTCCTCCCTTCATCCAGTGGGGAGCAGGTGGCAATGCCCACCCCCCTTCACCCAGCTTGTATCAGGCTTGGAGCAAGCAGGAATGCCTGCTCCCCTTCACCCAGCTGTAATCAGATGCAGAACAGGAGGCAATGCCCCCCCCCCCCCGTTTACCCAGGATGTATCAGGTATGGAGCAGGTACCAAAGCCCACCACACGTTCACATGGCTGAGATCAGTCAGATCAGACGTGGAGCAGATGACAATGCCCACCCCCCTCCTTCACCAGCTGGAATCAGTGACGGAGGAGGAGCAAATGCCTGCCTGCCCGCCCTCCCCTTCCTAGAGCCCATCGTATTTTTTCCTACAACGGGCTTTGTTGCTAGTTATATTATACTACCACTATAATGGACGATGAATGACCATGTGTCACAGCTGATGAAAGCACATTCATGCCCATTTCTGATTTTTTTAAACCTGTTCAGATTTGTATTATATCGCTGTTTTGATATGTATGCTTGGAACCAGCTCTGCCCAAAGAAGCCTGTGATAACCTGCTATTTTGCCTGCCAATTTCATTTAAATTGCTCATCAAGATCTCCACTTTCCTCTGCTCTCCTGCTATTGGTTAGCTTGGGAGCTGTGTTTCTTGTCTCTCTCCCTCTACCCTTGACACCCCCTTTGGTTGAGTGGTGGAGCCATACAAAGGCTGCCTGCCCCAGTTGCTTCACCTCCCTGCCTGCCCAGTTTGAAGGCAAATCGACGGAGGGAGGTGGAAGGAAGGATTGTTCACTATTCTTTGTCATAAACACTATTTTGAAACAGCGGTAGGCTAGAGGAGGAAAAATCTTAAGTGAGCGGTTCTCCCCTCCCCCCCTTTTTTGTTCAGGAGAAATCTGATGAATCAGCCTAATTAAAACCAAGCCATAAATTAAGAATCCATTTTTTTTGTATGCCAAAATTGCAAGCTCTAAGCTTGTCCCTCCCTTGTTCTCCATTAAAATCACCAGACACATTGTTAAAAAGAGGGAGGGTGTGTGTGTTTTGCCTCCAGCTGCCAGCTTTCTCCTTTCTGTTTCATGGCCCCTCAGTTCTAGGATCTAAATTGCTTTATACGGGAAATGTAATAGGTTCCTTTTTTAAAAAAAGGTTGCGGGGAAACTTTTGACATGAGTCCAGACTCTGCAGAGGCTTGCAGGATTCCTGGTTGTAGACGGGAACAACTTTTCTGAGGAAGCTCTTGGGGCAAAAACCTGACTTTAAGCTTTTCTGCAAACTTTTATAGTGCAATAATAGCAACAGTTCGTTACACGAACATGAATCTTGAGGAGCAATACCTGGGGAAGGAGGAGTTTGGGGAGGTGTGTTACCAGAACTGCTATTTTATGGGGAAATTAGTAAGCAGTTCGGCTTGAGCTATTGTGGATCTTTAACCAACTATACCAGAGTCAGTCTATCAGATTACTCAGACAAGAAAGAGGAGGCATATATTCAAATAAATAATGTTTACTAAAAATGTGGCATATGCTTGACATAGCACTTACATACAGCAGACATACAAGAACTCAGAAATAAAGGTTGGAAAGAGTTAGAGAGATTTGCATTAGCAGGTTCCCACTTGAGATCGATGGCAGAGAAAGGCAATACATTACCTGATCATGGTGAGAAGCAGAGATTCCAGCAGCAAGGTTGGGGGGGGGGGGCGATGTAGGGGGTCCATCTGGGTCAGGGATGGCACACAGCACCTGGCTGAGCATGGCACCAGGCACTGGGCACGGTGCCCAGCACCGAGCACCTAGTGTCAGGCAGAGCCTGCTTAAATAGCCAAAAATGTACCCTGGGGTGGGGGCCTTCCATGTGGTTCTCAGGAGGGGGAACAAAAGCTTGATGGCTCTATAGCTATTGCTAATGGGCCACTTTAGAGTCTAATTGTGTGATAGTGATACCTTGGGAAGAGGGGACAAAGGAGGGGAGGGAGTGCAGAGCGGGCTGATTGGATCTGTCAGGAAGCTGGAGTTGTCTTGATGGGATCAGCTTGGAATATCGGTGCTTGATGGGCACATCAATATGAATCCATTGTCTGTTTTGTTCAGCCAGCACATCTCTTCCGTCCCAGGGCTGTGGCCAGCGATCTGCATATCAGGGTGAAGCTGGGCTCCGTGGATGTGACAGGAGCCTGGTCTTGAAGTGGCAGCTTCAGAGTCAACTATCCTTGGTGGTTCTTTGCTGCCTGAGAACATAGCTTCTTCCTTGGCACACTTCGTGGGCTGGCTAGCAGGCTGCCCAGTGGCAAGGGCAGACCCAGTGACTGATCTGCAGGAGGCTCTCCATGGGAACTGACCAGGGGGTGTCTGGCCAGGCTCATGGAGGGTCCCTCCGGCTGGCACTGTCTTGCTAGTGGCATGGCTCTGGGCCCAGGTGAGGTAGGTGTCCAAGGGGGCAGGAAACAGGCATAGGTAACACAGTCCATAACAGCAGAGAGGCAGGAAGCAGGCATGGGCATTGCTGCCCCTGACAGAGTCTTTGGCAGAGCTTCAAAACAGCAAGGCAGGAAACTGGCACAGTTCAGGGTGGGCTCCATATCCATAACAGGGAGGGGGGGTCCATGGCAACAGGTGTGTTAGTATAATAATAATAATAATAATAATAATAATAATAATAATAATAATAATAATAATAATAATAATGTCTTGTTGAAGGCTTTCACGGCCGGAGAACGATGGTTGTTGTGGGTTTTCCGGACTGTATTGCCGTGGTCTTGGCATTGTAGTTCCTGACGTTTCGCCAGCAGCTGTGGCTGGCATCTTCAGAGGTGTAGCACCAAAAGACAGAGATCTCTCAGTGACACTGAGAGAAGTGATACATTTCTCTTTGGACAGGGATATTGCAGCCATAGAGAAGTGCATAAGCTGAGTTAGGTTTTTTCTTTTGGGCTTTCAAGTAAGGATTTGAGGGTCAGGGTAGGGTGGGAAACTTGTTTAAGGAAGTAAACAAGCACCCTGTGAAGGGTCTGCCCCAAATCTGACTTTTTTGGTATTGGTACTGAGGCCAGGTTCTCTGGAGGGTTAAAAGAGTGGCCTAGCACTTGCATAGCAGCCTGTCAACCTATTATTGTTGTTGTTGTTATTTAACCTGCCCTCTCTGCAAGTGGGCTCAGAATGGGTCGCAACAGTACAATATACTTTACAGTAAAACTTCAATAAAACCACAGAATTCCCGTTAACACCACCCCTAGACAATGACCTTACACCCCATCTCTACCAATAATACACAAAGAGGTGGCCAAAAAGGAGGGAGAACAGGCCTTTGAGTCAAGCTGTGACTCATATGGGGGGCCAAATGATCACACAGTCCCCCCAACAGGAGGCCAGTTGGGAGCCTTTCCGGATGACTATTGGACCGGCGTCAACAATATGCCTGGCAGAACATCTCAGTCTTGCAGGCCTGCCGTATCCCGTGATAGAGAGTTCCACCAGGTTGGAGCCAGGACCAAAATGCCCTGGCTCTGGTAGAGGCCAGTCTAGCCTTCCTGGGGCTAGACTACCAGTACATGCTTGTTGGCTGATCTCAGCACTCTCTGGGGGCACATATGGTGAGAGGCGGTCCCATAGGTAGCCTGTCGTATGTGAGAAAGAGGTTACAAAGGAACCTTCAGTGCTGAGTAGCCTTTTCTGGGGGAATAAACAAAACCACAGGGGTGCCTCCACTTAACAACCTGACAAACCACCAATATAAGGAAGGCAATGTACAATGAAGGAAAACTTTTAAAGCAATATTATACAAACTGAGTGTTATTCAATGATTTGTAAATAGCAATGTATCCAATGTGAGTACAATTTAAATTGATACAAAATGAATAGCAGTTCACAAAATAAATAGCAGTTTACAACAAATTTAGAACCATCCGTAATGCATATGAATAAACCAACTGGTGTATAGATACAAATATAATTCTTTTTCTGTGTGCAGACCAATTCTCAGTCAAAAGTCCTTGTAAAACAGCCACTGCAAACCATCCCTGCAGAGTAGCCAACGGGCCTATGCCGGTCGTTTCTCAATTTCCATTTCGCGGTCAACACTTCCTCACGGGCAGGTCTTAATGATATAATAAATGAATTATAACGTTGCAGCGTTTCATTATTTCAAAAATATATACAATCAAAACATATTCTCATACTTACAGGTCTCACAATACACAGTCTTAATAATCAGTCACAATTCGCGACTAGGGATGTGCGTTTCGGCATTCTGAATGCCGAAAGAAAGCTGAAACAAAAGTGTTTCGGCTTCTTTCGGGTTAGCCGAAACGTTTCGGAGAAAGCCGAAACGTTTCGGCTTAGCCGAAAGAAAAAAAGCCGAAACATTTCGGCTTCTTTCGGCTTTCTTTCGGCATTCGAGAATCGCCATTTTGTTTTGCTAGCCGTTTGCCTTAGCAAGCGTCTAGCAAAATCCTGCTGGAAGCAAAGGCTTCCTGCAGGCTCTTAGAAGAGGGGAGGGGGGGAGAAGGAGTGAATCACTCACTCCTTCTGTCACCCCCCACCCCTCTTGCAAAGGAAGATAGGGAATCCTGCTTTGCCTTGCAAATGCAAGGTGCAAGCATTGCATTGCACTTTGCATTTGCAAAGCAGCAGAGATTCCCGCCAAAATTAACAGGTAGGGGAGGGGGAGCAGGAGGAGGGTGACTCTTGGAGTGTGGGTGGGGAAAGGCAGGGGAGGGGGGACTTTAGGAGTCACCAATCCCACTGCTGCATTCTTATGCCAGCCAATAGATTTAAATCTTTGGCTAAGGCTGCAGCAGGGGATTTAAATTTGGAGCAAGACTGGTCTGGAACACTTCTGTTGCTGCTGCTGCCTGAGAGAGGAGGAGAGAGACTGCATCTGGAGGACATCTGCCTGGAGGATCATCTGTGCTGGACGTCCTGAGAGGAGACCTGGTAGGCCTTTTTAAAATTTTTGTAAATTTTTTTGATGCTGGGCAATGTGCTGCTGTGGCCTGCCTCTGCAAAAAGGTGTTTAAGTTTAGTCTTGGCATGGCCTGGGGGGACAGGTTGGGCAGACAATGTTTGGTGGTGGGGGGGTTCAGCATTGGTTGTTGTGCTTGCCTTCTTTAAGCTTGATCTTGTTTAACATTAAAAAATGAGTGTGCTAGCTTTGGGCCTACACAGGCCAGAAACTCTGCTGGGTGTCTTTGTTGCCTTTCTTCTGGCTGGCTCTCACAGTTTTGCTTCACAAACTGGAATGGTGTGTGTGTGGCCTTGTTTTTCTGTGTCTGCTTCCCTGCTTCCAAGGCTTCCCAACAGGCTCCTGAACAACTGTGCCAGCCTGTGGCCCACACACAGGCCTGCTGCTCCGGCTTGGGTTACCCTTCTGGTACCTGGCCCGGCACTCACAGTTTTGCTTCACAAACTGGAATGGTGTGTGTGTGGCCTTGTTTTTCTGTGTCTGCTTCCCTGCTTCCAAGGCTTCCCAACAGGCTCCTGAACAACTGTGCCAGCCTGTGGCCTACACACAGGCCTGCTGCTCCGGCTTGGGTTACCCTTCTGGTACCTGGCCCGGCACTCACAGTTTTGCTTCACAAACTGGAATGGTGTGTGTGTGGCCTTGTTTTTCTGTGTCTGCTTCCCTGCTTCCAAGGCTTTGGGCCTACACAGGCCAGAAACTCTGCTGGGTGTCTTTGTTGCCTTTCTTCTGGCTGGCTCTCACAGTTTTGCTTCACAAACTGGAATGGTGTGTGTGTGGCCTTGTTTTTCTGTGTCTGCTTCCCTGCTTCCAAGGCTTCCCAACAGGCTCCTGAACAACTGTGCCAGCCTGTGGCCCACACACAGGCCTGCTGCTCCGGCTTGGGTTACCCTTCTGGTACCTGGCCCGGCACTCACAGTTTTGCTTCACAAACTGGAATGGTGTGTGTGTGGCCTTGTTTTTCTGTGTCTGCTTCCCTGCTTCCAAGGCTTCCCAACAGGCTCCTGAACAACTGTGCCAGCCTGTGGCCCACACACATTTGCCTGCTGCTCCGGCTTTGGTAACCCTTCTGGTAGCTGGCCTGGCACTCACATTTATGCTTCACAAACAGGTTGTTTATCGTTGGTGGACCTCTTCTGGACTGGACTGCACTTGGTGGACATCGGCCTGCACATCTCTGCGTAGAGGATCAACATTGCTGGACATCTGTAGTGGAGGACTGGTAGGGTTGTTGAAAAATTTGTTTTTTGAGGTTATGTCTGCTGCTGTGGCAATCTGCTAGCATATGCTTTAGCTTGGTCTTTATGGCTTGGTCAAGGGGGGACATTTTCTAGTTGGGCAAGAGGACATTGTTTGGGGGTTGGGGGGCCAGCATTGATTGCTGTGCCTGCTTTCTTGGATGTTTCCTTTGTCATGTTTGAGTGCGGGGTGGGTTTGATCTAATGTTTCACGGGACTAAAAAATGAGTGTGTCTGCTTTGGGCCTACACAGGCCAGAAGCTCTGCTGGGTGGATGTGTTTTATTTTACCACTGGTTGGCCCTAGCCTTTCGGGTGGGGGGGGGGCTTGACTTGACTTGTCCAACGGGGCCTTGAGTATTGGGGGTTGTGTGTGCGGCGTGCGTTATTGATTCTGTTAACATTCCAACTTTCTTGACAGCATCGCGGAGGAGAGGAGGACCAGCTGCAAGACCGCCTGAACATCGCTGGACTGCAGGACTGGTGGTGTTGTGTGAGTCCAGGTTTATATTTGGGTGGGCTTAGGGGTGGGTTCTTGCTAGCTTGGGAGGGGGGAGGCTCATCTTCAGACCACCACATCCACACCCCACACCGACACACCACAGAAACATTTTTCCCGCTAAATAGTGTCTTAGGTAGGTAGGCCAGTTGGTAGGTATTCAGTGGCTAATTGCCCTCAACATAATCGTTAGGGAGACCAAGCCTAGTTTTTTTCAAAAAACTAAATAGGGACTCAGCAGGAAAAGCAGTAGTGAGTGAGCGTTAGGTTTGA
Source organism: Eublepharis macularius (assembly GCF_028583425.1). NCBI lineage: Eukaryota > Metazoa > Chordata > Lepidosauria > Squamata > Eublepharidae > Eublepharis > Eublepharis macularius. The sequence continues at coordinate 172,161,389 of NC_072792.1, forward strand.
ATTCTATGGGAATTCTATGGGATATATATATGGAATAGCTGTCAATAGGCTTCCCATTAGTGCCCCCATAACTAGGGTTCCACTGCCCATCTCTGGCACCCGTGGTGGTGCCAGGCCGGCCCGGGCATACTAGTGTGTGAGTGTCTAAGGCTTTGTCACCTGTTATTGGGGTTTAGGGCCAGCTCAATTCCAGAGGGTCTTAAACAGCATATCCATCTCACTGTGCTTCTTTTCCTGATAGTGTGGAACCAATGGGGCTTCTAAGAATTTGGGGCTGTGCTGTTTAAGACCCATAAAAGGGGTCATGAGGCAGCAACAAGAGAGCTTCGTCAAAAGGAGACCCTTTGGATTCATAAACTGAATAGTCTCATACCTAATGGTTTGAATATAACTAATGACTTTACCTGTTTTTTGGGTTAGTGACCCTCAGATTGTAGATCACTTTAAGAAAGGATAGTGTACTAATTGGGCGTGGATGGGCTGCTGTAGATAAGATGATTAGGAGATAATGGATTGCAAATGGTGAAAATTGGAAAATTGATGACTAGTATGGAGTGGTAGCTGCATGAACCTTTGAGTGAGTACATGTGATATTGATTGTATATGCAATATTTATTACTGTATTGTAAATGTAAATTATTGTTAGATGGTGTGTAATATGTGTTATTGCATGTTTTTCCAGCAACTGTGTTCTTTGAGAAAGAGCTTGGAAACGGATACAATGGTGATCTGGACCTTCCGTTAGAATACTGATGTCACAGAATTATCAATGTACACCTAAAGAATACACGCAAAGGTCTACTTGTAATCTGTGAACTACACAGTTTATTGGAACTAAATCTTGGACTATACCCAATTCCAGTTGGAACATAAGGCGAGCTTGAATGAAAGAATTAGTGTGTACATGGTGCTAGGAAGCATTTGCACTTTAATACCTGTTGCAATATTAATAGAGCACTTGAAGCACTGGACACTTTATGTATTGACTTTGGAGCATATATGACGCCTGCAAAATAATTTTTCCTAGGACTGGTTACATGTGGTATAGTTTTCTGTTAAATTATGCAACTACTGTAAATAAAATAGGGAGACATTGTTATTGCACGGGAAATTGTGTTTTGTTGCTGCAACAATCAGGGCTGGCAGCTGCACCTGTTGTTTCATCTGAAGATCTCTTCTGTGGTGGCTACAGATCCACCAAATTAATGCCGTGAATTCTCTGTTGTCTCTTAAATTGCCGTAAGGTAACCAGTTAAAAGTCAAAGAATCAAATATGGTGGCTGATTGCCTTGTGATCTGCTCCTGATCCTAGCTGGGTGAAGGAGGGTGTATATTGTCACCTGCTCTGTTCCTATTACCAGCTGGGTTAAGGCGGGGGGTGGGCATTGCCATCTGCTCCGCTCCTTATACCAGCTGGATTGAGGTACGGGATGGCATTGCCACCTACTCCACTCCTCATACCAGTTTGATTAAGGTGGGGTGGGTGGGCATTGCCACCTGCTCTGCCACTAATACCAGCTGGGTTAAGGGAGGGAAAGGCATTGCCACTTGCTCCAATCTTAATACCAGCTGGGTTAAGGTGGGGAATTGGCATTGCCATCTGCTCTGCTCCTAATACCAGCTGGGTTAAGGCAGGGGGCAGGCATTGCCACCTGCTCCTCTCTTGATCCCAGCTGGCTGGAGGGGGGTGGGTCATTGCCACCTGCTTCAGTCCTAATACCATGGGTGACAAGCAAACAGAGATTATCACAGTAATACACGAAGGAAATAAACAAACTAGCCGTGAAACCTAACTAATAAATACTTGCGTTATAATTCAACTAAATTTATAGCAACAGTTCATACAACTTAAGTCAAGAAGAAATTATACAATGAAGGTGATTACATATATACAGAGCAAGGCATCATACAAATTATTGATTAACAAGAATTCCTATACAGTATTAAAGTGCTTGTGCCTGAAATTGACAAAAGTCTATCAAGTAACCACCATAAGTACAGGTAAGTTTTTTTTAATGTGATGATGCGAGAAAGATCTCAATATCAGTCTCCCAGTAGTAATTCTTCTACAGACAAAATGGTGTACATGGTCTCATATCATGGGTGTGATGGAAATAAGAGAGGCAGCAAAGAAGTAATGATAAACAACTGTGACGGGAAGCCAGCAATCTGCCTGTTTCATCTCTTCATCCTGGCAGTCGTTATCTCACACAATCCAAGTCTAAGGAGTCCATCATATAGTCAATTGTATATACATTTACCAAAATTTTCAGCAATAAATGCAAATATACTCACATATACTCTTCCACTGGTCAATCAATTTCTCGCCTTTAGCATCCGTCTTCCATTTTTTTGATGCACGTGAAGTGCAAGACCATGATTACGATTTATAAAGGAACAGTATTATAAATTCCAGAATTTTAGGACCACTTTTTTAATAGCTGGGGCAAGTGGTGTATAATCCAAGGCACAAACCAACCTAGTCTGTGTGTTCTTTTGACCTACATTTAACAGTTGTTCCCTGGAATGTAGTTCTGCCTTCTGCCACGCCCTTTCCACAATTTGTGTTGGATAATTCCGTGCTATAAATTCCTCCTCTAAGGTCTTACCCTGAACTCTAAAGTCACTACTCCTGGTGGAATTTCTCTTCAATCGTAAAAACTGCCCAAAAGGGATATTGTTCTTAATATGTGATGGATGGTAAGAATGATAATGTAAATATTAATTTCTGTCCATCCCCTTCTTAAAGGGACGGACTGCTAATGAATGGTCCAGCCCACGGTAGATGGTAACATCTAGGATCTATAAGTTGGATACTGGTACACCAAAGGGGTTGAATGTTGCAACTGATTACTCATGCTTTCTTTAAATATGAGTTCCCTACAATAGTATGCTTCCCGGCTGTATCTCTTTAAAAAGCACTGTGTATGTATCACTGCCAGCTGTGTTTAATGATAGAATGGGATTAGCTGAGTCGTTCTGTTATGCAGCCTTCTCTTGTAGCAGCACCCGGCGTTATGTTATTGGTGAACTGAATGGAAGTAAGTGATGCTGGGGACTATGTGCAATAATGAGTATGGGAATATGATGTACTGTATTTGTTTGAACTGTTTGTTTTTTGCACAAGGTCTATAAATATTGAAAATCACACTGGATCATCTTCCATCTTTGAAAAAGACTGGAAACAGGACCCCAACCGGTCATCCCGTCAGATGGTTGTTTTCATCTGCATGCTACTGGATCAATCTTGAATCCACAACCATATGACCAACCAACTGTATATTGTGGAGTCGTACTGAATAGTATTGGCTGTGGACATTGTTTACGTCTTTGCATTGCACCAGCACATGGGTCTATGAGAAGAGGACTGTATAAAATCATATATGTATTTAAACAGAAACTACAATTGAATGGCAATTGATACGATGAAATACTTTTGAAGTGGTGATTTCGTTAGACAGTCTTGTAATCTTTCCTTGTTAATTCTACTCAAGACCCTCCTTGTTTGTTACATGTTAGGTATTAGAAGCGGAGCAGATGGCAATGCCCATCCCTGACTTTAACCCAGCTGGTATTAGGAGCAGAGCAGGTGGCAACGCCTGCCCCCCCTTTGTACCAGTTGGGATCAGGAGAAAGGAGAAACCTCTCCTTCCTTGCACTGCTTTGCACAGAAAAAAAAAGCTTAGGAGAAAGGCAGAAACTCTCCCTCCCCTGGTGGCAGCTTTCCAAGCTCATTTGCACTCTCATTTTTTAAAATAAAAGCCATTCCCCAAGTTGACATGTGTTTGTGCAGAGCACAAGTTGTCTCTGTGGAGAACTCGTAAAAGAAGGATCGTGTAGGGTGATCATTAATAACAACTCAACCGACAGAAAATCATACCGCCCATTATAACAAATACAAAGACCATTAAGGAGAGCAATTACATGTGTCCAAAAAAGTATAATTCCTCTTTCAAGAAGTTCTCTATCAGTTTACCTTGTCATATTTTATGGTTTCAGAACCTTCTCTTAACAAAAGCTGCTTCAAAGACTCAAATTCTTGAGTAAATTATTATCTTATAATTTTATACCCTCCCCCGCAAAGTTATCATATTTGAAACATCTTCTTGGAAAAAATATAACAATCGTTCATTTTTGCTCCTTTCTGTGTTAACAAAATCTATGTGGAATTAGTGATTACAAGTTTCTCATACATCTGAATACTTTTTGGCCCTCCACCAGCCTCTATGAAGTTAAAAATCCCTGCCATTCTCAGATATTCCCAGCACCTGTGGCTTGATACATTGTATGCACTAGTATGAGTTAGATGGCACTTCTAATCTACACATGGCAATACAACTGTGTAACTCTATTGCTTTATGACCCCTCTCCAAGGTTGTTTTATTCTAGGCCTCTAGACAGTCTTTGTCCAGTTATGGGGCCAGGTTAGCCCACTTTAGTTTTGTGTCCAGACCTCTCCGTAGCTACTGCATATGTAATATCGTCCGGTTTATCCACACTTAAATGGGGTCCCTCCCATGCAGCTTTCAACTTATTTGGGCAAAGGGGCAGCAAGCTTCTGGCTTGCTGGCTGATATAAATACTTTGGATCCAATTTAATAACTCAGTCTCACAGTTCATTCTTTGTAGTGCTTTCATAAGGAATTTCGAAGAAACGTTATCAAATGCTTTTTCGGCATCCAGGAACATAAATGCCATTTTTCCTCCCTTCCTTCTTGAGTATTCAATTACATTAAGGAAATATCTATAATCTGGACACATTAGTGCCATACTCAGAGCAGTTAACAAAAGATTATTATTATTCCCACAACACAGCTGGGGCCGAGAGGAGTAGCTTACCAAAAGCTACCCGGAGAGTTCATAGCAGTAGTGGTAGTCAAACCTGCAAAGTATGGGTTCAGCAGCAAACTTAAGCGAGTATGGTTTTTAAGGACGGTGTGTTTCCCTTCAGTGGACCCCAATGGCTCTGGCTGAGCACACAATAATGACTAGAAGGGTGATTTTTCCAAGCTTGGGGATGTGGGACATGTGGAGGAAGCCCTTTACTCCTGCTGTCCAACCCACTTCTTTTCTGCCTCCTTTTTTTGCCCTCTTCAACCATATCCAGTGACATGAATTGTGTGACAGGTGTCCCTGGCATCAGAGCAGGTCCCAGGCTACTACATGAGAGGCTGGGTCCATAGGAGTAGATGTGGATTTTCCCCTTTTGATGAGTAGCTTCCTCTCTCACTTCCTTCTCTGGTGCTCCCCTTAAACCTCCATGTCTTCCCAGTTACTCTTCCCCATGGTCTCTTCTCTCTCTCTAGCTCTTATGCCCTATCAGTGGCCCTTGGCTGCTGGCTCCCTTTCTGTCTCCACCTCCTCTTGGTACGCTATCTCAGCAGCTCCAGCTGTCTTCTGGCTGGGAGCCCTGACTGACTGCCTTCTCAGACCACCCACACCACCTACATCATTGGCCTGTGAGGCTTTGGTCTGGCAGCTGTATCCTCAGCTGCCACACCTTCACTGGCATTTGTTCTGCGCTTTCTTCTCTGCTTCATTATCTTCCTGCATCCTCCACTTCCAGCCTCCTTTCTCCCAGCCTACAGCTGTTTTTAAATGCCCCGGGTACCTGGAGCAAGTCTTACAGCAGTGTCCTGGTGCTTCCCCGGCCTGGCCACCTTTATCCTGGTCAAGCCAGCCAAAGTGTTGCCATACTGCTGTTATGAACCTGCTCCTATGTAGTGAAGCCTAGTGACTCCTGAGAAGCCTGTATTAGAGTGACTACAGGGTCTACATTTCCCAGATCCCCTTTGGACCCTATGATTGGTTAATGGGATTTGGAGGGAAAATTGCACCACAGAGAAGTAGAGGGATGGTGCCTGAGAGAAGGGATAAAAGGCCTAACCACAATGGGAGGGCGTTCACTCCTAGGGAGCAGAGCTGAGGAGTGGCTGCTGCAGATGGAGGGATCCCTCATCCAAAAAGGGCGAGTCAGTTTGAAGCCAGTCACCAGGAGACAGCTAGAAACAGTCTAGTTAGACACATTAGGGTATTTTATTTTGTTGCTCACCTACCTTTACCATTCCCTTTATTTTACAAAGTTTTGAACACCAGTTATTACTAAACCTGTTAAATAAAGTTGTTTATTATTCTGCATGAGTCCTCATGTCTCATTTGGTCACATATAGGTTAAAACCTACAAGGAAGGAGTAAACAAAAGGGGTCAGTTGGGTGCTTTGGGCCCTTCCGAGGGAACCTGTACTGACAGTCTACAGAGTAATGACAGTCTACAGAGAGCTTCCCTGGTTCCCTGGTCGTCTGCCTGCTGCGACAGCTGTCCAGGCTCCATAACTTTCTTCTAGGCAAACCATAAACTGCAATCATTCAAATTTCATTCAAAGAAAGTATTTATTAAGTAGAAGAATTGAAAAGAGTGGAAATGATAACATGATAACATGATATGAAAGGAATTTTTGCTAGTCATTTCTGTAATGAGTCTATAAGATATATGGTGCACTTTACCAAAGTGGTGCTATGGCCCTGTGGTATCGTTGCACAGATTTCCTAGGGCATCTGTGGCTGAGCTGGAATTTGAACTTCGACCCATTTATGCAAATTGGATTGAAATTCTTTGCTCTGCAGCCTGGTGGACCATGTCACTCAAAGCAACCAATGACCAAACTGATGGGGACTCCACTGTGGTACCCTGAAGTACCCACAATTGACTATAAATTGAGTCTGTGTGTGGCCCATTTCAGAATGGACCCACATTACAAGAAAGATTGTTTTCAGCAAGCCTTTTTAGCAATTTCCATTACTTCATCTTATATGTTTTCCCCAGCGTGGTAAACTGCAGCTTTGGAGAAAGTAGAATTGAGATAAAGAAAATGGCAGTGAGGTAAGTGCTAAACTCCTCCTCCTTGCATGAATGCTTTTTGCAAATCAAAGATGTTAGATCAGCATCTCATCTAGTATTGCTCTTAGAAAATGTGGGAACAAGAGAAGACAGAAAATGGCCTCAGTGAAGAGCACTGACTAGAGAGATGGACTGAGACGTCCAGGTGAAAATTCCTGCTCAGCCATGATGCTTAGTGGTCTTCAGGGAGGTTTTCCCACTCTCTGATTCTCTCAGACTTACATTATCTATGCCTAGACTGATATCAGTAGTGTCTTTGCTCTTATTCTGTGACTTTTCTCCCACCTATTTTCAAACTGCACCATGTATGCTGGTCCAGCCTCCAATTTTTAGCCTTATGACAACACACTAAGGTAGATAAACCGAGACAGAGTAACTTCTCCAAGCTGAGGTGATGAGATTCATGGCCCAGTGGAGACTGGAACTCAGAGCTCTCCAATCCTAGTCCAATATTCTGACACTGAGAACAAACCTGTTTACATTTTAAAACCACAAGAGCTACAATATCAACACATTTCCATATTGTACCTTTTTCCTTGTTACACCGCATAAGAGACTGAGCTAATCTACAACCCCCACCAAAATCCTTTTATGAATCACTAACTACTTTTCTTGCAGGTTTTCAGACCAAGCTTCCATGACATCCATCACCGTTGCAATCAGGACATGGGAAAGTCTGCGGGATGATGTAGATTTCTGATGTTAGTACCCAGTCCTGTTCAAACATGTCTTTGGTGAAGACAACCTGTGAAAAAATTGCAGTTCCGTTCAAAATGATGCCTTTGATAGTCTAGTAGGTCTATGGAGAAATGTACTAAGGGCTCAGAAACTAGATTTAACCAAGCAGCTTTCAAGTATAGGAGTCATTTTGGATTATCAAAGGCTTAAAGGCCTTTGGACTTGATGGGAATCCTGGGTATTAGACACATAAGAGAGATGGAATTAGGTAAGCAGACAGTAGTCTATGGTTATACAGATGCAAAGTCCTGTTTTTGGTTATGCCTTAGGATATTTATGATCATTTGAGGACATAACCATTTATGTATGTACCTGTTAGGAGTAAATCTTGCATCTGGACAGTGCAAGGAGAAGGGAAGAGCTACTGAAACTAGGAACCTACCTGAATGTAGAAGGCCCTCCATCCCTCTCCTGGAATTTCCAGTTCCTTCTTGTAAAGATTTTTTTTCTGCACAAAGAAACAAATAATATGGCCATCTAACCCACATCAATGGACATTATGTGCTGAGGCACAGCTGCAAAAGTGTCTGAGAATGGTTAAACTATCCAACTTCACATGAGTGTAGTTCAAAGATGGGGTGTATTGGATGATGGCCAAAATATATATTTAATGGACTCGTATAATTGTTCTCCTTTAATTATCTATGTAGCATTAATGGATGGCATAATTTTCTGTTGAGTTAGACAAATATGCAAGATGGTTAAGCTGCAATAGAGGATTAAATTGGAAACAAAAATTCTGTAACAGTATCACTTGTGTACTGTCGCCATAATGAACCTAAAACATTATTGAGGTGTAACTTTTTCAAGGAAATAAATGATCTGATGCATACCACAATCCAAGGGCCTCTTAAGTGCATGCCTATTTCTGAATCAGAAATAAACCACCGTGATAGCTGACTAGAGCAACACTATAGCCAACAATGTAACAAAATTTAATATTAATTCTGAATAAAGCATTACAAAAATTTCCTCATTGTACATATCCATTACCTATAAATTACAAAATATGCTCATTATTAGACATGGGCATGACTGGAAAAAAAAAACCTGCGTGTTTCATGATTAATTCCATTTAATGAACCATGAACCACGAACTTTGCCGAATTTGACCTGGTTCACAAACTGGTTCATGGTTCATGGTTTGTCAGAGCAGAGAACACCCCCACTTCAGACTCAGAGAGCCCAAACTCACAGGGAGTTTTCAGCAGGCTCTCCTCTAGCCACCCTCCAAGTTTGGTAAAGATTGAAATATGGATCTCTGAATTATAGAGCCCCAAAGCTGGTGCCCCCAGGAAAGTCCCATTCGATAGAACTGGAACAATCAATGTCAATTGCCTTATGCCTCCATTTGAGGTGATGTACCCCCAGACCTGGGTCATGTCGGTGACTGCTCCCTCCTTGTAGGCTGGGGGAGGTGGTCAGCTACCTCCCATCTTGGGGGTGGGGGGTTTGGCTGCCACCTGGCGGCATTCCCTGTGCCCAACCTCATGTCCCCAGGAGCAATCACCATCGGGTCCAGTGTATGGGTCATGTAGGTGACCGCCCCCTCCTCGCAGGCTGGGGGAGGCAATCGGCCACCTCACAACTCAAGGGTGGTGGGTTTGGCTGCCATCTGGCACCCCCCATGCCTGCCCGCACACCTCAAAGGGTGATCACTGTCACGTCCAGCGTATGGGTCATGTCGGTGGCCACCCCCTCCTCCCCATGGTTGGGAAGGTAAGAGTAACTCCTTCAAATAGAGCGCAAGTTCCATGGATGGTATGCGGGGTACCCCTCTGGATGGGAAACAGACTGACTGATACCCATCCCTCGAGCCGAGAAGTGGTGAGTGACTGGCTGCCAACAAAATTCACCTCCTGGACGTAGTGGCACTGACAGACACCCCCCCCCCTTCTTGGGATGAGGCTATTCTAAGTCCTGCAAGCAGGGTTCGGGGGGTCCTATTATCCTCCCACAGCTTATTATCTCAACAGTGCGAGGCCCCTCTTCCCCAGAAGACATGCCTGTCGATCAAACCAAACCCACCCAAAATCTCTGCATCACACAATTATCGTAGTATTTCATATCATTGTTGCATATTCGCACATTATGACAGTATTTCATTGCTGCATATTCTCATCTTATGACATATTAGAACATTGTCTGAGTACATGAATTTTTTTCTAAGACACCTCTGAGATGAGCTGGGAGTCATGGATACCTTCAACATCTTTTGAGGAGGCCATTCTAAGTCCCTAGGATAAGATGTGGCAGCCGCAGACTTCACCCACTTGCTGGCTGTGGCAGCAAGGATGGAACTCCTTCCCCCCGGTGTGGAGGAGACCACAGGTCCCATAGACCAGGGGCCCTCCCACCATCTTGTACAATTTCATGTGCAAAGCCATCCCTCTTGGCAAGGAGTGGTGGACACAGACATCACTCACCCACCTGCCAGTCATGGTGGCAACAATGGAACTCATTCCTTCTAGGTCGGGGGGTGAGGGATACACCAAGTACCATGACAGGGGACTCTCTCATGGTCCCACACAGCCGTATGTGTAACACTGTCCCTTGTGCTGAGGAGCGGTGGCCACAGACATCACCCAACTGCCGGTTGTGGCAAATGAGAAGGATGCCTCCCTCTCCTTGGAGGGAGGCTGTTCTAAGTCCCACCGCCCTTCATGGTGCACATCCCAGCATGATCAGGTGCAGCTTATAGGCATCAGGCAAAAAGGGCCCTCAATTGATGCCTCTTTCAGTACCGCTAAGGAGGGGCAACAGAACATGCTCAGAAATGGTTCTGCCCCTGCCCTAGAAGACGTGGCTGATCACATGACCAACCTGCTGGCTGGCCATGGTAGCACTGACGGAACCCACCCACCCCGTCAGGGAGTGATAGCAGGCAGGACAGGTGCACAAAACAATTCCCCCAATTCCCTAGTCACCATTCTCTGGAGGTCTCTCAGCCCCACCCACCTCACAGGGTGTATGTTGTGGGGGATAATCTAAATGCATTATGGGGATTTGCCACCACTGAGCTGTGGTAGCCATGATGATGGCCACTCCAGAGGTCTGCCATGAAGTAGACGGTCCATCCTTTGGCACCCTTCAGTTTCTTCATGACTAGAGATGGGAACAATCAGCATTACGATAGAAAAATACCCACGATAATGGCGTTCATGCGATCGAGACCTGGTGGATCGGTGCTGTCCATGGCGACCGATCCAGCGTTTGGGGGGGGCCTTCATCGGGACTTGATCAGGGCGATCAGTATCTGATTGGGGATCCAGACAATCAGGTACCAGTAATCTATTCCCGGGCAACGGAACCAGGGGAATGCCTGAGCTGTGTTTGCCCTCCTTCTGTTGTCCTGGAAACCCGAATGGAAGCCCAGTTTTCCTTGATTAGCAGGGTTTCCTTCCAACCACGGAGCAGCAACTCACTCACCAGTTGGGAGAAGAGACCCAGGGGAGGGAGGGGGAAGGGGGTGTTCTGTAGCCATGGGCACTCCAAACATTTTTTGCTTTTTTAAAAAAAGGGGCTTTGTAGGAGGAATGGCTGTTTTTCTGTCTGTCACTCTCTGTTTTTTACCTGCTTTTAAAACACTGTATTTTGTGGGAAAACCTCATTTATGGCTCTGTGTGTGTTTAAAATATGCTTTTGGAAGACTGGCTGCTTTTAAAATCGGGTGGGGAGGAATGGAGGATTCTGTCCCTGCTTTTTTAAAAAAGCTGGCTAAAACATGTTAACGGGGTCTCTCTCTCTATTTGGAAAGGCAGGGATGGGTTAAAACTCCCCCCCCTCTGCTCTAAGTGTGTGTGTGTGTGTACGTCCCCTCCCTGAGGGGAGGCGGCTCGTTGCCGGGTTAAAAACTCCCCCCCTGCTCTAAGTGTGTGTGTGTGTGTGTGTGTGTGAATGTCCGCTCCCTGAGGGGAGGTGGCTCGTCGCCAGGTTAAAATCTTTTTCCCCCCTCTGGTCTAAGTGTGTGTGAACGTCGCCTCCCCGTGCCCGCTGGGCCCGGTGATGAGCCACCCCCCCACCTTCCCACATAGCTGGGAACAGTGGGGCACCCCTCCACTTTGGCCTCCCCGATCCCCGATCCCTGGATCAGAAACGGGAGATGATAGGTGTGGATCAGTGATTTGGGGTCGTTGCCAGCGCCGATCCCCAATCAGCTTGATCAGTAATTTTTTTTGGGATCGTGCCCACCTCTATTCATGACCCTCACTTTCACATCCTGGTAGAGGGCTGGCAAGACTTGCCAGCCAATGGTCCTCTGTTTTGGCATTGAGAACCAGGTTGCAAAATGATGCAGCAGCCTCCGAAAGCCCACACCCTCCATGATAGATAACAGGAGTCCATCCAGAGCAATCATCTCCGCCACTGCTCTAGTGCCTGCTGCCTGAGCTCTCCCCCTGACTTTTATATTGGGCAGTGTCACAGACCCGGAGTGGACTACCTCCAGCAGAGTGGCCTGCCTGGGCGATTCACTCCCACATGTAGCACCCTCAGGGCAAGTCTTCTTGCTGGCCATCAACTCCTGTTCCCCCCCTCTTTCTCTCTGCTCTGGACTCCTCACCCACCCACTAGGTAGTTTGCGTAGCAGCAGAAGCAAGATGCTCAGGTGGAGCCTTTACATATGTTTGCGGAGATCAGAGGATGACTAACAGACTGACACTTAATCCTGACAAGATGGAAGTGCTACTGGTGAGCAGAAAGTCTGACCCAGGATTTAAGATGTCACCTGCGCTGCCCTTGAAGACGCAGGTCCATAGTTTGGGGGTGCTCTTGCTGGATCCAGCTAATGCTGGATAAGTAGGTGGCAGCTGCAGTTGGAGGGGGGGTGGCTTTTACAAGCTTTGACTGACTAACCAGCTGCAGCCTTTCCTAGGCAGAAAGGATCTAGCCACTATGGGGTATGCTGTGGTTACATCTATTTGGGAAATGTTTAGAAATTGGGAAATGTTCAGAAATTTTAATTGGTGCAGAATGATGCAGCCCAGATGTTGACCTGAGTGGGTGAAGGGAACATATCATTCTGCTCTTGGCTCATCTGCAGCGGTACCCAATTTTCTTCAGGTACAATTCAAGGTGCTGGTGCTGACATTCAAAGCCTTATATAGTTTGGCACCAAGATACCTGAAGGACCCCTGTTCCCTCATGATCCTACCTGATCCCTGCAGTCCTCTTGAAAGGTTCTGTTCCAGATGCCCCCACCTCCTGAGCTTGGGTGGGTGGCAACTTGGAAGAGGGTCTTGTCAGTAGTGGAACTCTTTCTCCAGGGGAATTTGCTTGTCTCCATTGCTGTCGTCCACAAGCAGGTGAAGTCTGTTTTGTTTCACTTGGAATTTCCCTAGTGATTCCTACTCTCTCCATGATGTTTTAATTGCTGTTTTCATCTTTTGTATTTATTTTAATTCTGGTTTTAAAATATTTTAATTATGTATTTATGTGTGGCTTTAAATTACGTTTAAGATAATATTTTAATTGGTATGTTTTTTATTTGTTAGCTTCTTGGTGGCCTCATGAGGGCAGAAAAGCAGGGTTAAAAATGTTAAATAAATAAATAATGCTGTTTGAAACATTACTTACTGATCTAAACCAATCAACAGTGGACAGCTTTGTAAGGCTAGGTCCACAATTGAGCAATGTGCCATAATCAGCATCTAGGATGTATAAACTGAAAGAAAAGAAAAGAAAAAATCCCTATTCCATAAAAGACAGCAGCAGGAAACACTATCTATATCCACTTATGGCCATCTTAAACCATTCTATTTTGCAGTCCCTCTAAAATGAAGCCAAAGTGGGTGTCCTCCAGACCTCCTCATAGAGGCATGCTGCCAAGCCCCCACTGGAGGCTGGTTATCCCCTGTGCCAGGTGCTGTTTCCTGTTGCAGCTCTGAACAGGAGTGGGAGAATTTTTTTTTAAAAAAAAACAATGCAAACTATGTATAGTGCTACATCACTTACAGTAAATACCAAGAAGTGACATCGAGTAGCTCTAGTAACAACACTATGATTATACCATAGAGTTTCCAGTGATTCCTAGAGCAACTCTGTCTCATCCAGGATATTATGAGAAGTGACGTAGTATCATAGTCAATTCTGTGGCTCCGTCCATGCACCTACCGCTGGTTAGCAAGCACTGCCTGGCAACTCCATAAGGAAGTGTTCCAGAAGAGAACAGGCATGGCTTTAAAAATAAAACAACTGAGAAGTGGTCAATCTAATAAACTCAAGTGTGGGAACAACTAGAAGAAAAGGTTGGGAAGAATTAAGTGGACACAGTCCCTTTCTGGGAGCGTCAGCCTTCATCATCACATTATATTTTATATTGCAATTATATATTCCTCAATCATTAAACTATGTTAAGAAACAAATACTCACCACATGCTCAACATCACTCTTAATCCATTTTACAGGGTTGTTTTGAGATGAATTGCCAGCTGCTATCTTTGTCCTGAAGTCTCGCCTGGGAATGTTAAAGGCAGAATGGGATGTTTGTTATCTGCCAATAAAAAACTCTGTCTGAGACCAAGTCTTTACTGCAATCTGGTGAGAAGAACCCTACCTGGTACCACCAACAGTGTCAGCATGGTAAGAGTAAACGAGATTGGGTTCTAAGGGTGTCTTCAAATATATGATTGCAGAGGTATTTGTCTAGAAAGAGCAAAAGATGTTTGTGAGGAAAAATGAAATTAAGATGCTTCTGCTTCTCAGAAGCTGAGACTTATGCCTATGTAATGTGATGCTTTCAGTACTCAACTTACAGAGGCCCAGATTCAAAACCTTATTCAGTTATGAAGTTCATTTTGTTGCTGGTGGGCAAATAGCATTAATGTGGGGAGGGGAAATTCTTTTTTTCTTTTTTAAATGTGAAAATCACTATCATCCTGAAGTTGATGGCCAATTTTCAAACGCCTTTTTTTTATTTTGTGATGTCTAATACTTGCCGCAAAAAAATTTAGTTTCTGTTGCAAATATCTTGGGAGTGTAGAATTACTTGAGACAATGCCAGCCAGAATATTCCAATCTCTTCCATCAAGGATTATTATGATGAGAATAAAATGGTGGACAGGAGAATGATGTCAGCTGCTACGAGTTCCTATTGGGAACAACAGAAGCACAGAGAGGGAGGATCAAAAATATCCCCTCTTTTACAAAGCAAAAGGGATTTAAGAACTTCCCAGAGCTATTAGAGCCAATGTACTGTAGTGGGTAGAATACTGGACTAGGATGTAGGAGACCCAGATTTTAATTCCACCTCTGCAGTGGAAGCTTGCCAAGTGAACTTGGGCCACCCACACATTCTTAGTCTAACCTATCTTACTGAGTAATTCTATTTTACAGAGTAGTTGTGAAGATAAAATGGAAGAGAGGGGAATGATGTAAGCTGTTTTGGGTTACCACTGGGGAGAAAGGCAGGGAAATGTTCGTTATACATTTAATTTTCGCTTCATTTCATAAAAAAAGATGATTGTTCTTGCTATTGCTTCATCTGGTATTGCTAAAGCTGATTGGGAACCATTTACATTATTCTCAGCTCCTTGGAGGAAGGGCAGGATAAAAATGCACTAGATAGCACAAAAAAAACAGGACAGAATCCTATGGTCATATTTTGCCAGGGAAAGATAAAGATTATTTCTGCCCTTTGTCACTACAGACCCTCCCCCACCTTTGCCCCTGTCAGGAGCGGCACCAGGGTTTCCGGTGCCTGCAGCCAACCAGGCACACGTGCTCACCAATCTGTGTGATGACATCACGTGTGATGACATCATGTGTGAACCAGAGGGGGAGGGAGGGGGGGAAAGAGAGAGAGAGAAAATTCTTCAACTTTTCAGCAGGTGGCAGCAGCTAATCAGTTTTCAGTAAGGAGATCCTCTTAGGCCATCTTTGGTGTGTACTTTTTTTCTTTGAAAAAACCAAATTATAAGATCCACTAAAAGTCACGGCAAAAAATCAACAAGCCAGAAGGAGTAATTCAAAAAATAACTGTAAATCAATTAATCCACCAGGGTGTGATTTTGGCATGGTCTCTTTAACAATGACTCAGGGAATTGCAATTGGCATGGTCTCTTTAACAATGACTCAGGGAGTTGCGATTGAGAGAGTTACTTTTACATTGTAAGCAGTATGTGACTATATAATCCTCTTGAATGTGGGGGTGAATTTACCATGACCGCTCCTGTATATGCGCTGAATCTATGCATGAGAATTTTTCTTCATTGAGAGTTGGGTAAGCATGATTGCTTGCAGGAATTTAAAGCCACAATTGTGGTGGGAGTATTGATATAAGAATGTACTTTTTATTTGTTGTAGATGAGATTATTGTAGAGGTGGATTGTGAGCTGTCCCCTGAGGAAGAGTGCTTGAAACAAGTTGAATTACCGGACGCTTGTAGGGCGGGGGGGTGGGGGCAACTGGGTCCCCCAGTTTCCTCCATTTTCCACCTTGAAATTTACCATACCAGGATTATTACCACCTCGTCTAGTTCCGTTTCCAGCGGCGTCTTCAGTGTGTGGAACGCTTACTAAGGACTTTTTGCACCACAGGACTGAGCAACTGGACTGGGGGTATATGGTCGTAAGTTTTCACACCGTCATTGTTTGGAATGCTTATTTATGTATGTATGGATTATTAGAAAATACTGTTTCACAAAATTGTGATAATTTCATATATAATGTTATTTATTAGAACAATTCACTATAAGTGCCAGTAAGAAATACATTTATGTGATTTCAGTATTTAATTTCTTTCCTCTCATTGAATCATCAACCCCGGCTTTCCATCTCTTTCCAGGCACAGTTCAAAGTGAATATTCTTAGCTTTAAGGTTATAAATGTCTTGGGCCAAGGGAATTGAAGGACCACCTCTTCCCATAATGCAATCTACTTGTAAATGTCTGCCTCCCAAGCCCTTCTCTTCATGCCCCCACCTACAGTAGGACTAGCAGCTGGTGACCACAGACAGACTTTTTAGTGGTGACACCTCTTCTTTGTTCCCTTAAGACTCTTCTAGTGCTTAGCAGATCACCTTATAGGTTTATTTTTACCCAGGCTTTTAAGAAAAGGTTTTATCTTTTTACTTGACTTTTATCTAATTTTTATGATGATTTGTGGTCTGCTTCAGGTTTTAGGTAACTTTTATGGATATTTTATGCTGTTTTAATGGCTTATTTTGCTTTTATAATGATCTTTTATAATGATTCTGTAGTATTATTTTTATTTGTTAATCACCTCGAGCAGGATTCTGGAGAGGCAGCATAAAGATTTCCAGAATTAAGAAATACTATATAAATGAACTGCACAATTACAGCCAAGGGTAATTAAAGACTGATTCTTACCTACTGCTAGGCCAGTGATGGATACATATGGCACCCTGAAAGAGCTTTTGTTCTTTCCTTAATAGCTAGCATGAACAGGTTCATCACAATCTAAAGGAAGGGGCGATGAAATCTAGCTCCGAATTGCAGTGAGAAACCTCTAATTCCTTCTTCTCCATTAGGAGTAGACACTGGGTCTCTTTATCTTCTCTCTACCAGTGTCTGTTGCCATGTTGGTCATATCTGTACAATCCAGTATCATTGAATTTTTTGTGCTGAGACCTATTTTAATACTCAGTAGAGTGTAAACAAACAGCTGTTAGCCCTGTATGCTTTGCTGACATGTTCACAACTCAAGAGTGTGTCAGATAATGGTAACTTGTAATTTTACCCTGCGACTGTCTCTACACAATACTTTATTACACGAGGACACTCACGTGTAAGGAGAGCAATGTTAGCTGGGACTTGTTGTTTAAAAAGACCGAAGGGAAGGCGCTGCCAATTTCTTCTCTCTACAAGAGGGTACTTTAAAAAGACAGCTAGCAGAGATGCTCCTCAGAGAGTTTGTTAATTAGATGCAATTAACAAACCCTTTGAGGAAAGATGGGACCCTGTTTTTTCAAACTACTCACCTGTGGAGAGGGGAAATTGACAGAGCCTTTGACTTTTAAACTACTACTTCTGGCTCCATTGCATTTCCCTTCACTTGAGTGTCCTCACATAAGAAGTATCTATACAGAGACTCAGAGCAGAACTACAAGTGACAAAAGGCACAGGTTGGACACTTGTCAGCTTCCCTCAAGTTTTGATGGGAAATGTAGGCATCCTGGTCTTGCAGCTTGGCTCTCCGACTGTTGTCCAATGGACTTTTCAACTGTCACTTGTCCAACATTCCGCCAAGCTGCCTACATTTCCCATCACAACTTGAGGGAAGCTGACAAGTGTCCAACCTGTGCCTTTCGTCACTTGTAGTTCCACTCTGAGAGGTTGGGTTCTTTTCAGGGAATGGATAAGTTAGAAGGGTGACCAGTACAATGCCAGGACCCTGTGGCTGCACAACAAATCTGCTATTTTGGTTACAAAATGAAGCATTTACTTTGGAAGCTCAGCTGTCACCCTTAACAGAACCTCAAACATCAGTTCCCAGCAGCACTACAACAGGGGCATAGAAAGTAAACTAGGAAACAAGTAGCAGTTCCCTGTCTATGCCTTTCAGGGGATGACTTTCAGAGTATATGTACTTTTCTTACCATTGTTATCTGCCAAGTGACTAAGAGACGTCACTCATTATTTGTGATTTTAGTGTGGAAAAGGAGTACGGCATCTAACAGTATCCACAGATTATCGGGTCTGTAATTAGGGTTTTGGATGACGCTGAAAAGGAACCAGAAGAAAACACCCCAATTGCTGAGATTCAGATAAAAAGCGCCCCCCCCTTAGAAAACAAGGATATGGGGAGCTGAAATTCTCATAATGTTGATAAGCATGAATCCTTGCAAAAGTACACTATATGTCACAACAGAAAGAAATACTTTTAAAATCACAAATTTACAATTTGTATGCCAAAAACCATATTTTCTATCAAGAATGGAATACTTAGCAACACAATTGCATAACAACATAAAGTTAGAAACCCCTCCCAAGGCAGCTTTGAAAAAGGGAAGTGCTTTTCGACATGTAAAGAACTGAGGACAGAATGGAAGTGTGTATATACTAGAATTAAAAATAAACCCACACACTTTTACCAGTGTTCGTGGTCTTTTCAGAATAGAGGAGTACACAAATGGGGGACAAATAAGAATTCCCTAGGCATATTTCTATGGAAAATTATATGCAGCAGAAATTAAAAAGCTCTCCTTCCATTTCTAATCTAAATTGGGCCTCCACGTGCCCAAGGATTTGTTTCCAAGCACAGAACTCCCAGCACACATTCTACACAGAAACGGAAAGGTTTTAATCAGACTGCTGGTTATAAAAACTGAGTGACTCTTGTGCTGAAAACTGTCAATATACAACTTAAGCACACCAGAGGTGCTCTTTGAACATGGGTGGAAACATTGACATAATTAATTTAATTGCCATGCACCATCTTAAAATATCTTGCTTCTTTAAAAATTAAACTAGTGACAATGTTTCTGCTTTCTTGAGAAATTTGCCATTACCGCCACTTTCTCCATTAGGAATAAGAAAAAAAAGTTGGCCTTCAGAAAGGAGTATACTTTTGGAGTATAAACTCACCGGAGAATCTTCTCTCCTTCAAGGCTGGAAAAGTAATAATGTGTGTTGTCAGGCATGGAGACTTCATCCCCCGGTTCAATGATGATGAACTTGGATACATTTCTGTATCACTCTTTGTATGCTGGAAAGGGAAAATCCAAAGCTTACTGACATGGCAAGTGCATGCAAGTCCCACTTCTATCCTGACTCCACAATGGAAGAAAAGCCACCACAGAATATAGGAGAAGAGCAGCTGTTTCAATCATGGACAAATGTCAATCAGCCCTTCTGATACTCTCCCTCCCACTCCTGGTTTTTTATCTCTAGAAGTTCAGTCTGTATCGACAAGGATAGCATTTGCTCACCCAGTGGGTCCACATGCGAAGCCAGATCACTGAAACGGGGGTTGTCCAACTCTTGAGTTATATTCATCTCGTACAATGGTTTCAACATATAAGACCAGCCACAATATGCTCGGAATTGGTGGCGGAAACTCTGCACAAAATTAAAATCATGAGACTTGAGTGAGTGTTGAAGAGGAAAACAGACTCAGAATTTTTGGGAGCTACATAATCTTTTTTAACACCTATGAGGAGCTACCAGTCACAAAATGGCAGCCTGAATGGTGGAGATGGTCACAAAATAGTGGCTGAGATGTCAATACCAGTCACAAAATGACAGCTTCTACAAAATTACAGCATTTCAGAGTCACGACTGCGAAGGGAAAAAAAAATTGAATTCACCTATATTTCATGTGCTGCAATTTCACAAGAACCCACAGTGGCATTAACTAACAAGGGGCCACTCATTAAGATTGCACAAGCTCCAAACAGAATCATAGGGTTGGAAGGGATCTCAAGGGTCATCTAGTCCAACCACTTGCACAATGCAGTAAAATCACAACAACCTCCCCCACAAACACATGCCCTGTGACCCCAGAAGATGACAGAACACTGCCAGGACACCTAGCCAAACTGGCTTGGAGAAAAGTGCTTCCTGGCCCAAAGTGGCCATCAGCACTACCCCTAGACATGTAAGAAGGGGCCACGAGAATTAAGCACTGGTGTAACTCTTCCTGTCCTCCCTTTCATGATCTGTCTAGGATCATGGAATCAGCAGTGCTGTCAGATAGAAGGCCATCCAGTCTCTTCTTAAAAACCTTCACCTCCCAAGGAAGCCTGTTCCACTGAAGGACCACTCTAACTGTCAGGAAGTACTTCCCAATGTTTTGCCAAAAACTTTTTGGATATAATTTCAACCCATTGGTTCTGGTTCAACCTTCTGTGGCAATGCAAAACAACTCTGTCCCATCTATATGATAGCCCTTCGAGTACTTGAAGATGGTTATCATATCATCTCTCAGTCATCACCTATCCAGACTAAATATACTGAGCTTGTTCAACATTTCCTCATAGGACTTGGTCTCCAGACCCCCCACCATCTTCATCACTTGTCTATATCCTTCTTAAATGTGGTGTCCAAAACTGAACACAATACTGTAGGAGATGTCTAACCAGAGCAGAGTAGAGTGATACCATCACGTTGTATGATCTGGACACTATGCCACTATTGATACAGCACAAAATAATGGAGAGACATCCAATGCACTTGCCTATTTAGCTACTACATCAAGCTGCTGACTCATATTCAGTGTGTGGTCTTCTGAGACCCCCTAGATCCTTCTCTCACATACTACTGCCAAGACAAGTCTCCCCATCCTATGATTATGCATTTGATTTTTCCTACCTAAATACAGAAATTTACACTTATCTCTGCTGAAATTCATTTTGGTTTAGCCCAGTTTTCCAGCCTGTCAAGATTACACATGGGCACGAATGGGGAAAAAACCCGAACACACTGTTCTTGGTTTGTTGCCACCCACGAACATGAACAGACAAACAGTAATGAACATGTCCCATTGACAAACATGTTTGGTGTTCGTAGTTCGTGGGGGCTGTGATGGCAGCTGCTCCAGAGGTCTGCCGTGAAGAGTACTGCACAGCCTTTGGCAACCGACAGCTCCCTGCGACCATGTCTTGCACTGACTGGTAGAGGGCAAGCAGGATTTGACATCCCACGGTGCACCATGACGGCATGGAGAACCATGGGGCAAAGTGCTGGAGAAGCCTTTGGAAGCCCACACCCTCCACGACAGATAGGGGGAATCCTTTCAGAGCAATCATCTCTGCCACAACACGAATGCCTACTTCCTGAGCCCTTGACCTCACCCTTTTCAACAGCACTATCCCTGACCCCGATGGAACAACCTCCCCAAGGGTGGCCTGCCTGACCATTCCGCTCCCACCAGTAGCACCCTCGGGGCAAGGCTTCTTGCTTGGGGTAGATTCTGGTGACCCTCCCACTGATCCCAGCTCAGAGGAACTGGTGGCCCTCTGTCTCCCCCCCCCCCCCGCCGCCAAATGTTTCACTGTCCGAGGACGGAGACCACAGTCTTGGGTGGTGCGTCTTCAGGTGCCTGGTCAGGACTGTCGATGACAGGTACTTCGGGTCATTGCCCCTGCACACCAGGCCATTACAGACATGGCACCCCACCACACGGGGGTTGTTTGGAAGGGCCCGAAAGTGCCTCCATACAGAGAGTTTGAATAATGGCCCACTAACTGTTCCAGGAGAGGAATTACAAAGGGTTACTGCCTGCACCGTGGAGCTGACAATGAAATACCGAGTGAGGGATGGACTGCAGGCAGGGACAGCACCAGGAGTTTGGGATGGGGATGGGATGGACGTTTGGTCAAACCCCAACTATTCCTCCATGGATCCCTCACCCCCCCCTCCTCAAACAGTTTAAAGAGTTCTTCTTCCCCCTGCGGCAAGAGCTCTTCAGCCTCCTCCGCAGCCCCCACAGATAATTTGGGGGGAGCAGGAGTCTCTGCTGCCCCAGAGCTCTGCCCCACACTGCTTCCCATGGGGCAACCAGGACAATCTTTGCACTCCTCCCACGACCACCCTTAGCCCCCGGCCAAAGCCTCATTGTGCCAGCAAACAAAAATTAAGGAAGAGAGAAAAGGAGAGAACACTGTGAGCCCTCAGCCAAGGTGTCAACTGGGCTTGACCCCAGGGCCTGGCAGCAGCCCTGGAACCAGAGGGAGGCGCTAGAACCCTAGCCCAGCACTCCCAGATACCTGACCAGATCAGACAATGTTAGTAATAATCAGTGTGAGCCCTCAGCCGAGGTGACCACTGAGCTTGGCCCCAGGGCCTGGCAGCATCGGAAGCCGTGTGTTATATGCCCTGAGTTTTTTGTTTCTGTACCTACCTGCGAGTGAATGTTTCCCAGCATATGTGCCACTTCATGCAAATCTTTAGTGTTCTCATCTCTGGTTACAGGCTTTGAATTTTTGTCATTCTCCCCCATAGGACTTAGTTCAAAATCCTCCTTATCAGGTTTGCAAGGCACTGATCAAAACCCCTTTTTACCCTTATGAGGTGCAAACCTTCTCTTGATTGAAGAGCTTCATCTCAAAACCCTAAGCCATGGTCCAAAAAACCAAACCTTTCCTGATGCACCCTCTATGTAGCCAGTCATTTATTTGCAGTATTCTTCTTTCCCTTCCTAAACCATGGCCTTTGACAGGAAGAACTGTCAAAAACACAACCTGTGCTCCCAGGTCTTTAACTTTTTTACCCAGAGCCACATAGTCTCTTTTAATGCATTCTGGGCTATGCTGGGCAGTATCATTTGTTCTCATATGAATGAGCAAAAAAGGATAGTAATCTGTGGGCTTGATGAGTCTTCCTACTCTTTCTGTTACATCCTGGATGAGTGCACCTGGTAGACAGCATACCTCTCGAGACAACAAGTCTAGTCAGCAGCACACTTTACACTCTACCTTTCACAGTAGAGAATCCCCAATTACCAGCTTGTGCCTTCTCCTATATTGGGGAGAAGAAGCATGAGTCTTCTCATCCATGGGGGCCTAAGGAATCTGAGGAGGCCGGGAAAGTAGTCCTTGATCCAGTGGTCCAGAATGAATATCTATTGGGAGATCTTGGAGCAGATTGCTTAGCATCAGAGGCTCAGAATGTCTCCTGATTTTCCTGCTCCTGTGGGTTACTTCCTTCCATGCCCCACCTCCTGTATTGGGTGCTCCTCCAAATCCGGAGATACTTTTTCCTCCTCCTCCAAATCCTGAGGTACCTGACCCTCCTTTTCCTGTTACCCTCTCAAGAGTACTACTCTTGAGAAAAAAAAACAGTATGAGAAAAACAACAGTGATCACATTTAAAAAACTCAGTTAACACCAACATTCTCAGCTTTGGCATATAGAATGTGCAAGGGGGAAATACTAGTGTGACCAGCCATTCAGCTTCCTCTCAACCCACCCCAGCCAACCCAAGACAATTGACTATGCATATTAAGCAGATTTAGTCCCTTCTAAGGCAGTTGACTTCAATGGATTTATAATGTTCCTCAGTTCTGCATTGCCATGGAAATGAAGAAGGAAAACATTTTTTAAATCAAATTCTGGGGAGAGAGACCATGGGACAGCCATGGGAAAACAGTTTGAGAGTATGCTTGCAACCAAATATTTGCTATACAGTTTTCAAAAGAACACAAATAATTTTATGAAATATTCAGGCTTGCTGCTTACAGTTTGTAACCAACCTGCAATTTATATGGACATCTTCCTTGGGTTACTTGTGCAATTTGAGTCTCACCTCAGTAAAGTTGAGATAATCCATGCCAATGGGAATAATTGCAGCAACCCTCCTGTCAACTGCTGCAGTCAGCCAAGCGGTCCATGCATTCTGCAGGAAGAAGAAAGCAGACTGACTAAAAGCTTAAAGGTTGTGGGAGGAAAGACACACAGTCAACTCAACAACTATTGGAGTGTCACAGAACAGCACTCAGGTCGGATGATGCATATATAAGCAGCAATGCCGCCAAGAGACAATGAACAATGTGCTTAGTCAGGCCACTCATACGTACCATTGATCTACCTATCAATGTGAACTGTGTGATGCTTCCATTATATGTTTTCATCAGGTAATCTGTGATGGTGTCCATGGCTCTCACAGTGGCCTGCAGAGACAAAACAAGAGATGGGCCTCCTCATGAGGATCAGGAGATGCTTACACAGAGATCACCTGTGTGTTATGTGCCGTCAAGTCGCCTCCAACCTATGCTGAACCTATGAAGGAAAGACCTCCAAAACGTCCTATCATTAACAGACTTGCTCAGATCCTGCAAGCTGGAGGATGTGGTTTTTTTTATTGAGTCAAGCCCTCTTGATTAAGGTCTTCCTCTTTTCTGACTTTTCTAGAGAATCTTATCTTCTCATTATGTGACCAAAGTACGATAGCCTTAGTTTTCTCATTTTAGTTTCTAGGGAGAATTCAGGCTTGATTTGATCTAGTACCCACTTATTTGACTTTTTGGCTGTCCCTGGTATCTGAAAACTCTCCTCCAGCACCACATTTCAAATGAAGAGCTTGCCTAGATGTAAGAAAAACACCATCCCAAAACTGTTTGCATGTTAGGGCTCTGTGTTATATAACCTCCCATAGAATCTGCAAAGCTAATAATTGTGACACAGAATTTCAGATGGACAAAACTATTTCTGTTGAAATGCGGGGGGTTTAATTCTTTGCAGGTGTCAATGATTGAACACGAGTCTTGGGAAGGTCTGCTAATAACATGACTCCAGTACATGATCCTCCTGAAATACCTGGACATTTTCACTTTTTATCTTATGCTTATCCATTCCTGCCAGTAATACAACATATTAAGAATTAAGGATTACAAATGGTTCAATTGTTCCTCGCACCATGGGGTACAGTGGGGCAGATTGGCCATTTAACTAACTAGGAAACATCTTGGTGGGCCACTACTCAGATGGGCCACTGGCCACTGCAGCCACTAAAGGGCATGGCCATGGTCTTCAGGGCTTCTTATACTTGGCTTGACCCTAAGTTGCCAGTGGTAGAAGAAGAGGTAACAGGTTAATCTAAATCAATGCTGCCACATCTGCAGAGAGGAGAGCAGGAGGCAGCACTTGCACTCAGACCCTGTTGGTGAGTGGGAGCAGTTGCTTCCCCCTCTTCTTCATTATGAGGACAGTTCAAATGCAAGCACAGTAGCCTTTGCCTCCTCACTTCTCTCTCCGGAGGATACAGTGGCAGATAAGAAGGTAGTGGTAGCCGCCCAAGGGTTCCTCAGAGCCTCCCAGTGCATCATGTGGCATGAGCTGATCGTGTGATACATCTGGACATGTTGTCTACCCATGTTACATGGGATCAAAGTAATTTTTAACAACCTAATCCACCCCTGAACTTTTTAGTCCAACCCTGAACACACAGCCAACTTAGGGAGACAGAAAAAGTATTTGGGAAAGAGACAGAGTGGATTCTCTGGGATCTGTAGCCATCCTTGGAGGACACAACTGTGAAGGTTACCTTGACCATTGGAAATTGCACAAGCCAATGTGGGGGCGTAGCAGAGTCATTCATAAATCTCCACCAGGAATATGCCAATATATCATATTCTGTAATATTGTCATGTCCTAAAGGGTGTTTCTGGAACAAAAGAAATGAGATGAACATAGAGGTTACATCACTTTTCTCAAAAGAAATGGGCTTTTCCTATCTGAATATGTAAAATGATATTGGTCCGTCTAGTGGAATTTATCAGAAATGCACTTGCCAGCAAACCCCACCTTCTTATTCAAAGCCTGCCCCACTGAAAATCTCTCTATACGAGACCTCTGACACAAGGATACTCAAGTGAAAGGAGACACAATGTGAGCCATGAAGCTGAGTTTTAAAAGACAGATCGGTAGACCAATAGCTGAATTTTGGGGGAAATGGAAGGATTTCCTTGACTACTTAGGCTAAAATTAAGATTAATTAAGGTAACTCGAAGCAAAGATAAGAAGATAAAACATAGGGAAATGATTAATTAAAATAGTTGAAATCAAAGTTTGGGTATAAGTAACCAAGGAGAAGGAAGGAGAGTTATTGTATAATTAAGTTGTGTTATTATATATTCTGCTTGTATTTTTTTTATCAGTTTAATCGAATTTCAAATGTAGTTCTTGTCTAAGTTTTTTTGTGCACTTCCTGCTATTATCTCTTTTCTTTTAAAATAAATTTTCTATATCACACACAAACATACAAAAGACAGATCGGAAGGCACTGTCAGTTTCACCACTCTACAGAGCCACCTTCTGGGAGGCAAAGAGGAAATAAACAAACCCTCTGAGGAGCAGTCTTTGCAGGCAAGAAATGTGAGCAGTCTGTCCAGCCTCCGCCATTTTTAATAACTGCTTATGATCAAACTCGTAAGCCATTGAACCTGATGCGCCTTAATTTGCATTAGGATGCCAGCCAGCTGAGCAAAACGTTGTTGGATCCCGCCCGGTAGAATGAGTCATGAATGGAATGTTAGTAAAAGCCACGTGACTGGGTGTGATTGGCCCCTGCCTCGCCACGCTGTGGAATGTGCTATCCTTGACAATAAAGGTGCTTGTAAGTCATCCCCTGGTACATTCCAATCTCCCCTCTTCCCATTGATTAAATCCTATCCTGCAATCAGGCTCTGATAAATTTAAAATTCATCCTGGGGACGTTTAATCAAATCTCTAAACTCATTAGCTAAATCCCAAGACTGCTTAATGAATTCCCGTTTCTTTGTAAGATACCAAGTGGAACCGATCTAATTCCTTTGCTACACTCCAGTAGCACCAATCAAAGGTACTCAAACCTTTGTCATTCCCAGGAGATGACCTTTAAGGTCCTTTGTCCTTACAGCAGAAGTCACTCTCCAGCCTCAGGGTTCATTTTTCCTATAAAAATATGGGTTTTGCACCACTCAAATTTTGTGTGCTTTTTTGAATCCAAGTGCTGTACCTTCGGAGTCCCCCTCTCTGAGCTTCTCCTGGTTGAGAATGCCAGCTGTTTGAAACCCTCGTCCTCTGTGGACTACTCTAGGTAATTGTCACTCAAAAATCCCTGAAATCTATTCCAATTTTCACCACTGCTTTCCTAGGAATCTTGAGTGCTTGAGGGTTACTTCTTGTATGTGTGAGTTTTCTCCTTTAAATAAAGGTACTCCTTGTTTTGGAAAACACCTGTCTCCTCAGTTTCCCGGGGGGGGGGGGGGGGGAGCTGTAAGTATTGGTGGAATATCTCACTTGTTACCCCTCTTGCATAGCCTTCTCCTTGCCGCTAATTCCCCTACTCACAAGGAGATCCATTCCGGTAACAGAAAGAACACTCTGGGTGCCACAAAGGTTGCTTCTTCCCATCTTTTCTGTAACTGGACATGGAAGCAATTTCCTGCATAAAAATTTGCACAAGCCAGCACCTGCTGCTGCCAATTCAAAAACAACACACACACACACACACACCCCATTTCTGACTCTCTTGTCTCCTTATCTTTGAACAAAATAAACTTCAGTAAAGTGCATGCTTACTTAACCGGCTAGTGATGAGCCTAGCCAAAACAGACTGTCTTTCAGTCACATAAAAGCGCCCCCCCCCCCCGCTTTGAATGAACATTTCGCTGGATTGGATGATGCTAGTGAATAATACTACCAGGAGTGCTGAAAGGGCTGGGGGATAAAAGGTGCTCTAAAACCACAATTCCTGGGCAGAGTGAATCCTCCCCATATGAGGTTGACACACAGGGACTTTCCCTAGGGGCTGTTTTCTGTCCCCTTGCATCACTTCGTGGTTTGGAGGGGAAACCAACAGAGACTTCGGAGAGGCAAACAGGAAATAAATCCTCTCAGAAGTTAACTTTGCAGGCTCTGAAGAGAGGGGAAATTGACAAAGCCTTTCCATCTGTCTTTTAAAACTCGACTTCCAGGTTAACATTGGACAACACTTCCAGGGCTTTTTTTCTGGGAAAAGAGGTGGTGGAACTCAGTGGGTTGCCCTTGGAGAAAATGGTCACATGGCTGGTGGCCCCGCCCCCTGATCTCCAGACAGAGGAGAGTTTAGATCTAAACTCCCCGCCCCCTGATCTCCAGACAGAAGGGAGTTTAGATCTAAGCTCCCCTCTGTCTGGAGATCAGGGGGCGGGGCCACCAGCCATGTGACCATTTTCAAGAGGTTCCAGAATGCCATTCCACCGCGTTCCAGCTGAAAAAAAGCCCTGGTCACTTCCACATGTCCTTAATGACATGGCCTGCTAACAGGATTTTGGTGGGTTATCTCATTCAATACATATATCACCGTTTCCCATGTGCAAGCAGGTCATGACGAACCCGGGTTTTGAGCGTTTTTTGTGAAACTTGTTATGTTCCATTTTCGTTTTTATGTCTCTTTTTTCGCATGATTATCTACCATATCAATGCATCTGGGGGCTTTTTTGCCCTTTTGTAGTGCCCTCCCACAAATCTCCAACCCCTCCTCTTGCCATTACCCCTCCCACACAAGTGTCTGGCTCGCATGCGTGATCGTATAATTCCTCCCCCTTTTTGTTTTTACTTTTTAAAATAGTCCTTACGCTATTATGATGCAGTGCTTGCTACACTGGATCACTCAGCAATCGATCAGTTTAGGAACAACATTGGGAACAGAATGCTGTTTCTGATTTTATTTCAAACTAGCATTAAAGCCTGTTGTTTTGGAAAATACAACAGCCTCTAGCAGAGCTTCAACCCTGCCTTGCACCTCTCCCCATAGCAT
Source organism: Eublepharis macularius (assembly GCF_028583425.1). Lineage (NCBI taxonomy): Eukaryota > Metazoa > Chordata > Lepidosauria > Squamata > Eublepharidae > Eublepharis > Eublepharis macularius. The sequence continues at coordinate 172,190,200 of NC_072792.1, forward strand.
CAGTCAAGAGGGGAATGGGGAAGAGATCAGGAGCTCCCTCCTCCTCTGATCCCTCAGCTGCCGCTTGGCTTGTGCACAGCCTTCCCAAGTCCCATGGAGGCGGCAGGGAACACCACCCCTGCTACTGTGGGACATTGGGAGGGCCTTATCGCCACACTGAGCCTTCCCCCAGCCTGTACTGAGCTCTTCCAGGCCTCTGGAAACCCCAAGGAGGCAGCAGAAAGGCACATCGTTTTGCCCCTCACTCACTTCTTATCCCTGCATATTGCCCCTCCACGGGGATAAGAAGTGAGTGCTAGGGAACATGGTTTACCTTTTATATATAGGATATGAAATCATGCAATTGCGCTACTGTTCGCATATTTATTAAACACTTTTGCATTTAAATCTTTGGGAAATCAGCAGTAGAGTAATACGCATGCCCAGTTTCTACAGAAACTGAAAGACAGGACAATGAAATTGTAGCAGGACTAGGGATTTCCCAAGGGCTTGAAACCAAACAGAATCTTAAGAAGGAAAGATTTTATTAAGCCGGCTGGCTCAGCTGTGATATAAGAAATCACTAAAATTCTGAGCCCCGTTCAAAACAGCTCAGATGCTAAAATAGTTAAGCTTGATTACATCACATAGCATGTGGTACAACTTGATTACAATTTTACAGCATTTCAGCTTCATCATCAAGATCATTTGCTCCAGACACGACCTTTCTTAACACAGCATAACTGCAGACATTTCTTTTAAATCAGCAGTTTCATTAACCTTGAAGCAGTCTATTCTGAGATTGTGAGATACACAATGTAGTATACTTCCTCTTTTCTCAGGCAATAGATTTCCTGTTTCAACAGTGTCTTAGCTAACTTGACATAGCTAGATTTTACTCAAGCATGGATTTTATTTAATCATTCTTAAATGTTAGCAATCAGTCATTAATCAGAACATTATAGCACTTATTAGTTAATAATCAATATAGTATAAAGCAATTTCTTTGAACCCTGCTACAATATAGTGCAATCCCGCATGTGCTCAAAACAAAACAGAAAGGTGAGTTGGGTGGGAATGCACCAATGTCATTTGTGATGAGATGCAGAAAGAACGCTCTTTCTGTTTTGGGACCTTTTTCCTCCCCTTCCACTACAAACACATACAAGAAATGCATGAGGACACTGCCTATGGAAGGTGAGTTATGAAAGCAGGTTGGGAAGAATTGGCTTTGGAACAGAGAAAGCCTAAAAAAAAAAAAAGGAGCATGTGGAAGCAACCATTGCATCTCCCTTCCCTTGAGCGTCCTCGTGTAACGCGTCTTGTGTAGAGAGACTCTGAAATGCTGTTGAAAGGTGGATTCTGGTGCAGTAGCATGGCACAGCATACTGGAAAATCCTAGTGACTGGTTTGGTTGTCAAAGAGAAGTTCCACAAAGAAAAGCCCTTCAGTACTTACATAGAAGGTGAGTGGCTCAACAGGAACTGGCCTCAGCACTGCTACAATCCTACAGAGAGACAGTAGTCACTTCTCTTGTGAGTACAAATGAGCTCTTAGCCTGTTGTCTTTAGAAGCCTTTTTTAAAAAAGACAGATTGTGCACTCCAACACCAAAGAGGGAAAAGGTCAAGGTCAAGGTAGTCCCCTGTGCAAGCACCAAGTCATTGCTGATCCATGGGGGCGGGGGGGGGACGTTGCATCATGACGTTTTCTTGGCAGACTTTTTACGGGGTGGTTTGCCATTGCCTTCCCCAGTCATCTATACTTTACCCCCAGGAACCTGGGTACTCACTTTACAGATCTCAGAAGGATGGAAGGCTGAGTCAACCTTGAGCCGGCTACCTGAACCCAGCTTCCGCTGGGATCAAACTCAGGTTGTGAGCAGAGCTTGGGCTGCAGTACTGCAGCTTACCACTCTGCGCCACAAGGCTCCTGACCAAAGAGGGAAAGCCCCTAAATATTCATAGAACTTTTTTTAAAGGAAGCGGACAACTTACTGGCAAGCTGGGTTGGCACGTGGTGCAAGACGGATTGGAGGCAGAATGAGTTGAAGGAGGAGGAGCATCCTTCCTGCACTGGGCCAGCCTCATGGTCAGCGCCATTTACATCCAAGCATCCACAGGAGCAGCAAGTCACCCTCCCACCCTCCGCTGATTATGGACTGATGGGGGGAACTGTCACAACTTTATGGGTTGGCGGTTTTTGAGGCATTGGGCTGGATCCCAACAGGGTGAGTGGGCCGTTGGGACTGCTCACCCCTATGGACCTGGAAGCAAGGGTTGCCAGGCAGGGCTGGCGATGGAACACCAAGGTGCCGGTGGGAGACTGGTGGGTGATGCATTGGTCGGCAGCCAGGCCTATGATGCCAATGGGGATCCGTACCCAGATGCCAGGCCAATGCTCCATCCAGCTGTAATCAATAAAGCTGTGGTCATTTCTAACCCAAGCAAATGTCTGGTGTGATTATTAGCCTCAACACAGTCTGACATAGCACATAGGTGACAAAACAAAAATCATAAAGTTCACCCTAACTTTGGATGGTACAATGGAATACCTGGCCAAATCCTTAGGGTTTTTTTAGTTTCTTTCATTTCAAAGGGGTCTGCCCTTAAATCATACAATTAGGAACAGCGTATTGAAATTTATTTTTAAAATGAAAATATCCCCCAGTTGTTATGAGCATAGTTGTCTGTCTGTCTGTCTCTGTCTATGTATCCCCCAGTTGTTATGAGTGCAGGTGTGTCTCTGTCTGACTGTCTGTCTCTCTGTGTGAATATGATTGTCAAGACAACATATATTTTGTACGCTGTTTTCTGTTTTTTAAAATGATGGGCTTCAGAGACTACAGAGTTTTCAAATCATAATACATCCAGTGGCGATTGCTAATAACCCTTACCGACTCCCTAATATCTAATTTCCTTTAAATACATTTCCCAGTCATATTGAGAAGCTGTTAACAAAGCCTTTGCTTTGGGTCACAACACACTCAGGAATTCACTGTCTTATACCCATTCAAACTGTTGGCCCATCAGGGTCAGCATTGGCAGTGGCTCTCCAGGGTCTCAGGCCGAGGTCTTTCACACCACCTACTGCCTGGTCCTTAAAAAGAAACAGAGGGCAGGGGTTGCCCCTGGGACCTTCTACATGTCAAGCAGAGGCTCTTCTACTGCCCCGCCCTTTACAACCCTTCGTTACTCTTGATTCTGGATTATGTAACAGTGTTGCCTCATTGCCCAGAGCATCCCATTGAAATCCTAAGCAGTCACACCCTTAAAGCCATTGAGGGTATAACTTGATTTAGCATTGCCCTGTGAGACAGGAGACCCAATCCACCACTGATGATGGGTTGCTGAGAGGTTAAAATGGATAAGAGGAGACAGTCATGTAGGCCATCCCGAAAGGAGGAGGAAGGGAGGGATGAAAATGCAATAAATCAATAGATAGATATATCCTTCTTAGCCACATGCCTCTCATGGTTCTTAATGCACACACAGCTGGAGTCTAGCTCCATCCTTGGAAAAGTGTACCAGCCCTAAGATAGAAAGGTGTAGCTTATGTCACTAAGCAACCCATTTTACTCACGATTTAGATGCAGTTGCTAAAAACATCAGTTCCATTTCTAACAAACGAATACTTGATGAGGATGCATCGTTTTGTCCTGGGGTGATTACGAGGAGGCATGAATCCTTAATGTTCACCCTTCGAGGCGCAATAATGGTCAGTCTATGAAACCAAACTGGTTGATCTATTTCAGATTCTAGGAAGGGAAACACAGAATTCTGTATTCAGGACATGGCTCCTCAGTATTCCCTCTAACTACATCTTCCTGCCCCAGAGATCCTTTTGTATCAAGCAAGAGGACCACAAAGAAGGATTTCTCAAAGATCAAAATCTGGAGTGGAGAAGGCAGGAGAGCACTTTAACCCTAACTCTGGCTGGCCTGTGCAGAGGGGAGGAAATGGAGCAGCCGAAGCTGAGAATGCCAGTGCAGCTTCAGAAAAGCACAAGACGGGCCTTATGCAGTTTTGTTTCTCTTAAAGCAGCAAAGACCTGCCATCCCTCAACACTAGGAGGGAGCAGTCCTGCAGAAAGTTCTTGTACAGTTTGTGGTTATGTATGTGGCTTTTCTTTCTGCTGAGCCCGTGAATCCTAGTCATTGTAAGATAATTTCAGAAATCCTCCAGAATTTCACATAGCTGGACAGCACTGTACCACTCCTAGGATTCCCAAATCTGCATTGAGAAATTCCTGGAGGTTTGGGGATAGAGCCTGGAGAAGCCAGGGTCTGGGAACTGCAGAGACCTCAGTAGGCTGTAATGCAATATGGAGTCCACTATCCAAGGAAGCCATTTCCTCCAGGGGAACTGATCTCTGTAGTCTGGACACTTATTGTAATTCTGGGAGATCTTCAGGCCCCAACTTGAAGTTGGCAAGCAAAATCATTCCATCACTGGGCAAAGGCTGAAACTTTCCTGCAGCCTAAGGAAAGTTCCTCCAACTTAAGTGGTTTTTGCTCTGCAGAATACCCCTCTTAGCAAAATATACAGGCACCTATGTCTGTTCCTGAAGAGAAGGCAGTGTGATATAGCCTGATCTCACTATATCTCAGAAGCTAAGCAGGGCAAGCAGGGCAAGGAGCCCCATGGCGCAGAGTGGTAAGCTGCGGTACTGCAGCCAAAGCTCTGCTCACGACCTGAGTTCGATCCTGGCAGAAGCCGGGTTCAGGTAGCCGGCTCAAGGTTGACTCAGCCTTCCATCCTTCCAAGGTCAGTAAAATGAGTACCCAGTTTACTGGGGGTAAAGTATAGATGTCTGGAAAAGGCAATGGCAAACTACCCCATAAAAAGTCTGCCAAGAAAATGTGATGCGACGTCCTCCATGGGTCAGTAATAATAACTCAGTGCTTGCACAGGGGACTACCTTTACTTTTTAAGCAGGGTAAGTACATGGTTAGTACTTACCAATGAAGACTGCAGAGGAAGGCATTGGCAAAGCATCTCTATATGTCTATTCCACATCATGGACAGAGGTTGCAAGTAGCCCTCTTGCTGGGCCACAGCAAAATCCAAACACAAAAACCTTAGGATACTTTCTTATAAAGTTGTTTAGAAGCATCCTACATTAACGGCACCTTCGGCCACAACTAAACACAAAAGCATCCAATTGAAAATATGCAACTACTGATTTTTATATTTTCAGATGAATGCAATGTGGTACTGGCATCAGTGCATGATTATATCCTGCTACATAAATGACTAACAGTGTTTGAGACAATTCACTTCTTACTTTGGTGCACCTTCAGAGGTTAATGCCGTAGAGGAAAACTCCTGTGAGCAAACGACATCGAATAGGATTGGACTTACTTCTGAATAGACCTACTTAATATTCTCCCCACCCCCCTTAGAAACCTGGTTTCTGGGTGAAGTGAAGAAAACCTGTCTATACCAATGTTTTCCATTGGTGCTACACAGGATCCAAGCCAAAGCCCCTTAATTTTTCACTGCAGATCAATTGGGTATTTCAATGTCTTTCTCACCAAGTTCTACATGGTGCCCTCCTCCCTTCCTCTCCAAGAGCTTTAAGAATCTCCTACCCTTCCAATGCTACTTACCATCCAGCCACTTCTGGGACGTCATATTGATGGTATGAATTATCGAACCGAAGAAATGATATTCTCTTTTCTCTTTCTGCAGAAAGGTATATTCATAGTGAGGATCAGGGAGGTTCACAAATTCATCCAATGCCTTCCATTCCATCAGCCAAACAGAGGACAAGCAGGCTCCAAAGATGTAAATGGTTAGAGGATGCATGTCCCAGCACCGAGATGGAGTCTATGCCTCTTCTCTCCTTAGAAGTGTTGCCTGCCAATGGAGAGAGGTTTGCTGCCTATTTCTAGTGATGGGAAGGAAGATAGCTTTGCTGGCGTGGCTTTCAACAGGAATGCCACATAAAAGGTCTCCTGTTACCTTTAAACACCACCCAATACCTTTGGGCTGAATCACTGACACAGGTGGTGGCAAAATCATCCAAATGCTCCAGAGGAGGAGCCAGGCAAGTGTGTCTTGCCTCTTGGCAGGTCTCAAGATTCAGCAAAGTCAAAAGAGGACTGGAAAATTTCTCCATTATGAGTATAACCTGCCAAATGTCCAATATGCTCACCCAACAGTCCAGGAAAAATCATTTTCCATGCCTCATAATGGTGGAGGAGAAGGCAGGACTCAATCACCATTCAGATGCCCATTTGCTATTTCGTGGGATTGTGCTGCATGCTGTGAATTTTGATTTCTACCTTGCAATCCATAGGATGCCAATAGATTCTTGTGGCCTGAGTATCCATCCACATAGAGGAGGACTACATACCATGGTTTAACTACGTATCGCCCATAACCTTTAATTTTTTCTGTTTCCTGCAAGGACTATTTCTGATGCAAGTTCTTCTTTTGCCAATATTCTAGTATGCTTTGAGTGTGTCTAGGTTGATGAATCTCGAATTATTCTTCTCTATTTTTACACTGTCAGCTCAGATCAAATGTTTATTTTATTTGCTTCATTCAACTCCACCCTTCTCCCCAACAGGGACCCAAACTGGCTTACATCATTCTCCTCTCCTCTGTTTTATCCCCTCAAAAACCCTGCTGAGTACATTAGGCTGTGTGACTGGCCCAACTTCACCAGGCAAGCTTTCGTGGCACAGCTGGGAATTGAACCTGGATCACTGTAACAACTACCCCAATCTGTCTCTAGGTAAGATTGTGCAGTTGAGAGAGAACGTCTCTCAGGAGACTTTGAAGTCAGTATCTCTCTTTTGGGATAAAGTAGGCTAGCTGGGGAAGGCTTAACTCTACCTTGGAAACAGGACAGAGTACCTGATTGTGAGGCTGTCTCTGGTGATAAGCAGACCTGGTACCATTTAGTCTGACTGTGGGGAAAGAGAACTTGGTGAAGGTGGAATCCTATGTGCATGAAAGAATCCAACCTGATGGCTAGGCAGCAAATGCCTGTTCGTAACATCAGATGTTGAAGAGAACTCAGACCACATCCTGAAGCTATAACTTGCTCAGTTTTAAGTGCCTCATCCAGGCCTCTCCAGTAACTGCGTGGAGACTGTGCTGCTGAACTGTTCCTTAAAAACTACTTGCACCTAGATAAATCATCTTTCTTCTTGTGTTAAACCTCCTTCTTTAGTGATCTTTGTACTCTTCATGTGCATTACAAACCTCACAGCAGCAACCCAAAGTCTTTACAATCACTACTGTAAGGACACCCTGACCTGGATAGCCCAGGTGAGCCTGATCTCATCAGATCGCAGAAACTAAGCAGGGTCAGCTTTGGTTAGTAATTGGATGGGTGACCGCCAACGAAGACCAGGGTTGCAGAGACAAGCAATGTCAAACTACCTCTGTTTGTCTCTTGCCATGAAAACCACACCAGGGGTCACCATAAGTCAGCTATGACTTGAGGGCACTCTCTACCACCACCATATCCTAAGGACATTTTGAAATTGAGGGTAAGGCTTATATTGAAAAATCAGCTATGCCCCCCAAATTCATAAATGGTAGTGTGGGTCCCCTCACTTACAAGAAAGGGTCTGGCAGTAGTAAAAATAAATTTTCAGTACTTTTGGTCAAAAGCCTTTTCAGCATTGAGTGAGAGAACAGCAACTTCAGTACATCTCTTACTATTTAATGCAACCAAATCAGCAACTGACGTAACATTATCAGAACCTTGCCTACCTTGTACAAGTCCTATCTGTAATACACTTTTGAAGTGCGTGGCAGTTAGTATCTTAGTATCTATATTCATCAAAGAAATAGGCGGAACAACTACAAGTCACATAATGTGGTCCAATGTGGTCCCTGCCTCTAAAAGATTACATAGGTTGCCTTCCCACCTTTGGCCCTACACATGCAACACAGAAATTGTGGGTAGCACTAGTACTGTTTAAAACATTATTTACTGATCTGCACCAAGTACCGGAACACAGCTTTACCAGGATAGCTTCTTAGCTGAGCAGAAGAAAAGGACCAGTCGGGGGGGAAAAACTTGATTGAGCAGTATATGCCATAATCAGCACCTATAATGTATTTATCAAAATATATTTATAGAGCACAAGGGCTCTTGGCCCGTGGCTCTTAGCCTGGGGCATGCAGCTTGGGAGCAGTCATCAGCTAAATGAGTTGGAGGATAAGAGAGGATAGGAAGAAACTGGTTCTGAGATGGATGCAACAACCGATCAACACTGCTTGCATAAATATATGAAGACTAGCAACAAAGCCTGTTGTGGGGAAAAAAAATACACGGGCTCTAGAAAGGGGAGGGTGAGCAGGCAGGCATTCACTCCTCCTCTGTCACTAATTCCAGCTGGTGAAGGAAGAGGTTGGGCATTGTCATCTGCTCCATGCCTGATCTGCCTGATCTCAGCCATGTGAAGGGGTTGTGGGCTTTGATACCTGCTCCATGCCTGATACATGGGGGGTAAGGGGGGTGGAATTGCCTTCTGTTCTGAGCCTGACTATGGCTGGGTGAAGGGGGGCAGGCATTGCCACCTGCTCCGCCACTAGTAGTAGTAGTTTATATTTCACGGTCAATTACCAGCAATTAACAAAGACACCAATAGAAGGTACCACAGAAGGGTGCTCCGCCACTAATAGCAGCTGGGTTAAGGCTGTGGAGGGCATTGCCATCTGCTCCACTCCTAATACTAGGTGGGTTAAGGCGGGGGGAGGGCATTTCCACCTGCTCCGCTCCTAATACCAGCTGGGTTAAAGCAGGGGGGACATTGTCACCTGCTCCATGCCCGAACCCAGTCGGGTGGAGGAGGGCAGGCATTGCCATCTGATCTGCTCCTGATCCCAGCTCGGTTAAGGGGCGGTAGGCATTGCCACCTGCTACGCTCCTAATACCTGCTGGGTTAAGGCAGTGAGTGGGAAAAGCCACCTTCTCTGCTTCTGGTCCCAGCTGGATGAATGGTGGGTGGGCATTGCCAAGTGGTCCGCTCCTAATATCAGCTGGGTTAAGGTCAGGGGTGGCAGTGCCACCTGCTCCACTCCTAATAACAGCTGTGTTTTGATGGGAGGGGAGATTCTACCCGCTCCACTCCTGATCCCAGCTGGCTGAAGGGGGGTAGGCATTGCCAGCTGTTCCACTCCTAATATCAGCTGGGTTAAGGCAGGGAGAGGGCATTGCCACCTTCTCTGCTCCTAATATCAGCTGGATTAAGCCAGGGAGAGGGCATTGTCACCTGCTTTGCTCCTAATACCAACTAGGTTAAGGCAGGGGTGGGCATTGCCACCTGCTCTGCTCCAAATAACAGCTGTGTTATGGTGGGGGTGGTCATTGCTACCTGCTCCACTCCTAATATCAGCTGGGTGAAGGCAGGGGGTGAGCATTGCCACTTGCACCACTCCTAAAATCTGGTGGTACATAGGATGCTCCTATTCCCTCCCTCATAGGATTGTTATTGTGAGGATAAAACGGGAGAACAATATCAGCCACTTTGGGCCCATGTTGGGCAACAAGGCCAGCACAGGTAGGGTGGGTGGAAATATCCCCTCCTTTACAAAACAGAGGGGGTTAGAAACTTCCCAGAGCTATTAGACCATGTGTGGTGTAATGGTTACAATGTTACATGTTGAATCCCACCCAGCAATGGAAAGCTTGCTGAGTGACCTTGGGCCACCCACACAACCTCAGTCTAACCCATCTCACAGGGCTGTTGGGAAGATAACATGAAGGAGAGAAGAAATATATAAGCTGCTTTGGGTACCTACTAGGAGCTAAGCTACAAGTGACACCTGACACAGGTTGGACACTTGTCAGCTTCCCTCAAGTTTTGATGGGAAATGTAGGCAGTCTGGTCTTGCAGCTTGGCTCTCCATTTAATTGAAGTTTACAGAGTGGAAGTTTATGGGAGGGAGAACATGTGGTTGGGAGAAGAGTGCAGGCGTTGGGCTCTCGCTGGGTGCCCGCCTTCCCCTCAGCTGGATGTGTGCATAGGGGTTTCTATAAACTTCAATTAAATGGAGAGCCAAGCTGTAAGATGAGGATGCTTACATTTCCCATTAAAACTTGAGGGAAGCTGACAAGTGTCCAACCTGTGTCAGGTGTCACTTGTAGCTTGGCTCTAGGAGAAAAGCAGAATGTAACATAAGAGTATAAGAGTCTGGGAGTCTTACTTTTTGGACTTTGAGGTTATACCTAGACTATTGTGTTCTAGCTTGATAAAGTAACATCTGGTTTATGACTGAAGCCTGTACAGTATTGTTATTTAGCTTGTTACTCTTTTCTTCTCCTGTTTTGCACATCTATATAATTGTATTTTCTTGTATTTCTTTTAATAAACTTTATTAATCGTATTCTTTTAGTGATGTTTCATTTTCAGCAGCTCGATCTGAATCCAATGAATTTGCTGCATTGTGCAGGGGTTGGACTAGAGGATGCTTGCAGGGATCTTCCAGCTCTATGTTTCATGTGTTTCAGTACTTTGGCCTATTTGCCATGGCTACCCATGGAATTGTATTATAGAATTCAGTCTGCAAAGTGGTCTACATTGCAGGGTTGGTTTCTTTTGATTTAACAAAAGAAATGGTTTGGGATTTGTCTCTAGGTCTCAGCTGAGAGTTAGCCAGACAGACTGGTGATGGCTCCATTACTCTGGGAACTAAGGCTTCATTTCCCAATTTTGAGAGTTTTGACTCTTGAGCCCCTGGCTACCCATAGTCTGCTCCAGGTTTAAGGCCCAGAGGTGGCTGAGGAGTGGCTGCTTCTGCAGTTGCCAGACAGGGCATGCCCAGGATCAAGGGTGATCCAGCAGGAATGCAAGGGGGTGGAGCCCAGCAGTTCTTGGTGCAGCCCCAGTGTATGGGAGCAGGGAGGATGGGCAGGAGAAGCAGAAGCAACAGACAGCTGGCCAGTTGCTCTTTCTCCTCTCCCACATGATGGGACCAGAATGGACTGGGAGACCAGGGGGATAGGCTGCCCTCAGGCAGGAATGGCCTAAGGGTGCTATAAAGGGGAACTGACCCTAGTAAGTCAAGGGAGGAGGATGGGGTGGTCAGGCAGGCAACAGGCCACTTTCCAGTGGGGCAGTGGAGAAGACAGGTGAAGCAACCCTCTCTTCTGCCCACCATAAGGCCTTCTGCCCACCATGAGGCCTTGGGGAATTTTCTCCAAGCACCAGTCAGGATGGCGGAGATGTAGCAAGGCAGGGCTATGGGAGCAACAACTCACACTGGCTTTCAGAATAAGTAGATTTTTGGCTCTGTGGTTTAGGTAGTGGTAAATTTTTGCAGGATACTATAGGTATAAGGGGACAGAAAATGAGTAAGAGAGTAGAGAGAGGCTCTAGAGGACAGGCAAGGGATAAGACTAGAGAGGGGAGGGGGGAAGGGCTGCAGCTCTCCCCCTTAATCTGCATGGAGGAGGCCTGCCCCAGCTCAGCCACCATTCATCAGCCTGGGCTCCAACTTGGCTTGTGACCCCAAGACCACATGGCAAGTATTTACAAAACAAGGATTGCTATTTTGACTTCCACAACCTGCCTGTGCCTTTGCAGCCAGGAGACATAGCTGCACTAGGTGAATTCTGGAACAAGCAAACGTTTCTTTTGCCACAAACCCACATCCAACTCAGGCTTAGGCTGACCTTCCCCTACCCTGAGGTAAAACTTTTCCTCTTTAAGCCTATGAAGCTGTATACTGGGCTGGGAATCCTCTAGTAGCATGGTTGATGTTAAGCTTCAACTTTCCTTCTTGTCCCATCCTTAAGAAATATTAAAGATGGTTACCCAGCCAAGTCTTAGTAGGGAACAGATCAGGGGTTTGCACTTCTCTTTAGAAAAAACTGGCACACAAGGCTTGGGGAGGTTCAAAAGGTAACAGGTTTCTTTACAGGAGGTTAAAGTCAAAAGGCAGATAGGCAGGTGTTTGAAGAAACAGAAAGGTTTTTGTATAAGAACTTCACTGGTGTGAGGCACAAAACACTTGGTATAACACTAGGTTGCTGGCTTCTTTCAGAGGTTGACACTGCTTCACAAATGTTTCCCTTTCAAAGCACAGGCACAGCATGACTTCCCCTCCTCTCCAGACTTAAGGGTGCTCCACTGAGACAAACCCTTCCTAGATACTGGGCGGGCATTATAGTTATGAGTAGGGGTGTGCAATTCGGGTATATGATACCTGAAAAAAACCCGAAACAACCTGTTTTGGGTTGTTTTGGGTTTTCCCGAAACGTTTCAGAAAACCCAAAACGTTTTGGGTAATCCGAAACAGCGATTTCCGAAATGTTTCGGGTTGTTTCGGGTTGTTTCGGGTTTTTCAATGGGAAAATGCCTCCATCTTCCCGGACGCCTGGGGGAGGCATTTTCCTGCCGAATCAAGCCAAAATTGGTGGGGACCTTCCTATAACTCCTCTCTAACAACCCCCCCCCCAAGTTTCAGACCTATTGGACTTTGGGGGGCCATGTTATGGCCCCCCAAACCAGGTCCCCCTATCCTCGCCTAAAAAAGGGAAAAGTGAGCGTCTTTTTAGCTTGCTGCTGCTAATCTTCTTCATTATTTCCTATGGGGGAAAAATGAAGAGGCAGGCTTGCCTTGCCAGGGGTGGCATTTTGCATGCAAAATGCCCCCCAACCCTCAGGGGCCCTTCTCCCACCTTTCCTCCCACCCCCCACCAAGGCTCAGCCTGCTCTCACCTGGGGGGGCATTTCATGGCCTCCCCAAGTAGGTGCTCTTTTCTCCACCAATTCCACCTGGGGGTAAACCCGAAACGAGAAACCCGAAACGGTGTGCCTTTGCAGTCCCCTAGTTATAAGCTATAACCCTGTTCCTGGCACTGAAGGGGAGACTCCTTTCTACTCACTTCCTTGGCCCACTATAAGTTCCAGATCTCTCAAGTCTCAGCAGGAGTTAGTGCTGGTTTTCCCCACTTTAGTCCGAGGACTAACAGTGCTTCACAAACATTATTTCCTCTCACAGAGGATTCTCTGGCTGACCCTCTCGGGTCTAAAACCAGGCTCCAACTCCCTTCCACTCTCTTGTTTTCCCTCCAACTCCAACTGACAGCTTCCTCAACATTCCATCCCCAACTGCCATTTCAGGCTAGCTACATGGGGCGGGGTGGGGGGGAGGAAACATGTCAATCATAGCTCACTGACTGGAAATCTCAGCCTCTGAAGCTGAGTCCATCACAATGTCACTAAGAAAAGACTTCCGGTTTGGGATCCATGGAGGTCTAACGCAGCTCTAAGTGCAGAGCTTACCGGGCTGCCGTTTCAGCGGCCGGAGGGGCACAAATAGCCCCCAGCCACCTGCTCTCAGGCGGAGAACAGGCAAAGAACGCTCAAAGACCTCAGGGCGCGTTGATCTCGGGCGAGGGGGGGTTCTGCGCTAAGGATTCTCTCTCGACCCTTGAGGTCCCACCCTTTGACAGGTCGGCATAGATCTCTGCGACAGACCCGGGGCCAGTGCGGCTGGCATAAGACCTTCGTGCCCAAGCTTCAACAGGGGGAAAACAAACGGAAAGAGAACTTAAGATTGAAGCAGTGATTACAACCCAGAAAGATGTTTGAAAAGGTAAAGATCACTATCTCCTGAATTGGGATGGATTGTTAAAAGTAACGAAGTTTTAAAAGGACTTTTTAAACTGCAACAGACTTACTATAAGGAGGGGGAAACCCGGCAAGAAATAGATTCCAAAAAGGACTAAGTAAAAAGAAGTAATTTCAGAAAAGAGACATTTGTTTATCATACCTGTGGTTGAGAATCGATAGCAGGCTGTGGGAAAACTTCTACCATTGCGAGAGCTGCAGCGGAGAGTCGGGAAACAGGAAGTACGTAATAGTGATAGAGTCGCCAGAAGGAGACGGCCCCTACTGGAAGACAGGAAGAAGGGCATCGCCATTTTTGAACAAGGAAGGGCTTTGGCTTCAGCAAGGGCGGAAGTAGGACATCTTGGATTACAAAAGGGTACAGAGAAACCATAGAGAAAAGACGCCCGACATTTTGGATTTTTGAAGCGATTTTTGTTCATTTAAAGGACCGGGACTTTTAAATTAATTAAAAGGACTACCAATTTGGATGCCACGGAGCTAAGAAAACGTGCAGACTCGTGGGAGCGAGGTAAATCAAGCCCCACGATGTCGAAGAAAGAGTGGCAAGCAGCCATAGAGAACTTGGACAAAAAATTTTGTGAAATGCTAAAGGAGCTTAAAGAAACAAAATTGGAGTTGGTGAAAGAAGTCAAAGATGTCAAAGAGTACTAGATCGGAAAAAATATAAAGGGCTAATCCAGATGCTGAAGGACATGAAAATTAGGTACAGATGGGAGCTTCCAGAGGGTTTGTCCTTCGAATTTGGAGGCGCTAAAAAGCGTATCAGATCTGAGCGGGAGATGGAGCGATTTATAAGGGACAATGAAAAAGACTTACCAACAAGATTATGAATATGGAGTGTAAAGTATTATCTTGGAATGTAAACGGACTAAATTCACCAAATAAGAGAAAAAATATTTTTCACTGGCTATTAAAACAAAAATGTGATATCGTTTGTTTGCAAGAGACTCATATTCGAAAACAGGATGTAAAATATCTAAAACTGGGAAAATTGGGCAAAGACTTTGTAGCGGCCTCAAGTAAAAAAAAAAGAGGAGTGGTGTTGTATGTAAAAGAGGAGCTACAACCAAAATTTATAATGAAAGACGTGGAAGCCAGATTTGTAGCAGTGGAATGTACTTGGAATTTAAAGAGAGTGTTGGTAGTCGGAATCTATGCACCTAACGGTGCAAAAGAGAGCTTCTTTGAGGATTTGAGGAAGCATTTAGATGATCTTTCATATGACCAAATAATTCTTGCTGGAGACTTCAATGGAGTGACAGACTTGGAACTGGATAAAAAGACTACTATGACACAAAAGAAAAGAGGACTATTACCAAAGCTCTTTTTTGAGTTGATTCAACAAGAGACTCTTGAAGATGTATGGAGGAGAGAACATCCTAAAAGTAGGCAGTTTACTTTTTATTCTGCAAGGCATTCCACATTATCAAGAATTGACATGATCTGGGCCTCAAAAGATTTGGCGTTATGGACTAAAGATGTAGAAATAATGCCGATGGTAGGCTCAGATCACAACCCAATTATGTGGAAACTGGGGAAAAGGAGGAAAAGGAAAGCATGGAGAATAAATGAGGATTTGTTACAGGAAAAAGAGAATATGGAAATATTGAGAAGAGAGACAAAGTTTTTCATTCAATATAACGTGAACAAAGAAGTACCAACTGATAAAGTTTGGGATGCTTATAAGGCGGTTATAAGGGGCATACTAATGGACTTAAATGGTAGAGCAAGAAAGAAGAAAGAGGAGAAGAGACACGAGATTGAGGAGAAAATAAAAACTAAGGAAATACAGTTAAAAAAGAGACCAGGGAAAAAGAAATTATACCAGGAAATTAAAATATTGCAAGAACAGCTAACAGCAATGAGTAATAAAGAATTGGAGTGGAATCTCAAAAGGCTGAATCAGAAAGTGTTTGAGGGTGCAAATAAACCTGGGAAATACCTGGCATGGCAACTGAAGAAAAGAAGGGAAAAGAAAACAATAAATAAAATTTGTGAAGATAACAAAACGTATTTGGAACAGAATACCATTAGTAGAGCCTTTTATAAATTCTACGCTAAACTGTATAATAAGAAAGAAGTAAATAAAGACTCAATAGCGTCATATTTGGAGAAAATGACACTTCCAGAAATCTCGGACGCTTGGAGAAATAAACTGAATAGTGAAGTAACGGATGAGGAAATAAGTAAGGCAATACAATCTGCAAATCTAGGAAAGGCGCCAGGGCCAGACGGACTTACAGCTAAATTTTATAAGACTATGGCCAATGAGCTGGCACCATTCCTAAAGGAGGTGATCAATGGAGTTTTAAGGGATCAAAGGATTCCAGACACTTGGTCTGAAGCGAACATATCATTGATCCCAAAAGAGGGCCAAGACTTGACTAGTGTGAAAAATTACAGACCTATATCGTTACTCAACAATGACTATAAAATCTTTGCGAAGATACTGGCGGAGAGACTGAAGGGGTGGCTTTCGGAAGTTATAGAGGAGGAGCAAGCAGGCTTTCTGCCAGACAGACAAATAAGAGACAATTTAAGGACAGTGATTGATGCTATTGAATATTATGATAAGCGTTGTGATAAAGAGGTTGGTTTCTTCTTTGTTGACGCTGAAAAGGCATTTGACAACTTAAACTGGGACTTTATGTTTGCCACTATGGAAAAGCTACAATTAGGAGAAAGATTCATCAGAGCAATTAAGGAAATTTATAGAGACCAGACTGCAGCAATTGTGGTAAATGATGAATTGACCAAGAAATTGACTATAAGCAAGGGAACAAGACAAGGTTGCCCGTTGTCTCCACTGTTGTTCATTTTAGTATTGGAGATTTTGATGATACAAATACGACAAGACGAGGAAATTCGAGGAATAAAAATAAAGGACTATTCATACAAGGTCAGAGCATTTGCGGATGACATAATGTTAATTGTAGAGGACCCACTGGAGAACATGCCAAAAGTGATAGATAAGATCAAGGAGTTTGGAGATTTGGCAGGTTTCTTCATTAACAAAAAGAAGTCAAAGATACTATGTAAAAACATGACTAAGCAGAAACAACAATTGTTAACGGAAACAACGGATTGTGAAGTAACAAGTAAGGTGAAATATTTGGGAATTGAACTGACTGCAAAGAATATAGATTTGTTCAAGAATAATTACGAAAAATTGTGGATTCAGATTGAGAGAGACTTGATTAAATGGAATAGGCTCAATCTGTCATGGTTGGGCAGGATTGCAGCGGTTAAGATGAATGTGTTACCAAGAGTGATGTTTTTGCTACAGACAATACCAATCATCAGAGACTCTAAACAATTTGAAAAATGGCAGAGGAAAATATCAGATTTTGTATGGGCAGGCAAGAAGCCTCGAGTGAAAATGAAAGTTTTACAAGATGCAAAAGAAAGAGGCGGAATGCAACTGCCCAATCTGAGACTTTATCACGATGCAATCTGCCTAGTTTGGCTGAAAGAGTGGATGATATTAAAGAACAAGAAACTATTAGCCCTAGAGGGATATAAAAAAATATTTGGATGGCATGCATACCTATGGCATGACAAAGTAAAGGTCAACTCGATGTTCCTGCACCATTTTGTACGGAGAAGTCTATACACAATCTGGAAGAAGTACAGAATTTACCTACAAGAAGGAACTCCTTGGTGGGTGGTTCCATATGAGGTGATAGACCCGAGAGCTGTTGACAATGAACGACAATGTCTGACATATAAAGAAATAACTAAAATAGAAGCATCTAAACTTAGAATAAAGACGCAAGAGGAACTATCACCGAACTACGATTGGTTCCAGTATAGACAGATCAGAGATTTGTATAATTCGGACTCTGTAAAGGGAGGTATACGAATAGAGAATTCGGAACTAGAGCAGACCCTTTTTAAAGAGGACAAGAAAAGAATATCCAAGGTATACCAAGTACTGTTGAAATGGTATACTGAGGATGAGACAGTTAAAACACAAATGGTGAAATGGGCTATAAATTTTAATAAAGAGATAACAATGGAGGCATGGGAATACTTGTGGAAGACTACAATGAAGACAACGACATGTACAAATATTAAAGAGAATATTTACAAAATGATCTATCGTTGGTACATGACACCAAAGAAGATTGCGCTAGGGAACTTGAACACTTCTAATAAATGCTGGAAATGTAGGAAGCATGAGGGCTCCCTCTATCACATGTGGTGGTCGTGTGATGTAGCTAGGCAGTACTGGGGGGAAATAATAAGAGAAATGAGTGAAATTTTACAATTTCAAATAAATAAGAACCCAGAACTCCTGCTACTAAACTTGGGAATGGAGGGAATTCCAGCCCATCATAGGACGTTGATATTTTATATGACAGCAGCAGCCAGACTTTTGTATGCGCAAAAATGGAAAGTACAAGAAGTGCCAACTATTGAAGATTGGATTTACAAATTGCTGTACATGGCAGAAATGGACAAGATGACAAGAAAACTGAGAAATCTGGACTCAGGGCAGTTTAACACAGATTGGGAGAAGCTGAAACAATATCTGGAGAAGAAATGGGAGGTTGGAGGGAAACTGTGGCAGTTTGAGAACTACTGAAGTATAATAGAATGTAGAGGGGGGGTGACTTTACCGGGGGGGGAAGAGATAAATGTGAATTTATAAGCAGTTAGATTAACAGATTGATATATATATAGATATATATAGGTTAATAGACAGAATATTGATGGAAAATAATTAATGATAAGGTTTAAATATAAGTATTGAGTAACCAACGATATTTTCTTTCTTTGATAAGATTTGTATAATGCACCAAACTGAATGTATAGAAGAGTTAAATTGATTGACTATGTGATGAGTTATATAGAATTACCATAAAAAGATACAATGAGTAATATATAGAGTATAAGTCAAATTGTTTGATTTAAATGTAAGATTTTTATGGTTTATGATATATAGGTTTATGATATATAGAAATATTTAAAACTGGAAATGGGATAAATTGTTTATCCAAGATGGAAACAAAGATTTACAGTTTGGGTATATAACAAGAAAAGTAGTTAAGGATGTACTGCTTAGTATAATAGAGAATGTATATTTGTTTTAGATAGAGGAATTTAACAGAAGTAAGGGAAAAGGGACAAAGGGTGGGAAAGCTGTTGGAAGTCAACAAAAGGGGGGGAAAGGGAGGGGGTTAGAAGTGAAAAATTTGGGGAAAATTGAATGTAATGTAAAAAATAATGGATTCTAACCCAATAAAAAAAATTTTTCAAAAAAAAAGATGTCAAAGAGACAGTTAAAAATGAGCTGGCAGAAGTAAAAAAGGGAATGGAGACGATACAAACCGACCTGCAGGCAGCGCAGCAAAAAGTTAACGATGTGGAGAAGGCGATGGACAACCTTACAGAGACGCAGCGAACGGACATGAGAGTAATGAGGGGAAGAATGGCAGTTGCGGAGAGTAAATATATGGAAAAGCAGCTGAGGTTTCGAGGTTTGTTGGAAGTAGAAGGAAAGACAGCACAAGAACAGGTGACTGAAGTGTTAGCTGAATACCTGGAAAAGGAGGAGGAGGAGGTTGTGGCTTTCCTAGATGTGGTGTACCGAATAAATTCCAGATTTGCGACCCAGAGAAAGGTACCAAGGGATGTGATAGTGCAATTTACGACAAGGAATGTAAGGGAAATGATAGTGACTAAGCAATTTCAAGATCCATTGATAGTTGATGGCAAGACAATTATCATCATGAAGGAGTTACCCAGATCGGTGCTCTTGGACCGGAAAAAATACAAAGTGTTAGTCCAGACTTTGAAAGACATGAAAGTAAGATACAGATGGGAATTACCGGAAGGGATATCTTTTGAATTTGGAGGGGTAAGAAAGCGCATCAGATCTGAATTGGAAATGGAAAGGTTCATGATGGACAATGAAAAAGACTTACCAACAACAAGGCTTTGAATATGGAGTGCAAAGTTTTATCGTGGAATGTAAATGGACTTAACTCACCTAATAAGCGAAAAAGTATTTTCCACTGGCTATTAAAACAGAAATGTGATATAGTTTGCCTACAAGAGACTCATATTAGAAATCAGGATGTAAAATACCTTAAAGTAAGTAAATTGGGCATTGAATTTGTAGCGGCCTCAAAAAAGAAAAAAAGGGGAGTGGTACTATATATAAAAGAAGAGCTGCAACCAAAGGTGATAATTAGAGATGGGGAAGCCAGATTTATAGCAGTGGAATGCATTTGGAACTTAAAGAAAGTGTTGGTGATTGGAATATATGCGCCTAATGGAGCTAAAGAGTGCTTTTTTGAGGATTTAAAGAAGCAACTAGATGAACTTTCATATGATCAGATAATACTTGCAGGAGACTTCAATGGAGTTACGAATTTGGAACAAGACAAGAAATCAGCCACTACACAAAAGAAAAGAGGATTATTACCAAAGACTTTTTTTGGATTAATGCAACAGGAAGCGTTGGAAGATGTGTGGAGAACGCAGAATCCCACAATCAGACAGTATACCTTTTTCTCTGCAAGACACTCTACCTTATCGCGTATTGATATGATCTGGGCCTCAAAGGACTTAGTACTTTGGACTAAGGAAGTAGAAATAATGCCTATGGTAGGCTCAGATCATAACCCAATTATGTGGAAATTTGGAAAAAGAACTAAGAGAAAAGGATGGAGAATAAATGAGGATTTGTTGCAAGAGGGAGAAAATATGGAAATGTTGAGAAGGGAGACTAAATTCTTCATACAGTACAACATGAATCAAGAAGTACCAACCAACAAGGTATGGGACACGTACAAGGCAGTAATCAGAGGTGTATTAATGGACTTAAATGGAAGACTCCGAAGGAAAAAAGAGGAGAAGAGACAGGAGATTATGGAAAAAATAAAAGCCAAAGAAATCCAGTTGAAGAAAAGACCAGGGAAAAAGAAAATATATCAGGACATTAAAATCCTTCAGGAGCAGTTGACGGCCATGAATAATAAAGAATTGGAATGGAATCTGAAAAGACTGAATCAAAAGTCGTTTGAAGGGCGAACAAACCTGGGAAATTTTTGGCATGGCAATTGAAGAAAAGAAAGGAGAAAAAGATAATAAATAAAATATGTGATGACAATAAAGTACACCTGGAACAGGTCGCTATTAGCAGAGCCTTTTATAAATTTTACGCTAAATTGTATGATAAGAAAGAAGTGAATAAAGATGCGATAGCCGCATATCTGGAGAAAATGAAGCTGCCAGTAATGTCCGAGGAGTGGAGAGTTAAACTAAACAGTGAAGTAACAGAAGAAGAGATAAGGAAGGCAATACAGTCAACAAACTTGGGAAAAGCGCCAGGGCCTGATGGACTCACAGCTAAGTTTTACAAGGCAATGGCCAATGAACTGGTACCGTTTTTAAAAGAGGTGATCAATGGTGTTATGAGGGACCAAAGGATCCCAGATACCTGGAGTGAAGCAAATATATCATTGATCCCCAAAGAAGGACAGGACTTGACCAATGTTAAAAACTACAGACCTATCTCTTTACTTAATAATGACTACAAGATTTTTGCAAAGATCTTGGCGGAGAGAATAAAGGGGTGGCTAGCCGAAGTTATTGGAGAAGAACAAGCAGGCTTTTTACCAAATAGACAAATCAGAGACAACCTAAGGACAGTCATAAACGCTATAGAATACTATGACAGGCGATGTGATAAGGAGGTTGGTTTCTTCTTTGTAGACGCTGAAAAAGCATTTGACAATTTGAACTGGGACTTTATGTTTGCCACCATGGAACAGCTACAAATGGGGGAAAGGTTCATAAGAGCAGTGAGAGAAATTTATAGAGACCAGAGTGCAGCAATTGTGGTGAATGACGAGCTGACTAAAAAACTGATTATTGGAAAGGGTACAAGACAAGGTTGCCCGCTATCCCCATTGTTGTTTATTTTGGTTCTTGAAATTTTGATGATGCAGATTAGAGAAGATAATGCAATCCGTGGTATAAAGATAAAAGACTTTTCCTATAAGGTCAGAGCGTTTGCAGATGATATAATGTTAATTGTGGAAGATCCAATTGAAAACATGCCTAAGGTAATAGAAAAAATAAAAGAGTTTGGAGACTTGGCAGGTTTCTATGTAAACAAAAAGAAATCAAAGATTTTATGTAAGAATATGATTAAACAAAAGCAACAGTTATTAACGGAAATAACAGACTGTGAGGTAACAAGTAAGGTGAAGTACTTGGGAATTGAATTGACTGCAAAAAATATAGATCTATTTAAGAATAACTATGAGAAATTATGGACTCAAATAGAGCATGATTTGATCAAATGGAATAGGCTGAACTTGTCATGGTTGGGAAGAATTGCAGTAATCAAGATGAACGTGTTACCAAGAGTTATGTTTCTGTTACAGACGATACCAATCATTAGGGACTCCAAGCAATTTGATAAATGGCAGAGGAAAATATCAGAGTTTGTGTGGGCAGGCAGGAAGCCTCGAGTGAAAATGAAAGTGTTACAGGATGCAAAAGAAAGAGGGGGAATGCAACTGCCCAACTTGAGACTTTATTATGATGCAATCTGTCTGGTATGGTTGAAGGATTGGATCACATTGAAAAATCGCAAACTGCTGGCCTTAGAGGGATACAAAAAATTATTTGGATGGCATGCATACCTATGGTATGATAAAGTAAAAGCAGATTCTATGTTCCTGCATCACTATATTCGGAGAAGCCTCTTCACAATTTGGAAGAAGTACAAAGAATACCTACAAGAAGGAATTCCCTCCTGGGTGGTTCCATATGAAGTAATAGATCCAAGAACGGTCGATAATGAACAACAGTGTTTAACGTATAAGGAGATAACTCAAATAGAATCCTTTAAAATAAGAATAAGAACGCAACAAGAGATGTCTCCAAACTACGACTGGTTTCAATATAGACAAGTTAGAGATCTTTATTACTCAGACTGTGCGAAGGGAGGGATAAGGATGGAAGACTCAGAATTAGAGAAAGTAATTTTACAAGAAGACCAAAAGGAAATTTCTAAGGTCTACAAAGTGTTGTTAAAATGGTATACTGAAGATGAGACAGTCAAAGTGCAAATGGTGAAGTGGGCTATAAACTTTAACAAAGAAATAACAATGGAGGCGTGGGAATACTTGTGGAAACATACATTGAAAATCACGACATGTACCAATATTAAAGAGAATATTTACAAAATGATTTACCGTTGGTATCTGATGCCAAAGAAGATTGCGCTAGGGAACTCGAATATGTCTAATAAATGCTGGAAATGTAAAAAACATGAGGGATCAATGTATCATATGTGGTGGACTTGCGAGGTAGCTAGGCAGTACTGGGGGGAAATAATAAGAGTAATGAGTGAGATTTTACAATTTCAAGTTAACAAGAACCCAGAACTCCTGCTACTGAACTTGGGAATGGAAGACATCCCAGCACAACATAGGACATTGATATTCTATATGACGGCAGCAGCCAGACTTTTGTATGCGCAGAAGTGGAAAGTACAAGAAGTGCCAACTACTGAGGACTGGATTTACAAATTGCTGTACATGGCGGAGATGGACAAAATGACAAGAAAACTGAGAGACCTTGATCCAGGGCAGTTTAACACGGACTGGGGAAAGCTGAAACAATATTTGGTGAAAAAATGGGAGGTGGGAGGAGAACTGTGGCAGTTTGAAAATTATTGAGGTACACAGGAGGAGAGAAGTGACTATACCGAGGGGGTGGAGAGTTAATGGAAAAATTCTAAGCAACTTTATATGATTTTTAAGTATTATATTAAGTAGCAATAGCGTTGATACTATGAGAATTAATGGGATAGAAATTAACTAATCTATATTTTTTGGAAAGATAACCGTATAACATAGAGTGAATATATACATACATACGTAAATTCAAAGATAGGTCCAATTGTTAGACTTATGGTATATGTATAGATAAAGAACAACATATAGAACAGAAGCCTAAGCAAATGACAATAAGTGTGTATAATAAGTATGTGTATAGAAGTATTGGAATTGATGTATAAAGGGGGGCAAATTGTTTGTCCCATATTGAAGAGAATAGAAGGAGTAAGATAAAACACAGGTTATCAAAATGAATATTATTAGTAGTTTTAATGAAGAAGATAGATTAAGAGGATTTTATTAAGAGGGTTTTATTTATATGACAATTTATATGACAATTTATATGTGAAAGGAAGTGGAAATAGTGCTTAGAAGAATCTGAAAGTATATTATAATAAACAAATAAAATAAATATGAAGGAGTAGAGC
Organism: Eublepharis macularius; assembly: GCF_028583425.1. Taxonomy (NCBI): domain Eukaryota; kingdom Metazoa; phylum Chordata; class Lepidosauria; order Squamata; family Eublepharidae; genus Eublepharis; species Eublepharis macularius. The sequence continues at coordinate 172,214,078 of NC_072792.1, forward strand.
GAAAGTGGATAGGGGGTTGGAAAACTGTTGGAAGTCAATAAAAAGGGGGGGGGAAGGGAGGGGGTTAGAATTAGAAAAAATTAAAGAATGTGATTATAATTGTTATTATATGTTTCTAATCCAATAAAAAAAAATTTTTTAAAAAAACAATGTCACTAAGAAAAGAAAGCCAGGTGTCACTAGCAATTTATAACACAGCATATTCAAACACATGTAGATATTTCTCATTTTAAATGAAAAAAGCTTGCACACTTTTGAGCCTTCAATATCTCACTTTTAACTCCCACGCCTTTGTAACTCTCTTCTCTTTGAGTATTTCTAACTATGGGATTCTACCCAGCATTTCTTTAAGCTTGTTGAAATTAGTTTTTCTGAATCTAACCTATATGTTTGCCTGTGTTAAGCTTTCCCTTTCCCCAAGATCTTGAATTCCAAAATGACATAGTCACTACTACCCAGGCCCCCCACTGTCTTCACCTCATTAACTAATTCTTCCCTGCTAGAGAGAATCAGATCCAAGATAACAGCCCCTGTTGTTTCCTCCTCCATCTTCTGGAAGTTGAAATTGTCAGCAAGACAGGAATTTATTAAACCTTTCATTTTTAGCAGAGTTTGACATCCAACAGGTAACTGAAATCTCCCATGACCACTATGTCCCATCTCTGCATCTTTTGCAATCTGGTCTAGGAAGTTTTGAAATCTGCTTATCAAAGCCTTCTGCTTGGCCTGATGGTTTATAGCAGACCTCCACAATGATAGCACTTTTATCTCTTTCTCGTTTTATTTTTATCCAGAAGCTCTCAACTGTCATTCCATGCTCAGATTCATGGATTTCCTCATATCCCGCTCCCTGCTTCCTTTTTGGTCTATTATTTTTTAAATATTAAAAAAAACCCTTCTTATATTAAGATTCCAAGTTCCTCAAATTTGTTTTTGATATGTTTTACATTAGTGTGGAGATGTTGGAACCTATAATTTAAGACCCCACCCCCCACCCCACCAATTACCATCCTATTTTTTCCAACTCAGGAAAAAAATGACGTGGCCACAGTGAGGAGAAAGAAGAGCCTCAGGGCCAATCAGAGTCATAAAATGGGGCATGTCTCCCAGGGAAAGTTTTGGAACAGAGTCACAAGGCTTTGGGAAGTCAGTGTTTCAGGAGCTGATTAAAATTTTGTCAGAAATTATTCACTTGATATTGCCTTATCAGCTTGTGTGCTCCTTCTCCATCTAGATAAGTGCCAGGAAGAAACACCCATAGTCTTTTACTTCTGGGAACTAGAAAAGAGTACATCTTTCTTCTAAATCTTCTTGCATGTGCAGCTGGTTCTTCTAGGTACACAACTGTGCAAGAGCCAATTTACATGGATCACTGGAACTTTCATCAGTCTAAGAGATTCTTTCTATCCATCACGTTTATATCTCGCCATTCAAAGTACTGTTTGTTACCAAATTGCTATATATGTGATGTCCCCAATAACTAAAGGCACCCCCTTGCCGACAAGGAACGAACACGTGAACAGTGGGGTACTATTTTGGGATCTTTAACTACTGTATACCAAGGTCCAGATCCAGCCCAGAACTCAGAATAACTAAGAGGAATAAGCACTCTTAAAATGAAAAGATAACTTAAGCCAAACTGTTACAAGAAATATGAGAGAGAGACAGAGAGACAGAGAGATGACAAAGCAGCAAACCAAAAACCTTTCCTGAATAGCTACCTGTCTATTAGGGAAGACAAAAAGGGGGGGGGGATTGAAAGCATATGACCTGTCCTGTAAAGTGTGGAAATCCTGTTGAGTCCTAATGAGAAGAGAAGAGTGGAGTGCAGAATCACAGAATCACAGAGTTGGAAGGGGCCGTACAGTCCTTCTAGTCCAACCCCCTGCCCAATGCAGGATGAGCCTGAAGCATCCCTGACAAATATTCATCTAGACTCTTAAAAACTGCCACTGAAGGAGAGCTCACCACCTCCCTAGGCAGCTGATTCCACCTTTGAACAGCTCTGACCGTGAAAAAGTTTTTCCTAATATCCAGCCGGTACCTTTGTGCATGTCATTTAAGCCCGTTGCTTCAGGTCCTATCCTCTGCTGCCAACTGGAACAGCTCCTTGCCCTCCTCCAAATGACAGCCTTTCAAATATTTAAAGAGAGCAATCATGTCCCCCCTCAATCTCCTCTTCTCCAAACTAAACATTCCCAAGGCCCTCAGCCTTTCCTCATAGGGCTCAGTCTCCAGAGAAAAAGATCAGCTCGGTCTCCAAGGAACCTGTGCCACACAAGGGCAGTAGCTGAAAAAACTGCTGTGAAAGATTTGTGGGCTATACTTAGAGTACAGATGTTCTTGATCGGGAATGTACTGATCATAAGGTGGGGCAGTGATAAGTGAACAAAAGACCAGGAGGGACAGATGGCTATCTCTGGGAGGAGGATGGGTCTGTGATATGGCTGAGCACCGGTGTTAAATAAATTTTCTTGTAACAATACAACATCACGTTAGCTGTTTCTTTTTGATTAAATTAAACTTTGGTTTAGTAGCCCCATGGCGCATAGTGGTAAGCCGCAGTACTGCAGCCCAAACTCTGCTCACGACCTGAGTTCGATCCCGGCGGAAGCCAGGTTCGGGTAGCCAGCTCAAGGTTGACTCAGCCTTCCATCCTTCCAAGGTCAGTAAAAGGAGTACCCAGTTTCCTGGGGGTAAAGTGTAGAGGACTGAGGAAGGCAATGGCAAACCACCCCATAAAGTCTGCCAAGAAAACGTTGTGATGCGACGTCCCCCCATGGATCAGTAATGACTCAGTGCTTGCACAGGGGATTACCTTTACCTTTATTAGCTGTTTCTTTTTTGGTTAAATGAAACTTTGGATCAGTAGAAAAGCATGATAGGATGAGCTTTGCTTGACTCCCTCCATTGGTTTTCTTTTCCCCTACAAATAATGGCCTTGTAATTTTGCAATTAGTTGAAAAAGTGGGAGGTTAGAAGGCTCTGGGCCCGCTTGATTTACAACAGGAGATGGCCTCAAGAGCTTGCTGGATGTTGTGACTTTCATTTCATTTCATTTTCCTCACTGTCTCCTGTATATATCACTTTTGATATGTGGGAAGATAACAAGGGGTGCCATGAAACGTGTTAAGTTTGACGCTTAGTAGGGTATAGTGCCCATCAATCTTTTAGAATTTTTGAGATGTGTCTGTAATTTTTGCGAAAACCAATGTGATTTGTCAAATGATTCAGGTGATGGACCATAAGAAGGTATATAAGATAGTGAGCGTGCCTTGTGTGGCATGCATAGACAAAAATAATCTGCTGTACATCAATTTATTTAGGTTTCTGCTCTAATATACTTTTTATTACTTTTACCAATATTTCTGCCTTGATTAATTAATTGCTAGGTTAGGCCTGGCACCTCCACTTATTGGGAAATTGACGAGTCCCTTGTCAACCGGCTGGATCCTGCCCTGCAATAAGGTTATAAGAAAACCTAATTCTGGGGAATCATCCAAGGTTAAAGTGGGGAGGAAGCTGATATAGAGAAGGGGAATTTGCCTGGTTTGTATAAACATTTAAAATGCTCCTGGAGGAGGTTTGAAGAAACAAAGACCTAAGTCTGGGTGAATAACAAGATTAAGAAGAGGGCATAATGCTTCCTGTACAATCACTAAAAGAAGGGGAAGGAATTAGCTGGGGTCACTCTATTTCTCATTGCTTTGGAGACCTAGGTAGTTCATTCGAGTCAAAGTATTCAGGGAGGAGGCTCCAGAGCCCTTTGGGAGAATGGCCCTCCAATTTAATCAGCCTGAAGTGGGATATAGGGAGGAGCCGATCTGAATTCCATTGCTGCTTAATGACTCATCACCTTGTACTTGGCATGGCTCACTGCCAATGCTGTTAGTTTAACTTCAGTAGGATGAATACTCCATTTTCTAGCCCTAAACCCATGTGAGAACCAAAGTAGATCCATTTGATTCCAGCCGCCCAGCAAACTCCAACAAATGGCACAACCATTAGTCAATCTGGTCATCAATCAATCAATGGCATATCCATGCCTAGCAGTTACAAGGCAATGTGGACCCCCAGGAGTTTGGTCATCCCAGCTGCAGTAACACAAGCATTCAAAAGAGCTGTTCTATTGCTTACAAAGATAATTCTCAAGTACACGAGATATGTGGCCCCTGTAGCCAAGAACGAGCCCTTTCTCTTCATGGTGTCTACTTGATTGGAGAGAAATCCAAGTAGACTTTCATCCCAAGTAGGATTCACTTTTATACTTACAATAAGCTACCTCTGTGGCAGCTGTATAGTGAAAACAGGAAAGAGTAACTTGTACTCAGGCTGAATAAATTATACTAGTTACCATAAAGGTGTGGGTGCTGCCATAATCTTCAGATGATCACTGGCTTCTTTTGCATGTACAGTGGAAGTCCTTCCACTGAGCTGTTGCAGCTCACAAAAGTCTTTCCTCAAGAACTATTTCTGTGCTCCAAAAGCCGCATGAATCCTTCAGTACAAGTGAGTGCAAATAAGACAGAACAGTGGCAACTTTTGGGTTCTCTGGAACTTTTCTGTAGGCTGGATGTTGAGAAACACCTTCTCTGCTTCAGTTTTTTGGTACATATTATCAGTGGACTCAGAGGACCTTGTCACAGCTTGGGTTCTGGTCACTGTGGCTCAGTATGTCCAAATGTCCAATATAACAAAAGGAATCTTGCCCAATATGACAAAAGGAAAATGGATCTAACTATGCAATCCTAAGCAGAGTTACGCCAGTCAAAGCCCACTTAAATCAATGGGCTTAGACTGGAGTAATCTTTTTAGGATTGCACCATTAATGACTGTGGTTTTCTCCTATGTGGGCCTCATGGCTCTGGTCAAGCACACCATCAGGGCTTGAAGTGTGACTTTTCTCAGTTTGGGGATGTGGGGCATAAGGAGGAAACCTTTTACTTCTGCTGTCCAACCCACTTTTCTCTGCCCACTTTCTGTCCTCACTTCAACCATATCCAGAGGCATTAATAGCATTTACTCAAATGTCATTCAAAGAAAGTTTTATTAAGTATGAGAAAGGAAAAGAGAGAAGCTGTTTGTGTAGTGAAAATGATAACAGGAAAACTATATGAAGGTAATTTTGGCTACTTAGTTCCATAGCATGCCAGTAAGAAAGAAAGTGTATTCTCTGGCAAACTGCAGAGAATTCCTCAGGCATCTCTGGCTGAGCTGGAATTTGAACTTTGACCCATTTGTGCAGCTTGGGAAGGGAATCCCTTGGTCTGCTGCTTGGTGGATGATATCTCTCAAGGCAAATTGAGAACTAAATTGGTGGGGTTTCCACCAATCTGCGTGCCCTTGATTGGCATCCAATTGTAGTTGTGTACAGCCCAATTCAGAATACAGCACCATTATGAGAGAGACTGTTTTCAGCAAGCCTTTTTGGTAATTTCCATCATCTTTCTAGTGCTGCATTCTTTATATTTCCTCCAGTGGGGTAAAGTGCTGCCCTGCAAGAGGTAGAATCGAAATAATGAAAATGGCTGAGGGGTAAGTGCCAAGCTCTTCCTCCCAGTATGAGTGATATTTGCAAAGTCAGCATCTCATCTAGTTTGCCTCTTAGCAAATATGGAAGCCAGAGAAGACAGAAAATGGCCTCACTGAAGAGGACAGACCAAAGAGATTGACTGAGGGGTGAGAAATCCAGGTCCAAATTCCTCCTCAGCCAAGGTGCTGAGTAGCCTTGAGGAAAGTTTTCCCACTCTCTGATTCTCTCAGTCTAACTTACCACTCAGGGTTGAGGTATGATGCACATGGGAGTTTAAATGGGAATACGGTTATCTATTCCAAGACAAATATCAGCAGCATCTTTGCTCTTACTCAGTTGTCTGATATTTATCCCACCCCTTTTCCAGTCAACTCAGAGCGGTACATATGGCCCAGCAGCCCCCAATTTTTATGGCAACCCTCAAAGATAGATAAATTGAGAGAGAGCTGGGGATTTGTAAGCAGGGCTCCTTGATCATAGTCCAATGACAACAGCATACCTGTTTACATTGTGTGTACAACCAAAGCATTAGAGCTACATTGACAACAGATTTCTATATTGTATCCTTCTACTTGTTATGCTACATGAAATATTGAGCTTATCTACAACCACCACCAAAATTCCATTATGAAACACAAATTGCTTTGTTGACATTTCCTGGAGGTTGTCAGACCAAGGTTCCATGGCATTCATTGCCGCTGCAGTCAACACATGGGAAAGTGTCTGGGATGATGAAGATTTCTGATGTAAACACCAAGTGCCAATTATTTCCATCTCCAGGGTAGGTGGCCTGTCATGAAATTGCAATGCCATTCAAAATGTAGCCTTGAAAAGATTTCATAGCCTAGTAGGGCTGTGGAGGAATGGACTAAGAACTCAGAAACCGGATTTGACCAAGGAAGTTGTAAGTATGGAAGCTCTTTTCGATTTCCAAAAGCTTGAAAGACTCAAGGCTTTATAGGAACAAATCAAATGTTCCTATAAAGCCTTGGGGTAAAGTGCTGCCCTGCAAGAGGTAGAATCAAAATAATGAAAATGGCTGAGGGGTAAGTGCCAAGCTCTTCCTCCCAGTATGAGTGATATTTGCAAAGTCAGCATCTCATCTAGTTTGCCTCTTAGCAAATATGGAAGCCAGAGAAGACAGAAAATGGCCTCACTGAAGAGGACAGACCAAAGAGATTGACTGAGGGGTATGAAATCCAGGTCCAAATTCCTCCTCAGCCCTTGCAGTGCTCTTGCAGGGCAGCACTTTACCCCACGTCTTTATAGGAACATTTGATTTTAGACATAGAAGAGAGATAGGTAAACAGATAGTAAAAAAAAAGGTAAAGATAGTCCCCTGTGCAAGCACCGAGTCATTACTAATTTCTGTTACGGGGTGGTTTGCCATTGCCTTCCCCAGTCATCTACACTTTACCCCCAGGAGACTGGGTATTCATTTTACCGACCTCAGAAGGATGAAAGGCTGAGTCAACCTTGAGCCAGCTACCTGAACCTGACTTTGGCCAGGATCGAACTCAGGTCGTGAGCAGAGCTTGGGCTGCAGTACTGCAGCTTACTACTCTGTGCCACGGTGCTCCTTTAAACAGGTCATACTCTGTGGTTATGCAGATACAAAATAATATTTTTCTGTGCTCTTAGGAGCTTTGTAATAATTCAAGGACATAAACATTGATGAATGATGATGGTAATGTTAACGGTGTCCCCCTATAGCACTCTTCTGGACAGATTAATGCCATACTCAGAGCGATGAACAAAGTTATTGTCATTATTACCCTCATAATCCAGCTGAAGAGCTGGGGTTAAGAGGGGTAGTTTATCCAAGTTCATGGCAGTAATGGGAGTCAAACTAGCAACGCGCTAATTTGGCGTCCACCCACTTAACCACTACGCTACAGCAGCTCTTTATGCATGCATGTTGTAGGAGAAAAGCCTGCATCTGGACAGGGGAAAGGTGAAGGGAGCAAAAGAATCTTGGTACCTACCTGAATGAAGAAGCCTCTCCATCCCTTTGCTGGAATTTTCAATTCTTTCTTATAAAGACCCCTTTTCTACAGAAAAATCAAAGAAGAGAATGACAAACAACATGTTTTAGTATCTAGAAAGAATAAAGCTCTCTGAATTGCCACTGTTGCCTGAAAGTAAGGAAGAGAGAAGGGGGGAGAGGAGGAGAAGAGAGGGGGGGAAGGGAAGGAACAAAAGGTAGCGGGAATAGGATTCACCCTCCCCGCAAATTCTCTGCTCTCCAGCATCACCAGGGCCAGCCCTGGGCCCAACATGGCAGCCTGTCCCTTTCCCCTGCTGTCACCACCACTCTCCCCCAGCCCCACAAGTTCCTCAGCGGTCCCCCTTCGTACATATATAACATCAACCTGCTGTTGTGATGATGAAGTGCCATCAAGACATGTATGAGGCCCACTTGTATCTATCCTTAACAACTGAGTCAAGTGTGACTGTGGAAATCCTAAAAAGGTGCTTGGAAATTATACTGGGACGGATGAGGGGCAGTAAACTGAAGCTGAGGCCAGACAAGACTGAGGTACTGTTGGTTAATGGAAGAACTACTAGAGGAATGCAGAGCTAGTCTGTCCTGGAGGGATTCTGCATCCCATGAAGGACAGGAATAGTTTGGGGGTGCTGCTCTATCCTGGTTTATTGTCACAGGTATGGAATATTTTATTTATTTAATTAATTCTAGCATTTGTGATGCCTTTTCACCTAAATAGGGTCCACCCAAATATGGTCTCAAGGCAGCAAATGTCTGGGAACAGCTCTTGGACTTGACCAAAAAGTTCATGAAGTTTGTTTCTGCACACCAGAAACAGAGCTGGCCCAGCCGCTCAACTAAACCTGCCAAAAAGGAAGTTTAGAGAACAGAATCGCCTTAGAGAGGGGCAAGAAACTAAGGCACAGCACAAAACTATGGCCTTTTGAAGATTAGAAACTGTCTAACCCATACTGATAGATATTATTTATGTGGGAGGCCCAGGTGCAGAAGCATCTGTGAATGGCAAGAATGTCCAACTTCACAGATAGAGTTCAAAGAGGGGATTTATTTGTTAGGAGCCTACAAATATTCATATTACAAGAAACTTGTTATCACTATTTTTAAATAGAAAAGAGCAAGAGTCCAGTAGCACCTATAAGACTAACAAAATTTTTGGTAGGGTACAAGCTTTCGTGAGTCACAGCTCACTTCTCCAGATACCTCCCTCCATCAAATCCTACTGTGTTGATTCCCTGTTTCTTATCTTCAGGAGCCTGGATATATGTCATGCTGGCCTGCCGTGGTATCTGAAGTACCATGTAGTAGGATATATCTAGAAATCATTATTTGAAGATAAGTAATGACATTTGGACACCACTGAAAATTTCGATTAGCAAATACACAACGTGATATATTGTTTCCGAAATTTTGTCCAATTAATTGGTGCTGGAGGAGAGTTCTGCAGATACCGTGGACAGCCAAAAAGACAAATGAGAGAGTACTAGATCAAATCAAGCCTAGATTCTCCCTAGAAGCTAAAATGACAAAACTGAGGCTATCGTACTTTGGTCACATGAGAAGACAAGATTATCTGGAAATAACGCTAGGGAAAGTAGAAGGCAGTAGGAAAAGAGGAAGATTTAATATGGGATGGCTTGACTCAATAAAAGTAGCCATGTCCTCCAGTTTGCAGGATCTATGCAAGTCTGTTAATGATAGGACATTTTGGAGGTCTTTCATTCATAGGGTCACTTGTCATAGGTTAGAGGTGACTTGATGATACATAACACACACACAATTGGTAGCCAGACAAATCACAAAAAGTATTGTTCATGTCCATTAATACAGCTATGGAAGACTGAGGTTCTGAGATAAATAATAAAAGATCACCTGCATAAAGAGTTACGTACACAGCAATGATATTATATTATTGTTTTGTTTACTGCAGAAGCCAGAGGTTCCAAACATGGGAGGAAAAACAGGGCAACCTTGTCCAGTAGCCTTCTCAAGAGGGAATGGTGCATAAAAGATTCCATTATTCATAATTCATCTGGGAGATGAATAAAGAATTCTAATCCATTTCAAATTTGTGAGAAAAGCCAAATATAGTCAATGTAGCTGTGATGGGCAGGAGACTGTCCCACCACTGAAAGGTATAACAGCTATCCAGCTGTTTCACACAAGAATCTAGGGGAGTACAAACAGCTGCCAATCATGATCCCCAGAACAGCTGGAGGAACCAGAATGGAAGGGGAAAGGGCAAGAGGGGAGAAAGCTGTTCCTCTGTCGGCTCAGCTCAGACATTTATTTTATTTGCTTCAATTTTACTCCATTTTTCTCCCCAATGGGGACCCAAAGTGACTTACATCATTCTCCTCTTCACCATCTTATCCCAAGGAACCCTCTAGGGTAGGTTAAGCTGAGAGTGTGCGACTAGTCCAAGGGTACCCAGCGAGCTTCCGTGGAAGAGCAGGGACTTGAACCTGGGGCTCCCAGATCCTAGTCTGACTAACACAAACTCGTCTGGCTCTAGGTAGGTTTGTGTTTCCAGAGTGTAGTCTGGAGAGAATATCTCTCAGAAAACTTTGGAAGTCTCAGAACAGTTTTGAATAATGTTCAATTAAGCCTTCTCCAGGATAGCTGGAGAAGGCTTAATTCTACCTTGAGAGCAGGACAGAGTAGCCAGTTGTGAGGCCTGTCTCTGGTGATGAGTAGACCTGGTACCAATTAGTTTGACTGTTGGGAAAGGGCAAGCTGATGAGGGAGGAATCTGGTGTGTGTGAAAGGATCCAACCTGCTGACTAGCCAGTGAAAGACGTTTTTTTTTTTAAGCTCAAGCATTGAAGAGATCTCACAACAAAAGCTGAAGGCATAACTTGCTCAAATGTTAGTGTCTCACCCCAGCTTTTCCAGTGACTGTCTGGAGACCTTTGCTGCTGAACTGTTCTTTAAAAACTACCTGTACCTAAATAAATCTTCTTGCTTGCTTTGTTGAACCTTCTGCTTCAGTGATCTCTATACTCTTCATATGCAATACAGAACTTACCTCATAGCAGTCACCTAAAGCCTTTATACTCAGTACTAGAGGTGAGCACAGACAGGGAAAAAACCCATGGACCATCAGCCTGTGGTCCATCACATTTCACAGACCACAGACCACAAACTTTTCATGGACCCTCCCGATTCAAGGACTGGTTTGTCAGTCTGTGCTCCATCACTTCTGGGGGGCCTAGGACCACCCCTTTTGTACTGAGAGATGCCAAACTCCCAGCAAAGCTTCAGCAGGCTCTCCTCCAGCCACCCTCCAAGTTTGGCCAAGATTGCATTTTGGAGGTCCAAGTTTCAGACCCCCAAATGGCCACCCCCAGGAAACTTCCAGTAGATACTAGGAGTCACAAATGCCAATTGACTTGCATTGGCCTTCAGCACCAAAAAGTTGCAATGAAGCAAAATCAAACAGAAAAGGGTGGGAAAAGAGCCCCCTCACTCAACACACCAACACCTTCCCACCCATTGCCTATGAAACTAATTCTTGCTCGTTGCTCACATAGAGAAGAATGGGAGCTCTCTGGTTGGAAACCAGAGCTGCCTATCAAGTTTTGAAGGGCTAGGATTAGTGTGTTCCAAGGGCTGCAGAATGCCCCATCCTTCTGTTGCCTAGGGAATTAATTCTTGCTCCTTGCTTGCATAGAGAAGAATGGGAGCTCTCTGGTTGGCAGCCAAAGCTGCCTATCAAGGTTTTGAGGGCTAGGATTGGTATGTTCCAAGGGCTGCAGAACGTCCCTCCCCTCTGTTGCCTAGGGAATTAATTCTCGCTGCAGAATGTCCCTCCCCTCTGTTGCCTAGGGAATTAATTCTTCCTCCTTGCTTGCATAGAGAAGAATGGGAGCCCTCTGGCAGCCAGAGCTACCTATCAAGTTTTTAAGGGCTAGGCTTGGTGTATTTCCAGGGCTGCAGAACGTCCCTCCCCTCCATTGCCTAGGGAATTAATTCTTGCTGCTCATAGAGAAGAATGGGAGCTCTCTGGTTGGCAGCCAGAGCAGCCTATCAAGGTTTTGAGGACTAGGATTGGTGTGTTCCAGAAGCTGCAGAAGGTCTCTGAACAACCATTGCCTAGGGAATTGATAGATCAGCACCAGGATGTCTGGAATCACAGACCATAGACCGGCCCAAATGGATTAATGTTTATGAAAAACGTGAGTCCCAGGAACCACGTGTTCGCAAACCACGAACCAGGCTGGACCATGTCAAATTTAGGTCAGTTTTGCAGATTGTGCCCACCTCTACTTAGTACTCAAAGAACTTTGATGGGAAGGTTTATATTGCAAAACCAGGCAGGCCCCCCAAATTCATAAATGGCAATGTTGAGTTCCTCACTTACAAGAAAGGGTCTGTCACAGCAGCAAAACTGAATTTACAAGAATATTTTGAGAAAAGCTTTTTCAGTGTTGTCTGAGAGAATAGCAACTTGATCACATCTCTCCCAATTTAATACAGTCAAATCAGGAACCAAACTAATGTTATCACAATCTTGCCTAGCTCATATAAATCCTACCAGGTCTACATGTTGTGAAGCTGTAATAACCAACTGAAGTTTTTTTAGCAAGCATAACAATTTCTTAGCATCATTCATCAAAGAAATAGGCAGACCCAAAGATGTCACTTCTGGTATGTCACATAGTGTTGCCAAGCTTACAGATGTTGCCCACCCTGCTTCGTCCCTTCACTTGTAACTCCGAGTCTGTGGGTAGCACCAGTCCTGTTTGAAACATTATTTAGTGATCCATACCAATCACTGACAGACAGCTTTGTCAGGCTAGGTCCTCAGATAAGCAGTCTGCCATGATCAGCTGCTAGAACTTATCTATTGACAGCAGCAGGAAACTGTATCCATCTCTACTGAAGGCTCTTTTCAGCAATTTTGATTTGCAGTGCCTCCAAAAAGAAGCCAGATTTGGTGTGCTCCTGATCTTTCAGAGAGACTGTTCCAGAACAAAAGAGACATGGTTGCAGGGGTGGGAGTGGGGTCATAACTGAGCAATGGTCAGTCTAAATAGGTTTAAGTGTGGGAACAGCTAGAAGACATTGCTGGAAAGGTCTAGGTGGACACTCAGTCCATTACTGGGACAGACAGCCTTTCAGCATCATTTTCACATTCTCTTTTACATTGCAGTCATTTATTCCTCAATCACTAAGCCATTTCAAGAAAAAGATACTCACCACATGCTGAACACCACTTTTAATCCATTTTACACGGTTGTTTTTAGAAGAATCCCCAGCTGCTATCCTCATCCTGAAGTCTCGCCTAGGAATGTTAAAGGCAGAAAGGGATGAGTTTTATTTGCTGAGAACAACCTCTGTCAGAGACCAAGTATCGATTGCACTTCAGTGTGGCTGGAAAAAACTCTACCTGGTTCCCTCAACAGTGTCAGCATGGTAAGAGAAAATTTCATAGGGTTCCGGGGATGAATTGAAATAGATGATTCCAGTGGAATTTGTCTAGAGAAAGCAAAAGATGTTAGTGAGGACAAAGGAAACCAAAGATACTTCCACTTCTTAGAACCTGAGATTTGTGACTGTGCAGTGTGATAGTTTGGATTCTGGATTCAGGAAGGCCCAGGTTTAAAGCCTCATTTAGCCATGAAGTTCATTTGGGTACCCTTGAGCCAGGAAGATGAGGAGAGGGGTTACTTTTTCTGAAGCTCCCCATGACCTTGAAACTCGTGGCTCATTTTCAGACATGTACCTTTATTTTTTGATATCTTATGCCTGCCACAAAGAACCTTAGCTTACATTAGAAAGAGCATGGAAGTGGGCAGTTTCTCGAGATAACGTAGGCAGGATGCTGCAATTCCCTCCCTCACAGGATTGTTGTTGTAAGGATAAAATGGCAGGCAGAAGAACAAAATCAGTCACTTTGGACCCATGTTGGGGGACAAAGGCTGCACACATAGGGAGGGTGGAAATGTCACATCCTTTACAATATGAGGTTTAAAAGCTTTCCTGAGATATCAGACTCTGTATGCTGTAGTGCTTAGAATGCCACACTAGGATCTGGTAAACTCAGGTTTGAATCCATCCTGAGCCTGCTGGTGTGGGGAGGGCAGAATATAAGTTGAAGCAAATAGATAGATAGATAGATAGATAGATAGATAGATAGATAGATAGATAGATAGATAGATAGATAGATAGATAGATAGATAGATAGATAGATAGATAGATAGATAGATAGATAGATAGATAGATAGATAGATAAAATGAATCCCACCTCTGTTACGGAAGCTTCCCGAGTGAACTTGGGCCATCCACCCAATCTCAGTCTAACCTATCTCTCAAGGTTGTTGGGAAGATAACATGTAGATGAGAATAATGTAAGCTGCTTTGTGTTCCCAGTGGGAGAAAGACAGGGTATAAAATAAGTTAGAAATCTAATTTTGGCCATAGTTCACAACAAAAAAAAATGATTGCTCTTGGGGTTGCTTCAACTGGTATTGCTGAAACCCTTGGCAGGAGGCATACCTACTCACTCAGTACTCAAACTACTGCTAAATATTGTGAATTGAGATGGGCACAAACCGCATTACTAATCTCAAAAACCCATGAAAATGGCAATCACGCGATCATGACCTGGCGGTTCATGATTGTCCACGGCCAACGAACCAGCGGTCAGGAGAGGCCTGGTTCGTTGCATTCAGGCGTGGTTCAGGAAGCCAGACAGTCAGGCGCCAGCAATCTATTCCCCTGGCAACGGAGCCAAGGGAATGCCTGAGCTCTGTCTACCCTCCTTCTGTTGCCCTGGAAATACATAAATAAACCTAGAGCTGGTGGCTCCACTTGAAGCTTCCAGGCTGACCTTGAGCCAGATGATAACATTCAGCCTGATCTTACAAAATAATTCAGGATGGTGAAAACCAAGACCAACTGCAAAGAGCTCCAGGCGGATCTCCACAGATTGAGTGACTAGGCGACAATGTGGCAGATGAAATCCAGTGCAGATAAGTGCAAGATAACACACATTGGAAGAAAAACTCTGAACTTTGCACATACATGGATCAGATCTGAACTTCCTGATATGAGAGGAAAAGAGACCTTGGGGTGATTGTTGCAAGCTGAAAGAAGGCATCAACCCACAGTGCTGCAGAAGTGAAAAAAGTTAACTCTGTTCTTGGGATTATTAGGAAAGGGATTGAAAACAGCCAATATTATAACTCCCATGCCTAAATGAAATGGTGCACCTTCGTTTGGAATACTGTGTGCAAAAAAAGAAATTGCAGAGCTAGAAAAAATACAGAAGAGGAAAAGCAAAAAGGGGCTTCAGCAACTTTCCTAGGAGGAGAGGCAGAAGAGTCTAGGACTTTTCGGTTTAGAATAGCCACAACTGGGGGCGGGTATGAAAGAGGTTTATATAATTATATATGGGGTAGAGAGAGTGGGCAGAGAGAACTTGTTCTCCCTCTATTAAAATGTTACAGCTTGAGAGCATCAGATGGGCAGTAGATTCAGGACAGATAAAAGAAAACACTTTGTTTATACTATGAGTAATTAAAATGCAGAGTTTGCTGTCAGAGGATGTAATGATGGCCACAGCACAGCCAGCTTTAAAGGGGGGCTAGACCAAGCCATGGAGTATAGGTCTGTCAGAGGCTATGAGCCATGGTGACTATGGGAACCTCCACATCCAGAGGCAGTATACCTTTTAAAAGCAATGCCAGCAGGCAAAAATCAGGAGAAGCCCTTGGCCTCTATGCCTGTTGTTGACCTTCCAGAGTAACTGGTTGACTTTTTTCATGATCCTGTTAGGTGGACCGCTGGTCTCATCCGGGAGGGCATTTCTTAAGTTCTTACATTACCTTAACATTTCTCACTAAATTGTTAAGACGACAAAATGAAGAATGAGTCATTTTCGTGATTCTCAGCTCCTTAGTGGAAGGGCAGGATAAAAAAGAACTAGATAGCAAACAGGACACAGGGCAGTATCCAATGGTCATATTTCACCCGTGAAAGATTTCCACCAGTTCCTTTTTCCCACTACGGACCCTTCCACTTTGCCCCTGCATTGTGCTGGGTCGGAGTGCTTGCTGTCCTCTGGATGCAGCACCTCAGAAGAGCTAAGCAAGCTGCAGAGATGAGAAACTTCGGTTCTGCTGACAGAAGCACCTTCTGTAAGTGGAGAATCATATTTGTATTCTGCCTGCTATCCCCAGTTATTATTAAACATTAAACATTTTAGCTGGTTTATGGTCTGCTTCAGGTTCAAGGTCAGTTTTATGGATCCTTTTATGCTGTTTTTAATGGCTAATTTTTCCTTTTATATTGATCTTTTATGATGATTGCATGGTTTTATTTTTATTTGTAAACCACTTTGAGCAAGATTCTAAAGAGCCAGCATAAAGATTTCCAGAATTTATAAATAACATATAAATAAACTACACAGTTAAATGCTAGATCGATAAAAAAACTGTTTCTCAGCTACGGTTAGGTTAGTGGTAGGTACATAATTTATCCCAGAAGGGATTCTGTTCTGTCTTTCATAGCTCGCATGAACATGCTGATCACAAGCAAAGGAAGGAAGATGATATATAGTTCTGGACTCCTCAAAGAACCTCTAGGTTCTTCTTCCTTATAAAGAGTAGACTTTGGTACCCTTTCTCTCCTCTCTACCAGATCCATCGACATGCTGGGCACAATCCAGTATCATCACATTTTTTGCTCCAGGACCTATTTTAATAAGCAGCAGTCTAGATTGGTTGTTGTGAGTTTTCCGGGCTGTATTGCCGTGGTCTTGCCGTGTATTGCCGTGCCAAGACCACGGCAATACAGCCCGGAAAACTCACAACAACCATCGTTCTCTGGCCGTGAAAGCCTTCGACAAAGCAGTCTAGATTTCCTGGAAATTGGGCGGGGGAAGCATGTGCGCATGCACTCATAAATTCCTGTCTATGCCTTCCAAGATATGACTTTCAGGTTATATGCTTTTTTCTTACCATTGTTGTGTACCAAGAGACTTTGGGACGACGATAATTTTTTGCTATGAAATCCTGGAACATCATGATTGGCTCTAATAGTGTTGATAGAGCCAGAAATCTGTAATCAGCATTGGGGATGATTCTAGAAGGAAAAAAGAAGAAATTTGTAAAACACTTTAATTGCTGAGATTTATAGAGCTGCTTCACCTGTTGCAAAGTTCACTTGGACTGTCTGCTGATGTGACCTGGAAATTTCCTGCTCATAATTTAATTCTGAGACATGCATCGGCCACACTTGGATCTGTTCTGTGGTGCGTGGGAACATAAGTCTACCACACACATTGTTTTCCCAACCTAGTATGGCCCAATAAGCTTCTGTTTGCCCCACTCGGGAAATTTTACATCTGGTCCATCAGTACACATCCTTTTCTACAACAGGGCAAATAACAGCTTCCCAGGAATGTTACCAGTCAAGAAAACTGCATGCAGAGAAGGCTTAATCCCCTATCCCAGCAATCCCATTCTCCATTGGTCCCCCATGTGCCCAGGGATCTATTTCTGAGCACAGAACTCCCACATCTCTACTTGGGGGGGGATTGCCATTCCCACCACCTCCTCCATTAGGAATAAGAAGGAAAAGTTAGTCTTCAGAGGGAGTATAAACTCACAAGAGATGCTTCTCGCCTTCTAGCTGGGGAAAGTAGTAACGTGAGTTGTCAGGTTGGAAGTACTCATCCCCCGATGGAATGACTATGTACTTCGCTATGTTTATGTATCGCTCATTGTATGCTGTAAAGGGGAAATCCAATGGTTATTGTCATGGCAAGTTCATAAAAGTCCAACTGTGATCCTGACTTTGGTTGAGTAGAATGGAAGAAAAGCCATTGTTCAACACAGAAAGAGTAGTGCTGCTCTTTCCATCACAGATGGACTTCAACCACTCCTTCTGATACTCTTCCTCCCGTTTCAACTCCTTTTTCTCCAGAAATTCAGTGAGTCTCTATAAAGATAGTATTTGCTCACCCAGTGGGTCCATATGTGAAGCCAGATCATTGAAACGGGGGTTGTCCAACTCTTGAGTTATATTCATCTCAACAAAGGGCTTCAGCATATAAGACCAGCCGCAATATGCTCGGTATTGATGGTGGAAAGTCTGCATGAAATTAGAACCATGAGATGTGAATGCATGTAAGGGCATGCTCAACAGGGCTGGATTGTGGAGCCCAGCATTTTGAGAACTTGAGGTTCCAGAATCAGGTTGGTCAATGCAGCAATCCAAGGCCACTTCTGTAACTGCTGAGATCCTTGTTTAAAAGCCTGGTAAATGTTAAGGATTATCTTAGCAGAAGGCAGAATCAATATTTTGGGGAGCTATGATTTTTTCCCCAACAATGGTGAAATCTATCAGTCACAGAATGGCAGCTTAATTGGTGGAGCAAGTCACAAAATAGAGGCTCAGTGGTTGAAGCCAGTCACAGACTGGAACCATGTGCGAAAATAACAGCATTTCAGAGCCAATCTGTTTTGCTTGGGTGCAGACCTACCTCTACTGTTTTCAAAGCAACCCCCCACCCCACCCCATCCCAAACAGTGGCCGTTTCCACATGACCAAAGCCTCCAGAAGATTGCGCAAAACTCATGGAACAAATCGTCTTCCTAGTGTGTTTTCCTGGCACGATCCCGTTTAATGGCACAATTTCTGACATCATCGTGCCATTAAAGGGGATCATGCCAGGAAATCATGCTAAGAAGATGCTTCGTTCTGTGAGTTTCACGCAATCTTACGGGCATGTGTGAAAACAGCCAGTAACTTGCCATGCAGGGGAAAATATACAGTTACACTGGAAGAGGCAAATAGCAGAAAGAAAAATTGTAACACTCTCCTTTCCCATCTAAAGATAGGGTGAGTTTGGGCAGTCATAAAGGAGGAGGAGAAGCAAATGGAAAGCATGCTGATGGTGTTGTTTTCCCATCCAGAGCAAAGGTGCATGTGTTTGTCTCTTTCTTCTTCAAAGAAGAGAGAAAGAGGAAAGTAGCTGCTGTGTTAGGTTGAAGAGGAAAATATAAGAACATGATCTCAGCAACACCGAATGGCAGACAGATAGCGTCTTTTAATGTCTTGGAAAGTGATTGATCAATCCCAAGTGACCTTATGTCCACCCCTCCCCATAAGCCTATACCTAAAAAGATGGGAACAGGTCACATATGATGTTCCTGGCTGGCTTGTGACATGTGCCCATGGTAGGGTTGTCAGATCTGGGTAGGGAAATTGTTTGGGGGTGGAGCCTGGAGAGGGCCAAGTTTGGGGAGGGGAGGGACTTCAGCTGGGTAAAATACCAAAGAATACACCTTCCAAAGCAACTATTTTCTCCAGGAGAATTGGAGTTGCAATTCTGAGAGATATTGGGTCTCTACCAGGAGGTTGGCAACCCAAAGATCATAGAAGAGTCTTCGGAAGGAGGCCCAAATTTCTAAATGACGTCTGACAAAAGTAAGGTTTTTTTAAAAAAAATGGGAAATGTGATAAAAGATCATGAATCTTCTGTTTTAAATGTTTATCTGAACTTTAAAGTATTAATGGGTTATTTGCATACTTCATTTATTGTCCATTTTCTGCATAAAATTAGAGCACAACTAGGTAAAGGTTCCTACTGACCCATGGGAGGGATGTCGCATCACGTTTTCTTGGCAGACGTTTTACAGGGTGGTTTGCCATTGCCTTCCCCAGTCATCTACACTTTACCCCCAGGAAACTGGGTACTCATTGGATTATTCCAGCTGTACAAAGTTCATCAATAGAATAATAGAACTCTACTACCACCTACTGGCTTGAAGAATGAATTGACTTCTAATACTCTTTAATGCTCCTATTTTTTTCCTCCCTTCACTCTCTCTCTCTTTAATCTATTTTTGGCTTGAAGAATGAACAAGGCTGAAGAATTAACAAGACCCAACACACTACCTGGTGTTAACCTTTATACAATTATATTCTGCAAAAATTGACACGTACTCAATCAAACTTCATCTATTTCAATGGACTAAACAAGGTAAGTCCGAAGTAAAGTTCAAGAAATCATAAATGATATAGTTCATATCTCTTTTCTTCCTTTTTGCTTCCTTGCTTTGGCCTTCTCCTCTGCTGCATGGACCTGCGGGGCAGTGAAGGAGGCCTCCACCACCCCAACATCAGATGGAAGGTAAGTGGGGGGCTGGGGCTGAGTGGTGGGGGCTAGGAGTGGGCCATTTAAAGGGGGGATCCCCCCTGCCACCTGCCAGTTGATAGTTTAAAGGGACCTGCCACTTGCAAGTGGCAGGAAAAGTTTAAATGGCCATTTCCCCCGGGGAAATGGCCATTTAAACTGGCCCTTTAATACGAACCACGAACCAGTAATCCAGTTCATGGAAGTTCGTGGAAACAAGCTTCCATGAACCGTGGTTCACGAACCCTGAACTGGGCTGTTTTGTGGGGTTTTTTGGTTTGTATTTAGGTTCATGCTCATCTCTAGTCAGGATGGAGGAGATATGGGATGATTCACTGTGAAATCCTAAAGCCACTTTCCTGAGTGTAGGCCTCATTGAGTGGAATTGATTATGATTCTGAGTAGACCTGCTTAGGATTTCTCTCCATTTTCACAAATAAATAATTTAAAAAGTAGAGGGGTTTTATTGGTGGTGGTATTGCAAGGTTCAGTCAACATAATGCTGGCCAGGTAACCATGGTTGACACATACTAAGCACTTACTGGCCGATGTCCAGGGTCAGCAATGGGCAAGAGAAACAGTATTTGTGTTCATGCATTTGACATGCAGTCTTTGCAAAGAAGCCACAAAGATGAACACTCAGTTAACACAAACATGCTTAGCTTTGGTGTGCAGAATGATTTCAGTGGACTTAGATGGTATAACTCTCCTCTGAATTGCATTGTCTTACAGCCAAAGACTTTTTTTTTGTTATGTTGTTATTCTTTGAGCAAATAATGGGGAGGAAGACCAGAGACAGTTGTGGGAAAGCACTGAGAGAACATGCATGCAGCCCAATATTTGCTATACAGTTTTTAATAGAACCAAACAATTTTATGACAGGTTCAATGCTGCTGCTTCGTACTTGCCATCAACTTGCAATTTGTATAGAAGTGCTTTATGAGGACACTTGATTGCAACATGAATCTCACCTCGGTGAAGTTCAGAAGATCCATGCCAATGGGAATAATTGCAGTAACCCTACGGTCAACTGCTGCAGTCAGCCAAGTGGCCCAGCCACCCTGCAGGAAGGAGAAAGCAGATGGAGTAAAAGATTAAAGAGGATGGGAGAGAAGAGAGACAGTTCACATAGCAACTATTTGAGATTCAGAGAATGGCATGCATCAGGGATTAGAGATGGGCATGAACCAGAAAAAAATGAACCATGTGGTTCATGGTTTGTCAAATTTCACAAACCATGAACTTTCATAAACCTGCCCCCGGTTTGCAAACCGGTTCGTTTGGTTCTTGAAAATGTCACATCCAGGTCAGAAAATCGTCACTTCCCGTCCAGCAGAAGGTCACTTTCAGGTCAGCAGGTCTGCAGAAAGTCCATCCCCTGTTGCCTAGCAAACTGATTGATCAGCACCAGGCTGTCTGCAGTGACGAGCCAAAAAATGAACCAAACAAACCAGCCTAAAGTTCGTGGCAGTTCATCAGAAATGGGATCTGACAAACTGCTAGTTCGCAAACCACGAACGGGCCTGGTCCGTCATGAATTTTTGTTCGCATTTTGGTTCATGCCCATCTCTATCAGGGATAATACATATGCAAGCAGCAATGCAGCCAAGAGATAATAAACAATATGCCACTCAAACATACCATAGAAATACCCATCAAGGTGAACTGTGTGATTTGTTGACGATATGCTTTCATCATGTAGTCTTTGACAGTGTCCATGGCTCTCACAGTGGCCTGCAGAGAGAGAACAAGAGAATAGCCTCCTCTTGAAGAGCAGGAGATGCTTACCCATAGGTTCCCTAGATGTAAGAAAAACACCATTCCAAAACTGTTCCCATGCAGTGGTCCTTGTTACCTAACCTCCAGTAGAATCTGCCAAGCTAACAATGATAGTGGAACAAATGTTAGGAATTCAAACCATTATTATTTGTTAGTTTGGAAAGAACCATCTGACGTTTTCAGTTAAAATGCTGTGGGAGTGTGTTTTATTGATGTGTATGTGTAGATGATTGAATATGAGTTTTGTGAAGTCCTGCTGGTAACATGACTCCAGTACATGCTCCTCCTGGAGTATCTGGACATGTTCACTTCTTATCTTATGCTTATCAATTCCCACCAATAATAAAACATGTTTTGGAGAATTAAGAACTGCAGGGGGGTCGGTTTTTCATCACATTGTTGGCCAGATTGGCCATTTACTTCACCAGGAAACATGACAGTGGGCCACTGCTTAGATGGGCCACGGCCCAGTGCAGCTTCTAAATAGTATGACCATGGTCTTCATGGCTTCAGGGACTTGGCTTGCCCCTAGCTGACAGTGGCAGAAGATGAGGAAACAGGGCAACCAAAATCAATGTTACCACCTGGATTTGAGAAGGAGGCATGCCATGTCTGCAGAGAGGAGAGCAGGAGGCAACAGTTGTAGATATACCTTCATGATGAGTGGGAGGCAGTGACTTCCACTTCTGCTTCATTGTGAGGTGGACAGGTGGAGGCTTCTGCCTCCTCTTTTCTTTCTGAGAAAAACATGGTGGTTGGTAAGGAAGTAGGAACATCAAGGAAGTAAGAAACATCAAGTCAAAACACGATATGACAGTGTTTCTGCTTGACAATGGAAGAGACTTTCCCGGAACTGTTAAAAAGTTTAAGAACAACTATGAAAAATTGTGGTCACAGATAGAAAGGGACATGTTGAAATGGAATAAAATGAACTTGTCACTGTTGGGATGTATTTCAGTTGTTAAAATGAATGTGCTACCCAGAATGATGTTTTTATTACAAAAGATTCCAATTGTAAAAGACAAGAAATATTTTGCTAAACAGCAAAGGAAAATATCAGAATTTGTATGGTCAGGGAAAAAACCAAGAATCAAGATGAAGGTGCTGTGTGACGCAAAAGAGAGGGGTGGGTTGCAATTACCAAATTTGAGACTGTACCATGAGGCGGTATGTTTAATATGGTTAAGGGATTGGGCAAAATTATCTAACCTTAAATTGCTAGCTCTCGAGGGGCATAATAATCTGTTTGGTTGGCATGCATATTTATGGTATGATAAGCATAAAATGGATGGGATGTTTCAGCATCATTTTGTGAGAAGGAATGTCTTCATGATTTGGCAAGAAGTTTAT
Organism: Eublepharis macularius; assembly: GCF_028583425.1. Taxonomy (NCBI): domain Eukaryota; kingdom Metazoa; phylum Chordata; class Lepidosauria; order Squamata; family Eublepharidae; genus Eublepharis; species Eublepharis macularius. The sequence continues at coordinate 172,236,893 of NC_072792.1, forward strand.
TGGGGGGGGAAAGACCTATGTGGATTGTTCCAGCAGAAGTTGTAAACCCAAATATGGAGTACAAGGGAGAAGATTGGATAACCTACAAAGAATTATTATGGTTGGACAAAGATTCTTTTAAAATAAAGAACAATAAGGATTTACCATTTGAATATGGTTGGCTGCAATATCGACAGATTACTTATTTGAATTTGATAAAAGAAAAGTGGGTTTTAGAACTAAAAATACAGAATTAGAGGACTTTTTATTTGGAGGGGGGAAATTGATTTCTAAGGTGTATAAACTGTTATTGAAAAGGTATATGGAAGTTGAGATGGTTAAAACTCAAATGGTGAAGTGGGCAATACATTTTAATAAAGAAATCACAATGGAGACATGGGAATTTCTATGGAAGAACACATTGAAGATATCTACATGTAATAATTTGAAAGAGAATGTATACAAGATGATGTATAGGTGGTATTTAACACTGAAAAAATTAGCAAATGCAAATAGTAATATGTCAAACAAATGCTGGAAATGTAAAAAACATGAGGGTTCTTTTTACCATATGTGGTGGTCATGCGACAAGGCCAAACTTTTTTGGTCAAAGATATATACGGAAATGTTATTAATTATGAAGTGTAATTTGTTTAAGAGCCCTGAAATGCTGTTGTTAGGATTGAATATGCAAAAAGTTAATGTGAAGGATAGGACACTGTTATTTTATAAGACTGTGGCAGCAAGATTACTATATGCACAGTATTGGAAGCAAGAAGAGATACCAGAAGTGGAAGATTGGATCCAAAAACTGTTGTACATGGCGGAGATGGACAAAATGACAAGAAAACTGAAAGAACAAAATCCAAGTGAATTTTTAAATGACTGGGGAAAACTTAAGGAGTATCTTGAAAGTAAGCGGGACGTGAAAGGACAGTTGTGGTCTCTGGACAATTATTAACATGTATAGAGAATAAGTAAAAGCTTTACCTTTAATAATAGGGACAAATATTTGAATAGAGATAATAATAAGAAATAAAGGGGTTATAGTGCTGTTGGGAGTCAAAAAGGGAAAAGGGGGAGGGGGAAGGGATGGGGGCATATATACCGATTTAAAGGGGAAATGTAGCTGTACTATGTATTATGGAATGTATGTTAACCCATTCAATAAAAATTTATTTTAAACAAATGACATAAATATGAAGATTACCTTGACCATTGGGAATTGCAGAAGCCAGTGTGGGGGTGCATCAGAGTCATTCATAAACCTCCACCATGAATAAGCCATTATATCATATCCGATAATATTCTCCCATCCTAATGGGTGTTTCTGGAACAAAAGAAATGATTGGAACATAAAGGCTAAATCACCTTTGGCAAAAGAAACAGGTCTTTCCTAAATGGATATTTTAAAAGATACTGGTTTCTCTGCTGTAATTTCTTCAGAAATGCACTTTCCGGGAACCCCACCCCCACCTCCTAATTCCAAGCCTGCCCCATTGAAGCATTGCTATTGAGAGGATTATTCCATAGTGAAATGGCATTGCATATTGGAAAATCTTACTGAATTGTTTGGTTGTCAAAGGGAAGCTCAGCAAGGAAAAGCCCTTCACTACTTACATAGAAGGTGAGTGGCTGGACAGGAACTGGCGTCAGCACTGCTACGATCCTGCAGAGAGACAACAGTCACTTCACTTCTGAAGACAAAGTCCATGGACTTTATAAGCCCTTTCAGTAAAAGAGTCGAGGACAAGACAGTATGAAGTGACACGAAACAATCTCAATTGATCCCTAACTTTGGATTATTTTATTGCCCTTGGACAGCTGTTTTTAATAACAATTACTATTACACTGGATAACAATGTTTGGGACTGGATAAAATGCTCTTAAATTATACAATGAGCAATTGTGCCATGAATTTTGAAGTTCTGAAAAAATGAAAATATACTCCTATTTGTTACATTCATGACTGTGAGCCTTTCTGTTTATCTTCCTATCTCTCTGTGAATATGGTTGTAAAGTGAAGACTAGAGGCGGGCATGAACCAAAATATGAACCAAAATTCATCATGAACCAGGACGGTTCATGGTTCGCGAACTAGCAGTTCATTAGAGCCCATTTCTGACGAACTGCCACGAACTTTAGGCTGGATCATTTGGTCCATTTTTTGGTTCGTCACTGCAGTCAGCCTGGCGCCGATTGATCAGTTTCCTAGGCAATGGGGGGAGATGAGCTTCCTGCAACCCTGGAGGTGACCTTCTGCTGCCCTGGAAATGATGTTTTCATGAACCAAACAAACTGGTTCATGAACCGGGGCAAGTTCTTGAAAATTCATGGTTCGTGAAACATGATGAACCATGAACCACATAGTTTGGTATTTTCCCGGTTCGTGCCCACCTCTAGTGAAGACATATTATGTGTTCTGTTCTATGTCTTTTTAGAAGAATGTGTTGCAGAGAAGAATGACAGGCTTAAAATTATATTGCCTCCAGTGGTGTTTGATGAAAACCCTTTACAACTCTTATCCTCTGCTTTACTTTTAATACCTTCTTCAATCATATTTAGAAATGCTCACTGAATCCTTTGCTTTGGATCAGAACCTTCATTTCTGTGCACTGTGTATTAAAAACCAAGTGTTCAGAACATTTAGAACATTCCAAGGAAATCCTAAGCAGTTACATCCTTCTAAGTCCATTGAAGGTGTAACTCTGCTTAGTATTGCAGTTTTAGACAGGAAGACCTGATTCAAATCTCCCACTCATGATGGTTCATTAAGAGGTTAAAATGGGTGAGATGAGAAGAGAGAAGTGATGAGAAGAGAGGGCCAAGCTACAAGTGACGAATGACACTTGAACAGCAAGTATATTTCTCCCTGTTCACTTGCCCTCCACTCAATCCACTTGCTGTTCAAGTGTCATTTGTCACTTGTAGCTTGGCCCAGAGAGTCATGTAGGCCATCTGGACTTCCTCAGAGGAAGGAAGGGATAGAAAGGTAATCAAAATATAGATGGATCTTTCTTGGGTGGATACATCTCACAGTTATTCATTCTCACACTGCTGGCATCTATCCCTACTATTTGGACAGAGTACTGGGCCCTAAGAGGGTGTGGACTAACTTCTGTCACTCAGTGGCCCATTTTACTTACGATCTTGATTTGGATGATATAAATACCAGTTCATCTGTTGAGGTAAGCCTACTTGAAGCAGAATCATCTTTTTCTTCAGGGGTGATTATGAGCAGGCACAATTCTTTACGTCTCACCATTCTTGGTACAACAATTGTCAGTTTATGCTGCCAAAGTGGTTTGTCCACTTCGGATTCTGGGAAGAGAAATACAGAACTCAGAACTTGGGATGTACAGTAAAAAATACTTCATTTCAGTTTCAAATCTGGGTTTTCCAAACTAACTCTGTTCCATGATAGGCTTATTCTGGGTTGGCTGTTGCCAGTTTAGCTCAAATTCATTTGCTTTTTTTGTTATCATGAGTTTCGTCCCATTGCACAAGCACAAGGTGTAACAAGGTGTAACAAGGTGCACAAGGTGTAACAGACACATATTATTCTTTTCAAGGAGGGTGGGGAAACAAAGCTCTGGGACAGCTGGGACAGAGAAGAATGCAATGAGGTGCAATCAGTCAGTTTAAAAAAAGCAATGCTTTTATTACAGTAAATCTTAATGAATGCAATGGCAGCAATGATAGACCATGGAGAGGTAATAATGTTCATTTTACTACACCAATGTAACACAAGATATTTGGATCAAGCAAAAATAAACATGATACAAATATAATGGTGAATGTTTGCATGTAACAATCCTATTATATAAAAGGCTAAGCGTATTCAAGACAACCCACTATCTACCCTGGTGTGCTACCAGAGGGTGCTGCTGTAGAGGGAAGCCTAGGTAAGGTAGCCAGACCTTCAGAGAGCATGCCTTAGTGGGAAGCCCAGGCTGGGATCAGGCATGGAGCAGGCGCCACTGCCTGCCCCCCGCCTTCACCCAGCTGGGATCATGAGAGGAGCAGGTGGCAATGCCCATTCCCCACTAGAGATGGGCACAAAATGAACCATGAGAAAAAATTCTGGAAGGAACAGCTGGTTTGTAGTCAAAGAAACACACATTCCATAGGGCCGCGTTTTTACAAAACAAACTACTTTTCCCTACTGTTCCGTTGCCAGTTTGGGAAGCCAGACACTTTGACACCATTCAATCCGTTGCCCAGGCAACAGTGGCAGTCTTTTGGTTGCCCCCAATCTGAGGCCTCCACGCTTGATTGGCAGCTGTCCCTGCCAACTAGAGAGCTCCCATTCTGGCCCATCCAGCCAGGAAAAGGGCTAACCCCTCAAAGTAGCTGCCAGCAGACACTCCAGTTTTAACTACTGTGAAGAGAAAATGACTGGAAGGGGGGAACCGATGGATCATGCCTTTCCCGGGGTTCAATCTCTCTGAAACTTGGGGGATCTTTAGAGGACACTGAGGACTAGGTCCCCTGCAAATATGGTGGGTATTGGACATTGGGAAGGTCAGTTTGTCGCCCCTCAAAGTAGCTGCTAGCAGACACTCCCGTTTTTGCTACTGTGAAGAGAAAATTTTAGGAAAGGGGGGGACCCATGGATCATGCCTTTCCTGGGGTTCAATCTCTCTGAAACTTGGGGGGTCTTTGTAGGACAGTGAGGACTAGCTCCCCTGCAAACTTAGTGGGTATTGGACATTGGGAAGGTCTTGTTTTGTTTGGCTGTGAGTGTGAAGGGGCCCGTTCTGGGCTCCCTCGAACCGCGAACCAGTTCCATGAAACTGAATGAACCACAAACCATGCGGTTCATTTTTTCCCAGTTCATTCCCATATCTATTTCCCACCTTCAACCAGCTGGGATCAGGAGTGGAGCAGGTGACAATGCCCGACTGCCCTTCACCAAGCTGGGATCAGGAGGGGAGCAGGTGGCAATGTCTACCTACCCTACACCCAGCTGGAATCAGGAGGGGAGCAGGTGGCAATGCCCGACCCCTGCCTTCACCCAGCTGGGATCAGGATCGGAGCAGGTGGCAATGCCTGCCCACCCTTTATGCAGCTGGGATTAGGCGTAGAGCAGGGGGCAATAGTGGCTCTTCACATTCACCCAGCTGGGATCAGGAGTGGAGTAGATGGCAATGACTGTTCCCACCATCACCCAGCTGGGATCAGGAGCAGAGCATGTGGAAATGTCCATCCCAGCTAGGAACAAGGGCAAAGCAGGTAGCAATGCTCACTGCCCCCTTCACATGGCCAAGATCAGGAGTGGAGAAGGTGGCAGTGCCCACACCCCACTATCACTCAAGTAGGATCAAGAGTGTAGCAGGTGGCAGTGCCCCCCCCCCATCTTCACCCAGCTGGTATCAGGAGCACAGCAGTTCGCAGTGCCCATCAGCTGTGGAGCAGGAGGTAACGCCCACCCCTAACTTCACCTGGCAGAGATCAGGAGTGGAGCAGGTAGTAATCTCCCCCTTCACCTGGCCAGGATTAGGTGAGGAGAAGGTGACAATGTCTTCCCCCTTCACCTGGCCAGGATCAGGAGCAGAGCATGAGGCAATGCCCCCCCCCCATTCACCTGGTCCAGATCAGGTGTGGAGCTGGAAGCAATCCCCCCCCCCCGCCCAGTTCATCTAGCTGGAATCAGGCACAGAATAGGAGGTAATGCCCGTACCTTCTTCACTCAGCCAGGATCAGGTGCGGAGCAGGCATCAAGGCCCGTCCCTTCACTTGTCTGGGATCATGAGTGGAGTAGGTGGCACTGCCCACCCCCCTTCACCTAGCTGGGATCCGTTGTAGAGCAGAAGGCAATGCCCGTCCACCCCATTCATCCGGCCCAGATCAGGTGCAGAGGAGGTGGCCATGCTTGCCCCCCTTGCCTTTATCTGGCTGGGATCAATGATGGGGGAGGAGGGAATGCCCACCCTCCCTCTCCTTTCTGGAGCTCATTGTGTTTTTTCCCACAATGGCTTTGTTGCTAGTTTCTGATATTAGGAGGAAGCATCCCTGCAGAAAGTTCATGTACTTCATGTAACTTTTGTGGTTGCTGTAAGGGGCTTTCTTCCTGCTGAGCCCAATGATCCTAGTCACTGCAGGGTCATCTCAGATATCCCCCGAAGTGTCACGTCACTGTAGAACACTGTATCACCCCTAGGGTTACCAACTCTGGAGGGGGAAATTTCTGGAGGTTTATGTGAGGATCCTATGGAGGCCAGGATTTGGGGAGGGGAGAAACCTCTATGGGCTGTAATGCAATATTGAGTATCCCTTCCAAAACACCCATTTCCTTCAGGGGAACTGATTTCTATAGTCTGGACACCAATTGTGGCTCTGGGAGATCTCCAAGCCCGAATTGGAGGTTGGCAAGCCTAACCACTCCACTGAGCAGAGGCTGATACTTTCCTGCCAACACTCGGCTTCGTTGGGGTGTGTTGTTGTTGTTGTTTTCTGTGTAGTGTAATTGGGGAAAGACTCCGTGGATTGATGGTTTAGAGAGAAGGGGACTAATAGTTGATGCAGTTTTGGGTTCAGAGCAGAAATGTGTACCTCAGAGCCGTGTCTCTCCAACCCTACCCCTTGAAAAAAAGAGTGTCATTTGCACGGCCAACACTCACCACGACGCTTTTCCCAAACATTCTTCGAAGTCCACGAACACTGAACCACACTGTTGTCTGTGCTCCAACTTTGTGGGTCAATGCTTTAGAGGGAGGACTGTGCTCTGTGCAATCTTGGCACCATTAACTGCAAGAAAACCTGCCTCAATGGTCTCACTGCAAAGAATGGGGCTGAGGATAATGGGGGGAAACACCTAATAGATTAGATCCAAACAAACAATGCCGCACTTGGATGAAACCAATGACAGTATATGTTCGTTTGGAAACTCCTGATTAGAAACTGAAACAGAAATGTTCTCATTGCGCAACCCTACTAATTACCATCATTCTTGGGAAGACTAGAGGTTATGACACATCCTTTCCATTTTCTTCCATCCTAAGCAGGTGGTGGCAGGTGAGAAGATTTGGTTTCCTTCCTCCTGCAATCTGCAGACACCCATTCTACAATACCTGGCTCCAGGGTGAAATAAAGATAGGGAAGACCTGCCTGTACCAGTGCTCTCCCTTGGTGCTGTATCAGATCAAAATCAAAAACTCTTTTTTCACTCCATATCCACTGCTTATCACTATTTCATTCTCCCAAAATTGTACATGGTGCCCTCTTCCCTTCCACTTCAAGAGCTGTGAGAATCCCCTACCCTGCACATGCTACTTACCATTCAGCCACTTCTGGGAGGTCATATGGATGGTATGAAATGTAGCTTCATAAAGAAGGTAGTCAAATTCATTTTTCCCCAGATAGGTATATTTATAGTGAGGATCAGGGAGGTTCATGAATTCATCCAGTGCCTTCTGTTCTATCAGCCAAACAGACGAAAAGCAGGCTGGAAAGAGGAAATAGGTCAGAGGATGCATGACCCAGGACCTAGTTGGACCCTTTGGCTGTTCTCTTCTTGGAAGTGTCACTTGCCAATGGCAAGAAGTTTGCTACCTATTTCTAGTGACAGGAAGGAAGAGAGCTCTGCTGGTGCAGGAACGCCACTCCGAACGCTCTTGTTATCTTTAAATACCCACCCAATCCCCTTGGGCTGAATCCTAGGCACAGATGGTGGCAAAATCATCCCATGTGGCAGAGGAGGAGCCAAACTTCTTGCCACTTGGCAGTATTCCAACATTCAACAGTCTAAGGAGGACTAGAAAACTTCTGCTATATAAGTATAACCAAGGTAATGTCAAAGGACAAGGCAATTTCCCAGTACAGACAAAGTATAAGATAAGTGGACAACCACCCAGGGAAATAGAAAATTATTACTATATATTAAGGCAAAAAGCTCAAAGGTTTATGCAATAGGTGTGCTCAACATTTGTCATAAATGCCATGCATTCATATATTCAATTCATTCATAGGTACATTAATACAAAATTCAACAGTCAAAATCAAACAAGGGTCTGTATGCCCTATTCCAAATCCTTTAAGGAACAGGGAAGGTGCTCCAGGTCCAAAGGGAGAAGAAGGCAAGTAAATACAATGAAAGTAATTGTAACAGTTCTTATTCCTTTCTTGTAAGTATCTTCCAAGGTGTTACACTGAGGATCCAACATGAAGATAGCCCTATGGTTCGGGCCGGCTGAACGGTAGATTTCATCATAAAGACTTCCTCAGGGGCTTTTCAGGATCTCTCTATCATATACATAAAGTAATAAGTCAACCTGTTCATAATCATCATGACATCAGCAAACCATATTATTAAAACTTGCTTACCCGGGCTCAGTGCTTGCATTTCTTGAAACCCAGAGAATGACGTGGATTCCTTCAATCACACGTGTCTCTCAAGGTTGTTAACAGCTTATATAACAAACACTCCCTGCTCTACTGCAAAGTCCATTTAAAGGTGCAGTAACTACTTCATAACCAAAGAGCAAAAAGTCTAACCCAGAAAACATTGATAAGAAATTTCATTATTCAGTCCATGAGGTGTCAGACTATTGAGTGAAAAAATCCATCGCGCTTCCCTTCTTAGTAGTTCTCTAGAGAGATATTGAGAAGGGGCTTGCCGTGCTACAAATAAGATAACCACTTTAATGTCCGTTGCTGTATGGTGTAGCTCCAGGAAATGTTCAGTTAATGGTGCTCCCAGCACTCTATTTTTGATTCTGGAAATATGTTCCAGAACCGTGACCTTAAGGGGTCTAGTGGTATTGCCTACATACAGCTTAGAACAGGGGCATATAAGAAGATAAACCACTCCAGAAGTTTGACAAGTAGCAAAATGGTTAATGCTAATCTTTTTATGCAGCCTAGGTATTTCTATAGTGTCACCTTCCGTAATAAGTGTACATACTGAACAATGGCCACATCTGTAATTCTCTTTTGGCATCCTAGACCCAACGGATGGTCAAGTCATATCTGTGCAGATTACAGAGTCCTTAATATTTCTAGTCCTTCTGTAGCTGATACAAGGTGGTGATTCACCTTGTATACAAGGTGGTGATAGCATTAACCATTTTGCTACTTGTGCCTTTATCCAAGGCCAAATCTCCTTATCCGATGAAAAATGGATCCCAATTTGACTGAAGATCATTTCAGCATTTATGAAAACCTTCAGAGCTGGGGGTTTTTTTTCCAATCCAATGATGAAAAGTTGAAATAACTGTAGAAGAATCAGGGGAATGAGATTGAAGTCCTTAAATATCTGAAGGGCTGTTACATGGAAGAGGATAGATTTGTTCTCTGCTGCATTATTAGAGGACAAGAATATCTCTTAGGCTGAATTTAACAGGACAGTAGATTTCTGTTGAACATTAAGACAAATTTCCTGAGGATAAAGGTAGCTTAATAATGGAACCAATTGCCTAAGGAGGTAGTTAACTCTTCCACAATGGATGTCTTCAAGTGGAAAGTGTACTGTCTTCTGTTAGGAATGTTTTAGCTTTGCAGCTACTTTTAGCTCTATGATTAGGTGCAGGGGTGTCAATACTGGGAAACTTGAGTTGGGACTTTTCATTCATCATCACAAAAAACAACATTTAGAAAGGTTTTCATAAATGCTGAAATGATCTTCAGTCATCAGCCAGGTTTGATTCCCCACTCCTCCACTTGAAGCCAGCTGGGTGACCTTGGGCTAGTCACAGCTCTCTGGAGCTCTCTCAGCCCCACCCACCACACAGGGTGTTTTGTTGTGGGGATAATAACAACATACTTTGTAAACCACTCTTAGTGGGTGTTAAATTGTTCTGAAGGGTGGTATATAAATTGAATGTTGTTGCTATTATTCTGTACTGGTGTATATTTGTAGATTGCTGTGATGATTTTTCAATGAATTTGGATTCTTGTGTGCCTCTAGCTAGTTCCCTGTTCTATTTTTCCTAAATGAAGATTTGAATTCAATTTTCTGGGATCCTGATATATGTAGGCAGTAGTCCCTTTAATAATGTTTGCTTAGATACATGTGTATATACTTGATATTTAAGGAATGTAGGGGTATACATATGTAGACCATTTGGATAACTCTGCCCATAGCCTTACCCTCTGACACAAGGGGAAAAGAAGAGGAAAAGCAGACTATCACTGCTTCCACTTGTGCATGCCCTGTCTGGGGCTCAGATGGCTGGCTCCACACATGGCATCCAATCAGGTCTGCCCTGTCTAGGGCTCAGGCAGTTGTCTTCCAGCTGCAGCAGAGTCTACTATCTGCCACTTATCAGTGAGTGCTGCCCGTTTTGGGGGCTCATGTTTGCCTCCTCAGGTTGTGTATGGCCCTTGAATGTAGCCCAAGTGGGGAAGGCAGAGTAGGACCAGCACATGGGTTGGCCCGGGATGGGGGGGGGGGGTTGGAAATGATTATGGGGCACTATCTTGAATCTTTGCACAGAAACTAAGAATCACCAAGACTGCCCCTTCTTGAACCTGGTAAATATAATTCCCCCCTCTTGACAGCTAAATAGTGACAGATATTGGGCAATAGCTATGGTCAAGCTTTAGATCATACTCACACTTGTAATTAGTGCATCTTCTCTTAGAGAATCTTCTTCCCTTCCGGCTATCTCTCCCCCCAACCCATCTTTTCCCCATCTTTTGTAATAAGAGCAGGAGGTGCTTCATGCATCTCTCGCCATCCTAGCATAGTTAGATAGATTAGAATGCTATGTCTACTCTATCCCATCCAGTATGGAGATCCTTTAAATAAAGGACTGATACTGCTTTACTAAAGATACTTGTAGGCTCCGTGTCTTTGTTCCTCAGCAGCCAGCACACACATTCTTCTGTGCCAAGGCCATCCAGAACAAAAATGCTTCCGAAAGAAACACCTAGAAATTGTATTGAACCCTGGATAAGAAGATGTGTGTCTTGACAGAGATTGAGAAACAGGAGGCAGAATAGCCGCCTTCATTCCTAGCAGACTCTAGCTAAGAAAAAAAACTGACAAAAATACCATGACATTTGCTTCTGAGAACTAGAAAAGAAAATGTTCTTCTCCTAAATCTTCTTAAATATGCAACTGGTCTTTCCAGTCACTGACGGGTACAGGAAATAACTTCCATGGATGCCTAAATTACTTTACCTTTCATCAAAGGGATTCTGTCTTTCATATTTACATCCCAGCATGCCTATAATGAATTCCAAGCAGACTACACAATTCCCCTCTTTCCACTGGATACACAGGAGGAGCAGGGAGCGCTGAGTATGACAACATAGTCACAATTCCATTTGCTCTCTTTTGTTTCCGAGCACAGACTACATTACATATGCTTCCATAGCTGGCATCCCTAGGCGATAGTGAAGTCTAAAACAGAAGTGTAAGGGAGAAGGGAAACAAAACATGTTTGCAATGAACCCACATTTACTGCAGAACAGATCGGGAAGAAACCACAGAGCAAGATCAGCTCAAGAAGCACCTGAAGGAAGAGGGGGAAAGCATCCACCCTACCCCTTTTCACAAGCAAAACAAGATGTAGTCTGTACAGCGAAGCACCCATGCATTCGAGCCAACCTCATAATCGAAAGTGTATTTTATTTACGAGCACGAGGATTAATCTGGCAGCTTTAGGTAGTCAGATGTCTGATTATTATATAAGAATTAAAAGAGTTTTCACGCCACTATGCCTAAGAGTGAATAAGGAACTTTGCTTTGTTTTAAAGATCAAAATTCATCACGCTCTGTTACCAACACTGATTTCAGAGAGTAATTATGAAAAGGAAGAGCTTCCAGCATTAGGTGCCATTATATCTTTTGCACATCAAACTACAGTGGCAGAGGCACTGTCACCACAATTATTTATTTTAGCAACTGAAATCTTTGCTTCAAAGTTAAGACAGGACTTTAAAATTAAAGGTTTGAAGGTCGATGGTGAGGAATTTAAACTGAAATGTTATGCAGATGATGTTGTCTTGACGATTTTGAATCCACATGAGACATTGCAATATGTTATGGAACATCTTGTAAGTTTTGGAAAGTTGGTTGTTGTGGATTTTCCGGGCTGTATTGCCGTAGTGTTGGCATTGTAGTTACTGATGTTTCGCCAGCAGCTGTGACTGGCATCTTCAGAGGTGTAGCACCGAAAGACAGGGATCTCTCAGTGTCAAACTGTGGAGGAGATGTTTGCAGGTGATTTATATCTACTCAGAAAGGTGGGTTGGGTTGTGTCATCCTGTAAGGATTTCCCAGGGTGTGGAATGCTAATGGAGTGCTAATGCTTCACTGTATCCTGAGGAGGTTCTTTTGCATATGGATTGGTGCTTGATATGCTAATCTTCTCTGCAGTGCTATTGTGGGTTGTAGAGTCTTTTGTTAGCCTGGTGTTTTTCAGAACTGGAAACCATGCTCTATTCATTCTTAAAGTCTCTTTTTTCCTGTTGAAGTTTTGCTTATGCTTGTGAATTTCAATGGCTTCCCTGTGCAATCTGACTAAGTAGTTGGACGCGTTGTCCAGTATTTTGGTGTCCTGGAATAAGATACTGTGTCCTGTTTGAGTTAGGCTATGTTCAGCCACTGCTGATTTTTCAGGTTGTCCAAGTCTGCAGTGTCTTTCATGTTCTTTTATTCTTGTCTGGATGCTGCGCTGTGTGGTCCTGATGTAAACTTGTCCACAGCTGCAGGGTATGCGGTATACTCCTGCAGAGGTGAGAGGGTCTCTACTGTCTTTTGCTGATCGTAGCATCTGTTGTATTTATCTGGTGGGTCAGAATACAGTCTGTAGGTTGTGCTTTTTCATAAGCTTTCCCATCTGATCCGTGATTCCTTTGATATATGGCAAAAACACTTTTCCTATAGGAGACTGTTTTTCCTTAGTTGTTTGATTTATCCTGGGTTTAATTGCTCTTTGGATTTCATTTCTGGAGTAGCCATTTGCTTGAAGTGCATGGTTTAAATGATTAATTTCCTCATTGAGAAAGTGTGGCTCACATATCCGTATCACATATACATATCCGTATCACATATCTCCTGCAAACATCTCCTCCACAGTTTGACACTGAAAGATCCCTGTCTTTCGGTGCTACACCTCTGAAGATGCCAGTCACAGCTGCTGGCGAAACGTCAGGAACTACAATGCCAAGACCACGGCAATACAGCCCGGAAAATCCACAACAACCATTGTTCTCCAGCTGTGAAAGCCTTCAACAATATTTTGGAAAGTTCTTGGGATTTAAAGTCAATAGGAAAAAAACTAAAATAATTCCCAAGTTGTTAACAAGACCAGAAGAAGAACAAATTGAGGAATTGTCGGGATGTGAAATAGCAGTGAATCCAGTGAAATATCTGGGCATAAATATAACAGGATAATATGAAACATTATTTAAAGATAATTATGAAGTTTTATGGAGGAAGATTCAAAAAGATCCTGTAACATAGTCAAAGTTAAAACTGTCTTGGATAGGAAGAATTTCTGCAACTAAAATGATTATCTTAATGAAAATTATTTTTTTATTTCAAACGCTACCAATCAGTATAAAAGATAAGACACTTCAAAGCTGGCAGAGACAGATAAAGCAATTTATCTGGGATGGCAAAAAAACAAGAGTACGATTTAAGGTACTACAAGTTGAAAAAAGAAGAGGAGGATTAGCACTGCCAAACATAAATTTATATTATAAAGTGGCTGGCTTGGCTTGGATCATAGACTGGATTAAAAACCCAAAAGACAGACTAATACAATTGGAAGCCGCTGATCTATATGAAGAACTGCATAATTACCTTTGGATGAAGAGAAGAGCAAGGACAAGACATGAAAGACATGTGATAAGAGACAGCCTGATTCAAATTTGGAATTCAGCAAGAATGAGGATAAACCCACCGATATCACCAGTATTGACACCAATCAATGCCATTTGTGATAAGAATCAAAGAAAAGTTAATGACTTTATAACTTATCAAGATATGGTAAATTCTCAAGGAAAGATAAAATCATGGCATGGAATTTGCGACGAAGGAAAGAAAATACAATGGCTGATATATCTCCAGACGGTCTTCAGATTGAAAGATTGAGGGATCTTACTGATTTTGAGAAGATATCACACAGAAAAAGAATCGCTTTCTGGGACGTATTTACAGACTCTTACTTCAATACGATACCAAAGCAGAGCAAGTCAAAATTTGTATGATAAAATGGATGCAAAATTTTGGAGAAGAAATATTTCAACAACGGGAAAATTTATGGACTAAGGGCATAAAATTTACTGCTAGCCAAACACTCAGAGAAAATTGGTATAAGATGGTACATTACACCAAAATATATTTTAAAAATGGACAAGAAATATGTAGGGTCATGCTAGAAATGCAAGGACACTGATGGTTCTTTCTTTCATATGTGGTGGACACGTAAAAAAAAATTAAAAGTAAACAATTTGGAAAGATATACATGCTGAGATTCAGAAGATTTTAAAAATTAACTTTGCTATGAAACCCCAGACTATACTGTTGGGAATTATACCAGATGATGTAGACAGAACATTATATGAACTATTTTGATATTTGCTAACGTCGGCAAGTGTGGTCAAGGCAAGCAAATGAAAAGAAGGAGAATGTCCAACCATGGAAATTTGGAAGGATAAAATGTCAGTGTATGCGGTAATGGAAAAATTGACAAACTACATAAATAGAAGGCCAATTAAAGAATTTGAAGAGAAATGGGGAAAATACTTTGCTTATAATGGATAAAATTTATAATATGCTTTGGTTCTGCAGATTTGAAAATGATTATATTGTGATATATTTGACAACTCGATTGTAAAATAATTAGTGATATAAAGATAACAGATTTTATAAACATTGGCAAAAAGTCTATTACAGCTGTTACAGTTATGTAAAGTATAAGTTAAAGATAATGAAAATATGGAGTAAAAATAGGTTGGACCTCTTAATAGTACCTTATTTTAAGGCTATCAAAGGTTGTGATAATCAGTTATATTTGCAGCCCAATCCTAAGAGGGGCGGGGAAAGTGAATAGGAACCGAACTAAGGCTTGCAACGGCGTATCCGGGCTTTACACCCGCGTAAGTCGCCCTCCGCCCGTGCTGGGACACGGCGCTGGCCCGCCAGCGGGCGGGCACCAGCGCAAGCCTCAGGCGCCCGGGTGGAGGCGGAGGAGCAGCGTAGAGCCCTGCGCCGGCATGGGGGGGGGCGGGGAACAGGGAGGGGTCGGAGTTAGTCGGCTCCCTAAGCCCCTCCAGAAGCGGGAACGCCCACAGCGGCGCAAAAAAGCTACGCCACGGAAAAAGAAGGCGTAGCCCATAGGCGCTCATGGAACGGCGAAAAACCGACCCCCTCTCCGAGCGCTCAGCCCCGCCTCCTTGGCCCGAAGGAGCATAGGATGCGAACTATCCCGGGGACCAATCAGCGTGCGCGACCGGCGTGGACGAGCCCCCCTCTCCGCACCCAATCACCTGCGACCGTGCCCTACAAAACATCCAGCCAGCGCCGGCCAAAACCCTCAGGTAAGTGAGCACGTCGCCGGAGGCTCTGTCCGTGTGCTGCGTGGCGTTGCCCCTTTGAACACCGAACGGGGGTGAGGGCATTCACGGTGGCAGGCACAGAATGCACTCGGGGGACTTTGCAAAAAAAAAGAGGAGGCACTTCCCGTAAAAGGGAAGAAGTGCAAATGTCTGGCTAACCCCCTTTTTACCCCGACAGGAAGAACAACTCAACATCTAACTGGACTCATGCAAGCTAGTTGCTTCTAACTAAGCACAAACAAATTAACCCTTCCGTGAGAGAAGGGAGTGACACTTGGCGAACTTACAGCAGCCTCTCCCATTTCCTTGCAGGTACCCTGACTCCGGTATTCCCGCCTGGTGTTGACTGACGGAGCGCTGACAGGTGAGGGGGAGGTAGGGGAGGGGGGATTAGTGCAAACCGCCCATTCACCTGACCCCACCCGCTCACTTGCCGCTTCGGGTGAGGCCCAGCAGGGGTGGGGGGCGACCATGTCCGCCTCTGGCCGCCCTTGGCCGCCTCAGAGGCAGGCGCCCCAAAAACCACATGCGACCAGGTGTTTGTTATGACCAGCTCATTCCTTCCCTTAAAGGTAAAGGCTTGCCAAGGCCGAGTGCATCCTCGCCAGACTGCCGTGCATCAGCTGGTCGCTGCTTCCCTCGACTATGTGCATCCTCCCGGATGGTGGAGTGTGGGGCTTGCCTCGCCAGTGGAACGAGGCAAAGCCCACATGTGTCTTTTTCTCCCGCAGGCACGTCCAGGGCAGGGCTGCTCCCCCACGTCCCGCCCTCCCCAAACATCTCTGACGGAGGGTTGGCTGCAGCCCAGGAAGCACTTTCGCACCGCAGCGTGCATCTCAGCCCCGCCCCGCCAAGTGGGAAGGAGGGCTGTGAAGAATTCCCCGGCTCCCTTGCTAGCCTAAAAACAAGCCCACTTGTTCCAGTGCAATAAAACGAGTTGTAAAACAACTGCCTTCTGTGTCTGCGAGCCTGACTTCATCCTCTGCCCCTCCCCCAACACTCCCGTCACATATCTCCACCTGCACATCACCACAAATGTATCTGACACTGCCTCCCCGCCCCCCCTCCCCTCACAGTAACGTCAGGTAGAGGGTTGGGGCAGGGCATGTCAGCGGGGAGGGGGGAGCCACAGAGGGCGCTCGATCCCTGGTAGGGTGAGCAGCTGGCACCCGATAAGCCAGGGAGAGGGTGGCCGGGGGTGCTGCTGCAAGAGGGCGGGAGATGGCAGGAGAAACAGTCCGCTCACTGGAACCCTAGCCCCATCAGTGAAGAAACTAGGGTAGCGGCAGACAGATGCCGTATCCCAGGCAGGAGGTCTCGCGCGCCTGGGGAGGGTCGCTCCCGTTGCAGCCGCAGCCACAGCAACAAAGTCCCATGAGCAGCTGCCTCCCAGAGTGGGTCCAGCCCCTCGGGTGTCTGCGGCAGCCCCATTGGTCATTCCAACACCCACCACCCTGCGGTGTCCCACCTCGCATCCATCCTGAGGGGCAGTTGCGAGGCTCCTGCGCCAACATGACCCAGCAAGCATTGAATCATGCGCACAGGCTGAAAATGATTCCTTCTAAACAAGGACACCAGGCCCTTCAGGGAACACGCCCTTCCCGGGGGCAACAGAGCTTTGGCCTCCACTGAGTCCAACACCGCCCCAATATAAGGCACAACACAGACAGGCGTTAGCCTAGATTTTTCAAGGTTCACCAGGAGGCCCAACCGTTTGCAAGTGTCCAGAACCAATTCCACATCTTGCAGCAGCTTAGCCTCCGAGCCTGCTGTTATAAGCCAATCATCGAGATAGGGGTAGATGGTACAGCCCTGCTCTCGAAGAAAGGAAACCACAGGAGCCACGCACTTTGTAAACACACGCGGAGCTGTGGAAAGGCCGAAGGGGAGAACCTTGTAACGGAATACCCGCTGCTTATAAACGAAGCACAGAAATCTCCTGTGCTCCTCCAAGATCCCCACGTGGAAATAAGCGTCCTTTAAATCCAGGACAGCGAACCAATCCCCCCTCTTCAAAAGGGCAAGTACAGCAGGCAATGTGACCATCCTAAACTTGGTCATCCTTAAAAAGGCGTTTAGCCCCCTCAAATCCAAGATGGGACGTAGGCCACCGTCCTTTTTGGGGACCAGGAAGAAACGGGAAAAGAAACCCCTTTCGGATTCCCCATATGCCACTTCTTCCACAGCCCCTTTAGCCAAGAGGGACTTAATCTCATCCTCCAGCTCAACTAAAGTATTATTCACCGCACTTAGCGGTGAAGTACACACCGGTAGTTCAGTGAATTCCAGCCCGTACCCCTTATCAACAATCGTTAAGACCCATGAGTCAGATGTTATTGACTCCCATTCAGACAAGAAGGGTCTGAGTCTGTCCGAAAAGTTCAGGGCTGCCGCAGGGCCGGACCCTCAGAACTGTCTTCCAGCCCCTTGCGGATCTTTTTGCTGGGGCGGAGGTTGAGACGAGCGGGGCTTGAACGGCCTACGCCTCCTGCTCTGGTGCTGCGCTGGGGTGTACTGGCGCTGCGAGGAAGGGTACTGTTGATAGTACGGACGGGGTTGATATCTGCTACGGTACTGGTAGGGATTATACCTCGAAGAGTACCGAGGCTTGAACGTGGACCTGTCCACCGGGGTGACCCCCAGGGAGTGTGCCGTTTGCCGGTCCTCCTTCTTCTTTTTTAGTGCCTCGTCGGTGGTGGTAGAGAAGAGGGAGTCACCCTCGAAGGGCAGATGTTCAATCTTGGCCTTCACCTCCTGCGGGAGGGCAGTCGACCGCAACCACGAGTGCCTCCTGAGGAGCACCGCCGACGCCATGCCCCGAGCAGCCGTGTCAGCCTCATGACTCCCGGCGTTCATCTGCTGCTTTGACAATCATACTGCCTCCGTCTGCAGCAACAACACCACCGCCTTCTTATCAGCAGGGAGGTCAGTGACATAGTTAGCCAGCTTTTCCCAGAGGTAGAGCTGATAGCCCGCCATAATCGTTTGATAGTTGGCAATCCTGAGGGATAAAGCAGCAACCGAGTACTGACGCCTACCCAGTGCGTCCATCTTCTTTCCCTCCTTATCTGGTGGAACGGAGGAGGGCCCCGACCTCTTGTGCTGAATCTCCTCGGCTATCAAGGATGACGGTGGAGGATGCTTGATGAGGGACTGCCACGTCCCTTGTTTAATTTTATACATCTGTTCGATGCGCTTGGACGTGGCAGGCAGGTCCGATGGTGACTTCCAGACCTTGTCGATGATCTCCTCCAAGCCCTCCAGCATAGAAAAACCCACTGCAGCTGGTTTCTCCCCATAGATTCTGCACAACAACTTGTCTTTTGTCTTCGGGACCACAGAAGACACGTCAATCTCCAGGGCCTTGGACATGCAGGCCATTTGATCCACGTAAATCCGCAGGTCCTCGAAGGGAGAGCTGGTGGAAGGGCCCACATTGTCGTCCGGGGTTGTTTCGGAGAACGACTCGGAACGGTATCCGGACCCTACGTCCTTGTCATCCTCATCAGAGGCTGGAGCTGACAGTTCCCCCTCTGGGAAGGGTGGCGGCAGCCACTCACGATGGCCAGACGATGACGGCTCCGGATCCGATGATCTGAAGCCAGGTGGAGCCCCCTTCCACTGGCACCGATAGGCACCTGGTATACCTGAAGCCTGTTGGTGACGCGCAGCCACGGACCGCTCGGATCCGACTCGCTCGGATCCGACACTCCCCTCGGACCAATACCGCTGGCTACGGGCAGAACATGCAGGCGACGGTCTCCTAGTCGCCTCTTGGATCCGACGACGCGGAGCCGGGCTCGATTCCGGCATAGGCGAGCGCCGCCCGCTCGACAGGACCACATAGGCCCACGGATCCAGCACCTCTTCCTCAAGGAGGGGACGGTCTGGGGATTCCAGGTGAGGTGATGGTGTAGGTGGGGACACCAGGACCACCTCTTCTGCAGACCGGTGCCGAGGGGACCGAGAGCGATGCTTGGCCTTCTTCTTAGCCTTCTTTGGAACCGGCTCGGAAGAAGCCCTCGGAACCGACGCCCTCTTGGTCGACGCCTTCCGTGCAGCCTCCGGTCCTGGGACTGCCGCAGGCCCTTCGACCGACGCCGGGGCTGACCGTATCGGATCCGATTCGCTCGGTTCCGGCCTCGGAGGCGACCCCTCCGGTTCCGACCTCACCGACGCCGATTTTTGCAGCGATTTCGATGACCTCGCCACCGAGCTTGCCCTTGACGCCGACTTGCTTGCCGGGTGGGATGCAGCCACAGACTTGGAAGACGCCACAGAGCCCGCTCTAGAGTGTCCCCCGGCATGGGTGGGGACTCGGCCAGCCTTCTCTGCGGCCCCCGGCTTCTCCGCCTCGGAGGGCCCAGGGGCGTCCAAGACTCGCTGCCATAGCGAAGCCTTGAGGCGGGAGGACCGCTCCTGCCTGGCCTTATGAGTGAACCCCTGGCAGATCCTGCAAATGGGGACTACATGTTCCTCCCCAAGGCAGAGCAGGCAAAGGCTATGCCCATCCGTTTGGGCCATCTTAGCATGGCACTGGGCGCACAGCTTAAACAGGGCCGTAGAAGCCATTCTGAGGGGCAAGCCAAAAACGCGACGTCAAAAAACAGTCCGGATCGATACACTACCAAATCAGTCAGTCCAAATCACGAAGCAGAAGAAAGGTCAAGTCCAGAATCCAAGTCAAGCACGAAGAAAGGCAATCCAAGAGACACAAGAAGCACGGAGCTACTAGCGGACACGTTCTCCTCAAGCGGCGGCAAGAAGAGAACTGAGGGAAGGGGCCGTTGGCCGCTGGAGGAGCATGTGACCGTTTGGGCGGGAAACGGTCGCTGAGGCGCGTGGCAAACGGCCCCTTCGGAGCTAGGAAAGCGGTGAAGAATCTTCCGGCGGCTGGCCTGCGCGTGCGCAGTACCCATGTGTGGAGGCACAGAAGAACGAAGATGAAAAACAGGGTTTCTCACCTGTAACTGTTGATCGTCGAGTCTCTTCTGTGCAGACACACATTGGGACTGCGCAGGTGCAGGCCAGCCGCGGAAAAGATTTTTCTAGCTTATAGAGATGTGAAGGGGACGTTCGGATCAACCGTGCATGCGCGCCAGTGTTCCCGCCAATTTTGAATGTATATATATCCGAACGTCCCCAGCATTCCCTCAGTTCACCTGAGCCACCAGAGAACCAACTCAGTTAACCAAGCACTCACAGCGGGGTAGGTGGGAGGGAATGTGTGTCTGCACAGAAGAGACTCGACAATCAACAGTTACAGGTGAGAAACCCTGTTTATCGTCATCGTCCTTCTGTGCAGCCCCACATTGGGAGAATAACTAGCATCTCACCAATGGGGGCGGGTGTGAGTGTCTACTTGAACAAAGAATGCAGGACAGCCATGCCAACAGCTGATTCACGCTGTGCATTCACGTCCACAGAATAATGTTTGATAAAAGTGTCTGCAGTGGACCACGTCACAGCTTGACAGACGTCCCGGAGCGGCACTCCTCGCAGGAAGGCAGCAGAAGCAGCTTGCGCTAGAGTAGAATGAGCAGTAACCAACAAGGGGCACTGGACTCCAGCTTGCTGATAACAAAGTTTAATTGCAGACACAATCCAGCAAGAGATGGATTGGGCAGAAGCAGTTGAGCCCTTGTGAGGGCCAGAGTAACACAAAAACAGAGCAGGAGATTTCCTAAAACATTTTGTGCGATGTAAATAAAACAATAAAGCACGTTTCACATCCAATGTGTGTAGCGCCCGTTCCCCTGGGGACGAGGGTGTCGGAAAAAAGGGAGGACCACCTTTTGCTGTAGGTGAAATTTGGAGACCACCTTGGGCAGAAATTCCATGCTAGTGTGGAGCATGACCGTACCAGGGAAAAACTGCAGGAAGGGAGGGTCACACCTCAGAGCAGACAGCTCCCCAACACGCCTAGAGGACGTGACTGCCACCAGAAAGGCTACCTTTTGTGTGAGCAAAGGCAAGGGGCAGCTGGACAGGGGCTCAAAGGGCCGGAGCATCAGTTGGGAGAGTACCAGGGACAGACTCCACTGAGGAATCGGTGGGGCCCTAGGAGGGAAGGTCTTGAACAGTCCCTTTAGGAAATGCTTGGAAAGCCAGTGCGTAAAAACGGTCTTCCCATCAATCTGCTCATGGAACGCAGAGATCACAGCCATGTGTACCTTAATGCTCGAGAAGGCAAGACCCTGTGAGCACAAGCCCAGGAGGTAGTCCAGAATGACAGGCAAGGGACAATCAAAGGGAGAAACCCCCTTGGGGGTCAACCACCTGGAAAAACGGGACCACTTCCTCTGGTAGGACAGCCTGGTCGACAGCTTCCGGGTATTCAGAATGACCTTAAGAACCTCTGAGGAGAGGCCTACTCCGGAGCGCACAGGGGCCAGGCAGCCAGGCTCAGAACTGCCACATTGTGGTGCCTGACCCCGTCCCTGATCAATAGGTCCGGGGCAGGTGGCAGCGGTAGGCATCACCCCTGTGAAAGGGAGAGCAAGAGAAGGAACCAATCTTGGCGAGGCCACTGAGGGGCAATTAGGATACAGTGGGTGTTGAAGGCCCTGACCCTGGAGAGGACCTTGTGCATGAGTGGGAAGGGAGGGAAGGCGTAAAAGAGCCCTGAGGACCAGGGTATCTGAAAGGCATCCCCTAGTGAGTGACGGCCAATTCCGGCCCGGGAGCAGAACAGCGGGGCCTGCTTGTTGTGGGCCGTGGCGAAGAGGTCAATGAGTGGTGTACCCCAGGTGCGGAAGGCTAGGTGGAGGTAAGCCCTGTTGAGGGACCACTCGTGTTGGGGCAGAAACACCCTGCTCAGCGTGTCCGCTGCGGTGTTGAGCTCCGCGGCAATGTGAACGGCCCTGGGAAGGACATTGTTGACAATGGCCCAGTTCCAGAGAGTCGCTGCTTCCCTGCAGAGCTTGAGCGAGACCATTCCTCCCTGCTTGTTGAGGTAATAGCAGGCTGTGGTATTGTCTGACAGGACCTGAACCTTCTTGTTCCGAATGACATCTGTAAAAGAAGCAAGGGAGTAACGGATTGCTCTAAGCTCTAAGAGGTTAATGTGCATGTCTGCCTCAGTCGGGGACCAGATGCCTTGGGCTGACAGCTGCCCACAGCGCCCTCCCCAACCCAAGTTGGAGGCGTCAGTAAAGACAGTGACCTCTGCCAGGAAAGGGCCAAAAGGGCAACCTTCGGACAAATTCTCAGGGACAGTCCACCAGGCCAAAGAACGCTGTATCACCCTGGGGATGGAGAACTTCTGATGCTGGCCCATAGTGAGGGGGTTGTACCTCCGGACGAACCAGTTTTGCAGAGGCCTCATATGCCCCTCTGGAGGAGGGCATAAGGCCTAGCAGTGTTTGAATTAGGAGGGCGGTTTGAAATCGGTTGTGCACAAAGTGACGGGCTAGGGAGGAAAGCCTGGTCAAGCGATCCAGGGGTAAGTAGGCCCTGCCCCGTGGTGAGTCGAAATGGACCCCTATAAATCTAATGGCTGTGCCCGAAGATAAGACAGACGTGTCCCAATTCACTACCAAGCCCAACTTAGCTAGTACAGACAAAGTGAGGGCAATATGGCCCCGGAGAGGCAGCCGAGGACCCCACCAGGAGCCAGTCATCCAGGTAGGGGTAGATAAAGCATCCTTGGGACCTCAGATACGCCACCATGGTGGCCATTCACTTTGTGAAAACCCTGGGTGCCAAGGCCAGCCCAAAGGGCAATACTGTATATTCATATACAGAACCCCCACAGACAAACCGCAGATACTTTCTGTGGCCCTCAAAGATGGAGATGTGGAAGTAAGCGTCTTTCAAGTCTAGAATAGCTAGCCAGACGCCCGCTTCCAAGAGCTCTATGACCCTTGTCAGGGTCAGCATTCAAAATTTCTCAACTTTTAAAAAGCTGTTCAGGCCCCTAAGGTCTAAGATGGGCCAAGACCCACCATCTTTCTTATCTACGAGAAAGTATCTCGAATAGAATCCCCAAGGGGAATTAGCGACATTGACCACCCGGAGAGCACCTTTGTTCACCAATTCCATAACATTATTGTGTAAAACAACATTCCAACATGGAGAACAACGGGGAGGGAGAGAAAGGGGAGGTGCATCAGAAAACAACAATTTGTAATCATGGGCCACAATAGACAGGACCCAAGTGTCAGAGGTAACAAGTTGCCAACAGGGCAAAAAAGGCCAAAACCTGTCCAAGAAACGGGCAGCAACGACAGTGTCCTTGGAGGCCGACAGGGGAGCGTCCAGGCTTAGTCAGAAGACAGAGGACTTCTGCACGGAGGTCGAGGGTTTAGGTGAGGGGGGCTGCTGCCTCCCCTTGGACCGGCCGGAGCACCTGGAAGAATGACGCTGCTGGGTCGAGTAGGACCGGTGGCCATAGGACTGGCCCGAGAAGAATTGCCCTTGACGCTGCTGGTAAGGCTGATAAGGGGTCTGGTAGGATCGGAACCGACCGTAACGATACCTCGGACCCGATGGCTGAGCTGAAGGAGCGACTCCCAGGGACTTGGCCGTTTGCTGGTTCTTCTTCATCAGCGAAAGGGATTCATCTGTTTTCTCCGAAAAGAGCTGGGGCCCCTCAAACGGGAAATCCTCCACCTTCGCCTTCTTCTCTGGTGGCAGGGCCGTGGACCGGAGCCAAGCGTGTTGACGCAGGACCACCGAAGTCACCATTGCCCGTGCTGCAGAGTCGGCGGTGTCCTTGCCAGCTGTCATCTGCTGTTTCGACAGCTTCATGGCCTCGGTCTGAAGGGCCTTGACCAGGTGTCGACGATCCTCCGGGAGGTCGGAGAGGTAAGAGGACATCCTTTTCCACAAGAACAAATTGTAGGACCCCATTATAGCTTGGAAATTTGCTATGCGGAATCCTAAGGAAGCGGATGAGTAAAGCTTCCTGCCCATGCCATCCAGTTCCCTGCCTTCCTGGTCTGCCGGAGCCGAAGAGGAACTGTATCGGAACCGAGCCTGACCTTCCTCCGCCACGATGGAAGAAGGCTTAGGATGGGTGAAAAGGTACGGAAAGTCATCCTGTTTCAGGCAATAGTACCTTTTGACCTTCTTTGCCGTTGGTGGTAGGGATGCTGGGGTCTGCCAGAGTGCAAGAGCATTGTCGACAAAGTCCTCTACAGGAGGGAATGCTACCGAGGCAGGGGATCCCGAATACAACGCCTCCAGCAGCTTGCTCTTAGGCTTGGAGGTCATGGAGGCAACATCTATCTCCAGCGCAGCGGCCATCCTGACCATCTGTTCGGCGAACATTCTGTAGTCGTCATTTGGGGACAACGAACGGAGCTCACCCATGGTGTCATCCGGTGAAGGGTCAGAAGCCACATCCAAGGAGTAATCGGACAGAGACGCCAGGCCCTCTTCATCCTCGGAATCCGAAAATACCGCCGGGGTCTGCGTCGGAACCGAAGCCGGACATCCCACCGGAGCCGATGGACAAGGCCCGGGAACTGAGGGATGCAGCTGCACCAGAGCCGCCAAAGGAGCAGGCGGAGGTTGCATGACTGGTGGAACCGGAACAGAAGACAGCGGAACTGAAGGATGTTGCAGGAAGGGCATGGACTGTTGGAACCAAGCCACAAAATCCTGCCAGGAGGCAATGTTTCCTATTCCCGGGACAGGCTGCCAAGGAGGTAGAGGAGCGGGCATCTGAGCAGGCCAGTGGTACGGCGCCGGAACCGATGGGGTAGGCTGCATTGGAACGGAGGCCTCAGATGGAGCTGGGGCGGATGGCAGGGAAAGCTCAAACGACTGATACGGTTCCAAGAGAGGCGGGAATGGTACGTAATCCTCCGATGTTGTTGGACGAGGCGTACAAGGAGGCGACGGGGTATGAAGACTCACCACATCGTCGTCAATCAGAACCGGTCTGGATGGTGTACCAGGCCGTACAGTCGGATCCGGGGATGGTGCACGGCCTTTAGCTTTCAACTTGGCCTTGGCCTTTTTAGGCAGGGGCTCCGACGAAGCCTCTGTGGCCAAAGCTTTAGACGAGGGCTTCGATGACAGCTTTGATGAGGAACGCTTCTTAGCCTTCCGGCTAGAAGGGCGATCCACGGAACCGGAGTCAGATCGGCCCTCCGGAACGGGTTGCCCCGTCGGTTCCGAGGGAAGCAGCTCTGGTGATTTTCGGGATGGAGCCGGCGATGGAGCGGCGGAGCGGGGCCTGTCTCCCGATGAGCCTGAGGGCTTGGGGGGGAGAAGGTTGGCATCCCACAAGAAGGCACGAAGTCTGGCCTTTCAATCGCTCCTTGCTTTCGGGGTGAAGGACATACACACCGCACAACGCTCCACAATGTGCCCCTTGCCCAGACAGATGAGACAGAGCTCATGGCCATCCGAGTGGGTCATCTTTGTGCTGCACTTCAGACACTTCTTAAATAAAGCTGTCTGAGACATCTCGGGATGATGTTTTCCTCAAGATGGACACAGGAAAAAACCATACAGCACAAGGAACGATGAATAAACTCCGAAGAGATGCTGAGAGAGAAGACAAGTAATGGTAGAACAAGAACCTTTTCGACGGCGGCGAAAAAGGAACTGAGGGAATGCCGGGGACGTTCGGATATATATACATTCAAAATTGGCGGGAACACCGGTGCGCATGCGCGGTGGATCCGAACGTCCCCTTCACATCTCTATAAGCTAGAAAAATCTTTTCCGCGGCTGGCCTGCGCCTGCGCAGTCCCAATGTGGGGCTGCACAGAAGGACGACGACGCTTATATCAATATACAATTGCTTTCTGGTTTCTAGTTAAGACCTCATAAAGTTTTATTCACTGTAAACAAAATATCTTCCCCATTTCTCTTCAATTTTTTGATAGATCTTCTATTGATATAGTTCATCCATTTTGCCATCACCACATATTCTGACATTTTATCCTTCCAAATTTCTCTAGTGGAGCATTCTTCTTTACATTAGTTTGCCATTATTTCTCTTGCTGCCGTCACCAAATACCGGAATAGTTCATGTAATGTTCTATCAATATTATCTGGTATCATTCCTAGCAGCATGATCTGGGGTTTCATGGCAAAATTAACTCTTAAAATCTTCTTAATTTCAGCTTGTATATCTTTCCAATTTTTAAAAAAATTTTGCATGTCCACCACATATGAAAGAGCACCTACTTCTTTACACTTTCAGCACAATCCTACACATTTCTTGTCCATTTTTCCATGTCTTTTGATGTAATATACCATCTGAAAAACATCTTATACCAATTTTCCCTGATTGGCATGCAGTAAATTTTATACCTTCAGTCCATAGATTTTCCCATTGTTGAAATGTTACATTTTCTCCAAAATTCTGCATCCATTTTATCATACAATTTTTTACTTGTTCTGTTTCTGTATCATATTGAAGTAAATTTTGTAAATTTGACCTAGCATATGATTCTTTTTTTGCATAATTATCTTCTCAAAATCAGTGAGATCCCTCAGTTGGCCTCTGTAATCCTTAAAAGACTTCTTTTAATCTGGAAGCTGCCTGAAGGTATATCAACCGTTGTATTTTCTTTCCTTCATCATACATTTCTTGCCATGATTTTATTTTTCTTGCAAATTTATCATATCTTGATAAGTTATAAAGTCATTATCTTTTCTCTGATTCTTATCACTAAAGATGTCGATTGGTGAAAATATTGGAGATGTCATAGGGCTTATTCTCATTTTAACTGAATCCTAAATTTGAATCAATCTGTATCTTATCGCATGGACATTTTGTTTTATCCTTGCTCTTCTTTTCACCCAGAGGTGATTATGTAACCCATCAGGCAAGTCAGCTGCTTCTAAACATATTAGTCTGTCTTTAGGATTTTTAATCCAGTCTATAATCCAGGCCAAACTAGCTGCTTCGTAGTATAACTTGTTATTTGGAACTGACAATCCTCCACTGCTTCTTTCATCTTGCAATACCTTAAATCTTACTCTTGGCTTTTTGCCATTCCAGATAAATTGATTTATCTGTCTCTGCTAGTCTTTCACAGCTAAGTCCTAAACTCTGAGGCAGCGTCATTGCTCATGCGTTGACATAAATGGGGTGCAACTCCACGGCTCCTTATGGACTTTTGCAGGAGAGTCCTGCTGGTGCCCGAGTGTGCATCAAGGTGAGGTGCAGCCATGCCCAGGAGCACCCACCCACTGATAGGCAGGCGAGGGGCAAGCAGTGACACAGCCAATGGGGAGGCCACGATCCCTGCTGCTTCCAATAAGCCCCCCTTGGAAAGCAGGCATCCCTGTCAGGGAGGGGGGCAGAAGTGACAGTGAAGGTTCAGATCAAACACACACCCCTCTTGCCTGTCCAGCACCCATTTCCAATGAGGGCCGGGCCGGTGGCTGCATCTTGGTGCACCTGCAAATCCCCACTGCCGCCACTGCTACCACAAGAAAGAGGTTCCCCCTCCCTGAAAATTGGGGCCAGAAAGCCTGCAGCACTTGGGGGCAGATCCCAGGATCTGGAGAGGCAGTTGGGGGTGGGGTTCTACAATGAGTGACAGAAATGTTCATTGGAAAACTCATGCGAGGCCAGAAGGGAGTGTAAAGTGCCCACAGACTTGCTCCGGAACCATTTGAACAAACACTGCATCACAACGATGTGAGAATGTGGGTTGAACCTTGAAAGCCATGTCTGCCCCAGTTCCCCCTCCCCATGGACTGACAGCCCGCAGTAGCGAGAAACTGCTCCAAGGGCCACCATTCACCCCCTCCATGGGCCAGATTTTCCAAGTCTGTCCGTGCTTCCACAAACAGCGGAATGGGGGGGGGGGGTCCATCCTTTTGCAACAGGAGGAGATCCGCTCCACATCACCAACCTCCCTGCAGTAACTTCGCCCTTCCCCGCTGCCTGGCTTATCAGATGCCAGCAGCTCAGTCCATCAGAGAATGAACGTACTCAGTGGAGCATCCCCCCCCCCGCCAGACATTCATGGGCCACAGTTTAATTCCCACCCCACTGCCTGAACTTACATTGAGGGGAGGGAAGGGGGCAGGGGAGCAAAGCTAAGCCCTGAGCCAGGAAAAAAAATTGTGGGATGTGTGAGAAGACATCCCAGTGGGTAGTTGGGAGGAGCAGCAGATATTGTCAAAGTCGGGGGAGTGAGTGAACAGACAGCAGTTTCTTGTTTTTCAGCACACATTTTATTAAACTGGAAAAGGTGCAGAGGTTCTCTGGAAGTATTTCCTGCCAATGTGACCAAGCCATGGGCTGCCTTGGTCAACTGCTCCCTGTGCAGTACCTGACTGGCACTTCCAGAGGCTTATGGAGAGCTCAGACAGCCACATCCCTTGGTCTCCCAGACGAGTGGCGATCTGCCTGCAAGGGAAACAGACACATGTTGCAAGTGATCTAGGTCAGTGCATGGCTGATGCCAAGCCCAAACTGCAACGTCTGGAAAGGTGTCCTTTGGTTAAGAGCTGTGGTGGCAGCTCCACAGGGGCAGCTCGCAACCACATGATGCATGACTCTGCTGAGACAGCACTCTGCCTTGGGGTAATTTTACCTTTCTTTCTTTCTTTCTTTCTTTCTTTCTTTCTTTCTTTCTTTCTTTCTTTCTTTCTTTCTTTCTTTCTTTCTTTCTTTCTTTCTTTCTTTCTTTCTTTCTTTCTTCATTACAGTCAGCGACCAGTGAGGAATGAGATAAAAGTGACCAGAATATAGCATATATAAAATACAGCAAGAGTGTAACAAGTCTATATGTGGATACATAATTTCATAAAAAACACTAACTTGCAAAATTAAAGGAAATCCATCAGGACCAATCAAAAACTAAAATATACCTTTTACCTTTAAGGGAGAAAGTCAGCAGGTAGTTACAAACACCCGGTCAAGAGTAGTTTTCTGGGCAACTGCCTCTGAGACAGGCAGGGGCTGCTGCCACCGTCCCCTCCCCCGCTGTGCCTCATCTGAAGAGGCTAGTGGTCAGGTAAGTTCAGGTGATGGGGCAGCCAGCACAAATCAGCGAGCGGGTTAGCCAACGCCCATCTCCTTCTTACCTATAAGTGTTCTCTCGCTCCTTACTGAGCTGGAACTTCAGAGAGCTAAGCTATAAGTGATGAATTACACTTGTCTGGCAAGTGAACAGACTCACGTGTATTCCTCCCTGTTCACTTGCCATTCACTTGCGCTCCACTTGATCAAGTCACTTGTAGCTTGGCTCAGAGTCAGATAACCTGCAAGGAGACTTGAGTGGTTATTGCTAGTTAGCCAGACATTCTGGATGTTGCCCTTCTTCCCTTGAGCGAGTGCAAAGTTCTCCCAGTTTTCCCACTAAGTCCCCTCTAGTGCATTCTCCCGCCTCATGTACAAAGTCCCCATGGCAGAAAGCAGACGGACAGAGCCTCCTGCTATGTGCTCACCTACCTGAGGTCATGAGCAGCTCAGCCGGACGCTTTGTAGGGCGTGTGAACAGGTGATTGGGTGCGGGGTGCTCACCCACCCTGGAAGCACACACAGATTGGCCACCATGTTAGTTCCCATCCTATGCTCCTTCGGGCTGCAAGGGTGGGGCTGGGCACCAGGAGAGGGGCTTGAGTTTTCTCTGTTCAATGGGCATCTATGGGCTATGCCTCCTTTTTTCATGGTGTAATTTTCCGCCACTGCAGGGGGCATTTCTGGGCCTGGAGTGGCTTTGGAAGTGGACTGACTCATGCCCCTCCCAATCCCCCACCACCTCCCATGCCAGCGTGGGGACTTGCACCATACTTGTGCCTCCGCATGGCCACCAGGTGTGCCTGCCGGTGGCAACCCATCTGCGGTAATGTGCCTCGGGTGGGCGCCGGAGGAGAGGGATTTACATCAACGTAAGAGCCATTTACGCCCGCACAAGCCTCAGTTCTCTCCCTATGCACTCCCCCCCCCCTTAGGATTGAGCTGCCCATGTCTTATCTTTTATACTAATCGGCAACATTTGAAACAAGAAATTAATTTTCGGTAAAATGTTCATTTTGATTGTGGAAATTCTTCCTACCCAGGACAATTTTAGCTTGGACCATCTTTCTAAATCTTTTTGAATTGTCTTCCATAATGCTTCATAAGTATATTTAAACATTTCTTTTTGTCCTGTTAAATTTATGCCTAAGTATTTTACTGGATTTGCTGCTATTTCTCATCCTGATAATTTCTGAATTTCCTCCTCTTCCTGTCTTGTTAAAAACTTGGGGATTATTTTGGTTTTTTTCCTGTTGACTTTAAATCCAGAATAGTTTCCAATGCTCACAACGTGTCCCATAACATGTTGTAGTGTCTTCTGTAGATTCAGAATTGTCAAAACCACATCATCTGCATAAAATTTCAATTTAAATTCTTCAACATCAATTTTCAAACCTTTAATTTGGGGTCTTGCC
This sequence comes from Eublepharis macularius, assembly GCF_028583425.1. Taxonomy (NCBI): domain Eukaryota; kingdom Metazoa; phylum Chordata; class Lepidosauria; order Squamata; family Eublepharidae; genus Eublepharis; species Eublepharis macularius. The sequence goes on from NC_072792.1 coordinate 172,267,745, forward strand.
TTAACTTTGAAGCAAAAATTTCCATTGCTGGGAAAAATAATTGTGGTGACCGACACCCTTGCTTGGTGCCCTTTTCAATTTGTAATTCTTCAGTTAATTCTCCGTTAACTAAATTCTTCAACTTTTGCTTTGTATAAATTCCTTGTATCCAATTCTCGAATTTTGGGCCACAGTTTAGATTTTGTATTACTCTTTGCAGAAAAATCCAAGAGAGATTATTAAATGCTTTATCGGCATCCAGGAAGATAAATGCCAATTTATGTCCTTTTCTCCCCTACTAACTTCATGGCATCAATTACAAATTGAACATTTTCTTTCATGTGTCTCTTGGAAACAAAGCCCGTCTGATCAGAGTGTATAATATTTGTTATGCATCTCTTAAATCTCTCTGCCAGAATAGAGGTAAACAATTTGGAATCCACATTAAATAACGAAACAGGTTTATATGATTGAGGTAACATTGGATCAGACAGCATTGTCCCCCCACTTCACCCAGCCAGAATCAGATGCAGAGTAGGAGGCTATGCCTGTCTCTTCTTCATCCAGCCAGGATCAGGAGTGCAGCAGGTTGCAATGCCCACCCCCACTTCACCTGACTGGGATCTGGCATAGAACAGGTGGCAATGCTGCCCCCCTTCAGCCAGCTGGGATCAGGTGCAGAGCAGGGGGCAATTCCCACACCCCATTCATTCAGCCCAGATCAGGTGCAGATCAGGTGGCAATGTCCACCACCTTTTACTCAGCCGGGACCAGGTGCAGAGGAGGTGGCAATGCCCACCCTGCCACCTTCATTGGGCCAGGATCAGTGACGGAGGAGGAGAGAATGCCTGCCTGCTCACCTTCCCCTTTCTAGAGCCCGTTGTATTTTTTCCCACAATGGGCTTTGTTGCTAGTAGACTAAGAAGTTTAGTGGATGTTATAGGTAAACTTTATGCAAGTCACTTTTTATTGAAGTTTGAAGATCGAATGCTTGAAAATGACTTAGAAGAACTAGAACAAATTGGATTCAGGGCAGGCTATTTTACTTTAGACCATTGCTTTTTATTGCAACATTTTAACAAAAATATGTTAATGGACTATCTAGGCAATTACATGTAGCATTCATTTATCTCAAAGCTTCTCTCAAGTCCATTCCAAGGCAGCACCTATGAGACAAATTAAACAAATTGAAAATTGACAGGTTATTAGATCAAATTAAAGCTCTCTGCTGCTTAGTGGACCACGTCACTCAAGGCAACTGAGGACCAAACTGGTGAGGTCTCCACTGGGGTACTCTACAGTACCCTTGATTGGCTGCAAATTGTGGTTGTGTATGGCCCACTTCAGAATGGAGCCACATTATGAGAGATACTGTTTTCAGTCTTGCTATTGGTAATTTCCTTTGTCTTCCTAGGGCCACATCCTGGAGGTTTTCCCCAGTGGCATAAATTGCAGCCCTGCAGGAAGCTGGGCGTAAATTGCAGGAAGTAGAATCGAGATGATGAAACTGGCAGTGGGGTAAGAGCCAAACTCCTCCTCTCAGCACGAGTGCTATTCTCTAGATCACTATTGCATCTAGTTTTGTCTTATCAAAGAGGGAAGCCAGAGAAGATAGAAAATGGCCTCAGTGAAGAGCACTGATCAGAGAGATTGACTGAGGGGTAAGAAATCCTCATTCAAATTCCTGTTCAGCTGTGTTGCTGAGTGGCCTTGTGGAAAGCTTTCCCACTCTCTGATTCTCACAGTCTAATTTACCTCTCAGAGCTGAGGGATGATGCTCATTGTAGGTCAAAGGAAATATGGTTATCTATGCCATTATGAAACACAAATTACTTCACTGAAATTTCTTGGAGATTGTCAGACCAACGTTCCAATGCATCCATCACCGTTACAATCCAGACATGGGAAAATGTCTGGGATGATGTGGATTTCTGATGTCAAGACCATGTGACTACCACTTCTGTCTTGTGGGAAGATGGCCTGTGAAGAAATTGTAGTACAGTTCAAAATGTAGCCTTGAATAGATTTCATAGCCTAGTAGGGATGTGGAGGAATGGACTAAGGGATGAGAAACCACATTTGACCAAGCAACTTGCAAGTATGGAAGCCCTTTGGGATTACAACAGGTTTGAAAGCCTCAGGGCTTGGTGGAAACATTGGGTTTTAGATATGTAAGAGAAATAGACTTAGGTAAACAGACAGTATTCTGTGGTTATTCAGATGAAAAATTATATTTGCATTGCTCTTAAGAGCTTTGTGATAATTCAAAGACATAAACATTTATGTACTAGCAACAAAGCCGGTTGTGGGGGAAAAAAAACAGGTTCTAGAAAGGGGAGGGTGGGCAGGCAGGCATTCCGTCCTCCACAATCACTGATCCTGGCTGGATGAAGGCAGGGGAGAAGGGCATGGCCACCTCCTCTATGCCTGATCCTAGCTGAGTGAATAGAGGTGGGCATTGCCTCCTGCTCCACACCTGATCCCAGCTGGGTGGAGGGGGGCTGGACATTGCCACATGCCCCACTCTTGATCCCGGCTGTGTGAAGGGGCAGGCTTTGCTGCCTGCTCTGCTCCTGATCCTGGCTGGGTGAAGTGGGAAGGGGCATTGCCACCTGCTCCATGCCTGATTCTGGCAGGTTGAATGGGAAGCAAGCATTGCCTCCTGTTCTGAGGGCCAAGCTACAAGTGACGAATGACACAGGTTGGACACTTGTCAGCTTCCCTCAAGTTTTGATGGGAAATGTAGGCATCCTGGTCTTGCAGCTTAGCTCTCCAACTGCTGTACAATGGACTTTTCAACTATCACTTGTCCAACATTCTGCCAAGCTGCCTACATTTCCCATCAAAACTTAAGGGAAGCTGACAAGTGTCCAACCTGTATAATTTGTCACTTGTAGTTTGGCCCTGAGCCTCATCCAGGCCAGGTGAAGGGGGCCGGGCATAGCCACGTGTTCCACTCCTGATCCATGCTGAGTGAAGTTGAGGGTGGGCATTACCTCCTGCTCTGTGCCTTATCAAAGCTGGGTGAAGGGGGATGGGCATTGCCTAATGATCTGCTCATGAAACTGGCTGGGTGAAGGTGGCCGGCATTGTCACATGCTCCTTGCCTTATCCCAGCCAGGTAAAGGGGAACAAGCATTCACTCTTGTTCTGCTTCTAATCCTGGCTGGGCGAAGTGGGGGCAGGCATTTCCTCCTGCTCCATGGCTGATCCCGGCCAGGTGAAGGGGAGTGGAGCATTGCCTCCCGTGCTGCGCTTTATCCAGTTGCTTTATCTAGGCTAGGTAAAGGCAGATGGGAATTGCATTATTCTCTGCTCCTGATCCTGGCTAGGTGAAGGTGGAAAGCATTGTCACACGCTCCTTGCTTATTTTGGCCAGGTGAAGGGAGGGCGGGGATTGCCACATGCTCCTCTTCTGATCCCAGCTGGGTGATGTAGGGATGGGCATTTCCTCCTGCTATGCATTTATCCTGACCATGTGAAGAATGGGGGCATTGCCGTATGCTCCGTGCCTGATTCCAGCAGGTTGAATGGGGTGGGTGGACATTGACTTCTGCTCCATGCCTGATCCAGGCTTGGTGAAGGGGGGCAGGCATTGCCTCATGCTCTGCTCCTGATCCTGATTGGGTGAAGAGGGAGAGCATTGTCACCTTCTCCTCACCTGACCCCAGCCACATGAAGCAGGGGGGGCATTACCACCTGCTCCACTCCTGATCACTGCCAGGTGAATTTGGGGGCAGGCATTACCTCCTGCTCTGTGCCTGATTCAATTGTAATGAAAAAAGAGTCCCAGGAATGAAAATCAGGTCACTTTAAATCACCAATACTAGGTATGAAACCAAAATATATTTCAATTTTAACTATTCAGTAATCTTCATATTTACAGTCAGGATAACAATGCAACAAGTGTCACAATATGGAATACAGTCAATACTTCTAACAATCAATATCTCAAGTAATCAATTTGTTATGAAAGAAAAATGAATCCTCCAATGAAAAATGGAAAGAAACTGTCCAGGAACTCCAAATACCCTCCCTCCCACGTGTGTAGGGAGCAAGAAACAGGTAAGTTCAAGATGTATTTCCCACAGTAAACTTCTCTGGTATAAAGTTGCTTTCTCTTCTCTTCTCTTTCAGGTGGAATGTAAAGATGAAGAGAAACTTCCAAGGGGTCCCACTGACTTGCCCTACGAGCGGCCGGCAAGAAATAATCTGCTTGTTTCAGTTTGATTCAGGCTGGGTGAAGGGCACAGGCATTGTCACCTGCTCATCCCCTGATCCTGGCCAGGTAAAGGGGAGAGGGCATTGCCACCTGCTCCACTTCTGATCCCAGCTGGGTAAATGGTGGAAGGGCATTGCCACCTGCTCTTCTCCTGATACCAGCTTGGTGAAGGTGGAGGGCAGGCATTGCCACCTGCTCCAGACCTGATTCCAGCTGGGTGACGGTGGAGCAGGCATTGCCACCTGCTCTGCTCCTGATCCCACCTGGGTGATGGCACGCTGTGGGCATTGCCACCTGCTCCTTTCCTGATCTTGGCCGGGTGAAAGGGAGAGTGGGCATTTCCACCTGCTTTGCTCTGATCCGAGCTGGGTGAAGAGAGGATGGGCATTTCCACCTACTCTGCTTCTGATCCCAGCTGGGTGATGGTGGGGGGGAGGGCACTGTCATCAACACCACTCCTCATACCAGCTGGCTGAAGGTAGAGGGTGGGTATTGCCCCCTGCTCCACACCAGATCACAGCTGAGTAAAGGGTGGGAGGGTTTTGCCACCTGCTCTCTGCCTGATCCCAGCTGGGTGAGGGTGGTGGGCAGGCATTGCCACCTGTTCTACTTCTGATCCCATCTGACTGAATGTAGGAGGTGGGCATTGCTACTTACTCCACTCTTCATTCCATTTGGATGAATACGGGGAGTGGGCATTGCCACCTGCTCTGCTCTTGTTCCCAGCTGTGTGAAGATGGGGGATGGGCAATGCTTCCTGCTCCCCTCCTGATCCCAGCTGGATGAAGGGCAAGCAAGCATTGTCACCTGCTCCGCTCCTAATCCCAGCTGGGTAAAGGTGGAGGGCGGGCATTACCACCTGCTCTGCTCCTGATTCCAGCTGAGTGAAGTCAGAGGGCAGGCATTACCACCTGCTCTACTCCTGATTCCAGCTAGATGAAGGTGGGGGTTGCATTGCCACCTTCTCTGCTCCTGATCCCAGCTGGGTGAAGGCAGAGGGCAGGCATTGCTGCATGCTCCACGCCTGATCCCGGCCTGAGCTTTCCCCCATGGTGTGCTCTCTGGAGATTTGGCTGTCTCATCTGGGCTTCCCTTCATGGTAGCACCCTCTGGTGGTGCACCAGGGTAGGAAGTGAGTTTTTTTAAAAATACACTTAGCCTTTTTAATAGTAGGATGCATATGTTAAGAGTAAGTCTTGCAATTGAACAGGGGAATGAGGAAGTGAAAGCAAAATGAACTAGGCACCCACCTGAATGAAGAAGCCCCTCCATCCTTCGGCTGGAATTTCCAGTTCCTTCTTATAAAGACCCGGTTTCTGCACAAAGATCAGAGAAGAGGCAAATAGGCAACATTTTGGGGCTCTAGGGAGCTTAAAACTACTGCAATCTGCAATAGTAGAACTATTTGGATGAATTTATCACATATCCAAATAGTCAAGTGGCTTCAATCCGTGGATACTTCAAAGCCAATCAGTTTCAGGTGGCTGGATGGATGCCTCACCTCCTTCCAGCTTCATGCCATCAGACCCACCATGGATCCTGGCTTTGGTATGATGCTGCTCCCTAAATTGCTACTGCTTACAGAAGGTAAGGGAGAGAAGGGGGTGGAAGGAGAGAGAAGGGGTGGGGGTGGAAGAGAAAGAAAGGGTTGGGAGGGTGGAGGAATAAAAGGCAGAGACAGTAGAATTCATCCTCCCCACAAGTTCCCTGCATTTCCACTATCACCATATCTACCCCATGGGCCTAACACAACTTCCTGCACACACTGTGGCCACCACTCTCCTCCAGTCCAACAAGTTCCTCACAGCTCCCCCTTCATACATATACAACAGCAAGCTACTATTGTGTGGATGAAGTGCCACCAAGACGTGTCTGATGCCCAGTTGTATTTCTTTTTTAGAGTTGAGACAAGTGGGACTGGGGAAGTCCTACAAAGGTACCTGGAAATGTTCTGTGATGGATGAGGGCCAGTAAACTGAAGCTGAGGCCAAAAAAGACTGAGGTGCTGTTGGTGAATGGAAAAAGCTTCTGGAGGAATGCAGAGTTAGCCTGTGCTAGAGGGTGTTCCCATGAAGAAACGGGTCCATAGTTTTGGTGTGCTGCTGGATCCTGGCTTATTGGCAGAGATATGCTCAGGAATATTTTATTTATTTATTTAATTCTGAGATTTCTTTGATGCCTTTACACTCACACAGGGTCTTCAAGGCTACAAATGTGGAGGGGTTTTAGAATTGGCCGAAAAGGTCACGGAGGATGATGTTTCTGCACACCAGAGATGGAGCTGATCTAGCCACACAGCTAAGCGTCCTAAAAAGGGAGTTGAAAACCTGGGGGAGGGACAAGAAAGAAAGGAGACGCACAATAACATGGCCTTTTGAAGATTATTAAATATGTGCTGAGATGCAGCTGATAATGGGAAGAACGTCCATCTTCACAGAACAGAAGATATCATTCAAAAAGTAGGTTACCTCTTTGAGGGCCTACAAATATTCATTTATATAAGAAACTTGTAATCATTATTTTTAAATTATGATAAAAAGGAGCAAGAATGAACTAACAATTTATATATATATTTAATAAGATATTCATGTACAATGAACTTTAAAAGTTTTTGAAATTATACAATAATGAGTTAAGCCAAGAATGTGTATGCTTATCACATTGGGAAATGTTTTTAAAACCTATGAATACAAGAGAATGGGGGGTGGGATGGATTCTCCCTTTTGAAATCGTCTTCCTCACGTGGCAAACAAGCTTCCCCCACACACACCAAAGACCCTTTGCTGTTTTTCTCGTCCATTCAAACAATGTTCCCTGTTCTTCTTCCACTGAAAATTTCCATTAGCAAATATGTGCATGTTATGTGCCGTCAAGTTGTCTCCAACCTATGGTGACCCTATGAATGAAAGACCTCCATGTTCTATCTTTAACAGACTTGCTCAGATCCTGCAAACTGGAGGATGCATTGGCAAATACATGACGTGATATAATGTCTTTCAATGGCATCAACTCAGATTTTGTCTAATTAATTGCCTTGCTAGACAAATCACCAAAAGTAGTGATCATGTTCACACATCATATTTATTTATTTATTTATTTATTTATTTATTTATTTATTTATTCATTTATTTATTTATTTATTTATACTCCATCTTTCTCCCAAATGGGGTCCCTAAGTGCCAACATAATTCTCCTCTCTTCCATTCTATCCTTACAGGAACCCTGCACAGTGCATTAGGCGCAGAATGTGTGACTGGCCCAAGGTCACGACAGAGCCAGGATTTGGACCTGAGTCTCCCAGTGTCAGTTATAAGGATGACTGGCTATGGAAAATAGACCCCTGTACCCTCACAGCAAGCGCTCCATGGTCTTGGTTGAAAGGCTTTATTTCAGGAATCATATAATGTTCATTGACAGGTCCAAAGGTTGACCAGAAAGTTGACAGGAATACCTAAATGTGTGAAAAGCATTCTTCTTATAGAACCCAATTACTCATCCCCCCTCCCAACAGCAAAACATAACTTTTGGCACGAACTATTCATGATAACTATTCTTGAGAACTTCTCTGCATAGTTTACAAATCAAGTCTAGACTATAAGCAGGCAGCAGATTAAAAGTGAAACTCAGTTATTCATGAGAACAGTGTACAAGGTCAGCAGTTAGATAAGGTACCTGAAGCTTCAGCGGCCTGTGAAAGCAAAGCAGTTATGTCATTGGCAATATGACATCAAGATACAGCATTTACAATGGTTCATAGTGACAGCTCAGCTTAGAATAATGGCATGGATGGGACACAGACATGACACCCAGAACCTAGTCCGAAAACTCTAAGTATTAAACCACTCTAGGTATTTTTGCATCTCCAGAGTGCGGTTGGAAGAGAACCTTTCTCAGGAGGCTTTGGAAGACTCAGAACGTGTCTTTTGGGATAAAACAGGCTAGCTGGAGAACTCTACCTTGGAAACAGGACAGAGTATCTGGCTGTGAGGCCTGTCTCTGGTGACGAGGGTGTTACCCAAACTGCTATACACATGAAGGCCCTGTGAAAAGTAAAAGTGTCTCCTTGCTGGCCCAGAACAAGCATCACCCCAGGTCATCCCCCCCCCCAGCCCAAGTGAATCAAGAGAAGAATCTTCATGAGAGAAAGAAATAGGCTGACCCAGTGATGTCACTTCTGCTTTATGGCTAGAAGCCACATGATGTTGAGCAATGTGGACCCTGCCCCCCAAAAGTTTACATGAGTTACCTGCCCACCCTAGCCCCCACACATGTAACAGTAAGCCTGTGGGCAGCGTTAGTACTGTTTAAAACATTATTTACTGATCCACATGAATCACTGGTGCACAGGTTTGTCAGTCTAGGTTCTCAGCTGAGCAGACTGACATGATCAGCTTCAAGAAGGTATTGAAATCAATTTACATACCAAAATCCCCATCACCCCAAACAGCAGCAGGAATGTGTATCCGCCTCTGCTGAAGGCCCTCTTAAACACCTTTGCTTAGAAGCAAAAGTTGGCACCCTCCTGACCTCAGGGATACTGTTCCGAAGGGGAAAAAACATGGGGGGGGGGGAGAGACCTATGATTGAGCAGTAGTCTCTCAAATAACCTTGGGTGTGGGTTCAGCTAGATCTTCTAGAAGAAAGATCTTCCTAGTAGATTATCTGGGAAGATCTGGGAAGATCTACTGGGCACAAGGCCCCTAGTCAGAGAGACAGACTTTAAGTATCATCTCCACATTCTCTTTTATATTGCAACCATTTATTTCTCAATCGCCATGACCTGGATAGCCCAGGTAAGCCTGATCTCATCAGATCTCAGAAGCTAAGCAGGGTCACCTTGGTTACTACTTGGATGGGAGACCTCTTGCAAAGGGTTACAGAGGTGGGCAATGGCAAACCACTGCTGATAGTCTCTTGCCATGAAAACCCCTCCAGAGGTTGCCATAAGTCAGCTATACACACACACATTTCTCAATCACTAAGCTATATCAAAAAGAAGATACTCACCACATGCTCAACAGCAGTCTTAGTCCATTTTACAGGGTTGTTTCTAGAAGAATTGCCAGCTGCTATCCTCATCCTGAAGTCTCGCCTGGGAAAATTAGAGGCAGAATGGGAAGTGTGTTACCTGCCGAGAAAAATCTCTGTCAGAGACCAAATATCTACTAAACTTCAGTGTGGCTGGAAGAACCCTACCTGGTACCATCAGCAGTGTCTGCATGGTAAGAGAAAATTTCATAGGGTTCCGGGGATGAGTTGACATACATGATTCCAGAGGTATTTGTCTAGAAAGACCAAAAGATGTTAGTGAGGAGAAATGAAACCAAAGAATCTTCCACTTCTTTGAAGCTGAAATTTCTAATTATGTAGTATGATGCTTTGAGAACTGGACTCAGGGAGACCCATGCAGTTCCTTTTAGTGCTGTTGGGCAAGTGACATTGATGTGGGAAGAGGATTTTTTTTAACTGAAAATCACCATCCTGAAGCTGGAGGCCAATCTTCAAACTCCTGCTCTTATTATTTGAAGTGTTATGCCTGCCACAGAAAAACTTAGCTTCTATCTACCTTCCTCGCTGAATTGCTGGGATGAAAAAATGAGGACCAAAGAACTATTAACATTATTCTGAGCTCCCAGAAGTAAGGGCAGGATAAAAATGAACTTGATTGCACACAAGACATTGGGCAGAATCCAACGGCCCTATTTTGCGAGTGCAGAGATGATCTCCGCCCATTCCCACTACAGACTCCCTCTCTTTGCTTCTGCACTGTGCTTGTCTGGAGTACCTGCTGTCCTCTGGAAGCAGTATTTCAGAAGAGCTAAGTGGGCTGCGGCAGAAATGGGGAGTCTTCTCCCCATTTCTGCCCCAAAGGTACCGGCTGGATATTAGGAAAAACTTTTTCATAGTCAGAGTAGTTCAAAAGTGGAATCAGCTGCCTAGGGAGGTGGTGAGCTCCCCTTCACTGGCAGTTTTCAAGAAGAGGCTGGATGAATACTTGTTAGAGATGCTTTAGGCTGATCCTGCACTAGGCAGGGGGTTGGACTAGATGGTCTGTATGGCCCCTTCCAACTCTATGATTCTATGATTCTATCACTTCCACTGATGGAAGTGCCTTCTGTCAGCTGAAAACAATCTTTGAAATCTTCCTGCCACCCCCAGTTATAATGAAACTCTGTTACTACAGACCTGCAGCATGGCTTGAGCAAAATCAGCAAGGCAAACTGTGAGAAGGCTCATATAGCACGTGGGTGCTGCTGAATCCAGATCTAGAGGCTCTAGAGGCTCAGGTCTTCATGGTAGCATGAAGTGCCTTCTATCAGATTCAACTGATATGCCACTTAGAACCTTTCATCAAAAGCGGGATTTGGCCAAAATGATCCATGATCTCATCATGTCTGGATTAGATTAGTATAATGTGCTGTACATGGGTCTGCCTTATATACATTCTGGAAACCTCCAATGTCACAAACTGTGCTGACCAGGTTATTGACAGGGATTGGTTACATGGAAAGTAGCAGTTCTGTGCTGAAAGATCTGCACTAGTTGTCATTTTTTTCCAGGCACAGTTCATAGTGCAGGTTCTCACCTTTAAGATTGTAAAGGGAATGGGGCCAGGGTTCTTGAAGGACCACCTGCTCCTATACTGTACAGCTAAGATCTGCCTCTCAAGCCCTGCTCTGCATGCCTCCAACCTTCAGAGCTGAGGCTGGTGGTGACCACAGACAGAACATGTTTAGCAGTGGCAACTCTCCTTTGCAATATCCTTTCCTTTAAGAGTCACCTAGAGCTATCATATCATCTTCTAGGTGCCAGACCAAAACCTTTCATTTTATCCAGGCTTTTAATTAAGAGGTTTTATTTTTTTAATTGGATTGTGGTCTGTTTGAAGTTTAAGGTCAATTTTATGGATATTTTATGTTGTTTTTAATGGCTTGTTTTGCTTTTATATGGATCATTTATGATTCTATGGTTTTATTTGTATTTATAAACCATTTATGATTCTATTTTATTTATTTTTATTTATAAACCACCTCGTGCAGTACCCCGGAGAGCCACATGAACATTTGCAGAATTAATAAATCTATCTATCTATTTATATATAAAGACAAGTGTCCTGACAGATTCATCAATGCCCAGCCTAAACCCCTGGACCTAGAAATGTGAAATTTGGGGAGAACATTCCTTTTGTGATGTAGAGGCTCACTAAGAAGGGATTTTAAGAAATCAACTGCCTAAGGGGGTAAAAAGGGGTAAAATGTGTTTTCCCATAGGGATACAGCTTCCCTGTGTGGCTGGCAGGGTGTTCCTCCCCCCCCCCCGCCCCCGCAACTGCCAGCTCAGCCTCCCTGAGGTTATTTACATATGCGGCCTGGATTGGTCATTATTTCAACATTCTAAACAGTATGTATGACATATGCAGTACCTCAGGACACATTCATTGACTCCCAGTCATTGAATGTGTCCTGAGGTAAAAATACATCTCCCAGTCTGGCCCTCTAGGGTTGCCAGTCTCCCTGTGGGGCCCGGCTTTCCTGTGTGGCTGGCAGGCTGATGGGTCAGCTGTGGAACTGTGTTCTGAGGTAAAAAAATTGGTCAAGGAAACTGCAGACAGTTGAAGAAAGACAGTACAAGACTCCTGAAAAGGGATTTTATATAAAAGTCAGTATGGAAGTTGAGTTTTTAAATGTTCATGGGGAGATGGTACATGATCTTTCTAGGGGTCATTTCAATGTGAACCTCTCATGTGAACCTGCCGAATGGCCCACCACACCACCCCTCCCTCAATCCAACTCCACCTCACACCTCTTGCAGCCATCATCTCTTGCTGCCCCAAAGAAGCCTCCTGGCAGACATTGTGCAAGATATACCAATGCAAAAAGGAGGAAGCAATTTAGAGATGTGGAAAAGAAATATGCACATTATAATCCTGCAGTGCACTTAGCAGCAGTGGCCAAGTACCAGCAAGTCCCAAGTCCAAGGGAAAGGTCACCATCCCTGCAAGCCTGGGTACAGTAGTGACGAGCAGACCTAACAGCCACGATATACCCTGATATCATCGCTATCACAAAGAAGCCCACGGATGGGCTCTACAAGCATGCCATTCTGACCCCCAAGAATGACAAGGCTGCCATCATTAATGAAACACAACTTAACTCCCTCGAAGGGGCAGAAATGGAGTACAGATCTGTGGACTCAGTGGTGCAAATGGATGATGCGGTCCATTACCCTGTGGAGTTCCTCAACATGCTCAACCCTCCTGGCTTCCCAGCCCACAAGCTTCTCCTCAAAGTGGGGGCTCCAAAGTGGGGGGAAACCACCAAAGAGGTCTACAAAGTGGTCCTTCAGTAGAAAAAAAAAGGTTTTACGTATTTTTCACTTTATTTATTGTACTACAATCTTTTCCTTTTAAAAATCTCTTCAATAAATCTTACATTTTGAAATTCACTTCATCAGTTTTAGGCATCAACATGCTTCACTTTATTCAAACACTTTTGTGAAGCTCGGGTAGTATGCTATTATACTACAAAACCAACTCAATACCCCCCCCCCAACCAAAAAATGTTACATACCCATAAATATTATAACTGGATTTAAAGTAGTTAAATACCGTACTGAAGCATGGACATGAAGCTAGTCTATATATATAAAGACAAGTGTCCTCCTGACTGACTCATCAGTCCCAGCCCAAACCCCTGGACCTAGAAACATGAAATTCAGGGAGAATATCCTTTCATGATGTAAACACCCACTAAGAAGGGATTTTAAGAACTTCACCCCACAAGGGGGTAAAAAGGGGTAAAATATGTTTCCCCAAAGGGATACAGCTTCCCTGTGTGGTTTTCAGGCTGCTGCCTGCTTGCACTCCCACTCACTGCAGTTCGGCCACTCTTCCCTGATTGGGCCAGTCTTTCAAGGTTATTTGCATATGCTGCCTGATTGGTACTCACCTCCCATATTCTAAACAGTCTGCAGTTGCTATTGGGAGTCATTGAATGTGTTCTGAGGTAAAATGCACCTCCCAGTCTTCCCCTCAAAGTTCCCTAGGTTTGCCAATCTGGATGCCCCACCTGGAATGCGGATATCCATGTTTGCACTGAGATGTTATTTTATTGGTTTTACCTATTTTACCTTACTTATGATTGTAACCCGCCCTGAGCCTGCTTGCGGTGAGGGTGGGCTAAAAATCCAATAAATAAATAAATCCTGTGGGGCCTCGCTTTCCTGTGTGGCTGGCAGGCTCCTGCCTGCTTGCACCCCCCTGTCTCTGATTGGTCAGCTGTGGAACTGTTCTGAGGTAAAAATCATGTCAAGAAAACTGTAGTACAAGACTCCTGAATAGGGATTTTATATAAATGTCAGTATGGCAAATGAAATGAGCCCCGTGGCACAGAGTGGTAAGCTGCAGTACTGCAGTCCAAGCTCTGTTCACGACCTGAGTTTGATCCTGGCAGAAGCCAGGTTCAGGTAGCCAGCTCAAGGTTGACTCAGCCTTCCATCCTTCCAAGGTCGGTAAAATGAGTACCTAGTTTCCTGGGGGTAAAGTGTAGATGTCTGGGGAAGGCAATGGCAAACCACCTCGTAAAAAGTCTGCCAAGAAAACGTCGTGATATGACGTCCCCTTGGGTCAGTAATGGCTCGATGCTTGCAAGGGACTACCTTTACCTTTTTCATGGCAAATGACTTTTTAAATCCAATCATCCTTTTGTTGTTGTTGTTGTTCTAAGGCATGTTTTAATATATTCAGTAGAACGTAAACAAAACAGCTGTTAGCCCTGCATGCTCTGAAAAATCTTCACATTTCAGTGCCTCACATAAGGAAGGAACTTTTAATTTTACCCAGCCCCTGAGAATTGTGTTTCTTTGTTGGGCACTGATAAGTTAGGAGGGTGTCTGGTATAATATCAGGAGCCTGTGGTAACAAAATGGACCTGCTAGTTTGGTTATGAAGTGAAGCATGTGATTTGGATGCTCAGCTCTTCCTCTTAATATAACCTCAACATCACTTCCCAGTAGCAGCATAATGGGGGCGTGTGAAAAGGAAACTACGAAGCAAGTAGCAGATTCCTTTCAGGAGATGACTTTTAGGGTATATATATTTTTCTTACCATTGTTCTCTGCCAAGAAAGAAAGAAACGTAGGTCATTGTTTATGATGTGACTGTAGAAAACAGTGATTGGGTATAATAGTGTTTTGTCTCCCTGAAATCTGGTATCAGCATTTGGGATGATTCTGGAAAGGAAAAGGGGGAAAAATGTGAAATTCCTTGACTACTGAGATTCAGGGGGGGAAACAGTGTTTGGGGCTGATTTTTTAAGAATCAGCCCCCAAGCACAATCTGTTGCTTTTTCATCATGCTAGAAATTACATCATTTTCTGGAGACACAGGAGTGTATGTGTCAGTTTCGGACATATTTAATTTATTATATTTATATTCCGCCCTCCCCGCTTTCGCAGGCTCAGGGCGGATGCCTCTCAGATGGGGTGCACCTTCTGGCCACTTCCCTGAACCTTTTGTCCCCCAGCTAGCCAGCTTAGAGATGGCAGGGAGTAGCAACTTGCTGCAGCTAGAGATCCCCACCGCTAGTTGGGGACTTGCTATACGAAGAAGAAAGGACTATTGAGTACGGCCAAATAGAAACCTGTGGGAACTCTTGCCTGAGAACAGGGCAGGGACCCCTGTTTGAGGCTAGCAAAAGGGTGACACCAGCAGAAACATTGTGGAAAGTGGACCTGAAAGTGTAACTCCCCCTTGGACTGCTCACTGGGAAATCCATATATGCCATTTCAATCCAAATAACAGTTGAGGAATGGGAAACAGGAGAAAGGTTTTTTTTTAAGTTTACTTGATTTTTTGTAATCTTTTTTCATTCTTCTTGTCTCCCTTTTTCAGCATCTATATTTCTGGACACCCAAAAGAGCTGTTTTACATGTTGCAAAGTCCATTTGGACTGTCAGTAGTTCTAACCTGGGAGTTTCCTGCTTAGAACTTAATGCCCCAGGCATGCATGGCCCATGCTTGGATTAGGACTGTGGTGCATGAGAACTTAAGCCTCCCCTACACACCATTTCCTCAATCTAATATGGCCCAAGAAGCTTCTGTTTGCTCCACTGGGGAAATTATACATCCAGATGTATTATACATCCATCAGTACACATAGACTTCTCAAAGAAGGAGAATAATAGCTCCCTAGGTATGTTTCCAGTCAGGAAAACTGCATGGAGAGAAAGGCTTAACCACCCTACATCTCCTCTTCCAGCAGTCACAATTACAATTGTGCCCTCGTGTGCCCAACGATATATTTCTGAACATAGAACTAGCAGCAATTTTTCTACTTTGTTGAGGGAATTTGCCATTTCCACCACCTCCTCCATTAGGAATAAGAACAAAAAGTTGGTCTTTAGAAGGAGTGAAAACTCACAAGAGAAACTTCTTGCCTTCTAGCTGGTGAAAGTAATAATGCGAGTTGTCAGGCATGGAGAACTCATCCCCTGATGCAATGATCACGTACTTGGATATGTTTGTGTATCGCTCATTGTATGCTGGAAAGGGAACATCCAATGGTTATTGCCATGGCAGGTATATCAAAGTCCCACTCTGTTTCTGACTCCAGTTGAGCAGAATGAAAGAAGAGCCCTTGCACAACAAAGGAGAATTGCTGCTCTTTCCATCATAGATGGACTCTAACCAAGTCTTCTGTTATTCCCCCTCCCACTGCAGCTCCTTTTCCTCCAGAATTTCAGTCCCTTGAAATTTATCATTTGCTCACCCAGTGGGTCCACTTGCGAAACTAGAACACTGAAACGGGGGTTGTCCAACTCTTGGGTCATATTCATCTCATAGAAGGATCTCCATGTGTAAGACCAGCCGCAATATGCTCGGTGTTGATGGCGGAAACTCTGCACAAAATAAGAATCATGAGACTTGAATAAATGTTCTAGAGGAAAGCAGACTGCATTTCTGGGAGCTACATAACTTTTTTCAACAACCATGGGAAGCTATCAGTTACAAAACGGCAGCTTGGATAGTGGAGCTGGTCACAACATAGTGGCTCAGAGACTGGGGCCAGTCACAAAATGGCAACTTGTACAAAAATTACCACATTTCTGGGAAGTGAATTTTTTAAAAATTTATCTACATTTCACGTGCTGCTTTTTCACAGGAACACTCAGTGGTATTAATTAATCAGAAGCCACTCAATAAGACTGCATGTGCTCCAAACATGCAAGCATAAGAAAAAAACAGCAGAGATCCAATTTAGAAAACTCAGTTAACCCAACCATGCCCAACTTTGGCATACAGAATGTGCAAGGAGGAAATACTAGTGAGACAAGCCATTCAACTTCCACTCACCCCACCCCAGTCAACCCAAGACAAGTGACCTTGCATCTTGAGCAGTTACTCCCTTCTAAGACTGTTGACTTCAGTGGACTTATAACCCTCCTCAGGACTGTATTGTTATACAACCAAAGAAGGAAAACATTTTTTTGTATCAGAAACCAGAGAGGGAGACAATAGTGTTAGCGGTCAGACTTGGCCCCGTAATATTAGAAGACTTATATGCCATAAGTCCCCTCCCTGAATATGCTTCCAGCATTAAAACTACTACCCAAGCAGGCAGGAAACATGAAAGCCAAACATGCAAACATGGGGAATCACAGACAAGGCCAGCTTGCCCCATTCCCATGCCCTGGAGGTGGGCTAAGGATCTTGATACGATAGGGCTTTGCTGGAGTTCCTGAATTAATTACCGCAACATACCCTATCAATCTCCCCTCAGCCACTTTCCTATTCTTAGGTGATTCAGGGCTCTGATAGCCTCACCCATTGTTACTGGAATGTGAGTAAGAAGGGGGAATTAGCGGCAAGGAGGAGGCTATACGAGAGGGGTAATGTGGGATAGTCCACCAATTTTTACAGAGTCCTTTCCCCAAGGAAACTGATGAGATTTGTGTTCTTCAAAGTAAAGGAGTAATTTTATTTAAATGAGAAAAATAAATACACACAAGAAGTAATAAATGGTTTGCCCAAACACACAGAGTCCTAAGAAATTACCCAGAGGTTGGAATAGAGTGAGGGATTCAGGGTATATTTACCTACCCATGAAGTGGGGTGCAGAGTAGTCCACGAAGGAAGATGGCTTCACATGGCCAGCATTCTTGACCAGGAGAGTTTTAGAGGACTTTAAGGGCACAGTGCTCGGATCCAGGAAAGTGTACATGATTTGAATGGGGCAGAGCCCTGGTTCTTATTGGGCAAATCACATTCTGAGGCTGGGGAGCCCCCTCACACATTAGAACAAAGACCTTACAGGTCATCTCTTGGAAATGACAGCGGTTTGATTACCTTGGATTGGTACTACTG
The DNA here is from genome assembly GCF_028583425.1 of Eublepharis macularius. Lineage (NCBI taxonomy): Eukaryota > Metazoa > Chordata > Lepidosauria > Squamata > Eublepharidae > Eublepharis > Eublepharis macularius. The sequence goes on from NC_072792.1 coordinate 172,285,309, forward strand.
GAAGGCTTTTTCTTCTGCTGGAATTCTCCAGAACAATGTTCTGGCAGCTCTGTAAAGGAGCTCTTTAAACCCTACTCTTCAGCTGGTCAGAGGAAGCCCCAAATTAGCTTTAAACTTCAGCTGAGAGTAGGGGAATTCCTCTCCTCCCAGCTGAAGATGGGGAAGCCCCAAACAGGCTTTAGACTTCAGCTGAGAGGAGGGGGATTCCCTTCCTCCCAGCTGAAGCCTCCCTCCCTCCCTCCCTCCCTCCCTTCCTTCCTTTCCATGTCTTTCTTTTCCTTCCTTCCTTTCTCTCTTTTTTTCTGGGGAGGCAGCTGTGCTGTGCACAATGGTGTCACTTCCCAGAAGTTACATCATCCCATGGTCCCAGGAGTGGTGGCAGGGGCATCACCTCCTGCCAGGAGTTACCCTGGGTGAGAGTTCCCCCACCTCTTTCCCCAGAAAAAAAGCCCTAAATGACAAAAGAGAACAATTTTGTTTTCCTGGTGCTGTACAAAGAAATGGTTGCCAATTAGTGCCCATGGAGCTGGGCTAATGAATTTAGGTCTTTTAAAAATTATTTTCAGAACAAAGAGGGGTACAAAAGAAGAAGGGGGAATAACATGGTCAGAGGAACATTAAGATTTTTCACTACAAGAGTTGTAATAATAAAATACAGAGTACACAGAACATACCTTAATCAGAGTTCAACAATATTATATCTCCTATTCCAACTCCTGTGTGTCTTCTCAAACTAAATACAATCTTTTTCCTACACAATATTCGATTTTAGATCAACTAAAGGTCAAAACAAGTAGTTTCCCTGTACATTCTAACTGCTATATCTAAGTATGGTCTAATGCTTCTATACAGATCGTTTCTATCTAGCTTAACTATTTTGCCAAAGTTTCTATACCATTCATTCTACCTCATCACTGATATTTAACCAATTTCATCTTATCAGAACCTAACCTTATATAACAATAACCTTATATAACCTTATATAACAATAGATCCATATACCAACCTATTCTGGTTTCTAAAACTAAGACATTTTATGCATTTTATCCTTTGAAAGCAAAATAATTTCCCCATTTCTCTTCAAATTCTCTCACTGGTCTTCTGTTTAAATAGCTTGTTAGTTTTGCAATCGCTGCGTATTCTGCCATCTTATCTCTCCAGATTTCCTTTGTTGGGCATTCATCTTCCTTCCATCTGGTTGCAAATACCACCCTTGCTGCCATCAGTAAATATCTGAATAGTTCGCGTAATTTTCTGTCTACATTTTCCGGTAGTATTCCCAACAGCATAGTTTGTGGATTCATGGCGAAATCAAATTTTAAAATCTTTTGCATCTCAGCATGTATTTCTTTCCAAAAGTTTTTGCTTTTGTGGCAAGTCCACCACATGTGATAGAAGGAACCATCTGCTTCATTACATTTCCAACATGACCTCACATATTTCTTGTCCATTTTCTCAATGTCTTTTGGTGTAATGTACCATCTAAAAAACATCTTGTACCAATTCTCTCTTCATGTTTGACTTGCCGTAAATTTTATGCCCCTTGTCCAAAGATTCTCCCACTGTTGAAATGTTATTTCTTCTCCGAAATTTTGCATCCACTTTATCATACACACTTTAACTTGAGCTGAGGAAATTTATGGCTCTATATTGCAAGTTATTCTTCTACCTTGATCTTGCAGTACTTTAAGTAGTTCTTGTCAAATAATCTTCACAGTGGGAAAGGGAGATAAGGAGAGAATAACAGACTGGGAAAGAAAAGGTAAAGCATATTGGAGCCGAGCTTATGGCTATTTCAAGCTTCTGACTTACTCAGTTCTTGCTGTTCTTGCTGTTCAAAGTCGAATGATCTTCCTCCCTTCTCCAATCTTCATCTGACAGCTTTAGATTGTTCAGGGAGCTGATACCCCCACCTTGGCATTATATTTGACAGCTCTGGTAAGTTAGAATTCAGGAGCTAGTGAAAGCACCTTCTGTGAAGTTCAGCACCTTCCCCATGAATTTAGGTCTTTTAAAAATGTTCTTAGGAGTATAAACTTATCAAAGCTGATTGATGGCCCTATGAACTTAGGGTTGGATATCATCATGGAAAGAAAGGGGATCAGAATGTGGGATGGTTACACAGCAAGTACCTTTCTTCTCAACAATTGCATGTCCACAGCTTGGAGGGGCAGGAGCTAATCACACTCAGTCCTTGGAATTTGCATTCACATTCCATTCATCCCTCACTCTCCCGGGCAGGACTAAGCAACATTTTCCTCAGCTGGCTATTTTATCAATGCGTCTTAAGTCACATTAATTCAAGAGCCCTGTGATTTTTATATCACAGGCTGCTCTTAAAGATGGCAGAGGCCAGGTCAATTGCTAACACTGTCCACTCAGTGGCTCATCAATTAATATTAATAACTTTACTTCTGCTCGGGAAACCCCAATCAAATCTCCCTAGTTCATTGGCACACCCCAGAGATGGTTTGCTGTTTTTTTGTCCCACTTCAGAGACAGGTCACCAGCTCTTTGTCTTGCCCCAAAGACAAGTTTTCAATCTTTTGTCCCATCGCAGGGACAACCACTTGAGTCTTTGTTTTGGGGTAGAAGATGCAATCTTGCCCCTGGATACATTCCACAGTAGAATTGGAGAATGCCTTTGCCATGAGCTGTGTGCATGCTTTGCAACCAGTATCTACCCTCAAACCTCCATTCAAGTTCTTCTCTTTTGATGTGCAGTTCGCTCAATGCTCTGGTCCCTCTCTTGGATGTCTGAATGGTAAATATTACCCTCCTCTCAAACTCTATCCAACTTTCACCACTGCTTTCTAAGTCAACTCTGAGTGCATGTTGTGTGTGTTTTGGTGTGTTGTTTGAACTTTGTTAGTTTCAATAAAAAATCCCCTTTTGGTTGACACCTCTGTCTGATCATTCAAAAAGTTCTCTAGCTGGGACAATCCTTGTATAAATTGGTGGAAATCCCTCAGTTACCCCCTCTCACTGCCTTCTCCTTTCTGCTAATTCCCTCCTACTCTCAAGGACACCCCTTTGGGTAACAATGAGACAGCCCTGGGAAAGCAGTGTAGGAGCATACATGCAACCAAATATTTGCTATACTAGTTTTAAAATAACACAGACAATTTTATAAAAAGTTCTAGGCTGTTGCTCCCAGTTTGCAGTCAAACACTTTGTTATAGACATGTTCCTTGATTGCAACATGAATCTCACCTTGGTGAAGTTCAGAAAATCCATTCCAATGGGAATAATAGCAGCAACTCTACTGTCAACTGCTGCAGTCAACCAAGTGATCCATGCATTCTGCAGGAAGGAGAAGGCAGACACAGTAAAAGCCTAAAGGATGTGTGGAGATATAGCTACAGCCTATAGAGTGTCAGAGAACAGCATGCAGAAGGAATGATGAACATGAAAGCAGCAATACAACCAAGAGACAATGAATAACGTGCACAGTAATGCCACTTGCACGTACCATGGAAATACCTGTCAAGGTGAACTGCGTTATGTTTTTATGATATGTTTTCATCACGTAGTCTGAGACAGTGTCCATGGCTCTCACAGTAGCCTGCAGAGACATAACAATAGAATAAACTCAGCATGGAGAGCAAGAGGTGATTGAACACAGGTATATGGAAAACACCATCCCAAAACTGTTTCCACGTAGGGCCCCATTTTACCGATCTACCAATGATGTTATGGAGTGGAGAATTTTTTCCCTCCAAATTCACTTTTTTAGATATGGCTATTGATTCCTCTTATTCTCTTTTTTTCTATGTAGATCAGGGTTTCTCTTTCATTTCTCTTTGAAGAGAAATCAAGGTGCCCTTTTCTAACTTCAGCCTTTGCAACTGATTTATGTTACAGACCCTACCAGGAAGATAGTAAGTCTTGGGGAGACATTGCCTGCCTTTGAGCATCTACATTGTGAAATTTTGAAGAACCTCCCTTCCTGCCCCTCCTGTCTTCAAATTTCTCTTTGATCCAAAAGGAATTTATTAGAAACTGACTCCAAACTCTTAAACAGAGGGAAAGAAAAGGATTGCTGGATTTGAAGGAGAAACTGGGTCAAGAGAACTTAAGAGCTTCCCTTAACAACCCTACTATCTACCAAGCTAATGACGATGGAACAGATGTGCTGGAATCAAACCGTTGTTGTTTGTTTGGAGGCTTTAATTCTTTGCAAGTTAAAATGATCGAATAAGTGTGTTGTGAAGATCTGCTGGTACATGTTTCTCCCGGGGGATCTGGTCATGTTCACTTTTTATCTTAACCTTATCTATCCATGCCAAAAAAAATAATATGTTTTGGAGAACTAAGCGCTGCAGGTGGTACAATTGTTTAATCACTCTGTGGGGAGGATTGGCCGTTTAACTTACCAGGAAACATCTCTGTGGGCCACTGCTCAGATGGATCAGAGACTGAAGCTACTAAAGTACAAGTCCATGATTTTCAGGGCTGCTGGGACTTGGCAGTGGCACAGAAAGAGGTAACAGGCAAGTCCAAATCAATGCTACTTCTGATGGATATAGATTTGGAGGTTTTTTATATACTTATTTTTATATACTAAACCTATGCTTTTTCAGTATTACATGCTTTGCACTTTTTCTATGCTCAGGAGCCAAAGTAGTACTTGTAATGTAACCTGTAAGATGTATTGTCGAAGGCTTTCACGGCCGGAGAACGATGGTTGTTGGGGGTTTTCCGGGCTGTATTGCCGTGGTCTTGGCATTGTAGTTCCTGACGTTTCGCCAGCAGCTGTGGCTGGCATCTTCAGAGGTGTAGCACCAAAAGACAGAGATCTCTCAGTGTCACAGTGTGGAAAAGATGTAGGTCATTTGTATCTACTCAGGAGGGGTGGGGTTGAGCTGAGTCATTCTGTAAGAGTTTCCCAGGGTGTGGAATGCTAATGGCGGGAGGCTTCACTGTATCCTGAGGAGGTTCTTTTGCATATGGATTGGTGCTTGATGTGCTAATCTTCTCTGCAGGGCTATTGTCGGGTGTGGAGTGTTTTGTTGGCCTGGTGTTTTTCAGAACTGGAGCCCATGCTCTGTTCATTCTTAAGGTTTCTTCTTTCCTGTTGAAGTTTTGCTTATGCTTGTGAATTTCAATGGCTTCCCTGTGCAGTCTGACAAAGTAGTTGGAAGTGTTGTCCAGTATTTTGGTGTCCTGGAATAAGATACTGTGCCCTGTTTGAGTTAGGCTATGTTCAGCCACTGCTGATTTTTCAGGCTGTCCAAGTCTGCAGTGTCTTTCATGTTCTTTTATTCTTGTCTGGATGCTACGCTTTGTGGTCCCGATGTAAACTTGTCCACAGCTGCAGGGTATACGGTATACTCCTGCAGACGTGAGGGGGTCTCTGCTGTCTTTTGCTGATCGTAGCATCTGTTGTATTTTTCGGGTGGGTCTGAATACTGCTTGAAGGTTATGCTTTTCCATAAGCTTTCCCATCTGATCAGTAATTCCTTTGATATATGGCAAAAACACTTTTCCTGTAGGTGACTGTTTTTCCTTGGTTGTTTGATTCATCCTGGGTTTGATTGCTCTTCGGATTTCATTTCTGGAGTAGCCATTTGCCTGAAGTGCGTGGTTTAGATGATTAATTTCCTCATTGAGAAAGCGCGGCTCACATATCCGTCTTGCACGATCCACTAATGTTTTCATTATGCCTCTTTTCTGTCGGGGGTGGTGATTGGAGTTTTTGTGTAAGTACCGATCAGTGTGAGTTGGTTTCCTGTAGACCTTGTGACCTAACTGAAAGTTTGCTTTGCGGATGACCAAGGTATCCAGGAATGAGAGTTTTCCCTCACTTTCTTTCTCCATTGTGAATTGTATGTTCAGGTGGATGTTGTTGAGATGATTCAAAAACTCCCTCAATTCTTCCTCCCCATGGCTCCAAATGATGAATGTATCATCCACAAACCGGAACCATACACTGGGTTTGTGGGGTGCTGATTCTAGAGCTGTTTTTTCAAAATGTTCCATGTAGAAGTTTGCTATAACTGGGCTGAGTGGGCTCCCCATGGCCACCCCATCCATCTGTTCATAGAATTCGTTGTCCCATTGGAAGTAACTGGTTGTCAGACAATGATGGAATAAGGCTGTTAAAAGACACTATTGCACTGATTAATCAGATTTTCCCAGAGGATGTAACAGCCTTATTCCATCATTGTCTGACAACCAGTTACTTCCAATGGGACAACGAATTCTATGAACAGATGGATGGGGTGGCCATGGGGAGCCCACTGTAGGTACCAAAGTAGGTAAAAGGTTAGACAGTGTCCTTCCAAAATGAGGGCAGAGAAAAAAAACTGTGAAGACTGGAATTCCCCCAAATAGAGGGGCCACCCCAGAATTGCATCTTCAAATCAGAACTGACCCTAGATATGTTACGAGCCAGTAAGATATCAAATATTAGAATATTGTAATATTGTTATAATTATCTGAAAGTATTAATTGCCTGTGCTTCTATTGTAATTTTGATGAGTTCCGGACACAAGGAGACCATCTACTCCTGTGTAAAAGGGCTCCTCCATTGTTTAAATTAAACAATCATATATTGCTTCATTCTACCGGACTCCGTGGTGTGTGTGTCTCTTATTGTGATTGGCGAGAGGGACACCTAAGACACAAGTTTGTGCATAACACTACCTGAATCTGAAGAGGAGGAGGGATACAACCTCTGCAGAGAAGAGAGCAGGAGGCAACAACTGCACTCTTACCTTCTTGATGACTGGAGGGCAGTGGCTTCTGCTTCTTCATTGGGAACCAGTATAAGGAAACACAGAGGCCTCTGCCTCCTCACCTCTTTCCAAAGTGGACATGGTGGTTAGTAAGGAAGTAGAGGCAGCAGCCATATGAAGTGTCCCTGTGTACCTCCTCGTGCATCGTGCAATTTGGGCTGATCATATGATACATCTGGACACATAGTCTACTCATGTTACATGGGATCCAGGCAATTTTTATCTTCCTATTACACTCCTGAACTTTCTAGTCCATGCCTGAACACACTTATTTGCAGGAGCACAGGTTAGGGTGACAAACAAATACAAGGTAATCATAAAAGAGACCAAGCAGATTCTCCAGGTCCAGTAACCAGCCTTGGAGAATACAAAAGGAAAGGTTACCTTGACCATCGGAAATTGCACAAGCCAGTGTGGGGGTGCATCAGAGTCATTCATAAACCTCCACCATGTATACGCCATTATATCATATCCTGTAATATTTTCTCGTCCTAAAGGATGTTTCTGGAACACAAGAAATGAGAGGAACAGAGGCAAGATCACCTGTAGCAAAAACAAAAACCCTGGGCCTTTCATGACTGAATAGTTTAAAGGACATTGGGCCCTCTGGTGGAAGTTTATCAGAAATGCAGATGCCGGCAAACCCCAACTTCAGATTCTAAGAGCCAAGCCACAAGTGACGCCTGACACAGGTTGGACACTTGTCAGCTTCCCTCAAGTTTTGATGGGAAATGTAGGCGTCCTGGTTTTACAGCTTGGCTCTCCATTACAGCTGCAAGACCAGGACGCCTACATTTCCCATCAAAACTTGAGGGAAGCTGACAAGTGTCCAACCTGTGTCAGGCGTCACTTGTGGCTTGGCTCTAAGCCTGCCCCATTAAGACACTACAATTGACGGGATTCTGCTGCAGAGGAATGGGACAGCATATAAAATCCTGCTAACTAGTTTGGTAGTCAAAGGGAAGTTTCATCAAAGAGAAGCCCTTTGGTACTTACATAGAAAGTGAGTGGCTGGACAGGAACTGGCGTCAGCACAGCTACAATCCTGCCGAGAGAGAACAGTCACTTCCCAACAAAGTCTGTGGACTTCAGAAGCCCTTTTTTAAAGACAGTGGGAGAAAAGACAGCTCGTAGTGACACAAAACGGTCTCAATTAATCCCTAATTTTGGATTATTTTATTGCCATCAGCCATCTAGTTTTCTTTACCATTACTATTACACTGGATTACAGAATATGGGCCTGGACAAAACTGGTCATCCATGGCTGAACCACATCTCAAATACAGGCGAGTGATAGAAAACTGTAATATTTACAGAGGAGTTAGCCGTGTTAGTCTGTAGTAACAAAATCAAAAAGAGTCCAGTAGCACCTTTAAGACTAACCAACTTTATGTAGCTTATGCTACAATAAAGTTGGTTAGTCTTGAAGGTGCTACTGGACGCTTTTTGATTTTGTAATATTTGAGAGTTCTCCTGGAAAGAATGGCCCATGGTAAAGCTAATGCGAGGCTAATTTTAATTCTCTGAAAATAACCTTTGGTCTCTTCTGGAAGACTAAAAAAGGATCATTCTTTCTACAAGAGGCCTGATCCAGTTCAATGGATAGTGCATCAAATGGACTGGTCCATCCATTCCAGCATCCTGTTTTCCCTAACATCCACACAGATGCTGCTTGAAATCCTACAAACAGGGCAAAGAGGCCTCCCCATGTGATTGCCCCCTCTGAACGCTGCTTCTGAACATGGATCTAACATTTATTCATCATGGCAGACAGTATTTGTCTAATTCCCTTTTCAAGTCGGTTCAAATAGGAACCATTACTACATCATGGGGCATCATGGGGCATGCTAATTAGCTGCTTTACTTATATTTATTTATTTGTATCACTTATATCCTGTCTTTTTCCCCCAATGGTAATACAGAGTGGCTGAAGTTGTCTTCTCCATCTTATCTTCCTATTAACATCTCTGTGAGGTTGTTCAGGCTGAGAATGTGTGAAGATCACCCAGCAAGCTTCCATGGCAGAATGGGAATTTGAACATGGGCCCCCCAGATCCTAGTCTGAAACTTTAACCACTACACCACAGTTTTGTCCTTCGCAAATGTGTTGCTCATCAGATTCATTGTGTCTCTGAATTTTTTGTATAATGTGACAGACAGGGAGAAATTTGTTATCTTTGCTATTGTTTTTTTCTTTCCCATGTATAATTTTGTAAATCATTATCTTTTTAAAAAAAAATTCCTAAGCCTTTCCTAATAGGGAAAGTGCTCCAAACTTTTGTCATAATGTAATGTGATGCGGGAGGGCTGGGAACTACAGAGAGTTTTCTCCTATGAGGGAGAACCTTGTATTAAATATTTTATAACATGTAAGGACATGTGGGCATCTCTCTAACTACACATCTACTTTGACTCCACCCCAGGTGATGTTTTCTGCCAATTCTCCCCTCCCACTGCAGACATTCACTTTATCTTCCATGCCGTTACTGAAGATTTGCCAACACACAATAAGGACTAAAATTCCAGTGGCTCAGTGGGTGGCAGCAGTGGGGGGGGGGGGGAGGAAAATGGTATGAATGGTTGCAAACAGATCGTAGCCTCCAGCACTCAAAGGGAAATGCACTCAAATAACCTTTCTGAAAGAGAAATTATAAAGATCACCTAAAAGTTGGTACAAAGGTACCATTGGCAGAATCCTTCATTTTCATAGGGCTTCCCTTTAGCCATACAATGAGCAATAGTGCATTGAATTTTAAATTCTTTTAACAATGAAAATATCCTCCATTCATTATGAGCATGGTTGTGTGTCTGCCAATCTTTCTGTTCATCAATCTGTCTCTCTGTGAATATGGTTGTAAAGTGACACATTATGTGTTCTGTTTTCTCTTCTTTAGAATAATGGGTTGTGGAGTAGACAGAGAGGTTTCAAAGTATATTGCCTATAGTGGTGATTGATAAGAACTCTTTGTAGCTCTTACTGTCTACTTTACTTTTAATATGTTTTCTAGTTACATTTAAAACTCTTGCTGAAGTCTTTGGCTTAGCTCACAGCACTTCATTTCCCTGAACTCCCTATTTAGAACCAGTGTTACCCAGTGGTTAGAGTATCACAGTGAAATCCTAATCAGTTACAAACTTAAGTCCATTAAAAGTGTAATTCTGCTTAGCACTGCAATGTTAGATTGGGGGACCCATGTTCAAATCCTTCATGGATTCTTGGGAGGTAAAAATGGGTGAGAGGAGAGAGTCATTTATGCCATCCTGATTTCCTCAGAGGATGGGAGGGTAGAATTGCAATAAATAGAAGTATCTTTCTTATGTGCATGCATCTCATAGTACTTAATTTTCATACCGCTAGCACCCATCCCCACCCTTGACAAAGAATACCGGCCCTAATATAGCTTTGGTCACTCAGTGGACCTTTTTACATACGATTCAGATACAATTGCTAAATGCAGTAGGTGGAACTTTGAAAAACTGTGACTTGAAGGAGGCTGCTCATTTTGTCCAGGGGTGATGATAAGGAGGCATGATTCTACTTTTTTCCATATTCGGGGCACAATGATTGTCAGTTTATGTGACCAAACCGGTTTATCCACTTCAGCTTCTGGTAAGAGAAACACAAAATTCTGCATTCAGGCCGTGGCTCCTCAATATTCCCTCTAACAACATCCTCCTTCAGAAGATCCCTTGATATCATGCCGCAAGACCAAAATGAGCCATTTCTGAAGAACAAAATGTGGAGTGGAGAAGGTGAGTGAGCACTTCAAGCCTAACTGTGGGAGGCCTGTACTGAGGGGAGAGACAGAGCACCTGAAGCTGAGATTAGCTCAAAAACAACCAAGAGGCTTCCCCAGGAAATGATCCTAATGATACCTGAGAGCCAGTCTGGTATAGTGGTTAATCTGGAGAATTGGGTTTTATTCCCCACTCTTCTGCTTGAAGCCAGCTGAGTGACCTTGGGCTAGTCACAGCTCTCTCAGAGCTCTCTCAGCCCCACCCACCTCACAGAGTGTTTTGTTGTGGGGATAATAATGGCATACTTTGTAAATCCTTTGAGTGGACATTAAGTTGGCCTGGAGGGCAGTATATAAATTGAAAATTGTTGTTGTTGTTATTGTTGTTATTATTAATGTCTAATGCGCAAACAATAATTTCACAATCAGCTTTATAAGAAGTGCTCAGTGAATTACAAAATTCAAATATATACATATATACAATTCAAGAATCCATCATACTGAATCAATACAGGAAACAACATATAACTCTTTCAACAGACCGTAGCCTCCAAACACTCTCTCAACATTAAATATAGTCTCTTTTTAATAATATAGGAATGTCCACAATCTCCAAATAAATCAAACGTTGAGGAGCCCCATGTTGCCGTCTATTCAAGGGGAAGCGGGTATCTTGCAAAGTGAGAGAATTCCATAAAAGGTAGCAACAGCTTCTGATTTGTTTTTTCTCTTTCTCTCTCTCAGCAGGTGGAAAAAGGTGGATGAAAGGGGGAACTCCATGGAGTCCCCCAAATGGCCCTACAAGTGGCCAGGCAAAGTTATTCTGCTTGTTTCATTCCACAAGAACTTCCTCAGGCACCAACAGAGAATCCACCACTCAATATTCAATTACCACGACAGAGAACCTCATGTGCGGTTCATTCTGTGCACAATGAGGTCTGACCGAGAGAAAGAGAAAAAACGAATCAGAAGCTGTTGCTACCTTTTATGGACTTCTCTCACTTTGCAAGACACCCGCTTTCCCTTGAATAGACAGCGACACGGGGCTCCTCAACATTTGATTTATTTGGAGATTATGGACATTCCTATACAGGAGACGATATTTAATGTTGAGAGTGTTTGGAGGCTATGGTCTGTTGAAAGAGTTATATGTTGTTTCCTGTATTGATTCAGTATGATGGAGTCTTGAATTGTATATATGTATATATTTGAATTTTGTAATTCACTGAGCACTTCTTATAAAGCTGATTGTGAAATTATTGATTGCTTATTAGGCATTATTAGGTATCATTAGGATCATTTCCCCAAGTCTGTTTTTTGTATTTTCCAGAGTTGAGATTTAGAGCAACTCTCAGCACAGTTTAGCAAAACAACAAAATTTGCCTTTTAAAGTTTTATTCCTCCTAGGGCAGCAAAGACTTGCAACCCTTCAATACTTGGAGGAAGCATCCCTGCAGAAAGTTTATGTACATTTATGCACATTCTGTGGTTGTTTCAAGGTTTTCTTTCTAGCCCATGGATACTTGTCACTGCAGGATTTTCTCAAAAACCCTCCAGAGTGTCACATCATTGGACAGTACTGTACCACTCCTAGGGCTGCCAACTCTGGGTGGCAAAGTTTAGGATTAGGACGGAGGCCAGGTTTTTGAGAAGGGAGGGATTTCAGTGGGCTGTACTGCAATACAGATGCTACCCTCCAAAGCTTCATTTCCTGCAAAGGAACTGATATCTGTAGTCTGGACACCAATTGTAATTCTGGAAAATCTCCACAACTGGAAGTTCAGAAACATAACAATTCCACTGAGCAAAGGTTGAAACTTTCATGCAGCATAAGGAACCTTCCTCTATCTTAAGTGGCTCTGGCAGAATTCCTCCCATAGCAATAAAATGCAAGTAACCACATCCATTCCATGTCATGGACAGAAGTTCTAGATAGCCATGTTGTTGGGCCACAACAAAAGCCAGAAATAAAAGTCCGGGATCACCTTCCTTAAGTTTTTTCAGAAGATTCATTCATCGACTGCACCTTTGACCTCCTGGAAAATAGCAGCAAAACACAGAAGCATGAAACTGAAGATACAAAAACCAGCAGAACTGCTGATTTTTATATATTCAGGTGAATGCTTTCAAATTTTTTGCATTTTCTTCCCAGCAGACTAAAGGTGCAATGTGACACTGGCCATTTCCACACGGCTTACCTTCCCTTGGAACGACCTAGAACATCACACAAAAAACGTGGAAGATCGTGTTTTCTCACACAAGATTTGCGTGAAGTGGCGCAAGTCTCACATGAGAAAATGCAATCTTCCACATGTTTTGTGTGATGTTCCAGGTCGTTCCGAGGGAAGGTAAGCTGTGTGGAAATGGCCACTAGTTTCTGCCCGCTTTTTTGTTTGTTTGTTTCGGATTTCCTTAATGTTCTATCCAGGACGTTTACAAAAATCCCCCAAATAATGACCTGTAGGATCCTTGCCTTCATTTCTTTTACACTCTACATGGTGTGTCTCTCTCTGTGTGTGTGTGTGTTTGTGTGTGTGTATGTCAATATGCCATTCTATAAGGTGGCAAATATCAACCAACTAATAATTCAAAGTCCTCCTATCCCTTTCAGAAGAACAGCACATGCGGCAACATATCACCTCTACTTGCCATAGCTTGTGCGTGTGAGTAGAAGGAAGGATTTTAGATCTTTTAGTGGGCAATCTTGTATGCCCCAATCACCATCATTCCTAGCAAAATTGGGGATTGGATGGAATGACTCCTTTCCACTTGCCTTTTTCCTGAGCAAAAGACTTGCAGTGGCAGGTGGGAAGATTTCATTTGCTTCCTCCTTCACTTTGCATATGCCTGTTTACAATAGCTTGCTCCTGAATGAAGTGAAGGTAGGGAAAATCTGCTTATACCAAAGCTTTCCCTTGGTGCCGCATAGGATCCAAGCCAAAGTCCCTTAATCTGTCACTGTTCAACCATTAGTCATTGCTACTTCAATGTCTTTCTCAACAATTTGTATATGGTGCCCTCTTCCACTCTAAGAGGTGTGTGAATCCCCTACCCTGCACACGCTACTTACCATCCAGCCACTTCTGGGAGGTCATCTGGATGGTATGAAAGGTGGCTTGAATGACAGAGATGTGGAATTTTTCTTTCTCCAGGAAGGTATATTCATAGTGAGGATCAATAAGGTTCACGAATTCATCCAGTGCCTTCCATTCAATCAGCCAAACGGATGAAAAGCAGGCTACAAAGAGATAAAGGGTCAAATGATGCATGTCCCAGCACCAAGTCAGAGGCTTTGCCTGTTCTCTCCTTGGAAGCGTTGACTGCCAATGGTGAGAAGTTTGCTGCCTATTTCTAGTGATGGGAAAGAAAAGAGCTTTGATGACGTGGCTTTCGAAAGGAATGCCACGCTCAACACGTTGCCTTTAAATGTCCATCCAATACCCTTGGGCTGAATCACTGGCACAGCTGGCACAGCTGCACCAGAGGAGGAGCCAGGAAAGGTCACCTTGACTCTTGGCAGGATCTCATTATTCAGCAAAGTCTAAAGAGAACTAAAAAACTTCTATAAATGTAGTATAACATTCTGAGTATAATGTATTGTTGAAGGCTTTCATGGCCAGAGAATGATGGTTGTCACTTGGTGACACTGAGAGATCTCTGTCTTTTGGTGCTACACCTCTGAAGATGCCAGCCACAGCTGCTGGCGAAACATCAGGAACTACAATGCCAAGACCACGGCAATACAGCCCGGAAAACCCACAACAACCATTCAGTATAGTTGAAGCTTATCCAACAGTCAAGGAAAAATCCATTTCCATTCCTCATAATGGTGGAAGAGACAAGACTCAGTCATTATCCAGATGCCCATTTGCTATGGGCCAAGCTAGAAGTGACACATTACACTTGAATGGCAAGTGAACAGACTCACATGTATTCCTCCCTGTTCACTTGCGCTCCACTTGCACTCCACTCGATCACCAGTGATTGAGTGGAGAACAGGTGAACAGGGAGGAATACATGTGAGTCTGTTCACTTGCCATTCAAGTGTAATGTGTCACTTCTAGCTTGGCCCTAAGTCATGAGATTGTGCTGTTGTCAGGGTCATGGCCTCTGCCATAAGCCATGCTTTACAAGCTTAATGGCCTTAGCAGTCCCTGCCATACTTTAGGGACTTACAGTGCAATTCTTTGCAGAGTTACTCCAGATTAAGCCCATTGAAATCAATGGTCTTAGACTGGAGTAACTCTTCTTAGGATTGCACTGTTAATATTAACTGTTATGCTGGGTATTTGATATTCATTGACATGCTCTGCAAGCTCCTGCTAGCTGACATGGTTTCCTCTTTGCAGGCTGGCCTAGGAAAGCAGGCAGAGAAACTTATTTGTCTATGTCTATGACCTTATAGCCAGAAAACAGCAGTTGCCGTGGATACTAACTTTGAAGTTGCCGGACTTTTAAAAAAAATTCTCGTATCTCGCATTCCTGTCGATAGCTAGTGTAGCTAGATTCTTTTTTGTAGCTAGATTTCCCCCCATATTTGCTGTAAATAAAAGAGGAGATGGGGGGGATAGGGCTGTGCTTAAATGTCTACACATGCTGGGTATTGGGAACCAGGCTTTATTCTTTACAATGAATGTTTTGGGATGCTGAACTGGGATTATCAATAGAGCTTCAACTCATGCAGTCTTGGACTCTTGCAGTAAAGTTATTGAGATTCAGAGATCCTTACAGCTGTGTGTTGTGAAATGTGATTTCCAACATGAAATCCATCAGCTGCCAGAGGATCTTGGCTTCCAGCCTTCACATGGCCGATGGTCACCACCAGCAAGGAGGCAGCTCTCAGCTCCTTCAGTTCTCAGCTCAAGTCAGCCAAAGAGACTCGTTTTCTTGTGCTTGGGCAGGTGAAGGGTACAGGTCAAAAAGGCTTTTCCTGGAGATTCCAAGAATAAATCTTTCTGGTGTTTTAGTCCACCAAGTTTCTGTCTCTACAAACACACACACACCTGTAAGGGTAAGCTTCAAGCAGAAAGCCTTCTGGCCATATATGCGTATCTAAAGCCCAAGGCTGGGTGCAGCTTGGAAACCATCTGGCTCCCCCCTCCCCTGTATGATTCTCTCAGGGTCTTGAAATGAGGCCCAAGCCTAAGAGTAAATCTTGGAAGAGAGTCAAGTCATAAACATTCCGGAATTCACTTTCAGGAGCTGATGAAGTTTTTTTGTTGGAAGCTACTCAACTTGCAAGGTGCCTTAATGTCTTATAGGAAGTTTCTCCGTCTAGAGGGGTGCCAAGGGGAAGTGCTATGACACTTAATTCTGAGAACTAGAGAAGAAAATATCCTTCTCCTAAATTTTAAATATGCAGCTGGTTCTTCCAGTCACTGAAGTGAACAGGAGACAACTTGCATGGATATACAAGAGACATTACTCCACTTTTCATTAAAGGGATTCTATCCTCCACATTTACATCCCAGTAATCCTATAATGAGCTCCAAGAAGTATACACAATTCAGCTCTCTCCCCCCCATACTCAAGAGGAGCAAGAAGCGCTGAGGGCCAGCAAGATGAGCAAGACAAGCATCTTTGCTGCCATTATTATTGTTTTCAGATATATCTTTCTATCTGTCTATCACATTTTGGATCCAAGGATTCCATGTTACTGATGACAGGGGCCTTCCTTCAAAGCAGAAAGCCTTCCAGGGGCACAAGGAGCCCTCCTCTGGGAGAGGGCATGACATACGGTCTCTTCAAGGTACTTGCCACCACATCAAGTGCCCCCAACCATTTCCTCCAAGGTACTTGCATGTATAACTCAGGAGACAGTAATATACCAGGATAATCGACAGAGTCAAGAAAAGGATGAGAGATTTTTTCCAGAAAAGGATTCCTTAAGCATTAAATACTAGAAACAATTTCTACTTACAGATTACTAAGATCAAGGAAAAGCACAACACTAAGAGCTAAGCTACAAGTGAAGCCTTACACAGGTTGGACACTTGTCAGCTTCCCTCAAGTGCTGATGGGAAATGTAGGCATCCTGGTCTTGCAGCTGTAATGGAGAGCCAAGCTGTAAAACCAGGGCACCTACATTTCCCATCAAAACTTGAGGGAAGCTGACAAGTGTTCAACCTGGGTAAGGCGTCACTTGTAGCTTGGCTCTAACTCCTGTCCCTGCACAGACCCTGTTAGTTAGTCTCTCTCTACATGAGACTTCTTATATAGGGATGCTCAAGTGAAGGGAGATGTCATGTTAGCCGGGAAATGTAGGAGTTTAAATGACAGAGCCAAAGGCTTTGTCACTTTCACAAAGTGCCAGAGATAGCTCCTTGGAGCCAGAGGTAGCTCCTTGGAGGGTTTGTGAAGGCAAAGAAGAAATACACAAACCGTCTGAGGAGTGATCTCCAGCTCTTAGAGTGGTAAAAGTGAGGAAGACTTCGGCTCTGTCTTTTCAACTCCTATGTGCCCCAGCGAACATTGCATCTCCCTTCACTTGAGTGTTCTCGGGTAAGAGGTCTCGTGTAGAGAGACTCTTAGTCACCTTTATTATTTCTGTGACATTTGCATCCGCCGCATACATGTCCCTCAGCTGCTCTTCTCAGGATGCCTTTCCAGGGCTTCTTTCCTCAGCATTGCTTCCTTCTCTGCCTTCTCTTTCTGGCCCTTTGCCCAACTGCTTCTAACGGACTCTGCCAGATCCCAACAGATTTCAACGGACCCTCCCCAGCCCTTCCGTTTTTGAATGTTCACCAATCCAACAATGCCCAGCTTCTCAAACTGACCAATCACAGGCAAGCTGGGCACTGACCGCTCATCTTTCAATCCCAGCATCCTTCTTCTGAACTCTCTGGCCTGTATTTGTCCTACTCCTGAATTTTTCTGACTATTGTTCAACTAAAGCCCTCAATGTGTTGCAAAAGGCTGTAGGCAGAGTGCCTATGCAGCAGTCAGAACACTGAACAGATTAAGAGTAACAAACTCTTTATTTGTGGAGCCAACAAACTAGAAAGAAAGAGAGAAACACAGCAGATGCCTTGCTTGTTAGCAATAAGTGAGACAGAAAGCTAGAAGAAAAGCCTAAGAATAGCATTCTGCAGTAGGGTGCCAGCTCCAGGTTAGGCAATTCCTGGAGATTTTAGGGATGGAGCCTGGAGAGGAAGGGGTTTGCGAGGGGAGAGGCCTCAGCAGGGTCTAATATAATAGAATCTACCCTTTTCTCCAGGGAACTGATCTCTGTTGGCTGGAGATTAGTTGTAATTCCAGGAGATCTCCAGCCACCACCTGGAGGCTGGCAACCTTGGGCAAACAGGCAAACAGACAAGAAAAAGCCCTTTTAGAAAGAAGGCGCTCATGGCAACTTGACATATTGTTAACATGTTGTGCGCCTGTTATAGTCACCTTTTGCTACTTGATTGAGTAAAGCAAAGTTTTGAAAAACGTGCAGAGGGCTCACATGTACTTGATGCAACTTTCAAACCAAACCCATGTAATATATCTGCCTCTTCCATGCTGCAGATCAGCAGAATAAAGGCAAAACTGTGTCAAGGTATGAAGCATTCGTTTCCACTCGAGTCTAGATATGTCCCCCTTGTGAAAAAGTTGCTTGCTCCTGCTCTCTGTGGAAGGCCACTTGGGTTCCAAAGTTATTATCACTACATCTTAAAAAGTGGCACAGTAAGGAGAGTCCTTCTCCATTTTACACCCAGAATTCCCATTTCACTTCAGAAAAGGAAAGGTTGGTTGACGCAGAAAGGAAAACAGAAGGCTGAGCAGTTTCTTTTCTTTTTTTCAGAATAAAGAGGGGTACAGAAAGAAGATGGGGGGATAACAGGGTCAAAGGAACAGTAAGCTTCTGCACTACAAGAGTTATTAAAATACAGAGTACACAAAACATATCTTAATCAGAGTTCATCAATGTTAAAGTGAAGAATACATCTACTATTCCAGCTACTGTGTATTTTCACATTTACCTTCACAAACTAAATACATTCTTTTCCCTACTCGTCCCTATTCACTTTTGAATCAACTAAAGGTCAAAACGAGCAGTCTCCGTCTTCATATGGTCTAATGCTTCTATACAGACCATTTCTATTTATCTTAACTTTATGCCAAGTTTCCGTATCATGCAATCTACCTCATCATTATTATTTGACCATTTCCATCTTATCATGGCCTTATGAGGCTGAGCAGTTTCTTCATTCCTGTGATGTCTGTGGGGAGGGAAAGGATCAGTAGTAGACGCAGCAGTGAATGCAAGAATTACATTTATTAGAATGCACACAGGTAACTAACTGAATAGGCCAGACCTAGGCCTCTGTAACTGTAACCTCTCCTCCAGCTATGGTCATAAGATCTGGCCTTTCCCTCTGAAAGACTTCTGGGAGTTATCTTTAAAGCAATAGTACCAATATACCGGAGGGATGGTGGCATGGTAGACTCTGATCTTGTCAGATCTCAGAAGCTAAGCAGAGACAGTACTTGCATGGGCAACCACCAAGGAAGACTCTGCAGAGGAAGGCATCGGCAATCCACTTCTGCTTTCCACTTGCCTTGAAAGCCCCAGCAAGAGTGACTTGACGATACTTTACACACATACTCCAATATACCACATCTCTCTCCTTCCATCTCTATCATTCAAGAAATATGTTCAGTAATATTTTTATCATCTGTGTTGCTCATTCAATCCACAGGCTCAGTCACAATATCAGGCTGGAATGTTCACCAGGTGTCCCCTTCTGGAGAACCTGCCCCCAGTTGTTGCCACCTGCTTTGCTCCTGATCCCAGCTGGTAAAGGTGGAGGGTGGGCATTGCCACCTGCTCTACTCCTGATCCCAGCTGTGTGAGTGTGTGTGGGGGTGCATATTGCCACCTGCTCCGCTCCTGATCCCAGCTGGGCGAAGACAAGGGGCAGGCATTTCTACCTGCTCCACGCCTATTCCTGGCCTGGGCTTCTCACCATGGCACACTTTCTGGAAGTCTGGCCTCCTCATCTGGGCTTCCCTCTACAGCAGCTCCCTCTGGTGGCACACCAGGGTAGGAAGTGAGTTGTCTTGAATTCGCTTAGCCTTTTATATAGTAGGATATGTACAGAAAAGAAAGAAGTAGTCTATGTAATGAAAATGAAAACTGAAGAAATCATGAGATAGGAATTTTTGCTATTTATTCCCAGAGCATGCCTTTAAGATTGTGCATTTTACCAATGTGGTCCTATGGCTCTCGGGCAGCAAGCTGCACAGATTTTGTAGGCCCTTTGCAGCTAACCTGGAATTTGAACTTTTACCCCTTTGCACACTTTGTGAAGGAAAACCACTGCTGTGTTGCTTGATTGAACATGTGATTAAAGGCAACTGAGGGCCAAACTGGTGGAGACCCTGAAATATCTACTATCAGCCTTCCCCTTCCCTTTGATTGGCTGGTCAGAACCCCACCTTCAGAATATGAGGGTTGCTGTCAGGATTTTCGGTTTGGTTAGGAATTGGGATTTGAAGAGGGTGTGTGTACAAATCAGTTGCCCTACTGTAACAGCATTGTTTGAGGGGGGAAAGTTCCCAGTATAAAACCTATTTACCCAGCCACACTATAACTGGTGTTGTGTTTTGGCTCAGATGGAATTGGCTAGTAGCAGAGACTCCCATTCCAGCCAAAGGAAAGGGTTATTTCTTCTTAGGAAAAGAAGAATACTTCCTACTGAATATCTAATAAAAATGGTTTGGCTCTGTGGAGGACCCTGACACTGGTTCCACTGTGTGGAACTAAAGTCTGGCAACATAAGTCTAAAAGGAGAACTCTGTGGAGAAACTTTGTTACTGTAACCCAAGGATTAAACAAAACATCTCACTGATAAGAACTAAGGACATTGACATTAAGCTGCAAGCAAACTGTTTTGCCTTTCAAAGACTTCTGTTCTACCAGCAAGTTATACCTCAGTCTGTTCATTCTCTGACTGCCTATATTCTATCCCTGCCTGTTCAATAACGTTTCTGTCTACTTTGAACCAGAACTTTTTTCCTGGGAAAAGAGGTGGTGGAACTCACTGGGACCATATGCACACATGTAAAGTGTGTGCATGCTCCCGGAACGTGTGATGATGTCACTTCTGGGCACAGAGTGGAGCCACCACCACCACCCCAGGAGCACTGCTGCGATTCAGGCCCACTTGCCTCCCTTCATCTTACCTGGCAATCAATGTTCCCTCTAAGTGGCGCAGTGTTGTGAGCCAGAAATCTACTTTGTGAGCCGCAACTTACAAGTTTTGAGGACAAGTTTTACAAAACTAGAATCCATTTGATTTAAAGACATTTGAATTAGATTATCTCAGGTATTGGTATTGGGTGCCATCAATACGTTGATTTTTTCTGGGGAAAGAGGTAAGAGAACTCTCACCCAGAGCAACTCCTGAGAGGAGGTGCTACCTCTGTCAGTACATGTGCTCACACACAGTGCTCATGTGCTCCCAAGACTGCATGATGATGTCATTTCCAGTAGTGGCTCAATCCAGGCTGTTTCAGGCCGAATCCTGGCCATTCAGGGCCAAAATTGGGTCAAAATGGGCCAGAAACAGCCCAGATTGGGCCTGAATCAGCCTGGAATAGGCTGCTGCCACATGGGACAGCACTCCCCCACCAGGCAGCAGCTCGATCACGGCCATTTCGGGCCTGATTCTGGCTGATTCGAGCAGAATTGGGCCCAAAATGGCCTAAAGGGGCCAAAATGGCCAGAATCAGGCCCAAATCAGCCTGTAATGGGCTGCTGCCACACAGGAGAGTACTCCCTCACCCAGCAGTGCCCTGATCCAGACCATTTCAGGGCTAATCCTGGCTGGTTAAGGTCAAAATTGGGGTGAAACGAGCACAAAATGGCCCAGATTGGGCCTGAATCAGCCTGGAATGGGCTGCTGTCACACAGGAGAGCACTTCCCTGCCCAGCAGTGGCCCAATCCTGGCTGTCTCGGGCCTGATCCTTGTTAATTCAGGCCCAAATTGGGCCCAAAATGGCCAGGATTGGGCCCAAATCAAGCAGTATCAGGCTGCTGCTGGACAAGGGAGTGTTCTCCCACGAAGCAGAGGCCTGTTCTTGGCCATTTCAGGCTGGATCCTGGCCATTTTGGGCCAAAATTGGGCCTAGAATGGCCAGGATTGGGCCGCTGCCAGGCGGGGGGTTGTTCACCCACCCATCAGAGGCCCGATCCTGGCAATTTCAGGCAGGGTCTTGCCATTTTGGGCCTGAATTGGGCCCTAAAAGGAGCAAAAGCGGGCAGGATCAGGCCCTAAATGGGCCCAAAATGGAGGATAAGGGGCCTGAAACAGCCCAGATTGGGATCAAATTGGTCTGGAATAGGTCTCTGCTGGGCAGAGGAACCCTCTCCCACCTGGCACTGGCCCAATCCTGGCCGTTTCAGGGCCAATCATGGCCATTTCAGGCCCTAAATGAACCCAACATGGTCAAAACAGTCCCGAAACAGCCTGGATTGAGCCCAAATTAGCCTGGAATGGGCTGCTGCCGAGTGGGGGAACCCAGTCCCGCCTGGCAGCAGTCCGATCCTGGCCATTTTGTGCCCAATATGTGCCCAAACAGGCCCAAAACGGCCAGGGCATTTTAAAAATGCCCACGTGATGTGCATATTTTTACAGGTTCTGGAACACCATTCTGGGGTGTTCTGGCTCCAAAAAAGCCCTGTTGAAGACATCCACTTATGTATGTGGTTCTCAAAAGCTTGTGCCTCAATAAAGTTGGTCAGTCTTAAAGGTGCTACTGGACTTTTTACTATTTTGCAACTACAGACTAACACAGCTAACTCCTCTGGATATTAAAGAGTGCATCTGTAATATATGGAATTCACTGCCACATGAAGTGGCAAATGCTAGAGGGTGTTAGGGACTTTAAAAATGATTAGAAAAATGTGTGGATGAAAGCTATATTCACACTTATTTTAGCATAAGTGTTAAGAGGGGCACTATACCACCTGAGCCCAGACCAGGACAACCCAGGCTAGCCTGATCTTAGATCTCAGAAGCTAAGTAGGTAATCCCTCCAGGGATGTTTCATAGAGGCAGGCAATGGTAAACCACATCTCTTGCCTTAAAAATATTTATGTTAATATTTCCATGGTGCAAAAACACGGTGCAAAAACAAGACTTGTAGTATGCAAAATGACTGACCATGGAAATGAAATAAACACCATACACAGATTGGTTTTGGTTTTTTTTTAAAGGTAAATGTAATGCATCTGGAACTATCCACAAAATAAAATTCAGCGTTCCTAAATGAAGCCTAAATTTAAATAAAAAATAAAACCTCAATGAATTTTTAAGAGTGCACTTGCAATTTCACTTGGTGCACATATGAGAACTATTTAATCATGTGCTGAATGGAAAAATGCAACTGAAACAGGTGGTCTATTACCAGACCCATTAAACAAGAAATTTATATCCACCTTGAGGCAATTAGGCTCATCTCCCTACACATGTGGAGATTTTAAGCACAATGCCAGGAAATGAATCATTATAAATATATCAACATAGGTAAAGGTAAAGGAAGGTATAGTAAAAATGTCAAAAAAACATGCAATTACTTCAGCAAAATATAAAGAACACAAGAAAAAAAAACTCCACCTAGCAGGAAAGTCTATTTGCTTTTGAACCAGAATTCAAGCAAGTGAATATAGGAAAGGGGGGGGGGGAGAAGAGCACAACTGACCTGTGTATTTTTAAGTAAACTAAAAATACATTTTAAAAAGCAGCTTCTCATTTGGGGCCACTTGCTGCATTTAATAGGGAGAAAATCTGATTGTGCTGAAAGAACTGTCTCCCCTCAAGTCCCTGGTACTGGCCATTACAGGAAGCTGCACAGTGTTTTACTACAGTTCCCAGAATCCTTATTGCCTACAACTCCCATCTGCTCAGGTCCAATGATTTTGTTAACCCCTTTATTGCCCATGTGCCACTTTGCGCCACAAAGCTCCAGTCAATTCAGATCATATACAGAAAGGGCTCTTTAAATTTTAACCCCCCCCCCCCCTTTAGCTGGCCTGCGGGGACTGATTAAAAACAATATGTCCTTTTAAACTGTTAAATCAATAAAGAGGTATCAAAATTAAAAGAGGATAATTACAGGGGATTTAACATAACTACCAGGGAGAGTTTGGGGGAAGGATACGCAACAGAAGACGAAACATCAAGAACATACAGGGTGAGGGCTGGTTGACAGGGAGGGGAGAAGAACAAGCGATGATGTGGTCTCTTTGGAGAACTGCAGGAATGCCATTCCAGAGCGTTCCTGCAGAAAAAAAAGCCCTGCCTCTGGACTAGCACCATCAGGCTGTAAGAGACAACATGCAGGTGTGAAAGCTGAGCATGTGTGTTTGTGGTGTTCTGCAGCCACCCAGCGAACTGTGACAAATGCTTCACCTGTTAGTAAATCCTTTAATCGATGAACTGGGAGCATATCCTTGACTGGCGATTACAAGGCAATCCAAACCCACAGGAGTCTGGGCTTCCTAGTTGCAGTAATAAACATGAGTAGAGATGGGCACGATCTGCATTACGATCGAAAAAAACCCATGATAATGGCGATCGCGCGATCGTGAACCGGTGGATCGTGATCGTCCACGGCCAACGATCCAGCGGTCAGGAGGGGCCTGAATCGGGGCGATCGGGCTCAGATCGGGGATCCAGACACTCAGGCGCCAGCAATCTATTCCCCTGGCAATGGAGCCAGGGCAATGCTTGAGCTCTGTTTTCCCTCCTTCTGTCACCCTGGAAACCCGAATGGAAGCCTAGCTTTCCTTGTTCAGCAGGGCTTCCAACCACGGAGCAGCAAAGCAGTCACAAGTTGGGAGAAGACACCCAGGGGAGGGGGGAGGGGGTGTTCTGTAGCCATGGGCACTCCAATCTCATCCCTGGAAACCCTGATAGGCAGCTCTGACGGCCAACACAGACCTCCTGTGTTGCTGAATGGGACCCATGCCATGGGCTCCCAGGCTGGGTTTCACTTTCTGCGAGCAGTGGAGTGGGACAGAGCTCTTGCTTGCTACTTGCTAGCCTTTGGAGAGAGAGAGAGAGACTGAGAGAGTCGGCCATCGCCACAACCCACCTTCCCATATAGCTGGGAATACCAGCATGCCCCACTGTGGCATCCACAATCCACGATCCACGGTTCGGGAACGGGAGACGATCGGTGTGGATCATTAATTCGGGATCGTCGCCGGCGCCAATCCACAATCAGCTGGATCGTTAATTTTTTTTGGGATCGTGCCCATCTCTAAACATGAGCATTTGAGAAAGCTGTTCTATTACTGAATAAGATGTTTCTCAAATAAACGTGATAGGCCATGAATGAGCCCTCTTTGTTCATGGTGTCTGCATGATTGCAGAGAACTCTGTGTCAGACTTTTACCCAAAGAAGAGTTCTGTTCTCTACTTATAATAAGATACCCCTCAGGAGGCTGTACAGTGAAACTGGAAACAGTAACTTGTGCTCAGACTGAATGAATTACACTGTTCACCACAAAGGTGTGGCTGGCACAGTTGTCTTTAGATGGCAACAGGCTCCTTCTGCATCTACACCAGAAGTCCTACCACTGAGCTGTAGCAGTTCAGAAAAATAGTTTCCCACAAAAACTATTTCTCTGCACCCAAAGCCTTTTCATTTAGTTGGATGTTGAGAAGCACCTTCTTGGCTCTAGTGGTCAGTACATAATATCAATGAACTCAGAAGAACTTGTCAGAACTTGAGTTCTGGTCACTGTGGCTCAATCTCTCCGATATGACAAAAGGAATGGGAATGGTTTTTAATGATGGTGGGTTTCCCCTCAGTGGGCCTGAATGGCTCCGGTCAAACACAACTTCAGGGCTTCAGAGTGACCTTTCTCAATTTGGGGGTGTGAGGCATAGGGAGGAAGCCCTTGACTCTTTCTGTCCAACCCACTTCTTTCTTTGTCCCCCCTCTCTCCCCTCTTCAACAATGTCCAGTGGTATTAACATCAAGTACTCAAATGCCATCCAGAGAAAGTTTTTATTAAGTATGAGAATGGAAAAGAGGGAATCCATTTGTGTAGTGAAAATGATAAAAGGAACAATCATGCGAAGGTACTTTTACCTGGTTATTTCCATAACATGTTAGGAAGATTGAACATACATTTCATGGTACTATGGCTCTAGGGTGGTAAGCTGCACAGATTTCCTCAGGCATCTGTGGCTGAGATGGAGTTTGAACATTGACCCATTTGTGCACGTTGGGATCGGACTATTTGCTCTGCTGCTTAATGGACTATGTCATTCAAGGCAACTGAGGACCAAACTGGTGGCATCTCCGGTAGGGTACCCTGGGGTGCCCTTGATTGGCTGCTAAGTATGGTTGTGTATGACCCACTTTGGAATGGAGCCACATTATAAGACAGACTCTTTTCAGTAAGGATTTGGGTAATTTCCATTGTCTCCATAGAACCGCGTTCTGTAATGTTTACCCCAGTGGGGGAAATGACTGCCCCGCTGGAGGTAGAATTGAGATGATTACAGTTAGTCCTGAATGCTATTTGCTATCATCTAATTTGCATCTGAGAAAACATGGACACTAGAGAAGACAGAAAATGGTCTCAGTGAAGGGCGCTGACGAGAGAGATTGACTGAGGGGTGAGAAATCCACGTCCAAATTCCTATTCACCCATGTTGTTGACTGGCCGTGAAATAAGTTTCTCCACTCTCTGACTATCAGTCTAACTTACCTCTCAGGGTTGAGGGATGATACACATTGGAACGCTAGAGTTACAATGTCAACAGACTTCTATCTTGTACCGTTTTCACGGTTACACCACCTAAGATCTACAACCATCACCAACATTCACTTATGAAACACGAATTGCTTTGTTGATATTTCTTGAAGATTGTTAGACCAAAGTTCCATGGCATCCATCACCGCTGCAGTCAGAACATGGGAAAGTGTCTGGGATGATGTGGATTTCTGATGTCAAAACCAAGGGGCCACCATGTTCAGTTTTTGGGAAGGTTGCCTGTGATGAAATTGCAATTCTGTTCAAAACGTAGCCTTGAATGGACTTGTGCAGGCTTCTGATGGACAATCTCTTGTTGCTTGCCGTCACTTCAAGTGGTGGTGAGATGATAATGATAATGATAATGATAATGATAATGATAATGATAATGATAATGATAATAAAGTCACTGGCCTCTGTGCCAGAACATCACGTCCAGGTTCAACCCAGAAGAGACAGTAGGTAGCTCTAGCAATTGACAGAAACACAATGGTTTTATCATAGATTTCTGGTGATTCCTAGAGTTATGCATTGCCACTTCTGGGTTGTGATGAAGTGATATTGGAGACCTTACACAGACACCCCCTCCCCATTCACTGCCCTCCAATCCTCCCACTGGTTGTCACTCTGTCTGAGTCTTAAAATGGACTAAAATCTAAGTATTTATCTTGGAACAGAGTACAGACATAAGAGTTCAGAGAACTCAGTCTGATGAAGTCTTTTTTGGAAGTTAATTAACTTGTGTTGTGCCTTAATGGCTTATATGATCTTTCTCCATCTAGGTAGGTGCCAAGGAGAAATGACATGACACTTACTTCTGAGAACAAGGTAAGAAATTGTCCTCCTAAATCTTCTTGAATATGCAACCCTCTGCAGGGTCCGTCACACCACACTGGTAGCACTCCCACACTCTGCAGTGGCTCAGTTCAGGCTGAATCCAGTTCAATTCAGGCCAAAGTGGGCCACTGTGGTGTGTAGGAGCACTCCAGGGGCCATCGAGCAGCCCTGCCGGCACCCCCACGCTCCACAGCAGCCCGATTTGGCCCACAGTGGAGCATGTGGCTTGTTTGAGGAAGTCACTTCCTAGAAGTGACATCACTGCACTGGCCAGGAGGGTAAGGGGATCTGGCAACCCTATTCCTCCAGGAAACATTTTTTACTTTCATGCAAAACAGGAAAACTTCCCTTTTTCTATATCAGCCTCTTCCCCACTTTAAATTTAGGTGATTCTCCAGAATTAGGTTTTTGGATGGCCTTAATACAGGGCAGGATGTAGCAGGTGCTCACCCTACATATGTTATCTCAATAAAAACCCTTTTTATTTTAAGAGTGCTTATTCTACCCTCATTTTTCTTAGTTACAGGCAGTATCTGAACCTTTTTATACGATAGTTAAAGATCCCAAAATAGTACCGTGTTGTACATGTGGTTGTTCTTTGCTGGCAAGAGGACACTTTTGCTTATTGGGGGCCTTCATGTGTATAGCCATTTGTGTAACACCTTCCTCCGAAGAGCAGCATACCTGGTTCTCTACTCACTGTTGTATGTGATGGAAAGGAAGGGAGCAGATGTGGCCTGCAACAGGAAAAGGAGTGGGACGAATATATTTATGTAGGAGTGGGAGTGTATAAACGTGATACATAGAAAGAATCCCTTAAACTGATGAAACTTTGAGTCATTTAAGCATCCATGTAAATTGGCTCCTATATAACTGAGTACCTGGAAGAACCAGCTGCACATTCAAGATGATTTAGGAGGATACACTCTTTTCTAGTTCCCAGAAATAAAAAGCCATGGACGTTTTTCCTTGGCACTTACCTAGAGGAGGAGAAGTCCAGAAGCCATCAACGCACAAAATATATACATACTGAGTATGTATATATTGTATATGTGACTGGTCCAAGTTAGCCTTGGACCAGTCACACAATTTTGGCTTGACTTACCTCAGAGTTGAGATAAAATGGAAGAGAGGAGAACGATGTAAGCCACTTTGAGTCCCTATTGGGAAAAAATGTAGGCTATGACATTTGTTATTAATCTAATGTTGACTGTGGTTAGCAAAAAAGTATAACTGCTCTTGCTGTAGCTCCACCAGTGTGGATGCAGCTCTTTTAGTAGGAGACAGAACTCTCATTCAGTAGTCAAACTATTGGCAAATATTGCAAGGACGGGAAGCTATAGGATTGGCGAGCAGAGTGTGGAGGCACTCCTCTAGTAAATAATAATTCTTCTAGTGCTTTAGTGTATCCATATATCCAGATGTTTAACTCCCAAGCTGCAATCAAGAGCTGCTCACAGCCTCTCAGACCCCTAGTAGCCTTCCCTGGGGAGGTCAATCCACCTAGTTTGTTTAATACTTTCCTATTTCTGGGCTCTTTCTCTGGGTCAGTTTTCACACAGCTGTTCAGAAACTCAAGATACAAGCTTGTTGTTTATTTACATAGATGAGTGTGTGTGAAGATGCAGGAACACCCATAAGGCAGCAGCAAAGGCAACAAAATAACAAACAACTTAACTGTTTCTTGCTAAAACTAGCTAAGTAAACATGTAACAGGCTAACTTGCTTCCCCTCATAAGAAGCTTGAGTGTTCATCTCTCCCCCATTAGCCTCCCTCTCTCCTCCTTTTTTCTCCCTGAGGAGCCAACTTCCCTCACACTGTCAGCCAATCAGGGGCCACTTCACTATCCCTGTTGCTAGGCTACGGCAAGACTCCCTTCCCCCAAAGGGCACCAAGCAGAAATAGGCCTTCAAGAACTCAGGAGCCTGAACCAGTGCACTCAAAATAGGTACATACAGGGCTCATTTCAGGGGGGAATGCGCAGGAACGCAGTTCTGGCAGTTCCTCAAAAAGGCCGCATGTCATGTGGCCCCACTCATCTGACTTTTGGCCATTTGGGGCCCGTTTCAGCCTGGATTGCGGCCAAAACGGCCTGGATCAGGACTCTGACAGGTGGTGGATCACTCACTCAGCAGCAGCCCGATCCTGACCATTTTGGGCCCCTTTTCGGCCATATTCAGCCCCTTTTTGCCATTTTGGGCCCAATTTCAGCCCTGAATGGCCAGGCTTGGGTCCAAAACAGCCAAGATAGGTGGTCAGGGGTGTGGCATATGGAAATCAGTTATGCTAACGATGCACTTCCAGTGATGGCAAGGGGTGTGGCACATGCTAATGAGTTATGCTAATGAGTTCCTCCTGCTCTTTTTCTACAAAATGACCCCTGGTCACGTATATGTGGCTGGCCTAGAAAGTGAGTTTTCTTGGTTTGGGATGCGAAGTATGTGGAAGAAGGTCTTTACTCCCGCTGTCCAACCTGTATCTTTCTTTCCCCTCGTGTACAGTATCCAATGGCATTAACAGCAATTACTCAAATGTCATTCAAAGAAAGTTTTATTAAGTCTGAGAATGAAAAAGAGAGAAGTAGTTTGTGTAGTGAAAATGATAACAGGAACACGCTTGTGAAGATGCAGAGGAGTGCTGTGTTAGTCTGTAGTAGCAAAATAGTAAAGAGTCCAGTAGCACATTAAAGACTAACCAACTTTATTGCAGCATAAGTTTTTGAGAACCACAGTTCTCTTTGTCAGCATGTGAAGGTAATTTTGGCTAGATATTTCCATAACATGCTGGGATGATAGAATGTGCATTTTGCAGCGGTACAGCCTTAGGGTGGAAAGCTGCACAGATTTCCTCAGGCATCTGTGGCACATTTGTGCAACTTGGGATGGGAAACTTTTGCTCTTCTGCCTGGTGGACCATGTCACTCAAGGCAACTGAGGTCCAAACTGGTGAGATCTTCCCGGGTACCCTAGGGTGCCCTTGTTTAGCTGCAAATTGTGGTTGTGTATGGCCCACTTCAGAATACAGTCACATTATAAGATGAACTGGTTTCAATCAGGGGTTTGGGCAATTTTTGTTGTCTCCCTACAACCACATCCTGTATATTTCCCCCAGTGGGGTAAATTGCAGTCCTGTGGTACACAGAATCGAGATGATGAAAATGGCAGAGGGGTAAGTACTAAATTCTACCTACTGGCATGAGTGCTATTTCCTAGGTCATCATCATATCTAGATTGCCTCTTAGCAAACACAGAAGCCAGAAAAGACAGAAAATGACCTCAGTGAAGAGCACTGACCAGAGAGATTCATTGAGGGCTGAGAAATCGAGGTCAAATTCCTGCTCAGCCATGATGCCGAATGGCCTCGAGGAAAGTTTTCCCACTCTCTGATACTTTCAGTTTAACTTACCTCTCAGGGTTGAAAAATAATGAACATTGGCATTCAAAGGGGAATTTGGTTATCTATGCCTAGATAAATGTCTGTAGCATCTTTGCTCTTATTCAGTTGCGTAATATTTATCCATCCCACTCTCCAGTGAACTCAGAGCAGTGTGTATGATCCAACCCCCAATTTTTATCTTTATGAAAACTCTCTAAGATAAACTGAGAAAGAAATTAACTTGCCCAAGCTGAAGTAGGGAGATTCCTGGACCAGTGGAGATTTTAACTAGACATGGGCACGAACCAAAAACATTTAACAACTCTGCGGTTCGTGGTTTGGTGCCGATGATGATCCTGAAGTCACGAACCGCAATGGACATATCCCATTGCCGAACCAGTTCGTGGTTCACGGTTCGTGGTGCTCAGAACAGCCCCCGTTGCACTTAGAGAGCCCATATTCACAGGGAGTGTGTAGCAGGCTCTCCTCCAGCCAGCATCAAGATTGCAATAGGGATCTTGGAGTTATACCCTCTCCAATCCGAGGCCCCCAGGAAACTCCCACAAAAATCCAAGCTCAATTATACTCTCTCTTTCTCTCCCCAAAGGCTAGCAAGTAGCAAGCAGCAGCTATGTCACACTCCACTGTTAGCTGAAAGTGAAACCCAGCCTGGGAGCCCACTGCTATTTATAAGCTGAGGACTCATTGAGAAATGCAGGAGGTCTGTGTTTGGCTGTCAGAGCTGCCTATCAGAGTTTGCAGGGATGAGATTGGAATGCCCATGGCTACAGAACACCCCCCTCCCTCCCCTGGGTGTCTTCTCCCAACTTGTAACTGCTTTGAAGTCCATGGTTGGAAGGAAGACCTGCCGATCAAGGTAAGCTGGGCTTCCATTCGGGTGTCCAGGCGCAATCGCCAATTTCGTGGGTTTTTGAAGTTCGTAATGCGGTTCGTGCCCATCTCTAATTTCAACCCATGGCTCCCCAATCTTATTTCAACATTCTAACCACAACAACATATCTGTTCACATTTTGTTCAACCAAAGCAAGGCTATATTCTAACACTCGAGTTACAGTGTAAGAAGACTGCAACCATACTTCAGCCTCATTCTACCCTTGCATTTTAAAAGATCCATTCCTGGTTTTATTGGAAACTGCAACTGCCATGCTGAGCTCACTACATGGCTATACTAGAAAGCATTAATGAAAATGATTAACAGGAGGACCTACTTTAAAACTAATTCACTTTGTAAACATCCATGTTTTATTTAAATTTGGTTGCAGAGCCTTAGCACCAGCGCCAACAGGCTGTAAGAGACAGCACACATGCGTGAAAGCTGGGCAGGTGTGTTTGTGATGTTCTGCACCATCCCATAAACTGACAAATGGCTCAGTCATTAGACAATTTGGTTATTGATTGACCAGAGGCATATCCACAACTGGCAATTACAAGGCAGTCTAAACCCACAGGAGTTTGGGCATCCTAGTTATATTAATGAAAAAGAACATTTGGAAGAGCTGTTTTATTGCTGACTAAGATGGTTCTCAAATACACGTGATAGTTTGCCCCTTAGCCAGAAATGAGCCCTCTTTGTTCACAGTGTCTGGATGATTGCCGAGAAACCTGTGCCTGATTTTCGCATCAAGTAAGGTTCAATTTTGTACTTGCAATAAGCTACCTTACTGGAGGCTGTACAGTGAAACAGGACAAAGTAACTTTTAGTCTGGCTGTATGAATTACACTGTTCAGCATGAAAGTGTGGCTGCCACAGTTATCTTCAGATGGTCTCTTGCTCCACCACTGAGCTGTAGCAGCTTACAAAAGTCTAAACAGTCTTTCCACAAAAAGTATTTCCCTGCTCAAAAAGCCACATAAAGCCTTTTGTTGGGTCTAGTTCAAATATGACAAAATTTGGGTTCCTTGGAACTTTTCGTTTAACTGAATGTTGAGCAACACCTTCTCTATTCTAGTTTTTGGTACATTTTATCAATGAGATCAGAGGAGCTTTTCAGGTCCTGGGTTCTGCTCACTGTGGCTCAGTCTCTACAATGTACAAAAGGAATGGGAATGGTTCTTATTGACTGTGGGTTTCCCTTCAATGGACCAAATGGCTCTGGCCAAGCGCATCATCAAAGTTTGGGGAGGTGACATTTAGTTCAGTAGTGTGAGGCATGGGGAAGAGGCTCTTTACTCCAGCTGTCCAACCCACTTCTTTCTCTGCCCTCTTTCTATCCCCTTTTCAACCATATCCACTGGCATTAACTGTAATTACTCAAATGTCATGCAAAGAAAGCTTTTATTAATTATGAGAATCCAAAAGAGGGGAACAGTTTGTATATTGAAAATGATAACAGGAACAATCGCACAAAGGTAATTTTGGCGAGTTATTTCCATAGCATGCCAGTAAGATAGAATGTGCATTTTACCATGCTAGGGCTCTAGGTTGGCAAGCTGTGCAGATGTCCTTAGGCATCTGTGACTGAGCTGGAATTTGAACTTTCCCCATTTGTGTATCTTGGCATGGGAAACCTTTGCTTGGTGGACTAAGTCACTCAAGGCAACTGAGTACCAAACAGGTGGGATCTCTACTGGGGACCATGGGATACCCTTTAATGGCTGCAAATTGTGGTTGTGTATGGCCGACTTCAGAATGGAGCCACATTATGAGAGACACTGTTTTCAGTCTTGCTTTTGGTAATTTCCACTGTCTCCCTAGGACAGCATCTTGGAGGTTTTCCCCATTGGCATAAATTGCAGCCCTGCAGGAGACAGAATCGAGATGATGAAACTGGCAGTGGGGTAAGAGCCAAACTCCTTCTCCCAGCACGAATGCTATTCTCTAGATCAGTATCGCAGCTAGTTTTGTTTTAGCAAAGATGGAAGCCAGAGAAGATAGAAAATGGCCCCAGGGAAAAGCACTAACCAGAGAGATTCATTGAGGGGTTGGAAACCCAGGTCCAAATTCCTGTTCAGCCAAGATGCTGAGTTGCCTTGAGGAATTTTTTTTTTCACTCTCTGATATTCTCAGTCTAACTTACTTCTCAGGATTGAGGGATGATACACAATGGAGTTCAAAGGGGAATATGGGTATCTATGGTTAGGCAAATGTCAGTTACATCTTTATTCTTACTTAATAATCATTCTCCAGTGAGCTCAGAGGAGTATACATGGTGCAACCACTCCCAGTTCTAATTTTTATAACAATCTTTGGTAGACAAACTGAAAGTGACTCCCCCAAGCTGAAGCTAGGAGATCCAAGGCCCAGTGAGGATTTGATCTCAGGGCTCCTCAATCTTTTTCCAATATTCTAAGGATGACACAGCTGTTTACATTGTGAGTACAACCAAAGCAAGGCTATCTTCTAACACTAGAGCTACAACGTCAACAGACTTCTGTCTTGCACTCTTTTCCTTGGTACATCACCTAAGATCTATAACCACCACAAAAATTCCATTTTGAAAGATGAATTGGTTTGTTGGCATTTCTTGGAGGTTGTCAGACCAACGTTCCACGGCATCCATTACTGTTGCAATCAAGACACGGGAAAGTCTCCGGGATGGTGTGGATTTCTGATGTAAACACCAAGTGCTGACCAACTGCATCTTGTGGGAAGATGGCCTGTGATAAAATTGCAATTCTGTTCAAAATGTGGCCTTGAAAAGATTTGATAGCCTAATAGGGCTGTGGAGAAATGGAATAATGGCTCAGAGTTGACCAAGCAACTTGCAAATACGGAAGTCCTTTGGGATTACCAAAGACTTGAAGGCCTCAAGGCTTGATGGAGACATTGGATTTTAGACATGGAAGAGAGATGGAATTAGGTTAAATGTTAGCACTCTGTGGTTATACACATACAAAATTATATTTTTGCTATTCCCTTATGAGCATTGTGATAATTCAAAGACATAAACGTTTATGTTTTTATGAGTTAAAGATAAGTCCTGCATCTGGACAGGGGAGAGCAAAAGAAACATGTTACCTACCTGAATGAAGAAGGCCCTCCATCCCTCTGCTGGAATCTCCAATTCCTTCTTATAAAGAGAACTTTTCTGCACACAGATCAAAGAAGAGGGGGACAAGCAACATTTTTTAGGGTCTAGGAAGCTTAAAACTTTTATAACTAGCAACACTACAACTATCGGCATGAATATATCACATATGGCCCCATTCTGCAGCTAGTGCACGATGCTGGAGTTACCTTCTATAACTACTACTTAGGTCATATTGATGGGAAGGTATTTTAAAAACTACCTCTACATAAATGAATCTTCTTTGTTGAACCTCCAGTTTCAGTGATCTCAGTACTCTTCCTACACAATACAAAACATACCTCATAGGCGTGACCCACAGTCTTTACACTTGCTACCCTAAGGGCAACCTGAAAATGAGCAGAAGGTTTCCACTAGAGGTGGGCACGATCCAAAAAAAATATATCAAGCTGATCGTGGATCGGCGCCAACAACGATCCCGAATTAACGATCCACGCCGATCATCTCCCGTTTCCAATCCATGGATCATGGATTGTGGAGGCAAAAGCGGAGGGGTGCCCCACTGTTCCCAGTGATACAGGAATGGTGGCTGATGCTGGCGGCATCTGTGTTTGTGTTTGGCTGTCTGTGTTTGGCCGTCAGAGCTGCCTATCAGGGTTTGCAGGGATGAGATTGGACTGTCCATGGCTACAGAACACCCCCTTCCCCTTCCCTTCCTTGGGTGTCTTCTCCCAGCTGTTGACTGCTTTGCTGCTCCGTGGTTGGAAGGAAGCCCTGCTGATCAAGGCAAGCTGGGCTTCCATTCGGGTTTCCAGGCTGAGAGAAAGAGGGCAAACACAGCTCAGGCATTCCCCTGGCTCTGTTGCCAGGGCAATAGATTGCTGGCGCCTGCGTGTCTGGCTTCCCGATCCAAGCACGATCTCCTCAATCAAGCCCCGATCCAGCCCCCCTCCTGACCGCTAGATTGTTGGCCATGCCTGAGCACGATCTGCCGGGTCCCAATCGCGGAATTGCCATTATTGTGGGTTTTTTTCGATCGTAATGCAGATCGTGCCCATCTCTAGTTTCCACTGCAAAACCAGCCATGTTCTCCACATGCATAAATGGCACTCTGGGTCTCCTCTCCTACAAGAAAGGGTCTGCCGCAATAGCAAAAATAAACTTCCAAGTATATTTTGTGGAAATCTTTTTTAGGGTCGAGTGAGAGATTAAGCAACTTAATCACATCTCTGATGATTTAATGCAATCCAAACAGCAACCAGCCTAAGATTATTGGAACTTTGCTTACTTTCTATAAATCCTCTTTGGTCTATATGTACCAAGGTTGTAATATGCTTTTGAAGTCTGTTAGCAAGAATGGCAGTTAGTATTTTACCATTTACATTAATTAAAATTAACAGACTAACCCAGTGATGCAACTTCTGTTTTCTGACTGGTGGTCACATGATGTTGTGGAATGCAGTCCCTGCCACGAAAAGGTTACAGAGGTTCCTTACCCACCCTAGCCTCTACTCATGTAACACTAAGTCTAGGGTAGCTCTAAATATTATTTAATGATCCACTCCAATCAAAGGCATACAGCTTTGTCAGGGTAGGTCCTCAGCTGAGCAGTCTGACATGATCAAACTCTAGGATGTATTTACTGGAAATGAATATACAGACAAAAATCTGAAAGACAGCAGCAAGAAATTGTATCCACCTCTACTGAAGGCCCTCTTAAACACTTTTGCTTTGCAGCACCTCAAAAAAGAAGACTTCTGACCTTCTCCAGGAGACTGTTCTAGAACTAAAGAGCCATGGTGGGGGTGGGGTGAAAACATGATTGAGCAGTGGTCAGTCCAATAAGCTTGGGTGTGAGATAAGAAATTGCTGGAAAGATCTCAGTGGACACAAGGCCCTATTGGGAGAGACAGCCTTTAAGTGCCATCTCCATATTCTACACCAGTTTGGTGAAGTGGTAAGAGCGGCAGGATTCTAATCTGGAGAACTGGGTTTGATTTCCCACTCTTTCACTTGAAGCCAGCTGGGTGGCCTTCTGTCAGTCACAGCTCTCTCAGCCCCACTCACTTCACATGGTGATTGTTATCGGGAGAGGAAGGGAAGGTGATTGTGGTGCCAGCTTAAACCAGCTAGGGATGCTATGCAGGAATAAGCATGCAAATGCTTTGTTGGAGAAAAAAGGCCACAACTTTTATTGGTTACCAAACATAAGGAGTGATGGCTGTGTAGGGCACGGATCCTGGCATTGGCTGACCCGCCTGCCAGCCGATGACCCCTTACCCCTTCAGCCCGCCTGCTGAAAGGGGAACCGCGGGATGATGCCTGTGGGAGTCACACTGGACGGTAGCCTCTGCATGGCTCCCCCATCACCTGGAAGCAGGCATGCTCCATCAGCCCCCAAGCTGGGCTTGCTGCTGCCATGCCTGGTCCAAGATCCCTTATGAGGACCCCCATCTATGGGGAAACAGTGCATGCAGGCCCTGTTCCCCCCCTCCCAAGGGATCAGTGCCCAACGCTCAAACCGCCAACCACAAGTTGTGACAGGCTAACTCACTAAGACTTGAACAAAGAGCCATCTCCTTTAGGATGCACAGGTATTCTGGCATAATTGAACAAACCTAAGCAACCCTATTCTAACACAGAACAAAAAACTACGCTAAATTGAACATGAACCACAAGAGGAAAACCAGAACAAGAAAGCAGAGGGTGGGCGGGGATCACTGTTCTAGAGCCGACTGCCAGGTCCCGGACCGCCCTCAAAATATATAAAGGGTGGGAGGACCTGAGGGAAACCTCTCCCCTCAGGTTCAGCAATGGCTCTCACCCTCTCAAAACCCAGCCAGCTGCCCTGATTGGCTGGCTGAGTTGTTTAAACTGTGCGGCATGGCTTGCCTCCACGTGCGTCGCCTGACCTGGGGCCAGCCAGGGAGGAAGACGCCGTTCCTGCTCCTCTCCCTGCTGCGTGGCCCTGCAATGCCGGCCCCCAGTAAATTCACAGCTGAGGCTTGTAAGTTGCTCTGAGACTCCTTCACGTAGTGAAGTGTATGGTATAAAACCAACTCTTCTTCTTTTATATTGCAATCATTTATTCCTCAATCACTAATCTATGTTGAGAGATACTCACCACATGCTCTACTTCGCTCTTAATCCATTTTACAGAGTTGTCCTGGGGAGAATTGCCAGCTGCTATCTTCATCCTGAAGTCTCGCCTGGTATGTTAAAGGCAGAATGAGATGTGTGTTATCTGCCAAAAAACCTCTCTGTTAGAGACCAAGTATCCATTGCACTTCAATGTGCTTGGAAGAACCCTACCTGGTACCACCAACACTGTCAGCATGGTACGAAAAAACGTTATAGGGTCTGATGCCATAGAGTGTCTTGAAATAGATTATTCCAGAGGTATTTGTCTAGAAAGAGCAGAAAACATTAATGGGGACAAAGGAAACCAAAGGCTCTTCCACTTGTTAGAGGCTGATACTCGTGAGTGCTTGAGTGGTTTGAGTGCTTGACTCAGACTCAAAACAGACATGATGAAATACCTAGGTTCAGCTCGTGTTCTCTTACCTCAAGGTTTGTCAGGAAGTGTAGGCATCCTTGCAGCTTAAGGTTTAGCATTTACAGAGCAGCAGGGAGGGAAGCGCAGGTGTCCTTGCAGCTTAAAAGTTTAGCATTTACAGTGCAGGCATCCTTGCAGCTTAAAGTTTAGCATTTACAGAGCAGCAGGGAGGGAAGTGCAGGTGTGGGGCACCTTTCCTCCCACTCTCAAGGTGCATCACGGCATTTTCCCTTCCCCTCACCTGGCCTGGCCCTGCAGAGCGACGCCTGGCTGCACCGGGAGACTTTAAGCTGCAAGGACGCCCACACTTCCCTCCCTGCTGCTCTGTAAATGCTAAACTTTAAGCTGCAAGGACACCTGCACTTCCCTCCCTGCTGCTCTGTAAATGCTAAACTTTAAGCTGCAAGGATGCCTACACTTCCTGACAAACCTTGAGGTAAGAGAACACGAGTTGAATCTAGGTATTTCGTCTTGTTTGTTTTGGCTCTCAGGGAGGCCAAGGTACTTGATGCTTCCTGGCTAACCCTGAGCCAGTTGTTCACTCACAGCTTGACCTGACAAAATAATTCAGGATGGTGAAAACCAAAGCCAGCTGCAGAAAGCTCCAGGAGGATCTCCACAGATTGAGTGGGCA
Source organism: Eublepharis macularius (assembly GCF_028583425.1). NCBI lineage: Eukaryota > Metazoa > Chordata > Lepidosauria > Squamata > Eublepharidae > Eublepharis > Eublepharis macularius. Next base: position 172,323,939 of record NC_072792.1, read on the forward strand.
ACAATGTGGCAAATGAAGTCCGGTTTAGATAAGTGTAAAGTGATCCACATTGGAACAAAAAAATTGAACTTCAAGTATACACTAATGGGGTTTGAACTTGCTGAGACTGAGAGGGGAAAAGACCTTGGAACTGTAGTCAATAGCTTAATGAAGGTGTCAGCTCAGGGAGCTGCAGCAGTGAAAAGGCAAACTCTGTGCTGAGGATTTAGGAAAGGGATTGAAAATGAAACAGCCGATATTATAACTCCGGAATAAAAATCTATGGTGCAACCTCATTTGGAATACTGTATGCAAAAAGGACTTTGCAGAGCTGGAAGAAGTAAAGAAGGGGGAAATCAAGAAGATAAAAGAATTGGAGCACCATACCTATGAAGAAAGGCAGAAGAACCTGGAACTTTTCAATTTAGAAAAGCACAACTAAGGGGGGCTATGGAAGGGTTTTATATAATTATATATGGGGCAGAGAGACTGGACAGAGAGAATGTCTCCCTCTCCCAAAATATTTCAACTTGAGGGCATCTGATGGGCTGTAGATTCAGGATGGACAAAAGGAAACCCTTCTTTACACAAAGAGTAATTATAATGCCGATTTAGCTGCCAGAGGATATAGTGATAGCCATGGGGTCTAAGGGAACCTCGGAGGCAGTCAATCTCTCAGTACCAGTGCCAGGAGGCAATATCAGGGGAGGCCTCAGCCTCTACGCCCTGCTCTTGGCCCCTGTCATGTATGCCTGCCTGCATATCTGCCATGAATGTGTTCTGTGTTTGGTACTGATCCTCTGAGGACATGGGAAGATTTGATGCTAAGCCAGTAGGTTATCTTGCAAGTATTTACTTTCTTTTTCCTTGCCGCTTTGAGCAAGTGTCCTTGAATGACGGCTGCGGCCAGCTCGGGATGTATCCTTCTTGGGAACTGAGATGATTTCATTCTTTGGTCTGTTCAGTCTACACCTATCTTCTCCCCTTCACCCCCCTCCCACCAGGTCCTTCACACCAGAACTCTAATGGTCCCTGTCCTGAGGGTGGGAATCTTCCCTATAACTAACACTACCAAACCCAATTACATCACTTCTACCAATACAGTTGTCTGAGCACCTTGTACCTGATGGATCTCTAATAAAGTTACTTTAACCAATACACCTGAGTGTTTGCTGTGGAGAAACTAGGGATCTACCTGCCTACCCCCCCCCCCCACACGAATAAATGGACGTGTGAAAGAGGATGCTGAGCTAGATGGACCACTGATCTGAGCCAGCAGGGCTTTTCTGATGTTCTTGTCTTAGCTTTCCTCACTGAATTGTGGTGATGACAAAATGAGGACAAGAGAACTATCGACATTATTCTGAACTCCTTGGAAGAAGGACAGGATACGTATTTTGTAGACAGCATACAAAACAGGGAACACAATCCAGTGGTTATATTTTGCTAGTGAAAGATCGAGATGATTTTCCCCTCCACTTTGCCCCACTGTGCTGGTCCTGAATGCCCGCTCTCCTCTGGAAACGGTGTTTTAGAAGAGCTAAATGATCTGCAGCAGAAACGGGATTCTTTGATTCCTTCTGTCAGTGGAAAACAATCTTTCTGATAACCCCACATCTAATGAAACGTTGTCAATATAGGACAAGAGGATGGCTTAAGCAAAACCTGTGAGTCAAACTCCAAGAAGGCTCATAGCATGTGAGCGTGGCTGCAACCAGGCCTACAACTGGAGGCTCAGGTCCCCACTGTAGTATGTAGTAAATTTTATATGCTTCCATTGATATATCACCTAGACCCCTTCCTCAGCCACTGTGATCTGGCCACAGTGATCCATGCTCTCATTATATTTGGTTTAGATTACTGTAATATACATGGGGTTGTCTTTGGTAAAGGTCTGGAAACCACTACTGGCCCAAACTGTGCTGGCCAAGCTATTGTCAGGAATTGCTTACAGGGAAAGTGACACCCCTGTGCAGAAAGGTCTGCTCTGGCTGTCCATTTGTTTCCAGGCAAAGTTCAAAGTGCTGGTTTTTACCTTTCAGGCTGTAAATGGCTTGGGGGTCAAGGAAACTGAAGGACCAGCACTTCCCGTACAGTCCAGCCTGCCAGCTAAGATCTATCTCTCAAGCCCTGCTTTTCATGCCCCCATCTTCAAAGCTGAGGCAGGTGACTGACCACAGACACAGCCTGATCAGTGGTGACACCTCTCCTTTGCAATATCTTTTCCATCGAGACTCACCTACTGCTTACCATATTATCTACTAGATGTCACGCCAAAAATTTTATTTTTACTTAGGCTTTTAACTAAGGGGTTCTATCTGGTTTGTGGTCAGGTTTATGGATATTTTATGCTGTTTTATGGCTTGCTAAGTTTTTATATTGATCATTTATGATGATTCTTTATTTTATTTTTATTTATAAACCACCTCGGGCAGGATCCTTGAGAGTCAGCATAAACATTTCCAGAATTAATGAATAACATCTTACTCTATAATTGAGTAAGCATATTTCAGACAACTCACTTCGTACCCTGGTGCACCACCAGAGGGCACTGCCACAGTGGGAAGCCTAGGAAAGGAACCATGTCCCTCCAAAAAATGTGCCATGGGGGGAAGCCCAGGCAGGGAGCAGGATGGGAGCAGGTGGCAATGCCCACCTCCTGCCTTCACTCAGCTGATATTAGGAGTGGAGAAGGTGGCAATGCCCACCCCACCCCCCATTTTAACCCAGCTGATATTAGGAGCAGGTGGCAATGACCACCCTCACCTTAACACAGCTGGTATTAGGAGTGGAGCAGGGGGCAATGCCCACCTCCTAGCTTCACCCAGCTGGTATTAGGAGTGGAGCAGGTGGCAATGCCCACCCCCACCTTAACACAGCTGGTATTAAGAGCAGAGCAGGTGGTGATGCTCTCTTCCTGCCTTGACCCAGTTAGGAGCAGAGCAGATGGCAATGCCCAACCCCCACCTTAACCCAGCTGGTATTAGGAGCGGAGCAGGTGGCCATGCCTAACCCCCATCTTAACCCAGCTAGTATCAGCAGCAAAGCAGATGGCAATGCCTGCCTCCCTTTGAGCCAGCTGGGGAGCAGAGCGGTTAACAATGCCTGCCCCAAGCCTTAACTGAGTTGGTATTAGGAGAGGAGCAGATGGCAGTGGCTCTTTCCCACCTTAACCCAACTGGTATTAGGAGCAGAGCAGGTGGAATTTCCCCCTACCTTAACACATTTGGTATTAGGAGCCAAGCAGGTGGCAATGCCCACCCCATACATTAACCCAGCTGGTATTAGGAGTGAAGCAGTTGACAATGCCCACCTCCCTTCACCCAGCTGGGATCAGAATTGGAACATGTGGCAATGCCCACCCCCCACCATCACCCACTTGGGATGAGGAGTGGAGAAGGTGGCAATGCCCACCACTCACCTTCACCTGGCTGGGATCAGGCACAGAGGAGAAGGCAATTCCCTGCTTCTCTTCACCCAGCTGGGATAAGGATAAGGATAAAGGAACATACCTGTTTCCCAGTATTTACGGTTGAAACGTAACTCTTCCCGTATGAGGGACTTTGATTATAACAGGAAACTTTTAGATAGAAGTTTTGAATCTAGAGGTTACCCTATGAAGATCATAGAGGAGGCTAATATAAGACCTTTTAACACCCCCTGTAATTCTCTACTGGCTCCTAAGGGGAAACAGGGAGACAATAAATTGAAATGGGCGTTAGATTATACCAATTTGGCTCCAGGCATTGTTGGCATTGTACGTAAACATTGGCATTTGGTCTCCAGTATAGAAGGTTGCGCACAAGTGCCATCTGCTGGATTTAGACAAACGAGGAACCTTAAAGATATTATAGTGCACTCAGCAATGGGAGCAGAAGTTGGCAACGTACAGCTTCCAAAAGGGCATTTTCCCTGTGGGAGCTGCAACATTTGTCCAGTAACTGTTAAGACTACAGAGATTGTTAATCCTATTACTAACAGATCTCTCTATTGCACAGCCTTTTCTAACTGTAAAACATCACACGTGGTATATTTGATTCAATGCAGCTGTCCTTTGATGTATGTGGGTAGTACTACTCGCCCCTTAAAGACTCGTATTCAGGAACACCAGTCTTGAATTCGGAATGGAGTCATGGATGCACCGCTTGTGGCACATTTTATTAAATACCATGACTCTAAGACAGAATTTAAAGTGACGGCTCTTCAAGTATTACAAGGCAAAAATTTAGATGCCCAACGGAGGCTGCTGCAACTTGAAGCACAGTGTATACATAGACTGAATAGCTTGACTCCTTATGGGCTTAATGATTCATTGGAGTTGTTTTCTGTACATTTTTGGAGGTTGTTACGTGGCTGTACCTTTAAACAAAAGACTGTATATAAGCTGTGGGAAGGTTACACCCAGGTACGACACTAGATTGACTGGAAGGAATTGCAATGGTGGAATGAGATTGAGTGTTACTCGGTCTGTGAGTTGATATGTTGTAATTTGCTTGGTTATTTTTTGCTTGTAAAATGCTGAGCTAATGGCAGCGTACATTACTCAAGAGAAGACTTCTATGACCTGGAAGCTACATTCTTGTGGAAAATTCTGGCTTTATATGGGACTATTAGGGCTTCCAAGCACTTTATGTACTGTTTACATGTACTGCTTGTAGAAATTTTGTGACTTGTATACCACTGTTGATGTCTAAAGGAAATTTGTGATTTCATACCATCGCTGATATTTGTTATATGACAATTTGTATGATGGAACAATTCATATGATGGACTTAATTGCACTGAGCACTTTTAGCACCTTAAATATATGAATTTGGGATAATTGCTGATTGCATTTTCCTAAGGGATCTTTGTATTTTTGGGATAAGGAGCACAGCAGGTGGCAATGCCCGCCCTCTTCAACCTACCAGAATAAGCCACTGAGCAGGCAGCAACGCCTACCCTGTCTTCACCCTGCCGGAGTCAGGAGCCAAGCATGCAGCAAGGTCTGCCTCCCTTCTATCTGCCAGAATCAGGAGCAGAGCAGGTGGCAATGCCTACACCCCCTTCACCCAGCTGGGATCAGGAGCAGAGCAGGTAGTAAAGCTCACTGCTCACCTTCACCTGTCAGGATCAGGCATGGAGCAGGAGGCAATATCTGTTCCTCCCTTCACCCAGTGGGGAGCAGGTGGCAATGCCCACCTCCCTTCACCCAGCTGGGATCAGAGTCAGAGCAGGCGGCAATGCCTGCCCCCCTTCATCCAGCTGTAGTCAGGCGCAGAACAAGAGGCAATGCCTGCCCCCTGTACATGTCATGTATCAGGCATGGAGCAGGTAGAAAAGTCCACCACTCCGTCACATGGCTGAGATCAGGCAGATCAGGCATGGAGCAGATGGCAATGCCCACCCCCTCCTTCACCAAATGGAATCAGTGACAGAGGTGGAGCAAATGCCTGCCTGCCCGCCCTCCCCTTTCTAGAGTTCATTGTATTTTTTCCCATCACCTTTGTTGCTAGTCCTTAATATAACCTCAACCATCACCTTCCAGTGGGGGAGCAAAAGAGGCATTGAAAGGAAACTATGAAGCAAGTAGCAGGTCCCTGACAATACTTTTCAGGTTATTTTCATTTTTCTTACCATTGCTCTCTGCCAAGAGACTAAGGGACGTGGATCATTATTTACGATATGACTGTAGAAATCAAGGACTGGATTAAATAGTGTTTTTTCACCCTGGAATCTGTAATCAGCATTTGGAATGATGCTGGAAAAGTAAAGGAAGAAATTTGTGACACAGCTTGATTGCTGAGACTCAAGGGAAAAACTTGGGGCTGGTTTTTAAATAATCAGCCCCTTGCACAACCCATGTGTCTGTGTCATGTGAGTAATGATGTCATTTTCCTGCGACATAAGAGCATGTGTGTTAAAATTGGCTGCAGGCCTCCCAGGGGTTTCACCTTCTAGTCAGTTCCCTGCATCTTCTCTCCCTCAGCCAGCCAGAATACTAGTGGCAAGAGATGGTGGAAGGTGGTCGCTGGGGATGCCATCAGGGGACTGGCAACCCTAGGAAGACAGGACTACTGAGCATGACCAAGGATAAACCCATAGGATCAAGAAAAGGACAGGGAACCATGTTTGAGGCCTGTAAAGGAGTGACATTAGGGGAAGAGTATGTGGGAATCCTAAAGCGTAAATACCCCTTGGACTCTCATTGGGATATCCATACCTCATATTTCAATCCCAAGAGCAGTTGGAGTGAGACTGGAGGAAGATTTTTTAAAAGAAATCCAGTTTAATGTGATTTCACAATCTTTTCTCATTCTTCCTCTCTCCCAGTTTCAGCACCTATATTTCTGGCCAGCTGACAGAGCTGTTTCCCAACCTGGACTACCAATAAAACTGATCTGGAAGTTCCTTGCTTAGGACTTAATTCCCAGGCATGCACAAGCCACACTTGGATCAGGACGGTGGTGCGTGGGAACTTAAGCTTCTACTAAAATCCATTTCCCCAAACTAATATGGCCAAAAGAAGCTGATGTTTGCCCCACTGGGGAAATTATGCATCTGGTCCATCAGCCAACAGGGCAAATAACAGCTTCCCTGGCAAGTTTCCAGTCAAGAAACTGTGTGGGAAGGGAGGCTTAATCCCTTTCCCCAGAAGTCCCAGTAGCAGTTGGAGCCACTTGTGGCCAAGGATCTATTACTGAGTCATCTGAACGACATTCTATGCTGACATTGCAGGGTGTGAAGAGAAGCTCGCTGACTCACTGGCGGGCAGGATTGTCGCCGTGGTGAAGGATGCAGTGGAGGCGGGTCAACCAGGATGGGCGGTACGCCCAGCCCACCTCAGATCCAGCCTCGTGGGCGATGCCATTCCACTCAGGAGCTTTGACAGGAGCAGCACGTTTCCCTCCTGCCCACCACTATATTATGGACGGGAAGAGGACTCTCACAACTTTATGGGTTTGGCGGTTTTGTGGCATTGGGCCGGATCCCATTAGGGTGAATGGGCCACGGGTCTGCTCACCCCGATGGACTGGGAAGAGAAGACCGCCTGGCATGTGCTGGCGGTGGATGATACCTTGCTACAGTGGGCCAGCATGAGGCTAGCGGAGGATGCATCGGTCGGCAGGGGGCCCACCGATGCCAACGGGGATCCGAGCCCAGATGCCTGGCCAATGCTCCATCAAGCTGTAATCAATAAAGTTGTGGCCATTTTTCTAACCCAATAAAGGTGTCGTGTGAGTCATTGAGCTGGAACGCAGACTGACATAGCACATAGGCGACAATTGGCCCATAAAACTGATCAATAGGAGTGAAAGGGTCAGTGTACTAGATAAGTTTGCAAACCTTATTCCTTTTACAAAAGGAAGTGTCCGATGATGGTTGATTTATTGGGAAATTAAGGTGATCGCTACACACCATCTTAAGCTATACTGTTTGTTTCACTATCAATTTGGACTACAACCAGTAACAACATTTCTAATTTTTAGGCAATTTGCCATTCCCGCCATCTCCTCCATTAGGAATAAGAAGAAAAAGTTGGCCTTCAGAAGGAGTATAAACTTACTTGAGATTCTTCTCGCCTTCTAGCTGGAGAAAGTAATAATGGGAGTTGTCAGGCATGGAGACTTCATCCCCTGATGCAATGATCACATACTTGGATATGTTTGTATATCGCTTATTGTATGCTGGAAAGGGGAAATCCAAAGATTACTGTCATGGCAGGTGCATGTCAAGTCCTTCTCTGGTTCTGAGTCCAGTTGAGCAGGATGGGAGAAGAGAGATTGCACAACACAGAAGAAGTGCTACTCCTTCCATTGCAGATGGACTTCAACCAGCCTTTCTAGTACTCTCCCTCCCACGGCAGCTGCCTCTCCTGCAGATATTCAGTAAACCTCTGCAAATGAAATATTTGCTCACCCAGTGGGTCCACGTGCGAAGCCAGAACACTGAAACGGGGGTTGTCCAACTCTTTAGTTATATTCATCTCATAGAAAGGTCTCCACATATAAGACCAGCCGCAATATGCTCGGAACTGGTGGTGGAAATTCTGCACAAAATTAGAACCATGAGACTTGGATGTTTGTGCGGACACACTCAGCAAGGCTGGATTGGGGAGCCCAGCATTTTAAGTCATTGAGGTTCCAGAATCAGTTTGGCCAATACAGGAAGCACATGCCATTGCTGTAACAGTAGACATTCCCTTTTTAAAAGCCTGGTAAATATTACAGATTATCCTAGTAGAAGGCAGAACCAATAGCTCTGAGACCTAAGAAGTTTTTTTCAACAACTTTGAAACAAAAAGGCAGCTTAGTGGGTGAATCCAGTCAGAAAATGGTGGCATGTACAAAAATTACAGCATTTCAGAGCCAATCTGCTTTGCTTGGGTGCAGAAATGTCCCTCCGCTGTTCTCCCAAGCAAACGATCACCAACTCAAACAGTAACTTGCACAACAGGGGGAAAATATACAGTTACCTCTGTGTTTTCCCTGGTAGAGGCTAATAGCAGGGGGGAAACTCGCAACTCACTCATTTCTCATCCAGAGCAAGGGTGAATGTGTGCATGCATGAAGGAGGAAGAGAGGCCAATGGAAAAGGTGCTGGTACTATTGTGTTCCTATCTAGAGCTAAGATGTATGTGTTTTTCTCCTCCTCCTTCACACAGCAGGTGGGGGAGATGTGCTACTTTGTTAAGTTTAAAGGGAAATAAAAGAATGTGGTCTTAGCAGCACTGGAGTCGGGACAGAGAGCTACTTTTGACTGCTTGTAAAGGGATTGTTCAGGCCCAAGTGACCTCCTGGCCACACCAGGATTAGTCTACACCTAAAAATATAGGTGCAAGTCATGTATGATATTCATTGGGGCTTATGACTAGAGATAAGCACGATCCGCATTACAATAAAAAAAAACACATGATAATGGCAATCGCGCGATCAGGACCCAGTGGATCGTGTTCAGGCATGGCCAACATTCCAGCGGTCGGGAGGGGGGCTGGATTGGGGCTTGATCGGGGCGATCGTGCTCGGATCGGGAAGCCAGACACTCAGGCGCCAGCAATCTATTCCCCTGGCAACGGAACCAGGGGAATGCCTGAGCTCTGTTTGCCCTCCTTCTGTTGGCCTGGAAACCCGAATGGAAGCCCAGCTTGCCTTGATCAGCAGGGCTTCCTTCCAACCATGGAGCAGCAAAGCAGTCACCAGCTGGGAGAAGACACCCAAGGGAGGGAGGGGGAAGGGGGTGTTCTGTAGCCATGGGCACTCCTATCTCATCCCTGCAAACCCTGATAGGCAGCTCTGACGGTGAAACACAGACAGCCAAACACAAACACAGATGCTGCCGGCATCAGCCACCGTTCCTGTATCGCTGGGAACAGCGGGGCGCCCCTCTGCTTTTGTCTCCATGATCCACGGATCAGAAACGGGAGATGATCGGTGTGGATTGTTAATTCGGGATTGTCTCCGGCGCTGATCCACGATCAGCTTGATCGGTATTTTTGGGGGGATCGTGCCCACCTCTACTTATGACATGTGCCCATAGGGGAATCTTCAAGAGGTCATCAGGATTTCTGGGATTTTTGAATGATATCAGGCAAAAGTTTGCTTTTTAAAGATGAAAAATGTGATAAAGGAGCAAGATTCTTTGGGTTTTTACATTTATCTGAACATTAAACTATTAATGTGTTATTTATGTATTTTATTTATTGCCCACTTTTCTCACGGCAGCTCAAAGCACTGCATGATGTAAAAACAAAGCAACAAGAAAGCACAGTACATAAAACAATGCAATAAGATTACCTACAATGTTTCACAGAAACCAAAAATCATATCTTTACATTTGTGAACCTGGTCCATGGAGTGCTACAGAAATGGCAGGTACAGACAGAGTGAAGTTTCTATAAACCTAGGGAACGCTCAGAATTTGCAGAAAAACCTAACATCTTTTTAAAATGAGGGTTAAAAACACACCAAATGAGCACGATGTAAAGAAATTCAACCAGTTGGAGTGAAGGCAGTTGTTAGAGGAAGATGAGGAGAGGGCAGTTGTGGAAAGAATTTTGGGGTTTGGGTCACGAAATAGGCCCCCTGTAACATGGAGCCAGCACAGGGTTTCTATAAGCTTCCAAAGGTCTCAGCAAAGCAAGTTTCTGTTTCTTGCAGGTTGGCAGAAGTCTCCTTGGGATAGTTGCCAAAATGGAGGTAATAATGAGGCTAATTGACACACAGCATCTGCAAGGCCTTCTGCTCCTTGTATCTAAATTGTAACAGGACAGAGAGATAAGGCTCCCGGGGCTGCCGCTTATCTCTCTAAAGAACAGGACAAGAGAGCTTGTGCTGGTAAAGTGTGAAATTCCTTTTGTGATTTATAATTGCGGCAAGCATGTATATCAAACATGCGGTCTATCCTTAGGAAGGAAATGTTCTGATTTATTCTTCTAGTACATCCATGTATCAAATCTACATTTCAAGAACAAATCAAACGTAATTGATGAAGATGTTGTTCCATGTAACTCTTTGATTTTCAGCCTGTAAAAAGAGCTGGCTCAGAGCAATTGACACTGACTTGCCAACTAGCAGAGAGACTTGTTAACTCCTGCAGTTCGCATCTCCGTCCAAGAGCTCCTGATTCTGGGGAAGGGTTAGTCTTTGTCCTTTCACATTAGATGGTATAAGGGGGTTTCTCTGTCTCTGTGTTATTTACCAGCCAAGGTCCTAAGTTGGTTGGCTTGCATGTAACCTTTTGCTCATTTAATAAACGATTTAGCTTTAAGAACTTTCCTGTGCAGAGTAATAATCAGGGATAGTCCAGGGTTTAAAACTTAGAAGCCAGATTGCACACACTACGTGCCTTGGTGAGGGGCAACTGAGCAACGAATCACACATGTCACCGGGGCCCAAAAGGGGTTGGACCCCAAGTTCTCACGACAGCAAGCAAGAACCAGATGGGCAAGTGAGGGCAGGGAAGAAGCTGGATGGTGATAGGAGTCACTGCAAGCCACAAAAGAAAACTGGTGGGAAACAAGGTGTTAGAGAGCAGGATGAGGAAGCAAAAACTTGGCTTTCCCTTTCCTCAGCAACTATCACTACTCCTGCCAGGGAGAGAAGGCAAGCAAGCAGAGGCAGCCAGGTAAAGGAGGTACTGCTGGTGCTGGTGCTGGTGCTGGTGCTGGTGCTGGTGCTGCTCTCTCCTTCCTTCCTTCCCCACCTCCTCAGCCTTCCCTGTAGTTACCGTAGCATGGATCCCATGGCCCCACTATGCAATTTCTCGGCAATACTCCAATGGACTTGATTCAGGACAGAGATACGACTCCACAGATGGGCTCACAAGTCTCTTTGGGGGGGGGGTCCTAGTTCTCAATCTCCTGCTCAGTGCTGTTCTGGGCTCTCCCTCCGCTGAGCTCAGGGCATTTGTTCCCATGACTAGCTTTTCCAGCAACCATATCCTGATATTTGAGGCCAGGAAGCACAGTGTGCACAAGATGAAGGAGACACGAGATAACTGCTACCCTAGTCAGAAGTAAGAGGCAGACACAGGCTTGGGTACTAAGGACCACTTTATTGAGGCAACAACATGAACAGTTAATGCAGCAAAGGGCGGTGGGGGGGTCGTCTAACTAGTGGTACAGGCCAAGCCAGGAGTCACCATGGGACCTCCTCCTTGAACCTGTCTGGGCATGAGCTGTCCATAAGGCATGGCTTGGGCCCAGCCGGCAAGGCGAACGGTTCCCTCCATAAAGTCCTCAACACCCCAAGCCATGGAGCCTCAGGGAAGGATTTGTCTGGGAGGTCCCATCAGGCAGTCTGCCCTAACAGCTGCGCCATGAAGCCTCAGCTGCTCCTGATAGACCTCAATTCCTCACCAATGGGGAGGTGCCAAGGGTGCTCACCAGCGCACTCTCATTTCCCCAACCTTAACCTGCCAGTGACCTAATTAACATGGCTCCACCTCTCCAATTACCACAACCTCTACATGCAGAGCAAGGTAGGTTAAAAAAAAAAAAAAAACCTTCACCCAGGCCAATTTGGTGAACAGAGGAAAAAATTCCTACCCAGCCCCAGAAACAGCTACCGGCTAGGCCTGCTCTACTACAGGGTGCCCAGAATCAGTGATGGACAAGTGAAACTGTATCTGAATTCATTGATATTTGATGTACTGTTTTTCCCAGAAGAGGAACACGCAGTTAACACAAACATGGCCAGCTGTGGCATGCAAAATGGGCAAGAGAGAAATACTAGTAACGCCGGCTATGCACCTTCCCCTCACCCCACTGCAGCTGACTCAGAATGACTTCAAACAGAGAATTAGGCCGTCCCTGTAATAAACTATGATGCAAAAAGGAGGGAGGTGAATCCCACAGGGGGGATTCACCTCCCTCCTTTTTGCATCATAGACTCAGAATGACTGGCCATGAAGTCGTAAGCTAAGTCACTCCCTTCTAAGGTCTTTGACTTTAATGGACTTAGAAGATATAACTCTCCTTAGGACTGCACTGTTATAGAACCAAAAACAGAAATACTTTTTTGTTATGTTGGTATTTTCTGAGCAGACAGGGAAACTAGAAGCTGCTGTGGGAAAGCAGTGGGAGAATATACACGCAACCGAACATTTGATATACAGTTTTTAAAAGAATGCAAAAAATTTATGATGAGTTCAATGCTGCTGCTTGCTACTTGCCATCGACCTGCAATTTGTATAGATATGCATCAGGGCTTTTTTTTCAGTGGAACGCGGTGGAAAGGAGTTCCGGCACCTCTTGAAAATGGTCACATGGCTGGTGGCCCCGCCCCCTGATCGCCAGACAGAGGGGAGTTGAGATTGCCCTCCGTGCCATAGCAATCTAACTCCCCTCTGTCTGGAGATCAGGGGGCGGTGCCACTGGCCATGTAACTATTTCCGCCGAGGGCAATTTAAACTTTAAAAAACTCCCCTTTTGTTCCAGCTGACCCAAAGTGACGTCATTGTGCAGTCCTGAGTTCCACCACTGAGTTCCACCACCTCTTTTCCCAGAAAAAAATCCCTGGATATGCTTGACGGGGGACACCTGACTGCAACATGATTCTCACCTCGGTGAAGTTCAGCAAATCCATGCCAATGGGAATAATTGCAACAACCCTACGATCAACTGCTGCAGTCAACCAAGTGGCCCAGCCACCCTGTAGGAAGGAGAAAGCAGACGGAGTAAAAGATTGAAGGGGATGGAGGAGGAGAGACACAGTTTGCACAGCAATTATTGGGTCATCAGAGAAGAATACTCAGGAGGGGTGATGTACATACAAGCAACAATGCAGACAAGAGACAGTGAACAACGATGCCACTCACGCATACCATGGAAATTCCTGCCAGTGTGAACTGGGTGATGTTCTTACGATACGTTTTCATCATGTAGTCTGTGACCGTATCCATGGCTCTCACTGTGGCCTGCAGAGACAGAGCAAGAGAGAAAGAGAAAGCATAGCCTCCTTATGCGGGTAAGAGATTCTTGCACACAGGCTGCCTATCCGGCGCATTGCCTAAGGAAAACACCACCCCAAAACAGTTTCCATGGAACTCCTCATGTTACTGATCTACCAAGCGAATAGCGATAGAACAAACATTCAGAAGTCAAACCACTGTTGTTTGTTAATGAGGAAAAAACAGACCTTTTTTTGTTGAAATGCAGGCAGCTCCAATTCTTTCCATGAGTGGACGATAGAATACGAGTGTTGTGAAGTCCTGGTGGAAACATGACTCCAATACATGTTCCTTCTGGAGGATCTGGACATGTTCACTTTTTATCATAATCTTATCTATTCCTGCCAATAATATACCATGTTTTGGAGAATTCCGTTCAATTGTTCATCACTCTCTGGATTATCGGCCATTCAACTTAGCAGAAAATATCTTAGTGGACAATTGCCTCAATGGTCCACTGCAGCTACTGAAGGACAAGCCCATGATTTTTAGGGCTGCTGAGACTTGGCTTGCCCCTAGTTGGCAGTGGCACAAGAGGGGGCAACAGGCAAACCTAAATCAGTGCCACCACCTGGATCTGAGGAGGAAGAAGGATGCCAAGTGTGCAGACAGGAGAGCAGGAAGCAACAGTAGTGCTCATGACTTCTGGATAAGTGGGAGCCAATGGTTTTCACCTCTAATTCACTGTGAAGCAGATGGTCCAAATGCAATGAAACACAGCAGCCTCTGCCTCCTCATGTCTTTCTGAGGAGTACATCATGGTCAGTGAGGAAGTAGAAGCAGCAGCCATGTGAAGGGTTCCTCAGTACCTCCTGGTGCATCTTATGATTTGGACGGATTATGTGATACTCCTGGACACATGGTCTACCCATGTCACATGGGATCCAGGCAATTTTTGACTTCCTAGTCCACCCTTGAAGACGCAAACAACTTAGAGGTGTAACGCAAAGTGCTTTTCTACTCAACTTTTGCAGAGGCCGTGTCTCCTGAAACGTTGGTCAAGAAGCCTTGTTTCGCTAAATAATTCCTTTTACCCAATTCCCCACCCCCCCCTTTCCCTCTTGTTAGCAGCTTCTCTGAGAACAGAGCTGTCTCTAGACTCTCGGCTCGCTCTGACCTTGGAGATGAGGTAAGGGCCATTTCCACACACGTTGAATAATGCACTTTCAATGCTCTTTCGCAATCCTTTGGAAGTGGATTTTTTGTTCCACACATGGAAAATCAGTTTCAAATGTTCACTAAAGAGTATTGAAAGTGGATTATCCAATGTGTGTGGAAGCAGCCAAGGTGTTCCATCACTGTGAGCAACTGAGCCTCCATGGAGAGTCAGTTGAACCAATTAACATTCCCGATTTGAGAACTAATTTGCACTTGCAAGATGGGGCTTGGTGCCAAGGACTGCAGCCTTCGCACCCAGCCTCTTCTGCACGTCGTCTTCTTTTGACTATGGGCGAAGCTACAAGTGATGAATGACACTTGAACGGCAAGTGTATTCCCCCCCCCCGTTCACTTGCGTGCCACTCAATCCACTTGCCATTCTAGTGTCATTCATCACTTGTAGCTTGGCCCTATGACATCAGCGTTTTGCCACTTGATTGGGTGCAGGGCCCGCACCACGAGAGTGGCAAAGTGGCATAAAAATCCTTTCCCTAACATGGAGACTCAGACCTTAGGTGGGTTCCAGTGTGAATCCATTGTAACTCGCCCATTGTCTCAAATCCGGTTCTAACTGGGATGGGAGTTCAGTTGCCAATCCATTTTGCTTTGCTGTGAAGCCTAGCCACGCTAGCCATGCTTGACCAGAGACTGTGCCTCCCGCATTCCAGATAACTGGGTGATTTGCTTTCTGCTATGATATTGGTATGTATAAGTTAGAGCTTACAAAGCTATAGGTTTTTGTTATTTTAATCCTCACATTCTGTCTCATGTATTTTATTGTGACCTTGCACTTTAAATAAAATAAATATATTATATTGTTGTGAGGGTTTGTTGACTTTGGGGTCTCAAAACTCTAAATCATTTAGCTGAATTCACTTTTGCAGATACTCGAGAACCACCTACCATAAAATCATTTTGCTGTGAACCCTACTTGCAAAACCCTTCTTGCAAAGTAGACTTGGTTTTGCTTAAGTTCCTTTACAAGCTCAAAGTGGTGTCCCTCCACTCCAAGGCTTTGGGAACACACTGAGGGACTGGTGGCAATTTGCAGGGCATTTGGGGACCTTTCCCTCATTTGTCAGTTTTGTAATTTGTGTGAACCTGATCTATAGGACACTGCCGACTCCTCCCCTCAGCTGGGTTGAGACGCCAGGGTCCCGTAGCCACGAAAAGAGGGACAGACAAATACAAGGTACTTGCGAAGGCAACAATGAATTCTCTGGGATCAGTAGCCAACCTTGGAGGACATAACTGTGAAGGTTACCTTGACCATTGGGAATTGCAGAAGCCAGTGTGGGGGTGTATCAGAGTCATTCATAAACCTCCACCAGGAATATGCCATTATATCATATCCTGTAATATTCTCCCGTCCTAATGGGTGTTTCTGGAACAAAAGAAATCAAAGGAACATAGAAGCAAAAGATCACCTTTGGCAAAATGGGCTTTTCTGAAGCAAACATGTAAAAGGATATTGGTCCCTTTACTAGAACTTCATCAGCAATGCAGTTGCCAGGAACCCCCACCTTAGCATGCTATTTTGCATTGACGTGAAAAGCCTACCCCAGTGAAATGTTATGGTTGATGGGACTCTACCATTGTGGAACAGCAATGCATACTGGGAAATCTCCTGACTGGCTTGGGGTGGGGGTCAGAGGGAAGTTTCAGGAAAGAGACACCCTTCAGTACTTACATAGAAGGTGAGTGGCTGGGCAGGAACTGGCCTCAGCACTGCTATGACCCTACAGAGAGACAACAGTCACTCCCTTGTCTGAAAAAGCGTTTGACAATTTAAACTGGGATTTTTTGTTTGCCACTATGGAAAAGCTACAATTGGGAGAAAGATTCATCAGAGCAATTAAAGAAATTTATAGAGACCAGACTGCAGCAATTGTAGTGAATGATGAACTGACCAAGAAATTGACGATTAGTAAAGGAACAAGACAAGGTTGCCCGTTATCTCCATTGTTGTTCATTTTAGTATTGGAGATTCTGATGATACAAATACGACAAGACGAGGAAATACGAGGAATAAAAATAAAGGACTATTCATACAAGGTTAGAGCATTTGCAGATGACATAATGTTAATTGTAGAAGATCCATTGGAGAACATGCCAAAAGTGATAGACAAGATCAAGGAGTTTGGTGACTTGGCAGGTTTCTTCATTAACAAAAATAAGTCAAAGATATTATGTAAAAACATGACTAAGCAGAAACAACAATTGTTAATGGAAACAACGGACTGCGAAGTAACTAGTAAGGTGAAACATTTGGGAGTTGAGCTGACTGCAAAAAATATAGATTTGTTCAAGAATAATTATGAAAAATTATGGACTCAGATAGAGAGAGACTTGATCAAATGGAATAGACTGAATTTGTCATGGTTGGGCAGGATTGCAGCAGTTAAGATGAATGTGTTACCAAGAGTAATGTTTTTGCTACAGACAATACCAATCATCAGAGACTCTAAACAATTTGAAAAATGGCAGAGGAAAATATCAGATTTTGTTTGGGCAGGCAAGAAGCCTCGAGTGAAAGTAAAAGTTCTACAAGATGCAAAGGAAAGAGGCGGAATGCAACTGCCCAACCTGAGACTTTACCATGATGCAATCTGTCTAGTTTGGTTAAAAGAGTGGATGACATTAAAGAATAAGAAACTATTAGCCCTAGAGGGATATAAAAAAATTTTTGGATGGCACGCATACCTATGGCATGACAAAGTAAAGGTCAACTCGATGTTCCTGCATCATTTTGTAAGGAGAAGTTTATATACAATCTGGAAGAAGTACAGAATTTACCTACAAGAAGGAACCCCTTTGTGGGTGGTTCCATACGAGGTGATAGATCCGAGAGCTGTTGATAATGAACAACAATGTTTAACGTACAAAGAAATAACTAAAACTGAAGTGTCTAAACTTAGAATAAAGACGCAAGAGGAACTATCACCGAACTACGATTGGTTCCAGTATAGACAGATCAGAGATTTGTATAACTCGGACTCTGTAAAGGGAGGTATACGAACAGAGAATTCGGAACTAGAGCAGACCCTTTTTAAAGAGGACAAGAAAAGAATATCCAAGGTATACCAAGTACTGTTGAAATGGTCTACCGAGGATGAGACAGTTAAAACACAAATGGTGAAATGGGCTATAAATTTTAATAAAGAAATAACAATGGAGGCATGGGAATACTTGTGGAAAACTACAATGAAGACAACGACATGTATTAATATTAAAGAGAACATTTTCAAAATGATTTATCGTTGGTACATGACACCAAAGAAGATTGCGCTAGGAAACTTGAACACTTCTAATAAATGCTGGAAATGTAGAAAGCATGAGGGCTCCCTCTATCATATGTGGTGGTCGTGTGAGGTAGCTAGGCAGTTCTGGGGGGAAATAATAAGAGAAATGAGTGAAATTTTACAGTTTCAAATAAATAAGAACCCAGAACTCCTGCTGCTAAACTTGGGAATGGAGGGAATCCCAGCCCACCATAGGACGTTGATATTTTATATGACTGCAGCAGCTAGACTTTTGTATGCGCAGAAATGGAAAGTACAAGAAGTGCCAACTATTGAAGATTGGATCTACAAATTGCTGTATATGGCTGAAATGGACAAGATGACAAGAAAACTGAGAGATCTGGACTCAGGACAGTTTAACACAGACTGGGAGAAGCTGAAACAATATCTGGAGAAGAAGTGGGAGGTGGGAGGAAAACTGTGGCAGTTTGAGAACTACTGAAGTACAATAAAAGTATAAAAGAGAGGGGTGACTTTACCGGGGGAGGAAGAGAAATGTGAATTTATAAGCAGTTAGATTAATTAATTGATTGAGATATATATAGATATGTAAAGGTTAATTGATAGAATATTGATAGAGAATAATTAACGGTTTAAACATGAGGATTGAGTAATTAACAATATTTTTTTTTACTTGATAAGACTTATATGCACCAAACTGAATGTATAGAAGAGTTAAAATGACTGACTATGTGATGAGTTATATAGAAATACTATAAAAAGAAGAAATGATTAATATAGAGAGAACAAATCAAATTGTTTGATTTAAATGTGGGAAATTTTTATGGTTTATGACATACAGAAATATTCAAAACTGGAAAATGGGATAAATTGTTTATCTAAAGAAGTATAGTTTGGATGTATAGTAAGTAAAAGAGGTAAAGATGTACTGCTTAATATAATGGAGAATGTATATTTGTTTTAGACAGAGGAAATTAATAGAAGTAAGGGAAAAGGGACAGAGGGTGGGAAAGCTGTTGGAAGTCAACAAAAGGGGGGGAAAGGGAGGGGGTTAGAAACGAAAAATTAGGGGATAATTGAATGCAATGTAATGTAAAAATATTAATGTTCTAACCCAATAAAAATTTTACAAAAAAAAAAAAAAAAAACAGTCACTCCCTTGTGAATACAAAATGAACTTTCAGCTTTGGAAACCCTTTTAATAAAGAACAGTTGCAGACAAGACAACTTGGAGTGACATGAAACAGTGTCAATCGATCCCCTCCCCCCCTCCCCTCTCCTCCTCTATATTTGACCAGTTTCTGTTGGCCCTCCATGCATCTGATGAAGAGAACTGTGATTCTCGAAAGCTTATGCTACAATAAAATTGGTTAGTCTTAAAGGTGCTACTGGACTCTTTTTGATTTTATTACTATCAGACACCTAGTTGTAATTACAATTACTATTACACTGGATTACATTGTTTGGAATTGGATAAAGTTCCTCATCTATGGCTCATTGATGAATATGGTTGCCTGTTATCTGATTTACTCCTGGACAGTTCATTTTTTTCTCAAACTGTCCAGATGGACTGTGCAGCCAGGAAGCTACCAGCTGGCTGGCCCACATCCATATGTGACCAGGAAGCAGCCAGCTAGCCCACTGGACTCTTCACTGTGCACCTGGGAAGCAGCCAGCTGGTTGGGCTTCCTCCTTGAGCTGGCTGGCCTAATGGACCTCCTTGCTGTGCACCCTGGAACTGCCAGCTGGCTGCATCTCCTTGTGGGACCCAGGAAGTGGCCAGTTGGCCTGCCCAACCGCCCAGAGCACAAGGGAAGTTGCCTGCTTTTTAGTGATGTTATCTCGCTCAGGCTGGGAGCATGTGCGAGCTTTGAACACGCATGGGAAATATTACAAGGTTCCACGTCCAGTATTTTTAGGAAGGCCATCTGGCAACCTCATTGATGAACCACACATTTCAAATGCAGGAGAGTGATCAAAGACTTCTGAGTAATCTTAGCAAAAATGGAAGCACAAGATCAAAAGAGCTTCAAGGCTTGGACATTGAAGGCAGTTTTCGCACCC
Organism: Eublepharis macularius; assembly: GCF_028583425.1. Classification (NCBI taxonomy): domain Eukaryota; kingdom Metazoa; phylum Chordata; class Lepidosauria; order Squamata; family Eublepharidae; genus Eublepharis; species Eublepharis macularius. The sequence goes on from NC_072792.1 coordinate 172,343,831, forward strand.
GCATTGCATCTCATTAGCACACGGCACTCTGGGGGTGGAGTGATTTGCTCCCACCTGTGAGGACATAACAACTGCAGTGACCATTTCGTCACAGGACGAGCCTTCGCTGTGTAGCTAGAGACTCCACATAGTGTGTGAGCTTTCCTGGAAAGCATAACCCTTGGTTAAGCTAATGAGAGGATAATTTTAGTTATCTGGAAATAACCTTTCAGCTCTTCTGGAATAATACAACAAGAACCATTCTCTCTGCAAGAAGCCTGATCCAGTTCAATGGTAAGAGCATCAAAAGCACTGGTCCATCCATTCCAGCATCCTTTTTTCACTAACATCCAACCAAAAGCTGCTTATAATCCTACAAGGAGGGCACCGATGTCTCCCCAAGTGATTGTCCCCACCAACAGATACTCAGAGACACTCTGCCTCTGAACATGGATCCACCATTCATTCACCTTGGCAATCTCATCCCCATTTCAAGATAACTAAATGTGGGGTCATCATCATCACTACACCATGGGGCTGTGAATTCCACAAGTTGGTGACTATGTGAGAGAAAAGGTGCCTTTATTTAATTGTATATATTTACATCATTTATACTCTGTCTTTTTCTCCCAACAGGAACATAAAGCAGCTTAGATTGTTCCCCTTTCCTCCTTTCTATACTCACATCAACAACCTTGTGATGTACATTTGGCTAAGCCTGTATAAAACTGAAAGTATGTATAAAGCTCAAAACTGAAGTGAAAACTAAGCTAAAAAAAAAATCAGGAGAACTCATCGAAGCTCTGTGTGGCCAGAACTGACTAAAAAAACCCTGTAAGGAAAGCTTCAATTAAAGTTTTTTGGAAGAGAAATCAAAGTTCAAGGTTGGTTGGTACATTAGAATAGATGGCACAAACCTTCATTTTCTTAGTTAATTTCTTTTCAAAGGGTCTGTCCTTAAACCATACAGTGAGCAATACTGCATTGAACTTTAAACATCTTACTATATAAAAGGATAACAGTGTTCCAAACAACTCATTTCCTACCAGCGTGAGCCTCCAGAGGGTGGTAGCATGGAGGGAAGCCCAAAAGAGGCAGACCATCCCTCCAAGAGCGTGCCATGGTGGAAAGCCCAGGCTGGTATCAGGTGTGGAGCAGCGGGCAATGCCTGCCCCCCCATCTTCACCCAGCTGGGATCAGGAGCGGAACAGGTGGCACTGCCCCCCCTCCCTTCACATTCACCCAACTGGAATCAGGAGCAGAGCAGATTACAATGCCCTCTCCTGTTCACCAAGCTGGGATCAGAAGCGAAGCAGGTGGCAATGCCCACCCTATGTCTTCATGCAGCTGAGATCAGGAGCGAAGCAGGTGGCAATGCCCACCCTATGTCTTCATGCAGCTGAGATCAGGAGCGAAGCAGGTGGCAATGCCCGCCCCATGCCTTGATGCATCTGGGATCAGGAGCGGAGCAGGTGGCAATGGCTGCCCCCCACCTTCGCCCAGTTGTGATCAGGAGTGGAACAGGTGACAGCGCCCAGCCTGTGCCTTCATGCAGCTGGGATCAGGAGCGGAGACGGTGACAATCCCTGACCCCTGCCATCACCCTTCCGAGATCAGGAGCGGAAGTGGTTTCAATGCCCTCAGGTGGCACTGCCCGCCCCCCCTGCATTCACCCAGCTGGGATCAGGAGCAGAGCAGGTGGCAATGCCATTCCTCTGCCATCACCCGGCCAGGATCATATGCAGAGCAGGCAGCAATGCCTGCCCCCTTCACCCAGACAGAATCAGGGGTAGAGCTGGAGACAATGCTTGTCACCCTTCACTCAGCCGAAATTAGGTGCAAGTAGGAGGCAATGTCTGCCTCCCCATTCACCTGGCTGGGATCAGTCATTGAGTAGATGGCAATGCCTGCCCCCCTTCACCTGGCTGGGATCAGGAAAAGAGCACATGGCAATATCTGCCCCTCTTCAACTGGCTGGGATCAGTCATGTAGGAGGATGCATTGCCCATTCCTCACCTTCACCCAGCTGGGATCTGAAGCAGAACAGGTGATAATGTCTGCCCCCCCCATCACCCAACCAGGACCAGGAGCGGAGCAGATTGCTACGCCCTCCCCCTTCACCCAGCTGGAATCAGGAGAGGAGCAGTTGGCAGTGCCCATGCTCTGCCTTCACTCAGCTGGGATCAGGTGTAGAGCAGGTGGCAATGCCCATCCCATGCCTTCACCCAGCTGGGATCAGAAGCAGAGCAGGTGGCAATGTCTGCCCCCACCTTCACACAGCTAGGGTCAGGAGCGGAGCAGGTGGCAATGCCCACCCCCCCACTTTCACCCAGCTGGGATCAGGAGCAGGGAAGAGGCAATGCCCACCCCCACCTTCACCTAACTGGGATCAGCAGTGGAGCAGGGGGCAATGTGCATCCTCCCTTCACCCTGCTGGAATCAGGCATGGAGCAGCCTATAATGACCATCCTCATCTTCATCCAGCTCAGATCAGGAGTGGAGCAGGTGGCTCTGAAGGCCCTGGTGATGTAGGTTTGCAGCTACCATTTTTTCCCATGAATTTTGCAGCAACTCCAACTTTTTTACTTACCGTGGTGGTCTGTCTGTGGCCAGATTCACCTTTTTTCCCCAGATGGCACCTATTTTATTCAGAGCTTCTACCATGTTCTTGAAGATGTCATCACCTGTGTACGTGTCTGTCATTGGAACTATTTCTACAGATTCTTCAGTAACATTCATCTTTTCATTAACACCTCTAATAAAATTTTCAAACTGAACTAAATCAGTAACATCTGTGCTTTCATCTATTATAACTGAAAATGCAATAAAGGACTTAGCTTTTTCTATCAGATGTCTATTAAGATTCTCAGATAAATCACAAATTATCCCTGCAACAGTGTTTCTCCATGTATCTGATGAAGGGAGCTATGACTCTCAAACGTTCACACCCTGGAAATCTAGCTGGTCTCTTAGCCAAACTACAAGTGACGCCTGACACAGGTTGGACACTTGTCAGCTTCCCTCAAGTTTTGATGGGAAATGTAGGCGCCCTGGTTTTACAGCTTGGCTCTCCATTACAGCTGCAATACCAGGATGCCTACATTTCCCATCAAAACTTGAGGGAAGCTGACTAGTGTCCAACCTGTGTAAGGCATCACTTGTAGTTTGGCTCTTAGGTGCTACTGGAACTGAATCTTGCTTTTCTACTACAGATCAACAGGGCTATACCCACTGCTGGGATTCAAAACCTGTAATTTTTCACACACGCACACGCACACACACACACACACACACACACACACACACATACACAAAACTATGACTGGAGACATTCGAGTTGGAGTCTGTAAGAAAGACTGTGAGCCAGCAATCCTCTCTTCGTTTGTTACACTCCTTGTTTCCTACTCCTCCATCCCTTTGCTCACAAGGTAGCCCCACCTGGTTTAATGGATTTCAGACCCAAGTTAAGCATTATGCATAAAAGCATAGCCTCAGAGTAACTTGGGTGAGCGACTTGGGCCTTTGTACATGTGCAGTCTGCCCTTCATCTGAGGAAGTGTGACTAACAGTTCTGGGAGACAGAGAGCCTGACCTAAACCCGCCCGCCCCCCACACACACTCTTTGCTGTGATGCTCACTGGGTGACCTCTGGTCAGCCACTCTCTTCAAGCGCAGCCCACCTCAGGGGGTTGTTGTATTGTGGCATAAAGGGGAAACCCTGCATGGCCCTCCAACCACACGAGAGAAAGGGCAAGCTAAGAAGCAGTGGGTGGATTGAGTCTTTGAGCAGGAAAGGAGCCTTGGAGCCATGATCAGTACAGCTTGCCTTATCTTGCCTCGCCCTTCTTCCCCTACTCTGGGCCACTCACACCTGCACTTGCCCGTCTTTTGTCTGCAAACAGCACAAGTGGGGCATAGAAGGAGCCCAGTGGGGAAGTGACGTGCCATGCCTTCCTCAGGTGCAGTGCTCCACTTGGGGCTTCAGAGTGCTGCTTTTATAAAGGGCCAGGCCCACTTCCATTGGGGGAGGGGGAGTGACAGTGAGGTTGGAGGAGCCGGACAGCAGCTCACAGTCAAGCAAGGGGCCTGCCCAGATGAAGGGCACGCGCTTTGACCACATACTCAGCTCCCTACTCTAGGGCTGCAAGGTGGAGCAACTGAGACCAGTTTCCAACAGGCCGGAGTTTTCTCCACCCCAAGAGCTCCTGACATGCTACCTCAACCGAGCATGTGCTCCAGGCAGCCGTCCTCTGTCAGGTGCCTTGGTGCCCCAAATTTCCCACTAGAAGACCTTTCTTTCTGACCCCAACACTTTCCTTTCATTCAGCAGCTCTTTGAAAAGCACACGCAATTGCACCACAGAGCAGCCTCCTCCTTTTTTTCCCAGTTGCTCACGGGCTGGATAAAATCTCTTGAAGAGCTGGATCCAGCCTGCAGGTTGGATGTTTGACACCCTTGGACTAGATGGTCGGTAAGGCCCTTTTCAACTCCATAATTTTATGAAAGAATACCAGCCATAAGATAGGATGAGTTAGCTTTGGTCACTCAGTGGCCCATTTTACTTACGATTTAGACATGAATGCTAAATCTGCTAGGTGCAACTGTGAGGGAAAGTGACTTGAAGAAGATGCGTCATTATGTCCAGGGGCAATTATGAGGAGGCATGAGTCCTTAATTTTCTGTCCTTTTCTCGTAACAATCGTTAATTCATGTGACCAAACTGATTTGTCTACTTCCGACTCTGAGAAGAGAAACACAGAATTCAGGATGTAACTCCTGAGCATTTCCTCTAAATATCTCTGGCAGAAAAGATCCCTTTGCATCATGTAGTAGCTGTGCTGCTGAGCCACAGCAAAAACAAGAAACAAAATCCTGGAATCACCTTCCTTTAAGGTCTTTTGGAAGCGTCCTATATTGATTGTGACTTTGGCCTCCTGGGAAAAAAAGCAGCAAAACATAGAAGCGTACAACTGAACATATAAAAATCCGTTTGTGGAAGTACCGATTTTTATATTTTCAGTCGAATCCTTCCCTCCTTCCCTTCCCTTCCCTTCCCTTCCCTTCCCTTCCCTTCCCTTCCCTTCCCTTCCCTTCCCTTCCCCTTTCAACTTTCCCTTTCCCTTTCCCTCTCCCTCTCCCACTCCCTTTCTCTCCTTCCCTTCCCTCCCCTTTCCCCTCTCCCTCTCCCTCTCTCCCTTCCCTTCCCTCCCCTTTCCCCTCTCCCTCTCCCTCTCCCTCCTTCCCTTCCCTCCCATCCCCTTTCCCCTCTCCCTCTCCCTCTTTCCCTTCCCTCCCCTTTCCCCTCTCCCTCTCCCTCTTCCTCTCCCTCCTTCCCTCCTCTCCCCTCCCCTTTCCCTTTCCCCTCTCCCTCTCCCTCTCCCTCTCCCTCTCCCTCTCCCTCTCCCTCCTTCCCTTCCCTCCCCCCTTTCCCCTCTCCCTCTCCCTCTCCCTCTCCCTCCTTCCCTTCCCTCCCCTCCCCTTTCCCTTTCCCTTTCTCCTCTCCCTCTCCCTCCTTCCCAGAAGACTAAAATTGAAACATGACACTGGCTTCCACCTGCTCTGTTTTATCATTTCAGATTCACTTGATGTTCTATCCAAGATATTTTTAAGAGGCCTCAAAATTATCCCCTGAAAAATCTCACCTCCATTTCTTTTAAACTCTAGATGGGAGAGGGGAGAATATCATTTATAAGATGGAAAATCTCAGCCAAGTAATGACTCTAAGCCCTTGTATCCACTTCAGAAGAATGGCGCATGTGGCAAAATACCACCTCTCCTTGTCATTGTTTGTGTCTGTGTAGAAGGAGGGATTTTAGATATTTTAATGATATTTTAGATATTTTCCTAATTTCCATCCTTCTTGGCAAGACTAGGTGTCAGATAGGATGAATCCTTTCCACTTGCCTTCCTCCCCAGCAAGAGACTTGTAGTGACGTGAGGGCATGATAGAAACTTCACTCTGCGGCCACCCGTTACCTGGCACCTGGGTGAAGTAAAGGTATGGAAGATCTGCCCATGTCAATGCTTTCCCTTGGTTCTGTACAGGATCTAGGCCAAAGCCTCTTAATTTTTCACTGCACACCCATTGGCTATCACTATTCCAATGGCTTTGTCACCAAGTTGTACAAGGAGCCCTCCTCCCACTCCAAGAGGTGTAAGTCTCTCCCACCCAGCACCTGCTACTTACCATCCAGCCACTTCTGGGAGGTCATATTGATGGTATGAAAGTTAATTCTAATAACATAGAGGTAAAATATCTCTTTCCGCAGGAATGTATATTCATAATGAGGATCAGGGAGGTTCACAAATTCATCCAGTGCCTTCCATTCCATCAGCCAAACAGAGGACAAGCAGGCTGCCAAGAGGAAAAGAGTCAGAGGACACATGTCCCAGGACCTCATTGGATTCTTCGCCTGTTCTCTCCTTGGAAGTATCACCTGCCAATGTCAATAGGTATGCTGCCTATTTCTAGTGACAGGAAGGAAGAGAGCTTTGCTGGCGTGGCTTTCAAAAGGAATGCCACGCTGAACACTCTTGTTGCCTTTAAATACCCACCCAATCCCCTTGGGGGGATCACTGGTGAAGGCGATGGCAAAATCATCCCATGCGCCAGAGGAGGAGCCAAGCAAAAGCTTCTTGCCTCTTGGCAGGATCTCAACATTCAGCAAAGTCTAAAGAGGACTAGAAACTAGACTTTAGACTTTGTAGAACTAGAAGGCAAATAAAACAAGATGTAAAACAAATATTTTCACATGTGATTAGCATCACTGTGCTGACACTGTTACGTACACAAGTATAACCTGCTAAGCATCTTTAAATCATAGGTGTGAAGCAAGAAAGAATCATTTACCGTTCTTCATAATGGTGGTGGAGACAGAATTCTATCACTCTGCAGATTCCCATTTGCTATGTCATAGGATTGTGCTGCATGCTATGTAACTTGATTGCCAACATGGAATCTATCAGCTGCCAATGGATTTTTATGGTCAAAGTGTGTTCCCTCCATAGATAGGATAACATGCAATGGTCTATCTTCGTATCACCCATTGCCTTTAATTTTTTTTCTTTCTCCCACAAGGACCATTTCTGAAGCACATGCTTCTCTCTCCAATGTTCTGGTATGCTTTGTGTGTGGCTAGGCTGACCAAACCTGAATTATTCTCTACTAGATCTCTACACATCCATCCCTGGGAATTTCTACTTTGCTGTAGGAGACAGAAAGTAATTAAAACAGGGTGTAAAACATGTGATTAGCATCACTGTGCTGACACTGTTATGTATAATAATAAAGGGATGCACCCAGGGCTCATTTTGAGGGGAAATGTGCCGGAACACCATTCCAGCAGTTCCCTCAACAGTTAGGTGGCCCTGCCCACCTGATTTTTGGTCATTTGGGGCCATTTTGCTTTGATTGGGGCTGAAACGACCAGGATCAGGTTGGTGCCAGGTGAGGAAAATCTCCCCTGCCTGGCACCGTTGTGGTCCTGGCCATTTCAGCCCTGATCTGGGCCCAAATGGGCCACAAATGGCCATTTTGGCCACTTAGGACCCGTTTGGGCCTGGATTGGGGCCAAAACAGCCTGCACTGGGTTGGTGCCAGGTGGGGGAACCCTCCCCCACCCAGCACCAATCTGGTTCCAGGCCCAATCCAGGCCCAAGTGGGCAAAAAATTGCAGTTTTCAACCATTTTGGGCCCATATCTGCCAGAATTGTGGCCGAAATGGCCTGGATCAAGGTTGAAACAGCCTGGATTCGGTCAGTGCCAGGAGGGAGAAGTTTCCCCCACCTGGCATCAACCCAATCCCAACTGTTTCAGCCCTGGTCCGGGCCCAAGCTGGCCCAAAATCGCCATTTTCAGCCACTTGGGTTCCCAAATGGGTCAAGAGAAGCTAAAAAAACTTTTCAAGCATTTGGAGCTGGAGATAATCGCTAGTGGAACACTCTTGAAAAAGGAGAAGTGCTGGCTTCCTGTCGAGTGGTTCTGAACAGCTGTTTAATTTCCTTTTATCTCCTTCATATCAAGACTTGTGAGTCCCTAAGGGTTCTCCCGCCAGGAAGACGGCAACCACCTTGCTTCTGGTTGCGGAAGTCCACCTGGAAAAGAAATCACATGAGGACATGGTTATAAGAATTTTGTTGGACTGTAAGTCTCTATTGAATAGTTGAGAAAGAGAAAATTGTGTAATTGAGTTTCAACGATTCTCTGATGTGTCTTTAATATTATGTGGATTCTAGGATATGAATACATTGTAATTAACTGCTTAGATTCTCAGATGTGAACATACTGTAATTGTGATTTGTGACTGTATGAGTTCATTTTTTGCACTGTGCACTTTAGACTCTAGGACTTTGAAGTTACTGACATTAAATGGTGATATTAAACAGTTGTAATAATTAGGCACTGTGCACTTTAAACGTATTACTGTTTCCATGGCTTTTTTTCTTGTTCCTTGTTAGCATCCCCACAGGGCCCCTTTGTTTAGTTAGATTCAGATTCCAAGACTGCCACGAGTTCAGCAGGTGGCCTTGGGTAAGCCACTGCTCTCAGCCCCACCTACCCAGTTGTATTGTGGGGATAATAATAACGCTATTGACTGTTCTGAGAGAGGAACTTATCTGTCCAGAAGGGAGGTATATAAGCACAGTGTTGTCGTCATCTCTATTTTCCAAAGTCTGGCAGAAGTTCGGGTTGGAATTTCTGGTACCTCACCAACTTGAATTTTATCCAAGAATCTAGGAGGCAGTGAGGTATCACCTTAGCATGTGGCACGTTCCAAGTAGTATGCCTGCATTATGCATGATCATTGCAATGCTATTAATGATTGGATGTTTGAGGGGTCTTTCATAGGTTTGCCATAAGTCGGAAGCAATATCTTAGCACATAACACACATGTTGAGGAAGAGTGATTGACCTGTTACAAGCATGCCCTTGATGCAATGAAGAGGGAATCGAGATAAAGACACTGATCATCCTGTATTGCTTACCACCCCAATAAATATTCCAATAGCAGAGTGAAAGCTTTCTCTGTCATTGTGTTCAAGTAGAAGTGTTGCTAGTGAAAGGTCGATTTCAAAGCGTTGCTAGTGAAGACTGATGGTTGCCGCAGAGTTTATAAAAACCTTGAGTGTTGTTGATATGATCAAGCAATCCTATAATGAAAAGTTGACATAACTGTAGAAGAATGAAGGGGGATATTATTGAAGTCCTCAAGTACCTGAAGGGCTGTCACATGGAAGAGGACACAGACTTGATCTCTGGTGCATTAGAGGACAAGATTAGCTCTAAAGGCTGAAGTTAACAGGAAGGTAGGTTTCAGACAGTTCAAGATTGGAACCAGTTACCTAAGGAAGGATTGAGCACTCCCACACTGGGGGTCGTCAAATGGAGATGCTATAGGCTTCTGGGCATAGAGTAGCTCCATCACTGATGGATTGGATATAACTGTAGGGGGAGGTAACTATGATTGTCCTGCATTATGCAAGGGGTTAGACAAGATGCCCCTTGAGATCATCTATTCGCTCTATGCTTCTGTCTGGAGTGTTCAATTTTTGGTGCTTCTTCCAGCTCTGGGATTCTGTGAAGCGATGTAAACATTGGAAAACAGCATGACTGGAGTCCAGAAACACCTTAAAGACCAATAAGATTTTCAGGGTGTAAGCTTTTCAGAGTCAGAGTTCCCTTGGCCACTGGACTCCAGTCCTGCCATTCTACTGTGGACCAAAACAGCTACTAACCTAAAATTATTGGGGAACTTGAGTTGACCTGCTCACTGACAGAAGGGGAAAGAAGAAGAAAAGTAGGTATCCACTGTTCCCATTTGTGCCTGCACTGACTGGGTTTACAGCAGCTGGTTCAACAACCATGGTCTCCTATCTTCACATAGGGTGGTTTCAACAGGTTGCATGGGATGGCCCTGGTAAAGGGGGCTGTTAGGGAACTGATGCATGAGTTGTCCCACTGGGGGCCATGGGGATGGTTGCCAATCGTTTCGGGGCCCCATCCTGAACTTCTTCCCAGGGCCCTAGAAATACTAAGACTGTCCCTGCTTGCACCTGGCTAGTATAATTCCTCCTCCTGGAAGGCTAGCTGGTGATAAATATTGAGCAACAACTATGGTTAAGTTTCAGAATATACTCAGTGTTCACATGTGCTTAGTGCGATTTGTCCTTCACTAAGACATTCAAGTAATAAGATGGCCTCTTCCATGCTGACTGGCTACTTGTTCTGCCTCTTAATTCAATGTCAGTAAAACCTCATGGAAGTGTGAGTGGTTGCATGTATACCATGGTAAGCAGTATGCTGGCACTGGTTTCCACTTCAGTCAAGATGTGTCACATCTAAAGCTTAAAAACTGGCACACAGTGGAGAGACCATCTCCACCTTATGCTTTGAATTCTTATTGGAAGGAATTCAAAGGAAAGAATGGGAAAGAACAGAAATTAGTTGCGAGAGATGGGGAAGCAGGAGGAAGAACAGCTTGCTTTGGTCCCAGCACCCTCTAGCTAACAAAAAAGAAAAAGAAAAGAAAATTAGCAAAAAACAATATTGACACAGGTAGGAAAAATGGCATTGACAAAGGGAGAAGAGCCACAGGGCCTCTCACAGCCTTAACGTGGGCCAGTTCCAAGAGTAAGTCTTGGAACAGGGTCCTAGAGATTCAGGAAATGCAGTCTTTCAGGATCTGATGAAATCTTCTTTTGGAAATTGCTCAGCTGACCGTGCCTTAATGGCTTCTGGGATCTATCTCCCTTGAGGGAGGCGTCAAGGAGAAACGCCACGACATTTGCTTCTGGGAACAAGAAAAGAAAACATGCTTCTCCTAAATCATCTTAAATATGCAGCTTCTTCCAGACAGTAAACGGAGCAGGAGTCAACTTACAGGGATGCCTAAATTACTCAACTTTTCCCAAAGCGATTCTGTCTTTCATGTTTATATCCTGTCCTTTCTATAAAGAACTCAAATTGTGTACATGGTTCCACTCTATTCAGAAGTTCCACAAGAGGAACAGGCTGAGAAGAGGAACAGCTACAAGACTAACAGTGGGACAAGCATCTTCCAGCTGTTGAACTCCCTATAAGATTGGAGCTCAAAATGAAGTATTATCTACTATCCGACTATATAAAAGGCTAAGTGTATTCAAGACAACTCACTTCCTACCATGGTGTGCCACCAGATGATGCTGCTGTGGAGGAAAGCCCAGATGTGGCAGCTAGAACTCCAGAGAGCTTGCCATGGCAGGAAGCCCAGGCTGGGATCAGATGTGGAGCAGGCAGCAATGCCCACTGGTCACTTTCATCCAGCTGGGATCAAGAGCAGAGCAGGTGGCAAAACCTACCCGCCCACCTTCAGCCAGCTGGAATCAGGATGAGAGCAGGTGGCAATGCCCACTCCCCATTCTCACTCAGCTGGGATCAGGAGTGGAGCAGGTGGCAATGCCCATCACCCACTTTCATCCAGTTGGGATCAGGAGCAGTGCAGATGGCAATGCCTGCCCTCTGGCTTCATCCAGCTGAGACCAGAAGCAGAGCAGTGCAGGTGGGAATGCCTGCCCTTCATCGAGCTGGGATCAGGAGGGGAGTAGGTGGCAATTCCTCTCCTTGCCTTCACCCAGCTGGGGTCAGGAGCAGAGAGGGTGGCAATGCCCATCCACTCCCTTCACCCAACTGGGATCAGGAGCTAAGCAGGTGGCAATGCCTGCTCCACATCTTCACCCAGCTGGGATCAGAAGCAGTCAGGGGTCAATGACCACTCCTCACTAGGGGCGTATGGTTCAGATATCCAATTTGGGAAAAACTTCTGAATTAGACCGGATCGATAAGGATTCGGGGTTTCCAGATCGGGGCCAGCATGCTGTAATCAAAGCTTTCCGAAGCATTCAGAATGCTTTGATTCCAACATGCCTTTTAAACACCATCAAAATAGCCCCTCCCCACCTCCACCCACCCACCCCTGCTCCCACTCCCACTTACCTTGGCCCTGCAAGCGTTGCTGGTGGCTGCCACCACTGAGGCTGAGCGCTGCTGCCGCGGCCACTGCCAAGGCTGAGAAACGCTGCTGCGGTGGCCACTGCCGAGGCTGAGCGCTGCCTCCAAGGCTGAGCGCCGCTGCTGCTGTGGCCACCGCCGAGGCTGAGTGCTGAGGCCAAGTGCCGCCGCCACCATGGCCACCACTAAACGATGCTGCCGCTCAGCTGATCCCCCTCCCTCTCTCCCTCCAGCGCAAGGTAAGTGGGGGTGGAGAAGTTGCCCTGGGGGGGATGGGTTGCCCCAGGGGGAGTGGAGGGTGGGGTTGGTGCTTTGGAATTATGGTATTTTCGAATTTGTCCCCGCTTTGGATAAACCCGAAGCAACCTGGCCCTGCACACCCCTACTCACCTTCACCCACCTGGGATCAGGAGCAAATCAGGCAGCAATGCCCATCCCGCCTTCACCTAGCTGGGAACAGGAGTGGAACAGGTGGCAATGCCTGCCCCCTTCCCTCACCCACCTGGGATCAGAAGTGGAACAGATGGCAATGACCGCCCCCTGCCTTCACCCACCTGGGATGAAAAGCAAAGCAGGTGGCAATGTTCATTCCCTGCCTTCACCATGCTGGGATTATGAGGGGAGGAAGTGGCAAAGCCTGCCCCCTGCATTCACCCAGCTGGGATCAGGAGTGGAGAAGGTGGCAGTGCCCACCCACTGGCCTCACCCAATTGGAATCAGGCCTAGAGCAGGAGAAATGCCCACCTACCCTTTTCCCAGCTAGGATCATGCATGGGGCAAGGGGCAATACCCACCCTCCACCTTTACCCAGTTGGTATCTGGAGTGGAGTAGGTGGTAATGCCCACCGCCCACTATCATCCAGCTGTGATCAGGAGTGGAGTAGATGGAAATGCCCATCCCCTCTTCACCTAGCTCGAATCAGTAGCAAAGTAAGTGGCAATGCCCACTCTCCCTTTATCCAGCTGAGATCAAGAGCAGAGCAGAGCAGGTGGCAATGCCCTCACTCTGCCATCACCCAGCTGGGATCAGGTATCAAGCAGGTGGCAATGCCCACCATCCACCTTCACCCAGGAGTGGAGCAGGAAGCAATGCCCCCCCCTTAGCCTGGTCAGGATCAACCATGAAGCAGGAGGAAATGCCTGCCTCCCCTTTACCTAGCTGGGATTAGGAGCCAAGCAGGTGACAATGCCTGCTCCTGTCACCCAGCCAGGATCAGGAGTGGATTTTTAGACAATGGCTGTCCCCCTTCACCTGGCCTGAATCAGGTACAGAGCATGAGACAATGCCTGTCCCCCTTCTGGCCTGGATCAGGCACAGAGCAGGAAATAATGTCTGCCCACTCTTTCAACCTGCTGTAATCAGGCGTGGAGCAGGCTGCATTGCCCCCTCCCACACACACACTTCACCCAACCAGAATCAGGCGCTGAGTAGGAGGCAATGCCCATCCCTTCTTCACACAACTGTGATCTAAAGCAGAACAGCTCGTAATCCCGCCCCCCATTCACCCAGCCAGGATCAGGTGTAGAGCAGGAGGTAATTCCCGCCTCCCATTCACCCGGCTGGAATCAGGCACAGAGCAGGTGACAATGCCTGCCCCCACTCCTCACTCAGTTAGTCTCAGGTACAGAAGAGTTGGCCATGCCCGCGACCCTTGCCTTCATCCGGTTGGGATCAGTGATGAAGGAGGAGGGAATGCCTGCCTGCCCATCCTCCCTTTTCTAGAGCTCATTGTATTTATTCCCACAATGGGCTTTGTTGCTAGTTATTAATAGCAATAAAAACTCCATCCAAGTCTACTATACTTAACAAATACTGAATGGTAGAGAGAGAGAGATCCTTGTGCCAAGGAGATCCAGAGTAAATTTTAAGGAAGGGTTAAGGAATAGGAGAGAATCAGTAAATGGCAGAAACGCTCTCCTAACATAATGAGCCTAGATACTAGTGAATTAAAGGACACACTGTATGAGAGTGGTGGGAGATTGTTTTTCAATTTTTATTTGGTAAGATATGAATTTAGTGCCATTGCTATTGTTTTCAAAAGAATTTCTGGACTCTTTCTTTCTGTCTGTCCAACACATTTTGGATCCAAGGAATCCATGCTACTAATGATGGGGCCTCCCTTCAAAGCAAGAAGGGTTCCCTGGAACAAGGATCCATGTTTTGGCAGATGGTGTGAGACAGGATTTCAGGATACTGCAACCAGTTCAGCCCCCCCCCCCCTTTTCCTCAAAGATACACTCCAGTATACCTTGGGATTATTGGTAACAAATTGAATCAAGGTATTTATGAAGGGATTGATTCCAGTAAAGGATTTATTAAGCTTTAAATATGAGACAGCACATTTCTACTTGAGTACTAAGCTCAGGAAAACAACTTAACTCCTGTCCCTGCACAGACCCTGTTTAGATAACCTTATTATTTCTGTGGCATTGGTGTCCACCATGCACTTTTCTGGCAGCTGCTCTCCTCACCAAGCCTGTCCAGGGCATCTTTCCTCAGCAGTCTTTCCTTCTCAGCCTTCCCTTTCTGGCCCTTTGCTCAACTTCTTCTAACAAACTGACTGAGCCAACAGACCTTAACAGACCCTCCCCAGCCCTTCCATTTTTGAACATCCACCAATCCAGCAGCACCCAGCTTTGCAAACTGACCAATCATCTTTCAGTTCCAACAGCCTTCTTCTGCACTCTCTGGCCTCTATTTTATATACTAACTGGTGCTAGAGCCCGTTGTGTGTCAATACAATGGGCTCTAGCAGGGCGCCAACAGCCAAATTGCACTGCAGCAGCCACCAGGCTGGGCAGCCCAGCAGCTCGTTGTGCCGCAACAGACCAACCGGGCCTGCTGGTATGGCCGGCTGCTGAGTAGCCCAGCCTGGCAGCCCGCTGCAGCACAGGGCAGCCTAACCCAGCTGTGCAGGACAGCTCAGCCCTCTGCAGCGCAGCCAGCTGCTGGGTGGCCCAGTCTGCTGGCCCACTACAGCACGGGGCTGCCTGGCCTGGCAGCATGGGACAGTCCAGTCCACTGTGGCATGGCCAGCTTCTGGGTGACCTAGCTCGGCGGCCTGCTGCTGTGTGGGGTGACCTGGACTGGTAGCACAGGATGGCACAGCCCACTACAGTGCAGGGCAGGCAGGCCTGGCGCCATGGGACAGCCCAGCCCGCTGTTCTGCAGCCAGTTGCTGGGCGGTCTGGCCTGGTGGCCTGCTGTGACAAAGGGCAGTGGCCTGCTGCAGCACCACAGCAGGCTGCTGGGCAGCCTTAAGGATCCATATCCCCAAGGGACCCCACTAGAGGCCGGCTGGTTTTAAGTTTGTTTCCTGTCTGGGGTCATATAACTGATCTGTTGGAAGAGGAGGATTCAGCGCTGTCCCTTTCCTCAGGTTTCAGAGGGAGGCAAACCAAAGAGTTAGAAAGATAGAAAGGTCAGGGGCACTCTTTTTACTATTGTTTACTGCTCTGACTGTCCTTTAATATGCAGACTGCTATTCTCAGGATTTCCTCCTCCTGACTTCCTCCCTCTCACTTCTTCTTTTCCTGGTATTGTTCCAGGCAACACCTCTCTCCTTCTCCTCCCTCCATCTTGGCAGCATGGATGCATGCTTTGTCCTGGCATCCATGTCCATCTTTAGACTAGATAGGTAGTTAGAATTTGTCTCTCCTTTCCTATCAGAGTATGGAGTTCCTACAATAAAGACCTCTTTATTTCTTTTCTAAATATAAAGCAAGTGTAGGATGTATTATTTTCTCCCCATGCACACACACCAGCCAGCAGAACAAGCTCACAACTGCCTATAATCATGCTTCCTATGCCAAACGATAGACTCTGCTAACGGCCCAAACATGGAATCCTTTAATTAGATTTCTGGGGCCTATATAACGATTTATTTATCATAATCCACCATGCATCAGCACAAATGCTGAGATTCTCTTATGTGTCTGTGCCAGCACACAGATACCTTCCTTCTGTATTCTGGGTTCTACCTGTGAAGACATAATTTCAAGGCATTAGAAGTTGTTCGTTCAAATTTACCTGTTGATTCCAGCATCACTTCCAAGCATGGACCTTCTTTGTACTTGCAAAACAAATATGAAATAACAAAACTCTATGTGCATTTGGACTCTACTGTGTCCAAATCTTTGGGGGAAGGTCATAATGTTCCAGCCTGAAAACTTTGTCAAAGTTTCACTTCCAAGGCCAGGGGAGATTTTGCTTCTCTTTTAAAGGCTGCTCTGTGGGAGAAGTCCTTACTTTCCCCTGACAAACTGGTGTTGCAGAAATCCTCCACGAAAAGCCATTCCCCTCGGTAATCTCTACCCATGACATACAGTAATTGCTTATTAAAGGACTGAATTGCTTCTGTCACTCAGGGGCCCATACGATTTGGATAAGATTGCTAAATATATCAATTTATCTGATAAGCTCCTACTGTCTTTGGCTTTTCACAAACTATGCAAAATTGAAGTATTCAGGAGGGCTTTTTCACACAGTTAGGAGAGCTTTGCTGTAAGGAAATGGTTCAGAGAAATGCTTGGTAAAGGGATAGGGACTGCAGACTATACTGCTATGTACCGTCTGTGAATATAGATGCTCTTAGTGAGCATGTCACTTAAAAGTCATATTAAGTTACTTACATCTTGTTCCAGCAAAGTGTCATCTTTGTATTCCTGTAATTTAATTTATTATTATATTCATATTATTAAATTTATATTCCGCCCTCCCCGCTTTCGCAGGCTCAGGCCGGATTGAATGTTATGCTTCTTTTTCAAATTCCTGCTAAGCATATTCTATTCCGTTTTTATTGAGTGTTCCAGCTATTGATTGCATGCACTTTCACTGCATAATCCTTTTCATGTCCTAGTGAGAAACGCAGGAATAAATAAATAAATTTTAAAATCATTTGAGGAAAGCTGACTTGCAGTTGATACATCGATTTCTCCAGCTCTGTATATAAGGAGACATGTTTCCTAGATTGTTCTCTTACCTCAATTCGTGCCACCATGCTGCTAAACCAGTTTGTCCACTTCAGATTATGGGAAGAGATGTACAGAACTCTGCATTCAGTACATAGCTTCTCAGCATTATCTCTAACCACATCAGTTTATGTGGTTACAGATAATGCATGGTGCCCTCAAGTCACAGCTGACTTATGGTGACCCCTGGTAGGGTTTTCACGGCAAGAGACTAATGGAGGTGGTTTCCCATTACCTGCCTCTGCAACCCTGGTCTGTATTGGAGGTCTCTCATCCAATTACTAACCAAGGCCGATTCTGCTTAGCTGCTGAGATCTGATGAGATCAGGCTCACCTGGGCTACCCAGGACAGGGTACATCAGCTTATATCACGCAAGAATTATTTCTAAATGAGCAAAATGTGGGGTGGAGAAGCTGGATGATATTTTCAACCCTGACAACCCTGATTTTCAACACATTGACAAACCCTTGTATTCATTGGAGAACAGCACAAGGAATACTCATCATATGTGTGATGGGAGTTTTTTGCCTCCCGCACACACATCATCTTTTTTCTGCTTGTGGCTAAAACAGGCAGAGAGAAGAAAAAAAACCCTTCCCACTAATTTTATATTTGTGAACTGCCAGGCAGAGTTGCTGTTGGCTCCATTGTTAAAATCATGTTATTTATGTGTCTACATACTAGGGTTTTTTACCACCAAGGGCAAGATGCCCTAGGAACCCAATAAATCAATAAATTATTTACTCAAAATATTATTATTCGTGTCTTGCTCACCATGTGAATAAAAGAGATACAATCAGTCAAATATTTACAATGTGTACATATACAATTACATAAATACACACATATGCCCCATAATAGCTGCAAAGAGACAATGATAATTCTATAAACTTCCTATACAAATTTGCTGGAGTAATGACAGTTCTTGGAATGATTCTTCCTCGTGTCCTCACACTCCAAATGTGTGGTGATGCCAACAGGATGGTCAGTATAAGGTAAGTGTTCAAACACAGCAATGTCAGAAGAGCCTGATAGGATCCCTCTGGATCTCCAGGTAGGTGGCAACGAGCCCGCCAGCTTAGAGTTGCTCGTTTCGGTTTCCCTTCATCCTGGCCTCCTCTATGCACATAATAGTCCTAGTCACACTCTCCAGATAGAAACTTTCCAATTCCAATCAACACTAATTTACATGACCTGCACATGCACTCCTGGCCTACACAATGATGTCACTTCTGGGAAGTGACATCATCATGCCAACCATGTGCTGCCCCAGAGAGCACTCCCATGTTCCACAGTGGGCTGAATCGAGCCACCGTGGAATGCAGGAACACTGGCAGGGCTACACAACAGGCCCTCGAGTGCTCTTGTACTCTGTAGTGGCCCAATTTGGGCCAAATCGGGCCACTGCAGAGTGTGAGAGCTCTGCTAGGGCAGCATGATAGGCCCTGAAGTGCAGGAGCACTGCCTGGGTCATGTAACGGGCCCTGGAATGTTCCTGCACTTCACAGCAGCCTGATTCAGGCTGAATTTGGCCACTGCGGAGTGCAAGAGTGCTGCTGGGGCAGTGCGGCGGGCCCTGGAGTGCCCCTGCGCTCCACAGTGGCCTGATCTGGAGCCAAAATTGGAAAATTGGGCCTAAATTGCCACCTAGGAGCACGCCTTTGGAGGTGCTTTCCCCTGCAGGCCAGGTAAGTGGGGGTGGGGGAGGGAGGGTAGGAGTGGGGGATCCCCTGCTCCCAGCTGGAGACTGGCAACCCTACTACACACAAGTTTCACAGTGGACCTATTAGGAGTTTCAAAGGGCCAGTTTACTAATGTTAGAACAGCAGGAAGGAATCAGGCTGAATTCAGCCCAGATTGGGCCCAAATCAGCCTGGAATAGGTTGCGGTACAGGAGAGCCCTCCCCCACCTGGCAGTGGCCTGATCTGGGCTGATTCAGGCATGATCCGGGCCATTTTATGCCCATGAGTGTGCACCGCACTGCCCGGGAATGCGCCCGTGAGGCCTGTGCCTCCCCTGCCAGCCAGATAAGAGGGGGAAGGGTTGAGGGGTGGGAGTGGGGGATCCCTCGCCCCCAGCAGGGGAATTCAATAAAGTCAAATATCAAGTTCATATAAATGCAATACAATAGTCATAATACAGCTGAAGCTGCCAGAGCACTCTAGCAGCTTCAGCTGTATTGTGACTATTGTATTGCATTTACATGAACTTGATATTAGACTTTATTGAATTTCTGGAATTTTTTTGTTTAATATTATGTATTTAGTTAGTTGATCACGGTGCTCTATGAGCTTGTTTTTTCTGTGTTCTTCCATGATTCTCTCCCTTTGCTATCCAGCAGGGGAATGGCTGGCAACCCTAATTGGTGGAGGGCCAAATGATATTCAGATGTACGAGAACCTTGTAATCCCCTTTGCATAGGAAAACCATGGTGTTGCTCAGATTTTTAAGGCTGTTTCATGAATGAATTTCTGTTCATTCAAGCTTTCCATCTATCTCCATCTCTGCCCCCCCTCCCAAGTCTACACTTAGATTGTAAGGTCTTTGAGGCAGAAATCTAACATAACGCTTCTCCGCAGACTTTTATGCTGCATTTATACTATAATGTTTGTGATCTCCCAATGAGATGCAAGATTTTTAATATATATATATATATATACACATATATATACACACACACACATACATACACGCATACATGCACACACACACACACACAAAGCAAGGGAAGTATGCACAATACATAAGACAGGGTTAACATACCTGTAACTTATGTTCATCGAGTTCTTCTGTGCCGACACACATGGGTACTGCGCATGCGCAGGCCAGCCGCCGGAAGATTCTTCACCACTTACCTAGCTCCGAAGGGGCCGTTTGCCGCATGCCTCAGCGACCATTTCCCGCCCAAACGGTCACATGTCTTCCCAGCGGCCAACGGCCCCTTCCCTCAGTTCTCCCTTGCCGCCGCCCATTCAAAACACAGAGCCATAACTTCAACTAAGCAACTCGTGTTATAGCCCATATAAGTACAACAACCTGCATTGGAGTTCACAGCGGGGCAGGAGGGAGGGTTATGTGTCAGCACAGAAGAACTCGATGAACATAAGTTACAGGTATGTTAACCCTGTCTTCATCTTCGTTCTTCTGTGCCTCCACACATGGGAGAGTACCAAGCTTCACACAATAAGGAAGGTGGGGTGAAATCCAACTCAATTTTATTATACAACAAGAACAAACATATATACACACATACACATGTGGAAACATACTAACCCCACAACATCCAATAATATATATATATATATATATATATATATATATATATATATATATATATATATATATATATATATATATATATATATATATATATATATATATACAACTATATACAGCGCCTCCGCCTCCCCCATCGGAGCAGATTAAATCAGCATACTCCTAGGGAAACAAGGAGTGGAGGACGGCCCTAGCTACAGCCACATCCTCATTGGCATTTACATCAACAGCGTAATGTCGTACAAAAGTATCAGAGGACGACCAGGTTGCAGCCCTGCAAATATTAGCTAATGGCACACCCCTGAGCAGTGCCGAAGATGTCGCCTGGGACCGTGTGGAGTGGGCCCTGATACCCAAAGGACAGTCCACCTTAGCCAAGGCATAGGCCCTCACAATGGCTGTCACAATCCAACGGGACACCGTCTGTGCAGACGCCCTGCAGCCCTTGTCCTTCGCTCCAAAACACACAAAAAGGTGGGGGCTGTTCCTGAACACCCTTGTCCTTTCCAAATAAAAAGCCAGTGCCCTCCACAGATCCAAAGTGTGGAGGGCCTTTTCCCCTTTAGTAGACGCCGCAGGGAAAAACACAGGCAGCAAAATTTCTTGTGAAAGGTGGAAGGTTGACACCACCTTGGGCAGGAACGAAAGACATGGTCGCAAGACCACCTTATTCGCATGAAAGTGAAGGAATGGGGGGTCCGCCCTAAGAGCAGCCAGCTCGCTGAACCGCCTGGCAGAAGTGATCGCCACGAGGAATGCTACCTTGTAGGAGAGCAAGTCCACAGGGCACGTAGCCAAAGGCTCAAAGGGGGGCAGCATCAACCTAGCCAGGACCAGGGAGAGAGACCACTGGGGCACAGGGGGTGACACAGGTGGGTAAAGGTTGAGCATCCCCTTCAAAAACTGGCGGGACTTATGGTGCGAGAATACAGTGCAGCCATCCACCCGGTCGTGGAACGCGGAGATGGCCACAAGGTGCACCTTCAGAGACGCCACACTAAGGCCCCGGTCCTTCAGCTCACAAAGATAGTCCAAGACCATCCCCAAGGGGCTGCACATAGGCGCCACCTTCCTAGAGGCGGCCCAAGCCTCAAACCTACTCCACTTCGCCCTGTAAGTACGCTGTGTGGAGGGCTTCCTAGCGTTTAACAAGACCCTCTCGACCGGCAGAGAACCCTAGGGACGGGATCGAATCCGCCAAGCGGTCAGGTGTAGTTTCCTGGGCTCATGGTGGAAGAGCTTCCCGTGCAGGAGGAGATCCCGCCGGGGCGGAAGGGCCACGTAAGTACGGGCGGACATCTCCAGCAGCTTCGGGAACCAGAGTTGCCATGGCCAGAACGGAGCCACTAAGATGCAGTCCGTGTTGTCCTTCTCCACCTTGCACAGTATCCTGGGTATTAGCGGGAAAGGCGGAAACATGTAATGTAGTCCCTGGGCCCAAATAAATTGGAAGGCATCCCCAATAGAGAGGGGATCGCTCCCTGCTCGAGAACAAAAGACCTCGGCCTTGGTGTTCGCTGATGTCGCAAACACGTCTATGCTCGGGTGACCCCACTTCCGAAAGATCGGCCCAACGTACTCTGCGTTGAGCCCCCACTCGTGGTTCAGCATGTGCACCCTGCTGAGGGTGTCCGTCTGCACATTGTCTGCCCCAGCCACGTGAATGGCGCGAAGCGTCACCCCATTCCTGATCGCCCATTCCCAAATGAGCGTGGCCTCTCTGCAGAGAATCAGGGACACCATGCCGCCCTGTTGGTTCAGGTAATACATAGCGGTAGTGTTGTCCGTCTGCACCAGCACCTGATGGTCCTGCAAGAGCGCTGTGAATGACATAAGTGCAAAACGAACAGCCCTCAGTTCAAGCACATTAATATGGAGACCCTTTTCTCTCTCAGACCACACATCCTGAACACATAGTTCCCCACAGAAAGCCCCCCATCCTTGCAGGGAGGCGTCCGTGGTCACCGAGAACTCGGGATGATGGTAACCAAATGGGGTCCCTTTAAACAAATTAATATCCGACAACCACCAGTCAAGAGAGGATATAATGGCCCTAGGGACAGAGAATTTAGCAGTTGGTGGATGCTGCAAGGCGTTGTATCTCCTCACAAACCAATTCTGGAGTGGGCGCATCCGCAGCCTCGCAAAGGGGACCACCGCGGTGGCAGCAGCCATATGCCCCAGTAAGCATTGAATCATGCGCACAGGCTGAAAACGATTTCGTTTAAACAAGGACACTAGGCCCTTCAAGGAACGTGCTCGTTCTGGGGGCAACAAAGCCTTGGCCTCCAATGAGTCGAACACTGCCCCAATATAAGGCACAACACGGCTAGGTGTCAGCTTAGATTTTTCAAAGTTCACCAGGAGGCCTAAGCGTTCGCAAGTGTCTAACACCAATATTACATCTTGCAGCAGCTTAACCTCTGAGCCCGCTGTTATAAGCCAATCATCGAGATAGGGGTAGATGGTACAGCCCTGCTCTCGAAGAAAGGAAACCACAGGGGCCACGCACTTGGTAAACACACGTGGGGCTGTGGAAAGGCCAAAGGGGAGAACCTTGTAACGAAATACCCGCTGCTTATAAACGAAGCACAGAAATCTCCTGTGCTCCTCCAAGATCCCCACGTGGAAATAAGCGTCCTTTAAATCCAGGACAGCGAACCAATCCCCCCTCTTCAAAAGGGCAATTACAGCAGGCAGTGTGATCATCTTAAACTTGGTCACCCTTAAAAAGGCATTTAGGCCCCTCAGATCCAAAATGGGACGTAGACCCCCATCCTTTTTAGGGACCAGGAAGAACCAGGAAAAGAAACCCTTCCCAGACTCCACAAAGGCCACCTCTTCCACAGCACCTTTAGCCAAGAGGGACTTAATCTCATCCTCCAGCTCAACTAAGGTATTATTCACCGCACTCAGCAGTGAAGTACACATCGGCAGTTCAGTGAATTCCAGCCCGTACCCCTTATCAACAATCGTTAAGACCCATGAGTCAGATGTTATTGACTCCCATTCAGACAAGAAGGGTCTGAGTCTGTCCGAAAAGTTCAGGGCTGCCACAGGGCCGGACCCTCAGAACTGTCTCCCAGTTCTTTTTGCTGGGGCGGAGGCTGAGACGAGCGGGGCTTGAACGGCCTACGCCTCCTGCCCTGGTGCTGCGCCGGGGTGTACTGGCACTGCGAGGAAGGGTACTGCTGATAGTATGGACGGGGCTGATATCTGCTGTGGTATTGGTAGGGATTATACCTCGAAGAGTACCGAGACTTGAACGTGGACCTGTCCACCGGGGTGACCCCCAGGGAGCGTGCCGTCTGCCGGTCCTCCTTCTTCTTTTTAAGCGCCTCGTCGGTGGTGGTAGAAAAGAGGGAGTCACCCTCGAAGGGCAGACGTTCAATCTTGGCCTTCACCTCCTGCGGGAGGGCGGTCGACCACAACCACGAGTGCCTCCTCAAGAGCACCGCTGACGCCATGCCCCGAGCAGCCGTGTCAGCCGCATGACTCCCAGCATTCATCTGCTGCTTTGACAATCGTACTGCCTCTGTCTGTACCAACGACACCACCGCCTTCTTGTCAGCAGGGAGGTCAGTGACATAGTTCGCCAGCTTTTCCCAGAGGTAGAGTTGATAGCCCGCCATAATTGTTTGATAATTGGCTATCCGGAGGGCTAACGCAGCAACCGAATACTGACACCTATCCAGTGCATCCATCTTCTTCCCCTCCTTATCCGGTGGGACGGAGGAGGGCCCCGACCTCTTGTGCTGAATCTCCTCAGCTATCAAAGATGACGGTGGAGGATGCTTGATGAGGGACTGCCACATCCCCTGTTTAATCTTATACATCTGTTCGATGCGCTTGGACGTGGCAGGCAGGTCCAATGGTGACTTCCAGACCTTGTCGATGATCTCCTCCAAGCCCTCCAGCATAGGAAAACCTACTGTAGCCGGGTTTTCCCCATAGATTCTGCACAACAACTTGTCCTTCGTCTTCGGGACCACAGAAGACACGTCAATCTCCAAGGCCTTGGACATGCGGGCCATTTGGTCTGCGTAAATCCACAGGTCCTCGAAGGGAGAGCTGGTGGAAGGGCCAACATTGTCGTCCGGGGATGGCTCAGAGAACGATTCGGAACCGTAACCGGACCCTGCGTCCTCGACATCCTCCTCAGATGCTGGCGCTGACGTTCCCCCCTCTGGAAAGGGTGGGGGCAACCACTCACAATGGCCAGACGACGATGGCCCCGGATCCGATGATCTGAAGCCAGGTGGAGCCCCCTTCCACTGGCACCGATAGGCATCCGGTAGACCTGAAGCCTGTTGGTGACGCGTAGCCACGGACCACTCAGATCCGACTCGCTCTGATCCGACACTCCCCTCAGACCAATACCATTGGCTACGGGCAGAATGTGCAGGCGACAGGTCCCTAGTTGCCTCTCGGATCCGACGGCGCAGAGCCGGGCCCGGTTCCGGCGTAGGCGAACGCTGCCCGCTCGACAGGACCACATAGGCCCCCGGATCCGGCACCTCTTCCTCAAGGAGGGGACGGTCAGGGGAGTCCAGGTGAGGTGATGGCATAGGTGGGGACACCAGGACCACTTCCTCTGCAGACCGGCGCCGAGGGGACCGAGAGCGATGCTTGGTCTTCTTAGCCTTCTTCTTTGGAACCGGCTCGGAGGAAGCCCTTGGAACCGATGCCAGTTTGGTCGACGCCTTCCGTGCAGCCTCCGATCCTGGGACTGCTGCAGGCCCCTCGATCGACGCCGGGGTTGACCTTATCGGATCCGATCCACTCGGCTCCGGCCTCGGAATCGACCTCCCCGGTTCCGACCTCACTGAAGCCGATTTATGCGGCGATTTCGATGACCTCGCCACCGAGCTTGCCCTTGACGCCGACTTGCTTGCCGGGCGGGATGCAGTTACAGACTTGGAAGAGGCCACAGAGCCCGCTCTTGACTGTCCCCTGGCATGGGTGGGGACTCGGTCAGCCTTCTGCGCAGCCCCCGGCTTCTCCGCCTCGGAGGGCCCAGGGGCGTCCAAGACCCGCTGCCACAGCGAAGCCTTGAGGCGGGCGGACCGCTCCTGCCTGGCCTTATGCGTGAAACCCTGGCAGATCCTGCAAGTGGGGACTACATGTTCCTCCCCAAGGCAAAGCAGGCAAAGGCTATGCCCATCCATTTGGGCCATCTTAGCACGGCACTGGGCACACTGTTTAAACAGGGCCGTAGAAGCCATTACGAGGGGCAAGCCAAAACGCGACGTCAAATACAGTCCGGGTCGATACACTACCAGAATCAGTCAGTCCAAATCACAAGGCAGAAGAAAGGTCAAGTCCAGAATCCAGTCAAGCACGAAAAAGCAATCCAACAGACACAGAAAGCACGGAGCTACGAGCGAAAAAACGTTCTCCTCAAGCGGCGGCAAGAAGAGAACTGAGGGAAGGGGCCGTTGGCCGCTGGGAAGACATGTGACCGTTTGGGCGGGAAACGGTCGCTGAGGTGTGCGGCAAACTGCCCCTTCGGAGCTAGGTAAGCGGTGAAGAATCTTCCGGTGGCTGGCCTGCGCGTGCGCAGTACCCATGTGTGGAGGCACAGAAGAACGAAGATGAATCTGATTTTTTTATAATGTAGTTTCTTTGGTGGGACATTGCCAAATGAAGATATAGAATCCATACATTCCATTCCTCTGCAGAGTTGCTTCAGTCTAAGCCCATTGAACTTAATCGTTTTCGATTGGAGAAACTCTGTATAGGATTGCACTGTCATTAATGGTGCCCCTCCATGACCTGTTTTTGACTTATCAAGCCAGGTGTATGCTTTACTTGGAAGTAAACTAGTAAATCCAGTAGCTTTTGTTCTCAAGAAAGCAGGAAAGAATTGCAGCCTGCAGCTTTTTATTGTTAAACTGTATTGATGTAATGCATGAATAATGATTTTAAATGTGTGTGTGTTTCTTTAAATGCTTGGTGTGATACCGATGAAGAGTGGGGTGAAAGAGAGGGATGAGTGAGTGAGATGATCGGTTGATGACTGAGAGTGTCTATGTATTTCTGAGAGAAAACATTGATTCTGGCTTAGGCAGGCAACCTGTGTGGAAGTCTGAAATGTGTATGTCTGTAAGGGTAAACATTCATTCTTTCTGAAGCAGGAAAACTGTGTGTGCACCTGAGAGAGAAGTTATATATATCTGTGTGACTGAGCCTATGTAAGGAAACTTTAAGAACCGGTAACTATCTTTGAAACCATCAAGCTTTAGTAATAGTGGGAAACTGATATGCTTCTTGTAAAAAATAAAAGTTTATTTTGTTTTTGTTTTGTTTTTTTTCATCCAAGAATATATGTCATTCCTCTATATCCCATTCCTATACTCAGGGACACATAGTACCACAAAGGAGTCTGATGCTTGGGCACATTATTCCGAGGAAATTTAAATTAACTATTTTGGCAGCAATCTACTCGGAGGATGTAAGAAGAGGGTTAAAGACAAAATCTAAAGGAGGTCATGACAGTATCTTACTATATAATTGAGTAAGTGTATTTCAGACAACTCACTTTATACCCTGGTGCACCACCAGAGGGTGCTGCTATGGAGGGAAGCCTAGACAAAGCAAAATGTCCCTCCAGAAAACGTGTCATGGTGGGAAACCCAGGCCAGGAGCAGGATGGGAATAGGTGGCAATGCTTTCTCCCAGCTGCTATTAGGAGTGAGGCAGGTGGCAATGCCCACAACCCAACTTAACCCAGCTGATATTAGGAGTGGAGCAGGTGGCAATGCCCACCTCTGCCTTAATCCAGTTGGTATTAGGAGTGGAGCAGGAGGCAATGCCCACTCCTCCCTTAACCCAGTTGATATTAGGAGCAGAGCAGGTGGCAAAACCTAACCCCCACCTTAACCCAGCTGGTATCAACAGCAGAGCAGGTGGCAATGCCCACCCCCATTTGAAGCAGTTAGGATCAGGAGTGGAGCATTTGGAAATGCCCACCTCCCACCTTAACCCAGCTGGTATTAGGAGCGGAGCAGGTGGCAATGGCCACTCCCCTTCAGCCAGCTGGTATCGGGAGCAGAGCAGCTGGGAATTCCTACTTTAACCCAGTTGGTATTAGAAGCAGAGCGGATCGCAATACCCATCCCCCACCTTAACACAGCTGGTATCAGTGGTGGAGCAGGTGCCAATGCCCTCCCCCTGCCCTAATCCAGCTGGTATTAGGAGCAGAACAGATGGCAATTCCCACCCTCGCCTTAAGTAAGAGCAGGTGGCAATGCCCACTACCTGCCTTAACCCAGCTGGTATTAGGAGCAGAGCAGGTGGAATTTCCTCTCCCACTTTAACACAGCTGTTATTAGAAGCAGAGCAGGTGGCAATGCCACCTCTGACCTTAACTCAACTGGTAGATCACTTGGCAATACCCACCCCTCTTCACCCAGCTGGGATCAGAAGCAAAGCAGGTAGCTTTCCCCACCCTGTCTTCACCCTGCCAGAGTCAGGAGCCAAGCATGCAGCAATGCCTGCCCCCCTTCATCCAGCTGTAGTCAGGTGCAGAATAGGAGGCAATGCCCCCCTTTACCCGGCATGTATCAGGCAATGAGCAGGGAGCAAAGCCCACCACCCCTTCACATGGCCGAGATCAGGCAGCAGGTGTGAGCAGATGACAATGCCCACCCCTCTCCTTTACCAGTTGGAATCAGTGATGGAGGAGGAGCGAATGCTTGCCCACCTGCCCTCCCGTTTCTAGAACTTGTATTTTTTCCCCACAACGGGCTTTGTTGCTAGTGGAAAATAAATAAGTACAAATTTGAGAGAAAAGATTGAGCAGTATAGGAGGGTCTGGTGTTTCTCCCTAAACCACAAACCCATCTTCCTCATAACAAGGAAGAGGGGCAGGACCTTCCCCATGAAAAGGCCCCCCAGTCCATATCTAAGCAGGTCTACACAAATGAAAGTCCCCTGTTATTCAATGAGCTTACTCCCAGGAACAATGATTGCAGCAAAGACTTATCAGGGTACTGCCTGTGGTAGCAGCCTCCCTCCCCTACTGCTCCAGCCCTTCCCTTGCTCAGTGGTGGGGTGGGAGTTCAGGAGGGGGACAAATGGCATCTTTTTATTCCTTTTTCCCCAGTCTCAGACCTCCAAATGCTCCCACCCCACCAAGGCTCCCAGCTGGCTACCCAATTGCAGCCCTATTCTACTCGTTCCTTTTCTGAAGATTCATTACTTGCTTTATATGAAATTGTATACTGAGCTCATATGCAAAATTGCACAGTGATGCTGGAAATCATTAATGGACACAGTGGACAGCAGGATCTAAGTTAAAATTCATTCATTTTGAAAAACACTCGTGATAGATTTAAATTTCGTTGCTGAGCAAAGAATTACATGTCAGAAGCAGCCCCATCAGGCTGAAAGAGACAATGTACATATGTGAGAGCTGGGCATAATGTATGTGGTGTTCTGCAGCCCCCCAGCAAGCTCTGACAAATGGTCCGGCCATTAGGCAATCCAGACTTCTATAAATCAAAGGCATGTCCAAGACTGGTGATTATAAGGCTATCTAAATCCTCAGGAGTCTGGGCATCCCAGTTGCAGTCATAAAACTGAGCTTTGGAAATAGCTGACTAAGATGGTTCTCACATGATAGGTGGTCCCTTAGCCAGGAATGAGCCCCCTCTGTTCATGAGGTCTGCTTGATTGCTGAGAAACCCATCCCTGACTTTCACACCCAAGTGAGATTCGCTTTTGCACTTGCAATAAGCCACCTCAATGGAGGCTGGAGAATGAATCAGGAAATAGTAACTTGTACTCTGGCTGAATGAATCACACCATTCACCAGGCAAGTGTGGCTGCCAGTTTTCTTCAGACGGTCTCTGGCTCCTTCTGCATGTGTCGCATAAGTCCTACCACTAAGCTATTGCAGCTCAGAAAAGTCTACTCCCTCTTTCCACAGGAACTATTTTTCTGCCTCGAATGCGACATGAACCCTTTTATTTGGCCCAGTCCCCAAAAGACAGAATTGTGTGCACCCTTTGGGTTCCTTGGAACTCTTCATTAGACTGGAGGTTGAGAACCATCAACAGTTGCTACGTTTTATCGATGGACTCAGAGGAGCTTGTCGGGGCTTGGGTTCTGGTCACTGTGGCTCAGTCTCTCCAATAGGACAAAAGGAATGGAAACGGTTCTTAATAACAGTGGGTTTCTCCTCAGTGGGCCCTAAAGACTCTGGACAAACACAGCATCAGGGCTGGGGGGGGGGGGTGTCATCTTTCTCAATTTGGGATGTGGAGCATGGAGAGGAAGCACTTGATTCCTGTCGTCCAACTCAGTTGTTTCTCTGACCCCTTTCTCTCCACTCTTGAACTGCATCCAGTGGTATTAACAGCAATTAGTCAGATATCATTCAAAGACAGTTTTTATTATGAGAATGGAAAAGAAGGAAGCCATTTGTGTAGTGAAAATGATAACAGGAACAATCATGTGAAGGTAATTTTGGCTAGTTATTTCTGTAACATGCTGGTATGACAGAGAATTTATTTTACAGTGCTACGGCCCCAGGGTGGCAAGCTACACAGATTTCCTCATGCATTGGTGATGGAGCAGGAATTTGAACTTTGACCGATTTGTGCAGCTTGGGATAGGAAGCCTTTGCTCTGCTGCTTGATGGACCGTGTCACTCAGGCAATTGAGGACCAAACTTGTGGAGTCTCTACTGTGGTACCCCAGGGTACTCACATTTGGCTGCAAATTGTGGTTGTGTATGGCCCACCAGAATGGAAAGGACAATGAGAAAGGGAGAAAAACAGTTTTGCAAACCAATGGTAACCAAGGAGGTGGTGAATTAATGTGAATTAAACATACGGGTATAAAGTTTAATAATTCAATAGAAATACATAAATTGGATTAAAAGCGTCAAATGTTTCTCTCTCTATGTGTACTAAAACCTTGTATATAAATAAATAAGATCACTAATATAAAGATGTATTAGTACAATTCATTGCTGTACGTACAGAACGAAAAAACAAGAGGCGCTTTGGCTCAATGGCCTTCGTCAGTGGTATGAAAATATCACCGACAGCAACCCATAATAAAATATATAAATAAGAATGAGTCCAGTAGCACCTATAAGACTAACAAAAATTCATGGTAGGGTGTGAAGTTTTGTGATCCTCAGCTCACTTCTTCAGATACAGCTAGAATGTGAGTCCATCTGTCCTTATAGCTTGGAGAGTGGAGTGACTGAAGAAGCCAAATGATACATCAATGAAACATATATGGCCTAGCACACAAGGGACACTGAGATGAAATATAATATAAATATAAAAGCTGTTTTTTTTTCTGTTTCATCTTTGGTTGGTATCCAGCACTTCATCTTGAATTTTATATTCTTGACCAGACTGTATAAGATTTAAGGAGAAAAGGAATTACAGCACCTATTAAAACACTTTGCCCTGACTTCATTCCATGCTGTTCCGGATGCAGAAGTCTAAGGAATTCACCAGAGTCTGGTTTTTTGTTATGTTTTGTTTTGTGTATATGGCAATAAATTGTGCTGTTATACCTGTATATCAGTGATTTTATTTTGTTTATATACAAGGTTTTAGTACATATATATATAGAACCATTTGATGCTTTTAATCCAATGTATATATTTCTGTTTTAAACTAAGGCTAATGTACTTTGGCCACATCATGAGAAGGCAAGATTCTCTGGAAAAGTCAATAATGCTAGGAAAAGTGGAAGACAGTACAAAAAGAGAAAAACTTAAAACAAGATGGCTTGACTCAGTAAAAGCCATGGTCTCCAGTCTGCAGGATCTGAGCAAGTCTGTTAATGATAAGATGTGCTGGAGGTCTTTCATTCACAGGGTCGCCATAGGTCAGAGCTGACTTGACAGCACATAATGCATACACTTCTTGTTTTAATTTATATTTTTAGTTATTTTTAACAATTTTTTTTTGTTCCTACCTCCTTGGTTACCCTCTAGGCCTGCATCCTGTATGTTTCCCCCTGTGGGAGTAAATTGCAGCAGAGGAGGTAGAACTAGTTGGAAGAGGAGGATTCAGCGCTGTCCCTTTCCTCAGGTTTCAGAGGGGGACAAACCAGAGAGTTAGAAAGATAGAGAGGTCAGGGCACTCTGATTACTATTTATTCTCTGACTGCCCTTTGATATGTAGATTGCTATTCTCAGGATTTCCTCCTCCTAACTTCCTCTCTCTCACTTCTTCTCCTCCTGGCATTGTTCTAGGCAACACATCTCTCCTTCTCCTCCTTCCATCTTGGCAGAATGGATGCAGAACTTGTTCATCCTTAGATTGGATAGGTATCTAGGTTCAATCTCTCCTTTTTTCCTATTAGAGTATGGGGCTCCTACAATAAAGATCTCTTATTTCTTTTCTAAATATAAGCAAGTGTATGTTTTTGTTAATTTCTCGCCTGCACACACACCAGCCAGCAGAACCAGCTCGCAACCACCTATAATCATGCTTCCTATGCCAACCAATAGACTCTGCTAATGGCCCAAACATGGAATCCTTTAATTAGGTTTCTAGGGCCTGCATATGATTTTTTAATCAACATTGAGATTATGACAATGACAGTGGGGTAAATGCCAAACTCCATCCTCATCACCTGAATCTTATTTGCAAATCAAAGATGCTACGGAGACTCAATCACAAGTCTTTCAAGGAACTCATCACCTTTGGCCCTTCTCCAAAATGGGTGCCAGAAAAGACAGAAAATGGCCTCATTAACAGCTAGTGAAGAGCACTGACTGGAGAGACTGATTGAGGGGAGAAATCCAGGTCCAAATTCCTGCTCAGCCATATTACTGGGTGGCCTTGAGGAAAGCTTCCCCCCTCTCTGCCTCTCTCAGTATCATTTACCACACTGAGTTGAGAGATTGTGCAGGCTGGAGATACGGTTATCTATGCGGAGGCAATATCACTAGTGCTTTCACTCTTATTCAGCTATTGGATTTTTATCCCATTATCCATTGAATTCTGATCAGTAGATATGGTCCAACCCCCAAGTATAATTACACTCGATTTATATACGGCCATTCAGGACAACTGAATGCCCATTCAGAGCAGTTACAAAGCATGTAATTATTATCCCCACAACAACAATCACATTGTAAGGTGGATTGGGCTGAGGGAGCTCTGGAAGAGCTATGACCTCAGGTCAGAGGTCTCCCAGCCAGCTTCAAGTGGAGAAGTGCAGAATCAAACCCAGTTCTCCTGATTAAAGTCCCCCTACTCTTAACCACCACCGCTCTTATACAACTCTATGAGGTTAAGAGCAAGATTCAGGTCCAGTAGCACCTTAAAGACCAATGAGATCCCCAATGTATGAGCTTTCGAGAGTCAGAGAGCTCCCTTTTTGTCAGATACCTGATATCTGACTCTCGAAAGCTCCTACCCTGGAAATGTAGTTGGTCTTTAAGGTGCTACTGGACCGAAATCTTGCTCTTCTACTACAGACCAACATGGCTACCCACCTGAAACTATCTCTGAGGTTAAGTTAAACTGAGATAGAGTGATTTCCCCAATTTGAGGCAAAGAGAATTTGAACCCAGTTTCTCTCAATATTAGCCCAAAACTCTAGCTGTGGTATATTTATTGTACACGTGTATTTATGTAATGGAACAGTCTGCTCCTCCCTTACTGTGGTGGTGGAGAGTGCCCTCAAGTCATAGCTAAATTGTGGTGACCCCTGATGAGGTTTTCCTGGCAGGAGACAAACAGAGGTGGTTTGCCACTGCCTGCTTCTGCAACCCTGGTCTTCGCTTCCATCCAATTACTAACCAAGGTTCACTCTGCTTAGCCTCGGAGATCTGACTAGATCAGGCTCTCCTGGGCTCTCCTGGTCAGGGCTCCTCTCCTACTTTCAGTGTGAGTTAGTTTGGTCCTATTGGGTGCAGATCTTGTTTTCAGTTTCCAGTTTTGTATGTTAGCTGGAATTATTGGTTGTTGGAGTTGTCTCCTTGCAAATAAACGACTGTTGAATTGAGCCAGCTCATCTCCACTGAATGGACCTGAGAATGGCTGCCTGAGGGAGTACTCTAACCAAGGAAACCACAGCCACAAGGGGATGTTACACTAACCACTATGATATACCTGTTTACATTGCTTTTACAACCAGCTTTGTTATCTACTACCAGCAGGGCTACATAAGAGACAGACTTCCATCAAGTACCCTTTTCCCTTATTACGCCAGATAAAATACTGAGCTGATTTGCAACCACCACCAAACTCCATTATGAAACACAAATTGCTTTATCAACTTTTCTTGAAGCTTGTCAGACCAATGTTCCACGGCATCCATACCAAGATGGGATGATGAGAACTTCTGATGAACTGTTAATGTTAATGTTGTATTCATCACCTGTGTGTACTACCTTTAATGGAAGAGAAGTTCAATAAGTTATCATTTAAAATATCTTATAGGCTAGTAGGGCTTTGAGGAATGTACTAATTCAGGGGCCCCTAACCTTTGGAATTCCGACAAAGTGTGGTGGGTGCAGCAACAAAATGGTTGCCACAAAATGGCTGCTGCAGGAGGCAGAGCTAGACACAAAATGGCTGCTGCAGGTGGTGGAGCCAGCCTTAAAATGGGTGCTACAGCATATCTACAGTCACACGGTGAAGATCCTTGTGCTGTGGAAGCATCCTCTGCCAATACAGTGTTTTTAAAAATCTGCACAGCCAATCAATACTCCAAGCTTTTGCCATACTTGGCAAAAGCTCCACCTGGCCTCATCCACTTTTTAAAAACACTTGGTGGGCACTAGGACAGGTGTTGACAGGCACAATTGTGTCCGTGTGCACCACTTTGAGGACCCCTGGACTAAGGGCTCAGAAACCAATTTTGACCAGGCATCTTGCAAGTATGGAATTCATTTTAGAATATGAAAACCATGACAGACTCTAGGCTTGATGGCAAATTTGGGTGTTATACATGAAAAAGAGATGGAATTATGCAAACAGATAGTACTCTGTGGTTACATAGATTCAAGGTGATGTATTTAGTACACTGTTAAGAGCTTTTCAATAATTCGAGGACACAAACATTCATGTACCCACATGTTAGGAGCAAGCCTTGCATCTGGACAGTGGGGAAAGGAGGAGACAGCACCTACCTGAATGAAGAAGGCCCTCCATCCCTTTGCTGGAATTTCCAGTTGCTTCTGATAAATATGGGAGTTATACTGTAGAAAGGTCAAAGAAGAGGAGGCAGGCAACTTTTTAAGGGTCTAGGAAACTTAAGATTTTTATAATCTGCAACATTACAACCAGTTGTATGAATATATACATATATAATATTAACCTACTTTATTGTGGATGAAGTGTCACCAAGACACGTATGATGCCCAATACAATTTCTCAAGTAAGACGATGGAATTTATAAAAAGGTGCCTGGAAATGGTAATGGGATGGATGAAGGATAGCGAATTGAAGCTGAGCTCAGACAAGTCTGAGGTGGTATTAGTCAGTGGGAAAGCTGTATGAGGAATACAGAATTAGCGTGTCCTGGAGGGGGATAGACTTCGCATGAAGGAACAGATTTACAGTTTGGGGGTGCAGCTGGATCCTGGTCTGAGGCTTAGGTCTTCCTGGTCACACGTAGCACCTTTTCTCATCTTTGGCTGATATGCCAGCTATGTCCTTTGTGATATTACAGAATCCATTTTTATAATGCTATGGTTTTAATTAGAATACAGCTCCTTTTTATATGGCCACAGAGAAGCTTTTGATCCTTGGTATGGCCCCAGACAATGCCTACATACATCAGTGTATAAATCTAGAGATGGGCATGAACCACAATACAAACTTCAAAAACCCACAAAAATGGCGATCGCGTGATCACAATCCAGCGGTTCGTTATCGGCCACGGCCAACGAACCAGCGGTCAGTAAAAGCCTGGTTCGGTGCGTTCAGCCACGGTTTGGGAAGGCAGACACTCAGGCGCCAGCAATCAATTCCCCTGGCAATGAAGCCGGGGGAATGCCTGAACTCTGTCTGCGCTCCTTCTGTCACCCTGGAAACCTGAATGGAAGCTTACCTTGATCGGCAGGTCTTCCTTCCAACCACAGAGTTGCAAAGCGGTTATAAGTTGGGAGAAGACACCCAGGGGAGGGAAGGGGAGGGGCTGTCCTGTAGCCATGGGCACTCCAATCTCATCCCTGCAAACCCTGATAGGCAGCTCTGACGGCCAAACTCAGAACTCCTGCGTTGCTCAATGGGACCTGTGCTTATAAATAGCCATGGGCTCCCAGGCTAGGTTTCACTTTCAGTGAGCAGTGGAGTGGGATGGAGGTCTTGCTTGCCAACTGCTAGCCTTTGGGGAGAGAGACTAATTCAGCTTGGATTTGGAAGATAGGGATCTATCTCCTCTGGTTCCAGGGCTGCTGCCTGGGCTCTGGGGCCAAGCTTAGTGGGCACCTTGGCTGAGGGCTCACATTGATTATTGATCAGTGCCTGATCGGGTCAGGTTTGTGGAAGTGGTGGGGTAGGGCTGCTGCCCTTCCCTCTGCTGCCAGGGCTGCTGCCCTTCCCTCTGCTGCCAGGGCTGCTGCCAGGCCCTGGGGCCAAGCTCGGTGGATACCTTGGCTGAAG
Source organism: Eublepharis macularius (assembly GCF_028583425.1). Taxonomy (NCBI): domain Eukaryota; kingdom Metazoa; phylum Chordata; class Lepidosauria; order Squamata; family Eublepharidae; genus Eublepharis; species Eublepharis macularius. The sequence goes on from NC_072792.1 coordinate 172,379,641, forward strand.
GCTCACATTAGTGCCTGATCTGTTTATGTCTGTGGGAGTGGTGGGCTAGGGCTCTAGTCCCTCCTTCTCTCTGCTGCCAGGGCTGCTGCCAGGCCCTGGGGCCAAGCTCAGTGGGTACCTCAGCTGAGGGCTCACATTAGTGCTTGATCTGTTCAGGTCTGTGGGAGTGGTGGGCTAGGGCTCTAGTCCCTCCCTCACTCTGGTGCCAGGGCTGCTGGCAGGCCCTGGGGTTAAGCTTGGTGGGTACCTCGGCTGAGGGCTCACATTAGTGCCTAATCCATTCAGGTCAGTGGGAGTGGTGGGCTAGGGCACTAGTGCCTCCCTCCCTCTGCTGCCAGGGCTGCTGCCAGGCCCTGGGGCCAAGCTCATTGGGCACCTTGGCTGAGGGTTCACAGAGTCATCTCCGTTCTTCTTCTCAATTGTTGTTTGCTGGCACAATGAGGCTTCGTGTGGAGGACAAGCGTGGTCATGGGGGGAAGTGCAGAGATTGTCCCAGTTGCAGCACAGGAAACAGTGCTGTGCAGGACTCTGGAGCAGCAGGGACTCCCACTCCCCCAAAATCATCAGTTGCAGCTGTGGAGGAGGCTGAAGAGGTTTTGCCGGCGGCAGAAGAGGAACTCCTGAAAATTTGGGGGGAGGAGGTGGAGGGATCCGTTGGGGTTCAAGGAAACATCCAGCCCATCCCCATCCCAAACTACTGGTGGTGCTGTCCCTGCTTGCAGTCCACCCATCACTCCGTCTTCCATTGGCAGCTCCATGTCACATCCAGCAGCATCCCTTCGTCCTCCCTCCCCTGGAATCGTTAGTGGGCCATGGTTCAACCTCAATGTTTGGATGCACTTTCGGTCCCCTCCTACTGACCCCCGTGTGGTGTGGTGCTGTGTGTGTGAGGGCCTGGTGTGCAGGGGCAATGACCCAAAGCACCTGACATCGACGACCCTGACTTGGCACCTGAAGAGGCACCACCCGAGCCTGTGGTCTCTGTCCTCGGCCAGCGTAACATCCGTTGGGGGGAGATCGAGGGCCACCAGTTCGTCTGATCTGGGATCGATGGGAGAGTCTCTGGAATGCACCCCTAGCAAGAAGCCTTGCCTCGAGGGTGCAGCTGGTCGGAGTGGAAGGGTCAGGCAGGCCGCCCTGGGGGAAGTTGTTCCATTGGCATCAGGGGTGGCTCCACAGAAAAGGGTGAGGTAAAGGGCTAAGGAGGCAGGCATTTGTGTGGTGGTGCAGACAATTACACTGCAAGGCTTCCCCCTATTGGTCATGGAGGGCATGGGCTTCCAATTGCTGTTTCAGAACTTTGCCCCATGCTTCTCCATGCCATCACGGTGCACCGTTGGGCATCGAGTCGTGCCTGCCCTGTACGAGGCAGTGCGAGACATGGTGCGCAGAGACCTGCTGGCCGCCCAAGGCAGAACAGTCCACTTCACAGCTGACCTGTAAAGCAGCTGCCATCATGGGTACCTTGCCATCACCGCCCACTGGTGGCAACCAGAGGACCTCCGCCTTCCCAGGCCAAGATCTGGCAGCCGTAAAAAGGGGCCCAGCTTGACACCGGGCTACAGGGTGGTTCTTCTTCAGGCCCAAGGGATGGATGAGGTCCACACTGGGAAGAACATTGCCACCACCATCAAGGCGGCTCTGAGGGAGTGGACATCCGAGGTGGAAGGGTTTGTCTATGGCTTCATGGTCACGGACACAAGAGCCAACATGTTGGCAGCCCTGAAAGAGGGATCCCTCATGGGCCTGGTGTGCATGGCACACAAGCTGCACCTCGTGATGCGGGACATGCTCGGGCTGGGGAGCAAGCCGGGGGACAGCTGGGACGAGGGAACCTTGCGGACGCACAATCTACTGAACAGCTACTGTTGCATTGCTTCCCACTTCTCCCGCAGCATATAGTCTTCCCGCGAGCTGTTACAGAGGCAGGGGGAGGCAGGAGACACCCTGAGCACCAACTCTTCCAGGACCTGCCCACCTGATGGAACTCCACTAACGACATATGTCGTCTGGTGGAGCAGAAGGGCACGTTGGAAGACATCCTGTCCTCTTTGGATGTGCTTGAGGAGGGGAGAGGAGTTGAACCTCAGCTCCATGGACTGCAGAGTCCTTGCCCAGATGTCCCAGATCCTGAAACCCTTCAAGGATGCCACTGAGCTCTTGTGCTCCTACTAGGCCAGCCTGGGTCAAGTCCTCCCTCTGTTCCATGGCCTCGACCAGTTTCTGGCCTAGGAGCTCCAACAAGGGCAAGAGCTGCTCCCCAGTGTCCAGGACTTTGTCCAGAGGATCCAGGCCTGCGTCGCTGAATGCCTGCATCCTCTATGCTGCGAGAAGCCATACCAACTGGCCTCTCTCTGTGACCCTCACATCAAGGGCAGCATCGTCACGCAGGCAGGTCAGATGCAGCACTGGAAAAAGGAGCTCTGCAGAGCGGTGCTCCGTTTCCAGAGACAGAGGGCAGGAGAGAAGGAACCGGGCAGCAGTGAGGAGCAGGCAGTGGAGGAGGAGGGGGAGGGGAGGAGGTGGGAAGAGATCCAGGCCAGGGAAGAGCCACCCCAATGGACACATTCGATCTCTGGGCCTCGTCAGTGGGCTGCATGGTTGGCCGCTGCACAGCGGGCGCATCCGTCTCAGTGGAGGATTCGGCAGGGGCCATGGTGCGCGAGTACCTTTCTGAGCCCACCGAGCCCCCCCCATGTCAACCCGTTGCAGTATTGGGCAAGGAAATTGGTCCGATGGCTGGATCTGTCCATTGTAGCAACAAACGTCCTGTCCTGCCCTCCCACCAGCGTGCAGAGCGAGCAGGTGTTCTCCCACCCGGGAGACCTTCTCCATCCCCACCACACACGTCTGCACCCAGACCTAGTGGACATGTTGACGTTCATCAAGGTGAACCTCAACCAACTGGGGCACCCTCCCATGGACCTGGACCTACCCAGGCTCTGAGCCACCCTGGGGTTGTAGCCAGCCCAGCTCATCCACAGCGGGCTCAAGCCTCCCTCAGTTCTCGAGGCCACTTCTGTGGCTGGTGACCCTTTGCCCTCCTCTCCCAGACAAGTTCCTGTTCCCTCTTTGGAAGGAAGAGGGACAGATCTCCCTCTCTGGATCTGCTCAGATGCCTCCCAACCTCTTCTTTCTTTCCCACCCCATCCTTTCCACAAAGGCAGGAGGGTGTGGTGCTGCCATCTGATGCCACTTTAAGGCATGAGGAACAGCTCTGCTGCTGTAGCCAATTTGAGAGTGGCACCATACAGTACCCCCCCTTCCATGGCACCTGGTGTCCCCACTGAGCAGGGGGGAATGGGTCCCACCCTTTCCACGAAGGCCGGAAGTTGGGTGCTTTCTGCTGCCGCCACTTTGGACCCGAAGGGGCAGCTCAGAAGCTTTTGCCAAGCTTGACAGGTTTGAGCTACATGGTGCACCCCTATCCATGTGTACCTGCTGTCCTCTCTGTGCATGGGGGGAATGGGACCCAAGACCAATCATGTGTCCTTCCCGCGAAGGCAGGAAGGTGGTTGAGGTCCGCTGCTGCTGCTTTTGGGCACGAGTGGCAGCTAAGGAGCTGTTGCTGGTGTTAGTGTGGTGCTGCATGGTCACCCCTCTTTCCGTGGTCACCTGCTGCTCCCTCTGAGCAGGGGGGAATGGGTTCCTCACCCTCACACCCTTTCCGTGAAGGCTGGATGGTAGGTGCTGTATGATGCTTTGCCATTGGGCCACGAGGGACAGATTAACTGCTGCTGTGCATAACATTGCATATCACAGAGGCCATTCACAGTGGGGTGAATAGGTAATGCTGCCACGACCAGTCACGTGCTTTCCACGAAGGCAGGAAGGTGAGTGATCCTGGTGACAGCCCACTGTGACACAGAGGGAGTGGACAAGCCTCTGCCACAACAGTCTGCGCACTGCTTCAGGATGGATGTGGGATCCCTCCATCTCGGTTCTGCTGCACAATGCGGCCAGGAAGCCTCGGGCTCGGCCCTCCTCTCCCACACAAGTACATGGTCCCTCTTCTCACCTCGCCCTCTGCAGAACACTCAATACCCTCCCAACGACCTCTCTGGTCCTTTCCTATTCCATCCTTTCCTCAAAGGCAAGAAGGTGGTTGATGCTGGCTGCTGCCACAGAGTTCCTCAGTGGGATCCTCGGAGGAGGCCATGTGACTGTTAGGATCTTCTGACTACACAGACCCTCTTTCAACCTGTCCCTCTCTGGAGCACTCCGACCCCTCCAAACGACATCTCCTCTCCCTCCAATCCTTCCATGGGGGGTGCCACTGGCGAGCAGCCAGACCCCCCGCCCCTTAAAGGCAGAAGCCTTTTTTGGAGCAGAAGACAAGCCTCTAGGTATCTTAGCAACAGACACATTTGTTACATTACGGAGGGGAAAAGAGAGACACAAACTTTTGTCAATAGTATTACTGCTGAAATGTCCCAAGAGAAAGGAGAAGGCATAAATAAAAACTCTGAGGAGTTTAAAAAGAAATTATGAAGGATCCTGAGTTAAAGGACATAAGAGAGGAGGCCAGGCAGAATGAGATGAATGCAGAAACAGACATTTTTGCAAGGGAAAATGAGTTGTTTCAGAAAAGGGTTACTAACCTAAAGCTAATTTGTGAAAAAATAGATATGTCAGAGAAAGAAAACTCTTATCTGAACATAGAAAATAGAACGCCGAAAAAGACTCTTGCTAGCCAGACAAACCCCAGATTTCAGCTAGAGTCCTTAGAGAAACAGAATACACAAATTGATGAAGAGAATTTAGAACTCAGAACAGTTGAATCTTTGAAGAGTATGAACCTCAAGATGGCTCAGTTATAATTAGAAAACAAAGAACTGGAAAGTGAGAAACAACAGCTTCAGAAAAGTCTAGAGCATATGAAAACATCTTTTAAGACAGGTGAACGTTTAGAAGTCAGTTACGAAGGTTTGGATATAGAAAACCAAAGGCTGCAGAAAGCCCTAGAAAACAGCAACAAAAAGATACAGCATTTAGAAATGGTGATTTATTTTGCCATTGTTGCCTTTTTAATGATCTTTCTACTAATGTACAGAAGCTATCAGTCAATTAGAAATAGACTTTATATTGGAGGAGAGAAGCAACTTGCTAGTAAAGTTGCTGACTTGGTTGAAGACAAATGTAAAGTACTAGAAAAGCTCAGCATGTGCAAAAAAAAACAGTATAAAGAGTAAGGAAACTCCTTGAAGGATGCTAGCCTTCTAAATGAGTCACCCAGTGCATCAAACATGTAGACAGTGTGTAAAGAACTGAGCTCAAACTCTGTTCGCAAGAAAGAAATAGACTGTTTAGAAAAGAACAGAATATTGATAAGCAACCAGAAGAAGCCAACAACGACCCAGTAGAGAAGGCCAAAGCCAAGATGACCTCAGCCCAGCAGTGGAACATCCCAGAGAGGAAGATGACACCCCAGCAGAGGAGGAACACAGGATAAAGAAATCCAAGACTTTAAAACAAAAACCACAGAAGAGTGAGAAATGGACCTAACTGGAACTGCAGAGATAGTAAAACATTCCCTAAGCCAGAGGGAACTCTTCTGAAAAAGAGATGTGTTCCGCTTAAGGACGGGGGGTGGGGGTGGGGATTTGTAATGATTTCAAGTAAATGGGTGCATGTGTCTTTAAAGGCTTGGTGTGATATAGGTGAAGCGTGGGGGTGAAAGAGAGGGATGAGTGAGTGATATGATTGGTTGATGACTGAGAGTGTGGGCAGAGTGAAGGCAGTTTAGACTGAGGGCCAAGCTACACATGACGAATGACACTTGAACGGCAAGTGGATTGAGTGGAGGGCAAGTGAACAGGGAGAAATACACTTGCTGTTCAAGTGTCATTCGTCATGTGTAGCTTGGCCCTGAGAGTGGAGACAGAAAAGTTTCAGTCAGAAGAAAGCAGGCTAGCTGTGTGCTGCCTGAGTATATTGAAATATTCATGAGAGAAATATAACCTGTGTGGAACCTGAACTGAGCATGTTTTTGAAAGAACACTCAGTCAGGGAAAGCGAGGCCAGCTGTGTGCTGCCTGAGCAGGTTTAATACTTCTGTGAATGAGAGTCAGAGAAAGAAAGGCTAGCTGTGTGCTGCCTGAGGAGTTTTAAGCATTTCTGTGAGAGAAATATTGAGTTTGAGAAACTGTGTGTGAAGCCTTAGAAGAGATCTGTGTGAATGAGTTTATAGGAAGTAACTTTAAGAACCGAGAACTATGTTTATGAAACCGATATGCTTCTTGACTAAATAAAAGTTTATTTTGTTTTGTTATATCCCAGAGTAGCTGTCATTGCTATATCCCATTCCTATCCTCAGTGTCACATAGAACCACGAAGGAGCCTGACGCTTAGGCACGTTACAAAAGAGAAAACTTAAATAAAATATCTTGGAATATAATATTCCTGGTGGCAGCAAACTACCCAGAGGGTGTTAAGGGAAAGATTAAAAGAAAAATCTACACAAGAGAAAGTAAGGGTCATAACAGTTGTGGTTCGCAATCTCAGGATCGTCATCAGCACTGAACCGCAAACCGCTGGTTCGTTAAAATTTTTTGGTTCATGCCCATGTCTCTATACATCTACAAGGAGGCTGTTTGGTGTAATGGTTAAGAGTGGCAGGAATCTAATCTAGGGACCTGGTTTTGATTCCTCATTCCTCCACTTTAAGTCAGCTGGGTGACTGTGGGTCAGTCACACTTCTTCGTAGCTCTCTCAGCCTCACCCACCTCACAGGGTGATTGTCATGAAGATAATAATAACACACTTTGTAAACCATTTTGAGTGGGCATTAAGTTGTCCTGAAAGGTGTTGTAAAAATCGAATGTTATTATTAATGCAGCAAAAATAGAATGAGCATCAGTTTCTGTATATGTTCTCACTATGTGATCAGAGATTAAAGCCACAAAGAGCTATAGGGAAATGTATTGTACAGTGTTCTGTGAGCATGACTGATCTCTCTCAGCATGAGAGAGCCAGGTCATAATGCTGTGGGCCAACACCATTGTTAAATCCATTTGTAAACTGCAAGTAATTGTATTGTGTCCAGTGATTATTTGAATTCCCCTCTTTCCGTGGCTGATGAGATGACATCACTTGCAGTCTGTGACCAGAAGTGATGTGGCAGAGTTGCATGATATTGTGCAGTGCTGTCCCCATGTACTCCAAGTCTCACAGCACATGCCTGGCCCCTACACATATAACACTGTGGGTTGCATTAGTACTGTTTTAAACATTATTTACTGATCAACATCAAACACAGAAAGACAGGTTTATCAGGCTAAGTCCTCGCTGAACAGTCTGCTATGGTCAGGGTCTAGAATGTATTTATTAAAGTTAATATATAGATAAAACTATATGTTGTTGGAAATAACACCAGATAATGTTGACAGAACACTACATGAACTATTTAGGTATTTGCTGATGGCATCAAGAGTGGTAATGGCTACAACAACAACAATAACAACAATAGCAACAACATTTGTAATGCAAGCTATGGATCAGCCTGATAATAATGATTAGAATGAACAGCAAAGAGTTCTGAAAGAAAAAAAATTGAGTCATGTCAACCAAGACAGTGAACGACAAAGGCTGCCTATAATTTGCCAAATACAAAGAAAACAAGTGAAAACTTTACAGAATGTAGCCAATGACGTAATCGATACAAGTCCAACCAACACATTAAAAGAAACAAATCAACTCATGTATACTACAGCTGCCACAATAACAGCAGAACATGGCTACAAACTGCCAAAAAAGAAAAAGCCTGGCAGACCAAAATGGAAAATCCGACTGGAAAAGAAGATTAAAAAACTATGTGGAGATATCAGAAACCTGAAATACCTGAAAGATGGAAAATTGAAAAATGAGAGGATAAAAGATGGCCTATGCTGAAAGTATGATTTGGAATGGAAAACAATTGCTGAAACCATGGAAGAATTAAAACAACGGTAACAGCAACAGCAAAGGAAATAGAAAGCTATGATGAGTAAATAAAGCAGTATAAAGACAATTTGCAATTTCGAAGTAATCAGCAATTATACTATAGTCACTGAGAGAAAATACAGTGCAGAAGAACATCATCCCATGTAAAGAAGATGCCCTGAAATTTTGGCAAGAAATTTGGGAAAGTTCAGTAGAGCAGAACAAAAACACCCTATGGATTAAAGACATTAATAAAGAATTTAAAGGGAAACGGATGAATGATGTGGTAATAACAACTGAAATGGTTTCCAGGCAAGCAAAGAATGTGAGGAACTGCATCTGGGCCAGATGAATTACATGAGTTTAGGCTAAAACATCTAACAAGTTTTCATCAACTTATGGCAGAGAAGTTCAATGAAATCTTCAAATTCTACCAGTGAAGAATGGTTCACAAAAGGCCGCACATGTCTGATTGTGAAGGATGAAGGAAAGAGCAATGAGCCTGGCAGTTACTGCCAAGTCACATACCTTCCAACAGCATTCAAACTTTTCACAAGGATGTTAGCAACATCAGTACACGATTATTTAATGGAAAACAATATATACCCTATTGAACAGAAAGGCAATTTTAAAAAGTCAAGAGGCACTAAAAATCAACTGCAAATAGACAAAATGGTACTGAAAAAATCAAGAAGAAAGACAAATTTGAATATGGCATGAATTGAGTATACAAATGTGTTTGAGAATCAAACACATTTGATTCACTGCCACACAGTTGGATTAATGCCTGCCTGGAAATTTTTGGAATTAGTGAAAACATCAAGCTGTTCTTTAAGGAAAATATGCAAAAATGGGAAACCATGTTAATGGCCTATGGTGAAGAAACTGAGGAAGTTTGTATCAAAAGAGGTATATTTCAAGGGGATGCCTTGTCGCCTTTATTAAACATCTCATTAATCCCCTTGACAATGGTCCTAGAGAAAACAAAAATGGGTTATTATATTTCTGATCAGGCTGAGAAAATAAACCATCTCCTGTACATGGATGATTTGAAATTGTATGCAAAGAGTCCCATTGAACTTGAATCATTGCTTAATACAGTGAAAATATACAGTGATGATATTTAAATGAAATTTGGCTTAGACAAATGTGCATTACACTCTATGCAGCAGGGAAAAGTAAAAAAAATAATGAAATAGGACTTGAAAATGGCGACATTATGAAATCATTATCAAACAATGAAAATTATAAATATCTTGGAATATTAGAATTAGATAACATCCTGCATGTGAAAGTAAAAGAACAGACTCAGAAACAATATTTCAAGAATAGAAAAATTCTGAAGTCAAAATTAAATGGTGGAAACACAATCAAGGCCATAAATACATGGGCAATTCCAGTGATCAGATATCCAGCTGGAATAATAGATTGGATGCAAAGCAATTTAGAAAAATTGTATCGAAAAACAAGAAAACTAATGAACATGCATCACTCTTTACACCCAAAAAGTGATGTTCACAGGCTATATTTACCATGAAAAATTGGTGGAAGAGGACTGTTACAAGTACATCAGGTAGTGGAAGAAGAAAAGAGAGGCCTGAATGATTACATCAATAGAAGTACAGAAAAATTACTTCAGGCTGTGAAAACAGAGAACATTAAAAAAAACTGAAACAAAGGCTGAATACAAGAAAACAGAGTTGCGCTTACCGTAACTACTGTTCATTGACGTCTTCTGTGCAGACACACATGGGACTGCGCCTGCGCAGGCCTGCCGACCGGATTTTTTCTTTCTAGCAAACGTCCACTAGGGGGCGCACGTCCGTCCCAATGTGCATGCGTGGCCGTTTCCCGCCCGAGCGACATTGGGCGACGTCGCCCCCTTTCCCCTCAGTTTCTCCTTTGCCGCTGAATGCCTTCACATTATCTGGAAGAACACAGCGGGGTAGGAGGAGGGTTGTGTGTCTGCACAGAAGACGTCAATGAACAGTAGTTACGGTAAGCGCAACTCTGTTTTCACTGTCCGTCTTCTGTGCAGCCCCACATGGGAGACTCACAAGCCACTTACCCAGGAGGCGGGCATGTGTTCTCACCGAAAAAGAGACTGAAGCACTGCACTACCAACAGCAGCCTCTTTCCTTTCCCACACATCTAGTGCGTAATGTTTAGCGAACGTGTCCAAAGACGACCACGTTGCAGCCCTGCAGATGTCATACAAGGGCACGCCCCTAAGGAAGGCCGCAGAGGCAGCTTGCGCTCTGGTGGAATGAGCTTTTACTTCCAAGGGGCAAGGTAACTTAGCATTCGAGTAGCAGGCCCTAACAGTCTGAGTGACCCAGCGAGAAATTGACTGGGCTGTAGCAGCCTTCCCCTTCCTGTGCCCATAATAGCACACAAACAGTTGTTTGGCACTCCTAAACTGTGACGTACGTTGGAGGTAAAATAAAATAGCCCTTCTCACATCCAAGGAATGTAAGGCCCTTTCAGAGTTATCAGAAGGGTTAGGAAAAAAAATAGGTAGGACAATGTCCTGTGAGGTGTGAAATTGAGTAGACACCTTGGGCCTAAAATGAAGGTCCGGCCTGAGAACCACCTTATTCTGATGGACCTTCAAGAAGGGAGAATGCCACCTCAGGGCAGCAAGCTCACTAACCCTACGGGCAGATGTAATGGCAATCAGGAAGGCCACTTTACAGGACAACCATTTTAAATCACAGGTGGGCAGCGGTTCGAAGGGTGATTTCATAAGCCCTGCTAGCACTACTTGCAGTGACCATTGGGGAACAATTTCCTTGACTTGTGGGTGCATGTTATATAACCCCTTCAAAAAAGACTTAGACAAACTATGGGAGAACACCGTCTTCCCATCTATTTTAGGGTGGAAGGCTGAAATGGCAGCCAAATAAACTTTAATAGAGGAATTAGAGAGTCCCACATCCTTCAGGGACAGGAGGAACTCAAACACAGACGACAGATGACAGTCCCAAACATTCACTCCTTTGTCATCAGCCCAGGCCTCAAAATGCTTCCATTTAGCTGCGTATGACCTGCGAGTGGTGTCCCTACGGGCATTCAGCAAAATTTCAGCTACCCTGTCAGACATCCCCTCCATCCCCGAATGTGCCAAGCAGTGAGGTTGAGTTTGGGTAGGTCGTGATACCAAACCCCCCTGTCGGACAGAAGGTCCGGGTTCAGTGTGAACCGATAGTATGACCCCTGCGAAAGCTGCATGACATGCTGGAACCAAGCTTGTCTGGGCCAGAAGGGGGCCACCAGAATTAAGTGCGGCCCATCCCTCTGGATTTTGCTGACGACCCGAGACAGCAGTGGGAACGGAGGGAGGGCATAAAACAGGTGCCCTGTCCAGCGTATCTGGAACGCGTCCCCTAGGGAATGGCGACCCAGCCCTCCCCTGGAGCAGAATTGAAGGGCCTTCTTGTTGGCCTCTGAGGCAAAGAGGTCCACATCTGGAAACCCCCAGTCCAAAAAGATGGAGTTCAGGTAGTTGTCTGCTACGGTCCATTCGTAGCTGTCGAATCGCATCCGACTCAATTTGTCCGCGATGACATTGGTGGTGCCGGGAATATGGACCGCCTGAATGAACATGCCTCTGTCCACGGCCCAGTTCCAGATCCGAACGGCCTCGTCGCAGAGGGCCTTGGATGTAGTGCCCCCTTGCTTGTTCAGGTAGAACATCGTGGTGCAATTGTATGTGAGCACCTGAACTGCCTTCTGCTGCAGTGTGTCTGCGAAAGCGATAAGGGCATAACGGACAGCTCTCAACTCTAGCAGGTTAATGTGATCTTCCCTTTCCTGCTCTGACCAAACCCCATGTGCCCTCAGGGCACCACACTGGGCTCCCCAGCCTACCGTGGAGGCATCAGTCGATACCGTGATCTCGGTCTGGATGGACCCAAACGCAACACCCCCAAGGAGGTTAGCCTCATCAAGCCACCATCGTAAGGCCCGGATAATCCCTCTGGGGATGGAATACCGCTTATTCTGGGACTCGTGTTCAAAATCATGAACCGATAGGAACCACAGCTGGAGAGGCCGCATGAGCAACAGGGCCATAGGGGTGACAGCCGTAGAAGAGGCCATGAGGCCCAGTAGCCTTTGGATAGCCGTTATGGATTGGAACCTGCACTTAGTAAAAAGGTTCACCATCCTGCCAATCTTTAAAGCACGTTCCCTGGGCAGAAAACCTCTGTTTACGCCACCGTCCAGTTCCATACCGATAAACAGTATCCGTCTGGACGGGGTAAGGTTAGACTTTTGTAAGTTAACCAAAAGTCCCAATCTGGAGCAGGTGAGCATCACAGTATGAATCTGGGCCAGGAGTGCAGCAGCAGAGGGTGCTGCTAGGAGCCAATCGTCAAGATAGGGGTAGATGGTACAACCCCGTTCCCTCAAATAAGCCACTACCACAGCCATACACTTAGAAAAAACTCGTGGGGCTGTTGAGAGGCCAAAGGGAAGTACCTGGTAATGGTAGGCCCTATTGTTACACAGGAACCTAAGGTATTTCCTATGGTCAGGATGGATGGCAATATGGAAATACGCGTCCTTGAGGTCCAGGACAGCGAACCACATGTCCTCGGGCATTAACTGGAGGACTGTGTTCAAGGTAAGCATCCTGAACCTCTTGACGAGAACGAATTTATTCAGTTCCCGGAGGTCTAAAATGGGTCGCACACCTCCATCCTTTTTGTCTACCAGGAACATCCTAGAGTAGAACCCTAAGAGGGGGTCCTGAGGGAGCACTTCCTTCACAGCCCCCTTCTCCAATAGTGCTATAACCTCAGCCTGTAAGCTATCAGAAGAGGATTGCAATGAGTGGTCAGGAAGAGACAACACCGGGTAAACATCAAACTGAATTTTATATCCAACTGTAACGATTTTAAGAACCCAACTATCGGACGTAATCTCCGCCCATGCAGAGGCAAACTGAGCCAATCTGTTTCCAAACACGACAAACTGTTCAAGCTCTAGTCAGAACTGCTTTGGTTGCGTTGCTGACTCTTTGGTATCGGTGGCATGAGGGCCGCGACGAGGGCGGTAGGCAGGCTTCCGGCGCTGGTAAGAGCCTGGTGGTTGGAATGGTCGGTAGGACCCATAGCGTGGATACGGCTGATACCGGTGCTGTCGTCCACGATAACCCTGGGCAGGGCGATACTGGCCATGATTCTCGGTGGGTGGTCTGGCCGGGAGAATGCCATAGGATCGGGCTGTAATACGATCCTTGCGCTTCTGCGACAGGTAGTCATCTGTTTTGGTAGAAAACAGGGATTGCCCCTCAAATGGCAGGTTCTCCACCTTATTGCGTGTCTCCACCGGCAACGCAGTTGTGCGGAGCCACGAATGCCGGCGCAGAACGATGGAAGAGGCCAATGCCCTCGCAGAGGTGTCAACTGTGTCACAGCCCGCATTTATTTGTTGCCGAGAAAGCCTCAGGGCCTCATCAAGGATCACCTTCGCCAACACTCTCTGGTCTGCTGGGAGTTTTTCCAGGAAGGCTGCCATGCGGTTCCAAAGGAAAATTTGATACGCCCCCATGATGGCTGAGTAGTTGGAGATTTTCAGCGTGAGGGCAGCAGAAGAGTATAGCTTCTTGCCCAAAGAGTCCAACTTCATGCTCTCCTTGTCAATGGGCACCGCATAGGACCCCTGGCGTTGGCGGGTCTGCATTTCCTCAGTAATGAGGGAAGAAGGAGGCGGATGCGCAAAAAGGTAGGCACAAACATCATCCCGTGTCTTGTACAGGGCCTCCAGCTTGCGAGACGTCGCGTATACAGAGGCCGGCTTCTCACAGATGTCGTGGATGATCTCCACCAAGCCTTCAGTGAATGGGAAGGCAATCGTCGGAGGGTTCCCGGACTGGACATATTGAAGAATTTTGTCCTTTGGCTTAGGATCTACGGCCGATATCTCGATGTTGAGAGAACGGGCCATCCTGACCATCTGCTCAGAGTAGAGTCGGTAGTCCTCAGATGGCGACACACGACCGGTCCCAATGATGACATCATCTGGAGATGGATCAGATGGAGGACTGGGACTCGGGCCCTGGTAGGGTTCAGCAGGATAGTAAGGCGAACCGTGTCTGGGAGAACCATAGTGGGAGAACTCACTCCGAGTGTCACCCCAACACTCCCTGCCAAATGATGGAGAGCTGGCATACAGGGAACCCTCTCTGTCAAATGCGGCCCGCGGCAGGTGGTAACACCGGTCCACACGGTCCGCATAATCACCCGCATGCCACTGCTGGGCCAGAGGTGGCGCGTCGGGCAGGTCACCATCATCATCAGACGAGTGATGCAGCGGAGGCGACAGGTGCGGCGATGGAGTCAAAGGCCTCTCCCAGAGGACCTCATCTGTTTGGACCGAAGCCGATTGACTGTGCTTCGACTTCTTCTTGGACTTTTTGCCGCCCTTGTCAGCCGAAGCCGGATCCGAGCTTCGGTCCCTGCCAACCGGATCCAATGTCTTCGGATCCGATCGAGCGCTCGCCTTCGGAGCGAGGTCGGTGCACGTCGACTCAGCAGGCTTCGGAACCGATGGAGTTGGGGCCGACGACGGATCCGATGGTTTGGGAACCGACCCACCGGAGATGTTCGGTTCCGATGACGCTCTCGGCACCTTCGGAGCCGGCGTGAAGGTCGGTTCCGACCTCGACGGGGACCTGGAACGGTGACGCTTCCGAGTCGGATCCGACATCGGTGCCAAGGGCTTGCGAACCGACGCGGCACTCGTAGTCTCCTTCGGATCCGGGGTCAACTGCCGGGCTTGGCGACGATCCGGGGAGCGGGAACGCGAAGCGGACGCGGTCTTCTGGGACCCCTTCTCAGGGGGGGTATCACCCATCCCACCAGCCGGTGGCGGTCCCTCCAGGGTAACGGGAGCCCCTGAAACCCGCATAGCCCGTCTCCACAATAAGGCGTTCAGCCTATTAGCCCTCTCAGCCCTGGCCTTCGGGGTGAACCGTTGGCAATGCTCACACTTCCCGACGATGTGTCCCTCGCCGAGACACTCGAGGCAAACAGCGTGACCGTCCGTCCTCGTCATTTTAGTGGAGCAGTTGGAGCAGCGCTTGAACAGCGACTTTTCAGACATCTTCATCAGAATCCGTCGGAAGCAGAATCCTCACAGGAAAAGTTTCCTCACAAGCGGACAGCTAGATCTTCACCGGTCGGCGGCAAAGAAGAAACTGAGAGGAAAGGGGGCGACGTCGGCCAATGTCGCTCGGGCGGGAAACGGCCGTGCATGCGCATTGGGACGGACGTGCGCCCCCTAGTGGACGTTTGCTAGAAAGAAAAAATCCGGTCGGCAGGCCTGCGCAGGCGCAGTCCCATGTGGGGCTGCACAGAAGACGGACAGTGAAGAAACAGTTTGAGAGTAGATTAAATGGCTGGAAGAACAAACCCTTACATGGGCAACATCTAAAAAATATTGAAGGAAAAAGTAACAACAGCCTAACACGGGCATGGTTGAAGATGGATACGATCAAGAAAGAAACTGAAGGTCTGATCTTCACAGCACAGGAACAAGCATTACAAACAAATGTTGTGAAAGCCAAGATTCAGAAAATCTGTGAAAATCCAAAATGTCAACTTTGCCAGGAAAAAGATGAAACTATATCCCACCTTATCTCTGAATGTAACAAAATTGCTTAGACGGACTACAGAGCTAGACATGGCAGGGTCACAAAGCTGATTCATTGGTCATTGAGTAAAAAGTATAACTTGCCAGTATCAAAGAATTCATGAGAACATCAGGTGGAAAAGTTGCTAGAAAATGAACAAGTCAAGATCTTGTGGGATTTCAGAATCCAAACTGATCAGGACCTTGAATATAATACAACAGATATAACAGTCGTGGAAAATTGAAATGTCTGGATAACCAACATTGCAATTCCTGTAGATGCCAGAGTCAAAGAAAAAGGACAAGAAAAAAATGAATTGTCGAAGGCTTTCACGGCTGGAGAACGATGGTCGTTGTGGGTTTTTCCGAGCTGTATTGCCGTGGTCTTGGCATTGTAGTTCCGGACGTTTTGCCAGCAGTTGTGGCTGGCATCTTCAGAGGTGTAGCATCAAAAGACAGAGATCTCTCAGTGTCACAGTGTGCAAAAGGTGTTGGCAGGTCATTTATATCTACTCAGGAGGGGTGAGGTTGAGCTGAGTCATCCTGTAAGAGTTTCCCAGGGTGTGGAATGCTAATGGCGGGAGGTTCACTGTATCCTGAGGAGGTTCTTTTGCATATGGATTGGTGCTTGATGTGCTAATCTTCTCTGCAGGGCTATTGTCGGGTGTAGAGTGTTTTGTTAGCCTGGTGTTTTTCAGAACTGGAAACCATGCTCTGTTCATTCTTAAGGTTTCTTCTTTCCTGTTGAAGTTTTGCTTATGCATGTGAATTTCAATGGCTTCCCTGTGCAGTCTGACAAAGTAGTTGGAAGTGTTGTCCAGTATTTTGGTGTCCTGGAATAAGATACTGTGCCCTGTTTGAGTTAGGCTATGTTCAGCCACTGCTGATTTTTCAGGTTGTCCAAGTCTGTAGTGTCTTTCATGTTCTTTTATTCTTGCCTGGATGCTACGCTTTGTGGTCCCGATGTACACTTGTCCACAGCTGCAGGGTATACGGTATACTCCTGCAGAGGTGAGGGGGTCTCTACTGTCTTTTGCTGATCGTAGCATCTGTTGTATTTTTCAGGTGGGTCTGAATACTGCTTGAAGGTTATGCTTTTTCATAAGCTTTCCCATCTGATCAGTAATTCCTTTGATATATGGCAAAAACACTTTTCCTGTAGGAGACTGTTTTTCCTTGGTTGTTTGATTCATCCTGGGTTTGATTGCTCTTCGGATTTCATTTCTGGAGTAGCCATTTGCCTGAAGTGCGTGGTTTAGATTATTAATTTCCTCATTGAGAAAGTGCGGCTCACATATCCATCTTGCACGATCCACTAATGTTTTCATTATGCCTCTTTTCTGTCAGGGGTGGTGATTGGAGTTTTTGTGTAAGTACCGATCAGTGTGAGTAGGTTTCCTGTAGACCTTGTGACCTAACTGAAAGTTTGCTTTGCGGATGACCAAGGTATCCAGGAATGGGAGTTTTCCCTCGATTTCTTTCTCCGTTGTGAATTGTATGTTCAGGTGGATGTTGGTGAGATGATTCAAAAACCCCATCAATTCTTCCTCCCCATGGCTCCCCATGGCTCCAAATGATAAATGTATCATCCACAAACCGAAACCATACACTAGGTTTGTGGGGTGCTGATTCTAGAGCTTTTTTTTCAAAATGTTCCATGTAGAAGTTTGCTATAACTGGGCTGAGAGGGCTCCCCATGGCTACCCCATCCATCTGTTCATAGAATTCGTTATCCCATTGGAAGTAACTGGTTGTCAGACAATGATGGAATAAGGTTGTTACATCCTCTGGGAAAATCTGATTAATAAGTGCAA
The DNA here is from genome assembly GCF_028583425.1 of Eublepharis macularius. NCBI lineage: Eukaryota > Metazoa > Chordata > Lepidosauria > Squamata > Eublepharidae > Eublepharis > Eublepharis macularius. The sequence continues at coordinate 172,397,013 of NC_072792.1, forward strand.
TAGTGTCTTTTACTGGAACCTTGGTAAACAGGGATACAACATCAAAACTGACAAGTATGTCTTGTGGATTGAGTTTCAGAGAACTGATTTTGTGGATGAAAAGTGTTTTTGCCATATATCAAAGGAATTACTGATCAGATGGGAAAGCTTATGAAAAAGCATAACCTTCAAGCAGTATTCAGACCCACCTGAAAAATACAACAGATGCTACGATCAGCAAAAGACAGTAGAGACCCCCTCACCTCTGCAGGAGTATACCGTATACCCTGCAGCTGTGGACAAGTGTACACAAAGTGTAGCATCCAGGCAAGAATAAAAGAACATGAAAGACACTGCAGACTTGGACAACCTGAAAAATCAGCAGTGGCTGAACATAGCCTAACTCAAACAGGGCACAGTATCTTATTCCAGGACACCAAAATACTGGACAACACTTCCAACTACTTTGTCAGACTGCACAGGGAAGCCATTGAAATTCACATGCATAAGCAAAACTTCAACAGGAAAGAAGAAACCTTAAGAATGAACAGAGCATGGTTTCCAGTTCTGAAAAACACCAGGCTAACAAAACACTCTACACCCGACAATAGCCCTGCAGAGAAGATTAGCACATCAAGCACCAATCCATATGCAAAAGAACCTCCTCAGGATACAGTGAAGCCTCCCGCCATTAGCATTCCACACCCTGGGAAACTCTTACAGGATGACTCAGCTCAACCTCACCCCTCCTGAGTAGATATAAATGACCTGCCAACACCTTTTCCACACTGTGACACTGAGAGGTCTCTGTCTTTTGGTGCTACACCTCTGAAGATGCCAGCCACAGCTGCTGGAGAAACGTCCGGAACTACAATGCCAAGACCACGGCAATACAGCCCGGAAAAACCCACAACGACCAAGAAAAAAATGATTAAATATAGAGATCTGGCAATAGAAACCACACGACTATGGAAGAAGAATGCAACAGAAGTCCCCGTTGTCATAAGGGCACTTGGAACCATCTTGAAAAACTTTGCAATTCATATGGAAAACCTGCAGCTTTCTGACATAACACCTATAGAACTGCAAAAGACGGCGCTACTTGGAACAACGTACATATTACACTGATATCTGGTCGATACTTGGGTCTCTAGTGGAAACTTGTATCAGCTTAGCTCAGGGAACTAAGGACAAGCACTCCAAGTTCATAAATGAGGTAAGTTCATAATTGCAATGTCCCAAATATGTTTCTTTTCTTTGTTGATGTAGGTGTCTTCCTATTATTCAAACTGGGGATCCTTCCAGATGGTAGCCCTAGCTGAGGCTGGCTAAACAGCAGATTTCGTCACTTGGACTTCATCAGGGGCTTTTAAGGACCACTGCATAACATATACAATAAACATGAAGACATGGCAAAACATAATGCTGTTCATTTATAAAGCTACATGAATAACAAAATTATTTTAAAAAGCTTACTCGTATCTAGTCTAATTGTTTCACTGAACCTGGATGGTGACACAGATCAAATGTATCTCACGTACCTCCTCAAACTGACTGTGGCTTATATAGTGAAGCTCATCCCCTTCCAATTAAAGATGCAGTAACCCTCAAGATAATATGTGGGAAATTCATAACAAATAACAAGTACCACAAACCATGGGGATATTAGGCATGAAACGCCGGGCTTTTTCTTCCTCATAGATTCTCTACTTGTACACTAGGAGAAACCTAAATGTACTGCAACCACAGTAAAAACATGATTTTACTTTAACCCCAAAAGCACTGTAGTGCAAGCTCATTATTCAGTTCATGAGGTTGTAGGGCATTCAGTGAGAAAATCCATTTTGCTTCCCTTCTCAACAGTTCTCTGGTGATGTGTTGAGAGGAGCCCTTCTGTGCAACAAACAATGTTGTGACTTTAAGTGCAGAGGCATCATGTTTTAATTCAGAGAAATGCTGAGTCAAGGGAGCATCTACCACATTATTTCTAATTCTTGACATCTGTTCAAGGACTCTGACCTACAGTGGTTTTATAGTACTACCAACATATATTTTTGGACATGGGCAGATAAGAAGGTATACAACCCCACTTGTCTGACATGTTGAAAAATGTCTCAGGTAAATTATTTCGTCCAAGTGACGAAATCTGCCGTTTAACCAGCCTCAGCTAGGGCTACCATCTGGAAGGGTCTCCAATGTGAATAATAGGAAGACACCTACAGCAACAAAGAAAAGAAACATATTTGGAACACTGCAATTATGAACTTACCTCATTTATGAACTTGGAGTGCTTGTCGTTCCTTGAGTTGGACAGAATGGGGCTTTTAGTCCCCTGGTACAGACTTTGGAAATATTATTGTATGAACTGTATTCCTTTGTGTTCGTTGCATTTATTATTGGTTATGTAGAGTATTGTCACTTTAAACATAATTAAGCATTATTTCTAGTGAATAGATGTAAATTTCCTTCTGTTATCCCTGGGTGGTTTTTCCATTCTGTGTCTCTGTAATCAGTCACAAAGCAGAAGGCAATGCCCGTTTTTCTTTCACCCAACTGGGATCAGAAGCGCAGCAAGTGGCAATGCCTGTACCCCTTTTCCCAACCTGTATCAGGCGTGCAGCAGGCAGCAAAGCCCATTACCCCTTCACATTGCTGAGATCTGGTGCAGAGCAGGTGGCAATGCCTACCCCCCTCCTTCACTGGCCGGGATCAGTGACGGAGGAGGAGGGAATGCTTGCCTGCCCACTCTCCCCTTTCTAGAGCCTGTTGTATTTTTTCTTACAACAGGCTTTGTTTCTAGTTTGAAAATATTTACACTAAGCAGTTTTAATTGTTATTCTAACTCCTTTAAAGCTTATGATTTTTGTACTCTGTACTTTTATAATCCTTGTAGCAGACATCTTTATATTTGTTTTCCTTTATCCCTCTTTTTGTATTCCCTTCTTGTTTTAATAAAATATTTTTTTTAAAAATTCCCAGCTTCCAAAAACAGCTGCAGGAAACTGTATCCCCCTCCACTGATGCCCCTCTGAAAGAGCTTTGCTTTGCAGCGCCTCCAAAAGGAAGCCAAAGTGGGTACCCTCCTAACCTCAGGGAGACTATTCCAGAAGAAGAGAGCCATGGCTGGAAAAAAATATGTTTGAATAGTGGTCAATTTAATAAGTTTGTGTGCACAAAAAGCCAGAAGAAATTGCTAGGAATACTATGTGGGGACATAGGAATCTACTAAGAGAGACAAAAACACTCACCTCCCGAGGAAGTTCACTCTCAATCCATTTTATAGGGTTGTCTCGAGTCGAATCGCCATCTAGTACCGTCATCCTGAAGTCTCGCCTGGGAATGTTAAAGGCAGAATAGAGATGTGTGATATCTGATGAGAAGCACCTCTGTCAGATGCCAAATATTTAAAGCACTTCAGTGTGGCTGGAAGAATCCTACCTGTCAGTGTCAGCATGGTAAGAATAAGCTCTATAGGTATTTGGTGCGCGGACAGTGATGCTTGCCGTGGTATTTGTCTAGAAAAGGCGAAAGGTATTAGTGAGGAGAAATGGAACCAAAGATTCTACCGCTTCATTGAAGCTGAGACTTGAGCCTATGCAGTGTGGTGGTTTGAGTACCGGTCTGAGGGACGCCAAGGTTCAAGTCCTTACTAAGCTATGAAGTTCATTGGGTGCCCTTGAGCCAGTGTCTTCACCTAATGTACTTTACAGAGTTGGGGGGAAGGAGAGATAGAGGAAACAGAGATGCCAGCCAGAGTCCAGAGGGAAGGAGATAAGGGGGAACATCAGGTGGATGACATGAGAGCCAGTTTCGTGAGTGGTTAAGAGTGGCAGAACTCTAATCTGGAGAGCCATGTTTGATTCCCCACTCCACCACTTGAAGCCAGCTGGGTGACCTTGTATCAGTCACAGCTCTCTCAGGGCTCTCTCAGCCCTGCCAACTTCATAGGATGATTGTTAAGGGGAAAATAATAACACACTTTGCAAACCACTCTGAGCGGGCATTGCGTTGTCCTAAAAAGTGGTATATAAATTGAATGTTGTTATTGTTGTTGTTTTGGCACTTCCAGGTTTCCCACACAATGACACCCAGGGACTATTTTTTTATAATATTTTTCTCCCGGTGATGGGAAATTGGTGGTGGGAAATGGATGCAAGGAGGCAGGGAGAAATGCAAGAGTGGTGTGCAACCTAGAGGATACACCCATTTCCACCACAGCCATTCATTTCACAGCCATTCATTTCATCAATAACTTTGTGTGCTGAGAGATGCCTTGGGATTTAGCCGGCATATGAACAACATAGTCTCCCATAAAGCACAGGAAATGTTGAATTCTTCTTCTGCAAGGTTTCAGTCACACACAACATAAACTCTGGCAAAGAAAGAATATTAAGAGCTGAACCATGCTCAAAAGGAAGCCGACTTGTGCTGAAATCAGTGAAATTGTCTCCTATATAATGCATAGAAATGCTGTGGGTAAAACTATGTTTATCCATTGAAAGAAACCAAAGGAATATATATATTTTTCCCGGAGTACTGCAGAAAGAGAAACAAAGTCAGAAGCCTTTATGCTGCCTAAGCAGACTTCCTTCAGCTTATGGGGTTCTTCTGTTGATGGAACAGCCACTAACTTTGAATGAAGGCTCCTTAGACTGAATAAAGATAGGCTACTAATCAGTCATTCATTGGAAGGACATTTTAGGGATAAAAAGCACAGTCCTGTTATGAAGACTTAGACATCTCTTAGCCATCAGCTAAGTTATACCCTTCTAAGTCAATTGAATTCAGTAGGTTTAGAAGGGTGTACCTCTATGCCCGCCCACTCCCGGCCTTCCGAGAAGGGACGCCATTATGCAGGCCACATGCCACTCCTGGAAGTGCTCCCAATTGGTGCATGGGAGCACTGTCAGGGTGGCACGACAGGCCCTGGAGCGCTCTTGCAGTCCGCAACAGCCATATTTGGGCTGAACTGGGCTGGACTCGGGATGAATTGGACCTGATTTGGCCTGGATTGGGCCACTGTGGACCCTGGGACTGCTGCTGGATTCTGGCCCAATCGGGCTCAATTCAGGCTGCTGTGGCATGCCAGAGCATGGTGCACTGCCCAGGAGGGTGCCCTGCGTGATGCATTCCCCCACCGTTTCCCCCCACCAGCCAGGTAAGCAAGGGTGGAGGTGGAGGGTGGGAGCAGGGAATCCACCGTCCCAAGTGGTGAACTGGCAACCCTAACGTGAAGTCATCAAAACAGCTGAGTGCCAAGTCTCCTGCCTCCCGCCTGGATGATAAGGAGACCTGGCAATCCTAGACGTTGTATAGTGGATCAAACAACAAAGCACCTTGTTTCTTTTAACTTGAAGGTTTCTTTATTAACAGTAATGGTAGGGCAGGTAACTTGGCTTAGATGAAAAGATCTAAGAATACTCAACTGAGGCTGTTTCTTGTCCACTGGGCTTAGGGTTGTCCTGGCCTGGGTTTGAAGAGTGCTTGGTAGGCCCTGCACTCCTCCAACTTAAAGGAAACTCGGCATTCTCTTCTTTAATGGGCACATTGACCCCTTTCTTTTGGATTCCTTACTCAACCGGTTGCTGTGCTAACAGTATGCATGTGAACACTTTATTTTTAATAAACACTCCATAATATTGAACTCTGGTAATCCTTTGTTCCACCTAGACCTCCACCGTTGGAACACTATTCAAAAAGGACACGAGGAAAGCAGGGCAAATGGCCAATTCCCAGTGGTGTGCAAGTTCAGTAAGCTATCCTCATGGTAAACAGTTGCTGGGAAGTGGGAGCTGCAAGCATAAGGCCGGGCCTTAGAATGGCAGCGCGTTGATGGGAAGTGGGGAGCTCTGCTTCTCTTAGTGGGCAATTCCTACAAAGGCCAGTGGGTGGCAGTGGTACCAAAAGAGAGAGGGAGAACCCCTCCGAGAGTCAAGACAGCAGAGAGAGAGAAGTTTATTGCTGGTGCCTGGGGGGTGGGGGCAGGATGGAGTGGTACCTGCAGGCTAGCGGGGCTGTTTTGCCACAAAAGGTTTTTTATCTTTTTTGGATCCTTTTTGGTCTGTTTCAGGTTTCAGGTCTGCTGTATGGACATTTTTATACCGTTTTTAATGGCTCGTTTTGCTTTTATATCGATTACTAATGATGATACTATGGTATTATTTTCACTTGTACGTTTCCAGAAGCAGAATGCTGGAGAGGCAGCAAAACTGTTTCCATTGTCAATATACTATACAATTACAGCCAGAGTTAATAAAAAGACTGTTTCTCATCTACTGCTTGGCCAGTGATGGGTTCATGTGGCACCCTGAAAGGGCTTTGGTTCTTTCCTTCATGGCTCGCAAGAAGGTGCTCATCATGACTGAAAGAAGGAAGGAAGGAAGGTGACATCCAGCTCTGGACTCCTGCAAAGAACCTCTAGGTCCTTTCTATCCATTAGGAGTGGACATTGGATCCCTTTATCTCCTCTCTGCCATTCTACCATTCCCATGCTGGGCATATCAACAAATCCAGCACCACCACATTTTTTGCTCCAAGCCATATTTTAAAACTCAGCAGAGTATAAATGAAGGGAACTTAACTCAATGGCAAAGGAAACTTGATTCTCAAAATCTTATACCCTAGAAATTTTGTTGGCCTTTAAGGTGTTATTGGACCTGAGTCTTGCGCAACAAAACAGCTGTTAGGGCTGCATGCTTTGCTGTGTCAGGACGGAGGATGTCTCCTGTCCTACTTTGCAAGGCCTGTTGATTCTGTGTGGCTCTGATGTAAGAAGCTCTTCTCTGCTGTTATCTCTTTCCCAGCCTGCAGTTTCTCTGGGAAGCCCTTGAAGTTTCTCACTCATCATCTCTGCTGCGTTCTGCTGTTCATCTATTACACTTCGATGACTGTTCTCTGAAGGGAAGGTGGGACTGGGGCTGGGCTTAGAATCCTATATACAGTATGTGCTTGTAGTGAAATACCATTCCTGGCAAAGAAGGTAATAGATAATGCACTGGTAGCTTATCAAATAGCTTCAACTCATGCAGTGAAGTCTTTGAAGGTTACATGGCAGAACCTTACATGCTGCAATATTCACCCTTCAGAGAGTCCCAGATATTTTTAATTATTTATTTATATATTATATTATGTATGTCATTTATAATCTGCCATTCTCACTGAGACTCAAGGTGGATTACACAGTATGAGATTAGTACAATAAGTATCAAGTACATTTCCATACAGTATCAAGGACTTTTCCATAATTACTCAGTATCAAAACGAAGGCACTCATAATTTTACTCATCCCCTGAGAGGTGGAATTCTTTGCCGAGCACTCACAGTTTAGGAAGGTGGCTCGTACAATATCAGGAGCCTGTTCTGGCACAATGAACATCTTAGTTTGGCTACAGAGTGATGAGTTTGTTTTAGAAGTTCCTCTTTCACCTTTAATATAATCTCAAACGTCGCTGTCTAGTAGAAGTAAAACAGGGACACCACAGAGAAGAAGCAAGTAGCAGATTACTGTCTACAACTTTTAGGAGTATGTAAATAATTCTTACCTCTATAAACTCCCAGGAGACATTGGAGATTGCTCTATTCTTTATAATGCGACCGTAGTAAGAAAGTATCGGATTGAATAGTGTCTTACTACCTTGAAATCTGTAATCAACATTTGGGATGATGCTAGAAAGACACAGGAGAAAAGCACCTTAATTGCTGGGGTCCAGACAAAAATCCTCCAGAACATCAAGATTTAGGGGTGCAGAATTCCCATAACCCTGAGATTCATGCATCCTTGGGAAAGCGCAACTATGTGGCAAAATAGAAATGATAAAAATAAACCCAAAATAACACTTTCCATGCAAACACTGTGGTTTTTTTTATTAAGAACGGGATGTTCTGCAACACAGCTGCACAGCAACAAATAGTTAGAAAATACACTTAAATTAGATTTCAAAAATGAAAATGCTTTTGAACATACAAAAAGAACTAAGAATGTAATGGAAGTTTAATAACAAATTTCTCTGAGAGGCAGTTTTGGGAGCGTCTTAACCGGATCGATGCATGCGCAGTTCCCCCTTTGTTATTAAGCTGCCAAGAAGAGAGATACACTTTGGGAAACAGTCTGAAACATCTGCGGAAAAAGCCCCAGAGAACCAGAGAGGTTTTATTCTCTGTGAGCCTTTGGAGGTGAGAGATATCTTTTGCTTCTATACTTCCTAGGCGTGGGCTGGGAGAGAAGAAGAGAAGTGTAAAATGGCGACTAAAAAGAGCTGAAAGACTTAACACAGCTTATCACCACCTCAGAACAGAATGTTAGGGGTGATATTAAGGCACTCAAGAAAGACTTGAAACAGATGGCCATAGAAATTAAGAGCATAAAAAATATTGCTGACAAGGCAGCCCAGAAAGCTGAAGCTAATGAGGCCAAAATTAAGGAACTGACTAGCAGATTAGCCTCTGTAAACAACCGTCAAAGGAGGAGAAACATTTGTTTATCTGGCATTCCTGAAGATATCTTAAAGACTGAGCTTGAAGCAAAATTAACTGAATGGCTTGAACAATATGAAATAAAAATTGGCGTGGAGGAAATAGAAAGAGCACACAGATCTCTTCGCCCCAAACCTGGTCTGGGAGCAAAGCCAAGAGATATTATTATGGCATTTGCAAGAGAAAAAACAAGAGACAGTGTTTATAAAAGGCTAAAAAGTCAGAAGGACCTATAGTTTAATGGATCTAAAGTGATAATAAGACAGGACCTTTCTCCAGAGACGCTGCAGCAAAGAGCATTGTTAAAACCTTATACTCAAAGACTCTTTGACAATGGAATATTGTTTACATGGGGACACCCAGCGGTAATTTTTGTATTTAGAGGTAAACTCCTGCGTGCAAAAAACCCAGAAGAGGCAAGGAGAATGATGGAGAGACTGGGAATTAGTACGGCGTCATTAGAATTAGAAAACACGGAGGATCAAGAATCTGCGCAACAGGAAGCTTTTGATATTACTCCAACTAGTAGCGAAGAAGAAGGAGGGGGGTTGAGCCAGACATTACAAAGTAAGCCAAAGCGCCTGAGAAATGACACTAGTTGCTCTTAGGTTACATTTGGTACTTCATAATAAGGCTCCGTTTGGAGATATAGCATTGATGTTAATTTATTTTTGATTTTTTTTTCTTTTGAATGGATAAAATATGAAATAAGCAAGGTGGCTTCTAATGAAATATGCTTAAACTAAATAATAAGGGAGGAGGGGATGGGAACACAACGAAGAGGTCAGGAGGCATATGCCACTTGTATACCCCTTAGGGGAGGCTCTTCGGGAAGGGGGAAGGGGAAGGGGGGTGACCATCAAAGTAAGAAAGGATAGAAATGAGCACACATATATCAAATTTACAAAAGAGAATGGTTGAGATAATTTAATTACTTTCTTTGAATATAAATGGATTGGCTTCAAATCTAAAGAGGTACAGATTAAAAAATTTGATCAAAAAACAGGGAATAAATATAGTATGCCTACAGAAACCCATAAAGGCAAAAAAAGATAAGAAACATTTGCTGAATTCCCCATTATGGGAAACAAAGGTGGAGGCAAGAGGAACTAAAAAGGCAAGAGGGGTAGCTATCCTTGTACACTCAGGTTTAAAGATACAAGTATTAGATCAAATATTTGATTCAGAAGGGAGATATGTTTTTTTTTAATTTAAGCTGAACAGCAGGAAGTTTACAATAGCTTATATATACGCACCAAATACAGGTAAAGTAAGTTTTTTAAATAAGGTATTTCAGAAATTACAGAATTTCTACGAAGGGGAATTGGTTGTAGCAGGAGATGTTAATTATGACTTTAAGAAAACTAAAACTTTGAAACTTAAGAAATGGAAATTGAAGGACGCATTTACTTATGGAGGGAAAACACCACAACCTACATATTTTGCTAATAGATCTAAGACTTTTTCATATATTGACTATATTTTGATTAAAGGAAACAAATGAGATGGAGGTGGTGAAAACAATAACTGAACCTATAAGGATTTTGGATCATGCCCCTTTGATAGTGCAACTCAAATTAAGCAAAGACCAGAAAGAGAATATTTGGAAATATAAGGCTAATATGCCGTTAATAGAAAAGGATCAGATGGACTTAAGAAGAGATATAGAGCTCTATTTTACAGAAAATAAGAACTCAGTTACAGAAGAAGTGCTCTGGGACACTGCTAAAGCAGTCATAAGGGGAGTTTATATTGCTAAAGAAATTAGAATTAGAAGGGAAAATAATAAGGAAAGAAGGAGGAAAGTAAGCGAAATTATACAAAAACAAAAAGAATTGCAGGAAAACTACAGTAGACAGACTCAAGAACTCCTAAAAAAACTTTAAAAAGAGCTAGAGAATTTAGACTCTTTATCTATGTGGAAGAAAGAAATATTAGTGAAAAATGAATATCACAGAATCAATATAAATACAATGAAAAGAATGGCCAATTATTTAAAGACAAGGAAGGAAAAGCAAAAAATTGGATGCATTAAGGGGGGTGGGGAGAAACAGCTTTTGAAAAATACTCAGATAAGAGAAGAATTTGCTAAATTTTATCAACAGTTATTTAAATCTGGAGAAAATCAAAAATTTGATGAACAATTAGACAACAAATTAACGATAGAACAGAGGGAGAGCCAGAATAACGATATCACACGACAGGAAATAGCAGAAGTATTAAAGGGTCTAAAAAATAGAAAAACCCCTGGTTTGGACGGATTCACTGCAGAATATTATAAAGTAATGGCGGAGTTACTGATACCAGAAATGCTAAGATTATTTAACTACATATTAAAAGAAGGTAAAATGCCAGATTCATGGAAGAAAGCTGAGATCCTTCCAATTCTAAAACCCGAGAGAGACCCTTTAGATACAAATTCTTATAGGCCAATTAGTTTATTGAATCAAGATTACAAAATATTCGTAAAAGTTCTAGCTAATAGATTGGAGAAACACTTACCAAAACTAGTTAAGGAAGATCAATATGTTTTTTTTCAAGAATAGATCTATAGCCCATCCATTGAGAAATATATTAAATGTTTTGTTCGGTAAAGAAAAGAAAACCCTAGCCCTACTAAAATTAGACGTTTATAAGGCGTTTGACACCTTAAATCATAATTATTTAATGCAGGTATTGGAGAAATTTGGTTAATTACCGAGTCCAGAACAAGATCCAAATCAGAAAGACGAAGAGTAGTCAAGTCCGAAGTCAAAAACCAAATTCACCAGATCAAGCAATAAAGCACTAAAGCACGGAGCTGCAAAGCAGACGTTCTCTCCAAGCGGCGGCAAGAAGAGAACTGAGGGAAGGGACCGTTGGTCGCTGGGAAGACGTGACCGTTTGGGCGGCAAAACGGTCGCTGAGGCGCACGACAAACGGCCCCTTCGAAGCTATAGAAGCGTTAAAGAATTGTCCAGCGGCTGGCCTGCGCCTGCGCAGTCCCCTTGTGTGGAGGCACAGAAGAACGAAGATGAACTGCTAGTTATTTTAGAAGATTTCAAGTCAAGCCCGGGGCTCGGTGTCAGTATTAAGAAATCTGAAATAATGTTTCTTAACATAGATAGGGAAACTAAAAGAGAGATATTAGTTCTAACGGGGATGAATTCAGGAGTAAGTAAAATTAAATATTTAGGAGTATATCTTGCTAGAAACATAGAGAAGCTACAAAAAATCAATTATAATAAGGTTTGGACAAAGATAACAAAGAAATTGAAGGATTGGAAGAATAAACATTTGAGTATTTTAGGGAAAATTAGAGCAGTTAAAATGTTTATATTACCAAAGATGTTATACCTACTTCAGGTACTCCCAATAGAACTTAACCAGAAAGATATAGGGAAATAGGATGAAAATATTAAAAATTGGGTGTTTGGCCGGAAAAAGGCAAGAATCTCAAAAAAATTGGTATATATGCCCCAAGATGATTTAGGATGGGGACTCCCACATTTGCAAGCTTATTATGATGCATTTCAGTTGAAAGCATTGATGGAGCTAGAATGGAGGAAAGGGGATAAGTGGGTAAGATTTGAATCTGCAATCAATAAGGGAGCAGGTAGTTATGGAATTTATGCTAGAGATCTGCAAAAGGAGATAAGACAAGCAAAGGGCCCAAGAAAAATAGCCTTGATTGCTTGGAAGAGGTGGAAAACAGCTATGATTCCACAGAACTCAAAATGGACTCCACTTAAGTATATCTGGGAGAAGGAGATGAACCCGAAATTTGGGGAAGATCTTAAGGCGGAAGGTATAACTAGAGTGAAGGATATGTATAATGGTCAAGGGGATTTGTTACCACTTCAGGAATTGAATCAAAAATTGGGGGAAATATATTGGTTAAATTTAATGGGGTTACACCATTTAATTAAACAAGATAAATATAAAGAAGCTATTAAAAGAGAAGACAGTAATATAGAACATGCATTATATGTGGATGAAATAAAGAAAGGGCTGGCAGGGAAAATCTACCTTGAATTGGTGAGGGATAAGGAGTTTATGTTTAGAACTCTAAAAAATAAATGGAATAAAGAAAAACAAATAACTTCTGAGGAGGTTAATAAGTTAATGGTGAATTTGAAGGCAATTAAGCTAGAAAAGTATAGAGAACTTGAAAGAAAGATAATCATGAAATGGTATAGAACTCCTGCCCAATTGGCATACATGCTTAAAGGGATGAAACCTAACTGCTGGCATTGCAATGCAAAAGAAGGGTGGTTCTTCCACTTATGGTGGGAGTGTCCAAAGGTCATAGATTTTTGGGGAAACATACGGGGAAAAAGGTATGTAAGGTCAACCTTAACATAGATGTAGATCTATTATTCATGGGTGTATTGGGAAACATTAGAATTGAGAAACAAAACCAGGATATTTTCAAAGCAATGTTACTAGCTGTACATGCAGTGATTGCATACGGTTGGAAGGAGAAGTTAAAATGGACCTTAGAAAGATGGAATGATTACTTGTATGAATATATTCAATCGGATATGTTGGAATGTTTAAAAAAAGATAAGGCATGGGATGGAAAAATGGAGGAGATAAAAGAGAAATGTTCTGTATATTTTCAATGGGTGTATAATGGAGAAGCCAATACAGCTATATTTGGAAAATTGGAAAAAATGTGCTCGTGGCTAAAAATGTAATTTGTAGTTATAGGATGGCCACCTTGCGGCGGGGAGGGTTACAAAAGGGAAAAATGATGTATCATAGGAGAACTGGGACTGTATTGAAATGTAATAATATGTGATGCATTAATTTAAAAAAAGGATGCAATGGAAGTGTGAGCCCATTAGAATTTAAAAAACACATTTTCACCAGTGTTCATGGTCCCTTCGGAGAGAGGGAAAGGCAGAGGAGGCCGTAAAGTGTAAATCTCCTTTGGACTGCTCACTGGGATAGCCCTATATCACATTTCTATCACAAGAGCACTTGGGGGTACATAGCAGGAAGATTTTAAAAAGAAATCCAGTATGCCATGATTTTGAAATCTTTTCTCATTCTTACCCCTTCCCAGTTTCAGTACCTGTATTTCTGGCCAGCTGATAGAGTCATTTCACATGCTGCGAAGTCCACCTGGACTGTCAGCAAATGTGTCCTAGTCGTTTCCTGGAGGTGGTGGAGAGTGCCCTCAAGTCATAGCTGACTTATGGCAACCCTTGTTGGGGTTTCCTTGGCAAGAGACTAACAGAGGTGGTTTGACATTGCCTGCCCCCATGACCCTGGTCTTCATTGGAGGTCTCCCATCCAATTACTAATCAAGGATGACCCTGCTTATCTTCAGAGATCTGACAAGATCAGGCTCTCCTGAACTATCCAGGTCCTGCTGAAGACTTAATTCCCAGGCATGCATAGGCCACACTTCGATCAGGACTGTGATGCATGGCAACTTAAGTCTCCCTCATATACCATTTTCCTAACCTCATATGACTTAAGCAGGGCTGGATCAATGGGGGGGCAGGGGGTAGTCTGCCCCTGGCACCACCAAAGAGGGGGCGCTGGGTGCAATTGCCAGCCCCGGGAGCATGCCTGGGGAAAGGCGAATGGCGCGGGCAGCCTCCCAGCCACCCACACTGCCTTTTGCCTTTCCCTCAGGACAAGGGGTGGCCAGCTTGCGGGAAAGGCAAAAGGCATCATGGGTGGCTGGGAGGCCACCCGCACCATTCACCTTTTCCCCAGGACAAGGGGCGCGCGGCAAGCCAGCTGCCCCTTGTCCTGAGGGGCAGGTGAATGGCGCAGGCAGCCTTCGAGTGACTTGTGCTGCTGCTAACTCCGTGGCATGCTGGGACAGTCGGGGCAGGAGCCGCCCCAGCATGATGACATCATGGGAGTGATGTCATCACGCTGCGCCAGCAGCGTGTGCGTGCTATGCGAGCGCGCGTAGAGCCTGACTACAGTTGCCCTGGGCGTTAGCGACCGTAGATCCGGCGCTGGACCTAAGGAGCTTCTTTTTGCCCCTTAGGGGAATACATCTGGTTGATCAGTACACATTTCTCCAACAGGGCAAACAACGGCTCCCAAGTCAGGGAAACTGCATGGGAGGAGGGGTAACCCCATCTCACTTGGGCAACCATCTATACAGACATTGTAAGGTGTTAATTGGCCCATAGATTGTAAAAACTGAGTGCCTGCAAGGTTGTACTACTCAAGCACCCCAAAGGTACTCCTTTTACAAAAGGGAGTGTCCAATGAAAGTGGATTTACTGACAAAATTAACGGAATTGCTATGCACCTTCTTAGAAATATGCTGCTTGTTTAACAATTAATATTGAATATCGCCAGCGGGAACATTTCAATTTTTGTTGAGATATTTGCCATTCCCACCACCTCCTCCATTAAGAATAAGAAAAAAGATAGTCTTTAGAAGGTAAATTTTACTTTTGGAGTATAAACTCACTAGAGACGTTTCTCGCCTTCTAGCTGGGAATAGTAATAATGAGAGTTGTCGGGCTGGTTGACTCCATCCCCCGTTATAACAATTATGTACTTGGATACATTTTTGTATCGCTCGTTGTAAGCTGGCAAGAGAAAATCCGAAGGTTATTGTCATGGCAGATGCATGCAAGTCCCACTCCAATCCTGACACCAGTTGAGCAGAACAGAAGAAGAGCCATTGCAAACCTCAGAAGAACTACTTCTCTTTGCGGCAGTGGTGGACTTCAACGAGCCCTTCTGAAACTCTGCCTCCCATAACTGTTCTGCCCCCCCCCCCACCCCCCGCAACCCGACATTCAGTTTGCATCTACAAGGATTTTACTTGCTTACCTAGGGGGTCCACATGAGAAGCCAGCTCAGTGAAACGGGGATGGTTTATCCTTTGGGTTATATTCATGTCATAGAAAGGCCTCAACATATAAGACCAGCCACAATATGCATCATATAGGTGCTGGAAATTCTGCACAAAGAACATGAGACTTGGATGCATTTGAGGACACACTCAACAGAACTGGATTGTACAGCCCTTCATTAGAAGAAGTCCAGGGTCCAAAATCATTCTAGCCAATAAAAATGGCCAAAATGTTCAGGATTATCCAAGGGGAGGGCCAATTCGGTATTTCTGGGAACAGCTTAATTTTTGTCAACAAACTTGGGAACTACCATCACAAACTGGTGGACAAGCAGTGGTGATTAGAAAAACAAAAGGCACTGTGCTGCTGTTGCTGCTATCTTCCAGCCCCACTTGATCCCCCCCTGGGGGAGGTTAGACTTCATGGGTTATCTTTGCACATGCACATTCTGTCTATTAATTAATCAGAACAACACTATTGATCCAATTTAAAATGCTCAGTTAAAACAAACATGCTCAGGTTTGGCATGCAACAAGTGAGACCAGCCACACAATTTATCCTCGTCCCACCCCAGATGCCCAAGACAACTGACTGTGCAATCCAAAGCAGAGTTATTCCCTTTAAATACCCTCAACTTCAATGGAATTAGAAGGTATAATTCTCCTTAAGACTGCATTGCCATACAACCAAAGACAGAAACACTTTTTTGTTATATTGATATTTTTCAAGCAAATAGTGGGGAAGGAGACCGGGAACAGCCGTGAGAAAGCACTGAGAAAATGTGCATGCAAATTATTCTTTCTTTCTTTCTTTCTTTCTTTCTTTCTTTCTTTCTTTCTTTCTTTCTTTCTTTCTTTCTTTCTTTCTTTCTTTCTTTCTTTCTTTCTTTCTTTCTCTGTCTGTCTGTCTGTCTGTCTGTCTGTCTGTCTGTCTGTCTCTTTCTCTGTCTGTCTGTCTGTCTGTCTGTCTGTCTGTCTGTCTGTCTGTCTGTCTGTCTGTCTGTCTGTCTGTCTGTCTGTGTTATTTATTGTCTGCTTTTCTCACTAAGACTCAAGGCAGAATACACAGTGCAGGTCAATACAGTCAACAAATGGAAAATTCAATAAACAATAGAATAGGGTAAAGACTGCAGAAAAACAGGCAGAAATCTGATACAGAGCAGAAAATGGTGTCAAAAACAAACAAACTGACATATTACAAGATTCCAAAACCACTCAGTACAAGCATACTTACAGCACCTGAGAGTACGCTGGTCCCATAGAGCAACTCGGGAGATCTGTGGTTGCCTAACAGAGTTCACAGGGACGAGATTGGAGTTCCCATGGCCACATAACACCCCCTTTCTCCCTCCTTTCTCCTGGGTGTCTGCTTCCATGTTACCAACTGTATCCAATTTGCAGCTCCACACTTGGAAGGAAGACCTGCCCATCAAACTAAGTTGGGCTTTGATTGGGGTGTCCAGGGAGACAGAGGGAGTGCAGCATGCATTCAGGCAGCCCCTCCCTCCATTGCTGAGGCAATTGATTGAAGGTGCCTGAGTATCTGGCTTCCCAAAAGTGGCTGAACTGAGAACAAGTCCTGCGATGACCACCTGTTCGTCTCAAATGGCACCTCACGAATGGCCTGTTCATGGGTTTTTTCCATTCGTAATGCTGTTAGTGCCCATGTCTAATCATGAGGCAAGTGGCCAGATTGGGCATATCAAGATAGGGACCCTCTTCCAGCCTAAACTAAGTTTGGAGAAGGCGATTTTTGCTTCTGTATTAACTTGCTTCTCTATATTAAAATAATGCAAACAATTTTATGAAGGGTTCGAGACGGCTGCTCACAACACACAATCAAAATGCAATTTGTATAGATGTGGATCATGGAGATGCTTGACTGCAACTTGAAACTCACCTTGGTCAAATTCAGCAAATCCATTGCAATGGGAATAATTGCCACAACCCTATGGTCAACTGCTGCTGTTAGCCAAGAGACCCAGCCACCCTGCAGGAAGGAGAAAGCAGAGAGAGTAAAAGATTCAAGGGGGTGGGGAAGAAGAGAAAGAGTTTTACACAGTAATTATGTGACAGTGAGGAGGCGATGCACATGCAAACAGCAATACGGGCAGAAGCTTATGAATTCCAGCAGCTCAAGTATGCCATTCACACGTACCGAGGCAATTCCTGTCAACGTAAAGTTTTTGATGTCTTTATAAGCCTCCTTCTTCACAAATTTTTTAATCGTGTCCATGGCTTTCACAGCGGCCTGCAGAGACAGAATAAGAGAACAGCCTCATCACAGGTAATACAAAACGCTTGCACAGAGATTGCCTACATGACCCATCTTCTAAAGGTAAGGTGAAGTCCCCTGTGCAACCACTGAGTCATTACTGACCCATGGGGGGACGTCACATCACAACATTTTCTTGGCAGACTTTACCTTCCCTATTTTCTATGGCACCAGAAAAACACAATTTCAAAACCTGTTTCCATTTAGGGTGCCATGATACTCTAAACTCATGCCACCAAACTAATCATGATGGGAAACTGTTCAGAAGTCAAACCATAAGTGTTTGTTAAGTTGCATAACACTGCTTGTCCTTTTGCTGTTGAAACATCGCATTTGACAAAAATACCCACTCTTAGGGCTTTAATTCTTTGCATGTGTGTATGGCTAGGATTCAGGCTATGAGAACATTTCCGCCCCACACAAACCTTTGGGAATGCCTCACCGCAGCCTGTACCCCTCCCTGCCACACCTCCTCCATAAGAATCTTGTCAAGGGCCTACTGATATCTTGACCCTCATATGCATTCCCCCCAAATTACCTGGAGGTGTCTATTTTTTATCCCTCCCTGGCAGCAATACAGTGCTTTTTGAAGGATGAAGAACATAGAAAAGATGGTTTTCATCACACTGGGTGACTAATTGGCCTTTGAACTTCTCAGGAAACACCTCAGTGGGCCATTGTTCAGATGAGTCAGAGACTGCAGTCACTAAAAGTTCAGGATGTGTTTGCCAGGGCTGCTGGGACAAGGCTGTCTCTTTGTTGGCAGTGGCACAAGAGGAGGCAACAGGCAAACCTACATCATTGCTGCGCTTGGGTCTGAGGAGATGAGCAGGAGGTGGCCATTGCATCTGTGCCTCCTGGACAACCATTATCTTGATGAGTGGGAGGCAGCGGCTGTCCCCTCTTCTTTGTTGTGAAGAGGACAGTCCAAGAACAAGCACAGTGGCCATTGCCTCTGTACCTCTTTGTGAGAAGACATGTAATATGCAACTGCCAAAAGGAAGGACCTTCAGCTCAGTATATCCTGGTGCATCACAAGAAACAGGCTGTTCATAGGAGGTAGCTGATCACATGACATGGGCCAATCAGATAATATGGACTCCAGTTCAGTTTGGACCTCCCAGTGCACCTCTGAACTCATAAAGCAGCAGACCCATAAGTTAGGATTGATGGAATAAGTGACTCAGCCTGCCTTTGGACACTGGGGGGTGTTGCATGTCTCTTTGAATGTAATGTATAAGTCTAGCAATCTGCCACTCTCTTGTCTAAGGTGGGAACATCTGCTGACTCCTCCTCTCTTGCCTTTGTGCCTCTTGGGAAATTTCAAACCTTCCATCATGTTCTTTCCAAAGCGAAAAGATGTAAAGCCACCATGCTCCTTATGGAGCCCTTCCCTTCTTTTTGTCCACAAACCCACACCTACAACCTTGCTGCCTAGTTTCAGGCCGTGGTATTAGAATAGGGAATGTAACTCTTTAGATTAGGATCTTTCCCTTCTTATTACCAGAAGATATTGCTATGGAAGAAATCTGATACAATAAGTTCTATCTTTCTATGAATTTTGTCTGAGGATTAATTAATGCACATTTGTAAGGGTTTAAATGCTTCTGACTAAATAGCTCTGCTATGATACTCTGCTTACTAAACCAAAACCAAACTAAAAATACATAATTCCTAACAAGGATGACATGAAAATACAAGCAATTCCTGAAAGAGATTGTTTTTGGCTTCAGTAGCCAGCCGTAGAGGACACAAATTGGAGTGTTACCTTGACCATCGGGAATTGCACAAGCCAATGCGGGGGTGTAGCTGAGTCATTCAGAAACCTCCACCAGGAATATGCCATTATATCATATCCTGTAATATTCTTCCATCCTAATGGGTGTTTCTGGAACGAACAACAAAAGATCCACACATGATAAATTACTTTTAGGGAAAAAATTAAGATTTCATAGCTGGATATTTAAAAGATATTGGTCTCTCTGTCCTGAACATGGATGGCCAGGCTAGCCCAATCTTGTCAGCTCTTGGAAGCTAAGCAGGGTTAGCCCTGGTTAGTACTTGGATGGGAGACCATAAGGAAGTCCAGGATCTCCATACAGAGGCAGGCTATTGATAACCAACTTGGAATGTTGCTTTCCTTGAAAACCCTACGAGGCTGCCTTAAGTCACCTGGGATGTTAGCATTTTCCACCAACACCCAAGTGCTGCTGAGCAGCCTGAATACCCCAGACCAGACCAGGCTCCTCAGACCTTGTAAACTAAGCAAGGTTAGCCTTGGTCAGAACTTGTATGGGAGACTACCAAGGAAGTTGAGGTTTGCTATGCAAAAGCAAGCAAATGCAAATCTGCTCTCTTCATCTATTGCCTTGAAAGCATCTCAAAGGGTTGCCATAAGTTGGCTGCTACTTGATTGTCCCTTACACACACATTGGTCCCTCAGGTGGGATGTCATCATAAAGGTCTTTTCCACTGGAGCATGACAGTGAAAATGACTCTGCTGCAATGAAATTGAAGAATAGAGCAGTAGATCCACTCGCTGATTTGGACAATAGAGGGAAGTTTTAGCACAGACGATGCTTTAAGTACTTACATAGAAGGTGAGTGGCTGGATGGGAACCGGCCTCAGCAATGCTACAACCCTGCAAGAGACAACAGTCACCTCCTGGTTGAGTACAAAGTGGGCTCTTAGCTGATTGGTTTTAAAATGAAAGGCAGAATCTTTCTCAATACATGACAGTGGGGGACAACTTGAAGTGGCATAATATGAAGTTCCTTATCATCCAGCCAGTAATGCTTTCAAGTAAATGTGTGTATGTGTCTTTAAGTGCTGGGTGTGAGATAGGTGAAGAGTGGGGATGAGAGAGGGATGAGTGAGTGATATGATTGGTTGGTGACAGTGTGTGGGTGGAGTGAATGAAGTTTTAGACTGAGAGTGGAGAAAGAACAGTCAGTCAGAAGGAAGCAGGCTAGCTGTGTGCTGCCTGAGTATGTTGAGGTTTTTATGAGAGAAATATAACCTGTGTGGAACCTGAAGTGAGCATGTTTGTGAAAGAATTCTTAGTCAGGGAAAGAGGCCAGCTGTGGGCTGCCTGAGCAGGTTTAATATTTCTATGAATAATAGTCAGAAAAAAGCAGGCAAGCTGTGTGCAGCCTGAGTAAATTTAAGCAGTTCTAAGAAAAATATTCAGTCAGGGCAAGAGAGGCTAGCTGTGTGCTGCCTGAGCAGTTTAAAGCATTTCTGTGAGAGAAATATTGAGTTAGAGAAACTGTGTAAGAAGAGTTCTATATGAATGAGTTTAAATGAAGTAACTTTAAGAACCGTGACCTACTTTTATGAAACTGA
Source organism: Eublepharis macularius (assembly GCF_028583425.1). Classification (NCBI taxonomy): domain Eukaryota; kingdom Metazoa; phylum Chordata; class Lepidosauria; order Squamata; family Eublepharidae; genus Eublepharis; species Eublepharis macularius. The sequence continues at coordinate 172,417,905 of NC_072792.1, forward strand.
TACACTTCTTGAAAAAATAAAAGTTTGTTTTGTTTTGTTATATCCCAGAGTAGCTGTCATTGCTATATCCCATTCCTATCCTCAGGGCCACATAGAACCACGAAGGAGCCTGACACTTAAGAATGTTACGAAAGGGAAAACTTAAATAAAATATATTGTCGAAGGCTTTCACAGCCGGAGAATGATGGTTGTTGTGGGTTTTCTGGGCTGTCTTGCCGTGGTCTTGACATTGTAGTTCCTGACGTTTCGCCAGCAGCTGTAACTGGTATCTTGGAATATAATATCCCTGGTGGCAGCAAACTACCCAGAGGGTGTTAAGAGAAAGATAAAAGGCAAAATATACCCAAGAGAAAATAAGGGTCATGACAAATGGTGGCAGGAGAAAAATTTTTAAGTGGGATATAATAGCCTGAGATGAAGGAACATTCTGAGAGAAAGGCATTCTGAAGGGACAGATAGCCAAAGAGACAGAGTGTTCAGTTAAATCCTATGAGGAATACAGAACTGTTATAAAGGAAAGACACAGAAGAACTAATAGGATTTATAAGAGAGAACATAATCTGCTGAATTTTAGTAAAATTGTAGCAGGAAATACAAGTAAAAGAGAGGAAAATGGCAGAGTTTATGGGGATGAAAAAGGAAGCTCTGGTTCAGAAGTGCAATGAATTAAATTTACCTCATGAGGGGGAAAGTGTAGAAGAACTGAGAGTTATACTGATACAGAGCATTGCGGAGCCAAGTAGAACTGCAGAGGAGAGAGACCTTGGCTGAATGTATAATCCAAATCCAGAATATTTCGAGTTTCTGAAGAAACAAAAACAGTTTGAGATGGAAAAGTGAAATGAACAAAAGCCGCTTGAAAAGGAAAAGTTGAAGCAGAACAAAAATAGCTTGAATGGGAAAAGCGGAAAGCTGAAATGGAACTTAAAAGAGTTCAAGAGATGGAAAGGCAAACCAGTTTGGAAGCTAAAAGACTACAATTAGAAAGAGAGAGACTTAAGAATGGGGACAAAAAGGAGGGAAACTCTGAACCCAGAGATGATTTAACCCCGAGTTACCCCAAAAGATTTTATGGGATTTTATGAGAAGATCCACAAATTTTCCTGTCCATGTTTGAAAGATCTGCTCAGAACTGTGGAATACCAAAGACACAATATATGAAGTATTTGCCCAGCTTAATTAGAGGGGAATTGGCTGAGATATACAACACATTTCCCTCAGATAAACCTGTTATTTATGCCGAATACAAAGAGGCAGTATATGACAGATTTAGGCTAGGTGCTGATTACTTCAGAAATTTAGAAGCCTAGTACCTCAGAAAGAGAAGTCATTTAAGTCTTTTAGTGCCAAACTGGCAGACTATTTTGATAAGTGGATTTCATCTGCCAAAGCTAACTCTAAAGAAAGAATAAGGGATCTAATGATTTTGGATCAGTTTTTATTTCAACTTCCTTCAGAGATCAGACTTCTGGTTACAGACAAGCTTCCAGAGAATGTCAACCAAGCATCAGAATGGGCAGATAGATTAACACTTAATAGAGGAGGTTGGGATTGCGATGAAAAGAAAGACTATTCTTATAAACCAGAGTTTAAATCAAGTAAAGGACAAGAGGGAGAAAGGAAAGGAACATGTGAGAGAGCTGAGACTATACAAAGTCAGGATAAAAATACAGAAAGAAACCAAGATGGATACTGGAATGATAGAAGATGTTTTGTATGTGGTCTGAAAGGGCATTTAGCTTACAAACATCTAAAGAACCAACCCAAGAACACAACACTTGAGCATGTACGGAGGGTCACTAGAACTAACGCAAAGAATCAGAGTGAAGAAACTAGAAATTCCAAAAGCTCAACAAACACAAATGAAACACCCAGTAAGAACACTGCCTTACCCATAAACACTGAAGAAACAGTTTGGCCCTTTTCACACTACTTACGCGAACATGCAATGACACGGAACATCGTGCTACAAACGCGGAAAATCATTTTTTGTCATGCAAATCTCGCGCGACAAAACACGGTTTTCCGTGTTTGTGGCACAATGTTCCTCATCGTCGCACATTCTCGTAAGTAGTGTGAAAAGGGCCTTTATTTGCATGGGGTAAAGATAGATAAGGTTGCACAGGATACTGAACTGAGAGAGGTGGTACAAAGAAATGGAAGAGACACTTTCGCCATTCTAGACACAGGAGCCTCAGTAACACCAGTCAGGGAGGATTTGGTTAATAAGAAAAACCTGATACCAGATAAGCAAATATCCTTGCAAGGTGTGTGGGGAAATTCTAAAAGAGTGCCTCTAGCCCAGCTAAAAATTAACTGGAAGGGAAAAGAAGAGTATTTTCCTGCAGCAGTTGTTAAAGAACAGAAAATACCAGTAGTATTGGGAAGAGATGTAATGGGAGCAAAGGCAAGAATTCAAATATGCACTGACTCCAATTATTTTCCACAAGTTGAAGCCAGGGGAGCAGAGGACAAGCCCCTAGGTATCTTAGTAACAGACACAATTGATACATTGCAGGAGGGAAAAAGAGAGACACAAACTCCTGTTAGTAGTACTGCTGAAATGTCCCAAGAAAAAGGAGGCATAAATAAAAACTCCTAGGAGCTTAAAAGAAAAAATTATGAAGGATCCTGAGTCCCAGTCAGGTAAAGGTGGAGGGCTGATATTACAACCTGCTCCACTCCAATCCCAGCTGGGTGAAGGCAGGGAGTGGGCATTGCCACCTGCTCTGCTCCTGATCCTGGACATGTGAAGGCAGGGGGTGAGTATTGCCACCTGCTCCATTTCTGGTCCCAGCCGGGTGAAGGTGGGGGCGGGCATTTACCCCTACTCTGCTCCTGAGCCCAGCCGGGTGAATGTGGGGGGCGGTTATTGCCACCTGTTCCACTCCTGATCCCAGCCTGGGTTTCCTACTGCAGGAGCACCTTCTGGAGGCACACCAGGGTAGGAAGTGAGTTGTTTGGAACTTGCTAACTCTTATATATAGTAGGATCTTTTGCCTTCTGGGTCCATGAAGCTTTGTACTTCCCTTGAACGCCTGACTGTTTAAAAATCGAATGTGTAGTTAGTTTTAGTGTTCTGGCAAAAACCTTTTGACTTTTTTAGGGTTAGAGTTAGAGCAATAAAAGAAGGATCATTCTCTTTGCATTAGACCTGATCAAGTTCCATTGTGAGGGCATAAAAGCAGCCACTCTGCATGAGACAAATGGTTCATCCTGTCCAGCAGCCAGTTTTTACACAACTGCCAACCAGATATTACTGAAGATCCTGAAGGCAAGCAGGGCATGGAGACCTCCTGCTGCTATTGCACCAGCAGCTGATACTGAGAGGTACGTGCGAGCCCTGTTTGTTACCCATGGCTAACAGCCATTTGTGGACTTCTTCTTTATGGTAGACCGGTCTACACCCCTCTCTAAGCCATCTAAGCTAGGGAAAAGCGATACATCTTGTGGCAGTGACCTAAGATAGGATGGGATAGTTTATTTTCTTCACAGGCTCTTTTACGTACGATCTGGTTTTAGATGCCAAAGTGGCCAGTTCCATCTCGGAGAAAATAGAACTTGAAGTCAACTTATCCTTTCGTCCAGGATCAATTACAAGGAGACACGATGGTTTCTTAAACATAAATCTCAGAGGCACAAAAATTATCAGTTGATGCTTCCAAATTGGTTCGTCCACTTCAGATTCTGGGAAGAGAAACACAGGATTCTGCCCTCAGACTCCTCAGAATTCCCATCAACTATCTCACCCCTTGAAAAAACCACCCCTCATATCATGTAGAAAACAGGGCCATAAATAATTTCCCCCTCTTTGGAAGTACAAAGCACTGAAACTGTACTCCCCCACACCCCTTACACCCCTCACACACTTTATATCTTTGCCGGGGGGGGGGGATGTCAAAGGAAAAAGTACTGGGGAAAGATGATTTTAAAAAATGACTCCTCCCCAAACTGCCCTTTACTTTGTGAGACATCCAAGTGCTGCACGATCTAGCAATTTATTTCAATTGTTAAAATTATTGTTGTTATCCACTTTGAAAAGATATTTGAGAATGAAAAGATTAACATAAACGCTATAAAAGTGTGAAGATACAAATGGGAACAAGTCAAGTGCAGACTCATCTACAAAAACCTCAGAGGAGCCCTTCTGGATCAGACCAGAGGTCTGTCTAGTCTAGACCCCTATTACATACCTGGGATAGCCAACAAACAGAGTATAGAGGCCAAGGTCTTCCTTGATTTTGCTCTCAGCACAGGCATTTAACAGTGTACAGCTTCTGAATGTGGAGGATCAATTTAGTCCTCATGTAGGGTTGCCAGGTCTCCTTACCCTCCTGGTGGGAGGAGGTAACCAAATGCTTACCTTCTTGATGTTCCTGGGATGCTCCTCACGCCAGCACAAGGACATCACTTCCCAGAAGTGACATCATTACCCACAGTTGCAGAGCACACTGGATCTTTGCAGTGAGCCAATTGGGGCCCACAACTGGTCCACTGCAAAGTGCAGGAGGGCTCTCAGAGTGGAGTGATAACATCAGTGACATCATTGCACTGGCTCTGGGAGTATGCCTGGGAGGCTCATTCCCCGTCTTTCCTCCATGAGGGAGACCCCCACCCCCACGAGGGAATAGGATCCCTATCTTCATGGCTAGTAGCCACTGATGGATCTCTTCTCATGGATCTGTCTAAGCCACTTTAAAGCCAGCAGCCTAATTTCAAATTAAATCATTCCATGTCATTTTTTCTCTCCAGCGAATCAGAGTCCATCTAAGTGGAGCCAAACCCCTGAAGGAGCAGATTCATAGGCTGGTGCTGGTGCACTGTTCTGGTCTATAGTGGGAGGCTCAGTCTCTTCTTGGCATGTAGTATCTTTTATCATTTTTGCTTGCTACAGATGAGTCAGTTAAGAGTAGACATGGGCATGAACCAAAAAAAAATAACGAACCTGCCAACGAACCCCAGTTCACGAACCACAACTAACATTTCCTGTTGCTGAACTAGTTCGTGGTTCGTGGGGGCCGGAATGGCCCCCATTGCACTTAGTGAGCCCATATTCACAGGGAGTGCTTAGCAGGCTCTCCTCCAGCCAGCATCCAAGTTTGGTCAAGATTGCAATAGGGATTTTGGAGTTATACCCTCTCCAATCCAAGGCCCCCAGGAAACTCCCACTCGATACAATTAGAGCCACCAGTTGATGTTGGCCCAGTGTACAAGGGGTGTACTCGAAGGCGGGCCACCTCCCCTCTAGTGGGCAGGGGGGTATGGCTCCCACAGACCTGACCAGATCAGGCACTAATAATACTGTGTGAACCCTCAGCTGAGGTGCCCACTGAGCTTGGCTTCAGAGACAGACAGCAGCCCTGGAACCAGAGGAGATAGATCCCTACTCCCAAAATCCCAGCTCAATTATACTCTTTCTGTATCTTTCCCCAAAGGCTAGCAAGTAGCAAGCAACAGCTCTGTCACACTCCACTGCTCACTGAAAGTGAAAGCCAGCCTGGGAGTGATGGTGCTTCTGGGTTTGGGGCCAGAAATGATATCCTGGCAATCACATGGCACCATTTCCACTCATCTGTCTCACTAGCGCTTTACACTGCCAGATCCTCAAAGCCTGGCCACCCTAATTATTACCTTTAAGGCTTTAAATGGTTTAAGGCCAGGGTTCTTGAAGGATCACATCCTTCTGAGCTGTCCAGCACACAAGACCCTCCTCACAAGTCCTGCTCTCTGTGCCTCTGTCTGCAGAGGTGAGGTGGGTGGCAACCACAGACACGGCTTTTTTCCAGTGTGGCACCTCACGTGTATAATGCCATTCCCTCTGAGGCTCAGTAGGCATATATCCTACTCCCTTCTAGGTGCCATGCCCAAACATTTCTTTTTATCCAGGTTTTTAATTAAGGGGCTGATCTTTAAACATAGTATGTATTGTCTGCTTCTAGCCTGAAACCTGTTTTATGAGACTCACTTTAAGCTGCTAAATGTTTTATGTTCTTTTTAACAACAACAATAACAATAGCGTGCTTATATATCACCCTTCTAGATAGATTAATGCCACATTATGAAAGGTGAATAGTGTTGTTATTATCCCCACAATACAGCTAGGGAACTGGCGGAACTCTAATCTGGAGAACTGGGTTTCATTCCCCACTCCTCAGCTGGATGACCTTGGTCAGTCACAGCTCTCTCAGAGCATTCTCAGCTAGACATGGGCACCAACAGGAAAAAAAAAAAAACCCGAACACCCTGTTTGTGATTCGTTGCCATCCACGAACAATGAACAACGAACATGGATGAACATAACCTGTTCCTGAACATGATGGTTGTTCGTTGTTCATGGCAGCCAGAACCCCCACCCACCCACCCCTTGGGCCCCCCTCCCCTCAAACCCACTCACCTGGCCCTTTAAATATCCCTTTAAACTATGAGCTGGCAGGCTGTGGGGGGGGGGGGCTGCCAGCTTATAGTTCAAAGGGCCGGGAGAGCAGTTCTACAGCCAGGCTGCCTGCCCAGTGTGAGAGAGGTGGAGAGGTTCGCCTTGTCCCTCTTGCAACCTGGAGAATCTTCCCAATGTCCAATGCCCACCAAATTTGCAGGGGACATAGTCGTCAATTTCCTCTGAAGACCCCCCCCCAGTTTCAGAGAGATTGCAACCCCGAAAAAGCATGATCCATGGCTCTCCCCCTTTAGTCCCCACTGTCCTCTGAAGACCTCCCCATTTTCAGAGAGATTACACCCCGGGAAAGGCATGAGCCATGGCCCTCCCCCTTTAGTCCTCACTGTCCTCTGAAGACCCACCCAGTTTCAGAGAGGTTGCACCTTGGGAAAGACATGATTCATGGCTCTATCCTTTTAGTCCTCACTGTCCTTTGAAGACCCGCACCCCGTTTCAGGGAGATTGCACCCCAGGAAAGGCAGGATCCATCCGCATCCCCCTTTCCTGTCATTTTCTGTTTACAGTGGCAAAAACTGGACTGTCTGCTGCCTGGAAGGTACTTTGAGGGTTAACTTAAAAGCCAGAAGTAAAGACAGAAGGAGTTCAGAAGTCAGAGTTCAGACAGTCTTCTGCCAGGGGAATTGATTGCAGGTGCCAGACAGGCTTGACTAAGGGAGAACGAATGCAAGGAATGAGGCTTGCAAAGACAACCTGTTCCTTGGGAATGGGACCTTACGAACAGTTTGTTCACGAACAGCTGATTGGGCAGTTTGTGGCTTTTTTTAGTTCATATTGCTATTCGTGCCCATGTCTACTCTCAGCCCCACCCACCTTTACTTTACTTTACTTTAATTGAATTTTTATACCGCCCATCTCCCGAAGGACTCAGGGCGGTGTACAGCAAAAGTAAAACATACAAATATAAAACACTAAGAATATAAAATAAACATATTAAATAATTTAACTCAAAACAGGACCTCACAGGGTGTTTGTTCGTTGTGGGGATAATAACAAACTTTGTAAACAGCTCTGAATGCACGTTGAGTTGTTCTGAAGGGAGGTATGAAAATCAAGTGTTGTTCTTGTTGTTTGTGACCCACACTCTGATCACCTCCAGTTTAGAATACCTGTTCTGCACTTTGTGTGGGACTCCCTTTCAAAAGAGTCTGGAAACTTCAAGTAGCCCACAATGCAGCAACCAGGCTGTTGGGGCAGATACAGGGATAGCATTACCTCTACATGGAAAGATTTGCACTGGCTTCCCATCTGTTTTTAGCGTCAATACAAAGTGATCCTAGTTGTTATTAGGGACTGGCAACAAAGCCCGTAGTAGGAAAACATACAACTGGGGGGGGGGGTAGGCCAGGCGGGCATTCCCTCCTCCTTGATCACTGATCCCATCTGGATGAAGGGAGGGGAGGCGGGCATGACCGCCTCCTCTGCTCCTGATCCTGGCCGAGTGGAGGAGGGGCAGTCATTGCCACATGCTCTGCGCCTGATCCCAGCTGGGTGAATGGGGGGGTGGGCATTGCCTCCTGCTCCACTCCTGATCCCGGCCAGGTGAAAGGGCAGGACTTGCTGCCTACTCCCTGACTAATCCTGGCCGAGTGAAGCAGGGGTGGGCATTGCAACCTGCTCCACTTCTGATCTTAGCTGGGTGAAGGTGTGGGGGGGGGGCATTTCCTCCTACTCTGTGGCTGATCCCAGCTGGGTAAAGGGGGAGCAGGCATTGCCACCTGCTTTGCTCCTGATAGGAGCTGGGTGAAGAGGGTATGGCATTTCCACCTGTTCCACTCCTGATCCCGCAAGCAACAGTGAAAACCACACTGGATCCCAGCTGGGTGAAGGATAGGTGGTCATGGCTACCTACTTCATTCCTGATCCCAGCTCAGTGAAGGCAGGGATGGGCATTTCCACCTGTTTTGCTCGTCATCCCAGCTTGGTAAATGCTTTGGGAGGATATTGCCACCTGCTTCTCTCCTGATCCCAGCTGGGTGAAGGCAAGAACGGGCATTGCCACCTGTTTTGTTTCTCATCCCAGCTGGGTGAAGCCAGGGGGTGTGCATTGCCACCTGCTCTACTCCTGATTCCAGCTGGGTGAAGCCAGGGGGTGTGCATTGCCACCTGCTCTACTCCTGATTCCAGCTGGGTGAACGCAGGGGGTGAGCATTTCCATTTGCTCTGCTCCTGATCCAAGCTGGGTGAAGGTGGGGGGACAGGCGTTGCCTCCTTCTCCATGCCTGATACCAGCCTGGGTTTCCTGTGCACCCTCTGGAGGTCTGGCTGCCTGATCTGGGCTTCCCTCTACAGCAGCACTCTCTGGCGGCACTCCAAGTGAGTTTTTTTGAATGTGCATAGTCTTTTATATAGTAGAATGTTCTACATTTCTGAAAAATGCCTGTTTATGGTGTATCATTAAACTTTTGTTTAATAATACACCATTTGTAAAAAGGGATTATCTGGACAATGCATTAATTTCAAAAATCTAATGGATCAAAACGGCTGCAAAGATTAGCAATGCAATCCTAAACAAAGATCCTGACGACGACGAGAGCTGTGGCTCTCGAAAGCTTATGCTACAATAAATTTTGTTAGTCTTAAAGGTGCTACTGGACTCTAAGCTCCTTCCTTCTAAGCTCATTGATTTCAAAGGGCTTAGGCTGAAATAACTCTTTTTAGGATTGCATGGAAGGGCAATTAACTTAAAGCCTTAATTACCTGGCCTTTTCCCCTTGCAAAAGCATGAACATCCCCTAAAATGCAATAATGACAAAATGGGTAGGTGGCCGAACTGGTCTTGCCCCATTGTAGAACGGCACTTTTTCATGAATGCTAGCTTGCTGAAACTGATTTCAGCTTCCTCCCCAGTTGGCAGTATTCAAAAAACCCATAGGGATATGCACTTCACAGAAAATTAGTTGCCCCAGATTCAGACTTATGTAGAAACAATTTTCATCTTGATTTTGTTCATTTGCTTACTTACTGAATTATTGTCTGATTGCAGAATAGCTTTGTCTGATTTGAAAAACTGGAGTATAGATTGGTTTGCTTTAGCTTCTTTTACCTCCGTATATTTCTGGCTGGCTGATTTATATTTATGGCCACCACCAAACAGGGTAGCATGCAGCGCGTGTGTTGTGACTATGAGGGAACTAGATCTGCAAATCCTTCCAGAAGCAGCAGCCCTTGTTCCCACTGTCTTATGGTACTTTGCTACGCCCTTCTAACCAGGGCCATTTCCAAATTCCTTAAAGGGACGGCCCACTCACTGATCGCTGATGGCTTTTTCCCTTCACTTCACACGCCTCCGATTTCAAAGCGGTAGCAGGCTGCTTGGCTTCCAGTGGGGTTTTTTTGGTGCATATTTGGGAAAGTGTAGAAAATTGCATTCTCATAAAAGGCACCAAAACCCCTGAAGCCAAAGAGCCTGCTACCAGTTTGAACTTGGAGACATGTGAAGGAGAAAAGCTGCCAGAGTTCGGTTAGTGACCAAAAACAACAAAGGGGATTCACTGGTCTAGCAAAACACTATCTATAAACAATCAGGGAAATATGCAGTTCTAGTTTTTTTTAGATCATGTGATGGTCTATGTTTCATAATGTATTAAGGAAAGAAAGAGAACTGGATTATTAATTTGTGTATGATTCTCCACCACTTGGACTTTCATTTGATGGACTTGGTGACTTAACCTGTTGGATACAACATAATTTATTGACAGATTACACTGTATATTTATTTATGAATTGCCTTTGCACTTTGCACTTTGCATATTTATAAAACTATAAAATTAGCATATACTTCGTTATTGCATATTTCCCTGGTTGTGTATAGAAAGAGTTAGTGGACTGTCACTTTAAGGATGTATGGAAATGGCCCAGGTTTCCCTCTCTTTTGCTTAAGCAAAAGGAACACTGGGACAGAGTTCCTGATATGGTAGATCCTGGAGTCCAAGCCATTCAAGTAAGGTTGTCAACCTCCAGGTGGTAGCTGGAGATCTCCTGGAATTACATCTTGTCTCCAGGTGACAAAGATCAGTTTCTCTGGAGAAAATGTCTGCCTTGGAAGGTGGCCTCTAAGCATTATACCCAGCTGAAATCCCTCCCCTTTCCAAACTCTTCCCTCCTCAGGCAATATTCCCAAAATATCATGGAATTTTCCTACCCAGCCCCTACATTCAGCATGTTGCTTGAGACTGCTGCTCTAACATTGCTTCCAGCAAATCTAACAAGATCTGAACGATGCAAAGAAATCAGTTTCTATAAATATCCTCAGACATAATCTATAGTTCATCCTCAATTTTTTCCTCATGCTAATATGATTGCAACTTGGTCCTGTATACGCTTCTGGGCCCTGGTAAAGTGTACCCTTCCCCTCCACAACCATTTGGGGCCACTGTTCATAACTGCCTCCTGGGGACAGAAAATATGGGCAAGATGAATGCTCCATAGGATCCAATCCACTGTCTCTTAATTCTTCACAGCCCATCTAAAAGGAATCACTATTTCAATGCCTTTTTTGCCATGTCTACAAGAACAGTGTAAGTCCCTGACTCTGCATTACTACTTACCATCCAGCCATTTCTGGGAGGTCATTTGGAGGGTATAAGCAGTGGTTGTCATGTATTTTGAATCTTTCTTCTGGAGGGTATATTTATATTCAGAGTCACACTTGCTCACATATTCTTCCAACGCCGTCCAGTCCAACAGCCAAACAAAGGGCAAGCAAGCTGCAAAGAGGAGAAGGGCCAGAGGATGCATCGCTCGCCTCCTAGTCAAACTGCCCTGCCTCTTGTGTCCTTGGAAGTGTCACCTGCCAATGGCAAGTGGTTTGTTGCCTGTTCTTACTGACAGGGAGGAAATCTTCTTTCAGAGCTTGGCTGGAGTAGCTTTCAGAAGGAATGCCACATCTTTAAATATCCACCCAATCTCCTTGAGGCTGAATCACAGGAACAAGGAGTGACCAGCCTCTAAGCCAAAGCATCCCACGCACTGGAGGAGGATCCAGGAAAGACCTTCTTGCCCCCGGGCAGGATCTCAACATCGCAGCAAAGTCTAAAGAGGAGTAGAAAACTTTGGCTACATAAATTTGACCTGCTGAGCATCCATGATGCTCAGCCATCAGTCAAAGAAAAGTCAGTTTGCATTCCTTAGAATGGTGGAGAGGGCCCTCGAATATCTGTAGAGAAGCCCACTTGCTGCTTCATGTGACTGTTCTGAATGGTGTGAAATTTGACTTCCACCGTGGTATCTGCTGAAGTCGCAGGGTATTGAATCTGGTTTCCCTGGCAAAGAACGAGGGGACCTGAGTGCACTCCCCAAATACCTTAAGGGATGCTACATGGTCAGCAGCGGAGACTTGTCCCCTGCTACATTGGAGGATAAGAAGATATATAAAAGGATTAATTTAGCAGGACAGTACATTACTGTTGAACATTAAGAGAAATTTCCATATAGTATTTTCACTTGGGTAGTAATGATGATCTGCAGCAGAAGAGCAAGATCCGGGTCCAGTAGCACCTTAAAGACCAACAAGATTTCCAGATATACTTAATAATAATAATATTAAATCTATATACCACTTTTCAGGAAAACTTAACACCCACTCAGAGCGGTTTACAAAGTATGTTATTATTACCCCACAACAATCACCCTACGAGGTGGGTGGGGCTGAGAGAGCTCTAGAAGAGCTGTGACTGACCCAATGTCACTCAGCTGGCTTCAAGTGGAGGAGTGGGGGATCAAACCCAGTTCTACAGATGAAAGTCCTGCCACTCTTAACCACTACATCAAATCGACTCTTTTCCCAAATGATAATTGCAGTTCAGCAATGGAACTAATATCATAGGGTGGTGACTGATGAGTTCTCCCTCATTGAAAGCCTTCAGACAGAGGTTGCACTGCCGTCTGTTAGGCATGCGTTAGCTTTGGATCTTCCTCCAACCACATGATTCTGTTTAGAAATGCAAATATTAAGAAACTTCAGTCGGCCTGTTGCATTCATTATCGCAACCTTCAAGATTCGAAGAGAAGCGTTCAAAAACTCTTCCCAACGTAGTAATAGAAGTTTAAAAACTGACACAGAAAGAAAGGGACCTCTTTACCCTCTGCCTAGTATCCCTCTGGAAACGGAAAGAGAGGGTTGCCAGGTAACAATACACTCTCGATAGGGGTGGGGAGGATCCTGTACTCACCGGTGCTCTGAACTTCTCATGCATGTTTTGGGCATCTGCTCCTGGTCCCGATGTGATGATGTCACTTCAAGAGCATTTCTGCATGAAGCTTGATGATGTCAAGAAGTGACGTTGTCACACTCCTGCTGGGAGAGCACCTGCCGCACACTTGCCCAGGTTGCCCACTGGTGGGGGGGGGATCACTGAGTTGCTTGCAACCTCCCACTCGTCACCAACAATCAGTGGGCAATGGGGCAAATCACCAGGAGTTTGACTTCCACTGGCAGGCACCTGAGAAGCCTACCTTGGCTCCATACCTCAGCATAGACAAACAGTAATATGACTTAATGTTTGAAATGATCGGATCCATCTTCTTCCAAGGATGTAGCATAAGATAGTGAAAAAGTAGCCACAGGACAAGGTATGATTTCAGCAATTTGCGAACAATGAGTGTATAATCATTAACTCTTTTTTCTCCTCTTCCTCATAGGTTAAGCAAAGCAATAACAAGGCCTGCAAACATCTTCTCCACAATTTGACACTGAGAGATCTCTGTCTTTCAGTGCTACACCTCTGAAGATGCCAGTCACAGCTGCAGGCAAAACATCAGGAACTACAATGTCAAGACCACGGCAATACAGCCCGGAAAACCCACAACAACCATCAATAACAAGGCTAATAGCCTGGCTGGCATAGGAGTGATAAATAGGGTTAACAGTCCCCCACTTCGAGTGGGAGATCCCCGCTTTCACCCTCCACCCTCCTAACTCAACTGGCCAGCTGCGGGGATGGCTCGGGAACGGGCCTCCTGGATATGCTCCTGGGGCACCGTGACAATGTCATCACGCTGTCCTAAGAGCGCTCCCGTGCTTCGCAGCATGCCAATTTAGGCCCCAAATGGACCAAATCTGGCCTCTCTGAGGATCAAATCAACCCGCTGCACAGAGCACACCCGCTCTGACTTTGCCCAGAAGTGATGTCCTCGCGCAGGCATGGGAGTTTGCACATGTTTTGCATAAGGGACACAGAGCAGGTGATTGTTGGGTACCTGCACTCCTGCTAGGAGGGTAAGAGGACCAGATACTTATGATAAAGCCATTACGCCGGCCAAGAGCAGCAAAAACTCTTATTGAGTTGGCTGAAGGCCATGACAGGCAATTGCCTGCTGTTTTTCACCATTTCACTAATATCTCTTCCCAAAGCCACAACTAACCAATGGCATGATCCCGTTTACAGATGCAGTGCTGTAGTCTGTGAAGGGAAACAAGAGTATATTAAAGAATATCTCTCAAATTCCAGTTAATAAAATCTTTATATGAAGCTGTATTAAGTTCTGATGTCCTGTATATATCATTTTTGGAAACAATTGCATATATCGAAAAAAACCTGTCAGAGTGAGGAGGAAGAAGGGCCCAGGGACTGCAGAGTCTTAAAATGGGCCTTAGTCCCAGGATTATTTTTGTAACTGGGAGCCAAAACAGACAAGAGGCCTGACGAGTGGAGGACAGGAGTTGGTTTCCCGCAAGGTTCCATGGGAAGTGCAGTGAGAAAGAACCTCTGACAGGGAGAAGAGGGAGAGAATCCCTCTTCTCCCTCTTGCCTCCCGCAGCTCCCCTTGCCCCATAAAAGCACTCTGAAGCCAGAGGGAGCTGAGCACGCTGGCAATGGTGAGAGGGACAAGGAGCCAGTTGCCACCGCCAGCTCCCTCTGACAACATCCCTCTCACTGCCACCAGCTCCCCTTGATTCCCTAAATGCACACTGCAGCCAGAGGGAGCTGAGCGCGCTGCCTGTGGAGAGAGGGACAAGGATCCAGCAGCTGCTTCCAGCTCCCACTGAGCACCCCCCTCTTGCCTCTGCCAGTGCACTGAGCTCCCTCTGGCTGCAGAGTGCTTTTAGGGGAGAAAGAGGTGCGGGCAGTGGCAAGAGGCAGAAGAGGGAGTCTCTCCCTCTTCCTCTCTTGCAGAGTTTCTTTCTCACTCTGCTTTCTATTGAACCTTGTGGGAAACCAACTCGTATCCTCCATGCATCAGACGCCTCGTCTATTATGGCTCAGAGTCACAAAGATTCAGGGAACTCAGTCTTTCAGAAAATGATTTTTCATTAAAAATTACCCAATTTGTACATGTTGCACATTCCAGTTTTCACAATTAGTGCTTTAATGGTTTTTACGATCTTTCTCCCTTTAGGGCAGTGTCAAGGAGAAATGCTAGGACATTTACTTCTGGGAACTAGAAAAGAAAATGTCCTTCTAAATCTTCTAGACATGCAGCTAGTTCTTCCCATCATTCAAGTGTGCAGGAGACAGTTTCTTCAGATGCTTAACAGTGCAATCTTAAGAAGATATACTCCTGTCTACGCCCATTAAAATCAATGAGGTTAGACTGGAGTAACTCTGCTTAGGATTGCACTGTGAATCACTTGAACTTTCATCAAAGAGATTCTGTCTTTGACAAATAGACCCTGACTTCCAATAAGGTGCTGCAAGCAGTAAACGCAGTAATCCTCTCTCCACCCAGCACACAAGAAGAATAGGGAGGAGAGAGGCCAGCAACAAGAGTACGAGTGGGTCAAGCATCATCCTGCAGCTGAACTGCACATAAGGCTTGAACTCAAACAGAAATATTATCCACTGTTATTAATAATCATAACAACTCCAAATGAAGTATATGATACTTAACAAGTAGTGAATGCTAGAAAGATAGATCCTTGTGCCAAGGAGATCCATATTACTGATGGTAGAGCCTTCCTTCATAGCAAGGAGCCTTGCTCTGGCAGACAGTATACGCTCAGTCTCTTCAAGGTACTGCCTCCATTTGAGTTTTTTTCATCCTTTTCCTCAAAGATACTTCCATGGATACCTTGGTAGACATTAATATAGCATGATAATTAATGTAATAAAGAAATGGATAAAGGGATGATGAAAAAAAGGATTTATTAAGCTTGAAACACTAGAACAAATTTCTCCCTAAAGAATACTAAGCCCAGAAAAATGCACAAAAGTAACTAACTCCTTTCCCATACACAGACCCTGTTTAAATAAACCCACCTTTCTATTTCTGTGACATGTGTTTCTGCCACATACATTTCCCTCAGAGCCTTGCTACAAGTGACATCTTTCACGCGAAGGGCACTTGATCATTTTCGCAAGTCTTTCTGGGTACTGAAGTCCCTCTCCCACACCCCTTTTCCTTCTGTTCCTTCCCCTCTCCGTTAGCACGGCTGCCTGAAGAGATGGAGAAAGCCTACGACAGCAGCTTTTGCAAATCGCCTTGCTGGGGGGTGGGGAATGCTCTGGAGAAAGCTGACATGTGAAGTCCTCCCCTCTCTGTTAGAACTGTTAGGATCGCTGCCTTAAAAGTCAGAGAAAGCCTGCGTTTGCAAATCGTTTCTCTAGTCGCAAGCCTGCTCTCAATGATCTTTGGGGGCGGGCAGCTGCAACTTTCTTAGCTTTCTCTAGAGTATTTCCCCCCCTCCCCAAGCAAGACGATTAGCAAAGTTGCAGCGGGCAGCTCAGGGAGGGGGGGAATACTCTAGAGAAAGCTAAGAAAGTTGCAGCTGCCCGCCCCCAAGGATCATTGAGAGCAGGCTTGCGACTAGAGAAATGATTTGCAAACGCAGGCTTTCTCTGACTTTTAAGGCAGCGATCCTAACAGTTCTAACAGAGAGGGGAGGACTTCACATGTCAGCTTTCTCCAGAGCATTCCCCACCCCCCCAGCAAGGCGATTTGCAAAAGCTGCTGTCGTAGGCTTTCTCCGTCTCTTCAGGCAGCCGTGCTAACGGAGAGGGGAAGGAACAGAAGGAAAAGGGGTGTGGGAGAGGGACTTCAGTACCCAGAAAGACTTGCGAAAATGATCAAGTGCCGTTTGCGTGGAAGATGTCACGTGTAGCGAGGCTCTCAGTTGCTCTTCTCAGGGCACCATTCCAGGGCTGCTTTCCTCAGCACTGCTTCCTTCTCTGCCTTCTCTTTCTGGCCCTTTGCCCAACTGCTTCTAACGGACTTTGAAAGATTCAAATGAATGTTAACGGACCCTCCCCAGCCTAAGCATTTTTGAATGTCCACCAATCCAGTAGCATGCAGCTTCTCAAACTGACCAATCACAGGCAAGCTGGGCACTAACCAATCATCCTTCAGTTCCAGAGTTCTGCACTCTCTGACCAGTATTTTTCTGTTCCTTCTAAATTTTTCTGGTTGTTGTTTAATCAAAGCATTTTGTCACAAAAGACTCTTTGCTTCAAAGGAAGGCTTAACTGTTAGCAGTTTCCAGCCCCATGTAAATTAGGGTTGCCAGGGAGGAGAAATGGCACACCTTTTTTGAAGTCTTCACGTTCTCGCAAATCACTTGTACGTTCTGGGGCTGTGTGATGACATCATCTCTGGGAAGTGTCGTCTTAACACAGTCCACATGCCACCTCTAGGAGTGCACTGGCACTCTGCTGTAGGCAGATTTTGGCCAGTTTGGGGCCAAATCAGGCCCATTTTGAGCTGAAATCGACCCACTGCATAGTGCTGAAGATGAGCTACCTGGGTGGTGCAATGGGCCATGGAGTGCTCCTGTGCTCTGCAGCAGGCTGAATCAGACCCAATGGGGGTGAAAATCAGCCCACTGCAGAGTGCAGGAGAACTGCTAGGGCAGCGCGATAGGCTCTGGAGTGCTCTTGTGCTTTGCAGTGGGTTGATTTTGGCCCCAAAAATGCCTGATTTGGTCTGCTGCAGAGCGCCGAAGTGCTGCAGGGAGAGCCCTGGCAATCTCCTGAGCTTCAGAATGGGCCAATTTAGCCTCAGATGGGTCCAACATCCCATTTCGGGCCTGGATTGGCCCACTTTTGCACCCAGGAGCACACTGTGCCACCTAGGAGGGGGTCCACATGTTTTCTACTGTGGGCCGGGTAATCGGGGTCAAGGGGTGGACAATAGAAACAGAGGATCTCCCACCTCCAGTGGCAACCGTAATATAAATACATCATGCCTGTACATAATTTCTTCTATGCCAGTTTTCTCAGGATAGGGTTTCTAGTTGCCCCAGATAGCAGACAAACCCACAGGAGTTTGCCCTGGGCGGTTGCAAGCTGCCTGGAGATCCCCTGCCACTGGCAGGCAAACCAGATAATCATGTGGTAGGTGAATTCTCAGTGAGGTGCGACAACAATGCTTCCTGAAGTGGCATCATTGGGGCGGCCCTAGGACTTGACAGGGTCCAATTTTGACTCCAAATGTGCAAAGCATGGGAGCATTCTGGCAGAAAGTGTGATGATGTCACTTCTGGAAGTGAGGTCATCATGTTGGCACCAGGAGTTCATGCACATGCTGGTGACTACTGGATCCCCTCCACACATCAGGAGGGTATGAGGACCTGGCAACCGTATCTTAGGGGAAAAGAATCATCTTCAGTGATTTTGCATCTGACCCGTTTCCCCTTTGCCCTCCCCCCACCCAACATCTCTGGTAGCAAACAGCCACCATATGAACAGGTTAATTGCTCTATTAGTCATAGTTGAGATGACAACAGTGTAAGTTGGATTTACCTAATTAGCACATGTGATTTGAATAGTCCAGTTCTGACCAAAATGCCACTGCTCGTGTCCTTACAGGAATATCATTCAGGGCATGTGTGACTCCAGCTCTGCAGCAGCTGCATTGGCTTCCTGTGGAGTTCCCGATCAGGTTCAAGGCTCTGGTTCTGACCTATAAAGCCCTAAACGGACTTTGACCAGCATACCTGAGGGACTGCTTCTCCCCGTATGTATGTCGGAGAGATCTGCAAGAAAACACCTACTGGTGGTCCCTGGCCCCAGGAAGGCTCAACTGGCCTTGACTAGGGCCAGGGCATTTTCTGTCCTGGCCATAACCTGGTGAAACTCTTTGTAGGAAGACACTCAGGCCCGCCAAGCTCTTATATATTTTTGGCAGGCCTGTAAGACAGAGATGTTCTGCCAAGCATATGGTTGAGTTCAGCATGGGATCCATCTAATTAGCCTCCCTACCGATCTCCTACCAAATGGGGGGGGTGTATGGTTCATCCCCCCCCATGCTATGCTTGGGGAGTTAGAGTTTCACCAACCCACACCGCCACATTTTTCTTCCTTTTACTTTCTTGGTGTATGGTGGGCAGGGAAACGAGGAAGGATGCCGCCATCTGAAATACTGAAATTCTTGTTTGTAATGAGATGTTATTTTATTGGTTTTATCCATTGTAATTTATTCATGACTGTAACCCGCACCGACCCTGCTCGTGGGGAGAGCAGGCTAAAAACCTCATCAACCAATCAATCAATCCATAATCTATGGCCTGCGCTAGAAAACAGGCAGAATAGGGTGGGAATATTGCATGGGGATATTGTCTTCACAGCATATTCTACTTTAGTTCAGAGACATTGTCAATACAACTAGGGAGCCCCAAAAACTGAACAACCTTTCAACTGATGGTTGTTGTGGGTTTTCCGGGCTGTATTGCCGTGGTCTTGGCATTGTAGTTCCTGACGTTTCGCCAGCAGCTGTGGCTGGCATCTTCAGAGGTGTAGCACCAAAAGACAGAGATCTCTCAGTGTCACAGTGTGGAAAAGATGTAGGTCATTTGTATCTACTCAGGAGGGGTGGGGTTGAGCTGAGTCATCCTGTTTCCCAGGGTGTGGAATGCTAATGGCGGGAGGCTTCACTGTATCCTGAGGAGGTTCTTTTGCATATGGATTGGTACTTGATGTGCTAATCTTCTCTGCAGGGCTATTGTCAGGGATAGAATGTTTTGTTAGCCTGGTGTTTTTCAGAACTGGCAACCATGCTCAGTTCATTCTTAAGGTTTCTTCTTTCCTGTTGAAGTTTTGCTTATGCTTGTGAATTTCAATGGCTTCCCTGTGCAGTCTGACAAAGTAGTTGGAAGTGTTGTCCAGTATTTTGGTGTCCTGGAATAAGATACTGTGCCCTGTTTGCGTTAGGCCATGTTCAGCCACTGCTGATTTTTCAGGTTGTCCAAGTCTGCAGTGTCTTTCATGTTCTTTTATTCTTGTCTGGATGCTACGCTTTGTGGTCCCGATGTAAACTTGTCCACAGCTGCAGGGTATACGGTATACTCCTGCAGAGGTGAGGGGGTCTCTACTGTCTTTTGCTGATTGTAGCATCTGTTGTATTTTTCGGGTGGGTCTGAATACTGCTTGAAGGTTATGCTTTTTCATAAGCTTTCCCATCTGATCAGTAATTCCTTTGATATATGGCAAAAACACTTTTCCTATGGGAGACTGTTTTTCTTTGGTTGTTTGATTCATCCTGGGTTTGATTGCTCTTCGGATTTCATTTCTGGAGAAGCCATTTGCCTGAAGTGCGTGGTTTAGATGATTCATTTCCTCATTGAGAAAGTGCGGCTCACATATCCGTCTTGCACGATCCACTAATGTTTTCATTATGCCTCTTTTCTGTCAGGGGTGGTGATTGGAGTTTTTGTGTAGGTACCGATCAGTGTGAGTTGGTTTCCTGTCGACCTTGTGACCTAACTGAAAGTTTGCTTTGCGGATGACCCAGGTATCCAGGAATGGGAGTCTTTTGGTGCTACACCCCTGAAGATGCCAGCCACAGCTGCTGGCGAAACATCAGGAACTACAATGCCAAGACCATGGCAATACAGCCCAGAAAACCCACAACAACCATCGTTCTCCGGCCGTGAAAGCCTTCAACAATACAACCTTTCAACTGTAAAGAAGCTACAACATCAGTTGAGAAGCTAACAACTGATGAACCAAACCTGATATCATAGTACTGCGGATGTCTCAGGCCTAGACATGGCCACGAATGGGGGGGGAAACCAAACATGCTGTTTGTTGTTCATTTCCGTCGACGAACACGAACAAACAAACAGCAACAAACGTGACACGTTAACAAACATGTTTGGTTTTCATTGTTTGTGGGGGCCAGAATGCCCCCTTGGGACTTAGACAGCTGATATTCACAGGGAGTGTTCAGCAGGCTCTCCTCCAGCCATCACCCAAGTTTGGTCAAGATTGCAATACAGATCTTGGAGTTATACATTCCCTAATCTGATGCCCCCAGGAAACTCCCATTTGATACAATTGGAGCCACCAGTTGACTTTGGCCCCGCATACAAGTGGTGGACTTGAAGGCAGGCTGCCTCCCCTCTAGGGGGTGAGGGGTTGGCTGCTTGCCAGCGGCACCCCCCATATCCCCGCCCACCAGGCCTCAGAGAGGCCACCTCCCCAAAGCCAGTAAGATGGGTGATGTCAGCGATCACAGGGCCTGGCAGGCTCAGGGAGGCAGTGGCAGGCTGCATCCCCTCTAGGGGGAGGGGGTTTGGCTGATCTCTGGTGGCACCCCTCATGTGTCTGCCCACCATGCCTCACAGAGGCCACCTTCCCGAAGTCATGGAGATGGATGATGTCAGCAGCTGCTGACATGGAGTTATAGCCCTACTGTTCAATGTATATGGATGTATTTTCCCTTATAAATCTGTGATGACTATGGAATGTATGAGTATGAATTCACAATGTATATGAATTTTCACTATTTATAGCACTTGTACTTTGAATATACCTTTTGTAAATTTATTGCTGAGTATTGTAGTTTGCTTCCCGTGGACTTGGTCCCTTGTTGTACCTGTGATTGTAGGGGAGTAGCCATCTGTTTTTCCTTTGCAGGCCTCAGAGCAGGCATCTTCCAGGAGCCAGGAAGATGGGTGATGTCGGCAGCTGCTGGGCTGGGCAGGCTCAAGGAGGCTATGGCGGGCTGCCTCCCCTGTAGGGAATGGGGGCTTTGGCCACTCGCCAGCGGCACCCTCGTGTGCCTACCCGCCAGGCCTCAGAGGGGCCACCTTCTGGGAGCCAGGAAGATGGGCGATGTCAGTGGCCGCTGAGCCTGCTGGGCTCGGGGAGGTCGTGGCAGGCTGGCTTCCCTCTAGAGGGCAGGGGGTTTGGCTGCTCACCAGTGGAACACCCCCACATGCACCCACCCACCAGTCCTCACAGAGGCCACCTTCCCGAAGCAAGGAAAATGGGTGATGTTGGCAGCCGCCGGGTCTGGTGGGCTCGGGGAGGTGGTGGTGGGCCACCTCCCCTCTAGGGAGTGCAGGGTTTGGCCGTTCACTGGCAGCACCCCCCATGCGCCCACCCACTAGCCCTCAGAGAGGCCACCTTCTGGGAGCCAGGAAGATGGGTGATGTTGACAGCCACCGGGCCTGGCAGGCTCGGGAAGGTGGTGGCAGCCTGCCTCCCCTCTAAGGGGTAGGGGGGTTGACTGCTTGCTGGTGGCATCCCTCATGTGCCCACCTGCCTGGCCTCAGAGAGTCCACCTTCCGGGAGCCAGGGAAATGGGTGATGTCAGCGGCCGCTCCATTTACCAAATGACCCAGCAACAATCTGCTAACAATACCCTCCATCAAGACATGGTGGCGAACATGGAGGCCTTGCACACACCAACATAAGTCCACCAGATGGAGACTTCATGGCATCGGGGCCGATGCTGTTGTCTGCACCTCGAGTGGTGCAGAGGCAGTTGCCACAAAAAAACACCAGCTGGACATGGAGCATTGGACTGTTAGGTACGTGGGATAGATAGATTTCTCAACAGACAGGTGCATAGCTGTATGGGATAAGCATATAGGATAAAGGGATGCATGGATACATTGTATAACTGTATTGGATTGACATGAAAGACAGATATTGTGTACAGGGATATTGGGGAAACACATATATTGCATAAATAGCTGGGTTGTCCTGGCATTAGACAGTTGGAAGGAAAGAACCAAGAGTGGGAGGTGTGGCCCGCCCCTTACATGTAAAAGTGGAGGCTCATGTGCTGGCCATCACGGTGGTGGAGGATGTCTTCCCCCCCCCATTGCAGGGGAGATACCTGATCCAATACCTGACCAGATCAGGCACAGATAATAATCAATGTGAGCCCTCAGCAGAGGTGCCCACTGAGCTTGGCCCCAGGACCTGGCAACAGCCCTGGAACCTGAGGGAAGGGGCTAGAGCCCTAGCCCAACAGTCCTAGATACTGGACCAGATCAGGCACTATTAATAATCAATGTGAGCCCTCAGCAGAGGTGCCCACTGAGCTTGGCCCCAGAGCCTGGCAGCAGCCCTGGAACCAGAGGAGATAGATCCCTATCCCATCACAAAGATAAAAAATTCAAACTCCAATGCACTCTCCCTGTCTCTCTCCCAAAATGCTAGGAACAGCTCTCTCCTACTCCACTGCCTGCTGAAGCTGAAAGGCAGAGGCTTGGAGCATGCTTCCTTTTATAACCAGACATCCCTTAGAGCAAAACAGAAGGTCTGTGGTTGGCAGTCAGAACTGCCTAACAGGGTTTCCAGGGATGAGATTGGAGTTCTCATGGCTACAGAACACTCCCTCCTCCTCCCTCCCTTCCCTCTGGTCTTTGCTCCCATGTAACCAATTTGGAGCTCCATACTTGGAAGGAAGACCTGCCCATCAAGCTAATTTGGTCTTAGATTGGGGTTTCCAGGACGACAGAAGGAGTGCAGACAGAGTTCAGGCAGTCCCTGCCTCCATTGCCAAGGGAATTGATTGAAGGCGGCTGTCTGTCTGGCTTCACGAACAGCTGACGAACGCATGAACAAGGCTTGCGATGACCTCTTGTTCATTTAAAATGGCGCCAAATGAACGGCTTGCTTGTAAACAGCCAATCGGGCTGTTCGTGGCTTTTTTTTGTTCACATTGCTGTTCATGCCCACCTCTGCTCAGGCCCCTGGCTGTGAACCCTAGATTAAAAGCAACAGGGAAAGAGCCCTTTGGATCTCCCTAGGTGAAAACACTCTTGTCTCTGGTACAGGACACCATTTAAGCAAGTTGCTTTCGCTCAGGTATTAAACAGAGACCAACAATAGCAGGATTCTATTGGCAAACGAAGTGCCATAATATCTGGTGGGAAACAATCTTATTTTTAAAGTACAACAATACAGTACAGAAATCTTTTAAATCTTAAATGTCAGTATTAAATATTCTGATGTCTAGTATACATTCTTCAAAAAAAAATTATATTGATATCTGTTTCCTGCAGAGAAATAAATGACGTTGACATAGGCCACAGTGAGGAAGAAGAAGAGCACAGGAACCGCAGTCTCACCTCTATGACCCCCCACCCACACACACATACACAACAACAACAACAATTCTGGTGGTAAACAGCCACCATACGAACAGGATAATTGCTCTATTAGTCGTAAGTGTGAGGACAACAGAGTGAGTTTGATTTACCTAATTAGTGCATGTGATTTGCATACTCCCCAATTTATGGCCTGCTGTAGACAACAGACAGAATAGGGTAGGAATATTGCATGGCAATATTGCCTTCACTGCCTTCACTATCGTAGCTCAGAGACACTACCAATACAACTAGGGAGCCCCAAATACTGAACATCCTGTCAACTGTAAAGAAGCTACAAAATCAGCTTAGAAGGTAAGTACTGATGAAGCAAACCTGATATCATAATCCAGTGGATATCTCAGGCCTTTGGCTGTGGACCCTAGACTAAAAGCAACAGGGCAAGAGCCCTTCGGGTCTCACAGTGTCTGGTGTAGGACACCATGCTTTCCCTCAGCTATTAAACAACAGAGGTCAACAATAGCAGGATCCCACTGGCAGACTGAGTGCTGTATGTGGTGATGGGAGACAGTTTTATTTTTAAAATACAACATTATAGTATGAATAAAATAGTTGTCAAAATCTTTTAAATCTTAAATGTCAGTATGAAATATTTTAGTGTCTTGACTAGATCCTTTTTTAAAAAGTTGTATTCATATTTGTTTCCTGAAGAGACATAAACGACATTGACAGAGACCGCTGAGAGGAGGAAGAAAAGCAAGAGGGCCTTTCTGAGCTTTAACTTGGGATTGATTCCCAGGATAAGTTTTGGAACAGAGTTGAGCAGCTTCAGGGAAATCAACTTTTCAGCAAGTGATGAAACCTTTCTTGGAAATTATTCACATGTGATGCTAATTCTGTTAATGACTTAAGGTCTTGCTGGATCATTCTCCCTTTAGGGAAATGCCAAAGAGAAATGCCGTTGGTGTTTATTTCTGAGAACTAGAAAAGATGATGGTCAAAATGTCCTTCTAAAAAATCTTATCGGTTATGCAGCTGGTTCTTGCGGGTTTTAGGATTATCAGGGGCCCAAAGAGCCAAAGCAGGGGTTCACAGACCTGGGGCTGGGGGGGCAGTGAGGTACTTACCTTCCACTTGCACACTTCGCACACCCTTGCTCCCCATCTCACTGAACTGCCTTCAGTACACCTGATGTTTCGCTTGTCACTAAAAAAAAGTCTTGGGTAGTTTGGTGACAAAACTAAGCTTATGTCTCTCTCCTTTCTTCCCTTGTATCACAACAACCCTGTGGCAACAGTTAGGCTGAGAACATGTGACTGGCCTGGCCCAAAGTCCTCCAGCAAACTTCCATGGCAGAGTAGAAATTTCTTTGTTAATTTCCCCCCATTTTTATGAAAAGATTAAAATCCCATTCAAAACAATTAAAAGTAAAAGGGAAAAAAAGAAGAAAAATAAAAAACCCTCATATATATTGAACCATTTTCAGTTTTCTCTATGACACATACAACATCTTTACAAATTCTTACTAAAATAAGTGCTTAATCATTTCTATATATCCCCCTCTTGTTTAAATTTTCCCAAATTTATTATCTTACTCTCAATGAAGCCCATTGTGAGGAAAAAATGCAACGGGCTCTAGAAAGAGGAGGCAGGCATTCACTCCTCCACCGTCACTGATTCCAGCTGGTGAAGGAGGAGGGTGGGCATTGTCAACTGCTCCATGCCTGATCTGCCTCATCTCGGCTATGTGAAGGGGTGGTGGGCTTTGCTATCTGATACATGCCTGATACATGCTGGGTAAAGGGGGGGGGCATTGCCTCCTATTCTGCGCCTGACTACAGCTGGGTGAAGGGGGGCAGGCATTGCAACCTGCTCTGAGCCTGATCACAGCTGGGTGAAAGGAGGTGGGCATTGCCACCTGCTCCTCGCTGGGTGAAGGGAGGAACAGGCATTGCCTCCTGCTCCATTGCCTGATCCTGACAGGTGAAGGTGGGCAACAGGCTTTACTACCTGCTCTGCTCATGATCCCAGCTGGGTGATGAGGGAGCAGGCATTGCCACCTGCTCTGCTCCTGATTCCTGTAAACTGTACAAGTGCAAAATCAATGTGAACAATATTAAGGTCTTTTACAACTACTATACAAAAATACATTAATAAACAAATACTTATATACAAAAAGACATGCTATAGATCCACACACCTATAAGAGAACAGAACATACAACCCATGGTGTTTTGGACTTTTGATTAGTTATTGCCTGGCTGTTGCCAGTAATGAAACAGAGTACTATGTATAGCATGTATGAATGTATTTTTGTATAGTAGTTGTAAAAGACATTAATATTGTTCATATTGATTCTGCACTTGTGTACTTTACACAAATATATTTAATAGAAGGCATTAGTTAATTTGTTAACTTTCAGTGAGTATTCTATTCCCTGGACTGTGGTTTTCCACATTTTGCTTCAGTTTGTCTATCTAGGGAGGCTTGCTCTGTGTGATGCTGCTCCTGACTCTGGCAGGTTGAAGGGGGGCAGGCATTGCTGCATGCTTGGCTCCTGACTGCAGCAGTGTGAAAACAGGGTGGGCATTGCCGCCTGCTCAGCAGCTTATTTTGGTAGGTTGAAGAGGGTGTACATTGCCACCCGCTCTTCTCCTTATCCCAACTGGGTAAAGGGAAGAAGGGCATTGCCTCCTGCTCTGCACCTGATCACAGCCAGATGAGGGTGCAAGGAGGGCATTGCCACCTGTTCCACTCCTGATCCCAAATGGGTGATGGCGGGGGGTGGTCATTGCCACCTGCTCTGCCACTAATACCAGCTGGGTTTCGGCTGGGGTGGCATTGCCTCCTTCTCCGCTCCTAATACCTGGTGGGTTAAAGCAGGGGGGCACTGTAACTTGCTCCACACCTGATCCCATTTGGGTGAAGGAGGGTGGGCATTGCCATCTGATCTGCTCCTGATCCCAGCTGGGTGAAGGGGGATGGGTATTGTCACCTTCTTCGCTGCTTCACTGATCCCAGTTGGCTAAAGAGGGGGGTGGACATTGCCACCTGCTCCATTCCTAATACCAGCTGGGTTATGGTGTGTGGGGGGGGGCATTGCCACCTGCTCCACTCCTAATACCAGCTGGGTTAAGACAGAGGGCAAGCATTGCCACCAGCTCTGCTCCTGGTCCCCGCTTGCTGAAGGGGGGTGAGCATTGCCACCTGCTCCACTCCTAATACCAGCTGGGTTAAGGCAGGGGTTAAGCATTGCTATCTGCTCAGCTCATAATACCAGCTGGGTTGAGATGGGAGGGGTGGGTGGGCATTGCCATCTGCTCTGCTCCTATTACCAGCTGGGTTATGGCAGGGGGTGGGCATTTCCATCTGCTCCACTCCTGATCCCAACTGGTCCAAAGGCGGGGAGGGTATTGCCACCTGCTCCGCTCCTGATAACAGCTGGATTAAGGTGGGAGTTAAGCATTGCCACCTGCTCCCCTCCTAATCCCATCTGGGTTAAGGCATGGGAGATGGCATTGCCACCTGCTCTGTTTCTAATACCAGGTGGGTGAAGGCGGGAGGCGGGCATTACCACCTGCTCCCATCTTGCTCCCAGCCTGGGCTTCCCACCATAGCACGTTTTCTGGAGGGACATGGTGCCTTACCTAGGCTTCCCTCCATGGCAGCACCCTCTGTTGGTGCACCAGGGTATAAAGTGAGTTGTCTGAAATATGTATTGTCGAAGGCTTTCATGGCTGGAGAACAATGGTTGTTGTGGGTTTTCCGGGCTGTATTGCCGTGGTCTTGGCATTGTAGTTCCTGACGTTTCGCCAGCAGCTGTGGCTGGCATCTTCAGAGGTGTAGCACCAAAAGACAGAGATCTCTCAGTGTCTGAAATATGCTTACTCAATTATATAGTAAGATGTTAAATCCACACATCATCAGTTCATTTTTTTCTGTTTCTTGCAGCATGTCAAGAAGGGGTTTCCAATCTTACTAAGTAAGAGTAACTCACTTTATACCCTGGTGCACCACCAGAGGGCACTGCCATGGAGGGAAGCCTAGGCAAGGCAAAATGTCCCTCCAGAAAACGTGGGTGGGAAGCCCATGCCGGGAGCAGGATGGGAGTAGGTGGCAATGCCCACCACCCAACTTAATCCATCTGATATTAGGAGTGGAGCAGGTGGCAATGACCACACCATGCATTCACTAAGCTGGTATTAGGAGCAGAGCAGGTGGCAATGCCCGCTGCCCCTTCACCCAGCTGGGATCCTGAGCAGAACAGATAGTAAAGCCCGTTGCCCACCTTCACCTGTCAGGATCAGATGTGGTGCAGGAGGCAATGCCTGTTCCTCCCTTTACCCAGCAGGGAGCAGGTGGAAATGCCCACCCTCTTCCACCCAGCTGGGATCAGGCTCAGAGCAAGAGGCAATGCCTGTTCCCCTTCACCCAGCCATAGTCAGGTGCAGAACAGGAGGCAATGCTCCCCCCTTTACCCAGCATGTATCAGGCATGAGACAGGTAGCAAAGCCCACCACCCCTTGACATGGCTGAGATCAGGCAGATCAGGCTTGGAGCAGATGACAATGCCCACCCCCCTCCTTCACCAGCTGGAATCAGTGACAGAGCAGGAGCAAATGCCTGCCTGCCAGCCCTCCCCTTTCTAGAGCCCGTTGTATTTTTTTCCTACAATGGGCTTTGTTGCTAGTTCATTATAAATGTAGATAATGTTTTATCTCTAATCAAAGCTGTAAGGTTAGCGATCTCAGCCAATTCCATCATTTTCACGATCTGTTCATCTACTGAAGGCAGTACTGAACTTTTCCATCATTTTGCATGTAAAAGCTTTGCCACTGTTGTCATTGTGGCGAAACGGGGCCTTTCCTCCCACTGGTAGACCCCGCTCTGCCTACCCCTCCCTGTTCACCTCTGGCCAGGCACCTGAAGGGGCTGTCTCCCTTCCCTGTCTCCGGGTAGTTGCTGCCACCACTGTCCCTGTATGGGGTCCTGGTTAGGCGGGACAGCCTCCTAACCTCCCTCCTCTGCTAGTGGGCCCAAGTGGTTGGGGGACTAAGTGGAACCGAAGTGCTTTCTTCCTTCATAAATTCCAAAAATCATTTATTAAACTGCTAACTATACACAGGCAAATATACAGTGAACGGAAGGAATAACAAAACAGAAACAGAAACCCCTCTTCTATCTCCCGCATGCCCTAAGTAAATGTTGTGTAGGGCAGGCCCAATCCTTTGATACCTGGGGTCACATTAAATCTACATCTCCCCTCAGAGCCATCTCTCTCCCCACTCTTCAGCCACCAACTGTCAACTTCCAACTCCCCTCCACCAACTGACTTGCTCTCCCTCCAATCACATTCTACTCCAGAACTGGCTCCTCCCCTCTGCAGCCCATAGAAAGTTAACTCCAAAACCAGAATGGTATTTCTCCACAGTCATATTTAAAAATAAGGTGCTCTAGTTATTTTCCAGCTGTTTGCCATTAGTCCCAACAAACTTTTTGTTAAATCAAAAAGAGTCCAGTAGCACCTTTAAGACTAACCAATTTTATTTTAGCATAAGCTTTCGAGAATCAAGTTCTCTTCGTCAGATGCCTGATACAGAGACTGGTCAAATACAGAAGAGCAGGAGAGAGAAGAGGCAATTAGGGGGGGAGGGGGAGGGTGCAATCAAAACATTCCTTTGCTAGTATATGTAAACATCTCCTTGTAGTGTGTGTATCAGTTGGCTTCAAAGGAGTTTGCCCTGTTAGTTTGTAGAAGCCAAACAGCTAGACCATCCAATTCCAATGCAGTATTGGCCTTCGACAACAAACTTTTTGTTGTCAGAGTAGGGATTTGAAGCTGGGTCTCCCAGATCCTAGTCTGAAACTAACCACTACACTACGCTAGCTTCTGTGAGCTGGCTGCTGTTGAAGGGTACGCTATCCAAGGGGGACAATTAAGTCCAAACAGACCATAATCTGGCGGATTGAGCCAGAGTTGAGAAATGTAGTACGCAAAAGGACGTCAAAAAGGCTGTGAAGAAGCAGTTTCATAGTGAAACAGGAAAATAATGAAGCCGGCATACCCGTTGCCAACCACCTGCCGGGAGCTCCTCTTGGGGTAACGCGGCGGGGTGAGACAGCTTTACCGCATACAAGTTTTGGCGAGTTGTAAGTTCCTGTGCCTGTATAGAAGCCTGAAAAAAAGATAAGGAATAGAACTTTAAGGGCTTGGATGGCTTGGATTCTCTAAGTGTACATTGACTGAACTTACAAAGTTTGCGGCTTGGATGATCTTGTGCCTGTTGAAATTTTCTACAATATAAATTATCGTTGAAAGTACTTTATGGTCTGTTTGGACTGAATTGTCCCCCTTGCATAGTGTGCATCACAGACCTTTCCCTCTTTTTGTGTTGCATCGCTGTTGAAGGATAGCAAGCAGCCAGAATTGGGTGATTCGCGCAAGTTAGCTGGTAGCTAGTAATCCGTAGGCTGATGGTGGGCCTGGGTCTGATTAATCCCTGCTTAAAATCCAAAACCTAGGAATGGGTTTTGCTCCCTTCCACCACCATCTTTTTCTGGAATTCATTTTGTTCCCCCACTCCCACCATCTTTTTCTGACAAAAACCAAGACTTGAAGGATGGCAATACTGTTGCAATTGCCTAGCAATGGACACTGGAGTTTTTCTCATATTTGTAGAAAGTTCTGTCCATGGCTTGGTCTCCAGATTTAAATACCCACAGATGCAGCCATGTTGAGAATTAGGGCCAAGTAATGGCTTCCTTTGGTTTTAAATCCATGTATGCTGACACCATTATATCTCATCTGCAGTTTTTCTACACAGAGCTGCAAAGCCCCCTCCAGAACAGGCGCACTGCAGTGCAGCCCTGGTCAAGTAGGGGTTGCTGACTGACCAGCTTGACTAAGGAAGATGCAGGAGGAAGATAGCAACTCCAGTGCCCCTCTCCACACCTTTGTGATCATAAGGTGAATGAACGCTGCCTGCTTTGCCTCCCCTAGCCCAGCCTAGCATTGAATCCATGTGTGGAGAGGGAAAGGCTCAGACTTGGCTTCAGCAGTGCTTCTTTGCAAATAGGCAGGGAGAGGGGGGGCAGGGCAGGTGCACTGGGCTTCAGCGGACAGAAAGGAAATGGAAGTGTTTAGCCCCCACCCATCCCAGCTCCTGCCAGTAGGGAAAGTTCTGTGAACATTGCTGTCAGTATGCACAGGACCAGTGTTCCCCCCAATGTGCATTCCTGAGCAATCATGCAGGAATTTGCACCCCTGGGCACAGGGCATTTCTTCTGGAGCACAGAAGAGCAGCCCTGCTGGCGCCTGAGGAGCGGAGGAAGATGATGAGAAGGGGGCACCTGCCTGCAGCCCTCCCACCAGACACGAGGGCAGTGAAGTATCCAAAGTGGGGCTTCAAGGTCAGCCCCATAAGTGGGGACATTTCTCTCTGCTCTTTTTTCCTCCTCCTCCTCCTCTCTCTCTTTAAGCCTTGGGTGAAGCGTAGGTGCTGGAGCAAGCAGGAGATATTCTAGCTGGCTGTGGAGCAATGAGCTCCTGTCTGACCTTTTCTCCCCCTTGCTCCCCTTTCTTTCTTGCTCCCCCCTTACCCCCATGTACTAAAAGGAATGACAGAATTGCCCGTTGAAAATAATAGGAGAGAATGAAGGTCCTTTGGAGATAATGGGAACAAGGGCTCCATTGAAATTCATTACAACCCCTAAAAAGTTGAACAGAAAATGTGGAATAGATTTTCCATAAAGGTCTCTGCAACCAGATAGACTACTCTGGGAGTGGAATGACAACCCCGAGTACAATGACGGTTCCTAGCTATAGAATCTGTGGTCTGGACTCAAATGACAGGTTTCAGAGTGGGATGAAAGCCTCTAGTAGTAGTAGAAGTGTTCTGGGACTGGAATGACAACCCCCAAAGTGCAATGACAGCCCCTCAGAGCAAAATCTGTGCTCTGGGAAGGAATGACAGGTTGCAGAGTGGAATGACAGCCTGTGGGAGGGGCAGAAGTGTTCTGAGACTGGAATGACAGCCTCCAGAGTGGAATGGCAGACCTTGGTAGTAGGAGAAGTATTCTTGATACTGGAATTGCAGGCCCAACATTGGAATATCAGCTCCTCAGAGTAGCAGAAATCTTCTTGCACTGGAATGACAGACCCAGAGTGGAATGACAGCCCCTAGGAACAAAACCTGTGTCCTGGGCCTGAAATGACAGGTTGCAGAGTAGAATGACAGCCCCTAGGAGTAGCACAAGTGTTCTGGGACTGGAAGGATAGGTCACAGAGTCGAACGACTGATCCTGGGAAGAGGGTCTGGTCTCATTCATTCCAGTACCAGACCACTTATTCTCCTCCCAGGGACTGTCATTCCATTCTGGGGCCTGAGTTGACAGATCAAGATGGGTAGCAGTGTTTGTCTGTAGCAGTAGAAAGAGCAAGAGTCAATTAGCACCTATAAGACTAACAAAATTTGTGGTAGAGTATGAGCTTTCATGAGCCACAGCTCACTTCTACAGTGAAGAATTGAGCTCTGGCTCACTAAAGCTCATACCCTACTTAAATTTTTTTTTAAATTAAATTTTATTAAAGGTTATCAAGCACATAGTCCAATTCAAGTCTTACTTTTACATTCACATAACAATAACTTATTTACAAGTTTACTATTAACATTTAAAGTTTTTTTTTCTTTAAATGGTTTTCCTCATATAGATCCATGAAAGTTTTGTTGTTCTTCGATTACTTATATTTCTATTAATGACTGGTATATTGTGTTCGTAGACTGTATGTTGCTTGTTGTAATGTAGTCAAGAAATGGCTTCCACTTACTGTAAAATTCTGTTGTCTTTTCTTTTTCTGAGGATTGTTGAATTCTTTCTGTAATTTTTTCCATAATCATTTGGTCCCACACCTTACTAAGCCATTGGTCTATATTTGGTGCTGCCTTAGCATTCCATTTTATTGTGATTATTGTTTTTGCTGCTACAAATAGACTACTTATGAGTAGGGGTGTGCAAGCCAAAAATTTTCGGCTATAGCCGAAAGTAGAAAGCCGAAAGAAGATTCTCTATCGTTAAAGCCGAAAGCCGAAACAAGAATCTCTTTCGGCTTTCGACTTTCGGGATTCTTTCGGCATTATTTCGGCATTCTTTCGGCTTTTTTCTATGGGAAAATGCCTCCGTCTTCCAGGACGCCTGGAGGAGGCATTTTCCCACCGAATAAGCCCAAAATTGGTGGGGACCTTCCTCTAACCCTTCTCTAACAACCACCCAAGTTTCAGACAGATTGGACTTTGGTGGGCCATGTTATGGCCCCCCAAAGCAGGTCCCCCCATCCTCCCATAAGAAAGCGAAGGAGCAGCATATTGTTAGCATGCTGCTGCTCATCTTTCTTCATTATTTCCTATGGGGGAAAAATGAAGAGGCAGGCTTCCTTTGCCAGGGGTGGCATTTTGCATGCAAAATGCCCCCCAGCCCTCAGGGGCCCTTCTCCCACCCCTCCTCCCACCCCCCACCCAGGCTCAGCCTGCTCCCACTTGGGGGGGCCATTTCATGGCCTCCCCAAGTAGGTGCTCTAATCTCTACCACTGACAGCTGGGGGAGGCTTGTGTTGCCAGGGGTGGCATTTTGCATGCAAAATGCCCCAAAGCCCTCAGGGGCCCTTCTCCCACCCTTCCCCCCACCCCCCACCCAGGCTCAGACTGCTCCCACTTGGGGGGGGCCATTTCATGGCCTCCCCAAGTAGGTGCTCTTTTCTCTACCACTGACAGCTGGGGAAGGCTTGTCTTTCCAGGGGTGGCATTTTGCATGCAAAATGCCCCCCAGCCCTCTGGGGCCCTTCTCCCACCCTTCCTCCCACCCCCCACCAAGGCTCAGCCTGCTCCCACTTGGGGGGGGGCATTTCATGGCCTCCCCAAGTAGGTCCTCTCATCCCCTAAAGTCCACCCCTTACAGCCCCACACAAACCCAATTCCCCCCCAGCTGCCACACACAGACCCAAATCCCCACATTAGCCCCTCACAGACCCAAATCCACCCCCACCTGCCCCACACCCATAACCCCAGGAACAGGCTGGCAAAGGCCAGCCCTCTCCTTTTGTTCCCTATGCTGGAAACTTCTAAACTCTCTTTCCCTGGGCAATTCTGCACAGCCCAGGGGTGCCACAATGGTGGGCACACTTCTGTGTGCCAGCTGGTCCCTGTGAAAGAGCACCTGAACCACAGACACCCTCCCTCAAATTCCCCCACCACCTACAGAGATGGCTGGCCAGCCAGCCCCATTGTTCCCTATGATGGGAACCAACTGCACAACAAAGAATAAAACAAGAACAACACAAAATAAAGTTTAAAAAAAAATATTTTCTCCCTTCCAAAGTACAAGTAGGCAAAGCATTATGACACATTACACCAGCAGTCCCCCACACAGAAAAATTAAAACAAAACTCACTTAACATCAGAGAATCACAAAGCATGATTCCTGTCAAAAACACTTTATTTCTTGAACAGCTTTAGGCTACACAGCAGGGGGGGGGGGGACACCAAAGGGAATGGAAGCAGTATCTTACACAAAAATAACACAACTCACTTCACATTAAAGAATCACCCCAAAAAATTGCTGTCAAAAGCACTTTATTTCTGTAACTGCTTTAGGTTACACAGTAGGAAGGCACCACAGAGCAGGAAAGCAGTGTACTACACAAAAATAACACAACTCACTTCACATCAGAGAATCACACAAACACAATTGCTGTCAAAAACGGTGAAGTGGGTTGTATTATTTTTTGTAGTACATTGCTATCATGCCATGTTGTGCCATCCTACTGTGTAAACTAAAGCTGTTCAAGAAATAAAGTGTTTTTGCCAGGAATTGTGTTTTTGTGATTCTCTGATGTTAAGTGAGTTGTGTTATTTTTGTGTAAGATAGTGCTGCCATGCCCTTTGGTGTTCCCCCCTGCTGTGTAACCTAAAGCTGTTCAAGAAATAAAGTGTTTTTGACAGGAATTGTGCTTTGTGATTCTCTGATGTTAAGTGAGTTTTGTTTTAATTTTTCTGTGTGGGGGACTGCTGGTGTAATGTGTCATAATGCTTTGCCTACTTGTACTTTGGAAGGGAGAAAATAATTTTTTTTAAACTTTATTTTGTGTTGTTCTTGTTTTATTCTTTGTTGTGCAGTTGGTTCCCATCATAGGGAACAATGGGGCTGGCTGGCCAGCCATCTCTGTAGGTGGTGGGGGAATTTGAGGGAGGGTGTCTGTGGTTCAGGTGCTCTTTCACGGGGACCAGCTGGCACTCAGAAGTGTGCCCACCATTGTGGCACCCCTGGGCTGTGCAGAATTGCCCAGGGAAAGAGAGTTTAGAAGTTCCCAGCATAGGGAACAAAGGGAGAGGGCTGGCCTTTGCCAGCCTGTTCCTGGGGTTATGGGTGTGGGGCAGGTGGGGGTGGATTTGGGTCTGTGAGGGGCTAATGTGGGGATTTGGGTCTGTGTGTGGCAGCTGGGGGGGAATTGGGTTTGTGTGGGGCTGTAAGGGGTGGACTTTAGGGGCTGAGAGGACCTACTTGGGGAGGCCATGAAATGCCCCCCCCCAAGTGGGAGCAGTCTGAGCCTTGGTGGGGGGTGGGAGGAAGGGTGGGAGAAGGGCCCCAGAGGGCTGGGGGGCATTTTGCATGCAAAATGCCACCCCTGGCAACACAAGCCTCCCCCAGCTGTCAGTGGTAGAGATGAGAGCAGAGCACCTACTTGGGGAGGCCATGAAATGGCCCCCCAAGTGGGAGCAGTCTGAGCCTGGGTGGGGGGTGGGAGGAGGGGTGGGAGAAGGGCCCCAGAGGGTTTGGGGGCATTTTGCATGCAAAATGCCACCCCTGGCAACACAAGCCTCCCCCAGCTGTCAGTGGTAGAGATTAGAGCACCTACTTGGGGAGGCCATGAAATGCCCCCCCCCAAGTGGGAGCAGGCTGAGCCTTGGTGGGGGGTGGGAGGAGGGGTGGGAGAAGGGCCCCTGAGGGTAAGGGGGCATTTTGCATGCAAAATGCCACCCCTGGCAAAGGAAGCCTGCCTCTTCATTTTTCCCCCATAGGAAATAATGAAGAAAGATGAGCAGCAGCATGCTAACAATATGCTGCTCCTTCACTTTCTTATGGGAGGATGGGGGGACCTGCTTTGGGGGGCCATAACATGGCCCCCCAAAGTCCAATCTGTCTGAAACTTGGGTGGTTGTTAGAGAAGGGTTAGAGGAAGGTCCCTACCAATTTTGGGCTTATTCGGTGGGAAAATGCCTCCCCCAGACGTCCGGGAAGACGGAGGCATTTTCCCATTGAAAAGCCGAAAGAAAGCCGAAAGAATCCCGAAACGTTTCGGCTTTTTTCTTTCGGCTACCCGAAACGTTTCGGCATTCCCCGAAACGTTTCGGCATTCCCCGAAAGAAGCCGAAACACTTTTGTTTCGGCATTCTTTCGGCATTCTGAATGCCGAAACGCACATCCCTACTTATGAGTTCTTTTCTAATTTGTGGAACTTTATTGTCTTGCCATAAGTCTAGAAATATTATTGTTGGTTGCAGTTGTATTGAATAGGTAGTTATTTTATGTATGATCTCTATTACTTCTTCCCAAAAGGCCATTATTTTTGGACATGTCCACCAACAATGGCTATAGGTCCCTGTGCCCCCACATTCCCTCCAACACAATGGCGAGTACTTTGCTGTTAGCTGTGCTAATTTCTTTGGTGTGTAGTACCAATAGGATATTATTTTAAATGTTTGTAATTTAGTAGATATTATTGACGAATTGAATAATTTCAATGACCAGACTTTCCCCCATTGTTCTGATGAGATTGTTAATTCCCATTCTTGTTCCCACTTTTTTTGATACATATGTCTTTTTACGTTTCCTGATTCTAATAAGATGTTATAAATCTTAGCTAAGAGTCCTTTCTGTTTATAATCTTTTTGTTCTAATAATATCTCTAAATCAGTTTTTTTTTCTTTAAGGATCTCTACAAGATGTATTTGAGATGCCATATGATTAATTTGAAAATATGTAAACCATGGGATTTGTTGGTTTGTTTTTTCTTCAAGTTCTGTCCTTGTCAAAATTCTCTTATTTGATGTTATATCTATCAATCTTGTTAGTTTAATTTGTTTCCAGAATTTGTTTATCTGCTGCTTTTTACCTGGGGGAAACCAATCTTGCATTGTAAATGAAGCATATTGAGAGATATTAGGGAGAAGTCTTCCCTTTTGGGTATCCCATGTTTTGAGGATGTCTACTAAGAATTTATTTTGCTTTATATTTGTCCATTGGTTTCTTTTTTTATTCCATATTATTTCCTGAGTCGTGTAGGGATAGTACAGTGGGATCAATATTTGTATCCAATCTAGTTCTTTTTTATCTTGCAGCAACTGTAGAGCATTAACTAATCTAGATGCAACTGCATATATCTTTAAGTCAGGGTAACTAAAACCCCCTTGATGTACTTTTTGTCTTAAAGTGGCAAACGAGATTCTTGATTTCTTTTTATTCCATAAGAACTTGTTTAATATTGTTTGCCATTGTTTAATAATTGCTTGGGGTGGCGTTATAGGAATTGCTCATAAAAGAAAAAGTATTTTGGGGAGAATAAAAGATTTTATAATATGGAATCTATCTATCCAAGTGTACTGTTGTCTATTTCTTTGCTCCAGTTCTTGTTTAATTTCTTTGATCTTTTGATAATGATTGTATTGCATTAGCTGATCTAAGTCAGCTGGAATATTTATGCCTAAATATGATAATGACTTGTCTGCCCATCGATAGCTAAATATACCCTACTTAAATTTTGTTAGTCTTATTGATACTACTGGATCCATGCTCCTTTTTTGTGTTTTAATGCATTCCAATGGGGCTCATGCATGTAAATTGGCATTCCTGGCTCCCATTTTCTCCCATGGGCCTTCAAGCCTCTCCCATTATTTCCAATGGACAATCCTGTCATTCCTTTTAGTACATCCCTTTCCCCCTCCCTGGCTGGCATCACTTCACCTTCTCACCTTTTCTCAGGCTTTTTTTTTAGAGGGGGGCTGCTTTTGGTGGGAAGTGTGACTGGTTGTGTGTGCATCTATCTCTGCCTCCCTTGCCTCCCTGGGAAGGAGGCAAGGGATGTGAGACACACACAATTCCCTTCCGGTCCCTGTGCAATGTATAGGAGCAAATCACTGTTTTGAGGTTTAAAGCTGTTTTTTGAAAATTCTATTACTTTCCTTCTCCCCTCTCCCTTTCGGTCTCCCTCCCCCTTCCTCTTCTCGGATCTCAATGCTGCTCCCTCGCTTCACTCCAGCAAAGCAGTGCTCTGCACAGGAGCACAAGGTTCACCAGGGCTGCTCTGTGCCCCCCCTCTTTATCACCTCCTTTCTCTCTTCCCCTAGTTTCCATATATCACCCCACCTTCCTCCTCTCCCACAATCATTTATTTCAATATTTATACCCCACATGCTTAGCTGTCAGCTGCTGCTCACTTCAAACCTAAGGAGGGAGGAAGATGGGCATGGAGGGGGCAAATTTGAAAGGGATCTCTGACAAAAGTGATCAATATTTGAAGGCTGGGAGGGGGTCTGAGAGAAAGAGAAGGCTACTGGTCTCAGGCTCCTAAACATCTCTCTTCTCCAAGTGGGGCACTGTAAGAGAAGAGCCTCCCTCTACTGCCAAGAGTGTCTGAATTCAGAGAAAGGTGGGAAGAGAAAAAGAGTGAAACTTACACACATGAAAGGTGTGTGTAGCAATATAAAGGAAATGATTGGTGTGGTTTTCAAATCCAGATCAGCTACCGCAGGAGCGAGCTAATATTTGACATAAAATGGGAGGGAAGCATTTTAGTCTGGATTACAGGAGCAGAGAGAGGTTTTGTGCTGCACCTGGAGAACTTCACGAGAATTAAACTGTACACGTCTAATGGGAATAATAATAATACTGATAGTGTTTTCAAGTTCTGGAAAATAGAGAAAGGAAGAAGAGAGACATTAAATTAAAACAGTTTCTGTAATGAAATTTGACTTGATTCTGTTTCCAGGTATAATGTATAAAGCATTCCTAAAATACAGTTTAAAAAATTCTTTATAGGATTTTTACAAGGTTATGGTTATAAGTTTCTAAAAACTAATTTACCTGATAGTCAAATGAAATATTATTACAACCAATTAGAAGAATTAAAGTAGTTTATATTTTATGTTTGTATGTTTTGTATGTTTGTCGACAGAAATATTTGTTTTTTTTAAAAAAAGGAGGTACGATCAAAACTTTAATGCAAGTCACTGTTTCAGCTCAAAAAATAGATTTTTGGCTCACAATACTAGTTCACAGCTTAGAGGGAACATTGCACAGGAGGACCCAGTCCAACGTCTATAAGCTAGACAGAATAGGTACTTTCATTTGGCGCTTTCACAATGCATACACAGTATACGCACACACACCCTTCCAAGATAGTTACGTGCTCATTAATCACTCTGTGCAATTCCACAGGAACGCTTTGCCCTTGCTTTTCAAAAGAAAGAAATACAAAGTAGCTTATGAGACAAAATCTGTTCATTTTTGTATACGGTGAGGATTGCCAAGGGGCACCCTCAGGCACATCGAACCACCCAACAGTCCCTTGAGCCTTGAACGTGTTGGTGGGTGTAGTTAACAGCTGGGAGACAGCATGTGGGGCTCGCTGGCCGGGTCACCCATCTTCCTCCTGCAAAAGGAGAGAGCAGGAAAAAGCAAGCCCACACAACTCGAGCTTTTCTGCCGTGCACTTGTTCTGGAAGGTGCCTCGTTGCTGTGTGTTAAAAAAATACAAATTTTCCTGAACAGCATCAAACATTATTTATATATATACTAGCAACAAAGCCAGTTGTGGGGGGAAAAACCCACAACGGGGTCTAGAAAGGGGACTGTGGGCAGGCAGGCATTTGCTCCTGCCCCATCACTGATTCCAGCTGGTGAAGCAGGGTGGTGGGCATTGTCATCTGCTTGATACCAGATCTGCCTGATCTCGGCCATATGAAGGGGTGGTGGGCTTTGCTACCTGCTCCATGCCTGATACATGCTGGGTAAAGGGGGCATTGCCTCCTGTTCTGCGCCTGACTATGGCTAGGTGAAGGGGGACAGGCATTGCTGCCTGCTTAGAGCCTGATCCCAGCTGGGTGAAGGGGGTGTGGGCATTGCCATCTGCTCTGTTCCTGATTTTGGCAGGTAGAAGGGGGGGTGGGAGGCATTGCTGCATGCTTGGCTTCTGACTCCAGCAGGGTGAAGACAGGATGGGCATTGCTGCCTGCTCAGTGGCTTATTCCGGTAGGTTGAAGAGGGTGGGCATTGCCACCCGCTCTTCTCCTTATCCCAACTGGGTAAAGGGAAGAAGGGCATTGCCTCCTGCTCTGCACCTGATCACAGCCAGCTGAAGGCACGAGGTGGGCATTGCCACCTGGTCTACTCCTGATCCCAGCTGGGCGAAGGGGGGTGGGTATTGTCACCTGCTATGCTCCTGATCCCTACTCATTTATACCACCGACGACAGATTTGAACATTGAGGTTTTTGAGCAGCTAGTTTTGGGAGATATTGAAAGGACGGAGAGAGAGAGAAGGGATGCTTGGCATAATTTCACCAAGGAGGATTGACACACTTTGAAATTATTGGATCAGGATCCCAATATAACAATTAAACCAGCTGATAAGGGAGGGGGGATTGTGGTATTAGACACATCAGTATAAACCAGTGAAGTGGAGAGACAGCTGTCGGATGGGTACAGTTACACTAAGATAGCACAGGATCCAACCACGCATATTGAACAATTGATTCAGGTGGTTTTAGATAAGGCTTTGGTAGCAGGTGAAATTGATGAACCCACCCACAGGGCTTTGATTAATCCCTCTCCACGTATCCCAGTACTTTACATTTTGCCAAAAATACATAAAAACATCTTTCCGCCTCCCGGACGCTCAATCATTTCAGGTAGCAATTCAGTTTTGGAACCCCTAGCAATCTACGTAGATCAGTTCCTACAACCCTTGGTCAGGAACACTCAGGCATACATTCGTGACACAAGTGACTTTATTCAAAAGGTTGAAGGTAGATCGATTGGCAATGACTCTGTTCTGGTCACGATGGATGTATCATCATTGTATACTTCAATCCCCCACGATCTAACTAGATTGGTTGTAGAATTGGCTCTTAGGTCCCGCACCACATGGAGACTTTCTACTGAAATTTTATTGCAGTTATTTGATATAGTGGTTGAAAAAAATTCATTTCCATTTTTCCAAACAGTTTTATTTTCAAATCAGGGGAGTCGCCATGGGTTGCGCCACTGCTCCCAGTGTGGCAAACCTGGTTATGTC
This sequence comes from Eublepharis macularius, assembly GCF_028583425.1. Classification (NCBI taxonomy): domain Eukaryota; kingdom Metazoa; phylum Chordata; class Lepidosauria; order Squamata; family Eublepharidae; genus Eublepharis; species Eublepharis macularius. Next base: position 172,458,920 of record NC_072792.1, read on the forward strand.
ATATCAAGAGGAAAAATTCATTTACAACCCATTTTTTGATATTATGTCCATGTACTGCCGCTTCATAGATGATTGCTTCATCATTCTAAATACATCGGAGTGTCTGGCAGACTATGGGACATTGAAAAATTCCATGCATTCCAATATCAAATTCACCTGGGAAAGTAGCAGGATGTGTATTAAATTTTTGGATATAGTAATTTACAGACAGAAAGACAATACTCTTGGGGTGAAACCCTACCATAAGACAACGGATCATAACTCTTACTTAGCTTTTGACTCACATCACCCGAGACCTCTAAGAAGTAATATTCCGTATGGCCAATTACTTCGGGTCAAACGGAATGCAACTGATCAACTGGATTGGGAAAGGGAAGCTAACAGCATATTGCAAGCTTTTCACAATCAGTGATACCCTAGCCATATATTAAGAAGGGCATATCAGCGAGCAAGGGATGTCCCAAGACGGGAACTTTTTGTAACTAACCTCAAGAGGGTGAGGGAAAGAGCGATGTGAACTATGGAGTTCACCCTCCAGTCATCAGATTAGGAATATTATATTTTTTTTAAAAAAAAATATTGGATTAGAAATCATTAATTTATACATTACAGTCAATTTCCTTTAATTTCCCCAATTCTAACCCCCTCCCTTCCCCCCCTCTTGTTGACTTCCAACAGTTTTCCAGCCCCTTGTCCCTTTTCCCTTACTCATTTCAAACTTATTCTATCTATTAAACATTGATTTTCACTTTCTTCTAAGCTTGTCTATATAACACAGTGTTTCCTCTGTCTTTCCACTTACTTTAACAACTAAATGATACATAACTAATTAAAACATTCTTGGCATATATTCTTGGCATATATTTTGGTACTCTATCCTCTATTTTATAATCTCATCTTCAATATGGGACAAACAATTTATCCCTCATTTAGCATAATTTTAGGTACTTCTAAAGACAATACATTCATTATAAGTCAACCAATTTAACTTATGCTCTATATATTACTTTTTGTGCATATCTTATCTTCGTATTATTTTAATTATATAATTTCTCTATTATGCAGCTATCCACCAAAAATAGTCAACCAATTTGACCCATATATACCTCCAGCCTAAGTCAATCAATTTAACATATAGTCTATACATTACTATATATTTTTCCCACCTTGCTTGAATTACTTCATTGTAATTATAAAATATCTCCATTATGCAATTGCCAGAAATATAATTGATTAGTTTCTGTCCTTATAATTAGTTAATTTCTATCATTATAATTCTTATAATAACACCTCTAATACTTAGTACTATATATAATAGTCGAATAAAATAGTTGCTTAGAAATTCTCATTTAACTCTCCACCCCCCGGTAAAGTCACCTCCCTCTACTTTTATTTGTATTTCAGTAATTTTCAAACTGCCACAGTTCTCCTCCCACCTCCCATTTTTTCACTAAATATTGTTTCAGCTTCTCCCAATCCGTGTTGAACTGTCCTGGTTCAAGGTCTCTTAGTTTCCTTGTCATTTTGTCCATTTCCGCCATGTACAGCAATTTATAAATCCAATCCTCGATAGTTGGCACTTCTTGTACTTTCCACTTTTGCGCGTACAAAAGTCTAGCCGCTGCTGTCATGTAAAATAGCAATGTCCTGTATTGTGCTGGAATGTCCTCCATTCCCAAGTTCAGTAGCAGGAGTTCTGGGTTCTTATTAACTTGAAATTGTAAAATCTCACTTATTGCTCTTATTATTTCCCCCCAGTACTGCCTAGCTACCTCACAGGTCCACCACATATGATACAAGGATCCCTCATGCTTTTTACATTTCCAGCATTTATTAGACATGTTCAAGTTCCCTAGCGCAATTTTCTTTCGTCTCATATACCAACGATAAATCATTTTGTAGACATTTTCTTTAATATTGGTGCATGTCGTGATCTTCAGCGTATTTTCCCACAAGTATTCCCACGCCTCCATTGTTATTTCCTTATTAAAGTTTATAGCCCACTTCACCATTTGCACTTTAACTGTCTCATCTTCAGTATACCACTTTAACAACACTTTATAAACCTTAGAGATTCCCTTTTTGTCCTCTTGTAGAATTACCTTCTCTAATTTAGAGTTCTCCGTTCTTATCCCTCCCTTCTCACAGTCCGAGTTATAAAGATCTCTAATCTGTCTATATTGAAACCAGTCGTAACTTGGAGACAACTCGTCTTGCGTCTTTATTCTTAATTTGGAAAATTCTATTCGTGTTATCTCCTTGTACGTTAAACACTGTTGTTCATTGTCGACAGTTCTCGGATCTATTACTTCGTAAGGAACCACCCAGGAGGGAATTCCTTCTTGTAGGTAATCTCTGTACTTCTTCCAAATTGTGAAGAGGCTCCTCCTGATATAATGATGTAAAAACATAGAGTCTGCTTTTACTTTATCATACCACAGGTATGCATGCCATCCAAATATTTTTTTGTATCCCTCTAAGGCCAGTAATTTACGGTTTTTCAACGTCATCCAATCTTTCAGCCACACCAAGCAGATTGCATCATAATAAAGTCTTAGGTTGGGCAGTTGCATTCCCCCTCTTTCTTTTGCATCCTGTAATACTTTCATTTTCACTCAAGGCTTCTTGCCTGCCCACACAAAGTCCGTTATTTTCCTCTGCCGTTTTTCAAACTGCTTAGAGTCTCGAATAATTGGTATTGTCTGTAACAAAAACATTACTCTTGGTAACACATTCATCTTAACTACTGCAATTCTTCCCAGCCATGACAAATTTAATCTATTCCATTTAATCAGATCTTGCTCTATCTGAGTCCATAATTTCTCATAATTATTCTTGAATAGATCTATGTTTTTTGCAGTCAGTTCAATCCCCAAATATTTCACCTTACATGTTACTTCACAGTCTGTTATTTCCGTTAATGGCTGTTGTTTTTGTTTAGTCATGTTTTTACACAATATCTTGGACTTCTTCTTATTTACATAAAATCCTGCCAAATCCCCAAATTCCTTAATTTTCTCTATTACCTTTGGCATATTCTCAATTGGATCTTCCACAATTAACATTATGTCGTCCGCAAATGCTCTGACCTTATAGGAAAAGTCCTTTATCTTTATTCCACGGATTGCATTGTCTTCTCGAATCTGTATCATCAAGATTTCCAAAACTAAAATAAACAACAGTGGAGACAACGGGCAACCTTGTCTTGTACCTTTGCCTATAGTCAATTTCTTGGTCGCCTCATCATTCACCACAATTGCTGCACTCTGGTCTCTGTAGATTTCTTTCACTGCTCTTATGAATCTTTCTCCCATTTGTAGCTGTTCCATAGTGGCAAACATAAAGTCCCAGTTCAAATTGTCAAATGCTTTTTCAGCATCCACAAAGAAGAAACCAACTTCCTTGTCACAGCGCTTGTCGTAATATTCAATAGCGTTTATAACTGTCCTTAAATTGTCTTTAATTTGCCTGTTTGGTAAAAAGCCAGCTTGTTCCTCCTCAATGACTTCGGATAGCCATCCCTTCACTCTTTCCGCCAATATCTTTGCAAAGATTTTATAGTCTCTTAAGTTTCTTTTGTGCAGTTACTGATTTTTTGTCCTGTTCCAAATTTGTAACTCCATTGAAGTCTCCTGCAAGAATTATCTGGTCATAAGAAAGTTCATCTAATTGCTTCCTTAAATCCTCAAAGAAGCTTTCTTTTGCTCCGTTGGGTGCATAAATTCCAATCACCAACACTCTCTTTAAGTTCCATGTACACTCCACTGCTAAAAATCTGGCTTCCACATCTCTCATCACTAATTTTGGCTGTAGCTCCTCTTTTATATACAATGCCACTCCCCTTTTTTTCTTTTTTGAGGCCACTACAAACTCATTGCCCAATTTATTCAATTTAAGATATTTTACATCCTGCTTTCTAATATGAGTCTCTTGCAAGCACACAATATCACATTTTTGTTTTAATAGCCAGTGGAAAATACTTTTTCTCTTATTCGGTGAGTTAAGTCCATTTACATTCCAAGATAACACTTTGCACTCCATATTCATAACCTTGTTGCTGATAAATCCTTTTCATTGTCCCTCATAAACCTTTCTATTTCTAGTTCAGATCTGATGCGCTTTTTCACTCCTCCAAATTCAAAGGACACTCCTTCTGGTAATTCCCATCTATATCTTATCTTCATGTCCTTTAGAGTCTGGACTAAGGCTCTGTATTTTTTCCGATCTAGCAACACCGATCTGGGTAACTCCTTCATAATAATAACCGTCTTGCCATCAACTTCCAATGGTTCTTGAAATTGTTTACTCACAATCATTTCCCTTGTATTTCTAGTCGTAAATTGCACAATCACATCTCTTGGTAATTTCCTTTGGGTCGCAATTCTTGAGTTTATTCGATACACCACATCAAGAATAGCCACAATTTCCTCTTCCTCCCTTCCCAGGTATTCAGCTAACACCTCAGTAATCTGTTCTTGAGCCGTCTTTCCTTCTACCTCCGGCAAGCCGCGAAACCTTAGCTGCTTCTCCATATGCTTGCTCTCCGCAACTGCCATTCTTCCCCTCATCACCCTCGTCTCTGTTCGTTGCGTGTCTGCAAGGTTCTCCACTGCCTTTTCCACTACATTGACTCTTTGCTGCATCGCCTGCAAATCATTTTGTATTGTTTCCATTCCCTTCTTCACTTCTGCCAGTTCGTTCTTTACTGTCTCTTTAACCTCTTTAACCTCTTTCACTAGCTCAGGTTTCATATCCTTGAGCTCTTTAATCACTTCTAAAAGCTTTTTATCCAAGTTCTCTATGGCCGATTGCCACTCTTTTTTCGACATCGTGGGGCTTGCTTTACCTCGCTCCCATGAGTCCGCTCGCTTCCTTAACTCCATGGCACCTGGCTTAGTGTCCTTTTATTTTAAATGTCCCGGTCTTTTTTGTAAAAAAAGCGTTTAAAGAGTCTAAAATGTCGGGCGTCTTTTCTCTATGGTTCCTCTATGGTTTTTGTAATCCAATATGGCTTACTTCCTCTTCCGCTGAAGCCGCAGCTCTTCCCCTTTCAAAGATGGCGATTCCCTTCTTCCTGAGATTAGGAATATTATATTAAAATACTGCCCCCTACTTCGTGATATTAGGGATTGTGAGGAACCCCCATGATTGGCTGGAGGAGAACTAAAAGCTTAAAGGATATCTTGGTACACTCAGAATTCAAAAGGGATGTACACAAGTCTAACTCCCTGATAGGTCATTTTAAATGTGGACGGTGTTGTTTGTGTTCTAAGGCAATCACGGGCAATAGCATCTTGATCCCGGGGTCAGATATAGAAGTGAAACTTAGGCATTTTACAACTTGCCAAACACAGGGGGTAGTTTATTTAATAATATGCATGTGCTATTTGTTGTATGGGGGCAGTACCTCCAGACCTCTTAAGACTCGCTTGCTGGAACACATATCTCACATTAAAAACAAAGTGCTAGATGCCCCTTTAGTTGAACATTTCTTACAAAATAACCACAAAGAAGATGACTTCAGGTTCACTGTATTATTTTCAGGACATAATATTCCAGAACGTAATATGAAAAGGATTTTACTTCAGAAGGAATCTTTATGGATACATAAGTTAAATTCATTAAAGCCCAACGGTCTAAATCATGAGCTCAATCTATCTTGTTTTCTATAGATAATTTGTTACATCTTTGTACTAGTTTCTTAGTTGTAAATATGTCTTGATTGATGGTCCTTTAAATAAAGTGCAGTTGCGGGGCTCGGTGTTTCACAGCCACCGCTTGTGACTTAGTGATTGCTTATCTCATGGTTAACCAATGTACTCACAAAGAATATATGAGTATGTCAATCTATCTTGTTTTCTGCAGATGATTTGTAACATTTTGTACTGGTTCTTCAATTGTAAACATGCCTTGATTGATGGTCTTTTAAATTACGTGTAATTGCGGGGCTGCGTGCTTCTCAGCTGCCGCTTTTGACTTTGTGACTGCTTACCTTATGGCTAATTAGCGTACTAACAAAGAATATACAGGTATGTTACTTTACAGAATAAGTTCAATAAATTTGGTGTACGCCACGATACATTTGTTATTTATTGTATGGCTCTTTATGATGTATTACATTTTTAACAGTGTATATTGGTGGACTTGTAACTGCCCCAGAGGAGGTCAACGGATGAAACAACAGGCAGCGTTTGCCAGCCCTGGTTGTTGGGCTGAAGGGGAACGCCTTCGGTGTACATGCCAACTTTCTACATGTTCTTCTGTAAAGGAATACATTGCGTTATTAAACTCTTCATAGACTGTTTGGTACTTGCCTGGAGACTTACCTGTGGGATGTTCTCTAGGGATTTCAATGTACCACGTCATCTAGACCATAACGACAATTTCCTTCATTAATTGGCAACAGCAGCTTGAGTTTGCATTGTTTGTTGTTGACTTTCTTTTGACTTATTGATGCTTGTCTTTTGATTGGTACATTCTCTATTGAGTAAACTTAATTGTTATATTATTTATACTATTGTACTATTTTTGTTTCCTTCACATGTAGTAGTCTACTTTGGTGTTAGATGCTCCTGATCCCGGCTAGGTTAAGGTTGGTGGTGAGCATTGCCCCCTACTCTGCTCATAATAACAGCTGTGCTAAAGTGGGTGCGGAAATTCCACCTGGTCCGCTCTTAATACCAACTGGGTTAAAGCGAGGTAAGGGCATTGCCTCTTGCTCTGTTCCTAATAACAGCTGGGTGAAGGTGGGGGTAAGTATTGCCACCTGCTGCATTTTTTATCCCATCCAGGTGAAGGGAGCGGGCATTGCCATCTGATCTGCTCCTAATACCTCCTGGGTTAAGGTAATGGAAGGGAAAATTCCACCTGTTCTGCTCCTAATGCCAACTGGGTTAAGAATGGGGAGGGCATTGCCACCTACTCCGCTCCTACTAACAGCTGGGTGAAGGTGGGGTGGGCATTGCCACCTTCTCTGCTCCTTATACCAGCTGGATTAAGGTGGAGGGGTCGGCTTTGCCACCTAATTCACTCCTAGTACCAGCTGGGTTAAGGTGGGGGATGGGCATTGCCATCTGCTCTGCTTCTAATACCAGCTGGGTAGGGGTGTGCAAGCCAAAAATTTTCGGCTATAGCCGAAAGTAGAAAGCCGAAAGAAGATTCTCTATCGTTAAAGCCGAAAGTCGAAACAAGAATCTCTTTCGGCTTTCGGCTTTCGGGATTCTTTCGGCATTATTTCGGCATTCTTTCGGCTTTTTTCTATGGGAAAATGCCTCCGTCTTCCAGGACACCTGGAGGAGGCATTTTCCCACCGAATAAGCCCAAAATTGGTGGGGACCTTCCTCTAACCCTTCTCTAACAACCACCCAAGTTTCAGACAGATTGGACGTTGGGGGGCCATGTTACGGCCCCCCAAAGCAGGTCCCCCCATCGTCCCATAAGAAAGCGAAGGAGCAGCATATTGTTAGCATGCTGCTGCTCATCTTTCTTCATTATTTCCTATGGGGAAAAAATGAAGAGGCAGGCTTCCTTTGCCAGGGGTGGCATTTTGCATGCAAAATGCCCCCTTACCCTCAGGGGCCCTTCTCCCACTCCTCCTCCCACCCCCCACCAAGGCTCAGCCTGCTCCCACTTGGGGGGGGCATTTCATGGCCTCCCCAAGTAGGTGCTCTAATCTCTACCACTGACAGCTGGGGGAGGCTTGTGTTGCCAGGGGTGGCACTTTGCATGCAAAATGCCCCCCAACCCTCTGGGGCCCTTCTCCCACCCCTCCTCCCACCCCCCACCAAGGCTCAGCCTGCTCCCACTTGGGGGGGCCATTTCATGGCCTCCCCAAGTAGGTGCTCTGCTCTCATCTCTACCACTGACAGCTGGGGGAGGCTTGTCTTGCCAGGGGTGGCATTTTGCATGCAAAATGCCCCCCAGCCCTCTGGGGCCCTTCTCCCACCCTTCCTCCCACCCCCCACCAAGGCTCAGCCTGCTCCCACTTGGGGGGGCCATTTCAAGTAGGTCCTCTCAGCCCCTAAAGTCCACCCCTTACAGCCCCACACAAACCCAATTCCCCCCCAGCTGCCACACACAGACCCAAATCCCCACATTAGCCCCTCACAGACCCAAATCCACCCCCACCTGCCCCACACCCATAACCCCAGGAACAGGCTGGCAAAGGCTTTAGGTTATGTCAGACTGTGGCTAAATAAGGCTCTCACTACAGAATTCCCTTTAGAAGCAAACACAAGTCCATTGTTTGAAAAAGGAAACTTTACTGCAGAAAAGGTCCATTATAGTCCACTGTCCTGAATAGGAGACTCAGGATGGTACATGATCATTGTTACCAATGAAGGGCAAGCATAAGGTACAGAGTAACAATACCCATCTGGATTAGCCTTCCCCCACAGTTCTCAAAACAACATTGCTCAGTCCTGGGAAGCTGCTCTCTTCAAGGCCAATGCTTGGGGGAACGGTGTTAGACAAAACAGTCTCCTCCGGTGGGAATGCTGCCTGGGAACTGGTGCACCTGGGAAGAAAGCACTTAAACACTAGAAGCATTAGAAAATGGAGTCAGTACAGTTTAGATATACACTGGACCTGACATTCTGCCCCCCTTAAAATAGATCCCCCCCTGGTTTATATGGGTAGCGAGTATGAAAAGCTTTGGTTAATCTAGGAGCATGAACATGGGCAGAGTTCACCCATTCATCGTAACCAGAATCAAAGTCCTTCCATCTAATGAGGTAAAAAAGCTGATTTCGCTTAAGTTTAGAGTCCAAAATTTGTTGTACCTCATAGTGTATTTGGTCGTCAATTAAAGTTGGAATGGGTGGAGCTTTGATGTGCCATTTGTCATCGGTGGGAGCTCTTTTTAAAAGACTGACATGGAACGTGTCATGAACATGGCGCAAGTTCTTGGGTAAGGTTACAGCAACAGTCACTTTATTTATTATTTTGCGCACAGGAAAAGGCCCCAGGAATTTCAGAGCGAGTTTGCGGCTTGCCTGAGCTAATTTCAGGTTCTTTGTGGAAATATACACATGATCTCCAGGTTGTAAATCCCATTCGGCCACACGATGGCGATCTGCGTATTTTTTGTAATCCAGTTTGGCTTTTTCAAGGTGTTTCTTAATAAGAGTCCACTGTTGTGCTGCCTCCCCCCACCACGAAGATACATCCGGCAATTTAGAGGAATGGAGAGGGGGAGCGTCCAACGGGAAGGGATTGAAGTGAGCTCCATAGACAATTTTGAAAGGGGCCTCTCCGGTTGAAGCGTGTACACTGTTGTTATATGAGAATTCGGCTAGAGGGAGAAGGTCCACCCAATTATCTTGTTGAAAATTAATGTAGCAACGAAGGAACTGTTCTAGTATCTGGTTTGTTTTTTCGGATTGTCCGTCGGTTTGTGGGTGGTGGCTTGAACTGATTCCTTGCTCAATATTCAACATTCTCAAAAGCTCCCGCCAGAAGTTGGCAACGAACTGTCCGCCGCAATCCGAAATCACCTTGGACGGAAAAGAATGTAATTTTACGATGTGTCTCAAAAACAAATCCGGTAGTTTTCGAGCGGAGGGTATAGCAGTACAGGGAATAAAATGAGCTTGTTTGGAGAACAGATCTACCACGACTAAAATACAATTATGTCCTTTTGAAATAGGTAGATCAGTGATAAAGTCCATAGATATTATTTCCCAAGGTCTGTTTGGCGTTTCCAATGGTTGCAGGAGACCCGGAGGTTTTCCTTTTCTGGTTTTGGCGCTGAGGCAAACGGGGCAGGAACTAATATATTGGGAAATGTCTTTGCGCATGCCCGGCCACCAGAATTGCCTTTGGACTAGGTGCAATGTTTTCAGATACCCATAATGACCAGCAGTGGGGGCATCATGACAGCGTTGCAAGACCTCCAGCCTGAGGCTGTCAGGGACATAAAACTTGCTCCCCGCTAGCCAATCCCCTTGTGGGGATTGGGTCAGTTTCTTTCGCGGAGCTTTATCCCCCTCCTTTTCCACTTCAGCTTTGAGTTTCGATTTCCATTCCTGGTTGGCCGGGAGGGGCGGCTTGGCACGACTGCGAGTAGTTACCACGCCCCCAAGTTGCGTAGGCGAGAAGACCGTGTCGACAGTCTCCTCCCGTTTGCTCTTATGTTGGGGCATGCGCGATAGGGCGTCCGCCAAAAAGTTAGTTTTGCCCGGGAGATAATTTAGAGTGAAGTTGAATTTGGAAAAGAATTCCGCCCATCGCAATTGCTTGGCATTCAGTCTGCGTGGGCTTCGGAGGGCCTCCAAATTTTTATGATCTGTCCAGACCTCGAAAGGGTATTGCGCCCCCTCCAGCCAATGCCTCCAGTTAGTAAGAGCTGCTTTTACTGCAAAAGCCTCCTTCTCCCACACATTCCAATTCCTTTCCGCCTCCGAAAATTTTCTAGACAAGAACGCACAAGGCCGCAATCTTCCATCCTCCCCCTTCTGCAGTAAAACTCCCCCTATTGCCGTATCGCTGGCGTCGACTTGCACTATGAAAGGGGATTGTTCGTTGGGGTGGGAGAGGATGGGTTCCGTTACAAATTGCTTTTTTAGGCATTCGAAAGCAGTTTGGCAATCGGGGGTCCATTGTAGTTTGGAGGAGGGTTTTTTAGCTTGGTCCCCTTTATCTTTTGTTTTTAGCAGTTCTGTTAAGGGGAGCGTGATTTGGGCGAAATTTGCTATAAAGTCTCTATAGAAGTTGGCAAAACCCAGGAAGGATTGCAGTTCTTTACGGGTGGTGGGTGTTTGCCATTCTTGGATCGCTTGTATTTTGGCTGGATCCATTTTTAAACCCTCTGGGGAGATGCAATACCCAAGGTAAGTGAGTTCGGTTTTATGGAATTCACATTTGGACAACTTGATGGGCAGTTTATTATTCATCAAGGTGGCCAGGACCTTTTGTACCATTTGAATATGCTCTTCCTCGGTGTCTGAATAAATTAAAACATCATCAAGGTACACCACCACCCCTTTGTATAGGAATTCATGTAGAACTTCGTTTATCATGGACATGAACACAGACGGGGCTCCCGTCAATCCAAAAGGCATAACAAGGTATTCATATTGTCCGAGGGGCGTATTAAACGCGGTTTTCCACTCATCCCCTGCTTTGATACGAACGTGGAAGTAAGCATCTTTTAGATCTAATTTCGTAAAGATCTTACCTTGAGCCACGACGTTGAGAAGGTCTCGGATGAGTGGTATAGGATAGGCGTTGTTGGTGGACACTGCATTCAGTCCTCGGAAATCTGTGCACAGTCGGAGTCCCCCATCCTTCTTTTTCACGAAGAGGACCGGAGCGGCGTGGGGACTATTGGCTGGGCGGATGAACCCTCGTTGGAGGTTGGTGTCGATGAATTTCCGGAGCTCTTCTCGTTCATGGAGACTCATGGGGTAGAGCCGTCCTTTGGGCAGTGAGGCTCCGGGTAAAATTTCCACCGCGCAATCCGATCGTCGGTGCGGGGGTAGAGTATCCGCTTCCTCCTCAGAAAAAGCATTTAGAAAAGGCCAATACGGTTCGGGTATTTGGTTGACTTCTTCTTGAGTGAGAAGGGCCTTTTCAGTATGAGTTGGATCATCTCCCCAGTTTTGGTTCCAACGGTGATTTTTACAGTTGGCATGACTGAAGGTGATACATCCTTGTGCCCAGTCTATGTAGGGATTGTGATCACATAGCCATTTGCTGCCTAGAATTAACGGGTACTTGGCAGTAGAGCTGATGACAAAAGATCTCTTTTCCCAATGTTGTCCCATGCCTGTGATCACTGGGATGGTCTCAGTTGTGACAGGGTTCATATTGGTGCCATCCATTTGTTCAAAGATTACTGGATTTTGTAATTCCCGAGTCGGTAAGACCAGTCCATTGACTAGAGCTGGGGCGATGATGTCTCTCGAACAGCCCGAGTCGATAAGGGCTTGCACCCGAATGTGCATTTGTCTCTCTGGGTTGATTAGAGTCACTGGCATGAATAAGATGGACCCAGGCGGCCGGTTCCGTGCAGGGACTGGCTTGGGGCGGATCTGTCGTTTGGGCCCTTTTACTACAGATCCATCTCGTTTCCCGACTGGGGGCTTTCTGGATTGACTTCTGCGGTTGGGGAAGCGGGGTCGTATTCCATAACTTCTTCCGCTTCCAGCCCTCTCTCTGAGGCGGGCCTTTGGGAAGCGCCGCGGCCTCTATTCGCTCGTGGCGCGGGAATTGGGCGTTGGAGGGTAGGAAACGGAGCAAGTGTTGGACGCCGTAGTTGAAGCGGAGGTCTTTGCACAGGCCGGTAGGGGCATTGTGATGCAAAGTGACCTGCTTGTCCGCATTGCAAACACAGCCCTTGTTGCCATCTAGCATCTCTCGCTCCACGGGTGGCGTAGCCAGCTCCCCGTCCTCCCTTCTGTAAAGTCAATGGTCTTCTTTGTCCCATTTGTTGTTGTTGTTCAACCAAACGGACTTCCAAAATGCGATTCTCCACTTCGCATGCAAGTTGGATCCAACCTAACAACGTAGGGGGATTGTCCTGCATGAGGGCTCTGTCCAAAAGTTTCGGGTTTAGTCCTTGCTTGAACAGAATAATCTTGGTGGACTCCTCACACCTAGGGCACTTGGCTGCCAATTGCCGGAATTTTGTGACATAGTCTCTTGCTGACATGCTGCCTTGTTTAATGGCTTGCAATTCTGTCCAGGCCCTGGTTTCCTCTAAGGGGTCTTCATATTGCGCTCGGATAGCATCCACCAACCCCTGGAGAGTATCGAGTTCTGGGGCCCCAACATTGTATAGTCCTACATACCAGTCCGCTGCCTTGCCTTGTAAGCGGGATCCAAGATGTTCAATTTGACTGGCCTCGCTGCCGAAGAGGTGTCCCCACCAGTTGAAAAATTGTACCACTTGCACCAGGAAAAATCCTAGTTTGGAAGGATCCCCATCGAAAGTGGCTTCTAGTTTCACCCAGCCCATCGGGAGTTCTTGTCTCGGAGCCGGCGCTGGGTAGAAGTCCATTGGCAGTCTTAATTGCGCCTGGGGCGCGGGAGGAGGTAACTGGGGCCCCGGTTGGGGCAACGGTGGCGGTTGTACTGGCGGCGGCAACACCGGCGGTGCTGGCAGAGGTTGCCGTGGTTGGGCTGCCGGGGGTGGTCTCGGTTGGGCCGGAGGCTGCAGTGGTGGGCGAGCAGGTGGCGGCAGACTTGGTCTGGCTGGTAACACGGGAGGCGTCGGCGGTAACTGTCGAGGTGGAGGAGGCTGGTGTGGTTGAGTGGGGATCGGCCGCGGAGGAGGGGGTTGGTGATGTCGTAGTGGTGCGGGCCTTCCCGGTTGATTCGGGGGTGGTAAGGCGGGCTGGTCCTGTGGCTGCTGCAACGGGATGAGTTGCGGTCGAGGCGGGAGGGGCCGCAGCGGCGAAGGCCGGATAGGTGGAAGGCCGCGCGGGCTTGCCCCTCCAGGCGTCGTTATTCTGGGAAGCAAAGGCTGGCCTCGTGGCGCTGGTAGACCGTCCCCTGAAGGTTGCCCGACGGGAACAGTTTTCCGCGGTTGACGAGGGGCTCCCACCTCGGATGGAGCCGGGTGTTCTCCCGATTGGTCCGGCCGGACCGTTATTGGAGAAGTATGAGGGGGTATCACCGGTGTCCCACTTGGCTTTCCTTCCCCTTCCGTAGGCTGCTCGACTGGAGTCTCGTCTGGCGGTAAATCCCCTCCCGAGTTAGGAGGTTCGGTGGGAGTTTCTCCGGGTGGCTCAACCGGGTTATCCCCTCTCGGTGGAATTTCGTGCAGCTTGGGAAATTCCTTGGGTTGTTCTCCCGATTCGCCAGGGCAGGCGTCCCCCTCTCCCGTAGGTGACGACCGTTGCTGGGCTCCCTCCATCGGATAGGAGATGACACTTTGAAGTGTAGCTATCTGCACCGCCATCTCTTCAGGGGACAGTCTCTCTCCTGCTCCCATTGCCGAGATTAGATGAATGGCATGAGCCAAACTTTCTTCCATATCCATCAGTTTAGCTTCTAACTGTTGCATCCGACTTGGCCCCGGTTGCTCCCTCACGGAATCTTCATTCGTTGCACTCACCGGGGAAAAGGGGCCCCAAGGCGGAGGGTCTCCTTGAACAACTCGCGATCTCGCTGCTAGAATTCCCTTGGCCAGGCCCGTCACTGCCGAGATGCCGGTATCTACAGCATGGGTTCGACCTTGCATTTGCTCCCAACTTTGTTCAGGAACTTCCGTTGGCTCTTTCCACGGAGCAAGTTCGGAATAATCCCAACTCAGGGCGCCGCGGTGGGACGTGTTCCCCTCCGTCTGCTCGAACGTCCTGTTCCAATATCGCCATGGTTGGCTGCTATCTAGCTCAGGGACGGTGTCTAGGCTTCGGCGCCCTTCCATCGAAACTCGTGGATGGAGTCCACCGGCCCGGCGCTCTCTCGTTTCTCGGGGTCTGGCTCCCCACTCCGACGGGGTGGGTACCGAGATCAAGGGGAGAGCGGTCGCCTTCGGCCTTGCCCATTCAGCACCGAGATCGATGAGAGGCGGGGTGGAAGTGGAGGCTCCGGTCCCGTTCCCGGTTGCTCCCAGCTCCTGGGAGTCTTGGGCTTGCACTGGTTGATTGTCGGGAGACACATACGGATCAAACAAAGGATCCCTGTCCGGGACAACCTTGGATTCCGCTGGGCCCGACTCAGACATGATTGGTAACAAAATGTCAGACTGTGGCTAAATAAGGCTCTACTACAGAATTCCCTTTAGAAGCAAACACAAGTCCATTGTTTGAAAAAGGAAACTTTACTGCAGAAAAGGTCCATTATAGTCCACTGTCCTGAATAGGAGACTCAGGATGGTACATGATCATTGTTACCAATGAAGGGCAAGCATAAGGTACAGAGTAACAATACCCATCTGGATTAGCCTTCCCCCACAGTTCTCAAAACAACATTGCTCAGTCCTGGGAAGCTGCTCTCTTCAAGGCCAATGCTTGGGGGAACGGTGTTAGACAAAACAGTCTCCTCCGGTGGGAATGCTGCCTGGGAACTGGTGCACCTGGGAAGAAAGCACTTAAACACTAGAAGCATTAGAAAATGGAGTCAGTACAGTTTAGATATACACTGGATCTGACAGGTTACACAGCAGGGGGGAACACCAAAGGGCATGGCAGCACTATCTTACACAAAAATAACACAACTCACTTAACATCAGAGAATCACAAAAGCACAATTCCTGTCAAAAACACTTTATTTCTTGAACAGCTTTAGGCTACACAGCAGTGGGGGGACACCAAAGGGCATGGAAGCAGTATCTTACACAAAAATAACACAACTCACTTCACATTAAAGAATCACCCCAAAAAATTGCTGTCAAAAGCACTTTATTTCTGTAACTGCTTTAGGTTACACAGTAGGAAGGCACCACAGAGCAGGAAAGCAGTGTACTACACAAAAATAACACAACTCACTTCACATCAGAGAATCACACAAAAACAATTGCTGTCAAAAACGGTGAAGTGGGTTGTATTATTTTTTGTAGTACATTGCTATCATGCCCTGTTGTGCCCTCCTACTGTGTAACCTAAAGCTGTTCAAGAAATAAAGTGTTTTTGCCAGGAATTGTGCTTGTGTGATTCTCTGATGTTAAGTGAGTTGTGTTATTTTTGTGTAAGATACTGCTGCCATGCCCTTTGGTGTGCCCCCCTGCTGTGTAACCTAAAGCTGTTCAAGAAATAAAGTGTTTTTGACAGGAATTGTGCTTTGTGATTCTCTGATGTTAAGTGAGTTGTGTTATTTTTGTGTAAGATAGTGCTGCCATGCCCTTTCGTGTTCCCCCCTGCTGTGTAACCTAAAGCTGTTCAAGAAATAAAGTGTTTTTGACAGGAATTGTGCTTTGTGATTCTCTGATGTTAAGTGAGTTGTGTTTTTTTTGTGTAAGATAGTGCTGCCATGCCCTTTGGTGTTCCCCCCTGCTGTGTAACCTAAAGCTGTTCAAGAAATAAAGTGTTTTTGACAGGAATCATGCTTTGTGATTCTCTGATGTTAAGTGAGTTTTGTTTTAATTTTTCTGTGTGGGGGATTGCTGTTGTAATGTGTCATAATGCTTTGCCTACTTGTACTTTGGAAGGGAGAAAAAAAATTTAAAACTTTATTTTGTGTTGTTCTTGTTTTATTCTTTGTTGTGCAGTTGGTTCCCATCATAGGGAACAATGGGGCTGGCTGGCCAGCCATCTCTGTAGGTGGTGGGGGAATTTGAGGGAGGGTGTCTGTGGTTCAGGTGCTCTTTCACAGGGACCAGCTGGCACTCAGAAGTGTGCCCACTAGGGATGTGCGTTTCGGCATTCAGAATGCCGAAAGAATGCCGAAACAAAAGTGTTTCGGCTTCTTTCGAGGAATGCCGAAACGTTTCGGGGAATGCCGAAACGTTTCGGGTAGCCGAAAGAAAAAAGCCGAAACGTTTCGGGATTCTTTCGGCTTTCTTTCGGCTTTTCTATGGCCATTTCATGGCCTCCCCAAGTAGGTCCTCTCAGCCCCTAAAGTCCACCCCTTACAGCCCCACACAAACCCAATTCCCCCCCCAGCTGCCACACACAGACCCAAATCCCCACATTAGCCCCTCACAGACCCAAATCCACCCCCACCTGCCCTACACCCATAACCCCAGGAACAGGCTGGCAAAGGCCAGCCCTCTCCCTTTGTTCCCTATGCTGGGAACTTCTAAACTCTCTTTCCCTGGGCAATTCTGCACAGCCCAGGGGTGCCACAATGGTGGGCACACTTCTGAGTGCCAGCTGGTCCCTGTGAAAGAGCACCTGAACCACAGACACCCTCCCTCAAATTCCCCCACCACCTACAGAGATGGCTGGCCAGCCAGCCCCATTGTTCCCTATGATGGGAACCAACTGCACAACAAAGAATAAAACAAGAACAACACAAAATAAAGTTTTAAAAAAATTATATTCTCCCTTCCAAAGTACAAGTAGGCAAAGCATTATGACACATTACACCAGCAGTCCCCCACACAGAAAAATTAAAACAAAACTCACTTAACATCAGAGAATCACAAAAACACAATTCCTGGCAAAAACACTTTATTTCTTGAACAGCTTTAGGTTACACAGTAGGAGGGCACAACAGAGCATGATAGCAATGTACTGCAAAAAATAATACAACCCACTTCACCGTTTTTGACAGCAATTGTGTTTGTGTGATTCTCTGATGTGAAGTGAGTTGTGTTATTTTTGTGTAGTACACTGCTTTCCTGCTCTGTGGTGCCTTCCTAAAGCAGTTACAGAAATAAAGTGCTTTTGACAGCAATTTTTTGGGGTGATTCTTTAATGTGAAGCGAGTTGTGTTATTTTTGTGTAAGATAGTGCTGCCATGCCCTTTGGTGTTCCCCCCTGCTGTGTAACCTAAAGCTGTTCAAGAAATAAAGTGTTTTTGCCAGGAATTGTGCTTGTGTGATTCTCTGATGTTAAGTGAGTTGTGTTATTTTTGTGTAAGATACTGCTGCCATGCCCTTTGGTGTGCCCCCCTGCTGTGTAACCTAAAGCTGTTCAAGAAATAAAGTGTTTTTGACAGGAATTGTGCTTTGTGATTCTCTGATGTTAAGTGAGTTGTGTTATTTTTGTGTAAGATAGTGCTGCCATGCCCTTTCGTGTTCCCCCCTGCTGTGTAACCTAAAGCTGTTCAAGAAATAAAGTGTTTTTGACAGGAATTGTGCTTTGTGATTCTCTGATGTTAAGTGAGTTGTGTTTTTTTGTGTAAGATAGTGCTGCCATGCCCTTTGGTGTTCCCCCCTGCTGTGTAACCTAAAGCTGTTCAAGAAATAAAGTGTTTTTGACAGGAATCATGCTTTGTGATTCTCTGATGTTAAGTGAGTTTTGTTTTAATTTTTCTGTGTGGGGGATTGCTGTTGTAATGTGTCATAATGCTTTGCCTACTTGTACTTTGGAAGGGAGAAAAAAAATTTAAAACTTTATTTTGTGTTGTTCTTGTTTTATTCTTTGTTGTGCAGTTGGTTCCCATCATAGGGAACAATGGGGCTGGCTGGCCAGCCATCTCTGTAGGTGGTGGGGGAATTTGAGGGAGGGTGTCTGTGGTTCAGGTGCTCTTTCACAGGGACCAGCTGGCACTCAGAAGTGTGCCCACTAGGGATGTGCGTTTCGGCATTCAGAATGCCGAAAGAATGCCGAAACAAAAGTGTTTCGGCTTCTTTCGAGGAATGCCGAAACGTTTCGGGGAATGCCGAAACGTTTCGGGTAGCCGAAAGAAAAAAGCCGAAACGTTTCGGGATTCTTTCGGCTTTCTTTCGGCTTTTCTATGGCCATTTCATGGCCTCCCCAAGTAGGTCCTCTCAGCCCCTAAAGTCCACCCCTTACAGCCCCACACAAACCCAATTCCCCCCCCAGCTGCCACACACAGACCCAAATCCCCACATTAGCCCCTCACAGACCCAAATCCACCCCCACCTGCCCTACACCCATAACCCCAGGAACAGGCTGGCAAAGGCCAGCCCTCTCCCTTTGTTCCCTATGCTGGGAACTTCTAAACTCTCTTTCCCTGGGCAATTCTGCACAGCCCAGGGGTGCCACAATGGTGGGCACACTTCTGAGTGCCAGCTGGTCCCTGTGAAAGAGCACCTGAACCACAGACACCCTCCCTCAAATTCCCCCACCACCTACAGAGATGGCTGGCCAGCCAGCCCCATTGTTCCCTATGATGGGAACCAACTGCACAACAAAGAATAAAACAAGAACAACACAAAATAAAGTTTTAAAAAAATTATATTCTCCCTTCCAAAGTACAAGTAGGCAAAGCATTATGACACATTACACCAGCAGTCCCCCACACAGAAAAATTAAAACAAAACTCACTTAACATCAGAGAATCACAAAAACACAATTCCTGGCAAAAACACTTTATTTCTTGAACAGCTTTAGGTTACACAGTAGGAGGGCACAACAGAGCATGATAGCAATGTACTGCAAAAAATAATACAACCCACTTCACCGTTTTTGACAGCAATTGTGTTTGTGTGATTCTCTGATGTGAAGTGAGTTGTGTTATTTTTGTGTAGTACACTGCTTTCCTGCTCTGTGGTGCCTTCCTAAAGCAGTTACAGAAATAAAGTGCTTTTGACAGCAATTTTTTGGGGTGATTCTTTAATGTGAAGTGAGTTGTGTTATTTTTGTGTAAGATACTGCTTCCATTCCCTTTGGTGTCCCCCCCCCCCTGCTGTGTAGCCTAAAGCTGTTCAAGAAATAAAGTGTTTTTGACAGGAATCATGCTTTGTGATTCTCTGATGTTAAGTGAGTTTTGTTTTAATTTTTCTGTGTGGGGGACTGCTGGTGTAATGTGTCATAATGCTTTGCCTACTTGTACTTTGGAAGGGAGAAAATATTTTTTTTTTAAACTTTATTTTGTGTTGTTCTTGTTTTATTCTTTGTTGTGCAGTTGGTTCCCATCATAGGGAACAATGGGGCTGGCTGGCCAGCCATCTCTGTAGGTGGTGGGGGAATTTGAGGGAGGGTGTCTGTGGTTCAGGTGCTCTTTCACAGGGACCAGCTGGCACTCAGAAGTGTGCCCACCATTGTGGCACCCCTGGGCTGTGCAGAATTGCCCAGGGAAAGAGAGTTTAGAAGTTCCCAGCATAGGGAACAAAGGGAGAGGGCTGGCCTTTGCCAGCCTGTTCCTGGGGTTATGGGTGTAGGGCAGGTGGGGGTGGATTTGGGTCTGTGAGGGGCTAATGTGGGGATTTGGGTCTGTGTGTGGCAGCTGGGGGGGGAATTGGGTTTGTGTGGGGCTGTAAGGGGTGGACTTTAGGGGCTGAGAGGACCTACTTGGGGAGGCCATGAAATGGCCCCCCCAAGTGGGAGCAGTCTGAGCCTTGGTGGGGGGTGGGAGGAAGGGTGGGAGAAGGGCCCCAGAGGGCTGGGGGGCATTTTGCATGCAAAATGCCACCCCTGGCAACACAAGCCTCCCCCAGCTGTCAGTGGTAGAGATGAGAGCAGAGCACCTACTTGGGGAGGCCATGAAATGCCCCCCCCAAGTGGGAGCAGGCTGAGCCTTGGTGGGGGGTGGGAGGAGGGGTGGGAGAAGGGCCCCAGAGGGTTGGGGGGCATTTTGCATGCAAAATGCCACCCCTGGCAACACAAGCCTCCCCCAGCTGTCAGTGGTAGAGATTAGAGCACCTACTTGGGGAGGCCATGAAATGGCCCCCCCAAGTGGGAGCAGGCTGAGCCTTGGTGGGGGGTGGGAGGAGGGGTGGGAGAAGGGCCCCTGAGGGCTGGGGGGCATTTTGCATGCAAAATGCCACCCCTGGCAAAGGAAGCCTGCCTCTTCATTTTTTCCCCATAGGAAATAATGAAGAAAGATCAGCAGCAGCATGCTAACAATATGCTGCTCCTTCGCTTTCTTATGGGAGGATGGGGGGACCTGCTTTGGGGGGGCCATAACATGGCCCCCCAAAGTCCAATCTGTCTGAAACTTGGGTGGTTGTTAGAGAAGGGTTAGAGGAAGGTCCCCACCAATTTTGGGCTTATTAGGTGGGAAAATGCCTCCTCCAGGCGTCCTGAAAGACGGAGGCATTTTCCCAAAAAAAAAAAACCGAAAGAATGCCGAAAGAATGCCGAAAGAATCCCGAATCCCGAATCCCGAAAGAGATTCTTGTTTCGGCTTTCGGCTTTAACGGTAGAGAATCTTGTTTCGGGTAATCCCGAAACAAGAAAGCCGAAAGTTTTTTCCTTGCACACCCCTAGTGCCCACCATTGTGGCACCCCTGGGCTGTGCAGAATTGCCCAGGGAAAGAGAGTTTAGAAGTTCCCAGCATAGGGAACAAAGGGAGAGGGCTGGCCTTTGCCAGCCTGTTCCTGGGGTTATGGGTGTGGGGCAGGTGGGGGTGGATTTGGGTCTGTGAGGGGCTAATGTGGGGATTTGGGTCTGTGTGGCAGCTGGGGGGGGAATTGGGTTTGTGTGGGGCTGTAAGGGGTGGACTTTAGGGGCTGAGAGGACCTACTTGGGGAGGCCATGAAATGCCCCCCCCAAGTGGGAGCAGTCTGAGCCTTGGTGGGGGGGTGGGAGGAAGGGTGGGAGAAGGGCCCCAGAGGGCTGGGGGCATTTTGCATGCAAAATGCCACCCCTGGCAAGACAAGCCTTCCCCAGCTGTCAGTGGTAGAGAAAAGAGCACCTACTTGGGGAGGCCATGAAATGCCCCCCCAAGTGGGAGCAGTCTGAGCCTGGGTGGGGGGTGGGGGGAAGGGTGGGAGAAGGGCCCCTGAGGGCTGGGGGGCATTTTGCATGCAAAGTGCCACCCCTGGCAACACAAGCCTCCCCCAGCTGTCAGTGGTAGAGATTAGAGCACCTACTTGGGGAGGCCATGAAATGCCCCCCCCAAGTGGGAGCAGGCTGAGCCTTGGTGGGGGGTGGGAGGAGGGGTGGGAGAAGGGCCCCTGAGGGTGAGGGGGCATTTTGCATGCAAAATGCCACCCCTGGCAAAGGAAGCCTGCTTCTTCATTTTTTCCCCATAGGAAATAATGAAGAAGATGAGTAGCAGCATGCTAACAATATGCTGCTCCTTCGCTTTCTTATGGGAGGATGGGGGGACCTGCTTTGGGGGGCCATAACATGGCCCCCCAAAGTCCAATCTGTCTGAAACTTGGGTGGTTGTTAGAGAAGGGTTAGAGGAAGGTCCCCACCAATTTTGGGCTTATTCGGTGGTAAAATGCCTCCCCCAGACGTCCGGGAAGATGGAGGCATTTTCCCATTGAAAAGCCGAAAGAAAGCCGAAAGAATCCCGAAACGTTTCGGCTTTTTTCTTTCGGCTACCCGAAACGTTTCGGCATTCCCCGAAACGTTTCGGCATTCCTTGAAAGAAGCCGAAACACTTTTGTTTCGGCATTCTTTCGGCATTCTGAATGCCGAAACGCACATCCCTACAGCTGGGTTAAGGCAGGGGGCAGGCATTGCCACCTGCTCCGCTCCTGATCCCAGCTGGCTGAAGGGGGGTGAGCATTGCCACCTGCTCTGCTCATAATAACAGCTGGGCTAAGGTGGGGGTGGCATTACCACTGGCTTTGCTCCTAATACTAGCTGGGTTACGAGAGGGGGTGGGCATGAACTTCTGCTCCGCTCCTATTACCAGTTGGGTTAAGGCAGGGGATGGGCATTGCCACCTGCTCCACTCCTAATACCAGCTGGGTTAAGGTGGGAGGTGGGCATTGCCAACTGCTCTGCTCCTGATCCCAACTGGAACAAAAGGGATTAGGCATTGCCTCCTGCTCCGCAGCTGATGCCAGCTGGCTGAAGGGGGGTGAGCATTGCCACCTGCTCCCCTTCTAATACCAACTGGGTTAAGATGGGGGGTGGGCATTGCCACCTGCTCTGCTCCTAATACCAGCTGGGTTAAATTGCGTGGTGGGCATTGCCACCTGTCTCACTCCTAATGCCAGCTGGGTGAAGGCAGGAGGTGGACATTGCCACCTGCTCCCATCCTGCTCCTGGCCTGGGCCTCCCACCATGGCATGTTTTCTGGAGGGACATGGTGCCTTGTCTAGGCTTCCTCAATAGCAATGCCCTCTGGTGGTGCACCAGGGTATAAAGTCTGCAATACGCTTACTCAATTATATAGTAACATTATAAATATAAATATAAATATAAATATAAATATAAATATAAATATAAATATAAATATAAATATAAATATAAATATAAATATAAATATAAATATATCTCAGTTCCAAGCCAGGACTAGCCAGAACAAATTTGAAGTGTTTGGGAATCCCTGGAACTGGAACTTTTCTAGATGCACACCGCTAAGAAGAACTCTTCATACCTCCTCTGCTCCCGCCTGCTATCAACATTTAGATTGTAAGGTCCTTCAGTCAGAAATCTGACCATAAGCTTCTCTGCTGTACTCTACATTTATGGTGCAGTAATAATAATGGTCACCTGACCATGAATTCTAAGCTTCTTTAAACAGATATAAAAACAGGTGAAGTGTCCACAATACACAATCTGCAAAGATTTTGTTTGAAAAGTTGATTCATTTGATGAGATGGGAAGGATCTTTACATGCATTCCTCAGCACAGTTGCTCCAGTCTAAGTCCACTGAACATAATGAGCTTAGACTGGAGAAACTCTTCATAGGAGTGCAGTGTCAGCAATGGTCCCCCCCCACCCCCAAATTGGCCTCCTTTTGAATTATCAAGCCAGATGTATACTTCTTTACATGGAAGTAAACTAAGCCCAGCATGTTTTATTCTCAAGGAAGTATGTAAAGAGTTGCAGACTGTAGCCTTTTATTAGCAAACTTTATTTTATATTATGTATAGAAAAGAAATTACAATTTTGAGAGTGAAGACTCTGTGGTATGACATCATGGAAGGAAGGCTTTGTGTGTCCCCCTATACCTGCCCTTGTTCACGAACTTGTTCATTTGGTTCATGACAACGTTACATCCTGGTCAGCAAACCTTCATTTCCAGGTCAGCAGAAGGTCACTTCCGGGCCAGCAAAAGGCCACTTTCAGGACACCAGTCCCATATTCCTCAGTTGGAGAAAGAGGACATGACTGGGAAGGGGGGCAGAAACTTTCCCAGGAATAATTTGGCCTCCCACTCCTTTCCTAAGCATGTGTACTCAATTGAAAGTCCCCTTTTATTCACTGAGCATGCTCCTAGGAATAACTATTGCAACTCAGACTTACTAAGTTGCCTGGCATGGTGGGCAACCTCTTTCCCCCACTGTTCCAGCCTGCAGCCTTCCATAATAGAGTTGTGGGAATAAACAGGGGGAGGTGGTGAATGGCATCATCTGATGCTTCCCCTCATCTCTGCCCTCCAAATTCTCATTGCAATATGCTCAGTATTGGTGGCAGAAACTGCACAAAATTAGAATCAAGAGACTCGGATGAGTGTCCTAGAGGAAAGCAGACTCTGTATTTCTGGGAGCTACATAATCTTTTCCCACCACCATGGGGAGCTACCAGTCACAAAATGGCAGCTTGGTTGATGGAGCTGGTCACAAAAGAGTAGCTCAGCAGTTGGGGCTTGTATAGAAATTACAGCATTTCAGAGACACAGTTAGGAAGTGAACAATAATTTGAATTCCCCTACATTTCATGTGCTGCCTTTTCACAAGAATACTAAATGGTATTAATTAACCAGAGGGCACTCATTAAGACTGCACATGCTCCAAACATGCAAGCAGGAGGAAAACAATAGTGATCCAGCTTGGGACACTTAGTTAACACAAACATGCTCAGCGTTGGCATACAGAATATGCAAGGGGGAAATACTAGTGAGACCAACCATTCAGTTTCCCCTTATCCAACCCCAGCCAACCCAAGACAACTGACAGTGCAATCCAAAGCAGCATTACTCCATTCTAAAAGAAGTTGACTTCAGTGGACTTAGAAGATATAACTCTCCTTTTAAAAGAAGAGAAGTTTGCTGACTCACCTGCGGACTGTGTTGGCACCAAGGAAAGGATGCAGTGGAGGTGTGGTCAGTCCGGAAGAGAAGGAGCATCTATCTCTCCTCCAGTCCAGTCACATGGTCAGGCCCAATCCTTCAGGATATGGGGCATGGCCAGCATGTACCCCGCCCACCCTCTGCTCTCGGGGCAGAAGGGAGGGCTGCCTTTCACAACTGTATGAGTTTGGGGGGTTTGAGGCATTGGGCCGGATCCTAATAGGGTGAGTGGGGCATTTGGGCAGCTCACCTGGATGGATCAGGTGGCAACAGCCATCCAGCATGGCTGGTGGCAGAAGAATGCTTGCTGTGGGGCACCAGCATGGGGCTAGCATGATATGCATCGGACAGCAAGTGGGCTTTCTGATGCCAATGGGGATCCGTGCCCATAAGCCTGGCCAATGCTCCATTTAGCTGTAATCAATAAAGTTGTGGCCATTCTAACCCAAGGACGGTGTCTATATGTTATTTGCCAGAAATTAGACTGACATTAACACATAGGTGAAAACACAAATAACGTTTTGAAAGGTTCAGGGCAGCTGCTGCTGCTCAGAGTTTGCAATCAACTTGCAATTTGTATAGACATGTTTCTTGGAGATACTTGACTGCGACATAAATCTCACCTCCATAAAGTTGAGAAAATCCATGCCCATGGAAATAATTGCAGCAACCCTCCTCAGCCAAGTGGTCCATGCATTCTGTGGGAAGGAGAAAGCAGACAGAGGAAAAAGCTTCAAGGATGTGGGGGCCGGGGAGAGAGGAAAGAGACCTGGTTTATCCAGCAACTGTTTGAGTGTCAGAGAACAGCACTCAGGAGGGATGAGGCACATGCAAGCAGCAATATAGCCAAGAAACAATGAACCATGTGCTCAGTAATGCCACTCACACGTATTGTCAATATGAACTATGTGACATTTTTCTGAAATGTTTTGATCATTTTTGGTTTTTCTGCGAGTGGAATTTGTTTTATCTAATTTGTAATTAGAAATATAGTTAAGGTCTCCTCCTACTATTACCGACCCTTCCTGGAATAGTTGCAGCTGTTTTAATGTGTCCTCAAGGAAACACAACTGATTGTCATTGGGAGCATAGATAGATGCTAGTGTATAAGTTTGCCCTTCTATTTGACCTTTCAAAAATATGAATCTGCCTCTTGGATCTTTTAAGACATCTTTATATATGAATGCAATATTTTTAGAAAGAAGTATTGCAACTCCTCTAGCTTTAGAACTACCTTTTGCGTGGAATTGGTGTTTGAGCCATGACGATTTTAGTTCTTCTTCAACCTTAGCATGGAGGTGGGTTTCTTGAAGTAAAATTATATCTGGAGATGTCTTTACAAGAGAGGTCAGAACCCTTTTTAGTTTCACTGGGTTGTTGAGACCACGAACATGAATAAAATTGCTCATCTGTGGCTTATTTATATTAATGAACCACACATTTCAAATATAGGAGAATGATAGAAAAGTTCTGGGCATTTTTACAAAAACGTACAGTTCTCGTATTTTGCTACCTGGATTGTAAGAGACTTTCACAACTTGGAGCTTTTGTAGCAGGCATGGCCCTTTGTTAATCTGCAGGCAATTTTAGTTCTCTGAGAATAACTTTTGTGTTCTTCTGGAAGAATAAAACCAGGATCATTTTCTCTGCAAGAGGCCTACACTTTTAAGTTTCAAATCCCGTACCGCTTGCTTCAGCTGATGGGCAGGGAGCCTCTACCACCACCCATCAGCTGCAGCAAGTGGTGTGGGGTTTGAAAGTGAGCCTTTCCATGCCACTCTTTCGTCAGGCCCACATTAATTTACACTTCCAACATCTGATACAAAATACAACACCGTCGGGGTGGCTTTTCACAAACTGCAAAGTCATTCAGCATCATTACCACATGGGATATAACTCACTTGTTGAATTAAATTTATAGAGTTTTCAGTTATTCCCTTGTTGTGTGGCACGCTTCCTTTTCCTTCCCCTTTGAACTTCTCTGAGTAGGCCTTAAGTTGTCCTGAATGGTGGTATATAAATTAGAGATGGGAACGAACCAGGAAAAAAAATGAACCTTGAGGTTTGTGGTTTGTTGCATCTCACGAACCATGAACCACGAACTTTCATGAACCTGCCCTGGTTTGTGAACTGGTTCATTTGGTTCATGAAAACATTACATCTTGGTCAGCAAATCGCCACTTCCAGGTCAGCAAAAGGCCACTTCAGGGCTAGCAAAAGGCCACTTCCAGGTCATCAGAAAGTCTGCAGGAAGTCCATCCCCTGTTGCTTAGGAAACTGATTGATCGGCCCCAGGCTGTCCGCAGTGAGGAACCAAAAAACTGAACCAAACAAGCCAGCCTAAGAATGCAATCCTATGGAGAGTTACTCCAGTCTAAGCCCATTGAAGTCAATGGGCTTAGACTGGAGTAACTCTCCATAGGATTGCTCTGGGCTCAGTTCAACATGAAATTTGGTTCATGTTTTGGTTCATGCCCATCCCTAATATAAATAGAATGTTATTATTATAATGTATGTAATGCAAATTGCAGTCATGTACCAGTCTGGGAAATGCAGAGAGTTGACTCCAGTGGGCAAGCACCCTGTATTAGATGTTTATAAAAATGTCAAGGAACATGTGAGCAGCTAACTACATAGTTACTATGACTTGACAGCATTTCCGTTTGCAGAAGAAGGAGCGATGATGTTGGAAGTGAAGGACTTGGAGCTGTCCTTACTCTTAGGTTACGAAGGGGGACTGCATAAGAGTCATCAGCATAGAATGGCCATGCTTCCTTTCCACCATCCTGATAATATCCCTTTGAAGGGCCTTCTCTCCCGCATTTGGGGTGGGGGGTATGCTTTCCTGGCCTCTGTTTTTTAACTGTTGTTTGCCATCGGCCACTGTGGGCCCAAGTGATTACATGAAGAAGGGTGCAATATGCGCTGCTGAGGGTGGGTTGTGTAACAGTAATTGCCTTTTTAATGCTACCACTTTTAACTGTTTTACATTGTTTATATTGTATGGTATTTTACCTGGATGTGATCTGATCTGAGCCTGCTTGTGAGGACTGTAAGATGTCTACATTAGCCCTGGCAGGGGACAATATCTCCCTTAAAAATGGAGAAAGTACTATCACTTTAAGACATTTTCCCACTTCCCAAATGGCGGGAGTGGTTTACTTCATTGTGTATGAGCATCAGAAAATCTACGAAGACAGTACCACCTGCCCTGTAAAGGTCAGAAATTTAGAACACATATCTAGAATTAAACACAAAGTGCCAGAAGCGCCCCTTGTACAACATTTCATCACACATCAACATAAGAGTGATGCATTTAAATATATGGTTCTATTTGTTGCAGGCAAAGATAAAACGGATAAAATCCATAGAATTTTGTCACAGAAGGAAGCATTCTGGATTCACAGTTAAGGAAGTCTGGACCCACATGGTTTGAATAATAAGTTGAATCTCAGTTGTTACTTGTGAATTGTATTATATGTATGTACTTTTAAATCCTCTGTCAGGATCTAAACTGTCAGGAACTTAAGTGAAGTAACAATGTAGTCAATTTGCACATGGACAGAGCACAGGGTGTGCGGAATGCTGACACACAAGAGACTCCGTGTGTGTCAGTGGGTGAGAAACAACAGAGAGATTCTCAGGTGTGGGTATAAAAAACCCAAAATATTTATTTTGATTGTATTCCAGGTGCAGATGCAACATCACACACACACACCATGTCCCAACCCTTGCGCTGGTTGACAGGCTCGGCCTGGCATCACTCTCTCAGAGTCTTAAAATGGGCTCAATTCTAAGTCTTGGCACAGAGTACAGTCAGGGAATGCAGTCTTTCAGGAGCTGATGAGGTCTTTGTTGGAAGTTACTCAACTTGTGTGATGCCATAGTAGCTTATAAAGTTTGCACAATTCACAATCTGCAAACTTCTCCCCCCCTCCCAATTCCATTCCTCTGCAGGGTTGCTTCAGTCTAAGTCCATTGATCTTAATAATATTAGATTGGAGAAATTCTTTATAGGATTGCACTGTCATTAATGTCTGTTTTTGACTTACCAAGCCAAGCATATGCTTCTTTACTTGGAAGTAAACTAGTAAGTCCAGTAGCTTTTGTTCTCAAGAAAGCAGGCAAAGAATTTCATCAGATTGGAGGGAGGTGTCCAGTGGGGTGCCGCAGGGCTCTATTTTGGGCCCGGTACTTTTCAATATTTTTATCAATGATCTGGATGAAGGAGTGGAAGGGCTGCTCATTAAATTTGCTGATGATACCAAATTGGGAGGAGTAGCAAACACCCAAGAAGAGAGAATTAAAATTCAACAAGACCTCAATATTACATCTGGGCCACAAGAATGGGAAGCACAAATACTGGATGGGGGATACACTTCTGGGCAGTAGTATATGTGAAAGGGATCTTGGGGTAAGAGTGGACTGTAAACTGAATATGAGCAGTCAGTGTGATGTGGTGGCAAAGAAGGCTAATTCAATCCTGGGTTGTATCAAAGGGGCCATAGCATCGAAATTGCAGGAGGTCATAGCCCCTCTCTATACTGCCTTGGTCAGGCCACACCTGGAGTATTGTGTGCAGTTCTGGAGGCCTCACTTCAAAAAGGATGTGAACAAAATTGAGAGGGTGCAGAGGAGAGCGACGAGAATGATCAGGGGTCTGGAGACTGAGCCCTACTATGAAAGGCTAAGGGCCTTGGGAATGTTGCATTTGGAGAAGAGGAGGTTGAGGGGGAACATGATTGCTCTCTTTAAATATTTGAAAGGCTGTCATTTGGAGGAGGGCAAGGAACTGTTCCAGTTGGCAGCAGAGGGTAGGACGCGAAGCAATGGGCTAAAACTACATACACAAAGGTACCGGCTGGATATTAGGAAAAACTTTTTCACGGTCAGAGTAGTTCAAAAGTGGAATCAGCTGCCTAGGGAGGTGGTGAGCTCCCCTTCACTGGCAGTTTTCAAGAAGAGGCTGGATGAATACTTGTCAGAGATGCTCTAGGCTGATCCTGCACTGGGCAGGGGGCTGGACTAGATGGTCTGTATGGCCCCTTCCAACTCTATGATTCTATGATTCTAATTGCAGCCTGCAGCTTTTTATTACTAAACTGCATTTAAATAATGTATGGAAAATAAATAAGTACAAATATGAAAAAGAAGACCAAGTGGTATAGGAGGGTTTGGTGCTTCCCCCTAAACCAAAGACCCATCTTCCTCATAACAGGGAAGGGGGGGCAGGACCTTTCCCATGGAAAGGCCTCTCAGTCAACATCTAAGCAGGTCTACACAAATGAAAGTCCCCTGTTATTCAATGAGCTTACTCCCAGGAACAATGATTGCAGCAAAGACCTGTGAGGGTACTTGCTGTGGTAGGCAGCCTCCCTCTCCTCCTGCTCCAGACCCTACTTTGCTCAGAGCCTCGCTACAAGTGACATTTTACACGTGAAGGACACTCGATCATTTTCACAAGTCTTTTTGGGAACTGAAGTCCCTCTCCCCCACCCCTTTTCCTTTTGTTCCTTCCCCTCTTTGTTAGAATCGCTGCCTGAAGAGATAGAGAAAGCCTATGGCAACAGCAGCTTGTGCAAATCGTCTTGCTGGCGGGGGGGGGGGGGGGAGATGCTCTGGAGAAAGCTGACATGTTGGTGAAGTCCCAGTGTCCTTCCCCTCTCTGTTAGAATTGCTGCCTGAAAAGTTAGAGAAAGCCTGCTGCGACAGCAGCTTTTGCAAATCATTCCTCCAGTCACAAGCCTGCTCTCAACAATCTTTGGGGGCGGGCAGCTGCAACTTTCTCCCTTCCCTGGGCATCCAGCTCAGCTTCACTGACATGTCAGCTTTCTCCAGAGCACTGTTCACCAGGTAAGTGTGGCTGCCAGTTTTCTTCAGATGGTCTCTGGCTCCTTCTGCTTGTGTCCACAGGAACTATTTTTCTGCCTCGAATGCGACATGAACCCTTTCATTTGGCCCAGCCCCCAAAAGACAGACTAGTGTGCACTCTTTGGGTTCCTTGGAACTCTTCATTAGACTGGATGTTGAGAATAGAGATGGGCATGATCCGCATTACGAATGTCAAAAAAACATGAAAATGGCGATCACACGATCATGACCCAGCGGATCGTGATTGTACATGGCCAACGATCCAGCGGTTGGGAGTGGCCTGGATCATGGCGTTTGGGCTCGATTTGGGAATCCAGACACTCAGGCGCCAGCAATCTATTCCCCTGGCAACGGAGCCAGGGGAATGCCTGAGCTGTGTTTGCCCTCCTTCTGTTTCCCTGGAAACCCGAATGGAAGCCCAGCTTTCCTTGATCAGCAGGGCTTCCTTCCAACCACGGAGCAGCAAAGCAGTCACAAGTTGGGAGAAGACACCCAGGGGAGGGAGGAGAAAGGGGGTGTTCTGTAGCCATGGGCACTCCAATCTCATCCCTGCAAACCCTGATAGGCAGCTCTGACGGCCAAACACACACGGCCAAACACAAACACAGATGCCGCTGGAATCACCCACCTGTATCACTGGGAACAGTGGGGCACCCCACCGCTTTTGCATCCACAATCCATATGGGTTCGGGAACGGGAGATGGTCGTTGCTGTTCAGGAATTCGGGATCGTGGTCTGCACCCAACCACGATCCTCTGGTTCTGTAATTTTTTTTTTGGTTCATGCCCATGTCTAGTTTAGAACCTTCAACAGTTGCTACGTTTTATCGATGGACTCAGAGGAGCTTGTCAGGGCTTGGGTTCTGGTCACCGTGGCTCAGTCTCTCCAATAGGACAAAAGGAATGGAAACGGTTCTTAATAACAGTGGGTTTCTCCTCAGTGGGCCCTAAAGACTCTGGACAAACACAGCATCAGGGCTTGTGGTCATCTTTCTCAGTTTGGGATGTGGAGCATGGAGAGGAAGCACTTGACTCCTGCAGTCCAACTCACTTGTTTCTCTGACTCTTTTTCTCTCCCCTCTTGAACTGCATCCAGTGGCATTAACAGCAATTACTCAGATATCATTCAAAGAAAGTTTTTATTAAGTATGAGAATGGAAAAGAAGGAAGTCATTTGTGCAGTGAAAATGATAACAGGAACAATCATGTGAAGGTAATTTTGGCTAGTTATTTCTATAACATGCTGGTATGACAGAGAATTTATTTTACAGTGCTACTGCCCCAGGGTGGCAAGCTACACAGATTTCCTCAGGCATCTGTGACGGAGCAGGAATTTGAACTTTGACCGATTTGTGCAGCTTGGGATAGGAAGCCTTTGCTCTGATGCTTGATGGACCATGTCACTCAGGCAATTGAGGACCAAACTTGTGGAGTCTCTACTGTGGTACCCCAGGGTACTCACATTTGGCTGCAAATTGTGGTTGTGTATGGCCCACTTCAGAATGGAAAGGACAACGAGAAAGGGAGAAAAACAGTTTTGCAAACCAATGGTAACCAAGGAGGTTGTGAATTAATGTGAATTAAACATACGGGTATAAAGTTTAATAATTCAATAGAAATACATAAATTGGATTAAAAGCGTCAAATGTTTCTCTCTCTATGTGTACTAAAACCTTGTATATAAATAAATAAGATCACTAATATAAAGATGTATTAGTACAATTCATTGCTGTACGTACAGAACGAAAAAACAAGAGGCGCTTTGGCTCAATGGCCTTCGTCAGTGGTATGAAAATATCACCGACAGCAACCCATAATAAAATATATAAATAAGAATGAGTCCAGTAGCACCTATAAGACTAACAAAAATTCATGGTAGGGTGTGAAGTTTTGTGATCCTCAGCTCACTTCTTCAGATACAGCTAGAATGTGAGTCCATCTGTCCTTATAGCTTGGAGAGTGGAGTGACTGAAGAAGCCAAATGATACATCAATGAAACATATATGGCCTAGCACACAAGGGACACTGAGAGCCTTGCTACAAGTGACATCTTTCACGCGAAGGGCACTTGATCATTTTCGCAAGTCTTTCTGGGTACTGAAGTCCCTCTCCCACACCCCTTTTCCTTCTGTTCCTTCCCCTCTCTGTTAGCACGGCTGCCTGAAGAGACAGAGAAAGGCTACGACAGCAGCTTTTGCAAATCGTCTTGCTGGGGGGGGGGAATGCTCTAGAGAAAGCTGACATGTCGATGAAGTCCTCCCCTCTCTGTTAGAACTGTTAGGATCGCTGCCTTAAAAGTCAGAGAAAGCCTGCGTTTGCAAATCGTTTCTCCAGTTGCAAGCTTGCTCTCAATGATCCTTGGGGGCGGGCAGCTGCAACTTTCTTAGCTTTCTCCAGAGCATTCCCCACCCCCACCCCAGCAAGACGATTTGCAAAAGCTGCTGTCGTAGGCTTTCTCCATCTCTTCAGGCAGCCGTGCTAACAGAGAGGGGAAGGAACAGAAGGAAAAGGGGTGTGGGAGAGGAACTTCAGTACCCAGAAAGACTTGCGAAAATGATCAAGTGCCCTTCGCGTGAAAGATGTCACTTGTAGCGAGGCTCTGAGATGAAATATAAATATAAAAGCTTTTTTTCCCCTGTTTCATCTTTGGTTGGTATCCAGCACTTCATCTTGAATTTTATATTTTTGACCTGGCTGTATAAGATTTAAGGGGGAAAGGAATTACAGCACTTATTAAAACACTTTGCCCTGACTTCATTTCACGCTGTTCCAGATGCAGAAGTCTAAGGAATTCACCAGAGTCTGGTTTTTTGTTATGTTTTGTTTTGTGTATATGGCAATAAATTGTACTATTATACCTGTATATTAGTGATTATATATATATATATATATATATATATATATATATATATATATATATATATATATATATATATATATATATATATATATATATATATATATAAAACTATTTGATGCTTTTAATCCAACGTATATATTTCTGTTTTAAACTAAGTCTAACATACTTTGGCCACATCATGAGAAGACAAGTTTCTCTGGAAAAGGCAATAATGCTAGGAAAAGTGGAACAGAGTACAAAAAGAGAAAAACTTAAAACGAGATGGCTTAACTAAATAAAAGAAGCCTCGGCATCCAGTTTGCAAGTCTGTTAATGATAGGACATTTTGGAGGTCTTTCATTCATAGGGCTGCCATAGATCGGAGCGGACTTGACAGCATATAACATACAAATCTTTCTTTTTTTATCTATATTTTTAGTTATTTTTAACAATTAAAAAAATTCTTTTCTTCCAACCTCCTTGGCTATCCCCACTTCAGAATGGAACCACATATGAGAGAGACTATTTCCAGCATGCCTTTTTAGCCATTTCTGTGGTCCCCCTAGGACTGCATCCTGTATGTTTCCCCCAGTGGGAGTAAATTGCAGCAGAGGAGGTAGAACTTGTTGGAAGAGGAGGATTCAGCGCTGTCCCTTTCCTCAGGTTTCAGAGGGGGACAAACCAGAGAGTTAGAAAGATAGAGAGGTCAGGGCACTCTGATTACTATTTATTCTCTGACTGCCCTTTGATATGTAGATTGCTATTCTCAGGATTTCCTCCTCCTAACTTCCTCTCTCTCACTTCTTCTCCTCCTGGCATTGTTCTAGGCAACACATCTCTCCTTCTCCTCCTTCCATCTTGGCAGTATGGATGCAGAACTTGTTCATCCTTAGACTGGATAGGTATCTAGGATCAATCTCTCCTTTTTTCCTATTAGAGTATGGGGCTCCTACAATAAAGATCTCTTATTTCTTTTCTAAATATAAGCAAGTGTATGTTTTTGTTATTTTCTCACCTGCACACACACCAGCCAGCAGAACCAGCTCGCAACCACCTATAATCACGCTTCCTATGCCAACCAATAGACTCTGCTAATGGCCCAAACATGGAATCCTTTAATTAGGTTTCTAGGGCCTGCATATGATTTTTTAATCAACATTGAGATTATGACAATGACAGTGGGGTAAATGCCAAACTCCATCCTCATCACCTGAATCTTATTTGCAAATCAAAGATGCTACGGAGACTCAATCACAAGTCTTTCAAGGAACTCATCACCTTTGGCCCTTCTCCAAAATGGGTGCCAGAAAAGACAGAAAATGGCCTCATTAACAGCTAGTGAAGAGCACTGACTGGAGAGACTGATTGAGGGGAGAAATCCAGGTCCAAATTCCTGCTCAGCCATATTACTGGGTGGCCTTGAGGAAAGCGTCCCCCCTCTCTGCCTCTCTCAGTATCATTTACCACACTGAGTTGAGAGATTGTGCAGGCTGGAGATACGGTTATCTATGCGGAGGCAATATCACTAGTGCTTTCACTCTTATTCAGCTATTGGATTTTTATCCCATTATCCATTGAATTCTGATCAGTAGATATGGTCCAACCCCCAAGTATAATTACAATCAATTTATATACAGCCATTCAGGATGACTGAATGCCCACTCAGAGCAGTTACAAAGCATGTAATTATTATCCCCACAACAACAATCACATTGTAAGGTGGATTGGGCTGAGGGAGCTCTGGAAGAGCTATGACCTCAGGTCAGAGGTCACCCAGCCAGCTTCGAGTGGAGAAGTGCGGAATCAAACCCAGTTCTCCTGATTAAAGTCCCCCTGCTCTTAACCACCACCGCTCTTATACAACTCTATGAGGTTAAGAGCAAGATTCAGGTCCAGTAGCGCCTTAAAGACCAATGAGATTCCCAATGTATGAGCTTTCGAGAGTCAGAGAGCTCCCTTTTTGTCAGATACCTGATATCTGACTCTCGAAAGCTCCTACCCTGGAAATGTAGTTGGTCTTTAAGTTGCTACTGGACTGAAATCTTGCTCTTCTACTACAGACCAACATGGCTACCCACCTGAAACTATCTCTGAGGTTAAGTTAAACTGAGATAGAGTGATTTCCCCAATTTGAGGCAAAGAGAATTTGAACCCAGTTTCTCTCAATCTTAGCCCAAAACTCTAGCTGTGGTATATTTATTGTACACATGTATTTATGTAATGGAACAGTCTGCTCCTCCCTTACTGTGGTGGTGGAGCGTGCCCTCAAGTCATAGCTGACTTATGGTGACCCCTGATGAGGTTTTCCTGGCAGGAGACAAACAGAGGTGGTTGCCTGTTTCTGCAACCCTGGTCTTCGCTTCCATCCAATTACTAACCAAAGTTGACTCTGCTTAGCCTCTAAGATCTGACGAGATCAGGCTCTCCTGGGCTATCCAGGTCAGGGCTCCTCTCCTACTTTCAGTGTGAGTTAGTTTGGTCCTATTGGGTGCAGATCTTGTTTTCAGTTTCCAGTTTTGTATGTTAGCTGGAATTATTGGTTGTTGGAGTTGTCTCCTTGCAAATAAACAACTGTTGTTTTGAGCCAGCTTGTCTCCACTGAATGGACCTGAGAATGGGTGCCTGAGGGAGTACTCTAACCAAGGAAACCACAGCCACAAGTAGACATTACACTAACCATTATAATATACCTGTTTACATTGCTTTTACAACCAGCTTTGTTATCTACTACCAGCAGGGCTACATAACAGACAGACTTCCATCGAGTACCCTTTTCCCTTATTACACCAGATAAAATACTGAGCTGATCTGCAACCACCACCAAACTCCATTATGAAACACAAATGGCTTCAACTACTTTTCTTGAAGTTTGTCAGACCAACGTTCCACGGCATCCAGAACAAGGGAAGCTGTCTGGGATGATGAGAATTTCTGATGAGCTGTTAAGGTGAAGGCCGTGTTCATCATTTGTGTGTAATGCCTTTAATGAAAAAGCAGTTCAACAAGTTACCGTTAAAAAAATCTAATCGGTTAGTAGGGCGTTGGGGAATGTACTAATTCAGGGGCTCCAACCTTTTTTGAGCTTGCGGGAACATTTGGAATTCTGACACAGTGTGGTGGGTGCAGCAATATGACTGCCACAAAATGGCTGCTGCAGGATGTGATGCCAGCTACAAAATGGCTGCTGCAGGAGGTGGAGCCAGCCTTAAAATGGGTGCTACAGCATATCTGCAGTCATACGGTGAAAATCCTTGTGCTGTGGAAGCATCCTCTGCCAATACAGTGTTTTTAAAAATCTGCACAGCCAATCAATACTCCAAGCAGAAGCCATACTTGGCAAAAGCTCCACCTGGCCTCATCCACTTTTTAAAAACACTTGGTGAGCACCAGGACAGGTGTTGACTGGCACAATATTGTCCACATGCACCACTTTGAGGACCCCTGGACTAAAGGTGCAGATATCAGTTTTGACCAGGCATCTTGCAAGTATGGAACTATTTTGGACTATGAAAACCTTGAAAGCCTCTACGCTTGATGGAAAATTTCGGAGTTAGAAATAGAAAAGAGATGGAATTACGTAAACAGATAGTACTCGGTGATTACATACATGCAAGATGATGTATTTAGTACGCCCTTAGGAGCTTTGTGATAATTGGAGAACACAAACATTCATGTACTCATCCATTACGAACAAGTCTGCCATCTGGACAGTGGAAGGACTTGGTACCTACCTGAATGAAGAAGGCCCTCCATCCCTTTGCTGGAATTTCCAGTTGCTTCTGATAAATATGGGAGTAATTCTGTAGAAAGGTCAAAGAAGAGGAGGCAGGCAACTTTTTAAGGGTCTAGGAAACTTAAGATTTTTTATAATCTGCAACATTACAACCAGTTGTATGAATATATACATATATAATAGTAACCTACTTTATTGTGGATGAAGTGTCACCAAGACACATATGATGCCCAATACAATTTCTCAAGCAGGATGGTGGAATTTATAAAAAGGTGCCTGGAAGTTGTAATGGGATGGATGAAGGACAGCGAATTGAAGCTGAGCTCAGACAAGTCTGAGGTGGTATTAGTCAGTGGAAAAGCTGTATGAGGAATACAGAATTAGCCTGTCCTGGAGTGGGATAGACTTCGAATGAAAGGACAGATTTACAGTTTGGGGATGCAGCTTGATCCTGGTCTGAGGCTCAGGTCTCCCTGGTTGCAAATAGCACCTTTTATCATCTTTGGCTGATGTGCCAGCTATGTCCTTTGTGACATCACAGAATCCATTTTTATAATGCTATGGTATTAATCGGAATACCGCTCCTTTTTATACGGCCACAGAGAAGCTGTATGGCAGTGGAATTCAATGAAATGCTTCAAAATTCTACCAGTGAAAAATGGTTCACAAAAGGCCACACATTTCTAATTGTGAATGATGAAGGAAAAGGTAACGAGCCTGGCAATTACTGCTCAATCACATGCCTTCCAACAACACTCAAACTTTTCACAAGGATATTAGCAACATCAGTATATGATTATTTAATGGAAAACACAATATGTATCCTCTTGGACAGAAAGGCAATTTTAAAAAGTCAAGAGGCACTAAGGATCAACTGCAAATAGACAAAATGGTACTGAAAAATTCAAGAAGAAGAAAGATGAATTTGAATATGGCATGGATTGACTACAACAAAGCATTTGATTCTCTACCACACCATTGGATTAATACCTGCCTGGAAATTTTTGGAATTAGTGAAAACATCAAGCTGTTCCTTAAGGAAAATATGCGAAAATGGAAAACCGTGTTAATGGCTTATGGTGAAGAAATTGGGGAAGTTTGCATCAAAAGAGGTATATTTCATGGGGACTCCTTGTCACCTTTATTATTCAACATCTCATTAATACCCTTGACAATGATCCTAGATAAAACAAAAATGGGTCATTATACTTTTGATCTGGCCATGAAAATAAACCATCTCTTGTACATGGATGATTTGAAATTGTATGCAGAGTCCCACTGAACTTGACTAATTGCTTAATACAGTGAAAATATACAGTGATGATATTCAAATGAAATTTGGCTTAGACAAATGTGCAGTACTCTTTAAGCAGTGGGGGGAAATAAAAAAAATTGACAGAATACGAACTGAAAATTGTGACATTATGAAATCATTATCAAACAATGAAAATTATAAATATCTTGGAATATTAGAATTAGATAACTTCCTGCATGTGAAAGTGAAAGAACTGACTCAGAAAGAATATATCAAGAGAGTATGGAAAATTCTAAAGTAAAAATTACATGATGGAAATACAATCAAGGCCATAAATACATGGGCGATTCCAGTGATCAGATATCCAGCTGGAATAATAGATTGGACACAAAGCGATTTAGAAAAATTGGATCGAAAAATGCAAAAACTAATGAACATACATCACTCTTTACACCCAAAAAGTGATGTTGACAGGCTATATTTACCAAGAAAAATTGGTGGAAGAGGACTGTTACAAGTACATCAGGCAGTGGAAGAAGAAAAGAGAGGCCTAAATGATTACATTAATAGAAATACAGAAAATTTACTTCAGACTGTGAAAAGAGACAACATATTAAAAACAACTGAAACAAAGGCTGAATACAAGAAGAAATAGTTTGAGAATAGATTAAATGGCTGGAAGAACAAACCCTTACATGGGCAACACCTGGAAAATATTGAAGGAAAAAGTGTCAACTGCCTAACTTGGGCATGGCTGAAGATGGGTGCAATCAAGAAAGAAACTGAAGGTCTGATCTTCGCAGCACAAGAGCAAGCATTGCAAACGAATGCTATGAAAGCTAAAATTCAGAAAATCAGTGAAAATCCAAAATGCCAACTTGGCCAGGAAAAAGATGAAACAGTATCCCACCTTATCTCCAAATGTAGCAAAATCGCACAGATGGACTACAAAGCTAGACATGACAGGGTTGCAAAGCTGATTCACTGGTTATTGTGTAAAAAGTATAACTTGCTACTATCAAAGAATTCATGAGAACATCAGGTGGAAAAGGTGCTAGAAAATAAACAAGTCAAGATCTTGTGGGATTTCTGAATCCAAACTGATCGGCACCTTGAACATAATACACCAGACATAACTGTCGTGGAAAATCAAAAAGTCTGGATAATCGACACTGCGATTCCTGGGGATGCCAGAGTCAAACAAAAAGAACAAGAAAAAAGGATTAAATATAGAGATCTGGCAATAGAAACCATCCGACTATTGAAGAAGAATGCAACAGAAGTCATTGGGGCACTTGGAACCATCCCGAAAAACTTTGCAATTCATATGGAAAAACCACAGCTTTCTGATATATCACCTATAGAACTGCAAAAGACAGCACTACTTGGAACAGTGTACATATTACGCTGATATCTGGTTGATACTTAGGTCTCCAGCGAAAACTTGTATCAGCTTAGCAAAGGCCAATCAATAATGACATTGACCTCTGATTATTGTTGATTGTGATTCGGATAATTCAAATATTGATAATGATAATGATATTAGATTTACATACAACCCTTCAGGACAACTTAACACCTATTCAGAGCAGTTTACAAAGTATGTTATTATTATCTCCACAACAATCACCCTGTGAGGTTGGTGGGGCTGAGAGAGCTCTGGAGAACTGTGACTGACCCAAGGTCACCCAGCTGGCTGCAAATGGAGGAGTGAGGAATAGAGATGGGCACTAACCTAAATACGAACCAAAAAAACTCACAAACCAGCCCAGTTCATGGTTCGTGAACCAGTGCTTCGTGGAAGCTCATTTCTACAAACTTCCACAAACTGGTCTAATGGTTCATATTTTAGTTCATATTAAAGAGGCAGTTTAAATGGCCATTTCCCTGGGGACATGGACATTTAAACTTTTCCTGCTACTTGCAAGGGGCAGTTTAAAAGAGACCTGCCCCTTGCAAGCAGCAGGAAAGGGCCCTTTAAATGACCAAATGCTTCTTTCCCAGCCGCTGCTAAGCGACCGGAAAGGGGCATTTAAACCACATGAACCACAAACTATGAACCACGAACTGGTTCGTAAACTTTCACCAGTTTGTGGGAGTTCGTGGTTCCTGGTTCATGAAAACCCCACGAACCACAAACCACATAATTCTGTTTTTTTGTAGTTCATGCCCATATCTAGTGAGGAATCAAACCCAGTTCTTCAGATTAGAGTCCCTCCCCTCTTAAACACTACACCAAACTGGCTCTCCGGCAAATGAAAGAAGAAGACTGTCCAACCAGGGAAATCGGCACCCCCCCCCGGAGCATGCTCGCGCGCTTACCCGGGTGCCAGGCTTTGCCCTCGCGCCGGGAGAAAGGGGGTGGACCTTCCTGGGCATCCAGGTATTGAGGGAGGCGTGGCCGGCTGTTTCAAGCCGGCCCCAGCCTCTGCTGTGGCGCAGTTACCTCAGCAAGCTTGTGGGAGAGGGAGTATCCCTCTGCTCGCACGGCTTGCTGTGGCTGAGGCGGGCCGCAGGAGCGTTTCGGCCAGGAGGCTTGCTTGGGGCCTGCGAGGCGTCGGGAAGCAGCGGAGCACCGGCGCTCCCCCCCCTTCGGAGCGGTCGCGCGGGCAGGCTGATTGAGGCTGCCTCTGCGTCTGGGGGGGATTCACCGGCTTTCCGGCCTCGGGGGGCCCGGCGGCTCCGGCCGCGGCCCCGTTTTTAGGCCACTGTTTTGTAGGGCGGCCTTGGCGGGCTAGGCGCACTGCGCTGTGGCGGCTGGCGGCTTCGACTGCGGCCTTTGGCACTCGGGCCCGCTTCCTTTTAGGCCCGCTGTCCCGCGGCTCTGTCGGGTGGGCTATTGGTTTGCCAGGGGGGACAGGGCTCGGGGACTTCTGCCCATGGTTCGTAGGGCCCAGGGTGGTTTTAGGTTGGGCCCGGTGGAGGGTTGTTTTGCTGGCTGGGTGGTATAACCCCCCCCGAACCCCCCTCCTTCCTGCTGGGTTGGTGATTGTTAAGGCTCCATTTGGGGTAGGGTATTAAGGCTCTTCCCACTCACTCACCCT
Organism: Eublepharis macularius; assembly: GCF_028583425.1. Taxonomy (NCBI): domain Eukaryota; kingdom Metazoa; phylum Chordata; class Lepidosauria; order Squamata; family Eublepharidae; genus Eublepharis; species Eublepharis macularius. The sequence continues at coordinate 172,500,098 of NC_072792.1, forward strand.
CCCTTGGTTATATATAGACGGGTGGAATATAATAAAGGGAGTGGGAGTGTGGGGTGACGTGATTTTACTCAGTTTGCTCACAAGCTGAGTCGCCGCCCCCCCCTCTGCCCACAGGAGCGGATTAGGGAGTGTGCTTTTGGTGTGCGTCTGCACTGCCCCTCCCCCCCTTCCCTCTGAGCCATGCCGCCTAAAAAAGGGGCAGGGGTAAGTAAGGGCAAGCAGCCTGCCAAACGCCCCGCTGCCAGGCATGGGTTGCCTGCGTCTTCCTCAGACGAAGATGACGGGGAAGCTGCACGGCAGGAAATTCTGGCCAAGTTGGCCGCTCTGGAGAGAAGGCAGGGAGCTGTCTCTAGGCAACCTGCTGTTTCCAGGGCTCAGAGGGCTACTAGGCGGGTCTCCTCCTCCACTTTTCAGAGGGAGGTTCTAACTCGACTGTCTGCCCTTGAAGGTTCCGCAGATGCGGTCAGCGCAGTGGCAGGTCGGTCTGGCAGTGGCGAGCCCGGTGGGGCCGCGGAGCAGGAAGCGCAGGAGGCGCCGGAGACTGCGGAGGAGCCGCCCGTTGCTGTGGTAGTGGACCAACCGGAAGCTGATGGTAAGCTGCCTGCACCGAACACCTTACACTTGTCCTTGGGGGCCGGTCAGTGGACCCGGGCCTTCAAGCTGGATCCCTCCGTCACAGGCTGTCTCAGGTTAGCCCAACGGGGAACATTCAGCCCTGGCCTGGTTACACGTACCAGGGTGGGCAGAGCCTTCCCGGCGCTTGGCAGTACTGGGGCTCACAACCCCCGCCGCTGCAAGCCGGAGTTGGGTCTCCAGCTTCAGGGGCGGCTCCAACGGGTGGGTCGGTTCAAGCTCTGGGCAGCCACCCTTTTGGGCAGCCGCAGTGGATGTGGCCCTCGGTGGCTGGTAGCCCCTATTATCAGGCCCTGGGGGTTATGCCCTACAGGGCTATGACATTTGGGGACACCGCGTTGCCGTTAGGCGACCACTTGACGTCCGCTACTAGGGACAAGATACTGCGAGGGGAATTCGTGGATGTCTTTACCCTCCTTTTCCGTGAGCTGGAAAAGAAGGATAAGGAGGACATGGATGACCGCGACAAGGAACAGCTTAAGCGGCGCAGGATTGACCGCTCCTGGGCAAATTGGTTGCCTGGGATGTTAATATATGCTGGCGTGATAGCGCGTGCCCAGCCACAGAGGGCGGCCCCTCTGTTTCAATACATAGATATAGTATATCGGGCACATACTGAGTTCGTCGGTGCTGCTTGGATGCAGTACGACGAAGAGTTCCATATGCGCGCTGCTGTGGATCCCACGCTGCCCTGGGACCGCATTCACCAGCAGCTTTGGCTACAGCTTATGGCGCCAGCCAAGCCTAATCTGGGTGACAGGTCAGATAGCGGGCATTTGGTTCAGCGTCTTTCTTCCCCTCCTGGCTCCCGCGCCTCTGCGGGGCAGCCGGTTCAGCCCCGGCTGCTTTGCTGGGACTTTGCATACCAAGGGGTGTGCGCCAGGAGGGGGTGTGGATTTAAGCATGAATGCCCTCGCTGCAAAGGCCCTCATGCCTTCTCAGCTTGTCCTCGCCCCCGTTCGTGGGGAGGCGGTTCCCGGCCAGGAGGGGGACAGTGGAAGCCTTCACCTGATAAGGGGACCAACGCCCATAAAGCTGAGGGTGCTTCATAATTTGTTGCAGGGTTATCCAGATAAGGAATCTGCTCAGTTTTTGTTAGAGGGGTTTGGTTTTGGTTTCAGGATGCCTTTTCAGGGTCCTCGGGCCCCCTTCATGTCATCCAACCTGCGTTCGGTGGTTGGTATGGAGGAGGTAGTTAGGAACAAAATTAGGAGGGAATGTGTGGAAGGCCGTGTCTTGGGCCCTTTCCATTCCCCCCCCAGTCCCCAATTTGAGGGTCTCCCCATTGGGAGTTGTGCCCAAGAAAGCAGCTGGGGAGTATCATTTAATTCACCACCTGTCCTTTCCCAGGGGTGGGTCTGTTAATGACGCCATCCCAGAGCACCTGTGTACGGTGCGGTACACGTCCTTTGATGAGGCGGTCACTATGGTGAAGCGCAATGGTTTTGGGGCCGAAATGGCGAAATGCGACATTAAGTCGGCCTTTCGTCTTTTACCTGTCCACCCATTGGATTTTGAGTTGCTGGTATTCACTTTTGAGGGCCAGTTCTATATGGACAGGGCCCTTCCCATGGGATGCTCTGTTTCCTGTGCGGCCTTTGAGAAATTCAGTACCTTTTTAGAGTGGGCATTGCGTCACTGGATGAAATGCCGTGACTCCGCCCACTATTTGGATGATTTTATTTTTTGTGGACCCCAGGGGTCTGGTCAATGTGCACGGTTGCTGGCTGGCTTTATATCCTTGGCGGGGGAACTTGGCGTTCCCCTCGCCCATGAAAAGACCGAAGGGCCTACCCAGGTTTTGACTTATCTGGGTATCGAAATTGATACCGTTCAACAGACTTTCCGACTTCCATGGGCAAAGGTGGATGACCTTAGGGTGCGCCTGGCTGTCCTCAGGGAGAAGAGGAAGGCTTCCTTACTCGAGCTTCAGCAGTTGGTGGGCCACCTCAATTTTGCCTGTAAGGCGGTGGCGCCGGGGCACCCTTTCTTACGGCGGCTATGTGATGTGATGGCCAGATTACGGCTTCCGCATCACAGGATTCGGCTGTCTCAGGGGATCAAGGACGACCTGAGGGTTTGGGAAGAGTTTCTGTCCTCCTTTAACGGGGTCACCTTTTGGCGGGACGAGCTGCTCCTTGAAGCGGAGCTGCGGGTGTCCTCGGATGCCACTGGATCTGTGGGGTTTGGTGTCTACTTTCGGGGGCACTGGTGCGCGGAGCCCTGGCCCGCTGCATGGCACGGCGGTGACGTTCTTAAAGATTTGACGTTTCTAGAATTTTTCCCGATTTTGGTTTCCATATGGCTTTGGGGTGACGAGCTGGCCAATCATGTTGTCCACTTTTGGTGTGACAACATGGCTGTGGTTCAGGTTATTAACTCATTGTCATCCCGGTCACCCAGGGTCATGCGGCTGGTCAGGCCGTTCACGCTCCGGTGCCTTCGTTTGAACATCTTGTTTAGGGCTAGGCACATCCCCGGGCTAGATAATGGGGTGGCGGACGCTCTGTCTCGCCAGCAGATGGAGAAGTTCCGGCAATTGGCCCCAGATGCCGACGCCTTGCCTGTCTGGATGCCCTCGGAGCTGTGGATTCTTGGAGGGCCGAAGCAGCACCAGAAGGTCGTATGATCGCGCAGTGCGACAGTTTGCCAGCTTCCGGTTGGAAGCTGGCTTGGAGCAATGCTGGCCCATTCCTGCAGAACATCTGATGCAGTTTTGTGTGGTCAGGAAGAGGGCCGGCTTGGCTGTGAAGTCCATTCGGGGACTTTTGGCGGCCTTGGCCTTCGTTAGTAAGGCCCGGGGGTTTTCGGAGGCCACCGGGGATTTTAGGGTGCGAAAAATGCTAAAAGAGTGGTCTAGGGAGGCCGGGTCTCGGCCTGATACTAGGCAACCCATTTCCCCTGCTATCCTGAGTGCGTTGAGTATGGTTTGGGGCTCGATTTGCTCCTCAAAATATGAGGCTATTCTGTTCCATGCGGCTTCCCTTACTGCTTTTTTCGAAGCTTTTAGAGTTGGGGAGCTGGTGGCACAATCCCGTGGTGATAGGTCCCATAGACCCCTTCGGGTCAGGGATGTGCGGTTTGTCGGAGATGGGGTTTCCATCTGCCTTCGTCACTCCTAGACCGACCAGCACCGAAAGGGGGTGGTTGTACAGCTGGGTGTGTGTGCTGAGGAGGAGCTTTGCCCAGTTCGGGCTTTGCGGGCTTTCCTTGATGTAAGGGGCTCAGATGAGGGGCTTCTCTTTCGTCACTGTGATGGGGCCCCCCTTACTAGGTACCAGTTCTGGTCCATTACAGAGTGGGCGCTTGCCAAGCTTGGCCTGAAGGGTTTCAAGTTTTGCTCCCATTCATTTCGTATTGGGGCAGCCTCCACTGCCACTGCGATGGGGTACCCCGAGGTGGCCATTCGCAGTGTGGGGCGGTGGCGATCGGCGGCTTATAAGGGGTATGTACGTCCCCTGCCGCACCAATTGTAGCTTTGGCTAATTGTTCTTTTCTTCTTAGGTGCTGTGGTTCGCCGAGGGGGGTGTCGGATCCTCATCTGCGGACACAGTATGATTTTTCGTGCAGCGCATCAGGCCAAGAGGACCCCGTGGGGATCTCAGCTTGGCCTTAGTCGTTGGGCCCAGGTCGAGTGGCAGGGCCGTTGGGGCCTGCATTGGCCGGGCCTGTTGCCGCTCCTGTTTGAGGGACGGTGTTCCCCGCCGCCGGACTTCTTAGTTATCCACTTAGGTGGCAACGATTTGGGTTGGGTTAAAGACAAGGCCCTTACTATGCAGGCACAGGCTGACTTAACGTTCATTGCTCAGCAATGGCCTGGGGTTCTCATCATTTGGTCTGCCATTCTCCCACGCCGTGTTTGGCGGGAGGCTTTGGATCACGACGCGGTAGAGCGTGCCAGGCGCAAGGCCAATAAAGCCATGTTCAAGGCGCTGTGTTCAGGGCTGGGGATTTACTTACCCCACCCGTGGATTCATGACACGTATGCCAACCTCTACCGAGGCGATGGCATTCACCTGTCCGTAATGAAATATTTCTGGCCGATCTACGGCAAGGGTTGTTGCTTTCCCTGCAGGAGATGTGGGGCGTCAGGGCCTAAGCAGAGGCTTGGCCCTGCCGGTGGCAGGTTAGTTGGGGTAGGCAGAGCGGGCCGGTGGGCACCCGGTGGCATTTTCCCATTGGTGGGGAATGGGGGCCTGTCTCGGATCAGCGGCGGGCTTTACGGCTGCCAGCAGAGAGGGCAGGCTGCCCTGGGACCCCTTGGAAAAGGCCTTCCCTCGGGCTTTACGGCTGGGGTGCATGGTGCTTTAAAGGGGGGAACCATTCGCCTGGCCGGCCAGGTTACAGCCATGCATGCATGGCTCGCGCCTGGGGCAGGGGGTGCTCGCCCATGCAGTTCGAGGAGCAGGTCTGGTTGACCCCTTGCTCTAACTGTACCGCTAGTTGGCCCTTGCCGTTATTATGATGTTAGGTTAATTAATTATAAATAAATTGGTCAGAAATGGCCCTGTTTCACCCAAGCTTTGTGTCCGTCTCTTTATTCCTAATGGGAGGGCAAATCGGCACCCCCCCGGGAGCGCGCTCGCGCGCTTACCCGGGTTCCGGGCTTTGCCCTTGCGCCGGGAGAAAGGAGGCAGACCTTCCTGGGCATCCGGGTATTGAGGGAGGCGTGGCCGGCTGTTTCAAGCCACCCCCAGCCTCTGCTGTGGCACAGTTGCCTCAGCAAGCTCATCCCTCCCTCCGCTCCCTTGGGCAGCAGTACAGGTTTTTCCGGTCGCTGGTTACGGGGCCAGGTAGGAATTTTTTCACCCCTCACCTGTTTGGCTGTTGGTGTGGTGCGTTTTTCGCCTACCTTGTACTGCTGGGGGAATTAGGTATATGCAGTTTTGGTTGGCAGGTTAGTTGGGGTAGGCAGAGCGGGCCGGTGGGCACCCGGTGGCATTTTTCCATTGGTGGGGAATGGGGGCCTGTCTCGGATCAGCGGCGGGATTTACGGCTGCCAGCAGAGAGGGCAGGCTGCCCTGGGACCCCCTGGAAAAGGCCTTCCCTCGGGCTTTACGGCTGGGGTGCATGGTGCTTTAAAGGGGGGAACCATTCGCCTGGCCGGCCGGGTTACAGCCATGCATGCATGGCTCGCGCCTGGGGCAGGGGGTGCTCGCCCATGCAGTTCAAGGAGCAGGTCTGGTTGACCCCTCACTCTAACTGTACCGCTAGTTGGCCCTTGCCGTTATTATGATGTTAGGTTAATTAATTATAAATAAATCGGTCAGAAATGGCCCTGTTTCACCCAAGCTTTGTGTCCATCTCTTTATTCCTAATGGGAAGGCAAATATGGAAAGACAAAATGTTAGAATATGCGGTGATGGCAAAACTGAGGAGTTATATAAACAGAAGGCCAATTAAAGAATTTGAAGAGAAATGGGGAAATTATTTTGCTTACAACAGATAAAATGTATAAGATATATTAGTCCTGTAAATCTGAATATGATTACACATTGATATTTTTTTTAATTTGACTGTAAGATAATTAGTGGAATGAAGATAACTGGTAGAATAGAATGCATGATAGATAATATTGAAATAAGAGTGAGCATTGCTGTTGTTAAGAAATATATAAGTAAAAGGTAATGACCTTGTATAGTCCTTGTAATAAGGACTTTTTCATTTTCTAAGATAATGAGTAAAAATAGATCTGAATTCTGCACATGCTGTTTATTTGAAAATATATACCTTTAATAATCTCAATATTATTCTAACACTCCTAAAGATTATGATAATTAGTTTCATTAAGAAATCAGCATTGTTATTGTTAAGAAAATATAACGATAAAATAGTAATAATGGAATTATGAGTTTTTAATTTTTTTAAGGTAAAGAGTAGAAATAGGTTTGAATTCTGCACATGTTATTTATTTGAAAATATTTACACTAAGCAGTTTTAATTGTTATTCTAACTCCTTTAAAGCTTATGATTTTTGTACTTTGTACTTTTATAATACTTGTAGCAGACATCTTTATATTTGTTTTCCTTTATCCCTCTTTTTGTATTCCCTTCTTGTTTTAATAAAATACTTTTTTTTTAAATTCCCAGCTTCCAAAAACAGCTGCAGGAAACTGTATCCCCCTCCACTGATGCCCCTCTGAAAGAGCGTTGCTTTGCAGCGCCTCCAAAAGGAAGCCAAAGTGGGTACCCTCCTAACCTCAGGGAGACTATTCCAGAAGAAGAGAGCCATGGCTGGGGAAAAAGTATGTTTCGACAGTGATCATCTCGTAAGTTTGTGTGCACAAAGAGCCAGGAGAAATCTCTAGGAAGATCTATGTGGGGACACAGGAATCTATTGGGAGAGGCACATCAAGAAAAGAAATACTCACTACTTCATAAAGTTCACTCTTAATCCATTTTATAGGGTTGTTTCGAGTCGAATTGTCATCTGGTACCTTCATCCTGAAGTCTCGCCTGGGAATGTTAAAGGCAGAATAGAGATGTGTGTTATCTGCTGAGAAACACCTCTGTCAGATGCCAAATATTTAAAGCACTTTATTGTGGCTGGAAGAATCCTACCTGTTACCATCAACTGTGTCAGCTTGGTAAGAATAAGCTTTATAGATATTCAGTGCGCGGACAGTGATGCTTGCCGTGGTATTTGTCTAGAAAAGGCGAAAGGTATTAGTGAGGAGAAATGAAACCAAAGATTCTACCGCTTCATTGAAGCTGAGACTTGAGCCTATGCAGTGTCGTGGTTTGAGTACTGGACTGAGGGATGCCAAGGTTCAAGTCCTTACTACGCTATGAAGTTCATTGGGTGCCCTTGGGCCAGTGTCTTCACCTAATGTACTTTACAGAGTTGGGGGGACAGAGAGATAGAGGAAACAGAGATGCCAGCCAGAGTCCAGAGGGAAAGAGATAAGGGGGAACATCAGGTGGATGACATGACAGCCAGTTTCGTGAGTGGTTAAGAGCAGCAGAACTCTAATCTGGAGAGCCGGGTTTGATTCCCCACTCCTCCACTTGAAGCCAGCTGGGTGACCTTGTATCAGTCACAGCTCTCTCAGAGTTCTCTCTGCTCTGCCCACTTCATAGGGTGATTGTTAAAGGGATAATAATAACACACTTTGCAAACCACTCTGAGTGGGCATCGCGTTGTCCTGAAAAGTGGTATATAAATTGAATGTTGTTATTGTTGTTGTTTTGGCACTTCCAGGTTTCCCACACAAGTGATACCCAGGGACTATTTTTTTATGATATTTTTCTCCCGGTGATGGGAAATTGGTGGTGGGAAATGGATGCGAGGAGGCAGGGATTCCCTGTCCCACACAGAATACTATGATGCAAAAAGGAGGGAGGTGAATCCCACAGGGAACAAAAGAATCAATTTCATGCCATTTATAATACAATGAGTCAATTTATAAGTGCAATTGAAAGTGCAAAGTGCTGACAATTCATAAATATTACCACAATATAACAAATTCATAAATATCCATTCACAAATGTCCATACAAGTCCATGCAAGGCAACATTTCATATATGAGCATTCTTCAAATAGTCCATAACTTCCGGGTAAATCCTTGATGAAACAGTTTTTTACTTTCTTTCCAGATCTTCTTTCTTATGCATTCATAAATGTAAAGTAGAAAGGCTTTCCTGCCATGAGGTAAGTTATAAAAACAACAGTCAACCTCACCCCTGCAAAACACTCGTGGGGTGAGTTGTAAAGGCAGCAGTAAATCTCATTTCTGCGTAACCTTCTCCTGTATAACAATAATGAGGTCAGTTGTAAAAGCAGCAGTAAACCTCATTCCTGCATAACCCTCAATCTGTGGCCGGCTGCAAGCAGATTTCGCGCTTGCTTCTTCAGGAGTCTATTTCCTAAATAGAACATAAGTCCCATCAGTTTACCAATCAAATGGATTTAACAAAAATTCTTCAAAATATTTTCTCACAAAGCCCCCATGGGGAACACCACTAAGCACTTAAATCACTCAACCCGGACAAGGCGGCCGATGTTTCTTCACGCACGCCTAACAAAAAGGGCGGTTCTCTTAAATAAACAAACTTCATCTGTCTCTTAAAGATATACTGTCACATTACAGCCATACGGTTTCCTCCACCCTATTACAAATAGCAGCTCAAAGACAATTCATTATTCAGCCCTTTAGGTTTAACTGATCCCAATCTAAAAACCCAGAATGCTTCTCTTTGAAGTAGTGCTGTTTGTGCAGATTCACGATCTTTCCTATGCATAACCTCCACAATCGTCACCTTAAAGTCATTTTCTGCATGTCCCTGCTCCCTAAAATGCTGAGTCAGGGGTGCCTCCTGGATGTTGTTACGTATACGCGATGTGTGTTCTAAAATGCGTACCTTGATGGGTCTTAACATACAACCTACGTATAGCAGTTTGCATGGGCATTCCAAGACATAAACAACCCCCTTTGTTTGACAGTTTGCAAAATGTCTGATAACACATTTATTCTCACCAAACCTAAACTCTTTCCCTTCTTGGAACAGTTTACAAATTTGGCAGTGGGCACATTTGTAGTTTCCAGATGGTAAGCTGTGCCCTCCGCTAGTGTCCCATATATCAGCCCTAATCAAATTATTTTTCAAATTCTGTGTTCTGCGGAAGCCAATTCTAGATCTGGAAAGAAAGTAAAAAACTGTTTCATCAAGGATTTACCCGGAAGTTATGGACTATTTGGAGAATGCTCATATATGAAATGTTACCTTGCATGGACTTGTATGGACATTTGTGAATGGATATTTATGAATTTGTTATATTGTGGTAATATTTATGAATTGTCAGCACTTTGCACTTTCAATTGCACTTATAAATTGACTCATTGTATTATAAATGGCATGAAATTGATTCTTTTGTTCCCTGTGGGATTCACCTCCCTCCTTTTTGCATCATAGTTTATTACAGGGACGGCCTAATTCTCTGTTTGTTCCCACACAGAATACTGGCAAGCCTGGGAGGAGAGGATAACCATGAAGATGAACTTCTTGAAGGAAGGGTGGGGAGAAATGCAATAGATGGTGTGCAACCTAGAGGATACACCCATTTCCACCACAGCCATTCATTTCACAGCCATTCATTTCATCAATAACTTTGTGTGGTGAGAGATGCCTTGGGATTTAGCCGGCATATGAACAACATAGTCTCCCATAAAGCACGGGAAATGTTGAATTCTTCTTCTGCAAGGTTTCAGTCACACACAACATAAACACTGGCAAAGAAAGAATATTAAGAGTGTAACCATGCTCAAAAGGAAGCTGACTTGTGCTGAAATCAGTGAAATTGTCTCCTATATAATGCATAGAAATGCTGTGGGTAAAACTATGTTTATCCATTAAAAGAAACCAAAGGAATATATATATTTTTCCCGGAATACTGCAGAAAGAGAAACAAAGTCAGAAGCCTTTATGCTGCCTAAGCAGACTTCCTTCAGCTTATGGGGTTCTTCTGTTGATGGAACAGTCACTCACTCTGAATGAAGGCTCCTTAGACTGAATAAAGATAGGCTACTAATCAGTCTATTTAGTCATTCATTGGAAGGACATTTTGGGGATAAAAAGCACAGTCCTATTATACACTGAAGACTTAGACATCTCTTAGCCATCAGCTAAGTTATACCCTTCTAAGTCAATTGAATTCAGTAGATTTAGAAGGGTGTAACTCTATGCCCACCCACTCCCAGCCTTCTGAGAAGGGACGCCATTATGCAGGCCACAGGCCACTCCTGGGAGTGCTCCCAATTGGTGCATGGGAGCACTGCCAGGGTGGCACGACAGGCCCTGGAGCGCTCTTGCAGTCCGCAACAGCCATATTTGGGCTGAATTGGGCTGGACGCGGGATGAATTGGACCTGATTTGACCTGGATCGGGCCACTGTGGACCCCGGGACTGCTGCTGGATTCTGGCCAAATCGGGCTCAATTCAGGCTGCTGTGGCATGCCAGAGCATGGTGCACTGCCCAGGATGGTGCCCTGCGTGATGCGTTCCCCCACCTTTTCCCCCCACCAGCCAGGTAAGTGAGGGTGGAGGTGGAGGGTGGGAGCAGGGAATCCACCGTCCCAAGTGGTGAACTGGCAACCCTAACATGAAGTCATCAAAACAGGTGAGTGCCAAGTCTCCTGCCTCCCGCCCGGATGATAAGGATACCTGGCAATCCTAGACATTGTATAGTGGATCAAAGAACAAAGCACCTTGTTTCTTTTAACTTGAAGGTTTCTTTATTAACAGTAATGGTGGGGCAGGTAACTTGGCTTAGATGAAAAGATCTAAGAATATTCAACTGAGGCTGTTCCTTGTCCACTAGGCCTAGGGTTGTCCTGGCCTGGGTTTGAAGAGTTCTTGGTAGGCCCTGCACTCCTCCAGCTTAAAGGAAACTCGGCATTCTCTTCTTTAATGGGCACATTGACCCCTTTCTTTTGGATTCCTTACTCAACCTGTTGCTGTGCTAACAGTATGCATGTGAACACTTTATTTTTAATAAACACTCTATAATATTGAACTCTGGTAATCCTCTGTTCCACCTAGACCTCCACCGTTGGAACACTATTCAAAAAGGACACGAGGAAAGCAGGGCAAATGGCCAATTCCCAGTGGTGTGCAAGTTCAGTAAGCTATCCTCATGGTAAACAGTTGCTGGGAAGTGGGAGCTGCAAGCATAAGGCCTGGCCTTAGAATGGCAGCGCATTGATGGGAAGCGGGGAGCTCTGCTTCTCTTAGTGGGCAATTCCTACAAAGGCCAGTGGGTGGCAGTGGTACCAAAAGAGAGAGGGAGAACCCCTCCGAGAGTCAAGACAGCAGAGAGAGAGAAGTTTATTGCTGGTGCCTGGGGGTGAGGGCAGGATGGAGTGGGACCTGCAGGCTAGCGGGGCTGTTTTGCCACAAAAGGATTTTTATCTTTTTTGGATCCTTTTTGGTCTGTTTCAGGTTTCAGGTCTGCTGTATGGACATTTTTATACCGTTTTTAATGGCTCGTTTTGCTTTTATATCGATTACTAATGATGATCCTATGGTATTATTTTCACTTGTACGTTTCCAGAAGCAGAATGCTGGAGAGGCAGCAAAACTGTTTCCATTGTCAATATACTGTACAATTACAGCCAGAGTTAATAAAAAGACTGTTTCTCATCTACTGCTTGGCCAGTGATGGGTTCATGTGGCACCCTGAAAGGGCTTTGGTTCTTTCCTTCATGGCTTGCAAGAAGGTGCTCATCATGACTGAAAGAAGGAAGGAAGGAAGGTGATATCCAGCTCTGGACTCCTGCAAAGAACCTCTAGGTCCTTTCTGTCTATTAGGAGTGGACTTGGATCCCTTTATCTCCTCTCTGCCATTCTACCATTCCCATGCTGGGCATATCAACAAATCCAGCACCACCACATTTTTTGCTCCAAGCCATATTTTAAAGTTCAGCAGAGACTGCATGCTTTGCTGTGTCAGAATGGAGGATGTCTCCTGTCCTACTTTGCAAGGCCTGTTGATTCTGTGTGGCTCTGATGTAAGAAGCTCTTCTCTGCTGTTATCTCTATCCCAGCCTACAGTTTCTCTGGGAAGACCTTGAAGTTTCGCATTCATCATTTCTGCTGCGTTCTGCTGTTCATCTATTACACTTAGATGACTGTTTCCTGAAGGGGAGGTGGGACTGGGGCTGGGCTTAGAATCCTATATACAGTATGTGCTTGTAGAGAAAGGCCATTCCTGGCACAGAAGGTAATAGCTAATGCACTGGTAGCTTATCAAATAAAATACTTTAACACATGCAGTGAAGTCTTTGAAGGTTGCATGGCAGAACCTTACCATGCTGAAATATTCACCCTTCAGAGAGTCCCAGATATTTATTATTATCATTTATTTATATATTATATTATGTATGTCATTTATAGTCTGCCTTTCTCACTGAGGGCCAAGCTACACATGACGAATGACACTTTAACAGCAAGTGTATTTCTCCCTGTTCACTTGCCCTCCACTCAATCCACTTGCTGTTCAAGTGTCATTCGTCATGTGTAGCTTGGCCCTGAGACTCAAGAGGGATTATACAGTATGAGATTAGTATCAAGTATCAAGTACATAAGTATCAAATACATTTCCGTACAGTATCAAGGACATTTCCATAATTACTCAGTATCAAAACGAAGGCATAATTTTACTCATCCCCTGAGAGGTGGAATTCTTTGCCGAGCACTCACAGTTTAGGAAGGTGGCTTATACAATATCAAGAGCCTGTTCTGGCACAATGAACATCTTAGTTTGGCTACACAGTGATGAGTTTGTTTTAGAAGTTTCTCTTTCACCTTTAATATAATCTCAAACATCGCTGTCTAGTAGAAGTAAAACAGGGACACCACAGAGAAGAAGCAAGTAGCAGATTACTGTCTACAACTTTTAGGAGATGGCTATAGTATGTGAATATTTCTTACCACTGTGAACTTCCAGGAGACTCTGGAGATTGTTTTATTCTTTATAATGCGACTGTAGTAAGCAAGCATCGGATTGAATAGTGTCTTACTACCTTGAAATCTGTAATCAACATTTGGGATGATGCTAGAAAGACACAGGAGAAAAGCACCTTAATTGCTGAGGTCCAGACAAAAATCCTCCAGAACATCAGGATCTGGGGGTGCAAAATTCCCATGACCCTGAGATTCATGCATCCTTGGAAAAGCACAACTTACGTGGCAAAAGAGAAATGATAAAAATAAACCCAAAATAACACTTTCCATGCAAATACTGTGTTTTCAATTAAGAACGGGATGTTCTGCAACACAGCTGCACAGCAACAAATAGTTAGAAAAGCCTCCCAAATCAGCTTTCAAAAATGAAAATGCTTTTGAACATACAAAAAGGACTAAGGATGCAATGGAAGTGTGTGCCCATTAGAATTTAAAAAACACATTTTCACCAGTGTTCACGGTCCCTTCAGAGAGGGGAAAAGGCAGAGGAGGCCGTAAAGCGTAAATCCCCTTTGGACTGCTCACTGGGATATCCCTATATCACATTTCTGTCACAAGAGCACTTGGGGTTTCATGGCAGGAGGATTTTAAAAAGAAATCCAGTATGCCATGATTCTGTAATCTTTTCTCATTCTTAGTCCTTCCCAGTTTCAGTACCTGTATTTCTGGCCAGCTGACAGAGTCATTTCACATGCTGCAAAGTCCACCTGGACTGCCAGCAAATGTGTCCTAGTAGTTTCCTGGAGGTGATGGAGAGTGCCCTCAAGTCATAGCTGACTTATGGCAACCTTTGTTGGGGTTTCCTTGGCAAGAGACTAACAGAGGTGGTTTGCCATTGCCTGCCCCCATGACCCTGGTCTTCATTGGAGGTCTCCCATCCAATTACTAATCAAGGAGGACCCTGCTTATCTTCAGAGATCTGACGAGATCAGGCTCTCCTGGACTATCCAGGTCCTGCTGAAGACTTAATTCCCAGGCATGCATAGGCCACACTTCGATCAGGACTGTGATGCATGGTAACTTAAGCCTCCCTCACATACCATTTTCCTAACCTCATATGACCTAAGGAGCTTCTTTTTGCCCCTTAGGGGAATACATCCGGTTGATCAATACACATTTCTCCAACAGGGCAAACAACGGCTCCCAAGTCAGGGAAACTGCATGGGAGGAGGGGTAACCCCATCTCACTTGGGCAACAATCTATACAGACATTGTAAGGTGTTAATTGGCTCATAGATTGTAAAAACTGAGTGCCCACAAGGTTGTACTACTCAAGCACCCCAAAGGTACTCCTTTTACAAAAGGGAGTGTCCAATGAAAGTGGATTTACTGACAAAATTAATGGAATTGCTATGCACCTTCTTAGAAATATGCTGCTTGTTTAACAATTAATATTGAATATCGCCAGCGGGAACATTTCAATTTTTCTTGAGATATTTGCCATCCCCACCACCTCCTCCATTAAGAATAAGAAAAAAGATAGTCTTTAGAAGGTAAATTTTACTTTTGGAGTATAAACTCACTAGAGATGTTTCTCTCCTTCTAGCTGGGAATAGTAATAATGAGAGTTGTCGGGCTGGTTGACTCCATCTCCTGTTATAACAATTATGTACTTGGATACATTTTTGTATCGCTCATTGTAAGCTGGCAAGAGAAAATCCAAAGGTTATTGTCATGGCAGGTGCATGCAAGTCCCACTCCAATCCTGACACCGGTTGAGCAGAACAGAAGAAGAGTCATTGCAAACCTCAGAAGAACTACTTCTCTTTGCAGCAGTGGTGGACTTCAACAAGCCCTTCTGAAACTCTACCTCCCATAACTCTTCTGCCCCCCCCACCCCCCGCAACCCGACATTCAGTTTGCATCTACAAGGATTTTACTTGCTTACCTAGGGGGTCCACATGAGAAGCCAGCTCAGTGAAACGGGGATGGTTTATCCTTTGGGTTATATTCATGTCATAGAAAGGCCTCAACATGTAAGACCAGCCGCAATATGCGTAGTATAGGTGCTGGAAATTCTGCACAAAGAACATGAGACTTGGATGCATGTGAGGACACACCCAACAAGAGTGGGTTGTGGAGCCCAGCATTAGAAGAAGTCTAGGTTCCAAAATCAGTCTAGCCAATCAAACTGGCCAAAATGTTCAGGATTATCCAAGGGGAGGGCCAATTCAGTATTTCTGGGAACAGCTTAATTTTTTTCAACAAACTTGGGCACTATAATCACAAACTGGTGGACAAGCAGTGGTGATCAGAAAAACAAAACGGCACTGTGCTGCTGTTGCTGCTATCTTACAGCCCCACTTGATCCCCCCCCCCGATAGAGAAGATGGGGAAGCAGAAGGAGGGGGCCAGATGTCCTCCTGAGTCATTGCTGGGCAAGTCATACGTTATTTGAATTCAGTTAGACTTCATGGGTTATTTTTGCACATGAACATTCTGTGCATTAATTAATCAGAACAACACTACTGATCCAATTTAAAATGCTCAGTTAAAACAAACATACTCAGGTTTGGCATGCAACAAGTGAGACCAGCCACACAATTTCTCCTCGTCCCACCCTAGCCAGCTGAAGACAAATGACTGTGCAATCCAAAGCAGAGTTATTCCTTTTAAAGACCCTCAACTTCAATGGAATTAGAAGGTATAATTCTTCTTAAGACTGTGTTGCCATACAACTAAAGACAGAAACACTTTTTTTGTTATATTGATATTTTTCAAGCAAATAGTGGGGAACGAGACTGGGGACAGCTGTGGGAAAGCGCTGAGAAAATGTGCATGCAAATTATTTTTCTTTCTTTCTTTCTTTCTCTTTGTTTGTGTGTTATTTATTGTCTGCTTTTCTTGCTGAGACTCAAGGCAGAATACACAGTGCAGGTCAATACAGTCAACAACTGGAAAATTCAATAAACAATAGAATAGGGTAAGGACTACAGAAAAACAGGCAGAAATCTGATACAGAGCAGAAAATGGTGTCAAAAACAAACAAACTGACATTTTACAAGATTCCAAAACCACTCAGTACCACTTACAGCACCTGAGAGTACGCAGGTCCCATAGAGCAACACAGGAGATCTGTGGTTGGCAGTCAGAGCTGCCTAACAGGGTTCGCAGGGACGAGATTGGAGTTCCCATGGACACAGAACACCCCCCCCTCCTCCCTCCCTTCCCCTGGGTGTCTGCTCCCATGTTATCAATTGTATCCAATTTGCAGCTCCACACTTGGAAGGAAGACCTGCCCATCAAGCTAAGTTGGGCTTTGATTGGGGTGTCCAGGGCGACAGAGGGAGTGCAGCATGCATTCAGGCAGTCCCTCCCTCCATTGCTGAGGCAATTGATTGAAGGTGCCTGAGTATCTGGCTTCCCGAAAAGTGGCCGAACGCAAAGAACGAGTCCTGCAATGACCACCTGTTCGTCTCAAATGGCACCTCACGAATGGCCTGTTCATGGGTTTTTTCCATTCGTAATGCTGTTAGTGCCCATGTCTAATCATGAGGCAAGTGGCCATATTGGCCATTTCAAGATAGGGATCCTCTTCCAGCTTAAACTAAGTTTGGAGAAGGTGATTGTTGCTTCTGTATTAACTTGCTTCTCTATATTAAAATAATGCAAACAATTTTATGAAGGGTTCAACACGGCTGCTCACAACACACAATCAAAATGCAATTTGTATAGATGTGCATCATGGAGATGCTTGACTGCAACTTGAAACTCACCTTGGTCAAATTCAGCAAATCCATTGCAATGGGAATAATTGCCACAACCCTGCGGTCAACTGCTGCTGTCAGCCAAGAGACCCAGCCACCCTGCAGGAAGGAGAAAGCAGAGAGAGTAAAAGATTCAAGGGGGTGGGGAAGAAGAGAAAGAGTTTTACACAGTAATTATGTGACAGTGAGGAGGCGATGCACATGCAAACAGCAATACGGGCATGAGCTTATGAATTCCAGCAGCTCAAGTATGCCATTCACACGTACCGAGGCAATTCCTGTCAACGTAAAGTTTTGGATGTCTTTATAACCCTGCTTCTTCATAAAATTTTTAATCGTGTCCATGGCTTTCACAGCGGCCTGCAGAGACAGAACAAGAGAACAGCCTCATCACCAGTAGTACGAAACGCTTGCACAGAGATTGCCTACATGACCCATCTTCTAAAGGTAAGGTGAAGGTAGTCCCCTGTGCAAGCACTGAGTCATTACTGACCCATGGGGGGATGACACATCACAACATTTTCTTGGCAGACTTTACCTTCCCCATCTTCTATGGCACCAGAAAAACACAATTTCAAAACCTGTTTCCATTTAGGGTGCCATGATACTCTAAACTCATGCCGCCAAACTAATCATGATGGGAAACTGTTCAGAAGTCAAACCATAAGTGTTTGTTAAGTTGCATAACACTGCTTGTCCTTTTGCTGTTGAAACATCGCATTTGACAAAAATACCCACTCTTAGGGCTTTAATTCTTTGCATGTGTGTATGGCTAGGATTCAGGCTATGAGAACATTTCCCCCCACACACACACCTTTGGGAATGCCTCACCGCAGCCTGTACCCCTCCCTGCCACACCTCCTCCATAAGAATTTTGTCAAGGGCCTACTGATATCTTGACCCTAATATGCATTCCCCCCAGATTACCTGGAGGTGTCTATTTTTTATCCCTCCCTGGCAGCAATACAGCACTTTTTGTTCTTTTGTTTTTTAAAGAATTTTTATTAGGTGAGAATATTAATATACAACTTTCAAATAACATCTCATTATCCTTCCCCCCCCCTTTCCCTCCCCCCCTTTTCCAGGACTTCCAACAGACTTCCAACCCTATATCCTAATCTATTCCCAATCTATCCCCTTTTTCTATAACTCCTTATCTCATGTTTACTTACTCTTTTATTCAACTAGGCCCTATCTATTAACTTCAAAATTATTATTATAAACTTAAAATCTATTATCTATTACTTTATATCAGCTCCATATATATTTAAATTTAAACTAACAGTCAGATAAAATATCTACTTTAATAATTCCAACAATATCTATTAATTCTACATCCACTTACATTTGGGCTAACGATTAGCTAATACTTCACTTCATATGGTAAAGAGAAAGATTCTGTCTCTTCTAATAAAAAGCCATTCTAATAATTTTCAAATTGCCAGGTTCCCCCTTTACGTCCCACTTCTTTTCTAAATATGTTTTCAATCTTCCCCAGTCCATAAAAAATTCCGCTGGATTCTGATCTCTCAGCTTCCTTGTCATTTTATCCATTTCCGCCATGTACAGCAATTTATACATCCAATCTTTGATAGTTGGTATTTCTTGCACCTTCCATTTTTGCGCATATAAAAGTCTTGCTGCCGTCATCATATAAAATAGTAATGTTCGGTATTGAGTAGGAACATCTTCCATACTTAAGTTCAATAGCAGTAGTTCTGGGTTCTTCTTTATTTGAATCTGCAATATCTCATTTATTACTTCTATAATATCTCCCTAGAACTGTCTGGCTATTTCACATGTCCACCACATATGGTACAATGATCCTTCATGCTTTTTACATTTCCAGCATTTATCTGACATATTAGCATTTCCAAGCACAATCTTCTTTGTTGTTAAATACCATCTATAGATCATTTTATAAACATTCTCTTTAATACTTGTACAAGTTGAAATCTTCAGTGTAGTTTTCCATAAATGTTCCCATGATTCCATTGTTATTTCTTTATGACAATTGATTGCCCACTTCACCATCTGTACTTTGACCGTCTCATCCTCTGTATACCACTTCAAAAGTATTTTGTAAATTTTAGATATCTGACTTCCGGCTTGGAGGGACTTATGGCTTGGAGTTCATGGAGGGCTGACACAGCTCAGGGAGCTGGGCTGTCCGTGCTGCTGTTTGTGAGGGCTAGTGGGGTGCCAACTGCCCGTAGCCCCCTGTTCTCAGACGGTGAACAGGCAAGTATGCTCAGGACCCCGAGAGTGTGAGGGTCTCAGCTGTGGGGGGGATCTACGCAATGATAACCCACCCAGCCTTGAGACCCCGCTCGTAGACGGGTGGCAAAGATCTCTGCAGTAGCTCTGGAGTCAAGTTTCTGGCTTAAGACCTCCGTACCCAACCTTCAGCATTAAATTGGGAAAACTGGACTATTGTAACTACTGAAACAGCGATTACAACCCATAAAGAAGATTTAATAAGGTAAAGATTGCTATCTCTTTATGTGAGAAGAAAAATGGTAAAAGAAACTGAATCAAATTACGGGACAGATTATAACAAGAAATAAAGTACTAAGGAGGATTTAAAAACTGCAACAGATTGGTTATATAAAGGGGAAGATTCCAGCAAGATAAAATTTAAAAAGTGACATTGTAAAGAGAAGTTAGCGCGGAAAATCGATTATTGTTTACATACCTGTGGCGGGGAAGAGATAGCGGACTGTGAGAAAGTTTTAACATCACGAGAACTGCTGTGAAACGCAAGGGAACAGGAAGTATGTCAGAACCATAAAGAGGCTGGCGAGAAGCGGCTTTTTTAACATCGGAAGTAGAAGAGCGCCATTTTGGAATAGGGCAAGGTTGTGGCCTCAATGAAAACGGAAGTAGGCCATCTTTGAAGAAGGTAAGGGCGATTGTTTCAACATAAAACCATAGAGAACAAACGCCCGACATTTTGGACTGTGCAAAATAGTTCTAGACAAAAACAAACTGAATTTGGACTTTTAAAAGTAATAGAAAGCAATAAATTAGCACCATGGATCTAAGGAAAAGGGCAGACTCGTGGGAGTGAAGTAGAGCTAGCCCCACGATGTCGAAGAAGGAGTAGCAAGCTACGATGGAAAATTTGGATAAACAAGTTTCAGAGGGAAATAAAGAGCTCAAGGACATGATGCAAGAGATGGCGAAAGAGTTTAAAGACTTTAAAGAGACACTTAAATTGGAAATGGCAGAACTGACAAAAGGCATGGATAAAATACAAAACGATTTGCAAGCTACACAGCAGAGAGTTAACGTAGTAGAGAACACGGTTGATACTCTAGCAGATGTGCAGAAAACGGAGATGAGAGGAATGAAAGGGAGAATGGCCATTGCGGAATGTAAACAAATAGAAAAGCAACTTAGATTTCATTCGATCCCAGAAACTGAGGAAAAATCAGCCCAAGAACAGATTACAGAAATTTTGGCAGGTTACCTGGGGAAAGAAGAAGAGGAAATTGCAGCTCTCCTGGATGTGGCTTACAGAATCAACTCAAAATTTGCGGCTCAGAAGAAGTTACCAAGGGATATGATTGTGCAATTTACGACTAGAAACACAAGAGAGTTAATTGTGAGTAAACAGTTTCAGGATCCATTAGAAGTCGATGGAAAAGCGGTGAGAATTATGAAGGAATTGCCCAGATCGGTGTTGTTGGAGCGGAAAAAATACAGAGAGCTGGTCCAGATGTTAAAGGATTTGAAAATTAAATACAGATGGGAAATACCAGAAGGACTGGCATTCGAATTTGGTGGAGTAAGAAAAACATCAGATCTGGTCACGAGATGGAAATTTTTATAAGGGAAAATGAAAAAGACTTACCAAAAAGTACAAGAATGTGATCATGGAGTGCAAAATTATATCTTGGAATGTAAATGGACTAAACTCACCTTGTAAACGTAAGGCTATTTCCCACTGGCTTTTAAAACAAAAATGTAATATAGTGTGTTTGCAAGAGATGCATATTAAAAAGCAGGACATAAAATATTTGAAACTTGCAAAACTTGGAAAGGAATTTGCAGCTGCTTCTAAAAAGAAGAAGAGGGGAGTTGTATTGTACATAAAAGAGGAGCTGCAGCCCAAATTAGTATTGAGTGATGCAGAAGCTAGATACCTAGCAGTGGAAATAATTTGGAATTTAAAGAAGACGCTGGTGATTGGAATTTATGCACCTAACGGTGCAAAAGAAATTTTTTTCAAGGATTTAGAAAAACAATTGGATGAGTTGTCCTATGATCAAATAATTTTAGCAGAAGACTTCAATGGAGTTACAAACTTGGAGGAAGATAAAAAGTCTAAAACTACACACACAAAAAGAGGACTATTGCCAAAGTCGTTTTTTGTGATTAAGGAACAAGAAAGTCTAGAAGATGTATGGAGGAGACAAAATCCTAAAAATAGACAATATACATTTTACTCTGCAAGGCATTTTACACTATCAAGAATTGATATGATCTGGGCCTCCAAGGAATTGGTGATGTGGACTAGAGATGTGGAAATAATGCCCAAGGTAGGTTCAGATCATAATCCAATCATGTGGAGATTTGGGAAAAATAATAAAAGAAGAGGATGGAGAATAAATGAGGACTTGTTACAGATGGAAGAAAACATCGCGTTGTTACGAAGAGAGACCAAATTCTTTATACAATACAATTTGAATAAAGAAGTATCGACTAATAAGGTATGGGACACATATAAAGCTGTGACTAGAGGGATACTAATGGACTTGAATGCAAGAGCTAGGAGGAAAAAGGAGGAAAAGAGATCTGAAATTATGGAAAAAATAAAAGCCAAAGAGATACAACTTAAGAAAAGACCAGGGCCGTTTCCACACTGCCTATAAGTAGCGCGAGACTCATGGAAGGCTGCCGGCTTCCTCGCGCGATTTTTGACACCTTCTGTTTACAAAATGCCACAAACGGTGATTTATGGCGTTTTGTAGTCGGATGGTGTTAAAAATCGCGCGAGGAAGCCGGCAGCCTTCCGTGAGTCTCGCGCTATTTATAGACCATGTGGAAACGGCCCAAGAAAAAAGAAAATATATCAGGATATTAAAATATTGCAAGAACAATTGACGGCAATGAACAATAAAGAACTGGAGTGGAACTTAAAGAGGATGAATCAGAGGTCATTTGAAGGTGCAAATAAACCTGGGAAATATTTGGCATGGCAATTAAAAAAAAGAAAGGAGAAGAAAATTATAAGTAAAATCCGAGAAGAGGATAAGGTATCTATGGATCAAGCTGCCATTAGTAGAGCCTTTTTTAAATTTTATGCAAAACTATACCAAGAAAAAGAGGTGAACAAAGATTCAGTAGTGGAGTACCTGGAGAAGATGAAGCTTCCGACAATTTCTGAAGAATGGAAGGAGAAATTAAATAGGGAAGTGATGGAAGAAGAAATAAAAGAAGCTATACAATCAACGATGTTAGGGATGACGCCAGGACCGGATGGATTAACGGCAAAGTTTTACAAAGTGATGGCTAATGAACTGGCAACCTTCCTGAAAGAGGTAATGAACGGAGTCATGCAAGACCAAAGGATTCCTGATTCATGGAATGAAGCCAATATATCATTGATTCCGAAAGAAGGACAAGATTTGACTAATGTTAAAAAATATAGACCAATTTCGTTGCTGAATAATGATTATAAAATATTTGCAAAGGTGTTGGCAGAGAGGATAAAAGGATGGATGTCGGAATTAATCGCAGAAGAACAGGCTGGATTTTTGCCAAATAGGCAAATTAAGCACAATTTGAGGACAGTAATAAACGCTATCGAATAGGGGTGTGAAAGCCAAAAAATTTCGGCTAAAGCCTAAAGCCGAAAGCCGAAAGAAGAATCTCTTTCGAATAAGCCGAAAGCCGAAACGGCCAGCCGTTTCGGCTTTCGGCTTTCGGCTTTGTTTCGGCTTTAGGGCTGGCTGGCCAGCCATCTCTGTAGGTGGTGGGGGAATTTGAGGGAGGGTGTCTGTGGTTCAGGTGCTCTTTCACAGGGACCAGCTGGCACTCAGAAGTGTGCCCACCATTGTGGCACCCCTGGGCTGTGCAGAATTGCCCAGGGAAAGAGAGTTTAGAAGTTCCCAGCATAGGGAACAAAGGGAGAGGGCTGGCCTTTGCCAGCCTGTTCCTGGGGTTATGGGTGTGGGGCAGGTGGGGGTGGATTTGGGTCTGTGAGGGGCTAATGTGGGGATTTGGGTCTGTGTGTGGCAGCTGGGGGGGAATTGGGTTTGTGTGGGGCTGTAAGGGGTGGACTTTAGGGGCTGAGAGGACCTACTTGGGGAGGCCATGAAATGCCCCCCCCAAGTGGGAGCAGGCTGAGCCTTGGTGGGGGGTGGGAGAAGGGCCCCTGAGGGTAGGGGGGCATTTTGCATGCAAAATGCCACCCCTGGCAAAGGAAGCCTGCTTCTTCATTTTTTCCCCATAGGAAATAATGAAGAAGATGAGCAGCAGCATGCTAACAATATGCTGCTCCTTCGCTTTCTTATGGGAGGATAGGGGGACCTGCTTTGGGGGGCCATAACATGGCCCCTCAAAGTCCAATCGGTCTGAAACTTGGGGGGCTTTTAGAGAGGGGTTAGAGGAAGGTCCCCACCAATTTTGGGCTGATTCGGTGGGAAAATGCCTCCCCCAGACGTCCGGGAAGACGGAGGCATTTTCCCATTGAAAAGCCGAAAGAAAGCTGAAAGAAGCCGAAACGTTTCGGCTTTTTTTCTTTCGGCTAGCCAAAACATTTCGGCTTTCTCCGAAACGTTTCGGCTAACGTTTCGGCTAACCCGAAACGGCATTCTTTCGGCATTCAGAAAGCCGAAATGCACATCCCTACTATCGAATATTATGATAAACATTGTGACAGAGAAGTTGGTTTCTTCTTCATAGACATGGAAAAAGCATTTGATAATTTGAACTGGAACTTTATGTTTGCCACAATGGAAAAGCTGCAACTGGGAAGGGAGTTCACACAAGTGGTGAAAGAAATTTATAAAGACCAAAGTGCAGCGATGGTAGTGAACGGTTATTTGACTAAAAAAATGAAAATAAGTAAAGGTACAAGACAGGGCTGCCCTCTGTCTCCATTGTTGTTTATCTTGATTTTGGAAATATTGATGATCCAAATACGAGAGGATGATACAATTCGAGGTATAAAAATAAAGGAATTTTCCTACAAGGTCAGAGCATTTGCGGATGATATAATGTTAATAGTAGAAGATCCAATTGATAACATGCCAAAGGTAATAAAGAAAATAAAGGAATTTGGAGATTTGGCTGGATTTTATGTGAATAAAAAGAAGTCGAAGATATTGTGTAAAAATATGACTAAACAGAAGCAACAAGAACTGATGGAAATAACGGATTGTGAGGTAACAAATAAAGTAAAATATCTTGGTATTGAATTAACTGCGAAAAATATAGACCTATTCAAGAATAATTATGAGAAATAGTGGACACAAATAGAGAGAGATTTGATTAAATGGAATAAACTGAACTTATCATGGTTGGGAAGAATTGCAGCAGTAAAGATGAATGTTTTACCACGTGTGATGCTTTTGTTGCAAACAATTCCAATTATCCGAGACTCCAAACAATTTGACAAATGGCAAAGGAAAATCTCAGACTTTGTGTGAGCAGGCAAGAAACCACGTGTGAAAATGAAAGTATTACAAGATGCGAAAGAAAGAGGTGGCTTGCAACTGCCCAATATAAGACTATACTATGAAGCAATATGTTTGACATGGTTAAAGGATTGGATAACGTTGAAAAACCGTAAACTGCTGGCTTTGGAGGGATATAAAAAAATATTTGGATGGCATGCGTACCTGTAGTATGATAAAGTAAAAGCAGACTCTATGTTTTTGCATCATTATATCTGAAGAAGCCTCTTCACAATCTGGAAGAAGTATAGGACTTACATGGAAGACAGAATTCCTTCTTGGGTGGTATCGTATGAAGTAATAGATCCGAGAGCTATTGATAAAGAACAACAATGTCTAACTTACAAGGAGATAACACAAATACAACATTCAATGTTAAGAATAAAAACAGAAGAAGAATTATCTCCTTGTTATGGATGGTTTCAATATAGGCAGATTAGAGATCTTTACAAATCGGACTGTCTAAAAGGAGGAATAAGAATGGAGAATTCAGAATTGGAAGAAGTGATACTGCAAGAAGGCAAGAAAGAAATTTCAAAGATTTATAAAATACTTTTAAAATGGTACACGGAAGATGAAACAGTGAAAGTGCAGATGGTGAAGTGGGCAATAAATTTTCACAAAGAGATAACAATGGAAGCTTGGGAGCATCTGTGGAAAAATACAATGAAGATTTCAACATGTACGAATATTAAAGAGAATGTATATAAAATGATATACAGATGGTATTTAACACCAAAGAAAATTGCGCTAGGAAACACTAATATGTCAGATAAATGCTGGAAATGTAAGAAACATGAAGGATCATTATATCATATGTGGTGGACTTGTGAAGTAGCTAAGCAATACTGGGGAGACATAATTGAAGTGATTAATGAGATTTTACAAATCCAAGTTAATAAGAACCCAGAATTGCTGCTACTGAACTTGGGAATGGAAGATGTTCCAATGCAATATAGAACATTGTTATTCTACATGACCACAGAAGCAAGACTTTTGTATGCGCAGAAATGGAAAGTACAAGAAGTACCAACTGTAGAAGACTGGATTTACAAATTGCTGTACATGGCGGAGATGGATAAAATGACAAGAAAACTTAAAGATCTGGATCCAGGACAATACATGGCAGATTGGGGGAAACTGAAACAATTTTTAGAAAAAAAATGGGATGTGAAAGGGGAACTGTGGCAGTTTGAGAATTTTTAAATTGAGATATCACAAACAGAAGAGAGAAGTGACTTTACCATTAAGAGAAAACTCTAACTATCTTAATCTAAGCTAGGATTATAGCTAAGTATATTGTGTGTAGAATTTACAGTTAATCATTGAAAAGTAAGAATGAGATATTAGTAAATTTAATATAGTATACACATAGTATATATAAGGGAATTTGAAATTGCTTAGAGTAAGAAATATTATATAGAGATATGTATGGTAGAAGCATTTAAGATAAAATATGTTAAGTAATAAGAGGGGTTAAGGGTTGGAAAGCTGTTGGAAGTCGATAAGGAGGGGGGGGAAGGGTGGGGATTAGATTAAATCAAATAGGATGGGAATGTAAATAATGAATGGAATTATACTCACCAATAATTTTTTTTTAAAAAAGAAAGAAACAATCAAATTAGAAGATAAAAATTGCAAAAGACTTAATAACTTACTGTGAATATTCCGGCAAAGTAACTGAGAAAAAAGAATTTTTTAGAGAGGAGCTAACGTGGAAAATAGATTATTGTTTACATACCTGCGGCTTGTAAGAGATAGCGAAGTGTGAGAAAGTTGAAATATCACGAGAAACGCTGTATCGAGAAGAGAAACCGGAAGTGTGTCAGTGCAATAGAAAGACTGGCTGGAAGTGGCCTCTGAAGAACCGGAAGAGGATGTGCGCCATTTTGAAGAAGGGAAAGAGCTTGACCTCAAATTGGGTGAGAGTAGGACATTTTGGATAAGGCAAAGGGCATAAACTTCAAGTAAAAACCATAGAGAAAAGACACCCGACATTTTGGATGCTAGGATCGCAAATTTTTAAAAGACTTTGTTAAAATTTGACGCTTAAAGTGAGGAAAGTAAATCAGTCATACCACGGAGTTAAGGAAAAGAGCAGACTCGTGGGAGTGAGGCAAGGCAAGCCCCACGATGTTGAAGAAAGAATGGCAAACGGCGTTGGACAGTTTGGATAAAAAAGTTGCAGAGGGAAATAAGGAGATCAAAGATATGATGAAAGAGATTGTGAAAGATATTAAGGAGCTCAAAGACACTTTTAAATTAGAGATGGTGGAGCTGGTTAAAAATATTGATGAGGTCAAGAAAGAACTACAATCGACACAGCAGAAAGTTAAAATAGTGGAAGATGAAACTGATAAGTTGGCTGTATCACACAAGATAGAAACCAAGGGTTTGAAAGAGAGAATGGCCGTGGCAGAATGCAAACATATGGAAAAACAACTTAGAGTACGCGGAGTCCCGGAAGTGGAAGGGAAATCAACCCAAGAGCAGATTTCAGAAGTACGAGCAGAATTTTTGAATAAGGAACCGGAGGAAGTGGCAGCCTTTCTGGATGTGACATACAGAATCTACTCAAAATATGCAGCACAAAGAAACCTACCAAGGGATATAATAGTCCAATTTACAACGAAAAGAACAAGAGAAGAGATTGTGAATAGGGGTGTGCAAAGGCACACAGTTTTGGGATTCTCGTTTCCGGTATACCCGAAATGAGAATCTGTTTCGGCAACAGCTAAATCCGAAACGGCAAGCCGTTTCGGGTTTAGCGGTACGGGTATCGTTTCGGGTTGTTTTGGGTTTCTTTTCAATGGGAAAATGGTTCCGTCTTCCCGGACGCCTGGGAGAGGCATTTTCCCACCGAATCAAGCCAAAATTGGTGGGGACCATCCTCTAACTCCTCTCTAACAACCTCCCAAGTTTCAGGCCGATTTGACTTTGGGGGGCCATGTTATGGCCCCCCAAACCAGGTCCCCCTATTCTCACCTAAGAAAGGGAAAAGTGAGTGTATTTTAGCTTGCTGCTGGTAATCTTCTTCATTATTTCCTATGGGGGAAAAATGAAGAGGCAGGCTTGTCTTGCCAGGGGTGGCATTTTGCATGCAAAATGCCCCCCAACCCTCAGGGGCCCTTCTCCCACCTTTCCTCCCACCCCCCACCAAGGCTCAGCCTGCTCCCACTTGGGGGGGGGCATTTCATGGCATCCCCAAGTAGGTGCTCTTTTCTCCACCAATTCCACCTGGGGGAGGCTTGTCTTGCCAGGGGTGGCATTTTGCATGCAAAATGCCCTCCAACCCTCTGAGGCCCTTCTCCCACCTCTACTCCCACTCCCCACCAAGGCTCAGCCTGCTGCCACTTGGGGGGGCATTTCATGGCCTCCCCAAGTAGGTGCTCTCAGCCCCCAAAGTTCACCCTCCACAGCCCCACACAAACCCAATTCCCCCCAGCAGCCACACACAGACTCAAATCCCGATTCCCCACATTAGCCCATCATAGACCCAAATCCACCCCCAGCAGCCCCAGACCCATAACCCCAGGAACAGGCTGGCAAAGGCCAGCCCTCCCCCTTTGTTCCCTATGCTGGGAACTTCTAAACTCTCTTTCCCAGGGCAATTCTACACAGCCCAAGGGTGCCACAATGGTGGGCAAACTTCTGGGTGCCAACTTGTCCCTGGGAAAGAGCACCTGACCTGACACACAGACAACCACCCCCTGACACCCCCACCACCTACAGAGAAGCCTGGCCAGCCTGCCGTACTGTTTCCTATGATGGGAACCAACTGCACATCAAAGAATAAAACATGAACAACACAAAATAAATTTTTAAAAAAATATTTTATCACTTTCAAAGTACAAGTAGGCAAAGCATTATGACACCAGCAGTCCCCCACACAGAAAAATAACATGACTCACTTAACATCAGAGAATCACAAAAACACAATTTCTGTCAAAAACACTTTATTTCTTGAACAGCTTTAGGTTACACAGAAGGGGGGCACACCAAAGGGTATGCCAGAAGTATCTTACACAAAAATAACACAACTCACTTCACATTAAAGAATCACCCAAAAACACAATTGCTTTCAAAAACACATTATTTCTTTAACAATTTTAGGTTACACAGTAGGAGGGCACAACAGGGCATGAAAGCAGTGTACTACACAAAATAATACAGCCCACTTCACCTTTTTTGACAGCAATTGTGTTTGAGTGATTCTCTGATGTGAAGTGAGTTGTGTTATTTTTGTGTAGTAGACTGCTTTTACGCCCTGTTGTGCCTTCCTACTGTGTAACGTAAAGCAGTTAAAGAAATAAAGTGCTTTTGACAGCAATTTTTGGGGTGATTCTTTAATGTGAACTGAGTTGTGTTATTTTTGTGTAAGATACTGCTGCCATGCCCTTTGGTGTGCCCCCCTGCTGTGTAACCTAAAGCTGTTCAAGAAATAAAGTGTTTTTGACAGGAATTGTGTTTTTGTGATTCTCTGATGTTAAATGAGGTGTGTTATTTTTGTGAGGTGGAATGCTGGAATGCCCTTTGGTGTGCCCCCTGCTGTGTAACGTAAATGTTCAAGAAATAAAGTGTTTTCGACAGGAATTGTGTTTTTGTGATTCTCTGATCTTAATTGAGTCAAGTTATTTTTCTGTGTGGGGGACTGCTGGTGTAATGTGTCATAATGCTTTGCCTACTTGTACTTTTGAAAGTGAGAAATGTTTTTTTAAAAAACTTTGTGTGGTTCGTGTTTTATTCTTTGTTGTCCAGTTGGTTCCCATCATAGAGAACAATGGGGCTGGCCGGTCAGCCATCTCTGTAGGTGGTGGGGGAATTTGAGGGAGGGTGTCTGTGGTTCAGGTGCTCTTTCACAGGGACAAGCTGGCACTCAGAAGTGTGTCCACCATTGTGGCATCCCTGGGCTGTGCACATTTGCTCTGGAAAACAGAGTGTTATGGTTCACAGCATATGAAACAAAGGGACAAGGCTGGCCAGTCTGTTTCTGCGATTGTGTGGGGCTGCTGGGGCTGGATTTGGGCCTGTGAGGAGCTACTGTGGGGATTTGGATCTGTGTGTGACAGCTGGGGGAGAATTGGGTATGTGTGGGGCTGTAGGGGGTGGACTTTGAAGGCTGAGAGCACCTACTTTGGGAGGCCATGAAATGCCCCCCCCAAGTGGGAGCAGGCTGAGCCTTGGGGCTGAGCCTTGGTGGGGGGTGGGAGGAAAGGTAGGAGAAGGGCCCCTGAGGGTTGGAGGCATTTTGCATCCAAAATGCCACCCCTGGCAAGACAAGCCTCTGTTATTTCCCAGCTGGAAATAGTGGAGAAAGGGGAGGAAGAGCACCTACTTTGGGAGGCCCCCCAAGTGGGAGCAGGCTGAGCCTTGGTGGGGGGTGGGAGGAAAGGTAGGAGAAGGGCCCCTGAGGGTTGGGGGCATTTTGCATGCAAAATGCCACCCCTAGCAAGACAAGCCTCTGTTATTTCCCAGCTGAAAATAGTGCAGAAAGGGGGGGGGAAGAGCACCTACTTTGGGAGGCCATGAAATGCCCCCCCAAGTGGCAGCAGGCTGAGCTTTGGTGAGGGGTGGGAGGAAAGGTAGGAGAAGGGCCCCTGAGGGTTGGGGGGCATTTTGCATGCAAAATGCCCCCCCTAGAAAGACAAGCCTGCCTCTTCATTTTTCCCCCATAGGAAATAATGAAGAAGATTAGCAGCAGCAAGCTAAAAATACGTTCACATTTCCCTTTTTTAGGCGAGGATAGGGGGACCTGGTTTGGGGGGCCATAACATGGCTCCCCAAAGTCCAATCGGTCTGAAACTTGGGGGGTTGTTAGAGGGGAGTTAGAGGAAGGTCTCCACCAAGTTTGGCTTGATTTGGTGGGAAAATGCCTCCCCCAGGCTTCCGGGAAGCCTGGGGGAGGCTTTTTCTCATTGAAATGCATTACTAAAACAAGGTGAAATACTGAAACGTTTCGGAAATCACTGTTTCAGATTACCCGAAACATTTCAGGTTTTCTGAAATGTTTCAGGAAAACCCGAAATAACCCAAAACAGGTTTTTTCGGGGTTTTGGGGGGGTATCACATACCCGAATTGCACACCCCTAATTGTGAGTAAGCAATTTCAAAACCCTCTGGAAATTGGTGGGAAAAGAGTGAAAATAATGAAGGAACTTCCTAGGGGCGTTTTGTTGGAGAGGAAGAAATACAGAGAACTAGTACAAATGTTGAAAGAATTGAACATCAGATATAGATGGGAAATACCAGAAGGATTGAACTTTGAGTTTCATGAGACTAGAAGAATACTCAGATCTGGACAGGAGATGGAAATGTTTATAAAGGACTATGAAAAAGACTTACCCAAAAGGTCCAAAATTTGATTATGGAGTGCAAAATTATATCTTGGAATGTAAACGGACTAAATTCACCTTCGAAACGTAAAACTACTTTCCACTGGCTATCTAAACATCATTGTAATATAATTTGTTTGCAGGAGACACATATTAGGATACAGGACGTGAAATATTTAAAATTTGCTAAATTGGGGAAAGAATTTGCAGCGGCGTCAAAGCAGAAAAAAAGAGGAGTTGTTTTATATATTAAAGATGAGCTGCAACCGAAAGTGATTCTAAATGATCCGGAAGCTAGATATATAGCAGGGGAAATAATTTGGAATGCAAAGAAAATAATTTTGATTGGGATTTACGCACCAAATGGTGCTAAAGAGAACTTTTAAAAAGATTTACAGAACCAACTGGATGGACTGACATATGCTCAAATAATTCTGGCAGGTGATTTTAATGGAGTAACAAACTTGGGTGATGATAAAAAAACGAAAGGCGCTCATAAAAAAAGAGGACTTTTGCCAAAATCCTTTTTTGGAATTAAAGATCAGGAAAATTTGGAGGATGTTTGGAGAAGAAGTAACCCTAAAACAAAACAATATACATTTTACTCGGCAAGGCACTCAACACTATCAAGAATTGATATGATCTGGGCCTCTAAAGATCTGGCGGTATGGACTAAAGATGTGGAAGTAATGCCCAAAGTAGGCTCAGATCATAATCCAGTAATGTGGAAATTTGGGAAAGGCACCAAAAGACGAGGATGGAGGATAAATGAAGATCTGCTGCAATCAGAAGACAATATAATGCTACTACAAAGAGAGACCAAATTCTTTATACAATATAATTTAAATAAAGGTGTTTCGACTGACAAAGTATGGGATACCTACAAAGCAGTAATCAGAGGAACTTTAATGGATTTAAATACAAGAGACAAGAGAAGAAAAGAAGAAAAAACGCAAGAAATTATGGAAAAGATAAAGGCCAAAGAGTTACAATTAAAGAAAAGACCAGGGAAGAAGAGGTTGTATCAAGAAATAAAAATTCTGCAAGAACAGTTGAGAGTAATGAACAATAAAGAATTAGAGTGGGAATTGAAAAAATTGAACCAAAAATCATTTGAAGGCGCGAATAAACCTGGGAAATATTTAACGTGGCAATTGAAAAAGAAAAGGGAGAAAAAAGTAATAACTAAGTTTCAAGAGGATGGCAAGACGTTAATAGACCAACTGGCCATAAGCAGAGCCTTTTTTAAGTATTATGCAAAGTTGTATCAAAGGAAAGAAGTGGATTTGGATATTATTGACCAATATCTGAATAAGATCAACTTACCAATATTATCAGGAAAATGGAAGGAAAAATTAAATGCAGAAATAACGGAAATGGAAAGAGGCTATTCAGTCGACTAAGTTAGGGAAGGCACCAGGTCCAGATGGAATTACGGCTAGATTTTACAAATCATTGGAAAATGAACTGGCGCATTTTTTGAGAGAGGTAATGAATGGAATTTTAAAAGGACAAAAGATACCAGAGTCTTGGAATGAGGCCAATATATCATTGATTCCAAAAGAAAATCAAGATTTAAGTAACGTCAAGAATTATCGACCTATTTCATTGTTAAATAATGATTATAAAATTTTTGCAAAAATTTTGGCAGAGAGATTAAAGGACTGGTTAGTTGAGATTATTGCAGAAGAGCAAGCAGGGTTCCTTCCAAACAGGCAAATCAGAGACAATTTGAGAACTGTAGTAAATGCTATAGAATACTATGACAAACATTGTGAAAGGGAAGTTGGTTTCTTCTTTGTGGATGCAGAAAAAGCTTTTGACAATCTGAACTGGAATTTTATGTTTGCCACAATGGAAAGGTTGCAAATGGGAAAAGATTTCATACAAGCAGTAAAAGCAATATATAGAGACCAATGTGCGGCAATTGTTGTAAATGATGAGCTAACAAAAAAATGGGAAATAAGAAAAGGTACAAGACAGGGGTGCCCATTATCTCCATTGTTGTTCATTTTGATTTTGGAATTCTTATTGATTCAAATACGAGAAGATGAGGCTATAAGAGGCATAAGGATTAAATAATTTACCTACAAGGTTAGAGCTTTTGCAGATGATGTGATGGTCATAGTGGAAGACCCAATACAAAATATGCCAAAGTTGCTTGATAAGATAAAAGAGTTCGGAGATCTGGCTGGATTTTATGTTAATAAGAAGAAATCAAAGATACTATGTAAGAATATGACTAAACAAAAGCAGCAAGAATTAATGGAAATTACCGATTGTGAAGTAACACATAAAGTTAAATATCTTGGAATTGAGCTAACTGCAAAGAATATTGATTTATTTAAGAATAATTATGAAAAGCTATGGCAACAGATCGATAGAGATATGATTAAATGAAATAAATTAAATCTGTCATGGCTGGGAAGAATAGCGGTAGTTAAGATGAATGTGTTACCACAAATCATGTTTTTACTACAAACAATTCCAATCATTAGAGACACTAAACAATTTGAAAAATGGCAGAGGAAGATCTCTGACTTTGTGTGGGCAGGCAAGAAACCACGAGTAAAAATGAAAGTCTTGTGTGACGCTAAAGAAAGAGGTAGACTGCAATTGCCGAATATTAGATTATACCATGAAGCAATATGTCTAGTTTGGTTAAAAGAGTGGATGTCACTGAAAGATTGCAAGCTTTTAACATTGGAAGGTTATAAGAAGTTGTTTGGATGGCATGCCTACTTGTGGCAGGATAAAATAAAAGCTGACTCTATGTTTTTGCATCACTACATCAGAAGGAGCCTCTTCACGATCTGGAAAAAATATAAAAAATATTTGGGTGAAGGCATTCCCTCCTGGGTGGTACCGTTTGAAGTGATTGATGCGAGAGCTATTTACAACAAAGAACAATGTTTACCATATAAAGAGATATTGATTATGGAACAAAAAATGATAAGAATTAAATCGGAGGAAGAGTTATCTTCTTGTTATGGATGGTTCCAATATCCAGATCAGAGATCTTTTTAATTCGGATTGTTCAAAAGAAGGAATCAAATGGGAAAACTCAGAGTTGGAAGAGACTATACTACAAGAAAGCAAAAAGAAGATAGCAATACAGCACTTTTTGAAGAATGAAGAACATAGAAAAGACGGTTCAGTTTTTCATCACACTGGGTGACTAATTGGCGTTTGAACTTCTCAGGAAACACCTCAGTGGGCCGTTGTTCAGATGAGTCAGAGACTGCAGTCA
The DNA here is from genome assembly GCF_028583425.1 of Eublepharis macularius. Lineage (NCBI taxonomy): Eukaryota > Metazoa > Chordata > Lepidosauria > Squamata > Eublepharidae > Eublepharis > Eublepharis macularius. The sequence goes on from NC_072792.1 coordinate 172,534,167, forward strand.
CTAAAAGTTCAGGATGTGTTTGCCAGGGCTGCTGGGACAAGGCTGTCTCTTTGTTGGCAGTGGCACAAGAGGAGGCAACAGGCAAACCTACATCATTGCTGCGCTTGGGTCTGAGGAGATGAGCAGGAGGTGGCCATTGCATCTGCGCCTCCTGGACAACCATTATCTAGATGAGTGGGAGGCAACGGTTGTCCCTTCTTCTTTGTTGTAAAGAGGACAGTCCAAGAACAAGTACAGTGGCCATTGCCTCTGTACCTCTTTGTGACAAGACACGTAATATGCAACTGCCAAAAGGAAGGACCTTCAGCTCAGTATATCCTGGTGCATCACAAGAAACAGGCTGTTCATAGGAGGTAGCTGATCACATGACATGGGCCAATCAGATAACATGGACTCCAGTTCAGTTTGGACCTCCCAGTGCACCTCTGAACTCATAAGAGCAGCAGACCCACAAGTTAGGATTGTTGGAATAGGCGACTCAGCCTGCCTTTGGACACTGGGGGATGCTGCATGTCTCTTTCAATGTAATCTATAAATCTAGCAATCTGCCACTCTCTTGTCTAAGGTGGGAACGCCTGCTGACTCCTCCTCTCTTGCCTTTGTGCCTCTTGGGAAATTTCAAACCTTCTGTAACGAAATGGTTGCCAGGGGTGAAATGAGTGCCAGTTGCTGTTATTCTGTCTTTAAAGAAAGGGGAGGAAATGTTCCCCATGAGGTCTGATGGGCTGTAGGGCCAGGGAGAGGCCTGCAGGAGTCTTGGTGTGGGACGCCCTTCTTCCTGGACTACAACTCCCAGCTGCCCCGGGCCAAGAAAGTGCAGGAAAAATAAGGGGTGGAGTCTGGATAGATAGACTCAGCCGATCCTGAGGGGGAAAAGGCAGTTAGTCACCTTCTTGGGTGAAGGAGACTCTCCTGCTGCTGGGTGAAACCCGGGTGCCTAGGCCCTAAATGTGGAGGGCCTGGGAGGCAGCAGAAAGGGAATAAAGAGAGTCACCCTTCTTGGTTGAAGAAGGAGAGGCTCCTGCTGCTGGGTGAAACCCGGGTGCCTAGGCCCTAAATGTGGAGGGCCTGGGAGGCAGCAGAAAGAAAATGTGAACCTTCCCTCAGACCACCACCCCTTAAGGTAGAGTAGGGAACAGTGTGGTAGGGAAAGCAGACGGCGGTTCTCTTCAGTTTGATTTTCTGCCCTATGAGTTCTGAACAGGGGGGTCTACCCCTATGTGTTGTGCCTTTACCTGCTTTGTATATAGTGCTCTGTATATAGTTATTAAATTATACTTTTTTGGAATATAAAGGACCTTGTGGTGCTCTGACTACATAAGCTCCCCCACTTGCCATGCTACAGGAAGGGAGGGAGCCCAGGAGAACTGATCAGGCCAGACCTTGGTGGGTTGCCAATTCTCCAGGGCCCACCCAAAGATTGGGGAATTCACTTCCCAGTAGTGAAATTCAGCCAGAGGGGTCTCACTGCCCCTCAGTCAGGCGGTGTACAATTCAGTGAGTGGTGGCAGCAATGAAGAAGGTGAGCCATGACCACCAGGGACGGTGGGAGGTGGATAGCGGGGCTAGCAGGCCATTGACGGCGGCTCAGTTGCCCGGACTGAGAACCAGTGCCCGTTCCGCCACACCTTCCATCATGTTCTTTCCAAAGCAAAAAGATGTAAAGCCACCATGCTCCTTATGGAGCCCTTCCCTTCTTTTTGTCCACAAACCCACACCTACAACCTTGCTGCCTAGTTTCAGGCCATGGTATTAGAATAGGGAATGTAACTCTTTAGATTAGGATCTTTCCCTTCTTATTTCCAGAAGATATTGCTATGGAAGAAATCTGATACAATAAACTGTAAGTTCTATCTTTCTATGAATTTTGTCTGAGGATTAATTAATGCACGTTTGTAAGGGTTTAAACGCTACTGACTAAATTGCTCTGCTATGATACTCTGCTTACTAAACCAAAACCAAACTAAAAATACATAATTCCTAACAAGGATGACATGAAAATACAAGCAATTCCTGAAAGAGATTGTTTTTGGTTTCAGTAGCCAGCCGTAGAGGACACAAATTGAAGTGTTACCTTGACCATCGGGAATTGCGCAAGCCAATGCGGGGGTGTAGCTGAGTCATTCATAAACCTCCACCAGGAATATGCCATTATATCATATCCTGTAATATTCTCCCATCCTAATGGGTGTTTCTGGAACAATCAACAAAAGACCCACACATGATAAATTACTTTTAGGGAAAAAAATTAAGATTTCCTAGCTGGATATTTAAAAGATATTGGTCCCTCTGTCCTGAACATGGATGGCCAGGCTAGCCCAATCTCGTCAGCTCTTGGAAGCTAAGCAGGGTTAGCCCTGGTTAGTACTTGGATGGGAGACCATACTGAAGTACAGGGTCTCCATACAGAGGCAGGCTATTGATAACCACGTTGGAATGTTGCTTGCCTTGAAAACCCTACGAGGCTGCCTTAAGTCACCTGGGATGCTAGCATTTTCCACCAACACCCAAGTGCTGCTGAGCAGCCTGAATACCCCAGACCAGACCAGGCTCCTCAGACCTTGTAAACTAAGCAAGGTTGGCCTTGGTCAGAACTTGTATGGGAGACTGCCAAGGAAGTTGAGGTTTGCTATGCAAAAGCAAGCAACTGCAAACCTGCTCTGTTCATCTATTGCCTTGAAAGCCTCTCAAAGGGTTGCCATAAGTTGGCTGCTACTTGATTGTCCCTTACACACACATTGGTCCCTCAGGTGGGATGTCATCGTAAAGGTCTTTTCCACTGGAGCATGACAGTGAAAATGACTCTGCTGCAATGAAATTGAAGAATAGAGCAGTAGATCCACTCGCTGATTTGGACAATAGAGGGAAGTTTTAGCACAGACGATGCCTTCAGTACTTACATAGAAGGTGAGTGGCTGGATGGGAACCGGCCTCAGCAATGCTACAACCCTGCAAGAGACAACAGTCACCTCCTGGTTGAGTACAAAGTGGGCCCTCAGCCAATTGGTTTTAAAATGAAAGGCAGAATCTTTCTCAATACATGACAGTGGGGGACAACTTGAAGTGGCATAATATGAAGTTCCTTATCATCCAGCCTGTAATGCTTTCAAGTAAATGTGTGTATGTGTCTTTAAGTGCTGGGTGTTAGATAGGTGAAGAGTGGGGGTGAGAGAGGGATGAGTGAGTGATATGATTGGTTGGTGACAGTGTGTGGGTGGAGTGAATGAAGTTTTAGACTGAGAGTGGAGAAAGAACAGTCAGTCAGAAGGAAGCAGGCTAGCTGTGTGCTGCCTGAGTATGTTGAAGTTTTTATGAGAGAAATAAAACCTGTATGCAACCTGAAGTGAGCATGTTTGTGAAAGAATTCTCAGTCAGGGAAAGAGAGGCCAGCTGTGGGCTGCCTGAGCAGGTTTAATATTTCTGTGAATAATAGTCAGAAAAAAGCAGGCAAGCTGTGTGCAGCCTGAGTAAATTTAAGCAGTTCTAAGAAAAATATTCAGTCAGGGCAAGAGAGGCTAGCTGTGTGCTGCCTGAGCAGGTTTAAGCATTTCTGTGAGAGAAATATTGAGTTAGAGAAAGAGGCTAACTGTGTGTGAAGCCTTAGAAGAGTTCTATATGAATGAGTTTAAATGAAGTAACTTTAAGAACAGAGACCTACTTTTATGAAACTGATACACTTCTTGAAAAAATAAAAGTTTATTTTGTTTTGTTATATCCCAGAGTAGCTGTCATTGCTATATCCTATTCCTATCCTCTGGGCCACATAGAACCACGAAGGAGCCTGACGCTTAGGAATGTTACGAAAGGGAAAACTTAAATAAAATATATTGTCGAAGGCTTTCACGGCCAGAGAATGATGGTTGTTGTGGGTTTTCCGGGCTGTATTGCCGTGGTCTTGACATTGTAGTTCCTGACGTTTCACCAGCAGCTGTAACTGGCATCTTGGGATATAATATCCCTGGTGGCAGCAAACTACCCAGAGGGTGTTAAGGGAAAGATAAAAGGCAAAATCTACCCAAGAGAAAATAAGGGTCATGATAAGTGGTGGCAACAGTGGGATTTCAAAATCCTGAAGAGGAGAACGTTTTTTAAGTGGGATATAATAGCCTGGGATGAAGGAACATTCTAAGAGAAAGGCATTCTGAAGGGACAGATAGCCAAAGAGACAGAATGTTCAGTTAAATCCTATGAGGAATATAGAACTGTTATAAAGGAAAGACACAGAAGAACTAATAGGATTTATAAGAGAGAACACAATCTGCTGAATTTTAGTAAAATTGTAGCAGGAAATACAAGTAAAAGAGAGAGAAATGGCAGCGTTTATGGGGATGAAAAAGGAAGCTCTGGTTCAGAAGTGCAATGAATTAAATTTACCTCATGAGGGGGAAAGTGTAGAAGAACTGAGAGTTATACTGATACAGAGCAGTGCAGAGCCTAGTAGAACTGCAGAGAAGAGAAACCTTGGCGGAATGTATAATCCAAGTCCAGAATATTTCGAGTTTCTGAAGAAACAAAAACAGTTTGAGATGGAAAAGTGGAATGAACAAAAGCCGCTTGAAAAGGAAAAGTTGAAAGTTAAAGCAGAACAAAAATAGCTTGAATGGGAAAAGCGGAAAGCTGAAATGGAACTTAGAGTTCAAGAGATGGAAAGGCAAACCAGTTTGGAAGCTGAAAGATTACAATTAGAAAGAGAGAGACTTAAGAATGGGGACAAAAAGGAGGGAAACTCTGAACCCAGAGATGATTTAACCCCGAGTTACCCCAAAAGATTTTATGGGATTTTATGAGAAGATCCACAAATTTTCCTGTCCACTTTTGAAAGATCTGCTCAGAACTGTGGAATCCCAAAGACACAATATATGAAGTATTTACCCAGCTTAATTAGAGGGGAATTGGCTGAGATATACAACACATTTCCCTCAGATAAACCTGTTATTTATGCCGAATACAAAGAGGCAGTATATGACAGATTTAGGCTAGGTGCTGATTACTTCAGAAAGAAATTTAGAATCCTAGTACCTCAGAAAGAGAAGTCATTTAAGTCTTTTAGTGCCAAACTGACAGACTATTTTGATAAGTGGATTTCATCTGCCAAAACTAACTCTAAAGAAAGGATAAGGGATCTAATGATTTTGGATCAGTTTTTATTTCAACTTCCTTCAGAGATCAGACTTCTGGTTACAGACAAGCTTCCAGAGAATGTCAACCAAGCATCAGAATGGGCAGATAGATTAACACTTAATAGAGGAGGTTGGGATCAGAAAGACTATTCTTATAAACCAGAGTTTAAATCAAGTAAAGGACAAGAGGGAGAAAGGAAAGGAACATATGAGAGAGCTGAGACTATACAAAGTCAGGATAAAAATACAGAAAGAAACCAAGATAGATACTGGAATGATAGAAGATGTTTTGTATGTGGTCTGAAAGGGCATTTAGCTTACAAACATCTAAAGAACCAATCCAAGAACACAACACTTGAGCATGTATGAAGGGTCACTAGAACTAACGCAAAGAATCAGAGTGAAGAAACTAGAAATTCCAAAAGCTCAACAAACACAAATGAAACATCCAGTAAGAACACTGCCTTACCCATAAACACTGAAGAAACAGTTTGGCCCTTTTCACACTAGTTACGCGAACACACAATGACGCGGAACATCGTGCTACGAACATGGAAAATCACAATATTCCTCATCGTCACGCATTTGCGTAAGTAGTGTGAAAAGGGCCTTTATTTGCATGGGGTAAAGATAGATAAGGTTGCACAGGATACTGAACTGAGAGAGGTGGTACAAAGAAATGGAAGAGATACTTTAGCCATTCTAGACACGGGAGCCTCAGTAACACCGGTCAGGGAGTATTTCGTTGATAAGAAAAACCTGATACCAGATAAGCAAATATCCTTGCAAGGTGTGTGGGGAAATTCTAAAAGAGTGCCTCTAGCCCAGCTAAAAATTAACTGGAGAGGAAAAGAAGACTATTTTCCTGTAGCAGTTTTTAAAGAACAGAAAATACCAGTAGTATTGGGAAGAGAGGTAATGGGAGCAAAGGCAAGAATTCAAATATGCACTGACTCCAATGATTTTCCACAAGTTGAAGCCAGGGGAGCAAAGGACAAGCCCCTAGGTATCTTGGCAACAGACACAATTGATACATTGCAGGAGGGGAAAAGAGAGACACAAACTCCTGTTAGTAGTACTGCTGAAATGTCCCAAGAAAAAGGAGGCATAAATAAAAACTCTGAGGAGTTTAAAAGAAAAATTATGAAGGATCCTGAGTTAAAGGACATAAGAGAGAGAGCCAGGCAAAATGAGATTAATGCAGAAAAAGACATTTTTGTGTGGGAAAATGAGCTGTTACAGAAAAGGATTACTAACCTAAAGGTAACTTGTGGAAAAATAGATACATCAGAGCAAAAAAACCTCTTATCTGGATATGGAAAATAGAACGCCTGGCATTGCCACCTGTTCCACGCATGATCCTGGACGGGTGAAAGTGGAAGGCGGGCATTGTCACATGGCTCCACACGTGATCCTGGCTAGGTGAAGGAGGGGGGGCAGGCATTGCCACATGCTCCACTTCTGATCCCAGTCAGGTGAAGGTGGAGGGCTGGTATTACCGCCTGCTTCACTCCTGATCCCAGCTGGGTGAAGGTTGGGAGTGGGCATTGCCACTTGCTCTGCTCCTGATCCTGGACGTGTGAAGGCAGGGGGTGAGTACTGCCACCTGCTCCATGCCAGGTCCCAGCCGGGTGAAGGTGGGGGCGGGCATTTACCCCTACTCTGCTCCTGAGCCCAGCCGGGTGAATGTGGGGGGCGGTTATTGCCACCTGTACCACTCCTGATCCCAGCCTGGGTTTCCTACTGCAGGAGCACCTTCTGGAGGCACACCAGGGTAGGAAGTGAGTTGTCTGGAACTTGCTAACTCTTATATATAGTAGGATCTTTTTCCTTCTGGGTCCATGAAGCTTTGTACTCCCCTTGAACGCCTGACTGTTTAAAAATCGAATGTGTAGTTAGTCTTAGTGTTCTGGCAAAAACCTTTTGACTTTTTTAGGGTTAGAGTTAGAGCAATAAAAGAAGGATCATTCTCTTTGCATTAGACCTGATCAAGTTCCATTGTGAGGGCATAAAAGCAGCCACTCTGCATGAGACAAATGGTTCATCCTGTCCAGCAGCCAGTTTTTACACAACTGCCAACCAGATATTACTGAAGATCCTGAAGGCAAGCAGGGCATGGAGACCTCCTGCTGCTATTGCACCAGCAGCTGATACTGAGAGGTACGTGCGAGCCCTGTTTGTTACCCATGGCTAACAGCCATTTGTGGACTTCTTCTTTATGGCAGACCGGTCTACACCCCTCTCTAAGCCATCTAAGCTAGGGAAAAGCGATACACCTTGTGGCAGTGACCTAAGATAGGATGGGATAGTTTATTTTCTTCACAGGCTCTTTTACGTACGATCTGGATTTAGTTGCCAAAGTGGCCAGTTCCATCTCGGAGAAAATAGAACTTGAAGTCAGCTTATCCATTTGTCCAGGATCAATTATGAGGAGACACGATGGTTTCTTAAAAAACGTTCTCGCAGGCACAAAAATTATCAGTTGATGCTCCCAAACTGGTTTGTCCACTTCAGATTCTGGGAAGAGAAACACAGGATTCTGCCCTCAGACTCCTCAGAATTCCCATCAACTGTCTTACCCATTGAAAAAACCGCCCCTCATATCATGTAGAAAACAGGGCCATAAATAATTTCCCCCCTTGGAAGTACAAAACACTGAACCCCCCCCCCACACACACACCCCTTACAACCTTCACACACACCTTACACCCCTCACACACTTTAAATCTTTGGTGGGGGGGGGAGAGTTGTCAAAGGAAAAAGTACTGGGGAAAGATGATTTTAAAAAATGACTCCTCCCCAAACTGCCCTTTAATCAGTGAAACATCCAACTGCTGTATGATCTAGCAATGTATTCCAATGGTTAAAATTATTTTTGTTATCCACTTTGAAAAGATATTTGAGAATGAAAAGATTATATACTCTCTCTCAACATAAACGCTATAAAAGTGTGAAGATACAAATGGGAACAAGCCAAGTGCAGTCTCATCTACAAAAACCTCAGAAGAGCTCTTCTGGATCAGACCAGAGGTCTGTCTAGCCCAGGGCCCTGTTTCAAATCCGGAAGAGGCAACAAACACAGCATAGAGGCTAAGGTCTTCCTTGATTTTGTTCTCAGCACAGGCATTTAACAGTGTACAGCTTCTGAATGTGGAGGATCAATTTAGTCCTCATGTAGGGTTGCCAGGTCTCCTTACCCTCCTGGTGGGAGGAGGTAACCAAGTGCTTACCTTCTTGATGCTCCTGGGATGCTCCTCACACTAGCACAGTGACATCACTTCCCAGAAGCGACATCATTACACACAGTTGCGGAGCACACTGGGTCTTTGCAGTGAGCCAGTTGGGGCCCACAATTAGTCCACTGCAAAGTGCAGGAGGGCTCTCAGAGTGGAGCGATGACATCAGTGACGTCGTTGCAGTGGCCCTGGGAGTATGCCTAGGAGGCTCATTCCCCACCTTTCCTCCGTGAGGGAGTCCCCCACCCCCACAAGGGAATAGGATCCCTATCCTCATGGCTAGTAGCCACTGATGGATCTCTTCTCATGGATCTGTCTAAGCCACTTTAAAGCCAGCAGCCTAATTTCAACTTAAATCATTCCACCTCATTTTTTTTCTCCAGCTAATCAGAGTCCATCTAAGTGGAGCCAAGCCCCTGAAGGAGCAGATTCACAGCCTGGGGTAGGTGCACTGTTCTGGTCTATAGTGGGAGGCTCGGTCTCTTCTTGGCATGTAGCACACCTTTTATAATTTTGCCTGCTACAGATGAGAGCGGAACCACAAGTAACAAAAGGCACAGGTTGGACACTTGTCAGCTTCCCTCAAGTTTGGATGGGAAATGTAGGCAGCTTGGCGGAATGTTGGACAAGTGACCGTTGAAAACTCCATTGGACAGCAGTCGGAGAGCCAAGCTGCAAGACTAGGATGCCTACATTTCCCATGTCTAGTTAAAAGTGGCAGGATTCTAGGCTGGAGAACTGCGTTTGATTCCCCACTCCTCCACTTGGAGCCAGCCGGGAGACCTTGGGTCAGTCACAGCTCTCTCAAAGCTCTCTCAGCCCCACTCATCTCACAGGGTGATTGCTGTGAGGATAATAACAACACACTTGTACACCATTCTGAGTGGGTGTTAAGTTGTCCTGAACGGCAGTATAAAAATCAAATGTTGTTGTTATTGATCATCCACACTCTGATCACCCCCAGTTTAGATTACTGGACCTCGTTTTATGTGGGACTGCCTTTCAAAAGAGTCTAGAAACTTCAACTGGTCCACAATGCAGCAGCGAGGCTACTGTCTGGGGCAGATATGAAGATAGAATCACTCCTAGGTAGAACGATTTGCATTGGCTTCCTGTCTGTTTTTAGGGTCAATACAAATTGATCCTAATTGTTATTAGGGGTGCCACTGACTTCCAGTAATAGGGCTCCTTTCTATCCTCCCAGGTCACTGCTGCTCCTAAATGATAGTCAAATCATAAAGTGTCACTGCAACACAGTGATGGCACTTCTGGTTTGGGGGCCAGAAATGATATCACTAGCGCTTTACACTGCCAGATCCTCAAAGCCTGGCCACTCTAATTATTACCTTTAAGGCTTTAAATGGTTTACGGCCAGGGTTCTTGATGGATCACATCCTTCTGAGCTGTCCAGCACACAAGACACTCCTCACAAGTCCCGCTCTCTGTGCCTCTGTCTGCAGAGGTGAGGTGGGTGGCAACCACAGACATGGCTTTTTCCAGTGTGGCACCTCACGTGTATAATGCCATTCCCTCTGAGGCTCAGTAGGCATCTATCCTACTCCCTTCTAGGTGCCATGCCCAAACATTTCTTTTTATCCAGGTTTTTAATTAAGGGGCTGATCTTTAAACATAGTATGTATCGTCTGCTTCTAGCCTGCGACCTGTTTTATGAGACTCACTTTAAGCTGCTAAATGTTTTATGTTATTTTTAACAACAACAATAACAATAGTGTGCTTATATATCACTCTTCTAGAAAGATTAATGCCACATTAAGAAAGGTGAATAGTGTTATTATTATCCCCACAATACAGCTAGGGAACTGGCGGAACTCTTATCTAGAGAACTGGGTTTCATTCCCCACTCCTCAACTGGATGACCTTGGGTCAGTCACAGCTCTCTCAGAGCATTCTCAGCTAGACATGGGCATGAACAGGGGAAAAAAAACCCAACACCCTGTTTGTGGTTCGTTGCCATCCATGAAAAATGAACAATGAACATGGACAAACATGACCTGTACCCAAACATGTTTGTTGTCCGTTGTTCATGGAGGCCAAAACCCCCACCCAGGGCCAGGGCGCCCATTGAGGCCAGGTAGGCAGTGGCCTCAGGGCGCGGGGTGCTAGAGGGGGCGCCGGAGGAGGCATGGGGGGTGGGAGTGCATGCCATGGAGCTGCAGCCTCCCAGCCCTCCCGCCCCATGTTGCCACTGCTGCCAGCACACACCCCCGGCCGGGTGCAGCAGCCGTGGGTAGGCATCTCTGGTGGCGCAGGGCAACTGAGTGGGAGAGCTCAGAGGCCACCTGTGCGCCATCCCAGCCGCCAGCCGAAGTGATCAGGCTGGCACGCGCATGCACCCGTGATGATATCACACATGACATCATCATGCAGGCCAGTGCAAATGTGTGTGTGCACGCGCAGGGGCGCCCGGCTCGCTGGCTCCTGTGGGTGCCAAAAACCCTGGTGCTGCTGCTGCCCCCCACCCCCTTGCCCCCCCTCAAACCCACTTACCTGGCCCAATCCGCACAAGAACAAATGACAGAAATACTGGCAGAATTTTTACATAAAGAATCAGAAGAAATATCAATAAATATCGATCTCGCATATAGAATTAATTCAGCTTTTGCACAACGTAAGAAAATACCAAGAGATATTATTGTCCAACTAGTAACAAAGAGAATGAAAGAAGAAATTATCAAAAGGCATTTTGAAGAGCCCTTAACAGTGGACGGAAACAGAATTCAGGTTATGAAAGAAATGCCAAAAGGCATTCTCTAGGAGAGGAAAAAATACAGAGAATTGACCCAGAAATTAAGAGGAAAGGATATCAGGTATAGATGGGAACTACCAGAAGGATTGAGTTTTTACTATAAAGCCTTAAGAGTCATCATCAAAACAAGAGAGCAGATGGAAAAAAATTTTGAGGAAAATGCAGAAGATTTTCGCAGAACATTAATATAGTAACACAATGGAAAACAAATTAATATCGTGGAATGTAAATGGACTAAACTCACCCCAAAAGAGAAAAACAATTTTTCATTGGCTAAAAAAACAAAATTGCAATATAATTTGTTTACAAGAGACTCATATTAAAGATCAAGATATTAAATACCTAAAAAATAAACAATTAGGAAAAGAATATATATCATCGTCGAAGCAAAAGAAAAAAGGAGTAGTGATCTATATTAAAGAGACTATAGATTCTAAATTAATCTTTCAAGATCAGAATGGAAGATATATGGCTGTGGAAATTAATGTAAATGCCAAAAAAACATTGGTAATAGGTCTTTATGCACCTAATGGTGCAAAAGACCAATTTTATAGAGAAATAATGGACAAACTGGATCAGGACTCTTATGAACAGATGATAATGGTAGGAGACTTTAATGCTGTCATGGATTTACAGATGGACAGGAAGATTAAAGGAGGCAACAAGAAATCTGGAAAGCTGCCAAAAGTATTTTTCGACTTGGTCCAGCAAGAACAACTTGAGGATGTATGGAGAAAAGAAAATCCTGAAGCCAAAGACTTTACATACTACTCCGCGAAGCATTTATCATTTTCAAGAATTGACATGATCTGGACATCAAAAGAGCTGGCTTTAAATACAAAAAAAGTGGAAATTCTGCCTAGGGTGAGTTCAGATCATAATCCAATATTATGGAAAGCAACAATGGGTCGGAGAAAGTTAAGATGGAGAATAAATGAAGATTTACTACAAAATCAGGACAATTTGAACAATTTGATAGAGGAAACAAAGCAATTTTTTCGAATAAATAACAGTAATGAAGTTTCAGTCCAGATGGTATGGGGACACATATAAGGCAGTAATAAGAGGAAATTTAATTTTCTTAAATTATAAGGACAAGAAAAGAAAGCAACAGAAATGGCAAGAAATTCAAGAGAAATTGTACCAAAAAGAACAGGAGTTAAAGAAAAAACCTGGGAAAAAATCAATAAGACAGGAAATCAAAATACTGCAAGAGCAAGTAAGAGCCATTAGGAACAAGGAATTGGAATGGAAGTTAAAAGCATTAAAACAGAAGTCATTTGAAGGTGCAAACAAACCAGGAAAGTACCTAGCCTGGCAACTGAAGAAGAAAAAAGAGCGGGAAATTGTTAGCAAGATAATTGAGGAAGGAAAGGAATTGAAGGATCATCAAGCAATTAAACGGGCCTTCTCTAAATATTATGCAAAATTATTTCAAAGCAAGGCAGTGAATTTGGAAGAAATAGATCGATATTTCCAAAAAATTGACCTACCAAAAATATCAGAAGAAATGAAACAGAGACTGAATGCTCCAGTAACAGAGGAAGAAATTTTACAAGCAATAGAAGCAGCAAAGATTGGAAAAGCACCAGGTCCGGATGGGATCACAGCTAAATTTTATAAAGCAATGAAGGAAGAACTTATACCGATATTAAAAAATATAATGAAAGATATACTTCAAGGAAAAGGTCTTCCAGACACATGGAATGAAGCAAATATTGCTTTGATCCCAAAAGAATCACAAGACTTGACAGACGTGAAAAATTATAGGCCAATTTCGCTTATAAACAATGACTATAAAATAATGGCATGAATACTAGCAGACAGACTTAAAATATGGTTAAAGGACTTTATAGGAGAAGATCAGGCTGGATTCCTACCAAATAGACAATTAAAAGATAATTTGAGAGTGGTTATAAACGCCATTGAATATTTTGATAAACGACCTGACAAAGAAGTAGGCTTCTTCTTTGCGGATGCAGAGAAGACCTTTGACAACCTGAACTGGGATTTTATGTATGCAACAATGGAAAAGATGGATTTAGGCAAAGAATTTATAGAAGCAGTGAAAACAATATATAAGGAACAAAGAGCAACACTCTGTGTCAATGACGACCTGATAGAAAGGTTTGAAATAAGGAAAGGTACAAGACAAGGATGCCCACTATCACCGCTGTTATTTGTGATGGTCTTAGAAATATTACTAAAGCAGATCAGAGAAGATGACGACATAAAAGGAATAAAAATAATGGGATCTTCTTACAAGCTAAGAACTTTTGCAGACGACGTGATGTTTATAGTAGAAGATCCATTACAAGCTATGCCAATACAAGCTATGCCAATGAGAGAATCCATTACAAGATCCATTACAAGCTATGCCAAAACCAAAACCATTACAAGATCCATTACAAGCTATGCCAATGAGAGAATCAAGGAATTTGGAGATCTGGCAGGTTTTTATATAAACAAAAAGAAGTCAAAAATAATAACCAAGAATATGACCAAAAAGAAGCAACATGAACTGAGTGAATTAACAGAGTGTGAAGTCGTACATAAGACTAAATATCTGGGAATAGAGCTAACAACGAAAAATATTGATTTATTTAAGAACAACTATGAAAAGCTTTGGACACAAATAGAAAGGGATATGATAAAATGGAATAAGTTAAACCTATTGTGGTTAGGTCGAATTGCCACAGTTAAGATGAATGTGTTACCTAGAGTGATGTTCCTAATGCAGACAATACCGATTATAAAAGACAAAAAACAATTTGAAAAATGGCAGAAGAAAATATCGGAATTTGTGTGGGCAGGAAAGAAACCAAAAGTAAAAATGAAAGTTCTTTGTGATGCCAAAGAAAGGGGCGGAATGCAGTTACCTGATCTTCGACTTTATCATGAAGCAATATGCCTTGTTTGGCTAAAAGAATGGGTGTCTTTAACCAATCATAAATTTGGAAGGCTATAATAAATCTTTTGGATGGCATGCATATATGTGGTATGAAAAGCACAAAATAGACGCAATGTTCCAGCACCACTACTTAAGAAGAAATTTATTATCGACTTGGCTAACGTACAAAAAAATTATTGACCAGAAGAAACCACTGTGGATTATACCAGCTGAGGTGATCAACCCAAACTTAGAATATAAAGGAAAGGAATGGCTTACCCTCAAAGATTTAACAGAAGTAACAGATAATGAGTTGAAGCTTAAACCAAATGAGGAGTTGCCTTTTAAATATGGTTGGTTGCAGTATAGACAAATTAAAGACTTAGTTGACTCAGACCAAAGAAAAACAGGCTTTAGAAACAAGAATTCAGAGTTAGAAGAATTATTGTTGGGAGGAAATAATAAAATAATTTCTAAAATGTATAAATTGTTATTGAAGTGGTTTACAGAAGATGAAACAGTTAAGGTGCAAATGGTAAAGTGGGCTATAAACTGTAATAATGAAATAACGATGGAAGCATGGGAACAATTATGGAAAAATACTTTAAAAATATCAACATGTACCAGTATTAGGGAGAATGGCTATAAAATGTTATATAGATGGTACTTAACACCGAAAAAATTAGCCATAGCCAACAAACAGCTGTCCAATAAGTGTTGGAAATGTAAGGAGCATGAAGGTTCTCTATTTCATATATGGTGGACTTGTCGTAAGGCTAGAGACTTTTGGACCAAAATATGTACTGAGATGTCTTTGATACTTCGTTACAATGTTGCAAAAAATCCAGAAATGTTATTATCATTGCATTTGGAAGATGTTAATAGAAATGATAAGATATTGTTATATTATATGATATCAGCAGCTAGAATAATATATGCTCAGTACTGGAAGAGAGAAGAAATACCTGAAATTGAAGAGTGGACAAGGAAATTGTTGTGCATGGCTGAAATGGACAAACTAACAAGAAATTTGGAAGATCAAGATCCGGAAAGGTTTTTGGAAGATTGGAAAAAGCTGAAAAAATATATGGAAAAGAAATGGGATATTAAGGGACAATTATGGTCTTTCGAGGGGTTTTAAAGAAATTAAGTAAGATAAGATATAACTAAGATCTTTATGAATAGTAAGAATAATATTAATATAGTAATAAGGTATTATTAATAACGGGGGGTTGGAGTGCTGTTGGAAGTCATTATTGAAAAGGGGGGAGGGGGTGGGGAAATATATACAGGGGTATTGAAATGGAGTGTATTTGTATTTGAATTTGATTATATATTGACCCATCCAATAAAAATGTATTAACAAAAAAAACCCCACTTGCCTGGCCCTTTAAAGATCCCTTTAAACTATGAGCTGGCAGGCTGCAGGGGGGGGGGATTCCCCCTGCTGCCTGCCAGCTTATAGTTCAAAGGGCTGGGAGAGCAGTTCCACAGCCAGGCTGCCTGCCCAGTGTGAGAGAGGTGGGGAGGTTCTCCTTGTCCCTCTCGCAACTGGGAGAATCTTCCCAATGTCCAATGCCCACCAAATTTGCAGGGGACATAGTCATCATTTTCCTCTGAAGACCCCCCCCCCAAGTTTCAGAGAGATTGTGCCCCGAGAAAAGCATAATCCATGGCCCTCCCCCTTTAGTCCTCACTGTCCTCTGAAGACCCGCCCAGTTTCAGAGAGCTTGCACCCCAGGAAAGGCATGATCCATGGCTCTCCCCCTTTAGTCCTCACTGTCCTCTGAAGACCCACCCAGTTTCAGAGATTGCACCCCAGGAAAGGCATGATCCATGGCTCTCCCCCTTTAGTCCCTACTATCCTCTGAAGACCCACCCAGTTTCAGAGAGATTGCACCCCAGGAAAGGCAGGATCCATGGGTCTCCCCCTTTCCTGTCATTTTCTGTTTACAGTGGCAAAAACTGGACTGTCTGCTGCGTGGAAGGTTCTTTGAGGGTTAACTTACAAGCCAGAAGGAAAAACAAAAGGAGTTCAGAAGTCAGAGTTCAGACAGTCCTCCATTGCCACGGGAATTGATTGCAGGTGCCAGACAGTGTGGCTTGAGGAACAGAGAACGAATGCAAGGAACGAGGCTTGCAACAACTATCTGTTCGTTGGGAATGGGGCCTCACGAATAGCTTGTTCACGAACAGCTGATTGGGCAGTTTGTGGCTTTTTTTAGTTTGTATTGCTGTTCTGTTCGTGCCCATGTCCACTCTCAGCCCCACCCACATCACAGGGTGTTTGTTTGTTGTGGGGATAATAACAAACTTTGTAAACTGCTCTGAATGCATGTTGAGTTGTTCTGAAGGGAGGTATGAAAATCAAGTGTTGTTGTTCTTATTGTTTTTGACCCACACTCCGATCACCTCCAGTTTAGAATTCGTGTTCCACACTTTACGTGGGACTGCCTTTCAAAAGAGTCTGAAAACTTCAAGTGGCCCACAATGCAGCAACCAAACTCTCAGGGATAGATATGGGGATAGCATTACATCTACATGGAAAGATTTGCATTGGCTTCCCATCTGTTTTTAGTGTCAATACAAAGTGATCCTAGTTGTTATTAGGGACTGGCAACAAAGCCCGTAGTAGGAAAACATACAACTGGGGGGGGGGGGTGGCCAGGCAGGCACTCCCTCCTCCTTGATCACTGATCCCATCTGGATGAAGGCAGAGGAGGCAGGCATGACCACCTCCTCTGCTCCTGGCCGAGTGGAAGAGGGGCAGGCATTGCCACATACTCTGCACCTGATCCCAGCTAGGTGAATGGGGGATGGGCATTGCCTCCTGCTCCACTCCTGATCCCAACCGAGTGATAGGGCGGGCCTTGCTGCCTACTCCCTGACTAATCCTGGCCGAGTGAAGCAGGGGTGGGCATTGCAACCTGCTCCGCTTCTGATCCCAGTTAGGTAAAGGGGGGGGTGGACATCTCCTCCTACTCCAGGGCTGATCCCGGGCGTGTGAAGGGGGAGCAGGCATTGCCACCTGCTTTGTTCCTGATAGGAGCTGGGTGAAGAGGGTATGGCATTTCCACCTGCTCCACTCCTGATCCCACAAGCAACAGTGAAAACCACACTGGATCCCAGCTGGGTGAAGGATAGGTGGTCATGGTGGAATGTACTCCGTTCCTGATCCTAGCTTGGTGAAAGCAGGGATGGGCATTACCACCTGTTTTGCTCATCAGCCCAGCTGGGTGAATGCTTTGGACAGATATTGCCACCTGCTCCCCTCTTGATCCCAGCTGGTGAAGGGCAGGCAGCCATTGCCACCTGCTCCTCTCCTGATCCCAGCTGGGTGAAGGCAAGAACAGGCATTGCCACCTGTTTTGTTTCTCATTCCAGCTGGGTGAAGCCAGGGGGTGTGCATTGTCACCTGCTCTACTGATTCCAGCTGGGTGAAGGCAGGGGGTGGGCATTTCCATTTGCTCCACTCCTGATCCAAGCTGGGTGAAGGTGGGGGGTAGGTATTGCCTCCTTCTCCATGCATAGTCTTTTATATAGTAGAATGTTCTACATTTCTGAAAAATGCCTGTTTATGGTGTATTATTAAACTTTTAATAATACACCATTCGTATCTTTTTGGTCACTAAAAAGGGATTATCTGGACAATGCATTAATGTCAAAAATCTAATGGATCAAAACCGCTGCAAAGATTAGCAATGCAATCCTAAACAAAGATCCTGATGACGAGAGTTGTGGCTCTCGAAAGCTTATGCTACAATACATTTCGTTAGTCTTAAAGCTGCTTGTTATGATCTTCACTTTCTTTAGGGTGGATTTTGCTTTAATCTTTCCCTTCACACCCTCTGGGTAGTTTGCTGCCACCAGGAATATATTATTCCAAAATGTTTTATTTAAATTTTCCGTTTTGTAACGTGTTTATGCGTCAGGCTCCTTCGTGGTTCTATGTGGCCCTGAGGATAGGAATGGGAGATAACAATGACTGCTACTCTGGGATATAACGATATAACCAAACAAAATAAAAGTTTATTTTTTTAAGAAGCGTATTGGATACATAAAAGTAGTTCTTAGTTCTTCTAGTTGCTTCATCCAAACTCATTCACACAGATCTCTTGTAAGGCTTCACACACAGTTAGCCTTTTTCTCTAGGCTCTGTATTTCTCACACAGAGAACTCCTCAGACAGCACACAGCTAGCCTGTTTTCTTTTCACTCTCAATTCTTTCTCTCTCAGGCGCACACACAGTTTGCCTGCTTCAAATAGAATGAATATATAGTCTCACAGACACACTCAGTTCAGGCTTCCACTCAGGTTGCCTTTCCCTCACAAATACATGAACACACTCAGGCTGCACACAGCTCGCCTCTCTTGCCCTGACTGAATCTTTTTTCTCTCCCTCAATAACTGAAAACTGCCTTCACTCCGCCCACTCTCTGTCATCTACCAATCATATCACTCACTCATCTCTCTCTTTCACCCCCCACTCTTCACCTATCTCACCAAACATTTAAAGACACATGCACCCATTTCTTGAAATCATTACACTGCTACTGGACTCTAATCTCCTTCATTCTAAGCGCATTGATTTCAAAGGACTTAGGCTGAAGTAACTCTTTTTAGGATTGCATGGAAGGGCAATTAACTTAAAACTTTAATTACCTGGCCTTTTTCCCTTGCAAAAGCATGAACATTCCCTAAAATGCAATAATGACAAAATGGGTAGGTGGCCTAACTGGTCTTGCCCCATTGTAGAACTGCAGTTTTTCATGAATGCTAGCTTGCTGAAACTGATTTCAGCTTCCTCCCCAGTTGGCAGTATTCAAAAAACCCATAGGGGTATGCACTTCACAGAAAATTAGTTGCCCCAGATTCAGACTCCATGTAGAAATAATTTTCATCTTGATTTTGTTCATTTGCTCAATGTATTTTTGTCTGATTGCAGAATGGATTTGTCTGATTTGAAAAACTGGAGGATAGATTGGTTTCCTTTAGCTTCTTTTACCTCCGTATATTTCTGGCTGGCTGATTTATATTTATAGCCACCACCAAACAAGGTAGCATGCAGCGTGTGTGTTGTGACTATGAGGGAACTAGATCTGCAAATCCTACCAGAAGCAGCAGCCCTTGTTCCCACTGTCTTATGGTACTTTGCTACGCCCTTTTAACCAGGGCCATTTCCAAATTCCTTAAAGGGACGGCCCACTCACTGATCGCTGATGGCTTTTTCCCTTCACTTCACACGCCTCCGATTTCAAAGCTGTAGCAGGCTGCTTGGCTTCCAGTGGGGGTTTTTTTGGTGCATATTTGGGCAAGTGTAGAAAATTGCATTCTCATAAAAGGCACCAAAACCCCAGAAGCCAAAGAGCCTGCTACCAGTTTGAACTTGGAGACATGTGAAGGAGAAAAGCTGCCAGAGTTCGGTTAGTGACCAAAAACAACAAAGGGGATTCCCTGGTCTAGCAAAACACTATCTATAAACAACCAGGGAAATATGCAGTTCTAGTTCTTCTAGATCATGTGATGGTCTATGTTTAATAATGTATTAAGGAAAGAAAGAGAACTGGATTATTAATTTGTGTATGATTCTCCACCACTTGGACTTTCATTTGATGGACTTGGTGACTTTACCTATTGGATACAACATAATTTATTGACAGATTACACTGTATATTTATTTATGAATTGCCTTTGCACTTTGCACTTCGCATATTTATAAAACTATAAAATTAGCATATACTTCGTTATTGCATATTTCCCTGGTTGTGTATAGAAAGAGTTCGGTTAGTGGACTGTCACTTTAAGGATGTATGGAAATGGCCCAGGTTTCCCTCTCTTTTGCTTAAGCAAAAGGAACACTGGGACAGAGTTCTTGATACGGTAGACCCTGGAGTCCAAGCCATTCAAGTAAGGTTGTCAATCTCCAGGTGGTAGCTGGAGATCTCCTGGAATTACATCTTGTCTCCAGGTGACAGAGATCAGTTTCTCTGGAGAAAATGTCTGCCTTGGAAGGTGGCCTCTAAGTATTATACCCAGCTGAAATCCCTCCCCTTTCCAAACTCTTCCCTCCTCAGGCAATATTCCCAAAATATCGTGGAATTTTCCTACCCAGCCCCTACGTTCAGCATGTTGCTTGAGACTGTTGCTCTAACATTGCTTCCAGCAAATCTAACAAGATCTGAACGATACAAAGAAATCAGTTTCTATAAATATCCTCAGACATAATCTATAGTTCATCCCCAATTTTTTCCTCATGCTAATATGATTGCAACTTGGCCCTGTGTACGCTTCTGGGCCCTGGTAAAGTGTACCCTTCCCCTCCACAACCATGTGGGGCCACTGTTCATAAGTGCCTCCTGGGGACAGAAAATATGGGCAAGATGAATGCTCCATAGGATCCAATCCACTGTCTCTTAATTCTTCACAGCCCATCTAAAAGGAATCACTATTTCAATGTCTTTTTTGCCATGTTGAACATGGCACCTTCCTCCCTTTTTCGACAAGAGCTGTGAGAGTCTAGTACTCTGCATTACTACTTACCATCCAGCCATTTCTGGGAGGTCATTTGGAGGGTATAAGCAGTGGCTGTCACGTACATTGAATTATTCTTCTTGAGGGTATATTGATATTCAGAGTCACACTTGTTCATATATTCATCCAGCGCCGTCCAGTCCAACAGCCAAACAAAGGGCAAGCAAGCTGCAAAGAGGAGAAGGGCCAGAGGATGCATCGCTCGCCTCCTAGTCAAACTGCCCTGCCTCTTGTGTCCTTGGAAGTGTCACCTGCCAATGGCAAGAGGTTTGTTGCCTGTTCTTACTGACAGGGAGGAAATCTTCTTTCAGAGCTTGGCTGGAGTAGCTTTCAGAAGGAATGCCACATCTTTAAATATCCACCCAACCTCCTTGAGACTGAATCACAGGAACAAGGAGTGACCAGTCTCTAAGCCAAAGCATCCCACGCACTGGAGGAGGATCCAGGAAAGATCTTCTTGCCCCCGGGCAGGATCTCAACATCGCAGCAAAGTCTAAAGAGGAGTAGAAAACTTTGACTACATAAATTTGACCATGATGCTCAGCCATCAGTCAAAGAAAAGTCAGTTTGCATTCCTTAAATGGTGGAGAGGGTCCTCAAATATCTGTAGAGAAGCCCACTTGCTGCTTCATGTGACTGTTCTGAAAGGTGTGAAATTTGACTTCCACCATGGTATCTGCTGAAGTCGCAGGGTATTGCCAGGGTTTCCCTGGCAAAGAACGAGGGGACCTGAGTGCACTCCTCAAATACCTTAAGGGATGTTACATGGACAGAAGCAGAGACTTGTCCCCTGCTGCATCAGAGGATAAGAAGATATATAAAAGGATTAATTTAGCAGGACAGTAGATTACTGTTGAACATTAAGAGAAATTTCCATATAGTATTTTCACTTGGGTAGTAATGATGATCTGCAGCAGAAGAGCAAGATCCGGGTCCAGTAGCACCTTAAAGACCAACAAGATTTCCAGATATACTTAATAATAATAATATTAAATCTATATACCACCTTTCAGGACAACTTAACACCCACTCAAAGGGGTTTACAAAGTATGTTATTATTATCCCTACAACAATCACCCTGCGAGGTGGGTGGGGCTGAGAGAGCTCTAGAAGAGCTGTGACTGACCCAAGGTCACCCAGCTGACTTTAAGCGGAGGAGTGGGGGATCAAATCCAGGTCTACAGATTAGAGTCCTGCCACTCTTAACCACTACATCAAATCGACTCTTTTCCCAAATGATAATTGCAGTTCAGCAATGGAACTAATATCATAGGGTGGTGACTGATGAGTTCTCCCTCACTGAAAGCCTTCAGACAGAGGTTGCACTGCCATCTGTTAGGCATGCTTTAGCTTTGGATCTTCCTCCAACTACATGATTCTGTTTAGAAATGCAAATATTAAGAAACTTCAGTGGGCCTGTTGCATTCATTATCACAACCTTCAAGATTCGAAGTGTTCAAAAACTCTTCCCAACGTAGTAATAGAAGTTTAAAAACTTGTACTAACTATAGAAGACTGGATTTATAAATTGCTGTACATGGCAGAAATGGACAAAATGACAAGGAAGCTTAAAGATCTTGACCAAGGACAATATATTGCTGATTGGGGGAAATTGAAACAATATTTAGAGAAAAAATGGGATGTGAAAGGAGAACTGTGGCAGTTTGAGAATTTCTAAAGGGCGGTGTTGTAAATGGAGGAGAGAAGTGACTTTACCATTAAGGGGGAAATTTAACTATAACAATCTAAGCTAACTTTATGATTAAGAAAATTTGATTTAGAATATATAGTTTAACAAAGGAAAAGTAAAATTGATACATTAGAAAATTTATATACTATATACTGTATACTATATACACAATATATATATCACATTGCATACTATATTGGGATGTCATGATATGTTATATTATAATGCATGCTATGCCATATTGTATGGAAGAGTATATAACAAATACTATATTTATAGTATATTGAATAGAGAATATGCATAAAAGAATTAGAATATGCTTAGAACAAGAGATATTATGATCTATGTGTTGCAGATAAATATATGTTATGTTATATTACAATGCATGCTATGCTATATTGGATGGTATAGTATATAACAGATACTATATTGATAGTATATTTGATAGAGTATACGCATAAAAGAATTAGAATATGCTTAGAACAAGAGATATTATGATATATGTGTTGCAGGGAAATATAAGTGAAATAGAATTAAGCAATAAAAGGGGGTAAGGGTTGGAAAACTGTTGGAAGTCAATAGGGAGGGGGGAGGAAAAGGGTGGGGGGCAGAGCTAATTAGATATGAGGGGAACGTATGTATCAAATTTGGAAATTAAAACTCACCAATAAAAATTTTTTTTTTAAAAAAAAGAAGTTTAAAAACTGACACAGAAAGAAAGAGACCTCTTTACCCTCTGCCTAGTATCCCTCTGGAAACAGAAAGAGAGGCTTGCCAGGTAACAATACCCTCTCGATAGGGGTGGGGGGGATCCTGTACTCACCGGTGCTCTGAACTTCTCATGCATGTTTTGGGCATCTGCTCCTGGTCCCGATGTGATGACATCACTTCAAGAGCATTTCTGCATGAAGCTTGATGATGTCAAGAAGTGACGTTGTCACACTCCTGCTGGGAGAGCACCTGCCGCACACTTGCCCAGGTTGCCCACTGGTGGGGGGGGGGGGATCACTGAGTTGCTTGCAACCTCCCACTCGTCACCAGCAATCAGTGGGCAACGGGGCAAATTGCCAGGAGTTTGACTTCCACTGGCAGGCACCTGGGAAGCCTACCTTGGCTCCATACCTCAGCATAGACAAACAGTAATATGACTTAAGGTTTGAAATGATCGGATCCATCTTCTTCCAAGGATGTAGCATAAGATAGTGAAAAAGTAGCCACAGGACGAGGTATGATTTCAGCAATTTGCGAACAATGAGTGTATAATCATTAACTCTTTTTTCTCCTCTTCCTCATAGGTTAAGCAAAGCAATAACAAGGCCTGGAAACATCTTCTCCGCAATTTGACACTGAGAGATCTCTGTCTTTCAGTGCTACACCTCTGAAGATGCCAGTCACAGCTGCAGGCAAAACATCAAGACCACGGCAATACAGCCCGGAAAACCCACAACAACCATCAATAACAAGGCTAATAGCCTGGCTGGCGTATGAGTGATAAATAGGGTTTACAGTCCCCCAGTTCGAGTGGGAGATCCCCGCTTTCACCCTCCACCCTCCTAACTCAGCTGGCCAGCTGCGGGGATGGCTCGGGAACGGGCCTCCTGGATATGCTCCTGGGGCGCCGTGACAATGTCGTCACACTGTCCTAAGAGCGCTCCCGTGCTTCGCAGCATGCCAATTTAGGCCCCCAAATGGACCAAATCTGGCCTCTTTGAGGATCAAATCAACCCGCTGCACAGAGCACACCCGCTCTGACTTTGCCCAGAAGCGATGTCCTCGCGCAGGCGTGGGAGTTTGCACATGTTTTGCATAAGGGACACAGAGCAGGTGATTGTTGGGTACCTGCACTCCTGCTAGGAGGGTAAGAGGACCAGATTCCTATGATAAAGCCATTACGCCAGCCAAGAGCAGCAACAACTCTTATTGAGTTGGCTGAAGGCCATGACAGGCAATTGCCTGCTGTTTTTCACAATTTCACTAATATCTCTTCCCAAAGCCACCACTAACCAATGGCATGATCCTGTTTACAGATGCAGTGCTGTAGTCTGTGAAGGGAAACAAGAGTATATTAAAGAATATCTCTCAAATTCCAGTTAATAAAATCTTTATATGAAGCTGTGTTAAGTTCTGATGTCCTGTATATTTCATTTTTGGAAACAATTGCATATATCGAAAAAAACCTGTCAGAGTGAGGAGGAAGAAGGGCCCAGGGACTGCAGAGTCTTAAATTGGGCCTTAGTCCCAGGATTATTTTTGTAACTGGGAGCCAAAACAGACAAGAGGCCTGACGAGTGGAGGACAGGAGTTGGTTTCCCGCAAGGTTCCATGGGAAGTGCAGTGAGAAAGAACCTCTGACAGGGAGAAGAGGGAGAGAATCCCTCTTCTCCCTCTTGCCTCCCGCAGCTCCCCTTGCCCCATAAAAGCACTCTGAAGCCAGAGGGAGCTGAGCACGCTGGCAATGGTGAGAGGGACAAGGAGCCAGTTGCCACCGCCAGCTCCCTCTGACAACATCCCTCTCACTGCCACCAGCTCCCCTTGATTCCCTAAATGCACACTGCAGCCAGAGGGAGCTGAGCGCGCTGCCTGTGGAGAGAGGGACAAGGATCCAGCAGCTGCTTCCAGCTCCCACTGAGCACCCCCCTCTTGCCTCTGCCAGTGCACTGAGCTCCCTCTGGCTGCAGAGTGCTTTTAGGGGAGAAAGAGGTGCGGGCAGTGGCAAGAGGGAGAAGAGGGATTCTCTCCCTCTTCCTCTCTTGCAGAGTTTCTTTCTCACTCTATTTTCTGTGGAACCTTGTGGGAAACCAACTCATATCCTCCATGCATCAGACGCCTCATCTATTATGGCTCAGAGTCACAAAGATTCAGGGAACTGTCTTTCAGAAAATGATTTTTCATTAAAAATTACCCAATTTGTACATGTTGCACATTCCAGTTTTCACAATTAGTGCTTTAATGGTTTTTACGATCTTTCTCCCTTTAGGGCAGTGTCAAGGAGAAATGCCAGGATATTTACTTATGGGAACTAGAAAAGAAAATGTCCTTCCCCTAAATCTTCTAGACATGCAGCTAGTGCTTCCCATCATTGAATTGTGCAGGAGACAGTTTCTTCAGATGCTTAACAGTGCAATCTTCAGAAGATATACTCCTGTCTAAGCCCATTAAAATTAATGGGCGTAGACTGGAGCTTAGGATTGCACTGTGGATCACTTAAACTTTCATCAAAGAGATTCTATCTTTGACAAATAGACCCTGCCTTCCAATAAGGTGCTGCAAGCAGTGTACGTGGTTCCCTTCTCTCCACCCTGCGCACAAGAAAGACAGGGAGGAGAGAGGGCCAGCAACAAGAGTACGAGTGGGTCAAGCATATTCTTGTAGCTGAACTGCACATAAGACTTGAACTCAAACAGACAACTGTTATTAATAATCAGAACTGCAATGAAGTAGTGAATTGGAGAAAGATAGATCTTTGTCCCAAGGAGATCCAAAGTAAATTTTAACAAAGGAGTGAAATTTCAGAGTAACATCTCAATAAAAGAGAATGGAGTAAAGACAAGGAAAGAATCAGCAAATAGCAGAAGAGCTCACCTAAAATAATGAAGCTGGATAATAGTGAATTAAAGAGCACACTGTATTGGGGTGGGGTGGGGATTGTTGTTCCATTTTTATTTTGGTAATAACTTGCTGCTGTTATTACTGTTTTCAAAAGAGCTCCCTAGAAGCGCTGAGGCATCTTACTATCTGCCCTTTACCTTTTGGATCCAAGGAATCCATGTTACTGATGGAAGAGCCTTCCCTCATAGCAAGAAGCCTGGCAGAAGGAGCCTTGCTTTGGCAGAGGGTGTATGCACAGTCTCTTCAGGGCACTGCCTCCATTTGCAGTTTCTCTGTCTTTTCCTCAAAGATACTCCCATGGATACCTTGGCAAACATAAACATAGCATGGTAATTAATGGGATCAAGAAATGGCTAAAGGGATGATTAAAGGATTTATTAAGCTTTAAATACTAGAATAAATTTCTCCCTAAAGAATACTAAGCCCAGAAAAATGCACAAAGGTAACCAGCTCCTTTCCCATACACAGACCCTGTTTAAATAAACCCACCTTTCTGTTTCTGTGACCTGTTTGTCTGCCTCATACATTTCCCTCAGTTGCTCTCCTCAGGGCACCATTCCAGGGCTGCTTTCCTCAGCACTGCTTCCTTCTCTGCCTTCTCTTTCTGGCCCTTTGCCCAACTGCTTCTAACGGACTCTGAAGGATTCAAATGAACATTAATGGACCCTCCCCAGCCTTAGCATTTTTGAATGTCCACCAGTCCAGCAGCACGCAGCTTCTCAAACTGACCAATCACAGGCAAGCTGGGCACTGACCAATCATCCTTCAGTTCCAGTGGCCTTCTTCTGCACTCTCTGACCTGTATTTTTTCTGTTCCTTCTAAATTTTTCTGGTCGTTGTTCGTTTTGTAACAAAAGCCTTCGTTTTGTAACAAAAGTCTCCTTGCTTCAGAGGAAGGTTTAATTGTTAAGAAAAGAGGTCTTTTGGAGACTCATGTAAATACACCATGCCTGTACAAGATTTTTTCTACGTCACAGTTCTCAGGATAGAATTTCTAAGTGCCCTCAGGTAAGCAGACAAACTTCCGTAAGTTTTCTCCGAGAGGTTGCCCAAAGATCACCCACCACTGGCATGTGTGGTAGCTGAGCTCCCGGTTGGGTGTGATGACATCACTTCCTGAAGTGACATCATTATTTTTAGATCCAGCAGAGTTAGCTGTGTTAGTCTGTAGGTGCAAAATAGCAAAAAAGTCCAGTAGCTGCTGGACTTTTTGCTATCATTATTCTTTACGCAAGGGTTCTCCCGCACTTCAGCCCAAATTTTGGCCTCAGAAGAGTGAAGTATGGGAATATTGTGGTTGAAAGTGTGAACACATCACTTCTGGAAGTGACATCATTGTGTTGGCGCCAGAAGCTCATGCACATGCCTGTGACTACTGCCCCCCTCCACTTCCCAGAAGTGATGTCGTCACACTGCCCAAGAGCGCTCCCGTGCTTTGCAGCAGGCCAATTTAGGCCCCAAATGGACCAAATAAGGGACTCAAATCAGCAAGCTGCAAAGAGCACTTCTGCTCCATTGTGATGACGTTGCCTGGAAGCGATGTTCTCACACAGGCATGGGAGTGTGTGCATGCTTTTCCTGAGGGAAATGGAGAATGTGAGTGCTGTGTACCCGCCCTCCTGCCAGGAGGGTAAGGGGTCCTCCTGATGCTTATGATAAAGCCATTACACCAGCTAAGAGCAGCAACAACTCTTATTGAGTTGATGGGAGCCAAGCATGCTGGCGGCAGTGGGAAGAGCAAGGAGCCAGCTGCAGCTGCCAGCTCTCTCTGACCACTTCCCTCTTGCTGCCATCTGCTCTCCTTGCACTGGTGACCTGCTTCTTGCTCCCCTAAAAAAACTCCACAGCCAGAGGGAGCTGAGCACGCTGGCGGCGATGAGAGGGACAAAGAGCTGGTCGTCACTGCCAGCTCCCTCTGGCCGTCTCTCTCTTGCCACTGCCAGCACACTTGGCTCCCTCTGGCTGTGGAGTACTTTTAGGGGAGTGAGGGGAGATGGTGGCAGGATGAGGGAGAAGAGGGATTCTCTCCCTCTTCTCCCTGGCAGAGGTTCTTTCTTACTACACCTCCTATGGAACCTTGCGGGAAACCAAATCGTGTCGTCCACGTGTCAGTCATGTATGCTGTTTTGGCTCAGAATCACAAGGGTTCAGGGAAATCAGAAAATGATTTTTCATTAAAAATTACTCAATTTGTACATGTTGCATGTTCTGATTTCCATAATTAGTGCTTTAATAGTTTTTAGGATCTTTTCCCCTTTAGGGCAGTACCAAGGAGAAATGCCAATACATTTACTTAAGGGAACTAGAAAAAAAATCCTTCTCCTAAATCTTCTAGATATGCAGCTAGTTCTTCCCATCATTGAAGTGTGCAGGAGACAGTTTTTTCAGATGCCTAACAGTGGAATCCTAAGAAGAAATAGTCCAGTCTAAGCCCATTAAAATCAATGAGCTTAGACTGGAGTAACTCTGCTTAGGAATGCACTGTGAATCACTTAAACTTTCATCAAAGAGATTCTATCTTTGAGAAATAGATCCTGCCTTCCAGTATACATGGTTCCCCTCACTTTACCCTAGGGTTGCCAGGCCCCCCTCAACTTTCCAGAAGGAAAAAAGGGGGGCAGAACCCTACAGGATACAAAAATTGATTCTTTATATAATATTTTCAAAATTTCAAAAGTGCAATGTGCTCATAACGCTTCATACAGTGTCTTCAAAGTTTCAAAAATGCAACGTGCTCATAACACTCCATACAAGATTCAGTACATATTACATAAGCAATCTTACAAGGTAGGATGAATAAGAGATGATACCATTTGAAAAACCAATTCATGAAATATTTTCCGGGAGATAATAGCCCGCATAGGCTTAAGTCTTTGTTTGAAGTCAGTTTATCCTTCTATGTTATTATGACTTAAGGTGGAAATATCTTAGTTGTTATTTCATTCCAGCACGGTGCAGAGGTAATTGCCAGTGAGGAAACAAACGCTGGGGAGTGCTTCCTCCTGGGATAACACACCATAGAACGCTCTCCCCTGGAATGCTCTCAATCACTCAATCTGAGGCCGGCTGCGAACAGATTTCACGCCTGCTTCTTCAGGAGCTTCTGTTTCTAAACCAAACATAGGGCTTATCAGCTATGCAGCGAGCAACATTCTTCAAGTTTGTTAAACAGAGGAAGTTATACTCACTTAACCACCAAGTAAAAGTAAGCATCAGCCATACATTCATTCATCCCGGTGTGGGCGGCAGTGTCCTTTACACGCACGTCCTTTCCTTCAAACCATCCTCT
Source organism: Eublepharis macularius (assembly GCF_028583425.1). Taxonomy (NCBI): domain Eukaryota; kingdom Metazoa; phylum Chordata; class Lepidosauria; order Squamata; family Eublepharidae; genus Eublepharis; species Eublepharis macularius. The sequence continues at coordinate 172,563,299 of NC_072792.1, forward strand.
TAAAAAACCAGCAGTCCCCTCCTTTTCTTTGTGTCTTAAAGTTACAGCACAGTCCAAAAATCCATTACATATATCTCATAGATAACAATTCATCAACAATTCATTGTTAAGGCCATAAGGTTTGATGGAATTGAGCCTGAATATCCAAAACGCTTCTCTTTGTAACAGCCGAGTTTGTGTTAAATCCTGGTTACGTTCCCTACAGACTTCCAAGATAGAGACCTTAATGTCATTTTCTGAATGTCCCATTTCATTGAAATGGGAAGTAAGAGGAGCCTCCACTACATTGTTCCGAACACGTGAGACGTGTTCCAGAATGCGTACCTTAGTAGGTCTCAATGTACACCCTATGTACAATAATCCACAGGGGCATTCTATGGCATAGATTGTCCCTTTAGTGTTACAATTAGCAAAATGTCGAATGGTATGTTTTATGTCTTTGTAGGTGAAGACCTTCTCTTCTTGAAAAAACTTACAGATTTGGCAATAACCACACTTAAAATTACCCATCGGTAGTTGTTGTGTCATTTTTTCCTGGTGGATATCTGCCCTGATCAGGCTGTTTCCTAAGTTGTTTGTCCTCCGGAAAGCAATTCTAGGTCTCATCTCACAACCCTTAATATTTTCTACAAGTCCCCAGTGACGGTAAATGATCTTTTTAATCTGATTTGCTTTCGGAGTATAATCCAGAGCTAAGGTGATCCTATTTTCCTGTGTAGTTGTATATTTCGCAAATAATGATTTCCGATCTATTTTAGTTGCTCTATTCCATGCCCTTTCAATTACTCCTACTGGATAATTCCTTTGTCTAAATTGTTCACAAAGCTTTTTACCGTCCCTCACAAAATCTTCAAGTAGTGTGGAATTCCTTCTAATCCTTAACAGCTGGCTGAAAGGTATATTAGACTTCAAGGGCTGGGGGTGGAAAGACCGATAGTTCAAGTATGAGTTATGGTCAGTTTCCTTATGGTAGGTCTTAATCCCGACCTTACTCTCAACATTTTTATAGGTGATAACATCTAAAAAATTGATTTCCTGTTTGTTGATTTTCCATGTAAATTTCACGTTCGGGTCCCTACTGTTAGCCCATGTACAGAAATTTTCCACTCCTTCCATATCTTTATATAGGAAGTATAAGTCGTCAATAAATCTATAGTATCGTACAATATGCATCCTAAAGGGGTTGGACCGATCCAGAATGAACTGGTTCTCCCATCTGCTCATAAACAAGTTGGCGATGCAAGGGGCAGCAGAGCTGCCCATTGCTACGCCCCTAAGTTGAAAAAAGTATTCAGTCCCCATTCGGAAATAATTTTTTTCCAGTATGAGATCTAAAAACTGGAATAAAAGATTTCTTGGTAGGGTACCTGTATAAAACTCCAGAGCCTCCTCCACTACCGCTCTTGCCGTTTCATGTGGAATAATCGTATACAGGGAAGAAACGTCCATAGTGAGGAAGCCTGTGCCTTCCCCCATCTCAATGCCTTCAATTTTATTAATAAAGTCTCTTGTATCCTGTAATAACGGTCCAATCTGTGCTACTGCTGGTTGAAGAGTCGAATCAATAAGGATGGCGAGTGGCTCTAATAGGGAGCCACATCCTGAAACTATTGGGCGACCTGGTGGTGGAAAAACTTGTTTATGGATTTTGGGCAGTATATAAAAGATGGGGACCCGTGGGGATTTCACCAACAATGCATCATATAGCTTGTCATCTATCTCCCCCAGTTCCCTGGCCTCGTCTAATACAATCTTAATGATGTTTTTAATATGATTGGTTGGGTCCAAGGGAACTTTTGCATAACTGCTACTGTCTGTCAATTGTTTGTTGACTTCTTCCATATATACATCCCTATCTAGAATGACCGTTCCTCCACCTTTATCTGCCTGTTTAATCACAATATTATCATCTCTCTTAAGAGTTTGTATGGCTAGTTTTTCTTCCCTTGAAAGATTATGCCAGCAATGTGTGGGTTTGTTTTCAAGCTTCTCTATATCTTTAATAAGCATGTATTCAAAGGTTTCCACCCGATGATCTGAGACTGGGGGGACAAAAGTAGACTTGGGTCTAAGACGCTTGGGCAGTCTGTTGTCAGGGTCCTGAGTATGGGACTCTGAATTATTGAAAAAAAATTTTAGTTTAATGAGGCGAATAAGTTTGAATAGGTCTATTCTATTCTGGAACGACTGATATATTGGGGTGGGTACAAACCCCAGTCCTTTATTAAGGACCGATAGTTCCGCTGGACTTAGGGGCCGTTTAGAGAGGTTAACAACTAAATTCTCTGTTTCTGCTTGAAATAGTTCTTCCGTCGGCCCCGTCCTAAAAAAGGTTGTCTAGTGTTGGAAGAATATATGGTTCTGTTTCGGAGTTGTCGGTCCCTATAAAAATGTTGAGAGTAAGGTCGGGATTAAGACCTACCATAAGGAAACTGACCGTAACTCATACTTGAACTATCGGTCTTTCCACCCCCAGCCCTTGAAGTCTAATATACCTTTCAGCCAGCTGTTAAGGATTAGAAGGAATTCCACACTACTTGAAGATTTTGTGAGGGACGGTAAAAAGCTTTGTGAACAATTTAGACAAAGGAATTATCCAGTAGGAGTAATTGAAAGGGCATGGAATAGAGCAACTAAAATAGATCGGAAATCATTATTTGCGAAATATACAACTACACAGGAAAATAGGATCACCTTAGCTCTGGATTATACTCCGAAAGCAAATCAGATTAAAAAGATCATTTACCGTCACTGGGGACTTGTAGAAAATATTAAGGGTTGTGAGATGAGACCTAGAATTGCTTTCCGGAGGACAAACAACTTAGGAAACAGCCTGATCAGGGCAGATATCCACCAGGAAAAAATGACACAACAACTACCGATGGGTAATTTTAAGTGTGGTTATTGCCAAATCTGTAAGTTTTTTCAAGAAGAGAAGGTCTTCACCTACAAAGACATAAAACATACCATTCGACATTTTGCTAATTGTAACACTAAAGGGACAATCTATGCCATAGAATGCCCCTGTGGATTATTGTACATAGGGTGTACATTGAGACCTACTAAGGTACGCATTCTGGAACACGTCTCACATGTTCGGAACAATGTAGTGGAGGCTCCTCTTACTTCCCATTTCAATGAAATGGGACATTCAGAAAATGACATTAAGGTCTCTATCTTGGAAGTCTGTAGGGAACGTAACCAGGATTTAACACAAACTCGGCTGTTACAAAGAGAAGCGTTTTGGATATTCAGGCTCAATTCCATCAAACCTTATGGCCTTAACAATGAATTGTTGATGAATTGTTATCTATGAGATATATGTAATGGATTTTTGGACTGTGCTGTAACTTTAAGACACAAAGAAAAGGAGGGGACTGCTGGTTTTTTAAGAGGATGGTTTGAAGGAAAGGACGTGCGTGTAAAGGACACTGCCGCCCACACCGGGATGAATGAATGTATGGCTGATGCTTACTTTTACTTGGTGGTTAAGTGAGTATAACTTCCTCTGTTTAACAAACTTGAAGAATGTTGCTCGCTGCATAGCTGATAAGCCCTATGTTTGGTTTAGAAACAGAAGCTCCTGAAGAAGCAGGCGTGAAATCTGTTCGCAGCCGGCCTCAGATTGAGTGATTGAGAGCATTCCAGGGGAGAGCGTTCTATGGTGTGTTATCCCAGGAGGAAGCACTCCCCAGCGTTTGTTTCCTCACTGGCAATTACCTCTGCACCGTGCTGGAATGAAATAACAACTAAGATATTTCCACCTTAAGTCATAATAACATAGAAGGATAAACTGACTTCAAACAAAGACTTAAGCCTATGCGGGCTATTATCTCCCGGAAAATATTTCATGAATTGGTTTTTCAAATGGTATCATCTCTTATTCATCCTACCTTGTAAGATTGCTTATGTAATATGTACTGAATCTTGTATGGAGTGTTATGAGCACGTTGCATTTTTGAAACTTTGAAGACACTGTATGAAGCGTTATGAGCACATTGCACTTTTGAAATTTTGAAAATATTATATAAAGAATCAATTTTTGTATCCTGTAGGGTTCTGCCCCCCTTTTTTCCTTCCAGTTTATTACAGGTACAGCCACCTATTTTGTAACTGACTATGGCTCCCCTCAACTTTCCAGCAGGGGACAGGGCCCTGGCACTTACCTTTGGGGAGAGGGGGTGTGCATGCGTGCCGAGCACGCATGTGCATCCCCACAGGCGCGATGACATCAATTCAGGAGTGACGCCATCGTGCGGTCCCTGGGCAGGCCCGTTTTCGGGTGCTGCAGAGCGCTCTTGCGCACCGCACAGCTGGAAACAGGTTGTTTTGCCGTTGATCGGGCCCGTTTTTGAGGCGCTGTGGAGCGCAGGAGTTTTCCTGCGCTCTGCAGCACATCAAAACGGGCCCGATCCATGGCAGAATGGGCCTGTTTTGGGTGCTGCTGAGTGCAGGAATGCTCCAGTGCTCTGCAGCGCCTCAAAAATGGGCCCAATCCATGCCAAAATAGGCCCGTTTTTGAGGCGCTGCAGAGCACAGGAGCTTTCCTGTGCTCCACAGTGCCTCAAAAATGGGCCCGAATTGTGCCAAAATTGGTCCGTTTTTGAGCACTGCGGAGCACAGGAGCATTCCTGCACCCTGCAGTGCCTCAAAACGGGCCAAATCCACAGCAGAACGGGCCCATTTTGGGGTGTTGTGCAGTGAAGGAGCACTCCTGCGCTCTGCAGCTGCTGAAAACGGGTCCGGTTTGCCATGGATCGGGTCCATTTTGAACCCTGCAGAGCGCAGGAGCACTCCCGCACTCCACAGCGGCCTGATCTGGGCCAAAACGGGCATGATCCTGGTGGCTGGGGCGTATGGGAGCACGCCGCATCGCAGAGGAGCGCACAAGGAAAGTGCGCGCTCCCCCGCTGCTCAGGTAAGTGGGGGCAGAGTGTGGGGAGTGTAGTCAGGGGATCCCCCGACCCCACCAGGGGTCGGGGGATCCCTACTCCACCCTGCACACAAGAAGGACAGGAAGGAGAAACAGCAACAAGAGTAAAAATGGGAAAAGAATCTTCCTGTAGCTAAACTTCACCAAAGACTTGAACTCAAACAGAAATATTATCTGCTGTTATTAATAATCATAACTCCAACAAAGTATATGATACTTAACAAGTTGTGAATGCTAAATAGATCATTGTGTCAAGAAGATCCAGAGAAAAATTTAACAAACGGGTGAAAATTCAAAGTAACATCTCAATAAAAGAGAAGGGGGTAAAGACGAGGAAAGAATCAGTAAATGGCAGAACACACCGTATTAGGGGTGGCATGGGTATTGTTGTTCCATTTTTATTTTAGTAATAACTTGCTGCCATTATTATTGTTTTCAAAAGACTTTGCCCAACAAAGCCTTTCTTTGGAAAGAGCGTATATGCACATTCTTTTCAGGGTACTGCCTCCATTTGAGGTTTTTTCACCCTTTTCCTCAAAGATACTCCCATGTCCATATTTTTGTCTATATTTATATCTGCCAAGATACCTTAGCAGGCATAAATATATCATAGTAAATAATGGAATCATGAAATGGATAAGGGGATGATTAAAGAAAAAGATTTATGAAGCTTGAAACATTAGAAGAAATTTCTACCTAAGGGATACTAAGCCCAGAAAAATGCACAAGAGTAACCAGCTCCTTTCCCATACACAGACCCTGTTTAAATAAACCCACCTTTCTGTTTCCGTGATATCACTGATATATGTGGCTGCCACATACATTTCCCTCAGTTGCTCTCCTCAGGGCACCATTCCAGGGCTGCTTTCCTCAGCACTGCTTCCTTCTCTGCCTTCTCTTTCTGGCCCTTTGCCCAACTGCTTCTAACGGACTCTGAAGGATTCAAATGAACGTTAACGGACCCTCCCCAGCCTTAGCATTTTTGAATGTCTGCCAATCACAGGCAAGCTGGGCACTGACCAATCATCCTTCGGTTCCAGCAGCTTTCTTCTCCACTCTCTGGCCTATTATTTCTGCTCCTTCTGACTTTTTGTTTCTGTTGTTTAACCAAAGCCTTCATTTTGTCACAAAGTCTCCTTGCCTCAGAGGAAGGCTTAACTGTTAGCTAAAGAGATCCTTTCTGGGCTCATGTAAATTGGGGCTGCCAGGTCCCCTTACAGGCAGGAGACCTGGCACTCACCTTTTTTGAAGTCTTCACATATGTACAAATCTCTTGCGCGTTCCAGCGCTGCGCAATGAGATCACTTCCAGGATGTGTTGTCATCATGCAGGCCACATGCCACCTCTGGGAATGCTCCTGTGCTCTGCAGCAGGCCAATTTTGGCCTGTTTGGGGACAGCCCATTTGGAGCTGAATTTGGCTGATGCAGAGCACTGGAGAGCTGCCAGGGTGGCTCCTGCACTCTGCAGCAGGCTGAATTGGGCTCATTGGGGGATGAAATCAGCATGATACAAAGCACAGGAGAGTTGCCATGGTCCCTGGAGTGCTCTTGTGTTTTGCAGCAGGTGAATTTTGGCCCCAAACAGGCCCAATTCTGCCCACTGAGGAGCACATGGGAGTGCATCATGTTGCCCAGGACTTTGCCCCAGGAGGAGTGTTCCCCCTCCTTTCCCCCCACTGTCCAGGTAAGCGGGGGCAGGGGGATCCCCACCCCCAGTGGGGGACTGGTAACAGTAATGTAAATACATCATGCCTGTTCACAATTTCTTCTATGCCAGTTTTCTCAGGATAGGGTTCCTAGGTGCCCTCAGGTACCAGACAAACTCCCAGAAATTTGCCCTGGGAGGTTGCAAGCTGCCCCGAGATCGCCTGCCAGTTGCAGGCAAACCAGACTAGCTTGTGTTGAGCAGGCTCCCAGTAGGGTACGACAAGATCACTTCCTGAAGTGACATCATTACGCTTTATGTTGGGGCAGCCCCAGCACTTTACAAGGGCCGGTTTTGGCTCCAAATTTACAAAGCATGGGAGCATTCCGGCAGAAAGTATGATGATGTCACTTCTGGAAGTGATATCATCGTGTCGGCACCAGGTGCTCACGTGCATGCTGGTGACTAATGGACCCCTGTTGGCAACCCTGTCTTAGTGATTTTTCATCTCACCAGCCTGCCATCTTCCACCCACCCCCAACATCTCTGGTGGCAAAGAGGCACCACGTGAACAGGATAATTGCTCTATTAGTCATCAGTAAGATGACAACAGTGTCAGTTTAATGTACCTAATTAGCATATGCAATTTGCATACTCTGCAAACTATGGCCTGTTCTAGATAACAGGCAGAATAGGGTGGGAATATTGCCTTCACTAGCTTATTTCAGAGACACTATCAATACAGCTAGGGATCCCAAAATACTGAATATCCTGTCAACTGTAAAGAAGCTACAAAATCCGTCCAGAAGCTAAGTATAGATGTACCAAACCTGATATATAGTCCAGCGGATATCACAGGCCCCTGGCTCTGAACCTTAGATTAAAAGCAACAGGGCAAGAGCCCTTTGGGCCTCACAGTGCAAAGAGGTCTTGCCTCTGGTGTAGAATATTAAAGAATCCAGTAGCACCTTTAAGACTAACCAAATTTGTTATAACATAAACTTCGAAGAACCACCAAGTTCTCCATCAAAGAAGAGAGCTGTGGTCCTCAAAGTTTATGCCTCAGTAAAGTTGGTTAATCTTAAAGGTGCTACTGGACTCTTTACTATTTTGCAACTACTGATTAACAAGGCTAACTCCTCTGGACCCCTGGTGTAGGACACCATGCTTTCCTTCAGCTATTAAACCACACAGACCAACAATAGCAGGATCCCATTGGCAGATGATGTGCTTTATTTTGTGATGGGAGACAATCTTATTTTTCAAATACAACAATACAGTACAAATAAAATACTTGTCCAAAATCTTTCAAATCTTAAATGGCAGGATTATATATTCTAGTGTCTAGTTGAGATCCTTTCCTGCAGAGACGTAAATGACATTGTCATAGGCCACAGTGAGGAGGAAGAAGGGCAAGAGGGCCTTTCTGAGCCTTACACCTTGGGATTGATTCCCAGGATAAGTTTTGGAACAGAGTTGAGCAGCTTCAGGGAAATCAACTTTTCAGCAAGTGATGAAACCTTTCTTGGAAATTATTCACATGTGGTACTAATTCTGTTATTGACTTAAGGACTTGCCAGATCGTTCTCCCTCTTTGGTAATACCAAAGAGAAATGCCATTGGCATTTATTTCTGAGAACTAGAAAAGATGATGGTCGAAATGTCCTTCTCAAAAATCTTATTGGTTATGCAACTGGTCCTTGCAGGTTTTAGGATTATGATGGATCCCAGGGGCCAAAGCAGGGATGGAGGGACCTGGGGCTGGGGGCAGCGAGGTGCTTACCTTCCACATGTATACTTTGCACACATGTGCTCCCCCATCTCACTGGACTGGCTTCAGTACTTCTGAAGTTTCTTCCTATGTCACTAAAAACGTCTTGTGTAGTTTGGTGACAAAACACAGCTTACATCACTCTTCGCTCTTCCATTGTAGCACAACAAACCTATGGCAGTTAGGCTGAGAACATGTGACTGGCCCAAAGTCCTCCAGCAAGCTTCCATGGCAGAGCAGGGATTTTTTTTGTTAATTTTTTTTTAAATTTGAATGAAAAGAATAAAATCCCATTAAGGGAAAAGAGGAAAAAACAAAGACTAGTAAAAGAAAAAAGGGGAAAAAAGATTTAAAAACCCATATAGATTGACCCATTTTCAATTATCTCTACAATACATGCAACATCATTACAAACAATATACTTGTAGTCTTACTAATATAAGTACTTAACCATTTCTATATATCCCCTCCTTTTAAAAAAATGTCCTCCATTTATCTTCTTACGAGTCCAATCCACAAATCATCAGTTCATTTTTTTTCTGTTTCACGAAGAAAGTCAATAAGGTCTTTCCAATTCATTGTAAATGTAGACAATGAACATTTCCCCGTGTACTAAAAATAGCATGACACTCATGAAATGCTGTTGGCTTCTTCGCGCTATTTCTGACATCACCTCGATGCAGGTAGTGATGATTTTCGTGGAACTATGAAAGTCATCATGATGATGTCAGAAATAGCGCAAAGAAGCTGCCAGCGTTCCGTGAGTGTCATGCTATTTTTAGAACACGGGGAAATGGCCAATCTTTTGTCTCTAATCAAAGCAGCAAGTTTAGCCATCTCAGCCAACACCATCATTTTCACAATCCAGCCATCTATTGAAGGCCGTACTGTACTTTTCCATCTTTGTGCATATAAAAGCTTTGCCACCATTATCATATATAATATTAAGGTTCCATAGTTATTTTCCAACTATTTGTCCATTAGTCACAACAGCCTTTTTGTTGGCAGAGTAAGAATTTGAAACTGGATCTTCCAGATCCTAGTCTGGGAGATCCCAATCTTGGGCTGGCTGATACTGAAGGGTAACCAGTAAGTGAGAGTGTCACGAGCAAAGTCAATAACCAAAGAACCTCGTGAAGACTAACTAGAACCAAGAGTTAGCACAATGATATACTACAATTAAACAGTAATAGTAAAGTGCAATTTACAAGAATATTCACTATGTAATTCACTGTATTAACAAGCACGCACGAAAGGAGACCCCGGCAACGTAAAACCGTTACAATTCATTAACATGGACTGTGAAAATTCATATAAAGTGCTAAGTGCTTAAGCCTATGACCATACAATTCAAAAATCATTGACAGCTGGTACAACACGTACAACAAGCATACACTGAAAGTGCCAGGTGCTTAAGCAAGAAAACTGTTCATATCATCATCCCACTAAAACATCTGTGTGTTTCATTTCATTTCTTGGCCCTGGGCAGACTCACTATGCATGGTGGCACCGCATCTTATTTTCCTGAACAAGGTGAGAAAGACCTTGTGGGTGGGTAGAGGGAATGAGACCAAAGCGCTTGAGTGCATCTCTCCCTAGCCTCTTAAGGGAAGACGCCTCCTTCCCTGCCTATTAGCTTTGAAAATGTTTGGAAGGGAGATTTCAATCACAGGCTGCTATTCGAAAGGCACTTCCCTGGGAGTAAGCACTATAGAATAACATGAGACCTACTGAATTACATGGGTCCACTCCTGAGTAAACCTCTCCAGAATTCTGGTCACTGTGGCTCAATCACTCCAATATGACAAATGGAATAAGAATGATTCTTAAGGACTGCGGGTTTCCCCTCAGTGGGCCACAATGGCTCTGGTAAAGCATACCATCAGGGCTGGGAGGGGGTGACTTTTCTCAGCTTGGGGATGAAAGATATGGGGAGGAAGCCATTTGCTCCTGCTGACCAATCCACTTTTTTCCTGCCTCCTTTCTCTCCCCTCTTCAACCATATCCAGTGGCATGAATTTTGTGGCAGATGCCCTTGTCTCCGACCAGGTCCCAGGCTACTTGACCATAGGCTGGTTCCGTGACCAGTGGGTATGGCTTTTCTCCTTTCAATGAGAATCTTCCTCCCTCTCTTCCCTAGTGCTCCCCTTAAAACTCTGTGCCTTCCCAGTCACTCTTCCGCATTGTTGCTACAAAGGCCTCGACACTTCTTTTTTCTCTCCCTAGCCCTTGTGTTCTGTCAGTGACCCTTGGCTGCCAGCTCCCTTTCTGCCTCCACTTCCACTTGGTCCACTATCCCAGCAGCTCCAGCTGTTTCCTGGCTGGGGCCCTGACTCATTGCTTCCTCAGACCACCCACACCCTCTATAGCATTGGTCTGTGAGCCTTTGGTCTAGTGGCTATATCCTCAGCTGCCGCACCTCCACTGGCATCGGTTCTGCCATTTCTTCTCGCCTTCATCTTCCTGCATCCTCTGCCTCCAGCCTCCTTTCTCCATGCCTACAGCTGTTTTCAAATGCCCTGGGTACCTGGAGCAAGTCCCATTCTTCCAGCTGTGTGCCTCCCCTGGCCCAGTCATCTTCACCTCTGCTCAAGCTGGCCACAGTGCCCCAAGGCCACCCAAACCCAATGGGACCCTCCCTCCGAGACAAGCCATAAACTGCCGTTATTCAAATGTCATTCAACCAAAGTATTTATCAGGTATAAGAATGGAACAGAGAGAAAACATTTGTGTCATGAAAATGATAACATGAGTAATCATATGAAGGGAATATTTGCTAGTTTTTTCCCCATAACGTGGCTGTAAGATAGATCATTTCATTTTACCAAAGTGAGGCTATGGCCCTGTGGTTGCAAGATGTACAGATTTCCTAGAGCTGAATTGGAATTTGAACTTTGACTCATTTATGCAAGTTGGATTCAAATTCTCTCCTTTGCTGCCTGTGGACCATGTCACTCAAGGCAACTGCAGAACAAACTGGTGGGGTCTTCACTGTGGTACCCATGATTGGCTATAAATTGTGTCTGTGTATGGCCCACTTCAGAATGGAGCTACATTACAAGAGCAACTGTGTTACGACCCTTACTTTCTCTAGGGTAGATTTTAATAATAATAATAATAATAATAATAATAATAACAACAACAACAACAACAACAATAACAACATTCAATTTATATACCGCCCTTCAGGATGGCTTAACACCCACTCAGAGCGGTTTACAAAGTATGTTACTATTATCCCCACAACAAAACACCCTGTGAGGTAGGTGAGGCTGAGAGAGCTCCAGAGAACTGTGACTAGCCCAAGGTCACCCAGCTGACTTCAAGTGGAAGAGTGGGGAATCAAACCCGGCTCTCCAGATTAGAGTCCCGCACTCTTAACCACTAGACCAAACTGGCTCCCTTTAATCCCTTTAACTGGCTCCCTTTTGCCTTTAATCTTTCCCTTACACCCTCTGGGTAGATTGCTGCCACCAGGAATATTAGATATTTTATTTACATTTTCCCTTTTATAACATGCCCAAGCATCAGGCTCCCTCATGGTTCTGTGTGGCCCTGAGGATAGGGATGGGATATAGCAATAACAGCTACCCTGAGATATAACAAAACCAAAATAAACATTTATTTTTTCAAAAAGCGTATCGGTTTCATAAAAGTTCTTAAAGTTACTTCATTTAAACTCATTCACACAAATCTCTTCTAAGGTTTCACACACAGTTAGCCTCTCTCTCTGACTCAATATTTCTCACAGATGTGCTTAAAGTTACTCAGGCAGCACATAGCTAGCCTCTCTTTTCCTCACTAAATATTTTTCACAGAAATGCTTAAACTGCTCAGGCAGCACACAGCTTGCCTGCTTTCTTCTGACTCAAACTTTATCTCAGAACTGCTTAAATTTACTCAGGCTACACATAGCTTGCCAGCTTTCTCTTGAATGAATATTCTTTCTCTCCAATCTCAGTCTAAAACTGCATTCACTCCGCCCACACTCTGTCATCAACCAATCATATCACTCACTCATCCCTCTCTTTCACCCCCACTCTTCACCTATAGCACACCAATCGTTTAAAGGCACATGCACACATTTGCTTGAAATCATTACAGACTGTTTTCAGCAAGCCTCTTTAGCAATTTCCATTGTCTCCTTAAGGCTGCATCCTGTATATTTTTTCCTAGCGGGGTAAACTGCAGTCCCGAAGACAGTAGTACTGAGATGGTGAAAAAGGCAGTAGGTGGCCATAAAGCCCTCCTCCTTGCATGAATGCTATTTGCAAAACAAAGATGCTAGATCAGCATCTCATCTAGTTTGGCTCTTAGCAAACGGGAGCCACAGGAGTCAGAAAAGGGTCTCAGGGAAAAGCACTGACCAGAGAGATTGATTGAGAGGCCCAGGTCAAAATCCCTGCTCAGCCATGATGCTTAGAGGTCTTGGGGAAAGTTCTCCCACTTTCTGACTCTCTCAGCATTATGGCTGTCTATGTCCAGACACATGTCTGTGGTGTGATTTTTATCCCACCCATACGTGGTCCAGCTGCCATTTTTTATTATGAAAATAAACCGAGACAGAATAACTTCCCCAAACTGAGAAAATGAGATTCACGGCCCAGTGAGGATTTGAAACCAGGTCTCTCCAATCTTATTTCAACATTCTAACTACTACAACAAAGCTGTTTACATGGCTTTTAAAACCACATTGGCCAAGAGACAATGAACTGTGTGTTCAGTAATGCCACTCACACGTACCATGGATCTACCTGTCAATGTGAACTGTGTGACATTTTTCTGAAATATTTTCATCATGTAATCTGTGACGGTGCCCATGGCTCTCACAGTGGCCTGCAGAGACAAAACAAGAGATAAGCCTCCTCATGGGAAACAGGAGATGCTTATACAGAGGTTGCCCAGATGTAAGAAAAACACGATCCCAAAATTGTTTCCTTGTAGGTCCCTGAGCTACCTAACCTCCCGTAGAATCTGCCAAGCTAATAATTGCGGCACAAAAGTTCAGGAGTTGAACCTTTATTGTTTGTTTACTACAATAAAACTATTTGACATTTTTTGTTGAAATTTTGGGGGGCTTTAATTCTTTTCGGGTATACGTGTTTGAATATAAGACTTGTGAAGGACTGCTGTTAACATGACACCATTAACTGTTTCTCCTGGAGTATCAGGACATCTTCACTTTTTATCTTATGCTTATCCGTTCCTGCCAATAATAAAACAGGTTTTAGAGAATTATGAACTACAGGCAGTTCAATTTTTCATCACAGAGTGGAACAAACTGGCCATTTAACTTGCCAGGAAATATTTCAGTGGGCTGCTGTTCAGAGGGTCAGAGACTGAGCCTGCTTAAGGGCAACTCCGTGATTTTCAGGGCTGCTGGGACTTGGCTTGCCTGGAGTTGGCAGTGGTAGAAGAAGAGGCAACCGGCAAAAGTAAATCAATTGTACCGCCTGTATCTGAGAAGGAGGAAGGATGCCACATCTGCAGAGAGGAGAGCAGGAGGCAAAGGCTGCGCTCACACCTTCTAACAAATGGGAGGCAGTGGCTTCCACCTCTTCTTCATTGGGAGGAGAACAGTCCGAGTACAAGGAAGCACTGTGGCCTCTGCTTCCTTTGCCTCTTTCTTAGGAGGACAAGGTGATTGATAAGGACGTAGAGGCAGCAGCCATATGAAGGTTCCTCAGTATTTCCTGGTGCCTCAGACGATATGAACAGATCATGTGAAACATCTGGACACATGATCTACCTGTGTCACATGGGATCCAAGCAATTTTTGACTTCCTTGTCCACCCCTGAACTTCCTAGTCTACCCCGAATGCTTGCACAAATCAGGAGGGCAGACAAATATAAGTTACTTGTGAAAAAGGCAGTGTGGATTCTCTAGGATTAATAGCCATCCTTGGAGGATATCATTGTGAGGATTACCTGGACCATTGGGAATTGCACAAGCCAGTGCAGTGGTGCAGCAGAGCTATTCATAAGCCCCCACCACAAATATGCCAATATATCATATCCTGTAATATTCTCATGTCCTAATGGGTGTTTCCTGGAACAAAAGAAATGAGAGGAACATAGAGGCAAGATCACCTTTGGCAAAAGAAAGGGGCCTTTCCTAAATGAATAATTTAAAAGGATATGGGTCCCTCTAGTGGAATTTCATTAGAAATGTATTTCTCAGCAAATCTCAACTTCTGCTACAGTGGAAGGGCATAGCATACTGGAAAATCCGTACTGGTTTGGTTGTCAAAGGGAAGTTCCAGAAAGAGAAGCCCTTGATTACTTACATAGAAAGGTGAGTGGCTGGACAGGAACAGGTGACAGCACTGCTACGATCCTGAAGAGAGACAATATTTCTGTTATGAGTACAATGTCCATGTCTGTAGACTTTAGAAGCCCTTTCAATAAAAGACAGTTTGGGACAAGACGAAGTGATAAGAAACAGTCTCAACTGATCCCCAACTGTGAGTTATTTTATTGCCATCAGACACCTACTTTTAATTATAATTACTATTACACTGGATTATAGAGTATAGGGCTGAATAAAATTGCTCACCTGTGGCTTATTTATATTCATGAACCACAGGTTTCAAATATAGGAGAGTGATAGAAAAGTTCTGGGCAATTTTGCAAAAATGTACAGTTCTCATATTTTGCTATCTGGATTGTTAGAGACTTTCCCAGCTCGGATCTTTTGTGGCAGGCATGGCCCTTTGTTCATCTGCAGCCAGTTTTAGTTCTCTGAGAATAACTTTTGGGCTCTTCTGGAAGAATAAAACCAGAATCATTTTGTCTGCAAGAGGCCTGATCCAGTTCAGTGGAAAGTGCATCAAAAGCACTGGTTCATCCACTCCAGCATCCTGCTTTCCCCAACATCAACACAGATGCTGCTTGAAATCTTACAAGCGGGGCACAGAGGCTTCATCCTGCTATTGCCCCAACAACCAACGATTCTCAGAGACCCACTGCCTCTGAACATGGAGGTACCATTTATTCACCATGACAGATTGCATTTGTCTTATCCCCTTTTCAAGTCAGCTAAACCAGGGTTCTTGACTACATCATGGGCTGTGGATTCCACAGGTTAATTACTTGTTAGTTAAAAGGTACTTTTATTTTATATTTTATTTTATTTACATCATTTATACCCTGTCTTTTTTCTCAACAAGGAACAAGAAGGTCTTAAATAATTTTCTTCTCCGATTTATCCTCACAGGAACCCTGTGAAGTACATTAAGCTGATATGAAAAGAGTCCAGTAGCACCTTTAAGACTAACCAATTTTACTGTAGCATAAGCTTTCAAGAATCACAGTTCTCTTCATCAGATGCGAGAAATGTGATTCTTGAAAGCTTATGCTACAGTAAAGTTGGTTAGTCTTAAAGGTGCTACTGGACTCTTTTCAGTTCTGCTATTACAGACTAACACTGCTAACTCCTCGGAATCTATTAAGCTGATAGTGAGTGATTGGCGGAAGGTCACCCAGCAAGATTCCTTGGCACAATGGGAATTCAAACCTGGGTCTCCTGTATCCTAATCTGACACTTTAACCCCTGAATCTATCACCCATCAGCTTCAATGACCATTTCCCCACGTCTTAAAAATAACACCCCACTCATGAAATGCTTCACACAATTTCTGATGTCACCATTACCAAAACGGAAGCAGGCAGTTATGATTCCATTTTCATGGCACCACGAAAGTGGAATCATCATAACTGCCTGCCTCTGAGTTTTTGAATTAAAACACCCAGACACATTTCGGCCCTAAGGCCTTCCTCAGTGGTCAATTGTAAACAATTTATAATCAAACACACCCACACATATAGAAACCAATCATGGAATGCTCCCGGTGTTTTATCTAGAACTCTAGTATTGTGTGATAAAATGCAATTATTGCAGTAGACCCAGGACTGCATTCACACAATGCTCTTCATTTATTGTTGTACTCTGAGGCTTGGTTTCCAATGTATAAGTTTGTCTTACATCAATCTGCAGTAAAGATAGAATGGCCACACAGAATGCCCACGCAGTAGCCAATTGCTTACAATTGACCACTGAGGAAGGCCTTAAGGCTGAAACGCGTTGGGTTTTTTACTGTACCTTGGTCTGTTTGTGTTGGTCATTGCACTGTACCATCATCTGTACTTGGAGATGTTTTAGCAAGTTTTAGCATATACATGAAGCCTGCCATTCAGGCCTTATGTTTTAAACTTGTTTTTAATCTACATTTGTACACATTTATAATAAATATTTTCTAATATATTTTTAGGTTGTTACTTAACCCCTCTATTTTGTTCCCCTGCTTGTTTGGGTTGAGTTTGTGGGGACTTTCCCCCACACCCTCTTTTTCTTCCTTGTTGTTGCTGAAGATAGGATGGCCTAGCTTTGGTCACTCAGTGGCCGCTTTACTTACTATCTAGATATGGTTGTCAAAAATATCAGTTCCTTTTTTGACGAAGAAATAAGTGATGAGGGCGTATGTTTTGGTCCAGGGGTGATTATGAGAAGGCATGACTCCTTAATTTTCCCGTTTTGGGGCACGATAATCGTCAGTGTATGCGACCAAACTAGTTTATCCACTTCAGAATCTGGGGAAACACAGAATTCTGTGTTCAGGACATGGTTCCTGAGGTAACTGGGAAGCAGCTAGTATTCCCATCCTCCTTCAGAAAACATCCCTTCATCTCACGTGCCAGAACCATCTTGAAATATATCTCAGAAAGCAAAATGTAGGATGGAGAAGGTGAGTGAGCACCTCAACTCTAACCCTGGGTGGCCTGTATCAAAAGGAAGAGATGGAGCAGCAAAAGCAGAGATTTACAGCAACTTTCTGAGTAGCTTAAGAAAACTTATTCAGATTTATTCCTCCTAAGGCAACAAAGACCTCCCACCCCTCAGCACTAGGAGGAAACATACCTGTAGGAAGTTTTTGTACATTTTGTGGTTGTTTCAAGGGCTTTTCTGTTGGGATAAATCACCCTGGCCTAATTCAAATTGAAAGAGTAGAGAGCGCTTGCAGGGGGAGAAGGGGCTTGATTCATTTTATACTGTCTGTTTACCACGAAGCTGAAGTTGGTTACTTATTCCCAGTTCCTTATTCGCACTTCCTTATTCCTTATTCGTTATTCGCAAAGCCAAAGAAAAATATTGTGGGAAAACTGAAAAGCTCTACACTCCAAAATGAAGTTTGCAGGAGTACATAATATACACCTTCAGGCGGGGCGGGGGGCGTCGGGGGGAGCGGCGCAGCCGCGACCCCCAGGGGCCCAGCTGTCTTTGTCTTTGTCTTTGTCTTCGTCTTTGTCTTCGTCTTCCCCCCCTCCCCGCCGCGATGGGGGTGGGGATGGGGATGGGGATGGGGATGTTTATTTTTGGCAACCTCTTCATGCAAAACTTAAAACTTTTGTGGTACAATGTTGTAATGTTATAAAAAGGTAAAAATTTCATAAAATTGTATTTTTACTAACAATCCAACTCAAATAAGTATATATATAATTCAAACAGTATTGCTTCTTTAATCATATTAGGCATAAATATTAAACATAACTTTTAATCATTAAATAAAAAGTATTAAATACTTGGTAGTTTTATCTTAAATCTTGAGCAGCTTGAAACCTTCAAGTGAGAACTGAAAATACGTTTCTCTGTTTTAGAGAAACTATTTGTCAGTAAAAAATAAACAGGATGGATGTTTTTGTTGCACTCTCCCAACCAGGAGACAGACTTCTCCTAAGAGTTTAATGGCTTCTTTCTTTAACAAACACTAGTCTTTTTCATTAAGTGAGGTATCAAAATATAAATGATTATTTAAATAAAACATAGAAAAATAGAACTGATGAACACAAGAATTAAGTTTCCTAACATTTTTTAATGAAATGTAACTCAGTCAGATTAACGAAGAAATGCATTCAAGTTACCGTAGCACATATTACAAGGATAAGTTTCCTGCCTAGATCTTCATGAGATTTCTTTTGGCCAAAACCCTGATCTCCTATTTGGATTACCATTTTTATATATTATCTTATGCATAAATCTAAGATCTTTTCATATGATAACATAGATAAATATCAAACCAATCATAATTTAATTATTTTTTACTATTTCCAATCATGTGACATTCTACCTAGCCGAAAGTACCACTATGCCCAGCTGCAAGGTAAGAGATATGGATAGTAAAAATGACAGGAAAAGTTACATGACCAGGTCATCCTTGGTCTCTGCTAACAATTACAGAACATTTATCTGATACTGTTCACTATTTTTAATTGGCTGTCAAAGATAAAGAAGCACCAGTTATACACCGTACTAGAAAAAGAACTACAGTGAAGTTCATACAGCGTTATTTAGAATGCATATGTTTCACTAAGTATGTGTTCTAAACCATAATCAGCAGTCTACTGTTTTGAATCCCACTACTGACATGAGCTCAGTAGGTGGCCTTGGGTCAGCCACTCCTCTCAGCCCCAGCTCCATTGTGGGGATAAGAATTATACTAACTTGTTCACTGCTCTGGGTGAGGCACTAATATGTGTAGAAGAGCGGTATATAAGCACAGTTATTATTATTATTTATATTTCCATGACGCCATCCCTTGACCTGTGAAATTAAGTATTTTGATAAATATGAAAGTGATACAAAATATAAATGCATTGCATAATGTGTGAGTGTACGTATACAAACTTTAAAAATTTTATTGGATAATACCGCAAAGCATGATTACTGAGAAAGCTGCTTTCACTGCTTTCAGTGTGGAGAGCTGCTTGTAGATCAAAACAACCTGGCGAGCTGTCTTCATGCAGAGTGCACGATTCTCTTGGCTTCCAATTCTGCTTTCGTTCAGCACGGGTAAATCAATGTGTCAGCAGCAGTAAACATTTGTATCACTCCTCTCTGAATGAACTTTTAAATTTTACTTCCTATTGTGTCAAAGCAATTAAAATTAACAATACAGTTACTAAGCTGCTAAGATCAATTAATGGCTCTTTGGCTTTATCTATTGATCTAGTGACATCTTCAAAACCCACTGGTAACAGACTATACATACTTCTCTTCTATCCACAATATATACACAAGGATTAATTACATATTCTTATCTTCTAAATTACATATTTAAATGACATATTCTTATCTCCTAAATTAATTAGTCAAACTCTTACATCAAGGATTGGTGACAAGTTGTGGACAGACTATGCTTGGACAGAATGTACACTGAGAATAAATGACATCAAACAAATTGAAAACTAAATAAATCACTTTTATTTAACAAATAAATTTCTCCTGAAGTCTCTTTAGAAATTAAACAATAGAAACAAACTATGTGGTATTCCTCAAATCCACGTGTAGGATGCTATGGAAGTGGTACTTAGAGGGAAATTCATCTCCATTGCCTCCTGTCATGAAGAGCAAAAAGAAAATATTAGAAATGAAATGATATCTAGAATAAGAAAACTAGAAGATGAACACAAAAAAGGCCACCCAATCTATAAACTTACTTGCTTGAAAATTAAAGGAAAAAACCTCCTCACATTCTATACAAGCTATTAAAGGCACCCAGGAAAAACTCAAACTAATTCTGTAAATACTACCAAACCATTTGTACATCAGACAATCCAGACACTAATCATATTTTAAATTATTTAACGTCACAGGAAATTATTTGCAAAAAAACTCACAAGAACATAAACAATATCTTGACCAACCAATCACAACAGAAGATGTTACAGTCACTATCAAATCCTTGAAAAAAATAACAAAGCTTCAGACAGGGATGGATTCCCTGCCAAATTTTTACAAAAAAATACATTCACCTACTTTCAACTCCACTAACTGCCACATGCAACTCTGTTATGATAGGAGGTAGCATCCCTCTATCTGGGTCAGAGGCTGAAATAGTAGTTACTCCAAAAAAGGACGATATTACAAATAGTAAATCTTTGCAACCAATACCCTTACTGAATCAAGACCAAAAGATCTTTACCAGCATATTTGCCAAAAGATTGTCTAAATTTAAATAACCAACTACATTCACCTTGACCAGACTGGCTTTATGCCATTAAGGAATCTTATTGACAATACACGTAACACTTTAACTATAATTAATTTCTGTGAAGCATACAAAATCCCTGCATTACTTCTGGCCTTTGATATAGAGAAGGCATTCAATTAAGTGGAAATACCATATCTAAAACTTTTACTTCATAAATGGGTTTTGGCGACCAATTCTAAAATGCCATTAATGCTCTTTATCTTTCTACAAAAGCTACAGTTAGGACCAGCAATGTACATTTGATAGATATCCATATAGCAAGGGGAACTAGACAAGGCTGTCCCCTTTGTATTGTCAAAGGCTTTCACGGCCGGAGAATGATGGTTGTTGTGGTTTTTCCGGGCTGTATTGCCGTGGTCTTGGCGTTGTAGTTCCTGACGTTTCGCCAGCAGCTGTGGCTGGCATCTTCAGAGGTGTAGCACCAAAGGATAGAGATCAGTGGTGACACTGAGAGATCTCTATCTTTTGGTGCTACACCTCTGAAGATGCCAGCCATAGCTGCTGGTGAAACGTCAGGAACTACAATGCCAAGACCACGGCAATACAGCCCAGAAAACCCACAACAACCATCGCTGTCCCCTTTCCCCATTTCTTTTTGCCATAACTATAGACAGGGCCGGTGCTACCATTAGACCAACTAGGCAGCCGCCTTGGGCACAGACCTCAAGAGGGGCATAGTTTTATACAAATTACTTTCTTGAAAAAAATGCAACTGAGAAAACCTATTGAGCACCCCCGAAATGGTCCTGTCCACAGACATCAAGCAGCTCAAAAGCTCACGGTAACATTTTTATTTATTTATTTATTTATTTATTTATTTATTTATTTAATACCCTACCCTCCCCACAGATGGCCTAAGGGTGGCTAACATTAAAAAATACATTAAAATCACAGAAACATAAAATCAATATTTTTAAATGATTAAAATAGTCCAGGAGCAGGCTATTTAAACAAATATTGGGAGTCCTTATACAAGCATGACAGATGGCTGAGGGCAGCTCTGGAAGAAATGGTGGTCTTAGATGGAAGGACACTCACTGGCACTCAGCCAAAGGCCCAGCAGAACATCTCCGTTTTTCAAGCCCTGCAAAACTGTAACAGGTCCCACAGGGCCCAGATCTCCAGCGGGAGAGCATTCCACCAGGCCAGGGCCAGGGCAGAAAAAGCCCACGCCCTGGTTGAGGCCAGATGGATGTCCTTTGGGCCAGGGACCACCAGGAGTTGCTTGTCTGCAGAGCACAACTCCCTGCAGGGGACGTAATGGAGGAGGCGGTCCCGCAGGTATGGAGGTCCCAGTCCATGAAGGGCTTTAAATACCAAGGTTAACACCTTGAACTGGATCTGGAACTCCACTGGAAGCCAGTGCAGCTGGCACAGCACATGATGAATGTGCGCTTGGATGGGCGTTCCGGTAAGAACGCGTGCCGCTGCATTCTGGATCAGCTGTAACTTCCGGGTCAGGCCCAAGGGCGGTCCAGGATAGAGTGAGTTGCAGTAGTCTAGCCTGGAGGTGACCATTGCATGAATTACTGTGGCCAGGTCCTGGGGTGAAACATAGGGCGCCAGTTGCCTGCCCTGTCAAAGATGAAAAAAGGCAGACCTGGCAACAGTCATGACCTGGGCCTCCATTGAAAGTGTGGCATCCAAGGTCACACCCAGACTCCTCACCATCAGTGAAGGTTTCAATTCTACCCCATCGAGGGCTGGGAGCCGGTTCCCAGCTCGAATGCCCCATGATCCAGACACAGAACCTCTGTCTTCAGGGGATTCAATTTCAGGTGACTCTGATGTACCCATACTGTCACAGCCTCAAGACCCTTGACCAAGGAATCCAAAGCAAGATCGGACTGGCCATCTGTAATGATTCCAAGTAAATGTATCTTTAAATGCTTGATGAGATAGATGAAGAGTGGGGGGTGAAGGAGATGGATGAGTGAGTGATATGATTGGTTGAGGACTGAGAGGGTGGGCGGAGTGAATGCAGTTTGAGACTGAGAGTAGAGAGAAAATTTTTAGTCAGAAGAAAACAGGCTAGCTGTGTGCTGCCTGAATATGTTGAAGTGTTTATGAGAGAAATATAACCTGTGTGGAACCTGAACTGAGCATGTTTGTGAAAGGACACTCAGTCAGGGAAAGAGAGGCCAGCTGTGTGAATGAGAGTAAATGAAGTAACTTTAAGAACTGAGAACTACATTTATGAAACCGATACGCTTCTTGACTAAATAAAAGTTTATTTTTGTTTTGTTATATCCCAGTGTAGCTGTTATTGCTATATCCCATTCCTATCTTCAGGGCCACATAGAACCACGAAGGAGCCTGACGCTTAGGAACATTACCAAAGGGAAAATTTAAATAAAATATCTTGGAATAAAATATTCCTGGTGGCAGCAGACTACCCAGAGGGTTAAGGGATAGATTAAAAGAAAAATCTACCCTAAAGAAAGTAAAAGTCATAACACCATCCATCAGCAGATAGAGCTGAGTGTCATCCGCATACCGGTGACAACCTAGCCCAAAGCTGCGGGCTAACCGGGCAAGGGGGCACATATAGATGTTAAATAGCATCGGGGAAAGAATCGCCCCCTGAGGGATGCCACATACCAAAGAATGGTAAGCAGACATCTGTTTCCCGAGTGCCACCCTCTGTCCTAGATTTTGAAGGAAGGAGTTCAGCCATTGCAGGGCTGTTCCACGAATCCCCACATTGGCAAGGCAGTGGGTCAGAAGATTATGATTGACCATGTCAAAGGCTGCTGTAAGATCTAAAAGTATCAGCAGTGCTGACCCACTCCGGTCCAGGTGTCGCCGCAGATCATCTGTGAGGACAACCAGAGCCGTCTCTGTACCATGGCCAGGCCTGAAGCTGGACTGGAATGGATCCAGGATAGAGGCATCACCCAGGTATACCTGCAGCTGTTCCACTACTGCCCTCTCAATTACCTTACCCAGGAATGGAATATTTGAAACTCGGTGATAATTGGCTGGATCAGCAGGATCCAGTGATGGGTTCTTTAATAAGGACTGCAACACTGCCTCTTTCAGTGAGTCTGGAAAAAACCCAGAACTCAGAGAAAGATTAATGATGTCAGCTAATGGTGCCCAAATCCCATCACCACCACTTTTCACCAGCCATGATGGGCATGGGTCCAGTGGGCACATGGTAGGTTTCACGCATGCAGGACCCTGCCCACCTCCTCCTGGGAGAGTGGCCTGAATTGATCTAATATCAACCCTGAGGACAACCAAGGGGCCTCCAGTACATATACTGCATCAACTGTGGTGGACAGATCCCGGTGGAGTGACAAGATCTTATCCGCAAAATAGTCTCCAAAAGCCTCACAGCTTATTACCGAATTTACATTTTTATTTGTCCCATGCGTGAGGGATGTTAAAGACCAAATCACTCTGAAGAGTTGTGCCGGGCGAGAACTAGTGGACGCAGTGGAAGCTGCATAGTAGTCTCTCTTTGCAGCTTTCAGTGCCATCTCATAGGCCTTCATAAACGTCCTATAAAACGTTCTTGTCATTTCATCATGAAGTCGCCGCCACACTCGCTCTAACCGTCTCAGCTCCCATTTGATTTGTTGTACCTCATCAGTATACCAAGGAGCTACTCTAGTTCGGGGGCGGAGAGAGCGACGGGGAGCGATCTCATCAATAGCTTCAGAGAAACGGGCATTCCAGTCCTCTATCAGCTCATCCAATGAGCCACCAGGGGGCATCGGATCCTGCAGAGCGTTCTGTACCATAAATGTGTTGGAATATATGTGTGTTGCAAGGTCTGAGATTGAGTCATTATGGGGTTAATGTGTTTACCTACCATGCTATCATTTAGATTGACCTGGAAGGGGAACCTGGCTCAAAGCCAATAATCTGCAAGCCTGGAAACCTTGAGAGTGTTTGCAAACTGTTATTGGTCAACAGGTCAGGTGATTTTCTTTCAGGGTCAAGAAGACAGAGGAATAAGAAGATTCTCCATTCAGTTATCCCAGCTCTTTGTTTGTAACCAGTAGTGAGAATGTAGCTCCAGGCATTTGTTATTTTGTAGGCAATCCTGTTAACCTTTTTCCTTTAGAAGTAAATGATTTTAAAAGCTAAACTCATGTGCTGATTCTCTATTGATTCAAGATCCATTGCACCTCTGAAGAAAAGCTATTTTTTAACCTTTTTCCCCAACCAAGTGGATCAGTTGAAGTAATTATTAAGGTGAAAAAGATGCTAGCGATTCGTGTATATTGTTCTTTGAATAACAGCAGTATGGTATGGCTTTGGATAGGCAATATGAGATCATTAACTCTCAAAAAAGGGAAACCTTATGAGTTATATCATCCTGCTTTCAGATAATACTGCCAGTCATTGCTGCATCTCAAAAAAGTCTAGGAGACTCAAAGTTATCTCAGAAGTCTCAGTCAACTTGAGAGGAACAATCCTTACTGAAACTACTCCTTTTTAGCTCTCCAGAGAGCCAGCTAAAAAGAAGAAAGCAAACAAAGTAACTGCAGACAAAAGTATCTCCTTTTCAAGTACAACATAATTCTCTCTCTCATTGTCTCACAGCAAACATGAGAAGGGGGTGGGAGTAGAAGACACTCTGTTGTGCCAGCCAGGGAAAAGGTGGGGAAATAGCTTCCAATGCTACAAAAAGAAACTTTTCAGCAACTTGAGGAAGCCAAGCAAGAAGTGAGAAGGAAAACAAAAGGGAAAAGGTGAGAAACTGCCTCCAGAGCTAAGAAAAAACCCCACTTCATAGAGCAAACTGTATCCCAGCAACACCAAGAGAAGAGGCAGAGTGGAAAACACTAAATCTTCACAGCTATTCTGCTGTGTCTGGAAAGAAATGGGCAGAAAGTCAGCTTCATGGCTGCAATAAAAGGGAGGAAAGTAGGGAAATTCTACTGTAGCAATGCGCAGAGCATACTTGCTGCAGAGGAACAAGTGCAGGGAAAAATACCTCTGCATTAGAACCTACAACTATATAGTCAAGCTTTTAAGGTTTCCTCAAAATCTGAAAATCCTTTAAAGAGTTATGATGACCTCGTCCAATCCTTAAGGCCAATCCTTCGGTAGGTGCTCGAGAGGAAAAACTGGTCAATACCAATTTGTCATCTAAACCTTGGTTTGATCAAAGCTGTATTTGTGCTAAAAATGCTTTAATCTATGCCTATAAGCTAGCACTGAGAGCTGATGAAAAGACCAGACAGGATGCATATCGTTCTCTTTCATTTTTAAAAAAGAAATATAAATCACTGGTTGCCCGCTGTAAGAAAGAACATACCAGAAAACTGTGGGCCAATATAATTGAAGCAGCTACGAGCAAAAACTCAGTGGTGTTCTGGAAACTAGTGTCAAACCGTGCCTCCACAGCCGCCTCCTCCTTGGCTTCCTGTATCCCCCCAGATAAATGGACTTCTTTTTTCCAAAAAATGTATGATGATCCTATTCAACCCCCTCCTGCCCTAACAATAGAAAATCTGGCCAAATGCCCCCCAGTTCATGCCGAAGAGGTAAAAGCTTATATTAGCCAGTTAAAGAATGCAAAAGCCCCTGGGCTTGATGGAATATCTCCAGAATTACTAAAAACAAATAAGGACTGGTGGGCAACTTTCCTAGCCTCCCTATTTACTTATATTGATGAAACCGGCTACATCCCCAATGATTGGGGAATGGCTATAGTAGTCCCCTTCCATAAGAAGGGAAAGAAGGAGGATCCATCCAATTATAGGCCCATCAGCTTACTAAGCATTGTAAGCAAATTGTCTACAAAACACCTGCTGGAGAAATTTTCAGACTGGCTAGAACAGGAGGATATAATTGCTGATGAGCAAGCTGGGTTTAGAGCTGGCAGGTCAACAATAGATCACTGCCTAGTAATGCAACACCTTGTAGAGAAATATGCTACAGGAGACCAAGCATCACTTTACCAGGCATTTGTTGATTTAAAAGCAGCTTTTGACACAGTCTCTAGAAATAGACTTTGGAGGAAACTGCAGGCCTCCTCTATTGATAGGTGACTGCTGTTCCTTTTTGGGGCTATGCACAAGCAAACTGCCCTGAGTAAGGTGCAGCCGAATTGGGCATTTGACTGACCACATTCAAACTTACAGGCAGGTGTGCCTTCTAGCCTCCTTTATGTTTATCTTCTACATCAACAATTTGGTAAACCTTTTGAATGACCCTGGATTGCACCCTCCCAAATTATCAAATAGGCACATTCACGTACTGCTCTATGCAGATGATGCTGTATTACTTTCTAGGACCCCCATAGGGCTGAAACGAGCCCTAAAAAAATTCTCCCAATTCTCTGATACTGAACACCTTCTAACTAATTACCAAAAAACTAAGATCCTGGCTTTCGATAAAAATCCAAAGATCAGACGATGGGAGCTTCAGAGGCATCAGTTAGAACAAGTTACCAGCTTCAAATATTTGGGTGTAGTTTTGCAAGCCTCAGGTACCAAAATAACACATAGCAGCTTCATTGCTGATGTGGGAGAAAAAACAGCACACAGTATACTGAAATTCTATCGATCACAAGGGGGGCAGTATGTACCGGCTGCACTCAGATTGTTTAAAGCCAAACCATTGGGCCAATTAGTATACGGATCATTCTTAGGGCTGCCATCCTCCTCTTTCTCTCAACTTGAGAGAGTGCAGTCCAAATTCCTTAGAGCCCTATTACAAGTGCCCAAATGCATGCCTAACTCATGGGTTAGACTGGAAACAGGAATGTTAAGGGTAGAGGCCAGAATCACCACCCTTTCCATTTTCAAATGGCTGTCAGGATGTCTAAACCCACAAGGTCTGCTCCCTCTGTTATTCCAAGACAAATTTCAATCTAATTGGCAAAAGGCGACTCTGAAATCCCTGGGAAAATTGGGTCTTTCCCCTCAAAGTTTGCTAGTCATGGGGTTAGACCGAGCAAAATCACTCATTAAGCAGAGAGCGACAGACATTGAAAGACAAACAGATTTACTTAGAGCACCAGGTTTTATTTCTTCAGATACTACTAAATATATTGCCGCTCCTGCAGCCTACTTTTACTGTCTTGAATCCAGTAACTTCAGAAGGGCTAGAAGTTCAACTCTACCCTCTGCCATTCTGGAAGGAAAGTTTAAAGCTGTCCATTACTCTCTTAGGCTTTGCTCCTATCCCCTAAGAGAAATTGACTCAATGGAGCACATCTTCTTTAACTGCCCAAGTCATAGTAAAATTAGAGCGGAAACCATCAGTCCATTAGTAGAAAGATGCCCTGGAAGTTCAAATAAAATCAAACTTGATTATCTTTTGTCTGATCGGAATCACCAGACAACACATCAAGTAGCAAGATTCTGTGGCCAGGTCTACAAGCAACGTAAATCGCATAAGGCAGACTAAATGTATTTTAACCTTTTAAACAACTAATTTATGATGATCTTATTTTTTTACTCTTATATTTATTCATCGTTCTTCCCCTGTATCCAGTCTCGACTGTTTTTAAACTGATTTGCAAATGGTTTTATATGTACTGGTCACAGACTGTAATAATAAACTTGACTTGACTACCTCTGCACTAAGAACAGCAGAAATACCTGAACCTACTTCATGGGGTGAATTATCCTAGCTACCACCAGAAGAAGCTGAGAAATGGAGAAAAGCGGAGGGTGTGGTGTCGGTGTTGAAGAGAATGATAGCACATTGAAAGAGCTCCGTCTCTCCCATGCCTGAAATTTAAGATTTATGTTGGAAGGGCAAAATAAAAATATTTACCCTTCCAACGTAAAGATATACTAAGAGATCCGAAATGCAGATTCATATTTATTAAAGGCACTACAGAAAACCAAACTTACACATTTGGCTAAATTTATGCCCCAAGCCAAAACAGCCTAATGAAATTCTAAAACAAAGTTCATTAGAATACACATGTATCACTTAGTATAATGTGCTCTAAACCATATTTTCATAACAAACCCACAGAAACAGCAGCAACATAATCTAAGAGTATAATGGAGAGCAAAAAAATAGAAACAGAAGGATTAAAAGTACCTTGCTCACTAGGTTGGAGGCAAGTTCTGACAACAGGGCCAACAACAAAGATTCTCAGGTCAAACTCCATGGTCAAGTAACAGATTCCAAAATCAAAGACTGTGACCCACCAAGGCTCAGGCAGCCAGAACCGAAGAGCTCACCAACAGCCAACTCCAGAATACCACAATTGTGACTAGCTAATCCCATGCTAGCTGCGGCCTTATAAAGGGAGTTTCTCCTACAGGTGAGGCTGGGTTCATTAAGCTTCTTTCTCCAAGCTGGCTCATCTCTGCTAATCAGGAGGAGTAGATCAGATCCTGTACTGGCTCTCCTGACATTTCCTCAGCAGGGGGAAGGCCGTGGGCTGCCAGGTATGCGCTCCTGTGCTTGGTCCATGCCTCTGCCCTTACCCTCAGCCTTCGCTGCTCCTGGGGTTCTTTGGGAGACAGTGGCAGATCTGGCAGCAGGCAGGTCCATGCTAAGGCCACCTGTCTTGATGACACTGTGGTTGCCAACCCTCCTGGAGATCCCCACAAATTACAACTGATCTCCAAATGACAGATTTTAACATTCTCCAAGACATGGAGGCTTCTTAGGCTGGCCTATGTGGAATTATACCCCACATAGGTACTACCTGACAATTGATGTCAACCAACCTAGAGAACTCTGAGAGTTACAAATGACTTTCAAATGACAAGTTTAAATTATCTCAAACAGAATGGTGGCTTTGGAGTGTGGCTTCTGTGGAATTATACACCACTGAGGACCCTCCATATTATGATTGCCGTACCTGGAGATCTCCCTCCATTTCAGCTGAACTTCATATGTCCTATTTTACCTAAATTGGAGACAATGGTGGTATTGGGTATTGGCAACTGGGGTGTCTGAAGCACCTCCTTACAGTAATTGCCAACTTGGGGTTACGGGGGGCTTATATTTTCACCACTTCCTTATTCAAAGCCATGTCTAATACAGGGTGCTTGGAGGGAGGCCACATTCGAGGACTTAGGTCCAGAACCAGAGACTGGATCAGCACCAGCACATGTCCTCTTGTAGGGGACAGTTTCTGGAGTTCACGGGAGTATGATTTGGGGTGATCCAAAGATTGTTTTGGGTTTCAGAGGGCTTATATTTTCCCCACTTCCATATTTAAAGCCATGTCTAATATAGGGTGCTTGGAAAGAGGCCACATTTGAGGCCTTAGGTCCAGAACCAGAGACTGGATCAGCACCAGCACATGTCCTCTTGTAGGGGACAGTCTCTGCAGTTCAGGGGTGTGTGATTTGGGGTGCTCCAAAGATTGTTTTGGGTTTCAGAGGGCTTATATTTTCACCACTTCCTTATTCAAAGCCATGTCTAATACAGGGTGCTTGGAGGGAGGCCACATAGTAGGCCATAGGTCCAGAACCAGAGACTGGATCAGCACCAGCACATGTCCTCTTGTAGGGGGCAATCTCTGGAGTTCAGGGGTGTGTGATTTGGGGTGATCCAAAGATTTTTTTGGGTTTCAGAGAGCTTATATTACTACCACTTCCTTATTCAAAGCCATGTGTAATACAGGGTGCTTGGAGGGGGGCCACATTCGAGGACTCAGGTCCAGAACCAGAGACTGGATCAGCACCAGCACATGTCCTCTTGTAGGGGACAGGCTCTGGAATTCAGGGGTGTGTGATTTGGGGTGATCCAAAGATTGTTTTGGGTTTCAGAGGGCTTATATTTTCACCACTTCCTTATTCAAAGCCATGTCTAATACTGGGTGCTTGGAGAGACGCCTCATTCGAGGACTTAGGTCCAGAACCAGAGACTGGATCAGCACCAGCACATGTCCTCTTGTAGGGGACAGTCTCTGGAGTTCGGGGGTGTGTGATTTGGGGTGATCCAAAGATTGTTTTGGGTTTCAGAGGGCTTATATTTTCACCGCTTCCTTATTCAAAGCCATGTCTAATACTGGGTGCTTGGAGAGAGGTCTCATTCGAGGCCTTAGGTCCAGAACCAGAGACTGGATCAGCACCAGCACATGTCCTCTTGTAGGGGACAGTCTCTGCAGTTCAGGGGTGCGTGATTTGGGGTGATCCAAAGATTTTTTTCGGTTTCAGAGGGCTTATATTTTCACCGCTTCCTTATTCAAAGCCATGTCTAATACAGGGTGCTTGGAGAGACGCCACATTCGTGGCCTTAGGTCCAGAACCAGAGACTGGATCAGCACCAGCACATGTCCTCTTGTAGGGGACAGTCTCTGGAATTCAGGGGTGTGTGATTTGGGGTGATCCAAAGATTGTTTTGGGTTTCAGAGGACTTATATTTTCACCACTTGCTTAATCAAAGCCATGTCTAATACAGGGTGCTTGGAGACAGGCCACATAGTAAGGCTTAGGTCCAGAACTAGAGACTGGATCAGCAACAGCACATGTCCTCTTGTAGGGGACAGTCTCTGGAGTTCGGGGGTGTGTGATTTGGGGTGATCCAAAGATTGTTTTGGGTTTCAGAGGGCTTATATTTTCACCACTTCCTTATTCAAAGCCATGTCTAATACTGGGTGCTTGGAGAGAGGCCTCATTCGAGGACTTAGGTCCAGAACCACAGACTGGATCAGCACCAGCACATGTCCTCTTGTAGGGGACAGTCTCTGGAGTTCAGGGGTGCGTGATTTGGGGTGATCCAAATATTTTTTGGGGTTTCAGAGGGCTTATATTTTCACCGCTTCCTTATTCAAAGCCATGTCTAATACAGGGTGCTTGGAGAGAGGCCTCATTCGAGGACTTAGGTCCAGAACCAGAGACTGGATCAGCACCAGCACATGTCCTCTTGTAGGGGACAGTCTCTGCAGTTCAGGGGTGCGTGATTTGGGGTGATCCAAAGATTTTTTTGGTTTTCAGAGGGCTTATATTTTCACCGCTTCCTTATTCAAAGCCATGTCTAATACAGGGTGCTTGGAGAGACGCCACATTCGTGGCCTTAGGTCCAGAACCAGAGACTGGATCAGCACCAGCACATGTCCTCTTGTAGGGGACAGTCTCTGGAATTCAGGGGTGTGTGATTTGGGGTGATCCAAAGATTGTTTTGGGTTTCAGAGGACTTATATTTTCACCACTTGCTTAATCAAAGCCATGTCTAATACAGGGTGCTTGGAGACAGGCCACATAGTAAGGCTTAGGTCCAGAACCAGAGACTGGATCAGCACCAGCACGTCCTCTTGTAGGGGACAGTCTCTGCAGTTCAGGGGTGTGTTATTTGGGGTGCTCCAAAGATTGTTTTGGGTTTCAGAGGGCTTATATTTTCATCACTTACTTATTCAAAGCCATGTCTAATACAGGGTGCTTGGAGAGAGGCCACATTTGAGGACTTAGGTCCAGAACCAGAGACTGGATCAGCACCAGCACATGTCCTCTTGTAGGGGAGAGTCTCTGCAGTTCAGGGGTGTGTGATTTGGGGTGATCCAAAGATTGTTTTGGGTTTCAGAGGGCTTATATTTTCACCACTTCCGTATTCAAAGCCATGTCTAATACAGGGTGCTTGGAGGGAGGCCACATTCGAGGACTTAGGTCCAGAACCAGAGACTGAATCAGCACCAGCACATGTCCTCTTGTAGGGGACAGTCTCTGGAGTTCAGGGGTGTGTGATTTGGGGTGATCCAAAGATTATTTTGGTTTTCAGAGGGCTTATATTTTCACCACTTGCTTATTCATAGCCATGTCTAATACAGGGTGCTTGGAGGCAGGCCACATAGTAGGGCCTAGGTCCAGAACCAGAGACTGGATCAGCACCAGCACATGTCCTCTTGTAGGGGACAGTCTCTGGAGTTCAGATCTGTGTGATTTGGGGTGATCAAAAGTTTTTTTCTGCTGCAGCTGCCGCTCCTTTCTTCTTATTGAATTGTTCTGGGGACATCCTATTTTGAAGCTGTTTACTCAAGATCTGGGTTCTGT
This sequence comes from Eublepharis macularius, assembly GCF_028583425.1. NCBI lineage: Eukaryota > Metazoa > Chordata > Lepidosauria > Squamata > Eublepharidae > Eublepharis > Eublepharis macularius. The sequence continues at coordinate 172,595,626 of NC_072792.1, forward strand.
AGGACGACCCAGTATAGGTCCCCTTAGAGTGCTGAGTGTTATTAATATGGAGGTGTATAATATGTGCCCCTGCAAACTTCATTTTGGAGTTGTAACTTTTCAGTTTCCCACAATATTTTTCTTTGGCTTTGCCGCTTTGCGAATAACGAATAAGGAATAAGGAACTGCGAATAAGGAACTGGGAACTGGGAACCAACTTCAGCTTCGATGGTTGTTGTGGGTTTTCCGGGCTGTATTGCCGTGGTCTTGGCATTGTAGTTCCAGTTCATTGTAGTTCCAGTTGGCATGGTTTCCAGTTCTGAAAAACACCAAGCTAACAAAACATTCTATCCCCGACAATAGCCCTGCAGAGAAGATTAGCACATCAAGTACCAATCCATATGCAAAAGAACCTCCTCAGGATACAGTAAAGCCTCCCGCCATTAGCATTCCACACCCTGGGAAACTCTTACAAGATGACTCAGCTCAACCCCACCCCTCCTGAGTAGATACAAATGACCTACATCTTTTCCACACTGTGACACTGAGAGATCTCTGTCTTTTGGTGCTACACCTCTGAAGATGCCAGCCACAGCTGCTGGCGAAACATCAGGAACTACAATGCCAAGACCACGGCAATACAGCCCGGAAAACCCACAACAACCATCGTTCTCCGGCTGTGAAAGCCTTCAACAATACAACTTCAGCTTCGTCTGTTTACCTGTTGCTGTGGAACGGGCCCCTCCCTCCTGTGAGTGAACATTCCTTCCGTGTCAGTTAAGATGACTGTTGCTGTAACTGCCTCTCTCTCCTGTGTATAAGCCATGAATATGTTTCTCTCACAGTGTGTTGTTTATTTTACTGTAAATAGTTATTAAATGAAGTTAAACATTATCTTCTTAGATGATTTAACTTCTCACTGGATTCTTCTGTTGCCTCTGCTATACGGTGGTATATCCTGCACCTGGTGAGTGAAAGGATATTGTCCCATCGTGAGGACTGTCTGGTATATTTAATTATATCTCCCCCTCACATTTTCTTCCTGCTGAACCTGTGGATCCTTGTCACTGCAGAAGCTTCTCAGAAATCCTCCAGAGTGTCACATCACCGGGAGAGCGTAATGCCAGTCCTTGGATTGCCAAATCTGGATTGGGCAAGACTTCTTCACGCTTGTGGGAGTGTGAAACAGGTAAGAAGCCCTTTACTCTTCCTTTCAAACCCTCCCCTTCTTCACATCTTCTAACATGTTGAGGGGTACAGCTGTAATTTTACCAAAGTTATGCAAAGAAACCCTTTATTAAGCATATGCATGGGAAACAAGAGAGTGTGTGTCATGTATGCCTGTCTGCATAAATACCATGTATATGTTATGTGCTACCAGTGAATACTCTGGGACTAAGGAGAGTTCTGAGTACCATTCAGTGCCTGTTATTTAGGAGCTTAGTGTGTTATCTTTGCTTTGTAGTTAAACACGTTCACTTTTAGAACCAATGTCCTTGGAGCCAGCTGCACCTAGACGAAACTATGTCTTCCCTGGGAATAGAGATGATTTCATACTCTCTGTAAATGTAGTCTAAACTGTGGTACTAACCTGAGGGTGGGACATTGCCCTATATCTAACCATGCTTTCCCTTAGCACGTCACTTCTGCCAGTTCTACTGTCTGAGCACCTTGAACTTGAGGATCTCTAATTAAAGTTCCTTCAATCAAATCACATGTGTTTGCGCTGTGGAGAACTTAGAGATTTACTTGCAAAGGACTGACAGCAAGTTCTGTATTGAGAATGGTAGGAGGAGTGTGGCAATTTGACCCCCTTGTGTGACCTCTATATTGCTGCCTCACTGATTTCCTTAGGGGGCAAATGGGCAAACTGCTGGGAGGTTGCCCACCACTGGCTGACACCTGAGATCGTAGAATCATAGAGTTGGAATGGGCCTTAAAGACCTTCTAGTCCAACCCCCTGCCCAATGCAGGAACAGCCTAAAGCGTCCCCCAAAAGTATTTGTCCAGCCGCTCCTTGAAGATTGCCAATGAGGGGGAACCCACCACATCCCTAGGCAGCTGATTCTACTGCTGAATTACACTTAACACGAAGAAGTTTTTTTCTAATGTCCAGCCAGTACCATTTCTCCTGTAGTTTAAACCCATTGTTTTCAGTCCTATCCTCTTGCCCACAGGAACAGCTCCTTTCCCTCTCCTAAGTGACAGCCTTTTAAATACTTGAATAGAACAATCATATCTTCAGCCCTCCCCTGGTCATCCTGGTTGCTCTCTTCTGCACCCGTTCCTCTTTATCCATGTCATTTTTGAGGCGAGGCCTCCGTAACTCCATAACTGATCAACACAGTATACAGCGGGACAGTAACATCCTGTGATTTGAATGTTATGCCTTTGTTGATAGGCCCCAAAATTGCATTCACTGTTTTTACTGCTGCATCACACTAGCTGCTCATATTTCGCTTCCCATCCACCTGTATCCCAAGATCTTGTTCACAAACACAGCTACCCAAAAGTGTATCCCTCATCCACTATGCATGCTTTGAACTGTTGTTACCTAGGTGAAGAACTCAGCACTTATCTGTGTAAAATCACATCTTATTCAAATCTGCCCACTTTCCCAGTGTGTTCAGATCTCAATAAATTCTAACCTTGTCCTCAAGGATGTTTGCTACTCCTCCCAGTTTGGTGTCATCTGCAAAGTTAATGAGTAATCCTTTCACACCCTCATCCAGATAATTTATAAAAAAATATTGAAAAGCACTTGGCCCAGGACTGAGCCCTCTGGCACTCCACTGGACACCTCCCTCCAATCAGACACGATCCCATTGACAACTATTCATTGGGTGCAGTTATCCATTCTTTGGATGCAGTTATCCCTATCCATCCAGTCCACAGTCCTCCAGCTTACCTATAAGAAAAGCATGAGGAACCTTGTCAAATGCTCCATGCATTTGCTCTTTTATTGCTTTTTTAATAAAAAACAATCCTGTTGAACATATGCCTGTTTCTTAAAGAGTCCTCTAGAGGAAGCAGTCCTAATATACACTGGTTAAAAGATCCTAGTTACCCTCTTCTTACAGCCTCTTCTTGTTGCACCTATTTGGGTAACCACCTATTTGAGTAACAGTTTAATTAATCTTGTTATACTGCCTAAGCTACTGAGCTGATCTGTACCATCCAACTCCCTCTTTCTTGTTTCTTTCTTTATTTGATTGATAGATTGACTGATTATGCTTCTTTCTCGCTGAGACCTAAGGCAGATTACACCATGAAAGTCAATATGATCAACAGCTAGGACATTCAGTGAGCAAATACGAGAGGCTATGGGTTGCAGAAATTTAAAAACAAGCATAAACACAACCTCGGAGACGAAAACATTGTAGGAACAAAGCATAATTAACTATACATGACATATTTAATGATGCAGAATTTAACCAGTAGGAGTATATCTATGACAACAGACAGCTCCCAGTAGAATAATCAACAGGATTTTTTCCTTTACCAAGGCATACTTCTTAGCCATTACTCACAGTACGGCCCTATTACCTGAGTGAAAAAGCCCTCCTAAATAATTCAGTTCTGCATAGTTTGTGGAAAGCCAGGAGAGTGGGAGCTTTCCTGATCTTGTTGCTTGGAAGTTGTCAGACCAACGTCCCACGGCATCCATCTCCATCGCAGTCAGGACATGGAAAAGTGTCAGGGATGATAAGAAGTTCTGGTGTTGCTATGAACCAACCTGCCTTAACTGCTGGGTAGAGGAGCTGTGATGAAATTTAAGTTCTGTTCAACAGTTGCCAGGTTTGGGCACCAGGGGCAGCTCAGGAACTATGGCACATGCACTTGTCCTGCACGGTAGACCCAATAAATGGCACCTGCTGTTCCCTCTGAGGAAGGGAGAATGGGTCCTGCAACTCCATCCTTTCCACAATGGCAGGATGGTGGGTCATCTTAGAGGCAGCCTCTGCTTCGACACTGGAGGGGCGTCCAATGCTCCATGTATGTCCAGCTGGTGTGTTTTGTCTGGACTTTGCAAGACATGAGGTGCGGACAACACCATTGCTCGATGCCATGAAGTACCCCATCTAGTGAATGCGGGTCAGCGTCTGACCCACCAGGTTGTGGGTTTGTGTATACAAGGCCTCTACATATGCCAACTTGTCTTGCTGGAGGATTTTCTTAGCAGATTGTGGCTGGGTCATTTTGGTCTGCGATGGCCAATGACATCACTCACCTTTTAAGCTTTCCAGAAGGTACCCTCCTGGAGGCCTGGCAGGCGGGCACATGGGGGGTGCCACTGGCCAGTGGCCAGACCCCCTGCCCCCGAGAGGGAAGGTGGCACACCACTGCCTCCCCAAGCCCACCAGGCCCAGTAGCCACAGTCATCAACCACCTTGCTGCATGAACAAAATAGTAGCCTCTGACCTGGAGGTCTGGCTGGCAGACACATGGGGGTGCCACCAGCTGGTGGACAGACCCCCCGCCCTCAAGAGGGGAGGCACATCACTGCCTCCCTGAGCCCACCAGACCCAGTGTTCACAGCCATCAACCACCTTGCTGCATGAGCAGACTAGTAACCTCTGACCCGGAGGCCTGGCAGGTGGGCACATGGGGGGTGTTGCAGGCCAGGAGCCAGACTCCTGCCCCTGAGAGGTAAGGAAGCAAGCTACCGCCTCTCCGAGCCTGCCAGGCCCAGCAGCTGCAGTCATCAACCACCTTACTGCTTAAGCGGAATAGTAACCTCTGAACTGGAGGCTTGGTGGGCAGGCACATAGGATGTGCTGCCAGCCAGCAGCCAGACCTCCCCCCCCCCGACAGGGGATGCAGCAAGCCAATGCCTTCCTGAGCCTTCCAGGCCTGGTGGCCGCTGTCAAAAGCCACCTTTCTGCATAAGCAGAATAGTAGCCTCTGACCCGGCACATAGGGGGTTCCACTGGCCAGCTTCCAGACCCCCTGCCCCCAAAAAGGGAAGCAGCACACCACTGCCTCCCTGAGCCTGCCAGGCCTGGCGGCCATGGTCATCAGCCATCTTTCTACATAAGCAGAATACTAACCTCTGACCTGGAGAACTGGTGTGCCTGAGAGGGTAAGGTAACCTGAGATGGTAGGTGGCATGCCAATGCCTCCCCAAGCCTGCCAGGCCTGGCAGCCACAGTCATTAACCACCTTGCTGTGTGAACGGAATAATAACCTCCAACCCAGAGGCCCACTGGGTGGACACGTGGGGGGTGCCACTGGCCGGCAGTCAGACTCCCCACCCCCAAGAGGGGAGGTGGCATGCCAATGCCTCCCTGAGCCTGCCAGGCCCAGCAGCTACAGTCATCAACCACCTTGTTGCATATGCGGAATCATAACCTCCAACCCGGAGGCCTGATGGGTGGTGCATAGGGGGTGCCACCAACTGGTGGCCAGACTCCCCCTCTCAGAGGTGAGGTGGCCTGCCTTCACAAGGCTATTAATTCTAATAAAGCAATTATGTAAGTGTTCTGCATTGAAACTATGTTACAGTACCTATGACTCACTTACCAATTTGGTCACAATCACCGGGGGATAATTCAGGGCTGTGTTTTTGTTCTCCATGTTTTCAATGTATTGTAATACAACCTCCTCCCCAAAATTTTCATCTACTGAGCTTCATGCCCCAAAGTTGGCCGATCACCCAGTTTACATTCTTCCTTATGCAGATGAGGCTATCTTATGGCCAGGATACATATCTTTTCTTTGGCAATATTATGTATATTATACTTTGGACAACTGAGGTGGGGGCGGAGGTTGGAAAGGAACATGAAGAGCCTTCTGAGAAATTCCACTCCTGTCTTACAAGACAAATTTATGTATGTTCTTCTGATAAGACAGGAGTGAAATTTCTCAGAAGGTTCTTCATGTTCCTTTCCAAACTCCCCTAGGTGTACAAAGTATAATATACATAATATTGCCAAAGAAAAGATCCCCTGAGGAAAAAGGCACAATAGAACACAGGTTATGCTGTGCCCTTGTCCAAAGCTCAGTTCTTGTGCTAGTAGCTCCAGTGCAGAATGGTGCAGGGAAAAAATTCTAGTTACTTATTCAACTCTCCTTCCAAATGCAAAGTTCTTCGATGCAACCCAAACAGAAGCTCTTTGCCTCAGAACCTGTGTTTGTGACAGGCACCAGTCCATGTTTTATAGTAGGGAATAGTCTCCAGAGGGATGTGTTATTTGGGCTTATCCAAAGCTTGTTTTGGGGTACAGCCTCCCCCCAGTTTCTGCAAGTGCTTTTTTTCTTCGGGACTTCCCACTTTGGAACTGTCAGTCAAATTACTGGGCTTTGACCCGGAAACAGCATCAGTCCCCTTGGAGGGCAGAGTCCCCTGAACATGGGGGTGTATGGAGTCTGTGGATCCAAGTTCTATTTTGGGTTGGCAGAACTTTTCAATTCTCCATAATATTTGTGTTTGAGTTAGAAAATAGGAAATGTGAACAAGGAACTGGGAATTCAGAACCAACTTTAGCCTCATAGAATAGAACCATCACTTCGGGAACACAGCAAGGAACACCTCGGGGCACAGCTTAAGTTCCTGACAGGAACCTGCCTACTGTTTTCCGGAATCCCAATAACACCCAGTCCAAAATCCAGTTAATAATAATAGGATTGTATCTGCAGCTGGAGTGCTGGAGTGCTCCCATCCTATGGAGATCAAACTGTCCCCCTCTGTCATTTTCTTCTGCCAGGGGGTGAAGGCTTCTCTGTTGCACCGGGCATTTCCTCCCTGACCCTCCTTCCTATATATCTGTTTTGAATGTCGAGGTGTTTTATTATTGTTTTTATATAATGTATTTTAAACCCTTGTTTTATTTTTTTTTTCATTTGTGGTTTTGGGAACTCTATGATGAGTAGAAAAGAGGCATAAAAATATTTAAAACATAACAAACCAAACAAACAAATAGGTTGCCAAGGGAAGAAAACAGCTTTTTAAAAAAATCAAATTTCAATAAGTAAAATTTTAACTTACTGCTGTGATAAATTCTGATGTTGCTCAGATTTTAAATGGGTAATTTGTATATGAATGTCTTTTCATTTCAGCTTTCCTTTTACCTCCTCTCTGCTGTTCCTTCCACTATCAAAACTCTGATTATAAGCACCAAACTCATTGATGCTCGATACTGGAAACAGCAACAAAATGCCAGAAGTTGCAGAACGGTTGAAGAAAATTAATGATCTTTTCTTTATGACACCAGGACACTCACTTTGTCGGAGAAAGACTAATGTTTAATTTAATTTGACTTCTTGTGGTCTCCTGTTATTAACTGAACTGAGTCTAGTAGATAAAGTGTTTGTTGTCTAAACATCTATTTTCCTTGTTTTGTCCTCTGATGTTGGTCATACTGTGTGTTTAAGCATTTTGTAATTATGAGAAAATATTTTCTTAAAAAAAGAAACCAGACCAGTGACAAATCAAGCTCAGTGTTCCCTATGCTGACTGGAAGCAGCTCTCTGAGGGCTCAGAGGAAGGCCTTTTCGTAGCACTTGCTATCTGACCTCATAACTGGAGATGCCAAGGTTTGAATCCGGGATCTTCTGAATGCGAAGCCAGTCAAGAACGGAATCTCTGGAATCTCTACAATTACCTGAGCAGATTCCCCACGCTACACCATTCTGACAAAAATAGTTCATACAAAAATTTCATATATCAGTGGCAGGGAAATGACATTCAAATAGAACGGCCAAAGAATAAATAGTAGTCAAAGAAATTTCTTAAAGTCCCAAAACGGAGATGCAGTAACAGTCTCTTGAAGAACAGTGATGGACCTTTTTTCCAAGGAAATGTTTATAATGATGCTCTCATCTTATTTTAATATCGTTTGGACCGAACAAGGAAAGGTGGCAGACATCAAGGAATGAAGACCTGGCAAGGAGCCGGTCATCAAAACGCTTGTTTCCAAACTGCATCAGGGGGTCAACATACCTCCCAGCCAAATCTCCAGAATCTGCAATAAAATCCATTGTATCTAATAAAATCATAAAGTCTTTTTACTTTGGCTTATTCGGTTTTTTTGACATTGAGTCTCGCCAACATTGACACCTTGTAAATTTCAAGCGGTAGCCCGACGCACCTCACATTGGCGGTACGCAAATCAATTAGCAAAAGACCAGCTTTAAAGGAACTTCTTAAAGACGCCACATCCCCTGGGAAACCCTTATAGCATATTAAAGGCACAGTTATACATACAACAAGTAACTTGTTTTACTATTTTACTGTTTGAATTGTTACGGCTTATGGCTAAGACAATAAACACGAGTGGAGTGAAGTGAACTGTAACATTGCAAATCAATATCAATCAATAACTCATAGGAAGCAGGATAAATTAAACTCATGGTTCAAAACCAAGGGTGTCATGGCCCGGTCTGAGAGTGAGGTCTCCTCTGGAGGAGAGGAGCCTCGTGTAGCCAGCCAGGACTCCTCAGGAGAAGAGGAGCCCTGTGTAGCCAGCCCTAGCCCTGATTCAGCAGAAGCCAGCAATCAGGAGCAACAGCTGCTGGCTGATCAGAGCTTGCAGCCAGCAGCTGAGACACCAGCACCCTCTAGCCCCTACACCACAGGGGAAGCTCAGCCAGGGACTTCTACAGGTGCAGCGCAGCCAAGAGCCTCCACCCCCCCAGGTTCACCCATGTCCAAGGAACGCCGCAGGCAGCGCCAGAGACTGGAACTGCAGGAGAGACGGCGCAGTGCTCGTCTCTTGAGCCAACGCCAGCTGCTGGAGAGTGATGATGAGTAGTGTCAGGATGGAGCCCCAGCAGCTGGCTGAAAGCCACGCCTGGCTATAAGAGCCAGTCTGGAGGAACTGCCGGGCGTGGAAGCAATGTGTCTATTGCCTGCAACCACTCCGTGTTCTGCGAACCTTGCCCATGCCTACGCCTGCTTTTGGACCTGACACTACCGGTAAATGACCTTGGACTGTACCTGACCTTGCTCTTGGACTCTGGACTCACTCCTGGCGTTATTTCGTGCTCTGACCACTAGTTTGACCTGGCTTTTGCTCTTGGAACTCCCCTCAGACTCTGCCATTAAGGTTTGGACTTGAACCATCCTGCTTGGGCTGGCCCAGCCCGTGACAGAGGGTTTCAAAAGCCCTTGATAAGACTGAGATCCTATTCTGTACCCAGGATGATGGGAAGTAACTAGGCATGTGCCTTCGATGTCTGGCATTGCCCCAGTTTACTATCTCAGGCATTGTAAGAAATATGGGAAACATGTTCCATGTTCATTGTATGATTTAAATTTACTGTCTAGCAAGGACTGAGCTGTCAATCACAGAATCAGTGTATCGTCATGACTAGGGTTTAGGATCAGGATCCCCGTGGGAGACAGAAAGTACGTAGGAGAACATAGACCATTGTATATACTTAGAACATTGTATGTAGTCTACCATCTTAGGGGGAGATACACTATGGGCATTGGATGTAGCAGATGCCATGTTGGAAGTCAAATTTCACAGCATATCTCTGCAAAGTTGTGACACAATAAGTGGACATCTGTACAGATGTTGGAGGTCTTCCTCCACCATTATGAGGAAGGAAGCTGACTTTTCCTTGACTGGCAGCTGAGTATCAAGGACTCTCTCTAAGTGCTACTTTTTTATTTATTTAGAGAATTAATATGCTGCCTCTCCAATGTCCCACACAAGGAGGCTTGAAAAGTAAAAACATGGTAATAATGTCATAAGATTTAAATATATGGAAACAAATATTTGTTTAAAAGCCAGGAAATAGAGCCACAAGCAAAAAAAAACCCCAGCATTAAAAACATTCTGCAACCTGAAATGATACTCATAAAATGGTCCTCAGACTACAAGCAGATTAGAAGAAGAAATTTAAAAGAGTGAAAAAGAAATGTTTTGGCCTGGTGCCTAGTGAAAGTAAGGCATGCCCCATGCAAGTTTATAGTAGAAGTGTTCTTCTGTTTATTATTCTTAACTATTTTAATTGACCCCCCCCCCCTTTTGTTCTCCAAGGAGTTCAGGGAAGCATACAAGGTTTTACCCTCCCCTGATTTATCTTTGAAGCCATCTTGTAGGGTAAGCTTAGACTGACAATGTGTGACTGGCCCAAGGTCAACCAGCAAGCTTACATGGAAGAGTAGGAATTTGAACCTGGAGTCTCTCAGATCCTAGCATAAAACCATTACACTACACTGGCTTTAAGCTCTCCTCAGTGGCACTACCAAGAAGCAAAAAAACTGCCTGGCACCTCCTCTAGTATGTGAGATGATTTTGCTAAATGGGTGTTATTTCACCACCAGTCCCTGTGCTTCAGCCCCAGGGGAATTGGGTGGATGTTTAAAAGCACAGGGAGTCTTCAGTGTTTCATTACTTTGGAAAGCCTCTTCAGCCAAGCTTTGAAGGAGACTGTAGATGATTCCTCTTTGTCAGTAGCAAGAGGCAGAAAACCTCCCACTTCTGGCAAGAGACATTTGCAAGGAAAGAACAGGCTAAAGCGCTCAACTAGGTGCTGGGAAATGCGTCCCTTGGCCCTTTTCCTCTTTGTAGCCTGCTTGCCCGCTGTTTGGCAGATGGAGCAGAAGGCACTGGATGAATTTGTGAACCTTCTTGACCCTCACTACAGTTACACAGTCCTGGAGAAGAAGACTTTCAACTTTCTTTACGATTTCACTGTTATTACCATCAACATGACTTCCCAGAAGTGGCTGGATGGTAAGTACCAATGCAGGGAATGTTATTCGGACAGCTCTTGGAGTGAAAAGGATGAGGGCAACATGTTCGATTTGGTGAGGGAGGCATTGAAATAGGAATTTGCTTTGGATGGGAAGTGGACAATTATAGGAACTTCCAAGGTCCCACTGGTTTGGATACAAGGATATACCGCGCCTTTCTTTTCACCCCAGAGCCACCTATCAGTGCCCCAAAGGTGCTGCTATGGGTTGAAACACCCACAAGTACTAAGTACAGGATGGCATGGGTGACTGCAGAGAGGAAGAAGAAGCAAGTGAGATTTCTCCTTCTGCCTCTTGCATCAGCAGAGCCTGTGGCTCAGGAAGGAAATAAGTGGAAAGGATATATGGGAATTATTGCTGTTGGTCTAATTTGGCAGAGAAGTAGGATCTTCCCTACCAGAACTTTGGAACTACCACTGATGAACTTTGCACTGATTCCTGATTGGTGCAACTTCATATCTGATATCCTACTGGAGAAAACTTCAGGATTTGGACTATTATAAGATAATACAACCAACCTTTGAAAGAAGGGCACTAGAATACGCATGGGAATTGCACATGGTATATGTGTTGAGATAGACTGGGAATATGCTGATAATATCCAGAAGATGACCAAATGGTTCTTCCTGGGTCGGCTATTGTGCCATCCAGGAATTGTAATTGCAAAGAGATTTTGTTTATTTAACTAGCAAAATGGGTCAGGTTTTATGGTCAAGGAAGTGTGAGGAGCTCTGGATGAAATGATTTCTTGTGGCACCAGGTTCGTTGGGCTGTACCCATGCTGTGAGTGGCTTTTATCACTTTCTTTGCTTCGACCAGGACAGTTTCCTTTAGTTGAAAAAGAGATGCATTTCCCCTTACATCTGGCATTGTGAGAGCAAACTTTCTTGGGGCATATTTCTTGCATTCCTAACATCTTAAAGTCAGGTGATTTTAGGAGTTATTTGTCCCATGTCTCTGATTGAAGTTAGCCACAGGACCATTGGAACATACATATTACTGGTCTTTAATGGGACCAATGGGCTCAGTAACGGGGGGCAGTGTCAGATTCACACTACAGCGTATAGAGATTGGCTTTGGGGTCCCCACCCTTTACTATGTATCCAGGGCAAGATAGACCCTTGGTCTTCTGGACAGAAGAAGGGAAACAGAAGCAGCAACCAGAAAGGTAAAAATCATTAATTGATCAAATGACCCTCTTATACCTACCAGAGGATGAAGAAATTTTGTTTTCTGTAACATTTCTTCAAAGATTGCTCCATTCAGCTCTGTTTTAATTACTCTTCTGTGAGTTTTTAATATGTATTTTAGTTTTGTTTTAATTGTTTTAATGATTTCATGACCTGATGTGTAGCTTTTTCCTTTTAATTTTTAGCTATTATGGTGACTGAAATGTGGCATACAAATTTCATTGTTAATGATGATAATTACAACGATAATGCAGAATGCAGAATTGTATGTTTCTCTTCCCAGAATCTGAAGTGGACAAACCAGTCTGGAGCCATAATTTGACAATCTATGTGCCCAAAACTAGGAAGGTGGAAAAATCATGTCTCCTCTTCATCAGACCTGACAAAAAGGATGAATCGACTTCACCTGATCCCTTCCATTTTAAAGACTTTGGAGCATTAGTACTGTCAACAAAATCGTACGTGAAAAGAGTCACTAAGTGACAGAAACTACCCCATGGTGTCTTAGGGCAGCTGCTCTTTGCAACTGGCAAAAATGAATGTTTACCAGTCTGAGAATTAAGAACCATGAGAGATTCCCACACCCTTGAAATATACAATTTTTGAATTTATTTGGTACATTTCTGTCCCGCCTCTCCTATAAGGAGGATAAGCAGGCATACGTTAATCTTACCCCTCCTCCATTTTATCCTCACTACAACCCTGTGAGGTAGGTTATGGTGAGAGAGAGTTACTAACCCAGTGACTAAGTCTACAACAGATGAAGAATTTAGTCCGATCCAAAAGTTGTAATCCATTGTAATTATAATTGTAAGAAACATCTGTCTGGAGGCTGTAAAATAATGTGAGGTTAGAGAACAATTGAGACAGTTAGGTGTTACATCGTAAACCCCAAATGTCTTCTATGGTGAACGGCGTCCAATCCTTCATTTCAACATCGAGAAACTGAGAGCTCATTTGTTACTGGATACAAAACTGACAGTTCTTTGTCAATCTGTTTATTATGGCCATAGACCAGCATAATGCATGAAATTACACTACCCTAAAATATGATTTAAAATGTGGTACCGATATACAAAAAGTTATAGGCATATAAATAATTCCAAGTGAGTAGACTGTTCCTTCTCTGCAGGGTCGTAGCAGAGCTGAGGCCAGTTCCTGACCAGCCACTCACCTTCTATGTAAGTCCTGGGGGGGCTTCTCTGGGCTGAAACTTCCCTCCCTCTCCCAAGGCAGTCAATTTCCCGATACGTTCCTCAGAGCCCCTTCTCTCCGTCTGCTCCAATGGGACAGATGTTTTCTTTTAAAGACAAATACAATCAGGTCAATGTTGCTGCTGTCTGCATTTCCAATGAAATTCTACGCCAGGGACCAACACCTTTTCGATATCCAGTTCGATATCCCATTACCTTTGCCAAAGTAGATTCAACATTTATATTTTTTTTGTTTCTTGTTTCTGTTCCAGAATCACCCTTTAGGACACAAGAACAGCAGAGGATATGATATAATGGCATATTCCTGGTGGAGGTTTCTGAATGACATGACAGCACCTCCACACTGGCTTGTGCAATTCCCCATGGTCAAGGTAACCCGCATATTAGTCGCCTCCAGGGCTTGCAATTGAACAGTGACTCCACTCCCTCTCTTTTAAGATCACCTTTTATCTGCATGTTCTTCTAATTCTGAGTCAGCAAATCAGTGTGAAAAAGGAAGTCAACAAAGGTTTGGCCCTCGTCTGACCAGCCCTGTCACATGATCAACCCATATTCCACCAACTCCGCTCCTGATCCCAGCTGGGAGAAGGCGGGAAGTGGATATTGCCATCTGGTCCGCTCATGATTAAAGCAGGGTGAAGGCAGGGAATGGACATTGCCACCTGTTCCACTCCTGAATCCTGGACAGTCAAAGGGGTGGTGGGCAATCCTATCTGCTCTGCGCCTGATTCAGGCTGGGTAAAGAGTGGGGGTAGGCATTGCTGGCTAGGTTAAAGGAGGAGCAGGCATTTCCTCCTGCTCTGCTCCTAATCCCATCCGGATGAAAGAGGGGGTGGGCTTTGCCACCTTCTCTGTTCCTGATCCCAGCTGGGTGAAGATGGGAGGGCATTGCTGCCTGCTCTGTGCCTGATTCTGGTGGGTTGAAGGCAGAGAGGGCATGGCCACCTGCTAATGGTGCAAGTGGGCATGGGCAATGCTGCCTGCTTTGCACCTGATTCTGGTGGGTGAAAGGGAGCAGGCATTGCAGCCTGCTGCTCTCCTGATCCCAGCTGGTGGATGGCATTGCCACCTGCTCTATGCCTGATTCTGGTGGGTTGAAAAGGGGCAGGCATTTCTGGTTGGGTGAAGGTGATTGGCATTGCCGCCTGCTCCGCACCTGATCCGAGCTGGGTAAAGGGGGGGTGGGCATTGCTACCTGTTCTGCTCCTGAACCCAACTGGGTGATGTCGGGGCTGGCCATTTCCACCAACTCCGCTCCTGATCCCAGCTGGGAGAAGGCAGGGAGTGGGTATTGCCACCTGTTCCGCTCCTGTATCCTGGACAGGCGAAGGGGTGGTGGGCAATCCTATCTGCTCTGTGCCTGATTCAGACTGGGTAAAAAGTGGGGGTAGGCATTGCTGGCTAGGTTAAAGGAGGAGCAGGCATTTCCTCCTGCTCTGCGCCTAATTCCATCTGGATGTAAGAAGGGGGTGGGCTTTGCCACCTGCTCTGTCCCTGATCCCAGCTGGGTGAAGATGGGAGGGCATCGCTGCCTGCTCTGTGCCTGATTCTGGTGGGTTGAAGGGAGAGAGGGCATGGCCACCTGCTCCGTTCCTGATCCCAGCCTGGTGAAGGTGGGGGGTGGGCAATGCTGCCTGCCTTGCACCTGATTCTGGTGGGTGAAAGGGGTCAGGCATTGCAGCCTGCTCCTCTCCTTATCCCAGCTGGTGAATGGGACTGGGCATTGCCACCTGCTCTATGCCTGATTCCGGTGAGTTGAAAAGGGGTGAGCATTTCCAATTGGGTGAAGGGTGCTTGGCATTGCCGCCTGCTCTGCTCCTGATCCCAGCTGGGTGATGGTGAGGTGGGGTGGGCATTGACACCTGATCCCCTCCTCATTCTGGCATGGAGTTTCTGCTGTGGCATGCTCTCTGGAGGGGGAAGGCTGCCTCACCTGGACTTCTCTTCATGGCAGTGCCCTCTTGTGAGGCACCAGAGTAGAAAGTGAGTTGTCTGGAACATGCTTACTCTTTTATATAGTAGGATGTGCCAGAGAGGCAACCTAAGTGCGTCCATCTCTTGATTCCCATGAACTCTTGTTCTGTCACTGCAGGCCACCATAAGAGCTATTGACACTATCACAGCCTACGTGAAGGAAGAGTATTATAGAGACATCACAAAGTTTACATTGGCCGGCATTTCCATGGTACGTGAATGTCATACTAGATCATTTGCAGCTTAGAGGCTTTTTGCCTTTGTTGCCATGCACATGGTGGTGTGGGTAATATCCCACTGACCACCCAACCTGCATCCCATTCTCTTACTCTCAAATAATTGTTGTCTGACTGTTCATTTCCATTCCACCCACCTGAATCCCTTTCTGCACCCCTTTTATTCTTCCTGCAGGCTGGATGGGCCTCCTGGCTGACAGCAGCAGTTGACAAGAGGGTTGAAGCCATTATTCCCATTGCCATGGATTTGCTGAATATCAATGAGGTAATATTGCAGCTGCAGTCCAGTATCTCCATGGAAGAAGCTTTTACGAAGTTCAGGTTCACTGCACATTGCAAGCAGTACCTTCAAACCCTTAAAAATAATTTGAAATTGTACAGGAAATGTTTTGTGCATGCATGTTCTTGTATTCTCTCTCACTTTTGTCCCTCCCCCACCCCTAATCTGCACAATATGCTCTATAGAAAAAGCTATTTAAAAACTGTTTTTCTTGGCTGGCTGTTTTATAGTACAATCCTAAGTGGAGTTACACCATTTTACATCCTTTGAAGTCAAATGGCCTTAGAACTTGTAAGT
This sequence comes from Eublepharis macularius, assembly GCF_028583425.1. Classification (NCBI taxonomy): domain Eukaryota; kingdom Metazoa; phylum Chordata; class Lepidosauria; order Squamata; family Eublepharidae; genus Eublepharis; species Eublepharis macularius. The sequence continues at coordinate 172,611,504 of NC_072792.1, forward strand.
CTGCTCAGGATTGCAGTGCTAGTTGTCATGAGTCGAGCGGGGTAAGATGAGGTAGCTTCTCTCTCCATCATGTCATTCCTTCAAATTTTGCATCACCATCTACCAAAGCTGAGCATGTTTGTCTTAATTGTGTGTTCTGAAGTGGATCGGAAATGTTTTGCTCCTTCTTTCGCTGCTACCTGGGAACTCTAGTTCAACCCGGCATGGTTTGAGAATGTGTTGGCACAGCCTGTGCCACTGATGGATTGATAGTGCCAGCTGTGCAGGTGTAAAGGTAACAAGTGAAAGGCTGCTGAGTCCAAATGATGTGTGACTTGCTCAGGGGTGACCCTGGTGGTTCTGCCTCTCTAATGGGTAATCCTTAATATTTGGGCTGGAGCTGTAGACAGGGCTCTCAGCAGCCTCCACAGCGGCCTATGTTTGCTTCAGGGGCTGGCTGGTCTGAATCGAGCTTCCGGTGCTTCAGCTGATGAGCTCCACAATTCAGCCCCACTGACTGTGTCCTCAGAGGCATCTAATTCTCATGCTTCTAATTTTGCGCAGAATTTACACCACCAGTACCGAGCGTATTGCGGATGGTCATATATGTTGAGATCCTTTTATGAGATGAATATAACACAAGAATTGGACAGCCCCCGTTTCAGTCTTCTGGCTTCCCATGTGGACCCCCTTGGTAAGAAAATGTTATCCTTGTGGATGCCCATTGAATTTATGGGGGGAAAGGAGCTGCATGGGGAGGATGAATTTTAAAAGCACTGGATGATGTCCTTGTGTGATGGCAAGAGCAGAACTTCTTCTGTTTTGTGCAATGGCTCCATTCTACTCACCTGAAGTCAGGATCAGAGTGGGACTTCCAAGCACTGCCGTGATAGTAATCTTTGGATTTCCCCTTTAAAGCATACAACGAGCGATACACAAATGTAGCCAAGTACATAATCGATTTATCAGGGGATGAGATCTTTCAGCCTGACAACTCGCATTATTACTTCTCCCAACTGGAAGGCAAGAAATATCTCCGGTGAGTTTATACTCCAAAAGCAAGTTTTATTTTCTGAAGGGAACATTTTTTTCTTATACTACTATTTAAACGAGTAACCATGTTCCAGACAATACACTTCCTACCCTGGTGTGCCACCAGATGACTCTGCTGCAGAGAGAAGCCCAGGCTAGGATAAGGAGGGGAGCAGGAGGCAATGCCTGCCCCCAACTTCACACAGCTGGGATCATGAGTGGAGCAGGTGGTAGTGCTCACCCCGCCTTCACCCAATGGGGATAAGGAGAAAAGCAGGAAGCAATGACAGCTACCCTTATCCCAGCTGAGACCAGATGTGGAGCAGGCGGCAAAACCCACCCCCCTTCACCCAGCCAGAATCAGGCATGAAGCAGGAGGCAATGCCCGCTCCTCCTTCACCTGGATGGAATCAGGAGTGGAAAAAGTGGCAAAGCCTGCCCCCACTTTCACCTGGCCGGGATCAGGCACAGAGCTGGTGGCAATATCCTCCCCCTTGACCCAGCAGGTATCATCGGGAAGACCCAGGGACAATGCTGCTCTCCCGCCTTCACCGAGCTGGGATCATGAGGGGAGCAGATGGCAATATCTGCCTCCCCTTCAACCAGCTGGAATCAGGTGTGGAGCAGGAGACATTGCCTGCTCCCCCTTCTCTCAGATGGGATCAAGAGCAAACAAGGTGGAAATGCCCACCCCCCTTTACCCGGCATGGATCAGGTGCAGAGCAGTTGCCAATGCCCACCACTCCTTCATGTTGCCAGGATCAAACGAGGTGCAGGTGGCAATGCTGACCCCCCCCCCCCGTCTTCACTGGCCGGGATCAGGAGCAGAGCTAGTGGCAATGCGTGTTCTAACCTTCACCCAGCTGGGATCAGAAGTGGAGCATGAGGAGCTGCTCGCCCCCCCCTTTATTCGGCCGTGATAAGGAATGGAGCAGTTGGCAATGCCATCCACCCTTGACTTGGCCGGGATCAGGCATGGAGCAGGTGGCAATACCTGCCCCCTTCACCCATCCCGAATCAGGAATGGAGCAGGTGTCAGTGCCCACACACGCCATCACCAGCAGGGATCATGTACAGAGCATGAGGCAATTCCTACCCCTCTATTCATCCAGTTGGAATCGGGTGCAGATGAGGAGTTAAAGTCTCATAATCACACTACAGGGATGAGGTGCATAGCAGGTGGAAATGACCACACTCCACCTTCACTGGCTGGGATTGGGTGTGGAGTAGGAGGCAATGCGTGCCCCCCTTCACATGGCCAGGATGAGTCAAGGAGCAGGAGGCAATGCCCACCTGACCGCCCTCCCTTTCTTAGAGCCCATTTTATTATTTTCCACAATGGATTTTGTTGCTAGTCCTATTATATAAAAGAACAACTCATGTGTTCCAGACAACTCATTTTGTAACCTGGTGTGCCACCAGAAGTCACTGCCACAGAGAGAAGCCCAGGTCTGGCAGACTGTCCCTCCAGAGAGCGTACTGCAGCAGAAAGCTCAGGTCGGAATCAGGAGAGAAGCAGGTGGATATACCCACCCACCCCCAACTTCACCCAGCTAGGATCAAGAGTGGAGAAGGTGGCAATTCCCACTCACCCCTTCACTCAGCTGGGATCAGGAGTAGAGAAGGCAGCAATGCCTGCCCCCTCCCTCACCAGGCCAAAATCAGGCACAGAGCAGGAGGCAATCCCTATTCCCCCTTCATCCGGATGGGATCAGGAGTGGAGGAGGTGGCAATGAACGACTTCCTTCACCTGGCTGGGATCAGAAACAGAGCAGATGCCAATGCCTGCCAACACTTCATGTGGCTGGGATCAGGTTTGGAGCAGAGTGCAATGCCTGCCTCCTGCCTTCACCCCGTTTGGGTTCAGGACAGGAGCAAGTGGTAATGGTCCCCCCCCACCTTCAGCCACCAGGGATCAGAAGAGGAGAAGCTGACAATGTCCATCCTTGCCTTCACCCAGCTGGGATCAGGCTTGTAACAGGTATCAGTGCCTGGCCCCTGTTTTCACCCGGCTGGGATCAAGTGCAGAATAGGTGGCAATGCCCACCCCCTGCTTTCACCCAGCTGGGATCAGGAGCGAAGCACGTGGCAATACCCACCACTGTCTTCACCCAGCTAAGGTCAGGAGCAGAGCAGGTGGCAATGTCTGCTCCCTCCATCACCCAGTTGGGATAAGGAGAGGAGCAGATGGCAATGCTGCCCTCCTTTACCCAGCTGTGATCAGGAGGAGAGGAGGTGGCAATGGCAGCCCCCCGCCTTCACCTGGCCAAGATCAGGCATGGAGCAGGAGGAAATGCTCACCCCCCCTTACTCGGCCCATGATCAGAAACAAAGCAGTTGGCAATGCCCACCTCTCCCCCTAACCTGGTTGGAATCAGGCGTGAAGCAAGTGGCAGACTTCACCGGCTGATATTTTATGTGGAGAACAAGGCAATGCCGACTACCTTCACCCCAAAAATGGCTGTTCCTGCAGCAATACCGGTTGGAAAGAAGAAGGGAAAATTCCCTGCAGGAAGCAACGACACTCAATGTGCAAAATCTCTCTTATAATAATAAATATTTGATTTACAAAGTGCACGTGCCTCTTACTTCTTCAAACAGTGTTACAAATCCATTCATAACTACAATTCCTAAACATACAATAATCCAAAGACGGCGCAGTATACAAATGGACTTAGGTTTGGTAGAAACTCAGTCCAGCTCCAGTCCTTCAAATAGGCAGATTGAGCGTGGCGGTCCTTCTTTCCCCTTTACATTGAGAACGGTATCACCTACCTGGAAGAACCTGGGATTGAAATAACAACATGAGAAGAATGAACAAACTAACTAAAGGAAGTATTTGAAGGACTGGAGCTGGACTGAGTTTCTACCAAACCTAAGTCCATTTGTATACTGCGCCGTCTTTGGATTATTGTATGTTTAGGAATTGTAGTTATGAATGGATTTGTAACACTGTTTGAAGAAGTAAGAGGCACGTGCACTTTGTAAATCAAATATTTATTATTATAAGAGAGATTTTGCACATTGAGTGTCGTTGCTTCCTGCAGGGACTACCTTCACCCGGCAGGGAAGTGAGTTTTCTGGAAGACACTTTCTCTTTTACATTGTAGGGGAAAATACAATGGGTTACATTGTGGGGAAAAATACAACGGGGAGAGCAGGCTGGCATTGTCTCCTCCTCTGTGATTCATCCCAGCTGGGTGAAGGCAGGGGGAGCAGTCAGAGCCATTTGTTCCATGCCTGATCGCAGCTGGGTGAAGGAGAATGGGCATTTCCTTATGTTTTGCACATAACCTTGGCCGATGAAGTCTGGGGTGGCCATTGCCACCTGCTCCACTCTTGATCTCGTCCAGTTGAAGGGGGGCAGGCATTGCCAACTGCTCCGTGCCTTATCCTGGCTGAATGAAGGAGGGTGTACATTGTCAACTGCTCCGCTCCTGATCATGGCTGGGAAAGAGGGGGGGGCAATCATAGACACCTGCTCTGCTCCTTATCATAGCAGGGTGAAGTAGGAGCAGGCATTGCCTCCACCACCATGCCTGATCCTTGCTGGATGAATGGGGAGCTGCCATTGCCACCTTCTCCCCGCCTAACCCCATCTGGTTGAAGGGAGGGTGGGCATTGCCACCTGCTCCCTCCTTATCCTAACTGGGTGATGGCGGGGGTGGGATGGGCATTGCCACCTGCTCCACTCTTGATTCCAGCCAAGCATAAGTAGGAGCATGCACTGCCACCTGCTGTACTCCTGATTCCTGCTGGGGAAGGTGCAGGTGGGCATTGCCCCCTGCTCCACACCTGATCCTGGCCAGCTGAAGGGGGTGGCCATTGCCACCTGCTCCACTCTTGATCTCATCCAGTTGAAGGGGGGCAGGCATTGCCTACTGCTCCATGCCTGATCCCGGCTGAATGAAAGAGGGTGTACATTGCCAACTGCTCCGCTCCTGATCACAGCTGGGTAAGAGGGGGGGGCAAACATGGACACCTGCTCTGCTCCTTATCATCATCAAACTGCCACTTAGCTGGCTGCAGTTGGAGCTGTTGTTGTTGGATCCTCATATGGAAATGTGAGATGATACTTGAAAGAAAAGAAAGTATAGAACGTAGTTTATTATACAAATTGATCCACCCATTGGACAATTGCCCTGTTCCTGAAACTGCTGGAGTGGGGCATTCAGTCCCGTTTGGACAGATTCAAAGGATTTTGGACATACTAGGAATGTTATTATGAATGTATGAATGCACTTTTGCACACTGTACTATTATTGAATACATCACATTGCTATTGTCCTATAATACAGATATATTTTTTTACTTCCCGGGTGGTTTTCCACTTTTCCGCATCTGATCCCAGCTGAGTGAAGGCACAGGAGGGCATTGCCACCTGCTCCACACCTGATCCTAGAAACGTGAATGGGTGGTGGGCATTGACAATTGCTCAGCGCCTGATCCATGCCAGATAAAAGTGTGGAGGTCATTACCTCCTGCTCTGCTCATGATCCCTGCCAGATGAAGCCAGGGGCAGGCATTGCCACCTGATCCTTTCCTGATCCCAACTGTGTAAAGGTGAGATGGTGAGCATTGCCTCCTACTCCAATCATGATCACGGCTGAGTAAAGCCATGGGCAGGCATTGCTACTTGCTCTGTTCCTGATCCAAGCTGGGTAAAGGTGGGGTGGCGGGCATTGCTTCCTGTTCCACTCCTGATCCCTGCTGGGTGAAGGCGGGTCTGGGCATTGCCACTTGCTCTGCTCCTGATATTGGCCTGGCTTTCCCATAATGGCAGCACCGTCTGGAGGCACACTGGGGTCAGAAATGCATTGTCTGTAATATGCTATTTTATATAGTTGGACTAGCAACAAAGCCTGGGAAAAATACCATGGGCTCTTGAAAGGGGAAGGAGGGCAGGCAGGTAAGCACTGCTTCCTCCTCTGTAACTCATCCCAGCTGGGTGAAGGTGGGGGGCTGGAATTGCCTCCAACTCCATACCTGATCCCAGCCAGGAGAAGGCTGGGATTGTCATTGCCACCTGCTATGCAGCTGATCCCAGTAGGTTGAAGAGTGGACATTAAATCCTCCTCCACACCTGATCCTGGCCAGGTAAAGATGGGGGTGAGCATTGCCCCCTGCTGCACTACTGAACCCGTCCGGTGGAAGTTAGGTGGCGTGCACTGCATCCTACTCCGCTTCTGATCCCAGACAGGAGAAAGTGGGGGGCTGAGATTGCAACCTGCTCAACTCTGATCCTGCTCGAGTAAAGATGAGGGTGGGCATTGTCTCCTGCTCTGCGCCTGATCCCGGCTGTGTGAAAACATGGGGCGGGCATTGCTACCTGCTCCACTCCTTACCCTTGCCATGTGAAGGTGGGGGGAAGGCATTGCCACCTGCTCCCCACATGATCCCTGTTGGGTTAAGGTGTGGGGGGGTCATTGTTACTTGCTCCATGCCTGATCCCAGATGTGTGAAGGCAGAGGGTGGGCATTGCCTACTGCTGTGCTCCTGAACCCAGCCAGATGAAGGTGGAGGGTGAGCATTGCCACCTACTTCGCAACTGATCTCAGCCGGGTGAAGGTTGTGTGGTGGGCATTGCTACCTGCTCAGCTCCTTATCTTGGCCATGTGAAGGCAGGCATTGTCACCAGCTCCACTCCTGATACACGTCGGGTTAAGGCAGGTATGGGCATTGCTATCTGGTCCGCACCTAATTCTGGATGGGTTAAGGCGGAGGGTGGGCATGGGCTCCTGCTCTGCTCCTGAACCTGGCTAGGTGAATGCGGAGGGTTGGCATTGCCATCTGCTTCACACTTGATCTTGGGCGGGTGAAGGTGATGCAGTGGGCATTGCTATCTGCTCCACTTCTGATCCCGGCCAGGTGAAAGCAGGGCAGGGGGCATTTCAACTGCTCCACTACAGATCCCGGCCATGTGAAGGTGAAGGATGGGCATTGCCACCTTCTCCATGCCTGTTCTGGATGGGTGAACGTGGGGTGGGTGGGCAGGCATTGCCCCCTGCTCCACTCCTGATACCTGGCAGCTGAAGGTGGGGAGGGGAGCAGGCATTACCTCCTTCTCCACTCCTGATCTCAGCCAGTTGGAGGTGGGTTCGAACATTGCTACCTGCTCTGCTCCTGAACAGGTGGCAATGCATGTTCCAAACAACTCACTTCCTACCTTGGTGTACATCCAGAGGCCGCTGCCACCGCAGAAAATCCACACCAGGATCCAGAGTGTAGCAGGTAGCAATTCCCAGCCCAGCCTTCACCCAACAGGGATCAGGAGCTGAGCAGGAGGCAATGCCTACCATCTCACCATTACCTGGCCTGGATAAGGAACAGAGCAGGAGGTAATGCCCACCCCCTACTCTTACGCAGGTGGGATCAGGCACTGAGGAGGAGACAGTACCCACCCCACCATCATTTGGCTGGAATTAGGAGTGGAGCAGGTGACAATGCCCCCCCCCCGCCTTCACCCGGCTGGGATCAGTCGCCAAGGAGGTGGCAATGCCCACCACCTCCTTCACCCGGCCAGAATCAGGAGCAGAGCAGGAGGTGATGCCCATGTAAAGAAAAAATGTTATGTTTAAGAGTATGGAAAGCCCTTTTGAGAGCTGGTTTGGAGGCTTCCTTGGCTGGAGGAATTCCCTCCCCCCTTTTGGGAGAAGCTTATGTTGAGTGTCTACCTTAGACCTCTGCCTATGCTCTTTTGCTTTGCTTCTGGCCCTGTTTGATGAGGACTGTAGCTCCATCTTTTGCCTTGCTGTTTTGTGGGACTTTTTTGCTACAACTGAGAAACCAACTTGCTTTGCCTCCTAAGAATTTAATGTGGTATGTAGAGCTTACTGCTGTAGGTTTTTGTTTGTTTGTGCTCACTTTGTGTCTTATGTATGATAACCTTGTGTGGGTTATTAAGACTCTGAAGCCTCACTGATATAAAACCTTTGTTGAATTCACCCTATGTGTGCTTGAGATCCACCTACCAAACAACTATTCTTTGGCTGTGAACTCTGCCTGCAAGCTTACCCTTGCAAGGTAGACTTTGCTTTGGCTAAATCCCTAATAGGCTCTGGAGCTTTGCTCCCTAACTCCTTAGCCTAGGGATATACTGGGGAGCTGGTGGCAGCTTATCTGGTTTGCTATTTGCAACAGGACCTTCCAGGCAGCCTGTGTCCCTTCCCCTTAGCTGGGCTGGGCCCCAGGGGTCTGGAACTCCTTGACAGCCCATACAATGAAAAAGGCATATTTTTGCAAAGGAAAGGACAAAATACTTTTTAAATAAAAAACTGCAAAAGCCCTGACGGCTTGATAGACCATTGATATTCCTTCCTCATCATAAGACATCTGCACATGTTCATGGTGTATGAGTGTTCCAAAAAGCTGTCCAATGGGGGGGGGGGTTGTGCTTCCCTCCTGCACATATCAGTTTTCATCCTGGTGTTTGCAGAGACCACAAATAGCTAGTAAAAGAGGTTTTTAATTATTAAAATAATTGGGGGTTAGACTAGATGGTCTGTATGGCCCCTTCCAACTCTATGATTCTATGATTCTATGATTCTGTTATTTTATTGGGTATACTCTACCACTGCTTCCATAGTCTCTGTTTTATCCAACTACTTTAGATAATAAGGAACTAATTTGGGAGTGATTTGTATTATTTGCTGTTTGCAGAACGTTTCATCATTCTTAACAGAAAATATGCCCTCGGCTCACAAAGAATCACTTTCAAAGAGGCTTATTCCTAATACTTTATTTCCTAAAAGAGGTGTGACCACTCACCACCAGCCCCACAGCTCACTGTATTTATGATAGTTAACAGTCATTTGAATGTTGAATGAGCCGTTCTGCCTCCTGCCAAAAGAGCTGCAGCAATTCCAGATGACACAACTGAAACAGAGAATTCTTCTTTTGATTTATAACAAACGTCATAACCACTCCTTTCTCTCCAATGGGCCCTCAAAGCGGCTGATATGGTTCTCCTTTCCTCTTTTATATCCTCACAACAGACCTGTGAGTCAGGTCAGGCTGAATTTATGTGACTTGTGCAAGGCCAGCCAGCAAGCTTTATGGCAGAGGTAACATTTGAACCTGGGTCTCCTAGATATTAGTCAGACATTCTAGCCTTAACACACACTGGCTGTAATGGCTCAAGGAGGTTTTAAGAACCCCTTTATTTTGAAATGGAGTGGATTTTTCCACTTACCCCATTTTTGCCGTCTTACTTTGCAATGGGGACCCAAAAGTGACAAATATCATTCTCTTGTCTCAATTTTATTCCCACAACTCTGTGAGGTACATTAGGCTGAGAGCATGTGATTGGCCCAAGCTCACTCAGCAGGCTTCCATGGCAGAGCGGGGGTTTCAATTTGGGTTGCTTAGATCCTAGTCAGACATTCTAACCACTACGTCACAAGGCTCTTGAAGGTCAAGGAAGTTGCTAAAACTCCTTTACTTTGTAACAGAAGATATATTTTCTACTGTCCCTCTCAATGCTGCTTGCCATTTCTGGCTACCTCCTTTTGCTTTCATTGCAAATAGCAGAGGGATATTTTGGTGCTGTTCCAGTTCTCTTCATTTTTGCCACTGCATATTCCATCATCATCCTGAAACTGCTGGCCAATTTTGAAAGCCTTAGCTTTGTTTTCTGAAGAGTTATGCCCTCTACAGACAGACAACTTGAACTTCCATTGGAAATAACAGTATTCTGTTGATAATATGTGCGAACATGATCCAATTCCCTTCATTTTTGGCACAGCAACAGCAACAAGCATCCTGAACTAGTGACAGAGTTTGAGATTAGGAGGTTTATTTTCTATCTAGCAACAAAGCTAGATAGAAAGCTAGATAAAAAACAGGCTTTAGAAAACAGAGTGCCTCTCCTGGCCTTCCCACTGCAGTTGTGCCCTCTGGAGGGACAGGCCACCTCTCCCGGCCTTCCCACTGCGGCGCCCCCCTCTAGTGGCGCACCAAGATAAAAGGTGAGTTGTCACCAATATGGCTTGCCTTATATGTAATAGGATGAGTTATGCCTGCCACAGATGGATGGATAAAATATTTTATTATTGTAGATGTTGGTATAGGGGTGGGAGGGGGAGAAAAATAAAATCCTTATTATTTGGAGGGAAGTTCTCTTTATATGAACTAATGCAATGAAGTGCTCACAAATATCTTAATGTTTCTTTCCAGAATCCTCCCAAATTATGATCAGAGTTTTTCCGGAAACGACACATTCATGAGAAACATTTCTCCCTTCTACGTCAGAATGGTACAGAAGAAGTATCCACTTCCCAACATCTCCTGGAATACAAGCACGGTGACACACATTTATTTACAATGAGCATCCCCTAAAAGATGTAGACAGGAAGATAATACTTGCTTTATAACTTCCTTCTCTTGCATTGTCCTAGTATTGGTATTTGAGGTCTAGTTGTATCATGGATGGGAACTGAGTTTCCAACATAAACTCCACCCTCTGTAGCAAAAGTAGCAGGTTCACAGTGACCCCTCAGGCTCAAGCAATTGTACCAGTCACCCTCTAGAACCATCTCCCATCTCTCTGGGATATGCAAAACGATTAGTTCCTTATTTTCAAAACTTTGAAGGGTGAGGATGTCTGGAAAAGAATGCAAGTTTAATAGCTTCTTTGTTTATGCTTCACTGAGGATGAAAATAAGTTGGAGCAAAAAAGTGAGGACACTGGATTGCGCTGAGATGCTCAGCTTGGAAATGGAAAGTAGTAGAGAGGAGTTAAGGAGAGCCAATAGGCACACCAAATAGGAATGGCCTGGAAGTTCTGTACTGGAACACAGAACTAGATATCATCTATCTCCCTCCCTCCCTCCCTCCCTCCCTCCCTCATAATAGACATAACCTTGCAGAGCTTGAAGAAATGCCTTCTATTTACATTGGTTGTTGCTGTGCTGTTTACCCTGTACCTTTCCCTCACTGCAGTGACCCTCACTTTGGGCACCCATGGGCACCACGGTACATGTGCTTGGATTACATGGTGTCTATTTGATTCCTTCCCAAAGCAAAGAGCCAATCCGGGTTTTTCTGTACCTCACTAGAGCTGTAGAATAATTCAGGAAGCATCACCTTTGTGTCTGAACACTCATTTAGAAACAGCTTCCTCTGTCATAAGGGGATGCTTGGCTTGCAACATATCATCCATTTCTGATTGGATCTAGATCTCCTGGCACTCCTCTTGTGTCCGCAAAATTCTAAAAGTACCAAATGTTCAACAAGACGGGCAACTCCATCCTTAAACAGTCATACTGTTCTATGTTAACAGTTTCATTATAACAAATGGCAGCAGGAAGAACCGAACGATTGTTTTCTGCTGACAGAAGGCACTTCCATCAGTGGAAAAGAATATTTTTCTCTCTGTTTTCTCTCTGTCTTCCTGCTCCAGCCCACTCAGCTCTCTGTAATGCTGTTTCGAAAGGACAGGGTGTTGGCAAAGTGCCGAAACAGCAGTCAGGACTAGACATGGGCACGAACCAAAAAAAATTACGAACCCCCAGTTCGTGGTTTGTTGCCACCGATGAACCCAAACAAATGAACCGTAACGAAGATTTCCCATTGATGAACCTGTTCATGATTCGTGGGGGTAAGAATGGCCCCTGTTGGACTTAGAGAGCCCATACCCACAGAGAGTGTTTAGCAGGCTCTTCTCCAGCCAGTAACCAAGGTTGGTCAAGATTACAATAGGGATCTTGGAGTTATACCCTCTTCAGTCCGAGGACCCCAGGAAACTCCCACTCGACATAATTAGAGCCACAAGTATACGTTGGCCCAGTGTACAAGGGGTGTACTCGAAGGGGGGCTACCTCCCCTCTAGTAGGTGGTGGGGTATGGCCACTCACTCGTGGCACCCCCCATGTGCCCACCCCCCAGGACTCAGAGGAGTGAGCATTTATCTTGGCGCAGGCTGGAAGGCAGTTGATATTGGCAGCTGCCGGGCCTGGTGGGCCAGGAGAGGCAGCGACAAGCCACCTCCCCTCTAGGGGGTGAGGGGTATGGCCACTCACTGGTAGCACCCCAATGTGCCCACCAGCCAGGCCTCAGAGGAGCGATCGTTTATGCTGGCACAGAACAGAATGTGGGTGATGTTGGCTGCCACTGACTCTGGCAGGCCAGGGAACGCAGCAATGAGCTGCTTCCCCTCTAGGGGGTAGGGGGTACAGCCAAGAGCTGGTGGCACCCCCCCCCCCATGTGCCTGCCCACCAGGCCTCCGGGTTGGAGGAGGACAGATTATTGGCTTAAGCAGCAAGGTGGGTGATGACTGTGGCCACCAGGCCTGGCAGACTCAGGGAGGTGGTGGTGTGCCGCCTGCCCTCAGGGGGTGAGGGGTCCGGCTGCTCACCAGCAGCACCCCCCATGTGCCCACCCACCAGGCCTCTGGGTTGGAGGTGAACGGATTATCCGCTTATGCAGCAAGGTGGGTGATGACTGCAGCTGACAGACTTGGCGGGCCCAGGGAGGTGGTGGTGTGCTGCCTCCCCTCAGGAGGCAGGGGGTCTGGCTGCTTGCTGGCAGCACCCCCCATGTGCCCGCCTGCCAGGCCTCTGGGTCAGAGGTGGACGGATTATCCTGTCATAGTACAGCCAGGGCTTGACGATTCCTCAGAGGAGGAGCAGCTGGAACAGTCAAGGCTTGCTGATAGCCTCGCTCCTCCTGAGGAGGAGGAGCCTGTCTCCCATCAGCCAACCACAGCTGAACTGTCAGATGCCAAATCCCAGCCAGAAGCTCCCCTTCCCCACCCAGAGCCATCAGCCCAGATGCAGCCAGCTTCCTTATCCCCCCCAACATCTCCAGATCCCCGAGAGCAATGAGAGCAACGTCAAAGCAGCAGGCACAGAAGAGACTTACAGACCCGATGTCAATCAGCGCACCTCCAAGCTCTGAACAGGCCAGACTTCTCGGAGGAAGGAGGGGTTTCAGAGGAGGACACTTGAAGCAGCTGTGCTAGCTGACATAACGCTTCCAGAGTATAAGGGCATGAGGGAGGGGTCCTTGCAGCTTGGCTTCAACGAGTTCTCTGAACTGCTACTGTGCTACCTGCGCTTGCTCCTTGGAACTATTTCTCTGACCTTCAACCCAGCTTGTCTTTGATGACCCCCTAGATTTATGGACTTTGTTCATTCCTAGCCTTGCCAGCTGGTCCTTGTTACCTGTCAGCAGTGCTCTGCAGACCCGGCAGCTGCCTGAAGCAGGACAGTTTGAAGCCACCCAAAACTCTCCAGCACAATGGAGGAAGGCACTGCTGTTGCCACTGAACTTGCTGCCCAGAGCCAATTGCTACAAATATAGGTGCAGCAATTAACCCAGACCATAACCTTGTTGCAGCAGCAGGCAACCCTGGGGCCAGGGCGAGTTCCTGCTCCTCCCTGGAAATGTCCAGTTCAGCCTCCAGAGAAGTTCACAGGGAAAGTTGAAGAGTTCCCTGTATTTCTGGCACAGAGCCAGCTTTACATGGAGCTGTGGGCCCAAGATTTTCCTGATGATAAGACCAAGGTATTTTTAATATTAAGCCTCTTAATGGGGAAGGCTGCCAAATGTGTGACACCCTTACTACTCAGGAATTCACCGCTGCTGAGTAATCATGTTGATTTTGTGGCACACTTGAAGTTTATCTTTGCAGACCCTCTGAAGGCTGAGTGAGCCAACTGCCACATTCGGCAGCTGTGGCAGGGGCCAGGTACTCTGATGGACTATACCACCGACTTCCAGCTATTGGCACAGGAACTGGAGTGGAATGAGGCTGCACTCATGGACCAGTACCTGGAGGGGTTGTCTGAGGAGGTGCTGGATGAGGTGGCCCAATTTGAGCACCCTCCAAATCTCCCAGCCTTGATATTACTCTGCCTATGTATCGACGGTCACCTAGAGAGTCGACAGCAGGGCTGCAAGGAAGTATGCTGCCACTCCGAAAGCCAACAACCCGCTGTGGGATTCAACCCCCAGTCCTGCTTGACCCGAAGCCTGACCCAGTTGCCCAGGGAAGTGGAAGCCTCAGCTGTCAGCATTACACCCCAAGGTTCAAGTGGAGGCCACTCCTATCATTCTGGACACCCCATAGAACACCAAAAGTCTCCTGATATTGGGCCCCGGCATCTCCTGATTCCCATAAAGCTCCGGTTACCAGAGAGGCGCTGGTTGTTGATGTATGCCATGGTGGATTCTGGAGCCTCCCGGTCCTACATGGATGCCAGACAACACAAAGTGCCGAGAAGCACCAAAAAGACACCGATTCTGGTAGAAGCCAGTGATGGTCGGCTTCTACGCTCAGGTCCAGTTACTCAGGAAACCCACCTTCTAGGTCTGCACATAGGGAACCATCAGGAGCAGCTCAGCTTTGACATCGCTGCCATGCCTCGCTTCCCGGTAGTGCTGGGGATATCCTGGTTGGAGAAGCATGACCCCCTGATTGAGTGGAGCAAGCAGAACCTGCACTTCCAGACCCCATGTCCCCACGAGATGCCCTCTGTGCTCCTGGGAGCGAGCACCAGTTCAGATCTTTCCACACTCCAATCCAAATATGCAGAGTACCAGGATGTCTTCCAAGAGAAAGGTGCAGACCGGTTGCCCCCACATTGGCCATATGATTGTGCCATCCACCTTATTCCTGATGCCCCCTTGCCAAGTGGGCGGTTGTATTCCCTATCAGAACCTGAGCGAGAGGCCCTGCAAGAGTTCTTGCCCAAGAATTTGCAAAGGGGGTTCATCCGTTTGTCCACCTCCCCTACTTCAGCCCCTGTCTTGTTTGTAAAAAAGAAATCCGGGGAGTTGCGCCTATGTAATGATTACCAGGCCCGCAATTGCATCACCATCAGGGACAGCTACCCGCTGCCACTGATCCCAGAACTGCTAGACTGATTACGAGGGGCCCGAAGGTACACCAAGCTCGATCTGTGAGGAGCCTACAATTTGATGCGCATATGCTCTGGAGATGAGTGGAAGACCACGTTTGGTACCCAGTATGGCCAGTATGAGTACTTAGTCATGTCCTTTGGCCTCTGTAATGCCCCAGCTGTGTTCCAGTGTTCATGAATGATGTCTTCCGGGACTTGCTGGATCACTTTATGATAATTTACCTTGATTATGAGGACCATGTACAGATACTAAAACATATAATGAATGATATACTTCAAGGAAAAGGACTTCCAAACACGTGGAATGAAGCGAGCATTGCTCTGATCCCAAAAGAATCACAAGACTTGTCAGATGTGAAAAACTACAGACCAATTTCACTGATAAACAATGACTATAAAATAATGGCAAGAATATTAGCAAACAGGCTAAAGATATGGCTAATGGATTTTATAGGAGAGGATCAGGCTGGATTCCTACCAAACAGACAATTAAAAGACAACTTGAGAGTGGTTATAAATGCTATTGAATATTTTGACAAACGACCAGATAAAGAAGTTGGCTTTTTCTTTGCAGATGCAGAGAAGGCCTTTGACAATTTGAACTGGGACTTTATGTTTGCATTAATGGAAAAGATGGATTTAGGTAAAGAATTTATAGAACCAGTGAGAACAATATATAAAGAAAAAAGAGTGACAATCTGTGTCAATGACGACCTGACAGAGAAGTTTGAAATAAGGAAAGGTACAAGACAAGGACGTCCACTATCACCTTTGCTCTTTGTTATGGTCTTAGAAATATTATTAAGGCAGATAAGAGAAGATGACAACATACAAGGGATAAAAATAAAGGGATCTTCTAATAAGTTAAGAGCTTTTGCAGATGATGTGATGTTTATAGTAGAAGACCCAATACAAACTTTGCCAAGACTACTGGATAAAATTAAAGAATTTGGAGACTTAGCAGGATGTTTTATAAATAAAAAGAAATCAAAAATAATAACTAAGAACACGACCAAGAAGAAGCAACAGGAATTGTGTGAACTTACAAACTGTGAAGTGGTACACAAGACTAAATATTTGGGAATAGAACTGACAGCTAAAAACATTGATTTATTTAAGAATAATTATGAAAAGCTCTTGTCACAAATTGAAAGAGACATGATAAAATGGAATAAATTAAATTTATCGTGGTTTGGTCAGATTGCCACAGTTAAAATGAATGTACTGCCCAGAATTATGTTCTTAATGCAAACAATACCAATCATTAAAGATAAAAAGCAATTGGAAAAATGGCAGAAGAAAATATCGGAGTTTGTGTGGGCAGGAAAGAAACCCAGAGTAAAGGTGAAAGTACTTTGTGCGAAGGAAAGAGGTGGAATGCAGTTACCTGATCTTCGACTTTACCATGAAGCGATATGCCTAGTCTGGTTAAAACAATGGGTGTCTTTAACCAATCATAATTTGTTAACCTTGGAAGGCTATAATAAGCTTTTTGGATGGCATGCATATATGTGGTACGATAAGTACAAAATGGATGCAACGTTCCAGCACCACTACCTGAGAAGGAATTTATTGTTGACTTGACTAAAGTACAAAAAATATATAGATCAGAAGAAAACACTGTGGATTATACCAGCTGAGGTGATCAACCCAAATCTAGAGTATAAGGGAAAAGAATGGCTTACGCTCAAGGACTTAACAGAAGTAGCAGACAAAGAGCTGAAGCTTAAACCAAATGAGGAGTTGCCTTTTAAATATGGTTGGTTACAATACAGACAGATAAAAGATTTATTTGACTCACACCAAAGGAAAACAGGTTTTAGAATTAAAAACTCAGAATTTGAAGAACTTTTGTTAGGAGATAATATTAAAGCAATTTCAAAAATGTATAAATTATTGAAGTGGTTCACAGAAGATGAAACAGTCAAGGTACAGATGGTAAAGTGGGCAATAAATTGTAATAATGAAATAACGATGGAAGCATGGGAACAATTGTGGAAAAATACGTTAAAAATATTAATATGTACCAGTATAAGAGAGAATGGCTATAAAATGATATATAGATGGTATTTAACACCAAAAAAACTAGCCATAGCCAATAAACAGCTATCCAATAAGTGTTGGAAATGTAAGGAGCAGGAGGGCTCTCTATTTCATATATGGTGGACTTGCCAAAAGGCTAGAGACTTTTGGACTAAAATTTGTGTTGAGATGTCTTTGATACTTCAGTATAATATTGTTAAAAACCCAGAAATGTTGTTATTATCTTTGCATTTAGAAGATGTTAATAGAAATGACAAGACATTGTTATATTATATGATAACAGAAGCAAGAATGTTATATGCTCAGTACTGGAAAAAAGAAGAAATACCAGAAATTGAAGAATGGACAAGGAAATTGTTGTACATGGCTGAAATGGACAAGTTAACAAGATCTGGAAAGGTTTTTGGAAGATTGGAAAAAACTAAAAAAATATATGGAAAAGAGATGGGATGTTAAGGGACAATTATGGTCTTTTGAAGGGTTTTAAAGATATTAAGTAAGATAACATATAGTTAAGATATTTACCAATAATGAGACAAGAACAACTATAGTATAGAAATAATGTGATAATTATAATGGGGGGTTGGAATGCTGTTGGAAGTCAACATTGGAAAAAGGGAGGGGAGGGGATGGGGAAATATGCATGTGGGAAATGAATTGGATTGTATTTGTGTTTTAATCAGAATATATATTGACCCATCCAATAAAAAAAATTATTAATCAGATAATTTACCTTGATGACATCCTGATCTTCTCCCAGGACCCTGCTGAACACACTGAACATGTTCAGGCTGTCCTAAAACGCCTGAGGCAACACAGCCTGTATGCCAAGTTGGAGAAGTGTGTGTTTGACTGGGACACTATAGAATTTCTGGGGCACCTCATCACCCCACAAGGCATAAGGATGGACCCTCAAAAGGTGAAAGCGGTGCTGTCTTGGCAGGCACCCGAAAATCAGAAAGATATTCAGCGGTTCCTTGGCTTTGCCAACTACTATCAGCAATTCACCCTGGACTTTGCCCTCCTAACAGTGCCCCTCACCAAGTTGCTACAGCCCTGAGAACCCTTCTGCTGGACAGTAGAAGCCCAACAGGCCTTCCAGCAGCTGAAGACCTGTTTCGCAACGGAACCACTCCTATGCTACCCAGACTCGAGCTTACCCTTTGTGGTCAAAACTGATTCTTCCAGAGTCGCAATCAGCGCTGTGCTATCCCAGCAGGACACTGCCACAGGCCCCCTACGACCCTGTGCCTACTACTCCCAGCAACTCAACGCAGCTGAAAAAAACTACACCATCTGGGAGAGGGAGCTCCTGGCAATTAAATCAGTGTTTGAGGTCTGGCGACACCACCTGGAAGGTGCCCGACACCCCGTGCAGGTTCTGATGGACCACCGGAATCTTGAGTATTTACAGATTGCCCACAGATTGAACCAAAGGCAGATTCGATGGTCCCTGTTTTTCTCCCATTTTAACTTTACCATTACCAACATTCCCAGCTCTCAGAACAAGCAGGCAGATGCCCTCTCTCAAAAACATGAGTTTGCTTCCCCATCCCTCGAGGAGCCGCCTCTATGCACAATTCTACAGCCTGAAGTGTTTGCCGCCATGCCTTCCACAGCCTCGCTCCAGGAGCGGATCCAGGAACAACAGCTATGTGACCCCTTTGCCATGAAAATGCTCCAGTATCTTCGTGATCCTGCGCAGAATCCCCCCGGGGGTTACAGAGAGCAAGCAGGGATGGTCACACACCAAGACTGGGTCTATGTGCCACCAGGACTACTACGGGCCGAAGTCCTGCAACTAGGGCATGACACCAAACCCGCTGGACACTTTAGTTGGTATAAGACAGCCCATCTGCTGACCCGGGAGTTTTGGTGGCCCCACATACAAACTGATGTAGCCCAGTACATGGCCGCCTGCAGCACCTGCAGGCTAGCCAAAGATCCCCCTGACAGGCCTACAGGACTATTGCTTCCCCTGCCCACTCCTAATGGCCCCTGGAAAGCTGTATCCATGGACTTCATCACAGACCTCCCCACTTCTGTAGGATAAACAAGCATCCTGGTGGTGGTGGATTTCCTAACTAAGATGGCTCACTTTGTTCCCTGTTCTGGTCTCCCGAGTGCCCACAAAACTGCCCAGCTGTACTTACACCATGTCTTCCGCCTCCATGGATTGCCAGAACACCTGATCTCTGATCAGGGAACCCAGTTCACCTCCCATTTCTGGCACACCCTTCACACCATATTGGGCACCCAAGTACACTTATCTTCCGCTTATCACCCCCTGTCCGATGGCCAGACAGAACGCACCAATGACACACTGGAACAATATCTCCAGTGCTACGTAAACCACCAGCAGGATGACTGGGCTCCGCTACTCCCTCTGGCTGAGTTTGCATACAACAACTCAATGCATACCTCAATCCATCAGACCCCATTCATGGCAAATTACGGGTATCATCCCCAGTTTTTCCTGCCAGTCATGCCCGCTTCACAGGTACCTGCTATCAATGACTTTGTGGAGGAATTGCAGGCATTGCAAAAGGTCCTGCAGGACCAACTACACCAGGCCAAAGAGGCATACAAAGAGGCTGCTGATTGTAGGTGTCAGCCAGGAGAGACTCTCAAGGTTGGGGACCGGGTGTGGCTCTCAACTCAACATCTCCAAAGTTAGAGGCCCTCCCAAAAGTTGGATGCCCACTTTCTTGGTCCATTCCCAATCACAGCCTAAATCAACCCTGTGGCCTACCATTTACAGCTACCCTCAACGCTCCGCATCCATCCTGTGTTTCATCCATCCCTCCTTGTTCCCGTTGCACCCCCGCATCTTCTCTGAGCCCCAGAACTGCCACTGCCACCTGTCATGATAGAAGGCCAGGAGGAATATGAAGTAGCTCAAATATTGGACTCCAGACGATGACATGGTCAGCTGCAATATCTGGTGGACTGGAAGGGGTATGGACCCGAAGATTGCTCTTGGGAACCTGCAGAGAACCTCCATGCTCCCGACTTGGTGCTCTGCTTCCACCAGGCTTACCCACGGAAACCAGCCCCATCCAGTACAGGGGGCCCTGGGGGAGGGGATGGTGTCATAGTACAGCCAGGGCTTGACGATTCCTCAGAGGAGGAGCAGCTGGAACAGTCAAGGCTTGCTGATAGCCTCGCTCCTCCTGAGGAGGAGCAGCCTGTCTCCCATCAGCCGACCACAGCTGAACTGTCAGATGCCAAATCCCAGCCAGAAGCTCCCCTTCCCCACCCAGAGCCATCAGCCCAGACGCAGCCAGCTTCCTTATCCCCCCAACATCTCCAGACCCCCGAGAGCAACGAGAGCAACGTCAACGCAGCAGGCACAGAAGGGACTTACAGACCCGACATCAATCAGCATGCCTACAAGCTCTGAACAGGCCAGACTTCTTGGAGGAAGGAGGGGTTTCAGAGGAGGACACTTGAAGCAGCTGTGCTAGCTGACATAACGCTTCCAGAGTATAAGAGCATGAGGGAGGGGTCCTTGCAGCTTGGCTTCAACGAGTTCTCTGAACTGCTACTGTGCTACCTGCGCTTGCTCCTTGGAACTATTTCTCTGACCTCCAACCCAGCTTGTCTTTGATGACCCCCTAGATTTATGGACTTTGTTCATTCCTAGCCTTGCCAGCTGGTCCTTGTTACCTGTCAGCAGTGCTCTGCAGACCCGGCAGCTGCCTGAAGCAGGACATATCCGCTTATGCAGTAAGGTGGGTGATGACTGTGGCCTCAGGGCCTGGCGGGCCCAGGGAGGTCGTGGTGTGCAGCCTCCCCTCAAAGGGCGGGGGGTCTGGCCACTTGCTGGTGGCACCCCCCATGTGCCTGCCCACAAGGCCTCCAAGTTGGAGGCAGATGGATAATCCACTTACACAGCAAGGTGGGTGATGACTGCTGCCACAGGGTGGTTAGGGAGAGGGAGACCAAGGGGTTCCAGCCACGATGATGAGCCATACCTGGAAGATCCTGCGACAGGACCTGGAAGACCCCGATCCATCAGAGGCTGCTGGCATCACCCACCTCCCTGCCCTCACGGAAAGTAGGGGACGTGGCAGTGCAAGTGGTGAGGAAGGGACTTGTGACAATACCTGAGAGGGAGAGGAGGAAAGAGGGAACACAAAGTGGTCAAGATGGGAGAAGGGGAACAATGGCCTCCAGCCACGGCAATGAGCTGTACCTGGAAGATCCTGCGATAGGACCTGGAAGACCCTGATCCGTCAGCAGCTACTGGCATCACCCACCTCCCTGCCCTTACGAAAAGGAGGGGACGTGGCGGTGCAAGTGGTGAGGAAGGGACTTGTGAAAGTACCTGAGAGGGAGAGGAGGAAAGAGGGAACACAAAGTGGTCAAGGTGGGAGAGGGGAACAATGGCCTCCAGCCACAGCGACGAGCAGTACCTGGAAGATCCTGCAATAGGATCTGGAAGACACTGATCCATCAGTGGCTGCTGGTGTCACCCACCTCCCTGCCATCACAGAAATGAGGAGATGGGGAATTGCAAGTGGTGGGGAAGGGAGAGGAGGAAAGAGGGAACACAAAATGGTCAGGGTGGGAGAGGGGGACCCAGGAGTTTTGACCAGGGCAATGAGACACACCTGGAAGATCCTGCAAGGGGGACGGGAAGACCCCAATCCATTGGCAGCTGTAGGCATCACCCACCTCCCAGCCATCACGGAATGGAGGGGGCGGGGTTGTACAAGTGTTGGGGAAGGGACTCATGGCAGTACCTGGGAGGGAGAGGAATGGATTGGGAACTGGAAAGCTTCCAAGCAAGAGGTAGTTGGGAGGTGTCGGAGTGGTCCCAGAGAGGGAGAAGAAGAAATAGGGCAGTGGCAGCAGCTGCCACTGTCCACCTTCCTGCCTTTGCAGAAAGGATAGGAGTAGCAACCAGAGACACATTTCCCCCTGGCTCAAAGGGGTCCAGTCAGTCTGATTGACACGGGAGCCACCATGCTGTGCAACTGAGTGTATCCCTATATGGTGCAATCGGCTGTGTGATCGCAACTGAGCTGTGTGACCAAGGAGGGAGTGTTAACAGGATAGTCCCACATGAAGCAGCAGCTGACATGACCCACCGTCCTGCCTTTGCGGAAAGGACAGGATGGACAGGACAGTAGACATTGCTAGGATGGGCCGGAGTGGTTCCAGAGAGGGAGAGACAGAAACAGGGCAGCAACAGCAGCAGCAGCAGCTGACATCGGCCACATTCCTGCATTTGCAGGAAGGACATGAGCCGAGGGACCCATTCCCCCCTGCTCAGAGGGCACAGCGTTTGCAATGGATAGGGACACCATGCGGCTCAACTAAATGTGCAACAGCTCCTGAGCTGCGTGGATTGAGACAGTTTTTCTTTGGGTACATCCTCCCCCTCCTTTTCCACCTCGCTTTTCAGTTTTTGCCTCCACCCCTCTTCCACCTGGGTACACTGTGCGGTACGGCTACGCATCATCACCACGCCCCCTAGCTGCGTAGGCGAAAATACTGTGTCTATGGTTTCCCCCCGCCTGCTTTTTAGTTGGGGCATGCGTGAAAGAGCATCAGCTAGGAAGTTTGTTTTGCCCGGCAAAAACTTTAGAGTGAAATCGAACTTGGAAAAGAATTCTGCCCATCTTAACTGCTTAGCATTTGGTCTTCTGGGGCTACACAAAGCTTCTAAATTTTTATGATCCATCCAAACTTCAAACGGGTGTCGCGCCCCTTCCAGCCAATGTCTGCAAGTGGAAAGCGCTGCTTTGACTGCAAACGCCTCCTTCTCCCATACATTCCAATTTCTTTCTGATTCTGAAAATTTTCTAGAAAGATAGGCACAGGGTTTAAGGCTATTGCCTTCCCCTCTTTGCAATAGGAACCCTCCTATCGCCGTATTGCTCGCGTCCACTTGCACAATAAAGGGGCGAGTTTCATCAGGATGTTGCAATAGTGGTTCGGAGACAAATTGCTGCTTTAATAGGTCAAAAGCAATTTGACATTCCGGGGTCCAAATTAGTTTGGATGAGGGCTTTTTAGCTTACTCCCCCTTATTTTTGGTTTTCAATAGTTCAGTAAGGGGAAGCGTTATTTGGGCAAAGTTTTCTATAAATTGATGGTTGTTGGGGGTTTTCCGGGCTGTATTGCCGTGGTCTTGGCATTGTAGTTCCTGACGTTTCGCCAGCAGCTGTGGCTGGCATCTTCAGAGGTGTAGCACCAAAAGACAGAGATCTCTCAGTGTCACAGTGTGGAAAAGATGTAGGTCATTTGTATCTACTCAGGAGGGGTGGGGTTGAGCTGAGTCATTCTGTAAGAGTTTCCCAGGGTGTGGAATGCTAATGGCGGGAGGCTTCACTGTATCCTGAGGAGGTTCTTTTGCATATGGATTGGTGCTTGATGTGCTAATCTTCTCTGCAGGGCTATTGTCGGGTGTGGAGTGTTTTGTTGGCCTGATGTTTTTCAGAACTGGAGCCCATGCTCTGTTCATTCTTAAGGTTTCTTCTTTCCTGTTGAAGTTTTGCTTATGCTTGTGAATTTCAATGGCTTCCCTGTGCAGTCTGACAAAGTAGTTGGAAGTGTTGTCCAGTATTTTGGTGTCCTGGAATAAGATACTGTGCCCTGTTTGAGTTAGGCTATGTTCAGCCACTGCTGATTTTTCAGGCTGTCCAAGTCTGCAGCGTCTTTCATGTTCTTTTATTCTTGTCTGGATGCTACGCTTTGTGGTCCCGATGTAAACTTGTCCACAGCTGCAGGGTATACGGTATACTCCTGCAGAGGTGAGGGGGTCTCTGCTGTCTTTTGCTGATCGTAGCATCTGTTGTATTTTTCGGGTGGGTCTGAATACTGCTTGAAGGTTATGCTTTTTCATAAGCTTTCCCATCTGATCAGTAATTCCTTTGATATATGGCAAAAACACTTTTCCTGTAGGTGACTGTTTTTCCTTGGTTGTTTGATTCATCCTGGGTTTGATTGCTCTTCGGATTTCATTTCTGGAGTAGCCATTTGCCTGAAGTGCGTGGTTTAGATGATTAATTTCCTCATTGAGAAAGCGCGGCTCACATATCCGTCTTGCACGATCCACTAATGTTTTCATTATGCCTCTTTTCTGTCGGGGGTGGTGATTGGAGTTTTTGTGTAAGTACCGATCAGTGTGAGTTGGTTTCCTGTAGACCTTGTGACCTAACTGAAAGTTTGCTTTGCGGATGACCAAGGTATCCAGGAATGAGAGTTTTCCCTCACTTTCTTTCTCCATTGTGAATTGTATGTTCAGGTGGATGTTGTTGAGATGATTCAAAAACTCCATCAATTCTTCCTCTCCATGGCTCCAAATGATGAATGTATCATCCACAAACCGGAACCATACACTGGGTTTGTGGGGTGCTGATTCTAGAGCTGTTTTTTCAAAATGTTCCATGTAGAAGTTTGCTATAACTGGGCTGAGTGGGCTCCCCATGGCCACCCCATCCATCTGTTCATAGAATTCGTTGTCCCATTGGAAGTAACTGGTTGTCAGACAATGATGGAATAAGGCTGTTACATCCTCTGGGAAAATCTGATTAATCAGTGCAATAGTGTCTTTTACTGGAACCTTGGTAAACAGGGATACAACATCAAAACTGACAAGTATGTCTTGTGGATTGAGTTTCAGAGAACTGATTTTGTTGATGAAATCTGCTGAATCTTTGATGTAAGACGAGGTTTTCCCGATGTGGTCCTGCAGGAGATCTGCCAGATGTCTAGCTAATTCATATGTCGGTGAACCAATGGCACTCACAATGGGTCGGAGTGGGACTGAATCTTTATGTATTTTGGGGAGTCCATATAGTCTAGGTGGCTGTGCTTCAGTCTTGCATAGTTTGCTGTGCGTGTCGGGATGTAGTGAGGAATTCTTGATCAGCGCATTTGTTAGCCTGGTGATTTTGCAAGTGGGATCTCGTTCCTTGCAGTCTGGACCCCAGATGCTCAATTTGACTCACTTCATCCTCGAACAAATTAACAAATTAAAAAATTGCAGAGCTTGTACTAGAAAAAATCCCAGTTTTGCAGGATCTCTCAGGCCCCAGCCTCCCCCTTAGTTCTCAAAACAAATGGCCTGAGGGTGAGAAAAGGAAAGTTTCTCAAGGGCAGCAGGAAGACGAAGGCATGCAGACGATAACAGTCTCTCTCCCTCCTCCAGGCTCCCAGCAGCAGTCTCTCCACCTGCAAGAAGCACACTTAACACACTGACAAAGTTAAAATGGAGTCTCTTTGGCTTAAACACAATCAGGACCTGACATTGACAGGGCTGACCACAACAGAGCCACTGGGCACAATTCCTTGCTTCTGTTAAAAGAGAATAGGAGATTGTTGATTTAATTCTGTGACTACCCAGTGTGGATATGTAAATCAGTTCATTAGATGTGTGCAGATGATATGGAGGGGACAGTTGGATTTGTATACTATTTATATTGACTGCATTACACTTAGACACTTTGAGATAACTCAATATATTCATCTTTTGCACTTTCTTGCAGTTTACATTTTTATTGGATCTTAAACTGTGGATTCATGTGGTGCTCACGGTCAGCCGAGGGCTCTTTGTATGGACAGCATTTGCATACCGTGACACTTCTTTTTTTCTTGGTTGTTCTTTCTAGACAAATACCGGCGGGATTATCACTTTACGCACATATAATGTCCATAGAGTCTATGCTTGGTATGCTGACACAGTTGGTGGAACCAGGTATGCATCTTCCAGACATATTGAACTGCTGTGCATGTTTCGTCTCTGACAGAGATTGTTCTGAGTAGGTAACACACATCCCATTCTGCCTTTACTGTTCCTAGGCGAGACTTCAGGACGAAGATAGCAGCAGGCAGTTCTACTCAAAACAACCCTGTAAAATGGACTAAGACGAGTCCTTTGAAAGGGGTGAGTATCTATTCCTTGCCAGAGCTTACTAATTTGGGAAGATGTGATTGCAATAAAAGGGAGACTATGGCCATGATAGCTAGGATCCCACTAAGCCCCAGGGAAAGATGATGAATGTCCAAGAATTTCCTTTTTCTCTTCTCATGCCTGGAACCCTTTCCAACCATAGGAGAGTTTGTTCCTGAGCTGGAATGATTTACAGGTGCTAATAGCTGTATGACTTGGGCTGTTGCAGTGGGGAGGAGGGGGGATTGCTCTTTCTGCCTGTTGCATTAATGAACCTCTATTCATGGAAAGAACAACTTCATTGCCTTCCCCTTCTGACTGTAGCTGCCCAAGTTACCCATTAATTGGCCTGTGCAAGTTCCTCCATCTCTGAAATAAACTTTCCCAGGGTTGGGAGGGGCTGTTCTTGGGGGGGGCAGGGTGAGGCATACCACATGATCATTAATCTTGTAGAGTCCTTAAAGGACTGCCTGTCCAGATAGGGGCCTGTGCGCTCATATACCTCTTCCCAATAATTTCTTCTGGCTGTTCCCACAACCAAGCTTATTAGACTGAGCACTGTTCAAACATGGCTTTTTTCAGCTATAGATCTTTTCTTCTGGATCAGTTTCCATGAGGAAATCAGGAGAACACCCACTGCACAGCTATACTTTTTAAGATGCCCTTCAACAGAGATTGATATAGTTCCCTTCTGGCATGTTTTGGGGCCCAATTTTTGGTCTGTGTTTTCAACTGTATGACTTTGTTGCTCAGCATTGTTTTGGGAAGTGCCTTTCATGAACCTGTCACAAGTTATGTAGTTCCATTTGATGCCTTAAACCTTCTTGTTATTTCACTCCCTGGGCAGGTAATGCTGCCACCAGGCATTCAGTTCCAAACTAGTTAATTTAATTTTTCCCTGAATACTGTGCCCAAGTGTTAGGCTCCGTCAAGGGACTATGTGGCCCTGAGGATAAGACTGGGATATATAGAAATCACTTACACTTAGGCAAACAAAAAACCCTCCAAAATAAAATTTTGTTAGTACATGAAGCGTTTAGGTTTCAAATGATTTCTTAAGCTTGGTGGTTACATAGACTCAATCATACAAAATAATTTTCCACATGGGTTTTCTTTAAGAGAATAAAATCCACACCGATTTACATTCATTCAGGCCTTTCTGCACAACTTGCCTGATTTAGATAGATTAATCTCTTACTCAGATATACCTAGACTTTCTCTCTCAAGCGCACACAGTTTGCCTGACTTAGACAGAAGGAATATTTTCTCTCAAAAACAGTTCAGGATTCACACATTTGTCTAACTGAACTAGAATGAGAATTCTTTCAGGCTTGTATGCTTAGCCCAGAATAAATACTTTCTCTATGCTCAGTAATTTTAAAAACCCTGCAGTTCACTACACCCCTAGAGTACTGCTACTGTTCAGTCAGATTTCACGACACTCACACATCCCAACGCTGCCTATCAGTCATTATTTATTTATTTATTTATTTTGATTTATACCCCGCCCTCCCCACAAATGGGCTCAGGGCGGCTAACAACATTCATAAAATACATTAAAAGTCACAAAACCATAAATCACCAACCAGTCACCTCAGTCACTCATCTCGCTCTCTTTAACCACCTGCTCTTCTTCTGTAACACACCAAGTATTTAAAGAAACACGCACACTAAAAAATCATTACAGAGCCACTTTGAGTTTCTGTCAGCGGAAGGAAGAGCAGGATGTCATTATTTCAATAGATAAGCCCACGCCTCAGCAAAAACAGTCTTTGTTCGGAAATGTCCATAAAGTTAAGAAGGTGGCACGAGGTTCCCAGAAATGGATTTTGTCATGCTTTGCCCCTGCTATTATGTCCCTGGCAGAAAGAAAACAGCAGCCTCACTCTTGTTTTAGAAGTCTATTTCGTCCTATCAGTCTCTCATGCTAATGTTTGAAGTGCTGGAAGTTATAGAACATTTCAAAATTCATAGACAGAAATCAGATATGTTCTGTTGTCATCTTCTTGGATCTTCCTGCAGGTTAAAGATGTTTATAAGGCAGAATTTCAAAACCCTGCAAAAGGATGGAGAGCCTTCTTCATTGAGGTAAGACTCTCACTTTCCCCCCTTTTTCTATCCCTTCTCCCTTCCCCTGTCCTGATGCAAGATTTATTCCTGTCAGAAGTGCATTGAAATATTCATGTCCTCGAGTGATCATAAAGCTACAATGAGCATATAAAAAAGCATTCTTCAGTTTTGACTCTCTTTAATCATGGATTGATCTCCACTTACCATCAGACTCACTGTCTAATGCCCAAGTCTGGGAAACTTTGCAAGGAAAAATGTTGAATGTAACTCAAATTTCATCACAGGCTGTCTACACAGGAGGTGTGGTTAAGGCTCCATTCACAGCAACATCAGAACTTCTCATCATCCCCGACACTTTTCCATGTCCTGACTGCGATGGAGATGGATGCCGTGGAACGTTGGTCTGACAACCTCCAGGAAACAGTCAGGAAAGCTCTTGCTCTCCTGGCTTTCTGCTAACAATGCAGAACTGAATTATTCACGAGGGCTTTTTCACTCAGGTAACAGGGCTGTGATGTAAGAATGGCTCAGATATTTTTCTTGGTAAAGGGATAAATCCTGTTGACTGTTCTATTAGCTACTCTCTGTTGTGCGCTGATCTGGATAAGCCAGGTGAGCCTGATCTCATCAGGTCTTAGAAGCTAAGAAGTGTTGGCCTTGGTTAGTAATTGGATGGGAGACCTCCAATGAAGACCAGGGTTGCAGAGGCAGGCAATGGCAAACCACCTCTGTTAGTCTCTTGCGTGAAAACCCGTCCAGGGATCACCATAAGTCAGTTATGACTTGACGGAAATCTTCACTACCAATGTCTGTTGTAGGGGTGTGCACAGGAAAAAAAATTGGGTTTGGTAATACTGAACTGGAAAAAATGGTATTCCTTAAATACCAAATTCATTTTCTAGTTCAGTTCAGCAATGCAGAGCAAATTTGGTAAAATTTAGCAATGGGTTCCCCTTAATTCCAGTATATCCAGTGGCCTGGAGCAAGAGGGTCATTTTTGGACTGGATTTCATCACATTTGCAGGGGACCTACTCCTAACTGCCCTCTAATGACCATGAAGTTTCATAATGATTGGTCCCCAGGGAGTCATTTTATGGTCCCCCCAAATAAAGTACTCCCAGCCACTTCCAATCTCCATTATTCCCTATGGGGAAAACTATCTAGGGGCTATCCAAGAGGCTGGGGGGGGCATCTTGCAAGAAAAATTTACCAGATTTGGAAGGGACCTAATACTCACTGTCCTCTAAAGACCATCCAAGCTATAGGGAAATTGTACCCCGGGGTCCACACTAGGTAGTCCAATGAACCAAATGAATGCCCTTTGTAAAATTCAGCACCCCTGAGCTCCATTGTTCCCTATGAAGACCAACATCACACCAAAGAATCACACAAACCAAAATGAAGCAAGGAACAGTTTTCCCACTGGAAGCAAACTAAGGGAGGGAATGCCCCCCCTGAACAAAAATGAAGCAAGGGACACTTACAACTTAGCCCAAGAGAACCAGTGACATTCACAGTAGCCAGGCACTGGGTTCAGCCTAAGGGGGAATGCCACAGGGCAGAACCAACCAGTACCCAGCCACAAGCACAAGACAATGGCATGCACCAAGCACAGTTGCATAGGATGTATTCCCATTGCCACACACTGGCCTCAGGCTGAAACCGACTGTGAGAGGGACTCTTGGGAAACCCACGTAATTCTCTCTCTGCAGTAGCCTTCATCATCAGCCATCCTTCCCATCCCTGCAATGAGGAAAGTTAAGATAACAACATCAGAACAACATAACAACACATTGCATGATTTATGTTATCCATCCCATCCCTGCATGAGAAAAGTTGAATTTAGTTAACTTTTGCTTCATTTGGATGTTTCAATGGGTTTCCTCTGCGACACGTAGTGTGTATCCTTCTCTGCTTTCTCTAACGTTGCTCTCTGATTCTTCCCATCACAGTGGCAAGACAACAACCTTTCTGGGGCCTCTTTTCTCAATTATTTGCAGACATTTGTGCTAACCTGGGCTAGTAGTTTTGTGGAGTGTGTGCGTAGGGGGGGAAACTGCAGTGTGTATTTGTTGGAAGTCCAACGTTGGGAAATCATAGAGTGACATATTGACCTTCAAGAAGACGAACTGCTCAGTTGTCCAGAGGAGCAGGCCTGCTGCGCCACCAATATGCTCAAGCATGGTGCAAGTGGAGTTCCAGCAAGTAACGACATCAGTGATCAGGCGATGCTGTGGCCGCCAGTTCTGGCTTGCATCTGGCACAGTTAGTGAGTTGCTTTCATGCTGAGTGAGAAGTGAATCATGAGTGACTGACATTTCTGGAGGAGACACTGGAACTCATGAGTTGCAGAGTCCTCCGCAGGGTACCCTGGCAAAGCCCAGCCAAAGCAGGAGGTGAAGTTTGTGGACCGCATAGTAAATGTGCTTGAGGCTCACTTTCGGTGCCACTTCCTATATGTTTGTGCCACCATCAGGCATCATGTATCCTATGGCGACGATGCCCTCACCCTCGCCTACCCAGTCCACTAATTCCCTCTTGATGTTCTCCACCATCTGTGCCTCTTGAAGAATCTCAGTGTGGAGCAAGGCCCTGCTGCCTTTCATCTGCCCCTGCCTGATGCTGGCCACCCCACCCCCACCCGGATCATAGATTTGCCACTATTGCTAAGTAAGCAAGAGGTACACATGCTTCGACCAATAGCCAGATGTCCAATGTGAAGTGCACAGTTCTCCTGGTGGTGTGAGACAATTCTGCCTTCATGTTTTCCTTGACATGCCTTTAAAAGGAGGGCATCACTGTTCTGCACGGTGTGGTGTGATCAGGGGCATGTATCAAGGACAGAGTAGCTGGACCAGCCCTTGGAAGCCAAAGTTGTCTGTTATGGAGAAAGGCTGCTCGTCTACAGTGATCATATCTCGATTTTCTGGTTGGTAAGCCTACATGTCCTCTGGACCTCCCCCTGCCACACTACTGCCATGCACACCAACATCTCTGGTACAGATGTGTGGCATCCCTTCTCTACAGGGTGATGGGGGGAGACAGCACCAAGGTGGTTGCAGGATGGCCCTCCTGATTTGCTGGCAGCTATGTGGTGGCAGACTCTCACTCCCCCCAAAAAAGCACTGTCTGTTAGGGAATTGGGGGGTTCCTAAATCTTTTTTTTAGTATCATCCACATTAGCTATGCTCTGGATGAGAGACACTTTAGTTGTCTCTGATTAACATACATTCACACATACACTATGTTTATCATTTCATTTTACTCTGTTCTCCCTATACTTGGTTGGTACAAATGGTGGTGGTGAGTGCCCATAAGTCATAGCTGACTTACGGTGTCCCCTGGCAGGATTTTCATGGCAAGAGACTCACAAAGGTGGTTTGCCATTGCCTGCCTCTGCAATCTTGGTCGTCGTTGGAGGTCTCCCATCCAATTACTAACCAAGGCCAACCCTGCTTAGCTTCTGAGATCTGATGAGATCAGGCTCTCCTGGCTTATCCAGGTCAGGGCTAAGATGAAAGCCAAATTAAGCATGGCAAGCTTAACAAGCTTTGAGGGAATAAAAGGTTCAGATGTTTTCTTTCCTGCCTCTCTCAGCATTGAGTATATCCTTTGCCAGACATGTCTAGATATTATTGGAGCCTTAATAGTTTGTGGTATTGGACCCAAAACAGATATGAACATACCCTGTCAATCCGACATGTTTGAATATCATGTATCTTTCACTTAACTGTTCATATAGTCATGTAATAATTTCTTGATCTGTAAACAAAATTGTTTTCCTGTATCTCCTCCTCCTGAAAAGTATAAAAGTGGATGCTGCCAAACTCTGGTGTGCACTTTGCTGTCTGTCACGTGCATTAGGTTCCTTGGAAAATAAACTTTCCTTCTGAGATCATCAATTTCGAAATCTTGGTTACTTATTCAGACGAACAGAGCAATCCTAAGCAGAGTTACATCGGTCTAAGCCCATTGAAATCAATGGGCTTAGACTGGTGTAACTTTGCTTAGGATTGCACTGTAAGAAAGTGAGGATCCTCAAACTGGTACGCTAAGGAATTTAAGACTTTCCCCAACATAAATGGGGCCACGACTCTTGTCCTGATCCATTCAGTGCTGGTTTTGATACACATATCCTTGATGGATTATCAGATGAACTGTTATTTGACACTTAATCTTCTCTCCCTAGTGCAATTGCAATTTAACAACTCATAATTTCCTGCCTAGTAGTTACAATCTAACTGGACCAATAAAATCCATACTTTTCTGCCTCAGTCCAATCCCTGTCCAGAAGGGCCGAAACATTAAGACAGCAGGGTCATCAAGGGAAATAAATGAACGGAAAAGATTAGGAGCAAGCCGAGAATGTAAAAAGGGTTCTTCTCTGAAGATCTTACAGACTTTTTCAAACATTGTGTATAGAATGCCCCTTTGGTATTGTGGAAAGAAGAAAGAAACCACAGAAGCATTAAACTGAAAATAATAAAGTGTTTTCAAGTCACAACTGCCCTATAGAGACCCCATGAAGTTCTACCTCCTTGGGTTTTCAAGGCAAGGGATGAACAGAAGTGGTTTGCCAATGTCTTCATCTGCAAAGCAAGCCAACTTTTCTTGGTGGTCTCACATCCAATTACGGACCAAGGCCAACTCTGATTAGCTTCCAAGTGCTGACAAGTCCAGGCTCTTCTGTGGCATTCGGACTACTATAAACTAAAAATACAAATTAGAAAATATAAAAATAGAATAATTGTAATCCTTCCATGTTTTACTTCTCCTTTCCAGAAGACCAAGGGTCTGTTTTGCCAAGGGATTCTGTCTGGGGACAACAATCACACCCATTCCAGACACCAGAAGATTTCTTCCCAGAGGTGCACCATCCACTCCCAGGACTCCCAAACAGGCTCATGCTCACCTGTGGTTTCTTTCTATCTGATATATGTTTATTCCACCCTCCCTCCAAGGAGCTCAAAACAGAACATGTGGTTTCTCTCCTCCCCAGTTTATCCTCACAACAATGCTATTATAAATCGAATTCACAAATATGCCCAAT
Source organism: Eublepharis macularius (assembly GCF_028583425.1). Taxonomy (NCBI): domain Eukaryota; kingdom Metazoa; phylum Chordata; class Lepidosauria; order Squamata; family Eublepharidae; genus Eublepharis; species Eublepharis macularius. The sequence goes on from NC_072792.1 coordinate 172,644,447, forward strand.
TGTTCTTGCTGTTGCTTCAACAGCTATTGCTGAAACTCTTTTGGCAGGAGGCAGAACTTCTTATTCAGTATTTAAACTACCATTATTAAATATTGTGCATCCAATGAGCAGGGGTGGGCCCCTAGTAATGTGTATGTCCTCCTTCTTTTGGCTTGAAAAGGAGTCTCAATCTACAATGCAATCAGTCTTGCCCAATGTTACCAGAACTCCTCTTTATAATGGGGAAATTAGCTCAGCAGTCTGGAACTAAAATTAGCACGGATCTAACCAATGTTCCCAGTATCTAAAGAAAAGGGTTTAGCTCTGTGGAGGACCCCGCCAGGACTAGTGTAGAGAGAAAACTGTGTGGAACGAAAGTCTGGCAACCTAGGTTTAAAAGGGGAACTCTGTGGAGAAACTTTGTTACTATAACCCAAGGAGTAAACAAAAACAGCTCTTACTAATAAGAACTAAGAACATTGAAACTAAGCTGCAAGGAAACTGATTTGCCTTTTATTTTGAAACTATTCTGTTATGCTAGTAGGTTTTACCACAGAGCTTTCGTTCCTTGACTGTCTATATTCCATCCTTGCCTATTCAAAAAAGTGTCTGTTTCTTTTGAATGTTATTGAGCCTCCATTGCCAGCCCCTATACAGAAGGAAGATGGTGCCTGCTCTCTCCCCATCAAGTCCTGGGCTCGGCTAGAATACCTAAAATATAACCTCTTTTAGGGGTGGGACAAAAATGACTTTAAACTATAAACAGAGACATGCTACTTGAAGCTGCTCAGCCACAGTGAGCAAACTTTAGTTTTGGCGGGAAAATTTACCTCGACGTGGGGGAATGAAGGGGGGGGTCTGTCATAGCAGCATTGCCCTAGGTGCCAACCTAGGGCAGCTCATTTGCTAGCAAGGTAAGTTCTCCTAGTATGTGTGGCATTTGTAGGCCAAGAGGGGCACATTAGCTCCAGGAAAGAAGATAAAGGGGGAAAGCCACCGCAAGCCCACCCCCCCTCAGCCCCTTTCTCTGCTCAGAGTCAGCCCATGGTCATGTGGATGCAGGCCATCGGATTGGCAGTTAGCACCAGTGGGAACATGAGGGACATGACACAGCATTTGAGAGAGGCAATGGTGAGGGAGCATCTTGAGGATCCCTAGGAGTTTTCTGACACCAGTCTTTGAGCTATGGGGAAAGAGATGGCCTGGCTGGGCCTGCCTCTTACAGCTGAGGTGCTCACATGCACAGAGAATGAGCATGTTTTCACCTAGATGGGCAACATGGTCAGCCGACATCACTCACATCTGCTCCCTGAGATACTTGAGCAATTGGTCTTCTTTACAATCGACTAGTCACTCTTCAAACTCCCAGCCCTGCACTTGGAGAGTGACTGAAATGAGAAAGAGAAATATGATTGGATGAAGAGATGTTAGGAAAGTAAAAAATACCTCAGAGGAACACTAAATTGGAACAAACTGTATCCCAGACCCACAAAAGGACCTAAAATACATGCTCTGTCATTGTATTTCTTCTTTCTTTATGAGGGCGAAGTGAGGTTATAAGGGAATAGCTTGAGTAGCGTTAGTGATGAAGAGCAGCTGAGGCTTGCAAGCATCCTCTTGTGAGCCAGTCAAGGTATCGGCTGCAGACCACATCACCCAGTCTTTTATACAAGTGGCTGTCCCAAACAGCAGTACCACCTTTTTGCCAATAATTGATAAAGGAAAGGTCGGGAGGATTTGTTTGCACGAATGTCTTCCTTTGAATCCAAGCTAGTGGCCTTTCTAAGTACCCATAACTGTTCACTTCCCTTCCAAGGGAAATCACTGTTCCCAGGCCTCTCTCACCAAGTCAAACATGGGGTCCTCCCCCTACCTCTGCTCCAAGAGAAGTCAGAATCCCATTCCAACATTGGTACTTGCCATCCAGCCACTTTAGGGGGGGGGGGTGTCATGTTGACAGTATCAAAGTGGATTGGAAGGCCAAGGAAGAGCTTTACTTCCCTTTGCAGGAATCTGTATTTATAGTGAGGGTCAGGAAGGTTCACAAATTCATCCAGTGCTTTCTGCTCCATCTGCCAAACAGTGGGCAAGTAGGCTGCAAAGAGGAAAAGGGCCAGGGACGCATTTCCCAGCACCTAGTTGAGCCCTTCAGCCTGTTCTTTCCTTGCAAGTGTCTCCTGCCAGACATGAGAGGTTTTCTACCTCTTGTTACTGATAAAGAGCAACCTACAGTCCCCTTCAAAGCTCAGGCCAAGAAATGAAACAATGACGAGTCCCTGTGTTTTTAAACCTCCACCCAAAGCCCTTGGGGCTGAATCACAGAAACAGATGGTAACAAAACATCTATCCATTCAGCAAAATCCACTAGATGGCGTTCCTGCGGAGGGAAGCCCAGATGAGGAAGCCAGACCTCCAGAGAGTGCGCCATGGTGGACAGCCCAGGCCAGGATCAAGCATAGAGCAGGCAGCAATGCCCACCAGCAGCCTTGATCCAGCAGGGATCAGGAGTGGAGCAGGTGGCAATGCCCACCTGCCCTTCGCCCAGCTGGGATGAGGAGGGGAGCAGGTGGAAATGCCCACCCACTGCATTCACCCAGCTGGGATCAGGAGTGGAGCAGGTGGCAATGCCCGCCCACTGTTTATCCAGCTGGGATCAGGCATGGAGCCGGGAGCAATACCTACCCCCCACCTTCACCCAGCTGGGATCAGGTATGGAGCAGGTGGAAATGCCCGTCCCCTCTTCGCCCAGCTCAGATCAGGCACAAAACAGGTGGCAATGCCCACCCACTCTCTTCACTCAGCCGGGATCAGGTGCAGAGGAGGTGGCCATGCCACCCCCCCCCCTTCAACTGGCTCGGCTCAATAATGGAGGAGGAGGGAATGCCTGCCTGCCTGCCCTCCACTTTCTAGAGCTGTTGAATTTTTTTCCCCACAATGGGCTTCGTTGCTAGTCCCACATACTAGAGGAAGAGCCAGGAAAGAGCTTCTTGCCTCAGGATAGGCTCTTGAGTCTTGACATTGAGGAAAGTTTAAAGCTGGTGTAGTGTAGCGGTGAGAGTGTCAGACCAGGATCTGAGAGATTCCAGGTTCAAATCCCTGCTCTGCCATGCAAAGTCGCTAGGTGGCTTTGGGCCAGTCACACACACTCAGCCTGGCCTACCCTAGAGGGTTGTTTTAAAGATGAATCAGAGGAGGGGAGTACTTTGTATGTTTCTCTGAGCTCCTTAGGAAAAAGAGGGTTTAAAATAATAATAATGAGAAGATGCCTTCTACTATAAACTCTCCTGATCCATGCCTTACTTTTCTTAGGCAACAGGCCAAGACACTTTTTTCCCAGTCTTTTAAATTTGTTCTTCCAATCAGCTTCTATTCTGAGGACTATTTTATTATCACTTTAGGCAACAGGATTTTTTAAAATCTTTTTTATGCCCCTACCTTTTTTCTGACTTGTTTAAAAATACTTGTTTTCAAATTTGTAATACTTATACTTTTATTATATTCTGATTATGAAATAGAAGACTGGCAAAAGGGACACAAAAGTCCCTTTAAAATCTGAGCAACACCAAAGTCCTATGAACTGTTGCTAAATATTACAACCCCATAAAGGGCGACAGGCACACCTTCAGAAAATATGGGGTCTTGAAAAGAAACAAAAGGATACCACAGAAAAGAGAGGCACAAAGAGAGAAATATTTCATTTGTAATTATAGATCCCTATGCATTAGGCAATCTAGTAAAACAAAGATAAAGAACACAATTTACAAAAAGGAACTACTTTAAAAACAATGTACAGATGGTTTTTAATTTTTTTAAAAAATACAAATCTATGAATGTTAAAAAGAACCATGAAATAGCTTTATGTTGTAATGTCATCATGATATACATAAAGTTTTGCTCATAAGACAGGAGTGGTATTTCTTGGAAGGCTCTTTGTGTGCATTTCCAAAAAAAAACCTGTACGCGTACCCGAGCAGACATTCAACGTTAAGCTCCTCTTGTTTTGCTTTTGATAAGTTCTCTTTTCTTTTATGTTGGTGAAAAACTGCTCAAATCCAGCTTCTTCGGCTACAAGAAGTGCTTCAGAGTGTTTGGAGTGAATTATTTGGACTGAATTATTGCCTCTGCTGTTTGTGATTGCTTTGAACACCAGAATTTGTGATTGCTTTGAACATGAGAAGCAGCAAACAGGAGCATTTTTAGTAACAAGGCAAATGAGGAGCAATAATAGCTACACACCTTAACTGTTTGTGATAAGTCAGCTGTAGGACTAAATGTGAAAGAGGAGTGAAAGAGTGAAACGACATACCTGGTGAAACAACCAAGTATGAAGGAAAGTCTCAGCCTCTTCACACCTTAGTTTCTCTCATAAGACAGGAGTGGTATTTCTCGGAAGGCTCTTCATGTTCCTTTCCAAACTCCCCTAGGTGTACGAAGTATAACGTATATAACATTTCCAAATAAAAAATTCCCTGAGGGTAAAAAGCACAACAGAACACAGGTTATACTGTTTCCTGGCCCAAAGCCCAGTTCTTGAGCAAGCAGCTCCGAAGTGGGATGCCGCAGGAGAATATTCTTGTTACTTATTCTAATCTCCTTCCAAATGCAAAGTTTGGGAGGCAACCCAAACAGAAGCTCTTTGCCCCAGAACCAGTGTTGTTTGTACTATGCACTGTTACTCAAAGGGGTCTCCTTGCAAGTTGGGGGAATTAGCAACAGGGAGAATCAGCGAGAGGAGAGGTAACTTAGGGATCTTTTAGCCTATATATATGGGGATTATCACAGTTAGAGAACTCCTAATAAATAATAATAATAATAACAACATTTGATTTATGTACCGCCCTTCAGGACAACTTAATGCCCACTCAGAGCAGTTTACAAAGTGTTATTATTACCCCACAACAATTACCCTGTGAGGTGGGTGGGGCTGAGAGAGTTCCAGAGAGCTGTGACTAGCCCAAGATCACCCAGCTGGCTTCAAGTGGAGGAGTGGGGAATCAAACCCGGCTCTCCAGATTAGAGTCCCGTGCTCTTAACCACTACACCAAACTGGCTCCCCAGGCAGATGTTCAATTAAAAGAGGTTTTTATTTAAAAAAATAAAGATCAATTGCACACAAAGCACACAGCACGCACGTATTCAGAGCTGACTAGAAAGCAGTGGTGAAAGTTGGACAGAGTTTGAGGGACTGGGTGATATTTACCTATCCAGACGTCCGGGAGAGAGAAGAGCAGTGTTGAGCAGCCTGCACTTCAAGGTGGAAGGACTCCAACAGAGATTCGGGGATGGATGCTGGATCCAAAGCATGCACACAGTTTGGGCTGAGAGGCAGTCTACTTTATACCAGGGATCCTACTGAGCAGCAAGATTGCCTCTTCTATCCCAAAAACAAAGGCTTGAGTGGTTGATCCTGGCGTGGGACAAAGGATTGCAAAGTTGTCTCCAGGGGGAGACAAAGAGCTGGCGAACTGTTCCCAAAGTGGGGCAATAAGCTGATAAACTGTCTCCGGGGTGTTAAAAAAAAACTAGGAAGGCTCAATTAAGTCTTCCTGGGTGGAACTAAAGTTATCAACTATGATTGACAACCCACAAGGTGGATGGGTGAGGCTATCAGCTCACTGAATCGCCTAAGAATAGGAAAGTGGTTAAAATGAGATCAATAGAGCGGGTTAGGTTGATTAATTCAGGAACTTCGGGAAGACTCTATTGTATCAGGAAGGATCCTTAATGTGCCTCCGGGGCATGGGAGGAGGTGAGCTGGTCTCACCTGTTTTCACCATGTTTGCACGTTCCATCTCCCAAGTGAGATCTCGCTTGTCTGCTAGGGCAGCAGCTTCCATGTTTTCTGTCTGCCTGGGCAGTAATTTTAGTGTGGGAAGCACATTCAGAGAAGGGGTTTATGTCATAGCCATAACCATAAGCCTTCTAATATGATGGGGGCAGTTCTGACCGCTTACAGCAGCAGTGTGTGTTTTATTGTAGGGGACAGTCTCCGGAGTGCAGGGATGTATGATTTGGGCTTATCCAAAGTTTGTTTGGGAATACAGCTTCTCCCCAGTTTCTCCAACTGCTTTTTTCCTGAGAGCATCCCACTTTGGAGATGTCAGCACAAGTAGTGGGCTTTGGACCAGGAAACAGCATCAGTCCACTTGGAGGGCAGAGTCCTTCCAACGTGGGAGTGTACAGCACATGTGGGTCCAAACTTTATTTTGGGTTGCAGAGCTTTTCAATTATCCACAATATTTGTGTTCAATTTCGCAAATAGGAAAGGGGAATAGGGAACTGGGAACCAACTTCAGCCTCATAGGATACAGCCATCACCTCAAAAAGAGGAGTGAGTAACCCTTCAGGGCACAGCTTAAGTTCCTGGCAGGAAACTGCCTACTTTTTTCCAGAATCCCAATAACATCCAGATGAAAACCCAGTTAACAATGGTAGGATCCCATTCACAGAGCTGGAATGCTCTCATCCTATGGAGAACCATTTCTCCTCCTCTAGCATTTTCTTCTGCAAGTGCGTGAAAGCTTCCCCCTGTTTTGCCTGGCATTTCCTCACTGACCCTCTTTCCTATATATGTGTTTTATTATTTTTATATAATGCTTGAAATTGCTGCTTTGGGAACCCTAAGATGAGTAGAAAGGTGGTATAAAATATTTAAAACATAATAATAATAAACAATATTTTCCTAGTGTTGAAAACAGCATTTTTTTAATCTTTCAAATCCCAATGCATAAAATCTTAACTTAGTGCAGTGTTAAATTCTGATGTCCAATACGTGTGGTTATTGAAAACAATTGCATTCTTAATTTTTTCACTGCAGAGGAAAAATGATATTGACACTGGACATTGGAGGGAAAAGGGCCCTGGTTACTTTCAGAACATTAAAATTGGGCTCAGTTCCCAGAAATAGTTCAGGAATAGGTACAAAGATTCAGGGAACTCAAAGTTTCAGGAGGTGATGCAGCTTTGATTGGAAATAACTCAGATAGCATGTTGCTAATCTGGTTTTTATTATTAATGCTTTAATTGCATGTAGGAGAAATGCCCTCTTCATTTACTTCTGGGAACTAGAACAAAACCTTCTTGCATCTGTAGCTGGTTCTTCCAGGCACGAAAGTGTACTGGTGCCACTTGGCATATACACTTAAAACTTCCACTGACCAAAGGAATTCTGTCTATTTATCTGTCTGTCATTTATAGCCTTATTTTCATTTAAGGAGTTCTCTTTTCCCTGTTATATCTACAGGAGAACAGAAGAACACATACGGCTGACAGGAAGAATATAACCAAGGATCTTTAAGTAGCTGAACTGCAGAGAGATTGAAGCATAACCATCTAGTATTAGAGGTGGTCACAGACCAAAATATGGACCAAAATTTGACACGGACCGGCCCGGTTCGGTGTTCACGAATATGTTGGTTGTGGGACCATGGTTTTCACGTACACCCGTCCATGAATCCAAACTTCCTGGCAGCAATCAATCAATTCCCTATGCAATGTAGGAGATGTCTGTGGATGTTCTCTGGCTGTCAGAGACCTCCCATTCTTCTTTATGAGAGCAGAAGGAATAAATTCCCACCCCCCACACACCTCTTGGGCAAGTAGTTTCAGTTTCCAGCAGGCAGTAAGACCAGGAGAAACTGCAAGGTGGATTTTTCAGTCACAGAGGGATGTTAGCTTCGCTCTTTAGCCAACAGTTTACCATGCGAAAGGGGGGATCTTTAACATATCTCCAACTGAATCAGAGTTTCCCAAATGAGAAGAGAGCAAGGATACGACACAGGCCTGGACATAAATTTCAGTAAGTTTTATTTGAATCATTCTGCATAGGTTACATAGACTCTAAGTATCATGATACAGCATGGTCTTAGCATTGCAATAGCTTGATCAACAATACAGCAAGAATAAGACATAGTGAATCATCTTACCAATCCTGGAGATGTCCCAGAGATTCTCGTTGATGGAAAGAATGGGTGAGCATCTTACCCGACCTGCAAGGAAAAGGAGAGAGACAGCAAGGAGGTGTTCCTTCCTTTCTCTCCTCCTAGCTTCTTAGACTCCATGGTTTTCTTGCTCATTTTTATACTGTTTTGGCTCACATCAACCCATTCAAATTCACCAATGAGATTCCTCAGAGTCATTCCTGGCGTTGAAATCACCTAAAAATTGCAGCATTTGCAGATTTTGCACTGAGATCGTGACATCTGTAAAACGGTCAGGTCACTCTGATCCCTTAGTATTTGCTATCATTACTCATATGAATATCATGTATCAGCGAAAATCCCCTAGATCTTAGCTTATTGCCATGTCTCCATTCAAAGTTCATTTAGACTCCATTTTGTTTGGTTCAGCATATCTTTGGTTCCTTATGATTGAGGCTTATGTGATTGATATATGCATGGTGATTGCTGAGTTATTTCATGTAGAGATATAGTGAGATTGATTGAGCTGTGAATATATGGATATATGCATGCATGTGTATATGTTTTCCAGTAATGCAATCATGTAATTAGTGTCAGCGTGATGTTACAGCCAAGACAGTGTCTCTAAGTGTCTCTGAATGGTTTGAGCTGAGTCTGAAATCGGTCAGTCAGTGATTCTTTTCCTAAAACCAAAAGTTTTTTAAAAGAATCTCTCTTGCTGTGGATTTTCCTCATGTTCCTTTCTTTAATTGTGTTCCCTTGATTGTTAGTGTGTGCATAGTGTCTTCCTTCTTTGGACATAAGAATAGATGTATGGATTACTGTGTTTTAACGTCTTTGAATCTTAAAAGAGAGAAAAGTTATCCGTTTAAAGTAAACCTCTGAGTTTTTGGTCTGTCAGCCCCTCCTTTTCTGCTAGGTTTCTGTGACACTGAGCGTGATCAGGTTCTGGCCGACTGACAAGATACTGACCTGCTATCGATTTTTGCTTCTGTACACTGGCTAATGCAAACAGCAAAAGCAAACACTTCATCCTTTCCCGTTCAGAATATGTCATATTGGAATTCGTCCCAAATGAGCATAGCTGTGTGTGTCAAGTAAAATAGTCTGGTGCTTTCCATACTTAAAATGGATTCCAGGATCTTAGAAAATAGGCCGGTTTCACTTATACAGGAATACAACAGGGAGGTATTTGAAGTTTTTGCTTGAGATTCTGGCCGCTTCTGTTCCACAGCCAGGCTCAGGGGCTAAGCCTGTGGGAACTCACAGAATACTTTTTTATATTATATTTATTAACAGTATCATTATTATTTAGAGCACATGTCCCGGCTGGGAAGGTGCTTGGGTGGGACAGGGCTCTGGACCACCCCCTGTCCTTTCCAAATGTGAATGCACCCCCCTTCCACACACACACGGGGAATTTTAACCTTCTTCCCCATGGGTTCCCCCATCCCCTAGTCCACCAGTGCCTTCTGCCCTCTGCTGTATCCCAGCAGAGAGACTCGTCTATAGTTGGGTTCATTACAGAAGGATCTGAACACACACACCCCTTGGGGAATTCCTTGCCACTAGACCATGAGGATCCGTGGTTTTGAACACATGTTCGCTGGGAATGGGGCCTCACAAACAGCTTGCTCACGAACAGCAGATAGGGCTGTTCATGGCTTTTTTCGTTCGTATTACTGTTCATGCCCACCTCTAGTATGTAAACACCTAGTTTCTTTAAACGGAATTAAGTCCTCAGGGCCAGATCCAAGGGTACTAAAAGAACTCGCAGATATAATTTCTGAGCCTCTATCCAATATTTTTGAGAATTCCTGGAGATCAGGAGAGGTGCCAGAAGGTTGGAGGTGGGCAAATGTTGTTCCTATCTTCAAGAAGGGGGGGGGGATCCAGGTAACTACCAGCCCGTCAGCTTGACATCTATACCTGGAAAAGTCTTGGAATGAATCATCAAACAGACCTTGAGCATTTAGAAAAGAAGGCTGTGATCACCAAGAGCCAGCATGGGTTTCTCAAGAACAAACCATGTCAGACAAACCTTCTCTCCTTTTTTGAGAAAGTTACAACCTTGCTGGATTAGGGGAATGCTGTAGACATAGTTTATCTCAATGTCAGTAAGGCTTTTAATAAGGTTTCACATAATATCCTTGTCAAGTTGGTAAAATGTGGTTTGAATCCTATTACTATTAGGTGGATCTGTAACTGGTTGACAGATCGCACCCAAAGAGTTCTAGTTAATGGTTCCTCATCCTCTTGGAGAAGAGTGAGATGTGGAGTGCCTCAGGGATCAGTCCTGGGACCTGTTCTGTTCAACATTTTTATAAATGATTTGGATGAAGGAATAGAGGGAATGCTTATTAAATTTGCAGATGATACTAAATTGGGAGGGGTAGTAAATATGGTCCAAGGATACAGGATGATCTTGACAGGCTGGAAAACTAGGCTAAAACAAATAAAATGAATTTCAACAGAGATAAATGCAAAGTTCTGCATTTAGGAAGGAAAAATCAAAAGCATAATTAAAGGATGGAGGAGATTTGTCTAGGCAGTAGTATGTGCAAAAAGGATCTAGAAGTCTTAGTAGATCATACACTGAACATGAGTCAGCGGTGTGATGTGCTAGCTAAAAAGGCAAATGTGGTTTGGGGCTGTATCAACAGAAGCATAGTATCCAGATCACGAGAAGTGATGGTATCTCTCTACTCTGCTCTGGTTAGACCTCAATTATTGTGTTCAGTTTTGGGCACCACAATTTAAGAAGGATGTAGAGCCAAAACACACGTTAAGAAATACCCAGGTTCAGCACGTGTTCTCTTACCTCAAGGCTTGCCGGGATCTGTAGGCGTCCTGGAAGCTTAAAGTTTAGCATTTGCAGAGCAGCAGAGAGGGAAATACAGGCGCCTGTATTTCCCTTCCCCTTTCTGCTGCTCTGTAAATGCTAAACTTTAAGCTTCCAGGACGCCTACAGATCCCGGCAAACCTTGAGGTAAGAGAACACGTGCTGAACCTAGGTATTTCTTCTCGTGTGTTTTGGCTCGTAGACAAGCAGGAATGTGTCCAGAGGAGGGCAACAAAGATGGTGAGGGGTCTGGAGTCCAAGTCCTATGAGGAAAGGTTGAAGGAGCTTGGAATGTTTAACCTGGAAAGGAGACTGAGAGGTGATATGATAACCACCTTCAAGTACTTGAAGGGCTGCCATATAGAGGATGGTGCAGTTTTCCATGGCCCCAGAAACTCGGACCAGAACCAACGGCTTGAAATTAAAGCAAAAGAGTTTTCGGCTAAACATTAGGAAGAACTTCCTGACAGTCCCTCAGTGGAACAAGCTCCCTCAGTAGGTGGTGGGCTCTCCTTCTTTGGAGGATTTTAAACAGAGGCTAGATGGCCATATGACAGCAATGCTGATTCTGTGAACCTGGGCAGTTCATGAGGGGAAGGGCAGAAGGGGTTGCATTAGTGTTTGGTTCTCGTGGCCCTTCTTACATGCCCAGGGTAACACTGATCACCACCACCTTGGGGTCAGGTAGCAATTTCCCAGAGGTGTTTCAACATCTTCTGGGCATGGAGCAGGGGTCACTGGGGCAGTTGGGGGGTGCTTGTGAAGTTCCTGCATTGTGCAGGGGGTTGGACTAGATGGCCCTAGAGGTCCCTTCCAACCCTATGATTCTATGAATCTAAGCAATAATGGTTTGTTTTCTGAACAGATTTATCTGAATGAACCCCGTAAAAAGTCTGCCAAGAAAGCGTCGTGATGCGACGTCCCCCCATGAGTCAGTAATGACTCAGTTCTTGCACCATTACCTTTACTTAAGTGGAGTTACACCATTTTACATCCTTTGGAGTCAAATGGCCTTAGAACTTATTACTCTACTCAGGATTGTAATGCCAGTTGTCTTGCTTCTGGTGGCATGGGGTGAGGCCGCTTCTCTCTCCATCATGTCATCTAGAACTTTTAAATTCTTCAACTGCTGGGCTCCATAATCCAGCCCTGCTGACTGTGTCCTCAGAGGCATCTAATTCTCATGATCTTTATTTTGCACAGAATTTACGTCACCAGTTCTGAGCACATTGTGGCTGGTCATATATGATGAGACCCTTTTATGAGATGGATATAACCCAAGAGCTGGACAACCCTCGTTTCAATGAGGGGGCTTCGCATGTGGACCCCCTCGGTAAGAGAGTGTTATTCTTGTAGACACCCACTGAACTTCTGGAGGAAAGGAGCTGCATGGGGAGGATGGACTTTAAAGGCACTGGTTGAAGCCCCTCTGTGATGGAAAGAGCAGCAGGTCTCCTTCTGCGTTGTGTAATGGCTCCATTCTGCTCACCTGGAGTCAGGATCAAAGTGGGAGTTCCAGGCACTGCTGTAACAGTAACCTTTGGGTTTTTCCTTTCCAGTATACAATGAGCAATATGAAAACATAACCAAGTTCACAATCGTTTCATCGGGGGATGAGCTCTTCCAGCCAGACAGCTTACATTATTATTTTTCCCAACTGAAAGGCAAGAAATATCTCCAGTGAGTTTATACTCCAAAAGCAAGTTTTATTTTCTGAAGGGAACCATTTTTCTCTAAATAATAAGTGGTAAGGATGACAGAATTTCCAAGAAATTTACAAAGCAGAGTGGTTTCAGAAGGTGCATAGCACTTACATCTACAATCATCAACATCATAATGACAACATAATAATAACGTTCGATATATATACCGCCCTTCAGGATGACTTAACATCCACTCAGAGTGGTTTACAAAGTATGTTATTATTATCCCCACAACAACAATCACCCTGTGAGGTGGGTGGGGCTGAGAGGGCTCCGAGAAGCTGCGACTGACACAAGGGCACCCAGCTGGCTTCAAGCGGAGGAGTGGGGAATCAAACCCGGTTCTCCAAATTAGAGTCCCGTGCTCTTCTTAACCACTACAACAAACTGGCTCTCTTCTCATCTAATAATCCCTTTTATTGAGTGATTTGTTTGTTTGCTTACATTATTTGTAGTCCACCTTTCGCACTGAAACTCAAGTGGACTCCACAATATAAGTCAATACAGGCAGCAGGATAGGACACCCAATGAACAATGTAGTACAATTGGGATTGCAGGAATCTGAACGGAACTGAAATAGCACATAAGGAGTAACATGACACATTAAAGGCTACAGCAATTACCCAGCAGAAACCCTACTTACAGCAATGGACAATACGAACTATACTCAGTAGTATAGTCCACAGTCCCTAACTGTTTACCAAAGCATCTTTCTGAAAGGAGGTTTTGCCTCCTGTACGCATGCTTAATTGAATGACCCTTTGAAGACAACAACACTCATTTTGTACACCTTATGGGGTAAGTTTGTTTGTTATAGCTCTCAAGTGGACTGTGATCAGATGCATGCTGGAAGTTTCTGGCTCCAAGGAAGTTGATCCTCAGACATTCCAGAGGCCAATTTAGATTGGGGCTGAGGCAGGAGGGGACTGAAGCCTCTCTGCATATGGTTTTCCTACCAGGATACACCAGGGAGTCACTTCATGCCCCATGTGAGAGATCTATGTGTAGTGATGGCCTACGTATAAATTTCCTCAACAGAGCAAATGGTGACTTTACAGGTTGGGCAAATGGTGTTGGGAGAAGGGTTAAGTGCTTTCCCCATGCATACCACAGCCATGATTTTAATTGGTCACATGCATATCTGGAAATGGCATTCCAAGAATGGGTTGGAACCTGCATGCTCCCAGGCGTGCACATGATGTCATTTCCTGGAAGTGAAATCATCATGCAGGCCTTGGAGCAAAGAAGAGAAGACCAGTGACTGCTGGTCCCCCCCTCTCCCACTGGGAGGTAAAGGGGACCTGGTAACCCTAATTATCTCCCCAGGTTTAATATGTTTGGGAAGTTTCCACACCACATCATGGTGTCCTGACCTGGATAGCCCAGGTGAGCCTGATCTTGACAGATCTCAGAAGCTAAGCAGGGTTGGCCTTGGTTAGTAATTGGATGGGAGGCCTCCAATGAAGACCAGGGTTGCAGAGGCAGGCAATGGCAAACCACTGTTCATAATTTCTTGCCATAAAAACCCCACCAGGGGTCTTCCAACATTTATTCAAAATACCTTTGGCCATTTTAGCTAATTTATTTGGGGAGACATACCAACAATTTATCATTTTATAAAATTTTTCTTTGAGTGTGGAATTCAAGTTAAATTTAAGTCCCTTTACCCATGTATTCTCCCATTTATATATTATATCCAACACTTTTAGCCCATTTTATCATACAATCTTTAACAAATTCTTCTTCCATGTCAAATTTCAAAAGAAGTCTATACATTATGGAGATTACATGATAATCATTTGTACATAGCTCTTTGTCAACTTCTGTCTTTTCTTCTTCAAAACACCATTTTTAAAATCTAATTTAAATCTTTCTAGTAATTTTGCATTTAAAAAATTGACATTTGTAACATTTAGCTATTAAGCCTTCCTTAGTTTTCAATTTACAATCTCCTTGTGAGAAATCTAATAAATCTCCATAGGTCAACCATTTCTGTTCATGACTGTAAAATGCTTCCTGTGTTGAAATCCAAAGTGGTGTCTTCTGACATGTTCTCAGTTTATATTTATTCCACTGGGCCATGCTTAGCTGCAATTCTGTCTTTAAAAGATTCCCAAGGGAGAACCAATCAAAGATGTCATGGAGACTCCAGCACTTTGTCCCCCAGTTGCCTTGAGATGCAGACCCCAGCAAGCAGCAGAACAAAGATTTTCTATCCTAAACTTCATTAGTAAGCCAGCATTCAAACTCCAGCAGTCCAGCAGCTGTTTGTGCATCTTGCCCACATTGGGTCTTAGCAACTCCCAGGCAAAAAGCATGATCTATATTGTTGACATGTCGTGGAGATAACTAGTCCAAATTCTCATCAATGATGGTTGTTGTGGGTTTTCCGGGCTGACAATACATCTCATCAATGAATTGCTCCGTGCAAAAGCTGTTTTCCTCATTTCCATTCATATACTTAATAAAGGGTATATTTGCATAAAGGTAAAGGTAGTCCCCTCAAGCACCGAGTCATTACTGAACCATAGGGGGATGTCACATCACGACTTTTTCTTGGTAGACTTTTTACGGGGTGGTTTGCCATTGCCTTCCCCAGTCATCTACACTTTACCCCCAGGAAACTGGGTACTCATTTTACCACCCTCAGAAGGATGGAAGGCTGAGTCAACCTTGAGCCGGCTACCTGAACTCGGCTTCCGCCGGGATCGAACTCAGATCATGAGCAGAGTTTTGATTGCAGTACTGCAGCCTACCACTATGCGCCATAACATTTGCGAAATTACAGCCGGTGTCATCGAATACGTTAGAAGAAGTTACAATTCCTTTTTCAGTGAGATAGACTGAGGCACGGTGATCGAAACCCATCCGATAGAGAACCCAAAGGTTTACTCACTGTTTTGTGTTATTTACAGTGGTCTTGAGAAAAAGTTTTATGTGGAAGTGACACTGTTGTGTTTGCCCACAATGTCATTACGTCGCTGGAGAGCTCCCCACAACGTGTCAGTCTGCCATTAGTTGCCGGCCTAGTGCCAGCAACCCTAGCTAGGGTTAGCCTGAATGGCTGTGGCAATGCCCTATTTCCTTGCCACTGCCTGGTGCCTGGTCTATTGTCTCTGGAACTTCAGTTATGTTATCCATGCTCTGTCCATATTGCCCTTGTGGAAATTGTTTTATGTTTAGCATTGCCAGGTAGGCACCTGCTGGTGGCAGGCAAATGCCCAGTGGTTTGCCCTTCTGCCCGCTGATCACTGGCCATCGGTGAGAGGATGCAGGCCACACAGCAATCCCTTGCCACCAACAGGCAAAAGGATGTGTGTTGCTGAGCCTGCATGCAATGATGTCACTTCTGGAGTGTACTCCAGGTAAGTACCAAGACCCCTTCAGCCAGTCACCAGGAAGACCTGGCAACCTTATTTATATTGCAAATGAATTGCTCCTCCTGAAATGGTCCACAGGGCCTCTTATGCTTTGATTTTATTCTTTTTTAAAAACTGATTTCATTGAGTGCAGCGGCTTTATAATACTATATTTAGTATTTAGGGTTTTTTTTCTAAAATGAAGAATGTATCTAATAAAACACGATTTTTTAAAACCCTGAACAAGTGAAAGGCTTTCTCTAAGTGAAAAATATAGCACACGAGCTACTATTTTGGCCTAATTCTAGGAATATAGCAAAACCTCCTTTTTCTGTAAATTATTTTTCAAGTATCTTTCAAATTCTCCTTTTCCTCACTGTTTTCCAAGCGGTCTTCAAGTTCCTCTTTAATTCCCTTCCCAGAATAACAGCCAATTCAACAATCAAGCAGAATTTATTGGGGGCTTATCAGCTGAGGTCAGAAAAAAAACATTTTCAATTCTTTTGTGGCAGTAAAACCTCCTCCAACCTTTTCAAGTGAATGAAATGAACTGTAGACGCACAGTGCCACCCAGTGGACGATTGTGTCCAGCACACAAACGAGAGCAAGATCTGGGATTTAATTAAGCAACACAGATTTGCTGTGTAGGAAAGCGCTTCAAATGTGTGAAGCTTTCTAAAATTATTAAAATTATCACAGGAACATTCATGATATCCTGTTGGCAACTGAAGAAAGGACTTGCAATAATGGGTTTAAACCACAGGAGGCTGGACATTAGGAAAAACTTCACTTTAAGAATAATTCAGCAGCGGCATTGACTGCCTAGGAATGTGGTAAAATCAAAAAGAGTCCAGTAGCACCTTTAAGACTAACCAATTTTATTGTAGCATAAGCTTTCGAGAATCACGTTCTCATCGTCAGATGCATGGAGGGCAGAAGGACGAAGGCACCTGACGAAGAGAACGTGATTCTCGAAAGCTTATGCTACAATAAAATTGGTTAGTCTTAAAGGTGCTACTGGACTCTTTTTGATTTTGCTACTACAGACTAACACGGCTAACTCCTCTGGATCTAGGAATGTGGTGGGTTCCCCTTCATTGGCAGTCTTCAAGGAGTGGCTGGACGAATACTTGTCGAGGATGCTTTAGGTTGTTCCTGCATTGGGCAGGGGGCTGGATGATGGTCTATAAGGCCTCTTCCAACTCTATCATTCTATAGTTTTAAAAATATAGAACTGAAAGCTTTCCCCACATCAGTTTGCATGTTCTAATTTACATGTTTGTCCACACATTCTTTTATTTTTTTAAAGGAGCACCAATTCATTTGGAAATATTTATTAGATTCTAGATTTTCTAATTTAACATAGTTAATGCCCCCCCACACACACACACACGTGTACAGCCAAGTCTCAGACCTTTACACTCAGCCAGCCAGCTGGTCCATCTAGCTCAAAATGGTCAGGAAACATCTCTGAAGGAGTTTTCACCAGCACCTGCTTACCTGAGATCAGGGCTTTTTTTCAGTGGGAACATGGTGGGACGGAGTTCCGGAACCTCTTGAAAATGGTCACATGGCCAGTGGCCCCGCCCCCTGATCTCCAGACAGAGGGGAGTTTAGATTGGCCTCCGTGCCACTGAGCGGCACAGAGGGCAATCTACACTCCCCTCTGTCTGGAGATCAGGGGGCGGAGCCACCAGCCATGTGACCATTTTCTCCGAGGGCAACCCACTGAGTTCCACCTCCTCTTTTCCCAGAAAAAAAGCCATGCCTGAGATCCATCAAATAAGAAATGCCATGAGAAATGTTCATTTTGTGCATTTCTTACCTTTCTTTTCAATCCTAAAAACTGTACAGTGATTAAAAAGTAATACAAGCATCAATTAAAGTATATAATTTGGGGCAATCTCAATCAAGGCAAGGTGGAAAGGGCCAGGCCGCTGCCTCTCTCCTTCCTCTGGTCCCTGAAATACTAGTTTGTAGCTAGGAAGGAGAGGGCTGTGGAGGCCGTCAGCTGAGGCTGGATCCAGACATGATGGAACTGAAGAAGGGGAAGGCCTTCTTTAAGGTGCCAACCTTCAGGTAGCGCCTGGCGTTCTCCCAGAATGACAACTGATCCCCAGATTACAAAAGTCAGTTCCCCAGCAGGAAATGGCAGTTTTGCAGGGTGAACTGCATAGAATTAAATCCCCGCCGAGCACCCTCCCCTCGCAAAATTCCACCCTCTGCAAGTTCCCTTCCCCAAATCTCCAAGAGTTTTTGAAGCCAGATAGGGCACTTCTAGTCTTGTTGGTTTCGGTCCATCAGTCTCTGGGGTTATGGGTACAGATGCCTCCACTGCAATGTTAGGGCAAAGAGATTAGTATTGGGGGCTCACTCTTACATCTTACATCTATCCACGTATCACAGTCATTGAAGGAATAACGCAACTTTGTACATGTCAGCAGTTCAATGTGCTTCTTTCAAATTATCACGATCAACTTTACTTCAGCTGCAAAAAGTAGGCCAGTCTTACTAGCCCCCATATGAGAGGTGGAAAAGCAGAGGCAAAGAGAGTAACTTGCCTCTCAGGCCACCTATTAAGTTCACAGCTGTGGTGAAATATGAACAAGGGCCTTCTCTTTAGGTGCTGCACTCTTATTCTAGGACCAGACACTGAGGTAAAAAGGCAAGAAAACGATTCCCTCACCTCTGGAAATAGACCAACTGCCTCTAAATCTTATGGAGAATTTTGCATTGATTCAAAATTGGGCAAACTTTTAAATCAGAGAATTTAAGTCATTGAAAACTGAGTGAGATTTCTTCTCGTGGAGTCATTTCAGCTCTAGTGTAAATACTGAAGTATTTAGGAAATTATGACTGCCTTGTTATCTCACATGTCCTTCATAAAAACAGAGCTGAAAACGTTGCACCAATAGAGTTCCTGGGAATGTAGGCTGCAATTTTAAACATGCTCGCTGGAGAGTAAGTCCCAAATACATCAACTGCAGCAGTATTCTACCCTAGGCAGGAGATAAGGGCTTCAGGACTTACTCTGCTACAAAGCCCTTCCTCAGAAGTCCCACTGAAATAAAGAGCAGGCGTGTATTAATTTCAGTGGGGCTATCATATAAGAACTGTGATGAGATCGTTTTCCTTAATGATTAAAAGTAAGGGGTGTTTGAGTTTTGACAGCAATTGTTTAGCCTGAGATGTACATCTTGGCACATTCCAAACCTCCACCAAACGTACATCAAAAGCTAATCAGCACCCGACAAAAAAGATTTACTCACGTCTTAAAATGGAAGTATTTATTTTAATATTTTATATCTTACCATTATCTCTATGATACGTCTTTCATGACTCACAATTGTTATCACTGGGAGAGGTTTGTGGTAGGAAGGCCCCACAATAAAAGCTTCTTTCAGGCCCTGCTTAGGGTTGCCACTCCAGTTTGGGAAATTCCTGGAGATTTTGGGGGTGGAGCCTGGAGAGGGTGGGTTTGAGGGAGAAGAGGGACAATAAAAGAGTATAATGCCACAGAATCCATTTTCTTCAGGGGGACTCATCTCTGTGGTCTGGAGATCAGGTGTATTTCCAGGAGATCTCCAGCCACCACCGTGTCAATTTCCCCTCTATACAGAGCCAAAAAAGATCACCCCTCAGAGGGTTTATTTCCTTTTCACCTCCCAGTCAGTTTCATCTCCCCTTCCAGGCAGCGAAGAGGAAACAAACCCTCTGAGGAGTGATCTTTGCAGCTCTGTAGAGAGGGGAAATTGACAGAGCCTTCCGATATGTCTTAAAACTCAGCTTCCCAGTTAACACTGTGACTCCCTTTATGTGAGCGTCCTTGTGTATTTTGTCTCTTGTAGTTTAGCTCTGAGAGCCAAGCTACAAGTGATGACTGACACAGGTTGAACACTTGTCATCTTACCTCAAGTTTTGATGGGAAATGTAGGCGTCCTGGTCTTGCAGCTTGGCTCTCCATTTAATTGAAGTTTACAGAAACCCTCCCCACACACACCCAGGGAAGGGGAAAGGGGGCGCCCAGTGAGAACCCAATGCCTGCACTCCCCTCCTGACCGTATGTTCTCCCTCCCATAGACTGCTGCTCTGTAAACTTCAATTAAATGGAGAGCCAAGCTGCAAGACTAGGACGCCTACATTTCCCATCAAAACTTGAGGGAAGATGACAAGTGTCCAACCTGTGTCAGGCGTCACTTGTAGCTTGGCTCTATGTGAACATCCCTAGGGTTGTTTAGTTTAAAGCCTAAGACTTGGCATACTTACTCCGAAGTTCAATTGGGCTTACTCTCAAGAAAGCATGGACAGGATTGTGGCGTTAGACAAGAGTGAGAATGTGGCCAATTAATCCCCCCCCCCACACACACACAATTTAAATAATTTCTTTCCTTCAGAAAATCCATGTCAGCTCAAGAGCAACTGGTCAGCTTGAGAACTTTTGTCCCATTAACATGATTTTAGGAGAGGGGTCACTGTAAGCATAGGCTTGCAAGCCTCCCACCTTCTCTTTTTGGATTTCCAGGCAGTCTGCTCTCACTGACGGAAGGTCTGCTAAGCCAGGCCAAAATTCCTCCAGGAAAATTTCCTCACATATCTCCCCAGGTCATAAGAGAAAAATGGCGTGACTCATTATCCGCTTATGCAAGAAGAGGGAGGGGGAGGGAACGACGACTGGATTGAAAACTTCCTGTAGAAACAAAGAAACTAAGTGTTGCTCCACGGAACCCTGCCAAGAGTTAAACCCTCTAAATCACAGTGAAATTGCTAGAAGTCAACTGGCATGGAGATTGGCCTGCCCCAGCTGTCATGGCAGCCATAAATGAGGCTGGGGTGTCCAAGCCACGTCAGCGAGAATTCAGAGAAAGCAGGATAAACACAGTGGAAACATTTCATACAGACCTTCCCTACTTCTCCTGGCCCCAACCCAAAACCTGACTCGTTTTTTAGGTTTCAACAGACTTTTTAGACGGAGGCCAAGTTAATCACTAAAACATTCTTGCGGCTAAGTGAATGCAGAGATACAAACCCAAACAGGTATGCTCGTTTTTAAAAAACAGGAGCAAACACTCCCTTGTGGCAATGAGGTCAGTGAGTGCTCTGAAGAAGCCAAATTTCTGCATTCAAACTGTATGTTGGATGTCAAGAGTAAAAGTAGGGGGGAGTGTGGAATTTTAATGTGTTTCAGGGCTTGTGCAAGCAACATACCCCCTCCCCAAACCCATGGTGCTTATTAATTATGAGCATATTCATAGGGGCATAGGACCCTGTCAAATCAGACCAAAGGTCCATCTGATCCAATTTCCCACAGACACCTCACAAATACCTCAAGGAAGTCCACAGCCTTCCCAAATTGCTACCTCCCACCTAGTATTCAGTGGTATCTTTTCACTGACATGAGATTCCACTAAGCCACCACAGCTAATAGCCACTGATAGGCCTTATTGTGAATTTATTTGGCTCCCTTTTGAACCTAAGTTAGCAGCCACCCCATCCTGTGGCAGAGAGTTCCACAAGTGAATCATATATTCTGAGGAGGATACACAATTTTCTTTGTTCTGTTTGAATCTACTGCTCATCTGTTCGATTGAGTACCCCTGAGTTCCGATGTTATTGGAGAGAAATAAATAAATTCTGTATGGATGGATTCCCTCCCTGAACAAAAAGGAAGTTGAATTAGAATGCATAGATAATTTTCCCAGCCTTGATAAAATTTTGATTCGGGACAGAGCATGTTATATTACCCTGTGAATTACATTCTAATGTGTAAAAAAAAAATCCAAACCTACAGTCAGCGATCAGCGATCAGCGATCAGGACAGTTTCATTGTGAAGACACAATGCATAAGCAGGGAGGGCGGCTTCGCTGAGTTACAGAGCACTTGCCCTATGTGCAAGAAGCCCCAGGATCAAACCCCAGCACCTGCAACTTGAAGGTTATATGTAGTAAAAAGGCTAAGATGTGAACTACCTTCACCTGTCACCTTGGAGAGCTTCTGCCAGCCATGACAGATCAGTGGTACAACCCAGTTTAAAGCAAATTGCTGTGTTCAGAAACGGTGGCTCTTGGTCGCAGACTGATTACTGTTCTGCATGCCAAGTGCAGCCACTTGAAATCCATCTTGTTTTCAATTGCAAACAGAGTAATATTCCAGGGCAGGAAATCTTAACTATTACCAAAATAAGGGTCACCAGCAAGTAAATTCATTTTAGATTAGTTTCAGCCTTTGGCAGCATAATGGATATTTCTTGGTTTTATGACTAAAGAGTCCAGAGCTACACCCGCCAATCCCCGCTGTGGCAGCTGTTTCCTTCTCCTGACTAGTTTCCCATTCTTAGAAAACCTTAATCTTCATCTTGGTACCAGAGATCCTGAGATTAAGACCATAGCAGGTTGGTTTTTGCTTTTACATTTACCATTTCCAGACATCTGTATTATTATATATTTAAACAAATGTTTTGAAAATTACAATTCTTTGCCATTGTTTATAAAAATTAAAAGCACACATATAAAATAAGGGCATATTGGCATGATAAACATCTGTTTTAAATATTTTAACCATTATTTATTTATTCAATTTATATACCGCCCATCCCCACGGGCTCTGGGCGGTGAACAGTTAAAATCGATAAAAACAAAAACTAAAATCAATATACAAATAATAAAACAAATTAACAAGGTGCAGTGGTGGGGAGAACCTTCCCCACCCCAAAGGTGGGAGGCCGACATGGCACCGCCCCCTTCAATCACCAAACGCCTGGCGGAACAGCTCTGTCTTACAGGCCCGGCGGAACGATAATATGTCCCGCTGGGCCCGGGTTTCCATTGACAGAGCGTTCCACCAGGCTGGGGCCAGGACTGAAAAGGCCCTGGCCCTGGTTGAAGCGAGGTGGGCTTCCTTATGGCCAGGGACCACAAGTAAATATTTATTCGCTGATCGAAGCGATCTCCGGGGAACGTACAGGGAGAGGCGGTCCCAAAGATATGCCGGTCCCAACCCACTCAGGGCTTTAAAGGTAAGGCTTCTCCCAAAGCCTCTTGGGGATTGTAGTCTGGATGGGAAAGATGAATTTGTTTGTTTGTTTGTTTATTATTAACAAAATGTATACCCTCCTTTCTGCCCTCCTCATGGTCCCCAAGGCAGCTAACAAAAACAAACATAATACAATCACATCTTTAAAACCATTAAAGACAACAAACACACATCATTAAAACAATTAAAATCAGAGCTAAAATGTGCATACAAAAACAAAATAATAATTAAAACACTGAGCAGAAAGGAGAAATCACTGAGTGAACACCAAACAAAGCAAAAAGGTCTTCACCACCTGGCAGAAGATGGCAACAGAAGGGGACAGATGATTCTCCCTGAGGAAAAAGTTCCAGAGTTTTGTCGCCATGACCGAGAATGTGCTCATCTAGGCCGTTTCCACACGGCTTACCTTGTTCTGGAAAACAGCAAAATCTCACACGAAATTGCGCGAGAAGATGCTGTTATTGCGCGAGAAGACGCGGTAACAGCGTCTTCTCGTGTGATTTCGTGCGAGATTTTGCTGTTTTCCAGAACAAGGTAAGACGTGTGGAAACGGCCCTGGGTTGCCACCTCTCAGAAGATGAAGGCACCCAAAGCAGGGCCTCTGAAGCTGACCACAGTGGTAAGGTAGGTTTATAATATTTTTTTTAAAAAAATCTTTTTTGTTATTTATAGTCCACCTTTCTCACTGAGACTCAAGGCGGATTACACAGAGTAAATCAGTATGATGAATAGCTAGCACATGCAATAAACAATAGGGCAAGGATGGCGGAAATCTGCAAGCAAGCAGAAATCCAATAGAGCTGAAACAAAACATAATCCTTCACTTAGGCTTGTCCCATCTATATAGTTAACATTTGTTTCTATTTGCCCCTGACCTGACTGCAGTATGATCTACCCTGATGGGGAAGAGGCAGTGGTTTACATGTAGAAGGTCTCCGGTTCAATCTCCAGTAAAAAAGGTGTCATCGGAGGTGATGGGAAAGACCTCCACTTGAGACCCTGGATGGCAGCAGCAAGTCAAAGAAGACAACACTGACTTGATAGACCAATTGTCTAACTCAGTGTAAGGCAGTTTTGTGTTTTCACCATGTGTGAGGCTCTGCCTAACCTACCCCAAATCCATCCCCAGCTCCACCCAGTGGCCAGGTATTTTTAAATTCACAAGCTGGCAAAATTAGATTTCCCCTCAGTCACACTGACAGCGCAGTCCTAAACTCCAGTCTAAGCCTAGTGAAATCAATGGGCTTAGACTGGAATAACTTTCCTTAGGATAGCACTGTGAGTTGTTTTGAAATGGGGAAGGGATTTGGGTCCTGCCCCACCTTTAACTCAGGCCTAAGAGGCCCAGAGCTACAGCTATAATGGCTGGAGCAAGAAAATGGCAGTGGTGGGCTTCCCTATATCTTCCTAAAATGGACAAAAGCCTTAAACCCATTTCTTGAGGGGCGGGGGCAGACCTATAATTTGTAAGTAGTGGCCTATTGAGGGATGAGCAGGGAGGGGGAATACCTTAAGGTCATTTCGATATGTACGTCAAGATAAAGCCCTACTCTGTTTTGACAAAGTATGTGTACACTTGCACACCCACACGCTCTGAGAGTGCATATGCAGGGATATATGCAAAACAATTGCGCAAAGTCAGTATTTATTAGGACATTAAATTTCAAAACACAGAAGTGGAGCAAGAAGGCAGAGCTCAATGGTATCTGTTCGATCTGGTGGGGCGGGGGCAATTCCAAAGTGATTTGTTGTTTGGATTATGCAACTGCTTTTTAAAAAGAACTAAACTAAGCCTACCTGTTACCTTTATGCCTGCTCCCCCCACCCAAATCAACTAGACCACCTTTTTCTGGCCTTTGGTCATCCTAGTTTGAAGGCTTATAAAATCATGTGTGATATTAGGCCAGCCCTAATAGACAACCTTCCTGGTTCTAAAGGAACTTTAAAAAAATATTGGACAGAGCATTCCTGTGGCTGTGCTAATATCTAGGAGGAATTTAATAGAGGCATCTGATACAATCCTAGTAGGGATTTCGTGTCCAAGAAGCTGCCAAGATACACTATACTGTTCTATTATAGTCTTGGGCAGTGACTTAAGCAACACCATATGATACTGCGTCTGGGAATCTCTTGGCACTTTCCCTGGGAGAGATAATAAAAAAAAAACACCTGCCAAAAATTTTTATGAAGAGTACCAGCTTGCAATTTAGTGCTACTTATGTCCCATTCTGTTCCTTACAACTCCTGGCAAATACAAGGTCAGGCCCCCAGGGCAGCCTGGAATATGTGAAATGAGAACACGTCGTCCTGCACAAGGAGTGGTTCTCAAACTGTGGTAAGTGGCCAAAAGGGGGGAGGGAAGGGAAAGGACCGAATGGAGGGAGTTCCAGGAAGGGGAAGCGTCCTGCAGCAGGTAGATCCCAATTTTTTTTTTCAGTGTTGCCAGTAGAGTGAGGGGAAGGCGGGGCTGAATTTTATAAACAGACCCATCAGCATGGAAGGCAATCTGCAGTTTTGAAAGGGGGCATTTGCAAAGGAACAACAGCATTTGCCTATTCAAGAAGCACTGTCCTAAATAGAGTTTGTTTGCCCCCATCTTTCAGTTTGGCTAGGATCGCCTATGTGGCCAGCTAAGGAAGCTAACATCCCCTTAAAAAGTGCCTTTTCTCTAAATTAACTTTGCCTTCAGTGAGGTCGGCATCTAACCAGATCTGATAGGCTATTCACTATGTGATCCCTGATTGGCTAGTATCATGTCTTGAAGTAGAAAACGTCCCTTAAGAAAGCTGAGCAAATGAGACTGCTGCAGCAGCAGGTCCAGAGAACAATAACTGTGGTTATAGGGGGGGAAAGGCAAACCGTTTCAGCTGTATGGTTTCCTGAAACATTACAGGCATCCTGAAAATGGATGAACGTTCAGCTCAGTCCCACTGCATTCGCCCTATGGATGATACATATATTATAAGGCACGTATGGGCATTTGTGGACCCTGTCTGTCTGGCTTCAAAGGGGGAAAAGAGCAAGATCCCAGTAGCATCTATAAGACTAACAATTTGTGGTAGGGTATGAACTTTCATGAGTCACAGCTCACTTCTACTCTAACTCTTTTCTACTGCTACAGACAAATATGGCTGCCCATCTTGATCTATCTTTAAGAGGAAATTTAGATACACAGTTTTAGCTCTCTTCTAATACCAGTGTTGCATCAAATGGACATTTGTGTCCAGATTCTATTTATTTACGTACCAAAAGTATGGCTGCGGCAGACCAGTGGCTTGAGATCATGGGACAAATTGAGACATTTGGAACATTGTGCTAAAGGACAGGTTCCACAGCCGCTTCGTTAGGGCTTCCTGCAACCCATCCACAAACGTGCACCACAATGGGTAGGAAGTAACTCTCGTAACCAAGACCAGAGACAGGGCTTTTGCAGTGGTGGCACCTCGCCTTTGGAATACCTTTCCTTGTGAGGCTCACCCAACATCTATCAATTTTTTTTAAGGTGCCAAGCTTCTTACCCAGGCTTTTGACAAAGTGCAAAATGCAATAATTCTCAAGTTCCAAGTCCTCCATCCAGCACTTTTTCCAGGGGGGTGGAAGGGGGAGACAAGTTCAATGCGCCTTACAGCCAACTGAGTGAAGAGTACTTCTGAGATTGCTTGACACTTGACAATTCTCCCTAAGTATTAAAACTGCAGTCAAAATTAAAACGGCTGCTGTGCATCAGCGGCTACCACAAGCATTTGACTTTGCCATTGGAGAATTCTGTTCATATGCTTGGAGGAGGAAGGGGGAAGAGAAGGGTTAAGAGTCCTTGGACTATGAGGAGGTGGGCAAAGATAAGTAATGCAGAAATACTTAAAACACCACCGTTGCTTTCACACTTGGCTATGAAACATGATAGAAGTAATTGGGGTATGGGTGGGAGGGGGTGTTACACAGCCCTAAGGCTATACATGGACTGGTACTCAAAGGTTGACGGGATGCATGGTGGACTGATTTAAATCAAGGCAATTTAAGTCACAAAGGGAAAAACCCTCAAAGCTGATCTAAACTGACTTCAGTTGATATTTTTCTACTTACTGAATATATCTAATGTTGTTTATTGATTTACATTGTTTCCCTAGGTGCTTCCTAAATAAAGGTCTGTAATAATTGGTGCTAAACTAAGCACAGTGTTTATACTGTCAGGTCCAGTATATATCTAAACTGTACTGACTCCATTTTCTAATGCTTCTAGTGTTTAAGTGCTTTCTCCCCAGGTGCACCAGTTCCCAAGCAGCATTCCCACCAGAGGAGATTGTTGTGTCTAACACCGTTCCACCAAGCATTGGCCTTGAAGGAGAGCAGCTTCCCAGGACTGAAGGATGTTGTTTTGAGAACTGTGGGGGGAGGCTGTTCCAGATGGGTATTGTTACTCTGTATCCTATGCTTGCTCTTCATTGGTAACAATGATCATGTACCATCCTGAGTCTCCTATTCAGGACAGTGGACTATAATGGACCTTTTCTGCAATAAAGTTTCCTTTGCCAGACACTGGACTTGTTCTTGCTTCTAAAGGAAACCTTGTAGAGAGTGCCTTATTTAGCCACAGTCTGACATTTTGTTACCAATCATGTCTGAGTCGGGCCCAGCGGAATCCAAGGTTGTCCCGGACAGGGATCCTTTGTTCGATCCGTATGCGTCTCCCGACAATCAACCTGTGCAACCCGTGCAAGCCCAAGACTCCCAGGAGCTGGGAGCAGCCGGGAACGGAACCGGAGCCTCCACTTCCACCCCGCCTCTCATCGAACTCAGTACTCGGGACGAGATCAAAGTAGACCTCGGGGCAAGGCCGAAAGCGACCGCTCTCCCCTTGATCTCGGTACCCACCCCGTCGGAGTGGGGTGCCAGACCCCGAGAAACCAGAGAGCGTCGGGCAGGTGGACTCCATCCTCGAGTTTCGATGGAAAGGCGCCGAAGCCTAGGAACCGTCCTGGAGCTAGACAGCAGCCAACCATGGAGATATTGGAACAGGACGTTCGAGGAGAAGGAGGGAGATACGTCTCGCCGCGGCGCCCTGAGTTGGGACTACTCCGAACTTGCTCCGTGGAAAGAGCCAACGGAGGTCCCTGAACAAAGTTGGGAGCAGATACAAGGTCGCACCTATGCGGTGGATACCAGCATCTCGGCCGTGACGGGTATGGCCAAGGGGATTCTCGCCGCGAGATCGAGAGTCGTCCAAGGGGACCCTCCTCCTTGGGGCCCCTTTTCCCCGGTGAGTGCAACGAATGAAGGTTTCATAAGCGAGCAACCGGGGCCAAGTCAAATGCAACAGTTAGAAGCTAAACTGATGGAGATGGAAGAAAGTTTGGCTCATGCCATCCATTTAATTTCGGCAATGGGAGCAGGGGAAAGACTGTCTCCTGAAGAGATGGCGCTACAGATAGCTACCCTCCAAAGTGTCATCTCCTACCCGGTGGAGGATGTCCAGCAGCGGCCGTCAGTTACCGGCGAGGGGGGCACCTATCCGGGCGAATCGGGAGAGCAACCCAAGGAACTTCCCGCACAACAGGAAATTCCACCGAGAAGGGATGACCCGGTTGAGCCACCCGGAGAGACTCCCACCGACCCTACTAACCAGGAAGGGGACGCGCCGCCAGACGAGACCCCCGTTGAGAGACCAACAGAAGGGGAAGAAAAGCCTAGTGATACACCGGTAATACCCCCTCCTACCTCTCCTATAACGGTCCGGCCGGACCAAGCGGGAGCACCCGCGGCTCCATCCGAGGAGGGAGCCCCTCGTCAACCGCGAGACATTGTCCCCGTCGGGCAACCTACGGGAGAAGGTCCAACAGCGCCCAGAGGCCAGCCGCTACTTCCCAGATTAACAACGCCCGGAGGGGCAAGCCCGCGCGGCCTTCCACCTATTCAACCCTCGCCGCTGCGGCCCCTCTCACCTCGACCGCAGCTCATACCGGTGCGGCTGCCCCAGGACCAGCCCGTTTTACCACCCCCGAACCAACCGGGACGACCTGCACCACTACGACCCCTCCAACCACCTCCGCAGCGGCCGATCCCCCTTCAACCACATCAACCTCCTCCACCTCGACAGCCACCGCCAACGCCTCCTGTGTTACCCGCCAGACCGAGACTGCCGCCTCCTGCTCGCCCGCCATTGCAGCCTCCGGCCCAACCAAGGCCAACCCCGACAGCGCAACCCCGGCAACCAGCGCCCGCACCTCCGGTCCAACCTCCGCCTGCACCACCAGCTCAACCCCAGCCGGCACCGCCGGCCCAACCGCTGCCGGTACAGCCGGCACCGTTGCCACGACCGAGACTCCAGTTACCTCCTCATGTGCCTCAAGGGCAAATAGAACTGCCGATGGACTTTTACCCAGCGCCTGCTCCGAGACAAGAACTCCCGATGGGCTGGGTGAAGCTGGAAGCCACCTTCGATGGAGATCCCTCCAAATTGGGATTTTTCTTAGTACAAGTGGTGCAGTTTTTCAATCGATGGGGGCACCTTTTCGGCAGTGAGGCCAGTCAAATCGAACATCTCGGATCTCGTTTGCAGGGCAAAGCAGCAGACTGGTATGTAGGACTATATAATGTTGGGGCCCCAGAACTAGATACTCTCCAGGGGTTGGTGGATGCTATCCGTGCTCAATATGAAGACCCCTTAGAGGAAACCAGGGCCCGAACAGAATTGCAAGCCATTAAACAGGGCAGCCTGTCAGCAAGAGACTATGTTACAAAATTCCGACAATTAGCAGCCAAGTGCCCTAGGTGTGAGGAGTCCACCAAAATTATTCTGTTCAAACAAGGCCTTAACCCGAGACTCTTGGACAGAGCCCTCATGCAAGACAATCCCCCCACGCTGTTAGGGTGGATCCAACTTGCTTGCGAAGTGGAGAATCGCATTTTGGAAGTCCGTTTGGTTGAACAACAACAACAAACGGGACAAAGAAGACCATTGACCTTACAGAGGGCAGCACGAGGAACTAGCTACGCCACCCGTGGAGCGAGAGATGCTAGATGGCAACAAGGGCTGTGTTTGCATTGCGGACAGGCTGGTCACTTTGCAGCACAATGCCCTTACCGGCCTGTGCAAAGACCTCCGCTCCAACTACGGCGTCCAACCCCGGCTCCGTTTTCTACGCTCCAACGCCCAACTCCAGCACCCCGGGCGAATAGAGGCCGCGGCACTTCCCAAAGGCCAGCCTCAGAGAGAGGGCTGGAAGCGGAAGAAGTTATGGAGTACGACCCCGCTTCCCCATCTTCAGAAGTCAATCCGGAAAGTCCCCAGTCGGGAAACGAGATGGATCTGTCGTAAAAGGGCCCAAACGACAGATCCGCCCCAAGCCCGTCCCTGCACGGAACCGGCCGCCTGGGTCCATTTTATTCATGCCCGTGACTCTGATCAACCCAGAGAGAAAAATGCACATTCGAGTACAAGCTCTTATTGACTCGGGCTGCTCGAGAGACATCATAGCCCCAGCTCTAGTTAATGGACTGGTCTTACCAACTCGGGATTTACAAAATCCAGTAATCTTTGAACAAATGGATGGTACCAACATGAATCCTGTTACAACTGAAACCATCCCGGTGATCACAGGCATGGGACAACATTGGGAGAAGAGGTCCTTTGTCATCAGCTCTACTGCCAAGTACCCGTTAATACTAGGTAGCAAATGGCTGTGTGATCACAATCCCTACATAGACTGGGCACAAGGATGTATTACCTTCAGTCACGCCAACTGTAAAAATCACCGTTGGAATCAAAACTGGGGCGAAGATCCCACTCATAAAGAAAAGGCCCTCCTTACCCAAGAAGAAATCAACCAAATACCCGAACCTTACTGGCCTTTTCTAAATGCTTTCTCGGAGGAGGAAGCTGATACTCTACCCCCGCATCGACGAACGGACTGTGCGGTGGAAATCTTACCCGGAGCCTCACTGCCCAAAGGCCGACTCTACCCCATGAGTCTCCATGAACGCGAAGAGCTCCGGAAATTCATCGACACCAACCTCCAACGAGGGTTCATCCGCCCAGCCTCTAGCCCCCACGCCGCTCCAGTCCTCTTCGTGAAAAAGAAGGATGGGGGACTCAGACTCTGCACGGATTTCCGAGGACTGAATGCAGTGTCCACCAACAACGCCTATCCTATACCGCTCATCCGAGACCTTCTCAACGTCGTGGCCCAAGGTAAGATCTTTACAAAATTAGACCTAAAAGATGCTTACTTCCACGTTCGTATCAAGGCAGGGGATGAGTGGAAAACTGCGTTTAATACGCCCCTCGGACAGTATGAATACTTAGTTATGCCTTTTGGATTGACGGGAGCCCCGTCTGTATTCATGTCCATGATAAACGAAGTTCTACACGAATTTCTGTACAAAGGGGTGGTGGTGTACCTTGATGATGTTTTAATTTATTCGGACACTGAGGAAGAACATATCCAAACGGTACAAAAAGTCCTAGCCACCCTAATGAAGAATAGGCTACCCATCAAGTTGTCCAAATGTGAATTCCATAAAACCGAACTCACTTACCTTGGATATTGTATCTCCCAAGAGGGTCTGAAAATGGATCCAGCCAAAATTCAGGCGATCCGGGATTGGCAGACACCCACCACCCGCAAAGAACTGCAATCCTTCCTGGGTTTTGCCAACTTCTATAGAGACTTCATAGCAAAATTTGCCCAAATCACACTCCCCTTAACAGAGTTGCTGAAAACCAGAGATAAAGGGGACCAAGCTAAAAAACCCTCTTCCAAATTACAATGGACCCCCGATTGCCAAACGGCCTTCGAATACCTAAAAGAGCAATTTGTAACGGAACCCATCCTCTCCCACCCCAACGAACAATCCCCCTTCATAGTACAGGTCGACGCCAGCGATACGGCGATAGGGGGGGTTTTGCTGCAGAAGGGGGAGGATGGGAAATTGCGTCCTTGTGCATTCTTGTCTAAAAAGTTTTCGGAGGCGGAAAGGAATTGGAATGTGTGGGAGAAGGAGGCCTTTGCTGTAAAAGCAGCCCTTACTAACTGGAGGCATTGGCTGGAGGGGGCGCGATACCCTTTTGAGGTCTGGACAGATCATAAGAATTTGGAGGCCCTCCGGAGCCCACGCAGACTGAATGCCAAGCAATTGCGGTGGGCAGAATTCTTTTCCAAATTTGACTTCACTCTAAATTATCTCCCGGGCAAAACTAACTTTTTGGCGGACGCCCTATCGCGCATGCCCCAACATAAGAGCAAACGGGCGGAGACTGTCGACACGGTCTTCTCGCCTACGCAACTTGGGGGCGTGGTGACTACTCGCAGCCGTGCCAAACAGCCCCTCCCGGCCAACCAAGAATGGAAATCGAAACTTAAAAATGAAGTGGAGAAGGAGGGGAATAGAGCTCCGCAGAGCAAACTGACCCAATCCCCACAAGGGGATTGGTTAGCCGGGAGCAAGTTTTATGTCCCAAACAGCCTCAGACTGGAGGTTTTGCAGCGTTGTCATGATGCTCCCACTGCTGGACATTATGGGTATCTGAAAACTTTGCATCTTATCCAAAGACAATTCTGGTGGCCGGGCATGCGCAAAGACATTTCCCAATACATTAGTTCCTGTCCTGTTTGCCTCAGCGCCAAAACCAGGAAAGGGAAGCCTCCGGGTCTCCTGCAACCATTGGAAACGCCAAGCAGACCCTGGGAAGTGATATCCATGGACTTTATCACGGATCTACCTATCTCAAAAGGACATACTTGTATTTTAGTTGTGGTAGATCTGTTTTCCAAACAAGCTCATTTTATCCCTTGTACTGCTATACCCTCCGCTCGAAAGCTGGCGGATCTGTTTCTAAAGCACATCGTAAAATTACATTCTTTTCCGTCCAAGGTGATTTCGGATCGCGGCGGACAGTTCGTTGCCAACTTCTGGCGGGAGCTTTTGAAAATGTTGAATATTGAGCAGGGCATCAGTTCAAGCCACCACCCACAAACCGACGGGCAATCCGAAAAAACTAACCAAATTTTAGAACAATTCCTTCGTTGCTACATCAATTTTCAACAAGATAATTGGGTGGACCTTCTCCCTCTAGCCGAATTCTCCTATAACAACAGTGTACACGCTTCAACGGGAGAGGCTCCATTCAAAATTGTATACGGGACTCACTTCAATCCCTTCCCATTGGACGCACCCCCTCTCCATTCCTCTAAACTGCCCAATGTATCTTCATGGTGGGGGGAGGCGGCGCAGCAATGGACTCTTATTAAGAAACACCTTGAAAAAGCCAAACTGGATTATAAAAAATACGCAGATCGCCATCGTGTGGCCGAATGGGAATTACAACCCGGAGATCATGTGTATATTTCCACAAAAAACCTAAAACTAGCTCAGACCAGCCGCAAACTCGCTCTAAAATTCCTGGGACCTTTTCCTGTGCGCAAAATAATAAATAAAGTGACTGTTGCTGTA
The DNA here is from genome assembly GCF_028583425.1 of Eublepharis macularius. Taxonomy (NCBI): domain Eukaryota; kingdom Metazoa; phylum Chordata; class Lepidosauria; order Squamata; family Eublepharidae; genus Eublepharis; species Eublepharis macularius. Next base: position 172,677,731 of record NC_072792.1, read on the forward strand.
ACTTTGCCCAATAACCTGCGCCATGTGCATGATGCTTTCCATGTCAGCCTTTTAAAGAGAGCTCCCACCGACGACAAATGGCACATCAAAGCTCCACCCATTCCAACTTTGATAGACGATCAAATACACTATGAGGTACAACAGATCTTGGACTCTAAGCTCAAACGAAATCAGCTTTTTTACCTCATCAGGTGGAAGGACTTTGATTCTGGTTACGATGAGTGGGTGCACTCTGCACATGTTCATGCTCCTAGATTAACCAAAGCTTTTCATACTCGCTATCCATATAAGCCTGGGGGGGATCTATTTTAAGGGGGGCAGAATGTCAGGTCCAGTATATATCTAAACTGTACTGACTCCATTTTCTAATGCTTCTAGTGTTTAAGTGCTTTCTCCCCAGGTGCACCAGTTCCCAAGCAGCATTCCCACCAGAGGAGATTGTTGTGTCTAACACCGTTCCACCAAGCATTGGCCTTGAAGGAGAGCAGCTTCCCAGGACTGAAGGATGTTGTTTTGAGAACTGTGGGGGGAGGCTGTTCCAGATGGGTATTGTTACTCTGTATCCTATGCTTGCTCTTCATTGGTAACAATGATCATGTACCATCCTGAGTCTCCTATTCAGGACAGTGGACTATAATGGACCTTTTCTGCAATAAAGTTTCCTTTGCCAGACACTGGACTTGTTCTTGCTTCTAAAGGAAACCTTGTAGAGAGTGCCTTATTTAGCCACAGTCTGACATATACAACCTCAAAGGGTAATTATATACCTATTACTTACTTTAAGATAACAAACCTCATAGTTGCCTCTTTTACAACCTGTAGCCACCACAGGTGTTTTAGAGACAGGTGCTGGGTGAAATCAACATGAGCAGGTGATATTTTTGCTAATGTTCCTTTCGGTTTTATTCTGTCCCTTCTCTTGTATTACTTCCTTGCCTCACCCTATAAAAAAGCAAATAGTTTTGCAAGCGTTGGTGGTAAGTTACTGGTCAAATTATTACTGATCTCTGATCAGTAAGCAGCAACAAAAATATTTATAGTCAGAGAACTGAGTCAGTTGCAGAGATTATCTGGGTCTTAGGTATAACATAGTTGAATAGGAATCCCCAACGTGCTGCCCTAGGGCGCTGTGGTGCTCACCAACACCTTTCTTTGCATCTGCTGAGTAATTTTGGAAAGTGAGTAGGGCAGCAGAACTTTTGCCCAACAGGGACATTAGAGATCTGATCGGCTGTGCAGTTTTTAAAAGTTGTTTCACTAACAGCTGCCACCACTGCACAAAGATATTTGCTGTGTGTATATGCAAGAAAATACTGTCGAAGGCTTTCACGGCCGGAGAACGATGGTTGTTGGGGGTTTTCCGGGCTGTATTGCCGTGGTCTTGGCATTGTCGTTCCTGACGTTTCGCCAGCAGCTGTGGCTGGCATCTTCAGAGGTGCAGCACCAAAAGACATGGAGAGATCTCTGTCTTTTGGTGCTACACCTCTGAAGATGCCAGCCACAGCTGCTGGCGAAACGTCAGGAACGACAATGCCAAGACCACGGCAATACAGCCTGGAAAACCCACAACAACCAAGAAAATACTGTTTTAAATATGTTCATTTTAAAAGGCATCCTGTTAAACAGAGCTTTGGCCTGAAATATTGAACAGTTACTATTAGAGTTGAGCATAACTTCACTCCCTGACATTCTGTGGTTCGCCCTGCCTCCTGCAGCAGCCATTTTGTGGCTGTGCCCCCCCCAACTCCGTCAGAATTCAAATGATGCCAACAAGCTTGAAAAGATTGGACACCGATGGTGTAAAAGGTGGAACGTTGGATGCCCACATGGCATGATCTGAACATCTGTGGTGCCGAGCATCAAACTATAATATACGCATGATTTATTGCACTATGAGAAAGAGGTATATCCTGCACAGTTTTTTCACTAATGGATTTCCGCCTATGGAGCATGATCCTCTCACTTCCCCCATACTAATCTTAAGAGGCATTTTGGGGAAGTCATGGTCTACAAGCAAGTGCCCTGCCGTCTGCAGAAAATACTTGGGCGGATCCTCCCCTATGTCAAGGCCTTTCACAACTTTAGAAAAAAGATCTGTCAGTTTTCAGATATTACACATTTGCATTAAATTCCTATTTCATTTTCAGTCAATTTATTTTTAACTTGTAGCTGGAACTTAAAAGTTCCAATTTAATTTGTTCCCAGTGGGAGGAGTCAATGCTCCTTCCAGCCTTCTTGCAATTAAAGTCTTGCCCTTGTTAAAAAAAAATGGTTGCCAATCAGGCCTCTAAGAGCTCTGTCTGTAATTCACAATTATGGGTTATGCTCATTCCCTCTACTTTCAATATCAGCAACAAAAAAAGGAATATCTTTGGGACTGGGGAACTGAGAAGGGTGAAGCAGGGTGGCTTAAACTGATTTCTGTAAGAGATTCCAACTAAATTAAACCAGTCTCTTCAGGCTGAGGCAGGAAAGACGAGTTTAAGTATTATTTCTTAGGCTCCTTAAGAGAAAATTTTAATATTTTTAAAAAATAAATCCAAAAGCTACATTTTTTCCAGTAAGCAAGTATTTTAATATCAGAGATAAGACAACCAAGGCTCACTGTTTATTTCCAACTTTCCAGTAAAAATAACTTGGGTTCCTTGCAATATTTTGATTTTTTTAAAAAAAAAAAACATTACACAGAAACCATTATAATCGAAAACAGGAAGACAGATGGAAGCGCCATTCGCCTACTGAGGTACCGTACTCAAGACATTCCATCTCTTCAGGGCAGCTCTGCCTAATAAAGAAAAACAAGTACCCCAAAACTGTAAGTATACCCTTGGCACAGTTACTTGGGAGTGGCCCATCGATTTCCTTGAAACTCAGAGGCATTCCAGAAAAAATGGTCTGTGCAACTTGAATGCGTTATTTTTATTGTCCAAATTGGCTCTCGCTGGTTCTTCCAAGTCTTATTCTAAGAACTGGCCAGTGTGCGTGTGAAATTCAGGATCTTGATGCCACAACGGAGGAAACATCTCTTCCATGAAGGAAAACAAACACCTCCCCCTTTTTCCAAGACAAGAAAGCACAGGATTGGTAAATGTAACTTACTGGAACATACTGTCTCATCTCTCCTTTAAAGCCAGCTGTTCGTCAAAAGAGGTGAAGGTTTGCACGTTTTGTAACCAAAGGCAATTTTCATTCCCTAGGGGAGCACAATGCTTGTATGGCAAACATTTCACCCCACCCCGTCCCTAACATGTTACTTTCTGCCATGAAAAACAAATTTCACAAACATTTGGCCACAGCCTTAACAAAAAAGCTCCTGACGGCAGATGAGATCATTTAGTCCTAGCGAGCAAGACTTTTAAGGGTTGCCCTAGCACAGTCTTATTTTCAATTCCTGATGCAGCTCCACTGATTAAAGCTGAAACACATTCTGTTATGATGCAATTCCGTTTGAGAGAAAATAAGGGCAGCGACAATTCTGCAATTTGACCCCAAACAGTACCACTTCAGGTGGAATGGAAAATAAATTACAGTAAGCATGGTTGCGAATGAAAAGACAGCTGAAATAACGCATATCTGAAGTCAGTAAAGCCAAAACTCCAATTTACCTCCCAGGTGCAGTCCTCTTGAATCTAGATAGTGAACCGGTCTCGGAAAGATGCTGTCAGAGAAAGGGCTCTCCTCTCAGGACTTTAGTTCCAGGCACTGCTAGACTAGCCCAGTTGTTACTGCACGACTTTCCAGTTGCTGTGTTCCATGCTAGCCTAGCTTAGCCCAACGCTCAAAGAATAAATAGGCATGGAAGGAGTGTGGACATTCGTTAGCTGGTTACTGAGAAATTTTTGCTGTATCCTCAATCTCTCTCTTTCTCAGATCCATCTGCCTGGACTCCTCCTAGCTTAAAGGCTTCCGTTCCATCTTTTTCTACCTTGTGTCTTCGTTGCTTGCTTACCCTCCTACACTGAATCAGGTTAACACAAGGGGTGAACACCTCGCTCCTGATCACATTGGTCAGTGTCTTGCCCTCTGCACCTAGGACATTCTTCCAGTGCAAATACAAGCCTCCCCCACTACACCATCCCAACACCTTTTGCTGCAAGAATGGTAACTCTGAGGCACCCATGCATTGTTTCATCTCAAAGAGTTCCACATAAGGGCTTCAGATGCTTTGTGGGGAGTGCCTGATGGCCAAAATGGATCTTGTTCTTGTTCTCGCTGCCGCTGTGGCCATTGCCTTTAGGGAGGCTTAGGGATGTGAACTGCTCTAAGAACCAAGCTACAAGTGACTTTTTTCACGTGGAGAACACTTGATCGTTCCCGCAAGTTTTCCTGGGAAGTGAAGTCTGAGTGTCCTTCCCCTCTCTGTTAGAATCGCTGCCTGAAGAGCCAGAGAAGGCTGGCGGCAGCAGCAGCTTTTGCAAATCATTCCTCCAATCACAATCCTGCTGGACAAGAGGGCTCCCAACGATCGTTTGGGGGTGGGCAGCTGCTACTTTCTCCCTGGGCATCCTGCTCCTGGGGAGCTTCACCGACATGGCAGTTTTCTCCTGAGCAGCAGGCTTGTGACTGGAGGAATGATTTGCAAAAGTTGCTGCTGCCACCTGCTTTCTCTGGCTCTTCAGGCAGCGATTTTAACAAAGAGGGGAAGGACACTCGGACTTCAGTTCCCAGGAAAACTTGCGAAAACAATCAAGTGTTCTCCACGTGAAAAAAGTCACTTGTAGCTTGGCTCTATGTCTCACAGATGCTTTTTTAGGCTTGTAACAGCTCTTCCTGTTTATCACATTACAAGGGGACTAGGGATGCGCGTTTTGGGTTTTCAGCTCCGGTTTTTAACCTGAATCAGGCCTGATTTGGAAAGATTCAGGATTCCTGAATCAGCCCCAGCACCGCTGAGCCAATTCGGGAATCCTGAAGCAAAGCCTTCTGAAGCAATTTGTATTGCTTTGGGAAGCTTCAGGCAAAGCGGCAGCAGCCACAGCACTTTTCTAGCTGTTTGCGTTGCATTACTTACCCTTGGGTAAATCTAAAGCGGGTGCACACCCCTAATGGGGACTACTGATGTTTGTGAATGTAGCTGTTATAAGTACCCTTACCCTCCTTCCCAAATGTTGCTTATCATTGGGATGGTGGAGGGATTGGTACAGAGTTTCCACAAATATATCTCCAAGCTTCATTGGCCTGGGCATTATCCTACCCCAGAAATGGGGTGGGACAAGTCTCTGAGTCCAACATGGCCCTTGGAAGGCACCCTTTCAGCCGGTGAATCTCAGCAACCAACATTCCGGCCAGACGATTTGCCAACCGCTTGTGACCTGTGAGAAAAGTGAAGCAATTTGAACGTGTAGCGACCAACTTTTGAATGGCTCCGCTACAAGCAATCACTGGCAGTTGAAGCATTGGTGCTATGTTGTTAAACATCAAATAAAACAGACTTCTCCACCCCCTTCACAAGGGCAGATATGTTTTCACGAGAGTTCGGCAAACCTGGTATGAGAAATAAACCCCAAACGTAGCATTTAATGAGTACGGATGGAACTCTCTTAAAACTCACATGGGACATTCTGCAAAGCAGGCATAAAAAATACAGGCGGCTGTGTTGGTCCATTTGGGAAAAAAAACACATTCGACAGCATCACGGTACCTTTATTGGGACTAGTAAAAAACCCTCACAAATCAGCTGCTCACAACTCCCCGACTTTTTCATTGGTCCTAATAAAAGCATTATGCTACCGCTGCTGCTTCAATATAAACTTCATTGTTACAGTGTCCGGAAAAAGATTCCGTTATATAGATATATATTATATATATAATCTATCTATATACACACATAATTGGAAAAAATAACTTACAGCAATTAAATCAGAATCTGAACAATGTACCCAGTCTTTCTGATATTTTCAATCACAGACATTTCAGAAGGAGGATTTATTTATTTTTTTGGCATAATGGATGGATCCAAACTTAAAATCAAATTTCTTCTCCCGTAAACAGACAAGCAAAAAAACCTTGCAAAGTCTCTTTTTGCAGTTTGTGCACGGCTGTAACTGAGCCCGTTGTTCAAAGGGTATTAGAACATCCAGCTGTCATTGGGACCCAGCAGAGACACAGAAAAATGGGTTTTGAGCAGAAGGTCTCTTTGCCCTCTTGGTCTATACATATGGCTGCTGTGTATCTGCTATGCAATTTCAAAAACAATTCAACGAGGGACAATATTGACAGAAGTAAAGAGCGTCAGTGCTGTTAACTAATCAATCTGTTTTGCTTCACCTGTTGGACTGCGGGGCTTTGATTCCTTTTGAAGGCCGCCAGATACCGGCGTACCAAATCCAGTCAGTTCCATATTCAAGGGCACATTCCTTTTCTCAAGTCCTTTGTATGTACATTTTTTTGCACTTAAAATGATCCAGTATTTTTGAGACTTCCTTCGTCTTATGAAATGCTATATTCCCTCCTAGGGTGATCTTGTTTTTTGCAGGTGTCCATGCCAATGTTTCAAAACTTTTGTTACCAAGGTTTCAGGTTTCAGCGTTTCTTCCATTTTAGTGGAATTCCAGGTGAGAAACTGGATTTAGGAGAAAAGTAGTTGCTCTTGGCAGGCAGTTTGCCAAAGCCCATTCCAGACATAAACAGTGCAGTCATAAACAGAATACTAGGTGTTGGCTCTTTAAACATTTTACAGCAACTGGATAAAAACATAAACGACATTCTCCCTACTGCCCTCAACAATACTATCTGGAACTTAGAAAAAAAACCTTTCCCCACTACTATTTGATTTTTAAAATAAAATTCATAGCAATAACCAATTATATATATATATATTCAACGTCCCTTTTAATTTTCTAAATGCAAAAATATTCTTATTTTTTTTTTAAGTTACCTACTGGAATGGATTAAAATGAATTGTTCTGGAAAAAGTGTTATTTTGATTTTAAGCACACTCAGGTACTCCTTTTCTTTTTTGATATATTAATTCAACGATACATAATTCTTTCAAAAATCTACTAGCTTGTCAATCAATCACAGTGATCCAGTGTTGTTTTCCTACTAAGGGAGGGGCAGAACTAAAGCTCATGCCTTGCTACAGCTTCGGTATGTTTTGATCGGTAAGAAACAACTCAGTGAAACAATACTGAAGCAAAACACAAGCCTTCTTCCGTACACTTGACCATTACAATTAATTGAACGGTTCAGGTCAGGCTTATTCACCGGGTAATGTATCACTTCCAAGACCGTTCAACCGGTAGCTCTGGAGGCTCAATAGTATATCTTGGGTCAAGTTTAGGTACGAAATCCTTGAAATGCATAGAAGCTTCAGTACCGAACGCATCTAAAACTTTTCTATTCATCACGGCAAACCTGGAAAATGAAAAGATTCAGTTAAATGAAATTAGCCTGCTACCGTATTAGCAAACTGGCAAGAAGTTGGTCACTTAACCATCATTCCATTCCTAAACAATTCTCAAGTCAGAAACACGACCAAATCCAGTTCCTGGGTGCTGCGTGACAGTCCTGTGTTAAAAGTTCCCTCTGTTAAGGTATACTTTACTATGGACTTGCAAGAGCTGTTTGGTGTTTTATAAACATTCAGTCCTGATGTCCAAAAAGGTCCAGACGATCATCAAACTAGCTACAATCAAAGTAGCAAGCTTCTGATCTCCACAGAATGGTTCTAGGAGAAGCGGTCTGTGCTACCTGAATGTGTTCTCTTTGTTGTCCAAATGTACTAGGGAAAAAAGTTATCACTAGATGCATTTGGGGAGCTGTTTATCTTGCGGGCTAACACAGCAGTATCCATCACAAATTAAAAGTGTGTTTGTAGCAACCCTTTCAAAACTATGATCTGCTTTTTTTGCTGCTAGGATTAGTTTATGCGGGTCATCCGTGCACATCAGGAAGGTCTTTTCTGAACTACGCCCTTATTTTGTTCCTCATCTCTCCCCCCCCCATCAATAGTTCATTTTTCAACAGCTATAAGGGGTGGCGCCCTGACCTGGATAACCCAGGTGAGCCTGTTCTCGTCAGATCTTGGAAGTTAAGCAGGGTCGGCCTTGGTTAGTAATTGAACAGGAGACCTCCAACAAAGACCAGGGTTGCAGAGGCAGGCAATGGCAAGCCACCTCTGTTAGGTTCTTGCCTTAAAAACCCCACCAGGGGTCACCATAAGTCAGCTATGACTTGAGGGTACACTCTACCACATAAGGGGTGGCAGGCCATGTGCTGCTACACCAGGTAATAATCCGACCACATTATTATCCACAGTGCTCTTGGGTAGTCTGAGAAATGATTTCTCCTTCCCTTTACCCCTTTTAACTTGCAGCATCCATTATATATATATATATATATATATATATATATATATATATATATATATATATATATATATATATATATATATATATATATATATATATATATAATAATAAATAAGTACTGTCAAGTCATATCTGACTTATGGACAACTCATAGGGTTCTCACTGCAAAAGATGGGCAGAGGTGGTTTGCCATTGCCTTCCTCTGCATAGCACCCCAGGTCTTTCTTGGCAGTCTCCTATCCAAATAGAGACCATGGCTGACTCTGCTTAGCTTGCAAGCTCTAGTGAGACTGGACTAGTCTAGTCTAGTCGGGCGACTACAATTAATTTCTCCAAGGAGCCCAGGGAGGTGTATATGGTTCTCCCCTCCTCTTTTTATCTTCCCAACAACCCAGTGACTGAAATTAGGTGAGACTAAAGTCAGTAGACCCAGATTGCACAATCAGTTCGGTAACCGAGTGGAGACTGGAACCTGTATCTCCCTGGTCTTAATAATAGATTCTAACTACTACACCGCACTAAACCTCCTTCCAACTAAATTAATTCCCCCCCCCCCCTCATGTCAGTGATCTGGCAAGCTTGTCTGCTGACTGTACGCTCCTCCACCTCCACCCTTTTATATTTTAAAATCATACACATTTTTGTACACCAATGTAACTGGTGAACGATGTAATACAATTACTAAACAATATAATACAGAAAATGAAACACCTGGATGCCAATCACTGCATTATTTTTACCTTGTTTCTTCGGTGTGATTGGTCTTTGCACCAATATCACAAAAATTTTACGGTCTTGTTCTTTTTTTTAAGGCAGACCATAACATAACTTGCAATGCAGATTAAGGTGTGTAGAAACACAGCCACAGACAGTTTTGTTTCCAGCACAAAACTAATAAGCTTTGTGGCTTATGCAAAGCAAGCGCCTATTTATTCACTGACTTAAGAAAAAGTTGTTGCAAACAGACAGGGAAATAAAGCCCTGAGACATAAGCAGAAGCTTGGGAAATGTAAAGGGAGTATCTGGTGGAAGGAATTTCCATTAAACTCCTATAATTTTGATAATACTGCCAATACAAAATATATTAGATCTTCTCATTCATCCAACTTGGCCTTTATTCATAACAAAAATGTGAGAAAGTACAAGCACCCTTCTTGCAGAAGTACCACTAAGCAATTGAAATCACTTTCAGTTACTCACCTGCCCTTTGTTAACCGTAATAGGAATTTCCAGTATGAGGGTCTCAGGTTCTGAACTTCCATCACAGCCTAGCACAAGAATTCTGACTTTAGTTTCAACAGCTAGAGACACCATGGTCAAACAGCTATCTGCCTAAAATTCTTATTCCCACTTCTCAGAATAAACCTTTATTCCTAAAACACTGTTGCACACATAAAGCCAAAGTACCCCTGGTAAAGGTTAGTAAGTACCAACTGTCTACATGCATTTCCCCCCCACACTGCCATTTTCCTGACCAAAATGGCTCCAGAGGGTCATTACTTGCCTGTTTGGAGATGGCATGTTCAGAATTCAGGACCTGTGCAGCCCCCACCAGGATGGGGCCATTGGGGTTAGGAAAATGGCAGGTGGGAGGGGGAAGGAGTTCCTCCTCCTTCTCCCATGCCATGTTTCCAATCTGCATCAGCCCCTTGCAATGCTTCTGAATTGAGTTGCCACAGGGAACTCACAGCTGTAATATGTATTATCAGTCCCCACTGGTAATCATGTGATAGATGAAACCAGGGGCGGCGCCACCATTGAGGCAGTGAGGCAGGCGCTGCGGGCACTGGAGGGGGTGCCAAGGGTGGAGGCGCACGCCACGGAGCTGGCGTGCCTGGCCCGTGGCTGCTACAGCTGGCCAGCCCCACGCTGCCGCCACTGCCACATGCCCCTGGCTGAGCGCAGCAGCCGCGGGCCAGGCACAGCAGGCAGCCGGGGTGGCATGCAGAGCGCGGGCAGCCTCCACGCTCTGCCCCAGTCTCCCACCAGCCAATGGGCCCGGCTTTTGCTGCGTGATGACATCATCACGAGGACGTCATCACACAGTCCTGGGGCGCACATGCACATAGGGATCACCGCGGGCGCCAGAAACCCTGGCGGTGGATGAAACATACTGTTTGGGCCACAGATGCACAGAGTAGGTTCTGCTCATGCTACAGGGACACCCTTTCTGCAAATCACTGCTCATATGGAGCAATGCCATGGAACGTACAAGCAAGCAACTTGCACGGCATCACGTGTGCCTTCTGTGAGCTGAGAATTACCACTAATGCAGAAAAGAGATGAGGTGAGCTTGCCTGAGTTGGCTGCTCACGTGAGCAGATACTTGTTAAAGTGGGACTGGAAACGGTTTCTTCTGGTTTTTAACTCTCTTTGCCACAGAAATCTTCCTTTTGCTCTACTGCAGTTAATCAGTTTTAGGCATGATTTCCAACAGAAGACCAAACACTTACAGCTTGGAAGCAGATCGCCGTGGATACAGCATAGATGACACTGTCTGCATGAGGGAAATAGGGAACCTTTCCAGCTTCAATGCCTTTGAAATACATGGCCTGTTTGAAAGAAAGAAAGAAAGAAAGAAAGAAAGAAAGAAAGAAAGAAAGAAAGAAAGAAAGAAAGAAAGAAAGAAAGAAAGAAAGAAAGAAAGAAAGAAAGAAAGAAAGAAAGAAAGAAACACAAGCTGAATGAGTTTCCAAAAAGACAGGAGATGCAACAAAGAAAGGTAGGCAGGTACAATACTTTGGTCCCGGAAAAGAGAAGCAGCGGCCGCCATTTGGTGCCAACCCCTCATTCCCCTGGTCAAAGAGTGTTAAATCACAAGACAAGTATTCAAGGCCAGGGCCCATCTTCCATCAAGGAGGAGGTGCAAATCTCATTTTCTCAGGACATCCATCAGGATGCTTGACCCACAATTAGAACACCACACATGGCCCGCCGAGGTCTCTTTTGCTGTGTAGAACAGCCTGCCAGAGCAGGTCAGAAAGGCCCCCACACTTATACCACTTCACAAAATGGAAATTTTCAGGAGGGTATTTCTGTGAAGGGATTAGAACGGTAGTCTTGCGGAGTTACTACCACCAGTGGAGGGGGAGATGGCTTAAAACAGGCATGTGGAAACCAAAAGTCTCTGACTGTTTTAACGCCACACGTTAACCACTAAACCACGAAACTGTAGGAAGAAGAACGAGTCTCTTCAGTGATTGTTCTGCCTCCTGACTGAAGAGAGGCGTTAGTTTATTCCAGGTCTTGGTGAAAACCCCATATCTCAGCCAATGGTGTGTCCTGTAATAACTTTATTTAAAAACACTCTGGTTAACTTTGAACAGGTTAAATAACCAGAATCACGATAATACAGGAAACACCACAATATGTAAACGAGATCATAAATTCAAAAGAATACCACTATCCGTTCTCCTACCTAGCCTGCATTTAAAAAATGGAATGCAATTTCTAAAATTCTTACCAAACCTTCTATTAAAAAAAAAAAACTCACTACAACCCAGATTTGAGAGACTCAGGGGTATGTAAGCCTCACGTGACTTTATTAAACCATTTAATTTATTTTCTTTAGAGGTGTGAATTTAGGCATTAGGTGTGGCCAGGACTGTACTTCAGGGCCATATGGCACACCCCAAGTTCCAATCAAGACCCTCCAGCACGTGCTCTCTTTGGGCATAAGAATCCTGACTTTGTGGCCAGCACCTTGGAACCTGAGAGAGGGATTTCTGTTTCTTATGATTCTTTCCTGTCTGCAGTTCTTTTGAGTGACCAGATCTTCAGCTGGTGTTATATTCACTTCCTGAAGAGGACAGTTGAGGGCCTCAGAGTATAACAAGTGGTCCGTGTTTCTGACATAATGCCTCTTTTAAATACAATAACATCAAATAAAGTTACAGTTCTACAAAGTTTCTTGCATGGGGTGGGGAGAGGAAACATTCCAAGTTTATTTTCACCCACGTTTCCTCTCGTCTAAATATCACGTGACTTGCTGGCCAGTTGGTCCTTGCTGGCCCAATGGGGTACCCCGTGCAGAGCTTCACCACTGCCCCAGTGCCCCAGAGTAAACTCCAGAAAGAACCAGGGACACAGTTGTTTTATACAGCAAGTCTGGAAACAACCGCATCCACGAGTCAATTTGTGAGCCTCTAAGAAAATGAAAAGGTACAAGAGGCAGAAGACAAATTGACGGAGGAAATATTATCGCCGCATGTTTCGGTCGCTATCATTTTGCCCTCAGAGGAAAAAATAACATGTGGGAGAAACCTTGCAGCTTGACTTGCTCTTTCGAATTTCACCTAAATAAACATTCTTGTTTGGTTAAAAAAAGAGAGAGAGAACACATAGCAATACTGTTCTGCTCCCACGACTGCTTTTCTCGAAGAAACTGCAACCTCCAAGGTCAGCTTTCCTGTAAAATATCTGCAGGTAAGATGCAAAAAGTGTGTGTGTGTGTTTTTGGGGGGGTGCATCTATTTTTCTACTGCACAATGCAGGATCCTCTACATCCCTTCACAAAAGTAAGCCAAAACTTCTCGCTCTTTTCCAACCAATTGTGCAGATGTGATCTGGGAGTAACAGGTGCCGTACATTTCTGTGGCAAGACTGGCCTACCTCCTTTCATGACCCCACCGTGCCACAGATAAGATTTTCACATCAAGAGCAGCCGGTCCTTCTTAGCACCAAACCAAGAGCATGCGTGGGTGCTTGGGAAAGGATGCTTTCTGAACAAGGGTCACCTGTGAAGTAGCCGAGGCAAAAATTTTCTCTAGGGATAAACTATTTTTTAAAGTGTTGAGTGACCAAGACAATTTAAAAACTTGTAATTTTGTTTAGTAATTCCAAAATGGAAGGTTACATTTTGTGGTTAAAAAAGAGAGAGAGCTGGAGTACAGCCGCATGGGTAGGGCCCGACTGTCTCCAAGCTTTCAGAATCTGTGGGCACCTTCGGAGTTTGGAGAGGGGGGTGGTGAACACAACCCTCACACAGCTGCCACAGGAGGTAAAACCAAACGGAAAACTTCCCTCCTCGTAAGTTCTAAGAAGTGGAACCCCCTTTTTATTTGAAGGGAGGCAGCCAATAACAAGCTGTTTTACAATGGCCCCACCCACTTTCTGCAAAGCTTTGCACAGACCAAGGGAAGTACTGACAGATGCCATGGTGCCCATGGGCGCCATGTTGGGGAAACCTGTCCTAAGGCCTGGTTGAGATGATGTGATTGTGGGACCTTCAGCAGCCTCACAGTTTCCACGATCTGCATGGCCAGGCAAGCTCAAAAGGCCTCCTGGAAAAGTCCTTGACGTCGATTTGAATGGTATACAAAATGTTCATTTCATTAAATGGATGAAAAGGTTAAAAAAAAGCTTTTAGTACAGCCGTGGAATGAGCTGAGCCTCCTAGCCCAAGGAAGCCCAGCATCCACATGCTGAGAGGAGCCTCCATATCTAAGTCGTTCAGGGCTGCCCACCCTTGCTATCCATGGAGACAGATCAAGATGGGTAGCCGTGTTAGTCTGTCCGTAGCACCAGAAAAGAGCAAGAGTCCAGAAGCACCTTAAAGACTAACAAAATTTGTGGGAGGGTATGAGCTTTCATGAGTCTTCAGGTATCTGAAGAAGTGAGCTGTGACTCATGGAAGCTCATCCCCTACCACAAATTTTGTTAAGTCTTATAGGTACTACTGGACTGTACCCTTGCTATGACATGAAAGTCTTTCCCCCAGCACATTAACCAAAGAGGGTCCAGATCACTGGACTGGTGCTGCTGGAGCATCCTGTGTTTACTACGGAGTAGGAAGCCAGGGAGCAGAATGGCCTTTTCCCTAGCCAGCACAACCCTTCAGGCACGAGAAGCTCCTGCAATATTACAGGATGGAGCCTTCTGTGGCAACAGAAGGCTCCATCCTGTAATATCGCAGGACCTTATCGTTGTGCCTGAAGGGTTGTGCCTGAAGGGCCAGAAGGGTGGGCAGCCCACTTCTGACCAAGTAGGCGCTTTGAAGAAGTTCCTTACTATGTGATAGGTGGAAGAGGGAGCCCTCTCAGGTGAAGATGAGGAGGTACAAAAATCTGGGGCAGGGCTTCAAGGGCTGCCAGTGAGAATCACAGAATTGGAAGGTACCTCCAGGATCATCTAGTCTAACCCCTGGTACAATGCAGGAAATTCACAACTACCCCCCCCCCCCCCGCTCCATGCCCAGAAGATAGCAAAACACCACCAGGATTCCTGGCCTGGGGGAAATTGTTTCCTGAACCCAAAGTGGCAATAGGCATTACCCTGGGCGTGTAAGAAGAACTAAGCACTGATGCTACCCATCCTGCTCTCCCCCTCATGATCTGCCCAGGTTCACAGAGTCAGCAGTGCTGTCAGATGGCCATCTAGCCTCTACTTAAAAACCTCCGAAGAAGGAGAGCCCACCACCTCCCGGGGAAGCCTGTTCCACTGAGCGGCCCCTCTAACTGTCAGGAAGTTCTTCCTAATCTTTAGCTGAAAACTCTTTTGATTTAATTTCAACCCATTGCCCACAACTGACTTAGAACACAATGACTGGGTGAGATGCCATCATATCTGCCATTCCCGTGGATACCAGCAAAGTTGGTTTTCTTCCTCTGCCTCAGTAAGTATCATCAGAGACCATCTCCCACTGACACGCACAGCCATATGCTTTTTCACCACTTCGAGGAGGACAAAGGCAAGATATACACGGTTTGATACAGGAATAAACAAATATGTCAAACATACCTCCACTAGTTTGGAAGCGAGGTACATGGAGATGGTAGTACTCTTGTAAAACATCATCGAAACTCCTGCCAAGGACCCTGCGTCAGCAAGAAAGAGCCAGTCATGTTTCTGCTTCTGCAAAACTGTAGCTGTGATACCCAAATAAAGTGAGAACTGACCAGCACCTCTTCTGACCCACCACCTGTCTCCCACACCTAATACTTGTGGCAGTGCCCGCTCTCTCTTCAATTTCATATTTCCACTCTAAGCTATTTCCTTGGATCCTGGCCAACACCTTGGACTTCCAGCCAACCCTATCCAGTTTCTCTTGTCCCTGTGGCCTGTGAGAGCATTCTCCCCAGCCAAACTTTCAGCCAGCACTGATCACAGGAGCACACATTCTGTTCCTGACAGCTTCATTCCCTCTGCCTCCAGAATGTTTAGAGCCGTTCTATGGCATCACATCAGCTAAGCCATCAAATGGCTCACACTTTCTTATTGTTGCACTGCCCCAAAATAACACCAGAAATTCTAAATATTTTATTTATTTAAAGCATTTTTATGCCGCCTTTCCACCGAAATATTTATTTATTTATTTATGTCATTTATAGTCCGCCTTTCTCATTGAGACTCAAGGTGGATTACACAGTATGAGATTACTACAATCTGTATCAAGTACATCTAGAAATAGGGTCCCCAAGGTGGTGAACAACAGATTTTAAAAATATTTTAAACGTTAAAATATTTAAAATGAGTATGATCTTGGTGTCTCTGGTCTGGAGCCAGGATCCTTCTAACGTGCAGACAGAGGAGAAAAAAATACTAGTCCTGGGCATTAGAAGACCGCAATAGGGAATTATTTGGTCTCCTTTGCTGCATAAGGGTATGTGATATGAATTGTTTAAAACTCTAGGTGAAATAATTTTCCTTGCAACACACAGAATTACCAGCGATAAGTGCATGTAGTTCATCATCCAAGTTCCGTACCCAGCGCAAGAAGCAGCTTGTACCCTGTATTTTGTAAGATAAACACAGTAAATTTTGTTACATGACACAGTGCTACGGTCCGAAAAGAAAGTTCTCTATAAATTAATCATGTATAAACAGAATAACTATAATTACAGCTCCAGCTCTGAGGATCTATTTAATAGCTGCTCAACAGTAATATATATATTACTAATCTAATATCCATCCCCCAGTATATATATTTTGGGTGATGGACATTAATGGTCATTCTTAAACAGGAGTGCAAAACCCCAGGAAAAGCAAACAAAACTATCCCAAATCTTTTTAAAAACAAAAACAAATTTTGTCACGATGGTTGTTGTGGGTTTTCCGGGCTGTATTGCCGTGGTCTTGGCATTGTAGTTCCTGACATTTCGCCAGCAGCTGTGGCTGGCATCCAGCCACAGCTGGTGGCGAAACGTCAGGAACTACAATGCCAAGACCACGGCAATACAGCCCGGAAAACCCACAACAACCATCGTTCTCCGGCCGTGAAAGCCTTCAACAATACAAATTTTGTCACCTTCTTCGCTTCTTGGATATGTCCTATTACACAATTATTCAATGGTTCATAATATTTTACCCAAGCCTCTTTTTGCTGAAGCCCACTGGTGTCTTAGCAGTCCCTTCAACTAGAGGATACATTCCGAATCGCCTAGAAGCAGCCTTATGCCTACGTAAAAATTGTCAACATACAGAATTTATTTTCCACATGCACAGAACAGAGGTATGCATGTGGGAGTTCATAGTTTTGAAAGTTCCATGAATGAGAAACTTCATGCATAGAATAAGCTATCACACCAACATGGAAAACTTCCTCCCTCATGTGCTGGTTTTCTAAATGCAGGGAGCTTTTATGTAGGGAAGCATCCAGTCCAGAATTCTGTCCCACCCTGTAATTTTTCATAGGTTAACAAAGCAATGTAATTCCAAAATGGTTAGAGTGCTTCTGCAAGCAAGTTGATACAGTCCTTGGTTTGGGCATGGAAATATCAGTCAGACACGCATTTGTGAGTTCCCCACTGGGAACTCGCCTCTGGTGGTGTGCAGGGAAAAGATGCTTGTGCCTCCAGGGAAGGGCTGTTTGCCCCACTGGCACCCCACCAGTACTTGTGGACCCCCCAATGAAGCAATCAGCACCCCACTGAGGCCATTTCAGGTTGGGAAAATGGAGGGGGAGGCTAATGCCCCTTTTCCCTGCAGTCCTGGTCAAAATTGGACATGGGAACTGAGTTCCCAGCAAGCACATATGGTTCACGGAGACTGAGCAAAAATGGTGACATGTACCGAGGCCCTAAAGTCAGGTGGGGTTTCTCCCCCTCTACAAAAAAGGGTATGTAAATTGTGACTAATCTTCAAGTGACTAACTTCAACTCACTGAAAAAGGAAACTGTTCCTTGCTGCTCCCAGTCCCGTAAAAAAGTAGCTTGGAATCTCATGCGAATGATTATATTTTACAAGGAAGATGATTAACATGTGTGCAAGTGAAAGGTATTGGGCTCCAGCCCTGAGGCACGGCGGATGCACATTCAACAGTACAGCTGCTGGGAAAGAGTAACTTTAGAATAATTTAATACCATTTAAAAAAAAAAACTTTTCAGCACTTGAGAAACTTACTTTGTATATACTGACAAATGACCCCAGAAAAGCCCCAAGCTGGAAATTTTCTTTGTTGTAGAAGAGCGAGAGCAGCCGGGAAGGTTTTGTAAACAGATGCCGGAATGCTGACGGGATTCGAAGGCAACACTGGATCAAGTAACCGACGCTAAACATCCTAATGAAGCCCTAGAGAAGATATTAAGAACGTGAGGGAAGGCAAAAGGACGGGGAGGGGAGGGGGAGGCAGCTGTCTTGAGGAGCTCCACCAATAAACCTCGCCATAAAACCAAAAACCCCTGGAAAAGGCCTGCACTGCACATCTTAGAAACCAAGTTTTCATTTTGATTTTTCCTTTGAAACCATTTAAGAGGACGATGACGGGTTTCCCGAAGAGACCCCAAACTGTTGCTAGGGGAAGAGTGGAGTGCACTTCCTTCTAATTCTTACCTAACTCACATTTGGGGTCTTCTTTGAGCAGGCCCCTTAAATCAAATATGGACTAGATCTCTTCCTTCCCATTGATCTTACACGGGCAGCTGCAGGCGTCCCTTCTTATGCTGACTAGTGGAGCCTGAGCACAAATGAAATTATTCCCTATATCATCTGCAGGCTTTCTTGTGTTCCCGAGTCCTTTCCTCTGAAGCTTTAAATTTTTTTATTTTATTTTTTTATTTTATTTATGTCATGTATAGTTCGCCTTTCTCACTGAGACTCAAGGCAGATTACACAGTGTGAGATTAGTACAGTTGATAGCAAGGACATTTCCATAAACAATGCCATAGGACAAATAAATTCAAGTTCACAAGACATAGCATTAGCAAGAATCCAATACAGAGTTGAAAAAATGCTGAATTGTAGGGCTGACGTTAGACAACATGAAGCATAGGTAGCACGTAGGAGCACATATTTAAAAGCAACAGATAGTATGTAAAGTAACATAGTGGTGAAGTCTATGGTCCCTAATTCATTAGTGAAACATCTGATATCTCCTCCCTACAATACAGCCCTCCCATCTAAGTAGAAAACCTTTTTGAATAATAAAGCACATCGTATAGTCCTCCCTCTCTTTTGCTACCCTGTCCGAACAAGTGTAGTTAGCCATGTTCCTCTTAGAGCCAAGCTACAAGTGACGCCTTACACAGGTTGGACACTTGTCAGCTTCCCTCAAGTTTTGATGGGAAATGTAGGCGTCCTGGCTTTACAGCTTGGCTCTCCATTACAGATGCAAGACCAGGATGCCTACATTCCCCATCAAAACTTGAGGGAAGCTGACAAGTGTCCAACCTGTGTCAGGTGTCACTTGTAGCTTGGCTCTTAGTCATAGCTGGGGAGATGGACAGTTCTATGGAAACATGTTCCGTTAAAATAGCATTTGTTCAATTAAAACAGAAGTCTACTTAGCCACTATTTAGCTCTGCTTTGTTTCTTAAGATCATTCCGGTGGATCATCGGTCTTCCCAACTCAGCAGTGGTACAGAAAGGAAAACAATGTGGCAGGAAAAGCCCGACACCTCACGCTCAAAACATCTGGAAGAATTTCTGCTGGAGCTCAAAAACAAAACAAAACCTCAACAAGTGTTGTTCATAAAGTATGAATCTCAAGGAGCTATATTCAGTTTCCAGAATGTTCAGCCCCTGGGCTCCTTTTGCGGCCACTTAACAAACTCCGCTCCTGTTCTGGTGACGAAAGCACAAAAGGAAAGCTGCTTGCTGAACTGTTGGCCATTGCTCATAACAACAGATTTATTTCAATTTGCAACACACACTCTTTAGGGCTTTGGAGACATCAGCATAAAAGCTAAGAATACAGGAAGAGTTTCCAGCTGAATCCAACCAAGGTTCCATCTAACACAGCGTCCTGTTTCCAACAGGGGACAGCTGGGTGCCTGGAGGAAGCCCGCAAAGCAACATTTCCCCCTGTTATATGCCCTTAGCTCTCCAATGCCCGTGAACACAGATGGTCCCCACAGCTGTCCCAGTTAACTGGACTTTTAAAAAAAGTCTTAAGTTAGCAGCCATCCTTATATTCTATAGCAGTAATTACCATAAAGTAATTTGTTTCCTATCTGAAACCTGCGTAGGTGTGTATGCTGTTAAATCGCAGCTGACCTACTGGTCGTTTTCAAGACAAGAGACTAACAGAGGTGGTTTGCCATTGCCTGCCTCTGTGTGGCGACCCTGGCCTACTACCCAAATTCTGACCAGGGCCGACCCTGGTTAGCTTCCAAGGTCTGATAAGATCAGACCAACAGGACCATACAGGTCGGGGTGCATGGACATGCCTGCATGCACGTGCATGCGCACACACTCGCCCGCGTACTTTTTCCTATTTGGAACCTGCTGGCAGTCAGTTTTACTGAGTGACCCCCAAGCTTTTGGTGGGGAGGCACATCACATACTCAGTCTCACTCATAACTTTATAAACAGCTATCTCGATGCTCCCTAGTCCTTTTCTCAACAGCCACAACATGCGAGTCTTGCCCTGCAAATGAAGATTAACCTTTCATTTTTGGTCTCTTTCCTGTATCTTTTCAGCTCTAAAACTACCTTTTGGGAGGTGAGCTGACCAGAAAGACAGGACCCAGCATTCTATCAGTGCGACCCTAAGCAGAGTTATTCCACTCTAAGCCCACTGAAGTTACTGCTCCAGTCTAAACCCATTGAAATTGATGGGCTTCGACTGGAATAACCCCGTTTAGGATTGCACAGCAAGTGTTGCAGAACAGTTAATTTATTAAAAGATACTGGCTATTCTATTTTCTATGCATTTCCTTGTAATTGCTGCCATTCATCCCCCACCCACACTTTGCTGCTGCAGCCACGCACTGACATTTCCATTCACCGTGACCCCAAGATCTCTTGCCCAGGCAGGCAAGACCAATTCAGAACCAATCAATTGACATTCTTTAGTTAAGATTTTTTTATTTGGGGCCTTATGTACACTGCTTATGTCCACTGAAGCTCATTTGCCATTTTGTTGAACATTTAACACAGTTTAGAGAAATCTCTCTGCAGACCTTCACAGCCTGCTTTAGATCCCATCCTTCCGAATAAAATGGTATCTCGTCATTCTGATACACTGAGATCCACAAACTTGGTCACCTCACTCTTCGCCCCTCCTGACTCCAGATTCTTTACGAATAAGAAAAACAGCACCGGCCCCTCCATATACCCTGCGGTGACCCATTGCTTACTACCCTCCACTGTGAGACTTGACCCTCCGTTTCCTGTTCTGTTCTTGATCCATAAGAGGATATTTTTCTCTTTTCCCATGACAGCAGACATTATAAACATTATGGACATCATAAACTTTCAATGACATCTTGGTATACTCAACATTAACCCCCAAAAACCCCATCCAAAGAGTTCCTCTGAAAGATGACAAGCGCTAGCAAAAGCAAATTGGATGAGCAGGAATGCTCTTCTATATAGGACCCCCAGCTTCATGTACATACTGAATAACTGAAATAAAAAACGTAGACATAATCCCAACATTCTCTCAGCTCCACGGCAATCACCAAAAATCATTCTATACAGGCTGCAAGATAAGATTTCGGCAACTTGTTCGAAAGCATTCCCCACAACGAAGTCTCTCTGCACGTACGACGCTTATATATCAGACCCAGCTAATCTGTGACGGTACAACTGACGAGAGGACTGTACCACATTTCTGGGTTTGCTAGATGAGAAGAAAAGGAAGTACACGAGTCTTTAAATAAAAAAAAAACACATTTACTCATCCTCAAAAAATAGTTTGAACTAGCTTTTGAGGTTATTGCAGGCTACAATGGCCCTTTCCCAGCACAAATTTATATTGGTCAAATTCTGTTAAGCAGAAGATTGCAGTAGGAATTATAGGTGAGTAAGAAAACAAATTAGAGGAAGACGTGGGGAAAACAGAGTTCCTTATTATGACAATATTTATAATTCCTTCTAAGTAATGTATCAATGAAAGACTTTGCGTGCTCATGAGGGAGAGAAAGCCTGCCTATGGTGTATTCGTTTATGGCTCTGTGATCCTTCTGGGCTAAAGATTAATTTGTGCGGCAGAAATGTTTTATTGTCTTAAAGCCTTCTAAGTGCCAGGGAAAAAAGGGAAGAAAAATTAACACATCTGCTAATATTACCATGAAAACGAATCCTCTCTAAAGCAGATACATTCTTAAAAGCTAGCAGCAACTAGTTCTGTTCCAATGCTGCGATTCAATACGGGGCAATTATTCAAAACAGAGTTCAATAGCGAAACAGACGCTTTGGACATCTGCAGAAAGATATTCACATTGTAATAAAACTGCGGGCAAGTTTTATTTAGGCCTCTGTCTTTACCGGCCAGCTCGCCTGTGTTTCTGCTACCCCAGCCATCTCCTCATTCCCCAAACTGACTGGAGACACAACATTAAACCTTGGCCCACAGGGTACCCTCCATAAGCCTGCCGTTTTCTTACCTGACCAACCTGCTTTCCTTTTAGATTCTTTTGTTCTTCCTCTGTTCCCCCCCCCCCGGTCCTGGTTCCCTTCCTTATCCCTCATACCTCAAGTGGATCATATTACTCCCCATTCATTCCATTTCCCCACTGTGCATGTATCTACCTAAATATTTCACCTCTCACTGAGTAGCTCACAGGTGTGTGTGTGTTCATGCGTGTGCGCAGCATTATCTGGAAATGTCATTGTGGCTACAAAGCCCACCTTGTGAACCTTCAGGATTTATCTGTACTTATCTTTTTGCCCGGGGGGGGGGGATAACATGTCTAGCTTGCCACTCACCCATCATCATCTGCATCCTGAAGACACAGGGGACTTGCTTAACAACATTCCCTGTTACGCCCAGTCCATGTCAACAACAGCCACTGCTGGAGACAAACTTTATATGATGCCTAGGGCTGTCGCCCAGTGAGAGCTTTTGGGCATGGAGACACATTAACTGGCATCTCTCCACCACCGCAATGACTCTTCCATCACGAACCCAGAAGTATTTGAGTCCAGTGGAACCTTAAGACCCACAAGATTTTCATGGTGTGCGCTTTCTCTAAGGTGCTACTGGACTCAAATCCTCCTATTCTACAAGTACGGCTATCTACGTAAAAGGATCCCAGACGTGACATTATTGTGGTGGGGTGACCACAACTCTTATGGCTGCGGATTTGCATCAGAAGTAATGCCCCATTCCTACACACACACACACACACACACACACACACACACACACATCCCACTCTAGTGAGAGAAGGAGACCTGGTAAGTCTAGAGGACCTCAACAGACACAAGAAGTATCTGAAGAAGTGAGCTCTGACTCAGGCTCATACTCTACCACAAATTTTGTTAGTCTTACAGGTGCTACTGGACTCTTGCTCTTTTCTACCACAACAGACGCAGTTAAGTTCTGCTTTGCTACACAGCAGGGGATATTTGCAATTTTTCAAAAGCTTCATGGGTACTTGGGTGCCTAGAACAGCCGGCAGTGATTTCTGCTGATTTCCCCCTCCACTGCAACTTTGACCTCCCCATGATGTCCCCAGCAGTCCACTGACCAGTGGGAACAAAATTGGGGTGGGGGCTCAGAGGAGTGCAGGAGAGGGGAGAAATTGGCAGAAACGGCCACTCCTGTTTCGGGGGGGGGGGGGGATCTGCCTTACGTCCTCAGAACTGTGTTGTTCTCCAAGCATCCATACTTTTGACAAACAAAGCCCTTTTACCTGCAACTGCAACATCACAAGGAAGCAGACAGGGGGGTCTTAATATCCTCCTCCATCTGGGATGACCCGTTAAGGACATAATGACAGCATGAGAAGGTTTGGGATGGTTATTGAGGGGGCAGGGTTTGGATAATCTCTCACCCAACTGGACTCCCAGTCAAAGGGCTCCATATAAAGCCACTGCCAACCTGACTCGCTTCTTTCCCCTGCATCATTCCCAAACACATGCCGTCCACTATCATGACCAGCCTTTCCTCTCCCAGGAACTTCTCTGTGCTCAACTTTCTTCGCCCGTTTCTTAACGGACTGTCACTCAGGCAGCTCCATCTAGCCCTGGGGGTGTGGCCTGGAAATCTCATAGGACCCCACTGGAAGGCTGACAGATCCTCTGCTGGAGTCGGGCTCGCATAAATCTCGCTACGTTCAGATCAGCCCACAGAATCTAGACTCCAGTGCAGGAGGAAAGGGAGCACAGCCTATCCAAAACCAGACGTTTCCAGATGACTCAAAGGAGCGAGCCGAGCCAAGCCACACGCTGAAAGGAGAAGGCAAACTCCAGGGTTACTAACCTGCAGTAAAATGCCTTCCAAACCCCAAATGCAGCTTGGGAAAAACAAGCCCTTTCAATAAATTAATAGCTTTGCAGATTGTTCACCTCCTGCACATATATTTGTGCGTCCCTGGGGTTCGCCCAAAGAAAAATATGATGCATCCAGTCCCTCTAAGAAAAAGCAGGCCAAATGTGCATTTAAGTACACAGCAGCCATCAATTTTTAGGTACCTCCTGGCTTTCCCCAATGTGTCCTGCAAGCATTTATTTTTCCACCAGGACTTAAAGCCCACTTTTCTAGCCAAGGAACCTGAAGCCACTGGGATGAGGGAACTGAATGGTCTTTTGTCATTTCAAGACTGGTAGAACTTGGGAGTGAAGTCAACAGCCTGCCAAGGCTTTTCCCCCCTGGGTCGGCAGCGGTGAGACATAATGATTTACATTGACATTGAAACTGCACCAGTTTTCCTTGCTTATAATTAGAACAGATGTATGTGTGGACTCAGGGCTTTTTTTCAGCAGGAACACGGGGAACGGAGTTCCGGAATCTCTTGAAAATGGTCACATGGCTGGTGGCCCCGCCCCCTGATCTCCAGACAGAGGGGAGTTGAGATTGCCCTCCATGCCGCTCAGCGGCGCGGAGAGCAATCTCAACTCCCCTCTGTCTGGAGATCAGGGGGCGGGGCCACCAGCCATGTGACCATTTTCTCCAAGGGCAACCCACTGAGTTCCACCACCTCTTTTCCCAGAAAAAAAGTCCTGTGTGGACTTATAAGATCATTATATTATGTGTATGAATTGACTGTTGTGTATTGAGAAGAAATTGTTGATGGGATACCTGAACATCATTCATTCATTTGTATAACATTTATTCTATCAGAGTTGAGATATTTATTGTTCTGGAACTTGAGCACTTAACACTTTATAAATTATATTTGTAACGATTATCATTTTGTTTGTGATTTGCCTAAGGGGACATTGGTTCTTATCTGTTTAATATCATTATACCAGTGGTGGCCTCTTCAAGTACACAAAATGCTAGAAGCAAACAATACACACATGCACACACAAACACACACCCTGAGTCTACCAAGTAATTTTAAATGTTAATTTTTATCTTTTTTGAAATTACCAGATTTTGTCACTGCTTGAGGGCAGGCAAGGCAGTGCGATTTAGTGTTTATACTGCCAAGTTATGAGTGCAGAGAACGTAAATTCAAATCCCACCAACCATGGCGCTCACTGCTCCTCACTTAGCTCACTGCTCCTCACTTAGCTCGCTGCTGCTCACTTAGGGTAGCCATTCTCTCCACCTACCCTACCTCACAGGATTGTTGTGCAGATAAAAATGCAGAAGGGAGAACTACAGAAGGTCTGTGGAGAATGGATAGAATAAAAAAGAATTATGATCTAGACAGATAGCAGATTAAGCCATTTCGAGCCATACAGAGACTAGCAAAAAAACCCAGCCAAACGCAATGCTCATGCAGGTATGATGATGGGAAGTCAAGATGTTTGATGGGAAGGAAAAGAAATAGGGAAGCCATTGGCAACCACCCTTTACAGAGTGGAAAACACAACCCTTTCATAAAGAAAATTACAAAACCACACAGGCGCTCCCTTAGTAGACAGCTCCTGCTGATTCTGTCCAGACATGTCCCTAGGAAAAGCTCAACAAAAACTAGTCGTTCTCTTTAAAACCTCAAACCACGCATACCACGAATGAGGAAGAAGTTATCCAAACAATAGGAGGCATTTTGCATCAGCTTAATTAACATAAAGACCGGATCAAGGAATCGGAGACATTTCAAATCAGAGTTGGGCACGGCTTGGGAGCATATTAGTTCCTTCCCATCGTAGTTTCAGATCTGGGGTTAAGAGGAAGCCCTGATTATTTCTAACTGTGGCTAACCTCAGTTCTGATATAAATATTCAACACAAGTAGGTCTGATGGGTGGATGGTGAGATTTGAGCTGCAGAGACTGGAGGAGGCAAGCGATCTTGAGGTTCGTTCCCCATTGTTTAGCCATGGTCAAGCTACTGGCATCAATATAAACTCACCGGCTCCAAAAAAGGGATATTAAATCCAGAAGAGCAAAATTGGGTGTGGTTTCTTATCTTGCAGATAGAAGAAAGTCTACCAAGCTTCCAGAGATGATAAAACGGAAGTTATGTAATACCTTTTATCAGAAACACTCCCTGCAATCAGAAATATGATCTGGAAGCTATTGAGCGTCATTAGAGTCATAAAGATTTGAAGCATCTTTTCCCCTACTACTACCACCCTCTTTTTAACAATCCAGTCCTGGAGAACTCTAAAAGACTTGCACATTGTTGTGTGATATTTTGATTGTTCCCAATTACTCAAATGTTTGCTTTTGGATTCTTCTTTGCTTCAATGCAGCTACCTATTATCTCCATTTATTTTGCGAAACACCAAATTTAGCCATCAAAGAGAGGGTTGCTTCAAATGGAAGATGATTTAGGACAGACTTTGCTCCACAAGGGGGGGGGTTCTATTCATTGGGTAACACTGCCTAATTTGGCTTCAACTCAATTCAACTCATGCTCATTTCCAATTTTGTTTATTATAAGGACTACTACATTTTCCCTCCGCTATAAGCCTTTTACGTGCTTTGTTCATTCTATTTATTATTGTTTATTGATTAACCCCTGGAGTTCAATTCTCAGATGGTGGCTAGGGAGGCACAAACACCAACTGTGAACAGAGGCACGATTTTTCAACCAACAGTTCAATAATTCATCGATACGTTTATGGGTATTCTACAGGTTGTTTCGCTGTATCCCTTATTAACTATGCTACACAGTGCAATTTGCTTTTCACATATACAGGTATCCACACAGCCCAACTGAGGTCCACCACAACCCCGTCCTTGCTGCACAACTGCTCTGCTCAGCAGGCAGTTGTCTAAATAGACAAATCACTCACAAATCCTATAAATCAGTCATTAATAAACGCTGTGTAAAATCCTGCCCTTCAGTGTTCATCAAAGTAGTCCTTACTTTGAATCAGTTTGAATCATCAGCGTCTTTGCGCATGCAAGAGTGTGGGAAAACCTGAGGCAAACCGGTTCAGGTCACTCACAAAGCATACAAATCAGTCGTCCATAAATGTTGTGTTTCAATAAAACCTTACCCTTCCGTGTTTGACTAAGTAGTCCTTAGTGATGCTAATGGCTGCCAATCAGTTTGAGTCAGTTGCATCCCTGCGCAAGCGCACTTTTGGGAAAAACTGATGCAAACTGGTTCAGAAGGCATTCATGATTATTCAGAACGAACTGAACAGAGTGATTGGCTTACCTCTAATTGCTACTTTCAAACATGGTACGTTCATGTTCACAGCGAAATTTGCAGCATCCCGAACAGAGGTTAACATTTTTGCCTTCTCCCCGTTTCCCCCTTCTTTAAATCAACTATACCCAGCCCCACCCCTGCTTTAATCTACAACAAAACTTGCATAAGTTTTGAGCCAGAGACCTTAACATCATGGTCTGAAACATTTTTCCCCCTCTCCTCCACCCCATCCCCTTTTTAAGCATCAGCCTGATGAAGAGATTTTGGAAGATTTCACGTTATGATACTTCGGTCGCTCCCAATGAAAGATACTACCTGACTTTTGCTTTTGTAATCAATTAATCAGGAAGTTCTCAGCTAGTATCACACACCATCATTCAGGCACACGGTAGTTCACCCATACACAGCTGAACATCTTGTCACATTTGCTGGCTGAATGTCTTGGCACTTGCTTCTTAAGAAACAGACAGGACACAGTGTGAATGGTCTGTTAGCACTCGAGAGGGGAGGTTCCTTGCTATTTTAAATATACCATTAAAAAATCTCCAAGATATATTTATAGAGCTGATTGCTGTGCATAGATCATTTTACTTGCTCAGTGTATAAGAATTTTGGGTGTGATTAAAAGGGAACCTTTGCGCATTTGAAAGAGGCGCTGGCAAGCACGGCTTGAAATATGCATGTGCTGTGAAATTCAAACCAAGGAAGGCTGTTTCAAGCAAAAGGATTTGCGTCTTGTGCAGGGCTTAAGCATACTCCAGTGAAGAAAGTCAATGCCAACGCTGAATCAATCCACACATTACAACTAGCTCTAACCGTCAAGAGCCTCTCTGTAAATTCTCTCTCTAAGCTTTTAGTATCTAACCAAAAACACAGAAGTCAACACTTTCTCAATGCATGTTTATATACAGCTTAGAACAGTTAAGAGCAAGCGATCCAAGGAAACTCTTAAGAAGCAGATTACATTTGCATTATGCCCTCTCAATCACTCCCTTCTCTCTGCCATGTATTTTATGACCTCCCAGTTCTCCATCCTTGAATAATTTACAAGTCAAATCTGCCTGCAAGGGTAGGATGTTGCTTGAAAGATTAACAACAGTGGGGGGGAACTGGAAATGCAACAGAAACAATAGCATAAAAGTAGTCTTCTGACATGATAACCTCACCAGAGGTTGCCATAAGTTAGCTATGACTTGAGGGCACTCTCCACTACTGTCGGTTTATTTCCCTCCCATGTTGATTCTGTTCATTCTTAAGGACCATGCAGCATTTGAAAATGGGTTGCAAGTAGGGCTCCCAACACTGCCTTGGCAAATGCCAGGAGATTTGGGAGGCAGTGCCCGTGTGGAAAGTGGAGTTTGGAGAAGATGTTATATCAACTTCTGTGTGTCACTGTAGAAAAGAGTCCAGTAGCACCTTTAAGACTAACCAACTTTACTGTAGCATAAGCTTTCGAGAATCACAGTTCTCTTCGTTAGATGCATGGAGGGTAAGAAGAAACTGGTCAGATATATAGGTGGAGAGGGGAGGGGGGAGTAGATGCAACCAGTAGCTTCTGATAATAGGATCAGTTTGCTTCTGATAACGAAATCAGTTACTTCTGATAATGAGATAACCATTCATAGTCCCTATTCAATCCAAGGCTGACTGCGTCGAATTTACATGTGTGTCACTGGACTCAAATCCAATTCCTGTGTAATGCTCTAGGCTGCCTCCCCTGGTCTCTATAGTTTTAGCCACAAGAGATGTTGGGAAATACTCAAGTGCCACTAAGCAGAGGACATTTTGTAGGGAAACTGGAGTTGGAGGCAGGTTTCAGAGAAGGCCCCATAGCTCAGTGTCTGAGGACTTAATTTGTGCATGCGCGTACACACATAAAGCTGCCCTGGCTGGAACTTTAAATATGAGTGAGTGTAAAGTGCCGTCAAGTTGCAGCCAACTTATGGCAATCCCTGCTGTGGTTTTCAGGACAAGAGACTAACAGAGGTACTTTGCCATTGCCCGCTTCTGCATAGGGACCGTGGACTTCCTTGATGGTCTCCCATCCAAATACTTGCCATGGCCAACCCTACTTAGCTCCTGAAATCTGCTGAGATTAGGTCACCCAGCTCAGGACTTGAACTTCTACTAAAGGAAATCTATTTAAGAAAGATTCTTATAACACCCTTTCAGACTCCCTCTGTTATGAGCTACAAGTTCCAGTGCATGCTTGACAGAGAGTGCATGCTGTCTCACTATGTACACGAATAAAATATATATTCACCTACAGCCCCATTTTACCCTCTCAACATCCCGGGGCAGGTATGTTAGTCTGAGGCACAGTGACTGGCCCAAGGTCACCCAGCAAGCTTTTCTTGGCAGATTGGGGAGATTTGAATCTGGGTCTTACTGATTTCAGTCTCTGAGTTACACTGGAAGAAATCATGATTTCCACCTCGATTAGCCCACAAGTTTTGCTGTATGCTCAATGAGATACTGAAATCTGTGCTTGTGTTTCAATGGGGGCCTGAGTGTGTGCGTCAATCTGCTGCTGCCAGGATGGGGTCATATTGCTGACCAGCTGGTTGCAACTTGCTATAGAGGGCTGACACACGGCACTCAGCACAAGGAGGACAGAACCATTCTGCTCAAAACAGATACTGTGTCAAAGTATGCAGACGTCTGAGCTGCACCTTCTCTTTCGCATGCTTGTTCTTCCCACTCACCGTGGAAACACCAGAAACCAATTAAGTGTGAAAATCCAAACGGGGAGAAGTATCACACCAAATGCAACAGCAGATGCCTCCCTCCCAAAAGCTGGCCTGCGCCACTGATGTTTCCCCCCAAAATGAAACGCCCAAAGTTGCTGGAGACCAATCAGACATGCAAGCAGGTGCACCCACCTGTGCGAGTCTAACTCCAGCCAAACCAGATCTCCCTGCACAGCCAACTCCCCTGAAAGGAAGAGAAATCCACACCGATCACATTCTAGGGGGCACGGGGGGGGGGGGGAGAGGGCAACTTATATCGATCCACGCATAGCCTGCCCTCCCTTTGTGCAACAACTGTGGACTTTCTCCCATTACCCTTAAAATACACTCAGAGGATGTGTCCAACCAAAAAAAAAATCTAGCCCAGTGTGCCAGTGAGGCACAGCTGTATAAGTGCCACCACCCGCTCGAGCTGCTGAGCACAGCACATTCCCAGTACTCGTGTTGGGGGGAACGGCTGCCACTGGGATCTGTTACACAGTTGTGTGTGTAATTGAATTAGTCAAGATTCTCAGAGCCCTGCTTTTCACTCTCTTTAAGCGCTTAAAAACGAACATCCTTCTCTGTCCAGCGAGACTCTACAGTGGCTCACTGTAAAGGGAAGCAGAACTCCTCCGAAAGAGCCTTTTTCACACGATATTGTTGTTGTTGTTGTTGTTGTTAACAACAACAACAATAATAATATTTATAGTCTGCCCTTCCCACAAATGGCCTCAGGGCAGATTACAACATACAGATTAAAACACATTAATAAAACAGTACATCGGATAATAGTAAAAGCCAGATTTAGCAGCATAAAAACAAACTCTGCACCATGTTCCTAATATCCCAGGATGGGATAGGTATTAGATGCAAAGTAAAGATGGCCCTGCACACCCGAAGCTCTGCTGCTCTTGGTAATTGTGTACCCTGCTTCTGTACTTCTCTCCTGGATGTTTTTAAACACAGAAAACACAAGAGAGCTTTGGTGGGTCAGACCAAGGTCTGTCTAGCACAGGGGTGGGCAAATTGCGGCCCACGGGCCACATGCGGCCCGCTACAGAGTTTTTTGTGGCCCGCCAAGACAGTCAAAACAATTGCCCACCCCTGGTCTAGCATATAGTATTCTGTTTGCAACAACGGCCAGGCAGATGCCTCTAAATGCTCACACAGTTGATGCTGATGTTCCACGCATACTGCTTCTCCACATGAAGGTCTCATTTATATTTCATGGCTAATAACTGTTAATGGACCCCTCCTCTGTGATGGACACCCTTTTCATAAGAACTGAACAGGGACTGTGTTCTAGAACTCCTACAAACACTCTTTGGAAAAGCATCTCTGGAACACGCTAGGGGTTTTGAACTGAGCACTCTGGAAGTCACAGTGCCTTCCTTCCTTTCTGTACCAATATGTCAGTTTTTAAGAAGCTCCCGTGCCTACACTGACCGTAAGATAAGTTTTTTTAAAAAAAAATCATTCAGGAAAAAGCAAGCAGGTCAGGCGTAACATATCCCATCTGCATCTAATCCAAACCAACAGAAATGATATAAGAATATGAAAGGACAAACAGGTACCCACAAGAATTGAAGAAGGGATTCTCCCTCGTCCACTTAGCTCACTTCCCTTTCCACCTTTGGTCTAGTCTCTCCCTCCTCCTCTCCACGGAGACTTAAGTGAAACTCGGGGGGGGGATCTTGCAGATCTCTGCCCCCTCCCCCTGCTTCCCTGCCCCCTTCCAACCTCTCTGGCCTTCAGCTGTCTGCCTCCCTGGCACTCTCCCAGCCCTCTGCCTACTCCCCTGCTGCTCTGCTCCTACATCCTTCCCTGCCACTCTGGCCCCCTGTCCATCCCCCTCCCCTGCTATTTGTCCCCCAGGACACCCTCTGCTCTGCCTACCCAGCTGTGGGGAGCAGTGAAGGGAATAGCTCCCTCTGGTCCTTGCCCACGTTCATGTGCAGCACTGCCTTCTCTAGATCTCCTGGAGAGCAAACAGCATTGCACTGGTTCTATTTGTGCAAACAGCACTCCTCTTCCTCTTCTTTTTAACTGTTCAGATTTTTTCTGCAAATGTGAAGTCTTCTAAACAAAAAATCTCCCTTCTGTTTACCTGGCCCCGATCTGCAGATTTAAGTAACCACAGACGGGGCCATGCTGACTATTACATATACTGACAACACCTAAGAGCACTCAAGCACTAATCACATATTATAATGTTTCCAGGTTTCCTCTGGGTGCTGTCAAGCCACGTGAATGCTAGGAGTTCAGGTTGAAATTTAATTTTCAGGAGCGTGGAAGGTGTGTGTGTGCAATTTGGATCACGCATCACTATACATGGGGAGAGTAGCCAGACTATTAAGCAGCTATTTGCCTTTTTTGGAAGACTGATGCATTGGTTATCCATAAAAAGTTTCCATAAAAGAGGAAACAGTGGGTCGCCCCTTTCTGGCTGGGAAAGTGGCAGGGGGCAGTCAGGGAGGGGACCTTTTCTAAAATCGCTAGGAGTTCTGATATTGGATCATCATCTGGTTTCACAGGATTTGGAGTGAACCGAGAAACTATATCATTTGCAGCCAGGCCCTCAGTCACCCTTGAGATGGAAAACAGGACAATGCCTCCGCTACCCCCACTCCTCACTTGCAAAAACTTTTGTTGTCTAGTCACAGCAAATGCAGGGGGGACTCACTTTAATGCAATAGGAGATGCAATTATCTTCGTAGTGCTTGCAACATCTGTGCCTCGGCCCATGCTTACATCTGAAAAAAGAAGATCCAAACAAGTATCAGGATTAGTCAAGGTTAGCTGGTGGATGCTTTTCTTTTCTCCCACCTTCAAAGGTGAGAATGTTCTACCCAGTTCTCTTGCCACTTCCTTATGCTCTGTCTGGGACAAAATCATATTACATTGTACATAGTACAAAAATTGTTTTCTTGTTATTATTGATTTTAACTGTTGTTCACCGCCCAGAGCCCCTGAGGATGGGAGTTTATAAATCGAAATAATAATAATAATAATTTACAATAATCGCAACGGATACAAAAAAATAAATAAAGGCAAAGCCTTTGCTCTAGGGAGTGCTAGAAGAGGGCAGCAGCTAAAAGATCGAGCTTCCAACAAGGAAATTCCCAGTTCAAGTCTCGCCTGTGTCATATATTCAGAACAACTTGGGCAATCTTAGGCAAGATGCATTTCTTCTCTGACTCAGGTCCCTACCAACAATGAATAATGGGTTGGATACAAAAACAGAGTACATAGAAAAAGCTGGCAAAGTAGAACTTTCCAAGTCTTCCCCTTACCTAAACACTCTGCCGTTTGTCCCGAAACTCCTCTCGGAGAATCACAAGCAAAATTCAGCACAGCACGGGGCAGTGGAGCAACAAGGGGGAATCTGTTAGAATCATCTCCCTCGTGCCCCCCTGCTGATACAAGCCACAAGTGAAAGAGGCAGAAGGAGACAGCTGCACCCGATTTCCCCTCATCATCGCCACAGCACCCAACTTACAGCAAATTCTGATTGTGAGGCTCTCTCGATTCTCGGATGGGAGTTTCAAAACGGATCATTGCGTGGAGGAAGGGGGAAAGATCCATTCTACAAACACCTTTGGCAAACTCTTCCACTAGATGCCACCCACTGATGGTACACAATTGTAAGGATTACTTAAATAATGAGTAAAAAGAATGTAGAACATTCACAGTTGTTTCATAAATGCTCAGTAATATTAATATTATTCTACTGAAACTTGGTTAACCCATTTCAGTTCCGTCTTATCTTCCTATTTACAATGTCTCTCTACAGCCACAGGCCCAAGAATGTTGGCCGGCCTTGGAACTTAGCCATTATTTGTGGTCTCTCCTGGCCTTTCTCTTCTCTCTGAGCCATCTGACACATTGCGGAGGAACATGGTCTCATTTCTAACTTCACACACATACCATTGGTAACCCTCTCAGTTTAGTGAAATGATTTTAAGGCCCAGAAAAACTTGTCCTGTGACACAGCTCCCAACAAGAAGCTACTTCACCTCTGTTTCACTTTTCTCGAGCGGCAGAGTTGTGCAAATTCTGCTGCCAAGTAGATTTCCAGCCGAATTACTTTGGACAGAGAATTTGAAAGAGATAAATGCTTTGGGGAGCACGGTCCAGTTGTTAGACACATCAAGTGGCATTACAAGGAAATCAATTTGATACTGGCTCTAGAAATTAGATTTTCTTGTAGTCAAGTAATTGTGGTCTGAGGACAAAATAACATTACTCAATCTCTATTACTGTGCCAAAATATTTCTGGAAGCTTTGAATTATGCGCTATAAAGCATATCAGTCATAAATCACCCATGAGGTCAGTTTGTATAGCAAAAATCATAATGAGGAAGCGATCCAGTTACAGACATTTAGAGTTAGTTATATCTGAAAGGAAACATATGGGAGAGAAACCTGATAGAGGATTAGGATTAAGAACACAATGGTTTTTCAGGCATATGCGAGTGGGAAGTTAGAAATACCAATGAAAGTTCATTCCTCTCATTTGTTGATCGTTCAAGCCCTTCCCTGTAAGTGAGCACTTTCACTGATGGGGCCACTGACCGCGCTTCGCTGGCTTTGTGTGCCTGTCCAGAGAATTAAAAGTCCTATTTATTTACCTTGGACTAATCTTGCTATATACCAAACAAGAGTTTTTCAAAGCCAGGACCCTGGAAACGGGGCCAGCGTAAAAACAAAAACACCCCTCCTTGCTTCTCCAACTCCTCGTTCTTGGCTCTGCTTGTAAGGTCATGTGAAGATTGCGTTTAAAGCACCAATTCGAGACTCGCACACTGCCAGACGAGGGAGGCGTTGGCAATTTCTCCGCTGCGCTTCAGCATCACTACTTCGGATGGCCAGCAGACGGCACTGCAGTTACCAGCTCAGAAGATGACATCTGGGCACAAAGGGGTTATAGCACCCCATCCTTTTACCCTGCTGGCAGTGGTCCTTATGCACCGTGTTGCCCAGATACGGTTCTCCTCTGCTTCACCGTCTGCCTTGCCAGGACTTGCTTGCTCTCAGCTCTGACATAACGCCACTTTTGAGGCTCAGCTATAACTACTGCCCCAGGAAATCAACAAAGGGGCCACTTGAATTTGCAGTCTCTTCCTGCTCTGAGGAAGGAAGTGCTTATTAAACCCTTATATAGCTTGGCCCCAGCATATCTTAAGGATCCCCCCTTCCCACACCCGACCACCATGGTTGACTTCTGAGGACATGCTTTGGGTGCCACTGACATTTGAGGTAAGATGGATGGCAACCCAAGAGAGGGCCTTCTTTGTCGTGGCACCAAAATTATGGAACTCCTTCCCTGGGAACATTTGTCTACTCCCTTCTATCACAGTCTTCCACAAGCAATAGAAAAGAGCAAGAGCCCTTAAGACTACCAAAATTTGTGGGAGGGTACGAGCTTTCATAAGTCACAGCTGTGAGTGAGCTGTGAGGGTGAGTGAGGTGTGGCTCATGAAAGCTCATACCCTACCGCAAATTTTGTTAGCCCCATGGCACAGAGTGGTAAGCTGCAGTACTACAGCCCAAGCTCTGCTCATGACCTGAGTTCGATCCTGGCAGAAGCCGGGTTCAGATAGCTGGCTCAAGGTTGACTCAGCCTTCTGTCCTTCCGAGGTCGGTAAAATGAGTACCCAGTTTCCTGGGGGTAAAGTGTAGATGACTGGGGAAGGCAATGGCAAACCACCCCGTAACAAAAAGTCTGCCAAGAAAATGTCGTGATGCGACGTCCCACCCCCCCCCCCCCTTGGGTCATTAATGACTTGGTGCTTGCACACCTTGACCTTTTACCTTTACCTATAGGTGCTACTGGACTCTTGCTCTTTTCTACTGCTACTAACAGATTAACACGGCTACCCATCTTGAACTATTTCCACAAGCAAGTGAAGACTTTTTTGTTTCATCTGGCATTCCCTCAGAGACCCCTTCTTCCCTGCCCTACGCTCTAACAGCCATCTTTGTATTTTCAAGTATATATTTTAGTTTTGGTTTCGACTGGTTTTGTGATCTGGTTTTGGGATGCTCTGTTTTAATCGCAAGCCATTTTGGTGGCCCTGACTGAGCAGCAAGCTGGGATACAGATTTTGTAAATTAATAAATAAAAGGTTTTTTCGATGCTAAACGGAATGCACGTAAAATTATTTTTGTTAAAACCGGAGCATCTTTTGTTAAGAACGTAACATAGGATTCCTTAAAACGTTGCACCCACACTTTGTCCACTAGTTTCTTTGTTACAGCAATTATGTTCATTCTCTGTGTTACTTCTTCATGGTATTTTCCTTTTTTCTCTCTTCTTAGAAACGTAGCTTCTGGTGCAAATGAATGTGTAGGAATTTCTTCTTTTCCTACAATGAATCTAGAGGGGGGGGGAAGAAACCAGCTGTTACCTGATTGATCTAACACCCTTAAACAGAAGAAAGCCGTACAAAAAAGTTAACATGTCTTTATGGAAAAGTTTTAAAACGGCACCCCTTAAAAACACGTACTGTCACCCTTAATTGCAGTTTTCAAACCTCTCCCCCACATATATGTTTGCCTGTACAACGCTAAGATGTGTCATCTTATTAAATTTAGTGCAGTGGCGCTCGAGAGCAAAACTGCCTACACTCCCCCCGCCCCCCCCCCCCCAGAAGGGTGGCATGCGAGACCATTTTGCTCAACCCATCAGCTCTCTTGCGGCACTTCAAAAGCAGGGGAGTGTCACTGATCTGGAGGACAGCTACAGGACCGACTCTGAACCTGGAGCAACAGTGGCACCAAGTGGAGCTCCACCTGGCCCTGTAATTGTCAGCAGCCGTACTCCAGCCGGCATGCAGCATTGCTCAGGTGTGTTCGGAGAGTAAGGTGTGCAGGAAAGGTTGCCAGATGCACATGTCGTCCCCCCCCACTGAAGAACAGGAACTGCTGCTGCCACTACTGCCCTCCCCATCCCGATGGAGGCACTTCTGTGGCCAGCCCAGCCCTCCGTTTCCCCCCTCCACCAACATCTACTCATGTAAACCTTGCACTTCATTCAAGGCTCGGAACACGAAGGTTGCCGCCGGCTTGTGTCCCAGAGCGCTACTGAATATATATATTTACGTTTCTTCCCTTCTAGATATCAAGGAAAGAGGCTTCAGACATATCACACATGGAAGTACTATGGAAAAATAACCACCAGAAAGTTGGTTATGGCTTTGCAAAAAAAAAAAAAGTTGAAAACGTATTTCTCGCACACCATTTCATATATTTTAAAGGGCTTTTAAATGCACGATTCCATAAATATTTCAATCAAACTGGGATGATCACATAGGGACAAAAATAAGACAAAAACGTCTGTTCTGTTTTCTTACTTCAGCGCCGAGAATGTAAATCCTTTCAAGCCATCTTTGCACCTGGAACACAAAACAAACATCTTGGGAATGTTTTAACTAGGTTGTAGGAAAGCAAACAGAGCAATCTCATGGCAGAGATTGTTTATTTCTTTATGTATTTATAGTCCGCCTTTCTCACTGAGATCCAAGGCAGATTACGCAATGCAAGTGAAAATACAAAATAATCAACAGCTAGGATATTCAGTACAATAATGAATAACAGCACTTGGGGAAACCGTTACAACTGGGTAGAGTAGCAGAAAGATTTTAAACCAGCATAAAGCTGAGCCCAGAAATCGACCTGAAACAAAGCACAACTCATTTCCATGACATGTTTGGCGCTTGGAAACTCCCTACTAGGCGCATATCTACATCAGCATTTGGTACCCAATAGCGTCGCATTTAGTCCTCATCCCTACCAAGGCATCTCTCTGAGCTATTTCTTATGATTTTGGGTAGAAAGCCTTCCTGAATCATTCAGTTTTGCATAGTTTGGGGAAAGCCAATAGAGCGGGAGCTTTCCTGACCACCTCAAACAGGCCATTCCATAAGGTGGGGGCCGCCACAGAGGAAACACAAGTGTTTCGCTCACCTGCAGAACAAGCAATGTAACAGGGTGTATACATGTAAATTTGCAAAGGTTTAAAACCAGCAGAAATCCAATACAGAGTTGAAGGCATACTGAAACAGAGCATTAGTGATTCTAAGAATATCATACAGCAACAACAGTACAGAGCAGTGAAGTCTATAGTCCTTATCTCTTTACTTATGCAGCCTTTTGAGACCACTTTCTTACAGCTCAGCCCTCCTATCTGAGTAAAAACCCTTCTTGAATAATCCAGTTTTGCATAATTTGCGGACAGCCAGGAGAGTGGGAGCTTTCCTAACCCTTTCAGGTAGGCCGCAACCTAGGGTTGCCAGGCCCCCTCTATCTCCCAGCGGGAGATTGGGGCCTGGCTCTTACCTGGGGGGCGGGGGGGTGCATGCGCGCCTGCAAGCGCGGTGAAGTCACTTCTGTGAAGTGACGTCATCACGCAGCCCCTGAATTGCGCCGTTGGGGGCTGCTGCAGAGTGCAGGAACGCTTCTGCACTTTGCAGCAGCCCACAACGGGCCCAATACGCGCCAAAACGGGCCCGATCGGCACCCGTTGTGGGCCCCTGCAGAGCGCAGGAATGCTCCTGCGCTCCACAGGGCCCCCGATCCAGGCCAAAACAGGCCTGATCCTGGCAGCTGCTGTGCGCGGGGGTGCGCATTACCGCAGGGGGGCGTGCATGGAAGGTGTGCCCCCCCCGCTGGCCAGGTAAGTGGGGGCGGGGGTGAGAGGGTGGGGATTCCCCGCCCCCACCAGGGATCTGGCAGCCCTACCGCAACCGCCTTCTGTCTCACTGAGAAAGGTGAACTATAAATAACGTAAATAAAATAAATAAAAACTATTACTAAATACACATCAAGCCTCAGAATGGGATTACGCGTTTGTTTATTCATTGGTTGTCATTACAATCTTTATAAGAGGGCCAGCATGATGTAGCGGTTAAGAGTGTGAGACTAGGATCTAAGAGACCCAAGTTCAAATTTCCCCTGCCACAGAAGCTCTCAGGGTGACCCTGTGCCAGTCACACACTCTCAGCCTTAGCTACCCCACAGGGTTCTTGTCAGGACTGAAATGGAGGAGAGGAGAAGAATGTAAACCGCTCTGATTTCCCATTGGGAAAAAGGCGGGAAGTCAATCAATCAGTTCACCAAAGTTAAGAGTCGAAAGCGACAGTACCACCATCTTACCAGTAGATGTCCCTCACCAGCAGTAATTCAAAAGCAACTATCTCAGTGCCCAGAAAACTCAAAACAATTTATCTACGAAACCAAACAAGTAACTCTGCAGCTAGTGTATTTTTTCCTTCTTAGTAGCGGTTATAGGATTTGCATAGGAGAGCCTGTTTGGTGTAGTGGTTAAGAGCATGGGACTCTGATCTGGAGAACTGGGTTTGATTCCCCACTTCTCCACTTGAAGCCAGTGGGGTGACCTTGGGCTAGTCACAGCTCTCTGGAGCTCTCTCAGCCCCACCCACCTCACAGGGTGATTGTTGTGGGGTAATAATAACACTTTGTAAACCGCTCTGAGTGGGTGTTACGTCATCCTGAAGGGCAGTATATCTATCTATCTATCTATCTATCTATCTATCTATCTATCTATCTATCTATCTATCTATCTATCTATCTATCTATCTATCTATCTATCTATCTATCTATCTATCTATCTATCATTATTATTATTATTATTATTATTATTATTAATTTATTACCTTCCAGAGACACAGTTAATGGTCAGTTCAGGAAAATCATCTCTCATAGTATTTCTCAGTTAGGAAGGGAACAAAAGGCACATCCAAACTTTGGATTTAAAGAAGTCCCCAGCCTCTCTAAGAAGTCCTCCCTCTCAAGCAGGAACCCCGGGAACTATTGCTGTATGAAGGGAGAAGGGATGATTTAATAGCTTAGGGCCGAAGTACGTGAAGGACTATCAGCTATATGAACCAGCCTGGGTCTGAAGATGGGAGCTCTGACTCTCAAAAGCTTACACCCTGAAAATCTTGTTGGTCTCTAAGGTGGATGCCACCGGACCCAAGACCTGCTGCTCTTCTGCAGACCAACACTGCTACCCACCTAACTAGTCTGGGTTTTGATAGATACAGGAACCCATCATGAACATCATAGACAACTGACTGGGATCTCTTTTTCAGCTGCTATTAACAAGTTATGAACATATAAAGTTGCCTGACTTCAAGTCAGATCTTGAGTCTATCTAGCTCAGTACTGTGAACTCCAACTGGCAGCAGCCCTCCAGGATCCCTAGCCAGAAGTCTTTCTCCATGCCGGGGACTGAACCGGGGACCTTCTGCGGGCCAAACAAATGTTCTACCACTGAGCCACGGCCCTTATCCAAATTCTCCACTCCAGCAAGTACAAGGGTCACTATTTTCACAGGCTTCTATCCCTGCCATTTGGAAACATAACTTGTTCTGGGAGGCCTTTGTCAGCACCTATTGCTGCCTTGGGGTTTAATGTTGTTAGTTTTTAATGTTTCGTTTCATTTTACTGGTATGCAGGGCCAGGATTTTTCTACATTACTGTTAGCTGCCTTTGTGGAGTCTTGAAACAGAAAGGCAGGATATAAATCTACCGCATAAACAAATGTACAAATTTCCAACCAAGAATTATCAAGTGGTTTTCTCTATCTCTATTCCACTGAGCCATCATTTTTCTTTAAGGAAAGCCACAAACAGTCAAACTGATTCTGAACCAGTTTATATATGCCCTGTGTAAATGTGTACTGAGGTAACAGTGCATTTCTGCCAGCCTCTGAATAGCTGTTGGCGTCAGATCATTACAGTGTGTCCTTCAGATCAACTGTTTGGTGCTACACACAGAGCCTTTGCAATGGATGTGCGTTATCCTCCTTGCCTTAAAATATTTCAACTTGAAATCTTGGCCCAAATGAGTTTCTAAGAAACACTATTCAATCTGAAACTGCTCAGAAGTATGACACTTTTAATGTGCTTTAATGCAAAATTTCAGAAAGCATACCACAAAGATTATGACTTGGCTCTGCAATGCTTTTGAATCAGATGAACAACTTGCTCCGGTTAAACCTGCAAAGCTAATTTTATTTCAACACAGAAATTAATTTTGCATCATGCTTCCAAACCCCATTCCCTTAGGCAACGTGCACAATCCGATATGCCTCCAGCCACTAAAAGGGCGTACAAATAAGTTTTCTTCCACAGAAAGAGAAGTTATCTGGCAAATAACTGCATACAATACATACACAATTCCAACATCGCTTTTTTAAAGAGGTTGGAGAAGGAAGAAAGTGTCAGCCTTACGTTGAAAGGCTTTTGCAAGAAATACAGCTTTATGATGAAAACTAAGAATAGTACAGAGCTACATTTCCTTGGTTGTTATTGCACAAAAATCTTGCTCCCTAAGTCTTCCCACATCTAATGAATCTTATGTCGGCTTCCTTATGATATCACTGTGTTCCCACTGACCTACCAGTTCTTCCTCAGCTGCATTGTAGGTTTCCCCAACCCTGCTTTATGATGATCTCTCCTGAAATATTCTACCGAAAGTGAATTTGGGGTAAGTGTGGATGATAATTATACCCCTCCCTGCAAAAAAAATAGCAAAAAGCCTGCCAAAGGTGGACGGGCATGGGGGAGGGGAACTGCAAGAGGAGGAAAAAGCAAGGAGAAAAACTGTTGCCTTCATATAGCAGTAATGAAAGGGAAACGAGGAATTATCCCCTATGTAGAAGCAACCCTTGGGACTTGGATATCAGGGCATCAAATATTAGTTATACTGGCCAGAGCCACAAGATGATACAGAAATAAGTCCATCCAGTTGCATGATTTTCATTCTAGGAGTGACTGACAGGTGCACTGTGAAGATGAAAGACCAGGGT
The DNA here is from genome assembly GCF_028583425.1 of Eublepharis macularius. NCBI lineage: Eukaryota > Metazoa > Chordata > Lepidosauria > Squamata > Eublepharidae > Eublepharis > Eublepharis macularius. The sequence goes on from NC_072792.1 coordinate 172,719,493, forward strand.
CAAAAACAATTCTACAGCCAAGGCACAGTTTTACCATGTGGAGCAGGAAAATTGGCAACCCCCCCCCCCCCACACACCGTGTGGTTTTCATGTAAGAAGACTGCGTTGTGAGAAGCCCAGAGCCTTTCCTCAACCCACGGCTCAGTTCCAAACCCCTTTGGGCTCTCTCTTTTTAGAAGCAGTTCCCTTCAAGAGCCCATTAAAATGAGAACACACCCATGCAGGACCTTGGGGGAGCACATTAAAATGAGAGCACGCCCAAGCAGAAAAGCTATGTGCCCTGAGCCCCCGCACTAAACGAAATATAATCCAGGCCCAATAATCATTTGATCAGTTGTTTCTGCCCAGAATATATGCTCATATTAATCCCTAAGCAGTCCACACGGCTAAGCATTGTGCTAGAAGCAATCGGAGAACACGAAACATGTTCACAATTCACACAAACGCCTGAAGGGATCACATCTTGCTAGCCTGATGTGGGGAAAAGCCACATCTCCCTTTGGGTCAGAGGAATAATGGAGGACAAACAGGCAGCAGACCACTGAACCTGCCCTTAGCTTCTGCTCTCAAGAAAAAAAATACTAGCAAAATCACGGGGCACCGCGGAAATGCTAACAACAAGGAAGATCCTCCAGTCAAGGATACAAGAGCGCAATGATAGTGGGGATTTCTGTACACCTCCTGGACCACACGACCTATTGTTTACAACTCTGTAAAATATTTATGAATTGGATGACGATTTTGTTGTTTACAGTATTATTAGGTCCTCGGAATAGGATGTGAACTCTTGATGTATACTGAATGATGTATTACTAGGTCATTAATACTGTACTGTTTATTGCGTGAGTATTTATTACCTATTTGTTATTGTATTTATCTATGAATTGGCACCTTGCACTTCATCTGGCATTAAATGAAAAACCGTAATTGAAGATTGTATTAGGCCTGGCGCACTTTAATGACCTGAACGTTCGAAATTGTCGGTTTTCTCAAGAGAAAAAATGTCTTCGTCCTGTATTTAAAATAATATAAGCCGTTGCTGCGAAATCACACTTCCAACAGCAGGAACAATGCCCCCCCCCCTCCCCGCAAGATGGCACAGCTCTCCAGTACAGGAGCAAGTTCCGCCCGACGGAAGTCTGCTCGTGTAGCAAGCCTAATTGTCCTTGGGCTGAGCATGCAGGCATGCCTAATTCCCGCCCCCCATTGTGTCAGAAGGCAAAGAGGTCTCCATACCGCATTGTAGGGCTAAATGTCAGCAATTAGGGTTTCCAATTTTTTTGATTAGTGCTTTTTTCGCTGAATGCCTTTCAAAAACTCTCTACTTCCAAACTGACTGATGGTCTCCCCACAAGACCCCTGTTGACAAGGATTAATCACCGGAGAACACAACGGCGTGGACCACGTGCAATGACCACTGCAGCATCAAGTTATAGTATAGAGTAAAATAAATTGGGGGGGGGGAACCCATCTGAGCTTTTTATTCCCCCTAGATGAAATGTCGTTAGAGAGCTGCGCCTTCGAGAGAGCTGAGTACATGCTACGATATTGCATTATTTATTTCAAAGTTTTATACTTCTCCTTTCCACCTTTTAGACTTTAAGACAGCTTTTTAAGTCACAGTAAGCGCTCACATTTAGGTCTTATATCCTGGATCAAATCTCCTGTCCCTGCCCTTAAACATGTCACGTTGCAAGGCTATACTGGAGGCCACAAGGCCCTCTACAGTCACCCTTTGTTGTCCCTAGCCTTAGGGGGGCTATTGCAATATCCCTGCAGTGAAAACTAAGATCAGAAGGGCTTACACAGTGCTTACTCAAGGGACAGATACAAAGACACCAGACCTTTGATGAACCTACATCAGAGGACCACAGTCTTCGGCTCCCTTCCTTGGAAGCTTCGGCTATTGTTGCAAGTAGAGTTTTTTCCAATCCAAGTCTTCCTTACAGCAGATTTTTACTTACTAACAGAGCCCAGAAGACTTTTTTTCACAGCTTCCAGGGATGTTGGAAAACACTCTGACACGATGAGACTATTACACTTTTTAAAATTACGCACCGCACACATTTATTTCTTAACAAGATTTCCTTATACAAACTAAGTCCTATCCTACCCTTAACCTACAATCGGTTCTTATAAAATACTTGAGCTTACCACCAAGACAGAACCCGACTCAGGGTCAGTTAGATGACACCATGTCCCTGGGTCCGCCACAGGGACACGGTGTCATTTTAGATCCTATTTCTTTTATTTTTAAAAATGCTGCAGGGACCTGATCCTGCATGGACCGTGGCACAAAGTGTTGAGGGATTCCAGTCCCTCCACTACCACATCATTTGCAAGAGCTAAAACAGCCACCGTATTTTTCATACATGTATCTCTGTGAGGTAAGGTAAATATTCTCTAGGTTATCTATATTAAAACCATATACAAATATCTAAAGATCATGACTGACCGTGTCAAACGCTGCCATAAATAGCAAAATGCATAGATTTTCTGGGGTTGTTTTGGACCCAGGGTGCTTTTTAAATTTATTTTTAATTTACAGAAAACAAACTGCAAGAGGTAGCTGGCTGGATTTTGTGGAGATTATTTATTACTGCACAGGGGACAACATCCTAAGAGGACAAAGTTGTACACCCACTTCTTTAAACGTACTGGGTACAACCGAGGAAGGGCAAATTTACCCTGGGGTTATCTTCAAGCTAGTTAATGTAATGTCACAAAACATACAACATAATGTGATTGTAATATAATATACTATAATACAGTTTAACAGATAAGCACAGCTTATAAAGAGACACAGTATACAGTTAGAAGAATCCTAAACATTAATTACGAGTTAACTAATGGGTGGCTCAGGCGGTATTGGATCATTACCAGCTAGAAACACGGGAGCCACAAGCAACTTCTCAAAAACCATTCAGCCCAATAAGCGATCAAGATTATATTTACAAAAAGCTGCAGATAAAAGAGGATGCTTCGAACTGAAGTATTTGAGATGCTGTAATAAAATGGGAGATGCAGCACGATGTCCCTCCAGTATATTTTCTTTCCTCTTTGCTAGGAGACCAGTGAAGGTGCTACTGGTAATTTATTTATTTATTTAATTTATTTTATTACACTTCTAGACCGCCCTCCCCGTCAGACAGGCTCAGGCCGGTGTAACAACATACGATTTTTACATAAAGATTAAAAACAATAAAAACATTAAAACATTATTCCATATACAATTAAAATGGGCAGATATAAATATTAAAATACAGCATTTTAGACACGGGACTTGGCTCTTGCATCATGCCCTGCGCCACACGTTATGCGTTATAAGGATTCATAAGGATGTCAGAAGCAGCAGAGGTCAAGTTTGGTGTCAAGAGATAGAGGATTTGTTCCACCAATATTTCCCAGAAACCCTTTCCACCGGAAAGATATGTATCCTGTTCATGGAACAACTTCAATTAGACATTTAGGTACCATTAAGGTTATTTTTTTAAAAAATCCAGGGCTTTATAATAGCTTTATTTATGCTTCTGCTATTTCTACTGAGGTGTTGTTATAATGCTGTTATAATTGGGGTCTTTTTGCGGCTTTGTTTATTCTCACAGAGTTTTGTGGACTTCAAAGCAACCTCCCTACACGGTCTAAACAAGGAAAACACAAACTCTAACAATCCAGTAATGATGTATTGTCGAAGGCTTTCACGGCCGGAGAACGATGGTTGTTGTGGGTTTTCCGGGCTGTATTGTCGTGGTCTTGGCATTGTAGTTCCTGACGTTTCGCCAGCAGCTGTGGCTGGCATCTTCAGAGGTGTGGCACCAAAAGACTTTTGGTGCTACACCTCTGAAGATGCCAGCCACAGCTGCTGGCGAAACGTCAGGAACTACAATGCCAAGACCACGGCAATACAGCCCGGAAAACCCACAACAACAATCCAGTAATGCACTGAGAGAAGAAATTAAGGCTAAGTCACAGATACAAAATTATGGCAGATGCCGCCCGATGGCTTTTAAAAACAAAGTTATTAAGTAAATCACATTAGCCTGAGACATGCAAACTGAGAAAGCAGAATTCAATGGAGCATTCCCTTTGCATGAGCTTTCATGGGTTGAATCCTGTGGATCTGTTCTGCCAACCCTGGGACTTGGAGCCTTCCGCAGATATAAGAGGCACCTCTGCTGTCAGCCAAAGGCTCCTTAGTTACATCAACCAAAAGGGGATCTGATTCATGAGATGCCATCTACCGCTTTTTAAAAAGTGAAAGTTCAACTTCGACATTGTGAACTGAAATGGAATGATGGCTTTGCACGTATTTCTGCAGAATTATATATATGAATGAAAACATGTCAGACTTGACCGTCAAGATCTACAGACAGGATATTAGATGCCTGTAGGATCTTTCCTCATGGGGCTGCTCCCATCTCAGAAAATAAAAGGCATTCAATTGGCAACCAATTTATTGTTCACTTGCATGCTTCCACTGAAATTAACAATCCAGAGGAGTTAGCCGTGTTAGTCTGTAGTAGCAAAATCAAAAAGAGTCCAGTAGCACCATTAAGACTAACCAATTTTATTGTAGCATAAGCTTACGAGAATCAAGTTCTCTTCGTCAGATGCATGATCCGATCATGCATCTGACAAAGAGAACTTGATTCTCGAAAGCTTATGCTACAATAAAATTGGTTAGTCTTAATGGTGCTACTGGACTCTTTTTGATTTTGAAATTAACAAGGATTTCTTCTGAAGTTACGAAAAAGCTTTATGCTGCAGCAGCTTTTAGAGACAATTTGGAAGTAACTGTTTTTTTTTTAAAAAGGGTCATGAGATACAAGTGATTTCTCCAGGGCAAAAGAGTGGAGACATTTTCACAAGACAGAAACGTTTTATTTAAGATAGCAATCCTGCCCCCCCCCTCATAAATGTTAAATTTAGTTTCTTCCTCTAACCGCCTATTGTTAAGGATATGATCAGCAAAAAGATCTTGTTCCTACCCCTATTTTATTACAAACTCGTATCACATGGGTTGACGTCACCCTGAGCAAGATAAAAAAGAGGAATTCCGTGTTTAAAAGTCGGTGGGGGGAAGAAAAGAAGAGACCTTACAGGTTCGCTTTCAAGGGAAGGAAACAAAGTAAACGAAATCAAATGAGCAGCCTTAAGAGATGAAGCCTTCTTTAAAAATTTGTCCTTATGTCAAGTGACCTGCTTTTAAAAAAAATGACTTTTAGAAATTATACAGAAAATAACAGGCTCTGAATCGAATGGAGACTGTAACATTTCTATACACACAAGGACAGCGGCCTCCGACATAGTCACACCATAAGATGACCTGACAATAGCAGTGAAAGAGCGAAGAAGAGGTGCTGGTCAAGCTTTGCTATTAGAAACCGACCACTCACTGGTTGTGGAAACCCCCCATTAGATATCCGGGTCCTCCTAACTCCTGGAGGATCCCCTTTGTGCTAGCAACAGATTGCTCGTCTTCCTCCTTGACTCACTTCCATGAACAGCCTCCTATTGCAGAGGTGACGTTTGTCTCCCCAGTGGTGAAGAAGTGGGACCTCCCCTCTTCCACTGCTGCTATCAGGTCTCCTTACAGTATTTACCAGTGATACAGTAGGATCTGAGTCCAACAAGGTTTTCAAGGTGTAAGCTTTCGAGAGTCAGAGCACCCTACTTCAGACATGAATCTTGTAGGTCTCTAAGGTGCTACTGACTGGACTCAAATCCTGGTGTTCTACTGCAGACCAACATGGCTACCCACCTAAAACGTATGAGTGATAAACAGATATACTTTTCTAGCATTGCCAAAAGGAAGAATATATTGATGACTGGGGGAAGATGGTCTATTTTCCCACGTATGTTAAAAACTCCTTTTAATCTCAAATGCCTCACTACTGTATTACGGTAATAGGACACAGAAAACATACGAGGGCAAGTGTAACATGGAACGGAACACCCTTTTCCTGGATGCCTTGTGCAGACAGGGAAGAAGCATAAAACAATTCCCAACACTGTTAAAATGAATTAAGGACAGCAGTTAAGACTTACTATATAATGTGTACATATAATGCGTACAACTCCTTTACAACTCCTTGGGCTTTTCTTGTTACTTTTGCTTGCAAAGAAACCATCATAGTGTAAAATATTTGATTTCTGACATTCTGAGAGTTCCAACATAAAGTTCTTTTGGACAGGGTGAACGATTTTCAGTGACAAGCAGGAAAAAATTAATCAATTGTTATCACAGCACAGGACAGCTTTAAGGAAACAGAGAGGTGAAGGCCTAAGGGAAGCCTGAACGTGCTTGGGTGTGTGGGGTTGTCTCCGTGCAGCCTGCAGGAAAAAATTGGAAATAAGGATGGGGAGAGACTGACTGCCATGAAGACATCTTTATTATGCCAAATGCAAATTCTTGTTTGGGCGATGAAGCTAAAGGGTGCACTGGTACGTGCTCGTGTTCAATTATGTTTTCACCAAAGTGGAAAAAGATTCTCTCTCTCTCTCTCGCTCTCTCTCAGCCCAGTGAAGTTTTAAAACTTCATGGTGCTTCTCTGACTCTTTGCAGGAAGTTCATGAAAAATCTATTATCCTGGCTGTGGTAAGCCTGGAAAGAGGGAGGGCAACTAACAAAACACAATAGTAAAGAGTCCAGTAGCACCTTTAAGACTAACCAACTTCATTGTAACAGAAGCTTTCGAGATGCATCTGATGAAGAGAGCTGTGGATCTTGAAAGCTTATGCTACAATAAAGTTGGTTAGTCTTAAAGGTGCTACTAGACTCTTTACTATTTTGCTACTACAGAGTAACAGGGCTGACTCGTCTGGATCTATAACAAAACATAGTGTTTGAACAAGACTTCCACAGCTCTGTCCCACTTGCTCCACTGAAGGCTACTAATGGATTGCACGGAGCAAGGAAACGTTGGAAGGTTGTATCCTCCTGAGACAAAGGGTCGAACTATACACATGCAAATGTTTTCCTTTGTTTTATTTTTACCCAGTGTTGCAGGAGATGATGTGGGGGGATGCTTAACTTTTCCCCGAGGGGCAATTTTCTTATCAAAACTGCTCCCCAAGCTGCGATTCACCTGAGAGGGAAAGGATATGCAATAGCCATAGGGGAGAAAAACAGTTGTGGGGGGGGGGAGATTCTGACAGCAAAACCCCCACTCTCTCTTGATGTTTCACTCTGGGCTGAAGTTTCCCAATGCTACTTTGAGTTTTAAAAAGAAGTAGGAGAAAACGTGTGTTATTGGCAGTAAGGTAAAGTCCCCTGCGCAAGCAACGAATCACTACTGACCCATGGGGGGACGTCGCATCACGATGTTTTCTTGGTAGACTTTTTACAGGGTGGGTTGCCATTGCCTTCCCCAGTCCTCTACACTTTACCCCCAGGAAACTGGGTACTCGTTTTACCGACCTCGGAAGGATGGAAGGCTGAGTCAACCTTGAGCCGGCTACCTGAACCCGTCTTCCGCCAGGATCGAACTCAGCAGTTCCTGAGCAGAGTTTGGGCTGCAGTACTGCCGCTTACCACTCTGCGCCACGGGGCTCCTCAATTACCTTTATAGCAGCAGTACAAGCACTGCCGGCACCAAGGTTTCTGGCACCCGCAGCCACCCCCATGTGCACGCACACTGTGCGTCCCTAGACTGCGTGATGACATCACCACGTGCTGACATCATCACGCAGCAAAGCTGGGCCCATTGGCCAGCAGGTGGCTGAGGAGGAGCACGGAGGCTGCCCACGCTCCACACGCTGCCCCGGCCACCTGCTGTGCCTGGCCCGCAGCGGCTGCGTCCGGCCGGGGGTGTGTGGCAGCGGTGGCACGGGGCTGCCTGGCTGCAGCAGCTGCAGGCCAGGCACGCCAGCTCCGTGGTACACGCCTCCGCCCCCAGCACCCCCTCTGGCCTCAATGGTGGCGCCGGCCCTGAGTACAAGATCGCATATACACAGTGGGATCCACCTGATGACTGCATGCATGGGTTTTCCAGGGTTTGGGGCACCAGTAAATCAAGCTACCTAAGGAGGATACTGGAGGAAAATGAGGGAAAACCCAAAATTATTTCCCTTAATGCCACATTCACATTCTTTGCACAGGCTTAAAGAGAGGATTGTAGATGGGATGTACACCGGTAATGTTGATCGTTTAAAACAAATGGCTTTTTTAAAAAAGCCATGGCAACTGTCAAAGCTAAGTCCTCACATAATGAAGTACTGCTCTTTTCCTACAGCAGAAAGCATGATTTTCCTTCCCAGTTATGGGTCTCAGATATTCTGAATAAGGAAGGGATTCATAGCATGGATTAGGATACCACAAATCATGGCTGACATGTGAAAGGGACTCTGTTTCCGAGCATCAATGGGCATTTTAATTGCTGAACGAGCATCTATATTTAGAGCACATTTTTCTTAGTGAACACTGCTGGCCTGACAATGTACTAAGTTACTACTTTGGGTATAACAAAACGTAACAGTCTTACTACAATCCCATCTACTTCAAGAGATCATTCTTCCAATAGACTCCTCATTTGTCTTGCTCTTATCATGAATCAAGGGCTGAAGTGAAATAACCACCAGCGCAGCTCTGAAAATGCTTGTGCAAGAGTTCACGCAGTGCTATAACGACTTTATTTATTTATTCACAAGATTTATATCCTGCCCTTGTACCAAAAAAAGGCCTAATAAGAGGCTTATAATCTTTTCAAATATTTCATCAACCAGAGGGAAGAGTCTTGCACCCCCATTTTCTGTCTGTTTCTGTCTGTTTAGTTTGGCGGTAGTCACTCCATAGTTTGCAGAAAGCCACATTTGCAATTAAAGGCAAAGGTGCAAGCACCGAGTCATTACTGACCCATGGGGGGACGTCACATCACGACGCTTTCTTGGCAGACTTTTTACAGGGTGGTTTGCCATTGCCTTCCCCAATCATCTCCACTTTACCCCCAGGAAACTGGGTACTCATTTTACCGACCCCGGAAGGATGGAAGGCTGGGTCAACCTTGAGCCGGCTACCTGAACCCGTCTTCCGCCAGGATCAAACTCAAGTTGTGAGCAGAGCTTGGGCTGCAGTACTGCAGCTTACCACTCTGCACCACGGGCTGTTTTGATAGATGCTAATTTGACATATGGTAATTTGCAATTACCATCTATTAAAACAGCCACATTTACTTCCCTCCCTGGCATAAGGCCTGCACCCCAGGAAGCATCACAGCTTACTTGTTTCTGAGTCGGTACCTGTTTTAAAGTGAAACTACCTGCCAACCACACACCTGTCTGAGCAACTGCCTTGCCCACTTTCCAGGAACATAGCGCAGGAACCACCACGCTCAGAAGAGCCACAAGTGGTATGTCAAAAAATGACATGTTGCTCCTGAGCCACTGAGTATCACTAATTTAGATGATGTTTGATATGTCGCCTTTACAAGGAGGAAAAAAAACAACCGGTCCAACTGCAGGACTCCAGCTTAAATAGATACAACAAATCACAGGGGAAATGAATGCTAGTCTGCAAAAGCCCTGATCTTCAAGTGTGGTACCAGAATCTGTAACAGGTAATTATATGGAGCCTGTATCAAAAGAAGACTACAAGGAATAGCGCTTAGGCACTGTTGGAGACTCCACACACAAGTGGCAAAAACAAACACTAGCCACAAAGAACATTAATGTCCAGGGTAACCAATGTTTACTACTCCTAAAGCCTCAACAGGAAAGCACAGATTGAATGGAACAGCCAGATAAGACCGGGGGCCCTCTCCCACACCACACAATCTCCTCGACCCTTGAGGTCGCCACCTTTGCCCTCAAATCAATCACATAATAGAGACAGGAGTTCTACTCCTTCACTTAAAACCTTTGTAATTATTTGCTAGACACTTCAGTAATTGAGAAAGCACACAGGGGCAACTCGGTGCTGGATGTTTCCAAATTGCTGGGGGGAGGGGGGGCGCAGAGAATAGCATTACTCTATCATTCCATTTGTGAAAAAACACGTAGACAAAGCAACAGAATATTTTATCACTTAAAAGAATCTGCTGTAAGGAAGACGAAACGTTACACTGTTCTAGATAGCTACAGGTAGTGTTGCATAATGAAAACAAAAGACCAGAATTTGTTTTGACAGAAACATAGAAAAGATAATCATGGCTCTACAGTGGGTTTATATTAAGAATTGTATCCTGCCAGACATATGGTGGCTAGCAAAGAGGAATGATAAAGAAAACATAATAAATATATTTAAAACAACCGAAACATGTATCATTTAACTTCATATCTTGTTTCCATCTGGTGTGAATATATGGAATGCCCAAAAGTAGGGCTGGGGTGGGGGTGGGGGAATAGATATTTTTCAGAATGTCATAAGCCAGCAAGGAGGAACTTTCCAGGAATGAGAGTCAGATATTAACAGGTTAGTATCAAGTATAGTTAGCCGGATATAATTTATGATTGTACCTGCCTCCAAAGCAGGACCGAATCTGCACTGGTGAACTGTGCACAAGAGGTTGCTTCACCTCCTATCTAAAATTTCCAAGCATGGAAGCATGACTTCCCCCCTCTCCCCAATGTTGTTCCTGGGTATGGGGGACCCCAAAAAGCAGCAGGAGTGAAAACTGAAGGACTGCCAAGAGAACTGGTGAAAATACCCCCCTCCCTTGCCCTAAACGGACTGGGACCAGCATACCTAAGGGACCACCTCTCCCCGTATGTGCCCCGGAGAATGCTCCGATCAGCTGGAAAACATCTGCTGGTGGTCCCTGGCCCCAGGGAGGCTCGGTTGGTCTCAACTAGGGCCTGGGCCTTTTCGGTCCTGGCCCCAACCTGGTGGAACTCTCTGTCTGAGGAAACCAGGGCCCGTCAGGATCTTCCATCATTTCGGCGGGCCTGTAAGACGGAGATCTTCCACCAAGCGAATGGTCGAGGCCAGCATGAGATCCTCAGTGAGCCTCCCACCAGCCTCCCACTAAGTGTGGGGTTATACAGTGTCCACTGGCCAGCTGCTTAATTGCTGACCCACGTATGGGTTACAGTACATTATCTGTCCGCTTCCCTCCCCCTGTATGTTGATGAGCAGGAATCTGGAATTGACCCCATCTTGGTACAGTTATTATCTGTTGTTGATTTTATGAACTGTTGTTTTATGAATTGTTTTAATATTTTTATTATATTTTTATAACTGCTGTACCTCGCCCTGAGCCCGCTTGCGGGAAGGGCAAGTTAGACATGTAAATAATAATAATAATAATAATAATAATAATAATAATAATAATAATAATAATAATAATCTGTGGCATATCACAAGCCCACTGGCTATATGGACTCATATAACACCCCTTTACTTAAAGACTTGTATTCTCAAATTGAAACTGGATCGACGGAAAGAATGCAACCTAGTTTGATGACAAGTTCATGTAAATGTAATGAATTATGGTGGTGGAGAGTGCCGTCAAGTCACAGCTGTCTTACGGTGACCCCTGCTGGGGTTTTCATGGCAAGAGACTAAGAGAGGTGGGTTGCCGTTGCCTGCCTCTGCAACCCTGATCGTCTTTGGAGGTCTCCCATCCAATTACTAACCAAGGCTCACCCTGCTTAGCTTCTGAGATCTGACGAGATTGAGCTTGCCTGGGCTACCCAGGTCAGGCCAATGAATTATGGTACTTTATACCAAATGAGATGGCACACATCCTTGTGCTTTGGTTGGAACCTAAATTAATGTAAATCTCACTATGCCTTTCTCTGATCGCACACCAAAACTTTAATTTATGCTGGGACGACTTCTTGCCAGGCTTCCCAGTCCAAATACAAATTCTTGGCATAATGGATCAAACTGCATATTGCATTAGCAGAGCAGTAAGCAAAATTCTGAACAAAGCATTCAAAAATTTGATTCACAAGTCAAACCCTGCACCCAGCTCCAAGTAGATCGCTTCTACGGGGCTGAATGAGAATTGCATACATGCAAATGAGTGCATGAACGTGGTTTGTCAACAGTGGATATTTTCACCTTTTGCATAAACCCTATGATCTCCATTGACCAGAAAGCCTCCTTTAAAGAACAGACAGAAAAGAGAATGAAAACTATGTCTAGCACTTCCAGATCCAAAAGAGTCTAGCTAAACAGAACAAAGAGCTCAAACTCTTGCTGGATCTATTTAGATCTACAAGGAATAAACTGAGGGCCTTTGGGGCCTGGGTGGTCTGCCTAACATCCCGAAATATATGAGCTGGCGTCCTCACAAAGTAAATATTTTCCTTTTTTCCTAACAAAAGAAATTGCCTTCTTATCCTTGCAACAGAAAAAGCAGGTTACAATAAGCGCCCGATGACTCGACTCCTGTATAAACCATCCCCTGTTTGATATAGTCCCAGAGCGCGCATATCTGAAGCAGAGATCTCATTTCCACCTTCCGACAGGGATCCAACAGGGGACTTGAGCAGAGCTTTGAACAGAAAAAGTCAGACCCTTCAGTACATACACACGCAAAACTTAATAAAGTGGGTATGGAAATGAAATTTTAAAAGTAATGTTGAAAAACCAAACTTTCAACTGTTGCTTAGCCACATCCCATAAATTCAACAGAGCAGTCTCTATTTTTGCAAAACTGCTGGTAAAATTGCTGAATATTGGTAGCTCTCACCAGCTGAGAGCAAGAATTACAGAAAACTTTGGGAAGCTTCCAGAAGTCTTTCAAATCCTTTTCTACTGCAACATCTTTCTTCATTTAAAAAACAAAGGGGGGGGATCACAAAAGTAGACACCACAAAAAGTAGACTTTCAAAAAGTTTTTGCCATGCTGCAACACTGCTTAACTAACACAAGTTCAAACCCCTCATGAACCCACAGAACTACATGTGCAGCAGTTTGGAACCAGACCATGGGATTTACAGTATTCATCTTACTTGGTGATGGAGAGTGCTGTCAAGTCACAGCTGACTTATGGTGCCCCCGGCATGGTTTTCATGGCAAGAGACTAACAGAGATGGCTTGCCATTGCCTTCCTCTGCAATCCTGGTTTTTGTCAGAGGTCTCCCATCCAATTACAAGGCTGACCCTCTTTAGTTTTCAAGATCTGACAAGATCGGGCTTGCCTGGGCTATCCAGGTCACGGCATTCATCTTATTTGCATAGCTTTTAATATGCATCTAAGCCAAACAACGTGCTATTCTTATAACTATGTTGGAGAGTCAAGAAACAGGATATCAGGAGGACTACAGACATGGAACTGGAAAAGCTATCACAAGGCAAGCCACGGGGGGTGGGAGTGAGGGGGAATCAACTTGGGCCACAGAGAATGGGTTTGTTATTGATGCCTGCTGTTAAGGCAGGAATATACTCGGTGTTAAGGCAGGAATATACTTTCACATTTCTGTGAAAATATGAGATCTGGGTTTCCCAAAATTCTAATCTGGCATCTCTCCTACTTTTACTATCTGAATTGAGCCCTTTTATTAAACTATGCACGATTTTAATCTCGTCTCAGGCATCAGAAATATTTGATTTTAGGAATTAATGCCTTAGGACTTCAGAAACTCTAGGGGGGGGGGTGCCTGTGTCGTTGCCAAAGTTAATCTGAGCAGGTCCAGGACGAGGCTGCAGTAATGCACACGCAGGCAATCTGAGGTAATACCCGGTGCTGCCAAAGTTGGAAATGGAAAGCAGCAACCTCCGGATTAATCCTGTCCATAGTGGTTCAATCAAGAGGTTCGCTGGCACAGGTTCCAAAAGAAAAGGAAGTGTGGGGGGGAAACCTCGACACGAAACAATTTCCTGTTACGCAGCTCAGCACAAACCGTCCAATATTCTTCACATATGGAAGAGGTTCGACACCTCCCGTGGGCTTTGAGTTCACTCACTAGATACCTCCTTAACGAATTTGCCAGACGATTTTCTAAACAACCAAGAGTCACAGACCTTGTCAAGAGTTACGGACCTTGTCAAGAGTGACAAGGTCCGTAAAGCACTGCAGCCAGATGTACCCAAATTGCCTACAAGGTTAAACTGGACTAATGGCGAGTATGGACGTACAGTCATCTAGCCACCTTTGGAATCCCATACAGAAACAAAACACTGTTTTTTCATATTCCACAGTTAATGGGTTTTAAAGAATACTGAAGATAATTGCAATGAAAGGCATTCTTTCCTCCAAGGAGCTTGGCTGTTGTATGTGATCTTCTCCACTTTGCTCCTGCAACCACCTTTTGAGTTGATACTGAATTACGACTACTCCATCACCATCAGGACTGTCTATTGAGACTGGCAGCAACTCTCCAGGGTCTCCAGTAGACATGGGCACGAAGAGCATTACGAATGGAAACCCCCCCACGAACAGCCCGTTCATCTGTTCACGAACATCCTGTTCGTGAAGCTCCATTCTAAATGAACAAGTGGTCGTTGCAAGCCTCGTTCGTTGCCTTCGTTAGCCGTTCGTCAAGCCAGACAGTCTGGGGCATTTCAATCAATTCCCCTGGAAATGGCAGGGATTGAACTCAGTTTGAACTCCTTCTGGCTTTCCTTCTGGCTTTAACCCTTCAAAGTACTTCCAGCAGAGAGTCCTGTTTTTGCTGCTGTGAAGAGAAAATGACAACAAAGGGAAGGACCCATGGATCATGCCTTTCCCGGGGTGCAATCTCTCTGAAACTTGGGGGGTCTTTGGAGGACAGTGGGGTGTTTAAAGGGCCCTGCCCCTTGCATGTGGCAGGAAAGGGCCCTTTAAACTATCAGCTGGCAGGCAGCAGGGGAATTCCCCCTGCCACCTGCCAGCTGATAATTTAAAGGGATCTTTAAGGGGCCATGAACAATGAACAACAAACATGTTTGTGAACAGGGTCATGTTCGTTACTGTTCGTTGTTCGTGGATGGCAATGAACAACGAACAGCTTTTTCAGGGTTTTTTTTCCATTCGTGCCCAAGTCTAGTCTCAGGTAGAGATCTTTCACATCACCAGCTACCTGATCCTTTAAGTAGAGATGCCAGGGATAGAACCTGGGACATTTTGCATGCAAAGTAGGTGCTCTACCAATGAGCCAAGGCTCCTCTGAGTTAGGTTAAAGTGAAAGAGAGAGTGACTGGCTCAAAATCATCCAGTGGTTTTTACAGCTTGAGTGGGGATTTGAACCTGATCCAGCACTCCAACAGGCACCACTCTGGCTCAGTAACTTGTGGCCAAATGTCTTTAACAGGATGTGCAAGTTCCTTCGGGGGTACTCGATCTGCCTAAAAAGACCTTAAGATTCTATAAAAACGGAGCATGATGACTGAAGGACCCGCAGACTGTACACTGCCTAGGAATCCTAAACATATCCCAGCATTTTCAAGTTCCATGGATTACAATGGGAGAAGCATGCAGATGCTTAAATTCTCAAAATCAATTTGAATTCTAGTAGGCTTGGACTGGACCAAGCCTCACGTAAATAACCAGGACGCATAAAAGTTAAAGCATCCTTTCTTTTTCCAAACAAAACCACCCTGTCGAGCGAGAGTTCATGGTCTCCCGCAATAAGAATTTGCCTTCGCAACAGTTACCCGAGGAAGATGATTGTCTTACCACCTCGGCCTTACAACATTCCAACTAACTGTGACAACCTTATGAACAGGCAGCGCTTGGCCTCAGTTAGTAAGAGAAGAAATGCAATTGCCTTCCCTCCGCCCCCATCTCTCCAGGTAAAGTTATATTCAAGTCCAGTCGCACCTTAAAGATCAACAAGATTTCCAGGATAAAACCTTTCTGGAGTCAAAGCTTCTTTCATCACATACAAGGAGGAATGGAGATCCTTGAACCCTTATACCCTAGATATCCTTATATCCTAGAGTTAAACCACACAAGACGAATTACATGAGGATGCTTGCTCAAGTGAAAGGAGAATGTTAGCTGGGAAGCGTAGTTTGAATTTCATCTCTCTACAGAGCTGGAAAAGATCACTCCTAAGAGGGTTTGTTAATTTCCTCTTTGCCTCTCAGAAGGCTTTGTCAATTATTAACAAAACCTCTGAGGAAGGATCTTTGCCGGCTCTGTTGAGAGGTGAAATTCAAACTACACTTCCCGGCTAATATTGTGTCTCCCTTTACTTGAACGTCCTCGTGTAATCCATCTTGTGTGGTTTAGCTCCTAGTCAGAAGGTGGGAGGGGTGTTTGCAAAGAAGGGAGTCAGGTTGCAAAGGTACAATGCAAAATATAATCAGCTTGATTAGAGCAGGGAGTAAATGCTCACTAGGGATAGAAAATTAGCATCTTTACTGAGACAGAAATCCTGTGCCCTTAACCATCCCTCACTGTTCTGAATTTATGAATGAAATTCTCAAAACAAAAACAGATTTAAGCTACCAGTAGAAACACTCAAGCTGTCTTACATCCATACTCCCTTATACCGTCTCGACATTTTCTTTCTTCAGGCAGCCTTTTAGGCCCAAGTACCAAAAAAACCTAGAGGGACAGGGGGAAGCAATGTCTATCTATAAAGAGGTTGGTGTGCTGACACACAAAATGAGGGAAGAGATGAGAGCCAGTATCTCAGGGATTTGTCTTGGATTCAGCTGGTGGGTTTACAGGTCTAAGAAGCGATGACAGGTATAAACCGTGTCTGCTGCTTTCTCCTGTGCTAAACCCAGCAGCACTGGCAGTGCCTCGGCTGCTTGGGTGAAGATGTGGCCCAGGGTGCCAAGTAAAATGGTCTCATGTGCCACCATCAGTGTGTGTGGGGTTGCCTACTCCTACTTCTGAGAAATATGGCATTGCTAGTTGAACATCTAAACAGCAATACGAATTAAGCAATAAACCCCAATTACAGAAAGAAGAGATCAAGATGGGTAGCCGTGTTAGTCTGTCTGTAGCAGTGGAAAAGAGCAAGAGACCAGTTGCACCTATAAGACTAACAAAATCAGTAGCAGAGTATAAGCTTTCATGAGCCATAGCTCACTTCTTCAGATATTCTGTTCTTTCTTCAGAAAGAACAGAATAAATCTTTGGATTCTTATTCAGCTGAGTGAAGAATTTTGTTCATGAGAGAGAGAGAGAGAGAGAGAGAGAGAGAGAGAGAGCAGACAAAAACATAAAAGAAAGAAAAACAAAAATAAAGAAATGAAAAGAACCAAGGAAAAAGAATATGTGAATCTCGGGCCAGTTCTGGAATTACCCTGTTTCTAAATCATTGCCTGAGCTTAGCCCCAAAGCGCCACAAAAAGCAGCCTGCCTAGAGCTGACTTTGCTTATTTTCTACTTTTTTCCCAAGAGAGCTTCCCTCCCCCCACATTGAGCACCCATATCCTCAGCTCTGCACTCAGTTGCATAACTTGGAGAAGAAACACTGTTAGTAATCCACCTAGTTAAGTGGGCCTAGTAACTTGCCCGAATGCTCCATAGAAACACTCCAATTCACAGAGCTTTCTCAGAAGCAATTACCCAAGAGAGAAGAGGCCACTACAGCTGCGGAGAGGCAGGAAGGGCAAAGAGAAAAAGACCCACTTGGGGGAAGGAAGAGGGAGAAGCAAAAGGGGATGCGGACAGAGGAACAGGAAGGTTTTTAAAAATTATTTTAAGAGTGCTTCGTGCGTACGCCAGGTATTCTCTGGCATAGCAGAATGACTGTGTTTACGTCTGTCAGGGAGCTGATCCAACTACTGTTTGTAAAGCTTTCAAATATGGGCTGAAACATGGCAGCTTAGGAGTGGGCCCAGACCACAATATATGCTCTCTGTTTTGAGACTTGTGAGATTGTGCATATGACCCCACAAGAAAGGGTTTCACAGCCCCCGCCCCCGCAAAGCTGTAGCTCCAAATATCCCCCCTCCAGAAGTATGGGACTTGCTCTGCCTTCTAAGTTCCAAGCTGAACTGTTTAGGAAAACCAAAAGAACTGAAAAAAAGCTAATGGGGGCGGGGGGGGGGGCTTCCGTGAGTCCGTAATAGCCAACATACAGAAAAATCAACAGGGCAGGCCCAGTTGCACAGTGGGCACTCCAAAGAATGTTTGAGGAGCAACTCACCTTTCACTGTATCCTTTCCCCACACACTACCTCCTCTTTCTCTCCTCCTGGGAGCCTCCATGTGTTCATCTTTCTCTCCTTCAAACCCACTAAACTGTGCCCCCCCCCTCATCTTCACCTATATTTCTAAATTTACTTAATTTATATACTGTCTTTCTCCACAAGAGGGACCAAAAGCAGCTTATGTCATTCTCCTTGCCGCTATATTATCCTTACAACAATCCCGAGAGGTAGGATAGGTTGTGACTGGATTAAAGTCACCAAGTAAGCTTCTACAGTGCAGAGTGGTGATTTGAACCTGATTCTACTCTGAAATTCTAACCAGTACACTACACTGGTTTTTGTGGTGGGGGAGCTGCTGTTGAAAACTAGCAAGCATCCAGTTCTGAGTGTGTCATGCAAGTCATGTGGTATCAAGTTGGCTGGTGGTTGTTTCTGGGCCTGGCCCAAATGAGTCCTCCCTCATAGGCCAAAACAGCCCTGGAAAGGGCCCTGTTCCTTTCCCTGCTTTTCTGTGACAAAAACCAAGGCTTCAACTTTCAACGCTGTTGTGGTTGCCTAGCAACAACCACCAAGGGCATGTTTCTTAAAGCAAGAGGTACCACTTCTATTATTTTGGTTTTTTTTTTTTAAATAACTTTTTAAGACCTCAGATTTCTCTGCAACCTTAGGGCTTTTCTCATATTTGTCTTGTACGTTCATATTCTAGATTTAAGTATCCATTGATCTGGCCACGTTGAAAATGAGATCTATTAACTTTGATATTCCACCTTCTCTCTTATTTATTTATTTATTTATTTATTTATTTATTTATTTATTTATTTATTTATTTATTTATTTATTTATTTATTTATTTATTGCACTTCTAGACCACCCTCCCCGCCGGCCGGTTCAGGACGGTGTGACAACACACAATTTGCAACACACAGTCTAAAAACAGTAAAAATATTATAAATAAACATTAAAACACTATACCATAAAATAAATATTTCTCAATTGGCGGATATAGATATTAAAATGCAGCATTTTAGGTGCAGGGCTTGGCTCTTACATCATGCCCCGCATCACATTTATGAGCTCCTGCATGGGTGGTGGACAGTCTTCAGTGGTATGGCTGGCAAGAGGACAGCCTAGCCCCCACCAAATGCCTGGTGGCACATCTCCGTCTTGCAGGCCTGGCAGAAAGATAACAAATCCTGCCGGGCCCTAGTCTCCTCAGACAGAGAGTTTCACCAGGTCGGAGCTAGGACCAAAAAGGCCCTGGCTCTGGTAGAGGCCAGGGACCATCAGCAGCTGTTTATTAGCTGATCGAAGTGACCTCCAGGGAACATATGAGGAGAGGCGGTCCCGAAGGTATGCTGGGCCCAGTCCACATAGGGCTTTATAGGTCAACACCAGAACCTTGAACCGGACCCGGTACTTCAACTGGTACCAGTGAGTCTTCAGACTCAATGCAGTGAAGTTTTGCAAAGCTGCTGAGAATGTGATCAAAAATTCTAAACTGAATGCCCATCTTACCCTTTTTTCCTTTCCCACGTTTGTTTGCCCGCTAGGAAAGATGTTCAGAGGTGGCACAAATGAGGCTAGTTCTTCTTCCATGGCAATAAACTAAGCAAGTGGTCATGGTGGAGGACTGGTGATAGACACGTTGACTGATCCTAAATCCTGGTAAGACAGGTATCTTGATGGCCAGCAGGCTATATATTACCTAGGAGACTTCAGGAGTCCCATCACAGACCGGATTAGCCCCGGTTCAGGTCTGTAGCCCTCAGATGTTCCTGGGTCTGCAGCTGTGCAGTTTGCAGCAATGGCAAGGGTGCCTTCCGCCAATTCCACCTGCTGAGGAACCTGCAATCCTTTAATCTAATGAGGACCAATCTCCAGCAACTTCAGATTAGAACCTGCAATATACTCTAAATAGGGTTGGCCCTTGTAAACTTTTCAAAAGCTTCAGCTGGGAAAGTGCTTCATGAGCCTTCCTCTTCTCAGGGACAAAACACTGGAAACAGGCAGCATGTTAGCATCCCAGCATCTGCGATGGCTCCTAGGCATAATGCAAGATGCTGGATTTAATTTATGAAGCCCAAACAGTTTAAAACCAACTTATCTTAGAGATCTACCTCCTTCCACGCGTCCCATTATAATTTCCCACCATCTACTGAGTTCAGAGTCAGCAGGAGCACGGAGATAAATGGTCTCAATTAAAGAACTCCTTTCCAAGGCAGTTATTTTTTACTGAAGGTGTTTCTAATACGGATTTCACCAAAATCCAAACTTGAGCACTTCTGAGAAGCGATCGGAGACCAACATTAAACAGGACTGAATTTGGGACTAAACAATGACTGCATTTTTAATGATATTCTCATGCTGTAGAACTGGGTTCTTCTTAGAGGAGGTGATGTGCTTTGACCCCTTGAGAACGGTGCAGACGATACATATACAAAAAGATTAAAAACTGCTCCAGCCGACGTCTATGATGGCTGTTACCAAAGCTTCCTAGTGATTCTCCCCTTATCCAGCAGGAGACAGGGGGAGGGGGAATTACACAAGTGTTCAAAAAAAAAAAAAAACAATCAGTCACTTAACAAGCCTGAAACTGTGTGGGAGATGCTTGGTTTACAGTCACTATCCATTTGCGTACTGCTCACCCTCCAACCGTCTGGCGCTTATCTATTGGCAAAATGCCCCTGCAAAAAAACCCACAAACATCTAACCACAACACCGCGTTGCTTTTCTGAGAATTAGCACATAGAAACAGAATTCTAAGTACTTTCCAATGTCCACAGAAACAGATATGCATTTCCAGTGTGCTAATTGCTAGTCACCTCTCAAAGTCTGCAAAGGGTCTCTGATAATACCTTGTGAAAAGATGCTTTGCCTAAACCCACATATTACTGCGCCTGCTGCTTAACAAAACGGTGTTCCATTTAAAGTGATGTGCAAGTGTGCATTCGCTTCACGGTTCTTGGGAGAGAAAACATTTGGTATTTACATTAGGTTTTCAGCAATCAGTGAGCTTAGACTGGAGTGCCTTTGCACAGGACTACACTGCAGGAAACAGAGTCAGGCAGTCCTGGTTATGCTCTACGTTTCCCAAGCCTAAGCACATCTTGCAGGTTGTGATTTTGATGCATCGCCAAACTTTAAAGATGTTTGGAACAAAACATAAAAAAGAACACCAAGCACGTTGCAAGCATTTTAAAATAGTGTGTGTTGTAATTCTGCTGAATCTCACTGAGTTTTATATTGCGGTGTCTCAAAATCAGCATTGACACTGGTCTGGAGGGTTCTATATACATTTTAGTTACAGAAGACTGAGTGTGAATTTGACATATGGGCAGCCAAATTCTACACGTTTACTCAGAAATGCTCCACTGAATTCAATGGGCTTAGTCCCAAGTAATTGTGCAGAAGATTACAGCCCAAGAGCACAACCCAAAGGATCTACAGCTGTGCCAAAGAAACACTCTAGATAATACTGGAACATAAAAGAGTAGCTATGCAGAATCTGGCCAACGGGCCATCTAGTTCAGCATCCCTGTTTCCATCAGCGCACAGTCAAATGCTACAGGCAAATTTACAAGCAAGCCGTGCTGATTGCTCTCTGCCATCTCAGAGCCAAGCTACAAGTGACTTTTTTCACGTGGAGAACACTTGATCATTCTCGCAAGTTTTCCTGGGAAGTGAAGTCCGAGTGTCCTTCCCCTCTCTGTTCGAATCGCTGCCTGAAGAGCCAGAGAAAGACGGTGGCAGCAGCAGCTTTTGCAAATCGTTCCTCCAGTCACAGTCCTGCTGGACAAGAGGGCTCCCAACCATTATTTGGGGGGGGGGGGAGAGCTGCTACTTTCTTCCTGGGCGTCCTGCTCCCAGGGAGCTGCTCTGGAGAAAGCCGCGTCGGCTCCAGCCGTAGCGACAGCGGAAGAATCTGCTGCTGCTCTAACATACCCTCATTCCAGTTTTTCTCCAGGAGCTCAGGAGCAGGGGAAGGGCATGTTAGAACAGCAGCAGATTCTTCCGCTGTCACTGCGGCTGGAGCTTCACCGACACGGCGGCTTTCTCCACAGTGGCTCCCTGGGAGCAGGACGCCCAGGGAGAAAGTAGCAGCTGCCCACCCCCAAACGATCGTTGGGAGCCCTCTTGTCCAGCAGGACTGTGACTGGAGGAACGATTTGCAAAAGCTGCTGCTGCCGCCAGCCTTCTCTGGCTCTTCAGGCAGCGGTTCTAACAGAGAGGGGAAGGACACTCGGACTTCACTTCCCAGGAAAACTTGCGGGAACGATCAAGTGTTCTCCACGTGAAAAAAGTCACTTGTAGCTTGGCTCTCAGTCAGAGGCACTCTGCCACTGAAACCAAAGTCCAATTCAGTTACAGTAGCTAATAGCCAATATAACATGCTATCCCGCACCTGGAACTTATATAAGGGCATCACTCTGAAGGGCAGTTTTATTTTCAATTCATTTCCTGATGATCCCTAGCACAGAATACGCAGTGGAATGTGTCGTCAAATCATAGCTGACTTATGGAAACCCCCTGTTGGGATTTTCAAGCCAAGAGACTAACAGATGTGATTTGCCATTGCCTGTGCCTGCAAACCTGGTCTTTCTTGGAGGTTTCCCATCCAATTTCTAACCAAGGCCAAGTCTGCTTAGCTTCCGAGATCCGACAAAATCGAGCTTGTCTGGGCTATCCAGGTCAAGGCAGCACAGAATATAGGTGTGGTCTAACTGCTAGGAAAGCACGTCAAAAAATTCAAGAGTCAAAGTGCTGTAATGGTTAGTGTCAGACTAGCGTGAGCAGGCCCTGGTTCAAATCCCCATGCAGCTATGAAACTCAAGGGCTGATTGTTCGCTCTCCAATGAAACTGTCTCCAAGGACTGTTGTGCATATAAAACGACGTTAAGTGGAAATGATGTACAGTATACCCTGAGCTCCCAAGGAAGAAGGGCAGGATAAAGTGTGTTCCAATCGACAGAAAGAAAGCAAGATCATAGGGTAGCACTACAGGAATGTTACGGCAGTGTTGCAAACCAATATTGCCGGCACGAAGTCTCAGATGAATAGGTAAACAGACCTGACAACGTAATTCAAAAGATAACTTATGTTTCTAGAGAGTTGGTAAATAACCCTGTCATTCCGCCCCCTGCCCCAGTTTCATGATTAAAAACTGCTGATACTTAATCTCAAAGCTGGCTGCTGGAATTCTGGTGCTTCCACTTTCAAACTGTGGCACTCCAAAGGGAGAAACTAAATCCGTAAGGCTCAATTGCTTTCCCATCATCGGCCTTGTTCTCAGCAATGCCTCAGGAACTGAAAGACTGCATGGGTAACGTACATCATTGTTAGGGATCCAATCACTGCAGAAAAAAAGGAGTCTGGGCGGGCAGCTGGGACACAGAGGTCTGTTTTTGCCCCTAGCAACTTATTCTCTGAGGCCTGAGAACCAAAAGAACTATTTCCCCCCCCCCCCTCTTTTATTTTGCATTTGAGGATGACAGGAACGTGATTAACAGCCAAAGGCCAGTCACATCAATGCATTAAGCGGACAAAAGGGCTTAGTGACTGAAGGGATCTAAACTCAAGGAGGCCCAATTGTTCTTCCTCCGGGGATGGCTCTGGACAGAGACGCCTGAAATTTTAGCCCTTAAAAGCTTCTCCCGTTACCACCAGCTCACCTTGCAGGTAAACACCTTCCTGGTTCAGAGTCAGCAACATATCGGAAACAGAATCTCCACTGAAAACTGATAATGGTGGCGCGGGGCGGGGGGGGGGGGCACACAAAAAAACCCAAGCCTGGTTTTGCCGCTGTAATTTTTGCGCCGATTGTCTGCAGCCGGTATACTTCCTCTCTTCCGGCAAGGTGAAAATCAATACAGCCATGGAGGGGACAGGATGTCCTGTTCAGAAAAGACCAGCATCAATGAATTCCAGGTGTTCAACTCTGAAGCAACCTTCAAGGATCTCGACAAGGAGAAGCTAAACTTTATTTTAGGCGGAAGGGTGAACGTGTTAGGCTGGGTAATCAACAACCGCTGCATTCACAGATTTGGCTGCACACAGGGATTAAAAAGGGGCTTCAAAGCTTAAAACATTTAAACAGTAAATATGTTGTAATCTCCACGGTGAGATTTTTTTACTACTGCATTTTTCTGGTTAATTTTATGCAGGCTTCTCATCTGACACCATTCTTGGCTCCTGTTTTACAGAATCAGAGAAGGGAAAGAAACAAATGCAATGTAAAATAAAATATCATCAGCTTTGCATACAGATAAATTCAGTTTTACATCTTACGGTGGTATCAGACTTTAAGGTGCAAAAGACACCCCCACAAAGGTCGGCAACTTCTCTCGTCTTCCTTTTTTCTGCTCTGTGCATGTGGCATTAGCTATTCAATTGTCTATAAAACCTATAGACAGACAAACCAGTGACTCAAGTTACTTAGTATGCTGTAGCATAGTCGTTAAGTAGTTGGGTTGTGAATCAACACTCTGCTAGTTCCACTCCCACTACTGCTATGAACTCAGCAGGTGGCCATGGGTAACACACTCCTCTGGGGCTGCCAGCCTCCAGGTGGTAGCTGGAGATCTCCCAGAATTACAGCTAGTCTCCAGGTGAATGAGATCAGCTCCCCTGAAGAAAATGGCTGCTCTGGACAGTAGACTCTATGGCATTATAACCTGCTGAGTTCCAGCACCTCCCCAAACCCTGCCCCCCCCCCCCAAGTTCCACCCCCAAATCTCCAGGTATTTCTCTACCTGGAGCTCGCAATCCTACACTCCCCCCCCAGCCCCAATTCTTCAGCTGTATTGTGAGAATAATAATAACACTGACTTTGTTCACTGCCCTGAGTGGGACTCTAATCTGTGCAGAAGAGTGGTATATAAGCGCAGTTTTATTATCATTATTATTATGTCTGTCAAATTGCTTAAATGACACTTTTGTAGGGTGGCCAGGTCCCGTGACCCTCCTGGCGAGGGGGGGAGCCCTGGCTCTTACCTTGTTCTTTCCTCTTTCTGGTGACATCACTTCCGGTGATGTCACTTCCAGCAATGTCACTGCGCAGGTGCAGGAGTGTGCGCCTGTTTCACAGCAGGCTGCTTTGTACCTCAAACGGGTCCAATTTGGCCCGTTTGGGGCCCAAATCAGCCTGCAGCAAAGCACCGGAGTGCTCCCAGGGCAACACGATGACATCAGATGTCATCCCACCACTCCACGAGCACGCCCAGAAGGCCCGTTCCTGTGCCTTCCTCCCCTGCCAGCCAGATAAGTGGAGGTGGGGAGGTGGAGGGTGAAAGCGGGGCATCCCCCAACCCCACCGATAGAAAGGGATCCCTACACTTTGGTCAAGCCTACCTGGCGCTTCAAAGATAACAATGTCTCTGTGTGTGAAACAGATAGGGTTGCCAGGCTCCAGGTGGCAGCTGGAGATCTCCCAGAAATTATAACTGATCTCCAGGCCATAGAGATCAGTTCCCCTGGAGAAAATGGCTGCTTTGGAGGGTGGACTTTATGGCATTGTACCCTAATAAGGTCCCTCCCCTACCTAAACTCTGCCCTCTCCAGGCACCATCTCCCAAATCTCCAGGAATTTCCCAATCTGGAACTGGCAACCCTAGAAACAGAGAGCGCAACAGACTAGGGCGGTCCCATGCAAATTTGAAGTTGGCCAGCAGACCAACTTGAGCACAAACTGTTATGAGACATAAGCAGCTACCAGGGAACAGAGAAAAGTGTGCAGCCAATCCCATGATTCAATCTACCTCAGGCTCTTGGGCCTACCCTTGCCCATTTCCTTTAGAAAGTCCTACTCAACACAACCCAAAAACAAAGGGTCAAAACCAGGCAAAGTGGAGGGCGTTAACAGCAGCCATGAGGAGGCTGTAAGGGAGCTTACGGCACAGAGAAAAGCTCCTCAACTTGGGCCAAAGGGACTGGGACCAGCTGGTTCTTTCCAGGATTAATCTGATTTCACATATAACTTATATTTTGCCTGTGACAGTTTCATCAAGAAAAAAAATCGCAGAGAGATACAAAATGCAAAAAGATTATTTCAAAGAACTCTAAATACAGAAGCAACAAGCAGTAGTAACTATTGTTGGTTGCTGTGGGTTTTCCGGGCTGTATTGCCGTGGTCTTGGCATTGTAGTTCCTGACGTTTTGCCAGCAGCTGTGGCTGGCATCTTCAGAGGTGTAGCACCAAAAGACAGAGATCTCTCAGTGTCACAGTGTGGAAAAGATGTTGGCAGGTCATTTGTATCTACTCAGGAGGGGTGGGGTTGAGCTGAGTCACCCTGTAAGAGTTTCCCAGGGTGTGGAATGCTAATGGCGGGAGGCTTCACTGTATCCTGAGGAGGTTCTTTTGCATATGGATTGGTGCTTGATGTGCTAATCTTCTCTGCAGGGCTATTGTCGGGTATAGAGTGTTTTGTTAGCCTGGTGTTTTTCAGAACTGGAAACTATGCTCTGTTCATAGTAGTAACTATTATTTACTGGCTTAATATAAAACATAGAAACCAACTGAAAAAAATGTTATCCTCTAAATGTTTTTCCCCCAAAAACTTGAATAACAAATCAACGGGATTCAAAAGTACAGGATCATAAGACGCATGCAACATGTTCCCCATTTGGCAACCGTGCCCCCGCTTTTTTAAAAAGAAAGAACATACAGTAGCAGTTACTTGAAGTAAGAAGAAACCCTAAACATCAACTGTACAATATAGGGACTTCACTATAGAAAATAGAAGCTTATTAAATTAGAGCTTGTATAATAAAACACTCTTAGAAAATGGATACTGGCTCAAAAATATCAGATGTGCCTTTCGCTGGCACAGCTAATGGAATTACAACAGGGATTAAATTTCACCCAGCGAGACTTCGAGTAATTACTGCAGAATATATTTTAAATTCATGCGGTATGTTGTCATGCATTTTCAGGAAGACTGCCACTTCTCTCTGGGGGCTACAGATAACTCTTAGGAGAGATGCTATGGAAATAGTAATACAGGCAACAACAAAAATATCTTTCGAAAATTTAGGGAGGTGGACCTTTTTACATAAGAACATAGTCGCTTGGAAAACATGACGCTCCCTTAAGCCAAACCACAGGTATGTTAGCCAGTTCCCCAAATCTACTACCAGACAATCTTTAACTGGAGATGCCAGGGGATAGAACAGAAGGCAAATTATGTATTCTACCACTGACCTACCATGCCCCCCTCCCATATTAAAAAAAACCTGATACGACTGAAAAATCATGAAGATCCCTGTTTTTTTCTTCTTCAAACCAGCGAATCTCAGCAATGACAGATTTTACGGCATGTAGCAGTCCTCAAAATGAGAGCCGATAACGTATTTGCTCATTCTTCAATTTATAGCCCCATCACCACCACCACCATCTTCTCTCTCCAGTTTAGGTAGTTAACTGGATTGAAATGATCACAGCCATTCACAGTTATTAACATGCAATCCTCCCTCCCTCTCCTTGGCCACCAAAAGCCAGCTGAGGTTTTTAAAAAAGCCTTCCACTGCTTCTGGAAGACGCTGAGGGTTTGGCTTTGGTGATCTTCCAGGACAAGGATATTCAACAGCCACCCAATAAACCCTCATTTGGCAAGCTTTAGAGGGAGTGCCTGGTCATTTCTGAGGTCAAGCTGGAACATCGGCACAAAGGGCGATATTTACTTTCTGAAAGTGAACTGGTTCTACTGACGATTGCAGGAGAAGATTATGAAACTTCAGTCAAGGGTGAGACTTTAGGCAGAGGTAAAAACGTGGCCCCAGGCATAGAGCCTCCCTTTGAGGAAGATGGCAGGCTGTCTACAAAAGCAAAAGTGGGGGGGGATGCTAGATTTCTACTGTGTGACCCCCGAAAGAGGAAATCCTGCAAGATTAAGAGACATATCAAAGAGCTGAAACGCATCTACTTGATAAACAACGCCTAGATCTAAGCCTAGACAAGAACAGGGAACCAGGGTAGACACAGCACTGGTACAACATACTTCCAAATGCACTACTGCCTTCAGAAGATGGACCACAGTATCTTTACCACCACTTACAAAGCAGCATCAAGGGCAGACAGTGCCAGGATGCATTTATTTATTTAGTTTATATTTGCCGTTACTATTCCAGAGCATGTATCGCAACTCTGCCCAACACTCAGGGCTTTGCCCAGCCGTGACACTGCATCAGTGGGGAAAGTTATCTCAGTTCAGCATCCCAAGGTTTATACGCACAAATCAAAGAAATGCAAGTCCCTGAAAATACAAGCTGCTTACATTTTAAAAGGCTCTTTTTAGTTCATAAGACACAGCCAGCGCAACCTGAAGAAGAGTTACTCCAGTCCAAGCGCACTGATTTAAATGGGCATGCACTGGAGTGACTCTTCTTAGAGGATTGCACTCAACGTGTACTTAAATCAGAAATTTGAAAGCACGGAGATTACCATTTAATAACATCCGATGCTTTTGATAAAAGCTGCACCTGAAACACATAAGGCACTTGGCGCCTTAATGCCATAACACAATTTTGGGCTGTTTTTTACCCTTATAGCTCATTTTCTCCCTTATACCTTATTTCTTTGTTACAAGAATCAACGTCAGTCCTCATCAGCCGACACAATGAGCATCGCCAACTTCCACAAGGAACAAGAAGACTCAAGTTAACTATACAAATCTATAAACATTCCTTCCTTGCAATGTGTCAAGTTGATGGGTGAGAGTTTGTCATTTTTTTTAACCTCATAAAATCACAGGCATAAGAATTCCACTGCAACTCCAAGAGTTTGTAAGTAGACCTAGCAAAAAGTTGGAGCCAGTGTGGTGTAGTGGCTGGAATGTCAGACTAGAATTTGGAAAACAGCAGAGTCCAGTAGCACCTTTAAGACTGACCAACTTTATTGTAGCATAAGCTTTCGAGAGCCACAGCTCTCTTCGTCAGATGCATCTGATGAAGAGAGCTGTGGCTCTCAAAAGTTTACGCTACAATGGTTAGTCTTACAAGGTGCTACTGGACTCTGCTATTTTGCTACTGCAGACTAACGCAGCTAACTCTAGACTAGAATCTGGGAGACCCGAGTTCAAATCCCCATGCTGCCACGGAAGCTCACTGGGTGAACTTGGGCCAGTCACATACTCTCAATCTAATCTACCTCACAAGGGTGTTGTGAGGATAAAATAGAGGAGACAGGAATGATGCAAGCCGCTTTGGGTCCCCACTAGGGAGAAAGGTGGAATATAAATAAAGTAAATAATTGTGGGGACAATAAGAACAACGTATTTCGTAAACCGCTCTGAGTGAGTGTTAAGTCATCCTGAAGGGCGATATATAAATCGAATGTTGTTGTTGTTAAATAAATAAATATTTGTGTGTCTTTCTGCTAAGATTTACTTGACTTTCAGGGTGCATGATACAATCTGCAGTTGGCGGTTGTGGGAGGAAGGGGCAGAATTAAAAACGTAACATTTTTTAATTGCAATAAAATGAGAGAAAATATATTTGATATCTGGCATGAGTTTTAGTTAATTTTTTATGGGTGGTTGTCTACTCTTTATTTTAATGCAGTTTACCTAAAGAGCACCTTCTCATACTGTATCATATACCCTGGTTGTCCCTGCTGGTCTAACTCCCTGCTGTTGTCATTTTTTAAAGGGTTCGTCGCCCTCCCCAGATTATTTGGAAGTTAATTCTCTGGTTGGGTGGGCAAACAGATCTTACTTCAGTGCACATCCTTGTAATCACATGAGCATTAAGGCACATGCAATGCACAGCCTGTCATTTCACACACATCAGCAGCTACAGTCTATTTTTAACTACTGAAATACAATTTGAACAATTTTGTTTGTCAAACATATATTTAACCCAAAGACCAAAGACTTCCTTGGCTTTTACATCAGTGGAAGACAAGCTATCATACAGTGAATGAATGCTGCATACAGCAAGTGGGGTAAAGATGACAGGAGTGTGAAATAGACAGGACAGCGGGCTTGCAAGAAGATCTTGATATGGGAATTGAGGTGTTATCACCATGGCCCCGTTTTCGTTTCTGAATTGTTTGGAGGATATGCCATATGCTGTTTGTTAACTAGGGAAGTAGTTAACTAGGGCCTTTCAGCCTGTGATAAAGGAGTCGAGTTCACCACAGAATAAACTAGACAGGATCACAAGAAAATGGGCCGCTGCTCGATGTTCCATCAGACCATTCTAGTAAATAAACAACTTCTAACCTTGACTTCAGCTGAGAGGGTCACAGTGTTCAATGGCAAAATAGTTCAAATCCTAACAGGTTAGATTAGTTAGATTAGATTAGATGGAATTCCTTTACAGACATTAAACAGAGCAGAGTTTCTTCCAGGACAAAAATAATCTCGTCGTCTCATTTACTGGCAAACAGCCCAGTGTCCAGTACACTGATTTACTGAAAGTAAAGGCTGATGGAAGAGCTCAGTACTTGCTCAGTTTGCATCCTCGAATGGCATAAAATTAATTTAACCCATTTTTTTTAAAAAGTGGGGAAATGCCCAGGAAATAACTTCACATGCTCCTTCAGTTTCCAAAGCTAGGTATTGTTTTGTTCTCTGCTCCAACCATTCTTTCCAATCTTGTGAGCAGGTCTTGAAATCAGGAGAAGAGCTCAGATGTGTCGTCTTCAATTAACTTGGACACAGCCGTAAGACCCAGAAAAACGAACCCTCGCACTAGTTAAGTGAGAGTCAAAATTTATCGCTTGCCAAGATGCGGACACAGAAAGAATGAGCTTTCTTTGACTAGTGGGGTTTTGCAAATTTATTTCGTGCCCTGCAGGAAACCACTTGTGTGGTACATCTTGTTCGCCATTGGCATGCACTAATCTGGATAATCACTGAATAGATCGCTTGTGTGTGGGCTCCCTTGTTAAGAATGTTTTGGATGGGAAGCATCCATCTAAAATCCATCATGTTATAACACAGTCAGTCAAACAGATAGAGACACCCGAGGGGAGAGCCGCTGTCAAGAGAACTTTGTGATCACGCAGTGATTTGTCAACGATTAACACAGTTTTTTTCTAATTAAGGTGATGGTTGTACTTTTTTAAATTCACCAATTTTTTTAAATTCACCGAGGAAACATCTTGGTAAGCATATTCCATAAGCTCTAGATTCATAATACCATCAAGATGCTCATATACGGTGTCAAGCTTTGCAGGTCCAGAGGAGGGGAAGAGAATATACAATTCTGTACAACGCATGCTATCAGCAGCAGCTCTAGTGTGACACAGAATCAAACTAAACATTAGATGGAAGTTTATTGCCGGGGCGGGGGGAGACGTGGAGAGAAGGCTTGCAAAGAGGAACAATTGCACAGTTCTCCATTTTGCCCTTTTCCAGCTCAAAATTGCCCCCCAACAAGCTGCTTTTTCACCCAGAATAGGAAGAATATTTGTTTGAGATAAACAATGGATGTGTTGCATCACTCAATCCTGTCTGAGAATCACTCAGCAGTGGGGGGTAAATGAGAACTGAATTCTGTGTTGCTAAGGGCCACCTCTACACATGATGCTCAGAGCTCTGTGAATGAGCACTCAAAAGCTTTACCTTCCTTGTACGGAGGAGGGGGGGGCTTCATATTGGAACTGCAACATGGTGGGCGGGAGCGGCTAAAGCTTCCCCTTGTACCATTTTCCTGACCTGAAATAGCAACACACACACACACACACACACACGGAGATGCTACTGACCCTCTTAGGACAAACACAGAGGTCCTACTCAGCGCCCGAATAAAGGATCTGCATCTTTATTCCAAATGCGGCTCCATGAAGCCACTTCAAATGATTGAGGGAGGAGATGTAATCCGCTGCTCTCTACACAACCATCCCAATACAAATGGAGGTGGCGGAGGAATGCGTCTGCTTTTTCAAAAGAAAAATTAAAAACCCTTGAGAGCTCGTTCAAATAACTCCAAGCGTCATGGCTGATTTGGCCATTAGAGCTCAGACTTTTTAGCTGATTACATGTTTTTAATTGTGAAAGATCAAAAGGCCTTCTAAATGCTCTTCCAACACAGCGTCAGCAGTGCCCTTGTTAAAACTATATAAGGCTCTATTCGCCACCATTAAAACTATACAAGTGGGGACCTTGTATAGGAAAATTTTTGCCGCGTATTTTGCTCCTACCTTTATTTGTTACATTCCTTCTTCACTACCCTTTAATGTTTAAATAATAGTTTTTTCATTTTAAATATGACTTTTCAGATTTTTTTATTTATATTATTTACTTCCTCTTGCTCATTCATTGAAGGATTTCTGTATTTGGACTTGCATTCAAATCTTTAATCTCTCCCTATTTCAATCCTTACTATTTATTTTCTCTTATTACCTGTTACTTTCATGTGGATCTTTTACTATCTTGCCTTACGCCAATGTCTGTCCGCCTGCCTGCTTGCCTTCCTTCAATCCTTTCTTCCTCTCCCTCTTAGATGTGAAATGGTTCCCATCTTTCTTCCTTACATAATTTTGTGTTTTCCTATACTGATATAGTTTTTCCCTTCCTTATGGTCTAGTTTCTTATTTTATAATGCTGTCATTTGTTCCACTACTGTCTCAAAAATTTGTTTCTGCTTCAGTCTGTAACGGTCTCTTCTCTTTCGATTTGTACCAGTTGTGGACAATTAGCTGCAGTTTTTCGAATTTATACACCTGTCAACCAACTCAGTCTCCCAATGGTCTCATCTTTTCCCCAAATCCCTTCGCCATCATTTCTTTCTTTGCACATCTTCATGTTTCTTTTCTCTTCATGTATCCCTCTGAGAATGTTCAGAAATGCAGAGAACCATAGTTAATGTTGTTAGAAGCTGTCTATTTTACCTTCTAAAAATATTTGCGAAACCTCCAGGCACTGTGATTTACACAGTTTATAATTTCCTTGCGGTATTAATACAGCGGTCTTCAACTTTTCCAGATTCGGAGCCTTACTTTAACTCCTAGCAGTAACATGCTACCCGCTGAGCTGCAAGTATGTGACACTGCAATCGTGGGATGAGGACAGGGTAGGGTTGCCAGCCTCCAGGAAGCAGCTGGAGATCTCTCAGAATTACAACTGATTTCCAGGTCACAGAGATCAGTTTCCCTGGAGAAAATGGCTGCTTTGAATGGTGAACTCTATAGCATTATACCCCACCCCTCCCCAAACTCCACCCTCTCCAGGCTCCACCCCCAAAATCTCCAGGAATTTCCCAAACCAGAGCTGGCAACCCTAGGCGAAGGGGAGCCAGAGCTGTGATGGGACAGTATGTAGCAGACCAAGCAAGCCAGTGATAGGGAACATAAACCAACTGCCAAGAGGTTTACAGTAATAAAGATTTAGCTAAGTGTTTGATAATCTCCTCTTCTACGGAGTGACCTTGCTTCGCCTTCCTGCTGCTCCTCAGCTTGCAAGCACAGTGATCTCTACGCATGCACACCAGCAGCTGATTCTTCCCAAAGAACCCTGAAAAGCAATCGCAGCTCTGTATGGGCATGTGGCCCAGCAGGCAGGGATCCACAACCCGTGTCACTCTCCATCCAGGAACTGAATGCCACGTTACTAGTGGGCAACTTTCCACTGCCGTTCCTTGCCCTCAAAATCCTCCAACTGCATATGAACAGCTAAACATTCGTTCTAGTTAAAAAACAAAAAACAAACCATGATTCCTTTCATACCACAGAGTTTTTAGAACAAAACAAAATCCTCTATGGTTTTTTTTTACAAACCTCCAAGGTCAACGCAACTGCCCCATCAGCAGGGGCCCAACTCTAAATTGACAAAATGCCCAGTGCGTTTAGGGAGTGGAATAGCGGCCACTTTAGTAATAGGACAAGTGAGTGATGCAAACAGACATATTAATTAGCTCATCTGGAAGACAATTTGGTTCTCAAATCACCTGACCCAACTGAGTTGCGGACTTCTTCATACTCAGATACTACACAATGCACGATTGCAAAAACGTGAAGTCTGACTCATACCACGTTCCTGTTTACCACGGTAAACGGTTCGTTGTTATAGTTAAGAAACTGGGAGTATTTGTTGTTATGCTTGTCTCAAGAGGGAGAGAGAAGGATTCAAATGCCATTGGAGGTTGGGGAACAAGATTTACAAGTGTCATACGTTTGAACCCAAAATGTTTTTGTTACTGTTTTATAAGTGCAGAATTGTTCAGAGCAAAAGAAGAGGAAGAGATTCTCTGAACGTCTGAGCCCAGATTGCCGGATGTCTGTCTGGGCAATCCGTTTTGAGAATAAATGAAAAGAGACTCCTGCCATTACCTGAATCACTGGTTATTATGCACTTGCCAAAGGAGCCTTCAGCCTGTATTTCATTAAGCACTCCAGAACCGTTAGTGCTGCAAATAAAATTATGCACCAAACACCTTCTGAATTGGGTCCTCCGTCTCAAGTTCCATTAGGATTTCCCAGAGAACAGATAAGACAAAAATGGTAGTTAAACTGACACACATTATTTTATGAGGTTTCTCACATTCATCTCTACAGAAGTGGTTTTGGACTTTGATCTTTCGAACAATCGCTGGAGTTAATAGGGTAGCTCTGGAACCAGCTAGAGAGACTTTCGGGCTCACACTGCAATCCTATGCATATATACATGAAAGTAAATTAAACTGAAGCCCGTGAGTCTCTTCGGCACACAAATGCATTTAAGGGTTGGGGGTGCTGGCTTTTCTCCCCCTTTTTGTTCAAGTAAGCGGACAGAAACTTCTTACTTCCTTAATAACTAGTTTCTGCTTGCAACCTTAGCTTTACACTTTCGTTTCCAGTGTTTAGAACAGATGAATTAAGACATGTCCATTGTGAATGACTGCTGAGGATTAATTACCATAGCAACCAATCTAAGGCTATTGTCCACCCAATTTCAAGGAAACTGCCGTATTTTCTCAAAGGTATGTTGCAGTGAGCTTGCATTGAGAAATTTTTCACAAAGAGACTACAAATGTAAGCTTACCATCAGTAGACTTAGCTTTGTCCTTGTACAAAAGATAAAATGATAGCTAAATACCGAACAAGAAACTATTATGCTACTCAAAGCAAACCAGAAATAGAACCTAATAAGAGTCTTCATAAAAATGGGAATCATCCATTCGCATTTTCAAGACGACCCATACAGATGAAAGTCAAGCAAACGGGCA
This sequence comes from Eublepharis macularius, assembly GCF_028583425.1. NCBI lineage: Eukaryota > Metazoa > Chordata > Lepidosauria > Squamata > Eublepharidae > Eublepharis > Eublepharis macularius. The sequence continues at coordinate 172,754,614 of NC_072792.1, forward strand.
CGATATTATTTCCAGTCACAGGCTTGCCACATCCCCACCATAGCAGGGGATCCCTTGCTCCCAGCCTCCATCAGTCTCTGCTGCAGTTCACCTGGCTGGCAGGGGGGAAAGGCACCGGAAAAAGCTGGAGATGTAAGTGCAAAGCACGGACTTGCCCACCCGTCATGTTGGAAAATTTCTGGCATGACACAGAAGTGACAGAACATGCTGAGGGCCATTTCTCTAAAACTTGGTCCCGTCACAACCCATCACTTCCATGTCGCATGAGAAATAACATCATTGAGGAGGGGGATAAGGGAACTCACATGGGGTGAGTGCCCACCATCTCGCCCCCTGGTTTGACCCCTAGGGGACCTGGCAACCCTGTTTTTGGATGAACACTGCCTATCCAAGAGAAACACTGAAATCTGGGCACGGATAAGTAAACCCAAGTGACAGCCCAATGCATTTATTAATTATATAAGGCTAACAGAAACCTACCCAAATTTCTTGTGGATCTCCACCAGCTTTACCACCAGTCTCACCAGCTTTAAAATTCCAAAGTCTCTTGGGATTCAACATAGACCCTTTATAATCCATTACTCTGGGATCCGATCACCACTTCCTGTTTGGAACCTCAGAAAGAACAGGGTCACAGCGCAGTGGCAGTGGCAGATCCCATGATCAATCCTTGGGATCTCCAGTTGAAAAGTGATGTGAAATATCTCATCTGCCTGAGACCCAGGAGAGGAGTCAGAGTGGACAGTGCAGGCCATGAAGACCAACGATCTCACTCCGTATTAGCAGCTTCAGGCATTCAGGTGTATGTGTCCAAATCTACTTAGCAATTTCCTCAACAGGAAAGAAGAGACTTTAAGAATGAATAGAGCATGGTTTCCAGTCCTGAAAAACACCAGGATAACAAAATACTCTATACCCAACAATAGCCCTGCAGAGATTAGCATATCAAGCACCAATCCATATGCAAAAGAACCTCCTCAGGATACAGTGAAGCCTCCTTCCATTAGCATTCCACACCCTGGGAAACTCTTACAGGATGACTCAGCCCAGCCCCACCATCCTGAGTAGATATAAATGACCTGCCAACACCTTTTCCACACTGTGACACTGAGAGATCTCTGTCGTTTGGTGCTACACCTCTGAAGTTGCCAGCCACAGCTGCTGGTGAAACGTCAGGAACTACAATGCCAAGACCATGGCTATACAGCCTGGAAAATCCACAACAACCATCTACTTAGCAATGTTGAGCACTGATGGCTGTTTCAGTTAGCAAAAGCCAGTTACAACATCACCTAGATCAGTTTGGGAAACTATTACTCAGTCATTTATTCTTACGGAAAGCATGGAAGGGGAGGGGGCTCATCCGCTGTGTCCAGTTACTAGACATTTGAAATCCATGTATCATTAAGCAGAAGATTTGTTCAAACAATTCAGAACCCCTGATGGGTACCACATGGATCATATTCCAATGAAATAAAAGAAAATTCGATCGTTGTTGTGGGTTTTCCGGGCTGTATTGCCGTGGTCTTGGCAAAAGAAAATTGTTTCAGACAGGCATAGGACAAATAAGAAAAGAGTGGGGAAAGAAGTCACAGGAAAGTCAGCGCATTGATCTATTTTTTAATATTGCACAGCAGGGAAGACCAAAGTTCCAAAGCCTCCGAGAGGGATGACTGTGGCTGACAACCACAGTCGATGCTTTTGTCCCCAACAGGTCAATTTGTCAAGCCTCTCCAACTCTTTCCTCCAAATAGTCCAATCACATTTCCCATAAACCATATCTCCAGCTTTTCCTTCCACTCTTTGCAGCTACAATTTACAATTGCTGGGCATTGTACTGTGAACATAGCATCCCTGAACATTTCTGCGACTAACTAAGGCACAGACAGGTAGAAGAAGATACCTGACAAAATGACAGATCCCAGTATTTTCCATTTATCACCACAGCCAACATAACACAATGAAAAAAGCAGTCGTAAAGCAAAGGTCAGCCACAAAATGATGTGATCATCACGAAAAAGGCCAAGTTAAGAAATAAACTAGCAAAGGAAACAAGAGCCAGAGTTATGACTGGTTTCCTCTTCATAAACCCCATGGGGAGAGTTAGAAAAGGTCTACAATTTGTTGAACTTAAACAACTTAAACAGAATACCAGCCAGGAATGTGGCTAACCTAGGTTATTCTTTGATTTTTCCATAGCGATAAATTTAATTTTTTTATTAATTAACTTTATGGCATATTTTGTTTTGATCAAAGTTTGGTTACTGTTAGTTGCTTTTAACAACTTTGGAAGAACAGTATCTAACTATTTTAAAATCTTACTATATAAAAGGCTAAGCGTGTTCAAGACAACTCACTTCCTACCCTGGTGCACCACCAGAGGGCACTGTTGTGGAGGGAAGCCCAGATGAAGTAGCCAGACCTCCAGAGAGCGCGCACCATGGTGGAAAGCCCAGTCCAAGATCAGGCATGCAGCAGGCAACAATGCCTGCCCACTGCCTTCAATCAGCTGGGATCACAAGCAGAGCAGGTGGCAATGCCCACCCCCACCTTCATCCAGCTGGGTTCGGGAGCAGAGCAAGTGGCAATGCCCATCCCCTCATTCACCCAGCAGGGCACAGGAGCGGAGCAAGTAGCAATGTCTGCCCGCCTCCCTCACCCAGCTGGGATCAGACGCAGAGCAGTTGGCAATGCCCACCCACCCTTTACTCAGCTGGGATCAGGCATTAAGCAAGGGGAAATACCTGCCCTCCACCTTCACCCAACTGGGATCAGGAGCAAAGCAGGTGCTGGCAATGCCTGCCTGCCCTTCACCCAGCTAGATCAGGAGTGGAGCAGGTGGCAATGCCTGCCTGCCACCCTCATCCAGCTGGGATCAGATGCAGAGCAGAAGGCAATGCCTGCCTGCCACCCTCATCCAGCTGGGATCAGATGCAGAGCAGGAGGCCAGAATCTGCCAGAATCTGGCACGGAGCAAGCGATTCCCCCCCCCCCAACTTCACCCAGACGGAATCAGGAGCTGAGTAGGAGGCAATGCCCGTCTCTTCCTCACCCACCCAGGATCAGAAATGGAGGAGGTGGCAATGCTCATCCCCACTTCATCCGGCAGGGATCAGGTGCAGAGTAGGAGGTGGCCATTCCTGCCCCCCTCTGCCTTCATCCGGCCAGGATGAGTGATGGAGGAGGAGGGAATGCCTGCCTGCCTGCCCTCCCCTTTTTAGAGCCTGTTGTATTTTTCCCCACAATGGGCTTTGTTGCTAGTAACTAAATAAATATGCATTGTCCCTCCGTTTTCCATAAAACATGCACTTCCTCTTGGTCCCTGGGTTGGAGGACTAAATAAAACCACCTCAGATACATCAGCACAGTTTTCTGTGAGCAAAGGTAAAAACTGCTGGGAAAGCTGGTGCTGACTATTTCTCAGCTTGAAACCTGGATTCTTACAGACGAGTTGAAAAAGTTGTTCCCCTCGACATTTGGCACCAGCAAATTCAAAAACAAAATCTCCAGATGGATAAGTCACATTGATCTGTTACAGCGAAAATAAAACAGAAGTCCTGTTGCCAGGAAAGCTCTGGCTAAGAAAAGAACCTGTTAGTCTTTATGGTTCCACCAAGACGGCTGTTTATTTTTAAAAAACGAGATCCGGTTCTACATGGAGTGGCCCAATTTCGGATGAGAGACAGCCAATGAGCGTGGACTACAGAAATGCTTCACTGAGAGCTGCCTATTTCAATTCATAACACAGTAGTCTACATAAGGCTTTTAGAATTTGAAAGTGGAACGTCTTTTAATACTTACAGTTTAATGTGCTGTTAATTTCTCTTAACCTTTCTATGAATTTCCTGTAGTGGTTTTATAAAGTTTGGAGGGGCAGTCTTTGAGAAAACCGCACTTTACGTAACGGAGGATAGCCTCAAGAGAAACATCCTTCTCATTCAGCAACAAATTTATTTTTCTGAAGGCTTTAACCAACCCCAAATAAGATTCCCACTTCTGTCTCTGGAACCAACATGGTGGCAACAGGATTATTCAGAGCTTGTTTTTTGAACCGTGCATATTATTATTTATTTATGCCATTACATGAGACCCTGGGCAAAGGGTAGATTTAATTATAAGAAAATAAAACTTATTTAGATTTATGTTCTTGTTTGTGTATGCCAGCTTCCTTTCAAGGGCCAATTTGAAAGCTGTTCCTCAAAAATGCAGGTGGGGAAAAAGACGCAAAACATCTGGGCCATTTCCAGACGGCTTACCTTCTGCCGCTCCATGCCGCAACGCCGCGGCTCGTGCTGTGGCGAATGCGAAATGTCCCGTTTTCTCGCACGAGTTTTGCGCGATGTTGCGCAAAACTCGCGTGAGAAAACGCGCTATTTCGTGTTTTCTCCGGCACGAGCCGCGACGTTGCGGCATGGAGCGGCAGAAGGTAAGCTGTCTGGAAACGGCCCAGATCTGCATTCTGCATTTCATTCAGAAAGCCCCGCCAAATTATTTGCCATATATTTTCTGTTTTGCTTATTGGGGTAACCTAGGCAGGTGCCGCACATCAATTACTTCAAGGTGCGTACGCATACACAGAACCTAAGAATCGTATGTGGCTGGCTAGCAGAAACAAAACAGCAAGAAGGTTGCTGGCTACATGGGGAAATAATGCTTTTCAAAATCATTTCCCCAGCCTCCTCCCCAGGCGCACACAGAGAATATTCTTGGCTAGCCTTCACAAATGGTTTTATGACTGGAATTATTAAAAACAAACACACAAGGCTTTTTTTTTTACAGTCATCTGTGGAAGTCACAGCCAAGGAATTCAGGCAGCTACTGATGCTTCATGCAGAAAGATCTTAACTCCAGAAGTTAAGAAGTCATGTTTATTTTAGCAAGAGGAGGAAGAGAAGAAGAAGAAACAACAATAACAAGAACAGTGGACTTAATGAAACAATTTAAGGAAAGTAAAAAAGATAAAGGCAGTCCCCTGTGCAAGCACTGAATCATTACTGACCCATGGAGGGGACGTCGCATCCCAACGTTTTCTTGGTAGACTTTTTATGGGGTGGTTTGCCACTGCCTTCCCCAGTCATCAACACTTTACCCCCAGGAAACTGGCCACTCGTTTTACCGAACTCGGAAGGATGGAAGTCTGAGTCAACCTTGAGCTGGCTACCTGAACCCGGCTTCCGCCAGGATTGAACTCAGGTCGTGAGCAGAGCTTGGGCTGCAGTACTGCAGCTTACCACTCTGCGCCACGGGGCTCCTGCAGGGAAAGTAGGCATCAATAAAAACATAAGAAGATAAGGCCTGCTGGACCAGGCCAGCATCCTATCTCATACAGTGGCTAACCGGTTACTATGGAGAGCCAACAGCAGGGTATAGAGGCAGAGACCTTCCTCTGACGTTGCCTCCTGGCACTGGTATTCAGAAGTGATGAGTCAAAACAGTACAGGGCCATTTTAACACTGCAGTCCTATGCAAAGTCACACCAATCTTTGTCTATAGACATCAGTGGGCTTAGACTGGAGCAACTCTACACTGCAGGAATGCACAACTACTCATTTAGATTGCAGAATCTTGATTTGGGCCTAGAGTTAGTCATATTCAGCAAACTCAGTGTGAACCTAGACATGTCTGCTAGGGCACAGCCTTCAAATGGATCATGCACGAAGGGACTTAAGGAACATTCAGGGACAGAGGTTCATAAAGAGTTAACCCCGGTATATTATTATTTCTTACTACATGAACAGAGGTCGATTTAAAAGGGCTTCTAATAAAAACAGAAATGGATTTCTAAATAACCTCTCCCAAAGCAGGTCATTTGGAAGAGCCTGGTGTCAAAAAGGGTAAACTCGTAGTGACATGTTGTGAGGTCAGTACTGAGTGCGAAGGAATGCTGCCATTACAGCTCTTTTGTCACTTGTAATATTAATTTAATATCTGTTTTGTAAGCTGCCATGAACATTTGGAAAGGTGGGACAGTATTAAGTAAGGAGACCAAACTGCAGTTAGTATATAAGATGCTAGGGTATATTAAAGTATATTTTAGATCTAGAAGTGTGTTTGGTGGTAGAGAGAGCCCTCAAGTCAGAGTTGAGTTATGGCGACCTCTGCTGGGTTTTTTATGGCAAGAGACTAACAGAGGTGGTTTGCCATTGCCTGCCTCTGCAGTCCCGGTCTTCCTTGGAGGTCTCCCATCCAATTAGTAACCAAGGCTGACCCTACTTAGCTTCTGACGTCTGACAAGGTCGGGCTCACTTGGGCTATCCAGGTCAGGGCAAAAGTGTGTTTACATCATCCCAATGGTAGCTATCATATTCTGAGATGTAGACTAACCAAGCTACACATTATGAGAACACACAGAGTTCCCAACTACATGTTGCTTAAACTTTCCCCTACCCGTAACTTCTCTCCTGGAAATAGTTCCCCCTCTCCGGATTAGGCTACTTTCTCTTCCAACTTCCTTCAAAACCAGGAGGAAATCAGGATGAGGGGACCAACTTTAGAAGCATTTGCAGTGGAAAATTGGCAGGTATGTAGGAGAAGAGTTTGCTGATCCCCCCCACCCAAAGTGGGCCTCATCCAAAAAACCATCATGCTATCTTCTCAGATTTGTTAAAAAACACATTTGCCATGATAACGTGTAGTTTCGTGCTGTATTATTGCGGAGAATGGCAAAGCAAGATAGAGTCAGCTTCCCGTGGAAGATATTACTAGACAAAACAACCCAAGGATACAGTCTTTCTGAACAGGGGAAGGACTGTACAAAAAGATTTAAAATGCCCATGACTCCAAAATAAGTGATACATGACCTCAGAACTCAGCATGAACATCGGGACAAGTGCAGACATGAACTCAGAATATTTTCTAGTATCCAGCGCAGTATGTTTTGCAGCATTTCTGAAATGAACAGCATTTTAGTTGGGTTGTTGTGGAGTGAAGCCTACAGAAATAATCCCATTTATTACTTTCTTTATTAGCTCTTGTATTCTTTTATTAACTTGTAAGGATCAGGATTATTTTTTCCCCCTGTGAAAAATGATTCAAGATAACTAAGGCAGAAAGCACAAGTGACACTCAAACTATGGCTGTAAAGCATTCATTATCTTGAACAGACTCACACTCAAAAAAAATCTTTATACTATAACTTTTCCTAACCTCTGACATATTTGGGAGTCCTTGTTATGCCTTTTAGAAATGGGATTTATTAGTTTTCAAATCGCAATAGTATGTAGAAGTCCACATATGTATATTAGGTACTATATTTGTTTAAATGAAACTAAATGAAATTAATAAGGGTCTATTTCAGAATGCCCCCTTTACACTTTGAACTCTCTCTCTCTGACCGGACATGTTGCATGGTAAGATCTCAAGACAATTCTGAAATTTTGTATTCAGCAGTAAGTCCTACTAAGAATTTTTAAGACAGTTTCTACGTCACCCAATCTTTTAATATAAAGTGTGAGAAAAAATGTAGGTAACATACCTGAAAAAGAACATAAACAGAGCAGCTGTGATGCAGAACAAAAGGACCTACAAAAAAGAAAAAGAACATCATGTCAGAAAAGGATACCAACAACTGCATCTAAACTGTAAACACTCTGAGTGGCCATTAAGTTGTCCTGAAGGGCAGTGTATAAATTGAATGTTGTTATTGTTGTTGTTGTTAAATTGATCTCAGGCTCTGGAAGCCTTAAATAAGGTAGCAAGAGACTTTAAGGATTTAGAGTTATCTCTAGTTTTGAGCCAACCACTATGAATGCAGTCTGATGTGCAACTGAAGAAAACTTCTAGTTATTCTAAAAGAGTTGCAAAATGTGAATAGTGAACATTTAATTTTAACCCCCTTTTAGTTCACAATTGTTAGAGAACTAAAAATTCAAGCCATTATCATTCTGTAAAACAGGAATCTCTCGCATCATAATGTTCAATGGAGCATCTAATTCCCCCTTAGTCATGAAGTTCATTGGGCAACCATGGGGGAGGGGGGGGAATCTCCCTCTCTTTCTGATTGTAGCCTCCCTCTGGACTGCCGTGAGGATAAAATAGGGGAGGGCAGAGCCATGTATGTTGCCCTAGGCTCACCGTAGGAAAGGTAAGATAGAAATGTATGAACACTTATCAATGAACGTATATCTTTCTGAATAGGATAATCATCTTGCGAGGCCCCATCACCGGGTGAATGGGAACATTCATCCTTTTGCCCCTGTTTCAATGTAAATAGCAGCAGAGCAACATAAGAATGAATGGGGGTGGGGGACACGTAAGAGGGAGCACTCTGGGCAAAAAGAAAAGATGAAAGATGGGGCACTTTTGGGGAGCAGGTACCAGAATGCTGAAGTGTCTGGAGGTAGAACTCCAAAAGGATCAAAAACTGAGATGTAACCATGATATCCTCTTGGTCAAGTGTGACCATGGGACTTTTCTCCCAAGTGCCCAATTGTTAACAAGGGAACTTGCCATGTGTAAACAGGGGGAACGGCAAAGACATCAGATTAGCCCATTGCTGACGACAACGAAAAGTAGTAATTATGAACTCCCACCCTTAGAAAGGATTAGTAGCAGACGAAGCATACTGTAAATATTGGGCGACCACCCAGCAGCACGTACTGGACATCCAAGTTAAATCTCTTAAGATTAGATTTCTCCCACACTAACCCCCAGTCTCAATCAATATGTATTTGATGTATCTGCCAGGTTTGGGATCTAGTGATAACTAGCAAGTCTACGGAAGCATCCACATGGGGAGCTAACACTCTCTCATCTCAGCGGTTCATGAAACTACAGTTACATACATAAACACTGTTGGGGACTACCTGCTGCCTTCTCCACGTGTTCCTCTCGCTACCTACTGGCACGGGTCCAAACATAATTTCCAAAGTACGCTGCCTTGGTTGCATCACAGCGTGTCGGTTCAAGATAACAATTTTATTTTTCTGGCAGTGGGTGCAATTGGCAGCAGCTCAACATACTACAAGGTCTTTTTGATTATGAACAGCCAACTTGGGAGCATATGATTAGATAAAGACTGCACAGAGGACAGGTTTACTCCACTGATATATATATATATATATATATATATATATATATATATATATATATATATATATATATATATATATATATATATATTACGCAAAATGCTCTGTTGGATTTTAATTTACCATTCCCTGCCCAAAACACATAAAAGGGGCACAGAACCGTTGGTATTATTTGCATAGTCCACAAGAAGCAAGAAACCATTTTAAATGCCTGTACAATATTTGAGGTCACCTGCAGGGACGAGTGTGTTCACAATCTAACCTTTGATGTTTACCAGCTCTACAAAACAAACTCTTCTCAGCAGGGTGCTTGGCTTGAACAATGAGTACAACACACTCTAAAGGCATCACAACCTCAAGGTAACCTTGTTTTAGGACAAGTAAGAGGTCAGTCTGAAAAAAAAGATGTAATTCTCTAGGAGTGTATTACACTTATAGAGTTTCTTGTTAGACAAAAACTGATACGAAACTTCTGATGTGATTACTTAAAAAATTTTAAGTGACCAGGACCGCCATACTTTCTCAGGGACACAAAGAGGCAACAACCAATCCTTTTTCACACGCCTGATACATCCCACATCACTATGCCAGCTTCTAGTAGCAACTTCATAACCGATGGGATCCAAAGAGTTGCTTTAAACATCGGCCAACGAAGGTGTGAACATGGAATTCATCTTTATTCTTTGAACTGCAGACCTCTATGTTACATTATAAACTGCTTTTGAAAATCCTGCTTATCTTAAAAGTAGTTTACCATGTGGCGTAGTGGGGTCAGGGTAAGGAGCAGCTATTCCAGAACAGCCACAAAACCAAAAGCCTTCTTGGGTGTGTGGAATTAACTGTAGAGTTCTGTGGATCCTGGTCATATTTCAAAGGTAAGCAAAAAGACATGCCCCCATTTATAGCTGTGACACTTTAGTATGTATGCTGTCAAGAGTCAGAGCTCCCTAAATTGAAAGCTTACACTCTGAAAAACTTGTTGGCCTCTAAGGTGCCAATGGACTCAAATCCTGCTGTTCTTCTTCACACCAACACAGCTACCCACCTAAACGTTAGCATGGCGAGAGGTCAGATCCGTGGTTTTCAGATTCCCAGATACATAGCTGAGCTGCAAAAAGCAGACACCGGAGGCCCTGGGAGACCTCAGTGCTAGAGAAGGGAAGGGATTAACTTCCATCATGCCAATTACCCCAACCAGAAATTATCTCCCTGGGCTTCGAAAGAAAGGGTCAGAAAACGTGTGGCATTCTGGCACACGTCCACATGTTTATGGTTATGTAACTCCTCTTCAAATGTCAAAGTGTTCACCACAAGATACACAGCAGATGCTGTAGAAGCAACTCTGCCATGTAAAGTGCAGAACTTCCTTCAGAGGTGGTCCCTAAACCTGTATAAAGCTTGTAAGCCACAGAGCGTGTCCGATATTTACCCCCATATTTGATGTTAAAGCAGCCTTCTCTGGTGGCCAAGGACTTATTCCAATCAAAGAACAATCACACACACAGAAGCCCTCTTCTATTGTATTTGCTCTGTTACAATCCTGAGGTTAAAAAAAACAACTCCCAATAATATGACTACATCCATGTACAGTTTTGTAACTAAAAGAGAGTCTAGAAAGAAGCAAGAAAAAGTGCTTCACATCAGAAAGTTTGCTTTGAAAACACTTCCAGCTTTTCTCTTTTTTTAAAGACAAATAGAGTTTATACCATCTGAAAGCGTCCTTGTGTATTCTGAGGAAACTAAAGCTTTAAATTAACCTACACTCTGTTGGAATTCTACTCCGGTTTTTTTCTTTTCCATGACCCATTCACAGTTGATTGATGTCAGAAGGTCAACAAATGGAGCTGTGCAGCATATAGAACTTGAAATCTTCCAGCTGTACAAACAGTGACATCCAGGACTAAGGCTAAGACTGCAACCCTACATGAACTTACCTGGGAGTAAACCCCAATGAACGCAGCAGGTCTAATTTCTGAGAAAACACACCCTGGAGTGGACTGCAACCATATTTTGAACAAGTGATGTATACTTTGGGAATGTTTTTCTACTATTTGCTTTTTCTACACAGAGTTTCATTAGATGTTGCCTATTCTTTTATTTTTTTTCATTTTTTGCACAAAGGCACAAACTATTGTTCACTCTTCTATAATGGATTTACAGTGGAATAAAAGGTTAAACGATATAGCAATGGGTTAATTTTTAATCAAACACCTCTGGCCTGATGCACAACATTTTGTGCAGAATTTTCCTAGCAGTGAAAGTTTTGCATGTTAGTCAAGTAGCTTCTCACAAATGAACTCTTCAAAGATAAGAGCTATTCAAAATAGAAGCCTGACTTACAAACATTTTAATGAATTGTAACCAAATTAAAATCTGTGCTAATGACAACACTTAGAACCCCCCTTTATAATTTTCCTGTTATTTCCTACATGTAACTTTAAAAAAAAACATACTAGCACATCCTGTTCTAATTTCCAAGGACTAGTACTCATTGTACTTTTCATTAAACGTACTACAAGCACGGTGTACATACATACTCAGAGCTGGAAACTAGTAACTTGTTTATTGGTTCCAGAATAGGGGTGCCAACCTTCAGATGGAGCCTAGAGGTCCTCCAGAATTACAGCTGATCTCCAGACTGCAGAGATCAGGTCCTCTGGAGAAAACTGCAGCTTTAAAGGACAAACTCTATGGTATCACATCCCTGCAGAGTTCCCTTCCTTCCCCAAACCGCACCTTCCCCAGGCTCTTTCCCCAAATCTCCATGAATTTCTCAACCCAGAGTTGGCAACCCTGTGCCAGAAGGAAAAGGTGGGCAATGTCACCTGATTCCCCTCCACAACGCAGGCCTACCTCATTGTCCACCTGGGTCCCACCATCATTGGCCTCGTTTTTCAAGGATCGAAAGGAACCACTCTGCCCTCTTGCATCAAACTTGGCAGGATACAACCTCCTGTCCAGAATGAAAGCATATGCATGCAGGTGCCTTTTGAGGGGAGAGAAATACAGAGGCATATGGAAACAAAGGGGCAGTATCTGGGCAGTATGGAGGCACCAGATGCCATGGGATCCAAACGAGTTTCAGCAAGGGTAGCCATGTTAATCTGTAGTATTAAAACAAAAATACAAACCCAGGTGCCAGAAAGACCAACAAAACATCCAGACTAGGAACTAGGGTTGCCAGCTCCAAGTTGGGAAATTCCTGGAGATCTGGGGAGTGAAACCTGGAGAAACCTGGAGAAAGTGGGGTTTGGGGAGGGAAAGGACCTTGGCATGGCATAATTCCATAGAGTCCACCCCCCAAAGTAGCCATTTTCTCCAGGTGAACTGATCTCTGTGGCCTGGAGACCAGTTGTAATTCCGGGAGATCTCCAGCCACTACCTGGAGGCTGGCAGCCCTACTAGGAACCCTGGAAGTCAGGCATGAATTCCCTATGACACTATTTGGAAAGCTGGTCAAAGGCAGTTCAAGCAAGGACAAAAGCATCATTTCCAGAATCAAATGATCCCAGAGAGTCCATCTCAAGCTTTAACATCTACTGCTCTTGTCTCCCCTGGACAATTTGTCACTGGCTATCACTGGGATCTGCCCACTCCTTGAAGGGTTTGCTTACCAGCTGTTCACCTTTTTTGTTCCAGCTACCAAGGGCCTCCCAAAACTGTGGGAAAGTGGACTTTGCCAGCAGTTACACTCAAACACCTGAGGGGGGCTTCGGAGTCAGCGGGATTCTTAGCTTCTAAAAGTAGCCCTTGCAAAAAGCTCGGCCTAGACCTTTCCACAATGAACCAATTACTTTCTAGCTGCTCGAGGTATGCGCTTTTTCAATACGCAATACAAAGGAATTTTAATGTCTGCAAATTGCTGCCCTAGCAGAAAATGTGGCGAATGCAAGCTCAAGTTTTAGGAACATGAGGTGGCTAAATTTCTTCTTAATTTTTTTTTTTCACATACTCCCATGCAGCTGCTTTGGGTTTATCGTGGAACAGCTGTTTTGGATATCACTAACAGGGCCAGAGCACCTCAGCACTGGATGCTTAAAAGGGGAGGGGGGGACACCCATATATTCTTCAGGCACAGAGGGGTGAGGGGACAGCGAGAAATACAGAACACGACTGTAAGTTTATTAAAATGGTGATAAAAATGACAAGAGAGATCAACAAAAACACAGCCACTCTTCAGAAAATGAGCTTTCGCGCTTCCAATATTTTGAATAACTTTATGGGTGTGTTTTTTTTAAGCCCAGGATATTAAACACTGCCAGCGTGTGTCAGTTTTCCATGTCAGTTGTTGTTCTCGCCCCACGAGACGCAGAAGAATGCAGGGGTCTAAAAGTAAATAGAAGAGAAGTTCTAAAGTGATACAGATTTTGAAATCGAGATATTGGAAGAAGGGAGCTTTGACTCTCAAAAGCTTATCTCCTGAAAATCTTGTTGCTCGGTAAGGTGCCGCTGGACAAGGATTTTGAAACACAGGCCTCAAAAGCTCTATAGCAGCAGAAAGTGAAAAGTGGAAGGCAGCCTAGAGCCACAGATGGCCCAATCCCAATGAATTTGCCAGCACATGAAAACAAAGCTGTTAATGTGGGAGCTTTCTGCATTGTGTTGTTTGTCTAACAGCAGTCATGGCCAGAGGTGGAGTTTGTTTTTACAGCTCTCTGTGGGTTAATTCACTAAGATTCTGTTGGACTTCTCCTGAAAAGGTGTAATGGCTTCTATGTGCTGGGCCCCCTCAGCCTCCCTGGATATTTTCCATTTTGTAATTATCTTGCTGCCCCTCTATGGGGAAAATTCAATCTATGTACTGTGTGTGGTGCTAAGAGATGGATTGCATTCAAGCCGCCACTGTGTGACTAGAAGGACACTTCCACTCATCCAACAGTAAGAGGAGAAAGATTTCTGCTGATTCCATACAGGGAAGGGCCACGGCTCAATGGCAGAGCGACTCCTTGGCACGCGGAAGGTCCCAGGATCAATCCCCGACATCGCCAGCTAAAAGGATCAGGTGGTAGGTGATGTGATAGACCTCCACCTGAAACCCTGGAGACCCACTGCCAGTCTGAGTAGACAATACTGATGGCACATATCTGATTTTGGGCCTAGTCTGGCCTAGTGCTCCTAGAGGAAAATATTGATCACAGGTGGAGCCAGAGGACATGTGATCAACTTAACTTGTTTAATTCTTTAGACACACATGTGCCTTGAATTTCATATCGCACCACAGAAGTAGGCCTATTAGCTTAGATTACCATACATGGAATAGACCACCCTCAGGGTATAAAAGGGGTGGCAGCTTTGTTTACTGTGAGGAACTTGAGGTAACTTCTTTGTGTTAAGAACCTGTTCCTCCCTGTATTGCAATAAGGACTTTCTGTACTCCTTCCACCCCGCCTGCCTTCTCCTTAATTGGGCCAGGGGTGGGTGGGGCCCTTTTGGGCTAACAATACTGACCTGGATGGACCAATGGTCTGATACAGTAAAGGCAGCTTCATGAGTGTTCAAATTGCATCCCTTGCACCGCATCACATATGGGTAGGGTTGCCATCCTCCCGGTGGTGGCTGGAGAGCTCCCAGCATTACAACTGATCTCCAGCCAACAGAGATCAGTTCCCCTGGAGAAAATAGCTGCTTTGGAGGGTGGACTCGATGGAATTATACTCTGCTGAGGCCCCTCCCCAGGCTCCACCCCCAAAATCTCCAGGAATTTCCCTACTTGGAGCTGGCAACCCTACATACGGATCTGGACGATTCCCCTAACTGTTAGGAGCAGAGTTCTGCCTTCCGTTCCTTTGATCCTAGGGTTGCTAGGGTTGTTTGATTCAACACATTTGGTGTAACAGTACTGAATTTGAAAATAAGATGTACTTCCAATTGTAACAAAGATCTAGTCATGTCCGTTTTATCATATTTATGGGATTTATATTGAAATCAAACCAAACGTCTCTACCCTCAGAAGTGGGGCATGATAACACCTCATCCGGAAAAGGTGGTGGCAACCACCCTTGTCCCCTCGATGTCGCCCGTCTCAGACCCGGCCACTCACAGTCTGAAGGTGCTCCCTTCCATTGACAGTGGTATACAGCCGGGATACAGCAAGCATAATGGTGCTGTATAGCGAGGGACTGTCTCGGTTCCACAATCTCCTGATCTGAGGAATCATGCCTGCCTCGATGGGATGGGGCCAGTGATGTACCCCTCGCAGACCAACCTTGAACCCAACACATGGATGGATCTCCTGAGCCCGGATCCGTAGGAGGCACTTGTACGACCTCGGTTCCAGATGTAGTATCACTTGGCACTTTAGTAGGGGGAACCACACACAGATCCGGCAATTCAACTTCCGATAGGGATTGATCAGGTGAGTTCAGATGAGGGGAAGGAGTACGCGGAGACACCACCACCACATCATTATTAAATTCAGACTGTGAAGATCGAGAGTGGTGTTGTCACGGGCTGGGCCAGCCCAAGCAGGGTGGTTCAAGTCCAAACCTTAATGCCAGAGTCTGAGGGGAGTTCCAAGAGCAAAAGCCAGATCAAACCGGTGGTCAGAGCATGAGATAACGCCAGAAGTGAGTCCAGAGTCCAAGAGCAAGGTCAGGTACAATCCAAGGTCATCCAAAAGCAGGCACGGGCAAGGAACACGGAGTGGTTGCAGGCAGTAGACACGTTGCTTCCACGCCTGGCTGTCACTCCTGGCTGGTTTTTATAGCCAGGCATGGTTTTCAGCCAGCTGCTGGGGCTCCATCCTGATGCTACTCATCATCGCTCTCCAGCAGCTGGCATCGGCTCAGGAGATGAGCACTGCACCGTCTCTCCTGCAGTTCCAGTCTCTGGCGCTGTCTGTGGCGCTCTCTAGGTGTGGGTGAACCTGGTGGGGTGGCAGCCTCTGGCTGGGCTTCCCCTGTGGTGCAGGCAGTCCCTGACTGAGCCTCCCCTGTGGAAGTTCCTGGCTGAGCTTCCCCCGTGGTATTGGGGCTAGAAGGTGCTGGTGTCTCAGCTGCTGGCCATAGGCTTTGATCAGCCAGCAGCTGCTGCTCCTGATTGCCGGCTTCTGCTGAGTCAGGGCTAGGGCTGGCTATACAGAACTCTTCTTCTCCTGAGGAGTCCTGGCTGGCTACACGAGGCTCCTCTCCTCCAGAGGAGACCTCACTCTCAGACTGGGCCATGACAGGTGTTTAGAACTCGAAGCCTATCGATGCTTCGACCTCTTCGGCTTCTTTGGTGGAGGCTCTGAAGCAGCTCTCAGATCCGATGGCCTCTTTGAGCTAGATTTTTTTCCAGTCGGATCTGACTTCGAAGTTGACTTCCCCACTGGATCCGATCTTGGAGTCAATTTCGTCGACACCACCGAGCCTGCTCTAGAATGTCGGTCAGTTGAACTTGCTCGAGCCACTTTCAGGGCTGACAGAGGTGCTGACTCTTTTGCCGAAGGGGGTCAAGGCACTTCTCCACTATCTAACACCCTTTGCCACAAGGAAGCTCTCAAATGCTGAGCCCTCTCTTGCCTCGCCTTCGAGGTAAACTTCTGGCAAATCTTGCCAGAATCTCCAAGGCAGAACAAACATAAATCATGACCATCAGTGTGAGTTATCTTAGTATGACACTGCGTACAGTGTTTAAAGAGGGCCTTCGAAGCCATCGTAAGGAAACAGAGAAAACGCGTCATCAAACAGGCCAAGTCAATACACACCAAGGTCGAAGACAGAGTCCAAATCGGCAGGAAAAAACCCATTAAGCCACAAACGATCCAAGTCCAAAGCCAGAATTAAGTCAGTCTGATATCAAGCACGGAGCTAAGAAGCGGACATCCTTCTCCTAGCAGTGGCAAGAAGAGAAGTGAGGGAAGGGGCCATTGGTCACCGTTAGGGCACATGACCGTTTCGGCGGGAAACAGCTGCTATAGGCTCGTGAGCAACGGCCCCTCTGGAACTCAAGAAAGCGGCTGGCCTGTGCCTGCGCAGTCCCCATGTGTGGACGCACAGAAGAACGACGATGAACTAGTCATGTCTGTTTTATCAAATTTGTGGGATTTATATTGAAATCAAACCAAAAATTTGAAATCGTCAGTTTGACCATTCTGATTAAGAAAATGTTCAGCCATTGGTGCTTCACATGTCTTGTTCCGAATGCGGGGAATGTGTTCCAGAACACGCACCTTAATGGGTCTTGTACTGTATATGCCAGATGACACGGACAAATGATCATGTAAACTACATTCTCAGAGTCAGTTCGGTGATGCAGAGTATACAGTCCTCGTCCCTGTGGGACTTGGACTTTTGCAGTAAAAAGAGCCAGTCGGAAGACTGAACAGTTCAGATACTTAAAGTGTCCTGGTCTAGAAAATCTATTAATGGTGGTCTCTTTCAAATCAGCCTTGACCAGAAAGTCCCTAAGACTCCTGGTTTTTGGGAATCTGATTTGTGGCTTTCCCAGGGCCACCTGCCGAGCTCATGGCAGTAGTGGGATTGGAACGGCAGAGTGCTGCATCATAGCCTAAACACTTAAACGCTAAGAATCTCCCATGCCAGTAATCAAAATGGGTAACAGATTAACAGCACTGTACCAGGCCTGAACATGTTTCTTGATTCACAAATGTGACTGCTTCTGTCCTAGAGAGTATATATTAAAAAAACAAAAACAAGAAAAGTACGCTATGTACAGGAGCAGCATTCAAAATTCATTAGCTTTAAATTTCAAAGAGCTGGTGGGGGGGAAAGAGATATGCCCGTGAAATGTGTTTGTACACAAGTCAAAATTCTTAAGTACTTTTCACTTTATCCATCTTCTCAACTGTCTCAAAACCCTTTAAGAGCAACAGAATTGGAGCAAATGTTTTTGTGCGTGTTGCCTATGGCTAACAGGGGTTTGCCCTGTAAGAATCGTCAAGCTTCTTTGGACTTCTTAAGATCAACAGTCAGGCTGGTGTCCAGTATTTCACATACTGTTCTACAGTATGTGGAGAGAAAGGAGATACTCAAGAGACAATTCGCCAGAGCTTCTTGACCTTTGCATGAAAGGCTTGATCCGACCTTCATCATGTTCATTTCTATAATTGTTTAATTGACTTTTTCAAAAAAAAAAAAAAGTAAGATAAGGGGTTAGGGAAAAGAATATTTAGAACAGCATTTGATCAAAACCCCACAGACAGAACCTTTCTCAGGTTTACAGCGTAGGCTGATTCATTCACTTAAATTTATTCGTGTTCACTTAAAATCAAAATTCAGTCCCAGATTACGGAAAAGGTTTATACTGAAAAGTATATAATATATGTATGTGTACATGTGCTATGCGCTGTTAAATTGCATCCGAGCTATGGTGACCCTATGAATGAAAGACCTCCAAAACATTCTATCATTAACAGACTTGCTCTTGGTATAATACATGGGAGTCCAGAAAATCTTAGGATGTTTGTATCTATATATAGACTGGCCTAGATGTAAAAGCAGTTATTCTTTATACACACTTATTCAACGCCTAAGCACTTTTGCCTTTTAACATCAATTCATCTCTCGGTATTCATTTTCATACACCCTGTGGCCATTTCGTCCACCTAGCTAACGTGAATAAAATATGGTACAAGAAATTACTCAACATAGGAAATATATTTGGGGAAATGAAATTTGCAACACACTCGGGATTCTTCCACTTTTATCTTTGGTAATTTCTCAAAGTCAGGAAATAAACGAAGGAATTGGCTAAGGCGGTTTTGCCTTAGCCAATTCCTTCCTCTTCAGTTTCCCAGCATGACCAGATTTACCTTTGATTATGAAACTGTCTGCTACTCACAGGGTACTGAACTTGGTTGTGCAAGACCTGGGCAAAGGTTTGCTTTAGGAACAACAATGAAATAATAAAAACATCTCCCATGAATCAGGAAAGCAAGGCCACTCTGTGTCCTGCTATGTAACCTATGGACACGTTACTATAACTCAGTGATACTCACTCAGTGGCTCAGGAGCCACATCTGGCTCTTTGACTCACCACCTGTGGCTCTTCTAAACACCATTTCAAAATGTGGCACTTGCCCCATGTTTCAGGAAAGTTTGCAAGTGGGGTTTGTGATTGAGAGGTGGACCCCACCTTGAAACAGCCACTACTAGATAGACTGGTACGCTGCAAGCCTCTGTGAAGTGTAGGCTTCATGCCAGCAACGGAAGTCAGAGCGGCTTCGTTGCTTTGATGGGACTTACAGATGTGGCTATTGGCGAGCCACAGGTTCAGTATCTCTGCTGTAACTGATACTACCATATTGCAAGTGTAATCATAATAATAACTGTGCTTACATACCGCTCTTCTAGACAGAGTAGTGTCCCACTCAGAGCGGTGAACAAAGTCAGTGTTATCATTATCTCCACAATACAGCTGGGGTGCTGGGGCCGAGAGGAGTGGCTTATCCAAGGTCACCTGCTGAGCTCATGACAGTAGTGGAAGTCAAACCAGCAGAGTGCAAATTTGCCACCCAACCACTTAATCACTTAACCACTATGCTATTCAGTAGATTTTTTTGTTTTGTGATTCTTTAGAGCTGGTCACAATATTTGTGAGAACCCTCATGAAGACGTCCACTGACTTGATACCGGCAAAGGCAGAGATAGAAGAAATCTGAACGGCTTTGAGGTATTCCAACAAGAGCTCCTCCATATTCCAAAAATATTTCCACTCCAGTGGAGATTTTTTGCCACTTTTCGGGTCTGAAGTAAGCTTCTCATGAGAGCAGTCCATCATTGCTTTGCCTTCTAAACTGACATGTTTTATGAGAAATGAATAAAACAATTTGTTAGGCACGGGTTGGGCTCCCAGCCAAGGCAGCTACACCTACACCACCCCAGCTGTTAAGACGCTCTTGAACATTTCTGCCAACAAGCCCCAAGCGAACGGCACAGAGATAGGATCAAAAGGATGACTAATACATGATATTAAACAAGAGATTATGTAGATTCTTGTTAAAGCACCGTTGTCTGATCACAGTGAAATTATTAGAACTGGCAACTACAGGACAGGGCTGAGCCAAAATGGAGAGCACCTGTCACTCAGCGGAGAGGGGGGAAAGACGGGGGGGACTTAATTGAATCCTTAGGATTTTCTGGTTCAATAACTCTATATAAACACACATAGTTAAGCACGACATTCATTTTTTTTCCTAAATCCAAACCCAGTTACCTGTCTTCGAAGCCAGTATATTTTGTTGTCTCTTTGCATGTCAATGAAAGGGGACAAATCAATGGAAACGTTTTTAAAAGCTCTGATTTTGTCCCTTATTGCTGCACCTTTAACCTCACACACACACTCTCTTATTCACATGCACACAACTCGGTCCTGCAGTACCCTAGCATACATGACTCATGTGGGCTGCTTATCTTCCTCCCTCCTCACTCAAACGCGCTTCAACAGAGGACTCTCTTCCCTGCTGCACCTCATCCCATCAGCATGAAGCCCCAAGGGAGCAGTCAGAAGGCCTCACTTTACACACCAGGTGGCTCTGTTAAACTCAGGAGAATCTGCAAAACGACTTGTGCAGGGCTGGCTCATACAGGGGACAGTCCTACACTATTGCCTAAGGCACCAGAGATAGAGAGATGACAACCAGCTCTGTCACCGCCCTGCCCGCCTGCAGCATTGTAGTCTCTCTCGGCAAGTGGAAGTCCTGGAAGGTGCCCCTGCCCAGGGGCGGCGCGCCTATTGAGGCCAGGTAGGCGGTGGCTGCAGGCGCAGGGTGCCGGAGGGAGCGCTGGAAGAGGAGCGAGGGGCGAGAGCGCGCCCCCCAAAGCAGAAGCCTCCTATTCCTCCCACCCCGCGCCGCCGCCGCCGCCAGCACAAGCCCCCGGCCGGGCGCAGCCACCGCGGGCAGGCATCTGCTGCGGCGGAGGCAACTGAGCGGGAAAGCTCGGAGGCCGCCCGCCGCAGTGATCAAGCCGGCGGCAGCGCGTGCGCTCCCGTGATGATGTCACACATGACGTCATCACGCAGGCAGGTGCGCGCATGCTCGTGCGCATGGGGGGGGGGCGCTTGGCCGGCCAGCCGCGAGCGCGGCAAACCCTAGCGCCGCCTCTGCCCCTGCCCCTTGTGCGTAGCCTTCAGGGAGCATGCTCCTTCCCTCTGTGGCAGGGCCCTCTCTCTTCCTCTTCCTTCCTTTTGTCTCCCTGTGGTGCAGTGCTCAGTGAAGAGGGCATGAGGATAATGTGCGGCCACTCTGGTGTAGTGGTTAAGAGCCAGTTTGGTGTAGTGGTTAAGAGCTGCAGGACTCTGATCTGGAGAACTGGGTTTGATTCCCCTCTCCTCCGCTTGAAGCCAGCTGGGTGACCTTAGATCAGTCATAGCTTCTAGGAGCTCTTTCAGCCTCACCCACCTCACAGGGTAATTGTTGTGGGGATATCAGAGTTCTGATAATTTTATATCCTACAGCATTGGAAAAAATGGTGAGGTGGACATAATTCTCAAATACAGTATTTGTGGCTTAATGCAGGCTGTTGACCTCATATTACATCACTTCTAACACCCACTGAAGGACATAATATCTACCCCAATAATCAGTATACAAAACCACATACTGGCAATAATAAATTAAGAGTTCTCATGGGGGCTTTTTATGTTACGGTTTTGTGTAGTTTTGTGTAGTGGTTTGTGGTTAAGCCAGTTTGGTGTAGTGGTTAAGAGCAGTAGGACTCTAATCTGGAGAGCCAGGTTTGATCCCCCACTCCTCCACTTGAAGCCAGCTGGGTGACCTTGGGTCAGTCACAGCTCTCTCAGAGATCTCTCAGCCCCACTCACCTCACAGGGTGATTGTTGTGGGGATAATAATAGCGTACTTTTTAAACCGCTCTGAGTGGGTGTTAAGTTGTCCTAAAGGGCGGTATATAAATCAAACGTTATTTTTATTGTTGTATTGTGCTATTACTGCACTACAACAACTCTTTGCAACCGGACTGTTTTGTTCACACACAAAAATACCAGTTCCAAATTACTCCTATTCAGCAATGATAGCACAGTATTCAATGATGTGTGGATATTCTGCAACCAAGCATCATGACTGAAAAGGCCACGATTCACACAGCTTACTAAAGACAACGGAGGCAAACAGGGCAGGGCCTCTGATACCAACCTTAACTGGCCAGCAGGGTCGAACAGGAGTAGGCAGCCCTTTAAATACCTGGGTCCCAAATCACTTAAGGGCTTTAAGTGCTAGCATTATTAGTGAACAAATATTCGCAAAGAGAATCAACCACAGGAGAGAATCAGCAGGAAAATGCCAAGGGGTGGGGGCTCCAAACTCTATATGTTTAATGCTTAGCGGAGGGTGAGAAGGTAGGAACTTCCTTAAATTTTAATAGCATGTATTTAGGTTGTAACAATGACAGCAGTGGATTTGGCCTCAGACCTCATTAGAAGAAACTGGAAATCAGTTACTTGGTTTTCCTTATTAGTGCTGATTAATTGCTCCCTCGGTCTGCTATTACAAGCTGAGAAAGCAACCATATGAGAAACACTGATTGGAAGAAAAAAATGTATCCTGCAAGGAAGCATTTTTCATTACACTGCTGGAGAAAGAGACCCTTAATTTACTAGCCATTAACTTGAGAAGCAATTCTCACTCCCCCAAAAATGTAACTATGAAAAATAAAAGAGCATTACCCCACCGCAGCCCCCTCCCCAAGCCCTAGCTACTAGTCAAAGTTTCCTCCCCTTTTCCCCTTTTCAGATGAACTTCATCAAAGCGCACGCTATCGGCAATCTTCTCTGGAGTATTTCCAAAACACTCGAATCAATGTAAAGGTCACCCAAGCCATGTCTAAATACCACAATGTTGTCTCCGCCCAAGAAGCAGGAGCAAGGGGAACAAGCAGTTTCTCAGCATGGCAGAACAACTCAATAACTTCACACTGAGATGATGATTAGTCGAGAAGTGGAGTCATATGGCCACATGTAATCCCTTCCTGAACACTCGGGCGCTCTCACTGAAATGCTGCGAGCTCTTTCGGCTTTGAGGAGCCAGGCACTCACAATAAAAACAGGTTTAATTGGTGTGAAGGGTGACGCAAAGAGCTACCCGTAGTAAATCATGTTTTGCAAGATTCTTACAAACGGATTAGAAGTTTTCCTTTAAAAATAAGGGTTAGGAAGGGAGGAACAGAAAAACGAGATGGAAACATAGGAGGGGAGGAACACAATTCATTTAGCTAATGCTTTAATGGGAAATGCCCTTGAGAGGAGCAGATGGTGGCTCCTGGTTTAGCAGCTATATGAAACTTGGGGAAGTGCTGTACACAGACATTCCTTCCCTCTAATGAAATTAGGACAGTACTGTAAGAAATGAATCTGGTGAAAAACATTTTCAGTAAAAAAAAAAAAAGTTATGGAATCAAGACCTAAAACAGGTCTCAAAAGTATTTTTTTTCAAGCATATTTGGCCCTAACACAAAGCCACAATGCATAAACAGTAGCACAGATATTCTCTTATGGTTTTGGATAAACTCATGGAAAGCGTCTGCTAGGCAAAGTGATGTTTTATTTGATTTTATTTAAGAAATTTCTGTTCTACTTCCCCAGTGATCAAGGCAGTTCATCTGTTCAAGGTGGTTTCACCCCCCCCCCTCAAAAAAAAATCAATTAACTGTAGGTTGTTTTAAAAGACATAAAAGCACATAAGAAAGCAAGTCAGACCTCTTTTCTGCTCAAGGCCTGATGAAAAAGGAAAGTCTTGTATGGAAGCCTAATAATATGTCTCCTCAAAGAATTGGTTCAAAAAAACTGGTACCATGTACAGATTCTACACCTATCTGCCTTTGACCTTACCTGGTGTCTGTTGATAAGATCTTAGTAGGTATGTGGGCTCGAGAGGATAGAGAGAGACCTTCAGATATGTAGCCCCCAGGCAGGGAAGGACTTTAAAGGTTAACAGCCACATTAACACCAACATCTTCAGTTGAGCTGTGAAGGAAATACTACCTGGGGCAGTTGAACACTGTCTAGTAGCAGACAACCTTCTAATATGCCTTCAGAAAGAGTTTCCCGCAGAGGCCAAGTGTGGAAGTGAGTAAAGGGAAAAGACACTTTAAGCACTCTTGACCCCAGCCCCAACCTGCTTCTCAATAAGTAGGTCCTTGCTGAACACATGAAGTTGTAGAAAAGAGCGAGAGTCCAGTAGCACTTATAAGACTAACAAAATTTGTGGTAGGCTATGAGCTTTCGTGAGTCACAATTTACTTCTTCAGAGCAGTGACTCACAAAAGTTCATGCCTTTTCACAAATTTTGTGAGTCTTATAGGTGCTACTGAACTCTTGCTCTTTTCTACTGCTACAGACAGACTAACACGACTACCTATCTTGATCTATCTCCATGAAGTTGTCATACTGTCATACTCTACTCAAACTAGCAACAGCTCTCCAGGGTCTCAGGTGGAGGTCCTTCACATCACCTACCAGCTGATCCTTTTAAATGGAGATGCCAGGGATTGAACCTGGAAACTTCTGTGTGCCAAGTAGATGCTCTAACAATAAGCCAGGGCTCCTCTCCCAAAGTCCAGATCTAGGAATACCCCCAGACTCTTAACTTGATCAGAGAAAGTAGCAACCTCACCTTATTATACAGGAGTCTGTCCCTTCCTCAGCACTAGCACTCCCTTCCAACATCACCTCTGTCTTGCCTGGAATCAGTTTGTTCACCCTCCTCCTTTTGAATACTGCTTTTAGACATTGGTTCACAACAGACACAACAATTCATGGATGCTTTGCTATTGAGATACAGGCTTGGGTGTCACGGATGCTTTGCTATTGAGATACAGGCTTGGGGGTCATGGATGCTTTGCTATTGAGATACAGGCTTGGGTGTCATGGATGCTTTGCTATTGAGATACAGGCTTGGGTGCCACGGATGCTTTGCTATTGAGATACAGGCTTGGGTGTCATGGATGCTTTGCTATTGAGATACAGGCTTGGGTGTCATGGATGCTTTGCTATTGAGATACAGGCTTGGGTGTCACGGATGCTTTGCTATTGAGATACAGGCTTGGGTGTCATGGATGCTTTGCTATTGAGATACAGGCTTTGGTGTCATGGATGCTTTCACTGATTTCACTTGCTTGCTCCATTTAACTTGCCCCCTGCCCCTATGGAGAGAAGCAAATAATTCCGAATATAACTTAAGCAGGTAGTGATCTGTATACATAAGCTACCTATTTTACAGAATACAGAAATTGAGAAAGCCTTCCGATCACTTTTAAAACTCAGCTTCCCGGCTAACAATGCGGTTCCCTTCATGTGCTCCTCCTCATGTAATTAGTCTCTTGTAGCTTGGCTCTGACTGTTTGGAAGTTCTTCCTAATGTTTAGCCAAAAACTCTTTTGATTTAATTTCAACCCATTGATTCTGGTCTGAACTTCAGTGGCAATGGAAAACAACTCTGTGCCATCCTCTATATGGCAGCCCTTCAAGGACTTGAAGATGGTTATCATATCACCTCTCAGTTGTCTCCTCTCCAGGCTAAACATACCGAGCTCCTTCAACCTTGGACCTTTTGACACAATTATGTCATTTTAACAAAAACAATTTAAATGTTTGCTCTTTTGAAAATGCCAACCAATAAGCTGGTCAAATAAAAACATCTCACTGTAACTTACATGTCTCACATATACTGTGACTGGGCAGAAATAATTCAATGTATGTATGCCTATGACAGATTACAAAATGTGGTATTTATATACTGATATCTTCTTAGTCATATAAGTGAGATATCAAATTATACTTACAGCATGTAGATTTGCTGCTCTCCTACCCCCAAAAGAACCATTAAAAGGGAGGGGGGCAAAATTGACATAAATACAGGATACATGCTATATCTTATTCTGTGGTTTTGGCTATTACCTGCATTGCTGTGATATATCACATAATCATGAAGCAGAGGTGGGAGGTTGGGAGAATGAGGTTAGAAGAATGTGGTGGGTCTAGATTTCCAAGATATGGAGACTAAAGCGCATCAGGGGAAGAGAAAGTAGAAGACAAGAATGCATGGGAGGGCCAAGGGGGGAAAGAATGAATAAAACAAAATAAACAGAGACACGGTGCTGAAGCAAGTGGGGAACAGAAAATCTAAACCTGCGAATATGGCTGACAGTCAGATTATGAACTCTTCACTTGGTATTGGACGATCTTCTATGATGTCACTGAATGTTTACAAGGGAACCTCATATGTGGCTTATGGTTGAGATGCACTTTTTCTAAAAATAGGTATGGAGCAGCAAATAGAGACAAAATTTCCAATATACCATCTTCTTCCTCCTGAGCATTTCCATCACTCCGTGAGTGGCTGGAATAATTAAATGGTACACATGCACATGCTGTTGGATAAGAAGAGGTGCTGAGATGAAGACAGCTGAACTTCCTACTATACCAGTTAGAATAAATCTTTCTACATCTATCACAGGTCCCAAAAACCTTGAATACAATCCACTATGAAAAGAAAAGCCAGCACTTTCTGTTCAACAAATAAATAATTCTGTCTTCAAGGTGATTAATAATAAATTAATATCAGAAAATAAACAGCCACTGGAAAATTCTTATCTGAAGTTGAAACCAGATTGTTCTTTTCATTGTGATAACTAATGGTGAAAAAAATACTTTAAAATTACAACAGGAAAACAACAAATGAGGTTTACGATTTCATCAAAGGGTCCAAATGACATCACAAACCACAAGAACAGATTTGAACTGTTTAGAAGGTAATCGGACCCGAGAATAAACATCTGGAATTGCAAATGCCATGACTAATGTTATTGTATTTGTCTTCCCTCTGACTAAATGTAATTGTTTTACCTTACAAACTAACCTAGCAGTATTAAGTAGTGTATTCATTTCTCTTATCTCTATTTTAGCCACATTAGAAACCTACCAACATTCTTTATTGTCAGACTTTCTATATTTGGACAAAATGAATACCATTTTGCTTGTTCAGAACCAGAAGTGTAATCAGTTCCTTACCAAAGTAGAGTGCACACATTTGTCTTGCTGGAACAATCATGGAGAATGCTAACCACAGAAATTGTTACACACCACCTGCTCGTTCCACTGGCTGAAACATTTTCAAGTGTTCTCTGGGAAAATACAATGGCTCAGCTCATACTAATATCTGATTGGATCTTGTGGGTCTGTTCCACCAAAGGTGGCACTTCCCTCCAACATGAGGATTAGAGGAAGGGTCCACATTCGTGAAAAAAGTGGAACAGATCTCAGGATCCAACCACACAGTTTGGTGCTATCTGAATAAAGAAGCTCTCTCCTGGAAGAAGCTCTCTCAGCCTAACCTCTCACAGAGAACTATGTATGCCGGGGTCCCCAGTGTGGTGCCAATGGGCGCCATGGTGCCCGTCAATACGTTTCCTGGTGCCTGTCAAGTATCTTTAGAAAATGAGCAGGGCTAGGTGGGGTATTTACACAGCAAGACTTTGACTGGCCTTGGGAGATCTGATTGACTGTGCTTTGGCAAAAGCTGCCACCACCACACAAGGATCATCACTGTGTGACTGAAGTTAACCTGGATGCATGCAAGAAAATATTTTTTAAAATATGTTCCCTACCCTCAGGGGTCATTTTGTAGAAAAAGAGCTGCAGGGACTCATTAGCATAAATAATTAGCATATGCCACGCCCCTTGATCAGGCCAAAATGGCCAGGATTCAGCTGCTGCCAGACGGGGGAGTGTTCCCCCACTTGGCAGTGGCCCAATCCAGGGTGAAACGTGCCCAAAATGGCTCAAAATGGCCATTTTGGGCACGTTTTGGCCTGTATCGGGCCCAAAATGGCCCAGATTAGGTCGGTGCCTGGGCAGGGGAGGGGTCCTCTGCCAGACACCAACCCAATCCTGGTGGTTTTGGCCCTGACCCCAGCCGTAACGGGCCCCAAAAAGCCAAAAATAGCCTTTTGGGGCCCGTTTGGGCCTGGATCAGGGCCAAAACAGTCCGGACCTGGTTAGTGCTGGGCAGGGGAGGGTCCCCCCCCTGGCACCAACCCGATCCCGAAAATGGCCATTTGGGGCCTGTTTGGGCTCAGATTATGCACAATCCGTTCTTTGGTAACTTGCATATGGTAGTCCTTTTATTCGAATATGATGAAATATGGAAACCAGTTTTAGATGTTTTAAATGCCAATGATGTAATCCCCCCAATGCAACAAAGTTTAAATGCTTGTTCAATGTAATTCTTGGGGGTTTAACAATTTTCCAAGAGTTGTTTTAATAATTTCTTTTACGGTTTAATTTTAATCCCTTTCTTGTTTGCATTTTATGGTTTTATCGTTTCTTGTATTAAATCTTTAATAAAAAAAAAGTAACTGTACACATGATGTGACTTTCATCACTGGGAATACAAAATAACTCAGCAATGGTTCCACGTAAGCCTACTTTGTAACATGAGCCAGATTTTTTTTTTAATCAGGCCATGAAGTCCATGCAATTTTTGTTAAGTAGTGGCTTCCTGAGAACATGTTGGTGGAACAGAAACCCAAAATGCACCGTAAGCACAAATCTAAAATGCCTCTCACGTTTCCCAGGACAGGAAACTCCATAATGTACAGCTGACATTAGCTGTCACCATATGATAAAATTAACTCCTGGGGGTAACGAGGCTTCTGAACAATTAACATTTTATACTCACTGATTATCCTCACAAAGCTACAGAATCAAAAAGAATTGTTTAAAGAATGAAAGCAGAGATAATAATGTGTGCTGAATGAAAAATTGAGAAATGTCGTTTTCTTGAAGTTTCTCTAGAAGAAACGGAGCTTTCAAACAGTAATCGGGATAATTCGCGGAACTACGAGATAAGATTTAAATTAACACTACTGTGAGAAAGAATATATGAAAATAAAGGCCAGTTTTTACACCTATACAAACTACAGGGAAACCAAAGAACATCCAACTCATAGTGAAGTTTGATATGCCTAGCTTTGAAACATATCACAGAGACTAGAGATCAACACCTTCCATTCTAAGAAATGCCAGTATGTTTTACACCATGTATTCAGTATGCATCAAAACATTTTGAAATAAGTCCCCAACACACACATACACACACACACCTGTTGCCTCCTTTGGAAGAAGGCAGACTGAGAATGCAAAAGTGCCTCGCCCTCCCAGGTAGTTAACAAGTAGTGCTCCCTACCCCTCATTTCCCTCTTTCTGAGCAGAGAAGTTGGGCAGGTCCTGCATCCCAAACAGAATCACAAGCCATTCTTCCGTCTCCAGTAGTGTTATCAACCTCAAGGCGGGGCACAGACTTCACCTGGAATTACTACTGATTACTATTGATCAGTTTCCCTGCAGGAAACGGCAGCTGCAAAATGTAGACTCTTTGATATCACATTGTTGCTGAGCTCCCTTGCCAACAGACCAAGGCATCAACCCCAAATCTACAGAGTTGTCAAGCTTACTCTCCAGGACAATAGGAAAGGTACGGGGGCAGCAAGTTTGCTAACGTTGCTCTCGTGTGTTTCCAGGTGGCCCCCGCCAGGGAGGGTTACCCGAGGAGAGGGATAGTGGGTTCCTCTTCAGTCCCGAGACCCTCATTCTTTGGCCCTCCCTGAATGTGCTCTTCCTTAAGATCTCGATTCAACTATGTAGCAGGGCAATTCAAATCTCCTGAACTACCACTGCTCAAAAAAGCATGTCAAGCATCAGCAAGCACATCAGTCCAATTTTTTTTAAATGGTTGCCCTTCTTGGACTTGCAGAAATCTACTGCGTATCTCAAAGGGACTGAAGAACAAAGGGGTGTGGTGGGTGTCGATGCCATGGCAGGCCTAGCCAGGCTATGATATATAGAAGTTCATTAATGTGTTTGAAGCATTCCTTTCAAATGTGTAGCTGCAGTTTTGGGCCACCCCATTCATCACACAGCTATCTTTGGTTAGCTCTGGCCGGGACAGCCCTATCTTGCAAAGGTCAGTACAAAGTGGTTTCAAAATTCCTTCTTTTAACTTATCTAGCCTGAAATTTGAAGCTGCTTTTATCTTTTCTAATGTGGAGGTTTCCCCACAATTTCCTGACAAGTTCACTGCCCTCCTCCATTCCTCCGCAGCTTGCATTCAGCTCCCAGGCCTCGCTTACTTATGCCATTTATTAGAAAGGCTGAAGTAGGAAAACACTTGCAGGCAACATAAACATATACATGGTTATTACACAAGCTATCACTAGTATAGCAATGGTGGCAATCTTATTACTAAGAGTCCAGTGGCACCTTTAAGACTAACCAACTTTATTGTAGCATAAGCTTTCAAGAATCACAGTTCTATTCGTCAGATGCACAATCTTATCGCTGTGGGCCAATATACTCTTCGGGAAACTTAGAAAACCGTAAGATAAAAAGACCCCATGAGAACTGTTAATTTATTATTGCCAGTATGTGGTTTTGTATACTGATTATTGGGGTGACTATTATGTCCTTCAGTGGGTGTTAGAAGTGATGTAATATGAGGTCAACAGCCTGCATTAAGCCACAAATATTGTATTTGAGAATTATGTCCACTTTCACTATGTTTTCCAATGCTGTAGGACATAAAATTATCAGAACTCTGAAGCAATGTGGAAAATATTCTGAACTATATTCGCTTTTTCTGTAGTTCACCTTTCTCACCGAGATTCATGATGGATTACAAGTACGATAAGAACTATTCAGCTAACAAATTTCGAAGTATGATAATATTTTAAAAAATGATAAAATAATGAAGTGGGCCTGCTCAGATTACAGCTATGAGAAAGACTATTCAGTCAATCAGTACACAATACGTAACACAATTTAGAGTCTCTCTACATGAGACCTCTTACACAAAGACGCTCAAGTGAAAGGAGACACAATGTTAGCCAGGAAGCATAGTTTAAAAAGACAGAGGTAAAGACTCTGTCAATTTCCCCTGTCTACAGAGTGGCAAAGATCTGCTCAGAGGGTTTGTTAATTTCCTCTTTGTCTCCCTGAAGGAGAGGTGAAATTGACAAAGCCTTCCTGGAGGCAAAGAGGAAATTAACAAACTCTCTGAGCAGCGCTCTTGCCAGCTCTGTAGACAGGGGAAATTGACAGAGCCTTTACCTCTGTCTTTTTAAACTACACTTCCCAGCTAACATTTGAGTCTCCCTTCACTTGAGCATCCTCATGTAAGACGTCTCATGCAGAGAGACTCTCAGTCGAACAGCAAAGAGCAGGTATCACATGATATTAATTGCTTCATGTAATATGTTTGGAAATAAAAGATGAACAAAATTCTATGTCAAGTAAAATATGGTGTGGGGCCAAGGAATGGAAGGTAGAAAAGGGTTAACTATTCTGTCCCTAAGCAGTTTCAGTAATTAAAACTGGGGTTCCTTTCCCTGCTGAGTTTATGGTGAATAGGCAGGAATCCATCTTTTCTTTTTTTTAAATGACGGGGGGGGGATCAGTTTGGATTACTAAAAACAATGCAGGAGGGCAGAAACTTTTCTCAACCCCACACT
This sequence comes from Eublepharis macularius, assembly GCF_028583425.1. Taxonomy (NCBI): domain Eukaryota; kingdom Metazoa; phylum Chordata; class Lepidosauria; order Squamata; family Eublepharidae; genus Eublepharis; species Eublepharis macularius. The sequence goes on from NC_072792.1 coordinate 172,786,106, forward strand.
GCATACCATCCACGCAATTTCAATTGCCTATTAAAAATCCTTAGGAGGGCCCAGTCATGGGTCTCCCAGCATCTTGCCTGATTGGACCTGAACCCCTTTTCTTAAAAAAGCCTGCATGTACTGTGGACTGCTGAATTACTATACTTGCGCAGCTTGCCACCAAATAATGACCATTAATGTGGTTGTTGTTCTGCTATCATTTCAAATTGTTTTTAACAGGAAGCATTTAATACAAATGGGTTATATAGCACCGGTTATTCTGTGATTTTCTGGAGTAGACTTGTGGTATGTTTGTGAAATGTGGGGTCTACCCTTTTCCTGTTTCCCTTCTACTTCAGCACAAACACAGCACAGAGGCACAGTACATGCTTTCCCAACTTCATCTTGCCCCATCCCAGCATCTGCAGTTTAAAAGGACCTCACGCAGGTCCTGTCCGAAAGAGTTACTTCCAGAGCAGACAACACTAGATGATTTGGACCGCTGGTCTGACTCAATTTAAAGTACCTTCATATGATGTGAGTCACAATCTTTCCAAGATGAACCTGCCTTACCTCAAAAACTATATTGCCAGGGCTTTGTTTCAGGGGGGACGCAGTGGAACGGAGTTCCAGCAACTCTTGAAAATACTCTGCAATAGTGCTTGAAAATAATATTATTTCAAAGAATTCCATGTGTTTCTTCCTCATTTCCCTCTTGAGAGTTCCGCCACCTCTTTTCCCAGAAAAAAAACCCCGGATATTGCCTTTGTCCTGCTCACTGCATTCAAGATAAACAGTAAAGAGTACAGTAGCACCTTTAAAACTAATCAACTTTACTGTAGCATAAGCTTTCGAGAACCACAGTTCTCTTATTCAGATTCATCTGTGGTTCTCGGAAGCTTATGCTACAGTAAAGTTGGTTAGTCTTAAAGATGCTACTGGACTCTTTACTATTTTCCATCTACAAACACGGCTAGCTCCTCTGGATCTATGAAGATAAACAGTGTGTGCCTTCTTAATTGTATCATTCATATTGCAAGGAAACTAAACGATATTCTCACTGACTAACACACAACTGTGGGCTCCCCTCTTCTCCATCAACATCTGAATCCCCCCAGTTGGGGCAGGGGATCTCTCACCCTCCCCCCTCACCAGTGCTTCCCGCCATCACTCCGTTCATAGAAGCTTAGAATCATAGAGTTGGAAGGGATCTCCAGGGTCATCTAATACAACCCCCTGCATAATGCAGGAAATTCACAGCTACCTCCTCTGCCCCACACAGTGACCCCTGCTCCATTCCCAGAAGATGGCAAAACACCTCCAGGATCCCTAGCCAAACTGGCTTGAGAAAACTGCTTCCTGACCCTAGATGTGGGAAGGAAAGAGAGGGAATGGGAAGAACATTGTCAGCATCCCAGCATGTTTACATTGCTCCCTGTGCATCCAGAAGTGCTCATTGTACATCTAGGCTAAGAGAAAGAATGAACACTGCCCGGAAGATAGTCTGTATCAAGTTTTGCATTCATCATCAAGTAATGAGACTCAGCGAGATTCATCGTTGACAGAAGGACAGTGTCTACTACTATCTCTTTCATTGGTAATCGCCCAACCTGCACCGAAGAGTGCCAAGCAACACTGGCTGATTCCGCACACGATGTATAATGCACTTTCAATGCACTTTATCAATCGTTTGAGGTGAATTTTTCGTACCGCACACGAAAAAATCCATTCCAAATGATCTATAAAGAGGATTGGAAGTGCATTATCCAACGTGTGCGGAATCACTCACTATCATTGTAACTTGGCTGTGAGGTATAGCTAGTCCTCTAACAATGAATGAATATCTGCAGACTTAGGAATCTTGCCATGAGAAGGAAAGAAGGTGAAAAGAACAGAGGTCTTGCTTTTAAACCACCACTTCTAGAAACATACTTAATCTTGATTTTTAAAGGTGTTTTTTTTTAAAGCAAACATAGGCAACTCTGTTCGCACACATCCTGTTGCATAAGCCAGACCTGAATCAGAATCATTGACCTCCAGCTCACCTTGTGGAGCTTATCGCCTCCACTTTAGAAGGGATACTAGAATTAAAAGGCTTTCCTGAGCAGCCACCCTTAACACTGCTCTACTAACAGCCCTGACAAGTGCAGTAAGGTTCAATGCAGCAGAACCGCAGTATAAGGGAACAATCCAGAAACACATAAAGGGATAAGGATGCGGCCTCTTGCAATGCTAACTGTGCTTATCATTGCTTCTCCAGCAAAGACTTGCACCTTTGCAACCCACTCTCTCCATTGCTTAGGGAATGTCGTGTCTTAGACCAAGGGCACTCAAATCACTGGCTCAGCAGCTGCTGGCTCTTTGGGCATGCTCCCTGTGGCTCTTCGAAGCCCTGTTTCCCAATGTGGCACCTTCCCCCTGTATCAGAAAAGTAAGGCCCCTTGCCTGGTGAAGTTTGTGATTGGCAGGTGGTTCCCATCTTGAAACATCTGTTGGTGGGGGAATGAGTAAGCTGCAGCTTTGAACCTCAGCAAAAAAGGTGAGCTACAAATAAAGTCGATCAATAAGGACACGTTTCTCCTTTCACCTAATGAGACTTAACGTTCGCCACACTCAGGATAGCAAACGTGAAGTCTCATTAGGTGAAAGCAGAAATGAACTTGGCCCATGCCAGACTAGGGGCGTCTTCAACCTATAGATCCAGAGCCACAGGTAGCTCAGTACCAAACCAACGATGGCTGTCTAAAACAGAAAAGCAGATCTTTATGTTAAGGTATATCGGAGGGGCAGGTGGGATCCTAGAATAACAAAGAATATGAAGGGAATGGTGGCAAGAGATTTTTATGGGACTAAAGAGCTTCTCAGAGACGCTTTGGAGAAAAGAAACGAGAGAGGCGAACAGCTGCCAGTAGCCCAGCCGAAGGGTGAACCATACACGGAGTTATGCCAATGTGTACTAATGAAGGGTGCTCAGATGTCTACACTGTACATAGTGGGAATCTGTGCATGCCTTTTCTTAAGGATTTAAAAACAAGCAGCGTTCGGTGGCAGAACCTTTATGGATTATTAATCCACATGTCAATCATCAGTAAAGCTGAACTGTATATTTTCAGTAATGCACATGTGCTGGCTCCTTGCCGCACTCTTCCTCTGAATTTTGACACACTTTGGCTCTCCTGTCGCAAACGTCTGCTGACCCTTGCATTAAGCAATCGCTTTCTTTCCCACTTCCCCAATTCTCTTAGCCTTTGGTCAAGCGCAAATTCCACTTCCTTCCAAAAAATGCAGTCCTTACCAAACAATAAAACATAATCAAAACATTTCACAACAAATTTAGAAGGGAATGCAGGTCTTTACTAAGCGTTGTAATTTACCTGTAGACAGGTGGAAGGAAATTTATTTGTAACGTATGTGGGCAAAATTATAACGTAGCATATTACAGTTTATTTAATACAGCTGTACTATATTTATTTTTATTTATACCCTGCCTTTCTCCAAAACGGGGACCCAAAGTGGCTTACGTTGTTCTCTGCGCCTCCATTTTATCCTCACGACAGTCCTGTGAGGCAGGTTAGGCTGAGTGTGTGCGACTGGCCAAAGGGCGCCCAGAGAGCTTCCTTGACAGAGCGAGAATTAAAACCCAAGCCTCTCAGATCCTAGCCCACTACCCCATGCTCACTCCCATTCTTGCAAAAGGACTCAAGGCAGCTTATGCTCTCAACCCTCAAGAAAAAGTCCTCTGAAAAAGAATGGGTTGTACTTTACTCAGGCTGGACTAAAGTCCAACTCGAGTAAGGGTTCGTTGCTTAATTCCAGGGCTTTTTTTAAAATCCTAGAAGTATGATAGAACAATGGTAGCCTTTTAGACAGAAACACTTTTGTGCTTGTTAACGTTACGACAAGGCACACCATACCTAACTCTGCTATCGTTTTAGTGCCTTTGCAATTTCAGGCCCAGAAAAACTCAGGAACTAATGTAGCCCCCGTGAACAGTTTCAGTCAGGTAATTGATGTTAAACTTTCCGTCTTTCATCAGCGAACAGGAAACCCTAAGTAAGTCTGTAGCTTTTGCATAATTATATTTCTGGTCCGTTTCCTGTGAACTCTCAGTAGACTTTTCAGTAAAATACAACCCAAAGGTTCACATCCTCTGCAACTGAAGTCCCAAACCCTTCCCCCTACAAAGTGTGTAGTGGGGGAGAGACAACTGGTTTCAGGCACGTACTTGAGAAACAATTTTTTAACCAGTCAAAGCACGCAAGAATGATTAGGTAAAAAAACCCAGAACTTCTGCCAAGAAACAGAGGTATGTTTTATCAGAGACTTGTACTGACTTCATTACTAGAACAAAATATTCCACTCTTTTTTTAAAAAAAAAATTATCCTTCAGTGGGAAAGTTCTCCAATATCAAAACTAAAGTAGCAAGGAACTTTGAACAATCATTTAATTAAACGTCCTAGGAAGCTGCACATTTAAACAAAAAAAAATCTACTTCATATGTGAAGTAGCTTGCCCTTTGAGAGTTCACCAGGCCCTGGTAATCCCAAGAATACCACACAGATATGTCTCATATAGTTTAGTGAATTAGTTCAAAGAATTAACTGACATGTTGATCCCATTTTCAATGGGCTTGACAATATCGAATCTTCTTTTGTGGTATCCGTTTTGTCAATTCTACTGCAGAACTTAACTGACCCTTAACAAAGACAAAATCTTCCTTTGTCCACAGGTAAAAATCACCTTAGTTTGGACCACCACGGCATATGACAAACAAAATAATGTTTTTTTTTCATTTACAAGGGGGAGATACATAAATATGAAATAATATAGCTTATAAAAATGGAAATAACATACAAGGTTATATGTTATCCTGAAAATGAGCATACCAATGTGTTAGAAAATAAAATCCATTTTCTAATGTAATTGTAACTTGTTCTGCTTATAGGAGACTTGCCATGAAAACACCACCAGGGGTCGCCATAAGTCAGCTGTGACTTGAGGGTACCATTCACACACATATAGGAGGCTACCTTAACAAACCAACTGTCCAAATTCATTTACACTAATCCATTAAAAGCCATACAACCAGTATTTCCAAATAAGAGACAAGGCAAAATCACATTTCTAATCATCAGCGTTGTGCTCATCTCCTTATGGATGGCATGTAATATTAAAGAGTTTTAACAGGTGACACTGCTTACTTTCTGTTTTTCCTGTGTCCGTAACATACATAAATATATTTATTTAAAACATTTATTAGCCGCTTTTCTATCATACAGGAACTCAAGGCAGCTTTTAAAATGAATAAAATAACACTAACCCCCCCCCCCCGCCCCCAAATTTAAAAACACAGTTTAATTCCGCCATTAAGAAAAACTAAGACAATAATCCTAAACAAGTCTACTCCTACTCAGCTCAATTCGATGGGGCTTACTCCCAGGAATGTGTTCTTAGGATTCTACTGTTAATTAAAAGCAGGTCTAACTAATATCATCTTCAGCCTCCTAAACCTCAACAGCGAGACCTGGCGCACCCCCTTGGGGAGGTTGTTCTATAATCATGGGACTGCCACCGTAAAGGCCCTCTCTCATGTACCCACCAGGTGAGCTTCTTTAGCTGATGGTCAAGAGTCTTGTAGCCCCTTTAAGACTAACCAACTTTATTGTAGCATAAGCTTTCAAGAACCACAGCTCTCTTCGTCAGATGCATATTACAATAAAGTTGGTTAGTCTTAAAGGAGCTACTATACTATTTTCCATCTACAGACTAACACGGTAACTCCTCTGGATTTAGCTGATGCGACAATCAAGGGGCCTCTCCCAGTAATCTTAGTTCCCAAACAGGAACATACGGGAGAAGATATTGCAGTCTCAAGCCATGTAGGGCTTTAAAGGACAAAAACAACACTACGAATTGGGCCAAGGAGTTGAATGGTTGCCAATGTAATTGCTGTAGTATCAGGGGGAGTTGCATGCTTCTCAACAGCTGGCCACAACCAGCAGTCCAGCTACAGCATTCTGTACTCGCTGCAGCTTCCAAATACTCTTCAAGGGTATCCCCAAGTCGAGCACATTATAATAGTCCAATCTAGTTGTAATCTGGCGCACCCGCTGAAGTTGGGCAAAAGTACTCCAACCCTCCACAGTCACCTGGTTTTCAAAGGTGGCCGTGTCAAGCAGCACTCCCAAGCTGCAAAGCTGGATCTTCAAGGGGAGTATAACCTCACTCAAGACAGGGGGGATCTCAAGTCCCCGGCCTGCCTTTACTAACCCTCAGTCTTTTCGGGATTAAGTTCTAGCTTGTTCACCCTCATCCAGCCCAATCCTGACATCGTATCGACATCACACGCTAACGCTGCACCTATCCACTTGATTTCTAGCTTATTTTTTCATCTTAGCTGAAGGCTAAAATACTCTACTGCAGTTCTAACATACAGGCAGCCCCTTTGGCTGGGATATGAAGGCTGAGGAATCTGCATTCCTACTTGTGCATAAAGAAGGGAACTCTGACACTCGAAAGCTTACACTCTGAAAGTCTCGTTGATCTCTAAGGTCCCACTGGACCCAAGTCCTGCTGTTCTACTGCAGACCAACACGGCCACCCACCTAGACAGGCAGCAGAATCTCATGGTATGTTTCTTGATGGAAGGTGCCACTTCAGACCGCAATTTCCTTAATTGTATGTTCCTCCATGTTGGAGGGGGAGCACCTTCCTATGCATAGAAACCTAATATTTCAAGCACAATCTTTGCATCTGAGGCCCTCTTCCAGCATCGCCCTCACAGACTGAAGTGGTATTGTCCGGCAAGAGCTTCACCATACAATTGTGGTGGTAGTGTGCCTCAGATCTAGAACACAACAATCCTACAAAACACAGAGAACACACTTTCTTTCAGAGGCCCAACGTTGCATAAAGCTAAGCAGAACAGATGTGTTCAACTAAACAAAGTGTTTTACCCTGCCTATGTGGGCTCTCTGCGGCAATTAAACAACAATATTATTCCCAAGCTGTTCTAATTTCCTCTTCACACTATTGAATTGAGGTGCTGTCTAACTAGAAACAGGTTTGCAAACCTTAGCTTGATTGAAAACATTGAAAGAAAACATGTGCCAAGAGGAAACGGGCAAAACCTATAAGGAAAATAAAAACCTCTTCCCAGCAGAGCTTTGAGAAAGTATTTAAACAATGGAGAATTTAAAAAAGAACTGGCTCACACAACTCCGATCTGAACTCAAAGATAAATTCTGAACTTTGCTCTTTATTTTTATAAGTCTGGGCGGCCTATACAGTCAAAATCGCCAAACACCAAAACATTTGGAGGAAACAGGAAACATCGCACATGCTCTTCATATGTGTCATTTTTTTCTAAAAAGTGAGGTATAACCTGACCTCTGGAGGACCTTAATGTTTATGGGCCAAAGGGAATAATTACCAAAAGTGAAAACAAGTGAGACCAAACCAGAAGAGACAACGCAGGCAGCACATGGCTTCCCAAACAGCCAAAAATCTAAACGTTGGATCAAGGAAGGCATGCCCCATACTTCATCACTTTGCATCAGAGCAAGATAGAAACTGATATTCAGAACTATCAGATTACCGAAAAGAGCTGGGAGAAATACAATCTTTTCACACAAAATTATCTTTATGCCATGAGCAGGTAATTTTAAACAAAGCAGACTGGAGCCCAAGGCATTTAGGGGGTGGATTTCATTACGGCATTGTATCTCCAGCACACAACACTTTTAAAAAAGGATGTATGCTTTTATTCAGGGATGTATTAAATATTTAAGATCAAAATTCTACCTTTTGTACTCCTAATACTAATTTTTCACTGCAGAAAAGCAGCTGGAAACATTAAAACATGCATCCTCATTAAACAACTGGTTGATCCACTTCTAACCAAATTGACACCTCTGAATATTTATATATGTCATTTACAGTCCACCTTTCAATTCTCACTGAGACTCAAGGTGGATTACATAGTGTGAGATTAGTACAGTTAATATTGGAGATGGGCATGAACTGGATAAATGGCAGTTCATTGCAGTTCATGGTTTGCCACATTTCACAAACCATGAATCGGCACGAAATTGCCTAATTCGTGAACCAGTTTGTTTGGTTTGTGAAAACGTCACTTCTAGGGCAGCAGAAGGTCTACGGAAAGCCCCTCCCGCCGTTGCCTAGGAAACTGATTGATCAGTGCCAGGCTGTCTGCAGTGACGAACCAAAAAACGAACCGCTCTAAAATCACAGCAGTTCATTGCAGTTCATCAGAAAACGAGTTCTGATGAACCACCAGATTACGAACCATAAAATGGCCTGGTTCGTGACGAACTCTGGTTCGTGTTTCGGTTTGCGCCCATCTCTAGTTAATATCAAAGACATTTCAATAAATAATGCCATAGGGTAAATAAATACAAGTGTACAAAGACATAGCATTAGCAAGAATCCAATACAGAGTTGAAAAAATGCTGAAAGAGCATAAGCAATTCTAGGATTGACATTAGACAACACATAACTACCCAATGGTCCTACTCAATGCAACAGGTACATAGGCGCATATACATAAAGCAACAGATAGGATGTAAGGCAACACAGTGGTGAAGTTTATGGTCCCTAACTCATTAGAGAAGTATCTCTTTGAGACCACCTCCTTACAATTCAGCCCTTCTATCTGAGTAAAAATCCCTTTTGAATAATTCAGTTTTGAATTGTTTGCGGAAAGCCAGGAGAGTGGGGGCATGTGCTAATACCCACCTTAAATTACTGACATTCCAAGTGTTCTGGTGCGTCATCGTTCAGCATGCATCTTGAGGGTTTGCCCCCCCCCACATACCCAAGAGTAAACAATGAATTTAAAAAAACAAGGAGAAGGAGCGGAGGCTTGGAATTAAATGAACAGAAAATCCAAAGAGAGTTGGTAAAAACCAATCCTGGGATTGAAGGGGATGCGTGGTGGAGGAAGAAAGAGAACCAACGAGCAGAGAAGCTTTGGAAACAATAGAGAAAAGAGAGGTGGTGGGGTAGGAGGGGGCGGGTGTCTGAATTTCACATACTGATTTGGTCTCAGACATTTACAGCTTCTTTTTTAAAAATCCTACCCAGAACTGTGCCGAGAGGTGCTGAACCCCATTTGAATGCTGCTCAGCACCAAGGGAGCACCTGCCCCCCACCCCGATCCAACAGCCTATAAGCAGTTAGCTTAGGAATTACTGGCATACTTTGCGCATACCAACAGACCACTACTGGTCCTTAAAAGGAGAAGGCTGGGATATTCAGGCTCATGCTTCCCCCCCCGCCCCCCCGATCCACTAATGAACAGCTTAACAGTGAAAGGTTACAGTTATATCACAAACTACAATTTGTTCTCTTCCCTTCAAATCAGGATTCAAACTAGAATTAAACTAGAACTTCGGCAGCCTGGTTTATACTGAACAGATCAGAGTTTGTGATTCAATACAAACTATGGTTTCCTGCAAAAGCGGAAGTCTTTCTTCAAGCCATTTGTGAAGAAAGAAGGGAAGGCAGCATGAGAGTCCAAAGATACCCCAGGCTTATTCCCCTAAGGACAAATCACGGCTCATCTGTGTAGGTGAACCCCTGGCTTTTGTGTGAGTGGATGACTCCACATGCATGTGTTTATATTCTGCTATATGGTTTTCCACAGTATTGCTTTCTTTGAATTATTCTTGTCGATGTTATTTAAGAAAATTTAAATCCATTTTTCCATTCAAGGAAGGCACAAAGCAACTTTATAAATTCTTTGGATTATATACTTGGTCAGAGTCATCAGAATACATACTGAGCTCAGTTTAAAGACTGTTTCACTGGTCGTATCTTATTCTCCACCTTCAGAAAGTAATGCACGGGGTGAGGGAAGCATGAATGCTCACAGCAGAGACAGAGGTATTCTGATCACTCCAGATTATTTCTGGAGCATGTTGTGGAAATCCAATCATCCTTCATTAGGATTGCGACATCCTGCATTAGGAATAGGATTGCTCTACAGAGAGCGAGTTTGGTGTAGTGGTTAAGAGTGCGGGACTCTAATCTGGAGAGCCGGGTTTGATTCCCCACTCCTCTGCTTGAAGCCAGCTGGGTGACCTTGGGCGAGTCACAGTTCTTTGGAGCTCTCTCAGCCCCACCCACCTCACAGGGTGATTGTTGTGGGGATAATAATAGCATACTTTGTAAACCACTCTGAGCGGGCAGTAAGTTGTCCTGAAGGTATATAAATCAAATGTTGTTGTTGTTGCTGTTGTTGTGCCACTTCCTTGATGACAAATATTTATATTTCTTAGAAATTTGCTGGGTACTTTTGCTTTTTGAGAGAGAGAGAGAGAGAGAGAGAGAGAGAGAGAGAGAGAGAGAGAGAGAGAGAGAGAGAGTATGGTGCAGGGGATAGAGTGTCGGTCTACGATCTGGGAGAACCAGGTTTGAATCCCCACTCTGCCATGGAAGCTCGCTGGGTGACCTCGGGCCAGTCATACCCTCTCAATCGGATGTGCACAGTCACACACACATCTTGCCATAAGCAGAAAGTTGGCTACATTCAACCCAAAGGACTCAGTTTCACTGCATGACTCGATATTCCACAATAACAATGTGTCAGCCACATGCTTAAACAGAACGGCGTTGCCCAAATGTTTTGAATGTCATACAGATGCCGTTCAGCCACTAAAGAATCTAAAGTATATACAGCTAAAGTATCACCTTTAGCTATATACACTCATAATGCCAATGTTCTAATAAAGCTCACTTATGGTTAACTTTCCCAAGTTCGGCTTAAATGCAATTATGTAAAACAGGAAATGTCACCATGGTAAAAGATTAGACAATGGAACAAGATAACCAAAAAGCTGCCAGAAGTGCTGTCAATAGACCTATTCAAATCAGGAGAAGTCATCCATCTACTAACTGCTATTTAGGAATAATTAACTCAATTGGAGAACAATGGGTGGTGATAGGCCAGCCTGCTCATTAGGGGCAAAGTTTGGGCATTAATGATTATACAACAACTGAGTGCTGGGGGGTGGGGAGAAGTTTTTTAAAAACAGAGGAAGGAATTTGGCTGAATTTATATTTGACATTTGGCAACTGTCAATAGCAACCGAGAGAGTGTAGAGTGTCACGGAAAATAAAAGTCTAGTAGCTTGATAAAGTTAAGCAGCAAGAAGGCCTCAAAAAACAAAAACAAAATTTTAAAAAATTTAAATATAGACAAACATGCAGCCATTGTTGGTACATTTCCGACAGACATCACTGAGTGAGAGGGGAGGCTCCCCTGAAATGAAGGACAATAATTCCGGGGGAAGAAGCTGCCGCACAAGCAGATCAATCAGGGTAGGCTCAAGTTTTCTGAATTTTTATGCCAGCTACAAAACTTTCCCATTTATAAAATGCATCTTAGTTGGCCAGCTGGCAGAAACAGTGACACTATCCGAGTATATTTACATGAGAGACAGCGAAGTCATAGATTCCTTCAAGAAGACTCGGCAGCCATAAATTGGCTTTATGAATGCGAGATACAGTATAGACCCTGTATTTTTTAATTTATTTATTGGTTTACTTCACTTATACACCATTTTTCTTCCAAATGGCAACCCAAGGTAGCTTGCATAATTCTCTCCTCCATTTTATCCTCACGATGACCCAGTGAGGTAGGTTAAACTGAGAGGATGATGTGACTGGCCCGAGGTCCCCCAGCAAGCATCCACGGCAGAATGGGGATTCCAACCTGGTGGTCCTACTACTCCAACATTCTAATCACTACACCGTCCCGACTCGTGTATTGCTACTGAGAAATTTCCCAATGTTCTTGTTTATGGATCTAATGGCACACCTTTATTTTACATGCACAGCGTTCATTTTTAAAAGGACAATCTCGTAGAAGAAACCTAGCAATGCATCTTGTTCAGTTCTTCACAAACCCTTGAAATTCTTTATGTGCAAGGTTTCCATTAATTACATACACATAAGGATAAGCTGTGAGTAGGATCTATTTGGGATAGTAAGAACTATTAGGGAACCAAATCAACACAAGAGATTCAGGGCTTGGAGAACAACCAGGCCCTTTTTTGACATTACACGGGTGACATTGGGGCCACTGCTGCATGGCAGGTTCCACTTCCAGCAATTCACAAGGTAACTTACGAAGCCCTTGAGGTATTAGGAGGACGCTGACAACCAATGCCAGTCAATGCTGATGTGGAAAGGAGACATTGCATACCCTCCTCTCACATCAAAGAGCCAGTTTGGCGTAGTGGTTAAGAGAGGCAGGACTCTAATCTGGAGAGCCAGGTTTGATTCCTCACTCCTCCACTTGAAGCCAGCTGGGTGAGACCTAGGGTCAGTCTCAGCTTCTAGGAGCTCTCTCAGCCCCACCCACCTCACAAGGTGTTCTGTTGTGGGGATAATAATAGCATACTTTGTAAACAGCTCTGAGTGGGTGTTAAGTCATCCTGAAGGGAGGTATATAAATCGAATGTTGTTGTTATCATCATCATCATCACCTGGTGCCTTCCTCACTGTTCTAGCAGCATGATTAAGGAGCTGCGTTACAAATATTCCACAGCCCCAGTGTAGCTTAAGAGCAGGCTTTGTTTCTCAGACTCCCCACTTCTGCTTCAACCACCAAAACAGAGGCGCTCATGGCTCCAACCACAGTGGGAATATGGACTTCCCATTTCATGTTCTGATGGGGCAAATGCTGGACTCTGTTCCCAAAGAATGGGAAGAGTCAAGGGCCAAACGACTGTGTTGGCTTTTCTGTTGGAAAAAAAAAAAAAGCTTGAGCCAATGGGGTTCTACTTAAAGGCAGAAGACACTGCCCTTGGCTGAATGGGAGTTCAGCCTTTAAGATCAGAGAAGCTTTTTTTAAAGCTTGGGAGAGGTGATTCATGAGTTCTCATCACTGCAGGGTTTTATTAAAGGCTGTTTATTAAAGGGTGGGATCTCACGTCTTTTGGTGAGTTCTCTCTCTCTCTCTCTCTCTCTCTCTCTCTCTCTCACACACACACACACACACACACACACACACTCACACACTCACACACACACACACACTAATTAGGGAGCAGGAAACTGACTGCATCGCACCAAGCTGGCATTTCTTCAGGACAATAGCAGCACGAACTCCCTCTGGCCCCCTCTTCGGATATGTTGACAAAGCAATATGGTTTCAGTGCCTAATGAGCTGCTACCGAGAAGGTTGACTGGGGAAATGGGGGAAGCCCCGTACAGACTACAAAGAGGAGGGAACCTGAAATGCCCAAATCAGCTCTCTTGTGCTGTAAGGTACTGAACCGAAAGTTTTCACTGAGAAAAATGTTCTGTAATTTAAAGGATGTCGTTTCTAAAGCAAGCGGTGTCTCCAGATCTCACAAAAATCGTACTTTTCACACTCAGATTCTCATCTCATTAACCATAAAGCTGACTGAACACCGTGGTGTCCTATTTGGCCTACTGCGTTAGGTCTGTGTATACCTGAAACACCCCAATAAAACCTTCCTTTGGAGCCAAACCAATGCTCAAGTTGAGGCTTCCACAGCCTCAATTTGGAAGTCTGATTAATAGCTTGAATAGCTCTGCTTAGCCCAGGCTGGTCAGAGCTCGGAAACTAAACAGGGTTAACCATGGGCAGTTCTTGGATAGGAGACCACCAAGGAAGGTTGAGGTTGCTATGCAGAGGAAAGCAACAGCAATCTACCTCTGCTCTTCTCGACTGGAACGCTGTGTGGATGGGGTCTGCCGTGAGTCAGCTGCGACTCAACAGCACGTTCTTCTTCTTGGTGAACCGCAAGCACGCACACACACATATGGCAAAAGTAATGAGGCACGGCAACAGTTACCACACTCCTGCAAGGCTCCAAAATCCAGTAGCAGCTGCAAGGCAACCAGTTTCCAGTAGCCTGAACATATGGAAGCCTCTCAAAAAATAGCAATAGTTACATGTCTATTTCTGTGTAATGAATGGAAAGACAGGCCTGCTGCTATAATAGGAGCTTCTATAGAGGAGACTAATTGATGCCATATGTTTGTATAAATTGCTATACCAGATGTACCCCTTAGGAAAAAAAAAATACATGTTCCTGTTTTCCCCCAAAAAAAACATTTGGGGAAAAAATGAGTTAAAGTACAAAGCAATTTACTAGATAGTAAAATATACTGCAATGGGCATTTATCACCACGTTACAAAAATATACAGAATCCTGACACACCCTAGTAGGGCTTGGCGAGAGAATCTGAATTAAGAGCAATGCTTACAGTCACAATCCAGCAGCTACAAGCTGTGCACGCACAGCTGGGCAGTTGTGTTTATACTGTTATGGTTGTGCTCTCTGTGGCCAAAAAAGACAAAATGCCATTTAACCTCACTGTGTTTAAATTCAGTTAGTGGTTTGGCAGAGAGCGGCCAAAGGGAAAACTGCACACAAAATGAGCAAGACGCCAGATTCCCAAGAAAGCAAATTACTGACTGGCAGAGAGAGAGTTAAAGGGAAGGCAGACAATGTTTTTAGAGCAGCACAGCTCTCTCTGCTCCGAATCCAAACATACCTATTCCTTTCCAAACTCCAGTGCTGAAAAGACTGCACATTTCAAAGCAGGAGCTAGCTGTGCATAGCACCGGTAGGCTGGACTGCTGTGATGTTCCCAAGAAATCCCTCCCTCGTCTCCAAGCAGGTTTTCACTTTTTAAAAAATGAGGAGGGCATCAAATGAATTGACAGATGCGTAAATCTTCATAAAGTGCTCCTGAAGATTAACAAAAGCAGGTAGGCCACTTGTAGTATGGAAGAGAGGCCAGACTGCTAAGCCAGCATTCAGTTCACTTGTATATACATCTGCTGTTTTAGTGCAAAGTTAGACAACACTTTTCCAAGATCTCAGCACTGAGATGCAACATCCATTCTTTAATTTCAGTTTTCCAGGACGCAGCCTGGGACTTCTGCATGAAAAGCCTCTAAGCCAGTGCCTTCCCTCTCTCAATAGATTTCTAAGCAGAGTAACTGAGGCAAAACAGTTACTTGTGCAATCTTTACACACGTTGGCATAGTATGGAACTTAATGAGTAAGAGCAGTGGAATTTTATTTCAAGTCCTTTTGAGACCAACATTTTCTAAGGTATAAGCTTTCATCACAAGTCACAGCTCACTTTGTCAGATACAAATAAGAATGAAGATCCAGCCCTTATTTTCAGTTCAGAGGACGGTAAGAGCCAGTCATTCCTATTTATATCTAAGGAAATGAGCTTGGACTCATAAGGAAAACTTGTACTTTGATAATTTTCTCGGAGTGTATTTATTAAGACATTCCTACATAACCTTTTCTTGGGTTCAAGGCAACTTTTGATAACAGATTAAAAAACATTTGCAGTTAAAATCAAAATAAAATAACCTCCAAATCTCAGTAAGGTGCTATTGGACTTAAATTTTGTTCTGCTACCGCAGCCTAGCAAGGCTACCCACCTGAAACTATCATGTTAGTCTGAGAACATGCGGCCTGCACTCCCCAAGAAGACGAGGCGCAGGCACCTACTGTCATCCCTCTCTCCTTTCGCCACGAGACAAACATCTGGCTTCATCGGGGTAAGAACCTTTGCCTCAGCAGCAACTGAATCCTAGAACGGCTTCCACTTTATTTATTTTTTACTATTTTATTAGCTTTTTAACCCGTTCTTCCTGCAAGCTGCCCAGACTGTTTTTGGAGCTAATTTTTTTGGGTTGAGGGCCTATATTTAGCCCATTGAGAAGCTGGTGGGCCCACACTTAAAGACATGGACCTCCAAGGTCAACTATGGGGTCAAGTGAGGGCTCAGATCAAGATTTTTTTTAAATTCTGGGGAAACATGAATTTTACTTCACTGGTAGCAGCTGGTGAGAGAAGCCAGTTTGGTGTAGTGGTTAAGAGCGCGGGACTCTAATCTGGAGAGCCAGGTTTGATTCCCCTCTCCTCCGCTTGAAGCCAGCTGGGTGACCTTGGGCTAGTCACAGTTCTCTGGAGCTCTCTCAGCCCCACCCACCTCACAAGGTGTTTTCTTGTGGGGATAATAATGGCATACTTTGTAAACTGCTCTGAGTGGGCATTAAGTTGTCCTGAAGGGCGGTATATAAATCGAATGTTGTTGTTGTTGTTGTTGTTGTTGTTGTTGTTGTTGTTTTCATTCATTCTTCCCTGGGTCTGGGGAACAAGAGTACTAGATATTCTCCTTGCTCTAAGAAAACAGGGAGTAGTTACTGAGGCTACCTTCTGTTTTATTCAGTCTTAGTATAGCAGTGAGACCTTCTGGGCTCCAGTAGTCTTTTTATTTCTCATCTGTTAATATATTTGGCAAAGCAATGGAGAGAGGGTTTAAGGGGTGGCGTTCATGGAACGGCATCTGATTTGCACGCAGAAGGTCCCAGCATTTCAAAGGATCAGGTAGCAGGTGGTGTGAAAGATTTCTGCCTAGACAAGGAGTGCCAATCATAACAGACAATAGCAGCCCTCACAGACCATTGATCTGTCTCAGTATAAGGATTCTCTTGACGTACTTTCTGATCCTCCATCTAACAGAGTCAGCAAGTTCAGAGAAGCCATTTCGGGATTGGCACTGGAAAGGTATGGCACTACATGGGCACTGGAACGGTTTGGCACTACATGGGCACACACAAAGGTTGCATCAGGCCAACGGAGGCAGTATGGGTGCTGGCAAAGCAGCCGCAACTCCAAGGGACAGCCGCAGCACCCAATTTCCCTGAGCCCCAGGACAGACTGCATTTGCTGACGTCCTCTGTTAGCTGTGCTCTGGCCTGAATCCACCACGTTCTACCATCTTTTCAGGCCATGTCTCTGCACCCCATGGCATACCCGGGTAGCAGTGTTTTTAAAATCACCCCACTTGTACGTGTGCTGGTGTAACCGACGAGTATGAATCTTTTAGGAGCAGGACTCTTAAGCACTTGCAGATGTCCGAGCTCATCACAAGCTGACGATGTCCCCGTAGCATTCCAAACCGCTTTCCTTCCAGCTGAAATGTTTGGGGTCACTGCATTTCCCAACGCATCCTACATTTAGATGGTGCTATGAGTTTCCAGGAAATGCTTTCTGCAATTGTTCCATAGCATAAATAACCAGGATTTCCTACTCTCTAAACCCACACTGGCTTGTAATTTTCACATCTGTCAGTTCATTTCTCATTATTCCTTGGCTTTCCTGGATAGGACGCATGCCAGCCAAATGCATTGTTCAGACAAGTTCTGGAAAGCACAGAAGGGGCAAAGGGAATCTCAATTTATTCCTCCTGCAGATTGTTGATTTGCAATCTGCGTATATTCAGCTGGAACCATCAACAAGATTAAAGGATCTGTCTGCATTAGAGCACCTCCATTACAATTGCTTAACACTGTTTGCATTTCCTGCCTCCCCCTACATTTGTGTTACCTGTACATGAACTTTCTCCTCTACAAAAAGGAAGAGGCTGCTCTTTGGAGTGAATTGGATTATTATTCATGTGAGTGCCAACATCTTCATGGACCTGGATGCTTCCTGCCCTTCCTTTTTTCCACCTCTATCTCCTGATGACACTGGAAAGCTAATGCTGGAAGTTGCAGGACTCACACAGACAAAAAAGCCAAGTGACTGGGAGGGCTGCAGGGATTAGGGGCAACCTGGGAAAAGCTGTCCCATCCTCTCTTCCATCAGTGATGCTTCAGTTAACACAAGGAGTTTTGATGACTCAAGTGAAAGGCATGGGAGATTTACTCAAGTTCCCACTCCTCAATACACCCTCCCGCTTGCTCATCATTGGCTCCAACCTATGTTTTAAAAATCCTAATTTTAATACACACAGCTTAGGCAGCATAGAAGCAATATGTTTTGCAGGGTTTGATTTTGAGTTGGATCCCACAAGTCTGTTTCAGTGGCAGAGGCATTTTCCTCTGGTGGAAGGCATGATGGAAGGCTTCTTCCGCCAGAGGAAAGTACCTACACAATCCAGCAGGATTCAACCCCCTGCCCTTCTCTTACTTTAAAAAAAAAATCTCCTTTTAGACTTCTATCCATCACTTTATAGGGATGAAGACTGATATGGACATAGTTAAAATTGCATAAGAATTGTGAATTCTCATCTGAATCTATATTCTAGTTGGGAATATTTGAATTCTTAGGGTAGCATAAGACCCATTACACAGAACGATACAAATCTTCCACATTATTGCTATGCATGCAGTTGACTAAATGCACAAAGACTGGCACAGAAACCAGTATGAAGCGGCTGACACTGTCATCAGCCCTTATGATGTAATCAGAGGGAAAATTCCAAAGTATTAACTTGCCGTTAATCTTCATTTTGTCAAGAGTTAAAATTCTTCAAGCCATCATGTCAGCAGCATTACAGGGACGCGGGATTTCTAGGAAAGTATTATTTCTCACACTCTGATTAAGCATTCCAGAGAATCTTTACTATACTCAAGTTTCCACGAAAAGTTAGATTTTGAGACAGGGCCATAATTTAATCTTGATTTAATCCATTTCTGAAAATCAGGGTCTTGAAGTCAAAATGCTTTCTAAACTAACATTTGGCGATGCAGAGGCATTAACTGTAGAAATTAAATATAGGTAACAAAAGGGGGGAAATAGATTTTAAAACGGACATTTGCTATCTTCTTCGCTAATTAACATGACAGGCAAGAAAGCATTCAGATAACAAGAAATGGAAACTGGAGATGATCAAACTTATCCGTGAGAACAGAACTTTTGAACCCACGATAATAATGACATCTTTGTGATAGGAAGGAGAGGGGTGAGGAGAGATCAGATATCTAGGATCACATCACCATTTTTCTTCTACAATATGCCTGTGACTGGGGCCTGGCATGCCCCCGAGGCTCATTCTATATACAGAGAGAGAGAGAGAGAGAGAGAGAGAGAGAGAGAGGATGCTGAGAACATTAATTAACAGTGCAATCCTTAGAAGAGTTACTCCAGTCTAAGCCTACTGAAATCAATGGGCTTAGACTGGAGTACATCTTCTTAGCATTGCAATGGAAATCAAAATCAGCTTCACTTTCACCGCTCTTTCAGACGAAATGGAAGCAGTTTATAAACAGGGTCTCTCTCTCTCTCTTTCATGCACTGCATATATTGCCAAACAGATAGATTGTTGCCCCTTCCCCCCCCCCCCCGGGCAAGAGTGAAAAATAAAAGACGGCACAATAATTCAATAGCAATAATTCAAGAGCATCGATTCATTTTGCATTCAAAGGGGGCTGTTAAGGTTTAATGTTTTGTTTACAAGCATCTAAACCCATGCAGTAAAAGAAGTAGCATGTTGCTGCATTTAATGTTATCTTCTTGCATCCAACTCTTCCCCGAAGGAAAAGTTTTATTAACCACAAAAACCAAAAGTCATCTAAAAAGTCTCACAGAATAATGTGGAATCAAACATATGTTGCTTCAGGGGAAGGGGGATTTCTATTAAATACCAGTCACTTTTTTAATGTAAATTCATCCATGCATCAAAATGGCATCTGCAGAGATGGAAATGACATCCGCTTAGATGGAAACAAGATACATTTATTTCATTTATATGCCACCTTTCTACCCAATGGGGACCCAATGCACCTTACATGGTTCTCTTTTCCTCCATTTTATCCTTGTGACAACCCCAAGGAGGTTAGGCTGAGAGTGTGTGACTGGCCCAAGTGGAAAAGTGGGGATTTGTACCTGGGTCTCCCATATCCTAGTTTGACGCTCTAACCACTATGCAACACTGGCTCTCCTTCCATATCAACAAGTGGCAAAATTATGGAAGAGTAGGGATCTGCCTCCATCTTGCTGAGCCATGAATCTTTGCTACTAAGCCCTCTTCCTATTCTTCACTTTTACTCTGTCTCACATGCATACACACTCATGTCCCACTTACACCAACCCCATTCACATGGTCATCATATCATCTCTCTCTCACAAGCACACATACTTCTGTCATGTCATTCACACACGGATGTACATTTCCCCATCCTGTTTTCAACCATGTACCTTTACAGCTGCAGACATACACACCCCTATCATTCATGAATTGCCTCAGCCATACTGAAAGCTCACGCACAAAACTCTCACACACATACTTACAGATCCTCCTCTCCACTGAGGCATATATACTTCCCATACCTTAAGAGATCTGACCACTGCTCACAGATACACTGATGTCATCAGAGGATGGCCCAGGCAAGCCTGACCTCGTCAGATCTCAGAAGCTAAGCAGGGTCGGCCTTGGTTTGTAATTGGATGGGAGACCTCAAAGGAAGACCAGGGTTGCAGAGGCAGGCAACGGCAAACTACCTCTGTTAGTCTCTTGCCTTGAAAACCCAAGCAAGAATCACCATAAGTCAGTTATGACTTGATGACACTTTCCACCACCACCATAAGAGGATGCTAAACTGTGCTGTGGCTGATTTCCACCACCACCCTTCTTCAGATTTCAGGAGACGCATGCCCCAAGACACTGAGGAAGGTGCCTGAGAAACACAGTATTACGACCCCATCCCATCCCGTCTCGATACTTGGGATTCCGGAGCAAGATTTGGGTCCAGCACCACCTTAAAGACCAACTAGATGTCCAGGTAGGAGCTTCTGAGAGTCAAAGTTTTGACACTTGAAAGCTCATACCCTGGAAATCTAATTGGTCTTTAAAGTGCTACTGGACCTGAATCTTGCTCTTCTACTACAGACCAATACGGCTACCCACCTGAAATTAAGATCCCTGAAAGATCAGAACAAGTTTAGTACATTTTTAAGGGGCAGGCTACACAGACTGCATACCCATCTTCACAGGACATTCAGTACTCAAAAGGTTGGAGGGCCCTATCACTAAACTCTCTTCCACTAAGTCTTCCTTCAACAGAGAAAAACTTCCTGCAATAAAGAATGACTTTTCTTATGGAAAAAGGTTTTATCTGATGAAGGCCAAACAAAAAATTGTTGAATGAAGTTTATTGATGAACAACTTGGTGGAAGGGAGTCATATGATCCAACCAAAAGTTTCCAGTCCTGTCCCACTTTCAGTGCTCATAATTTTCCACTGGTGGAAGTTGCTAATTACAGTAACTACATCTAAGCCACTCAAGTACTGGCAAGAGAGATTCTAGGGAGCAACTTTAACCTAGCAAAAGTCCCAACAGGGCTCCCTTCACCAAAGAGATAAACTGATGGAATAAACCAGGCTGTACAGTATGTCTTTCAACAAAGTACTTACCAATCATATCCATCAACAAAAAGAATAAGGAGTTTGGAAAAGGCAATCAAGGAGATACAATAAAAAACTCAATTCACTTGTACTGAGGGGCACCTGAGACCATTTAGTGCAATCTTGTGTAGAATTACTCTGGTCTAAGCCCATGGATTTCAGTGGCTTTAGACTGGAGTAACTCTGCATTAAGATTATTCTCCAAGACTCATACTGGGCTCAGTTTCTCTCTGTAAACAAGTGAGCAGCTCTTTGACACATTTGGAGTCTAAATGAGCTAAGCCTAACATGGAACATTTTACAGGCCCCCAAACCCCCAGCTACCTGCTCTAGGGACTCTGAAACAAATTCATTCAGCAGTGCCTGTCAGACAGCTGCCTTGATATTGCTTCAACCCTGGCCATCTCCCAGTTGTTTGGCCGCCCTAAGCAACATGATCTGGGTAGAAATCACAATGCTATTAGCGCATTCATTAGAACACAGATGGGCAGCAGAGACGGACTTGAAAAATTCGGCTTTCAGTAATAATCTGGATGCAGGCCAGATCCATCTCCACCTAATGTTGAAAATGTCTGCATTTAGAGATCTGTTTTGACCCCAGCAGGCTAACACAGAAAGGTGTGCAAGGCCAGTCCTAGAAACCAAGTTGGCCGCTTGCCCTGAAAGAATAGAAAGATGCTGGGAAGGATCTGGAGGCCAGCTTCACAATGTTTTGGGAAAACAAATCCCTCCTTACCACAGCAACCAAGCATCACTCCCTGTCCACAGCCAGCCACAGATCTTCTTCACGGATATGGATATCTTATACATCCAGTTTCACACTACTTGTCTGCTGCTAATATACTGGGGGTCAACTGCCATGTTCTCCTCAGAGCAAAACGCTTTAGGCAGAAACAGGCACTCATTTAAAGCAATTACTTCCACTTTCTTCTACTACTCTCTATCTATGGCACACAACTAGTTAGGATGCCAGTTTTCTTGTTGTTGTTTTTAACTTTTGCTTGATTGAATCTGCAGGAAATGAGGGAGCCCATCACTGGATTCATAAATAAGGAGAACGTTGCTTAGCAACAAGCAAACAGTGTGGCTCCCTCCAAGAACTATCCGAAGGATCATACCATTTCGGGCAACGTCCATGAGGAACACAGTTGCCTTTGTCCAACAAACTGTTATTTCCAACTTTCTGTACATCTGATATAATTTGGCAGAAGACAGAAATTATGTTATGAAACAAGACTCCTTAAGAGCAAAGGCTCTGCTTCGTTTCTTGGAAGTTTGATAGGCTTTCAAGAGTTAGGAATTTAAGACCCATCTCCCTTCATGATGGTCCTCAAACGAAACTCAATGTCTCAGCTGAAAGTAAAAACAGCCGGGCCAGAAGTAGCGCACCACGGAAGGGGTGGAGCCTGCCTTGGCCATCCTGGCCTTCAAAGGCTGGTGGTGGGCCAGCGGGGTGGGAGGCTAGAGAGGGAGCCATAGGAGGTTCTAAGCAACCACAGAGAGAGAAGGGTGGAGGCTCCCAAGCTTGAGACTGCTCTGTGAAAAACCAGCAGTTTTGTTCTCAACAGTTCTGGAGCAGTGCCTCCGGAAGACCAGGTAAGAGGGGAAGCCGATGGCAACGTGCCTTAGTGTAGTAATGTTGGAAGGTAGCAAAGCGGCTATACCTGCTAAAGCCAAAGGAGGAGATCCAAGAGGCTGGGGAAAGGCCCACCTCAACTCAACTCACCTCGGTGAGGAGGCTGCATTTGGTGAGGGCCTGACAGTCCAGGATAGGGATAGGGGGAGCCTGGGATAGTCAGGAGGAGGCCAAGGAATTGGCCCAAGGGAAGGCCCATCGATGGGAGGGATACTGAGCAAAGCGACAGGCAACCTCCCATGGGGGAGGTATGAGGGAACCAAGAACTGTGCTATAAACAAGACCTAGAGGACAGACAGGGACTCCTGGGCCAAGGAGGAAGATATGGGGACCCTTCCTCATTTGTAGAGAAAGGAACTTGGTCTGAGGCCACAAGAAGACATGATAATAGAAACCAAAAGCACCGAGAAACTCTGGTAATTAGAATTTTTTAAAAATACAGCCTGTTGCTCTTAAAGTAAATTCCCAGTTCTCTTAAATTATGTTGAAGTCTAATGAAATCTTTATTGAATGCAACAACAGTCTACGTAATGCTCAGGAGGTGAAAGGGGTGACCTCTGATCCAATACGCATTTTCCAAGAAGTGAGCTTTGATGGAAATACTTCAGGAACAGTGAGAGAAATATGTTGAATCCTGAAGGTAATTATATTCTTAAATTTCATTACCTCCCCTGATACTATTAGGCTTCTTAGAGATCAGACAGCTTCAAGCCTGTAACCAGTCCTGAGGTAAAACCATTCCAAAAGTTATCTCTCTCACTTGGATGAATGACACTTGGCAACAACATGGCCAAAGCCTTTGCCAAAACACTGTCAATAATTCTGTAATCTATATGTAAACAGCTAATAGGACAGCTTTCAGGATAAAAAACATCTGATTTCTTATGTGGAAAGGCTGACAAAAGAAAACTATGTTCCTAGCCGGAGAGACCAAGGAACTGAATCCCTTGGCATGTAGAAAACCTGTAAGCAGGAAGTGAGGGGAGAGATTTCCCTCAAATATTCAGCCTTATGAACTGCAAATCCATCTGGTCTTGGAAACAGGCCAAACCTGAGGAGTCCTTAGTGATTTCTCTCTCTCTCTCTTTTTTTTTGGAATAGTATTTGTTTAAAATACATTTCACATACTGCTACTTAGGGATCTATAACTGGTTCAAGACTACTCTTGCTTTTCTCCCCCAACCTGCAAATTTAACCAACATTTACCCTATAGGCAGAAAAAATATATTTTCTTACTTATCAAGTGATAACCTACATTAGGCTGAAGAAGTTCCTCAAGGACCCTTCTTCCACCTTATACAGCTCTTCCATTGGAGGAAAGACTACTTAAAATTGGAGGAAGACTACAAACGTTGCTTAGTGGAATGATAGGATATGGGCCATCATATCTAATTTTTACAGTGCTTACTATGGTATAAGGTGCTATATCAAGGCACACCTTCAGGCTTCTAACCTATACACCCCACCTGCTCAGTCTTTTATAACAATCAGTCTACCATGTCTGACTTTCCCTATCAAGGTGGCACTTCAGAGCTGAAAGTGAACAGTTGGAATTTCACAGCAACCTTTAATTTTTTTCCCCATTCTGCTCCAATCGCATTTTTAGTCAGAGCACAGTTTAACCATCCAGCCAATCTTTCAAGCTGATCTCTTCACATCTACAGATCAGCAGACATTAGGAGCAAAGGTGAAAAATTAGAGAAGACAAGAAAAGAAAACAGAACAAAAGCCTAGCTGGAAACAGTAAAGGGTCGCAGAGAATATTCCTCATGACTCTAACGCCGCTGTGGTCAAAGAAAAACTAAATGGCAAGGTGGGGCATCATTTAGGCACATCAAGTTGGGTAGGGCAACACTTGAATTGAAATCTAGAATATTCCAAACTCTGCTTGGCACAGGTGCAGAGACCCAGTACCATAGCCAGGCAGAGACCAAACAGAAGACAAGATCTTTCTGTTATACTTATGGTTTTCAAAGTGCACAAAGGAAACACCAAATATCAACATAGGCATGCACAAGCCTCTCCTAGACGTATGCTCTATTTCATACATGTTGACTAAGCAAACAAGCGAAACCACTATTGTGATCCTCTCACTGTAGCACTGATGTTCTGTGCTGGGGATTTAAGCATGCTGTGCTAGGTGTACCAAGCTCCAGGTGGGGGTGGGGTTCTCCTGGAATTACAACTAATCTTCATACTACAGAGCTCAGTGGAAATGGCAGCTTCAGAGGCTAGACTCTACAGCATCACATCCTTTCTGAATTCCCTCCCCTCCCCAAACTTTACCTTCCCCAGGCAGTGCCCTTAAATCCCCAGAAATTTCCCAAGCAGGAGTTGGCAACCTTATGCTGTGCTCCTAAAATAGCCACAAGCTCTACACTTTGTGGCTATGTCTGTCCTTGTGTTAAACTCTAGATGTTGTTTATGAGTTCATTTCCCCTAGTAACCCACAAACTATACTTCATGAACTTTGTGAACTCTGCTTACAATACATAAAGTATTGTACTTTATACATAAGCAGAAGCATATATTCTCTATTCTAGAGAACCCATCCTTCCTAGGAACTGCAAGCAGATAATTAAATATGCAGAAGTAGAGGAGGGGGGGAATAAAGGTGCCCAGGTTGAACCAAGACTCTGCCAAAGGGTGCTCAGAGTTTGCTCAAGACATTTTGGCATCTGAAAACAAAATCCAAGAGGTACCTCCCCTACCACCAATACTGTTAAATAAATCAAATAATTGGCATTTTACTGCCATGTATGTATACATATATGTATGGTCCGCCTTTCTCACTGAGTCCCAAGATAGATTACACAGTGCAAGTAAAATACAATATAATCAACAGCTAGGATATTCACCGAGCAAAATACAATAATAAACAACAGTTAGGACATTCAGTGAGCAGATACAATAGGGATGATAGCAGAAAACTCTGAGAACAAGCATAAAATGAAGCATAACTAATTAAATGGCACGTTTAGCAATGTGGAAGCTCCCTAGTAGGTGCATATCTACATCAGCAGACAGAACCCAATGTCATAGTCTACAGTCCCTATCTCTACCAAGTCATCTCTCTGAGTTATTTCTTATGACACAGCACTCTAAGCTGGGTAGAAAGCCCTCCTAATTCAGTTTTACATAGTTTGTGGAAAGCCTGGAGAGTGTGGGAGTGTTCCTGATCTTGTCTGGCAGGCCATTCTATAAGGTGGGGGCTACCACAGAGAAAGCAGATGTACAGGCAGCTGTGGATTCTGCCCTACTGCAAGGTGGTCTCCGCAGAAGGCTCTATTCAGTTGAGCAAAGCCATGAAGTGCTCAGGACAGTCATGACTTTGAACTGAACCCGGTAACTGATGAGCAGGTACAACAGGAGTGACAGCAGAATGGGAGTAATATACATGCTCCATCTAGCTCCTGAGAGTAAATGCACTGCAGCATTCTGCACCAGCTGGACTCTCCGAGTTGACTTTGAGGGGAGACCTATGTAGAGTGCATTACAGTAGTCTAGTCTTAATGTTACTGGGCCATGAATCCAGGTGGCCAGATTGGCCATACCAAGGTAGGGGGCCATCTTGCAGACTAGCCTGAGTTGGGAGAAAGCCTTTTATTAATGGCACCCACAATCTGACTCATGGTGGAGCTGGATTCAATGGTATTCCAGAGGTGGGTGGCTTGCATCTGACGAAGAGAACTGTGATTCTCGAAAGCTTATGCTACAGTAAAGTTGATTAGTCTTAAAGGTGCTACTGGACTCTTTTCTGGATAGCTGTAGGCAGCAAAGACATGGAAGAGTTGGCAGGGTGGTTCCTTTCTCCTTCCCCAGGCAGTTTAATCTTTGCTCTAAAAACCCACTTGGAGGAACCTTGTGAACAATGTACACAAATGTATTGTCGAAGGCTTTCACGGCCGGAGAACGAGGGTTATTGTGGATTTTCCGGGCTGTATAGCCGTGGTCTTAGCACTGTAGTTCCTGACGTTTCGCCAGCAGCTGTGACTGGCATCTTCAGAGGTGTAGCACCAAAGGACAGAGATCTCTCAGTGTCACAGTGTGGAAAAGAAGTTGGCGGGTAATTTATATCTACTCAGGAAGGTAGGGTTGGGTTGAGTCATCCTGTAAGAGTTTGCCAGGGTGTGGAATACTAATGGAGGGAGGCTCCACTGTATCCTGAGGAGGTTCTTTTGCATATGGATTGGTGCTTGATATGCTAATCTTCTCTGTAGGGCTATTGTCGGGTATAGAGTATTTTGTTAGCCTGGTGTTTTTCAGGACTGGAAACCATGCTCTATTCATTCTTAAGGTAAACTTGTCCACAGCTGCAGGGTATGCGGTATACTCCTGCAGAGGTGAGGGGGTCTCTACAGTCTTTTGCTGATCGTAGCATCTGTTGTATTTTTCTGGTGGGTCTGAATACTGCTTGAAGGTTGTGCTTTTTCATAAGCTTTCCCATCTGATCAGTGATTCCTTTGATATATGGCAAAAACACTTTTCCTGTGGGAGACTGTTTTTCCTTGGTTGTTAGATTTATCCTTGGTTTAATTGCTCTTCTGATTTCATTTCTGGAGTAGCCATTTGCTCGAAGTGCATTGGTGAGATCCTCTCACCTCTGCAGGAGTATACCGTATACCCTGCAGCTGTGGACAAGTTTACATCAGGACCACAAAGCGTAGCATCCAGACAAGAATAAAAGAACATAAAAGACACTGCAGACTTGGCCATCCAGAAAAATCAGCAGTGGCTGAACATAGCCTAACTCAAACAGGACACAGTATCCTATTCCATGACACTAAAATACTGGACAACACTTCCAACTACTTTGTCAGTTTGCACAGGGAAGCCATTGAAATTCCTAAGCATAAGCACAATTTCAACAGGAAAGAAGAGACCTTAAGAATGAATAGAGCATGGTTTCCAGTCCTGAAAAACACCAGGCTAACAAAATACTCTATACCCAACAATAGCCCTGCAGAGAAGATTAGCATATCAAGCACCAATCCATATGCAAAAGAACCTCCTCAGGATACAGTGAAGCCTCCCGCCATTAGCATTCCACACCCTGGGAAACTCCTACAGGATGACTCAGCTCAGTCCAACCCCTCCTGAGTAGATATAAATGACCTGCCAACTTCTTTTCCACATTGTGACACTGAGAGATCTCTGTCTTTTGGTGCTACACCTCTGAAGATGCCAGCCACAGCTGCTGGTGAAACGTCAGGAACTACTGTGCAAAGACCACAGGCTATACAGCCTGGAAAATCCACAACAACCAATGTACACAAAAGTAGGGGATGCTGCAGAGATAAAAGGGAAGATGGATGAAATCACTTCCTTTTTTCCTTTTCCACCAGCTGCTTGTGTCAGAGGACAACGGAGAAGGTGGACATTCCCCCTTGTCACCACAGCACCCCACATCTGTCAAGCTTTTGTCCGTTTGTGTTTGTTTGTGATGCTCTTCCGATCCTCCAATATTTTCAGAGCCAATAGCAGGATGCTCAGGGATAGCAACGAAATATCTGCACAGCCAAATCTTTCCATTGGACCTTTCCATGGACTTTTCCATTGGATCTAACTTGCGGATTGCAAATGCTATTTGCGGTATATGCCAGGAACAAAGTTATACACACCAAACACAGCAGATGCCCATCAAAACTGCCTAGGCCTTCTTCTCTTATCACTCATTGCAATTTCTCAGCCCCATTTCAGATCTAACTTCCTTCTTCTCATAATGCTGCTAAAGAGATCAGAATTGTAACACCCTTTTGTCATCCTTAACTATGGTCAATATCAGTGTGGGTGTTATGATGGACTACCAGTGCAATCCTAGGCAGAGTTATATTCTTCTAAGCCTCTTGACCTCAGTGGGCTTACAAGGGTATAACGCTCTTTAGGATCTCATCGCATGTATAACGTCAACCAGGAATAGAAAACCAGGTCCAAAACAAGTAGTATTAACCATTGCCCAGTCTATGGAAACAGATACTTCTCAGATTTATTTTAAAAAGCCATCCTTAAAATAACTGTAACCCTTTAGTCCACGATTACACAAAATTAAGTTTGAAAAAAATGTACCCCCACACATAAAAAGAAAAATGTTGAGTCTTACTTCTCCATGTCTTAAAGGAGTAATTGTTCCTCTCGACACCCCCATGCGAAATAGTGTTTCTGTGGCCTGTATTTAAAAAAAAAAAACATTAAAAAAGCAGTACAATTTGGCTGTCCCGCTCCAAAAAATAATTTACTTCATGAATGAAACTATACCTATAAGTCCTACACACACTTGCTAGGAAATGAGTTCCATAGAACTAAGTAGGATTTACTCATGAGTAAACAAATAGGATCCTGCTGATATTTTTATTAAATGTTATCATAACCAAGTACGTCAATAAAAAGATATTTAGGCAACACAACATTCCGTTCTTACAAAGTCATTTCAAGGACTGCTGGAAGAAAATTTCTGCACATAACAGTTAATGCTTTACATGAAAAAAGATTTTAAAAAATCACCATTCCCGACCCCGTCCTTCCAAAAAAAAACCCTCTCCAGATGTTAAAAAATGGAGCATATTACAATAACAGGTTTACAGCTTTTAACATGTACAGATATATTTCGTAGGAAATGAGAGGATCTGTCTTCTCTATCACCTCACACAAAAGGTTTTTTAAAAAAACTAATCATAAAGAAAACACTGGCCTTCCCAACTACTGTCTCTGAATAAATAAAAGAGAGTATGATTAATTCTTTTTTAGGAACGCCATTAATATAATGGACTGGTTGACAACAAAATAAGAGACGTAAGAAGGGGGGCTGCTTGTTGGTTTTAAAGAATGTTTCTGATTTAGTCAAGACAGATGTCCTGAGTAAGAAGAAATAAGAAGACTCCTTCTGCCGTAATAGATGCACACAAGGTACTTTAACTTTTAAAAACTGGGCAAGGGAAAGTTACATCACGTGGATAACTTTTAAAAAAACCACAATATGTTAGTGATATGGGAATTACTTTCTTTAAAAAAAGAATTAGGGTAAGGAGCTGAGGGGTGCATATATACTCAATACCACCACCACCCCTCATGTTGAAGTTGGTCTGTGAACATTTTTAATTCCTTTGTACTTTTAACATTTGTTGCCAATGAATGGCAGGCGCCTACTCTCTGTCTTCAATTTATTAGCTCGCTTCCACCCACATTAGTCCATGCCGAATGCAAGACCTAATTCTTCTACACCCTCTTGAAGATTAAAGAGGGGGGGTGAGAATCTCATGCAACCTTTTGTGTTCCTTTAGAATCGATCTCTTTCATCAGCTCTTTCCACCAACATTTTAAGGATGTTTCGGCCAAATAGAGCATTCTGTCAATACTGCTAAGCTCCCTTTGTTTCCATTCAGAGCCAGTGGTGTGTGTGACTTTACTCCTTCTCCTACCGGTAAGAGATCTATTTTAATATACTTGCACTTGCACAGCTCAAACTAATTGTCCAAGGCTCCTTAGTGAAAGAGGACAGATTCGCAGCATTTGTGAATCTGGGACCATAGGGTTTTTTTGATAGGATCACCACTCACTTGTGCTGGCTAATGCTCATCAGATTAGGCCTCAAAGTTTCCTATTCCGATGAGTTTGGAGCTGGCTCACAAGGTCTCTGTAGTGTTTTGTTTTGTTTCTAATCTATTCAGATGCAGCTGTCTAACTAAAGAGGTTATGTAATTAGGGATTTTGGAGAGACTGTGTTAACCTAAAACCCTGGTGATTGTAGCGGGGGTGGGGGGCTCTTGGGAACATGGACAAAGTGCACAGCAAAAACAAAAATAAGACTGAAAAGTAATTTGCATTTCAGAATTAATGTTAAAAAAATAATTGATGAGTTTTTAAATAACATAAAAATAAATGCACATTCTTAGGCACAAACGCCACATTTTTCTTTACACACAACCCAAACATGAAATAGAACACAGTTCATTCAATGCACCTTTTTCGTATTTACTACTGAACTGCTGCTATACGGATTTCGAATTTCAAGACACCCACGCCCCGCTATTGTGAAAACTTCCAAGTATTTTCGTATATCTACAACTTCTTTAAACACAAATAATCTTTACCAAACAGACTATACAAATGCTTTTTAAAAAGGCACTTCAACAATTGCAGGTTTGCTTCAAATTTTCTGCTGGAGACAGTTTATTATTGGATCCATTTAAGTCGAATGTGACTTCTTGTCTGCGCTTCAGAAACATTATAGCTTTAAAGACATCATAATTAGTTACAGCTACATACAAATGAATTCAAACATATCTAATCTTCTGGAAGTGTTAACCACTGCATCCTAATACGCACCAATTTTTGTGTCATGACCATGTCTAATATTAAATTGGGTGGCCAGTGCCAATCATAAAGACAAGCAAAATTGGACCACCCACAGATAAGGTCGAGTTTCGGCAGATCTGTGCCCTCCTCTCATTTTTGCAGAAATAACTTATCTTTGTAAAGCCACAATAAGACTCCCAAATGGCTTAACGAGGACTGCGCATGCTTCAGGAGACGTGGCATGCTGACCACAACAGTTAGTTTAAAATGGAGGTGAGGGATGGGGGGAGAATTGGGAAATTAGCCTGCTAAGCCCCATAAAGAGGTTGCCAGGTGTCTGCAAGAAAAATATTTTCTCCCTTCACTAAAGGCTTAACGTGGAAATGGGGAGCCAAAGCTTTTTGAGGTGTGGAGGTTCATAGCTTCATAACATCCCACCCTGATGAAGACTGAACAAGCTCATTGCTTTAAGAATGCGGGTGCGGGGGGTGGGGGGAGAAGAAAGGAAGCGAAGCCTTCTCAAGCCCCTCCTCTTATTTATGTTATTTACAGTTCTCCTTTCTCACTAAGATTCATACACAGTGTATGTCAATACAATCAACGGCTAGGAGATTCAATAAACAATACAATAATAACAATAATAACAACATTCAATTTATATACCGCCCTTCAAGACAACTTAATGTCACACTTAGAGCAGTTTACAAAGTATGTTACTATTATCCCCACAACAATCACCCTGTGGGGTGGGTGGGGCTGAGAGAACTCTGGAAGAGCTATGACTGACCCAAGGTCACCCAGCTGACTTCAAGCAGAGGAGTGGGGAATTAAATCTGGCTCTCCAGATTAGAGTCCTGCTGCTCTTAACCACTACACCAAACTGGCTCTCTTGGATCTGGATTACAGAAATCTGAAAACAAGTAGAAATATGAATAAAGAAGTGATATAATACTGGAACAAAACATAAGCAATTTAACATGATATATTGAACAATATGGAAACTGCCCAGCAGCAGCATGCTTGCAGTAACAGAGAGTACGCTGTAGTATAGTCTATAGTCCCTAACCCTTTACCCAAAGCATCTCTCTGAACCATTTCCTTACAGCATAGCCCTATTACCTGTGTAGAAAATCCTTCCTGAATAATTCAGTATGGCATAGTTTTCAGAAAGCCAGGAGAGCAGGAGCTTTCCTGACATCTTCAAGCAGGACATTTGACAAGTTAGGAACCACTACAGAGAAAGCACATGTACGGACAGCTGGCGATTTGGCCTATTTGCAGAGTGGCCCCTGCAGAAGGCTGTCTTCATTTGAGCAAAGCTGCTGTGGCAAAGCACAGGGAGAAAGACAATCCCACAGATATGAGAGACCAAGGCCATGAAGGGCTTTGCATGCGATAGCTAAAATCTTGAATTGAGTCTGGTAACTGATGGGCATCCAATGGAGTGACGGCAGAGTGGGTGTAATATGCACGCTCTGCCTAGCTCCTGGTAATAACTGAGCTGCACCAAATTATCTTCAAGGGGAGACCTATATAGAGTACATTGCAGTAGTCTAGTTTCAATGTTACCGTGGCACAGATCCTGGTTGCCATTTCAGCTGTGTCAAGGTAGGGGGACATCTACTGGGGTAAACTGCACTGGAAGAAGGCTCTTTTTTGCAGGTGCATTAACCTGCTTCTCTAGCAGCTGTGCTGGAGCCAGTACAGCCCCTAGCCTCTTAACCAAGTGTGCAAGAGTCAACTGAACCTCATCAAAAGTGGGGAGCACAATGTCCTTCAATATCACTGGCCTTTCCAACCAGCATTACTTCTACCTTGTCTGGGTTCAGTTTCCATTTGTACAAACATGTATCTATATCCATATCCACATAATGCTAGCAGAAGCTGTCTCACAGCACAGCTTGCCTTGTGAGACATGGCAATTGTGCCCAACAGCCTCTTCTCAAAGCAACCTCCCAATGCCATAGTGCATCTTGCTTCAGAGGGCCCCCTGATGCTCAGCAGAGGATATGAGAGAAGGTGACTGGGGGACTCCAAAGGGAAGGAGAGAGTGGGGAAGATCCTCTGGCATACAAAATACAGCTAGTACCCAGTCCAGTGGTTGGAACTATGATCTCTCCCCACTCTTCTAGGTGCAATTTATACACATGCATTTCACACAGAATCTTAGGGGACTTGCGGGGGTGGGGGGGATGAGTAGAAGGGAGAAGGGCTCAGACATGCCATATGAGGGTGTGTGGAGGGTCCAGAACACACACACACTGAGCACATGGCAGGACAGTCATACATACTGTGTAACATGCCCTGAGGCAGGGCTGAGAGGCTCTCCCCTAAAACAATCCCTTAATGGTTCTTACCAGGGTGGGACAAAGGACGGGGAAACTGTCTCCAGGGTGAGACAATAAGGCTGGTGAACTGTCTCCAAGGGGGGACAATGAACTAGGAAGGTTTGATTAGGTCTTCCTGGGAGGAGCTATAAATAGTAAAAAGACTATTTGATGACCCATGATGGCTGGCTGGGTGAGGCTATAATAGGAGAGTGGGTAAAGGGTAGAATTGGCAGGGTGTATGAATGGATTCATCCAAGTACCTCTGGAGACCTCCATTGTTCTATGGTTATGCACAAATTCGGGGGTGTGGGGCTAAGTTAGCCTTACTTCACTTCTCACATTCCAGGACTTTCTCATCTCCTGCCTAGCCAGGCAGCTTATCTGTGTTTTGAACACATGAGCAGAGGGGCTTATGATAGTGCCATATTCATAAGCCTTAATATGGTGAGGGCAAGTATGACCACTCACAGGCCATGACCAGAAATGACTTTAAAAGGAGACTTAGACAGAATCACAGAAGAAAGGCCCATTAACTGCAATTAGCCGTGGTGATAAGTGTCAGGTGGGCAGTCGTGTGATTCTGCAATAGAAGAGCAAAATCTGGGTCTAACAGCACCTGAAAGACCAACTAGATTTCCAAGGTATGAGCTTTCGAGAGACAGTCTTGCTTTTGTAGCCATGGTGAGTAAACTGAACTTCCATCTTCAGCAAACTTCTGAAACCTTGTGCTAGGAGACAGCGTAAGGGGAAGGCCTCTATGCCCTGTTTGTTTATACCACCCCCTCCACACAACTGTTGGGTTGCTGTTTGAAACAGAATGCTAGGCTAGATGGAATACTGGTCTGACCCAGCAGGACTCTTCTGATGTTCTTAGAGTCTAACAAGTGTGTTATGGCACAAGCTTTTATTGTTCCACTTCATTAGAAGAAATCAGTAATATTTAGACCCAATAGGAATGCGTATATAACCCCCACCCCAGAAATGTGTATTACTTAATAACACACCAGATGCAAGATGACAGCAGGCTGCAATATCGTGTTTCCTCATACCATTTTAATAGCATGCCAATTATTTTGCGAGATAGCATGCCAATTATTTTCTTCGTATCAGCTTTCCATCATGAGAGATACAAGTCCAATCTACTAAGCGGCCAACAAACTTGCAAACTCATGAAACCTTCGAGTTCGTATCTATCAAAAAAGATTTCAACACCAAGCTTTCAAAGGCATAAGATACAATTATATTAGAACTTGATCTCCAGCTTTTAAGGAAATGGGGCCCTGCATGGGACACAATTTGAAAAATAAGAGAATCTGTTATTGTGCAGGGCTTAGAATATATGAACTACTTATATGTTCAGATCAGACACTTGGCAGTTTTATTAAAAAAGAAATATTTATTGTGCCCACAGAACACTGGATTTAGTCTAAACTCGCCTCTCATAAAATGAGAGATTATAAAATGCCAGCTGACACTTC
The DNA here is from genome assembly GCF_028583425.1 of Eublepharis macularius. NCBI lineage: Eukaryota > Metazoa > Chordata > Lepidosauria > Squamata > Eublepharidae > Eublepharis > Eublepharis macularius. Next base: position 172,821,044 of record NC_072792.1, read on the forward strand.
ACTCGATACGCAGGATATTTGCTGGAAGCAACCATGGAGGATTTCTTCCACTTTTTTGACTTTGCCCACAAATTAGACCCTTTGGGGAAGAATTTTTTAATACACTGAGAGAGATAAGTGGCTGTGCATTATCTGATAATCCTAAAGATTTTTGCTCGGTTATTTAAAAGACATTGTAAATTACTCAGGAGTCAGGACTTGAGCTAGTTATGAACCCACTTACTGCTACTTAGAACTGCATTCTTCTGGAAAACTGTACACCTGCCTCCACTGCCAAATTGATACAGAAGGGTTTGATCAATTGTTTACTGTCGAACTTGACATTGTTTTAAAAGATCGTAAATTCTACACAGACAGACCCACTTGCAGACTAATGGATTTTATTTATTGCTTAGAACAATACATTTCAGGATACTATTCATCCATATGTTTTTCTGTTTGTTGTAAGAAGACTCCTGCCTCGCAATCATGAATGTAACTGGTGAAAGGGTTCATATGAGATCTGAAAGATTTACAGGGCATTGCTCACTTGCGTTTTTGGAAGTTCAGTTTATTAAAAGGAAATTGCAACTTGGTTATCTTAACATAGATTGGCCAGACTTTGCCATGCTGAACTTGAAGCGAGCAAAGTTTCAATAGAGTCGTCATAAACTTCAAAAACATTCATGCTTATATATTTCATAACCATAATACTTTTACATCAGAAGATTACATCATCATTTATGTTTCCAAAGAAAAACACAGTTTAGTATATTAAATACTTATAAACGAACAAAAAAAAAATTACCATCCCTGAACCAGTCAAGTTTTCATGGCCATTATTTGAATTTAATGATTTATACAGTGAAAAGGGTACACAGCCATTGGAAGGATTTATCTTGAGTGATTTATCATAAGCTCACAGTAAACAATAAATATAACCAATTGCACCTAATTTGGGTGATAAACAACGCTTTTTTGTTCCAGTATGTGTATGCAATGCAATCTCTCTGAACAGAAACGACGAGACTTAACCTATTACACATTTATCCAAGTTACCCCAGCCTTCTGTCTAGACTGATGATGACTAATTAGAGCAGAACCAATTCTGATGAAGGATACATGTAATCTAATACAGAGCTAGTTGGTGTGATATTTACTTCTGGAGAATTGGCAGAATGAAATAAAAAACTGACCATCATTGGAGTTTAAAAAGTTGAAAGGTCAAGCAAGCTGTTCTTGGGACTACTGGGAAAGTGATATTTCCCTTTTTAAAAGTCATTTTTTCTTGACTATGAAGTAAGGAAAAGAATAATGGGGCTGTGAAGACAGTTTTTGCCTTTTCCGTTAATATACAAACCCCAAATCTAAATTACTGTACTAAGATTACTGGCAGTGATTTTGTTCAATACATCCCCATGACCTGCACTCACAGGAAGCCCTTGTTTTCCCCAGAACAGAGAACCCAGGCGAGACGGAAGAGGAACTCTCCCCTTCCTAACACCGGTAGTGACCAACTTTTTTAAAACATAAATGGAGGCCCAGGTCATGGCGGTTGCCAAGTCTGCATTTTTCCATCTTTGTCAGATCAGGCAACTTGCCCCCTACCTGACGCCCCAGGACCTAGCTACAGTGACCCATGCAACGGTCACCTCCAGGCTAGATTACTGTAACTCACTCTACGCTGGGCTACCCCTGGGCCTGATCTGGAAACGATAACTGGTCCAGAATGCGGCAGCGCGGGTCCTGACTGGTATATCCTACCACATCACACCTGTCCTGCACCAGCTGCACTGGCTTCCGGTTGAATTCCGAATCAGGTTCAAGGTGTTGGTTCTTACCTTTAAAGCCCTGAGCGGGTTAGGACCGGCATATCTTCAGGACCGCCTCTCCTTGTATGTTTCCCGGAGACAACTTTGATCAGCGGATAAATGTTTACTGGTGGTCCCCGGCCCTAAGGAAGCCCGCCTCGCTTCAACCAGGGCCAGGGCCTTTTTAGTCCTGCCCCCAGCCTGGTGGAACACTCTGTCAATGGAGACCTGGGCCCAGCGGGACATTTTATCGTTCCGCCAGGGCTGTAAGAGAGAGCTGTTCCTCCAGGTGTTCGGTGGTTGAAGGGGGCGGTGCCATGTTGGCCTCCCACCTTTGGGGTGGGGGAGGTTCCCCCCACCATTGCACCTTAATGTATCTGGTTAATTTATTTCATTACTGTTTATTGTATGTTGATTTTAGAATTGTTGTTTTCTTGTTTTTATTTATTTTAACTTGTTCACCGCCCAGAGCCCCTGACGATGGGTGGTTTATAAATTGAAATGTTGTTGTTTTTGTTGTTGTTAATGATGATGATGATGATGATGATGATGATGATGATGATGATGATGATATACCACAAAGCATGAGACTGTGCTACCTTAACACTGACCTCTGTGTACTGGAGAGAAGTTTGATTAACTACTGCCTTTTATATTCAAAGAGGGTGAGTGCCATTTTTCTCTCTCCTCCTTCGTCCCACCCATGTTGCAACCTGAAAACCTGTTCGCACCGAGCACCACCCCTCCCAATTAAGTCTGCAATACATGCTGAGTTGGATCCTATGCTAATGGTAGCACTTGCCTGTGTTGGCTGAAGAGCCTCTTGCATCAAAAGAAAATCCCTTGAGCTAATGTGCAGAGAGCCATTGTTGGTGGAACAGATTCATGAGACCCAACCCCCTACTCAGAACTGGGGTGTCTTTTCTTCTCCCTCTCTTTTCTTTCTTCTACTGAATATCCAGCCAAAAGGAAGAGTTCTAGAAAACTCAAAATTATTTTGCATTATTGTTTTGGGATTTTTTTTCTCCTGTGGCCCATATGGCTACCTGCAATCTTTGCTGTCTGGGCGTACATTACAGTACAAATGTATCCTCCTGTTTCCATGCCCTTTGCACCTAGCCTACTGATCTGAGGAACACAAAGAAGTTCAATGTGAACGTTCAAAGGCTTCACTGAAAAAACTGGGACCATATAAGACCTGCCAATATTTGCAGAGCATCAGTATTTGCTTTCAAAAAGTTGCAATTCCTCCCTTTCATCAAGATACTGTAGTAGATTCTTCAAACAGATGGCAGCAGAGCATAGCTTTTTTTTTCTTTTTGGCAGGGACTCAATTTTGTCGGATGGAGCTGTGAGAAAGCAACATATACGGCTCTTGACTGTCACAATTTTTGCAAAGATAGCTTCTCTCAGGACCTTTTCAGGTTCTAGAGCATCCAGGCTACCAACCAGAACTCACAGGAAATTTAGCTGAGGGAAAGGGAAGAGCAGTTTCTCTTACACACCCTTGGCCTCACCACAGAGGGTGAAGAAGTAAACACAGAAAGAGAAGGGACAGAGTAAGACTCAGGTAGAAGTAACAGGAAAGAAAAAGTGGCATTTCTCCAAATCCTTGGTCACAAAGAAATTTAATATCCACTCTTAAAGGTTAGGAACTGCGGTTATCAGAATTCTTTGTCTACAGCAGAAACAAGAATCACTAGGGAAGGTCCTTATATTCCTGTTAAAAAAATCAAGAAATAAATAATTTCCGGAAAGTTGGTTTTAGTCAAAAGAAGACTGACTGCTTGAACTAACAGAGAAAGCATGACAAAAACTGGCTACTGCAAATCTGTTTCCTGCAGCAGCTTACCTGAGCAACTGACTTTTATTTGGGCAATAAATCACCTAAATGCAGATTATGACTCAGAGATACAATTCACAAATGGAAAAAAAAATAATCCATCCTTAAGAGAGGTATTGCAAGATTGGGGACACCAAGAATAATTCTAAGTAAACCAAACAGCATGTATTAAAGCCTTAAGAGGTAATTAAATCCCATAAATATAATTTCCAGATAAAACTCTGCACTATCAAACGTCACAAAATGTATTTATTGGCATTTCACAGAACCATGTATCTGGGGAACCACAAGGGTCATCTAGTCCAACCTTCTGCACAATGCAGGAAATTCATAGATTCCCCCCCCCCCACACACACACACACACACTCCATAAGTGACATCTATTCAATGCCCAGAGTGAGGCAAAAAACTTCCAGGATCCCTGGCCAAACTAGTCAGAGGAAAATTCCTTCCTGACCCCAAAGTGGCAATCAGCTTTGCATTGAGCCCATGAAAAAGGACCACAAGAGCTGAGCACTAGTTCAGTCCTTCCTGACCTCCCTTTCACAATCTGCTTAAATTCATACTGAGTCACAGAATTATGATTGCTGACAGATGGTCACCTAACCGCTGCTTTAAAACCTCCATGGAAGGAGAGCCCTCCACCTCCCAAGGAAGCCTGTTCCATTGAGGAGCCACTCTTTCCATCAGGTAGTTCTTCCTAATGATTAGCTGAAAACTCTTTTGATTTAATTTTAACCCATTGGTTCCGGCCTAACCCTCTGGAGCAACAGAAAACAATTCTGCTCCATCCTCTATGTGACAGCCTTTCAAATATTTGAAGATGGCTATCATTTTCACCTCTCAGTTGCCTCCTCCTCAGGCTAAACATACCCAAGTCCTTCAAGCTTTCCTCATAGGACTTGGTCTCCAGTCCTCTTACCATCTTAGTAGCCCTCTTTTGGACACATTTCAGCATGTCAATACCCTTCCTAAACTGAGGCACCCAAAACTCCAAATGAGGCCTAACCAGAGCGAAGCAAAGTGATACCATTAATTCACGTGATCTGGAAACTATACTTCTGTTGATTTATTTATGTTATTTGTAGTCCACCTTTCTCACTGAGATTCCTAGCACAACAGAAACGCGTCATGGAGGAGTTGCTCCATGCCTTATGCTTCTTTAGGAAAGGTTTCCTTCAGATTTTAAGAATCACGGAATGTAGACCTTAAATAAATAATTATTCTGACTCCAGGTCTGCACCCCCCCCCCCCAGAAACATCTATGCTCTAATGTGATGCCACAAAGAAACCTTCTCTACCCAAATTGCACTCTCATTGCTGGTACTGAAATGGATGGAATGCATGACTGAATGCTATAAACAGGAAGACTCTACTACTTCCTACAAAATGGTGGTACTGCAGCGATGCAAAGACAAATTATTAGATTCCAGGGGTCACAGAGCCTCTGTGGCTGGCGCCTATGGATCTAATAATTCAGAATGAATGAGTCCCTCAGTACGTTTTACAGCAATTGAACTATGTATATTTTATAAACTGTCGCTCCTGTCGCTTCATTTGCACTAATTGACCACAATGCAAAGCATTATCCTGATATGCCAAACTACACATTTTAATAGCCTTATAAACTGGGCACCAAGACAGAATTCCTTGGGTGATTAGGAGCAAAAAAAAGGGACCAGATTAATTTGTCACTAGGGGGGGAAAAGAGCAGATCTGGTAACAGTCCAAAACCTCTCCGTAAGTGTTGCTTTACTAGCATGGTACTGTTATTAAGTACACTGTAAATGAACTTCTAGCCTGCCTAGGTGAATATTAGGAAACAATCGTATCACTGTTCTCATAAAACACAAGGCGTTTCAATACAGCCCTTCCTCCAGATCCTTCTAACGCTACTTCCTGCTCCAGCTTACCTTGGTAACTGGTTTTTATTTGGGCCATAAATGCAAATTAATACTCAGGGAAATAATTCACAAACAGTACGAATAGTATATATGGGTTCATATATCAGCACCACAGCTCTGAAAAGATCTTTTTCCCCCTCTTACAAATAATTCTGAACCAAAAATAAATTTGCACCAATATATATATCTCCCTTCTGCAATTTGTACCAATATATATCTCCCTTCTGCAATTCCAAAAGCTAAATTCAAGAGGCGTTTCCAAAAACAAAAGAAGTCTGATTAACAAAACCTGCATACACTGAGGTGTACATACCAAATTCTAAATCCTCAACTCTTCTTTCAAGAGGAGTGAGCCTTTTTTTAAAAAAAATAAAAAGCTATGTAAAGTTTTGCTATTCAAATATATTGCTAGGTGTGTCCCATTTCTCCCTTTGGAGAACAGAGCTCTGGAGAATTATGGTGGTTTGGGTCGCATTTGCCTTATTCACAAGTACACAGGTAGAATAGAAATCGAGGCATAATTGTACGGGGCAGCAAATCTGCCAGCCTACATCAGATCCCCAGAGCGACCTTGGGCCAGCAGCCTGGCTGCTTCCATCTCTTCCAGCATCAACACTGTCCTTTTTTACACAGAGGAGTTAGCCGTGTTAGTCTGTAGTAGCAAAATCAAAAAAGAGTCCAGTAGCACCTTTAAGACTAACCAATTTTATTGTAGCATAAGCTTTCGAGAATCAAGTTCTCTTCGTCAGATGCATGATCCGAACTGGTCAAATACACAGACACCCTTCTGCTCCTTCCCTCCAACTAGGGAGGAAGCTCACCTCTTTAAAAACCCTGATGGGCACCTGAACAAAACCATTTCCAGACGCTCATTACCCTTATTTTTTGGTCATGTAAGATCAACTGATTCATGGTGATCGGAGGTAAAGCCCGTCGCACTGTAATTTAGGAGTAAAAAACCTGTCGAACAAAGAACTGCTTCAGGGAACATTTTAAATATGTGCTTGCAAATTAAAAGCATGCTCAGTGTTCACAATCTGAACGTGTTTTCTTGGCTGTAATTAAAATGTGTAATGCCAAAGTTTAATGAGTAACACTGAAAATGATAAAAGATTGATTAAAAGGAAGGTGAGATGATAACTTTATCATGGCTTCCGCTGAGACGTCTACTAATAGGGACAGCAGAAGGGAATCTTGCATCAACGAAAGATTTTTTGCACCAGGAAAATGCCAACAGAATACACCCACGGAATCCAGCCCTATGACTGGTAATATAACAGAATCAAAAGTTTACTCAGATGCCCACTACCATGAACATATTTCTCCAGGATACAACATTTTCATTTGAAATAATCACAAGCAAATCAAAACACTTACATTAATTCCCAACACCCTATTTAAAAGCAGTGGCTGCTGTCAAATCTTCATATTTTAATCTGCTTGAGTCATTCCCTCATGATTACTTATCTTCTATATGTGTGAATGTATCAATCAGTTTCGAGGGGTGGGGGGAGTTATAATCCGCTGTAATAGGATGTGTCTTACATGGGTATTTAACCTCCTCGCAAGCATTTAATCTGCCCTGACATCTTTGCAGCAGGCTCAAACTAACACTGCAGCTCTTATTCAGTTGTAAAACCTTGGGAACAAGATAAATAATTTACAAAAATGGAGTAGTAAGAACTCAGGTTTGTTTTCAAAGTGGTCTCTGGTAAACCAGCTAGTAGGATTATTTCCACCACAATCTTTGGAGACAGACATTAACGGTTGACAGCTCCATCCCCATAGAGTCAGACACAAGTTAAATATGGGCAGAAATATCAGTCAAAACGATTTTAAGTTTTCAAATATCTGGAATCAATTAGCTGAGGGGGAAAGCTTCCAAAGGGCCACCCATTAATAAACACAAAATAATTTGTGTCTGCTGTCTTGTTTGTGATAATTTCTTTATTGCTACCTCAGTTTCAGATGTCAGAGTAATTACTTCCACATTCTGATTAAAATAGGAATTGAAGCCACATGTGAAAAAGGCACTCTTTTTCTGTCAAAAACTGAGGGATAAGTTTAGATTTTTAAGTTACTGAAACACTGACAGCTAAAGAGAGTGTTGCCTCTTTTCTGAACTTTGTTTTTAAAAAAAACTTATCCAAGCAACTGAACTCCTAAGTTTCACTGCCCTAAAGCAATAAACCATTGTAATAGCTCCTAATTGAATCCCTTCAGAAGAAAATGAGTTAACCCTTCGAAGAAAAACGCAACTAGGCTTTCTCGAAGCTTTACAGTAATTAGACGATAAAGAGCTATATTAAAGACAGACTTTGCCACTGAGATAAACATGGACACCCAGCACAGAAGTCAAACAACCTCTATTGTTTTAAATATTAATTATTTATAGTCCGTCCCATCCCAGAGGTTTAAGATGGATGAAAATGAAATCCTGCCCTCAAGTCATACCTGACTTATGGATAGAGGCCATTTTATCCAGAGGGGAAGGAAGGGGGGGGGAAACGTGAGTCATCAATGGGCTCAAGATCAATATCGGAAAGGCAAAAGAAGACCTTGGAGGAACAACAATTAAAAAAGGAAGATCAAGTCTGATTGATCTTATAGACACTATAAAAAAGAGGCCATTTCCCAGTAGAGATGGCATTAGGCCCAGTTTCAAACGTGTCCCTCTTTCCCAAAAGAGCACTTCCTCTTTTCAAAGGTTATCAGAACAGGCAACCCCAGGGGTCTGTACCAGAATCCCTGTCCTCCCCCCACCCACCCTTGCATTGCCTGTTTCCCTCCTGCTACTGCAACCGCTGCACGAAGCATTACCTGACTGAAGTGCATCATATATTCACCTGATGATTTTCAGTAATACATTATAAAGAACCCCTTTCTTGTATCATCTTTGTAGCATGGGATCCACTGCAGTGCACGCAAAGGCAAAATCAGAAGCTGTGCCCCTTCCTCCTGCGGGACACTACACCCTCCCCTTTTACTGCCCCCCCCTCAAGAAATAAGCCTTCTTCACCACACCTTTCCTCCAAACAGGTGGCTGGTTGATAATTTGCACAAAGGCAAATGTTGCAGCAGCTAAAACATTTATTCTGTTCTGTGAACCTGGGCAGATCATGAGAGGGAGGGCAGGAAGGGTTACATTGGTGTTTAGTCCTCGTGGCCTCTTCTTACATGCCCAGGGTAAGGCCGGTTGCCGCCTTGGAGTCAGGTAGCAATTGTCCCCAGGCCAGTTGGGCTAGGGATCCTGATGGTATTTTGCCATCTTCTGCACATGGAGCAGCAGGCACGGGGGGGGGGGGGGTGTGGGAGAGGAAGTAGTTGTGAATTTCCTGCACTGGGCAAGGGATTGGTCTAGATGACCCAGGAGGTACCTTCCAACCCTATGATTCTTTGATTCTATTTGACAACAAACAGCAGAAATCTGACAGGTCTCAACAGGGCTTTTAAAATGCTCTTTCACATGTGTTTTTTTTTTTTTTTTGTTTTGTTGCAAAGTAGTGCAAGCTACCGTTGCCAACTTTGTGTCTAGGAAATTCCTAAAGATTCGGGGGCAAAGCCTGGCGAGGTAGCTTAGCAAAGATGTAATGCCATAGAGTTTACCCTCTGAAGCTACCATTTTCTCCAAGGGGACTGATCCCTGTAATCTGGAGATCAGATGTAATTCCAGGCAACCCCAGGAGGTTGGCAACTCCAGCAGATTATCAGAACAAAGCGTGAATCTTGAAAAGGATTAAAAACCATGACCCAACATGGACAGTGGAGCAGAGATGAATTCTGGGCCCTGCAGCCAATTGTTCTTCTCTATCCGAGCTTCTTCACATTCTGGGCTAGGTGAATGTTCCAGAGAGCCTTAGCATAGGAGAAATACGCTGAAAGTACTTGTGAAATAGTGCAGTTAAGAAACAAAAAAAAATGTTTCTCCACTGCCTACAAAGCCTCCACTAAAAGCTTTTCACAGGGCACCAGAAACGTGCCGAATGCCAAAGGTTTCAACAGTCAATGTTAATTTTATATGGCATCTCTGACACAGTGAACACTTTACAGAGGAGGCCATGACGGAGATGCAACCATTAGTAATACAGGACGGTAATAACTTCTCCACCAAGCTTATTTAAGGCATTTCATGATGCAAAACAAACAGTAGAATTCCCCCCACCCACCCAGAGTTTAAAAAATGAAGCAACCTCAGAGTCAAAAGGTTCTTAACAATTCCATTATTTAAGTTTACAGGGAACTTTTACTACATTTGGTCTTTCACTCAATTACATTTTCCAAAAATTTGGAAGGGAGGGGAAAAAATCCCTTCCCTGCTCCTGTAAACAGCCTACATTCTCTCAACAAGCGGACTCTCTTTACTATATGGAGGGGGGCAGGGGGAGGGAATGCTCTTAAGTAGTTTGTGGAATGCGGACTCTTCTATACAACTGTGCCCTCTCAAATACCTAAATCCTTGCGATGCATCTCAGATCCCAAAAGGTCACTGACCGAGATACAAGCCAGCCAGCAACTTTGAATAGCTGAGATAACTTCTGTACAAAAGAAGAAACACAGAGACGGTTTTCAACTTGCCTCCAACTTGGCAGGTACTTTCTTGTACTTACCTAACTGCCCAGACTGTCTGGTAGGGTTAGGATTTGGACTCTCAAGGAGGCACCGATTATTCTGAATGAATATTGGAGATGGAAAAGACAAAGAGATCCAATTTTGCAGATGCTTTGACAGACCGGATTTAAATTGAGCATTTTCTTTAACGTTATTTTTTTTAAAGAAATTGATCAGCGCTTCAGCTTTTAGGAAACCAATGCTGCCTGCAAACTATGCCTTACATCAATATTGACGTTTACAAGCTTTGCGAAAGCCTGTTTCTTCCACTTTCCGCTATTAATCAAGACATAAGGAGCATGTCATTGAGACAGAGCTCCAAACAGTCTGCCTCCCCACCCACCCCCAATGCCCAACCCAATAGCTCTTGACATAATCAGCCTTGGTTACAAGCACAGCTGAAAAATTCAAGTTCCTTTCAAAACTTATCCTTTACCATTTTTAAAAGTGTTTAGTCCAGAATTTTCCAAACTTTTAATATTGGAAGTACATTTTTTAAAATTAAAATCAGAAGCATGCGTGATTTTTACATTCCCCTAAAAGTACACTCCTAAAGAAGTTGCAAGAATGACCTATCCTCAAAGGAGCCTATCTACCCCTCCCCCCAATAAATTGCTAATCTAGAAAAAGGCACGCCTAGAGCAGAGATTCACAGAGACACACCATGCAGCCTCCTCTGAGGACTGACAATTCTGTTCATGTCTGCACAAACAGTTCCGTCTCTCCTGCAGAGGCACTAAAAGCTGATCAGATAGAAACTAGGCCAGAGCAGTAAATCACACAGAGACACAGCATTTAGCCATCTCTTTGGGTGAGCAGTTGAACTCACAGATGGCTAATTAATTCCTATTTCACAGCATACTGATGTGTACCGACCCAGCATTTAAAAATTACTGCTTTAGACTGTTTACTTTCAGGACCTACATGGAGCATGCACAGCACTCCCATTCTGCAGTCGCTCTCAGTTCGAGGTCATGACTCTTACATTCAAAGCCCTTCATGACCTAGGCCCCTCATATCTGTGCAATCACCCCTCTCCCTGTGTTCTGCCATGCTGGCTTCAGTCATCTGAACAGGGCCTTCTGCAGATACCACCCTGCGGTTGGGCAAAACCAACAGTTGCCCATACATGTGCTTCCTTATGGAATGGCCTACCTGAGGAGGTCCGGAAAGCTCCCACTCAACTCACGCTCTGCAAACTATGCAAGACTGAACTATTCAGGAGGGCTTTTCTACACAGGTAAGAGGGCCGTGTCGTAAGAAATAACTCAAAAGAGATGCCTTGGTAAGGGACAGGGGCTGTAGACTAGGCTACTTGGTTCTGTCTGCTGAGGTAGATAACTCCTATTGGGTAATTCAACGTAGCTAAAGATATGTTAATTACTTGCGCTCTAATTCAGAAAAGTTTCATCTGCGTGTTCAGCTTTATGGTTGTTTTCAAATCTGCAGCTACCATACCCTATTATATCTGTTTTCATTGAATGCCCTCTTTATCGTATTGTATTTTCGCTCTGGGAATGTCTTAACGATTGATTATATTTTATTCACTTGCAGTATGCAATTTGCCTTGGATCTCAGTGAGAAAGGCAAGTCTGTAAACAAACAACAACAATAATAAATCTCTGATCACAGAATAAATGGAAGTACTTTCTGTTCACTTATTACATTTACTCTCTGATTGTCTTTCACAATAGAACTCAAAAGCAGGAGATCTCTTGCCGAGCAATGATCAGACGCAGAAACGCATTGGCAACATTGCGTGTCAGGTGGCTTCAGACCATACCCTGGAACCACATGTTGCATTGTAACAGTTTCTCCTGTCCAGGTCTTTTTCTTTGGATATTGTTTTTAAGGACTCGGGGGGGGGGGGGATGAGACAGGACCTTCGAGGAGGCTGATTTTGTTTGGGGGGGTGGTGGTTTCTGTTAAAAGCCTTCTACTTTGAGCTTTAATTTGTGTTCTCTCCCCTATCCTGCAGCGGCTTCCTTTCTTCAACTACCTTGACCTAGTTTATAACAAAATGGGGGGGGGGGGGTGGTTCCTTTTTTCTCCTTTGGCTTCTTGGAATGCCTCATATCCTGCCAATAAAGTTTTTTAAAACCTCCTTTTGAGTCAAAAGTTTCAAACCAGCTGATCCACTTATTAAAATACTAGGAATGCTTCTGAATGCCAGATTAAGTGCATCATGACCTTGAGGCGTACAGATACATATACTTAAAAATAATAGAGCGAAACACTGGATTGGATCCAGCACTCATTCTTCCAAAAGGGAAAGGGGCAATTTTCATCCCTGTGAATCCCCCAGCATTTTTCCCAGGAGATCCCCTAAATCCATTCAAGGCAGCATTTGGAGAAATACAGGGGGAAGGACTGCAGAAGGAGGGAGGAGGGGAGAAATTCCACTCTGCTCTTCTTAGTACACTGAATCCAACCATTGTTAGCAAAAAAGAAGCCTAAGCATGCGGCCTTAAACCGGATAAGTAGGGAAAGCTTATTCCCAACGCTTGGGTCTTGCGCTGATTCAGGATTCCCATTTCATTTCGTTTGCTTTGCACCATTCATGCTGAAGAGGGGAACTCAGTCATGACCCTCAGAGATAAGGTTTTGAGAATGGGGACAATAGCACGAGTGGGTGGGAGGAATCAGCCAGCAGTCTAACCGAGGGAGGTTTTCAAGCATACCGTGTTCCTAGCTTGGGCCAAGCTAATTCCGTGTTGAGGTTTTTGTTTTTCAAAAAGGAGGAGGGACCCAACCCAGCACTTTGAAGCGTACGCAGGTCGGGTTGAAAGTGCCAGTTACCAGTCTCCAACTAAAATGTCCTACCCGGTACAAGGCACGCTGTACTGGGAACCAAGTAATTCTGCCATCTCTCTGTCTGGGAAATGATTTATTTCATCACATCAGATGCAAAAATATGCTAGAATTGGAAGCAAAGGAAAAGATGTTCCCACAGGGAGGGTACCACTACCTACAAGGCCCTGCCTCTCATCCATCCTCTCAACCTCAGTGTAAGAAGATCCTTAGACGAAAGAAGTGCTACCTTGAAAGTATCCTGGAACCAGGCCACTTAGCACTCTAAATTGTGACTGGAGACCCAGCAGTCAGGGTAGATTTTTCACAATTCGGAAGGGGGAGGAGGAAAATTCACAATACGAGCCCATAATACAAACTTAGTAGATTACGTGTACTCTCTAAAAATGTAACACGTTGGTCTGCAGTACAACAGCAGGATTTGAGTCCAGTGGCACCTTAGAGACCAACAGGATTTTCAAGGTGTTACGTTTTCAAGAGTCAGAGCTCCTTCTTCAACACAAATAAGAATGGGGGTCCCTGAGCCTTTATAGCTCAGTCAAAGGTTGGTGGGGTGTTACAAAAGAAGGCATCAGGATGTAAAGGTGCAATGCAGCATAATTAGACCAGAGGAGTGTAGCAAGGGAAGATTTGTCAGGATGTAAAGGTGCAATGATTCAATGCAGCTTGATGAGGGTTATTTTTGCTTTGCATTCCCCTTTTCGTACTGTTAATACAACGTTTTACTCACTCAGAATAGTTAAGTATTTTTAAAAGGTGCAAAATAACCTACGGCATTTGTTAATGGTAGGGTTGCTAGGTCAACTTAACCTCCTGGCCAGGGGCGGGGAAGGAACATGAAACTTACCTGGGGCGCACGTACGCTCCCAGCAGGTGCAGTGACAGCACTTTCTTGCCTCCTGGGCCCGTTCCCCAGGGCCTTTTTCCCCCACCAGCAGGGTGAGTGGCAGCAGGGGGCAGAGGCTGGGAGCAGAGAATCCCCTGCCCCCACCAGGGGACTATCAGCCCTGGATAATGGTCATTTCTATGTCTATTGTAGACATATTCAAGGGTATGTTTATTATTTAAAAGTGAATAATTTTGTCATCGATTAACATGCTATAATACATTCAGTGGAAAAGAGCAAGAGTCCAGTAGTCCTATAAGACTAACAAAATAGGGTCTGAGCTTTCATGAGCCACTAATTTTGTTAATCTTATAGGTGCTACTGGACTCTTGCTCTTTTCCACTGCTACAGACAGACTAACACGGATACCCACCTTGTTCTATAATACATTCAGTTATACATTAAAGACTTTAATATTATTAATGTTATAAAGTTTAACTGATATCCTGCCTATTGTGACTTTATGAGACTATTTATATCCAAATAATATTTTGTTTATGACAAAATATATTTTCTAATGTCAATTTCTTCCTTTCAGACGGCAAAACGTAACATACATCTGCTATGGTAGCACAATGAAGAGCAGTTTACAGCTCTAAGTATATTGGGTGTATTTACTATTTTGCCTGTAGAAAATGAAGACATTTATACTTTTAATTTTAAATTCCATAAATATACCAATACATACATTTTAGGCTAAATTATAAATTATGCAATTAATGTTATTAAAGCAGCAAAATGTATATGTTAGATAGGAAAGTAAATACTGCATATATTTCAACTTTTCATAAAAATTGCACTTTTTCCCGGGGGCAGGGGGGAGGGAGAGCGTGTGGCTTCAATATTTCTGGAAATTGTATGTCTCTACAATGGTTTCAATAACCACAAACCACCTGCTGACCATTGCACAATTTTTGTCTCTTTCTGCTTTTAATGTGGTATAGGAGATAGTCAAAGTGTCAAACCAGGATTTGGGAGACTCACAGTGCAATCCTAAACAGTTACTCCAGTCTAAGCCCATTGACTTCAACAATGGGATTGTTGTGAAGTTAAAATGAAGGAGCACAGAACAATGTATTCTGCCCTGAGCTCCCTGGAGGAAGGACAGGATAAAAAGTACTAAAAATAAATGCATTATCAAAGCGGATAATGCCTTCCTTCTAGAGTAGATAGTCCTAAACCTGCATTCAGCACCTGAATTTACAACAATCCTTAGTTCCTGAGTTCTAACCTTTAAAGCCCTTAGTGGACAGGGACTGGCATACCTACGGGACCGCCTCTCGCCATATGTGCCCCAGAGAACACTGAGATCAGCTGATAAACATCTATTAGTGGGCCCAGGCAGGTCTGGGCTCCGACCTGGTGGAATTCTCTTTCGGTGGAAACGTGGGCCCGCCAAGATCTTTTATCTTCTCAGCAGGCCTGCAAGACTGAGATGTTCCATCAGCTATAAGGATTAAGGCTGGCCTAGGAGTCATCTGGAAAGCCTCCCAGCCAGTCTCTCATCAGGTGGGCCACTGGATCATCGGGTCCCCTATGTGAGTTATCTTGCAAACTGAATGGCCTGTTCCCCCACCTTCTTCCCATCCCTCGGTGTATAAGTGGCAAGGGAGGGGTGTAGGGTCACTGTCTGGGGGTGGTTTTACGGAAACGCTGTCATTTTATTGTAAATTATCCATTTTATTGTTGTAACCTGCCCAGGGCCCATTTGCAGGGAGGGTGGGATAAAAACCTAATAAATACATAAAATAAACGAACACAAACATCTCAGGTGAAGATATCTGCAGTCAAAGAACCGAGTGAAGCATAATTCCTCCAACTTTCTGGCCTTCATTTTTCAAACGCCAGTAGGCATTCATTTCCTTGAGTGGTCAAAGTGACTCATAAAAACAAATACATACGAGACCTATTTTTATTTGGGAGTTATTTTTTCCAAAGCTAATGACCTAATTTTTGGTTTTGCTCTTGTACACTCAAGTATCAAGGTCAACAGTGGACAGTAACCCAAGCAGCAGAATCATAACAGGCTACTTAAGATTTTGAAAAGTACATAATGGCTATAAAGAGTGAAGTATTTCGCTTCTATGCAGACCGCAAACCAGAGCAACTCCAAGTTGGCAGGATGGATGATGAAGAAACAAGTTGTTGCGCTGAAAGTTATCACTAAGAGCAACTACTCTTTTCTTGCTTGCATTTTTAAAATTTGAAATTTCTGCCTCCTCCTCGGTCATAATCCAAGCTGCTTATTTAGTCCCTGTAGGAAATTATCATCATAAGCTCAAGCAGCTCTCTACAATAAAGCGTTTGTGTTTCACGCTTCTGAAGAGTGACTTGGGAGAGTTAAAAACAGCAAGGCAGCCATCACGTAAAAGGCAAAGTCCTAAAACGCTTTGCCTGGCTCCTGCCAGACCCTCTGGGCTGAGTGACAGATGAGGTTTCCTGGGGCTAGCATGCCAAAGCCAATTAGCCATGTCAATCCACAAGCATGCCAGCTGCCAGGGTCTAACTTTATTACTGTATGATTTTAAAAAGTGAAGACATCAGCAAATGCTGAGAGTTCACATGACTCCTAATTTTAAAACTTGTCTCAGAAAGATTTACTAGGGGGGCAGAGACAAGGACCTTAAGCTTTGGCCTTTGAGAAGTCAATACCAGTGCTATCCATTTTCTATAACTCGATTATACCATGCACTGTTAATCAAATTAGCTTACATTACAAGCCTCAAAAAAAATCCAAATCATGGGGAGGGGGTTGCTTCTGTTTCATATAACCTTCGTATTTTAAAGAATATCACAGCAGTATTGTCCTTGCTGCGTTTCAAACTGCTTATTCCACAAAATATGAGATATTTAATATATACACAGCTAACCATTTAGGGCATCGGTTTTCAAAGGCCAAGATGCATTTTGGGGAAGTGTTTTGGGCTCTTACAAGCTAATATAAAACAGGCTTGCTCGTGATTGCTTTTAAAACATGTGCATTTAATTTTTATCCAAGGATCTTGGTAACATTGATTGTTCAATATAGTTCCTTGGTAAAGTCACCAAAACAAACTTGACTGACAAGTCAAAAAGGAGCAGAGATACGCTGTTCTCCAGTTTCTTAAATAAACTTTATTCCTACAGCATAAACACAAGTCATTTTAATGGGTCATCATCAGCCATTTTCTCTGAATCCACAGGTCATTAAGCCTATCTAGATTTCAGAAAACATGCACACACACAAAATGCTCTACTCAGGTGCTGGGGGGCAGAGGCACTAATTACTAATATTAAAACTATAGTAAGTTAAAATTCGGTTTTTTCTTAGGCTACTTATTAACATGTCTTTTGCCTTAAGCTTTTATGGTGTGGGTCACAATTGCACTGGTGTATCTTCAACATGGTAATGACCTAGAAAGCCTTCCCACTCCCCTCACCCATCCCAGCTGGGAAAGTGTTTGTTTTGTGCTTTGCCCAGTTTATTGACCTTGCCCACCTATCGTAATGTTTGCCGTTTTTTGTTTTTCTGGTTTGCTCCTGGATTGGCGGTTGAAGAAATTTTAACTGCTGCTTTCAGGAGGGTTTTTGTTGTCTGTTTGACTTTTTTTAAAGCAAGAAGTATTTTTACTGCCCCCCCCCCAGCCCAAGCTTTGCTTTTTTGCTGCTGTTGCTGCTGCTGCTCATACTTATTATATTTGATTTGGCAGTGGAAGAAATGGGGAAGAGCCTGCTAGCTGGCTAGGTGAGTAAAAGCTGTCTGAATCTGTTTCTCCTCGGTTTGCGACATCGTCACATCTGCCGGGAGCCTACCAGTGGCAGGCAATTGCCGGGCAGATTGAAACTTTCCACTGGTTATCAGTGACTGGCGGGTAAGCCAGCAAATTGCTGGGCGGGTGTCTGCCACCAGCAGGCAACTGGGATCCCTAGTTGGTGCTCATAAATATGGTTGCACTGACTTCCACCCATTCTTCCCTCATTATTTGGGAGGGCCTCCCAAAAAGGTGTCAGTACTCCATACCACCGTATGCCGTCACAGAAAAGCCCTCAACATGAACAGAATAATGTATACTTTGGAGTCCTTTTTACCCACAGCCACCCTGAAAAGGAAATGGAAATTATCAATATAGGATGACACTGACACAATTATATTTTCTTGACTCTCCTATTATTATTATTATTATTATTATTTCTAACTTGCCCTTCTCTCTGGCATCTTTGCTGCTGTTCTATTCCCTCACTGCCACCAGAAAAATTCCCATAAATCTGGGGTCCCCACCATGGTGCCCACCAACACTTTCTGGCACCCACCAAGTGATTTTAGTTATCATTGCACTGAACTGGGTAACCATCTTGGTCTGGAGAGGGGGGGGGGCACTAGGAACATCAATATAAAATTATATTGCTACAGACTCAACTGAGCAAACACAACACCATCACCATCTGTATCAGGAATTAGATGCATAAAATTGCTCACAAGCACATCTTTCCCTAATACGTACATTGGTGGGGCAGTGCTTGCTTGTACAAAGGTTCAACTGTACATCACAATGGTCAAAAACCAACAACAGAGTCGCACAGATGCAGCTTAACTAGAGCTGAGTGACTGGAGATGAGCTGTACTACCGTATGCTCTTTCTCCCCACATCCAATCCTTTCACGTATGAGCCCTCACTGACAGCACCATAGTTAGCTTCAGTTACCATCCTTAACTACGGTTAATGCTAACTAGCAATTCTATAACCAGCATTTTTAAAAGAAATTTTATTTAAAAAGAAAAGATGGAGAAATTGCATAATAAAAGGTTGAACAAAAAGTACATTAGAGATTAAGTTGACACTTATACAATCTTATATAAACAATACATTTGAAATTAGTTTAAGAGTTATACAGCACTGCATTTGAAATTATGTTGAACTAATAAAGAATATATTCAAAATTTGCCATAACTAAACCAGCTTCAAACCCTAGTTAATAATTAACACCAGTTGATGTTTACCATGGCTAAATGAGACACCAGTATTAGGAAAAATGGGCTAAAACCCCAAAATAAATATAGGTAGGAAGGGAGGGAGAAATCCAGGTCGGAAAAGAGGACGAAGTAAGGTCACAGGCAATACCGCTACCCATTTCTGCTTCTCAAACTGGCAGCATTACGTCACTATGGGAACACAGTAGTTCAATATTAAAGCATCTTATATAAAAGAATTGCCTACAGCAATCCTCTAGCAATCTTCAAAAGTGAAAACAGAAATATTTATATATAGAAAAGAGTCCAGTAGAACCTTTAAGACAAATCAATTTACTGTAGCATAAGCTTTCGAGAATCACAGTTCTCTACATCAGATGCATCTGACGAAGAGAACGGAGGTTCTCAAAACCTTATGCTACAGTAAAGTTGGTTAGTCTTAAAGGTGCTACTGGACTCTTCTATTTTGCTACTACAGATTAACACGGCTAACTCGTCTAGATCTATGACCATGGAAAGCACCATATTTATATATGTTAATCATAAAAATAAAAATCAATTTGTCAGCACTGTTCAAGTCAAAAAGCTCTTCTCGTGGCTATCTTCTTACTATATAATTGGGTAAGCATGTTTCAGACAACTCATTTTATACCCTGGTGCACCACCAGAGGGCGATGCTGCAGAAGAAAGCCCAGGTAACTCACCATATCACTCCAGAAAACATGTCATGGTGGGAAGCCCAGGCCGGGAACAGAAGCAGAGCAGATGGCAATGCCCTCCCCGCACCTTAACCCAGCTGGTATTAGTAGCGGAGCAGGTGGCAATGCCCGCCCCCTTCAGCCAGATGGTATTAGGAGTGGAGCAGGTGGCAATGCCCATCCTCCACCTTAAACCAGCTGGTATTAGGAGCAGAGCAGGTGGCAATACCCACTCCCCTTCAGCCAGCTATGATCAGGAGCGGAGCAGATAGCAATGTCCACTCTCCACCTTAACGCAGCTGTTATTAGGAGCAGAGCAGGTGGCTATGTCCACCCCCCTTCACCCAGGTGGGATCTCCACATTAACACAGCCGCTATTTGGAGTGGAGCAGGCGGCAATACCCATCTCCTGCCTTAACAAAGCCAGTAATAGGAGCCGTGCAGGTGGCAATGCCCACTCCCCACCTTAACGCAGCTGGTATTAGGAGCGAAGCAGGTGGTAATGCCCACCACCCTCCTTATCACAACTGGCATTAGGAGCCGAGCAGGTGGAATGCCCACCCCCCTTCAGCCAGGTGGGATCAGGAGCAATGCAGATGGCAATGCCCACCCCCTTCACCCAGCTGGGATCAGGAGTGGAGCAAGTGTCAATGCCCATCCAGCACCTTCACCTGGGTGGGATCAGGTATAGAACAGGAGGCAATTCTCTTCTGCCCTTCACCCAGCCAGGATAAGTGGAGCAGGTGGCAATGCCCGCCCCCTTCAACCTACTGGAATATGGCACTGAGCAGGCAGCAATGTCCACCCACCTTCACCGTTGGAATCAGGTGACAAAGGCAGCAATTTCCACCCCCCTTCAACCTGCCGGAATCAGGAGCAGAGAAGATGGCAATGCCCGCACCCCCTTCACCCAGTTGAGACCAGGAGAGGAGCACGTAGCAAAGCCCACCACCCGCCTTTGCCTGTCAGGATCAGGCGAGTAGCAGGAGGTAATGCCCGCTCCTTCGTTCACCCAGCAGGGAACAGGTTGCAGTGCCCACCAGCTGGGATCAGGCTTGGAGCAGGCAGCAATGCCTATCCCCCTTCACCTAGCCGTAATCAGGCATAGAGCTTAAGGCAATGCCTCTTTTCCTTTCACCCAGCTGGGATCAGAAGCGGAGCAGGTAGCAATGCCTGTCCCCCTTTACCCGACCTGTATCAGGCATGCAGCAGGCAGCAAAGCCCACCACCCCTTCACGTTGCTGAGATCTGGTGCGGAGCAGGTGGCAATGCCCCCCCCCTCCTTCACCGGCTGGGATCAGTGACGGAGGAGGAGGGAATGCTTGCCTGCCCGCTCTCCCCTTTCTAGAGCCTGTTGTATTTTTTCCCACAACAGGCTTTGTTTCTAGTTTGTAATAATATGTTTTAAAAGTAACTGTGCTTTGTGGGTAATTAGTAGACAAGAGCAAGAGTCCAGTAGCACCTATAAGACTTAACAAAATCTGTGGTAGGGTATGAGCTTTTGTGAGCCACGTTCTGGATTTTGAGATACGTAATAACAACAATAACAACATTCGATTTATATACTGCCCTTCAGGATGACTTAACACCCACTCAGAGCAGTTTACAAAGTATACTATTATTATCCCCACAAGAAAACACCCTGTGAGGTCGGTGGGGCTGAGAGAGCTCCTAGAAGCTGTGAGTGACCCAAGGGCACCCACCTGGCTTCAAGCAGAGGAGTCGGGAATCAAATCTGGTTCTCCAGATCAGAGTCCTGAGCTCCTGACCACTAAACCAATCTGGCTTAACTGTCTGCTGTGCTTTTTTAAAAAGGTATTTCATATTTATAAAATGTCTGGCAAAAATATTTAGGAACAGTTTTGATATATTACAGAGCCATTAACAATTATACAAAGTATGTGACCCTTGTAAAAAGGCTGACATGGAGCTTTTCAACACGGTTTCCGGCACCCTGCTCAACTATGTGTTTCATATATCTAAGGTATTTTCCTGAAATACAGAAAATATAAAATTTAAATAAGAACTTATTGAATTCCATTTTTTAAAAAATGCGCCATCATAAAAGTGCTTAAATAGTTCTTTTGGGGGAAATGACCTGTGTCTGATACAAGGAAATCTATTTATCTGACCACTCCCTATGTCACCCAACACACAAACCCTTGTATGTATAAAGCAGCATAAAATATTACCAGTTGGCCTTCAAAGATCTGGCGGTTCTTCATATGAATGCCTGAGGCAACTCAACAAAACTTCATAAACTCTAAAAGATGGCATAGTCTTCTCAACTATGAATTTAAATTTGGCAACAATCAAGAGTTATATCCAGGTCTGCTCTATCAGAAATCCTCATTTGTCCCACCTTCCATAAGAGTTTTTTCAGTGGCAGTGAACTACAAGTTGTCTCCTAAGAACAAGCAGTCTTTGACCTTCAATATTTTATAAACTTCCTACTGCTCAAATGTTCGTGATGCAGTACAATTTGTCTCTAGGTGAGTGGGAACATTCTAGCCTTCTCCAGTTCGTACACCTTTGCGCATCTTCTCAACATGTTTGTGCTTATATTTATATTGTTTGAACTGGAGGAAGAATTCTGTTTGCTCATAATACCACTAGCCATTCTTTTTATGGAGTACCACTGGATGGACTGAGGACTTCACTGATTAAAGCAGCCGGCCGCCACGCCCGCTGCCGAGATACCGCTGCGGCTGCTGTTCCCTTTGATCGCCTTCAGATTATTATTGAAAAACTATCTTTTAAACACACATTCATGGCAGTTTGGATTATTTTTCTTTCATTCCTTTGAAGGGGAGAAGAAACTTTTTGAAGAGGTGTATGTGTGGAATACAACAGGGAAAGAGAAATGGAAGGAAAAAAGGGTAACAGTGGGTTTTATACACTTCATTCTTCTCAAAACTAAGCAACTAAAAACTGTGCCTCCCTCTTTACCTCTTGGAAACCCTGCTTCAGTTGCAAGCTTTCCAAAGACAATACACCATTTGAGAAAAACAGCTGTTGCACAAACTAAGCCCTTGAATAGGGCAGGCTATACGAAGGAACTCTCATGGGCTTTTCTGAAGACCTTTGAGGAGGCCCTTCTATAAAATTCAGGACCTTCCTTGGTGGTGGCATTCCCTGCCCAGAAAGGCCCACCATACCCGCTCTCTTAAGTGTTGTTAGAAGGATGTCGACGATAACTCCCAAAAATTGTTTGGTCTGGAGGCTCATAATCGGGACTAGACACACTGGTATTGAATGCAGACCTTTACTTTTTCTTAGTTCTTGCCTTGAAATTGTTGTTGTTTGCTCGAGCTTTTTGTAGTATTGTATTTTAACCTCTTCCAACAGTTTGAACTAGGAAGCAGTATAAAATTAAGAAAATAAAAGTCGTCTGCGTATTACCAGTTGTGCTGCTGAATAATACAGTAGTCACATGCAATTTTCTGAACTGCTCCTGTCCGCCCATTCATTTTAGCTCCCATGTAACATTCCAGTATTTTCTTTATTTGAAATATTTATATGACCGCCTTTTCCCTGACCAGATCAGGACCCCAGAACACTGCTACAAAACCCAATAAAACTGTACGCGATCACATAATTTAACACATTTTAAAAGCCAAAGACACTAAAAACTACATTAATATTGCCGTTCTCAAAACACCTTGTGCACAGCTGGAAAAATATTCCCTTTGGCCCAGACTCAAAGCAACCCCGAAGCTCTGTGGAATAACTCTGTTTTACAGCCCCATCGGAAACCCAGGAGGGTAGAAGCCCCCTGACCTCTTCTGAGAGGCTGTTCCACAGGCATGGCGCAGCCACTGAAAAAGCCTGGGCCGAAGCCACTGCAGAACACCTCCCAAGACATAAAGAGGCACAGACAGGATAACCCAGCTGGCAGAAGCGAGGCTGCTGCATGGGAACATGCATTTCACACAGTTTCAGATTTTTTCCCCCCTCCTCTCGCTACAAAACCGCTTCCCTGCAAAGGAGAACGTTTGCCAACTTCTCATCTGCTGCGCTTCTGACTTTTCAGAGCTGTTAAGAGGGATCTTATTCACAAGCCCTTCCTTCTTATAACTGCAGTGACTGATCGCATTTCACTTTCACCCTCCGCTGGAATCCTGGGGTTCTCTTTGATCCCAATATATCTTTAAAGGATTGTCTTATATACACATATATGTTACCAATACATCCCCTTTTACCATCTTAGAAATGTCTTGACTTCAACACGTGCAATCCAAAATAGATCTGGAAAGGCGGGCGAATGTTTGCACAGCCTCCGGGACCAACTACTATCAATTCTCCGTTCCTTGGTATTATAGAAATGTTGATTCATTGATTGCAACTGGTTCAGATTCTGAAGCCTGCATTCTTAGCTACATTAGATCTAATATTAATTTACGTACTTTTTTTTTTTTTTGCTCTGACTTCCAGAGAGGTCAATGGTTGGTTATAAAATGCACATGTCAAAAAAAAAAAAAAGCTCTTAGAGCACAGCATGAATTTGTGTTTTCTTGCCAGCGTTTGGCTAACTTTTAGAAACATTCATCTTTCAGACTAAACACTCTTTTAAAAGAACTGGCGTGGGTCCAAAAATACACATCGGGCAGGTACATGCAGCAGTATGACACACAATAGGTCTCCTACAAGCCCCCGTGTCCAGAATGCTCTAAATAAATATATGGACGATCCTGTGTCACATTTAAAGTTAGATTCACCCCCTAAATGGTTCTTGCTTTTACGTTAAAAAAAGCAGTTTTATTGGTCTTTATCGCTGAACTTTTAACTCAGTGTGTTTCATACAGGGTCAGGGATTCAACTTAAGAGACATGCTGAATCCGGCAAAGACGGAGATCCTGTACTGGGGCAGCGGGCTGCTGGATTTGGAAATCCGGCTCCCAACCTTTGAGGGGGCACCGCTTGTGCCTGTTCCATGGGTCCAGAGTCTCAGAGTGATACTGGATTCCTCCTTATCAATGGAGGGCCAGGTCATGGAAGTTTCCTGGTCTATGTTGTTTCATCTTCTGCAGGCCTGGCAGCTGGAGCCCTATCTGTCAGTTCGCGCCCTAATTACAGTGATCCATGCAATGGTCAACTCCAGATTAGACTATTGTAACTTGCTCTATGCAGGACTTCCCTTGAGACTGACCCAGAAATTATAGTGGGTCCAGAATGCTGCTGCACGCGTCCTCATGGGTACACCGTACAGGCCACACGTTACTCTGATCCTGCAGCAGCTGCACTGGCTCCTAGTGGAGCTCCAGATCAGGTTCAAGGTTCTGGTTTTAACCTTTTCACCTTTTAACCTTTAAAGCCCTAAATGGACTGGGACCAGTATTCCTGAGGGGCAGTCTCTCCCCGTATGTACCCCGGAGAGCGTTAAGATTACAAATAAGAACTTTCTGGTGGCCTCTGGCCCCAGGGAGGCTCAGCTGGCCTTAGCCAGGACTTTTTCTGTCCTGGCCCCAACCTGGTGGAACTCTCTGTCGGAGGACACCCTGGCCCACCAAGATCTTATATCTTTTCGGTGGGCCTGTAAGACAGAGATGTTCTGCCAGGCATATGGTTGAGGCCAGTAATAGACTACTGGAAGCCTCCCTTCAGGTCTCCCATCGGGGGGGGGGGCATATGAAACCATCTGCCACCTTATATGCAAAGTCACTGAAATGATATCATATCTGGCCCTCACCTGTGTGTGTGTGTGTGTTGCCATCCTTGGTTTTAAATGTGCTTAAATGTTTTATTCTGTATCAATTACATTACTGTACCCCACCCTGGGCCCACTCACAGGGAGGGCAGGCTAAAAATCGAACGAATAAAATAAATTAATTAAATAAATAAATAAGCTTTACAAGTGTTCGTCTTAAAGTTTTTAAAACAGAGAAACAACAGCAACTGAAAGAAAACAAATCTAACTGAAGCATTAAAAAATAAATCCAATTTAAATAAATCCATGGGGCTGTTTACATCTATCAAGTATGGGACCACAGGATCACGCTCTTCGAATAGGTAAAGGTCCATCACATGGAAGAGGACAAAGATTTAATATCTGTGGCTCAAGAGGGCAAGGCTAGAGCTAAGGAGCTTCAGTTTTAGGAGGGGAGAATTTGGTTGAACATTAGAAGAACTCTTAATAGTAGGGGGAAACTATTAGAAGAAACCACCTATTTAGTAAGAGGTGTCCCACAATGGAACCAGTTTTTAGGGAGAAGGTGGGCTCTCCCTCACTGGAAAGTTTAAACAGATTCCAGAACACCATCTTACAGGCATACTCTAGTTTTGAATTTCATGTATTGTGAAGGGGGGTGGATCACATGAACACATGAAGCTGCCTTATACTGTATCAGAGCATCAGCCCATCAAGGTCAGTATGGTCTACTCAGACAGGCTCTCCAGGGTCTCAGGTGGAGGTCTTTCACATCACCTACTACCCGGCCCTTTAAACGGAGATGCCAGGGATTGAACCTGAGACCTTCTGCATGTAAAGCAGAGATTCTGTCACTGAGCCATAATCTCTCCCTTGACTAGGCAGCCTACAAGTTGCCTTCCAAGACTAGGTTTCTATGTCCACTGGCTAAAAAATAGCACGGTTGTGTGGAGGGGATTTTTTTTCTCCAAAGTTCACTGATTTCTCTTTTAAAAAGAGAGACTTCTCTTTCATTTCTCTTTAAGGAGCTATCAAAGCACCCTTTTTAATTTCAGCCCTTGTTGCTGTTTTATCTCACACACCATACGATGGTGCTCTTATGGGAGGACAGGAAGGTTTGGGAAGACATGAGTATCTCTGAGCTTCTACAGAGTGGTTGCTCCTGCTTACCAACTCCACACTGGGAAATTCCTGGAGATTTGGGAGTGCAGCCTGGGGAGGTTGCAATTTGGGAAGAGGAGGGACCTCAGCAGGGTATTACACTATATAGTCCACCCTCTGAAGCTACCATTTCCTCCAGGGCAACTGATCTTTGTACTCTGGAGATCAGTTGCAATTCAAAGAGATATCCAGGCCACACCTGGAGGTTGGCAAGCCTGTCTGATGAATCCACTCTCGAGCCAAAACAGCCTTGGAATGGACCCTGCCCCCTCCCCCTGCCTTTAACTGACAGAAAATAAGGCTTGAAGTCTGGCAACCCCCCACAATAGCCACTGCAAAAGCTATTCATTTCTTAAAGGCACAGGTGGTGCTTCTATAATATGAGGAGGGGACAGTATAAAAGAGCAAGAGTCTAGAAGCGCCTATAAGACTAACAAAATTTGTGGTAGGATATGAGCTTTCATAAGTCACAGCTCACTTCTTGGGGAGGGGGCGATTATAACTCCCAATTTTTGTTTAAAGATTTCAGTTTTTTCTGCAAACCTGGAACTTAGATTTGTAGAAAGTTCTGTCTTTTCTGTTCATGGTGTCCGTCTCTGGATTTAGGCATCCAAATATGGAGCCATGTTGAGAATTAGATATATTGATTAACATAAGGCACACTAAAATCACCCAGGGCAAGCATTCCAGGAAAAGAAGCTTGCTAGAAAACTAAATTCCCTAACGTGAGTGACTGGGTTATACCACTTTATGAATAACTAATCCCCTTTAGATCAGACTGACCCCCCCACCATGGGATGAGGGCTCAGTTCCACCAAAAGCATCCTCGCTGCTTCCACACTGCAGGGAGCAAACACCTTTTCCGGTTCGGTCTTATATTCGCTCTCTCAAGGCTCCTCCTCTTCCTCCACCATGATTGGCTTCTGCTTTTTCCTCCATTGTCCCCAGTCCATTTCTGAGTCTTGGAGGCTGCCTCGGAAATGTAAGCCTACAGGAAAACTGGCAGCAAGGCCTGAGGCCTATATATAAGGCAAAGACTGTCTTGAGGCGTACAGGCTCCTACACCCCTCAGCATCAGGCCTAGATTCATGACAAACTCCCAGAGGGCTGGGAAATGTTTAACATTGCCATCCTTCTTAGTTCACTGAGGTCAATGGGTTTAGGAGAGTGCAACTGTTCAGGATAGCACTATAAATGAGCCAACTGCATGGATGGTGATTAAATATTTCTTACCCAATTCACAACTCCCTTGTGAAGTTTGACAATTATTGGTTGTGGAGGATGTAAATCAATAAATAACCATACACTCTTAAAATTACTAAGTCTGTTTTAGAGCAAGAGCTTTCGAGAGTCAGATGTCCCTTCATCATATACTATAGTATCTAGTATGGTATCTGACGAAGGGAGTTCTGACTCTCGAAAGCTCATGTCCTGAAAATCTTGTTGGTCTTTAAAGCGCTGGTGGACCTAAATCTTGCTTTTCTAACTAAAGACCAACACAGCTACCCACCTGAAACTAAGTCTGTTTTAGTTATTAGTCAAAGCAGATGAAGGATATACTGCAGCCTGAAGTGACATAAGCTTCCTTAGAGTCCTTAGTGATAGTGAACACATGTACATCTTCATGTATGTGGGTCCATCTGTTTGGAAGCAAGAGTCAATGCACATTAACAAATCAAACTGGGGACCAGTACCTGGGCCGTTTTCACACGAGCCCTGGGAGCTCGCACAAACTCATGGCATGAAGCATCTTCCTAGCACGATCTCCTAGCACAATCCCCTTTAATGGCCCGATGATGTCAGAAAAGGGGCCATTAAACAGGATCATGCCAGGAAATCGCACTAGGAAGACACTTTTATGCCGTGAGTTTTGCGCAATCTTCCGGGCGTGTGGCTGTGTGAAAACAGCCCTGGATAAATGTGGCCTTTGAATCACACTTTTGAGCTGTACATGCAACATAAGAACTACTCAACACACATATAAAGAAAAATCAAGCGTACACTGTACATATAGTGTATGAGCATTCACTGTAATTTCTTAACAGGGCTTCTGTTATCAGAACTTACAGTCTAGCAGAGATTTGTTTGGATAGACACATGTGAAGGATAGAACCTAAGAATAATATGAAAATGACACTTTTTTGAATTGCAGTCAAATTTATTTTCAAGAATGCCAATACAAATGTACAAAAGTCATAACAAAACAATACTCAAAATGAACTCTCATATTAAGGTTTTTTAAACATTTGAATGAATTGTGTGTAAGAAAATCATGTTTACCAGGTACTAAGCTATGAACACAGCCAGATTGTTCATAGCAAGCATTCTGCATCCCAGAATTAGGTGTTGAGATCTAGGTAGTAGTTAGACGGCTATGACATTTTAATAACATTTAAGGGAAATACAATTAAAAGGACTCAAAAGAGTGTCCAAAATTATTCACTTCTTTTGCATATTTATCATCAAAACAGTGTTACTTACCAAATTAGCCATGTAAATTGTAAGCAGCCCTCTCCTACAGACAGAAAAATACACAGAGTGATTATTAAAGCCATGTTGAGGTTAATTTCTCATAATACAACCAATAATTAATAACGTTGCTATTTGTCTTGGATAACATTCTATTGGAATACAACTGTTCCATTCATACTGGTGACTTGGATAATTAGTGGGGAGTGGGCTGCCAAGTATGTAAAAAGCATTTCTAATGGCTGCTTGTTCTCTACAAAGTTAAAGTCGAGGATCTGGTTTTGAAGACATAAAATTACTTGTTGAGTTTATACTCCAACCTTCCTCAAGGAGGCAAACACGGCAATATCTCATTTCCCCCCCCCCTTAACTCTGAGACTGTTTAGGTTGCAAGGCAGTAACTGGCCCAAGGTAATTTATTTAGGCCATTTGTACACACCACCCCTTTCTCAGAGTCAGGAAGCAGGATGAATGCCAAGAAAAAATAAATAAAACACACACACAATTAAAACAGGATTAAAACAGGAAATTAAAAGTAGCTAAGAGAGGATGGTAAAACAATTAAATCAGTTAAGCAGCAAAACCAGTTCCATTAAAACAGTTAAGTCCAAACCAAGTCAAGTCCCCCATAACAATATGCTGCAGGTCCATGAAGTTAATTTCAGTGGTTCCCCCAAGATAAGGGGATTTTAAGGGATGCCGTCTGCTGCTCTGATTCCGACCTAAAACAAGCAGAAATAAATGCCCTTCGGTGCCTAAAAAGTATTTGTTTCATAATAGTTGTCAGTAACAAATGCATTAGACAGTTTCAAACTTGCAATTTTATTTTATTTTTTAAGATGTCTGTCCCAGGAAACAAGTTCAATTTACAAAATGTATCAAAAAAAGACTATATACATTCAAATCATATTGAGTATGTTTTACTAAATTCATTTTCCCAATGAAGTATTTCAGTTCAATAACTTTTGGCTATTGGGGGGGGGGAAGTGTTTTGAGAAATTGAGACAGCATGTAAAATTAACGTGACTTTTTCTTTTTTTTTAGTTTTATGGATGTACTTTAAGTCATGCAAGTGGACTGGGATCTCAATGAGCATTCAAAATGTTAGTGGAAATTCTTTAAGTTTGTTTGAGGAAAATGCAGCTGTTCTCCCAGTGAATCAGCTGGGATTCATCCAAGGGCAACAAACAAGAAGTGCTACTGCTGTACTGTCCGGATCCGAAGTGAGGGGCCGGACTGGCCAGGAAGAGGATGAGCTATGATCTCATCCCTTGCCTTCCTTGAGCACAAGGTTGTGCGCAGTCAACACCAAGAGCCCCTTCGTCATTCCGCGTCAACGGGCCCTTGACCTGGCAGGACTTCACTGCAACGGGGGGGGGGGGGGGTTGAGGGGAGGGAAAGAGGGGCATCTGGATCAGGGGTCCAACATTTTTGCGAACATCTTCAGAATTCTGGCACTGGAGGACTTCCGGTTTGGGATTCATGGAGGTCTAACGCAGCTCCATTCGCGGAGCTGACCGGACTGCCGTTTTAAGCGGCCGGCGGGGGAAATTTAGCCCGCGGCCGACTGCTCTCAGGCGGAGAGCAGGCAAAGAACGCTCAAGACCCTAGGGTGTGCTAGATCTCGGACGAGGGGGGGCTCTACGCAACGGGTTCCCTCCCGATCCTTGAGGTCCCACCCTGCGACAGGTCGGCTACGATCTCTGCGGCAGTTCTGGGGCCAATTCGGCTGGCATAAGACCTACATACCCAAGCTTCGATTGGGGGAAGAAGTGGAGAGGAGAAGTTAAAATCGAAACAGCGATTACAACCCGAGAAAAGTGAATGAGAAGGTAAAGATCACTATCTTCTGATACGGGACAGATTGACAAAAGCAGAGAGGAATAAAAGTAGATTTTCAAACTGCAACAGGCTAATGATAAAGAGGGGAAGACTCGGCAAGAGTTGTATTTGAAAAGAGACTAAGTTTAAAGAAGTTATTAAAGGAATTGGACTATTGTTTTGAATACTTGCGGTTATGGAGCTGTGAGAAAAAGAAACCATCGCGAGACCTACTGTGGGAAGTTGGGAGACAGGAAGTGCGTAATAACAATAGAGTTGCTGGAGAGAAGCGGCCCTTGCTGGAGGGCAGGAAGAAGGGAACCGCCATCTTTGAAAGGGGAAGGGTCGCGGCTTCAGCGGAAAAGGAAGTAGGCCATCTTGGATTACAAAATCATAGAGAAACCATAGAGAAAAGACGCCCGACATTTTGGACTTTTTAAAAATTAATTTCTGCAAGAAGACCGGGACATTTGAAATAAAAAGACACTAAATTTTACGCCACGGAGTTAAGGAAGAGAGCGGACTCGTGGGAGCGAGCTAAAGCAAGCCCCACGATGTCGAAAAAAGAGTGGCAATCGGCAATAGAAAACCTGGACAAAAAACTTTTGGAAGTGATTAAAGAACTTAAGGACACGAAATTGGAGTTGATCAAAGAGGTTAAACAGACAGTAAAATCGGAGCTGTCAGAAGTGAAGAAAGGTATGGAAACAATACAAAATGAATTACAAGGAACGCAGCAGAGAGTCAAAGCAGTAGAAGGCGCAATGGAGAATTTAGCAGACACGCAACAAACAGAGATGAGACTGATGAGGGGAAGAATGGCGGTTGCGGAAAGTAGACACATGGAGAAGCAGCTGAGATTTCGCGGCTTGCCGGAAGTGGAAGGAAAGACAGCGCAAGAACAGATGACTGAGGTGTTAGCTGAATACCTGGGGAAGGAGGAGGAGGAAGTTGTGGCTATCCTTGATGTGGCATATCGCGTAAACTCGAGAATTGCAACCCAGAGGAAATTACCAAGAGATGTGATTGTGCAGTTTACGACACGAAATATGAAAGAGAAGATTGTGACTAAACAGTTTCAAGATCCATTGGAGATTGATGGCAAGACAATTATCATAATGAAGGAATTACCTAGATCAGTGTTACTAGATCGGAAAAAATATAAAGTGCTAATCCAGATGTTGAAGGACATGAAAATTAGGTACAGATGGGAGCTTCCAGAAGGTGTGTCCTTCGAATTTGGAGGGGCTAAAAAGCGTATTAGATCTGAGCGAGAGATGGAGCGATTTATAAGAGACAATGAAAAAGACTTACCAACAAGATTATGAGTATGGAGTGTAAAGTTTTATCTTGGAATGTAAATGGACTAAATTCACCGAACAAGAGAAAAAATATTTTCCACTGGCTATTAAAACAAAAATGTGACATTGTTTGTTTGCAAGAGACCCATATTCGAAAGCAGGATGTAAAATATTTAAAATTGGGAAAATTGGGCAAGGAATTTGTAGCGGCCTCTAACAAGAAAAAAAGAGGAGTGGTGTTGTATATAAAAGAGGAGCTACAGCCAAAATTTGTAATGAAAGATGTGGAAGCCAGATTTTTAGCAGTGGAATGTATCTGGAACTTAAAGAGAGTGTTGGTAGTCGGAGTTTATGCACCTAACGGTGCAAAAGAAAGCTTCTTTGAGGATTTGAGGAAGCAACTAGATGATCTTTCATACGACCAGATAATTCTTGCTGGAGACTTCAATGGAGTGACAAACTTGGAATTAGATAAAAAGACAACAACGGCACAAAAGAAAAGAGGACTATTACCAAAGCTCTTTTTTGAGTTGATACAACAGGAGACTCTAGAAGATGTATGGAGAAGAGAATATCCTAAAAGTAGACAATTTACTTTTTATTCTGCAAGGCACTCTACACTATCAAGAATTGATATGATCTGGGCCTCAAAAGACTTAGCGTTATGGACTAAGGAGGTAGAAATAATGCCGATGGTAGGCTCAGATCATAATCCAATTATGTGGAAATTAGGGAAAAGGAGAAAAAGGAAAGCATGGAGAATAAATGAGGACTTGCTACAGGAAGGAGAGAATATGGAGATGTTGAGAAGAGAGACAAAGTTCTTCATACAATACAACGTGAATAAAGAAGTACCAACTGATAAAGTTTGGGACGCTTATAAGGCGGTTATAAGGGGCATACTAATGGACTTAAATGGCAGAGCAAGAAAAAAGAAAGAGGAGAAAAGACAAGAAATCGAGGAGAAAATAAAAGCCAAAGAAATACAGTTAAAAAAGAGACCAGGGAAAAAGAAATTATATCAGAAAATTAAAATACTTCAAGAACAGTTAACAGCAATGAATAATAAAGAATTGGAGTGGAACCTGAAAAGATTGAATCAGAAAGCGTTTGAAGGTACAAATAAACCTGGGAAGTATTTGGCATGGCAACTGAAGAAGAGAAGGGAAAAGAAAATAATAAATAAAATTTGTGAAGACAACAAAACGTATCTGGAACAGACTACCATTAGTAGAGCCTTTTACAAATTCTACGCTAAGCTGTATAATAAGAAAGAGGTAAATAAAGAGTCAATAGCGTCATATTTGGAGAAAACGAAACTTCCAGTAATCTCGGAAGCTTGGAGAAATAAACTGAACAGTGAAGTAACAGATGAGGAATTAAGCAAGGCAATACAATCTGCAAATCTAGGAAAGGCGCCAGGGCCAGATGGACTTACGGCTAAATTCTATAAGACAATGGCCAATGAACTGGCACCATTCCTAAAAGAGGTGATCAATGGAGTTTTAAGGGATCAAAGGATTCCAGATACCTGGAGTGAAGCGAATATATCATTGATCCCCAAAGAGGGCCAAGACTTGACTAATGTGAAAAATTACAGACCTATATCGTTACTTAACAATGACTATAAAATCTTTGCGAAGATACTGGCGGAGAGACTGAAGGGGTGGCTTTCGGAAGTTATTGAGGAGGAACAAGCAGGCTTTTTGCCAGACAGACAAATCAGAGACAACTTAAGGACAGTGATTAATGCTATTGAATATTATGATAAGCGTTGTGATAAAGAGGTTGGTTTCTTCTTTGTTGATGCTGAAAAGGCGTTTGACAATTTAAACTGGGACTTTATGTTTGCCACTATGGAAAAGCTACAATTGGGAGAAAGATTCATTAGAGCAATTAAAGAAATCTACAGAGACCAGACTGCAGCAATTGTGGTGAACGATGAAGCGACTAAGAAATTGACTATAAGTAAAGGAACAAGACAAGGTTGCCCGTTGTCTCCACTGTTGTTCATTTTGGTATTGGAGATCCTGATGATACAAATACGACAAGATGAAGAAATTCGAGGAATAAAAATAAAGGACTATTCCTACAAGGTCAGAGCATTTGCGGATGACATAATGTTAATTGTAGAGGACCCATTGGAGAACATGCCAAAAGTGATAGATAAGATTAAGGAGTTTGGAGACTTGGCAGGTTTTTATATTAATAAAAAGAAGTCAAAGATATTATGTAAAAACATGACTAAGCAGAAACAACAATTGTTAATGGAAATAACGGACTGTGAAGTAACAAGTAAGGTGAAATATTTGGGAATCGAACTGACTGCTAAGAATATAGATTTATTTAAAAACAACTATGAAAAATTATGGACTCAGATAGAGAGAGATTTGATTAAATGGAACAGACTAAATTTGTCATGGTTGGGAAGGATTGCAGCAGTAAAGATGAATGTGTTACCAAGAGTAATGTTTTTGCTACAGACAATACCAATCATCAGAGACTCTAAGCAATTTGAAAAATGGCAGAGGAAAATATCAGATTTTGTATGGGCAGGCAAGAAGCCTCGAGTGAAAATGAAAGTTCTTCAAGATGCAAAAGAAAGAGGCGGAATGCAACTGCCCAATCTAAGACTTTACCATGACGCAATCTGCCTAGTGTGGTTGAAAGAGTGGATGACGTTAAAGAATAAGAAACTACTAGCCCTAGAGGGATATAAAAAAATATTTGGATGGCACGCATACCTATGGCATGATAAAGTAAAGGCGAACTCGATGTTCCTGCATCACTATATACGGAGAAGTTTATATATAATCTGGAAGAAGTACAGAACCTACTTACAAGAAGGAACCCCTTTGTGGGTAGTTCCATACGAGGTGATAGATCCAAGAGCTGTCGACAATGAGCAACAATGTTTAACTTACAAAGAAATAACTAGAATTGAAGCATCTAAGCTTAGAATAAAGACTCAGGAGGAACTACTACCTTACTACGATTGGTTCCAGTATAGACAGATTAGAGATTTATATGACTCGGACTCTGTAAAGGGAGGCATACGAACAGAGAATTCGGAACTAGAGCAGACCCTTTTTAAAGAGGACAAGAAAAGAATTTCCAAGGTATACCAAGTACTGTTGAAATGGTATACTGAGGATGAGATAGTTAAAGTACAAATGGTGAAATGGGCTATAAACTTTAACAAAGAAATAACAATGGAGGCATGGGAATACTTGTGGAAGATCTACAAATTGCTGTATATGGCAGAAATGGACAAAATGATAAGAAAATTGAGAAACCTTGACTCAGGACAGTTCAACACAGACTGGGAGAAGCTGAAACAATATTTGGAGAAGAAATGGGAGGTGGGAGGAGAACTGTGGCAGTTTGAGAACTATTGAAGTACAATAAAATGCAGAGGGGGGTGACTTTACCGGGGGGGAGAAGAGGTAAAAGTGAATTTCTAAGCAGCTATGATATTAGATTGATATATAGAGAATAAAAACTAGAATAGTGATAGAAAACAATCATCTATAAGGGTTAACTATAAGGATGGACTAATTAATAATATTTTCTTTCTGATTCTGTATAATGTACCAAACTGAATATGTCTATTTGAAGGTATATATGAGTCAAATTGATTGATATCATATATAGATTTATGATTGAAGGGAAATAGAAATATTAATGTAAACAAATATAACCAAAATAGAGAGAAGAAGATAGAATGAATAACATATAGAGTATAAGTTAAACTGGCTGGTTTATATGAATGTATGGTTTACATAGTTTACGATATATAGAAATATTTGAAAATGGAATTATGAAAAAGGGGATAAATTGTTTATCCATTACGGAAAAATAAAAAAGGGACTCATAGTTAGGGTACAGAGCACCAAAAATAGTTAAAGAAGTATCGCTTAGAATAAAGGGAGAATATACATTTGTTAGATAGAGGAATATATAAAGAGTAAGGGAAAAGGGATAAAGGGTTGGAAAACTGTTGGAAGTCAACAAAAAGGGGGGGGGAAAGGGAGGGGGTTAGAAATTGGGAAATGGGAAAATTGATTGTAATGTTTAAGCATTTGATTCTAACCCAATAAAAATTTTCTTAAAAAAAAAAAAGAATTCTGGCACTGGACGGAGTGTGCAACTACAAAATGGCTGCTGCAAGAGGCAAAGCCAACCACAACATCTGAGGGAGTAAAGTCATGTGTAACTTATTCTTCAACATTTCAAGCAGAAGCTCTGTTTAACAGGATGCCTTTTTAAAAAGAACATATTGTTTAGAAATATTTTCTTGCATACACACAGCTTATAAGATCCTTGTGCCATAGTGGCAGCTGATGCCAAGGCACCTTCTTAAAAATCTGTACAGCTAATCAGATCTCCAGTGGCCAAAGGGAAGTTGTGCTGGGCAAAAACTCCCACATGGCCCCACCCTCTTTCCCTCACCAGAAAAGCAACCATGGGCACCACATTGGGGAACTCTGATCTCGATGAACAAAGTAGTATGTGGTTTCAGGTGGGCAACCATGTTGGTCTGTAACAGAAGAGCAAGATTTGGGTCCAGTAGCACCTTAAAGATCAACTATATTTCCAGGGTATGAGCATTCGAGGGTCAGAGTTCCTCTCAAAAGCTTATATCCTGGAAATCTAGTTGGTCTTTAAGGTGCTAACCAGACCTGAAAGTAGTATGTGGTAACCACTCCATAAAAACATACTTACAACACTGAATGACCCAGAGGAGTCAGCTGTGTTAGTCTGCAGTACCAAAATAGAAAAGAGTCCAGTAGCACCTTTAAGACTAACCAACTTTACTGTAGCATAAGCTTTCAAGAACCACAGTTCTCTTCGTCAGATGCATCTGACGAAGACAACTGTGATTCTTGAAAGCTTATGCTACAGTAAAGTTGGTTAGTCTTAAAGGTAACACTGAGTGACAGTGCTCTTAAATCCTATGGCAAACATGAACGCTTCAAACCAAAACGCATAGGTGTGCTTCAACTAAGAAGGGATTTGAAAGGGTTCAAAAATTATTCTTTCAGGGTATCAAGTAGGTGACATACGCCTTAAGGACTATCTATGGCAACATAATTCGCACCACTTTAATACCCATCTACAGTTAAGCAGATTTGGCACTTTGCCTCTCTGATGGTTTGGAGTGTATCTGGTTTAATGTCCTTACAGCTGAAAATATATTTGACGATCTTCCTGATCTACATTCTGTAGAGCAAAATTTCTGTACTCAGAGGAACAAAAATAAGAAAGCGCTAATTTGGCCGTCATTTTCTGAACTACAAACCTCGATAAAACCATTCATAAGAGCATTCAATCAGAAGGCAGAATATTCACAGCAAAAAAACCAAAACAGACCCTTAAAATATATGTATACACACACACACAGTGGAATCTTCAGTACTAAATCAAATACATAAATGGTTACTAATTCAGCCCCGCAGGCAAATCAAGAAATTACCTATTACCTTCCTAACAGCTGCCTAATACCAAGTGGGCCACAATTTCAGATCTAGAACTTTTGCAGGAATGGTTATCTGGAGGATGTTTGAAATAACAAAGCATTACAGTTGATGTTTAGGTTATGCTTAATCACTCACACCCACCTATTTCCTACTTTCAGCTAAAGTCCGGGCAGTGAAATGTCGGTGCAAAGGTTCACTTAAAAGCATCAAGAGGAGCTAAGCTTTTAAAAAACATGACAGAGAACGCAAAACACCAACTGAAGCATGGATTTTTTA
Organism: Eublepharis macularius; assembly: GCF_028583425.1. Lineage (NCBI taxonomy): Eukaryota > Metazoa > Chordata > Lepidosauria > Squamata > Eublepharidae > Eublepharis > Eublepharis macularius. The sequence goes on from NC_072792.1 coordinate 172,858,687, forward strand.
ATATTAAAAAACCGAGCAAAAGTTGTTATGAAACCAAATATCTGTAACACATGGCTTACAGATCTCCAGCCAGCGCTTTCAGTCACCACTTCAGACCTCAAAAGACTGCCTCAGAGTATAGCAGACTAAATACTCCAACAGGGTACAGAAGGGAAGTCCTTTAAGACTGATATTTGCTCAAAATAAACATGTGCTCTAAGCGGATCAGAACTGTACCATGATCAGGCAATATTAAGGATTAAGCAATACTCCTCAAGACCTTTTTAAAAATTATGAAAAGTCACCAGGAGATGAAGGAGGGGGCGGGGAGGAATACCATTCTTACTGAAATTTGTTATCAGAAGGGCAAAGCCGTTCTGCAACCGAACTATTGCATACTTATAAAAGTCCTTTATACACTGATTAGTCGTCGCACAATGCTAGAACGTTCTCTTTGTATGATGCAAGTTCCACCCTTGGCATTTCCGGTTAAAGAAGCAGGAGTTGGAAAAGACCCATCTTTGGTTGATACCCTAGAGAACTTGCTGGCAGTCAGAGCACGCAACACTGGCCTTGACAGTCGAACTCAGTAGAAGTCAGCTTTGTGTGTTCATGGAATTCAGTTGTGATTATCCTGACAACTGACAACTTACAATCCTCCTTCCACTTACGTTGGTGCTTCCCTCTAGCACAAACAGCTTTCCACTGGTGCAGGGCTCCTTGAGCATTAGTAGAACAGATCTGGTAGGACCAACCTGTAGCTTTGGGAGCCAGTAACGCTTTGAGGTCTGCCAGTTTACTGGATACATATCTATGCAGAAATTCCTTTGTTTAACAGTGTTTGAGAAACGTAGCAAAAGTTGGTGAATGCTGTCTGACCAACCAGCCTGTCTTCGTGGGATTCTCCAGTTAAATGTTCATGACAGCTGCCTAGAAGAGCTCTGGCACATGTCAGTCCAATTCTAGGTGCATAAACCCAGCAATATGAGCTTGTTTCCAGGGTGTGATATTTTTTATGGTTTGGTTAGAGCTGCTCCTTCTTAGGGATTAGCCTACAAGCCATGCAGCCAGTGGAACAGGCTTCCTCGGGAGGTGGTGGGCTCTCCTTCTTTGGAGGTTTTTAAGCAGAGGCTAGATGGCCATCGGATACCAATGCTGATTCTGTGAATCAAGGCAGATCAGGAGAGGGAAGACAGGAAGGGTTACATCAGTGCTTAGTTCTCGTGGCCCTTTCTTACACACCAGGGTAATGCTGATCACCACTTTGGGGCCAGGAAGCCATTTTTCTCCAGGCCAGTTTGGCCAGGGATCCTGGAGATTTTTTTGCCATCTTCTGGGCACGGAGTAGGGGTCACTGGGGTGTGGAGGAGAGGTAGCTGTGAATTCCCTGCATTGTGCAGGGAGTTGGGCTAAATGACCCTGGAGTTGCTTTCCAACTTTGTGATTTTATGAACCATCTCGGGCTTTGTAAAATGGCCTGAACAACTTCCAAGACACAAAAGTCATGAACGCTGTTTAATATTTACACCATACCAAGAAAAAAAGTCAAGAAATCTCATATTTTCTTATATCTATTTTTTTTTATCTCCTATAATAACCTTATATAAGAGTACATCCACATCTCACATGGAAGTCTGCCTACACTGCTACTGCCTTCAAAAAGGATTTAGGACCAGATTTACAAAGGGAACCCAGAACCTCGACCAGAGCAAACCACATAGCTGCTCCTCATAAATTGCCTTTAACGGGGTGGTGTTGGTACTTCTGGAGGGGGGAAAAAATACAGCACATTCCAACGGAAGCATTTGCATTTCAGCGGCAAGTACAAGAATCCCGCAAACAATATAAAAAGATGTTTGAGGGAAGTCAGAAATGAAATCATCAAGAACCACTGTGATATATATGAGAAAATGACTAATCTTTCCCCCTCCACCTTTACAACAACATCTAAAAGTTCAAATACTTTGAAGATGAGACAAGCAACTCCTACATCTCCGGTACATGAGCATTCATCTAAAAATTCCCAGGACCTTTATAAAAACTGCTTCGGTGGTCAAAGGCTTTCTGCCACTCTCATATACACCGAGTGGGAGAGTTTCAAAGGCAAGCAATATTGATGGGAAGCTCCCCAAGCTAATTTTCAGGGAAATGCGGGCATCTATCATTTTCACTTCTTGAAAGGAAAAAAGAAACACACACACAAACACTGTTTGGAAAGCTTAAAATGGATTCTACAGCTCATCCAAAGCCATGATTTTGACTCTACATTTACATTTTAGTATCTGGTTTGCTTCTTGCCAGAACCACAATGTCATTTTGTCACTTCCACAGCAGTACAATTACAGCATAACTTCAGTGACAGTGCCAATTCCCATTTCCCAGTGCGCTAAAGACCAAGCAAAACTTGCCAAACCAGGACTGTGCACTTTTGGGGAGGGGAGAGTCCAGAATTCTGCAAGAAGTTATTAAAATTTGCATATATTCATATTTACTCACAGTTCAATCAGCCACAAGAATCTGGAAAGAAGTTGGGTTTGCAAAGACATCTGACCCGTTTCAACGTTTACAGATGCTAAGAGGCAACCGTAAGATTAAACTGCAAGCAAATCTTTCACAGGGCTAAAATGGGCCAAATCCGGTATAACTTCATTAACATTGCAGTCAAGCAATAACAATGTTATGAAATCTTTCAGAGACTTACAGTTGGAATATAATCCCTCCCCTTCAAGTCATTGGCAGAATCTGCAATTAACCTATTGCCTTTGTACAAAAACGCACTTGCCGCTTCAGGCCTCCATATCATATTGACATCATTTTTGACATCTACAGCAAGATGTTGCCCCCAAACCCAAGCAAAAGTCTTTAAGTGCTGAGATCACTCCCAGTTCTGCCACCAGCCTCAACCTGAGTTGAACAGAAAGGAAGATGAAACTGCTATACGGCCAATTGTGGTGGCTCCTCAGGTGAACGGGGATGTAAATATACCACCAGAGGCACCAAACCTTATTCCAAGGACGATATGCAACTGATGGAGATTCAACAATTCTAGCAATCTTAAGCCTTGCTTATTTATAACTAGGTCCATATTTATAACCAGTCCAGGGAACAGGTGGGTTCAGCAGCCTGGTTATTAAAATGGACCAAGAAATCAGAGAAGCCAGGCCCTATTACGGCATTAAAGTCCCCGCGAAGAACAAGGTGAGAGTTGGGAAATCATAAAACTAAGGTATCAAGAGTGGTGGACGGAAGATCCTAAATATTCTCCATGTTCTCGGATGATTCCCATGGTGTCTCAATGGCTGGCACCAATATTCATGACTGGGTGTTCAAGCATGATGCCACCTCAGACAAGTAATCAAAATCTTATCCTGGTATAAGCTATTCAAAAGGGACCATGCAGAACCTCTTCATGATACCATTCGCATCTGTTCAGTTTCAGACCATACCAACGGCACTGCTTGATGGCCGCCATTGCCGAAAATCATCCGCATCGCGCGTTTGTATATGCAGTGCTCTGGTTCTGGAGGATTTACCCCATAACATTACGTTCTGTTCACTCTACGCACAACCGAGAACCAAACTCCTTGCACTGCATTTGAAGGGCTCAAACTCTTCCGCAGAAGCAGCAAAGCTGATTTTTTTTTTCTTTCGGATGTTCACCCATTCGTAGAATACAGAATGTTGTTGTTTGCTTTGGCAACAAGGAAAATACGAGTGAAAGCCACATCCAAGGAGTGTCATGTTCTAACATGAGAATTTTTAGACTTGGTTATTTTAGTGTTGACATCTATGATTTACATTTTGCTTTTGCTTTGAATTCACTCTGATTGTAATGGCCTCCGGCTACACACAATAAATGCTTTTGTACCTCTAACATCTTATACAATCATCATCACCAACAGCACACAAATCCTTATATGTCTATTTGAAACCTGAGCATGAACTTATAACTGAAGTTTTACCACAGAATTGGAATATACAACTCATTATCCAAACTGCAAAAAAAACATTATGGCAAGAAATACTGCGTAACGTTAAAACTTTTTTAGATCTTAGAACACAATTAATGCCAAAAAAAAAAGATTGGATGCAATTCAGCAACAAATAACGAAGCTCAAGACAATGCATCCACCTGGAGTGAAACAAGACATAGGCTTCCTGTCTCATTACTAATGCTGATTTCTCCACACCACTACCCCTCTGCATACCCCACCCTATTCAATCACGCCTGCCATTGTCATTCACTGGCTATTACCATTCGGCTTCTGTAATCACTCCACTCTCCAAGATATAAGGACAGAAGGACTCACATTCTAGCTGTATCTGAAAAAGTGAGATGTGGTTCATGAAAGCTCATACCATATCACAAATTTTGTTAGTCTTATAGGTGCTACTGGACTCTTGTTTTTCAATTAATGGACACCTAGTAGATTGGTTGTTGTGGATTTTCCGGACTGTATAGCCATGGTCTTGGCATTATAGTTCCTGATGTTTCGCCAGCAGCTGTGACTGGCATCTTCAGAGATGTAGCACCAAAAGACAGAGATCTCTCAGTGTCACAGTGTGGAAAAGATGTTGGCAGGTAATTTATATCTACTCAGGAAGGTGGGATTGGGCTGAGTCATCCTGTAAGAGTTTCCCAGGGTGTGGACTGCTAATGGAGGGAGGCTTCACTGTATCCTGAGGAGGTTCTTTTGCATATGGATTGGTGCTTGGTATGCTAATCTTCTCTGCAGGGCTATTGTCGGGTATAGAGTATTTTGTTAGCCTGGTGTTTTTCAGGACTGGAAACCATGCTCTACTCATTCTTAAAGTCTCTTCTTTCCTGTTGAAATTGTGCTTATGCTTATGAATTTCAATGGCTTCCCTATGCAATCTGACGAAGTAGTTGGAAGTGTCAAGATGGAGGTTTCTTCCGGTGAGAGTTGACGGTCCGTCAGACTGATGACAATGCGTGCGTTGTCGAGCATTGGATTTGTCTGTCTTTTTTTCTGTAATTTGTTAAACTTCTGCTTCTGTCTAGAAGTATGGCTAGTAAACTCACCTACAGAAACTAGATAGTCTCACCTACAGAAAGATGGAACATGTGTTTACTAGCCATAGAAATCAACACAGACCTGTTTACGTGGTGCCCTTAAACTATGCTGGTTTCATCAGCGATATCCACTAAGAGACCTGCGGGATCCGTCCGGTGGTCCATCTAGTCTGGCAACTTGTTTCATACAATGGCCAACCAGTTACTATGGAGGATCAACAGGGCAGAGAGACCAAAACTTTCCCCTGAAGAGGCAACTGGTATTCAGAGTTCACTGCCTCTGAACGTGAAGGGTTCCCTTTAGTCATTAGGGCTAGGAGCCACTGACAGACCTCTCCTCCACAACAAAGCCCCTTTTACAGCTACGCTTGCAGTCATCACTACATCCTCCAGCAATGAATTCCACATCTAAATCATTCATTGTATAAAGAAGTAATTCTTTTGTCTGTCCTAGATCTACTGCCCATCAGCTTCACTGGATGCCCTTGAGTTCTAGTATTTTGGGAGAGGTTCTCTCTCCACTCTCTACCTCGTAAATAATTTTATAAACCTACTGTCACATGGCTGATGACCCCGCCCCTTCATCTCCAGACAGAGGGGAGTTTAGATTGCCCTCTGTGCCGCTCCAGCTCCAGCGGCACGGAGGGCAATCTAAACTCCCCTCTGTCTGGAGATCAGGGGGCAGGGCCACCAGCCATTAGACCATTTACGCCGAGGCGATTTAAACTTTAAAAAACTCCCCCCTTGTTCCAGCTGACCCAAAGTGACATAATTGTGCGGTCCTAAGCTCCACCACTGAGTTCCACCACCTCTTTTCCCAGAAAAAAGCCCTGGATATAGGAATAACTCTGGGATTTAAAAACAAAAACAAAATAAACGTTTATTTTTACAAGAAGAGTATCAGTTTTGCATTATTTCTTAAGCTTGATGGTTTCAAAAAACGTTATCTGTTCTTAAAAGTTTCTTTTCATAGGCATAGTCACTCAGATCTTCATACACTTTCTCAGGCTGCACACACAGTTTTCCTGCTTCAGATAGAATGAATGGGTTTCTCTCAGATACACAGAGTTCAGATTTCCACACAGGTTATATTTCTCTCAGAAATGCTTAAGCACACTCAGGCTGCACCCAGCTTGCCTGCTTTTCCCAGACTGAACATTTTCTCCCTGCTCAGTAACTGAAAACTGCCTTCACTCCACCCACACTCTCAGCCATCAACCAACCATCTCACTCGCTCATCCCTCTCTTTCACCCACACTCTTCATCTATACCACACCAAGCATTTAAAGACACACACATTTGAAATCATTACACCTACTATTACCTTACTTTACCTTCTCCAGCATTATCTTCTCTTCCTCCAAACAAAAACTAACGCTTTACAAATGCCACAGTTCCAATAAACTATATCTGAACCACTAAAGTCGGAACGATCAGGGGATAAATTATTTTATCCAGTACTGATCTACAAGTTTAAAAAAAAAATCCAGTCCAAAATGTCTGATGCACAATAGCCCTGGAAAACAGGAAATATTTTATAGAATTCACTGGTGAAGTTTAAATATACCATACGGCTACAAACATTAATTTGCAATAATATTTAACCCACAGACAATTTGTGTTTAAGTTGTCAAATCCACAAAAGCCACAAAAAATCTTGTGGTGTTTAGCTTATAGCACAATATACTGTTGGAACACTTAATAGGCAGCATACCATAATCAGTAATCATAGCACGCTGTACAATCAATCTCTGTTTTAAAAAAAGTGTTTCTTGGCACGCCTGGAAACAAAGATCTAAATAGATATGCCTGCCAATTTTATATGGGCAATTAGTAATATCCCATGAGTAACTTTGCTCAATACGATCACGCAAACATATATGGAAAAATCAAAAACTCTGCACTGTTAAGATCCCAAGAGAACTGATCCGAAACACATTTACAAACCTTCTCACAACTTCTGCATTATACATTTTAAAAGGTTATTTTATTTTTTAATACAAAAAGTAGGACAGCTTTTAGGACAGACTCATGAAGTCCATATTCCCGCCTCCCCACCCCACCAAAGGAAGGCTATGAAACTAAACCATGTTTAGAAGTAGCCTCAGGTACCATTTTATAACTAAACTGTACAGCCTTAAAATTGAGGTTTTATAATGGCCTCAGCAACACAGCCTGCTCCATGGTGACAACACAGGCGCCGGCTACGATGTTAACAGCCGCTAAGTAAACACTAATTCTGCCTGGAGGATGCGATTCATGGCAATTAATTAACCAGTGAAAAGCAGTGAAGGCTCGGCTGATTAGGGTAAACAATACAACAACAGAGAACCCCCTAGAGCCATCTAATTGCCTTTCTTCGGGCCCTGTTTAAATTAACACACTTTCCTGATATGCAACTCTGCCCGACTACCGGTAATGAGCAGCGGTCTTCAAAGAACGGCGTGCTCTGCAAAAGTTCAGAGAAACTAGTTTCCATCTCTTAGATCACAAAGCTGAAGTCAGTCCCCGGTTCCTTATTCGCAAATCCAAACACAAATATTTAGGGAAATTGAACAGCTCTGCACCCCGAAATAAGATTTGGAGCAGCACATATCATATACCCCCACGTTAAGGGACTCTGCTCTATAGGTGGACCTATGCCGTTTCCTGCTCCAAGACCCAGTTCCTGTGCTAACTTCACCAAAGTGGGGTGCCGCCAGGACAAATGCACAGGGAGAAATGGGGGGGAAGCTGCACCCCAAAAGAATCTTTGGATCACCCTGATGCATGCAACCTTCTACTCCGAAAACTGTCCTTTACAGGAAGACATGCATTCCTGTCTGATCAAAATACTGGTTCTGGAGCAAACAGCTTCTATTGGAGCTGCCTCCAAGAAGCTTGTATTAGGAAGACATTTGAATAAGGAATGGGAACAGCTACATGCCCTCTGAGATCTGACAAGATTGGGCTACCTGGACCATTCAGGTCACATCTACCTTTGCAATTACCTGCGACCAAAAGAACCGCATGATTACAGGATGCCCAGTGCACAACCCCACCAAGCACATAGGTACAATGATATAAGATCCAGCTATTGGTAGTGTAGGTAATTATGAGAGTTTTCTCTCCCCACTACTGTTGATCTCAGCCAGTCCCTGTGTACCTGGAGTGAAGGAAAGGGCTTTCTTCTCTGACTTCTCACCCTCTCATTGTGAGGCACAGCAGGCCAGGTGAGAAAGTGATATAGCAAAGGTGTTGGGACCAACTGTCTGTAGGGAAACAAGAGTAAAACCACCTCCTCTACCCCACTGTGGCCAGCTTGCTCTTTTCTTGGATGGCTGCTGTGGTGGTTTTATTATCGCTTTTCTGCAGTCTGCACGCTTGCCTATCGGCAGTTGCCCAAGAGCTGAATTGAGAGGTTATGGGGAGGAGGAGGATGGGAGAGGACAGACCCTTTAATTTCTTCCTTGAAATGAGGCTCACAGCTTAGCCATCTTCCAGCAAAGGCTGTTTTAAGGAGGAAACCACCTGCCAATCACAATCCCTACCAGGCAATGATCTTGTTCATTCTTCCGGTATGTGGGGCAGGTGATGCATTGGAGGAACAGCCAAAAGGCAGCTCAAAGAGCCAGCTGTGGCTCCCAAGCCACTGAGTGAGTATCAATGGCTGAAGGGAAATTTTTCATCATATGGAAAAGGAAAGAAAATTAGAGGGATGAAACAACCAAATCTTCCCCAAACCTTCTGCAGCACCACAATGCCAGAGATCCAGGAAAGCCACCTCTCTACTCTACCCCCTCCCCTCTGAAGTTCTCATATCAGAGTGCGTGCGTGTGTATATGCACAGAGTTTTCAAAGAAAGAGCGGGGGACAGAGGCGGTTTGCCATTGCCTGCCTTTGTGTAGTAACCCTGGTGGTCTCCCATCCAAGTACTAACCAGGGCCAACCCTTCTTAGCTCTCAAGAGCTGCTGAGATTGAGCTAGCCTAGGGCATCAGGTCAGGGTCATATAACAGTACAAGGGGAAAATGATATTCCTTCTTTGGAGACTGACTGCATGGCACATATCCAACCATCTACAGACATTGTGGCAAGAGACTGAGGAGTCCCGTTTCCCCGTTCATCGGTCCGGCAATAATCCTAAATGCCACTTGGGGGTCACTTCTGCAGCCAAAACCAAACCTGTCTACCACATTCAACAACAGATAGCCTGGTTCTTTCTCTAAGGATTCCACTATCTATGTGCATGCAATGCCCTTCTCCAAAGATGTGCTACATCCACCAGTGGGGGGGTGTGTGTTCTTAAATATAAAAGCCCTCATTCCAACACGAATAATGTAAAAATAACAATGCTCCCTTTCTTAAGGGCAATGTCCCACTGAACAAAGGAAAACTTATTTCCCAGCAAACAGAACTTGCGTTGCAAGACAGGTAGTTACTTCTCCTGCTTACTGAAAAGAATACAAGATACCGCTGCTGGTTTCAAGATGGTAATTTTGTTCTGTATGAAAAAAAAACCCATCTATTTTGCTACTATAATTAATACACAGATTTTATTACATTGATTACCCTCTTAAAGTGCCAGCAAAGAAAACCAGAGAGCAAAGATTTTGCTGACTTGCTCTATTTCCCATATTATTCTAAAGACACAGAGTACTAAGAACAAGACTCTGATCTAGAAATCAGAGACATCAACACTTACAGTGGAGATCTGATTGATGTTCATTTCATTCCTCAATTCAACCTCCAACACAGATGCCATGCAAGCAGATCTCTATAGGGAACTTAAAACACTGGCAAAAGATAAAGTGATCATGGGTTGCAATCTGCAAGATATGCTTAGAAAGCCAGAAACGTGTTTGTGATTTAAAAGCAAAATAATTACCGTGTGATTTTTTTTCCCTTCTAGATACATTTTACAAGATGGGAGGCAATCTTTTCTATGATACAAAGATATTTTGTGGTAATATAATATATGCTGCAACTTCACAGAAAATGAACCGAACTGGTATCGGGGAAAGAATCTGGCTTCCCCGGACAAGCAGGGTGGTAACATTATCTTGGCCGCAGCAGAATCTAGACTGAGCCATACTTCTCTATAAGTAATGTTGCAACCCAGCAAAATAATTTAATCTTCCAGATTTCCATTTAAAAACCTGTCTTCCAGAAACCACCAGGTCCCAGTAACTTTGAGGCTGTTTAAAAAGATATCAGCCAATGCCTCCAAAACCAAAAATGTGTAGAATAACATTTTCTTCTAGAAAAAGAGGTTTCCAGGCAGTTGGGTTCATAACGAGGTTTGATGAGCAGATGAAAGATAACGACACTCAAACAATACATGATTGACAGTCAAGAGCAAACTGCAAAATATCCAAGCTAGGTGGGGCTCTGCTTTAGTGTGTACCGAAGAGTATGGGCCCCATATCCTATCTTGGACCACTTCCTGTCCTATATGCATGTAATGCACACGGCCATAAACTAATCTGATCTTAAGGAGTTTAGCGTAATAAAATAACAACAACAACAACAACAACAACAACAGTTTGCTTATATATTGCTCTTCTAGGGAGATTAGTGCCCAACTCAGAGCAGTGAACAAAGTCAGTATTATTATTTTCCCCACAATACAGCTGGGGAGCTGAGCTGAGAGGAGTGACTTACCCACCTAAAACCCACTTGCTGAGCTCAGGGCAGTAGTGGGATTCAAACCAGCAAAGTCCTGTTCTGCATCCTGACCACTTTCCTGACCACTTAACCACGATGCTACAGCAACTCCCTACCCATAGGTCTTGATCCCACTCCTTCAATTTGGACTTAGGTGACTGTAAACTCTCTAAAACTACCAGGAATCCTGCATGCTGAACGGCAAATTAAGGTTACCATCCTGGCACCCTGGTCAACCGTCCTTTAATTAGTGCATATCCAGGAACTCAATTTAACACAACATTACAGTCCAGGAACTGAAGGATGCCCGACTGAAGATAGATGATGGGAAGCAGTAGGTGCACGCAGGAAGTTTGAGAGATAACAACAAATTAGACAGTAAACACAGATAGTTCAGTTGGGACTACTCTTGCTAGTGCCTGGTGCCTGAGGATGACTGCAGCTCTCGCATGCCTCTGGGACCCAGAACCATCTACACAATAACTACAGGCTCCAGATACAGCTGTTAAGGCTGTTTGGAGGTTGCTCAACCCATCATGACTTTACCATTCCTAAATCTAATTGCTGTCCAACCTCACTGCATAAAATACCTTCCCGTGCTTTAGTATATACCTTCGCTGTTGATCAAGGACAGCAAGTGACCAAGCCAGGTATAATATACCTGGGCACATTCCTAGCAGACAGACTCCTCCACTCAGGCAGTCGTTTTCCTGAGCAGAGAAGAATCTGCTTTGGACAAGAGCTCAAACTTCTACACCAAAAGGCTCCAAGTATTCTTTGCAGGGCTTCTTGTAAGACAGAAGCTCAGCTGTGGCAGCCTCTCACGCCCCAGAAAGGGAAACCTCAAACTTATATGCAGGAGGAGATATGACCTGTGAAGTACCTTTATTAAAACTCAGAACGGAAATTACAGGCTTATCCAATGCCATCTTGAGCAGTGCCTGCTTATAGATCAAGATGGGCAGCCATGCTTGTCTGTCTGGAGCAGCAGAAAAGAGCAAGAATCCAGTAGCACCAATAAGACTAACCAAATTTGTGGTAGGGGGTGAGCTTTTGTGAGTCACAGAAGTGAGCTGTGACTCACGACAGCTCAAACCCTACCACAAATTTGGTTAGTCTTATCGGTGCTACTGGAGGATTCTGCCTGCTTATGAAACTGTCCTGAAATAGACTTCAGTCCAATCCTGAACTTGTTAATAAGCACCTGCATTTCCCTACACACAGCTAAAAAAAAAAGCTTGTTCTTCCATCAAAAGATTATTTTTTAAATTCAGTACAGTGCCCTGGAGGGAGGCTTTTTAAAAATCTGAGCAACACCACATCAGGTGTGCACAGTAAAGAGAAAGTTTATATTAACTCAACAAGTTGTTTGACCCAGTAGCCCTCCATTCTTCCCACTGGAGCCTATGTGGGTAAAAGTGCACTACTCCTTCCTAAGCTACAGTCACGGTTTCTAACTAAGAAACAGGATGGGTGTGATTGATTTCAAACAACAAACTAAGGCTGTATCCCATGAGACATACAGGAAAACTTACCAAGTGAAGCAACCACTCCAAACAGCAGCCCTATTAACACAAAGCCACACTAACTCTAAAAGTAATTTTGGGGAGACAGGCATAACTGGTCTTGCTCTTTTATTGCTAGTTAGAAAAAACAACGCGGACATATGCTGCCAAGCTCTGGCTCATGCTTAACTTATATATATTTTTTTCCAAGCAACACTTCTTTTTCCTAAGTTTTAGACGTGCAATAAAGTGAAGTTCAAATTGTCCTTGGCAGAGACACAGAAAGCCGTCCTGATTCTACTTGAGGAATGAAACAATAAAGCCAACTGGAGCGATAGCATCCAAGCAGCTAACTTGCAACAAACCCTATCAATCCACCATCTGGAAAGCAGTCACAGCAAAAGGAATGTTAAATAGGTTTTAACCATTAGAAAAAGGAGCAAAGAGAAGCAAGGCTCTCTCTGTCAATTAAATTTATCTGATGTCATTAAGCCAATGTCATTTTTCCTTAACACTGAGCTATCTTTAGGCATAGGCTGGGGTCTTTCAGAGACCTCATTATTCAATATCTACTATTGAACACAGAGCAAATATCTACATGAGCATCTTTTAATAGCAAAAATCAACTGTGATTTATTATTCTACGCAAGAGACAACATCCTACTATAAAAAAGGGTAAGCGTGTTCCAGACAACTTACCTCCTACCCTGGGTGTGCCTCCAGAGGGCGCCGCCACAGCAGGAAACCCAAGCCAGGATCAGGAGTGCAGCAGGGGGCAACAACCACCCCCGCCTTCGCCCAGCAGGGATTAGGATCGGAGCAGAAGGCAACTCCCACCCTCCCTGCCTTCACCAGGCCAGGATCAGGAGCGGAGTAGGTGGCAATGCCCACCCCTCACCTTCACCCAGGAGGGATCAGGAGTGGAGCAGAAGGCAATGCCCACCCCCACCCCCCGCTTTCACTCAGCAGCGATCAGGAGTGGAGCAGAAGGCAACGCCCGCCCTCCCTGCCTTCACCAGGCCAGGATCAGGAACAGAGTAGGTGACTATGTCCACACATACCCCACCCCCGCCTGCCTTCACTCGGCCAGGATGAGGCATGGAGCAGGAGGGAATGCACGCCCCCCCACCCCTCCTTCACCCAGCCAGGATCAAGAGCGGAGCAGGCAGCAATGCCCGCCTGCCACCTTCACCCAGCCAGGATCACAAGCGTATCATGTGGCAATGCCTGCCTCCACCTTCACCTGGCCGGCATCAGGACTGGAGCAGGTGGCAATGCCCCCCCCTTCACCCAGCTGGGATCAGGAACAGAGGAGGAGGCAATGCCCACCACCCACCTTCACCCAGCTGGGATCACAAGCGGATCACATGGCAATGCCTGCCCACTGCCTAAACCCAGCCGGGATCAGGAGCGGAGGAAGAGGAGGCAATGCCCACCCCCGGCCTTCACTTGGCTGGGATCAGGCATGGAGGAGGAGGAGGCAGTGCCCGCCTGCACTTCCTTCCCCTTCTAGAGCCCACTGTATTTTTTCCCACAACAGGCTTTGTTGCTAGTTAATTATGAATTAGAGAATTTACCTCTTTTCAGTTATTGGACAACTGCTTTGTTACCTTTGAATGGTAACAAAGCAATTGTCCAATAACTGAAAAGAATACACTTTGCACTGCACCCTACCAGAGAAAAGCAACCACTTGATATTAATATAAATTCACGTTGCAATCACTTATCAATCTGTTGGTTTTGGTATCACTTACAATAGCAATGCTATAGTTACCTTACAATCTTCCCAAGTACCTTAGGCTGGAACCACCCCAGCTTTGGAGGGGGGAAATGGAAGCTGCTTCATCCGCAGGAATCATGCGGATGGGCCTCAAAGGATTGAGAGAAAGGGTCTGACAAATTTACGGAGCACCCACATGCCTCTGTAGCATAGTGGTTAAGTGGCTGGGCTGTGAGTCAGCGGCGCTCTGCTGGTTCGAATCACACTCCTACCATGAGCTCAGCCAGTGGCCTTGGGTAAGCTGCTCCTCTCAGCCCAGCTCCCCAGCTGCGTTGTGGAGATAATAACAACACTGACTTTGTTCACCACTGTGTGTGGGGTACTCATCTGTCTAGAAGAGCAGCAGATAAGCACACTGTTATTATAAGATGTTCCTTTGGAGTCAGCCACTACAAATGATTTCATAACCTCTAGCCGGAATCATCTCTTTTGCAGGTGTTTGCTCAGCTTCTTTATGTTGACAGAGAGCCCATATATCCTTGTTCTTTTTTTTGGCATTGTAAAAAAAGCACAGAATAAACCCAGAGCTCTGCTATAAACTAGAACAGGTCTGACCACCCCGATTTACAACAAGTGCCAGCCGTCGACAGCTTCTGATGCTTTTCCAGATTCCTCGATCTTGGGGACTGAACAAACCTTTCCTTGGACACATTGCTCAGCTCCAGCGCATACCTCCTGCCCCCAAAAGAGAAAACCTCTCCACTAAAAATAAATACTAGGCACTTATGAAGCTCTGAACACCTCCCTGATCTACCATGGAGATAAAGATGAGCTGGTGCTACGCCTGCTGCTTCTTTTCACCCTTAGAGGATGCAGGCTGATTAGTGGCAGGAAAAGATTTGGATGCCAATCCTTTTCCTAGAAGTATTCAAGCAATCTTTGAAACTCTTAAAATATGGGTGCAGGCTTGATGGCAAAGGATTTGCTAGGCAAAGCCATTTTATTATCATTCGTTGAAAACGTGCCATAATACTGAGTAAAACTGGGTGGTAAAATACTGGGTGTCAGCAGTACTGAGTAATACTGGGTGGTAAAAAACATACACCATGCACTGAAATCAATGCATTATTTTTCTTCCTTTCTCACAATACAAGAACTCATGGGCACTCAATGAAATTGCTGAGCAGTCGGGTTAGAACAGATAAAAGGAAGTACTTCTTCACCCAAAGGGTGATTAAAACATGGAATTCACTGCCACAGGAGGTGGTGGCAGCTTCAAGCATAGACAGCTTCAAGAGGGGATTGGATAAACATATGGAGCAGAGATCCATTAGTAGCTATTAGCCACAAGGTATAGATGGAACTCTCTGTCTAGGGCAGTGAGGCTCTGTATTCTTGGTGTTGGGGGGGCAATCAGGGGGAGGGCTTCTAGTGCCCCTTCCCCATTGGCAGACATCCTGAGGACACCTGGGTTTTTTGGCCACTGTGTGACACAGAGTGTTGGACTGGATGGGCCACTGGCCTGATCCAACATGGCTTCTCTTACGTTCTTAATGCATGTAGAGGGTAAGCAAGTATCAGCACACTGGCCCACTTCCTGCCTACATGTGCCTGCCAGCGCATAAGTAAAGAGCTTGCACTAATAGAAAGCAAACACCCATAGGCTCCTATGCCTAACTCTGGTGCTGCAAAATCTGCTCTGGACCTCAAGAGCTCTTTGTGGCCTGAGACCCTTTTAATGGTCAGACTATTATCTCTCAATATACTCCAATGCTGCATCTGCACACCTTGGATGAGCTCCTCTCTGTATAATCCCATTTTTCTGTGTTCCAACCAGTAACTAGGGCACTGTCAGCAGTACGGCCTACATCACAGAACAGCCTGCCAGAACAGGTCATGAGGGCACCTCCCATTCTTGCTTTTCCAAACAACGTCCAAAAGTCTGCTGTTCCAGGAACCTCTCCATGGACGGCCATGAAGTCATCGGAAGGAGGTTTATATGCTGCGATTTTTGTACCGATAGGAGGTTCTGTTGGTTTTACGATGTGGTAATTTACTGTTACTTGTTTTGTTTTTATTGCAACTTGTTGTTCTTATTTAAGCTGCCTTGAGCCTTAGGCAAAAGACAGGCGTATGAACACTTTAAATAAATAAACATTGCCAGGAAAGATTGTCTGATTCACCAACCTCATTATCCTTTAGACTATTCTACTGGCACCAGTGGATAGGAGAATCACAATAGGGCACTGACGGAGGGTTGGATTGGATGGTGGGGGATCAAGCTGGCCCCACTATTCATCAGTGTAGGGAGCTCTGTTGGACCAGTGGCAAGAATTCCTGGGTGAACATCACCTTGACTATGAAAGAACAGCAAGGGAAGCAACTTCTTCTAAAAGTTCCACCCCACCTTTTGTACAAACCACTTCCGAACCTTAGTTCTGAGCCTAGGGATCTCATCCAATCAAGGGCTACAGTCATTCTTCAGTGGTGTGGCCTAGACTGGCGACCTTTTTATTGTAGGATTTCTGACTCAATCTAGAAAGCAGACTCACCTAAAAGACTCGGTGTAACTTTGACTACCTTTGGAGGGGCCAAGCACATAATCTTCCCATTAACCAACGGGTAGAAGTGCCCCAAGATTCCAGAATATTCAGATCTCAGTAATTGGATGGGAGACCTCCAGCGAAGACCAGGGTTGCAGAGGCAGCCAAGGGCAAACCACCTCTGTTAGTCTCTTGCCTTGAAAACCCGAGCAGGAGTTGCCATAAGTCAGCTATGACTTGGTGGTCCTTTCCACCACCAATACTGTTAGTCAATGGAATCTGAGAGCAGAACCACAAGTGACAAAAGGCACAGATTGGACACCTGTCTGTTTCCCTCAAGTTTTGATGGGAAATGTAGGCATCCTGGTCTCGCAGCTTCGCTCTCTGACTGCTGTCCAATGGACTTTTCAACCGTCACTTGTCCAACATTCCGCCAAGCTGCCTACATTTCCCATCAAAACTTGAGGGAAGCAGACAAGTGTCCAATCTGTGCCTTTTGTCGCTTGTGGCTCTGCTCTGAGTCCCCCAGTATCATTTCCGGATCCAGGTTTTTTCAAGATTCCGGAATTATTCAGTCCCATTATTCTCTATGGAGGACACAGGAGAGAGATGGCTAGAGTCATTGTTTTTCAACTAAATGACACTAAAACTGCAGGGGATCCACCACGATCTGTCCAGTAAAGGCCCAAGTTCCAAGCAAATTGGACCAAAGGGCCCAGTTCCACAGGCCCCTGAACAAGCCATCCTTGCAGGTTACCAACTAGGAGAGAAAACAGCCCTGAAAAAGAGCCTGGTTCCCACAAAGGATGGAAGGAAAAGGAGCTGGCCAAACTCTCAGCCCAGTCATGCCAGGTGAGACTCACACCAGCCAGGAGCCACCGTCCCTGGGTTGGACAAGGTGATATCACAAGGTGATATCGTTCTCCCACCCCTGCACTGCCCAACAGAATAAAACAGGCCTGAAATACTACAGAGAAGAAAGATGACAAACTCCTCATCAACGTTCTATAATATTCCAACCCTCCTTGCGTTTCATCTGAATGGCAGTGTTGTGCCCAGCATATATCAGGCTTTCCTTGATTAAGCAATTCAGCTATCTGGGACTCGATCTCGTTGGACCATATGATAGATTTCTTGAATAGGGTCCGATCTTGGGGGGCCATAGTAATATAGGTGGACATATCCATCTGTTGAGGTGTGAATTCAAGAATCAAAGGGAGGTGATCTCCCCTGAGATATTCACCTACTTCCACATTGGTGGTTAAGGAATGTAAGCTTGGGGATGCCAATAAATGGTCAACTACGCTTAGACCATTAGAGGTAATACAGGTGAAACAACCTGATCGCTTAGGATTGACAGTACCATTCAAAAGCACCAGATTTAACGTGACCGCCAGTGAGACCAGATACTTGCCGGCTGAGTTAATTTTGCGATCTCTAGAACTTCTGGAGCCTGAAATACTTAAAATGCTATCCCCCCCGCCCCAATATTCCCGAATATTTCCAGAAATATGAAACCTGGATACTGGTATTCCTGAGAATTACAAATATCACTCTGAATACCAATAAGGTCTTTTTCGGGTACATATTTGGACTGGATGTATTCGAGTGTACATCCCTAGCCCCAGGTTCAATCTCCAGCTCAACGGACCTGGAGGTGCTGTGAAAGATCTCTAAGACCCTTTAGATAATTTTAAAAAATAATGTCATTGAGGGACCAGTGGTCTGGTAAGGCAGCTTTATGCATTCCCCCCAGATGTACTTTCCTATCTTGAACAGGGAATACAGCAGGCCAATAAAACAAGAACAAATAGCACCGGTGGAAGAAGGGAAGGGAGGGGCAGGCTTCCCGTTCATTTTCATTCTCTAGTACTTAGTAGCCTCCACAAGGCAAACTTTTTGTCATGCTTCTTTCCTTTCAAGGGCCCTAGCAGCAGTTCTTGAACACAGCACCTGTTCCCACTAATCCCCTTTCATCCTCTCTAGTAATGACTCCTTTAGGTGTTAAGAGTAACTATGGAAGAGAACCACATGAGAGCAACAAGAGAGGGAAGCTGCATTCCAAAGATCCGGAGAAGTTAGCCATCTTAGTCATAGTTGCAAAATAGTAAAGAGTCCGGTAGCACCTTTAAGACTAACCAACTTTATTGTAGCATAAGTTTTCGAGAGCCACAGCTCTCTTTGTCAGATGCTTCATCTAAAGGGGTCTAACGAAGAGGACTGTGCTTCTCAAAAGCTTATGCTACAATAACGTTGGTTAGTCTTAAAGGTGCTACTGGGCTCTTTGCTATTTTGCATTCCTAAGGATACCATTTGGAGTCCCAGAAGAAGCAGGACATTATAGGGGAAAGGCACACATGTCTCTTACATGCATGCAGAGGTCAGGTCCAAGCAACAGGATCTGTGACAAAGAGCTCTTTCACAGTTCAACGTGATCTCTGGGACAGCCAAGTGTACAGGCCAGTTACAGAACTGACCAAACCACAGGAGCAAGATAAGCAGGTTGCATTATGGGTTTGCCTAATGCCAAGCTACTTAAAACGGGAGGTATAGACAGTTTCGGAGCAGAGTGCTTTTATCTATCATTTCACACTCAGTGCAAACATGGCCAACTGCGTGAATTCTATCTCTCCTCACCAAACATATATTAATCAACACTAGTGCTGGAATCCACTGGGCATGCCCTATTTTTAGAATTTTCTTCAGTGCCACCATCTTGGCATCCCTGGATCATATAGTAACACTTCTTTTTCGCCAGTGTTTGTAGAAGAAACTGAATGATTTCTTGCCAACTGGCGTAATCCATTCCAACAAGAGTTAGCATTTAAACTTAAGAATGAATATAAATTACAACAGGCTAACTTTTCTTTTTTATTTCCTATACAGATATCCATTCTATGTAGCAATAATGAACATGCTGTTACAACACACAAGTGCATGTTTTACCTTGTGTACATATGTTTTACCTTGTGTACATTTTAATTATTTGGGAGCAATAATTGTGTAGGGGAAATGTATGAAGCAACCCTTAATCATACCAGCCAGTGTTTATGGCATAAGCATAATACATTTAGCCTGCACCTAAATCTCATTGTCAACTCCAGCCTTGGGATTCCAAGAACACCCTCCTTAAAAATACTAATAGTTCATTGTCATGTCTTCTGTGTAGTCCCACACGGGAACTGCGCATGCGCAGGCCAGCCACAGGCATTCCAAAACTCCCAGAGGCACGAGACGCTTGCCTAGCTTTTTCGCACGTCCAGCTAACTTTTAGATGAAAATTCTCATGGTGACTAAATCTGAAATACGTACAAGTGGAATCCCCATGACACCAACAACCAAAATTAACATTTTGTTGGTATTTGCAGAGGTATTGATTTATTCAAAGGACAATACTGGGGAAGTTTACAACATGGCAAGGATCAGCTTGGAGAAAGTTGACCACCTTTTAGTTAGCATCGCAGACTACGCCAGTGCTAGTTTAATGACAGCCAGCAGAAGGGACAGAGGAATACAGACTGCCCCCGTAGCACTGCTATAGGTCAGGCGTCCCCATCGTGGTGCCCGCCAACACTTTTCCGGGTGCCCACTGAGTGTTTTTAAAAGTGAGTGCGGTCAGGTGGAGCTTTTGCAAAGCATGGCTTCTGAATGGCCATTGGAGTATTGATTAGCTGTGTACATTTCGTAAAGTATTGCTTTGACAGAAACTGCTTCTTCAGCACAACCATCTTCATTATGTGACTGAAAGTTAATCTGCAACAACCATTTTGTTCCTGGCTCCGTCTCCTGTGGCAGCCATATGGTTGCTGCGCCCACCACACTGTGCCAGAATTCCTGACGTGCCTGCAGGCTCAAAAAGGTTGGGGACTGTGCTGTAGGTCGTTAAACAAAGCACCAGTCTAAAAAATCTAAGCCAAGATTCATTCTCTCGTCCTCTCTTACAGACAGCAGGCCTGCCGGGAAAGGAAAGCAAGAGCTATGCATATATTTATTTCCTTCATCCCATGGAATGGGATGAGGAACAGTGTAATAATAACAACAGTGTAATAATAACAACAACATTTATATATTGCCCTTCCGGACAACTTAACACCCACTCGGAGCAGTTTATTATTCTCCTCACGACAATTGCCCTGTGAGGTGGGTGGGGCTGAGAGAGCCCTGAGAGAGCTGTGACTGACCCAAGGCCACCCAGCTGGCTTCCAGCGGAGAAGTGGGGAATCAAACATGGTTCTGCAGATTAGAGTCCTGTCGTTCTTAACCACTACACCAAACAGACAAGAAACTGCCAACCCACCACCCCTCCAGTTACTACAGTCAATGATGCATTAGAATGAGAAGCAGCTATAAAGGTGCTGAGCTCTAAGAAATTTGGGCTGTTTTCAGAAACTCCAGGCACAAAAGCCTGCTAACTTTTAATATTTTCTTTGCAATCCTGCCACCCTTAAATCAAACTTCCCTTATATATTTTAATACATACTGGTACCATACACATCCTCACTGCAAGATTTTATCATAGCTAAATATAAGACAATATAATATCAACTCAGAGGAAAAATTCAACACCCTGGCACTCTACAACTGGAACAAACCCTCCTCCCTACAGCAGAGCCATGAAAACAAGTCAGAGATACATGAACACATTACCTGCTCTTCCTTTCAATAAGAATGGCCACATAAGACGCCGGTAAAGCAGCACCAAACCCAGGAGTCCAAAAATAGAATTTTCCAAGGATCCTCCTGAAAAAAGGAAATGTGCATAATTTGTTCTGCTGCATGCCAAAAGGGAGGGAAGTGGTAGGAGTCATGCTCATATACATATGCATCAAGAACACATTTCTTGCGGGAAGGGCGAGTTAGAAATGTAATAAATAAATAAATAATAATAATTTATTTGCATGTATGTATTAAGATGTAAGGTTACACTCACATGCATGGATGGCTTAGCTCAAAAGGTGCCAAATACCTATGTTGCATTTAACAATCAAGCAGCCCTTTCTCATCTCAGGGTTCTTTCTTGCCAACTACATCAAAGAATCCCATAAAATCTGTTCCTTCTCATAACGCCCGAGGAAGAACATCAATTTTACGGCCGCTGCATTTCAAAGCATTACTTTGATATGAAGTCCTACAGTGATTTTCAGGGTGACAAGATAAAATTTGTCATCACAGGACAAAGCAAGAGGTTAATGCATCCTGTGCCAAAATATGTGTATTAATTCACAGTAAAATAGTGGGGGAGAGTGGGGAGGAAGATACTCGTTTAAACAGAAGCCTTCAACGACACTATGGGCGCTGCCTGTTTCCGAGTTCTCCACTGCCCCTGAATGCCATTGCAATTTCCTAGAATTACAACCACCACCTTCTGAATTATTCATTCCCAAAAACTAAACAGAGGAATTTATGGCACATAAAATTCCTAGGTGGCTGCCCTCATAACTATGATATTCCTTTCTTCCAGGGACTCACCTCTTTCTACGTGGTTGGGTTTTTGGTGCCCAGGGTTAAACCTTCAGGGTTAAACCTTCATGCAACCTATTTTCTATTTTAATATTTTTCGTTGGAGCATTTTACACTGTTAGCCATGATGACCTCTAGAGTCAGGGGGCTAGTTAGCAGTCCAAATACATGCGGTTACTCTACAGCCATGGAATTTTACACTACTGAATGGCATGTGTGTTTAGAACAGCAGGCTCCAACTCAGGCTCAGAATCATAGGGTTGGAAGGGTCCTCCAGGGTCATCTAGTCGAACCCTCTGCGCAATGCAGGAAATTCACAATTACCTTCCTCCAAATGGCTTGTCAACAGCTGTTTGCCCAGTTGCCTGTAACATTTAAGAGCCACCTTCAAGCAACCAGGCTTTACAGAAGTGGGTTTTCTCTCCTTTTAGACCATAAATGACTAACTGATATAACGTGGGCAGGTAAACTAGTAAAAATATTTGTGTGCTAGGAACTTGTGTGAACTTCTTTACAAGTTTTCTCTAGCTCAGAACTTCTTTATCCATTTTGGCTTGTCTTTGAACTGAACTCCAGGTTTCCCCTATATTCAGAGTCAGTACTGGGTTTACAGCATCTTCCGCAACTTCACTTTCTGAACTGGACAAACACCACCACCTCTAAACTTTTAATAGCTAAGCCACACTTTCTTCTTAAAGGCTCACCTTCTCAAAAAGGGGGACCATTTAAGTAACAATTAGCTGGTCCCCAGAGGATCTCTCTCTCTGCCTTTCTGCATGAGTTACTGTTCTGGGCATGCAGAGATTAATGACGAGATGCAACAGACAGCCTCAGAGAGAGGGTTATTTTGATGCATTTAAGCAGCGGGATTAACTAAATGATCCAAGGACGGCTGATGCAGAGAGGAATCAAGAGCTTACTTGTTGTAAAGATTTAAAGTGTGTGTGCATCTTTAAATGCTTGGTGTAGTACAGAGGAAAAATGGGGGTGAAAGAACAGGATGAGTGAGATGATTGGCTGATAACTGAGGGTGTGGGCGGAGTGAACGGCTGTTTTTTTAATTACTGAGCGGAGAGAGGACATTCAGTCTGGGCAAAGCAGGCAAACTGTGTGGAAGCCTGAACTTTGTGTGTCTGTGAGAGAACATTCATTCTATCTGAAGCAGGCAAACTGTGTGTGCGCCTGAGAGAGAACGTTTCTAGAGATCTGTGTGACTGTGCTTATATAAAGAAATTTTAAAAACTGAGAACTATCTTTGAAACCATCAAACTTAAATAATAGTCTGAAACCGATATGCTTCTTGTAAAAATAAAAGTTTATTTTGGGGGGGTTTTGTTCATCTCAGAGTATATGTTATTCCTATATCTCATTCCTATCCTCAAGGCCATACAAAGGAGTCTGATGCTTGGGCATGTTATTAAAGAGGAATTTTAAATTAACTATTTTGGAATATAATTCCTGGTGGCAGCAGGTTGTAAGAAGAGGATTAAAGGAAAAATCTAACTGAAAAAGAAAGGGGTCGTAACACTTGTCCTCAGAAGAGGTCACACTCTCTGGGTGGGGATCAGTTTTGGAGGTTCACAGAACCACCAGTTTGAACCAGTTTGGTGTAGTGGTTAAGAGCGCAGGACTGTAATCTGGAGAGCTGGGTTTGATTCCCCACTCTTCCACTTGAAGCCAGCTGGGTGACCTTGGGCTAGTCATGGCTCTCTGGAGCTCTCTCAGCCCCACCCACCTCACAGGGTGTGTTTGTTGTGGGAATAATAATGATATACTTTGTAAAGTAAACTGCTTTGAGTGGGCATTAAGTTGTCCTGAAGGGCGGTATATAAATCAAATGCTGTTATTATTATTATTTAAGAAATTTCTGTCAAGCATGCACAGCATATGAGCTGAGCACACTTTCAGCTTGGAAATTACTGTACATGGTTAGGGCTTAAGGATGGTCTCCTAGTTGATTAAAGGAGAATGGGGAATTATTCCTGTCCTCTACTCTTGCTTCACATTCTTCCATGCTCCCAACCCCAAATGTTAATTGGCTGAAGTGCAAAAGTAAGCACGAGAGAAAGGGGATGCAATACAATGAAAAAGCTACTCAAGAATACATTTTTGCCCTGCAACAGCCTGAAGGACAAAACTCCCTCAAAATATTGAACATGGTAAATACTTTATAGCAAGCTGCTGACTCACTCTAATTAAAGAGTTAAAAGACATTTCCTGACCAGAAAAATTGGGCTTGTTTTCACAATCCCACAGGATGATCTCCGATGGCAAGTAAGCACTTTTTAGCTAGTAAATAGGAAACAGAACTTGTCTGCCATCTCCAGAATGGTTTTTTAAAAATGTGATCATTATACTGGTAAGCTCAGTAAACGAGCCCTGGGGATGGGGTGGGATAGCAATCTAAACATAACAATAATAAATAATGATGAGAGGGTTACTCTTGTACAGAAATTCATGAATCTCTTTCCAAAATTTGTGGATTCTTTTCTTTAAAAAAAATTAAAGACAGAAAATAAATGTAGTAACATTAACTGTGGAACAGACCATTTCCCTTCCCTTACTTTTTCACTAAGTTAAGATCGAGTTAAACCAACCTTAAAATGCAGAAGAATGCAATGTACAGACTTCCATTTGCCGTCAGAAAGGATGTTGATTGCAGGATCTCCGGGAGCAGTTTGTGCAAATAATAGTCGATTTTTCGCTTCCGGAGAATTGCAGCAATCTGAAAGAGTTTAAGTTCATTTTATTACGTTTCCTCCGATGACCAAAGAGTCCAGGAGCACCTATCAGACTAACAAAATTTGTGGCAGGGTAGGAGCTTTCGTGAGTCTTATAGGAGCAACTGGATTCTTGCTCTTTTCTACTGCTACAGGCAGACGAACACGGCTACCCATCTTGATCTATTTCCTCCAATGAGTTCAGGCAGCATATAAAGGAATTTCCATCACCATCATCACCACTGTATTCTAAAAACAACTCTGAGAAGAGGCGGATCGGGCTGAGAGATACGGCCCAAGATCGATCTGTGAACATCCTGGATGAAGGAGTATTTGAACCAAGCCTAGGGAGAAAGGATACTCTAAATAAATTTATTTCTAAACGAAATAAAAAGATGCATAAGTTGGGAGTCAATTCCCATGAACTCAATGGGACTTACTTCGGAGGAAATATGCATAGGAATGGACTAGGCATGTTCCCTAAGAATCAGCAGCAATCCATTTCTGTGCTTTCAGATTGTTGAAGATGAACAAAACATCTACACAAAGATCTTTCGTTCACGGCAAGTAAAAACTAAAGGAGAAAAAAAAATACACACCCAGGCTCAAACAGCAAATAGGCTATAAAGTTAGCTTGGTTTTTGATTATATGCTTTGCAACAAACATAAAAGCTACATTGGGCACTACGAAGGAAGATTAAATGTGCACTACGAACTTCGCAACTAGAAAAAAAAATCCTTTTAGCATTATGCAAGGTCAGCACTGAAAGAACAATGTTTTTCCTCGGACGTTTCCACAACTCCCTTTTCTGCACTTTTCCTTTTTCTTAAATTATGATGACAATCAAGGCAAGCTGAAACAACATCGCTTGCACCAAAACCTCCTGATACCTCTAACAGCAACAGAGGAGATGCTGGTGCCAGCAACAATACAGTGATGACAGCTATATTGACAATCTGAAAGACCCAAGTTATCAAGGTGTCCCATACGTGGTTGGAAGGCCCACTATAGCATATCCTGAACAGAATCTTAGAAGAAAGGATATTCCAGGAATTCTTTCTGCATAAGCAAGCAAGCCTGAAAGACATTTTCAACATCAAGCCTCAGGGGCAGTTCATGCACAACAGGTTCGCTGCCTCTGTATAAGAAGGTTCCCCTTACTCATCATAGCCAGCAGCTGTTGATGGACCTCTTTCCCATCAATCTAATTCCCTCTTAAAGCCATCTATGCACCTGGTTATCACTTTGTCCACTAGCAGTGAATTCCACAATTTAATTACTTGTTCAGTAAAGAAGTATTTCTTAAAACTTCTGTCTTAACCTGGGGTGGTGGAGAGCACCCTCAAGTCATAGCTGGCTTATGGTGCCCCCAAGAGACTAATAGAAGTGGTTCACCATTTCCTGCCTCTGCAACCCTGATCTCCACTGGAGGTCTCCCATCCAATTAGTAACCCAGGCCGACCCTGCTTAGCTTCCAAGATCTGGCAAGATCAGGCTTGCCTGCGCTATCCAGGTCAAATCTGTTTTATCCTATTGCCCATCAATTTCATTTGGATGCCTCCAAGTTCTAGTATTATACTAGAAGGGAGTGGGGGGACACTCTATCCATTTCCTCCACCCCATGCATAGTTTCACAAATCTCTATCATGTCCCTCATCAGCCATTTTTTCCCCAGTTCTGCAGTATTCTTTTTGAGATACAGGGACCGGCATGGATTGTGCCTTTTTCACTGCTGCCACACACTGAGATGACATTTTCACAGAGCTTTCCACTGCGACCCCCAAGATCCTTCGGGGTCAGCCTTGGCTAGTTCACATGCCATTGGCATATATTTAAGAGTTAAGAGTTTCTGTTCCAGTATGCATCAGCTTGCACTCCCTAACACTGAACTTCATTTGCCAGACTGTTGCCTACTCATGCAATCTGCAGAGATCCTCCTGGAGATCTTCACAATCCACTTTGGTTCTCGCCATCCTGAGTAATCTGTTCTCATCCGCAAACTTGGCCACTACACTGTTTACCCCCAATTTTAACTCATTTATGAACAAATTAAATAGCATCAGTCCTAATTCAGATCCTTGTGGGACTCCACTGTTCATCTCTTTTCACTGCAAGGACATTTATTTCTATTCATATTGCATTATCATATTTTTAAAGTGTCATTTACAATACAAGTCATATGCACAATAAAAGATTATTATCAGAGTTCAGAGGAAAGTTTTAAAATATTTGACCAAATTCCAAGGTATTCACAGTAAGATTTCCAAGAAATGAATGCTGGAGCAAACAAGTAACTAAGTCTTAAATCAGCTCCTATCAGACACATCTATTCCTATTTTTAAAATGTGGATCCCGTCTCTATCAAAACAAGGCAGTTAAAAGCATCATGAAAACACTTCATCACAATAAAATAAAATCACTTAAAAAGTATGCAAATCTAGCAGCACAGAAGAAGACAGACGCCACAAGCTCAGGCAAATAAAAAATAATTAATTCACGCACAAACACTGGCAATGTGGTTATCTGATAAAACTGGGCAGGGAGTTCCAAAATTTAGGTGCCATCCAGGAAAATCCCCACCTGCTGTGATCACCACATGAGCTTCAGTAGAAGGCAGTTTTTAAGACACTCCAGACCATGGCTATTAAAGGTCAAGAACATCACTTTGAACTGCATCTCAAAACAAGCCAAGAGCAACGCAGATCTTTCAGTACTACTATATTACGGCCAAACCCACAGCATTGTTCAGTAGTCTGGCTGCTAAACTGTGCATCGATTTGAAGTTATCTGAACAGTCTTCATAAGAGCATAATAATGCATCGTGCTAGCCTAAACTTGCCAGTTGCCACACGCTATGCAACTTAATTTATTTTTGATTTTATTTGTTTACAGCATTTATAGTCTGCCTTTCTCACCGAAAACCAAGGCAGACTACACGGTATCAATACAGAGCAGCGGAAATTAAATCTTTTTAGTGGCAAAAAAACCAGTGCTAACTGTAGTAAAATCAGGCTTACTCAGGAAGAACCCCAGCTGTTGAACCGAAGCTGGTATCAGGAGCCACAAATGATACCGAAGCTGGTATCAGGAGCCACAAATGATACCGAATCAGGAGCCACAAATGATACCGAAGCTGGTATCAGGAACCACAAATGATACCGAAGCTGGTATCAGGAGCCACAAATGGGTATCAACTGCAAGGCTGAATCAAAGGGCACCTTAGTGTTCAGCTGGCTACCAACTCAACCCAAAATGGTGCCCAAAGTTTTACAAATACAAGTGTACAAACCAGAGAAAAGGCCTTGGGAGTGTGGCTCTAATTTATAGTTCACAAGGGGCTGCATTTTTTCTGGCTAACAGGGCTTACCAAATATGCAGACCCCTCTTTCCCTTTTGTGATGGGTGCACAGATTCCACTATGTACATAGGGACTAGCACTTTGAAATTAAATATCGTAATACTATTTACTTTTCAAGCTGAAGGACTACAAGTCCCGCCGCCACCATGAATTGTACACAACTGAATACGTTCTTGTACACAAGCATTTTATTCTGTGCAAAAATACTCGTATGCTCCCAACAGAGGAAAAAAATGTATCGGAACAAGTGTTCGATGAACAGAGCTGGAACATGTAGAACTAACAAAGAAAATTACATAGAAGCAGTTTCTCAAAACTGGGAACCAGATTTCCCTGACACAACACAAGATTACTCCTGTCCAACCACTCCTTAGTTAATTTCAGGCACAAACAGTACAGGAAGAGGAGCCCAAACCTGCCTCTTCCAATCTGCACAGGAAAGGGAGGTTTGTTGAGTCCTGACCTCTAGAGATAGAAACTAACCTGAATAAAAAGAATGCAAAAGAAACAGCGCAGAAACGGAGAAATACATCCTACTGTGAGAGCAAAGAGACCAAGCGGCTAGTGATTCTGTGCTATGTATAAGTTGGTCAACTGACCTAAACTACCATGACAATGGGTGGTGGTGGTAATAATAAGATGAAGACGAAGAAGAACAACAACTGCGCTTGTATACCACTCTTCTAGAGAGATTAGTGCCCCACCCAGAGTGGTGAACAAGTTAGTGTTATTATTATCTCCACAATACAGCTGGGGAGTTGGGGCTGAGAGGAGTGGCTTACCCAAGGCCACCAACTGAGCTCATGGCAGTAGTGGGATTTGAACCAGTAGAGTGCTGATTCACAGCCAAACAACTTAACCGCTGTGCTATAGCAACTCTATACCGCTTTTTCAGTATACCTCTCTGTCTGAGGACACTCGGGCCCGCCAGGATCTTGTATCATTTAGGCGGGCCTGTAAGACAGAGATGTTCCGCCAGGCATATGGTGGAGGCGAATTTTAGCCCATCATTGCCGAGCCTTCCACTGGTCTCCCTCTACAAGAGGTATGGAGAGTCCACTCCTGCTGGTTGCCCCAAAAGGGGCACAATATTTTATCTGTCTTTTAATTGATTTTAAGTTGTTGTACCTTGCCCTGAGCCCACTTGCGGGAAGGGCGGGTTAGAAATAAAATAAATAAATAACATAACATAATTGGATGGGAGACTTCCAATGAAGACCAGGAGATGCAAAGGCAGGCAATGGCAAACTACCTCTGTTAGTCTCTTGCCACAGAAAGCCCCACTAGGGGTCGCCATAAGTCAACGATGACTTTAGGGCAGGGTTTCATTTCAATATAATTTAGCCCTTGGACTGGGAAAAGCAGTTGAAAGCTGCAACTACCAGACGACTACCAAACATGCACAAAGTTACTTATAGCACAGTGCTACACTTGATATTAACTTTGTCAGAGAACATCCAGGCAATATGATCAAGGGCTTGCTTCATGTGCATCTTTAGGAGTTCAAACAAGTCAAGTTTGCCTGGCACGTGTGTTCATGTCAAAGTTCACAGTATGTACTCCATGGAAGCGCCCATCCTCTCACATCTGCATAACAATACAGGAAGACCAAGAAAAATCTTTCACTGCCTGTACATAGCCTATATCAATCTTTTATTTTTTATTTAGGGAATTAACGTGCCCTTTTTTAAGGAGGCCAAGTGGCCAGGGCAGAATTCTCTGTGCTGAGACAGCAAGAAACTTCCTGACGGTTTAATAACTTCTACACAGCTATAGAAAAAGATCAGAATCACATAAAATGTGGACTTCCATCATTCAAATGACATTGGCCATTGGCTACTATTGTCTAGGGAGGCTGAAAAGAGTCTGAGTCTATGGTAAAAGCCTCTGCATTGCAAACAGAACGAAAAGCAGTTCAATTTTATACCATGCTATGACGACTGCATTCGGACTGCAGCTCTTTGGAATCATACAACCAATTAGAGTTCCTAGGAGCGAGCCACTGGTTCCCAGCAACCAGTCAGCGTGTTTCTCGGCTACTGCTCTGAAACGACAGGGCGGCTTGACGATTGCTGGTTATGGCAATTCAACAAAAAAAACTCTCCCCCATCTTTTGAAAGACAAGAAGGCCACTTCCATCCCATTCCCCTGAAGCAGAGTTCTTGCTCCATTCCTAATAAATGGAGAAGGTTTTTACCTTCATCCGGGCCAGACAGGCATAAGGGCTTGAGTTCACACAGGAACTGCAGACCCCATGAAATTCCCCTGCAGACCTCAGATTGGATGAGCAAAACATAATACTGGGACAGACCAATGGCTCAGCTAATTTTAGACTTTACTGTAGAGGAACCCAAGTGCACACAACACTTGACTGTGATTAATAAAATTCACTTCCCCTAAGAAAAAGAAACATACACAGAAAGATACGGAGTATAATCTGGTCACACAGTTTACAGAGGGTGATCCTCTCTTCTTTATGCGAGTTGCCAAATTTGGTCTTTTCCTCACTCCTGACACCAAGCTCCCAACGAAAATTACATACGCAACGTATGCCAACTGCATGGTTGTTTTTTGTCAAACAAACAACAAAAAAACACAGCATCATTAAATGAGGTGTGTGCCATAACCACCCTTCACAATTAGGCCAATTTTGTCTGCACCATATCCACATCTTAAGTTTCAGAAAAGCAAGCCATGCGGCCAACTGGAATTCAAAAATGATGAAGTTCGAAGAAACTGATGCTTTGATGAATCCTTGATTATTAGGTGAGGTCAGCTTGTTGATTCTCCTTCCTTTCACAACTAAACTACACAAAGCAGGCAATGTTAACCTGCATGTCTCTGTGTTAAAAAGTCATGCAAGAAAGTGTGCTCCTCCAGAGCAAAACTTAATGCTAAATGAAGGCATGTGGGAAGGGTTTTTTATACTATTAGCGCATCTTCAGTATGTAAGAAAATTCATTTTTCAAGTATTAGTATAAACCATAATATATTAGTATTAATATAATGCTAATATAATATATAGGCGCCCCGTGGCGCAGAGAGGTAAGCTGCAGTACTGCAGCCCAAGCTCTGCTCATGACCTGAGTTCGATCCTGGCAGAAGCTGGGTTCAGGTGGTAGGCTCAAGGTCGACTCAGCCTTCCATCTTTCCTGGGAGTAAAGTGTAGATGACTGGGGAAGGCAATGGCAAACCACCCTGTAAAAAGTCTACCAAGAAAACGATGTGATGCGACATCCCCCCCTGGGTCAGTAATGACTCGGTGCTTGCACAGGGGACTACCTTTACCTTAATATATTTTGAGGGGGAACGTGTAGGAACGCTCAAAGAGGTCACATGTCAGGTGGCCCTGTCCACCTGATTTTTGGCCATTTGGGGCCCGTTTTGGCCTGGATTGGGCCCAAAATGGCCCGGATTGGGCCTAAAAGAGCCAGGATTGGTCCCAAAACAGCCAGGATCGAGCCTCTTACAGGTGGTGGATCACTCTCCCGCTCAAAAGTGGCCCAGTTCTGACCATTTTGAGCCCCTTTTCAGTCATTTTCAGGCCTTTTTGCCACTTTGGGCCGAATTTTGGCCCTGAATGGTCAGGATTGGGTCCAAAACAGCCAGAATAGGTGGTCAGGGGGTGTGGCCTATGCAAATCAGTTATACTAATGATACACTTCCGGTGATGGCAAGGGGTGTGGCATATGCTAATGAGTTATGCTAATGAGTAGGGGTGTGCAAGGAAAAAACTTTCGGCTTTCTTGTTTCGGGATTACCCGAAACAAGATTCTCTACCGTTAAAGCCGAAAGCCGAAACAAGAATCTCTTTCGGGATTCGGGATTCGGGATTCTTTCGGCATTCTTTCGGCATTCTTTCGGGTTTTTTTTTTGGGGAAATGCCTCCGTCTTTCAGGACGCCTGGAGGAGGCATTTTCCCACCTAATAAGCCCAAAATTGGTGGGGACCTTCCTCTAACCCTTCTCTAACAACCACCCAAGTTTCAGACAGATTGGACTTTGGGGGGCCATGTTATGGCCCCCCAAAGCAGGTCCCCCCATCCTCCCATAAGAAAGCGAAGGAGCAGCATATTGTTAGCATGCTGCTGCTGATCTTTCTTCATTATTTCCTATGGGGAAAAAATGAAGAGGCAGGCTTCCTTTGCCAGGGGTGGCATTTTGCATGCAAAATGCCCCCCTACCCTCAGGGGCCCTTCTCCCACCCCTCCTCCCACCCCCCACCAAGGCTCAGCCTGCTCCCACTTGGGGGGGCCATTTCATGGCCTCCCCAAGTAGGTGCTCTAATCTCTACCACTGACAGCTGGGGGAGGCTTGTGTTGCCAGGGGTGGCATTTTGCATGCAAAATGCCCCCCAACCCTCTGGGGCCCTTCTCCCACCCCTCCTCCCACCCCCCACCAAGGCTCAGCCTGCTCCCACTTGGGGGGGCATTTCATGGCCTCCCCAAGTAGATGCTCTGCTCTCATCTCTACCACTGACAGTTGGGGGAGGCTTGTGTTGCCAGGGGTGGCATTTTGCATGCAAAATGCCCCCCAGCCCTCTGGGGCCCTTCTCCCACCCTTCCTCCCACCCCCCACCAAGGCTCAGACTGCTCCCACTTGGGGGGGCCATTTCATGGCCTACCCAAGTAGGTCCTCTCAGCCCCTAAAGTCCACCCCTTACAGCCCCACACAAACCCAATTCCCCCCCCCAGCTGCCACACACAGACCCAAATCCCCACATTAGCCCCTCACAGACCCAAATCCACCCCCACCTGCCCCACACCCATAACCCCAGGAACAGGCTGGCAAAGGCCAGCCCTCTCCCTTTGTTCCCTATGCTGGGAACTTCTAAACTCTCTTTCCCTGGGCAATTCTGCACAGCCCAGGGGTGCCACAATGGTGGGCACACTTCTGAGTGCCAGCTGGTCCCTGTGAAAGAGCACCTGAACCACAGACACCCTCCCTCAAATTCCCCCACCACCTACAGTGATGGCTGGCCAGCCAGCCCCATTGTTCCCTATGATGGGAACCAACTGCACAACAAAGAATAAAACAAGAACAACACAAAATAAAGTTTTAAAAAAATTATATTCTCCCTTCCAAAGTACAAGTAGGCAAAGCATTATGACACATTACACCAGCAGTCCCCCACACAGAAAAATTAAAACAAAACTCACTTAACATCAGAGAATCACAAAGCATGATTCCTGTCAAAAACACTTTATTTCTTGAACAGCTTTAGGTTACACAGCAGGGGGGAACACCAAAGGGCATGGCAGCACTATCTTACACAAAAATAACACAACTCGCTTCACATTAAAGAATCACCCCAAAAAATTGCTGTCAAAAGCACTTTATTTCTGTAACTGCTTTAGGAAGGCACCACAGAGCAGGAAAGCAGTGTACTACACAAAAATAACACAACTCACTTCACATCAGAGAATCACACAAACACAATTGCTGTCAAAAACGGTGAAGTGGGTTGTATTATTTTTTGCAGTACATTGCTATCATGCCCTGTTGTGCCCTCCTACTGTGTAACCTAAAGCTGTTCAAGAAATAAAGTGTTTTTGCCAGGAATTGTGTTTTTGTGATTCTCTGATGTTAAGTGAGTTGTGTTATTTTTGTGTAAGATAGTGCTGCCATGCCCTTTGGTGTTCCCCCCTGCTGTGTAACCTAAAGCTGTTCAAGAAATAAAGTGTTTTTAACAGGAATTGTGCTTTGTGATTCTCTGATGTGAAGTGAGTTGTGTTATTTTTGTGTAAGATAGTGCTGCCATGCCCTTTGGTGTTCCCCCCTGCTGTGTAACCTAAAGCTGTTCAAGAAATAAAGTGTTTTTGACAGGAATCATGCTTTGTGATTCTCTGATGTTAAGTGAGTTTTGTTTTAATTTTTCTGTGTGGGGGACTGCTGGTGTAATGTGTCATAATGCTTTGCCTACTTGTACTTTGGAAGGGAGAATATAATTTTTTTAAAACTTTATTTTGTGTTGTTCTTGTTTTATTCTTTGTTGTGCAGTTGGTTCCCATCATAGGGAACAATGGGGCTGGCTGGCCAGCCATCTCTGTAGGTGGTGGGGGAATTTGAGGGAGGGTGTCTGTGGTTCAGGTGCTCTTTCACAGGGACCAGCTGGCACTCAGAAGTGTGCCCACCATTGTGGCACCCCTGGGCTGTGCAGAATTGCCTAGGGAAAGAGAGTTTAGAAGTTCCCAGCATAGGGAACAAAGGGAGAGGGCTGGCCTTTGCCAGCCTGTTCCTGGGGTTATGGGTGTGGGGCAGGTGGGGGTGGATTTGGGTCTGTGAGGGGCTAATGTGGGGATTTGGGTCTGTGTGTGGCAGCTGGGGGGGAATTGGGTTTGTGTGGGGCTGTAAGGGGTGGACTTTAGGGGCTGAGAGGACCTACTTGGGGAGGCCATGAAATGGCCCCCCCAAGTGGGAGCAGTCTGAGCCTTGGTGGGGGGTGGGAGGAAGGGTGGGAGAAGGGCCCCAGAGGGCTGGGGGGCATTTTGCATGCAAAATGCCACCCCTGGCAACACAAGCCTCCCCCAGCTGTCAGTGGTAGAGATGAGAGCAGAGCACCTACTTGGGGAGGCCATGAAATGCCCCCCCAAGTGGGAGCAGGCTGAGCCTTGGTGGGGGGTGGGAGGAGGGGTGGGAGAAGGGCCCCAGAGGGTTGGGGGGCATTTTGCATGCAAAATGCCACCCCTGGCAACACAAGCCTCCCCCAGCTGTCAGTGGTAGAGATTAGAGCACCTACTTGGGGAGGCCATGAAATGGCCCCCCCAAGTGGGAGCAGGCTGAGCCTTGGTGGGGGGTGGGAGGAGGGGTGGGAGAAGGGCCCCTGAGGGCTGGGGGGCATTTTGCATGCAAAATGCCACCCCTGGCAAAGGAAGCCTGCCTCTTCATTTTTTCCCCATAGGAAATAATGAAGAAAGATCAGCAGCAGCATGCTAACAATATGCTGCTCCTTCGCTTTCTTATGGGAGGATGGGGGGACCTGCTTTGGGGGGCCATAACATGGCCCCCCAAAGTCCAATCTGTCTGAAACTTGGGTGGTTGTTAGAGAAGGGTTAGAGGAAGGTCCCCACCAATTTTGGGCTTATTCGGTGGGAAAATGCCTCCTCCAGAGGTCCTGGAAGACGGAGGCATTTTCCCATAGAAAAGCCGAAAGAAAGCCGAAAGAATCCCGAAACGTTTCGGCTTTTTTCTTTCGGCTACCCGAAACGTTTCGGCATTCCCCGAAACGTTTCGGCATTCCCCGAAAGAAGCCGAAACACTTTTGTTTCGGCATTCTTTCGGC
This sequence comes from Eublepharis macularius, assembly GCF_028583425.1. Classification (NCBI taxonomy): domain Eukaryota; kingdom Metazoa; phylum Chordata; class Lepidosauria; order Squamata; family Eublepharidae; genus Eublepharis; species Eublepharis macularius. Next base: position 172,893,934 of record NC_072792.1, read on the forward strand.
ATTCTGAATGCCGAAACGCACATCCCTACTAATGAGTTCCTGCAGTTCTTTTTCTACGAAATGACCCCTGTATATACTAATACAATATACTAACATATTAATACTAAAATTAATATAGTATTTGTATAAAATATAATATATATAAATATAATAAAATATATTAGTATAAATAGTATAAACACACACACATTTTAGAACTAGCTCCAGTAAGCTGCCTATATTATCTCTGATTTTCATACCACAAGAAGTGAATTGCAGTACTTTTAAATTCCTGGCTAGCTAGTAAGGCCTAAGTAGAAAAAGGAGCTCCTTAAAGTAGACACAGTTCGACTGCTTCTACTTTGGGAACCAGAGTTGGCATGAAAGCGAAAATCCTGCTGAATGCAATTCTCTCTTGAATTTTAGGGAGAAATCTTGGGTCCTTCACAAAAGGGCCCGCCACACACATACACACACAGCCCTACAGGAGTTCATCCACACTATTGAGAAATGTGTCCAAACACCTGGATTCATGTCCAACTGTTGGGGTATTTCCTACACAATCAACACTCTGCCAGGAGATGAGGTGCCACGCAGATGGGGAAAAACTGAAAAAGTAGGTTGCCATCACAGAGCAACCTCTCTTTTTCTCTCTCGTCCAAGAGCCCACACTTTCTGCTCTTTACACTGCAACAGGGAGGCTCGGCTGGCCTCTACCAGGGCCAGGGCCTTTTTGGTCCTGGCCCCAACCTGGTGGAACTCTCTGTCTGAGGACACTCGGGCCCGCCAGGATCTTGTATCATTTAGGCGGGCCTGTAAGACAGAGATGTTCAGCCAGGCATATGGTGGAGGCTAATTTTAGCCCATCATTGTCAAACCTTCCACTGGTCTCCCTCTGCAAGGGGTATGGAGAGTCCACTCCCGCTGGCTGCCCCAAAAGGGGCACAGTATTTTATCTGTTTTTTAATTGATTTTAAGTTGTATTTTAATCAATGTTGTATCTCGCCCTGAGCCCCCTTGCAGGGAGGGCAGGTTAAAAATAAAATAAATAAATAGTTCCCCATGCAACCCTCTCGGCTACTTCTCCCTCCCTTTCTTCCCCTAAATCTCAGTTTCTTGTTGTCCCTTTCCTCTCTGCAGCCCAATCTGCACAGCCTGTTTCTTCCTCCTTCCACAGACCACAAATCACTCAACATCTCAATCTCTCAGTTTCCTCCCATTTTTTCTTTCAGTCTTTTGTTTCCACCCTGAATCTCCCGCAATAGTTTCTCATTTCTACACCTCCTCATTATGTTTCGTGGTAACTGCATACAAAATTTTCGCTCTCCCAACACAGCACGAGGGGCAAGAACCGGCTCCAACAGCACCTTAAAGACCAACTAGATTTCCAAGGTATGAGCTTTCGAGAATCAAAACTGATGAACAGAGCTTTGAGTCTCGAAAGCTCATACTTTGGAAATCTAGTTGGTCTTTAAGGTGCTATTGGACCCGGATCCGGTTTTTCTACTGCAGATCAACATGGCTATGCACCTGAAACAGTGAGAGGGGTCTCAGAGGTAGACTGGCCTCTGAGAGGGGTCTCAGAGGCTGGTTGCAACAGAAAGGCTACAGCCATCTCTACCAGCCTCCTCCAAATGGCAAGAAAGGAAGAGCCAGGCAGACATTCTGCCAAGGCACAGTTTGACATAGGGTTAAACATGCATCAGCCTATCCGTTTCCAGAAGCTTAACTACACAACTGTGTAATGGGTGTACACTCCCTTCACTCATGCATGGTTTCAACTCAATCCTTTACAAATCAATTTAAATACTTCCTTGCAGGGCATTAGGGAATTTACTATGTACATACAAAGATTAAATGTGGATGCATTAAAACAGCAAAACGGCATTGTTATGAGTACACTTGCCATAAAAATATGTTTTATCTTTAATTCTGAACGTGGTCCCAGAGCGCAGATCAAACTTTTCACTCAGTAGGGCTATTTACACATAGGAGGATTTTTCTACAAACCTCGGGGAACACCAAGGTCGGTATAGAGATCTGAAGAGTTCAAAAACAAAAAAACTGAAGAGGCTTTTTAAAATAAAAAGGCAGATCTATGAAAGCTTGCGCTCAGAACTCAATAAAATACTAACCAAGCTCTCACAAGATGATGGTCAGCATTACATTTGTGCATTTAAACAAAATTAAGGATTGTCTGAGCACGGGGGGGGGGGGGGGGAAGCAGTGGCAGGGAGCAGCAGGGTGGCAACAGGAGCAAGAGGGAAGAGAAGGCAGCAACACAGGGGCAGCAGTAACAAGAGTGGAAGAAGCATCGGCAGTGTGGAAAGGAAGCAAAGACCAGCAGGAGAAGCTCGGAGCACAAAGACAAAAGCACAGATTTCTCTTTCAGCTGCAACCCTCCTTCCCCCTCCAAGACACCGCCAGCCAGGTGATGTGGGTCTCTCATGGGTCCCCCCTCTAGGAAACAGAATTTCATAACTTGCATAGTCTAAGAGTGCCTTAATAATTATTATTAATAATAATTTTTTAGAAAACGAGCCATCAGTGTCTGCACCCATATGCATGCACAGTTGTACAGCGAATGACAAAGAAGAGTTTCAAGGACAGACATCACCATATGGCATGGATGAGGAGGCTACTATTGGGGAAACTATTGCAACTTCGAATGTAATGAACCAGTTGGGACATCCCGTACACCAAAATGAACATAAGTTATATTGTTTATGCTTTGTTTCAGCTCTGTATCAAATTTAAGCTTGTTTTCAAATTCCTGCAGTCCATTGCATTGTTTATTGGATTTCCCAGCTGTTGATCATATTGATTTATGCAGGGCTTTTTTTCTGGGAAAAGAGGTGGTGGAACTCAGTGGGTTGCCCTTGGAGAAAATGGTCGCATGGCTGGTGGCCCCACCCCCTGATCTCCAGACAGAGGTGAGTTTAGATTGCCCTCCATAGTGCAGAGGGCAATCTAAACTCCCCTCTGTCTGGAGATCAGGGGGCGTGGCCACCAGCCATGTGACCATTTTCAAGAGGTTCCGGAACTCCATTCCACCGCATTCCAGCTGAAAAAAAGCCCTGGATTTATGCTGTGTAATCCGCCCGGAGTCGCAGTAAGAAAAGCAGCCTATAAATAATGTAAATAAATAAATATATGCTCCCAAAAATAAACAGCAGTGCAATTCTATCTTTGTTGGGTGAACTGGCTTATGGGCTCAAGCAAATCCTGGCTACATAGACCATCCGTACCAGGTATTTTGTCAAAGTACAGCACCAGATCTGTGCATTTCTTTAACTGAAAGGAAGAGTCAGGCCATAAATGTTGCTACACAAAGGTGGAAATGACATTAATAAAGCAAACACTGAAGAGCAAGATAGGATGATGAAAGGAGATATGGAACCACTAAGTGGCCAAAGACATGCTGCAACATGTGCACATGTGAGCACTAATGATGAAGACTAAGACCCTTTCCACACACTGATGCTCTCCTACGGAAGCCCCATGTCATCGCAGCTGCCAATGCAGTACAATGGCAACAGGGCTTCCACATGTGGGATTTCCCCACTTCCCCTGTAGAAGACATACCCCCCCCTACACACACATCACCATAGAGGGGGAGCTTTGACATATCACTTACTAAATCAACATTTAAAAACACTCCCAGTGGTACTTGGGGGAGTGGGGGTAGCTGCTCTGGAGATGGAAGAAAGGAAAATAGCACTGATACGAAAAGAACTAGGAAGATGTGGACTTTCCTGCCCACATGGCAGCTATTCCAGTTTTGCTATGGTTTTTCCCAAAATATTGTAGCAGAGCAGGTTTGCAGAAAAGACAAGGAAAACCCGGGTGGTGCACGAATGTTTGGTGTAATGAAGAAGAAAGAAACCTGCTTCCCAACAACATCCAAGCTAGGCCAAACAAAATATATAAGTGGCCTAAGAAAGAAAGGTAATGATCCAAAATGATTGACCTCCAGCAGTTGGTACACAGATTCAGCACAAGCATTCCCCCCACCCCCATTCAACAGGAACTCTGTTTCGTTTTTAATGGCCAGTCAGCCTGACGTCAATACCGGGCCAATACCGGCCAGTCAGCCTGACGTCAATACCGGGTAAGTTGGTGGAAACTATTATCAAAAATAAAATTAGTGGGCACATTGATGACCAAAAGCTGATGAGGAAAACTCAGCATGCGTTCTGTAAGGGAAGATCTTGTCTCACCAATCTGTTAGAGTTCTTTGAGGGAGTGAACAAACAAGTGGACAAGGGAGACCCGATAGATATTGTTTATCTTGACTTCCAGAAAGCTTTTGACAAAGTTCCTCATCAAAGGCTCCTAAGTAAGCTCAGTAGCTATGGGATAAAGGGCCAAGTCCTCTTGTGGATCGAAAACTGGCTAATTAATAGGAAACAGAGAGTGAGCATAAACGGGCACTTCTCACAGTGGAGGGTGGTGAGCAGTGGGGTGCCACAGGGGTCGGTATTGGGTCCAATGCTTTTTAACTTGTTTATTAATGATTTGGAATTGGGATTAAGCAGTGAAGTGGCTAAATTTGCAGATGACACGAAATTGTTCAGGGTGGTGAAAGCCAGAGAGGATTGTGAGGCACTCCAAAGGGATCTGTCGAGGCTAGAAGAGTGGGCATCCATGTGGCAAATGAGGTTCAATGTAGCCAAGTGCAAAGTAATGCACATTGGAACCAAAAATCCAAAATATAAATACAAGTTGATGGGGTCTGAACTGGCGGAGACTGACCAAGAGAGAGATCTTGGAGTCATGATAGATAACTCACTAAAAACGTCAGCACAGTGTGTGACTGCCATAAAAAAAGCTAATGCTATGCTAGGGGTTATTAGGAAAGGGATTGAAAACAAATCAGCCGGTATCATAATGCCTCTGTATAAATCGATGGTGAGGCCTCATTTGGAGTACTGTGTACAGTTCTGGTCGCCACACCTTAAAAAAGATATCATAGCACTGGAAAAAGTACAGAGAAGGGCAACTAAAATGATTAAAGGGTTGGAACACTTTCCCTATGAGGAAAGATTGAGGCGCTTGGGGCTCTTTAGCCTGGAGAAAAGACGACTGAGGGGAGACATGATAGAGGTTTACAAGATAATGCACGGGTTAGAGAAGGTCGAGAAACATGTGTTTTTCTCCCTTTCTCACAATACAAGAACTCGTGGGCACTCTATGAAATTATTGAGCAGTCGGGTTAGAACAGATAGAAGGAAATACTACTTTACACAAAGGGTGATAAACACATGGAATTCGTTGCCACAGGAGGTGGTGGCAGCTACAAGCATTGCCAGCTTCAAGAGGGGACTGGACAAATATATGGAGCAGAGGTCCATCAGTGGCTATTAGCCACAGGAGATAGATGGTATTCTCTTTGTGGGGAGGTGGTGCTCTGTTGTCTTGGTGCTGGAAGGAAGGCAGTGGGAGGGCTTCTGGTGTCCTGGCCTCACTGACAGTCCTTTAGATGGCACTGGATTTCTAGCCACTGTGTGTGACAGAATGTTGGACTGGATGGGCCACTGGCCTGATCCAACATGGCTTTGCTTATGTTCTTATGTTCTAATGGTCCAAAACAGTAGACAACCACATCACAATGGTTAACTAACCAGGTGTCTGACGTGGTTGATATGTGACAAAGGCCTGGGCTGAGAAATAGGTGCCCATGTGGCTCAACCGCAATTCCAGGAAAAGTTCATTCTATTCCAAAGTCCAAAACAAACCTAGAAGGCAAAAGAGCTATGCTTAGCCACTATTTGGAGGGGAGGCTCCAATTGCAATTGCAAAAAGAAAGATCCTTGCATAATCATTTCAGAAAAGTATGCCCTTAGCTATATCTGAAAAAACAGGTAAAGGATTTCCTGGATCAGCAGTATTCATTCTGTGTCTGACAGACTGCCACGTTCACAATTACTATCAACCAAAACGGTCGCATTTACTTCCAACCCTGGCATAGCACCTGCACCTCGAGAAGGCTCACAGCTTACCCATTCTCCTGAGGTGACTGTTTCAAGGCAGGAATCACCCACCACCACGAGACCCACTGGGCAAAGGCCCTGCCTGCCTTCCTGAAACATGGGGCACGTGCCACACTGGGGAGCAGGGCTCAGAACAACCACATGTGGCTCCCAAGCCACTGAGTACCACTGTGCATTCCTGAAAGCGACATGCGCCAAAAATAGTTCATGTGGCCTCAGAACTACACCACCATTTACGGTATGCACGTCTCCTGATTGTATGTTATCCTGCTCGTATTATTCTGCTCGCCTGCACTTTTTTCCACTTCTGCAGGTCCGTTTTCTACAATGTTTCAGCATATCGCGTCTGATACTTTTTTGCATTATTTCTAAACTTTTTTTGCATTGTTTCTAATTTTTGTATTGTTTCTAATTTTTGCAATCCTAGCCCTATTGCATTGCTTATCAGATGTCTCACATCATTTGGTTGTATCGTCTCACATCATGTAATCCACCTTGAGTATCAGCGAGAATGCGAAAGTTAGGACAGAAAGGAAAAGATCTTCAGGACACTGCAGGACAAGTCAGCATACAGCATGGCCTTGATCAGAACACTTTTGGGGGGGCGGGTGGAACAGATCGTTTTAAGAAACAGAGGAAGAATAATCATGTGACTCAGAAAAAGTAAAGCATTGTTCAGGACACTGTGTGACTTTTTCGGGGCCAAAAGCTTACGTCCAAGCATTTTAATCAAATAGGATCATTTGTGCAAACATTTCTTTGTCCATATCTATCCACAGAGATATGGCTGCCTTCCCAGTTTATGGTCATGGCTTCGTAAGCATTCCATGCATCAAATGCTAGCAAATCTTCACTACCGAATGGGTAATCAGTTTGAAATAGTTGTATGGAATAGATAAAATGATAATATGGCCCAAAAGCCATGTTTGGACCATCAAAAATAAATAAATTTCCAATGCTTCTGCCACTCAAGATCTTACAAGCAATTCATCTAGCAAAGATACACTACTATATGCTTGGAATCACCAGTGCTTCACGAACTGTAGGGCAAGAAGTGGGTCACAAATCCCTCCTCCAAGTGGACTGCAAGGAAAACACTGAGGTGGAGAAAAAAGGTCACCTAGGAATGAGAGATTTGATGCCAATTCTCTGTTTTCCACAAAACAGCCACAAATACAGCCTGCTACCCAATATTGCTATATACCTACAAATACTAAAAATGAAAAACATAAACTTCAGTGTTAACTGATGGGAGATATCTTGGGGAGGTACAAAGTGGCATGGAGTTAACTTTTGGGGGGGATCCCAAAAGCTACAGTAAATTCAGAAGTTGGTCCCACTTCACAAGGTTTGAGAACTACTGGTATATAAGCAGATTAAATTGGTTAGTAACTTTCAAAGAAAAAGCAGCAATGAAAAGTTATATGTGACCTCAAAAATGACCTTCAAGGTTACTTCTGAAGGCAGCATCCACCCACTCCATCACCTGGCATAGGCAATTGCTTTTTAACAAATGAGTATAGGTGAAAAATGATAGCCTATCGCAAGACTTCAGAAAGCCATCTCTATCTTTCTAACTGGATATGCTAGGGACAAAATCCTCTGTATGCCAAGCTGTGCTTTCTTGCTGAACATTTGCCACTCATGTGCCCCCCACCACATGCACTGTACAGATTTAGACACCCCCCCCCGCACGCGCACATCTAACTAGAGTGACGGACTAGGATCTGGACAACCCAGATCGATTCCCTGCTTTGCCATGGAAGCTTGCTGGTTGACCTTGGGACAGTCACATACTCAAAGTCTAACCTGCCTCACAGGGTTGTTGTGAGGAAAAAGTGAAGGAGAGGAGAATGGTATAAGCTGCTTTACCTCCCTGGGCAGAAAAGCAGGGTATAAATGAAGTAAAATAAAAATAACTAAACCCTCAAACAGCCATTGTTGGTGATGATGCATCAAAAGACTGATTTACAAGCAGTTTTCAGCAGTTTTCCTTGGAAAAGGAAGAATGTTTAAGAACTTTGTTAACATAGAGGAAAAATATAAGGAAATGTTTTTAGTCTACTGAAGTACAGTATGTTGTCATAACTACAGAGTCTGTCAAACATCAAAACTAACATAACGTAATGCACAGAATAGCGTACGGACATTCTGTCCTTCCTCGCTGATTAGCACTGAGCAAGACTTTGTGTAGGAGTTTGCCAGTTGTAAAAGATGAAAGTAATCAATTAACATTAAAACAAGTTTCTCATACATGATCACAGTAATCCTTACAACTGGTAATAACCTATCCATTTTGCAGACAGTAGGCAGAGCAAAATAGTGGCTTGCCTAACCCATGGAGTTTACAGCCAAGGCTAGATTTGAATTAGTGACTCCCTGCTCATTTCTTGTTACCACACCACATGGACTAATGTTACTCATGCGCACAACATCAAAACATGCTTATAGTTCTAAGGCTGTGAAGAGCAATATCACTTAGAGATGAACTTTGAACATCTACTGATAGAGACAAAGTTGAACTAGAGGAGGTTATATAAAAAATGTCACATAACGAAAGCCAAAGACTGTCAAAACAAGCCTCCAATCCTCAGATCCCTGAGGTATCCTCGAGACTACTGGTGCTGTCCAATGACACTAGAAACCTTTTGCCCCCAGTATGTCTCTTCAGTTCTTCAAAACCAAGTGAAAAGCAGAAATGCACAGCATTTTTTTTAAGAGGGTAAGTCAAAAGGCACAGAACACCATTTACGAAGACGCTCCCAAAGGACACAAAATAGTGTGCAAAGTTTCACATTCTCCAGAATACATCAAGTGGGAGTGAGGGTGAGGGGGGGTTGTTTCAGGGCCTTCAGGCTCCTCAGCCACCAACGCAGCTTTGCTATATCAGTCGGCGGCACAAACACATCCCCTGGAAACTGCCTTCTATTGTGCCAGCCAGTTGGTCTACCTAGGTCAGAACTGTCAACTCTGACTAGCAGCAGCTCTTTCACATCACCAAGAAGCAGATGCTTTAGTTTTAACCAGAGATGCTGAGGTCTGAAACTGGGACTTTCAGCATGCCGAGCTGGTGCTCTACCCAGAGCCAAGGCCCAATTCCTATCTTGCCCAAGCATTTCACTTCACCCGACTTACCTGTGCATTTAAACTAAGGGATGCCAGGGACTGCACTTGGGGCCTTTCCTCCCACAGATTCTTCTCAGCTAGCCCAGACTGCCCACCCACCCTTCCCAACCTCTCAGCTTTCCAACCACCACTTCTATTGGGTCTCATCCTTTACCCCCACAGAAAGCCAGTCAAGCACCACCCACCCACCCATCCCTCTCACAACCCAGGCCTCCAAATCCTCACCTAGAGGTTGCCAACCTCCAGGTGGGGCCTGGAGATCTCCCAGATTTACAAGTGATCTCTAGGCTGCAGCAATCAGTTCCCCTGGAGGAAATGGTAAGGTTTAAGAGTGGGATTCTATAGTATCTTATCCCACAGGGGTCCCTCCCCAAACCCTGCCCTCCAAAGAATCAACCCTCAAATCTCCAGGAATTTCCCAACCTGGAGTTGGCAATCCTACTGTTTTACCCTCACAGAAAGCCAGTCATCCACCCCACCTCATCATACTCACAGCCCGCTCTTCCAAATTAGGGTTGTCAACCTCCAGGTGTGGCCTGGAGATCATCCAGATTTACACAGAATCTCCAGTCTACAGAGATCAGTCCCCCCTGGAAGAATTGCCTACTTCATTGGGTGGACTCTATGGCATTATACCCCACTGGGGTCCCTCTCCTCAACAGAACCCGTTCCTACTCAGGTTCCACCCCATAAATCTCCAGGAATTCCCCAATCTGGAGCTCACAACTCTTTTACCTTCAAGGAAACCCAGTTAAGCACCACACAGCCTTCGATCCCACCCCTCTGACCCCTCACCTAGCAGTTGCCAACCTCCAGGTGGGGCCGGGATATCTCCCAGAACTACAGCTGATTTCCATACTATATAGCATCATATCCCACTGGGGTCCTTCCCCAACCCCCACCCTTCCAAAAATCAACCCCAGGTCTCCAGGAATTCTTAACCTGGAGGTGACAACCCTAGATCTCCCCCTTTTACCCACTCCAGCATCAGCCACCCAGCCACCTTTCCATCCCTCTCGCGGCCCACTCCTCCACCCCCCTCAGGCCCTCCTCCTCCCCCACTCCAGAAAGCATCCAGCCCCCCCCCCCCATCCCTCCCCAGACACCACACTCCCACCCAGACCAAAGGGGCGCGAGAGCCGAAGAGGCGCCTCACCAGGTAAAGGGTCCCGTAGATGCGGAGCGACTCCCCCAGCGCCCCCTGGGTGATGTGGAGGAAGGCCCGCCCGCAGTGGGGGTGCCAGGTGTGCCCGATCTCGTAGCAGGTGTGGGGGATGGACTTGCTCAGCGCCGCCATCTTGGCCCGGGGGGGGTCGGCGAAGAGGCTGAGGACGCGCCGCGGAGAGAGAGAGAGAGAGAGAGCGAGAAGGGAGGCACCGTGCGGGCGCGCGCCAAGCAGGCGTGCGCGCGCGCGCCGAGGCAGGAGGAGAAAGGTCACGCGGGGCGGCTCGGAAGCCGGCGGGGTTACTCCCGGCCAACTCCGCCCCCTCCCCTTTTTTTTGCCCGGCCGGGCTCGCGTGAGGCGGCTCAGCCAATCAGGAGGCGGCTCGCGCCGGAGACTGGACAGCGGAGGGGCGGGGGAGGAGGGAGCCGGCTGCCGGTCAAACTCCGGCCGCGGCACGTGCGCCTTCCCGGCTCGCGGGCTGCCCGCGCGGGCGCTCCGGCCAAGCCGAGCCTACCACCTTTCCCGGAGGGCAGGCGGGGCGTGGGCTTCTTCGTTTCATTTTTCCCCGAGTTAAAATGAAATGTGTTTTTTCCTGTCTCGAAATCAATTTTCCTTAAGATTAATTTCCCCGAATTAAAATCAAGTTAATTTTTCCTGTCGTGAAATTAATTGTTCCTAAATTAAAAGTAGTTTTTCCTGAATTAAAGGATGATTCTGCACATGTTGGATAATGCACTTCCAATCCTCTTTATAGATCATTTGAAATGGATTTTTTCGTGTGTGGAACAAAAAATCCACCTCAAACGATTGATGAAGTGTATTGAAAGTGCATTATCCAACATGTGCAGAATCAGCCAAAGTTAATTTTTCCTGTATTGAAATGAATTTGTTAATTTTTTTTTTCAATTTAATGTTTCCTAAAAGCATTCGACTTCTAATGTTCCCTAAAGGCGTTTCCCTGTTGATTTCTACATCAAGTTCATAACCTAATCAGTTCATAACCTAGGAGGCCGGGGTTGCTCAAACTTTTTGGGTAGGGAGACGGGCAGACAGACCTGTTGCAAAACAGGCACCAGGCTATGTAATAATAATAACGTTTTATTTATATACTGCCCTTTAGGACAACTTAATGCCCATTCAGAACAGTTTACAAAATATGTTACTATTATCCTCATGACAATCACCCTGTGAGATTTATTTATTTATGTCATTTATTGTCTTTCTCACTGAGACTCAAGGCGGATTACATAATATGAGCTTAGTATAATCAGTATCAAGTCCATGTCCATACAGTATCAAGGACATTTCCATAAACAATGCCATAGGGTAAATAGATACCAGTTTAAAAAGACATAGTGTTAGCAAGAATCCAATACAAAGTAGAAGAAAGTACTGGAACAGAACATAATCACTTCTAGGATTGACATTAGACAACATAAAGCACAGGCAGTACATAGGAGTACATATTAAAAGCAACAGATAATATGTAAGGCAATATTGTGGTGACGTCTATGGTCCCTAACTCATTAGCAAAGCATCTGAGACTCCATCCCGACAATACAGCCCTCTCATTCAAGTAAAAAGCCTTTTTGAATAATTCAGTTTTGCATCATTTGCAGAAAACTAGGAGAGTGGGGATTCTCCTGACCTCAGGCAGGTCATTTCACAGGACAGGGGCCACCACAGAGAAAGCCCATGTACGGGCTGCTGTTGATTTCGCCCATGTGCAGCCTGACACCTGCAGGAGACCCTGTTCAGATGAGCGAAGCTGCCATAGATTAACATATTTTTATTTTATTTATGTCATATTATAGATGGGTGGGTCTGAGAGAGCTCTAAGAGAGCTATGACTGACCCAGGGTCACTCAGCTGGCTTCAAGCAGAGGAATGAGGAATCAAACCTGGCTCTCCAAATTAGAGTCCTGCTGCTCTTAACTACAACAGCAACCTGGCTCTTTATATGTACTACATGTACTGTCTGTTGCTGTAAGGATGAGCCTACTGGGTAGTCTCTATGTTGTGTAACAGAGTTGCCATTTTCCAAATGCCCACCCTCCAAAGCAGCCATTTTCTCCAGCAAGATAGATTCAAGAGGGTAGTCCTATTGTTCTGTAGTAGAAGCAAGATTCGGGTCAAGTAACACCTTAAAGACCAATTGATCTCTAAGGTGTTTCTGGACCCAAATCTTGATTTTCTCCAGGGAAACTGATCTCTATGACCTGGAGTTGTAATTCTGGAAAATCTCCAACCACCACTTGAAAGCTGGCAACTGTATTAACACATCAGTCTTTGAACTGAATTGTAAGGTCTAAGTACGGCTGTTAATAAGATGTTTTTGGAGGTCTTTTGTTCATAGGGTTACAATAAGTCGGGAGCGATGTACATAACACATACACCAAAGCGCTTATGCTCCTTTTCAGCATTTCTTCAACTCTGTATTGGATTTCTGCTGCTTTTAATTCTTTGCAAATTTGCATGTATATAACCTATTATATTGTTTGTTGAAATGTTTTTGGAATTGACTGCACGGACTCACACTGTAATCTGCACTGAGTCTCAGTGAGAAAAGTGGACTATATATAACGTAAGTAAATAAATAAAGACAGCCACAGCACCCAAGTGGGTTATGCATGAATGACACTAGGCCTATGAGAAACGAGTGAGTCATATTGTGCATACAGGACTATGCAAAGCACGCAGCGCCAAAATAACTGGATTTTTTCAGGTAGGTAGCCGTGTTAGTCTGCAGTAGAACAGCAGGGGTTGAGTCCAGTGGCACTTTAGAGACCCACAAGATTTTCAGGGTGTAACCTTTTCAGCTGTAAGGTGTAACTGGGTTATGTATAGTGTTGTAGGGCGCAGCCGGAAAAGTGTGTATGCAAAGCATGCCTGATTCATACTGCGACACCAAAGTGAATATGTATGCAGGCAGACCTGTGTAAAGAATGTGGGGTGTAAGCAGCAACGCCAAAATTGAGAACATGAAAACGTGCTCTGCTGGATCAAACCAATGGTCCCTCTAGTCCGGTATCCTGTCTTACACTGTGGCCCACCACAGGAGGGTCAACAACGGTGCATAGCAGCCAAGGCCTTCCTCTGATTTTGCCTCCTTGCACTGGGTTTCAGAGCAAGCTGGGCTTGAGTCCAATGGCACCTTAGAGACCAACAAGATTTTCGGAGTGTAAGCTTTCGAGAATCAGAGCTCCCCTCTTCAGATCATCTGGGTTTCAGAGGTTTTCCTGTCTCTGAACTCCTCGTGGCTAGTAGCCATTGATAGACCTATCCATAAATTTGGCTAATCTCCTTTAAGGTATGTAGGTTTATGTAAAGCACGCACAGTGCCAGCCTCACACCTTTCAGCAGAATAGGGGTAACGAGGACAAGGGAATATGCTGCCGTTTACAAGCATTTGGCTCTTGCCCTGAACATTGTGTTCTCGCTTTCTCTGCCCACAACATGTGGTTTTGGCAGCCCTACAGTACCCATTAAGTACAGTATTAACTTTCACCTGCTAGATGCAATGTAACTGGTGAGTGGTTACTTGGAGGGGTAGAGTTGAATATAAACAAAGATAGGGCTGACCCCTGTCTTAGGCCTGTGAGATGGAGCAATCGTCTTCCAGGACATGCGGTCAAGTCGAGATGATACCGGAGCAAGCTTGACCAAAGATCCATGATCTGGTGGCTTACAGCAACCGTCGTTAGACAGACATCGAGTGGTTTGGGAAAAGGTGAGTCTAACAACCTGATCCCATGCAGGGCTCATTTCGAGGGGGAACACAGTTCCGGCAGTTCCCCAAAGAGGTCACATGTCAGGTGGCCCCGCCCACCTGACTTTCAGCCATTTTGGGTCCATTTCAGCCTGGATTGGGGCCAAAACATTGGGCCTCTGACAGGTAGTGGATCACTCCCCCACTCAGCAGTGGCCCGAACCTGACCATTTTGGGCCCCCTTTTCAGCCCTTTTTTGCCATTTTGGGCCCAATTTCGGCCGTGAATGGCCAGGATTGGGTCCAAAACAGCCAGGATAGGTGATGTCAGGGGGTGGAGCATATGCAAATCAGTTATGTTAATGACACACTTCTGGTGATGTCAAGGGGTGTGGCATATGCAAATCAGTTATGCTAATGAGATATGTTAATACGTTCCTACAGCTCTTTTTCTACGAAATGACCCCAGATCCCATGTATGAGCAGTTTCAAGCACCCTTCTCCTCTCTTCATGTGTTTGCATTGGTTCAAAATTCATCCACCAAAGACTGTTTCAACATCAGTGCTTTCGATGAAGTTGGTAAGCTTTTCCCCTTAAAACCACATTAACAGATAGTACAGTAATATAGTAATAGAAATGGCCATTAGTTTGGATGGCTTTAAAAGGGGATTATATAGACTCAAGGGCAATCCATGGCTATTAGCCAAGACTAGTAAACAGAACCTCCATGTGCAGAGGTAGTATACCTCTGAGTATCAGTTCCTGTAAGCAGCAACTATAGAAGAAAGCTTTGGCTTCGGTGCCCTGCTTTTATGAGTCTGAGGGCCTCTGGTTGGCCACTGTGAGAATCAAAATGTTGGACTAGTTGGACTACTGGTCTAATCCAGCGGGGGGCTCTTGACTGATGTAGCCAATATGATAACTATATTTCCCTGGAATTGGGGGAGGGAATGAATCTCATACAGGACTTGATTGCTCATGGTCATGCTAACAGTGAAAAAAAACATTGCTTCAGAAAAACCCAGGTCACTTGCTTTGTTTGAATTTCTGCAAAATTTTGTCTTTCAGACTGGCTTCTAATGGCTTCTAATTTCATTATGCTGTTTTTCAAAAAGCACTGTAAGGTGATTTTTTTTAAAAAGCATGTTTGCAAGCATATGAATATATTTTAGCACTGGACAAGTCTATCTCATAGAAAAAGAGTTGGAAGAGACCATCAAGGTCCTATAGTCCAACCCCCTGCACAAAGCAGGAAATTCACCGTTACACCCTCCCCGCCCCCCCCACACACTGTGACCCTTGTTCAATGCCCAGAGGGGGGCGGAAACTTCTAGGATCCCTGGCCAATCTGGCTGAAGGGAAATTCCTTCCTGACCCCACAGTGGTGATCAGCATTATCCTGGACACACACAAAAAGGGCAAAGAGCCGAGCAGCGGCCCACCCCTTCCTGCCCTCCCGCTCACAATCTGCCTAAGTTCATACTGAGTTACAGAATCAGGGTTGCTGACAGATGGCCATCTCCTCTGCTGGTGTTTCCCTTGGCAGTTTATAATGACCAGTAAGGGTTTCTGTACCATTCCATGTCTGTCATGTGATTTTAGGATTTTTAACTGTAAGCCTCTTTGAGTCCTGTGACCAAGGGGAAAAGCAAGATAGACATAAATATTACAAAACGTTCCAAATTGTATCGGCTGTTTTGGTTCATTTCGTTAGTTATATTGGAGCATTTTAGAATTAACAGCTGCCCCTTCCCATGCTTTTGCTATGGGACATAAAAGGACTTTGCAGTGGGGAATTGCAGAATTTGAGTCCAGTGGTACCTTAGGGCCAAACTACAAGTGATGCCTGACACAAGTTGGACACTTGTCAGCTTCCCTCAAGTTTTGATGGGAAATGTAGGCTGCTTGGCGGAATGTTGGACAAGTGACAGTTGAAAAGTCCACTGGACAGCAGTCGGAGAGCCAAGCTGCAAGACCAGGATGCCTACATTTCCCATCAAAACTTGAGGGAAGCTGACAAGTGTTCAACCTGTGTCAGGCATCACTTGTAGCTTGACCCTTAGAGACCAACAAGATTTTCAGAGTGTAAAGGAGCACGGACACTTGAAAGCTTACATCCTGGAAATCATGTTGGTCCCTAAAGTGCCACTGGACTCAAATCCTGCTGTTCTACTGCAGACCAACACTGCTACCCCCCTAAAACTATCTGCAGTGTGGAACTGACACTTCTGCTATGACTTCAGTGAATAGCCTTTGTCAAGACAAAACAGAAGTTCCACTTGACTTGAAGCAACAGTGACCCTACATTGCTCGCAACAGCACAGTAATGCTTAGTGTTTGTATAGGAAAGGGTAAGTGCCTTTCCAAAGTGCTTAAAAATATTTGTTTACAATACTTTAGTAAGCCTTACAAGGAAATTGCCACCCTCCCGTACAGACGTGGCCAGCTGAGAGTTCCTGAGCCTGAGAGATCGTATAAGCTTGTCTAAATCCATCTAGCAAATAAATAAATCTCTTTGCAAAGTTTGCTCAGAATGCGCCAGTTTTTATCCTGCCTCATTGTCACACAGTAACTCTATGTCCAGGGTTGGGGCCAATTCACACATGAAATCTGGCAAGTGTGAATGAAGCAAACGCACATCAAACACCAGGGGACAGAACTATTGTGTTGCTTACAACCCAGTGCTTTCCAGTGGAGTCGGCTTACGTACTCAGTAATCCTAATGATAAACTTGCATGTGCAAAGCGGCCCTTTGAGGACAGATTGTTATCCTGTATGAATAGAGGCATAGCTTGAGTCCAGGTACTTACGAATGGAAGCGAAGCATGTAAGTAATCCTTAAATACAGAATTTCCGCCTCTGCTCTGAACTTCTTCCCATCTACAGTGTTAAGCACTGAAGACCTTTCACATTATTGGACGGTAGTTCTTTTATGGCATGAGACTCTATATGTTGTTTGTTCTGTTCTCTTCCCTTTAAAAGTATAATATGATCTCAAAATACCCTCATGTCTACTGATATTTCAAGGTAAGAGAATTAACTGGAGCCATTCCCATTTTCCAAATGTCCTTTTTCCAAAATAAATAAGGGGTGAATTGTTATTCACAGTAATATCCTGCAGTTTTGTAGAACGCTGGACTTTCTCCAACAATAAATGTGTATCCTTTCTTGCAAAGATATTGTGAAAGGGGCTGGGAGGGTGTTTTAGTTAATCATAACTCCACTTTAGAAAACTGACAAATTGCTTTTCTACCAAATTAACTGACTGTTAAGAATCACCAAAAGAGTTATGAACCATGTATTTTATTCCACCTTTTTCCACATTACAGATGACCTATAGCCCACGCAACCAAAAGAGCTCTTATTCCAGGACAAAGAAGTACTTTTCCATGCAAATGTGCCTCTGACCAATAGAACTTACCACTATAATATGTTGCAAAATCCCATTTTATTTGTATTTATTTATTTTAAACATTTACTTGTTGCCTTTCTACCTTACAACACTCAAGGTGGCCTGTGGTATAAATAAAACAACTATAAAAATATATAAAAAATGACAATCTAAAACCATGATTTAAGACTGCCAATAAATAAAAAAACTAAATTAGTCAAATGCCATCCTAAATAAAATCAACTTCAACTGCCTTCTAAAGATTGAAAGAGAGGGAGCCAGGTGCACCTCCTTTGAGAGGTTTTTCTATAGTCATGGGGCTGTAGGGTTGCCAGCCTCCAGGTAGTGGCTGGCAGGGCTTTTTTTCAGCGGGAACGTGGTGGAACGGAGTTCCGGCACCTCTTAAAAATGGTCACATGGCTGGTAGCCCCACCCCCTGATCTCCAGACAGAGGGGAGTTTAGATTGTCTGGAGATCAGGGGGCGGGGCTACCGGCCATGTGACCATTTTTGCTGAGGGCAATTTAAACGTTAAAAAACTCCCCCCCCCCTTGTTCCAGCTGACACAAAGTGACATCATTGTGTGGTCTTGAGTTCCACCACTGAGTTCGACCACCTCTTTTCCCAGAAAAAAAGCCCTGGTGGCTGGAGATCTCCCAGAATTACAACTGGTCTCCAGGCCATAGACATCAGTTCGCCTGGAGAAAATGGCTACTTTTGTGGGTGGACTCTATGGAATTATGCCATGCCAAGGTCCTTTCCCTCACCAAACTCCATTTTCTCCAAGTTTCACCCCCCCCCCCCCCGCAGATCTCCAGGAATTTCCCAACTTGGAGCTGGCAGCCCTATAGGGCTGCCACCAAAAAAGCCTCTCATGTACTCACCAGGTGAGCATCTTTTAATTAATAAGACAGTCAGAAGGGCCTTTCCCTGTAATCTTATTTCCCAAGCAGGAACATATGGGAGAAGATAACCTGCTCCCAAACCAGCTTTAAACCAACACCTTGAATTGGGCTTGGGAATCAGTAGCCAAGTTGTTGCTGTAGTATTGGGGTCACATGCTTCCAATACCTGGCTCCAATCAGCAGTCTAGTCACAGCATTCTGCACTAGCTGCAGCTTATGAACACTCTTCAAGGGTAGCACCAAGCAGAGAAAACTGCAACAGTCCAGTCTAGATGTAATCTGATTGACCCAAAACAGGACGCAGCTGGTGCAGCAGCACTTCAAACCACCCCAGCCACCTGGTTTTCAAAGGCGACTGCTGCGTCAAGCAGAACTCCCAAGCTGCTAACCTGGTTTTCAAGAGGAGTATAACCCCATCCAAAACAGGAGACATCTCACCATGAGTGATTCTGTACACGTTGGATAATGCACTTCCAATCCTCTTTATAGATCATTTGGAACGGATTTTTTCGTGTGCGGAACAAAAAATCCACCTCAAACGACTGATAAAGTGCATCATCCAATGTGTGTGGAATCACTCTCTGGTCTGCCTTTCTACTAACCCAAATGTCACAAAAAGAAGGAAAGTACCCAGGCAGAGTTAAGCATCATATGCTGACTCATATTCTGCACATGGAACTCCCATGAGCTAATTGGTTTAGCCCAGTAGGGTGGAGTTAGTATCTGGAGCCAGGCGGCTGAAGAAGAGGTTGGCTGCTGAGAGCTTGATAACACTTTACGTAATTAAAAACAAGTTATGTGAACAATAGTAACTAAAAGTAGTGTGTGTTATAATTCATCGGTATGGTTATTGGAATGATACTATTCTTGCAGGGCTGTAATTTCCCAAGAAGAGGACAGAAGCCAAGAGGGTTCCAGTTGTTTCAAACAAGGAGGATTGTGGCAAAGGACTCTATCGCTTGGTGGGATCCAACAAGTTGAACAGCTTATCTTGAATAGTTTTCAAAGACATTGTTGGGTGAAAGTTTCCATGTGGTTGCACTTAGGAGTTTGGTTAAAGAAAAGAAAAATAGATGTATTGTACTAATTGTTAAAAAGTTTTTTTTTGGGGGGGGGGGGTTCTTAACTTAAATGTGTGTGAAAGTTTGCTTCCTAAATTAGCCCAATAGAACCCATACAGAAGAGGTAACACATGCACACAGACACCAAAAAACCTATTCACATTCAGGCATTGTTTTGCTAGCCTAGCAGATTGCTCTGTTAGTGGGTTGGGTCCACTCCCAACTCAATGATAGGATGTCTGTGACTTTAAGTGGATGTTAATATAATCCTAAACAGATTTACACCCTTCTCAATCTAGAAGGGTGTAACTCTGCTTACGGCTGCATTTTATATATTCTTCCGGGATCCCTCTAGCTCCTTACTAAAAAATAATTACCCAGATCTTTCACTGTTCTGCTTCTCTGAGAGAGGAAATCATTCTTCTTTTCAAAAGTCTCAACATCCTCTTCTCAAAATCTGATAGCATGGGACCTCTTCTTTTATAATCCTTCAATCTTCAAACCCAACACACAGGGATAATAAAATTGTTATCTGTTATCTGGAGTGCACCACATCACAATGAAGATAACAGCTCATATGTCCATATCACCTTTCTCTCCCTTCCCAAATCTTCCTGTAGGGAACATTAGCACATTAGGGATAGGCTTAGACAGTGGTCATTTCATAGAAAAAGAGCTGGAGGAACTCATCAGCATAGCTCATTAGCATAACTTTAGCATATGCCATGCCCCTTGACATCGCCGGAAATGTGTCGTTGGCATAACTGATTTGCATATGCCACACCCCTTGACTTCACCTATCCTGGCCATTCAGGGCCAAAATTGGGCCCAAAATGGCAAAAAGGGGCGGAAAATGGCCGAAAGGGGGCCCAAAATGGTCAGGATCAGGCCTATGCTGAGCAGGAGAGTGATCCACCATCCGTCAGAGGCCCAATCTGGGCCATTTTGGCCCCAATCCAGGATGAAATGGGCCCCAAATGACCGAGAGTCAGGTGGGCGGGGCCACCTGACATGTGACCTCTTTGGGGAACTGCCGGAACTGCGTTTCTGCACGTTCCCCCTCGAAATGAGCCCTGCATGGGATCAGGTTGTTAGATTCACCTTTTCCCAAACCACTCTTTGTCTCTCGTATCTGTTTTTCTGTGCGCAGGAAAGCTTTCCAGTAAAGATCCTCTACTGTAGTCTGAAGCAATACTGACCAAGAACAGGCTTGCTACCTCAGTTAAGAGCTAGGCCTCTCTTTTGACGAATGAATACTTTGTTTTATTTGTAGAACAAAATTAGGCATCCAACCATCTCAGAGTTTGTATGTACAATTTTCCCAGGCTTCCAAAAAAAATAAAAAAATAAAAAATACTCCTGAGAATTGTTTCTAGGGCCAAAGTAACTAAGGAACTTAGTATCTGGCAGTACTTCCACCATTCAGGACCTGAGATACCACTTCCCATTTTATTTTGGCTGCAAAGTATCTCCCTGAAGAATCAAACGTTTCTGTGAGAAACATGAAAACAAACATTAAAATTCACGTACACCCTCATTATTTACCATCCTCCTGGGTAGGCCTGCAAAATGTTTTGACAGTCTGCTGATATGAAGAAAGCTGTCTTCGAAAATAAGAGATTATTCAGAATTCTAATGTGCGTCAACATAAACAACAGCATAACATTAACACTATTGTCTTGATGGTTAAATATTTTGTATCACTTGGGAGACTATGTCAAACATGGATTGGTCCCCAAAAACATCAAACAGGTGACAGACGTTAAGACTCCTGAAGGAAAGATTGCCAGCTCATGACCCAATGAATCTATCTGCATTTTTAAAATAATAACAGCCCAAAGTAAAACCCTCAAAGCCAAGAACACAACCCACCTAATAACTTTCATTAGAACCAACTCAATGACACATGACATTGTGCAAGTTTTTGAGTTCATCAGAGGCTTTTGTATTGTAGGGAGGGGCTCTCAGATGCTTCGCTAATGAGTTAAGGACCATAGACTTCACCACTATGTTGCCTTACATACAACCTGTTATCTTAAATATGTGTTCCTACGAGCTACTTGTGCTTCATGTGGTCTAACGTCAGTCCTAGAATTGCTTATGTTCTGGTTCAGCATTTCTTCAACTCTGCATTGGATTCTTACTAATGCTATGTCTTTGTAAAATTGTGTTTATTTACCCTATGGCATTGTTTATGGTAAAGTCCTTGAAATTGACTGTGCTAATCTCACACTTTGTAATCCGCCCTCTCGGTGAGAAAGGCAGAGTATAAATGACATGCATGCATGCCTACATACAAACATAAATAAAGGCAAGAAGCCTAATGAAGAGTTCCAGTGAACTCAAAAGCTTGCATACTGTTAAATGCTATTGGTTTGGTCCTAGTAAAAGACACTACATGAATTGTGTTCTTGACTTTTCGGATAACATAGGGACACACCATCTTCCTCTCACCGTATGGTGTGAGTGGAAATGCACATGGATGAGAAGAGAGTAAATGAGAAGAGACGATGTCTCCAGGTCATGTCATGGTAACTTAACAATCTTACAGAAAATGAAGTATACTCACCAATAAAAAAATTTAAAAAAAAGAAAAGAAAATGAAGGAAGCAGCTACACATGAAACTACACTAGGCTTTAATGCACCTCGGGAAGAAAATCTAGGAAGTCAAAAAAACAGACAATGCCCCCCCCCAACAAATACCATCATGTGTTGATAATGGGAAACAAAGAGTGATTCCGCACACGTTGGATGATGCACTTCCAATCCTCTTTATAGATCATTTGGAATGGGTTTTTTTGTGTGCGGAACAAAAAATCCACCTCAAACTATTGATAAAGTGCATTATCCAATGCACTTTATCAATATCATCTAATCGGAATCATCTAAAGTATTGTACTGATGAGTTGGCCCCACCAAGATACCCCCTGAGATGGAGGCACAGAAAAAATAATATCTCATTGCATCACTCCTCCCTGGAAATGACACCTTCCTCTTAAAAAGAAAATGTGTATGCTCTCTCTCCAGTGACCTGCTTGTACCATCTGGAACTGTGAGAATCACTGACTTAGACTCAACCACAGTTTACAACTGAGAGAATGCTGTATCCATCTTTCAGCTGCCTAATCAATTAATTCATTGGCAAACAGACATTTGTTTATTACCAAAACATCAATGTGTTTTTTTTTTATTTAATCGGAGAAAGAACTGTACGATTGAGTTATTTGAATATAAATGATTATTCTTTTTAAAAGAAAAGACTGTCTTCTAAAATAATTTTGCTTCTGTTATCTGTTATACTGTACCAGAAATGAAATAACATCCAAAAATAAACATGAGCCCTTCACTCAATGACCCATCAATTAATCATCTTATTAAAGGCCAAGCTAGGCACTCTGCTGTCTTGAAGATCCAGCTGAGGGCAGGGGGTGGAAATTTAACCCTTTCCTCCGTGCCTTGTTGATAATTTTAAAAGCCCTTCTGAAGGTACAATTAGGTCCATGGGTGGGTGGGGAAACAGGTGCAAGCTTTTGAAACAGTCCTTTCCCACCTACAGTGCTAACTGGTGCTGTGGAGGGGCTATTTAAATCACAGAAGAGGCATGGTTAAATGCTTTTTTTCCTGTGACCTTTCTTTGATCATTAAACCACTCACCTAGCCTGTTATTTCTCAGTCTAAAAAAACCATGGAAGCCTCTAATCACAGATCTGCCACTTTTTATCTAATTTAGTTGATTCGTCTAGTAATTGAACTTTACAGCCATGCTCAGAGTCTCTCTACAGAAAACATTTGACACGTGAAGACATGAGCAATGTTAGCTGGGAAGGGTAGTTTAAAAAGACAGAGCAGTCAAGAGGGCAAAGGCTTTGCTATACACGGGAGCTGGTGAAAGGGCTGTGAAATGCCAGAAGGGAAACCTCAGCCCATTATAACCTCTCCAGGTCCAAACCCAGTTCTGGAAGGCAACTCCAGCCCGTTTCCATTCCTCGCTGCCGTCTGTTTGCGATCCCACACAGTTTTAAACTGGAGAGGTAAAACTGACAGAGCCTTCAGGGAAGCGAAGATGAAATTAACAAACCCCTCTGAGGAGCGATCTCTGCCGGCTCTGTCTTTCTAAACTACTCTTTCTGCCTAACATTGCGTCTCCCTACACTTGACGAACACGTGCCGAGTTGTCTCATGTAGAGAGACTCTCAGACAGGTAACAAAGGGTCTGTTCCCACAAGCACAATCATTACTGTGGCCCCAGACAATCACTTGTACACGTGAAGGAGCCCTCACAGATTCATCATCATAGACAGAAGTTTCATATTTTCTGAAACAGCATTTTGAGTCACAGATAACATCTAGATTAGACTACTGCAGTGTCCTCTATGTGGGGCTGACCTTGAGGAGTGTCCAGAAGCTAAAATTGGGACAGAATGCCATGGCCAGAATGCTGACTGGAGTGAGTCATAGGAATCATATCTTTCTAGCCTTGTTCTATCTACATTGGCTCCCAGTTTGCTTCCAAGCCTGATTCAAGGTGCTGGTATTGACCTTTGAAGCCCTATATGGCTTGGGACCTGCATACCTTAAGGACCACTTACTTCCCTATGAACCTTTCTGGAGGCCCTGCTTCAGGTGCAGCTGAAATCTGAGGCTAGATGGATGGCAACCTGGGAAAAGGCCATCTCAGTCGAGGCACCAAAAATATGGACTTTCCTCCACAAGGAGATTTGCCTGCCTTCTTCTATCAGAGCCAGTTTAGTATAGTTGTTAACAGCAGCAGGCTTTGAATCTGGAGAGGCAGGTTTGATTCCCCACTCTGCTTGAAGCCAGCTGGGTGACCTTGGGTCAGTCACAGCTCTCTCAGAGCTCTCTCAGCTGCACCCACCTCATAGGGTGATTGTCCTGAGGATAACAACAACGCACTTTGTAAACCACTCTGAGGGTGGCATTAAGTTGTCCTGAAGGGCGATATATAAATCAAATATTACTATTATTATTATCACTGTCATTAGCCAGCAGATAGAAACATTTTTGTTTTGTCCACCGTTCCCTCACGGGTTAAATAAAATAAATATTCCATTTTTAACATGGAGGTCAACAGAGCGCTCATAAACAGTCTAGCTGTCCACTAGCTACCCTTATTTAGTTTAATTTAGTAGCCAAGCAAATGGATTTTTGGTGTGCTATGCCAAAGCGCCCTCCTTGTTGCCATTCCTGTGGCTCCATCAGTGTCCTTGACATTGATCTGTACATAGGCAACAATGGCAGGTCCCTTTCATAAGGAACCCCTATGGATGAAGTACGTGTTGTCACTCTAACCCTGAGTCTCTATGGTGCAAGTCTTATCTAAGTTACATTGGCAATTACGGCCCTGAAGTTCAATGTAATATGAACCGAGAACAGTAAAATCAGGACCGCTTCGGGAATTGACCTCCTTGGATGCCATCAGCAAGACCCAGCACCTCTCTGGGGCAAATACTCTGGGGCGAATGATGGAGGATAGGTCTGTCTTTGCAGATGACACCGCATTACTGGCTCACATGGTTCATCATCACCCAAATAGTCCATATTCATTTGGAAACTGGACAGGGCAATGGGATTGCTCTGGGACCGGGACCCCTGGCAGCTGGTACTCCTTTGAAATAGCACCTCGGGTCAGAATAAGTTGCAGAGAAAACAGCAATAAACTTTCCCTGCTGCACTCCGGGTGCCTTTCACCGCTCCAGTGATGCGCAGCGACCATAAAACCCCAGCTGAACCAGCCGGTTACACTGCCTTAAAGCAGGCTTTGTTTTATTAAAACAGCCAGAGTGAACCTGTGAACCTAAAACGAGGTCTTTTAAATGCACTCTTCTCACCAAGCAGCCCCAAACATGCACATTTCCATGTAATGCTTAGCTGGAGCACAGTTTATATTAACTCAAATGAAAAGACTCAACAACTTTGAATTCTTTGAATGCAAGCCGGTGCTATTCCATCCTCCTGGGAATCAGCCCACCGTCTTTGTGCATAGAACGTGGTTCATTAAGGCCTCATTAGGTTGGCACATTTTACCAGTCCTACTTTTATGCCTGTGAGAACAGTTTAACATGAAGAAAGGTGAGGTGTGAACTTCCCCCTAAAAAAATAAACAGGAAAACTTAATCTGCTAATTTTCTCAATAGCAAGCTGGTTGCAGGTTAAAACAAGCAGGGATCCACAAATGTGCCCATCATTGATGGTGGAGAGTGCCCTCAAGGCATAGCTGATGTATGGCAACCCCTGGCGGGGTTTTCACGGCAAGAGACGAACAGAGGTGGTTTGCCATTGCCTGCCTCTGCAAACTTCATCTTCGTTGGAAGTCTCCCATCCAATTACTAACCAAGGCTGACCCTGCTTAGCTTCTGAGATCTGATGAGATTAGGCTCACCTGGGCTATCCAGGGCAGGGCAGGCCAATCATTAGGACCCTTTTAATCTCTGCAGAAGGGCAGTGGCTCTCCTTGAACCTGTAAGGAGGCACAAAAAGCAGAGAAACAACTCATTTCTTTGATGGCATCAAGGTTAAGGAGAGTTCCAAGCCTTTTAAAAAATATATAGCTGGACTGAAAATGTGCACTGGAATGGGGTATGCAGTTATGAGAGGGGCTGTGGCTCAGTGGTACAGCATCTGCTTTGCATGCAGGAGGTCCCAGGTTCAATCCCCAGCATCTCCAGTTAAAAGGACAAAATAGCAGGTGATGTGAAAGACCTCCACCTGAGACCCTGGAGAGCCTGTCTGAGCAGACCATACTGACCTTGACGAGCTGATGGTCTGATTCAGCATAAGGCAGTTTCATGTGTCTGCATTTTTTTTTGCAGTTCAGATATGCAAGCTGTATTCATTGATGCGGTCCAACTTCCAATTCCTTGAGAATTTTCTCCTACTCTATGTATGTTTCAAACTATTAAGGAATCCAACTCTGATCGATGTTTATGTATGCACCTACACCCCCCCCCCCCAAGAAAATGCACAAGTGTGCTACAGAGGTGCATAGAATGCATGCAAATTCCAGATTTCCCTTTTTTAAAAAAACCCTGGAGAGCTACAAGTCTTCTACATGCCCAGGAGAAGGTTGGGGGGAATCTCCTTCACAGCCATTCAGAAAGCAACCAGATAGCTCTCTGCTTTCCAAGGATCTCTGGAGCCTCCTAGTTGGAGTTTAGTAGGGAAGGTATGTTGCAGTATGTTGCTGTAGTCATGGCTTGCATCAATGGTACTGACCGTAGAGCCTCTGAAGTTTAACAAAATATCACAGACACGACCTACTCCTTGGTCATGACGGGCCAAGATTGATAGTTGAGTTCAACTTTTGGCCTGCAGCTACCAAGACCTACCAAAATTTGTGGACTACTTAAAATGAGCAACTGTAATGCTTTATCAGTAGCCCTCCACCAGGGCCGGATCTAGGGTTGCCAGCGCCCAGGGCAACCCTAGTCCAGCCGTGCGCGCACATGCGCGCGCGTGTGCACTCCCGGCGTGGTGTGATGATGTAATTTTGGTGACATCATCACACGGGGGGGCAGAGGCAGCGCGGGGGGCTGCAAGGCCGCCTGCGCCATGTGCCTGCCCTGCAGGACAGGGGGTGGCCGGTTGCCCCCTCTCCTGCAGGGCAGGCGAATGGCGTGAGCGGCCGTGCTGCCCTTTGCCTGCCCTGCAGGACAGGGGGTGCGCGGCAAGCTGGCTGCCCCCTGTCCGTGGGGCAGGCGAAAGGCAGCGTGGGGGGCTGTAAGGCTGCCCATGCTGCCGCCTGCGCGCTCCGGCAGCTGGCAGCTGCTCCCGGCGCCCCCTCCCTGGCGGTGCTGGGGGCAGACTACCCCCCCTGCTCCCCCCTCGATCTGGCCCTGCCCTCCACCTGTCCAAACCTTTACCAACCAATAAGAACCAGGACCATGGAATTAGAAGAGTTTGAAGTTGCATGGTTCCTGAGCTGTTTCGGATGTGTCTTTCTGAAAATCTCCTAGCTTTTGATGACTTATATGCAATGAGTGATAAAAATGTGATATGTGCTGACAGAGGATGTGGCAAATGATGGAGGATAGGTCTGTCTTTGCAGATGACACCACATTACTGGCAGAAAATAGTGAAAACTTGAAACGACTATTGATGAAGTTTAAAGGAGAAAACGCCAAAGCAGGATTACAGCTGAACATCAAGAAGACAAAAGTAATGACTACTGAGGAATTATACAATTTTAAAGTTGACAATAAGGAAATTGGAATTGTTCAAGACTTTCTGTTCCTTGGCTCAGTCATCAACCAAAAGGGAGACTGTAATGAAGAAATCAGAAGACTGAGGCTTGTGAGGGAGCTAGAGAAGATCCTTAAAGATAATCTATGGTATGGTATTCCCCATTACTATGTATGTATGTGAAGGTTGGACAGTGAAGAAAACTGACAGAAAGAAAAGTGATTCATTTGAAATGTGGTGCTGAAGAAGAGTTTTGCGGATACCACGGACAGCTAAAAAGACCAATAAGTGGGTTCTAGATCAAATCAAGCCTGAATCCTCCCTAGAAGCTAGAATGACAAAACTGAATGACAAAACTATCATACTTTGGTCACATCACGAGAAGACAAGATTGTCTAGAAAAGTCAATAATGCTAGGAAAGGTTGAAGGCAGTAGTAGGAAAAGAGGAAGGCCTAAAATGAGATGGCTTGACTGAATAAAAGAAGCCACGTCCTCCAGTTTGAAGGATCTGAGAAAATCTGTTAAGGATAGGACATTTTGGAGGTCTTTCATTCATAGAGCAGCCATGGGTTGGAGGCGACTTGGCACATAACACACACAGGTCTATCATTAGCTACTAGTCATGGTGACTGAAAGGAACCTCCACGTTCAGAAGCAGTAAATCTCTCACAATACCAGTACCAGGAGGCAACATCAGGGGAAGGTCTCTCAGCCCGTTGGCCATTGCGTGAGACAAAATGTTTGATTCGATAGGCTCTTCTTCATAACTCTGCTTAAGATCACACTATTGGAAGGAAAGGCAGACATGAAGGTTTTAATATTAAATAAAACTGTAATTATCAAAATATTGTTCTTATTCAACCCAAAATGAAACAGATGTGTTATCCCTTTGTTATCCAGAGTTTCTTTCCCTTCACATTCCGTAGCATAGGAATCTTAGCTTTCCAAAGTTAAATCACATCCAGAACATTATCAGTTTACGATTTCAAAACTTCTAGACTCATTTAGCATTTCTGAATGAACTGTCCACCCAAACAAGGCGTAACTTCACACAGTCTGTCAGATTTCAGATTAAGAATCCAAGCTGTCTGGGTGGAGAATCTAGGAACGTAATTGAACTAGGGAGCAATTTACATGGGAATAATGTTTTAATGTGTTTTTTTTAAAGAAAAAAAATCTGAGAGCAAAGATCAAACATGGGAATTTTTTAAAAAATGGCATAAGCAAAGCAACATAACTGAAAGTTAATAGTGATATTTTGTCTCCTGGTAGCATGCCTTTTAAAGACATATTCCAGCTGTTGCAGAAGAATGTTTTATTAATCATAGAAATAGGCTCTTCCAAGCAGAGGAGAATTCTGGGATTTTGGGGGGGTGTTGTTTCTTATCACATCCTTTCCCCATATGACTGTTACCTGCCCTGCTTCTAGGGTTGCCAGTTTCCTGTGGGGGGAAATATCTCCTCCTTTTAATCAAGGCTTAATGGGACATTATTTACCAGGTGATTTTTTTTTTTACCTCTATGCTTCACCTGCCCATGTCCACACATTAAATCTCTATGATCGAGATGGGGCATTTTCCTCTAGGTCTACTGGCAACCTTCTTGCTCTGAGCATTTAGCAGCTTGGCACACACAAAATAAGCAAATTCAAGTGTTTTCCTGGCACGCGGAAACTTCAGCTACTGAATTTGTACATGTCCAGATTCTGTGAAAGGCTGAGGAATCTGGGCCAGTAACAAGAACCTGTAACCCTGCCTTTATGAGGGAAGCCCAAGCTCTTATGCTCACTTTATTTCATCTCCCTTTTGTCTCTCTCAGACATGAACTCATCTTTCTGTTTATCCCACAAATGTGTAGTGCCTCCCTCAAGCATTACAGGCTCAATTAAAATATATATATATTAAAAATAGCTACTGTTATGATTAAAAGAATAAGCAGTGACGGGGCTTTTTTTCAGCTGGAATGCAGTGGAACGGAGTTCCGGAACCTCTTGAAAATGGTCACATGGCTGGTGGCCCCACCCCCTGATCTCCAGACAGGGCAATCTAAAC
The DNA here is from genome assembly GCF_028583425.1 of Eublepharis macularius. Classification (NCBI taxonomy): domain Eukaryota; kingdom Metazoa; phylum Chordata; class Lepidosauria; order Squamata; family Eublepharidae; genus Eublepharis; species Eublepharis macularius. Next base: position 172,923,514 of record NC_072792.1, read on the forward strand.
TCCCCTCTGTCTGGAGATCAGGAGGCGGGGCCACCACCCATGTGACCATTTTCTCCAAGGGCAACCCACTGAGTTCCACCACCTGTTTTCCCAGAAAAAAAGCCCTGAGCAGTGATCTAGGAAGTCCAAAGTTCAAGTCTTACCTCGGCCATGAACTCACTACAGCTGTATCTATACAGGGATGTTGTTGTTGTTATAATGTGGAAATGTACCCCCATTATGGCAATGGCAGCAAGCAAAGTAGGAATGAGGGGAAATGAGGTTCTCTCTCTCTCTCTCTCTCTCTCTCACACACACACACACACACACACACCCCTTGTCATTCTGCTTTCTGCTGCTGGCATACCCTCCTCCTCCCCCTTTCCTCTATAATACCACAGCCACCACTTCCTGCAGGGGAACTGATTTCTGTCATCTGGAGATCAGTTGTAATCTCCAGGTCCCACCTGGAGATTGGCAACCTAAAAGCCACCCTAGTTCCCCCCCCCCCTTTGAAACAGATCAAAGACCGTTTGTTTCTTATATGATTTAAAGGGGGAAACTCTGAGAAGCCCACCAGTCATGCCCAGAATGAGAGCAGGCTTCTGTGGACATTCCCTCTAAATGTGTAGGGATTCCTGCTCTCTATGTGAGGGGGAAATCCCCATATAGAAGCAGTCTTGGCAATCTTAGGCCTCTATGAAACCAGATTTAAATCAGGGAAAGGACAGCAGTGACGATTACAAACCAACCGTGTGTTTTACTCAGAGGTGTGTGCATATAAGGCGCTGTCAAGTCACAGCCAACTGATGGTGCCCCCATAGGGGTTTCAAGGCAAGAGACAAACTGAGGGGTTTTTCCCTTGCCTGCCTCTCCGACCCGGAACTTCCTTGGTGGTCTCCTATCCAACCCTGCTTAGCTTCCGAAATCTGACACATTTGGGCTAGCCTGACCTCCTAGGACATGAACGGAGCTCGAGGTAGAAATCAACAGGGGAAGCTTTCTACGGCATGGGCACCTGCGAATGTTTGAAGATCGTATTTCTATTCAAGGCAGAGGAGTACAGGGAGCCACCCCCAAAGTTGGCAACCTTAGGCATGGCAAAGAAAGGCTTTTCTAAGTCTGGCGCCTGAGAATCTACGTAGCCTATTCCAACTTGGAGCGCTTTCAGCTGTGAGGAGGAAGGATTGCTGCTCTCAGAATAGACATTGTCTCAGCGGGTTACTTTCATACTTGAAGGGCAACGAGTTCTCCATCATGCTTCAGCTGATCCTGCCAGAAAGCATCTCCTGTGTGGGTTATTATCTGAATAGTAAAGGCATTAAATCATTTCCTCCCTCAAAGCATGCCTGCTCGCGGGGCCTCAAGGTGGAAAGAGCATCATTCCAACCGGCTTAAAAAATAACAATATTCTGGAGATCATTCCTTTCGATGGAAAATCCTGCAGAGACACCATTTTAAAAAAAATCTGTTGGCAAACCGTCCTATAAGACTCTTGCCCAAATTTGTGAAGGACAAAAGATATTTGAGGAAGGGCTTCCACATGAAATGTACAAAGCGTACTTTTAGTGTCGGTGTTTCCTTTTTTGTTGTTGTTTAGTAAGAAGTTCTGGTCTCCTTTTCTTCTGCTTCTAACAGCAGACCGAAATCCCAAAGACACAGCGGCTTCGGAACATCTTCACACTACTTAGTGCCTCACCAAGAAAAGCTTCACCTACTTCATTTCTGACTGTTATTTCAAGGCAAAGGAACACAGCCGGTAAAAGAGATTGTACTCCCACCCCCAGGTGGCAGACCCAAATGAAGGGGATGAAGCTTTTCCTGCCACGTCTCTCAGGGCCAGGAGAAGGTTCACCCAGAGTCTCTCTACAGGAGACAGCTGACACGTGAAGAACATGTGTCTAGAGATGCAATGTAAGCCGGGAAGGGTAGTTCAAAAAGGTAGAGCTGGCAGCAGGGCAGAGGCTTTGTTATACGCTAGAGTTGTGTGAAGGGGCTGGGAAATGCCAGAAGGGAAACTTCAGCCCATTATAACCTTGCCAGGTCAAAGCCCCGCTCTGGAAGGCAGCTCCAGCCCATTTCCATTCCCCCCTGCCCTCTGTTTGCGATCTCACACAGTTTTAGATTGGAGAGGTGAAATTGACAGAACCTTCCAGGAGGTGAAGATAAAATTAACAAACCCTCTTGAGGATTGATCTCCGCAGGCTCTTGTCTTTTTAAACTATGCTTCCCAGCTAACATTGTGTCTCCTTACGCTTGACGAACATGCACCAAGACGACTCGTATAGAGAGAATCTAAGGCTCAAAACACACGAGACAAAATACCTAGATTCAACTCGTGTTCTCTTAACTAAAGGTTTGCCGGGAAGTGTAGGCGTCCTTGCAGCTTAAAGTTTAGCATTTACAGTGCAGGTGTCCTTGCAGCTTAAAGTTTAGCACTTACAGTGCAGGCGTCCTTGCAGCTTAAAGTTTAGCATTTACAGAGAGCGAGGAGGGAAGTGCAGGCGTGGGGCGCCTTTCCTCCCACTCTCAAGGTGCATCACGGCATTTTCCCTTCCCCTCACCCAGCCTGGCCCTGCAGAGCGACGCCTGGCTGCACCGGGAGACTTTAAGCTGCAAGGACCCCCGCACATCCCTCTCTGCTGCTCTGTAAATGCTAAACTTTAAGCTGCAAGGACGCCTACGCTTCCCGACAAACCTTTAGGTAAGAGAACACGAGTTGAACCTAGGTATTTCATCTCGTGTGTTTCGACTGTCAGTCTCCATCTCAAGGCACAGGTGCAGGGACCGTTAAAAATGGCTAGCCGAATTCTGAGTAGTCGATAGAGCTGACCTCAGTTTATCATTCAGAATACCTCTAATGCTGTCCTGTGCTCACAGAACAACCGGTGAAGCTTTTCTCACCACAGCATAGCCAGAAAAGCTTCACCTGTTGACTAGGAGACTAGACTTCATAATAGGAATGGAGAGGGCCTAATAGGAGCTGTATGATGGGAATGCTCTCCGTGTGAAGTCTGTCATACCATGGAGCTGGGGTTCAACTGTTAGTGAATGAAATTATTGTCACTTAAGTGACAAGTTTTGGAGGGTGATGCAAGAACCTCAGAGAGGTGCCCTATTGAATCAGACAAGTGGCCCATCTAGTCCAGCATCCTGTTTAATGCAGTTTCTCTGGAGGGTCAACAAACAGGGCATAGATACCAAGACTTTCTTTCTAGGCCTCCTGATTTTTAGAGCTTCACTGCGTCTGGTCAGGATGCCAACTTTCGGAGGGTGGGGTAGGGTGAGTGGAATCTTGTCCCTTTAATAGAGGCTTAATGGGATATTAGCAGCCCGAATAGCCCAGCTTAGCCACAGCTTGGAAGCTAAGCAGGGTTGACTACGATTAGTACTTGAATGGGAGACCACCAAGGAAGCCTGGGATTGTTACACTGAAGAAGGCAATGGCAAACCGCGGTGTTTCTGCACAGCCGGTTTTTCCTGCTTTAGGTCCATGTTTTGCTGACTTGCCCCGACAACTCTTCCTACCCACAAGCACTTACCTTTGGTTGTGAGGTCGCAAGAAAACCTCCAAAGAGTCCCCCCAAAAAAGCAGTTTGGGAGGGGAGGTCAGGCACTTCCGTCATCATAAACTAAAAGTGCCTGTCTCCCTTTTAATTTTTTTTTTACTTTGCACATGCGTAATCTCACGCAGCTACTGTTGCAAGCAGGTGTCAGGGGCTTGACAATCCCCTGACCTGAAAGCGTAAGAGACAGGGCCAGAGACTGAACTCTAATGGACATCATGCTCTTACGTTCGAGACAGCTGCAACTGTCTCTTCTGTCTCTGTCCTGTGAAAGCATACAGAGGAGGGGGCCCCTACTTAGCTTATCTGCCATGTTGTCATGGATACAGAACCTTGGAACTCCTGAACTGTCTAAAACATCCTCTTTGCTCTCATCTTTAGTTGCTTTGCTTTGCTTTTGTTTACATATACTGTAACTATTGGGGAGGGAAGTGGGAGCCTGGGCTAGGTTGGCATCTAAGGAGGTGGGAACTAGACTGTACATAGACTTCAGTATAGATTTGGGGCTTGGCATAGAATTTCATTCCCGGCAATGAACCTGTACTGGATTGCTGAACTCATAGGTTATCAATAAAGCTTTAACTCATGCAGTTTTGGACTCATGCCGTGAAGTTACTGAAATCTACCTGGCTTCTGTGGCTGAACAGAAATATGAAGAAGGAAGAGCAAGAGCTTCAGAGGAAGAACTGGGTGGAGATTGAGAGGAGTAGGAAGCCACTTCAGAAACTTGAAATTCATAGGTCAGAAAATGCACAAAAGCCCCACTGGAAAGCAGCAACAAAAGAAAACTTTGGAGCAAGTGCAGTCCGGGTAAATATGCAGATAACTGGTTAAAAAAACAATATGCACACCGTTGGCAAACATGTGCAATGCTTGGGGAAAAGCCACCAGTTTGGAGGGTGAAACTCACCTCTAAGAATGTACAGAAACAGCCCACCTCTACTTGTCTCTTGCCTGGAATACCTCATGATGAATTTGTCACCATGAATTGGTTGGGTTGCAAGTTCTTCTTCTTAACGGGATGCTATTTAGCAGCTGATGTTACTTTCCTCCAAAGCCATGGGTAGTTTCAGCTGCAAGTTTCCACATATTAAACCTCTTATTAAAGGGGCAGGACAGTTCCCCCCTCTGGGCCTGTTGGCAAAACCCAGTCTCTGGATGTAGAAATCCCCTTAATCACCGCTGCTAGTTGCTCAATGGACCTTTTCTCCACAAATCTAACTCCTTCTTCGAGGCAGATGGTCTTCCTTGGGCCGTCACTAAATCCACCGGCAGTGAAATCCTCAATTTAATGACTCATTGAGCAAAGAAATATTAGACCCCGCGTTAACTCTGGATGAAAGAGTGTCATCCCTAAAGCATTTCTCCTCTTAGCCTCCTTACCAACTGCTGTAGTTCTTATTTATTTTTGTTTGTGGTTGGTCATCAGCTAAAAGACGTTTTATATTGCTTGTTATGAATAATTGGCATTTGGACAGCACTTTCAGGATCCAAAGCCCTTCATGTACATTATCACTGAGCAGTCCTACCAACAGCCCTTGAGGTAGGCCAGGTTTCCCCCCACACCGCCAGCAGAGAGTAAGGCTGAGAGAATAGCTTACAAACACTTGGTGGATTTGTAGCTGAAGTGAGATATTTATATATAGGCCACCTTGAATTGTGGCCGAAACCGTGGTGCAGAGTGGTAAGCTGCAGTACTGCAGCCTAAGCTCTGCTCACGACCTAAGTTCGATCCTGGTGGAAGCCGGGTTCAAGTAGCCGGCTCAAGGTTGACTCAGCCATCCATCCTTCCGAGGTCGGTAAAATGAGTACCCAGTTTCCAGGAAGTAAAGTGTAGATGACTGGGGAAGGCAATGGCAAACCACCCGGTAACAAAAGTCTGCCAAGAAAACGTTGTGATGTGACGTCCCCCCCCCCCCATGGGTCAGTAATGACTCAGTGCTTGCACAGGGGACTACCTTTACCTTTAATGTCGGCCTAGTCTGTGGCCGTTAAAGAGTCACAATGACTTTCATTTAAAGGAAAGAAAAGTGAGTGGTAATCCCAAGCAGCAATATTTATTTATTTAGATATTTATACCCTGCTTTTCTCCACAACGAAGGCCCAAAGCAGCTTACAACCTTGTTCTCCCCCTTTTCCATTTTATCTTCACAACCACCACCCTGTGAGGGGTAGGTTAGCCTGAGACCATACGGCAGATGCTAGGTTACCAAGCAAACTTCAGGGATCCAAACTTTGGTCTCTCCGTTCCTAGTCCAAGACCACTACCCTCTGCTGACATCAGGTAAATTTCCTTAGGAGGAGGTACAGTGAAGTGTGGGTTTGCCACCTTGTTCCTAGCAAAGTTCCTATGCCTTGAACAGTCACAAGATAAGCATAAATTCAGCAAAAACGGAAAGTCTGTATACCATGGGAAGGCATGAGAGTTTGCATGCTACCTCCCACAGCTTAGAAGAGCAAATAAAAATGTTTTCTTGGGCTCTCATGGGTCCTGGATTAATAGGGTTGCCAGTTCTAAGTTGGGAAATTCCTGGAGATCAGGGGTGAAACCTGGAGAAACCTGGAGAAAGTGGGGTTTGTGGAAGAAAAGGACCTTGGCATGGCATAATTCCATACAGCCCCCCCCCCCCAAAGTAGCCATTTTCTCCAGGCGAACTGATCTCAGTGGCCTGGAGACCAGTTGTAATTCCAGGAGATCTCCAGCCACTACCTGGAGGCTGGCAACCCTATGGATTAATCACAGCCTTCTTTTAGATAATATAAAAATAATGAAAAATGTGTCAGCATGCACGTCTCTGTCTACAGACCAACCAGGTGTAAACATTGCCTTGCTAGCAGAGTAAGGAATTGAAGAGGACCTTATTTATGAGCGCTCATCTATCATTAACCCCCTAAGTCCCAACCTGTTATTCTAGAGTGAGATTCTAATCCAGTAGCACCTTATATACCAACAAGATTTCCAGGGTGTAAACTTTCAATATTCCCTGAGGAATACCCTAGAAATCTTGTTGATCTTTAAGGTACTACTGGACTCAATTCTTGCTCTTCAAGTACAGACCGACTTGGCTACCCACCTGTTACTCAAGCAGTCCTTTGGGCCTTTTATCTGAGATCTCCCTAATATCACAGCAAGAGCCTGCTGCACTCGCTAGATGTGCCCTGGGCATCTGTACACACAAAATTTTCTTGCCACTGATACTTGACAGCTCAGCCACAACCTCCTTGCGGTTTCCTACTTTGATCTATTTAAAGAACCAATTAGGCATGTGCTTATCTGTGGTTATTGAAGCCCTTTTAATATATGCATGAAGTAATTGCCATCTTTTCCAGCTGAGATCACTGGTTTCATTTGTCTCTCGTTTTGAGAACACAAACTCCCTGTTAGGTGGGTGTTTTTTTAAAAAAAAGCCACCAACATTGATCCACTTAAAAGCCACCAGCATTGATCCACAGAACATTAAACTACTGTTCTAAGCATATTTGCCAGGATGTACGTTCAATTGGACTCAACAAAACTTACTTCTGTCAAATCATGCTTTGGCAGCCATGCAGCTACTTGTGTCAACTGAAATTAAAGGGATTTAAGCAGGCGTGGCCCTGTCTTTAGCCAAGGCGTGGTATTTTGCCTCAGGCAGCAGATTTGGGGGTAATCTTGAAAGGTAACAAACTTTACATCATTTAGTTTGCTGTTATATTTTTACCACCACAGCATTGTGCCACTTTTGGGGGGGAAATACATTACTATATGGGGTTTATTAGATACTAGCTTGATGCCCATGCTTCGCTTCGGTATTTAACTACTTTAAATCCAGTTATAATATTTATGGGTAAGTAACGTTTTTGGTTTGTGGTGGGGGGGAAAGGCTGAGTTGGTTTTGTAGTATAATAGCAGAGTACCCGAGCTTCACAAAAGTGTTTGAATAAAGCGAAGCATGTTGATGCCTAAAACTGATGAAGTGAATTTCAAAATGTAACGTTTATTGAAGAGATTTTTAAAAGGAAAAGATTGTAGTGCAAGAAATAAAGTGAAAAATACGTACAACCTTATTTTTCTACTGAAGGACCTCTTCGTAGACCTCATTGGTGATTCTCCCCCACTTTGGAGCCCCCACTTTGAGGAGAAGCTTGTGGGCTGGGAAGCCAGGAGGGTTGAGCATGTTGAGGAACTCCACAGGGTAGTGAACAGCATCATCCATTTGCACCACTGAGTCCACAGATCTGTACTCCATTTCTGCCCCTTCGAGGGAGTTAAGTTGTATTTCATTAATGATGGCAGCCTTGTTGTTCTTGGAGGTCAGAATGGCACACTTGCAGAGCCTGTCCATGGACTGCTTCATGATAGTGACGATATCAGGGTATATTGTGGCTGTTAGGTCTGCTAGGGTCGTCACTACTGTGCCCAGGCCTGCAGGGATGGTCACCTTGCCCTTGGACTCAGGACTTGCTGGTACTTGCCCACTGCTGCTCAGTGCACTGCAGGAGTATGATGTGCATATTTCTATGCCGCATCTCTAAGTTGCTTTCTCCTTTTAGCATCAGTATATGTTGCGCAATGTCTGCCAGGAGGCTTCTTGGGGGCAGTAAGAGGTGATGGCTGCAAGAGGCGTGAGGTGGAGTTGGACTGAGGGAGGGGGTGGTGTGGTAGGCACTTAGGCAGGTTCATGTGAGATGTTCATATTGAAATGGCCCCTAGAAAGGTTTTGTACCATCTCCCCATGAACATTTAAAAACTGATTTTATATAAAATCCCTTTTCAGGAGTCCTGTACTTTCTTTCTTCAACTGTCTGCAGTTTCCTTGACGTAATTTTTACCTCAGAACACAGTTCCACAGCTGACCCATCAGCCTGCCAGCCACGCTGAAAAGCCAAGCCCCACTGGGAGATTGGCAACCCTAGAGGGGAGGTGTATTTTTACCTCAGGACACATTCAGTGACTGGGAATCATTGAACGTGTCCTGAGTACTGCATGTGTCCTGCATACTGTTTAGAATGTTGGGATGATGACCAATTAAGGCCGCATATGCAAATATGCACTCATGGCAGAGTGACTGAGTTGGCGGGAGGAGGAGGATGAGCAGCCTGCCAGCCACACACACAGGGAAGCTGTATCCCTATAGGAAAACACATTTTACCCCTTTTTACCCCCTTAGGGGGCAAATTTCTTAAAATCCCTTCTTAGTGAGCCCCTACATCACAAAAGGAACGTCCTGCCCAAATTTCACATTTTTAGGTCTAGGAGTTTGGGCTGGGCATTGATGAGTCAGTCATATATATATATAAAGACAAGTGTCCTGACTGACTCATCAATGCCCATGTTCTATATATATATGTATCCTGCTTCCCCCCTCCCCCCAGTGGATACCCAAAGTTGCTTACAACATCATTCACCTCTCCTCCATTTTATGCTAACAACAGCCACTCTGTGAGGTAGGTGAGGCTAAGAATGAATAACTAGCACAAGGTCAATCTCATGTTCTAGATTACCTGCTGTTCCTTCAACAGGTGGCATGAGCAAAGACAGGTTGCCCCCCTTCCCCAAGTTCACAATAAAAATGTCCAAAGTGGGGAATAGTTTCAGGTGGATATAGCCATGTTGGTCTGCAGTCGAAGAGCAAGTTCTGGGCCCAATAGCACCTTAAAGACCCACTAGACTCCCAAGGTATGAGCTTTTGAGAGTTAAAGCTCCCTTCATCACATATGAGGAGTGCAAACAAGAAGGAATCTTTACAACAGGAAATGAAACAAAGGCCAGAATTGCTAACAGATATTTTACTTGCTTGCTTGGTATTTTACCTTGAGATTTGGGACCAGCAGGGCCAGTTGACAGCCCAGAACAAGGCAGGTATCCCCTCTCACACCTGTACTGCTGCCGCCAGGGTCCTCAGCTGACTTCAGACATGCTCTACAATCAGCCTGACCCAATGCAAGAAGAGAGTGCTTGGGTTGGCAAGATAACAACAACAACATTCGATTTATATACCACTCTTCAGGACGACTTAACACCCACTCAGAGTGGTTTACAAAGTATGTTATTATTATCCCCACAACAAACACCCTGTGAGGTGGGTGGGGCTGAGAGAGCTCTGAGAGAGCTGTGATTGACCTAAGGTCACCCAGCTGGCTTCAAATGGAGGAGTGGGGAATCAAACCCAGTTCTCCAGACTAGTATCCCATGCTCTTAACCACTATACCAAACTGGCTCAAGATACCTTGGGCTACTTTTGGGAATGTTATTTTGCTCAATAAGCAGGTATTTTCTCCAAAGGGGGGAGGGGGTTACTTTCTTATTATCAACCTTATACCTGGATCTTGCAGGCTCTACCCCAACCCACCAAAAACATCTTCAGGCTCCACCCCTGGCCACCAAACCCCACCCCTGGCCCACCATTCACCAGGCTCCACCACTGGCCCACCCAAACCCATACCTAACTGTGCCAGTAGATTTAACACCTAATTTTATGCCCCGGCAGACTTTACTAAAATCACAGTGAATGATTGAATGGGTACATAGTTAATGCCTATTTACTGGGAAAAACTAGGGGGGGGGAGAATTCTAACAGTGAACACTGGAGGCAAAGATCACCATAACACAGAAGCAGCGGCAGGAGACAGGGTTGACTTTGCCCCCTCTTTGTGCAAACAGCAGCAGCCAAAATTTGGCTCTTAGAAGTCCAAGTTGTAATCTGCTGTTTTCAGTTCAGTTAAACAAGTTCCAAACAATTTAATGGCATTGGTTTCGTTGGACAAAATTGGAGCAATCCCATGTATGCTTACTAGAAAGGTAAATCCCGCCTTGAAATGGTGACGTTTACTTCTGAGTAAGCATACATAGGATCTGGATAGAAATCAACTGAAATCCAAGTGCTTCATATTCTCGTGTATATAGAAGACACTCTTCTATACAGACATTAGAGGAAATATAAATTCAGATACCTTGAAAGAATTTCTTTTTCCTCCAGGGAAAGCATTACAAAGCTAAATTAATTACTACTTGTGGGAAGTATTCAGATAAGAAAGTGATATGAATCTCTGTAATACTGCTAAATTAGACAGAACCCTAGACAAGGTAGTAGCAATTAACAGATCTGAACTTGGTAATATTAATTACATTTCAACTGCTCATTTGTTCTCACAAGGCACTTCTTGCACCCGAGAGACTAGCAAATCCAAACAGCGCCATGCAAAGGTTATTAATGAGGACATGACTTAATGCTGCACTTTTTCCATATAGGAGTAAATCTTCCACTTTTCTTTATATAAGACCAGATGAGCGTAGCTCAAAGTTCTGCTCTTTGGAAAGAAGCAAGTAGTAGTCCTCTCCGGTGAATTAGAGGGAGCTTGAGGAGGCGTGGACATGAACAAACATTTCAGACTTAACATTTACATGAGCAAAGAATTTGGACTGCATTGCCACAAAAAGTAGCAATGGGATACTGGGCTTTTAAAAGGCAAATTAATAGAAGATTGGTGTTTAATGGCTATTAGTCATTATACCTAAATGTTACTTCAAAAGCAGTATACCTTTGTCGGGAGAGACAAACAAGGGTGTGCTTCCTTCAGGTCTTCCTGTCAGGCTTCCTAAGTACATTTTGCTCAGCTATGGAACTTCCATGTTTAAAGGCAGTATACCTTTTAATACCAGCTGTTGGTGGGACGGGGAGATGGGGACAAACTAGGGTATATTTCCTTCAGGTCTTCCTATTAGGCTTTCTAGATGCACATGGCCAGCTATTTTTTTTTTAACTGATGGCCTACATTGTAGGGTGTGAACACAGGGAAGGACATTAATGATGCAATCTTAAGCAGTTACACCCTTCTAAGTTCAAGGAACTTCCTTTCTTAGCATAGTGGTTAAGTGGCTGGGTTGCAAATCAGTAGTCTGCTTTTTCGACTCCCACAACTGCCATGAGCTCTGCAGGTGGCCTTGGGTCAGCCACTCCTCTCAGCCCCAGCTCCACAGCTGCATTACGGGGATAATAACAACACTAACTTGCTCATCACTGGGAGTCTCTGTATACGAGACGCCTTGGCATGTGTTTGTCAAGTGTAGGGAGACACAGTGTTAGCCGGGAAGCATAGTTTTAAAAGACAGAGCCTGCAGAGATAGGCTCCTCGGAGAGTTAATTTCATCTTTGCTTCTGGAAGGCGCTGCCAATTTCACCTCTCTAATCTAAAATTGTGTGGGATCACAAGCAGAGGGCAGCGAGGAATGGAAACAGGCTGCCTTTCAGAGCCAAGCTTGGACCTGGAGAGGATATAATGGGCTGAAGTTTCCCTTCTGGCATTTGACAGCCCATTCACACAACTCCAGTGTATAGCAAAGCCTTTGCCCTGCTGCTCGCTCTGCCTTTTAAAACTACCTTTCCTGGCTACCATTGCATCTCCCAATACATGTTCTTTGTGTGTCAGATGTTTCCTGTAGAGAGACTCTGAGTGGGCACTGATCTATCTAGAAGAGTGGTATACAAGCACACTGTTATTATTACAATCATAGAATCATAGGGTTGGAAGGGACCTCTGGGGTAATCTAGTCCAACCTCCTGCACAATGCAGGAAATTCAAAAATACCCCCCCTCCGCACACACCCAATGACCCTTACTCCATGCCCAGAAGATGGCAATACACCATCAGGCTCCCTAGTCAAACTGGCCTGGGGAAAATTGCTACCTGACCGCAAGGTGGCGATCAGCCTTACCTGGGCATGTAAGAAGGAGCCATGAGAATTAAGCACTGATGTAGTCCTTCCTGCACCCCCCCCCATGATCTGCTTAGGTTCACAGAATAAGCATTGCTGTCAGATAGCCATCTAGCCTCCTATTTTTTACCTAGATACAGAGCCGAACCTATTAATTACGTTGCAGTTTGTGCCTGATAAGATGAGGGTCAATGCAAAGGAGCCATTGTTTCCTAAGTAAAGGATAGAGTTTACATGGAGACCTACCAGACTAATGAAATCCTAAGCAGAGTTGCTCCAGTAATTGTAAGTCACTCACTTAAATGGATAAACAGCATAAAGGTGGGAGGGATCCTGGGAGGGAATCTTGCTGACAAATCCAAGGAACTGATAGCATATATTGGCAGAATTTCCAGGAACTCAACTGGATTCTACCCCATTTTCCTGTAGTGCGTTTCATTACTTATGAGCTTTGTCCAGTCATGGATGTGATCACCAACTTCCAGTAGCCGAGCAAAAATTGTAGTGTAGTCTTAAACAGAGTTACATCTTACATCAGCAAAAAAAAAAGGAAAAGAAGAACAAACTTGTTTGTTAATGGTTCCTCATCCTCTTGGAGAAGAGTGACAAGTGGAATTCCTCAGGGATCAGTCCTGGGACCTGTTCTGTTCAACGTTTTTATAAATGATTTGGATGAAGGAACAGAGGGAATGCTTATTAAATTTGCAGATGATACTAAATTGGGAGGGGTACCAGATATGGTAGAAGACAGAGTCAGGATACAGGATGATCCTGACAAGCTGGAAAATGGTTAAAACAAATAAAATGAATGTCAATAGAGATAAATGTAAAGTTCTGCATTTAGGTAGGAAAAATCAAATGCATAATTATAGGACGGGGGAGACTTGTCTTCGCAGTAGTATGTGTGAAAAGGATCTAGGGGTCTTAGTGGACCATACACTGAACATGAGTCAGCAGTGTGATGTGGTAGCTAAAAAGGCAAACGCGATTTTGGGCTGTATCAGCAGAAGCATAGTGTCCAGATAACAAGACGTAACGGTATTGCTCTGCTCTGGCTTGACTTCACCTAGAGTATTGCGTTCAGTTTTGGGCACCACAATTTAAGAAGGATATAGACAAGCTGAAATGTGTCCATAGGAGGGCAATGAAGATGGTGAGGGGTCTGGAGACCATGAGGAAAGGTTGAAGGAGCTCAGAATGTTTAGCCTGGAGAGGAGAAGACTGAGAGGTGATATGATAACCATCTTCAAGTACTTGAAGGGCTGTCAGATAGAGGATGGCATGGAGTTGTTTTCTGTGCCCCATACAATCAGAACTAACGGGTTGAAATTAAAATAAAAGCATTTTTGGCTAAACGTTGGAAAGAACTTCCTGACAGTTAGAATGGTCCCTCAGTGGAACAGGCTTCCTTGGAAGGTGGTGGGCTCTCCTTATTTGGAGGTTTTTAAGCAGAGGCAATTTGGTGGGGCTCTCAGGCTGTTGGATATGGAAGCATACCCTACAACATTTCACAGTAACAATAGGTACTTGTTTGTAACATTCCTAGTCCAGACCAGTACCTGCCTCTCATTACTCATCGTTTTACTCTTCAGCTTTGTGCCAAGTTTATTTATTCTATAATGTTTATTTACTTACTTCATTTTTACCCCTCTTTCTCCACCAAACAGCTTACATCATTCTCCTCTCCTCCATTTTATCCGCATAACCCTGTGAGGTAGGTTAGGCTGAGAGTGCGCGACAGGTCCAAGGTCACCCAGTGAATTTCCATGGCAGAATGGGGATTTGAACCTGGGTCCTCCAGATCGTAGTTTGACACTCTAAGCACTACATCAGACTGGTAGCCAGCCCTGAGTTGTTTTCAAACCAAAAAGGTTGAAGATGTGGCAGAAAACGTAACTGTTCTATCATATTATCGATAATCTTCAATATATCTTAGCAGGTTATGTTATGCATAATGCATTGAAGTTCATGCACAGACATGAACACATGAATCAAGATGAAACTCCCCCTCTCACAGGCTGAACTGAGGGGCGGGGTTGGGGAAGAGTTGGTGAAGGATGACAGACCTGGCAGATTTCTTGTCTAGGGACAGAAACCAGAAAATAGGGTCTGTCCCTACAAAATGTGCAGAAGAGGGGACATTTTATTGGGAGGGAGGGAGGGAGGGAGGGAGGGAGGGAGGGGAGAGAGAGAGAGAGAGAGAGAGAAAGAAAGAGAGAAAGAGAGAGAGAGAGAGAGAGAGAGAAAGAAAGAAAAAGAAAGAAGGAAAGAAGGAAAGAAGGAAAGAAGGAAAGAAGGAAAGAAGGAAAGAAAGAAAGAAAGAAAGAAAGAAAGAAAGAAAGAAAGAAAGAAAGAAAGAAAGAAAGAAAGAAAGAAAGAAAGAAAGAAAGAAAGAAAGAAAACCTTAGAGATGAAGATTTTTAGCGTATAAGCTTTTGGAAGACGTGCTCTTCTGTTTGGAGGGAACATTTCTCTGTTTGAAAGGAGCAGAACCAAGGTGTGTGCGTTTGAGTTTGAGAAATAAAATATGCCTGTTAACTTTCCTTCAGACTATTTTGGAGCTACTCTGTATTTTGGGGAGGGGAGGCTGCTGTGTTAGTCTGTTATAGCAAAAAACAACAGAAATGTCTTGTGGCACTTAAAAGAGGAACAGATTTGCCATAATATAAATGTCTAAGGAAGCAGAAAGGTGGCATGGTATAGCCCAGTCTCATCAGATCTTGGAAGCTAAGCAGGGTGAGTACTTGGATGAGGGACCACTAAGGACGAATCTGCAGAGGCAGGCAATGGCAAACCACCTCTGCTTCTTTTGACGGCACTTACATAGGTAAACAACTGAGGACCCTGCTTCATCTGACATTATGAAGCTTTGGGAATTTCATTATTTAATTATGGAGTTTTGAGAATTTCTTGCTCTCTAGCCAATAGGCAATATTCACCAATTTGGATTCTTTGGTGTAGTGATTTGTATGTCAAGACTAGGATCTGGGAGACTGAGGTTCGAATCCCCACTCTGACATGGAAACTGGCTAGGTGACTTTGGGTAAGTCAACCCAAGGGCCAGGAACCTGAGGTGGGTTGTGAGCCCCTAAGAAGGAACTGCTGCTAAAGGGCATGTGCATGAAACTGAGAGGGGCAGAGCGATGACGAGGCGAGATCAGTCAGCAACCGAGAGGATTCCTCTGTGGCTCAAACTCTTGGGAGTCAGTTTTGTGTAGTGGTTAAGAACAACAGGACTCTAATCTGGAGAACCGGGTTTGATTCCCCACTCCTCCACTTGAAGCCAGCTGGGGTTCCTTGGGTTAATCACAGCTCTCTCAGAGCTCTCTCAGTCCCACCCACCTCACAGGGCGATTGCTATGAGGATAATAACACACTTTGCAAACAGCTCTGAATGGGCATTAAATTATCTTGCAGGGCAGTATATAAATTGAATGTTGGCTTGTTCCTTTGTGGCAAGACTCCTGGTGCTCAACTTGTTCCCTATCCCGCATCTCTTGGTTGGCTGGCCACTATCCTGTCCACAACTCTGCTCCCCTCTTCCTGTCACATGCCTGTGATGTCACATGCTTGCAATTTAGTGGGTGCCATGCTGCCACCTAGTGGTTGAAGGTGGGTTCTGTCTGTGTCTGGAAAAGTAGATCAATGCACTGCTGCACGCCGGCTGTTTCCACCAATCACGAGGCAGCTGCCATGCTCTAGTCCTCAAATGGTTCCACAGCACCGAATCAGTCAGTGTACAAGGTGCCACACCACTCCTGCTGGTTATCTTCTAAAACATCAACGTGGTAAATAATTCTCATTGTATGTATGTGTGTTATGTGCCATCAAGTCGCCTCCAACCTATGGCGACCCTATGAAGGAAAGACCTCCAAAACATCTTATCATTAACAGACTTTCTCAGATCCTGCAAACTGGAGGATGTGGCTTCTTTTATTGAGTCAAGCTTTCTTGTTTTAGGTCTTGGTCTTTTCCTAGCAATATTGACTTTTCCAGAGAATCTTGACTTCTCGTGATGTGACCAAAGTACGATGGCCTCAGTTATTCATTTTAGCTTCTAGGGAGAATTCAGGCTCGGTTTGATCTAGTACCCTTAAAAGTATAAACAGGAAGGAGTAAGAATTACCAAATCATTACACAATTGGATGCAGATGAACAAATACTTTCAGATGTGTCTAGGGGTGCCTGAACACCTGCTGGTTCGGCTGACATCCTGTTCGCCACTGGCGATCAGGCAGCTGATTAATCAACGGGTGGTTCAGCTGTTGACAACCCGTTGGCGTCTCTTCGTAGGAACAGGCTACATGCAGTCATGAGAATCTGACGCTCAGCTGGAGGGATCAGCTGCAAGCTGGCTTCTGATCTCCTGCTTGGGAAATTTTGCTGTGTCCCAACCAAAGTGCTGTAAAGGGGGATGGCTCAGGAGCCAAGTCCCAGCTGATCACTGACTCCGAGCCGGAGGGTGGATTCTTCTGATCTCCCACCCTGGAAACTTTGCTACATCCCATACTTGCAGAGTTGCAGCAAGTTGAAGAGAGCAGCGATCAGAAACCCAGCTGATGTCCCTTCTCCAAGTTGTCCACTTGGGCTGTAGAAAAAAGGGGATCGCTCTTGTCCTTGGCAGCACAAGCTCTCTTTTGTAATGGAGAGATCAGAAGCTCTGCTTCTGTCCCCCTCACCAGCTTGGAGAGGGGAAGGAAACCATCTTTCTCCTTCTTTTTCCAGAGGGGAATCAGAAGCCCACTTGCAGCTGATCTCTCATCCGTTATGAGTTAGCTTCTGATTACGCATGAAGCTTTCCTGTGTCAAAGCAAAGGGTAGGGAGTGCTGCGAGATCAGAACTGGACTTCCAGCTGATTGGCCGGGAGTTGGCTTCTGACCAAGAGGAAGCTGCAAAGCTGTTCGGCAGTCGTGAGTTGCTTAATGCAAGCTGAACGTATGTTCACGGAAGCTCCCCCCCTACCACAAATTTTGTTAAGTCTTATAGGTGCTACTAGACTCTTGTTCTTTTCTACAGCATCTGATTGTGAGCGCTGAGCAGGGTACGTTCAACTGCCAAACAAGTCCGCTGAGAAATCCGCAGCATGTGCTAAAGGAGTCTACCTTCCCTGTCTCAACATGACCCTCTTCTCCAGACGTTTTTATAAGACTCTGAAGGTATCATGAGGCTTAATTAGTTTCCTTAATGGCTTACAGCCAATCAAACAGCCCCAAAACTCCAAGATTTCTTCTGGTGGACTCTTGGTGGCAACAGAAAAAAGTGGGCACCAGTTGAATTCTATCCCTGCAGCTGCCGGTTCCAGTCCCCAGAGGCTCCCCCTGTTGGACAATGAGGCCAAACCTTTAGGCACAGTTCAGTGGGCAGAGCTTCCACTTTGTAGGTGGAAAGTCTTAGGTTCAGTCCTCAGCATCTCCAATTAAAAGGACCAGGAGGTAGATGCTGGAAAGCAGCTACCAGTCAGAGCAGACAATGCTGGCTAAGCCAGAGGTCTGGTTCTATAGAAGGCTGATTCATAGCACACTCCTACGCACCAGAGATGCTCTTCAGACAACCCTCTTTTGGTGGCACCCTCTCCTAGGATTGTCCATATGGCAAGTTAGGTTGCAGGCTTTCTCTGCAGAAGGTCCATTCCTCTAGAATGGCCTACCAGATTAAATGCAGAGGGCACCTTTATTCCCCACATTCCGGAAGACTGTTTTATTCCAGGCGGCATTTGTTAAGTGTTTTGTGTGTGTATGTGTGTGTGTGTGTGTGTGTGTGTGTGTGAGAGAGAGAGAGAGAGAGAGAGAGAGAGAGAGAGAGAGAGATCCAACTACAAGGGAAAAAAAGAAAAACTTGTTTCCTAAAATAGCAACTTATAACAAAAAAAGCATTAAAAAGAAAAAACAAAACAAAACAAACAAAAAAGAAAACTACACAAACTATTCCAGGCAGCATTGGGTGGAAGGTATACTGTTTTGCAGATGCGGCTGTGTATTTAAGTGTGTAGTGTTTTTATCCTGTTGATGGATGGTTATAATGTTTTTGTGTCCTCCCGGTTCTTGTTAGCTCCCTTGAGGTTGAGAAGGCGGGCTATAAATATTTTAAACCAATCAATAAAGGCGGTCACTTGGTACGCCAAAGCTTGGAGACACCAAGTGAAGCAAATGGACGACAGCAGGACAGACAAAAAGAAAAATATCTGTTGAAACTGTGGAGCTTGCGGCTAGTGGTTGCGGTTACGGCCATGAGCATTAGATGGGAGAAGTCCCTCAGTGGCTATGACTAAAGGGAACGCCACACCCGGAGGCCGTCTGTCTCTGAATACCACCGTCTTAGGATGCAACGACATCAAGGGAAGATGGTAGCCTTTCGCTCCTTTTGTTGGCTGTCCAGAGCAACTGATGGTTAACCACTGTGTGAAACAGGATGCTGGAATAGATGGACCACTGCTAACTACCCTGCATCAGCTCTTGGAAGCTGGATATGGAGTCTTCCCATAGCAGCTGAGTCGATTTACAGATAAAAAAAGAGAAACAAGTTTCAGGTGGGCAGCCAGGTAAGCTTGTAGTAGAAGAGCAAGATTTGGGTCTGGAAGCACCTTAAAGATTAACGAGATTTCCAGGGGATAAGCTTTCAAAAGTCAAAGCTCTCTGACAAAGGCAGCTTGACTCTGGAAGCTTATCTTGTGGAAATCTTGGTCTTTTAAGGTGTTACCAGCCTCGAATCTTGCTCCATATTATTAGCGCAGTTGCGCTTGGTAGCATATGTGGTTGTGTGCAAGTGTCCTTCCTTGTTAATTGTGGCCTTCTCCATCTGTGTGTGGGTCAAGAGGAAAGGTCATGCCATACAAAATGTCTTGAAGTGCAGGACTTGAGTCCAGTGGCACCTTAGAGACCAATAAGATTTTCAGGGTATGAGCTTTTTAGAGTCAGAGATACAGACTCAAAGTTCCCTTCTTCAGATATCTGACAAAGGAAACATTGACTCTTGAAAGCATATACCTTGAAAATCTTTTTGGTCATTGCTACTGGATTGGAATCTTGCTGCATGTTATTAGCACAGTTGGGCTTGGTAGCATTGTAGTTGTATAAACTTTCAAGAGTCAAAGCTCCCTTCTTTAGTATCTGAAGAAGAAAGCTTTGGCTCTTGAAAGCGTATACCATGGAAAATCTTGCTGGTCTCTAAGGTGCCCCTGGATTCAAATCCTGCCGTTCTACTGTAGAGCAACATGGATACCCAACTAAAATAACAATTGCAGAGGAGCAAAGAAGAACTACCTCCCAAGCATGTATCCTGAAATTGGTAACCTGAAACTCCTGTTGATCTCCATGGTGCCAACTAGCTATGGGTATAAGCTTTCCAGAATCAGAGTTCCATTCTTCAGATAAGATTTGATATCTGATCAAGGGAGCCCTGACTCTCGAAAGCTTACACCCTGAAAATCTAGTTGGTCTCTTAAGGTATCCCTGGATTCAAATCCTGCTGTTCTACTGCAGACCAATACGGGCTACCCACCTTAAAACGACCATTTCAGCGGTGCAAAGAAGAACCACCTTTCAATTGTGTACCCTGAAATCGGTACCCTGAAAATCTAATTGGTCTCTAAGGTGCCATTGGACACCAGTCTTGCTGTTCCACTAGGGTTGCCAGTTCCAAGTTGGGAAATTCCTGGAAATCTGGGGTGGCGGGGGGGGGGGGGTGAAACCTAAAGAAACTTGGAGAAAGTGGGGTTTAGGGAGGGAAAGAACCTTGGCATGGCATAATTCCATAGAGTACACCCCCAAAAGTAGCCACTCTCTCCAGATGAACTGATCTCTGTGGCCTGGAGACCAGTTGTAATTCCGGGAGCTCTCCAGCCACTACCTGGAGGCTGGCAGCCCTCTGTTCTACTGGGCTCCTGCTGGACCCAAATCTTGCTCTTCCACCGCAGGCCAACACGGCTCCGCACCTGCACATCTCGGATCGCCCGCCTTTTGGGTCCTCCCCACTTCCAACCAGGCCCCTCGCCGGTCTAGGGTTGCCAGCTCTAAGTTGGGAAATTCCTGGAGATCCGGAGGGTGAAACCTGGAGAAAGTGGGGTTTGGGGAGGGAAAAGACCTTGGCATGGCATAATTCCATAGAGTCCACCCCCCAAAATAGCCATTTTCCCCAGGTGAACTGATCTCTGTGGCCTAGAGACCAACTGTAATTCCGGGAGAACTCCAGCCACTACCTGGAGGCTGGCAACCTTACTCCGGTCCCGAGTCGGTGGCTTCGCATGGGAAGGCATCGGCCCGGCCCCGACCCGCGGCGGCTGCTCCAGCCCCAGCCGCAGCCGGGAGTGCCTTGCTCCAGCGCCGCCCCTCCCCTCGGCGCAGCGCGGCCAGCAGGCGCTGCGGCTCCCTCCCGCGGGCAGGTCGCCGGCCCGCCCCTTCGCTCGCTCCCTCCCTCCCTGCGCCGTCGGCCGCGGCGCCTCCCTCGCTGCCTCCCCGCCCGCCTCTCGCCCGAGGGGCCGCCCGGGCTGGTGGCAGAGCGCGCTGCGCCGGCGGCCGAGGCAGACGCGCGCTGCGAGGGCGCACGGCGGCCGGACGCTGCCCGGAGCTCCTCGTCCTTCGCGGGGCCTGGCGGGCGATGGCGGCCCCGCGGCGGGAGCCGGGAGGAGCCGGCCGGCCGGGGCCGCTGCTGCTGCTGCTGCTGCTGGCGCTGTGGGCGGCGCGGGGCGCGCGGGGCTTCGGCGACGAGGAGGAGCGCCGCTGCGATGCCATCCGCATCGCCATGTGCCAGAACCTGGGCTACAACGTCACCAAGATGCCCAACCTGGTGGGCCACGAGCTGCAGACCGACGCCGAGCTCCAGCTCACCACCTTCACGCCGCTCATCCAGTACGGCTGCTCCAGCCAGCTGCAGGTGGGTGCCTTCGCCGCCTCCCCCAGGCCCCTCTGGCGTTGCGCGGCGCCTTCCAGCTTCGCTTGCGGCGCGCCTGCCGAAGGTTGCGCCCCGGTATTAGCCCTCGTGCAATCCCAAACGGAGCTGCCCCGCTCTAAGCTCGTTGATTTCAACAGCCTTACACAGGAGGAACTCTTCTTAGGATTGCACTGCAAGAACGCTTTCCTGGGAGGAAGGCCAGCTGACTAAAACGGGACTTGCTTCCAAGTAGACTTGGATGGGTATCCGTGTTTGTCTGTAGCAGCAGAAAAGAGCAAGAGTCCCGTAGCGCCTATAAGACTCAACGTTTGTGGTAAGGTATGAGCTTTCGTGAGCCACAGCACACTTCTTCAGAATCACACAAATTTTGTTAGTCTTATAGGTCCTACTGGACTCTTGCTCTTTTCTACTGGAAGTAGACCTGTTTAGGCTTTCTCACCAAAGAAGTAAAATACAATGTGGAAGAAAGCAATTTAAAAATTAAAAAAGCAAAACTTGAGCGCAAGTCCTCTGTGGAAATAGTTTCAAGCGGGTAGCCCTGTTGGACTGTAGTGGAAGAGCGAGGTTCGAGTCCAGTAGCACCTTGAAAGTGTAACTAGATTTCCAGAGTAGGCGCTTTTGAGATTCGAAGCTCTCTACAGCTTTTACTCTGGAAATCGAGTTGGTCTTTAAGGTGCTACTGGGCTCAAATCTTGCTCCTCTATGGTACTTGACTTATGAGCCCACGTGCATACCGAGGAAGATCTTTACCAGAAGGACCGTCAGCCTTTAGCCCTGGATTTAGTTTCGGGCCCTGGGGCTGAATCACAGCTCAACAAGGCAATGTCCTGCAGTTTACTCCAGTGGACTCCCATTGCTTGCAGTGGACGGAGACTGGAGAAACTCTGCACGGGTTGCTTTCCATGGATATAGACTGGACTAACTCCGAACTGTTGCCCATCTAAGTGGAGCTGTATTTAAGCACCTTGCGGCATGTCCAGAGTTCTTTTACTTTGGGAACCTGCGCCGAGTTTCAGTTTGCCTGCATTTTAAATTAGAGAGTGAATTTTTGCAGCCCCTCTGGCTTGTTTCTTCTTGCCTTTATTCAAGCTTACTTGGGAATCCTCTGCTTGAGTGTGGGTGCCCATTCTATAATCCTATACACCTGAAGACTGCCTGGTCTTAGTACAAAAAGGGCCCTTTGTGCTTGCTCAGAGGCACTGTTCTCTTCTTGCATGGCAGTGCGTGGCAATAAGCCAGAGCGTTGAAGACAGAGCGTGGCTGCAATCCTACAAACACTTTCCTCGGGGTAAGCCCCACTGAATAAAAGGAGACTTACTTCTGAGTCAGCCCATTTAGGATTGCTAACTCCTGTTTTGCAACGTCTGATATTGCGCTGGCTTCTTCTCAGTTGGGATGAAAGAACGGGGGATTTTCACCTCCACCCCACCCTCTTAAAACTCATGCTGAGAAGAAGTGGGAGACGCTAATCCACTCCAGGGTGTTTCCAGACAGAAGGCTTGTCGGGGGATCAGGCGTGCTGCTGATTCATCGAGCCTGACACTGGCAACTGCGAGGGGGCTCAGCCAGTCTCAGCTAGATCCCGGATTACGGATCGGCAGAGAGCTTAGAGCCCCCCAGAGTCACTTTCTAGTCATTCACCGGTGCTGTTTGGCACCGCAGCGCCAGTGCCAAGATATTCTAGTTACGAGCTGCCTTTCTCGTTGGCACCCCAACCTCAGTTTGCTGGCTGTGGTTGACAAGGGGTTGCCCCTCCACCCACCGCACACAACACTGTTCAGCCACAGCTGCTCTGTACACAAATCTTTGTGGCCTCTCCAGAACGGGTACCCTTCCGCCAACCGCAGCCCAGGTCTGTGGTATTTGCAGATATGAACGCTCACCTACATTCCCTTCTCCATTCAGTCCTTGAGAGTGGGTCATTCTCTTCCAGCTTTAGAGACTGCCTGATCATCCTAGCTGACCTTGTTTGTCCTGCATCCTAGAGGTGGTGGGAGGTGGTGGGCTCTCCTTCTTTGGGTGACCAGCTCTCCTTTTTAAGCAAAGGCTAGATGGCCGTCTGACAGCAATGCTGATTGTGTGAACCTAGGCAGATCAGGAGAGGAAGGGTTACGTCAGTGCTTAGTTCTCGTGGCCCCTTCTCACATGCCCAGGGCAATGCTGATCACTACTCTAGGGCCAGGAAGCAATTTTCCCCAGGCCAGTTTGGCTAGAGATTCTGACGGTGTTTTGCCATCTTCTGGGCATGGAGCAAGGGTCACTGGGGGTGTGGGGGGAGGAAGGTGTGAATTTCCTGCATTGTGCAGGGGGTTGGACTAGATGACCTTGGAGACCCCTTCCAACCCTATCATTCTATGTGAAACCCTTCCTCTTGGCCAGAGCTCCCCCCACTATCCATTGCACAGCTCAGATAACGCAACCCTCTTCTGTGGGGGCAATTGGAGACATGTAGACCCTTTTTTTAAAAAAAGAGACCTACCGAATCCCTCAAGAACAGGCACACTGGAATTCTATACAGCCGGGAAATAACAAAACGGTCCTGGCGCTGCTCTGTGGCAAAGGGACACCTGCACCTCCTTGCTTCTTAAAGCTGATTTGGGTCCCCATTCTGGTTTTAGGGGGCTTTCAGAAAGGGATGCTCCCATGCCGTACGTAGGCTCTTAGAATCCCACATAGTTCGGTGTGCCACTGTTTCGCAGTATTTTGTAGCTCAGATCAGAAGATTCATTTGCTGCAGCGAGACAGAGAGAGAGAAGTGTCACGGTCTGCTATGACTCTCCTGTATTTTGGGATAGCCAGGCGCAAGTGACATTCAAGAAAGGTGAGAGCTCCAAGCCAGAGAACTTTAGCCAAGGATTGCGCTAGAATGGAGCAATCACATTTCTTCTCCTTTTCTTCCTCCTTGGAGGGGAAGGCAGATAGAGACAGCATCGTGGAGACAGCTGATACATGCATAGTTTCATGCATAGCTTCTTAAAATTACGGCAGGTGCATGTTTAAAGCCGAGAAGGATCTCTTCCGAGTTTTAAGTTCCTTTTTGGTTCCAAACTCTGCCCTGAAATTGTCTTCCTGTCCATTCCGGGTTACAGTTGAGATCCTCAAACACGGTTGGGTGTTGTTTTGTTTTTCAACAAGACCCCAGGTGGTTCGCCCAGCTCTCCCAACCAAGGCGTACAAAGTGATATTTTCCAGAAAACATCTCTGCGATTAAGCAACAGGAGAGAGGACTGTGCGAAGGGCTACGTTGGCCGCCCTAGAAGCAACTTCCAGGAGCAAACTTTTCCACTGGGTGTGAATCTGCAGATAAGGAACCAAGTTACAATAGCATTCCAATCCAGGAGGGGCTTGCAAGACCGAAGGAGAATATTCAAGCCCCCCCACCCCCGCCCCTGGAGGCTAATTTCCACATGAAGTCAAAAGCAGTTAAAAGGATAAAGCCCAACGTTTTGTTACTGATTGGCAAGTGATCCCTGTCCAAGACGGTGTTCCCTCTGGCAACTGAGGAATTTGGACCGCAGCTACTGCCAGAGAGTCTACTTTGAATCGGAGTTAATAAACAAAATGAGAACCAGCTCTGTCTTAAGTGCGCCGGTTATTTTCACACCACTGGAGAATCTTAAGGGAGAGAATTTAAGGGAGAATCTTCCCTTAAAGCGTGAGAATAGAATGGCCAGAAGAAATGGGCTAACTGCAGCTTCTCACTTTTGTAGGATGGCTAATACACGTTTGAAACAGCCATGGAAATACGTTTAAACAGCTTACTGGCTCACACGCATTTTCATCGGCTTGCTTGCCTGCATTGGTCATTTGTAGCCTTTAAAAAAAAAGCTTCGGTAAAGCTTTCCTGCCTGATGCCCTAAAAAAGATTCTGTACTCATTACAGCACAGTCCTACGCAGAATTACGCCCTCCTGAGTCCATTGAAGTTAGATGGATCTAACTTTGCTTCGGACTGTATAGTAAGCAGCTGTCGACAAATACCATTAAAATGGCTACCTGGTGTTGTCGTGGGTGGCTTTGAAAGCAAACCAAACTGCAACTTCTTTAATTTCTTATAAGGTCTAAAAGTAGTGGTTAGGACGTTGAACAAGGAGCCCCAGATCCTAATTCTTACCCTGCTATGGAAGCTCAATGAGTAACCTTGCACAGGTCGCACACTCGCCGCCTAACCTACCTCACAGGGTTTTTGTGAGGATAAAATAGAGGCAGGGAGACCACCTTGGGTCCATGGAGAAGAACGGCAGGGCATAAATATAGTAAATAAAATGAGTTGGGCTCGGATGCGAGAGCCTTGGTCTTGCATTTTCCTTTTTCTGCCAGCAGTGATGTTGTTATATTGGACAACTATCACACAGTTATTGTGGTGAGGCAGGCCAATGGAAGAGCATATGCAGAAAGTCTCAGGTTTGTTCCTGAGAATCTCAGGTATAATAATAATAATAATAATAACATTCGATTTATATACCGCCTTTCAGGACAACTTAATGCCCACTCAGAGTGGTTTACAAAGTATGTCATTATTATCCCCACAACAAAACACCCTGTGAGGTGGGTGGGGCTGAGAGAGCTCTGACAGAGCTGTGACTGACCCAAAGTCACCCAGCTGGCTTCAAGTGGAGCAGTGGGGAAGAGTCCCACACTCTTAACCACTACACCAAACTGGCTCAAGATACCTCGAGCTACTTCTGGGAATGTTATTTTGCTCAATAAGTGGGTATTTTCTCCAAAGGGGAGGTTTCTTTCTCATTATCAACCTTATACCTGGATCTTGCAGGCTCTACCCCAACCCACCAAAAACATCTTCAGGCTCCACCCCTGGCCACAAAACCCCACCCCTGGCCCACCATTCACCAGGCTCCACCACTGGCCCACCCAAACCCGTACCTGACTGTGCCAGTAGATTAACACCTGATTTTATGCCATGTCATTATTATCTCCACAACAAACACCCTGTGAGGTGAGTGGGGCTGAGAGAGCTCCAGAGAGCTGTGACTCGCCCAAGGTCACCCAGCTGGCTTCAAGTGGAGGAGTGGGGAATCAAACCCGGCTCTCCAGATTACAGTCCTGCGTTCTTAACCACTACACCAAACTGGCTATCAGGTGGTGGGCAAAGACCTTTTTCTACCTGAGTTCCTGGAAAACCGATTGTCAGAGTAGACAGTACTAAGCTTGAGGCACCAATATTCCAGCTTGGTGTAAAGCTGCTGTACTTCATCTAAGGGCCAAACCAGACGATAGAAAGGTCTGTATTTATCCACATAACCCATTCACGCATGTGATTGTGTGCCCTATTTAAAAATTAAATCTGTAGGCGACAAGGGAAGCTATATCCTGCTTTCTCCCCCACCTTGCCTCACAACTGTTATTTGAAGTATTCTTGTCTAGCTCACTTCTAGTATCCAAACCAAACTGGGGGGAAATGTGTGTGGCCTTGAATTTTTACTCCTCCCTCACCTGCTAAGGGTTATAGTTTAGACCCCCAAAGAGTTGGCTGGTCAAGGAGGTTGCTTTCCTCAGCTTTTCCATTTAAAAAAAATAATTCTTCTCCATGCACACTTGACGTATAGATGAGAGCACACGGGGCTTGCATCTCCCCTGACCCTCAGTTCCCCATTTGTAAAATGGGCATAAGAAGCGATTTGCAAATATTCCTAGTCGCACCAAGACTTCTGCAGCTGTAAAAATCTGTTCTTGCGGTTCTGTTGGTATAGTTCTTTTTACACAGTGCTGATGTTTACTCTTGATTTTCAAGGACTGTAAATCCAGAGGCCTCATCTCTGATGTAGCAGTTCAAGAACCAATCTGAGCTGAATAAACTAACCTCCATAGCACAGGAGTGGGTTGAAAGGTAAACCACAGTATATATTCAGGAGAAACCGCGTGGTAAGGCTTTCCCTGGATCTCTGCCATCGCAAGCTGGAGGGTGAGGGTCTCATGTTTCTGATTGCAAACAATTCTTTGTGTGTAGCGTGTCGTGGCAGAGAGTTAGGTAAAGCCTTTCTCCTAGTCAGGCTGTTTTTCTACAAGCGGGGATTTCAAAATCTGGGGAAAAGAGTTCAGATGTACAGATCCTGCACTTGCAGCCCAAAACATTACATTTTGGAGAAGAACTTTGCTGTGATTCTTCTGCTGGTGCGAACTGGCCGTCAGAAAGCAAAGATTTAAGAGCAGTATGTGCTTTTAATATGCATAGTTTAAAATCAGGGGAAACATTTGATGATGAGCAATTTTGCTGTCAGACAATGCAGACTTTTGGTCTTGTTCAAATGGTGAACAGGTGACAGACTTTCAGAGATGTTCCCAGACATCTTAGCTACATGCTCTTCTTGAGATGTGCGTTAAAGAAAGGAAGCTTGATTTCTTGGCATCACCCACTGAATTCTTCTTGTTTTGGTGCAGCGGTTAGAATGTCAGATTAGGATCTGGGAAACTCAGGTTGGAATTGTAATTCTGCCGTGGAAGCTTGGCAGGTGAACTTGGGCCAGTCACACACATGCAACCTAACCTAACTCACGGGGTTATTGTGAGAACAAAATGGAGGCTGTTTGGGGGCAAAAGATGGGGTACAAACACCTAAACGAATAAACAGCTGTTGTTTCGCTCTCTTACAGTTCTTCCTTTGTTCGGTCTACTTTCCGATGTGCACGGAGAAGATCAACATCCCGATCGGCCCCTGTGGCGGCATGTGCCTCTCCGTCAAGCGGCGATGTGAGCCGGTCCTGAAAGAATTTGGCTTCTCCTGGCCCGAGAGCTTGAACTGCAGCAAGTTCCCCCCACAGAACGATCACAACCACATGTGCATGGAAGGCCCAGGGGACGAGGAGGTGCCCCTCCACAGCAAACCGTCCTTGCACCCAGGAGAAGAGTGCCATACCGTGGGATCTAATTCAGACCAGTACATCTGGGTCAAAAGAAGCTTGAACTGTGTTCTCAAATGCGGCTACGACGCCGGCCTCTACAGCCGGTCGGCGAAGGAGTTCACCGACATCTGGATGGCCGTGTGGGCCAGCCTTTGCTTCATCTCTACCGCCTTCACGGTCTTGACCTTTCTGATAGATTCCTCTCGGTTTTCCTACCCCGAGCGCCCCATCATATTTCTGAGCATGTGTTACAATATTTATAGCATTGCTTACATTGTCCGGCTGACTGTGGGCCGGGAAAGGATTTCCTGTGATTTTGAAGAGGCGGCAGAACCTGTCCTCATCCAAGAAGGCCTCAAGAACACAGGATGTGCTATAATTTTCTTGCTGATGTACTTTTTCGGGATGGCGAGCTCCATCTGGTGGGTGATTCTGACGCTGACGTGGTTTCTGGCGGCAGGGCTCAAGTGGGGTCACGAGGCCATCGAGATGCACAGCTCCTATTTCCACATTGCCGCCTGGGCGATCCCTGCAGTGAAGACAATTGTTATCTTAATTATGAGACTGGTAGATGCAGACGAGCTGACTGGGCTGTGTTATGTCGGCAACCAGAACCTAGATGCGCTTACGGGCTTCGTGGTGGCCCCTCTTTTCACCTATCTGGTGATTGGGACGCTCTTCATAGCAGCTGGCTTAGTGGCGTTATTTAAAATCAGGTCTAACCTCCAAAAGGACGGGACAAAAACAGACAAGCTCGAGCGGCTGATGGTGAAAATTGGTGTCTTTTCCGTGCTGTACACCGTTCCAGCCACCTGCGTCATTGCATGTTATTTCTACGAGATCTCCAACTGGACTATCTTCCGCTACTCGGCAGATGACTCCAACATGGCGGTGGAGATGCTTAAAATTTTCATGTCTCTTCTCGTGGGCATCACATCGGGCATGTGGATCTGGTCTGCCAAAACTCTGCACACCTGGCAGAAGTGCTCAAACAGGCTGGTGAACTCGGGGAGGGTAAAAAGGGGGGAGAAAAGAACCGACAGCTGGGTGAAACCCGGCAAAGGGAACGAGACTGTGGTATAAACTCAGTTTCAGCAGCATGCCGATGTCCGTTCCCTCCCCCTCCCTGTAAGAAGGTTCGGTTGCATATAACCAGCAGGAATGTTGTAATGTTTTACGTGCTGGGGAAAAGGGAACTGCATACAATGTCTTTGTTCATACAAAATTTTGTGTGTGTCCAGCAGATGGGGTGGGGGGAGAGGAGGAGGCCTTCAGAAATGAGCAACAAAGCCTCAAGTGCCGCAGATGGGAGAATAGTCCTTCTCCGGCGCAAGGAACACTCAAGCCCTCAGAGGCTTTAAAAAGCTGTGAAAAAAAAAAATCAGAACCTGCCGGACTTCTGGCGGAGAGCCGTGTCCTTGTGTCTCTCACAGTCCTGGAACTCTGCTCCTCCTAAATAACGAAGCGCCTCTCGCCACCCAAAGTCATATTTTTAGCTGTGCCTTGCAGTGAAGGAAAGAATTCTGAGAGCAAGCCTCTCCGCTGGCCGAGGGACCCGTTCTTGTAAGCAGTGAGGGCGGCTGACTTCAGGAGCCTTGGCAAAAGGAGCACTGGGGATCCTGTTACAGTTGCTGTCTCCTTGGAAGATCGGACCCTTCTGGCCCATATTAGATTAATTTTCCTGCTGCTTGTCCCTATGTCACCACTGTGGGGCAGGGTGAAGGGAAGGCTGGCGGGGAGGTAACCTCTGAAGCTAAATATAGAAGTTCTTACGATCTGACTTTATCTCAAGGAACGTAAACTGCTCTCCATCTGCAGCGAGGAGGCGTTGCTAGAGAGAGAAGAGAACTTACATCCCCTACTCGAACTCAGGCTGCAAAGCCATTGGCTTAGTAGCTGCGATGCGCTCTGTGGTAGCCTGTGCCTCACACCTAGCCCCTAAGGGAAGTGAACAGTTGCACCCAATAGTAGTGGGCAGATAATCAGGGCTCCTCGAACCAAAGCCAACTGAGCCATTCGGGCAGGAAAGGCTAGCAGTAAAAAGAACCGAATCTGCCTGCCTCTAGAAAACAAGCATCTCGGGGCAGGTGCTAAGCTAGGCTCCTCTGGTGCTTGTTTTCTAAATACAAGGCTTTCCCTCCTCCTGTATCCAGGTGAACTCAGCGTGGAACGCTCCTTCCTGCTGTCTGATGTGG
The DNA here is from genome assembly GCF_028583425.1 of Eublepharis macularius. NCBI lineage: Eukaryota > Metazoa > Chordata > Lepidosauria > Squamata > Eublepharidae > Eublepharis > Eublepharis macularius. The sequence continues at coordinate 172,953,695 of NC_072792.1, forward strand.
CACAGTCTCGATGGGGGTGTCCCACGTGGTCATTCGGCATATGCTTGGCAGATACTTTTCAGACCTATTCGAGCAAGTGTCTTGCTCAGCGTAGGTTTTCCCATCGGATTTGAATAGCACCATCCACTGCGAAACTCACATGCCCCCTTTCAGTTCTAGTGGTAGTGTTTCCTGGTTGATTGCATCTACCTCTTATCAGAAGAGGAAGAAAAATGGAAGTGGTAACACAGCCTTCTCTTCTAGTCAGATTCCCCCTTCCCAGTCCCCGAATCTTTAGCACTGCCCCCCTCCCCTGCTTTGGCATGTGACATTTGCCATTCTCTTGTCTCCTCCCCATGATGACGACATCCTCTCTGGCTTCAATAATGTCTAAAAAAGCCCACCTCTATTTTTATGGCCCTGCTTCCATCTGCAGCATGTGGCTAATAAGGAAAAGTGAGTGGAGGGTCATTTCTGACAATTGGCTTATTCAGAGCTCGCTTGACTTCTCCCCCCCCTTTTTTTCTCCCTCCTGGCTCTCCAAGTAAACTTATCTGGCCTTCCCCAGAGACCCATTGCATTAAGCAATTAAGGCTTAATATATTTCACTCTGCCCTGATTGCATCTGTGTCGACGCCAGTCTGGGTGAACTGAAATGTTCAGTTCCCTGGCAGCTTCGAGTTCACACAGATCAGTTGCATAATTTGTGTGTCAATTTCAATTAAAAGAACATTCTCCAGCCATGAGATAGGGATACAGCTGACTCCCTCCGAACCAGAACGGCCGGGCCTTGATTGGTAGAAGAATGTGAGCTTTCCCCCCCCCACCACCTCTTGCTCAAAGGGAGACTTCCCTCCCTCCCCCTTTTAAAAGATCCAAAAAATGTAGTTATTCCAGGATGAGTCATGTGGTTTTAAGGCCTAGTGTTGCATTAGCCTCCAACAATAAGAGGAGGTTTGGTGCTGACAATAACCTTTAGCAATCTGAGAGCATAATTTTAAAGGTCTGTAAGAGAATAGAATTTTAATGGGAACTGTAAGCACGTCTGCTTGCCTTAGGGGTTTTTTTAACCCCATGTGGCTTCATAGCATGCCTTTCTTAGGTACTTTGCGTGGGGCTTGATTTCAGGGGATCGAGGGCATGTTCCTATACTTTTTTGGGACACATGCTTGCAATCTCCCACCCCCTGTGCCACCCTCGCTGTGATACCCCTGCAAGGGTATCACAGTCCATGTAGATGGAGCCTTTTTGGTGCACACTTCCTGCTCCAGCCACTTTGTGCCATTTCCTCATCTCCTTCGGCTTGCGCGTTACTGAACTCTTGCAAGAGGAGCGTGGAGAGTTTCCGTGTCTTCCAAGCATCCCGGATGACTGTGCCCCAGTCCAGTTTTTGCCCGTGTAGGGGCAGGGAGGGCAGCAGTATTCGCTTCTCTCCCCTTTGAAAAAGTTTGAGCACCTCTTTCCCGTAGCCATTTCCCCTCCACCTAAATCGGTATGAATGAAGGATCGCTGCCGTCACGTGCCTTTTAAAGATGTTGAACCCAGTAGACTCACAGCGTTGTGCTGGGGATCCCCTTTTCCCTGATTTTTGTGCCAAAACCCGCCCGACTTCCCGGAGCTGCTGTTACTGTCACATAACGTTGAATAATCTGCTACCAATGCACTTTAGCAGTCACTTGTGAGTGGATTGCTCCATTTCACGCAATAAAATCCTGTTGCAAAATGTATTGAAAGTGGATTGAAAGCACATTATTCAGTGTGCGTGAACGCTTAAGTTACAGTCATGATGACCTCGCACTGTAACCAACCAAGTATCTAGCATTATTTGGGGGGGGGTAAACAAAGAGGATTTTTATTCCTGCCCTCCCTGAGCGGTGCAGAGTTCTTCTGAAGACCAAGATAGCCAGGGGACAGCCTGGAATTGGAAGGTGCAAAAAAGGACGTTTCCCCCATAGTGGCTTGAAAGAAACTTTGAGAGTAGAACCAGTTCTGCCAACTATTCTACTGCTGGCAGGCCTTTGTTTTCCTGCCCAGAGTCATCCATGCGTGTGACAATCATCTGCTAGGAACACAAGCTGTGGTTTGGGTTACAGCCCACTTTTTGGGGTGCTTGATGGAATCTGGGCAGCGATGGCAATGGAGAGATCCATACTGGCTGGGTGCTTTGGCCCCCCACTGAGGAATATTGACAGGGCACCCTGATCCTACCACGCCACTGTCCTTATTTTGCATGAGCGTCATCCTCTGGAGAGAGCTATCCCTGCCATTGCACTCCGAGGGCCGACTTCGGTGTGTCGCTTGCCACGTGCAGTGCCATCAAAGAGTTGTTAACCAGCCCCAGAAATGCCACGTTGTCCTGGGTCACATTGGAAAGGTTCTTTTGCTACATCTCAACCGCTGCTTATACGGCCTTGGCGCATCAGCGTCCCACGGCCAGATGACAGTTGGGTTGGCAAGTGGGCCATTTGCCTACATCCATGTGCACGCGGGTTAAGAGTTTTGTGCCATCGGAAGAAAATAATCACGGTGCAATCAACGGGCACGCTTTCAGGATTTTTTCCAGTGCTGAATCCCTTCTGGCACTGAAATGGATTCTGTAGTTGAACTTTTCAGATCTGCTTAAAAATATTATCACACCAGCTGTTGGAACTATTGTGAAGCTGAGCAGGCCCTGTGTAGAATTCTGAACAAAGCCTGAATGGCTAGGTTTGGGTTATAGTTCACATTGGTGCGATCGCTCTTATTTTTTTTAAAAAAATTGTCTAATCCTGTGTCAAAATTGAAGTTACTGTGACTTTACGCACCTTTACACCTGTTCCAGTTTTCCGTCACAAAATTCTCTTCCTTTCTGGAGCAATTCCTGCCCTTTTTCAACCCTTCCTTGCTGCCATAATAATAAACTTTTTTTAAAAAAATACAGATTTTTATAAACACTTTGACGCATAGGTACATGTTGTTACTTATGTTAAGGACTATTCCCTCCCCCTTAAATCTTTTAATGGTAAACGGACACTGATTTTGTTTTCTTTGTTGGTGATGTACAGAAAAGTATCTACATCTATTGTAAATTTATAATTTATCATTGTACAAAGAAAGACTTTGCTATTTAATTTTTGTATCAAAATTAAAATTTTGTTTTATTAAAGGGTGTCCCATGGCCATGAGTTCTTTAATAAATCTCATTGTCAGCAGGCTTTGAGTGCTTGAATGCATTTATATGATGGAATGGTTCAGAATGTTGGACTAGGAGAGACACAGGTTCAAATCCCCTCTCTGCCATGGGAGCTCACGGGGTGACATTGGGCCAGTTGCCTCTCTCTTAGCCTAGCCTACCTCACAGGGATGTTGTAAAGTAGAAAAGAGGGATGTATGGACACCATTCTGAGCTCCTCAGAGGAATGGCAGGATACAAATACGTTAAAATAAACCATTACAACAGTCTTGGGAGGTCCACCAGTATTGTCCCCATATCGCAAGAGGAAGAGCTGTTCCTGAAAGAAAGCCGATTTCCCAAGACCCATTGAGTTGTCACACTGGGATCTTGGAGACCCAGGTTCGAATCCCCATTTTGCTGTGGAAGCTCATTAGGTGATGGGCCAATCACACCCTCTCCGCCTAACCTACCTCACAGGGTTTTTGTGACGATAAAATGGAGAGAAGAATGATGTAAGCCACTTTGGCTCCCTATTGGGGAGAAAGGTGGGGTATGTGAAGTAAATAAATAAAAACTGAAGCTGCTCTTTGAGACCTGTCACAGAGCGGCATCAATGTTTATATGTATGCTGCAAACTGCCTCAAGCACCAAATCTGGTGGAGAGGTGGTATATAAGTTAAAGCAAAAATAAGTAAGTGTTGCCTTGGAGTACAACCAACCACATCTTTCTAACCAGTTACATTTTTCTTGGACATCTTTATGCCTCCTAGCAGTAGTGGCTGGTGAGAGTGTCAGTCTAGGTCCTGGTAGACCCAGGTTCAAATCCCCACTCTGCCATGGAAGTACCTTGGGGCCAGTCACTCTCAACCTTGCCTACCTCACAGGGCTGTTCTGAAGAACCTTGCACAGCCTCACATTGAGATACAGCAGGGTGTAGTGGTTAAAGTGTTGGACTAGGATCAAGGAGACCCAGGTTCGAGTCCCCATTCTGCTATGGAAGCTTCCTGAGTGACCTTGGGTTATCCGCACATTTTGAGCCTAACCTCACAGGATTGTTGTTGCGAGGATAAAATAGAGGAGAGGAGAATCCTATAAGCTGCTCTGGGCTCCTATTGGAGAGAAAGGTGTGGCATAAGAGCCAGTTTGGTGTTTTGGTTAAGAGCAGCAGGACTGCTCTTAATCTGGAGAGGCGGGTTTGATTCCCCACTCCTCCGCTTGAAGCCAGATGGGTGACCTTGGGTCAGTCACAGCTCTTCCAGAGCTCTCTCAGCCCCACCCACCTCACAGGGTGTTTTGTTGTGGGGATAATAATAACATACTTTGTAAACCACTCTGAGTGGGCATTAAGTTGTCCTGAAGGGTGGTATATAAATCAAATGTTGTTATTACTATATGGGGACTGTTGATACCTGGAATATACACAGTTGCCAGTACCACAAAAAATCTTGCAGTGGGGAGAAGATAAGAGGGAGACGAAAGTAATTTTATTCACCTGACCTAGATATAGAATAAAAAAGGTGTGGGGGGGGGACCAAACCAGCATCAGAAGACAGACAGAACTACTCAATGGCAACAACATAGTAGCAATTTACATGTGGCAATCCAATCAAAACCATTCACTTTGCTCAATCCTGGTGTAGTGGTTAAGAGCGGCAGGACTCTAATCTGAAGAGGTGGGTTTGATCCCCCACTCTGCTTGAAGCCAGCTGGGTGGCCTTGGGTCAGTCACAGCTCTCTCAGAGCTCTCTCAGCCCCACCCACCTCACAGGGTGATTGTTGTGGTGATAATAATGACGTACTTTGTAGACCGCTCTGAGTGGATGTTAAATTGTCCTGAAGGCCGGTATGTAAATCATATGTTGTTGTTATTTTAATAAAAATATTTACCACAAACCTCCCACAGAATAGAAGGAAAGCGTTCCTGAGCAGGGTATTCACCGGTAGCAAGTGGAGCCTTCTCACACCAGGGATTAGGCAGAGAGGAGACCAGAAAGAGAGTCTTGAGTCCGAAGTGGCTTCAAACCCTTTCATCTCTCCATGGTTTCCTTTGCAAGGAATGAAGGCCTGCTTTCCGCCTTTTCCACCTTTGCCAGGGCCTGTCCAATGACATTTGGCCTCTCAGGGCAGCCGTATTGCCGCACCTGAGTGATTGTAGCCCAGTATCCTCTCTGATTTTCTTAGAGATCCTAGAGTGTGCCTTCTGGGCCATATCTGTCCTTCTATAAATCCTGCTTCCTTCCCCAAGCCTATTGCTTGACTCTCTTATATGAGCAATCTCTTTTCTGATCGTGCAGTTTGTTAGTTCCGATGTGTAGCAGTGGTATGCCCAGTCTTTTTTTTTTATTATTATTATTATTTAGAAATTCATACACCACTTTTGTCCTTGGTGGGGACCCAAATCAGCTTACCACATCATTTCCTCCCTCCTCTATCTGATCCTCACAACAACAACAACAACCCTCAGTGTGCTTCCATGGCAAAGGATGGGTTCGAATCTGGGTCTCCTGAATCCTCATCTGATTCTCCAACCACTACACCACACTGTCTCTCTACAAGATTCTCTTGCAGGTTGAGAATTCAGATTCCACTCCTGACCAGCGTTAAGCAGTGAGCCCTTTCAAAACATGTATTGCTCGCAAGCAGACTATCCTCCCGTCTCATGGCTCAACACATTTCACCCCACATCAAGGCAGTGACGCCACCATTTTCAGCAAACTCCTGTGAGAAAAGAGCCCCCCCTACCACCTTTTGTATTTATCTTTAGCACGTTTCCTGACTGGTACTCCCATTTCCTGAAGGTTATTCTGAGGATGAGAGACATCCTTCCTGAAATTAATTTGAAATCTAATAAGCTGCCAAACTCGACAATGCATGCTGTTTTAAAGGAGGCAGGCCTGTGGGCCCACAATTGCATTCATGTCTCTCGGAGGAAGAGCTCTGTGATGCTCTGAAGCTTGTACTTTCTCAGCAATGGAATGCTGCCCTGGGCGACAACTATCTCTTTGGGAAGAGCAGTTGTGTTAGCGGCTGGGGAAAACAGTGTCAGAAGTGCTAAGGATGCTTCAAGCGCAATCCAGTTCCCTTCCATAGCTCCTTCTTTGCTCATGAGCTTCATTTCAGATTTTAGGGACAAAGCTTGCAGCAATATTCAAAGGCTTGCCCTTGGTTAGATTCAAAGATTCACTTGCAAAGACAGCTTTTCTTTCTGTCGATGTTCTTCTTTTGTGATTATTGCTCACATTAATCAGAAATGCAAGCTACCCAAGGAATAATGGCATGTTCTCAAATATGGGACTGGGGACAACAGCAGTCAGCTCTGTGGCCCTCAATATCCGAGTAGTGTACTTCCTGGGTAGGAGATTTTGCACCTGCTCTGATCAGTTGTGGCTTTGAGGGCCGCTGATTGGTCATGTGCTACTTCAGATTCTAATTTAATTTATTAAATTTTTAACCTGTCCTCCCTGCGAACAGGCTCAAGTCAAGTAACAACATTGTTAGACTACAATAACAATAAAAACAGTATTAATAATACAATACAAAGTAGAAAACACAGTTTAAAACCATAAAAACCTCTCCAATAGCAGCAAAGATGTTAAGACTCTACACCTCTTCAGCAATCGGAGGGGGTAGGGCAGGCAGTTCATAGATGTTTCAGATAAAGTGCGGACCAAGGCCATAGCAGAGAAGCAGACCGGGTAGCCTGCCCAGACCTCAACCACTGCCATAGGCCTGGAGGAACATCTCCATCTTGCAGGCTCGGCGGAACTGTAATAAGTTCCGCAATGCCCTGGTCTCGACAGAGAGTTCCACCAGGCCAGTGCCAGGGCCAAAAAGGCCCCGGCCCTCGTTGAGGCTAGGCGAATATCCTTGGGGCAAGGGACCACCAGAAGATGTTGATCTGCTGAACAAAGAGCCCTCTGGGGAACATATGGTGAGAGGCAGTCCTCTCGCTTGAGGGTTTGGGGAAGCGTGTGGGTTCGGAGAAAGTCCTGTTGCCAGTGGCTGGAGGCAAAAGTGGGTAGGGATATAGTTTAGCAGTTAGAGTGTTCGGCTAGGATCTGGGAGACCCAGGTTCGAATCCCCATTCTGCCATGAAAGCTCACTGTGTGAACTTGTGCCAGTCACACCCACGCAGCCTAACTTACCTCATGGGGTTATCGTGAGGATAAAATGAAGGCGAGTTGAATGACATAAGCCATGTTGAATCCCAAATAGTTCAGGGTTAGGAAGAAAGTTGATTCATTTGAAATGTGGTGCTGGAGGATAGTTTTACAGACACCACGGATGTCCGAAGACACAAATAAGTAGGTTCTAGATCAAACAGTCTGAATTCTCCCTAAAATGAAGAAACTGAGGCTGTTTTACTTTGGTCACATCATGAGAAGACAAGACTCGCTGATTAAGACAATAAAACTACAAAAAGCGGAAGGCAGTAGGAAAAGAGGAAGACCTAAAAAGAGATGGCGGGACTTGATAAAGAAGTCACAGACTCCAGTTCATAAGATCTGAACAAGGTTGTTAATGACTGGATGTTCAGAAGGTCATTAATTCATAGGGTCACCTTAGTTGGAAGTGACTTGATGGCACATAACACACACAGGGTTAGGTGGAGTATACATGAAATGCATAAATACATTTCACTGGGGATAAGGCCAAACGTTCGTTTTGGTTGGAGGAAATTCATGTTTGGCGATGAACATGTAGGTGAAAATTCGCTTTAATTTGAACAACAGCAGGTTTCTTATAGTTCTAAGCAAAACTAAACATCCAAAAACCTTCTTGTTTTTCTCCCATGCTTAAAAACGAAGCGCTTCCTCAGAATAAATACCTGTTGATCAACAGCCACAAAAATCTTTGCGTTGCAGATTGAAAAACAAGAAAATAATGACATCTAGTGGTAGGTTAGGAGATGGTTTGATATACTCCAAAGAATTAGGAAGGAATAAATAGGCAGAGTTCTGTGAGTGGGCTGCATTCTTTCAAACTGCAAGTGAGAGGCCCTGTGTAGAGAAACTTCCTAACATTTAAAATTTCCCTGCAAGTGGAAAGGTAGCACACCAGGGGCTGAGCTTTCTCCATCAGGTGGAGGTCTTTCACATTAACTACTACGTGAACAATTTAATTGACAATGCCAGGAATTGAACCTGGGACCGTTTGCATGCAAAGCAGATGCACAACCACTGAGGGCCAAGCTACAAGTGACGAATGACACTTGAACAGCAAGTGGATTGAGTGGAGGACAAGTGAACAGGGAGAAATACACTTGCTGTTCAAGTGTCATTCGTCACTTGTAGCTTGGCCCTGAGAGACAGGCTTTCAATTACAGTGTTATGGTTCTTGGTTCTTAATGGGGGGAAGCTTTCCTCCTTAAATTTTCCCAAGCAGTTAAAAGCACCAGAAGAAGAGCGTGCTGTCAAGTTGCAACCAACTTGTGCGGCAAGGCGTTCCGGCCAAGAGGCAAGCAGAGGGGGTTTGCTATTGCCTTCCTCCGCATAGCAACCCCAGTCTTCCTTGTTGGGTTCCCATCCAAATACTGACCCTGGCTGACCCTGCTTAGTTGCTAAGTGCTGACATGCTTGGACCAAGCTGGGCTTTATGGGCTGCTGAAAAAAGCTCCAGAGCAATCTGCAAAATAAAGAAGCAACACTCCTAGAGAAATTAGCTGCCATTCTCTTTCCATCTATCCAAACATCCCTCTAGAGTTTTTTGGTTTTGCCCTCACTTCTGCTTTCCAAATATATACTATCATCAGGAGGTTGGAGGAGGGCGCCATGTAATGATGTCACTTCTGGTTACACCAGAAGTGACATCATCACATGAAGGCCAATTCTTTAATCAAAAGTGACATTATGGCACAGGGCACGGGACCATGCACAAGGCCATTTCCCCGGGGCTGCCTGCCAATTGCAGCGATCTCCGGGCAGCCTGCCTCTTCCCAGCAATTGCTAGCGATCGATGGGCAGAGAGACAAATTGCCAGGAGTTTGCCTACCTCCAAGGGGCACCTGGCAAGCATCAGGCACACCTCTACCAATAGGTAGTAGATTGAGTGGTGGGAAGATTTATTCTGCCTGTCCACTACCATCTGATTCCTAAAAGTTTGCCTCCGATTATCCTTTGCCTTATCTCCTCCATCATGATCTCTGACTCAAAGCCAGAATATTTAAATTTCCTTGTTTCATCACTCTCCCAGGCCTCTTTATGGCAAACTGCACACGGAACCTTCCCAAAAGTGTCCCATAAAGTTCCAAATTCTTGGAAGAGGCAGGAAACTTGTCAGACTTCAAGAAACTCTGTAGGGCATGCAGGACTTCCTTCCTCTTTCAAGAGTTTGAAACCTCTGGAAAAGCTAAGGAAACCTTGGAGGGCACATGAAATTTGTCACACTATTTTAAACAGAGGTGGGAGGAAGCAAGTAAACATGGAGTGGTGGTGTCTTTGGCTCCCAGGAAGGAATGTGGGGGGAGAAAGATGGCTTGAAGTTTGGCTTGCCAACTCGGGATTGGGCAATTGCTGGAGGTCTCAGGGTGGAGCCTGGGGAAGGCACAGTTTGGGGAGGAGACAGACCTCAGCAGGGTGTAATGCCATACAATCCACCCTTCAAATGAGCCATTTGGGGGAACTGATCTCTGCCATTTGGGGCTCAGTTGTAATTCTGGGAGATATCCAGGTCCTTCCTGGGGGTTGGCAACCTTACTTGAGGTAGCAAAATGTATTGAGCCAGCCCTGTGGGCCATATTCTCATGCTGTACATGAGGAAGAGACCTGGAGGAAGAGAAAATGCACATGGTTTGCCCTTGACAGCCTGAGCTTTTTTTTCCCCCCCAGGCTCTAAAAAAGATTAACATCTGGTTGTGTCTTTCAGGGAAGCTATTACAACCGAAAGATCCCCGAGAAGATTTTCTTGTGACTCACAACACAAAACATCCAAACTTTCCTGGGGCCATCAGTGAAAATAGCTTCTCCCCTCTCCAAAAAGAGTTTAGAGGCTTGCCGAAAGAGATTCCAATTAACCCCCAAACAACAGAAGAAAGTTTGAGGACACTGAATGACCAATTGATTGAAAGACTGGATGGAGGACCTGGAATCTCCATCTGAAAGCACGCCTTAAAACTATAAGAACCGCAACAAAGGCGTGTCTCAACCTACTCACCATTGAGGCTCTTTGCTTCTTGTTAAATCAATGGCCAGACCGCCAAATAAAATAATCCTTCAGTTTGAAAACCAAAATCTGCACTGCAAAGAGACTGGAGGGCCCCCCTTTTTCATTAGATAATATCCAAAAATAGCTAGATCTTGTCAGTGCAAGAAAATGCTTCAAAATATGCACCCTCTCCTGATATATTGGAGTTCTCTTGTCCAGGAGCACAATTTGAATTCCAGCAAATATGGAAATGAATTCAAGTGAATTCCAAACTGGAATGCATTCCGAAGAGGTAACTGTGTTAATTGGTTGCAACCAAAATAACAAAGAGCCTCAGGGCATCTTATAGCCTAACAAATTCATGATGGTTTAATAATTCCAGAGGAGTAGCTGTAGTGCTATGGAAATAAAGGGTGTTGCAAAGATTAACAAGATTTTATTGCAGCATACACATTCATAGACTAGAGATCATGTTGAATTTATTTATTTACTTTCCAGTCCACCTTTCTTGCTGAGACTCAAAGTGGATCCCATAATTTGAAAAATAATGTAATAAAGAAAGTGTAACACATACAGGCATTGCAAGTGGACTACAAAATTAGAGCACAATGCAAAAAGGACACAGTAACATAACAAACTACACAATAGTAAACAAGATTTTAAAATGGAGGGTAATGAAAGCAGTAATATGTAGATGAAGCAGAATAATAAAGTTCAATGATAAAATTTTAACACCATGCAGAAAAAGTACGATAAATGCAATAAACAGCGCAACGAAAATTACTTATAATCTTTCACAGGCATTAAAACTACAGCCCTGTTCTCTTTATAAAACGCCCTCCTGAACAATTTTGTTTTATGCGCTCTGCAGAATGAAAGAAGCTAGTTCACGAGATGGGAGCCAGAGAAGAGGTCTCTGAAATGTACCTGAGTCCACAAAAGCTTGTGCTCAATAAAATCACATTCATCTTCAAGGTGCCACTAGAATAAAATTTATTACAGCATAAACTCTCATGACTTATTTTGTTGGATGTGCAAGTCTTACATTTACTTGGTAGAGACGTTTATACCTGGAGCTGGGAGTGGGCAGTTATTACAAAAAACAATACCCCCCATCAGAGCTGGCATCAGCACACCTTAAGGTGGGACATCTGCCAGGACCCAGAGCTGATGGCAGGGCCCACTCTTGGTGACCCCTTACCCGTACACCTCCCTGCTACTTGCCTGTGTGCCCTTCTGTGTGTGTGTGTTATGTGCCATCAAGTCACCTCCAACCTATGATGACCCTATGAAGGAAAAACCTCCAGAACATCTTATCATTAACAGACTTGCTCAGATCTTGCAAACTGGAGGACGTGGCTTCTTTTATTGAGTCCAGCCATCTCATTTTAGGTCTTCCTCTTTTCCGACTGCCTTCCACTTTTCCTAGTATTATTGACTTGTCCAGAGAATCTTGTCTTCTTGTGATGTGACCAAAGTACAATAACCTCAGTTTTGTCATTTTAGTTTCTAGGGAGAATTCAGGCTTGATTTGATTTGATTTGACAAGTACCCACTTACTTGTCTTTTTGGCTGTCCAGGGTATCTGCAAAACTCTCCTCCAGCACCACGTTTCAAATGAATCGATTTTCTTCCTGTCAGCTTTCCTCACAGTCCAACTTTCACATCCATACATAGTAACGGGGAATACCATAGTTTGGATTATCTTGAACTTGGTTCCCAGGGAGACATCTTTAAGGATCTTCTCTAGCTTCCTCACAGCTGCTCAATCTCCTTCTGATTTCCTCATTGCAGTCTCCCTGTTGGTCGATGACTGAGCCAAGGAATAGAAAATCTTGGACAATTTCAAATTCCTCATTGCTCTTCCCTACCCATTCCCTTAGAAGAGCCCCACCACTCATGCAACCAGTTTCCCAGCATTGATGAGGAAATGTATGCAGGAGATACTACCAGCTGCACATACCAGTGACAGAGCTGTTGTAGAAAAGGCATGAATATGGTGCAGGCAGTGGGAGGGCCTGTGAGCTGAGGAAGGATGCAGTCAGGTGGGGAGACACACAGATGGGTGGACAGAAAGAGGGACATGAGGGGAAACTGAGGATTGATGGAAGGGGCCCCTGGGCACTGTCTTCCAAGCTCCTCCCCAAACCTAGAACTGGCACTGCCCCCAATGACACACAATGCCCAATCTTTGGAATTAATTGCTGCTAATCTGACTCCTTCCAGTTTGCTTAATTATGTGCTTAATTGATGTCGAATCCTATGTGGGTGGTGGCAGAGAGTACCATCAAGTCATAGTTGACTTATGGTGACCCCTGGTGGAGTTTTTTATTGGAAGAGACTAAGGGTCACTCTAAAGTTACTAACTTCATGATTTCTCCACGGAGCCAACCCAGACTTGTGCAGACACACAGCAGCTTTGGGGAATGGCTTGCATAAAAAAAGGAGAGCCCAAATGGGCTCAGAAAGCTGCCACCAGGGGAGGGACAGCTCCTGTCTTTCTGCCAAGCTTCCCCATCCCCATACAAAAAGAGTGTGTGGGGGGGTTCCCATTTTGTCTGCTGTACTTGGAGGCATTTTGTGCACATGAGGCAGCAGAAATGGGAAAACTGTCCCCTTCTCACTGTTTTTGCATGAGGGTGGGGAAGCTTGGGAGAAAGGGAGGAGCTCTCCTTCCTCTGGCGACAGCTTTCCAAGACCATTTGGGTTCTCTTTTAATGCAAACCATTCACCAAAGCTATTGTGTGTCTGCTTCGTGGAGAACTCGTGAAGGAAGTAACATTTAGAGTGACCCTATCAGAGGTGGTTTGCCATTGCCTGCCTCTGCAATCCTGATCTTTGTTGGAGGTATCCCATCCAATTACTAACCAAGACCGACCCCGCTTAGCTTCCAAGATCTGGCAAGATCGGGCTCACCTGTGCTATCCAGATCAGGACAGAATCCTATGCTATGAGAATCTTAAAAAAAGAAATTTGAAAGAAAAGAACAAAAATAATGCGGGGCTTTCAGAATCTAGAAGAGAAGCAAAGATTGAGGGCTGTCTCAAGCCATACAGTTCTGAAAACTTAAAGGTGCTCACATTTTCAGGTGGTTTCTCATATCCACCCCCCTCTGCTCAATCATTTAAAAAGAAGATGCTGCTAGAAGACTTCATTAACAAAACTCTCACAGTGTTATGTCTAATCTGGCTCTGGGAATCCCAGTTAATGGGAGAACACTAAACTCCACCTGTGTGCATTCATACATCACATGTAATCAGCATGATTTTCGCACCAGGATTCTTCCTCCATTGCACTCTGCCCAAGAAGAAAGGGGAGATGAGCTGCATGCGCAAGAGTCCCCCAACAAGCCAGGTTTGCGCACATTTGGACTTCACCACCAAGGTTTGTGGTGTCTGAATGCAGCTGTAGCATCTTTAGAGCTTTGGTGGATGTACAACGGCTCTGGCAGAATACGACTGTCTGTTCTGTACCGGAGTCACACCGTCTCTTTCCATGGCTTGTTCTTCTCCACAGCCTGGCCTGCTGGCCTCCTGTTGGTCTTTTCCCTGTTGAACAGATGGGGCCTTCTGTGTGTCAGACCGTGGCAGTTAGATCCCCAAGTACTTCACTGCAGACATTCAGGTGTATGAGTTAAAGTTACTTTATTAGAGATCCATCAGTATCAAGATGCTTAGACAGTGGCATTGGCAGAAGTGATGCAAAGGGAGAAAGCAATGCTAATTATAGGGGAGTGCTCCTGCCCTTGGGATAGGGACTGTTAGGATTTGGGCATGAAGGGCTGAAGGATGGGTGAAAGAGGGGAAGGGGGAAGAGAATGAGCTTATTACAGTTCTCAGGGAAAGCTGGCTTCGGCTGGTACTTCAAGGCCACGTTCTCAAGCCGGCAGGGAAAGTGAAAGCAAAGCACCTGCAAGATAAGCAGCCAACAGCCAAGTGGTAACTATGTTCCCCTTACACATTCTCAGAGGCTCAGAACATTAGACATACAGACAATTATGGCAGATATGCAGGGGTGTATCTGACACTATGGCCTTGAAAAGAATTGTCCGTGATTGCACCCTCTCCTTTGCATAACGCGAATATGAATCTCTTACCTTCCAATGCTGAGTTTGGATTCGCGTTGCAGGAAGCAGATAGCATGTCTTTGTACTTCTCAGATTATCCAAACCAGAGCAACACCCTTCTAAGCCCATTGACTTCAATGGACTTAAACCTTCTTAGGACTGCATCATGCCAAGCCAGGTCTCGTCCTTTAAAAAAAATGAAAAGCAGATGTAGGGTTGCAATAGGCAGGGTTGCCTGGCAAATATCTGGAAATTTGAGGGTGGTGCCTGTGGAAGGAGAAGTCTGGGGAGGGATTTCACCTAGAATCTATGGTATACCATAGAGCCTGCCTTCTGAAGCTGGCATTTTCTCCAGGGGAGTTGATCTCTCCAATCTGGAGATCAGTTGTAATTCCAGGAGAAGTCCAGACCCCCACTTGAGGTTTCCAACCCTAGCAAGAGAGAGTGAAGAAACAGCAAGAGGAAGAAGCTGCTTAGTCCTTGGACTGATTGCCCACATAATATTACCCCCAAATTCTTTTATCCCACTGGAGAATGTATATATGTATCCATATCGTGTCCTCCTTCTGCAGAAGGAAGTATGGGGGGGAAGGATTTCTGAAGGGGGAAATGGAGGGTGGTGAAAGGGTTAAGAATCCCCTTCTCCTACCAATCCTCTGCTCAGAATTGCAACTCTTGTTTTTCCTTTTTAAGAAAGTCATACTATTGCAAGATCAATTTTAGTCATGGGCCACCTTTTGGTTGCTTCTTTGAACGCTGGCGAAGCACTAAAGACATTTTTGCAATTGAAAGCTCATACCCTGGTTGGTCTTTAAGGTGCTACGGGACCCAAATCTTGCTCTTCTACTACAGACCAATATGGCGACACATCAGAAAAGGTCCACCAGATGTCAGTATTGAACAGGAAAAGCCAAGGGGATTCTCGCCTAGCAAAGGAAAACTTTCAAATGACTATTTTTAAAAATATTTTTTATTTTCAATAGTTTTTCAGGTTTATAACAAAAACGTGTACAACTTATAACAAGTAATATGATACAGGTACTTATTTAACACTTACTTGATAACGTTTCTATCATTACCCTATTTTTACCCTAGTTGGGGGGGGGGATTTACTCTTTAAAATAAATCGTCTTTGTAAGCTTCAAGCTATTGCTATCTTTGAAATTCCATTAACTTCTTGGAGCGTCCCATTAATGTGTAAAAACGTAAAGTAATTAACATTTGGAAAGCTCAGGTCTGAAAATTATTAACTTGTCTGTGAAAGAACTTTATATTGACTTGAAACTCCACTGAAAATTCCGTCGTTACACTACAATAGACTTAACAGTTTGAGGCTACGATTAATAGTTAATATTAATTAACATTAATATATTAATTTGGAACGGTTAATTCAGATATGTAACGGGGTGTTTCTAATGGCAACAAGTAACTTGCTGACTTAATGGTTGGTATTTAATATGGAACTGCTGCCAACTGCAATTCTGTACTCTTCATATTTAATTTTAATTGGACTCTACTACTAATTATCTTACTATATAATTGAGTAAGCGTATTTCAGACAACTCACTTTATAACCTGGTGCACCACCAGAGGGCGTTGCCATGGAGGAAAGCCTAGGCAGGACATTATGTTCCTCCAGAAAAGTTGTCATGGTGGGGAGCCCAGGCCGGGAGCAGGATGGGAGCAGGTGGCAATGCCCACCTCCCACCTTCACCCAGCTGGCATTAGGAGTGAGGCAGGTGGCAATGTCCACCCCCTGCCTTCACCCAGCTGGTATTAGGAGCGGAGCAGATGGCAATGCCCATCCCCCACCTTAACCCAGCTGGTATTAGGAGTGGAGTAGGTGGCAATGCCCTACCCTGCCTTAACCCAGCTCGTATTAGTGGCGAAGCAGGCGGCAATGCCCACCCCCTACACCTTAATCCAGCTGGTATTAAGAGCAGAACAGATGGCAGTGCCCGCTGCCCACCTTAACCCATCTGGTATTAGGAGTGGAGTAGGTGGAATTCCTCTCTCACCTTAAAACAGCCGTTATTAGGAGCAGAGCAGGTGGCAATGCCACCCCGACCTTAACCCAGCTGGTATTTGGAGCACTTGGCAATGCCCACCCCCTTCACCCAGCTGGGATCAGAAGCAGAGCAGGTGGCTTTGCCCACCCACTGCCTTAACCCAGCTGTTATTAGGAGCTGAGCAAGAGGCAATGCCCTCACCCTCCTTAACCCAGCTGGTATTAGAAGCAGACCAGGTGGAATTTCCCCTCCCATCTTAACACAGCTGTTATTAGGAGTGGAGCAGGTGGCAATGCCCACCCTCACCCTTAACCCAGATGGGATCAGGAGCACAGCAGGTGACAATGTCCATCCCCCTTCACCCAGCTGGGATCAGGAGCAGATCAGATGGCAATGCCTACCCTCCTTCTCACAACTGGGGGCAGGAGTGGAGCAGGTGACAATGCCCCTCTGCCTTAACTCAGCTGGTATTAGGAGTGGAGCAGGTAGCAATGCCCTCCCCTGCCTTAACCCAGCTGGTATCAGTGGCAGAGCAGGTGGCAATACCCACCCCCTGCTATCACCCATTTGGTATCAGGAGTGGAGCAGGTGGTAATGCCCACCTCGTGCCTTCATTTGGCTGGGCTTAGGCGCAAAGCAAGAGGCAATGCCCTTCCTCCCTTCACCCAGCTAGGATAAGGAGCAGAGCAGGTGGCAATACCCGCCCTCTTCATAAGCCACTGAGCAGGCGGCAATGCCCACCCTGCATTCACCCTTCTGGAGTCAGGAGCCAAGCATGCAGCAATGCCTGCCCCCCCTTCAACCTGCCAGAATCAGGAGCAGAGCAGGTAGTAAAGCCCTCTGCCCACCTTCACCTGTCAGGATCCGGCATGGAGCAGGAGGCAATGCCTGTTCCTCCCTTCACCCAGCAGGGAGCAGGTGGCAATGCCCACTCCTCTTCACCCAGCTGGGATCAGGCTCAGAGCAGGCGGCAATGCCTGCCATCCTTCACCCAGCCATAGTCAGGTACAGAACAGGAAGCGGTGCCCCCCTTTACCCTGCATGTATCAGGCACGGAGCAGGTAGCAAAGCCCACCACCCCTTCACATGGCTGAGATCAGGCAGATCAGGCATGGAGCAGTTGACAATGCCCACCCTCCTCCTTCACCAGCTGGAATCAGTGACAGAGGAGGAGCGAATGCCTGCCTGCCTGCCCTCCCCTTTCTAGAGCCTGTTGTATTCCCCCCCCCCCACAATGGTCTTTGTTGCTAGTAATATATATATTTGCTCTTTATATATGAATACTTACAACCACTCCATAATCTACGTTTATTTTTGTACAAGATGGGTAGCTGTGTTAGTCTGTCTTTAGCAGTAGAAAAGAGCAAGATCCAGTAGCACCTATAAGACTAACACAATTTGTGGTAGGGTAGGAGCTTTCATGAGTCACAGAAAGAAGTGAGCTGTGACTCACAAAAGCTCATATCCTACCACAAATTTTGTTAGTCTTATAGGTGATACTGGGCTCTTGCTTTATTTTTGTATGTATACTTTATATGGCTAGAGGTACACAGACTGGGCAAAGTATTTCCAAAACATGCAAAGAGATGAAATTTGGTACACACAAAAAGGGGTTGAGCTCCTGATGTGTCAACAGATCTTGTGAACAGGGCTATAGTCAACCATGGTTAGGAGCACAGGAAACTGTGTATCTTTACTGAACCCTGCTTATATAGGTTTTAAACCAATCTAGCAGCCTCGAGTTCTCCCAAACTACTCTCAGGGGTTGTAGTTCAATGTAGGTACTGAGAATTGTGTGCTCAAGGATGCCTGCCTCCTTTCAGAGTTACAGTTCTCACAGTTCCTTGGGGGTGAAGAAATTTAAGTCTATAGCATAAACATCCCTTAAGCCAGCAATGAAAGGTAAATGTGTGCCAATAAATTAGTTAACATGGAGTTCTCATGGGAACGGAATATGGAGTAATTCTTGCACTCCCTGGAACAGTAGCAGCCCATGTTTCCAGGTGGAAATTGCTGTGTTAATGTTAGTAGGCTGACTCATATTCAAACCCCAGGCAGCCCTCTTGCTATGGGAAATCATACCAGGGTCTTCTGAACGAGAGTGCAATACATAAAGGATTTGACAAATATTCAAAAAATACAAAAAGAGAAGGCTACAAGTTGTTCTTTTCATGGCAACAGGATTTCAATAACTCTCCCTTCCTCGATGCATAATAAACGAATCTGAAAGTCAGAAATCTACCTGTTTTAAATTCAATCAAAAAGAGATAAAGGTCAGCATATCTGAGAAATACATCCAGTGGAATTTTTAATGGATCCAAAGGTGGCATGCTGTGTGAACGGCCAGTAGTAAGAGCAAAGGGTTCATGGCACATCCAGGAGTGGACAGAAAACCAATATAAGGATTTTAAGGAGGGACTTTCCCTGCTTAGAAAGGCGAGTGATATTCACGGAAGGGTGCCGGAAAAGAAGTGGTGGAGGAGGCACGGTGCGGCAATGGAACACCACAGAGGAGGACGTTGCGGTAGATAAAGCAAGGAGGAGCCACCATATTCAGAGGCAGTCAGCCTCTGAGTATCCATGCTAGGATTCCAGTTTCGAGATTCTTTCTCAAGGAACAATAGTCATAGCTCAATATTTACAACTCATAGTCATTCTATGGTCTTGGACGATTTCGTCCCCAGTGTCAGAGAGTATCTTGTTCCTTGAGAAAGAATCTCAAAACAGGAATCAAGCTAGCAGCCTGTCCGGACAGGGGCAAACAGACTAGTTGAGATCTTATACCTCGTGTCCTGCGGTGCGGGGACGGCTATATACTCATGGAGCAGGATATTGTCAACACTGTGGTACCTAAATAAAAAATCGGAGAAGGCCATTTACTGAGGAATTAGGACATCTGGCACTTACCATACAGTAGAGAACTGCCCACATTGTGAAATGCTATCAAGCAATTTTGGATTACTGTCCCTCTAATTTTAATCAACAGGAACTTGTAGCACAACGGTTTATATTCATCTATTATTTATTGTGAACTATTTATTGTTATATTTCTTGTATATTTCTTGTATATTTAATCTTGCAGTTGAGAATATGGGGTAGGGGTGCCAGACCCTCGGTGGGAGTGGGGGATCCCCCCCTCACCCCCACACCCCACACCCACTTACCTGGCCAGCAGGGGGCGTGCACCCTCTGTGCATGCTCCCCTGTGGAGCTGTGCGTGCCTGCGGAACAGGCTCAAATTGAGCCGCTGTGGAGTGCAGGAGCGCTCCTGCGTGCCGCAGCATCCCAAAATGGGCCCAATCTGCACCAAAACAGGCCCAATCCATGGCTGTTTTGGCGCAGATTTTGGGGTGCCGTGGTGCACAGGAGTGCTCCAGCGCTCCACAGCGGCTCAAAATGGGCCCAATCCGGGCCAAAATGGGCCCATTTTGAGGCACTGTGGAGTGCAAGAGCGCTCCTGCGCTCCACAGCGCCTCAAAACGGGCCCGATCTGTGGATGCGTTTTGGGCCGCTGTGGAGTGCAGGAGCATTCCTGCAGTCCATGACAGACACCAACGCGAGCCCCTGCAGAACGTGGGCAGGTTAGGGGGGTGGCGGTGTGATGACATCACTTCCTGGAAGTGACATCATCACACTTTGAGGGAGTGCTTCATGCGCACGCACACCCCATCAAAAAAGAGGTAAAAGCCAGCCCCCGATCCCCCGCCGGGAGATTGAGGGGGCCTGGCAACCCTAATATGGGGGACTATGTGTATCTATGGATGAACTAGTACTGTAAATTAATGAATAAAATTTCTGGTGCTAAATAGCCATCACTTTGTGTATGCCGGTGGCTAGCAATGTGAATAGTTGTAGTTGTATCCAATATAGATTCGCTGTTATTTATGTTTTTAGCACTTGCACTTTAAAATAGTTGGAAAAGACTTTGCTGCTGTTGATTACATTCTGAGGGGATGTGGTGTCTATTGGTCTGTTGGCATATGCCTGCATGAGTCCCTAGTTGTGGTTTTGCATCTTCTGGGCATGGAGCTGGGGGCACTGGGGAGGGGGGGAGGTCGTTATGAATTCCCTGCATTGTGCAGGGGGTTGGACTAGATGACCCTGGAGGTCCCTTCCAACCCTATGATTCCAAGACTTATGGCAACCCCATAGAGATTTCAAGGAAAGAATTGAATAGAGGTGGTTTATCATTACCTGTTTCTGATCAGGATTAATTTTCATTTATGATACAACCTTTGAAGATTTTTTAGAAAGCGAATGAGTCTGTTTTCATACTGCCACATCCCTAGACGTTATTGATCCCTACTGAACATCATTTATTAAACCTGGATGGTCTAATATTCTGTCTAAACAAGGCCTTATAACACCATCTCTTTTCATGCTTGGTGTATATTGTCATAACCAAGACATTTCTATGGAAATCACTTTCCTATTTCCTCTGGCAAATGTTAGCTTTCAGTTCCAGCGCCATAACCGTTTCATAAGCTTTGCTTTGCATTATTCCTCACCAATTAATATTTAAACATTTTCCTTTCTGTTAGAGGACCACAGCTTCTCAGTAGTGTATGAATAATATGGTGCTATTGGAAAATATTGGAAGATGGTTAATCTATAGAAGACCATAGATTCATGCAATTTTTAACCCTTTATTGACATTCAAAAGGAGTATAATTGTAAAGGTGTGTTCGGAGAGTGAGATCAGCATAGCAAACTCCCCGTCTGATCGATACATGTTCATTAGTCTCTCCCTGTGCAATCAAGAATCCCAAAAAACAATATCCCCAATTTACCGAGGAATATATTCAAACAAATGGGCACAGGTTGGAGGCAGAGTTGCCTCTTCAGGCCTCTTCCGCGGACATACATTTTGCTCCCTTGGGACATTTGAAGAGGATGCATGTAAAACATCTGAAGAAGGGAGCTTTCACTCTCTAAAGCTTATACCTTGAACATCTTGTTCACGGTATACCTCTAAGGTGCCACTGGACTCAAATCCTAACGTACAACATCATTTTCAATCGCTTAATCAAATCATGTTCCTTCTAGCCTTGAGATTCTACTGTTCTTTCTTTCTTTTGCAAATGAGCTGCTTGCTTTAATACATAGATGAGCTTTAATTATAACTAAATCTTATTCCACCCATCAACCCCCTGAATACCACAAAACTATGACAAGGACATGGACAATTTTCTTTGTTCCAATACCAATAAGTGAGATTTTCAATGTACTAACATATATGCATGGTCATAATACCCTTTAATGTCAAGGGCAGCCCTCTTACATTATATACAAATAGTCTGAGTTCAAGGGAAATAGAGACACTTAAAGCTATAGTGTAACCTCATTCAGAAATAAAGAAACTTCAATGTCAGTTTCAGTAATTACAAAAAGATCTATTAAACAACTTAATTTGGTATGCGTTCAAGTACCCTTACATAAATACTTCTAAAGTATACATATGTTTTCTCCCCCAGCGTACTTAGTGCATAAATTCTGAAGATAAGTCCTTGTTGATTCCAATAGAACAGTGGAAGGAAACGCTGTTCAGAAAAGTGGTGGTTCTTCCCTCCGCCTGTGTGCGGTACAGAGATATGTTGATTCTTACAGAGTTGTTTCTTTGTCCTTCTGTTCTGCAGAATCAACAAGGACTTATCTTCAGAATTTATGCACTAAGTACGCTGGGGGAGAAAACGTATGTATACGGTCTTTAGAAGTATTTATGTAAGGGTACTTGAACGCATACCAAATTAAGTTGTTTAATAGATCTTTTTGTAATTGACTGAAACTGACATTGAAGTTTCTTTATTTCTGAATGAGGTTACACTATAGCTTTAAGTGCCTCTATTTCCCTTGAACTCAGACTGTTTGCATTACTAGCTTGTTCGATTGGGAGTGCCTCTCTTTTGTATCCTCCTACATTATATGGCATACATAAGATATTAGCAGAAACTGGAACATTTACCTAACCAATGCGGACTAGGATGGCAAAGCTAAAATAGACTATAAAAAGTACATCAGTGGTCCACCTGATGGAGGGCTTAATGGAGCTAAGGCACCTGATTTGTCAGTCCTGATTGGCCTGAGGAAGGGGAGAACACATCCCAGTCAGTTGCAAGGGATGGGATGCTCCCAGAGGAAAGCAGGGGATAGAATTTTGTCCTTGGCATCTACAGAGGCAAGTCTGTGTCTCCTTTATCCCAGTGCATTCCGAGTGGTTGCCATGGCAATGGCTGTCGTGCCCATCACTAATCTGGGAAGCAGGGCTCCTTCCCTTCCAACTGACTTTTGGTGAAAGGGTGCCCCTCCTCCAGATAACTGGGAAATGACTGACCTGGTGCCCTGAGTTCTTTGGCTCCATCCGGTGTGGTGGGAAGAGGAGGAGCAGGAGTGTATGAGACCAGCAGCCAGACTCGGGAGGTTTCTTCTGCCACGGGCTCCAGGGCCAAAGGAGGCTTCCTCCAGCCCAAGCGGCCACCAGCTTCATTCGCTGCTTGCCAGTTTATTTTGATAGCCACACTTGGAAGCCGAATACTGAACTAGAAGAATTTAATTATTCAGAAATTTTATATGCCTCCTCTCCAAAGAACGTGCTCGAAGTGGCTCATAAAGTAAAAAAAGACAAAATCACAAGAAAGCATAAAAACAATTCAAATTAACAACTCAGGAAAGGCCAACCTGTTCCCATCCAGAACATTAAAAGGCCTTAAAGGGGCCTCAAAAACAGGCTAGAAGCAAACATTAAACTCTTATTAACAAAACGTAATTTGGTAAACCTAGCCGGAAGAGGGACCTGTGATGAAGAATCCTTTGGGGCGTGTTTCCAATACAACAGTTACCAGAGGTGGATTGGCCACACCCTTTCCTGATTACACCCCTCAATGGGAGAAGGAGTGGCTAGTGGCAAGGGCTGTGATTCTCTCATGGGGTGGTCCAAGGCAAGGTGAAGAGAATCTGTCTGGGCTGGGGTCCAAACCAGCAAGGTGACCACTGTAAAGGGAAGCAGTCCCCAGGCCATCAACCCAGCCACCTTACTGGCCAACCCACTCCTGACACTTACCTTCAACTGGCTCTAAGAGTACCACAAGAGTCTGCAGCTTGAGTTACCCTCCCTCACAGAAACAGAAAACATGGGTGGCCTCACCCCTGTTATCCCATCAACTCAAACCATTGACTATCCAGCCCAATTAGAAACCCAGTAAACACGTGGCCAGATATTCAGCAGTTGTTAAAGAACAAACCAGTCTTGACAAATAATAGTTATTTTCTGATTCGCCTTCAGTAATTCGCGGCACACTTGAAGAGTTAGTTCGAAAGCTAACTTCCCCATGAAGTGGACGGAAATGTACAAGTGTCACTAAATCCCAACCCCTCTGTTCAAAGCCAATTCTGCCTCCAAAAGGTTCCTTTTGAAAGAGGTGGATATATTTGTCGTGTCCGAAGCTGGGAGAAAAACAGCTGTAAGGATGATTTTGAGCGGGAAATTTGTAAACCAAGAAAAAGTAACTCAGCACCTTTATAGGTATTAACCTATAAAGCCCTATGTGGACTGGGACCGGTGTATCTGTGGGACTGCCTCTCCCCATATGAACCCCAGAGGACTCTCCGTTCCAGTGAGAAACATCTGCTGAAGGTCCCTGGCCCCAGGGTGGCTCGCCTGGCATTGACCAGGGCCAGGGCCTTTTCAGTCCTGGCCCCAGCCTGGTGGAATGCTCTGTCTAATGAGACCAAGGCCCAGCAAGATTTGTTATCTTTTCACTTGGCCTGTAAGATGGAGCTGTTCTGCCAGGCATATGGGCGGTGCTAGGCAAAGCCCCCCGCCCCCTGGTTGGTTGATGATGGATTGGGCCCTCCACACCACCAATACCCCCGTTTAAATATCTTTTACCGCAAAGATGCTCTGAAACAGCAATAGAGCCTAGCAGTGAGCAGTGAGCAGTGGCAATAGAAGAAGAAGAAAGGAAAATGGCAATAGGAAGAAAGTAAAACGTACACTGAGTAGCTTCCAACTTGCGACTCGAAGAGAGTCACCGTCCCTCCGACTGGACCTGAGCCGTCTCAACCTACAACTCCGACTGGACCCGAGTCGTTTCCATCTGCGGCTCAAATAGAATTACCTTCCCTCTGACGAGATCTGAGTTGCTTCTCCTCAGATGGTGACCAGAGCTCAGTGGAGCTGCCTCGACCCGCCAGCCCAAGTCGGTCACCCAATTGCCCAGTGGAGAGTCGCCCGACAGGGAAGTTGGTTTAAGCTCTGCCAGAAAATGGGTAAATTACAGCTAAATTACAGCTAACTGACCAACCTAACAAATCTGGACAGTGGAATTTTATGCTGCTATGTTGATGTTTATATATGTATTTTAATGTGTGTAAATTTGGATGCTTTTAGGATTGTTAATTTATAATAACCATTTTTTTATATATTTTAACCTCTATGTGTCTGTAATCTGCCTGAGCCTGCTGGAAATGTGGGGAGGGCGGAATAAAAGTCATCAATCAATCTCTGCTTTCCTTATCTTCCACTGAAACGATACCAAAACTGTTGGGGGAAAGATACACAAGGTGTTGCATCACATCTAGCTTGAACCCAAGTCTTATCTATCGATGCCCAGTTGAATATACAGCCTGTTTGCTCATTTTGTTAATCAGATAATAACTGACCACAATTTTTCTTGTAATTTAACATGCATTTTGAAATTATGATTAAATCTCAAGTATTCTATTCATTTGAGCCAATCCTGATAGTAAAAAATCCTGTTGCCAGCATGTTGCTTCTCAAAAAATGACCCAATTCAGATAGTTTTAAATATGACTGATGGCCTTGGAAGGATATTTTACTCCCTGAGAACCTTTCATTGTATAATTTTTCTTGAAAACCTTTGCCACGACACTCAATATCCAAACTACAAACCATTTCTAGGCAATGCTTAATGAGCTCTATGGCAGGAAGCAGCAAATGAGAAAAGAGCGCAGCAGTCCACCAGAAAGGTAATTACTAGTACTGAAATATCGGGTGGCTGAGCAGTTCTTGAAATGATGGCCAGTATCCCACAAGAAGATAAATTAAGAATCCGGTGGTACAGTCCTTCTTTGGATGCTCTTTGCCAGCTCCTTGCCTGGAGGCCATAATATCCTACTTTAATTTCTTTTGTGGGTAAAACATAAGAATTTTGGGAAAGTGTGTGGTCATGATAAAAAATTATAATGGGAGCTGTTTCTGTTATGCTGGGAGCTGCAATGCCTGCAGAGATTATTCTGTTCAAAGGAAGGAAAAACAAAAGGACCAGACAATTTCAGGCCAAAGGACCGGACAATTTCAGACAAAAGGACCAGACAATTTCAGACAAAAGGACCAGACAATTTCAGGCAAAAGGACCAGACAATTTCAGGCAAAAGGACTGGACAGTTTTAGCTACAGCTTCTCTCAAGCTGCCATTGTGATGAGAATGCACATTTAAATGTACCCCTTGGCTGAGCAACAGCACCCTCTTCTCAGTGCTCCCCAGCCTAAGGAACCTTTTTCCTATAAGAGCGTCTTCCTCCAATGGAAGAATAACTTACACCAGAACAGCAGGATTTGAGTCCAGTGTCACCTTAGAGACCAATAAGATTGTCAGGGTATAATAATAATATAATAACATTCAATTTATATACTGCCCTTCAGTATGACTTAACACCCACTCAGAGCAGTTTACAAAGTATGTTATTATTATCCCCACAACAATCACCCTGTGAGGTGGGTGTGGCTGAGATAGCTCTGAGAAGCTGTGACCAGCTGGCTTCAAGTGGAGGAGTGCCGAAAGTTTGCCAAAGTCAAAGCTCCCTTCTTCAGATATTCTTCTTCTTCAAGAGAGGGAGCTCTAACTCTCAAAAGCTTATACTCTGAAAATGTTCTTGGTCTCTAAGATGCCACTGGACACAAATCTTGCTGCTCTACTGCAGACCAACACAGCTATTCACCTAAAATTTAGAGGAAGGCTTCTTAGGATGGAAGAAGGCTGCAATCTTTGCTCAGTGGAATGGGAGGATAAGGGTAAGATCCACCCCCTTTATCTATCACACTTAAATGATATACAATGTGTTTATGTCACCTTTTCACATGGCACTCCAGAACATCAACAACCAATTGTAAGAGCCTTCCGGAAATATTCTGCCTTATAAATGTTCCCCAACATGATAAGTTTGGACACATTTTTAACAGACTCAAGACAGGCCATTCCCCAGGTGCCAATGCCAAGAAAGCTGAGATTGGACAGTGGACTTTTTAGCAAGCTTACAGAAAAGTACACTTAGTAAACATTAGTTGGAAGATTCTTAGAGAAGTGGACCTTCAAGTATATGGATACCAGCTGCAAAGGGCTTTAATGGTGGGAATTAGCATTTTAAACTGAACACAACAACAAATAGGCAGACAATGAAACTAACTCAGAACAGGTATGATTTGTGCATAGCAGTTTGTTCCAGATCACAAATAAGATGCTGCATTTTGCAACGAGTGTTCTGAGTTGTCTTCAAGGGCTGGCCCCTGGAAACCATGTTGCCGTAGTCCATGCTCTAGCTTACCGTAGCATGAATTTGAGCATCTAGATTGGCTGAAATTTACAAGGCAGGAACATCCACACAACAGCTTTCTACACCTTCATCAGAGCAATGCCAAAGGCAAGAGCAGATTCGCTGCTGAAAAGAGCCTTTGGAAAAAGAAACTTCAGGTGACTCCCTCAAACAAGCCAAGACACAAGCCAGTTCATTTGCATGGTGGTAAAAAAGAAAAGAAAACCAATTCGGTTGAAATGTGGAGGAAAGTTCTGTGGATACCATGGACAGCCAAAAGAACAAATAAGTGGGTACTATATCAAATCAAGCCTGAATTCTCTCTAGAGGCTAACATGACAAGACTGAAGCTATTGTACTTTGGTCATATTATGAGTAGACAAGATTCTTTGGAAAAGTCAATAATGCTAGGAAAAGTGGAAGGTGGTAGGAAAAGATGAAGACCCAAAGTGAGATGGCTTGACTCAATAAAAGAAGCCACATCCTCCAGTTTGCTGGATCTGAGCAAGTCTGTTAATGATTGGACGTTTGGGAGGTCTTTCATTCATAGGGTTACCATAGGTTGGAGGCAACTTGATGGCACATAACACACACACAAAGAAGACATGAAACAAAACTGATGCAGCTGTCACAGATGTGGACACGAGATGATTCCAAGAATGATCAAAGAAAACTTACTGCATTTTCCTGAAGACCTTTTTCATTGGGCCTGTATTAGATAACAGCCTGTCCTTCATATGCAGTCCTTGATGCTGAAGAATAGGAAGGAAATACTCCAAAATAATAAAATGGGTGACACACTCTGAAGATGCTAGTGGGCCATAAGCAAGAAACTGGAATAAAAATTGTGCCTTTAATAAATGTTGCAAGCCCTGTGTTCAAATCTCTGAAGATTTTCCTTCAAGTATTGCAAAGTGATTATTATACATTTTTTTAATAATCACACACACACGGCTGTGATTTGTAGTAAAATAGAAAAGAGTCCAGTAGCACCTTTAAGACTAACCAACTTTACTGTAGCATAAGCTTTCGGGAACCACAGTTCTCTTCATCAGATGCATCCTTAGCTTTTGAGAACCACAGCTCTTTGTCAGATGCATCATCAGCTTTCGAGAGCCACAGCTCTCTTCATCAGATGCATCTGACGAAGAGAGCTGTGGCTTTCAAAAGCTTATGCTACAATAAAGTTGGTTAGTCTTAAAGGTGCTACTGGAGTCTTCACTATTTTGCTACTACAGACTAACATGGCTAACTCCTCTGGATCTGTGATTTGTAGTTAATTAATTGTTAAGTTAATCTATCAAAAACTTTTTGCAATGCAAACCACTATCCAGGTTCCACTGGATGGAGAACTATAGGATATCAACTAAGTCCCTTGCACTGGGCTGTCTTCAAGATGCAAGGGATAGGGTCCGTTCACACATTATAAGGTCCTTAGGGTGGCGTTCATACTGGGGAAATCCAGAAACAGACTAGTGTAAAGTCACACCAGTATAGTCAGGAGCACAGAATGTCATTGAAGGTTGCCCCATAATTAAAGAAGCAATATTTTTTTTTAAGCAATTAATTTAAATATGCAGACTTATTAAAAGATGAAGATGGCAATCACAATCATTTTTTAAATATTTTATTTATACTTCACCTTTCTTCCCAATAGGCACCCTAGGTGGCTTCCAGTATTCTCTTTTTCTTCATTTTATTCTCAAAACAACCCTTAAAGGTAGGTTAGGCTGAGAGTATGTCTGGCCCAAGGTCAAGCTTTTATGGCAGAGTGGGAATCCGAACCTGGGTTTCCCAAATCCTAGTCTGACACTGTATCCACTATACAACGCTGGCTGTCCTGTCATAAAAGAATTCTTGCTTCAGAATACCTCTTCTGATAGGTATTAGATACATGAGCTAAAGCCAAAGAAAACACGCCTCTGATTCTTCCGAGGTTTAAATGCATATTTATGCTGATTTAATTTATCACTAAACCAGTTAATCAACTAAAACCAAGAACCTGACGTTAAGAAATCACACTTCTGATCTTCTAAGTTGCATGCTCCCAGTACTATTTTGTAGCTATTTCTTCTTGAACTAATAACCATGACCTTGGATCTTACCAGCTTTCCCTGTTGGCTGAGATCCCTTCTCTAACGTATTTGGAACTGCAGTTTGGTGTCCCTACCTACCCTTCTAGGTATTATGTATAGCTTTAATGTGTTTAATATTTAATATTCTTGCCAGCAAAATCACGCCACCCGCAAGGAACATCTCACCACCAAAGTCCCAAACAGATGATCCACAATTCCCAGAAGGATATCCTGCCACAATGAAGAAGGCTTGTAAGAACATGTAGGGATCTAAACAGCAGAAATAGCTGAGCAGAAGTCTGATAATTCCTTTTGTAGGATTCTTAGTGCAGATTTACTTGGAATGGTTGCTCTCGTTGCTGACATCCTGTGCATCAAGGAAGGAGCTTTACAGCTGTGGGCCATTGTGGTGGTAAACTCCGAGGTGTTTAGAAACAGGCGGAGAACAACCAAGAAGAGGGGCTGCTGCTCATAAGCTGAGCACCTGCTCGGTCCCGAGTTCAAAGCCAGCGTCCCAATTTCAACGCCACCAAATTCACAGAAAAGGATCTGTTTAGCCTGTGATGTGAAAGGCCTGTACTAGAACCCCTGGAGAGCTACCGGCAGTCTGAGTAGACATGACTGACCTTGAGAGATTATGCGATGCCCCCTAAAAACATCGGCGTTATAAGCAATTGCTTGGATTAATTATGGCGTTTTGGTCTGCCTTTGTATATTGAAATGCTAGGAGCAGAATGGTGGGCTTGGCGACAGAAGTTAGGACTGATCACTGCATCAATGGTGATTAGAGGAGGAGGGGCCACAGGCAGCCCTCAGCAACAAGCCACCGAAAAGCCAGGAGATGGAAACAGGCCAGGCGTCACGGTCGTTTTCCCAATTGTTTGATCCAAATGTTAATGATTAACAACTGTAATTATGCCGGAATGTGAATGGCACTGTAATTAGATGTGGCTCTTTATCTGCAAATGTCAGTAATCAGTCTCTGCTGTGAGAAAGGGAACATGGTTCTAAACTGAGGTGGGGGGGATTCAAACCGCGAGGGGGTACCCGATGCTTGTGATCCTGTCACGACAGAGTGGAAACTTTATGGGTCAGCAGGAGTGTATAAGACTCACCTTGCTTGAGCAGGCCATAGGCAAAGCCTCCTGGATGGCTTACAAGCAGAGGGTTGGATCCCATGAAGAGTTTCCTCAAACAGAAGGATTTCCTCACCTCTCCCTTCCTGATGCAACCTCAAATGCTCCTCAAATCCTGTTCAAGGGGGGGCGGGTCCCCATCCCTTAGGAGCAACACAGGGAGGGAGGGGCGTCAGGATGGCAACTGGAGAAGGGAGGATGGAAATAGAAACAGAGAATCATAGAGTTGAAAGGGACCCCATGTGTCATCAAGTCCAGCCCCCTGTACAATGCAGGAAATTCACAGCTATCTCTCTCTCCCTCACCTCCCTCAAAGACCCCTGCTCTATGCCCAGAGGAAGGCAAAAAACCTCCAGGATCCTTGGCCAATCTGGCCTGGAGGAAAATTCCTTCCTGACCCCAAAGTGTTGATCGGCATTACCCTGAACATATAAGAAAGGGCCATGAGACCCTAGCACCAGCTCATTCCTTCATGCGCTCCCTCTCTCGATCTGCGTACTTTCATGTGTTGGCAGGGTTGCATAATATGTGTGTGCTTATGAGCCTGGGCTACAGCTGGTTAAGCTTTAGAAAAGAGATGTATGAGTTCATTTATTGTTGGAACTCCGTATGGGAAAGGGAAGGGAAGAGACAGATCTCTGTCTAGCTAATCTGGTCTAAAGATGGCAACGGATGGCAAGACGGAGAAGTATGACAAAGAGAAGAAGATGAGGTGCAAGTAAGAGGAAGTCCCTGAGAATATATTCTAGCACAGGATAGCAGAAAGCAGTTCCCTGACCATTCTGTCTCTCTCTTTGTCCTCCTCTGAAATCTGAGAGCCAAGCTACAAGTGACGCCTGACACAGGTCGGACACTTATCAGCTTCCCTCAAGTTTTGATGGGAAATGTGGGCGTCCTGGTCTTGCAGCTGTAATGGAGAGCCAAGCTGTAAAACCAGGACGCCTACATTTCCCATCAAAACTTGAGGGAAGCTGACAAGTGTCCAAACTGTGTCAAGCATCACTTGTAGCTTGGCTCTCAGAAAGGGACAGTCCTTCTTTTCTTACAAGAAAGTCACACTCTGCTGACAGAATTCCTCCCATCAGTGGAAACACCACTGGGGGATCCAAGCCAGAACTTGAGGGAGACAATATTATCTCAATATTCCTCCTTCTAGAGTTAGTTATGGATTACAATGATTTCTTTTAGATTTCCCACTTGGGAGACAGGAATCAAACACACACACAATCTATTTATTGTTAAAATTTACAACTTCATTCATTTATTAAGATGAACCTCACACTAACATGAAGCAAAAGGATCAGAAAGGATGTGTACAATTACCTCATCCATGTTTATTGGACGCACATGCCCTCCAAGAGTTATTA
The DNA here is from genome assembly GCF_028583425.1 of Eublepharis macularius. Taxonomy (NCBI): domain Eukaryota; kingdom Metazoa; phylum Chordata; class Lepidosauria; order Squamata; family Eublepharidae; genus Eublepharis; species Eublepharis macularius. Next base: position 172,985,172 of record NC_072792.1, read on the forward strand.
AGTGGTAATAATAATAACTGTGCTTATATACCATTCTTCTAAGATTACCCAGAGCAGTGAACAAGTTAGTATTATTATTATCCCCACAATACAGCTGGGGAGCTGGGGCTGAGAGGAGTGGCTTTCCCAAGGCCACCTACTGAGCTCATGGCAGTAGTGGGATTCGAACCAGTAGAGTGCTGACCACAGCCAAACCACTTAACCACTGTTCAATGATGACAGTTTTCCATTATTTCAGAAACAAGCCTTTTCAACTGGAACTTTTCTGTTTCTCAATTGTAACTAGAGATGGGCACAAACAGCAATACGAACAAAAACAAAAGCCACGAACAGCCCAATCTGCTGTTCGCGAACAAGCTGTTCGTGAGTCCCCATTCTAAACGAACAGGTGGTCGTTGCAAGCCTCGTTCGTTGCTGTTCATCAAGCCAGACAGTCTGGCACCTGCAATCAATTCCCTTGGCAACTTAGGCAGGGATTGTCTGAACTTTGTCTGAACTCCTGCTGTTGCCCTGGAAACCCCAATCTAAGCCCAATTTAGCTTGATAGGCAGGTCTTCCTTCCAAGTGTGGAGCTCCAAATTTGTTACAAGAGAGCAAAGATCATGGTGGAGAGGGGGCTCCCAGCTCTGGCTAGTCTTTGCAGACAGTGGAGAGGGAGAGACAGCTGCTGGTGGCATTTTGATAGAGAGACAGAGAGAGTGCACTGGAGCTTGAATTTTCTTTGTGTGGTGAGAAATGGAACCCTTCAGGTTCCAGGGCTGCTGCCAGGCTCTGGGGCCAAGCTATTATTTACTATTGGTACCTTTCCTGGTGCCTGCTCAGGTCAGGTTTCTGGGAGTGGTGCAGTAGGGATCTTGACCAAACTTGGATGATGGCTGGAGGAGAGCCTGCTGGCCCCTACAAACAGCCAACCATGAACATGTTTGTGAACAGGGTCACGTTCGTGGTTGTTCGTGAGTCCCTGTTCATGGATGGCAACAAACAACAAACATCATGTTCAGTTTTTTTTCTGTTCGTGCCCATCTCTAATTGTAACCTATGAGCAACTTAATGTTGAGAGTAGTGGTATTTCTCTCAGGGGTGGAAATTTTTTTAACCAGAAAAACATAGGTTCAAATCCCCATTAAGCTATGAAACTCACAGGGCAATACTAAGCAAGCTGCTATACCTCAGCTGATAAATGTTGACAGTACTTACCATCAGAGAACCCTGGTGGTTTCAGGGGCTAGGGTGTGGTAGTCCCTCGAACCAGGTTCAAATCCTCATCCAACCATGAAACTCACAACTCGACTTGGAGCAAGTTGCTATCTCTGTTCAACCTCCCTCACAGGGTTCTTGGGAGAATCAGATGAGAACAATGGAATCTTGCCTATGCTGTTCTGAGCTCCCTGGAGGCTAAGTGGAATAAAAACGAGACCACAAATCGCAAGCAAATACTCAAAACAATTTGCAAACATAATCTTGTAATCCTACCAACAATGCTGTAAAGTAGGTATTATTATCCTCATAATACATAGGGGGAGGGTAAGAAAAAGTAGCTTACCTTATAAGAGAAGCTTAAAACCAGGGGGTTTCTGAATCAAAACATGGTCTCTTGGCAACTATGCTACACCAGTTTTCAGGCACGTACAAGGGCTCAGAATATTGCAACCCCCCCCCCCAATTCACTAATACTGTGCAATGAAATCTACAAAGGCTGCTAATGACAGCTATGGTTTTGTTTTGTTTTTACTACATGCTGTAATCATGAGAAGACAAGACTCACTGAAAAAGACAATCATGCTAGGAAAAGCTGAAGGCAGTAGGAAAAGACAAAGACCCAAAATGAGATGGATCGGCTCAATAAAGGAGGCCATGGCCTTCAGTTTGCAAGACCTGAGAAAGGCTGTCAATAATAGAATGTTTTGGAGATTGTTAATTCATAGAGTGGCCAAAAATCAGAAGTGACTTGATGGCACATAACACATAGTGCACACATGCGCGTGCGCATATGCGTGCGCACACGCACACACACTGTAGTGAATGAAAACTGTTTGCTGTTAAGCTGTACAACAGGCCAATGGTGCGAGTGTCGTGGCTGATCAAAACTCCAAGCCAGGGCAACTCAAAAGATCTGAAACTTAGATGAACGTCAAAGTGGCTTGACAAGAACATCTCCAGGAGAATGGAAAATCTAGGTATGTTGTATGGTTCAGGGTTCTTTTCCTCCATCTGGCCCCTCTGATACCCAGCCATTTTTTGCCCAACCCTGAAGGGAACCTTTTCCAGCTTTCAGCTGAAGAGATTGACCTGTCTAGGCAGTAGTACATGAGAAAAGGATCTAGGAGTCTCAGTAGACCATGCACTGAACATGAGTCAGCAGTGTGATGCAGCAGCTAAAAAGGCGAATGCAATTTGGGGCTGGATCGACAGAAGTACAGATAACGTGAAATGATGTTGTCACTTTGCTCTGCTCTGGTGAGGCATCATTTAGAATACTGTGGTCAGTTTTGGGTACTGCAGTCTAAGAAGGATATTGACAAGCAGGAACATGCCCAAAGTTGGGCTACAAAGTTGGTAGTGGTCTAGACACCATCCTATGAGGAAAGGTTGTATGTTAAGCCTGAAGAAGAGACTGAGAGGTCCACTGAGATCAAGAGGTCCACTGAGAGGTGATACGACAGCCATCTTTAAACATTAGGAGGGCTGTCACAGAGAATGGAGATGTGTTCTGTTTTGTTGCCCCAGAGGGCTGGACCAGAACCAGTGGGTTAAAATTAAAACAAAAGATGTCAGCTAAAAAGAGCTTCCTGATAGTGCCAGGGGTCCCTCACTGGAACAGGCTTCCAGTGATGGGACCCCTTCTTTGGTGGTGATGGGCTCTCCTTCTTTGGTAGTTTTGAACCAGAGGCTTTATCTAAGAGGGAGGGCAGGAAATGATGAGCCAATGCCCAGCTTTTGGGGCCTTTCTTATGTGCCCAGGATACTGCCAACTGCCACTTTGGGTTCAGGGAGAAAGTTTTCTCTAGGCCCGATTGGACAGGGAACCTGGAGGTCTTCTGCCTTCCTTGGGGCATTGATGCAGGAGTCACTGGGGGAGTAAGAAGGGGTAGCTGTGCAGGGGGTTGGGCTAGATGACCCTTTGGGTTCCTTTCAGCTCTATGATTTTATGAACACACATGTGAAGCTGCCTTATTCTGGATCAGACCATCAGTCCATTAAGATCAACATTGTCTGCTCAGACAGGCAGTGAATTCTCAGGGTCCTTTTGACTGAGGATTAAATTCTGTATGCAAAGCAGAGGCTCTTCCAGGACCCTCCCCCTTTATGGGGCCTGCCTAGGGTTGCCAGGTCCCATTACCCTCCTGGTGGGACCTGGCACCCTCCTTATTCTTTGTCTCTGTCCATGCGCAAAGCATGCGCATGGTCCCAGGGTGGTGCGATGATGTCACTTCTGGGAAGTGATCTCATTGTTTAGGGCCTGGGAACACTTCCATGTTTCACAGTGGGCCAATTTGAGATCCTAACAGGCCCAATTCAGCCCATTTGGAGCCCAAATCAGTGTACCAATTTGGTGTAGTGGTTAAGAGCACGGGACTCTAATATGGAGAACTGAGTTTGATTCCCCACTCCTCCTCTTGAAGCCAACCGGGTGACTTTGGGTCAGTCACAGCTCTCTCAGAGCTCTCTCCAGCCCCACCCACCTCACAGGGTGATTGTTGAAGGGATAATAATAACATACTTTGTAAACCACTCTGAGTAGGCATTAAGTTGTCCTGAAGGGTGGTATATAAATCTAATGTTGTTGTTACTGTGAAGTAATAACAACAGCACTCCTGGGGAGGCATGACTATGTCACTCCCGTGAGTGGTGGTAGGTGGCAGAGTGTGGGAGCAAGGGATCCCCCCCCCCTACCAGGGGACCGGAGATCCCTAGACTTGCCCCACAAGAACGATGTGAATACCGGCGAATCCAATAAGTTTGGAATCAACCGGAAACTATACTTCCTGATTTCAGACTTCTCCTTCCCCATTCCCTAATTTGTCTATTGGTACCTACTTCTAAAATTGCATTGTAGACCCCTGAGCCTTCTAGAAGCTTGGTCCTCCTCAAAATACTCCATGCACTACAAGAAGCAGAGGATACCTGCAACTGGTCTGGGACAGTCCCAGTTATAAAGACCCAAATACCTCTCCCTATGCTGGCAGGTAAAGGATCCAAAGCTACCATGGATCACACATACAGCCTTTCTGAACCTGTGCATCTCACAGCAGACCGCACACCCCCTCCCTACACATACAACAACCTGCAGAACAGCTGGGCTCTTCCTGTCAATTTGCTATCAGAACACTCACCTTGATTCTAAAACATTTATAGCTCTTTAAGAAGAACAGGGCAAAGGCCAGCTCCGCACAGCCTTCATCTGGCAAGTTCCCTTCCTACCGCTGTACTGCAGAGGAGGTAGCCATTATTTTCAGCTTCAAAGACTGAGGAATAGGAGCCAGCGTTGCCGTTCTGCATCAAACTGTGTTGTGCCAGTTGAAAGCTCATGTTGTGTGGGAAAAATCTGCTGTTTTTGTAAATCATTCATGAGGATGAGTGTGTGTGGCGAGCACAGTGATGGGAAGGTGCAGTTTTGGTGTAGAAACGGTGACATCCACAACGCAGACTGCAAGCAGGGCTGCCCTGCTGCCAGTTGTAGGGAAGAAAAAGAAAAAAGAGGCCAGCCTTTCAAAGTGCAGTCTTCTTGTGGTTGTAACTCCAGACAAGGGCTTGGATGTTCGGTACTCTTTGATCTTGTGAAAAGTTTGAGGTGCAGAGAAAGAATAGAATTCCTAAATGATCCGTTGAAGAGGCAAGGGAGCAGTGTCTCCACCCCCAACTAGTTATATAACTGATCCTCAGTATCACTTGCATGGCTGTGACTGTGAATAGATGTATCCTATTGTTACCCTAATGAGGGGTCTCCTTGTGAGTTGGAGGAATTAGCATTAAAGACGCAATGAGAGGGGGTAACTAGGGATCTCCACCAATGTATACCAGGATTGTTCCCTTAGAGAAACTCTTGAATACACAGGCAGACAGGGCTCATTTCGAGGGGGAACACACAGGAATGCAGTTCCGGCAGTTCTCCAAAGAGGTCACATGACAGGTGGCCCCGCCCACTCGACTCAGCCATTTTGGGCCTGTTTCGTCCTGGATTGAGGCCAAAACAGCCCAGATCGGGGCTCTGACGGGTGGTGGATCACTCTCCTATTCAGCAGCAGCCCAGTCCTGACCATTTTGGGCCCCTTTTAGGCCATTTTCAGCCCCTTTTTGCCATTTTGGGCCCAATTTCGGCCCTGAATGGCCCGGATTGGGTCCAAAACAGCCAGGATAGGCCATGTCAGGGGGTGTGGCACATGTAAATCAGTTATACTAATGGCACACTTCTGGTGATGTCAAGGGGTGTGGCATATGCTAATGAGTTATGCTAATGAGTTCCTCCAGCTCTTTTTCTATAAAATGACCCCTGCAGGCAGATGTTCTAACGGAAGCGTTTCTTTATTAACAGAGCAACAAAAAGGCAAGCACACAGAGAACACACAGCATACACACAGAACTAAATAATAAAACAGGGAGGAAAATGGGAGAGAGAGTAATTGGTGTCTCGGAGAGAAGAAGGAGAAGTTTTGCGGAGGAGCAGCAAAGCGACCAGTACTTCACGGAAAGGAGGCTCAAGCGAACTTGCGGGCATGTGCATGGGTAACAAGGCACACCCAATGCAGTGAACACATGGCTGGACAGCCTAATTATAATGTAAAACACATCCTGAGGCAAAACTCGTATCTTGCTTCTAGAAACGATACCGTAACAACTTGTCCAGAGGTAGGACAATCATTTGGGAAAGGTGTGACATGACTATCTTGGGGTGCACTATAGGTAAAATTATAACTTGATGGCCTGGTGATTGTTGGACAGGAAGGCTATCTGGTGCACTGAATAGCCCCAATTAGATAAGTGGGAGAGGAAAGGTAGAGGAAGGTGTGGAGAGGTTTAGGCAGGCAGGTGTCTCAGGAAGCCTCATTATCTCTGCTGCTCTCCAGAGCATGGAAGGGCTGTCAGCTAGTCATTTCCGCTATGATTCACATCTTGGTAATTTCCTAGCTGCAGCCGGGAACCGCTATGACAGTGCCATGTGCTTATGGCATATGAGAAGGGGTTTATGATATTCCATATCCATAAACTACCCTTTCTGGTGTGAGGAAGGAGTATGACTGCTAACACTGTGGGCTTGGCCTAAAGTGGCCACCCTGGAGGGAATCACTATTGTTGAGGGAAAAAAGGAATTATTCTTAATGACTTTCACTGAGCCTTGAAAGCAGAGCAGCATGTGTGGACCTGGGGAGCTGTTCCCGCATGCTGCTGTGTATTACAAATTCAGCTGCTTCATGCAGAGGCTGGTTGGGGCCGGCACTGCTTCTGCCTATACCCTGCAGGGATTCAAACCGGTGATTCCTATGGAACCACCAGCTCTGATTTCTGGAACACCAACTAAACTTGCCTCTGACTAGAGGTGGGCATGAACCAGAAAAAAAAAGGAACCATGTGGTTCGTGGTTTGTCAAATTTCACGAACCACGAACCACAAACTTTCACGAACCTGCTCATGGTTCGCAAACTGGTTTGTTTGGTTTGTGAAAACGTCACATCCAGGTAAGAAAATCATGACTTACAGGTCAGCAGAAGGTCACTTCTGGGCCAGCAGAAGGTCTGCAGGAAGTCCATCCCCTGTTGCCTAGGAAACTGATTGATTGGCACCAGGCTGTCTGCAGTGATGAACCAAAAAACGAACCAAACGAACCAGCCTAAAGTTCGTGGCGGTTCATCAGAAATGGGATCTGGCGAACCATGATTCATGCTTAATTTTGGTTCATATTTCGGTTCATGCCCATCTCTACCTCTGATTCATCTTCAGCTGTTGAATATTTGGGTAAAAACAAGGTTCGTGACCTGCAAAAGTTGTTTGAGAAACCTGATGGTGTGCCAGTCCATGTGAAGCAGGGAGTTCCTGACAAACTTCTTTATCAGACCACTATGGCAATAAAAATAGGAGGGACCATTTATTGCTTGATTGCACTCTACAAGGCTGCTCACCCCGAAAGACAGAAGTGAATGAACCCAGTTGAATGGGGATGGAGGCCGTTTCCACACAGCCGGTGTGTTTTACTGAGTCACTCCGAAAACACAGTCTCCACATGCACTCCCTGAAAGCACTTATCTTGCAGTTTGGGAGGGAAGGTCAGGCACCTCTGTTTCAATTTTTTTTTTTTTTGCTCTGCACATGTGCGATTGCATGCTGAGAGCTTCAAGGGAGGAGCTGGGCTGTGATTGGACAATTCCTCAGAGCGCTTTAACCATTCACATTTCCAAGAATGCAGAAGAAGCACTCTGTCAGCCTGCGGCAAAAGAAAAGACCAGGGAAAGTGCGGTCCCAGAAAAGGCGCCAAAAAAACAGAAGCCAAACAGCCTGCAATCATTTTGAAAATGGAGACATCTGGAGTCAAGGGGGAAAGCTGCCAACATTCGGTGAGTTGGCCATCCCTTGAAGGATGTGTGGAAATGACCAGAGATAGTAACTGTATGGGGAAAAAGACTTAGCTCCCTGCCCTTACAATATGATTGTTGCAAATTCTTGGGCTTCTGTTTGACTTTAAGAGAAGTGATTAGAAAATGGTTGCAATCATATGCTTAATATTGTACGGATGAAGTTAATACTGGATGATTCAGTTTTGCAGGTTACTCTTCACACTCTTCACTAAACCAGACATAAAGTGATCAGCCTGTGTTATACTCCTAGCAACAAGGCCCTGTTGAGTTTGCGGGCAGAAACTGGAAGGAAGCTATGCTTGTCCATTTCTTAAAAGCACCTGTCCTGGGAAGAGGACATAAAGAGATGCTAAATATATACTTGACCTATGGAAGTGAAAACAATAGACTAAAGTACTACTTTACTCCAGAATGGTGAATTGATCATTTTTACTTAACAATTTGAATGACCTTCTCAAACTCTGTTGAAAGCCCAGTTATTTAAATGTGTGCTTTTCACTGAATGACTTTTACTATCTCTGCAATGGTTCTTAATGGCTGGAAAGTGTCTCCTTTTAAACACCCAGCAGTGCTTGGCAGAAGTTTACCCTTTCAAAGTTACCTCCTATTCCACACAGCTGGAGGGTGGGGGAGATTTATTTATTTATTTTGGTTTACACCGCACCCTCCCCACAGATGGGCTCAGGGCGGCTGTGTGTGCCTGTGTGTGAACAAAGTGCAGTTTACAGTCCGGGAGAGAGCGAGCAGATCAGTCAGGTACTACTGAGAGCTGGCTGAAGCATCTTAAAGATTGATTGATGTCATTTATAGTCTGCCTTTCTCATGGAGACTCAAGGTAGATTGCATAGTCTGAGATTAGCACAGTCAATATCAAAGACATTTCAATAAACAATGCCATAGGATAAATAAATGCACGTTTACAAAGACATAACCAGGGCCGGTGCTACCATTAGGCCAACTAGGCAGCCGCCTAGGGCGCAGACCTCAGATGGGCACAGAACTGACCTGAGGGGCACGGTTTTATACAGATTAGTTTCTTTTTAAAAAGCAACTGACAATTTATATTTTTATTTTAAAATTAATACTACAGCAGTGCTATAGAATATAATTAATTATAACATCTTCTCTGCACCCCCTATCACTTGCAAAAGTCCCATTGGCACCAGCCACTGTGGTTTGCCTCCTGGGATTATTATAAATCGGCAAACAGGGCAGGGGTGGGGGAGAAAACCTATTAAGCACCCCCCTACAGAGTAGGGGGAATAGTCCTCTCAACAGACTATCAGGTGTGATGAGGGTTTTCAATAAGTTTTGATAGATCCTGCTGAGATTGCAAAAGAAGTTGGAATACTACCGAACTTCGAGACAGAACAAGTTAGAAAAAGGAGAAACCACTCTTAACTACTACACCAAACTGTTGTATTACCTATTCTCGCAATTTTTTGAAAAAATTAGCTATTTCAATTTTTGTGCTTTACATTTTTCCTACAATTTATCTGCTTTTGAAAATTGGTTAGCAGTGGGGAGGCGCCTTGCCTAGGGCGCAAAAAAGCCTGGCACCAGCCCAGGGCTGATTCCGCACACGTTGGATAATGCACTTTCAATGCACTTTATCAATTGTCGAAGGCTTTCACGGCCGGAGAACGATGGTTGTTGTGGGTTTTCCGGGCTGTATTGCCGTGGTCTTGGCATTGTAGTTCCTGACGTTTCGCCAGCAGCTGTGGCTGGCATCTTCAGAGGTGTAGCACCAAAAGACAGAGATCTCTCAGTGTCACAGTGTGGAAAAGATGTAGGTCATTTGTATCTACTCAGGAGGGGTGGGGTTGAGCTGAGTCATTCTGTAAGAGTTTCCCAGGGTGTGGAATGCTAATGGCGGGAGGCTTCACTGTATCCTGAGGAGGTTCTTTTGCATATGGATTGGTGCTTGATGTGCTAATCTTCTCTGCAGGGCTATTGTCGGGTGTGGAGTGTTTTGTTGGCCTGGTGTTTTTCAGAACTGGAGCCCATGCTCTGTTCATTCTTAAGGTTTCTTCTTTCCTGTTGAAGTTTTGCTTATGCTTGTGAATTTCAATGGCTTCCCTGTGCAGTCTGACAAAGTAGTTGGAAGTGTTGTCCAGTATTTTGGTGTCCTGGAATAAGATACTGTGCCCTGTTTGAGTTAGGCTATGTTCAGCCACTGCTGATTTTTCAGGCTGTCCAAGTCTGCAGTGTCTTTCATGTTCTTTTATTCTTGTCTGGATGCTACGCTTTGTGGTCCCGATGTAAACTTGTCCACAGCTGCAGGGTATACGGTATACTCCTGCAGAGGTGAGGGGGTCTCTGCTGTCTTTTGCTGATCGTAGCATCTGTTGTATTTTTCGGGTGGGTCTGAATACTGCAGTTTTTCCATATAAGTTGCAAAATTTTTCTAAATACTTCCCAGTGCCCCAATGACAATGAGGACTAGTGTTGTATTCTCCATCCATAGTCTGGTTTCTATTGCCAGATATCTCTATTTAATCATTTTTTCTTGTTCTTTTTCTTTGACTCTGCCATCCCCCGGAATTGCAATGTCTATTATCCAAACTTTTTAATTTTCCACTACTGGTGTGTCTGGTGTATTGTATTCAGGGCGTCGATCAGTTTGAATTCTAAAATCCCACAAGATCTTGACTTGATCATTTTCTAGCACCTTTTCCACCTGATGTTCCCATCAATTCTTTGATACTGGCAGGTTATACTTTTTACTCAATGACCAATGAATCAGCTTTGCGACCCTGTCATGTCTAGCTTTGTAATCCATCTGTGCAATTTTGCTGCATTCACAAATAAAATGGGACACAGTTTCATCTTTTTCCTGGCAAAGTCGGCATTTTGGATTTTCACTGATTTTTTGAATTTTTGGTTTCATAACACTCGTTTGCAATGCTTGTTCTTGTGCTGCGAAGATCAGACCTTCAGATTCTTTCTTGTTTGTACCCCTCTTCAACCATGCCCAAGTTAGGCTGTTGTCACTTTTTCCTTCAATATTTTTTAGATGTTGCCCATGTAAGGGTTTGTTCTTCCGGCCATTTAATCTATTCTCAAACTGTTTCTTCTTGTATTCAGCCTTTATTTCAGTTGTTTTTCATATGTTCTCTGTTTTCACAGCCTGAAGTAATTTTTCTGTACTTCTACTGATGTAATCATTCAAGTCCCTCTTTTCTTCTTCCAATACCTGATATACTTGTAACCAGGGCTTTTTTTCAGCAGGAATGCGGTGGAACGGAGTTCCGGAACCTCTTGAAAATGGTCACATGGCTGGTGGCCCTGCCCCCTGATCTCCAGACAGAGGGGAGTTTAGATTGCCATTCACGCTGCTCAGCGGCGTGGAGGGCAATCTAAATTCCCCTCTGTCTGGAGATCAGGGGGTGGGGCCACCAGCCATGTGACCATTTTCTCTGAGGGCAACCTACTGAGTTCCACCACCTCTTTTCCCAGAAAAAAAGCCCTGCTTGTAACAGTCCTCTTTCACCAATTTTTCGTGGTAAATATAACCTATCAACATCACTTTTCGGGTGTAAAGAGTGAGGCATGTTTATTAGTTTTCACGTTTTTTGATCCAATTTTTCTAAATCACTTTGAGTCCAGTTTATTATTCCAGCTGGATATCTGATCACTGGAATCGCCCATGTATTTATGGCCTTGATTGTATTTCCACCATTTAATTTTGACTTTAGAATTTTCTGTACTCTCATGATATATTCTTTCTGAATCAGTTCTTTTACTTTCACATGCAGAATGTTATCTAGTTCTAATATTCCAAGATAATTTATAATTTTCGTTATTTGATAATGATTTCATAATGTCTCCATTTTCAAGTTCTGTTCCATCAATGTTTTTTACTTCTCCACGTTGCATGGAGAGTACTGCACATTTGTCTAAGCCAAATTTCATTTGAATATCATCACTGTACATTTTCACTGTATTAAGCAATGATTCAAGTTCCGTGGGACTCTTTGCATACAATTTCAAATCATCCATGTACAGGAGATGGTTTATTTTCCCAGTCTGATCAGGAATATAATAGCCCATTTTTGTTTTCTCTAGGACCATTGTCAAGGGGATTAATGAGATGTTGAATAATAAAGGCAACAAGGAATCCCCTTGAAATATACCTCTTTTAATACAAACTTCCCCAATTTCTTCACCATAAGCCATTGACATGGTTTTCCATTTTCGCATATTTTCTTTAAGGAACACCTTGATGTTTTCGCTAATTCCAAAAATTTCCACGTAGGTGTTAATCCAACTGTGTGGCAACAAGTCAAATGCTTTTTTGTAGTCAATCCATGCCACACTCAAATGTGTTTTTCTTCTTGAATTTTTCAGTACTATTTTGTCAATTAGCAGCAATTAGCAGGTATATAAATTGAATGCTGTTTTTTGTTGTTGGTATTTATTATTTTATTTTATTTATTTCAAATTTCTATTCTGCCCTCCCTGTGGGTGGGCTCAGGGCATATAATAACATATTAAAATACAATAAAAATTCATCTACATTAAAACATCATTAAAACAGCAGCGTATTTCTATTAATACACATTTAAAACAGGATGGTAGACAGCCTTCACAGGGATGGTTAAAATTTTATACACCCCTTTTTTCAGGCTGGCGGAGGCCCAGCCTCAGCCATATGCCTGGCAGAACAACTCTGTCTTTCAGGCCTGGCAGAAGGATAGTAGGTCCTGCCAGGCCCTGATCTCGGTAGACAAAGCATTTCACCAGGTGGGAGCCAGGACCGAAAAGGCCCTGGCTCCAGTCAATGCTAGGCAGGCCTCCTTGGGGCCAAGGACCACCAACAGCTGTTTGTCCCCTGATTGGAGTGTCCTCCGGGGAATATGTGGACATCTTTTTAAGACCACCTGTCTGCCCCCATTTCTCCGCCACCCACTTGAGATGCTGGCAAGCCTAACCATGCTGGTGAAGAATTTTTGCCCATCTGATTGAATGTTTTTGCCAGATGCTATTGTATACCCCTTTCCTCAAACTTATAGACTGCTCCTATCCAATGCCATCTGTCTCCAATATTCTCCTCCTTCAACAGCATTACTTAATATTTGAGCATAATTTGTTTTTTTACATCACAGGGACAGTGCAACTGAAAAGCTGCCTGGCTTACTGCCCTTACTAAACCTCTGACAGTGTAATTCTAAGCATGTGTGCTCAGAAGCAAACCCCCCTGAGTTCAATGGAATGTACTCCTGGACCTGGTAAGCATGCTTGTCTTGAAAACCTTTTCCAAGCATAAGCATAGTTTGGCAGGGTCACTGGATGTCAAAGTTCTTCAGGGTTGGATTCAGGCACATTCTTTTGGTTGGCCATCCCCAGGGGTCATTTCATAGAAAAAGAGCTGGAGGAACTCATTAGCATAACTCATTAGCATAAGCAACGCCCCTTGACATCACTGGAATTGTGTCATTAGCATAACTGATTTGCATATGCCACACCCCCTGACATCACCTATCCTGGCTGTTTTGGACCCAATCCTGGTCATTCAGGGCCAAAATTGGGCCCAAAATGGCAAAAAGGGGCTGAAAATGGCCGAAAAGGGTCCCCAAATGGTCAGGATCACGCCGCTGCTGAGCAGGAGAGTGATCAATCACCCGTTAGAGGCCTGATCCGGGCCATTTCAGCCCCAATCCAGGACAAAACGGGCCCAAAATGGCTGAGTCAGGGGGGCAGGGCCACCTGACATGTGACATCTTTGGGGAACTGCTGGAACTGCATTCCTGCGCGTTCCTCCTCAAAATGAGCCCTGGCCATCCCTAAGAATGAAGGAAATTAACCAGCAGAGAAGTGCAAGTGAAAAGCCACATGTAAAACAAAGCCAGACTGGTCTCTTCTTTTCTAGGACCAGACTTCCCACCACGCTTCTGAATATGCCTGACAGATGTCAGGTTGTTACAATCAACAGAAGGGTTAACAAGAATTGGTAACTGCAGGAAAACATGAGACAATGAGGCCCACAAACTTCAAAACATTTAACTTTAATGAGAATTTTTTTAAAAAAAACCTGATGCCAAGACAAGATTTCACTGGAAAATAGCTCATCAAGAGAAAATAGGCTCTTTGTACCAAAAATAGAAAAGTTGTTATTCGTAATTAACTTTGCTCATTCTAGACTCTTTACCCTCATAGATATAAGACTGTCACAGTCCAATTTTCTTTTCCAATCTTTGAAAAGATAAACCTAAAGATAATAAATGTTACTAAGAATATGTCTTTTGTTATTATAAATTGCCCCCCCCCCTCAACACGTTGTGGATTTCAGAGGCTGGGTCAGGCATAACACTCCCAAGTGAATAGATAGTTCTCAATTCCTGTGTATGTTAGGATAAGGATCACGGTGCACGTGGAGAAGGGCCTTCGGCTGAAGGCCAGATTGGCCCCATTAAAGCTACAGAGGAAAGTCTCGGTGGGCTGATGGCCTGCTGAACTGCCCCTCAGCTGGGGCCACCCCATCCCCAACATGGTCCAGCACAAGGTCGATGGGAGCGAGGGTTGCCAGGTCTCCATTGGCAACTAGTGGGAGAGGGGAGAGGTGTGGAAGGAACTTACTGGGGGGGGGTCACATGATCACTGTCCCCATATGATGATGTCACTTCTGACATGACCCAGAAGCGACAGCATCATGCTCAGAGCTGAATCATTCACGCTCAGGCAAAAATATAGCATTTTTGGCCAGAAACGATAATCGTGCGCTCTAGGAATTCCCCCAAACCACAGAGTTTTGGTGACTTCCTAGGACATTGTAATGACATTGCTTCCCCCCAGTACTGCCCCCCTTGCCCGATTGAACAAGCACAAGAGACACAAGAGCATCAGAGGGAGAACTCTCACTACGTGGAAACTCTACAAACTGAGCACAAAGAAGTATATCGTAGTGAAGAACAAGTCAAAGGTTAGAGTCACAGAGGAATTCTCTCCACCGCTGAGTGACCTTGCTCTGTTGCCCTATTGTCCCTTTCAGGGTGTGTGCAAAGAGAGACAAGTACTCTTGCTGTCTGGGTGAGCACACTAGCAATTACTCCTTCCAAAAGCAGCAGAAATATGGTGGCTCTGTGAACAGGCATTTTGGGTTCTTTGACCCACCTGAGGATCCCAGCTCATGAACTGAAGACACCTGTTCTCATCTTTGCCAGCTACTGGAGGAATCATTTTATGGTGGTTCTAGTCCTACCTGGAGGATAGGTTTAGAAGGTGATACTGGGAGACTGCTGCTCAGCTCTTTGGTCTTTGGCCTGGGGTTCTACAACATTTCATCCTGGCCCTCATACTTTTTAACATCTCCATGAAACAACACTGTGGTTTGGGGGAATTACTAGAGTATTGTGATGTCACTTCCGGGTAAAACCTGGAATTGATGCTATGATGTCGACTTTCACTTTCTCTTTCCATGCCCCATCCCTCAAACCTCCTGGGATTGGAGGGCAGAGGCTTGACAAACCTATCTGCTTGTGTTTCCTGGCCTCAGCTTTTTTGGTCCACAGCTCAAGATTATAGCCTTCCTATTAATGAGGTCATAACTCTAGCTCCTCTTCTTACTAGCATGTTATGTTGTCACATGACTCTGTCACATGCTTAGACACAATTGTTCCCAGATCTGGAAAGGTTGAAGAGAGCTACATTAGAGCAAAATACTAAATCTCTATGTAGCTGGGAAATAATTTTTTTAAAAAGATCATGAACACATGAAGTCTTCTCCCTTTCTTCCAGTCTTTATACAGGCTTGGTACAAAATGAAGAAATGGCTAAGTCCAGTCATTTGACCATTAACATCTTCTATCTAAAATACTGATTTTAAAACCACTAATTATGGATCAGTTAGGGCCAGAAACAAACATCACAAGATTTATTGATGGTGTATTTTGTATGATGAGTTGAACCGAAATGTAATTTCGTAAGGTCTTGTGGGTTCAGTATTTTCAACTGCAAGGCTACGTAAGTGTAAATGTTAGATAAGGACATTTAAGAGATTTACTAAGAACACTTGAAGATCTTGTTTACAAGCTAAGTAAGACAAGAGGCTTTATTTATTTATTTATTTATTTAGTATAATTTGACTTTCTCATTGAGACTCAAGGCGGATTACACAGTGTAAATCAATATGATCAACAGCTGGGGCATTCAGTAAACCATGCACTGCAGAAATTAAAAAAGAAACATAAATTCAAATACAGGAATTCCATTTGGTTAGGGACCGAAGTTACTGGAGCACTCAGCTTTAAGAACAAATGGGAGAAGATGTCATGGGGAAGGGCTGTGGCTCAGGGCCAAGCTACACATGACGAATGACACTTGAAGGGTAAGTGGATTGAGTGGAGGGCAAGTGAACAGGGAGAAATACACTTGCCGTTCAAGTGTCATTCGTCATGTGTAGCTTGGCCCTTGGATTAATCAACTGGCTGATTCAGCTTAAGGTACGTTTATGTTGGACACCAGCATTAGAGGCTGTAATTGCTTCATGGACACCCGCCTTGCTTTCCTTTAAGCACTACAGCAAAATATTTAATTTTTTTTACAGGCTTTCATAACAAGGGGGAATCTATCTTTTATAGCAGCTTTATAGTCTGAGGCCTGAGGATTATTATATCACTATCATTTTAGACTGCTCTCTTTTTTTAAGCTGCTTTTATGCCCTGATGTGTTTTAAGAACCTGTTTTCATTGGCTTGATTTTGTAATTTAATTTAATTTAATTTATTATATTTATATTCCGCCCTCCCCGTTTTCGCAGGCTTTTTACATTTACTTCTTCTTCTTCTTTTTTAAATATATTATATTTTATCAAAGTAAAAAGAAGGGGGTACAAAAAGAAAAAGGGGGGAGGGAAAAGTTAATAAGGTCAAGAAGTTTTTGCAACTTTTCACTACAAGAATTCTTGGAGTACAGAGTGCACAAAAATGTGATCTTTTTCAATATTTATCCATATAGCAATGAAGACTGCAACTGTTAAGTCCCATTACTATATATTATTCCTCTATACTATACATACTTAACGCCTCCCACCTCCTCCACACTTAGTAATAAATCTGACATTTACTTCTTGGTATTGTTTTATTGTTTTCATTGCGAGCTCCCTCTAGGAGGTTCTGGAGAGGCGGCATGAACATTTTCAAAATATATAAATTAAAAAAATCACCATGGAACTATTAATTGGACAGAACGTGGGATCTTGTGCACATAAAGCCGATGTTCTCCCTGATGAATAAGGGAAGGACATGAATCAGATGTACAGAGAAGATTACAGGGCTGCAGTGCTCGCTGTTGTATTGAATCTATATGAGTTCATACTCCAAATGCAGACAGTAGGAGTTTGAGAAGCATGTCTAGCTACAACCGCATGTACCCAGGTGCTCAAATTGGACGAGCGGCTATTGAGTAGGTTGTAAACATTCTGTGGGCGGAAAGAGCACAATCAGCGTACATCTTTCTCCCAAGCCTAATGGTATTTCGGAAGACAAAGAGCCAATAAAGGATAGAGCTGCAACAAAAGAAAGTTGTGATATACGTAGGGTTGCCAACATTCAGGTGGTGCCTGGAGATCTCCCAGAATTACCACTGATCTCCACACTACAGAGACCAGTTTCTCTGGAAGAACGGGCAGCTTTGGAAGGTGGACTCTATGGCATTATAGTCCACTGAGGTCCCTTCCCTCCCTATATCCCATCCTCCCCAGACTCCATCTCCAAAATCTCCAGGAATCTCCTGTTAGAAATAGTTCCGTTTCATTTGGCAACAGAGTTACCCAAACACCAAATACAGAGGCTGAAAGTGAGAAGAGCAACAAAAACCAATTGCAACACCTATGGTGTCCATCAGCTAACAACAGAAGTACGGTCCGACATGATGAATAGTCTGAAATTGTTTGTGTAATGCCCCTGACAAAGCACATGGGTGCGAAACAAACCACGCTAGCAGTATGTCAGGCAAGTTTGAAACTGTGACCTCCCCATGAAAACTGTTGTGCTGGAAGAGTGAATTATGGCGCCTTGAATTACGGCCCAACTGCACTGGAGTATTGGGAGTGAAACAGGCAAGTGCAATTCATAGTGATTGATTGGAACCCTTAACGGACTGTACTATATATGGACTATCGGAGCTTCCTCACTTGTATAAATTATGAATGCTGCTGACATTTAAATGCAATATTGTTGAGATACTGATATGGAAAATTATTGATATAGTGTTATTGCTAAGACGGTTGTAGAACTTTTTGTATATATTTCTAAATTATAGCACTGGGCACTTTAAAACATCTCTAGTTTTGGAGTTCATTGCATTTGAGAGAACTATTTGCTGCAACAGAGTTACCCAGTCAGAAGCGTTCTCCCCAACATGCAGTAATTAATTCTCAAACAGTCAAATGCTAGAAAAGACAGAAGTTATTATTATTGAGGTAGATTCCATTTGCAGCAATATCTTGCAGTAGAAAGAGTTCTAGTCTAAAGAATCACTTCCCTAGGCCATGGCCGCCTAGTGCAACTGCAAGGCTGCATGGGGTGTATGGATGAGGCCTTCATGGCAGGAGTTCTAAAAAATACATCCTTCCCTTTTGGAAGGCCATGATGCAAGAAAGAAAGAATCTCCCAAATGAAATACAGAGAGAGGAGGAGTCAGGAGACGTTCCTACCTTAGACAAAGCGAAACAGCTTACTTCTCAAGAAAGTAACACATACACACAGAGAAACATGCAGTGCTCCCCAGTGCCCAAAACATGTGGAATCGCCTATCATCATATTTCACAACCCAGAATTGGCAACCCTAGGTATGAGTCCTAGCCAGAAGTATTTAAAAGCACATGCGTGGCTGACCCATTGCCTTAGAGCATGCATGGAATCTTGAATGTGCATAAAGAGCCCTATGTATGTTGGTGCTTCCATGTGATCGGGATTTGGGAACACTGCTGTTTACATTATTCCCAGTCATGCAGAGGAGCCCACATGCATACACTTCTATTCAGGTGGGGAATTCCTTGATGATATGTGACTGTATACTGGGGCTGCCAGGTCCCCTGGTGGGGGTGGGAGATCCCCTGCCCCCAGCCACCACTCATCTGGCTGGCAGGGGAGAAAGTCCCCGGGGAACAGGCTCTGGAGGCAGGAAACCTCCTAGGCCAGTACGCAGCAGGTGCATTACCCGAGGGCACAATGTCATCGCTTCCGGAAGTGATGTCATCACACTTGCCAGGAGTGAGAGAGAGAGAAGATCACAAAGATAAATGCCAGGTCCCACCACCCCACTTCCCTAACAACAACAACAACAACAACAACATTTGATTTATATACTGCCCTTTGGGACAACTTAATGCTACATTCAGTGCAGTTTACCAAGAGTTATTATTATCCCCACAACAATCACTCTGTGAGGTCGGTGGGGCTGAGAGAGCTCTGAGAGAGCTGTGGCTGACTTCCTGCAGCGGAGTGGGGAATCAGATCTGGTTCTCCAGATGAGAGTCCTGCTGCTCTTCTTAACCACTACACCAAACTGGCTGAGGACTGGATTTGCTTCCTCTACATTATCTGTGGTACTGGGCAGTTGAACAGTCTCCAATAGAAGACTAATGTGGGAAACCACACTATTACTCATGTAAAATAGAAGGATTGCCTGGAGGGAAATGGTTCTGCTTTGCTTGTTTTATTCTCCTGTAATCAATCTATCAATGTAGCCCATAGAGAAAATTATTAGACTTCATGCTTAAGAGCCAAAGGTACTTGATACTGAGTCACATGTGGCTTATTTGCAAAACATAGAGGCTGCAATCTCCTTTGAAACACTTGTGCGGAGAGCGGGTTTTTTAACCTGTTCTCTTGTGGCAGCTTTTCTACTAAAATCTCCCTTCTCCAAGACTGTTTTTGTTTGCTTGCTTGCCCTGGCAGAGAGGAACAATACAGATATTGTATTGTCGAAAGCTTTCACGGCCGGAGAACGATGGTTGTTGTGGGTTTTCCGGGCTGTATTGCCGGGGTCTTGGCATTGTAGTTCCTGATGTTTTGCCAGCAGCTGTGGCTGGCATCTTCAGAGGTGTAGCACCAAAAGACAGAGATCTCTCAGTGTCACAAAAAAAAATCACCGGAGGGGGAAACGGTTTTTTAAAAACCATATTTTCCTTCCAATTCTGGCTACAGCCTCCACAGTTGTATTTGGTCTGAACTGCCTTTTTATTCCTTTCTCACCCTTGAGATTCAAATTTATATGTTCTGTTCGTTCTTTAAAAATGTCCAAAATAATCATCATCTTTTCAGCCATCACCCAATCATTCTCTGTCAAGGAATACAAGCAGGCCCATTTATCACTTTCTCTTCACAAAATCGGAAGACAGGACCATATATTATTACAAAGATAGGGCTGCTGCTAAAAACTGCAGTTCTGTGTCAATCTTCTCCCTTGCCCTTTGGAAGCATGCCGAGAAACTTTCTCACAACTTGATCTCACAAAACGAAGTATCTTCCCACTCCTGTTCAACATCACTAGCTGCCGTCCGCACAAAAAGAAGCATCATAATGTTGGAACTGGTGCAAATTTTACCTCATGTGTCAAGTAGAGCAGTAAGGAAGAGAGCGTTTACCATTTCCAGTTGAAAGAATAAGGTGGCAGGTGATATGAAAGGCCTCCACCTGAGACCTTGGAGATCTGCTGCCAGTTTGAGTAGACGATTCTGACCTTGATGGACCAATGGTCTGATTCGGTATGAGGCAGCTTCACGGGTCCAAGATTCTCTGAAAAATAAAAACACATTTGCTCCATCAAATGAATTAAACTGCTCTTTATTTGAAGTTTTAACATAGTCCTGTTCCAGACTCTATATAGAATTGCCTGATGTGTGGCAAAATTTTTGGCAGCTGTTGTTCAGTTACACAATAATTAATTTTTAGGTTTTCTTCCCGTGGGATGAGGGTCCGCAGTTTATGACTCAAGTTGTAAAAACAGTAAGAAGTAAAGTTTTAACGTTGTCCTCTTCTAGACTCTAGATAGAATTGCATGATGTTATTTTACACATATTTTTGTTGGATTGTTTTCCAGACTGGCTCTCTACCTAAAAGCTCGGATGATTTACAGCAATGAAGATGTTTTTTTTTTAAAAAAAAAGAGAGAGCGCCAGCATGGTGTAATTTTTAGAATATTAGATTAGGATCTCGAATCCCCACTCTGCCATGAAAGCTTGCTGGGTGACGCACACTCTCAGACTAACCTACCTCGCAGGGCTGATGTGAGGATGATGTAAGCCACTCTGAGTCCCCATTGGAGAGAAAGGTGGAGCATAAATGCAGTAAATAAATTTACGAGAGAAGGTGGCATATAAATATTTTAAACAAAAAAAAACATTTAAAAGATTTTCAATCCCATCTTTCTTGCAAGAATTAATATCCCAGCTGGGTCACAAAATGAAAACAATTGAAAGGGAATGTGAAATGTAAAGAAGCTCAGGGCCAAGCTACAAGTGACGAATGACACTTGAATGGCAAGTGTATTTCTCCCTGTTCACTTGTGCTCCAATCAATCCACTTGCTGTTCAAGTGTCATTCGTCACTTGTAGCTTGGCCCTCAGTTACGTTTACAGCTTTGTTTCAGTTTTGTTTCAGATCGGCAAGGTGAGTCCCCTGTCTGTCAAGCAGGCCCAGGGCCGGCACGCCCATTGAGGCCAGGTAGGCGGTGGCCTCAGGGCGTGAGGGCACCGGAGGGGTGCCAGAGGGGTGTCAGGGGCGGAGGTGTGCTCCGCAGAGCTGGCATGGCTGGGCCGCAGCTGCTGCAGCCAGCCAGCCCTGTGCCGCTGCTGCCACCACCATGGCCGCTGCCACACGCCCCCAGCCGGGCGCAGCAGCCACGAGCCGCTGCCGGGGAGGCGTGCAGAGTGCGGAGCAGCCTCCGCCCGCCACCCCCGCCATCTGCCAGCCAATGCTCCCGGCTTGTGCTGCGTGATGACATAATTGCGTGATGACATCATCACGCAGTCCATGGCGCGCGCATCAGGGGTGGCCGCAGGTGCCAGGAACCTTGGTGCCGGCAGTGAGCAGGCCTGTGACCTGCCTGCCATACTCAGCGATGTCTTTTACTTTGGGGGAAAGGGGGATAGTTTGTCGTTCCGCTGTTCTCTTGCTATTTTCTATGCTATGGCTATCCTGCACTCAGCTGTCTTATCTCGAGGTGCCTGGGAACCAGCCGAATGACCTTCGAGCCTTGGAGCTTGCATCTCTTCTCCCTACCAGCTTTCCCTCGAGAAAGCATGTGCCAAGACTAACGGACTTCAACTTGAAAAAGGGGGAGAAGAGAGGAGGGTGTAACTGGGCCACTGGCCTTTACTCGGTTATTCCTGGTAATTGCTTTGTACTGTACTCTGATGGTGGTAATCTCTTAATAAAGACCTTTAACTCATCCAGCCTGGTCTGATGAAGTGGAGTCATCTAGGAGAATGCTCTAGCAGACCCTGACACTGTCCCGCATCCACACACTCAGGGACAAGCTACAAGTGACGAATGTTACTTGAACAGCAAGTGTATTTCTCCCTGTTCACTTGCCTTCCACTCAATCCACTTGCCGTTCAAGTGTCATTCGTCATGTGTAGCTGGGCCCTGAGGGCCAAGCTACAAGTGACAAATGACACTTGAACGGCAAGTGTATTTCTCCCTGTTCACTTGCCCTCCACTCAATCCACTTGCCAGGCAAGTGTCATTCGTCATGTGTAGCTTGGCCCTCAGTCTGTTCACTTGCCAGGCAAGTGTAATTTGTCACTTGTAGCTTGGGTCTCAGGGCCAAGCTACACATGACAAATGACACTTGAACGGCAAGTGGATTGAGTGGAGGGCAAGTGAACAGGGAGAAATACACTTGCCATTCAAGTGTCATTCTCAGGTAATTCTCTCAGGTAACTGGAAAATTTAATTTAATTTAATTTATTGTATTTATATTCCGCCCTCCCCGCTTTCGCAGGCTCAGGGCGGATAACAGAATACAAATATACACATCATTAAAACACAATCATATCAACTACAGAGTCATCTATTACATATAAATAATTAAAAGATTTTTTAAAAGCAGCACACAGCACAAGTTTAGTATATCACACAGCAGCGTTACCAGAGCAAATCCATACCGTAACAATAAGTGTGGCAGCAGCATCTGGTTCACGTGGGGGAATAGTTTAGGTAAAAAGTTAATTATGTAAGGAGG
Source organism: Eublepharis macularius (assembly GCF_028583425.1). Taxonomy (NCBI): domain Eukaryota; kingdom Metazoa; phylum Chordata; class Lepidosauria; order Squamata; family Eublepharidae; genus Eublepharis; species Eublepharis macularius. The sequence goes on from NC_072792.1 coordinate 173,007,928, forward strand.
AAATTAAATTTAGTATAATTGGTGTCATTGTTCTTTTTTTTTAAAACAATTTTTATTGGATGGGTTGACATACAATTTATTCATATCTTACAAATACATTTCCCCCTTTGTCCCTAAGTGCATCCCAACCCCTCCCACGGTCCCGTATTTTCTTATACTTTGTTCTATATTACTTTTCCTTTATCCCTACTAACTAGAGGTAAAACCCTAACTTACCATTACTTAATACAATTCTATAACTATTAATAAGCTATTAAAAAGCCATCAGAACATATTTCTTTTGCTCATAAACATTTCTTCAAACCATTCATTTATAATTCCCATTTTTTATCTAAATACATTTAGCTTAATATTTTCCCAAATAACACTATAGATTAAAGTTAACAATTTAACCTTTCTCTTATTTCCTTCTACAGTTATATGTAGATTTGCTTAGTATCAATTTGCATAGTTAACTTTCCATTACATTTCCCAATTTTTCCATTTGTCTTAATTTGCTAATTTCTTCATTTAGCTCACGACATTTCATTGCATCATACATCCCAATTCTACAAATAGACAAACAAACAATAAAAAAAACTATTAACAATTTTGCCTTCCTCTTAATTCCTTCTACCGTTTTATATATAAATTTATTTAATATCAATTACCTAGTTAACTATACATTACATTTCCCTTATTCACTTTAACCTAATTTACTAATTCTTCAATTGACTTTTAACCTTAAAAACCCCATACATCCCACTTCTAAGAAATGAAAAATAAACTCTTCAGACTTTAAACTGTGGCCTTAGTCTTTTAAGTAACTCCCACTTGTAACTTGATTCTTGTATTTGTATTGCTTTTCTCAGCTTTCTTCTTCACTTGAATTCTTCTATCACTTGGTAGCTTCTTCCACTTGAAGTAACTGGGGATGGCTCTCTCTTTCATGCTTGTTGTTAATCCTTGGACTTGATTCTTTAGAAATGCTGATACATCTTCATTCAGATCTTCTTGCAAGTACTGCTCCGTTTCTCCTCGCCCCTCGCGTTTTTGTTGTTTACATCCTGCTGTTTTGTAATCAATTTCTGCCACCTGCTCGTCTCATTGAGTTGTCTGCCTAGTTGCTTGCTCTTCATCTTTCAATTCCACAACTGTTTTAAATATATCCTTAGTGCTTTTAATTAAACTTTCATTCATTTCCCGAATAAGTTGTATCAACGCTTTATGTCCCTCTGCAACTTTTTCTCCCAATGATTTTATAGCTGATCGCGTAGCAGCCTGCCGTTTCTTCTCCACTCTCTTCAAATTTACACTAGATTCCCCCCCCCCCGGCATCTTCTTTATCTTTTGCTTTAAATATTTGTATTATTTTAATCTCACCAGATATCGGGCGGAGAGTCTCTATGGCAACTTTAAGGTAGTTCGAAGTGATGAATATCCCCTTCCTCTTGCCTTCTCGTTGCTATATCTTGCGTTGCTTCTTCAAGGACTTCTTTGCTGCTTTGCTTCCTTCTTCCTCCAAATCAAGCCTCTCTAGGCAGTTCCGCTCGATGTTCTTCTTGCTCCGTTCTCTCACGATGTTTACTCAGCCGTTCCTCCACCTCCTCCCCTTTTCTCACAGCCAGCTATCTCTCTCCAAACCGCAAGTATGCATAAACAAAAGTTATTTTCTCTTCTTTTACGCTTTATAATCTTTCAAATTTCAAATCTTCCTTCAAGATGTCTTGCTCCTGTCTTATTTTATCATCTCAGTCCACAATTTTCATTTTTAGTAAAGATTTTCCTTCTCTTTTTAAATCCGAAAGCCAAATAAAATTCTTTCATCTCGATTTGTTCCGTTTGGGTCTTTCGTGCTGCCTCATTCGTTACCCATTAGCCAAATCTGGTTCTGAAGCTTGGGTCCTGGCGGGCTTATGCCGAACAATGACTCAAAGAGTGCTGCAGAGATGTTAGCTCGTCCTTCTTCGAGAGTACCTCAAAGCGGTGTGGGAGATCCATCGTCCTGGACCCTCCCTCCGCTGAGATCTTGCTCTCTCTGGAACTTGTAGCATTCTAGCTCCTCTCCTACCTGGAGAGAAGTGGCAGCCGGTGACCTGAGCACCTGGCCTGCCCAAAACAGTCACTCTTGACGGTCCAGCTCCCTGGACTGCTTCAGCCTGCCATTAGCCAAACTGGAAGTCTCAATTGGTGTCATTGTTCTAATTACATTGTTATTTCAGGGCTGTCTCTCTCAAGAGGCAGATGGTATCTGGTTTCTGTGTTCTCCGGTCTATCAGATCTGAATACAGTTGAAGAATCCAACACTTCGATGCCTAAGAGAAGCTGAACTTGGTTTACCAGTGCCAAGTTTTTTGGCAAGCAAGGATAAGCTGTTTAATTGAACTCAGAGAGACTTCTCTGTTTTAAGTTTCTATTCCCCATTAACCCATGTGTTTAGCTATACAAATCTCACACAGAGGGTTTTGAGTTAAAGACATTCTGGTTATTAAGTTAATTTGTCTGGCAAGCTCAATGCCTGATCTAGGGCCAAGCTACAAGTGACGAATGACACTTGAACAGCAAGTATATTTCTCCCTGTTCACTTGCCCTCCACTTAATCCACTTGCCATTCAAGTGTCATTCGTCACTTGTAGTTTGGCCCTTAGCCCCACGGAATCCACGCAGGCAGAGGTTTCACAAGCAACTCTGATGAAAATTGCAGATGCCTCTTTTCTATAGATAGTGCTGCTCCCAGCAGTTGTACAATTCCCTTTGCCCTTGTGATACTCAGCATCTCTTTGTTAGCATATATGTTGATGAGAACTCATGTGGCAGGAGTTATATGTTCAGCCATCAGGAGTACTTTGCCAATTCATTTCTGTGCAGAGGGAAACAAAAAGTTCCTTTCTAAAAACAAAGACAATTGTGTCAACACTCAAAGTGCTGCAAATGGAAAATTAAATCCCTAGCACACACATCACATGTTGCCACTAAGCCATAATTTTGCAGATCAACCCTTTTCACTGAATGTAAAAACCAGAAGATGCACAGTCAGGGGAAAAAATTTCCAGCTGAGCCTCTCTTCCAGGTATCAAGTAGGCATGAGTTACCCACATTGCATATGTGCTAAAATATTTTGCAAGGGCGGTCAGCTGCATTCGGAATGGAGTGCGCGGCGCTCTGTGGATGCATGCATGCTATTGCACCATGCAGAGATCTGACCCTTGTCAATTAGCAGGATATCTGCAGTAAATTGTGCACATATTGCTAACCTCCTCCCAGCCCTTGCTATGCAAACCATCCATGTATAGGAGAAAATGAAACACAGGTACATGGGCGCAACAGTCCAAACTGAGCATTAAAAGTACAATACATGTTTCCTAGGAATTTGCATAGCATTATTTTATGAGTAATGACTGCTGTCAGGATTGTACAGGACCCTCCCCGGACTGGAGGAAAATGCAATGAATCACAGTGTATTAACTCATATAAATGTATTTAAAGTGACAAGTGCAGTATGGGAATAAATAAATAAGTTATGCACAACCTCATACAATCTTCCTACATTTCTACATAAATTACAGTCATGCCCGTCTATACATAGCACACCATCTGCCAATAATTCCAACAATAATAACTTTCATTCAATATCAAAAATAGCTCTATTACAAATATAAATTCATATGCATATATGAATGCACATGCGGGGAAGCCAGCTCGCTCAACCTCATCCGTAAATTCCACTTTTTCAAGGGCTAAATATTCATACATCCCCAACCCTAATGGTCTGTAACACACGACTCTCCAGAAGGTAATCATAAAGTGTCGGCCATTTTCCCTGTTGGGCTGAGCTGACTTCCCTGTTGGGCTTGTTGGGGGCTTGACCCCTGGGATGCGGTATCCAACCTGTAAAACAACTCAGAGACAGAATATTTAATAGTCCACTTGCTTATTGCATTTGATGTACTTACCAGACGATCTCCATACAACAGTGCTTGTCACTTTAAGACCTTACTCCGGCGGCTCTGCAAAAGAAAGAGAGAGAAAAGCTTCACATCCATTGAACGATTTTGTGGGAAACTGGCCATATGTACAGCTTCATAAAAACCCAACACCCTAAGCAGCAAGCCACTTCGGATTAAGGTATTTAAATCGCTTCGGTATGCTTCGTAAAGATTTGAAGCATACTGAAGTGAGGGAGGAAGTGGCAGATTTGGGGATTTACATGTCCCTCTCCCTGGCACTGCACAGTGGCAGGGAGAGGGGCATTTCATCCCGGCAGGCTGCACTCAGCCGCTTGTCGGAGAAAGCCCCAACAAGCGGCTGATTCAGGGGTGAAATGCAGCAGCACAGAGAGGGGTATTTCAACCCCTTGACTTGAAGCTTCCCAAAGTTATACAAATTGCTTAGGGAATCTTTGGTTTGGGGTTTCTGAAACAGCCCTGGTATGCTGGGGCCATTTTGGAAACCCTGAATCTTTGCAAATTGGGTCCGATTCGGGTATTTTTCCTGAATTGGAAACCCAAATCGCACACCTCTAATTAGAAACACTATCAAAGAATGGATTGATAAATGTAAAGAAATTTAAATACTAGTTAAGTTGACAGCATTCGGAAATGGAAAAGACACACAACAGATTGAGACAGTTTGGCAATCAGTTATTTCAAAATGGAGTAAATTAGCCAGCCAGGGTCCATTTTATTTCAGCTAAAAAGAATGTGAGTTTGTAATACATTGTTTTTTAATATTGTGAATATCACAAAATATCAATAAAGAGTATAATTTTTTTAAAAAAATGTGATGTGTAAAAGAAAGATTTGAGTCCAGCGGCACCTTAGAGACTAACAAGGTTTTCATGGTATGAACTTTCAAGATCCAGAGCTCCCTTTTTCAGCTCTGATTCTGGGCAGCATCCCGTAAAGGATTTCTGTAGATGGAAGAAGGGTGATTTTCACTGAATTCTCCCTCCTCTAGCACTGAATTCCCCCTCTTGGAGATCCCCTTTCTTTCGGAAGTAGTATTTGAGGTGGGGGGCATTTTGGAATGTAACAGGAAGGGGGAAACAAGGAAGTCGCTTCCATCCCTACAAATTACCAGCTTGTATGATTTTTCAACTCCTGAAATCTTTTCTTCCTCCTGAAATCCATTATCCTCCATCCTCAGAAGCAAGCGAATAAGTGTTTTCGAATTCCAAGCGCTGCCATGTAAGGCCAAAGTACAATTGACTGGCCCTTTCCATTTTAGAAACTACTTCAGAATCTGAGAAAGGGAGCTTGGCTCTCAAAATTTTGTTGGTCTTAAAGGAGGTACTGGACTCGAATCTTGTTCTTCTACTGCAGACTCACACAAATTCCCACCTGAAGCCATTTCAGGATTGAGAGCAAGGAAGTGGATGGTTGGCATTTGACCTCTTTCTTGCCTACCAATCCACCACTCAATATAACACCATGGCAGCTCTAAGACCAGCAGCTCCTCAGAAGGGACAAGACTAACAAAGGGTAAAGCTGAACTACTATGGAGGGAGCCTGGTACAGGGCCAACCCTAGGGTTGCCTGGCATGGCTGGCAACCAGCAGGAGACCCAAGACGGAGAGTCATGGGGGGCAGTTGTCAGCGATGGTCTGACATCACTTCTGGGAAAACCTAGAAGTGTCATCACACCTCTCTTGGAATTACCAGAAACCATAGAGTTTCTGACAATTTCTAGAGAGGACTGACATCACTTTCAGGTTTCCTAAGAAACCTGTCAGCCCGGTGGTATTTTTAAAAACTTTTTCTTCTGCATCCTCTCAAGCCTAGCCAACCCCCCTAAGGATAAGGTCCACTAAGATTGCCATCTCCAGGATGGAAAATTCCTGGGTATTTGGGGGTGGAGTCTGTGGAGGGCAGGATATGGCAAGGAGGTATAAGTTAGTGGGGTATAATGGTGTAGAGTCTACCCTCTGTAGCCGTTTTCTCCAGGGAAACAGATCTCTGTAGCCTGGAGATCAATTGTAATTCTAGGAGATCTCCAGTCTTCACCTGGAGGTTGGCAACTCAAAGGCCCATCTATTTGCCAACTAAAGGGAAACTGAACTAATAGGGGAAAGAGAGAGAAGGAAGCAAGAAAGCCAAATCAGAGTGAAAAATCCTTAGAGGTTTCCTACTGAAGCTTCCTGCATTCTCTGTTATTATCAGGCTGACTTGATTGACTTCCCAAAAGACTGGAGTTGATGCTTGAGGGCCAAGCTACAAGTGACGAATGACACTTGAAAGGCAAGTGGATCGAGTGGAGGGCAAGTGAACAGGGAGGAATACACTTGCTGTTCAAGTGTCATTCGTCACGTGTAGCTTGGCCCTCAGTCTTGCCCCAAAGCCATTCCTGTCAAGAGAGAAATAAGAAAGAATGAAAGTTTTTAAAGGGCCTCATTCCTGTTTCCTCCATTATAAGAAACCCCCCTCAAATGATAACCAGCCAGCACAATGAAAACCGATTTGCTCGGCTAGAACACTGGAAAGCAGCCGGCGCTGTCTTCACCCCACGCAATTTGAAATACGTGTTTTGCCTACATGGAGAAAGGTTGATCGGAGAAAGCAATCTGGAATGAGAACCAGTTCCTATTACTTCCTTGTTATCGAGCGTATCCTCCCAATGCATCTTTCGAAAGGACCATTTGGCTCTGGTTACATATGTTTTGGTGTAGCACGTTTGTCAGCCCTCAGCCATGACAATTAATATATACTTATGAAACCTCTTGGACCGTGATAGACCAGAATTGTCTACTCTTATCAGCAGTGGCTCTCCGGAGTCTCAGACGAAGGCCTTTTGCATCACCTACAGCCCGGTCCTTCTGAATAATAATATTACCACTCTTCTAGACTCCATTCAGAGCAGTGAACAAAGTCAGTGTTATTATTATTAATGAGAGAGAGAGAGAGAGAGAGAGAGAGAGAGAGAGAGAGCAGGGAATGAGAGAAGTGGCTTGTCTGCTGAATTAGTGGGAGTCGAACCAGCAGGGTGCTGACTGTAGCCCAACCACTTAACCATTATGCTACAGCAGCTGCTATTTTCCCCTTTTCCTGTAACTTAGCCTGCAAGCCATACGTCAAGTATTTTATAAGTAGTTTATAACTAAGTCACATGTACCTTTTTTTTAATCTTGCCTGACAGCAAGATCTATTGTTTCTGTTGTTCAGAAATATTCTGTAGATGTTCAGTCCAGGGAGTAATATATTTATTGTGAAGTAAATTGTAACAAGGGCAGCTAAAAAGGATATGGGCAGTTGAATCAACTTGATCTATACAATGAATACAATAGCGCTTCTCAGGGAATTCCAGCAGTTCCTATAATGTATTGTCGAAGGCTTTCACGGCCAGAGAACGATGGTTGTTGTGGGTTTTCCGGGCTGTATTGCCGTGGTCTTGGCCTTGTAGTTCCTGACGTTTCACCAGCAGCTGTGGCTGGCATCTTCAGAGGTGTAGAACCACCTCTGAAGATGCCAGCCACAGCTGCTGGCGAAACGTCAGGAACTACAAGGCCAAGACCACTGCAATACAGCCCGGAAAACCCACAACAACCATCAGTTCCTATAATAGTAACTGTGCTTATATATCACTCTTCTAGACAGATTAGTGGTGAACAAAGTCAACGTTTATTATTATATTAATATTATATTAATATATACTATATTAATATTAATACAGCTGGGGATGAGAGGATTGGCTTTCCCAAGGCCACCAGCTAAACTTGTGGCAGTAGTGGGAGTTGAACTAGCAGTATGCTGATTTGCAGCCCAACCACTTAACCACTATGCTACAGCAGCCTCTTTAGATAGAGATGCTGGGGGACTGAGCCTGGGAACTTCTGTGTGCAAAGGAGATGCTCTACCTGATTGGAAAGGCAAAATTTAAACATTCATGGTTAGGAAGAATTGCAGCTATCAAAATGAATATTTTACCTAAATTAAATTTCCCTTTTCAAATGATTCCAATTTACATTGAACAATAGATGGCAGAAAGCTATAAATGACTTTATATGGAAAGGGAAGACACCAAGGATAAGATTTAAAATATTGCAAGATGATAAAAATAGGGAATCAAATTTGACCAAGATCTCCCTACCTAGCCAGTATTTCTCATTACAACCTCAAAGTGTCTTTCACTGCTTTGCACTTTCAGATGATGCAAACAGCTTTTTTGGCAGGCCGTTATTCTCACACCCCTATGGAACATCGCACCTGCATTTGTGGATTACCTACAGTGGAGAACCTTTCCCACTACCGACTTTATTGTCCATTATATAGTATACCCAGAGCTAAATTTTTGGCTAGAATCCTATCAGTCACAAACACATATTCTGAAATCGAGAAGATTGTGTTTTTGTTATCTGACACTGATAATCATGTGTCCTATAGAGTCTCTCAGTTTGCACTCGCAGCCAAAAAGATTAGATCTAAGGTGGTACTGAATGAGGCTGTTTCATGACTCCTGGGATAGTTTGGCATACTGTATTGTTTTAATTAATTTTAGTAACCTATACAAACTGTGATAAGGGATGTAATTGTTTATTAGTCAATGTTTGGTGAATTGTGATGGCCTATGGCTATAGACAATAAACTCTTTTGATTATTTGATAAAAATGGGGGAGGACTGGCTGTACCGAATATTAAATTGTATCATCAATCAGCGGCGTTGGTTTGGATAACAGATTGGATTATGAACCCAAGCAACAGACATATCAAATTGGAAACAGCGGATGCTAAGGAAGGTATCCATAATTATTTATGGATAAAGAAATCACGGAAACCTATTCTTAAACAAGATGGGACTCATATTGTAAGGGACGGTCTGCTTAAAATATGGTTTCAACGCAGAAATAGACTGAGCCCACCAATTTCCCCATTGATGTCACCAATTAACGCTGACTATGACGCAGCATTAATTCATCAACCTAGCTACAAATCAATGATAGATAAAGAAGGAAATATAAAAATCTGGCAAGAAATCCAGGCTTATGGCAAAAACATTCCTTGGTTGACTTATCACCAAATAGTATCAAGATTAAAGGATCAAATTCTCAAAGAAGGCGGCAAGCTGAGAGAAAAAACACAATATGAACTATTAATATCTGGAGATTTGTCACATCTATTGGGGAAGATTTACAAAATGTTACTGCAACATCATACAGAAACGGAACAAGTCAAAACTTGTATGATAAAACGGATGCAAAATTTGGGGGGAACCATTCCGATGGACTTATGGGAAAACTTATGGACTAAAGACATAAAATTTACAGGCTGCCAGTTACTGAGAGAAAATTGGAATAAAATGCAATAAAAAGATATTGCAAGGATTAGTAAAGGTTACAGTGGGCGTTGCTGGAAGTGTCAGAATATGGACGCAAAATTTGACCATATGTGGTGGACTTGTAAGGAATCACGAAAGTACTGGATAAAAATACATGAAGAGATGCAAAAGATTCTCAAACTCAGATTTGAATTAAATCCGAAAAGCATGCTCTTAAATATTTTACCCGCAAATCTGAGAAAAGAACAAGGAGATCTCTTCCGTTATATGGTGACAGCATCAAGAGTATTATTCGTAGGAAAAAGGAAAACCGATGCTTGTCCTGGTCTCCCAGAGTGGAGAGATAAGGTTCACGAATATGCTTCAATGGCCAAACTAACTACTTACCTACAAAACAGGCCAATAGTCGACTTCTGGAAAAAATGGAAGGATTGCTTTGATTATTTAGGCTAAATTAATTGATACAGTAGCTTAGAGGGAGGGAAGCAAAGAAGAGTGAAGGAGGAATGTTATGTATCTAGGCTCAGGGAAGCCAAATATGTAATAACTAGCAACAAAGCCCATTGTGGGGGGGGGGAATACAACGGGCTCTAGAAAGGGGAGGGCAGGCAGGCAGGCATTCGCTCCTCCTCTGTCACTGATTCCAGCTGGTGAAGGAGGAGGGTGGGCATTGTCAACTGCTCCATGCCTGATCTGCCTGATCTTGGCCGTGTGAAGGGGTGGTGGGCTTTGCTACCTGCTCCATGCCTGATACATGCTGGGTAAAGGGGGAGCATTGACTCCTGTTTTACACCTGACTACGGCTGGGTGAAGGGGGGCAAGCATTGCTGCCTGCTCTCAGCTGGGTGAAGGAGGGTGGGCATTGCCACCTGCTCCCTGCTGGGTGAAGGGAGGAACAGACATCGCCTCCTGCTCCGCGCCTGATCCAGACAGGTGAAGGTGGGCGATGGGCTTTACTACCTGCTCCACTCCTGATCTCAAATGGGTGATGGCAGGGGTGGGCATTGCCACCTGCTCTGCCACTAATACCAGCTTCGTTAAGGCTGGGGAGGGCATTGCCACCTTCTCCACTCCTAATACCAAGTGAGTTACAGTGGAGGATGGGCATTGCCACCTGCTCTGCTCCTAATACCAGCTGGGTTTAAGCAGGGGGGGATTGTCACCTGCTCCATGCCTGATCCCAGTCGGGTGAAGGAGGGCGGGCATTGCCATGTGATCTGCTCCTGATCTCAGCTGGGTGAAGGGTTAGAGTTAGAGTCTCTCTACATGTTACTAAGAACCTAAGGCTGCTCACAGGGCCAGCACAAGGGTTTCTGGTGCCTGAGGCCAGGGGCAGCTTCAGGTCTGTTCCTGCCTCCTCGAGTTCCAGGTTCCTGCCACCTGGACTGCGGGGCATCTGGGCAGGAGGGCTAGGAGGCTGTCCTCTCAGACTGCCCTGTGCTGCTGCTGCTGGCACACGCTCCCAACCAGACACGGCGAGTGGCTGGGGAGGTGCACATGTGTCCTCCCAGCCCTCCTGCTCCATTGCTCCATGCGCTGCCCTGGATGCCTGCTGTGCCTGGCCTGTGGCTGCTGCTCTTGGCCGGGGGCACATGCTGGTGGTGGCAGCAGCATGGGAGGTCTGGGAGGCTGCAGTAGCTGCAGGCCAGGGCAGCACTGGGGCAGCTTCCCATATCTCCCTCTCAACTGCTCGCACGCTGCTGCCACCAGCTCCGTGGTGCGCGCCCCCGCCCCCAGCACCCCCTCCAATGTCTCAGCGCTGGACATGGCTGCCAGACCTGCCTCAATGGAGGCACCAGTCCTGGCCACTCAAGTGAACCTTATTTCACGTGTCCCCACTCCAACTTTCCATGTACTGGATCACACAGTCACACTTCAATCTACTCCGCCTCACGTGTTTGATCAGTTCCTCCTCAACTGCTAAAAGTATCCCAGTTTCCCCCACATCCATTCACTGAAATGCAGATCTTGACACTTTCTCACATTTTAAAGGAATACAAATTCGCAGCTCAAAGGAGCCTACAGTACTTGTTCTCACAGGGAAAACAGAGCCGAATTGGCGCTTTGCCCTCCGGAATCACTTGCAGATGCAGCAACACAAAGGGAGCTCCCATGAAATCGGCATTCACGTACACTGAGCAAGAACAACCTGCATGTGAACTGAGGACAAGACATACAATCCTGCACTTGAGTGTCCCTAGGTACTTAGGTGTTGAGAGACTCTGTCAGACTGTCAGTGTCTAACAATCGGAATTAACTCCTTTGACTGGTAGCAGCTCTCTGGGGTCTCAGGTAGAGGATTTCCACATCTTTTAAACTGGAGACGCAGGGATAGGACATGGGACCTTCCACACACCAAGCAGATGTTCTGCTGCTGAGCCACAGCCTTTCTCCAGTCTTTTCTCCATCACCCAATAAAGCCCTTTAGCAATACAAAACAGCAGAAGCAATTGAAACTTCATACAACGCGTTCGATATGAGCCTGCTTTAAACTTCAGGTAAGCAGATGTTCTACAGAAGAGTTTCTTTCCCCCTGCGGGGTGTCCGGTTTGATCATTCAGACTGGACTTGCAGGAGCTTTGTATTTCTCAGAAGAAGGACTTTTGCCGTCGTTCTTCCCATGCTGGTATGCCGATTGTGCTCCGTTTTTCTTCCTCGGGAGGTTTCACTGAAGCCAGATGGCCGGGCCCTTGCTGGGCCTCTGCAAATGGAAACTGACAATAACAGCGGAAATCTTGGACAGCAGGAACTCGCCGGTTGCTGACTCGTGTTCGCTGCTGTTTTGGCTTGTTCATTTTGCACAGTAATCAGGCCTATGGTGAGAATCTTAAACAGGAAATCTTCCACGGAGAAAGGAAGCTATTTCGCCTCTCTTTGCTTGGCTTTGGGTCGTGCTATTTGTAGAGTGTACCTGGTGTGGATAATTAGGAATCTGGGGATATTCCTCAAGGACTGAACAGCAGGATTTGGGTCCAGCGGCACCTTAGAGCCAAGCTACAAGTGACACCTGACACAGGTTGGACGCTTGTCAGCTTCCCTCAAGTTTTGATGGGAAATGTAGGCGTCCTGGTCTTGCAGCTGTAATGGAGAGCCAAGCGGTAAAACCAGGACGCCTGCATTTCCCATCAAAACTTGAGGGAAGCTGACAAGTGTCCAACCTGTGTCAGGCATCACTTGTAGCTTGGCTCTGAGAGACCAACAAGATTTTCAGAACGCAAGTTTTCAAGAGTCAGAGCTCCCTCCTTCAGACACGAGTAGGAATGGAGATCCCTGAGCCTTTCTAATCCTGCAGACCAACATGGCTACCCACCTAAAAATATCCTTGTGGACCGAAGTGTATACGAACCCTGAGACAGTCCTTAAAGGACAAAGAATTTGCTTTGCTCCTGTTTCCCTTCCATGTTGTGTCAGTTTTATCTTTAACCAGGGAGGAGCCATGAGAGAGCTGCTTGGGTTCAACTACAGATTTCATCTATTGGTTATGGGAAATGATATCCTTTCGTAAGCATGGCCAGAAGTAAGAATAGCAGCAAAAGCAACAATAAATATTACAACATCCAGTGTGGGGTGGAGAGTACCCTCAAGTCACAGTTGACTTATGGTGACCCTTGGAGACTAACAGAGGTGGTTTGCCATTGCCTGCCTCTGCAACCCTGGTCTTCATTGGAGGTCTCCCATCCAATTATTAACCTGCTTATCTTCTGAGATCTGACGAGATCAGGCTCACCTGGACTATCCAGGTCATGGTACAACATTCAGTAATCAGTCAGAAAGACAGCAACGAAAGCACAAACTAGGTAAGCCACAGTTCAGGGCCTCAGATTATGAGGGGCTTCTAAATATGAACACACACACCAAATTTCAGTAAACCTTTCTGGGTATTTATTTATTTTATTTTATTTATTTCAGATTTGTATTCCACCCTTCCCGTGAGCAGGCTCAGGGCAGATAACAACATATTAAAAATACAATTAAAAAAATTCATGTACATTAAAAACAACACATTTAAAATAGGATGGTGGACAGCCTTCACAGGGAGGGTTAAGATTTATACACCCCTTTTTCCAGGCTGGCGGAGGCCCAGCCTCAGCCATATGCCTGGTGGAACAACTCAGTCTTGCAGGCCCAGTGAAAAGATAGTAGGTCCTGCTGGGCCCTTATTTCAGCAGACAGAGCATTCCACCAGGTGGGAGCCAGGACCGAAAAGGCCCTGGCTCTAGTCGAGGCTAGGCGGGCCTCCTTGGGGCCAGGGACCACCAACAGCTGTTTGTCCCCTGATCATAGTGTCCTCTGGGGAATATATGGGGAGAGACGGTAATACTATCAGGTCTCAAAAACATTACATAATCTTAGGTTTTTATCATGTCTAAATCAGTTCCTGCATCCAGCAGCATTCTCAAAACTAGGAGGGCAGGTTTCCAGCTACAGCTGGGGCTCTCATTCCCTACTGCTGCTTAAGAAGTTGGCAGGGGAGGTGAAATGAAGGGGGCTCCATAGAGTTTTGGATGAATATTAGTTTGGGGTGAATCCTAGACTCTCTCTACACAAGACAGCTTACACGGGGATGCTCAAGAGACTTACTTTCTGTATGGTCTAATATTCAAGTGTACTCTGTCTCCCAAGCAGTGCATGTATGAGTGATTCCACACACGTTGGATGATGCACTTTCAATGCACTTTATCAATTGTTTGAGGTGGATTTTTTGTTCTGCACACGAAAAAATTCGTTCCAAATGATCTATAAAGAGTGCATTATCCAACGTGTGCGGAATCACTCAATATCCACAATGGGAGAACAAGTGTAAGATTTTTCACTTGATCCTATTCACATAAGATGTCTTGTGTAGAGAGACTCATAGTTTGGGGTGAATCCTAGAGCCTCGCCCTAGTGTGATGGCATCACTTCTGTTTTTTAGCAGCACTGATGTTGTGCATTGGCATGACATCAAGAAGATTGTCCCCCTGCTCAGCTCTTCCAGTGCCTACTCAAAATCTCAGTGCAAACGAACCACAGGTCATCTAATTTATTTCTTTTATATTCCACCTATCTGCCCAACAGGGACTCAAAGAGGCTTACATCGTTCTCCTTTCCTCCATTTTATCCTCACAACAACCCTGTAGAGTAGGTCAGGCTGAGAGTATATGGCCTGCCTATTGATACCATGGCCAAGCTCACTTATAATAACAATTAATTGTATGCTGATGGACCTAATAAAGCAGTGACTGCTTATGTATTTGCAATAAGCAATTCACAATTCCTTAGTAACTTTGAGAAACTGTGTTTAGTTACATTGTGTATTGAAAGCAAGAATTCAGAGCTTTGTCTCAGAAGATAATAGCATTGTTAGAATAACAATTGTATTGTTTGTTTGCCAGATACATTCAGTCAGAAAGGAATTTTTAAAAGGTGACATACTCAAGATAATGGCTTATTCTGTAGTGTCAGGGCCGGCACGCCCATGGAGGCCAGGTAGGCGGTGGCCTCGGGCGCGCGGGCATTGGAGGGGCGCCGGAGGGGGTGTTGGGGGTGGAGGTGCAGGCGCGTGCAGCAAAGCTGGCATGACTGGGCTGCAGCTACTGCTGCAGCCGGCCACGGCAGCTCTGCTGCGTGCTCCTCCACCCCAGCCAGGCGCAGAAGCCATGAGCTGTTGCTGGGGCAGCGCACGGAGCAGCCTCCACGTGCCGGCCAGCAGCAGCTTGAAGCTTCTGTGCTCGGGGCTCCGCGAGCTGCCCAGCCCCCCCCCCCGCAGCACGTGATGACATCTGCAATGATGTCATCACACAGTCCGTGGTGTGCGCGTGCACGCAGAGCGCGCACACGCCGCCTCGGGCGCCAGAACCTCTGGCACCGGCCCTGTGTAGTGTCACACATGCACAAATGTGATATGAGCTAACTTTGCACTAAAAAGGTGACATGCATACTGAAATTTCTAACTGCGACATATACTATGATCCAATCATATTGCAATGAAGTACACTGATGGCAAAAATGCTATAAAAACTCTGCTGCTCAGGGGAGAAAACAATTTGGGGGGGCTTCTCCCGCTGTTGCAACAACAAAATAAATCTAACCCTCTTCTTACTTCTGGCCTCCAGGGTCTTATTGGGTGGGGCCCTGGAAGAGATAGCCCTTTTCAGGCATAACACTGTGGTCACCAACAGGGCCTTTTTCCAGCAGGAACGCAGTGGAAAGGAGTTCCGGCACCTCTTGAAAATGGTCACATGGCCAGTGGCCCTGCCCCCTGATCTCCAGACAGAGGGGAGTTGAGCCACCAGCCATGTGACCATTTTCACCAAGGGCGGTTTAAACTTTAAAAAACTCCCCCCTTGTTCCAGCTGACCCAAAGTGACATCATTATGCGGTCCTGAGTTCCACCATTGAGTTCCACCACCTCTTTTCCCAGAAAAAAAGCCCTGGTCACCAAGCAAACATACATGGCAGAGTCAGGATTCAAACCTGATTGTCCCAGAGCCTAGTCCGACACTCAAACTGCTACACTACTTTGACTCTTCATCAACTTCATACCCCAAACCCTTCAGAATGAAGCCTTCCTTTTTGTTATATTGCACGCATGTGGAATTATTCGGGATACTTTCTCAGCTGCCCCATTCATCAGGCTTCAGACTGCCAGAATTCTTTTTTGGCTTGCTTGTTTAGTAAACCCAGAATTTTTGGATCAAAAGTCAGCAATCATTTTTTCTGCTAAGCTTGTATGCCTGAACTATGTAACCTGTACATGTGTGTTGAGTGCGGCCGTTTCCGTACTAGCTTTAAAAAGTGGCAGGCTCCTGAAACGCTGGCAGCTTCTTCGCGCAATGTTTTCTTTAAAATGGACGTAGGGCATTTTTTCAGCTCATATTGCGCGAAGAAGCCGCCAGCGTTCCAGGAGCCTGCCACTATTTTAAGGCGGTGTGGAAATGGCCTACATTTCCCAGGATATTTCATGAAAGATTGCTAATCTCTTGTGTGCATGCTGAAACCCCAGCAATCCCCATATGATGTCAACCCCTAACGATGGATCCAAAATTGGTAATGACCTGGTTTGGAATACGAGTTTGCATCGCTCCTAATATTTAGATATATTGTGAATCAAGCATCTGCCGGAGCTATGGATCTGTGCCCAGAGCTTGGCAAAAAAAGAGACATTTAAATGCAATTTATATTCTGTGCAGTCACAGAAGCTCTGTTGATTGTACAAGCCAATACAGGGCTTGTCCCAGAATATATTCACTTCTCAAACAAAGAAAAAGCTCGTCCAAAGAGAATATATTATTGTGATGGCGTTACTCCTGTGCTGCTGGTAAAGAGAACCGTGACGGCTGCCCTACTGTGGGACTGGCAGCTTCCTTTTAAAAGTTCGCCGAGAGAGATAGGGAGAGAAATGATCACTGCTGCTGCTGCTACTATAGACGTCTATCAAGGCAGGTGTCCTTGCTGCAAGCCACTTTTCTATGTCTGTATGGCCACAAGGGCACTCCATCACTGAAAAGTCAGCTCCATTGTTTGCTAGCATTCATCTTTCTATCCTGGCATCTCATCTTCCGCTAACAATAACATTCTCTTAAACAATTTATCCCCTTGGCTTTTTTTGCCAAGTGCAGAATTCCCTGGGATTCAAACTGCTTTGTCTCTGTTCCTAGTAGAACAAGCACCATTACTCGGTGTGCAATGGAGGTGAGCGGTATTTAAGGATTGACAAGAATCAGCAAGCCCTGTTCTGACACGTTTGTAACAGTAACCGTGTCCACCCCCCCCCCCACTTCCAAAAACCTGATTTCCAGAAGAAAACCCTGTGCTCTTATGGATTGCCTGGGATTCTTCAGATTGGGTTACGAAGGAATCCCTTGCCCAAGTTGCCATTCCTCTCAGTTCTAGCGCCCCAGCTGTGTTGTGGGGATCATAACTTCACTGACTTTGTTCACTGCTTTGAGTGGGGCGTGGCACCAATTTGCCTAGAAGAGCAGTATATTCACACAGTCATTTTGGGTACCAGTTTGGTGTAGTGGTTAAGAGTAGACATGGGCACGAACAGCATTACGAACAGAAAAAAACCACGAACAGCTGCTCGCGAACAGCCTGTTTGGGATGTGCCACTCCAGCTGAACAGGGGGTCAGTGCAAGCCTTGTTTGTTGTGTTTGACCGCTGTTCAGGAAGCTAGACACTCAGGCACCTTCAATCAATTGCCTTAGCAACGGGGGGGGGGGAGTGCCTGAACTCTGTCTGCACTCTGTCGCCCCGGACACCCCAATCAAAGCCCAAGGTAACTTGATGGGCAGGTCTTCCTTCCAAGCATGGAGCTGCAAATTAGTAACGATTGGTAACGTGGGAGCAGACACCTGGCGGGAGGGAGGGAGGAGGGGGTTGTTCTGTAACCATGGGAACTCCAATCTCATCCCTGCAAACCGTGTTAGGCAGTTCTGACTGCCAACCACAGGCCTCCTGCGTTTCTCCATGAGTCCTCAGCTTATAAAACAGCACTGTGCTCCCAGTTCTGGTTTCACTTTCAGCAAGCAGTGCAGTGGGACAGAGCTCTTAATAGTGTTTTGAGAGAGATTAAGGTAGAGTGCATTGGAGCTGGGCTTTTTTCTGTGTGTGGTGGGTGGGCTAGGGAGCTATCCCCTCTGGATCCAGGGCTGCTATCAGACCCTGGGGCCAAGCTCAGTGGGCACCTTGGCTGAGGGCTCACCCTGATTATTAGTGCTTGATCTGGTCAGGTCTCTGGGAGTGTTGGGCTAGGGCTCTACCCCTCCCTCCGGGAATGTATAACTCCGAGATCCATACTGCAATCTTGACCAAACCTGGGTGGTGGCCGGAGAAGAGCCTGCTGCACATTCTCTGTGAATATGGGCTCTCTAAGTGCTAAGGGAGCTGTCCTGGTGCTGACGAACACCGAACACCGAACATGTTCAGGAACGGGACATGTTAGGGTCTGGTCGGCTGTTTGTGTTCATCGTCAGGAACAAACACCAAACAGCCTGTTCATGGTTTTTTTCCCCATTCGTGCCCATGTCTAGCTAAGAGCGGCAGGGTTCTAATCTGGAGAACCGGGTTTGATTCCCCACTCCTCCGCTTGAAGCCAACTGGGTTACTTTGGGTCAGTCTCAGCTCTTTGGAGCTCTCTCAGCCCCACCCGCCTCACAGAGTGATTGTTGTGGGGATAATAACACTCTTTGTAAACCACTCTGAGTGGGTGTTAAGTTGTCCTGAAGGGCAGTATATAAATTGAATGTTATGTTATTATTATTACAATTATTTTTCATTAAATCCAGTATAATCCCCATTTCTAAGATCTCTCAGAGAGAAATGAATGTTTGGTGTATTCTCTCTCTAGAATGAACCAGTCAGCTAAGGACTGAACACTTGGTAACAACCGTATGTTCTAGGTACAGCTAACCCATCTTATGCTTCATTCCTCAGTTGTCTTTTCTTCCTCGCTTTCCTCCACAGATGAATTTTCAAAAAAGGTTCTGCCATTTGACCAAGGCCTTTCTCGCAATAAAGATTGGTAATATCCAACTCAGGAAAAGCATTTCAGGAGATACACATTTTAATAAAACCAGGCATTGAAACCAAGCCTCTTGGTGATTGTCCTGTGCTGTCAAATCTTTATTTACTTGTACAATCACTGGTGTGGAACAGAGTTTGAATAACTGACCTGATTCTTATGTTTACTGGGAAATGGT
Source organism: Eublepharis macularius (assembly GCF_028583425.1). Taxonomy (NCBI): domain Eukaryota; kingdom Metazoa; phylum Chordata; class Lepidosauria; order Squamata; family Eublepharidae; genus Eublepharis; species Eublepharis macularius. The sequence goes on from NC_072792.1 coordinate 173,026,858, forward strand.
AGTGTTTCATTGGCTTAAGGTGGAACACAGACAGGCTATTTGCAGAATTAGGCCAGCTACTGAATCACTATAAATGATTCAGTTTTGAAGCCCAGACGGGATATGTAGAAAGGAAGAACTGAAGAGCCAGTTTGGTGTAGTGGTTACAGCAGAAGACTAGGATCTGGGAGAAGCAGGTTCAAATCCCCACTCTGCCATGGGAGATCCTTGGGTGATCTTGGGCCAGTCACACACTGTCGGCCTAACTTACCTCACAGGGTAGTTGTGAGGATAAAATGGAGGAACGATGTAAGCCACTTTGGATCCCCATTGTGGAGAAAGGTGGGGTATAAATGAAGTTTTAAAAATATCTATATTTCCCCCTCTCTTGCTCCTTGAGGAATTCAAAGGAGTTCATTCCCCTGTTCCATTTTAATTAGTGCGGTAATGGGGTAATGTAGGGGCAGCAACTAGCCGAGGGTCATCTAGTGAGTTTCATGGCAGGATGGAGATTTGAGACCAGATTTCCTTAGTCCTAACCTGACACTCTAACCACTATTAAGCACTGCCTCTCCCCTGTCTTCTCCCAAAACACGTTTAAAATCATTTCACTCCTAAGGGCTCTAGAAGTAAGCCCTGTCAGAAGAAAAAATGACTTATTTGGGGCAGCTGGAGTGGTGTTCAATAACTGGAGTGTGGTAATAGTTGTGTGTTGAAGAGACTAGGGCTTAAACCCACACTCAAATTGCCACTGGGTGATCATGAGCCATTCCTTCTCAGCCTAACCTACCTCACAGGGTTGTTGTATGATAAAAAGAAGGCTGGAAGTAACATAGATGGTGCTCTTGGCTCCTTGGAAGAAGGGCAAGAGAAAAATGTGACAGATACTCACGGGAATGATTTTACTGCCCCAATTGCCCACTCACCCCTGGTCTGCTTTAGATCCTGCCTTCCTCTTTCTAAGTAGTCAACAAGACCCTGCACGGCTCCTGCCATCACTGCACCTAGAAACATCCCAATCGCAGCTACTCCCAGAGAAATTTTGACAGAATTTTTTTTTAAAATAGTGCCTTAAAGGATAAATACTAGCAATGACCCCTTATTGCACCATTTCTTCCTTTTCCACACTGACTGTCACAAGCTGGGCCAGCCCAAGCAGGGCGGTTCAGGTCCAAGCACCAACACCAAGTCCAAGGGGGGGGTTCAAGGGTCAAAAGCCAAGTCCAAACTGTGGTCAGAGCACAAGCTAAACGCCAGGAGTGAGTCCAGAGCCCAAGAGCCAGGTCAGGTACAGTCCAAGGTCCGTAGCCAGTAGTGTCAGATCCAAAGGCAGGCACAGGCACAATGCCCAGCACCATTGCAGATGGTTACCACATTACTTCCATGCCTGGCAGGCTCTCCAGACTAGCTTTTATAGCCAGGCATGGTTTTCAGCCAGCTGCTGGGCTCCATCCTGACGCTACTTGTCTTCGCTCTCCAGCAGCTGGCGTTGGCTCAGGAGATGAGCATTGTGCCGTCTCTCCTGCAGTTCCAGTCTCTGGCGTTGTCTGCGGCGTTCTTTGGGCATGGGTGAACCTGGGGGGGGGGGGTGGAGGCCCTTGGCTGCGCTGCACCTGTAGCCTGGGATGTCCCTGGCTGAGCTTCCCCTGTGGTCTTGGGGCCAGAGGGTGCTGGTGCCTCGGCTGCTGGTGGTAAGCTCTGCTCAGCCAGCAGCTGTTGCTCCTGATCACCGGCTTCTGCTGAGTCAGGGCTAGGGCTGGCTACACAGAACTCCTCTTCTCCTGAGGAGTCCTGGCTGGCTACATGAGGTTCCTCTCCTCCCGAGGAGACCTCACCCTCAGACTGGGCCATGACACCGACATCCTTTCATCTTACAAGGGAAAATGTTCTACAAGTAATTAATCCTTCCTAGCCATCCCATGTTGAATAGTCCTCTTCCTATCCCATGGAAGCCGGCATCACACCATGTCTCCTCTGTGGACTTTTGACCCTTTGACAGCTTTGCAACAGGAAGAAATTCTACAGGGGATATTTTTCCAGTCAGTGTTGGGGGGAGGGGTGAAGCTTGCACCTGTTGAAGGATTGCCTGTCAGGGAACTGTTTAAGGCACTAAGAGCCAAGCTACAAGTGACGCCTGACACAGGTTGGACACTTGTCAGCTTCCCTCAAGTTTTGATGGGAAATGTAGGCGTCCTGGTTTTACAGCTTGGCTCTCCATTACAGCTGCAAGACCAGGGTGCCTACATTTCCCATCAAAACTTGAGGGAAACTGACAAGTGTACAACCTGTGTCAGGCGTCACTTGTAGCTTGGCTCTAAGACTCTGGCAGAAACCCTCCCCACCCCGCCACACAGTAATTCTGGGGAATACAGAGTAGATAATTGGCAGAGAAACACATAGATGCCAGTTAAAGGCAGGTGCAAAATGCCTTCCCTAAACGTCCATTTACAAAATCCTCTGTATACAGATACTCTAATTTCTCATAGCTTCCAAATCCAGGCTGCAATTTTTCATGAATGACATGGGACTTACTCCTGGGAAGAGGGTGTCCCTCTATTTTCCTACATCCCCTCTTTGTATTCAGCCTTCAAAGAGAAGCAACGTTTGTTCCAAAGAGATGAGCGCAGCGGCTCAAGGGGGAGTCAGTACCTCTTATTTTCTCACCAAGTGCCTCTACTGCTTATATTTTTAAAAGCAGGCTGAGTCCGAAATCAAATTGCAGAAGCTTTTCTCACCACGGAGATAAACAGCGTGGAAATATATTTTCCGGTTTCATCTTTGTGTCCACTGTTTATTCAAGCAACCTTTTTGAAACTTTGTCTAATGACTCTCTATTAATTCAAACTACAGGCAGGGATGCTGAAAGACCAACACAGAAATACAGTATTCAAGCAGGATAAAATAAAGAAAACATGGAAACAATTCACTGAAGACGAAGAACCCACAATCTTAGAAAGTGAAGTCAAAGCTACACTCGAAGAAATTGGGAGAAACAAATTATCAGGAGTAAATAGTATGCCAGGAGAGCTATTTCAAGCTGCAGGAACTGAGTCCATTAAAAGCTTAACAAGAATCTGTCAGCAAATAGGGAAAAAGAAAACAATGCCCCACAGACTGTAAACACTCAATCTATATCCCAGTTCTGAAAAAAGGGGGATGTTAAAGAGTACAGTGAAAACCATTGCAATAATTTCCCATACAAGCAAAGTGGGGCTCAAAATTCTACAACAAAGACTCTTATCATATATGGAATAAGCAATGCCAGATGTTCAAGCTGGATTCAGGAAGGGAAGAAGCACTAGAGACCACATCGCCAATTTACAATGGCTAATAGAACGCACCAGGGAATTTCAGAAGAAAATCAGACAGCCTGTGTTTTACAGATTACAGCAAAGCTTTTGATTGTGTGGATCATGAAAAGCTATGGATAGTGTTAAAAGAAATGAGGGTGCCACAACATCTGCTTGTTTGATGTACAAGCTGTACTCTGGACAAGAGACTACTGTTAGCACAGAATATTTATTTATGTCATTTATAGTCCACCTTTCTCACTGAGACTCAAGGCGGATTACACAGTATGAGATTAGTACAATCAGTATCAAGTACATTTCAATACAGTATCAAGGGCATTTCATAAACAATGCCATAGGGTAAATAGATACAAGTTTAAAAGACATAGTATTAGCAAGAATCCAATACAGAGTAGAAAAAAATACTGAAGCAGAACATAATTCTAGGACTAACATTAGACAACATGGAGCACTGGTGGTACATAGGAGTACATATTTAAAGCAGCAGATAATATATAAGGCAATATAGTGATGAAATCTATGGTCCCTAACTCATTAGCGAAGCATCTTCCCTACAATACAGCCCTCCCATTTGAGTAAAAAGCCTTTTTGAATAGTTTGGTTTTGCATTGTTTCCAAAAAGCCAGGAGAGTGGGGGCTCTTCTGACTTCCTCAGGCAGGTCATTCCACAGGATAGGGGCCACCACAGAGAAAGCCCTTGTATGGGCTGCTGCTGACTTCATCTGTGTGCTGCCTGGCACCTGCAGGAGACCCTGTTCAGATGAGCGAAGCTGTCATGGAGGAACATAGGGAGGGAGGCGGTCCCGTAGGTATGCCAGACCAAAGCCATGAAGAGCTTTGTAACAAATACCTTGAACTGAGCATGGTAACTGATGGGTAGCCAATGGAGCGACTGTAGGATGGGAGTGATGTTCATGCTCCTGCATGAACAGAATGGTTTCCAATTGGCAAAGATGTCAAGCAAGGATATATGCTATCCCCTTGTCTGTTCACTCTATATACAGAACATATTGTAGGGAAAACTGGATTACATTTAGAAGAGGTTGGAGTGAAAACTGGTGGAAGGAACATTAACAATCTGAAGTATGCACTACTGGCTGAAAATAGTGAAAACTTGAAATGACTACTGATGAAGGTCGAAGAAGAAAGTACCAAAGCAGGATTACAGCTGAACATCAAGAAGACAAAAGCTATGAGGAACTAAACAATTATAGGTTGACAGTGAAGAGACTGAAATTGTTAAAAGATTTTCTATTTCCTTTGCTTAATCATCAACCAAATGGAGGAGTGCAAACAAGAAATCAGAAGGAGGTTGAGACTTGGAAGGGCAACCATGAAAGAACTAGGAAAGATCCTTAAGGATCAAGATGCGCCACTGGGGACCAAGATCAAGATAATCCACACTATAGTATTCCTCATTACAATGTGAGCATTGGACACTGAGGAAAGCTGACAGGAAGAAAGCTGATTCATTTGAAATGTGGTATTGGAGGAGTTTTATGGAAACCATGGACTGCCCAAAAGACAAATAAGTAGGTTCTCGACCAACTCAAGCCTGAATTCTCCCTAGAAGCTAAAACGACAGAGCTATTGGTCACATCATCATGAGAAGACAAGACTCACTGGAAAAGATAATAATGCTAGGAAAGATGGAAGGCAGTAGGAAAAGCGGAAGACCCAAAATGAGATGGACTGACTCAGTAAAGGAACATACGGCCTCCAGTTTGTAAGACCTGAGCAAGGCTGTCAATGATAAGATGTTTCGGAGGGCTTTCATTCAAAAGGTTGCCATAAATTGGAAGTGACTTGACAGCACATAACACACACACACACACTAAACTTCACCTGCTTTCCAGGTGAGCACATGGTTGGGGAGGTGGATCCTATAGAAGAAAAGATCAGTTGGTTACTGGTGCCACTCACAACAAAAGAGATCTGGATCAAGCTGCTCACCTGATCTTTTGGCAGTAGCCTCACCCCCCTCCAGAACAGGCTGACATCGAAATTCAGCATCAGTAACATTTTACACTTAGGGCCATTTGCTCTGGATGCTATTGGAAAGTGTCTTTTACCCCCCATGAAACACCAGAACACCACAGTATTCTGGTGTTTCATGCACTTCACAGGTTTTCCCTATCCTTCCTGCAATCTTTCCTAAACCTGCTCTGGCTCCAATATTTTGGGGGAAATCACAGTAAAGCCAAGGTGGCATCCATGCAGATGGGAAAGTCAGCATCTTCCTGGTCCTACCAGATGCAGTACTATTTTTCCTACCGCAGCCACCCCCTATCCCAGCCATTTCCCCAGCCAACAGAGAGCTTTTTTGTTTAATTGGCCATTCAATATCATTATAATGTTAAAACAATCTATCAGGTTCTCTGAATTCTTTGTTTTCTTTAAAAAAACTCGACCCATCCTTCTAGGAGACATACCTTTCCCCTTATATCTCTGCAATGACAGGAGCTAGAGATGTACCTTTTTAAAAAAAGGAAAGTAGGAAATCAGAAAATCTGATAGAGTGCTATAATGTTATAATAACATAATAATATTCAATTGCCAATTTAAAAAATACTTAAAAGTCTGTCCCAGTGTGGAAAACACCTAGCCTCGAGCATTTCCACCTTACCTTAATGGTACATTAATGCATTTGTTCTTATCCAGCCCCTCACCTCAATTTGGAGCATCTACGGTCTCCTGTGAAAAAGAGAAGCACATTTGGGCTACATCAACATACTAGTGATGTCACAAATAGGGTGATTAATCCTGTATTACAGATAGATGACTTCAGCTTGCCTAAGAAGGGACAGCAAGTGCAGTGGTCACAGAGTGAGAGACGAGGACATGGGTTCAAATCCCTTTCTGCTGTGAAATTCCCAGGTCACCTGAGGCTGGTCATTCTCGTCCTGGTCTCCCTTCCAAGGTTGTTGTAGAGATCAAATTGTTGTTGTTGCTGCTGCTGTTGTTATTTATGTCATTTATAGTTTGCCTTTCTCACTGAGACTCACAGGCAGTCAAGAGCCATGTACAGAGCTCTCTGGAGAAAAGACGGGATTAAAAAAAATACTTAGATAAACCGAAGAGATTTGTAGCTCCCTCTAAAACTCACTACAAGCTCTGTGTAAAGATAATTTCGGGTGGGTGGCTGTGTTGGTCTGCAGGATTTGGATCCAGCTCCTGAGGCACCTTAGAGGTCAACAAAATTTTCATGGTATAAGCTTTCAGAGTTGAGAAGTAGCTGAAGACGGGAGCTCTGACTCTCGAACTCTTAGACCCTGTTCTCCAAGGTGCCCCCCAGGTTTCAAATTATTGCAAGATTTTCAGGGTATGATCTTTCGAGAGTCTAGGAAGCAGCAGTGACCACATTCAGGCACCTGCAACAGAAATCCATCCGGCTGACCAAAAAAACCTTGCACAGGTATGGACAGATATCACTTTTCTTCCCAAATGCAAAAGACTGGATATTAGACCTACCGGGCTGAGAATTAAAAACCCACTAGTCTAGCTCGTCTTTAAGGTACTAGGGGACCAGGATCTTGTCCTATGAAGAAGAAGGGAGCTCTGGCTCTGGAAACCTCAGACCCTGGGAAGCTTGTTGGCCTCTAAAGGGCCCCTGGACTCCAATCCTGTTGCGCTGTAAACTCTACCTTCTCAGGATCTGGGGACAAAAGAGGGGGAGCCACGACCCTTTCCCCCAAAAGGCTGGGAGGAGACCCGAGGAATGCAAAGCCTCCTTGACTGATTAAAGGGATTGAGCCGAGCGGGAGCGCAGGGGGATGGAGAGCCGGAGAGGCGCTCCCCCACCTCCGATCTGGCTGCTTTCAATCGGGGCGGGAACTGCTGCCGCCCGGACGCGCGCCCAGCTTCCCGGCAGCGTTCAGACGTGCTGCGAGTCGCGCTCCGCGCATCCAAAGCGGGGAGAGCCCCCTCGGGGAGGGGAGACGCTCTCCTCCCAGCTAAAGCGGCTGGCCGAGCCGAAGCGCGGCTCTCTGCCTCTCCTCTCGAGTCGGGAGCTGCCGGAGGAGATGGACCCCGAGGGGACCGCCGGGCTGTGGCTGCGCCTGCTGATGCTGCTCTGCGCTGCCTCCCGGGTGACAGGTGAGCGAGGGGCGCGTCGCCGGGGGGCTTGGGAGGGGGCTCTGCCAACCTCCGTCCCCCAACACACACACACACACCCTCGGAAGCAAATCATTGAAAAGACAATTGCTGGAGCGCATCCCGCCTCCTGCAAGCTGCGCGCACGGTGCCGGCCCTGGGCAGCTGGATCGGAGTCCAGGGGCACCTTAGAGACCAACACGATGTTCAGGGCATGAGCTTTTGAGAGTCGCAGAGCCGTTCTTCAGATCCCATCCCTTGCATCTCCCTGACAAAGGGGGCTTTGACTCTTGAAAGCTTCTAACTGGAAAATCTGGTTGGTCTCTAAGGTGCCCCTGGACTGAAATCCGGATTTCTGGGTGTAACCAATTTGGTATACTGGTTAAGAGCGCGGGACTCTAATCTGGAGAACCAGGTTTGATTCTCCACTCCTCCACTTGAAAGCCAGCTGGGTGACCTTGGGTCAGTCACAGCTCTTTCAGAGCTCTCTCAGCCCCACCCACCTCACAGGGTGATTGTTGTGCGGATAATAATGACATACTTTGTAAACCACTCTGAGTGGGCATTAAGTTGTCTTGAAGGGCAGTATATAAATCAAATGTTGTTGTTGTTGTTGTTATAACACAAATGCTGAGGCATGGCCAGGATTGGAATGCCTTGGGAAAGGGATCCATTGTGTTTTCGGGACCGGGATGCAAAGGGGAAGATGGGAGATGCAAGGTTTCTCCAGCTCTGCATGGCTTGGCTTGCCAGCCAATTCTTTTCCTCCTACCTGGCTGTTAAAGTGACAGAAAATCGGCTCTCCTTTCCACCTGAGTCTCCCCTCTAAGGACAGGGCAGCTGCTCAATAACGGGTCAGAGCATGAGAAGGCGAGGGGAAAGCCAGAGAGGGTTCTCAATTTTTAAGCTGGCCCCTCTGGCTGTCCCTTTAATCTCAGAACAGCAGAATTCATTCATTCATTCATTTCTTTATTTAGTCATTTGACCAATCATGTAACACCGTTGTACTAAAAGAGAATTCAAAGCATAAAATAGAACAAATAAAACAAGCGGAATTAAGATCTAGTTACAGTACAATAACATTTCCCAGACCTGAATATCACCAAACAATATCTGGCTACTTGATAGGTAATCTCGGCGTTCTTATCAGACAGAAGGTAATCAAGTCTAGCCTTTTCAGTGAGACCAGAGATTTTACCTAATAACGGTGTGATCATCTCATTCCGTGCGGCCTTACAATATGGGCAGCTAAAAAACAAATACTCTATAGTTTCTACCTCTCTTAACAGACAGGAGCAAAGCCTCTCCAGGGCCGTTTTCACATGGCTTACCGCTGTTCGTAACAACCTGGAAGATCATGCAAAAAATGCGGAAGATCGCGTTTTCTCGCGTGAGATTTGTGCGATGTCACGTGATGTCGCGCAAATCTTGCGCGAGAAAACGCGATCTTCCGTGTTTTTTGCGCGATCTTCTGGGTTGTTACGAGCAGCGGTAAGCCGTGTGGAAACGGCCCAGGTAAGGGATTTGAGTCAAGTGGCATGTAAAACCAACAAGATTTTCAGGAGGTGAGATTTCGAGAATTAGAGCTCCCTTCTTCAGACGCCTCTCGTGCACCTGGAAAAACTTGTGAGTCTCTGAGGTGCCACTGGACTCAAATCCTGCTGTTCTGCTGCAGACTGACGCAGCTACCCACTTAAAATTAATCTTTAATATAAGTCTGAGCTGCAGCAAATGTCAGCAGAAGTTATTTACCTCCACTTCTGCTGTCCATTTCCACGCATTAAGCTTTTTATCAAAGGGATAGTTTTAGGTGGGTAGCCATATTGGTCTACAATAGAACAGCAGGATTTGAGTCCGGTGGCAACTTAGAGGCCTGCAAGATTTTCGAGAGTCAAGGCTCCCTTCCTCAGAGAAGGACAGGACACGTTTCTCCCGATCAGCTGGCAATCTGACTTGCTAGGTCAGATCTCTTTAGCAGTAGCAGCAGCAAAGAGCTATAAGTAACGCTTCTGGTATTTAAGCACCTATATCCTGCTTTTCTGCCCCATGGGACCCCAGAGCAGATTGCAACATCATTCTCCTCCATTTTATTCTCCCAACAACCCTGTGGGGTCAGTTAGGCTGAGGGCCAAGCTACAAGTGACGAATGACACTTGAACGGCAAGTGGATCGAGTGGAGCGCAAGTGGAGGGCAAGTGAACAGGGAGAAATACACTTGCCGTTCAAGTGTCATTCGTCACTTGTAGCTTGGCCCTGAGAGAGCAGCTAACCTGAGGTCACTCAGGGCCAAACTACAAGTGACGAATGACATAGGTTGGACACTTGTCAGCTGACAAGTGTCCAACCAGTGTCAGGCATCACTTGTAGCTTGGCCCTCAGTGAACTTCCAGACTGCACTGGAGATTTGAACCTGGGTTTCCCAGATACTCGTGTGACGCTCTAAACGAGGGTCCCCACGCTTTTCAAGATTGCAGCCACTATTGTACTTCTGATAAAGGGTAGTGTGTGGCACCAAAAAATGGCTGCTGTGGGATGCCGAGCCAACCACAAAATGTCAGAGAATGAAGTTAAAATAATAATAAAGAAACTAAAGTGCCACTGTGTACAAATGCAATTAAGGTTCATATTTTTACATGTATATCAACAATAGTAACTGTGTTTCTGTATGTAGATATTTATTTAGAGAAAGAAGTTATGCATAACTCTAACTAACTCTTCAACATTTCAGGCAGAAGCTATATTTAACAGGATGCTTTTTCAAATGAACATTTAAAAAAATATATTTTCTTGCATGCACACACACAGCAACAGTGGTGGCAGTTGTTGCAGAAGCAACCTTTAAAAACTTTGCACAGTCAGATCTTCAATTGCCATGCTATGGAAAAGCCCCGCCAACTTTCTAAAAACTCTTGAGGGGCCCAGGAAATCTGTCAGTGGGCACCATGGCACCCTTGGGCACCATGTTGGGGACTCCTGCTCTAACCCCTACACCACGCCAGCTGTCTAGCACTGGTAACATGGAGACAAATGCTCTTGACCTGCAGGTTTGCAGAAGTTGAAGACATTTATAAAGGAGATATCTAGAAAGGAGCCGGTTAAAAAAAAGTTGATAGGTTTAGAAGGTACTTGGCAAGTTTATTGAATGGTGATGGGAGTGGAAGGAGAGATGCAAGATGCCAAAGCAAGTGGAATTTAGCAACATTGATTCCTTTTCAAATACAGGAGTTCAAAAACCGAGTCTTTCAAAAACCTCCTTGTAGACTCTTTACCTGTGCCCATGTTGGGCTTTGCCTCTAGAGCATGAATGGAGAATAAAAGAGAGATGTCCCCTGAGCATGGGCTGAGCTGGGATTTCTCACCGATGAATGGCCAGAGTAAGGGTTAAAGAGCTCTGTGTGGGAGATCAATCCTCCCAGAAAGTTCTGTGCCCTGGCGCCTCTCTTTTAGAAACGGCTAACTGTACAGTTGTTTTTGCAGGCCAGCCAGAAGGGCATCTGTGTACGTCTGAAAGAGCACATTTCTAAAACCCACAAAACATGCACAGATTTTTAAAGAATAAGTGATTTTGCATTTAGTATGTCTCGTACATTCCTATAGTAATCTTACAACAGTCCTGTAATGTAGACTAGCATTATTGTTCCCCATATTGCAGATGGCAGACTAAGGCAGATGGCCTGGCTTATTTTTATTTACATTTTTAGGCATACTGTATATTTTTTATTATTTATAAGATTTATTATTTATAAGATGCTGTTAAAAGAAATGGTGTGCCACAACATCTGATTGTTTTGATGTGCAACCTGTTCTCTAGGCGAGAGGCTACTGTTAGGGCAGAATATGAGGAAACCGAATGGTTTCCAACAGGCAAAGATGTCAGACAAGGATGCATATGATCTCCCTACCTGTTCAACCTCTATGCAGAGCATATCATAAAGAAAGCTGGATTAGAGCTAAAAGATGGTGGATACTGAGACTGTTGTACTTTGATCACATCGCGAGGAGACAAGACATCTTGATCTTTCATTCATAGGGTTGCCATAAGTTGGAAGCAATTTGACAGCACGTAACACACACAGACACACATTTATTGTATTGTGTGTGTGGGGGGGGGAACAATGGGCTCTAGAAAGGGGAGAGTGGGCAGGCAGACATTCCCTCCTCCTCCATCACTGATCCTGGCTGGATGAAGGCGGGGGTGGGGGTGGGCATGGTCACCTCCTCTACACCTGATCCCGGCTGAGTCAAGGGTGGGCGATCATTGCCACCTGCTCCTCTCCTGATCTTGGCTGGGTGAAGGGGTGGGCCTTGCTGCCTACTCCATGCCTGATCCCAGCTGAATGAAGTGGGGGTGGGCATTGCCACCTGCTCCATTCCTGATCCCGGTTGGCTGAAGAAGGGATGGGCATTGCCTCCTACTCTGCATCTGATTCCAGCTGGGTGAAGTGGGGAGGGGCATTGCTGCCTGCTCTGTGCCTGATCCCAGCTGGATGAGGATGGTGGGCAGGCATTGCCCCTGCTCCACTCCTGACCCCAGCTGGGTGACGGTGGGGTGTGGGCATTGCCACCTGTTCCCCTCCTGATCTAGCTGGGTGAAGAGGGGATGGGCATTTCCACCTATTCCACTCCTGATCCCAGTGGGGTGAAGATGGAGGGCAGGTATTGCCCCCTGCTTAATGCCTGATCCAAGCTGGGTAAAGGGTGGGCAGGCATTGCCAACTGCTCCCCTCCTGATTCCAGCTGGGTGAAGGTGGTAGGTGGGCATTGCCACCTGCTCTATGCCTGATCCCAGCTGGGTAAAGGCATGGGGGTCAGGCATTGCCACCTGCCCCGCTCCTGATCTCAGTTGGGTGGTGGGAGGTGGGCATTGCCGCCTGCTCCACGGCTGATCCCAGCCTGGGCTTTCCACCATGGAGCACTCTCTGGAAGTCTGACTGCTTCATCTGGGCTTCCCTCCACAGCAGCGCCCTCTGGTGGTGCACCAGGGTAGGAAGTGAGTTGTCTTGAATACGCTTAGCCTTTTATATAGTAGGATAGTGTGTGCGTGTTTAATTTTAGTTAAAAATAACATTAAAATGTCAGTTACACAGGGCAAGAAGAAGGGAATACCAGATGAAACAAGAAGCTGTCATATGCTAGCTGAAGACATTGATAGAAGGGTTTAGAGGTAGATGGGATATATGCTCGGAAACATCTTATTTTATTCAGAGAGAATTGTTCCTCAGTAAACGTGTGTAGGATTGTCACCCTAAGAAGCTAAAACACACCATGTAATGATCTCTCATTCTGTACATGAATTGTAGCCTTAGTTTGCCTCAGGGCCATGCAGGGAAGAGGGGGAGGGTTAACTCTTTAACTTCTACTCAGTTTTGCTACTTGAAATTGGGTTCTTTGTTTTATTGGTGTTGCAAAGGGGGAAAGTGTGTTTTCAAATAACAAATCCTAGAGTGTGGTGGGGCAAGGAGGGGAGATTTGACAATGAAATCCATAACTTGAGTGGGGGTTGGAAAGTTAAACCCTCTTCCCCTTCCTTGTGTAAACTTTAACTGCACGATTTTGTAATTTGCATTTTATTGACAGGAGAGGTATGATTGCCGTCTACCCTGTGTGAACTGCAGAAGAAGTGGGCGGATTTTAGGTTTTTAAAAAGTCATTTAGGTTTTTAAAAGGAGGGAGGATTTCAGGTTTTAAAAAGTCATTTAGTAGCCATGATGGTTTCCCAAAAATCACGGAGAGGGAACAGAGAATTTTTGCTAGAGAGGACTGTTTTACAGTTCCCACAGTTCCATGGGTGGAAGTCATTGTGACTATTTAGCAGGTTCGAAACCAATTTACATGTCCCCTTGATGTACAGCAGCAAGCGCCCGCTCATATTATGGAACTTTGCGCTCTTCTCAACTGCAAGATGCAAAGCAAGATTTAAAAATATCAGTAACAACCAGCATTTGTATCTTCTAAGCACTTTTTGTCCATTATTTTAGCAATCCTTGGAATGGCCCACAAATAGGGTTGCCAGCTCCAGAGAGAGAAATACCTGGAGATTTTGGGGGTGGAGCTTGGGGAGAGTGGGGTATGAAGAGGGGCAGGAGTGCCACGGGTTATAATCCCATAGAGGCCACTGTCCAAAGCAGCCATTTTCCCCAGGGAAACTGATCTCTGTCACCTGGAGATCAGGGCCGATTCCAGATGACTAACCTTAAGGCGCTTCATGCCGCCCTCTTCCGGATCGCGACAGGGAAAATGCGAAATACCGTGTTTCCTCGCGCGAGTTTTGCACGACGACACGCAAAACTCGCACGAGGAAACGCGATATTTCGCATTTTCCCCGTCACGATCCGGAAGAGGGCGGCATGAAGCGCCTTAAGGTTAGTCATCTGGAATCGGCCCAGTTGTAATTCCGGGAGATCTCCAGCCACCACCTTGAGGTTGGCAAGCCTACCCACAAAGTAGACTAGTATTTGTAGATGGATGGATAGGGACGATATAGGGTTAACCCCCTCTAGGTGAGGCCTGGTGATCTCCCAGGTATGATTTACAGTCTAGCCAGTGTGAAGCAGAAAAGAGGGAGGATTTTAGGTTTTTAAAAAACCTTTCTTTGCCAGAATTCCAGAGGTACAGTTATTTTCTTCACTATTTGAAAAGGCAAAGATTGTGTGATGAAGCAAAGATTTGCTTTGATGAAGCAAAGATTGTGTGAAATCACTGACCTTTCAGTTCTCAGGAGACTTATCAATGTATCTAATTTTCAACATGGCCAAGGCTATGGATATTGAAATTCATAGACAGCAGCCATGAACAGACAAGACAGATCTTTCTACAGACCTGGAAAATGCCCCAGGTTTGCCGCTGAAAAATCTTAACTCTAACCCTCACTCCCCACCACCACCCCTCAATAATCTTTAAAAATCTTTAAGAAATGAAAGCCCTCTCAGTGGCTGTTGTGGTCATTGTTAGATAACTACAGCAGTATTGACAGCTATCCTGCCTTAGTTTCTGCCAGCAAAAGGCAGGAGGAGAGGGCATAGCCCTTTCCAGGGCTGTTTTGGCCTTTGAGGGAAGGCATATCAAGGCTAGGTGATCTGATACCAAGTGACGTGCATGATGCACACAGGTCGGGCTGCTTACTACAGTTCAACAGCAGCTAGCCCGCAAATGGTAGCATGTGTAGTGGTTAGTGTTTCAGAGTAGGATGTGAGAGACCAGGTTCGAATCACCATTCTTCTGTGGAAGCCCCCTAGGTGGCCTTGGGCCAGTTATACATTCTTGGCCTAACTTACCTCACAGGGTGGTTGTGAACATAAAGTAGAAGAGAGGAGAAAGATAGAAGCTGCTTTGGGTCCCCAGTGTGGAGAAAGGTGGGGTATAAACACATTAAATGCATATAGCTGGAGACTAGGGTTGCCAGATGGGGTCCAGAATTATACCAGACCCCCAGGAAAATAGCACTAACCTTTCTTTTCTATAACTGGGCGACCAATGGGGAGAGGGAGGGGATGGGCCAGGCCAGGTGTCTGGTATTTGGGAAATGTTTTCCCCAGACAGCCCCTCAAAATACGGGACCGTCTGGGTGAAAACTGGACACCTGGCAACCCTCCTGGAGGCAGATAAAAGGTGGGTTGGTTGGCAGGTGGGAAGGAGAAAAGGAAGCAGGGAAAATGGAAAGAAAAGAGGAAATAGCGGGGAGGGGGAAATGAGATGCCCCCTGCCACAAGTCCTTGCTTGAACCGTTCTAAGTATTGAGGTAAATGGCCATGCAAGAATTGCACGGTATGGTTTTTTCCCAGCCACTGTGGAATTCTTAGAAATGCTTCAGACATCCAGAACTGACTGAGTCATAATATTTGATGATATCTAACAAGTTCTGCTCTTTTGGGGAGGGGAATCACTATTTCCCAGTATCTAAGTTGTAAGATTTTAAATTTTAACTATTCTTCCCCCAGTGAATCTGTTACACCTATTGATCAGGTTTCACAGGCTTCTAACACAAAAGCTGTTCGTCTGGTTTAATAAGACCTTGAAAAGTAAGCCATTTTTTAAAGGAATGAATGGGATTATAGATTTCTTTTTGAATGGATCTACACTGAAGACTTTAATTGCTTTGCAACTAATCTAAATTTTTGTCCTGCCCTTACTCCGAGTGGTGGCACCATTAATTCTCTTATCTTATCCTTCAAGTGGCCTGTGAGGTAATTTAGAGCGAGAGAGAAAGACAGCATGCCACTTGCCCAAGTGAGTTTCTAGAACTGCTAACTCCAGGGTAGGAAATTCCTTGAGCTTTTGTAGTGGACTCTGGGGAGGGGAGGGGAAGGGGAGGGGAAGGGCCCCGGTGGGATATAATGCCAAAGCAGCTATTTTTTCCAGGAGAACTGATCTTTGAAGTAAGAACAGTTGTAATTCTAGAAGATCTCCAGGAGCCACTTGGAGGTTGGCAACCTTTGTTTCACAGTAGAGTAGCTTCAAACCTTGGTCCCCACATGTGATGATGATTGACTTACTATACCACACTGGCTTTGCTACAAGTCGTTTAACAGCCATGATGATTCCCCCAAAATCAAGCAGATGGAACAGGCAATTTTTACTAAAGAGGACAGCTTTACAGTTTCCACATTTCCATGGGTGGAAGTCATGAATAGACATGGGCACAAACCAAAATAGAAACCAAAATTAAGCACAAACCAGGCCAGTTTGTGGTTCACGAACCACGGTTCATCAGATCCCATTTCTGATGAACTGCCACGAACTTTAGGCTGGTTTGTTTGGTTCATTTTTTGGTTCGTCACTGCAGGCAGCCTGGTGCCAATCAATCGGTTTCCTAGGCAACAGGGGATGGACTTCCTGCAGACCTTCTGCTGACCCGGAAGTGAACTTCTGCTGGCCCGGAAGTGATGATTTTCTGACCTGGGTGTGACGTTTTCATGAATGAAACAAACCGGTTTGCGAACCAGGGGCAGGTTCGTGAAAGTTCGTGGTTCGTGAAATTTGACGAACCACAAACCACATGGTTCGAGGGTTTTCCAGTTCATGCTCATCTCTAGTCACGAAGACTGTTTAGCAGGTTTGAAACTGGTTTACATCTGTAGTATAGACATTCCTTTGATGTATAGCAGGCAGCACTCGCTCATACTGTGCTACTTTGTGCTCTTCTCAGCTGCCGGTGACATGAAGCAAGATTAATTTGTAATTTGCATTTTATTGACAGGAGAGGTATGATTGCAGTCTACCCTGTGTGAACTGCAGAGGAGGTGGGAAGATTTTAGGTTTTTAAAAAGCCACTTAGGTTTTAAAAAGGAGGGAGGATTTTAGGTTTTAAAAAGTCATTTTTTAGCCATGATAGTTTCTCAAAAATCACGGAGAGGAAACAGAATTTTTGCTAGAGATGACCATTTTACAGTTCCATGGCTGGAAGTCATGAAGAATGATTAGCAGGTTTGAAACTGGTTTACATCTGTAGTATAGACGTTCTCCTGATGTATAGTGGGCAGCACCTGCTCATATTGTGGTACCTTGTGCTCTTCTCAGCTGCTAGTGACATGAAGCAAGATTTTAAAAATATTAGTAACAGCCAACACTTATACTGTGCTTCTCCTAAGTCTTCGAAGTACTTTTAATCTATTTTCTCAGTAATCTTTAGAATTGCCCGCAAAGTTGACCAGTATTTGCAGATGGGAAGAGGGGGATGATGAAGGGCCTGGAGTTCTCCCAGGATTACAACTGATCTCCAGACTACAGAGATCTATTCCCGTGGAGAAAATGGCAGGGATGGAGGATGGGCTATATGGCATTATATCCTACTGAAGTCACTGGCCTCCCCAAACCCCATCTTCACCAAGCTTCGCCCCCAAAATCTCCAGGAATTCCCTGTCTTGGTTCTGCATGCTGCCCCAGATGCCTGCAGTGCCTGTGGCTGCTGCATCCAGCTGGGGGCATGTGTTGGTGGCGGCGACAGTGGCGGTGGCAGCGGCGGCACGGGGCTTGCCAGCTGCAGCAGCTGTGGGCCAGTCATGCCAGCTCCGTGGCACGTGCCTCCACCCCAGCACCCTCTCTGGCGCCCCCTTTGGCACCTCAGCGCCCGCAGCGCCCGCCTCACCACCTCATTGGTGGCGCCGGCCCTGATGCTGAACCAAAATAGTTAAAAAGTTTTGAGCAACCAAGTCTGATTTCAGCCAGTACTACAAGACCATAGGCGAGTTATTCTGCCTAACCTTCAGATGTCTGTTTCATACTCAAAGTAACCAGCATGGTGTACATGATCTTCAATTCAA
Organism: Eublepharis macularius; assembly: GCF_028583425.1. NCBI lineage: Eukaryota > Metazoa > Chordata > Lepidosauria > Squamata > Eublepharidae > Eublepharis > Eublepharis macularius. The sequence continues at coordinate 173,044,499 of NC_072792.1, forward strand.
ACACAGTGTTCACTGGGCAAAAAATTAATTATATGAAACTTAAAGGGCAGAAACTGCTGATTTTCAAATTAATGCATCTGTTAACTCCCTATTGGCAGGACATCATCTTTTCCTATGGATTATACTGGGGTGGGGGGGATAGATTTAAATTAATTTAGAAACTTGTGCTGCCACAAGAGCTTTATATTCATAACGGTGCCATGATATTCTTGGGTACCTCAACATTTCTGATCCAAGTCTCCTAAAATGCCAAAGAAATGATCCAGGAGTGCCTTGTGTGTTTTTCCTTGTTTGGTTTCTGTTGTACAACAAATCTGAAATGCGCTGGTGCATCAAGATTACTCAATGAGCAATTATGGAATTCACTGCCGGTGGAGGTAGAGATGACTCCGAGCAAAGGAGGTTAGACAGATTCACGGAGGAGGGGCCCACCAATGGCTACTCACCATGGTGTGTAAAGGGAACCTCCATATTCTGAGGCTGCCCATTTCTGATAGCTGGAGGTGGGAGGAAATATCAGGGGAGGTTCTTTGCCACAGGGTCTTCTTTGTGGGCTTTCCAGGGCAACTGTCTGGCCAGCTAACAGAAGTTTGTCTTCCACTGGAGGACACCTGTTAAAAAAATATAGCCGACCTCCATAAACAAGTAGGAGGGTAGCAGAGTAGCATCAATTGCAAGAAAATGTGATGGGTGTTTGGAGCTTGCTGGCTGCTGTGAGTGTGTGATAGAGAAAACATCAAACTTACACTTAGCTTAGGTTTAAAAAAAGAAATAAGAATTCTTTATTATAGGAACTCCATACTCTTGATAGGAAAGAGGCGAGATAGATTCCTATCTACCTATTTAGTCTAAGGATGGACATGGATTGTAGGACAGGTCTTGTATCCATGGTGCAAGATGGAGAGAAAGGGAGGACGAGAAGGATGTCACGAGGAGGAGTCTTGAGATTAGCAATCTACACATCAAAGGATAGTTCAGGGCAATAAGGAATAAACAGATGACCTGGTCTCTGTGTCTTTCTAACTTTCTGATTTTTCTCCTTCTGAAACCTGAGGGAAAGGACAGCATTAAGTCCACCTCTTCTGACACTAACAACTGAGGTTGGCAGGTCCCTTGACTCCCCTGGCGGGAGATTGGGAGCCTGGCGCTTACCCTGCCACTTCCTGAGATTCTTTCCTTGTGGCTTGCATGATGACATCACTTCCTGGAAGTGACATCATCATGTGGGGCCAAAGGGCGGTCCTGCAGGTCAAAGGGCGCTCCCACACTCACCGAGGGGCACGATTCTGCCCGAAATGGGCCTGAAACGGGCCCACTACGGGGTGCAATTTGGGCTGCTGTACTGCCCAGGTGGTGCCTTGGGAAACGTGCCCCCCTGCCAGCCAAGTAAGTGGTCGTAGGGGAGGAAAGGGTGGGAGCAGAGGGTCCCCTGCCCTGGGCGGGGGAATGGCACCCTTACTGACGACCCAACTGCTTTATACTGAGTTTCTCCAAGTTTCCCCAAACCATCTTTGAAGCCTAACCAGGAAGGCTTGCCTTAACACAAGTTTGGCCAAGAAGCAGGCAAGAAACAGGAATTTTTTTTGACAGTTAGGCACAGACTCATGCTGTTTCAGATTATTTAAAAAAAACATGTATGCTGCCTTTCCACTTCGAGGAGCGTTGGGGAAAAAAAGATTCTCTGAAGGATTCCTGGTTTGCAAAAGTTAAAGATATTTTTTAAAAATGAGGACGGGCTCATCTCTTCTCAATTGAGTTCCACAAATTAGGCAAAACAAAGTGTTCAGGAAAGCACTTTTATAAAAGGGACTGTAACCTAGAGCTGCCAACCTCCAGGTGGGGCCAGGAGATCTCCTGAAATTACAATTGGTCAGACAACAGAGATCTGTTGCCTTGCAGAAAAAAAACTGCTTTGGATGGTGGACTCTAGGGCTTTAAACCCTCCAGAACTCCCCCCCCCCCGCAACCCAGCCATCCTCAGGCTCTACCCCAAATCTCCAGGAATTTCCATACCTGGAGTTGACAACCCTCATTGTGTTCACCACACATTATCTATTTGTTGTATTATTATCTTACTCTTACTACATTGCTTTTTACTTTTGTAATTCCATTTTCTGCATCCTTTGACATAGTATGCCTGATCCTTCTTTGTGTGTTTTCTAGGGGGGGGGGTTGTAATCCTAGTCCTATTGCAGGGTTTATTAGATTATGTTACTGGATCTCTCATGCTGTTTGATTACATTGTTTTATGCCATGTCATCTGCCTCAAGTCTCAATGAGAAAAGAGGACTATATATAATTATTTTTTGTATTATTTCTGTATTGTTTTAAGTACTTCTGTGGGTAACTCTGCATCTCCTTCCTCTTCCTCAATAAAACCTCAGTGCAAGACAATGAATCCCAATTGAACTGTGAAGGAAGCTAGATAAGAAACTCGACAGAAGACAATGGAAACAGGAGGAGGGGGGCTGGATCCCGTGCAAGAGTTCTGCATGTGTACAAGACGTGTGTAACAGTCCTTGTACAAATGCTAAAATTACTCTTAATTGTCTGCTTGAGCTAAGTGAAAATGATTATTTCCCCATGTGCACAAATCCCAGCACAAACTGTTCCTTCTGCAATTGTATTGAAACCAAACAAAATCATTTCAGCCATCTGTTGAACATTCCATCGTTCCATATGCACATTGCATTTCATTAAAATGCTATTAAACGGCCAGGTTTTGGTGCTGCCAATGCACTACTGCTTGTATAAGCAGAACTGCGCTGAGTGCATATACTTTTCTGCTTGCGCATTGCTGAATCCAACCCCCCCTTTATCGAGTCCTTCCCTCATCTTCAATACATTTGTGGATTTATCAGTGCTGTGATAACATCAAGGTGGGGCCTGGATAGGTTTGCCAACCTCCAGATGGCATTCAGAGATCTCCCAGAACTAAATCTCCAGACCACAAGGATCAGTTTCCCTGGTACAGTTGCCAGCTCTAGGTTGGGAAATTCCCGGAGATTTGGGGGATGGGCCTGGAGAAGGCAGAGTTTGGGGAGGGGAAGGACCTCAGCCGGGTATAATGCCAAAGAGACCACTCTCCAAAGCACCCATTTTCTCCAGGGGAACTGATATTTGTGGCCTGGAGATCAGTTGTCGTTCCGGGAGATCTCTAGCCACCACCTGGAGGCTGGCAACGCCGTTCCCTGGAGAAATTTGGATGGTGGACTCTATGGCATTTTACCTCACTGAGGTCCCCCCCTCCCCAAACCCCGTCCCCCTAAGGCGCCACCCCAAATCTCCAGGAGTTTCCCTTTCTTGAGCTGGGCCTGGAATTTTCCCAGAATTCAAACCGATCTCCAAACAACAGGCATCAGTTCTCCTGGAAGAGATGGCAGCTTCAGAGGTCGTATTCTATGGCATCATCAGTCTTGCTGAGTTTCCTCCCTTTCACGTGCTCCACCCTTCCTATGCAGTGCTGCTAAATCTCCAGGAGTTTCCCAAGCTGGAGTTGGCAACCTTATAGAAAAACGACACGCATGGGTAAAGTGACTTAAATGTTATTGGCAGGGGGCAGGAGATGTAGAACTGTTTGTCGTCTCTGTGCTGAGGTCACTTCCACATTGAGAAAAACAAATAACTGTGATGGTCAATTAGAAAAATTCAAATGTTGCCAGGGTCAGGAAAGCGAATGGAAGGTCTTCGTTCCAAAGCACGCACATATACATTCACAGCAATTATGTCTTTCTCTCTGAAATACAGAGACTGAACATGCTTCCAGTAAGGCAGAGAACATTATACTTAGAAGGCATTGTTTTAAAACTCAGATAATGAATGAGGTGCAGAATCAAAAGAAGCGAACTTTAGTAGCGTTACCTAGTGGCTACAGATCCAGAGGAGTTAGCCATGTTAGTCTGTAGTAGCAAAATAGTAAAGAGTCCCATAGCACCTTCAAAACTAACCAACTTTATTGCAACATAAGCTTTCAAGAACTGTTATTCTCGAAAGCTTATGCTGCAATAAAGTTGGTTAGCCTTTAAGGTGCTACGGGACTCTACTAGTGGCTACAATACCACATTATTTATTTTAAATGTTTCTAGGTGGCCTTTTCCTATAAATGTTGTCCTTCACAAATAAAGCAAGTACAAATATTTCATTAATACAAACTGGAAGTAGCTACATCAATAAATCATAGTTTGAAGTCCACAATATCACTAATGACAGTTTAAAAACATATACCTTCTCCAGGTGCCCTGATCTGGATAGCCCAAGTGAGCCTGATCTTGTCAGATCTCAGAAGCTAAGCAGGGTCGGCCTTGGTTAGTAATTGGATGGGAGACCTCCAATGAACACCAGGGTTGCAGAGGCAGGCAATGGCAAACCACCTCTGATAGTTTCTTGCCATGAAAACCCACCAGGGGTCGCCATAAGACTTGAAGGCACCGCGCACACACACCCTCTTCAGGTAACACATTGTAAAACTGGCAGTATGAATTAACTGAACGCTCTTCTGAACAGAATCTCCTCACAGGCTTTATAAAAGGCTGATAAAAAAGAAACTCTGGAAGTCTGTTCCAGAGTAATGCAGCCACCATAAAAAAACCTCTAAAATGAGACTGTGCAGTCCACACCAAAATTGTTCTCCATTATTCTGTGGTGCAGAAAAAGTGGGTGGTGCACTTCTGACAGCCATCTTTCTCTACTTCTGTCTTACCTTCTGGGGGTAATGGCTATATTTTGCATTTAAATGACTGGAGAAGCGTTTCTCTGAGCCTAAAATTCTTGGGAAATGTTCATACATCAAAGAAACTTATTTGACTGTTCTGCCCTTTCAATTCCTGAAGAAATTAGCACATAGATATATTCCATCTTGTGCCTCTCAGAGGTGTGGAAGATCCATTTTCTCCTTTCAGCACACTTTATTGGTGACATGGCACATTTCATGGTACTGCCAACGTGGCATATTTATTATTTCCTGTCCTGTCCACAGGGCCATCTCTAGGAGGTAGGAATGTCAGACTTCAGACAGTGCCTGGAGTCCACTGCAAACTGGAGTTTAATTGTGACCCCCTGCAGTGAGTATTGTCAATAGCACTTTTCATAGTTGAGTCTGTGTGCAATAGGTCATGTTAGATCTTTCTTTAGACCATCTTTCTCGGTGACTCTTTACTGCAAAATGTACAACAGCCCCTCAGTGAGTGTCTTAAATATTGAGCCTTGTGCTCATAGTGATTTCCGCCAGGCAGTGATTTCAGCTCATGCGAGTAACTTTATTGCAAATAGTACACACAAGCACTCCCAAAGGAGCCAGATATATACACTCCAAACGACACCCCCTTTTAGTAACCCCCCAATGAGAACACAGACAACTAGGACCCTTTGTTTGCATGTGCTGACAAAAGGTAACATGTTTACAAGGCAGCAATTGGTTCATATCCCAAAGGAATGATTGGCTGCTGCTAACCCTATTACCCAATCGGATTGTAGACCTGAGGAGCCCCGCTTTACTCAAAGCTGGCCCAATACATAACACCGTGGAAACTACATTCTGCAAAGGGAAATAGGGATCTGACCCAATATTTGAAATTCAACCTTTAAAATGTGACTTTCCACTTCACATTCTGAATTTAAATAATTGTCCCCTCCCCCACCAAAATCCAGCTCTAGAAAATTCTCAGCAACGCTTTGTGGAGAGACGAAACTGGACTGATATGTGACTTCTGTGTGTCCTGGTAGACATTGTGAGCACCTTTGCAAACCCAGATTTGATTTTTCTTATTTTTGTCTATTACCTGGTGATTCTTTGAGTTGTCTTGTACCCCACATAGAAGGAAGTCACAGGGTCACTTCAACAGCAGACACAGTGGCAAAAATTATGGAAATCACTATTTTTGTTAGAGTATCTGAGCAGAATCTGGGAGATCTACCTGACAGTGTTATTGTGAGGGGGGAAATGGAAGAAAGTTGCCCTGAGCTCCTTAGAGGATGCACAGGATAAAAATGTACTAGATTGACAGAAATACCCATTATACAAGAAGTCCAGATTTTTGTGTGAGTATTTGCTGTTTATATTGGAATTAGTTATATTTTGTTGGCTTGCTGAGTTTCCCTGTCAGAATGTGCAGTAGTTGGGCTCTAAGACAAATACTGTAGAAAAAAATAGAGCTTACATTTTATTGAGGTGGATTCCATTCACATCATTTTCTTGTCAAAGACAAAAGACTCCTAGGCTTAAAGAAGCTTCAATCTTTCACGTAGACTTTGAAATTTCTCTTTGGCAAGTGGCTTGGCGAGGACGTCTGCTATCATTTCTTCTGTAGGGCAGTACTGTAGCTCAACAAGCCCTTCTTCTTGCATATTTCTCACAAGGTGATTCTTTATGTCAATGTGCTTGGTTCTTGATCCAATTCTTTCTGTATTTGCAAGTTTTATGCAAGATTGATTATCTTCAAAAAGTTGTATAGGTTTGGGTTCATCTGTCCCAAAGTCTTCTAACAGTTGTAGAATCCACTTGAGTTCTTGGCATGCTTCTGCTGCTGATATATATTCAGCTTCTGTAGTTGCTTTCCGCTTGTCCAACTGATTGCTCCTCCACCATAGAAGAACACTCGTCCACGGGTAGACTTTCTGTCTATAATGTCTTCTGCCCAGTCAGCATCCATGAATCCCACTAGTCTGGGATTGTCGCTTGCTGGTAGCTTGAGCTTCAGTTGTGCAGTACCTCTCAGGTATCTTGCCAGTCCTTTGACTGCTTGCCAGTCATTCACACTTGGTGATGCACTTTTCCTGCACAGTATTCCAACTGCTGCTGCTATGTCAGGTCTGGTTACTGTACTTATGTAGAGCAGTTTTCCAATTGCTTCTCTGTACACTTTGATGTTTCTCAGAGGTTCATTGTTTCCATCTTGTTTCAGGAAATCTGTTTCCATTGGAGTACATGTTGGTTTTCCATCTTTCATATCCATGTAGTCTAGGAAATCCACGATCTTTTGCTTTTGATTGAGAAGATAGCTTCCATCTTCTTCTCGCTCTATCTGAACGCTGAGGTAAAAACTGACATTTCTGAGACGCTTTACTTCAACCTCTTGGTACAGGTGCTGAATTATTTCATCACAATCTTGTTGATCCTCATAACAAAGGAGAAGATCATCTACATAAATCAGAATAAAAGTCCATTTGTTGTCTTTCTTTCTTGAGTACAGGCAGCGTTCTGCCCCGCCTTGCTTGAATCCTTCTTTGATGAGCATTTGGTTCAGTTTCTGGTTCCAGGCCCTTACAGCCTGTTTCAGTCCATAAATGCTCTTCTGCAGTTTGCATACAAGTCCTCTGTCTTTGGACTGTTCAAATCCAGAAGGCTGTGTCATATACACATCTTCTTTCAGCTCTCCATGTAGAAAAGCAGTTTTCACATCCAGATGCTCCACATGCATCTTCCTTGCGGCTGCTATGCTCAGTAGTGTTCTTACTGAAGTGTGTTTCACTACTGGTGCGAAGGTTTCATCATAGTCTTCCCAGCTAGAAGGTTCTGGCACAGCTTCTGTTTTTGCCAGGTAAGAGAATTTCAGTGGTGGAACTCCTTTGTTTGTCCTGTCTGAGCATCTGACACTTGGCTCTGCTTCCCCTTCTCTTTCTGTGGGCTCTGCAGGTGTCTCTTGCGTCTCAGTTACGTCCCAGAGTTGCACAATTTCTGGCTGCTGTGCTGCATCAGCTTCCTTTGGTGTAGACTCTCTGGTGTCAGGCTTGCTTGCCTTCTCTTTATCATCAATGTACACCACATGGCGGATCTTCACTGTGTCTGTCTCTGGGTTGAGGATTCGATATCCCTTGCATCCCAGTGCATATCCAACAAATATGCCTTCTTCTGTTCTGAGATCCATCTTAGACTTCTTTTCCTTCGGAACATAAGTGTAGGCTTTTGATCCAAACACTCTCAGATGCCTTACATTGGGCTTGTGGTTGTACCACAGTTCAAATGGTGTGCTGCTTGCACCCTTTGTAGGTAGCATGTTCTGCAGATAGGCAGCAGTGTTGATAGCTTCTCCCCAATTTTTTTGAGGTAGCTGTGCTTCTTGCAGCATACTTCTGCACATTTCTGTGAGAGAACAATTTTTCCTCTTTGCTATTCCGTTGAGTTCGGGGGTGTATGCCACGGTCAGGTGATGCTCTATTCCTTCAGCTGCTAGGAAGCTTGTCATCTCCTTCCCCACGTACTCGCCTCCATTGTCTGTGCGGATAGCCATTGGTTTTCTCTGGAATCTGTTCTGCACCATTGCTAGGTACAGCTTGAATTTTTCCAGTACTTGGCTCTTTTCTTTGAGCAGGTAAATCACAGTAAATCTTGAAAAATCATCAGTAAAAGTCAGAAAGTACTTACTTCCACTGGGTGTTGCTGTTCCCATGGGTCCACAGACATCACTGTGAATCAGCTCCAGTGGTCTTCTGGTTGGCTTCTCACTCTGCTTGGTGAAAGAAGGTCTTGTGCCTTTGGCTTGAACACAGCAAACACATTTCTCTGCATCAGGACATTTTCTCATTTGCAAATCATTAGTCAGATTCTGCCTTTCAAGCTGATATATATAATCCATATTAGCATGTCCAAGCCTTCTATGGATAAGATGAGTACAATTCTTGTGACTGCACTTTTCAATTAAATTCACTGCCCCTTCAAAGCAATCCAGCATAAACAGGCCATCCTTTAATATGCCTTGTGCAATTAATTCACCTTCATTGCTAATAAAACATTTCTCTCCTTTGAACACAGTTTCAATGCCCTTTTGTGCCATCTTAGATACAGACAATAAATTGCTCTTAAGTTCAGGTATGTAGAGACAGTCAACAATCTGCACTTCTCTAACTTGGCCACTGGGTAGTGCACAATATGCAGTCACATTCCCTCATCCCCGAGCAGTTAAAGTTTCTCCATTAGCAGTATATAGTGTTTGACAATGTGTTTTCATGTCATTAAATACACTTTCATCTTTAGATAGATGTTCATTGCATCCAGAATCAACGACCCATTTGCGTATACTTTGATCTTTTTCACCAACATTTAAACAGTTCTTATTGCATTTGCCTTTTGCTCGGCTATCGGCATTTGGCGAGCCATTAACTGCATCTGCATTCCTAAAAGCTTTTGTTTCCGTCCCTTGTGGCGGTTTGCTCACTCTCTGTGAATCACGAAAGCAGCAATCTGTTTTTAAATGCCCTCTCTTTCCGCAGATGCTGCAGAAGAAATCATTTCTTGAACTGACTCTTAAAGCAAGTTCTGTGGGCTGACTTTTATAAGTTTGTCTGTTAAAATTTTCTTCTTGCAATCTTGCAAGTACATGGTTTAAGCTTAGACTTCCTTTCATTTCCAAAACATGCACAATGCTTGCATAAGATTCAGGGAGGCTGCTTAACAAAATTATTGCTAAATCTTCATCCTGGATCTCCTTTCCAAGGGATCTTAATTTCTATGTTAATTCCATGAAATTTGCAATATGGTCTTTTAGTTGTTGCTGGGGCTGCATTTGAATTCAATACAATTGTCTCATTAGCAAGATTTTAGATTAGCAAGATTGTCTTGCCTGTTTATTTGTAGAAGAGATCCCCACATGTACATAAGCTTTCGAGAACCACAGATGCATCTGACGAAGAGAACTGTGGTTCTTGAAAGCTTATGCCACAGTAAAGTTGGTTAGTCTTGAAGGTGCTACTGGACTCTTTACTTTTTTTGCTGACTCCTTCCGTTCCTGTGTCCATTGTGAAAGATTCTCTGGCTTGCTTCATGGTCTTCCAAAGAGGAGGATACACCTTTCCAGAGCTCCTACCATGGAGGCCTAGCAGGGTAATAAGGCAAGATCTATTATCATTAATGTTTTAAGTGATAAACAATTGTTAAGCATTATTCATGAGCCCACAGCTAAATCCAGCTAAAGAGTCCAGTAGCACCTTCAAGACTAACCAACTTTACTGTGGCATAAGCTTTCAAGAACCACAGTTCTCTTCGTCAGATGCATCTGTGGTTCTCGAAAGCTTATGCTACAGTAAAGTTGGTTAGTCTTAAAGGTGCTACTGGACTCCACTATTTTGCTACTACAGACTAACACGACTAACTCTTCTAGAAGGAGTCAGAGAAGTGTTCCCACCTTGGACAAAGAGAGTTATCTTGCTAATCAGAAAAATAGCAAAGACAGAGAGAGAGAGATTCAGCACCCTTCAATGTCCATGAATGATAAGTTGCCTATTACAACAATTTGAAGTGTAACCATCATGTAGAACTGAAGGGTAGCCTTTCAAACCATAAAGATAAATTGAACCAAGATTAAAATGGCAACAAATATCTTCTCCTGGAAAATATTACAGATATGCAACTATAGTACATATTTAGGGGTAAAAGTGGCACAGGATTGTGCTTTTCAGAGGGGAAAATGGCGAAGAAGGAAAGGGTCAAACATCCTCCTCTTTCCCCACACACTGTTTCTTTGTGTCTTAACAAAAAAAATCCCCTGAAGAGAAAGAGATCTTTAAATATGATCTCAGATGTCAGAACTAAACACAGTATGTACTTCAGCCCCAAATTACTCCAGTTTCTGCATTTTCTCTCTATAACATCTGTTAATTTTCCAACAAGGTGATCCTAAGCAGTTACATCCTTCTTAGTCCTTTGACTTCAGTGTGCTTAGAAGGACTCAATTCTCTTTATGATTCCACTGTCAGCCCCTCAAAAATTGTGCCTGAGTTTTTGTTTGCTGTTTTCATCTAGCAGCCTCTTCCCTTTATCAAAATTTCCACCGGTGCATTCAGATTAAGCAGTCGATGAGTAAAATCAGACTCACACCGATCCAGCAAATGCGGTCGGCATTCATAGGCAAGATTCCACCTGCTAACGGATCCCAGCACATGGTGCTTCTGGATTCCATTGGAGAGGCTGGCTGCATCTTTGATGGGAATATTTCCCCTAATTATTTCACACGAGTTGCATGCAACCAAAGCTGGACTGGGGCCAAGATTTCCAAGAGCCCCCCTTTTTTAAAAAAGTACTCTCCTTAGAAACATTACCGCTTTTGCATACGCACATCCTCCTGACCCTCTTTATTTCCATGCGTTAGTTCCAAAAATCAGAACTATTTCAAAAGTAAATTGGAACGAAAGAATTATGTAACTTCTCCCCACCTCCCCTTGTCCTATTATCATCTAAAGGATGTCAGTACTCCGCATCTGTGATCAGTTGGAGCACTTAAGAAAATGAAAGAGGGCTTTCTTGCCTTTCCTATATGCCTGGGGGACATGCAAGGAAGTAGTTGCCTACCAAATATAATGTAGGCAGACTCGTTCATTTCCCAGGAAACGGGTGGCAATTCTGTTCTGCTTTTTTAATAAGCAGTTTATTATTAAAAATAATAAGCAGTCATATGAAAATCTCACAGCATGAAAAGATACTAGATAAAAATACATGAAGAGAAGCAAAAGGTATTAAAGCTTTGCTTTGAGCTGAATCCTAAAAATATGTTATTAAACATCTTACCGAGTAACATTACAAAAGTATGGTTGTTGGGGGTTTTCCGGGCTGTATTGCCGTGGTCTTGGCATTGTAGTTCCTGACGTTTCGCCAGCAGCTGTGGCTGGCATCTTCAGAGGTGTAGCACCAAAAGACAGAGATCTCTCAGTGAGAGATATGGACATCTGAGAGATCTCTGTCTTTTGGTGCTACACCTCTGAAGATGCCAGCCACAGCTGCTGGCGAAACGTCAGGAACTACAATGCCAAGACCACGGCAATACAGCCCGGAAAACCCCCAACAACCATCGTTCTCCGGCCGTGAAAGCCTTCGACAATACATTACAAAAGTACATGGCGAACTTTTTAAGTATGTGGGGACAGCTGCGAGAGTTGTACATGCAGCAAAATGGAAGACAGAATCTTGTCCAGATGTGAATGAATGAATGAATGAATGAACAAACTGCATGAATAAGTATCTATGGACAAACTAACTTCTTATATGCATAACAGATCAACACTGGAATTTCAGGAAAAATGGAGAGATTTCTTTGAATATGTTCTTGGAAATTAAGAAAAATTAAGAATAGTTAATATGGACATATGATCAAACTAAGGTTTAAAAATGTTGAATACAAAATGAGAAATACAAGATTGAATATAGAATGTTAAGTATAACATTTTGGTTATAAGTAATTAAGGAGAGGGAAGGAATTAATATTTTGCAATTTAGCTGTGCTGTTATAAATCTTGTCTTCACTTTTCTTTGTTTTCCTTTCTTTCTTTTTGGCAATTGCCTAAATCTACTATATATATCCTATCTCAGTTTTTTATGCATGTTCTGTTGTCTTTTTTATAAAAAAAATTTTTGGAAAAAAGGGCTGCCTGCTCTCTGTCCCTTTTAATTCTAGCAACTAGGTCATGCAATAGAGAACTAAAGCAACAAGAACAAAAAAAAACCCTTCCAGAATATTATTATAACTTACACTAATGACACATAAGTACCATATTGCTGACACCAGTCAAAAAGAGCCACTGGTGGCATGCCAGAAAAACTGAACTATTTTAAAAATGTTTGGGGAAGGACCTTTCAGCTGTGGACCACTAATGGCTGTCACTGTGCCTTTTCTGGCTGTGGTTAAGTTTGGAATGCAATGTTAGCACCAATGTCTCTGCAGGATGCCCCCTACCTTATGGGTATGGTTTAGGGTTGCCAGACTGAGCCTGGCAAATGGCGGGAGAGTTGGGAATGGGTACGTGGTGGGATTCCAAGGGCACAAGCATGATATCACTTCCAAGAACAACTGGAATTGACCAAGGTACGTCTAGGAATTGCCAGAAATTCTATGGTAAAGCCGTATCTACCTGCTGTCATTTCCAGATTTTCCCTGAAAGTGTCGTCATAATGCTTGCAATGTCAGTGGTTTGTAAAAAAAAATTCACTGCTGCTTGGAATGGAGGTGGGCAACAGGAGCGTGGGGTGGAATGTTCCCCACCCTGGCAGACCTACGTGGTTCTACGCAATTAGGATCAATTAGGTAAGCCAAATGGTCTCACTCTTATCAGGTAGGCTTACCAGTTCCCTGCCATTAGTGGGCACTCTCCTGGGGGATTGCCCACCAATCACTGGTGATTGGCAGGAGGTGACAACCCCCCCCCCTCCCGTGATTACACACCACTAGCAGGCAACCTAGAAGAGCACACACCGGGCGCATTCCCAGTGGGGCACAACAACATCACTTTTTGATGTTGGCTGCAGATGAGATCCCGTGCTTCACTGGAGCCAACTTTGGCCCCAAACAAGCCAGAATTAGCCCTATGCAAAGCTCAGGAGTGCACCCATAGCCAGCATTGATGACATCACTTCCTGGAAGTGACATCATTATGCCTCTCCAGGAGCACTGATAAAGTGCACGTACAAAGAGACTAAAGGCCAAACTGCAAGTGATGCCTGACACTAGTTGGACACTTGTCAGCTTCCCTCAAGTTTTGATGGGAAATGTAGGCATCCTAGTCTTGCAGCTTGACTCTCTGACTGCTGTCCAATGGACTTTTCAACTGTCACTTGTCCAACATTCCGCCAAGCTGCCTACATTTCCCATCAAAACTTGAGGGAAGCTGAAAAGTGCCCAACTAGTGTCAGGCATCACTTGTAGTTTGGCCCTTAATCGGGTAAGTCCTGGATCCTCCCCCTCTCACTGAGAGGACATAGGGACCTGGAAACCCTATGATGAGTTCAAATACCCACACGATGACAGCAGCTCCTCCTGTGCAGGCAAAATGTAACTGTAGGGCTCCTCTGTGAAACAAAACTGTGCAGTTTAAAGATGTGACCCTACTTCCATGGCTCTGCTAAAGCCACACCTTCCAGTGTTTGGGGACAGTTTTGTTTCAGGGAAATGTTGCCATTAGCTTCTGCATCCTAATAAAGGGTTGAGGTACATAGAAAAGGAGTACCCCGCGGTGGAATTCAGGTTGAGCCTAAGTGGGTCTAGTCTACCTAAATAGTAGGTGGTATCCTAAATTAAGTTGAAGGATGTTGCTCCATCCTTAACATCCTTTCTTCAGTGTAAGAGGCTCTTCTATTGGAGGAAGTCTCCTTTAGCTGGTAGAAGAGGGGGCTCTTGGCATGGGGGCCAACACTTGACAGGACAGAAGGGAGGGAACGGAGGCTCTTCTGCGCTAAGGGTGGAGTTTGGGGAGAGAAGAGAGTTCAGCGGGGATATAATGCTATAGAATTTACTCTCTGAAGCAACCATTTTCTCCAGAGGAAGTGATCTCTGTAGTTGAGAGATCAGTCGAAATTCTGAGAGAACTCGTCTCAGCCTCACTTGAAAGTTGGCAACTCTGCTACTGAAAAGTGCTCTGGTGTGGGCAGTCAGTGTCCTCTCTTGTTTGCAAGATGGCACCATTCATAAAACCTGATCCACAATAACAGAAGCGTGTCATCCTATTTGTTAATCATGCTGCAGTCAGGGCTGGATCTAGGGTTGCCAGCACCCGGGGCAACCCTAGTCCGATCTCGCGCGCGCACCCGGTGCGGCGTGATGTAATCAGTTTTGGTGACGTCATCACACAGGGCGGCGGAAGTAGCGTGTGGGGCTGGGAAGCCACCCGCGCCATTCACCTCCCTGCAGGCGAATAGCACGGGCAGCCTTGCAACCCCCCGCGGTGCCTTTCGTCTGCCCTGCAGGACAGGGGGCGGCCAGCTTGACGCGCACCCCCTGTCCTGCAGGGCAGGCAAAATGCAGCGCGGGGGGCTGCAAGGCCGCCCGCGCCATGTACCTGCCCCGCAGGACAGGGGGCAGCCAGCTGCCCCCTCTCCTGTGGGGCAGGCGAATGGCGTGGGTGGCCGCGCTGCCCTTTGCCTGCCCTGCAGGGGGTGCGTGGCAAGCTGGCCGCCCCCTGTCCTGCAGGGCAGGCAAAAGGCAGCATGGGAGGCTGCGAGGCTGCCTGCACTGCTGCCCGCGCGCTCCAGCAGCTGGCAGCTGCTCCCGACACCCCCTCCCTGGTGGCGCCGAGGGCAGACTACCCCCCCTGCCCCCCTCCATCTGGCCCTGCCTGCAGTGCATATTTTAATCCAGGCACAACTGCCCCAGTTAGCCAAAGGCAGTGCTATCCTGAGACATTTCCAGATGACCCAGAAATAATCCGAATAAGATACAGTTGATAAAAGCCAATAGCCTGACACAAAAGGAGTACCATTTAAATGCACACTGCAGTCAACAGAATCCCTTGCATTAGCAGAAAGCTCCTTGTTTTGGAGGAAAGTGTTGCCATCAAGGGAACAGATATTCAGGAACTAACTCGTTATCATTAACAGGCAATGCAATCCTAAGCAGAGTTACTTCAATCTAAACCCATTGACTCAAATGGACTTAGACTGGAGTAACTCTGCTTTGGATTGCACTGAACATGTTTGAAAACAACCTTTTGATGACCAAAGAGTTTGCTGTATCAAGAAAGGAACAAGGGGCCCCTAATGGCTATCTAAGACCATTGATGGAGAGGAGTATTAATAAAAATAGAGAAATGAATCATAGTTCAAATACTACTTGATCTTTGGATTAGTACTCTTGTAATTATTTTAATACGTTCAGACTAAATATAGGGACTCACACAAGAACAGGGGCTAAAACTAACAGTAGATCAGAATTTGATGAAATTTCAGTTCTCAGATGTATGAATTTGAACCCTCCATTCAAATGTGGGTACTATTTCTTTGATTTATTTAGATATTTATAGCCCAATTTTCTCCCCAACGGGGAGATTGCAACATTCTCACCTCTCCTATTTTACCTCACAACAACTCTATGAGGTAAGTTAAACTGAGAGAGAGTGACTGGTCCGAGATCACACCTTTTTGATAGCATATTTGTTGTCTTTATGGGTGGCTGTCTGACATACTTTACATATATCATCAGTTTCTAAGTTAATATTCAACTCATCGGTGTGTTTTCCTGTTTTTTCAAGGAGTTCCCATTTTCATCCAAATTCCTTAGAGTAGCTTAATGCTTTCCTGACTCAGAACAAAGGCTGATTCTGCACACGTTGGATAATGCATTTTCAATGCACTTTAGCTATCGTTTGGAAGTGGATTTTTTGTTTCACACTCGAAAAATACAGTTCCAAATGATCTCTAAAGAGGATTGGAAGTGCCTTATCCAACATGTGTGGAATCTGCTAAACTGCTGAACTAAAGCTTCAATGTGACCCCAGCCTCTACTTTGTTCTACCTCAAATGTCCGTTCCTCTGCTCTTTGCATTATGTCTAGCTCAGGTGGGAACTCTGGCAAGTCCAGCTGGTCTTGACTACAATTCTCTTCTCGATACAAGAGTAAAAGGTTAAAAGAGTCCCTTCTGAATGCCTGGTTTGCAGTTACCACCCTGTCATTGTGTGCTCTTCACTTTTCTTTTATTCCTTTCTTTCTCTTGGTTTAGATTTTTAAAAAAAATTACTGATGAGGAGTATATGGATCTGACTCTCAAGTCACAGACCAATTTAGAGTAGTGTTATCTGGTCTCCTGTGAAGGTATAACTTTGCGTTGTGACCCTATGAATGAAAGGCCTCCAAAACATCCTATCATTAACAGACTTGCTCAGATCCTGCAAACTGGAGGACGTGGCTTTTTTTATTGAGTCAAGCCATCTCATTTTAGGTCTTCCTCTTTTCCTACTGCCTTCTACTTTTCCTAGCATTATTGACTTTTCCAGAGAATCTTGTCTTCTCATGATGTGACCAAAGTACAGCCGTTTCCACATGTCCTTAGAGGAGCAGTTCCCCCTCAGAAATGAGGCGGCTTTTCCCAAGCATGCACATGTTATCATTTGCCAGCCATTGTTTTTTTAACCAGGTTTTCTGCATACTTACCCGGACCGCATTTTCTCCTATGTTTTCTTTCATTGTGGGTTTCTGATACAGGTTTTCTTTCCTTTCCTTTTCTTTTCCTTCCTTTTTTAAAATGCATTTTTTGGCATTTTACATTTCTGAAGAAACCTCTGTCCAGTTCTTCCCCCAAAGTTCTTGTCCTTCCTTCTTCACATTTCTGTTCAGCCACAGAAGCCTGCTTGCAATAGTAGCTGTATGGGATCGCTCATGTACAAAGTAAAAAAAATATATTAAAGTAGGGATGGTCATGTTTAGTTTATGAGGACGAAAGCGCCTGACCTCCCCTCCAAAACCACTTTCTTTTTTTGGACTGTTTGGAAGCTTTCCTGCAACCTCACAACTAAAAAGTAAGCAATTGTGGAGTGTACTGCATGTGGAGGATGAGTTGTTGGGGCGACTCAGCCTAAATCGGGAAAAAGGGTAACAGCAGGCTGTGCAAAAATAGCCCTTCTCCTCCGGTCCCGCCCCCCCCCCCCCGTGTACATCCCAGTCTTGTTGACCTGATGTAGTCTGCGAGATTTGTACTCAGAGCTTAATTCTCAAGAGTGCAGGGCCCCAGTCCAGATCAAGACTATTGCATATGGGAAAAGGGGTCTTCAGGCTTCCCCCACTCCAGGCCATTCTCCCAACCTGAAATGCCTCCAAGGAATTGCTATTTGTCCTGTTGGAGAAACTTGCGTACTGATGGGCTATGTGTCAGTTTCCCCAATGGGACAGCTAGTGGTTCCCTGATGCCATTTCATATTGGGGGAAATGTCATTGCATGGGGAATAGCTCAGTCCAGTATGGAATTGCCAGCACGCATCTGGTCTAAATGATGAGGGAAACAGAAGGAATGTAAGCCTTGACACCATACAATATTGCCTAGTGGCTGTCAGGCTATGGTAGACAGGTCTCTGTACTGTTGCAACAAGAAATCCAAGGTCTTGGTTAAATGGTTTTATTCAGAAATCCAATCATTTCCATATATATGTCCATAGAATTACTCAGAGGCAAGAAAGCATCTAAGCAGTACATGCTTCCTTGATAGGAATAGAAACTTGAAGAAAGTACAACTCTAAATACTCAAGTCATTTTCCCCCTCCCACTTAGACCACAGGTTTGCACGGGAAATGGTCTGGGAATTCTTTCTAGAGTTAATACATCACCCTAGACAGGACAAAAGGCATAAGAGTAAACTGTAACATTTCAGACAGTACAAGGTCACGTCTGTGAGTTTCAAGGAAAAGAGAGAAGACAGCTGTGTTCTCAGCTTCTCCGGCTGCTTGAGAAATGAAAGTGATGGTTAGAGCATTTGCAAAATGAAATTACGGTACAGCATTAGCAATGGTTCACCACCTAGAATAATGACATGGATGTAGGGGTACAGACATGACAGTGGCTCTCCCTTTCTCTATCCCCCCAGTGGACAATTTGATGGACTTTTTCCTCTGAAACCGCTGAAAATTGCTAAATGCTTACAAAGAGTCCAGTAGCACCTTTAAGACTAACCAACTTTATTGTAGCATAAGCTTTCGAGAATCACAGTTCTCTTCATCAGATGCATGGAGGGCAAGAAGAAACTGGTCAGATATATAGGTGGAGAGGGGAGGGAGGAGTAGATGCAAACAGTAGCGTCTGATATGGAGATCAGTTTGCTTCTGTTAAGGAACATATTTCTTGTTCCTTAAACTTCTGACTCTAATTCAGTTTGATACAGGCTGGTTGGTACCTATTAGCATTGCTGGTCTCTCTACTTTTCAAATCAATCTCAAAGCTAATTTTTTTGCTAGGACTGCCAGCTGCATCGGAGCGGTAGCTTTCGAAGGCTTTGTTCCATTTGCCTTTTAATGCTGCTTGACGTAGCTCTGGAATCAAATTAAATTGTATTTATTTAAACAGAAAACGGCAGGTGAATGTTTTTCTACCCATAACCTTATACTATAACCTTGCATTTTCATTTTCCATATGGAAGTGCAATTTAACGTCTGTTGTTAAGAAAGCACTCCAGAAAGAGAGCGATCTGCTAGGTGGCAAGAAAACATATGCTGGAGAAAGAACAGGAATAGAATAATAAATAGATGCTGGTTATATGAGAGAATAAAGTTTTAAGGGTTTCTTGTGGGAGAACAATGAGATCGCTTGCTGTTCTAGAGCTATAGTTTTTATACATTCTGATTTCCCAGAATCCTTTCAACATTAACCGGTATGTAGTGGAATCACTGTACATCTGCTTTGGAAAAAGTAGCTTGGATCCTGTGAATGAGTTCTGTGCCTGCTAGATAGTCTTTTCCATGAAGTGTGCTTCTTCTTCCTCTAAGACTTCTGAGTCTCTCTACACGAGATGCCTCGGTGGGTGTTCGTCAAGTGTAGGGAGACACAATGTTAGCTGGGAAGCATAGGATTTTCTCCTTGGCAAACCCAAGAATTCCTCAGAACAGGTTGAAACCTGTGTTGTAAAGAAATAAAAATCTGGAATGTTGCCAGTTTGTATTGCTGGTAAAAAAAACACGAACCAATTGTTCTCTTAATCTGCAGCCCTGCCAGTTTAAATGGGGTATTAGCAATCAAAAGCTGATAGAGCTTCAAGCTTCTGGTACCATCTTTGATCTGAACTGGCTGGTAGTACCCTCCTAGATCACAGGTGGAGACCTCTCCCAGCTTGGCTGCTTTAGATAGATTGCTGAGAATTGAAGCTTGGACTGTCTATGTTCAAAGCATGTGCTCTCAAATTGAACAGTGCCCCCCACCCCCCGGTATAATGATCTACTACTTTGCTAAACAAAATTTGAAGTTTCCTCCTATTTAAAGGAAGTCTACTGAGGCTGGAGGAAGGCTCCAAGTTTTGCTAAAGGGAGTGGTCGGACACAGGACAATCCCTCTAAAGACATACATCCATCAGACACCTCTGTGCTCTTGATGGAGGGTATGGTGACTAGAGAAACCTGTGCTGCAACCTTTGCCCATCTGGGAAGGCTATGTTAAGCTAGTCTCTGAGCATTTGCAGAATGCCTATCAAAGATTTTTCTTCCAAAATTGTACCTTTTCCCCTCTAGTCAACCTTTCATAGTATACAAAGAGTAATGAATATTTCTGAATACAGAAGGTGCTTCTGCACATTTCTCTCCAAGGAATATGGAAAATTGACAATGTACCTTTTTGTTCTTCCATCTCTCTAAACACTTTTGCCACGGAATATCTCCAAGTAGCAAAGCCAATGTCAGCATACCTCCAACGGTGGGGCAGCTGCCAAGACCCAGACTTTCCAGTAGGGCCCGCTACCACTGCCCTTGTGGATTCCCTGCCGCCTGGCTGCCCAGCACCACCTGGGAAAGGGCATGCAAATGGTGCATGTTGCTGGAACGTGGGTGGCCGGAGGGCTCACAGGGGAAGGACACACAGCTGAGCAGTGTGTAGGATAAGAAGGGGTGCAGCGGGGTGGGGGACCCCGAGCACTCTTTGCTCAGGGCACCCTAAAACCTGGAACTGGCCCTGCCCAGAAGAAACTCCTTTCATAACCAACATCACAAGTATCCTTTCCCACGCACCATTTTTGCAATCTTCCAGTATTAGCAGCTCCATGTTTTTTATATATACAAGTTTTGGTCTTTGGCTAAAAGAGCCTTCTCTCGAAACATAAACCAAACAATTTCTACATGTACACAAGCATCTGTGCAGAAATTTTGGAGACCTGATGTTTATCAACTGTTCAAATCACTCTGCCTCTTGGGAACCGTAGCCTTCCCTTGATGTCTCTTGGCAGTTTCTTGCTGGGTGTTGTGGAATTCTGTGGAAATCATGTGCTAACTTCCAGGCATTCCTAATTTCCAATGATGCTCCGCTGATTCCAAGTACACAACAGGCATTCAAGGGGCAAGTAACGTGGCCTTGTCACTTCACATCAGCGGTTCTCTGCCTTTTGTATCTTACAAGGTCGCAAATGCTTTGCTAATGACTCTCAGTCCTAGAATTGTTTATGTTCTGTTTCAGCATTTCTTCAACTCTGTATTGGATTCTTGCTAATGCTATGTCTTTGTAAACTTGTGTTTATTTACCCTATGGCCAGGGGTCATTCTGTAGAAAAAGAGCTGGAGGAACTCATTAGCATAGCTCATTAGCATAACTCATTAGCATATGTCATGCCCCTTGCCATCACCAGAAGTGTGTCATTGGCATAACTGATTTGCATATGCCACACCCCCTGACATCACCTATCCTAGCTGTTTTGGACCTAATCCTGGCCATTCAGGGCCGAAATTGGGCCCAAAATGGCAAAAGGGGGCTGTAAATGGCCAAAAAAGGGGCCTCAAATGGTCAGGATCAGGCTGCTGCTGAGTGGGAGAGTGATCCACTACCCATCAGAGGCCCAATCCGAGGTGCTTCGGCTCCAATTCAGGCTGAAACGGGCCCAAAATGGCCGAGAGTCAGGTGGGCATGGCCACCTGACGTGTGACCTCTTTGGGGAACTGCTGGAACTGCGTTCCTGTGCATTCCCCCTTGAAATGAGCCCTACCTATGGCATTGTTTATGGAAATGTCCTTGATATTGACTGTACTGATCTCACACTGTGTAATCCTCCTTGAGTCTCAGCAAGAAAGGCAGACTATAAATGACACAAATACATACATACGTATGTATGTACGTACGTACGTATGTACGTACATAAACCACTCTATCAAAAAACTTGGGTCACACCATGAGAGGAACAACACCCCCCTTTTCCCAGGCAGATATTCTCTTATATTCATCATTTAAGGTATGTTTCAAGGGCATACACATTGCAGAAACCCCTCCCACCCTTTGCCTGGATTGTAAGGACCCCTTCCTTTTTCCAGTCCTTGTACCTGACAAAAGGAGCTCTGACTCTCAAAAATTCTTACTCTGGAACTCTGATTGTATTCTAAGGTGCTCCTGGACCCAAATCTTGCTGTCCTACTACAGACCAACACGGCTATCCACCGGAAACTATACACTCTGCAAGTATGTAAAGCCCGGATGTGGCCAGGAGCACTTCAGCAGGCAGGAGAATAGAAGATAGATGGCTGCTAGCTGGAAGCGTCCAGACTGTGTATATTTTACTCTTCTGATGTGGATATCTCTTGCTGCAGGCCATGCCCGGGTGTGGCTGGGGACATGAGTCCATGAGCATAAGCAGAAAGGCCCTCGGCTCTTAGGCCCCTGGCCCCTGCTAGATAGATAGATAGATAGATAGATAGATAGATAGATAGATAGATAGATAGATAGATAGATAGATAGATAGATAGATAGATAGATAGATAGATAGATAGATAGATAGATAGATAGATAGATAGATAGATAGATAGATAGATAGATAATCAATCCCTGGCAGATGGGGTTGGCAGGAAGTGGCTCATCACTTGTTGGTGGGCAGGGGGATGGATAATTAGTAGAATCTCTGAGTGTCCCAGGTTACTGCTACCATGCTAAAAAATCACAGATGGATAATCTGCAAGAGGTAGGGACAGTGGGAGGCTGCATGTCACACTTGCAGGTGGTCAAGGAGATTTCAGGAGAGTGCATTCTTATTAACTGTTATGAAAACCCTGCTTCCTACCGGGACTATTTCTGGGTCCCACCAGTGGTTCATGTACCACTGGTTGAGAATCACGGATGGCACAAGTAGAGAAATGCATATAATGTGCTGGCCTTCAGCACCCATGTCCCAGTCTCAGCTCAAAGAAGAGTATGCAACTTGGCAAAACTGGAATGTATTCCATAAGGAAATGACACCTCGTATATAAATAATAACTGTGTTTTATTTATAGTTAGTCTCATGGAAACTGCAAAGGAATTGACCCATCAACATTTTCAAAAGTCTAACATAATTCTGTGGAACATCTGTGTGCTATGAATAGACCAAATCTTCCCCTCCCATGTTCCATATATACAACAACCAAAGAACTTTTCTTATGAATGTGCTGGTTGTTGGAATGAAAATGAAATCCTGCCCTCAAGTCTTAGTTGACTTATGGCAACCCTTGGTGGAGATTTCATGGCAAGACACTAACAGAGGTGATACCATGCCTACTTCCGCAACCCTGGTCTTTATTGGAGATCTCCTATCCAATTACTAACCAAGGCTGACTCTTGAGATCTGATGAGATCTGATGAGATCAAGCTCACCTGGGCTATCCAGGTCAGGGTTGTTAGAATAGCCTGTTTCAATTATTTGTTCCATCTTATCTAGTAAGCTTTAATGCTTTTCTGCTTTTTCTTGTATCAGAATTGATTTTCCACATCATTCTTAATATTATTATAATTTTCATCAGGAAAAATCTAGACAGTGAGAAAGATCTTGTTTTTGGATGGTGGGCATATCCACTGTTTCTTTCAGCAGCAATTGGAATGGTCAGGCTATGAATGACAGGCTATGGCAGATAGATCCCTGTACCATTGCAGCAAGAAATCCAGGGTCTTGGTTAAATGGTTTTATTCAAAAATCAGATCATTTCCACAGATATGTTCATGGATATTACTCAGAAGCATTATACACATCCCGTAAACTGAACACCAAACAGTTAGGGTGGGCGGAATTCTTTTCCAAATTCAACTTCATGTTGAAATACCTCCCTGGCCGATCAAATTTCCTAGCGGGCACACTTTCACACATACCCCAACATGACAGCCAGAAGGAGGAAATAATTGATACAGTTTTCTCACTGGTTCAATTGGGAGCAGCGGTGACAACACGCAGCCAAGCTACGAAAACACAAAGCAGTACGAAACCTGATCTCTCAGAATGGGGAGAGATTCGTTCAGGGTGATGACCCATTTGGGCAATCAGACTCATTCGGGGGGCAGATGCTGCAACCAAGAGAGGGGAAAGACAGGTACCAGACTATCAGCACCCAAGTGGCAATGATGAGAGAGGAATTGGGGCGAACTGCCCAGCTAGTAAACGAAATGATGAACCTGCCAGTGGGACCAATTGGGCAACAGGAGTAAGGGAGAGTTCCGCAGACTAGCCAAGGACCAATAAATGCAGTGGGATCCTTTGGAAAGCCTTTGGAAAGGGGAAGGCTGGTTTTAGTAACTCCTGAACAATTCATGAGCACCCAAGTAATTTCCCCAATTCCACAGGTTCCCGTAGTTACTGGAATGGGGAGAGGGCAATCTGTTCTGCCGCCCACCATAGTGACTGCCTCGAATATATCCTCCCAGGGAGTGGGAATGGGGCCATCTGGGGGAGTACTGCCTTTGATTGTTCCTCCAGTCGTGAGCGGCGCAGGGGTGCCAATTGCCACAATGGGGATGAGAGGGTCAAGGAACCTACAAGTTCAAGCTCCCCCAACAGTAATGACAATTCTCATTTTACCACCCCAAGGGGGAGTGGGGCCCCAACAAGGGGGGACACAGCCAATGAGGGTCCCACCTGCTGCAGCAAGCACCAGGGCATCGGTTGCCGCCATAGGGATGAGGATACCCCAAACCGGCCAACCACAGGGGACCCCTATCATCATCCCAATGGGAACTGGAGTACAAATGGGCCATCTTCAACCGGGAGGTCCCACAGTATACCCCCCTTGAAGAGTATCTGGCGTTCAAGCACAAACCTTTGAACCACAGAACAGAGTGGTGCCTCAAGCTGCTCCTATGGAGTATGGAGCAAATAGAGCACATCAAATACCCATCATGGCACAGGGACACGTTCAGCCGCCCCCCAGAGCGGTCCCAATCCAATAGCCGGCAGAACATCAGGGAGTAGGAGCTCCTGGAGTGGGACTGCCACAAGGATAGTTTAAATTGGAAGCCATGTTTGATGGAAAACCCGGAGACTTGGGATTTTTTATAGTACAAGCCATGGGATTTTTCCAAGATTGGGGACATTTGTTTCCTACGGAGCACAGTCGGGTGAACCACTTAGGATCTTGATTAGCAGGCCCGGCAGCCGAGTGGTATGTAATTTTGCATGACATGGGAACCCCCAAGCAGTATGATTTAAATGCTTTTGTGTATGCGCTAAGAGCCCAATTTGAAGACCTGCTAGAAGGAGAAAGGGCTCGAACAAGGCTCAGAACCATCAGGGGTCCAGAGCTGTAAGAGAATATGCTGTAAGAGAATTAGCCAGAGCTGTAAGAGAATTAGCCACTAAAGTTCAGGGCTATCATGAAGGAGTTAAAATTGAACTTTTCCTAACTGGATTGAATGCTGACCTGCTAGATAGAGCATTAATGCAGGATGACCCACATACTCTGCTGTGTTGGATCCAATTAGCATGCGAGGTCAAAAACAGAACCCAAGTGGTGAAACTTGTAAAAATGCAACAACATGCGGGGCCGAGGGGGCCAACTACCAAGGACAGGGGATGTACCCTCTTAGGGCCAAGGCCCCCCATCCCAGCAACTGGGAGAAAATTACAATGGAGAAAAGGGCTATGTTTAAAATGTGGGGGTGTTGGACATTTTGCAGCACGATGCCCCGTAAGGCTGGAACAGGGGGGGAAAGGCCAAGGCACACTGAAACCTGTGGGCCCCTCCTAAACCACTGGGTCGAAGATTGCCTCCGAATTGTGGGAGACCAGAAACTGGTTTGGATGCACATGAGACAGAGCTAATACTCAACGTACCAATGTTGTTGTACCAACGTAATAATATTTATCATTACAACACCTCAAAATCACAACAGATTTTTGAGGAAAGACCCATTAGTTTTCAGCTAAACATCTGGAAGAACTTCTTGACAGAGCAATTCCTCAGTGGAACAGTCTTCCTTGGGATGTGGTGGGCTCTCCTCCTTTGGAGGAATTTAAGAAGAGGCTAGATGAAGCAATGATGATTCTCTGACTCAATATGAATGTATGGAGAGCGGGAATGGGAGGACATGAAGCAATGAGCAAGTGCTAGGCTGTTATGGCTCTTTCTTACATGCTCAGTGTAATGCCGGTATCCACTGTTTCTCTTCCATGAATGGTGGCGCCTTCCAGTGGGGGAATATGCTGGTCATGGAAGACTCCTCCCACTGGTAGCTCCTTGTGTAAGGACTCGGGATGCTTGAACATGGGATGCTTCAGATCGCGTTGTATTTGTTGGTCGTGACCAAGATGCTGAAATTTCAATGACCAATTTGACTGTTAATTGACTCATTAAGTGGAACAGAACCTTAGGATCCGACCTCATGTTGTTGTAAGTGTAAACCCAGGGCCATAAGGCCTCTATAGTACTTGGATGGGAGACCCAACAAGGAAGTCCAAGGTAGCTACACAGAGGCAAAGAATAGCAAACTACCTCTGTCTGTTTTTTGCTTTGAGAAACTTCTGGGGCAGCCATAAGACAGCTGTGACTTGATGGCACTTTCCACTGCCGATACTATCATCAAATTGATCAAAAAATTACTCAGAGATTGTCAAGTATTTTGCAAACTCAAAAGGCAGTTGTATTTCATGCCACTGGCCACCTTGTACGCCGTTTGTTTTAGAGAAAGATGGGATATCAATTTATAGGATAAACAGGAGTGAGGGAATTGGTTCCATGAGGGGCGAAAGACCACTGAATTGGAACATTGACTCCATTTTTCAAAAGCCGGGTCTAGATTTCTTCTGACCTGCAAACACACACATTTCTTGGGTAGTTGTTCAGCTCTCAACACAACACTTTCTGCTACTTTACTCCTGCGTTTCAATCTACTATATCCCATGTGTGATTTCATTGTATTAGTCTTTATCTGTCTGGAAAATCGCTTCCAATTCTTTACTTCAGTAACCCACATCCGTTGTGGTGATGACTTTTATATCTCTTCAGCAACATCTCTCTAAGCAGGATACACCCAATTTAAAGAACAAGCATTTGTTTTGCACTTCTTTTGTTCTCCTGTTAAATTTTACCCTCCTCTTGCCAACCGTGTAATTTGAGAAAGGGGTCAAGGCTCCTTCACTTGCTGTTTGTGTAAGCAGGTGAATGTTAAAGCATGAATACATTTTCAAGGTTATAGTTCTTGAGGCAGCTTTTAAGAAGAGTTTGAGAAATGAGTGATTCATTTAGCATTGTTATGTTCGGGTTATATCTGCTCCAACACGCTTGTCAGTTTCACCTCATTTAATTAAGTAATTCCCACACTTGCTTCTGAGACAAATGTAGTGAGCAGCCATTTTTGTGGCACATTGGAAACCCGTCTGCGGATGAGGCTGAGTGCTGCATTTCTGAATGATTCAGTACTTGGTCTTGCCTTCTTCCAATCATTCTGGAGTGGTGGGAGGTCATTCATCATTCATGTCACATTGGCTGTGATGAAAGCATACAATCATTCTTAAAATAATGATGGGACAGAATGGTTTGCCTTTAGAGGAAGACCAGTGACTCATGCAGAGTCACTTCTGGTGGGATGGTGGTGGTGGTGGTGGTGGTGATTCATTCATTCAGTCAGTCAGTCAGTCAGTCAGTCAGTCAGTCAGTCAATCATTTGACTTATATTCCACTCTCCCCGCAAGTGGGCTCAGAGCAAATAACATCAATAAGTAAACTACATAAAAAGATAAAACAGCAACAGTATAAACACAGTAAAACCATCAACATTACAAATATGATTAAAACAAATAACCAGATTATAGCAGACCCAATTGTACAACCCATCTTCAAAATCCGCGGGGCGAGGGTGGTACACAAATACCTCCCATCAGCAGGAGGCCGGTTAGGTGAGTCACTCGTCCCAACCAGCATAAGCCTGGTGGAACATCTCTGTCTTTCAGGCCCAGAAGAAGAGGAGGAGGAGGAGGAGGAGGAGCAACAACAACATTCAATTTATATACTGCCCTTCAGGACAACTTAACGCCCACTCAGAACAGATCTGGCTGGGCCCGAGTCTCCACAGACACTCTCTCTCCACACAAGACATCTTACACAGATATGCTCAAATGACTTACTTTTTGTGTGGTCTTATATTCAAGTGTATCCCTGTATCCCTAGCAATGCATGTGTATCCACAATGGGAGAACAAGTGTAAGATCTTTCACATGATCCTACTCGTGTAAGATGTCTTGTGTAGAGAGACTCAGAGAGTTTCACCACGCTGGTGCCAGGGCCAGACGTCTTGTAAGTTGCTTTTACAGTTGCATACTCCAGGAACCAAGCCAGTCAAGGCATTAGGCAGTCATTGATGGGATCGATGATTGTTTCTGTCCCTGGGACAAACAGCCATGAGGGCTGGAGTATGCTTTGGACACAGAAATCAGTGTGAGACAGAAGACATAAAGAGTCATCCCCACTTGTGCAGTTTTCGCAACCAGATCTCCAACTCCCACCCCATTGTCTCTTTTTGAATTTGTAAAGAATTTTAATGTTGGGGTTTTTTTTCCAGAAAAGATCTATTCCTGGATCTCCCACTGCTTATTGGTTATTTACTTCCTTTCTCTTTTTATAGTCCACCTTTCTTGTTGAGACTCAAGGCAGATAACACAATGAATAATGTATTACATTGTTCATTGTATATAAATGCAATACACAATTGAATTGTATAAAAGCAATGCCTTGTATATAAACAATGCAATAAGAACAATAAAAGTCATTCAACCAAAAGCAAATAAAAGGGGACCCCAGAATTAGAGAACAACGCACTAAAAAGTGTAGTACGTAAAATATAACAGTGTAACAACTATAAATAATGCAAGAGGTAAACTGCAAATTTGGAGAAAGGGGCAAGAAACCCCTTCTCTGGGAGAAGGGATGGTTGAGTCTAGTGGCAGCAGTGGCAGTCTCAGCAGCTCCTCCTGCCACTGCTAGCTGTCTGTCAGCTTCAGGTTCCCCTCACTGACTCTTTCCCTCCCATCCTTCTGGCCCTGCTGCTGGCCCGACTACACTTCCCAGGTAAACTTGCAGGAACATGATACGTGTCAGGCGTCTCGTTGAGTTTAGCGCTGAGTGAGAAATCTGGCTGCCCTAGTTTTTCTTGTTGCTATGAAGTGTCCACACAGCAGTTTCCCTTCACTTTCCTGCTTTGACCCTGTGTGAGCTTTCTTTAAAATAAAACAGGTATTGCAAGATTGCTTTAGTGTTGTAATATTATTAATGATCTATTGCCACACTTTATTGATTCCCAACTTTAATTTCTTTTTAAAAAGTAAGTATCTAGCCCTTTTCAGTGTTGAGTTACAAAGGGAAATGTCTTGCCACAGCCTTTGACTTTTCTCCTTTGGTCAGGTTTTACGTTTTACTGACCAGTTTTACTTGCTTGTTTTTATTGCTCTTTTGTTTGTACTGATCGTTACTGGGTTTTTTCTTGTTTTGCTGATTGTATTTTTAACATTTTGTACACTGCCTCAATACCTTTGGCTTGCAGGTGGAATGACAATAAATAAATTCAAGCTGTGTGTGCTCTCCTGTCATGCATGCTTAATTATTTTTATTCTTGTTTGAGACAACTGTGTGTGGTTTTCTGTTTATTGCTATAACATATTCAAAGCAAAGTACCAAATTGCACATAAACAGGAAAAAAACACCCAAAAAACCCCCTTAAACATCTCCTTTTGTAAAGCCTTAACATTTACAAAGACAAAGCATGATGAATCCATTCAAGTCATCCCTCAGTGCTTAAAAGCTTTCTGAAATAAAAATATCTTTACTTAATGGAAGGAGCTAACAAAGAAGGGCCTTGCAGATTTCCTTGGGGAGCAGCTTTTCTAAGTTAGATGCCACCATGGAAACAGATCTCTTCTCTGGCCCTGCTCTGTATTCCCAACACCAACCAGGGCCAAAGCCTTGCAAAAAAGCTTTTAAGGAACGGGAGGGGCCGCACAAGTCTGGCATCCCCGGTGTTAACTTTTGCGATGATTCTTGCATTTTATGCTGGGCATGGGGGAAAGTAGAATGGAGTTACTTTGCAAGGAAATCTTGAAAAATACAGCATGCTTAGAAGGAGGTCGCCCGTAAAAAATCTTAAGAAGCACTGCCCTAGCAAATTTCCTGATTAGCTTGTAGTCTCTTGAATTTCACCAGTGCTGGATTGCTTATCACGTTGGGACATTACCGGATCAAATCGAGGTCATGTCACAACCCACTTATGGGTCAAAAGGATGAGAGCCAAAGAGAAGGAACAGCACACTCTTTTGACTGTGACCTTTCCTCTGACCTTTTCTCAGTTATCCAAGGCAGCTTACAGCGTAGCTTTTAAAAAGCCAGGTACAAAGAAAACACATCAGAACAGGAATACCGCAGTTGAACAAGCCATCTAGAGAGCTATTTTGAAAAAAAAAGTAGACACTTCAATATATTGTTTTTCTGCACAAAGCAGCTTACAGAAAAATCCCAAAGTTACAACATACTAAAATACAAGCACACAACCACTACTTTAAATAATATGTGTGTAGAGTGCCATCAAGTCACAACTGACTTATGGTGACCCCAGCAAGGGGCCTTTGAGGCAACTGAGAAGCAGAGGTGGTTTGCCATTGCCTTCCACTTCAGAGTCTTCCTTGATGGTCTCCCATCCCATCCTTCAGCAGTCCTACATGGGAGATAATGTAATTTGCCTTATTCAGACAGACTCTGCCAATGTGATTTGAAAAAGGTTGACGTTCTGTCCCGTATGATATTAGAATGTCCTCATTATAACTTTTATCATGAATTATGGATTGCTCCTATTTTAACTAAATTACCTCCTACTGTATTAAAAGATAATGTAGTTCCCTATCTGCTGGTGGATAGAAACCCAAGAATGACACTCGAGGTGGCCAAGTTTGGTGTAGTGGTTAAGAGCAGCAAAACTCTAATCTGGAGAACCGGATTTGATTCCCTACTCCTCTGTTTGAAGCCAGCTGGGTGATCTTGGCTCAGTCACAACTTCTTGGAGCTCTCTCAGCCCCACCCACTTCACAGGATGATTGTCCTGAGGATAATAATAACACACTTTGTAAATGCTCCGAGTGGACATCGTCCTGAAGAGCGGTATATAAATCGAACGTTGTCGTTGTCGTCATTGTCATCGTCGTCGTTGTTGTCGTCGTTGTTGTCGTCATCGTTGTCCACCATATTTTCCTTAAAGAAATAAAGACTCTCTATCCACTGCTCAGGATCATGGGATCAAAGGAGCTTGAAAGGAAAAGGAAAGGAATGTTACCATCCAAGTACTGACCCTGCTTAGCTTCCGACATTTGACGAGATTGGGCTATACCATGCTGCCTTCCCTCATCACACAATGTCAGTAAAGAAAAAAAACACAAGCATATCCTGGGGCGTGTCCTGGACCACCGATCTGCCTCTGCCAGAAGCCTTGGGCTAAGAGCTAGGAGCCATTTGGCTGTCACTATTGAGTTCACGGCTCTGGTGCTGCCCAAGCTAAGCAACAGCAAGCAGAGGACAAAACAAAGTTAGCCCAAATCATATCCAGCTGCTGCTGAATCCCCATCCTCCCCTGCCAGGTTCCCTTCTTTCAGATTCATTTTATATTGCTGTTCTTTAATTGGAGGTTATGCTTCTGAATATTCTACTCAAATTTGATATGAACAGAAAATCAAGCTGCCGCATCTTTTTCATAGATGGTGCATCACAACACGGAAAGCTGTGCATCCCTGTCTCCTTATTAAAGAGGGTGGGGAGAGGAAAACAAACCTCTCAGTCCCCTCTTCTTATTGTACTTGGAGAGAGCGTGACAAATTTCCCTGCCATCTGCAGAGGGATTAAAATTCCCAAGACGAAAGAATGATGTGCTTTGAAATCAGCACTTCTTATCAGGCCAATAAATAAATGAAGTGGCTGAAACAAAAAGACAGTTCCAATTGGAAATGGTAACATTGAAAGGGCTGCAGTTTCACCAGAGGATGGCAAAACTGCACATTTTGCACAGGTACTGATTCTATTTGATTTTTTTCTAGGAGAACGTCCATCCCTGTAAAGGATCTTTCCAGGGGATGCTCCCACCTTGTCCCAATTATTTTGGCTGCCAATGTGCTTCTACGCTATCTGTTGCTGTAAATCGATTCCTACAGTTTGGTATAGTGGTTAAGAGCAGTGGGACTCTAATCTGGAGAATGAGATTCTAATCTGGAGAACTGGGTTTGATTCCCTGCTCCTCCGCTTGAAGCCAGCTGGGTGACCTTGGGTCAGTCACAGCTAGACATGGGCATAAACAGCAATACGGATGGGAAAAAACCATGAACAGCCCGTTCGTCTGTTCGCGAATGGGCCATTCGTGAGTCCCCATTCCAAACGAACAGGTGGTCGTCGCAAGCCTCATTCCACCGCTGTTCGGGAAGCCAGACACTCAGGCAACTTCAATCAATTCCCCTGGCAACGGCAAGGACTGAACTCTGTCTGAACTCCTTCTGGCTTTCCTTCTGGCTTTAACCCTTCAGCTTCCAGCAGAAAGTCCAGGTTTTGCCACTCAGAAGAGAAATAGACAGCAAAGGGTGTGGGATCCGTGGATCATACCTTTCCCGGGCTGCAATCTCTCTGAAACTTGGGGAAGGGGGTCTTCAGAGGACAGTGAGGACAATGTCCTCTGCAAATTTTGTGGGTATTGGACATTGGGAATTGGGAAGGTCAGTTTTGTAATCCCTCAAAATAGCTTCCAACAGGCAGTACAGTTTTTGCCACTGTGAAGAGAAAATGACAGCAAAGGGGGCGGTGCCAGCTCTCCCGCTGGCACCGGAAAGGAGCAGCCCCGCAGTGCCGGCTCTGCCCACTGTCAGAGGGACAAGGAGATTCTCCTTGGCATTGGTTCTGCCCGCTGTCAGAGGGACAAGGCGAGCCTCCTCGTCCCTCTGACAGCGGGCAGAAGTGGCCCGTGGCGCCAGCTGTGCCCGGAGTCAGAGGGAC
The DNA here is from genome assembly GCF_028583425.1 of Eublepharis macularius. Classification (NCBI taxonomy): domain Eukaryota; kingdom Metazoa; phylum Chordata; class Lepidosauria; order Squamata; family Eublepharidae; genus Eublepharis; species Eublepharis macularius. The sequence continues at coordinate 173,077,095 of NC_072792.1, forward strand.
AGAGAGAATCTCTCCGTCCCTCTCGCACCCGGCAGCAGCAGCCCGGCGGCACTGGGGTGGGGGCTGGGGGTTGTGGGGTGTTTAAAGGGCCCTGCCTCTTGCACATAGCAAGAAAGAGCCCTTTAAACTATCAGCTGGAAGGCAGCAAGGGGGAATTCCCCCCTGCCATCTGCCAGCTGATAGTTTAAAGGGATCTTTAAAGGGCCACGAACACAAACACCGAACATGTTCATTAAGGGGACATGTTCGGTTCTGTTCATTGTTTGTTGTTCGTGGATGGCAACAAACAATGAACAGGGTGTTCAGAATTCTTTTCCTGTTCGTGCCCATATCTAGTCACAGCACTCTTAGAGCTCTCACAGCCCCACCAGCCTCATAGGGTGATTGTCATGAGGATAATAATAACACTTTGTAAACTGCTCTGAGTGGGCATTAAGTTGTCCTGGAGGGCAGTATATAAATTGAATGTTGCTGCTGCTGTTGTTATTACCATGAAATTCTTGCTTTGTTTAATATGTTGTGTTAATCTTTATGTTTGCTTTACCATTGTTCCTAATCTCTGGTTGGTTCCAGATTCCTACCATATTTATTTATTTATTTATTTATTTATTTATTTATTTATTTATTTATTTATTTATTTATTTATTTATTTATTTATTTATTTATTTATAGTTCACCTTTCTCACTGAGTCTCAAGGCGGATTACATAGTGTGAGGTTCGTACAGTTAGTATCAAGGACATTTCCATAAACAATGACATAGGGTAAATAAAGCAAGTACTAAGGAGAATCATGGAATGCAATCCTAACTAGAAAATAAATTACATTCTGATTATCTAACTACACTGATTGAGTCCTAAGTCAGTCATATAAACATACTAGTAGCAAAGCCCATTGTGGAAAAAATACAATGAGCTCTAGAAAGGGGAGGGCGGGCGGGCAGGCTTTCCCTCCTTCTTCATCACTGATTGCGGCCACATGAAGGCAGGGGGTGGACATGGCCACCTCCTCTGCACCTGATCCTGGCTGAGTGAAGAGGGGCAGGAATTGCCACCTGCTCTGTGCCTGATCCCAGCTGGGGGAATGGGGGGGGGGCAATACCACCTTCTCCATGCCTGATTCTGGCAGGTTGAACGGAGAGAGCTGGCATTGCCTCCTACTCCATGCCTGATCCAGGCTGGGTGAAGGGGGTGGGCATTCCCTCATGCTCTTCTCCTGATCCCAGCCGGATGAAGGGGGCAGGCATTCTCACCTGCTCCTCGCCTGATCCTGGCTGGGTAAAGGGGGCGGGCATTGCCACCTGTTCTGCTCCTGATCCCAGCAGGGTGAAGACGGAGGGTAGGTATTGCCACACAGGAAAGCCAGGCCCCACAGGGAGATTGGCAACCCTAGAGGGGAAGACTGGGAGGTGTATTTTTACCTCAGGACACATTCAGTGACTCCCAACAGCAACTGCATACTGTTTAGAATGATGGGGTGATGATCAATCAGGCCGCATATGCAAATGACCTCAGGGAAGAGTGGCTGAGTTGACAATTGGTAGGAGTGGGGGGAGAAGAAGCCTACCAGCCACACAGGGAAGCTGTATCCTTATGGAAAAACACATTTTACCCCTTTTTACCCCCTTAGGGGATGAATTTCTTAAAATCCCTTCTTGGTGAGCCTCTACATCACGAAAGAAACATTCTCCCCAAATTTCACATTTCTAGGTCCAGGGGTTTGGGATGGGTGTTGACTCAGGACACTTTTCTTTATATATATATAGATGACTGACTTAGGACTCGATCAATGTAGTTAGATAATCATGGTATAATTTGTTTCTAGTTGGGATAGGGTAAATAAAGGCAAATTTACAAAGACATAAAATTAGCAAAAATCTGATACAGTGTTGAAGAAATCTTGAAATAGAACATAAGCAATTCTCGGACTGACAGATGACATAGAACTACCCAGTAGGGTCATACTTAAAGCAAGAGGTAGTACATAGGAGCACATACTTAAAGCAACAGATAGGACATAAGGCAACACAGTGGTGAAGTTTATGGTCCCTAACTCATTAGTGAAGCATCTCTTTGAGACCCCCTCCCTACAATACAGCCCTCCTATCTGAGTAAAAAGCCCTTTTGAATAATTCAATTTTGAATTGTTTGCGGAAAACCAAGATAGTGGGGGAGTCCCAGCAAAGGAGGCCAAATAAATAAATAAATAAATAAATAAATAAATAAATAAATAAATAAAGAAAGAAAGAAAGAAAGAAAGAAAGAAAGAAAGAAAGAAAGAAAGAAAGAAAGAAAGAAAGAAAGAAAGAAAGAAAGAAAGAAAGAAAGAAAGAAAGAAAGAAAAAGAAAGATGCAATACCATACAGGCCACTCTCCAAAGCGTGTCACTTCCTCCATGATGGGTTGCCAACCTCCAGGTTTGAGATGTCTGCCAGGATATGTAGGATGGAATCCTTAGTGTACAAGTGCAATTATATTTAATTCAAAAATAAACTACACATCAGAAAATCACCTACAGTCAGGAACACTTACATTCAAGTGCAACACATATACATGACAGAACAATAACATATTTCCATAACACTCAAGTACAGAGTACCCTTATTATAAAAAAAAATACCAAAGAGAAAGGGGGCAAAGGTCTCTTAGGTATTGTTTGTATTTAAGGGAGAGAACTGTGACTAATCCAAGGTCACCCAGCTGGCTTCAAGTGGAGGAGTGGGGAATCAAACCTGGCTCTCCAGAATAGAGTCCTGCTGCTCTTAACCACAATGCCAAACTGGCTCTTGGTGGCAGACCAAAGGAAATTATCCATTGATTCGCACTTCCCCCATTCACAATTGTCAGGTCATGGAAACAGATGACCAGATGTGGCCTCTGTACCCCTCATCTGCACAAAAAATTATGATGGCACTGATCACCTTTGTGGCTCATCTAAATGTTTACACTGGACTTGGACTCTCTTCTGCACAAAAGACAGGGATATTCCCTAACAATTTTTTAAAAATTTAAACTTTGGGTTATTGCATTATGTTGGGGGAACATAACTATTTTTACGCAATTTAGATGACAGAATCTCTCCTGGTAAGTTACAATGCAAATGGCATTGATATTTACATTATTTTTGAGACATGTCAGCCTAGGATCTGAGTGTCAGAATGTCATTGCAGATGTTGAAAACTTTGGGGTTGCTATGAACGGTGGATGTTCTATGTTCCCCCAAAACTACTGGAAGCAAAGTTCCTTGCTTCACAGAGCTAACAATTCTGAGATCTTCCCTACTACTTGAAGAGCGTTACTGTTTCTATTAGCAACAAGTTTTCCCAAACTGTGATCAAGAATAATCTCTCCAAATAACGTACATCTGTTGCTCTCCTAGTGAGGTGAGGAAAAGCACATCTTTGCCTGCAAGAGAAGATTTTAATTTCCTTTGAGAGTTTACCCTTTCTTCTTAGGTTAAGATCTTTCAAAAATGTGCTTGCAGTCTATTTTCTGGGATGTTATGTGTGGAAGTATCCATGTGCCCATATGCCTGCTCATATGCACACAGAAACACAAGCTGGAGGCATTTTGAAAAGTGATGGGCACGAACCGAAATATGAACCAAAATTAAGCACGAACCAGGCCGGTTTGTGGTTTGCGAACCAACGGTTCATCAGATCCCATTTCTGATGAACCACCATGAACTTTAGGCTGGTTCGTTTGGTTCATTTTTTGGTTCGTCACTGCAGACAGCCTGGTGCCAATCATTCAGTTTCCTAGGCAACAGGGGATGGACTTTCTGCAGACCTTCTGTTGACCCAGAAGTGATGGTTTTCTGACCTGGATGTGACGTTTTCACAAACCAAATAAACTGGTTCGTGAACCAGGGGCAGGTTCGTGAAGGTTTGTGGTTCGTGGTTCATGAAATTTGACAAACCACGAACCACATGGTTTGGTTTTTTTCCAGTTCGTGCCCATCTCTAATTATGAACAGAACAACAGCTCTGCAAATGGGTTAGTGATAAATGGCCAATGTTCTACTTCTCCACTCAGAGGTTTGGTTTTCCAAGGCTGTTTTTCATATTCTGTAAAAGGCCCAACAAAAACATTTGTATGTTACGTGTTCTTGTTGCATGATTTGAGTGATGTATGATTCAGTGGCAGAGCACCTGGTCTTGCCTCCAGAAGGTTCTGGGTTCAATATTAACCAAAAGATTGGTTAAGATTCTGATCTTAACCAAAGATCAGAATAGAAAATATTGAGCTACGCTCAGTGTTTTGACTTGGTGGAAGTAGCCTACTACTCTGCTCAGCCATGCTGCAAGTTTTCCTTCAGCCCAAGGAACTTTCCTCCAACTTACATGGATGTGGCCTCCTTGGGGTGGAGGACACCTTCAAACTTTGCTCAGTGGAGTGATAGAATATCGGCTGACAATCAAAGGCACTTTCATATATTTTATAAGTGACTAGCTTGATGCCCGTGCTTCACTATGGTATTTAACTTCTTTAAATCCAGTTATAATATTTATAGGTATGTAAAAAAAATTGGTTTGGGGGGTGGGGGCATTGAGTCCAGTAGCACCTTTAAGACTAACCAGATCAGATCTCTTTGTCAAATCTGACAAAGGAAGCTGTGGTTCTCAAAAACATATGCTACAATAAAGTTGGTTGATCTTAAAGGTGCTACCGGACTCTTTACATTGGACTAGAATCTGGGGTGTAACAGAATGATTATCCACATCTTATTAAGGCTTCCAATTGTTCAGATTAGACATTTTATGTTATATTCTGAGCAGGGCTGTAGTGAGGCTAAAATGGAAGAGAGGCGAAGAATGTAAGCTGTTTTGGGTCCCCATCGGAGAAAAGGCATAATATAAATTATGTAAATGGTGTAAATGGTGTAAATGTGCTCTGAGAGGTCCATGCTGGGAATTTAACTCCCAGGCATGTAGTAGCCTGACTCAGATCACAACTGTGGTACATTAATTTTTTTATTTAATTTTTCTATTTGAAAGTAAAGAAAAACAATAAACATCAAAGGCAATAAACAATGGATAAAATAATATAAGCAAGATAAATAACAATACGCAAAAACACTAAAAACAGAATATAGAACAGTTGATTATACTACAAAACTATTTCTCCTCTCTGTACATTAATTGAGCTCTTAAGCTTTCCCCACCCACTGTTTTCCTGAACTGACATGGCCTCAGGGAACTGCCATTTGTCCCATTGGTCTAGCTTATGTGTATTGATGGACTGTGTATAAATTTTCCCAAGAAGGCAGACAGTGACCGCCGCCCCCCCCCCCCCTAGAGTGTTGCAGGTCAAGAAAATGAAGTGTGTGGCAGGATAACGATTATGGTTGTACTTACAGGTAGGGTTAGAGCGCCTGGAAATGAAGTTCTGAGCACAGAAATCCCAGAACATATTTGTTGACAGGACATGTAGGAGACAGAAGGACTGTAATGTGTGAATTGGCCTTGTTGAAGCACCAAAGTGTTTGTACAGACAACCTACTAATTGACTGCTACATTATTATACCAGAAGTTCACCTGCTATCATTTTGAGGAAATCCCCGTTTTTCAGCTCACTACAACAAATTTTTTGGACCATCTATAGGCACCATTTAGAAAGTTCCTACGATTATCTAAAACCAACCAATCCTGGAGCCCGCAATGCCCTTGATGTCAAACTCCCAGGTGTCCCAGCAAAGAGAAGCAGGAATCAGCTTCTGGCTATGTCCATATTTTTTTTACTTGTTCATTTCCAGTATTTTCTCATCGGCTACTCATTGAATCAAATTCCATATATACTTCTGTCTAATCTAGTAAGGTTTTACAATTTGCTTTGGGCTTTTAAAAAGAACCAGAAGGACAGGTGATTATCTTGTTTCTCTGCTGCTTTTCTACTTCTGTTTACATGCAGTCATTATAGGGAAAGGAAGTTTAAATAGCTGTAATTTCCTGGAGCCTTTTCCCCCTCTGTTCCTTCCCAACATGCTTGAATATACTTAACAGAGACTTTCTTTCTACTCCACTGGCTTGTTTCACCTTGCTCCCACAGGAGATGATAGTTTATGAATATAGTGCTCTGCCACATAATTCAAAAAGACTATCTGTGCTTTCTTCCTTTCCTCTGTTCTGGTCATTACTATTGCTTTTCCTACCCACCAATTTTCTTTTTATAAACTCATGTAATCAACATCAGAGCTATGGATGAATCTTCTTCCATCCCCTCACCTCGGTACAGGTTATTTTGTAACACCGTGTTCAAGAGTCGTTCAGGATTCTAATATCCATTTTGTTGTGGCGGAGATAAACATTTTTGACCCACATGTTCTGAGCTGAGAAAACATACCTCTCAACCATGGTACTGTGCTTCAGTGGAGTAAAAAGAGCAACTGTCCAGGGGTGAAATTATTATCATCATCATCATCGTTATTAATAATAATAATAATAATAATAATTTTTCTAATCCGCTTTCCCTGTGAACAGGCGCAAAGCGGAATGCAACATATATAAAATACATAAACATATTACTTTAAAACCAGATAAAAACATCAATAAATATATAATACAATTTCTAAAAGACAGCAGCACACATATTGCAGAACCCAAACAGCAATCTGTGGGGCCGGATGGCCAACTATTAGATGTTTGCAAAACAGGGGGTAAACGCTCCCCCCCCCCATTGACAGGAGGCCAGGTTCACAGCCTACCCACCTCAACCACCATATGCCTGGTAGAACATCTCTGTCTTACAGGCCCAGCAGAAAGATAACAATTCCTGCTGAGCCCGGGTCTCCACAAACAGAATTCTACCTGGAACAGGCAGGAACTAGGGCTGAGAAAGCCCTGGTCCCGGTTGAGGCAAGGCGGATCTCTTTGGGGCCAGGGACCACCAAGAGATATTTATCCATTGATCTCAGTATCCTCCAGGGAACATAGGCTGAGAGGCCACGTAGACAGAGAGTAGCTGCAGCAGTCTAAGGCCACACGGTTTGGATCCAGTCAGCTTTTACAGTGATTCTTGCCCACATCTCTTCCTGTCTACAGCCCTCATCCCACATGGCTTTTGTACATGCAGGTCTCCAGCAGAGTTTTGTCGGTGGTCAAAGTTCACCCGCCCCCAACACTTTCTTTTTCACCAGCAGAAAAGTATGGAAAAGATCCAACCCAGTGATAGCATTGGCAGGTTCATCTTCCTCAGGCAGTTAACAGGGCTCCAGAAAGAGCCACCCCTGACACCGAAATCATGGCGTCTCTGGGTCACTGTTCCATTTTGTGAGGGAGGGGCACCTGAAAAACAGCCCGAGTGTGGCTTTTTTGCCCTCTCTACTGGCAGGGACAAGACTTTAGAAGAGCACAATTCTGTCATGCTTCTTCCCTATCTCCACACAACAAAAGGAGGGAGCAAGGCTGGTATTGTAGGAAAGGGATCCCAGATGTTTCGCTAATGAGTTAGAAACCATAGATTTCACCATTATGTCGCCTTACATATTATCCGTTGCTTTAAATATGTACTCCTATATCCTACCTGTGCTTTATGTTGTTCAATGTAAGTCCTAGAATTGATTATGTTCTGTTTCAGCAATTCCTCAATCCCATACTGGATTAGGGTTGCCAGCTCCAAGTTGGGAAATTCCTGGAGATCTAGGGGGTGAAACCTGGAGAAACCTGGAGAACGAGAGGTTTGGGGAGGGAAAGGACCTTGGCATGGCATAATTCCATAGAGTCCACCCCCCAAAGTAGCCATTTTCATATTATTGATTGCTTTTGCCTCACAGCCTCTTGGAACTTCAGAGTTCTAATACTCATCTTTCATAGATGTTTGAACATTTTTCAGATCACATGCAATATGGATAAAGTCCAAGGATCAAGGCTGTGCCTTGACTGTAGTTAAAATGGCAATTAAAGAAACAATGAAGAAAAAAAACCCTCAATATTTTCTTTAGGTAAAATATCTGGGACGTTTCCATGTGGACTGGTGACAAGACTCTGCCAAAGAAGTTCTACAAATTCCATATCCTATGCCTGGAGCTTTTCTCTGTCTCAGTATTTCCACCAATTCTCTGCCGACTAAACAGAACCTAAACAAAAACAACAGTGTAAATCGCAATGATTTCAGAACCAACCATTCCATTAAAATTCTAGTTCATGATTGCTTTCTACATGTTTAGGACAGACAAGAGCTGATTAGTATTAGAGAGGGTGAAACAATTACTTCCTTAAGTTCTAATGCTACGTTTCTACTAATACAGCGTAAAATTGTATTAGCCTTTTTTGCAGCCACATTGCATTGCTGGCTCACCTTTGAGAGTGCATTATACAAGTCAGTTGCCAACTCCAGATTGTGAAATTCCTGGGCTGAATCCACACACCCGTGGAGTGTCCCGGTGTTGCACTAAATGTTCGCTAAACACCCGAAAGTGTAGCGTCTTTCTAGCGCGATTTCTGAATCACGCTAGAAAGACACTACACTTCCAGGTGTTTAGCGAACATTTAGCGCAATGCCGGGATGCTCCACAGGTGTGTGGATTCAGCCCTGGTGATATGGAGGTGGAATCTGGGGAAGGATATCAGTGGAGTATAAAGTCATGGAGCCAACCCTCCAAAGCAGCCATTATCTCCAGGGGAACTGATCTCTGTAGTCTGGAAATCAGTTGCGATGCCAGGAAGGTGCCACCTGGAAGCTGGCAACCCTATATAGTGGGTCAGCTTAGCCATCTGGATAGGGAAGAAAGGGAAGAGTTTCTGAATGAAATGCAAACTGATAAAAGTCACTCCTAGCAACCAATCCAAGCTGCTTTTTAAAAAGCAAGAATGTGCTCCGAAGTACCCAAAGGCTTTTCACTTAATCCCGTAGGGTCCATTTGATCCCATGGGTTTAACAAGAACACCTGCTTTCCTACCTAGTATCGCCTCTGACTTCTGAATTTCAGCTTCTCTCACATCCCTTTGACCAAGGTAGATACAGCAGTATACAGATGTTTTAGAAAAAGACGTATAGGTGGATTTCATCGGTGTATTGATAACCCCTCAACTCTGAACAATTTCCTTCAAAGGTCTCCTGCAAATGTTTAAAAAACATCAAAGCACAGAGGACTTGGGAGGAACACCACAGACCAATGTCCAAAGAGCTGAATCAATTTCCCCAAAGGAAATTATCAGTGCAGTCCCCCTAAGCAGAATACACCCTTCCCTTGAAGTCTGTGGCTTCCGAGGGTGTAACTCTGCTTAGGGTTGCACTGTGTGTCTGAGAACAGGAGTAGACCAGCAGATAGACTGTGACACATGCAGCTTCCAGCTTCCAGGGGGAGCTTGGAGTTCTCCTGGAACTACAGCCGATCTCCAAACTATAGAGATCCGTTCCCTTGGAAGAAAGGGCAGCTTCACAGGGCAGATTGTTTAGTATCCCATAGAGTCTAAGAGCCATAGGAGCCCGACAGTCATACCACATTCCTCCCCTCCGGAAACTCCACTGTCCCCAGGTACTGCCATTAAATCTCCAAGAATTTCTCATGCGGCATATTCTGGGTCTCCATAGCAACTAGAAAGGAAATGTGAAGAGCCCCAGAGGACTATATGGGGAGTCATTAACCCAGTTCCGAGGAAATCAGTAACCATTTTTTAAATTAAAAATGCATGTCGCTTACTTTTCTAACAATCATTCTATTAGACCTAACCTAGTTGCCTAGTCAAGCCAATTAGAAGTGCGTTAATGGAATAAAAGCTTTTTATTGTTTAGTTTGTTAGATTTCTCCTGGATTTTGACATTGGTGTATTTTGTGTGGGAGTTCCTCCCTCCCCTTAAAAAGGTAGCAGGTTTCTAAAAATATGTCTGATGGTAAAAGTGGTTAGCTGGTGGCAGTTTTCTGATCATTTAATTTCTTCTGTTTTGAAGTCTGAATGTTGAAAACGGACTGCACTGCAGGCAATAAATGATTCCCCCTTTGGACTAAATGAGACAGCATTCAAAAAATAATATATATATTTTAAGAACAAACACTACGACAGAAGTGTTGCTTGCTTCAGGTTGCAAGACAGGAGAGTAGGGGACAAGGACATGGGGAGGGGCAGTGTTGCGAGTCTGACAATGTCACTTCCAGGAAACGCCAGAAGTAATGGTGAGTAACTCTAGGAATCACAGGAAACTCTCTGTCACACTCATAACACCACTGTTTTTTTAAAAAAAAAAATCCTCTGCCACAGCCTCCAGGAGACAGCAATAGGAGCTTGGAGAAGCTCTCACCCCCACCGGTGGCTTGGCAGCCCTGTGCTTGCTACTGTTATGCACAGTGAACTTTAGTTGCAGAAGCTTAAGGGGCACGGGTTATATACGTTACTTAATTCTCATAAGAGCATCTAGTCTCAATAATTTTATTTATTAATTAATTAATTTAATTTATTTATTTTATTTGATTTATAACCTGCCCTCCCCACAGATGGGCTCAGGGTGGCTAACAACATTAAAAAATACATTAAAATCACAAAAACATAAAATCAATAATAATTTTTTTAAAAATCATTAAAATAGTCCAGGAGCAGGTTATTTAAACAAATATTGGGAGTCCGTATACGGGCATAGCAGATGGCCGAGGGCAGCCCCAGAAGAAGTGGTGGTCTTAGATGGGAGGAGGAGGACACCCACTGGCACTCAGCCAAAGGCCTGGCGGAACATTTCCGTTTTACAGGCCCTGCGAAACTGTAGCAGGTCCCACAGGACCCGGATCTCCAGCGGGAGAGCATTCCACCAGGCCGGGGCCAGGGCAGAAAAAGCCCTGGCCCTGGTTGAGGCCAGACGGATGTCCTTCGGGCCAGGGACCACCAGGAGTTGCTTGTCTGCAGAGCGCAACATCCTGCAGGGGATATAATGGAAGAGGCGGTCCCGCAAATATGCAAGTCCCAGTCCATGAAGGGCTTTAAACACCAAGGTTAACACATTGAACCAGATCCGGAACTCCACTGGGAGCCAGTGCAGCTGGCACAGCACAGGATGAATGTGTGCTCCAATTGGCATTCTGGTAAGGACGTGTGCCGCTGCATTCTGGACCAGCTGTAACTTCTGGATCAGGCCCAAGGGCAGCCCAGCGTAGAGTGAGTTGCAGTAGTCTAGCCTGGAGGTGACCATTGCATGGATTACTGTGGCCAGGTCCTGGGGCGAAAGATAGGACACCAGTTGCCTGGCCTGTCGAAGATGGAAAAAGGCAGACCTGGCAACGGTCGTGACCTGGGCCTCCATTGAAAGTGTGGCATCCAAGGTCACACCCAGGCTCTTTACTATCGGCAATGGTTTCAATTGTACCCCATCGAGGGCTGGGAGCCGGGTCCCCAGCTCGATTGCCCCACGACCCAGACACAGAACCTCCATCTTCAGGGGATTCAATTTCAGGCGACTCTGAGGTAACCATACCGTCACAGCCTCAAGACCCTTGGCCAAGGAATCCAGAGCGAGATCAGACTGGCCGTCCATCAGCAGATAGAGCTGAGCGTCATCCGCATACTGGTGACAACCCAGCCCAAAGCTGCAGGCTAATTGCAGCTTATCTGTTCCTGCTTCACACAGTGGCCAATTGGATGAAAGGTCTACAGGTAGGTCACGGCCTACTCTGTGGTTGCCCTATCACATATTAGATATAGGGATGCCAGCTGTTGCTTGGCACCCCAGGAGAGTCTGGGAAGCAGGGTCAGGCACACTGTCATCATGCTAGCACAAAATATTACTTCTGGAGAAAAACTAAAAGTGACATCATGATGACATCAGAGGCAACACGCTAGGATTTGCCAAAACTCTATGGTTAAACTATAGCATTTGGGGGGAATCCTAGAGTGTCGTCCCCAACCTCATGATGTCACTGAGTTTTCAACACACACACACCATTTCCCCACCTCTGACCTTCAAGGCTCCATCCAGCAGGCACCCCTGTTAGGAAGGCCACCTCCTTTCCTCCTAATTTTAAATGCTGATCACAGCCACTTCATCAGTCAGGCAGGTGGGACACATTCCCTTTTGTTTGTGAGACTGAAAGCTCTACCTTTCCCAAAGCCTTCGCTTTCCAATCTCCGGGGGTTCATTCTGGAGTGTACCGCTGCCCAAGTCATGAATTCCAGACTCAGCTTAAATAAAAGCTAAATTTATTAGTTTGAGTGTTTGCAAAAAGCATAAAGCACTCTTACACAGACAACAGACATCGAAATAAGAAAAACTTACTGTTGCTAGATAATAAAATCTGCCTATCTAAAACCTTGAGAGCTAGCTGCCTAAGCATCTCTGTTTGGCATCCGTTTGTTGCTTATTTGACTGATCCATTAGAATGTGAGCCCTCTCCCTTGCCTAGCTGGTTCAGCATAGGGACATGCCAAGGTAATGAATAGCATTTAGCTTTTAGCTTCTCTCTGGCTTACTTGCATCGTGGTCTAAGGTTGGTCAAAGAAAGCTAACTCAGAGAGGAAAAGAATGGGGCTGGGTGAGCTGAGAAGCATTTTTCAGGATTCAGTGCCTCACCCAGCAAAACCCGATCAGGGCTGAGCTGTCAATTAGTGTTTCGGCTGTGTGAAAATCTAGGGAGTGAAAATAAAGCCTCTCTGAGAACAGCCTCCCAAGGTCAAATCTCCGGGGAATTCAGAGACTGCTCCACAGGTGTTATTAAATCAGTCCAGCCGCTGCATATCTGAGCCAGGCTAGAGTCTGACTACACTTAAAATTCTGAACCTGAGGGCCAAGCTACACATGACGAATGACACTTGAACGGCAAGTGTATTTCTCCCTGTTCACTTGCCCTCCACTTAATCCACTTGCCGTACAAGTGTCATTCGTCATGTGTAGCTTGGCCCTGAGTTCAACCATTTTTACCAAAAACCTGGTTTGGGGCTGACAATTTCCTGACAACCCCTAACTAGATATTAAAAAATGTAGTGCATGCAGTCATATGCACTGAAGTTATTTCAAAACCTCATTTTAAGGCCTTTCTTCTCTTCTTTGCTTGAAACCTGTTTACAGATCCATTGAATGTTCTGCATAGTGGCTAGAAGTTCCCTCCCCGGTTTAATTGCTGATACGTCGAATAGGTGTTTAGTTTTAGCCTTTTTCAGATGTTACATTGAGAGGTATTTCAGCACAAGGTATTTGCAGTCCTCCTGGTGTATGTTGTTGGATAGTCCCAAACTAAAGGCCTTTTGTGGTAAGAATTTGTTTTTCTTGCCTCAGCAAGAATGGGCTATAATGTCTGCTCATCAAAATCTTTCCTTGTGTTTGGTAAAGTACCAGAACTTGTGTTCTTACACATTCTGGAAGTGGCTATGTGAAGTTAAATCAAGATGGGTAGCCGTGTTAGTCTGTCTGTAGCAGTAGAAAACAGCAAGAGTCCAGTAGCACCTTTAAGACTAACAAAAATTGTGGTAGGGTATGAGCTTTCATGAGTCACAGCTCACTTCTTCAGATACAGCTAGAATGCAAGTCCATTTGTCCTTACATTTTGGAGAGTGGAGTGATTTCAGATGCCGAATGACAATAGCAGGTAAATAACAATAGTCAGTGAATGACAATATCAGGCGTAATTGGATTAGGTGGGATATGCAGAGTGGTTGTTGGTGAGGAGAAATCGGCATTGGTAATGAGACAGGAAGCCTAGGTCTCGATTCAGTCCAGGGGGACGTATTGTCTTGAGCTTCGTTATCCGTTGCAATTCTGCAGTCTCTCTTTCTAATCTCCCTTTGAAATTCCTCTACCGGATAATTCTGTGAAGTGTTACTGCAGCAAGAATTTTTGAGAGCTTTTTATTTTTAGCAAGTGGGATCCCATAAATTCAGCCCAACAAGGCAAATAGTGGCTTCCCTGAGGCCAGAAAAAAAGATGCAGCAGTAGTCTTAGACCACCCTCTTCCCGCATGGGTAGCATCAGTCCAAATTGGTCCCCTGCATACCTGAAAATTAAATTTTAAAATCAAAGGGCACTTTATCCACCAAACCCCCAGTATACTTTCTTGTTTGACCCTCAGAAGACCTTAATGATCTGGAGGTTGTTGTAAATCATTTTCTTAAATCTCCCCCTAGGAGCTAAGTTCGATCTCCCTTTTTTATGTATAAGATAAAACATTAGATATTCTCAGACCGTTCACTGGACCCCCCTTGAAGCAATCTGGTATTCTGTTTTTGTTCTCCTTGGAATGATGCCGGGATAGACTGGTTCAATACCAGAATAAACAGCACACTGCTCTGTTCTATTGATCACCGAGAAACTATGAACTCCACGCTGGGAGGCATTCATGTTTGCTCCCACCAGGTTTTTTCCCCATATCTTTATCTTTCCTTTGAGGAAAAACTGACATGTTCCAAAGGACGTCAGGAGGAACAGGTTTTGCAAGAAATAATTTCCTAGGTCCGTTGGGTTTCTAGATCAAATGACCTGGGACCAGGATACCTCAGGTACTGTCTACTCACATATAGAGCCCCACCTCAGGCTGCCAACCTCCAGGTGAGGTCTGGTGTTCTCCTAAACTTACCACTGATCTCTAGACAACATAAATCAGTTCCCCCCCAGAAGGAAATGGCAGCGTTGCCTGGTGGACTCTGGTACCACATTCCTGCTGAGCTCCCTTCCCTCCCCAAATTCTGCCCTTCCCAAGTTCCAACCCCAAATCTCCAGGAATATCCCCACCCAGAGTTGGCAACCCTAACCTCACCCTGCCCCCCCCCCATCCATGCTGCTAATCCTCTGGAGTTCTCTGCTAAGGGAAAGCCCTGCAGAATGGCTCATGCCTGGACTTCTGACAGTTTGTTTTCTGAACTGGAAGGCCTTTCATGAGCTCAAGAGGTTTTAGATGATATAGCTCTTGGCTGGTTCTTGGATTATATTGCTGCTTGGCTGTGGTTTTAGAATTGATTTTTAAAACATTTTAAAGGAGTTTAAGGGCTCAGAAACATTAGAAAGCCCCTGCCACTCAGAACAGACAATATTGACCTTGATAGACAAATGTTGCGATTCAGCATAAGATAGCTTCATAATAAGTTCCCCTGCACCTAGCTGTGAAGGTGTGTAGCCAATGTCTTCCTCCTTGGGGTACAGCAGGTTTCTTAGCCTGTCCCAAGAGAGATTCTGCCTCCCCTCCCCTCCTAATTTCTGGCTTTTTATCCTTGCTGAGAGGCTCCACTCTTTAACCTCTTGGTTCAGTCTATCATTTTAAAACGGCTCGGCGGTCGCTTCCAATTAAGGTGATCAGCCGACAGCCTCTTCCCTCTTATTGTCTCTTGGTTCAGACCCACTGTTGTATTTTTACAGCTTGAATTTTAGGGCCAAGCTACACATGATGAATGACACTTGAACGGCAAGTGGATTGAGTGGAGGGCAAGTGAACAGGGAGAAATACACTTGCCATTCAAGTGTCATTCGTCATGTGTAGCTTGGCCCTCAGTGTGTCTTTATTTATTCTGTTACTCTGGTTTTGCTGTAGAGACTTGTGCTGGATATATACCGAATTAAATAAATCTACTGATTCTACTGACCCACTGTTGTGTTTTAAGAGCTGTTTTGAAAATTATTTCATTGTTAAAGTTTAGAAATGTGCTCCATTAGGGAAAATGCAATTTGTTGCTAGGTAGACTAGGCCCCCTCCGTACTGAAAGGAAAGGGCAAAGGGGAAGGGGGGAAGAAAGATGGAGGAAAAAGTAGAGCAGGGGCTATGAGAGGGACAGAAGAATAAAACCTGTTATTAAGAATATGGCCTGGTGTTGTCTGATTGCTTGGCATTAAGCTACAAAACGCTCTTTGTTAGATGCATGAAGCGATCACCATAGGGGACTGGTATATATATTCTGCAAGTAGATGGAATGACTGTTGTTATCACATGAGACCCAAATAAATGCCAAGTCATACCAGGAAGATAACACTCATATTACTGAATGCAAGATGCAATCAGTGGTGGTGTGATGTGCTCCCAACTGGAAGCCACAGGTGTGCACAGGGGGCACATAGCAAGATGCATCATATAAATAAACATAAAGAGAGAGAATTACTTTTATGGATGAGCAAACCAATCCTGGTCTTTAGCGTATCCAAGTTTTGCAATGACTATTTTACTAACTGCAATTCATCTCCTGTACCCATAATTCGGTCTGGGCCACAACAGTGGTGCAAAGTATTTTGCTTGACTGCTTCTCTTGCATTGCTTGGATTTTGGATCTCACTTTGCATCTATTTTTTCTTATTCCTCTGTCCCTTGAAAGCTTTTGCCGCAATATGTATGTTAGTGTTTAAAGTGCCACCGGTCTCTTAGTTTTTCTCACACTGGCAGACTTATGCAGCTGCTACACTGTACTGCAGCATCCCCTCTTATGCAGAAGAAGGAACATCGGCAGGTGCAATTTTTCTTTCCCCTGCACAAGAAGATGTGCTTGCTAAAATTTCTTTTTCTCCATCACTATTAGCATTTTAAAGTGCTTCTTTAAAGTGCTGATAACAGAATGGGGGCAGGGGCTGGTTCTGAATAGCAATACTGAGTGGGGGCATTTTAGGGATCCCATTTCCCCAGTGGGGGCAGGGGATCCCCTGCTCCCACCATTCACTCCCCGCCACCACTTACCTGGCCAACAGGGGGAAAGGTGGGGAACAGGCCTCCCGGGCACGCCTCCAGGGCTGGAGCAATGACATCAATGATGCCATCATGCTGTTCCAAGAGCGCTCCTACATTTCACAGTGGCCCGATTTTGGCCCCAAAGGGACTGAATTGGGCCTGTTTAGGGCCTCAATCTGCCCGCTGCAAACTTTCCTCCTTCTCCCTGCCTTGCGTGATGTCACTTCCCAGAAGTGACATCATCACGCTAGTGCAGGGCCACGTGCACAAACCATGCATGTGAGAAGCATACAGGGAGCCCAAAGAAGGTAAGAGCTGGGTCCCCCCCTTCCACTGGGAAGTTAAGGGGACCTGGCAACCCTAGTGCAATTGAAGGGTCAAATCCCAGAGTTGCCAACCACCAGGTGCTGCTTGGAGATCTCTTAGAATTGCAACTGATCTCCAGAGATCAGTTCCTCTGAATAAAATGGCTGCTTTGGAGGGTAGACTCTATAGCATTATACCCTGCTGAGACCCATCACCTCCAAACCCTGCCCTCCCCTGGATCTACTCCCAAAATCGCCAGGTAATTCCCAAACCAGCACTGGCAACCCTAGTTAAAACCCTCTCCTTTCCTTGGATTCCCCCAATGCAAATTGAGGCAAAACTGGTCTGCAATTTGTACACTATGGACTAAACGAGATGTATGATCTTTGCCTCATCTGTTTGAGCCTGTGTCTGTGTGTGTGCACACTTGTGTGCACTCACATATGCACACACGCACCAAGCTCACACCACCGTTCACTATAACAGTGGTAAAAAGCATGAATCCTAACAGTGTCCATTTTTTAAAAAGAAAAGTAACATTTCAGGCAAGCAATAAGAGGAACAGCCTTTTATTCTGGGTCCGTTGACTTCTGTTCATTTTAACAGACTGCTTGCAGGACTCTTTTCTTGGTGACATCAACTTTTTCTGACCCTCAGTTAATGGAATCAGTGACTTGCAGTTTAAAACGCTGAGTCATTGATTGATCATGTCCATGGCTCTGCCTTTGCTTTACAGTCTCGTCAAGGCCTTCAGGCTCAGCTCATACTGACATCTCGAACAAATCTGAAAATGCACACGCCATCCAACAAACAAGCCTTTTTTACAACATCCGATTCTGAGGAATCAGGCTGTGTGGTTTTGTGGATTTGTGTAAGCAGATACGTTTTGCTAGACTTGAACAAAATGACACATTCCAAAGTAGGCCTTAAAGAGCCCCACTGAATATTTTACAATTTAATTTTTAGGTAGATTCTGGCCATTTTGATGAGGTACAAATTTGCCCCCAAGCAACTTCAAACCATATAAATATTCATTTTTTCCTGTTACCTATTTTTTTTCCTCCCGACTAGCTGTTTCTTTTATTCTTTTCCTCTAGTAGCTGTTTCCCCCCTCTTTACTCAATAAGGGCCAAAATACACAACACAAAATCCACAAGTTGCTTGTGAGTGGGCGTTGTTTACCCTTTCCTCTGGCTTCATGTGGTGCCAGCAGAAGGGGCAAACAGAGTCCCCCGGTGCCATTTCCAGTGGCAAAAATGCCATGAATAATAACAACAACAACATTTGATTTATATTCCGCCCTTCAGGACAACTTAATGCCCACTCAGAGCGGTTTACAAAGTATGTTACTATTATCCCCACAACAAAACACCCTGCGAGGTGGGTGGGGCTGAGAGCGCTCTGCGAGAGCTGTGACTGACCCAAGGTCACCCAGCTGGCTTCAAGTGGAGGAGTGGGGAATCAAACCCGGCTCTCCAGATTAGAGTCCTGCCGCTTTTAACCACTACACTAAACTGGTGTAGGGAACCTCCCTCCCCCATGCCCCATTTGCAGCCAAATGAAGAAACAGAGAGCTTTCCAAAGGTGAGTCCCCACTTCAGCGTATAACCATGAGTCATTCTGGTAACCCCTATCCTGACACATGGATTTCCTATTGTATATTTTGGTCCAAGTGATTCTAGCTAATCAAGGATTGTGTAGAAAGAGGATGACATCACAAACCGTGATAGCCAATCAGCCTTGGCTCTGTGGTCAGGCCAATGAGAGCAAAATAAATGAGTAAGCAAATATCTTTACCAGGAGCTGTTTCACAGTGCAATCTACAAACACGTGACTGGGAGTAAGCCCTGTTGTACAAACCAGAGCCCGATTCTGAGTACCTGCTTAGAATTATTTAGGATTCCTATTCAGAATCCCAAACTGCTTGGAAACTAGCACACAAATCCACTTCTTCAGTTCTTTCAGTCCTGGCTCTTCCTGACCACACCATTCCTTTGAGGTGGGTGGGAGTTTAATGTGATACTTACCAGGACTTTAGACAACTCACCGTTGGATACTCTTCATCATAACTAAGAAAGGATCTACACATTGCAGAACACCGCGCTACGGTGATCATTTGCGTCCTGGATTTTCCCATCTAGACAGGAAAATCCAGCAGCTGAATAATTACAATGGCACAACATCTCATGTATTCTGTATTCTAGGGAGGAAATGCTTCACTAATGCTTCACTAATGAGTTAGGGACCATAGACTGATGTCCTGTCTATGTTGCCTTATGTCCTATCTGTTGTTTTAAGTATGTGCTCTTATGGCCTACCCGTTGCTTTAAGTATGACCCTACCGGGAAGGTCTATGTAGTCTAATGTCAGTTGTAGAATTGCTTATTTTATTTGGTTTTTTGCTTGCTTGTTTGTTTATAGTATGCCACTTGCATTTAATTATCCTATGACATTGTTTATTGAAATGTCCTTGATAACCACTGTACTTATCTCACACTATGTAATCCGCCTTGGGTCTATAAATGACATACATACATACATACATACATACATACATACATACATACATACATACATGCATACATACATGCATACATGCATACATACATGCATAGCCATGATGGAACACAGTTTTGCTCTAGAACAGCTCTAGAACATGTGAAAAAACAACATTTGAATCTTTCTTCACCGTCAAATAAACAGCCCATTTACTTATGTTGTCAAGTATCCCACACAGTGAAAGTGCTGTATAAATACGCTGTATAGATTTTTTTGTTTGAAGAAACACTGTCAGAATAACAGCCACACACACATGTACAGCAATTTCTGGCTGTTGATTGTAGAGAGTCCTCACTAGTATATCTGTTTTGTTGATCAATATAACATTTTTTAAAAAAAATATTAGTAAAGTAGTACAGTACAGTAGTACAGTAAAGATTGTAAGAAGTTATCGGGATGGCTCTATCTAACAACAGGAGCTTTGACTCTTGAAAGCGTATACCTGGAAACCTTGTTGGCTTCTTGCTACCCGGGCCGTTTCCACATGGCTTACCTCAACCCGGAACGCCGCGCAACAGGCTGAAAAAAACACAGAAGATCGCGTTTTCTCTCGCGAGTTTTGTGCGATGTTGCAACATTGTGCAAAACTTGTGAGAGAAAACGCCATCTTCCGCGTTTTTTTCGGCATGTTGCGCAGCGTTCCAGGTTGAGGTAAGCCATGCGGAAACAGCCCCGATGTGAAACTTGCTCTTCTATTGGGGCCCAACATGACTAGCCACCTGCAACTATCAGGATCGCTTTAGTGTGTGCCACTACTCTGAAGAATAGTGCAGCCCTTTTTGTTACTCATAAGGCACTTCCTGGAAGACTTCACAGAATGCAGGATCGATTATGTTAAAATTGATTCACGTGATAGTCGGGGGGTGAGGAAAGAGGTCACCTGACCAGACTGCCCCAGTTTGGGGCAGGGTGGACTTTGGGCTCACCAGTTCAAGTGTCTTATGCAGAGCTTTTTTTCAGGGGGAACGCGGGGGAATGGAGTTCCGGAACCTCTTGAAAATGGTCTCATGGCTGGTGGCCCCGCCCCCTGATCTCCAGACAGAGGGGAGTTTAGATTGCCCAGACAGAGAGGAGTTTAGATTGGAGGGCAATCTAAACTCCCCTCTGTCTGGAGATCAGGGGGCGGGGCCACCAGCCATGTGACCATTTTCTCTGAGGGCAACCCACTGAGTTCCACCACCTCTTTTCCCAGAAAAAAAGCCCTGGTCTTATGTAATTGAATCGCACCATGCAGCCATGGTTTGGTTCCAAGATCCAACGTACAAACTGAGTAACTGTCAAGTAGTATCTCATCTGTGAATTGATGAAAGCCAGGAGCCTGAGGGGATGGAAGCATTTGATCTGTCTTCTCACATTTTTATCTCTTCCTTCCTCCAAGGAACTCGTATAGCTGGTTCCTTCCTGTATTTCGTCCTCTCAACAGCCCCATGATTCAGGTCAGGCCGAAAGAGCTTAACTGGCCCAAGCTTCATTTCTAAATAGAAATTTGAACCTGCATTCTTCCTAGGCATAATCTGCTCCTCTAACCACTATACCACATTACTCATTCATGGTTAGCTCATTGCAATAAAGCACACATATGGGGAACATTAAGTATTCCAAGGAACCGCAAGAACGATTTCTACCACTTAACGTGTGCTATGGCATTTGTTTAAAATGGAGGACATTTTAGATGAGGGGCAAAACTCACAGGAAAATGAGCTCCTATATTCAAGATAGGCCCTGGCTTGGATGACCCAGTCTAGCCCGATCGCATCAGATCTCAGAAGCTAAGCAGAGTTGGCCCTGGCTAGTACTTACATGGGAGGTCCCCAAGGAAGACCAGAGTTGCTATGCTGAGGAAAGCAATGGCAAACAACCTCCACCCATCTCTTGCCTATGAAATCCCATGAGGCATAACCATGTTGTGAATTGAAAGCACACAATTACTGATATGCCCTGGATGGCTTAGGCTAGACTAATCTCCTCAGATCTTGGAAGCTAAGCAGGGTCAGCCCTAGTTAATTCTTGGATGGGAGACCACTAAAGAAGTCCAGGGTCATCACACAGAGTCAGGCAATGGAAAACCACCTCTGTTCACCTCTTGCCTCGAACACTTGGCTGTGACTGGACTGCACTCTTTACTAGAGATGGGCATGAACAGCAATACAAACTAAAAAAAAGCCACAAACAGCCCAATCTGCTGTTTGCGAACAAGCTGTTCGTGAAGCCCCATTCTAAACAAACAAGTGGTTGTTGCAAGCCTCATCCATTGCTGTTTGTTGTTGTTCGTCAAGCCAGACAATCTGGCACCTGCAATCAATTCCCTTGGCAACCGGAGGCAGTGACTGCCTGAACTCTGTCTGAACTCCTGCGGTTGCCCTGGAAACCCCAATCTAAGCCCAATTTAACTTGATAGGCAGGTCTTCCTTTCAAGTGTGGAGCTCCAAATTTGTTACAAGGAAGCAAAGAGCAGGGGGGAGAGATAGGGAGAGTGCATTGGAGCTTGAATCTTCTTTGTGTATGGTGGGATAGGGATCTACCCCTTCAAGTTCCAGGGCTGCTGCCAGGGTCTGGGCCAAGCTATTATTTATTACTGGTACCTTTCCTGCTGCCTGCTCAGGTAAGGTTTCTGGGAGTGGTGCGGTAGGGATCTACCCCTTCATGTTCCAGAGCTGCTGCCAGGCTCTGGGGCCAAGCTATTATTTATTATTGGTACATTTTCTGCTGCCTGCTCAGGTAGGGTTTTGGGGAGTGGTGCAGTAGGGATCTTGATGGCTGGAGGAGAGCCTGCTGGCCCCCACGAACAACGAACAACTAACATGTTCGTGATCAGGTCATGTTCATCA
This sequence comes from Eublepharis macularius, assembly GCF_028583425.1. Taxonomy (NCBI): domain Eukaryota; kingdom Metazoa; phylum Chordata; class Lepidosauria; order Squamata; family Eublepharidae; genus Eublepharis; species Eublepharis macularius. The sequence continues at coordinate 173,099,338 of NC_072792.1, forward strand.
ATGTTTGTTGTTCGTTGTTCATGGATGGCAATAAACAACGAACACCATGGTTGTTGTGGGTTTTCCGGGCTGTATTGCCGTGGTCTTGGCATTGTAGTTCCTGACGTTTCGCCAGCAGCTGTGGCTGGCATCTTCAGAGGTGTAGCACCAAAAGATAGAGATCTCTCAGTGTCACACAACAACCATCGTTCTCCGGCCGTGAAAGCCTTCGACAATACAACGAACACCATGTTCATTTTTTTCTGTTCATGCCCATGTCTACTCTTTACTCACACATTCAAGAGGGAGCTATAAAAAAACTGTGTATTTTTCAAGGGAACTATGAATGCTATGGTTTTAATAGCAAGCGTGTTCAATAGCTGGACGTGCCATCTTTGACAGCTTTGTTCACCCATGAGATGGTTCTTATATGTTCTTTCCCCAGCTGCCAAACCACTTTGTTTCAATACAGTAGCTGTGGTGGCAGAGTTGCATTTTCTCATGGTGGAAGTACATTTGCTTGCCTTGTGGCAGCTGTGCAGTGAATGAAATCAGTTCTCCCTCTGGACCACGGATGGTTGAATCAAGTAATTAAATGATGCGGGGAAGGGAACTGCACCCTCCATAACACTGCGTGCAAATGATTATGTGCGAAATAATCTTGACAACGCAGACTTAAGTGAACACCAAAGGGCCAGACTTTATTGTTAAATATTGTTTATTTATAATCACCGTCTGAGTGATTGGCTCACTATTCATTTAGGCAATTGGCTGCCAAGCAGGAAAAAGCAAGTTCTGTGCGGGAAGAACAGAAAATAGAACTCTCATCTGGCTGTGCCAGAAGGTGCCAAATACTGCCAATTGTACTATACTGTACTGGCTCGATATGCAGAAAGTAACCCGTTTGAGCTGTTCACGAACAGCTTGTTGAATAATCAGCTCCCTGTTCGCAACTGGTGGGCAGAACACGAGCCAAACCATCAGACATTCAAGCACCTCTAAAGAGAACTCGCACTTTCTGTTTGTCCCTCACCTTTCAGACCAGAGCACTCAAATGTTTATTGTGGTTTAATTTTTCATGCCTCATAAATAACTACAGTGCACTTAGTAATAATGCTAAGAAACTAATATCGCACAGACAGTCATGGTGACGGAGTGGATAAAAGGTTGGGATAAAAGCCTTGCTTCCTGGGTGACCTTGGGATAGGTCTGAGCCTAACCTATCTCCTGAATTGTCTGAGGATAAAATGGAACAACCACGATGTTAATCTGTGTTGAGATGCTTGGAGGAAATGTGATAAATCGATCAATACAGAATGCAGACTGACTTTTATTTTTATCTGACGCAAAGGAGTTTGCATCATCGTCATGCATGACGAGTACATAAACCCATTTAACAGGAATTGCATGTAGTTCTATGATCCTTTTAATAAGCTCCCTTTAGTTTACAATGCAGTTGCTGGGATTGCTGTTTCCAAGGAGAGATCAGCACCGGAGAGATGGGCTTCTTCTATGCCTTCGCTTCATACTGTTTGTCCTACTAAAAATGTGGATGCATGTGCCATCAAGTCACAATCGTCTTGTGGGGACCCCGGCTTTCAAAGCAAGTAAGAAGCAGAGGTGGGTTGTTAGTGCCTTCCTTTGCAGAGTCTTCCTTGGTGGTTCCGCATCCAGGTACTTACCCTGGTTGGCTTCCAAGTTTGGACAAGATTGGGCTATCCCATGCCACCTCCCCTACGCACACACTAAAAATGGCCCTCCATTGTTTTTGGCCCTGTTGGGGATAGCTTACAGCTTCCCATAATTTACACCTAACTGAAGAAAAAGAAGCTTGGCTGCAGTGATTTTCAGCAGGAAAATGTCATGGAGGGAACCATTTACAGAGCCAGTTTGGTGTAGTGGTTAAAAGCAGCAGGATTCTAATCTGGAGAGCCAGGTTTGATTCCCCACTCCTCCGCTTGAAGCCAGTTGGGTGACCTTGGGTCAGTCTCAGCTCTCTCAGAGCTCTCTCAACCCCACCCACTTCACAGGATGATTGTTGTGAAGATAATAATAACACAATTTGTAAATCACTCTGAGTGGACATTAAATTGTCCTGAAGGGTGATATATAAATCAAATGTTATATAAATTGAATGTTGTTGTTGTTGTTGTTGTTGTTGTTGTTGTTGTTGTTGTTGTTGTTGTTGTTGTTGTTGTTGAAATGCCCTCTCCCTCCAGCACCAATCTCCCTCTTTAAATTGCACCTCAGTGGCTACCTGTGTTGTGTCCATTTAAAGGCACAGAATAGATAATGCTATCTTGTTGGTCCGGAGCTTCCCAGATATGTTCTAGAAAAATAATGAAGATCAAAAACATCAAGCAATAACACTATAATGCTAACCCTGTTGGAAACCACTCTGGCTCAGACAGGAGCTAAAGATCATATATCTTGGTTCAACTCATTAATGTAAATTGTAGGATTCTGCTGCCTCCATTTGCCTTAGGGTCACACAGGGAAGGAGGAAGGTTTTAACCCTTCAGCCTCCCAATCAGTATTTGGAGCTGAGCTCCTTAGTCAGCTATTAGCATCTTCCAGGAAAAGATAGATGTTTATAAAGGGCGTACTAATAACCAGCGGGGAGCTGGTTTCAAGTGGCAAAGATGAGTGGAAGTTGATGGGTTGACCCCCCCCCCTTCCTTGCATGGCCCTGAAGCAAATTGAGGCAATGAGTCTGCAGGTTGCATTTCATGGACTGAACAAGACACATCTCCAGTGAAATTAATTAACAGTGGTTTCAAGTCAGAAAAAAAGGAAGTTGTTCTTTGCACAATACATAATTCAGTTATGGAATTCACTACCGCAAGTCACAATGATGGCTTACATGGCTATAAGAGGGGCTAAATAAATTCATAGCTATTGGCTGTGGTAGGTAAATGGAACATCCAAGTTCCAGAGCAGTATATCTCTGACGCCAGTTGCTGGGAGACAGAGAAGGGGGAAGTGCCTTCATGCCAAGTTGTAGCAGTTTCTCGGATTTGGAAAGAGGATGCTGGACTAGACTGCCCATAGGTCTGTTCAAACAGGATCCTTCCTACAGTTGCCAAATGTCAGTTGTTTGGATCGCAAAGCCCTTCTTCTTTCTGCACCAGTCACTGTGTCAGCCACGTGGGCTTCTAGAGAATCAGGATGGGCTATGTTCATTTCATTCTATAGATATTTCAAACCCACGCCTTTGAATACAGCCTACGCAGCCTTCTCAATCAGAAGATAATTCTTGTTAATTTTGTATTTTTTTCCAGCTCCTCAACTTGTCTCTTGCTGCCTGCTATTTAGGGGGAAACCAGATAGGCAGGCATGTAAATATTAACAAATTGCACTAGGAAGCTCAGAAGCTGTCAACAGACATCCTTGCAAAGGGGGCTGGGGGAGTTGTTAATATTAGCCTGCTCTTGTAAGTGCCTGAGTTGACCGTGTGATAGTCCTCAAGTAGCTGTTTCATGTTCTCGCCTCCTTTTGCATCTTACCTGGAAAAGGAGCTGCACTTCTGGTCATTAGTCTGTCTAAAATGAATCTCCATCCAGGAAGGGGTCCTCACAAGTAGCAATTTCAGCACCGTCTTTGAAAGACGAGAAAACTATCAATGTGTTTCTACTCTCGGCTCTGAGATGGTAATAGAGGTCTGGAAAGGAGACCAAGACAACTATTTACAACCCTCAGGAAGGGTAAAACACACTTGGTCCCCAATCCACTCAGATCCTCTCTACACAAGACTTCTTACACAGAGATGCTCAAGTGTAGGGAGAGGCAATGTTAGCCAGGAAGCGTAGTTTAAAAAGACAGCCAGCGGAGATCGCTGATCAGAGGGTTTGTTAATTTCATCTTCTCCTCCTGGAAGAGGAGGTGAAATTGACAAAGGGGGCAGCAAAGATGAAATTAACAAACCCTCTGAGGAGCTCTCTCTGCAAGCTCTGTCTTTTTAAACTGCCCTTGTGTAGAGAGGTGAAATTTAAACTACACTTCCGGGCTAACATTGCATCTTCCTATACTTGAGCATCCCCGTGTAAGATGTCTTGTGTAGAGACTCAGACAGGAAGGCTGTATTGTAACAAAGTGGTCACAGAGGAATGCATCAATAGAGGGATCGGAACCACAGAGTTTACTACTATTTGCAACTCTGTACAGTTTGTTGCTTCGGGCATGATCCTAGTGAGTAGTTCTATGTTGTATCATGGGTTGGTCTTAGAACTGCTTATGCTCTGTTTCAGCATTTCTTCAACTCCGTGCTGGTTTTAAATCTTTGCAAATTTGCATTTATAGACGCTGTCGCGTTGTTTATTGAAATGTCCTTGAAACTTGCTCTACTAACTCACGCTGTGTAATCCGCCTTGAGTCTCAGTGAGAAAGGTGGACTATAAATGACGTAAATGAATAGATATATAAATAAAAACGAACACAAGCAACTACTCACGTGATCACTGGTGGCCCTAGTTCTGTCGCTTTTTAAAATCTCACCCTAAGGAGGCGTACGTGGTAGTCCCCGCCTCCATTTTATCCTCACAACAACCCTGTGAGGTAGGTCACAATGAGAGAGAATGGCCAGCTGTAGCTCACCCACAGAGCTTCGTAGCAGAGTGGGCACCTGAAAAGTATCTCCATGGTCCTAATCCGGAACTGTAAACACCACAGTAGGAGGGAAGGAGGCATGGTATAGCCTGATCTCATCAGATTTTGAAAGCTAAGCAGGGTCAGTATTTGAATGGGTGTCAGGTCTTGTCAGGTAAATCCCCAACCACTTTGCTGCATCACCTCAGGTTATGAGTTAAAGGTACTTTATTCATGAGATATACCATCAAGATATTGAGACAGGAGCATTGTCCAAAGTGACGCAGGGTAGCAAAGCAAGGTTAATTATAGGGGGATGTTCCCACCCCTGGGAGAGAAAGTCCATTAGGATTTTGGCGCGAAGGGTCCAGGATCTCGGAGAAAAGGGGGAAGGGGGAGGAGGAGCTCATCCCAGTCCTTAGGGAGGGTGATACGGCTCCGACTGGAACTTCAAGGCCACGTTCTCAAGCCAGGCCGGGGAATAGTAACCAGACACCTGCAAGATAAGCAACTAACAGCCAAGCAAGCAAACGCGTTCCCTTGGCATATTCTCAGAGGTTCAGAACACAGTGCCTCAAGGCAAACATGGCAGATGTACTGGGGTGTATCTGACAATGGGCAGTCGCCCAGGAAGATTCTGCAGAGGAAGGCACTGACAAATCGTCTCTGCGTCTCACTTGCCTTGAAAGCCCCTTGCTGGGGCGATTTATTTATTTACTTACTTACTTACTTACTTACTTACTTACTTACTTACTTACTTACTTATGTTATTGGATTTCTAAGTTGGTCATACGTTGGTTGTGGCTTGATGGCACATCCGCGCGCAACCACTGCAGCGGCTGTTCCACTTGCAAGTCTCTTCTTAGCCGGACCGGGGACCAAACTGTTTGGCTGGCAAAGATGTTCAGGCCCCATCTTGACACGTAGCAATACTTGGCAATACCTCCTTAAAACACACACCCCTGCAGTCAAAATTTCTCGAACTGAGAAAGACGTAGAAGTCTAAGGAGGTGACCCCAACAGTCACTCTACACGTTAATTCCTTCGCGAGTTCTCCATGGAGACAACCCGTGCTCTGCACAGACACACGTCACCACGGGGATTGGCTTCTATTAAAAAAACAACATGCAAATAGTCTCAGAAACCTGCCGTGGGTGGGGGGGAGCTCCCGCCTTTATACCAGTCTTTTTTGCCCCTGTGCAGGGCTTTTTTTCTGGGAAAAGATGTGGCAGAACTCAGTGGGTTGCCCTCGGAGAAAATGGTCACATAGCCGGTGGCCCTGCCCCCTGATCTCCGGACAGAGGGGAGCTTAGATTGCCCTCCGCACCGCTGAGTGGCACAGAGGGCAATGTAAACTCCCCTCTGTCTGGAGATCAGGGGGTGGGGCCACCAGCCCATGTGACCATTTTCAAGAGGCTCTGGAACTCCGTTCCACCGCGTCCCTGCTGAAAAAAAGCCCTGCCCCTGTGCAAAAACAGTGCTGGGAAGGAGAGTTTTCCGCTTTCTGCTACCACACATGCACACTAAAGTTGCCAGCCTCCAGGTAGTGGCTGGAGATCTCCCGGAATTACAATTAGTCTCCAGGCCACAGAGATCAGTTCACCTGGAGAAAATGGCGACTTTGGAGAGTGGAGTCTATGGAATTATGCCATGTCAAGGTCCTTTCCCTCCCCAAACTCCAGTTTCTCCAGGTTTCACCCCCCAGATCTCCAGGAATTTCCCATCTTGGAGCTGGCAACCCTAATGCACACAGTATCTTCATACGGAGCAACAGATATGAGGAAATGTCTCCCCTCTGCATTGTTTTTGCATGGGGGAAAAAGCCTGGGAGAAAGGCAGGCGCTCTCTCTCCTTCGGCTGCAGTTTTCTGAGCCTATTTGCATGCTGTTGTTGGTTTTTTAATAGAAGCCAATCCCCGAGGTAATGTGTGTCTGCGCAGAGCACAGGTTGGCTGCATGGAGAACTCATAAAAGAAGTAACGTGTAGAGTGACTGCAAGAAAGAATCCTTTCTGGCCATCAGACTCGGTAAAACCCACCGGGGCTGTTGATTGGCAATGGAAAACCAGCGTGTATAGTGGCTGAGAGCTGTTGGCTTGGGCCTCACCTTCAAATCCCACACAGCCACAAAGACTTCTGTGTGCGCATTACTTAGCCACAAAGATCCCTGGATGAGTCACTTTCTCACAGGTGCTATGAAGATAAAACAGAATTTCCATTTATACTGCCCTAGAGTTCATTTGGGGAAAGATGGGAGATGCTTAAAAAGATAGCTAGCTGAGTAGACGCTCCTGTTGAATAGCAAGATTTGGACAGTAGATGGGGGGGCGGGAAACCCTGCATGCTCTCGAAACTTTATCTCCTGACACCTGAGATGAAAATAATACTTCAGTTAATGGATCCAACCCAGTAGGCATTTCTGATGATCCGTCCGCATTAGCAATGCCAAGGTTGCTCAAGCCACTCTTTGGTCCTCGCTTTTTTGCCATTCATTTTCCTCTGCTCTGTTTCTTTCTGTGTGTTTTGGTCTTTTCTGTCTCTGTCTGTGATATGCTTCTCAGCAAGGTTGCACTGAATGCTACCAAATCTCCCCCTCTTCTGTTTTGGGCCACTGGCAAACATTCCACAAGCGTTGTATTCTCTTTGGCCGATTTAGAAAAGCAAATAAGAGCTTTGATGTTATGATCCCCTCCTAAACAGCATCGGCCACCTAACGCTGCTCTGAGGATTTTTTTGCATCTCGGCTACGCTTGTCCAGTTCTGTTTGAATTGTGCTAGGATTCCCAGTTTGAATTTTCCAGCTATTTGTGCAATGCCAGAACCAGATAACAAAATCCCACCAAGGGCTTAGCATCGTCCTGGCTCTCCTTTGTCTTCTATACACAAAAATGGTTGGGAAAACAGATACGGATCTGTTTTGTAGGTCATTTAGTGAGGGAACTTTCACCACGCAGGAAATGTCTAGAATTTCAACCTTTCAGAAATCTCTTTTCACACTGATTCACTTGCCAAAAAACCCTGCACCGTTTGCAATAGAATTCACGTGTTGCAGACAAATCTCAGATACGTTCTTGTGCATGTCGGAACAGGGTGCTGCAGCCTCAGTTCAGCTTGGAAAATTGAAGGGAGAGGATTAAACTCTTCAACCCCTGCTTAGACAGCCAGTGCAGTGTGGAGTGTCAGACTAGGATCTGGGACACCCAGGTTTGAATCCCGTCTCTGCCACGGAAGTTTGCTGGGTGACCTTGGGCAAGTCACTCACTCTCTGTCTCACCTACCTCACTGGGTTCTTGTGAGGATAAAATGGAAGAGAGGAGATCATTGTAAGCCACTTTGAGTCTCCATTTGGGGGGAAAGCCAGAGTAAAAACAAAATAAGTTAAAAAGAAATAATAAATTGGTTTTCCTAACCAAAACTGAATTCTGTATACTGTTACTACTGTTTTAAAAGGGGTGCGTGTTGCCCCTCTTAATAACTGCATGGGGAACCTCAGTTTTGATTAATGATAAAAAGCGAGGAGCTAAAGACTTAAACCCCCTTCCCTAATCCTGTGTGGCCTGACTCTGAATAAGGACCACATATGCCATTTATTTTTTTGCGCGACAGATAGAGATCCGTGATCTTTATTAAGTCTGTTTTGGCTGTCAGGGTTCATCCTTCATGGAAACTGATATACCAAGGCCAACAGAAAGAGATTGGAAATGGGTGAATTCCACAGGGATGTGAAGGTTTATTAGTAATTTGGCGCCTCAGAAGAAGATGCCACCGGGTTCCAAAGCAGAGTGGCTTGCTCAAACAATTGAGCTGCCCAGATAAAGTCCCTACACTATCCATATTTATAACTTGACAGAATGCTGATAATCTATGTAGCTCATGTTGAAGCCTGCATCTCTCAAAGTGAAAGCTGATGAAAGGAGGGAAGTAGAGGGGGGGACTTCTGGGGGACCTTGGACACAGCCCTTTGCATGGTGTTGCAGTTTTGCCGAAGTGGCACGCACAAATGAAATCCCGAGCCATAAAAATCATGGAAAAAACTGTTTTCGAGCCTTACTTGTGACTCTCCGGAACCGAGACATTCATCTGGGCTGCTTGGTAGTCACGGAAACTCCTGCTCCTAACATTCCATAATATTTGTCAGTTGCATGTGCTTTCGAGTCTCGACTAGTGCCGCTTGCTTCATCACAGCAGCATGCAGGCACTTCTCTTTCCACCTAGCTTACCTTGGAGGGTTGTTGTTAGGATAAAAGGGGGGGGCGTGGAACGCTTGCACCAAGTTCCTTGATAAAAGGATGGTTGAAAATGGAATTGAATGAGGGGGGATGGATGGAGCACATTGAGGGAATTAATTATTCGGTAATCTGTGCTCCCAGCAAGTCATGTGATTTGTTTTATAAGATGTTGCAGTGGGAAATCTTTGCCTGGGGTCCCATAGCGGCTCTCAGCCACACTCAATGCTTTTGTCTCAGAGGTGTATAATTTTGTATAATTGTGTCTCAGGAGAGTATAATTCAGCTCAATTATCCTTCCCATAGCAAGACCAATGAACATGTTACACCGAATTGTATCTGCGTATCACAATGCACTGAAATTTCTGCACAGCGTGAAGCGAAAAGCTTCGCCACTGAAAACAAGGCACTCAGAGCTCATTTTCTCTGACAGCCACTGATGGTGAATAGAGACAAACTTTGCTATGACTTTAACGCTGAGAATTCAGTTGTGCCAAGTTCGGTTTAGTACAAATATTAACCCTAGTACATATACAGCAAGGCGCAGTACGAAGGTATGGATATGCCCTTTCCACTTTGCATTTTGTTTGCTTGTTTGTTGTGAGTCATCATTACGAGTCTCTCGTTTTCTCAGTGCTTGTATTCCTAATTTCAGATTGTTCTTTACGGCTATTTTAAGCTATTTCTGTTGGAAAAGAAGGACTGTACAATGTCTCTCATAGCAAGCACACCTATACTCCAGAAGGGGCAGTAGAGCTAGTAAGGTGAATAGGTCAGCTTTCTCTGGCTGCTTCCACACACGTTGGATAATCCACTTTCAATGCTCTTTAGTAAACATTTGAAACTGATTTTCCATGTGTGGAACAAAAAATCCACTTCAAAAGGATTGCGAAAGTGCATTGAAAGTGCATTATTCAACGTGTGTGGAAATGGCCTCTGTCTCTTTCCTCTTGTCTGTTCTGCTGTTGTCTCTTTGTTTACCCAGAATGCTAATCAGAGAGATTTCCTTCCTTCTGCCGGCCTCCTTCTCTTCCTGTTTCTTTGAGTCATTCTAAACGTTACTAAATGGGAGTGTTTTCCTATTTCCACTGCCACACATGCACACAATACCTCCACATGGAGCAGCAAAAATGGGAAAACTCCCCCTGCACCTACACTGTTTTTTCATGGGGCGGGGAGGAAGCTTGGAAGAAAGGCCGGAGCTCTCCCTCCCCCGGTGGCAGATTCCCAAGCCCATTTGGGCTCTCCTTTTTTATATATAGAAGCCATTTCTTAGAGATGCAAGGAGAACAAGTTGGCTTTGTGACAAACTCGTAAAAGAAGTAACGTGTAGAGTGACCCTTGGTCTAACCCCCATGAGGACAAGATGTGCACTCAACATCTCTACCCATCCTAGACTAAATAGATAGCTAGAATGTCTATTCTTCCTTTCCTATCATACAATGGAGTTCTTTACCAATAAATTACATCTATTTATTTTCTAAAATAACAATCCTCATGTGGACTTTATTCCTAAAGCAGCCTTCCTTTTCCATTATGCAAACCACCTCTAAGCTAACAATTGTTATACAGTTGTTACAAAAACAGATGTCAATGTTAATGTTAGTATTTCTGGAGAAGAAAATTCTTGCAGTTTCAATCTTAACCAAGTCAGAAACTTGAATTTTCAAATCAAAACAGTGATGCCACAAAATTTAGCAATGTCGCTAATGGACACTCTCAAACTAAGACAAGACAATTCACCGTGTTTGTGGCTGATGACCGAATGTCTGGCAACTGTACCCGCCACGTGTGTTAATCGTTTCAAGTAATAATCTGCATTATGTAGTGTAAAGGGTTTTTTTTTTAAAAACCCTTTACCCCATAAAAAACCCTTTATCCCATAAATCACTGCAAGTTTCCTAAAGGAAGTTGTACAAACCAGTACTTTGTAAAGAAAATTGTAGACTTAGGGCCAAGCTACACATGACGAATGACACTTGAACGGCAAGTGGATTGAGTGGAGGGCAAGTGAACAGGGAGAAATACACTTGCCATTCAAGTGTCATTCGTCACGTGTAGCTTGGCCCATAGACTGCTAGATTGTCCCCATTCTTTGGGCTTACAGTTTGGAATATAAACTTTATGGCAAGTCAATGCTGAAAGCCTCAAGTTGTATAATGCAAATGCCAAAAGTGAAAAGATCACAGGAAACAACCAGAGAATTTTTTGCTATGGATTCCCGAGGTGATAAATCTTATGAAAAATGAATATATCATGAGAAAAGAAAAATGCCTCCTTGATTTCTGCGTCTATTTGGCAATTTGACTTGTCCTCTCATACCTCGTCCTATGTTCTGACATGCGCCTAAACCCAATTCAACATTTTTCTGTGACTGTGCATTGTAGGGAAAGATAGTACTGGATCAGTTATTATTTAAGAAGAGACCTCCCGCACTGAGGAGCCACCCTACCCCAAGACTTCTTGGAAGGCATTTTAAAAATCGCTGATCTAAAACCGTATTTAATCTCAAACTGGATATCCCATTTTCTTGCTAGGGGAGAACACAGAACTACCAACCTTCTCTGCAACCGGTGGACTCCACTCTGTTTTGGAGGACACGGTGTCCCCGGCCTTCAGCGCTACCGTGATCATCATTGTCACCGTCGTCATCTCCGGAAGTGCTTACTTGTGCTTCCTGAAATACATCTGCTCCGGATGTTGTAAGTCCACACAGGTGGTACCTGTCAGGAGACTGGACCCAAGCCGATCGGAAGAGCAAGTGTAACTTTATGGTCGCTCAGCTGTTGATGGCTCAGTTTAGACGAACTCCTGTATATAGACGAACAAGACAGGAATCTCCTCCCTGTTCCTGAAATTATGAAGTCCAGAGAAGACTAAAAACATAAGATGGGCTTGTTTGGGAACAAGATGTGGGGAACGTTGTGGTTATATATGCGTATGGCCTATTTCTCCTGAATTATTCAGATGGACATTGGGTTGGGTTTACGGGACAACCAGCTAGTGCAGGGGTCCCCAAACTTTTGAGCCTATGGGCATATTTGGAATTCTGATACCGTGTGGTGGATGTAGCCTCAAAATGGCTGCCACAGGAGGTGGAGCCCGCCACACTATGGCTGCGACAGTTCATCTTCACTCACGCAGTGAGTACAGGAAAAATACATTTTAAAAAGGAAATGTAATTCACAATCTCAGTGTAACTCATGCCATTTTCTCTTAAACTATTTATTTCGATTAAAAGTTTAGAATTTAGAACCTAGAGAGCAAAAGATCACAGAGCATGGGCAGTTAGAGCAATGTTGCTCCTATATTATCAACTGCAAGAACTTCACCCCCTCAGTCAGTCTGGCCTACAGCAGGTGAGAGGAGGAGGAGAGCTTGACTGAGGGAACTGCTGGGATGTGATAGGGCAGCTGGGTCTGTCAAGCTTTATAGCACACACGCCCCTCGATCCCAGTACAACAACACAATAGGAAGTTTATCAAGAGCCTGCTAAGCCAGCTTACTGGCTGACCAGCAGGCCAGTCACACACTCTCAGTCTAACCTACCTCTCAGGGTTGTTGTGAGGATAAAATGGAGTAAGCTGTTTTGGATCCGCTTTGGGTAGAAAAGTGGGATATGGATAAAGTAAGCAAATAAATATATGCCTTGTGACAAAGCGTGTGGGGTGGTAATATTTTCCTAGATGTTGGAGGCACATCCCCAGCTGAAGGTTAAGAGAGTATGCAAGGGGCTGTGTTAAATGAGAAACACAGGAGATTTGGAGAATTCTGGCTGTATTTTGGTACCTGTGCTGATTGGTTTTAGACTGAAACTGCCCCCCAGTTCGCTGTCATTCTTCCTCCACCTGTGCAATTGTAAATAAACGTATTTTCACAGAGCATCAGACTCCTTTGTTCCTTCTTCCTTGTCAAAAGGAATTTGACCTTGCAAAAGTTGAACACTGAACTTCTGGAGATTTGGACGCTATGAATGGTTTCTGTCTGGAAAGTCCTGAAAGCTGTAATACGCTATGATCAAATTAATAAGCACAAAGAGATGCATGCGTATAAATCATCATCCCAAAAGTTGAAGTATGTAATTAGTATAGCCTACAATTACTATAAAAGACTGAAAATGGGATTTCTCTAGGCTGTTCAGCAGCAGCAAAAGAAAAAGAAATATACGGTAGCTGTAGGAATTGCCAGAAACTCTATGGTTTTACAACAGAATCTCCAGGAGGAAGAGACCTGGTGTTTACCGGGAATCTTCTTTCCCCTAGTTTAAACATCATCATGCTGGCTGCAGGAGTGCTCACACACCCTGTGCGGGGCCAATTATTTGAGGATCCTGAGATTCTTTGAGAATCGGCCCCAAAGTGTGGGAGCACTCCTGCAGCCGGTGCCACAATATCACTTCCTTAAGTTACATCGCTCCTTCCACCAGGAGTGTGCACTGTGTGTGTTCCTGGGTTGCATGCTGGTGAAGGACAATCTCTGAGCAGCTGGAAATCTCCTGCCTGTCACTGGCAACTGGTGGGCAAGCAGGTAAACCACTGGGAGACTGACTGCCACCAGCAGCCACCTGGGATCCCTATACAAGATGGACAAGTGGAAATACTTCTTCACTCAATCAGTGATTAAAATGTAATATTAACTCCCAGAGGAGGTCATGATTAGAGATGGGCACAAACAGCAATACGAACAAAAAAAAAGCCACAAACAGCCCAATCTGCTGTTTGCAAACAAGCTGTTTGTGAGGCCCCATTCTAAACGAATAGGTGGTCATTGCAAGCCTTGTTCGTTGCTGCTCGTCAAGCCAGACAGTCTGGCACCTGCAATCAATTCCCTTGGCAACCTAGGCAGGGACTGCCTGAACTCTGTATGAACTCCTGCTGTGGCCCTGGAAACCCCAATCTAAGCCCAATTTAGCTTGATAGGCAGGTCTTCCTTTCAAGTGTGGAGCTCCAATTTTTTTACAACCAGGGAGCAAAGAGCAGGGGGGAAGCAGGCTCCCAGCTCTGACTTTGTAGACAGTGGAAAGGGAGAGAGACAGTTGCTGCTGGCATTTTGGTAGAAAGTGTGTATTGGAGCTTGAATTTTCTTTGTGTGCAGTGGGATAGGGATCAACCCTTTCAAGTTCCAGGGCTGCTGCCAGGCTCTGGACCAAGCTATTATTTATTATTGGTACCTTTTCTGGTGCCTGCTTAGGTCAGGTTTCTGGGAGTGGTGCACTTGGATGATGACTGGAGGAGAGCCTGCTGGCCCCCACAAACAGCCAACCACGAACATGTTTGTGAACAGGGCCATGTTTGTTGTTTTTCGCGAGTCCCTGTTTGTGGATGGCAACGAACAACAAACATCATGTTCGGTTTTTTTTCTGTTCGTGCCCATCTCTAGTCATGATAGTCACAAGCATAGGTGGCTTTAAAAGAAGATTAGACAGATTCATAGAGGAGAGGTCCATCAGTGGCTACCAGCCATGTTGGTTAAGAGGAACCTCCACATTCAGAGATAGTAAACCACTGAATATCAGTACCAGGAGGCAACTTCAGGGAAAGGCGTCGGTCTCCATGCCCTGTTGCTGGCCCGCCAGAATAGCTGGTTGGCCACTGTGAGAGATACTGGACTAAATAGACCACTGGGTCAGATCCAGCATGGTTCTTATGTTCTTTAGCGCAACCCCACTACTCAACATGTGTTACAATCTGCTTCACCTTCACCCTTTTTGATACCCTGTTAAAATCTCAGTGACATCGGTGCCAGGAATCCCTCTCTTTCAGCAGTTATAGGATGTCCTTTTCAGATTTTGCCTTCTCGTCCCTGACCTTCGAATTATACAAAACCTAGATTTGCCTTCCAAAGGTCTGTTTCTCCCTGTACTTGGCTCCTTTCCTAGGCTTTAATTATTTTCACCACCAGATTAGCTTCCATTGTTCAAACAAACCTCTACGAAATTAGCCCTTATCACTTCCATAATTATCAGAATCTTTTTTCCTCCACCAACAGCAGGCTACACTGTTCCACCTAGATCCTCAGCTCACTTTAGACATAACATGGAGCCATGACTTATTTTTAGAATGTTTAATTTGCAAACCCGGGAATTGTTCAGCTTGTGGGCAATCCCTCAAATCCTGGTGTGCCTTGGCAAAGTCTGGTTCTACCTTTCCTGTAGGGATCCAGCTGATATCCCTGCCTACATTCTAGCAAGGTTAGTTGTCCGACTTCAAGCCACAATTAATCTAGGATTTTCACACCATGGGAAATCACAGTTCAGACTAACTGCGGTTAAACAACCAACTTCAAACCATAGATTCGGATCTTATACAGACATTTCATTTATTAAAAGGACTAGCAGCAATAAACTGCTCTGTTAATGCTCCAAAAAAAAAAGTATGTACAGATGGGAAGATCAAGTGTAACCATGTGGTTACCCAGCTATTGATGACTCAGCTTAGAAGAGCTCCTGTATATAGACGAACAAGACAGGAATCTCCACCTTGTTCCTGAAATTATGAAGTCAGGACAGAGAAGACTGAAAACAAGAGATAGGCTTGTTAGAGGACAAGACATGGGAAACTTTGTGGTTATATATGCAGACGGCCTATCTCTCCTGAATTAATCAGATGGCCATTGATTGGGTTGGGCTTACAGGACAGGCAGCTATTGCAGGGGTCCCCAACCTTTTTGAGCTTATAGGCATATTTCTTCTTTCTTTTCTATTACTGTTCATTCAACCCAGTGGTCTCGAACAGCCGATGGGCATATTTGGAATACGGCCATCGGCATATTCCAAAAGCAGCAAAACAAAAGAAAAATGCAGCAAAAGTGAAGAAAAATTGAAAAACCTTTTAAAAATACTAAACACCTTAACTAAACTAAACACCATCAGAAAGTGCATAATGGTGCCCTTTATGAAAGAAATTTTAACAAATTCAACATTTATTGGGGGGGGATTAAAATCCACACCTGCTACTTGGGGAGGAGGAAGTGGGAATGCACAAGAAAAATATGCAAATAGGTTCCAGGACAGTGAGAGAGAAACTTAGTGAGATACTGCCAGTCTGGTGACAAAGGGAGTCTCACCCAGAAGCCAAAAAACTCAAGCGGAAGCATAGAAGGGACCATAGTACTCAAAGTGGCCACTAGAGGGAGTTATGGGAATGTAAAAAAAAAAGGATAAGGGGAGAAATCTGTAGTTTTTTTTACAAGGAAGTCAATCATATGCCTGGACCCCATGCAGTTTTTATTTAAGCAGCCACATCTTTCATTTTCTGTCATGGGTAGAGTTACCATGACTAGACTTTAGATATCCTGGTCCCTAACATTTGCAGAGTTAGGGTGCCTGGAGTGACCCACTGGTGCCTCTTCGAGGAGGCAGGGAGGTAAGGGCTTTCCCCCTATTACCTGAGCGCCTTGAGACTGAAGCATGTAAAGCAGGTGCTCTAACCACTGACCATGCCAGTCCTTTTGGTCACGGAACTGGCTCTTTTCACATAAGTATGCATGAAGTGATCAGAATTGCGTGTGCCTTCTATTACGCTTTCAGTTCTCATGCTCTTCATTTATTTTAATTTTTAAAACCATTCCTGGTTCTTCCTCTGTCTGGAGAAGGACACACATACAACAGTTCCAGCCACCGCATCTCTTCATTACAAGAACGGCCGTGCTGGATCAAACCGGGGCACACCTAATCCTGCATTCTCTTCCCGTCTGCAGTCAGACAGGAAACTCACAAACAAGGCACGAAGCTGATGGCCTTCCTGGTTGTTTGTCTCCAGCTCTGAGACTCAAGGGTTCACAGAGGGGGAGGTTGTGGCTTTGGGTCAGTGGCAGAGCATCTACCTGGTATGCAGAAGGTCCCAGGTTCAATCCCTGGCAGGTGATGTGAAAAACTTCGACCCCCCAGATACTGGAGAGGCACTGCCAGTCAAAGAAGCCAGTGCTGACCTTGACAGACCAATGGTATGACTCAGAAGAAGGCAGCTTCATAGATGTAGTGAGAAACTGTTGTCTTACAAAATAGCCTGTTGTAAGAAAAAGGATGCTATTATATTCCCATATTACAGATGCGAAACAATGGCAGAGACTCACTCGTCCCACCCTGGTTGCTTAGGAATTTGAACCCAGTTCTTGGGACTACCCTGGAATTGTTATTTAAACGTAGAGCAAGCACTGTGCTGTAGCATAGTGGTTAAGTGGTTGGACTGCAAATCAGCCTTCTGCTGGTTCGAATACCATGACTGCCATGAGCCCTACAGGCAACCCACTCCTCTCAGCCCCAGCTCCCCAGCTGTATTGTGGGAATAATAAGAACACTGACTTTGTTCACCTCTCTGAGTGGGGCACTAATCAGTCTAGAAGAGTGGTATATAAGCACACTTAATATAATAGGAGCAGCTATCGCATAGTGATTATGTGGTTGGGCTGCAAATCAGAACTCTGCTGGTTTGATTCCCACGACTGCCATGAGATCAGCAGGAGGGCTTCCCAGCTGTATTGTGGGGATAATAACACTGACTTTGTTCACCACTCTGAGTGGGGCACTAATCTGTCTAGAAGAACAGTATATAAGTGCAGTTATTGTTATTCCTATAATTATCAGGGGAAGAATCAAATATGTTGTTACCACTAGTGATAAGCGTTCATCTCCACTCTCCTATGTAAGGCGGTCTATCTTAGCTAAAATAGAACCTCCATGTCAAAGGACAGTATTCCTTGGAATGTCACTTGGGGGGCAGCAGCAGGAGACTTTGGGGTCCATGCTCTACTATGGGCTTTCGGGTGTAATTGGTAGGACACCATAGGAAACAGGATACTGGACTTTGGGAGGGGGCATGGCTTGGTGGCAGAGCATCAGCTTGGCCTGCAGAAGGTGCCAAAAATCCCCAACATCTCCAGGTAAGACGCCGGTGATAGGAGAGACCTCTTCCTGAGGAGCTGCTGCCAATCTGAATAGACAATACTGACTTCAATAGACCAATGATCTAGTTCAGTAAAAGGCAGCTTCCTTTTCCGGGTCATTGGGTCAAACTAGCAGAGCTATGTTCTTATAAAATAAATGAACTTTATTGTGCCTCCTTTGTCTCTGAAACAGACCGAAGTTCAACAGGCAAAGTATCCCCCCTCCTGCATCCCAAGAGAATCATCAGTTGAATTTTGCCTGTCACACAGCAATTAAAAGCCTAGGAGACCTGTCAGAACAAAAAATGGCCACCACGACTCGATCACTGTAAAAGCCAGGTGAGCATTCACTGGGGCAATTAAAGTGTCTTTTAATATCTTGCAAGAACAAACGGGACAATCGTTGGGAAAAGAAAGTCAAGGGAGGCAGAGAGAGAGAGAGAGAGACTGCTTATTACCATTTAAGGTGATTGACGGAAACCATGATATAAATAAATTCCACTTAGGCCTTTGGACAAGATGAGGAGCCATTAAATGCTGAAGTGGTCCTATAACAAAGGGGGCTTTCAAAGCTGGACGAGAGAAGGGTAAGATAAGGTTAATGAGGAAAGATTACAACAGTGAAGCTCGCCCTTTCTTTAAACACACACACTCCAAATTCCCTTCTCTAATCCATTGGAGGAACACTGCTAAGAGACCTGGGAAGGAAGGTGATTTGAACGAGGAAACAAACGGGTGGAGAGGAAAAGAGTGAATGGGGTTGTTCCCATCCCCATCAATTTACACACACACACACACACACACTATCAAATTTAGGGCCAAGTTTGGTACAGAAGAGAAATTGCCATCAGCGCACCTGTAGATATTGTGCTTCCCTCAGAGTTATGTAGCCACGGGCTGCTTTCACACATATGAGATAATGCACTTTCAATGTGCTTTCGCAATTGTTTGCAATAGGATTGTCCTGTGTGGAAAACAGCTGTCACCTTCCTGGCTTTCCTGCTATGGCAGGCAGAACTCAGAGTCTCTCTACATGACACATCTGACACGTGAAGAACACGGGTCGAGAGATGCTGTGTTAGCCGGGAAGGGAAATTTAAAAAGACAGAGCCAGAGGCGGGGCAAAGGCTTTGGAGTTGTGTGAAGGGGCTGTGAAATGCCAGAAGGGAAACTTCAGCCTATTATAACCTCTCCAGGTCCAAGTCCTACTCTAGAAGGCAGCTCCAGCCTATTTCCATTCCTGGCTGCCTTCTGGTTGCCATCCCGCAGTTTTAGACTGGAGAGGTGAAATTGACAGAGCCTTCTCTGTCAATTTCAAAGGAGGCAAAGATGAAATTAACAAACCTTCTGAGGAGCAATCTCCACCAGCCCTGTCTTCCCAGCTAACATTGTGTCTCCCTACACTTCACAAACACAGGCCGAGGTGGCGGCATCTCGTGTAGAGGGACTCTCAGATTCTCTCCTACAGCACGTGAGAGAGAGAGGTAGAGAAGAGATGGGTGGTAGACCAGGGCAGGAGAAGGTGCTTTCTCCCACAGCCTTAGAAATGTGGGAGGTGGTATCACACACATCCCTTAGAAAAGGAAATTTAATGTCTGCAGGTGGCAACCTGTCGAGCTTCCACTATTCCTGTGGGACCTTTTTAGAATGTGAAACTTATGAAGAAATCTTCTGTGTCTAGCTCAAGTCTGTTTCCGGTAGATAGCCACGTTGGTCTGCAGTTGAATAGCAGGATCTGAGACTCCCCAAAGGTTATGCCCTTGAAAAATCTTGTTCGTCTCTAAGGTGCCACTGGACTCAAATCCTGTATCTCACGACCATCCTCTCTAACTGATATCAGTAGTCAACAGAAGCAGACAAAGTCCTCTCCTAACACCTGCCACCTGCAATCCTTTAACTCAGGGGCAGGAAACCCCCTACTAGTATCAACACACCAGACCAGTTTGCTTGGCACCCAGGGCCAGAAATTCTGTCTGGGCAGCTCTGGCATCGTTGCTGGGGCTAGCGGTGCAGAAGAAGGCATGGCTTTTGGCCAGCATCACCAGCCAAATCCAAGGCAAGTCTCTCAGATGCTGGGAGCGCCTCTGGGGCCTGGCTCACTGCCAGCATGTCTGGCCAAGTATGACCCTCATCTGTCTGTCCGTTTTGTTTGCCAGCACAGCAACATCTTCATTGGTAGATGCCACTTTTTTTTTTTTGCACTTGGGACATTCCTGTTTTAACGGAAGATGCCAAGGATGTAACCCAGGGGGGCTTTCTGTGCCAAGCATGTGTTCTAGCACCAAGCATGGTTCTCCCAGAAGCCTTCTGGCACATCATTTATATATGTAAAGAAGTTTTGAGAGAATTTGTGATTCACAACTCCTTTCATTGGCAAGCCACCATTGATTGCTGATCCCCGCTTAATCCATGAGGCAGTCAGAGAATTAGCACAGTGGGCAGAAGTGGCGCAGTCTACACAAGTATTCTGCCCAACCCTGAACAACCTAATATCTTTTTATTCTGTGGACACTGGTTGGCGAGTTTAGCACTAGGAGCAGGGCTGCCAGCCCTGCACTTGGCAATTCTGGGAGCCTTGAGTGGCAAAGCATGGGGAGGGGAGCAATGCATGAGGCCAGTTCTGGGTGAAGACCTGCAAGCGACAACACTACATTGAGTGATTCTATAGGAATGTCCCTCCATCTCTATGGTAAATCTCTATGGTAAATACCATAGAGATTGGGGAAATTCCTAGAGAATTGCTTGACGCAGTTGTTGCCCTAATAGATGGTCTCCTTGTGAGTTGGGGGGGGGAATTAGCAACAAGGAGAAGCAGCGAGAGGAAGGTAACTGTGAGATCTTTCACTTGTGTATACGAGGATTGTTCCTCTAAAGAATTCTTTTAATTGACAGGTGGATGTTCAATCAATAGGGATTTTATTTAGGAAATAATAAAGATCAATAGCACAAAATACACACAGCAGACACACAGAGCTAACTAGAAAACAGTGAGGAAAATGGGACAGAGATTCAGGATTGGGTTATATTTTCCAGTCTAGGAGAAGGAGGACATCCTGCAGAGTAGCAGCCTCGAGCACCCAGTTTGTCTGTGTTTTAATGTGATGTTCCATATTCGTAAGTTTCCCTATTAGCGTGAGGGCAGGTTTGACTTCTAACACAGTGACATCACTTCCAGATCTTCACCCGGAAATGATATTGCCATGTTATGGGATGCCTTCCCCACCCCCACCCCTCCTCCTTGTTGCTCCTGCTAATACATTAAGCACTTAGGCAGGTCGTTCCTGGAGAGGGCACAGTTTGGTGATGGGAAGGAGATCAGCAGGGATATGTGTGATAGTGTCAAATCCACCTCCCAAAACTGCCATTTCCTCCGGAGCCATGTAGCCTGGAGGTCAGTTGTAATTCCAGAAGAACACCATAGATCACCTGAAAGTTGAACAAGATTCGAACCCAGTAGCACCTTCAAGACCAATAAGATTTCCAGTGTATACGCTTTCAAGAATCAATGTATCTAATGACGGAGGGCTTTGATTCTCAAAAGCCTATACTCTGGAAATCTTGTTACTCTTAAAGGTGCTGTGTGTGTGTGAAGTGCCATCAAGTCTCAGCTGACTTATGGCAACCCCAACAAGGGGCTTTCAAGGTAAGGGAGAAGCAGAGGTGGTTTGCCATTGCCTTCCTCTGCATAGTCTTTCTTGGTGGTCTCCCATCCAAGTATCGGCCCTGCTTAGCTTCCGAGAGCTGACGAGATCAGGCTATACCGGGCTACCGTTCTTCCCCTTAAAGGCATGGCTGGATTCAAATCTTGCTGTTCTACTGCAGTCGCAGATCAACACTGCCACCCATCTGAAACTACCTGGAGGTTAGCATAGTTTTAAATGTTCATCGCTGGCATTTCAGACAGAAAATCTGTTTCTACTAATCCCTCGTGCAAACTGAACCTATCCTTTATTTTCATGCCATTGTCACTTTCTTAGCAGCGACTTCTTCCAGGCTTTTATCAACATTATTTATGCATTGATTTAGAAAATTCATATGTTGCCATGCCAGGGATCTGCTGGAGGCAGCTGGCAAAGGCAGAACAACACAACAATATCATATAATCTACAACGTGAGGCCTATCAATATTGAAACTGGCCATAAAAACAAGACGGGGGGCACGACGGTAGCAAAAACGAAAACTCAGCAGCCTGAAATTGCTATTTAGGAAATAGTCCTCGGGCAGACTATAAAACCATCTGAAAATGATGGACTGCTTCAGTGAAAGCATTATATGTGCCTGAGTAAATCAGCATAATAAACATTGTAAATATATTCTAGAAATGATGGGTGTATAAATGTCCTATAAACTGCACATAAAAATCAAACAACCCGTATACACAATACAAACCTATTGACAAAACCGACACAAAATACAGAGAATTGAAACAGCGGGTAGTTGTGTTGGTCTGCAGTAGAACTGCAAGGTTTGAGTCCAGTAGCACCATAAAGTCCAACAAGGTTTCCAGCATATACGCTTTCAAGAGTCAAAGCTCCCTTTGTATCTGAAGAAGGGAACTTTGACTCTCTAAAGCTTATACCCTGGAAATCTTGTTCCTCTTTAAGATGCTACTGCACTCAAATCTTGCTGGAGAACTGAAATATTTGACAAAAAATAGACGAAGAAAATGGGATGATGGATGGATGGATGGATGGATGGATGGATGGATGGATGGATGGATGGATGGATGGATGGATGGATGGATGGATGGATGGATGGATGGATGGATGGATGGATGGATGGATGGAAGGGAGGAAGAAGGGTTTTCTTTAGCAATCAAAAAAGCTATATTTGGGCTCATGGGACCTGAAGGGACAGATGAGGGCTGTAATAAGGAGGGAAACGGGGGAAGATTGACTAGAATTGCTGGCTGAATCAACTCAGTTACTCTGTATAAAGTCTGCAGAGAGCTGAGAAAGGAGCTTTTGCACACAATTTATGCAAAATACTGGAAATAAAATGTTACTTGCGTGAACAGTTATCTAATAACAACAACTTCTTCTGAAGAAGTGAGCTGTGACTCAAAAAAATTTTGTTAGTCTTATAGGTGCTACTGGACTTTTGCTCTTTTCTAATAATAATAATAATAATAATATTCAATTTATGTACCGCCCTTCAGGACAACTTAATGCCCACTCAGAGTGGTTTACAAAGAGTGTTTTTATTATCCTCACAACCATCACCCTGTGAGGTGAGTGGGGCTGAGAGAGCCCCGAGAAGCTGTGACTGATCAAGGTCACCCAGCTGGCTTCAAGTGGAGGAGTGGGCAATCAAAATAATAATAGCAACAACCATAACAATAACAGTGTGCTTATGTATCACCCTTCTGGACAGAGTAGTGAACAAAGTCAGTGTTATCATTATCCCCACAATACAGCTGGGGAGCGAGGCTGAGAGGAGTGGCTTACCCAAGGTTGCGCGCTTTACTCATGGCAGGAGTGGAATTCGAACCATCCCAACCACTTAACCATTATGCTGCAGCAGCTATTACAATAACTGTGCTTATATACCATTCTTCTAGACAGATTAGTACCCCACTCAGAGTGGTGAACAAAGTCAGTGTTATTATCCCCACAATACAGCTGGGGAGCTGAGGCTGAGTAGAGTGGCTTACCTAAGGCCACCTGCAGAGGTCGTGGCAGTAGTGGGAGTCGAACTAGCAGAGTGTTAATTCACAACCCAACCACTTAACCACTATGCTATAACAGCTCCTTAAAATTGCAGTATGTAGTTCTCATGAATAAATTAATATTACATATCTCAATAAGGGAAAGGAAGCATACAGTCAAGTTCAAAGAAAGATAGAAGTGGATTAGGGGCTCATGAAATTCTGACTCTACACTGCAATGTTGTTCACATTGTCATTTAATTTTGTATTCCTAGTCCTTGTTCATTCACATTGTATATCTTATACTTGTTTATTCACATTGTATCCTACTGTATAAAAGGCTAAGCGTATTCAAGACAACTCACTTTCTACCCTGGTGCGCGACCAGAAGGTGCTGCTATAGAAGGAAGCCCAAGTGAAGCAGCCAGACCTCCAGAGAGTGTGCCATGGAGGAAAGCCGAGGTCAGGCTCAAGCGTGGAGCAGGCAGCAATGTC
The DNA here is from genome assembly GCF_028583425.1 of Eublepharis macularius. Taxonomy (NCBI): domain Eukaryota; kingdom Metazoa; phylum Chordata; class Lepidosauria; order Squamata; family Eublepharidae; genus Eublepharis; species Eublepharis macularius. The sequence continues at coordinate 173,123,151 of NC_072792.1, forward strand.
CACCCCCGCCTTCACCCAGCTGGGATCAGGAGTGGAGCAGGTGATAATGCCCACCCCCCTTCATCCAGCTGGGATCAGCCGCAGAACAGGAAGAAATGCCCACCCCCCACTTCATCCAGATGGGATCAGAAGAGCAGGTGGCAATGCCCTCTCCCCTTCACCCAACCGGCATCAGCGGTGGAGCAGGAGGTAATGCCCACCCCAACTTCACCCAGCAGGGATAAGGAGTGGAGTATGTGGCAACGCCCCGCCCCTTTCACCCAGCTGAGATCAGGCGAGGAGAAGGTGACAATGTTCGCCCCCTTCACCCAGCTGGGATCAGGAGCCGAGCATGAGACAATGCCTGCCCACCTTCATCCGGCCTGGATCAGGCACAGAGCAGGAAGCAATGCCCCTCCCCATTCACCCAGCTGGGATCAGGTGCAGAGCAAAAGGCAATGCCCACCCTCCTTTCTCTTGGCTGGGATCAGGTGCAGAGCAGGTGGTAATGCCCCCCGCCCCCGCCTTCATCTAGCTGGCATCAGTGATGGAGGAGGTGGGAATGCCTGCCTGCCTGCCCTCCAGTTTCTAAAGCCTGTTGTATTTTTCCCCACAACAGGCTTTGTTGTTAGTATCTTATATTGTATGAACACATTGTGGCTTGCCTTTTTAAGCTTTGTACACGTGGTCCTATTACATTGTTCATTTGCTGCCTTCTGGTATATGATTTTGTTTTTTATTCTCTGTTTGTACTCTGTAATCCCACTTGAGTCTCTGTGAGAAAGGCAGGCTATAAAAAAAGCTAAATAAATAAATAACCATCCAGCACCATCTCATCTCTGTAAGATAACAACTGGTTATATTAAGTTATTGTACATTTTAAACATTGATTACTAGACTATTTTTCTATATATCATTGCCTAGAGTTATATCACTGGCTATTTCTGTGGTAGGTTCATTTCTCTGGAACGGCCTACCAGAGTGGACTGACGGCACCTTCACTCACTGAATTCAGAGAGGAGTCAAAGTCAGTTTTCTTCTAGAAGACATTTAGTGGAGGGTAAACTGTTCTGTCATATTATCTTGTGAAGTATTATGATAATAATAATAATAACAGTGTGCTTATATAGCGCTCTTCTAGACTCCATTGATGTATTTTCTGGAATTTACTTTCCACAAGTGCAGCCCCCCTTTTGATTATGCTTTATGTCTTTTCACTGTGCTTCGGTTAATCAACAGAAAGGCATTCTTTCTCCACAGATGTGATTCCTTCACTATTTGAAAAACAAACAACAAAACCTCAAAGGAAGAAATTTTCTTTATTGTATGTTCCCTTTGCTCCCTTTGCTCCTTTCTCCCATCACAAGACATTTTGAAGAAGGTCAGGACTCCGTTTTTACACACAAAGTTTTTCAGTTTCTTTTACAGCAAACTATCAATACAATACTCTGTATTAACCTCAAGGCCAACCTACAAGGCAGGCTTATATCAGTTTCCAACCAGTTAAACCGTTCTGGCTTCCCTGTAAAGAATGTTGGTACTCTAGTTTGGTAAAGGTTATGAGGTATGAAGAATTGTCTATTAAAGACCTTTGTTCTATGATCCTTCCATCATAGTAAATCCATTCTCATGATTTCTCATACTGTGTAATCTGCCTTGAGTCTCGGCAAGAAAGGCAGACTATAAACAAACAAACAAATAAATACATTCAGTCTTTCTCCCCAGTGTGGACCCAAAGTGGCTTATATCATTTTCCTCTCCTCTATTTTTAACTCACACAAACCTGTGAAGTGTTTACGCTGAGGGTGTGTGACTGGTCCCAGGTCACCTACTGAACTTCCATGGCTGGCCACTTCAGCAAGGGCTGGCCCCCTAGAGAAAGAAACATGGAAAGGATGTGGTTTCATTTTGTGAGTCTTTTGTTGCTACAGAGTAATGGCTGCCAAGCGAAGGATTCCTTCACAGTATAGTCAACACCAGCAAACCTAAAAGAAAATGATTCTACAGTATTCAGGCTCCCCCTTACAGTTTAGGGCGATTGCCGTTTCTCACTGCTTGCTGGAACTGCAATCTGGCTTTCTGGCATCCACACTATTCGTTTGTTTCTTGAGATATTAACTGGGGACCCAATGGGGAGCCAGTGTAGTTTACAACATCTTTCTCCCTTCTCCCATTTTATCCTTACAACAACCCTGTGAATTATATTAGGCTGAGAAAGGAAGACGGATCCACGGTCACCCACTTGAGTGGCGATTCAAACCTAGGTCTCCCAGTTCCTAATCCAACACTACTCAATCCACTACTCAAGACTTGTGTACACTTTCTGACCGTTCTGTAAGCTTGTAGCCATCATGCACACTCTACACACACACAGGGCCAGATTGACGGGGGGGCAGAGGGGGTAGTCTGCCCCCAGCGCCGCCAAAGAGGGGGCACTGGGAGCAGCTGACAGCCGCCGGAGGCGCGCCGGAGCTGGTGGCAGCAACGCAGGCGGCTGAGCAGAGGGCTGGGAGGCCACCTGTGCCATTCGCCTGCCCCGCTGACAGGTAGCTGGCTGGCCACGCACACAGGACAGGGATTGCGTGGCAAGCCAGCCGCCCCGTCAGCAGGGCAGGCGAATGGTGCAGGCGACCTCCCAGCCCTCCGCTCAGCTGCCTGTGCTGCCACCGCCAGCTCCACAGTGCACCGTGCGCTGGGGCGGCTGGCTTGCCTCACAGGCGGCACGCAGTGCCAGGAGCGCACTGCTGTGCACACACATGGGGCAAAAGCCAGACTGGGGTTGCCCTGGGCACTGGCAACCCTAGATCCAGCCCTGCACGCGCGCACACACACACACACACAAATTAATAATAATAATAATAATAATAATAATAATAATAATAATAATAATAATAAACAATATTCGATTTATATACCACCCTTCAGGACAACTTAATGCCCACTCAGAGCTGTTTACAAAGTGTTGTTATTATCCATATGACAATCACTGTGTGGGGTGAGTGGGGCTCAGAGAGCTCCAATGAGCTGTGACTGACCCAAGGTCACCCAGCTGGCTTCAAGCGGAGGAGTGGGGAATCAAACCCGGCTCTCCAGATCAGAGTCTTGCCGTTCTTAACCACTGCACCAAACTGGCTCTCACCACTACACCAAACTGGCTACAACAAACTGGCGCTCACAAACACCTCTTGTGGCACAAGGGGGCTGCTTCAGCATCAACGGGCTGGCTCCAAACAATATCACAGTTGAAACAATATCCCGACCTGAAAATGAAGTTCTTTTTTGCACCATTAGCAGGGAGTCCTCTACCTGCAAAGATGAGTATATCTCACAACCTAATTGTCTATTAGGAATTCCAAATCTTTTTTTGGATTCTGCTTCTGTATGGCTTATGGGACATAATAACTGACTGAATTCCAAACAGCATTTTACAATCAATCCACACAAAGTATTTTTTAAATATCACCATTAAAAACAAAGTCTCCATCACGCTATACCTGTTCGCCAATACTGAACTGGGGGTTTTGTTATACAGAGCAGTAACACAGAGGTTGGAATCACCTGGATGAACAAGAAATACAAAGCACACACCTAGAGAGGCTTCCAAGAGACTTATCTGTAGCATACAATGTCTTACTAAAAGACAAGAAAGTAGAACGATTTTTTTTCCAAACAACTTTGTCCTTTTCCCTCAAGAACTCAGTAGGGTGGACATAATGTTCCTCCTCTGGGATAGCCCATACAGAAGGCGACTACATTATCCTTCCCTGGGTAGAATGGTTTAATGAGTACAGAAAGATAAAAGAAGGGAAAGCAAAGCAATTTTTTCCCCCAGACAATGGTGCCTTTTCCATTAAGGACCTAGAAGATAAAAAAGCAATGTCTCTCCTTCGAATGTTCACTAGACAAGATGTCAGCAACTACATTATTCTCCTTTTGACAAGAGTTAAGTAGCGGTGCTTTGATTTCCACAAATAACACGTTCTAAAATCAAATTTAACTTGTGCACAATGCTTGTTTTCTCCCAAGCTGAGAAACCCCGGAGTCGAGCACTGGCTATTCAAAGTCTTTCTAGAGCATAATTACGTTTGCACAGTGACTGGTGTTCAGTATGGCTGCCAGCCAGACAGTAGCTGTGGTTATAAAGTTGTTAGATTGCTATGTTTGCATTTGCTCCAGTGTCGTCATCATGCACAGGTCATGCATCATTTTAAAACCAGCTACATTTTGAGTGCAGAACTGTTTTTCAAACATGCATAGTCAAAAGCTGCCAAGCCTCCAATGGGAGCAGAGATCCCCTGACTCAAGTGGTTGTGGACTGCCACCGTTAAATGCTGTGTCGCCAGCGTGATGACATCACTTTCAGGGAAGACCCTGAAGTGATGGCAGGTAGCTCTAGGAATTACCAGAAACTCTACAGCTACATGGTGGAGACACCGCCTCCCCCACATACAATGTTCCCACCCTCAACTTTCCCGCCGATTGTGAGGCTCAGACTTTTAAATTAGCCTGTCAGCAGGGACCATCCTCTGTGTTAGCAGTCAGACCCCTCCCTCACACTAAAAGGGCAGTTTATGGATATGAGATATCATAAACCCCTTGCCAGAAGTCCCAGACACAACCTGGTCCCAGGTAGAGTGGATGCCAGCCGGCCCGAAGACTGGAAAGTTACCAAGACATGAGTCAGAGCAGCTCCTATAGTAATAATTGTGCTTATATACCACTCTTCTAGGCAAATTAATGCCCAACTCAGAGCGGTGAACAAAGTCAGTGTTGTTATTATCCCCACAATACTGGTTTGAAGCTGAGGCTGAGAGGACTAGCTTGCCCAAGTCCACCTACCGAGCTCATGGCAGTTGAGGGATTCGAACCAGCAGAGTTCTGATTTGCAAACCAACCAAGTGATTTGCTTTGTTATGATAATTGGTTTGGTTCAGGGTCATATGGGGGAGAACAGACGGAATTTTTTCCCAGGAGTCCATGGTGGCTGTCGGCAACCCTGCCAGCAAGCTTCCATGGCAGAGCGGGCATTTCAACTTGAATCTCCCAGTTTCTACTCTTCACCCTATTCCCTACACCTTGCTGGTATCCTAATATTTATTATTTTTAATACTGGAAAATGGTAATGGTGATCTCACTCTCCATTATTGGTCATGTTGTTTTAAAGGTTATTGCATTATTGTGTTTTTTTCCTAAGCTGACATATTTAAAAAGACAAAGTTTAAATTTTAAAAATGAATCAGAGAATTAATTAAACTGATCCCAGAGGCATCCAAGAGATGTAGAACACAGGACAACGTTTTCCTGTCCCCTGCTTCTTTTAGCTACAGGCTTGGCCTGAATGGTTAACAATTATATCCTCTTAATTTATTTCCTTGGCCTTTTTGCCAAGTGCAGAATTCCCTGCAATTCAGACCCCTTTGTCTCTGTTCCCACTACAGAGAAAAAACAAGCTCCATTACTCGGTGTGCAATGGAGATGAGCGGTGTTTAATGATTCACTGACAAGAATCAGCACACCCTGTTCTGTCACGTTTGTAACAGTAACTGTCCCCCCATTTCCAAACGCCCGATTTCTAGAAGAAAGCCTTGCGCTCTTATGGGCTGCATGGGATCCTTCGGATAGGGTTACGGAGGAGTCCCTTTGCCACAATTCCACCTGCTAAGTAATTGTTTCTGAAACACGATCGCCTCCTCCAGCACCGTTATCACCTCTGCCATCATTCTAAGCATATCGCTAAAGGGCTTCCAACAGTACAGTACCATGCCTAGAGAAAGTAAGATTCAAAACCAAATGCACAAACAGTGAAACCCTATGCACAGTTACTCCCATCTAAGCTTATTGAAATCAATGGGCTTAGATTGGAGTAACTCTGCTTAGGATCTCATTGCAAGCTACCCCCCCCCCCAACACACACTCACCAAAAATCACATATGTCCTTGATAAGTATTGTAACTTACAAAATATTGTGGTGAACTGAGTGGAACTGAAGAAAATCGTTTGAGATGTGCAAAGTTTTGTTTATACAGCTTCCATGTACAGCAGGGCTATACATTTACAACTGGAAACGGAGGCTTTTCTGTGATGGCACCTCTACAACTATGACATGTCTTCCTCATAGCAGTGATCCTGTCAACAAACATGTCCAGTTTCACTGAGACATGATAATATGAGAGGTGATATGATAACCATCTTCAAATACTTGAGGGGATGTCCTTTAGAGGATAGCACAGAGTTGTTTTCCGTTGCCCCAGAAAGTTGGACCAGAACCAATGGGTTGAAATTACTATTATATATAGGATACAGAAGAGAAAAAAAAGGAAAGGGGAGCAAAAATTAAAAAGAAACTTCAGCTACATATTACAAGGACTAACAAAATACAATAAGCATATGACTCTTTTTTTAAAAAAATTATTATAACAAAAAAAGAATACAAAAAAGGAGGGATAAAGGAAGGGGACAAGACTCTTAAAATATAACTTTCAAGCATATCGCATAATATACTCAGAACTCATAATCTCAAAAATCTTTATTTTTAAATAAATGAATTCATATTCAGTGGGAGGGGAACCATTTTAGTTTGCTGAAGCAGCAAAAGAGTTTTGCGGCACTGTTCTGTATTTGGACTGTTGGAGCCACTGTAGTTTTGGGGGATGGAGCCACTAGTTCTCAGAGCTGAGACAGCCTATGAAGTGACAGTTATGGCCAGTTATGGCTACGGTCATTGTTCCCTGTTACTGGTTATTTGTTAAATAAATGTTGATTATTTGAAGCACTGAAGTTGCCGTCCAGCCTCAATACATATTAGGCCCCTTAACAAATAACAAATTTCTTTTGGCATAAGCTCCATTGGTAACTATTCCCCCACAGCCCTACTGTTGCTTGCTGCTGCCAACTGAACATAAACACATCTTGCATCTGACAAGAGTTGCTGCCATGTTAAATTCACTGGTCTTCAAGAGGCACCACAAAGCTATTTTGTTATTTTTAAAGAGAGGAATGCTTTCCATACATGGTCATTCGATTTTTTTCAAAAAGCCATGCTCTTTGGAGTACTGTGTTTTTAAGCACATCCATATTAAGAAAACAGGTCCCTTGAATTGTTTGCAAGAACAAGCAATCACTTTGTAGAAGCACTGGGCAAAATATAGGCATCCCATATATGTGTGTGGTCGGGAACTTTACCTTGGCCTCCAGAACTCTGTTGAGAGCGGGTTATAGAACCGTTTTAAATGAAGTAAATAATGAATTCATCAATGTGAATCTAGCCCATGAAGGGCTGCTCCTTGAGATCAAAACTGCTGGAACTTGGGAGGGTAACCAGTAGGCGAGAGTATCACGAGCAAAGTCAATAACCAAAGAACCTCGTGAAAACTAACTAGAACCAAGAGTTAGCACAATGATATACTACAATTAAACAGTAATAGTAAAGTGCAATTTACAAGAATATTCACTATGTAATTCACTGTATTAACAAGCACGCACGAAAGGAGACCCCGGCAACGTAAAACCGTTACAATTCATTAACATGGACTGTGAAAATTCATATAAAGTGCTAAGTGCTTAAGCCTATGACCATACAATTCAAAAATCATTGACAGCTGGTACAACATGTACAACAAACATACACTGAAAATGCTAGGTGCTTAAGCAAGAAAACTGTTCATATCATCGTGGAGCTCTTACACAAGAGCATGTATGTCCATGAGTAACCCGTTGGCGGGTCTACGCGGTGTAGCAGCGAGGCGGAGGGGTCCAATCAACAAAAAGCCATCTGATGGATGGACCGGTTCCTATACAAGAAGCCGTTTCAATTCTTTCTCAAAGATGGCAAAAGCAGGTACTGACGCTGGTCCTATTCAAAGTCTGCATTGATAACAAAAATATTCTATCGACTTGTGTAATACAAGCAGTCAATATTATGTTACAATTTAAAACAATACTTACATTTCAGTTCCACAGGTTAACAAGCATGTCAAACCCTCTCCTTCAAATGATGGTAATACAGTGCGTGAAACACAATTCAGAGCAGTCATTTTATACAAGCACTAACTAATCACAAGTTAAAGAGACATACCAGCCGAGGATGAGCTCCATTAAAGGAAACAAGAGTAATCATTATTGGTGTTCAGACCCCCAGGGGATAGGGTTTGTAATTTGTAATTCCAGGACGTTTCTTTCCTGTGGATGTCAATGACAATAGACTCCAGGGACTTAACTTTAGATGTATAAAGAACTGTGTATCTAAAGTCATTTTCATTATGTCCAGCCTCTAGAAAATGATTAATGGGAGGGTACAGTCCCATTATTCAGTGAAAACTGGAAGTGATGTCATGATGACATCAGGGGGACACTGTAAGATGTACAAAAACTCTGGTTAAAACCATAGAATTTTTGGCAAATCGTACAGTGTCCCCCTGACATCATCATGACATTAACTCATTTTCCAGTGGCTGTGACGTGTGCTGGGGCAATGTAGATGCCCCCCCCATTTCCTGCCCTTTTCTCCCACTGTCCTTTCAGATGCCAGCAGGATTGGCTTTGGGTGATGTGAAAGATTTATATATCTACCAAAAGTTTTATATGTCACCTATCCTTATGGCTTAATACGGCTAATAAGTCACAATTAAAGCATACCCATTTAAAACCAATATAATAAAACCTCAAATGCCCCCTTCTCCCTAAAGATTCCTGCAGACTATACCTGATTGGAAGCTCAACAATCAGCACAAAAAAAATAATAATTGGGTGGGGGATTTGGTCCTTTTTTTTGACAGCAACTGCCCCACAGAGTTGTTATTCCTTTTGAAGGAGTTAATAGAGAAATGTTGTCTGTACACAGTATGACAATGGACATTGGAAAAGGAAGTATGTGGTTTTTAAGAAATAAGAATGGCTGTGCTCAGGTATATCATAAAGGAAATAGAAGGGTTCAGAATGAAGCGTTCTAAGAAAATGTGCTTTTGCGGTAAGGCTTGCAGACGTGTGTGCATGCTAATGTTTGACATACTATATAAGGTATAAAACAAATTGGAGTAGAGGGGCTTCGCTATTAGAGTAATGGGAGATGTAAAGTAAGGCGGGACTTCTAGGCGAACACCGGAAAGCTGTAACTCCCAAGTACCTCAGCCAATGAGGGAAGGGAGAGGGAAACTGCGGACAGGATAGGGCATAAAATCTGTCTATTATTAGTGATGATTTACAAGTATAAAACAATGTGTTTGCTTTCAAAAGACAGGCTGGTTGGAAGCTGCTGACCTGTCTCCTTTCTTGTACTGTACAATAAAGCTGTTTTAGTTGGATACTTTGGTCTCGGCATTCTTATGCTTTAGAAAAGACTATACCTTACTTCCAATGCTTTAAACAAAAATCTAGGCTGTTTTTACCCTTGGTTGATTAGCAGCTTCGCCTACAGTCTTACCTCTTGTTTTTTGGAGAACAACAATCTCTTTAAGTATCGGCTGCATAGCTGCCTCTTGTATTGCAGCCTTCTCATTCCCCGAGAGCTTCCCTTCTGAAGGATCTGTGTGTTTATGCCTCAAATTGGCACCTTACCAAGAAGTGCTAACAAGTGGCGATGCAGAAAAGAATGTCAAGCACGCGTTTTCTTTTGCTTTCCAGAAAGGTTTGGAGCTGGACAGTCCCCTGCCCCCCAAGGCTGCCACTCAAGTTGTAAGCGGCTCAGGAGTGTGAATTCATGGCAATCCAATAATGTGGAAGCAATGGAGGGGAACAAAGAATGAATCTTACAATGGACCTAGAGGTTTGTGACCTACTTTTCATCGACATGGAGAGCCTGTCTCTGGGCTGTGCCACTGCAAACTACATCGTTTTGGCAAATCGTAGAGCATCATCTGCCCCATCGTCATGATGTCACTTCCAGGTTTTTGCCAGAAGTGAACATTGTGTGTTTGTGCAACGTTGGTGCAGCTCCTCCCTTATTTTCCTCACAGAAGCACTGGCAGGGAAAAGAGGGAATGACCAGGAGGGCTCCCACTATAGCAAGAGACCTGGACCTTCTGGACCAACCCAGATGTTGGTTTACCACTTCCGTGGCCCTTCTGTTTTTATTCTCTCCCCCTCCTTCCCCATTCCAAGGAGATCTAGGAGGACACAGCAATCTCGCAGCTATAGCTGTGCTAAGATGTTGCAGTAAAAAATAAAGAGGTGTCTTGTGCAACCTTAAAAATGAACGTGCCTTGCCTTTATACCAACAGCAGCTTCTTCGGAAGCAAGGAGTAGATCCGCAACTATGCAGATCCGCTGTGAGGATTCATTCATTGCATCGGAAGAGTGTGCTCTAGTCAAGAACAGATGAAATAAAAACTATTTTAGGCTTTAAGGCAGGGTTGCCAAGCTAGGCAATTGGCAGGAGGGTTGGGAGAAGACACTTTGGGGTTACGACATCACCAACATCACAACATCACTTCCTGGAAGGGCCACCAGGTCTATCGGGGGGGACAGGGGATCCCCTGCTCCCACCCTTCGCCCCCACCACCACTCACCTGGCCAGTGAGGGGGAAAGGTGGGGGAACAGGCCTCCTGGGCGCGCTCCCGGGGCAGTGTGATGACATCCCTCCCGGGAGTGACATCATCACGCCACCCCAGGAGTGTTCCCACACTTCACAGCGGGCCAATTTGGGCCCCAAATAGGTCTGTTTGGGGCCTAAATCAGCCCACTGTGAAGAGCAGGAGTACTCCTGGACCCTGTACGATAACATCATTTCCCGGAAGTGACATCATCATACCACCCTGGGAACATGCATGCAAAGATGACAAGAAAGATGAGTGCCAGGTTCCCCGCTGCCGGGAGGGTAAGAAAACTTGGCAACCCTACTTCCAAGTACAACCAGGAAGTGACAAAGAGTAGCTCTAGGAATTGCTGGAAATTGTTTGTGGTAATGAAGCTTGCAGGTGGGAGGTCTCCAGCCATAGCAGGAGGCCTGACAAGCCTACGCCTTTTCTTTAATGAGAGTGACTTCTGAATAATGAAAAGTATCCAAAGCTTCTCGCTCTCTCCCCCTCCCCCAATTTCCAAGTTTTGTTCTGTTCTAGAAAGAGAACGTGGTCTAGGAAGAGCATCGGAAATGAAGCTACCAACCAATCAGCACACGCAAAAACCTTATAAAATATTTTTAAAAGGCCCAGAGCAGATCTTTTCACAATCTTTTCCTGGCTTTTCTAGGGGAGATACTGTTCAAGCAGCAGCAATAAAACAAAGAGCAGAATAAATCATAAATATCCAGAAAGTAGTATTACAGGAGCCTTTAAAAAAGAAAAAAACCTAGAGTCACAACAGCAAGAGTGAGATAATTAAAACCACTCCAGACAGCCTAAACGGCTTGGGGAAAGAATGTCTTTTCCTGGAATCTAAAAGATTACAGACTGGGTGCTGAGCACACTTCAATGAAGAAGGAGTTCCAGATGGCCCTCTCCCTGGTAACCATCAACCTAGCCTCATAGGGTTACCAAGTCTCCCTGGCAAGTGGCAGGAGGGGTGTGGTACTCAGAGCCAAACTAAAAGTGACATCTTACACAGGTTGGACACTAGTCGGCTTCCCTCAAGTTTTGATGGGAAATGTAGGCATCCTGGTCTTGCAGCTGTAATGGAGAACCAAGCTGTAAAACCAGGATGCCTACATTTCCCATCAAAACTTGAGGGAAGCCGACTAGTGTCCAACCTGTGTAAGATGTCACTTTTAGTTTGGCTCTTACTGGTATTCTTCCTGCTCCCAGCCTGTGCATGAGGAAGTCCCTTCCAGAAGAGATGTCATCATGCTAGCTGTAGGAGTGCTCCAGGGCTTTGCATGGGGCCAGTTCTTTAAGAATCTTTCTGTTTGGGGCCACAATCAGCCTTCGGCACAGCATCTGGAAGTCATGTTATCATCACACCCAGCCAGGAGCACACACACTTCAGATTTGCCCAGGTTGCCCTCTGGTGGTGGGCAATTGCTGCTCAGCTTGCCACCTTTTGCCAGTCACCAGCGATCAGCAGGTAGGGGGGGCAAACCACAGGGAGTTTGCCCACCAGTGTCGGGCAACTGGGAACCCTAGCCCCAGAAAGAGCCAGTTTGGTGTAGTGGTTAAGAGCGGCAGGACTCTAATCTGGAGAACCAGGTTTGATTCCCCACTCCTCCACTTGAAGCCAGCTGGTTGATCTTAGGTCAGTCACAGCTCTCTCAGAGCTCTCTCAGCCCCACCCACCTCACAGGGGGATTGTTGTAAGGATAATAACACACTTTGTAAACCGTTCTAAGTGGGCATTAAGTGGTCCTGAAGGGTGGTAGATAAATTGAATGCTATTATTATTATCAGCATGGGGTCACACTGAGCCGGATCTCTGATGATAACCTCAGCTGTACGGTAGGCACATGCCGAAGATGGTACCACAGTTCTTGTCCATGAAGGACTTTGCAGGTCAACACAGTTTTAAATTGTGTCCTAAAGCAAACCAGCAACCAACGTTAAGCTTTCAAAGACTAGTGAGCTGTGTCTGTCCCCTTTAATTCAAACCTGCTAGCAGTCTAGCCCCCACCACCCCCACATGTTGAAGCAGCTGCTTTGTGTATTGCTGTGTATTTTGATTCCTACCCAAGACTCTGTTTTAAATGCATTCTTGTAGACATTTTATTGCTTTCATCAGTTTACAGTTCTCTCTGCAAACAGCCTGGACTACATCCTTTGTTTTATTGTTTGTTTTTAAAGTGTGGTATAGAAATATGAAAAATAAATTAGCGTGTTTAGTTAGTGTTTATTTTAGGCAAAGAGCCAGAAAGGCTGATTTACATTTTAAAAAATAAGTCAAAGAGGAAAGAATCATGCCATCAAATCTGCTCGAGTACCCTCAGAAGTACTTTACTGGAATCGCCTGCCCATGGAACTTGGAGTGGGAGAAAAGAGCAAGCAAAAAGAACATCCGGTTTGCCCCAAGAAGAAAATGGGAAAGAAAGAGTCAGAGACACTTGCAGTGGAAGTTGATCAAACTGTGCTATATTTGAACCACCTTACAAAACAAGTAAAATGACAGTGTGTGTTTTCATTCCAGACAAATATTGATTGATATGCACAAAATTATCTGCACCGAAGTCCTGTGACTTCTTTCGAATGGCTGGGATACATTCAAAACAGAAATGCGCCAGTCCCACAGTCACCCACATCCGAGAAAGAAAGCGGCTGTCGTTTTGTGAAATACATGAAGAGGTTATTCATACTTCCTCGTAAGGCCTTAGGAACTGCATGTATCGCGAAGGCACCAGAAAAACAGCCCCAAAGAGGGGTCCCATTACGTGTCAGAGCTAGACCTGGCATTTGAACAGAGGCAGAGGCGGTGCTGGCGTCCCGTGCAGGAATCGCAGCAATTGCCAAACAAACAAAATAAAATCAAAGCACCATTCAAGAGTGTATATCAACACCTGGAAATCAATAAGGTGGGAGGAGAAGAAAGAATCGGGAAAGACCCACAGCTAGACACATTCTAATCGAACTAGTTCTGGATGTCAGCACTGGCACAAAGAGTGCAGCGGAGTCTGAAATCAGCTGCCAATGTATGCAGAGGGACTGTGCTTCGAGCCAAACTAGATATTCCAACAGCAGGCGTGAGGACAGAAGCCCCAATCTCTGCTGAACAGCTGCAAAGGAGCAAGGAAGTGGCATGTTTTGCAGGGAAATGAGAGGCGGGGTCCTTTTCTGTCCCATATTTTCCCCTCTAATCTTCCTCCAGGGGCCCACTCACACAAAACTGAGAGAGCAATCCTGGGCAGATCTATTCACAGTCCTACTTAGGGCTACTCCATAGGGCTTACTCCTCGGAAAGTGTTCTTGGGCTTGGACTATGGGTCTTCGGAAATCCTGGCTGTGGGGAGGAAGTTGTGGGAGGAAAATAGCAGGTGGGGGGTTAAGTAACCCCCTCCCCACTTCAAGCCCCCTCCCGACCCCTTGCTGGTTCTCCCCATTTCCAGTTGTGTCCTCCCCTAGCCACTTTCTAATTGTCACATCGCAGCAAAACCTCCATCTGGAACTCTGGCTAAATGAAATCGGGGGGGGGGGAGCAGCAGGTAGAAATAAGGTGAAATGTCCCCCTCCCCACTTCTTTCTTGCAAACCATGCCCTCTCCGGGCACTTTCTCAAGATTCCAGACCCACATCTGCTGTCAGATGTCTTAATTGGTCCTCATTCGATGCCAAGCTGAGGACACCAGACAACAGACCGAGGCGCTTTCGCTGCCCTGGAGGTTTGCTCCATTTTAAGAGCTTCCCTGCTCTGACCTGGATAGCCCAGGTGAGCCTGATCTCGTCAGATCTCAGAAGCTAAGCGGGGTTGACCTTGGATGGGAGACCTCCAGCGAAGTCCAGGACTGCAAAGGCAGGCAATGGCAAACCACCTCTGATAGTCTCTTGCCATGAAAACCCCACCAGGGGTCGCCATAAGTCAGCTATGACTTGAGGGCACCACACACTGCCCATAGGCATTCCCTTTCCACGCGCACCACCGTTCCCCTCATTTGTCAAGCACAAAGCCCCTTGCATCCATTTTCCCCCCAGCTTCAGATGGGAGGGGGACACATTCTCATCTTGCAGTCTAGGGCAGTGTTTCAGTGCAACAAATTATTAAGAACATCTGCAGCATCGGTTTGGATTTTGCATCCCCCCCCGTAAGATTCAACATTAAACAGCTGGCAATGAGATAAGCAGGGTTTGGAGGTGTGGGGCACCCCTGCCAACGTTCTTCACTGACTTGGGAAGGGGAAACTCTCCCTTGCTCCATCCAGTTTGTAGAGTGACTCATCCCTTCTAGACCTGAACTGTCTTATTGCTTTGTTCTCGGAACTTGGCAAAAACCTCAATGAAATGGCCTTATTCTTCATGCACCAGCATGAAGACACCCTGGGAGAATGCCAATCTGTGCTGACACCCAGCCAGTTGTGCACAGCCAGTGCAAGATACTTAAATCAGCATTTTGGCCTTTCTTTTCAAGGTATCCGACATGATTAGCAGTGGTGTCTAGACAGAAGTGGAATTCAGCACATGACAGTAGGGTGCACATGTGTGGGGCGATCCATGCTCACAGCATGAGCAACCCAAAATCAACATTCCCCAGCCTTTTTCTCTGGCTGTCAACCACTGGTGTGGTTGGGAAAACCAACTTTCCATCTTAATCATATGGCACGCCTTCTAGGGTCCATTGTAGAGAAGTTAACAAGAAAGTCTGGTTTAGTCCATCAATTAACCTGCCCTACAATTCTAGGAAGATGTCACTGCAGAGCAACTTGGGGAAGAACTAAATTTTACCGTTTTCCTCAAGTCCTCTCCAAATTCATGCAATCAAATGTATATTGCAAATTCTGTGCTAGGCAGTCAGTCTTAAGTATGAATGGGCCCAATTCAGACTGAAACTACGATACATAGGGTGAAGAGGCTGATGCCTTCCCCTCGTACTGTTTTCCTGACCTGAAACAACCAGGTGGGGCATAAATTGCCCCTTTGGGGCAATTAATGTGCACTCATGGGGTAGATCTAAGTTTCCCCAATGGGGTAATGAGAACCCACAGAGCAATTTTGGTCAAGACAATAGTGTGTATAGGGGGGTAGTCTTATGCCTCCTCTCTTGAAACGTGGTCCCAATCCAGATCAGGCTTGCATAAAACTCACAATGCAAATTTGATCACGCAGACTTGGGGAATGCATGAGGAAAACCTATTATGTAATTAGGCTCCTCTTTGAAGCTGAGTAACTGGTATACAGTGATATAAATCCAGCAAAGCTGAATGTTTTTGCGAATTTATTCTGCTTGTCTAGTGGTTTCCACAATTTCTTCTGCTGGCAACTGAAAGGAGGTCTAGAGGAACCTGAAGGCTCATCTTCTGAGCCACAGGGTCAAAGGTCTCCGTGGGGTCTTCTACAGTGGCTTGCACCCTCTGAGGCGACCACTGCAAAACCTCAGACATCCTTTTCTAAGACTTCTTTGGCACATGCAGAGATCTCAGGGGAAGGCTGCAGCCTCGTCTCTCATACCCTGCCAAGCTTTGTAGACAGTTAAAAGAACCTTGGAGTTTCTCTGGCAACTAGAGCGAAACTGGGGCAGCAGGGAAAGCAGCTTTTCAAGAAGGTATTTGTGCATTTGATGCCTTTGGACCGGTTCAGTCATCGGGCCAAAGCATGATTAAGGAAGTGACATGGTTTGACGTGATGTTTGAATTCTGGCAAACCAGAAATTACTCTTTTGACATGGGGTGTGCCTACTGTGGAGTGGTGTAGACTTGTCTGAACGATAGACCACAGGTGTCTGAATTAAGCCTGTTGTAGGAGCAGAATCCACCAGAGAACAAGACCAGAAAGACCTAAGACAGGGACCCACCATCACAGCTGCACCTGACACTGTGAACAGTCAGACATAACCATCTTGGACCGCCTTGGAACTTCAGACCTTTCCTCCACGGGCTCGCTCTCTCTTTCTCAGAAGCAGACACCTGAATTACTGTTCCAAAGTTGCCCATCCCAAGACATAAGCCCAGCTGCCAAGATGGAGAGGTCAGAGTGTCAAAATACCCTGAAGAGCGGCTGCCCGTCAGAGCAGACAATACTGACAGTGACAGGCCAATGGCTGGACTCAGTATATGGCAGCTTTGTGTTTCAAGTTAGTAGGATCTGTGTTTGGGTTCAGTTCCCCACTCTGCTAATGATGGTTGCTGGGAGACTTGGGGCCAGTAATTCCCCCTCACTCTGATCTCCCTCACAGGGCTGTTGTGAAGGCAAGGTGGATGTACTCCATTACTCTGAGCTTCTTTAAAGAAGGGTGGGGTTAAAATGACTAGAGGGAAGACTGAGATGTGACTTGTAAAAGCAGTGTAAGAATCAGGCCAGAAGGTAGAGGAAACCTGGTTGAACGGGCTCTCAAAGTCTCAAACACTCCTCTCAGCACATCGCCACGATACATCCGGCAAACGCCTGCCTGTTCTCCAAGCACTGGGCAAGCAGATGGAGAAAGAAAGGAAGCACCATAGATAAATGTGGCGTGTCCTTCATAGCGAGTAGCTCTGAAGGACATCAGAAGAACCCTGCCGGATCAGACCAGCGGTCCACTCAGTCCAGCATCCTGTCTCACGTGACGGACCATCAGCTGCCCTGGAGAGCAAACAAATGGGGCACAGAGGCCTTCCCCTGATGCTAAGGGTGAGCGCGATGGATTTCAACTTCTACTTCTAAAATCAATCGATGCCTGTTGGGATCAGCTGCATCTCTTTCATATCACTTAAATGGATGGTTTGGTGGTTGCTCTTCTCCGTACCAGCCTTGTGCGGCCAATTTCATGTGCTAGAAGGGAAACCCTTTGCTCTGCCACAGGGCCTGGACTACTTTGGGTGCAATTTCCCCCGGTGCGAGAGCTGCCAGAGATGCCCAGCCACCGGCTCCTGAGTAACCCCTGCTTTTCTTCCTTCTCCTCTTCCTTCCTACCTCTGGTATGCTACATAAACATAAGAGCACCATGAATGCGCCTTCAGACGCAGAAGGAACAAGAGGAAGTGAGTCGCTGGAGGAGAAGTGTAAGGCTAAATCTGCACTTCAGGTCAACCTGCAATCTAGGATCAGCCGGGCTCTCATTGCCAAACACATGCCTTCTAACTGGGCTTGTTCTCTAACACAAATTACCCCCGCAAAGAAGATAGACCTCCCTGTTAACCCCCGCATCCAGGTATTTATTAAAGAGAATCATGCGCGTTGGCAATAGAGAGAAAATAAGCAGTCAAGGCCCTTCTGGGATGTTCATTGTCTTTACCCATCCCGACAGTCCATGTAGTTGCCTTTGATCCAGTAACAAATCTGTGCATACTTCAGGGGCGTGATGCGGACAGCCACGTTGAAATCCTGGGGAGAGCCGTTGGTGTCTACCCACTGGTGCCCTGAAAATATCCCAATAATTTTACGTTCCCATCTGTGGTTCGGTCTCTTCCACATTCGCACGTAAACACCGGAACCACTGGCTCCCGGCTGAGCGTCACACTGCTGATACAAGAGATCGAAGGTTTCGTCTTTGACGTCACAGAAACGGTAAACCAGATTTCCAGGCCGATCGTTGTCATAGCCGGAGAAATGAATCCTTCCTCCGGGCAACTGTCTTGCTGGTGGACTCACGCCTATATTCATGAACTTTCTTTTGTGAGGCTTCTTCAGTTCCAACAGCGCATAGTCATAATCCATGCCAATGTCATTGGCGTTCCCTTTTATCCATCCTTTGGGAACATGTGTCCGCTTCACACGGATCCACTGGAATTTCATTCTTTCGGGTTCTGAGGAGCTGCTGATATTTGCTCCTTTGCTACCGTCTTTCAGCTTGGGCCTTAGAAATCCCACTCGTAGTTTTTTGGCTCCCTTGACATAACTTTTGCCATCATGAATGCAGTGAGCTGCCGTTAGGACATGCTTCTCAGCCACCAACGTTCCAGTGCAACCTGTGGACAACTTCACGGAAGTGGAAAACGGGTAGTTGAGCAAGAAGTCCTTGCCAAAAATATTAAACCTTGTATCATATCCATAGATTTGCCTCTTTGTCCGAGATCTGCTCGGCGCCCCTGCATTGCCGCTAGTAATGATGTAGATGCCAACTTCCGTCTCCGTACGGGAACCATTGGAGTACAAAGTTTCATAAGAAAGATAGTCTTTTACCTCTTCATAAGTTGGTAATGGGGAACGCTTGTGGCAAGATGGGTCGCAAGGTGAGACCACTTCTAATTTGGCTTCTGCATCAAACTGCGGTTTGTCCAAATTGACAGTCAACTGTGGCACAACGACTGGAACCTTGTAAGAAGGCCAGGTGGGCTTCCAATGAGAACTGGAGGATATCACACCTTCCACGGTCCACAGGAGAAAGATAAGAGCTGGCAGGCCCACCATGCTGACCGTTGATCTGCAAAACAGAAGTGAGGTTCTTGTTACTAATGTTTAAAAGATTAATGCACAATGCAAATAATACCTTGGTAGAAATGCAAAACTGAGCACCACAAATTTATATTGGCTTGGATTTACTTTGAGTCAAAGAATCTGGGAGCTGGATCCAATGACTCTCTTCTGCTTCCTTCAAGGGAGAAAATTTTCCTCCAATGGAGATTTCTTTTTCCTGAAGGAGAAAGACTTCCTCTGATTGAGAAAAATCTTTGTAAAGAATGACTTGGTGCAAGGGAATCACAGGATCCAGCCCCTGGGCACTGTAGTTTGCTGGATTCTATTTCCTTCTTCGCCCTTCACAAAACTACAATTCAACAAACAACAGGATTTGAGCCCAGTGACACTTCAGAGGCCAACAAAACTTTTAGGGTCTAAGCTTTTGAGAGTCAAACCTCTCTTCTTCAGATACTGAAAGCTTAAATCCCGGTTCTCCTCAATCTCAGGGCCAAGCTACAAGTGATGAATGGCACTTGAACAGCAAGTGAACAGACTCACGTGTATTCCTCCCTGTTCACTTGTGCTCCACTTGCACTCCATTTGATCAAGTGGAGTGCAAGTGAACAGGGAGGAATACACGTGAGTCTGTTCACTTGCCGTTCAAGTGTCATTCGTCACTTGTAGCTTGGCCCTATGAGGAAAGTGTTCCCGAGCACCTGCTACCAGAGACCCTTTAACTGGAGATGTCACAGCCGGAACCTGCAACCTTCTCCATGCAAAGCATAGAGCTTTAGTGCTAGAAGGGGTCTTACAGGCCATTCAGTCCAACCCCTGCTTAATGCAAGCGATCTACCACTGAGTTACGGCTCCTCCACTGCAGACATGATGATACTCAGAACAGCTGTGCAGCGAGTCTCTCTTTCTCAATCTTAGTTTCTCATGCATGAACACGTGAAGCTGCCATACAGTGAATGAGACCATCAGTCTATCAAGGTCAGTACTGCCAACTCAGGCCGGCAGCGGCTCTTCAGGGTCCCAGGTGGAGGTCTTTCACATCACCTGCTACCTGATCCTTTTAACTGGATTTGTGGGCGATGGAACTTTGGACTTTCTGTATGTAAAGCAGAGGCTGTACCACTGAGCCATGGCCCATGCCCTTCTCACCTGGAAAGTGAGAAAACGGATGTTATGACAGGTAGAATAACTGCAGGCAGAATAATTAAAAGGTTGTAATTGTCAATCTCCATATTTGGAAAAAGAAAACTCACTGAACCATGCTGAGGTCAATGCCCAAAGTAAGCTGATCCAGCACTCCTACCAGGCTCTACTTAATGAGTTACTTTTTAACAGGACCCAGGTCGAATAGCACCTTAAAGACCAACTCAATTTCCAAGGGATGAGCTTTCGAGAGTCCAGGCTCCCTTGAAACTTGTTAGCAAGACGCGTCCCTTGGCTGAAACAAACAGACCAAGATGAGAGCAGAGTAGAAGTTACACGATCTTGTTTATTCGGTTCTTGAGGTCAAAGGCATCTTTTCTCCGCAGGTCCAAGGGGAGACTTCGGCTTGGGAGAACATACAATCCCTTTCATATTAGCATGGGGAAGGGGGGAGAACAATTGCTACTGCAGTGCTGAGCGGGGCTAGAGGAGAATTTACAGCCTCTGTCTTCCACAGCAACTTGCAAACCCAGACTGGAATCCAATTCCTTCCTTCATCGTACGTAGTTCAACTGGCACATTAGGAACTATGGGCAGTGAACTTCCCAGCAGCAGAGAACAGCAGGCAATAGAGCAGTGTCACGAAAAATGTGGAACTTGGGTTTATTTGAAAATTAGCCAGGCAGCTGAAGCATAGCAGGAGCCAAAATGTACTCTTCAGGAAGAAGGGCTCCCTGCCCCCCTCCCACCACTCTCATAAAGATTATTCAAACAAATCAGGGCTATTAGATACAGTTTATGCATATTTAAACCCTGCTGGGGTTAAACCAATAATGGCTGGAGCAGCTTAGCGTCATTCTTGGAATACCTCAAGTATGAAGAGAATACAACCAGGCCCTATAAGAGGTGTCCGCAGCTGTCGAAATGAATAATTGTATCCCAGTCTTTTGTCAGACCGGGCAAACATCACAGTGTATTCTAGTTCTACCTGGAGCGATGTTACTTACAGATCTTTCAGCATTTAAAGGTGTAAACGTGACAACAGGCCTGCAAGGTAGGCCAACAGTAGCATTCTTGAGTTGCGGACTGGAGACTGCAGCTGAGACACAATTGTTTGCCTAGGGTACCTAGCCCACTTCAACAAAGGAGTGTTACCATGCCCTAACTCTCAAACTGGAGGGGATTTTTAGAGCATCCCTTTGACTTCCTCCTTGGATCATTCTCCTTTTCTCTTCTTCTGTGACTCCCCTACTATTTTTACAACCTGCTTTGCCCCAGTCTTTCAAAGTCAAAGAGGTGCCCAACCTCGCACTCACACCAGTGCCATTTTTCCTCCATATCTCCTGACATCCCTCCACGCCATCACACACAACATGAATCCCAGAATTACAACCGATCTCCAGGCCACAGAGATCCACAGAGAAAATGGCTGTGTGAAAGGTGGGATCTCTGGTATTATACCCCGCTATGATCCCTCCCCAAACCCCACCCCCTCCAGGCTCCTCCCCACAAATCTCTAGGAATTTCCCAGCTGGAAGCTGGCAACCCTAGTTCTTCCTCTAAGGAGGTGAGGGCAGCATACAGTGCTCTCCATTCCCCATTCTGCGTATAATCTTTTTTTTGCGGGGCTCACCTCGCATTCAAGGTCATATTCCTTTCAAGTAAATATGGTCATTTCTGTCATCTTTTGGGAGGGGCATAAATAGAAAACAGAAATTATAATGTTACCAGAAAACAAAACAAGGCATACTGTCTGGATTTAGAAGCAGTCTTTGTACAGCCACAGAAAAGTTGGCTTTTTAACTTGACACTGAAACCGTCAATCTCTTTGCCTATGTGTTGCCGTCACAGAGGATATCACATTTGTTGCGGGCAGAATTAGTTGTCTTGAAACCATAAACACATCCTTGAAAAGATATGGAGATAGTCTACACCGGAATGGCCATTATCTAATACTGGGCAGACATAACATCTTCACATGACATAGTTCTTAAAAGATGTTTGCAGTGGGTGAAACTTTGACTTAAAAAGCATTCCACTCATACTAAAAAGAGAAAATATTCCTAGGAATTTCCCCCCACCGAATCACCCAACAACACTCACTGTTAGCAAGCTGGAAAGCCCTTTGTGGCACATTAGTTCAATATATTCAGCTCATTAGCATGTATTTACTCAGGGGAGATTACCAATGAAACCTCTTACAATCGCAAAGCTAATATGCAAACAGAATAGGAAGCTTGCTTAGATAATATCTGGGGGAAACTGCATTCACATCTGCCAATGCAAGCATTTTTAAGTGCATCGTTTATTTTTGCTGCTTATGAGATTTGATGCAAGTCCCTTTTTGGCTTTAGAATTAGCTATCTCCCTTTAGTAGTAGGGATGGAGCAATTTAAAGCTCATTCTCCGTCTTGCAATAGTACAATTGCATCCAGCAGAGGGCAGCAGAAAGGTTTTTGCTTTAACTCTCCAGCCGTCTGCACAGAAAACACATCTTCAGAAAAAGAGACCAGGATAATCCCAGATCTTCTAAACTGGGCTTTCCATCCACCAGCACATCAAATGTGCTTTCCCTCACCTTTAAAAAAGCCGAATGCGGTGCCTTCCATGGTCATAGATCCAGAGGAGTTAGCTGTGTTAGTCTGTAGTAGCAAAATAGTCAAGAGTCTAGTAGCACCTTTAAGACTAACCAATGACGAAGAGAGCTGTGGCTCTCGAAAGCTTTTGCTACAATAAAGTCGGTTAGTCTTAAAGGTGCTACTGGACTCTTTACTATTTTTAAAAAGCTGGCATGGACTTCCTGAAGATAGCTTTTCTGTGCTTGTCAGTTTTTTAAAAAAAAATATACAACTAAGAGGGATGAAATAGAAGCATATATCTACAATTATGGACTGGGGACAGAGATAAAAAGTGTATTTATACCTTATTACATTTTGTCCTGCCCTTCCTTTTTGAAGGGTGGAATCAATGAGACCTACCATTCTATCCTCATAACAACCCTGTGGAGTAGGTTAAGAGTAAATGAACTTAGGAGCCTCGCCTTCTCCCCTCAATTCATTATCACAAGCTGTTTGATGGCTAGTTGCTTCTGCAGGGACGGACAAATTCATACAGCATAATTCTATTAACACCCTGACCTAGACAGCCTAGGTGAGTTTAATTTTGTCAGATCTCAGAAGCTAAGCAGGGTCGGCCTTGGTTAGTAATTGGATGGGAGACCTCCAATGAAGACCAGGGTTACAGAGAGGCAGGCAATGGCAAACCACCTCTGTTAGTTTCTTGCCATGAAAACCCCACTAGGGGTTGTCACAGTTCTCTTCTTCAGAACTGTGATTCTCGAAAGCTTACGCTACAGTAAAGTTGGTTAGTCTTAAAGGTGCTACTGGAATCTTTTTGATTTTGCTACTACAGACTCACACGGCTAACTCCTCTGGATCTATGATTTCAGGGCACTCTTCACTACACAGTTCTATCAACATCTGTTTGCTAGGATTGTTCAGAGGTAGTATATCTGTGAATACCTGAGACATTCCCGAAGTCTTTGGCTATTCATTAATGGGACATTTGCATGTTCCATATTTATTTATTTTAAAAGCAGAACTTCTCCCACTCACTCACCCTGGCTTCAGATGTAATATTGTATAGATGTACATGAAGGCCCATCATTATAGCCTGGATCTTCCCAGCAAGAGAACTCTGAGGTTCCATATGTCCAACATCCCTTTCCATTAGTCCATGTATAAGCCTTTTAAAAAGATGGAGGGATTTATACTGTTCTCCTGGGAGCTCCTACCTCCCAGAAGTTATACCCCACAGTCTCAAGAGAAGATTCAGAGAAAGGACTGAACATTAAGAAGAGGTGGTAATATCCACTACCATCCCACCTACCTCCAAACAGCAGTTTAGTTGCGTTTGGGCACCTGCTGCAACTATAATCTAAGGCTGGTCAAATACTGCCAACTAATAGTCAAGACTTTAAAATATTAAGGCATTGGAACTGTAACAAACAGCATGCTTGTTACTGGAACCACAACGAAGTGTTCACTAGATGGTTCTAGAGTCCTGACACGGCATCATGTAGCAAGGGGAAGGAACATCTTTGCCACCTGGATAACATTCAAGCTGAGCTTTTGTTCTGCTGTCCTGTTCCAGGCATAAAACTTGGTCTTGGCCCTTGGCTCTTACTTAGCTTGAAGATCACAGCCTTTGGCCTTGGATGAATCATAGGAAAGGCAGTGGCTTTCTGCTTGGCATACAGAAGGTCTCTGGTTCAATCCCCAGCATCTCTACTTTAAAAGACCAGGTAGTAGTTGCCATAAAAGACCTCCACCTGAGACTTTGGAGAATCACTACCAAGTCAGAGTAGACCTTGATATAGACCAAAAGTCTGGATCAGTATAAGGCAGTTTCAGGTGCTCAACCATCCCATTGACTCCAGGATCAGCCCAAGATTTGGTATGTTTATATCAAATTTTTGTACTGTTGTAAGCTACTTTGTACTGTTGTAAGCTACTTTGGACACGCATGGGAGAAAAGCAGGGTATATACATCTAACAAAATGCTAGAGCACACCAAAAAGAGCCAGTTTGGTGTAGTGGTTAAGAGCATGGGACTCTAATGTAGTGAACCGGGTTTGATTCCCCACTCCTCCACTTGAAGCCAGCTGGGTGACCTTGGGTCAGTCACAGCTTCTAGGAGCTCTCTCAGCCCCATTCACCTCACAGGGTGTTTGTTGTTCTGGAGATAATAACATACTTTGTAAAACGCTCTGAGTGGGTGTTATCCTGAAGGGTGATATATAAATCGAATGTTGTTGTTGTTGTAGTATTCCCATATGAAACGCAATGGACAATGCAGTAGCCCTGACTCTTGGGATACTTAAGGTCCATGAAATTTTGATGGCTGCCTGGGGTACATACACTTCCTCTTTCCTTTGACCCTCACCATATAATCTTATATGATGGGGAAAGAAAACAGTGGCTTTTTTCAAGCACACACACACAACACACACCATGAATCATCTTTCTGACGGGAGAGCCAAATCATAATTAGTTTTACTTTTCAGAAGGTCAGGATTTAGGAGGTGTTTCTTCCATCCCCGCTAATTAGACATCGTCCCTGCAACATACAGTACAAAAATTGCAGGAGAAGAAATCGTCTCCATTACATTTTGCAATGAAGACATTTTTTCCACTGGAGCAAATAGGTGGACTGATTAACCCCGAGGAGAGGAGAGGTTGAGAAAAAGAGCTACGGTGTATGCCAAAATATCCAAAAGAGCTTTCCTTGGCCCTCACACTTGTTAAAAACACAGGCAAGGCAGCTCAGAAGGGCTTTAAGGATTACGGAAGCCCTCAGCCCAATTTTACACACAATCCGTCTCCACTGTAGGCTGTCTGTTGGCGTTACTTCAGGGAGTTCAGGAAAGCCGCCTCTCTGGGGTCCGGTCCTTCCCAAATACCTGCTAATTTGAAGGTTACAAGAACAGACATGCTGGAAAAACTGAACCAGATTGCAACAGTGTCAGACCAAGGGTATCTGCCAACACATACACTAGACCCAGCAGGTATCTTGGCACGTCTGTGAAGCGCACCCACACGCAAAACTAATCGGATCACTGTGCTGTTCTGTGACCAGCTGGCCAAGTTACTTCAAGAGTGGCCTTATTCTTGTTTGTATTCCTCTCTCACCGTTTTATTTTATATACGGAAAAGAAATTACTGAAATGTATCGGAACTGAGCTGTTCTTTTCTGACCGGACTCGGGGCCAAACTAGATGGGCAGATTTTTATTATTTATTATATTAGATTTTTAGTCTGCCCTCCCTACCAGGAGGGCTCAGGGCGGAGTAACAACATTTCAATTTATATAAATACAGTTAAAAACAAAACAGTATACAAATGACATTAAAACAACTTTATACAATACAGCTTCTCTTCAGATGGTGATGATAAAATACTGCTTTTCAAGCCCTGGCTCATATGTAGGGTGGTGGACAGATCTTTAGTGTGGCCAGTGGGGGCCCAATCTAGCTTCCACCATATGCCTGGCGGAACATCTCTGTCTTACAGGCCCGGCGGAAAGATAATAAATCCCGCCGGGCCCTGGTTTCCTCAGATAGAGAGTTCCACCAGGTCGGTGCCAGGACCGAAAAGGCCCTGGTTCTGGTCGAGGCCAGGCAGGCCTCTCTTGGGCCAGGGACCACCAACAGTTGTTCATTTGTTGGACGAAGTATCTTCTGGGGTACATATGGGGAGAGGCGGTCCTGCAAATATGAGTGTTAATGAGTTGGGAAAATAACTCCCCCCTCCTTGCTCTGTTACACCACGGGAACACAGCCTGGAGGAGGCAGAAGTCCTTCTTCCCCCCTGTGGCAGCGTTCTGAGCCCGTTTGGGCTCTCCTTTAATTTTTAACAGCCGTTTCCTGCAGCTGACCCAGCTCATTAAAAACCCACATGCCTCGTTTGGCCATCAGTTCACCCCGTCTCACTCACTCTTTTGGAACTTCTGCTATACTTTGGCTCATGAGCAAGGCCTAGCGTAGTGTGAGGTTCGTCAGACTAGGGAAGCTCAAATCTCAACTCAGTTATGAAGCTCAGCCAATCACACTCCTTCAGCTTAACCTTCTTCACAGGGTTGTTGTGAGGTTAAAACGGGGGAGGGAGAACCATGTAGGCTGCCCTGAGCTCCTGCACCTACAGCAGTAATCCCCTTCCCCTGGGGACTGTCAATGATTCTACATGACAGGCTCATCCTCTAGGCAGACATTGGTGATTTCCTAGGTTGTCAGAAGGTGGTCTGGGGGGTATCAAAGGCACCAAAACATTCTTTCCAATGGCAAGAGGCAGCCCTGAGCGGTGGCCTCGGACTGGCCCCCTGCCATCCTGGCCTAAAATGCTTAAAGCAGCCTGGCCGTACAACATTCTACCCGCTCAGTCATTCCTTGTACATGTTAGTTCTAGGCATGCAGAATTACAACAAAGGATATAGATGTCAGGAGGCATTTTACCCCTCCTGTCATTTCTAGATTTTTTCATGCAAACAAGTGGTGGCTCTGTTCTGCTTATGGCACTGCCGCCTCGCACTGATCACCAGCATTGACAGAAGCATTCTTTCACACCTCGATTCCACACATGTTGGATAATGCACTTTCAATGCATTTTATCAATCGTTTGAGGTGGATTTTTTGTTCCGCTCACGAAAAAATCCATTCCAAATGATCTATAATGAGGATTGGAAGTGCATTATCCAACGTGTGTGGAATCACTCCTCTCTTTCAAAGTGGCTGATTTGTGCTATTATCATGACGCTATTTTCCCCACCCCAATCTGCTCTTCTCACCAAATCAACTAAACCTTCATCCAGTATCACAGGAACAATGGGTGCCCTATAAGTCTACACTTGTATTTCAGCTAGTTCAGGTTAGCAAGTCCATGCTTTCTCTGGGCGCCTTCACACATGCTGAATAATGCACTTTCAATCCACTTTCAGTGCACTTTGAAACTGGATTTTACTGTGTGAAACAGCAAAATCCACTTGCAAACGATCACCAAAGTGCATTATTCAGTGTCGTGAAAGTGCTCTCTCACTCTCTGTCTCAAATTCAGATTTCCCCCTAGGAAACTGCATGCTGAGAAACGATGCTAATTCTAAATGGCACCATAGCTCAAGTGAAATCTTTTAAAAGGCGACTGTAGCCATGGTTGTTGCAGATTGTTACTGAGGTCATCAGTAATCAGAGAGGTGGGGCGTTGAATGGATTGCAATCCAAACTAAATGGATTCCAGTTGCTCCTCTGAAGAAAAAAGTGCCTCCCCTTAAAGAGAAAACTCACACAGCAGGGCAGAAAGCAAAGATCCAGGGACAGAACCTTTTGGTGCTTGCTTTCTGCTTGCAAGGATACGTTAGTGCCAGGCTGCATTCAGCAGTGTCATCTCTCATTTCCCATTTTATCACCTCTGCAATCTGCCACCTCACTCCGAGAATCAGTGTGGTGTAATGGTTGGAAGATCACATTAGGATCTGGGAGATCCAGGTTCAAATCCCCACCCTGCCATGAACACTTTCTGGGGGGCCTCAGGCCAGTCACCCTCTCAGCCTAAACTACCTCACAGGCTTGTAAGAATAAAATGGAGGAGGAGAGAACAACGTACGCCCTTGAGCTACAGCACAGACCTTTCTGTAGGTACCTGTGAAGGGGGCTTTCTTATCCTGAAACCTCCCTTTTTGTACTCAGGGGTTGGATGGGGGCTTTAGGGGCAGCCTATTCAAATTAAGTAATGTTGCATTTGTACTTTAGATCAGGGCTCCTGAGTTTTTTACAAGTGGGTAAGGCCATTGCTAGTTATTGATTACCTTTAGTTTGGTGTAGTGGTTAAGAGCAGCAGAACTCTAATCTGGAAAATGGTTTGATTCCCCTCTCCTCCACTTGAAGCCAGCTGGGTGACCTTGGGTCAGTCACAGCTCTCTCAGAGCTCTCTCAGCCTCACCCACCTCACAGGATGATTGTTGTGGGGATAATAATACCATACTTTGTAAACCACTCTGAGTGGGTGTTAAGTTGTCCTGAAGGGCAGTATATAAATCAAATATTGTTGTTATTCAGATGAAAGGGTCTCTACTGTAGGATCTGGAGAACTCATAGCACCCTAGCTTGTGCTTCCATTCCTCCTTCAGGTTTTCCTTCTTTTTATCGCCCCTTTTTTTCCTCACTCTCTCTCCCTGCGCAAGCTTTCCTTCATTTATTTTTACCCCCTTCTACAAATCCTTTTCAACGTAAAGAGGGAGGTGTGTTATTTGGCTCCGCCTCTTGTGGCAGCCATTTTGGGGTGGCACTCACCATCCCGTCTCAAAATTCCAAAGGTGCCTCCAGGCTTTAAAAGGTTGGGGACCCGTGCAATCAGTGTTTCTCGAGATCCCGCTTCTTTTGTGCTACATTTCTACAGGAACTTTCCCGTCCCCTTGAGGCTCACTTGGCACCTACGTTGCTGTCTTTCGGGCACCAGGCCAAAACATTTTTGTTCACTCAGGCTTTTAATTAAGGTGTTGATATTTTAATACGGTTGATCTTTTAATACGGTTTTTGCCTGGAAACTGTTCACTTTAGCTGTCAGATGTCTATTTGTATGGTCTGTTTTTAAGTTGGGCTGGATTTGTAATGCTGGGTTATAATTAATACCTTTTAATTTATTATTGTTTTGTTTTGTATGCCACCTTGGGCAGTTTCCTGAAAAGGGAGCATAAACATTTTCTAAAATAGATAATAAGTAAAATTTGAAGCCAGCAGGCCTTGTTTTGTGAATACAGATTCTAAGAGACGATCAAGACTCTTACAGGAGACATCAGCCTAATGATTTTGCAATGAAGGAAAAGTTGTTGGGTTTTTTTAAAACAGCTGGTGGAAACAGCTAATATCTCCTGGGTGTCACCCAATAAAGCAAGCGTGATATTAATCAGCTGTTTTCTCAGGCGCTGCACAGCTGATTCATGCTGGCATTTCCAAAAAGTGTGTGGGACATAATAGCCTCCCCTCCAGTCCCCACAGGCATGACTTTCTCTCATTACCTCACTCCAGTCGGGATTAGAAGCGCTAGTCATTTGCTTCTAATCAGCTCTGCTCCGGTAGTCCTCAGTCCAAATCCAAGAACAAATAATAATTATTCTATTTTGGGCCAGCCCGAGGAGCACAGGGGGGGCAGAGCCTGGGCGTGCTTGCGGGCCTGTCGATAAGAAGTTAAACATTAACCTATCTCCAAAGAAATAGCTTGATGTAGCATGTTGGAAAGTAAACGGAGAGGAAAGAAAACCTGTGAGCAGACTTGCCTCCTTGAATTCCAACACTTTCTGATAAATGCACACCAAAGAATTTCAGTCCCATCGATCTTTATCCCACCTTTCCTCCGAAGAGTTCAGGAGGTCATATACAATTCCTCCCCCTCTTCTTCCTCACAATAACACTCTGAGGTATTTTAGGCTGAAGGAGCGTTATCGGCCTAACGTTAACCAGTGGCCACTAGTACTCCCATACAAACCTACCTGACCTTATCAATATCTTCCTGCCATCTGAAGCAAAGATGGTTGTCAACCCAAGAAAGGTCCTACTCGATTATGGCATCAAAATTAATGTATTTTGTTCCCAGGAAGATTCATCTATCGCCCTCGATCACTGTCTTTCGCCAGTGAACAAAGCCTTTTCTGTTCCACCCGGTGTTCTCGTTTAATGGCTGGTCATTATACACGTATTGTTTTTAAAATTGATTTGTATGTCTTTTTAACTGCTCATGGCCTTGATGACCCTAAGCAGGCCAAAAGCCAGGATGCAAATGTTTAAAAGAAATTTTTTAAAAACTGCTACAGTACACCAGCTCTCTTTTGAACTGCAATCTCTTCTCCTTCCTCCGATTAATTTACATGTTGGCATCTCGGCCCTTGTTCTCATGAAACAGCGGATGAGGCAGTAAACTTGCTTTTGGACTGTAACTGGCAGGGGTGGGGGGAATTAATTTTTTTAATTTTTATGGTAATGTCTCTCTTGGGGGTCTCAAAGTGGAAGGCGAGAGGCAGCAAACTGGCCACTAACGTATCAATACTCTGTACCCATCTACTTTCATCCCCGACTATAGCATCCCTGCATCAAGAAAACTAGCACATCAAGGTGAAGTCTAGCCTAGAACCCTTCTCCCCGACTACTGATATTCTGCAAGCAGGGAATTTGTATGTAAGGTAAGAGCATTCAAATCTGTGAACCTCCTCTGCAAGCGGGACCATCAAGAAGCAGGTTTACCTCATCTGCTGGTAATTTAGGAATTAGATCTTGGGCAGTATTATGCAGTGGTTAGAGTGCTGAAGCAGGCTGTCAGAGGCCCAGATTCAAATCCCCACTCAACTATGAAGCTGTTTGGATGACCTTGGGCCACTAGCTCCTGCTCACCTACCTCACAGGGTTGCTGTGAGAACAAAACAGGGATGAAAGAAAATGTGGAGAGAGGGTGGAATAAATAATACACTCGATATTACACTAGACTTCTTCCAACTGTAACAAAACCACAGAGAGCCAAGAATGTGCAACTATTTTCCATTCCTTAGCATCACCTGGTCTGGAATCCAAACTCGCTCACTTTTAGTGTGCAAGATCACAGCATGCACATTTCCAGAATGGGGGAGATTCTGCTGCACACCAGAAGAGAAGAACAAGAAATGCCAAAGGACTTGAGCTTCCTTTGCAACATCAGAGGTGTTCTGGACAGCAACTGAACTCACCCTTCCTGAGGGGACACTTCATGGAGCAGCCCAGGTAAATTGGGCAACATATGTCAAATGGAAAGGAATAATTGTCCCCAAATACCGGGATGGGGTGGGGGCATATCCCATGGAGCTAGAATCGGGATGCCTACAATACCAAAGTCTCTTTCAGTTGCTCTGTCAGCTTCTCTGCCCCACAGAGTTGCTGCAAACACCAAACATGATTGCCTTGTTTGTGCATGCGGTAAAAATGTGATCGAGAGATACTGCCACTTCCAAAGCTCTCTCAAGGGCACTTCTGAGAAAAGACAGCTTTGTAAGCAAGCCTGATGCCCCCAACACCATGCGCAAACTGTGCTCATCCCTTCATCCCAGAGACTGCTGCCACACGGGCAGAGCAGTGTTCTGAACAAGCTCTGATACTAACAGTGCAAGCCTAAACAGCGTTACACCCTCCTAAGCTAACACAATAGATTTAGAAGTGCCCAACTCGGTTTAGGATTGCACTGCAAAATTACTTTGCAATGAAATAGCGTTTTTGCACAACGCATTCCTTCAACAACCTATTGATAGACATGCACACCTGTGAACACCACAGCAGTGTCCCTGATGGCTTTAGGAATCCCAGCTGGGCATAATCGTACAAAACAGACTCTCTTTTATGGAAAACGTGTATACTATCATGCGCAAAACTTGCACAAGCGTCTCTTTTGTTGCCTAAATGCGTCTGGTAGCTATGGTTCAGTGTTGCTGTGTCAAAATAGACGCTTGCGTCATTTTCCCACGTGCTGTCCACATTTTTTCCTAATCTGTATAAAAGTGAGGAAAATGTCATTGGTGAAAGACTCTTTCTTCTAATCAAACGGATTTAGGGCAGGGATTCCAAAAGGTGGGATGAATCATCTGGATGAAGAATCAGCAAATTTCCAACCCGGATCAAAGTCACCGCTCAGAGGACGCCTGCGGGGCAAAATCAGGATGCAGGATTTAATTTAATCCTGATTTAATTTCCCAGGTGCAAACTGGGAAACACCCTGTTCTTATCTCAAGTCAGCAAACAATCATGAGGCTGACTTTAAGGTAAGCCTGATCTGTCTCACACTTACATTTTGGCCTACCACACAGGGTTGTTGGAAGGATTAAAAATACATACCTTCTGTGGCAAACAGGATTTCCCAGTTTTGCCCCATAGCCATACCAGAAAGATACAGACAAGCAGAATATGGAGAAAAAGGAGAACGTGTCTCACCTCTAAATTTGGTGGCCAATTTAAAGGGAGTGAAATTCTACGTTGCTTCTCTTGGTCTGCTGAACTATGCAATCGCTTAGATTTGCAAGGAATTCCCTGGACTTGATGAAGAGGTTCATTATAAAAAGAGACTCTTCCGGCCTTTGGAATGGGGGGGGGGAATTCTGTATGTAGACAGACGACTGAATAAGTCAGAAACCCAAATGGCTCAGAGGAATCTTCTTGTTGCAATCCAGCCATCGGAATGGTCCAAAAACACCTCTTAAGGACAAAGGCAGCTGATCCAATGACCAATCTCGATTGGACGTTTGGATCGCTTTCCCCATTCCTTATCCCTCCCACACTTTGTTGGTCCAATCTTTTTAGACTTGCCCAAATCCCATGCAGCAAAGTATGGACACATTCCTGGCTTTGGCAAAGGAGCTCCCTACACGCACTCTTCCCAGGCAGAAAAGCAAGAGAGATTCCGCACACGTTGGACAATGCACTTCCAATCCTCTTTATAAATCATGTGGAACGTGTTTTTTTGTGTGCGGAACAAAAAATCCACCTCAAATGATTGATAAAGTGCCCTGAAAGTGCATTATCCAACGTGTGCGGAATCAGCCTTTGTCTGCAAAAAGGGGATATGGGGGGAGATACTCAGCATTCACACACATCCTGGGACAGAGAGACAGAGGGTTCCTTGGGGCTCAGTGGGGAGGGGCCATGGCTCAGTGGTAGAACATCTACTGGGAATGCTGAAGGTCCCAGGTTCAATCTCCAGCATCTCCAGTTAAAAGGACCAGGTAGCAGGTGATGAGAAAGACTCTGTTGGAGACCCTGGAAAGCTGCAGCCAGTCTGAATGGTCAATACTGACCGTGGTAGACCACGATCTGATTCAATATAAGGCAGTGTCATGTGTTCAGTGTGTAGACAGACAGACATGAATGAACACAGAAAGAGATGTACAAAAGCATTTATTACATAGCCAAAGGCAGTAAGCACAAACAATTAAAAGCCAAAGGAACAAGCACAAAGAATTAAAAGACAAGAAACATAAATCGTGAATGTCACCACTACAATAACGAAGGAATGGCTAGACAGACTGTGATCCTAAGAGCAGTTTCCTGGGAGTAAAGCCTAGAGAACAGCATGGGACTTTCATAAGAGTAGACCTATTTAAGGTTGCTCCCTTAACTTTTTTAAAAGAGAGAGCAAGAGAAAGGCAGGCGATGTAAAGTTCGGGAAGGGACAGGCAGATGCGGGCATCAGTTTGCAACCTCTCCTCCCCGAAGGTTGGTCTGCAGCTGAAGAGCAGAATTCGGGTCCGGGGGCACCGTGAAGACCCACGAGATTTGCGGCAGCGGCTGCGTTTCGCGAGCCAGAGCTCTCGAGAAAAGCTCAAGCCCTGCACATCTCGTGGGTCTTCAAGGTGCCGCCGAAGCCGACTCCTGCGCAACCCCGCCGGGCTTCCTTTGGAGCTCAACTCACCTTCTCATCCCGGTGGCCTCTTCCTCCTCCCCCCCGGAGCTCACGCCGGCGAAGCCTCCAGTGCCATGGCTCGCAAGGGTCCCGTCGGGGGCTGGCTGGACGCTCTCCTCCGGCTCAGATCCGCCCCCCACCGCGGGGCTTGCGATCCGCTCCCTGGGGGGCCCTTTCCTCTCCGGAGCGCTCGAACTCGCAGCCCTGGGGGAGAAACCTGGCGAAGGGGCGCCTATCGGGGGCCGATCTCGCCCCGCAGGTGTCACGCCGGAGCTGCCGGGACGCCTCCCGCCCTCTTTGCTGAAAGAAGGAAACTTTCTGGGAGAGGAGTCAGCCGGCACGGCGGCGCAGGCGCCATGGGAGCCAGCCCACCCCCTCGGCCGGAGCCAGCGCCCCTCCCCTCTTTGCACCCCCCCCCCATGCGCTGCCTTTGCGTGCACGCCCCTCTTGGCCAAGCGGCGCTTAGCGTTGCCAACTCCCGGTTGGGAGATTCCTGGAGATTTGGGAGCAGAGCCTGGGAGGGCAAAGTTTGGGGAGGGGAGGGAGCTTAGCAGAGACCCGATGCCCTAGTCGCCCTCCAAAGCTGCCATTTTCTCCAAGATCCAGAGGAGTTAGCCGTGTTAGTCTGTAGTTGCAAAATAGTAAAGAGTCCAGTAGCACCTTTAAGACTAACCAACTTTGTAGCCAAAGCTTTCGAGAACTACAGCTCTCTTCTGTGGTTCTCTCCATACATCTGACAAAGAGAGCTGTGGTTCTCGAAAGCTTATGCCACAATAAAGTTGGTTAGTCTTAAAAGTGCTACTGGACTCTTTACTATATTCTCCAAGGGAATTGATCTCTCTGGTGTGGAGGCCTCCACCAGGAGGTTGGCAATTCCAGGAGAACTCAAAGCTCCATTTGGAGATTGGCGACCGTATTTGTGGATCCTGCTCGGGCACAGACGGAGCATAGAGAGGGGGAGATCCGTCATTAAGAAGGCCTATGGTGCTCCCTCCAAAGCAGGAGATAGTGGGGAGAGAACCCCTCTTGTTGGTTCCCACTCCCTAGGGTTGCCAGCTTGAAGTGAGGAAATTCCTGGAGATCTGGAGGGTGGAACCTGGAGAGGGCAGGGTTTGGGGAGGGACCTGTGCGGATTATAATGTTGCAGGGTCACCCCTCTGAAGCAATCAGTTTCTCCAAGGGAATTGCCTGGAGATCAGCTGTAATTCCGGGAGATCTCCAGCCTCCCCCTGGACGCTGGGTACCCTTTCTCAGCCCCCTGCTGGGTCATTGATTGGGGTTGCTTAAAAAAAGCCTTCACACCTGCGAATTCCTGAATGCGCCGCTCTTCGACTTGGAGGTTTTTGTCCTCGACAGAGGACCAAAAAAGCGGCAGCTGCTCCAAACTGAAATGCTCCAAAAGACGGGGGCAAAGGGGTGGGGGTGGCAATGAATGGCGCTTGGAAGGCTTTGGCGGTGGCCCAGTGGGAGAGCACGTCTGCTTGGCAAGCGAAAGGTCCCAGATTCAATCCCTGGCACATCTCCAGTGGAAAGGATCAGGTGGTCACCAAAGAAAGAGCTCTCCCTGAGATCCCGGCGAGCCTGTCACTCAGAATAGTTAGAACTGACCAAGAGTCTGATTCGAGACAGCTTCATAAAATAGGGATGGCTGGGGCCCAGTGGAACAGTCCCAGGTCCAATCTCTGGCACCTCCTTTTGATAATGATGTGAAACCTCTACCTGAGGTCCAGAGAGGACAATACTGACCTTGATAGACCGGTGGTCTAACTCAGATTAAGGCAGCTTTGTGTGCCCTTTTTAAGGGGAAGGGCCATGGCTCAGAGGCAGAACTTCTCTTTTGCGTGCTGAAGGTCCCAGGTTCAATCCCCAGGTATGTATGAAGCTGCCTGATACTGCATACAAAAGGCAAAACAAGCTCCTGACTGCTTGATTGATTTATGTCATGTATAGTCCACCTTTCTCACTGAGACTCAAGGCGGATTACATAGTGGGAAATTAGCAGGGACATTTCCATAAACAATGCCACAGGGTAAAGAAATGCAAGTTTACAAAGACACAACATTAGCACAAATCCAATACAGAGTTGAAAAAATGCAGGAACAAAGCATAAGCTATTCTACAACTGACATTCGACAACACAGAAGTACCCAGTAGGGTCATACTACAGGTAGTACATAGGAGCACATACTTAAAGCAGCAGATAGGATGTAAGGCAACACAGTGGTGAAGTCTATGGTCCCGACTCCCTAACTCATTCTCTTTGAGACCACCTCCCTATAATATAGCCCTCCTATCCGAGTAAAAAGCCCTGTCTATCTGTTTTTACATTTATTTGCTTGCTTGGGGACCCAAAGCAGGTTTCCTCAGTTTCCTCTTCTCTGTTTTACCCACACAACAGCCCTGTGGGGTAGGTTAAGGTGACAGCATGTGACTGGCTCAAAGTCATCCAGCAAACTTCCATGGCCCAGTTGGGATCTGAACCTGATCCTAGTCCAACACCCTAACCACTATACCATTCTCAATCTTTGTCATGGTAGCAGCAGCTATATGCATTAGGACTGTCTGTCAGTTAATCCCTTAACATCTGCCAATATACATTAGCTTCTGAATCTGTCGATCTGTTGATTGATTGATTAAATGGGCATATTGCAGAACCTTGACACATGTCATGTTTGACTGTGCCCATTCATCCATGCCAATATTAATTTTGCTGTTTATATGCTTAGTTGCCAGTTATTAGAAGCCTGGTGTAACTCTATTTCCTGTTGCTAGTGTTATAGTGGATTCTCAAACGTTCCCAGGTGGCTGTCTGTTTACAACTTTGAATTTTTCTTCCAGACCATGATATGTCTTCTATCTTCATGGCGTGATAGCACAAATATGCCCAATGTTCTCACACAGAAAAGAACAACAATGAATTGTTTGGGCATTGGGAGGGGGAAGGAAAGTCGGGTAGAAAAGAGATGTGTTTTTCCCATGTTGCCATTCTTGTCAAACTTCTACTAGAACTACTTAGAGCGGGACCAGAAGTGACGCCTAACACAGGTTGGACACTTGCCAGCTTCCCTCAAGTTTTGATGGGAAATGTAGGCAGCTTGGCGGAATGTTGGACAAGTGACAGTTGAAAAGTCCACTGGATAGCAGTCGGAGAGCCAAGCTGCAAGACCAGGATGCCTACATTTCCCATCAAAACTTGAGGGAAGCTGACTAGTGTCCAACCTGTGTCAGGCGTCACTTGTGGTCCCGCTCTCAGTTGCTTACCTTACTCCTAAGTAGACCTTTTTATCTGAATATGGAAAAGATCTGATTTCTGAATAAAAGTCATTTAACCAAGGACCTGTGTCTTGCTGTAATGAACCAGGGATCTGCCTGCTGTATTCTGTCAATACAGCTTCCTTTTTTGGATATTCCAAGGGAAGTGGGAAATCAGTGGTAGTTCTTTAAACAAAAGCTTCTAGTCTTGGTTGGAAGAAAAGTCTTTCTGGGAACATTCTCCTTTGATTCCACATTGTAGCCAAAACTACAGGGGCTTCAAAATATATTTATTTTATGCAGGTTAGTGTTTAATTATTACTTAGTGTTGTTTAATTATTAGTAGTGTTTAATGATTGGTAGTGTTATTAGCAGTGTTTTTATTGGATAGCTACTTTTAAAAAATGTGTCAGATAAGAAATAGACTTGCAGCTTTGCCCCAGACAAAGTGCTTGCTTCTGCTTTATCCAGTCACAAACACATACTTGATGCGGTGAGATATGGGAGGGCTGGGGAGTAGCAAAAGTTTAGATTTGGAATTGCTAGATCGAAACTGCAGACGCCAAGAGATATCTAAAAAGCAAGGCAATCTCTTTCACTGGGCCAACTCCTGGCAAAAACTATGCAAGTCGTTTCTATTACCCGTCAGCCAAAAGCGTAAGCCGGTTTTCAGGGTTGCAGAGAACAAGCTTTGCTTCAGATAAAAATATTTTAGTTATCTGAGACAGCTTAATCACAAAAGCAAACGCTTTCCAAATAAATCTCGGCGTGACCCAAGAATCTAAAGGGGTCTTGCCGCTAAGCGAGCTCCATAAATGTGCATGCTGCAGCAAGTCCTATCCGCAAGGAACGATAATATGGGAAGAATTTTTACTGCTTGTGAACCAGGGGTGGAAGGGCATGCCCGAGACTTCGAGAACAACACAGCTTACCCACAGCTGACTAATGAGAAAACATGGCATGTGTTTCATTACGTTGCTATCCCAAGGAGCAGAGGGCAGCGTACAGCTCTTCCATTTTATCCTTACAACAATCCTGAGAGGTAGGTTAGGCTAAGAGGGAACGACTGCTTCCAGATCTTCCATGAGACTTATTGCAAGTGGAGATTGGAACCCCGGTCTTCTTAGCCTTGTGCTTCAATTACTACACTTTCATGGCTCTACAGGAAAGAGTCCAGTAGCACCTTTAAGACTAACCAACTTTATAGTAGCATAAGCTTTCAAGAACCACAGCTCTCTTCGTCAGATGCATGGCTCTGCATGGATGCATGGATTCCTGGCTTTGTACATACCATCAGTTACATGGTTATTATTGTTACAGAAACTTTACCTTGCTGCTGTTGCAGTGGCTAATAAGCAATTTAGTTAGAAGACGTACAGTTCAGTGAACCAGTAGGCATTAAAACAACAGAAAAAGCAGCCAAATTACAAATCAAAGCAGCAGAGGCAGCCCGTTGTTTCGGCAGTGTATTGGATTTCTGCTTGCTTTCAAATTTCTATGCCCTATTGCATTGTTTATTAAATGTCCCAGCCATTGATTGTATTAACTTATACTGTGTAATTCGCCTTGCGTCTCAGTGAGAAAGGTGGCCTGTGAATAACATAAATTAATAAATAAATACATAAATAAATAACAGAAGGCCATTTGAATCAACTTACAGGCAGTTGCTTGTGCTGTGTAAGAATGCCAAGATTACCCACCAAGTAAACAGATACTGTTTGGTGATATTCAGGTCTCGGAAATTATATTGTACTGTATCTAGATCTTCCTTTCAAATTGCTTTATTTGTTCTATTATATGCCTTGAATTTTCGGTTTTAGTGTAACTGTGTTATATACATGGTCAAATGACCGTAAATAAAGAATGAATGGCCCTTATGCCGGAGTGATAGTTTTTTTTGTTTGTGATGTTTTGTTAATATACCGAAATGGTTATATGCAGGGCTTTTGGGGGGGGGGAAGAGGTGGTGGAATTCAAGACTGCACAATGATGTCACTTTGGGTCAGCTGGAACAAGGGGGGAGTTTTTTAAAGTTTAAATCGCCACTGGCGCGGAGGGCAATCTAAACTCCCCTCTGTCTGGAGATCAGGGGGCGGGGCCACCAGCCATGTGACCATTTTCAAGAGGTGCTGGAACTCCGTTCCACTGTGTTCCTGCTGAAAAAAAGCCCTGATTATATGTATCTGTTGCGTGATTGAATAATAAAATTATTTTTTTTAAAAGATGCATCAGAGGAAGAGAAAAAACTTAGGTCTCCTCAACTGCATTTTGAGTTAGAGCTGCCATTTATGGTACAGTTTGGTGTAGTGGTTAAGAGCACGGGACTCTAATCTGGAGAACTGGGTTTGATTCCCCACTCCTCCACTTGAAGCCAGCTGGGTGATCTTGGGTCAGTCACAGCTCTCTCAGAGCTCTCTCAGCCCCACCCACCTCACAGGGTGTTTTGTTGTGGGGATAATAAGAACATACTTTGTAAACCCCTCTGAGTGGGTATTAAGTTGTCCTGAAGGGCGGTATAAAAATTGAATGTTGTTGTTGTTAAATAAAATGGTCACATGCAAACGCCCATTGATTGTAGTACCATTGTAAAACTTGATGTTTTGGAGGTTTACTGAAATCCCCTGAAGTGTTCCAGATTTGAAACAATGCTGGATATATGTCATACTTAAAAACACACACAAGTCAGCCTTATCTATCAACCCCAATTCATCCTCAATATATATTTCTTCCTCCCCCAAAGCGGCAATTGAGAAACTCAAGTTGAAGTGTCCAAAGCCAAGCTGGAAACCTAAAGAGACCAAAGGAACATTCAGGCAAACTGAAAGACAAACAGGTAAATGTCTTTGGCACCAGCTCCTGTCTTTAATAACTTGGAAGGAATCTTGGACCACTGATTGATGGAGATTTGCAAATCCCCCAAGCATTAGAAGCCAGCTAATCTTCTGAGGAAGGTTAAACAAGTCGAGTTTTGCCATGGCCCTCTTGAGTGATACCAATCGCAAACAAATCGGAATCAACAAGGTGCCGTGTCTCCAGAATGAGTGGCTAACTGATCCCCAGGCAAAACCGCCAGCATCTCAGAACATGTGTCTCTGATTAAAGAGATACTGTAGCTTGGAGGCTCTTAGCAACACAGATAATCAAGGCAACAGAAGAACCACCGTCCAGCACAGAAAAACTGGATTCTGTTTCCTTGCAAGCGGTGCTACAGAGAGATAATTTTAGACTCTGGATATGGAGTGGGGTGGGGGGCTTTAGACGGTAATGCAATGGGAAACCTGCATGATATCTACTGGAAACTCCTTCACAGAAGTAGATGTTAGTGACATTTCTGAATAAATAAGCATGCTGTTTGATTGTGTCGCTATAGAAATGGAGAACGTTTGCCTTCAAAATAACTTTCAGTTGAAACCAAGGTCATCTGTGTGTGGTGGACACAGAGAAGTACAGTAATATCCATACAGAAGCAATGAAAGTGGTTTCCCTGTTTGGTTCCAGGCAGACCAATCTCATCAGAAGTCAGAAGCCAAGCAGTGTTGGCCATGGTTAGTACTTGGATCAGAGGCCACCAAGGAAGGCCAGGGTTGCTATGCAGAGGCAGGCAATGGGAAACCACCTCTGAACATCTCTTGCTTTGGAAACTCTTTGGGGTTGCCGTAAGTCGGCTGCAACTTGATGGCACAAAAAAAGAGTTGTGAATCTTTCCAACATGAACATCATCAAAACCAAATTTCAACTGCCAATAAGCATCTGAATGTCTTCTTTTGAGTTGCCTTCTCAGGATATGTGCCAGATTACACGGCACAGGTGGACACCATGCAGTGTCTGGTTTCACATAAAAAACAAATCTGTCGGTCCTTGGCAGGTAGAATCCCTAAGTTCCCCACAGCAAACACACAGGTGTATTGGTTGAAGTAACTTTATTAGAGATTCAGCAAGTTCAAGGTGCTCAGACAGCTGAATTGGCAGAAGTGACGTAAATGGGGTTGGTGATGTTAGTTATAGATAGGGTTTCCCACTTCGGGTTTACCCGAAGCGGGGGGGGGGGGAATTCGGAAATACCATAATTCCGAAGTGGCTTGCAAGCAGCGACCGGGTTCTTTTAAACTCAGCCCTGAAGCTTTCCGAAGCATTATGAATGCTTCAGAAAGCTTTGATTTGAGATTTCCGAATCAGGGCCAGCATGCTGGCCCTCGATTCGGATATTCCGAATCTTTACGGATCGGGTCCGATCGGAAACTCGAAGCGCACATCCCTAGTTATAGGGAAAGTTCCCACCATCAGGATAAGGACCGTTTAAGTTTTGGGTGCAAAAGAGCCAGGGGGGTGAAAGGGAGAAGCTAGGTTTAGGCTAGATGGAACAAAGAATGAAATCATCTCAGGGCCAAGCTACACATGACGAATGACACTTGAATGGCAAGTGTATTTCTCCCTGTTCACTTGCCCTCCACTCAATCCACTTGCCGTTCAAGTGTCATTCGTCATTTGTAGCTTGGCCCTCAGTTCCCAAGAAGGATACATTTTGAGCTGGCTACAGCCAGCCTTCAAGGACACTTGCTGGAGGCACCGGGAAAGAGAAAGTAAATACTTGTGAGATAACCTACTGTCTTAACATCAATAAGAAACTTCTCATGCCCTCAGAGGGCCAGTAGATAACACAGAATACATTCATGGCAGATATGTAGACAGGCATATATGACAAAATCAGTTTCCCATGAAAGAAAATGATGGAAGACCGCTGTGCTACAGCCAGCTTTGGGAGTCCTTTAGCTGAGCCCATGAGCTAAAACCCTGGGTTACCATCCCAAAGTCCAGTCTTGATGTCTACAAGAAAAGATTTCTTGATTACAGAAAGCCTACCAAAATTTCTGCATTCACTATCCAGAGTTTCTGCTACCATTCACAGGCTCTTTCTCTAAGGAGCTCAGGATAGCATGCGGGGTTCTTCCCTCGTCCATTTATCCTCACAACAAACCTGTGAGGCAGGTTAGGCTGACAGAAAGTGACTGGGCCAAGGTCAAACAGTATGGGCAGAGGATGGATTTGAACAAGGGTCGCCAAAGGCTTAGTCCAATACCTTAACCACTATACCACACAGTCAGGGCTGAAGTATAATTTCTTCGGGCCTGGGTCAAATTTGTAAAGTGAACCCCATCACCATGATTCTTTCCAGGGCTTTTTTTCAGCTGGAACGCGGTGGAACGGAGTTCCGGAACCTCTTGAAAATGGTCACATGGTTGGTGGCTCCACCCCCTGATCTCCAGACAGAGGGGAGTTTAGATTGCCCTCTGTGCCACTGGTGCAGAGGGCAATCTAAACTCCTTTCTATCTGGAAATCAAGGGGTGGGGCCACCAGCCATGTGACCATTTTCTCCTAGGGCAACCCACCAAGTTCCACCACCTCTTTTCCCAGAAAAAAAGCCCTGATTCTTTCTATCCCACACATGAGATGATCAGAGAACTCTCCCCCCCTTAAATAGTCAAGGGTGGGGGATCAAAAGAGCTACAGAACAGGTCCAATCCTTGCTATAATTTATGATTTTACAAACCCATGGGAACCCCCAGGTTTGTACAAATACCTGATTTGGTTTAAAAAATGTAAGGGAGTATAAAATCCTCCACACAAAATAAAATGAGTTTGTTTGGTCTACTGGGTTCCTGTAACAGCCCCAGCTGGCACCCACTATGGCCACAGTGGCCACCACAACCGGGAAGAGAACAAAGACGGGAGGAGGGAGGAAGCAGAGCTCAAACTGGGGAATGGGAACAGAGTCAGTGGGAAAGTGAGAAGGAGTGAAAGTGGAGACGGAGCCAGAGAGGGAGTACTGCTGGGGGATGCATTTCCCCTCCCCATGAGTTAACATAAGAACATAAGAACATAAGCGAAGCCATGTTGGATCAGGCCAGTGGCCCATCCAGTCCAACATTCTGTCACACACAGTGGCTAGAAATCCAGTGCCATCTAAAGGACTGTCAGTGAGGCCAGGACACCAGAAGCCCTCCCACTGCCTTCCTTCCAGCACCAAGACAACAGAGCACCACCTCCCCACAAAGAGTTCTCCCAGGCTCCTTTCGTATCCTGTTCTATTTCTGAAAAGACATGGACCATATCATATAACTGGACTTGCAGCCCAAACCGGGACCTCCTAGATTCCTGAAAACCAGCAGAGTAATTCTTGTTCCCCAAACAGCTCTTCGTCCCAGAGAACCTGAGCCAATTGGTAAATGTATTATATGCATGTTTGCAATGCAACTTTGTTCCCACTTTACATTTCAAGAGAACCTTTTATGACTGAACCAATCCTTCCCCCATGTAAATTGCCCCTCAGCTACTTAGTTTAACAATCTATAATCAGCCCGTCTCTTGAAACACTCAAGCTGGCATTTGCAAAATCCCAGGAACAATAAAACCCAGCAATAAAAACCAAATGTTGTAAAATATTTATAATTATAAGATTAAATTGCTATCGAATACAACAAAAGGGGGGGGGAGATGAAAACACAAGATGTTCAAATTAAATTTAAATCCTGACCAAGAACAAATCGATGTATTGTCGAAGGCTTTCACGGCCGGAGAACGATGGTTGTTGGGGGTTTTCCGGGCTGTCTTGCCGTGGTCTTGGCATTGTAGTTCCTGACGTTTCGCCAGCAGCTGTGGCTGGCATCTTCAGAGGTGTAGCACCAAAAGACAGAGATCTCTCAGTGTCACAGTGTGGAAAAGATGTAGGTCATTTGTATCTACTCAGGAGGGGTGGGGTTGAGCTGAGTCATTCTGTAAGAGTTTCCCAGGGTGTGGAATGCTAATGGCGGGAGGCTTCACTGAATCCTGAGGAGGTTCTTTTGCATATGGATTGGTGCTTGATGTGCTAATCTTCTCTGCAGGGCTATTGTCGGGTGTGGAGTGGACACTATTGCACTGATTAATCAGATTTTCCCAGAGGATGTAACAGCCTTATTCCATCATTGTCTGA
The DNA here is from genome assembly GCF_028583425.1 of Eublepharis macularius. NCBI lineage: Eukaryota > Metazoa > Chordata > Lepidosauria > Squamata > Eublepharidae > Eublepharis > Eublepharis macularius. The sequence continues at coordinate 173,167,338 of NC_072792.1, forward strand.
CAACCAGTTACTTCCAATGGGACAACGAATTCTATGAACAGATGGATGGGGTGGCCATGGGGAGCCCACTCAGCCCAGTTATAGCAAACTTCTACATGGAACATTTTGAAAAAACAGCTCTAGAATCAGCACCCCACAAACCCAGTGTATGGTTCCGGTTTGTGGATGATACATTCATCATTTGGAGCCATGGGGAGGAAGAATTGAGGGAGTTTTTGAATCATCTCAACAACATCCACCTGAACATACAATTCACAATGGAGAAAGAAAGTGAGGGAAAACTCTCATTCCTGGATACCTTGGTCATCCGCAAAGCAAACTTTCAGTTAGGTCACAAGGTCTACAGGAAACCAACTCACACTGATCGGTACTTACACAAAAACTCCAATCACCACCCCCGACAGAAAAGAGGCATAATGAAAACATTAGTGGATCGTGCAAGACGGATATGTGAGCCGCGCTTTCTCAATGAGGAAATTAATCATCTAAACCACGCACTTCAGGCAAATGGCTACTCCAGAAATGAAATCCGAAGAGCAATCAAACCCAGGATGAATCAAACAACCAAGGAAAAACAGTCACCTACAGGAAAAGTGTTTTTGCCATATATCAAAGGAATTACTGATCAGATGGGAAAGCTTATGGAAAAGCATAACCTTCAAGCAGTATTCAGACCCACCCGAAAAATACAACAGATGCTACGATCAGCAAAAGACAGCAGAGACCCCCTCACCTCTGCAGGAGTATACCGTATACCCTGCAGCTGTGGACAAGTTTACATCGGGACCACAAAGCGTAGCATCCAGACAAGAATAAAAGAACATGAAAGACACTGCAGACTTGGACAGCCTGAAAAATCAGCAGTGGCTGAACATAGCCTAACTCAAACAGGGCACAGTATCTTATTCCAGGACACCAAAATACTGGACAACACTTCCAACTACTTTGTCAGACTGCACAGGGAAGCCATTGAAATTCACAAGCATAAGCAAAACTTCAACAGGAAAGAAGAAACCTTAAGAATGAACAGAGCATGGGCTCCAGTTCTGAAAAACACCAGGCCAACAAAACACTCCACACCCGACAATAGCCCTGCAGAGAAGATTAGCACATCAAGCACCAATCCATATGCAAAAGAACCTCCTCAGGATTCAGTGAAGCCTCCCGCCATTAGCATTCCACACCCTGGGAAACTCTTACAGAATGACTCAGCTCAACCCCACCCCTCCTGAGTAGATACAAATGACCTACATCTTTTCCACACTGTGACACTGAGAGATCTCTGTCTTTTGGTGCTACACCTCTGAAGATGCCAGCCACAGCTGCTGGCGAAACGTCAGGAACTACAATGCCAAGACCACGGCAATACAGCCCGGAAAACCCCCAACAACCAAGAACAAATCGTTTACATTTTTTCCCCTAAACGCCTGCAGGGATCTAAGCTGGAATCTGTGGACTGTATTCTTCCAACCAATTTTCACCCAGGCTGTCTGTCATATGGCTGACTCATTTACCCTTTGCTGTCTGGTATGAAAACTGTGGCAACGGTTCCCTTGGTGTACAGAGACCGATGACTGTATATAAAGATGTCTTATCATCTGAGATCATCAGTCTATCTAGCTTGGTACCATTTACTCTGACTAGCAATGGTTCGGCAAGGATTCAGGGCCCGGCGCTGCTATCCAAGATAATAATATTAGATTTATATACTGCCCTTCAGAACCACTTAACGCCCACTCAGAGCGGTTTACAAAGTACGTTGTTATTATCCCCACAACAATCACCCTGTGAGGTGGGTGGGGCTGAGAGAGCTCAGAGAAGCTGTGACTGACCCAAGGGCACCCAGCTGGCTTCGAGGGGAGGAGAGGGGAATCAAACCCGGCTCTCCAGATTAGAGCCCTGCCGTTCTTAACCACTACACCAAACTGGCTCTTCATTTCAAGTGGAGATTGAAGCAGGGACCATATGCATTCAAAGCACATACCTGGCCACTGAAAACATGACCCTTCTTGTAGTATGGTACGCGGCTTATTTGCTTTTGAATGCCCAGGTCAGCACATCAACTCAGCTCCCACATGCAAAGAAGAAAATAGTGAACCACTTGCCTGGCTGGAGAACTTAGCAAGGTTAAGCAAATGTTGAAGGACGTCACGTAACCTGACTTTCAGGGGACTGGAAGGACAAGTGCATTATGGGCCCTGTGTAGAACAAGCGAACTCTTGGGTAAGGAGGAAAGGGAAAGGATCAGTTCTTGAGTCCTCAGATTCATCAGCGTCTAGAGTCAGCAATGACAAAATACCCCTCACTTGCGTTGACATGATAGTGCTAAATAAACACGTACTCTTTCACTAATGCGATGGTGACAAGTTTGTGAGGCAAAGCCGTGTCGGATCATTTATAGAATGACTTCATCTGGTGTTATCTCTTTAAAAAAAATAGAACACTGATAGGCACTCTATCTAGAATGGAAGGAAACCAGAGCGATACCAGAGGAAATGATATGATAGAAGGCGTTAACAAGTTCCAGTCATAATACTGATAAGCAGCGTATATTGACTTGAAGGATTAACAAGGTGTTATATTGGGTGGTTTCAGTATTACGGATGGAATATGTACACAGGTTAACCTAGTGCTTACTCAAAACCAGTTGGATACTGCAGTATGGATGATAATCAAATGCAGTATGGATTATCAAAAGGGCCTTTGCATCAAAATCACAGGAGGTCATAGCCCCTCTCTATACTGCCTTGGTCAGGCTGCACCTGGAGTGCTGTGTGCAGTTCTGGAGGCCTCACTTCAAAAAGGATGTGGACAAAATGGAGAGGGTGCAGAGGAGAGCGACGAGGATGATCAGGGGTCTGGAGACTGAGCCCTACGAGGAAAGGCTGAGGGCCTTGGGAACGTTTAGTTTGGAGAAGAGGAGATTGAGGAGGGATGTGATTGCTCTTTTTAAATATTTGAAAGGCTGTCATTTGGAGGAGGGCAAGAAACTGTTCCAGTTGGTAGCAGAGGGTAGGACCCAAAGCAACGGGCTTAAATTACATGCACAAAGGTACCGACTGGATATTAGGAAAAACTTTTTCACCATCACAGTAGTTCAAAAGTGGAATCAGCTGCCTAGGGAGGTGGTGAGCTCCCCCTCACTGGCAGTTTTCAAGAAGAGGCTGGATGAATACTTGTCAGGGATGCTTTAGACTCATCCTGCTTTGGGCAGGGGGTTGGACTAGAAGGTCTGTAGGGCACCTTCCAACTCTGTGATTCTGTGATAATGTTTTTTCCCATCCCTGATAAGGAACTTGAGGGAACCAGACTAAGTTTTGCCCAAGAGAAGGGACATTCAGGCCTCAGTTTTTCAGCATCTGCTTTGCATGCAGAAGGTCCCCAACTTCACAGATACATATCAGTTCTTTATGCTGAATCAGATCACCGGTCTATCTAGGTCAGTATTGTCTGCTCTGACTGGCAGCAATGTCTGGAATCTCCCATTACATCCCACTTGATCCTTTTGACTGGAGGTGCCAGGGTTCAAACCTGAGATTTTCTGCATGCCAAACGGATGCTCTGTCCTACGCCACAGCGCCATTGATCAATCCTCAATGTCTCCAGTTAAAAGATGCAGAGGAGTTAAAAGGAATCAGGTATAAGTGATATGAAAGAGCTCAACTCGAAATCCTGGAGAGCTGCTGCCAATCAGAGTAGACAATGTTGATCCTGTCCTGACTCAGTATAAGCAATGGAAAGATAAAATATCTTCCGTGGGCACAGTTAACAATCTGTAATCATTATGTAATTAAAGTGCACAATGCCAAATGATTTTAGATATTGGTTGAATGTTTAACTTCACCATTAACCACTGAAGTGCATTGTGCTATAAGGTCAACAAATACAATGATAAATACTTAATACCTGAATATATCCAACTATGAGACTTTATAATTGGCAACAAAGTCATAGTTATCAGCTTGTTAACTGTGTGTCATCAGCTTGTTAACTGTGTCCATGGAAGGCCTTGTATCTTTCCATTGCTTAGTCTAGTTCCGTGGTGCGCTTTACTTTTGTTTGACTCAGAATAAGGCAGCTTCTGCCTACTCCTTGATGAACCTACTTAACCAATACTATTTCTGGTGGGTTGCTGTGCTGGTCTGTAATAGAAAGGCAAAATTTGAGTCCAGTAGCACCTTAAAGACCAACAAGATTTGCAGAGTATAAGCTTTCAAAAGGAAGAAAGCTTGATTTTCAGAAGCATATACCCAAGAAATCTTGTTCTTTAAGGTTACTAGTGGACTCAAATCTTGCACTTCAACCATTACAGTCATCTTTTGGGCCTTGCTTCAGGAGGCTAGATGGGTGACAAACTGAGAAAGGACCTTCTCTGTCATGGCACCCAGAATTCCTTCCCCAGGGAGATTTGTCTGTCCCCTTCTATCATTATCTTCCACCAGCATGTGAAGACCTTGGGATTTCATTTGGTGTTCTGTTCCCGTGACTCTCCTTTTGATGTTTTTAAAAGTTGTTCTATCTCTCTCTATCTCTCTTGTTCAATAATAAAATGTTTTAAATAAACAAAATAATTAATTCAATGTGCTTTGTGGTGATAAAAGTGACCAGCAGCTGCCGAAAATTTGCAGATTTTTGAGATACTGACAGGTCCCATGTAGGTGTGAATCCAGATCCCAGGTCCAGCACATGCAAAGCCTTATTCTGTGCACCTTCTATCAAGAGAACTGCTGGCTCAAATGCATCTGATAGTTATGAAGCTTGGGTAATAAAACAGAAAGCAGAAGGATATCAGTGTAGCAGGTACCAAAGTCAGCCTCAGGATTTTCAGAACCTAGGACAGCTCCACTAAGAACACAGATGTTGTTCCAGCAAAGACTAAAGGTTACCTTATGGGTGGTAGCCTATTGATTCACGAATCATCTGAAGCAGGTACTCGTGAACCTGAAAGAAACTTAGAGATCTCTAAAGGAGGAGTGATCATTCTTGGAGTCTATCAAATGACTTCAAGCTGCACTTTCTGTCACCCCCACCGGGGCCTACAGGAAACTGAACAACTTTTGGTGTCTTCATTCTGAAGGCAGTTCAGATGGAAACATCTGACTGACTTGCCTTAGGGGCAGAATTGGATAACACATGCTCCTCTACAGAGAAAGATGCCAAACCATATTTCAAGTGAGTTTAGAGGTGATGCAACTTTGGTCCTGAGGTCACTGTTGAGGGGTTCTGAGAATGGAGGCATGTCCAGGAAAGAAAATTGCTCCTAAGTTTGCCAGTTATATGACAGGTGACTTTAGTGACATTATTTACTTGCAACATTTTGTAGTCCACCTTTCTCCAAGCAAGTGGATTACACTATTATTATTTTTTTTTTAAAGATCAACATCCAACAAGCTAGAGTATAAACTGATCAAAATTCAATGGTGCACTTTCAAAATAGATGTAAAAGGTGCATTGTGGTTCGTTCAAGAAAGCAGATGAGATACCACATTCAGCATGAATTTTCTGAATTGTCTTCAAGGGCAGCCCTGGGGAAAAGCACATTACAGTAGTACAGCCACAAGGCTAGCATAGCATGGATTAGTATGACCAGATCAACTGAGGAAATGTAGGAGACCAGCCAGGTGAAGATGGGTGGGGTGAGGCATTCTGTTTCTTTAGCAACCATGCTGGAAGTAAGTTGGAGACAACTGGACCCCATCAAAAGCAGAGAGCACAAAACCCTCCAGGACCTCTACCCAGCTGTCAAGCATCACCTCTGTCTTGTCAGGTTCCAACTTCAGCTTGTTCAGCCTTGTCTACTTGATCATGACTGACACGTATTGACCAGTGTGACAACGATGATAGCCTGTAGCAGTTACAAAGGTCTGGATCTGCCAAGTTCCACCAGTAGATAGCATTAGTGGACATTGGTGGGGACAATATGAAGTTGGTTATCTTGCCTTTAACAGGGCACCATGATACAAATGACCTGGGTGTGGGCAAGTTTTGGGGAAGCTAGCCTTGATGGGAGCTGAAATCTCTGCAGTGTGTTCCTTGCAGTCATTCTCCGAATTGCATGTCAAACATGGAGTGATTCCACACACGTTGGATAATGCACTTCCAATTCTCTTTATAGATCATTTGGAATGGATTTTTTTGTGTGCGGAACAAAAAATCCACCTCAAACGATTGATAAAGTGCATTGAAAGTGCATTATCCAACGAGTGTGGAATCAGCCCATGGTGTAATCCTTAAAGTGTCAGATGCGGATCTGGAAGACCCATTTTCAAATCCGCACTCTGCCATGGAAGCTTGCTGGGTGATCTTGGGCCAGCCATACCCTCTCAGTCTAACCTACCTCACAAGGTTGTTGTGAGGATAAAATGGAGAAAGGGAGACAGTTGTAAGACACTTTGGGTTCCCATTAGGGATAAAAGTGGGGTATAAATGAAGTAAACAAAAATAATTCTCGTCAAGCTTGCTAAGACTGGTGGGAAGGGGCAGCTCAGCCTTGGAAGGCCAGCCTAGACTGCAAGGGAGCCAGTTTGGTGTAGTGGTTAAGAGCGTGGGACTCTAATCTGGAGAGCTGGGTTTGATTCCCCACTCCTCCATTTGAAACCAACTGGGTGACTTTGGGTCAGTCACAGGTCTCTCAGAGCGGGACCACAAGTGACGCCTGACACAGGTTGGATACTTGCCAGCTTCCCTCAAGTTTTGATGGGAAATGTAGGCAGCTTGGCGCAATGTTGGACAAGTGACAGTTGAAAAGTCCATTGGACAGCAGTCAGAGAGTCAAGCTGCAAGACCAGGACACCTACATTTCCCATCAAAACTTGAGGGAAGCTGACAAGTGTCCAACCTGTGTCAGGCGTCACTTGTGGTCCCGCTCTCAGAGCTCTCTCAGCCCCACCCACCTCACAGGGTGTTTTGTGGGGATAATAATAATAGCACATTCTGTAGACCGCTCTGAGTGGGCATTAAGTTGTCCTAAAAGGCGGTGTATAAATCAAATGTTGTTGTTGTTGTTGTTAGACCCAAAGGTGGGCAGTCTTACAGGGGAGTTTGGTGAGGGGCATCTTTGGCCCTGGTGGACTTGAAGCAAGAGCTGTTGTATTCATCTCCTGTTGGGGGAAACTGGGGTTTGCCTCAGAGCTGTCACTGTGCATGAAATCACATCATGTGCTAGCCAGTGAAGTAAATAAATACATCCGTTGGTTCTCATCTAACAAAGTAAGCTGCAGTGAAGAAGACAAGATAGAGCAGAAAAAGCTGGTCGGTCTAAGCCTTAGTTTCTACAAAACTCTGGTAGTTCTCAGAGACATGCATTCCTTAAATACCCTCCATTAAACATCCCCTGTCAACTTCAGCACTGTTTTGTTCCCACATTAAAACGAGGGAAGAATTAATTGGAACAACATATTCAGTCCCTTGGAAGTAAGACAGCCACCTCTCCTTCTGGGAGTTTTATGACCAATAAAATGCTACAGCTAGAAACAAATAGCCATGTAATTTAAACAACTCATCATCATGAATAAACAGATGTACGTGGCAGCAAAAAGGCTGTTTGGCTGCCAGTGAGGTGAGGAGAGAAGGGAGTTTTTGGCTGAATCGCCGACAAATTTCCCTGGCCCAGTCCCAAACCGGTACTGTGGAATTCCCCCACCAACACTGTTCTGTTCTGTCCAAATGGAACCAAAACATTTCTTTCTTTGTAATATGAGAATATGCCACCCCATCAAAAGCAGCAACCACTCAAGCTCATGTTTTGTTTACGTAGCTTTGCCAACTCTGGGTTGGGAAATGCCTGGAGATTTGGGTGCAGAGCCTGGGAAGGGCAAAGTTTGGGGAGGGGAACAGGAACCTGATGATCTAGAATCCATCTTCCAAAGCTGCCATTTTCTCCAGGGAAACGGCTCTCTATAGTCTGGAGATTATTTGTCATTCCATGAGTGCTCCAGGCTCTACCTGGAGGTTGGCAACCAGATGTTCGCATTCATTTCTCTCACCGTTGGAACAAAATTCATCCCAGTTATTCCCGTCATGAAGGAAAGAATTGAAATAACGTTTGAATCCCTTCCTTGCTGTGGAAGCTTGTTCAGTGACCTTGGGCCAGCCGCACACACTCACGGCCTAACCAACCTCACAGGGTTATTGTGAGGTTAAGATGGAGGAGAAGAGAATAACGTAAGCAGCTTTGGCTCCTCATTGGGGAGTGGGGAATCAAACCTGGTTCTCCAGATTAGAGGCCCATGTTCTTAACCACTACACCAAACTGGCTCTCATTATAAGCAACAAAACCCCATTGGGCAACTGAGAGCGGGACCACAAGTGACGCCTGACACAGGTTGGACACTTGCCAGCTTCCCTCAAGTTTTGATGGGAAATGTAGGCAGCTTGGCAGAATGTTGGACAAGTGACAGTTGAAAAGTCCATTGGACAGCAGTCGGAGAGTCAAGCTGCAAGACCAGGACGCCTACATTTCCCATCAAAAGTTGAGGGAAGCTGACTAGTGTCCAACCTGTGTCAGGTGTCACTTGTGGTCCCGCTCTGAGGGCCAAGCTACAAGTGAAGAATGACACTTGAACGGCAAGTGGATTGAGTGGAGGGCAAGTGAACAGGGAGAAATACACTTGCCGTTCAAGTGTCATTTATTACTTGTAGCTTGGCCCTGAGAAAACAAAACTAATTGTACTGATAGAAAACTGGCCCATGGACATTCCTGCTGACAGGGGCTCATTTATTTTGGTGGGTCACGAACGCAGGCCCATAGCAAAGCCACCCGGAATGTAATAATGTCACGCGATCCCTTCTGGCAAAGCAGCCACATTTCAAAGTGTTGCTCAGAAGGGGGTAGGGTGGAGGCTGTGAGCCGAACAGAGACAGACATGCTTCCACTTATGATTTAAGGCTTGCTTCAGTTAAATATTAACAGGGGCCATGCAACTTTCAAAGCTGAGCCAGCTTCAAGGTTGATCCAAGAGGCAAGAGAGTGAGAGTCTGAGAGAAAAAAGTCCAAGCAGGGAGCCAAACCGCTGAATTTGATAACGTTTGGAAAAGGAAATCTTCCAGGAAATATTTAAGAAAGAGCTCTTCTTTTTAAAAAGTCAAACCTTTCCTTATTATCACCATAATGGAGGGAGGAAGCAGTCTCAAAAGAAGACACAACCCTAAATACCTACCTACCTACCTTCCTTCCCTTTCCTCTTGGTGTAACTGTGCCATTTTACTCGCCAGTTTGGTGTAGTGCATGGGGCTCTAATCTGGAGAGCCAGGTTTGATTCCCCGCTCCTGCACTTGAAGCCAGCTGGGTGACCTTGGGTCAGTCACTTAAGAGCATCAGGATTGTAATCTGGAGAGCTGGGTTTGATTCCCCGCTCCTCCACTTGAAGCCAGCTGGTGACCTTGGGCTCTCTCTTGGGCTCTCTCTCAGCCCCACCCACCTTACAGGGTGCTTGTTGTGGGGATAACAATGGCAGACCTTGTAAACCACTCTGAGTGGGCATTAAGTTGTCCTGAAGGGCAGTATATAAATCGAATGTTGTTGTTGTTGTTGTTATTCTAAGACTGTTGGATTCAGTGGGTTTAGATGAGTGTTACTCAGCTTAGGATCACACTGTCAGTCTGTAGCCCAATGACTTATGGTGCTATAAGGACAAACATTCATGCAATATTCCACGTGTTACCTAAGTGGGTTCTCCCACTTCCATGAAAGAAGGATCTACCACTTTCCCAGACATCTCATACAATCATCTCTGGCACCAGCAACCAAACAGCATCACCAGATGGTTAGTTCTTCCATGCACACCCATTTTCTGTCGCACCCCTGGTTGCTCAGGAAAGAGGAAAAGTTTTTTTGGCAGTGGCTGTAGTACAGTGCTGGATGCCGTGCTGCCTGCATGGCGAAAGTCCCGAGTTCAGGTCCTGCACCTTCCGTTAAAAGGATGTCAGATAGAAGGGCTGGTTTGAGATTTCAGCCTTACTGCTGGTCTAGATATGGAGAAAGGGATTCAGGCTTCATTCCTGTGTCATGTTACAAGCCTGGGACAGTCCCAGGGAAAAACTATTGGGCCTACTGGGAAATGTGTATCCCAAAGGGAACAACTGGTTCTCTCCAAATGACGCCTCCTGGGACTGTTTCAGGTTGGGAAAATGATTCCCAGAGGAAGGCTGAAGTCCTTTCTCCACACATGCCACAGACCTGATCTGAGCACTGCAATCTACATCTGACACCCGCTAGACCCAGCCTGTGTACTCCATTATTTGTAGGGTTGCCAGCTGCCTGGAAAAAAATTGTACTGTCCCTTTAATAAAGGCTTGATGGGATGTTATTTACTGGGCGATATGATTTATCTCCCTGCAATGAAAAGCTTCACCTGCCCGTTTCCACGCATTAAGCCTCTATTTAAAAAACCAGGAGATTTTTGACAACCCTTTCCAGTGCCCTGCATCCCATTACAATTAATTTCTCTGTGAAGTTCAGGCCAGGCAGGTGGCCCCACTGCCAGCTTGGAAGTAGGGGAAGAAACAGACTGGCAGAAATCCCAAAATGACTCAGGCTGGGCTGTGTCTTGGCCATGGGGAACACCCAGCTGATCCCAACTTGCCGGTTGCAGCTCATCCAAATTACAAAGGCGCAGCGGCCTGTGTTGAGAGACTTTCCATTATGCTGGGGAAACAGTCTGCACAGGGGGGGGGGGAAATCTACAGGTACTAACAAGCAAAATTTCATTAAAATCCCATTCGCAAGAGCTTGTTGGGCTGGAATGGGCAAATTCTAGGCAAAGCTTTAAATACTATGAGCTTGATAAATGAGCATGTGCGTCAAACCACTGGTCTTTCATCAGTATTGTCTACTCTGGGAGACAAAGTAGACATGACAACATCCTCTTGGGCACCAGTGGAATGCTGCCACCATTTCAAAGTGATTTAAAGAAGCTAGGGATGTTTGGTCCTCCTGATCAGGCCCACGGCATGGCATGCTGGGATGCTCTTGTGCCCCCCCCTCCACACCTTATCTAATGCCAAAACAGGCTCCACCCCCCCCCCCCGCCAGCGCCACTATTTCGGTACTTCAAAAGGCATTTTAGGGGTGGGGACAAGAGCACCATGCTGCAGGCCCAGTCAGGATTTTAAAATTTTTAAATCATTCGAAAATGTATTTTTAAATAACTTTAAAATAGCAGCAGCCATGAGGATACCATCACATTGAGTTTGGCCCTGACTGGAAGCAGCTGTCCAGGGTCTCAAGTGGAGATAGTTCTCATCGCCTATAACTAAGTCTTTTTATCTGGAACCTTTTGCCAGAAAAGCTAATGCTCTGCCACTGAGCCACAGCCCTACGCCATTCTATGAAGGTGCTTTATATTGAGTCAGACCATTAGTCCATCAAGGTTACTTACTGTGTGGAAAGTGGCTCTTGGAAGATCCACCCAGCTATGGCTCTTGAGTGTTTTACTGTAGAACACTCTGTGGGAAAGTATTTGCCAAATTACTTCAGGAAGGTACACACAGGTTGAGTGTTGTTGACCCATACATACAGAACAATTGTTTTCTGCGGTTCTTCCTGGAACATACCACTTCAAACCAGTTTGGTGCAGTGGTTAAGAGCGTGGGACTCTAATCTGGAGAACCGGGTTTGATTCCCCACTCCTCCACTTGGAAGCCTGCTCGGTGACCTTGGGCGAGTCACAGCTCTGCCAGAGCTCTCTCAGCCCCACCCACCTCACAGAGTGTTTTGTTGTAGAGATAATAATGACGTACTTTGTAAACCACTCTGAGTCAGCATTAAGTAATCCTGAAGGGTGGTATATAAATTGAATGTTGTTGTTGTTGTTGTTGTTGTTGTTGTTATAAACTAACCTAGCACTGACAACCAGCAGAAACCTGTTGGGGGTAGGGAGCAACACAATATTGTGGTCACTTCTGGTTTGTACCTCATAGGGATGTCATTCCCCCACTGAAGGCAGGGGACTGCCAGCTCCCACCCTCTGCCCCCTGCCTCTATTCACTTGGCCAGTGGGGGAGGAAAGGTGGGGGAACACCACCTCGGGCATGCTCCAGGGATGGTGCAAGGACATCGCCTCCGGGAGTGACATCATCGCGCCACACCTGAGAGCATTCCTGCGGTTTTCAGTGGGCCAATTTTGGTTCTAAAAGGGCCAAATCAAGCCCGTTTGGGGCCCAAATCAGCCTGCTGAGAAGCGTGCATACTTCTAAGCTTGCACAATGACGTCACATCCCGGAGGTGACATCATCACGTAGGTGTGGGAGCATGTGTACGCTTCACACACACACACACACAGAGGACAACCCAGGGGCACCAAAAAGGTAAACACCAGTTCCCCCGTCCTCCCTTTGGGAGGGTTAGGGGACCTAGCATCCCTACCTGGAAACGATGTGTGAATTCCTACAACTGCATGATGTTGTGCAACTTCACTCCGTGGCCACATCTATTCCTGTAGCAAAGAGGCATAGCAGGGCTTTCAGCCTAGAGGCAGGAACTTGCCTACCTTCCCTGGCAGAATGCCAGCCCTACTTCAAACGACCAAGTGGCAGGCTACATGTTTAAAGGCTTCTACACAATAAAATAACCCTCTGCAATTAGAAATTCTAGGGAAAGGCCAAAGTGGAAACATTTTCCCAGGCTTATTAGATTTCTATATGCAGGGAGGTTTTTTAATAAGTCAGCATTCATGTATGTGCAAGTCTGAAAATGAATGAGATTTCTGTTTTATGAACTTTGTAAAGGTTTTCATTAAATAATCCAGAACTGGACATCAGTTAGATGGTCCCCTGGTCAAACTCCGCAAGAGACTTTCTCAAATAGTTGGCAGCTGCCTCTTACAGCAAAGGCCACCGCGGAACATGGGTGCGCTCCGTGCAGATCTATTTCAGCGACTCAATCAGGCTGAAGCAATTTTCAGTGTCTGCCTGCCAAACGTTCAGTCTAATTCATCCCAGATTTACCTTCTCTCCTGAGAAATAAACAAGAAAAAAGATCATTCAGTCTTCTGTTTGGGAGATGATGGGAAGGGGTTGGATGTTCCAGGAATATTTGATAAACCGCTGAACCCAAACCATACTTTGCATTCCAGCTGATGGATTTCAAGCATTCTTCATTTCTTATGTTTACACATGCATCCCAGCCAGTTTACGTATCCAGATTACTTGAGCCTTGCAAGTGGCAACAAGTAATGAAATCTGGCATAGGATTTTGGTGGCTGAAATGCCGCGGAAAACAGAGCAGAAAGAAAGGCAAGAAAATGGTAAAAGGCCATAAACTACCTCTTGCCTTCTTTCTCCTTTTTCCTTTCATTCAGCTTTCCTGAAGGAATAACAGGCTTGGCCCCCATTTGGCTTTGCTACTAACCTAAGGAGACTGTATGGCTGTTTTTAGTCAATGGTTCACAGCAAACCAGATCCGAATCCGACACTCTAACCACTACACCATGCTGTCTATCAGCGTGTTTAAAGGCAAACATATACTGGCCTGCTTCAGACATCATACAAAACCAGGGTTTATTTGGTTAGCTTGTGAAACCACTATGTGGTTTGCAGAAGAATCCCTCAAACCCTAGTTTACCTCCACAGGTGCTGATTTCATCAGCTTAACTCTAGCCAGGGGGCTCTGTAGTTTGGGAGTGTGTGCTGGTGTTGCTAGTGAACAAACTAGGAAGTCCACGTTTATACATCATGCAAAGCCATAGTTTAAGACTAACTTCAAGTCATGGTTTCAGAGCCTCCTAACAAACCATAGTTAGTAGAGTATTCTCTATTCAGACCCTGGTTCGTTTAATTATGCCATGGCTTTGCCAATGTGCAGCCAGGAAATCCTATCCCATGCTTGGAGAAGCAATGTCAACTGGAAGCATGTCCTGTGTGACCCAGGGTTCCCAGGTGCCCGCCGGTGACTGACAAACTCCTGGGAGTTTGCCCTGTTGCCCACCGATCTGCCAGCAATTGGTGGGAGGTGGCAAGCCTCCCAGAGGTTGTCTGCCCCTGGCAGTCACTCCAGGAACAGGTGTGGGACACACGCTCCCAGAAGCCCGACAACGTCACTTCCTGAAGTGACACTGTCACACTGGCCGCGGGCATACTCCTGTTCTTTGCTGGGGCCAGAATTAGACCCGCGAGAAGAAAATAAAGATGGAGACAGCACCAGGTAAGTGCTAGGTTCCCCTCACCTCCCGCCAGGAGGGTAAGGGAACAAGGCAAGCCTACTGTGACAGCATGAGTGCACCACTTTGGGTTTGCAAAGGTAGGCATGATGGGAGGGGAGTTAGTTCATAGGGGGCTGTGTAGGCCTGAGGATGGGTTATGTGGGAATATGAGCTAAGGAAGGCCCCAGAGGCTGCACAGCTTTTAATATGCGGATTTCCAACCATCCAACCTACTACAAGAGGCCAGCTCACACCTCTAGCCTTTGGGAGTGTCCTGCAGCTCCTCCCACTTTCCTTTTATAAGCAGAATCAAGACAGTTGGCTGGATCCTTTGGGGGCAATTTAATGCCCCGTTCCTTTATTTTCTTGCTTACTGGCCAGTTTGCTGCTGGGATAATCCAACAAACCTCCCAGGAAATTCATGCAGTCCTTGCACTGGAAGCCCAAGTCTGCTTTAGATCTCCCCATCATCTGACAGTGGAATCCTGCCACAGTGCTTGACTTGACTAGTCTATTTTCCTACCCAGATATCCCTTTTGGAGAGCAGGAATGGCGTCCAATAAGAGTATTGCCAAGAATTCGAGCCTTGGCTTGGTTACCTGGAGTCCCTAGAATATCTGGCCTGGGAACTCCCATGCCTGTGGACGTGTCTTGGAATCCATTCCTGGAACAGAACTAATAGCTCCAGGGATCAGTCCCACAAGCATGTCCCTAACACAGGGTGGATCCTGGTAGTTGTCAAGTAAGGTAAACATTTTGCACATATATCTCTCTGGGTACATGATCAGTATAGCTGAAATATACAAGCTATACAAAAATATACAAATATACAAAAAAGGAAAAGCCTAGTTCTTTTTGTCTTGGAGTAGAGAGTTGCCCTCATGTCATAGGCCGTTTTCACACTGCTTACCGGCCACGAAGTATTGCAGTGAGCTCCCAGAATGACAGCGTCTTCCTGGCACAAATCACGCCAGGAAGACGCTGTTGTTCCAGGAGCTCAGCACGATGTTCTGTGGCCAGTAAGCAGTGTGAAAACAGGCATAGTTGACTTATGGCAACTCCTGGTGGGGTTTTCATGGCAAGAAACTAATAGAGGTGGTTTGTCAATGCCTGCCTCTGCAACCCTGGTCCTCAATGGAGATCTCCCATCCAATTACTAATCAAGGCCAATGCTGCTTAGCTTCTGAGATCTGATGAGATCGGGCTCACCTGGGCTATCCAGGTCAGGGCTTTTTCTATCTTAAAAAGGTAAACGTAGTCCCCTGTGCAAGCACCGAGTCATTACAGACCCATGGGGGGACATCGCATCACGATGTTTTCTTGGCAGACTTTTTACGGGGTGGTTTGCCATTGCCTTCCCCAGTCCTCTACACTTTACCCCCAGGAAACTGGGTACTCATTTTACCGACTTTGGAAGGATGGAAGGCTGAGTCAACCTTGAGCTGGCTACCTGAACCTGGCTTCCGCCAGGATTGAACTCAGGTCATGAGCAGAGCTTGGACTGCAGTACTGCTGCTTACCACTCTGCGCCACGGAGCTCTTTTTCTATCTTATGTTTTAGAAAATCAGCAATGATCAGTTCCAGGTAGTTTGATTTAAGGATTCACCTGACATTTAGAAGAACCAGGTCTTAACAGACGACAAGGCATTTTTTAAACAAGGGTTATTATTTTTTTAAAAAAGATTTTTTTTTCTACCATTACAAGGATGTATTCTGAACAATCCTTATAAAGTCAACCTTGCTATCGTCTAGCTAGAGTCAAAGGGACAGGGCTTTATAAACAGTACGTAGAGTTGCAAGAACCTTTGCACCGAGCTGTGGCCATAGACCGAGGCAGCTCACGTGGATTTTCCCCACACAGCCAGCACCCCACCAGGCAGGAAGAAGAGTGCAGTTCCCTTAAAAAAAGACCTTGTTCAGCACAGCCCACATGGTCACCTTCTCCACATGCAGCTTAAGCAGGACAATCTCATGAGGACGTGGCTCCTACCAGATTTCTCAGCCTATATGAAGGGGACCTCAGAGAGGATACTCAGGGGAAGTCCAGGTGTCCAGCTATGTGTCCAGCTATGGCGAGAGGCACCCCAGCAATCTCTAATTTGACCACCGGTGACTCAAAGGCTGGCAGGGTTTGGTGTAAAATAGGGTGGGCACACCCATGCCATGTCACTTACAGCAAAAAAACGGAAGCCAGAGGCATCGGCAGCTTTAAAAGGGGATTAGACAGATTCATGGAGGATAGGTCTATCGGTGGCTACTAGGCAGGGAGACTAAAGGGAGCCTCCATATTCAGAGGCAGTCAACCTCTGAATCCCAATGCCAGGAGGCAACTTCAGGGGAAGGCCTCAGCCTCTGTTGCCTGTTGTTGGCACTCCAGAGTAACTGGTTGGCCACCTTGTGAGACAGGATGCTGAATTAGATGGACCAGCAGGGCTCTTCCTATGTTCTTAAAGCATCATACCGTTGGGGGGATGACGCTCTAAGATTTGCCCAAAAAGTCTATGGTTTAACCAGAGCTTTGGCAACTCCTAGAATGTCACCGACATCATGATGTCACTTCCAGTTTTCCAGCAGAAGTGATGTTGCTTGCCGATGTGATGCCAGCATGCCTGTCCCTGACCCAAAAATCCTCCTGGAGGTGCCAGGCAATGACCTAGCATCCCTACCTGGATGCAATTATTGGAATCGATGGCCTGTATCCTGCCGTAGGCTGAAGCAAGACTAAGGAGTCTTCCTCCAGCCTAAGTTCCATGGTTCTCCCTTTGGAAGAAAAGCCACTTAAGTTCGAGAAACGCATCTTGGGCTGGAGGAATGATTCAACATTTTCTCAAATGAGTGGGAAGATAAATGCCAGTGTAGGGTGGCCAGTACTGCCTCAGCAAATGCCAAGAGATTTTGAGGGAAGTGTCTTGACTAAGGAGGATGTGTTGTAACTGACTATAGATCAGCTGTAGCATAGTGGTTAAGTGGCTGGGCTCCAAGCCATGAACTCTGCAGGTGGCCTTGGATAAGCCACTCCTCTCAGGCCCAGCTCCCAGCTGTATTGTGGGGATAATAATGACACTGACTTTGTTAACTACTCTGAGTGTGGCACTAATCTGTCCAGAAGAGCTGTATATAAGCATACAGTTGTTGTTGTTGTTGTTGTTGTTGTTGTTGTCGTCGTCGTCGTCGTCGTCGTCATCATCATTATCATTACTACTACTACTACTACTACTACTACTACTTTCAGGTGATGCTCTAGGGATTTTCCCTCCAATCTCTATGGCATAGACCATAGAGACATGGGGAAATTCCTAGAGTGTCACTATGGAGACCAATTCCAGCCATTTTTTCTCCTACTCCTCCCACTCCTCAGTTTCTCAAGGACAGGGGACTGGGGCCAAAGGTGAGGTTTGCCTTTCATTGGTGGACAAATGGTAAGACTATGCCATTGGGTATACTTTGTATACCTACTTTGTTCAGGCCTCTCAGTGTATGAGTCCGAACACTCCCATTTTAAAGTAAAAGATACGATTCTAGCCCTACATGGTTTTAAAGTCTATTTTTTTTTCTGGATATCTTTATGTATGTGGCAAATGTCTAAACTATGCATTGTGATCCCTAAGGGCATTGGGGATTTAACTCCTTAAATTATTTGCATGGGAAAAAACCAGTTTGGGGCAAAAATATTATGTGTTTTTAAAGCAAGACAGGAGCATGACTCAGTGCATGAGGACATTCCTTTGTAAGGCATTCTTTGAACTTTAGGCTGCTGTGAGTCATAACCAACCCATTTTGGCCACCCTCCAATATACATAAGTCCTGCTGAAATAACTGAAGGTTTATGTCAGGGAGCTGAATCTCCTGGCTTGAGGCTACTGCCCAGGATAGAATATGCTCAGGTCTTTCCAGACACAGAAAGGAATAATAACATCAGCTTCTGTGAGTGACAGGTAGTATGGAGCGTTTGGATTGGAGGCCTAACATTCAGCCAATCAGACATGTTGTACTTCCAGCTAGAGCTCCAAGCTTCCAGCAGCCTGTCTCGGGGTCTCTGAGGCTGTTTCCATACAGCTGGTCTTTCCTCCCCTTTGCCCGCTTTTTGTGTGTGTTTTACTGAGTTGCTCTGAAAAGGCAGCCTCCACACACACTCCCCAAAAGTGCTTACCTTGCACTTTGGGAAGGGAGGTCGGGCACTTTTGTCATCATCACCCGTCTCCCTTTCAATTTTTTTTTTTGCTCCGAACATGCATGATTGATTACTGAGAGCTTTAGAGGAGGAGCTGGACAATTCCTCAGAACACTTTAACCATTCACATGACCAAGAACACAGAAGATGCACTTTGTCAGTCCAGAGAAAAGGCGCTGAAAAAACAGAGACCAAGCAGCCTGCAAGTGTTTTGCAAATGGAGACATCTGGAATCATGGGGGGAAACTGCCAGCCTTCCATGAGTGGGCCGTCCCCATAAGGACGCGTGGAAACGGCCTGAGTTGATGAACAGATATTCCAGGTGATATTTCTGTTCACAGCCTAAGCATGGCCCTCAAACTACTGCATATCCAACTCTGTGCTGGATTGCAGCTCGTACATTCAATCATTTCATTTCAAACTTGGACATGCTGCCTCTCCGGATATCTGTTCATGGTGGCTAGCAAACTGAAAGGACCTGCCCATCTCTGCGAGAATGCATCAGGGAGGAGCTGTGGTTTGGTAGTGGGAGCATCTGCTTTGTATGCAGAAAGTCCTAGGTTCAATCCCAGGCAAGTCAATTTAAAATGATTAGGCAGCTGGTGATATGAAAGACCTCCTCTGCCTGAGACCCTGGAGAACCACCATCAGTCTGAGTCAAGGTAGCTGAAAAGAGCAAAAGTCTTGTAGCACCTATAGGTAAAGGTAAAGGTGCAAGCACAGAGTCATTACTGACCCATGGGAGGATTTTGCATAAGAACGTTTTCTTGGCAGACATTTTGTTATGGGGTGGTTTGCCATTGCCTTCCCCAGTCATCTACACTTTACCCCCAGGAAACTGGGTACTCATTTTACCAACCTTGGAAGGATGGAAGGCTGAGTCAACCTTGAGCCGGCTACCTGAACCTGGCTTCTGCCAGAGTCAAACTCAGGTCGTGATTCGTGAGCAGAGCTTGGGCAGCAGTACTGCAGCTTACCACTCTGCACCATGGGGCTCCTCTCTGCACCACAGGGCTCCTAGCACCTTTTAGCACCTATAAGACTAACAAAATTTGTTAGTCTTATGAGTTCTTCAGAGAGCTGTGACTCAGGAAAGCCCATACGCTACCATAAATTTTGGTAGTCTTATAGGTGCTACCGGACTCTTGCTCTTTTCTACTGCTACAGACAGAGTAACATGGCTATCCATCTTAGTCTGAGTCAAGAGTAGAGATGGGCACGAACCAGAAAAAAAACGAACCATGTGGTTCGTGGTTTGTCAAATTTCACGAACCACAAGCCACGAACTTTCACAAACCTGCCCTGGTTTGCAAACCGGTTCATTTGGTTTGTGAAAACATCATATCCAGGTCAGAAAATCATCACTTCCAGGTTAGCAGAAGGTCTGCAGGAAGTCCATCCCCTGTTGCCTAGGAAACTGATTGATTGGCACCAGGCTGTCTGCAGTGACGAACCAAAAAACGAACCAGCCTAAAAGTTCGTGGTGGTTCGTCAGAAATGGGATCTGACAAACCGTGGTTCACAAACCACAAACCAGTCTGGTTCATGCTTAATTTTGGTTCATATTTCGGTTCGTGCCCATCTCTAGTCAAGAGTACTGATATTAATAGACAAATGATGGGATTCAGTATGAGGCAGCTTCATGCGGATGTGTTCCATCATCAATTTCTGAACAGTGTGATCCCAAATGGGAGAGTAGCCTAGCAGAGACTGTGCAGACTGGATATGTATTTGGCCACATCTGCCCTGGCACCTACCTACGCGGACTGCTGTGTTCAGACATTGCCTCTAGTTGAAGTTAAACTTCTGTGAGATTTTTTTTTTGGCCATTCAAGAACAGCTGCTTGTGTATATGGGTTTTCGTGCAAGCATGAATTCAAGGTAGTATAAAGTTTTTTGAAGGATTTTTTTAATAAAGCTGATAACAGCATTTGGGGTGGTTGGGTGAGTTTGATTAGCAAAAGTTCCTGCATGTTTCTGATATAAATCAGGGCCATGCTCACTTCCAATTCTTCTTTTAGTAACCGAATAAACCAAATACTAGGAGGGAAGGCAGCATGGTCTAATCCAATCTCGTCAGATCTCTGAAGCTAAGCAGGGTCGGTACTTGAATGGATGACCACCAAGATTCTGCAGAGGAAAGCAATGGCAAACCACCTCTGCTTCTCACTTGGCTTGAAGGCCCCTTGCTGGGGTCACCATAAGTTGATTGCTACTTGACAGGACACACACACACACAAACTGAATGCTGAATTTTCCGTTTATTGATGAATCTACTATGATCCTCCATAGAAGAGGACCTGTGGCTTAATAGGAGAGCATCTACTTTGCATGCAGAAGGCACCACGTTCAATTTCCAGCATCTCCAGTTAAAAGGATCATAGTAGGTAATGTGAAAGACCTCTTCTGAAACCCTGAAGGGCAGCTGCCAGTCAGAGCAGGCAACATTGACCTTGATAAACTAATGGTCCGAGTCATTATAAGACAGCCTCATGTGTCTGTTTTGGCCCTTCTCCTGACCTTGATGACTTATTCTAGAGGAAGATTAAACAAAACCATTCCAATTCAAATAAGACTTATTTATACAGCATGTTTTATGGCACACACGGCAAGTCCTGTGGCCTTGGTGCGGATTATCAAACGCAGCCAAGAAATGTAATATGTTCTCTTTTGAGTTCCCAAGGAGATTTTATAATATTCATATCCAATGTGGGATTCAGGACACTGAGAACAGAAAGGAAAACATTGCAGGAAGCCAACAGTGGTGAACGAACTGAACTTACTCTTATTTCCTCTCGTAAGGAGAACAGCTTGACCGCTTGCTCATGGGAAACTCTAGAAGAAAAGTTCCTGACCACAAATGATTCATTTGAGTTATCCATTCATTGAACAGTCTTAAAATTTCTTCTGGGTCTGCATGCGTACTAGCTCAGGAACCAAAAGGATGGGACAGAAAGGATAGCCGCTGGTCATCTGTCCTCTGTACCTTTGTGAAAATTCAGTCCTTCTTATCCCTTTGACAAATCCTCTTTTTTCATGTGTACTCAGCATGTCACAGGTATGCATATTTGTGTGTAATGCTCTCCCTGAGCACACTGATTCTATAACTTTGGATCGCCAAGTACTAAAAGACAACTTCTTTACTTGTACAGTCTCTGCATGTGGGAAGGTGTATCTATTTTTATTTAGAGCTTCATCGTACCAAACGCACTCCTTACCTGAAGCACCACATGGTCTAGAACTGATCTTGCTGCTTTGGGTCATTTAAACAACAACAACAACATTCGATTTATATACCACCCTTCAGGACAGCTTAATGCCCACTCAGAGCGGTTTACAAAGTATATCATTATTATCCCCACAACAATCACCCTGTGAGGTGGGTGGGGCTGAGAGAGCTCTGAGAGAGCTGTGACTGACCCAAGGTCACCCAGCTGGCTTCATGTGGAGGAGTGGGGAATCAAACCCAGCTTTCCAGATTAGAGTCCCACGCTCTTAACCACTACACCAAACAGTCTCAGAGAGAGCCAGGTCACATAGCGGTTAGAGTATTGGGCCAGGAACAAAGAGATCAGAGTTTGTTTCCTTGGACCTGCCACTCTCTCTCAATCTAACCTGCTGTGAAGAGGAAGAAAAGACCACGTATGACATCTTGGGTTCTCAGAGGACGGGATAGAGATATGAGAGATTCTCCACGTAGCACAAGCACTGCTTCCCATGAAGCTCGGCGAACTTCTCAAGGGCATCTGCCAAGGTTATCTTTCTGGTATCGGAGCTGTGAGTTTGGAATCTTGAACTAGCTCAGGGCTTTGCTTGGTTTGTGAAGCAGCTTAAAAACTTGGGTTGTGAGAGGCCACGGGGGAGGAGGGGCAATCTTTAGCACTGGCAACACTCGCAATCTTACTATATTTAGGATAGCTTTGAAAGGAAAGGTGAAGGTTATCCATTGTATGCCCAGACTAAAGCCCTGAATGTTCTTTGCTGATTTCAGTAGACTTTTGATTTGTTTTCAGAAGCAGGAACATTTCTAAGTGGCCAAGACTGTTACACAAGCAGAGGACTGCCACATACCTTCAGCCACCGAGCACCTTTTATTAAATGAGACTAGGACTTTTCTGAAGGTGCTGTTATTCATTTAAGGCTTTGCAGACTGCTACCTTGAACCTTATGCAGCATGCTCCAAGAAACTTGCAACCTACACTGCACATATAGAGCTCCCGTGTATCCAGATCTGGGGTATGTGGAAGGCTCACTCCACTGAAAGACTACTGAATTGTAACTGATTACAAAGCTCAAGACAATGCAGCCACCTGGATTGAATCAAGACCTAGGCTTCCTGTCTCATTACCAATGCTGATTTCTCCTCACCCTATCCAATCGCGCCTGCTATTGTCATTTCTCCAGCTTTTGTCATTTACTTGCTATTGTCATTCAGCATCTGAAACCACTCCACTCACCAGGATATAAGGACGGATGAACTCACATTCTAGCTGTATCAGAAGAAGTGAGCTGTGACTCACAAAAGCTCATTCCCTACCACAAACTTTATAGGTGCTCCTGGACTCTTGCTCTTTTCTACTACAGACAGACTAACATTTTTACCCATCTTGATCTATCTCCATTGAACGGAATGGGGAATCTATCATGTTATGTCTATTTGTATACCTTTTTTTTTTAATTACTAGTACTACAAAAAGGAAAAATTGGGAACAGGGAGAAGGGGAAGAAACAACACATAACAACACAAACACTACATCTACAAGTAATGCATTCCCTTCATACTGCAATTATTTAACATTAAAACTTTGTAAAATGCTGTTAGATTGGTAGATCTTATAAAATACAAACTACAATCAGGATTAGGTCTTCTTCCCCCCTCTGGGTCTCGGTCGCAATTCTCTCTGAGCAGCTACAGTCACTGTGCTCGTTCCCTCCTCCCCTCCCTCTTCAGGTTTGAAATCCTCTTCTTCTTGCTGAAAATCTTGGTGTTTACACACAAAGTCCCTTAGCTGATCTTCTGATGTTATCTTGTGAGCTTGATCTTTATAGCTGAACCAAATACCTTTCGGAAATAACCATTTGTACTTTATTTCACGTTTCCTCAGAAGAGCTGCAAACCTTTTATATTTAAATCTTCTTTTCCGAGCTAAAAATGGAATGTCCTTCAATATCTTAACCTTATTGCCCAAAAAGTCCAAGTCCGCATTATATGAATTATAGAGGATGGTGTCCCGGATCTTCTTAGATGAAAAGTCAATAATAATCTCGCGAGGCAGCTGACGCTTCGTTGCATATTTTGAAGAAGCCCGACGGACTTCCAAAATGGCGTTTTAACTCTTCTTTAGTTGCCTTCGTGGGTATCACCAAAAGTTCTGACACCAGATCCTTTAAATTCCCATTTTCCTCCTCCTTCACATTCTGGAGACGCAATATTGTCTGAGCACGATCCACTTGCAACCCGATCAGTTGGTTCTCCAACAGCTTTAGGTCTTTGTTTGTTGCCCTCATGAGTGCTGCGTTTTCCCGAGCAGACTTTTCCGCCCCCCCCCCCCCGCTGCTTCCTTAATGGTTTTCACTTCACTCTCAATTAAGCCAACCCTTTGATCAGTTTCGTTTAACTTGTCAACAAAGGGCTTTATGGCTTCGACGACCGACCGCTTTACTAGCTCCTCCAGAGACTCTCCTTTCCCCTGCAAAGCAGCCGAGATAGATTTGCCCATAGCGGGGCTCTGCTTTTTCGTCGCCATCTTAGGGGGGGGGAATCCACCAGCCAAGTTTCGATACTCAGTGAGGGGGAAGAAATCCGAGCCTTCTTGGCTTCAAATCCCACCAATCCTTCGCATACGCTTGTAGTAACAGAAGGGATTCGCTACTTACAGGTTTTCACCTTAGATCTGCTTTTTGCCATTCTCCATGGCCCAGCAGCACGAGAAGTGCTGCGCAAGTCTGCCGGCCTCCATAGGAGCAAACGGGCAATTTACCCCCCACATCGACTTCGGGGGGTTCTTCCCGTCGCGCTACGGACCCTCACCCTCACTGGGAGTCTTGGGGGCTAACCTTTGCAGGTCAGCCGCCTGGTCAGGCTGCTCGGGCGCTTCCTCCCGGACCTGCGGAGAGGAGCGTCCGACATGGCCGAGAAAACGAAACCAAATCATGTCTATTTGTATAATGAAGCATGAAACAGCCAACATTGTAATGCCCTTGTATAGAGCTGTGGTGTGGCCTCATTTGGAATACTGTGTGCAGTTCTGGGCTCTATACCCCAAAAAGGATATTGCAAATCTGGGAAAAGTGTAGAAAAGGGCAACCAAGATGATTAAGGGTTTGACCCACCTTTCTGATGAGGAAAAGCTGGAGATTCTGAAACTTTTTAGTCTAGAAAAAAGATGGCAAAGGGGACACAGGGTAAAGCAGCAATACTCACTCATGGTTTGAGAGCCACATGTGGCTCTTGGACATGCCACTCGGACATGCCAGTACTTGGAAGTGGCTCTTCCGAGTACTGTTCCCAATGGGTACCTGTCCCACATTTCAGAAAAGGGGGCCTTTGTCTGATGGGGCTTGTGGTTGGCACGTGAGCCTTCTTGAGGTGCAGGCCTCATGACAGGGATATGAGAAAATGTGGCTCTTTTGTTTGATGGTAAAGGCAAGTGTGGTTTTCCATAAGCCATGGAGTGAGTACCACTGTGGTAGAGGTTTATAACATTGTGTATGGAGTTGAGAAGATGGAAAGAGGAAGTTCTTCTTCTCCCAGGGTACTAGAACGCAAATGCACCCAATGAAATTATTGGGAAATAAGTTTGGGACAGACAAAAGAAAATACTTAGTCAGTCAACAAATAATCGCTGACAGTGGACACTGTGATGGCCAAGAGCACAGATAATTTGAAAAAGGGGGTAAACAGATTCATAGAGGAGTAGTCCACTAAAGGCTACTATGTGGTGACCACAGATATACTTTATCTACAGAGGCAGCAGACCTCTGAATACCGGTGCTGGGCGGCAGTTGCAGGATATGGCATCAGCTTCTGTGCTATGGTTGCCAGCCCAAGCCCGGCAACCAGTGGGAAGGTTGAGGCCAGGATGGGGGAACACAACATCAACAGCATCTCTATGTCACCACAGAGGTTCCGGCAATTCCTAGAGCTACCCTGCATCATTTCTGGGTTTTCCCTGGAAGCAATGTAGCTATGCAGCTGATTTCATTGTTTAAAAAATGTTTCTCCTGCCATCATGGGCACAGAGCGCTGCCAGCAGGAGTCCACCTGCCACAACAGGAGGCTAATTTAGGAAGGAAACTTTCACACAATTTTAAGTTAAGAAAATTTTTCTTTTGCACCAAATATTTTAACAAAACAAATATTTTTTTAAACCAAACTCACTAGTGTTTCAAAAACAAACTTTCAGCCATCAATGTCTTTGAAAGCCACTCAAGATAAGTAAGTTCAACTTGTCGGATCCCGCCAAGTGATAGAGTCTGTTGCCACAATTCTTCAAATTATGAAGCAACTGGAACTCAGGCTTCTGTTCTCTTCTTGGGGAATTACAGCCCTTATTCAAGGTGATAAGAGCACATTAATTGTTATCAAGCTGCCCAGCAACCAACTTTTTCCTCAGCTGCCTGGCTTCTAGCTACTGACTCCGCCCTACTGGGCTAAAGAAATTAGCTCATAGAGATTACATCCTGTTTGCTTGGTCCTCCATGGCCGCTATGTGAAACAATATTCTGTACTATTGGTACCACCGGATTGATCCAGCAAAGTTCTTCTTATGTTCTTTTTAAAGAAGCTAAGCTGCAGCAAAACCTGATGTGGGAAAGTCTTGAGTATTCACGAATGCACAAGAAAAACTCTTCCCACCCTCAATGTCTAGACATACATGTCCCTTGCGATGAGTGACTAACTATGGTCTCAGAGACTATTTGAGTAAAGAAATCTGCCCGTATTTAGAGATATTGCCAGATAGGGTAGCCAAACATCTTCCAAAACCAAATCATCATCTATTAATCATGCCCCTGTTCATGTTTCTTTATTTTATGAAATCATTTTACTGCCAGTCTCCAAGTTCAGACAAGAGATTAAATCTGAAGCTACCTTGTACCACGTTAGGCTGTCGGACCCATCGAGCTCAATATTCGCTATTCATAAAATCATAGCTTTGGAAGGGACCTCCAGGGTCATCTAGTCCAACTCCCTATTGACGCTGGTTCTCTAAAATCTTGGGAACAGACCATTGGCTGGATTCAGACTATACATGAAAGGTGGAGTACAATTTCAGCCATTTCCTCTTCCCACTGCAGACCCACAATTTCCCCCTTGCACAGTTGCTGAAGGTCTTCTTCCCCAAAGGAGCAGCCTTTGGGGCTAATCAATGGGTTGTAGGGGAAAGAAGATGGTTCTGTCAGGTCTTGCCAGGTATTTCCCTCCAAGCACTTCACTGCATCACTTAGGTGTATGAGTTAAAGTTACTTTGTTAAAGAAGTATACCAGTATCAAGATGGTCAGACAGGATCTTTGGCTGGAATGACTCAATGTAGCAAAGCAAGGTTAATTATAGGGCAAAGTCCCCACCCTTCCCCCAGTGGGAAAGAAAGTCCATTAGGATTTTGGTGCGCTGAGCCAGGGAGCTAGTGAAAAGGGGAGGAGGGAAAGGATGAGCTCTGCTCAGTCTCTTAGGAGGTTGGTGCAGTCTCTGCTGGAACTTCAAGGCCACGTTCTCAGGCCTGCCAGGAAATTGTAACCAAAACACCTGCAAGATAAGCAGCTAGCAACCATTCAGCAAAACAGGTTTCCCTCTGCATGTTCTCAGAGGTACACTACACACTGCAGCAAGGAATCCATAACACATGACAGATGTGCTGGAGGTGTATCTGACAGGTTCCAGTGAAGTGGCTTCTGTCAATAGAAAATTTAGTCTGGAACCAATCCTATATGTTTGGTGGCAAAGTCAGGAATCCCAGTTTCATGTTTTCTGGCTGGTAGGTTGCCAATTGGGAAATTCCTAGAGATTTGGAGGGGGTGAAGCCTAGGGAGGGTGAAGGAGGGAAGGGAGGTCGGCAGGAATGTAATGCCATAGAGTATATACACACCAAAGCTGCCATTTTCTCCAAGGGAACTGATGGTTGTAGTCTGGAGATCAGATGTAATTCCAGGACAACTCCAGGCCTCGCCAGGAGACTGGCAATCCTACTGGCGGCACACAAATGGCGCCAGGGAGAAAGGTTGCAGGAAAGATTGGGTGGGTAGGTTGGAAGTGACAATGCTTTCCTTACCTGCTGCACCCTTCCCCCAACTGAGGTCTTTACAAGACCCCATACCATATTTTTGCCACTGGACGAGCAGAGGAAACCTGGAAGGCAGAGAAAAAGGTTCGCTTAGTGTTTCACTCCTGCAAATATTCTTCTGCTTTGCATTTCTAAGTAGGGGAATCTGGTGCCAACATCTTTACAGAAATCGGTCTCCTGGAGCAAAAGGCAGCTTCAGAGGCTGGACTCTATGGCGTTATGCCCATCTGAGGTCCCTCCCCTCCCCAATTCCGCCATCCCCGTCCTCTACCCCCAAACCTCCAGGAACTTCCCAGTGCAGAGTTGGCAACCCTCTCTGAGCCTGAGGGCAAAATGATAAAATTCCAAAGCCTCTTGTGCGTTTAGAAAAACATATATATATTGCCAAGCCAAGAAAATGGCCAAGCTTAGAAAATCTTGGAGCTCTTCCCGAGAGAAAAGTCCACCCCACTCGTTCAAACCATCCTGAAGTATACTAAAGACATTCCTGTTGCCTGGAACAATTTCTTTTCCTTTCCGCAATCTCTGGAATTCTTTCCCTCCAAAGAAGCGCTGAAACAGCATTTCGTTGTGTCACTCAAAGAACAGTCTGAGAGTCTCTTCTCCCTGCTGTTTATTCCAAATAGTCAAACCTTCGGGGTCTCCTAAGGAAATGATATGTCAAAACTAGAGAGAGAGAGAGAGAGAGATCCTTTTCTTTTCATGAGGATTT
Source organism: Eublepharis macularius (assembly GCF_028583425.1). Classification (NCBI taxonomy): domain Eukaryota; kingdom Metazoa; phylum Chordata; class Lepidosauria; order Squamata; family Eublepharidae; genus Eublepharis; species Eublepharis macularius. The sequence goes on from NC_072792.1 coordinate 173,195,642, forward strand.
TGGGGTTATCTCGGCCTGACTCTCAAATGGCTTATGCTGAGAATATGTGGGATATGGTTACTTTTCATTTTCTCCTTTCTCTCTCTAACAATCGCTCCCCTGCCCCAGCACAACATAAAACAGAAACCAGCCTTTTCAGGGATGTTATGTTTGTCTGTTCTTTGGTGAAAGGGGTTAAAGAATAAACTCTAGTTTTAAGAAAATCCTCTCCCTTACCCTGCTTGCAGGGATTACTCTGGGACATATTACTAGAGAAATTGAAGCTGGGATCCATCGACCACCTACACACCATTTCCTGGGTTAACGTCCCAATTTCCACAGCAATTAGTCAGCGATGACTAAGAACTTCAGCCTCGCAGTCTGGTTCACACGGGACCCAAAAGGCCTATGGAGGTTACCAGACTTTCCACCTCCAATTTTAAGGAGAAAAAAAATATCACCAGAATAGTTGGGTTTTCTGTTTGTTCAGGAATCAGCTGCTGGAAACATGCTTTTGAAGGGGACAAAAATATCTTAAGCTAAATAGCTAAAGGTTAAAGTTTCTGTAGCAATTCAGACAGTGGTACCCCTACTCAGGAGGGCAAGGTGTGGGGGTCGAGATGCCACAGGGTATGCCCTACAAAGCGATTTTCTCCAACGGAACTAATCTCTGTAATCTGGACATTCGTTATAATTCCTGGAGAACTTCAGGCTCAGCCTGGAGGTTGGCAGCCCTAGCCCATCCTTCCTCGGGGACATCAGGCATAGGTGACACTTCAAATACTAGTTTTGGGGAGGAAGGGGTGGCAAGGAAGAGGAGAACATGGATTTTGCTATGCGCAGTAATTGCATGCTTCATAGAATGGAGACTTGTTGATAAAAGATGGGCCTTTATTGTACAGCTTTTGTGGGAAGAACAAGCAAAATCTACCTGAAGTTCTCTGTGGTTTGAGAGATTTGGACATTGTTTTTTTCAGATAGCCATGACAGCTTGTTTCCCTACACTTTTTCTTAAGGATAGAACCCAAGTAGAGCCTGCTGGGTCAGACCAGTGGCCCATCTAGTCCAGCATGGTGTTTCACACAGTGCTCTGGAGGACCAACAACAGGGCATAGAGGCCGAAGCCTTCAACTGCTGCTGCCTCCCAGCATTGGGATTCAGCAGTTTGCTGCCTTTGTAGATGGAGGCTCCATTCAGTCACCATGGCCATTGATGGATAAGGGTGTCAACCTCCAGGTGCGATCCAGAGATCCCCTGGTATTACAACAGATCTCCAGGTGACAGAGATCACTTCCCATGGAGAAAATGGCTGCCTTGGAAGGTGGACTCTATGGCATTATTCCCTGCTGAGATCCCCTCCCTTCCCCACACCCTGCCCCTTCCAGGCTCCACTCCCCAAATCTCCAGAAATTTCCCTTTCCAGAGTGGAACATGTCATGTGTACAGGACTGAAGCCTTTGATACTGTATGTTCTGCTCCAGTTTGTCTACCAATATAATCATTCATCACCCTTATCTCAGATTGTTGCAGAAGCAATGCTAGGAAAGCAATGTTTGTGATTTTTCCAAAATAAGGGCTTTTTCTTAGGAAATGGAATACAACTTCTGTTGAATTTCAGAATATTAGCTTCATCTTTTGGCATTTTATACCCCCCCCAAAAAACTCTGAAATAACCACTTGTTTGCCAATTTTAAAAAATCCTTTATTTGACTACCTGCCTCTAATTTACATAAACAAGGCTAGGTATCTCTAATATCCTGAGGACCACCTTCTGCCATATCATTCTACCTGACTACTCTGATCATCTTCAAAGGCCTTGCTTCAGGTACCACCACCATCTGAAGCTAAACAGGTGGCAACCTGAGAAAGGGCCTTCTCAGTGATGGCGCCAAAACTTTGCAATTCCCTCCTCAGGGAGATTCATTTTTCTCCCTCTATCGCCATCTTCTGCAAGTGGAAGAAGACTTTTTTGTTTTGTTCGGCATTGCCTCACTAACTTTTATTAGCCCCCTCTTCCCTGTTTGTGTGTTTATATGTGTTGATGTGTTTTGCGGATACCATGGACATCCAAAAAGACAAATAAGTGGGTACTAGATCAAATCAAGCTTGAATTCTCTCTAGAAGCAAAATGACAAAACTGAAGCTATCATACTTTGGTTACATCATGAGAAGACAAGATTCTCTGGGAAAGTCAGTAATGCATGGAAAAGTGGAAGGCAGTAGGAAAAGACGAAGACCTAAAACGAGACGGCTTGACTCAATAAAAGAAACCACGCCCTCCAGTTTGCAGAATCTGAGCAAGTCTGTTAATGATAGGATGTTTTGGAGGTCTTTCATCCGTAGGGTCAACATAGGTCAGAGTTGACTTGACGGCACATAACGCACATATGTATTTGTATTTAAAACACTATTTTACTGTTGGAAATATTTCAGTGTTCCCCGTGAATAAATAAATAAATAACATAATGGTGTGCTTGGCACAGGTGGTGATGGGCACAATTCTGGGGCCCACATAACTGAAGAACTGTCTCCCCTCTTATAAACCTGTATGCCATTTACCCTACCCTGAGTAATGCCAGTCAAAGATGCTGTCTCTTTTAGCCAGATTCCTTCTATGCCTTCTCTGTGGTTGCCCCACAATTAAGGAATGAGCGCCCCCTGGCGATACAAAAGACCTACTCCTCCTTTTTACTGGACTCCAGGAAGGCTCTAAAAATGGTTTCAATTCAGAAGCAGTTTGTGTGAATTTTCATGAGTTTTGGAAACTTAATTTGTGTTTGGGCTGTAAAGAGGGTTTCCAATTCCAGGCTGGGAAATTTCAAGAGAGTGGGGCCTGTGGAGGGTGGGTTTTGGGAAGGGGAGAGTATAATGCCATAGAGTCCCTCCCCACCCTTTGAAGCTGCCACTTTCTCCAGGGGAATTGATCTGTGAACAAAGAGATCAGTTGTAATTCGGGGAGCTCTCCAGGCCACACCTGGGGGTTGGCAACAGTAGTAACATGTCTAACAATGCAGTTCTAAACAGAGTTAGACCCTTCTATGTCCATTGGAGTGAAAGGGTTTGGAAGGGTGTAACTCTGCTTAGGATTGCATTGTAAAAGTCTGAGGTGCAAAACAAAGAGTGAAACAGGATGGGCTTGAGCAGGCCGCCGTCTCCAAGTCGCCGTTTGCCATCAACAACACAGAGATAACAGAAGTGTCAACTTTACAGTACCGTTATGAGAATCTATATGGGAGCAGGAGATACTTTCAACACTCCAAGGCACACTGCAGATCTTATTTATTATTTTAGCTGTCCTGCTCGGAGTGGTTTGTGCGGTGTTGAACGAAGAGTAGACTGACGTTTGAACATTTGATAATTGCCCCTTTCAAGCAGATGAGCCCAAGCCAAAAGCTGATAAGTGCTTTTTAAGCTTTTCCTCCTGAAGAAAAATCTGTGTTTGAAACACGCTGGAAATCTTTGGATGTTTTAAATTAAATGTTGGACTCCCTTTGGAATTTGTTTCCTATTGACATTGGGAGGCTGCCTTCTTGTCTGGGGGCCGAGGAGATCCAGTTGGCTGTTCTCTGACCTACAGTCCCTATGGTTCCTTCAGCCTACGCTTGGAATGATAAATATCCCCAAGTACATATTTCCTGAAATGGAAAAATTGATATGAATACGTATCTTTACATAAGGATACACAGCCCCACATAACTGGATTTACCAAAAACGAGTCAGCTCTTCTGGATCAGATCTCAAATTGAAATTTGCTACACATGAATATTGGCCTTGATTTGATCTGGTTTTATGATTACCTTTTTCTGTCCGTCTGTCTACAGTTGGGAGTACTCTGTCTAAATGGAGCTAATTCTCTTTGATTAGTTCTTTGACTAGTCTAAATGGCCTTTCTTTGTGACATTGTTCTGCCCCCTTCTCTTGCTTTAATTTTTGAAGATGACTATAACACGTATGGACGTACATCCTATGCATCCGATAAAGTGAGTTCTGAGGCTCACGAAATCTCGTGCTGAAATCAGTCTTTCTTTCTTTCTTTCTTTCTTTCTTTCTTTCTTTCTTTCTTTCTTTCTTTCTTTCTTTCTTTCTTTCTTTCTTTCTTTATTTATTTATTTATTTATTTATTTATTTATTTATTTATTTATTTATTTGTGTCATTTATAGTCCGCCTTTCTCACTGAGACTCAAAGCGAATTACACAGTATGAGGTTAATACATATTATTAATCTTCAAGGTTTCACTGGACTTCTGTTTGATTGTGGAGGAGCAGACACAGCTACCCTTCTCGGCCATGTAGAACAAGCTCCTGGAATTCTTGCCGAGGCTACTTAAGAACAGAGGAACCTAGCCCAGCATCTTGGTTCTAACAGCGGCCAACCAAATGTCTTGGAATGCCTACAAGCCAGAGCAATGAGGCCAGAGCCTGTCCCTGTTGTCCCTTCCCAACATCTGGCATTCAGAGATATAGTGCCTCTGAACAGAGAAGTTCTATTTAAGCACTGGTGGTGGAGAGTGCCGTCAAGTCATAGCTGATGTATGGCACCCCCTGTCGGAGTTTTCAAGATGAGAGACATTCAGAGATGGTTTTTCCATTGCCTGCCTCTGCATAGCAACTAGGGTCGCTATGGTCCCCTTCTCAGTGGGAGACAGGGACCCGGCATCACCTTTTTTGTTTGCTCACACTCAAAGAGCACACGTGCTCCCAGTACAGCACAATGACATCACATCCATGTTCCTCCCGCTTTGCAACAAGCCAATTTGGGCCCTAAACAAGGCCAATTTGGCTTGTTCTGGCCCAAATTGGCCCAGTGCGAAGTACAGGAAAGCTCTTGGGGCCTGTGCGATGATGTCAGTCCTGGAAGTGACATCATCGTGCGATGCTGGGAGCACGCCTGGGAGGCCTGTTCCCCTACCTTTTCCCTCCACAGGCCAGGTGAGTGGTGGTGGTGTGTGAGAGGGGGATTCCCCTACCCCCACTGGGGGATTCCCCTACCCTCCCTTTCCCAGGTACTGTCCCAAATCTCCAGGAATTCCCCATATCAGAGCCAGCAAACCTAACCTAATGTCACCTAGTGCAAATCATGGCAGGAGACCTGGACCCAGGATGGCCAGATCTTCGTTTGAAACTCTAATGACTACATTACCCTGGCTGCTGTGTTACAAGAAGTGTCATATATTGGGGTGGGGGAAGATGGGACTGTACAGGTTACATTGCTTTCAGGTCTTATCTGAAATGCATTTTGGGGGAAGGGTGCCCCAGAGGCACAAAATCCTTCCTCTCCATACAGGTACAATGACCACACTTACAATGGAGCATAGAGTCACTCTATTGGCTACCCATCAGTTGTGTGTATATGTGCTATCAAGTTGCCTCCGACCTATGGGGACCCTATGAATGAAAGACCTCCAAAACGCCCTATCGTTATACTCAATCTTGCAAACTGGAGGCGGTGGCTTCCTTTATTGAGTCGTCTTAGGTCTTCCTCTTTTCCTACTGCCTTCTACTTTCTCCAGCATTATTGACTTTTCCAGAGAGTCTTGTCTTTTCATGATGTGACCAAAGTACAGCAGCATCGGTTTTGTCATTTTAGTTTCTACGGAGAATTCAGGCTTGATTTGGGCTGCTTCCACACATGTCGGATAATGCACTTCCAACGCTCTTTAGTGTGACACATGTGTGACACAAAAAATCCACTTCCAAAGGATTGCTAAATTGCATTGAAAATGCATTATTCAACATGTGTTGAAATGGCCTTGGTCTAGAATGACTTATTTGTCTTTTTGGCTGTCCAGGGTATTCACAAAATTCTCCGCCAGCACCGCACTTGAAATAAACCAGTTTTCTTCTTGAATCAGCATTCTTCATTATCCAACTTTCACATCCTTAATTCAATTAGCTATCACATAAAAAAGCCTTTCATGTCTTTGGCCCCTCATATCTACAGGACCACCTCTCTCCCTAGGCTCCGCTATGGCAGCTTCGTTCGTCTGAACATAGCCTTCTGCAGGTGCCACCCTGCAAATGGGCAAAACCAAGAGATGTCCATACATGCACATTCTCTTTGGCAGACCACACCTTATGGAACGTCCTTCCCGAAGAGGTCCAGAAGGCTCCCTCTCTCTTGCCTTTCAATACTCAACTGAAATATGCAGGAGGGCTTTTTTTTACACAGGGCCGTGCTGTAAGGAAATGGTTCAGAGAGATGCATTGGTAAAGTGATAGGATCTGTATCTGTATAGAATATACTATTCTGGTAGTCCCCAGCCAGAGGGACATTCAGCTGGCTTCAACTTGGGCCAGGGCTTTCTCTGCCCTGGCCCCGGCCTGGTGGAACACTCTTCCAATGGAGATCCAGGCCGTGCAGGACCTTTTACAGTTCCACAGGGCCTTTGACTAGGGGCCAGTGTTCCCGCTAATGTGAGCACGTGAGCAATTGCTCACAGCTTCTGACTCCTCCACTCACAGCTTCTCAGATGTAGCTCACAGATACTAACCCTCAGGCGGCCCTGCCCTCCCAGTCAGCCAGCATCTGCAGGTGGGCCCTATAGGGATGGAGCAGGGATGGAGCCTCATCCCACTTCTCCCTTCATGGCTGTGGCTGGTTTGGCCCCCAGGGTGGTGCCAGAGAGCGCCTCCAGCCACTGCTGGCTCTCTAGCTGGGGAACAGAGCAGAGATGAGTGATCGGGTCTGGCCTGACCCATGCAGCCTGAAATCGCTAGGATTCCCTCAGCCCCAGAGAGTGGCGGAGAGGAAGTAGCACCTCAGCCACCACCAGGGTGAAGGCGTCATTTAACTTGGCCTTGGTGCAGAAGAAGGCTGAAGAAGTAAGCATTGACTCACAAAAGCTCATCTTGAAATAAATGTGCTAGTCTTTAAGGTACCATTGCATGTCTGCTTTATTTTGTAGCAACACACTAATACAACTACCCCTTTGTAATCAGCATGGACATATCCATTTTTATACAGAAGTATACTCTGATTTTTGTAGCCCTTTCACCTAATGGCTTTTATTGTTAAATTGTTTTGATTGTAATCAAAACAATTTGATTGTAATTTTTTTTTAAAAGGAGGTGCACTCAAAACTTTAATGAAAGTTGTTTTTTCAGCTCACAAAGTAGATTTTTAGCTCACAACACTGCAAAGCTTAGAGGGAACATTGCTAGGGGCCAGCTTTTTTGTCCCCCTCCTGACCGCCACACCCTCCTTTTGCAGCCGCCCTTGAGTTACGTCATGGTGGTGCCGGGGCTTATGATGATTTTGCAGTAGCCCATCTGTCTGATGGCACCTGGATTTTAATGTGTTAATGCGTTGATAAGGTTTTTATTGTATTTTAAGGTATTTATTGTATTTGTTGGAAGCCACCCTGAGCCCGCTTGCGGGAAGGGCAGGGTAGAAGTTGAATTAAATAAATAAATAAATAAATAAATAAATATTGTGTGCTATCTGTTTCTGCAATTACGCTCCCACGGTTTCCACATCGTTTAGCATGTCGCGTTAAATTGCTTTTATTTTGTTTCAGCATTGATTCAGCTCTGTATTGGATTTCTTTTTATTTCCAAATTTCTGCAATCCATTCCCGATTGCATTGTTTATTGAATGTCCCAGCCCCAGGTCGTATTGACTTACACTGTAACCTGCCTTGCGCATCAGTGAGAAAGGAGGAGTAAAAATAACGTAAATAAAATAAAATTAAATAAAAAATGGTAGTTCCCACTCCAGCAGAGGATTGGAGGCGGTGGGGAATTCCACGAAAGCATCCTCGAGCCAGCTTTATATTGCCAAACAAAACATCTTCCAGAAGATCAACTAAAGCCATGCCTAGGATTGCCAAAGCAAGTTGCATTTTCCACTGCGCACATTTGCATTTCTTAACATACACAGGTATAATATGTCTTTGGCCCTCTTCCTTTCTAGCTTTTGGCAGATTCTGTGGTTGTGGAGTTATCTATGTGTAGGGATTGCATCGATCCGTTCAAAGGGCAGAGATCTGGCCCCAGATCGATCAAATGCTATCAGTGAGAACACCTTCAGCTTTAACAATCTGGTTCATCTGTTTGACCTCATCAGCTATTTCATGCTTTCCCTTTGTTTGTTACTCGTTCCTTATCTGCTCTGCTTTTCTGTGAAGTGGTCACTTGTGGTCACTCGGCTGCCGTGCCAAGAAAAGAGGAGAAAGGAAGCTTTTTGCCGAGTACCACAAAAGCCACGAAGGCATGCAACCTGCAAATGTGGGTGAATGCACATACTCATTTGTCAAGAGAAGGCTAACCACAAGTGTGTGCAAGCAGCTGCTTGCGAGATGTAGAAAATCATTGATGCTGAAGCATACAGCGTCAACAGGGGCTTGTTATTTGACAAAGTTCTGCTTTGCATACAAGAAAAGAGAGGGGGGAAAGGTCTCTGCCCTCAGGAGCTTACACCCCTTGTTTCTCTAGATTTTGGATTTGGTTCAAAGGCATGTGAAATTTTGTTTGCTTTCTGGCAGACAGACAGATCCCAGTCAGTGATCACATTCACACAGGGTTGTTCCTCCAGATATAACCTGGAGTTCTCCCAGAACTGCATCTGATCTCTAGATTATAGTGATCAGTTCCTCTGAAGGAAATAGATCCAGAGGAGTTAGCCGTGTTAGTCTGTAGTAGTAAAATAGTAAAGAGTCCAGTAGCAGCTTTAAGACTAACCAACTTTATTGTAGCTTAAGCTGTTGAGAGCCACAGCTCTCTTCGTCAGATGCATCTGACGAAGAGAGCTGTGGCTCTCAACAGCTTATGCTACAATAAAGTTGGTTAGTCTTAAAGCTGCTACTGGACTCTTTACTATGCTGAAAGAAATGGCAGCTTCAGAGGGCGGATGCTAAGAGATCACATATCCACTGAGCTGCCTCCCTTCCCTAATCTCCACCCTCCCTAGGCTCTGCCCCTCTAACCTCCAGAAATTTCCCAAGCTGGAGTTAGCAAATCCTAAATTCACACTACAGTAATTTATTCCTCGTTAAGGGGTCTTCTTGAGTACTAATTCTAAGTACAAGCTGTCTGCAGCTATTAGAACACCATCCACCGGCTTCAATCACTTTTACAAGCAGCCTGGAAGTGAAAAATCATGATAAGCCTCTGAAAGGCCTATGGTTGCCAACCTACAGCGGAGACCGGGAGGTCTCCCAGAATTACAATTGATCTCCAGGCAACAGAGATCAGTCCCCCTGGAGAAAACTGCTTTGGAGTTTGGATTCCTTGGCATTATACCCTATTAGCTCCCTCCCTTCCTCAAGGCTCACCCTCCCCAAGCTCCACCCCCGCAAACGTCCAGGTATTTCCCAACTTGGAGCTGGCAACTCTAGAAAGACCAATAGAGAGAAGCCCATCAGGCTTCCTGTGCCAGAGAGTTCCAAAACCTGGAGGCCAGTGCTAAAAAGGCCCTGTTCCACATGTCTACTAACCTTGCTTCACTCAAGACAGGCCTATGGAGAAGAGCAGCGTCTGATGATCTTGATGCAAGGGCAAGGAGGAAAAACAGGCATTTGAAAATGTGTGTGCCACAGATACATTCATTGGAGTGGAGAGCAGGAATCCCACCTGGTTGACAAGCCCAGGTTTGTTGCTGTGTGAAATGAATAATACACAAAGGGAACATTTATCTCTTTCATTTCTTTCTGATGCTTATATCCTAGACTTCTGTCAACAAACTCAGATTTTGGCCTTGTGCGAGATTCCGGATCCATCTCCCTCCCAGCATTAACCAGGCCAAATCTCTGTCATTAAGAACATTATGCATCGTGTGGCTTCCTATTCTTTTGTGGGCCTATGAGCACCCCCCTTGGAAAAAAATGCATAGATCAGTGGAAAGGCAAATACAAAAAATACCAGGGCCGTCGTCACACGGGCTTCTATTTAGCGCGAAAATGGCGCAATTTCCCGGCAAACACCCACCTTATTCCAACACTGATGCGATTTTCTCTCTTCTGCTTTGTGCTTGATAGTCGCGATATTTTGCGCCTCAGTGTGAATGCCTCACATCGATGTTTTTCGCCATGCCATAGGCCCACCATTTTTTTCTCTCCTCAATCCCAGAATCCATTTCTCCCACGACTCCCCCTTTTTTTTTGTAATAATGTCCTTATATCGCTATAATGACATCACACAATGAAAGTTTTCTGCTGAAGAAAACAAGTAAAAATGACTGAATTGCCGTTAGAGAAATTTTTATTTTAACCCAAAACCACACCTCGCTAAAAATGGCCGTGTTCTGTCATTTTCTGTTTTTTTTTAACATTATCTAATGTTATTCCGTTATAGCGGAATTAAACGCCAAAGAAAAAAATTTAAAAGGGGGGGAGGAGCTGCTTCTGTGCCCATTAGAGAGAACGGAACAGAGCGCTTAGGTGTGGACAGCTGGGAGCGCGAAGAAACGCGAGGAGACCCAAAGAAACGTTACTGTGCCGATATCAGCGATGACGCTATATGCTGTAAATTTAACGGAACAGATGCCCGTGTGACGACGGCCCAGGTTTGATTCCTAACATCTCTGTTTCCAAGTAGCTTTAAATGTTCATATATGTGCAACCTTGACAAATAGTAAAAATTGTGCCTGGACTGTACCCCTTCCAATTGTGATGGAGGGAAGTTGCACCGGAGGTTGGGGGAGATCCTTATAGAAAAGTGGCACATCAAGGGGAAAGCCAGAACTCTTCTTCTACCCATCTGTTTTCCTAAGTACAGGAAGTTTGTGTTTGTTTTACTTTTAAATATGGAGGAGCATTCAACCATGCCATGTATAATATGAGGTGATACAGTCCAGAATCGGTTTATCATGTGATTTGATATTAAACTATAAGAAGTATAAATGTATAAGAAGAATGTATAAATCTATAAGAAGCATAGATATATGTTGGAGGCATTCATTCATTCAGTGGCTGTCTTTCCACCTCAGAAGAGCTCAAGATGTCTTACAATATGAAACAAACATAAAAATACATTAACAGTGCACTCCTAAGCAAAGTTACTCCAATCTAAACCCTCTGAAATCAATGGGCTTAGACTAGAGTAACCCTGCTAAGGATTGCACTGTAAAACACAAAGTTAAAAACTACCCGTATGTTAAAAAGTGGCTAAGCCATCCTAAATTTTTAAAGTCTTCAGCTACCTCCTGAAGATACCAGGGTATGAACTTTTGAGAGTCAGAGCTCCTTGATACCTGACGAAGGGAGTTTTGACTCTCGAAAGCTCATATCTAGTTGGGCTTTAAGGCAGTCTTGCTTTTCTGCTACATACCCACACGGCTAACCACCTGAAACTATCTCCTAAAGATAGAAAGTGAGGAGGCCGGCTACATTTCCTTGGGGAGATTGTTCCATAATCATGGGGCTGCCACCAAAAAGGCCCTGTCTCATCTGCCCACCAGACAAGCTTCTTTGGCCAACAGGACAATCAGAAGGGCTTTTCCCTGTGATCTTAACTCCCAGGCAGGAATGTATGGCAGAAGATGGTCCTTTAGATGCTTGTTGGAATGTCACCATTAAATGAAATGCTGCTTATGCTGAAAAGCTCTACCGTCTGGGAACAGCTGTAGCATATTAACAGTGCAGTCCTAAGCAGAGTCGCAGCCTTCTAAGAACACTGAAAAGTCAATGGGCTTGGAAGGGTGGAACACTGCTGAGGACTGCACCGTAAGATTCCCTGTTCCTATAATCTATCACTGTCATGGGATACTACCAATGTTATCCTTCAGCCCAACAAAAAGTCATTCAGGCTTCTGTTGATCCCTGAACTTGTGTGTCTTAACATAAAAGTTCACATTTCTGACTCTGGACCATAGCTAATTGTGCCGGAGGTGACTGATGACTATGAATAGGGATATCTTCCGAATTCAGAGACCAAAAGCTCTTTTGAGCAGAAACCAGCACAAGCTCTGTCTCATTGTCTTCCTCTGTTGGAGCCGACATTTTTCTCAGCCGCAAACAAAAATAGGGAGTTATTTAGGATGTATTTATAGGATGCTCGTCCCCTCCTCCAGTTATTTGGAAGTCGGACTGGATGTTTACTGGCAATCAGAGGGTTTCCCCAACACGCAAAGAAGGGTCAAAGAAGGTATTTCCAGCAGGAGGAAAATGGATGTGAAACCCTCCCCATGGTCTTGATCCAAGATGGGGAGAGAAAGATTTTAGAGAGAAAGTAGCGAATGTCAGAAGGATTAAGCTGTTCTCTGTTTGGGCGTTGGATGTAAACATGGGACGGGAAATTCTGAGTTTGCTAGGGTTACTAGGTCCTCTTACCCTCCTGGCAGGAGGGGGGAACACGGCACCTTCGCTTGCGTACAGTACCGTACCAACATGATGACATCAGTTTCAGAAAGTGAAGTCATTGCACAAGATGAGAAGCGTGCGCTTTGCCGCGGACTGATTTGAGCCCATTTGGGGCCCAAATTGGCCCACTGCGAAGGGGGGGGGAGGGCTCTTTGGTGGTGTGATGACTCCAGTGACGTAGGGTTGCCAGTTCTAGGCTGGGAAATTCCTGGAGATTTTGGAGGTAGATCCTGGAGAGGGAGGGGCCTCAGCAGGGTATAATGCTATAGACTCCACCTTCCAAAGCTGCCATTTTCTCCAGGGGAACTGATCTCTGTTGGCTGGAGATCGGTTGTAATTCCAGACTTCCAGTCACCAACTGGAGGCTGGCAACCCTATAGTGATGTCACTGTGCCCAGGAGCGTGCCCAGGAGGCCCGTTCCCCACCCCACCCCCGCCAGCCAGGTAAGTGGTGGCAGGGGCGGGGGAAGGTGGGAGCAGGAAATCCTCCACTTCCATGGGGCGGGGGAGGGGGGGATGGGAACCCCAGTGTTTGCTGAATGTCTTTTTGGAAGTGAAGGCCTGTGACCTTTTGCCTCTTCATACCAAGCACACTAGTACTCCAGAAGGGGCAATAAAACTAGATAGATCAAGTTCCCCTGTATCTTTCCCCTTGCCCGTTCTGCTACTGTCTCTTCGTTCATCCAGGTATCATTGCACAGGCCTGGGAGCACGCACACACACTTTGTGTGCATGCAAGGAGCAAAGAAAAAGTGAGTGCTGGGTTCCCTCCTCCCTAGCAGAGGCATTGAATCCCCTGCTACCATGTCTTGTTGCCCACCACTGCTAGGAGAAAATTCAAAAAGAAAAATAAGACCTCTTCTCTTATAGGAAGTTCTTACCATAGAGTTCTGGTAATTCTGACAGCTATCCAGAAGTAACAAATTTAGCTCTAGGAAACGATCTATGATAAAGCCAGAAGTTCTTACCATAATAATAACAACTGCACTTATATACCACCTTTCTAGACAGATTAGTGCCCACTTGGAGTGGTGAACAAAGTCAGTATTATTATCCCCACAATACAGCTGGGGAGCTGGGGCTGAGAAGAGCCACTTACCCAACGCCACCTGCAGAGCTCATGGCAGTAGTGGGAGTCGAACCAGCGGATTGCTGGTTCACAGTCCAACCACTTAACCTCTATGCTCCATACTTCTGGGTTGCCAGAACTCTATGATAAGAACTTCCTGTAAGTAGCTAAGGCTTTTCTTTTTCTCCTAGGATGCAACCCACCCACCCCCAACCCTCTATCACACAAAGCTCTTCACCAACTTGTGGCTAAAATCAAATTTCTGGATGTGCAAGTTTATTTTTAAGAGGCTCTGTAAAACTCTGCATTACTGACCACTGATGAAGGCCCCCGGGGGCCAAAACATGTTTGGTCTTGTGTGGGTCATTTGACATGTTCATCAACTGTATTTGGAATATGTTACAGCTTATGTAAAGCTTGCAGCCTGACATTCATGCCTTGTTTCAAATTTTATTGCGTACAGTGCATAATAAACAATTGTTTGGATTATATTTTATTTGATTTGATATGGCATCTCCAGGCTATTTTGGGTTGAGTTTGGGGTTTTCCTCCACCATCTTTTTTATTTGCTGTTTGAATCTCTACTCCAATATGAACTTGATGTTTTTAAAAAACCTCTATCAGCCTCAATCATAACACTGGACTACTTCAAAGGGCTATTGTTATTGACCGAAATGCAATATATGAAAGGCCAGATGGCTTTAATTTCTTTCTTACATTTATATACCATCCCTCCAGGATCTACAAAATTTTCCCTATAAGGAAAAGCTAAATATTTCAGAACTTTTTAGTTAAAAAAAAAAGATGGGAGGGGGATATGTAGAAGTCTACAAAATTATGCAAGAAGCAGAGAGAATGCTTTTACGCTTTTTCATTACACCGGACACTCGGGAAGGGGAAGGAGGATGAAATTATTGGGCCATGCATTCAAAACAGACAAAGATTAGGGATGGCAACTACCTGGACAAAAAATGTCCTGTCCCTTTAAGAGAGACTTGGTCAGATGTTATTCTCTGAGGGATGTTATTCTCCATATTGTGAAAAGCTTCAGTTCCTCATTTCCACGCATTGATCCTCTATGAAAAAGACAGGGCATGTTTTTCTCCAAGTTGTTGGCAACTCTAGAACTACTTTTTACAGTTAACTGGTGAAACTCATTTCCACAGGATGTTCCCAGTCCCTCTACCTTAAAATCAGGGGAAAGGCAGGAGGCAGGCCCCGGTCCAGGCTTTTCGCATGAATGTTTTTGCAATGTTTGGGGCCAATCTGGTTCCGATGAGATGCTGTCACTTCCATTTTACACTGGAAGTGATGTCATCAGATGGTCTCCAGAGCATGGCCATGCCATTTCTGGGGCTCCTGGCCTGTCTCCCCCCTCCTCCTTCCCACCGGCCAGGTGAATAGGGCGAAAGATGGAGCGGAGAGCTCTTGCCCCCACCTGGGGGCCAGAATCCCTAGTTTAGACAGCTTTAAAAAGACCTATGGGACCTATTTTTATGGGGGGGAAATTCATACAGGCTTAAGTTAATGGATTCGACAAACCTACAATCTAATTTCTGGGAGGACTGGTTGCCGGTTCTCGATTACTTGACATCTTCTGGATTGAAACCGAGACTAGTCTACTCTTTTGACCCCTTCAACCTTTAAGAAACACCTGGCACTGTGGACAAGCCGTTCCCCACATTTATATTACCCAACGTGGTCATTATCTGTGAAGATGCAACCTATTTGAATTTACTGTGGTTTATTGTTAAATCAGCTATCTATGGTTAAAGGTACTTGTTTTGTCTTTGTTGTGTTTGGTGATAAAAATTATAAAACTATTTCAAAATAAAACATTTTTAAAAAGAGAGATTAGACATGTTTATAGGGGATACCCATCAATGGTTATTAGCCACAGTGGCTAAGGAGATCCATGTTCAAAAAGTAGCACGCCTCTAGATAATGCTAGCTGCTGGGGTCAACCACAGAGAAAGAATTTGGCCTTTGCTGTCCTACTTGTAGGCTTTCTTTGGACCGCTGTGGGAAAGTAGATGCTGAATTAATGGACCACTAGTCTGATCCAGCCAGGCTCTTCTTATATTCTTCCGTTATGAAACTTAATACCACATATATTGAGTTCCTAGAAGGTTCACATCTTTAAAAGACAGCTAAGCAGGGATGTGATAGATGTTCATAAAATGATGCATGGGATACAGAATATGGATAGAGAGAGCTCTTCTCCTTCTCCCATAATACTAGAACTCAGGGCAGCCAATGAAATTGTTGGCAAATAGGCTCAGGACAGACAAAAGGGACTACTTTAATAAATTTGTTATTAAACTGTGGAATTCACTGCCAGTGGAGATAGAGATGGGGAAAAAAATAGACGGGAGGCAGTAGTGGAAAAGGAAATTTTGGAGAGATTAAATTTTAAGTATGATGTTTGCTAAAATAAGAATGGAAATGAAATATGTATTATTGTTTTCTTTTATTTCTAAGTTCTGTTTTCTTCTCTCTTGTCAGCTTCTTTTACTTTCTCTTTTTTCTTTGCTTTTTGCCCTTTTTATTGGACTTTTAATTCTATTAATAAAATAAAAAAATATAATAAAAAAGAGAGAGAGAGAGAGATGGCCTGGAGCATAGATTGCTTTAAAAGGGGGTTAGACAGATTCATGGATGAGAGATCTATCAATAGCTGCCAGCCATGGTGTCTAAAGGGAACTCTGTCTTCTGTGGCAGTCAACTTCCAGTTGCCAGAAGGTAACCACAGGGCCTTGTTGCCCGGTTTGTTGGCTTTCTAGAGTAACTGGTTGGCCGCTGTGTGATGATGACATGATCCAGGAAAGCTTTTCCCATGTTCTTATCATGAATCTTCGAACTACATCCTGGCTGTATTATTACAATAAGACAGTAGGGAATGCATGGTTTTTGCCCTCTTCACTTGAAAGTTCTTAATCCTCTTGTTTGTTCACTTTTCCACTGAGAAGGAAGATTAATTTTTAAAAATATTTTTTTTAAATCCTAACCAGAGCCATTAATTGGGTCTCCCAAATCTGGCCAAGCCTCCTTACTCAACAGTTACAGATGTTTTTTGTCTGTATGATGGATACGTTGGCAACGACTCAAATAACAACTTTTGTCTAAGCAGTGAAGTCAAGTGTGGATGAGGGAGTTCAATGACAGATAAGCCAAAAAAAAACTTGGAAGGAGAGAGAATTTACATCAAATCTATTCCTAGCTTGGATACTCACTTAGTCAGTGCCCTTGGACAAGATACGTAAATCTTTGTGTCATGTTATGAATGCCTTTCCCACCGGAGGAATCGTTTTCTAAATCACGAGGATTCTGATAACACAACTGTGATGTATTCCAGTTTCCTCAGGCAACGGGATGCTCAGGGCAGCTTCGGAGGAAATATCACTGGGGATTTGCAGTGCTTTTATAACAACCTGGTTCCTTATAAGTGTACGAGCAGCTATTTTGGAGATCATTAGAAGGAAACACAAGGGCAGACAGAATCGGGTCCAGTACAATGTTTGTCCACCCTCATTTTAACACTCAGGCCAGGCAAATCTATGCATCTCTGTTCAGAAGTAACCGCGAGCAAGTGTTCTCAAAAGGCTGAGAACCCCTGGCACTGAGAGCCAAGCTACAAGTGACGCCTGACACAGGTTGGACACTTGTCAGCTTCCCTCAAGTTTTGATGGGAAATGTAGGCATCCTGGTCTTGCAGCTGTAATGGAGAGCCAAGCTGTAAAACCAGGACGCCTACATTTACCATCAAAACTTGAGGGAAGCTGACAAGAGTCCAACCTGTATAAGGCATCACTTGTAGCTTGGCTCTCAGATGTTGCAACAGTAAGATAGAATGATGTCCCACTTTCCTTGAGAGATGGGCCACTGCTTTCTGCATAGGGTTGCCAGCCTCCAGGTAGTGGCTGGAAATCTCCCAGAATTACAAGTGGTCTCCAGGCCACAGAGATCAGTTCACCTGGAGAAAATGGCTACTTTGGAGGGGTGGAGTCTATGAAATTATGCCGTGTCAAGGTCCTTTCCATCCCCAAACCTCACTTTCTCCAGGTTTCACCCCCCAGATCTCCAGGAATTTCCTAACTTGGAGATGGCAACTCTATTTCTGCACCCAATGACACGTCCCACTAGTGTTCAAGGGCAACCTTCTTCCTAAAGAGAACATCAGAGTAGGTGGTGGTTGGCTAAGCAGGTGAGAGAGAAATTTTTAATTCTCTCCTCTCTATAACAACAACAACATTATCTTTATATACCGCCCTTCAGGACAACTTAACACCCACTCAAAGCGGTTTACAAAAGTATGTCATTATTATCCCCACAACAATAATCACCCTGTGAGGTGGGTGGGGCTGAGAGAGCTCCAGAGAACTGTGACTAGCCCAAGGTAACCCAGCTGGCTTCAAGCGGAGGAGTGGGGAATCAAACCCGGCTCTCCAGATTAGAGTCCCATGTTCTTAACCACGACACCAAACTGGTGAATGTTAATGGCTCAGGATGGCTCATCATGACTAGGGGCTACGAGATGGAGTAGGGAGAGAATCCAGATCTCCAGCTACACCGACAAGCAGCCCAGTTCGTTTGGCCTTTGAACCCTTTTGCATGATCTCTATAGTATTTGTTCTTCCGAGAGCAGAGCTGCAGCAAAGCAAAAAGCTGGTTTGTTTCGTGGGAGGCTGTCAAACCCGGTAAATGATATTTGTGGTCATTTTGCTTTGGCATTAATTGATGGGCCAGCTAGGGTTCCCAACAGACTGGGGAAGAACATCTTCCTCTCCCTTTACATCTTCCTCTCCCTTTAAGAGAGAATTAATGCTTTTCAAAGCACGGAGAGTAATGGAGAGTGCCCTCAAGTCATAGCTGACTTATGGTAACCCCTGGTGGGGTTTTCACGGCAAGAGTAATAATAGGCGGTAAATAACATCTGATTAAGCCTCTATTAAAGGGAAAGGATGCCTTCCCAGGCAATTGGTAATCCTAAACCATAGCTGACAGCAGTGGATCTACAAAGCCTCTTTGATCTTGTAGATCTTTATGTGGGAAACACCAATTATGCTCTTTTGTCTCCTCCATTCCTCTCCTCTTAGCAGGTAAGCAAAGAAAGCAAATTTGCTCACCATTATATCCAACTCTTCCTGAGGCAGTCCCTTGACCCATTTCCTGGGCTTTTTCCCGCCTTTTGCTGCCCAAATGGCTGCCTGGTTTCTCTGACCATCCCCAGAAGCAGTGAGTCTGTACAAAAGAGAAAGTACTTTCTGCAAGATATGCATCTTTATTTTATCAAGATTTTCAGGCCACCTCTCCACTCTCCTCTTTGTTTATTTAGACATTTATACCCTGCTTCTCTCCTCAGTGGAGACCTGAGAGCCAAACTACAAGTGATGCCTGACACTAGTTGGGACACTAGTCAGCTTCCCTCAAGTTTTGATGGGAAATGTTGGCATCCTGGTCTCGCAGCTTGGCTCTCTGACTGCTGTCCAATGGACTTTTCAACTGTCACTTGTCCAACATTCGGCCAAGCTGCCTACATTTCCCATCAAAACTTGAGGGAAGCGGAGAAGTATCCAACTAGCGTCAGGCGTCACTTGTAGTTTGGCTCTCAGATGCTTACAATGTCATTCTCCTCTCTTCCATGTTATCCTTAAAACAACAACCTTACGTGTAGGGTCACCAGCCCCCCCCCCCAGCAGCTGCTCCCCTGCCACCATTCACCGGTTTGGGAAGGGGAGGTATGAGAAGGCTGGCCAGAGCACAGGGTGACATGGTGCAGGTGCGCTCTGCGGGCTTCCAATGACATCATTTCTGGTTCAAACTGGAATCAGTGGGGTCTCCGTGGAGCTGATTCTTTAAGTATCGGCCCTGAATATAGTGTTTTCACTATGAGACCCTAAAAAGCTTCCTCTCTCTGTACTTTTTTGGTAAAGAATTTATTTTTATTTTGAAAGACACAATAATAGTAAGAGGGAATACAAAAAGAAAATTGGTATTATAGAACATAGTTGTGGAAATCAGAGATAGTTATATATATAAAACAAGATATATAAAACAGAAAATATTTCTCCCCAACATCCCCTTCATTAAATTTCTTAAGACCCTTTCTATAAGATACGATAGTACTTATTGATATTAAAATACATTTATATTTAACATTTTAATTACAAATGTAATAACTAAGCTATTTTACTGATAGTTATTCTTAATTTTCAGCTATGTAATCAAAAAAAACTTTCCATTTTTCCTAAAAGTCTAGAATTGGCCTATTATGTATGTAAGATGTTAATTTTGCCATTGACGCATATTTGTATAGTTTATTCATCCATTCTGTCAAATCTAGGCAGAATTCTGCTTTCCATTTTATTTATTGCTAGCAACAAAGCCTGTTGTGAGAAAAAAGACAATGGGCTCTAAAAAGAGGAGGGCTGGCAGGCGGGAATTCCCTCCTCCTCTGTCACTGATCCCAGCCTGATGAAGGGGTGGGGCGGGAATGGCCACCTGCTCTGCACCTGATCCCGGCTGGGTGAAGGGGGGGCAGGCCTTGCCGTCTGCTCCACACTTGATCCCGGCCGGTTGAAGCAGGGGTGGGCATTGCCACCTGCTCTGCTACTGATACTGGCTGGGTGAAGAAAGGACAGGCATTGCATCCTATTTTGCACCTGATTCCGGCTGGGTGAAGTGGGGGGAGCATTGCTGCCTCCTCCGTGCCTGATTCCGGCAGTTTGAATGGCATTACCTCCTGCTCTGCTCCTGATCCAGGCTGGGTGAAGGGGGGTGGCCATTGCCACCTGGTCCGCTTCTGAACCTGGCTGGGTGAAGGAGGGCAGGTATTTGTTCCTGCTCCACAACTGATCCCAGCCAGGTGAAGGGGGTGGGCATGGCCACCTGCTCCATCCCAGCTTGGTGATAGGGGGAGCGGGCATAACCAGCTGCTTTGCTCCTAAACCAAGCTGGGTGAAGAGGGGATGGGTATTTCCACCTGCTCCGCTCCTGATCCCAGCTGAGTGATGGCAGCGGTGGGCATTGCCACCTACTGATCCCAGCTGGGTAAAAGGTGGGCGGGCATTACTGCCTGCTCCACTGCTGATCTTGGCTGAGAAAAGAGGGGAGCAGGCATTGGCACCTGCTTTTCTCCTGATCCTAGCTGGGTGAAGGGCAGGCGAGCATTGCCACTTGCTCCACTCCTGATCCCAGTTGGGTAAAGAGAAGGCAGGTATTGCCACCTGCTCTGTGCCTGATCCCAGCTGGGTGAAGGCTGGGGACAGGCATTGCTGTCTGCTCCGCACCTGATCCCAGCCTGGGCTTCCCGCCGTGGCATGCTCTCTGGACGTCTGGCTGCCTCATCTGGGCTTCCCTCCATAGCAGCGCCCTCTGGAGGAGCACCAGGGTAGGAAGTGAGTTGTCTTGAATACGCTAGCCTTTTATATAGTAGGATTATTATTTTATTTATATAATTTATGGTCTGCCTTTCTCACTGAAAGTCAAGACGGATTACATGTGCTACTCTTGCTGCTGTCAGCATATATTTAAATAATTTGTTGTGTATATTTATAATATTAATTGGTAAGATATTTAATAACGTATTTTTAGAGTTCAGCACAAAGCGAAACTGTATTACCTTTTGCATTTCTTCATGTATCTCTCTGTCCTTTTTTCACCTCATACATAATTTTATAAACCTCTGCCATGCTCCCCCTTTCTTTTAGCTTTTTTTAAAAAATTGAAAAGTCCCAGACTCTTTAGCTTTTCCTCATACGAAAGACGATCCAATGGCTAAGACTAGCCACTGAAATCAGCAAGAAAATATACATGTTAAGCATGCTTCTTCCAGTCCAGACCCTCTGATATCACATTCACACACAGCAGGCACAAGATTAAGCCCCACAGTACATTCGGCTGCCTGCCACCCCTTTTTTTTCCTTGCTGGACTCCATTAGGCAAAACAGCGACAACTTCTGACAACCTGAAATGCGAACTGGCCTAATTAAAACTAATTAGCAGGCTCAGTCTACTGTAAGGACTTGACCGGGCAACAAAGTGTACAACGGCAGAGACCTGCCAGGGCATCCCTGTGGGGTGGCGAAAGCCATTTATATAAAATTTCTTGCCTCTATTCTGAGGAAGTGTAACGAGTCCAATGGTGGTGGTGGGGAACATGAAGATGACAGAATTCCCTCCTCTATGAGACTTTTTGCCCTATTTGTTTGGCCTTAAGGAAATCAGTCACTGAAATTTCCATTTTGGCAGGCTTTGGGTCAGTTCCCAGGTAGACCGAGATATGTGGGTGAGTTATATGTAGTACTAATTATTTGTATTTTCCATCTGCAAATCCTATTATTTTATGAGGAAGACAACATAACAGCACAAGCAACAGAAAGATGTCTTGAGGCTCCTTAAAGACAAACTGATCAATTACAGTCGCTTATAACTTTAAGCATAAATAACTGCTATGGATATATGCTTCATGCATCTGATGAAGTGGGCTGTGTCTCATGAAAAACTTCTAACTGGACTAAAATTGGTTAGTTTCGGAATTGCCATTGGACTACAGTTGAGACAACAGTTCAATTGTGGCTTATGCCAGAATGACTCAGTTCAGATATCAGGCAAAGAGACGGTATGGTACAGTGGTTAAAGTGCTAGATTAGCCCTTTATCATATCCAAAATGATCATAAATCATTTTTAATATTAACGTCAGCAGCTTTGACCAAAGGTAAAAAAGATAAATGTAGTCCCCTGTGCAAGCACCGAGTCATTACTGACCCATGGCGGGGGACGTCGCATCACGACGTTTTCTTGGCAGACTTTTGTCACGGGGTGGTTCGCCATTGCCTTCTCCAGTCATCTACACTATTCTCCCAATCGCTTCTGTGGCAGCAACAAATGCAGAGTCAGGCACATTGGTGGCAGAGCTTCTTTCTACACATGGGAATTTTTCGGCTTTCCTCTACCCCCACCCCAAATTTTCCCATCCACCCATACTCCACAGAGATTCTGCACTGGCTGTCAGTGTAATTCCAGAAGAGCTCCAGACCCTGGAGAGCACCTGGAGGTTGACAACCCTACTTGAGAGGCCAGGCTAACATGGTGGAACTAAGAGCCAAAACACACGTTAAGAAATACCTAGGTTCAGCACGTGTTCTCTTACCTCAAGGTTTGCCGGGATCCGTAGGCGTCCTGGAAGCTTAAAGTTTAGCATTTACAGAGCAGCAGAGAGGGAAATACAGGCGCCTGTATTTCCCTTCCCCTTTCTGCTGCTCTGTAAATGCTAAACTTTAAGCTTCCAGGACGCCTACACATCCCAGCAAACCTTGAGGTAAGAGAACACGTGCTGAACCTAGGTATTTCTTAACGTGTGTTTTGGCTCTAAAACACTGGAGTAAAAACAAACATTGGAGTAAAGCAGGTTTTGGAAAGATCATACTGAGGAAGGGGGAAAGCAGGAAAGAGGATGTTTACCAAACAACATCATGTGGGAAGTTCTTTTATTTTTTTTAAGCACTCTAATACAGGAAACAAGGTAGAGAAAAATCTCTATGTGGAAGAGGCCTTTATTAAACTTTTACAGCACCCTTTTTGTTAAGGAGTTCAGAGAGTAAACACACACACACGTGCGCACCAATTTTATCCTCACAATAGCCCTGTGAAGTCAGTTTACTGTGAAAAAGTGACTAACCCAAGGTCACCCAGCGGAACTTCATGACAGAATGAGGATAAAATTGAAACTATTGAATATATAATTATTGAGTGTCCCATATTTAGTGAGTTGAGGGCTAGCTTAATCATCTCTTAACTTAAAAACATGGAACAACCTATTATGAGAGCGCAGGTGACATGGTTATTATGGGATACAAATGATTCTGTTACTTTCTCTGGCAAAATATATTGGAGCAATAATTAAACACCAGAGAAATGAAATTTAAGTAAGTTTCTTCCCATTTTAATTCCTGCTTAAATCCGTAGCTGTATGAGCGGTGATAGATAGATAGATAGACAGACAGACAGACAGACAGACAGATAGATCTTCCCAGTCTTAGTGCAACACTTTTAATGTTGCACTATGTTGTACTCTGCCCTGAGCCCGCCTGGCAGGGAGGGCAGACTAATAATCTAATAAATAAATAAATAAATAAATAAATAAGTTAAGTGCCACATCAAAACCAGTACTCATTCATTCCAACTTGCTTGTAGGAAGGGGCTATCTCAGTGGACTTGCCAATCTCCAGGTGGTGGCTGGAGACCTCCCGGAATACTGATTTCCAAGCCACAGAGAAAATGGCTGCTTTGAAGGGTGGACTCTATGGCATTATACCCCGTTGAGGCCCCTCCCCGAACCCCGCCCTCCCCAGGCTCCCTCCCCCCAAATCTCCAGGAATTTCCCAACCTGGAGCTGGCAATGCTAGCAGCCAGGCCTGCCACAGTGTCCCCTCTGCGGGGAGGCAGGCGTGGGGAAGGCTGGGCATAATGCAGCCTACCGCTCTCCTCGGCCGGGCCCCGAAGCAAGGCTAGCAGGAGCCGCCAATCCCTCCTCCTCCTCTCCTCCTCCTCCTCCCGGGAGCATCCATCCCTTCCTTAACAGGTGCCTGGGAGGGAGGGACCGGGAGGCGGAGGCGCCGCAGCCAGTGGCCGGCCGGCTCGATCTGCTTCCTGGGGTTTGCTTTCGCTTTGGCGGGGTCGCCTCCTCTCGAGGCTCCTGGGATGCAGAGGAAGCCCGATCCGGCGAAGGGAAGCGCTCGAGCCCGAAGTAAGCCGGGGTTCCTTTGCATGGCTTGCTCGTGGGCGAGAGGGAGGGGGAGAGGGGATGGAGACCTAGGGTTGCCAGCCTCCAGCTGGGGCCTGGAGATCTCTGTAATTGCAACGGATCTCCTCCAGACTGCATTTGCCCTGGAGAGAGTGGCAGCTGTGGGGGGGCTCTGGCATTTTGGAGGGACCCTAGACTTCACTGCTGTTGCTGTTTATGATCCTGCTGGGTAGTTCCTGTGTTGTTTAATGTGTCAGTTGTAGGATTGCTTATGCTCTGTTGCAGCATTTCTTCAGCTCTGGATTGGATATTTGCTGTTTTTTAAATTTTTGTAAATATGCATTCACATATCCTATTATATTGTTTTGGATATTGACTGTTCTGACCCACACTGCATAATTCTCCTAAAGTCTCAGTGAGAAAGATGGACTATACGTAATGTAAATAAATAAAAACAAATCAATAAATTGTACCCGACCGAAGTCTCTCCCCGAACTCCACCTTCCCCAGGCTGCACCCCCAAATCTCCAGGAATTTCCCAACTCAGAGTTGGTAACCTTAGATAGCCCCTTGGAGGTGGGTGGGTGGGTTGAATTTGCCTGGCTCAAGGGAAATATAATATTTGCAATATAAAACAGGAGTCCGGGGCACTCTTAGATAATTGATTCCGGCTTAAACTTTCCGTGAGTCAAAGCTCAGATGCACAAATTAAATGCTGTTCAGTCCCCAATGCCCGTCTCCTGTTTCATTTGCTGCTTGGTTGCCCACCTGGGACTCTCTCTTTTGCAGGCGAAAGCCTTTCACTGGCTCTCTGGAGAAGATGTTGCTTGTGACCCTTTCTAGCCGAAGCGGTGGCTGCCTTCTCCGGGCGGTGGGGGCCATGCCCGGGCTTCAGCTTCCCAGTTTCCCCCAGGGGAGAGCTTGCCACTCAGGAGTATCCTCTCACCCCCCTACGAAAGGCGCCATGATCAAAAAGAGGGGCTACGACATCACCCGGAACCCCCATCTCAACAAGGTGAGACACACACACGCCCCTCTTTGCTTTGGTCTTTGGGATGTGTTCTTTTTTGTGGAGCAGTGACATGTGTCACCTTGGTGCCTGCCAACTTTTTCAAAGGATGTCCCGGAAGGGTGGAATGAAACCAGCTGGACTTGTGCTGTGCTTGTTGTAAATATGCTGCTGCTAGCCTAGGTTGCAAGCTGACCAGGATGGCCCAGGCTGAACCGATCTTGTGAAATCGCAGAAGCTAAGCAGGGTCAGCCTTGATCCATAATTGGATGGGAGACCACCAAGGAAGTCCAGTGGTTGCTACGCAGAGGCAGGCAATGGCAAACCACCTCTGAACATCTCTTGCCTTGAAAACCCCAGTAAGGGGTCAGCATTAGTCAGCTATACCTTGATGGCACTTCATACATGCAGTGTTGTGCTGGTGTTCCTCAAAGCTGTTTCTTTGAGGGCACCCTGTTTATGTGACATTTCAGACCCACTGTTGGCGTGAATTCATTGTACCTCCTCTCTAACGTTCCTTCTAGCCCTGTTATTGTGTTACAGTGAACTCACATATGCTTTGCATATATCTGTTTGTAAGAGAGAGCCAACACGTGTTTATGTTACAAATGAAACCAGAGGCCACTGCATGGGTAAATGTGGGGTTTGAATCACACACTGATCAGTACATGTAGAAAAGAGCAAGAGTCCGCTAGCACCTATAAGACTAACAAAATTTGTGGCAGGGTATGAGCTTTCGTGAGCCACAGCTCACTTCTTCAGATAAAGCTAGAATGTGAGTCCATCTGTCCTTATATCTTGGAGAGTGGAGTGATTGCAGAAGCCGTATGATAATAGCTGGTGAATGGCAATGGCAGGCTGACAATGGTAGTTCACCAGCTATTATCATACGGCTTCTGCAGTCACTCCATTCTCCAAGATATAAGGACAGATCCACTCACATTCTAGCTGTTTCTGAAGAAGTGAGCTGTGGCTCACGAAAGCTCATCCCCTACCACAAATTTTGTTGGTCTTATAGGTGCTACTGGACTCTTGCTATAGGTGCTACTGGACTCTTGCTCTTTTCTACTGCTACAGACAGACTACGGCTACTCATCTTGATCTGATCAGTACATGTGTTGAACATAGTAGGAGAATTACTGAATGCATGGATAAAGAAAAATCAAGCATACGCCGATACACAGATTGTACAAGAGTTTACTGTAGCTTGTGAACAGGGCTTGTGTGTGGCAGGATTGTGGGTTAGTAACAGTGCATGTGTATGCAGTGTTACACAATTAAGTCTGCAATGTTACAGTGCAATTCTAAACCTAGTTATGTTCCTCTAGGCCCACTGAAGTCAATGGGTTTAGAAAGGTATGACTATGCTTGGGATAGCCCTCTGAGCCTTAACAAGAGCTTCATTTTCCCCATAATCACGTTTCCAAGTTCCTGATGATCCTAGTTTTATTTTATTTTTATTTATTTAAAACATTTATCTGCCACCTTTCCACCCAAATAGGACACCCGAGGCAGCAAACTTCCAAACATTAAAACGTTAGTTGGCCTTGGGAGACTATATTTGTACATGTCTTCTCTTGATTTTCTGCTGGTTATAAGCCTATTGGATGTTGGGTTTGCATGCTGAATATCTCCGTTGTGCATTTCCTCCTGCCATGGCTAAAGGAGGGGAAAACAAGGAAGGATGGAATAAACAAATGAATGGACATCTGGACTAGAGGAGACAGGGAGGGCTTGGCAGCCTGTTGTGTAAATAGTCAAGAATGTAGAGGTGAAATGCTAAGCAGGCACAGGGGAGGGGATGTGGCTCAGTGGAAATGCCTCTGGTTTTCCTGCAGGAGGTCCCAGGTTCAATACCCGGCATCCCCAGTTAAAAGGTCCAGGCCATAGGTAAAGGAAAGAGGCGGAATGCAACTGCCCAATCTGAGACTTTATCATGATGCAATCTGCCTAGTTTGGTTGAAAGAATGGATGACATTAAAGAACAAGAAACTATTAGCCCTAGAGGGATATAAAAAAATATTTGGATGGCATGCATACCTATGGCATGACAAAGTAAAGGTCAACTCGATGTTCCTGCACCATTTTGTACGGAGAAGTCTATATACAATCTGGAAGAAGTACAGAATTTACCTAAAAGAAGGAACTCCTTGGTGGGTGGTTCCATATGAGGTGATAGACCCGAGAGCTGTTGACAACGAACGACAATGTTTGACATACAAAGAAATAACTAAAATAGAAGCATCTAAACTTAGAATAAAGACGCAAGAGGAACTATCACCGAACTACGATTGGTTCCAGTATAGACAGATCAGAGATTTGTATAACTCGGACTCTGTAAAGGGAGGTATACGAACAGAGAACTCGGAACTAGAGCAGACCCTTTTTAAAGAGGACAAGAAAAGAATATCCAAGGTATACCAAGTACTGTTGAAATGGTATACCGAGGATGAGACAGTTAAAACACAAATGGTGAAATGGGCTATAAATTTTAATAAAGAAATAACAATGGAGGCATGGGAATACTTGTGGAAAACTACAATGAAGACAACGACATGTACTAATATCAAAGAGAACATTTACAAAATGATCTATCGTTGGTACATGACACCAAAGAAGATTGCGCTAGGGAATTTGAATACTTCTAATAAATGCTGGAAATGTAAGAAGCATGAGGGCTCCCTCTATCATATGTGGTGGACGTGTGAGGTAGCCAGGCAGTACTGGGGGGAAATAATAAGAGAAATGAGTGAAATTTTACAATTTCAAATTAATAAGAACCCAGAACTCCTGCTACTGAACTTGGGAATGGAGGGAATTCCAGCCCAACACAGGACGTTGATATTTTATATGACAGCAGCAGCTAGACTTTTGTATGCGCAAAAATGGAAAGTACAAGAAGTGCCAACTATTGAAGATTGGACTTACAAATTGCTGTATATGGCTGAAATGGACAAGATGACAAGAAAACTGAGAGATCTGGACTCAGGGCAGTTCAACACAGACTGGGAGAAGCTGAAACAATACCTGGAGAAGAAATGGGAGGTGGGAGGAAAACTGTGGCAGTTTGAGAACTACTGAAGTACTGAAGTAGAGGGAGGAGACTTTACCGGGGGGAGAAGAGATAAATGTGAATTAATAAGCAGTCAGAGTAATAGATTGACATATATATAGATATATATAGGTTAACAAACAGAATATAGATAGAAAATAATTAACTATAAGGATTAAATATAAGGATTGATTAACTAACAATATTTTCTTTTTTTTGGTAAGCTTTGTAAAATGTACCAAACTGAATGTCTGAAGATACAGATGAGTCAAATTGATTGACTACGTGATGAGAGATATATAGAATTATTACAAAAAGATAGAATGAGTAACATATAGAGAATAAGTTAAATTGTTTGATCTAAATGAATGTATGATTTACATGGTTTATGATATATAGAAATATTTGAAATTGAAAAATGGGATAAATTGTTTATCTAAGATGGAAACAAAGACTTACAGTTTGGGCATATAATGTTAAAAATAGTTAAGGATGTACTGCTTAGAATAATGGAGAATATATATTTGTTTTAGATAGAGGAATCTAATAGAAGTAAGGGAAAGGAGACAAAGGGTTGGAAAGCTGTTGGAAGTCAACAAAAAGGGGGGGAAAGGGAGGGGGTTAGAGATGAAAAAATTGGGGAAAATTGAATGTAAATGTAAAAATAATGGATTCTAACCCAATAAAAATTTTCAAAAAAAAAAAAAAAGGTCCAGGTCATAGGTGATGTGAAAGGCCTCCGCTTGAGACCCTAGAGAGCTGCTGCCAGTCTGAGTAGACAGTACTGAACCTGATGGACCGGTGGCCTGAGTCAGTGTAAGTGAGCATCATGTGTGTTTATGCTGCAGCCTTGGTAAGCTAAGACAGCCTGGATCCCACACGTGCCATATTGAGCTCTGTTATGGAAGAAAAGCCGGATTTGGTTCACTGTTGCGGCATCTGTCTTTCATGGAGAAGGTCCCAGTTAAAAACGCCAGGTGATATGAAAGATCTCAACCTGAACCCCCCTTGATCTGCTGACAGCCATAGCCGATAATACTGAGATACTGATATGCAAAGTGGAACAAATTGAATGGTTTAAGTTGGCCTGCTTCAGGGCCTAACAAACTGTCGAACGCAACTGTGTGCAAGTAGACATATGTTTTTTTCTCTGAAAAAGCAAACAGTGAGGTCGTAAGCAGAGTTACTCCAGTCTAAGCTCCTTGATTTCAGTGGGCTTAGACTGAAGTAACTCTGCTTCGGATTTCACTGCAAGTCCATTGCTGTTAGCGGGTTTAGAAAGATGTGATTCTGTTTTGGATAGCACTATGAGCATAGTATGCATTTTGTACGGAGTCCATCCATACCTGAGAATTACATTTAAAATGAGAAATGGCCCTCTGAGTGATAGCTGGTGTAGAGGATAGAGTTATCCACCTAGGAGCAGGTGGTGTGCTTTTCCATAAAGCCCAGTGAATGGTTTTCCATAAAGTGAATGATTTCAAATCTGTTGCTGTCTCTCAGTTTAATTTACCTCGTGGGGCTGTTGGAGGATCGAACGGGGGCATGTGTGCTATCTTGTGTTATCTATCTCCTTCCTGGAGAAAGAAGAAGATTTAAAAAAATTAATAATGCAGCTCCTTGTATTTAGATCCGTGTTTAATTTTTTAAAATGGGGATTTCAGTGAACTTGTAGACAATGAATATGAACTGCTGTTTGTACAGATGAGCGACCTCCGAGAAGTCAATCTTTCCCAAAAGGACTTTTTCACATAGACAACAGCTGAGGGAATAAACATTCTTGGGTTGTACCGCCATGGTCTGCAGGAACTGGGAAATGTTATGGCTAAATTCTTCCCCTTTGGAAAAGAATGTGCATATACAATGTGATCAGCATGCTTACGGCAGAGAGAACTAGGCCAGAATCTTGCATCTTGCAGTCTCTGCTACTACTTTGTGTGTGTGAATTGTTCTTAAGGCCTAGTTCAGGGGTGGGCAAATTGCGGCCCGCAGGCCACATGCGGCCCGCTACAGAGTTTTTTGTGGCTCGCCAAGACAGTCAGAAAAATCCGCCTTGAACCGAGATTTCCTTCTAAAATTAAATGTGCTTGCAGCTATAGATGACATGAAATTAGCACAATAAATAAATTGAATAAAACTACCACTATTTTATTTAATTTATATTTATCGATTTTTATGATACAATTTATACCTTTTCTGAAATGCAAAGTTAACTAATGAATGCAATCATTTTAAAAGGTGCGGCCCTCCGCTAACCTCCGCTCCCACAAAGTGGCCCCCGAGCCAAAACAATTGCCCACCCCTGGCCTAGTTCATACATGTGAGGGAACGAGGTGGTACAATGGATTGCACCATGTCAGCATGCAGAGGGAGGATTGCATTTTGGAAGGTATCCCTATGTGAACAGCTACTTACATTTGGAAAAACTTGTAGGGCACAGAGAAATTTTCTGCCCGTATCCATGTTTCCTGTGCTAGTTTTCTACATGCAGGGAGGGTTTTTTAAACATAGTGACTCATTCCAAACAGTAATTCCCTCTCTGTGGTCTCAAGTAGTGCACTCCATTTTGCCATCTCATTTTTCTGAAAGTCTGACCCAAGCCTTAATCCTCACCTTTCCCCTATTAAACGTCCCTTGGTTCTGATGTGTGTGTGTAGTTGGTTAGCAGGAGGAATAATTTCTGTACTTTGGAGTGTAGTTTTCCCTATCTTTTGGAGAAGTGCCATTTGCAAGCCTTGCAGATGTAAAGTTCAGGAGTCGGCATTTTTCTTTTCCCTTTCTTTTTTAAACAAAAAGGGATGTGGCAGCCTATCAGCATTATAATGCTTTGTCAGCTGCTCCAAATAGGTCTCTCTGCCACTTTTCTTATGTAGTGCTGCAGGAATGCAAGAAAGAGTACGCTGCAGTGTAGAAAGGGCAATCCTATGCGTTGTTACTCCAGGCCAACCCCACTGAAATCCATGCATATAGACTGAAATAACTCTGCACAGGATTGCATGATTCTTTTGGCTTCGTTTCCCAGATGATGGTTTGGGTGGGGTCTCTCGTCCCTCTGGGTATTACTGTACATTTATTTTTATTTTGCTTTTCTGTCCAAATGGAAAGGTCATAAGTAGCTTACAATCTAAGATTGCTTCCACATGGGGATGATTTCCCACTGTACACTCACTGCTGAGACATTTGCAGGGGAAGTGAAAGATCCACACAGAAGTTTTCTCCATGGTATCCCCTTTCACCTACTGCCCCCCAGCCTCCAAAGTGCATTTTGCTGACTTTTTAATTAGTAGTAGGTATGTCACTATAGTATAATGGTATAGATTTACACCAACTTAAGAGTTGTATTTATTTAGAAATATTTGCTTTTCTCTTCTCCCCAATGGAGACCTAAAGAGGCTTACAGCATCATTCTGCTTTCCTCTGTCTTTTCCGCCCAACTACAACCCTCTGAAGTAGGTTAGACTATGAGCAAGTGACTGACCCAAGGTCAGGGCTTTTTTTCAGCGGGAATGCGGTGGAATGGAGCTCTGGCACCTCTTGAAAATGGTCACATGGCCGGTGGGCCCACCCCCTGATCTCCAGACAGAGGTGAGTTTAGATTGCCTTCTGCGCCGAGTGGTGTGGAGGGCAATCTAAACTCCCCTCTGTCTGGAGATCAGGGGGCGGGGCCACCGGCCATGTGACCATTTTCACCAAGGGCGATTTAAACTTTAAAAACTCTCCCCTTGTTCCAGCTGACCCAAAGTGACATCATTGTGTGGTCCTGAGTTCCACCACCTCTTTTCCCAGAAAAAGAGCCCTGCCCAAGGTCCTCCATCAAGCTTCCATGGCCAAGTTGGGATTCGAACCTGGATCTTGCAGATTGGAGTCTGATTACTCTTAACTGCTACACTACAGTGGCTTTTTTATTTGCTGGGTTAGATCAGCATCCATGTAGTCCTTTTAGCTGCCCATGGGAAATGTTGGAGCAGGACCTCAAGGCCATAGCTGTTCCCTGGCTGCTCACAACATTTCGAAATTAGAGGTATACTGCCTCTGTGCACAGAGGTTCTGTTTAAACATTCAAACCCTCCATACTTTCATTTGACCAAGGCCATAGAGCATGGCTGTGCTTGGAACGCAGTTGCACTCATCAGCACATAGAGTTCGAGCTGGAGTGGGCAGCCCTTTTTTGGCTTGAGTGCTAACAAACTCCATTTTGCCAGGAGAATTTTGCCAGTCAAAAGATGGGAGAGAGAGAAGGCTTGTTCTTGACCCGATAAGTGGGGAGGAAGCCAAGCCCCAGAAGCACCGCCTCAAAAGTTGCTTGCCGCAAGCCCAGCAGCTTGCTGCACAAGTCTGGGAGGTGATGGTGGACATAAGCTGTGGTCGTCAACTTCTCCCACAATCGCTGTTCGTGCCTCAGGGGCTGGGCCTCATTTGCTTGGTTAGGGTTTCTAGGTTCCCTTATGCTCCCAGCAGGAGGGAGGACCCAGCACTTAACTTCCTGGTGCCCTGGAAAGCGCGTGCAGCCCCACACCGGCACAGTGACATCACTTCCGGGAAGTGATATTGTCATGCATAGCTGGAAAGCAAGTGCCCCATTTGGGGCCCAAATTGGCCTGCGTTCTTGGGATGGCGCGATGATGTCACTGATGTCATCATGCATGCCCCCGGGAACGTACCTGGGAGGCCCGTTGTCCACCTTTTCCCTGCCAGCCAGGTAAGCGGTGGCGGGGGTGAAAAGTGGGAGCTGGGGATTCCCTACTCCCACCAGGGGAATGGGATCCCTAGCTTGAGTAGAGAGCAGGTCCCGTGGGCGCCTGTTTGGCACACAGACCATGGATTTCCTATCCCTGCTTTGAAACCCTTCTGTCAGGCTTAGAGCAGGCTAATAGAGCGTCTAAGCCCCTGTGTGCTCTGAGTGGCATTAGAGCTGTGAGGGGAAGGATTTAAAAGTTGTTCTAGTGAATTCCTGGAGGCAGAAGCAGGGACCGTCCTTATGCAAACATGGCCTAGGTGGCCCATCAGGCTGTATCATTGACATGCTTTGAGTGGCGGCTCCCTGCTCTCCTTCCCCATTCAGTGACTGTGTGGCCAGCTCAGCAGTGAAAACTATCAAGTTGCAGCTGTAGTGGACAGACACCCCAAATGCTGCTGGAAGAGGATAACTTGAAGGCAAACCCTGAGGAAATATGGTGTGACTGAGACCATGTCCAATGGAGGAGCAGACTCATTAAACTATTTTGGTTTAGCCGTTTCCATGGCTTCTTTCAGGCTCTTCATAGACCACTGGTGCAAAATGGTGCAAACTTAATGGGAATAATTTGTCCCGAGGAAACTGAAAATGATACAAAGAGAACGGAGGTTTGATTTTTGCACAAGGGAGGAGTGAAGTCAAAATGGCGAATTTGGGGGTCACACTAGGTTTGCTGACTTTGGGTTGGAAAATTCCTAGAGATTTGGCAGTGGAGGCTGGGGAGGACAGGGTTTGGGGAGGGGAGGACCTCAGTGGGGTATCATGCCATGAAGCCTACCCCCAAAGCAGCCATTTCCTACAGGGGAACTGATCTCTGTAGTCTGGAGATTGGTTGTAATTCTGAGAGATCTCCAGGTCCCACTTGGAGATTGGCAACCCTAGATCATACAATGGGGCTGATCTAAACATGCCTCTCGAAAGAAAAAAGTCAAACCCAGAGCAGATACTAAGGCAGAGGTGCAATGTACGGCCTTGTTTCGGGGGAGATGTTCCCTGGTGTCCATCACTGCTGGGCAAACTCCCGGTAATTTGCCTCTCTGCTGGCAAGAAAGAG
The DNA here is from genome assembly GCF_028583425.1 of Eublepharis macularius. NCBI lineage: Eukaryota > Metazoa > Chordata > Lepidosauria > Squamata > Eublepharidae > Eublepharis > Eublepharis macularius. Next base: position 173,229,582 of record NC_072792.1, read on the forward strand.
GCAGCCACCCAGAGGTCGCCCACCATCGGCAGGCAGCCCAGGGAAACGGCTATACATGTACTTCTGTGCCCTGCACAGTGATGTCATTTCTGGTGTAACTGGACGTGATGGCATTGCGACGGGCTGACATTTTAAGAATTGGACTCAAATGCTCCATCTTTAAGAATCAGCCCCAAACACTATGTTTTGGTTACACTGGAAGCAACGTCATTGCACAAGAGTGTGGGAGCAATGCGAGCAACATCAGGTATCCATGCTCCTCCATCCTTCCAATGGTTGCTAGCAGGACCTGGATACCTATCTGGAGTCCAGTAATTCTGCTTTCTCTGTGTATCAAGAGAGATTGAATGACCCAGTTGCACCGTTTGCAGAGAGCACCACAGAATTGTCCTCTAGCAGAAACGAATTAGAAACAGACAAGACGGCTGTGGTGGATCATACAGAGACACAATGGGCAGACTCCTCTATGACTGAGTTCTTGACCCTCACAGAAGTTCTTAATCTGTTTCTACTCCCCTTTCAGAATACACAATTTGCAAATGAATGGCCTAGATCAGGGGTCCCCAACGTTTTTGAGCCTGCAGGCACCTTCGGAATTCTGTCATAGGGTGGTAGGCGCAACTACAAAAAGGCTTCCGCGGAAGGTGGAGCCAACCACAAAATGTCAGGGAGTGAAGTCACGCTTAACTGTAATTGTAATTCTTCAGCTTTTCGGGCAGAAGCTGTCTTTAACAGGATGCCTTTTAAAATGAACATACTGTTTAAAAATATTTTCTTGCCTACAAACAGCTTTCCTTCAGTCCCTCAGTGAAGCCTGTCTCTAACCACTTTCTAAAAGCACTTGGTGGGTGCTAGAAAAGGTGTCATCGGGCATCATGTTGGGCACCCCAGGCCTAGATAAAGACCCTCGCGTATATTTCCTTCTCCGCTGGAAAAAACAATTGCAACATTATAATCTGGAAACTACCATATACCAACTCAGTAGATTAATTTGTGCACTCATACAAGGTCCGCTTTCTAAAAAGCTTCTCTTGCTAGACTGAACATTTATTATCATCTCAATTTACCAAGGATGATTTCATCGTGCAGTTTTTAAAATTGGACGAACTGATCCATGCAGTCCTTTCCAAGCCTCTGGCAACGCTCGTAATAGAGGGATATCGGCATTTCCAAAAAAGCCTATCGCTAGGGCACAGCAGACAATGTGATAGTTCAGAATGCATCTTTGAGAGGCATGGATCATAATCATTTAGGTTCATAAATAGTACATAATAGGAGCTCTGTTCTTGATGAAACCCTTTGCAGAAATAGTTCGTGGGATAGTTTTAAAAGATTAGAACCAAGTGTCCACATGTTAGATAGCCTCCAGCAGAGTTTTATCTAGCTCTTGTGTGGCCACAGTTTCCATTCTGAGAGGTTTTTCCACATAAAGCTTTTCCTGCGGTTTTGGTGTGGACCTGCCCTGGTTTTTCTCTGAACTTCTTCAAAGTCTTGTTTTCCATTTGTTGTTTTTATGGAAGATTTGGGAGGCTCATTTCTCTGAGTTTACTCAAAGGTGGTTTGAGAAAGCATGGAGAAACAGTGAGGAAAACATGGAAAGACAACAAATGGGAAAAGAGGACATGTGGGGGGAGGGGGTGAAACTGACAGAGCCTAGAAGGGGAGGTGAAACTGACAGAGCCTTGGGCAGGCAAAGAGGAAATTAACAAACCCTCTGGGCAGCCATCTCCCTGGCTCTGTAGAGAGGGGAAATTAACAAAGCCTTCTCTGTATTGTCGAAGGCTTTCACGGCCGGAGAACGATGGTTGTTATGGGTTTTCCGGGCTGTATTGCCGTGGTCTTGGCATTGTAGTTCCTGACGTTTCGCCTGCAGCTGTGGCTGGCATCTTCAGAGGTGTAGCACCAAAAGACAGAGATCTCTCAGTGTCGACACTGAGAGATCTCTGTCTTTTGGTGCTACACCTCTGAAGATGCCAGCCACAGCTGCAGGCGAAACGTCAGGAACTACAATGCCAAGACCACGGCAATACAGCCCGGAAAACCCACAACAACCAAAGCCTTCTCTTTTAAAACTCAGCTTCCTGGCTGACATTGCGACTCCCTTCACGTGCTCCTCCTCCTGTAAATCGTTTCTCGTAGCTTGGCTCTCAGTTGTCGCCCCTCTGCTGGCCCATTGTCTTTTTCCGCTCCTGGGGGACTGTCTCCTTGTCTTGCTGACCACACAGCCAACCTGTCACTTCCTGCCTACCTATGTTTACATTCGGGAGAGCAGCCATGTTGATCTGTTATAGAAGAGCAAAATTCAGGTCCAGTAGCACCTTAGAGTCCAATGAAGTGAGCTTTGATTCTTGAAAGCTCACGCCCTGGAAATCTAGTTGGTCTCTAAGGTGCTACTGGACCCAAATCATGAGTTGATATTGAGGCTGTGCTGTGGGACTGCCCAATGCCACATCCTAGAATAGGATGCAGCACATACTTTTTAAAAGAATGGTTGTAATTATACCACTTATGTTGATGATGTGCTCACCATCACAACCCAATATAGAAACACCTGGTAGAGTCTCAGGAGAAAAACAGGGTCTCATTTGGAGTCTCTGGAAGAGAGGAATGAATTTTTGTGCAATGGGAAAAGAACACTTGAAGGTCTTGGCACGAAGAAGGGCTCGGCAGCTGGGCTTACACTTCATCTCAGATTGAGAAACAACTGTTGCTTGGGGCTAGTAAGCCACAAATATGAACCCACGTCAAGGAAAGCTGAATAGCGGGGCTGCTGCCTCAGCATTCAGTTAAAGTGTGCAAAAGTGGTCAGGAGACCCTCCTGTTTCCAGCTGTTTCGTTTTGTAGAGCAAGGTTAGTTGTAAAATTCACACAGCCGACACCCTAATCCGAAACCCATTTACTGGGAAACAAGACTCGTTGATTTTGTGGTAATTTCCCAGTAAACGTGCCTAAGATTGCCGCCGGCGGAGATCTGCATTGCAGCTCAGGGAAGGGGAGCGTTCTGCCATATGTGTTTCGGGTTTTTTAAGGAAACTCTTCATTCATTGACATGAGCACTGCACGGCTTTGAAAAAAACTAATTGCACAGTAATGCTTCCTCTTACGGCACAGTGCAAAGAAGGGGTGGAAGCAAAGGGCCTAGTTAAAAAGGATCATTATCTTTTCACTCTGGATATGCGATCAGTGGATTAATGACTGGCTTGGACACCCTGGGTAAACTATGGATGCCCTTCTCTGCATACCAAGATTGCAGTTGGCACTTCAACACATTAATTGCCAAGAACGTTATTCTTCCTCCCAGTATCAGGACCCAATTTCCTCACCACTCGCCTGGTTTGACCCTAACCTTAGACGCAGCCCCACTTGGATAACAGATTTTTGGATTAAAGGGCAGCACGTGATCGATTATTTGGAGGGTTTTTTCCTACCCTATCTCCACCAGAATGTCTTTGTTTTCTATGCATTCTAGTCTGAGCATCCATAATCTAACATCAGAGATGGGGGGGGGGATTTGTTGGGGAGGTCGTGAACCGTAAATTTGACTTTCAGTTGCAAAGGGGCTGGATTTTTTAAACATTCACCTACATTTTGACATATAGTGCCCTGAAAACAGGAGGGTAGATATGTCAGTCTGTTCCACACACAAAACTGTGGCACAGACAAATTTTGATGTTGGCATTAGTTTCCTTAGACTACAGGCCACTTTGTCATATACAAATGGAGAAGCAGTCTCTAGTCCGCAAATGCTTATGCTGGAATAAAATGTCATTACAAAAATATAGAATTGCACATCATCAAAAATATAAAAGTTAAGAGAAATGTACTGATGGTTTGTGCTTTTGAAGATTAGGATATGAAAAAAATGTTTAATAGGGAAAGGAGAAGGAGTTATTTAGGGTATTTTGGAGTTAAGCTATAATATTGATCATAAGGGTAAATTTCAAGTTAGGGTATGATATGTAATACTTACATATCTTTACACAGAGAAAGTTGGTACTTATCCCTCCTTTTTTGTTTTTTTCTTTTAGATGTTTTTTTATTTTCCTTGTTCTTTTTTATTATTATTTTTTAAATTTCAATTAAAATATATATAAATATATATGTCAAATATGAGCACTGCTATGGTTTCAGTGAAGAATCAGTGCTGGATACAGAGTCCCATAGCCTTGGAACACCAAAAGGCTACATCTCTGAGCTTTTTCATCCAGCCTCTCTAGATCAAAAACAAAGCTCAGGTTCATACTCTTTGCTTCAAGGAAGACCCGATATAGTCCAATCAGTTGATGTTTCAAACAGATTTGAAAGTTGGTTCTTCTTTGCTTCACTGAAATAGTTGTTGGATCAAGGTGAATGGTTCCTGTTAGTCAGCTGATCGGTAACTTAATCACCAAACCTCCACTTTACTTTCTTAATGTTTTGCCATTTATGATTTTTTTTAAAAGTAGGCTCATATTATCCAATTTATCCCGTTTAAATGGCGACCAATCTGACTAGATTAGGGTCTGCAAAGGGCCTGGAGAAAAACACCTGTCCTTTTAAAAGAGGCTTAATGTGTGGAAATCTGCTCATTTAGAGGGGTTCAGAAACCCAGTGCAATAAACCTCTGAATCCCAGCACCAGGAGGTAACATGAGGGGAAAGTCTCAGAGCCAAGCTACAAGTGACGAATTACACTTGCCTGGCAAGTGAACAGACTCATGCGTATTCTTCCCTGTTAACTTGCCATTCACTTGCTCTCCACTTGTTCACTTGCCAGGCAATTGTAATTCGTCACTTGTAGCTTGGCCCTCAGGGCAAAGCTACAAGTGACCCCTGACACAGGTTGGACACTTGTCCGCTTCCCTCAAGTTTTGATGGGAAATGTAGGCATCCTATTCTTGCAGCTTGGCTGCCTAACTGCTGTCCAATGGATTTTTCAACTGTCACTTGTCCAACATTCTGCCAAGCTGCCTGTGAGCAGAACCACAAGTGACAAAAGGCACAGATTGGACACTAGTCAGCTTCCCTCAAGTTTTGATGGGAAATGTAGGCATCCTAGTCTTGCAGCTTGGCTCTCTGACTGCTGTCCAATGGACTTTTCAACTGTCACTTGTCCAACATTCCGCCAAGCTGCCTACATTTCCCATCAAAACTTGAGGGAAGCTGACAAGTGTCCAACTAGTGTCAGGCATCACTGGTAGTTTGGCCCTCAGTCTCTATGCCCTGTTATTGCCCCTCCAGAGTAACTGGTGTATCTTTAGTACAGGAATTGATTGTAGAATTTAAATTGAGGCTAGAATCTGAATTTTTATTTTATATTGATCTGTGCTTCCCTCAAGTTTCCCATATGTTTCCCATAATTGAATATTTTCCTTTCCCTCAGGATACTGCTTTTGGCTTAACTATTCATTTGTTTACAGCATCTTTAATTGTGCCTCACAACTGAAGTTCTTGATGTGCCTCACAAATGTTTTTAAAGGTCTCTGCAAAAGAAGACGACAGAATAAAAATGATCTACAGTTCTAAATTCCCACCCACCCCCCAAAAATAATGCAGCAAAACAGCTGTTAAACAGGAAAGGACTAAATCAGCAGAGTAACAATTAATAAATCCATCTGATTCTAATTATCAGCAGGGACCAGTGAAATAGCTTTGCATCCAAGTGGACACGAAATGGTGTTAATGGAGTGCAGATCTGGTTTTTCTTAATTACGTGTGAATTTTATATAATTACACCCCACCCTATTTCCTGTCCCTTTTGACCTTTCCATTTTTTCCTTTTCCTCATATATGTTTGTCTACCTGCCTACTATACAAATCTGCAAATGGACCTGTTGCAAATAACATTTCCGAAAAGTGCCACGGATAAAAGTAACTGATGATCCATCATCCTTATTCCCTCCAAAGCTGAAGCCCTTTTTGACATTAAATAGGATTTTTCTATGGGTGTGTTTACTTCCCTTGATTTTTTATACTATGTTAAAGGATGGAGGTGTGAAAAGGGGGAGGGGTGAAGAGTCCTATGGCTGTCCTTTCTAGAAAGAGGTGATTTCTCTTTAGCTCCTAGCATGGCCTGTCAGGATAAAAGCTTGCAGTGCGTCAAGAAAGGTGGTGTAAAGTTTGTCAGTGTTGGAAGTGTTTGGTGTTCAGCATGCCGTTAAAAACAAACTGTGTATTTGTGTGATACCTCTCTTTGTCTGATCTAGAAGATTCTCTCTGACTCTTCCTGCACTCTGTACTCTTTGTTTTCTCTCTCCTCCTGTTCTTGCAAGAAGCTTTCTGCAGAGCTCTCTTGTACATGCGTGCATGCCAAAAGGCACACCCATACTCCCATTTACATGCAACTGGATTAGCTGGCTGCTTATAATAGGGAATAGGTGCAATCCTAAACAGGTTCTTTGGCTGGCTTTCCTTTGTTGCTTTTGTCACCAGGAAGGAAGGGGTTTAAATCAAGCCTGGGTCTTGGGCCTGATATAAGTGTGATGTTGGCAGAAGCAAAAAAAAAAAATCTGGGAGGGAAGACTTAATGAAATAGCATGTGAAAAGAGTTAACCCTGTTTCTCAGCACTGTAGTCCTCCCAATCCATATTGAGGGTAGAGGGGTACTGCTGCCTTTCTGCAGCTAAATTACACATCTGGGGATCCAACCCTGGTTCCCAGCATAGATTAGCACAAAAGTCTTGGATTCTGTAGGAGCGAGTCAATGTATGCCACAAATGCTGCTGGTCCTTCAGTCGAACTGAGAGTTAAAATTTCATTTCAGACCAAGATAAGTGGCACAGGGTGGGTGTTTTCTGTTAGGGGTTAATTAGATCCCCTTGGAGATAGGTTTACAGCTCTCCTTGCAGGCAGTAAACAATCTCCAGTTCCTCAAGTGTTTGCAAAATGCCTTTGCATTGCATCATTAGAGCCAGTTGTGCAAATTGCTGTGTGATTGACATTAAGGGCACTTGAGAAGATGCAGCCCTGTTTTACGAAAATAATTGCTTGCTTGTTTGCTTTCAAAAACCCAGGTCAAATGCAATAACCTTTACCACTTTTTAAAAAAGGTATATGTGCACACAGACAGATACGTTTTACTGTTCTGGCCAGGACCCAGAAAACAGCTTTCCAGGAATAGGTCAGACTGCTAGGTTTTCTTTTCTTTTGAAAACTGAACATTCCTCAGTGTCTTGGGGCTGGGCGAGGTGAGAAAAACTTTTGGGGGTTTCTTTCTGCTTGCTTTGCTGTCAATCAGTTGTGCACATTCAAGAAACCTGAGCTCCCTTGGTCCTCTCTGGCCCTTGCTCAGTGAATACTAGTATTGCTCATTCACGTGCAGCATACCAGAGAAATTCTTATCAGGGTCTGCCCTGCGTTCCTGATGTCAAGCTACAGACAACTGCCAAAGAAGACTGCTTGGTACTGATTCATATACTATATCTAGTTTGGTTTATATCTAAAAAAGTCTCATTTTTAGATAATCACAGTCTGTACAACAAGTTCAGTGAGAAAAAAATTGAAGGTGAAGAGCATACTGAAGAGCAGGGCTTTTTTTCAGCTGGTACACGGTGGAACAGAGTTCCAGAACCTCTTGAAAATGGTCACATGGCCGGTGGCCCCGCCCCCTGATCTCCAGACAGAAGGGAGTTTAGATTGCCCTCCGTGCCACCAAGCGGCGTGGAGGGCAATCTAAACTCCCCTCTATCTGGAGATCAGGGGGTGGGGCCACCAGCCATGTGGCTATTTTCTCCAAGGGCAACCCACTGAGTTCCACCACCTCTTTTCCCAGAAAAAAGCCCTGCTGAAGAGGAAACATATTTGTACTCTTCAAGCACCAAAAAGATTGTCACATGGAAAAGAGCAAAAGTGTCTTCTCTGCTGCCCCAGAGGGCAAGAGACCTAAAGAGCTTAAGTTACCAAGGGTAGATTTTAGCTGAACGTTAGAAGAAATTTCCTAACAACGAGAGTGGTTTGATGGTTAGCTGGGATGAAGGGGAAGAGCTATTCCCTCATTGCAGGTCTTCAAGTCATATATAGATGGCCATATATGGAGAAAGCCCTAGCTTTGGATTTCCTGCATTGAACAGGAGGCTGGACTAGATGGTCTCTTAGGTTCCTTCCAACTCTGTTTCTAGAGGATTGCAGGAATTCCTGCTGGCGTAGCAGCTGTTTTTTTAAAGAACTGCCGCAAAAAGCTGGAATTGCTGCCAACATATACTGCTGTGCACATGTGTTTTACTCCCATGGCATTTCCTCCATGTGCATTTTATTCATGTGGCATTTGCTGTTTTAATAGTTTTCTTATATATGCCAACAGTGCTTTATTGCAGGCGGGTGGAATCCACATTATGGAAGTGAATGCAGCTGCACAATCAAATGCCCTGAACCTCCAGAAAGATCATTTTTTAATTTCAGAAGAGCAACTCCATTTAACCTGCTGCCACATGAGTGGTAGAGCGTTTTTCCAGGTGCCTTTGGACTGATAAACATGGTTACCATGCATTTTCATAATCTGAAGTAGGGGTTTTTGTATTGGATGAAAAGACCATCAAAACAGACGACCTTTCCCATTTCTTCTGCAAGACCGAAGGACAGCAATAGCCATATCCTAGTGTACACACTCAGGGCCAAACTACAAGTGACGAATGACACAGGTTGGACACTTGTCAGCTTCCCTCAAGTTTTGATGGGAAATGTAGGCAGCTTGGCGGAATGTTGGACAAGTGACAGTTGAAAAGTCCACTGGACAGCAGTCGGAGAGCCAAGCTGCGAGACCAGGATGCCTACATTTCCCATCAAAACTTGAGGGAAGCTGACAAGTGTCCAACCTGTGTCAGGGGTCACTTGTAGCTTGGCCCTCAGTTAGTGAGGGGCAATGGCGTCAAATGCAGCCATGCTATCCTGGGTTGGCACTAGACAAAGTCAGCATATCAAGAGTATTTTGAAACTGTCATTGGCTCCCAGTTTGCTTCCTTATTGGGGTCAAGCTGCAGGTTCATGTTTGCAAAACCGTCTTGAAATGGGATCCGCAGGGCTGGACAGCCACTTCTTGGATCCACCCAGCTAGGCCTGTTAGCAGTGTCCATAGTGTACAATATTGTGTTGGAAGTGCACAAGCTCTTGTGATGGCAACTGCAGGCTTATGGAATGTGTCACATGAGAGTGTACAAAAGGTATTCTTGTGACTGGCATTTTGCCTGCAAAACCGCCTCTCCTTTTGCAATTGGTGGTTTTGTGTATGTGTGTTGGAAATGGCTAGTATATTTCTTTCTGTTTTTATCTGATTGACTGTAAGGCACTTTGGAGTTGGGATGGTGATGGATGCTTTTATAAAACCGAGGATCCCCAATCTTTTTGAGCTGCAGGCACCTTTGGAATTCTGACACAGGGTAGTGGGCGTAACAACAAAATGGCTGCCGCAGGAAGGGAGCCATCCACAAAATGGCTGCCAGAAGAGGCAGAGAAAACCACAAAAATGTGAGGGAGTTAAATCCTGCATAACACTCTTTAACATTTCAGGCAAAGCTCTCTTTAACAGGATGCCTGTTAAGATGAGCATTTTGTTTAATTTTTTTTTTGCATGCACATGTTGTGAAGATCTTTGTGAAGCAGTAGCAGCTGCTGCCAAAGTAACTTCTTAAATTCTGCACAGGCAATCAGACCTCCAATGACCAATCAGAAACCTCACTTGGTCCCACCCACTTTCTAAAAACATTTGATAAGTGCCAGCAAAGATGTTGGAAGGTACCATGGAGCCCATGGGCGCCCTGTTGGGGACCCCTATTTTAAATAATAAGTCCACTGTAGGGCATCAATAAGCTGGTTGCCTACATTAGCAGAAAGTATATTTTACTATGCACTTTGGAATCTTCTGTGACACAGAAAGATTCTTTGGAATACATATTGAGAAATTAATCAGGAGTGGGAAAGAAGCTTGAAAGCTTTCAGTCTAGAGAGACGGTTTTATTGCTTTTGCTCAGCTTTAGTGTAATTTTTTGGATAGAGTCAAACATACTGCTATGAGCAGAGCTAAGGCAGGTAGTTTTACTTCTGTTTTCAAAAAACCTGCCCTGATTTCTCCTTTTGTAGTTCAATTTATCTTGACCTTGTTTCATTTTTGAGAATTCAGTGCTGATGTCTGGTTTTGACAGAGTGAGCTGTTCAAATGCTATAATCAGTGGTGATTTTCCAGAGCAGGACTGTGATGGATAGCTAATGCAAGATTTGCGCTCTTGATTGTTGCACGCTTTTTCATTGTGATGACCTCCCATTTGTCCTCCTTGCAAGCCTGTTGTAATTTATGTCATGTTTCTCCCTCCGGCATCAGCTTTAAATAGGAAGGAGACGTTGTTAAGAGCGTCCTGTTCTTTTCCAGTGTACTATCTGGCACTTTAGGAACTGATTCATTGCAGTGGTTCAGATACTAATTTTGGTTGCAGTCAGCGACTAATGCAGATTTACTGAAGGGCCATACTAAGGAGCAAGTGGGGAGTTGCCAGCCCAATCTCCCCTTCCATTTTCCAGGGCTGCTAGGAATCCCAGACGCTGATGGACACCGTTGAGTTCCCATTCTGCCTTCTCTTGTTGGTCCCCAACACACCATTCTAGCCAAGGTAGAAATGGCTGGCTACATAGCTTGGCTCTTGTCCAGACATCTTGGCCAGCCAACTTGACTCTGTTATATTCAGAATCCACCCAGCCTCTGAACTGTTCTTCCCACTCCCCCAGGCCTGGAAAGGAAATGTTGGAAATGGAAGAAATCTTCAAAAACCTTCCATGTTGATCCCAATCTTCGGCCCTTAGGAAAATAGATAATCTTCCTTAAATTAATAGCAATGGTTAAGCGTAATATAGAAAGGGGATGTAAAAACAAAACTTACCAGTGGGAAAAATTCATTATGATGTACTATGAACTTTTTCCAAAAATGTGCTTTGTGTGTGTGTGTGTTAAAGAGCTAGGAACATACTTCATCCTTATTAGGTGATTCGAGCCAGAATTTTGGTAGATGTCAAGTTCCAGATTACTGGCCTTTAGCCGGCAAGAGACCTTCATGTTTCCCATATGGGCGTGTACCTGAAGATTATGTTAAAACTCTGAGGCATCTCACAAGAGAAGAAAAATCCAATTCTTTAAAGAAGAGAATTTTAGAGTTCACTACATAATACAGCAACAATTTGTGTTAGATGGTTGTTGTGGGTTTTCCGGGCTGTACTGCCATGGTCTTGGCATTGTAGTTCCTGACGTTTCGCCAGCAGCTGTGGCTGGCATCTTCAGAGGTGTAGCACCAAAAGACAGAGATCTCTCAGTGTTAGACTTTTTTGTGTGCATGCATCCCACAGGTGTCTTGCCTTGTTGGTCTTTAAGGTGCTACTGGACCCAAATCTTGCTGTTCCGCATTGGCAAGGACACAGTTGCCGAAGGAGCAAAAGTACTGGGAGAAGATCTTATTCTCATGATCCTGGGTGCCTCAGTCTGTCTAATGGGACCAATATTAAATTTGAAAGAGTGGGGTGGGAATTGTGTGAGGGAAAAGGGGTGAGTCTGTTAGAGGGTTTTCTTCCAAAATTCTGGCATGGATAAGGGTGAGATTACTCCACCCCTCAAGTTTCCCTTGCTCTGTTTAAGAAAACATTTTCCCCTTTCCTTGTCTGGCTTCAAATCCAGGCCACAGAGGCGTGGCAGGCCGCTGGGTACTGCAGGGTTCTCTCTCAGGACCTTGTTCCATTGCAAAAACCTCACAGAGTGGAGGAATGAGGGAGCCACGTGACAAAGAGGAACGTGAGGCTCGGAGCTCACAAGTCAGAGCACTCCAGCTGTGTGACCCCCTTTCATGCCAGGGAGAAACTGCATCAGAGGCAAAGTCTGAGAAAAATGTTTCCCGTGCTTCTGATATTAATTAAAGGAATACCAATCACGCTTGGTAAGTCCTTGCCACACCCTTCAAAATGGGGCAGTTTCACAAAGCATAAGCATTAAAAACAGACCTGTTCCTAGACAGGCAGAATTTAAAAAGGATATTCTGTTTTTCATTTGCTTCCTCGTTTAAATACCCATTGTACCAGTTTGGCATTTCCCTGATGTTTTTAATATGCAATGGATTTTTAATTTAAAAAATTTAAACTCTTCACACTCCTGCAGCCATGGAATTTCTGCATTGCAAGAAGTTTGGCAGGCTGTCTTCCACACTCAGGAAAAAAAATAGAAACTCCAGCTTTAATTTTCTGACATTTCTAATTGGCCTCGATGAAAATGACGCTCACAAATAATATGGTTAAAATCAAACCTGCCATGTTTGCATTACCCGTCTTCATTTGATTTGAGTACCACATACTCTCAAATTGGTGATTTGTTTGCAGTTTAAAACAGTGGGCGCTTTTGAGAGAATTTGTAGACACAGTTGATGGCATTCTTTCCACAGGCAATGGGGCCTGAAGCCGCTGTTGGTTCATGCTCCCAACAGACTGGATAGCAATTCAAAAAACTGATATAAAGCTGCAAGATTGGCGGTCTGAGGGAAGAGAATTCGTGTAGCTTGGAACATTCAACTGATGCGCAGTGATACTCTTCTATCCTCTTCAACATGGTGGGGGAAAATGGATAGAATGGAATCTCTGTGAGAGGTTCAGGGGCATCTGTACCCTAGCACTTTGCAAGCTAGCACAGCAGGGTGCACATGCCCAGTTGATTCCCCTGAAGTCTCACAAGAACTGGCAGCCTCAAGAGACCTCAAGGGAATCTGGGGTGGCACCTGCAGCCTCTTTTCTCCTTCCCGTTGCCCTGGCTAGGCTAAACTTCCAGTGCTGTTGGCAATGATTGAAGTGGGGCCTTAAAAGGCCCAGGCTGTGTTACTGCTGATGCAGCACTCTTCCTCATTGCAGTTGTTGTCATTCTGGCTGGCTTGGCAGCTGTTGGCTATGGTCAGGGGTCATTTTGTAGAAAAAGAGCTGGAGTTATTAGCATAACTCATTAGCATATGCCACACCCCTTGCCATCACTGGAAATGTGTCAGTATAACTGATTTGCATATGCCACACCCCCTGACATCGCCTATCCTGGCTGCTTTGGACTCAATCCTGGCCATTCAGGGCTGAAATTGGGCCCAAAATGGCAAAAAGGGGTTGAAAATGGCTGAAAAGGGGCCCAAAATGGTCAGGATCAGGCTGCTGCTGAACAGGAGAGTGATCCACCACCCATCAGAGGCCCGATCCGGGCCATTTCAGCCCCAATCCAGGCTGAAACAGGCCCCAAATGGCCGAGAGTCGGGTGGGTGGGGCTACCTGACATGACCTCTTTGGGGAACTGCCGGAACTGTGTTCCGGTGCATTCCCCCTCAAAATGAGCCCTGGCTGTGGTTGAGTTGGGGTCTTAAAGGACCAATATTTTAAAAAACATTTTTAATTTTTTACAAAAGAACCCATATTGACCGGCGGCTGCTGCAGCCTTTCTCTGTGTTTCCCACTGTTCTGGTGAACTTTCCTTTTGCTGGCACTGTGCTGAACTGATTAAAGGTTGGGATAAAGCAACAAATCATACTCTTAATGTCTCCTTAGGAATTCATTATTGATCACTCTGGTTTTAAAGTGGTCAATTGGCAATTTCAGTGTGGTTTGACCAAGCTGATACATTTTAGTGGCACCCGATCAATAACATGCTTTCTCTCTCTTTCCCCCTCCTCTTCTGTATCTGCCCAGTTTTGATCAGGCATCTGATGAAGAGAACTTGATTCTCGAAAGCTTATGCTATAATAAAATTGGTTAGTCTTAAAGGTGCTTCTGGACTCTTTTTGATTATGCTTTGATGGGGTGAAAGAAAAATGCAGCCCAGAGGAGGTTCTCCAGGTATCAATATATGCAAATAAGGATCAATATATTGCAACTAAGGAGCTTTTTACAGGTCCTGAGTAGAGTGATTAATGTATACAAGCAACTTGCAAAGTTTTTAACATTTTTTTCTTAAATCATCTGTTTCAAAGCGGTTACTGAAAAAACATCTATGCAGGGTTTTATGAAGCAGGCCGTGGCAGTGATGTAAAAAAAAATGGGAAAGAGACTTGTCTATATCAACATGGTGCAAGCAGCGTAAAATAATGTGTTCATTTACTATGAATGTGGGGATTAAGTGGTATTTTACCCCTGCTAGACTGGCATTTCAACTCAATATCTCATAAAATGTCAAAGATGTGATAAGTTGACTACTTACAAATCTGGTTGAATTGTTCAGAAGTGCAAGTGTATCGGGTTAAAATATTTGTATGTATAGAAAGCTGACAGGTAGAAAATTTATTCATTTGAAATAGGGCATTGGAGGAAAGTTCTACAAATACAGACAAGTAAGAGGGTTTTAGATCTTCTTAGAAGTTCAAACGACAGGCCGTGAAATCCTCTGCAGACTTACACCAGTCTATGCCCACTGAAATTAGTGGGGTTAAACTGGAGTAACTCTGCAAAGGATTGTGCTATAAACAGAGAGTGCTTATGTCACATAATGAGAAGACAAGGCTCACTAGAAAAGACAAAAAGAGTCCAGTAGCACCTTTAAGACTAACCAATTTTATTTTATTGTAGCATAAGCTTTCAAGAATCAAGTTCTCTTCATCAGATGCCTGATGGGAGAGCTGTGGTTATCGAGGGCTTATACTACATAGGAATTGTATACCTTCACTGCGGCAAACTAACACGGCAAACTGACTCCACACCAAAAGGAGATGTTTACATTTACAAGCAAAGGAATGTTTTGATTGCCTTCACACTAATTGCATCCTGTCCTCTTGTGATATATGTCCCCTTCTTTCCCCTCCCCTCCTCTTCTGTATTTGACCAGTTCGGATCAGGCATCTGATGAAGAGAACTTGATTCTCGAAAGCTTATTCTACAATAAAATAAAATTGGTTAGTCTTAAAGGTGCTACTGGACTCTTTTTGATTTTACTAGAAAAGACAGTAAGTCTAGGAAAAGTTGAAGGCGATAGGAAAAGAGAAAGACTCAACATGAGATGGATTGACTCAATAAAGGAAGCCACGGCCTTCAGTATGAAAGACCCCAGCAAGTCTGTTAATGATAGGACTTTTTGGAGGTCATTAATTCATAGGGTCACTGTAAATCGGAAGTGTCTTAATGGCACATAACACACACAGGGGCAAGATACCGTGTAAGCAGATTTTTTAAAATCCAAGTTTGGATCCTAAGGACAATTAGTACCACATTATTTAGAATATTTACTCTAAATATGTTGGCAGCCACTAGAATCTAAATGGCCCAGTTTTGGAAAAAGAAGACTCCCAGCAACACATGAGTGGCATAGGAAAATCTAATACATGATGCTTACGAATGAAATAACAGCTGTTAAGTATCAAAGGGAGAAGAACTATTATAGGCAAAAAGGGTTTGCAAACCAGTGGCATCCTTTGTCACTGGAATCACACACAGATCAAACTGCATTCAGCAAGAGATGCTGCCCCCCCCCCCCCGATCTCCAGGAATTTCCCAAGGCAGAGTTAGTGCCCCTCTCCTGTGGCAGGTTATTCCCCACCACCCTTTGAAAAAGTAAACTTATGGCTTTGGGGGGAGGGAAAGGGCAGAAAGGGAGCGGTCACCTGTATGTGAACAGAATCAATTGTTTGGGAAGAGTGCTCTTCAAAACCCATGCAAACGCCTGTCGCCTACTGTCAAGGGTTCAGCCAGGAGGCTTTCAAAAATACAAGCAGTTTAAGGGCAGTTAGCTTAAGCTGTTCAAAAGGTGCTGCCAATGGGAGTAGACAGGACTGGGCGGAATAGACCAACGGTCTGACTGAGCCCAAAACCGCTTCAGCTGTCTGTTACCGAATAGACTTTATTCTTTTTGTTGTGGTTGTTTCTTTACATTAAAGGCCCAAATGACACATGTGGGTTTTGAACAAGTTAGGTCCAGGTTAGGGTACACAGAATACTACACACGGAGCAGCAAAAATGGAGAAATACCTCTCCCCTTGTGCTGTTTCGATATCAGGAAAGTGGTGTGGGGGGAAGGCAAGAGCTGCCCTCCCCCAGTGGCATTCCAAACCTATTTGGGCTCTCCTTTATTTTTTAATATCCATTCTACTCAGCTGCTGTGCGGCTGCAGGGATCCCAAGTTGGGGAACCCGAACCTAACTCGTTAAAAAAAGAATGCGAAATTTGGCCCTGAGAAGGAATACTATACGACTACAGCAGGCTATGTCGACAAGTTACTTTTCTGTTTGCAGTTTAGAGAGAGAGGAATATTAAGGCTCAATGCCTCTACCACACTTTGCTTCTCTCCGGGTCCAAACAATAGGTCTCTCACTTTTCCTTGATACAGTTAGGTATAACTCCCACTGAGGGAGTTGAGGAGGGAAATTGAGGTGGCAAATTGCTTGTTACAGTGGATGAGAAGAAAATGTAAGCATGCAAAATGCATCTGGAAAAATGACAAAGCTGCGGGGCGGGTTGGTTGGTTGGTTGGTTGGTTGGTTGGTTGGTTGGTTGGTTGGTTGGTTGGTTGGCTGGTTGGTTGGAACAGTATCTGCAGTGATTGAGGAAAATGTACTTTGATAGGAAAACAGAAGATGGGATTGTTCCACAGAATCTTTTGTGAAATCAGGACATTTTTGGTTAAGGACCATCAATTTTGCCCATTATCGCACATGAACACACACACAAAGCTGCCTTATACTGAAACAGAGCATTGGTCCATCAAAATCAGTATTGTCTACTCTCAATGAGAGGTCTTCTTCATCACCTACTGCCTTGTCCTTTTAACTAGAGTTGCTGGAGATTGAACCTGGGACCTTCCACATGCTGAGCAGAGGCTCTTCCACTGTGCCATAGCCCCTCCCCAATGGTATAACAAGTTTGTTTTATGCCGAGGAAGGACCTATGAATGAGATTTTAATCTTTTAAGTCATTTAAATATTTTAATATTTGAATACTGCAGTTGCATCTCTCAAATATTGCCTTTACAGCAAAGCGTATTGGGTGACATGCCCAGTGAGATTATTACAGCTGACTTTTTATCATTCGGTAATCTGTGACCCTGAAAGAAATCCATTCTGGTTCAAAACATTCTGCTCTGAAAGAGTTTGTCATTCTTTTCCCATCGGGTCACCATAACCTTTAACAAATTATTTCCAACGAGGCTGCTCGACTCTTCAGAACATTAGCCTCTTCCCCCTCCTTGGGGCCTGGGAAGAGTAAGAATCTTTTTTGGACTTCTCCTTTATTGCTGAGGATGTGAGTGACGGTTTGAAAAGCATTTGGGAATAATAATAAAACCTCCAGTGGCAGCCCTGCCCAGTAAAATTTAAGGGCCTATTTATGTAAGATTTTCTGCTGCACTGTGTGGGGGCTTTGAAATGGATGAAACGCGGCACAACGCACTCACTTCCCTGCTGTGGAAATACGTGATTTCCCCCTTCTGCCTGATACGCAGAAGGATGAAGAAAAGATACAAGTAATTGGCATATAACCTGTCGCCTCTTTTCATTTGTGAAGAGAAACCTTGACTGGCTCTGTGAAGATGGCGGGAGGATGGAAGGAATTGAATCTAAAAATACCCTGCCCCATTTTGAATGTCGAGGAAGTGACTATTCAGGGCTCCTCTATAATTATGCCTCTATTTAGATCTCTGTTTCATGCCCAAGTGCATTGAATGCTGGGAAATCAGGATGCAAAGGGTGACAGCGAGACCTTTTAATAGCCCTGTAGAAGAGGGAATTTTTGCAAATGCAGCTTTTCTCACCCCTATGTGACCAGAGAAGCCACACCTGCTAAAGTTATCTCTTCTGAACTGCTAAGGAAGGACAAAGATCCCTTTCTTTTTTGTGTCTGATCATCATATTGAACTGGTTTGTCCGCCTTGTGACTCACTGACCAAAGTTCCCCCCGTAAGTCATGTGATGTGGGCTACTTTATTCATTTATTTATTTCTGTCATTTATAGTCCATCTTTCTCACTGAGACTCAAGGCAGATTACATAGTATGAGATTAGTACAATCAGTATCAAGGACATTTCAATACAGTATCAAGGACATTTCCATAAACAATGCCATAGAGTAAAGAGATACAAGTTTAAAGGACATAGTATTAGCAAGAATCCAATACAGAGTAGAAAAAATACTGAAGCAGAACATAATAAATTCCTGGACTAACATTAGACAACATGCTGTCTACCCTGTTTTTTACTCTTAATGGGCTGCCATATATATGGCCTGTATCCTACCACTTCACAAAGTCGGAATCTTTCCTCCAGCCTACGGAGTCTTCCTCCTACTTATGTGGCTCTTCCTCCAACAGAAGAGACGCTGATGTTGGACGAAGGTTCCTCTTGTTGGTAAGGCTTGTTAAAAAAAAATAAGTAACATCACTATATCACTTCCAGGTACAGCCAGAAGTAACAAAGGATAGCTCCAAAGGGTAACTCTAGGTATGACTGCAAACTCTATGGACTTACCCTTTGTCACGTCCGTTTTTTTTCCTGGAAGTGATGTAGTGATGTCACTGACATGGGACCCCCAGAAGGCACTTCATCCAGCCTCTGGGAGGATATCACCCACTCTCTTTGGATTATCTGAAGAAGTGAGCTGAGGCTCATGAAAGCTCATTTCCTACCACAAATTTTGTTAGTCTTATAGGTGCTACTGAACTCTTGCTCTTTTCTACGGGCTTTGGATTAGGTCACAGTTGCTGACAACCTTCCATTGTAGACGTTGAAAACAATCAGAACCCAATGATGTAAATAAGGTTACCAGCTCCTGGAGATTTGAGGGATGGACCCCGGAGAGGGGAGGGCTTGGGGAGGGGAGGGGGGACCTCAGCTGGGTATAATGCCATAGAGTCCACCTTCCAAGGCAAGTATTTTCTCCAGAGGAACTCATCTCTGTCACCTGGAGATCAAGGCCGTTTCCACATATCTTATCTGCCTGCGGAACATCGTGTGGATCTTTCGCGTGATGTTCCGCAGGCAGGTAAGACGTGTGGAAACGGCCCAGTTGTAATTCCAGGGGATCTCCGGCCACCATCAGGAGGTTGGGAGCTCCAGATGTAAACCTCTTTGAAAAGGTGAACCAAAATGGTGCATTGTACTTCTGCATTTTTTACTTGGAAAAAAGAAGAGAATTCTTTGTTATCAAGTTGGCAGGCTGGGCAGCACAGAAAGAGACCTTGGTTGCATCCCTCAGCAACAAGTTGGAAAAGCAACCAATCTGAGCGCTTTTATATCACACTAGAAACAAAGCCCGTTGTAAGAAAAAATACAACGGGCTCTAGAAAGGGGAGAGTGGGCAGGCAAGCATTCCCTCCTCCTCCGTCACTGATCCCGGCCGGTGAAGGAGGGGGGTAGGCATTGCCACCTGCTCCGCACCAGATCTCAGCAATGTGAAGGGGTGGTGGGCTTTGCTGCCTGCATTCCGGCAGGTTGAAGGGGGGTGGAGATTGCTGCCGGCTTGGCACCTGATTCCGACAGGGTGAAGATGGGGTGGGCATTGCCACCTGCTCTACTTCTTATCCCAGCTTAGTGAAGGGCAGAAGGGACTTGCCTCCTGTTCTGTGCCTGATCCCACCCAGGTGAAGGCGCTGGGCGGGCATTGGGACCTGCTCCACTCCTGATCCCACCTGGGTGAAGGGAGGTGGGCATTGCCACCTCTCTCCTAATACCAGCTGGGTTAAGGCAGGGGTGGGCATTGCCACTTGCTCCACTCATGATCCCAGCTGGCTGAAGGGGGGCAGGTATTGTCACCTGCTCAGCTACTAATACCAGCTGGGTTAAGGTGGAGGACAGGCATTGCCACCTGCTCTGCTCCTAGTACCAGCTGGGTTAAGGTGGAGGATGGGTATTGCCACCTGTTAAACCCCTAATTCCAGCTGGCTGACGGTAGTGGCGGGCATTGCCACCTGCTCTGTTCCTAATATCTGCTGGGTTAAGTGGGGGATGGGCATTGCCTCCTGTTCCACACCTAATATCAGCCGGGTTAAGGCGCGGGGAGGACATTTCCACCTGCTCTGCTCCTGTTCCTGGCCTGGGCTTCCCAGAATGGCGTGTTTTCTGGAGTGATATGGTGAGTTACCTGGGCTTTCCTCTGCAGCATCGCCCTCTTGTGGTGCACCAGGGTATAAAGTGAGTTGTCTGAAACACGCTTACTCAATTATATAGTAAGAAGATAGTAGAACGTGATTGGCCCTCTGATGTCACTTGATTCCTCAGGCCAGGAGAATTTGGGACTGTTCAAAAAACTCCTGGTACTGGATCTCTTAACCATACAATAAATGAGACTTTTGGTATTTTATATTTTGAAAGTGCTTCAGTGCTACAAGTGCATCAAGAAAACAATCATATGCCCTAATCAATAGCAATCAATAAGTACAATATATACATATCAGTACAAACATATATATAGATACAAGTATATAAGCCGATATATCTAGCTGATGGAATAGCTTCTGGGTGTTTCTCAAGGAAAACAGTCTCTTACGTCCACAACTGATGTATAACCCTTCTTTGGAAATTATGAGGTAGATGATGCCAGAGTAAAGTGCAAAGTGCAGGACAGGTCTTCACATAAATATTCTATACAGGCTGTTTTCCTTCTTCAAACAGACGTCCACACCCTACAGACTATTGGCCACATCTATTTCGCACATTTGTGCTTTTTCAAGGGCCAACAATTAATCCTAAATTCAAGAAATATACAATGAAATCCCTTCACTCTATTAAATACTAATTTCAAATATAGGTTTTGAATACTCACTGTAAACCCGCACTTCTCTGTCCCCATCCAACCAAGTCAGCTTGCTTACAGCGAACAAACGCTTCAACGTGGAGGCGGATCTCCAATACATCTCTTTAAAAAGCCTTACTATTCTATTGTCTTAAAGGGGCCGTCCCTATAAGTAACATGACAAGTCCCACTCTTGATTTAAGCCTCTCGGGCTTGACATCTGTAGCTCGAATATCCACCTACATTCTTCCTGTAACAAAACCTTCTGTGACAGCTTACCTCCTTTGCATGTAACAACTTCTACTACCGAATATCTCCGTTCCGTATGGCCCCGAGCACGCCAGTGTGTCACTAGCGGGGCATCAACTACCTGCCTTATTTTTGAGAGGTGCTCCTGTATCCTGATTCGTATTGGCTGGGTGCTGCTTCCTGTATGGGCATACTATGATATAAATTACTCCTGCTGTGCTGCAGGTTGAAAAATGTCTCCATCTCAGGGTTTTGCCTCCTTGGTAGAGTTACAGGAGGATTTGGGGCCATTTCCCCAGCTACAGCTGCCTGAAGTTCCCTCTTCCACCAAGAAATCCTGGTAGCCCAGTGTGCCAATGCCTGACCTTGACTAGTGCCTTTTATTGACACTGCTCATTGGAGCAAGCGCCTTCTCTTGTTCCATTTCTCTTAGTACATTCTGTGAGGGGGGAGGAGGAGGAGGCACCCTCTTGCATCCCTGGAAGTCAAGTTGGGCCCTTTTTGTTCCTTACATTAGCCCCTCTCTTCCTTTCCAAACATGGCTGACTTATTCTCAGTCAACCTTGGCTTCCTCCTGTGGTGTTGGGCAAGCTTCCGTGAAAGCTCTCTTTGTTGGGTGCCCAAACGCTGATGTCTGGCTTCCATTAGCACAGTGTGCGGATCAAGCTTTGCGATGGGAAATCTTCTCTTAGCTGTTTTTTGCTAACTCAGAACACACAAAAAAAAGTGTCTCTAGAGATCTCAGGTTCAAGTTCTCCTGTTACTGCCTTCCGAGCAGCTGCTTCCTTTTGCCTCGAGGGCAGGTGAAATCAGGTCATCAGCTCATATGTTCCCCCCGCCCCCAGTAGCTCTTCGAACAATGACCAGCAACTTTACACAACCTTCCTCTTGACTTCGTTACCATTTTTGCACTTTGCCAGGACGCCCATCTTCATTGCAAAGCTATAGGCCTCGCTGGAGCACGAGTAGTTCAGTCAGTCAAACAGTTTTCTAGATACGGTCTATGACCAGCACAAGTCATATAAATACAGTTTTTTAAAAGATAAAATTGTACAAAAGGAGATACAATTCTTAAACAGAAATACAGTTCTTAAAACTGAAAAATCTTACCAGCATACACCAGTTAAAAATTTTGAGTAGTGTGGCTGGAATCAGAGAATTGTTTTTGCAAGAGCCAGCGTGGTGTAGTGGTTAGAGTGTCAGACTAGGATTTAGGAGACCCAGGATTCTATCTCTGCTCTGCCATGGAAGCTTGCTCGGTGACCTTGGGCCAGTCACACTCTTGGCTTAACCCACCTCACAGGGTTGTGATGATAAAATGAAGATAAGGAGAATGTTGTAAGCCAGTTTGAGTCCTCATTGGGGAGAAAATCGGGATATAAATAAAGCAAATAAAAATAGGATTATAACCAGGGAAGTATATAGGGGCTGCTGATACATTACCAGAACAGTGTGGTAGCTACTTCTGCATCAGTATTGTAATAAGAACATCTGCCCTGGGCTCTGCCTATATAAGAATTCAGAATGAACAGAGTCCATAAAATATATTTTTGCAAAGGGATAATGATGGGAAGAAAGGTGAGTATAAATTAAGTAAGTAGTACACATAATTAAAATAGCATGCAGGGCATAACATTATTCCAATAATAATTGTGCACTTTTAAGGCACATTGAGTTCAGTAAGAGAATTAGGCCTAAAATTAGTAAGCCTAAAAATTCTTAACCATGGTTGGAATGTGTCCATAATGTTTTCAGTGAATGAGGCAGATTTTGTGTGTGTGTGCTCAGAGGATTAGCGAGGGCAGCAGGCCAGGCAGAATGACTTGATTGCATTTTCATTGGCCCTGTGCCTGAAGTCTAGCAGAATTTTAATGCAGCCATGAATTCTGCTGACTGGAAAAGAACAATTGGACATCTGTGATACTGAACGACAGCAGATGTTGGATTCTTTGGCATGAAATTTTCAAACAGGAGATGTTTGAACAGTACTTTTAAAGGTCCACAACCATTCTTAACTCAGTGGAGAGGGGCCGCGGCACAGGGGTAGAGCACATATCTTGTATGCAGAAGGTCCCAGGTTCAATCCCTGCTATCTCCAGGAAAAAGATGTTCGATTACAGTGTTGGGAAAGACCCCTCTCTGCTTGAGCTGCTGTCATAATGTGTGCTGTAGAACAATAGTCTGAGTCTGTATAAAGCAGCTTTATTTGGTAAAAGCTCTTCTTTTTCAGCAGTCATTTCCGTGAACTGGGAGGACAGAAGCACAGCTACACTCTCATGAATAGACTCATGAATAGTGGCAGGGGGCTTCCTTTTAGTTCTGGGAGATAGGTTTGTGTCTCATCTTGTCTAGTATCTTGTATGTGTACTAGTACATCGTACTTGTCTAGTACAGTCTTTGCTGTCTCCTTTGCTAGCCTGGAATATGCTTGAGTTGAGTTGTATTGATTGAGCACACGAAGCTTCCTTATACCAGTTCAGACCATCAATCCATCTAGGTCTGTATTGTCTACTCTGACTGGTAGCCACTCTC
Source organism: Eublepharis macularius (assembly GCF_028583425.1). Lineage (NCBI taxonomy): Eukaryota > Metazoa > Chordata > Lepidosauria > Squamata > Eublepharidae > Eublepharis > Eublepharis macularius. The sequence continues at coordinate 173,253,031 of NC_072792.1, forward strand.
CAGAGTCTCAAGCTGAGGTCTTTCACATCGCCTACGTCCTGAACCTTTTAACGGGAGATGCTGGGGATTGAACTTGGGACCTTCTGCAAACCAAGCAGATGCACTAACACTGAGCCACAGTCCCTTCCCATGATTGCAGTGATATTTTCCAGTATACTTGCTAACAGGCTTGGAGGGAAATATCCTGTCCCCCCAATAGTGGCTTAATGTGTGGAAGTGGACAAATGAAGGACTGCATGACTGAAGGTTAAACATCTGGTAAATAACATCTTATTAAGCCTCTTAAAGAGAGGCAGGACACACTGACCTGGATAGCCCAAGCAAGTGTGATCTCATCAGATCTCAGAAGCTAAGCAGGGTCGGCCGTGGTTAGGAATTGGATGGGAGACCACCAATGAAGACCAGAGTTGCACAGCCAAGCAATGATAAACCACATGTTAGTCTCTTGCCATGAAAACTCCGCTGGGGTTATCATAAGTCAGCTAGAGGGTACTCTCCACCACCAGAGGGGTAGAACTTTTTTTCCTCCAGGCAATTGGCAACCACAGCCCTAATATGGTTCTGTCATATTCATGCCCGTCATATGTAGATGAGCAGGAACAATTCCATTTATATGTTCAGAACAGCACCATAAGCTCACTTGCTTTTGGTGCTGTATTGGCACTCAGGCCTGTGCATATTCTGCATATGACTGAAAAGAAGACTAAAAAAATGCAATTCCGTGCACAATTCAGATGCTGTTTCTTAGAAGGCTGAACTTTGCAACGTAAAGGAAGCATTCCAATTAATGGAGTGTGCACGCTTTGCAAGAAAGTATTTTTTTCCTTCTGCAAAAAGCTCTTGCTTAGAGTATATCTAAATCACCCTGTTGCACCTTGTAAAAGTATATACCACAAGAAATTTCTTTAGTTTTTCAGAAGCCATAAACCTCTTCAGACAGATGTAATTCGAAGCAGGAGGGGCATAGCCCTCCCTCTCTGAAAACATCTGCCTGAATATTCTGCAAGCAATTCATTTGGGTTAATGAAATACAATGAACCTCAATGACAAGTCTCTGCCTCCCCCCCTCCCTCGCCCAAGATGTGCTGTCTCAGGTTGAGGGTCCATGTGGTCTCCAGCTCCCCTCAGTGGAAGATCTTTGGTATTTCTTCGGGGCTGGGTAAAGCAAAGACAGAGGGTCCATGCAAGGGTCCCCCTTCCCTTTAGAAATGACATCCTTTTGTTTCCTGTTAGCCTTTGCAAGAGTTTATGCCTGTCTCTCGTCCGTAATGAGATTTATTTATTTATAGTCAGGCCTCCTCGAGTGGTTCTGATGTCACGAAGCAATACAGCTTGTTTGCTTTGACAAAAAGCCTGACCCGAAACTGTTCAGATCAGCCCAAAGTTCTGCAAGGCTTGGCTTAGAATGCAGCAGAAGGCACAGCCCGGCAACAGGGGTGAGCCCTAAAAGTGGCTCTGGATCCTGCAGAGTTAAGCATTTTAACTATTTTTTGAGGGACACTGATGTGCCCCCTGCAGACAGGTTGGAAATTGACTTGCAAGCAAGTCCTGTTGAATGCAGTGGGGCACAAATGCTGTCTAAACGACGACAAAACTAGTCGGTTGGGTAATGAGCCTGTAGATGGAACAAATTTGTTGCTATTTTTTCTATCCCTCCCTGATATCGGAGCTTCACTCTTTATTAATAGCTACGAGCAACAAAGCCCGTTGTGGGGAAAAATACAACAGGCTCTAGAAGGGGGAGGGCTGGCAGGCAGGCATTCCCTCCTCCTAAGTCACTGATCCTGGCCAGATGAAGGCAAGGGGGTGGGCATGGCCCTGTGCACCTGATCCTAGCTGGGTGAGGGGGGGCTGGGCATTGCCTCCTGCTCCATTCCTGATCCCAGCCAGGTGAAGCGGGGATGGACATTGCCACCTGCTCCGCTCCTGATCCTGGCTGGGTGAAGAAGGAGCAGGCATTGCCTCCTGCTGTGTGCCAATTCTGGCCGGGTGAAGTGAGGGGTGCATTGCTGCCTGCTCCGCACCTGATCCAAGCTGGGTGAAGTCGGGGGGGCAGGCATTGCCGCCTGCTCCATGCCTGATCCTAGCCTGTGCTTCCCACCGTGGCGCTCTCTATGGAGGTCTGGCTGCCTTGTCTGGGCTTCCCTCCACAGCAGCGCCCTCTGGAGGTGCACCAGGGTAGGAAGTGAGTTGTCTTGAATATGCTTAGCCTTTTATATAGTAGGATGCTTTAAAGGGAAAAAAACAAAATTCTGCACCAAGGTACTGTAACTGTAGTTGTGTATCCTGCATAAACCTTTGCAAACCAATGTAATCTCCATATATCTGCATATGTTGAATAGCCAAGAAAAGTGAGCAAGTGACAGAGCAATAGTTTATTTATCTTCCTTCCATGAACTCGCATATTGACTCATGCTCGAAGTAGCATTGCCTGGTCCCTATACTGTCCCTGCAAAGGGGGGGGGGGGTACCTGGCACTCATGTGTGTATGCTTCCAGCCCTTGTGGGATGACGTTACTTCCGGGAAGTGACATCATCACGACAGTCACAGGCATGCTCCTGTGCTTTGCACAGGGCTAATTTTGACACGTTTGGGGCCACAATTGGCCTTGCGAAGCACAGGAGTATGCCTGCAGCTGGCGCAATGTCACTTCAGGAAGTGATGGTGTTGCACCCCACAGGGGACACACCCAGTGTGCACTTTCCCAGGTTGCCTGCTGGTGGTGGGCAATCTCTGGGGGATTACCACCTCCTACCGATCACCAGTGATCAGCAGGCAATGGGACAAACCCCTGGGAGATGGCAGGCAACTGGGATGCCTAGTTTGGAGGGTTTGGGGCACGTTCTGGCATGCAGAAGTTGTTCATATGGAGCACCAGTCAGAACCATATTGCCTCATTTAAAAAAAACATATTAACTTATTTTCTTCATGGCTCAAGCCAGTGTTATTTAGGTTACTTAATCTCTTGGTCTTGATATAACTACTCACAAGAAGGCTTCTAATATTACAAATGTAAAATAATAAAATGGAGCAATAGACAAAACTCATAAAAGGAGAACCCACAAGTTAGCTGGCAAGTTGTAGCCAATCCAGATAATTTATCAATGATCTGGATGAAGGAGTGGAAGGGCTGCTCATTAAATTTGCTGATGATACTAAATTGGGAGGAGTAGCAAACACCCAAGAAGAGAGAATTAAAATTCAACAAGACCTGAATACTCTGGAGAAGTGGGCAGCTGTGAATAGGATGCAATTCAACAAAGACAAGTGCACAGTATTACATCTGGGCCACAAAAATGGGAAGCACAAATACTGGATAGGGGATACACTTCTGGGCAGTAGTATATGTGAAAGGGGTCTTGAGGTAAGAGTGGACTGTAAACTAAATATGAGTAGTCAGTGTGATGCGGTGGCAAAAAAGGCCAATTCAATCCTGAGTTGTATCAAAGGGGCCTTAGCGTCGAAATCGCAGGAGGTCATATAGCCCCTCTCTATACTGCCTTGGTCAGGCAGCACCTGGAGTATTGTGTGCAGTTCTGGAGGCCTCACTTCAAAAAGGATGTGGTTAAAATCGAGAGGGTGCAGAGGAGAGCGACGAGGAGGATCAGGGGTCTGGAGACTGAGCCCTACGAGGAAAGGCTGAGGGCCTTGGGAATGGTTGTTGTGGGTTTTCCGGGCTGTATTGCCGTGGTCTTGGCATTGTAGTTCCTGACGTTTCGCCAGCAGCTGCGACTGGCATCTTCAGAGGCAATACAGCCCGGAAAACCCACAACAACCATCGTTCTCCAGCCGTGAAAGCCTTCGACAACACATCGGCCTTGGGAATGTTTAGTTTGGAGGAGGTTGAGGGGGACATGATTCCTCTCTTTAAGTATTTGAAAGGCTGTCATTTGGAGGAGGGCAGGGAGCTGTTCCAGTTGGCAGCAGAGGGTAGGACCCAAAACAATGGGCTTAAATTACATGCACAAAGGTACCTGCTGGATATTAGGAAGAACTTTTCCACGGTCAGAGTAGTTCAAAAGTGGAATCAGCTGCCTAGGGAGGTGGTGAGCTCCCCTTCACTGACAGTTTTCAAGAAGAGCCTGGATGCTTTAGGCTGATCTTGCACTGTGCAGGGGGTTGGACTAGATCAGGGGTGGGCAAATTGCGGCCCACGGGCCACATGCGGCCGGCTGCAGAGGTTTTTGTGGCCCGCCAAGACAGTAGAAAAGTGTGATAGGGTACATTTGTCTCATTAAACTGATTCTAAAATTAAATGTGCTTGCAGCTATAGATGATATGAAATTAGCACAATAAATAAATTGAATAAAACTACCACTATTTTATTTAATTTATATTTATTGATTTTTATGATACAATTTATACCTTTTCTGAAATGCAAAGTAAACTAATGAATGCAATCATTTTAAAAGGTGCGGCCCTCCGCTAACCTCCGCTCCCACAAAGTGGCCCCCGAGCCAAAACAATTGCCTACCCCTGGACTAGATGGTCTGTATGGCTCCTTCCAACTCTATGATTCTATGATTCAATGTGCCATCATAGAGTGTTGGACTAGAATTTAGGAGACTTGAGCTTCAATCCACCTCTGGTCAAGAAAGTAGCCATATAGCACCTCCCGAAAGTGTCCAACAAGAAACTAGTGATATAGTGATGGTCGCTAACTTCAATGACTTTGTAAGGGGGGTTAGCCCAATTATCCACAATGTTCAGAGGCAGGAAACATCTAAACATCAGTAGCTGGCGGGGGGGGGGTGAAATAAAGAAGAGGAAGCTTTGCTCTCAATGTCCCACTTATAGATTTGGTGGGGGGGGATCACATGACTGCTGTGGGAAGCAGGATGCTAGACTAGATGGCCATCGGTCAGATCCAGCATTACATAAGGACTAAAATCTTTAAATGAACACTTGAGGTTTGGGAGACGTTAAATACGGTGCTCACAGTCAAATTCCAGTGTGAAATACAGCCCTGACTATAAGGTGCTGCTGATCAGCCGTAGGGTATTGACTCGGAACAACTAATTGTTAAGCAATTCTTACGCAGTGATTTTTTAACTAAGTAATTAGAAGAGAATGGTTCATCTTTATTTCCTGTGCTATGTTAACCGCTGTTTACATCTTCTCGCTATTTAAGCCGCTGGCTGTTTTGGAAAGGCGTATGGGTGACAAATCAAACTTGGTTTATTTCCTTGTCAAACTGGGGAAGGTGATGAATGACTGTCTGGCAAATTGACTCAGGTATTTTTGGTTTTGACATCGTTCCTGAGCAGACGACAGGAATGTAGGGCTACAGATTTGCAACGTTCAAAGGCTTTTACCTGGCGAACGTTCATGTGGCTCAGGATATCTCCGTATGCCCTGTTTTTGTGTATCCTCGCAACCATGGAAGTTTGCAATAACATCTCTGCTGTCAGTGCAGATACACCCCACCCCAAGCAAACATTTCCTTTCCTTTTTCATCAGCTTCGTAAGATCCAAACAAAGACGTTCCCCAGGGAGCGGCAGATGAGAATGCTTTGAAATGAACCCAGCCAGCAAGTCCATTAGCAATCAGGCTCGGCTTCCTAATTAGGGCCGATGTGTCCTTGCCAACCTGCATTTTAAACACTGAGGGTACAGAGCTCCAGGTTTGGTGTATGCTTTCTGTGCACCAAAACCCTGTAGCAGTCGTGACATGAACAGAGCCACGCGACATGTACTGCTGGTCGTGTGGCGAGTTTCCCGTTTATGCTTAGTTTGCTTGCTGGAAGTCACTCATGAGTTCATTCTCTAAATTATCCTCTTAAGTGATCTGGGAAAGGTCTTTAACTGAGACTCTAAAGAACTACTGCTGGTCAGAGAAGACATAACTGCACTAGAAAGACTTAACAGTCTGACTCTTCATATTTTTTTTTAGAAGCGCACTTCAAATAGGGATAGAGGGGCTGTTTCCACACTACTCACCTTCTTCCGGAACAGGGCGCAACGTCACGGAAAAACTGTGGAAGATAGCGTCTTCTCGCACGAGTTTTGTGCGACGTCATGCAAAACTTGCACGAGAAGACGCTATCTTCTGCGGTTTTTTGGTGATGTTGCGCCCCGTTCCAGAAGAAGGTGAGTAGTGTGGAAACGGCCCAGGTCATGCATTATAATGAGAGATCTCTCAGGCATTTTCCCTGGCCCTTGCTGACATGCAGGGGAAGAATTTGGGGGGGGGGGTACATTTCCATCAAAAACTGGAAGTGACTTCATGACATCCAGAGGGACATTCTAGGACTTGTCAAAATTCTATGGTTTAAACACCACACCTGACCCCAACAAAACCTTCCTGGAGGTGCCACGTGGCTACCTGGCAACATCTTAGGTATCTGAAGAAGGGAGCTCTAACTCTCCCTGAAAATCTTGTTGGTCTCTAAGATGCCGCTGGACTCAAACCCTTAGGTTTACCAGATAACTTAGGTAGCATAGTAGTATGGAATACTCTAAGATTGGAAATAAGGGAATGAATATGTGAAGACAGGGGAGGAGATGACCCAAAATGGCTTTAATGGGAAAAGACTAGGATCCGGAGAAATGCAGCAGCGAATACTAGCAGAATATACTTCTCGGCGTGCTTTTTCTCTTCCAGGAGTAATGAATCGTGTTTGTGTGTCCCTAAACCTTTTATCCGTCCTCCAAGGCTCTCAGGGGGCAGCATGCCTGTGCTTGTTTTATGCACATAAGAACTCTGTAAGATAGATTAGGATGTGAGATAATGACTAGTCCAAGATCACAAGTTGCTTCATGACAGAGTGGGGATTTGAACCTGGTCTCCAAAGCCCCAGCCAAATGCCCCGAGTCACTGCATCACATTGGAATGATAGCCTGAACAGGATATTAAAGTAGTCAAATAAAATTGAATGTGAACGGCTTTTACAGAAGTATGAGGCCTGTAACAGTCTCCCTGCATTCCCGCCCCCCCCCCCCGCCCCGGCTCTCTGCCTTCATGGAGACCCATATATTCCAATTTGTGTTAAAGGCAGATTCTGCCACGTTGCTTTTATATTTCTGCAACAAGAACTTCCTTTGCTTGCTTCTTCGCCATAGTAGTCTTCCATGCTACTGGAAATCCGCTTTGCAATGAGCATCATCCAGCCAGATTAAGTCCATGAAACCACCTCCTTTATGCTAATCGCCTCAACCTTTGCTGCACGTGCCCTCTCCCAGGGAGGTGAGAATAGCTGCTGCTCCATCAAAGGATTTTTCTGCTGTAGGCCCCGCTCCCACTTGCGCACTGGGTTCTGCCTTGGAATTTAGGAATATCTGCTCACTTTCCATCTGGTGTATTTTTCTCCTGCTCTTTTTCCGAGAGCTCAGAGTAGCGTGCATGTTGCATTGGATGACAAATCTGTCTTTGGCCTGTTTTAGTCTGGTTTCAGGCATGGTTTTCACTGGATGATCTTATAAAGCTGGACAGGGGCCGGTCATCCCTGTTAAATTTATTTATTTGGATGAGTTCTATGCTGCCATCTCATAGATCTAGCTGCCTCAGGCAGGCTCTATTGGCAGTTAGATCTATAACAATAACAATAATAATTTGCAATATATGGAAAAACAGCAGCTTTCTGACATAACACCTACAGAATTGAAAAAGACGGCGTTATTTGGAACAGAGTACATATTGCAACGATACCTGGCTGATACTTAGGTCTCTGGCGGAAACTTGTGTCAGCTCAGCAAGGCCAATCAATGATAACATGTGATCTTTATTTATTATTGATTGTGTTGCGTGTAATTTGAATAATAATAATGTGCCTATATACCAGTCTTCTAGACAGATCATTGCCTACTTGGAGCAGTGAACTTAAGTCAGTGTTGTTATTATTCCTACATTACAGGTGGGGAACTGAGGCTGAGAGGAGTGGTTTACCGAAGGCCACCGGCTAAGCTCACTTCAGTAGTGGGATTCGAACCAGCAGAGTGCTGATTTGTAGCCCAACCACTTAACTACTGCGCCACAGCAGCTGTCTTTATCAGTGGCCTTTTACACAGCTGACCATTCTATCCTTATTCATTGGTCAGAATATGACTTTGTGTTAGAGGAGAAGCTGTTAGAGGACAACCTATTAAGTGGTTTCCTTTCCCCCCCTGACGTATCAGACGCAAAGAGTTTCCACCAGGGGAGCAGAATCAATGGGTTAGTTAGTTAAATTTAGATATTTATAGCATGCTTTTCTCCCTATTGGGGACCCAAGGCAGCTTACAACATCGTTCTCGCCTCCTCCATTTTATCTCCACTACATAGGACATTTTGGAAGTCTTTCATTCATAGGGTCACCATAGGTCGGAGGTGACTAAACAGCACATCACACACACATAGCAACTCTGAAAGATAGATTACGCTGAGAGTAAATCACAAGTCCAAGGTCCCCCAGCAAGCTTCCATGGTAGACTGGGGATTTGAACCTGGGTCTCTTGGATTCCAGTCCAGCACTCTCGCCACTACATTATGGTTGTCCCCATGCACGAATTACAGTCCTAAGGCTGCCACCTTATGATTATATCCCTGCTTAAGGTTGCCCAGTTGGCATCTTCTAGAGTCTGGTCCTTTTCAGCACTGGTTCCCACCTTGTGGAATGGGTTCCGTGAGGAGGTGAGGGGCACCAGTGAGTTTCATGGCAGGGTGAAGATTTGAAGCCAACCTATAAAGCTGCCAAAGACTGACCACTGGTCCACCTAGCTCAGTTTTCTCTCCTGTGACTGGCAACATCTTTCCAGGGTCAAAGGTCTTTCTCAACATAGATCCTCTAGAGATTAGAGATTCCAGGGACTGAACCTGGGGCCATCTGCATGCAAGACAGGTGCCTTGTGGCTGAGAGGCACAGACCTTCCCCTTCGTAAGCAAACTAGAAGACTGAATGCTCCCTTGGGGTAAACATTGCCCTAGAAGATTGCAAGCCCTCTGGGAACCCTTCTCGTTTGGCCAACTTCACTGCTTCAATCCAAGCTACAGATGTTACATTTTTACAGACTCGGGAACGGCTTAATGACGCTTTTATGATCTGTTGTGATCCCTTTTTTTCCCTGCCAATTTTTTTAACGAGAATCTTAAACGATATTTTCCCTCTGCTTGGTGCAAGGCCGTTTTTATGGCAATACACAAACACATGGTACCATTTCTCCCCCGCCCATTTCCCAAACCTCACTCTTTCCCATTGTGATTTTCCTTTGTTTGTTCGACAGCTCATCTTTGGAATTTCTGCCGTTCTTCCACAGATCTTTTTTTCCCCTTTCGCTACCTCTCTCTGCAAATGTAAGAAAGGCCCTTCCCAAAATCAGTAAATCAAATCTATTTCTCATCGGCATGGGCCAAGAGTCCGCATCCTTTGAAGAGCAATTTACAGGGCAGATGTCTCACTTGAGCTGTATCTGTAAATCAAAAGCATGACAGAGTTAATTCATGACACTTGCAGTAAGAATATAGCTAAAGAGCCTTTGAAATGCATACATTTGCTCTGGCCAGGTTCATTTTGACTTGAGCTGAATTTTATAATTCGTTTTATTCTGGCAAAGTTGGGAGACTAGGCTTTAAAAGTTACTAGTCCACATGTGGCTGCTTCCACACAGGGGCACAAAAATGCACCCCATCCACAGTGGCAGAATCAGCAAGTGGCACAAGTAAGAACTGCATCCATATGCCCTGTCTCCACATGGCTTTCTGCCATCCTGCCTCTTCCCCCTTTCCTCCATCATGTATGCACAAAGGCTCAGATGTGATGGAGACGACAGCACTCCCTATGGCCTATCTGAGCAGTGCTTTAAAGCTGCAGCACAGCTAAAGAAGAAAATAGCTCTTTAAGAATCCAAAAGGGGTGGAGGAAATCTTAGTTCTTATCCTCACTGTAGTGCAGGGGTCCCCAACGTGGTGCCCATGGGCCAAATTTTGTCCACCAGCACCTTCTCTGGTGTATCCTAAATGTTTTTAGAAGTGGTTGTGGCCAGGTGGGGCTTTTGCCCAGCAGGGTTTCGGATTTGCTGCACAGATTTTTAAAAACATTGCTTTGGCAGAAGCTGCTTCCACAGCACAAGGATCTTCACTGTGTAACTGTGAGTAAACTGTGGCAGCCATTTTGTGGCTGGGTCCTTCTCCTGCAGCAGCCATTTTGTGGCAGCCATATTGTAGCTGCACTCACCACCCTGTGCCAGAATTCCAAATGTGCCTGCAGGATCAAAAAGGTTGGAGTGCCCCTGTTGTAGTGGCTGTGGGTCATGCACCCCCATGGATAGTTGGCTCACAGCCCCCCACAGTTCCTCCCTTGAACCAGATCAAAGGAGGGTTTTCTTGAGCCTGGTTTAAGGAGGAAAGCCCCAGGAATTCCATGAGTTCTTCTCAAAATAGTCACAATGTTAGGTGGATGTTCCCATTGGTTTGCAGGCTTCCTTCATTGAATTTGGGTGGAAAGTCCCTGCATAGAAGCAGTCTGAGAGCGGAACTACAAGTGACAAAAGGCACAGGTTGGACACTTGTCAGCTTCCCTCAAGTTTTGATGGGAAATGTAGGCAGCTTGGCGGAATGTTGGACAAGTGACAGTTGAAAAGTCCATTGGACAGCAGTCGGAGAGCCAAGCTGCAAGACCAGGGCTGATTCCAGACGGCCCTCCCCATCCCGAAACTTCGCGCGTCGTCGCGCGGAAAACACGATATTTCGCGTTTTCCGCGCAACGACGCGCGAAGTTTCGGGATGGGGAGGGCCGTCTGGAATCGGCCCAGGATGCCTACATTTCCCATCAAAACTTGAGGGAAGCTGACAAGTGTCCAACCTGTGCCTTTTGTCACTTGTAGCTCTGCTCTGAGTCATCCGAGATCCCAGTCAAACTAGCCAGTAGGACAGATCTGGGACTTCGACCAAAACACGTTCTCTGCTTTACATTCTAAGAGGGTTATATGAATCTGCCCTGGGTTTCACATCCTCTGAGAATTTCAAATTTAGCTTTGTTGGACAGTGTAACCACAAAAGATACAAAAGGATTTTGGCCTCTGAGTGGTCAGAAGGCATATAGAATTTTGTCCAGGTAGCTCTTGTTCCTTTTAGAGAGTTGCTAGGCTCCCATGTTTGTGATGATCACTATGAATTCCCCACAATGTGGAAATGAGTCATTGCAGATAGAACATCCCAAACTGTGGGTTGAATTCAGTGTTCACTGAATAGAACGAATTCACAGAATCGATCTCGCCTTTCCCCTAGGAAAATCAGTAGTCCCCACTCCCCGATCTGCTCGTGTGGGCTGGGGGTTCCAGGGCAAAAGAAGAACGAAGCATGGAAGAACTACAATAAGGAAGGAAATTGGCAGAAATCTTTTGCTTCATCTATGGAAGTGTTTGTTGATGAGGAGAGGGGGTGATTTTTCTCACCTGATTTCACTCTGTTCCCAAGCTCCTCTGATCTTTAGGAGAGGTAAGAGAAGTTGAATGGGGAGGAAGCCATCCATCCACTCATTCAGTGGGTTCCGATCTCATAACTTTTATTTTCCTTCACATCAAACTCAGCAAAGTCAATGTACACATTCAGCGGCCTGCTGTCATGCGCACAGCAGTCAAGTGATGTATCTACAGTGGACAGGCCCACAGATTTTGTGTGTTCTTCATTGCCAGCCTAAATTTGCACTCCCCACTGACCTTTACCAACTCCTGAGTGGAAGGGGCAGGCCTGTTTGCGGTCAGACTTAACCTTGGAGACACACAAGTGCCCTCAGGTCCCAACATGACTGAGCCAGTGAGGGGCCTGGTTCTGGTAAAGTGATAAAAGTTGAAGCTGAAAACAGTGTCATAGAGACACACCTCCCAACCATGTCTGTGTTTTGGAGAAAGCTAGAGATATTTCTTGCCTGAATTTTAAAAAGTGAACGCGTTTGTGCGTCCCTTCATATACACATAAATGACACCTGATTCCTCATGAAGCCAATCGTTGACTTCTTAGTGAGACTCAAGGTGGATTACATAGTGTGAGCCCCTGTAATAAACAGGATGAGATATCCAGTAAGTCAAGGAGCCCCAACCTTTTTGAACCTGTGGGCACATTTGAAATTATGAAAGGGGGTAGTGAATGCCACCTCCAAATGGCTGCCATAGGAGGTGGTGCTAAGTGGAATACCTTCCTCTTCACATCTCCTGAAGTTAATTTTGTAACAGTGGTTGGGGAGAGGGGGTTGGTTTTTCACTGCTTTTAAAATCAGTGGCTGTTTCCTCCTCAAGTTCAGTTTGGACCATACAGATTTGTTTCTTGATGGTTTAACATAAGAGCACCACTGCAGGATCTGATCAATAGTTGGCATCTTGTTTCTCAAAAAATGCAGAAGAGGGCAACCGACTTAATTCAGGGCTTGGAACACCTTCCCGATGAAGAAAGCTAGAGAGTCTGGAACTTTTTGGTTTAGAAAAAAAAGACAACGAAATGGGAACATGATAGAGCTTTCTAAGGAGCTGTTCCAGTTGGCAGCAGAGGGTAGGACCTGAAGCAATGGGCTTAAATTACATGCACAAAGGTACCGGCTGGATATTTGAAAAAACCTTTTCACGGTTAGAGTAGTTCAAAAGTGGAATCAGCTGCCTAGGGAAGTGGTGAGCTCCCCCTCACTTGCAGTTTTCAAAAAGAGGCTGGATGAATACTTGTCAGAGATGCTTTAGGCTGATCCTGCACTGGGCAGGGGGTTGGACTAGATGGTCTGTATGGCCCCTTCCAACTTTATGATTCTGTGATGATTCTATGAATATTACACACATGGCGCAAAAAGTGGATAGAAAGAACATTTTCCTCCCTCTTCCATAACATTAGAACTTGGGAGTGCCTAATGAAGTTGATGGGCAATAGATTCTGGATGGGAAAAAAGAATTTCTTTGGTCAACAACTAATTAAATGGTGGCATTCATTGCCAGTGGACATAGTTATATACCTATCTTCAGTGAATTGGTCTAATACTCTTTATTCAGTTCTCAGTATTGTGTATGCTACTGTATTTCCCATTGACGTGACGGATTTCTCACTCTGTGAAATAAGAAGTCGCTTTGTATGTAATGAATTAAACAGCAGGGTTCCATGTGTGAATGTCATGCCTTGATCCTGGCGAAATTGTGGTCTCGATGCAGACAAAGAATCGCAATCCTTACATATTGTTAAGAGCAAGCTTTGGTTTATGGAGCAAGTTCTGTGCGATTGGTCAAAGTCTATCATGTGGGTAAAAGATAGAATCGGGGAGAAAAACCAGCTGTCGCTCCCAAGGCGCCAAATGGACAGCGATCTTAAATTTATGTCTGAGACAAGCAAAAGGCCTCAGGAAATCCTTGTAAACTCTCTTCCCTTTATTTTTTGGGCGGCTTTATTGCTGAGCTGGAAATGAACAGCGCTAAAAAAGGAGTCTGCAGCGGGAGGGGCCGTGAAAGAATCATATTGTAGATAAGAAAAGGGAAGTTGTTTTCATGTAATTTGGCAGGCTTTGGAAGAAGCAGAAGGATCTCTCTTAGTTACTGGGTCCGACCTGGAATATATTTCCATATTCTCAACACAGAAAACAAGCTGTACACTGGCTCTTTGTCAGCCTGCAACAAAGCATCAAGTGAAGACTTGGAAAATAGTCATCAGCGGAGGCCTCCATCTCCAAGGTGATGTTTTCAAGCTGTCCTTTTTCCTGGAGTCCTGTAGTTTGGCTTCTGAAATGTAAATTTCTTTGATTGGGAGTGTCTGAGAGAACTTGACTCGTGTTGGTTACTGCTTCATAGTCCAAATAGTTGTGAGGAAATCCAGTGACCGTGCAGATTCCCAAGCGATTCTTCTCCCGGATATGAGTGTGAACATTTTTAAAGATGTTGACTTGGAAAAATTCGAAATCTAGTCCTAACTCAGTAGCCTTGAAGGCAAAGATCCCCAAACTTTTTGAGCCTGTGGACACATTTGGAATCTCAAGAGGGGGTAGTGAGTGAACACCACCTCAAAATGGCTGCTGCAGGAGGCAGAGATGAGTGGAATACCTCCCTCTTCACACCACCTGAGAAGAAGGAAACACTGGCCGTTTCCACACAGCTTACCTTTTGCCGGAACACAGCGTGTTCGTGCACGAAATCGCACCAGGAAGACGCTATTATCACGTGATTTCGTGTGAGAACATGCTGTTATCATGCGAGTTCGCTCGAGAACACACTGTGTTCCGGCAAAAGGTAAGCCGTGTGGAAACGGCCCCTGACAGAGATGTGGAATCACACACAATGAATAAGGACAGAGCAGGTGCTTCCCAGTTGTCCCGATCTTCCAATGGAAAACCTTTTCATTTGAATGACGGTAGCCAATAACAGACCCTTTCATATCAGTTTTAATGAGTTGGGTCTAGGTGTTCCCCAGCTGTGGGAGCCTGAGGGCCAAGCTACAAGTGACGAATGACACTTGAACGGCAAGTGTATTCCTCCCTGTTCACTTGCCCTCCACTCAATCCACTTGCCATTGAAGTGTCATTCGTCGCTTGTAGCTTGGCCCTCAGTCTGCTCAGGAATATGCATGGGGGGGGAGAACTTGCCTCCCCCCTTCACTGTTTTCCCAAGCCAAAATGGCCCAACCAGGAGGAGAAGTTACATAAGTTTGGAATATATGGGGAACCCAAACTCAACTTTTTAAAAAAACATATTATGTAGTTTGGCTTTATACTTGTTTTTTTTTCACACAGATTTTGTTGCAGTTTGGGTGCCGAACTGCAATGTTGTTTATTCCGAGTTTCCCCGTTTCCTAGTTTTCTAGTTGTTGTCTTTCCGTGGTTTCTTTGCCATTGTTCCCCCTCTGATCCAATTTGCGAAAACACAAAGAAATGATGAGGAAATCATGAAAAGACAACAAACGGGAATTGAATAAGTGAGGAAACTGGAGGGGAAGCCCACTGCAGTGTGACATCCAAACCGCAGGAAAGCCTCCATGTCAAAGGATTCTATTCGATGTGGCCCTCCCACTCCCTTAACCCTTGTTTCAGGGTCTGGTTGAGAAGGAAACCTAGTGAATGTCTGACTGTGATGAATGGGGGAGCTGACATTATTATTTCAAAAGTCATGTTTTGGACTAGATATAGGGCCCTCTCCTTTTTGATTGGGGTCTATGAAAAGGAAGGGAAAGGGCTCAGGATGAGTCATCATCCTGCTTCCTGGGGTGATCGCCACAACCTACTCGCACATCCTGGCAGATCTCCCCACATCCCAGCTCTTCTACCCTCAGGCTGAAAGAAGAACAGCAAGTGTGGCATTGCCCTCACCCCATGGGATCCTTCCTGTTCTGTGCCTGGGTGTGCCCCTCCCCATTTCTGAAGTCAGACTGATGTGATGTTGATGCAGTACCAACACTGGAACCACCTTCCGTCTTTGCCAACTCTGGACCCTATGGTTCTGGCTTCTGTGGCATCGATCCAGTGCCTTAGAGGAGGTTGCAAGGTTGTCTCTTGGCCTGTGGTCAGGGCGTCTGCTGCAGGAAGTGAATTAATTGTAGCCAAGACCCCATCAACCCTTGTAATTATATAATAGTGCGGGGAGCCTGATTCTAGTCAGTGAAACCCAGTGGAGGAGTTGAAGTTCCCTTCCCATACAGCTCCAAACTGTGACCGCATGGATCTATGATCGCCCTCAGACCCAAGACAAAACCAAAGGAAGCAGTGAGCCAGGTGCTCAGAAGCCTGTTGGCGGTGGTTAGTAGCAGAAGACTCACCAATTCCTTATCCTTTCCCCAAATGGAAAAAGAGAGTGCCTGTTGTGTCTGTGATGATTCCCTGCCCTGGCCTTTCCTCATTCCAGTCAGCCTGGAGGCAGGTAATTTTGCCACCTCTATGCAGTACAAAGATCATTTGAGATATTTCGATGCAGTAGAATTGCTCAGGTTGGGCGGAGGCTATTTACTGTGTCTCTGTAAGAGTACAGAAACACAGGTGTTAAACTTCCGTGTCTCCCAATCAGATAGAAACAAAAGGAGCAGGGTTTTTTTTTAAAGGGGTTTTATAATCTGACATGTAAGAGGCAGAGCTTTTTTCAGGGGGAAAGCGGGGGAACGGAGTTCCGGAACCTCTTGAAAATGGTCACATGGCTGGTGGCCCCGCCCCCTGATCTCCAGACAGAGGGGAGTTTAGATTGACCTCCGTGCCATGTGGCGCGGAGGGCAATCTAAACTCCCCTCTGTCTGGAGATCAGGGGGCGGGGCCACCAGCCATGCGACCATTTTCTCTGAGGGCAACCCACTGAGTTCCACCACCTCTTTTCCCAGAAAAAAAGCCCTGGTTAGAGGTAATTGTGCCTTCTCTTTTTTGAATTTGGGAGGAGGGGTGTTGAAGCTATCAGAGGTTTGGGACATGTTGTATTTTGAGTAGGTTTGGGATTGAATTACCGTGGATTTGTTTGCCATCCTTGCTATGAGTTATTGGCACGCCAGTATTGTGGTATTCATAACTTGGATAGTGGAACTCCCTCCTCAAAAGGTACGTTTGGCTGTGTCCTTAGAGACCTGGAAAAATGTGAAGACTTACTTCTTCCAGAAAGCCTTTGAAGGAGTCTGGTTTTTATCTTGAGATTTAGTTTGATTGTATTTCAGGATTGTATTGATGTTTAACTGTGATTATATTTTGGCCATACATGGAATGGCCGAAGGGCAATTAAGCTTTCCAAATAAATAAATTCTAACACAGGCTTTTCCGTTGACGCTGTGGTTCTTTTTGACTCGTGTGCCCCTGTTCCTTTGCAACTCACCCACTAACTCACATTGGGTCACACCCTTCCTTGATTGAACCGTTATTTAGATTCTTACTTAGTAATTTGTTTTAATTATAAGGCCAAAGGGGAGCAAAGTTCATCACGCAGGCTTGGCTCTAGCTAACATCCCCCCCGCCGCCCTTCTTCCAGCTTTCACTGTAACATTTAAAGATTTCATCACAGAAAAATGAGTGTTTTCTCATCGTTTACAATATTTTCTTGAGCAGTTCCAGGCCCAGGCTCTAGAACCTTTGGACTTCAGAATTTTATCACCTTTGTTAGATATGAATAAAATCATACCTAGCTATGGAACCTCAAATATCAGGGCCCAGAATTCTTCAATTGGCAGTACAGAAAAGTTAGTCTGGTGTATCTCCAACGGTCCCTAGGTACCAGATTGGGGATTGTCCCTGGTGTGGTAAATACTAATAATGGCTCATTTTTTTTCTTTTGGTGATGGCTTTTAAAAATGTTGCTAGGGGATTGGATCCTACCAGGTTTTTTGCTTGATGTCTTTCAATTTCTCTGTCCTCTTACGCCTCTGTCCCATGTGGCTTGTATGCAGTCAAAAGGAGCAAACAAAGGGGCGGGGGTGGGGAGCAACTATCACAGAGATAAGAAAGCAGGCAAAAAAGCCAGTGGTGCAGATAAGGAAAAATATTAGTTTATTCAAATAAAAACTCCCTACGCATTTCGCAACAAGGCTTCTTCAGCGGAATCTGCTTGTGTTTCAATATTCCTGTCAACAGGGGTCATTTCGTAGAAAAAGAGCGGGAGGAACTCATTAGCATAACTCATTAGCATATACCACGCCCCTTGACATCACCAGAAGTGTGTCATTAGCATAACTGATTTGCATATGCCACACCCCCTGACATCATCTATCCTGGCTGTTTTGGACCTAATCCTGGCCATTCAGGGCTGAAATTGGGCCCAAAATGGCAAAAAGGAGCTGAAAATGTCCAAAAAGAGGCCCAAAATGGTCAGGATCGGGCCACTCTTGAGTGGGAGAGTGATCCACCACCCATCAGAGGCTCGATCTGGGCCATTTTGGCCCCAATTCAGGCTGAAACGAGCCCAAAATGGCTGAGAGTCAGGTGGATGGGGCCACCTGACATGTGACCTCTTTGGGGAACTGCCAGAACTGTGTTCCTGCATGAGCCCTGCATGTTAATATTCCTTCAACGAGAATGCAAAAGCTATCACTATCTTTACAACTTTGCAATCATCAAATGGGTAACAAGGAGCATTAAAAATTGCTATCTGACATCTGCACAACGGTCTTTCCTTCGCAAGTCAGGGTCACCTTTGGTTCTCTCGGTTATTTCTATCACCCTCAATGGCTAGGTGTGCACCTCTTTATCTTTCGAGGAAGGAAATTCTGCTTTGTTGGCAGAATCGGCCGCATATAACCTTGCTCGGAGCCAACTCATGCTACAGGAATGACTACTTGGATCAGGATGGGCAACTGTCGTGCCAAAAGCAATATTGTTTTCATTTAAGTTATAGCATTTGGGGGAATCGAGAAATGAAACATACGTGTTGTTTAAAAAAAAAATCTCAATTGAAGGGCTGCCAAGGGGTGGCGTGACTCACGGCTTCCATCTGAATAATGAACAATTCAGCTGTCTTGAACAGCATGTGGTGACGAATTAGGGTGAACAGGACAAAAATATTTTTATTAAAATATTGGCTTTCATTTCTTTTCCATGGAAACGCTTGGAGACTGATGTACAACACTGGTTTGTGTTTTAAATCCGCCCACCCCCCACCCCCTCGGTAAGTGTGTGTGTGTTTTCCAGTCTCTGGTTATAATGATTCATCTATCTGATTTTACTGTATTGAGTATTTTGCTGTTAATACTGTAATGGTACTTTTTGCACCTTTGTTTAAAACGATATGGCCAATTGGCAACCCATAACTTACTTGGATCCCTTCTCTCATCAGTTGCACTCAATGCCCAGCACAGGCCAGCTCAGAAGCAGCAGCTTATGTGCTACAGCTGGCCTAGTTATTGCCACTTAAGCCAACAGCTGCACTCAAGGAGGCACTTCTGAGCAGAGCAACCACACCTCTGCCTTGGCAGCTGTGAGGGGAGAGACATCTTAGAGGCCTCAGTATCATTATAGAGGCTCCAGACAATTTTCCTTTTTAATTCCTGAGAAGTCTAAAAAATGGCCCAGCTCAAAAGCAGTGTGTGACTAAGGTGCCCTATATCAATACCTATCTGCTGTTTCCTGGCTGAGTGCTTCCTGGCCACATGCAAATGATGTTCAGTTCAGAATAACAATAACATTCGATTGATATACTGCCGTTCAGGACAACTTAATGCCTACTCAGAGCGGTTTACGAAGTGTGTTGTTATTATCCCCACGACAATCACCCTGTGAGGTGGGTGGGACTGAGAGAGCTCCGAGAAGCTGTGACTGACCCAAGGTCACCCAGCAGGCTTATGTGGAGGAGTGGGGAATCAAACCCGGCTCTCCAGATTAGAGTCCTGCTCCTCTTAAACACCACACCAAACAGAGCATTTGAGAATCATGCGCTGCTCCTAAGAGAGCTGCCCACTCTCCACTCAACTATATCCTTCTACTTTAAAAAAAATCTCAGGACCACAGTGAAAAAGGCCTCCTCTCTCATGCTTACCTAGCTCACCTCATGCAGAGCCAGCTGATAGAAGATCTCGGGGTTGATTTGATTCTATACCCCACTTTTCTCCCCAATAGAGACCAAAAGTGGCTTACAATGTTCTCGCCTCTTCCATTTTATCCTCAGTTTAGGTTAAGACTGGCCCAGTATGACACAACAACCCTGCAATTTAGGTTATACCAAGAGTGTTTGCCTATTGAGTGGAGATCTGAACTTGGGTCTCTGCAGTCCTAGTCCATCCCTCCAATCATGTCACCACACACACTTGTATTTGTTCAAGGACTACTATGCCAATCTACTTGTGATTTAGCATGAAGCTTTTTCAGTATCTTGCCCATTCAAGAGTGACAAGAAAGTGCTTTTTTGGTTGTTGTGGGTTTTCCGGGCTGTATTGCCGTGGTCTTGGCATTGTAGTTCCTGACGTTTTGCCAGCAGCTGTGGCTGGCATCTTCAGAGGTGTAGCACCAAAAGACAGAGATCTCTCTGTGTCACAGTGTGGAAAAGATGTAGGTCATTTGTATCTACTCAGGAGGGGTGGGGTTGAGCTGTAAGAGTTTCCCAGGGTGTGGAATGCTAATGGCGGGAGGCTTCACTGTATCCTGAGGAGGTTCTTTTGCATATGGATTGGTACTTGATGTGCTAATCTTCTCTGCAGGGCTATTGTTGGGGATAGAATGTTTTGTTAGCCTGGTGTTTTTCAGAACTGGAAACCATGCTCTGTTCATTCTTAAGGTTTCTTCTTTCCTGTTGAAGTTTTGCTTATGCTTGTGAATTTCAATGGCTTCCCTGTGCAGTCTGACAAAGTAGTTGGAAGTGTTGTCCAGTATTTTGGTGTCCTGGAATAAGATACTGTGCCCTGTTTGAGTTAGGCTATGTTCAGCCACTGCTGACCCACAACAACCATCGTTCTCCGGCCGTGAAAGCCTTCGACAAGTGCTTTTTTGTTGGCCTCCATGTGGAGATGATCCTGTTTAAATGGACCCCATATGGCCACTCTGCTTTGTAGTGTATCATGAAATGGATTCACTCAAGCGGAAATCTAATGATACCTTTTTGTGATTAAGAGAATGACTCTTCACCGGCTTCAACAAATCTTGTCTCTCTTTCTAGGGGATGGCCTTTACACTTGAAGAGAGACTCCAACTTGGCATTCATGGCCTGCTTCCTCCTTGCTTCTTGAGCCAAGATGTTCAAGTCCTTCGTGTAATGAAAAGCTACGAGACCCAATCCAGTGATCTAGACAAGTAAGCAAATGGGATCCAAGAACTTTTCAGTGAAGCCTGCAGCTGACAGTAAAAGCTATGGAGGGTATACAAAGAAAGGATTTCTTTTCCCCTGGTCAGTGTTATCATTGGCTCACTCTTCTGAGGCTGGATACATTTGCAGTATGCTAACATCTAAGGTTGTCCACCTCGAGATCTCCCAAATGACAACTGATCTCCAAACTACAGAGATCAATTCCTCTGGAGGAAATGGCTGCTTTGGAGGGTGGAGTCTATGGCACTATACCCCACTGAGGCTCCTCCCCTCCCCAAAACATGTCTTCCCCAGGCTCTACTCCCAAAATCTCCAGGAATTTCCCAACTTGGAATTGGCAACCCTACTTGGATGGTTGTCATACACAGAGCAGGGCTTCTCTCGGTGATATAAGTATAGGAGTAGGCTGACGCTAGAGAATGCAGTCTGACACCCAGCACCAACACTATATACCTTCTCATGTGATGGAAGCGGCAACCAACTTATTCCAGTGTTGAAGGGGGAAAGAGTGCTACCTCCAAAAATGGTTTAAATGTCCTAGTTTATAAAAGTTCACACAATGTGTGATTTCTCTTTCCTTACAGAGGCCTGATTTTTTAATACCAGGTTTTAATATGCTATACTAGATTTATTTATTTATTTGAATATATATTCCGCTCTTCCCTCAAGTAGGCTCAGAGTGGCTCACAACAATACAATACAAAAGAGTATGGATTTTGTACATTCTGTTTTCTGACCCACAGTTCTAACATAGTCAGGTTGTGATTTAATGAATCCTTCCATTCTAATAGCTGGATTCAGAAATGTGCAATTTCAAAGAACAAACTAATCAGTCTCTCTCCTTCAGAATTCAAACTGTCATGTTTCATCATCGTAAACTTTATTGCATTAGCTCATAGCCTTAGCAAACAACACCACATTTATCTGGATTTCAGTAAATCTTTTGATAAGGTCCCCCATGACATTCTGATGGGCAAACTGGAAGACTGGCTGGACTATAGGACAGTTCGGTGGATAGGGAACTGGTTAGAGGACCGCACCCAAAGAGTGATGGTCAACGGCGTTTCATCAGATAGGAGGGAGGTGTCCAGTGGGGTGCCGCAGGGCTCGGGTTTTGGCCCGGTACTTTTCAATATTTTTATCAATGATCTGGATGAAGGAGTGGAAGGGCTGCTCATTAAATTTGCTGATGATAGCAAATTGGGAGGAGTAGCAAACACCCAAGAAGAGAGAATTAAAATTCAACAAGACCTGAATACTCTGGAGAAGTGGGCAGCTGTGAATAGGATGCAATTCAACAAAGACAAGTGCACAGTATTACATCTGGGCCACAAGAATGGGAAGCACAAATACTGGATGGGGAGTAGTATATGTGAAAGAGATCTTGGGGTAAGAGTGGACTGTAAACTAAATATGAACAGTCAGTGTGATGCGGTGGCAAAAAAGGCCAATTCAATCTTGGGTTGTATCAAAGGGCCATAGCGTCGAAATCGCAGGAGGTCATAGCCCCTCTCTATACTGCCTTGGTCAGGCCGCACCTGGAGTATTGTGTGCAGTTCTGGAGGCCTCACTTCAAAAAGGATGTGGACAAAATCGAGAGGGTGCAGAGGAGAGCGACGAGGAGGATCAGGGGTCTGGAGACTGAGCCCTACGAGGAAAGGCTGAGGGCCTTGGGAATGTTTAGTTTGGAGAAGAGGAGGTTGAGGGGGGCATGATTGCTCCCTTGAAATATTTGAAAGGCTGTCATTTGGAGGAGGGCAAGGAGCTGTTCCAGTTGGCAGCAGAGGGTAGGACCCGAAGCAATGGGCTTAAATTACATGCACAAAGGTGCCGGCTGTATATTAGGAAGAACTTTTTCACGGTCAGAGTAGTTCAAAAGTGGAATCAGATACCTAGGGAGGTGGTGAGCTCCCCCTCACTGGCAGTTTTCAAGAAGACGCTGGATGAATACTTGTCAGAGATGCTTTAAGTTGATCTTGCACTGGGCAGGGGGTTGGACTAGATGGTCTGTATGGCCCCTTCCAACTCTATGATTCTATGACCAAGAGAAAATCACAATCTCAGTACCAATTAAAACCCATAAAATGTCTGTTTAGAATTAAAATACATAATAAGAATTAAGACCATAGCAATAAAATAGAAAATTTTAATGTGATGGCTGCAGAGGCAACTGTGTTTTCCCACCGGACTGTACACTTGTGTAGTGTCTGCAAAGTATTAGTCCACGTAACCCCCTGCCAGCTTCAGTCCTCCAGCATGCTAATTAAGCATATCTAGCTGCTTTGCCCACTTGTGTGCAAAGTCCCACAGGAGTGTGCATTTGTCTTACCAGCGTTAAAGTTTCAGTCCATCATTTTTGTACCATCGTTACTACAGATTATTATTTTTATTCACCTTTTCTCAGTCAAGGGTAAGGAGCGGTGTAGGGCACTGAAGGCCTAATTCTGACGAATGGGAACCTTGACTAGCAATTTCTCCATCCTCTTGATATTTCAGTAAGCCGTGCCCACGTGCTTGCAGATGTAACGCTGCAACCGTAAGGGCTAGAACTATAGCTTGTTTTAAAAATAAGGAATAAAAGCTCATGTTCTCAGACAGTTTCCTGTGAAATTATAGCGCATACACAGATCTTGCTTCTTGATAATTCCTCTGAGAAGCATGAGTCAACCTGATCAAAGTCTTTCCAGATCATGCCAAGCAGGGGTCCATGTTTGGCTCCACTGACACCCTCTCCTTGCTATCCCCCTTCCAGATATATCAACCTTATGACCCTCCAAGACCGAAATGAGAAGCTCTTCTACCGAGTCCTCACATCGGATATAGAAAGATTCATGCCTATAGTGTACACTCCTACCGTTGGCTTGGCCTGTCAGCAATACGGGTTGGCTTTCCGAAGGCCTCGGTGAGTAAACGGAACTATTTTTATCCTCCAGAGCCTGGTCATTTTTTCCCCATTAAATTGCAAATGAATATTCTTTTGTACTCTGTTTCACATTTTTCTCTGGGTGGTCCCTAAAAGCAAATTAAAACGTGATCCTTGATTAAACGATATAGCTGTTGGACCGCTTGGGTGTGTGTTTGTGTGTGTGTGTTTTAATCTGGGCAGAATTCCCGCTTTTCCCGCCCTATAAACAGCATAACAAGGGTAGTTTTGTTCTGGAACAGAACAGTACAGTCTGGCTAACTTAGTCCACAAAATGTCACTATGTTTTCCCACGTTAACTCTATTCTGAAAGGTCTGTAACCTTTCGCATTGTTTTACGACACATCCCTTGGAGGTAATAGTCATCCCCGGAATTCAGCCTTCTGCTTAGTCAGGCAACCAGAAGCAGTTAAAATGCCTTCCCGCTTCCTGCTAATTGTTGCTGAGACGTCAAGCCGGCATTTGGATGGCAACTCTGGCAGGGAACCGGCAAACTGACTTGGTGAGGTCTAGAGAGGAGTAAGGCAGAGGCAACCACAAACAGCACAGTTTAGGTTCAAGACAGCCATGGCAGGACAGCTGTAATCCAGCCTGCCAGTACCCCTTTGGGGCTGAGAGCCAAGCAACCTACTACATTGAGGATATATCCTTGAATTGCCTGACTTGTAATCAGGGCCGGCAAGTCCATGGAGGCCGTGCCGGCAGCTGCCTTGAGCACTGAAGTCTGAAAGAGGCGCCGAGTCAGCCCTCGACGACCCCCCCCCCCCCGACCCGGAAGTGAGCCACATCCCTGCTCGCCTCTCCACCCCTTCGCCACTGACCTCGGCTCTGCCCCAGGCGAGCTGGGCATCCCAGCGGCGAGCGGGGCAGTGGGCCATGTCCCCACTCACCTCTCCACCCCTTCGCCACTACTACCCACCTCAGGTGAGGGGGACGCTCCTGCACGATGATGTCACAAGTGACGGCATCGCGCACGGCCGGAGCACACGCGCATGCTTCACGTGAACACACAGGGCAGGTATTTCGCCTCAGGCACCAGAAACACTGGCACCGTCCCTGCTTATAATTTAACTCTGAAAAAGCAGCCGTGAGCAATTTGGATTGAAATTTTGGTGCTAAGGCACAGGGTAGGATTTAACCCTCCCCCCATGCAAACACTGAACTGCTATTACATCTGAAAGTGGGGGGGGGGAACAGGCATGATGGGAAACCTGTCTTTCTTTCCTTGTGCCCCATCTCTAATAGCAAGGCCCAGGAATAATTTCTTTGGGCCTTGTACCAACTTGTAGCTTGCCCCCGCACCAATATATACCCAGGTGAGACATGAAAAAAATGTCTATTATATGGCCTAAGTTATGAGGCAGGGTCATGGTTCTAACAACTGTGCATCAAAAATGCATTTCCTTTTAGTATTTTGCATCATTGTTAATAATGAGGCAAATAAACCCAGCTTTGTTTTTTAATCTTACTTGCTATTTGGAGCTCTGAATGTGCCCTGAGCATCGTATTTCATGTTTATAAATTGCAGCCTTGCAAATAAGAAGTCCAGAATAGTTGGTGTCCCTCACAAAATGTTAAGTAAGCCAATGCATACCTATGTTAGTAACGTGTTGCACACCAGTAGAATGGAAGGGGGGGAGGGAACCATAAACCTCTCAGTGACCAAAGATTATGTGTCTCGTGCACTTCAAAGCTTATTGGCCACAGGCAACCCTGCCAGTAGCTATTTACAGGAATGGAAAATAGTACTTTTTAATGGGGAGATCAACTGATTAAAATTGTTGTTGGGCTTTTTAACTTGGTCGATTTATCTGAACACTCTGGAATGTTAAACAAGCCTTTTGTGCAACAAAATCCACTTTTTCAATTACCCTTTTGTTTGTTCTCCTAGCCGTCAGCGGTAACAACTGAAATTCACTTGGTACACTGTATTAAGATTTATCTTTTCTATACGTATATAGAAGTATGCGCTTGCCAAGTCTATTTTTGTTTTAACTTAATCTGTTTTAAGGAACATTTGAGGGAATTACCACAATCATACGGGACAGATTGTTCTTTCTACAGTGCTTAAGAGAATTTTAAGCACATAATAGCAATCTGTCTAAAGAAGTTACTGATTTAAGACCCTGACTTTTATTTTAATCTGCTCCTCCTTCATATCCTTTCAACATACTCTCCCATCTCATCCCAAAGCACGTGCTTCAGCTCAAAAGATTAAGGCAAAACAATTTCCTAGTCATACGTTGTCATGTTGTCGAGGAAACGAATATATTTCAAATAGTAAACAGGAACGGCAAAGGTGCCGTGCCGGATCAGAGCAGTGGTCCATCTTGTCCCACATCCTGTCACACACAGTTGCCAAACCAGTTCCCCAGGAAAGCCAGTGAATAAGGCACAAAGGCCATGCACCTCCCTCCCATATTACCTCCTAGCACTGGTATCTAGATCATGGGTCCCCAGTGTGGTGCCTCCAAGCACCGTTGTGCTTGCCAGCAACTTTTCGGGAATCCACCGAGTGTTTTTAGAAACTGGTCTGACTTTTGCTTCTGGTTGGCCATTGGAGACCTAATTGGCTGTGCAGCAGCTGCCACCACAGGATCTCTACAATATGACCGAAGGAAAGCGGCGTAAAAGCAGGAAAATTCTTTTAAACAATATGTTCGTTTTAAAAGGGCAACCTGTTAAGTAGAACTGCTGCTTGAAATGTCGAAGAGTTAAGCGTTATGCATAATCTCAGTCCATGACGTTTTGTGGTTGGCTCCACCTCCTGTGGCAGCCATTTTGTGGTTAACTCCACCTCCTGTGGCAGCAATTTTGTGATTGTGCCCACCACCCTATTAGCATTCCAAAACTGCCTGGAGACTAAGAGCAGAACCACAAGTGACAAAAGGCACAGATTGGACACTTGTCAGCTTCCCTCAAGTTTTGATGGGAAATGTAGGCATCCTGGTCTCGCAGCTTGGCTCTCCGACTGCTGTCCAACGGACTTTTCAACTGTCACTTGTCCAACATTCCGCCAAGCTGCCTACATTTCCCATCAAAACTTGAGGGAAGCTGACAAGTGTCCAATCTGTGCCTTTTGTCACTTGTGGTTCTGCTCTCAGAAAGGTTGGGGACCCGTGATCCAGAGGCTTATTGCTTCGCTACATGTTGCACGGAGTTGTGTGATTCTTCCCCCCCCCCCTCAAAACGAAGTCAAAGCAATGAGATTAGTCTCCAAGTTTGAGTGAAAGAACTGTGAACAAGGAAGGGCAGTTCACCCCTTTCCTCTTGTATCATTTCCCAGCTCAGTATCCCCTCCCCTGTCCCCAAAATGCTTTCTTTTTGTGAGGAAGCGCCTTGGGAGAGGATACATCTGAACTGGAAAGGTCCCCTTGGGAGAAAGGTAGGCTAGACATAGCATAAATAAAGAGACAGGAAGTACATTGGGGGAAATGGTCAAGTAGCATCCCTGCACGCCTCCTTCCTGTGCTGTAACTTGCAGCTTGCCCCTGGCTAGTACAGGCAAAGAAAACACAAAAGATATAGCTTTGTTGGAAAAATTCAACTCATCAAATTAGATTAGCAAAAAAATCAAGTGAGTGTAGATGCTTTTTATGCTGTTTGGAATCCATTGTACTTGCCTTTCAGGGTTTTTTTTTTCTGTCCGTGACGTTTTGTTGATGTAGGGTTATGCATTTGAGTGATTGAGGAATAAAGTAAAAAAAAATGAAAAGAAAAAAAGGAAGAAAGAACCATAAGACAAACATAACGAGGTGTAGAGAGAGCCAGTTTGGTGACCTGGGTTTGAATCCCCACTCTACCATGGGCTGATTCCGCACACGTTGGATAATGCACTTCCAATCTTCTTTAGAGATCATTTGGAACTGAATTTTTCAAGTGTGAAACAAAAAATCCACTTCCAAACAACAGCTAAAGTGCATTGAAAATGCATTATCCAACATGTGCGGAATCAGCCATGGAAGCTCACTGGGTGACTTTGGCCAGTCACTCTCTCTCTCTTTCATCCCAAAGATTTTTTTATGACCCTTTCCCCCAACTTCCTGGAAACATCCTCTGGAAATCGATTTATATATTCACCTTACATCATGGATTAGCGGTTAGCATCTCGTGAAAATCAATTCCCTGTGGATCTCTCTGATGTGGTTGGTTGTTCAGATATTTTTCTTTCCTCTGTTTTTTATTGTTCTGTTCCGACCTCTTCTGTCAATCCTGTTCTAGTCACACTTCCTTTTCCAGCATGCCTCTTAACTCTTTCCTTGATTCACATGTTCTTTCTTACCGTCTTTCTCACTGTCTCCTATTTTAAAAGCTATGTACCACCTTCAAAGCAGAGTACAGGAGGAAGCAGTCTGTCTTTAGAACACCTTTGTTTTCCAAGCTTGAACAGAAACCCTAACAGGAAAAAAATGAACAATAAGCCAGCCCACTTGAATGCAATCCCTCTCATACAGCATGTCCCAGAGATTTGTGGGTATTGGGTCCACATGGTTTTGTTTTCTCGTGAGAAGTTACACAGATTATTCTGTATAAAAGGGGGCTCAAACTGTATTAAGAATTCACAATTAGGGGGTTGAAGCATCTTTTTTATGAGGAAAGGCTGAAGAGACTGGGATTTTTCCATTTTAAAAAGATGATGGGGGGGCATGAATATGAAATTTCTAAAATTATGTACAGGGTAGACAGAGTAGATTCCTTGACCTGGATAGCCCTGACAAACTTCTCAGAAGCTAAGCAGGGTCGGCCAAGGTTAGTAATTGGATGGGAGACCTCCAAAGAAGACCATGGTCTCTGTGCAGAGGCAAACAATGGCAAAATCAACTTTGCCTTGAAAACCCCAGAAGGGGTCACCATAAATTGTCTACAACTTGGTGGCACTTTCCCCCACCATTGAGAGTAGACGGAGAACTTTTCACTCTCTTCCAAAATACTAGAATTCAAGGGCATCCGATTAAGCTGATGGGCAGGAGATTCAAGTTGGAAAAAAGGGAAATACTTCTTTACACAAGTGATTAAAATGTGGAATTGACTGCCAGAGGATACAGTGATGGCCACAGGCACAGAAAGGGGATTAGACAGATTCGTAGAGGATTCATGGCTGCTAGCCATAGTAACTAAAGGGAACCCCCACATTCAGAAGTAGTAAACCTCTGAATAATAGTGCCAGCAGGCAGCATCAGGGGAAGGCCTCAGCCTCTGTGTTTCATTGTTGGCCTTTTGATTGGTCACTCTGAGAGACACTAGGTGGGCCACTGGTCTGATCCAGCAGGGCTCTTTTTATGATGTTACAGTTTTTACCAGAGAAATATTTCCTTTTTTTATCAATATTATTTTCCTCATTTGAAAAGATACCTCCCATCACAGAGGAAAAGATACCTCCCACCACAGGACCACCACGGAGAAAGCCTGTGTATGGGCTGCTGCTGATTTCGCCCATGTGCAAGCTGGCACCTTCAAGAGACCCTGGGCCATTTCCACACTACTCACCTTCATCCGGAACGCTGCGGAACGTCACGAAAAAACAACACAGAAGATAGCGTCTTCTCGCGCAAGTTTTGCGCGACATCGCACAAAACTCGCGTGAGAAAACACTATCTTCTGCGGGTTTTTTGTGATGTTCCACAGCGTTCCGGATGAATGTGAGTAGTGTGGAAATGGCTCCTGTTCAGATGAGCAGAGCTCTCCCTTTAGCCTCCTAACAGCAGTAAAACAATTCTTCGACACCCTGGCTAAAGCTAACCATGGTTAATCATAGTTTGAAGTTGGTTTGCAATCTGGAGTTAAGAGAAACCCTGGTTAATGTTAATTGTGGCAAATATTGGAGCCTATGAGCTACTTAACAGTGGTTACATAGGGAGGATGGAATTTGCTCCTGGAAGAGGAGATATGGAGAGTTCTCCATAGTTCTATCTGTGCTGGTCCATTGATAATCTTCACGCATACAGAATCCCAACTAAAAAGTCTTTTGAGTATGTCAAGAAGAAAAAAATGAACCCAATTGAGTGTATAGCATGTTCTGTCCTAGTGGTTGATTACTGGCAACAAGAATTCTGTATCAACAGGGGCACCTTTTCCCTTGCTGCACTCTTGAGTAATCTAAAAAGCCCATTCGTAACCATTCTTCCTTGGAAGCACATTTCATTGAAATCGTTGCTTCCCAGTAAACATTCTTAGAATCAGATTGTTAGGGTGAGCTGAAAGACTCTTTGATCATTTGTAATTGAAACCATGTGCCTGGAGGAAATACTTTGCTCAGGGTTTTTCACGTAGTAGATGTGGTCTGTCCCTCTCCCCCATGCACCCCAGTGGTGGTTTGTATGTATGAAAGTATTGTAGCCTCCTCCCTTATAACTGGAATAGTTTCTAGATCAGTATTAGTTGAACATATGAAGGTGCTTTATATTGAGTTCTCCCATGCTGTACTCTGATTGGCAGATGCTCTCTGGGGTCTCAGGCAAAGCAGGGTTTTCTCCAGCACCTTCTATCTGAGATTCTTTCACTGGAGATACCAGAGATGTAAACCAGGATCATTTGCATGTTATAGCTAGTTCTAAGTTTGAAGGCCCATGCACAAAATGACCTCCCATGGGCCCACTGGGCCCCCCACAATTGTGAAGACAGGTGCCTATGCTTACTGGCTCCAGATATTGTACACATGACATACTGTTTTGCAGAGCTACATACATTCTGGGTGCACTTGTGCACTGGACTCACTCTGCTCACAACCAAATGTGTTGGCCCCTGTTAAAGCCCATGTATCCAAATGTGGGCACAGCAACCTATGTGCATATAAATAGTGCATGTATAAGCTTCATCCCTGTGATCAGAAATTCTGTTTTTCTAGTACTCTCGATGGCACTTATGTGTGGTAACTTTGTACGTGCATAGGCTGCTATGTGCACATTTGGACAAATATGCATAGATGTGGGTGTGGCCAGCATGTTCCCTCTGTATGCATACTGGCCTGTCCATAATTGTCTAATGCTTACAGGGCTTGTTTCTCTCTTTCTTGCATGCCATGTGCCTCTAATATGCAGTATGTTGCACATTGGCATGTAGTTTACCACAAATGCCCAGTAATTCCCTACATATTGTAGAGGAGGAATAAAGAACAAGCATTCAAGGGATCTCTCCTTGTTCGATGTATGAACTTACTTGATTTTTAAATGTTTTGCTGAAAAGCTATTAGTGGTGGAGAAAGTATGATATCGACACCTAGTGACAAATTGCAAGCATTGCAAGCATTATGACCAGACATCTTCTTTTAAAATCCTCGAGAAGAGGGGAAGTGCAGACATGCAAAAATGATGCATGGTTGCAAAGAAATCCATATATATAGTAATAACAACAACAACAACAACAACATTCAATTTATATACAGCCCTTCAGGATAACTTAACGCCCACCCAGAGCAGTTTACAAAGTGTGTTGATATTATCTTCACAACAATCACCCTGTGAGGTTGGTGGGGCTGAGAGAGCTTTGAGAAGCTGTGACTGACCCAAGATCACCCAGCTAGTTTCAAGCAGAGGAGTGGGGATGGGGAATCAAACCAGTTCTCCAGATTAGAGTCCTGCCGCTCTTAACCACTACCCCAAACTGACAGTCACATATTTTGAACATAAGCAGGAGTCTATTCGCCACTTTGGTCTAACCTTTCATAGACAAGTGCCTGTTTCTTCAAATGTAATGCAGTGACTTACCATATTAGCACTGGAAAGGCAACTAATGTGAAACAATGGCTGTATTTCAGCTGAGCAAAGTCCAAAGGATTTTGGACAGTTCTGCCTGTTGACCTGCTCCCATCTGAGTTCAGATGAAGGCAGAGGGTCCTTAAACTTCTTCCTCCCCAGTGTTCACACAACAGACATTTTGTCAGAGCATTATTATTATGCTTAAGCCTTCCCCCACACACATACTCCCTGAAATGGCCTTAGAGGGCTCTCTTTGCCTTGTTGTGGAAACCATGTATACTGGTGGGCTGCACATAAGTTTCCCCAAAAAGGCATTTTTAAAATTTGTACTTCATTTATATTTCGCCTTTCTCCCATATGTAGACCTAAAGCCACTTACACCATTCTCCTCTCCTCTGATTTATCCTCACAACAACCCTGCGAGGTAAGATAGACTGACAGTTTGCGACTGGCCCAGCGAGCTTCCATGGCAAAGTGGAGATTCGAACCTATGTCTCCCCGATCCTAGACCATCATTCTAGCCACTACACCACACTGGCTTTCCAATGGCCATTTCAAATCAACAAAATGACGTGGAATGGGGGGTTTAAGCACCCTTTCTTTGAGTACCACAGTACTGATTTGAATTAAATTCCTGTCATGGAACTCAACAGTGCACTTCTGAGCTCATGGACCATAGGAGGACATGAAGAAAACAATTTGCCCTTGGGTCCTTGGAGCTGTGCTGGGAGCTAGGTGGGAATCCCTTGGAGGGGGTGGGATAGGAAGATTGGTCCTCTGGCCTGCCAGTTACCTGACCCTAATATACAATTTACCTTTCATTCCCGAGGTGAGGGAGAAGAAAAATGATGGAAGCTAAGAATGATATGGGATCTTCCTGATGCGTTTGGAAGGGTTACCCCTTGGCAGCACAGTTTGGTACATGAACTGGTTGAGGAGAAACATTTTAGCAAGTTAAACAGTACAGTGAGTTGCAGGGAGATGTAGATTTTGGCAGAATTTCTTTAGTTTCTTGAGATAAAAAAAAAACATTTCAGTGGCTGCAAGTCTACAGAAAACAGATGTATCTGAAGAAGGGGAGACCATTTCATAAGGAAAAATGAAAGAAATAAGAAAAGGAATTTGGGCTCGCCTTCCATCAACACAAAACCAAAGTAAATACCTCAGAAATGGTTCCCTCATATCTCCACAGCCTTTTTCTTTTACTGCATATAATAAAGAATCTTACAACCCTCCTAGAATGTTTCACCAATAAATATTGTTAGTTGCAGCATGGTGCTTTAGTTCTTTCTATTTTTGAAATCCTCCTTGCAGTAAAAAGATCAGGGGGCAGAATACTCCCTGTAAAGTTAACAACCTACTGCAGATTAATGATAGTTAGGACTTCGGGAAGGTGCCATAGTCTCAGCCACTGCCTCCCACATTTTATTTATTTGGCTCTTTGTTTAAAAATAACTATCCTTGCCTTATCTGATGTTCAAGTGGCTTCCAACAATCCACAGTCATATGCCAGATACACTCAAATTAGAACATTAAAAATAATTGAACCATCCAATATTAAACAACCATTAAAGATTCTGTTGCCTAGAGATAAAATCGTAAATTACATAAATGTATTACAGATGGCTGCACTGACCTGGATAGAGTCCAGTCTCCTCAGATCTGAGACGTTTAGCATGTCGGTCTTGGTTAATAATTGGATGGGAGACCTTCAACGAAGACCAAAGTTGCAGAGGGAGGCAATGGTAAACCACCTCTGATCGTCTTTTGCCATGAATACCCCACTAGGGGTCTCCTTAAGTCAGCCATGACTTAATGGTATTCTCCATCACCACCATTATGGATGGTTATAACTATAATGCAATAAACCCTACTTTTGAAATTTAGATTCCACTTTTCTCCCTTGAAGAGACCCAAAATGGCTTATCTCATCTGTCTCCTCTCCTCTACCCTATCCTCATAACAACAGCATTGTGAAATGGGTTAGCCTGAGAGATTGTGACAGGCCCAAGTTCACCTGCCAAGCTTCAGCGGCAGACGTAGGATTCAAATTTGATTGTCCTCGGTCCTAATCTAACAAGGGTGGATTTGATTTAAATCGAATCACGATTTAAATCACTAGTCAGTAAGACTCCTCACACTTAGCTTCTTGTGCCGATCTATTCTACTCCCAACAATCTTCTATTCATTGAATTTTTTGAAACTTAGCACTTAAGAGGTAAGAGGTTGGTTCTGTATACAAAGATTTGCAAAGGAACAATGGGATTAAGGTCTTTTTCTCAACTGTGTATGTTTATTTAATAACCTTTTTGCTGTGAAGAAGAGACATGATTTCGCAGACACAAATTCACAGTTTTGAGAATTGTAAAACCGAGCATCTGTGATAATATCTTCTAGATAGAAAAATTGCCCAATAATCTTACAGAAACCTCTGGAAGAGCATGCCATTGTGAATGGGTTAATGGAATTTATTTACCAAAAAATTTAAACGTTGCATGAATATTCAGCTTCATGCTACATAATTAAAAACTAATCCTTATTTTATGATGATGATAACCTTTGGACTATAATGTATCTTAAATAGAAAATTATCTTTAGATAGATTTTTCCTCAAAAAAAATTTATTGAAAAAATCCAATTTAAATTTTTAAAAATCTCATTTTAATTTTTTTTTTGAAAAATCATTGATTTTTATCCACCTTGAATCTGACACGCTAAGTACTACACATCATCACCATTACATGATTTTACCAAGAAAGGATAGTTTTTCATGCCTGATGGAGGCTGCTCCAAACTTTCATCCACCAGGGTGGTTTGCCCACAGAAAAGCCATGAAACCTTGCTGAGGTAGTGCATATCTAGCATTTACAGGGTACCACTGAAACACTGTGTTACGAGAACCCGAACTGATACATGAATGAGGTTGTCTTCCCCTCGGCAGCTGTTATAGTTAATGGTCACCAAAGTTGTCCACGGAATTAGGATTTGAAACCAAACTCTAAAGTGAATTTTCACACCCTGGTTACACGGGAGTCTGGCTGGTGTTAACCAAAGTTGGCATATGGGATGATCTTTTCCTATCATCAAGCGATTTTGGACAAAGGCTGTGGTTGAAATTGCTGACTGGGTATAAAATTTCAAAATCTCCCTGAATCTTCTTTTACTTGGTTTTTTAGGAGACTGTGTACTTACTGTAAGCGGAGACATGGTTTCAGATATGTCTGCAGCCGCAAAAATTATCATCGCAGAGAACTGGCAAAACGCTAAACTTTTTACTGTTAAAGCATGAACGTGAAAGATTTGGCAACTCATAAAACTGTCTAGACTAACTGAATTAGTGTGATTAAAAGATGACAGACAAAGATATCCCATTTTAAATATTAGAAACCTTTTAAAAAACTTCTGGCATTGGCCTCTTTAACTTTTATTGTTCTTCTTTGATGTGACATGGGACATTGAACAATGTTTTAAACATTTTAACTACATAAAAATTTAATCCGGCTGGCCGGTCTTGGGAAAAGAATCGTGGGCTAGGTAGACCTTTAGTCTGACCCAGCAGAGACCTTTTAATGATGGAAGGGTAGAGAGAAATCATCCACACAAGTCCAATCTGCACGAATGAGGATCATCTGCCGAAGGACGCTCGGCCAACATCAATGGGCAGGGTGTAGCTTCATGGCGGAACATCTGCTTTGCATACAGAAGGTCCAAAAATCAGTCCTTGTCATCTCAAATCAAAAGGTAATATGGAAAACCTGGAGAGCTGCTGCCTGGCAGAGTAGACAATACTGACATTGATAAGACCAATCATCTGACTCAGCATAGTTCATCAATGGCTACTAGTCATGGTGAATGAAGAGAGCCTCCATATATAGAGGCAGCAGACTTCTAAATACCAGTATTGAGAGGTGGCAGCAGAGAAGAGTCTTGGCCTCTGTCCCCTGTTCGTTAGGGCCCTCCAGGTCAACTGGTTGGCCACTGTGTGAGACAGTATGCTGGACTAGATGGAGCATTGGTCTGACCCAGCAGGCTCTATTTATGTCCTTATAAGTGTCGTTCCCTTTCTTGGCACTCCTGGAAGAGAGGAAGACTCCATCAGCCTTGGGATCCTCTCCCCTTGACCTTTTCTTCCTCTTTCCAGGTGCTCAGTGTTCCTTAAAGGGGGGCACTTGGTCCATAGTTTGAGAACCTTGCAGTAGAAGGAAAGTCACAGTGGCAGCTCCTTGCCTCTCTTAACATCTCATTACGCTTGGACTGTTTTAACCTTCTGAAGATCCCTGAAGTTTAAACATGTGGGAGAGACGGTTTTCAGCAAATTTTCATAATCATGCCTTGGAAAGTGATGCATCTTCTGGCTCCTGTACTAAGGCCTGTTTTCAAACATGTGATGACAGCTTCAGAATGTTTACATGGCAAAGGAAGGCGATCAGTCCCTTGTTTCCCTCCTCCGTTCTGCTTATGAATTATCGCAAAGGGAATTTAACCCTGCAACATTAGGATTTTTGCCCTAGAAGCTGTGCCGATCTGAAACACTCCCTTGTTTTACCTTCCTTTCTTTTGATGAGCAACACTCACACGAAAACAATGCCCTGCCTCTTTCTTTTTAGAGATCTGCAGTGTTTACCTGGGCCTCTGCACGTACGTGTAACAAACTGTCCTATAAAAAGCAAAAGATGAGTCACACTGGAGTTCTTTCAAGCCATCCAATGGTTAAATATGCTCTGTTTGGTGAAATTAAGTACAGGCTCAAACAGAACTCTGCTCCATAGACTCTTTCACAGGCTGTGAGCTTGTTGGCTTAAAGTTTTCCCTAAAGAATGGAACAGTTTGAATGTTTGGTTTGCACATTTCAGAGCCTAATGGGTTGTCGCTGTGATTTATGGCACAGGCTGAACTGCAAAGAAAATTAATGATGGGAGTGGCTTCTTGAAAAAGCTCTCGGGAGACTCCCGCCTCCCCCAAATTTAATTCCGTGCCATTTTCGTATTTCATTTCTGTATTTAAATGGAGTGCAAAGCCCTTATCGTAAGCTTATATATTATATTGCAGAGTTAGAAGTGCATTTAAATCAAGAGCCATGTTCCATGCTGCACGGAGGAATCTGCGAATCTAAGTAGAAAAAGGGGCAATGTTGGCATATTGGATGGTATCCTACACATGAAGCTGCCTTATGCTCAATATTGTCTACTCACATTGGCAGCAACTCTCCAGTATCTTTGACCAAGGTCTTTCACATCACCTACTACCTTATTCCTTTACCTGGAGACACTGGGGATTGAACATGGGACCTTCTGCATCACAAGTAGAGCTTCTACCACTGAGCCATGGTTCCTCCCCCTACTTTAAGTGTGTGTGTGTGTGTGTGTGTGTGTGTGTGTTATGTGCCATCAAGTCGCCTCCGATCTATGGCAACCCCAATGAAGGAAAGACCTCCAAAACATCCTATCATTAACAGACTTGCTCGGATCCTGCAAACTAGAGGATGTGGCTTCTTTTATTGAGTCAAGTCAAGCCATCTCGTTTTAGGTCTTCCTCTTTTCCTACCGCCTTCCACTTTTCCGAGCATTACTGACTTTTCCAGAGAATCTTGTCTTCTCATGATGTGACCAAAGTACAATAGCCTTAGTCTTGTCATTTTAGCTACTAGGGAGAATTCCGGCTTGATTTGATCTAGTACCCACTTATTTGTCTTTTTGGCCCTCCATGGTATCCACAAAATTCTCCTCCAGAACATTTCAAATGAATCAATTTTCTTCCTATCCGCTTTCTTCACTGTCCAGCTTTCACATCCACACATAGTAATGGGGAATAACATAGTTTGGATTATCTTGATCTTTGTTCCCAGATCTTTATCTTTAGGGGGATCAGCTTAAAAAGTAGGTTTGCCAACCTCCAGGTAGTGCCTGGAAATCTCCTGAAATTACAGTTGATTTCCAGACTACATATGTCAGTTCTCCTGGAGAAAATGGCTGCTTTGTGGGGGTGTACTGTATGGCAATGAACCCTGCGGATATCCTTCCCCTCTCCAAACCATGCCTTCTCAAGAATCTACCCTAAATCTCCAAGAATTACCCAACCCAGAGTTAGTAACCTTATAAGAGCCTTTCTCCAGCCTAAGGAACTTTTCTTGAACTTAACTGGCCTAAGCTGAAGAATGGCTTCCAGTTTTGTTTAGTGGATCGGTAGGATACATGCCATTAAAGTGTCTGTATGATCAAAGATGCAACATTTTTTTTGCAGAATTGAGGAGCCAGTGATATTTTCTAGGAGCCATTTTATTTAAGTGCTGGCAGGGCTGGATCGAGGGGGGGCAGGGGGGTCGTCTTCTCCTGTTGCCACCAAGGAGGGGGCGCTGGGTGCAGCTGCCAGCCGCCAGGAGCATGCGGACGGCAGCACAGGCGACCTCCCAACACCCCCCTCCCTGCGCTGCCATTCACCTGCCCCGCAGGACAGGGGGCGGCCAGCTTGCTGCATGCCCCCCGTCCTGCGGGGCAGGCAAAAGGCAGCGCAGGGGGCTGGGAGGCCTCCTGCACCATTCGTCTGCCCCGCATGACAGGGGGCAGCCAGCTTCCCAGCCCCCCACACTGCCTCTACCAACTCTGTGGCACACCAGGGCACCTGGCTTGCCGCGCAGGCGGCACACTCCGCCCTGTGTGATGACATCACGGTGACGTCATCACGCAGCGCCAGAAGTGCGCACGCGAGACGTGAGACTTGGGTTGCCCTTGGCGCCGGCAACCCTAGATCAGGCCCTGAGTGCTGGAGTGACAAATAGGCCTACTGAAGCTTTGGCATCTGATAGTAATCTCAGCCTTATGAAGGGAATTGGACTGTTTGTGGTTTCCAATCCCTTTAGCAAAGTGAAAAACATGTTTATGTTACAGCTAATTGCTCTATGCTTCAGTGCTGAAACTCAAGGCTACAGTCCGTGGAAGAGAGATGTCTTGGAACTTTTCATAAAAAGCAAGAGGAGCCAAGATGAAGAGGAGAACTGCGGACAGTGCTTTACCATGCTTCTAAATTATATACTGCCATTCCATTAATAAATTAATTATGTCCATGAATATACTCATCTAAGAGTGTTTCCCCTTGCGGCTGGTCAGGTTTACCCAAGCACGTTCAGGTAATTGAGCATGGGCTGCGTGCGGCCTTAATCCTGGCTGCTGCACTCCCACGGAAGGGCAATGCATGACGCTATGGTCTCCTTGGCACCTAGATTTTTACACCCCACATGAATGGCACAATAAAGAATATTCTCACCCTCCACACTGCATCCCTGATGCAGTTCTTTGCCTTTCCCCATAAGTGCTTTGCCTTTTTTTTAAAGAGATCATAATTATAGACTTCCCACATTATATTTCCTTTGGCACTCCATCAGCTATTATAATTATCATACTTCCCTTTATGCATATATTTCCAAAGTCACCTCACATATGGGCCCTAAAACGTTTTGTTTTGCAAAAATGTAATAATCTGAGATTATAAAACTTTTTTTGAAGCATCGTGCCGATAGACAAATAATGCCATCTATCACAGCAAGAACGTAACAGATTTGTGTGCACCACCTAAAGGTATGAGCGGGGCTTTTTTTCAGCTAGAATGCAGTGGAACGGAGTTCCGGAACCGCTTGAAAATGGTCACATGGCTAGTGGCCCTGCCCCCTGATCTTTAGACAGAGAGGAGGGGAGTTGCCATGGCGCGGAGGGCAATCTAAGCTCCCCTCTGTCTGGAGATCAGGGGGCAGGGCCACCAGCCATGTGACCATTTTCTCTGAGGGCAACCCACTGAGAGCCAAGCTACAAGTGACGCCTGACACAGTTTGGACACTTGTCAGCTTACCTCAAGTTTTGATGGGAAATGTAGGCGTCCTGGTTTTACAGCTTGGCTCTCCATTACAGCTGCAAGACCAGGATGCCTACATTTCTCATCAAAACTTAAGGGAAGCTGACAAGTGTCCAACCTGTGTCAGGCGTCACTTGTAGCTTGGCTCTGAGTTCCATCACCTCTTTCTCCAGAAAAAAAGCACTGATTATGAGGAAGGCCAGATGTGCACTGCAAGGCAGGGGGGAGCACTTAGATTTTTCAGCTGAGGTGCCAGGTCTGGCCATTCTTGGGACGCCGCACCTAATCAGCAAACTTATTACATGCAGGAGTGGTGTTCCTTTTAGGCTGTCTTAAGTTGGACTGTTGATATTCTGCAGATGCGCACCAGACTTAGCCAAAACCTCCGAGCCACAAATGCACACAAATCTGTTTCCCCTTTGCAAAACAAACCCTCATTTCCTTCACCACACCTCTAGCTTAAAAGCCAGAGTGTATGAACAGGTCACTTCATCAAGAGCCAGTATAACTGATGCCAGCAATTCCCTGTGGAGCTTTAGGACTGATGTTTATTTATTTGTCTTTTAATAAAATGTAATACTTGCCGTTTTTTCTTGATGTCTAGTGAATGAAACTGAAAAGTATATAGGTATGATAACATTACTTTAATTAAGCACAGTAACTAGTCCAAACGTTGCCGTACAATGACAGACCATCTCTTGCCAGGAAAATCCAATGATAGAGTCGTTATAAGTTAATTGCAACTTGCTCGGTTTACCTTATGGTGCCACTGACAGAGATCTCTGCTGAGCCTCACAAATTTTTACATCCCAGAATGAAAAAAGCCATAACATAGCCAATGCCATGTCTTTAAATAGGAGATTCATATGGTGAGGTCCATATGTACCTGCAGATATCATGGGATCAAGCCATGTAGTGTTCTAAAGATGATAAAACAACAGTGTAAAGTTATAAACCAAGGCCATTAGAGTACAGGCAGCCATTTTCTTCTGCCTTTCCCGGTTTCCAACCATTTGGCATCAGACTGTTGGGTATTTCTAATCAACAAGCCCCGGACTCTGGTCTGGGAGAGCCAGGTTCAAATCCTCATTCTGCCACAGGAGATTGCTGGATGTTCTTAGCCAGTCGCACCCTCTTGGCCTAACCTACCTCACAGGGTTGTTGTGAGGATAAAAATGAGGGCAGGGAAACAAGGTAAGCCACTTTGTGTCCCCATTAGGAAGAAAAATTGGGTATAAATTAAGTAAATAAATAAATCCCAGACTGCTTTGTTTTGGTTCAGTATTTGGATTTATGCTTTTGTTTGGATGCTGTGTTTTGTTTCATTTCAGTATTTGAATTTATGCTTTCGTTTGGATTTCTGCTATCTAAAGACTGTTTACTGCCCCCTGATACAAGCTGCAGTATCAGTTTTAACAATTACACCATTGAATCTCTAAATGTATATTTCGCAATCACTCATTTCTCCATTTTTGCCCCACAAACAGCATCGTAACTACAGATTGTGATGCTTGACAAATGTTTCTTTGGTGGATTCTGGTCGTTCCAAGATTAAATTGTGATTGTGTTTTCTCCCCTAGCGGACTGTTCATTACCGTTCATGACAAAGGACATGTTGCAACCATGCTGAACTCATGGCCTGAAGAGAACATAAAGGTAATGGCTCTTTTGATTCATTGCTAATGGGACACGAAGAAACCAGGAGGGAAGTCGTTCCATCCAAACTTCCAGGTGCTGAACAGGTTTCATATGTGTGGCATGTTCACAAAGCCACAAGGAATAGAAACATGATTTGAGGTGTGGCTCACTAGCGCTTTGCCTCAAAACATAGTTTTTGTGCCAAAGCTCAGTGCCAGAATATCACATCACTGTATCTCATGAGTGTCTGGCCCTTATGTGGACACCACACACCACAAAACTAGGCCACTGGAGGTTCTGCGTATTCAGAAGATTTCCTAAGTATGTATAAAAATATGACTTGGCAAATTAACCCACAAGGGGAGAAAAGCACAAAAACTGGGCTGATGAAAACTAAATATGCCTCATGAGCAAGTTGGAATGTTGAGAGCAGTTATGAGTCAGCTAAATGGAAACAATAAGGAAGAGGAGAAATCTGGGCTATGTATGATCAGGTGCATCTCCAAATGAGACAGCCCGTTCCCATGGAAACATTCCTCAAGAGTATAGAGAATCCTTGAGGGGAAGGTGGGATTTTCAAATTGTTCCCCCCATCCCATGTTTCTTTGGACCCACCCATCCTCAGTTTATGTTAGGTAATAGTCGGGTTTGTCACACTTCAATGAGACCAAGGAGAGTTCAGAATATGACTATACAGCTAAAAACAGGCCCGGTTCTCAACGGTTAAAGGTCAGGCCTAACTGTATGGAAGCTTGCCCCTCCATGTTATATTTACACTGCTCTCTTTCTTTCTGCTAGCCTACTTACTATAAAAAGAGAGAGCTCTAGAGCATATGCAAATTGCCTTTCCTGTGTTGCTTTACAATCGGAGGCAGCTTCCACACACCGGATTACAGAAATGTGCCATAACATGATGAATTGCTCTCCGTTCCTTCCATATTAAAAAATTTAAACATGCTTACGATGCTACCTGTATGTTGTCTGCTATAGCAGCCAGATTTTACCCGCGTGAAGTACCAGCATCTGTCTGTTGAACCGTTATTGTTTAACTGCAAGAAGTGGCTCTTCTTAAGTTTTGCAAATTGCTCAGTTTGGACAACAATGAAAAATGTTTAGGCATCTCAGCAAAATCAAGCTAAGTGTAACCATGTGGGAGCCTAAACCATCGGCTCCATGGCTAGAATTGTCTGTGTCCAATTGAATTTGCTTTGGTTGCATCAACATTTAACATCAGAGTGTGAGGTCCTTTGTTTTCTGCAGTCCCGGGCTTGCTAAGATTCCTGATTCATTTACTGTAACCATCTGGCCCAGGACTGCCATGGGGGACCACAGTCTGGTTCAAAAGTGTACAAAGGCATACCAGGTTAGAAATCGGAAATCGGAACTCCCGGGCCAGAAGGCAAGTAGGAAGATCAAATTCTGGGTTGAGAATAGGTCTCACAGTGGTCACTGGGGCAGAGAGGTTAAACGAGAAGAGTTGCTAGTAAAATTGCAAAATTGTTGGACATACTGGCTTAGCTGCTGGAATGGACTGTCTCCCCCTGCTTCCCTCCACACACATTTCAGTATTCAAATTCAGAGGCTTGGATCCAGCACAATGCGTCTGTGGACAAAAGGATTTCTCCTTGCTGAGCGTGATTCCCTTCCTGTGAATGACCCTCTAAATGCTGTTCCAGAGGAATCCCCTAGGGAAATCAATTTATATATTAACTTATTTAAAACATTTATTAGCCACTTTTTTACCTTATGGCGCTCAAGGCAGCTTAGCAACAAACATACAAATACATAAGAACAAATCTTAATTTAACGCCTTAATTTAAAACTACCAGTAAGTTGAAAAACGAATCAGATGTTCTAAATAAAACCATCTGCAGCTGCCTCCTAAAGATTGAGAGTAAGGGGGACAGGTGCACCTCCCCGTTCCATAATCGTGGGGCTGCCACCGAAAAGGCCCCCTTTCGTGTATGATCTTCTTTGGTGGATGGTACAGTCAGGAGGCCCCTCCTGTGATCTTAACTCCCAGGCAGGAACATATGGGAGAAGATGGTCCTTCAGATGCCCCAGTCCCAAGCCGTGTAGGGCTTTAAAGGAAAAAACCCATCACCTTGAACTGGGCTTGGGAGCAGATAAGAAGCCAGTGTAGTTGCTGTAGTATCGGGGTCACATGTTCCCAGTAACTGGCCCCAATCAGCAGCCTAGCTGCAGCACCCAAAGTCTTCAAGGGTAGCACTTACGGCAGCAACAGGAAAGGAGAGGCAAGAAATTCACGTTCGGTGGACGGAAATCCTTCCACCCACACAAAAGCTCAGCTTGATCCAAGTACTGTCAATTGCTGATTAGGAAATGGTGTTAAAGTTTCCTTACAGTGATGTGAATTACGATATCAAAATAGATATAGGAGCTGCTTATTTAAACAGTCCGGAAAGGGCTAGAATTTGCACATGCAGGAAGTTTTAAGACCGTTGGAGTGGATGTCAGCAGGTCACCTTAATGGTGGAAGAAGGTTCGAGTGGAAACCTCTACGTGATTTGCTGGAGACGGGATTGCCCCTTATATGCGTGAAATTGACAGTCTTGGGGTGGGAGGTGGGGTTATCCTGGTTGGCGTCGTGAGAGATCGATCTCAGGGCCCTGGAAGGCCAAGTTATGGCCCTACACACTTTGATCATTCATCATGGCCTGGGTGTGAGGGATCCCCAAGAAGAATTGAATGAGTCCTTGATTAGAGCCAGTTTGTAGTGGTCAAGAGCGGCAGGACTCTAATCTGGAGAACCGGGTTTGATTCCCCACTCCTCCGCTTGAAGCCTTGGGTCAATCACAGCTTTTCCAGAGCTCTCTCAGCCCCTCTCACCCACCTCACAGGGTGATGGTTGTGAGGATTATAATAACACACTTTGTAAACTGCTCTGAGTGGGCATTAAGTTGTCCTGAAGGACGGTATATAAATCAAATGTTGTTGTTGTTACTATTATTATTATTGTGTATATCTGTGTTTCCATGGGAACGGGCTGTCTCATCTGGAGATGGACCTGATCATACATAGCCTAGGTTTTATTTACTTTATTTGTACCTCACCTTTCTCTCCAATGGGAGTCCGAAGCAGCTCCCATCATTCTCCTCTCCATTTGATCATGATCCCCTGGTTTCATAGAAGAGGGAG
This sequence comes from Eublepharis macularius, assembly GCF_028583425.1. NCBI lineage: Eukaryota > Metazoa > Chordata > Lepidosauria > Squamata > Eublepharidae > Eublepharis > Eublepharis macularius. The sequence continues at coordinate 173,296,907 of NC_072792.1, forward strand.
CCTTCCTGCGCGTCTGATGTCAGAGGGCTCTGGGATCTAGGGAAGATTTGGAAGTTGTGGCTCCAGACAGGGATGGGATGTGCAAGTGACCCCCCCTCCGAAAAAGGAGAAAAGGTTCCAAAAGCAGATTGGATGGATGTATTTATAAGGAAGGGAACATGTACCAGTCCCCCTTAACTTGAAGTTTCTCTGCTACACACTGACTGGAAATATCTGGGTCACAGTTGGCTGTTTAAGCTCATCATGCAGTTTGGCTTTTAGCTTCGAGTGGACCAAGAGACTATCCCCTGACCTGATTCGTTGTAATCAGGAAAGTTCCGATGGACAAAAACAGTGTTGGATTTGCTGGGTGTATAACAAGAACAATGGGAAACAGATGCACACCAGAGCTAGCCAGCAACTGCAACCACAAATATACACAAACCCTCTTTTTCTGTGTCGACAATATCTTTCCTCTACTCCCGCCCATCACGCAAAGAGGTATCCATAGATAAATTATGGAAAATTCATCTTAGTTGAAGAAAAAAAAACATTGATGAGACCTGGAGGAGAAGAAAATAACTGATTCCTTTGGGGCGCTCGTTGTTTTACTGTGAACAGCAACGCCTATTTATCTCCATCCAAAGCCATATGGCGTGAGTTTCAATCCTCTTACGATTTCCCCTTTAATCATCTGAAATATGTTAAGAATATTTTTAAAATAAATTCCTTTTGTACTGGATGGTGAAAAGATTCCATATGATGTCTGTTATTCCGCTGCCAAGTCAACGGATCTTTCTCAGGGCACACGCAGACGTGAGAAAGACCACAGAGCTCTATCCATTGGTGAAAGGTGAATTGTGTGGACAGCCAGCCATGATTCAGACCACGGCCATGCAGGAAGGGGAGAGGGAATTTAACCCTTCAGTTCCTACAGCCCCATCTGGGATTGCAGTCTCATGTACAATTTATCTTTTCCAGCATGACAAAGCTCCTTCGTCCTGGTCGGTCTGTACCCTTGTTCTCCTCCCCCCGTTCCTCAATTCTGCTGCAATATTTTGTCATCTTTTTCTGTGATTTTTTTCCCCTGGATGTGTACACACACTAGCCCGGTGCACACAACAGTGTGACAGTGTGCACAGAGTGGGAGTGAGAAGCTTGCCCTGTCTTCATATGTCTTCTGGTCTCCTGCAGGGGTACCCATGCAGAGAAAGGGGCTGCATGAACTCTCCCTCCCTGTGATCCACAGTGCTGGTCTGGGAACGTCACTGGTTGCAGGGAGGGAAAGTTGGCACGGCCACTTCTTCTGCATGGTCATCTCTGCAGATGACCAAGTGATCACAGAGAAGCAGGGCCAGCCCAGTCACTTCTGTCCTCCTCCCTGCCAGGTTAATGAGGATTCAGGGCTGTTATGTACACTGGTCTACAATCTCCTCGTATCCCCTTTTTCAGTTCCCTCAGGAGGATCAATGGGTGAATGTAGATCCTTTTTTAAGAAGGACTTGTGTACGTGCCAGATTAAGTCCCAGAACTGGGGGTGGGGGGTGGTTTGCAGGGCACCTGCCAAGGTCCATTTCCTAGCACAGGCTCACACCTAACCCCTGGGCACTTCCTGCTTCTCCACTTTTAAGTCATTTTGGAATTAACTGCCCTCTTTGCCTGTGTGAGCAGAGTTGACACTAGAGTGCCAGGCTAGAAGCTGGGAGACTAAGAGCCAAGCCACAAGTGACGTCTTACACAGGTTGGACACTTGTCAGCTTCCCTCAAGTTTTAATGGGAAATGTAGGCGTCCTGGTTTTACAGATTGGCTTTCCATTACAGCTGCAAGACCAGGATGCCAAAACTTGAGGGAAGCTGACAAGTGTCCAACCTGTGTCAGGCGTCACTTGTAGCTTGGCTCTCAGGTTCGAATTAGGATTGTCAGGTCCCTCAGAGGCCAGACCCGTTGGCAGAGTATCTACACAACAGTAATCCTGCAAAATGATTAAAGAAGAAAGGAAGTTTATTTAGGAACTAACATACTGGATAGTGAAGCGCATAGAGATAGACGTCTAGCTATCTAGTTGACTAAGAGCGAGAGATTCCGAGAAGAAGCAGGATATTGCCCTGAGAGTACCAGTCTGGAGACAAGACAAGGAAATGACGCTAAGGACCAAGCTACACGTGACGAGTGACACTTGAACAGCCAGTAAACGATGCGATCGAGTGGAGCGCAAGTGAACAGGGAGGAATGCATGTGAGTCTGTTCACTTGCCGTTCAAGTATCATTCGTCACTTCGTAGCTTGGCCCTCATTAGAAAGAGAGGGGCTGTTCTCTTATCGGACTTGCCCTTGCTGCTCCTTGTAGAGTCATCTTCTCTTTCTCTTTGTATACCAGATATGGTTTCTTCCAACAAAACTGAGGCGGGAGGGGTGGTGGGATGGGGGTGCGGCAGGGTACTTAACGTCTCACACACACTGCCCCCATCATGCCCCCCAAAAAGGAGCTGTAGGTCACTCCAGTGTGCAATTCATTAATTTATTTTTATATTTATTTTATTTATATGTTCAATTTATAACCTGCCCTCCTCACAAATGGGGTGGTTTTTAGTGAATTGCCCCCCATCTTGACCCATAGCTTCCCTATCATGCCAGGAAGTGACCTCATTTTCTGGCACAACAGGGGAGCTTGCATGCTCTCCATGTGCATGCTCTCCTCCCCCGCCCCGCCCCCCAGGCTTCCTCTTGCCAGCAGGTAAGTGGAGGCAGGAGGCAGGGGTTGGAGGATAGTCCCCTCATTTGAATCCCCACTCCGCCATGGAAGCTCGCGGGGTGACCTTGGGTCAGTCACACCTCTCAGCCTAACCTACCTCATAGAACGTCTCTGAGAGTAAAATGGAGGAGAGGGGAGTGATGGGAGCCACTTCGATACCCCATCAAGGAGAGAGAGGAGTTATAAATAAAGTAAAATTAATAAATAATTTTATTAATTACCAGTAGTGGTTTTGAGTTACTGTCATTGGAATAATCTAGCTGTTTTAGTTAAGAATGTAACATCCCCTAGAATTTCTGACCAGCGTTTTGCCACGTGTGTTTCTCTCAATGTGCTGCTTCTAAAGACACAAACCCTTTAAATGATGTGTTTTATGCAGCTTCCGTGCTGGGTCAGCGAGCTGAAGGCGGTGTGATGGTAGTGTGTGGAGCTCCATTGATTCCCATCATGAAGCGATAACCAGCGTGGTTTAGTAGCTAGATCATTGGATTAGGTCCAGATTCTTACCCTTCAGTGGAAGCTTCCTGGGTAATTTTGGGCTCTCAGCCTAACCTCCCTCACAGGGTTGTTGTTGTGAGGATAAAACGGAGGGAAGGAGAACAATGTAATCCACTTTAGATTCCCATCGGTGAGAAAAGCGAGATATACATTAGTTTGGTGGACACTGTGTTCTGAAAATCCAGGCTGTATATGGGAGAGGGCGGTGGATACTTAGCAGGAAATGTGCTTGGCATGTGCTCAGAAAACCCTCTGTTGTATTTTTGGTGGGTGTCAGCCTTGGTTTTTAAAACAGATGCCGATGTTCACATTCTTTACTACCCTTTAGCTCCAGCTTGGTCTCTAGCCCTGTTGCCGTATTATAGTGAATTCACGTACAATCTGAGTAGCATGTACATTTGATTTTTCTTTGTGCGTTGAGTAATTCTCCTGTTACATTCCACACATCTAAATGGGTAATTGAAATGGCACCTTTTCCCCAGTTCCATTTGCAAAGTCAACACACTGTGATTCTTTCTTACAGATGTTACACACACACACATGCAGGATGTTGCATGCGTTCACTGTAACGTGAGAACAGGGCTACTGTCTGTCCTTCCTGTTTGCGGCCCAATTCGAACATTCTCTGCGAAATGTGGCCACCACCCAAATTGCTTCCATTCGCTTAAGGCCGTTCCACTCAACTGTAGGAGCTCACCATGTCCTTAAAACAGTTTCCATTCATTTCATTGGGGTTGCCTGGTGGATTGAACCCTAACCATAGACCTAGAATTTAACTGTGTGAAACCATCCTGGTTTAAATCCACCAAGTACTCCACTTCAATGAAGAAAGGGGACTTCACAGGAACAGTTTTCTTTTTTTTAAATGAGGTTTTGTCGTGTGTTGTACAAGGTATTAAATTGCAATCCTAAAGCTTGTCGCGCTGCCTGAAAGATAAGGGGAACTAAATTTCTTAAAATATATGTGAAGTCTAAAGCTATTTTGAATCCGTGTTTTATTCTTCCTGTATGTTACAAAAACAGGAGTCACTCATTTCCAAAACTGCCAGCTTCAACCAATAAAGCCACTTCCTTGAAGTCACAATTAGTTCTCTTTCCTTTCCAGCCCTTAAGTGCATCCACTGTGTCCTTCCTGCATTTCAGAGTCTGACAAGGAAGTGTGTCCCTCCCTGTCTTGCTGACTTCCTACCCACCTATTTCCTTATTTATTCGTCTTTTCTTGGGCTGCAGCCAAGCAATAATTTTTAAAAGGGTGGAAATTTGTTTTGAGAGATGCATAACCCCCAGTGGTATACACGGTCTTCAATCCCATTACCGTTTTAATGCCATGATATTTGCTACCTTAGGGACCCAGTTTGGAAGTAAATGCAGCATATAATGTTTTAAATAAATTAATAAATAAATAAATAAATAGCTGCTGGTGGCCAAACAGGTTTTGCAGGGGTTTCTAAATTAAATCTACCAAAACTGTTTACTGGAGAAGAAAGTGGGCAAAGTGTACACACCATGATCCCCCTTTGAATACGCCTTCAGCTCTGCAGAAAAGTTATTGTGTCTTCATCTCCAGCTTCTTCGTTGCTTGGCCCTACAAGACACTCCTTTTCTTTCATCATTTCAAACCCCTCATCCAGATCTTCTTGGAAGAAGGCTAAAATTTCATACATGATAAATCAAATCGAATGCTTGGTCAGTCACCAGTTTTTGTCCCTCCTGGCTTTTTGTTTTGTTTTGTTTGCAATACCATATGTGTGCAGACATTGAGATTATTGGGGGGGGGACTACCTCAGAACTAGGGGGCCCTAGATCCTTTCCAGTCTGGGTTTCGCCCGGGACATGGGGTGGAGACACTGCCGGTCGCCCTCACAGACGATCTCCTCAGACACCTGGATCAAGGTGGATTGGTGCTGCTGATTGTATTAGATCTTTCAGCGGCATTCAATACAGTCGATCTTTTGACCCCACCGCCTTGCCGACATGGGAATTCAGGGGACAGCACTACAGTGGCTTTTCTCCTTTCTTCACGGTCGGGGACAGAGGGTGGCGCTAGGAGACAAGTTATCGTCCCGTCAGCCACTAGTATGTGGTGTGCCGCAGGGGGTGATACTCTCCCCTTTGCTGTTTAACAGCTATATGCGCCCCCTTGCCCAGTTGGTGTGGAGTTTCAGGCTTGGGTGCCACCAATATGCAGATGACACCCAGCCATATCTGATGATAGACAGCCGGCCTGGATCTGTCCCAGATGTCCTGGAGCATGCTTTTGAAGCCGTGGCTGGATGGTTGAGACAAAGCTGGCTGAAGCTAAACCCTGCGAAGACAGAGATCCTGTACTTGAGTCACGGAAACGTGGATTTGGGACCCTGGCTTCCTGCACGCGATGGGGCGGTGCTTACACCAGCCCCGAGAGTCAGGAGCCTGGGGGTGATCGGCGTATCTGCAGGACCGCCTCTCCCCATATGAACCCCAGAGGACCCTCCGTTCTAGTGAGAAACATCTGTTAAAGGTCCCTGGCCCCAGGGAGGCCCACCTGGCATAAACCAGGGCCAGGGCCTTTTCGGTCCTGGCCCCAGCCTGGTGGAACGCTCTGTCTGAAGAGACCAAGGCCCGCCAAGATTTGTTGTCTTTTTGCCGGGCCTGCAAGATGGAGCTGTTCCGCCAGGCATATGGGCGGTGCTAGGCGGAGCCCCCCTGGCCGGTTGATGATGGATTAGGCCCTCCCCAGCACCAATGCTCCGGTTTTAAAAACTCTTTTACTGCAAAGATGCTCTGAAGTTGATTTAAATCTGATCAGTGGACTTCTGCGCTGCTATGTTGATGTTTATATTTATACTTGTATTTTAACTGTGTAAATTTGGGTGTTTTTAGTATTGTTAATTTATAATATAATTTTTAACAATATTATTATAAATTTATAATTAATTTTAATTAATTACTAATTTAATTATTAATTATAAATTTAGTTATTAATTAAATCTATAATGACTGTTTTATATATTTTAACCTTTATGTATTTGTAATCCACCCTGAGCCTGCTGGAAATGTGGGGAGGGTGGAATAAAAGTTAAAAAAAAAAAACTAAGATGTGAGGGGGGGGTGTATTTTTATTAAAACAGAAAAGGGGATACAGAAAAAAAAGAGAGGAACAAAGGAAGGGGACAAGAAAAGCAAATACAAAGCTGCGTGCTACAAGGATGATCAAATTACAGAGTACACAAACCTTTAAAAATATTAGAATAATAATACTAAATTTTTTTCTTTAAATCTAGTGGAATCCTAAAGGATAATTGTGGCTGGCACCACTGTACAGATTTACCCATTCAAGTGGAGGCCAGTGGCTGTTTTCCCATGGCATTTTTGCCCACATGGGGAGCAGAAAGTCCCCACGGTAAAAGGGCGCATCCAGACAATGTCACGCCTCATTTTGTTGGGCTCCCATTATTTTCCCCTTTATGCCAGGGAAAACATAGACCTCATTTGCTTTGAGGTAAAGGGGAGACTGTGAGGTAACTCTGGGTTGAACATCCACGTGAATGCTCCCCCATAGTTACCACAGGGAGGGAGCAGAGCTAAGCTCCATATTGTTTGCATTTTCTTTTGGACTTATAAAGGGCTTTTTTCGTCTCTACTGAGCTACATTGTAGTAATATGGTGCCCATGAGAAAAGGAAAAAAGATCCCTCTAAAGGAGACGGACAAAAGTCTGGTGGGGGCTTGGGTGGGGGAGTTGTCTTAGTGACTGTATGGATGTCAGCCAACCAGCGCCAACCACAGCTTGCTTTTGCTAAAAATTTACAGAATCAGTCTTTCAGGACTAGACTGTGGAGAGGAAAAGTTCACGTTTGTATTCGATGCAATGATGTGGTTTCTGAACAGGTTTCTCTGATCTCCAAAGAGAGTTGGCAACTCTCCTGGAGGAAAAAGAAATGTGATTCCTTTAATAGAGGTCTAATGTGTGCGAATGGGCCGCACAAGCTTTCTGTTAAATAACATCGTATTAAGCCACTCTTAAAGAGACAGGACCTTTTTCCCTCCAGAAACCTTATCTACAAATCTTACATCTGTCTTTATGCTGATTTTACTGAGCTGCGTGCAATGCCTCTCCCCGTAACCAACTCCTCTGTTTGTTTGCAGGCAGTTGTGGTGACAGATGGAGAGAGAATTCTAGGTTTGGGGGACCTCGGGAGTTACGGCATGGGGATCCCAGTAGGAAAACTTGCTCTCTACACTGCTTGTGGTGGCGTTCACCCCCAGCAGTGCCTTCCTGTCCTGCTAGACGTTGGCACAGACAACGAGGTGAGAGACAACCTGTTGATTTTCTCTCTGTTTTATCTAGGGCCTTGAAGTATACATGTAACTAAGGAATGGGTGTTATTTACTGTGTACAAATATTCATATTTCTGGATCTTGGGACTGTAAAATTGTGAAGCTTGACTTGCACACGTTTAATTTGCTGCCCCCGCAAAACAAACGCACACTAACGACATCAAACCCTGTCACAGCAAAGATGCCCGTAGAATAAATAGTTCCAGGTGCCCTCTTCTTGCTACTGTTAGCCCTGGAAGGGGAAACAAGCCAAGGGCTGTTTCCACACACTCTTAAAGGGACGGCCCACTTAGGGAATCCTGGCGTCTTGTCCCCAGGAATCTGTGTGGCTTCATTTGCAAAACGGCTGTGAGCCATTTGCTTTCTGTATGGCTTGTTTTTTCGGCACACTTTTTGGGGAATGCGGAAAGTGTGTTCCCAGAAAAGGCGCCAAAGAAATGGAACCCAAACGGCCCACGGCCATTTTGCAAACGGAGCTGTGTGGATTCCACCACCAGCGTTCATTGAGTGGGCTGTCCCTTTAAGAGCATGTGGAAATGGCTATGCACCTATTCTTGGCCCGTCTTTTTTCCCATTTATTGCTAATAGCAGCACAGAAAGACGGTTTCAGCAGACAAAACTGTGCCGGAAGGATCAACCACAACCCCCTTTCATATTCCTGCATATCTCCAGTCTGAATCAGGGGCCCCACAAATTTTGATTTTTAAAATTCCGGAGGATCCAATCACAGATCTCACCCAATTTAATCTTCAGTGTCGTGAGTTTTCCAGGGGAGATGGAGTGTTTTGCATTTACTGAAGCTCTGCTTTCAAAAACACTGTGTTGTACCCCCCCCCATTATCATTTAGGAATCACTATGCACTCTCTAGACCAAAATACCCTCATTTAGAGAGTCCTCACATTTTGTAGGCTAGCAAGATTTGGGGCTAGTAGCACTGTAGAGCTTCATCTCTAAGACCCAAATCTTGCTCTTTTACTACAGACCAACCATGACGCCCCACCTGAAACTATTTTGTAGGCTGTTAATGCCCTGCAGAAACCGGAATAAGGTCTGAACAGCAATGGGGAGGGGGAATGTTTACACTGTTGGTTTTACCTCTGTTGAACCGACTGTCTTCAAAACAGGTTGTCTCCAGCCAGGGACAGTTTTTAAAATTAGGTTGGAACCAGGGATGTGTGTGACAATCAGAGATACCTGAGAAGTATGAATGGTTGTCTGAATCTGCCCCCCCCCCCCGTTTCTCTCAAAGACACAAGTGACCATTGTCATGCGGCTGGGAACTCTGTCAGCTCGTACAAACCGCTTTGGTGTCTGGAGTATTTCAGCAGGTATTGTGAGAGCAGATAAGTGCTGGACCTCCTCCCGTTGGAAACCGCAGTTGTGCTACTGCCAGCGAGAGACGAGGGGTCATTCCATCTTTCAGCACGATAAGTCGAGTTTAAAAGATCCTGGCTGGGAAGATACAGATTTTACTTTTCCTGTGATAATCACAAGGAAACCGACACATTCCCGTGCCTGTTTGGAGGAGATTATATTTCGGCAAATGGAGAATCCCCAGCGGGTGGCTTGAGCCTAATTAATTTCAATGTTTTGTCAGATCACACACTTAAATGCTTGTGATAATCATACTAGAGGATTGCATCTGTTGGCACTTTTCTGCCTTATGACTCAGAAGAGATACGATCCAGCAGTTTTAGACCATGCCAGAAGGGACATCTGCAAAGATTTTTCTTTATTCTCTTTGGTCAGTAAATATCTTGTAGCTGTTTGCCAAGTTTAGTCAACAGAACGCTTTCTTTTTTTTAAAAAAAAATGCTTTTTTTTTCTGCTGACAACTTAATACAGGATGACACCAGTAAAAGATTTTTTTTTTAGATGGAGCAGCTTATAGGGCATTTTCTCAACTAGCACAAAGAGCAATTTCATGCACCTTAGAAGATTGTATGTAAAGTAGCTGTGGGATGTTGTTGGTTTTGCCGCAAAGGTAAAGCTGATTGCTTTCAGGTATGTTGGTGATTCTTTAGAGCTTGTAACTTTTGGAAAATGCTAGCCAAAACATGTTAAATATTCAGTTATCAATGGACATACTTCCTTAATTATGTACAGCATGTACATAAGAGCCACATTCCGGCCACGTTTTCTTACATCTCTGGCATGAGCCCTGCACTTCAGGGAGGCTTGCAACTTACCCATTCCTCTGGCAGTGGCTGTTTCAAAGAGGGAACCACCTGCCACAAGGTATAGATGGAACTCTCTGTCTATGGCAGTGATGCTCTGTATTCTTGGTGTTGGGGGAGGGGGCAATCAGCGGGAGGGCTTCTAGTGTCCCTTCCCCACTGGCAGACCTCCTGAGGACATATGGTTTTTTGGCCACTGTGTGACACAGAGTGTTGGACTGGATAGGCCATTGGCCTGATCCAACATGGCTTCTCTTATGTTCTTCTGCCAACCATATTCCTCACCAGGCAAGGACCTCTCCCAGTTTCCTGGAACATGGGTCAGGTGTCACATTGGGGATCAGTGCTCATGTGGCTCCAGCGACACTGTGTGGATATCACTGGAGTGTTAGACTAGGTTCTGGGGGTTCAAATCCCAAGTATGTTATGAAAGCTCAGTGGGTGACTTTGGGCCGGTCACTCTTTCTCAGCCTGATCTTCTTCGTAGCATTGTTGTTGTAAAGATAAAATGGAGGAGGGGAGGAAAATGTCTGCCTCTTTGGGTCACCCCTGGGGAATCAAGCCAGGTAGAATTACTGAAATTGGCAAACCTTGCCCCTGAAAAATACGTTCTGTGGAAAAATATTCTGGGTTTTCAGTATTAAAAACTCATAAAGAGACTAAGAGCCAAGCTACAAGTGACGCCTGGCACAGGTTGGACACTTGTCAGCTTCCCTCAAGTTTTGATGGGAAATGTAGGCGTCCTGGTCTTGCAGCTGTAATGGAGAGCCAAGCTGTAAAACCAGGATGCTTACATTTCCCATCAAAACTTGAGGGAAGCTGACACGTGTCCAACCTGTGTCAGGCGTCACTTGTAGCTTGGCTCTCATCAGAAATAAAGCCACTCTATTCTCTGCCTTGCAGATAAGTCGCAGAATAGCTGAAAATTTGTCCATGTACAAATAACCAGTACAAATTAGCTCCCCAACAGCATAAAAATACAATATCCAATACACAGCACAGCTGTCACAGCCACAACGCGATGGAACAGAAAAGTGCTAAAATCAGATTTGCACGCTTCCATGAGCTATCTACAGATAACATGGGAGAGTAAAAATGGTTTTGCTTGGTGCCTAAAGCTCATCAGTTTTTGTACCTGGTGTGAAGAAAAGGTGCCATGGTCAAGAAGACCCGGTCCCTGATTGCCACTTACTTTAAATGCTGCAGGTGTATTGAGCAGAACATCTGAAGAAAAGCTTAGCTGTGGAGCAGGTTCATATGAGCGCATCTGGTGTCTGTGACAACTGATAATCATTCAAGCAGCTGCCAGAAAAGTATGTTTCGATGCCATGCTGAAATTGACTTGCAGAAATCTTGGCATCCAAATCGAGATGGATGTAATCCATTTGATCGGCAAAGTGCCCTGCTAATAACTCATAGAATAGCTGCACGGTTTGTCCGTGTCGAGTAATTGGAAAACCCAACTCCTTAGAAAGAGGAAGGATTCTTAAAAAGTGGGTGCCAGCATTCCTTGTGAAGTTAAGAGTTTTATCAGGAGTCATAAGTAAAACTTTTTAACATAAAGCCAAGTCTGGCATCATACATAATGAAGCAACTTTCTTTAATCAATTGGGCACGGGCACATTTCACTGAAGAATTTGGAAGGGAAGTCTTCTGTTATTTAGATTTTGATTCTTAGAAAATAATGGAGGTCCTTTTGGATTTTTTTTCTGTTCATGCTTATGGTCTGGATTAAAAATAACCATAAAATGAAATATTTGAGACAGTCTAGTCCTCAAACATTACCAGCCCATTAAAAAATTATCATATCGCTCATCCATATACAGCTAAGAGGTCAACTGCAACCTGAAAAGAGCCAACTGTTATAAAACTTCCCTAACTGGGCACTTATTTCCACTCACCATAGGCGACTATTTACAGGACTGTTAAAACACTATTTACTTGCCACGCAAGTGGCTAATCACAAGCCTGGTTTAAAGACTTGATCCAGTGAAAGGTCTGAGAATACTTGAGGCTGTAACCCTGTTGAAGCCTATCCATAAAGATTTGAGTTAGGGGTGGTGAGAGATGACTACGGAGGGATATTATAAAGGTTCATAAAACGATGTGTGGTGTGGAGAAAGCGGAGAGAAAGAGAACTTTTTCTCTTTTTCCCAAAATACTGAAACTTGGAAGCACCCAATGACTAGTAAGAGCTGCTGTAGCATAGTGGTTAAGTGGTTGGGCTGTGAATCAGCACTCTGCTGGTTCGAATTGCACTACTGCCATGAGCTCAGCAAGTGGCCTTGAGTAAGCCACTCCTCTAGCCCCAGCTCCTCAACTGTATTGTGTAGATAATAATAACACTGACCTTATTCAGCAGCATATAGCCACAGTTGTTGTTGCTGTTGTTGTTGTTACCACTACTACTACTGTTTTGTGGATTAACACAGCCTAAATGGCAACAGAAGGAAAGTCTAGTTCAGTCAGACAATCTGTGTGGAAGACTGAGAGCCAAGCTACAAGTGACGAATGACACTTGAATGGCAAGTGAACAGACTCACATGTATTCCTCCCTGTTCACTTGCATGATCAAGTGGAGTGCAAGTGAACATGTGAGTCTGTTCACTTGCCATTCAAGTGTCATTCATCACTTGTAGCTTGGCCCTGAGTTTGTCCATGTGGGTGAGAGTGCATAATTATCAGGGGGAGGTGGCTGTGACTTTCCTGCATTTTACAGGGGGTTGGACTAGATGACCCTTGGGACCCCTCCCGGCTTTGTTTTTCTATAATAAGCTGTAGAATGAGGATAAGCAAAAGAACGTACACAGCCTGTGGGACTCACTGACACAGGATGTGGCGATGGCCAACAGCTTAGATGCCTTTAAAAAGAGATTTGGCCATTTCATGGAGGAGAGATCCATCAGTGATTGTTAGCTAAATGGAGCCTTCTCATTGAGAGGCAGTGTATCTGCTTGGAGACTGTCTGGGGACATGTGAGCGGACATTGTAGGAAGCAGGATGCTGGACTTAGATGGACTATTGGACTGATCCAGCACAGTTCTTTTTATGTGCTAACACTATACAGGTCTAAGACCTAACTTGTACCGAGTTAAGAGATCAGGGGGCCCCCATGTAAGAACTCTGAATTTCCCCAGGAAGAGTAGAAAATAATCATAAATCAATAAATGCCCCTCATTTCTAAATTAGATCAGTGTATCACCACCATTAGACTCAAGGTAGGTAGCCGTGTTGGTCTGTCTGTCGCTGTAGGGCTCCAGTAGCTCCTATAAGACTAACGAAATTTGTGGTAGGGTATCAGCTTTTGTGAGTCACAGCTCAGTTCTTCAGGTAATCTGTGACTTACGAAAGCTCATACCCTAGAACAAATGTTATTAGTCTTATAGGTGCTTCTGGACTCTTGCTCTTTTCTACCACCATTAGAATGTGCATTTAAGTTTGGCTTTCTGTAATAATTATAAAGTTCTTTGCAATGTCCAGTCTTAATCTTAACAGCACTGAGCATTGACCCAGCCGTAGAGGCAGACACAGGGACCAGATGCAGCCGTAGAGGCAGACACAGGGACAAGATGCAGACCCAGGGACCAGAGAGACAGCTAGCTAGCTGCTCTTTAGGAAGATTGTCTGCCCTCCTTTTCAACCAGGGAGGCAGGAGACTGTAAGCTCCTTCCTTTGCCGGTGCCAGAAATGTCGCTATAAAACGTTTTTTACCTCTGCAAAAACATCGCCGTGGCACAATAGAGAGAAGCTTGAGTCATAATCTAAGGAATTCCCTTCCTAGTGAAGGAACACAGCTGTATCCCTGCAGTTTTGAAAAAGAAACAGTGAGAGGTGAGGCAGTGTGTGTGTGTGTACACAGCGACTGTGCAGCTTCGGAAGTGTCGCAGGACAATAGGTCAATCGCTGGGATGTCCCTGTGCCTCTTGTTTTCGATCCCGGTGATGCAGCCACCGCTTCCCTCCAGGGTGAGAACAGAATCTTTTCCCGCTTGCTCATTACAGTCAACACACCTGTTTAAATTTCCATCCCAGGGAGCCAGCAGCCAATTTCCCGCCAGGCTAGACTGGCACTTTTGGAAACATACTTTCCTGTGAGTCATCGGAAAGGACTGCTGTTCCCGACTGGAATCATCACGGCGGCTGGGATGGAAAATAATTTTTCAACCAGCTGAGGACAGAGGTGCATAGATGGGGTCTGCAGAACGAGGTCTAAAAGTGACAGCTTGTTAAACAAAATCATCTAAGATGTTCCTTCCCCCCACCCGCACCATCAAATTACAGCACTCCAAAGCTGACATCTCGCTGATGCTTCTTTAACCATTGATTTTGGTTTTGGAGAGCAGCTCTGGGCATTATGAAGAAATGCTTTCAGTAGCAGCAGCAGTCTTATAATGAGGTGAGGTGATGTGGGGGCCACTTCTGCCACCACCATCTCGCCATCAACAAAATATTATACGTGATTCGGGGGTCTCCCTCCCAACTCAAACACATGCAACGTCCAGGAACTATCGTTCTCAAATGCTGCAGGCTCAATTTCTGTTTATGAATACAGTGCAAAGGTCTTGTCCCATTTTCCCAAGCAATGAGGAACCCCAGAGCAGGGCAAACAAAGCCCACCAGGGTCATTTCAGCTCTGGAAAACGGTACGGGAGGGAAGGTTGAAGGCCCTCGTCTACCAACACTGCACTTATGAGCAGAAATTAAGAGTCTCTCCAGACGAGACACCTGGGCGCATGTTCGTCAAGTGTCGGGAGACGCAATGTTAGCCGAGAAGAGTACTTGTAAATGACAGAGCCGGTGGAGATTACACCGGAGGGGACGGATTCTCTCACAGCCCTCCACCGCCGCTGGCGTCTTCCCTTCCGGAGCCTTTGCCCTGCCACTCTCTCTGCTTAAAACTTCGAATTAACCGAGCCTCGGCAGGACAAAGGCTTCGGAAGGGGAGACGCCAGAGGCAGCGGAGGGCTGTGAGAGAATCTGTCCCCACCAGAGCAATCTCTGCTGGCTCTGTCATTTAAAACTACCCTTCCCGGCTAACATTGCGTCTCCTGACACATGAAGGACACGTGTCAAAAGTATTCTGTAGAGAGACTCTAACTAGCAGCCCTTGGGAATGACAGTTCCCAGATTATGCATTCTGTGAGTCAGGTCAGGGAGATCCTCAACCCAACTTGGGTCACACATAACTTTTAGCTGAGCCCCATCCCTCCTGCTCAGGTTACAGGGCCGGTAACACTCCTTCCTTTCTGGCTCCCCAGGTGTCTTGAAATACAGCACAACATGCCATATTTGTCCAATAGGCAAATATGCGCAAGTGCAGTTTGCCATGCTGTGTTTCAAGGCACCTGAGGAAGGAGGAGCGAAGGAGGGTTATGTCTTCTAGCAAGTACATCTGGAAACTGGAATGACGCTCAGAAACAGTGGAAACTTGAGGAGTGCAAGTTCCAGGTGAGTAGCCATGTTGGTCTGTAGTAGATGAACAAGATTCGGGTCCAGGAACACCTTAAAGACCAACTAGATTTCCAGGGTATCAGTTTTCAAGAGTCAAAGCTCCCTTCATCAGATACAAGGAATGGGAAAAGGAAGGAATCCCCAGGAAGGAATTCCCAGGCAGAGAGTGGGAAGGGTATTGTAAATTAGAGTGTCAGGAAGCTAGCTATAATACATGTTATAATTAGCTTGATAGAGCAGGGCTGTAAAGTGCAGAAAATTATTATCTGTAGCACGAGAAAGAACTTGTGTCCCAATTCAGCCTTGGGAGATCCATTGTTCCAAATTTGCAAATAAACTCAATTTCGGCAATCTCCCGTTGTCATGTTCCCTTGAAGTTCCTCTGCTCAAAAACTGCGACTCTTAGGTCAGCAATGGAACATCCTGACAGATTGAAATGTTTTCCCACTGGATTTTGAATCAGATTTATGTTCATTTATTCTTTTGCAAAGGGACTGACCGGTTTGCCCAATGTAGAGAATTGAAGGGCATTGCTGATGCTTGATGGAGTATCTAACGTTGGATGATGAACAAGTGATTAAGTCTAAGATGGTATAGCTGGTGCTGTTAAGACCAGTGATTGTGTTGTTGGGGCAGAGTTGTCACCTTGGTATATTGCAGCCCCTGGTCCCAAAGTTCATGTCCATGTTGGGACGTGCATTGTAGTGAGTGAGGAGTTGTTTAAGGTTGGGGGGCTATCTGTGAGCACGAAAAAGTTTGCCTCCCAACGCCTGTGAGAGAGTGGTATCATTGTCCAGCATAGGTTGCAGGTCATTAATGATGCGCTGATCTGGCAAAGTGCAGGAGCCAACCCTCTCATCTTCTCTCGCTCTGTTTTAGGCCCTTCTGAACGATCCCTTGTACATTGGTCTGAAGCACAAGAGAGTTCGTGGGAAACAGTACGACGACCTGATTGATGAGTTCATGCAAGCCGTCTCAAACAAGTGAGTGGAATTTTGTCCAGGGCTGTTTTTCCTCCCCCTTAACCTCCTTGAATGCAAAACAGCTGAAAATGAGACAAGTAAACATTTAGCTTTCATCTGAGATTCCAGCAGAGAAAATTATTTTAATGGGCACCCTGTGGGTGGTCTGAGAGTGACCCTTTGTCCTTAAAGACACCAAGTCAAGATGATTTACATTCATGGAAATCTGATAGGAGAGTAGCGTTTCTTACAGTGTCCTGATATCATCACAGCCCCCCTCCCCCCCAAGAGAGAGAGGCATCTTTTCTCCATATGCATATCTGAAGACTCTGCACGGCAACTTATGTGACAGAATTCTCCCCCATAGACAAAAAAATTCACACACTGAGAAATCTACACTTGATTTAAGTTTCTGCAGATACTGGATTTTGATTCATTATGGCTCTCTGGGTTACCTTGGTGTCCTTAGGCTCCCTTGTGCAATACAGTGGTAACAATACTGGCCTACCTTACTGAGTTGTTGTAAGAATTACAAACATGTATGTGAAGCCCCGGAAGTGCTGTATAAGATGCTCTGTATTGTGTCCTGGGAAATCTTGTACAGGAAGGAATGTCCAGTCATGTGAAGTTCCATTTACAGAATGAAGCAGCCCAGCCTGGATGCAGGTATGCCACCTCAGCCCGCCCCCCCACCCCACAGTGCTATCACTGGGAGTCTGGATTCTCCCAGGAACTGTGCTGGCCATAGTAAAGAGGCCTGCAGTGAAAATTCCCCCTTATTCTGCCAGTGGTAGTGCCTTCTGCCAGGGGAAAAACAAGCTTTGTTTGGATCCAACCCCGTAAGCATAAGAGCACTGTTAATGTGCTATAAAAATCAGCACACTCGGGGCAGCAAACCAATTTGTGGCACAAAAATCAGTGGCATAAAAGTCCGACTTACCTAGCCTAATGTTGTGAAGTCTCAGGGAAAGAGCTCGGTCTTGAGTGGATTCAGGAGGGGATAAGTGAAAGAGGCAGGCGAGCATCCCAAGAGGATAAGTTCCATAATGTCAGAGCAGCTGTTGCAAAGTCCCTGCTCCTAGAGGATGGCAATCTTTCTTCCACCCAACATGGAACCTAGAAGGTTCCTCCTTGGCAGATCTCAACAAGCAGGAAGATG
Source organism: Eublepharis macularius (assembly GCF_028583425.1). Lineage (NCBI taxonomy): Eukaryota > Metazoa > Chordata > Lepidosauria > Squamata > Eublepharidae > Eublepharis > Eublepharis macularius. Next base: position 173,314,204 of record NC_072792.1, read on the forward strand.
AATTTCCTTCCATGTCTATAGATAAACATGATAATTAAATACAAGTTGATAGATCCCAAAATAGGTCAGTGACAGGGGTGTAAAGTTATATCAAGGTGACTGAGAGCGGAACTACAAGTGGCGAATGACACAGGTTGGACACTTGTCTGCTTCCCTCAAGTTTTGGCGGGAAATGTAGGCAGCTTGGCGGAATGTTGGACAAGTGACAGTTGAAAAGTCCATCGGACAGCAGTCAGAGACCGAAGCTGCAAGACCAGGATGCCGACATTTCCCATCAAAACTTGAGGGAAGCTGACAAGTGTCCAACCTGTGCCTTTTGTCACTTGTAGTTCCGCTCTGAGATCCAAGATCCAGCAAAATTGGTGATCCTTTTCCCTACCGATTTCACAAAACCTTTTGATTTTGCAAATCTCTCTTACGAAAAAAGTAACTAGTAGAATTGCTGTTCTGGCTTTTACCTTCAAATGAGCCATTCCACTGGGAAACCTCCTGCCAATTCAGAGAAAAATGGACTGTGTTGGGCCTAAGGAAAGGGAACCAAACAAAGAGTCATTGCGCTAATATTCCAGGGCATTAGTGACATTAACCAATTGTTATGGTTTTTCTACAGTCAGCAGCTGTGTAATTAGACACTTAATGATAATGCCCCCAGGCGGGTCATTTTTTTCGAGACTTACTAGGAAATGGATTTTTCCAAAGCAAAATGCATTATTTAACTAACAACAGTGATACAGGCTGTTCTTCCAAACCAGACTGTATAAAATGGCACACATTTTGAGGTCTTGAACTTCCATTTTGTATTGCCTTTGTGACACGTCGCATTTGAAAGCTCAGGCAATAGGAACAGGCTTAGGTGGCCACTAGAACGTCATCTTGCCCAGTCGTGTCTGCTCTGAGGGGCGAGAGCTCCCCCTGACCTCAAGCAAAATCTCTCTCAGTCGTGTTATCTGGGATCCTATAAGTCACATTGCCAGAGAATATGCATCAGGCCACGTGCTGAGGAAAAGGCACAACACTGAACACAAGTTTGCTGCCCTAAATGACAGCCCTTCATCCAGCTCCTCCCTTCCTCCCTGTAAATTTTAAATTCCTGAACTGTGCACTCTTGTCCTTACCCTGCCCTGCTTCTCACTATTGGCTGCCACTGGGTGGGATTGAAATAATGTGGTGACATCGAGTCCAGAGATGGAAAGTTTTCAGAAATTATGAAGCTATGAATAAAAGTTGAATTTTTTGAAGCTTAGTTGAGGGCAGGGAGATGGAAATTTGGAGGGGAATTGAAATATATTTGACAGTGCACTTTGGAATCCTCAGGGAAACTAATGGTAAAGAAACTCGAAAACTTTTAGAGAGTTTAGAGAGCCAGTTTTATTACATTTGCTCACCAGCAGAATTTGGGGGGTACCGTCAAACATACTGCTATGAGTAGAGCTAAGGCGGTTTTCCCATTTTGGAGGCAAGTTTACTTCTAGAACAAGATGGATAACTGTGTTAGTCTGTCTGTAGCAGTAGAAAAGGCTGAAGAAGTGAGCTGTGACTCATGAAAGCTCATACCCTACCACAAATTTTGTTAGTCTTATAGGTGCTGCTGGACTCTTGCTCTTTTCTAGGTTTACTTCTGTTTTCAAAAAAACTGCCCCAAGCTCCATTTTTGTGGGTCTGTTGATCATGTCCTGTAAATCATGTTTCAGAATTAGATATATGATGGAGTGCTCCTCTTGAGAAAAAAATGGGCATTGTGAGCTGAAGGAGTTGGCTTTTTGAGCACCTTGTTTTGCAAGAGCTGCTGTATGAAGGCAGAATCCCATTTAGAAAATCTGAATAGGTGAGGAAGCTTGTTCCATTGATAGATGGTATCTAAAAGTTTCAGGCATTTAAATATTAAAGCCAGAACCTTCAAAGTCTCAAGTTTGCACTCACACATGGATCTATCCCTCTTCTTTGTAAGCACCCAGCGCACCAAGCTTCCTGCTGGAACTTTGTTTCACCAGCCAAATATTTAAACCTAGATGCTCTCCTGGCTGTCTTGCTCAATTCCATGTGTGCTTTGCATGATGTTAAGCACCATGGATCTCTTTGGGTCTTCATTCCAAGTAAATATGAATGAGCCATACATCCCCTCTTTGGTCGCAGTGGACAGTATTGTCCATCTCTGCCTCCAGATACCGGAAAATGCTGGCACATAAGCCTGTCTCAAAACATCACCTCTTCACTTCTCAAGGGCTAGTTGAGCAAGCCTACTTGATTCACTCCCACACTTTTACTGTCACTGAAGTCTCATTAAACTGTCAACTCCTCTCTCCTATTTCCTTTCACATCACAGCCCGTTTTGCCCAGGGATAACTGGGAAAACAAGAGCTGTTTCCCCAGAAGGCAGGAAATTCTGAAAGGTCCGAGTCCTAGGCACTGCAACATTTTTTTAAACGGAGGAAGGCGGAAAAAGAGAGAGAGAAACGGAAAAGCAACTTAAACACTAAGAAGACCGTTGCTTAATATTTACTTAACACCAAAATTGTACAGTAACAGCAAGAGCTTCACTGGAAACCAGAGCAAACGATGATGTCCTCAGTGCAGAATTAGAAGCAAGGCAGGAAGTTAAATCAGTTTGAACTGCTGTAGTTTAATGGCTGAAGGCTTAACTGTGTGTTTCCCCCAGTCTGTACAATCAAATATGTGATCGTTTGTTTGTTTATGTCATTTATAGTCCACCTTTCTCTCTGAGACTCAAGGCGGATTACACAGTGTGAGATTAGTACGGTCAATATTAAAGATATTTCCATAAACAATGACATAGAGTAAATAAATACAAATTTACAAAGACATGGCATTAGCAAGAATCCAATACAGAGTTGAAGGAATGCAGAAACAGAGCAGAAGCAATTCTAGGACTATCAAAAAGAGTCCAGTAGCACCTTTAAGACTAACCAATTTTATTGCAGCATAAGCTTTTGAGAATCACAGTTCTCTTCGTCAGATGCATGAGAACTGTGATTCTTGAAAGCTTATGCTGCAATAAAATTGGTTAGTCTTAAAGGTGCTACTGGACTCTTTTTGATTTTGCTACTACAGACTAACACGGCTAACTCCTCTGAATTCTAGGACTGACATTAAACAACATGAAGCACAGGTAGCTCATAGGAGCACATATTTAAAGCAACAGATAGTACGTAAGGCAACATAGTGGTGAAGTCTATGGTCCCTAACATTCTCAAAACATCTGAGACCCCCTTGCTACAATACAGCCCTCCTATCTAATTAAAAGCCTTTTTGATTAATTTGGTTTTGCATCGTTTGTGGAAAGCCAGGAGAGCAGGGGCTCTCCTGGGCCATTTCCACACGGCTTACCTTGTTCCGGAAAACAGCGAAATCTCGCACAAAATCTCGCAAGAAGACGCAATTATTGCATCTTCTCACGCAATTGCATGATTTCGTGCGAGATTTCGCTGTTTTCCAGAACAAGGTAAGCCGTGTGGAAACGGCCCTGGCCTCTTCAGGCAGGCTGTTCCACAGGGTAGGGGCCACCACAGAGGAAGCTCATGTATGGGCTGCTGTTGATTTCACCCATGTGCAGGCTGGCACCTGCAGGAGACCCTGTTCAGATGAGTGAAGCTGCCATAGAAGAACACAGTAAAGAGTCCAGTAGCACCTTTAAGACTAACCAACTTTATTGTAGCATAAGCTTTTGAGAGCCACAGCTCTCTCCATCAAATACAACATGCATCTGATGAAGAGAGCTGTGGCTCTCAAAAGCTTGTGCTATAATAAAGTTGGTTAGTCTTAAAGGTGCTACTAGACTCTTTACTATTCTGCTGCTATGGACTAACACAGCTAACTCCTCTGGATCTATAGAACAACATAGGGAGGGAGGCACTTCCATAGGTATTCTGGGCCCTGGCCATGTATGTGATAACCAGTACCTTGAACTGAGCATGATAACTGATAGGTAGCCAGTGGAGTGACTGCAGGATGTGAGTGATGTTCATGCTCCTGCTCGCTCCTTATAACAGTTGAGCCACAGCGTTTTGAACCAATGTTACACGTTCTGTGCTTGAATCCCTGGCATGCATTGGCCCTGAGAGCCACTTTGGTGTAGTGGTTAAGAGTGTGGGACTCTAATCTGGAGAGCCGGGTTTGATTCCTCACTCCTCCACTTAAGCCAGCTGGGTGACCTTGGGCGAGTCACAGTTCTCTGGAGCTCTCACAGCCCCACCCACCTCACAGGGTGTTTGTTATTGTGGGGATAATAATGACATACTTTGTAAACCGCTCTGGGCGCATTAAGTTGTCCTGAAGGGCGGTATATAAATCAAATGTTGTTGTTGTTGTACTGTATCCATGGTATTCATGGAGAGGGGGCTTATGCACCCCCCACATCCTGTTCCTGACCTGAAACAGCCCTGGGGGCCATTACTTGCTCTCTTGGGGGCTCTGGGTACACTGATGGGGTACTCCTAGGTTTTCCCAGTGAGAAAAACAATGAGTTCCTGCCCCTCCTCCAACACCCACTGTTGACCACGTTGGGGGGGGGCCTGGCTACACTAGCTGTGGTCCTGATCCAGTTTAGGCCTGCACATTCCTGGGAGCATGGAACTTGCCATACACATTTGATCACAGAGACCTAGGGAGGATCCAGCGGAGGAGTATGTTGTTAGGTCCTGACACCTGTTAATCCAGTTCAGCTTACTTCTGCTGAGAACATGCGAGGCATCTGGAAGCAAGCCTCTCCGTCAGCCTAAGCCATGCTCCAGAAATAATGCTGATAATTACGTCAACCTGCCTAACAGGGTTAAGGTAGGAACTTCAAAATAGGTAGCGTGTGTGAAGTGTTTTGAACAGGACAGTACAATATGTAAGTTCTATTTTTCTGATGAACTCCACCCCAAAAGCCACAGATGTAGAAAATAAGACTTGCCTTGTCACACCAAAAGTTTTGCAGACACTCAGAGCAGAACCTTTTCAGTGCTGGCCCCAGACGGAAGATCTCCCATTCCTCAAGAGGTAGCATCAGCACCATCTGTGCAGACCTTGAGCTGGTGGACTAATGGCACCATCTGTTTTTAATGGACCTTTTGCTAGGTTTAGGACCTTTTAAAAATAGCCTAACAAGAACCTGAGTTCTTTCACCAACGGCCGTTTCAAAAAATCAGCTCTATGGGATTGAAAGGCGGCATAACAATCCATGAAATAAAGAGGAGCCAGCCAAATATCTCCAGGAAACTCACAAGTCGGTCTTAGGGAGAAACATATTAGAGAAGATCTAAGGTCCTCGTTCAGTTATCGGATTCCAAAAGTAACTAGCCTGAAGCTTCGAGGAACTTACCAGCAGGACATGAAGGCCACATCTCACTCATGTGTATCCCCACCTGTGGTACTCAGAACCTGCCCCTGAACATGGAGGTTCCATTTATCTATCGTTGCTAATATCTGTTGGTAGACTCGTCCACTATGACTTTTGTCTAAACCTTTCTTAAAACTTGTTGGCCATCATCACATCTTGTAGCACTGCACTCCGTAAATCAGTTACAAACTGATCGAAGGCATGGTGAACCTTTCTTTTGGGCAGTGCCATAAGGTGGTAGCCATTCCATGAGTTATTCATTCCTTTTTTTCTCCTCCTGGTAGCCTCCGTATCTTCACCTATCCCTATGTCCTTCTCTCCTTCAAATGCACTAAACAACTTTTTTTTCTCTCCATCTTCATCTATTTTTCTTAATTTGCTTCATTTATGTTCTGCCGTTCTCCACAATGGGGACCCAAAACAGTTTACATCATTCTCTTTGCCTCCATTATCCTCACAAGAACTGTGAGAAGTAGGTTAGGCTGGGAGCGTGTGACTGAAGCAAAGTCATCCAGTGAGCTTCCACCGTATAGTGGTGATTTGAACCTGGGTCTCCTGGGTCTTACTCTGAAACTCTAACCACTACACTACACTGGCATTTGTGGTGTGGGCTGCTGTTGAACAGTGGGGAGCAGCTAGGCCTGGGTGAGTCATGCAAGTCATGTGGTAGCAAGTCACCCTGTGGTTGATTCAGGGCTGGACCCAACGAGTCATCCGTCAGAAGGCTAGAAAGGGTCTTCCCCTGATTTTTACTGACAGAAACTAAGCCAGGAATACTGGCTGAACTTTTATGGTTGTCTAGCAACAGCTAAGGAGAGCATCTGGTTAAAGTTACAGGCATTCCTTTTATCATTTGATCCTTTTTTAATCCCCCCCCCTCCCATGTATTTTTTTAATCTTTCAAATTTTTCTGCAAATCTGGGGCAGTTTTCAGGTGTGTAGGAAGATCCATTTTGTCCATTCATGACTCCTATCTCCAGATTTAAGTATCCTCAGATCTTTGTCACTTGGATATTGGTATATAAGATAATATATAAGATCTGGCCACTTTGCAAAAATTCTCAAGGAAGTGGATTTGGTAGGTTTTACCTTTTCAGACTAAAGGACACACTGTCTGCTTCAGTCCACAGCAAGGGACCTGCTTTTCATTTTATTCCATATATGTTCATTGTTCTCCTCCTAAGCTTTTTCCCATCCCTTCTCTTCCCTCTTTTCACAGCATGTAGGAAAGGCCCGTTGTGAGAATTATTAATCCCTTGAAGAAGACCAGAGTCTCAAATACTCCAACCATGTTGAGTACTATCCAGCAGGGTTTAGTAATGACTCAGTCCCGTTCTGTTGTTCTCAGTGGGTTTAGTTGAGATTAACATAAATCCCATTCATCTCAGCAGAACAAAGGGCAACTAGTAGAACTTTGACTGGGCTGTGTCACTTCAGACTGCAGAAGCTCCTCTGCACATTGAATCCTCTGCATAGACTGAATGCTGCTCTGCGCACATAGATTCCCTGCATGTGGAAGACTTGATATTGAAAAGGAAGGTTTTAGCCTGACCTCCATGACGTGCTAGTTTTCTGTATGTGGGGAATTTTTAAGTATGTGACACACACACACCCATGCACACACACGCACAGTGTGAAGTGATTCAGGCCAGGAGCAGGCTTACCACTTCCATGAGCACCAGGGCTCATTTCGAGGGGGAACGCACAGGAACGCAGTTCCGGCAGTTCCCCAAAGAGGTCACATGGCAGGTGGCCCCACCCACCTGATTCTCGGCCATTTTGGGCCTGTTTTGGCCTGGATTGGGGCCAAGATGGCCTGGATCTAGCCTCTGACAGGTGGTGGATCACTCTCCCACTCAGCAGCGGCCCGATCCTGACCATTTTGGGCCCCTTTTCAGCCATTTTCAGCCCCTTTTTGCCATTTTGGGCCCGATTTCGGTTCTGAATGACCAGGATTGGGTCCAAAACAGCCAGGATAGGTGATGTCAGGGGGTGTGGCATATGCAAAGCAGTTATACTAATGACACACTTCCAGTGATGGCAAGAGGCGTGGCATATGCTAATGAGTCATGCTAATGAGTTCCTCCAGCTCTTTTTCTACGAAATACCCCTGATGAGCACTAACCTTTTGTTGTGTCTAATGTTTGGTGAGTTGTGCCCGTTCAAATTGCATTGAGTGTGGGCCATGCAGAAAGAGTAAATGGTATAGTCCTTCCTGAACACGGTGCCACTTCAGACAACGCTGAAGAGCTACTCCACATTTTTTTTTTAAAAAAAAAGGAAAACCCTCCCTTGACAAATTATTCTCTCTGATGGGCTGGCTTTCCACATAAGAAATCACGAGTTCTGCCACTTTGTAGTTTGAAGTGGTAGAGCCTAACATGGAGTGAATCTTTGGTAGATGTCTAAATAGATGGCTTTGTTCAGGTGACCTTTTATTTTCCTAATAATTTCTTCTTTTTTTCCTCCTTGCTGATCTTTGCATCGTTCGCTAGTTAAGAATGCATGCTATTTTCCCCGTCCACGCGCATGCCTGCCATATTAGTCATTCGTTCTGCTGGAACCACCGTGCAAAGCAAAGCTGCCCTTTCCCATTTACAAGCATGACCGAGGAGGCGAAAACTGGGGGAAGCATCCCTCTTTCTTTGAAACATGCATCAGTCAGCAGCAAATTCCAGGAGGAATTTGGACATTAGATATTCCCTCCATAAATGTCAGCGCCTGCGGTGTGAAGAGTTTTTACCAGGGCCGTCGGAGCAAGCCTTGCTGGGGGATGTTCCCTTTGTAGCTCTCCAGAAATTGGCAGGAGACCGATTGCTTTTGAATCGGGATTTCTAAAAGATTTCACGTTTGGATTCTTCGAAGCAGGAAAATGCCTTTAAAATTCCTTTCTTACTTGTCTGTCACTGTGGCTTAGGTCAGAGCCTCGGGATAGGAAATGGGGCAAGCTGCTGTAAATTGCATGGGCTCAAAGCCAGGCACAGAAGGGAATTGGGGTCTGCAACATGCCTTCCTACTATTGGCAGGCAATATGAGATTTCAGGATTGGCCAGACCTGGGATAAACATTCTAGGGAACAGACCAATCCTCAGACGCATTACAACCCCCGGATCTTGAGCTGTGGATATAGCTCTCCACGGTCCTATCTTGACTCTAAGAATATGTATGTAATAATATTTACCGGTTAAATGTGGTCTAGCTTTTTATAGTTTAGTAGTCTGCTTAAAACGAGTAAGTTAGGAAGCTTACAACATGTTTGGATGTTGTATCATTATGCTAAGGCAATCGTTCAGGAGACATCAGGGAGTACCAGTTGAGAGGAATATATGTAACAAGGGCTACTAGAGGGAAAGATATTCCCTCCATAAATGTCAGTGCCTGCGGTGTGAACAGTTTACCAGGGCAGTCGGAGCAACTAGGAAAGGAGTTACCACTGACTGGAGCTATTACAATCTTCTGACTCACCGCCTTGCCGATGTGGGGATACGAGGGACTGTCTTACACTGGCTTGTCTCTTTTCTCCATGGTTGGGGACAGAGGGTGGCGCTTGGGGAGAAATTGTCATCCCGCCACCCTTTGGTGTGCGGGGTTCCACAGGGAGCAATACTCTCTCCTTTATTGTTTAACGTCTATATGCGCCCCCTTGCCCAGTTGGTATGAAGTTTCGGACTTGGGTGTCATCAATATGCAGATGATACCCAGTTGTATCTGATGATGGACAGCCGGCCCGGCTCAGCCCCAGATGTCCTGGAACATGCTTTTGCAGCCATGACTGGTTGGTTGAAGCAGAGTCGGCTGAAACTGAACCCGACGAAGACGGAGATCCTGTACTTGAGCCACGGGGGATTAGGTTCGTGACTCCGGATCCCGGACCTCGATGGGGCACCATTAGTGCCAGTTCCAAGGGTTAAGAGCCTGGGGGTGATCTTGGATGCCTCCCTGAAAATGGAGGCACAGGCCACAGCGGTTGTCAGGTCCTCTTTTTTCCATCTGCAGCAGACCAGGCAACTTGTCCCTTACCTGTCAACCCGTGACTTGACTACAGTGATCCAAGCAACGGTCATCTCTAGGCTAGATTACTGTAACTCGCTGTACGCAGGGCTGCCTTTGAGCCTGACCCAGAGATTACAGCTGGTACAAAATGCAGCAGTGCGTGTTATTACGAGAGTGCCAAAATGGCACATATAACACCATTCTTACGCAAGCTGCATTGGTTGCCAGTGGAGTACTGGATCAGATTCAAGGTTTTGGTATTGACCTATAAGGCCCTGTGCGGACTGGGACCAGCGTATCTACAGGACTGTCTCTCCCCATATATTCCCCAGAGGACACTCCAATCAGGGGACAAACAGCTGTTGGTGGTCCCTGGCCCCAAGGAGGCCCACCTAGCTTCGACTAGAGCCAGGGCCTTTTCGGTCCTGGCTCCCACCTGGTGGAATGCTCTGTCTGCTGAAATCAGGGTCCGGCAGGACTTACTATCTTTTCTCCGGGCCTGCAAGACAGAGTTGTTCCGCCAGGCATATGGCTGAGTCTGGGCCTCCGCCGGCCTGGAAAAAAGGGTTGTATAAAACCCTCCCTGTGAAGGCTGTCCACCATCTTGTTTTAAATGTGTTGTTTTTAATGAATATGAAATTTAACTGTATTAATTGTATTTTAATATGTTGTTATCCGCCCTGAGCCCGCTTACGGGGAGGGCGGAGTACAAATTTGAAATAAATAAAATAAATAAATCAGAATCTAGTGGTTTCGTAGGCTTAGAGTAGGCCCATACATCAACCTCAAACTTTTTGTGCGCATCTACAAGTTCTAGGCCAGGGATCCCCAACGTGTTGCATTGTGCCCAGTGACACCTTTCCTAGTGCCCACCAAGTGTTTTTAGAAAGTAGATAGATCCAGGCAGGGCTTTTGCCAAGCATGGCTTCTGATTGGCCATTGGAGATTTGATTGGCTGTGCAGATTTTTAAAAACATTGTTTTGGCAGAAGATACTTCCACAGAGCAATGCTCTTCACTGTGTGACTGAAGAAAAGCTGTGGCAGCCATTTTGCGGCTGGCCCCTCCTCCTGTAGCAGCCATTTTGTGGCAGCCATTTTGGAGCTGCACCTACCACAATGTGTCAGAATTCCAAATGTGCCTACAGGCTCAAAAAAGGTTGGGGGCACGTGTTCTTGGCCTGTGCTTTTCACCTTTTTTCAGACCTGACATCAACAGCCATTTTTACCTTAAGACCCATTTTTAATTCTTCTGCCATAGGCCAGTCTTTCCCTTCTCTGTTTTTTTCCTTCTCTTTTCACCTCCTCATTTAAAACTTCAAACAAAACTCAAAGAAATTATGGTGGTGCCTCTAGGGCAGCTCACCTTCAGTATGGGTGAAATCCAATTATGAGTCATAACTCTCCTGTTGAAGATCAAGTGACCTACACAAAGCTTTGTGGAGCATGAGGCATTGTAGAATCCAAGCAGTCTTGATGCTCTTTGTAGGAAGGGGAACTTTTTATAACATGTCTCATGAGACGCTTCTGAAAGAACTGTCTGAAGAATGAATGAGATGAAGGATGACTTTGAAGACGGCTGCGGAAACATTACCGAGTTGCTTGTCCAGATATGTATAGAGAGGCCATAAATGCACCTCCCTTTATCTCTATGCTGACAGACACTTTTTAACACTGAAAAAAATGCTTAACAAATATCAGCAAAAAATCCCCCCATCCGAGACAGGCGGACAAAAGATCGGGGTCCTTTTGAGAACCTCGCTGAATGGGGTTTTCGATGGCCTGAGCAGCAGCGAGCGCCAACGAGGTATGACGTGTCGGGTCAGTTTCTGATTATAAAGCCCTCGATGTGTTCTGCTTATTCACATCAGATTTCTCAGGCAACACCCAGAGTGGACGAATAAGAAATGTTTCGGCGCCAAAACTTTCCTGGCAACACCAAGAGTCCCATAGGCAATATAATTTTTAATACACTGTGGCCATTGATCCCCCCCCCTTTTTTTAACTTAGCTTGATTGTTGTGCATGCTCATGATTTGAGTATCGGTTCCATAGGCTCCTCCCATTACTGCTCGTTCAGGTGCATCTCAGGAGGGTGTTCGTTTTTCCTTCTTTTAATATAGACCAGCCACTGCACAAACACTGGCACCCGAGAGCTGCATTTCAAGACCTTAAGGCCAAACTACACAGAAAACCAGAGACCTGTGATCAGATTCCCAGATATGTAATTTAGAAGCCTTCTGCAGCTAAATTGCATTCCCCTAACAAGCTTCTCGGCAGCGATTTCTAGCGAGGAAACCACCGCCTGCATCTAATGAAAAGAGGTTCAAGGCCATGAAAGTTTATGCTGGAATTCATTTGTCTTTAAGGCATCGGAAGACTGTTTTTGCTGCCACAGACTAATCTGGCTACCCGCCTGGAGATTTTTAAGCAGTTTTCATTTGAACACAGTTTGAGAACGAATGGTCGAGGGCAGAGGATTTCTGTATTTTGGGGAGCCGCTCGTGTTTGCCAATAAGCACTCTCAGGACAGGGGCAGAGGTCTGTTGTGCTGTACGCTGTAACCTCTTCTGGCTGCCCAAGTTCTATCATATTTATTTGTTTCATTTAATGCTATGTATGCCTAGAAATGTCCTGATGTGGAGGGCCCAGGCTAGCCTGATCCTGTCAGATCTTGGAAACTATGTACTGTCGACCACGATTAGTGCTTGGAAGGAAAACCACCAAGGAAGTCCAGGGTCACTATTCAGAGGCAGTCCATGGCAAACCCCCTCTGAACATCTCTTGCCTTGAAAACTCTACAGGGTCACCATAAATCGGATGCCACTTGACAACACTTTACATACACACAGGCCCCAAAGACATCTCCCAAGCTGGCTTGCAAAAATTAAAAACAAAACAAATATGAAACAAAACAGCAGGATACGTTGTGCTATAAATTGAGCTGTTACTGTATAAAATAATAGTTTGGATCAAGCAATGCATTCGCAGAAATGAAAATGTAGTACAGCAGGTGCAGCAACACATGAGCATTAATATAGTTTTTAACAAAGCAACATTGTATAAATGAAGTAAGGGAATGTACAACTCACGATTCTCGGGATTTCATTGAATTTGGTTTTGAAAATGTATCAGAACAAATAGCTTGTGTTGTCTCCTGCGCACATGGAAAACTAAGCGGGCACACAGTTGCTTTCGCTTAGCAGAAGCAGAAAGCAAGAGGTAGTTTTAGTGCTTCCACTTTTGCAAGGACTGTTGTGCAAGTGGAAACTTTCCATGGGATCCAACCCTGTTGATAATAATAACGATAATAATTTGAGCAATTAAGCAATAAAAAAACACAACCGTTTTTTTTAAAGAAAATATGATCAAAGAGATAAAAATCAGAGTCAGGCATAACAGTCTACAATAATAAAACTCAACAAACTAGACTCCCTCTTAACTGCTGTGGAAAAGGCCGTGACTGAAAAGGTTTTGTCTCTGATAGCAGCAAACATCACGTTTGAAGGTGATCTTAATTGGTTAGTAGGCTGTCCGTAAGATACCTGGTCCCAGGCTATGTAGAGATTTACTGGTCTGAACTAGTACCTTGAAGTGCCTGGGATCAAATGGGTAGCTGGTGCAATTGTTCGAGCTCTGGTGAGATACCCTCTCTATAATCTATACCCACAATGTGGCTGCTGCCTTTTCAATCAACTGTAGTTTCTGAACAGCCTTCAAAGGCAGCCCCACATAGAGCAAAGTGTAGTAGTCAACCCCAGTCAGGTGTGATCTTAGCATGGATACCTATAGGCTAGATAACCCGGCTGGTAAGTAACCTGAGATCTGAGATTGCCAGGCCGCTGAAGCCTACACGAGAAAACAAACAACAGGCTTGCACAATGCAGATCGGATATATGGACAATGAGAGAGAGAGAGCCTTGCCTAAGGCTGCTTGAGACCAGAACCTGAATGACAGGCCAGTCTTAGCTCAACTTTATGTTGAGTTCTATGAGTGGAAAAATTAGGCTCGATCCCAATCAGACTGTGGGAATTAAGCCTCCCCACCACCACTTTTTTCCTTTTCCCAACCTGAAATAGCCCCAGGGAGCTGCTGTTTACCCTATTTGATTATTTCAGGTCAGGAAGGCAGCACAGTGGAAAACTTAAAACTTCCTCCCTTCGTGGTCCTGATCAGAACTGAGTCGCTATGCACCTAAATTTCCAAGGGAAAACATGGTGGGAACTCCTGCGTATGAAGCTACCTTATACCACGCTGGACCACTGGCTCATCTACCTGAGGATTATCTGCACTGGCAGGCAGCAGCCATTCCTCACTACAAAAGTCTTTTCTGACACCTGCTATCTGAGGATCTGTCAGATAGAGATACCTGAGAACGTCTTCCTCCAAAGCAGGTTCTCTAACACTGAGCCATAGCCCTGTTTCATTGAGTCCATATAAGCACTGGGCTAGAATGAGTTCCTGGTGAAGACGGTTGACTATTTCTTCCTGGAAAAAAGACAAGTTTAAAAGTGGCCGGTCTTTTTACAACATTCCTTGTACCAATAAAAGGGCATCCTCTCAAAACACTTTTTTTTTTAATATCCAGGTATGGGATGAATTGCCTCATTCAGTTTGAAGACTTTGCCAATGCCAACGCGTTCCGACTTCTCAACAAATACCGGAACCGATACTGCACATTCAACGACGACATTCAGGGTAAGAGATGTCGACATTGGCTAGAAAATCCCTTATGCTTTTTTGGGAGAAGTTCCTGCAGTTCTCTCCATCTCTGATCAGGAAGTATTGGAAGTAACAGCAAGAGATGGCAGGTACCAAAATATCAGATGGTTTGCACAAAGTTCATCTGCATTGACTCTGTCAGTCACACTGTGTGTTCTTGTGAGCCACTGTTGAGATTATAGTAAGTTAGCGGAGGGATGCGCAGCACTGCCACCTGAACTACATTTGGACACGACAACAAACTCCATTTAAGCTGATAGGAGCACAGACATAGCTTATGGTCACACATGTCTCTCTCCTCCATTCTTACATGGTACACAGTTAAGGATTCCTGATATGAAACAAACTCCAGTCCTCAGTGATGTATGTATCCAGGTGCCTGGCTAAATTGGAGTGTTACTCCCATAAAAGCTAAGATTTAGTGTTGGTTGATTTGATTACTTACTTCATTCACCCTTCTTGCTGAAACTCAAGGCAGAGAACAAAATATAGAAAACAATTCAATCAGACAGTGCAGGATATCCAATATATAATGCAATGAGACTAGGATCACAGAACTGGAAAGCAATGCAAACCAACAAACCAAACAGCTTTCTGAGATGTGACATCCGTGGTTTAACCCAGATATAGAACTCCAGATTTTTTTGGCGGGGGTGGGGGGGGAGTGAACAAGCTCCAGTTCAGCCAGGTGTCTGCATATGTACATCAAACGAAATTGGAGTTTGTTTCCAGCTAGGAATCCTTACTTGCATTTTAGGGAGGATGGGATGCAAGGAGAGGAGGCATGTGCTAAACATGGTAACGAGCTGCGTTCGTGCCCATCTCATCATAATTGGATCCCAAGGACCCGTTCTGCTCACGGAAGCACTGTCCCCCCGGCAGGCAGAGCCTTCCTCTGCTGTGAGAGACTGAAAAGAGCATTTTGCACCAGGGAAGTATCACTGCTAGCAAAACTCATCTGTGAGATCCAACCTGTCGTTTCTTGGGATTTGATGTGCTACGTTAGCTCATCCCGGCCCTAATTATTTTTTTATAAAGCTTATGTAAGATGTTGATTTCGGCGCCAATTACTGCACACCTAGAAGGAAGAAGATGAGCTTTCTCCTTGGCCCCAAGTGTGGTGCTGATCTCCAGTGATAAGGTCATGCAGAACTACCATAGTCTCCTCTTTCTGTAAGGTGTGTTCAGCTCTTCGTGACCCATTGCTGGTCTGTCCTTTCTAGGGACCAATGAAGAAGTTCTCGGACAAATTTCACACCAGGTGCTAAAAACTTATCCCCTGCTGTTGGCAGAAATGCAGTTTTAAAGGCACTTCTGTCAGAGTTTTTAATCTTAAACCACTGACAACTGATTTACATTCCAATGTTGACCTTCCTTGTATCAGCCTTGTGAACAGCCGCTTTTGCAAGTGCATTTTTAGCCGCCTGGCCAGCCTGTTCTTACGCATTCCTTTGAGAACGGTTCCCACACAGACCTTCTAGCATTTCTTCCTTGTACTGAAGTGTGGTAGGAATGGAGATATCTCCTGTTCTGAATGAGATTGTGCTGCCACTAAAGGAGCAGGTTTATAGTTTGGAGGTGTGGCTGGACCTGTTCTCCTATTGTATAAACAGGTGGCAGTAGCGGCATGGGGCACCTTTCGACAGCTCCGGCTGGAGCATTTCCTGTGTGGGAAAAATCTTGCCACTGTGGTGCATGCCGTAGTAACATCTAGATTAGATTACTGCAATGCACTCTACTTGGGTCTGCCCTTGAAGACTGTCCAGAAGCTACAATTGGTACAGAATGCTGCGGCCAGAAGGTCATAGGAACCACATCACTCCAGCCTTGTTCCATCTACACCGGCTCCCAAATTGCTTCCAGGCCCAATTCAGGGTCCTAGTATTGACCTTTAAAGCCCTATATGGGACCAGCATACCTTAAGGAACGCTTTCTCCCATATAAACCTACTAGTCCACTCCAATCATCTTAGGAGGCCTTGCTTCAGGTGCCCCTACCATGTGAGGCCCAGGAAAGGGCCTCCTCAGTCATAGTGCCAAAACTTCAGAACTGCTTCTCCTGGGAGATTCATCTGTCTCCCTCTGTCATTGTCTTCTCTCAGCAGATAAAGTCTTGTTTGTTTCATTTGATGTGCCCTTATTGGCCTCCTCACTGGCTGTATATGTGTTTATCTGTTTGTATGTCTGTAATGTCCTTGCTGTATTTATATACACATTTTAAATGTTATTTTAATATTTTAATGTCTTTGAAATGGCCTGTTTCAAAGAACAGCCAACCCAGTCGCCCTGGAGGGCCAACAGACAGTTCATAGAGGCTCAGGCCCTCCCCCGTGACTGCCTCTCAGCACTAGGAGGTTTGGTGGCTGAGGCTCCTTTTAGCCATTTTGGCTTGTAGCCATTGGTGGAGCTCTCCTTCTCCATGAATCCATCGAATACCCTTTTAAAGCCACCTATGCCAGTGTAGTACAGTGGTTAGTGTTGAACAAGGATCTGGGAAATGTGGTGCTGGAGGAGTTTTATGGACGCCATGGATGGCCAAAAAGACAACTAAGTAGGTACTAGATCAAATCAAGCCTGAATCCTCCCTAGAAGCTAAAATGGCAAAACTGAGGCTGTCGTACTTTGGTCACATCATGAGAAGACAAGATTCTTTGGAAAAGCCAATAATGCTAAGAAAAGTGGAAGGCAGTAGGAAAAGAGGAAGATTTAATATGGGATGGCTTGACAATAAAAGAAGCCACGTCCTCCAGTTTGCAAGATCTGAGCAAGTCTGTTAATGATAGGATGTTTTGGATGTCTTTCTTTCATAGGGTCACCATAGGTCGGAGGCAACTTGATGTCACATAACACACACAGGATCTGGGAGACTCAGGTTCAAATCCCTGCTCTGCCAATGGAAGCTTGCTGAGTGACCAGGGGCCACCTAACCTACCTCACAGGGTTGTTTCAGTGTAGAAAAGCAGATGTTAGGCATGGTGGTAGGGCACATTCTCTGAAGCAGGGAAGTTTGCCAATTACAGTGCATGTGTGATTTTGGCCTTTCTCCTCTGGTTTCCAACGGATCCTAAAGATGGAAGGTAATCCATTGGAATTACATGTGAATCACAAAGCAACACAATTAGGGCCAGGCAGTCAGCCAGCCTAGCCGTCCTTCATTAATTAAGAAAATCTTTGAAACTTTCAGATCTGCAGAAAAGAGAAAGCCCAGTTTACAAAAAGATCTCTTTAGCAAGCTGCCGTCATGGTTTGTTTATTTCTGTTTTACGAGTGTCCCTGTGGGATTAAACAAACATTGATTAGCTAGCAGTTTGCGGAATGCAGCTGTGGGCTGTTGCTTGCTTTGAGATCGGCAAACTGTAATTCCCACAATAAATATCGTTCCAGGGCCAAGGCCCCATTACTTTTGGTGCATTTTGAGTAATTGGAGGCTGGGAGAACAATTTGCAAGAGACAAAGAAGGATTAGAAACACATTTGATAGGAGAAAACACATTCCAGGATCTCGTCATTGAACAAAAGTCTTGCACCCTTTCCATCCTATCCGTAACCAGGGTTTAGGATTATGAGTAACGGCACGCCCAGTCTCACAGGGCTATGCGCTTCTTAAAACCACAGCATAGAGCGGGCTGGGTCACAGCATCCACTGTTCTCCCCGCTCCTCCACTTCTTCAGTCTTTAAGGGGATGAGCATTTCTTTTTAAAGTTTCTTTGGCAGGGTTTCTCCCAATACAGATGCAAGTCAGTGATTTGAGATAGAGGGTTAATCTGTAGCTCCACCTAGAGGAGTATTAGAACATTTTAAAAGTATTTCTTTTAAGAATTCCCGTTTTTATTTTTACGTTTGGAATTTGTTTTTAATAGTTTACAGAATTTTCTGAATGATTTTCAAAATGTCAGCATAAACTTTACTGGGTTATTATTTACTTAAGCCCATTTTTCTCCTAAACTGAACAGGTTACAGGCAGTCTTGTAGCCAGAGAGGAGTCGAGTTTTCAGTTCTTATCTTTTAAAAAACAAAAGCATATTTTAGGCCATTTTAGCTATAGGGATGGAAAGGAAGACTTGCAGACCGTATTCTAGCCAATTGGTCACTAAGGGCCGAGCTAGACATGACCTCAGATCTGGGAATGAATTTCCTACGGGGAGGGTTTGAAAATGGAACTAGAGGCCACTGGGGAACCTGGTTCGAATTGGAGCCTGAGGAAGGGGGATTTACCCTTTCCCTTACACAATTTCCCTGACCTCAGTCTCGTCTTTCTGCCTCCCTGCAGAGCTGGGCTTTTGCTCTGCAAGGGAAACCATACGGGGACATGCGCATTTCCCCACAACAGCTCCAGGGGACCAGATCAAGTCAAGAACATAGCTCACCCACCCCCCAGAATTATTTCACCAGGTTAGCTACACTCACAGATCCCAGCCGCTGATTCTTTCATTAATGAAAACCCATAGGAATTTCATTCCCAGAATAAATGCCCCTAAAAGTAAACTTCTTCCAGTATTCTGGCAAATGAATTTAATTTAACCTATTTTTACTGAAGTATTTCCTCCCATCTTTTCATAAGAATTGTCCAAGATGGCTTCCAGAGGGAGAAATATACTACCAATATCTAAACCAATAAGAGCTCATTAAAATTGCTCTGGAAGCCACACATTATTATGCAATAGATCCAAAATCTTGCAGTGGACTGTATAGACATCCCTCTACCCTTCTAAACGTCCATTCAAATTGGACTATCTGAACTTGTTGATGGATGGAGAGACAGGAAGAAGCCATCCATTGCCCTCTTCAACGGAAGTTCAGTGACCGGACCCCATTTGTATGCATTTGCACTTATTTATTTTTATCTCCCTTTTCTCAAAGGTACTCATTGTGGCTTAGAACATCTTTTTCCCCTCCTTCCATTTTCTCACAACAATGACCCTGTGAGGTAGGCCGTGCTGAGAGTTTGTGACAGGCCCAAGGTCAACCAGCGAGGTTCCATGGTAGAAGTGGGGATTCAAACCCAAGTCTTCCTGGATCCTAATTCACTACGCCACACCAGCTCTCTCTTGTTTGTGAACCTGGATGGAAACAGACCTGGGCAGAGACTACTGGATACCCATCTATCGGGGAGGCTCTAGTTTGGGTTCTATGATTTGAGATGGGGATTGGACTGGATGGCCTTCAAGGACTTTTCCAACGCTATGGTCCTTTGACAGACAGCCATTACAACATCAGGCAGGTGTATGTAGGAAAAGGTGGGCCTTCAGTTGCCCTGGACCCATAATGCAAGAGTACTGTGACATCTATAGATTTTTTTTTCCTGTAAACCATCTTGGGCCTCTAGGGAGGTGATGAATTATAAATGTTATATATAAATAATTATTCTGGCAATTATTTGAACGCTTGCTTTGTATTACCTAATGAGTTTTAACTTTTGAGAGTTTTTAGTTTACTTGAATTTACAGTCATGCTTTCAAAGATTTTTTTTCCTGTTGCCTTGCCCTGTTTACTCCTAGTTCTCTCCCCTACATGCACCCACATTGTGTTTATGGGGCTGGGGTCTGTGTGACCCAAAAGTGATGGTCCGATCCACGCATTACAGGGTACACAGTATGGGTCTGGGGTCCCCACCCTGTGTAACAATTAGATGTTGGTTGTGGGTTTTCTTCCATTCCTGTGCATGGGATGCCCAGTTTGTGTCGGGACTGTGGCAGGCATAGAAAAAAGGCATTAGACTTCTCCCACCGTACCATTTTCCCATCCTGAAACAGTTCTTGGGGGTGTTATTTGACCCACTGGTGTAGGCAGAAGCCCCTTCTCCATGTGTACCAGTGGCCCCAATCTGAACTGCGCCCCATGCACATAGGAATTGGGGAGAAGCTACCATTCACTTCTGACTGTTACACACAGTGGAGACCCGAGACTCGGTAATGTGTGAACTGGCCTTTCACTTTTAACAATGGCTAAGCAGACATCGCAGGCTGCTGCCTAGCAAAACCAAACTGCGATGAATCATCTGGGTTCTTTTTCTCCAGGATCTGGTAAACAAAGCTTTATCTCATCCTCCGTATTCTTGTCTAACCCCTTCTTGGGGAAGAACAATATTTTAAATCATCGCATTTCTGCTCTAACTTTCTCAAAGGCGTGCAGGGCAGTTTTTTGTGAAACCTGTCTCATATTTATCCCCCACAGGAACTGCTTCTGTCGCAGTCGCGGGCATCTTTGCAGCCTTGGGGATCACAAAGAACAAGCTGTCAGACCATAAATTTGTTTTCCAAGGAGCTGGAGAGGTAGGGTTCATGCCCCGTCAGTGGGAAGTGTAAGCAAAGATCTGGTGTTTAGCACATCAAGCAGAAAGTTAAATGCAGGTGTTGTAAGTCTTGGTGGGGGACGGGCCAAGCTCTGAACCTGATGTTATTCCAGCTAGCCTTGCCAAGAGTGAGAGAGAGAGAGAGAGAGAGAGAGAGATGCAAACATGAGAGTAAATAATCTGCCCACTTCACTTTTGTACAGAACTGAAAGCAACAGATGACTCCCCAGCCTCTGCCTTCTGATCATCAGGCCATTGAATTAAATGGTGCCGCAGTCCTACGTGGAAACAAAAATGACCTTGGAGCCCACTGAATTCCGGATTGGCCCCTCTCCTCCTCCAAAGAGATTAGATCCGGTGAATCTGTTCCGGTACTGGGGGCACTTTCCTCTGGCGGAAGGAGCCTTCCACTGACACAAGACAAGGAAGGCTCTTTCCGCCAGAGGAAAGTTTCTCTAGTAGCAGAACAAATCTGTTGGTTCTGACTTACAGATTTTAGAGATGTAGTGATGGTAGAACTCTGGAAGACATCAGTGGCTCCAAGCGGAATGGCAACTGGATAGGAGCGTTTGCAGTTCTCTTATTGCTCCGTCTGTCAATCTATCTTGGACTCTCGAGGTCTCCCAGAGATAAATGCCCTTCCACAGCCCTGCTTCCTGTTGCTGTCAACAGAGATTACACCTAGGACTTTTTGCATGCAGAGTACCATAGAATCATAGAGTTGGAAGAGGCCTCCAGGGTCATCTAGTCCAACCTCCTGCACAATGCAGGGAATTCACAACTACCTTCTCTCCCCCCACCCCCTGCTCCATGCCCAGAAGATGACAAAACACCTACAGGTTCCCTGGCCAAACTGACCTGGGAAAAATTGCTACCTGACCCCAAGGTGGTGGTCGGTCTTACCCTGGGCATGTAAGAAGGGGCCATGAGAGCTAAGCACTGATGTAACCCTTCCTGCCCTCCCTCTCATGATCTGCTTAGAATCAGCATCGCTGTTAGATGGCCATCTAGCCTCTGCTTAAAAACCTCCAAAGAAGGAGAGCCCTGTCCAAGTATGCCTTATCCCAGAATTGTAGTCTTCTTCCCTTTTTTAAACTTCCCCTCCGATGCATTCTGGAAGGGCTGCTGTTCAGCTGTCTAGGAGAGCAGCCCGCTTGGTTGCCTCTTGGTTTCATTATGTCCTCCATTGGGATGAACTATTCTCTGGTTGTGTTTTCAAGGCTGCTATGGGCATAGCCCACCTGATCGTTATGGCCCTGGAAAAGGAAGGCGTTTCAAGGGAAGAGGCTATCCAAAAAATCTGGATGGTGGACTCCAAGGGACTGATTGTCAAGGTACCTCTGCATATGTGGGACTTGGTTATCGTTCAGTGCTTTGTCTGTAGAAACTCCTGCAGTTGCCACTATAGCAAAAGCCAGTTCCCTGGTACAATGAGACAGAATTGGATTAAACTGTTGACATTACAGTAGACTGCGTCTACAGTAGATATTTTAGTTCCTGAACTCACTCGTGCCCATTCCCTCTTTATGCACACTGATTAAATGTTCAAATGGGTCATATGCAGAGGGCATTTGGTATGGGGCGGGGGGGAGAAGTTGACAAGTGAAGTGCCAGTGAGGCTTAGCAACTGGCCCCTTCCCTCCTTACCTGCCTGCACTTTGCATTTATTGCAGGGCAGGAGTCACTTGAATCATGAGAAGGAGATGTTTGCCCATCACCACCCCAACGTGAGGACCCTTGAAGAAGTGGTGCAGAGAGTCAAACCTACAGCAATTATCGGTAACTTTCCTTGCTTCCCTTCACTTTTCATCCTTAGGCCTTCCTGTGATCCTTTGCAACACTTTAAGAGGGGCTGTGGCTCAGAGGCAGAGTTTCTGGTCTGCATGCAGAAGGTCATAGGTTCAATTCCCAGTGTCTGCTGTTAAAAGGATCAGTGGAAAGCAATATGAAATACATGAATCTGAGATTCTGGAGAGCCGACAGATAGTTTGAAGTGGGAAGCCAAGTTAATCTGGAGTAGTAGAACAAAACTTGAGTCCAGTAGCTCCTTAAAAAACAACAAATCTTTGCAGGGTACAAGCTTTTGTGAGTCAAAACTCACTTTTTCAGATACCAAATCTGACAAACTGAGCTTTAACTCACAAATGCTTATACACTGGAAAACTCTGATGGTCTTTAAGGTGCTAGGGAACTCAAATTTTGTTTTGCCAGTCAGAGTAGGTCATTCTGATCTGGATAGACCAAAAGCCGGACTCAGTATACCCCCGTATCTTCATCCTCAATTCCTGACGATGGTAAATTTCTAATTCACTTTTCTGGAGAGAATAGCTCATAGTACACATTTCTTATTCAGTCTGAGATGTGGCTGAACCATCCAATCACTACCACTAAGGGGCAGCAGACATGAGGAGGGAGAGACGGCGTGCATAGTGGTTAGAGTGGAGGGCTGGGACCTGGGACAGTCGCACTCGAATCTCTGCTCCGCCTCTGGAAGATCGCCAGGGGACCTTGGATCCATCAGAATGTCTCAGCCTCACAGGGTTGGGGTTGGGAGGATAAGGTGGAGGAGGGGAGGAGGATATGAGAAGCCACTTGGGGTCTCAGGGGGGGGAAGGAGAATATACATTAAAACTTTATCAAATAATGTCAGTCCCAGTCAGCTCTGCAAAGAGGATGTGGGCAGTACAGAAATGTTATGTCTGCATGTGGCTTTTCTTTTTCACAGTGTGGTTTAAGCAGCCAGGGAGGAAAGGATCAGTATTGATCAGGAAAATAGCAATGCATAAAGTATATATTGAGGGATCGAAAAGGGATCCCCAACATCACTTAGGCAAGATAAAGAGGCCAAGGTCAGATGGGGAAGAAAGTTCCCGATAATTTTTGGATCACGTCGTTTCAGAACGGAGATTGATCAAGGTCAGGAGCAAGTTGCTCTTCCCAGATATTTGGACGGCTGTTATCTATTTATCTGTTCCTTCGTCGGATGTTGTTCTTCTTCAGAGCAACACTTTGGTCTCACAGACCTGGGAGGCGGATTAGGTTGCTCAAAGCCGTTGTAGCAACTGTGCTCTGGCAACGCGGAGATGGACTCTGACTGCTTTGTCTGTTTTGAACTGGGGCAGGCGTTGCTGCCATTGCGGGAGCTTTCACCGACCAGATTTTGAAGGACATGGCAACGTTCAATGAAAGGCCAATCATTTTCGCCCTGAGTAACCCCACCAGCAAATCAGAGTGCACGGCAGAGCAGTGCTACCGTTTGACAGAGGTAAGGGGGTCCTCGTTGCTGATAACCAATATGTCTCTTTCTGGTTCTGCTGCTACCGTGAGGATGAATTTAGGTGGGTAGCCATATTGGTCTGCAGTAGAACAGCAGGATTTGAATCCAGCAGCACCTTAGAGGCCAACAAGATGTTCAGAGTATAAGCTTTTGAGAGTCAGAGCTTGCTTCTTCAGATACAGACCCTGAGGTTGTTTCACACTCAGGCACGTATCCCTCAATTTCTCATCCCTTGGCTCTAATTTCCTGTCTTAATAGATAACTCTTCTGCCATCAATATTCATGGCACAGACCTGGCAGAAAGACAGGTCCCAGCCCCCAGGAGCTTACAGTATAAATTTGGAAAGTCTATACAGAGAGGCAACAGACTGCAGAAGCAAAGGAAGGAATCGACATGAGCATGACAAAGTTAGTTGAGCAGCCATTTCATTAGGCAGATTTACTGTTTATTTAGTATGTTATTACCCACCCTTCTTACAAGAAGTTCGGGGTGGCCTCCCCTTCATTTTATCCTCACAACAACAACCCTGTGAGGTAGATTAGGCTGAGAGAGTGTGACCGACCCAGCAAGCTTCCATAGCAGAGTTAGAGTGTGACTACAAGTGACTTTCTTCACGAGGAGAACACTAGATTTTCCTCACAAGGTTACCTGGGAAGTGAAGTCCAAGTGGTCCTTCCCCTCTCTGTTAGAATCGCTGCCTGAAGAGCCACAAGAGGGCTTCGTTTGGGGGCGGGCAGCTGCTACTTTCTCCAAGGGCGTCCTGCGGGTTGCCTGCTCCCGGGGAGCTGCTCTGGAAGCGGCAGCGTCGATGAAGCTTCAGCTTTATCAAGAGCGTAGTCATAGTCATACCGACTTAAATGGGAATAGTTTTTAATTGAGTACATTTAGGGCTCCCTGTAGATAACCTCCAAACTATCCAATGTAAACTGCTTCATTCTGAATCAGATGACCAGGTTGGAAGGTGGTCAGCACATCACTGATTTTAGTATTTAGGAAGTTATTGTGTGTATATGACTCACAAAAATATAATTTATTAATTATACTTATACCCTGCCTTTCCCCCCAGTGGGGACATCAGAGCCAGTTTGGTGTAGTGATTAAGAGCAGCAGGACTCTAATCTGGAGAGCCAGGTTTGATTCCCCACTCCTCCGCTTGAAGCCAGCTAGGTGACCTTGGGTCAGTCACAGCTCTCTCATAGCTCTCTCAGCCTCACCTACCTCACAGGATGTCTGTTTGCAGGGATAATAGTGACATTGATTTTGTAAATTGTTCTTAGTGTGGTGTTAAGTGGTCCTCAAGAGCAGTATTTGTTGTTGTTATTCCTCCATTTCTTCCTTACAGCAACCCTGTGAGGTAGGTTAGGCTGAGAGTTTGTGACTGGCCCTAGGTCACTCAGCAAGTTTTCATGGCAGAGCAGGGAATCAAACTCCTCCTCTGACACTCTAGTCACTACATCACACTGGTTTTCTAATAATCAGAATTAAAGCCCTCTGTCTCCCTCTCTCTCTCTCTCTCTCTCTCTCTCTCTCTCTCTCCCTCCCTCCCCCCCAATGCATTCAAGTGCATATTGTTTCTGTACAGTTGAGGGTGGGTGTGCTCTTATGCAAGCTAAATCTTTCTTGTTCTGTTGACAGGGTCGTGGTATATTTGCAAGTGGGAGTCCATTTCCAAAAGTGACCTTGCCAAGTGGACAGACCTTCTTCCCTGGACAAGGAAACAATGCCTACGTGTTTCCTGGTGTTGCTCTGGGAGTCATCGCCTGCGGGGTCCGGCACATCTCTGACGACATCTTTCTCATCACAGCACAGGTTTGGGACTTTATATTCAAGTGCAGTTTTTAATATATGGTGAATGGATGTTGTAAACAACTGTGCCAATGGTCCCTTGATGCTCCTAGGAATCTTTCCCAGAATGCCTAAGTTGTGCTTTTCCGCCTTCTCTCCCTTTCAATCTGATCTCAAAACCTTCTCTGAAACAAGAAAGAGTTCAGGTTCAACTCTTTCAAAGCTTTAACTCTCGAAAGCTTACACCTTAAAAATCTTGTTTGACTCAAATCCTGTTGTTTTACTGCAGGCCAACATGGCTATGTACCCAAAACGAAGCATTCAGCTTAAATTCTTAAGAGTCTTTTTGCGTGCTACCAAAAGGCAGTCCCAAGTTTATCACTGATTCTACACACATTAGAAATCGACAGCCAATCAGAGTTCTCTGTTGCATTCACACTTCGTGTGTTAATGTGAATATTTAAAACTTCTTAGAAAGATGCCTAAAATGTACGCCTGTGAAGTAGGCCCCAGTTATGGATGCGAGTCCTTATTTGTGAAGAGGGAGTAAAGATGTGTAAAAACATTAGCAAGAAACAAAAGTGCAGTGGTTAAGCAGTGACAGTACTAAAGAGCTTGAATGTGGAAGGTTTTTCTGAGTTATCCTATAGAAGCCCGTATTGGGTAGGGCCCAATACATTGTCTTCCCAAAAATAACCTTGATACTGTTGATCACCCAAAAGGAACCTCTGTTCTTTCCCCATCTCTAGTCAATTGCGGAAAATGTCACCAAAGAGAATCTTGCCGAAGGAAGATTGTATCCCCCGCTGAGCACCATCCGAGATGTCTCCTTCAAAATTGCTGTTAAAGTAAGAATCCGTGGCCTTGGTAGCAGTTCTTGACTTGTGTGTTAAACTCCCCCCCTTGAAAAGCAACTGGTTATTGTTGCCCCTGCTCTCTAAAAATGACATAAAGTACCAAGTTAAGAGTGACCTGTCATAAAAGGCACAATCCATTCTGCAAGGAGCAGAACTGCGGATGCAATAGGAGATCAGCACGTGGCTCAAAGGAGTTCACAAAGCACATGTGCCCAGCTGCAGGCCAGCTGGGATGAGTGGGAAGAAGGCTTCACGGAAACTCACGTTGAACTCTCTCTCTCAACACCCCCCCAAAAGGATTAATTGGACCCATATTTTTGTTGCTCTGTGAACCTTTTGAGCCATCCACTGGAACTCAGGCACTGAGCTATGCTTGAAACAAACAGGTGTGAAATATAATATGAAGAACAATGATGCAGCAAAAAGCCCCTGACTTCTACCATACGTGCAAATGTACATACGCATTTTGCTTGCAAAAAGCATGGCACTGAATTCCCACCCTCTTCTACCCCTGACTGCTAGGAATTCTGTGGATAGCAAAGTGGGGTTTGGAGCCTTGGCCTCCCACGTCTAAACTTGGTTACTGGCAAGCTTCGTCAAGCCCAATTCGTTTTGAGCTTGAATTATCTTACATTCTTGATCTAGATGATGTCATTTAAGAATATGATGAGACGAATACTCTTACAAGCTAACCCATCTACCATCAGGAGGGGTCCTAGCTCAGTGGCAGAGCGTCTGTTTTGCATGCAGAAGGCCCCAGGTTCGATCCCCGGCATCTCCAGTTAAAAAGATCAGGTGGTAGGTGATGTGCATGAGATCCTGAGCAGCTACTGCCAGTCTGTGTAAGACAATACTGAATATGATAGACCAGTGGTCAGTACAAGGCAGTATCATGTGTTCAACACAGCCTGGAGGTTTACTTAAACCCCTTGCAAGGGCCTGTTTTCACCAAAGTGCACTAGGTAGTGGCAAGAAAAATAGCTGCTGTAGCTTTGATTAGGTCCTGGAATGCTACAGAAACAGGTTTCCCAAGCAACAGGATACTTGGGAAACTATGTTTCCCCCAAGGGGACTAGGCACAGAGTGGCTGCAGTGATAGAGGGGTCTGGTGGTGGAGCCTAGGCTACAGCAAACCAAACTTCAGAGAAGTTTGGGTTCAGCTCGTAATTAGCCCAGACATTCCGAACTAGGCAAGTTCATGCTCCAAACTCCCCAGTTCCCAACTTACATCAAATTATGAGTCCAAACCCAATGCTGTAGCCACTGTCTTCTCTTCTGTTTCTTGTTTCAGATTGTTGACTATGCCTATAAACACAACTTGGCCTCCTGGTATCCAGAACCAGAAGATAAAGAAGCCTTTGTCAGAGCCCTCATTTACAGCCCCGACTACGACTCCTTTGCTATCGATAATTACAGGTGGCCCCAAGAAGCCATGCAGACTCAAAACATTTAACGTTCTTTCCCCCTCCACTTTGTCTTAAAGAAACTCTCACCTTTCCGATGCTCACATTTTTACCAGCGTGGATATAAACAAATCTTCTAGCTTATAGATATAAATGGAGGGGTGAGCAAGCACTTTTCTTTTGTTCGCGCAGCTGCCTTTTTATATATCTGAGCCGGAAAACCGCACAAAGTCAACAGGGACGTTTGCGTTCCATGGGAGTGGAAGAACAGACCTGGGTGGGATCTCGTTTTCAGTTTAAGCACTCCCAGCAGGAGTTCTTCCCAAGAAAATCCATCCAAAGAAGTTGCTCTGTACCCTTTCCAAGCTTGTCCCCGCTCTCCAAAGATACCACAGGCTGCTGAGGCCCAGCACCCCCCAGGAATACCTGGAGCTGGGAAACCTCACAACCCATCAGCTATGTATCAACACATGCGTCCATCTGTATGGGCTACTGTACTCTAAGCTAGGGAATGAGGCATGTAGCTCCTTACTTGGAATTTTGCAATTGTTCCCACCTGTCATAGCAACTTTGATGCATATTGCTTGACAGATAACCTGTGCAATATCCTGGCCCTGGGTATGTCTAGGGTTTGCCAGGACTTGGGAAGGGGTACCACTGCACCCAACTGTGCTATGTTCTATAGCAGAGTTTCAAATAGGTCTCTTACCCACCCTAGAACTCCAGCTGTCCATACCTCAGTTATTGAAAACGTTCTAAATTATTGGTATTCACTGTGCTTAGTTTATAGTTCCAGTTTATCATAAATTTAGGGAGCTCTACCAAACACATAGCAGTGTTGCCTGCTAGCCATTTATCAAAGCCTTCAAAGTTCTCGAAAATCTTTTTATGTAGCTCCAGGCATCCATGCCGTACATTAGTCTGTGGCTAGCAGTTTCGATGTATGGAAATAGCACTCCTGTTTATATGAAGCACTCTTCATTCAGATGTTTTTAGATGTCCTTTAGGCCATCTGAATAAGTTTGGTTTTCACTCTGTTCTGGTGTTTAAAAAATACAGGTAGCATTTATAATGAAACATTTGGTGGGATTCAGTGAGCCATCAGTGAAACTTGCCGATGGTCATGGAGCCTTCCCGTCTTCCCCTAGCCTCTCCAGTTACTCCCAGCCCTGGGACAGTTGATTCCCAGGATCAGGGGACCCGCATGAACCATGGCCAGTGCCTTGGATCAGAGAACTGCAGGGAAGAGGGAGAAGTCACTCATTCTTCATCTTCCATTGGCAGTGATGAATTGCTGGAAGAAGAACGGGACGGTTTCACCACCTCCACTACAAATCCCAGTTCCACCTGGATATTGGTCCGTGCAGGTTCTGCGACTCCAGGAATCAACTTCCACGAAATCAACTGGGGGATGGAGAACATGGGAAAGCTCCATTAATGGATTGCTGGAACCAACCCATTAATCGCCATTTCAAGACAGGGAAGAGCTAACCCCCTGTAACTGTCATTATAAATGGATTAATTACTAGTAGTATCTGTGGAAGCTCAGGAGAAAAACTTTATTTTTTACCCAGAGCTCTAAAGGGGCTTGTTTTTGGTGTGTTGTGTGGGTTTGCCAGTGTGTGTTCTCACGCTGCAGTGTGAGTACAAGGGAAGGCAGCCCATGGCAAAAATGACAAAGTTTGGCATATTAAGAGCCACTGGAACAAAAATCACAGTTTACATTTCCCCCCCCCTCCTCCGCTGTGCCCACAAGATAGATTGTTGCCTTGGTTAACATGCAGAATTCTTAAAGTGGTTGGATTTTTAAAAATTAATTGGTTGGGGTTTTTTTGTGTAGAGCAAAGGATTTTCCCCCCTTCAAACTACCCATATGTATTTGCTTTTGTAAAGGTAATATTGTAATGTTTTCAGTACCTTTGCCCTTCAGATATATGTGATTTTTCTAGCCTTGATGATTTGATTGCTAGCCTGAGGCAGGGATCTAATTGCGCTGTTCTATAAATTATATTTCAAGTCCCATTCATCTATCAGGTTTCGCTGAGACAAGGACCAGGTGACAGTAATTGATT
The DNA here is from genome assembly GCF_028583425.1 of Eublepharis macularius. Lineage (NCBI taxonomy): Eukaryota > Metazoa > Chordata > Lepidosauria > Squamata > Eublepharidae > Eublepharis > Eublepharis macularius. Next base: position 173,343,941 of record NC_072792.1, read on the forward strand.
TCTGAAAATGTATGCACCAAGTTACTCCGTCTTTAAAAGTTGACACCTCACTCATGAATTTTCAGCAACAAAACGGCTTCTAAAGTACAGCTGTGAAAGCAGGGTCAGCTGTACAGTTAATGCAGTGTAGAGTAGAAAAAAATATTTTTACCATTGGAGTGTGCCATTTTGACTTTCTGCCTCAGGCACCAAAGTGTCTTGGGCCTTCTCTTTCAAAAATACCTTCCTAATTAACATTTGCAGAAGTACTGGTTTTGATTTGCCAATTAAAAAACATACAGCAGCGATCCCCAGACTGGTGCTTTAGGCCCGTGGTGCTCACCATTACATTTCTTGGTACCCACTGGCTTTGCTTCCCCAAAGCATAGAACCCATTCGGGCTCTCCACCACTTTATTGGAATAGGAAGTACTTCAGAAGAGCTATCTGGCTTTATATGTGTGATCATTTCTGACTATTTTGGCACAGTTTTATAGTAGCGGAAGCAAAAGGGAATACCACAGCAGTCGTTTCTCTGTATCTGCCAGCAAGCTATTAATAATTATAAATAAAAGATTAATAATTAGTTCCAACAAAAATCTGGACCGAACATTTCGATCTCCTGTCTTTAGCGATGAAGACATGCCAACGAGGTCTGTAGGGAGCGGAATAGATGCTTGGGATATTAACTACTACCTGTGCAGAGCTGGTTTTTAGATGGGGTATGCAGTTCGGGAAAGATGCGCACAGCTTCCTTTTTGCACGCACGATTCTCCCCATTGACTCAAAGGACGTGCCACATTTCTGCTGCTACATAAGTAGGAAAAGCACTGAAGTTCATAAAAGTTTGGACTGCGGACTTACAAAAGGAAGAGCATTCACCTGCCCCTTCGCTCATTTGAAATTTGTTTTTAATAAAAGAAATAGGGGGAGAAATGGCAACAAATAATCTTGTTGAGTTGAAGCTGACAAGCGATTCCTCACTAAATTGTTTCTTGCCAGAATAAAGGCTGATGTTCCTGAGTGGTAGAGCACTTAGCGATTGTGTATCTCAGTTCTTAAGAAAATCAGTAATTTCCGACAAAAGCCTGCCTGTGAACAAACAATCCTTTTGTTGATTCCAATTGACTTCAAGCAGATTTGGGGGGGTTTTTTTGTTTTTTGCTTCCCAGCATGCGTAAGTTAATTTGTAAACACCGAGAGTCTTGCCTGAATTCAGATTATAAGAATAATGCTACAGCATTTTTGACACTTAATACAACAAAGCAACAGCTATTCCCAGCAGTTTGTGACAAATCATACATGATGGAGTTCGCAGTCAGGACTCTCAGCAGGCTAGTACCATTTCTTGGGGTATTTGGAAAAGATAATGCAGTCCATCTAAAATCATTTTGTTTCTCTGAATAGTATTGATTCAACCATGACTTTGCAATGGTTGTTATATTTTTTATTAGCTGTAAGCATAAAAGCTATTTTGCCTCACAAAAGTCAGCCTCAGTCGCCAGTCGTATGTGTCGGCATATGAATATCATAACCACAGAGATGGGGTTCATCACGTGAATTTTCTTGCCTGATTAGCAACCCATTGAAAAGGAAAGGGGCACATGCATTTTACAGCTGTTACAGTACTGATGTTCCAAACTTGAGTAATTCCAGAAAGCTCTACCCAGAAGCCTCTCAATAGGTGCAGTTGCCATTTTGTGTGGTAGAAAAGAGCAAGAGTCCAGTGGCACTTATAAGACTTAGGGTATGGTAGGGTATGAGCTTTCGTGAGTCACACGTCACTTCTTCAGATACATTTTGTGTGGACAGTATTACTAAACATGAGCCCATTCTCTCAAGTTAATCTGGTCTTCTCGTCATATGAACCAAAGCAGGGAAATATGCATCCAGTTCACTCAAAATGGTGGCAGCACATATTGATAGGATCTCACATAGCCTGAACTACTACACACATGGTTGGCTCACCAAAATTGTCTGAAAAGACTGGTTTCGGTAGTCTCACAGAACAGGGATCGAACCATAGCAAGACTGTTTCCATAAAGCTATGCGTGAGAAAGAAACATGAACTGTTATGTATTTTGCTTCCAAGTGGAGTTTATTCTCCTTTGGTGCTCAAGCATGACTCGGCTGCAGTCATACTGTTACAGTGATTTGTTTAAAAAAATTTACCTCAGTGGACAGATTTATAAGCCAGAAACCTAAACCACACTGTTGGCAGTTTTTAAAAATTGCTTTGTTCTTGTGCCTTTATCAGTAGCCAGACATGCAGAAATTAAATAATTGAAGCTTTCCACAATATTTTATCTCCGTGCCAGGAAAAGCTTTTCTTATTGAGAGCCAGTAAAGAAACTGGCAACCTCTAAAAAATCATTCTCTGAAATAGAATAAAAAATAGAGGGAAAGCTCCACCTTGTGGAACTACAATATATCTCTAGCTGGTTTCATAATGCAGTCGCATGTCTGCTTCAACTGATCAGTGTCTGCCCCTCTCCTGAGGTACCAGATTGTTGCGTTCAATGCAGCGTATTTTTTCACATAAAGAGATTGGAAAGCGTGTGTTTGTGTTTTCCCCCTCTGTAGCTGTCCTCCCCATCATACACAGACACACATTCAGTTGATCTAAATAGCAGCAGAATAAGGTTGCCAGCCAGGCTATTCACTCTGGCGGAGGCAAAAATGGGGGGAACACAGCAATGCTGTATCATCATTTCCAGTTGTACCCAGAAGTGACATCATGCCGCTTGAGGGAATCCCCCAATTTCTGTGGTAAAAACCATAGAGATTTAGGGAATTCCTACAACACTGTAGGAACTGCATCTGACGAAGAGAGCTGTGGCTCTCAAAAGCTTATGCTACAGTAAAGTTGGTTAGTCTTAAAGGTGCTACTGGACTCTTTGCTATTTTGCTACTGCAGACTAACACGGCCAACTCTGGATCAACAACATTGTGAGGTTGTTTTCCCAGCCATTTTGGCTCCTGCTGGAGTCAAGAGGGACAACAGAAGCTCAGCACCAGGGGCAGGCGATTGCCATGTCATAAGCATACAAGCATAAGCAAGCAGCAGTGTGAGGATTGCCCTTACACTCACTTCCCTATGCAGCGTCTTCAGCCCAAGCATGCATTCAGCACCCCCTGACAAGCCAGAAGAACATACAGAAACCTGTGGGTGTCTGCTCTTGAGAAAATTTATAGAATTAATCCCTGTCTTAGTCCATGCCTTACCCCTGGGCCTTGGTCAAGAACCACATTTTTGAAATTGAAAATTGGCAACTTAAATGGCATCCTGCAGGTGTGCAACAGATTAGTTTTAATACATAGGCCCCAATACAATTGTCAGTACCTTTTAGCTGACAACTAAGGGAATAGGCAGAGTTTGGAAAACGCGTTCGCTCATTTTGCTGCAATCTCCCAATTTTCTTAGTGTGCATTCCAAGAAGCTGATATGAGGCAGCCTTATAGGGGTGTCACAGCAATCTTGGTTTCCCAGTTGCCTGCCAATGGCAGGCGATCTCTTGAGGGTTTGCCCTGCTGCCTGCCAATTGCTGGCAATCAGTGGGAGGGGACAAACCTCCAGGGGATTGCCCTCAGGGAGCGGTGATGTCACTTCCTGAAGTGACATCGCGCTGGCCACAGGCATGCTTCCTCAATTCGCTGGGGCCAATTTTGGGCCCAAACAGGCCAAAATTAGCCCCGCACAAAGCACGGGAGCATGCCCATTGCCAGCTTGATGACTTGGAAGTGATGTCATTGCGCCTCTCCAGAAGCATGCACAAGCATGCACGCAAGGAAGAGGTAAGTCCTGGGTCTCCCCCACTTCTGCCAGGAGGGTATATGGACCTAGGAACCTTAAGGCAACCACTAAGCAACTTGAAGGCCCTTTTAAGGATTGAAGCCATGGAGTTTCCCAAATAACATCCTTTCAAACTACATCCCAGCGCCATGTGATCCAAGAAGCTGTTTCTGGACAGAGATGAATCAGTCTGTATTTTTACTTAGCGGTCTGATGGATGGTGTTTGTCCCACTGTTTGTTAAGCTGCATTAAACTATTTAGGAGAACAATGTTTTATGAACCACCTCTGACTACAATGAATGTGCTGGCTGTTTTCTTATAGCCAGGGGGGAAACGCACAATGTCCATGACGGGAAATGGTGTGGTTTTGTAACATGATAGCACTGTGTACTTACTATGTCTTTCTAGGCTGTTGTGTGTGTGTGTGTGTAAATAAGTCTATTAAAAATCTGATTATAAAAATGCAGTTATTTATTTAGACATTGATACCCTGCTTTCCTCCAAAGGGGCTTACAACAGCATTCGGCCCTCCTTCAGTTCACAACAACCCAGAGAGGTAAGTTAGGCTGAGAGCAAATAGTTGGCCCAAGGTCACCTAGAAAGCTTCCATGACGGGGGGGGGGGGGATTCGAACCCAGGTCTTCCAGATGCTCTTCTGACAGTAACCATGACACCCACGCTATCATACCCACTTTCAAGCATCCTGTTCATGCCAGCCATCTTCCCATCGGCTTTCACTTCCTTCTCACCTACCCAACAACAAACTCCACAGGCGTACACAAATTCAATCCAGACATTTTATCCTGAACAGTATTTTCACTGTTTCCCAAATGTCCCATTATCCCAGTCTGTGGCACCACATCTATATTCCAACTATCAGTTCTGCTTCAGGCAATGCCTATAGATAGCCCTGAAGAAAAGCATCCTCAGATGTGCCCCGTTAGAAATAGTTACATTTCATTTGGTTAGCAGAGTTACCCGGTCAGAAGCATTTCTTCCCATGTGCAACAATTAATCTTTAGGCAACTAAATTTAGTAAAGAGAGAGCTTGTATTTATTGAGGTGGACTCCATTCATAGCCACTTTTCTTGTAGAAGAAAGAGCCCTAGACTAAAGCATTACTTTCCCTATACCACGGCTGATTAGTTAAACATCGTGGCTGCAAGTGGATATGTGGATGAGGCCTTCATGGTAGGAGTCCTGAAAAGGCACATCCTTCCCCTTGGAAGGCCATGAGAAAAGAGAGAGAATCTCTCTCAATGGAGACAGGAAGAGAGAAGAAATCAGGAGGTGTTCCCTCCTTAAACAAAGAGAAGCAACTTGCTAATAAGGAAAATAACACGTACACACAGAGAGACATACTGCGCCCACCCAGTGTCCAAGGCATGCTGAGTCACCTATAGGGTTGCCAGGTCCCTATATTTTCACAGCGGGAGGGGAGGACCTGGCACTTGCCTCGTGCTGGCAGCATGTTTCTTTGCACATGCACAAAGTGCACGTGCAATCCAACAGCTGCACGATTACATCATAGGAGCGCTCTCATGCCCCGTGCAGGGCCGGTTTGGCCCGTTTGGGGCCCAAATAGGCCCCAAACAAAGCACAGGAGTGCTTCCACAGCTGGCACAATGACTTTTGGGAGTGACATCACACCCCTTGGGAGTGTGTGCACTGCGCAAGCTCCTGGGGTGCCTGCTGGTGGCAGGTGACCTCCCAGGGGCTTGTCTCCCGCTGATCGCTGGCAGATCGGCTGGCAAGGGTGCAAACCCCTGAGAGTTTGCCTGCCACCAGTGGGCACCTGGGAACCCTACTCACCTATCTCACATCCCCACATACACCCATCTAGCATTCAAATGCCAACTTCAAAATGGCAGCAGAAAGGCTGAACAAGAACAGGACCCATGTCGGCCCGCTATCAGAAACTGCTCCCATACTTGCATGAGACACTGAGAATCCTCTCTGGCCCCCACCTTTCCCTTCACTGAATTTAGAGTAATACAGACGGGGGACAGACTCGCAATGGGAGGATCCCATATTTTCCCTTGCTCCCCACTTTCTGGGCCACCTGCCCCAACCACAAAACCCAGCTGGGGCAACCTCTCGCATCCTGACTTACCCCACAGACTTATGATGCTAAAACCGGGGGGGGGGGTGCTGCCCCGAGCTCCTTGGATTAAAAAAAAAATGGAATAAACAAACCAAGGCCTGCAAGTCCGTCTTCTCTCTGGTATTAATGTGATTAGAATCCGTCTCAAAGGAGCTGCTAATATTATTCTGTTGCCAATTGGCAAAAGCAGCTGGGCTTGTCCCTAATTAGCCCATTTCTCTTTTTCACTGCTTTTTTGGCACCGTCTGGAATTCTCTTCTCCAGCCCCTCCTTCCATTAAGAGGCACACACCATTTCTCTTCTAACGCCAATGTTTTCAAGCCAGTCAATGCTTCTAAGAGGCCAGCCGCCAGCAGGGCTGGTTTCCAGGCCTTGCGTTCAACTCGGGCTTTTGTTGCGCAGTCCTGGAGTGTTGTGATCGCTTTTCAATATGGCCCCATACAGCGAACAATAGGAGAGCTGCACCATGCGGCAACACATTCCAGTAGGCAAACCTCCCCAGGGTGGGTGGATAGTTTTAAGCCAAGTGAACTGATTATAGACTGTACAAATTCACTTTATTCTGTGGAACGGCTGATCTCACAGGCTAAGAACGGTTGTACAGATATTTCCCCAGTATGATGGAGAGATCCAAAGATCTTTGCTAGTCCCGTTCTGAGAAGTAAGATGGATTGGATGGGATTCACCAGGGTTGAATGGGAGTGTGGGAAGTGGGTTCCCCAGGCAGTAGAGTTCAGAAGGTAGATTGTTTCCCTCCGTTCTCAGCCTTTAAGTAAAACTCTCCTCCTTAAATTGCTCAGGAGCAAAGAGATGGGTGATGCTTTCACTTTTCTACCAGTAAAATAACTTCTTATATCCACGTAGACATTGTGACTTGCTGTGACATCCCTTTTTGCTTATCTCTCTTGATAATGGGTGTCTGCTTGTTCAGTTGTATGCGATCATCCGTTCGTTGTATCTAAGCATATGGATGGAATTCTTGGAAGTCTGAAACCTACCACCTGCTCATATCACCTTTGCCCCTCCTGATTGTTTAAATTGATTGGGTCTAGCAAAGAGTAAATGCCTCTTCGAGAAAGTGTATGGTGTTGTCTCCCTCAGTCTTAAAACAGATGATACATCCTAAAGAAATGGAATCTGGATTCAGGGAATTTGAATAATTATCATCCACTTTCAAACGTACCCCTCCTGAGCAACGTGGTTCAACAAGAGGTGGCCAGACAATTTCAAGGATTCTTGGGTTGTTTGGATCTTTTCCAATCTGTCTGCAGTCCCTGGTTATGGGACTGAAGCAGCCTTGGTCAACCCTGGTGGACGACAGGCAGCAGGAGATGGACAGAGGGAGCGTGACCTGCTGATTCTCCTCAGCAGTTTTCAGTAACATCAACGATGGTATCTTTCTGGACTGGCTTTCAGGATTGGGACTGGGAGGCACTGCTTTGTGGTGTTTTTGATCTTACCTGGAAGGTAGGTTTCAGAATTCATTGCTAAGGGACTATTAGGTTTCATCTTGTCCTCTATGCTTTACAACATCTACATGAAACTGCTGGGTGAGGTCATCCAGAGATTTGGGCTGGGTTATCACCAATATGCAGCAGACATTCAGCTCTATCTTGCATTTCTAGCAGATCCTTGAGAGACTGTGGGAACCTTGAACAGATGCCTGGGGGTCGTTTTGGAAAGAATGAGGGCCAATAAACTGAAGTTTAATTCCAGCAAGACAGAGGTGGTACTGGTAGTCAGAAGGACTGACTCAAGATATGAGATGTCTCCTGTTCTGGATGGGGATGCTCTCTCCCTAAAAGAGCAGGATTGCAGTGTAGGGGTGCTGCCGGATCAGTCATCCTGTTAGATAAACTACTAGCAGCAAGGGACACGGGTGCCTTTCACCAGCTTCAGCTGGTGAGCCATCTGCAGCCTTTCCTGAATAAAAACATTCTGGCCACTGTGGCACATGCCTTGGTTACATCCAGATTAGATTACTGCAATGTTCTGTTTGTGGGGCTGCCCTTGAAGACTGTCCAGAAGCCAGAATGTTGACTGGAGTGTGTCATAGGGACCATATCACTCCAGCCTTCTTCCATCTACACTGGTTGTCAATTTGTTTCCTGGCCCAATTCAAGGCGCTGCTATGGACCTTTAAAACCATATATGGCCTCGGATCTGCATTCCTTAAGGTCTGCCTATGCCCCTACCAACCTACTTGAACAAAATGATCATGTTCAGAGGCCCTGATTCAGGTGCCCTGTTACGTGAGACTAGATGGGTGGTGTTTGGGAAAAGGGACTTCTTGGTCATGGCACCAAAATTATGGCATTCCCTCCCCCGGAAGATTTGTCTATCCCCCCCAATCGTTGTCTTCCATGAATTTCTCGTTTGTCTTGCATACCCTTACTGACCCCATCTTCTTGTCTGTTTTCAGATGTTGGCTTTATTTATAAGTTCTGTTTTTAAAAGCTGGGTTTTATTCGATTTTAATAGTTTACCACCTTGAGGGCACAAGCTGAGAGGGAAGGCAGCATACAAATATTTTAAATAACATCTGTCCGTTTTTACATAATGTTCATCTAACAATAAGAAAAAACAATAGCATTTATCTGGGGTTGACAACTGTCATTTGAGGGAACTCCTGGAGATCTAGGTGTGGTATGTGGGGAGGGTAGACGCCACACTTCGAAACTGCCATTACCGTCAGAGGGACTGATTGCTTGCAGCCTGGAGACTAGTTCTAATTCCAGGAGAACTTCAGGGTCCAGCTTTAGGTTGGGAACTCTAGGTACATCTCTTATAAGAACAATCCCCCAATCCATCTCCCCAAACCACATCTCTTTAAACAAATCTAAGTTAATTTCATATTTAGCACCAGAGCAACAAAGTTGTTCCCAGAACACTTTCATATTTTTTTAATTCAACATAATTCTTCATAAAAACCTACCAAACAGAGGACAAAAATCTCAAGTTGGAAAGCAGCAATAATTGCTACAGTGTGTAGCAAGGACCAAATCATAAGCACATCGCTGTGGCCAGTTTTCACACGATGAAAGGAGGCAAGGGTAGAAGCAGGAACGTGAAGTGTCCTCAAACTATTAACCGGGAGCCAGGGATATACTTATTGTCTGTCCATTCATCACCTTCCCCACAGTTGCTCAAGCCCCTCTTGCACTGGTAACAACGGCGATACTTTGCGCACTGGTCAAGTAGAAGGAGCTTGTCCCCAGCTCTGCATGGAAGAGAGGGTTAAACAACCAAACCGATGAAAACACCTGAAGATAATTCCCCCAACAGAATGGCATTTTCATTTGCAGAAAGAAGAAGGGGTGATTCTACTGATTCTGCACCCTCTGCTGACCCCACGTTTGCTGCTCTTGAGGGTCCACTCACCCTCTCCCCAGAACATTTTGTCGGGCTCAGGGGACTGCAGCAGGAGGGGGAAGTGGGAGAATCCACAGATGGTTGGATACATGTCACTGGGAGCCAAAACAGACGAGACGCCTGATGTGTGGAGGACACTCGTCAGTTTCCCGCAAGTTTCAATGGGAAATGTAGTGAGAAAGAACCTCTGTCAGGGTGAAGAGGGAGAACAGCCGCTCAACTGGAGAGATTCTTTCAAAAATCCAATTGGCTGGTTTTCCTTCAGGAGCTCAAAGACAGGGCGGGGGGGGGGGAGGCAGGGGGAGGATGTAACTGGGTTTCTCTCTCACTCGCAAAACACCCCGGCTTTTTTCATGCCTCTTGTCACGTCGTTCCCAACCCCCCAACCCCATCCTGAGCTCCTGAAAGAGAGAAAGAGAGAGAGCATGTTTGTGAGAGAGAAAGTCCCTTCAGTTGCGATTCTCCCTGGCTGAGCGTGCTGGCAGCAGTAAGAGGGAGCTGAGCAGACTAGATGAGACACCTAGGGGGAATTCTCTTTCTCACTACATTTCCTGTTGAAACTTGCAGAAAACTGACGTGTGTCCTCCACGCATCAGGCATCTCGTCTGTTTTGGCTCCGAGTTAAATGGATCATGGTCCAAACTCGGAAGAATATTCGCAGCAGAGCCCCATCTTGTGGCCAGTATCAAAAGGTTTATACAAGAAGCATGAGCTGCTTGTACCAGGTTTTTAAAAATCAGAGCAAGCGAGGAGATTTATAAAGATCCCAGAACTGCACTAGGCATTGCAAGACCTTATCAGGAAAGGTTCTGTTCTCTATGAGCCTTCTCTAATACTTCAGTCATCCTGACAAGGTTTCACACAGCAAATGTGCACCGCTGCAATCTGACGACACAGATTCAACAGATGAGCAATGTTCGAGTCTGGTAGCAGCTTAAAAACCAACAAGAGTTTCCAGAGTATAAGCTTTCAAGAGCCATGCTCCATTCATCAGAAACAGATAAACATACAGAGATACAAAGGTAGGTGACAAGAGGAGATTGACACTCAAAAGCTTATATCCTGGAAATCTTGTTGGTCTTTAAGGTGCTACTGGACTCAAACCTTGCTCTTCTACTGTAGACCAACACAACTACCAACCAGAAACAAATTCCAGAAAAGTATCACACACATTAAATTTCAAATAGATGGCCAATATGATAAGAGTCTTATCATATCATATAAGAGTGGAAGGGGGATTTCTTGCAATTGGCAAAAATAGATACAAAAACAGTGGAGTTCTTAGGTTCCATTTTAATAATGGCTAAGAATGCATGATGTCACACAACCCCCAATTACTTGTGGAACTCACCGCCATAGGAGGCAGTGATGGGTACTAGTTAAGGATGCTTTCAAAAGAGTAGAAAAGAGCAAGAGTCCAGTAGCTCCTATAAGACTAACAAAACTTGTGGTAGGGTATGAGCTTTCTCATCGGAAGAAGTGAGCTGTGGCTCACGAAAGCTCATACCTTACCACAAATTTTGTTAGTTTATAGGAGCTACTGGACTCTTTCTCTTTTCTACTGCTACAGACAGAATAGCAGCTATCCATCTTGATCTTTTGAAAGAGATTAAATAAATTAATGGAGAATAGCTCTGTGATGGCTAAATGGAAACTCTACATTAAGACATAGGACACCACTGAACAGTTTTTGTAAACATCACTGAAAGGGTGACCATGCATAGGGAGCTTCCACCATAGAGACGTAATACCAGACCAGCTCTCTTATCTCTATTTTCAGGTAGGTAGCTGTGTTGGTCTGCAGTGGAACAGCAGGATTTGAGTCCAGTGGCACCTTAGAGACCAACAAGATTTTTAGGGTATAAGCTAGAGTCAAAGCTCCCTTCTTCAGGTATTCAAAGACCTTTGACTCTCAAAATCTTATACCCTGAAAATCCTGTTGGTTTTAGGGTGCAACAAGACTCAAATCCTGCTCCCCTGTCTCTATACACAGTGCATCATAGCCCTGCCACCTACAGTTGCCAGTCTCCCCGCCCCAGATAACTAGCTGGAGGGGGTGTGGGCACTACCCATGCATGAGCATGCCTGCATCCCCTACCAATGACATCATTTTCAGAGAAGCTTCTACCATAGAGATGTAACTACAAGTGACGCCTGCCACAGGCTGGACACTTGTCAGCTTCCCTCAAGTTTTGATGGGAAATGTAGGCAGCTTGGCGGAATGTTGGACAAGTGACAGTTGAAAAGTCCATTGGACAGCAGTTGGAGAGCCAAGCTGCAAGACCAGGACTCCTACTACATTTCCCATCAAAACTTGAGGGAAACTGACAAGTGTCCAACCTGTGGCAGGCGTCACTTGTAGCCTGGCCCTCACACCAAGGCAAACACTCATGTTAAGAAGTGAGGTGTGATGCTGCTTACCGTTGAAAGAGTTTCTCTTCATAATCCCGTTGCCTTTTCAGCTCGGCGCTCTTCTCCCAATCGTCCCGCATAGCTAAATTCATCTGGAAGATCTTCTCAAGCCTTGATCCTTTTTCAGCAAGCCACCTAGAAAGGGATTGGAGGGGGGTGGGGAGGAGAAGAGAATTTCAGATTCTGGGCTGTTTCACTTGCACAAGTAGATTCTTCCCTGGCATGCTTTTTTAAAAGAGCACTCAAGAAATAATGAGAACAGGATATCCTCATATGCACCCAAAGCTGGGCCTTATTTCAATGTCTCACTTTAATTCCACCTCCACCCTTCACTGTTAGTACACACGTGTGAAAAACAGAAAACTAGCTTGGATCAGATCTTTCCCACTGACTTGGTCCAAACTGGATGGAGGTGGCCCCATTTATTTCCGAGCGCCTCTTGCTTGTGAAAAAGTTTTATTTCTATACCCGTGGGGGTTGTGAATATAAGGCAGAACATGAACTCTTGTTCGTTCTTCACATTTATATCTCAACCTTCCTCCAAGAGGGTCAGGATGGAATGTAGGGATGGAATATCCCACGGGTATCGCCATTTGACCCCATCAAAATGGAAGGCGATAACAAATCACCTGAAAAAATGAGAAAATTTTTAGCGGGTGAGTGCTTATGAAGAGGCACATCTCATACTAATATATCACTGTCAGGCATGTTTTTATTTTTTTTAAAAAAAACTTGCCTATAACTAGGCAAGAAATAAGTTCATCTTTCGGTGGCAGGGTGGTGATAGGGTTGCCAATGCCCAGGTGGGACCTGGAGATCTCCTGAACTACAACTGATCTCCAGCCCATAGAGATCAGTTCCCCTGGAGAAAAACGGCTGCTTTGGAGGATGAACTCTATGGCATTATACCTTGCTGAGCCCCCCCCCCCCCGCAACCCTGTCCTTCCCAAATCTCCAACTTGGAGTTGGCAACCCTATGTGGGGGGAAGGGGGCTGAGGCATATGAAAAAGGGCCTAGAAAAACAATTGTCACCCCATCTTATAGTAATAGGTATAGTGGTAGATTGCTATAAAGAGAGTTTTAAATGAACAAAAAGAAAGCTCATCAAAAACCTGTAACAATTTTTTTAAAAAAAACAATAAATGGGCTGAAAGTGGGTAGAACAAACCAAAACACAGGAAACATTACACACGGGAACAAACTCAACTCAAAATCGGTTGTTTGAAAAAGATCAGGGTAAAATTGGTCTTCCAAAAAACCAGGAAAAAAATTAGGTGAAAACCGATGGCTAAAAAGACCATGCAGCAGCCAGGGGATAAACCAAAGCAGTGTAGCTCCAAAACCAATGCAGTAACACCACGTAGAAATGCCCCCCCGACTAGGAATTCAACATCAGTTTTCCCTAGTGGAAGGAACACTTTAATCACTATACCACACTGCCCCCTGGAGGATCTATTACATCAGGCATGTTTATTTGCAGTATCAAAGCCAAGTACGGTTAAAAAACCGGCCAGCCACAATAGATCATGTGTAGGTAAAATAGCATAAAGCTCATTTCCTGAGTATTTCTGTGAACATCACACACACATCTCACTTTATAGACTTCTGAACAGCACACATGACTTCCCTACCACATCTCATCTGGCCCAGAGTTATTTTTGCCCGGATCAAATGCTGAACGTTCACAGCAGCTCTAGGGCCACGTTCATCCAGGTATTTCTTCAAAGCTAAAGGCTCCACGGATCAGCCGTTTGGCGGTGAAACAACTGGAAAGAAACTGAATCCAGCTCTACAGTGCCAATCAAAACAGCTGATCATCCGGGTTTTAATTTTTTGAACATTTTTTTTGCATGCATGCAGGTTGGAAGTAGGAACAGTGCACACAGGCACTCAGAACGCTAGCTCCGCAAGATCTAATCATTTACATGCTACTTTTGAGTCCGGGTTCTCTCAACCAGATTTTGTTGCCATCAGTCACCCTGCTGGGAACTAACTCCCCATGTGCACAAGACCTCCAGATTGGATCAGGGCCATGATGTGGGGGGAGGGGCTTCAGCCTTCCCCTCCCTGGACCATTTCCCTGACCAAAACTGCCCTGGAAGGCACTTTTTACACCACTAGGGGCTTGTATGTATGATGATGGCCCTTCCAAACGTGAATATATTGGTGCAGAATTTTTATACACAGCTCCATCCAAACTATCCCACATTCAATGCAAATATATAATGGCTAAGGCTGGAAGTCTTGTGCATGCAAATGCTGGGAGCTTTTAGGGGTGGGGCATGGGAGGGAGTATTGCAGATGCTGTGACATCACTTCCGGATGATCACCTCAGCGTGATGTCACATCATCTGTAACATCTAGGCTTCCCAGTTGCCCGCTGGTAGTCTCCTGGGGGTTTGCCCCATTGCTTGGCAGGAGGTGGCAAGCCCCCCAGAGATTGCCTGTCACTGGCAGGCAATCCGGGAAATTGCACACAGGGCACGCTCCTGGTGGGGCACGACGTCACTTCCTGAAGTGACATTGTTACACCAGCTGCAGGCATACTCAAGTGCTTCGCTAGGGACAATTTTGGGCCCAAACTGGCCAGACTGAGAGCCAAGCTACAAGTGACGCCTGACACAGGTTGGACACCTGTCAGCTTCCCTCAAGTTTTGATGGGAAATGTAGGTGTCCTGGTCTTGCAGCTTGGCTCTCTGTTTAATTGAAGTTTACAGAGCAGCAGTCTATGGGAGGGAAAACATGCAGTCAGGAGGGGATTGCAGGAGTTGGGCTCTCGCCAGGCACCCCCCTTCCCCTCTGCTGTGTGTGTGTGTGGGGGGGCTTCTGTAAACTTCAATTAAATGGAGAGCCAAGCTGCAAGACCAGGATGCCTACATTTCCCATCAAAACTTGAGGGAAGCTGACAAGTGTCCAACCTGTGTCAGGCATCACTTGTAGCTTGGCTCTCAGTCCCATGCAAAATGCAGGAGCATGCCTGTGGCCAGCGTGATGACGTCACTTCCCAGAAGTGATGCCATCACACAAGCACTGAGAGTGCGCGAGAGACACAAGGTAAGTGCCAGATTCCCTCCACCCGCCAGAGGGGGACAGAGACTGGCAACCTGAGCAATATCTCCCGCCTCCAATTTTTCCTCCGGCTGCTCAATTGACTGAGCGTGAGTGACCAAGGGAGGGCTGGGAGTTTGATGCCCGATAATACTACAGGATTCAGCAGCATTTCTGGATTTAGGAGAAAGCTAGGTGTGCAGGTTTTTAAAGAGTTGGGTCTGGGGAACTCAAGTTTCCGCAGACATACAGCAGTTAAAAAGTAAATGGCTGTTAAAAGATAAAAGAGAATCCAAATGGCCTTAGAATGCCTCCGTGGGAGAAGGAGGGGCTCCTCCTCCTCCCTCCAGCCATTTTTCTGCGCCACAAAATAGCACAGGAGTCCGCCCCCCACACATTTTTACTTTTCTACGTACACAGAATACTCCACATGAAGCAGAAAAAAAGGGATAAAACACTGTTTTGACACACAGAAACAGATTGAGGGGGGGATGGAGGAGCTCTTCCTCCCCCAGTGGAAGCATTTTATGGCCATTTAGGGTCTCTTTTATTTTTAACAATGCTGGTGTGTAGCTGGGATCTCAAGCTGGGTCTGGGTAACCCAGATCCAACTCGTTAAAAACCTGCACGTCTAGCTTGGCCCTTAAGAACAGCCCCTCAAGTGCCTCACAGGACTTGGATCCTGAGAGACATATCTGCTGGTGGAAGTAGGGCTCATTTTGAGGGGGAACGCACAGGAACACAGTTCTGGCAGTTCCCCAAAGAGGTCACATGTCAGGCGGCCCTGCCCACCTGACTCTCGGCCATTTTGGGCCCGTGTCAGCCTGGATTGTGGCCGAGACGGCCGGGATCGGGCCTCTGACGGGTGATGGATCACTCTCCCGCTCATCAGTGGCCCAATCCTGACCATTATGGGCCCCTTTTCAGCCATTTTCAGCCCCTTTTTGCCATTTTGGGCCCAATTTCAGCCCTGAATGGCCAGGATTGGGTCCAAAACAGCCAGGATAGGTGATGTCAGGGGGTGTGGCATATGCAAAACAGTTATACTTCTGATGATGACAAGAGGCGTGGCATATGCTAATGAGTTATGCTAATGAGTTCTTCCCGCTCTTTTTCTACAAAATGACCCCTGGGTGGAAGGGATTTCAGTTGGTGAAGTGTGCCCGCCCCTCCTACTGAAGCTCAAAATGCCCAGTCAAACGCCACTCCAGAGGGACAAGGGACTCTGCGGAGCTGCATGGAGGGAGAACTGTGTAGCTAGAGGAGGGAATTCTCCTATCCAAGGGATCTAATCCCAGCAGACAAAGGAGACTCAGCCCAGCCTATCTGCTAGGGTGACCACAGCACAGCACATTCCGTTCATACTGTTTCCTTGCCCTCTGGATCATATCTTCTGCCCTCCTCTGATCTATCAGCTGGCTGAGGATTGCAGCCCGCTTGTGGTCCGCAGCAGCCTGCAGCTGATGTCTGGAAAAATCCCGGGATCGCTTCCTTCTGTCCTCCATTTTCCCTTTATTCAGGTCGTTCTTCCCAAAGATGGCCTCGTTCGAGTCAGGCTCACAGTGAGGCAACGGAGCCGGCTTCATCTTTATCTGTGTTCAAATTCAGAAGGAGGTTTAATTGACAAGCCACACGTCCCTTTTAGGCAAGCGGCCAAACACAGAAGATTTAATTTTTTAATTTAATTTAATTTATTGTATTTATATTCCGCCCTCCCCGCTTTCGCAGGCTCAGGGCGGATAACAGAATACACATATACACAGATGGGAGAAACTCTTGTACATCCATTGCATGGGAAGACTGCATTCTTTGCTGTGCTTACATGGACTTGCAACCCAGTTGTGACTTTTCAATAAACGTACACCCACTAGTCCTGTACCTACAACATTTATGTGCACTAGGAAATGCAGGCTGAGAGGGCACAGGATGGAGCATACTGGCACCACTGGCCACCAACCTGAAGCTGCCAGCGCAATATGCATGCACATATGTGCATATGCACACATGTGGGAGGGCTGCACTGCAGGGATGGGGTCTCAGGTGCTTCACTAACAAGTTGGGGACCGTAGACTTCATCACCATTTTTGCCTCATATATTATCTGCTGCTTTAAATATGTTCTCCTATGTACAACCATCGCTCCATGCTGTCTAATGTTAGTCCTAGAATTGTGTTTTGCTTCAGTATCTCTACAATGTCTTGGATCCTTGCTAATGCTATTTCTTTAAACTTGTGTATGTTTACCTTATGGTATTGTATTGAAATGTACTTACTTGATACTGATTGTATTAACCTCATACTGTGTAATCCGCCTTGAGTCTCAGTGAGAAAGGCGGACTACAAATGATGTAAATAAAATAAATAAATTAAATAAATTCCCATAAACGGAAACTTTGCTCCTAATCACAGAGACGGAAGCTGCTTTCACAGAGCAACAGTTTTGCATGGAACTCTCATTGCTACAGCAATGGAGCATCCATGTGGAAGTTTTCTCCACCTGTTCTTTGGCTCAATCCTTCCGTCTCACCCCACAACACAAGAAGGCTTTTTAAAAGCCATTCGTTGCTGCATCGCTCTAATGATATAGCCATTTTTAAAGGGAAAAGCCTCCCCCCCACCCCACCCAGTGGTGGTGGGGAAATGGTAGCCACAGCCCTCTGCGGCAAGGAGATGGTGCCGATGTGGACAAGGCTTGCAGCACCTTCCCATCCACATGGCATGCAAGCACACTTCAACTGCCGCCTTTCCAAAACAACTATATTATTCATTAGAAAACATTTATATCCCCCATCCTTCTGCCCAATCAGGGCCACGAAGGTGGCTAACAATTAAAACAGCACAATAAAAAAATACATCATAAAACCTATACAAACCAGAGCTAAAAATGCATATATAAAACAAAACAGAGCCAATTAAAACATGGGGAAAGGAGGGATCTTGAGGGAAGGGCCGACAAAACAAAAAAAGTCTTCACCTGCCCGTGGAAGACAGTGGTAGAAGTATTTCCCTTGAGAAGGAGTTCTGTAATTTTGGTACCACGGTCAAGAAGGACCTTAACTGAGCCTCAAAATACAAGGGCAATTCAAACAGTGTCTGTAGTGGTCAGGTAGGTTCATACGGGAACAAGCAGGCCTTCAGGTATGCTGGTACCATGTCGTACAGGTAGGGTTGCCAGCTCCGGGTTGTGAATTTCCTGGAGCTTTTGAGGGTGGAGCCTGGGGAGGTTGGGATTTGGGGAGGGGAGGGACCTCATGCCATAGAGTCCACCCTCCAAAGCAGCTATTTTCTCCAAGGAAACTGATCTCTGTGGCCTGGAGATCAGCTGTAATACCGGGAGATCTCCAGCCACCACCTGGCGGTTGGCACCCCTGTGTACAGGGCTTCAAAGGTCAAGGCCAGCACCTTGAAATAGGCTCAGAACAAAATTGGGAGCCAGTGTAGATGGACCAAGACTGGAGCAATATGGTTTCGATGACCATATTAAACCAGGTTTCAGAATGGCTGGATAGCGGATGACTGGGGGCCACTCCAAACTGGAGGAAAAGCTCTGTGTAGGAACAATGTGAGACTGTGGACTTACATTCTTAGGCACCTATGCTTTCAGCCTATAAGCAGAACCACAAGTGACAAAAGGCACAGATTGGACACTTGTCAGCTTCCCTCAAGTTTCGATGGGAAATGTAGGCATCCTGGTCTTGCAGCTTCGGTCTCTGACTGCTGTCCAATGGACTTTTCAACTGTCACTTGTCCAACATTCCGCCAAGCTGCCTACATTTCCCATCAAAACTTGAGGGAAGCAGACAAGTGTCCAATCTGTCCCTTTTGTCACTTGTGGTTCTGCTCCATGTTATGCTGAACATATGGGGACAGGGAGGGTGTACTTAATTCTGTTGCCCTTCTATGTACAGTAAGGGGATGCCATTTCCCCAGCTGCCACTCCCCCCTGCTGGCTCATCTGGCGGGGGGGGGGGAATGGAGGGGAAAAGGGGGAACTTTTACTGAATCGTCCCTAGCACAACCTGACATTTCTGGGTTATTCCAGAGACCGGAAATGATGTGATCACCCAGGGACCTGGGTGCGTGCTTATGACACGCTTATGAGTCCCTGTCACCTTCTAGTCACCAAACCCTCCCCCAAGTTTTACCAATGAGGAGACATGGCAACCGTGCAGTACACAGAGCCAGAATAAACACACAAACCTATTTTATTTCCATATAAGCTGATCACTGTGATGTATGAAAGGAAATGGCCCTCAGGGCTGAAACAAACATTTGCACAAATCAGACATTTATGGATGTCTTAAAATATTACACACCCGCCCTGATCTTGAATTATTCCCAAACTTCCCCCCCCAAAATTCCAGTTGTGAAAGAATTTGGGGGGGGTGGAAGGGGGAAGGATTTCTCTAAATATCTCGCTGATAAAGTGTCCTAGCAATAGCTCATTTCAAAACTATATATCATAGGGTCTTCTTTTTTCAGCCATCTCATTCCCCAAAGCCAACAACATTTGTAATTGGAGATGAGCATACTAAAGCTGAGCCAAGAGAACTTCAGGAGCCTGCACAGGTTGATGACATCATCAAGCTGTGCAGGCCCCTAACAAGCCTCCTCTGTTGCCGCTGGCAACAAGAAAATAGAGCATCTCCCACAGTTTCAGCCTGGGGTACAGCTTTTGCCACCTTGAGCAGGACTTTGATGTGGTGGAATAGAGATTTCCTAAATAAATAAAGTAAGAAGTCTGCTTGCTTTGGATGCAATCTGGAAGGAAAAAGCAACCTTAAGATTTCTTCTTTTTAACGCTTCTTTTTCATGAAATTTACCGCTAAAAGGAGCAAGCCTCACAGACTAAATGCCATCCCAATTAATCCACAATGGAAACATACATCATCAACTAAGTAATTTGAGCATTCACACTCAATTTTTACCTGCAAATCCAATGCCTTCTTGTAACACTGTGTCTCGTTCATCCTATCCTTGAGATACTTTGCTCTTTGGGCAGCTAACCTAGAAAATCAAAAGAACACCTGTAGAGGGCTCAGCAATTCCAAGAAAACTGACTTCTGGCTTAGGGAGTTATCACTAAGAAAAGGTTTGCTAATGCTTAAAATAAAAATATTAGCACCTGGCAGAGACACCCTGAGTCCAACATGTTTGAAATGGTCACTCAGCACCTTTGGAGTGAGAACACGGCTCAGAGAAAAAGCCATGTATTAATTTAGGACAAATGGACTTGCTTTTCCGGCAACTGGCTCAAAGGTAATTTAAAAAAAAAAAACAGCCAGTCCAACATGGGTTTTCCCCCTCATCGCTTGCAACCCCACTGAACAAAATGGCTGCTATACCTCAGCAAGAAAGAGACTTCTTTGTAAGTATCTGATTACAGAACCTCAGTCGTTAAGGAATTCTACAGCCCTTCCTTCCATGAATCTCTGGTTTTCTTCCTTTGTTGAAACATCTGGATGGATTTTCCTTTACTGATAATAACCCAATCAGATCGCATTTTGGTTCTGGGTCTCAAAAACGCTTAGCTCCACCAAAGCCATCATTTTATGAGTACACGCACACACAAACAGAAAGCCCATTTCATATATATTTTAACTTTTAAAATACCTAAAAGTACCTTGACTATATTTGCTCAGATGCAGCTATTTTTAAAAAAGCCAGAGATTGCACTTGTTCAAAAGTCAGTATAAAATAGGTATGAATGACGACCCCTCCGTCCTGAAAAGCTGCTCAGTTTTATGACTGATTGGATTAATCGTCTCAACTTTAACCATGCATCAAGTCTGCCATTCTTTTCCCAGAAGCGTCCAGCCAAATGTGAGCATATATGAAAACAAAATAGAAATTCCTGGCTCTATACTCCCAATGACCTAGGCCGTTTCTTCCACACGGCTTACCTTGTTCTGGAAAACAGCAAAATCTCGCGAGAAGACGCTGTTATCGCGTCTTCTCACGTGATTTCCTGCGAGACGTTGCTGTTTTCCGGAAGAAGGTAAGCTGTGTGGAAACGGCCCTACAAACAATAGTTGTTATACCCAACTGGAGAGCTTCCCAGGGAAGTGAGGAAGGGGATGTAGCTCAGAGGGAGGCCATCTGAGGTTCAATCCTTGACATCTTCCGTTAAGAGTTCAGGCAGGAGGTAATGAGAAAGACCTCCGCCTTGCAACCTTGGTGAGCCCTGCAAATCAAGAGTAGACAATATTGACCTGGATAGACCAACAGTCTGATTCCATCATATACAATGTTCAAATTTGGCTGAACACTTTTGGAAACTTGATGGATTTTTCAGTTTGCTCGAGCAAGGTGCGAAAGCATCGCTTGTCCTGGAAAGTTTGCACCCTTAACATTTTGAGAAGGAACACGTACAGGAACTACCAAACCCAAACCCATCCTCCGAGTGTAAGACTTACTCTTCTGCCAGCTGCACTTGCTCTAGACGCTCAACAAGGTCTTGGTCCTTCTTCTGCTTGGTTTCTTTCGTGGTCTTCTCCTCCAACTGTTTTGCCAACTCTTTTGAGTATACCGCATCATGTTTTTGTTGAAGGGTAGCACTAAGCGGCCTTTTTTCAAAAATGTAGGATTTCTACAAGGAAACGAGTTGCAGAGGGACAGCTATGTTAGTTTGTTGCAATAAAAACAAGAAAGGCGTCTTGAAGCACCTTAGTAAAAATTCCAGTAGCACCTTTAAGACCAACCAACTTTACTGAGGCATAAGCTTTCGAGAACCACAGCTCTCTTTGTCACATGCATCTGACAAAGAGAGCTGTGGTTCTCAAAAGCTTACACCTCAGTAAAGTTGGTTAATCTTAAAGGTGCTACTAGACTTTTTACTATTTTGCAACTACAGACTAACATGGCTAACTCTCTGGATCTTGAAGCCCCTGGAAGTCCGTTCTGGGAAGGTAATCTTTCATGGAGGTGGAGACAAGCCAGTCACTCTTACCTAGGATCTGCCCTTTTGTCTGTATCCAAGATGACAACATTTGTCAGTTTATCCAAAATCCCAGAGTGCTGCAGGGTCTCAGGATGGCTCCATCAGAAGACGAAGAACACATCCCAGAAAGACTGAAACAGGTACCCCAAAGTTTGTCACTTTTGATAGCCTGGCCAGCTACCAGAATGACCTGTGAAAGCCGTCCCCCACACATTCTGATTTCCCCATGAATTCTCCGCGTGACTATCTGCGAAGACGAGCTCCAGTTTCCCACTGGAAATCAAGCCAATGGTGAGACTGGACATCAGTTTTCCAATAATCCATAAAAGGAGACCACCCCACACACACCCACACCCCAAAGCTATCACCCTTTGTCCTCTTCCTAGAAGAGAATGGAGGGCTCAATCACAGGGCTTATCACGCAGGTAATAAGATTTCTTAGATGGCTAAGAACTGTGCCTCACTGCTTAAGCCTATTTTATTATTATTATTTATTACTATTATTTTATAGTATTTTGTAATAATAATATAAATAATAATGACATTCAATTTACATACCACCCTTCAGGATGACTTAAGAGCAGTTTACAAAGTATGTCATTATTATCCCCACAACAAACACCCTGTGAGGTGGGTGGGGCTGAGAGAGCTCTGAGAGAGCTGTGACTGACCCAAGGTCACCCTGGCTTAAAGTGGAGGAGTGAGGAATCAAACCCAGTTCTCTAGATTAGAGTCCTATGCTCTTAACCACTACACCAAACTGGCTGTTGATTTTGTCAATGAGCCAAGCTACAAGTGACGAATGACACTTGCCTGGCAAGTGAACAGACTCACGTGTATTCCTCCCTGTTCACTGTTGATCAAGTGGAGTGCAAGTGAATGGCAAGTGAACAGGGAGGAATACACGTGAGTCTGTTCACTTGCCAGGCAAGTGTCATTCGTCACTTGTAGCTTGGCTCTATGTTGGCTTTCCAGTTAGATCTCTTCTTATTCCACCATCACCTTTCATCCCTTATCTGGTTGAAACTGGGACGAGCGTTTTCCTATCTCCAGTAGAAACAAATATTCGAGTAGAAACAAATGCAGTTCGAATCATGTGAAGTGCAAGACCTTACGTAAAGTTCTGCAGCTTTTTCACGCTTCTGGCTTCTTAGGGCTTCAGCAACTCCCAGATTAAATGCTGCTATTTTTTGGTTCTGCTCTCTGTTCACCAAGGCTCTTAGCTGTCATAGGAAAGATAACAGAAAGTCAATACAAATTTCCAAAACTTCCAGCAACAAAGGGTAAATTATTTGGGCAGGCAATAAAATTCTTCCCCCACTCAGCTAAACAGCCTTCTCCCTAATGCGTTAACATTCACAAGCACAGCAACGTCCTCTCGAGTGATAGCGTCGTGTGGATTGGTCCATGAGGACTATACCATATAACTTTTGATTAATAGGTAAATGGCCTCTTCCGTTTCTCACCATGGCCGTCGTCACACGGGCATCTCTTCCGTTAAATTTACAGCATATAGCGTCCTACCTGTTATCGGCACAGTAACGTTTCTTTGGGTCACCTAATGGCTCTTCGCGCCACCAGCTGTCCACACCGAAGCACTCTGTTCTGTTCTCTCTAACCGCCCAGAAACAGCTCCTCCCTCCTTTTTTTTTATTATTCTGACGTTTAATTCCGCTATAACGGAATAACAGCATATAAACATTCCGTTAGAGCAAAACATTACGACCCTTTTGTTTTTCCAACTTTGAAATTATATAAATAGCCCTTTGCCTGCAGAAAACTCCCTGTCTGACGTGATCCCCATCGCTGAAGACTCTGCCATGGCGATTGAGTCCTTTTTACTTCAGCAGAAAGTTTGCATTGTGTTATGGCGTTATGGCATTATAAGGACATAATAAAATTAAAAAAAGGGGAGTCGCAGGAAGAAATGGATTCTGGGATTGAAGGGAGGGCATAGGACGTTGCGAGGCGAAATGCATCGATGTGAGGCATTCACACTGAGGCACAAAATAGCGCAACTATCAAGCACAAAGCAGAAGAGAGAAAATCGCTACAGTGTTGGAATAAGGTGGGTGTTTGCCGGGATATAGCGCCATTTTAGCGCTAAATAAAAGCCCGTGTGACGACGGCCCATATATGCAGCTTTCAGTTCTTGGTTGTATTTCTTTAGTGCATTTGTTGGTGCCAGAGATGGTAAGGTTACAAAATACAAAAACAGAGATCCCTCCAAATGAAACTAGAACAAAAAGTGGGAACCCACAATTGGAGGGAAAATATAAATAACCCAATAGGAAAAAAAATAGAATTTAATGAATAGTAAAGTGGCTAGTGCTCTAATAAGTAAATTTAACAAGTATGAATAAATATATCATAAATACAGACTATTCCTATAAACAAGATGTAAACAACAAAAAGATAGTTTTGTATAACCACCAGGCAGAAATGCTTAAAGCTGCACAGTGCCAAAAATACAGTTTATAAATACTTCAGAGTGACGTAGTTTTTTCTTTTTTCTTTGTATAGGTGCAGTTGGAAAAAACTATCCTTTTGTTGTTTATATCTTGTTTATAGGAATAGTCTGTATTTACGATATATTTATTCATACTTGTTAACTTGCTTAACTTACTAGAGCACTAGCCACTTTACTATTCATTAAATTCTTTTAAAAAAAATTCTGTTGTGTTATTTATATTTTCCTTCCTATTGTGGGTTCCCACTTTTTGTTCTAGAGATAGTAAGGCTGGCAATTGCTGGTGCCCAGACCCTTTAAAATGCCCACTAATAGACCCAATGCCCCCACCTATCTATCGAGAACCTTTAGATCTTCCTCCAAAGGTACTTCTTCCACTGACATTAACCGAGAGGACAGAATATAGATTGTAGGTAGCTGTGTAGAATGGTGAAAGGAATATCTAGCATTTTTATCCCATCCGTTCTTCCTCAGGATGACGTACATGGTGGCCCTACCCTCATATTACCCTCACAATTGAAGCTTGGTCATCCAGATACTAATCGAACGTGCAAACATTACACCACACTGGCTGGCTGTGTTGCTTGGCCTGCGATGGTGCATTCATACAAGTGAGCCATCACGAGAAGCTGCCATCATCAAATGAAGAATGTGCACGTGTGAATCAGGCCTAAGTACAAAAGCATTCCATGTCTTGTCCTTCACCGCCCACAAAAAAAATCTGCTAAAAACAAGTCCTCTTACCTGCTGCTTCCGAAGGGCGTCATGGTCTTTTAGGGTTAGGTACTGTGCAAGTACCCTGTCCTCCTCTTTCTCTTTCCTCCTCTTCTCTTCATTCAAGTAAAGGGGGACACTCCTTTGAGCACGTTGCATGCACAGGTAGCACATTTCCTGGAAGCACATGGCACGTAAGATCCAGAGTTGGTGCAGACTATGGAAACTAACTTGGATATTGGCTAGGATTGGCCCTACCATTAAGGAAGAATAACTGTCTACACCAGAAGTGACAAATTTAGGATTAATGTTAAAAGTTGCCAGTTTGGTTTTTCTTATGGTATTTTTCTGATGAATGAGCCAGTGTGGATTTGGGAGCACAATGTGGATTTTTTGACAGAGGCATCAAAATATTTAGAGTCATCTATGGTTATTGTACTCTACTTAGACAAGGGCATACACAGCCAGGAAATGCAACTAGGGCTGTTTCCAGACGGCTTACCGGCCCCAGCAACGTCGCACCACGATGCGGGGAAAACGCGAAATATGAGGAAGAAAGGAAGAGTTCAGGTCAGAGAAAGTTAGTACGTAATCTACAAAAGGACTGATTTCTTATAAATTGCCTGGATTCTCATGGCCTGAACTAAAAACCTGGCTAAAATGAGTTAAATTTTCCACTCTTGTTTACACAAATTCATGAACAGCATATATTTTATAAAGCTGATGCAATGACAGATTACAGTGTTTTTGAAGAGAAGTCTTCTAGCCTTTACAAACCAACAAACAAACAAACAAACCTGAACTTTAAAAGATCTCAAATTCCAGCTATGTGGCCATGGGAGCCTGTTGCAGCAAACATGTCTTGTGGCACCTTAAAAGACTAACTTTGTGCACCATAAACACACATTTGCTAGTCTTGGAAATGCCACTGGTTACTTTGCAGTTTGGAAAGAATGGACCACCTCTGGAGGCTGAAACACCTTTCCAATGCAAACTTGCAAAGTCCCGTTTCCCCATCAGCATGGAAGAGGCAAATGTGATCTTGCAAAAGGCTTATTACAGGCATCTTTAGAAACACCATTTAGACACTGTTGTGTTCAGGCCTAGGGTCTTTTAATATCAAACCAGCTTCTGTTTCGCCTTTTCATAATCTAGCTCTGAGGGTCAGGAAGAGGGATGCCATTTGCTCCCCTTGACACCTCTCCTTCTGATGTATGGGGAAACTGACAACTTGGGAATAAATTATTGTGGTGCTGTTATAACTATTTGGCGTCATCATAAAAACCAGAGACCTGTGAGATGAGGCCTATGTGACAGAAGAACCAACTAGCCATGGCAGGCTACGAAAGAGGCTGGATTTAAGGGAGTGAACTCTCTCCCCTCTAGGGAAAGAGAGGGTACAAAAAGCCCCGGCAGCCATTTAGCTATGCTGCTCTGGTGAGATCTTGGAGTCCCAGGTCGGAAGGTCTGACAAATGGGGTTTGCTTTCTCCTCCAGGCATGTGACGCCCATCTCCAGCAGGTGATAAATAAAATACTCTGTGGTAATCCACAAAGTGACAGACAATAGCAACTGCCAGGGCTCATTTCGAGAGGGAACGTGCAGAAACGCAGTTCCAGCAGTTCCCCAAAGAGGTCACATGTCAGGTGGCCCTGCCCACCTGACTCTCAGCCATTTTGGGCCCATTTTGTCCTGGGTTGCTACCAAAACAGCCCGGATCGGGCCTCTGAAGGGTGGTGGATCACTCTCCTGCTCAGCAGCGGCCTGATCCTGCCCATTTTGGGCCCCTTTTCGGCCATTTTCAGCCCCTTTTGGCCATTTTGGGCCCAATTTCGGCCCTGAATGGCCAGGATTGGGTCCAAAACAGCCAGGATAGGTGATGTCAAGGGGTGTGGCATATGCCAATCAGTTATGCCAATGACACGTGTCCGGTGATGCCAAGGGGCATGGCATATGCTGATGAGTTATGCTAATGAGTTCCTCCAGCTCTTTTTCTACGAAATGACCCCTGGGAACTGCTCTTATTTTCTTTTGTAGCTGCAAACCTTTTACGCAAAATCTATTTTTCTTAAGTTGTGTGCTCTTTATATTTTGTAGTCTTTAGTAGTTCAATAAAGACCTTCCTTGGTTAAGAAAAATTGTGTCAATCCTCACCTAAGTGCCTATGCCTGGTCATGTGCTAGAACTCTGCACACCTTCAGAGGCAAAGCAGCTTTCCCCAAAGCCTGGTGGATGGAAAGTCTGTTTTAGTTGGGGCTGTGTTGGCCCTACTAGGAGAAACTGGCAGGTCAGAGGGAGGGAAGAATACACAGATGCACACCTTGATCCATAACAGACACATATTAGTGTAGCATCAGAAAAAGCCACCTTTCAGTCTTTGTACCGTACATTATTTGGAGCAGTTAAAACAATCTGCCTGTCAAAAATTGCCTAATGCAGAGTAGCTGTTTTTGTCACACTGACCAGCAAAACAGCTCCCCTAATTTAGACTTATGTTGCCCAAATGTACATATATCTAGTATCAACATCCTAAAACAAAAGCGATGAAACATTTTGATTGTTTTCATAAAAAGAAACAGAGAGCAATGTGCAAGCCTTCCAGTTCTCCAGAACTCTTCATCAGGCTATTGACACCAGCACCATTTTACTCAGCGTACCAACACAAGAATGTTCACAAGAATCTTCCTCCTGTGGGGCAAGTTCTCTCCTGCACTTTTTCTTGGGGGCCCAGCCCCTGCCAACATGAGACAGGGGCAGATTGGGGCAGAAACACAACAGAGGCATCCCAACTGTAACCACACAATCCCACAAAGGCATCAATTGCATAAACCAACTGCATAAACCAATGATTACTGGTTAGCAGTTCTTCAAGCAGAACCTTAAATCTGTCAATCATGCCTATTGAATACTGCGCCTGGAGCTCAAATAATTAGCCAGAGTGATTTAGCTCAGCAACGTACTTTATTAACCAGCACAACAACAACTCAGAACTGAAGAAGATCAACCCCACTATTTTTATACTTAAAACCCGCCTTAGAATTACCCAACATCCAGGATACCTTCATTTGCATAACTATATACAATATAACAATTGTTACTTAAACGTGATTGGCCTTTATTAAGCAATGGCCATTGGCTGTTATGTACCA
The DNA here is from genome assembly GCF_028583425.1 of Eublepharis macularius. Taxonomy (NCBI): domain Eukaryota; kingdom Metazoa; phylum Chordata; class Lepidosauria; order Squamata; family Eublepharidae; genus Eublepharis; species Eublepharis macularius. The sequence continues at coordinate 173,371,922 of NC_072792.1, forward strand.
ATCAGGTTTGAGGTAAGGAGCCCTTTCTTTGTTCATATTTCTGGTCAATACACTACAATGCCAACCCATTTTCTGGATGCTGTGATTACACAAGTCACAGTGGCCACACACACAGCCCCCAGAGAATACCCACTGCTTCTTACCACCAGTGTCACAGTATGCAAGGGCAAGCCTAGTGTAGGACTTGGGTTTCCATTCTCTAGGTGGTGTTGAAGATCTCCCGGAGTCACAAGTGATTTCCAGGCCACAGAGATCAGTTCCCCTAGAGAAAATGGCTGCTTTGGAGGGTGAACTCTATGGCATTATACTCTGCTGAGGTCACTCCCTCCCCAAATGTTGCCCTCTCCAGGCTCCCCCCCCTAAATCTCCAGCAATTTCCCATCCTGGAGATGGCAACCTTATGCAGAACCCACACATTCCTTGGAGCCCATATGTGGGGTCTGCCAGCTGTGCAAATCAGTGTACAGGTACACAACACAATCTGAATTCTTCTAAAACAGGTGCCACCAAACTTCGTCTTTAATAGGAGCCACTTCTAAGTAATGAAAAATATCCTGAGCTACTTCCTCCCCCCTGCCCTGGCATATTGGTCAGTCCTAGAAATATAGATAAAAACAAAATCAAGGACAATGGTGCTAGAAAAGGGAAAAATCTTTTTTATTACTCGGTTAAAAAATTCCTTAAGTGTTTTGCCAAATTGGCTTCTCCCACGGACTCGGAAGTCTTTCAGTGTTCCTTCAAGAGGAGTACAAGAGTGGAAATACATGTTGCGAATTACCTGGAGATGCTCAAGTGCAGGATTTTATGAGTGGTCCTCAATTTGCATGCAGCTGTTCTTGCTCAGCGCACGTGCATGCCGCTTTCACAGGAGCTCCCTTTGTGTGATTGTATCTGCAAGTGTGTCCGGAGAGCAGAGCACCAATTCAGCTCTGTTTTCACTGCAAGAACAAGTACTGTAGGCTCCTTTGACTTGCCGATTCGCTTTAAGATGTGAGAAAGTATCAAGATCTGTGGTGGCGGAAACTGGAATACTTTTAGCAGTTGAGGAGGTACTGATACCGAACGCGTGAATGTATTCACGTGGAGAAAAGTGTGACTGTGCGAGCGAGTGCGTTGAAAGTTGGAGGGGAGCTACACATGAAATGAGGTTCATTTGAGCATCCCTAGGTAGTTAGTAATGTGTATTTCCAGCCCAAGATAAATAGCAGTTACTAATTAAGGGACCCTTTTAATACAATATAGCCCTTTATTTTTTCCCTGTCCTGGAAATAGACCACAGACTAAGGAGAACACCAGAAATGAAGTTATCAGCTAAGCACCTTATGAAATAAAAGCTTTTCTTTAAAAATCACACCTAGAGCACAACTACTACTGAGGAATTACACAACCTGAAGGTTGACACTGAAGGAATTCAAATTGCTAAAGATTTTCTCTTCCTTGGCTCAATCATCATCCAAAAGGGAGACTGCCTCCTTTAACATGTCGTGGTAATACTTATGTTTTCAAGTCAGTTCTATTTTCAGATTTCTGGCTGATTCCAGAGTTCTATAACATAATACATCCTATTGCAGTGATCACTGGATGTCCCATCCTGTTCAGCCCCGGCGCCAGGGTTTCTGGCGCTGGAGGCTAGCCTCGCGCGTGTGCCTTGCCTGCGCGTGCCCCGAACTGCATGATGACATCATCACATGATGACATCATCATGCAGTGCCGCCAGCGGGTGGCTGGGGCGGAGCGAGGAGGTCACCCGCACGCAGCACGCCGCCCCGGCCACCTGTAGTCCCTGACCCGTGGCTGCTGCGCCTGCCCAGGGGCGGGTGGCGGCGGCGGCGGTGGCAGCAACGTGGGGCTTGCAGGATGCACGCCTCCGCCCCTGGCGCCCCCTCTGGCGCCCCCTCTGGCGCCCCCTCCAGTCCCGCGGCGCCCGCAGCCCCCGTCTCATCACCTCAACGGTAGCGCCAGCCCTGATCCTGTTGATTGTATTGACTTACTCTGTGTAATCTGCCTTGACTCCCAGAGAGAAAGATGGACTACAAATAAATAAATAAATCAGAAGGAGAGTGTGATTTGGAAGGATAGCCATGAAGGGACTGGAAAAGTGTAAGGAAGTTTGACTGGAGACCCAGATCAAGATAATACATACCGTGGTATTCCCCGTTACTATGTATGCATATGGGGGATTGGACAAAAAACCCTGATTCTTTTGAAATGTGGTGCTGGAGGAAAGTTTTACGGATACCATGGATGGCTAAAAAGCCAAATAAGTGGGTTCTAGATCAAATCAAGACTGAAATCTCCTTAGAAGCTAAACTGACTAAACTGAGGATATTGTACTTTGGTCACACTGTTAGAAGACAAGACTCACTGGAAAAGACAACAATGCTAGGAAAAGTGGATTGATTGATTAGATTTATACCCGCCCTCCCTACAAGCAGGCCCAGGGTGAGTCACGACATTATAATCACAAAATACAGGAGTATAAATACATAAGCATATATAAAACAGCACAATAAATACATCATAAAATCCAATATAAACATACAAAAAATTATAAGATACAAAGATTACTCCAAGATATGGCAGTCAGTATACAACTCCAACAAATCACTGAGGGGTTAGACACACAATGATTCGCTGAGATCTAACTAGAAGGAGCGGAGGAGTCAGAAGAGAACTGAACAGAGCAGGACTGTTGGCCTGCGCCTCAACCATCACCATGAGCCACGTGGAACAGTTCTGTTTTACAGGCCCAGCGGACTGTAACAAATCTTGCAGGACCCGGGTCTCTACGGAGAGAGCATTCCACCTGGCCGGTGCCAGAGCCGAAAAGGCCCAGGTACTTGTCAAGGCCAGGTGAACATCCTTAGGGCCCAGAATCACCAGCAGATGTTGATCTGCTGAACATAATGCCCTCCAGGAAACATATGGTGAGAGATGCTCCTGCAGATATGTTGGCCCCAGTCTGCTAAGGGCTTTAAACGTTAGGACCAGAACCTTGACCTTGATCCGAAACTCAACCTGGAGCCAATGCAACCAGTGCAGTGCAGGTTGTATATGTTGAAGGCAGTAGGAAAAGAGGAAGACCCAACATGAGATGGATTGACTCAGTTAAGGAAGCCACGACCTTCAGTTTGCAAGATCTGAACAAGGCTGTTGATGATAGGACCGTTTTGGAGGTCATTAATTCACAGGGTCGCCATAAGTCAGAAGCAACTTGATGGCACATAACACAGAGAGCAGAACATTTTGCAATCTTTTCCTGGGTCTTCTAGAAGCTATACAAGCTACTCTGCAGGGCAAGGGACTACCTACAGCCCAATAGAAGGTCATCCTCACAGTCATCGATATCCACACATACATTGCTTGAAAATGAAGAAGAACTACGTATTTATACCTGTCCTGCCCTACCATGATCTTGACAAAGCCGAGCTGGAGTCCTGGGTCGCGGAGCAGGAATTTGGGCAAGGCTAGCTTCTTGCTCTGTCTTCGGATTGGAAACAGGTGCTATTGGCCTAGGAAACACGAATTGTGATCAGTATGAGTATCTGGGCCTCCAAGATATCCACAAGGTCTGACACTGCAACATATCAACAGAGACAGAAGTTGTTCAGGCTTCCGAGCAAAGCCTGAAAAGGGGGTTGCATACCTGGATAAGAAAGGATCATTGTCCTCCTAAAACAACAGAAATAAGCCTGTGTGGATGGCTAAAGCAATGTGGATTTCAATTACCTTACTCAGAATGTGGACAAGGGTAAGTGGGCAGAGTTGGTGCAAGGTGAAGGCCCATAGGCTCAGTGGTAGATCACCATAAATTAAAAAAAATAAAAATTAAGCAGAGACAGACAATGGCAGACCACCTCTGTTCATCTATTACCTTGTAAATTCTAGGGGGTCACCATAAGTTAGCTGGGACTTGATAGCACTTTACACATACCTTGTTATTTCCCTTCTCCCTAAAATGCATTGCACTCTTCAGATGGAAATACTTTGTACATGCCCAGAGGCATGCACAAGTTTTGCACGCACAAGATTCAGTCCCTAGCATTTCTAGTTTTTTTGGCGGGGGGGGGGTGTTGATTTTTTGGATGATGCTATTATTGGTGCTTTTTATTGATTTGTTTAAATTTTTATTTGAAAAGAAAAAGACAATAAACAATTACATAAAGAAACAAACAGAATATATAACAGCACATTTAAGCTACAAAATATTACTCCTCTCCATCTCCTTTCTTACTTATACTCAAGATTTTATATTCAACATTATACTCAACATTTTAAAATATTAATTTTCTAATTGGTCTGCTTCCATAATAATTATTCTTAGTTTTTCTTAATTTCCACCTACATAAAAAAGTCTTTCCATTTTTCCTGAAATTCTAAGATTGGTCTGTTATGCATATAGGAAGTTAATTTAGCCACAGACCTAGAATTTTTAGTTGAAAGTACCTCAGGGACTGGGAAACACCCCTTTGCCTTAGCCCAGTGAATTCCTGCCAGTCTTCCAGGGAGAGATGAAACATTGTCACGCATGGGCCAAGGGACACCGCTTAAGTTGGTGGTGTGTCAGAAAGCTTTCTGCTACAGTGTGGCTCAAAAAAAAAAAGCGGGGCATATAGTTTCTTTCACTGATTGAGTGATTGAGAGAGCGGTAGCCGACCAACTCCAGACCTTCTTGGATAACTCTAATGCTCTGGACCCTTTCCAGTCAGGCTTCAGACCAGGGCATGGGACAGAGACAGCACTAGTAGCATTAGTGGATGATCGCCGTCTGAATATGGACGAGGGCCATGCCTCCTTACTGCTTCTATTGGATCTGTCTGCAGCCTTTGATACGATAGACCATGCCGTCCTGTTCAGGCGTTTAGAAACAGAAGTGGGCATCAAAGGATATGCCCTGGACTGGTTTAAATAGTTTCTCATGGAACGGACTCAAAGGGTCGCTGTCGGAGATCAGCTATCTCCAGAATGGGAGTAGGGATAGGGTCTCAGGTGCTTCACTAACAAGCTGGGGATCATAGATGTCATCACCATTTCTGCCTCATATATTATCTGCTGCTTTAAATATGTACTCCTATGTACAAACATAGGAGTACATATTTAAAGCAGCAGATAATATATGAACCATCGCTCTATGCTGTCTAATGTTAGTCCTAGAATCTATTATGTTTTGCTTCAGTATCTCTACTGTGTCTTGGATCCTTGCTTTCTCAGTGAGAAAGGCGGACTATAAATGACGTAAATAAAAAAAATTACGAGGAGGCACCAAGGTCAACACCGACTCTGCTACCATCATAAGAGATGGTTTTGAATTTCAGGGCAGGGTTTGCAACGCATGTAAGAATGAACAAGTGCTAGACTATTATGTGCCCCTGGTTAACATATGCCTCCAATACAGTTTGGAAATCCATCCATCTCGATCTGATCTGCCTGTGAAATGTGCCTAACGCTGCACTCAGTTGCTAAAACAGATGACGCAATATACTTGGAGGGGGCAGCTGTGATGGTGGAGCAAATTGTCTGTTCAGCAGTGTCAGGGAGCTTCCATACTCTATTGATACTATGCCTATGATGATGTGGACTCGGCATGTCAGATTTGCATAATCTGCTACATTACTACAACTAATTCCGAAATCAGCAATACACAAGAAAGGCAGGGGTGGCCAAACTGCGGCTCAGGAGCCACACGTGACTCTTCTAGACATATTGTGTGGCTCCCAGTGGTCTCTGAGTATTGCCATGGTCATACATTTTATTTTAGTTGAGTTTATTTCCCTTCCTCCCTTTCCTTCTTTCCTTCTTTCTTTCCATGTCTTTCCCTCCCTTTTCCGTTTTTCCTTCCTTCCTACTTTCCATGTCTTTCATATTTTCAGTAAAAATGTTGGGGTTGCCAGGTCTGACTCAGAAAATACCTGGGGACTTTGGGGGTGAAGCCTAGCAAGGATTGTCACTTCCAAGTCAAAGGTCAGGTGATGGATCTCCCCAAGCTCCACCCCTTCTGATGATGTCATACTGTACCAAAACTCCACCCTTTCCTGTGATGTCACTTTCAGGACACTCCCCCAAACCCACCTCTTCATCTGGAGTCACTTCAATGCATCATGTCTTGCGGCTCTCAAACATCTGATGTTTATCCTAGGTGGCTCTTACATTAAGCAAGTTTGGCCACCCCTGCTCTAAGGCTAGCTAGGGGCCAAATCATTCACATGGCCATTTGGCTTAGAAAGGTACAACTCTGCTTAGGAACGCACTGTTAAAATGTTTGTTTTATTTATTGTTTTTCAAAACCTTTTTTAAAAGTATTAACAGTGTCTACTGCTGGTTTAAAATGTGTGTATGAGTTGCTGCACTACCAAAACTTCGCCTCTCTGGCCATTTACGAGACTAAAAGAACAGAAAGAAAACAAAACGGGTAGTCCTTGTTATTCACCCTCACCTGGATGGCCCAGGCTAGCCTGGTTTTATCAGATCTCAGAAGCTAAGCAGGGCCGGCTGGCCCTGGTTAGTACTTCAATGAGAGACCACCATGAAAGTCTAGAGTGACTAAGCAGAGGCAGGCAATGGCAGCCAACCTCTATTCATCTCTTGCCTTGAAAATTCTAGGGGGTCACCATAAGTTAGCTGGGACTTGATAGCACTTTACAAACACCTTGTTATTTCCCTTTCCCCTAAAATGCATTGCACTCTTCAGATTGGAGCACTTTGTACCTGCCCAGAGGCATTTCCCTAACACACCTAAGGATATTCAATCATATTGAAATCAATGGGACAAATGCCCTATTGGTATCAAGTGAATTTAAGGGCAATTTAGAGTAGAACTACACATCATTTTCAGGATCTTTTTTCAGGTCACTTTTTGTTTTTTAAAGAATGCAGCTTCCTGGGCTGTATATCAGGAGAAGAGCTATTTAATCCTGTCCCCTGTTCGTTTTTCATCTGCAAATCAGCACACACAAGTTGCTTTTACTTGCATTTAGGATCGTGATTTTCAGTGAGAGAAGGGAAAGGCGAAAAGATAAACAGCACAACAAATACAAGGATGCGTTCAGCTTCAACGCCCCGTCACCTGAAGAAAATTCAACCCCATGATATCAGGCCAAGAACTTGTCCTCACTCAGGAAGCAGAGAATGCTTAAGGGTATTATCTCAACAGAGAGAACACCAAGTGGTGAGCAGCAGTAATTCTATCTGCTAGTTTATCTTTGCCGTTTCTATCGTGGATGCCGTTAGGATAAGCTTCCCTCAAATGAGGATGCCTCTAGGTTAACTCAGAACCATCCCCAAAGATGAGGTCTTTGGATTATCTCCTCCAATTTCCCCTCAGCCCTACACAAAGGGACCCTTCCTATTCAAAAGAGAAGGTGCTACTCTGTGGTGTAATTGTACACAATTGAATTCTCTGGCCATGTTTGTCAGCACCCTCCCAAACAGCAACGGCTGGCGTCCGGCTCCACCTCTGGCTGAGCACTTAAAACATTGTAAAAGCCATTTAGGAGAGAAGACAGTGACAGCTGCTTGTCATCAAGAGGAAGGATCGAGTTCGCTTGAATGGAGAAAGCAGATCTCGTACCGCTTGAATTAATTTTGTTGTGCAGCTATCACGACAGAACTTACAAAGGGCAAGCTGTAATGTGAGGGGAAGGACAGATGTAATGTGAGGGAGACAGAAGCACATTGTGTTCTTCTGCAGAATGGAAGGCTTTGGAAAATTCTCCCCTTCTCAGCATCAAACTGCAAACACCCCTGGCCAGAATGAGAAATGAGAATGAGAGACAGACAGACAGACAGACAGACAGAGGGGAACCAAGCAGATGCTGTACTAGTGAGCCACACCCTTTCCCAAAACTATCTATGCAGATTAGCTGTTCTCAAGGTCTCAGACAGGTGCCGGAGATTGAACCTGGAACCTTCCCCATGTCGGTCAGATGCTCTACCACTGAGCCATTGCTCCAGCAGACAAATGTATATTGGGAGAGGGATGTGTCAGGGAGCACAGCAGCACTAATTCTGTCTAGTCTCTGCCGCCGCATCAACTGGTGTGAAGTAGCAGGTCAACAATAGCCCAGGGAATTGGGACCTCAGTTCTGCTGAAATGTGGTTGTGTTATATTCCTTTATTTGGGGTGGAAGATTATCCTCGGAGTTACATCTAGTGCTGTAGATGAATCCGATGGGTTAGACCAGAGAAACGTTTACAGATGATCTCACCTTGGAGGGGCTGTTTTAACAAGGTTCTTTTCAAACTCGTCCGTCAAACTGACCCCCGTTACTTTGGCTGGGGAAATGGCTTGGCGGCAGAGAAGGCGCTTTGGTGAAAGATGTTCTGTGCAAACAAGAGCAGAGGTTTTGTGAGAATTCCACACGGCAACAGCAAACAACCAAGACATTAAGCTTAGTCAAGAAGAGTAGCCAAGATCTAAACCAGAACTTGTTTAAAAAGCTATGCAATAAGAGAGCTGCAAGCAGGCCTTTTAAAAAGGACATTTTTGTAAGCTGTTCAAAGAGGAGGCTACCTGGTGCATCTCTGGATGATTTACTGTTCAGGTCTTGCCTTCTTCCAGCCAGTCTCTGCCAGATCTGCATCATTCTACCATGTCAATGAATTAGATGTGACTGGATCATACTCCTGATCCAGAGGTGCCATGCAAGTCAATCTCAAAGGAAGCTGTCAGGTGCTTCTCTGCGTGAGTCACTGATCTGTTAGTTTCCCAACACGAGGCACCCTATATCAGTGGCTCACACAGAAATAAAAGCGACAGGAACTTCTGAGGTAGAGTAATTTTTACTTTTCCACATACACAAAGCAAACTGTAAGTGCAAGGGTCGAACTAGAAGACATGCTGGGAGATCTGCAATCCTTAAAAGTGAAATGTCAGATGCGGTTCCTGATCCAGATCAGAACCAAGCAGGAAGTAAAGAGGAGCTTTAATCCTGCTGCACCTGCCCCATTTCCCCCCGCAAGTCTATTAGTCAGAAGGAATAAAAGATGAGTGCTGTTCTTTGCACCATATGACCTTGTTCCAAAGCAGGCCCCCCATCAACCTGAAATCTAGATTTCAATGATGATGAGATCCTCGTGATCTCCATCATGTCTAGGTTACTCCCCCCACCCCCACCCCCCAAGACTGAACCCACCTCTCAGTTTTAGTACAGAAAATGAAAGTTAGGGAATCACGCTGCTGAATGTATAGGCACTACAAAACCAGCCATCAGCAGATATTCTGTTAGAAGCCTGTCAGAGAGGCAAAGCTCAGCTCCAAGGAGATCACCCAGCCCCTCGTTCAAGAATTAAGCAGTTCCCCCTTTGAAGCAAAGAAAAACAGGTTTTGTTTTTTCTCATCTCAAAGGGGAAAGCCCAGGAATTCCGTAAGTCATACTTGGAAAAAGCAGAACTACATGCGGAAGTTTTGCTTTCCTCCGGTTGTTTCCTGTGTTGCGGGGGTGGGAGAAGAGCTCCATGGAGAAACAGCTGCAGGTAACAAAATGGCCTTTGGGGGATTCTATTTTCAACTTCTTCCCCCCACCATGTGGAACATAGGTAAGCATTCTCAGGCACCATAAGGTTGCAGCATCCATCTCAAACACTGGGGCCGTTTCTACACGGCTTACCTTTCCTCGGAACAACCCGGAACATCGCGCAAAAAACGCAGAAGATTGCGTTTTCTCTTGCGAGATTTGTGCGATGTCACGCAAATCTCGCACGAGAAAATGCGATCTTCCGCGGTTTTTGCGCGATGTTCCAGGTTGTTCCGAGGGAAGGTAAGCAGTGTAGAAACGGCCTGGGTCTATCTGTAATTATCACCTGAATAGAACTATGGCATGTATATTTTAAATTCTAGACCGACAGAGAGACAGACAGAGGTATGTATGTGTATTTGTGTGTATACACACATATATACATAATACATACACATTTACACACACAAACAAACAAACAATGCTACGTTATACATAATCCATTTCAGGTTCTTAAAGACATTAGGAGTAGGGTTGATAGTTAAGAAAGTACACACTACATGTTTCAAATTTTCCCCACAATTTTCCATTTAAAAACAAACAAAATCAGGATGGATTTCTACACACAATGCACAGTTAACCTGTGGAACTCACTTGCCCTGGGATGTGACGGCCACAAAACCTGGAATGCTTTAATTCATGGAGGACGAGCTATCAATGGCTACTAGTTATGATGGATATCTACTCCCTCCAGTACCAGAGGTAGTGTGTTTCTTAATATCAGTTGCTGAGGAGCACAAGCTTCCTAGAGGCAGCTGTTCAGCCACTTGTGAGAGAGATGAACTAGAGACTAGAACTTGTGAGAGAGGTGAACTAGAAGGGCCTTTGGTCTAAGCCAGCATGGCTGGTCTTATTTTCTTATGTTCTTAAAATCGCCTCAAAAACGTAGATTAAAAACACTCATCAGATCTCGGAATCTAAGTAGGTCAATACTTGGATGGGCGACCACCAAGGAAGACACTGCAAAGCAAGGCACTGGTAGACCACCTCTGCTTCTCGCTTGCCTTGAAAGCCCCTTGCTGGGGTCGCCATAAGTCGCCATATGCATGCAAGCATATCCTCATCAGCCATTGACCAAAAAGCCATTAAGTTACGCACAAAAAATGCAACTTTTGCCCCCACCTTTTTTGCTGTTCTCTTTCTCTGTTTGCTCCTTTTCTTTGCTCGGCTTCTCACCTTCTTCAGCGATTGTTTCCATCTCCTTCAGTTCCATCCTGCCAAAAAACCAAGACATAAATCCTTTCATACAACCCCATTCCTCTCAGTAGCCCTCAGGATCCCACTAGATAAATAACAGTTGGAGTTTGCTTGTTTCTTATCAGACACCATAATAATAATAATAATAATAATAATAATAATAATAATAATAATAATAATAGATTTATATACTGCCCTTCAGGACAACTTAATGCCCACTCAGAGCAGTTTACAAAGTATGTCATTATTATCCCCACATGAGAGAGAAGCAAGCAGAATTAGCACAGATTGGACAAATATACTCACCTTGGAAACATGATCGTGTTTCGGGAAAGCGGAAATGAAGTTTCCCTGCCTGACAACACTGAATCTACTGTCCCCGGCCTCTACATGGAATAAAAAAAGAGTTATACAATGCATATTAACTTGTGGTATTCTCTACCTGACTCAATAAAGGAAGCCATAAGCTCCAGTTTGCAAGACCTGAGCAAGACCTGATTTGGCAAATTCATGGAGGACAGGTCCTAATCAGGGAGATGGCAAATGGAGCCTCCATGTTCAGTGGCAGTGTACCTCTGAATGCCTAGAGCCGAGCACTTACGGAGAAGGTTTCAGATTTTGTGCCTTTTTAAAAAGTTTTTCAGGAGTATCCTACCTGTCACTCTGGATACCAGAGTAAACTGACTTTGGATGTCGTTCAGTAGGGCTCTTTATCGGTTCTTCATATGGCTTCCAACAAAATAGGAAGTGATCATAAGCCAGGAACATGTTCTTTGCTGAAAACAATGGATTTTTTTAAAAAAACTCTTACCAAATTCTAAAAGCCAGATTCTGTCACGCACCAAAATCTGCAGCAGGCAGCAAATTGTATTTCGCAATAGCCAACCGGTGCCGGATGCCGAGGGTGGAAAGGTTGGGCATTTGTTGGGTCCACAAAACCAGCGAAAGCTTCATATTCCTCTAGCACTCTCCTTTCACCTGCTACCTTAGTTGCCTTTCTTCCAGTTCCTCCTGCAGTCTGGCTTCTACCCTCTGCATTCCACCAAATCTGCCCTCAGCAAATCACCAGTGAGCTCCTCACTGCTGGATCGAAAGATCTCTACACTGACGAAGGGAACTTTGACTCTCGAAGGCTCATATTCTGGAAATCTAGTGGTCTTTAAGGTGCTACTGGACCCGAATCTTGTTCTTACACTGTCCTCATCGTCTGTGATCACTTTGTCACCTCTGCTACAGCTGATCAGTCTCTTCTCTCCTGCTGGATTCCTTTCACATCCTACGATTCCATGTCTGTGCCCTCAGCTACAAGTCCTCCATGTCTAATCAGTCTTTTCAGCATTTCCACAGAGAGAAGTTCTTCCTGTTTTCCTTCTCTTCAGTGGACCCCACAGGGACTCGTCCTTGTCTTTCTTCCACTCACCCTCTACAAATTGCTCATAGGAGAACTCATCAAATCCCAACATGTTCAGTACTCTTTATACACTCAGAGGACACTCAACTATGCTTCACAACCCCTGGACTTTCCACCTCTGTCCCATACCGTGTCTCCAGTTGCCTGTCTGATATTTCCACTTGAATGGCTCATCAAGGACTCAAATTAAAGATGGCCAAAGACTTGCCTTTCGATTGTCCCCTCGGCCTCTGTTTCCTCATACTCTCTTCATAACAGCTCATATAAATCGCTCTATCCATCTTACAGAACAGGTGCAAAGTCTTGCTTCTTTCTCAGACTCTTCTTTCTGTGGCTTCCCATCTACACTCCATAGTGAGCTCGTATCAATTCTCCTTTTACAACACCGCAAAAATACAGCCCTTCTTCTCCATCTTCTCAGACTCATGCTCAGATCATCCCTCATCTTTCCTACAGCAACCTCTTTCTTTTCTGGTCTTCCTCAGAGCCGGACCACACGATACGAATTACGCGCGAATGACACGAAAACTTACTTACACGTGTTCCAACATTGTTTTCAACTACACGCGCCAGGACTGCAGGACCTCCATTGAACCAGTGTTCGCAGTGGCACAGGTTTTCTCTGCGTACCTTCAAGATATCCCATCATGCATCTCCACTTTGCACAGATAGGAAGTGGAAGATATAGGAAATAAGGACGCTCTGCATCGCCAACTTACTGATCGTGACCGCGTACACGCACCGTCGCGGCTACACTGGAGCAGAAATTTTTGAATGCATGCCTGAACCAGGACACGTGCTCATCAATAATAGAATGTTGGACATGGGCATTTGGGGTAAGACAAGACTCCTGACACTCGCTCGGTTTTGTGTAATTCGTATCGTGTGGTTCGACTCTCAGGCACACCTCAACCCTTTCACCTCTATCCAGGTCTGCCCCCTAAACCCATCACTTATTGAATTGTTCTGACGATATGATTCCTCTCCCAAAGTCCTTGTTTTTGTCTTCAAGGTCCTTATTCTCCTCTGATCTGTCTGCTGCCATATCCTAATATACCCCTAATCCAAAACTGCTTTGCCTCCAGCTATACCACCTTCAGCTGTCCAAGGGTCTCTTGCTTCTCTCCACTCTTTCTCCTTATACCTGAAAATGCCCCCCCCCCAGAACACTTCCTTAAAAATCCCTACTGAAGGTCTACCTTTAGCCCAAATTTTGAGTTCTTCTTCCCTACCCTAACTTAAATAGGTGCATTGAAATGAATGCACATCTTTGATAGAGCCATACATCAGGACTTAGAGACAGGACCACAGCTGATTGGTACACTAGTGCATCTGCTTTGAACGCAGAAGGTCCCAGGTTCAGTCTCCAGTTTCTCTAATTAACAGGATTAGGGAAGAATGATGTAAAAGATCCTCTGAGAGCAGCTGCTAATCAGAGTAGATAATCCTGATATTGACAGACGAACGGTCAGACTCAGGATAAGGCAGCAACAAGAGAAAAATGAAAAAAAGACCTAACCCAAAATGAATTAGGTAAGCAAAAAAGTGACTTAATTCATGGTGTTTGGGGTCTTTTCCCCTTCAGTTTTCTCTTGATGTTTATTCTGATGGACAAACAGCCTCTTACTAGATCAGCCCTCCTTTTTAAATTCTACAACACCATCAGGAAAGTTGAGTACATGGGACAAATTCCAAAAGCCTAACCTCAGGAGAAAGAGCCCAGTGGTGCAGAGTGGTAAGCTGCAGTACTGCAGCCCAAGCTCTGCTCACGACTTGAGTTCGATCCCAGTGGAAGCCGGGTTCAGGTAGCCGGCTCAGGGTTGACTCAGCCTTCCATCCTTCCGAGGTCGGTAAAACAAGTACCCAGTTTCCTGGGGGTAAAGTGTAGATGACTGGGGAAGGCAATGGCAAAGCACACCATAACAAAAGTCTGCCAAGAAAACATTGTGATGCGACATGGGTCAGGAATGACTCGGTGCTTGCACAGGGGACTACCTTGACCTTTACCTAACCTCAGCAGAAAGCAGCTTCCTGCATTACAGTGTGACTCAGCTTGAAAGGCTGAGCTATGGAAAGTCTCCCCTTGGTCATGAACTTATCAGGTGGTCTGAAGCTAGGCAAGTTGTTTCTTATCCTTAGGCCAGATTCATACATGCAATAAAAAAGTGGTCATTCAGATAGCCACTGTACCCTTCTAAATCCAATGAAATCAATGAGCTTTGAAGGTTGTGACTCCGCTTAGGAGTGCAGGTAGGTGGATTCCTGCTTGGGGAAAAAAGTCCATAAGACTTTAAAAAATAGCAAGAAAAGCTCTACTCTCTGTCTTTCCGTATACTATTAGTTTGCTACTTGCATAGAAGTTTTTAACACATAGGGCTGCATTGCAAACCTAATTCTCCACCTGCAGTCTGAAGCGGTACAATCCATTTGACCTGCTCGAAGCTCCACCACCTCAATGCCACCCATCAGAGAGCACCCATCAGCAATACAATAGGGTTGCCATCCTCCAGGTAGGGCCTGGAGATCTCCCAGAATTACGACAGATCTCCTGACTGCAGAGATCACTGCCCCCGGAGTACATGACTACTTTAGAAGGTGGGCTTTGGAAGGTATTATACCTTGCTAAGGTCTCTCCCCTTCCCACACCTCACTCTCCTAAGGGTCCACTCTTAAAATCTCCAGGAATTTCTCAACCTGGAGCTGGCAACTCTAGCAACAGAGGAATGATTATTTAATAATTTACTTCAATTGTACCCTGTTTTTCTCTCCAATGGGGATCCAAAGCAGCTTACATCATTCTCCCTCTCCTCCATTTAATCCTCACAACAACCCTACAAGGTAGGTTAGGCTGAGAGGCTGTGACTGACCCAAAGTCACCCAACAAACTTCCATGGTAGAGTAGAGATTCGAACCTGGGTCTCCTAGATCCTAGTCCGACATTCTAACCATTCCACCACACTGGCTCTCTCAATACCACACTCATATCTTACAGGATTATTGTAGTGTTTGCAAAAAGACAATGAAGTACTCTAAACACCATTATGCAGTTTATAAACATTAGCTTTGTCAGTGGAAAAGATTTTATGTTGTTCGCAACATAACAACATCGGGCCTGCCGATGCATGAGCATATAACACCAGCACTGCGTCAGCTGCACTGGCTACCAGTGGAGTACTGAATCAGGTTCAAGCTTTTAGTATTAACCTATAAAGCCCTATGCAGACTGGGACCGGCATATCTGTGGGACCACCTCTCCCCATATGAACCCCAGAGGACTCTCCGTTCCAGTGAGAAACATCTGCTAAAGGTCCCTGGCCCCAGGGAGGCTCGCCTGGCATCGACCAAGGCCAGGGCCTTCTCAGTCCTGGCCCCAGCCTGGTGGAACGCCCTGTCTAATGAGACCAAGGCCCGGCAAGATTTGCTATCCTTTTGCCGGGCCTGCAAGACGGAGCTGTTCTGCCAGGCATATGGGCAGTGCTAGATGGAGCCCCCCTGGCTGGTTGATGAGGCCCTCCCCCACCACCAATACCCCCCATTTTTTTTAAAAAAAAAACCTTTTTAATGCAGAGGTGCTCTGAAGTTGTTTTAAATTTTTGATCAGTTGAATTCTGTGCCACTATGCTAATATTTATCATTTATAATTGTATTTTAATTGTGTAAATGAGATGTTTTTAGAATCGTTAATTATAATAATTGTTTTATATATTTTAACCTTTATGTATCTTGTAATCAGCCCTGAGCATGCTAGAAATGTGGGGAGGGCGGAATAAAAATCGAAAATAAATAAATAAATACATACATCAATAAATAAATAAGCACCAAAAGGGAAGGTATGAACTTACGTTTGAAAGCGCTTTTAGCAAATTCCCGCTCCCGTCCATGGCCTGAATGAAGTCTTTATAGAATTTCATTTTCACTTTGTTGTCCCGGATAACGAGGACGCCGATTCCCTTGAAAGTGAACTCCACATTTTGCTTGTTGGCAATGGACCGCGAGAAAAACAAGAGCGTCTCTCGGACACATCCTTCCACAGTCTCCCTGTTAAAGGGGCCCTCCAGGGATAACACGATGAAATTCAGCTTAACAATTGGGATATCACCTGATTTGGAGGGAGGGAAAGAAAAATTGTGTAGAGAAATGGTTTGTATGGGAAGCAGGACCTCATAGGAACATATTATGAAGATGTCACCAAGAACTTTGTGGTATGCCGTCCTCAGCAACTCCCTTTTGGCCAAAACACTAGAAGTGCCACCTTCTTCTCCTTTTGGGCTCCTCTAGAAAGGCCTGACTCACACCTGCATCTAGCATTAAGGCAGTGCAACAGAGAAGCGTGCAAAATGTTTGTTGGGAAACTCCATGTTTCTCCCCCAGCCATGCAGCAAACCATTTTCACATAGGTCTCATTCACATATGCAAAAGAATGAGATGGTGGCACAGACCAAACCATTGCAAGTCACAAAGGAATGGTCCCACATGATCAAATCTCCCTGCAAATACCAAAGCAAACCAGCAAGAAAGGGAGGGGAACCTTTCTCCTTGCTGTGCTGGTTTGGTGTAGTGGTTAAGAGTGCAGGACTCTGATCTGGAGAATCGGGTTTGATTCCCCGCTCCTCCACTTGAAGCCAGGTGGGTGACCTTGGGCTAGTCACGGCTCTCTGGAGCTCTCTCAGCCCCACCCACCTCACAGGGTGTTTTGTTGTGGGGATAATAGTAGCATACTTTGTAAACTGCTCTGAGTGGGCGTTAAGTTGTCCTGAAGGATGGTATATAAATCAAATATTGTTATTGTTGTGTTGTTGTTCTGTTTGCAAGAAAGAGCAAACAGTTGCCAACCTCCGGATGGGGACTTGGATTCTCCCAGAATTAAATTGATCCCCAGACGACAGAGGCCAGTTCCCCCTGGAAGAAATGGCAGCTCAGGAGGGCAGGCTGTAGTGCAAAAAGCTTTGGAGGGCAGACTCTAAAGCATCCCCTCCTCAAACTCCACCCGCCACCCTTCCCACGCACTGCTCCCCAAGCACTACCCACAAACCTCCAGCAATTTCCCAAGTCTGAGCTGGCAACCCTCAAGGACATTGAAAGCCAGACTCTTCATCTGTTGCATGTGCGAACTACTCTAAGCCTTAACCACACTCCAAGAGAGTCTTTTCATGACCAGTCCCTCTTGGCCTACTGTAGACTCAGGTGTGTATCCCTGTTCTGGGCCTTACTGTGCCCATTCATATTTCTGCCTACCCTTACCTGGAGTCCAGTCTTGCTTTATGTGTTACTCCTGCTTAATGACTCCTTTTTCCTTTTCCTCCCCATGATACCATCAATTCAAAGAGTAAAGAAGTAACAGGATAAGCTTTCTACATTTTGAAGGTGTCCACTCTACCAGGTACTTGTTGGGGATGCTTTGGGCAGGGGGCTGGACTAGATGGTCTGTAAGACCCCTTCCAACTCTATGATTCAATGGTTCTATTCTATGATTCTAGGCAGTCCCAGATCTTACGATTATCAGATGATCACCAATCCACATCATCCACAAACCACGCACAGGAATGGAGAACCATACCTAGTCTCCATTGCTGCGATTTCACATGGAGCAATTCAAATGCCAGCAAGTTGCCAAGAACAGCCCTCAATCTTGGCCCTTCTCTCACATATCAAACAGACTGATCTTTAATTTTTTTTAAAAAAATGTACAGATACATGTTCGTTTTTATCCCTCCATCCTGGCTAAAAAAGATCAAAACCTTGTTAAAAGAAGTTGCAGGTTTGTGCTGTAAAAGATTTGCATTTGTGGATGATGTTGGTGGCACTGGTGTTAGCCAGTAGGTGCTCATCACATCTTTTTCCCAGCTCAGCCTGAACAATGCCACAAAACTTCAGGACCATCTTGCTTTGCAGAACATAAACCATGGGGAGGGGGGGAGGCGTGAGGGTTTTGAATGCGGCCGCTGCCTCCCTGAAAATGTTTGCAATAAAAGCACTCTTGCCCATTGCCTAGTGTCCCAAAGACCAGTATTTATTCTGCGATTTAGCCGTTTGCATAACTGCTGCCACCAACATGCCACAGCCCTACTACCCTTTCAGAAAAGAACTTTGCCCTTGCATGGCATTGGTTGCTTAGTGATTAACAGCCTCCGCAGAGAGTAAAGTGTTCACTGCATACACAGCAAGAGAGGAAAGCCAGACTTTTTACCTGGAGTGTATATTTTGCTACGCTTCAGTCCATGAATCTGCACAAGTTTCTCAGACAGAAGGAACACAGGCCTTTGGATGAGGCTGTATTTATTGGAGCCAATTTCAAGTTTCTGCCGTAAGAAGGAGAATGTGCCCAACCCTGGTATTAGGACACCCTGGAAAAGGGGATAATGCCAGATGAAAAGACATGTTAGTCTATGATGGTGGAAAGTTCTGTCATGTTGCAGCCAACTTATGGCAACCACGTAGGGTTTTCAAGGCACGAGACCTTCAGAGATAGTTTGCCGTTGCCTGTCCGTACATAGCAATCTCAGACTCCCTTGGTGGTCTCCCATCCAAATACTAACCAGGGCCAATCCTGCTTAGCAGCAGAGATCTGATAAAATCAAGCTAACCTGAGCCATCCAGACCTTCTTTTTCATGAAGCTCACTGGATGACCTTGAGTTAGTTACCTTTTTTCCCCAGCCTAACTTACAAGAATAAAATGGGGGAAGGACCATGTTTGCCATTCCTGTTCTCCTTGAAGGTATGGTGAGATTTTTAAAATCTAATAAATAAAAATGCAAGCAATAGTATACATAGCAAGTCCCACCTTATTCATGGATAGCTGCTTTTCAACAAATTCGAAAACGGTGTCCCAAATACTAAAGATCTCTGAAATGGAAAAGGAATTCAGGTTTTATCATGCATTATAGAACACCCTCTTCCTGTAAAAAGAGACGAAACTACAGCCCGAGTGTTATCAGAAGCTTCTCCCTTGCGATATATAGCTCCCCGCAGGACCAGTATCAGACTGATAGTTTAGGCAATAGGGTTGACCTACCTCGGTATCATTTTTAAATTTCATTTATGGACTTAAAGATTTTGCTGCAGAGCAAAATGGAAGCTGGTACTTCCAGATGTGCTTTTCACTGAGATTTCCTGAACGACATGATTATAGGCAATTTAGATTGATACAATGCTGAGCCGAACAACACAGGTCTGAAAGTGATATAAGCAAGACAAACTTTGCAAGAGATCAGGTGGGAGCAGAGGTTACAAAGGGTGAGTGTATGTCTAACAGAGGACTCCTTATGTTACACCAAAACCCCTGTTTAGCCATTTCAATGTCTGCATTCTTATCTGAGAGTTGGATACTCACAGATCTAAATCAGGAAGGTTGGTGTCGTGTAGTGGTTAGGGTGTTAGGCTGAGAACTGGGATGACTGGGTTCGAATCCCTCGCTCAATCATGGAAGCCTGCCAGGTGACCTTGGGCCCCTCTCAGTCTCTCAGCCTAATTTACCCACACGAGATTGTTGTGGGGAATTAAGTGGAGGAGGGGGAAAGGATCTGAAAGCCTCTTTAGGTCCAAAATCAGGGGAGAAAGTGGGGTACAAGCATTTTGGGGGTGTAGTGTAGTGTAGTGGTTACAGTGTCAGACTAGGATCTGGGAGAACTAGGTTCAAATCTCCACTCTGCTCACTTTAGGGCAGTTACACACTCTCAGCCTAACAAACCTTATAGAGTTGTGAGGATAAACTGGAGCAGAGGAGAAAGACGCAAGCCACCTTGGGTCCCCTTTGCGGAGCAAGGCGGGGTATAAATGAAATAAATAAATGTGGGCAGGAAAGCGAGCGACTCCATTTTCTCACGGAAATTAAAATGATTTGAAAGTTCTTCACTTCGGCTGGATCTGTCCCTTGGCAATCAAAATTCTCTAAAGGATTTCTGGAGGAAAAATACCAATACTTGTAAATTTTGCCCAACCTGGGTACAAGCAGCTCAAGGGGTTTTCGGCAGGAAAACAGCTGGTGATGAAAGGATTAAAGAGCTCCTGGCCCATTCCCTTCTCCTCCCCTCCCCTCCAGAACCAGCCTCAATAAGTATACTTGGAAAAGAAAAAATATGTGCATAAGAAAGATGGGGGAAGCTATGCTGACCTTTACGGTGGGTGTTACATTAATGACCCCTGTAAGTCATACTTTTGGGATCTGCCACCTTTAGAAAGACAACACAAAAATATGCTCTTTTTCAGCAATCACCCATGTATTGGAAGAAATGCAGTAATGTAGGTACGTTTGCTCATGCTTGGTAGCAATGCCCCAAAATTAAAACATCCTGGGAAGAGATCCTACACCAAATTAAACTAATAACAAATTATGATATACCACTAGATCCTCAATTAGTATTTTTAAATTTATGGCAAAATAAAACTGTACCACCCTTAAGGAGAGATCTAATTAATAATCTATCGGCCATAGCAAAATCATCAATAGCCTCATTTTGGAAAAAACAAACGCCTCCCTCAATGAATCACTGCCTTTTTAAGGTGTGGGATCAACTTATCATAGATAAAATAACAGATGCTCTATATCATCATTCTAACCCTACATCTCCATCAAATGTTTATGAAAAATGGTAGCCTTTCTTAGATTATATAGATAGAATAGAATTACGTCCTCCAAATCGTTTGTATCAAAACATTCTTAATATATAATATAAACAACACTACCGTCCATCTGTATTGTTATTCTATGTGCCTGCTGTTTAAAGTTTGTTGGTGTTTATTATCTTTAATAAAAATGGAGGGGAATATGCTCTTTTTCACTCCACATTCCTTTGAAGTATTTAATGTTATTATAATTGTTGTTCTCCACACCATGGACATGCATGTTAATTTTGCACAGCACTAAGAGCAAAAGAAGCAGGTCCCTGCCCCAAGGAGCTTCCAAACTAAATTTCAACAGCAGAGGGAATATTACAGAGAGGTTAAAGGGAGGCAGGAATAGCAAGGGATTAACATGAAGAATGCCACAATGCATATTGGAGCATCTTTACCGTTTATTGCCAGTGCCTACTTTTGAGCTGGATGGTACAGAAAGTCTCCCAGAGTTTGCCTGGGGAACTACATTATCCGGGAGTTGGCTACATGGCAGTCTGCCCTGATGAAAAGAACAGCAACCATTTCTATATAATGAGGAATTTTGCAAGGAGCAGCTTAAGACCGGCAACAGTACAAAAGTACGCTTGCAAACTCCCTTTTTAAAAAGTCAAATAACGGGGCAGGTGGGTGGAGGGGGGCTCAAAACTGCAGGAGGACCTATTATGACACACACTGCTCCTTAAAACGACTCCGCCCATTCTCCCTCGCTGCCCCTCTGCTCCATCCCAAGACACCTATACAATGCCCCCTCTCTCCCTCCAAATCCCTTCTCCATGTCTTTCTCTCCCCCTTCTTCCCTATTGTCAAAACTTACACTGCAATCTCTCCCGCCTCGTGCTCTTTAAAGTACCATGCATATTAACGATACTCTACCAGTACTTATAAATGGCTAATAATGGTACGGATTAATCCCACCGCATGGCTAACCCACTGCTGTTAAGACATAAACCTGCCTGGAACTGCTTACCCTCTGAAGTGAGCTTGGAGAGGGTATAAAACAGGCTCCTGCCACTCTCTAGGACTGCAGTATGGATGGTGTCCAGCATTTTGGCATCCCAGTGGAAAGCAGGTAGACTGCGCTGTGTTGGGGATGTTCGCCCAAGGATAGGAGCTGTCTGTCACATCTCTTTCCCCTTCACTTGGCTTCCAAGCAGAGCCAGGGCAAACTCTCCCCCATTGCCTTCTTTCTGCTTCTAACCCTCCTCATCAATGCCCAAAACAAAGAGGAGGGAAAAGGGGGGAAAGGCAAAGCAGCAAGGAGCGAGAGTCGCCAATGCAAAGCCTCAGGGGGAGGGGCGGGGCCATGAAGGCGAGGGGCGGGCCGTCTCTAGGACGCCAGTCTACCTCACAGTTACTAGGGGAGACGTCATAATAGAACAGCCCCGCCCTTCCATGCTCAATACCTTAGAGGGCAGACGCTCATTGGGTGGCATGGTGAGGAGCAAGGCTAGAGAAATAAAGACAGTGGATGATTGGCAGGAGCAATAACAAATAAGGATGGGGCCTTTCTTTTCATAGACCGGCTGCTGTTCTAATTCAATGGGCTAATCGTTTAATGCTACGTTTAATAAATATTAAATAGCCAAAGGCTGGGAGGGAGGCATATAAGTGAAATAGCCAAGGGAGCCTTCTTGAAAGTAATAATGTTAATTGTTAGTATTATTGTTAGCATCGATAGTAACAATAATTATTACTTATTACTATTAATACTATTACTAATAACATCTTGGCAACCTCAAAAGCTGAGTCTTGATCCCAGAGTTTGCATACAGAAAAGAATTGCTATATGTTTGGATCAACTCCTTCCGATGTAAATGTGTGCAACACTTTCAAGGTGGGTTTAGGGTTGCCAGCTCCAGGTTGGGAAATTCCTGGAGATTTGGGGGTGCATCCTGGGGAATTTGGGGAGGGGATGGGCCTCAGCAAGTTTAATGCCATAGAATCTACCCTCCAAAGCAGCCATTTCCTCCAGAACTGGTATCTGCAATATAGAGCACAGTTGTAATTTAATTTAATGTAATTTATTATATTTATATCCCACCCTCCCCGCTTTCGCAGGCTCAGGGCGGATAACAAATACAAACACCATTAAAAACATTTAAAAACATTAAATAATACATTTAAAAACATTTTAAAACATTAGATATTACAGTTCATGCTGCATAGTGGTTCATACATGCCTCTGTGTTCGCATAGGGGCGATGGTTTAACCCCCCCTTCACGGGGGGGGGCACTGCCCGGCGTCAGCCATATGCCTGGCGGAATAGCTCTGTCTTACAGGCCCGGCGAAATGCAAGCAAATCTTGCCGGGCCCTTGTCTCGCAAGACAGAGCATTCCACCAGGGCGGGGCCAGGACCGAAAAGGCCCTGGCCCTGGTCGACGCCAGGCGGGCCTCCCTAGGGCCAGGGACACTTAAAAGATGTTTTCCACGAGAGCGGAGAGTCCTCCGGGGCTC
Source organism: Eublepharis macularius (assembly GCF_028583425.1). Classification (NCBI taxonomy): domain Eukaryota; kingdom Metazoa; phylum Chordata; class Lepidosauria; order Squamata; family Eublepharidae; genus Eublepharis; species Eublepharis macularius. The sequence goes on from NC_072792.1 coordinate 173,395,112, forward strand.
ATATGGTGAGAGACGGTCCCTCAGATACGTCGGTCCCAGTCTGCGTAGGGCTTTGTAGGTTAACACCAAAACCTTGAACCTGATTCGGTACTCCACTGGCAGCCAATGCAGCTGGCGTAGCACCGGTGTAATATGCTCCAGTCCCCACCTGGAGGATGGAAACTCAACAGATACAGCAGTGATGAACATTGGATAGGCAGAACTGTGTGTAACTCAAATATTTGTACACTAGTATACATATGAAAAATTGTCTGTCTGTCTTTATTCATTGTTGTGTGTCTCCTCTGCGGCAATGGCTTTGTATCAGGTAAGCAGTGATGCAGAATAAATCTACCATTGGTCACTGTAGCCCAGTTAACAAATTACGGTAAATGCACAAACAATCTATGAACAGTGTACTTTTGACTGTATGTGCGTTGAGTAAACCTGATGTTATATTCAACCCATGTCAAGCTGAATGTGTGATACAAACTCCACATTTAGTCAGGTACTGGTTCCAAGTTTCATTCATTAAGTGAACGCAAGCAGGCTCTTTCTTAAAAACAGATGTATGTACGTAAAGGCAGGTTGTACATGTATTCACTGTAAAACGCAAACAGGGCTTGTAACGCACTGTATGCAGAGCTGCCCTCGAAGACAAACCACCAAGCTACAATTGGTGCAAATATGCAAAATGCATGCGCCAAATGTGCCTTTGCTAGACAGTGGACCTTACAAACCTTAAAACAGCTTCACTGGCATCCAATAGGCTTCTTGGTTCAATTCAAGAAGCAGATTCTTACCTATAAAGCATTGCAAAAAAAACCATACTTTCTTCCATCTTCATTTATCCCAGGAGACAGCTCCCTGCTTTGACTCATCCAATCGGGCCACATGATGGATACATGCCATAGTGACCTTGAGTCTAAACTACTGTAATGCATTCTCTATGGGTCTGCCCTTGAAGTCAGCTTAGAGACTCCAGTGTATACAAAATGCTGCAGTTTGGTTATTATCAGGAGCTAGGAAGAGTATGGATATTGTACCCATTCTGCAGTCAATCCATTCATTACCTATCAGTAGATTCAAGTCAAGGTACTTATTATCACATGCATGATTTCATGACTTCGGACTCTCATAGCTGTGGGATCGAATCTCCTGCCATGCTCCGTCGTGACAGCTTTGTCATTTGAACAAAGCTTTCTGAAGCTGCCACCATGCAAATGGGTAAGATTGATAGCTGTCTGTATACATGCATCCTCTGTTGTGCACCCTCCCACATACAAATCTTGTGGAATGGCCTGCTCAAAGTCAGGAAGGTTCACTTCCGACCTTCTGCAAACTACGTAAATACAGAATTGTTCAGAACATTTTTATAAAGATCATAGGGTGAAATTCTAACCATGGTTGAGGAGGGCATGTTTATAAAGGGTTGTACTCTCCGCCGCTGTGTACAGCACTGTGTACCTGCTATTACTGCATTTTTCTTCTTTTGTAATTTCATTTCCTGCTTTGACATGTCATGTCTGATACTTCTTTGCATTGTTTCTAATTTTTGTAATCCTTGTCCTATTGCATTGCTTATTAGATATCTCATGCTATTAGAGTGCACTGTTTTGCACCATGTAATCCACCTTGAGTCTCAGTGGGAAAGGCAGGTTAAAAATAGAGTAAAGTGCAGTGCAAGCACCGAGTCATTACAGACCCATGGGGGGACGTCGCATCACAACGGTTTCTTGGCAGACTTTTTGTTACACGGTGGTTTAAGTAAATAATATTCAATTTATATACTGCCCTTCAGCACAACTTAACGTCCACTCAGAGCGCTTTACAAAGTATGTTATTATCCCCACAACAATCACCCTGTGAGGTGGGTGGGGCTGAGAGAGCTCTGACTGACCCAAGGTCACCCAGCTAGCTTCAAGCAGAGAAGTGGGGAATCAAACACAGTTTTCCAGATTAGAGTCCTGCCGCTCTTAACCACTACACCCAACTGGCTCTATATAAATAAATTTACAACCAGGGGCCAACACTCCTGAAGGGCTGTCTCTGTCTGTATGATCCTTCCCACATGCCAATTCTGGTCTCCTTGGTAGACCTTGCTTACAGTGCCCTCTAAATGGCAAATTTGGACTGCCTCTGCCAAGGATTGTGTTTCCCCAATTGCTCTTTGGTGTTATCGAAGGGGCTGCTAGATAATCACGTAAAGCAGACAAATGGAGGATATGATATTCTTCCAGCAGGCTTGTAAGACCGTCCTGTTTTGCAAGGCTTTAGAATGGATACAGGACTGGGCAGTTCAGCCATTTATTTTTATTGTACATCGGGTAGGATGCACTACTTTGACCTTCAAAAAGGCAGGCCACAAAAATAATGGTTTGGATCCTCTTGAGAATACACACATTGCAGGCAGAAAAAGGGGGAAAGGGCCAACAACTAAGAGCAATCAAATAAGCCATTTTATTCACTTATTTTGGCCAGCTCAGAGACACATCCTATATAATATCATGCATATTCATCAGGACTGGAGAAAAGAGGAACTCCCAGACTTCGCAAGAATGCATCGACGCAACACATCTGGAGATTCCTGACACACTTAAAGGTAACAGTATAACTAAGGGCCTCAATGTCAGCTAGAAGTCTAAGCGATGCTCAGAATCTTAAAAGTCCATTCTAGCCAGGTAGTCTGTGATGGAAACAAGCAAGAGGCAAAGTAAGAGGCTAGCCAGGAGAGAAATGTGGGCTAGAAGAGAAACAGAAAATGGTTTAGAAACATAGGTGCAAAATGGCAGAACCATCTCAGGCAGTGATCCACAGCAGAGCACACATGGTGTCTGCCCACCAATGTGCTTCCAGGCGTCCATTTGCTCCTTCCCTAAAGCAAAACGGCATCCCTGGCTTTCCTCTACCACACTGAAGAACCCAGAAACAACGGACTTCATGGGAGGCCAATGCTTGGCTTACAACTTGCCCGCCCTTTCGTGACTGGCCCCAGTACCCCATAGCACTTGGTTTTTTACTGTCCTCGACCCTCCACGGCAGCCCCTTCTGTTTTGAAATTCTCATAGTGCCCAGGCTCAACAAGACTGGGGACCTCTGATCAAGAGCGCTCATTTCTGCAGCACCTTTACTGCTAACTAATCCTGAAGCAGGTCAGGCTCCTGTTTTGCAAAGCAAAACCCCAAAAAGGCCAGTCTGCCCCCCCGCAGATGGCTCCTCAGAGAACAGCTGAACCTGCAGCGTACGGGAATCCAACGTGCGATTCTCTGAGATGCAGTCAGCGTGCATGATTTGCAAGGAGCTATAATCTGAAAGACATTTTGCACGCCCTAATAAAGGTTCGTACAATGATCTGTGGCACAGATAAAAAGGAGAGACTCCCCCTCCCATCAATATACTAGAATTGCGGTTCATAGGTTAGACTCAAACAGACGAGAGAAAGTACTTCTTTTGCACAATGTATAATAGTCTTATGGAACGATGCCACAAGAAATAGTGTCGGCCATTGACTTAGCAAGCTTCAGAAGTTGATCAGGCTTATCCATCTACAGTCCACGCTGGCTTCTTGGCACCTCCTTCATTTATATGGTACCAGTAAAAAGCAATTGCTGGGAGCTCAAAGTGGGAGATGCTATTGCTTTCATAGCCAGCTTGAGGGCTTCCTGGAAACACCGGAGTGGCCACTGTAGAAAACAGAACACTGGACTAGATGGAGCTTCACTCTGGCCCCGTGGTGCTTTTTACAGGTGACATAAACTGCGTGCACAGAATTCGGGAGATGGTTAAAGCATGAACAGCAGGCAAGCTAATCCCCAAGCCAGAACTATTCAAGAATAACCATCAAACAACATGTTTTTAAACAAGGCACAGGCTTCTAACAAAAGTTTTTTTTTCAGATTCTGTATGCATAATATGTCAGACCTAAGGAATCAAAGAAGACTCGAACAGCAAGCTTTGTTGTTTGCTTGTTTGGCACGACTGTAATATTATGTACAGTGGGTGACCAAGTTGCTCTTGTTGCAGCTTAGCATTTTCAACAACAACAACCAAAAACCAATCCACAATGACTACTTTTCAGGGCTTTAATTTTAAACAAAGTCCCAAAGATACTACAAAACCTGTGTGTTTCCCAATTGCATGGACTTGCAATTATTCCATCCAGATTTTCTTCCTAGGTCCATTCTGCCTGATCTTTAAGGTGCGATCATCCTTAGAGTGCATGTCAAATGACTCGACTTGTAATTATGTTTTCCAAAAGAACGGGTTCTGAGTTAGTCGTCTTTGGAAATTCTCGTACCTGGAAGAAAAAGGGAACACAACTGAAGTTTTTTTTGTATGTAATCCAATTTAACCTTCTAGTACTGCAGTGACTGGAAGGGCAAAAAAAAAAATCACTAATTATGAGCCTGATCTTTCCCCTTCTGTAGGCACAGAGGACTAGTTCTGATGAGATTACTCCCCACCTACCACCACTGATGGCACTTAAAACAGGCATAAGCCGCTGTGTTGAATGTAGTGCCGTTCCCCCAACCATTCCACGAACTACAAAAGCCTCCAACGACTAGTCTATTCCTCTCCATGGCTTGGATCCCAGCCAAAACAGTCCATAGGATGGAAGATAAGGGAGATTTTCATCAGGTCAGCCAACCTACAGCAGGCCCCTGACTTCCTTGCACCGCCCCCCACTACTTCTGGAGATCCTACCACCCTCCGCTTCAGGGGATATTCTGAGCTGTGTGGAGGGGGGAGAGAAAAGGAAACCACACTCTGTGGGCCTCAAGAAATCCCTTCCTTAGTGGAAATTTCTGGCAGGATCCAAGTCTGTGCCTCTAGCACCTAGATTAGTCTATTTTAGCATAATATGACCCTATCCTTTAGTCCAAGAGCCCAGAGCACCATGGGTAGTTGTCTCTTCCTCATTTAGCCTCACTGGTGAAAGCCAGTGTGCTGTAGTGGTTGGAGGGTGGTAGCTTTGGAGGGTGGATCTGGGAGACCCGGGTTCAAATCCCCGCTCAACCATGGATGGTGACATGAGAGCAGTCACACACTCTCAGCCTAACATACCACACAGCAGCTTGCATAAGGAGAGAAGAAAGTCAACCGCTTTGGATCCCCAATGGGGATAAAGGAGAGGTATAAATTATGTAAATAACAACAGCAGTTACGAGGTCGGTTAGGCCGAGAAGAAAAGAGAATGATTGTTTGAAATTTCCCCCAAGATACTAGTCCAACCCTCAAACCGCTACACCCTGCCAGCTCTCATTTCCATAACCAGTGAAAGCGCACTGCTTGCTTGGGATCTGGTGAAGAAGGGGCTCCTGGACAGCATGGCAGGCCCACGATCAGAAACAACTTTGTATGTTGCACTGAGCCCAGCAGCACCAAAGTCTCAGTAAGCACCGGGGGGTACCCTCTCCCCTAAACCGGAGTGCCAAACCACAGTCATTGCAATGAACTCCTTAGAGGACGAGGACGATCAAAGGCCACCCGATTCAGGAAACTGGACTCAGGGTTTTCACCAGCTGCTTGCATTAAGCTTTCTGGTAGGCCGTGAAGCTGTAACAGGATTGAGATCCTATGCTCTTTGCCATACCTTACTAGAATCAGAGAAAAGACAAAAAGCTGTGAACACAAACTAAGTCTCCCATCGAAAAGTATATCTTTGTTGGGTTACATATAGTTTTAGCAGAGAAGTGTTTTGCACAGCAGATAAAGAATCACAGACACGTGTGTGTTCAGCTTCTAAAATAACGTTTACTACATAAAGGGTAAAATAATAAAGGTTACATTGGAGATAAATTAAGAAGAGCTAACTTAGTTCCTACATCCTTCCATGCTGGAGGTAACGGTCTAACTGTCTGGAGAGCAATGGCGTCCTGAGTAAAGGAAAGAATGTCAATTGCCCCCCCCCCCCATAAACCTGGTCAGCCAATAATCAATCCTAGATCTGTTCATTAAGCATGCAACTCCCCTTTGCCCTGGCGGGAAGAACAACTCAACATCTAACTGGCCTCATGCTAAACTAGCTGTGCCTAACTAAACACAAACAGATTAACTCTTTCATGACAGAAGAGAATGACACTTGCAAAATCCCAACAATCTTACATAATCTAAATGGAAGATATAGAAAACCAGAGGCTATGAAAATAGGAAAATATGTAAGTAATACTTAGAAGGATTTTCTCATCGTTAACACAATTCTCTAATAGTTCTCTTTACAATAACAGGGTTAGGTTTCTTAAGTTCATTGCCTCTGGTTTTCTAAATCTTCCAATTAGATTGTGTAAGATATACTTTTTGATGGGAGACTTAGTTCGTTTTCACACCTTACTAGAAGGCAGGAATCTGGGGCAGTCATTAGGGGCAACTGAGGGTAAATAAAAGTTCTCTCTCTCATCAAAAATAATCTGTAAATATCAACTTAATTTCAAATTTCACATATCCACCAAAAGATACAGACCCATAAAACATCTCCTAGACCAGCGATGGCGAACCAGCTGGCACGCAGAGTCCTCTCTGTGGGCACGCGAGCCAAGTCGCCAATCGCTAGGTCCAGGGCTCATTTGGAGGGGGAACGCCTGGAACGGCATTCCAGTAGCCCTGAGCAGAGATCACATGGGTTTTGGCCCTGCCCACGTGATTCCTTTTCCTCAAGGCTGCTTCCCTGCTGCCCGTCTCTTTAGCAGCAGGAAGCAGAGGCAGCAGCCAGGCTGCTGGGGCTGGCTTTCTAAAGAAGAGTAAGCTGCTTTGATTTAACTTGCTTTACTTTCAGTCGTGGCTCTTGAGTGAGAGTGAGAGTGAGAGAGAGAGAAATGTTAATTAGTTCGGACAACTGTATGAGTTGTTTTTTCTTAACTAAAACCTCAGTATTCAGGTTTAATTGCAGTGTTGGCACTTTGAAATAAATAAGTTGGTTTTGTGTTGCAGCTTGGGCACTCGGGCTCAAAAAGGTTCGCCATCACTGTCCTAGACCACCTGCCAAACCCTCTGGAAGTCTACGTTGGTGCCTTATACCAAGGCAGCCCTCTGTCAAGCCAGTTCAGTAATGCCAGCTCTCAAGAGGTAGAAAAAAGGGCTTTCCTAATAGCAGCGAACTGAGATTCCTTAACAAAATGCCAGGGACTTTTCATGCACAAAATGCGTGCTCTACCAAGCCACTATCATCAGGGTAGGCCAAAAATAATGATGAAGAGCCAACTTTTGTACAGCCGTCAGTACTAAGGGTGATGTACTCTTGCCACAGGAGACAAGGCAAGTTGCTGGTCTGAAGATTCATCCAAATCCAGGACATATTTGGAGCCAAGAGGCTGCAGCATGTATTCAATCGTTGCTTCACTAACAAGGCAGGCATAATATCCAAATTGGTACTGCAGGTATCAATCAGCCTTCCCCGAGTCCTTGCATCGCTCAAGACACATTTATCTTTTCCCTTACCACTTCAGGACGACGTTTGCAGGAATGAAGGCTTCAGAGGGGTTTGGTGTCATCTGGGCCTGAGTGACGGCAAACGACGAGGCGAAATTATAAAAATTGTCTAGCATCTTTTGCGTGAACTGAAATGCAAAACCGACAGACAAAGGTTAGCTTCTGCTCAGCAGTCTTCATGGGTTTTAACAGCATTTCGCAAAAGGGATTAAAAGTCTGCTGAAGTGCACTTTTTTTGGAAAAGGAAGCGTTGTGTCAGGCTATGGATGACAGGATATGGTAGACAGGTCCCTGCACCATTGCAACAAGAAGTCCAAGCTCTTGGTTAAATGGTTTTATTCAGAAATCCAATCTTTCCATAGAGTTACTCAGAGGCAAGAAAGCATCTCAGCAGTACATACTTCCTTGACAGGAATAGAGACTTGAGGAAAGTACAACTCTAAATACCCACTCAGAAACGAGATAACACAGCTGGGTTCTCAGGCTGTTAGAGAAATGAAAGTGTTGGTTAGGGCATTTGCAAAATGAAAACAAGGTACAGCATTACAGCATTAGCAATGGCTCAACAAGGTACACAGCATTAGCAATGGTTCAACACATAAAACAATGTTATGGATGTAGGGGTACAGACATGACACATTGTTTTTATTGTTATATATTGGTTTTATGTTTGTAAGCCACTTTCAGGAACACTGATAAAGAAACAAGCGATTCTTCCGACAAAGAAAAAGCCAAATGGGATATTAGTTTGAGAGACAAGAGGCATTCAGACATCACAATAACTGTGGATGTGATTAAACCTTAATTGCTTGTGAATTCCGAATACATATGATCCAATAAACCAGTGTTTGCTGGTTAGCATCACAGTGGGATCTCGCACTAGTAGCTAGTTTGTTAACCTATTGAGGGGTGCTGTGCTGTCTGAATACACAAGCCAGTTTGTTGAATAGCACGCTCACAACCACCTTGAAACAGACATGGTGGGACAGGGGGGTGCCCTTCCTTCTGGGAGGCGGAGAAGAGGCAAGAAGCAGACGGATCGGACTTCATTTACAAGCCAGGAACTTACTTACATGTGGTTGACTAATTAGAATCTGTTACACGAACTGTGGTTTATTGCAATTTCTGAACACAGGCAAAAAGAGAAAGGGAAGCAAGAAAGTAATCCGGAGGGTGGGGTGGGGGGGATGATAAGTCCTTGTTCTAAAAGCTTCTGACTTGATGGCATGTACGCTCATATCTGTATAAACACACCCACCATGTGGTGATTGACGGTGTGATCCCAGGCAGGACTATGCCTTTCTAAGCCAACTGACTTGAATGGATTTTGAAGGGTTCAAACTCTTAGAAGTGAACTGATCTCCATCACCAGTTTCAATTACTGAAAATACACACCTTGACCTCAATTTTACCACTTGTGGGTGTGTGTGCGTGTTATATTTATACAAACATTAATACAAGGACAAATTGCAGAAAAGATAGAGAAGAGGCTAGAAAACCATTTTTTTAAAAAAGGAACTGAAACTCACTCCTAGGCTGGGGAATCTGCCATGGTAACGGCTCTCTATCTTTCAAGGTATCTTTCCCATACTACCAGGAAGCAAACCTGCCATGCAGCTCCTGCACATTGCAAACTGGGGAGTACTTAAGGGAGCATCAATTTCATCTTGGGCCTCATTCTTCTGTGTGGAGATGTGCGCTCTAGAACAGTGGTTCTCAACCAGTGGTGCAAGTAGCACAGGTGGAGCTCAGACACAGCCTATATGGGACACTGGGTGTCCAGAAATCACACGCCTTCAATCTCCCTGTCCACCTGCCAGTGTTATGTGACATCTCCTGCCAACTGGTAAAGGTAACAAAAAAGGGGAGTGAAAAACAACAACCCTGTAAACCAACGGTAACCAAAGAGACTGCATCAACAGAAATAAATATATATCAAATCATTGATTATAATTAAAAATATACATTTAAAATGCCGGTATAAAGTTTAACAGGAAAATGCTTTTATTCTGATCCATGTATTCCTATTAAACTTTACACCAGTTTAATGTATATTTTTAATGTATATTTTTAATTATTTTCAACAATTTGATATTTATTTCTATTGTTCCAGCATCTATTGCCAAGCCTACCTGTCAAAGATTATCTACCTGTGACCTTCTGGCAAACTAGTAGTAATGACGGAACACCTATAAACATATAAGGAGGAGGCTTGTTTACATCATGGTGGAACCCAGGTTTTTTGACAGAGTGACTGGCGAATTGTAAGGCACGAAAGTTTGAGAACTGCTGCTCTAGAACACATGCCAACGTCACCCTGGAGCTGCACACAGCAAGGGAAGAGGTGCAGGCCATGGTTCAGACAAACTCAGCCACCAAGAGATCTCTGAGGTACTCCGGGAGTCCCTGGAACACAGCTTGGAAATCACTGCTTGGACAAATAAAGCAAGAGTGATGCCAACAAAGGTATACACTCAGCGTATCATATACAATCATTCAAGATTTTTCAATGGGGCAGCATGGTGCAGGGGTTAGAGTGTCAGACTAGGCTCTTGGAGACCCAGGTTCAAATCACCATTCTGCCAGGGAAGCTTACTTGGCAACATTGGGCTAGTCACTTGCTGTCAGCCTAACCTACCTCACAGAGTTGTTCTGACGATAAAATGAAAGAGGAGGATGATAATGTAAGCTGCTTTGAGTCCCTGTTGTGAAGTAAAGCAGGATTTTTAAAAATCTAACTAAATAAAGGCCTTGGCCTAGATGGCCCTTGTTGACTTGGTCTCATCAGCTCTTGGAAGCTAAGCAGGGTCAACCCTGGTTAGTGCTTAGATAGAAGAAGTCCAGACTCGCTGCGCTGAGGGAGGCAATGGCAAACCATCTCTGTTTATCTCTTGCCTTGAAAACTCTACAAGGTTGCCATAAGTTGGCTGCAACTTGACAGCACCTGATACACACACAAATAAATGAAGAGGCTATTTTGCTGATAATGCCCCAAAACAAAATGCCTTCCCAATTACCTCAGTGAATGAATTGACTGACGATACAGCAGCGCTTGCTACAGGGGTCTGCTGAGCCAAGAGTTCCAGCAGCTCCACAGAAATTCCAATCTGCGCTACCGATGGCACTTGAGGGATACTCATGGCTCCGAAAGGATGCTGGCTGCCTTTTCCTAAAAGAGACACCACAGGTGGCCTAATGCGTCGACCCAGTCTCTCAGCGGAAGCACAATTCTGAACATATCCTAACAAATGTCAAATCATGTTCGTTTTTCAATCGTGATATTCCAAAACTACACTTTCTAGCATCAGGTGAAGGGGAAGCTGGGGAAAGAAGGGATTAAACTGGCTTTAAGGGAGGAAAATAAAATGTGTCTGTTCAAATGGAAAATACAATCTGTCTGTTCAAATGCAAAGAATGTGAGTGCTTGGCAGTTTGATGAAAATACAAATAATTTCTAAAGAGGGCACAGGGTGTGAGTTTACATCAGAATGAAACATTATAGCTGCCTTCTGCCAGGCCTTTGGTCTACCTAGCTCACTGGGTCCACCCCATCCTGAAGTAGCTCTCCAGGCCTGAAGCACAGAAAAGCCTTTCCTGTTACCTACAGCCTGAAATCCCTTTGCTGAAGATACTACAGACTCAACAAGAGAACTTTTCTGCACAGCCAGTGTGCTGTAATGGTCAGAGTTCCAAACTAGGGGCTGGGAGACTCCGGGCTCAAATCCCTATTGGGCTTGAATGGGTGACCTTGGGCTAGTCACACACACTCAACCTAACCTACCTCACTGGGTTGTTCAGAGGATAAAATGTAAAGGAGAGAACAATGTCAGCCACTTTGGGTCCCCCACTGGGAAGAAACACAAGATATGAGCCCAGTGGCACCTTAGAGACCGACAAGATTTTCAAAGTGTACGCTTTCGAGAGTCAGAGCTGCCTTCTTCAGACACAAGTAGGAACGGTCCTAGACCCAGAGGAGTTAGCCGTGTTAGTCTGTAGTCGCAAAATAGTAAAGAGTCCAGCAGCACCTTTAAGACTAACCCACTTTATTGAGGCATAAGTTTTCGAGTTCTCTTGTCAGATTCTGAAAATCTTGTTGGTCTCTAAGGTCAGTCAGTCAATACCTTTATTGGCATAAAATAAAATTAAACAAGCCTATATTTCGATACACAAAATACAATCAAAACTTATATCATATAGTCCCTGTTTCTCATAGCAATTAAAAGAAATCTCGCTATTGAAAGGGTAATATGGGGACAATGATCCGATAAAAGAAGAGAAACAAGTCTCACTTCTAGCAGGCCGTGCCTATTATGCAAAATAGGATTAATTAACACTTCCCGTATTTGGATATAAAATTCGCATCAGAGCAAAATACGAGCAATCGACTCTGGTTCCCTATTACTGCATGGGCAGGTTCTTTCATAATAGAGCAATATGGCAAATCTTCCATAAAGGACCACAGATGGGAAAACATTAAATCTTGCTAACATAAAAGCATGACGTAAATTTGGAGCTGTGAGCTGTGTAAAATAATTAGCTGGAAGCCCCTGTCTTAATGTTATAATATATTGCAGGGGAGAGCAAGTTTTGTCTGCTTGGATTTCTAAGGTGCCACTGGACTCGTATTCTGTTGTTCTACTGCAGATCAACATGGCTACCCACCTAAACTACACTGGGGAAACGCAATGAAGTAAATTAATACAAAACATGCTCTGCCAGTGTGCCACGGCCTCCCCACTAAGAATGTATGGCTGCCATGAGAAGCAACAGACCCACATATCTGACTTGTAATAATCTAAAACGCATGACGCAACATCACTGCACTTTGAGGTTTCCACATCTCAGGTCATTAGTTGCTCACATGCAGGACTGGGGAAACAGCTTTTGATAATGTTGTAGCACATATTTTATAGCATTCAGTGTTCCTGGGGAGGCAACATGAAGCTACTTGTTCCGAGAGAAAGCAGTTTCTCTGAAGCATGTCATTCTAGCCTTAGAATAGTACCTATTTCTTTAATATCATGGCAAAACCGCACCATGTCAACCACTCACATCAGGGCAACTTTCTTTCCCTATTTTATTTGAGCAGATCTCTAAGAGAGACTATAACCCAAGTAAGTCCTAAACCTTGTCATTTTCAACCACATCTCAGGCACCAATTGCCATGACAAAGCATAGCGCTCTCTCTAAGATGAGAGTGCTAGAACAGAATGAAAAACAGAACCGCTCTTACCAGATTTTAGGCCAGAAATTTTGAAGATGGCACTCGGTTTCTCATTTGTAACAAATCCCAGCAGCTGCCACACTGCCACCCCATTCTCGTCAGGAAAGCAGAAGTAGACCGAACCACCCATGCCCTCGGGAAAAGGCACTGTTCCAAGCATGAAGACCACCACGTGGTTGATGCTTTCATAGTCAGGCAAGTCGAACACAAACTTGTCTTCTGCTACCTGCTGCGCAGCTGTTTGCACCTACAAAACAAAACCCAGGTTATCATTCACAACCTTGTGCTATACCCAAAAGCCACCCCACTGCCTGAGATATAGGCGAGAGATTTGCTAACACTGTTTGCATGCAACAAAACTGAGCAACAGCTAAAACATGCCACATGGCAACACCTTGCTCTGCATATGATCCCACCCTGCCACTGAAAAACAAACAAATCAATTTCAATATATCAATTTAATTTGCAAGAGGAGAGAAAACAGCAGCAGTGACAACACACTGGTGTTAAAAACAGGTTGATAAGAAAACCAAATGTGCAGCTATGGTAAGGGTGATCTAGACCAGCAGATTAAAGGCATGTAAATTAAATGGAGTAAATGTTAGCTTATATATAACCTCTCGGGATTAAACTGCACTCACAGGGTTCTCTCTATTAAAGAGCATTTTCACATGAAGGCTTCACATGTAGCTCTTGCTTATACTAGCTATCCACTAGAAAAAGATGAGAATGTGCCTTTGCCTAGGTTTCTGTTTACAGCCCTTACATACACAGGCTCCATTCAACATTAAAAACAGTACACCCGCTGATGGAAAGGGATGTACTAATCTAAATCCCGCTTTTCACAAGGTGCCAAAGCCTTTGATGCAGAAGAACTAAGAGGAGTGTGATTTCAGAGTAACATTATGCACTTAAGTTTCAGGTGGGCAGCCATGTCAGTGTGTAATAGAGGAGCAAGAATCGGTGCTAGGCTCTCGATGGCCCTTTCTTACATGCCCAGGGTAATACTGATCACTTTAGGGTCAGAGAAGAATTTTCTTCCAGGCCAGATTGGCCCAGGGATCCTGGAGGTGTTTTGCCTTTCTCTAGGCATGGAGCAGGGGTCACTGGGGGAGGTGAGGGGGGCCACAGCGATGAATTTCCTGCATTAGACAGGAGGCTGGACTTGAGATCCCTTCCAGCTTTATGTTTTTATGAGTCCAGTAGCACCTTAATAAGACCGACAAGATCTCTAGGGTATGAGTGTTCAAGAGTCGAAGCTCCCTTTTATTTATTTAGAATGTTCATCTGCTGCTTTTCTCCCGGAACTGGGAACTCAAGAGCGTTCTCGCGAAGCCTTCTAGAATTACAAAGCCTCCCGTCCCTTTTTTCAGAAGCCCCAACGTCAGGCTCCACCTGGTGGGGCCTGTAAGTCTCCTGGAATTACAATTGATCTCCGGGCAACAGAGATGGCTTCCCCTGGAGGCAATGGCAGCTTCGGAGGGTGGAATGTATGGCATCACACCCTGCCCCCCGCTGAGGTCGCTCCCCTCCCCAAACTTTGCCCTCCCCAGAATCCACCGCCCAAATCTCCAGGAATTTCCCAACTTGGAGTTGGCAACCATAACCCCCATCGGTTGTTATGGCAACCAGTTCTTCCCCCTGCCCCAGCCATCTCTATGGCAAGCCTCGCTCTCGTTACCATGGAGACCGGCCCCCACCCGCGTCAGTCCTCTATCGCCACTCACCAGCCGCCCGGCCACCAAGCAGCCAAACATGGCGGCGCCCCCTCAAGGCCTCCCCGAGGAGGCCGCGGCGGGTCCTTTCTGACGGCTACGAGCCACTCGCCTAGGGGAGCACCCAGGCGCCCTCCGTCACCCCGCCCTCCCCCGAAGAAGTACATCCGGGGCAGGCGGAAGAAAGGCATCGCCATGGAGATACAGGCTTTTTTAAGCCACATCCTGGGAGACTTCGTGTCCCAGAATGCATCGCGGACGCATCCTTATGAGAACTTCCGGACTAAAGCCTAGTTCTTCTACTCTTGCTCTTTCTCCACATCATATAGATAGTGCTAGAGCGGCGCCCCAACAGATAGTGGAGCATTCAAGGCGGCTTTCATTCTGGGCCGGAAGTTGGGACTCTGTGCCGGTTTGAGGTCCTGTGGAGGATGAAAGATGGGGTAAAACATAAACAGACTCGGGCGGAATTAGGCTGAGACTCGAGGTAGGGAATTCTGGGCAATGTAGTCTTCGCCTCTGTACCAAGTTCTACTGGCAGCACGACTGCTCTTGGGCTAAGGATATGAATTATTTTCTCATCTTCCTACACTCTTGCCCCCAGTTCGGGTCAGGTACCAATTTTCCACAGGCCAGTTTGGCTAAGGATCCTGGAGGTGTTTTGCCATCTTCTGGGCATGGAGCAGGGGACACTGGGAGAGTGGGGGGGGGGGGTAGTAATTGTGAATTTCCTGCATTGTGTAGGGGGTTGGACTAGATGACCCTAGAGACCCCTTCCAAACTTATGATTCTATGGTTTATTTTTCTTATTTATAGCCCGCTTTTCAGCCTTAGACTTAAGGCAGATTAATCAGTGTGGCTCAGTGCAGTCAATTTCAAAGGCATTTCAATAAACAAGGTAATATGGTATACATGTACATTTGCAAAGATTTAAAACCAGCAGAAAACCAATACAGAGTTCTCATATAGGTGTCCTCCTGCTGCATTTCAGAATGAAATTGTGCTCATTGAACTAAATGCTCTTCCATCATCCCCCTACCCTCCACACAGAATACTAGAATTTATTGTTTTATCCAGGCTCCTCTGATGAGCTCAGAGCAGCACACAACACTCTCCTCTTCGCAATAACTCCATGAGGGTGGTAGGATTGCCAACCTCTAGGTGGTGCCTGGAGATTTCCTGGAATTAAAACTGAACTCCTGATGACAGACATTGGCTTCCCTGGAGGAAATGGCTGCTTTGGCGGGTGGACTCTATGGCATTATATCGCCCTGAGGTCCCTCTCCTCCCTCCCCAGGCCTTACCAGTCCATAGTTGGCAACCCCTACTCCTTAGGCTGTGAGAGAGTTTGGCTCACCAAAGGGGAGCTTCTTTATGGACAAGGGGAGACTGAACCACATGGACTGCTGCCTTGGTTTTCTACATTTAGGGTTCGGAGGGGTTATGAAGACACATTGAATGATAGTTTCAACTGTTACACCTGACTGTCACATGCACCACACAAATGTTTGAAGGCAGCAGGAAAGGGAGTGGTTCAGTGATAAAAGCAACTGCTTCATGTGCAAAAGGTCCCAGGTTCGATCCCCAGCATCCAAGTTAAAGGATTTGGCTGTAGGTGATATGAAAGACTTCTGCCTGAGCCCCTGAAGAGCTGCTGCCAGCCTTTGACAGTACTGACTTTGATGGAACAAGAGTCTGATTCAGTGTAATGCCGCTTCTTATATGTCCAGTGCTATTCACGAGCTTGCTGCATTTGTACTACGCAAGACAGGCCTTGTAGCGATACCAGATACTTCTGAAATTAGCAAGATTACTTTGGTACTGTTCTAGTAACTTTTTGGGTACTTTTGCATTGGCTTTACCGTGTGTTCAAAACACTGTCAAGTCACAGCTGACTTACAGAGACCCCACATGGCTTTCAAGGCAAGAGACAAACAGAGGAGGTGTGCCATTGCCTAACTCTGCGAAGCCACTGTAGACTTCCTTGGTGATCTTCCATTCAAATACTAACCAGGGTTGATGCTACTTAGTTTCCAAGGTCTGAAGAGAGCAGGCCAGCCTGGGCCATCCAGGTCAAAGTAGCCTTACTCTATGCCGCTGCAAATGGTCACCCAAAAAGAATGCTGAGATTCAGAGCATTGCAAGGGGAAAAAACGGACAGACTACCAAGTGCTCCTAATGGACAGTAAACCAAACTTTACAAAAATATTTTTATTAAAAAGCTGTCGAATCCAAACAGGACAATGATACTACCCAAACCAAAATGTAAACATGGCTAGTTTCGGGTGATCACAGGGCAGGGAGAGGCTACTCAAAGCAGTTGTGATACTTGCAAGACGACTAATTCCCTTGACACAAAAAGCAATATATATATAGATATATATATAGGTGTGTTTTACACTTCTCAGTTCGACGTCAGTCACCGCAGCCTGTCCCAGCGCCAGATACTGGCGTCGTCACACACAGCTATAAGGATGCTGCTATCTCTGCTGAAGCTGGTTTGTCGAATTGCAGCAGCACACTTTGGATGAGTAAGCGTCGTACACCTGTTGCAAAAATGAAGAATGTAAACATTAGGTCAGAATTTCTCATAATTCGTCCTCTGGGTAACACAGCATGGTTACAAGAAAGATGGGCAATATGGAACACTACAGATAGAGTCCAGAGATTCACTAGCAGGGTGTTTGTGCATTGCCCAGGGGTGGAACATTTTATTCTCAAGTGCTTTTCAAGCATCCCTGTGTTTTAAAACTACTTGTAGAGAACTCTCATTTCTCCCAGCTACGCTAAGGCATCATTTAGATACCATGCAAAACTATGGTTTCTTTTACAATATGGCTACCATGTAAAACCAGGACTCGAATCACAACCAATCACTCAAATTGTGGTTTGGCTTGACAAATGATGGTTTTGTTGCCTGGGATTATAGTAGCACTCAGACATCATTTGAAAAACATAATTAAGATTAACTGCGGTTAACAAACCAACTTCATATCTAGGTTTGATTAATATTAACCATGCAGTACAGTGACTTGCTACAGCTGGTTTAATTAAAGCCACGGTTTCTAACATCTGAACTGAGCCTAGGGCTTAGATCTGAAGAAGCTGGTAGCCTATGGGTAGAATGTGGTGCCCACCACCACCTTTCCTGGCACCTGCCAAATGTTTTTAGAAAGTGGAGAGGGTCAGATGGGGATTTTGCCCAGCAAGCCTTCTGACCGGCTGTTTTTAAAAGTTGCTTTGATAGCAACTGCCACCACTGCACAAGGATCTTTACTGCGTGGCTAGCGGTAAGCTGTGTATATGCAAAACAATCATTTAAAACTATATAAAAGGCATCATGTTAAACGTAGTTTCTGCCTGAAACACTGAAGAGTTAATATCAGAGTTATGCGTAACCCTGAGATTTTATGGCTCTGATTCCACCAGCAGCCATTTTGCGGCTGCGCTCAAACACAAACACACACACACCCCGGTGTCAGAATTCCAAAGGTGCCCAGAGGCTTAAAAAGGTTGAGGCCCCTGGTCTAGACTGTACAACTTAAAGGGGAGTGAGGTATACACAACTGAATGCATCGGCATACAAAAAAAAATCTCTCCATGGGTGTGGGGAATGATCTATGTGGTGGGATTCTGTGTGTCTATATAGCAGCACTCAGCTGAATGAACCTCTACTTGCAGAATGAAGTGATACTGCCCAGACAGCCTCCATGAGCACTAGGTTTGCAGCAGAGGCTAGAAAATACTACACATGAAAGGGGGAAGAGGTCACCATGTGGAGATTAGCACCTGCCTGTCCATTCTCCTAGTTAAATGAAAAGTCAGCTTATACAAAGCATGCTTTGCGTAACTTGCACTAACTTACTCTGCTTTCACCTGCAAAAAAAGGGTGTTTTTGGTACATTAGGGTAGAGAGAAGTCCTTCCCAATTCATGCAAGAAAGCTAGCTAGTTAAATACTCACTTGGCCTTATGAGGATCTTCTATTTCTAAGTCCCAAACATAGAGTTTTCCTACTTGATTCCCCAATGCCAGCATCTGCAGAAGGACAGAAGATACATGCAGCCAAACACTGAAGAGGACAACAGAAGTGTTCAGGCAACCTAACCAATTACATTTTTAATATCTCGTCTTTAGTATATGATCTGCCTAGGCAAGCATCATTTTTTATATCATGCACACTGTGCTCATAGGATAATTGTTGCAACAATGAATACTTCCTTTTCTCTGGAAATCATTTTTTATTTTAAAAATTATTTACAATACAGAATAATGTGCATGTTTACCAAACTGGGGGCGGGGGGGATTCCATATAAAGCAAAACTACTTGTGTCTTTGCATTATTTAACTCAGGAAAACAGATCTGAGACAAAAATGTCCTCTAGACCACTTAAGTAAAGATAAGTCAGACTTTAAGAGTTTTTCAGTCTCTTCATCAAGTTGTTCGCCTCTATCATACTGCATTTCAAGAAACACCACAGAAACCAAAGATGAACAAGAGGCCAATTGGGGCGGGGCGCTCTCTGCTTATCAAGAAAATCACAATTATCTGTGCTTAACAGTTCTCCTGCAAGCCCTGGGGCAGAGAATCTGAACCACAATCACGTTGGTTTCATGTTTAAAAATCCAGCTTTCTAGCACTCCTTGTTATAGGTATTATCTGAAAACAAACCAAACAGCCTCAAAAAGCAGCTGTGCCAATGTTTGCATTTACTCCATCACATCTCACTTTTTTATCCCCCCTTTTCTGCCACAGGCGATGTGTACAGTGCTCCCTTGCTCTATGTTGCCCTCAAAGTAAACCTGCAAGGTAGGTTAGGCTGAAAGAAGAGCGATGGCCCAAGATCATTCGGTGAGCTTCAGAGCTGAGTGTAGACTTGAACCCAGATCTCGCCGATCCTAGTCTAACCATTACACCGTTCTGAATCTCTGTGTGAATTATGTGCCCCACTAACTTATAGTTTTCACCCTTCTTCAGTAATAATAATTCTTCTCTCCACTTTTGCCAAAACTATCCTAAAATCTCCCAGTCACATTAGGGCTCGTAAACTGAACACACTCAGGAAAAAGTTAAGAAAGTAATTCAGAATGTTTAGTTTGTATATTTTGCTGCAGAAAACAAAACAATGTCAGGTCAGCTTTCATTGTCCAAAAGCAGAGAGTCATACAAAGGCTACTTGGGGCTACCTTTGATTACAGTCCAGAAACTTGTTTGTTCAAAATACAGTAGCCAGGGTATTGTCCAGGGTGCGATACAGGAATCATATTGACCCAGTATTGAAAGATCTACGTGGGGTGCCCATTTGTTTCCAGGCACAATTCAAAGTGCTAGCTCTTACCTTGAGAGCCCTAAATAGCTTGGGGATACTTGAAGGACCACCTCGTCCCAGGTGTTCTCTGTGCCCCCACCTTCAAAGGTGAAGCAGGTGGCAAAGAGAGGGCTTTTTCAGTAGCAGTACCTTGCTTATAGGATGCCCTTCTTGAGGCTCACCTGGCGCTTACGTTACTTTCTTTCAGACACCAGGCAAAAATGTTTCGGTCCACCCAGGCTTTTAATTAGGGGGCTAATCATTAAAAATGAAAGCCAGTGTGGTGTAATGGCTAGTGATGGACTAGGATCTGGGCAACCTGGGTTCGATACTCTGCTACAGAAGCTCACTAGGTGACCTTGGGACAGTCAAACTCTCAGCCTAACCTGCACCACAGGGTTCGTTGTGAGGAAAAAATGGGGAAGAGCATAGAAGCCATTCTATGTCCCCACTGGGGAGAAAAATGGGGTATAAATGAAGTAAAATACAGAAATAAGTAACACCATTTTAGTCTGGCAACTTATTTTGAGCTGTCAGTGGCCTGTTTTTTTAATGCTGGGCTTTTAGTGTTGATTTTTAACATTTTAAATGTTTCATTATTTGTGTTATTATTTTGTTTGCTGCCTCAGGCAAGTTTCTAATGAGGTGGCATAAGGTTTTTCTAAATCAGTAAGTGGAAAGCAAGAGCAATCAACACTGCACAGCTCTGGCCCTCACTACACTGTCCCTGGGAACCACAAGCTCCCCAAATCGCTGCTTCTCCCCCTGCTGGGTTTACTGCTGCATCTCCAAGACTGACAATGCACCTTGGTGTGCGACAAGCAGTAGCTACTTGAACTCAACTCCCACCGGGGATAACACGCTATATTTAAAAAATTCAGCAGATCTACTGAGCACATTAAGAAACGATTGCCAATGGGAGAACTAACTGCAAAGGAGAAAGAGTATTCCACATGTGGTACCCAAGGGGTTGTGGGGCTGACATGTCTGTCCGTTTTGAGTCAATTTCCAGTCACACTCATCTTCAGCCAATAAATATTGTAAAGCTCGCTCTTAAGACAGAGTTATACCACCCTTCAGGACAACTTAACACCCACTCAGAGCAGTTTACAAAGTGTGTTATTATTATCCCCACCACAATTACCCTGTGAGGTGGGTGGCGCTGAGAGAGCTTCACAGAGATGTGACTGACCCAAGGTCACCCAGGTGGCTTCGTGGAAGAGCGGGGAATCAAACCCAGTTCCCCAGATGATAGTCCCATTGCTCTTAACCACAACACCAAACTGGATCTCCTCTTCCAGCTCTACAGAGGACCTTGTTATGTTTCTGAGCATTCTAGTCTCCTTGCTGTTGCTCTACCTTCCAGCCATCCCACCCCCAAATGCTATGTCTGCCAACATATTTATATCCCCACTTTTAAGACAACTGATTTCCTGTCAGCTGCTTTGGGAAACAAAGACACGAGCCCTGCCCTTCAGCTCACAAACCAGAAAAGACACACAAGAAAAGGGGAATAGAGAAGAAACAGAAAACAGTGCTGTAATGAAGTCAGAGTCCTGCTGATGTACTTGCTTAGTGGGGGGGGGGGGGGCACAACTTCCCTGTAGCCCTTAATTCTATCAGAAGGCAGCGTGCTCTTCCCCTCAGATCTGTAATCCTAGATCCCAGGCAATTGGCAATGGAGCAGAGCTTTCGGGCAGGGAAGGAGGGACAGGCCAAGCAACATCCCTGAAGCTGCTTCTCCTGTGCCCTATGGGTGGGGCCACAGAGTCTTTCCCTTGCCATGATAAACTTCCAGAGAAGGAAGGAATGCTAATTATCAGCAGACCTCAACAGACATCCAGGTATCTTTCCCCCGATTATTTTGTTTACTAAACCCTGGTTTATCTCTCCACACCCCACACTGGCTCATCCCTCTTCTGAACCCCTTCTTCTCCAGGACTTATCTTATAAGGACTATTGTAGGATCTTATCTTGTACTGTGCAGCATGGTCCTTACCTTTTGCCAGAAATCCATCGAAAACCTCATATACCAAATATCGCACTGACTGTAATCAAACCGACCTAAAATGGTCACGTTAGATTCACTGGGCTTAATTTTATCTATATTGTCTTCCATTTTGCCAGGCTTCCAGCACACAATGGCATTTTCACAAGACTGTGGACAAATGAGAGGGGAAAAAATGCTACGTAAACCACAAAGAAACATTTGTAGGCTATGGTACACCAGACAATCAATCACATTTTGAGAAGAAGGGGAAAGAGTACTGTTAAAACAGGAGACAGATGCCATCCCATTCATTCCCCAAATGCTGATGCCCCAGCCATTAAACTGGGTTTTCACAACTTCTTCTACAAATCAAACACAAAACATACATGACAACCTGTTTAAAACTAGAAGCCAGCATACCTTAGAAAGTATCAGATCTCCTAGCCATCGTACACAGTCTACATAATTCCTATGTATATCTCTGGTAGAGAAGTCAGGAAAGTGAATTTTTTGAGATACAAATGGCCTGTGGAGGAAAAAAATTGACATACCTGATCAGCGAGCAGGGAGGGAACAACTGCAGCAGCTTGAGAAGCAACAATGTCCACTAATTTAAAAGAGAGGCAGGCCATTCCCTAAGTTAATATCCTGCTCTATATACTTCAGAACTATATGCAGTTTTTCAAAATGTCCTAACTAATTGGCTGAACAGCACTGCCTGCTTTCACCAGCTGATGCAAGGATTGCAAGGTCCAGCCCTAAGCAGTTCTTTCCCATGTACATCTGTTTCCCCATAGCTAGAGGTGCAAAAGATCCCAGCACAGGGACCAGCAAGGAGAGAAAGGTGCTGTGTTTCTTGGGACGCGTCATCTGAATCACTTCATCCTGTCCTTCAGCTGCCAAGCATGCAAGCCAAAATGGTCACACCAGCCTCACTCTGTGCTCTGTTTAAAATGGCAAAGCTAGAAGAGATCCATCGGTTCAAACTGCTGACCAGAAACCATTCATCCCTTCCTCTACGACAGAACCTACTGCACATCCAAGGAGATTCTATGCCCAGCCAAAGCCCTCTGTCCAACTGCTGAGCTGCTTTTACTGCTCGCATCAGCAGAAAACCTCTTCTAATATTTAATGTTATGGATTTTTTTTTAAAGTACTATGTTTTAATTTTATTTTCCATAACAGCCGTTACCCTTCATTAATCAAGACACCAAACCGTGATCAATGAAGAAATATGAATTTTATTTCATTAATAAAGCCCAGATGCATTGCCTTGTTAGGACACATGCATAAAGATCAGCCATAGCAGAGAATCTTATATACTTTTCAAAGCTAAATGTTTACAGAAAAAGACAGAATTGTTATACAAAACTAGATACAAACAATTCTTCAGGACACATGGCACCAAAACAGGCGTGATTGACAAGACAGTAAAATCTCTCTGGAATATAAACATGCTACATGTCTGGTGCCACAAAGGAATTTTGGGTATCTTCCTGAGAGGGTGCTTATCCAAGGTAAATTCTTGAGTACAAAGCCAAAACAATAATGTTTTGGTTGCAATAGGGCTTTCTAACCTACCGCGTTCAGTGTTTTAAACTGTATCTGCTTACAAGCAAAAGCTTTTGCCTTCTGTGTGAAAGGGCAGCTCCAATAAATGCTCATACATAGGTCTTTAGATTAAGGGGTCATACAAAATTCCTTATCATTTAACTATCCTTCAATCATCTAGCTAGATCCATGCCTATTTCTTACCTACCTTTAAATGGGATGCTAGTGCCCAATTTCAGTGAACTTTTCAGTATGTATTAGGGAGGGAGAGGCAACATTATATTAGGATTGTTCATACCTGTTGGTTTTATTGGGGTTGTACTCATAGGATTCCTTGATGGCATTCATCATTCTCTTTGAATTGATCCGCCAGAGCTTTAAGGAGTGGTCCATGCCGCAAGACATGATTTTCTCACCAAGGAGATCATAATCCTGTGTATGAGTGCACACACGTAATATGTAAGGTTTTGCATCCAATGTTTTAAATGTAACCAGCAGTGAACCCTTCCCCATTCCCCAACTACAGCTGGAATAATCTGTAGAATAACACATAGATGCATACATTTGCTGAACTTTTAAAATTTTGTTTCAGGTCATTTGTATGGCAAGGAAGGGGGGAATGAAGAGAACAGAGAGATGTTCTAAAGCGGTTGGACAGCTTCCTACTTACTGCACTTAAAACTTCATCCCGGTGCCCTTCTACTCCTCCAAATATTGCAACCAGCGTATCAGTCTGGATGTTCCACAATCGCAATGCATGATCTAGTAAACATAAACTAGATATCAGCGTTCATTTAGATTCCACATTAAAAGTAATAACCAACAGAAAAAGCCCACACTGATTAACTAATGATATATTTTGTAGCTTAAAAAGTGCGTACCAAATATGTCAGGGAGAGAAACAACTCTTGAGGACTTCTCTCTCTCTCTCTCTCTCTCTCACACACACACACACACACAGAAATATAGCAATACTTGTTTAGCCTAGTGGATGCTGGATCAAACTCCCTTTTCTGAAATGTGTACTCTAGGTTTTGTTAGACCTGATTGAACAATAAATCAATTACTGCGGAATGGCCCATATTAATATTTTGGGATGTGAGCCCAGCATTAGAACTCTTCCTAAGTATTCACACAGCCTGGATGTTATGGCCCTCTTTATTTTTCAGTTAGATTTTGCCTTTAACCGTCTTCTTACACCCTCTGGGTAAAATAAACGTTTATTTTTATAAGAAGCGTATCAGTTTCACACTATTACTTAAGCTTGATGGTTTCAAAAATAGTTCTCAGTTCTTAGTTCTTTACATAGGCTCAGTCACACATCTGACAAAGAGAGCTGTGATTCTCGAAAGCTTATGCTACAATAAAGTTGGTTAGTCTTAAAGGTGCTACTGGACTCTTTTTGATTTTGCTACTACAGACTAACACGGCTAACTCCTCTGCATCAGTCACACAGATATACATAAATGTTCTATCTCAGGCGCACGCACAGTTTGCCTGCTTCAGATAGACCGCTCACTCACACAAATGCACATAGGCTTTCTCTCAGGCGCGCACAGAGTTTGCCTCTCTAAACAAGAATCAATATTTTTCTCAGAAATCCACAGACACCCTCAGGCTGCACACAGCTTTGCCTGTCTAAACCAGAAAGCAGACTGAATCTTTTCTCTCCGCTCAGTAACTAAAAACTGCAGTTCACTCTGCCCACACTCTCAGTCATCAGCCAATCATCTCCCTCACTTATCCTCTCTTTCACCCCCATTCTTCATCTGTACCACACCAAGCTTTTAAAGACACACACACACTTAAAATCATCACACTTGCACCCTTGCAAGTTGGAAGTGGACAGCTCATGCAGCAAGACTGGGAAAGCTTTTTTCCCAAGGTTCTGGACCCTGTTGCCAGCCACAGGTGACACATTTGTGCTAAACAGACCACTGGTTTGATATCCTGTAACCTGTTAGATTCAGAATTCTGTAATTAATTTAAATCTTTTCCAGCCCAATCTTAGGGGAATGCCCAGAATGCACTTTACATACAGCCATGTCACTACAAAAGCATTTAAAACAAAAGGAATTCTCTTTATAATTCTGGCTTTTATACTGAGTTCTGATGCATTTCAGTTGGTTTTTTTCACAAAAAAGTAATGTTGCTCACCTTTAAGGTAAACGCTACATGTATTTACTGATATTTATGTAAACGCTACATGTATTTACTGATATTTATGTTGCCCCAAAGAAGTCATCGACTTGAAATGTGTTGCTTAGCGTACATTTTACAATAAATTTTTCCACCACTTAAGTGTATCATATACTCCCCTTCGTCTTTTGGCTCTTCACAAGAGTATTACAAGGAAACCATTTTTCATACCTTTGCTTACAGACAAGAGAAGATTTGGATCCCTGGGGTGAAATTTCAATTCATTGATGGCATTTCCATGACCCACATAGTGCTACAACAGAATATAGAAACCAAGGTTCACTCTCAACATATTTTTAGTCCAAAAGCTGCACCCATGCAAGCCCATCAACTCACCTTTATGCACTGCATTGTTATAGGATTAATTATCCTAATAATGCCTCTGGAGCCAGCCACAGCCAGCAGTGGATGGCTCGTGTTGCTATCGTAGGTCCAGGCACAAGTATAAAAGTTTTCATCTGCCTATAACATGCGGTCAAGGATTATACAAACAGCAAGGACTTCCTTTAGCCAGTCAAGCACTTAACAGGAACATTTGTATAGTTAGAAAATTCACTGTTGGCAGGCAGGAGAAAAATCACAACTCAATGCCGATCATTTCCTTAAATACGTGTCACAAATAATTCTGCGTATGGCTCAGGGGGGAAAAAAGAGAGAACAAAACAAGCCCGGTTGAGAGATGAATGGCAAGTATGCAAGGGCATTCTGGCCTGCCTTGAAAATACTGGGGCTCAAAATGCAGATACCACACCTGGGAAGATACAAAAAAAGCCGAGGGGATAATGAGTGAGCTTTAAAGGTCAGGTAATTAGAAGAGGCCACAGACTGGATGCATTTGCCATCTGGGTTTTGACACAGGTATAAAATAGAAATCAAAAGATAATTTCTGCAAGTCAGAGCAACCAAGGCTATGCATCTGAAAATGCTCCCTTGTTCATTCTACCCCACCCTTTCTCCTGTGCTCTTCTTGCCTTTAAAATACACAGAAGGGCAGGCAAGATAATCGAAACACAGTTCTCGATTTCCCCGTCATCAGGATCGGGACCAGCGGTCCACTGGCACACAGGCCTTCCACTGCCAGCTTGGGAGCAGTAAAGCCTCCAGACTTAGCAAGCTGAACTTCAGCCCCCCCCCCCCATAGCAAGCAACAAGGAGCCCATCTAAGGGCACATCTCGCCTTTATTGGTTGATGGCCCAGAACTTTAAAAAATATTCTTGTATAAAAGAGGAAAGTACTAGGAGGGGAAAGAATTAAGGTACAGATCAAATAAAAGCAAGCTGAGGGTTAAGAAGAAAATGATAATACAGGGGAAATGGTAGCTTTTGTGCTCTCTTTTGTTTCTTTACAATTTTGATATTCCTCTCCACTGCTCAACAGAATAGGAATACCAAATATTTCACCGGGGTATGCAGAGTAAATGACAGCTGCCCAAGGAGATGATAACCTACGCAAAAATGATTGGCAAGTTTAATGAAGGTTTTGATTTTAAAGATTTTACATTCATTCTGTCTAACCACAACCACTAAGTGGGTTCTTGCTAACCACAACCACTAATGAATGAAGTGGGGCTAGGAGGGCTCCTTTGAGACCTGGATGCCAACATCTAGTGCGCAAGTGTAAGTCTCGTTAAGAGCCACCAAGCAAAGAATTTCATGATCCCCATCAGAAACCAGTCCTGGAGGTAGACCAGACAAAAGGATACATCGGCATCCACGTAAGACTGCAACAACCGTATTTCTCCTTGGGAATGACATTCATATAATGTAACCTGAAGGAAGAAAACACACAAGAGGTTAGATTCATGTAATGGAACTGAATGGCTACAGGAAACAGGAACTAGCCACATTATAGAAATTAACTCTCTCCTCTTTCTCTGACCTATAAAAATGTTTTAATCAACACGCTCTCATTCTTGCATATGTGCCCATCAAGTCGCAACAGACCTATGGCGACCCCAGCAAGGGGCTGTCAAGGTAAGTGAGAACCAGAGGTGGTTTGCCAGTGCCTTCCTCCGCAGAGTCTTCCTTGGTGGTTGCCCATCCAAGTACTGACCCTGCCTAGCTTCCAAGATCTGACACGATTGGGTTATACCATACTACCTTCTCATCAACACTCAGTCTTACCAGGTCAGTAATTTGCTTACGTAGTCCTTGATCCTGTCTGGACATCATATTTCACCCCACCCACACTGCCTACAGAGAGGTGAGAAGAGGGGGTTGGCTGTGCAAGCTCCCCAAGAAATCAGTCTCTACAGAGAAAATATACAGGTAAAAATTGCTGAATTTAGCTGAGCATACTATCAATAAAGTAACATTTCTTAGCGACAGACAAGTGAATCAATCAACTAACTCTGAGAAGGGTGGCCCCGTGAATGCTTAATTAAAAGGCAGCAGTGACAGGATGCTTGCTCTTCTGAGGCCTGTGCAGATTTTTGCATCCCTCCTCAACTAGCTTACTGACCCTTACACTGCTTGAGCAGTTCCCATAAAGAAAGCCAAGCTTTACACACATTTGGAACAAATCAGAAATTTCTTCTTAGAATGCTTCGACTCAACACTTGGTTCGGCTACCAAGACTCCCAAGCGTTTCTCTTTTTTGTTGCATACACTTCAGTAATTCCAGCTGTGCTAATGCACAAAGAAGCAGTGATGGAATATGAGCGATATGGCTATATTTATCTATATCTATATCTCCATCTATATCTATACACACACTCAATATGGATTTTATATTTGCTTGAAAATGGAACACGGTTTTTAAACTAAAATTCAAAAACTAGAGGGGAAAGGAATACGCTGTTTGTTTAAATATGCTTTTCATCAGTCATTTTAAAAAGCAACTAAAGGCTGCAGCCCAGTTAGAAGAGGACACTTACTCTTCCATTCAAAGCTAACTTTTACATTTCACTGAGTGATTAGCTTCAGTAAAACAACAATACATTTTCCAGCCTCGTATTAAATTACCACGTCAGATCATGAACTGCTAGATGCACTGTTTAAAATCAGAGAAACTTTCACACTTAAAAAAACCCAGCACAATATATATCCTAACGCCATGTTACATATAGGGCAATTAGACAGACAATCTCAAAAGAGAAAGCGGTTTGGAAGTATTATAAAATAAGCTCTTTAGACTATTCTAGGAATCTTGCAGAACACACCAACAGAGGGTTTTTTTTTAATGAGCAGACAATGGTGTTATAGCTGTACATGCTAAACTAAACATATAAAATGTTCTTTGATGCTGGAAAGCAGATTGCAGACTTCCTAAAATATATTGCAACAATGGTTTGTAGACCAGAATGGGGAGGAAGAGGAGGGGAGGAAGAGGAACAGGGTTAGCTGGGAGAGGAGGCCCCAGATGGCAAATCTGAGCTTGCCCTATGCAAAATGGCCACGAAATAGAGCCAGCTGCTCAGGAATGCTATATATTTATAAACGCTACACGTGAAAAATAGAAGGCAGCATCCTATGTTTTATGTTTGGGAGGGGGAAGTACCATGGAGTTAGTTTGCAAACGGCTCCTGAAAAGCAGGAAGTGGGTCTCAGTCAAAGTCTGGGAACCACTGTGTGAATGAGCAAAAACGTCCTTTCATTTTCCACAAACAACTTGGTATCAGAAAGTGCTTCATATATTTTCAACACCATAGATTTTTTTCCAGACTGACAGTGCAATTCTAAGCAAAGGTACAACTCCTTCTAAGACCACTGAAACCAAGAGACTTGGAAGGGTTCAATTCTCCTTAGGATTGTATTCATTTCCTAACATGGAAGATAGATCAGGCTAAGTCAGAATTTAAATCCAATGTTAATAAACACCAGCACGATATGGTTCTAGCAGGTAGTAATACAAGTTCCCGTATCAACTGGAAGATTATTTTCTTCAGCTTGGTGATTATTACCCTTTAAGAGCAGCCCTCTCCCTATTATAAGGGTTAACCTGATGCCAACTGTTGTTTCGGAAGGCACGCTTGCTGATGTCCCATATGCTGCACAATTCTGCCATTGTTGTACGGAAGAAACCGAGAATCTCATTTTTAATAAAACAATCAAATTCATGCAACAGTTAGGAATAAAATATTGCCCTGCTCTGATCTCCGAAAGGCTGACTTTTTACTGGCTGTTAAGAACCAAAAAGTAACAACTGAGTGACAGCCTATGTTTTAGCATTCTCAGAATCCAATGTGTCATCAGTTGTTTTTGTGACTGCTATACCGCTCTACTTCTCTTGGCATGTCTGTTTCTCCTGTTATGGCCAATGCCTGACGGAAAATAATTTTTTAAAAATCCACCTAAAACATAACCTAATAATAATAAAACAGCTCGGGAATGAAAGATCGAATTTTAATACGCCACTCACTCTGTTGCTACCAACTGTGGCAAACACGAGAGGGTCACCTTCCTTGCTGTGCCAATTGAACTGCACCCCAAACAACGGCTGACCGTGGTCTTCCTGAAAAAGGGAAAGCATAATTGACACAAAGATTCAAACCCCAAGCATTTCTTGAGGAACACGCCCAACACTAAGCAATTCTGGCAAAAAAACATCCCCTACACTTCCGTGACTCTTTATATATCTGACAAAGAAGTCAGGATTTTGAAGGGCACAATTGCATGTGATGGTAAAAGGGGAATACTGCTGAAAACAGATTTGTTTTGTGAAGCTGTCCCTCTCTTGCCAATAACATTTATGTATGCTAGCTGGTGTTGTGACGTCATCAAGTGACTTTCCCCACTCCTGAAATAGCACACAATTTTCACTTATTTTTTAAAAATTCTCCACCACCTAAGATCTACAGGGCTTAGAAACGAACACACTGTAATAAAATATCCATAAAAACATATTTAGGGGACCCTTATGTCGTTTGTTTACCCCTGGGATTCATAAAGGTGAATAATTTGAAAATGAAAATTTGTCAAGATGAGAGTATGTATCTTATCTTTATTTTAATTATGCAGTAAGTCCAGGACAATTGTACATTATACCTGCTGTTAAAAGAAATGTTTGTTATAATGAAAATTTATACACACACACACACAAAATAAAAAGGAGATCACTGGTATCACACCACAGAAAAAGCATGAAGCAATAGGACAGACATCCACAAGGAAAAAAAGCCCGCCCACCCCAATAACGCTTTACCCCCATTTTCATAAAGAGTAAACATACTAGATGGCATGACATCGGTATGCATTCCTACACCTTACCGGGAAGCTATTTTTGGCATGCCCTGTGTTACTCATCACATATAGTTCCAAGACATAATTACCCTGGTGTTTTTAGATGAAGAAGACAGAATTACTTAGATGTTTTAGATGGAAGGAAGAAACATCCCATTCCCAAGGATGCCCCACTTATTACACAAATCTGGCACAACTGATTTTCTTCCACAGATTCTTTTCAAAGATATGCACAGTCTTGTTTATATCCAAAAACATCCTATAATATACTTGGCAAGTAGTACAGTGTGCCTCCCGATGTATATGCTCAAGGTAAAAAGAACGGGTTTATATCAGAAGCTCTAAAAAGCATAACCTCTCCACCACCACATCCTCATGCATTATTTCCAGGAAAGAAGAAGTATTTTTCACCGATATTCATGCAGCAGCATACTTCTATAGAGACCGTCCCCAGCAATCTTTCTAAATTAACATGAAGTCTTAATCATTAGGGAAGATCACTGCTGCAAAGATGTGCTTTAGATTGTATATGAAATAGCTGCTCAGGAGGGAAAGTACCTCTTTGGAGCAAGGTATTTTAGTGCTCTATATTGGTGGTTGCCTATTTTTTTTCCTTTTTTTAAAGTCTGACGTTTAAAAAAAAAGACTCCACACCCTTCAATTTCCTGTTAGTTGTGAAAAATATAACTCTGCTTTCCTGTTATTTAAACTTCATTTAAACACACAGCCCTCAGAAAGGCCACAAAAATATTTAGAACCAGTATTTCGGACAAATTTCTGACAAAAAGTGTTTTATGCCTCTAAAAGGAGCACTTCCCCAAAAAGCAAGGCCAACACATCTTGTTTAAGTTCAGTATGCAAAAAATGTTTTATATCATGAATTAATAACTGAAGTTTCTTCTGAACAATTACTTGTTTTCTCCCAGATATCAGAAAACATGCCCAGGAGGTGAAGACAGCAATGAATTTAGAGATAGGAGAAACAGTCATGGAGTACATGTCTAATAGAAACTGTTTGCTATGACAGCTATTTATACCTTCTCAACAGGAGGTCCTGGCAACAACTATTTTCACAGCAGGGGTTTCACAAAACCCTACCACTTGAGAATGCCCACAGCTATCTAACTGACTGCTGCAGGAAATAAAATGTGGGACTAGATAGATCCTTGGTCTGGTTCAGCACTGCTCTTCTCCCCAGGATCACAGAATAAGAACAAAAACCAATTAGCATTTTTAGACGTCAGCAATAAAAACATTTTCATTCCAACACTGTTGCACAAAAGCTGGCAGCTCATGGATTCTAAGAGTATAAATACCTTGAGGCTGTTGACACATTTGAAGGAATATTTGCACTTTTTCGATTTCCATTTTCCTTTCCCCCAACTTTTCCTTCCCGGAGCATTGGGAGTATTTGTGGGAGTGTCAGGGCGTTCCGTGTTAGTGCCACTCTCTATACTAACAGCATCATCCTGAGAGCATAACACACATGGATTTGCAATTAACAACAACAACAAAAGATTCAGCTAACAAAAAAAGCAAGCTAACTCAGACATACTAGCATTCTCCACCAACTTGAGAATCGTCATGGAAATTTATTCACAATTAATTAATACCAGGAAGAGAATATTCCAATGACAGTGGGTCCCGTGTCAAGCAGACCATTCAGATTCCTGCCATAAGAAATCAGTTTCAAGTTCCTGTTTTGCAATCTTTCTGCCTAGAGATTGCACGCAACCAAGAATCTGGTGGTGGCACCTTCAAAACCAATGTAGATATTGCGTAGTTAGCTTCTGTGCCAGGTTCACAAGAACAAGCAGAGAGAGGACATAAACAGCAGGAGTTACATTTTGGGGCAGAGAGAAAAGATCTGACTACTGAAAGAGGCTGTCATTCTACAGAAATCCTTTAGGTATTCACGCCCTCTTTCTTGGCCCTCATAATCGACAAGTTATATGTGCAAATTACCGTTAGCTTTGAAAGGGAGTGGGGGCACACGCTTCTGTTTAGAACATTTTTATTCTACCATTCCTTCAAGGAGTTCAGGGCAGCATACAGAGTTCATCCACCATTTTATCTTCATAACAACTCTGTGAGGGAGGCCAGGCTGCTAAGAGGGAGAGTGAGCGGCACAAGGTCCCCCAATGAACATCATGACACAGTAAGGACCCTTCCTCCAAGACCCCCATCACTATACCATGCTGATTTTACCATCAAAGGGCGTTTGTACATCCCAAGGCACGCCCATCCCAGAAACGGCATCTATATAAGAGCCAGTAAGGTGTAGTGTTTAGGGTCTGGGTGGCCCATGTTCGATTTCCCACTTTGCCATGAAGCTTGCTGAGTGACCTTGGGCCAGCCACACCTTCTTGGCCTAATCTACCTCACAGGGTTGTTGTGAGGATAAACTACAGGAAAGGAGAACATTGTGAGCTTCTTTGGGGTCCCACTGGGGAGAAATGTGGGATATAAATTAATTCATTTTAATACATTCTTATCCCACACTCCCTTTAAGAGCTCAGGACAGAGTACACCGTTCTCCTAAACTCCACTATATCATCACACCCACATCCTGTGGGGTAGGTTAGGCTGAGAGATGGTAACTGACCGAAGACCACCCCCTCAGCAAGCTTCCATGGCCCAGCAGGGATATGAATCTGGGATGCCCAGATTCAAGTTTCAGGTGGATAGCTGTGTCAGTCCCTAGTATCAGAACAAAATTCAAATCCCACAACACCTTATATTGTCACTGCCTGCCTCTTCCTTGGTGGTCTTCCTGTCCAAACCTCCAAGCACTGACAAGCTTGGGCTAGCCTGGCTTCTGAGTAGCACCTTGGCGGTCATGGAAAGTTACACCAAGCGGTAGGCAACCCCATACGATGTTCAAGGCAAGAAATGAACAGAGGTGGTTACCCACTGCTTGCTTCTGTGCAGCAACCCTGGATTTCCATGGTAGTCCCCTATCCAAGCACTAACTGGGGCCGACCCTGCTTAGCTTCCAAGATCTGACAAGATTGGGCTGGTCTGGGCCATGCACGTTCTAGTGAACAGCACCTCAGAAATCAATAAAACATTCTAGCTTATTTATACCTTGGAGCAACAACTGTTGATCTCTTAGTTGCTACTGAACTCAAATTTTGTTCCAAGTTTAAGATGGTAACCACTAGACCACACTCAGCAGATAGTGGGATAGAGGAGGCTTGACCATTCGCTCTCAGCCTAGCTTACCTCAAGGGTTGCAGCAAGAGAACTACATATGCCAGCTCGAGTTGTCAAACTCCAGGCAGTGGCTGGAGGTCTCCCAGAATTACAATTAAAGAGATCAGTTCCCCTAGAGAAAATAGCTACTTGGGGATGTGGACTTTAGGGCATTATATCCTGCTGAGGTCCCTCCCCATGCCAAACACCATCCTCCATCTCCAAAATCTCCAGAAATTTCCCAACCCAAAGCTGGAAACCCTAATGCCAACCCTGATTTTCTTGGGGAAAGTGAGTGATGATGCAAAAAAATGCTAAAGTAAGCAAAGATAGTTGTTGTGGGTTTTCCGGGCTGTATTGCCGTGGTCTTGGCATTGTAGTTCCTGACGTTTCGCCAGCAGCTGTGGCTGGCATCTTCAGAGGTGTAGCACCAAAAGACAGAGATCTCTCAGTGTCACAGAGATCTCTCAGTGTCAGTGTCACTGAGAGATCTCTGTCTTTTGGTGCTACACCTCTGAAGATGCCAGCCACAGCTGCTGGCAAAACGTCAGGAACTACAATGCCAAGACCACGGCAATACAGCCCGGAAAACCCACAACAACCATCGTTCTCTGGCCGTGAAAGCCTTCGACAATACATTAAGCAAAGATAAATAATTTAAAAAACCCTGCCCTCATATACTGTTTTTCAAGACAAATTAGTATCCCACTCAGAGCAGTGAACAAGTTAGAATTATTATGATCCGCACAACACAGCCAAGGATCTGGGGCTGAGAGGAGTGGCTTACCCAAGGCTACCTGCTGAGCTCACGGCAGGAGTGGGATTCAAGCCAACAGAGTGCTGGTGAGCAGCCCAACCACTTAACCACTGTGCATAACAAATATACGGATAATTAAGCCCCAATCCATGGAAGTGTCCTCCTCTTCAGGAAAGTAAGACCAACACGAGGCAGAACTGGGTCTAATTACTAAGAATGCCAACCCCCAGGTGAGGCCTGGAGGGCTTTGCCTGTCTGCATTCAGACATGTGAACCTAGGGCAGCCAGACTCCAGATGGTAACTGGGGAATCTTCCAGAATTATATCTGGTCTCCAGGCTACAGAGATCAGTTGCCCTGGAGAAGATGGCTGCTTTGGAGGATGAGGTCTGTAGGAACCCGCCCCAAGCCCCACCCCCAAATCTCCAGGTTGTTCCCAAACTGGAGTTGGCAACCCGCCTCTCCGCGTCCTCCTCCCGCCAAGCACGGGGCCACCGAGCCAGCCCCGCCCACCCGTTGCTAGGAGACGCGCTAGGCCCGAAGCCTACCCTCCCTTCCCAGCGGCCTCCTCACATTCTCGTCCCCCGACAGGTCCCCGGGGTTGCTGTTCTCGTCGCTGCTCAACTTCTGCTTCTTGGCGGGCATCTCCGCTCCCGCCGCCCCGGCGACGTCGCCCCGGCCTCCGCCGCCGCCCCGCCGCCGCTCAGACATCTTCCCCGCCCCCCATCCCCGGCCGCTGCCGTAAAGCGCCGGACGCGGCATGGAGAACGAGGCCCACGAAGCACTCCCGGGCGAGGCGCATGCGTGGAGGAAGGAGAAGGGCGGGGCGGCTCCTGGAGCTTCCTCTGCCACGCCGCCGTCAAGCGCGCCGGGCTTCGGCCGCCGCTGTCGTAAGAAGCGAAGCCACGCTGCTGAAAAACAAGCAGGCCGAAAAAGAAAGCGGCGTCTATGAGAAGCGGCAGGTTTAGGAGGCTGTCTGCATTCTGCCTCTAGAGGGCGCGCGTTGCAGGGATGGGGGGGGCTTGGATGATGGGATTGTTATTGTTAAATTAAGTATGTTAATATATTTAATATTATTATTTCAATTAAGCATATTGATATATTTTAAAATATTAATATTATTGCTATCAAATAATGTTATATTATATATTATATTGAAGATTTACCAATATTTAGTAAATACTATATTGCAGTATCAACTGATGATGATGCAACAATTCTAAACATACATAGTTGGGAGTGGAGCCTGAAAAAGTTGGGGTTTAGGGCAGGGAGGCAGTTCAGCAGGGATGTAATGCTATAGAGTCCACCCTCCAAAGCAGCCATTTTCTCCAGAGGAGCTGAGCTTTCTAGTCTGGAAATCAGTTGTAATTCTGGGAACTCTCCAGTCACCACCTGGAGATTGGCAACCCCAGTGGAGGAAGTTATATTGTACTTGGTGTGATTTACTTCGGAGTTTACCCCCCACAGTATTGGCCTGCAGCAGAAGAAGCCTGGTGGCTTTCTAGATTTTATTTAAAAACTTATTCCAGCATAAACTTTGGTGAGTGAGTCAAAAACTCACTTCACATGCCTGAAATGTGTGCTGATGAATTCTTACTGAAGGCTGCAGACAACAAAAAAGTGGGGAAATGTTATGAACAGAGGCCACTTAAAAACCAACAAGATCCCATCAAAATCAGTCAGAAAGGGTGAGGAGGGCCACTCCCAACTGTTGACATGGGGACAAAGTAAGATTAACATAACATTGGATTGTGGAAAGCAGATCCAATTTTTTATTTTATTTTACTTCATGTATACCCAATGGGGACCCAAAATGGCTTACATCCTTGCCTCCTTTTTTCTTCACAACAACCCTGTGAGGTAGGTTAGGCTGAGAGTCTATGACTGGCCCAAGGTCACCCAATGAGCTTCCAGGACAGAGCAGGGAATCTAACCTTGCTCTCCCAGATCCTTGTCCTTCACTCTAGTCACTACACTATAATTACAAAATTAAAAGGGTATAGCTGAACTGAACAACAGCTGAACTCATTAGCACCTTTCTAGATAAGTGGTTTCTGATGCGCTAGATTTCTGCATTCAGGGAATATTTATGCAAAGGAACTTTCAAAGCTGGAATCTACCACCTGGAACCTGAATTGGTGCAGTTAATTCTATCAGTTTCCTGCATAAGTGAACAACGCTTATCCTACTATATAAAAGGCTAAGCGCATTCAAGACAACTCACGTCCTACCCTGGTGCGCTGTGGAGGGAAACCCAGATGAGATAGCCAGAACTCCAGAGAGTGCCATGGCAGAAAGCCCAGACCAGGATGAGGCATGGACCAGGCGGCAATGCCCGCCCCCTGCCTTTACCCAGTTGGGATCAGGAGTGGAGCAGGTGGCAATGCCCATCCCCCGTCTTCACCCAGTGGGAATCAGGAGCAAAGCAGGTGGCAATGCCTGCCCCCTGCCTTCACCCAGCTGGGATCAGAAGGGGAGCAGGTGGCAGTGCCCGCTCCCCATCTTCACACACCTGGGACAGGACAGGAGCAGTGGCAGTGCGTGTCCCCCCGCGTTCACCCAGCTGGGATCAGGAGTGGAACAGGTGACAATGTCCACTCCCCGGCTTCACCTACCTGAGATCAGGAGCAGAGCAGGTGGCAATGTCCATCTCCGCCTTCACCCAGCTTGGATCAGGAGTGAAGCAGGTGGCAATGCCTGCCCCCCGCCTTCACCCAGCTGGGATGAGGAGCAAAGCAGGAGGCGATGCCCGTCCCTAACCTTCACCTAGCTGGGATTAGGAGCAGACCAGGTGGCAATGCCCACCCACCATTTACCCAGCTGGGACCAGGCATGGAGCAGGGGGCAATACCCGCCCTCCACCTTCACCTGGCCGGGATCAGGAGCGGAACATGAGGCAATGCCCATCCCCTTCACCCAGCCTGGATCAGGCACAGAGCAGGAGGTAATGCCCGCCTCCAACTTCACCTGGCTGGGATCAGGCAAGGAGAAGGTGACAATGCCTGCCCCCTTCACCCAGGCCGGATCAGGAGCAGAGCATGAGGCAATGCCTGCTCCACGTTCAACCTGCTGGAATCAAGCACGGAGCAAGTTGCAATGTCCCTCCAACTTCACCCAGCCAGAATCAGGCACAGAGTAGGAGGCAATGCCTGTCCCTTCTTCACCTAGCTGGGATCAGGAATGGAGCAGGTGGCAATGCTTGCCCCCCCCTTCACCCAGCCAGGAGCAGGTGCTGAGCAGGAGGCAATGCCCACCCACCCCCTTTCACCCGGACGGAATCAAATGCAAAGGGGGTGTCCATGCCCGCCCCGCTGTGTTCATCTAGCCAGGATCAGTGACAGAGGAGGAGGGAATTCCTGCCTGCCCACCCTCCCCTTTCTAGAGCCTGTTGTATTTTTTCCCAAAATGGGCTTTGTTGGTAGTAATAATAATAATAACCATGTGCTTACATACTGCCAGGGCTTGCTTTCAGCAGGAACGCAGTGGAATGGAGTTCCGGCACCTCTTGAAAATGGTCACATGGCCGGTGGCCCTGCCCCCTGATCTCCAGACAGAGGGGAGTTTAGATTGCCCTCCGCGCAGTGGCGCAGAGGGCAATCTAAACTCCCCTCTGTCTGGAGATCTGGGGGTGGGACCACTGGCCATGTGACCATTTTCGCCAAGGGCAATTTAAACTTTAAAAAACTCCCCCCCTTGTTCCAGCTGTCCCAAAGTGACATCATTGTGCAGTCCTGAGTTCCATCACTGAGTTCTACCACCTCTTTTCCCAGAAAAAAAGCCCTGCACACTGCTCTTTTGGACAGAGTAGTGCCACACTCACAGTGGTTAATAAAGTCAGTGTATTATTTACAGCTGGGAGCCGGGGCTGAGAGGAGTGTCTTTCCCAAGGTCACCTGTGGAGTTCATGGCAGTAGCGGGAGTCGAACCAGCAGAGTGCTGACTGGCAGTCCAGTCAATTAACCACTATGCTACAACAGTTTGTAGATAAGGTGTTGGGGGGTTAGTGTCCTTAAAACTGAGGGGGAAAGTTTGTGCTTTTGACAAGACTATAAGAGGGAGAGTTATTCATACCGTTTTCTAAATTTTAGCCTATTCCAGGATTTGCCAGCCTTCCTAAGCCCCCCCCCACACACACACACACATGCACACATACACATCTATGGCCTTTTCTGCACAGATGATTTTCACCAGTTCTGCCCTCATACCACTTCTTCTGAATTCTACACACACAGCTCCCCTTCAGGCTTCAATATGGGGTTTTCAAGATTTCTCTTCCAATTTCCTGCATGCACGTATTCCCCATTTCTCGATGTGGTTTTGAGTTAGCTTTGTCCGGGGTCAGCAGCCCAGCCCCCGGACTTGCTGACAGGCAGCGGCAGTGGGCAGCCGGGAGACAGCAGTTCAGCCGCTCTGTCTGGCAAACAGAGCCAGAACCTGCCTACTCCAGGGGGAAGGGGTGAAAGGCCAAAGCCTCAGAAGGCTGGAGGGAGCAGGGAGAAGCCAGCTAGTCCCACCCCCAGGGGGAAGAGAGGGGGCTAAGCAGGCTAGAGGAAAAGGGCCAAGGCAGGGGGAATAGGGACCCAGCAACAGCCCAAACAGAGCCCTTACCTGCCAAGGAGGGGAAGCAGCCACTACAGCCCAGAGCCACACCCTGGCTAGAGGA
Source organism: Eublepharis macularius (assembly GCF_028583425.1). Classification (NCBI taxonomy): domain Eukaryota; kingdom Metazoa; phylum Chordata; class Lepidosauria; order Squamata; family Eublepharidae; genus Eublepharis; species Eublepharis macularius. The sequence goes on from NC_072792.1 coordinate 173,434,301, forward strand.
CAGCAGCCTGGCTCAGGAGGTGCTAGGAGCCAAGCCCCTCCAGGTGGAGCTGCCACAGGTATTCTGGGGGAGGAGATGGGCAGCCCCACCCAGCATCAATGAGCAGGCAGCCCAGAAACTGGTCAGGGCAGCTCCTCGTGAGCAAGGCCAGGCAGGCTCAGCAGCACAGAAGCCGGCTGGGGCAGCTCCTCGTGAGCAAGGCCAGGCAGGCTCAGCAGCACAGAAGCCGGCTGGGGCAGCTCCTCGTGAGCAAGGCCAAGGAGACCTCAGCTGGGGATGGCTTGCATTCAATCCCACCCTGCCAGCAAGGCAAGGAAGCCAAGAAGGGATTAGTGGTAGGAGGGAAACACCTGAGGGAAGGCACAGCTGGGCCAAGTCAGGAGAGGGAACAAGCCTAGAAGGAGGGCGGGGCGGGGAAAGGAAACCCTATATAAGGTGGCTAGGAAGAGCTCTGAGGTGGTGGGTGTGAGTGAGGAGTGATGATGTGGAGTGAGAGCAGTAGGATGCAAGAGTGGATGAGAATTCTGGAAGGAGGAGATGAAGGAGGACGCAGAGGATAAGCAGGCCAAGTTGAGCAGGCCAGTGAGTGGACTGAGAGGGAGTCTGGGTGAGGTATACCGCCCCTCCTTCCACAGAGCAGGGTCCTGCAGAGTCCCTGGCCCCCCTGTGATGTCAGGAGCAGACTGCCCAGTGCCACGCCCAGCGGCAGCCGCGGCAAGCCCTGACAGGCTTTTTCAATCATGCAGAATTTTCCTTTCTTTTTTTCTTTTCTGCCCTCTGTTCCAGTCCCCCCTACCCCCAGACCACTTCTGGCCAATTGGCCCTCCTCTTTCCCCTTTCTTCCCTCCTTTCTAAAAACCTGCCTTTTTTGAAGAAAACTTAATGGTGTTATAATGTCATAATGCTGTTACTGTATTGTGTTGGTTTGCCCCCCTGGTGCCCGTCACTGCCTTCCAGCTCTGAGTCAGCCAGGGCAGGGGTCTCCGGTTTGATCTGCAGGGAGGGGGTCATAAATCCTATACAAAAAAGGTCTACTGGGAGCATGACTGTCATGTATCAGGGATTTTTTTTAACCAGACATAAATGGCATTATATAATGGTCTGATCCAACAGGTTATACTTATGACCTGGAAAAAAATCCAAATTGGAAATGGAGAAACTGCCCTCAATATAAGAGGGGGTGCTAAAAGGATACTGGTTCGTGATTGGGAGGAACATCTTTGAATCCTAATTGGACACCCCAATTTGGAATTTCTAAAAAGTCTTTTTTAGAGGCAATCTGAAGTTGGCAGGAAGGCTGCTCCTAGGCTGCAAAGAAAGAGGGATATATGCCTTAAATAGGAATTATTTTTTCACATCTTGAATGAGTAATTTTGGAAACATCTGGAGTTTTCTTAAAATCATGCTCAATGTTTCCTTTTTCACTGCAGGCACGTTATAACGCCCACATACTTTCATAACAAGATATAAATGCTACTGGTTAGAAGTCAGTGATTTTAACCACAGAGCTTTTATTGTCGGGTGGCTCTCTTGCAAAAGATTTTAAACAGCAGCAGACTGATGTGGGTTCCCTGTCTACTCCGATCAAAGCAGCTGCTTTATACCAAATTGGATTAATAGACCATCCAGTTTGATTCGCTCTACAAAGGGTGACCTAATTCTGACTCTGCGCTCAAGATTCTGGGAACTATAACATTGCAAGATACAGACCTGCTATCCACCTTTTTGGTGAAGCTCATCCAAATCCATTCAAAAGAGCTGTTCTCCAAAGTATGCCATGCTCAGAGACAAGAGGGGATATTAATTTGTGTGTATAAAAGCCAGACCTCAATATTCTGTCACACTTGTGCGTGACCAAAGTTGCATCTACACAGGAGTGTGAAAATGCACCCCAAACATACCAGCAGCTGCAAGCAGGGAAGGAACTGGTAGAAACTGTTTCCATAAGCCTCTGTTCTTGTTCTGTTCACTGCTGTCCTCCCCGCAAATAAAATATATGGCGACCCCTGGTGGGGTTTTCATGGCAAGAGACTATCAGAGGTGGTTTTGCCATAGCCTGCCTCTGCAGGCCTGGTCTTCGCTGAAGGTCTCCCATCCAGTTACTAACTAAGGCCGACCCTGCTTAGCTTCTTAGAGACCAAGTAGATTTTCAGGGTATGAACTTTGGAGAGTCAGAGCTTTCTTGGTCAGATTTAGTGCTGTTAAGATGATTGGGGCATTGAAGCATGTTTCCTCTGAGGAAAGGCTGAAGAGTCTGGGACTTTTCAGTTTAGAAAAGAGACAACAAAGCGGGTATGGTATAGGTTTATTAAATTATGCACAAAGACAGAAGACTAGAGATATCTTTTTCTCCCTCTCCCAAAATGCTTGAACTTGAGGGCATCCAGTTAAGCTGGTGTGCAGTAGATAGGGCTGCCAGCCTCCAGGTAGTGGCTGGAGATCTCCCGGAATTACAACTGCTCTCCAGGCCACAGAGTTCAGTTCACCTGGAGAAAATGGCTATTTTGGGGGGTGGACTCTATGGAATTATGCCATGCCAAGGTCCTTTCCCTCCCCAAATCCCATTTTCTCCAGGTTTCACCCCCCGGATCTCCAGGAATTTCCCAACTTGGAGCTGGCAACTCTAGCCATGGTGACTAAAGGGGACTTCCACATTCAGAGACAGTTAACCTCTGAATACTAGTGCCAAGAGGCAACATCTGGGGGGAAGTAAAACCCACAACTAGTTTGTTCCACCAAAGATACAAACTGAAATGAGAAAATATTTTATCAATTTGTGAGGAATTACTACAAAATTCCTGTCAGAAATCACACCACCACGTAGACCAAGAGATGCACATGGAGGTGAGGGAGAGGAAACATCCGCTGAGGAGAATCTTGGTCAGGAGGGAGAAATATGAGAATTAAAATTGAACTGGCAGAAAAGGCCAAAATTGAAGAGGAAAAAGAATAAGTTAGCCAAAACTCAAGCAGATAAAGAAAAGGGCAAGACTCCAGTAGCACCTATAAGACTTGTGGTAGGGTAAGAGTTTTCATAAGTCACAACTCACTTCTTCAGGTATGGCTCAGGAAAGCTCATACCCTACCACAAATTTTGTTAGTCTTATAGGTGCTACTGGACTCTTTCTCTTTTCTACTGCTACAGGCAGACGAACACAGCTACCCGTCTTCATAAAGCAGATTTTTAAAAAGCCAGAATTGAAGTGGAAAAGAATTAGCTAAAATGGCACAGCAGGAGAGAGGGAGAGAGAGAGAGGGAAGCTGAGAGGAACATGAAAAGAAATGTATAATATGAAGATGAAGGAAATTCATTTGAGGATAGAATTGCCGTTTCCACAGAGAGGTGGGGCAGGTACCTCAGTGGAACAAAAGCAATTCCCATGTTATCAAAAAGGGGATGATGTGGAGGCATTTCTCTTCAGTTTTGAACTAACTTGTCAAGATTTTGGCGTCCTAGGTAAGGACAGAATGATTTATTTGCACCCACAGATTTGTGGAGGACTGAGTGAAGTATACTCAGAGTTAAGGGATGAGGAAACCTCAAATTATTCAGTCCATTTACTCTGCCTCTATGCCCCGTTTGTTGGTCCTCAACTGTAACGGGTTGGCCACTGTGTGAGACAGGTTGCTGGACTAGATGAACCACTGGCCTGATCCAGCAGGGCTCTTCTTATGTTCTTAAACTCCCAAAACCCTTGTGGGGGAAATCAAAAAGGAGTCTGCTGCTCTATCAATTCCTGTGGTTCCAAAGTATTCGGATAATGCTGGGAAAATTGCTGCCGTTAATAACAGTGAAGAGGCACGGCAACAACAAAGGGATTTCTTTTTGAGTGCTCACAGATGGAGGTTTTTCCAAACACCGGATGGTTTGATTCAGCGAGAGAAACAGCCATAAGCCATATGGAAACAGTGGTGAGTCCTGTGGTGCTGATCACTACTAGTCAGGCTGAGTAGTAAATGTGCCAGGTCCCTTGTCTCCCCCGGTGAGAGATTGGGAGCCTGGCTCTTACCCTGCAGTGTCTGTGGAGTCTATCTTCGCGCAGTGTGCCTGTGCTCCTGGCATATGTGATGACATCACTTTCTGGAAGTGATGTCATGTGGAGCAAAGGACAGCCCCACATGTCAAAGGGTGCTCCCCACGCTCCCCGACGGGCACGATTCGGCCCAAAATGGGCCTGCTGTGGGGTGCGATTTGGGCCGTTGTGGGCACAGGGGCGTGCTGCGCCACCTGTGGGGAGGGTGCCCCCGCTAGCCAAGTAAGTGGGGTGTGGGGGGAAGGGTGGGAGCAGGGGATCCCCTGCCCCAGGTGGGGGAATGGCACCCCTGTTGAGTAGTGTTATAATAATTGTGTCAGGCAACGGGATGGTTGCTTCTCTACTAGGCTTTTGCCCTGACTGTTGCTTACTTATCTTGGATGGCTGGTGCCTGCTAGCTACTGAACATGCTTCGTCTGTTGCTGTGGGAGCCGAAAGAAACCATTAGACATTTTGAATGTGGCAAGTGTGAGAAGGAAACTCTTCCCATTATTGTATGGGCCCAACCACCAAGAGAACTTAGGCACCGCAGTGAGCATAAGAAAACTGCAGGCCCACTTCTCTGCATGGAATAGGAATGTGATTAGTGGAAATCAAGAAAGGACTGGAAGCCTGCTCCCTCTCCATACGTCACACCAGACACTCCTTTTATTTGTAACAAACAGAAAGGTGTCTCTGAGCTCATGCAGAGTATCCTGCAAGAAACATGGATTTAAAAATCAAAACGCAGGGTAACTATATCTAGTCCAATCTGGTGCCGTTTTGATTGCAGTAGGATTTCCTTCAGATTACAATTTCATTTTCTCTGAAAAAGTGGGGATTCTGAAGCCCATAAAAGAAAGTAACCAGTAACAGAACATTGCTGATACAGTGGTGTGGGTTTAATAAATGCTTCCAAAATAGACTTGAGGTAAATGGAAAAATTAACCAGGGCGGTGGAATTTGGCAAAGGCTTTTTGTTCCACGGTTAGTTTTGGTGAAAGCAACCAAGCTTGGCAGTGGATTCCTCACTTTGCTCATAATTTATTTTGTTTTTCTCATTAATAGATTTTTATTGGATGGGTCAATATATATTCAATTTCAAATACAAATACATTCCATTTCAATTCCCCTGTGTATATTTCCCCACCCCTCCCCCCTTTTCAATAACGACTTCCAACAGCACTCCAACCCCCCCCCCGTTATTAATAATACCTTATTTCTATACTAAAGTTGTTCTTTTCTTATTATTAGTAAAGATCTTAATTATATCTTATCTTACTTAATTTCTTTAAAACCCCTCGAAAGACCATAATTGTCCCTTCTTTGCTCATAATTTAGTGCTGTTGAGATCATGGCGGATTCCGCACGGCTTACCTGAAGCCGGGACGTTGCGGAACATGCCGGAAAAAATGCGGAAGATCGCGTTTTCTCGCGTGAGTTTTGCGCGGTATCGCCGCATGGCGCGGACACCAATCTCAACTCCCCTCTGTCTGGAGATCAGAGGGCGGGACCACCAGCCCATGTGACTATTTTCAAGAGGTTCGGGAACTCCGTTCCACCACGTTCCAGCTGAAAAAAAGCCCTGCTCTTTTCACCTTTTATAAGGTAACTGGGTTAGTTTTTTAAAAAGAAGTTTGCCATTACTCACCCTGAGTCATTGGGATGGAGAAATTTGTGACTTAAAAATTGGATGTATTTTTAGTAGCACGCTGAGGGAAGGAACATATGCAGGTCCACTCAGGTCCCATTTTATGCAGTAGTGCTCAATCCCAGGGAAGAGTTCTTAGGATTGCAGGGGAAAAGTCACAAGCAGGTATGTTGGCCCACACAAAATCCAAAAATAGGACCAAAATCCAAGTAACCAAATTGACACAAAAACATTGTGCAAGCTTTCAAACTGAGCAGAACTCTTCATCAGGCTGGACGTTACAAAATTTAAGACGGTGAGAAGAGTAGGAAGCAGATTTTGTTCAGGCCATGATGGTATGACCTGATCTGACAAGCATTCTCTGTGAAATGTAGGCAGGTAGTTTGAGTCACTGGTTACGGATTTTAGATGTGTTCTCTGGTCAACAGTCCAACAGGTTAACAAGCTGAACTAATAGTTGCAAAGTATTTGATATTACGAAAAAAGACCACTTTGTCCGGGGTTGAGCATCCCAAGCACCCCAGACTTGCCACAGCCCCCTTACCTGAAAGCTGATTGAACGCCCGCAGCAGGCACAGGAGGCCCCAGGGAGGGGGCACAGGTCCAGAATGCAGCAAGGGAAGGGAAAAGGGAGCCAGAGAGAAAGAACAGCCAGGGGCACGCTGCCCAACCCCACCCCAAAGGGCAAGAGGTACCCACACCTGCCCAAGATGCCAACGAGGGGATAGAGGTACTGGAAGCCCCTGCACAAGCCCTAGGGGAAACCAGCAACCCCAGCTGCCTAAGGGAGCCGGCTGAACTCCAGGAGACCAGCAAAGCACCTCGTGAGCAAAGACAGAGGAGGCCACGGTGCATCACCTGGAAGGGCCCTGCCAGCCCTGTCCAGCAGGAAAGGTTGAGGGAGAAGGGAAGAGGGGGAAGAGGCACAGCTGAGGGAAGCCCCAGCTGGAATACATTCAGCCCCACCGGCAAGAGAAGAGAGGAATGCAAGGAGAAGCTAGCGAAAGGGAAGAAACACCTGAGGGCGGACACAGCTGGGCAGCATCAGGAGAGGGAAGGTGCCTGGGAGGAAGGGCGGGGAAGGTGGAGAAAACCCTATAAAAGCTGGCTTAGGAGAGCAGTCGTGGTGGGTTGTGAAGAAGGCGTGATAGTGGGGAGTTGTTGGAAGCAAAGGAGTAGGTGTATGCAAGGAGGAAATGTGCCCAATGCAGCAGTGCCTGGGATGAGCCCTGACACACCACAGACGTGGTTGCTGTAGCTCAGCTCCACCAAACCACAAGGCACAACTACTCATACTAGCCATATTCTGACAAGGCGCCTTGACGGGATTCTTTCATCTTTAAGGATGTGTTCCTATACATACTTATCAGGCAGCAAGTCTAATTAAACACACAGTAAAGATGAACTTGACTGTGAGGAAGAAGCTTTGTTTGTTTGTTTATATCATATTTGTATTCCGCCCTCCCCGCGAGCAGGCTACCAGGTGCAGCCAACTGGCTTGGAGAAAAAATGTCCTGTCCCTTTAAGATAAGCTTAATAGGCTGTTATTTACCAGGTGGTGTTATTTATCTCAATGCCATGAAGATCTTCAGCTGCCCATTTCCACATGTTACGCCTGTATTAAAAGAACAGGACATTTTTCTTCCAGGCAGTTGGTAACTCTACCCCAAATGGCCACAGGAGAAGCGACACAGTGAAATCCTAAGTTACTCCAGTCCAAGCCCATTGTGTTTAGACAGGAATAACTCTGTTTAGGATTTCACTGTGAGTGGAATTTCCCCTTTTGTGCCCATGGCAAAAGTACAGGAGCTCTCTCAGGGTCCAAATTGATACCATTATATTGCCATCATTCTGGCCAGGAACCTGAGGTGATTTGTGTGCCTCTATGTTAAGAACATTTCCCCCAGCACTGGAACACAGCTGTTCCTGTGGAAGGAAGCATGACAGACATTCGGTGTATGCCAATAATATTGCACAACTGTATTTAGGAAGGGAAATTGAGAATACTTTATCTGGCTAAAGCTACAGAACACACACACAAAAAAAGGAGGACGGGAGCAAGCCAAGAATTCAAAAAAACTGCTACTGCCAACTCAAAGAAACTTCTCTGGCATGATTTTGTAATGCTTACTTCAAGCAGAAATCCCAGTAGCACATTTTTTAAAAAATTTCTAAAAGGACAGTAGAAATAGAGCAAAATATAGTTCAATTAACTAAGGGTGAGCATGGCGTAGCATCTCTTATTGGAAAAATATAAAATGGGGGGGGGGTTTCAGGCACATTTTATGTTAGGAGTGTATTTGTGATCAAAACTTTTTGCCCGCAGATAGCCCCCCCCCCATCTTAAACAACCCCTCCCTCACAACAATGCACTTTCCAACATGGACATGAACTCTTGGACCAGGGTCTGCAATAAACCAAGATGTGAAGTCTGGCCCCATATTCATGCCAACAACACAATCACTGGACCTAACAGCCCCAGCTATACCATCTTAGGCTCACTCACTTGTTCATCTTCCAAAGTTATATACCCCACCAAGTGTCAGCAATGTCCTTCAACTCTCTCTATTAGACAAACCAGTCAGTCCCATTGCAAAATAATATATGGACATCAATCTGATATGAAAAGTTACAACATTCAAAAAACAGTGGGAGAACATTCTAACCTGCCAGGACATTCCATCACTGACCTGAGAGTAGAAATTCTCAAGCAGAGAAACTTCAAAGGAAAATTACAATGCGAGAGTGCTGAAATTGAGTTTATCTGCAAATTTGGAACAATGGATCCCCCAGGCTTAAAACAGCACATAGAATTTTTCTTACAGCACAGATGCTAATTTTCTGCACTTCACACCCATACTCTATCAAGCTAATACAAAGACCCTCAACCTCAGTCCCTGAAGAAATGTTGCCTATCAGAATAGTAAAGACTGAGTGTGATATAGGTCAGTTTTCTCACGTTTTTCTTCGCTCGCTATGGGGGGGAAGATATCCTCAATGTAAAATGATTAAATGTGTTTCTTTTAAGATCTTGCAAACTCCCCTGCCCCCTCCCTATACATTCTAAAGTGATGCAGGCCAGCGAACTTCAGCCAAATGTGATTTCCTTGCATGTGTAGATCGGATTTCCATTTGCAGGTTTCTACACAAGGAAGAAGGCTTGGAAGCCATTTTTCAAAATACACTTTGGAGTACACAGTCTGAGTTTTGTTTTGTTTTTAAGTTAATGTGGCTCCTCCACAGAGTACACATTTCTAAAGCTGGTGCAGGATTATACCTCCCCCATCCTCCTATAATGACATTCATGGATATTTTCAATTTTAGGTTCCACTGACATGCCTATTCTTAGCTGCTGGTGTGTTTTGCCCCAGTGTCTTTGATGTCAAACTGTGAGAAAGCAATGACTTTTCCCCCTCTCTGAAAAAAATCCATGTGAACATATTTGCTATTCCCTTCTGGGTCACTTTTCTTTTTTACTCGTGAAGGCTCCAGTAAAAATATCTTATTTTTGCATGATACATTGAAAGGTGCTACTTCCTCTAAAATTAAGACCCAGATTGATTGTTAGTAAAAATGTATAAACAACATTGCCTCCACAACGTTCACTAGATCTTGAGCATAAAAGAAACAAAGATTATGTGTGGGGAGGGGGAATAAGCACTTACTGGACTCCCCCACCCATCTCTGATTCTTAAAGGAGTTACAAAATAACCTTTGAACCAAATGCAACACGCCAAATATTTGCCCTATTGTATTTTGAGACAAGACAACGTCCAACAATTCTGTGTTTATTGAAGAACTGTGTAATTATAAATATTATCAATAAGATCCAGGGCAATATAGTATAAACAAATGACAAAGCACACAACTCGTTTCCAGGTTATACCTTGCCAGCCTACATCCTCCTATATCCTTTGCGCTGTTCAAACAGCACCAAGTGCTGCAGGAGAACAGATATTGGGTGAAATCACCGGGCTGCAAAGCTGAAGTAAACTTGCCATTATCCTAAGCAGCCTTAACTATGGAGCAGTCGGGGCAGCTGCCCTTGGCTGGGAAGCCCCCAGCCACTAAGAGCCAAGCTACAAGTGACACCTTACACAGATTGGACACTTGTCAGCTTACCTCAAGTTTTGATGGGAAATGTAGGTTTCCTGGTTTTACAGCTTGGCTCTTCATTACAGCTGCAAGACCAGGATGCCTACATTTCCCATCAAAACTTGAGGTAAGCTGACAAGTGTCCAACCTGTTTCAGGCGTCACTTGTAGCTTGGCTCTGAGCGGCCTTGGTTGGCGGGTGCTGCTGCTCTCTCTGCCGCTGCCCTGACTACGGAAGTGACAACAGCTAAGGGGCCTCCAGCAGCCCCAGGCGATCAGTTGTAGGCTATGGGGAGGGGCCCCAATCATTCCACAGCTGAGCTGCCTGAATCTCAGACAGTATAACAACCACCACCACGTATATGCCTAACTAACACCTTCAGTAATTCATTTATTTACACATTCATTCATGCACAATACACATAATAAAAGTTATTTATACATACAAATCTTCACTTCCCACATGGAAAATCCTTTACACAATTGCGAAAAACAGGTTACCTAAAGATAATAAAGTGCTGGTGCTACAAAATGCTATACAATTTTATTGCACATATAGTCCATAAAGTGCAAATGCATAGTAACAACCCAACATAATCCCTAATTACAGGTCCCAATTAGCAAAAGTTCAGCTGGTACGTGAAGACTACAATCAAAGCAGGGAACAATCCTTCTTGTATGTCAATTCCAAACGGCTGTGTAAAGTAGAGCCCAATAAAATTGGTATGGTCCTCCGACGGGTTATCTAGATCCTTATGTGGCCCGTTTCATATAATCTTTATCAAAGAGTACACAGTCAATGAATTCCTCATAAATCCTTTTCATACGTTCTCATTCTTGAATCCATTCAATAATCACCATTAATCTCAGGCAGTGGCTGGGGCAATCAGCTATGGGGTGGGCAGAGGCAGATCCTCCCTGAGCCCTACCGTTGATTGCAGGCTGCTGCTGTGGTGCCACCCTGTTCACCACACCCATCCTTGATGTGGGCCCAGGGGCATTTGCCCCATCCTTGACATTTGTGCCCAGGGCCCAAGAATCACTAAGACCATCTCTGGCCATCATTTACTTCTGCTACCAGTAGGGTCCATAAGCCACTGCCCCTTTAACTAGCCATGCCCTGGTTCCAGTTGGCCGTGGTCGTTGGGATGCCCAGTTTGAGGAGGTGTTATTTGAGCTTAGCCCAAGATCATTGGAGCATGGACTGGCCACAGTCAGTACTGGATGGGAAAGCACCAAGGAAGACGCGGGTTGCTACATGGAGGAAGGCAAGGGCAAATCTCCTTTGCTCATCTCTTGCCTGGAATGCCCTTGGGATCGCGTCGCCATGAATCAGTTGTGACTCAACAGCACATTCTTCTTCTGTCTCCCTAATGGGCATCACAAAAACTTCAAATGTCTGTGGATAGAATTGGTATTATATTTTTCCCATCAAGGCTCCAGCGGTTGTAAACTGTAGCACCCTCTGGAGAAATTCAACAGGTAAAGCATTATTGGACATGGAGGGAGAGTAACGAAGGAAGTTTCAGCAAATTAACTTCTGCCGGTCATACGGCTGTTAAAAGACATCTTAGTTCTTAGGGATAAAGCGGCCCACCCACTAAGAGATGATATGGTACTATGGTGGAGAATCTAAGGTATAAACAATCTATCCCAGACAATCTTGCCTCAGCCATAGATGCCTGCTTTCTATCCATTGGTGCGTTACTCTAAATGGCAGCAATTTTCTGGGGTCTTTCCTGACATCTGTCACTACTGAGATTCTTTCACTGGAACTTAAAGAATGGAACCAGCCAAGAACTTACTAGAGATGGAAACTTGGGGACTATTGGCTTGCAACTTCAGCATGCAAAGCAGTGGCTCTACCCCACCCCACCCCACCCCTAGGTGGTGCCTTAAACAAGCCACTAGTCCCCAGGCTTCTGTCTCTAGTCGGCTTACCTTACAGAATCTTTGTAAACAAGTAGTACTTAAGATGGAGCTAAAAGCACAGGAGCAGAGAAAGAGGTAGTAGGGTTGCCACTCCCCTGGCAGGGAATCCCCAGCCTCTGCCTCTTGTTTCCCATGGCAAGAGAAAGAAGACTTCTAAGGCCATCAGGCTAATGGTGTCATGTCAATTCCAAGAAAAACCATAGAGTTTTTGCTGACTCCTGGAGAGGACTGATGTCACTTCTGGTTTTTTTTACCCAGAAGTGACATCATGTCCCTACCACCCCTCCAGTCTCCCACTGTTCGCCAGGCAGGGGGAAGGGCAGTAAGTAATTATCAATTAGCAAAACTTGTTTTAGGCCTGGCTTGACCACTAGGCAAACCTAGGCAATTGCCTAAGGTGACAGGGTTAAAGCCGTGCCAAAATGCCTGTGCCGAGTGGACAAAGCACTTCTTTATATTAAATCAGACTATTGGCCGTGGGTTGCCAACAATTTGGAGAAAAAGATGTCCTGTTCCTTTAACAGAAGTTCAGTGGGACGATTCTCACTTTTCTATGTACCAAACCAGGGTGGGGAACACCCAAGTCATAGTTCACCTAAGGCATGAAAAGCCCTTGAGCCAGCCCTGGTTTGTTTATGCATGTCTCCCTCTTCCTATCAGTATCTACTAGAAAAGGATGAGTTAACAATTGCAAACTGGCATCTCAAGCAGCTTGGAGCATGCAATAAGATAAAGAGGTTGCCACAATGTCTGTCTGTCTTCCTCTAGTTTCTTTCCTAAAGTATGGGCCACCCAGGCTTCCAAGCCCCAAAGCCGATGTTCAAACTGACAACGGAGCATATTAATTAAGCAAAGTAGCTTAACGCTTCTTTCTCTTCAGCCTCAAAAATCAAAGCTGCCTCATCCTGAACGGCGGGTTTCCAGAACCCCTTGGAGTTGCTACGACTTGGTTAATACCAACATAGCTCTAAAGCCGACAGAAGTCTCCTTGAATGGAGGAGCTGGAATTAGTTTTTATGCCTTTAATAATAGAGTCAAACGTCATTGCAAGCTGAAATAGAGCCGCAAGCCCAGGCACACAGACTTGGAACTATGTTTAACTCCATGGGGTTTGCTGGTTGTGAAGTTGCAGCCCAGGTGTATGCTAACTTGAGAGCAAATCCCATGAAACTCATTAGGGGCTTACTCCTGAATAGACAAACTTGGGGAAAGGGTGTTCCATGCATATCACTCCTTATCTCTTGACAGTTGCCATTTTTTTTAACCTGGCTGTTGGTGCTGTGAGTTTGAGTTTCACCAATGAGCCGGTGTAAAACTTCAGCGGCTGATACCTGCAAATTAGGACAGGAGCCAGGCCAGGGTATTACTCTCCTCCAGCTAGAGTAGCTACAGTTTGGCTGCATCCACCCAGAGGAATGGCTCCAATTTGCCTTTCAAACAGCAGAAAGGATTTTTTGTTTGTTGTTTTAGGAGCGTCCACACAGGGTAGCCCTCTAATCACCCACTTTCTAGGCTTTTGCCCATCCTCAATATGTTTTCTTCTCAAGCCTGGTTTGGTACAACCTGTCTAGAAAAAATGTCTAAGTAGGGTCGCCAACAAACCTGGAGGAAAATGTCTTGTTTTACAACCTCACTCTAGCCTGGAAGATGGTTTCTTAGCTCGACATGGCCAACCTGGCCACCTGGATCCATGCTACGGTAACATCAAGACTTCACTATTGTAATGCACTATACATTGGTCTCCCATCTAAGTTAGCTCGACATACTGAAGATTGACCCTGGGATCTTCTGCATGCCAAGCAGATGTTCTCCCACTGATTCACAACTTTTTCCCAAAGACAAGAGCGCTGCTTCTTCCACTGCCACCAGGCACTAGATTGGTCCAGCATTTTAAGTTGGCAGTGGGCCATCTGCAATCAGTGATGGCCCATAGGCCTTGGAAGATGCTGGACCATGCATGTCTCAACTTTGACCATCATCAACGCCACCTTTCTCTCCTTCCTGTGTCAAATTTTGTACTGTCATCTCTTCCAGGCTAGGATAGCATCGTTGTGTTTGGTGTGCTATAAAGCTGTATTTACAGTGGTTTCGTTAATTTATTGGCCTTTTAGGGACACCGCTTCATACAGCAGTCGCTAACAGCAATTGACGTTGTATACTATACAACCTTGTGAAGGTGAGGTACAGGATCAGCGCTTAATTTTTCAAACACTGGCTTCTGCTGCCTATCTTCCCAGGCATTTTCAGGTGTGGTGATGATGGATATTAAGGTTTTGGTTGTTGTCAGTTATTTTTTTGCTGAAGCAAACTCTCAGAATAATAGTTCCCGTAAGACTTACGTTGCAGTTCCATCACTGCCAAGACGGGCGATGTACTGCCAGCTCTGGAGGCCAGACAGACATGGAGGCGGAAGGAAGCCAGTAGAGACAGGGCAGAGTAAAGTGAGAATCAGTATGGTATAGTGGTTAGAGAATAGGGTTTAAGTCCTTTCTCAGCCAGAAGCTTGCTGGTTGCTCTTGAGCCATCGCTCTCTTTAAGCCTAACCTACCTCACAGGGCTGTTATGAGGATAAAACGGTGAAGGGGAGAACCATGAGTGATTCCCTGAGATTATAAGAGGAAAGATAAGAGTAAAAATATGATCATCTACTGTCATTTTTACTGTTTTGTCTTCTACCATCATAATTCACTTTCTTCATTACAACATGTCATAACTTAGGCTGTGTGTGTGTCTGTAATCCTGGCCCTGTTGTATTGTTTATTGGATGCCTTATTTTTCATTTATGTTATTTAGAGTCCATCTTTTTCACTGAGACTTATATATAACATATTAGGCAACCCTACATGGTTGATGAAATCTTGTTCAGCATTTTTCAGGAGCCCAGATTTGGGAATCTGGGGGGATTTTCTGCAACCACCCCCCATGTGCGTTTTATAGAAACATCTCCTCATACTGTAACTGGCTCTATTATACAGATTTTGTTTTATTTGCACTTGGGGGCCTATGTTCAGTATTATATATAAGACAGGTAGATAGACAATCTAATGTTCTGTCTGGGAATTTTTGAGGTTAGAAAAACAGTGTAGATTCAGACTTGATGAGAAATTGATTATCTGTGGTAAGATTTTTTCTGATACTTCTATAATATCAGCCATGTCAGGTGGGGGTTAAGACGTATTCCACTGGAGTATGAACTCTTTCTCTGATGCTGTTTACCCTATTTGCCTCTTTAGGGTTAACATTCAGTTGGAAAAATGGTGCCGGGGAAAGGATCAATCTGCTTTCCCCTATCACTGCAGTTCTGATCCGGTTCAGAACACACACACACACACACACCTCAACAGAATTTTAAAGATGCTGGAGATCCAGTCATGAATCCCCAACATGTCAACATGTTATCTAGTGTGGTCCTGGATTGGCAGATGAGAAACGTGACAGAGGTTTATAAAAAGGTGAATGTCAAAGGGAAATTTTCCTTTATTGCTCCAATACTATAACTGAGGGTTATATAATTAACTGGCAGGTAGGCTCAGGAAGGGCTAAAAGAAGTACTTTTTTTACACAATGTGCAATGAGCTTATAAAATTCACTACTATCAGGGCACAAAATGTTGCCTTTCTGTGATTGGAACTCTAGATGTATTATTGGTCCATTAATATGCAAAGTGAGAAAGGGAGATCCTGGCCAGATCACTAGGAAAAAGAGGTCGACTCTACTCCCTACACCATTTTGCTGCTGGAAAATGCCCAGCCTCTCTGCTGCTTTCTGGCATGGAAAAAGACAGGTACCTGCACTGCCGCCTGTCTTTTCCCCTGATTGACATAAAAAACAGTCATTTTTGATGCTTTCAGAAGAGTTAACATACACTTTACCCCAGCACTGTAGCCTCAATCCATATCGTCTTTGCCCTATTCCTCATACCCTCCTCTCCAACACAACCTGCTTTTTGGAGCCAAATAACATATCTGGAATTCTGATCTCAGAACTGGCCCTCAGCTAAGATTAGATAAATTCAAAGAGGATATCTCTGTCAGGAACTTTCATCCATGAGGGCTAAGGGAATTCCCCCAGAGGCGGATTATTATTCCTTAAATCAGAATTCTGGGCATTTGGCCCCATCCAATAGGTATTTTTCTCCCATATCTTTTGTTTAAATTCATGATTTTTACAGTCACCTAATTCTGATCCAGCTATTCTGATGGAACGCTGAGTTTGTGCTGTGATCAGGCCAACTTATTTAGTTACATTTGTTCTATTTTTCAAAAAATGGTTTTGGTTAACATTGTTTCCCTCTGCCAATATATATTTTTTCCTTTCCCCTTTCCCATAAATTGGGACACTGTGTACGTTTGCTGATTACTGAGACAGTTCTGGCCTGTCTTCAGTTATGCCAGTTAGAATAAAGAAGACCGTTAGCCGCACTATTTTTATCCATTTATAATATGTCATAGACGATTCAGCACCAGCAAGTAAATCTGCAGTGAAGCAGTTTGTTCTTGGAGCGTTATTGTGGTGGTGTTAGTAAAAAAATTTCCTTCTTGCTTTATAACTTTGAGAAATGGTGCGGGTTAGTGGTTGAACTAGGACCCATTGGGTGATCATGGGTCAGTGTTATCTTTGAGCCTAACCTACCTGACAGAGATGTTTTGAAGATAAAATGGGCGGGGGGAGATGCTCACTTCAGTCGTACTAAACTCCCTGGAATCATAGAATCATAGGGTTGGAAGGGACCTCTAGAGTCATCTAGTACAACCCCTAAGAAAGGTGAAATAAAAATAATGAATAAATGTAACATACCTTTCTACCAGCAAACAGATTAAAAAGTTAGCTCTCTAGCTTTTAACAGATCAGTTAAATCTTCTCTAAAAATAAAAGCACCCAGAATTCTGTCCACCCATCTGTGGCAGGCATCACCAGAAAATGAAGCTAGGGGTCTCATAATAGTTTATCGGGGTCAGGTTGATTGTGGGTGCTGCAGTGTCAAATATGAAGGGAATTTGACCACGCTGGTCCAATTTATCACCAGAACGTGCCCCCCACCCTGCTATTTTCAAAGGCAGCTTTCTTTTTTTGTCTATGGAGAATGTAAAAAAAACCCGAGTCTCAAAATTAGCTACCAAATTCAGGATAATAGCAGGATTTGCAGTGCCCAAAATTAAGGGAATCGGAACATCCTAGCCCACATGAGGTCCAGAAAAGACATCTACCATGCTATTTGTGATGTAATCTAAGGTTGTCTGTTTGTGGTAGGTGTAACTCAGGAAATGAAGCTGCGAGTCCCAAAACTGGTCACCAGCTTCAGGAGAACGATGGGAGTTGCCGTGCTAAAGCTGAAGGGAATCCAACAATTTTGGCATAGATTAACTCCATAATATCTGTCTACTATTTGAAATGGAAGCAAAAAATTTCTCAAAAGAAGCCAAGAAGGTGTGGGCAGCACAGACAGAGAAGGTATGTGACAAAATAAAAGGGGTTTAACAGCTTCCCTGACCTATCAGAGCCTGTGTGGTGTAGTGGTTAGAGGGTTTTACTGGAATCAAAGTTCAAATCCCCACAGTGCCATAGAAGGTTACTGGCTCACTTTGGGCCTGTCGCACACTCTCAGCTAGACCTACCTCACAGGACTATTGTTGTGAGGATAAAATGGAGGACAGGACAACAAAGTGAACTGCTTTGTGTCCCCATTGGAGAGAAGGGTAGCACAGACCGAAAAAGAACCAAATATGCCCTCTTTAATTACATTTAAAAGGGTTTAAGAGTTCCCCAAAGCTATCGGGGTAGTGTTGTATAGTGGTTAGACTTTTGGACTGGGATCAATGAGATCCAGCTTCGTATCCCCCCTCCTCCATGTAATGTTGCTGGCTGACCTTGGGCCAATCACACCCTCTCAGCCAACTGCACCTCACAGGGTTGCTGTTGTGAGGATTAACTAGAGAAGGGTAGAATGTTGTGGGCCCTTTTGAGTCACCATAAGGGATAAAAGTAGGGTCTCAATGAAGTAAGCGTCCGTCAAAACACTCGGCTCTTTGCTTGCGACTAGTGAACAGGGAATGAGCTAAACTGGCAGGTATTCAGTCATCCGTAGCTGTATCCCGCTTTTCAGAAAGGCAGATAAATATATCATCAATAAAGAAACTGGAAACGTTTTAATCAAAAAAGTATAAATTATTAAATTATAAGTTTCTAAAATTCCCAATTATAGCAAGCCATCAAAATGTTTTAAAAATAAACCACCTGAACTCTCAAGGGCTGTTTTATTCTTCATGAAGTGGGCCAGGAGCTATAAATATACTGTGCAAACACTGAAACACAGTTGTCACCATCTAGCAAGGCCCGCCGCATTCAGGGTTTGTGAAGTTTGTACTAGAATATCTTTTACTTCAGGCAATGTCAACTTTGTTTCCCCAATATTTAGTCTCTAATAATGATTGATCTCTGAGGACTTGAAAAAGTTCTAACGGCATAGAGATTAATTAAACACTCCATTCCCAGTTACTTCCAGCCTTTAGCCATGTTTAAAAAAAAATTATATAATAGGTTTTTATGTTTTCCTCATTAAGAACAATATATATCAACAATGTTTTCCATCAAAATGGATAAGGTAGTGAGATAGAAAGGGGTAATTGTGATGAGAAGGAAAAGTTCAAAGAGGAGGACTCAGCGCTGTCCCTTTCCTCGGGTTTCAGAGGAGGACAAACCAAAGAGTTCAAAAGACAGAGAGGTCAGGGCATCCTGTTTACTGTCTACTGCTCTGACTATCCCTTTGGTATATAGATTGCTATTCTCAGGACTTCCTCCTCATGACATCCTCCTTCTCACTCTTCTCTTCCTGGCTTTGTTCCAGGCACCATCCCTCTCCTTTTTCTCCCTCCATCTTGGAACCACGGATGCAGGACTTGTCTGAGCATCCATGCCCAACTTTAGACTAGATAGGTGGATAGAATCTATCTTTCCTCCTTTCCTATCAGAGTATGGATTTCCTACCATAAAGAACTCATATTTCCTTTCTAAGTATAAGCAAGTGTATGCTTTGTTATTTTCTGTCCTGCACACACACCAGCCGTCAGAACCAGCTTACATCACCTATGATAACGCTTCCATTGCTAAATGATAAACTGCTAATGGCCCAAACATGTAATCCTTTAATTAGGTATCTGGGGCCAACATACAATTTATTTATCTGAAAAAGAGGCAGAAATTGAAGAGGAGAGATGCTTGAACCTCCCAAATGTGGGTGATATAATAGTCTGTGGTTAGAATAAACCAGTCTTATTGTCATCACAAACACATTCCAGTATATTCATGATATCCACATGCTGTCCGGATTCATAGGTAAAACAGAAGTCTTTATTAAGTATGGTCTGGTGCAGACAGTAGACAAAAACCACAGTTTGGAACTATGTAAATGAGCCCTGCATTTGATGTTCACCTTCCCTTCCTTCCTCCCAGTGTGAGCTCAATTACTGGTTTCCGCTTTAATCCAAACCACAGCTTGCATCCAAATCAGCAAACTATTGTTTGCACTTCCCCTCTAAGCCACAAACAAACTATGGTATGCAATTCTGGTTTGGAAGGAGAGTGCAAACCAGTTCACCAGCGCAGTGACGATGTGCACCAAAGTGGAAAACAGTAATTGAGGATGAAGGAGCATATCAGCACTCTTGTGAAATTTGTTTATTTATCCAGGTTGTACAGGTTGGTTATTCTGGACAAAATGGCAGCTTTGGAGGTCGGACTCTATGTAGGGTTGCCATGTCCCTCCTGGCAATTGATGGGAGATGGAGGGAGGCGGGAACTTACCAGTGGAGAGGGTGCAATTGGCATTCCTGCATGATAATGTCACTACCCATGTAATCCAGAAGTGATGGCATTGTGCCCGGGCTGATTCTTTAGCCCTTAGCCAAAAACATAGCATTTTTGGCCCAAATCTGTTTGCATTTGACTGAGCGCTAAAGTATTGGCCACCGTGTGACGTTATTGATCTGAGTCGTGCCAGAAGTGACGTCATCACACGGGAAAACCCATTGTGGCCCCTTTATTCAGTCTGCTTCTGTGTGGAGAGAGTCACTGTCACTAATAGTAGAAAAGAGCAAGAGTCCAGTAGCACCTACAAGACTAACAAAATTTGTGGTAGGGTATGAGCTTTCATGAGTCATTGCTCACTTCTTCAGATACAGAATATGTATCTGATATACTTCTTCTGATACAGAAGCGTAACTGAAGAAGTGAGCTGTGACTCACGAAAGCTCACCCCCTACCACAAATTTTGTTAGTCTTGTAGGTGCTACTGGACTCTTGTTCTTTTCTGTTGCTACAGACAGACTAACATGGCTACCCATCTTGAACGTCACTAATGAATGTAAAAAGTACTTTAAAAATAAGTTTTTTTGTTGCAATCATGATAACTTGGTTCAGTGGTGCACCTTGAATATACCCTGAGCAGTATGATAAATCATTATTTGTTTTAGTGATACCCTTTGAACTTATGGTGAACTTTTGTATGAAGACATTAATCATTGTCTTTAGTTTTATTTTTCAACAGTCTGTATTTTCCCCTGCTTTTGATATTGTTACAGATGATTGTTATGAGAAACTCAACAAATATTATTATGGAATATTTGCTGCAATGCTGATTCTGTGAACCTAGGCAGATCATGAGTGGGAGGGCAGGAAGGGTTACATCAGTGCTTAGTTCTTGTGGACCCTTCTTGCATTCCCAGGGTAATGCTAATCACCACCTTGGAGTCAGGAAGCAATTTCCCCCAGGCCAGTTGGGCTAGGGATCCTGACAGTATTTTGCCATCTTGTGAGCATGGAGCAGGGGTCACTGGGGTGTGTGTAGGGGGGGGGGGCGGGAAGCAGCGGTATTTCTGCAAGGGGTTGGACTAGATGACCATGGAGGTCCCTTCCAACCTTATGATTCTATGAAGCAAAGGCTATAAAACTAACTTTTCTGACTGCCCAATAATCCTGGGAATTGCAGATCCCTAGCTGTTTCCTCCGTCCAGATCCAGAATTCCTTGGAGAGTAGAATTATTAGATCAGTGCACATCTAAGGATGTTCCCTTGCAGGGGTTAAGATTAAGAATACCAGTCATGTAAAGCAGCTCTGGAATCTCAACAAACTTTGGTACAGTTGTTGGGAATCCATGGTTAGCTGGGTAGCACCCCCGGGCAATTTCAAAAGCAGTAGCTCTTTCCTTTTGATCACCTTTTCACATTTCTTTCACGTCAAGTACTATTGGTGTTTCTGGCCTGCCAGAATCCCCCTTGCCAATTAAGACTGGATCAATATGAAGGCAAGAAGCAAAGAAGTTTTGCTTATGTATTAAACTTGGAATCGAAGCAGCTTTCTCCCTTCCAGGCCACTAAAGCCCAACAAGTAATTGAAAGCAGCAGTACACTAAAATTGTGACTTTTCCAAAGGAGGCTATTAGTTCCTGGCCATTATCAACCGTCGATAACTTTTTACATTTATGTAGCACACGGCAAGTGTTCAAAGTGTGCTATGACCCTTTTTTCCTTCTAGCAGCTCACTAACAGAAACAGTATTATGATTCTTCATATTACACATTGTGGGTGGGAAGAGAGTCAGAAGACCGAGGTTAAGGCCTTTTGATGCTGGAAGCTCCATGACTGGAGCTCCCCAATAGAGGTGGGCATGATCCAAAAAAAAATACCAATCAAGCTGATCGTGGATCGGCACCGGCGACAATCCCGAAATAACGATCCACACCGGTCATCTCCCGTTCCCGATCCGTGGATTGTGGATCGTGGAGGCAAAAGCGGAGGGGCACCCCCCTGTTCTCAGCGATACAGGAACGGTGGCTGATGCCGGTGGCATCTATGTTTGTGTTTGGCTGTCTGTGTTTGTCAGTCAGAGCTGCCTATCAGGGTTTGCAGGGATGAGATTGGAGTGCCCATGGCTACAGAACACCCCCTTCCCCCTCCCTCCCTTGGGTGTCTTCTCCCAGCTGGTGACTGCTTTGCTGCTCTGTGGTTGGAAGGAAGCCTTGCTGATCAAGGCAAGCTGGGCTTCCGTTCAGGTTTCCAGGGCGACAGAAGGAGGGCAAACACAGCTCAGGCATTCCCCTGGCTCTGTTGCCAGGGGAATAGATTGCTGGCGCCTGAGTGTCTGGCTTCCCGATCTGAGCACGATCGCCTCGATCAAGCCCCAATCCAGCCCCGCTCCTGACCGCTGGATTGTTGGCCATGCCCGAGCACGATCCGCTGGGTCCCGATCGTGCAATCGCCATTATCGTGGGTTTTTTTCGATTGTAATGCAGATCGTGCCCATCTCTACTCTCCAATATCATAAATAGCAGCCATAAGGTTTGGACTGGGGCGACAGGGCACAAGGAGTAGTGTTGCCAGCTCCAGGCTGGGAAATACCTAGAGATCTGGGAGTAGAGTTTTTGGAAAGGTGGGGTTTAAAGAGGGGAGGGGCCTCATGGGGATATAACGTCATAGAGTCCCATCTTCCAAAACGGCCATTTTCTCCAGAACTGATATTTGTAGTCTGGAGACCAGCTTTAACTCTGGGATATCACCAGGCCCCACCTGGAGGTTGGCAACCCTAATAGGGAATGGGG
This sequence comes from Eublepharis macularius, assembly GCF_028583425.1. Classification (NCBI taxonomy): domain Eukaryota; kingdom Metazoa; phylum Chordata; class Lepidosauria; order Squamata; family Eublepharidae; genus Eublepharis; species Eublepharis macularius. Next base: position 173,456,583 of record NC_072792.1, read on the forward strand.
TCAACCTTTTCTCCCTTGCAAGGTTTTCCTAAGTTGAAATGGATCCAAGGAGCTGCTATTTTGCTCCACAGGGGCAAATGTACAGGCAACGCACAAAGGATATGTTTGCCCCAGTGGGGCATATAACAGCTTCTCAGGGCTGTTTCAGGCTTGGAATATGTTATAGGGTGAGGGAGGGGGGTGAGACAGAGAAGCCCTCTTTCCCTTTCCCTTGATCCAAAGCTGTGTCCTGTGCAACTGCTATTTAGAAAGGACAAACACGCTTGGGAGCTCTGACGGGAATTCCCCATGTCATGTGCCGTTTGAATCTAAGGCAACAACAGGTGTGTTGCTTCCTTTCTGTTCCCCACCCATAACTGCCTTTCCAGACCAAAAAATGTAGCTAAAATGAATTCATCCTGCAGCAGCTATTCTACAAGAATATACAGATCTGTTGCGAGAAGCAAAAGTATTCTGTTCAATTCACTTTTTAAAAAAGAATGTTATGGTCTGTCTACCAGCAACCTGTGCTTTGGAAGCAATAGCACGACAAGCTGTTCTAGAATAAATGCACAGAGGATACAGAAGGAAGAAATAAGCCTTCCACATAATTAGGAATTGGGGGTGGGTGGGATTGTGAAGAATCATGCAGTAATCCTTGATGTGAGGAGTATTACAAGAATCCCCTAATTCAACAAGTGTTGACAGTTCTACAGAAACATCTGGAATCACAGATGCCTGAGTCCCCTAGCTCACTCCGATCCACAGAACCTCCGTTTACGTTGACCCGTGTCCTGCCAAGAATGATCAGGGTTATTCCTTCCAGGTCCCTCTTTTTTCGTGTATCTTTCTGCATTTTTCCAGAGTGTGGTTTCTGGCAGAACACTTCATTCCAGCATTACAGCTGAGCTCAAGCAGCTCTGTTTATTTATATCCTGCTTTGTCTTTCTTTATGGAGTTCAAGGTGGAATTTCCCAGGACCCAATGGGGATTTCAACCAAGTTCTTCCAAATCCTGTTGCCAGCCCCACTGTTTTTTATCTGCACCCCCGCCTCCGCCTGAGTGAATGTACTGCATGTGGAATGCTGTGAGCTGAGAGGCAAGCAGAGAACATGGGGAGCAATTGCCATGTTTTGTGTCTCAAGCTGGATCTTGCTGCAGTGGTAATTTTGCAGCGGTGACAACTTTTGAAGAAAAAACCATTTTTTCCCCAGAAGAAAATGGGAAGACACGCAGTGCAAAACAGGACTAATTTAATTAAGCCTCCCTAAGCTGGAAGAAAAAGAACCTTTCCCCTGTATTATCTCTGGTACATGATACGTAATCACTGACTATTAATGTAATCTGGACATTAATTGCTTTGTGACAATTCAGATCTTTCCATTGCTTCCAAAATTGTTGCCACAGAGATGATTTACAGTGAAATCCTATGCATTGATTTCAATAGACTGGAGTGACTCTGTTCAGTACTGCAATGTTAGTGTCCCTCCTTTCAATTTTGCAACGCTGCTCCAATCCCTGCTGCTCCAATCCCTCTCTGAACTCTGAGCCAAGTTTTACTTGCTTCCTCAACCAGACTTCTTGCTTAAAGGATTTCTGTATGTGCTTCTTCTATAGTGTGTACTTTTAATGAGACTTGTACATTTATGACTGGTCATGGAGGCACATTGGATGATTCTTTGATGGTTTAATAAGAGTGTAATAGTCAGTTTGATAGTTTTAGTAGTACAAATGTTTTTAGTATGATTTTAGTGGAGGCTTAACTAGCTTTGGTGAGTGTAAGGAAGGCCTGGTGCTGCAGAGGCGCCCGCTGACCACTCTCCAGGAATCCCCGAGGCTGCCCTTCCAGAGCCTGCAAGTAAGCCCCTGCTGCAAGCCCTGAGATAACCACTAGGCATCTGTCAGATAGAAGGAATGGCAGCAGCACCCAGGCTGTGGCAAACTCAAGGTGAAATGCCAGGCTGGCTGCACGTCACACTGAGAATCGTAATTCCTCGCAGGATCTGGGCCAGAGCCCAGAACAACCTCAGGAGCCTCAACACCTGCCAGCAGATGCAACTGAGCCAGATTACTGCTCAGCTTTTCTAGGCTCAGGCATTGCTGGATTAATTGGCATTCTAGGTGCAAGTCCTGTACTCCAGAGGGCCAGCATAGGCTTGCTGCTGTTCTGCACGCTTGAGCCTAGCTGGCCAACGCTACTCCAGAGGAGTTCACAGCAGGCCTGCCTGTAGCGCACAGGACTGTGAGACATTCCCTGCTCTTACTCCTGCCTGTATTTTTTTCTTTGCTGTTTCCTACAAGAATAAAGAACATTCCTCCCCCTCCCCCTCCCCAGTAAGCACCCAATCTCTCTGATTATTTCCTTGCTGACCAGGTTATCCCAGATGGTACTTGGCATTCGCCTTTTTGGCTAACTATGATTCTCAGAGGCCACAGAGCTGAACAATCCTGATTAGCTTGAATACAGTAGCCCCTGGCCCGACAGGTGTGTGTGCTCAGATTGTAAGGCTGAAAGCAGCCCTGAGGTGGGAGCCATATTTTTGGTCATCTACATGGCTTCTCAGGCCATATGCTACCTGAAGTTGTATGAGAGAATCTGTGTTTAAGAAACTGAAATCAAATTGCAGGAACAGAAAAGCTGACTTACTGACAGGAACGTAGCCTGGATTCCTTGACAATAGCTGAATTCTTTGGCATTCTGAAGGCTCATCAAAATTCAGGTCATATTTACTTGTCATAATTTGTTGGACAGTAACCTTCTTGGACCATCCAGGAATCTGCCTTACAATGCAGAGTTCCCTGAAAACCTGATCATGAGTGAGGTCAAGACATCAGCTATTTCCTTGCCTTTATGAATCAGGATTGCCGGTCAGGTATATCAATCAAGCCACTACCCATCCTTTGTCCAACCAGCCTGAGCTGGCCACCTGTCAGGTAAACTAATCACCTCAGAATGACCTTTTAATACTTTCCCCATGCTTTTAAATCATGACCATATGTGAAGTTCTTTCTGCCTTCTACCCCCCCTAAAATCCCAATCTTCCAATAAGATCCAAAGTTTCTAGCCGGGATCCAATTCCATCACAGCAGAGGTGCTGTACTCTTCTCAATGCCAGAAAAGGTGCATAAAAGCAACCTCTCCGCCCCCAAATGTTGGTAGCTGGTTTCTGGATCCTACCTGTTATCTCAGCCCCACAGCTGATCTACTCTTGCTGAAATAACAGCTCTTGACCTCAGGTGAACTGCAACAGGCTCTCAAAACATTGGATCTCTCCTTCCTTCTTCTGACAGCTGTACAGAATAGAAAAGGTATGTATTGTTGCACCATGTCTAACTACTTCTTATTTTCCACTTCACACTGCACCACACAGAGAGATGGCATTTTGCTTCTCTTTGCTAGTAAGGAGTAGACACTCACTGCTCTTCTGCCTTGTCCCCCATTTCCCCCACATTTAGCTTAGAAGTAACTCCTGCTCCAAATGTGCTATCTAATTGTGCCTTGACTTAATATTAGAAACTGTGATATTTAGTATTTGCTCAAGTTTTCCCATGCTTCCTAATATTGTACCAAATCCCTCAACAAGCTCCATGTTTTTCTTTAAGCCTTTAAATATGTTTCTGTTGGCCTCTTCCTACTAATTCACACTTCTTATGACGATCTCATTCGGTAAAGATCCCTCCCTACACAAACAAGCACTTTCCCCATGTCAGTCTGAGCATGTATGCAAGGATGTTTGCAAGGATGTGGTGGTAGTACTTCTTCAGACATACTAACCTTCATGCTGCTCTGGCCTTCTTGTTGCTGCAGAGATACAACAGGGGGCATAGATCCACATACTTTAGAGAAAGGGTGAAATTTTTAAAAAGCGTGTGTGTTGAAATGAAATTGATTAGGAGCACTTCCTACAGTTTCCTAGCTAGCTTTCCTTAATTTGCCAAGTGCTTCACAGCCTGGATCTCTCAACAGGGTTATCAGGGAGTTCACTATTATTTCCCTAGTACAAATGACGAACTTAGGCTGAGAAAGAGAGCTGAACAGCTAGCTGGGACCACAGAAGCTATACCAGAACTGTAATTTGAACACACATCTTATAAATCCACGTATCCACTGAATCTTTCTGGCTTTCAGCAGTGTACCATGTTTTTTTTAAAAAACTTGGGCTTGCATTTGGGAGTAAGAATGAACACAGAATTCTTCAGTGGTCTTTGCCATAGTTTGTTTGTTTGTTTGTCATTTATAGCCTGCCTTTCTCGCAGAGACACAAGGTGGATTACACAGTATAAGAATATTACAATCAGTATCAAGTACATTTCAATACAGTATCAAGGATATTTCTATAAACAATGCCATAGGGTAAATAGATACAAGTTTAAAAGACAGCATTAGCAAGAATCCAATACAGAGTAGAAAATATACTGAAACAGAACATAATCAATTCTAGGACTGACATTAGACAACATTTTTAAAATTTATTTATTTATGTCATTTATATTCCCCCTTTCTCACTGAAACTCAAGGCGGATTACATAGTGTGGGATTAGTACAATCAGTGGAAAGGACAAGGGCAGGCATTTCCATGGAGCACAGAGTTTTTTCTATTGTATTTTGATTAAGTGCTTCTAATTAGAACCCCCTTTATCTTGATGGTTCTAGGAGCATGAGACGAATGGTGTATGAGGTGCTGCCTTGTGAGATTATGTTTTTAAACAATCCATATAATAAACTTCATTCGATGGTCTTGCTAACAACAGCAAAGATTGTTTTATTTCAGTGCTCTGATTGAATCAGCGCAACAGCAGACTGAGGTGTTAAAGAATGTCATAGAGGATGCACATTAACACACAAAGCCATTTTATACTGAATCAGACCATTGGTCCATCAAGGTCAATATTGTCTACTTAGGCTAGCAGCTGCTCTCCAGGGTCTAAAGAAGAGGTCTTTCACACCACCTACAACCTGAGATGCTGAGAATTGAACCTGAGACCTCTTGTATTCCATTGAGCCACAATCCCTCTTGATAATGGTGTACATGGCCTTTATGTGAATGCTGGCTCTGATCATTTCAAACAATTAAACTCTAGGTTTTATCAGGACCATAAAATATAACCCTGAGACGGCTGTGAGGAAAGAGGAGACCACAGAATCAGTAATTTAGTTATCACAACTGGGTTACAATTGGCTTAATGTTCTCTAGCCCCTCCACAAGAGACATTAGCCGGAAAAGCACATTTGCTTCAGCATTTATTGAGGCCTTGCAAAGGGGAAAAAAACAAGGAGCATAATAAGATGCAGAAGAGCAGCCGTAGCCAGCAAAATCATCTGGAAATGGGCTTGTGCCTGGTTAGAACAACAGCTGAGGATAATAGATAACAATGGCAGATTTTGATTTTATTTCTTTGGATTAACAGATGGGGCCCAGGCAAGCAAGCGCCTGGAAGGTTCTAGAGGAGTTTGTTTCAGTAGCATCTTTCCTTTTCTGAGGCGCTGGCCACCCATGAACTGCCAGTTAGATGTCCTGACAAAACATTCTAATTATTTCAGCCTTTGTTGTATAGCTTTCGGCTTCGAGCAATGAAACTTCCTCCTCTTCTTCAACACTTGAATGCCACAAACATTTGCATGCAGAAACGAGTTACTCAGAGGCAACACTGGACCTGTTAACTCCCATTAGGATGACTCATACCCAGCAAGTCTACATCAAAATGGTTATGGTTATACAATGTTCATCATGTGGTACAAATTAGAGCTTATATGTGGTTTTCCTATGATTGCTTAGTCCGTCTTAATCCTATGACTTTAAAGGAAGACTCTGGAATGAAGTTGGTGAATTAGAATTCTTCAAAAGTTTGATACCATCTCCTGAGGGTTTAATAAGGACTTGAGATTCTTCAAGTGTTAACTATGTGAGCAAAACTAAGGAAGTCCATATGGCGGACATGTGGCCACGACAAGGAAGGTGGATCAAATGAGGACTAATTTCTCAGAAGTGTGGAGGCTCAATTTGGAGTAGGACTGTGTTATACAGAGAGGTTTAAGCTTTTCTCCTTTGTGCCATTTTCTGAACTGAAAGGGACCAAGAGAGGCTCTTTTTGATCCACTGGGGAAACTTATGTGTGCTGATGGGCTACATGTAAATTTCCTGAACAGGGCAAATAGCAGCTCCCCAGGGTGGAAAACAGTGCCATGGGGAAGTCTTAAGGCCATTCTCCCCATGTACTATGGCCCTGATACTACTTGGGATAAAACACCTCTAGAACTCTGGGCATGTGCCTACTGACAAGTTCATCACCTGATAATAGGCTTACAAGTTGCCTGCTGGTGGCAGGTAATCTCCTGGGAGTTTGCCTCATTGCCCGGAAGGTGGCAAACCTGCTGGTGATCGCCTGCTGCAGGCAGGCAACCTGGGAAAGTGAGCACTGGGCGTGCTTCTGCTGTGACATGACATCATTATTTCCCAAAGTGATGTAATTGCGCTGGCTGTGGGCATGTTCCTGTGCTTTGCCTGGCCAACTTAGACCCCATGCAGGCTGAACTGGTTCTGTGCAAAGCATGTCCATGACTGGTGTGATGTCACTTCCCAGAAATGACATCACTTGGAGGGTGGACTATAGGGCATTGTATCCCATTGAGGTCCCTGCCGTCTCAAGCTTCCACACCCAAATCTTCAGGAATTTTCCAATACAGAGTTGGCAGCCCTATCACAGAAGCAGGTTTAGAATGATAGGAAACAAATGAAATCAAGGATGTAATTGAAATTTGCCATGCCTCCCCCCCCCCAAACCCTCAGGCGATGAAGGAAATGGCTCAGAAATAGTATTGCGTTCTTAACCAAATAGAAGCCTCAGTCATGCAAATCTTAAAATTGCAATTGTTTATTGCGTTGTAAGAATGGATAGATTGGAGTATCCCGTAATTTGCTTCAAGTATAATAGTGTATTTTGTCAATAAAAAAATAAATAAACGAACAGCCATTTTCTCTAGGGGAACTGTTCCATTCGGCCTCGAGATGAGTTGTAATTCCGAGAGATCTCCAGCCACCGATTAATTGTTGGTCTGCAGTAGAACAGCAAAATTTGCGTCCAGGGGCACCTCAGACACCAACAAGATTTTCAGAGTGTAAGCTGAAGAAGGGGGCGCTGACTCTCGAAAGCTTACACCCTGAACATCTTGTTGGGCTCTCAGGTGTCGCTGGACACAAATCCCGCTGTTCACCTGGAGACTAGCAACTTTGTCTGCCAGACGCTATTTTCCCCCAAGCGCAGCTTTGGGCGGGAAAACAGCGAGGCGAAAAATCCCCTCACGCCCCAGACAGCCGTTACAAACCCCTCCCCGTTAATAATCGATGGCGACGTAAGAGTTCTTAGACGGCAGAGGGAGGGGGGAAGGAAAGAACGGTCACACGACAACTCCCCAATGGGTTTCGTCATCCTCTGCGCTGCGCGCACAGAGAGGGGAGTGGCGCTAGAACGTCACGTGGTAGGGGCGTCGCGCGGGGGCAGGAGAGATCATATCACGTGGCTAGGAAGGGCGGGGAGGAAGGAAACCCGCCCCTCCCACGGGCGTCATTCTCCCCGTCACGTGACCCTGGCGGCCCCGGAAAGCTCTGAGGCGGAGCAGAAGGGGGCTCCGTTGGCCGCCATTTTCCTGCGGCCGCCCGCTGGACGTGTGAGGCTCCGGCCGGGGCAGGCGAGCGGCGGAAGCGGCTGGGCGCGGAGGAGGAAGAGGAGGGAAGGGCCCTTCCCGGGTGACCGGCCCGGCTCTTCCGGAGGGCGGAACGCCGGGGCTCGGCGGCGGTGTGGGGTCCAGCCGGGGCCGCCCTCTCCTCGCCTGCTCTTTCCATTCCGCTCGGTCAGCGTCGGCGGCTCTCGGAGACGGGCGTCATGTCTGGGCAGAGCCTGACGGACCGCATCACGGCGGCGCAGCACAGCGTGACCGGCTCGGCCGTCTCCAAGACCGTCTGCAAGGCCACCACGCACGAGGTGATGGGCCCCAAGAAGAAGCACCTGGACTGTGAGTTTCCCACCGCTCGCGTCTCCCATTTTCTCTGGGCAGCCTTCCCTTGCTCTTCTCCATTCAGACGTTACAGGGAAACGCGCATGCACACTCGTGTACGTTGCAGCTCTGTTCGCTTTACATGCACGATTGATTTGTAAATTCCTTGAGTCGATTTTCTCCTTATAGTTCCCGTACGCACAGCTGAATGTGTATTTGAAGCCCAGTTTTATTTTTACGCCTGCTTGTGTTGTGTCTAGCGCAAAGAGGGGTTTGTGTGGGGTGTAATTTACGTGTAATGTGAATGGTTTCAAGCGGGAAGCTCTGTTTGTTTGTAGTAGAAGGGCAAGATTTGAATCCAGTAGCACGTTAGAGAACAACTAAGTTTTCAGGGCATGAGCTTTCCAGAATTAAAGCTCCCTTTTTCAGATAAAACAAAGTAGAAGTATGTATCTTTGTGTGTCTAATTGTATCCGGAAAAAGGAGCTTTGACTGTCAAAAGTTCATACCCTGGAAACCTAGTTGGTCTTTAAGGTCTTCCTGGTGGACCTGAATCTTGTTCTTCTACATGTGAACAGGGCACTGATTTTTTAATGTGTGTAGTATGCATGTTGATGGTGTGATTTAGCAGAAGGCAGCTTCATGTGTGTTTAAGAATGTTGTGGAACCCTTAATAATCTGAACAAGTGGCTTTTAGTCTGCAGTGGCATATGCCGGAATAGAAGAACTTTACACTGAAACTTGCTTCCTCTACCTTCTGGAAGATTTTTCCCCCCAGCCTCTTTGGACTCAGGCCCACTCTCTAGTTCCTGAAAGATTATACCTCAGTTGTTTAGATAGTCTTTAAGGCTGTGAGCTTAAGAACATTTTCCTGGATACAAGCCCCATTGAATAAATGAGATTTACTTCTGAGTAGACCTTAAGAGTGTTCCCTAAACTGCAAATGACTATGACTTCTCTGTTTTCTTTTTCCTCTTTTTAGACCCTGTCCAAAGTCTTAGCATGAATTTTCACTGCCTTTTACCCTTTATGTTTGAATTGCTCTTCTTTTTATGTTTCTTTTTTTAAAAAAACTTATGTATTCGCCTGCATCTTCTGCCATGCTAACTATTGCAACATGATGGCTTCATTGCGCAGGATCTTTTTAAATTATATAAATAAATCATAATTATTTAACGAGTATTTGGACAGCACTGTCGAAGGAGTAAAATATAATTTAATCACATATGGCAGGAGTGTGTGCTTTTGTCAAACTTCCTATCGAGAGCAGAAACTGGTTGATTGCAGAGTTTTTGATTTTCAAACTCCGTTCTAATTCACAGAGCAAGTTTTTGGTTCTCTTAGTTGCTGAGGACATCTCCAAATAATTGTACAATGTCTGGTGGAAGGCCAGCAATTAGAAAACACTTGGAGACTTTTAGTGTCTCACATTCTGCTTGTTTTTATGGTTGTGTTCCTTTCCTGTGCATCCTCCATCCCACTCCTACAAGTGATCTGATCTCACTTTCTTTTTCCTCCTTCTCTATCCCTTTATCATCCAATTCTTTTGAAAAATCCCAATACCTTCAAAGTCTTGAGTGAGACTCTTTTGGGAAAAAAACCCCCACCTATTTGGGTTACAGTACTTAGGTTTCCTTGACAGAGTTTTTTAACGTTTAAAGAATAAATAGCTATGATTATTATAGACATTAAAGGATAGTGGGCTGTCTTGGAGAATTTCTAGAAAAATTGTCTAGTTAACATGGTCTTGTGTTGGATTAAGAACATTCATTTTTCTGCAGAATTGAGGAGCCGTTGAATGGATGTAGGTTGAACATTTTCTGTACAAACCTTCCCACTCCAAGTAGAGAAAAATGCTGTTTCTGCTTTCAAGACTAGTCAGCTGCTGGAGCATTCCTGCTAATTTCCTCTATCTGTTGGTCTTTGGAAGTGCTGCGTTCCACTTTAGCGGTTTTGCAGTGGTGGGGAACTTGTATTTGTTTCTGACTTAGTGTGTGCAGCTGCGTGGGTGGGTGTTAAGGGTTGTAGGCCATAACTTGGCTTGATATATCAGTTATGCTTGTACTTAGAGTCTAACTGAGTATGGAATCTCTCAGGAGTCTTCTCTCTGGTCCTCAGGTCGCGAGAAGCATAGTGTAGACTTCTGTAGTGTATTGCTTGGCTAGCTTCTTTGAGTAATCTGATGGGAGTACATGCTGTTGGCTGCTAAACTAAATATGAAGTTGTCCTCTGCTGGTGATAGAAAGACTGTGGGAAATCGTTTGAGAGGTTTTGCTTTCTAGCAGGAAGTAGAAATAGCCTTCCCTTCCAGCTTTTATTCTTAGTTTTTTTATTGCTACTGCTCATTATTGATAGAAATGACTGTTCAAATGTTAGGGAAATCTTGATTCTTCCTTGCCATGTGGCTTATTTTAATGTAGCATTTACCTGGATGAGAACTGTATGCCCTGCAGAAGCTTGTCTGATCAACTTGCTTTATTAAAATGCAGTGTACTGTCACCATTCCTGTTAAGTTTGCGAGGGGCGGGGGGAGAAACCGAGACATTTACTTAATGCTACAAAAGGTCAGCTTGACACAGATGGGCAAGCTAGATCTCTTGCAGCCAAATAATCTTTTCAAAACTGTGGGATCGTAGGGCTCAAAAAGAAACATCTGGTCTATAAATTCTGTAGTACACACTTCAAACATCTAACTTTCTACTGTTCTCCCTGCATTTCATCTACACACTCTGTGAGCAGCATGGGGGTGTTAAATGGCTAATCCTTCAATTGACAACATTCACTCAGTGCTGGAAGTACTGAATGCTTTCTCTCATATGCTTCACTGTCTATGGAATCCTGGTCTCTATGGAATCCCTATGTTGCAGTCTTTTATAATTCCATGCAACCCATTTTCCTCCCTCTCCAGCTCTGAACACCTTATCGTTAAGTCGTAGAATAAAAAGTACTGCGTGTGCAGAGAATGCTTGGATTGCCTTGTGTCTCTGTTATAATTGCTTTGTGGCTTGGGATGGAGGAGAAAAGATCTAATTTTGGAGGGGAGCAAATATCTTGCCGAGAGAGTCTGGCAAAGACAATTGCTCTGGCAGGCTTATTGCTGCTGCTTTCGCGGGGCTTCTTGCAACTTGGGCCAGGCCTGAATTGTATAATTTGGATGCTGCTGTAGAAGTCTGGAAGGATTGTATAACTTGAGACCTCACACATTTTGTACCACTTAAGTTACAACATACTGAATTTTGGCAGTGAAGTTTTCAGACTGACAGCTTTTTTTTTTTTTTTGCTTGCTAGCTTTGATGTACCTTTCCTAGAAGACATGTAAGCTTATAAAAGCTAAGGCATGGCTCTGGCTATCAGTTTGGGGTAGCTTATTAATATTTCAGGTGCAGGCATCATTCAAAATGGTGTCTGTGCAGAAGAATGTCTCAGAAAGGCAACGCCTCTAAAGAGACTAAGAGGCGAGTAGTGTCACCAAAACGGCAAATGCAACCATCAGGACAGAATTATGAAAAGGCCTGAATCCTAAAGTTTTTTTCACCATATCGGTCGAGGGTAGTCAGCTTCAATGCAGTATTGCACATCCCCATGTAAAATAATGACTATCAGAAAATTTTACAGTTAACATTGAAGTGTAAGGCAAGAGTGCCTTGTTTGTATTCTTTAAGTACAACATGAAAAAGCAAAACTATTTACATTCTGTGGTAGCTTATCTCAAGGTAAAAGCATTCAGAGGAAACACACTTTCCTGAAATTGTAGTTGAATGTTGGTGGGCTTGACTCTTGACAATGGAAGAAAGGTAACTTTGGTGTTGGGATGATACGTTCAGGCATACTGAAAAGCACAGCTGGCTAGGAAGGAAGTTGCTGAGGTGTAATTATCTCCTCTTACGAGATCTGCTACCCTAACGAAATCTCTAGGCTTGGCAGTCTGCAGCTAGCTTCCTTGGCATAAAATGTGAGTCAAAACATTGTTTTACTTTTAAAGAATAAAAAGAATAAAAGTACCGTGCCTACTGTTGCACTATCTGTACTATAGGGGAGCCAAAGAAAGTCATCTTCTATTGGCAGTTGCAAAAACAAATGCTTTCCAACTCTTCTCCCCTGAATTTTTTGCTTGATTTAATACATTATTACTGTGTATCTGTTTTAAGCTCTATAGAATACCTATATGTTGTTGTCATTTATTTATTTATTTATAGACCGCCTTTCTTACTGAGATCCAAGGCAGATTACATAGTGCAAGTGAAAATACACTGTAATCAACATTCACTGAGCAGAGTACAATAATGAACAACAGTTAGGATATTTAGTGAAAAGAATAGTTTGAAAAACAAGCAATGGAACCAAGTAGAAATGAAATCTTTCTGAAGCAAAACAAACTTAATTTACATTGCATGTTTAGCAATGTGGAGAACTCCTTAGTAGGCATATGTCTATATCAGCAGACAAGACCCAATATAGTAACTAGCATACCACCAGTGCACCTCTCCAAGCTACTTCTTATGACCCAGCCCTATAATCTGGGTAGAAAGCCCTCCTGAACAATTCAGTTTTGCATAGTTTGCAAAAAGCTTGAGAGTGTGGGAGTATTCCTGACTTCCTCAGGCAGGCTGTTCTGTAAGGTAGGGGCTACATGTATAGTATAGGAATGTGTAATAGGGGTAAAATCTGATTTGGAGTCAGGTTATATGTCATTTTTAAAATCTTGAGTATCACAACAAATGTAAGTAATGGAAGGACATCCTTTTAATGGACTTCTCCATTGGCTTCATTTGGAAACGTATTTGCAGATGTGCCTCTGTTCCCCCAGCTGCTTTCACTAATAGTTCAGCTTGGGCAACCATGGCCACAAGTCATTCTTAAAGCCAGTAAGATGATGCAGTGATTAGCAGAAAGTGGGCGCGTGTGTGGAGCAGTCCTGTTGGGTGATTCCATTTGGAAGCCTTCTGGTTGTGTGGATCTGTGGATTCTGAGTTATACTGCCCCTCGCAGTACCAGTCCCTCCTGTTGTCTGGAAAATGGAAGCAAGACAGGTGTTAGAATAACTGTGGGACTGGAAGGCTTCTGTTGGCTCTCAGACGTCAGAAATAATTATTTGGTTTAGAGCATTGCTGGCATCTCTGAATGGAACAGCTTTAAGGTTGGATTGTCATTTGTAAAGTTCACTGAACTTAACTAGTACTACTGCAGATCTTAATCACAATACTTGGTTTCAGTCAAACTGGTGTCTGCATCCCTTTGCAAAAGGCAGTATTTCCCAATGGAAGGAGAATGAATGTGGATCAGGTTGTGGAAAGAGGTGTTTGGGTTCAACTTGAGCTGTGGACTAGTTGGTACTGAGTAAGTCACTATCATCCTCAGTTTCCCATCTGAATAGTAGGAATGATAATGAGGGAATACTTAACAGAAATCATTTTGTAGATCCAGTGTGGCCATGATGGCTTATAAGCCACAGCCTGTGCAATCAAGACTTTTCTTCCCTGCACTCAAAGAGGTTAAAAAAGAGTAGGCAAGCTTGTTATGTGCTTACATGCTGTCAAGTCTCAACCTACTTAAACAACCCCAACACGAGTCTTTCAAGGCAAATGAAAAACAGAGGGGCAGACATGTTATTCCGTAGCAAAATTCAAAAACCACGAAATACCATTGTTAAGACGTATTAAGTGGTTGTTGGTTTTGTAAGGCCTTATGTACCAAGCAGAAATAATGTGTATATCTTTCTTCCCGCATGAGTGCTTAAAAACTAAATATTTCCTTTTCTGTTTGCAGTTGTCAGGCTCTTCGAGGTTTCCTTTTAATGATATTTCACCTTAGTTTACCTTAGCTTTTCTAGCCTGATAGCAGGAAAGCTCAAATGCAGAGTGAACTTGGATATTAGGAATAAGTTACCCAGTATAAAAAATATTTCACCTGTACAGTGTTGTGTACCGGAAATATAATTTGAAATTCAGAGTTTGTGTCAAAGAACTAGAACTTTTGAATATCACTTTTCAGGCGATGGAGGTAAATGCTATAGTTTTAAAGTAACATTATGTGCCCTTGGCTGTAGGTTCCACATGGATGGATTTTATGCATAAATGTTTTCGCTCACTTGAGTCATCCTATTAATGGGGAACGGATGGGGCACTTTGGAGCCAGCCCACCGTTTGCGGTATGGGCAATGCTAAGGACTTCATTTATGTAGTAACTGCCTACTTGGCTTAAGATGTTAAAAAGGTTTTTTTCCGAACAAAGTTGCAATTAGAATTTCAGCAAGAAATAGAGATCACTTCTTAATCAGTTGACTGCCAGATTACTTTTTGTAGACTTTTATCTTCTACCCACTTTTGCAAAGTCTAGAATATTGATTCTGTGGTAATTGTGTGGCAGTAAATTGCCAGTGACATGATCATACCACAGTTACACTAACAAATTTAAGGCTCACTACCTGAAAAATAGTGGAAATAATTGGGAGTTACTAGCCCTCTTTAGTGAGTTGACTGTTGAATAGCAGATGCCTTAACAATAGAACATTTTCCTGTTCATGTAGTTTGTTGGCCTTTGTCTGCCAACTCCTGAGAATTGATTAGTAATCTTAATATCCCAAGCAGGAACCACCTTAATAGTCAAAATCTTCGATTAACCAGGCTGTGTGTACATAATCCCATTTCTCAAGATCTGTTTTCTGAATGGTCTCCATAACCAATATATCAAAGAAGATAAATCAGCTACAGTTTTGTTGCCACCCACTTCAGAAGATCAAATTCCACATTGTTAGCCACTTCACATTAGGGGCAGAGGGCATGGAGCAGGCTCTCCAAGAAGAAACTTACTGTGTAGGTAAATTCATGTGAGAATGAGTGACGTATCCTGGGCCCAGACCATGGAGATCAATAGCCCTTAACACTGTGCTTGGAAATCTGTTGGGTGCCAGTGAAGTACAGTAAATGCCTTTATCCTGGAGCTCATGGGAAGTTGCCAGCCCCGACCCAACCAAACTGCACCCTTTGGGGAGCACTGCGGCAAGAGCTCCCAAGCCTGCTTGGGCCTTTCCACCTGAGCCACGAGGCCATCTTACACCGCAGATCAGCTGCCCTTCTGGTAGTGCGTACTTCCAGTAGCTCAAGATAAGCAGAGAGGGAAAGAGGCGCCTGGAGAAGATGTCAATAACAGCCGGAAGCATCAAGCTGGCTGCCAGTAGAGGCAGAAGTAGGGTTGTCCAAAGATGGATGTGTATAGTGACTGGTGAGGTGTCTTGTGGGCATTGCTAGTTAACTGAGGTGTAATGTTTTGCCATGTAAATAGCTTGAATTTTATTTCTGTGGGGTTTTGAATATATATTTGCTGTGGTTAGAGGTGCAGGCCTCTGTGAAAAGTAGGGAGCTGGATGAGTGAGTGAGGTGTGTGGTGATGCGATGGCAGCTGCACCCTACGAGCAGAGTGAAGTGCAGTTTTAAGTTGAATCTCGCAGGAAAGATTTAGTCAGTCGGTGTACATCTCAGAGGTTATTCTGTCTAGTTCAGTCAGTCTGTGTGGAAGTCTGAGCATTCTGCTTTGTGGCTGACCTCAGCCTAAGTGGCAGCAGAGGGAAAGTCTAATTCAGTCAGGCAGTCTGTGTGGAAGCCTGAGAGAGTCATTGTCTGTGTGGGTGAGTGAAGAACTGTATGGAAGATTAGTCTTTGTGACTGGGTCTGTGAATATATCTTTAAAAGAGTGTATTTGAAACCTGCTTATGAACCTTTTCTGAAACCAATACTCTTACCAATACTCAGCAGCCATCACACATAACATACTTAAAGAAAAATTCTATTTCTGTTTCATCTGGAATATAGGATCTCTTTTTTTCATCTCCCAGCCACCTCCCAGTGCTGACTGTTGTGCCATGCTACCATCTATAACTAAGTTTTTCTATAACGCCAGCTAAACTGAAGAGGTCTAGGCCGAAAGCCTTTGGTGGCAGTAAAAACCTTTTGGGAACTCTGAGGAAGTCAGAGAGGCAGCAATATTTAGGCCCCACACAGGAGGTAAAATGCCACAGGTGGTATTATCTATGGGATTCGGACCCCATAGGGAAGGTGTTCTCCAGGTAAAAGAACCTTGGTAAAATAGAGATCACCTGAAGGTATGTATGTGTGTGGGGATGAAGTAGAAGGGGTTTGGGGTGTGACCAGGGCCCTTGCTGAGGTAGAAGTTTAAAATAATATAAGGAGGATCTGTAGTAAAGGTCCAAGGCAGGTTAAACAAAAATGCTAGATAAGCGTTCTGGATAATCGGGTGCCAGACAAAAGCTTTTATTGTAGTTAGTGTATTGTATTCTAAGCATCCTGCCCCAGTCAGTGCACTGACAACTGCATTCTGAAGTGGTTGTCATTTTCAGCCTCTCTTCAAAGTATGTTACAGTGCTGTGTATTGTGAACTCCTTGTTGGAGAGCTAAACATGGTGGTCCCTTTCAGATAATTCAAAAGCTGGTAATTCTCAATGTGATAGGAAGAAAATCTCAGACTATGAGAAGTTAGGAAATAAAATGCCCAATACAGTAATCAGGTCTAATTATTCAAGTAAGAAGTTAGAACCAGTGTTGTTCTAGAATTGTTTTTTCTTAAGATACGTGGAGAGATTAATGTCATGGTTCTGATGAATATGACTAAGAGCAGAGTGGGGTCACGGAAAAAGGTAAATGAGATAGTTATATCTGCTCCCTCTTCAAGACAAGGCTTTAATGTGTTTAACTTCATCAGTGTGGGGCCATGGCTCAGTAGTGGAGCATCTGCTTAACATGCAGAAGGACCGAGGTTCAATCCGCAGCACCTCCAGTTAAAAGGATCGCGATTTAGATGTGGAAGTCACTGACCCAAAACTCTAGAGAGAGCTGCTGACAGTCTGAGTAGACAGTACTGACCTTATCGGCCAGGGCTGTGGTTCAGTAAAAAGCAGTGCCACATGTTCTGGGTTTATCTGTTCTACATGAACTTTAATCCCATACGCACTTTCAGCTCCTGTAGAGATATCATGTAGTTGCAGTAAATCACAAGAATTCTCTGGAGAAGCTTTTTTTTTTCAATTCTCTTTTAAGTTCAAATCTTTTCCCCAGAGTTCATTAGGCTGTTCCATTTCTCATACAGGTTTTCTGAGCCTTCAGTTTTGTAACCGTGTTCCGCTGTCAAATGCTCTTTAACAATTCCCCATGCTTATTTCCCAAGCTTCCTTGTTTCCCACTCTCTAGATTTCGATTCCAGCACTGAAGTGTGTTCTGACACTGGGTTGGATCCCAACCACATTTTGTGCAGGCAGAAGATAGTCCTGCGTCTGAGAAAGGAGTGTCAGTTTTGTTTTGCTGATTTCCTATTCCCAGTTTAGATCCCCCACCCACCCTTTGCCCCCATATGTCGCACCTGGGCAGTGTACTATACATGGGGGCATGGATTTGTAGGGCATATCAGTCGGCAGTGGGACGGTGCAGATGGGAAGCCTTGCTTACTCAAATTTGCTTTACTCATCCTACATCGTGTCTGCATCAATATTTGTTCCTTACCAATCTTTAATATTTCCCTGTTTCCTTCAAAGTCCTTCTTAAATTGTAATCCTTTTTTGTTACTTGCCAGTGTTACAAAATTTCTTTTAAGTTAATATACTTCGGTAGTGAAATTTAAGACAAATAGGTCATTTGTTTTCCTTTTTAGTGTTTTTATCCACAGTTGTTTTTAACTTTGATCTCTCAGATCTTTCATGTGCGTTGGAAACATATCTGGTTCTGTTTATAACCATAATGGATTGAGTCTTTATATTGATCACCTTTAAATAAAATTGATTGCTCTATCCTGAACTAAGCCATTAATATTAAGCCAAATGCTAACATTAACTGGAGCAGTAGACTAGAACCTAGCTGCCAGTTACTTACGTTAACTAATTGTAAGAAAATTCCTTAAACAATTATAAAACAGTTTGTTATAAAAGATGCCTCCATTCACGATTTTGGTAATCAGCTAACAGCAGTTCCCATTACCAACTGGGTAACATTAGTTTTCACTGATAACTGCTTAAGTGGAGAATAAAGCAAGCAGTGTTGGTGAGAAGGTGCAGAAGGCGCGCGATCCAGCAACCTGATTGAAAACAACAAGCAGTTCTGGGTCTGGTCAGCGACAGGGTCAGCGGCTTCCTGGAAATCCTGTCTAAATTGTCTTGAGTTCTATGATGGAAGAAAAGAGGTCCCTGTTAACTTATTTCTGTCCCAACTTCCCATGCAAAAAACCCAAGGCCATAAAAAACATTAAAATTCGCTCCAGTATAGGCAAACGGAACAGATGACAGATTCAATAATTTCTTTAAAAAAAATCTTTCCTGCCTTCCCCCAAGCAACCCCTTGCAACCCACGAAAGTCAGGGAGCGTTGTGGAATCTATGGGGCAAGGAGGAACTGGAGGGGGGGGGGAACTGGGCAAGACTGCCCCAGCAGTGCTCAGAAGAGGGAGGTGAGGGCAAGGAGTTGGTTGTCAAATACAGCATATTGTCAGTTTTGTGCGTTGGTTAGCCTTAATATGATCATCGGTGGCCTTTCCCAAAGACTATGTGCATTTCATGCCGTTTGAGCGTTTCGTGACAAATAGGCGTGTTCATTCTTGTAGATTCAAAGACTCTTTTAGTTACTTTGCTTTACAGATGGCCTCACTTGTGTGCTCCTTATTTGATTTCTTACATAGTCTGTGGCATGCACAAGAACATAACAAAGTTTAGTGTATCGTTGTTGAAAAACTGGGGCAGTTCTGCGCCCTGATCAGTGTTCAGAACTCTGCATCAGGGAGTATTTAGCCTTGCATTGGCTTCTCAGCAAAAATTTATAACTGGGAGTAGCCTGTTCCAGCACTAGAACCATTTGGATATAAGGCTCATGGGCCCTGCCAAAGCTACGTATTGTACGGCTTCATTTATGGGGCATAAGGCAGGCGCTGTGTGAGAGCGATCTTGATGATTCTTGCAAGAATACTGTTCCTTATCTCACTCCCCCATGGCAGGTCAGAGGGAGTAACTCACTTAAGGTCACTATTGAGTTCATGGTTGGAGATATTGGGGACTTCCTAATTTTTTCTCAGCTGCTATACTGAATATGTACGATGTGAAACAATCCAGTACACTGAAATGTCTGTTAAGCTTGTAATTGTTTAACTTTGGACTGCCTTCTAGTAAGTTGACTTCGTGCTTTGCTGAGCTGGCTTAACTTATGCCCTAGAGCTCGGTTAAGTTTTCAGTCTGAACAGCCAACCTTTACAGGGCTTTGGTATAAAACAGTTGGTCCTTGTTACAAAATCATACTATTGCATACAAAGACTTCTGATCTTCTACAAAATGTGCTGCAGTTCTAATTTGGGAGCTTTTTTTGGGCAAAGTACTCCCGGGACAAGGAAAATTTAGGTATTTCAGCTATTAAACTTGTATTTTTACATATTCAGGTCAGTGCTGGCCAAATCGGCTCATAAGCATTCTGCTCAGTTAGCATCCAGACTGCAAACTGTACATGTTGCCGTGAAGCTTTAGTGTTGATGTCACACATAGATAATCATGGTTAAAATGTGTACTGCAGTATGAATTCAAATCCCTGTCTTAATTACATGAAAAACAAGAATCTCCCTTGGATGTTCTTTTGTTACTAAATGGTGACTTTTAGATCAGTGACAGCGTCTTAGAAAACTGAAATTTCCCAACTGCTTTCTGAGCTATGCCTTTTCAGATTTGTATCCGTTATGTGTTTGATGTAGAAAGTAGTATGGTGTTGCTGACACATGTGTATCACACTGTCGCTGATCTAAATTGCTGTTCGTCATAGTGTCTTTTGTACTGTCCCACATGGGAACTGCATATGTGCAAGCTTGCACATGCACAGTTCCCAAGTGTGCCTGCACAGAAGAACACTCGATGAGCAACTGTTACAGGTAGATGCGACCCTGTTTTTCTCTATCTCATTGGACAGCTGTCCCATTCGGCTCTTAATGCCCAGCCATGACTTGAAGATAGAGCAACTTCCATACCTCAAATTACTAAGTAACTTGTGAATATTAACCTACCATCAGAAATCCTTGTACATTGTAAAAACACACACGCACACGTTTTCTTTGGGGTATATTTATACCCCTTGCCAAAGTCCAGTTATTTGAAAAACAAATGTTTTTAACTTAAGGCTTTAGATAAAGCATCTAAGAACATGTAAAATTAATATTTTCTAACATTATTGTAACTTGGGGTGTATTTTCTCTTCCAAGAACATAGCTGATATTAGGTAAATATTTATCAAGAAGGGCAGTGAGTTTGTCATGAAGGGCTGTCTCTCTCCGGTACATCTTAGAAGGCTTTCCTGGAGCAGTGTTTTGTGGGGGGGAAATGTCAAGAGGTATTTTTCATTACCCAATACATGGGCTGGCGTGAAAAACTATCCCACGGGCAAAACACACAGGTTTCTGGGATTGTTCTAGCAGAGGTGGGTTTTTTTCCCGGAAGAAAACTGTAAGTGGTAACTGGATGTACTTTGGGGGGCATTTATTTACTATTATACAGGTGACAGTCTCTTAAGAGGAAAAGTTTCCATAGCCAGTTTTCTCTGCCTTCTACTATTTTAGCAAAATGCACTTGGGGTAGAAAATTCACTCCAGGTTGTATTTGAGGGTTTCATAAACTATGTATATATTGTGGAAAACTTTCTGACTTAAGCAAACCATGTGAATTCATACTTATAATGTGCTATTAATTACAAATTCCTGACTGTCCAGTTTGATAAATCAATGGACAGTACAGACTCAGCACAGTTCTTATTCATTAATTCAGATCTTTCTGTAGAAGAAAACATGCTTTTCTGTAAACCAGCTGTCTGATTTCACCCACACACACACACATATCTATATCTATATGGCTGAAGGTTTTTACCTGCAAAGTCCTCTCCCTTCTGGATAGTATTGGGGTGAATGTTTCTAGCACCTTTTGCCAAATAGTTTGCTGGAATTGGCAAGTAGATGGGAACAAGTTGGTCTACTTGGCAGCTGTCTCATGTAACGTGCCTACACATCACAAGGAAGATACTTGATGTAACTCTTATTGGAAAATAGTAACATGATTTTCAAGTATGTCATACTATATTGGCTAATTATAATTACTGTTTGGAAAAGCGGCCGCACCAATTGCAGCACAGAGGCCTGTGCAATCGAAATAGAGAGTTTTCCTGCCTGTCTTGATGCTGCTCTCTTTGGTGCTCTCTGAGTCAGTCCAGGGACTTTGTATGAGCTCTCTTCTTTGAGGTTTTCAAGATAAGATTCTGTATTTTGGGAGCAGGGCTGTGATCCCTCAGTGTATTCTAGTTTGAATGAGCGGATTCCATTCATGGGTTTTAGGAAGCCAAGGTTCAAATGACTAGGCAAAATGTGTTTCAAAGTTTCTCATATCTGAAGTGGAAATTTGAACAAATAAATTGATCGTAATGTGCATTGTAGTTTTGCAATATCTAGTACTGACTCTTATCGCTCGTTATTTTTATAATACAATTTTATCAACCCATAAAAGCCCTAATACAAAGCCTATAACAACGTCTAAGGGCACTGAGGTCCTGTGTATTCTTTCTGGAAGCAACCCCTGTATTCCCAGGGAAGCCGCCCAAAACTTGAGCAGAAAGTTGGTGAAAGATTTGCTGGTGGAAGTTTCATTGGGAGTTGGAGCAGGAAAGTTTCCCTACGTGCTTAAAGAAGCTCCTTAGGATAGTAATCTTAATTCTTTGACCATTTTTTAAAATTCGGAGAGTGCTGATGGAGAACTCCTTTACAACAAAATAGCTTGTCCAACATCCTCACATGTTCTCCCATGTAACTGCTGTGTATTATAATGCAGTCTTGTATTACTTCCAACCCCCCCCCCCCCTTTTGCACATTATATAAAGATGATAGCAAAAACTCCTTAAGTGTACAACTTGTGTCATTGGGTGTGTAACACAGGGTAAGCAACAATATGTAGGGCATGGCAAATAACAAACATGGGGATGGCTTTGATTTTGTTAATCTTACTGAGGGAAAGCTGTAAATACACCCACATTATGTAATCCAGTTCCTTGTTTCGTCACCCACAGATTTTTTCAATCCATTGATTACTTTTCACCTGTATGCCACTCTAATGTCAGTACAAATCTGTTTTCTTTTAACCATGGATCTGTATATTTCATCCTCTGCTTCAGTTTTTAGTGGTTTTTGAAATGTTTATGCCAAAAGCAAAATAATTCTAAGTAACTTTGTACATATAGTGTAGAGCTATGAACAAATAATACATTATGTCCGTAAGACAGTAATAGTCAGTAATAATTCAGTAGGGGGAGTGATGTTCATCTGTTGTAGCAAAGCAAAACAGAAGTCCAGCGGCACCTTAAGGATTAATGACACTTCTTCCAGCTTGAGCTTTCATGAGTCACAGCTTGCTTCCTCACGTGCAATGGAAAGAATAAAAATGGAGATGAGTGAATGAATCTCTTGGCTCTTCAGACTTCTTCTAGTAGGGCCTTGTTGTGTGGAAGGGGGTGGCAAGAGGGTGTGGACTGGCGAAAGATTTGTATGTCTAGACTTTCATGCTTAAAGACAGCTTTAGATGGGAACAACTAGCTGTTTAACCATTCATTTAGCTTCTGAGGTTTCCTTTTGCCTTTCGCATCACTTAATAGAGAAGACAAACCAGTAACATTAAAAGTTCATTCTGCCTAACTTTATCCCTTTCTCCTTTGCACATAAATTTGAATGCACTTTGGTTTTCCTTTCAAACCAGTTCAGCTAGGCAGTAGACTAGAAAAACTGAACATTGCAGGGCAAGAGAAACATTGCTTGAAAGACAGCATCAAACCCTGTTGTTTTAGTTTACATATGGGGGAGTTACTCCCTTGTATCACTTGATCAGGAGTATTAATGAGGCATGTCTAGTCTGGCAGGCCCGTGATTGATAAACAACATGTTGACGAACAACTGTAAAGTTGAGTGGAGTTTCTCCAGTCTGATCATTCCTGATCTTTAGCAGTCAGCTTATGATTGTGTAGCACACTTAATGCTATTATTATAAGGATATTATAGAAGGATCTTGAGTAAAGAAATGAGCGGGCATCTAAGTTATAGTTGTATTATAGTGAACAATTATAGTTACGTGGCTGACAACTGAGGGTCTTGGGCCATAAGTGTGTACACATTTAAGGGTAAATCCCATTGAACTCAATGGGACTGACTTCTGAGTGCTTGCCTGGGATTGAAATGAGAGCGCGTTTGCAGCATTAACATTCAGTGAGATGAACCTTCAGTTTGCCATGCTTCTCAATGCTTGTTTCTTGTACACAATTTTCTTTCTGTTTGCGTACCTTCTGTACTGTAATATCCTGTGAACATCTTGGTAGTAACTTCATTCCCAAGAAAACGTTGGCTTTTTTTTTTTGTCAGCCTGAGGTCATTTACCCCAAACTATTTAGCTGCAGCAAGCATTTGTTCAGTGAGATTTAAGCTTAATAGACGCTTTCACCATTGACCCTTGGCTACAGGATATCTGAAAGCATGACAAGAATTTGTTCCTTGTAGAAAAGGGCACGCATTTTGAAAAGCAGCAAATGAGTAACATGGGAAAACTCACTCAGTAACTGACATGGTGTATACTGGCAGTGTATCCCCAGCTTTTCTTTGCCGCTACTTAGAGACCTTATAGCTTTGTAGTTCTGAAGTATGTATCTTGTGTGGTCACATTGCTGGAAAATGTTGTTATAGTCTGATGTAGTTGAACTGATAGTCATCCCCTTAACGACCACAGAAGCAAATTTGTGATATTTTGGGCCTTATGTTTAGAATTCATGGCTTTGTTGAATTCAGTGGGATGGCTTATAAGCCTAAAAGGAGGACTTACTAGATTCATATTTATCTTATAAAGTGGTGCACAGGAATATAATTGAAATGGGCGGAGGAATCCTTTCCTGTGCGGTCACAGATGTGGAAAACATGTGTCTTATAGGATGTACCATCTGAGGCACTTACATGGTCTCAGAATCAGTTTCCACTTTAGAAATAAGTTTGTAATCCTTGTAAGCTCTGGAGATAATAACTTAATACTTGAAAGTAGTAAGAATACTCAAATGATCTGGTAATTTATTGACTAAGAACCCTATGTCTCTTCAGATCTTTATAAACCTATCTCAACTCCCAGGAGTTCAGTCCCTCTAAAGCTTCTTGGTAATAGTGATCGCTGATGGCCCCTCTGAGCCTTAGTTTGGTCAGTGTCTGTAGGACAACAGTGCTTCTGCGTCTTCTGGATTTTGTCTGCCAGGAACCTAAACCCTAAGTAGGCAAGGCAAGGTGAGACTGTAATATGCATTCTAATATACATGTCTGTATCAATTTGATAGAATAAAAACACCACTGTGTTTTAATTCCTGTCAAGGCTCTCAGGGAAGGAAAAAACCCTGTTCTCCCCAATCTCATTCCCTTCTTGAACTACCCACATGATCTTTCTTTTTCCATCCATGTTTTCCTACCCCAGTCTTTTCTCCTCCCTTGCTGGTCTTTCCCATCTCTCTTTCCGTCATTCCCCCCCCCCTTTTTGACACCATTTTGGTTGCTATGCCCAAGGCGTTTGCTTTTTCTTATGCACACATATCCGTGTTACTGGATTTGAGTTTTTTTTAATTCCCAGCTGTGTTTTGTCTTATTTTTCTGCACACATGGGATTCCTCAAGTTTGCAGCAGTGTATATACCGTAACGCTAAATGCTCTACCCTTTCAGTTTTTTATATCTGCATAGCAGGACTGCCCATGGGTTTTAGTTTACAGTGGAAGTGCAACTCTAGCCACAGCAGTAAGAAAATGTACAAGTATATTTTGATATAATTTTTGATGGATATGAAGAACAAACTGCAGTATCAAGTTACCCTGTTCTAGGTTTGGGTCCGAAGTTCACTTGTGCCAGTTGAAGTGGCGGCAGCAAATTTGGCTGATACTTCCAGAAATATTACTTCTAGGTGATACGTGCCCACCTGAACAGCTTGATGTCTTGGGGGAATAAGTAGACCCCCCCCCCCTACATACACATGCTTCCTCCTGACAGAAAATGACATTTAGGATTCTTTCCTTGGTAGATAAAATGGTCCTTCCTCTTGATACAAAACCAACAAGTAAAGTAAAAAACTAATGGCATCCTTTAGCACTATGAACATGTAGCTCTGTGGTTGCTCAGGCAGTTAAATAAACACTTTTCCATGTTGACTAGCCTCTTAATTTTTTGTGTATTGAAAGCAAAAGTAATTACTTCCCGGTTGAGTGCACTAAAGAGGCTTTGGCTATATTTAAATCTATTCCCTTTTCTCTAGGTTTAGAGCAACTTTGAGTTATTTCAAAGGATGAAAAAAGGGTATAAGAGGCTTATAAAGCTGCTGTAACTGCCTCGCTTATCCTCTTCCGTCAAGCACCTATTCAAATCTTTCATGGCAAATACTTGGGCTTCAGTTGACCTCTAGAGCAGATCTTGACAAAGGCGCTGCTCCCTCCTCCTACCTTTGGTCCCTTTTGAGAACCCCAAATGTCTGTGGGTTTCTGTCCTTTCCCATTTCCTTTATAGAACTTCTGCAGTCCCCACAAACCCACGGATAGTGAATATGGGAGAGTGATACTCTTGTGATGCTAATTTTTTCATCCTGTTGCAGCCACCTTGTATGGACCATGTGAATCTGTGTAAATTAGTGAGTTGAGTGTAAGACTTGTTCTCCCTCTGAGGTGGAGGACATCTTGGGTGATTCTCACCGTCCAGTCAGGGAGGCAGGAACTAATTTTCTTCCTCTTCCTATCTGGCATGTGGGAGACCCTCTCTCTTCAGTTCTGTTCCTGCCTCCAGGGAGAGCAGTTCTTCAGCAGACTAGCTCTGCTACTTTCTTATTAAGACTTCAGTTTCATTTTCACTTTCCCGTTCCTACTCCTTTGCTCTTCTCTTCCTTTCATCTTTCCTTTGTCTTTCAAATTCTGTTGACTTAAAACTTTTATCCTTCCTCCCTATCTTTTTGCTGTCCTCTCCTGTCTCTTGCTACTCTCCCTGGCTGACTGACAGGATCATGGCAGCCATTTGGGGCAGCTGCCTACAAGATGGACGCCAGGAATTCTGAGGACAGCTTCCTAGACAACGGAGAGGAACGCTCCCCAGTATTTGCACTGAACGCAATGGGGATTGATGAATCTGGTGCTGATATGCCTCCCAGTTTGTACATGCTCTCAGTAACGAGTTGGCACCAACATGCCTGTGCGGCTTGTTTAGTCTCCCGGCTAGAAGTCGGCCTCAGAGCCACAGAAGAGTTTCAAAAGGCCCATCCCACTGATCGGAAGATGGATGCATCTGCGCGCTCCTGCTCTGCAGCTGGAGTTGGCATGTTACATCAGCCCAGGCTTTTGGTGGGAAAAGACACCATGAAGGGCACAAACTTGCCTGTGTCTTTGAACCTTTTAACTTCCTAAGACTAACCATGAGGGAAGAAATATATAATCTCTGCTGGGCTGAAACCTCTGTTAATAGTGGTGTGGTGTCTGCCTCCTCTCTCCTCCATGGGTGAGGCTGAGGCTCAGTGTAGAACTTCTGCTTTGCTTGCAGAAGGATCCAGGTTTGTTCCCCATTGGCTCCCATTAAAAAGATCAGGTAGATGGTGGAAAAAACTTCTTCCTGAGACTCTGGAGACCTGCTGCCAGTCTGAGTAGACAACACTGACCTTGATGGACCAATGGTCTGAGTCATAGGGAGCTTGTCATGTTTAACAGACAGGGATCCCCACTGAGTAGGGGGATTGCCCTCAGAGAGCATCTGTAATGGCAAGGAGAAGGAAGAATTCCTTCAGATGTGGAGGAGGAGGAAATATCCCTGCCAGAACAGTCAGCCCAGCTGTCTGAATCTGAGGTCTACCAGTATTTACTACCTAGACATTCTCAGCCTTAGGGCTGCAAGAATTACCCTCGGGGGAGGTGGACTCTTAGACAGGGAATACTAATCCAGACCACAGGAAAACAAGAGTCTCTTCCTAGGGAAGGTTCCCCAGAAAAGGTCCTCCCATTTTCAGAATATTTTAGGAGACAGCTCAAGGCTGAGTGGTCTAAACCATCAGCCAATAAGCAGTTCCCTAATGTAGTCCAAAAAAACCCAACCCTGCACTCACTAACTTTCTTTGCTATGAGATGTTGCCGGCACCTGCGATTGACACTCCAGTGGCTACACTTCAGTCATCTGGGCTCTTGGATGAGCAAGGATCAGTCAGAGACATCTTAGACAAGGAGAGAGAGGTCATGCTGAAGAAAGCTCACGAGGCTATGGCCATGACTATAAAGGCTGCAGCCATTGCCTTCAGAGCATCAGGAGTATGGATCAGAAAACTGATCCCACTTCTCCCGTACAACAGTAGATGCCCCCCTTGAAGGGGCAAACAGAATTTTAAAGGCCAATACCTTCAAGGCAGACACCATCCTGGATGCAGTTACTTTTTCTTCCAGGACTATGGTCTCGGCAGCAGTAACAAGTAGGCACCCTTGACTAAGAGCTTGGCCAGCAGTTTTACACTCTAAAAATATCATCCTGGCTTACCACTTTCAGAGAGACAAACTATTTGGGGATACCCTGGGAAAGATCTGGGTTGAGACCCAGGACAAAAGAAAGTGTTACTAAAAAACACTCAATCTGAGAGGTGATCCCTTGGCGCCAAGAGTGTTCACAAAGCTCCTGATCAGCCCCATTGTATATCTTAGAGAGAGTGGTATTCATGTTCATTTGTACCCAGACGATCTGATCAGATCACGTTCAAAAGAAAAATCTCACCACGACACTCAGTTCACCATTTAGTTCCTACAAGCTGGAACACCTGGGTATGATAATCAAAAGAGTGTTGTCTATCCCTCACCAAAGAAGAGGTCAGGAGGACCAAACAGCTGGCCAAGACTGTCATCAGAGTGAAAATCACTTCTCACCACACTACCCAAACTGATGGGTTTGCTAGCGGCCAGCAACAAGGCAATACCTTGTGGTCGTCTACATGCAAGACCGCTTCAGACCTTTCTCAGATCTTATTAACAACAGATCATGGAGAAGACAGATCTTCCCATTCAGGTACCAATTCAGATCAAAAGATCCACGACCCCTTGAGAACAACAAATACAGATGCAAGCATCACAGATTAGGCACGTCTTCCTATCAGTGTCTTGGAAATGTGAGCGATTTGTCTGGCCGTATTCCAGTTCAGAGATCACATAGTGAACTCACACATCCTGATCTGTATGGACACGGTCGCAGACAAGACATATGTAAACAAGCAGGGGGGATACAAGACCTCGAGGTGGCACAAGGAGGCGACAGGGATACTTACGTGGGAGGAAGGTCACCTAGTCTCGAGCAAAGGCATATCCAGTGTCCAAGCAGACTGGCTGAGCAGGTAGACCATTCAGCAAGTGGAATAGTCCCTTAAGAAAGAACTCATCTAATGGATAACATCGCACTTTGCAACACCTTTCATGGACCTGTTTGTATCCCAACACAACCATCAACTACCAAGGTACATAATAAGGTTTGTTCCACTCACAAGCAGATGCCCTGACATTGCAGTGGTCATTAGGCCTCCACTACGCATTACTATCTTTACCAGTAATACCCAAACTTTTGAAAAGGATCAAGTAACAGGGAGCAAAGTGCTAGTGATTGCCTCTTGGTGGCTCTGCAGACTGTGCTTTTCCACACTCCAACAGATGGTGATATCTCCACCCCTCATCCTACCAACCTCTCCGGTCACATTACGGCAGGGAATGATTTGGCACTCTCATTTAGACTCGCTCTGCTTAACTGTGTGGAAATAGAAAGGAAAATCTTCCTAAAATAGGGATATTCCGGACAGGTGGCCCACACTCTCCTAACATCCAGAA
The DNA here is from genome assembly GCF_028583425.1 of Eublepharis macularius. Classification (NCBI taxonomy): domain Eukaryota; kingdom Metazoa; phylum Chordata; class Lepidosauria; order Squamata; family Eublepharidae; genus Eublepharis; species Eublepharis macularius. Next base: position 173,485,443 of record NC_072792.1, read on the forward strand.
AACAGTTCACAGTCAGAATTTTCTATTCCTCTTGGAAAACCCTCATGGCATTTTACACAGCCCTGACCAAACATCAATTTGGAGTGGTCAAGGATGTTCCCCTGAGAAGGCTGAGCATGAAGACTATCTTCATTATTGTGGTCACATCTGCCAGAAGAATCTCAGACCTAAGTGCACCACCAGTCAGACCTGAATTCTGTATCTTTCACAATGATAAGGTGATACTTCATACTGTCCCCACCTTTCTTCCAAAAGTCTATTCCAAATTCCATAGGTTGCAAGAGATAAGGCTACCATATTTCTACCTGTATCCTAAATATACTAGGGAGAGGCTTTGACACAATCTAGATGTCAGAAGGAAGCTCAAGTCCTATCTGCCCCAAACAGCACAAATCAGAAAGTTGGATTTACTGTTCATCTCTATATCTCCCCTATTTGGGGAAGAAAATGCCTTCAACAGCCATAGGTGCCAATAACAAAACATACATTATCGAAGCTCACAAAGCTCTCATCGTAGAGGTTCCTAAGGGAATAACAGCTCACTCTGAGGCGCGCTGCTACCAATGCAGCACTACAGAGGAACACTTCTGTGGAAGAAGTCTGCAAGGCAGCAACATGGTCGTCGATCTCGACCTTGGTGGGATGCTACAAATTAAATCTATATTCTGTGGATACCACCTGTGGTAGAAAAGTACTGCAGCGCATGATCTTGGACAAAGACCACATCCCACCCAGAAAGTAGAAACTGCTTTGGAAGCGCCCAAGATGTCCTCCACCTCAGAGGGAGAACGGACCTTTGGACACTTACCATGAAGGGTCCTTCTCCTCTGAGGAAAGGAGGACATCTTGCCCTCCCTGGATCTTCGTCCTCCTCTACTCTGCTGCCTCATTCTTCTACCTCCTCCGGGTTATGCTTTATTTACAGTACACGTTAACACAACAGGAGTTTTTTCTCTCAGTATTGACAGTTGCTGAATGATAAATTCAATGTTACTACTTTGTGGAGTCACCTGAACTGAAGAGAGAGGGTGTCCCACATGCCAGACAGGAAGAGGAAGAAAATTAGTTCCTGCCTCCCTGATTGGATGGTGGGAATCACCCAAGACGTCCTCCTTTCCTCAGAGGAGAAGGACCCTTCACGGTAAGTGTCCAAAGGTCCGTTCTAATCTCTTCGTTAAAAAGCAGCTGGATTCCTGCTCCTTTCATACCACAGTAGTGTGCAAAGATCAGATAGTCATTTAAATTCCTACTCTGAGTAGCCAGTTATTTGTCCATTGATTGTCATTGTGATATTGTGGTATGGTCAGTGGAACATAAGTGGATATGGCATGATGTCCTTGGGAGAATCCCTTTCAAGTTGCCTTCTTCTCAGTGGACACAAAGGTTGCCACAGCAGAATAATTAAACCCATAGTATTCTGGTTAACCTCAGCCAAATGCAGGATAACTACTATTGTTGCTTTACCTTGTACCAAACAAAACCGAGCATATAGTCTTCAACTCATCATTTAAATCATCATTTTAAAGAATGCTTGTTCTGCTTTAAGTGATAGGTATTCAGCCTTGGACATTCCTAAATTCTTGTTAGAATTTTGAGCATCTTAATTTATATTTATTTCTAGTTCTTAAGCATGTTTTGTCACCCTACTATAATGCTTCCCAGGCTTCCCAGTGATACGGGTCATATCTTATAACCTAGGGCAGACATAAAAATTATGTTACAGCAAGTGTCATGTGTTCCTAGTACTGGAAACAGAAAGGTGTTCAGGCATGAGTATACATTTCCACTCATGGTGTCTTACGGCACCGCATAGCTTCCATTGAAATCAGTTGAAAGGTTGAACTAATATGGAGACATTGGAGTAACTTTATGAATACACTTACATGCAGGTGCCTTATACTGAATCAGACCATTGGTCCATCAAAGCCCGTATTATCCATTCAGACTGGCAGTGGCTCTCCAGTAGTGGCCTTTCACATCGCCTACCACCTGATCCTTTTAACTGGAGATGCTTGCAATTGAACCTGGTACCATCTGCATGTCCAGCAGGTGCTCTTCCACTGAGCCATGCCCCTTCCCTGAATGTTGTAGCATGGGGGGAATAGGTGTTCCTACAGTTATGAGCGACTAAGAGCATGAAGGACTTTCTTTGTATGTGATAGCTAATACTCTGAATTGTGGCCTGTTGGGCAACCCATGGAGTGACTGCAGAATGGGAGAAATATGTATGTTCTGCCTAGCTCTTGATAATAACTGAGCGTTCTGTACCTGGTGGAGTCTTGGAGTTGACTTGAGGGGAGACCTATGTAGAGTACACTGCACTAGTCTAGTCTCAGTCTTACTGTGGCGTAGATCCTTGTTATGTACATGTTCTCTTCAATCCAAAACTAATCTCATACTTGGTAAAATAAACCCATACAGATTTTTGAAGGTACCCTTTCATTTCTTGTTGCGTTTATATTTCTGAAATATTCCTGCCCCTTCTTTGGAGAAGCTGAGGGCAATTATTTAATATTATCATTCCTTACTATGTTGAACTGAGCATGTGGCTGTCCCGAGGTCATCATCCAGGGAGTTTTATGGCTGAGCAGAAGTTTGAAACCACGTCTCCTTGGTCAAAGTCTAACCCATTACACAACACTTAACTCCTGTCTGGAAGCTACAAGGAAATCCTTTTCCACCAAACTTATATTATCACATTTTTTTGCCAGAGTTAAAAAATAAGCCAGGAGTTTTGTGAAAGGCTTTTAGGGAAATGTTGTTGAAAAAACCCATTGCTTCTCTGAACTAATTAACTTCTCTTAAGAGGCGCATGAAAATGAAATCCGGCCCTCAAGTCAGAGTTAACTTTTGGTGACCTCTGGTGGGGTTTTCATGGCAAGAAACTAACAAGAGGTGGTTTGTCATTGCCTCCCTCGCAACTCTGGTCTTCACTGGAGGTCTCACATCCAATTACTAACCAAATCTGACCCTGTTTAGCTTCTGAGATCTGATGAGATCAGGCTCTCCTGGCCTATTCAGGTCAGGGCTAGGAGAGCCATGCATTTAGCTAAATAGTTTTGGAGTGGCATAGCTAGCTAATGGAAATATATTTGATAAGAGTAATGTTGGGATGTCGTAGTATGTGTGCCTGAACTGCTTTTGAAAGCTGCTCTTGAGGCTGTTTTCTTCACCTGGGAGAGAGGCACATTGCCAGCAGTAAGCTGGCTGGTGAGCTGTAATCTGCACTCTAGGGGAACTTAGAGTTGTTCGTGTGCCCTGTCTTTCATGACACAGTCTGTGGCTAACACATTTCAATCATCAGTGCTGCCTGTTGGTACCTGTCAAAATAAATTGCTGAAGTTGCTGTAAAGATTGAATGAGGGCAGGAGGGGGCTTTCACTTCTTCCAGGAAGTTCCCTGCTCAGCCTGCCTGGGAAATATGGATTAGAGCACGTTATACTTAGGGATACACATGTATTCTAGTGAACTCTGTGAACTTTACTGTAGTTTTTTTCTAGCATGCTGTACAGGTGTTCTTTCATCTTTGCCAGCCAATTAAAAATACTGAACAGTATCAGATAAATGTTCTCTAATTGTTAAAATGGACCAGTGATTATCTGCTCACTTTTTTCTGTCATCTTTACTGATTTATCTCACTTATCTTGCAGCTGGACATAGTGTCGCTTTTTGGCTTGGTAGAATGTCACATGATTGAAAATATAATTAATTAAATCTCAAACCAGTCATAGTTTATGCTGTCACATGAAAAAGATCTTAAGATTTCTGCATAAGATAACATATAAAAGTGCTACTCCAGATAGCAGATCTGAAAGAAATGTCATGAAGATCTAGGTGAGAAACTTACTTTTGTAACGTGCGTTATGGGAACTTCATTGCATTTCATAGTAAATCTGATTGATTTAAACTTAGATTTAGTTGAGAAATCTTAGAAGACTACATTCTTGTTGCCTTTTTCTGTTCTATCGTTGTAGGTTTTATCTTAATAAACATTTATATTTTGATGGCTTTTCTTTATTAAAAAGACTAGAGTTTATTTTAATAAAACTCAAACTCTTAAGAAGAGTCTGTGTCTTGGTGGGGAGAGTACCGTAAGAAGAACCCTATAAATTGTTTTGTACTGACAGTTTCTCTAAAAGGAGCAAAAGCTATTTTTCAGGTCTCACTTCAAGGTCTAAACGCAGCTCTGAATATAAGATAAAATCTTTAATCTGCACAGTTGGAAGCCTTGATGAGATGTGGATAAGCACTCCGTTACAAGCCCTTGTCTAGAAACAGGGTATTGGAAAGGCAGTGCAAGGCATGTGCAAAAGAGCAATAAAAAGCCTGTGGCTCAAAGTTTATGGTAAAAGAAAAAAGGTCCTGTTAGAGTAACAAAATATTTTGAGCTTTGCATAAACATAGTGCTTTTGCAGACATCTCTATCCCTGTTTTTGAAGAGGTGGAATCTGCTGGGTGTTGTGCTGTTGCTGCCCTTCGGACAGTTGCATCCCTTAGAATACTTGTCATGCTGATACCTTTCACAGAGGTGTGGTTGTATCCAGACTCTCTTTTTAAAAAAATCAGGGTGGAACCAAATGAATAGGGTCCATAAGTACAGAGGGCCAGATGGAAAGGCAGCAGGAGGCTGATAAGGATGCTCAGATATACTGGTCTTTGTTCATTGTTAATATAAGTGTAATTATATGGCTGTCCATACTCTGCAATTGCAAGCTCTGCAGTTCAAACCAGTTGTCGAATTTAAAATGTGTATTGTTTCTTTGTGCGTTTCTGCTGCTAGCCTTGATGGGTTGATACGGCGTGTTGAACTACAGCCCCCAATGCCTGGCTCTTGGATATCCAGTCTCCTTTGGCTCTCGTGTGGTTCTCTTTCCCTCTTCTCTCCTCCCACCCCATTTGGTATCTCTGGCATATGTTCCTACCAGTTTCTCTTTGTAAAGCCATAGAGACTAGAAATATACTCTTAAACTGAAGTGAAGATTTTATTTTGAATGTAGGATCTGGTGTTCTCCCTGGTCAACAACTAGCCTGGTGGGGTGACTTAATGGGAGGTTGCCCACCCTTCACCCTAACTTCTCAGAATGATCTGCCAACAAACTCCCTTGCACACGTGCATCTCTCCATTCACTCTGTTCTCCAGGGCTGGAATTGGCCTTAGGGCCCCCAGTTGCTGAACACCTGTTGGGTGATAGTGTTGATCCTAGCTGTCTCTGTAGTGATTTTTAAACTGAGATGTAGCATAGTGGTTAGTGTGCTGGAGACATGGGTTCCATTCCCTACTTGGCCATGAAACTGTGAGTCTCTCTACACTAGACATCTTACATGAGGGCGCTCAAGTGTAGGAAGATGCAATGTTAGCCTGGAAGTGTAGTTTAAAAAGGCAGAGCCAAAGGCCCTGTCAGTTTCACCTCTCTACACCAGGGTAGTTTAAAAAGACAGAGCTGGAGATCACTCCTCAGAGGGTTTATTAATTTCATCTCCAGAAGGGAAGGTGAAGTTGACTGCGCCTTCCTGGACATGAAGATGAAATTAACAAACCTCTGAGGAGCAATCTCCACTGGCTATCTTTTAAAACAACGCTTCCTGACTAACGTTGCATCTCCCTACACTTGAGTGTCATCATGTAAGATGTCTCGTGTAGAGAGCGATTGAATGGACAATTTTCGGCCTGTTGCTCATTGGAAGGATAAAATGGAGGAGGGGGGTGGTATCTGTGTCTACTATCCTGAGGCCCTTGGAGGAAATATAGATTAAAAACATGATATAGTCTTGTGATCTGCCCTATGGATTCAGTTGGTGGGAACTTCTTTACCTTTCACATTTGGCTTAAAATGTTCCCAAGTACCTTACATTGATCTTATTAGATGATGGTCAAATGCATTTCTTATTTCCTTTGAAACTGAAAACTGGATATACCTACCAAATGCTGATTTGAAGGCTTTTCAAGGAGTTAAAAGCAGTCCTAGCGTTTCTGTGTCTTGAACGGTTAACTTGAGTTCATAAGAACTATTTAAAGAATGTGTTGACATGGGGCTGCACCTCAACATTTCATCATGTCAAGTTTCCCTCCCTTTTTTTCTGTAATATTCAAATAAACTTGTTTATGTTGTGATATTACACATGGGAGGGTGGGGTCAGGGAATTACACACCATTGGCTTGCTTCAGCAGCTTTAACATTACGGAATAGAGGGGTGGAATGACACACAGATGCCACCTCATACAACCCTGTGGTGAGCATAGGTGTGTGGTTCTTCCCTGATTCTCGGTGTGTGGGTCTAGAGCACTGCAGGTTTTCTTTATGTCCAGTTTAAACAGAAGTAGAACCCTTGCTTTCTCAGCATGTGCGGAAGCCCCAGATATATGAGTTTTTTTTAATTGCTGCTGGTGGTATTACCTTTTGAGCTCCTGAAAAGCGACTTGCTTGAAACGGTCTAAAGGTGAGGAGGGCACATGCGTTAACTTCCTTTCTAGAGACTGGTAAACGGGAGTTTTCAAAACAGTGCAGTGATTGGATATGAATGGGAACATTGTACGGAGCTGCAGTGAAAACACAGAAAAATATGCAGACACCAGGCACAAAACGAATGGCTTTGGCTTGCATGTCTTCGGCCTTTGTAGGTGCGAATGATGTAAACCTCGTAGCTGTGAATTACAACGTTTAAGCCAAAAGGCTTCAAATTACCTCTCTATTTTTACAAATTTTCATATTATTAAGGCTGCACAGAAGTGAAGCTCTGTGTATGGCTAAGACTTGAAACTCCTTGCTTTTTAACTTCTTGAAACAATATTTACATAATAGCACATTTAAAAAAATACAATTGAACAGTGGTTGGATATCTTCCAAGTCATTTGGTCATGAAAGTGGAAGACAGGAAACTATTTGGGCTGGTTAAGGAAACGCTGAATACCTTTCCAGTGAGCTTTTTTGAAGATTCATTCCTAAGACTGCATTTACTGAAGTTGTATAATGCTGAAACCTAAGGATGACTTCCACATTTCTATAGACCAATTGCTGTTAGCTTGTCCCCCCCCCCCCCGCCCCCACCTCTTCCTGGGCTCTATAATACTAAAACCATTAAACGAAAGCTTGGCAGTACAGTTAGCTTAAATGGCTGTAATGCTGCTTTAACATTCCTAATCTGCTAAATCGCTTAAGTATTTCTGTGGCTGCCAAGCACCAAGTCTCTAACTTTGCAGAAAATCTTATTGTAGTAGAGTCTGATTCTTGCTAGTGGACAAATGCTTTAACTGACTTTTTTCCTTGATTCTGCTTATGAGGATCACCATTTGTCGGCTCCAAGACAAATGGCTGGGCTTGAGCCACTGTGTACACATTAGGCCAGCGTTATCGTTCAGAACGCCAGTATCATATTGTTCCTAGAGATCCTTCATCTGTCAGGAGCAGCATTTTGGGGAGCATTTGGGCTACAGTGGGAGAGGTGAGGCAGGAAGGTCCGTTGAAACACACTGGTAGATCCAAGGCAATGTCTGAACAGAACTGCAGACTATCTCCTAAGAGAGCTCCTTGGGTTGAATGTGAGGATGTGAAGCTTCCTGGCTTTCTCCTCTAGCCTGTAGTCCTTTCCAACCTGAAAAAGTTTATTCCTGTGATCACAAACCCCATGTATAATAATAGCCTTGAGTATCAGAAGGCTGCACTAGAGAGGGAGATGAAATAGCTCCCTTCTTCCTCTTCTGTCACCATTGCTGTGCTCACAGAAGAGGCAGGAGGGTGCAATTTTGCTCCGTCTCCACTGCAACTTCCCAATCTACCTGGGTGTTATTTCATGTGGGTCCTTTGTCCCCAGGAATAATCCTTTTCAGGTTTGGAAAAGAGTGCGCAGAGGGGGCAGAGGAAGTCAGGAAGATCAGTGGCCATTCATGCTGTATTGTTTAGAATAATATTTTTCTGGTGAAGACCTGGTAGGATAGTAGATATAGGCTGGGATCCAGTGATGCACAAGGGGAAATGTAACTCAACTGAATGCAGTTCTTTTTGCACAAGATCTTGTGCAACACCTAGCACTTTCCTCCCTTTATAGCGCCCAGAAATGGCCTTTACAGTGTCTTTTACAAGCAGAAAAGTGGTTTTGTGTACAGTGCGTTTAACGAAATACAATAGGGTTTTGTTAGGCTTTTTCACCCTTCCGCTTGCACAAGAACCCAATTGTGCACAAAAATCATTGAATCCAAACCACTTGGTTCATATCTTCTTTCTTACATGCTGCTGTACCTAAAAAAATCTGATGTTGGTTGCACTAGTACCTTGTAATGCTGTTACCAAAGCAGCTATCATAAAATAATTTCTTTTGGTTTTTGAGAGTATTCTCAGACTTGCTAGATATGATACAGTGCGTGCTTATTTCCATTGGTGGTCTTCCACCAATGTTGTGTATCTTGAGGTCAGTCCAACTACAGCTGGTGCAGAATGATGCCGTGCACTTCTCTGAGCCTCACAACTCACTGGCAAGAGCTATGACTTGCTTTTGAGCCGTGATGCATGGTTTGGGAATCCCTGCCCAAATTGCACAATCCATTGGCAGTAAATAGAAAAAGCAGGCAATAAGACATTCCCCCCTCTTCTCCCATCCCTGCTGCTTATCAAATGGAATAGCACTTTTAAAAAATACCAATAAACCTTCTTTTATATTGCAGATTTAATACAGTGCACAAATGAGATGAACGTGAATATCCCGCAGTTGGCAGATAGCTTGTTTGAAAGGACAACAAACAGTAGCTGGGTGGTGGTATTCAAGTCACTCATCACAACTCACCATCTAATGGTGTACGGCAATGAGGTAATTCTGATGCTGCAAACCAAAATTGCAAGTGTGAATGACTTACTCGGGTTGACCTGTGAGAATGAATGGGGTCTGAAGAGGGAGGGCTTTCTGCATATTCCTTAGCAAAACAAAGTGTAGCAGTATAAAAAATTAAATAAAGACAACTTAAATGTCAGAAATGCTGGTGTGGGTTGGTGTAAAAATGTTGGTTATTAAAGTCTCGGAAGTGAACAATCATCCTGGCCTGTGCTATTTTTAATTAGTTCTATTCTCACAAAGATGGGAAAGACGGCAATACCAGGTGAGACTTCAGAAACAATGGTTTCTGTGTGAAGAGATGTAGCCTGAAATAGATCACAGGTAAAATTGCTTTATATGGTAATTAAGTGAGCCCAGAAAACCGTGCAGGCGAGAAATGTAATGCTTTCTGCCACAGAATAAGGACACCCTATTCCTGCCGGTATGTAATAGGCAAGGCGTATTTCCCTGGTCCTCTAAATCTAAAATGAAACAAATCACTTAGCAGCTGTTTTTTGTTTTCTTTTGTATTATAATTTATTTATTTAATTTAGAAAAATTGTACATAGCCTCTCTAGGTGGGTCACAACTAAAACAAAACCAAGTGAGTAAAAGCAAATCACGCCAATTATAAAAAATCAGTAGAACAAGCAAAGCTTAAAAAAATAACAAGAAGCCAGGGCCTGAAGTGGCCCTGTACAGAGTTGGGCCTCTGGCCAGAGTACCCTTGGTATTTCCCACTCTGATCAGGGTAGTGCCTACCAGGGTCTTTGAAGAAGTCTTCCTACCCATACCTGAGATGCTTTTTTAAAGGGAACATGTCATAGATGGTAGCAGTAACCTTATGTAAGATATGTGACTTTCTTTGGCCTCCCCTTAGGTGAGAGTGTTGAGTGACGCTGATGCTGTGATTGGAAAAGTAAAGATGGCTCTGAAATCCTGCTCATTGGGCAGAAATTCCCTGTGTGGAGCAGACTTGTCCTTTAAAGTTGTCCTGGGAGACCTAAAAAATTTAGCACATATTGTTTGAGAGCCAAACCGGCAAAATATCTTGGTGATAAACCATCTTAAAAGACTTTGGGTTTCATCTCCCTGCCTTAAGCCACACGTGGGTGCGTTTCTTTCTTTTATTAGATTTTTAGTCTGCTCTTCCTGCAGTGGAGAACATGTTTAGATAGCATAAATTCGTAACCTATACAATATAAAGAATTCCATGCCCCCATGTGAAGTGGCAACCTGTAATTTTTCAAGTTGGTGCCATTTGTAATTTTTTCTGAGGGGCTAATTAGACTTGTGACCCACAGTGGTGCCTTCCCAGCAGCCCTGCTTTCCGCTGTGATTTTCTGGTGATTCGCTTATTACCATTATGGGTGCGGTCGTTCTTGGAAGAAAGGGGGAAGTTCCCTTTATCTCCTGGTATGACGCTGTTAATGCTGCCTACAGATGTCACAGCAGTTTGCTTCCTGCGAGGAGGGAATGCATCTGGAGAACACTATTGTCCTCTCCCCTCTGTTTACTTTACCTTCCAGGATCTGCTTAGAACAATCCCTCGCCTTGTGTTCTGCTATTACAGAAGTCCCCTTTATACTGTTCATCTTTTCTCTTTTTTTGGCTTTGAGGGTTGGATCAATGTAGCAAAAGGAAGTTGTGGCTGCCCAAGTCTGAGGAATGAATGGGTCTGATGTGAGTCATCTGAAGTGTCACTTCCCACATGCTTAAATTGTTGACTGTTTGGCTAAGTGTCTAAAGTGGCCAGCCTTTAATGCTTATAATCCTATTCATTGTTCTGAGTAGGCAGATGAATTGATCTAGCCTTATTTGAAAAGGCATTCAAAGTGTTTTTAAAATGCCTTCTGGTTTTTCAGACTTCCCATCCAGTCTTTGGTAAGCTTTGCAAATAGTGTGTGGGCTAGCAAACTGTCTTCTGATATTCATATTTAAAAAACAGTTTGCTAGCCTAGGTAGCTCTTATAAAAGGGTGTGTATGTAGGGAGTAACTTCAGGCCAGTGTCACAATTCTGGTTAACTTGCCAAACCTTTAATTTTTGTACTGTCACTCCCATTCCAGTATCCTAACTGCTCTCAGACAGTTTATATTTAACTGATCAGCTGAGCCATCAGGATTTTTTAACCTGAAAATGACTTGAGTGTTTTCCCATAGGCCTAGCAAGAGAGTCTAACACATACATGACAGATGTTCTAATCTCATGACTGCCTGCCATCCCAGCCTCATCCTCCAACGTGAGGCTCTAAGTGGGTAGAAAGGCGCCTGCAGGTATTCCAGGTGCTGGTTGTACCATGCTAACCCCTTTCCAGGTTACGGAGGATAAGTTAAAGGGTTCTGCAAATAATTGTATGGTACGCCGTACTTCAATTCAGGTGTCATGTCAGACCACAACTTGAGCCCCATCTGTGGTTCAGAAACAGAACTGTGATTTGAGCTCCCAAAAATGAACCAGGCAAACCCTGACTTAGAGCTGCTTCCCCGCTTTTGTGTTCTGTCCTCTCCGTGCTCTGCTTCCTAAGCTCATCTTCACAGTGCAGCAGACTCCCAGAAACACAGCAATAACTCTAGCTGTGGCTTGTCAGTTCAGATACCATGCCAGGTTAAGTTTCCTTGATCACAGCGTGGGTGATGTCTGCAGTGAATCCATGTTGTACTTTGGAATCTCCTCTTCCTCCATGGCCTTTCTTGAGGGCTTTCAGTCTCACTGTGTCCTCCTTCCTTGAGAGAACTCTGCTCCATTTACAAGTTGATCTGAGACTGCAGAACATGCTGTGGTGTTGGTAAGGACTGCTGGGAGGGAGCACAGACCTGTTCCCACGGTGGCCTACTTGTTAAGGGAAGTACCAGCTTGGCCTCCACCCCACAGAACTTGCTTCCCTTCTCCCTTTCAGAACTCTGCTCCAGTTCCCTGAAATCACAGAAAAGAGCTAAGGACTTTTGGTCACTAGTCAGAGGAGTAAAAGCTGGGGTGGGCTGGTTAAATCCTGGTGGGCTGCTGTTGTGGAGGGCACCTGTTCTAGAGTTCCCCCCTGCCCTGCAGCAGGGCCGGCAAGGCGTAGCAGCAGCTCTCTGGCATTTTGTTAGTGAGGGTGTCGTGTTGGCAGGAGGGAGCTGGAAACCTTTTCCTGGGCTGATTTGGCTTCCCAGTTCACCCCAGAGTTGGCCATAGGAGAGTTCCACTGTGTTCATCTAAGCAAGACTGCCGGCTCTGCCTGGCTGAACTGTGATATACATTCTGCCAAACTGATCTTCCTCTGCCATCTTACCAATGGCATGTCTTGTCTTTCTGTATTGTAAGTTATTTTTAGGACACTTCTATGCCACCTGTCTATTTATTTATGTCATTTATAGTCCACCTTTCTCACTGAGACTCAAGGTGGATTACATAGTGTGAGATTAGTACAATCAGTAGCAAGGACAAGGGCAGGCATTTCCATACAGTGTCAAGGACGTTTCGTAAACAACATCATAGGGTAAAGAGAGAGAAGTTTACAAAGATATAGCATGAGCAAGGATCCAATACAGAGTTGAAGAATTGCTGAAACACAACATAATCAATTCTAAGACTGCCACTAGACAACAGGATGGCATGGTCTACTGTGTCTTAAGGGAACTTGCTGAAAGCAGCTGAGAAAATACAACATAATAAAAACATAAACCATCATAAGACATTAATTAAAACCAGGCATTAAAAATTTAACCCATCTGCAGTATAAACAGCAGCTTAAAACGAGTTTTTAATATTTCTCCGGCTAAAACTAGATTATGAAGTGATGTTAAAAAAAATATCAATCTCTTAATTAAAAGTGTGGGTCAGCAGTGGAGGGGCCGTAGCCCAATAGTAATGCATCTACTTGGCATGCTGGAGGATCCAGTCCCCAAAATAGCCAGTGACAAGAATTAAGTCCTAGGTTATGTGAAAGACCTCAACATGAGACCCTGGAGGGTAGCTTCTAGTCTTGAGTAGACAATACTCACCTTGATGAACCAGTGATAGGATTCAGTATAAGGCAGCTTCACGTGCAACAGAAACATCTTGGCCTGATGCTAAAAGAGAGTAGTGTAGGTGCCAAGCAAGACACCGGCTCTGTAAAAGCCCAGTTTCTGGTTTCCAGTCCTCTTACCTCTGAAGGCAGATGTGCAGAGAGCTGGGCTTGTGGGAGGATCTTAACGGAGGTCTGGACAGTATAGGAGGAGGCCGTCCTTCAGGTACCTGGCGTCAAGCCAGAGAGAGCCATCTTTCTCTAATGGAAGCTGCTTTGGGATATGACTGTTGGAAAAGCAAGATATAAACATCATAAACCACTGTAAATGGAAATGGTTTGCACAGGCCATAAAGTGGCAGGTACACCTTATAGGATTCCTGACATGGTTCACTTTCCTCTCTGCCCATGGAGATGAACAAGGGCATATGTAGCTGCAGCCAAATAACTGAATCCTGTTCCTTTCAGCGTTTCATCCAGTATCTGGCTTCCAGAAACACATTGTTTAACTTGAGCAATTTCTTGGACAAAAGCGGATTGCAAGGTAAATTACTTTGGTTTATTTCAAATGGCTGTACCATCCTAGAGGGTATAACTTCGTGATTAAGTTGTTATTGCAAAAAGTACCATCCTTCTGTTAGAAATTTTTTCTAAGGCTTCTAAATCTTTGAACCATGTGATTTTGTAGAATAAGCTGTTGATTGTTTTACCCTACACTGTGTTACCCACCTTGAGTCTCAGAGAGAAAGGTGGACTACACTTGAAGGGCTAAGATTTACTACCACCCCTCCATAAAGAATGTGACAGTATTGTTTCTCCTTAGGAATGCTGGACTTCGTTGTAATGAATGCTTGAACTAACTAAAACCGTCCAGAAAGCCTGATCCAGCTCCTTTTGAGTTTACGTCTGTGCAGGGGTGGTGGCAGGAAGCAGGCGGGGAGAGGTGTGCCAGCTTTAAGTTGGGCATGATGGAACAGGAAGGCCAGACACAGTTCTTAAAGGCATTTATTATAGATGTTTTAGTGCTTTTAATTGCCTCAGAACTCTGATACTCAAGACGAGTGTAGAACTTTCTGACACAACAACGGCTGTACATAATGTAGCTTTTAATGTTTGCTCATTATAATTCATGCAAAAGTGAGTTAACTCCCCCATTTCCTTCTAGGGTATGATATGTCAACATTTATCCGGCGGTATAGCAGGTATCTGAACGAAAAAGCGGTTTCTTATAGACAAGTAGCATTTGACTTCACAAAAGTAAAAAGGGGGTAAGAGCTACGCTTAAAATCTACCTTGCTGTTTATATGTACTGTCCCTCTTGGAATTTGTGCTGCTTCATGTAAAAAAAAAAATGCATTGACCTGCACGAAGTACTTATTCCCAAGGCATCTAGGTTCTACTTTGCGGTCAGATGACTTGCTCCTCTGTTGCTTTGTGTATTTGTGTGTGTGTATGTGCACGCACGCACACACAGATACATTCAGGTTTTCTTTTAGGAAAGCAGATGCCTTGTAAGTTAACTTATTGAAGTGGTGCTGATTCACATCAGCCAGGCGTATGCTTCAAAGTGAATTATGGAGCTTTTATAAAATATGTCTTGTCAAAATGTGTGTATTTTCCAAATTCTGGGTTCCTGCGTTTTTTAAATATGCCGCTGCTTCAAGATGGGCAGCAGAGGCTTTTAAATGGACAGACTGAAGGAAGAATGTAGTCTGCTCAGATGTATCCTGATAAAGAATTTTTATGCCATGGCCTGTTTAAAGTCATGTACTGTAGGGATTCAAACACAAAGAGGTTTAAAGATACTGATGCCTATCTAGTAGCATAAGAAAAGGGGGAGATTTCTAAAAGCTTTCCTTCAGTACCAGCTGGAAAATGCTTTCAGACATTTGAAAGTTTCTCCCTTTCCGTTCCCCATCTTGATAGGGATACTGCTCGTAGTTAGAACTACCGTTGCCCTTTGTCTGATGGCAAGCTCTCTTAACCTTGGGAGTTTGTTCTTTGAACATAGTGTTGGTGTGAAGATACTACCTCAAATTCTTCTGTACGGACAAAATGGCAACTGCTGTCTGTATTAGAGTTATACACACGCAGAACAGTGGAAGACTAGCAGTCCCCCTCTATGTAGAAGTGTTTTTTTTTTAAACAGTCTGGTTGAAGCAAGAACACAGTACTACTTGTTTTATACAGACGTACTCTAGGAAATGCTTTGAGGGAAGTTAAAAGCTTTTTTTCATTACAAGGCACTTTATAATGTATCTAGGGGGCCTTGTTCACCATGAAGGCAGGATATAAAATAACAATCAGGCTTGTTTCCGGTAGAAGTATCCTGAGGTGAAATAATCCCCGTGTGACTTTCTTTAGATACAGTACTACATCTTGTGCTGGGATAAGTTTATAGATCTGACTTTATAGTTTGGTGCAGCAAAAACCGTTGAAGACACCAACAGTAACTTTGTGAAAAACATACCGGTAACCACAGATGAATTCTCACTGTTTTGTGTTTAGGTAATGGGTTTCAAAGTAGAAAAATAACTGGAAGTTATCTACTGACTTGGAAATCAGCAAATGCTTCACTAAGTTGAAAAGATCTCAGTATGTGTGTGTATTTCTCGAGTTGCTTATCTTCCTAGAAACTAGTCTGACTTTCAGTGGTGGATCTTGGAAATACAGACTTGTTTAAAGCTTCATAGAAATGGCTCAGTTTTGCAGACTAATAAGTAAATCTGTGCTGAGTAGCTCGAGTAGGCAGTGTGCCCTGTTGCTATCAAGGTCCAAATCTAGTTGTTGCCTTGAAAGCCCGTAGAAAAGGGGCTTAGATCCTTGCAAAATATGAGGACTCTCCTTTCAGCAGGACTCCTGTGATCCTGCATGCCGTGCTCTCCGTGGATGGACGCAGGCAAGGGGGCGGGACTCTGTAGGAACCTTCCATATGGCAACACAGCATTTGCAGAGCTGGCCAGTCATGTCGTTTTCCCTGATTTTGGATTCTTCTGTCTCTCCATATTAGGGCTGATGGAGTAATGAGAACAATGAACACAGAGAAACTCTTAAAAACTGTCCCCATTATACAAAACCAAATGGATGCGCTTCTTGATTTCAATGTAAGTGTTCGGTGGCGTAGCAGAACACAGCTGTAAAGAGCTGTCATTATGGACTAAGAAAACAGTCTTTCAGTTTAGTTTCACTCCTGGTTTGCTCAGAGTGCCCACTCAGTACTTCAGTATTAGTGACCTTGACTAGTGCTAGTACTGAAGTTGTGTGTTTAGTGTGTGGTTTCTTTGGGGATGTGTATTGAACTTTAGCAGTTCAACAGCAAATGGATTGTTCAGTTACATTGGCCTTCCTGTTGCAAGCTTATGGTCCATTTATGTTAAGTTGTGTGTGTGTGCCTTTGTGCAAGGTTCTGAAAACATAAGATAACTGGATGTTTTTCCAGTTCAGCTAACTTCCTTTTATGTCCTCACCAGGTCAACAGCAATGAACTTACAAATGGCGTAATTAACGCTGCCTTCATGCTTCTCTTCAAAGATGCCATTAGACTCTTTGCAGCATATAATGAAGGGATTATTAACCTGCTGGGTAAATATTTCCTCTGTCACATCTCTTCCTCCTTAGTAAGCAAGACAGTAATCTTCATTGAGGATTTCCTGCAAGACGTTTCTGAAGAGCATTTTTAAGCTTCTGCTTCTCTTTACATATAAACAGAAATAGGCAGTTGCCTAAATACAAAGCTGGCTCACAATATTTTGATACCAAAAAAATAATTCTCTGTAATCTTCTTCATGTCCAACGACTACATAACCAAACTGTAAAGCTTGCAATTTTCTCCTCATTTTATTTAGGGAAGGTGACTATTTTGTTGCTAAGTTGCTTCTATCTTTAGGGATGTGGTTACAAAGTGATCAAGATTGAAGGTCTGAGACTTCCTTTTAATTCTGAGTAGCTTTCCAAGCCAGAAAAGTGAAGGGTGGGCAAGGCATTGCTTCGCCTGTCCCCCGCAAATAATGTGTAAAAGGTTGGCACCTTGCTTTGTCTTCAGTAGACACGTGACAGAAATTTAGCTAACATTTTTTTTCTGAGATTAATTTTTGCCCACTGAATTATTCTATATTATTTACATGTTACTTACAAAGAAACTAGTCATTGAAAAGATGGCCTCCCTTATCTACTGCTGCTAAAAGTACCAAGTAAATAGTGATGTAAATCAAGCAAGTTGGTCTCCTGTATGGCATACTAGAAATGGTTTCTCTATGTTCAAACATGGGAACACATTTGCTTCACTCAAATTTCTATACATTAAGGCAATCCCACATAACATACCTTTTTGTGGGGTTGGGGGAAAGTATTTTATAAGGACAACAGCACAAAAGGCCACTTGGCAAAAGTTCGGGATGGCGCCAGATGGGGCTTCATAACTCACCCTGGGGATCGTGATCTCCATGGGTTGATAACCACTGGTCATCCCAGTAGAACTTAAATACAGCTTTTGCTAAAACAGGATTTCATCTTGCCATTGAAACACTCTAGAAAGAGAATCCCAAGGTTAATTTAATTTTATCTTTTAACTCAGTCATCACTGTTCTTTAATTTGCAACTGTTGTTACTCCACTTAATCTGCACAGCCAACACAAAAACATACTGAGCTTAAACGTTTACTACAGCAAAGAATACTTGCAAAGGTTATCTGCTTGCTTCCTGGCGAACATCCTTGATCCCAGTTGCCTGAATACCTTAGTGTTGCGCGCTGTCAACAGGAAATTATTTTGACTCCTGCCTTCGATTCTCTTGTTTTGTAGAAAAATACTTTGACATGAAAAAGAATCAATGCAAAGAAGGTCTTGACATATATAAGAAGTTCCTGACTAGAATGACAAGGATTTCAGAGTTTCTCAAAGTTGCAGAGGTAAAAACTGATCCGTGCAGAGAACAGTCATCGCTCAGAATGAGCGGAGGATGCTGGTGGTGACTGTTGCTGTTGTGAATAAAAACTATGATAGTGGTGTTGAAGCTGCTTGAGGCAACGAGATTTGGGTTCAAGTCTAAGGAGTCTTTCACACTGCTTGCTCAACTGCTACATCTAAGTGTTCACGAGTCACTGAAATGTTAAGCCAGGAAGGACATCACGTGAATGAATCCTTGGTGGCCTCTGCCTTGTGATACATCAATGCACGCCTAAGGACTGAGTCAACTTTTGTATTCTGCTATGAGAATGCAAAACTTCGCACAGTTCTGTGCTTTCAAATCTTATCCTTCTGGCACAATTGGATCTTTAGTTACTCTCCTAGAGCGTGCACTCATAGCATATTTTTAAAATGTGTTACGAGATTCTAGTTGTTAATGCTTTTATTGTAACTCAACTACCTCATGTTCTTTAGTAGAATTCTTGTTAACTGGTAATGTTAGTGCTTCCCATCTATTTTTATGCTTTGGTGCCTGGATGCTGGACTGAAATTCTAGGGTAGGAAATGATCTATATGTCTATGTTTCGATCTCTTCCTTCCCCCAGAAATTGGTGTTGACATGGTTTGTGAATTTTTCTCTCTTGCTTCTCAGGCAAGAGACCAGCATTCAATGACTGTTAGGCTTAGATCTTCTGTTGCTCTTTCCCCCAATCACTTGGGGAAAAGATGTGGTGACAAGAAGACAGCTTGGTATTGGTATCTTGGTGCTGCTGGGGGAGGGGGAGAGAATATCAAAAGCCTGCCCTTTGGCTTTTGTTTCCTGCACCCCAGTTCCCCCTCTCCCCTCTTACCAGTCCCCACAGTCAACTTGGTGGCAGAGGGAGAGAGCATTATTCCTTCCCTGAAGTTTACTGGGGGAGAGGGAGAGGGTCCAGAAGAGAACCTTCCCTGCCTAGAGTCCCATTACCCCAGTGTTGATCATTTGGGCAGGGGGAAGCACTGCCGAAGGAGTAAAAGTCCTCTGTTCCCCTTTCTCCCACCCTCTTGCATTTCTTGTAGACTCTTGTTGAATAACAAGAACATTGATGTTCTCAGTGGCAACATCTGGAGAGTGTGCGCAAGCTTGCAACCCAGCCGAGATTACAGTCCCAAGTACGCAATTTGCCTTCAGGGGTTGAACAGGAAATCTGCTTTATTAATATAACTTTGCAATATGGCCTTTCCAGCCCTCTAGGGAGCAGGTGAACAGCTGACTTTTGAGGAACAAAATGTGATTAAGGCCAATGGCGACGATTGCTGTAACTAGCGGCAAACTGTCGTCTTTGAGACAGTTAATCCTTTCTCAAAATTTGACCCAAAAAGTGAAGGACCATGGCGCAGTTTCAGGCAGTGTAAGAAAATGACTTTACAGGCTGTAGCTTGGTGTTCTCTGCAAGCCCACACCATTCACATCATATTGAAATAATGTCTTCCTCTTAGCAAGTTCATAGAGCCTGCATTATATGACCCTTCATAGCGTATAAACAGACTTTCCCCCCTTCTTGATAATGCCTTCAGTGTGCTTTCTTCATTAATGTCTTCAGCCGAACACAGTTACGGTCCATGTCTTATTAAAATCTGTTTGTTACAGCAAGTGGGGATAGACAGAGGAGACATACCAGATCTTTCTCAGGTAAATAATTGTATGTATTTGTTGTGCATGTCTGTTTCCAGGCTCTTGTAATCTGAAGACCTTGGTGTTTACAAATGGTAGTTGCTGCTGTGTTTTTAATGAGGATTGGGGTACCCTAATCCACCCATCCCCAAACTTTAGGCCCAACTATTTGCGGCAGGTTTTGTATTCTTTGGAACGTAGAGGAATTGCTCAGGATGCATGTGGCCTTTTTCCTTGGGGCCCTTCTCTTAATTCTTGTAGGGCTTCTTGAATTAGTGGCCTTGCCTGTTGAAACGGCTGCGTAATTACCAAACACACTTAATATCGTAATAACGCTTATGGGGTGGGAGCAGTTAAGAGTTGACTGTATTCACCTGCGTGTCACTGAATGCTGTGTCATGTTATAAAGCTGGAGGAGGGGGTGGGGACATCGGTATTTTGGGGCCTTGTATTTCTGAAGTGCGACTGATTCTTTGGTTTGCAGGCACCAAGCAGTCTTCTGGATGCTCTGGAACAGCACTTAGCGTCCTTGGAAGGGAAGAAAATCAAAGATTCCACTGCTGCAAGCAGGTATATTTTGTAC
The DNA here is from genome assembly GCF_028583425.1 of Eublepharis macularius. NCBI lineage: Eukaryota > Metazoa > Chordata > Lepidosauria > Squamata > Eublepharidae > Eublepharis > Eublepharis macularius. Next base: position 173,505,376 of record NC_072792.1, read on the forward strand.
TTGGCAGTGAACATTGTGCAATGCTTCTGAAGATCTATGAAATATTCTTCATTTTGATCTTAAGACAGGACTTTGTACAGTGGAACCACTGCATATGTTCTGCAGTGTTAACCAATAATTATTTTTCCCTTGATTGTACTGTTTTGGGTGGAAAGGGAAGAATGCATATTTGAGAGCTCCCTCATGAAAAACAGTATTCCCTGCACATAGCGAAACACATGCCGAAGACTGCTCGTTCAAATCCTTCTCTATGTTTGCAGGGAGTTCTGTTGGAAGCATGTAAACATACAGTGGCACACTGTAGCCTAAAAGGGATGCAATCCAGGGAAAAGTGTACATTCAACAGTATCAGAAGTGGCTTCTGATAAGACACAGTAGCTATTTAAAATTTCATCATGTGGTAGTGAATGTGTGACTCTGGCTGTGATGACTAAACCCTGTGAGGAAGCATTACTTACTACTTATTTCTGTACCAAAATGCAGGGTGGAGTTGTTGGGGAGTAGTTGTCAACATTGTGTTTCAGATGACCATCTTGCCACTGCGATGCAGTTGCCTTTTGACAAAGTGATAAGCTAGTACTTGTCACATGAAATCACAACAATACTGAAAGGAGCAGAGATACTTGAAATCTGTTAAATACTTGACCAGTGAAGTACAGGGAGTTATTTGCAAACAACAAAATCATCATGCGACACCTCAGAACAGTAACGCTGTTGCCATCGATGAGTTAAAGCCATTCTCTGCCCCCTGATTCGAAAGCTCTGCTATCGTACCTTCTGATCAAGAATTGGCTAGTCCCATTATGGATCAAGAAAGCGGCACAGTGGGGCGAGCCCACAAGTATAAGGGGGATTTCTGCATCCCTGAAGAAACCCCCAGGCATGTAGGATTATATGGGATACCAAACTAAAACCCCAGAGGGCCGGGGAATCCCAGAGAAAGGGGAGGACCAAGGCTGCACCTGTGCTCTGCCAGAGAGTCCCAGGAGTTCAAGAGCAAAGGATAAGCAAAAGGCCAGGCTGTGTGAGCTGCTGAGCTGAAGGGAAGGCAGCAGCTTGTTAGGTGGCTTCTCTTTTAGGTGTGGAAAGTGGATAATTAAATTCCCTAGCTAGTCCTCAGCATTTTCATCGCCTAGGGAATCGCCATAGTGTTGAGCAGCTGAGAGTGAGAGCATACAACCGAAAAGTGTCATCAAAGCTGTTTTAAATAAAGAAGAATCTGCAAGGCTCTCTGCCCAGTCGTTCTGCAACTCAGGCAAGATTCCTTTTGCACTTCTCCTGTCAAGGTTGCACACATTTTCTTTTAGAATTGTGCATGCATCTTGAAAATAACACACAGTCAGAAGCGACGAATGTTGGCTTGGCTAAATAGCCATTGCCGTGCCTCCCTGCCAAGTACTGCAGCAGCCCTGCAGGAAGGATGAGATACCACTCTTTCTTTTCTGAGTTCTTTTTGAACTGCAGAGTACCTGGGGTGGGAAAGTTGTTTTTCCTGCCTTGAGGCTGTTGCCGGTAGCTCTAGTGTCTTGTTACTTCTGCAGAAGCCTAGCAGGAAGAGATAAGCATGTGCCTTCTTTTCTCTGAGAGCTCTGCAGATTTCTTTGCAGGGGCACTTTCCAGGGGTGTGTGGAAAAGACAGTTGTCATTGGCAGCTGGGTGAGTGTTAGTGGGGCTTGCCTACACTGCTTGTTTCTGCAAACACTTCCTTGTATGCATACCTAAGAGTTCATTCACAGCATGGAGCAGTCAGAATTGCAGTGTGCTAATTTGCCCAGTTCTAAGATGACAAGCGTAAGATTTGGCTGTGTCAGCTGTCTTTCATTGACCGTGTTTGTTCCACAAATATTTGTCCCTTTTTGAACCCTTGAACTATCAGTCATTGGTGTCGAAGTCCTTGCTTTTCATACTTTTCTTTCCATGCTAATCACCACCTTCTGGTTCCCTGAAGGACATAGCTGCTTATCAGAGTAAAGAATCACACAGCAGTGCAGGTGAAGGGAGGGGGAGAGTCTGGTCTTGCCCTGTAGTTGTGGCTTTGTAGTAGAAATACAGCAATAATCGTAAATTTTTACCTTGATGGTAAATGAACATACTTGTAGGCTTTTGGGTTTCTTGACCCATTTTAAACAAGAGCAGTCAGTAAAATATGCTGTGTGGCCATTAGCTAGCCTGAATAACCGTTGCCTGTCTGTAACCACTCTGGAATCCAGAAGGTTGCAGTCTGCTTGTAGTAACTTTAAAATCATGCCAGTGGGCTATCCTCTTGTGCAAATAAATTCAACCCTGAATGCAGAGAGTTGAAGCAAGCGTGGCAATGGTGGATTTGCCAGTTGTATCCTCAAACACTCCAAATGGTAATAAAATGATCGGCAGCTTTGTGTGGAATTGTCTTTTGCAATAGGAAACTGAAGCTGTTGTCAGCTTCCCCCACTCAGTGGCTTTGAAAACGTATCTTTTCTAGCAGAAAACCATATTATATAAAATCATCTTCAGGAGTCGGACACTGTGATTAAATTGTATTGTCCTTTTCTAAAGGCACTGGAAATTTTGCTGCTTATGCTATGCCCACAAAAGGCTTTTTTTTAAAAAGCATGTTCTCAGAGTTAGGAATAAAAGAAAGCCAAGCCCTGTTTGAACATCTTTTCCTATCATGTCATGTATATAACCACCAGGTTTCCTCCTGTCAAATTTTCCTAGGGCTACCACCCTTTCCAATGCAGTCTCTTCCCTTGCAAGCACTGGCCTGTCACTCACCAAAGTAGACGAAAGGGAAAAACAAGCCGCGTTAGAAGAAGAGCAGGCACGTTTAAAAGCTTTAAAGGTGGGTATGCTTTCTGGGGGTAGTGTGGATGTGCTTTGTTAACTGTAACCATGATGTTTGAAGTTAAAAAGTATGGTCTGTATAGATGGGGGCATGCATATGTACAAAGCAGCAGGCCCCAATTGGCACAGGATGGTTTGTGCTCATTAACTTCTTAAAATAAGCCATAAATAATTCATGGAGGGAGCCTGGTGGTAAGCACTTTTCTTTGCCCAAGGTGTGAGTGAATGAAATTGGAGTGGGGGAGATAGCAGGGACTCTGCACCGACAAAACCCACATGCCAGATGTTGTGGGCGCCCCTTAGGGCCCAGGGGGCGCTGCGGGCCACCCCTGAGCCCATGGTGGGGGGGGGGACGACAACAGAAGGGAGGTGGTCCAGAGTGTCGACTGCCTTCCGGGCCCACGAGGGGGAGGTGGCCACTGACAAAACCCACATGCCGGATGTTGTGAGCACCCCTTAGGGCACACACATCTCAGTCAGGATGAATGGCAAGGTTTTGGAAAAACATCCAGCTCCAGCTCCAGCTTCTTCAGTCCACATCCCAAACTCTTGGGACTGTCCCTGCCTGCAGTTGAGTCCACCCCTCACTCCGTCTTCCCAGCCCAGCTCCACACTGCGGCTGGTAATCCTTCATCGTCCTCCTGAGTCTGACCCAGCAACTCCTGGTCCCTGTTTCAGTCAAGCACTCTGGCAGCACTTGCCTCCCGGTCAAATATTGCAGTTTTGGCCAAACAGGAGGGTGGGTGGAGGAGAACCTGCTGAAGTCTCCCTGCGAGTTTGGCATCTCTCTGGGTGAAAGGGGGCCGTTGAAATGCCCCTGGTTCTGACGAATCACAAAACTAACGAAAATTCGTGGTTTGTGATTCTTTAAAAATGACAAAACACGAACCTCTTGTTTTGGTTTTTTCCTGTTTCGTGCTCATGTCTAGCAGGGAGTCATTCCAACTCCAAATGACTTTTCTGCAAATACAGGTGTTTTCCAAGTTGGGTAGACACTTTGTCCTGTATTCTCTCAATGAAGCTATAGGAGTGGCATCCACTTGCACTCACTGTAAGTTGAAGGAATGCGGTTCATGGGGAGTATTCTTGGCCTGTGTTCAGATGTTATAAGCAAAACAGAGTTTGCAGTGACCTAAAGCCTAGGTTGTTATTGTGAGTCTGTGCTCCTTCCCGACTCTCCTCTTACACAGAATCATGATGGAAGCTTTATTGGTTTGGGAAGTTTTTGATTAACTCAAATTTGTGCTGATCCGTGGCTTAAATCCCTGCTTACTGAGAGTGAAACTTGCCCCAGTTTAAGGTAGCTGTGGCTGGCATCACAATTTTTATTTATTTATTTATTGGATTTATATCCCGCCCTCTCTGCAAGCAGGCTCAAGGTGGGTCACAACATCATACTACAACAATCACAGCAGTACATAAATACCATCAAATACCAAAATTGTTGTTCAGGAAGTCTGATTTCCACTCTCATTTGTAGACATGCAGCCTGAATGGTTTGTGGTGGTGGAGATGTATACATTGACAGGGGCTAGTCTGTGCAAAGCAGCAAGCTTGTCTCGGCACTGAATAGGATTTGTATCCTGAGGTCAAGGAGCAATTCCTATACTGAGCAAGATTTGGATCCAGTAGTACCTTAAAGCCCAACTATCTATCCAGAGTTTGAGCTTTCAAGAGTCAAGCTCTCTTGTATCAGACGAAGAGAGCTCTGACACTCAAAAGCTCATACCCTGGAAAGCTAGTTGGGTTTTAATGTGCTACTGGACCCAAATGCTGTTGTTCTACTGTAGACCAACATGGCTACCCAGTGATTCCTGTTTTACTTACTGTCCTTGGTGTTGTCTGGGCAGGAAAAAGGAACTCTCTTGGTGAAAAAAATGAAGAAGAGAATTGAACCTGCATGCTGTCAGTCTCTCAACTTGGCTGCCTCCCGATGTTCCTGTGAATCATGGTCAAATAATAGGAAGGGTCCATAAAGATCTCTTCTTGTTCATGGAATCTAGCAGACTAAAATTTCTGTGTCCCTGGTGGTTTGATCACACAGGTTCTTTTCAAGAAAGAACTAGGATGTTTTCGGTGAGCAAGGTTGTGGTGGTTGCTGACTCTTTAGAGATGCTCCTGGTACAGTAAATTAGGATTTAAGGGGCCCTAGTACTCTAGTTTTTGACATGGTTTATTAGATGTTGCAGAGGGCTGACCGCTTTTACAGAAGTTCCCCTTTTGTTTCCTTGGGATCCCCCTTCAGGGTGATAGTGTCTATAAATATTTGGCAAGCGGCTAATTTATCGTCCTAAAGATGCACCTTTTTAACCCAGCACTTGTTTGCTGAAGCCTGACTGTGGACTTTGTTCTGCTTGACCTCAGCAGCCAAATAAGCAGTCCTTGTTTTCCGGGTTTCTAATGCCAACTCCATTTAATGCCAACAGGAACAACGTCTAAAAGAACTTGCAAAGAAACCTCATACCTCCTTAACGACGGCCTCCTCGCCAGTGTCCAATACAGCAGGAAGCATAATGACTACACCAGCCATTGACATTTTTTCTACACCTAGCTCTTCAAACAAGTATGTCTTTGCTCGTCACTCCTAATTGGTAAAGGTTGCTTCTAGCTGGAGGGCATCTTAAAGATGCAGCAATCTTGTAAAGATTTTTGGGGTGTGTGTAATTCTTTGGTTTTGACTAAGCCAGAAATAAGGCTCACTTGTTAGTGCCAAAGGAGAATAAGCCATGCATCCTGGATAAAAACATAAAGTAGACACAAATGCAGAAGACCTCATTATCCAAGATGCATGTGGCTTATGAGAGAAGATTTGTACCATCTCTTGCAGTCTTATGATATATAATGGTGCTGGTCACATGAGAAGCAAGACGCTCATCCATTCGGACATTCTTATCATGTTCCAGACTCCTTAACACTTTTCTAGAAGAGCTGGATTTGGAATTCAGTATAGCCTGGCAACTAGATATGGCATTCATTTTTATCAATTATTAACTTAATGACTCTGCCTTACACAGAATCTACATCATGGGTACCTCTAGCTCAGCGCTGTCTGCTCTGACTGGCAGAGCTTAAGAAGAGAACAGCTTTTCCCAGGAGCTGTTGCCTGAGATCTTGTAAATAGTGGTATCTGGGAATGAACCTGGGGCCTACATCATTCAAAACCTGTGCTCCTCCACTTACAAAGGAAGTATTGGCAGCGTAGAGTTGCCACATGCATCCTGCAGAATGAAAAGCTGGGGACTTTGTTTTCCCATAAGGCAGCTTCTGATCATACCAACTAGGTCAGGTACCCCAGCCAAGCTATACACTCAAGGCTTTCCATGGCTGACTGCTAACTGGGAGCAGGGGGGGTATTGCCTGCACACCGTTTTGGGTGCTTGATAAAGCAGTGTGTATGAACTAGCGATCATTACAGTTGAACAGGCTGGATTGCATTCTAGGGCACTTGTCAGGAAAAGCCTTTGAGGCTCCTTGACCAACCTAAACATGCAGTTTATAAGCAGTGTTCAGTTTGGAGCTAATGTGGGAAGTGGATAGAAGGCCCTTGCAGGTGTCAACGTCTTTTTTTAAATAGTGCATGTTTTCTAGGTGGCTCATAGAATCTCTGGCAGGTTTTGTTTTCCTGTTCAAAATCTGACTAGATTGCATGAATGGAAACTCTCTGCAGCAATTCTTGCAGGTGTGAGCTTCCAAAAATGCTTCTGCAGTTGCAGGAATTGCAGAGGCTGTATCTGTGTACCACTGGTTCTCTGTCTCGGAATTATTGCATGGAAGTTGAAAGACAAAAAACGTTGACTTTGAATGCCGTTCAATTCTGACTTCAGGCTGGCTAAATAAGTGCTTCATTAGGTTGTCTCTGCACTTCCTCACACTGCCAAGTATACTGTAGCTATTTAACATGTAAACATTCGTGGCCAGCGATGCCTCCTGATGCTTCTCAGTGGTAGAAAAAGCAACATAAAGTCATGCCTCTCTTAGTGAAGATGAAGATGCTTTACTTCAGCAGACACGCAGCCCTAAAGGCTGGGAGGGAGGACATCCTACAATAAAAACGTGAATTGTCCAAAGCTTGTAATCTGTGCCCAGTTCCTCGTTCTTTACTTTTTCTGCACTAGAATGACACACAGCCTTGTGCATTCTGCATTTGGGGGAATATAGCTGTTTGAAGGTCTGGGTGAGTTTCGTGAGAGAATGATGTCATTGGAATCCTATTTGATAGTTGCCCTTGCCTCTTTCTGTAGCACCTCAAAGTTGCCAAATGACCTGCTTGATCTGCAGCCAACATTTCATCCATCTGTGCATCCTATATCCTCTGCGCCCCAAGTAGGAGGGACCTGGGGAGGTAAGCAAACTGGAATCTTTCCCCAGTTCTGGTTACTGTGCAGCTAGTCAGATTAGTAAGATTCCAAACCCTCAGCGTACTTGCTTTTGGTAAATGAGATGAAAAAGCATCTTCGGAAGATTTAAAGTTGAACAAGGAGAATATGTGGGAAGCAAGCACAGGTATGGGAACATCGAGGAGCTGTGTGGACGTTCAGGCGTTTAGAATCTGCACAAGGCATTTTTTTGCTGCCTTTCTTCTATAAATAAGCTCAAAGGTTCTTTGTATAATAGTCAAAGAAGCCTATCTTTCACGACTTGGAACTAGAACCTGTCTGGGAAAGGATGGCAGAGAAGCCATTGTACTGTTCTTTTGCGTCAGGATAAGAGGGATTTGATTCAGTGTAGTATTAGTTTTAAATGGTCAAGCTAGTTTAAAGGAAAATCAGTAAAAAAAAAGATAAGCAGAGAAGTTGGAAACTTTTTTTTTTTGGTCTGGAAATACAAAAAGACTATGAAAAAAGATTTTGAGACCGCACAGCTGTAGGCAAGAGGATACAGCAGAGAATGTGCATGAAATAATAAGCTTAAATTTAGCTACCTTATTGGGGGGGGGATAACTTACCTTGCATCATTTTAAGATCAAGAATAATAAAATTGGTTAATTCAGCTAACAGTCTTACTAAGACACAAAAACCCCTCTCTTCTTAACTACCAAGGCAGGGATGAAAGGATGCTCATACTGGAGGTGGAAGTTGGTGGTCTAGATGGGCCTCCTTTGGCAGTACATTTCCCAGAATAGGAACTACAGCTGAAAGTATTTGCTGCATACACGAGAACTAGACAGAAAGTGCTGCAAATGAAAACTTAGTTCAGAATAGCTTTCAACAGTGTTTTCACTAGGGTTAAAATAGAAAGCCATCACATGTACAGAGTATTGAGAACTTCTTTAGATGTAACTTGGGAGCTGGGGAGGAAAAAAACCTTGTGTTTCCCCCCCCCCCCCACTTCTGGTGGTCTCAGTCCTCGAGCATGTCCCAGATCAAACTTCCACACATTTCCCTTGGTAGTGAGATGGCCAAACTCTAAATGTGTAGACACTAGTGATGTGGTCTCTTCTGCCTTATGCTTGGGTAGTCCATTATTGTAGGATCGTTGTTTAATATATGGATTCCTTTCAGCTACAGAATACCTTGTGCTTTATCAAAGGGCAGGCCCGGGGGGGGCGGGGATAGCTGTTCATTTCTTTCTTTTGTGGCAGCAGAGTTAGTAACCTGTTGGTCTGCCTTGTAACTAATGCTTCATCCCTGTTGAAAATGCTATTGCCGGGATTGTTTAGAAACCAGGAGGAAATCTATTCAAAGTGCATAGTCCTGCGACTGAGTGTTTTGGGTTTTTTTAAAAGATGGTAGGCCACATTCAGGCTTTTACTTGATCTGTCATTTGATCAACACGTTCTCCTACTTAATACTCTTCACAACAGCTAGTCTTTAACGGGAGTGACTTTTAAATTGAGTAAGGGAGGGTCAGTAGCATTGGTTGCTCTCACTGACTCCTTTGCAGAGGCAGTGAGTCCTCAAATCTCAGCCTTCTCAAGGTGAACAGCCATAGTTTGGGCTAGAGATTTATCCTTTATTATACCTCTAGTATTCACTCTCAGTTCTGCATAAAGAAATCAGGAGGGGAAGTACACAAGGGGGGCGAACGCTGACACAGTTTCTGCCGCTGTTTCCAGGGGACGTGTGTGTGAGTGGAGTGGAGTTGTTTGCATCTGTCTACAGTAAAAGGGGTGTTATATGGTACCCGGTTAAACTGCATGCTGATCATTGCTGCCTGCGCTCAAGGGAGAGTAGACAATAGCAGGGTGAGCTTGGAGACCCAGCAGGGGATACCAGGACTTGCTGCTTGGTTTTACTCTTCTTGCTTCCAGGCTGCAGAAGAGCCCGGCAGCGGGTCCCATCCATGGCAGCAGTAGAAGTTTGGTTAACCAGCAGCTTGCTTCCCAGTGATGCTGGTTGACAAAGTTTTTCATGTGGTACATTTGATTCTGCCCTTCCTCCAAGGTGTCGTATACATGGTTATCCCATTCCTCTTCTATCCTCACATCAACACTGTGATATTGTTGAGACTGAGTGTATGTGACTCGCCTTCTGTTGCCCAGGAAGCTTCATGGCAGAGGGAGGATTTGAACCTGGGTCTCCCAGATACTGGTTTGAAACTTTAATCACTACACTGTTGACTGTCCTTGCTCATGTGGGAGAAAATGACAAATGAGCACAGCATGAGGGCTTTGGATCGGGACAGTGGTGAGGTCCAGGTTGAGCCCCGATTAACTAGTCCACCATTCCTCACTATGCAGGATTCTCTGCTGGGTGCTGTGAGGACAAATAAGACCATTACTGTCCCATAATGTCCAGTGAGATTCTTTGGGGGGGGGGAATGTTACAGCTTGATTGCGCAAGTGGTGATCTGCCTATTAAAGCACTGTTTGTAGACTGTTGGCTCTTTCCACCAGGGTGCCTTCCAACCATGAGAAAAATACTTCATAAAGATCAGTGTGACCTTAGAACTGCTGCCTATCCCTTGTGACTTAATGCCTGTGGTTTTCCCCTCAGTTTTCAGATGGAATATGCAATATGTTAGGCACACTATTTCAACTTGTTTAACATGTATAAATCAACAACTGTGCTGATTTCTGGGTGTGCTGTAATACAGATGCATGCCCGAGGTGGTAATTGTTGGGTGACACAATCCAAAGTAAGGTCTTGAGCTTTCCCTGCCCCTCCTAGGACAGCTGGTATCTCTCAGGTGACCTTCCCTCATTTCCCCTTTAGTGGTAGAATGTTAAGTTAAGCCACGGCAGAAAACTGCCCCATTGCTGTATCCTAATCCATTGGCTTATTCATATAAGTTTTAAATTGGTATTGGAGTAACACAACTGCTATAGCATGTTCATGCACAGTTGAATATGATATAAATCCAGGGAGATTCCTACATTGTGAATTCTGAGCATAGTTAGAGTTCACGGAGGCCCCCAGAAAGAAAGGAGATGGAATGGACAAAGTCACAGAGGGCGGGGCTAACAGCGGCTGCTAGTCATGATAGCGATCCACTCCCTCCTGTACCGGATGCAGTATGCTTCTTTATGTCAGTGGCATGCAGGAAGATGCATTGCAAGTCCCTGTGCTTGTGAGCTCCTTAGAGGCAGCTGGTCAGCCACTGTGTGAACTGAATGCCAGCCTGGATGGACCTTTGGCATTTCTCTTTTTATGTTCTTAGTGATACTTAAAGTTAAAGGCTTCTCAGCTCATTGGTGTCAAAGGAGGTTCTGTTGTCCAGAAACCCGCACATTGCAAGATTAAAATGCCTTCAGGAGGTGTGTGCAACACACTGATTTGTAAGGAAATGCCTGTTGGCCATACTCAGTTCAGCAGAGAAGTCTGCATGCATTCGGAGTGCCAGTGTTGTTCTTTGCTTTAAACAGAATGTGCTACTTGTGCTGCTTCCGCTGTTCCCCTTACTAATGTGCAGCTAACTCTGTTCTCCCTCCTCTTCTCCTTTGCTTGGGTTGCACAGATCCTTTCACTTCTACCGCTGATGCTGTTGACGAAGCCATTCCAAGCCTAAATCCTTTCCTCGCAAAATCTAGCGACCATCTCTCTGTCTCCTCTGATGTACCTACTTTCACTTCTAGGACACCTACTCATGAGATGTTTGTTGGTAAAGTACCCTCTGACTAGCATCTCCTCTGAACTCTTAGGGTTAAACTCAGGATTTTTGAAAGACACTTCCTTATCATTGGATAAAAGCTCATAATCTTAGCTCCTTGTTTTTGATATTCAGCAGAGTACTGTGTGCTTCCCAGTTCCTGTCAAAGATACCAGTCTTCCCCAACTGATAGGGCAATTCACAATAGTGATGAGTAGGAGTTTAGATTTGACAGCTTCTTGAGAGAAGAGAGGGGAGGCTTTACATCCCGCCCTATTTTAGTTGTCTTGGTATATGCAAGAATTGATGGAGCCCCAGTCACTTCATCGTTCGATGCCCTAGTGCTCTCACTACAGCAAAGCTTCATCCGTTTTTCAGTGGGAGTCATGTCAGCTCCACTATCAAGCACCTGTGTGAATGACAGTAGGAGGGGCTTCTTTTTGCTTCCACAGCAGGCTGTAGGTGACCAAAGGATACCCTGGATGTGTCCAGATGTGCATCCTTGGTCTCATTAAAATAAGGTCCTAGCTTATATATGGCAGAGTCTTCTAAGCAGCATAAATCCCAAGGCTACTGTGTCAGGCATATGACTTGCAATGTAATTCTCTCTGGTTCTCTAGATCGCTGCAACCCATTTACTGAATCTAACCCTTTTGTGGCAGCCAAATATGCATCTACTGTTCAGCTCTATCACTTTACTTCAGGTATAATATAAATGCCTTGAGAGTTTTACACTTGCTGATACCTTCAAAGGTGTAAAACGTGGCATTTAATATAAATATCTTTTATGGTAGATGTAATATACACCGTTTTTTGGATCCTACCCTTTTTAGTGACGGTAAAGCTTTCCCTTTTTAGAAGCTATCACTAGACTAAGCTATCACTAGATTGCCTGTTTGTGTTTAGAGTATGCATAGATATAGTGTCAATGTAGCTTCCAAGTACTTGACTAAGCAAATTGAATATTCCTGGTTCTGTCTTTCTGTGTAACATTCCTTCTTTGCTCTTCTACCTCGTATGCCTTTATCAGATTCTTTTTGTGGTCCACAAGCTTATCCTAATGCTTCCCATTTCCGCAGTGAGCCCTCAACTGTAGCTGGTCTATTTGGAGGTAGGTGAAACTTTTTCTGAACCCAGGAGTCAGTTACATTTTTTCCTTCGGAAGAGGAAAAGAACTTTAAAATTAAACAACACTAGTAATGTTCTTCTAAGCTTTGGAGTTTTTCTAATTGCCAGTTTTATAAATCCAAAATCTTCTAACCTTATTTGAAAAATTAGGGGTAGAACAGATATACTGAGCCTGTGCCTAAAAGACAAGATTCAGTCTCTTAACACAGTTAATGGGTTGGAAACAAGCTGCGGGAGTATGTGAATCACCCCATCATTGGCCACGGTTAATGCTTTAAAAAGTAATACAACTTAAATGTTTGAAACATCCAGATGGATACTAATTAGCTTTAAAAACTTGACCTTGCAAATCTATAATCTTTTGATTGTCACTTTTCATGATTGTCAGTTTTCGTTGTGGATGCCTGTCCTTTCAGTTGTGTTCTAGTCGTACTCCTGGGTAGCGCTAGATCAAAAGGAGTAGTAATAGACTGGGGTTTGGTAGTGAATGTTCGTGCACTTTTAAAGCACCATAATGTCAAAACCTACATCTGACTTTCCACTAAGTAATTTGGAAATGTATTTGAGGTTTGGAAAAAACCTTGTCAACACCGGCGTTTAAAAAAGAACACCTTGAATATACAGCTGTCCTGTGTCTGCTACACACCTGTACTGAAGGAGAACTTGCGCTGGACCTCGGGGAGGGGGGGATTCAGATGCTGGCTTTTTCTGTCTTTCCCTCCACTGAAACTATGTGGGAAGCTGCTTTGCTCAGTAGTTTTCTCCATGGAATGGTTCTTCTAACGTTCTGTTCTGAAGTAGTTGCCCTGTTGCTAGGATAACTCACAGTTCAATCTTAAGGATACCTTGTTGGAGCAGGTCAAGAATCATTTAGTCCAGCTTTAATTACCAGTATCAGATTTGCTATTTTGCATCCCATTGTGATCATCCAAGTCCATCCTGTGAGGTGCAATCCTCCTGGAGGAGTAAAGTCTCCTTAACAACGTGGTGGAGTCATAGTTGACTATGGCGACCCCTGGCAGGGTTTTCATGGCAAGAGACTAACAGCGGTGGTTTGCCATTGCCTGCCTCTGCAGCCCTCGTCTTCATTGGAGGTCTCGCATCCAATTACTAACCAATGCCAATCCTGCTTAGCTTCTGAGATCTGATGAGATCAGGCTCATCTGGGCTATTCAGATCCGGACTGTTAACAACATAGTTGTCTAAAGGAAGGAGTTTAGTCTCTTGGTGGCCATATATGTGGCTTCTGTATTCAGACTATGGGAAAGTAGCAGCATTTGTGTTTTAAAATAAGATATTGATGTGCCTGCTGATTGATTTATAATGCCAAAGTGGTCAGGGACATCATTGATGTAACATTATAAATGTTAACTATATTTCTTTACTATATCTGTACTCCTTAATGAGAGGTGCTCAGTTTTATCAAGATGCAAAAAAAAACTGTCATCACAGTTACAAAATGCACGTGCTGTTAGAACCAGAGTGGAATACTTTGCCTCATGCCTGATCTATGTCTACAAGTACTCTTTATCTTGACTTTTGAATTAAACGAAACTATATGTTGTAGACCATTAATGCTCACTGGCTCAGGAGCCACATTTGACTTGTTGACATGCCTCTTGTGGCTCTTCTGAGTGTGGCACCTGCCACACGTTTCAGTAAAGTTGGCAAGGCCTATGCTCCACGGGGCTTGCGTTTGGCAGGTGATTTCCACCTTGAAACAGCTGCCACCAGAGGAACACGTCAGCTGCAAGGCTCCCTGAGGTGCAGGCCTCGTACCAGGGAGGAAAATAAATGTGGCACTGTTTGCGGATGGTAATTGTAAATGTGACTCTCTCCAAGCCACAGAGTGAATGCCACTGTTGTAAATCCTAAACATTTGTTAAAAAAATGTGTGGTTTAGTAATGGCAGGTGCAGGGACAACTGTCTGGATTGGGAAGGCAGAACATTGTAGGAATATTTCGGATTGAAACATCCAATTGCATACTACAGTCCCCACATGACTATTTAGCAGATTTGAAGCTGTGAGTTGTCATTAGTCTTGATTTGTTGGAAATCCATTCAGTCTAGTGGTGACAAAATCCAGTAATTCCCCATTCCATGTTGTTCTGAAGGATTCTGCCTTTTCTGCTTCAGCAGATCGTCTGGGAAAGACTTATTAGCATTGCACAGCTATAGCTAGGCATATGAGCGTGTCCCTCTTCTATAGGTACGCAGAGATACAAACTTGAACACACCATTTCCTGCATCACAAACTTCTCCTTTCAGATGACATCTCATGCTGTTGCTGCAAAAGAAAGCTTCCCAAAGCCCTATCAGTATCTGAACACCACGATCCTGTTATAGCTGTAGAGCTGTTTTTTGCATGGAGGTTGAGAGACTGTGCCCTGCATATTAGCACATTCAACTGTCAATGTCTCTTTGTAGGCTTCACTCCATCTCCTGTTGCCCAGCCCTCTGCAGGCCTTAACGTTGACTTTGAGTCTGTGTTTGGAACCAAAACTTCAAATGTGCCAGTGGATTCTTGTGGTAGGTCTCTTGAAGTTACCACTTCTTAATAGCTGTTCAAAGAAAAATATTCTTGCTCAGTGCATGCAGCTCCTTGGGTATGCCCAAAGTAGCAATTTGGATCCGCAGGTATCTTATGGGCTGACAAATTCATTGTGGCATGAATTTCTGTAAACAGCTGTTCATCCGATGTGTGAAAATGGCCCTAGTTCATAGAGGCTTATGCCACATGAAATGCCCTGGTGTTCAAGGTACATCAAGACATTAGACTACTTTTGGTGCAACAGACAAAAATTGCTGTGTACATCCCATTTTATGTATCTAGATCCTGGCTGCCGTATATGTAGATTTGCTGCTAATTTAAGGCAGAATTCTATCAGACCCAGAGTAGCCTGGCTTTGGAACAGAAGCATAGCATAACTTCTTCCAGGCTTACTATAGCTTTACGTAACTTTTTAGATCTAAAAATATAGAAGGCTGTGCCTTACAGTACCTTGAAGATGTGTTCTTTCTTTCTTTTTTTAAGGGTTTGATGAATTAGGCGGACTCCTAAAACCAACAGTGGCTTCTCAGAACCAGAATCTTCCAGCTTCCAAAGCACCTCCTAACAAATTAGTATCAGATGATTTGGATTCGTCTTTAGCCAATCTTGTAGGCAGTAAGTTAAAAATTGTTGTTGCTCATTTAAAATACCAGTGAGTCACATTTTTAATATATTAATGAATGGGCTGTTTCCAATTAGTTTCTTCTTTCATAACAGATTTGGGAATTGGAAATGGAACAACGAAAAAGTGAGTGTTTTTCAAAATCCAGCCATTTTCTGGGTAACGTTTTAAAGCATATTTCCTTAGCAGTTTTTCTCAGTGTATGTCAGCTGTTCATCCTTTTTTTCTAGAAGAAGTGAACAGACAACAAATACAGCTAGTGATAACAATACAATATTTATATTCAGCTCTCCTTCAGAAATCTCAGGGTTCTCCTTCCCTTTTGTATTCTCTTAATCAGTCTCTGAAAGAGGCTAGGCCGAGGGGACAGCAAGTAACCCGAAGTCACCCAGTTAGCTTTCTTGCTGAGCAAGGATTTGAACTTGGGTCTCCCCAGTTCTGCTACCCTTTTCCTGACAGACTTTCCATTTCTGGATGTTTATAATAGTAAATTCTGTGAATGTGTGTGTGCTTGTTCTGTTACTTTAAAAAAAACTCTGTAGGGTAAACTACTAACTCTTGGAAGAATTTGGGGTGATGAATCCTTGAGAATCCAGAATTCCAGTTGGCCTGGTTTGTCTTGATTAGGGACTGCACACACCCTTTTCTTTTGGCCCCTTTAGTCCTATTAGATCAGCTCTCTTCCATCTTATTTGAGGCCTCAGCCAGATTTCCACAGGTGGATTTCGAATAGATGGGCATTATGCGTATTCACTTTTGTATTTAGCCAGCTACCCCTGCATAAGTTTTTCCAAGATTGCAGAGGTATGAGATGAAAAATCTCATCATCGTTTTAAAAGCTGCATTCCTTTTTTACCCTGGCTGCAAGAAAGGCAGCATGCAAAGAATTCCTAAATGGTTACATTTTGAACCTTTATTTAAAGTGATGTAAATTGGACACAGCCAGGAGAGAAGAAGCTAACGGGAGGCACCAACTGGCAGCCCAAAGTTGCACCGACAACAGCGTGGAATGCTCCAACAATGGTAAGCTATTGTCATAGCTGTGGAGGTAGGACACCAGCTATTATGAAAGTGTAGGAAGCCATCAAGAACTTTCAGTTCACTGCTGGAATGATGGGGGGATTTTCTTTAGGTTGTATTTTTATTGGATGTATTTGTTGACCGTTGCATGTAAGTTGGATCTGCGTAAAGGAGTCTTGTACTAAGATCAATAATCCAGTAACTGTTGAATAGTGCTTCACTCCACCCTTGCCTTAAATTGGTTGAGGCTGCCTAGCAGCGTTTAGGACTGAGTGTGCTTGGGAAATGTAAGGGGTTGGTGTGGTCTCCACTTTTTTGTCTGTTTGGAGTTGTGAGTTACAGAATAGCAAGAGAGAATCATGTCACACACACAGGTCTGATTCGTTTTAATCTCTTAGTCCACTTCTGCTCCAGATAATTCAAGAGGAGCACAAAGTAGGTTATCGTGTTGGAAGAGTCATGGCTCAGTGATAGAGCATCTGCTTGCCATGCAGAAGGTCCTACGTTCTCTGGCATCTCCGGTTAAAAAGAATCAGGTGGTAGGTGATGTGAAAGACCTCCAGCTGAGACCCTGGAGAGCCATTGCCAGTCAAGAGTAGACATGACTGAGCCTGATGGGCCAATGACACAGTAGTCAAAGGCAGCTTGATGTGTTGTCTACAATGGCCCTGCAAGGGAGGTTAGGCTTAAAAGACAGTGAGTGATGTGCCCAATGTTAAAAGTTACTTGGGTGTGCTAGGATTTGGGCCAAGTCCAGCACTTGACTGCTTCTTGGCAAAGTGCCATTGTAAGAGAAAAGTATCAGTTTTTGGTTTCTTCCTCGTTCATAGGTCTCATTTAAGAGTGATCTGTGCCAGATGCTGCCCTTCTGCCCAGAGGCAGCGTTTTGAGATATCTTATCCCTGTAGTCTTAACATCCAGCTTAAGCAAAGCCCCCCACAAAGCCATGTGTTTTCGGCATAACATATAAACCATGCTGGATAATAGAACCTGATGGAAGACGAGGGGGAGGGATTACTCTCTGACCACTTGAACTTGCTTTGTTCATGTGTTAATGACAATGTTAAACTGAGTTGAGGTTTATAGTGGAGAGTCAATAGGCTATAAATATTTTAAATGGAAAAAACTAATTGTTTATCGCAGTGTAACTTGCTAGAGTTGAGAAGAAGAGAGAGACCTGTGTGAGTGAGCGAATGTGTGTGTCATTGCCATCTTGGCGAGGACTTGTGCGCAAGGGGAACCGATGCCTACTTGGTATGGTTTGTTATGAAAATGCTTGAAAGCTGTAGTAAATTCAGCGACACAATAACAGTGTGTGGATTTTCTTTCAAGATCGTTTTTCAACCCATTTTAATTTTAAACACTGAGGTATCTTCTGTGCTAGAATGGTAGTCCTTTGGCCAGGGGGAGGGATAAGCATGGAAACAAAGCTTGAGGTGCTCTCTGCGGTCAGCTATAGACTCACCGCATGGACTATATAAAGCAAAGGCACTGAAGGGGCTTTTTTGTCGTAATACCTATGATCACAAACCAGTGCAATTATTGCCATTCCTGCTTATCACTCCTAAGAGCAAACCGGATGGCTGGTGCCTTTCAGGAAAGCTATCAGCACACAAGCCAGGGGTTTTTGTGTGCTCAAAGCTTATTTCTGGGGTCAAGGGACTTTGGCGAACTCATAGCCACACCCATTGGCATGTTCTGCTGGCGGTTCACAGGATCCAAGCTAAGGCATTAGAAAAAAATTGTAAACTATAAACTTCCCCTGAGGGCTTGGGTATGCCCATTGCCCTCAATGCTGAGACAGTTAAAGGGTTTTTAAAAGAGAGAGATTGGGGCAGGGAGGGCCTCCTGATGTCTTGGAGGAGGTGATTTTGTTCAGGGATGGGAATTTCCAAATTGTTTATTTTCCCTCTTTGCCCACCTCTTCCCCTGCCCCAATTTTACACCCTCTGTATCTGTTAATTGCTTGGTTGTACAGCCTTTGCTCCTGGTTGTTCCTTGAAAGTACTCTCCAAACCATTGGCTAAAAGGTTCTATAGATGATCTATAGGTTGTTTGAAAGGACAAATTGGCAGGAGATGGGAAATGGCTAAGAAGCCACACCTGCTTACCGGTTTTTGCTTTTCTGTGCCCCATCTGTGCCTTGATGTTTGCATGACTTGGAATCCTGTGTTTCCATCACATCTTGCTCTGTCTTAACTTTTCATACAGACTGTTGCTTGTAAATTTTTTAAAAAATGTGCTTCAGAGTCAAGCTACACAACCAGAGTTCATGTGGTACAGCTCTTCCTGGACTATACCACTTCACTGATTGCACTTTTGAATGCTTTCTAGTGTCAAAACCTTCCAGAGTGTAGAAAATTAGCTTGTTGAAGACAGAAGGGTCTAAATCTAGGGAAGTGTATTCCAAAAGAATTTATAAAAACAGGCTAGAAACGATTAGCCATTTTTTATTTTCTGGTCCTCTTGTGAATACTTTGCCTTTCATTTAGAGGACTTCAGTACTCTCTGGAAAACGTTTTGGAAGACATGTACAGACTAAATGTGCAAGAATCCAGAGGTTGTGTTTGCAGGCCGGTCAGCCCTGTTGGTGCCCTTTAGCAGACGATTCACTGAAATGGCTTGGCATTACAAGAATCTGTATTTCGGGGTTGATAAAAAATGCTCTTGTGACTAAAATGCTCTGTGTGTGTATTCTGTTTAAGTGCTCATTTCTAATCCAGTGTTATTGCATTATGTAATTGTTCTTCCTGGGGAAAAACAGAATGGCATGCATTTTCCACAATACGTAAGTGTACAAAACCTGCAGCCTCTTTTTCATTTTTTTTCTTTTTTTGCAATCAGATTGGCATGTGATTAACCACTATTGGTGCTGCAGAATCTCATAACCTTCCTGCTACTCCACATTTTTCTCCCTTATGTTCAAATCTTTGGGCATGATGGAAATTTGAGCAGCTTCTAGCATATCCAGATCTCAGGGGTGTCCTGCAGACCTCTTGACTCAAATGATGGCATGAAAAAGCACTAAGATTTTTCTTGCTTTAAACTGTCATTTGCTGCCAGATAGCTGGTGTGCGTTTGTGTGTCTGTACTGCCTTTGGAGAAAAATTGCATTTGATGAATCAATCAGATAAAAGGCATTTGTGTGTGTGAATAACTGCATGAAACCTCACAGGCTTCTGTTCCAACTTTGCACTTGATCCACTGTTTATAGAATTGATTTTTTTTCTCAAATAGGGAGAGACCAATATGCCCCAAAACACAAAAAGGAGTGAAAAATCCCTATTGTTTGGCTTCATTCTCAAAGGGCTGATTGTAACTACTGAACTAATTCTCTTAAAAAGAGGTCATTTCTTATTTCAGTGCAAAAAAGGGCATCAGAGTGATGACAGGCCCCTTTGAAGGCCATCAGTAACAAATCAACTCAATTGCTCATAAGTGTTAATATAATGAGAGCTAAAGAATGAAATTGTAAAGGGTTTTTTTAATGTATTCCAATGGTAAGGCGAGTTCCTTGACTGGCCTTTTAAAACAATTATCCTATTATATATGTGAGAGAGAATCCTCATCTGCTTTACCCAAATAGTTCTGCAGCAAATCTTACTAATTTAATTCTTGAGCTCTTATTATAGTGACATAACTACCTCATATCAGTCCTGTTAGCTTTCCTATTTTACTATTGGTCTTTCCCTTGTGCTGTTTTCATTGTGAGGAAAATCCAAAGACAGCCTTGGGCACTTGAAAGCCAACATACGAATCTCTGCATATGAATCTCCATATATAAGCATAATAGTTCACTTCAACTGCTGTGGATACTAATCACTACATCATTTCATTAACAGTGGTAGCCAGTAAGAAGATGGGTAGTAATAGACATCTGAGTTCATAGAAACCATCTTTTATTTTGCCTGTTTCTCCCCTTGCCCCCAGCTTTGTTTTCAGAGATTATTCTGGTAGAAAACAGATGCTATAGATAAGGCTCTTGTATGGGTGATACTCTACTAGGATGTGCACTTGTATGTCTCTCTACATTTTCATATTTTGTAGGGATTCTCCTGCTTCATATTATTTGCACAGTAGAATACAAGAGGGAGTCAACTTTGCTTAATTAGGGAATTACAGATAAAATGGCCGATTTCCAGCATTAGTGCTTTGGAGAGCAAGGTGTGAAGCACTTTTATTCTTGGTTCTTAAATCATGCCTAGTTAAGAGTAAGCACATAACCCCAACTTGGCTCCCTACCTGTAGCTCCTAATGAATAAGTTCCAGTCTGCAAAGGTCACTTTTGAAGGTTGAGGCTGGGAGTTATGAAGGAGAACACTAATTGTGCCAATTTGTATTTTTTTTTGCTCATTAAAGAACAGAACTTCTTGTGTACCCTACCAGCCATATACCTGCTGACCACTCTGCTTAGACCTTGGTGATTGTCTGGAAGCAGTCAGTGGGACCTTCCTTTATGGTTTTCATTAACAGCATTAGTGCGCTCACTACACTTGAATTAGTTTTTGGAGAAGATCCCCACCTTAAGCTATTTTAGGCTATTAGCCTAAAATTATTATTATCCTATTATCAGTTGAGCTTCCTTGGGCTTTGTGACATGCCTGTGCCCTGCTCTGGATCAGGCCAGACACCATATATAATTCTGCCTCAGTTTACCTTTGCATTTGTTTAATGAGAGAAGTGCTGTAAACTTGCCTGCAAGGAGGGCACTGTAGGCTTTGTAGTAAGAGGTCAGTGGTGGTTCATTTACTGAGCTGGTTTCTGGTTCGAATTAATGGCTGTTTGAGAGAACACCTTTTCTGTGTAGCTTATCACTGTTTTTTTCTCCCCTCATTAGGCACCACCTGTAATGGCCTATCCTGCCACAACGCCAACCGGAGTGATGGGCTATGGAATGGTCAGTAAATTCTGGTATTAGTTCAAAGCCTGTTGGAGAGGCATTTTATCTTGGGTTGTGCCCATTGTGACCCTAGAACCTTTCCAGCATCCTCTGCAGTGCACAGAGGTTCCTGGCAGGCAAATCAGAGTACACTGAAGAGTAGGAAGCCAAAATCCACTGATTTGTGGCTAAGTGCTTGTAGACTAACCTCAGTTGTGTCTGTACACCTTGAATGGGTTGAATGCAAATTTGATTAAGGAGCACCTTAAGCCGAAGTGTTTTGTTGTATAAAAATGAGCGTTGTTTTAGCAACTCATAACATCTAGTAAGGTTTTTAAAATCCGTATTTTGACACTTGGTAATCATGACGGCATATGTCTCTGCACCTAAAGGGCAGAGCTTTCAACGGATAACACACCCTCTCAACTGTTTGTTGACTCCATTATGTATCCATCTCTATACAATACAAGCTTTCTTCCTTCAAGTTAAGCAAAGCCGTGTAGTAGATAGCTGGAGCTTTAGTGTTTAAAAAGATACTTAAAATGTATGGTTAAAATGACTACTTATTAAAAGATCAGCAGAGACCTCAGAAAATGTAAAAATTTCAAATTGTCAGTACTGAAATCTGTATAACTACTGAGCAAGATCCTCTGCAGCTTTTGGTGCCATCACTATATGGATGACGTGGAACTCTCTTTCATTAACAAAGCAGTCAGTGAGAACTATCGCTGTCCCATCTCAGTGCCTGGAAGCTGCATTCATGGATGGAGGGATGCGAGCTGGTTGAACCGAGAAAAGATGGAAGTAATGCTAGTTGCGAATACAGACCTTGCAAATGTGGCCAAGAGTTCCTTCTTTCATTATGTCTTGCATTTTAATTAACTTTTAACAACATTTATAAGCAGTTACCTTCTTACTACATTCACTGTTCTAATTACTTTCTGATTTAATTGTTAAATGTGTTTAATACTTTATCGTGAACACAAAAAGGCTGTTTTGGAATTAAGATGGTCTTGTATAAAAGTGCATTAACCAGATACTGGAATTAATAAAGCAGAGGACTTTGGTGTGAACTGTAGAGACTGGCCCAGTTCTTCCTTTGATAAATAGTGGGGTGCGAGGCCAATAGGGGAGAGTGAAGAGTTTGGGTAAAGGATATGCAGGGCCCAGACAGTTCTGGGAGACGGTGCCAGAAGCTTTTTTTTAATAATTTGTAGGTGGCCGTAATGTGTAAAACCTGTTTCTGATGTTTTGTGCATTTTTTGCTCTGCAGATCTGCCTAAATAGATGTTGCGGGACTTTTCCTCTTTAGGATTACTTCCCTGTTTAGGATTACTAAGAGTCTTTTCTCATCCATCTGTGCTGTGGATTACCTTTGTGGAATTTAATTCTGTTCCATTCTCCAATTTAGCCATCCCAAATGGGAGGAGTACCAGTAATGACACAGCCAACCTTAATATACAGCCAACCTGTCATGAGACCTCCAAATCCTTTTGGTCCTGTATCAGGAGCCCAGGTGAGTGTGGAACTAGTCTGGAAGGTGTTAGTAGCCTATGTTGCCTGTATTGGCTGATAGCCAGCAGAGTTGTAGCAGGCTCTGTGTAGAGAGAGGCAAGAAAAAAATGGAGACGCATGGAAAGCCCACCGAGAATGCGATGGAGGAGGGCCAGTCCAGAAGCAGTGCCGGTGAAGGTAGTCCAGGAAGATGCTTTGCTGAAGAGGGGAAGGGATGGGGTGGTTAGACTTCAATTTCAGTCTTTAAAGTATGTGTGGGCACAGGAAACTTGGGCAAACCGCAGAAGTCTTAGTGGACCTAGAGATTAGCAGGGAAGATTAGGAAGTGGGTGATAACTAGTCGCTTGTGATATTTGGAAACAGTGGGAGTAAGAACAGCCTTCAGTAAGCAAGTTCTGCACTTTTACTGAAGAGAGATGTTGTGGGAGTGAGTCAGAGAAGATAGTTGGGTGCAGGGAGGCTGAAAGGAGAGGTTGACTTTCAAGAGACTTTCAGGTTCCACCAGTGTCATCCCCAAATAACACTTCTGTCCACTGAGTGTCAGTGGCTCACATAGAGTCGCTGAAAAGTGGAGCGCACGTAGCTACTTGTGCACAGTGGCCAGCCCAGCCCACTGGTCCTCACTGCATACGTGCCTTGCAAGACAGGTGCTCATGTGATTGTCATATTCCATGTGCAGGGGATTTTCCTCCTTTCTCTGAAGTTGCCTGCAAGAAGGCCCAAAACACTTGATTCTGGTAGAAAGTTGCTTGGCGGTTCTGGGCAGTCCTTCTTAGGTGGGACCACTATAGAATGAAACTTCTTAAATCTGTCCCATTCTGTTGTACAAAGTTGCTGTTCTTGGCTGCTTTCTTCTGCAACATATACTGCCTTCCATAAAAAAAAACTGGTCCATGTCCTACTTTTCAGCTGCAGTTTGTGGGTCCTGTCTTGCTTGCTACTCCTGTAGTCATAACTGGAATTTAAAACTACTCAGAATGGTAGACAGTTCAGTCATTTGAAAGGCTGTCACAGCTGTACTTAAATCAAGTTTATACCATGCAATGAAGTCTTTCAAATCTGCAGAATATCTATTTGACAAAAGATGTGACTCAGTTTGCCCTGATTCAGTTTGCCCTCCCTTGCCAGCATGCGTCAAGTCAGGCACTGTTGTAGAACCTCCGTTGCAGTGGTAGGTGAGCATGGAACTGTCTATGATGCACCCCTTTTGGTAAAATGAACAGATGTTGATTGAAGGGTTGCGCCCGGTGACTTGGTGAAGAGCTGTCAGAAACCATGGAGTCACTAAAACCAAAAAGTGGAGGTGGGGAGGATATATATGATATATGAAAGTTTTTGAAGGGAATGTGCAAGCTGGAGAACTTTAAAGACTGTTAACTCTGTCCCGCAGTTGGGGATGATCAGGGATGAAAGAGTCTGATTTTCTGAGTCCCAAACTGACCCCTAATCGGATGCTTCCAGTGTCTTCCCATTTTGAAGGAAACAGAAATTCTCTTATTCGTCTGCCTGTACTACACTTGAACACATCTGTAGGAATAGGAGAAATCTCCTGCCCTTGTAGGCATTTCCCAACATAGCTGAGTTATCAGAATTCACCTTGTTCCCCTCTGTCCTGTCCTCATAATATTAAATGTACTGGTTTCCACCTATGAAATTGGTTGGGGGGGTGGATATTGCACATGCTTTAGTGGTAGGGAATGAAGTGTGGGTTATTCTACCTCCCTCAGCATGCCATATACATTTTTAAGATGTTCAGAAGCCCTACATGGTAAGGTTGATCCTGGGAACTGTACCACTTCAGAATGCCGATTGGTGGTGGCGTGATTGGGTGCTCCCTGTGTTTTACATTAGTACATTAGGATAGAATTCTACCTCTGGCAGCTAGTTTTTTAGAGGCAAGGATTTTCTGTCATGCCTGCCTGTCTCCCTACCCTCACTTGCTTTTATTAGTGGTATGATCCCAGAAGATCTTGTCTCTCGTGTTTTTTTTCTGGACATATAGATTGACCTTGACTGTCTGTAACCTAATGGGTTTCCTCTGGAAAACCATGCATGTTGGAAGTGCAGCCTTAACTGGGGGCAGTTGCCGAATCTGCTGTTGGATCAAACAGGTTGCCGTTCCTATTCAGACTGGGTTCTGTTTCACTGATGTCAGATTTATGAGCATTTCGGGGGAAGAGAACAAAGGCCTGTTGTTGCGGCTTGTTGGC
This sequence comes from Eublepharis macularius, assembly GCF_028583425.1. NCBI lineage: Eukaryota > Metazoa > Chordata > Lepidosauria > Squamata > Eublepharidae > Eublepharis > Eublepharis macularius. The sequence goes on from NC_072792.1 coordinate 173,530,153, forward strand.
TGTCATGAGTAGTGGCAGTGTTCTAGCATTTTGTCTGCTTCCTGGTCCTTCATACTAGATGTATTGTGTACTTGGCATCCTGCTACAGGGTTCTGAGAGGGTCTCTTTTTTTAGTGACCTGTTGGTGTTGGCAGCTCTTTCATTAGCTAAGCTGCATGAGTGCGAGTGCTTGCTGTGTGACATGAACTGGGTGTGTTGGAAAACTAACTCGCGTGGGTGAGCCTTGACTTCGTTCCATTGCGAAGGTGAAAGAGGCCATTCATGGTGCCTCCCTCTCTGCTTGCTCCATCACTTCATCTGCACGATTTACAGTTCTTTTGCTGTTTGTATACCCACTTGCTCATCTCAAAGCATGCCATGCTAGAAATGCCACTTGTTTGGTCATCTTCAGTCCTCCCTACTCATTTGAGCAGGTCCTGGGTCATACAGGAAGCCTGCAAATGAGATTCCATGCAGTAAGAATCCTCCAAGATGAATAGTTCTAACATTGCAGCTGCCTGCAGAGAGCCGGGTTTTAACTCTAGTTTGCTGTCCCCACCCCCTGTTCCTTTTGTTGCTTGGGCTCCAACAAACCATATGCTGTTTTGAGGACTGAAGGAAGTCTTTGCTCGTCACTATAGCTGTTATTAAGAACCATCTAGCTATTGCAGTAACCAGGAGGTGTCTTGCCACCTGGAGCCCTGATGTTGGGGCAGTCTTGAGGGCTGCATCTAATAACATGCCTTCCATCTGGAGACACTTGAAAATGCCTCTGAATAATGGTTTCCCCACATGGAGACCTGCCTGTGTAATGCCTTGTTGCATAGATTGGCCCTTGCCATGTGGCCCTTCTGCTGTTTCCTAGCTGTCATCAGATATTCAGCCCAGGTATTTTAGTGGTGAGGGCTAACGCATACCGTGGGCTGGTGAAGGCAGCTGTCTCCAGGGAGATTGTTTCAGGCAGTCTTTACAGGGCATCCGTATTGTGAGAACGTCCTAATATGCGGTAAACAGAATGAGTTCTGCATATGGCGAGAACGTTAGTGCCAGCTAATAATGCAAGGCTGAAAATGTTTTAATAATCAGTGGCATATTGGGTATGTGGGTTGACCAAACAACCTGCAACCCAGATTGTTCGCATGTGGAATGTACTGTGTTGAGGGAGTCATCACTTGGGCATCATGGAGGCAGGTGAACGGCCAGAATGGAAGTACGGATTGCTTTCTTTCTGGGTGCATTTCCAACAACTGACAATTCTTTGAGAATGGGGCAGGGAGGGAGAGCAAATGGTAAAATACCTCGAGTCTAAAGTGTTCATTTAGGTGAAAATGCTCTGTCCCCCCCCCGTCCCCCCCAGGCATCATTGCAATGGAACTCTCCTTTGACTCCCAATCACTTTGCTGTTTGGGGAAGCAGGAGCAGTGGTTTTTGTTGTTGTTCTGCAGGACCCATCAGGCAGCTCTTTGGGCCCTTCTAGCACATCTCTTGATGTACCACCTCATAACCATAAAGCTCTTGAGGCAGTGTGTACAAAGGTAATCCCAACAATGAAGCAACAAGAACAAAACTCTCCATAGAAAGCTAAATAAAGGGAGTGGACAGCTTAGCAGACTAGCCAAAGCAAAATGCAGTTGTGGCCAAGCATTTGGAACAGAGTCAGCAGTTGCCATGTGCCGCTCTGCTGTGCATTCATGTATTTCCCCTTGCCATGGGATGGATTTTTTTCTAGCCAGCTGCAAGTAAGACCAGCAAGGGTTTTGTTTGGGCTGTTCCACAATCTGGCCCCTCCCTCTTTGCTACTCGAGTATCAAAAGCACGCAGGGCATCCAGTGACAGAGCTTGCCTCCGTAGAATGCAAATAGCATTGATCTTAAACAAGCGGGCTGGATGCTAAAAGCAGTATTTGAAGTTAAGAGTCTGGTTTCTGTCCACTGAACTGCACGCAGTTGTGACTTGTTGGGTCTGTCTCTTTTACATATTGGGAAGGTCTGCTATGCTGCTGGCTGAAGTGCTGGTGATGTTGGTTAGGAGCTCACTTCTGCCATGGATAGTGCTCCAACTTCTGCATCTGTCATACTCCATTTGGAGCAGGTTATCAGTGTTGCATGCAATTTAAACGTCTTCTCTCTCGGTTTTTCCTTTTTAACCAGCCCTGACTTGCCTTTCTTAAGCCTCCTCCCTCTCACTGCATCTTCCGCCTTCATATTTCTGTCATTCTGAGGCCTTCTTTTTCTCTTTCCCTCTCGGCCATCTTCTCTCCCAGCTGTCTGCAGCTTCCAGCCCATCCACTCAGAGGCCTCACAGACCTTCCGGAAAGGACCCTTTTGCAGAGGTCTCCCTCCAGGATTTCTTGTAAAACAACTTAGGTATTGCATGCCAACTCTGGGGGCACTGGCGGCTTGAATGCCATACAAGGTGGCTTAAAATGGCACAGCTGCCTTGTATGTCTTCCACTTCAATCTAACCATACTCATTTTAACATTAAAAGGATGTACTTGGGTGCTCTTGTATACTTGTGTGATTGACTTTAACAACCCAGTATGGGATGCAACAGCTTGAGTAGAATCCTGAGGACTCTTTTTTTTTATTCGTGTAAGACTTTTACTGATGGAATAAAATCTGAGAACCTTCTTGTTGAAAACAGAGATTCTCAATTGAGAGATTTTGGTTAGGTGGTTGTGGGTTGAGGAGTGGGCTTTTGTAAACCAGAAAGATGGTTCCTTATGATTTCCGCCCACTCCCAGACGGAACTTTCCTGCCCCCCCCCCCCAATTGCAGCCCACTATTGTTTCCTGAAATGCTGCTCCTGAGGGCCGGGAATTCACTCTCACCCCCAAACAGCATTAAGAGGTAACTCTGATCTGCAGTGAAAGAAGAATTTGCAAAAGATCCCTTTGTAATTCCTGCTCTGAGATGGATTATTTTCTCCTTAGACTCTTTCAGGAGTCCCAAACCCTATTTTCTGCAGCAGCGACTTCCTAGGCTTCCTAGCCACTGAGCCCAGTATAGGCAGAACTGATGCAGTCAGGGTGTAGTTGTATAATTTATTCCTGTTTCTTGGCTGATTTCCAGCCAATGAAGGGTTTTTTTCACTCTGTGGTAGAACTTGTGCTCTGCCTTGACAAGGCCCCATGTCCCATCTCCCCATTAGAATGGTCTCAGGAAGCAGGACCTCTGCAAGGCTGTGGATGCTGCTATTCAAATAGAAAATACTGTGCTGGGGGTGGGTGGGGGCTGGTGGCCTGACTCGGTGTAAGGTAACTTTGTATATACAGCACAGAGGTATGTTCAGCTGTGAGGTTAGACTTTAGCTACTTGTGACAAGTTTCAAGGGTTTGAGCCTGGCTGTCTTTGACTAATCATACTTGAAAATCTGGAATAAAAATCCAGCTGATTGAACAAGACAGGGGTAAGAGTTTCTTTTTCCTTGTACTGTGACTGTGATGATATTGCTACACCACAGGCCAATCACCTTTAGGTCTTTATTTCGTGTATAAGCCTTTGATTATAAAAAGTTAGTTTGGGGGCAGGAGTTGGTTGCAGGCAGAGAGATAATACGGATGTCTTCTTTTCTCCTTAGATACAGTTCATGTAACCGTGCCAGATGGAGGGGTGAGAACAGTTCCAGAAAGACCACGTGCTCAGCAGCCAGCCCTTCCTTCCAGCCGCTTGAAAACCGATGACTCTTAAACTCTCCTCTTCTGTTAGTCCAATCCAATAAAATTGCAAAAGGCCCACAAGAGTGGCGGAGGCACCACTCTAGGAAAGCCACTGAGTATAAAGCCAAGAATTGCCACAATTTTGGTGTAGGATCTTTTTTTCTCCCCCCCCCCCCCCACCCACTGGTGACTTAACATGTTGGTAAGTTTTCTTGCCACCTCTTTTAATAACCACAATTGAGAAAACACACACACACACACACAAAAAGAAGCATCTTATTCCACTAAGAAGGGTAAAAACGTGCGCCTGGAGCTGATGTTTGGATCAAAGAGCTGAGCATCCTATTACTGTTAATTCCAGTGACTTTTCTCTAGGGGATCAAATCCTAACTCTAATTCTACAGCTTTTCTCCTTCAGTCAACACAAATATTAGACTCAATAATGAAAGTTTTAACTTTTTAAAAAAACAAAGAATTATATATTCCGTTTGCATAGACATTCCTTTATGTATTATTTGTATTTATTTATGGTTATCAATTTAAGTAACAATGTTATCGCAAAGCCTCCTTGGTGGAGAAAAATGTGTGGATGTATACGGTATGTCTCCTCCTGGGGTTTTTTTGTTCTGTCCACAAGAATGATTCAGAGTGCATCTTCACCCACCGATACGCACCCAAACACACAGAGCACCGAGTACGTTCCTGGGTCTGAAAACACGAACGGTCAAACCTCCCTGGGAATCCGAGGTCTCATTTTAACGAACTGTTGGTTCTGATAAGGATTTTGGGCAAGGGGGGAGCAGCTGTGACCTGCTTGGAGGAGCGCAGGATTGCTCAGCCAGGCGCCAGCGCTTCAGAAGAGAACTTTTCCTTGCTTTGTGCTTGGCATGTAATTATCTTACACTTGATATACGGCCTTTCCAAAATGAATGTGAGGAATTGCTTTCACTTTAAAGACTTTCCTTCTTCTCTGTACAAACACTTCTGAGGTATTACGGGGGGAGGGTGTGTGTGAAAGAATGCCTTGACTCTTTTCTTCATTTGGCTAGTGCCGTGCCCATGATCATGTACTGTGGAATAGATTAAAGTCTCAAAAGGGAAGTGGCATCTTGAAGGGAACATTCATCGGGAAGTTCCCCTGCGCAGTTCTCCTGCTGAATGGTGGGGGTGGGGCTTGGCGCAGGAGCCCTTCCTGGTGCTCCTTAATTGTGTAGGTATCCTAGTTTTCTGCAGAATTTGAAGCAGCGCTGTTGATCGGTGCTTTGTGTAAATACATCATTCCAGTTTGGATGGCAAACGGGGCCTTAAGAAGGATAGTCGAAGGCATGAAAGCAATTCTGTACATGAACTAAGCATACTTGCTGCATTGTCTCCGCAGATTCTATTTTTGTTTAAAATGTTGAAATGTATGTTAGCAAAAAAGGGTGGATTTTCAAATAAAATGCAGCTTCCACAAACTTTTTGTTATGGTATGAAGGTCTGAAATGGTGATTTATTTGCCTTACGAGAGCCAACTGCTTTGGGTTGGTGAAATAGTCTCTAGGGTGGGCGTGGCATTGGTGGCAACATTTGTTTTTGTTTTTGGCCTTACCTATTGTGGCAGTTGTGAACTTGGAAAATGGCTAGGTCAGAATTCTCGGGAATGGTTTGCTGGTAGATATTCATAGTCAGTTAGCCTTTTAAATTGACTGCCCCAAAGTCCTGTGGTCAGAATAATTTATGCCTGTTGTAAATCTTCTGCCATTTGAGAGGGTGAATTCTGAACTGTCTCCAGGGCTGAAAGTCACCAAGTTGTAGCACCTGAGACTTGTACCATCATATTTAATTCTGCTGCATCTGAAGGGTATAGCTGCATTTGAGCTGCATCTGTTTGGACTGTCGGTAGGGGCTTGCTTGGCTGCTACCCTGAAAAACACACTCATAAAATCCCTACCCAAGAGAATGTTTCAAAGAACAGTCAAGGGTTTAATATTCTCACCAGTATTACAAGTTCTCTGTGTAGGTTTTTTTAATATGGGAGTATCTACCTACAGCGTGAAGTGGAACATCCCACATTAGTCTGCTGCCCACTGAAATACTCTCCTGCCACTGCCTACTGGTTAATCTGTAGCTCGTGTCTCTGTGGCTTGAGAGCTCCTTTATCTGCAGAAGGTACAGAGCTTCACAGTGAGAATCCTAGGCTACTGCTCCTCAGGTCACTTCAGATTACCAGTCTGTTCTGTTTTGTGGGCAGCTGAATGACTATGCCAGGCTCGAGCCAAAGGAGGAAGAGTGTTAGAAAGAAACTTTTACTGGTATTACTTGATAAAGAAAACGCCCAAGCATGTCTCTTCCTTCCATCTCTCTTCCTTTATGTATCTGAGCTGTTGGTACATTAATAGTTCGCAGACCTTTCAAAACTTTTTTTTAAAAAAAACAAGCATTGCTATCAAGTTCTTCTTGGAAAGCATAGATTCAGTACATGTCCTCTGCACATAGTGGCCTATGGAGGTATTGGCTGTGTTGATATGCTTTTTTTTTTTAAAGATTTTTATTTTTTTATTAACTACATTGACTAACAATACAAAGGGAGGGAAGGGGGGCAGGGGAAGGAAAGAAAAAAAACCAGCAACATATAACAACACTACACTACACATAATGCTTTCCCTTCATACTGCCATTAAAAAATTAAAACTTTGTATGATATTGATGGAGTGGCTGACCTTGCAAAATACAAATTACAATTCAAATTAAGTCTTCCTCCTCCCCCCTGAGTCTCGGACGCAGTTCTCTCTGAGCAGCTGCAGCCGCAGTGCTCGTTCCCTCCCCGCCCCTTCAGACTTCGCCTTTTCTTCTTGCTTGGTGTCTTGCTGAAATTCTTGATTTTTGTCCTCAAAGTCCCTTAATTGATCTTCTGATGTTATTTTGTAAGCTTGAACTTTGTAACTGAACCAAATACCTTCCGGAAATAGCCATTTGTACTCACGTTCCCTCAGAAGAGCTGCGAGCTTTTTATACTTAAATCTTCTTTTCCGAACTAAAAATGGGACGTCCTTCAGTATCTTAACTTTATTACCCAGAAAATCCAGATCCGCATTATATGAGTTGTATAGGATAGTGTCTCGGATCCTTTTAGATGAAAACTCGATGATGATCTCGCGAGGCAGCTGACGCCTCGTTGCATATTTTGAAGAAGCCCGACGGACTTCCAAAATGGCGCTTTTTACCTCTTCTTTAGTTGCCCTCGCGGGTGTCGCCAATAGTTCCGAGGCCAGACCCCATAAATCCTCATTTTCCTCCTCTTTCACGTTCTGGAGGCGCAAAATTGTCTGTGTTCGTTCCACTTGTAGCCCGATGAGCTGGTTCTCCACCAGCTTTAACTCTTTATTCGTTGCCCTCACGAGTGACGCATTTTCCCGGGCAGACTTCTCTGCCCCCCCCGCTGCTTCCTTAATGGTTTTCACTTCGCTCTCAATTAAGCCCACCCTTTGATCTGTTTCATTCAGCTTGTCAACAAAGGGCTTTATGGCTTCGATAACCGACCTTTTCACCAAGTCTTCGAGCAACTCTCCTTTCACCTGCAGGGCAGCCAAAATTGACTTGCCCAAAGCGGGACTCTGCTTTTTCGCTGCCATTTTAGGGGCGGGGGGGGGACCGCCAACCAAATTCTGAAACTCAGCAAGGGGGAAGAGCGAGCCTTCTTAGCTTCAGATCCCACCACTCCTTCGCGTGCGCTTGTAATAACAGAAGGGATTCGCTTACTTACAGGCTTCTGCCTAGTTCTGCTCTTTGCCGTTTTCCATGGCCTGGCAGCACTCAAGGTGCCGCGCACGTCTGCCGGCCTCCATAGGGACAAACGGGCAATTTAACCCCCGCATCGATTTCAGGGGGCTCTTCCCGCCGCGTCCCGGACCCTGCCTCCCTCACTGGGAGTCCTGGGGGCTAATCTTCGCAGATCAGCCGCCCGGTCAGGCTGCTCAGGCACTTCCTCCCAGACCTGCGGAGAGGAGCGTCTGACATGGCCGAGAAAACGAAACCGAATCGGCTGTGTTGATATGCTGTTGCATCTGTGCCACCAGTGAACAGCCTAGCTTGCCTTTCCCTGCTTTGCTTATGGTAAGCAGTAAGCAAAAGCAGGTTCAACCATATCTTCCTCGTAAGGCAGGAGGAGTCACTTTCTTAACAGGAAAACGAGAGCTTTCACAACGGGACAAACTATACAGCCATTTTCAAATCCAATCAGGAAGCACTCCATGACAGCCTGGTATGCTCCACACCGCTGTGTTCATGGAATTTTGCACGTCACATGGAGGAATCTTTTGTATCTGGTTCCAAAGTCTGAAGAATTGGATTGCATCATAACAGGAGTGTGGATCGTTCAACAGCATGGTGGGATACAGGCCAGCGTTTACTTTGTGCTAGCCTCGCCATTCAATTGTATCACTCTTGTAAGTGGGGAGGAGAATCTTGCCCCCCATCTGCTGCTTCCCTACATGCCCATGATGGAGGTACCAGGCCTTGCCACACATTTTAAATGCTCTGTATGTGGTTATCCCTATTCACCCACTGATGGGCTGAGCATTTGTGATGTTCTTTTCAAACACTGCAGTCCTATGCAAGCAAAGGTGTGTTATGAGGCTTTTACTCTTCCACCCTAGCCTTCCCCATTCTGCCAACTGTGAATGGAAAGATTAAGGGCTCTAAAGAAATGTGTGAATTATTACTTGCACCCTTGTCAAGAACCCTCGACCATTCAATTCACACTTGTTCTGGTCTGCGAGCCAGTACAGCATACAAGACCTGAGGCTGTCCTTGATTAACGTCCACCTCCTGTCTAGGAATAGGAGACAACAGGACTATGTCCTAAGATCTTTCTTTTATACACCCCCACCTTTACATGTGTCCTGATGGGGTATGGAGAACTTTGCGCTTGCATGCTGTTATGTGCCGATTTTGTTGTTTTTAACAAAAGAAGAACATGCAGCTTTTGTGTGTTCAATATTTCCTTGAATCAACACAGTTACTTGGAGCTGCTCTGGGAGATCCTTTGGAGCTCTTTGGACTCCACTTGGGTCACAGCCTCCCCTGCTGTGGGGATAATATTAAGCTTACAGGGTTGAGTTGCTGAGATAAGGTAAGTGAAGAATTTTGAACCCTCTAGAAGTGCTTTATAAACTAATAGCAGTTTTCCACATGCAACACGAGGAAGCCAAATTTACTCTGGTGGTGGGACAAAAATGCAGAACTACAAGCTTACACAGGAGGTCGGATCATGCAGTTCCTGCATGTGTTAAGCTGGGTCCTATCAGACATGGATTGATAAAATGTGGCAATTCATAATACACACTCTTGCTAATGGATCCAACTTAAATATTTTTAATATAAATCAACAGCCGCTGTTGCTTAAAAACCTCAACATCATGAAGCTTGTGTATTTTTTTTTTTAAAAAATGGTCTCTACCTTCTCTCAAGGAAATACAGACTTGATCATCCGGTAGGTGATGCGAGATGCCTTGGTACGATCATATTTCTGTTCCATCTGGGTTCTGCTTGGCATCAGTTTAATATCTTCATGAATGGGCATGGCGCTGCCCACTGCGCTCATGAGTTTTACCTCCAAAGGACCCAACTCTTTGTATTCCTAGAGTTAACAATGAAGGGGGAAACAAGTTACTCAGTGACAAATGCTCTTGGAGCAATGTCAGAACCAGCCTTCAATGGTAGCTAAGTTGAGTCCTGCTAGACATGATGGGAGATCACAGTTCATCAGTCTTTTAAAGGCAGTCTGCCTCCTCAGTTGGGAAAGGGACCACATGGGGAGGAGGTTTAACCTTTCCATTCCTTTTTCCTACCCTGTTGGCCCCTAAAATAAATAAATACCTGCCTACTACACATTGTTTTTTTTCCTTAAAAGAGCAGAGAGACTGGTTTCAATTTGCAAAAAGCATTCAGGGATCCATCTTCTATGCCTGAGTCATGTTGCTTTTTAAGGAAAAATCCTATTTTGCCATCATCAGCAAATTAAAAATGGAACTACTGTATTTACCCTAAGGAAGATGAGCCTGAATGTAAGACAATCCCCCTTTAGAAAAGGTCACAAACAAAAGGTGTATTCCTGTATAAAACTTGTATGTGAATTTAAGACTGCCCCTTTATGACATGGGTAGCAGAAAAACTCTACTCTTTCAGGTAAGTAAGAGTATTTCACACATGCCCAATACTTTTTGTGTGTGCTGAGCAACATAATAAACGTACATTATGTGCTTCAGCATTGTGCATGTGTGTGCATTTTCCCATTCTCATGCCCACTTGGAACATGTTGGGTTCCTTTCTTTTTTCACTCCTGAACAGACAATGGAGATCGCATCCCATGGACTTTTGGGAATATGCTGCTGGCAAACTGCTTAGTTGCCTTAGTTAGTTCAGGCAGTGGTTGTTGGGCTCCGGGACAGGAATACAGCTCCAGGCAAAGGTCCGTGGATTGCTTTCCTGCACTAACCTTTTCCCCTCTTGGCAGTTGCATCTTGCTCCAATGCTGAAAAGGTGCTATCAAATGCTACCTGCCAACTGTAAATCATGTAGCAGAAACAAGGTTCTTTAATGCTCAAAATGATGTTTTTTTTAAAGAGCTCAGTTTCAGTATAATGCAGCCTGATTCAGACAGGGGCTAGGGGAAGGGGGTTGAACTTTTTTTACCTTGAAATCACTTGTGTCTTCATACAGGAGTGGAGGAAGAAATTGAGAGGCCATTTGTCCTCTCAGATAAACCAGTTCGGAAGGAAACTCTGCCTCTGGCTCTCCCTCTTCTTGTATCTCTGTGGCGAGGACAATTTCACTGGCAGAGCCCAGCGAGTTTATTCCATGGAAGGGAATGATTGGTACAGCGCCTTGTGCCTTTTGATACAGCAGATGATACATTTGTTCTGCAGGGATGAAAGTAGTCACCTGTCTGAAATCACAGCTTCTGTCCAGCAGTGAGCCTCCTTTGCATCTGCTCACCATCAAAATGGAAACCAAATGGCGCGTGCGTAAAACTAAGGAACCCCTTTTTCTAACTCTGATTCCAGGGGTGGTATTTTCAGCCTCAGTTACGTTAACAAAAACACCAACTCCTTAATCCTCATCCTCAGCTCTCGTGCTGTGTCCAAAAAACCCAAACTACCTTAACAACTAGTGACCTTTTCAAATGGATCTGCTGAGCTTCTCTCCAAGGCAAAGCATTTTTACCAGTTGTCGAAATGGTCAGTCTAGCTGTCTCTGCTGACCTGCAAAATCCAAGTTAATGGGAGGGCTCAAGTAGATGGGATGATGACTACTATTGCATGGAGAGGGGCCATGGCTCAGTGGTAGAGCCTCTGCTCTGCATGCAGAAGGTCCCAGGTTCAATCCCTGGCATCTGCAGGTGAAAGGATAGATGATGCAGATGTGCTCTACCCAAAACCCTGGAGAGCCGCTGCCCATTTGAGTGGACAACACTGACTGATGGATCAATGGTCTGATTCAGCATAAGACAGCTTTGTGTGTATGTATATACAGAGGGGTCAGCCACACCAGCATGTACCTGCTTGATAATAAACCTGTTCCCTTTACATGCGGACAGACACTGACAAGAAGCACAGCGGCAGCTGTCAGATCCCTAATTTGGCTATGCTCTCCTCCTCCTCCAAGATGTCTATAGGTATTTCTCTCCCCCCCCGCCCCCCCCCCCCCACACACACATTGCTTCCCGGAGAGACAGCTCTCGGTCATTTGCAGGATTACCTGGAGACTCCTTGGATTCCATTTTTTCCAATTCATCTGCACTAATCTGCAGGCCAGCACCCTGGGTAAGGAATAATTTCCTAGAAAAGTAAAAAGAAATAAAAGCAATGTCATACCTCTCGAGGAAAGAACAGCAGCCTTGTTTTACTTGTCTCTGCTGGCAAGCAAGTCCTGCTGCTTTGCTGATAAATATGCCTTCTGTTGGTTCCTGAGCAACAGAGGTGTACTACTTGAACGTTTGGAATGAGCGAATGCCAGGATACTTAAAAGAGCTGCCTGTTCCCATGTGTGTTTGGCCCTTGGTTATCTTCTTGAGAGGCCCTTTTCTTTTGGAGCTGAGTTGGATAGCTATCAGAGACAGGGCCTTTTTGGTGGTGGTGCTTTGCCTTTGGAACCCCTCTCCACAGAAATTTTCCGGCTGCTCCATCTGATCAGTTTAAGGTGCTGGGTGAAAATATGTCTGATCTCATGCTTTTAACCTGCCCTTCTGGTTTGTTATTTTTTCTACTTCCATGTTTTGTTTTCCTGCTCCTTTTTCAAATCAATTACTACTTTAATTTTTAAAATTCCAGGGGTAAATCAGCATCAAAATTTGGACAAACGAAAGGCCTTGGTTTGGGTTTTTAAAAATTTACTTCGCTAATTCATAGGCTGCCCTTCTAGTTGAGGGGCAAGGCATTCTTATTAAAATGTGGAAACCTTTCTCTAACTCCGAGCTGACAGCCTGGTACAGAAGCGTCTAGAACTGTCTTGGCTGAAATAAATACCAAGATGGGTGACTGGCCAGGCAAAATCAAAGTCCCTCAAAATAGCTTGGCACCCATTTATAGAGGGCTGCATATCTGCTACTGGAGATGCTTTCCTTCGGGAGACGGAGTCTCACCCAGCTGCAAAACATCAGGAAGAGCCCCTTGCGTTGGGAAGGCAGGCTCGCTTTGCCACAGGGAAGTACCTCCTAGGGTGGAATGTATCCGTGGGTTCCGTTCCAAAATCATGATCCACAGAAGCAATCTCCAACAATCCATTATTCGTTGTTCTGTCATCAAGGTGTTTGAAATGTGGACATCTTCATGCCCATAGCAATTACAGGCTCAGGGAGGAATTCTCAGCTATATGGTAGGACAGGATTTCACCGAGGGTAGTGATTAGGGCAGTAGCGGTGGCATGCCTATTGAATGCGAAGAAATGGGCAGCCTGGGTTTTGCTAATGCTCTCCTCCCAGGCCAGTAAGACTCCTCAAGAGGGAGGAAGTTACTCACATCAAGTGCCCCATAATTCTATGCCTGCATAAGTCTTTCTTCTGCACAATTGTCATTACGTTGTCGAGTTCGGAATGCTTCTAGTCATGGGCAGGGGCATGGGTGGTGATACCCAGCTACAGAGAACCATCTTTCCACTTCTGGGGTTCCCACATTTTCAGGGCAGGTTTTTGCACTCTTTGGAACAGTACTTAGTATACAAACAGAGCATTCAGTAGCCAAAGCACGTCACACACATTATCTTGCTGTAAGGTTCACAACAGTCTTGTAAAGTTGGCTAGTGCTATTATCCCTATGCTGCAGATTTGAGGCAGGGAGGTGGAGGATAGTAGTAATAATATTCGATTTATATACCGCCCTTCAGGACAACTTATCACCCACTCAGAGCAGTTTACAAAGTGTGTTGTTATCCCCACAACAACAATCACCCTGTGAGATGGGTGGGGCTGAGAGAGCTCCCAGAAGCTATGACTGATCCAAGATCACCTAACTGCCTTCAAGCAGAAGAGTGAGGAATCAAACCTGGTTCTCCAGATTAGAGTCCTGCCACTTTTAACCACTATACCAAACTTGGCTCTCAGCTTGCTTAAGGCCGCCTAGAGAGTTGTGATATCTCCTTGATTACAGTTAATCCTCTTAGCTCCATGTGGGCTAGCCACTTGCATTTAAGAGAACACTGAAGTTAACAGGGTTAACATACCTGTAACTTATGTTCATCGAGTTCTTCTGTGCTGACACACATGGGGACTGCGCAGGCGCAGGCCAGCCGCCGGAGAATTTTCTAGAGCTTCCATGGCTCCGAAGGGGCCGTTTGTCGCACGCCTCAGCGACCGTTTTCCCGCCTAAACGGTCACGTGCTCCTCCAGCGACCAACGGCCCCTTCCCTCAGTTCTCCTTTGCCACCGCTTAACCAATACACTCAGCGCAACACCTTAAAAACACCAATTCTTGTTACAGCCATCACATTGTCGTGCATTGGATTTCACAGCGGGGTAGGAGGGAGGGTTGTGTGTCAGCACAGAAGAACTCGATGAACATAAGTTACAGGTATGTTAACCCTGTTTTCATCTTCGTTCTTCTGTGCCTCCACACATGGGAGTGTACCAAGCTTCACGCAATAAGGAAGGCGGGGTGAAGTCCAACACAATTTTATTGAACAAACAAGAACAACTTATACATATATACAGTTCTATAAGCTGTGTAGTAAAATATACGCACTCAGTATTACATAACTATAAACAGAACATATACATATATACATATATACACCCTTTTCACCCAAGGGTACCTAGCAGGTACGCCAAAAAACCTTATCCAAGACTCCCCTAGGAAAAAAGGGAGTGCAGGACAGCCTTGGCCACAGATACATCCTGCTCCGCATTGACATCTATGGCATAATGCTTGACAAAGGTGTCTGCAGAGGACCATGTGGCCGCTTTGCAAATGTTAACTAGGGGCACACCCCTGAGGAGTGCCGAAGAGGATGCTTGGGACCGCGTGGAGTGGGCTCTGACATGAAGCGGGCAAGCTACCCCTGTCAGGGAATAGGCCTTGCTAATGGCCGTCACAATCCACCTAGACAGGGTCTGTGAAGAAGCCCTGTTGCCCTTGTCCTTGGCCCCAAAGCACACAAACAGGTGAGGACTCGACCGGAATCCTTTCGTCCTATCCAGGTAATAGGCTATGGCCCTCTTCAAGTCTAGGGAATGGAGGGCCTTTTCCCCTTTAGAGGAAGGGTGAGGAAAAAATGCAGGCAAGGAAATATCCTGTGAGAGGTGGAAAGCGGACACCACCTTGGGCAGGAAACCCAGGCAGGGACGCAGGACCACCTTGTTGGGATGAAACACAAGAAAGGGAGGGTCAGACCGCAGCGCCGACAGCTCACTGACCCTTCTGGCCGATGTCACGGCCACCAAGAATGCCACCTTGTAAGATAATACATCCAAGGGGCACGTAGCCATAGGTTCAAATGGGGGCAACATCAGACGCGAAAGCACCAGGGACAGCGACCACTGAGGCACTGGTGCCGACACAGGTGGGTAAAGGTTGAACATGCCCTTAAGGAACTGGCGGGATAGTGGGTGAGAAAATACTGTAACACCCTCAACTGGGGTGTGAGCAGCCGATATAGCTGCCAAGAGGACCTTGAGAGAGGAAACCTTCAAGCCCAGGTCCCGCAGGTGGCACAAGTACTCGAATACAACCCCTAGGGGGCTGCTGGCAGGCACCACTCCTTTAGCAAGTGCCCAAAGTTCAAACCTGCGCCACTTAGCCGCATAAGCGCGCCTAGTGGATGGTCGACGAGCGTTCAGGAGGACCCTCTGTACCTCGTCAGTAAAAACTACAGGGGAGGAACGATCCGCCAAGCCGTCAGGTGCAGCTTCCTGGGGTCGTGGTGGACTAGGCTCCCGTTTAGGAGAAGGTCTTGCCGAGGGGGCAGACTGACATATGTCCGTTGGGACATTCGCAGGAGCTTCGGGAACCAAACCTGCCGTGGCCAAAAGGGGGCCACCAGCATGCAGTCCGTCCCGTCCTCTTCTATCTTGCACAGGACCCTGGGGATCAAAGGGAACGGAGGAAACATGTAATGCAAGCCCTGCGTCCACGTAAACTGGAAGGCATCCCCAATAGAGAGGGGGTCGCTCCCTGCCCTGGAACAGAACGTGTGGGCCTTGGTGGTTGCCGCAGTGGCGAACACGTCCAGCACTGGACGACCCCACATCTGAAAGATCTGCCCAATGCACTCTACGTTCAGTTCCCACTCGTGGTCCAGCAGAGGGACCCTGCTGAGGGCATCCGCTCGAGCATTGTCTGACCCAGCCACGTGTATAGCACGAAGTGACACGCCATTCCTGACTGCCCACTGCCAAGTGAGCGTGGCTTCCCGGCACAGGGCCATGGACACTGTGCCCCCCTGCTGATTTACGTAGTACATGGCCGTCGTGTTGTCCGTCTGCACCAACACCTGGCGATTTTTCAGCAGTGCTGTAAAGGACACAAGTGCGAAACGAATGGCTCTTAGTTCAAGCACATTAATATGGAGGGTCTGTTCCCTCTCAGACCAGACATCTTGCACGCATACATCGTCACAGTAAGCCCCCCATCCCAACAGAGAGGCATCAGTGGTAACCGTGACGTCAGGATGTTGATACCCAAAGGGGGTCCCTTTAAATAAGTTGTCATCAGACAGCCACCAGTCCAAGGAGGATAGGATGACCCTCGGGATAGAGAATTTGAGGGACGGAGGGTGCCGCTGAGCATCGTACCTCCGCACAAACCAGTTCTGGAGAGGGCGCATACGCAGCCTAGCAAAGGGCACCACAGAGGTGGCCGCTGCCATATGCCCTAATAAGCACTGGATAGTGCGCACGGACTGGAAGCAGTTCCCTTTAAACATGGACACCAGACCCCTCAGGGACCGAGCCCTCTCCAAGGGGAGCAGAGCCTTACCCTCCACAGAGTCTAGCAGTGCACCAATGTAGGACACTTTGCAGCTGGGCACCAGCTTGGATTTTCCAAAGTTCACCAGGAGCCCCAGGCGTTGACAAGTGCTAAGTACCAAGCCAATGTCCTGCACCAGCCTAGACTCCAATTCAGCCACGATGAGCCAGTCATCGAGGTACGGAAAGATGGTACAGCCCTCTTCCCGAAGGAAGGAGACCACAGGGGCCACACATTTCGTGAACACTCGTGGGGCAGTGGACAGACCAAAGGGGAGCACCTTATACCGGAAAACCCTTTGCCGGTAAACGAAGCTCAGGTATTTCCTGTGCTCCTCCCGTATTCCCACGTGAAAATATGCGTCCTTCAAGTCAAGGACCGCAAACCAATCCCCCTGCTTCAGCAAGGCGATCACAGCCGCCAACGTAACCATCTTGAACTTGGTCACCTTGAGGAAGGCATTAAGGCCCCTCAGATCTAAAATGGGACGTAAGCCCCCATCCTTCTTGGGGACCAGGAAGAACCTAGAGAAGAACCCCCTTACAGAGTCCTCATAGGGCAATTCTTCCACAGCACCCTTGGCCAAGAGTGACACGATCTCCGCATCCAGCTCGGCCATAGTATTATTGACAGCCGTCAGGAGTGAACTGCACCTAGGCAGCTCAACGAACTCCAGCCCGTATCCCATTTCAACAATTGTTAAGACCCATGAGTCAGATGTTATTGACTCCCACTCAGAAAGGAGTGGACTCAGTCTGTCCGAGAAATTTGGGGATACGGCTGGCGTGACCCGTCAGTACTGCCTCCCGGTGCCCTGCTGATCTCTCTGCTGGGCCGGCGGCTGCGACGGACGAGGTTTAAAGGGCCTTCGCCGCCTCTGCTGCTGTGCAGGAGGGTATGACCGCTGCTGGTAAGCAGGATACTGGTGGTAGCCCGGCCGCTGTTGCTGGTACCTGCCCTGGAAGTGGTAAGGGCCGGACCGGGGGGCATACCGTGGCCTGGAGGTGGGCTTGTCCGTAGGAGCCAGCCCCAAGGATCGCGCCGTCTGTCTGTCCTCCTTCTTCTTTTTCAGGATCTCGTCGGTCGATTTCGAGAACAGCGAGTCCCCCTCAAAGGGCATGCTCTCCACCCTGGAACGCACCTCCTGGGAAAGGGCAGTAGACCGCAACCAGGAGTGGCGCCTGAGGACCACCGCCGAAGCCATTCCCCGAGCAGCAGTGTCGGCAGCGTGGCTCCCCGCATTCATCTGCTGCTTTGACAGCCTGACAGCCTCCGTCTGCAACAGGGACACCACAGCCTTCTGCTCAGGTGGGAGGTCTCGAGTATAGGATGCCAACTTCTCCCAGAGGTAGAGCTGGAAACCAGCCATGATGGTCTGGTAGTTGGCGATCCTCAGGCCCAACGAAGCTACCGTGTACTGGCGCCTGCCAAGTGCGTCAAGCTTCCTGCTCTCTTTATCGGCCGGCACAGATGTGTGGCCCGACCGCCTGGGGTTGAATTCCTCAGTAACAAGAGAGGAAGGTGGAGGGTGCTTCACCAACGCCTGCCAGGTGCCCTGTTTGATTTTATACAACTGCTCGATCCGTTTGGACGTTGGAGGCTGGTCACAGGGCACCTTCCACACCCTTTCCACTATCTCCTCTATACCCTCGAGCATGGGGAAGCCGAGGGACGCCGGATTGTCCCCGTAGATCCTCTTGAGGAGCTTGTCCTTGGTTTGGGGGGCCGCCGAGGAGATGTCCATCTCCAGGGCCTGAGCCATCCGTGCCATCTGATCAGAGTAAATCCGTAGGTCTTCATACGGTGAACCCGTAGCTGGCACCACATCGTCAGCGGGCGATGGCTCAGACCAGGACTCCGACTGGTAGTCCCCCAGGCTTTCGACGTCCCCCTCGTCGGAACCGAGCTGGGATCCCTCACCGTGGACCGGAGGTGGGAACCATGCTTGCCGCGATGTTGAAGGCTTCGGTTCCGATGCGGAGAAACCGGTAGGTGCCCCTTCCCACTGGCAGTGGTACGGCGGGGGAAGGTAGGAGGCCTGACGATGTCGGGACGCAGTGGACCGGACGGATTGGACACTGTCCCTGGACCGACGCCTCTCACGGCCGGCAGCAGGGGTTGGTGATTGTCGACTCCGATGAGGAGGCGGACTCGGTTCCGGTCCTGGTGAACGATGGGCAGGTGATGGTCGACCCAGACGGAGCCGTGGGCTTGGCTCTGGCCCCGAGGAAAACTCCGCCTGGACAGTCTCGAAAGCCATCGGATCCAGCACCGGTTCGGAGACCCCCTCCGGTTCAGGGGAACCCAGATGAGGGGAAGGCATGTGGGGGAGCACGACGACCTCCTCCTGAGGAGTGGGATGCGGCGACCGGTGATGCTTGGTCGTCTTCTTCTTCTTGGCCGGCTCCGAAGAAGACCTCGGAACCGATGCACTCCTCGACTTCGAAGGGGACCTCCGCTTCGACCGCTTCACCTTGATCGGGATCGAACCGGTCGTCAGTTCTGACCGGGGACTCGGCACCAGGATCCTCGGTTCCGAAGCCGGTCTCGGATCCGACCTGGTAGATGACGCGCTCCGGGGCGGCCGTGCCGAACCCTGCGCTGGAGAGGCCGCTCTCGACGCCGAGGCACTCGGGGGACGCGGTTTCGACCCCGACCTCGCGGAAGCCACTGAGCCAGCTCTTGATTGCCGTCCGGCAGAGGGGCTAGGGCCGGCCTTGGGCGGAGGTAACGGGGCGCCCTCAGACATGACCGTCTGCCACAGTGAGGAGTTCAGTCGGGCCCTGCGATCCTGCCGGGCCTTGTTGGTGAAACCCAGGCAGATCCTACAGGCCGACACATTGTGGGTCTCCCCCAAACAAAAGAGGCACAGTTCATGGCCATCGGTTTTGGCCATTTTAGTGTGGCATTGAAGGCAATGCTTAAAGAGAGCCGTAGAGGCCATCTTCAGGGGCACGCGAGAGAAGGGTCAAAACAGTCCGAGTCGTAAATACCGAGTCCACGTCAAGTCCAAATCAAGGTCCGAAGAATGGTCGAGGTCCGAAGTCAAAAAGCCAAAGATCAATCAGTCAGAAGAAAGCACAAAGCACAGAGCACAAAGCTCACGTTCTCTCCAAGCGGCAGCAAGAAGAGAACTGAGGGAAGGGGCCGTTGGTCGCTGGAGGAGCACGTGACCGTTTAGGCGGGAAAACGGTCGCTGAGGCGCGTGACAAACGGCCCCTTCGGAGCCATGGAAGCTCTAGAAAATTCTCCAGTGGCTGGCCTGCGCCTGCGCAGTCCCCATGTGTGGAGGCACAGAAGAACGAAGATGAACTTGGGAATTCTGCCCCAAATGCCACATTCTGTACATTTTCCATTTATCTATATTTTCTGTCTTCCTGTCTAGTAAATTACTATCCCACCCTTGCTCTTAGAAGGTCAGGGCAGCATACATGGTTTCCCCTTCCCACATTTTTATCTTCACAACAACCCTGTGAAATAAGTTAGGCAGAGAGAATTCAGACAGGGAAATTTATGGATGAGTGCAGATTTGGTCCCTGGGCCTAGTCCGCCACTCTGACCACTACCCTTCACTGGCTCTCTGTATGCTCAAAGCATGGCAGTATACATGCAGTCATGTTCAGAATTAAAGCTTCTATTTCTGTTTTCCTTCCATTTCCTAAAAACATGCCCTCTCATTCTTGATTGCCCCTTGTTCCTAGTTTGAAGCACTCCTCATTCCCTTCTCATCCTAGCCCATCCTATTTCTTTATTAGCTTTCCTTTCGGCCTAATTTTCATTTGAAATGTGCTGGAGAAGAGTTTTACAGATACCTTAGACAGCCAAAAAGACAAACAAGTGGGTTCTAGACCAAATCAAGCCTGAATTCGTCCTAGAATCTAAAATGACAAAACTGAGGGCATTGTAGTTCAGTCACATCATGAGAAGACAAGACTCTTTGGAAAAGTCAATAATGCTAGGACACACACTGTCCAATCTGCTTTAGGCATTCTTTTCCAACTTGACTCTTGCATGATCTATAGTTTGCTGAGGTTATCTGGTCTGTTGCTACTGGATATATAAATAAACCTCACTGCAAGACATTAAGCAAAAACACAAACTCTTTCCAAAATTAGCTTCCAGATCGGTGCGTCACAGAGAGCTCTCTCTACCTGGGTACTCTAAGGTACTGCAGTCTACGATCAAAGAGCTTCTTGATGAGATAGATATTTTCCTCCTCTAGGGCATGGGCTGCAGCTTCCAGTTCATCCACCTCTTTTCTGTAAATTGCAACCTGCCAAGAAAGATGAGACTCTGCAATGAAGACATTTGACAAACATTTGACAATGTCTTA
Source organism: Eublepharis macularius (assembly GCF_028583425.1). Lineage (NCBI taxonomy): Eukaryota > Metazoa > Chordata > Lepidosauria > Squamata > Eublepharidae > Eublepharis > Eublepharis macularius. The sequence continues at coordinate 173,550,564 of NC_072792.1, forward strand.
GCCATTATAGCCTGTCCAAGCTGCTGTTATCTACACTGATTGGTCTCCAGCAGAAGAACCTCTGCATGCAAAGCAGGTGCTCTAACACTGGCTCTGGGCACAACTGATGGGTCTTACAGCTGCTACCAGCTTAAATCCTTAATTTTTATGACTTCTTTCATTAGACAAAAGTCCAGTCTTAGGTTGGCAGAGTTGCTAATATGAAGCTGGTGAAAGTAGGTGATGGGCTTTTGCAATTTTATCAATGTGTGCGCGCTGTTTTTTTCAGAGGATCATTATACCAAGCAAATTTGGACTTATGAGTCACTGTACCAAAAAAGGTTATGAACCAGTAGCTTACAATACAGCATTAGTGAATGGGATGGAACTTCTATTACCTATGTTTGTATGCCGTTACAGATGCCACATTCAGCACCTCCACCATAGTTATGGCCTTGCACCATAGGCTTCTTCAATCTTGTGGAAGAAATTACACATGATGGGTAAGATTGAGTGCAGTAAGCACTTTAAAGACCAAAAAGATTTCCAAGGTATAAGCTGTCAAGAGTCAAGCCCTCTTTGTCAGATGGAGCTTGACTCTGGAAAGCTTATACCCTAGAAATCTTGTTGCTCTTTAAAGTGCTTGTTGGACTTGAATTTTGCTGTTCTGTTGCAGACCAACATAGCTAAACGCCTGACCTTAGCAGAGATGTAATGCAATACGGTCCAGCTTCCAAAGCGGCCATTCTCTCCAGGGGAACTGATCTCTGTAGACTGGAGATCGGTTGCAATCCCAGGAGAACTCCAGGCTCTACTTGGAGGTTAGCAAACTATCCATGATCCTGTTTACTGACTTTCCAAAACAAAATGCAGCCACTAAGGCTGTTGTCTCAAGACAGGCAGGGGTAAAAATTCTCTCATGCCCTCAGTTTTCCAGTCTAGGAAAGCAAATTCCTGCTCAGCGGTTGACACTACATTGCAACTGTGCTACTGCAACCTTTTCCCCCCTTTGCACAGACCTATCTGCTAGCGGTTGCTTTATCAAGGGCAGAGAACAGGGAAACTTTAACCCCTTCCTTCCCTGCCGTTTTTGTTGCTGAGAAAAACTCCCGCCCCAGAGCTGCTTTCACTTCCACTGGGGGAAAATGCGGGTACATTTTCTCCAGCAGCTTAAAGGTGGCTTTTTTCAGCATGGAAATGATGAAAGATGAAAAAGTTAGTTTCCTCCTCTTGTTGCTCCATTCTTTTCCTTGATAAAGCAATCCTAGCAACTACATCTGGAAAATTTTAAAAGGCCTTAGAAGAAATCAACAAGTGGGTTGGTCCTTGATGTGTAGAACATGAATCACCTGGCCCCGGGAATTCCGCAATCTTCCACTTTTGCCTGCGGCAGTGTGAAATTCCCAACCAAATATTCCCTAATTCTTCACTCTACCCCCTCATGGAGTCCTCCACTTCTTATTCCTTATTCCTATTTTTGCAGACATAAACTTCCCAGAAACAATGAAATTTAAAATAGAACTACATGAAGAAAACAGAGTTGCGCTTACCGTAACTACTGTTCATTGACGTCTTCTGTGCAGACACACATGGGACTGCGCACGCGCAGGCCTGCCGACTGGATTTTTCTTTACTAGTCAACGTCCACTAGGGGGCGCACGTCCGATCCAATGCGCATGCGTGGCAGTTTCCCGCCCGAGCGACATTGGGCGACGTCGCCCCCTTTCCCCTCAGTTTCTCCTTTGCCGCCGAATGTCTTCACATTACCTGGAAGAACACAGCGGGGTAGGAGGGAGGGTTGTGTGTCTGCACAGAAGACGTCAATGAACAGTAGTTACGGTAAGCGCAACTCTGTTTTCACTGTCCGTCTTCTGTGCAGCCCCACATGGGAGACTCACAAGCCACTTACCCAGGAGGCGGGCATGTGTTCTCAATGAAAGAGGGACTGAAGCACTGCGTGACCCACAGCAGCCTCTTTCCGTTCCCACACATCTAGTGCGTAATGTTTGGCAAACGTGTCGGAAGACGACCACGTTGCTGCCCTGCAGATATCATGCAAGGGCACGCCCCTGAGGAAAGCTGCAGAGGCAGCTTGCGCCCTGGTGGAATGAGCTTTCACTTCCAAAGGGCAAGGTAAGTTAGCATGAGAGTAGCATGCCCTAATAGTTTGGGTAACCCAACGCGAAATTGATTGAGCTGTAGCAGCCTTTCCCTTTCTGGGTCCATAGTAGCACACAAACAGTTGTTTGGTACACCTAAACTGTGATGTACGATGTAAATAAAACAAAATAGCCCTCCCAACATCTAAAGAATGTAGGGTCTGCTCAGGAGCACCCGAAGGGTCAGGAAAGAAGACAGGCAACATAATGTCCTGAGACGTATGGAACTGAGTGGACACTTTAGGCCTAAAACGAAGGTCGGGTCTCAAGACCACTTTATTTTGATGGACCTTCAAGAAGGGCGGGTCACATCTCAGGGCCGCCAATTCGCTAACCCTACGGGCAGAAGTGATGGCAACCAAAAAGGTCACCTTCCAACATAACCACTTCAAGTCACAAGTAGCCAGCGGTTCAAAGGGCGATTTCATAAGCCCAGTGAGCACCACCTGTAGAGTCCACTGGGGAACAATATCTTTCACCTGTGGGTACATGTTATATAATCCCTTTAAAAAAGACTTTGACAAACTATGGGAGAACACCGTCTTCCCATCTATCTTAGGGTGGAATGCTGAAATTGCAGCCAAATAAACTTTAATAGAGGAATTAGAGAGTCCCCCGTCCTTTAGAGACAGGAGGAACTCAAAAACAGAAAACAGCTGGCAATCCCAAGCATTCAGGCCAACGTCAGTAGCCCAGGCCTCAAAACGTTTCCATTTAGCTGAATACGACCTTCGAGTGGTGTCTCTACGTGCATTGAGTAAGATCTCAGCTACTCTGTCAGTAGCTACATCCCCCCTGCCCCTGAATGTGCCAAGCCGTGAGGCTGAGTTTGGGTAGGTCGTGATACCACACTCCGTTGTCGGACAGAAGGTCCGGGTTCAGAGGGAACCGACGGTATGACCCTTGGGACAGCTGCATGATATGCTGGAACCACGCCTGTCTGGGCCAAAAGGGAGCTACCAGAATCATGTGAGGCCCATCCCTCTGAACCTTGCTGACCACTCGAGCTAATAGGGGGAAGGGAGGAAAGGCATAAAACAGGTGCCCTGTCCAGCGTATCTGGAACGCGTCCCCTAGGGAGCGGTGACCGAGACCTCCCCTGGAACAAAACTGCAGAGCCTTCTTGTTGGCCTCTGAGGCAAAAAGGTCGACATCCGGACACCCCCAGACCAAAAAGATGGAATTCAGGTAGGAGTCTGCTATAGTCCACTCGTAATTTTTGGACCGCATTCGACTCAGTTTGTCCGCGATCACATTCGTGGTGCCAGGGATATGGACCGCATGCAGGAATATGTCCCTCTCCACGGCCCAGGTCCAAATTCGACTGGCCTCGTCGCAGAGTACCCTGGAGGTAGTGCCCCCTTGCTTGTTCAGGTAGAACATCGTAGTGCAATTGTCTGTGAGCACCTGAACTGATTTCTGGTGTAGCGTATCTGCAAAGGCAATAAGGGCATAACGTACCGCTCTCAGTTCTAGTAGGTTAATATGATCACTCTTCTCCTGTTCTGACCAGACCCCACGTGCCCTAAGGGACCCACACTGGGCCCCCCATCCTATCGTGGAAGTGTCGGTCGAAATGGTAATATCAGTGTGGACCGAACCAAAACCCACACCACGTAAAAGATTAGCTTCACTAAGCCACCATTGTAATGAGCGAAGGACCCCCCTGGGAATGGAATACCGTTTGTTCTGGGACCCATGTTCAAAATCGTGAACAGAAAGGAACCATAACTGGAGAGGTCGCATGTGCAACCGGGCCATAGGGGTAACTGCCGTAGAAGAAGCCATAAGGCCGAGCAGCTTCTGTATAGATGTGACTGACTGAACCTCAAGAAGAGGTTCACCAGTCTCCCAATTTTTAATGCACGGTCCCTAGGTAGAAAACCCCTATTTACCACGCCATCCAGTTCCATACCAATAAACAGTATCCTCCTGGAAGGGGTAAGGTTAGACTTTTTTAAGTTGACCAGCAGCCCCAACCGGAAACAGGTACTGAGGGCAATTTCAATTTGAGCCCGTAGAGCATCGACAGAGGGAGTCGCTAACAGCCAATCATCAAGGTAGGGATAGATGGTACACCCTTGTTCCCTCAAATACGCCACCACCACGGCCATACATTTCGTAAAGACTCGGGGGGCCGATGAGAGGCCGAACGGGAGCACCTGGTAGTGGTAGATCTTATCATTACACAGGTACCTAAGGTACTTCCTATGGTCAGGATGGATGGCGATGTGAAAGTACGCGTCCCTGAGGTCCAGAACCGCGAACCACATGCCCTCCGGCATTAATTGGAGAACTGTATTTAAAGTAAGCATCCTGAACCGCTTAACGAGAACGAATTTATTCAATTCTCTTAAATCTAAGATAGGCCGGACGCCACCATCCTTCTTGTCTATCAGGAACATCCTAGAATAGAACCCCCAGGAGGAGTCCTGTGAAAGCACCTCCTGTACCGCTCCTTTATGCAGAAGCTCTACAACCTCCGTCTGTAATTTATCAGAAAAGGAGTGTACTGCATAATCAGGAAGAGACAACACAGGGTAAACATCAAATTGAATTTTATAACCAACAGCTATAACGTTGAGAACCCAACTATCACGGGTAATTTCCGCCCAAGCAGAGGCAAAACTAGCCAATCTGCTTCCAAAAACAACGGATTGTTCCACTCCTAGTCAGAACTGCTTGGGTTGAGTTGCTGACTCTTTGGCATCAGAGCCCTGATGCGTGCGCCTGGGGCGGTAATTAGGCCTTCTGCGCTGAAAGGCATTCGCAGGTGGTTGGGAAGGTCTGTAGGACGCATAACGTGGATACGGCTGGTATCTTTGTTGCCGACCACGGTAGCCTTGGAACGAGCGGTACTGGTAACGGTTATCGGTGAACTGCTTGGAGGGAAGGATCCCGTAGGAACGGGCCGTCAGCCGGTCTTTACGCTTCTGCGAAAGATACTCATCCGTTCTGGCGGAAAAAAGGGATTGGCCCTCAAAAGGCAGGTTCTCCACTTTGTTACGCGTCTCCATTGGGAGTGCTGTAGTGCGGAGCCAGGAGTGCCTTCGTAGAACAACGGAGGATGCCAACGCCCGTGCAGAAGTGTCCACAGTATCACGCCCCGCATTGATTTGTTGTCGGGACAATCGAAGCGCTTCATCCAGCACAACCTTGGCCAAGACCTTCTGATCAGCAGGGAGCTTTTCCATGAAGACTGCCATACGGTTCCATAAGAAGATTTGATAAGCCCCCATAATGGCCGAATAATTGGAAATTTTCAGTGTAAGGGCCGCAGACGAGTATAACTTCTTGCCCAGAGAGTCTAGCTTCCTGCTTTCCTTGTCAGTGGGCACAACGTGGGAACCCTGGCGAGGACGGAGCTGCATCTCTTCCGTAACGAGGGAAGAGGGAGGTGGATGAGCAAACAGATATGTACAGACATCATCCCTGGTCTTATATAACGCTTCCAGCTTCCGGGACGTGGGGTAAACTGTCGCCGGTTTCTCACAAATGGTGTTAATGATGTCCACCAAGCCCTCAGTAAACGGGAACGAGATGGTCTGCGGATTCCCAGACTGGACATATTGAAGGATCTTATCCTTCGGTTTCGGATCAACCGCCGAGATATCGATGTCCAGGGAGCGGGCCATACGGACCATTTGTTCCGTGTAGAGCCGATAATCATCGGTCGGTGAGATACGACCAGTCCTGATAACAATGTCCTCTGGTAACGGGTCAGATGGAGGACTAGGACTCGGCTCCTGATAAGGATTGCCATGCTGATAAGGTGACCCCTGGCCAGGGGACCCATAACGAGAGGCATCACTCCTTACATCACCCCAATAATCTCTGGTGAAGGATGGGGAATACGAGCGGTGCGATCTCCCATAGAGGGAGCCGTCTCCCTCAAAGCCTCTCCATGGTGAACGATAAGGAGGTTCTTCTCCACTGACGGGCCCACAGTGTCTCCAGGAACGGGAATGAAGAGGCGGAGCATCAGGCAGATTACCATCCCCACCGGAGTCCGAATGGGGAGAGGGAGGAGACAGGTGCAGAGATGGAGTCGCAGGTCTCTCCCACAAGACCTCATCAGTTTGGGCCGAAGCCGATTGCATATATTTCGACTTCTTCTTAGCCTTTTTGCCCGTCGGAGCCGGCGGGGCACGGCTACCATCACGACTCGGAGGGCTCGGATCCGAAGACGTTAGTTGGTCCGAAGGCTTCGGAACCGGCTTAGCCGATGGAACCGACAACGGTTGGGGCATCGGATCCGATGGCTCCGGAACCGATCCAGCCGGGATCTTCGGAACCGAAGACGTCCTCTTCTTCAGTCTCAGAGTCGAAGAAGATGGTTCCGATCTGGAAGGCGACCTGGATCGATGTCGACGCTTCCGTGTAGGATCCGACTCCGACAGCCTCCCGCGATCCGAGGCGGATCCGAGTTTGGTGTTGTTCGGATCCGAAGCCGGAACCGGCGCTTGACGGGGCCGACCCGGCGAGCGGGAGCGCGGAGTGGAGATGGAGCTGCGAGCGGATTTTTCGGGCATCGATGTCTCACCCGTACCGCTAACCGGCGATGGCCCTTTCTGAGGAGTACCCGGGACCCCAGAAGCCTTCATAGCCCTTCTCCAAAGTAGGGCGTTCAATCTATTAGCCCTCTCAGCCCTGGCTTTAGGTGTAAAACGCCGGCAATGCTCACATTTCTCCACGATATGACCTTCTCCTAAACACTCCAAACAAACGGAATGGCCATCCGTCTTCGTCATCTTCGTGGAACACGTAGAACAATGCTTAAACAAAGCTTTGTCAGCCATCTCTCCTCAGAATAACGATCTCCTCACAGAAAGTAACTTCTTCACAGCGGACAGCTAGTTGCTAACCGGTCGGCGGCAAAGAAGAAACTGAGGGGAAAGGGGGCGACGTCGCCCAATGTCGCTCGGGCGGGAAACTGCCGCGCATGCGCATTGGATCGGACGTGCGCCCCCTAGTGGACGTTGACTAGTAAAGAAAAATCCGGTCGGCAGGCCTGCGCGTGCACAGTCCCATGTGGGGCTGCACAGAAGACGGACAGTGAACTGAATGTTGGGGAAAGAATGAATATCAGAATGAATGTCTCGTGTTCATAGCCTTATGCTTATCTTTTTAAAAACTTAATATCCATTTTCCAAGTCGTTAATAACGCAACCTTAACCTTTACTAAGTCCAATGACTTCAATAGAAGCATGCTAAGCTTTGTTCAGGACTGTAGTGTTAGTCTCAGACCATATCTGGGTAATAACTTTTCACAGTGATTTGTTCACTTATTTTCGGATTTATTTACTAGTTGATTGTAGTTAGCCAACTGGAAATGCTACTGTTTATTAATCCCATAGGAGTAGCCCTCTTAATCTGCTGCAGCCAAAATAACAAAAAGTGTCGTGGCTCTTCAAAGACTTGCCGATCTATTGTAGCACCAGCTTCCATGAGCCCACAACATATACACACTACACAATATGACATACAGCAATCATGACCTGAAACGTTTTTCCTCTCAGTCCTTGAAACACCCAGTCTGATGAAGACTGCTCCAGAACATCAAAGCTTGCATAATATTAGTTGGGTTAGTCTTTTAAAAAGATATTTTTTTATGTTGCCTTGGTCCAGCATGGTTATAAGCAGCCTCTGTACACAGATGAGTGATTCATGTGGCCACGTGACATTAAAGTGGGATATGATCATGGCTCTGCTCATATTATTCCTGCATCCAACGGTTAATTGAGCGGTATGGAAATAAGTCACAGGGAAAATAGCTCCCCCCACCATGTACTCTCAGCACCCGCTTTTGTGCAGCTGGAAAGCCCAAAATCATGGTGTGAAGGAGTTCTGTGTTTGGTGGGCAGGCCCTGAGGGGAAGATCGAGGTTTCTCCTTTCCCCCTTACCTCTTCTTTTAGCCACTCGTATTCTTTAATCTCCCGGCAGCTGATGCTGTCAATGTGTTTAACGGCATTCTGAAGAAAGAAAAAAAGGGACAACCTTGCTGAAGCTGAACTTCTTGCATTGAAGGAAGAATAAGGCATGGGTCTGGCTACCAGAGCCTCAGAGACAACTGGAACCCTTGAACAAAACCCCCATTCTTCCTTTTATTTGTTGTTTAAAACATTTTTATCCCATAGATCTTGCACAAAAACTACCTGGCAACTTATCACAACATATCACCTAAAAGCAATGATCAGCAAGACATGTTCTAGAATAAAGCCTGCATATTGTCTGAACATATGGAAGGGCAGTCTAAGTATAAACGTGATGCTGTCTACAGAGTGAGCTGGGAAAGACGCTAGTTAATTCTTGAAGGCTGAGGCCACCACAAGGAAGGTCCTACCCGTAGGCCCAACCACACTGAATTTCTCTTCTATGAAGATGCCAGGTGCCAAGTGAGGCCATTGGTCCATCTTTCTCAGTATAGTCTACTATGTCTGCAAAGAGTCAATGGGGTGTGGCTATGGCTCAGTGGTTATGCTTGACAACCGGCCTGGAGAAAAATGCTCTATCCCTTTAATAGAGGCTTAAGGAGAGCCTGATCTCATCAGATCTCAGAAGCTAAGCAGGGATGGACTTGATTAGTAATTGGATGGGAGACTTCCTATGAAGACTAGAGCTGCAGAGGCAGACCTTTGTTAGTCTCTTGCCATGAAAACCCCACCAGGGGTCACCATAAGTCAATTATGACTTGAAGGCAGGAATTCATTTTCAATATGTGGAAATGGGAAAGTGAAGCTTTTCATGGTGTAGAGGTAAGTCACATCACTTGGCCAAGAGTGGTAAGCTGCAGTACTGCAGTCCAAGCTCTGCTCACGACCTGAGTTCGATCCCAGCAGAAGCTGGGTTCAGGTAGCCGGCTCAAGGTTGACTCAGCCTTCCATCCTTCCAAGGTTGGTAAAATGAGTACCCAGTTTTCTGGGGGTAAAGTGAAGATGACTGGGAAAGGCAATGGCAAACCACCCCGTAAAAAGTCTGCCAAGAAAACGTCGTGATGTGACGTCCCCCCATGGGTCAGTAATGACTCGGTGCTTGCACAGGGGACTACCTTTACCTTTACCTAAGCTGCTATTAAGGGGACAGGTGTTAGGAATGACTTTTCTCTGCCTGAGATTTTGGAGAACAGTCAGATTTGGGTCCAGTAGCACCTGAAAGACCAACTGTTGTTGCTCACAGCAGTCACTGCCCAGATCTTGATGACAAGCAGCTCATATGTAAAATGTGACGCAGCTCACTGCCAGATGTGAAGGGCTGTGGCTTAAAGTCAGTACGCAAGATTGGTGTATAGAAACTCCCAGTCCAAGCACTCTCCAGTTGAAAAATCTCAGCATATGCGTGGAATGATTTTTTGCTCCCTTTGATCCTGGAGAGTCATGGCCTTTAAGAGAGCAGTCACTAGAGCTCTAGATGGACCTATGGTCTAACCAGGGCTTTTTTTCTGGGAAAAGAGGTGGTGGAACTCAGTGGGTTGCCCTTGGAGAATATGGTCACATGGGTGGTGGCCCCACCCTCTGATCTCCAGACAGAGGCGAATTTAGATTGCCCTCCGTGCTGCTGAGCGGCGCGGACAGCAATCTCAACTCCCCTCTGTCTGGAGATCAGGGGGCGGGGCCACCAGCCATGTGACCATTTTCAAGAGGTTCCGGAACTCCGTTCCCCCGCGTTCCCCCTGAAAAAAAGCCCTGGGTCTAACTTAGTACAAAGCAACTTCAAATGAACACATAAGGGAGGGGTCCCCAACGTGGTGCCCACTGCACCCACCAAATGTCTTTAGAAAGTGGGTGGGGCCATGCAGGGCTTTTGCCCAGCAAGGCTTCTGATTGGCCATTGGAGATTTGATTGATTGTGCAGATTTTTAAAAATGTTCCTTTGGCAGCAGCACACAAGGATCACACAAGGATCTTCACTGTGTGACAGAAAGTAAGCTGTGGCAGCCCTTTTGTAGCTGCACCCACCACAATGGGTCAGAATTCCAAAGCTCAGAAAGGCTGAGGAGCCCTGGCATCAGGAGACGGCCATTCCTGCTTTACATGGAGATGCCCAGAAGTTCAGAGGCAGAGAGAGACAGTCTTCTGCTTCCGTGTCCTGCTTCTTATGGGTACTAGAGTCACTGCCCAGGATTCAGAAAAAGACCCAAGATTTCAAAGCGAAAAAGGTACCTCGGTGGCCCATTCTTTCTTTAGCTCCATTTGCTTCAGAGTGTATTTGTCAATTTTTTGCTTTGTTTCTTCCAGAGCATTTCTAAAAAATTCTTAAGGGGCGGAAAAAAATAGAAATTAGAGAAAGAGAAATAGTTCAAGGGTAGATCTAGAATTATTTCTTGTTTTAGAGCACATTTATTATTTATTTACTTCATTTATACCCCCCTTTCTCCCCAATGGGACCCAAGGTGGCTTACATCTTCTTCCTCTTCTTCAGAGAGACTCTTCTGTGTACTCTATTTTCGGTTTGTTAAACTTGCTTGTATTGGACTGCTCTAAACCCGATCTCTGTAATCACACCTCACGTATTTGGTCTTGCTATCCAAACAGCAGTAAAAGCGGGGGGGGGGGGGGTAACTTTGCCATCCCTTGAGCGTGATTGCTTGAAACTGCAAAGTTGCAATAGATTTTCCCTGCGCTAGCTAGAGAGAAGAGGGAGGGCTGGCAGCTAGGCAGAGGCTCTGCAACACAGATAAAAGGGGCTAGATGTGCAAATCCACCAAGCAGGAGATTTTTCTGGCAGCAGCAGTTTCTACTCAGAGGTCTGGTACACCCCCACCCCCACCCCCCGCCCCTGGAGTAACTGAAAGGGACGGTGTTGCTGAGTGGAGACTTGGGATGGCCATAGAACTTTTTGAGCTCCTGGAATCAAGAGGGAACAGGGCTTGCAAGTGCATTCCTTCACACGTGGTTTTTTTCAATAGTGGAAGCTCGCCTATGGGACACCTGTCCCCTTGACGCTTGCCTGGCACCTATGTTACTCTCTTTTAAGTGCCAGGTCAAAACCAGTTCTGTTCACCCAGGCTTTTACTTAAGGGGTTGATCTTTTAATACCATCTTTATAGTGTCCTTTTAGTCTGGAAACTGCTATTCATTTTGAACTGCTCAATAGGCTATGTTTTTGTGCCCCGGCTAGGTTAGTGCGGGATTTTAATTAAAAACATCTAATGTTTTATTGTACGTTATGCTTTATTTTGTAAGCCACCTTTGGCATGTTGCCTGAAGAAGTGGCATAAAAATTCTATAAATAAATTCGTCTTGCAGTGTTTCAAACTGACTTAACGTCACAGAGGGGACACAGATCAAAACTGAGCATCTTTTTAAAATCGGATGCTTTGTACAGGAGCGTTCAGCTGGCAATGCAGAAAAGAAGAGAGACCTTTATATGCTTCAAAGCAGGGTTCAGACTGGCAAACTCAGAGGAGACAAAGAAGAGGCCTGAATCACTCTTATCTCCAATATTCCAGGCTCAGCAGTGCTTGGCACAGACTCTACAAAGAGTTGGAGTCAATGTCGCTGCCTAGCAGTGCCAGCTGTTTGGCCAGGGAAACTAGAAAGCTGGTAAGGAAAAATGTAATCCCTAGAGTCCCGACTGAGGACTAGGTTCAATGTCTAAAGTAATGTTTATGAATTCAAAATATAACAGAACACAACTGAAAACGTTCCCAAAGTTATCAATACTGGTTCACTAACCAGTGACCCCAGAGCAGAGTCCTACTCAGGGCATAGACAGTTCTGCTGGTTTGGCCAGAGGCTATGCCTGGAATGGAGTCCCAAATATCCAGAAGGCCTTGCAACAGCAGGACTCTTTTTATGAAGATGCTGTATGGATCCTGGAGCTTGCTTGTTCCCTAGGAGCAGTTCCCCTTTCCTTCTGGAAAAATGAAGTGGGGCACTCTGTTCTAGGGTCTTGGTCTCTCAGGGAGTCAATGAAGACTTCAGCGGTCAGCAATTCCTGCTCTTTGCTCTTCCTTAGTTCTTCAGCTCTTCCTAGCTACTGCTGTTCTCCCAAGGAGAAGGGCTTAATTCTTCCCAGCTTGCAGTTTCAGCTCTGTGATCTTCTTAGATTCAAAGCTTGGAAACAAACTTTACCTTACCTTCAACACTCCTTCCAGTATTTTCCGCTAGCCTGGTCCTGCATTATACCACCTCTCACAGGCATGGCGGCCTTTTCCAACACATGCCCTATGAGCCTTTGGTCAGCATGCAAATTAATACAAACCTAGGGACACATCAGTTATCTGTTAGTCTGGCCTATCTAAGTATCTGCAGTCTATTAATCAGACCTAGGTCCTAGGCCCCAAACCCTTTTTGCAGTACAGGCTTACAAAAAGAAGAATGGAGGATAACTATGCTGTTAAAAATGAGAAGGGTACAGCAATGAAATAGTTTTTAGAACTTTTGGAGACAAAATTAGATGTCATGTGTTTGTTTGTTTGTTTATTCATAACCCTGCTTTTTTTCCCCAATTGGGACACAAAGTGCCTTGTATCCATTTTGTGTATCCTCCATTTTATTACATTGTTCATTGGATGTGCCATACTGTATTATTACATTCTTTTTCTTTTTCTGGACTCCAATCTGCCTTGTGTTTTAGTGAGAAAGACAGGCTATATATGAGATTAAATAAACAAACAAATGAAAGTTGAAAGCTTTCCAAACGAGTTGAATTTCAACCCTTTAAATTTTTTAAACTTTTGATTCTTGGCTACAATTTAGGCTTTTTAAAAAACAAATGGAAGTTCTAGCTAAATGACAGCTTCTTCTGAGATTTCAAGATGCCATTCTTAAAACATAATAACATTCAATTTATATACTGCCCTTCAGGACAACGATTTATATACCGCCCTTCAGGTCTCGTTTGAGGTTATTATTAATCTGTCCCTGAGCACTAGAACTTTCCCAAGGGCATTAAAGGAGACCACGGTGAAACCACTTCTGAAGAAACCGTCTTTGGACCCCACCGACCAATCCAGTTATTGCCCAGTCTCGAGCCTCCTGTTTCCTGACAAGATGATTGAATGGGTGGTGGCAGAACAGTTGCAGGTGTCCCTGAAGGACTCTTCTGTCCCGGACCCATTCCAGCTTGGTTTCCATGCAGGTCATGAGACGGAGACAGTGCTGGTCGCCCTCACAGACAGTCTTCATAGGCAGCTGGATCGGGGCAAGGCAGAGCTGTTGGTGCTGCTAGATCTGTCAGCAGCGTTCAACACAGTCGATTATGATTTGTTGACCAATGCCTCGCCAATGTGGGGATACTAGGGACAGCCTTACAGTGGCTTGTCTCCTTTCTTCACAATTGGGGACAGAGGGTGGTGCTTGGGGAGGAGTTATCATTGTGCCACTTGCTGGAGTGCAGTGTCCTGCAAGGGGAAATACTCTCTCCTCTGTTGTTCAACTTTTATATGTGCCCCCTCGCCCAGCTGGCACAAAGTTTAAGACTGGGTTGTCACCACCAGTATGTGGATGACACCCAGTTGTATATGTTGATGGGCGGCCAGCCCGGCTCTGCCCCAGATGTCCTGGTAAGAGCTTTGGAGGCCGTGTCTGGCTGAGTGAAGTAGAGTCGACCCTGCGACTCTGCTTCACCAGAGTTGAACCCTGCGAAGACAGAGGTCCTGTACTTGGATCGTGGGCTGTTGGATTTGGGGATCTGGCTCCTGGCCTTCGATGGGGTGCCACTTGTGCTTGCTCTGATGGTCAGGAGTCTGGGCATGATACTAGATGCCTCCTTGCCAATGGATGCCCAGGTTGCAGTGGTAGCACGGTCTGCTTTTTCCCATCTTAGGCAGGCCTGGCAGCTTGCCCCCTATTTCTCGACCCAGGCCCTAACGACAGTGATCCATGCAATGGTTTCCTCCAGATTGGACTATTGTAACTCGCTCTACGTAGGGCTTCCCTTGAGTTTGACCCAGAAATTACAATGCTTCTAGAATGCTGCTGCACGCGTCCTTACCAGTGTTCCGTATAGGACACATATTACTCCCATCCTGCAGCAGCTGCACTGGCTCCCTGTGGAGTTCTGGATAAAATTCAAGGTGTTGGTTTTGACCTTTAAAGCCCTTAGCAGACAGGGACTGGCATACCCATAGAACTGCCTCTCACCATATGCCCCTTGGAGGGTGCTGAGATTGGCCAATAAACATCTACTAGTGGTCCTAAGCCCAAGGGAGGCTAGGCTGGCCTCAACCAGAGCCAGGGCCTTTTCGGTCCTGGCTCCGACCTGGTGGAACTCTCTATCAAAGGATATGTAGGCCTGCCGGGACCTGGTATCATTCTGGTGGGCCTGCAAGACTGAGATGTTCTGCTAGGCATATGGTTGAGGCCAGTCCAGTAATCATCTAGATAGCCTCCCAACCAGCCTTCTGTGGGGGACTATGTGGTCACCTGGCCCCCCATATGAGTTACAGCTGAATTGAAGGGCCTGTTCCCTCCCTTTCTCCCACACTTCTGTGTATGATTGGCAAGGGTGGTTGTAAGGTTGCCGTCTGGGGAAATCTCTGGTCTATCGAAGTTTCAATGTAATTTATTTTGTTCTATTGTTGTAACCCGCCCTGAGTCCACTTGCAGAGAAGATGGGTAGAAATCCAATAAATAAATAAAATAAACACCCACTCAGAGCAGTTTACAAAGAGTGTTGTACAACAATCACCCCTTTGAAGTGAGTGGGGCTGAGAGAGGTTCGAGGAGCTGTGACTTACCCACGGTCATCCAACCGGCTTCAAGCTCAGGAGTGAGGAATCAAACCCGGTTCTCCAGATTAGAGTCCTACCACGCTTAACCATTACACCAAACTGGCTCTTTTCTCATGGGGTCTGGAGTCACCCAGTTTTGCTTATGGTCAAACAGCTTTAGCAGGGTTTTTTGTGTTATTTTAGAAACCCACAAGATCTAGAACCATTTTCACATAATGATATGGGCAACAGTCTCCCAACTCCAAACATCAGCCTCAAAAAGCATAGACTACTGGGGGGTGGGGAGGAATAATAGAACTTAGTGTAAAATAATTTTATAAATGATTTTTTTTTACCTTAGGATGTCAAATTGTACATTGTTTATATATTTAAAAGCTTAGGAGCTTTCTGTGTAGCAGAAGGAGAACATATTCCTACACTTTTAATGTATATGTTTGTTATAATGTCATGTAAACATACGTCTCATGTTTGTGCCTTTTAATTAGTATTTCTGAATAAACAGAAATTACAAAATAAAAAATAAAGAAACCCACAAGACCTGTATGATTTGAAGCTTCAAGTGGGACAAAAGGAGAAGGAATGCCTCTTTCAAACCATAGATCCAGAGGAGTTAGTCAGTAGTAGTAAAATCAAAAAGAGTCCAGTAGCCCCTTTAAGACTAACCAACTTTACTGTAGCATAAGCTTTCGAGAATCACAGTTCTCTTTGTCGCATCTGACGAAGAGAACTGTGATTCTCGAAAGTTTATGCTACAGTAAAGCTGGTTAGTCTTAAAGGTGCTACTGGACTCTTTTCTATCTTTCAAACCATGTTCAACTCATTCCATTGTGCTAAAAAGGGTATTGCACTGCTGCTGTCCCCGTTCTCCTGTCCTGGGACTGATCCAGCTGCTCACAGATTGAAGTTCTGACCCACCTGTCATTTCCTCAAGGTCTTCCTTTAGCTTCTTGATGTCTTGTTCTAGGATCTCTATTTGTTTGGCATGGTCGCCACTCCCCAATTTTTTATAGTCTAACCAGTAATCCATATCTTCCTGTTTCACCAGAAGTTTTTGCTCGACAAGACTGATCTGAGAACGCAGGTCTGTTGGATAATACAAGCCATGATTTGGTAAGATGATATTATTGGTAGCAGGAAAAAATATATGTTTAAAAAATAACTGACGGAGGTTTTGTTTCAAGGAATTGTTTGAAAGGCTAGCAATTGTTCTGTTCTGAAATTCAGGAGCAAAACAGAGAGAGAGAGTGGAGAAAGAGGGCAAATTCCCTTGTAAAATCAGCTCCTGTTTCAAAATATGAGCAAATACAGCCACAAACCTGTCCTTGCATCAGGTCTGTGGTACAGGTGCTGGGAAAATTTGGTTGCGATTCAGAGAACCTTCTGAAGTGCGCCAAAGGGATTGGGCATGCTCAGGAGGATTTTTAACCCACCGCTTTGGACAACTGATCCACCCACCCCCAACCACAGTATCACAAACTTCTTTGAAAGTTTATTTGCTTCGGTAACAGGTTGCTGTACTGCACAGGGAAGGGCTGAGATTTACATACATGAAGCCCCTTGTACTCGTCACACAGTCCTCTGGAACTCACCCTCCGGCCTTGGGTTAGTGTTACTATGTTATGTTAGGCAGTAAGCAGATATATATATATATATATATATATATATATATATATATATATATATATATATATATATATATATATATTTAATAGTACTGAGGCTGTTCTGGAAGAATCCTCATTGTTTTTGGTTCAAACATATTCCTCTCCATGGTTGCGCTTGTGGAAGGGAAGGAGCGATTCTGTAAATCTCAAGCAAAACCAAATGTGCACAGCTCTGATTGGTTTGCTCCCATGTGCTCTGAAGTAGTCCCCAAGGCAGAGTATGTTCCTATACCACTGGAATAATGTAATGGCTGAGAATATACTTTAACTTCCAATACTTGATGGCTACTGTACCCCCACCAAAGCATCAATATTCCTTGAGATATCATAGGGACTTTCATTTTAATGGAAGAAATGTGATGGAAGTAAGCCCCAGAGTCATACAAGCCTTAACTTGCTCGATAGGTTACTCATCAATAATCCAGGTATGGTCTACATCCACAGCTCATTTCTATTAATTTAGAATAATTAATCTCTAGAAGACTTTGTTTAAGATCAGCATCAACATTCGATTTATATACCGCCCTTCAGGACAACTTAACACCCACTCAGAGCAATTTACAAAGCATGTCGTTACCCCACAACAATCACCATGTGAGGTGGGTGGGCCTGAGAGAGCTCCAAAGAGCTGTGACTGACCCAAGGTCACCCAGCTGGCTTCAAGCGGAGGAGTGGGGAATCAAACCTGGCTCTCCAGATTACAGTCCTGCTGCTCTTAACCACTACATCAAACTGGTGTCCTGAACATTCTTCCTATACTGTTTGGCATTTTCCTGGGAATAGGCGCCACTGAATAATTTGGGACTTACTTCAGAGTAGAACTAGCTAGGATTGTTCCCACATCATCTGCTTCTAATAGTACTGGCATCTGTTGTCCTCTAACAATTGGGGAAGACAAAATCTTGCCTTGGCCTGGTACTAAAAATACAATGGTATGTTTTTACTTTCTCCCTTGGGAGATACATCCTTTAAAGTATCTCTATATCTTGATAGGCTTGCCTTGCAACTTTCCTGATGGACAGTTTGCAAAGATTTTTTTTCATATATTCCCCTGAGCATCTCAGGAACACTACAGCACCTTTACCATTTAAGATATTGTTGGCAAAAATGTCCTGGGTAGCATATGAACCACCAGTACCAGTGCTGGGTTGAAAGGAATAATGTACCCCCCTAAACAGGTTCCTACCGTTGCAAAATCACTTTGAGTCCTACACTTTACAGATCTGTCTTGAAGTCATCAGGGTACGTTTGTCAATCGCATTGTATGTAGGCCAGTCTTTTAAAACCTAGGCATGAACCAGGAGAAGCAACCCTTCAAAGCTTCCAGGGATGACCAAATGCATATTTTACATGAAAATCCTCTTAACTACATTGAAAGCAAACCTCCTGCATGTAACCGAGGGCAGGTTCACACATTATAAAGTCCTTGCAGTCGCTGTGAGGATTTTCTATCAGACAGGTAACTGGAATTCCCCATTGGGGATTCATTTACCCGATGTGCATGGACCCGATTCAGATCAGGAGCGCAGCATGAAGGGAGAAGGGGTGTGAACCTCTTCCCTGTGCACCATTTTCCTGATCTGAATCATCCCCTGGGGGGTTGATATTTTTCCCAGTGGGAGAAGTTAACTTGTACTGATGGTTACATTTAAATTCCTCTACTGATGCAAACAGCAGCTCCCTGGGATCATTTCAGGTCAGGAAAATGGCATGGAGGGGGGAAGGCTTGAGTCCCTTTCTCCATAAGTCAGTTGTGACTTGACAGCACATCCCCCCCAACAATATATATCTTGCCTTTGAGCAATTTTTCTTGGTCCTTAACGTACTGCCACTTGTCCTTCATGGCTTTATCTACGTCCTCCCTAGTAACAATCTCAAGCTTATCTAAGTTCTTCTCTTGCTCTTTCAGGGTGGTTAGGAGTGCCCGGATATGCCCAGTCTGTTCTGCCTTTAGGTGCTGGTTCTGAAAAAAAAGAAAGACACTTTTTTTTTACTTGTCCTCTTGTTTTCTGTCTTCTCCATTGCCACCGTCAAGATGGCTAACAAAAACAAGATGCAGCAAATTCAACAAACCCCCATGAAAACGTAGAGAAACCATGGGGTGACAACAGTTTTGATAACCCATTGAGTCTCTCCATATCCTCGTTGGAACTTGACTTTCAGTGTCTGTCTGTCTGTCTGTCTAAAGTGCAGTCAAGTCATAGCTGGATTATGGCAACCTCTGCTGGGGTTTTCAGGGCCAGTGATTAACAGAGGTGGTTTGCCATGGCCTGCTTTGCATAATGGCCCTGGCCTTCCTTGGAAGTCTCCCTTCCAATTACTAACCAAGGCTGACTCTGCTTAGTTTCTGTGATCTGATGAAATCAGGCTTGCCTGGGCTATCCATGTCAGAGCATCTGTCTGTCCGTCAGATTGCTGGATTTCCTCACAGTCACAGCTGAACAAAATTAAAATCACTAAAACTGTTCCTCACTGCTTCAGCCCCAAGCTTCCTGCTTGCTGTTACTTTCCAAATACCTCTGCTTTAATGCTGTCCTGTCTGTGCCATCCATGCCACTAATCGATACTATAAACCAACAGAACAAAAAGAGAGGCACCTTCACATAAACCAACAACCAAGGGAGTGGATAACCACAGATGAAGGCAAAAATCCAAAAAGTCAATGAATTGATGTTGAAACAAAATAATGTTCAGTGAAAACAAAATGAACAGTCAAACTGAGTATATATCATTCAGTAACAACAGTTCGCACAACAGTTCACACATAAGTAAATTCATTAGGACCCAAGCACCATAAACATTCAAAGGCGCACACACAGGACTGATGGGAGAAACAACTCATAAATATATGTATGGGACAATGCCAAAATCAATCTCCTCAGTCCTGTAAAGTCTATCAAGGTGGTGCCCAAGAGGCAAACACCTGAAGAACAGAGTCCCTCTGCCCGACATTCAGGGCCAGCAAGGTTCCTGATGTTTCTTGCAGTCTTCCTCAGGGGCGGATGAACGTCAAATGCTAATAAAAATATATATATATACATTGAACCATAAACTTGATGCCGTGTTGCCACTGCTGTAACTGCTTCTTTCACAGGCTTCTCTCACAGGTGCCTTATCTAACGAACTGTAGAAACATTCAGTGACTTTGACCTTGTATACTGCTCACTCCCATTCATTGCTATGTCTCAACTCTGATCTCTTGCTTTCTCAGTGTCTCGACTTGAATAGTACAAATATGCAAAACGTTCTCAGGACAAATTCGCGCCAAAAGTCCTTTTTACGGTTGGGAGGGGGAAGGAGCAAATGTGGGTGTTAAGGGGAGGAATTTTCCCACGTTACCATTCCTGGATTTCTTGTTGCAATGGTACAGGGATCTGTCTGCCATAGCCTGTCATCCATAGCCTGACAAATGCCTTCTTGCTTTATTTCTCAGTTTAGAGCCTAGAGCATTGCTTTTAGAGTAAATACAGCTGCAAAAAAGGCCTTCTTCCAACTCAGCCTAGCTTGGAAAATAAACCCCTCCCCCCCCTTTTTTTTTACTTTTTATTTTGCATATTTATATAACTTTTTCCAAAACTTCAAATAACCAAAGTCAACAACAGCATAATACATAGTATGGGCAATACTTGGAAGAGATGAACACCTTAATGTTTTGACAAACAGCTAATATTAACATTGAAAACAATACACTGAGTATAAGAAGTCACATTATAGCAAAGAAGCTAAGTATATGAAAATCTACGTTAGGTAACCGATTGATATTATGACAATAGGTTAAAAAGGGTAGCCATTGCACAAGAAGGCACGATTGATATTGTGGATTATCTATGCTTTTAAGGTGGTCCGCTATTTTTTCCATGATAAAAATGTCCCATCGTTTTCTGAGCCATTGTGATACACTTGGAGTTTTTTCCTGTCTCCAGGTTGAGGCTATAAGCATTTTTGCCACAACAATCAATAAAAATATCAGGTTTTTCCTGATAGATGGGACCGTCCGATCCTCCCAGAGTCCTAGCAGGATTACTTCAGGGCGCTTGGGTATTGCGTAGTTAGTTATTGATAAACCACTCCCTTGACACAGCCAGTCTGGCCGCCTGAATCATGCCATGGTAATGTCAAGACTAGACTACTGTAGCACACTTTGCATAGGTCTCCCAGAGACTCCAGCGGGTGCAGGATGCTGCAGCTCAATTACTATCAGGAGCTAGGCAGACCATGCGCATTACTCCCATTCTGCAGTCACTCCATTGGCTACTCCTCAGTTGAGTGTGTGTGTTATCTGGTGTCAAGTCGCCTAAGATGACCCTATCAGTGAAAGACCTCCAAAACGTACAATCATTAACAGACTTGCTCAGATCTTGCAAACTGGAGGACATGGCTTCTTTTATTGCGTCAATCCATCTCATTTTGGGTCTTCCTCTTTTCCTATTGCCTTCCACTGTTCCTAACATTATTGACTTTTCCAGAGAATCTTGTCTTCTCATGATTAGACCAAAGACCTCAGTTTTGTCATTTTAGCTTCTAGGGAGAATTGAAGCTTGATTTGCTCTAGAACCCACTTATTTGTCTTTTTGGCCATCCATGGTATCTGCAAAACTCTCCAGTATCACATTTCAAATGAATCAATTTTATTCCTGTCAGCTTTCTTCACTGTCCAGCATTCACATCCATACAAAGTAATGGGGAATACCATAATGATAATAACAACATTCGATTTATATACTACCTTTCAGAACAACTTAATGCCCACTCAGAGTGGTTTACAAAGTGTGTTATTATTATCCTCACAACAATCACCCTTGTGAGGTGGGTGTGGCTGAGAGAGCTCTGAGAGAGCTATGACTGACCCAAGGTCACCCAGCTGGCTTCAAGCGGAGGAGTGGGGATTCAAACCCAGTTCTCCGGATTAGAGACCTAGCGCTCTTAACCACTACACCAAACTGGCTCTCATAGATAAGTTTGGATGATCTTGATCCCCAGAGAAACATCCTTATCTTTAAGGACCTTTTATAGTTCCATCACAGCTGCTCATCAGTTACCAGGCTCAATTCAAGGCTTTGGCTATCACTACAAAGCTCTCATGGTCTCGGTCCCTCATATCTATGGGGCCACCTTTCTCCCTGTGCTCCCCCATGATAGCTTTACTTATCTGAGCCTGGCCTTCTGCAAGCGCCACCCTGCAAACAGGCAAAATCAACAGCTGCCTGTACTCATGCGTTCTCTGTGGTGGCCTACCTGAAAAGGTCAGGGAAGTTTCCACTCTCCTGGCTTTCCGCAATCGAAGGTAAACTAAATTACTCAAAAGGGCTTTATTACACAGATAATAGGGCTGTGCTGTAGGTAAATGGTTCAGAGAGATGCTTTGGTAAAGGGATAGAGACTGTAGACTATACTACTGCGTACTGTCTATTGCTTTGTATGCTCCTGCTGGGTAGTTTCCACATTGTTTAATATGTCATGGTAAATTACTTATGTTTTGTTTCAGATCTGTATCAGATTTTTGCTTGTTCTTTTCTGCAATCCATACCGTATGGTATTGTTTACTGAATGTCCCAACCGTAGATGGCATCGACTTACACTGTGTAATCCACCTTGACACTCAGTGAGAAAGGTGGATTATAAGCAATGTAAATAAAATAAAAGTAAAATAAAAATTATTTTCTTTTTCAAAACTTAATACACTTATTTTATTTATATTTACAGTACAATCCTAAGAAGAGTTGTTCCAGCATAAGCCCATTGAAATCAGTGGGCTTAGACTAGAGTAAATCTGTTTAGGATTCCACTGTTAGATACCAATCTTTCTCCCATACAACCAGGCCCATTCTATCTATCTGTCTAGAACATTTTCAGTCCGCCCTTCCTCCAAGAAACCCAGTGAAGTGTACATGACGCTTCCTTTTCTAGATGATCCTCTCAACGACCCCGTTAGGTAGGCAAGGCTGAAGTGACCCAAGGTCATCTGATGAGCTTAATGACTAAGCAAGGATCTCAGATACTGGTCCAACATGATGGAACTCTAACATCAAATGCAATCAGGCCCTAAGACCACCTAATGAACTGAGAACTTCCTGGATCATAAGCACCCCCACCCCCCTAGCCTTTCTGCAATACCAGCTTTAAGCAAAGATACTGGTTCACTTACTCTTTCGTGGCATCTCTCATTTATTTCTTCCAGGCGTTTGATTTCATACAGAATCTGATCGATGACCTCTTCTTTGATCTGAATTCTAGAGAGAAATACACACACAGGAGAGAAGTTATCATATTTAAAACAAAATTTGCATGGGCATCTTTTTGTAGAAACCAAATAAGGAGACTGTAGCAGTATGGAAGGAGTTTGGCAGTTATTACATGTAGTTTAAACCTTTGTGTTGTGGGAGGGCGGGTTCACAGAATGTGACCACCATACCACCAGCTGAATGACGCCCTGAAGAAATATATTGCAGTCTACAAGCCATGTTGCCATCGTCTCCCAGACAGGCAGCAAAAAGAGGTTAACAGCTCAGAGGAATATTGCTGCTCACATCTGGTGGGCTGTGTAGAACTTCAAGGGTAACAAGTTGTGTAGACCTGCAGTAGGGTGAGCCATTCTAAGCACAGTGAACCACCTGATCCTAACAGTGTCTCTTCACAAATGTGTGTACCATGAGCCAAACCACATGTGACCCCGAGAGTTCCAATTGCAGAGCTCTTCCTGTGTGTCTGGTCATTGCACTTTTATGAAATTAGGGGTGGGGGGAGGGAGAGGGGGAGGAAATGAAATGAGGAATGTGAGTATGTCTCCTCACCCTCACATGCCCTTTTCACTGATACGAAACAGCTGTAGAGAACTCCATTGGGGCAAACATATAGGTAGCCATATCAGAACCCTGTGAAGTAAGCCAAACTAAGCTGAGAGCAAGTGACTGGATCCAGTTCTATCTATGCTATCCTGAATCCTGTTGGAAGAAGATCAGCATACAAAGGAATGAAGAGATCTCAAGGTCAGTGGGATAGTGGAAAAGGGCTACTAAGGCAAGAAGGTCCTGTGTCCAGCCCACCAGACAGGCACACAGCGAGACACTGAAGAAATCAGCCCTGAGCTCATTGGACCTCTGAAGCGAAGTAGGATTTGCCACAGTTAGTACCTAGAAGGGAGACTGCCGAGGAAGAACTGACTTGCTATGCAGAGGCAGGCAGTGGCAAAACCACCTCTGCACAGGGGTTGCCAAAAGTCATTTGCAACTTGATGGCACTTAATTATTGTTATTATATATTACATACTGATATTCCAACAGCGCTTCAGGGAAATACGTTCCAGCTTCCTTGGGCTGCTGTGATGAGGTCTTTTTCTTCTCCTTCTTCTCCTTCTTCTCTTTTTTCTTCTTGTCTTTCACCATGGTTTATGGTAGAATGAAACAAATCTGGGGAAAACAGAGGCAACACATTAATCATACATGTTGTGTGTTGTAATTCCTGATCAACACATCTGGAGTAAAAGGTTATGCTCTTCTGTATACCCTGGCAAACTAATCCCTTTTCAACACGGAATAACTTTTAATGCTTTCACAATGCAAGATGATGGTACAATCTTTGCCTTACTTATCCTCTTAGCCGTCCTGGAATGGACTCCAGTTTTGCAAATGGAAAGCTATGGGTGAGTCATCTTCCTGGGGCTATTTAGTGACTCCAAGTTTTAACTGGCAATGCTTTGACTAAGAGTCTCTCTACACATTACTAAGTACCTAGGGACCATAGGTGTAAACTACGGGGGGGGGGGCTGAGGGGCTCGAGCCCCCCCTCAGATTTGGCCGGAGGGGGCTGAGTCCCCCCCCCGGCAACCGGTGAACTACATGGGGGCTGAGGGGCTCAAGCCCCCTCAGATTGGCCAGGAGAGCAAGCAGTGACAAACTCACATGAGGGACTCAGTTACAATGGCAGACGAAGCACAGGACTGTCCACCCTTCCTATTGCATCATATTACAATTTCCATTATTCTTTGGGGCTTTGTTCCTGTTTTTTGCTCTTATGTATTTCTGTGTTTGTTAAGAACGTATAATTTTAAAAAGGAGTTGAGGTTTATATAAACAATTTACAAATACGATCAGCTACGATCAGAAAAAAGACAGTAGAGACCCCCTCACCTCTGCAGGAGTATACCGTATACCCTGCAGCTGTGGACAAGTTTACATCGGGACCACAAAGCGTAGCATCCAGACAAGAATAAAAGAACATGAAAGACACTGCAGACTTGGACAACCTGAAAAATCAGCAGTGGCTGAACATAGCCTAACTCAAACAGGGCACAGTATCTTATTCCAGGACACCAAAATACTGGACAACACTTCCAACTACTTTGTCAGACTGCACAGGGAAGCCATTGAAATTCACAAGCATAAGCAAAACTTCAACAGGAAAGAAGAAACCTTAAGAATGAACAGAGCATGGTTTCCAGTTCTGAAAAACACCAGGCTAACAAAACATTCTATCCCCGACAATAGCCCTGCAGAGAAGATTAGCACATCAAGTACCAATCCATATGCAAAAGAACCTCCTCAGGATACAGTGAAGCCTCCCGCCAGTAGCATTCCACACCCTGGGAAACTCTTACAGGATGACTCAGCTCAACCCCACCCCTCCTGAGTAGATACAAATGACCTACATCTTTTCCACACTGTGACACTGAGAGATCTCTGTCTTTTGGTGCTACACCTCTGAAGATGCCAGCCACAGCTGCTGGCGAAACGTCAGGAACTACAATGCCAAGACCATGGCAATACAGCCCGGAAAACCCACAACAACCAATTTACAAATAAATGTTACAGAAGAATTAACAGACTCTGATGGAAGATATATGATTTTGAATATCAGGCTTCTGGAAGGCAAGATTTACACACTAGCAACAATATATGCACCAAACAATGCAAGAGAAAAAATTTTATGAACATGTTTTCCAATCCATTTTTGATTTTCAAGATGATGATGATCTTTGGAGACATGAATGTAGTAACCAAACACATTCAAGGATTGATATGTGCTGGATATTTTAAAAAACTGAATTATTTATATTGTTTATTATATGTTTACTCTTTCTTTTCTTTTGCTCTGTTCACGTGAATGCCACTTTCACGGGAGCTCCCTTTGTGTGACTACTACATCTGCAAGCGATTCCAGAGGGCAAAGCACCTTTTCAGCTATGTCCCCCCCCCCCGCAAGAATAAATGCTGTAGGCACCTTTGAATTGCGAATTTGCATTTCTTTAAGGTGTGAGAAAGTGTCAAGATCTGCATTTCAATGAACGGATGTAGAGGAAACTGGGATACCTTTAGCAGCGGAGCAAATTGAAGTGCAACTGTGCTAGGGAGTGCATGGAAAGTTGGAGGGGGGGCATGTGAAATTAGGTTTACTTGAGCGTAGTTAGTAATGTGTAGAGAGACTCTGAGACAAAGTTTAATCAAAGGAGCTGAGAGTTAAGGGCATCCTTGTTTATTGTCTGAGATTACCGCTTCTGGTGTGTTGCTGTTAAAAAGGAGTAGCAGCCTTTTCTTCTTCTAATTATAGGAACCCACAACTCCTTCAATATTTTAACAACCTGAGGTTTTGGTAATATGTACATTGATTTGTATTAAGTAGTATAATCAATTAAAAGGCAGTTGATTAATCAATTAACAATCAATTAAACAGACTTTCCCTTTTCGACGTCCTTGGGTGTATAACTGTTGACTGCACCGTAATTTCACTAGATAGGCAACCTGCAAAATCATGAAGAAACATTTATTCTTTTACTCTTTAGTGCCTCTACTTGTGTGAACAAAACATGTGGTTAAAATCAGAGCTTAATCTCTAAAAAATGAGGGGCTGGATCTTAAACCAGCTATCCTCCTATGACCAAGAAACACTGCTCCAGAGGGAATTCAGTTGTTTACAGATCACGTTCATGTAGAGTTAGGTGTGCATAATCCCATTTATTTCAACAGGTTTCAGCATGTAGTGAGGGGAAACCCCTCTACCTACCCTCAGGACCAAAGATGTCACATATTTCAGATTATGACTCTGGCAAAGAGCACAAGGGTGCAAGTAGTTATTTATTTCTTTTTCATAAGGCTCCATACATGGCCTCTGATTGCAGTTTACAAAATCCATCAAATACACACCAAATTAGTAACACATACACAAACTGCTGAGCAGATGTTGTTTTAGTCAGTGTCTTCTCCCCAGTCCTTAAAGCTTTTCTGCCGCTGCTGTTAGGAAATAAAAGCACTCTTCATAAATGGTGCTGGAATAATGGACTATGCTAACTGCCTTCCCTCGAAGGGTTCCATCCCATCAGTGACAGTTGGAAGCTGAAAGTGGGGGGGGGGGCACAATCACCTCCCATGGAACACTTTGGAATTTAACTTTGGTTGTCCTTTGTACTGTTTTTTTTTAAATTCAAACTGCCTGAGGTGCCAACTTAGCCTGAAAAGCACTACAAAATAAAATATTTTTGTGCAGAAGTAATTCTGGCTTGCTAAACAGGTCTGAGGAGCAATTACCCTTCTGTAGAAACTAGGAGAAGGCCCAGATCCCTATTTACAAACAAACAAACAAACAATCAAACCCTGCCCCATCAAAAGGGTTGCCAATCTCCAGGTGGGGGGCCAGGAGATCTCCCAGAATGTCAACTGATGTCCAGATTAGTTCCCCTGGAGATAATGGCTGTTTTGGAGGGTGAAGTTCCCCACTTAGGTCCTTTCCTTTCCCAAACTCTGCCCTCCTCAAGCTCCACCCTCAAATCTCCAGGAATATCCCAACCCAGACCTGGCAACTGCATAAGGGTTTCCTCTGTTCACCTTACTTTTAGAAGTAAAAACTGGTGAGTGGGGGCGGGGGGGGGGTAATATCTAGGGTTCACATTTGCAGTCAGAGAGAAAGATCCACCCATGTCCTGAATGGTTTGGCATCTTTTCCCATACCTTAGGTTTGCCAGCTCCTGGTTGGAAAATTCCTGGAGATTTGGGGGCGGGGCGGCGGCGCCTGGAGAGGGTGGGGTTTGGGAGGGAAAGGGACTTCAGCTGGCAATAATGCCATAGAGTCCACCTTCCAAGAGAGCCATTTTCTCCAGGGGAGCTGATCTCTGTCACCTGGAGATCAGCTGTAATTCCAGGAGATCTCCAGCCACCACCTGGAGGCTATATCAGTCACAGGGAAAAATGGAACAAGGCTCACCCCGGAACAAGGCAATAAGGAGAAAGTGGGAAACCCACCTGGGATGGATCCTGAAATGACTTACATTCACAACCGCTGCAACAAATGTGCTTTGTCATTATACAAACATGCAAATATATATACATATATATACATATACATATATATATATACATATACATATATATACATATATATATATATATATACACATACACACACACACACATATATACATACATACATATACATACATACATATATATATAAGGCTAACGCTCTCTAATCAATGTAACAAATGTGCTCAGCATCAAACAGACATACAGTGATACAAAATTACAATATAACAAATGCAATACATTCTCTTGTTACTAAGCCCTCTACGAGGTTCATAGCTTATATTTCAGTCTGAGGCAGACTGAGATAGCAGTCCTGTTCCAGTAGCTTTCCAGGAACAGGGCAAAGACTCCAGGCACATGGAGGAAGACGGTAAGTATGCATCTATTCAAAAACATTTTGTTGTTACTTTCCTATTCTTTCAGGTGTCTACCACGATGTAACGCAGGTGGTACATCATGATGCAGCCCTACTATACCTGGAGGCTGGAAGCCCTACTATACCTACCGACCATTGTTGTTTGGTTCCTAATGCACAAACAACTTTTCTCCCCTTTGGGGACTGCGAACCAGACTTAGCGTTGCCAACTCTGGCTGGGGAAATTGATTGCTTAATTCATTGCTAAATGGTTATTTAGTTAGTAGGTCATGGCGTTCATCTTTTCATCCCACCTGCAGGTTGGCAACCCTAACAAGTATCTCTCTCCCCCCCCCCCTTCCTACCTGCAGTTCCCTTCAGGTTGCTTCCAGCTACACACGTTTCCAGTTACCATGGTAACACTAACAAGATGGCCGCCTACAGGCCAATTGACAATTGCTGCATCCTCCCCTCCTCACAAGAGATAGCGACTGTCGGTGGCAGCTGCGCGCGCGCGCGCGCACACACACACACACACACACCAGACTCATGGCAATGTTATTACGTCATACCTTTCATTAGGAATAGTCTGCTACCTAATTTGTAGGCTGCTCTTCATAATAATAAAAAAGATTTACCTAACTTTTGTTTGGGACCAAGGAAGCTCAGCCGCCATCTCTGTCGAGATTTTATGAGCAAATAGCTCCCTCTTGTGTCTTAACTGGGGAGTGACTGCAACTTTTAAAAATTAAAAGAGGGGAAATGACATGCACATATTGAAAGCCACCACTGAGTCAGACGACTTTAGTCTTTTTTAAAAAAAATTTAGGGCCTCCTAGCAATTTTCATTAATTACCTGTTGGTTGCCAACTCCAGGTGGTGGGGAAATTCCTGGAGATTTGGAGGATGGAGCAGGGCTGCTATGGGCTGGGAATTACCTGGATATTTGGGGGTGGAGCCTGGAGAAGGAGGAGTTTGGGAGAGCAGAGAGATCTCAGCAGTGTATAGAATCCCATAGATTCCACTCTCTAAAGCTGCCATTTTCTCCAGGGGAATTGATTGTTGTGGTCAGGAGATCAGTTGTAATTCTGGAAGCTCTCCAGGCCTCACTCGGAATACGACAACCCTAAGAGGGGCAAGGTATGGAGAGAGGAGGGACCTCAGAAGGGTATAATATCATAGAGTCCACCTTCCAAAGCAGCCATTTTCTCCAGGAGAATTAAGGTTGCCTGGTCAAGTTTGAGGAATTTCTGGAGATCCTGGGGGTGGAGCATGGAGACAGCATGGTTTGGGAAGGGGGAAGACGTCAGTAGGGTATCATGCCATAGAACCCACCCTCCAAAGCAGCATTTTCTCCAGCGGAACTGATTTCAGTGGCCTGGAGATCAGCTGTAGTTTCGGGAGATCTCCAGCCACCACCTGGAGGTAGCAAAGGAAAAGGCAAAAAGCCTGCCAGAGGAACCGGACTAAACCCAAATGTATGTTATTTTTTAATTATTTAGAAAAGTGCAAAGTGCCAAAAGTGCACAGAGAATATAATAAATATTATAAATACATCAAATGTAATAAATATGGAGAATACAATGAATAAAGCCTGTAATATACTATATGAAATCCTAGGAGAAGGTAAATATATCTATAGTAACCATGCACATTCCAAACCATATATACACCACTGGATACAAAGAATTACTGTACAGATTCAGACAAAATGCAATGATACATATAATGGCCAATCCAATAAATTGAAAAAGTTCCAAAATGCACTTCACAGGTAAGAAACTTATCTCCAGTTTTTGTTAATGTAGCCATTTCTTCTTTTTGAGATTTACAGATGAAATGCCAGGATTCTTCAAGAAGAGCAATAATTTTACCATCCCATGGATATTGAAGGGTGGAGCTCTGGAGATTATTTGTAAAGCAATCCCAGCCAGGGCCCACCTGGAGGTTGGCAACCCTACCTGCCTTTTAATTAAACAAATTTGTATGATGTAATATACAAAAGTATCTAAGTTTTCTTATTCCTGTGCCTTTAACCACAACGACATACAGAAATATAATTGATGAAAAGAAAAGGGGGAAAGGGGATGGGGATTTATATGCTTTTTTGTGAAATAACTTACAATTTAAATAATTTAAAATCTACCATTCATTGTTAAGAGAAAACAATTCCAAATCGGTAGTTGTGTTAGTTTGTTGCTGCAAAAATAAATAAGTCTCGCAACGCTTTGACGATGAACAATTTTATGTATTAACTTTGTGTTGTTTTATTAATAAAATCTTCTCTGCCTTTAGGTGCCACAAGACTCCTCTATATTTTTGTTGGGAGAAAAAATTGCTTTAATTTTAAAAAATTGCAATAACATGCCACACAACCCTGTGTACAAACATACGCAGTCCCCAATGGAGCAAAGGGTGCCCCCTAGTGGCCATTCTGAGTCAGGAAAACTGCATAGGGTGAGTTGCCAACAGGGCTGAAGAAAAACATCTTGTCCCTTTAAGAGAGATTTAATAATGTACGGAAACAGGCAAATGGAGCTTTTCATATTATGGAGGTAAATCACTTTACACAGAGCCCAGGCAATAATGGGGGAGAGGAGCTAAAGTAGAAGTTCTCTACTGGGCAATAAGTGTTAACATGGCTCAGTTTTGTGTCAGAAATTTTAAAAGGTTTCATATCTCTTGCATTTCTGATTCTCTGGCTGGTAAATTTTCCCCCAGGTATATGAAGCTGGAACATAGGGGTATGGTGGCTAGAGATCTCCCAGAACCAGAAATCAAATCCTTTTTAAAAAATGGCTGCTTTCGAGGATAGAGTCTATAACATTATACTCTGCTGAGGTCTCTCTTCTCTCATACTACTCTCTCCCTCTTCAGACTCCACCCTCCAAATCTCCAGGAGTTTCCCAACCTGGAGTTGGCAACTTGAATAGGCATCTTTGAGATTGGCATTTGGACATAAGGCTTATTTCTTCCTCTCAGTGTCTAATATCCCAACAGGATGAATGGTGAGGTGGGGAAAAAGCTTATTCTGTTTGACATCTGAAATTCTGGATGAAGAAGATCCTGCTTTGTTTACAATGGCACTATCAGAATCAGGTCTAAGCTGGCATGAAATGAATCCACCTCAGAAGGTGGCAAGCATGTATGGGTTGCTTATGCAAAGGACTGGCAGCGACAACCTGTGTATCAAGGCTTGGCCTGAGCAAAGATGCCGCTGCTGCACCACTAGATGCATGCTTGGTTCTGGATCAGAACATAAGAAAAGCAGTGCTGGGTCAGACTCTATGCAGTGCCTGTGAGTGCCATAGCACCCACCAGTACTTCCCCTGGCACCGTCTGAGATTTCAGAAAGTGGGCAAGGCCTTTGTAAGGCAGGGCCTCTTATTGGCTGCCCTCATTCAAATGAAAGGGGTTTCCATGAGGGACAGGAACTCTCCAGGCTTGTGGTTCTATTCCCCTTTCTCTTTTTCCCTGCCTTCCTGGCTTTTCCTTCATTTCTTTTTATTCTGCAGTTCTTTTTCAGAGCAAGGAGGGAGGTATTGTATCTGGCTCTATTTCTTGTGCCAGCCATTTTGGGTTTGGCTTCACCTCTTGTGGCAACCATTTTGGAGAGGCGCTCACCATTCCCTCTCAAAATTCCAAAGGTCCCTCTGGCATTTCGTTTAACATCCTGTTTCCCTCTGTGGCCTACTAGCTGTCCCCAGGAAATCCAAGCAAGGCATGAAAGCAACAGCTCTTCCCTCATTGTCACTCCTCTCAACAATTGTTATTATGTGGTATACAGCTTCTGAACACAGAGGCTCAATTTATCAGCGATGGCTAATAGAATTTGATAGACCTGTTCTTCACCAAAGAGTTTAATCCCCTTATTATCTTGTCTGAAGCTACTGGCCAGATTTACAGTATGGATTTGAGCCAATCTTATGACTCAAGTCCAGTTCTCAACAACTCTTAGGCCCAGACCTGCAGTTTCATTGACTACTGCTGTTACAGCCACAGCAGCTCAGAGATACAGGAGTGTCTTTAAGACAATAGACATTTTCACTGGGTCACTGACTTAGCAAACTATGTCATTTATAGTCCCCTTTCTCACTGAGACTCAAGGAATGGGAGGGATTAATCCCGTATCTAAACCATCAATAAGATGTCGTTGCTGTCATCTTTCCACACTGGCTTTTTTGTATTGCCAGTTAATCCTTGAAGGCCTTCAGTGGATCTCTTGACCCATCCTCCAGGTTTTAATGCCCTGGCATGGGTTTAGAGCTTGGAGGAGGAGCTCCCAATGACAAAATCTGCTTCTTGGGTTTATACGCACAGTTATTTATTATTATTATCAGGCCTTTTTTTCAGGGGGAACGTGGTGGAACGGAGTTCCGGCACCTCTTAAAAATGGTCACATGGCCGGTGGCCCCGCCCCCTGATCTAAACTCCCCTCTGTCTGGAGATCAGGGGGCGGGGCCACTGGCCATGTGACCATTTTTGCCGAGGGTCATTTAAACTTAAAAAAACTCCCCCCTT
Source organism: Eublepharis macularius (assembly GCF_028583425.1). Taxonomy (NCBI): domain Eukaryota; kingdom Metazoa; phylum Chordata; class Lepidosauria; order Squamata; family Eublepharidae; genus Eublepharis; species Eublepharis macularius. The sequence goes on from NC_072792.1 coordinate 173,583,207, forward strand.
GTTCCAGCTGACCCAGAGAGATGTCATTGTGCGGTTTTGAGTTCCACCACTGAGCTCCACTACATCTTTTTCCAGAAAAAAAGCCCTGATTATTATTATTATTATTATTCATCTAAATTGGGCATGGATAGCTTAAAGCTCTGATGTATTCCTGCCAGATCTCAATCCTAGCTTTGCTTATCATTTCAAACCCCCTCAACCATGAAGGCACATCCTAATTGCTATGAATTTTCTGAGGTGTGCGTAGACTGTATCGCTACCAACTATTGATGAAGGCTCAACAGGCTGGGTGCAAAAAAAATATCTTTACACATAAAAAACGAAAATGTGAGGAAGAAGGGTTCTGACCTAGTCTTCCTGATGACTAGTATTTTATGCGTAGTGATTTTTTTTAATGAGTAACATTTTGTATGAGTAGCATTTCAGCCACCAAAATGTCCAAAATGGTCCATTCTATACACAGCCTAATATGCTTATTGGGAACCAGGACCTAAAAAAAATCATAGAAGAACGTTTGTCTGAACTCAAAGAGCACTGAAGGACCTATACATTTATCAAGCCCCAAACACTGATGTTTCAAAGGAAATGCTTTCGACAGATACAAAAACGTACCGTCAAAATAAAGGACAGGAGATGCTGTTTTCCAAATTGTAGCGTCTGAGTAATTTATTAAACTGACCCATTCCAAATCTGCTTTGCAGCTTGACTGGTGCTACCACATTCCCTGCAAGGATCTCCTCCTACAATATCAATATTTGCCAAAGGTTAATTTCACTTTGCTAGAGGAGGAGGCCTCTGTTTACACTGTTTTTCCGAATTAAGAATTGTTAACTTTCTAACACAGGCCAAGTCTCACAAAGATGGCAGGAAGGATTATTGTAAGTTTGGCTAAGGTATTCCACAATAGGAATTGATGCCTGACCCCCAAGTCCTAAGAAACCAACCCTTAGCTATTTCTCCTAGTGAGCTGATACAGGTGACTCGAAGCAATTAGCTCAGCTACATTCAGGTGTGCACATAGATTAGGGTTGCCAACTCTGGACTGGGAAATTCCTGGAGATTTTGGGGGTGGAGCCTGGGGAGGGAAGAGTTTGGGGAGGGGAAGGACGTCACCATAGCCCACCATCCAAAGCAGCCATTTTCTCAAGGGGAACTGAACTTTGTGACCTTGAGAGCAGTTGTAATTCTGGGAAGTCTCTAGCCACCACCTGCAAACTGGCAACTCTACTTAGATTAGTGGCCGAGTATCTGCTTTATATTCAGGGTCCCTGATTACTGGGCAATCAGCCTAGACCTTTGAGAACAGCTTCTAGCCAGAGTAGGAAATAGGAGGCTGCATGCACTTGCGGTCCAAATCATTGTAAAATCATTTTATATGCAAAATCTGAGGCAGGGACAGGAATGACTGGTACAGGAGGGGGTGATTTAAATCAGGAAATGCTGCAAAGGAAAGGGTTATAAATCCTCCCCAAGCGCTGTGTCTGTCTTGATTCACCCCCGCCGAAAAAGCTGGACCCAACCATAAAATGTAAAAGATTAAAGTTATGCATAACTCTAATAGCAACTCTTCTTCAACATTACAGGCAGAAGCTCTGTTAAACAGGATGCTTTTAAAAATGAACATATTGTTTTAAAAATTTTTTTGCATACAGCTTATCTCCAGCCATGCAATGAAGATCTTATGATGTGGTACCAAAACAAGGTTACCGGGGTGGGTGGGTGGGATTTGTGCATGCTCACCTGCATCCCTTGATGATTACATCATTTCCAGCAAGACCCAGAAGTGGCAGGTTGTACCAGCGGCCAATTCTTTAAAAATATAGCTTTTTGGCTATGTTTGGGGCTGATTTTTTTAAACATCACTCCTGGCATGACCCTTCACTTCCAGGTTGAACTGGAAATTACATAATCAACAGGGAACGTGGGCACACTCATTTTGCTCTTGTGTCTGCTGATATGCCTCCCCCCTTTCCCAACGCCTTGCCCTCACGCTGGCCCCTAGCAGGAAGCTGGCAATCCTATACTGAAACAATTTTTGAATCTGCACAATCAAATTTCCAATGGCCAGTCTGAAGCCTTGCTGTGCAATAGCCCTGCCTGGTCTCTTCCACTATCTAAAAACACTTGGTGGGTGCCAGGAAAGGTGTTGGTGGGCACCATGGTGCCAATGGGCACTATGTTGGGGACTCCTGGCATATAGGTGAGATGTCTACTAAATGCCTGTACTAGTCTGCCATTCATGTGATAAGAAGTACAACATTTCCAGCCTCCAGAAGATGCTGCAATCCACATATACCGCTAAAGAATTTTGGAAATGTTGACTTCCCAGTTTCCATTTCCCAAGAGAACTTTAGGCAAGCATTTTGATACCAGACAACTCTATATTTGTCGTTCTTGCATACCAATCCAGTTGCTCAAATGCTAAAACTGTTCAGAAGTTCACAAATTTGGCCTTACTAAAGGATTAACAGTGAAATCCTAAGCAGAGTTACTCCAATCCAAGTCCATTGAAATCAACTGATCTCCAGACTAAAGGGATCAGTTCCGTTGGAGAATATGGCAGCTTTTGGAGGGTGAACTCAGCGGTATTATACACCGCTGTGGTCCCTCCTCAAACGCTGCCCTCCTCGGGATCCACCCCTTGAATATCCAGGAATTTCCCTACCTGGAGTTGGCAACTCTAGCTACAATTGGGAAGCCTAGAATCAAATCCCACTCAGCCATGTAGCTGATTGACAGTGAACTCTTCTTAAGTGATGGGCTTAGAAAAGTGTCACACTGCTTAAGATGGCACTGTGTGTGCCACGGACTGGTTGCTCACTCGCTCTCAAAATAATCTGCCTCACAGCGTGGAGGGGCAGCAAACAATAGGCACCATTTTGAGGTAGGGTTGTCAACCACCTGGAGGAAAAATGAACATCTTGGAACATTTCCCAGAATCCTCTGCAACACATGAGGGTTCCTCAGCAAGTCAATTCTCTGTGGAAAAATTTCATCAGTGCCTCCCAAATGGGACTCCCAAATGGGACTCAGTCACTGAAAGAAAGAAAGAAAGAAAGAAAGAAAGAAAGAAAGAAAGAAAGAAAGAAAGAAAGAAAGAAAGAAAGAAAGAAAGAAAGAAAGAAAGAACAAGCCAATGGCTGGTATGTCACCCATTAACCAGGTGTCATATACTGGGCTAGGCTTGCAAACAGATGACTCAGAGCAAGGTGGCTCAGGTGTTAGATTAGAACATTTATTGACAGAAGAATGATAAATCAAATATAACGTACAGCCCATTAAGAGTCATGAGAACCACTAAAATCTAGATCTAACCAGCCTTTGGAACATGCAATGATACACACTGCTAACTTTTTCACTTCTAGAAAGACGAAGCAACTCATTCCAGCGCTGATCTTCTTTTTTTCTTTTTTTCTCCCCAGCAACTGGTTCTCCAAGCCATCTTGCCTCTGAACCTGAAGGTTCCATTAGCGTTTGTGGCTAATAGCTAATTTGTGGCTAGTAGCTGTTGATGGGGTGGTGGACAGTGCCGTCAAGTCATAGCTGACTTATGATGACACCTGGTGGGGTTTTCATGGCAATAGGCTAACAGAGGTAGTTTGCCATTGCCTACCTCTGGAACTTTAGTCTTCGTTGGAGTTCTCCCATCCAATTGCTAACCTAGGCCCACCCTGCTTAGCTTCTGAGATATGACAAGATCACGCTCGTCTGGAGTATCCAAGTCAGGGCAATAGCTATTGATAGACAGCCATAAATTTGTCTAATCCCCTTTTGTTAGTCTTATAGGCAGGGCTCATTTTGAGGGGGAATGCACAGGAACGCAGTTCCGGTAGTTCCCCAAAGAGGTCACATGTCAGGTGGCCCTGCCCACCTGACTCTTGGCCATTTTGGGCCTGTTTCAGCCTGGATTGGGGCAGAAATGGCCCGAATTGGGCCTCTGACGGGTGGTGGATCACTCTTCCGCTCAGCAGCAGCCCAATCCTTACCATTTTGGGCCCCTTTGGGGCCATTTCAGCCCTTTTTTGCCATTTTGGGCCCAATTTCATTCCTGAATGGCCAAGATGCAGTCCCAAACAGCCAGGATAGGTGATGTCAGGGGGTGTGGTATATGCAAATCACTTATGCTAATGACACATTTCTGGTGATTTCAAGGGGTGTGGCATATGCTAATGAGTTATGCTAATAAGTTACTCCAGCTCTTTTTCTACGAAATGACCCTTGCTTATAGGTGCTACTGAACTCTTGCTCTTTTCTATTGAAGTGTGACTGTGCAAGCGAGTGTATGGAAAGCTGGAGGAAGGATATGTGAAATGAGTTTCACTTGACCATTCCTAGGTACTTCGTAACATGTATTCCCACCCTTAGATAGGTAGATCTTTACTCGGATCCAGCAAGGGTTCTTCTTGTGTTCATAATTTGTAGAGACAGGTATTGTTTGTTCAACAGCCTCAGCACTTGCCACTCCTACAAGATAAAGTTCCTGCCCTGAGGTTTTTGAATACACCAAAACAGACTTCTTTAAGTAAAGATGTTTGTAGGGGCCATGTAGAACTACAATTGCCACCTTTCCTCATTCTAAGATGCAGATACTATAGGTAGCTTTCATAGTGTACAGAAGAATTCCAAAGCCAACAGCAGCGTCGTGCCTTTGTATTAGGACTGATCAGGGCTTTTTTTCTGGGAAAAGAGGTGGTGGAACTCAGTGGGTTGCCCTCAGAGAAAATGGTCACATGGCTGGTGGCCCCGCCCCCTGATCTCCAGACAGAGGGGAGTTTAGATTGCCTAAACTCCCCTCTGTCTGGAGATCAGGGGGCGGAGCCACCAGTCATGTGACCATTTTCAAGAGGTTCCGGAACTCCGTTCCACCGCATTCCACCTGAAAAAAAGCCCTAGGACCGATACAAATATCACAAAATAACAAGCAATGGTAAATTCGTAACAACAGGTATTAATTCCAGAAGGGCAGCGGTGTTAGTCTGTCTGAGGAAAAACGGAGTTTGTGGCACCTTAAAGACTAGCAACAGTATATTCCAGTATATACAGTTTATTCCAGTACAAATGTAGATGGTACTAAAGGCCCAGTTCTTCAGAATCAAGAAGTGAATATTCTTAATGGGTCTTCATAGCAAAGATCCCCTCCTTACATCTGAAAAAGTGGATTCTACTCCCCCACAGTTTATACTAGAATGAAATCTTGTTAGTCTTGAAGATGCCACAATTTTATGACGTGAGTGTAACAAATATCAAAATGTGTCACTTGTGTGAATATGCGTCTATGACTAAATTAACTGCCTATATGCAAAATAGACCAATTTTAGAATTTCAGGAAAAATGAAAAGACCTTTTTGACTATTTAGCTGGTAATTAAGAAAAACTAAGAACCATTTTTATGGAAGCAGGCTAATTAGAAAATAAATATTTTAAAATGTTGAATATAAAATATTGATTATGTTGAATATAAAATGCTGAGTATAGAATAAGTAAGGAGATGGAGAGGAGCAATATTTTCTAGCTTAAAGGTGCTGTAATATATTCTGTTTATGTCTTTCTTGTGTACTGATACTGTCTTTTTCTTTTCCATAAAACTTTTTATCTGGGAAAAAAAATGTGTCACTTTCTGGGAGAAAGAGAAATCCCAGGTAGGTTTAGAGAGTTACTTACCTACAGCCCACCAATTAAGATCTGTCTCACAAGCCTATCTCTCTATGCCCCTGCCTTCAGAGGTGAGGTAGGTGGCAACCAGAGGCAGGGCTTTTTTAGTAGTGGCACCTCACTTGTGGAATGCCCTTCCCCTTGAGATTCACCTGGTGCCTACTTTGCTTCTTTTAGGTGTCACGTCGAAACATTTCTATTCACAGAGAGAGGGGATCTTACCATATAGGGGAAATGTAATTATAATCTAAGCTAGTAAAAGGGTGAGGAGAATTTGTTTTCAGAGTATATGAATAAGAGTATAGTTAAATGAATATATTAATGGGGTATACTATATATATTATAAATGATATATAATGTTAGTGGATCAGGTTGTATAATATATAATGATTACGTAAAATGGTGTTGTGTGTGGTGCCACATTGGTGGCATGGCACACAGTAAGGGTTTTATAATATATATTATATTGATAGTAGTATATTTGATAGAATATAAGTTTAAAAGAAATAGAATATGTTTAAATTAAGATTCTTGTTAAATGTTATGCTATATTATACTGGTCTGCTATATTAAGGGTTATAAGATGTATACTATATTGATAGTATAATTGATAGATGTGTACTATATTGATAGTATATTTGATATAAATGATAGAATATCTGGAAAAATTTTTAGAATGTGCTTAGAGTAAGGGATTTTATTAAGTAATAAGAGGGGTTATGTTGGAAAGCTGTTGGAAGTCGATAGGGAGGGGGAAGGGAAAGGGAGGGGGATAGGGTTAATTAGTTATTAAGTGATTGTATGTATTAAATTTGAATGTTAAACTCACCAATAAAAATTTAAAAAAAAAAAAGAAAAAAACATTTCTATTCACCCAGGCTCTTTTTCTATGAAATGACCCCTGCTAAAGAGAGTTACTCTTGAAGTCAAGAATTCTCTCTCAAGAGGGGAAGTCAATGGGCTTAGATTGGAGTAACTCCTTAGGATTGCACTGAGCAGTTATGCTTGTAAGACTGCTCATCTATATTTAAGAACAGTTAAGCCAAACAAATACATTGGAATCGTAAAACTTGGAGGGGTCTCCATTACTTTTATTTTGTAAGCTGCCTTGCGCAAGTTCTTGGAGAGGTGACTTTTTTTCAAATAAGTAAGTTAGCAACAACAGCAATAGGATTTGAGTCGAGTGGCACCTTAAAGACCAACAAGACGTTCAGGGTATAAGTGTTTTTTTTTTAATAGAGAAGTAATCATTTTTTTATTCTGATTCTTTCAACTCTGCTCGGGCCAGCCTGAGACAAAACCAGCTTTCAGGGTATAAGCTTTTTGAGAGTCAAAGCTTCTTTCTTCAGATACAGGGAGGAGTGGTGATCTCTGAGCTTTTATTTCCCAGTGAGGAAGCAGGTGGAGAGAAGCAAAGAGAGGAGAGCCAAGATATAAAGACAATGCAAATTGATTAGAGCAGAAATTAGCATCTGTAGTGAGAAAAGAAGCCTATATCTCTATTCAGGCCCAGGAGTTCCATTGTTCTGAAGTTTTGAATGAACTCCCATTTCAGCAATCTCAGGGTTGTAATCTGCCCTCAAAGGTCCTTTGTTTGAGGACGGCCACTTTTAGGTCACCACCAATGGAAAGCCCTTGAAGATTAAAATGTTCTCCCACTGATTTTTGATTTTTTAATGCCAAGTTTATGTTAATTGATTCTTTTGTGTAGGGACCATCCTTTTTGTCCAGTGTAGAGAGTGGAAGGACATTGCTGACGCTTGATTAGCATTCATAACATTGGAACTGCAACAATAATGATTCAGCTCATGGTGGTACTCTTGTGTTAATTTATTGAGTTAATCTCCATCTCTAGGATGGGGAAATTTACAGTAAAATCCTAAACAGAGTTACTCTAGTCTAACCCCACTGAAATCCATGGGCTTAGGCTGGAGTAATTTTGTTTAGGACTGTCTGGAAACTGTTGTTTTAAGCTGTCTGTGGTTTGTTTTGTTGGTCTATGTTTTTACGCTGGACTAGTTTTCTTTTCTCCTAGAGCTGGGAGAGCTCTGACTCTCAAAAGCTCACACCCTGGAAATGTACGGAGATAGAGGAAGATGGGTTAGTCTGTCTGTAGCAATAGAAAAGAGCAAGAGACCAGTAGCACCTATAGACTGACAACATTTATTGTAGGGTGTGAGCTTTTGTGAACTGAAGCTGTCTCACACAAAAGCTCATACCCTACAATAAATTTTGTTAGTCTTATAGATGCTGGTGGTCTCTTCTCCACGAGGAAGAACAAATCGGAATGCAAACGATCCAGCCGAAAAGTTTGCAACACGCATTGCTGGCGAGGCGAGGCACGAATTTCGAACGAGCCGCCGCCGGCGAGAAGCCCGGGAGTCCCTGGACGCAAGCAAGGAGGGAGCCGGCGGGGAACCTCCCAGCCCCGCTGCTGCTCTCCCATTGGTGCATGCGGCGCGGCAGGGGCGTGGCCAAGGGGCAAGCGAGGCGGGCGCTCTGCGCACCTTTCGCCTGGTTTAGAAGCGCTGGAGGCTTCTTCGGAGGTGCGCGGCCGCTCCGGGCGTTGCGCTTGGGGGGCGCGGAGAGGCGGAGCGGGCTGGGAATTCCTCGGAACCGGAGCAGGGAAAAGGGCTGCGCGCTTCGAGGAGCGCCCGGCGCCTCCGCCAGAATCTCCAGGCGCAGCTATTCAAGCAGGAAGGAACCGATTGGCCAGCACCTGGGCGGGAGGAGAAGGCACAGGTGAGTCCCCAAAGGTGTACCTGGTTTAGGAGCGGGGGCGGGGGGTCCAGGGAACCAAATAAAGAAGGGTGGGAAGCGGCTTTCCCTCTCCTCTCCCTTAGTGGTAAGGTTGCCAGCCTCCAGGTGAGGCCTGGAGATCTCCCAGAATTACAACTGGCTTCATTAGAAAAGAGCAAGAGTCCAGTAGCACCTATAAGACTAAAAAAATTGGTGGTAGGGTAGAAGCTTTCGTGAGTCACAGCTCACTTCTTCAAATACAGTTCTCTTCTTCAGATACAGTTTCTAGCTGTATCTGAAGAAGTGAGCTGTGACTCTCGAAAGCTCCTACCCTACCACCAATTTTGCTAGTCTTAAAGGTGCAACTGGATTCTCGCTCTTTTCTACTGCTACAGACTAACACGGCTACTCGTCTTGAACTGGTTTCATGTTCCTTTGGAAGACAGCAGCTTCAAAGGATGGACTCTATGGAATTGAGTTCCATAGACTCTATGGAACCCCACAGAGTTCCTTCCCATCTGCAAAGCTTACCATCGCCAGCACTGCCCCCAAATCTCCAGGAATTTGCCAAAGTGGAATTGGCAATCATATGAGGGTAGAGGCTTGTGCACATCTATCACATTAATAAAAAAGTAGGATTTGAGTCCAGTGTCCCTTTAGAGACCAACAAGATTTTTCAAGGATGTAAGCTTTCAAGAGTTAAAGCTTCCTTCTTCAGATATGTCTGCAGAAGGGAGCCCTGACTCTTGAAAGCTTATATTCTGGAATACTAGTTGGTCTCTAAGTTGCCACTGGAGTCAAATCCTGCTGTTCTACTGCAGAAAAACACAGCTTCCTGCCAGAGAAAAACGTGCATGCATTGTTGTACATGCAGCTACACATTTTTGACAATTAAAAAAACAAACCCTGCTGGAATCAGACCATTGGCCCATCTAGACCTTCATGTTGCTTCCCACAGTGATCAACTCCAGAGATCCCCCTAAGAGGTTGTTGGAAGCCAAAACTCTTCCCCCTGCCACCATGTTACTTCTAGCAAATGGTATTCAGAGGTGCATAACATGTGGACATTTTGGTTTTCATAGTAAGTAGCCAAGCGCAGACTAACCAGTTATGAAGATGGTTAATCTCCTTTTTGGAGCCATCTAAAGGAGAGGCTGATGCTAAATCCTTTGGCATTGAGTTCCGTAAGTTAATTATACCTTAGAACAAATTCTGGGGCATGCTGAAACAAATGATAATTGATGGCTATTTGGGGATTTTTCAAATGGCCATAGGAATGCCCTGTGTTTTCCCAGCGGCTGCAGGAACACATTTGGAAGCTACGAGATTCCTTGTAAAGATATAGAAATGTGCTCGCACAAATTGTGTTGCAGGTTCAGAATAGCTGTCAGTATGTGCTGAGGTCGATAGGTTTGATGAAAATAATATAATTATGGGCATTGAGTATTTTTTTCCCCAAGTCCTAACTTTTCCACAAGCACGTGCAAGCACATGCAAGATTTTTTAAAATATAGCATTCGAAACATTAAAATCAGCCATGAAATAAGGTGCCGCCTCCCAATAGGAACTTCAGTGTGTTTGCGGCTCAAGTGAGAACTTCAAGGCAAGGAAGACTTAGAGAGCAATCCTAAGATGATCTACTCAGAAGTAAGCCCCGTGTTCTTCAATGGGGCTTACTCCTAGGAAAATGTCCTTAGGATTGCAGCCTTAGCAATGAAAAGATGGGTAGAATTCCCCTTCCTTTTATCCTTTAAATTATTTGGCAGCCAGTCCCTTACTAAATCCATCCCTTGATCTCATTGACATTAGCTTCCTGCTAAGTGGGTTTGGCTGTATAGTGAACTCTCCAGCAAAAAGGCAGAAAGGGAAGATGCTACTGGTCTTTGCATGAAATCAATACCTCTTCTAAATCTTTCAGCTAGGTTTGTTGGAAGCCTCCAAAAAGCCTCTTCAAAAAGTGAAGGCACCTTCTAGATTATTTGCTTTCAGGCTCTTAAAATAGGTAAGGACTCTTGAAATATTTGCCGCTACTTGATTTATTCTTCATTGAGTGTGATTTGGGGGGGGGGACTATAGCTCAGAGATACAACCCTTGCTTTGTATGCAGAAGGTTCCAGGTTTGATCCCTAGCATCTCCAGATAAAGAATCTTGGACCCCAGATGTTGGGAAAGACCCTTTTCTCCCCGAGATCCTACTTCTACCAGAAGAGTAGAAAAACACTGAGCTATAAGAGTTGGAAGAGGCCTCAAACTCATCTAACCCTCTTCTCAGTGCAGTAGGAGGGATGAATAATAAGATTTGATATAGGGTGGGTTCACATATTCAGATCTCAAACGAAAACCATGTCATGCTTTTAATATTATAAATATGAGCTTGCCACTAATTTGTTGTGGGGCAGCCGAGCATCTTCCTTCAAAGTTCTGTTTCTGGACTCTCCCCCTCCTACCCTGCCCCGTCAGACTTTTGAAACAGGAGATGGCTCTTGCCGCAGTTTGGAAAAAGGAAAATTGGCGACCAGCAATGCTTATTCTCCTACCATCGCAGGAATGCCTTGCCACATTATGAATTTAATTTTTTAAGTGCTTGAAGCGCATGTATTCCTGATTGCCAGTGTTAAAGTACAATTTTCTGTAATGCATTTTTTTTCAAAGGGGGAACCCTCATTGCTGGGCTGATGGCAAAGCTGTCCCCAGTCCACATGTGGGTAGGACATTTGCAGTACTCTCTCTCTCTCTCTCTCTCTCTCTCTCTCTCTCTCTCTCTCTCTCTCTCTCTCTCTCTCTCTCTCTGTGTGTGTGTGTGTGTGTGTGTGTGTGTGTGTGTGGTTCTTCCCCCCACCCCATCCAATCCTTTGGCTAAAATGCTGTCCTGTTAGCAGCAATGATATTAAAGTGAATTGGTAGTTGCTATGCCACTGGAAGTGTCTGTAAGTAAGTACCTTCTATTTAAAGGACAGTAGGTGAAAGTCTCTGCATGATTCATCGACAGCACTTTCAAAAAGTACTGGCAAGACTTCATTGCAGAATTAAAATGACCTTCGAGTTTCATATTCTCCTTTGCCAGTACTTGAGAGAAGATGAGACGGTGAGCACCCCGCTTCCCCTGCAAAGAACATTTATGGTCTTGTTTAGCAATATTCTGTTCCCTTACCCCTTTAATTCTGGATTAATTTGCCCAGAGTGACTCATGATTAATACGGAGAATTAGATTTGTCACTCTATGCATTGAACACGATCTTTAAACTGTGGCTTCGGTAGAATGCCCCGGAAGAGCGAGCGTTAGCAGAGCAGATCTGGAGGACCAGCATTGACCAGGGCCAGAGCCTTTTTGGTCCTGGCTCCAACCTGGTGGAAAGCTCTGTCTAAAGAGATTAGGGGCCGGCCAGATTTGTTATTGTTCTGCCAGGCATATGGTTGACGCTGGTTGGGTCTCCCCACCGGCCGACTAGAGGAAAACATACCCCCCCTACCCACCCAGCCTGTTAAATACTTTGGAGATGGTTGGGTGGTGGTTATTGGAGAAGTCTGCTGCTGTATGTTTTAAATATTTATGTGGTTTTATTGGTTTTAAAGTTATATGTATTTTAAATTACTATACTGATTGTAATCCACCCTGAGCCTGCTGCAGGGAGGGCGGAATATAAATTGAAATAAATAAATATCTGCCTTAATTTGGGGCCCAAAAGTAGGTTAAAATAATTACGCCGTTGTATATTAGGTTGTAGTATGTTTTGAGAATATTTTGTAAAGGTGTTTATGAGCAGAGGAGCGAGTTTGTCAGTTTTCGGTGTACTGCCCTTTCTGAGCGGAATGAAGCAAGTAGACGTTCACATGATTGAACAAACCAAGAAGAGTCTCTGAACTCTTCAGGATTGGGGTTGTTCGGTCATTGGATTGTAGTGTCTCTTTTATTTCTTGCAAGCATCCCAGAAACAGACCCAGACGTTTGTTGACCCTCAAATAACGTAAGAATGCTTGGTGGTATTTAGTGACTTTTTCATTAATCCAGCAGGTTTAGTTGCCTGTTGCTTTTTTAGCCGGAGAAAACTATTTCTGTGATGTGGACTGTGGAGACCTGTTCAGCAGCAGCAGAAGAAAATGAAATATAGTGGAATTAGTTTATTGAGAGTCATGAGAGAATGCCACTTGACGTTGTGGGGAAGAGTTGAAGCTAGCATGACAAGTCTTGTGTTACACCCAATCTATTTGATTTCCCATGGGATCCCGTTCAACTTTAAAGTTTGATGACGTAGTGCCTAGCAGAGAAAATGAGACAGAGAAAGAGAGAGTGAAGTCCATTGAACCTGCTTTGTTATAAGGAAACAGTGACGGAATGGGTAAGGAGAGGGCGAAGTTTGGTACCAGGGACTTCACTCTTTCTTTTGCAAGAGAAAAGTGGTCAGTGAATAAGTAAATACTGCTTTATGCTTGAAACTTTCTGTTCTGTATGTTTGCTTTGATGATTGTATACTGGAGCAGGAAAGTTGCTTAACAGGAAAAGAAGAGGCCCATATTGAAAGAATCGATTGTCATTCTTCACTTGGTGGATACATCTTTCCCCCCTCCCCACCCCAAACTCTATAGCTACAGAAATGTGCACGAGTGCCATTGCTATAGCCCAGACATTTTCTGTATTTTTTTCCTGACGAGCAACAGGTGTTTCTCCTGGATTTGTGCTATGGAGATTCACCAGAGGCTAGATGCCTGACTAGGAAGTCCCCCCCTTTCTTCTTTATTCCTAACATCTTTGTCTTCCAGATAATTTGGTCTGTAGATAGAGAGCTGAAATTCCACAAGTCTAGATTGACTGCTCTGTTTTCAGCTTCTGTACATGGCAAGTTGGGTATGCAAGGAGAGAAATGTCTCAGTGTTGGAACTTATGACTGACTACAGCTTCATGTTTGCTTTAACAACAACAACAACAACGTTCAATTTATGTACCGCCCTTCAGGATAACTTAATGCCCACTCAAAGCAATGTACAAAGTGTGCTATTTTTATCCTTGCAACAATCACCCTGTGAGGTGGGTGGGGCTGAGAGAGCTCTGAGGGAGCTGTGACTGACCCAAGGTCACCCAGCTGGCTTCAAGCAGAGGAGTGGGGAATCAAACCCGGTTCTCCAGATTACAGTCCTGCTGCTCTTAATCACTGCACCAAACTGACTTTGTATAACCCTTTCATGCTGTAGATCTGAGTGCTTGTTGGCTGAAGATTCATAAATTCTGGTGCAAAAGGAAAGCAATTCCTGGAGGTCTCACAGGAGGTGCCCTGACGCACATGGGAATCCCTACTTGTTTGGCAATGTGGTTCCAAAGAGGAACACAGAATATACAAGGTTCCTTGGGAGATAACAGAAGTAGCAGCAAGAGGGGAAAATTAAAATGGCCCATTTCTCTGGGTTTGCCTAAAGAAGGGGAATATCGATCTCCCCGCTTCAGATTGGACATGGATGTATGTGCTTCCTATGTGCCATCTCATTTGAACACCTCAAACAGACCTTTGATGAAGGCCAGTGTGCTTATTTTAGAGGACGGAATAGCTAACCTGTACATTCTGATAGTGCGGTTCATATGCTCTGGAGTGTCTGTCTGTTTGGGTCTTCCCATGTAGCTGATAGGGGAATCGGTGCTGGTTCGGTCCATGTACTCAGCATGCCAATCTCTGGTGTGGTCTTTTCATTCTGCTTACCAACCTCCTGGTGTTTGCGTGTGAAAAATAAGTGCCTTCTGAAGGGAAAGATTTGCACTCCTGGCTTTGTGGTTTCATGCCCACCTACAGAGCATTTGCAACTGTTATGTGCCGAGTACATTCAGAGGAGGACTTTGCAGTAAAAGGTATCTCCTTTTACCTACTTCATAGTTTCTCTATAAAATTAAACTGTTTTAACCCTGTTCTCATGCTCTTGTTGATGGAAAAATACAAAGGTCAAAAGCAACAATACCAAAAATTCTTTGGAGTGCACAATCTAACTACAGCATCAGAAATAATTTTAGCCTTTTGGCAGTGTGGCAGATCTGGAGTTGAACGTTGGTCTGGCTGTGATTTATACTCGTTGGGATGAGAGAAAAGAGGTGCTGAGTTATGACTTAGTACTTGGGTAAAAAGGTTGTGATATGTTCTCAGGCAAAGGAAGAACAGTTAATGTTTATGGAATGAATGGAGGTGAACCAAGAAACGGTACTAAAAGATGAAGTCAAGGAAGGCCATGGCTGTTTGCTCTCCTGTTACATTTCCATCATGAGCACTGGAAACTTGTCAGACTTCTATTGATTTGCCTATAAAAAGTCTGAATTTCCTCATCCTCAAATAAGCAGTATAATCTTAAGAAATGAAGTTCCAGAATTATGCAAACTGATACATTTAGGTGAATAACATTTTTTCCCTTTTTTCTTTTTTTTTAAATTTAAATTGTTTTTATTGCAGAACTTTTAACAGTACAAGGAAGGTAGAATAATAACCTTAATAACAAAAGCATTAAGATACAAACAGTTTGTAATCTAAACAGTATGTAGGAAAAAAAACCTATGTACAAAAGTTTATAAACAGTTAACAACTAGAAGAAAAACATCAACTTCAGGTAAGTTTCTTTCCCAAAATGTTATCACTTACATTTAACCCATAAAAATGTATCAATGAAAATAAAGCCATTTAGTTATTTCCAATTTACAACATCAGGTTATGAGTCAAATATAGATTGATATAATCTGTTAGGGGCTTGCAATTCTTTTTCAGTAATATATTCATAAAAGGGTAGCCATTTTTCATAAAAATGTGAACTATTAGAAGTTTTATTCTAGTTATAAAGATTATTAGTTATCTTTTCAATGATGATGTAATCCCAAATCTTCAAGTACCATTGCTTAATTGATAGTTGCGTAGGTTTGTTCCAATTTAGTGCAATCAAATTCTTAGCTGTGGTTAAGAGTGTAGAAATTAAGTGAATAACTTTTAAAGGGGTTGCATGTGCATGCATGCATGGGGCGTTCTGTATTAAAAGCCGGGTGATCAAAATTGCAGAAAAATTAGATGCATTATTAAAATATGGTGTTCTTGGACATGCAACAGTTTGGGTTTATTGACTTAGAACGGAGATCATGGCGTGCAAGCTGTTTTCCCGAGTTTGTTATTCTGCAGGGTCAATAGCTGACTTGGCTTTGTAGAAGATACAACTCTTCCTTTCCCTCCACAGCAAGATCAGGAGCAGGTCACAGGCACATCTGACTTCTGCTTACACTTCAGGCAGTATGTATTGTCTGAACCAGTTGAGGTGGGTAGCCATGTTGGTCTGCAGTAGAACAGCTGGATTTGAGTCCAGTGGCATCTTAGAGACCAACAAGCTTTCGAGAGTTAGCGGTCCCAGGAGCTTTGACTCTCGAAAGCTTACACTCAGAAAATCTTGTTGGTCTCTAAGGTGACACAGGATTAAAATCCTCCAGTTGTCTGAACCAGTGATATTAAATGTGGGATCCAAACTCTTCTAAAGAGATGGACTGTGGGTCAAGTTTAGGTCGGCCAATGGACTTTTCCTGACTTCATCAGATATATAAATAGGTAGGGAAGTGTCCTTCAGACAAACCTTGGCTTGGCTCCTAAGTGCCTTGACCGTTCATGGTAGGTACTTCTGCTCATGGAAGAAGCAGAGGAGATTTTAGCTAATTTCCGTCCCTTTTCACTGCAGCTGCCTGTGATGTTTCTGGGTGGTCCAGTGACCCAAGGGGCACAGTTGGGGGGTACAGAGGATGGTAAAGAAGGCAAAGGCAGGAACGCCACCTGTTGTCCTGCATAGGATACAAGTCCTTGTTCTGAAGGTCAGCCAGAAGATGACATATAACAGACCACTATTCAGGTCAGCTATGGAACACTGCATTAAAAAAAAAAAGCTGCTGAGATTGTCCAGGTCGAATTGACATCCATAGCGTTGGACTTCATTTTAAGCTAAGTTGACTCTCCAGACCAGAGTGTTGGCCCCACATCTGAAATAACACTTATATTAAGATTACTAGGAGATCTTGATAAAACCGTGTTTTCTCAAACTTTGGGAACTGAAAGCCTCTGCAGACTTTTCGGTAAGCAAATTCTAGTTCTTCCAACCAGGTCTAATAATTTCAAAACCTATTATTATAGATACGACCTGTGTGACTTCAACAGGTAGAAGTGTGTTTTTTTCCTAGGCAAAGGCAGAATTGTGTACAGTGGTTGAACAAGAATCTCAGAGAACGGGTTTGAATGTCTTGGAGGCTTGCTAGGTGGCCTTGGTTGCAAAGGGGGTAGCTGTGTTAGTCAAAATAAAACAAAACGTCAGTGGTACCTTGAAGACTTAACAACATTGATCTCTGTATGAGATTTTGTGAGTTGCTGCTCACTTCTTTGGGTAGTCACACACTCACACTCTAGCCTACCTCACAAGGTTGTTGTGAGAATAAAATGGAGGAGAGATAACAACATATACCTCTTTGGGTCCCCGGTGGGGAGACAAGCATGGTATAAAGGAAGTAAATAAAGGAATAAAACCTCTGCGGTGGTTAAGGCTAGCAAGCGCAGCGCCATAAAGTCACTTTCTGCTTGAATGGAGTTAATCTACTTGTCTGAAATTTGAGAAATTCTCTCCCTAGGGTCAAATCAATTAATCAGACAACTGAGCTGTTCAGTTCCTTTTATATTGTATATGATTTTCTTTCCTCCTCTCATAGGTTGTTTGTGAGTGACTTCTCTTTTTTTTAAGCGCATTGGAGGGCTGGCTGTCAGTACTGGTTTTTAGCCGGCTAAATCAGTTCTTTCTTCATTCCTAAAGCAGGGAGTCATCCAACTTCGCCCAGACCTGGTAGCTTGCTGTGCTGGATTCTCTCTCTCTCTTTCTTTTCACTTTGGTGTTTTTTTAGAAAAAAAAATGGAGATGTAATTTGATTTCTCAGTGACACTAAGGGTTGCCGAAGGGTGTGTGCTGTGATCAAAAAAGACTCGTTTTGTTGTGAGTTCTTGTAACCTTAATGAAGAAATCTACAAAGTGGTGTTTTTAAAGATAGGTACTATCCTCATCCCCCCTCCCCAAATTAAAACTCTGTAGGTAAAATAGATGCTTCTCATAGAGAGTGTTTTTGTGAGTGCATAAAAATTACCTGCCTCAAAAAAAGCATATGCTACTATATATCCCATTTTCCCCAATGTGCTTTACTGGTTGTTCTGAATATGTACCTCCCGGAATAGAAGAAGGAAATATTAGAACGGTAACTTACTCAGAGATGCAATGGGAACCCTCCGCTGAGGATAGGTAATTGTTACGTGCATCAGGAGCGATTGGCTCACTCAGTGGCATCCAGTGCAGATACCCAGATGCTAACATCAGTGACTCACACAGAGATGTAGCAGGCAGCCTTCTCTCTGGATAGGCACTTTGGGGTTGCAAGAACCTCTGTTTTAGATCCAGAAATTCTGTGAGCTAAATTCTGTTTGGAAGCATACATTTCCTGCCTCCCTCGCAACCCCCACATACCCTGAAATGCTGCCCCAGGAACACTGTGTGTCTGTGAGGAGGGGGTGGGGGGGTCTGCAGTAGAAGGGTTGCAGTTGACCAGTTTCTGTTCTTTCCCCCACAATTTCCAGCCAGGTGTCTGTGGCAGCTCTACCAACAGTGCATGGAGGCTAAAGCCTGCCCATGACCCTTCCTGTCCGACAGGTATTCAGAGATATGCTGCTGCTGAACATGGAGGTTCCATTTAGCCGCCAGCACTGATAGGCTTCTCCATGAATTTGGCCAATCCTTTTCTAATGTGCCTGAACTAGTGACTGTTATTACATCTTGCGGCAGTGAGTTCCACAAGTCAATTGTGTGTTGTGCAAGGAAGTCTGCCCTGAATTTCCCGCTATCAGTTTCATTGGCTGCCCCTGAATTCTAGAATTTTGGAAGAGTTATCCTTTTTTTTTTTAAACTGAAAAGTTCTAACCCCCTCAGCCTTTCTTGTTAGGTAAAGTGCTCCAAACCTTGAACATTTTGGTTACCTTTACCGGTACCTTTTCTAGCTTTACAATAGCCTTTTTTGAAATGAGATGACCAGAACTTAGACACTCTAGGTTTCAAAATGAGGTAGGCAACTTTCGTGGTTTTGCTGCTTTTGCACTGGCGAGAGCTAGGTCTGGCCTCTCCTCTCAAGTAGAGAGTCTGTATTTAGAGTTTTTGCTCCTCTAAGCTATGGGGCTGTCTCGCAAGCCCCATTTCTGCACACATAGGAGCTTGCACTTCTACAGCTGTCCCGTATCTCTGCCCGGCACCATCCCACTCCACTCCCAGTGTGACCTGGGCAACTACTTTGGGCAACTTCCACTACCAGCAGCTAGCCTTAAAGAGTATCTTCTGCTAAAGGAGCAGGATTTGAGTCCAGTCACACCTTAAAAGGCCAACAAGATTTCCCGGGTATAAGCAGGGCTCATTTTGAGGGGGAACGTGCAGGAACGCAGTTCCAGGAGTTCTCCAAAAAGGTCACATGTCAGGTGGCACTACCCACCTGATTTTTGGCCATTTTGGGCCTGGATCGGGACCCAAAATGGCCATGATCAGGCCACAAACAGCCAGGATTGGTCCTGAAATGGCCAGGATCGGGCCTCTGATGGGTGGTGGATCACTCTTCTGCTCAGCAGCGGCCCAATCCTGACCATTTTGGGCCCCTTTTTGGCCATTTTCAGCCCCTTTTTGCCATTTTGGGCCTAATTTCGGCCCTGAATGGCCAGGATTGGGTCCAAAACAGCCAGGATAGGTGATGTCAGGGGGTGGAGCATATGCAAATGAGTTGTGCTAATGAGTTATGCTAATGAGTTCCTCCAGCTCTTTTTCTACGAAATGACCCCTGGGTATAAGCTTTTGAGAATTAATGCTCCCTTCATCAAATGTAATAGGAGATTGCTAAGCCCTTATATCCCATTCAGAAACGGGGAGGGTTGTTTAGAAAAAGGGAGTCAGGATGCAAAAGCACAATACTAGAGGACTAGCACTCTTTCCTGGTTGCATTGCTGTTTAAAGGCTCTGCTCCATTACCACGTCTCCCACTTTCCTCCCACTAGCACTTGTGCCGACTAGTGCACTCTGGAGACGACAGGATCAACCGCAGTGCGCTTTCCTTACTCCTCTTTAAAAAGTATGACTGAATAGGACTTGATGGCATACAGAGATCAGTCTTCTGATGTTCAAAACATTAAATATGATCAAGAACCAAGAAGCGCACACAGCATCTTGAAATCACAACGGAATGAGCAAAGATCAAAAGAAGGTGGTGTAAGCACAGTCCTCTAACCCTATACATAATCTACAAAGTGGCTAGAATAAGGATACATTATTTATTCTGGGAGTACCAAGTTTCAGAAACTATTACCTTAGTTTCCTGGTGTGTGGGGGGCAATTCTCCCCTTTGTTCAGCAACATGGTTATGGCTGTCCTTGTGATGGAACTCTAGTGTGAAATTGCTCCCAGTGAGAAAATAAGATGGCTAAGAGACCTTCTTCCTTGTGATCAGGGTTTTAAAAATCATTTCCTTCTTTGCCCACCCCTAATGGGTCATCTTTGTGTGCCTTGTGGCATCTCAGGCTCTGTGACTTTGGTGTGATTTTTCTACCCGTTGGTCTTTCCTGACTATGCTGTCTCCGTATCTGTGGAGCTGGCTGGCTCATGTACTGGGGGAATGAGTCAAACTTGCCCCCCTTTTCTCTTGTGTACTGTGTGTGTGTTATGTGCTGTCAAGTCGCCTCCGACCTATGGCGACCCTATGAATGAAAGACCTCCAAAACGTCCTATAATTAACAGACTTGCTCAGATCTTGCAAACTGGAGGACATGGCTTCTTTTATTGTGTCAAGCCATCTTGTTTTAGATCTTCCTCTTTTCCTGTTGCTTTCCACTTTTCCTAGCATTATTGACTTTTCTAGAAAATCTTGTCTTCTCATAATGTGACCAAAGTACGATAGCCTTAGTTTTGTCATTTTAGCTTCTATGGAGAATTCAGGCTTGACCCACTTATTTCTCTTTTTGGCTGTCCATAGTATTTGCAAAACTTTCCTCCAGCAGCGCATTTCAGATGAATCAGTTTTCTTCCTGTTAGCTTTCTTCACTGTCCCACTTTCACATCCATACATAGCAATAGAGAATACCATAGTTTAGATTATCTTGATACTAGTTAGTCTGTAAAAGGCACTCAGCACTGTTTGAGCATGTACAGAGGACAGACCCAGATATTGTCACTTGTGATGACATGCCTTGCACCCTGGAATTTAAATCCAATAGCTATGTTAAAAGTCCATATTTCAGCCCAAGCAGGTCCATGTTCTGATTAAACAGAAGTTTGAAGTATGATTTCATAAATCAACTTCCAGGGCGCTGAAATCTGATTTTGTGTGTGTGTGTGTGTGTGTATTCCTCCCAGTGAAAGGGAACCCTTAAAATACCTACACATCTTTTGCAATATTTCAGCATTCTCCACCCTCTTGTTAATGCAAATAGTTCGTATGCTTTTGATATGACTTTTCATAATACATTCTGGGCGCAGAGATCAAGAGCTCCTTGAAATCCTTGTACAAACCAGCTAAACCAATTTGGATTTCTGCCATGCACAATGTTTTGCAAGTCTCCAGCAATTGGTTTTGTGAAGAATTCTTTATGGCTGGTGTGCTCAGTGCTATTCGAGCTGTTCGTTCTTGCCTTCCCCCTGCTACAAGTTTCTCGTCGTGTAAATGTATAAAAAGCTAGCAAACAGTGAATTAATCCGACTTGTGAAATGTTGAGGGAATCATTTATTCCTTTGTAAATGCCGATCTAAGGCTCCAGAGAATGGCATTGGCTTGGGAAGACAGGTATGTACTATAATAACTAGACAATTTGGTTTTCATAGGGAGTACTCCTGCTGCTATAGTATAGTGGTTAAGTGGCTGGGCTGTGAATCAGCACTCTGCTGGTTTGAATCCCAGTACTACCATGAGCTCAGCAGGTGGCCTTGGGTAAGCCGCTCCTCTCAGCCCCAGCTACATTGTGTGACTTTGTTCACCCCTCTGAGTGGGCACTAGAAAAGTGGTATACCACCCTAGGTTCCTGACCTGGATGGCCCAGGCTAGCACTGATCTCATCAGACCTCTGAAGCTAAGCATGGTCAGCCTTTTTTAGAACTCTGATGGGAGACAGTCAAGGCCCTCTGGGGTCGCTACACAAAGGCAGGCGGCAGCAAACTGCCTCTATTCATCTCTTGCCTTGAGAACCCTCCACGTTTGCTTGATGCCACTTTCTTCCACCACCCCAGGTCCATATCTTCACAGAGGGTCTCTAGGCAGCAGTTTTTGCTTGGCAGTGGCTTTTCTAATACTTGATGACATGTTTGCTGCAGCATCTACCATGGTGTGAAGGGTAGGCTTGAATTGCTGGACATTCAGAAGTTGTGGTGATCAGCCAGGACTTTTTTTAGCTCAGGGATGCCATACGGGATTGAGCCTGGGAGACCTCTGGGAATTTTGAGAAAGTGCCGCCACAAAGTGGCTGCCGTGGGGATCTGTGGGACGGGCTGTGCTCTGGGGACGAGATGCTGTTTGGTTTCCAAAAGGAGGAGAAAGATTTGGTCCCTCTGTGGATGAAAGGAGAGGTTTGTCTAGCCCAGAGATAAGAAAGATCTGCCTAGGATAAGGTCAGCTTGCTGGTCAGTTAGCTAGTAGAGAGTTGCTTGAATTTACCATTCAAAACCCACTGGCTTTGCTCCCTAAGGAGCAATTAGCACCGGGAAACACATCAGTGGGTACCAGAGCATCCACAAACACTGCATTGGGGATGCCTGCCTTAGAAAATATCAACTGCATGTTTGAAGGCCTGCATCTTTTCTGCATGCTTTGATTTCTGATCAAGCAAACTTGGGACAAACGTGGCTGTTGAATGGGTGGATTGATCCATGCTCAGTGAACAAATTTGGGACAAATTCAGTAATTAGTGCTCACCAGTTCTGGGGCATTTGGACTGCATTCCCACATCATTGGAAATTGCAGCATCTCTTTCGTTAGCCACTGGGTTTTTCTGTGTGAGCAAGACAATCCAGTTGTGAAGGGCTGCTATAGCACAAAGACACGCTGAGCACCCTAAAGTGCCATAGAAGGATAATTCGTACTCACTTGGTGTGATTGTTTTGTGTTCGGTATTGCTATACTATTGTGTGTGTGAATGAGAACAGCCTGTCTGCTTGTAGCTTCGCTACTCACAAACTATTACCTTTTGGCAGCCCAGGTGTGTTAGACGTTTCTATTAAGGTCTTAGTGGAACCCTAAGTCGAGTTACTCTAGTCTAAGCACACAGTGGGCTTAGACTGGAGTAACTCTGCTAGGGATTTCACTGCTAGTCATGCGGACCGAAGCACTGGCTGTAGTAATGGATTGAAAAGGAGATGGCGAACTGGAGTTTGTTTTCGACAAGAGTTGGCAAGTATGGCTTCAGTTGGCGGAATGCACGTTCTCGGCTCCGTATGCTGAGGTGGCAGGTTGTCGCAAGCGAACCTGTCTGACTGTTCTCATGTGGGATGGTTGGATGTTGACTGACAGTGCAATCCTATGGAGAGTTACTCCAGTCTAAACCCATTTACTTCAATGGGCTTAGACTGGAGCAACTCTTCATAGGATTACATTGTAAATCTCTCTCCTGTTTAGCTCCTTCGGAGGAAGATGGAGGTTTCCCCACTTGTACCTCTGCCAAGAAGTCAATTAGTATACACAAATGATGTTTCATCCTGTCCCCCCTGGCTGCTGTTAATTGCTTTAGGACCTGAAATATGACTTTTTAAAAAAAATCACTTAAATCTATTAACTGCAGCTGTTTTTAATGACTTTTTCGATTTATAGCATAAAACATCTATTATACATATGCTTTTACTGAGCCTTGCCAAGGAGTAAAATGCTTAATTCAGCTTTTTTTTCTTATGTTCAAAGCAGATGACTAGATGATTAAAAGGTCTTGTAAATTTTGAGGCAATATAAAAATGGTGTATGTGGTCAGCCACAGGTTTTGACTTCCTTGCTTATAGAAAAGTGACTGAATCTCTCCTCTGCCAACCAGTGCCAAAGAGAAACTGATGCCAAAAAGACTCGCCCATATTGTTTAAAAGATGTTGCAATAATGTACTTGCTTACCTGGCTTTGCAATTTCCAGGAAAAATAAAAACCTCCCACCACCAAGCATTTGTATATTGATGGAATAGTCCTCGAGTGGTACACCTTTACATCTGTCCTCCGAACAGAGAATAGTTTGGAGTATCTTTTAAAAACTTGTTTGCAAGTAAGTAAATACCCTTTGTTTTAACTATAGTTTGGCCCTGGTTTGTGATTTGAATTACAAAAGGAAGCTCTTCAGGGGGGAAATACAAGCTTCAGTCCCAGGACATTGAAATATGTGCTTCTTCAACATGTTTGGAGCAGGTCTGTTAATTAGGTTGTCAGAACAGTTATGACTTGCTGGTTTGATGAGAATATCACTATTTTGAATTTTGCTTCTTGCTTTTTTTTGCAAATAAACTGTTAAGTTGGTCTTTGGATTTTTTTGGCGGATTCCCCCCCCCCTTTTTTTGGGCCAAATTTTCTATGTACAGTGTAAGATTTTTTAAGTAGTATTTGTGCATCACGAACTAGGAACCAGGTACTGGGGCAAGTTAATGAACCGGTTTGTGGTTCGTGGGGTTTAAATACCCCTTTTCAGCTGCTTAGCAGCAGCAGGGAAAGGGGCATTTGACAGTTTAAAGGGCCCTTTCCTGCCTTGCAAGTGGCAGGTCCCTTTAAACTATCAGCTGGCAGGCAGCAGGGGGGGATGCCCCCCTGCCGCCTGCCAGCTGATAGTTTAAAGGGCCCTGCCGCTTGCAAGCGGCAGGAAAAGTTTATATGGCCATTTCCCTGGGGAAAAGGCCCTTTAAACTGCCCCTTTAATACGACCCAAACGAACCAGTAGACCAGTTCATGGAATTTTGTGGAACGAACCACTGGTTCGTGAACCACGAACCAACCTGGTTCGTGTGTTTTTTTGGATCTTAATTCGATTTGTGCCCATCTCTAGAGATGACCAAGTAGCACAGAGGGGCAACTGAGAGGTGAACAGGCCAATTTGCCAACAGCAAAAAAGAAATAAAAGTTGGAGGCAGTTAGACTTCGTCTGTGTGTATTACTCTGCCTCTTGTGGCAGCCTTTTTGTGGCTGGCTCCACCTCCTATGGCCGCCATTTTGTGGTTGCGCCAACCACTGTGTGTCAGAATTCCAAAGGAGCTTACAGGTTCACAGACAGTTGGGGACCAATGAAAAAGAGGGTATTCTTTCTTTTATTCCTCCCCTCCCTCGCCACCCCATCATTTTGCCCCAAATCTTTCATGGGTGATACTTTTGAAGAGCTCTCAGGACCACTTATTATTTAATACAGTGTGTTAAATGAATTGAATAGCTTGACCGCCATTGAATTAAAGATTATCCAGCAATCTTCCTAACACAAAGGGGATCTAAACTCAGGCCTTTGAGGTCCTAGTTTGGCACTTTAACTAGACCACCATTCTGGTTCACTTTTCATTTTTCTATAAATAACTTGTTTTTTAAAAGATCTCCCCCCTTCTTTTTCTCCAAGACAGTGGACCAAGTGTCTCAAAGTCTGCGTGCTGCTTTCTCTCTGGCTTAAAGTCTAGTTGTTAAACTCCCCCTGCAAAGGAAACCCACATTTCCTGTTTGAATTGCTTGATGAAAGAAGGCCTGGGTAACATTCTTTCCCTCTTTAGTTTAATGTTGGAAATGACGTCTTTTCAGAATTTGCTGGTAATAGGACTAGAGTGGAAAACCTCGAGCTGCTGCTTGATTAAAGAAATCTTTCTTGATATGTTTGCATGACCAAACTTTTCAGTTAAATCCATGCATTTTCATATGGACAAAGTTCTGAAAGAATAACAAAGCTTCTCTCATTTTCAAATGCTGCCTTTGTGCATTACATCAATCTCCAGGCTAGAAGAGGCATTCCTTTTCATCTGGAAGAGGAAGAGGAATGCTTCTTTCTGATTGCACCTGACATCTTTGGAAGTAAAAATCTACTACCCAATTGATTGGGAGAATCTTAGTAGATGATATAAACCAGTCTGTTTAGATGTTAGGGAATACCCATACACCCCGACTTTAAGGCCCTTGACCAAACTCTGTGTTGTTCCATATATGCCCCTTTTGTATTCTTCCTAAATTCAGAGCAGGGTAGCGGTGGCTGGAGTCTGTGATATTGTTGAGGCTGAGATAAGCCACACCTACCTCTATGAACACCTTTTGGCACCTTAAAGACTTAACAGATTAATTGAGAGCCAGTTTGGTGTAGTGGCTAAGAGCAACGGGACTCTAATCTGGAGAACTGGATTTGATTCCCCACTCCTCCACTTGAAGCCAGCTGGGGGACCTTGAGTCAGTTACAGCTCTTTCAGAGCTCTCTTTGCCCTATCTACCTCACAGGGTGATTTTTGTGAGCAGGGGTCATTTCGTAGAAAAAGAGCTGAAGGAACTCATTAGCATGACTCATTAGCATATGCTATGGCCCTTGCCGTCACTGGAAGTGTGCTATTAGCATAGCTGATTTGCATATGCCCCACCCTCTTACATCACCTATCCTGGCTGTTTTAGACCCAATCCTGGCCATTCAGGGCCGAAATTGGGCCCAAAATGGCAAAAAGGGGCTAAAAATGGCCAAAAATGGGCCCAAAATGGTCAGGATTGGGCCACGGCTGAGTGGGAGAGTGATCTACCACCTGTCAGAGGCCCGATCCGGTCCATTTCGTCCCCAATCCAGGCTGAAACAGGCCCAAAATGGCCGAGAGTCAGGTGGTGGGGGCCACCTGACATGTGACCTCTTTGGGGAACTGCCGAAACTGTGTTCTGGCGCATTCCCCCTCAAAATGAGCCCTGGTTGTGAGGATAATAATAACACACTTTGTAAACCGCTCTGAGTGGGTGTAAAGTTGTCCTGAAGGGCGATATATAAACCGATTCTTGTCGTTGTCATCATCATCATCATTTTATTATTGTTATTATTTGTAGCATAGGTATTTGTAGAGGCCAAAATTCACTTGGACAGATGTCGAAGTCTTGTCCTAAGAAACTCATCCGCATCTTTCGTTTTAACTGCTGCAAGCTGTTGTGGCTGGAACACTTCAGTCCAACTTGGTTTGCTAACTATCTTGCTTCAGGCTCTTTGCAGGTTCACAAACCAACGTGCTGTTTTCCACCTTTCCCCCCCATGCTGTTGGGTTGGATCCAGACTAATATGTTCAGTGGCAGAATGAAATCTTCCTGCTTCTTCCTTTCCGCTTATCTCCACAAAATACTGTTCTGAGGTGGAGGGACAGAGGACCCTGAGCGGTGCCTGCAGTGGGAAGAGGTAGTTGGTGAATACTGCCAATTTAGTCTGCACCCATTTAAGGTTGCCAGCTCAGAATTGGGAAATTCTTGGATATTTGGGGGTGGAGCCTGGGGATGGTAGAATTCAGAGAAGGGAGGGACTTCAGCAGGGATGTGATGTCATGGAATGCACCCTCGGAAGCTGCCATTTTTCTCCCCAGGGAGCAGATCTCTGTAGTCTGGAGATCAGTAATAATTCCAGGAGAACTCCAGGCCTCACCTGGAGGTTGGCAATCCTAGATCCAACCCATTCTTTTCCCGTGTGAGTAACATAAGAGCAGAATTGAGAGCCTTGTGTCTGCCAAACTTCTTTCCATCTTGTGGGCAACCACAGTAACAGCTTCAGCCCTTCGATAATAAAGGGGGTTGCCTTGCAGGGAAATAGACGTTTCAGTGCTATGCAATTATATTCCAAGCATTTGTAACGCGATAGTAATTTGTTCGTGGCTTGAGACTTGGCAGTTCCTACGAGACCCATGGGGACTGTGCTTCTGTTCCAGAAAGTCTGAAAAATACAGGGTTGTAGGCCTGCCAGTGCAGACTTGCTGTTGCTTGGTCTGGGATGCATATTTAGCATTTCTATGAACTGGATTTATCAGTGTCCTAGCTAGGAGAGGTCTGGACCTGGATAGCCCAGACGAGCCTGATCTTGTCAGATCTCAGAAGCTAAGCAGGGTCAGCCTTGGTTAGTAATTGGATGGGAGACCTCCAAAAAAGACCAGGGTTACTATACAGAGGCAGGCAATGGCAAACCACCTCTGTTGGTCTCTTGTAATGAATCTTGTAAGGGATCGCCATAAGTCAGCTATGACTTGAGGGCACTCTCTACCACCACAGCTAGGAGAGAGTGTGAGAGGATGAAAATAGAAGAATGGGGATTGAAGAGAAAGGGAGACAACGGTCTGTATCCCCAATTCCTACTTGGAGAGTTTCCAAAATTTGGCCAGATTGTTGTCATTGAAGTTACTGGTAGTACTATGTACCATTGATCATTCCTGAAAATTCAGGAGGAGATTTGTATACTATCTAGTACACAATAGAAAACGTCTTTTTTTAGATACTCAGACCTTACATTTTCTCTGGGGACCCAAAGTACCTTCCAATATTACTCTCCCTCCTGTTCCATTTTGTCCTCACAACTGCAACCCTGTGAGGTAGGTGCGGCTGAAAGAGTGACCGGCCAAAGGTCACCCAATGAGCTTCCATGGCAGAATCGGGATTTGAACCTGGTCTTGTTCATACCCCTGAGCATATGCAAAAAGCAAAGCTTATTTATTTAGCTGCAAAATAGTAAAGAGTCCAGTGGCACCTTTAAGACTAACCAACTTTATTGTAGCATAAGCTTTTGAGAACTACAGCTCTCTTCGTCAGATGCATCTGACAAAGAGAGCTGTGGTTCTCGAAAGCTTATGCTACAATAAGGTTGGTTAGTCTTAAAGGTGCCACTGGACTCTTTACTATTTTGTAACTGCAGACGAACATAGCTGACTCCTCTGGATCTTATTTATTATGTTCTTCCTTTCCTTCAGGGACCTCAGGGCAGCCCATATGGTTCTCTCCTCCTCCATTATATCTTCATAGTGGTCCTGTGACATGCCTGTCCCAAGGATACTAGTAAGTTTCATTGCACATGGGGATTTAAACTTGGGCTTCTGTAGACTGAGTACAGCACTATACCACTGTGTAGACCATTAAGATACTGGTTGTTTTTTAAAAAAAAAATCCAGCTCTTTCTGCCTCCCAGTTGTTAGTTTCTTGCAAGATCTGTTTGCAAAAATCTAAGACCTTAGATTTGAGCTATCGAGTTGATCGGGTCTGGCATGGTTTCCTGGTTACACAGCAACAGTGTTCCAAAGAACTCTACTTTGTTTCAACAACTCATGTTCTTATTAAGCTTTTCAAGAGTGAAGTCTAGTAGCACAAATCCTTTGTGAGCTAATGTTTGAAGCATATTGTTGGCTGCTTCGGTTATAAACGTTGATGAGTTAGCAAGAGTGCTTGCCTGGAACGTGTTCTTTTTAACCTTTTTAAAACAGCTTGTTTGGCTCGGTGTTGGGTGGGCAAGAGCTGATTTGTTGAAGGGGTTGGCCTTAATCTCACTTTGAATCAGTCGGTAGTGTTGTGTGGGAGAGCTCTTGATGAAACCCATTTTTCCCCCTGCTGGTCCGTTGTCTTCTACGTTAACTATGTGATGATGAATTGAATTGCGTGGAGAGAATCTGGTTCCAGAGGTAATCTTCGTCGTGGAGTAGGTAGCTGTGTTTAGCTTTAGCTCCAGAAATAAACAGGCACCTTAAAGATTAACACGTTTTTATTTTAGTATATCTTTTCCTGTACTACAGCCTTTTTAAGAGTCCTAATTGTATCCCTGCCATCAAGTCATAGTTGACTTATGGTGACCCTGGTAAGGTTTTCATGGCAAGAGACAAACAGAGGCGATTTGCCATTGCCTGCACCTGCAGCCCTGGCCGTTGTTGAAGGTCTCCCATCCAATTACTAACCAATGCTGACCCTGCTTAGCTTCTGAGATCTGACGAGATCTGGCTCTCCTGGGCTATCCAGGCAAAACCACTTTTATTAGTCTCTTGTCATGAAAATCCCATCAGGGGTCATCGTAAGTCAACTATGACTTGAGAGCAGGATTTCAATCATTCAGGTGTATCCCAGTTCAGATATCTTGTAGGCAGGGCTTTTTTTCTGGGAAAAGCAGTGGTGGAACTCAGGACTGCACAATGATGTCACTTTAGGTCAGCTGGAACAAGGGGGGAGCTTTTTAAAGACTTAGCCTTTGGTGAAAATGGTCACATAGCCAGTGACTCCGCCCCCTGATCTCCAGACAGAGGGGAGTTCAGATTGCCTCCTCTCTGTCTGGAGATCAGGGGCGGGGCCACCGGCCATGTGACCATTTTCAAGAGGTGCCAGAACTCTGTTCCACCGCGTTCCCGCTGAAAACAAGCCCTGCTTGTAGGCCATAAGGATTTGGGGGGCCGTCGGAAAGCAGCTTACCTTCCCTTTAATGCTTGTGTTTCAGTTGCCCTGCGAAGAGAAACAGTTGCGGCAAACGATAAATCTATCATCGCCACTCTAAATTTCCTGCCTCTTTTATCTTTGAGACTCAGATGCTCTGCACTGAACACGAACAGGAATTAACAGTCAAAGATACACAGCATGTTTAACAAAGGGCGTGTGTGTGTGAAGGAAGGTTGATCTTCGTTTATATCTGTTTATCCTTTCACTGGTCAAAGAGGATGTTGCCTGTTTTTCTTTTCTTCAGTAGATGGGCACAACCCCTTTTCTTCTGTATACAGTTCATTAAAATTCCAAGGCCTGAGTCTTCCACACGCAAGGAAAGAGCCACTGTAGCAACACAGAAAGGAAGCCCTCTGATTTCCTGCCAAATTCTTAAATTCTTAATCCCTTAAAAAATTAGAAATATCCCCCTTATTGGCTATTTGCTTGCCAAGACTTAAAATAGTATGTTAGTATAGAGAGGTTTCCTTGGGACAATTATGATCTCAGAAAACAACTGTAGAAAGGAGAAGATGAAGTAGAAAAAGGGTCGCCGGGAACCATGTTGGCTCCAGACAAAATACAAAAATGAAAGCCATGTAGTACCTTTTATTGTGCAAGCTTTTGAGTTCTACAGAACTCTTCAGCAGGCTGGATATTTTTAAAAAGAAGAAAAAAGATCTCTCAGGCCCTGATCTTAAGACCTTGTCTTGAAAAAGGCTGTGTGAGACACTGAGCAGCTGTGTAGATCTGAAATGCTGCCAGTGTCAGGTTGCACCCCTTGGCCTTCTGGGAGAAAGAAGCAAAAACAAAACAAAACATAACACTGAAAATATAAAGATCAGCAGGTGATCAAATATGTCTTAAACAGAACCCTTAAACAGGGGTCCCCAATGTGGCGCCCAGGGGCACCATGGCACCTTCCAATACCTTTCATGGCACCTACCAAGTGTTTTTAGAAACTGATGTTTTTAGAAACTGAGTGGGACCAGGTAGGGCTTTTGCCCAGCAAGGATTTTAGGTTGGCTATTGGAGATCTGATTGGCTGGGCAGATTAAAAAAATAGTGCTTTGGCAGCAGCTGCTCCTAAAGCACAAAGATTTTTACCGTATGACTGAAGGTAAGCTGCGGCAGCCCTTTTGTGGCTGGCTCCACCTTTTACAGCAACCGTTTTGTAGTTGTACCCACCACGTTGTGTCAGAATTCCAGAGGTGCCCGCAAGCTCAAAATGGTTGGGGACCCCGTCTTAGAAGGCTGAGATCAGAGGAAAACTTGGTAATCTTAATACTACTGAAGATTAATTTTAGTTGGTGCACAAGGCAAAGAGTCAATGGAAACTACATTAAGTAGTATTACCTTGTGTGGGATGAAAACCCTTCCTTACGCTCTGTCCTTATGACAAAGATTGTGTGTAATTTCCAGAATATTGTCTTCATTTTGGCTCATGTTATATCCCCTCTCCCTAATGCATTAGCATGCATGGAGCACTTTTACATTAAGGATATAACTACACTACAAACTTAAACTGTTTTAATAATCGCTTCCTCTCTACAGGGAACTCTGAGAACTAAAACCCCAAATCTATAATCAACATTTCAGTTTATCGTTTCCTGATCTTGGTTGCTCTTTTTTTAAGAAAACAAAACGAAAAATTGCTCTATCAGTCCTACTATTTCCTTGTTACACATCAGTGACATAGCAAATATATATATATTTAAATATATATATATATATATTTAAAATCACACTTGCAAGAAAACTAAAAGAGCATTTACCAGGTCATGTTCTCCCTCTCGCCCCTCATTACTGTAACCTGTCTTTAATTAAACATTTCCTGACCTCATTTTTCTTTGCAGCAGCAGCTGCTTATAAATGATGAGGGCTGAGTTAAAAGGAAATGCAGCTCCTTTTCCAGTGGCAGTTCAACAAAAGAACGGGTGGCATCACCAGCCATTTCCTTAACCTAAAGTGATGTTATGGGCACATATAGATTTTTCAGGAAGTCTAATTGGTTGCAACTGCAAATGACTGTCATGGGGTCGGGGCAAGTAGAGAAAGTTGGAAGATCCCAAGCCAAACACTCTCTTATGATAATGGTAGCGATTTCTGAAAGGGTAACATCTTCTGAAACGCCTCCTACTCCACAGAAGTGGAAGAAAGCCAGAACTGGTGCTCTGCTTTGGGGAAGAAGCAAGTGGGCACCAGGAAGCGCGTTGGTGGGCATCATGGTGCCCATGGATGCTACAGTGGAAATCATCAGCAAATGGGTCCGGTGTTCTGATCTGCTATAAAGCAACATTTCTTGTGTTTCTGTGCTTTTGCAGCCGGTTGTGATACTTGGTGGTGATTATGTTCTCGCAGGTGTGGTTAGCTCTTAAAGTGGTAGACCCCCTATTGGGATTGCCAGATTTTTGTTGTCATCTCCAGGAGCTTCCTTGGGGCAGAGCTCTGGGAAAACAGTGTTGCCGATGTCCTTACTTCATTTCTGGGAGAAACGATGTCATAGCCTACCATGACGCTCTACGAATTCCATAAAAATGGTAAAAACCATAGACGTTTTTTGGAATTACTAGAGCGTTGGGGTAGGCTGTGATGCAGCCTCTAGGTTGATTCCGCACATGTTGCATAATGCACTTTCAATGCACTTTATCAATTGTTTGAGGTGGATTTTTTGTTCCGCACATGAAAAAATCCGTTCCAAATGATCTATAAAGAGGATTGGAAGTGCATTATCCAACGTGTGCAGAATCACTCGTTGTCTCCCAGAAATGACATAATAGCATCCATAACATTGTTTCTCCTACCATCAAATCAATTGGCAGTTGGGTGGTGAGTGTAGCAGTTGCTAGCAGTTGGCAACCCTACCCCATACGTTAAAACCCAAGCACATTGTCGTGGACAATTGACTCTTGCCAGATTGATGCACCTCCCTAATTTATTTAACAGGAAAAGGTTCTAGGCATCTGTTTCTAAAAAAAAACATTTTAAATAATGAGATGACAAGGTATGCCAAACCATTGCAAGTAAGCAAGCTGTGTGGTTTTTTGATGGGGTGAGGGGAGGTAAACATGAACATAGGAAGGTTTTTTCCACTTCTTTCCACCTTGTAATTTCGACTGTTTAGAATTTTTCAAGACCTAGGCTCGAATCCTTAATGTCTGAGAGCAGTAATTTCTAAAAGGGGGGGAAATACTGTAAAGCAAGCTCAGCATGTTGGCCAACTGTAATTTGGTTCTTTTTGAGATTCAGGACGTTAATTATGTGTAACTCAAGCACGCAAACTAGTTCCATGTCCCAGTCTGTGTGGAGAGGCTGAATACGTTGCCCACCCTTGGATCAGGTATATTAACGCGTTGGGTTTTAAAACCAAATAAACTGTTCTCCCCCCCCCCCCCGCTGCTTAGTTTGAGCTGGGATTGTAATGAAGAAACTTGTTTTGAATCTGGAAGCTCATGAAATGGATTGGAAAGAGACATTTGCATGACTTCTAAGCAGGCCTGTTGACCAAAAAAACACACTCGGAAGCAGTGCTTTTTTCTGGGGGATACGCAGGGGTAAGCATACCCCTAAACATTTTGTGAATCTAACAGGAGAAAGTAAAAATTTTTAAATGTTGGAATTCCCGCTAAACCAACTCCAAACGTATTATTATGGATATTTATGTGTTTTGTTAAGTTTTATGTAGCATATGTTGGCAACAAAGATGTTTAGTTATATTTAAGCTCACTAGGAGCGCTGTTCGTCTTACAAAAAATGGAATGTCTTTGAGCATTGAACATGCCACCGAGATTGCTGGCATAATCGCTGATCGTTAGGGTACAGACAAATACAAACAAGTCTTCTCTAAGGGCCAAGCTACACATGACGAATGACACTTGAACGGCAAGTGTATTTCTCCCTGTTCACTTGCCCTCCACTCAATCCACTTGCCGTTCAAGTGTCATTCGTCATGTGTAGCTTGGCCCTAAGCCACTTGGAGCTCTGGTAGTTGGAATCTAGCATGGTGATTGGTCAGTCTTGTTGCTACCCCCCTGATGGTGGCGACCGATTTGTGTATTTGTGTACGTTTTGCGCAAAAAGTGCAAAGAGTTTGTTGATACCAAAACTCTTTGGTTGTGCGCACGTGTCACTATAGAGGGGCTTGGTTGGCAGTATTGATACCCATAATTCTCATCACCGACAGTCTTCTGACGTCATTTCCTTTCACGGTGTTTTCTGAGTCTCAGATGTAAGTGAGTGTTTTATGCCAATCTGGAAGTTATTGTGAGCTGTGTAATATAAAGTAATGCATTTTCTTGGTAATTTTGTCCATTGACTTCATTTATTTTTTCTGATTTGAACTATAAAATGGTAATTTTCTTGAGTCAAACTGAGAGTACCCCTAAACATTTTTTTAGAAAAAAAGCACTGCTCGGAAGGATATTTAACCAGGGCCAGGGCATTTTCAGTCATGGCCTCAACCTGGTGTAACTCTCTGTCGGAGGACACCCTTGCCCGCCAAGATCTTATATCCTTTTGATGGGCCTGTAAGACAGAGATGTTCTGCCAGGCGTATGGTTGAGGCCAGTCTTTGATTATCTTAGGAGCCTCCCTACTGGTCTCCTGCCAGGGGGGCAACAAAATCATCTGCCTGCTATAAGAGTAGTCACCAGATTATTTTAAACTGTGCCCCCACCCCTTCTGTTCTGTTCTGCTTGTTTACATAATGATTGGGGAATTGGAGGGGGGCCGCCATCCAAAATGCTGTTTTGCATGTATTTATGGGTTTTTTTTGGTTTTTAACTGTGTTTATGTTTTAATGCCTGTTGAACATTACAGGTAAAGCTGTCGTTCATGTAGTCCATTGGTAACTGATTGGACTGTGGCCCAGTGAACAGTGAATCTCCTTTGCAGGCCGAAGGTCCTAGGTTTAATCTCTGGCATCTCCAGTTAAAAGAATCAGGTAGTAAGAGATGTGAAAAATCTCTGCCTGTGATCCCAGAGAACTGCGGCCATTCAGAGCAGAAAACACCAACCTTGATAGACCAAGGGTCTGATACTGGAAAAAGCAACTTCATATGATTAATTTACTCTGACAGGCAGTGGCAGTAGCTGTTGGTAAGGTCTGACATCTCCAGCTGAAGGACCCCAACTAAAGGAAAAGATCTCTGCTCAAGATTGTGCCTCAGACCCTTTTGAACATGGTCCCTCCCTGAGCGATGATGTTTAGGCACATTTTTAACTCTTTCCTGAATTTGTTTGCTTCCTTCTCTGATTTAAGGAAATGCGTCCTACGTTTGAGACAACAGAGAGAAGCAATCTTCCCATATTTCAACACCAGTTATAAAGGGGGAGAGGATTCAGTCCCACCTTTCCATCCCATCCTGAGGAAGATGCCTTGAGGGAGAAGCAGATATCTGTGGATATTTTAACCACAATGTTTTTAAATTACTAATGGGAAAGCACTGAAGCAGATCCACAGCTGATCTAATCTTGGATCGTCTGCTATCTTTTTTGTAACACTCAAAGCACAAAAAAATTATAATGAAGTCCGAAACTCCCAAACGAATTATGTCAAAGTCCTTTAATGTGAGGTGCAGCTCAAAATATTATTAATAATACATAACAATCGATTTATGTACCACCCTTCAGAACAACTTAATGCTCACTCAGAGCAGTTTACAAAGCAGTTTGTTGTATTATCCTCACAACAAACACCCCATGAGATGGGTGGGGCTGAGAGAGCTCTGAGAAGCTGTGACTGACCCAAGGTCACCCAGCTGGCTTCAAGTGGAGGAGTAGGAAGTCAACCCTGGAGCCAAGCTACAAGTGACACCTGACACAGGTTGGACACTTGTCAGCTTCCCTCAAGTTTTGATGGGAAATGTAGGCGTCCTGGTCTTGCAGCTGTAATGGAGAGCCAAGCTGTAAAACCAGGACACCTACATTTCCCATCAAAACTTGAGGGAAGCTGACAAGTGTCCAACCTGTGTAAGGCGTCACTTGTAGCTTGGCTCCTGGTTCTCCAGATTAGAGTCCTGCCACTCTTAACCATTACATCATATCTTAACCAGATTTGCTTATAGCATGTGACTTTTTATTGAACACCCTACCTACAATAGAACATCACCTGTTCAAAATCCGTAACAAACTCAGATAAATGGAACAGCAAAAGATGGGTCTTGATAAAGATGAAAGGATGGCAAGTTTAATTTATAGCCGTGGTTTCTCGTCAACAAAATAGGAGAAAGATAAGGCGAGCCCACAGCTGTATGAGGAACTGACAGTTAACAGTTGTGTGCATTTAAGAGAGAATGTGAAGGGAATGGAGGCAGATGTTGTCAACTGGGACTTAAATTCCTGTAATTGCTTTATGGGAGAGCGGTTTTCTGGCGCACTTAACAGCCTCTTTCTGCTTGCCGTCATTCCTTCTCGCTAGCTCACCTCCCATAATTCACAAACCCAGCAAGCTTATTAAATCCCCCTTTTGCAACGTGGATTTCTAGTGAGGCATTTAGTATGGATTATTGGAGAGCTCTTGGTTGCCCCTGGAATGCTGAGGTCAGATTCTGTTACCGCTTAAGTTAAACGGAAAATGTTTATTCACGTCTTTGGCCTTCTGACTGGCTTCCCACTCTTATCCTTAAATCTCTTGAGGTTTTGTGAGGTTGCTGATCCAGCCTGCCCAGCAGGAGAGGGTTACTTCCAGATGGACATAAAACAGTTCAACAGAAAGGGGTATAACACAAGTGCTCTCTTTTTTGGACCCAATGTGGAGTAGCGGCTTCCATTTAACTGGCTGGAGAGCCAGTTTGGTGTAGTGATTAAGAGCGATGGGACTAAGGCTGCCAATCCCCCACCCGGGGCAGGAGATCCCCTGTTCCCACCTCCGACCTGACCCCACTTATTTGGCCAGCAGGGGTGGGGACGATTCAGCTCTTCATCGAGCGCGGGAGCACACACCAGGCTGCCCTTTTTTATATATATATAAAAATTTTATTGGGTAGGTTAAAATAAGTATTACATATAAAGTCAACTTCATTTTGTTTTTTATATATCAATTACCTCACAATTACCAATTAATATAAGCATTCCCCACCCTCCCTCCCTCCCTGTCCCTTGACCCCCAACAGCACTGGAACCCTTTTATTTTTAAAATATTCCTTCTATTCTATTACTTCTCCTTATTTTCAAAGGTAAAGTTCATACATAAAACTTACCCCATTATTCTACATACATTAAAAGTTATCTAAAGACCACACTTGACCTTTGACATCTCTCTTATTTTCCAAATATTCTTTTAAGTTTTTCCCAATCCCTTAAAAATTCATTTGAACTTTGTTCCTTCAGTTTTCTGGTCAACGTACCCATTTCCACCATATATAACAGTTTTTGTATTCATTCTTCCACTTCTGGTATCTCCTCTTGCTTCCAATATTGCGCATATAGTAGTCTAGCTGCTACAATCATATACCATAGTAATGTTCTATCTGTTACATTTACATTTTCCATATTAAGTCCTAACAAAAACATTTCAGGATTTTTTGGCAAGTTACCCTTCATAATTTTCAACATTTCTGTGTACATTTTAGACCAAAATTGTTTTGCCTTATCACAAGTCCACCACATATGATAGAAAGAGCCTTCATGTTGTTTACATTTCCAACATTTGTTTGACATAGCGTTGCCCATATTTGCTAGTTTTTTCAGTGTTAAATACCATCTATACCATGTTAAATACCATCTTATATCCATTTTCTTTTAAGTTAATACATGTAGATATTTTCATAGCATTTTTCCACAAGTATTCCCATGCCTCCATTGTAATCTCTTTGTTAAAATTTAAAGCCCATTTCACCATTTTTAACCACTTCATCTTCCATATACCATTTCAATAGCAATTTATAAAATTTAGAGATTATCTTTATTCCATCTCCTAACAGAAGTTCTTCTAGTTCTGAATTTCTAGTTCTAAAACCGACTCTCCTTTTATCTGATTCTAATAAGTCTTTAATTTATCGATATTGTAACCATCCATATTTAAAAGGTAAATCTTCTTTCTTCATTTTAACTGTGTCTCTTTCTATGAACAATGTCTTTATATGTTATCCAGTCTTCACCTTGGTATTCTGTATGTGGTTTTATCACCTCTGCCGGGACAATCCATAATGGGTCTTTTCTCTTCTACATATTTTTTATATTTTTGCCAGACCAAAAAAACATTTTTCCTTACATAATGATGCTGAAACATACCATCCATTTTATATTTATCATACCATAAATAGGCATGCCACCCAAAAAGATTATTATGGCCCTCCAAAGTTAACAATTTACGGTTAGACAAATTTACCCAATCTCTTAACCATGTCAAACATATCGCTTCATGATATAATCTCAAATTTGGTAATTGTAATCCACCTCTCTCTTTCGCATCACACAACACTTTCATCTTAACTCTTGGCTTTTTCCCTGCCCACACAAAATTTAATAGTTTCCTTTGCCACTTATCAAATTGCTTTTTCTCTTTTACAATTGGAATTGTTTGTAATAAAAACATCACTCTTGGCAATACGTTCATTTTCACCGCTGATATACGACCCAACAGTGACAGATTCAATTTGTTCCATTTTATCAAATCTTTTTCCAACTGTATCTACAGTGTTTCATAATTATTCTTAAATAGATCTATATTTTTCATTGTCAGTTCTATTCTCAGATATTTTGTTTTTTGGACCACTTCACATTCTGTAAGATGCATTAGTTACGCCAGGCTGCCCTTTGACCCATGTGATGATGTCACTTCCCAGAGAAGGGACACCGGACACCGCGGAGGGTGAGTGCCAGGTTCCCAGTCCCCCCTGGGGGACTAAAGGGACCTGGCAACCCTAGATGGGACTCTAAACTGGAGAGCCGGGTTTGATTCCCCACTCCTTTGCTTGAAGCCAGCTGGGTGACCTTGGGTCAGTCACAGCTCTCCGGAGCTCTCTCAGCACCACTCACCTCACAGGTGATTGTTGTGGGGATAATAATAACATACTTTGTAAACCACTCTGAATGGTGTTAAGTTGTCCTGAAGGGCAGTATATAAATTGAATGTGGTGGTGGTGGTGGTGGTGGTGGTGGTGGTGATGATGATGATGGAGCGTTGGACTAGGTTCTGAGACACTCAGGTTCCAATTCCCACTCTGCCATGGCAGTGAGCTGCATGGCTGCAGGCCAGTCATATACTCTCAGCCTAAACTACCTCACAGGGTTGTCATGAGGATAAAAATTAGGAGAGGAAAATGATGTGAGCTGCTTTGGGTCCCCAATGGGGAGAGAGGCTGGGTATAAATGAAATAGATAATTTTTTTGTTGACCAAGAGCTCCTAGTTTCTGCCTCTGAAGAAGTGAG
The DNA here is from genome assembly GCF_028583425.1 of Eublepharis macularius. Taxonomy (NCBI): domain Eukaryota; kingdom Metazoa; phylum Chordata; class Lepidosauria; order Squamata; family Eublepharidae; genus Eublepharis; species Eublepharis macularius. Next base: position 173,622,377 of record NC_072792.1, read on the forward strand.
CTGTGACTCACGAAAGCTCATACCCTACCATAAATTTTGTTAATCTTATATGTGCTACTGGACTCTTGCTCTTTTCTAGTCCTAGTTTCAGTGATTCTGGATGTGTCGTTCCTTTTGTTTAAAAATTGAATATGATTCTGTAGTTTCCAATTTTGGATTTTTCAAAGCCTCTGGCAACTGGTTGAGGCCGAGGGATGCTGCCCAGCAGACTCCGACCGGTCAGGATGGAGGAGTCTTGCAAGTAAGGACATCTTCAGCGCTCTCCCACCACGAGTTCTGTTTCTTCTAGGCGGCAGCTGCCCAGCTTCCCTTGGCACAACAAAACCAGTGTGGTCAGTGTCAAAAGAATCACACCGTGTAGATGTTGCAGTCTCATTTAGCAGGGGCGTCTGGTTGCGCGAGGATGAGAGAACTCAAGAGTGCTCTGCAGGTGAAAACCGACATTATGTGTGTGTGAGTGTGAAAAGGCGCTGCTGGCAATTATGGCAATTATCCTGAAGTGCACTCCCCCAAAAGAGGGGGTAAGCCTACTGACATATGGGTGTGCCTCTGTGTGGTGTGTGTGCACCTTTCTTTCTAATGTCTCTGTGTGGTGTGTGCGCACCTTCCTTTCTAATGTCTCTGTGTGGTGTGTGGGCACCTTTCTTTCTAATGTCTCTGTGTGGTGTGTGCGCACCTTTCTAATGTCTCTGTGTGGTGTGTGCGCACCTTTCTTTCTAATGTCTCTGTGTGGTGTGTGTGCACCTTTCTTTCTAATGTCTCTGTGTGGTGTGTGCGCACCTTTCTTTCTAATGTCTCTGTGTGGTGTGTGCGCACCTTCCTTTCTAATGTCTCTGTGTGGTGTGTGCGCACCTTCCTTTCTAATGTCTCTGTGTGGTGTGTGCGCACCTTTCTTTCTAATGTCTCTGTGTGGTGTGTGCGCACCTTCCTTTCTAATGTCTCTGTGTGGTGTGTGGGCACCTTTCTTTCTAATGTCTCTGTGTGGTGTGTGCGCACCTTTCTAATGTCTCTGTGTGGTGTGTGCGCACCTTTCTTTCTAATGTCTCTGTGTGGTGTGTGTGCACCTTTCTTTCTAATGTCTCTGTGTGGTGTGTGCGCACCTTTCTTTCTAATGTCTCTGTGTGGTGTGTGCGCACCTTCCTTTCTAATGTCTCTGTGTGGTGTGTGCGCACCTTCCTTTCTAATGTCTCTGTGTAGTGTGTGCGCACCTTTCTTTCTAATGTCTCTGTGTGGTGTGTGCGCACCTTCCTTTCTAATGTCTCTGTGTGGTGTGTGCGCACCTTCCTTTCTAATGTCTCTGTGTGGTGTGTGCGCACCTTTCTTTCTAATGTCTCTGTGTGGTGTGTGCGCACCTTTCTAATGTCTCTGTGTGGTGTGTGTGCACCTTCCTTTCTAATGTCTCTGTGTGGTGTGCGCGCACCTTTCTAATGTCTCTGTGTGGTGTGTGCGCACCTTCCTTTCTAATGTCTCTGTGTGGTGTGCGCGCACCTTTCTAATGTCTCTGTGTGGTGTGTGCGCACCTTTCTTTCTAATGTCTCTGTGTGGTGTGTGCGCACCTTTCTTTCTAATGTCTCTGTGTGGTGTGTGCGCACCTTCCTTTCTAATGTCTCTGTGTGGTGTGTGCGCACCTCTCTTTCTAATGTCTCTGTGTGGTGTGTGCGCACCTTTCTTTCTAATGTCTCTGTGTGGTGTGTGCGCACCTTTCTTTCTAATGTCTCTGTGTGGTGTGTGCGCACCTTCCTTTCTAATGTCTCTGTGTGGTGTGTGCACACCTTCCTTTCTAATGTCTCTGTGTGGTGTGTGGGCACCTTTCTTTCTAATGTCTCTGTGTGGTGTGTGTGCACCTTTCTTTCTAATGTCTCTGTGTGGCATGTGTGCACCTTCCTTTCTAATGTCTCTGTGTGGTGTATGTGCACCTTCCTTTCTAATGTCTCGGTGTGGCATGTGTGCACCTTTCGTTCTAATGTCTCTGTGTGGCATGTGTGCACCTTTCGTTCTAATGTCTCTGTGTGGTGTGTGCGCACCTTTCTTTCTAAACGTGTCTGGGGAAATGGTGGAATAGTATGACACCCTCCCACACCAGGCATGATCCTTTTTTCTGTTGAGGAAACTCTACAATCAAAATGAATTATTTTTAGCGGGCTGTGTGGTGGTTGGACTTTTTCCAGTCAGGCTTAAAGATTCAGTGTTAAGTCATGCATGTGAAATGAGTAGCAGGAAGGAACATGATTTTAAAAAAATGATGCCATCCATGTAGGAAGCTCTTCAGCTAACCACTGTATAATGCGTTGAACAGCAGTTTGTGTGATAACCTTAGGCCCTGTTAGTTTTGCGATATGCTTTAAGAGCCCGGCCTTTGGGCAGGATCCTATCGTAGACTCTCTGATAAGTGTGCCAGATACAGGAAACTTCTGGTCTCCGTGCAGATACTGTGACGTGTACTTGACTATATTTTATTTTACTGCATTCCTACCTCTTCTCTCTTCGCAGTGGGCATGTAAAGCAGTTTACATTGTTCTGTCTTCTCCATTTTTTCCCTCGCAAGAGCACACTGAGGTAGATGAGGCTGCCTGTGTGTGACTGGCCCAAGTTACCTTATATCCGTCATTCAGACGGCCTAGCCTGGTTTTGTCTAGTTTGTCTAATTGGCAATTGCTGTTCATGGTTTCCGGTCAAGAGAGCTCTTTCTCAATATCCACTATCTGAAATCTTCCAACTGGAAATCAAACTTAGGACCTTCCGCTTGTGAAATGTGTGCTCTACCACTGAGTTACACCTTTAAGGGACATGTTCTGGGCTGGCGATTTAAAATAAAATATACTACATGACTATTGGCATGTGTTGTCTCTAAAAATAAACAACAACCAAGGACCACCTTAGCTGGGGAACAGTATTCCAGGCAGCCGTATACCTCAAGCATTATGAGAATTTTTCTTGGTACCTCCCTGGTCTGGTCTGAGTCTTCTTACCATCTTGCCTTCCCCAGATGTAAGCAAAGGAAGGATAAAGTTGATGTTGCTGGAAGATTTATTTGTTTACTTCATTTACACCCCATCTTTCATCCTTTTCCTCTCCATTTTATCCTTTTTCTTTGGTCACTTTATACTCTTGGCTTTGGACCTTCATCTCTTCTTCCTTCTAAGCTTTCTCAGGGGTCTGAGAGAAGAGTGTTGGCAACTGAAGGCCTACCTTCACTTGTTTGCCAAAGTGCTACTTGGTGCAGATCAGGAGGAGAGATGGTTAGGCTTGTTTTCGATGGGGCTCTATTGCTCCGTTACCTACTTGAGCTAGGGGTGGAAGCACAAGTATTGGTCCTTAGGTACAGATGGGGCTTTTTTTCAGCAGGAACACAGTGGAATGGAGTTCCGGCACCTCTTAAAAATGGTCACATGGCCAGTGGCCCTGCCCCCTGATCTCCAGACAAAGGGGAGTTTAGATTGCCCTCCACGCCACTGGTGCGGAGAGCAATCTAAACTCCCCTCTGTCTGGAGATCAGGGGGCGGGGCCACTGGCCATGTGACCATTTTTGCCAAGGGCAATTTAAACTTTAAAAAACTCCCCCCCCCCCATTCCAGGTGACCCAAAGTGATGTCATTGTGCAGTCTTGAGTTCCACCACTGAGTTCCACCACCTCTTTTCCCAGAAAAAAAGCCCAGGGTACAGATATATTCTTTAAGCAAGCAGAGTGCTGCCCACCGTCCAGCACAGTATCCGAGTTTCTGTATGAGTATTTGGCTGCAGCATGGGTATTCTGTTTAGTATGCTCTATCCTTTTCTGATCACCTATTTCGAAAAAAGTTTGGTGTAATGGTAAAGAGCTGCAGGACTCTAATCTGGAAAACTGGGTTTGATTCCCCACTCCTCCGCTTGAAGCCAGCTGGGTGACCTTGGGTCAGTCACAGCTCTCTCAGAGCTCTCTCAGGCTCACCCACCTCACAGGGTGTTTGTTGTGGGGATAATTATAACATACTTTGTAAATCGCTATGAGTGGATGTTAAGTTGTCCTGAAGGGCAGTATATAAATGGAATGATGTTGTTGTTGTTATTATTAGGTTGCAGATATAATCTTGTTGAGTTCTTTCCCTTTACAGTTTTCTGTAGCCTTGTTCTTGCTCCCTTTATATTGAAAATCTTGGTTCAGATCTCAACTTAGTAATACTCTCTCTAATAGATTTGATATCATTTTGTTCTGTGAGCAAACTTCATCTGACACAAGTTTCCAAAATCCTTCTTTTGTGGGGAGGGGGGAGAGCAGTCTATTGGTTGAGAGTGACCCAGAAGTCTGTGGTGCAAATCTTATCTCTGCCACCAGCTCACTTGGGGCCTTGTACAAGCTGTGACTGTAAAATTATGCAAAGTGTGGAGAAAGAGGGAATCTCCTTAAGTACAACTTAAGATCAAGTTGACATGAACTGTAAAATTCAAGACAAAGAAAAAAATAGCATTTTCTCAAATGGCACATGTTTTGTCTTAGGGAATTCACTGCCACAACTAGTATTGACAGCCACTGGCTTAGAATGGTTAAAGGGATGCTAGACTAACTTCTGGAGAACAGGCTGTCATCTGCAATTGGCTTTAATAGCTTTGTGCAAGGGGGCTCCAACCTTCCTTAGGTGATGAGCAGTTTTTGAGCTTTAAGATAGTGGTACCACCGCAAAATGGCTGCTATGGGGAATTGGCTTTCTGCTCTGTGTGGTTCCATGGAGACCACGATCTGCTCACCATAGGTGACCAAGCAAACTGTTTGTCAAATGCAGTCGTTTTTTAGGAATGGGGTTGGAGTTGCGTAGTTCTGTGTTGTTTCATACACACAATCTGAACATTCAACATCTCTAGCCAACCAGGCTTTAAGATGATAGAAAGCAGTTCACTTTACTAAAGTGTGTTCTTTTCCTTACTAACTTTCAGACAGTTGCTGAGAGCAGCAGAAATCTTTCCTCTCTCTACTGTTTTGTGTTTTTTTCCTGAAATGGTGTTTAGTAGTCGAAAGATTAAACCAGCTGTCTCCAGACTTTGGAATTTTGAGAGGGGGTGTGGAATGCCGAGTGCTAACCCAAAATGGCTGCCACAGCAGGAAGGACCAAACCCCAAATAGCTGCCTCAGGAGGCCGAGCCAAACAGAATCCCTCCCTCTTCATGCCTCTGGGGAAGAAGGGAGTCCTGAAGGATGAATGGAACTACATACAGACTAAGGAAAGACCAGTCGCTTAGCAGTCCTCCTCATCCTCCACTGGAAAACTCTTTTCTCAAGCAAGCCTTTATTGGCATATATCAAAATAGAAGTTTTTAAATACAGAAATGAGTCCATAAAGAATGAGATTAAAATTACAGATAGAAACAGGGCAGCAGTACAGCAAAATCAGTATAGAATATTACTTGACAGGGCGTATAGCCATGGCACTGTAGAGAAACTTTGCTACTATTTCAGTTATTTCCCCATCTGGGTTGTCAAGCAGAAACCGAACCTTAAAATCATCAGAAAACTCTGAAAGTTGGGCTAATATAGGATGTAGAAGATCTTTTATTTGAATGAGGGAAGACATTAACATACCTTGCCTTACAGTGGCCCCACTTTCTGAAAAGTTCAGTGGGTGCCCAGAGAAGTATCGGTGGAAGTCACGGTGCCCATGGGCACCACGTTGGGGAACTCTGGATTCAAGTGAAATGTGATTTTGCAGAAAAGTTTGCCCTTTGATGAGAGTTTGGGAAGATTCTATGATGATTCTAGCCTAGAGCTGTGCAGGTTTCTGATGCTGATGATGTGTTGGCCATTGCATTAACAAATGGGCACGTTAGCACCTAAGTCAATAGATACACCCATAGGCTAGAACTGCAAAAACCACCAAGGGTGTGGTGTACTACTGAGAGAAGCCCAGTATATTTGTTGTGATCATGAGCTGAATTGTGTGCGTCATTTTTATAAAAGAGGTAAGACTTACTTTCAGAAATCATGATTCTTTAAAGTTGTATAAAGCAAAACTCACATTTTATCCATCGTACATATAAAGAACATCGTACTTTATAACTGTTCACCGCCCAGAGCCCCTGGGATGGGCGGTATATAAATTGAATAAATAAATAAATAAATATAAAGAGCAATTGGCTATTGTTTCTGTCTTCAAGACACGAAGGGCAGTTGTCTGAGGTTTGCTGTATTTTATCCCTCTTATTAAACCTGTGAGATCGGTTGTGAGGGGGGGGGGAGAGAGGATGCATGGGGGAGACCTGGAATCAATTGGATGGTGTGCTTTATTGGTTAAGAGGATGGGCTATGAATCAGGAAGTCACTGGTTCAAATGTCGAGTCTGCTATGAAGTCCCTAGGTGGCCTTTTAGACAACTCTTTCTCTCTCAGCCTCTGCTATTTGGGATTAATAATACTGGCCAGTTTGGTGTAGTGGTTAAGAGTGGCAGGATTCTAATCTGGAGAGCCGGGTTTGATTCCCCACTCCTCCACTTCAAGCCAGCTTGGGTGACCTTGGGTCAGTCACAGCTCTCTCAGAGCTCTCTCAGCCCCACCCACCTCACAGGGTGATTGTTGTGGGGTAATATTAACACATTTTGTAAACCGCTCTGAGTGGGCATTAAGTTGTCCTGAAGGGCAGTATATAAATTGAATGTTATTATTATTATTATTATAGAGGTTGTAGTAGAGATTGTAAGACGAAAATGTACGGGCACCTCTTTGAACACTTGGTAAGCATTTATAGAGCGCTTGTAATACATTTTATTTATTTATTTGTATTTATTCCGTTTTTATATCGCTTCTCTTCCATTAAGACCTCGAAGCGGTTCACAACAATTGCAGTTAAAATCAATACAAAAATATAATATTCAGTGAAGTCACAATAAAACAACAACCTAATTTTTAAAATTCCACTGGTCAGTAAAGCTACCCCGGTGAATTTGTGCCAGTCAGCCAAACTTACAGAGTTGGTGTGAAAGTAGAAGTGCTTATCCCCTCTAAGTACCTTGATCTCCACGGTAGGATAAAATTATTGTCAAGTTCTAATTATGCTGGTTTATCCCATCCCCTTAAATATCATTTCTCCAACATTTAATGATCACTCTGAAATATAAATCATGTTTAAATTACAGTTTTTAAACAGAGAAATTCAGAATCTGACCTGAGGTTGGAGTATTCCCCTGCGTTGTCATGATCAGCTTTGCAACGCAGCTGATACACCTTATGATTTATTTGGGGGTCTTCTTTCCCCCACAAGTGCACACATGTACAGACCTGACTTGCTGCAGCTCACAAGTTTCTCTCCTCTGTCCTTTGTCTGCAGGTGATGCTCACATTGAACGGGAGCATGAGGTTAATCCAATGAACCGCTGGAGCATGAAACGAGCCTCGCCTGCAACATGCATGTGATGCGAACAATCTAGGAATGTGGCGCCCTATCAAGAAACTTTTGGCTAGAGAAGGGCATCTCCTTGTTCAAACAAGAAAACCACCGAATTCAGGGGCTTCTTAACAAAGTGTTTGCTCTGACACTGCAGCGGTGCTTACTGGAACTGGGCTCTTTAACATACACACACGCACTGAAGATTTGGAAGGCTCTGTGGCTTTTTAATACAAGGCCGGCAAGATGATTGACCTGAGCTTTCTCACGGATGAGGAGCAAGAGGCAATTCTGAAGGTGCTCCAGCGGGATGCGGAACTGAAGAGAGCCGAAGAGGAGAGAATCAGGTAGGAGTTGTGAAATTATTCTGTGCTGCCAGGATGTTGGCTGACCTAGTGCACAGGTCAACTCAAACAAATAGTTCGAGGGGTGAGCTACCTGCATAGACGGGTCAACCTACACAGTCCTTGGTGCAGAGATCCTAGTACGTTTACAAGGTGAGATTGCTGAACTTGACTTCATTTACGAGTTCAGAACAATGGAACCCCCTGGGCTGAATAGATACGTGGGATCCTTATCTCACTACAAATGCTAAGTTCTGCTCTAATCAAGCTGCATTGTTCCTTTATATCCCGACTCCCTTCTTTGCTTCACTCCTCACACCTCCTGGCTGGGGTATAAAGGCTCAAGGGTCTCCACTCCTCCCTGTATCTTTGACTCTTGATAGCTTATACCTTGAAAATTTTGTTGGACTCAAATCCTACTGTTCTGCAGTGCAGACCAACACAGCAACCTAATGTATGATAAAACCAGAACATGATTCTAGAGTCCAGCAGGAACAGAGGGACAATGTTCCCTTCCTTCTATTCTAGAAGGGGACATCACAGAACCTATTTGACCCCTGTGATTCCCAGGTCAACCGAGGGTGGCCCTTGCAGTTCAGATTCACAAGCTTATTGGTATATCAGTTACTGAGTTACAACTGATCCTCTGTTCAAGCACCTTAGCTGTTAGAAATGTATATAGCCCTCTCACAGTATCCAAATAGGAGAAGGGTTAGAATGACCTTTCAAAGCTTTTTGCTTGAGCTGAATTTTAGTCCGCCATCCTCTCTGATCTTTTCTTGGCCTTTCTCTAACACAGTTAGGATGCTCACTTTCTTCTCAGACCTCTCTTCTCACTGGTCCATTGACCTTTGCTGTTGGTGTGCTTATATTGGACTTTGGCACAAAGGAGATTTCCTCTCTCATCTTCTTGGAATTGAAATGTACTTCCTCAGTTGCTTAGGGGAGGGGTCTTGCCAGGGACGTTCTTGCCATTCTTCCCTGGTTAGATTGCCAGGCACATTCCTTTCCAGGTGGGGTCTTACCCATTGTTCTCCCCACAAACTTCCCATTCCTTCCTATGCGCTACCATGTCAGTTCGTCATCCCTCTGACAATTGAGGCTGATCCAGAGTTCGCTCTTGCCTGCTTTCCTCTTTCTTGCCATGGTTTAGTTCTTCTTTCAGCATGGTTCTCCTCGGGTTTCAGACAATAAATGTCTTGTAGTCATGCCGCCTTTTTAGTAAGTGCCACTTCGGCCTTCCTGCATGTGTCATGTGATTGCGCTTGCGCACCAGTCTCTGTGTGGCTGTTTTTCCAGAGACTCTTAGGTGGTATGACGCAGGATTGTTGTTGTCCATAGTGAATACACTAATTTTATGTCCTGCTGTTGAATCTGGAAAACCACTGCAAAACCTGCGAGTGGCGATATCAGAGGGTTGAACATACACATTGTTGACAGTAAAGTTTATTTTATAAAACTTTCCGTTCTTATCTGTTTCCAGCTTAAAAAACGCACATTTCTGGCTTTTTGAATACTCAGCGTCCCTCCTTGCATTATGTCTACATGGTGAATGCCTACAGATCAGTTTTTGCACCTTTTCTGGACTATCCGTGGCATTGTGCCCTAGCCACATTCCAGCTTTTTCAAAGAATTCCCTCAGGCCCTTTTAAGATGGCCGTAGCAGGATGTCCCAGCCGTGCTTTGGTTTGATGTGCTAAAACATGGCAGATATGTGGATACAGCCTGCCGTCCTGGAGCACTCTGTGTTCTGTGGTTCTACATAATTGCAGTGTAGGGATCCCTAAGAGATCAAGCACATGATAAAAATATTCTGGCGCCTCGAGGACTTTTAACCACCGTTGCCAATGGCACCGTGGAGTCTATAAGAACGAGATGTTGTGGTTGTGTTTGTGTTGGGGAAAAAAACCTTTCCTGTGATCTTTTGGTCTTCTCTGGCAAAAGCGCTTAGAATAGCCTTTCTTTCTTTCTTTCTTTCTTTCTTTCTTTCTTTCTTTCTTTCTTTCTTTCTTTCTTTCTTTCTTTCTTTCTTTCTTTCTTTCTTTCTTTCTTTCTTTCTTTCTTTCTTTTTGACATTTGGCTTTTCAGTTGCTTACTCAGTCACTTTCTTCTAGGGTGGTGCCATTCTGGCTGTCTCTTTCTCATTAGTTTGTAAGGATTTCTACCCCACCTTTCCTTGCGCTTGAGGCTGCTCACATCAGTGAGACACACACCAGATGTTTAAGAATAGCTAGAAAAAATATTATGAACTTAAAACTACAGTAATACTGAAGCAACAAATTAATTAGCAACAGCTCCCCGCAAGTTACTCCTGATTGGTGCTTAAAGGGTTAAGAAAAAGGTTTTGGCTTTGCTAAGTCAGGATTTTAATGGATGGGTTTTACTTCATGCTGAGGATGGCAACATGTACTTCCCTGAATATCAGTTATGCATTGATGGGACGGTCTAGAGTTGGGAAGACCCAGTTTTGTCTGTTGTAACTTAAAAAATAAAATCTATTTCCATGTCTTCCCATTGAGACAAGGGATCGCACATCAGTGTATTTGGCTGATGAACAATGTCAAAAATAAAAATGTGTGGGGAGAACTGGTGGCAAATACTGGTAATATCCTCGCCCCATTTTGCTTCCCCCTTGCTGTTCTATTCCTCCATGCACAGTTTAGGGGAAACAGTGAGATACAGGCCAGTGCAGAGAATTACATATGAATAGAATTATGCATATGCCAAGCTAGCCAGGTTTGCGTAAACAAGAACATAGAGCAAAAAGTTGGGTTCTGAACCCGAAAATGTAGGCAGGCAGGAGAACAAATATACTTTTGGGTAGTCAGGTTGATTTTAATCTATGTTGATTTAAGTCAAATTTTCCAAGTTGCAAGTAATTGATTTCCTGAATTCATGTGCATATTAACTGGATGCTCTTGCTATAAACACAGTATTCATTCCACCCTGGAGTATATCCCTGCTGGGTCTCTCCTGAGGAAGGTCACCTGTGCTGGCAGGATTTGGCAGGGATGAGGGAATATACTTCTAGGAGAGGATCTCCTGGCATGGACCCCAGAGTCTAGCTACTGAAGTTTACCGACAGCTGAAAGTGAAAGCAGAGAACTAACATAAGGGGGATGGCCAACTCCTGGCAGATGATGTAGTATTTGCTGAAGCTTTCTTTCATTGTGTGTCAGTGTGTGTGTGTGGAGGGGAACAGGATGGGACAGAAACAGCAGAATTCTGCATATCTTTATATTTTTGTAAAACACAGGTAATCCCACCTTTCCACCCAATTAGGGCCTTTAAGGTGGCAAACAACAATTAAAAAGACATTAAAAATCAGTTTTTTTAAAAAAAGTACTTATTTATAAAACTAAAAATTAAAAACAAACAAGAAGGGTGAGGGGTAGTCAGGGAATGACAGGTGTAACAGAAAAGTCCTTCCCCGCTGGTGAAAGACAGTGATCCAGAGGATAGATGGATCTGCCGAGAGAGAGAATTCCATGTTTTTAGTGCTACTTCTGTGAAGGCCTGTTTTTAGGTCGCCAACTATCTAGCATCAGAAAATGGGGATACCTGAAGCAGGGCCCCTAAAGATGATTGTAATGGTCGGATGGGTTTGTATCGGAGTAGAGGAGGTCCTTCAGGTGTACTAGTAGAGTTCCCAGGGCCCTATCCCCTCCTGGTGTGAGGGAGGGGGACCCAGGACTCTGATCACATGCTCCTGGAGAGGCGTGATGATGTCACTTTTGGGAAGTGATGTCATCATGCCAGCCACGGGCACGCTCCCGCACTTTGTATGGGACTAATTCTCACCCCTTTGGGGACAAAGTTGGTCTCAGCGAAGTGCGGGAGTGCGGCCAACACAATGACATTGCTTAAGGAAGTGTAGTTGCTCTCTGCTGGGGGCATGCCCAGTGTGGACTTTCTTGGGTTGCTTCCAGTGGCAGACAATTGCTAGGGGCGGGGTTGCTAGCTCCCACCTATCACCAGCAATTGGCAGCCAACTGGGAAAATCCCCGGGAGATTGCCCAGCACTGGCAGCCAACTGGTAACCTTATTACTGGTCCTAGACCATGTAGGCTTTAAAATAGAATTTCTGTAAAACGTGGGGTGTTACTTGTAAGCTGTTCTGGGAGCCAGTCCATTTGAAAAGCTGGACATAACTATATTTTTCAAAACCTTTCATCAACCAAATAACATATATTTTGGATTACAGTTATTATGTTTGGGTGTGTGTGTGTGTGTGTGTCTGCCTGCTCTAAGCAAAACTATTTATTTGAAGATGAAGCATGCACAACTTCCCTGAAAGAAAGGGCATACGGTTATTACTGTAACTGTATAGCCAAACAGTGTTTCTCCATGCAAGCAAATGTCTGATCTTTTTTAATTTGCCCAACCTTGAAATGGGATATTCCCCTCCCTTCCTTCGCCGCTGTTCTTTGGTTTTAAAACAGTTTTTTTTAAAAAAGCCATGCTCAGTATAGTAGAAATTGTGGGTTTTGTTTTTATTTTTTAAAATGTGATGAAAATCTCCCGATATATTCACCCACCTTCCTTTGGGTTCTCCTGGGATTTGGTTTCTTTGATGCCTCTATCTGAAAATCTAAACTGGGCTGCCTGAAACTTTTCTTGTAAAGGGTGAAAAAGGATGAAAGCAACCAGGGTGGCCTTCTGGGATCAAAATGACTACAAAGGAGGTACAGATGTTCTTTCTCTGTGCAAGGCAGCCAACTCTGGCATGTCTTTTGGATACCCTGTGTATCACTTCAGGGTTCTTACTTGTTTTTCAGGGTATGGGCTTTTGAGAGTCAGAGCTTCCTTTGTCAGGAACGAGGAGTGGAAGAGTTGTTTTTTCCCCACTTCTTGTATCTGATGAAGGGAGCTCAGATCCTTGAAAGCTCATAACTTGGAAATTTATTTAGTTTTTAAAGTGCTACTGGACCCGAATCTTGCTCTTCTACCAAAGACCAACATGGCTACCCCTCTGCAACTTGCTTGTTTTTGCTTTGAATTACTTTATTGCAATCAGAGTGCAACTCTGCAAGTAAACTCTGGCTCCGGTTTTGAGGGATTGGTCAGATGGTTTGGAAGAGAAGAATTGCTTGTTTTTCCCAGGCAATTTAGTTAGCGACTAACTAAATTCCTGTGGTCTGGTAGTGGTGAAGTCATTTTGCTCCTATTTGGCTCTGTCCCGGTGCGTGCTTGGGATTCAAATACGTTGCTGGACAGTTTTTATTTTTGCATATAAGGATATCGTTGTATCATACCTGCAAAAAGACTAGGAAGCTCGTGTTTGCCTATGTGTGAATCTCCGATTGACATCGAGCCAAGCAGTTGTTGCAAATCCAATACAGCAGGATGAGTTCCCTGACAACTTCATGTAATTGCAGGCAGAGGCGGTTCACACACTGTGCTGAGACCTGTTGAGGTTGAGATGCGGTGTATCACCTTATCCATCAGATAAGAATTGTTGGACATGGAGATTGGGTTGAAACTGTACTGGATGAAGCAGCCACACGTGCACAAGGGAAAGGGAAACAGGAGACTCACAATCACAATACAGATCAATGTATTGTTGAAGGCTTTCACAACAACCAACAATACAGATCAGTTCATTACTCTAAGCAATATTTTTATTCCTGGAATTAATCCTGCCAATCTCATGCTTTGAACACACAAAGCTGCCTTATATTGATGGGTCTGTCAAGGTCAGGCTTGTCTGTTCAGACTGGCAGCCCCTCTCCAGGGTCTCAGGCAGGGTGTCCACATTCCCTACTGCCTGATTCTTTAATTGGAGATGGTGGGGATTGAACCTGGGACCTTCTGCATGCCAAGCAGAGGCTCTTCCACTGAGCCACAGCCCCTTTCTTTCTGGGTACGTTGGCACATGCACACCTGTTTGTACGCCCCCTCCCGTAAAAGACACGTGGCACTTTTGATTAAGAGCAACCCAAAACGGCATGACAGTGTTACTCCTTGGTGTGGCATTTTGGCTGCTCTTACAAAAAGTTACTGCAAAACTTTTGTGTTTAGAGTTTGTTTTGGACCATTCTGCTTGTTGTGGTGAAAAGCGAAGGCTTGAACCAGTTCGCGCAGCTGTAAACATGGACGCCTTTTGACACAAAATCAGACTGCTTTTGAGAGTGGCAAACTTGTGTGTTTTTAAAACTTGGATCTGCTGTAGTTACTTAGAGAGTGTGTATGTTTTTGGAGGGGGGGACACTGAAGCTTTTCTGGGCTTACTGCTAACTGCTCCATTGGTCCTCTTGCCATCCTCCTTTCTCACATTGAACTTGCTTCCAATAGTGGGGAGATGGTATCTCGGACTAGATTAAAGGAGATAAGTAAAAGATGAGAAAGGGTCAGCATCTCTTACTCACGTGGTGCCTTTGCTGTTTGAATTAGATTCTTCTACCACCACCCCATGCATTTAGGGTAGACCTGGGTTTAAGTACCCGGGTCATGCTGATCCAGGTTTTTAAAGCGATACGATCGCTTCTTTGGCTTCTTTTTGATAGAGTTTGTTTTCTCGTTCCCCGTACACATCCTCGCTCTTTTCTCAGGCGTATGCTAGTTTCTGATCCCCTTTCAAAAGTGTTGTGTGGCAAACTGATGCTTCTCATTCATGCAGATGTCTTTTTTGTGTATTTGGAATTGCTAAACTCTTGGCATGGAGCATTTTTTTTGTTATTTTCTAAGTGTTGTGGCCGTTAAACTTGAAAACCTAAGACTTCTTTTTGACACGTGATTTTCAGAAATTGGCACTGGTAGGATTTCTGTCTTTTTAGTTGCATCCATTGGGGTGGGGGGAGTACTTTTCAAATGATGTCATCTGCTCTGAGCCGCCATGGAGGGGTGTGTTATAATGTTTGAACAAATATTTACTTTAGCCGTGGATTTGTCTAAGGGGCTGTTATCTGTGGTATAATTGACTGAGTAAACAAACCCTGATATTCATAGAATCTGCACCTCCCAGGAATAAAGATTTTTAGGCCTTGTTCACACATATCTCAAATGAGACGATGAAAACTCTCCCTGCACACTACAGAGGGAGGGGCACAGGGTGTATGAGGTTTGTATGGCTGAATGCAAAAGAAACTCCATGCAAATACCAAATGAACATTTCAGGATGAAAACGGGGATAGAACTGTTTGACACGCTACTCTTCTATGGGTGATTCCACACACATTGGATAATGCACTTTCAATGCACTTTAGCTGTCATTTGGAAGTGGATTTTTTGTTTCACACTCGAAAAATTCAGTTCCAAATGATCTCTAAAGAGGATTGGAAGTGCATTAGCCAACGTGTGCGGAATCAGCCTATATGTGTAGGGTCCGCCCCTACCCCCGCAAGTAAAGAGAATTTAACCATATTGTTTCACCACTTGCAATCTGTCATGCCAGATGTGCATGTGCCAACATAGCCAGATCCTAGCCCAAAATTCGGATCTCTGCAGCATGATAGCTCTGACAGACAGCAGAAAGACTTTTGTGTAGATGTGCCTACTGCAGTGTGTGGAGTATTTTTGTGTGTTTTAAAATGGATTGAGACTCTTTAGTAAAAGAGGTGGCTGCTGGCTTATTACAGAAACCTGTTGATCAATCAGTAAATGTTGGTCTCTGTTGCAAATATCAACCAGTTTGTTCCTCCTCAGAGTCACCATGATCTTAGTAACTATATAGCTGCTAACAAGGTCAGCTACCAGAAGTGATGAAACTGGTGCAGTGTGGTAGACTCTGGCTAGAGTGCTTCATTGTCCCCATGGATTCTGATACATCACCATCACCATCAATTTGTTTGTTTGTTTGTTTGTTTGTCTGCCTTTCTCGCTGAGATCCAAGGTGGATTACCCAGTGCTAGTGGAAATACAATATAATGAACAGCTAAGATATGCGCTAAGCAAAGTACAAGAGGGAATAACAATAAGGACATTCCGTGAAAGAGATACAATAGTGTATGGTAGCAGAAAATTTGAAAAACAAGCATAAGGCCAAGCTCAGAGATGAACTCGTTCTGAAACAAAGCATAACCTAATCCACATGGCATGTTGAGCACCGTGGAAGCTCCCTATTAACCGCACGTCTACAACAACAGACAGTACCCAACAGAGTAGTGTATAGACCCTGTCCCTACCAGTGCATCTCGAGTCTGAGCTTCTTACGAGAGGAGTTGCTATGTTCGTCTGTTACAGCAAAAACAAACAACGGTCTTGTGGCACTTAAAAGACAGGTTTTTTTAATTTCACGATACACTTTCGTGCATTAAGGCCCACCTTGTCAGAAGTAGTGAGTCCTCACTAGGCTGATACATGAAGATGATGATGGAGATTCATTCTTCTCCGAGTTGACTTAAGGGTGAAGACCTATGTACAGTGCATTGCAGCAGTCAAGTCTCGATGTTACTGTGGCATGAATCCAGGTAGCCTGATCAACTGTATTGAGGTAGGGAGACATCTTTTGGGCTCGACTTTGTAGAAAGCATTTTTTGCAGCTGCCTTAAAAAGCCTTTTGGATGTTCTAAAATGCTGCATAAATGCTGAGCTGCTGTTTAGGTATTGGGCACTCCCCTGGAAGAAGAAGTTGGAAAGGGAAGTTTGCTGAATGTAGTACTTCCGATTCATGTTGCAACGTATTTGTTATTCAGGCCACATCTTGGAGCCTTATACATGCAAACCTAGTTCAGAGATCCAGATTTTCTGGGAAGGTTTTCAGAGAACTCTCACTGACTCAACCTTGGAGGCAAGTTTTAAGTACTTGAGCCACACCCTTTATCAGTCAGCAAGAAGGACCTGGGGCTAAAAGAAGTGAATCAGACATATCTGTTTCATCATAGCCAGATTTGGTAGCTTCTGAATTACAAACATTCTCAAAGTGTATCATAATGAGATATCTCAGATCAAGGTGGGGGCAAGTCTTCTACGCCTCCCAGGAGCCTGAGCTTGTTTTACTCTTTAAGGAATAAATTCTGATATCTAGGTAGGGCCTGGGGTGGAACTTAGCATGGGTTCCAAGAGAAGCTGGAGGTGGTGGTGGTAGATATGGAGGAGCCTGGCCATTCTTTGGTGTAGCTGGACTCAATTCCAGCACAAGATCTATAGTGTGGTCCATGCAGGGTTAGTGTTGTCTAATCCCATTGGCTTTGATGGATTTAGATTGGAGTAACTCTGTATGTGTTGAGCAAGATTTGGGTCCAGTAGCACCTTAAAGTCCAACTAGATTTCCAGAGTATGAGCTTTCAAGAGTCAAAGCAGGGTCAGCTCTGGTTAGTACTTGGGTGGGAGACAACCAAGGAAGTTCAGGGTCACTATGTACAGGTAGACAATAGCAAACTGCCTCCATTCATCTTTTGCTTTGAAAACTTTACGGGGTTGATGGATGGCACTTTCCACCACCACTGTTTTTACTGGAAGGAGCACATAGCAGTTTTGTTTCCTGCTCTTTGGACCCTCAGTTCAAGAGAGTGTTATTCTGGGGGACTGCTTGCCCTATTGGTGTCACAACAAAATGGCAGTACAGGTGAGGCCGAGGCCGGCAGATCTGTGGAAGTCCGATATTGGAATGTAACCAGGTGGGTAGGACTCATGTTTCTAAGGAGTCACACAGTGACCTGTGACTGACCTGAAGATGTTGGATGAGGAGTCTCTATTAGACATGGGCACGAACCGCCAAAAAACCGAACCGTGCGGTTCGTGGTTCGTGGCATTTTCACGAACCAGGAACCACGAAATCCTACGAACTGGGCGAGTTCATGAACCAGTTCATGGTTTGTTGGGTTTAAATGCCCCTTTCCAGCCACTTAGCAGCAGCAAGGAAAGGGGCATTTAAACCCCTGGATCAGCTGCTTGTCATGGAGAACCCCGACAAGCAGCCGATCATTTAAACAGGGGCTGTTTAAATGGCCGCTCCCAGCAGTGGGGAAATGGCCATTTAAACTGCAGGTGGGGCTTGGCTGGCTGGCTGGCCGGGAGTTCCCGGCCAGCCAGCCAAGCCTCACCTGCTCTTTAAATGGGCATTTCCCTGCCACTCGGAGCGGTATGGAAGTGGCTATTTAAACAGCGGGGCTTGGCTGGGCAGCCGGGAACTCCTGGCCGGTGAGCCAAGCCCCACCCACAGTTTAAATGGCCATTTCCCTGCTGTTTCAAGTGGCGGGGAAATGATCCACGGGTTTAAGTGCCCCTTTTCCTGCTGCTTTGCTGGGGCAGGGAAAGGGGCATTGCTAAAACGAACCAAACGAATCAATAGACCAGTTCATGGAAGTTCATGGAAATGAGCTTCTACGAACCACTGGTTTGCAAACCACGAACTGGGCTGGTTCATGAGTTTTTTTGGTTCTTATTTAGGTTCGTGCCCATCTCTAGTCTCTGTACATGTGTCTTTTACCTCAGGATAATCTTTTGGTCTTGATTCGTATAATCTTACCAAACTAAGAGGCTTCTTAAAGGGAGAGCGTCTTTATTAGAGTAACAACGCAAAAGCACTCTCTTACAAAAGTTAATACAATGTATTCAAAATGTTCCAAATAGTTCCAAATAGTTAAATTTTCGAATACACTTATTACAATGCATCTACATATGAACATCTAGAATATAACGTTTTTTTACAGATTTCTTACACACACATTTCCATGAAAATGATCAATCAGTCTGCTGTTACATAAATAGAACTCTGTTTTAGTCCATGAAAGTTTTAAAATGCTTCAAAAGCATTCTGATGAGCTTCAAAAAACCGTAACAGTGATGATCAATCAAAATCTGAGGTCCATATCAATTTCTATCTGCTCCAAGCAAAATTAAGTATTTCACGGTGTCATCTTTCAGCTCTCTTTCAGACCAACAAACCGCTAGCTGAAAGATGACACCGTGAAATACTTAATTTTGCTTGGAGCAGATGGAAATTGATATGGACTAAAAGAGAGTTCTATTTATGTATGACCGGACTGATTGATCATTTTCATGGAAAAGTATTTGAAAATTTAATTTAATGGAAATGTATTTGAAAATTTAACTATTTGGAACATTTTGAATACATTGTCTTAACTTTTGTAAGAGACAGAGCTTTTGCGTTGTTTTATTCATATAAAACAAGCCTTTGATTTGACAAATATGAGGATGGCATTTGGGATCTGAATTATTTGCTGCTGCCTGTAGATGGAGATAAATCTGATTTATAATATTGGACCATTTCAGAAATTGTGGTTGGGTAGAGCGCACAGTGAGTGATTCCACACACGTTGGATAATGCACTTTCAGTGCACTTTATCAATCGTTTGAGGTGGATTTTTTGTTCCGCACACAAAAAAATCCATTCCAAATGATCTATAAAGAGCATTGGAAGTGCATTATCCAACATGTGCGGAATCACTCAGTGTCTAAGACTTATGTGGAGAGCCAGTATTGTGCAGTTGCTAGATGTTGTACTACAGTCTGGAAAAATGGGGTTCACATCTCCAGGCTGCCATGGAAATTCACTGCGACACCCATGGGCTGATCAGTCTCTTAGGCATATCTACTTCACGGGGTTGTTGTGAGGCTATGGTGGAGGAAGTCCATATTACTGGGAAAAAACAGGGTATGCATTTAAAAAATAAAAAGGGATTTTGGATAAGTGGGCTAGATTTCCCCCCTCCAAAAAAACCCCAAAACAAACCATTTCCAAAACAAAATTCTATCAGTCTTCAGATCTTCCCAAGTTTTACATTAGGCATGCAAAAAGTTTTTATATGCTCTGTGCCAGTTTGTTAAAAATTAATGCCCTCTTGCAATGCTGACGGTGTCATGTCCTCATGTTCCATAAAACAACCATTGATTTAAGAAAAAGCAAAACAAGATGTTCCCAGAGACAAAATTAAAGCATAAGGAATGTGTGTGTAGGGGCAGGGAGTTGTCTTGGATGGTGTTTCACAATGTTTTAAAATCCTTAGACTTCCTAGAATGGGTTAAAATTAATTAATAAGGCCTGACAGTGCACTCTAGTTCCCTTGTGACCAGTTACATTCGTTCAGATGAAGAGGACTTAAAGGGTTGAGAGAGAATTTTAAAAAAGGGGATGTTGAGATTTTGTATACTTGAGCCTGAGCTAGCCTGATGGTTCTCGGCATGCACACCAACCTCGATAGACTGCATCATAGAGGCCTAAGAACAAAGGCACTCCATGGTTGCTGTTGCAGTGTGCTGTCATTGCACCTCCTCTCTTCTTTCTTGATGCATGCTACGGCTCACAGCCCCCTCCCCTGCCAGCTGCGAGGCAGAATATAAGCCCCCTTCACTTCAGCCAGGAAGAGGGGAGTGAGCAGTAGGATGCAGTGAGAAACATGGTGCATGGCAGCGGCAACAGCTCCCACGAGCCTAATTATTAAAAGGTGGCAGGTTTCTGGTTTGGACACTGGTATGAAAACACATGCCTACATCCAATATTTTCTTCCTCCACTGGTATGGTACCTATCTGCTTTCCAACTCCTTGCATTTTTGAACAGATATCAGAATTTGGAGTTCTATATACAGCCCTGAACCTTCATAGCTTAAGGTCAGCTGACTCCCATGTGAACCTACCTGATCATTACAATTGTCTTCAGAGGGCCTGCCTCAGGCACCCCTCGCCATCTGAGGGTAGTTGGGTAGCAACCTGAGAAAGGGCCTTTTTGGTCATGGCACCAAAATTAGGGAATTCCCTCCCCAGGGAGATTCAGCTATCTCTATCGATCACAGGGGGTAAAGACTTTTCTTTCAGCAAGGCATACATTTACTGGCCCTATTATATTT
Source organism: Eublepharis macularius (assembly GCF_028583425.1). Lineage (NCBI taxonomy): Eukaryota > Metazoa > Chordata > Lepidosauria > Squamata > Eublepharidae > Eublepharis > Eublepharis macularius. The sequence continues at coordinate 173,642,813 of NC_072792.1, forward strand.
AATTGCCCGTTTTATACGTATGTACTGTTTTAAAAAGTTGAGTTTTTAAATCTCTTTTAATTGTTCACCACCTTAAGGGCCCTCATTGTGCAGAAAGAATGGTTTTAAATAAGTAAATATACTCTCTGTATGAGAGACAGTGGTGCACATGTGTTTCTTTGGCCCGCGACCTCTACGGTCCTTGATACTGTCTAGGTTAGCAGTTTGTACCTTTCTCCTCTGCAGGAAAATGTAATTTCCTTTGCCATTCTTCCCCCCAGGCATTTACCTGAAAAAGTTAAAGATGACAACCAGATAAAGAACATGAGCGGGCAGTGGTTTTATGAAACCAAGTCCAAGAGGCACAGAGATAAAATACATGGCGCGGACATCATTCGAGCATCTATGAGGAGGAAGCCTTTGACAGCAGGTATGTGCAGGGAAACTTCTCTGGTGGCAGGCACCCTTGTGTGTGTTGACTCAAGGGAGAGATGCTTTGTTCTGTGCAATCAAGAAGACACAGCATTTAGTTACAAAACCAAGGTCTGTTAATTGTACTTCTTGAGAAACTCAATAATACAGTGGATTCCTGAAGTACAGCTGTGTTAGTCATCTCTCTCAACAAAGAGTCTTGGGGCGACTTTAAAAGGCTGGTTGTTGTGACCCAAGTTTTTATGAGGTACAGCCAGGGGTCATTCCGTAGAAAAAGAGCTGCAGGGACTCATTAGCATAACTCATTAGCATATGCCATGCCCCTTGACCAGGCCAAAATGGCTGCTGCTGTTTTTGAGATACAACTTTTTCTGCAGGTATGGTTTTTATATTTACTTTTTAAGGAACTTAATATGCTGCGATGTATTGTCGATTGGTGTTTAGGATTTGGGGATTAGTTGTATTTCTGACATGCTGTAAGCAACCTTGGTACATATTTGCAGATCGCTTAAATACTTTGAATAAGACTGCCTTCATGATGTGTGTGTGTGTGTGTAATATATTTGCACAGGTACAAGCAGACATTTGGGAGGAAAGAGAAGTTAATATGCAGTGCAACCAGAACATCAAGTGTTTAAAAGACAGAAGTTATGTTATTATTTACTTAGCCAGCAAACAAATTGTGGAATTTACCATCAGTCGCTGTAATAATGGCCACAAGCAGAGATGGCTTTGAACAGATTCATGGACGAGAGGCCATCAATTGCTAACCAGCCATGATAAATAAATTTATCTTTTAATTTATTTCATTTATATCCTGCCGTTCTCCCCTATGGGGACCCAAAGTGGCTTACATCAGTCTTCTCTCCTCCATTTTATCCTCACAATGACCCTGTGAGGTAGGTGTGACAATTAGCGCCTAGAGGTCTCCTGTTTTGTTGTATATTGTGACTATGTGGCTTAGATTGTCACGGATTTTATTTATGGTGCAGCCTTGATATGATTGGGGGAGGGGGGAGATAAGAAGGGAGAACCTCTGAGGTAAACTGCCTCTTTAGACTTTAGAGAGCCAGTTTGGTGTAGTGGTTATGAGCACGGGACTCTAATCTGGAGAGCCAGGTTTGATTCCCTATTCCTCCACTTGAAGCCAGCTGGGTGACCTTGGGGTAGTCACAGCTCTCTGGAGCTCTCTCAGCCCCACTCACCTCACAGGGTGATTATTGTGGGGATAATAATAACTCACTTTGTAAACTGCTCTGAGTGGGCATTAAGTAGTCCTGAAGGGCGGTATATAAATCGAATGTTGTTGTTATTCATGTTATTATATTGTTGTTGTCTCCTGCACTGTGGCCTATCCTTTCTTTCTGGGCACCCAAACCACAATATCCATTAAAAAGGGAGCACAAGCTTTTATATACTAGATTGTAGTGTGTAGCTTTGTGTACCGTAATCGATTTGTAGTTGTGATGCTTATAATGTGGTACAAGATAGTGAGGTCAGGAGATCAGAAACCCCTTTTTCCCTACCGCTGTTTTGACTGGATAGGAGGCTCTCATTTTTAAGAGAACCACTAAAGATTTATTTATAGGAACTAAGTTATAGAAGCAGTTAAAGATATAGTGTGGGATGAACAATAAGCACAAATGTACAACTGGCTCGCAACTTCCTCCACAGAGCTTATGCTTTTCTCCACTGGGAGATTACTAGTTGAACTTGAGGCTAAGATCTCACATGTAAAAGCTGAGGAGAGAAAATAATCTATCATCTTTCTGTTCTCCGCCCTCCGCTCTCCCTCCCTCTTCCATTCCTCCATCTTCTATGTCTGTTGTAATGAATGAACAAAATTGTCCTTCAGCATTTTAAATCTTGAATGTGCAGAATGTGGTACTAGAAGGGTAGTGATTTAACTTTAGGCTTTAGTCAGTTGCCTAGTTTTGGGATTCTTCATCTTCAGAATAGATCCAGAGGAGTTTGCCATGTTAGTCTGTAGTCACAAAATAGTAAAGAGTCCAGTAGCACCTTTAAGACTAACCAACTTTATTGTAGCATAAGCTTTTGAGAAGCACGGTTCTGTTCATCAGATGCATCTGTGGTTCTCAAAAGCATATAAACTAACAATAAAGTTGGTTAGTCTTAAAGGTGCTACTGGACTCTTTACCATCTTTAGATTGAATTCTGTGGTTGCTTCCATTGCTAGTGACTCTTTGATGCATAGTTTTAAGTGCACCTGGATAAAATTTAAGATTTTTTTTCTCTGTTTCCTGTCTGTTCACATAATATTTTAGTGGAGCTGAATCAGAATAAGTCAGGCAAAAAAAAGAACAGTTGGGTGAACAACGTCAATAAAGAAGTCTTCATGCCCCCGGAGCTGTTTGGCGCCATAGATGACACAGAAGGGGAATTGAAATCTAATCCAAGGTTAGACACTCAGACATGCTTTTGATTATGTGTATATAAATCTGTTCATCCGATAAACCAGTTCAGAAAATTAATGTCTGCTGTGACATTCAGCATTGTGATGAATACATTTTTACCTGTTTTTATTTTAAATCTAATCTCTGTCTCTGGGTGCCCTCAGGCTACCAGGCATTCTGCTATTCTAGGAGGTCTCTTGCTTTGCAAGACCTGTTGCCTACTGTCACTCTTAAGTGGTGGCGGGAGAAAAAATAAATAGCAGCATTCCTATGGCCACTTCCCAGTACAACCTGGCCTTACTATAAAGTTTCCAGAAATTTCTAGAGCTACCCTTTGTTGCTTCTGGGTTGTACCTGGAAGTGATGTCACATACATGTCACCTTGTCCCCGCCCCCTGGTCCTCCTGCCAGTTGCCAGACTGAGCAACCCTACCTAGTCCCAAGGGTGAAGTGCAAGCTTTTGAAACCATTATGTTGCCTTTCCAAGAGTGAATGAGGCTGGAAGTAGATGTAAAATATTAAGATTTGTGAAGGTGATTTTGATGATTCTGTTGCTGCTCACAGCACAAACTTTTCCCCCCAGCCCACTGTGGGCTATGTTCAGCCTGGATTCTGCTGAAAACCCATTTAAATGGGGGGAAATCTGATTCCTATTCGCAGCAAGGGAAACAAAAGCCTGTATGCAGATGCCTATTGGCCAGCGTCCACAACATCACTGAAGACATTTGGGTGTGGAAGTATTAACAAACTGAATGGCCCAAAACAATGTTGTTATAGGAGTGATGATGCTAGCATCGTTGTGTGGAAACCAGCATTCATCAATGTCACAGCAGCAGAGATGGGCATGAAACGAACCACGGAACAAAATTCCATACGGAATTGCTGGTTCGTTTGCATCGAAACACGCGTTCCATGGGAACGCATGTTTATGGAACAAACTAATTTTTCCAGCCGTTCTGTGGCCGGTTCGGAGTTTCACAGACCCCATGCCAGTTTCAGCCCATCGGCTCAACCCAGCACGGGGTCTGTGAAATGACAGCCTCACGAACCATGAACCACAAACCAGGAAAAGGTCAGAAGTTTGTGATTCGTGGAATGCTATGAAACATGAATCATGTGGTTGGTTTTTGGTTTTTTTTGGTTCGTGCCCATGTCTACATAGCAGCATTCTTGTATGGAGATGAGTATCTGGCTTAATGATGGTTTTAATACCACACTTGAACATTTTTAATGTATTTATTTAATGAGCAGATGTTAGCTCTAGCATATTTTTTTCACCCATCACACCTATTAGATATTACCTTATATCTGTGTTGTAATCCAGTGTGCATATGTGAGAATCGCCTTTGTTTAAAGTATGGGAGGGGTTGTGTCCTTTTCAGGAACTACAGTGTTTTTTTTAAAGGAGTATTTATCTTGCTGTGTGGGTAGAGATAAAACATAATAAATTAGAGAACTGATTAGGTGTGCCAAACAAACAAGATGTATATAGGAAGCCGCATTTTAAAAAAGGGTTTTGTGAGATTTGTTGTTCATAGTTATTCAACACCAGGCCTCCTTAAGTCCCTTCTTCCAGGTAGAGTTTCTGTATTGGCACAGCTGCTTTTTACATAGGCACACTTCAGATGGTAGTTTTGCAGCTGTGCCTGCCTCTGTTTGGTTGGGATTCTACTGTACTCTGTCCGCCCAAAGATATTCCAGCCCCATTTAGAATCTGGTACAGTAGTCAGGCTTGTAGATGGTTGTTGGACTTCTATCATTATTTAATTAAAGGTTTGTGCCACTTCTCCAGGGAACCTGCCTGAGGTGGTTTACAAAATAAAACATAATAAAAACAAGACATGAATAGTTATTAACTAGAAGAAACCCTTCCACAGCATAAAAACATAAACTACTGACAGCTTAAAATAATGTTTTGTCAAAGGCTTTCATGGCCGGAGAACGATGGTTGTTGTGGATTTTCTGGGGTGTGTAGCCGTGGTCTTGGCATTGTAGTTCCTGACGTTTCGCCAGCAGCTGTGACTGGCATCTTCTTTTGCATATGGATTGGTGCTTGATATGCTAATCTTCTTTGCAGGGCTATTGTAGGATGTAGAGTATTTTGTTAGCCTGGTGTTTTTCAGGACTGGAAACCAGTCTTTTAGTGCTACACCTCTGAAGATGCCAGTCACAGCTGCTGGCGAAACCTCAGGAACTACAATGCAAAGATCACGGCTATACAGCCCGGAAAATCCACAACAGCCAGCTTAAAATAAGTTTCTAGACTAAAACGGTGTGTGTGTGTGTGTGTGTGTGTGTGTGTGTGTGTGTGTGTTTATTTATTTATTTATTTATTTATTTATTTATTAAAAAACGTAATTAAAAGCCTAGGAAAACAGAAATGTTTTGGCCTATTGCTTGCAAGAGTGCAGCATAGGCAGCAAGCGAAACTCAAGGGGAAGGGCATTCCGTCAGCGAGGTGCCAACACTGAAGAATCCCTGTCTCTGATTGCTAGCCATCTTATCTTTGAAGGGAGGGGCACAGAGAACAGGGCTTCCACCAGATATTAACCGGTGGGCTGGACAGTATGGTTGCAGGGGGTCCTTCAATAGGGCTGCCAGTCCTCTTGTGGGGGCATCCCCTCTCCCGGCCTCTGCCCACTCTGCCACTCACCTGGCTGGCAGGGGGGAAAGGCCCAAGGAACGGGCCAAGGAGGCAAGAATCCTCCCAGTTCAGCGCTTAATGAGTGTGCTCCCGACGAGCATGATGACATGACTTCATCACATGTGGTGGGAGCGCGCGCGAGAAGATCCCCCAAGTAAGTGCCAGCTCCCCCTTCCTACTAGGGAGATTAAGGGGCCTGGCAACTCTATCCTTCAAATACCCTGGCCCCGAGCCATTTAGGCATTTAAAAGTAAAAATCAGCAATCTGAATTGTGTCCAGAAACAAATGGGCAGTGGTTTCCAGGTTAATACCCTTACTGTTGCATCCGGTGCAGTTGACAAAATGCACTTCTAGCTGCAGGTGTTGCCCATCTGAAAGCGTGGCAGGACCACCACCAAGTGGCCCACCACTGATGCGCAAATTGTTCCCTTTAGAAACGCTCAGAGAGCCTCTCCTTGTGGCTTGGGATTGCTGTCATGCTTAGTTCCCATCTCTGCAGCCAGCAAGGTCTGAGTTGAATCCAAGAATTAATTTCTGCTAAGTGACGAGCCTTCCTCCGAGAGAGGGAAGGAGCAAGTCCTTGGATCCCACCCATTTATTTGTTTGTTTGTTTGTTTGTTTTCTATTGGGTTCTCTGAATTCCAAGCTTTCGTTTTAAAAAAAAACACCCTAAGCCTCTAGCCCTTTTTGTTGCAGATATAGAAGGGGGAAAGCATATCTCAAAAACTCAAGAGGCTGTAGACATTTTTTTAAAGCTGGGAATTCAAAGAACCTGATTTATAGCTAGTTCTAATGTTATAACAATATTTGATTGCTGGCTTAAAAAGCCCAGGTTGCTGGGAGGGGAGGGTGCTGCTACCGGAGAACTGAGGCAGGGAAACTATAGGAGACTCTGCCATCTGGAAACCCCATTGCTCTGTGCTGTATTGGAATCCCTCTGAGCAATACAAGTCAACAACAACACACAAACCTGTCCTCTTGTGGAAAACACCCTTATGGTCCTTGGTTTTGGATCTAAACTTTTGCAAATGTTTTGCTAGCAGAAGAGGAGGGGCAATTTCTGCTCATTCACCATTTCCTACTGCAGACTGCCCTCCTTTAATTCCTCATGGTCCTCACTCCCCCACAAGATTAAAATTTCATGGAGATCAGTGGTCTGTTGTGGTAGGGGGGGCAGGAAGGTTCTGTTCAGCTGATCGATCCAATCAATCAATCAATCAATCAATCAATCAATCAATCAATCAATCGATCAGTAGTTTATTAATATGGTCAAGGACCAGCACAGAATATCCAGAAGTGTTCCTTCGGATAAAGCACGTAAAATTGCAACACATAAAACAATTTATACATACTTTTCACATAAAATTATTTGGGAATAAATAATATTTGTTCAAAGTCTATTATACTTCGTACTATTTCCTTATGGATTTTACAAGCTGCGACAAGGAATCTCGCACAGGGAGCCGTAATCAGTGGATTGGCACCTAAAAGGAGTTTCTTGATAAGTTCTGAGTCAGAACAACCCGAAAACCTACCCTAGCAAAAGCATCTTTTGTTACAGGTTGATCCAACTCCTTATGTACAAGAGGCTAGTTGCATGTTTGAACAGAGGAGGCCTTGGTTTGACTCTCTGTTCACTCAGGATATTCACTGGGAGACCTTGGGCCTGTTCCTCTCTTTTGGTCAAACCTACTTCACAGGGTAGTTGTTGAGAATGACCTGGGAGCAGTAGAGTACCGGGTACGTGCCCTTGAGCTCCTTGAAGCAAAACTGGGATACTAAAGTGATAGTCCCTTTTCTTAGGGTGGCCCGTCTCACAAAAATACAGATATCTAGAGTTAACACGCAGCAAAGTTCTCTTTGTGTAGCCAGTTCAGCGGTGTGACATAAACATACCTGAAGTAACTTGCTTGGGGTTTATTTATTTATTTATTTTCTTGCCTTACTCCAGTGGGATCCAAAACGGCTTACATTCTCCTGTCCTCCATTTTTTATCCTTGCAACAACCCTCTGAGGTAGGGTAGCCACGTGGTCTGTAGTAGAAGAGCAAAATTTGGATCTGACTAGATTTCTAGGGTATGAGCTTTCGAGAGTCAAAGCTCTTTCTGAGAGAGTGTACTGGCCCAAGGCCATCCAGCGAGCTTCCATGGCAGAGAGAGGATTCGAAGCTCTTCCTCCCAGATCCCAGTCTAACACTCTAACCACTACATCACACTGGTTCTCACACTGGTTTTGTTGTTTTTTTACAGCCCTGCAGTGTTTAACACAGATTCTAGCTCTTTAGCCGCTCCCCAAGAAGACACAAAGACGGCAGCTGCATCACCATCAAAGGTGGGTCTGTTGTCCTAGGAAAGTCAATGGCTTATTTTAACCTTGAATGGAAGAAGAGATTACATTTTTATGCGCATAGTCATGTGTAGCCAGTATCAATGGGTTCATCAAAGCATATGTTTTAAAGGAAAACAAGGGGCTGATAAGGCTTTTCTTCTCACAAGGCAAATCAAACGAAGCTGTAGGCAAACCTAGCTGAAAGGAGGGGCGGGGGAAGGGCATGGTGTACATTTTCAGAGGAGAATTATCATAAGCACGATAAATAAAAACGAGTCTTCTTGATTCCCACCCAACGGACACACCCCTGTAACTATCGCCTTCAGCTTCACATTTGTATTGTTAGCCAATACAGAGGTTTGAGGGAGCATGTTTGATGAGATGACATGTATGTGTTATATTTTTGAAGGGCATTTGTAGATCTCCAGGTGAAATAAAATAATTCAATTAAAAGAGTGTCTCAAGTCAGCTTTGTGGATAAAAAGCAGCATGGAGCCATTTTTTAAAACAATCACATCATAAAACAATCAAAAGAGTGAGGAGGGATATTTATTTATTTATTTGCCATATTTCCATGCAAATAAAAAAATCTTCATCTGGTACCTAAACTTCTAGAGGAGACAGCAGGCATGGAGGGTAGCTAGACCTGCCTTTTAAGACAGCATAGAAACTCCAACTGGTACAGAATACTGTAGCTCAATTTATTGTTGGGAGCTAGGCAGTGCTGAGAAAATTTCACTTACCTATTTTGCACGTCCTTCATTGCTTTCTAGTTAGTTTCTGGTTTCTGTTTAAAGTTCTGACTATCACCTGCAATGCCATTAATGGCTATGGACCGCATACCTGTGGGACTTGCCCCCAATATGCTAAGCTCAATGACTCCCCCTGCCCGAACATTTTGTGTTGCAGTCCTTGCCTAGTGGAATGGCCTGTCTGAGGAGGTTGGGAAGGCCCCCGCCCCAGTGTTGCTTCACAGAATGTGTAAAACTTTTTAGGAGCACATTTCCATGAAAAAGATGTTGTAGGTTTTAATGCCCATTGGAAGTTTCTAAATAGCTTTTATCGTTGGCTCTTAATTTTTGTAATCTACCTTTTTGGTAGGAATGGCAAACGATAAGTGAAGATGAGTGAATAAGAATAGAACCGTTCTTCTCTGTTGGCTGACCTTGATGATCCAGGCTAGCCCCATCTTGTCAGCGCTTGGAAGCCAAATGGGGACAGTCCTGGTTTGTACCATCACTCTACACGTTACTTCTTTTACGAGTTTTCCACAGAACCAACCTGTGCTCCTTGCAGCCACACATCACCTCGGGAACTGGAATCTATAAAAAAATGGGTGTATAAATGGGCTCAGAAAGCTGCCTCTGAGGGAAGGAGAGCTGCCTTTCTCCCAAGCTTTTATCCCCATGCAAAAACATTGCTGAGGGGAAACTTTTTCCCATTTCTGCTGCTCCATGTGGAGGTATTTTGCTCATGTGCCATTCCTACCAAAAAGGTGGGTTACAAAATTAAGAGCCAGTGATAAAAGTCTCCAAGGACATCCAGGGTCACTATGCAGAGGTAGGCAAGGCAAACCACCTCTGTTTGCCTCTTGCCTTGACAACCCTATGGGGTCACCATAAGTTGGCTGTGATTTGACATCACTTTCCTCCACAACCACTTCTACTGGCTGTAAGTTGCAAACGGTGAGAAAGGGCTGCTTAAAATACTGAATGCTTCCTCCCCCCAATTTGTAGATCCTGCTTTGGGAAGGACATATGTTCCCCATTAAGCATCACTAATCTAGGAGCAAAGTGAGATAAAAATACTCTAAATGGACGTCCATTTTTGTGTATGTATAGGAACACTGCAGTTAAAACGGAATGCAGATACAGAGGGCTAGAATGGTGAAAAGGGTGCAAGATAAATGCAGAAAGCTTAATGTGACAGAGCTTTCTAGTAATGTTACCTTTAAGGTATTTCCACATTCATGAGTTATAGCTATTGGGCAAAGCAGGGGCTTTTGTTTGATCAGATAAGGGGTCACCTCATGCATACCTTTTTTTGAAAACTGCCATGGCAGGAGAGAACAACAGAGTACAAACAGCTTTGGCCATGGTCAAACTGGAATGACAGCCCTGACTCCATAGGCTGGAAGTACTGGTTAGACTGGAGGGTTTGAGTCTGGGTCCCAGACGCACCCCAGTATTTAGTAAAAGGAAAGGCCTCGCTGGTATGCTGGTATTTTCTCCATCATGTTTAATATCTGCTGAGCTCTTGAGCACACCCACTTTCTTTGGGATCTAGTTTTCTTTCTCGGTAAAGGGTGGGGTGGGATGCTTTCTTTCACGTTTTTAAAAAGCAGTGGACGTGTGTTCTTTTTCAAATCTTGGAGGAAGTGCTTCAGGGCTGGTCCCTTTGACCATTGTCAAGTTACCTTGCTTGTTAATAATAAAAGTATTTCCTAGGAATGAGGTTTCTAGAGAGGAGAATATTCCCGATTCCTACCCTATATTTTTTCCAAACGGTCTCTCTGTGGAAGTTTTGCCTATTTGTTAACCTAGTCAGATACTTACAGCTGTACCTTATTTTTGCCTCAACAAATATGACTCGAGACTTCGTATCTTATGGGAATGGCTGTGGCTCAGTTGTTAAGAGTGCTGCCGGGATAGCTGCCCCAAACCTCTTAATTCTGGGTGCTGAACACAGCCACTCCAGCAGTCAGGCAGGTGGGACGTACCCCTATTTATTTTGTGAGACTGAAAGCTTTACCCAAGGCCTCAGCTTTTCAGTTTATGGGTTCGTTCTGGGGTGTACTCATGCCCAAGTCATGAATTCCAGACTCAACTTAAGTAAAATTATATTTATTAGCTTTAAGGAGTGTTGCAAAGCATAAAGCACACACATGCAGGCAACAGACATAAGACAAGAAAGCCTTGCTGTTGCTATTTAAAAATCTACCTATCTAAAACTGAAGAACTTGCTACCTTAAGCATCTCTGGTTGGCATCTATTTGTTGTTCATCTTACTCATCTGGTAGAATGCGTGCCCTCTCCATGCCTGGTTGGTCTGGCATGGGGACATGCCAAGGCGGTGAGAATAGTGAAGGATTTTTGGGGGTGAGCTGAGAAGCCATCTTTTCTCGACCTCAGTGTATCACCCGGCACTCAGAACCAATCAGGGCCAAGATGTTAATTAACGTTACGGCTGTGAGAACATCTAGGGAGGACAGATAGAGCCTGTCTGAGAACAAATCACTGCCCAACTCAGAGACTGCTCTGCAGATGTTGTTGATTAGCTTGGCCAGCACATTTTAGAGTTAGGCCAGAGCCTGAAGACACTTAATAGTACTGAAATAAAGTCCAGCCACCCTTATCCTGGCTTTAACTGGCAACTTCCTTACAAGTGCATGCAAAAGAATTCAGGTGTAGTCTCTGGCATCCTCCAATAAAAAGCCCAGGAAGCAAGTACTGGGAGGGACTTTTCTCTGCCTGAGATCTTGGCGAGCCAGTGCGAGTTGAAGTAATACACAATACTGAGTTAACTGGAACGATGATTGGACTCTGTATAAAGCAATTGTGGCTGCTTCCATATGGTGTTATTCCCCTGAATGGGCAGCAGTAAGCACCTGCTTTTACCAGGAATGTCCACAAGATGTCGCGTTCTTTCTGAACACGTTTGCCTCCCTTGACTATCTCCTCTATGGGCCAAGCTACAAGTGACGAATGACACAGGTTGGACACTTGTCAGCTTCCCTCAAGTTTTGATGGGAAATGTAGGCGTCCTGGTCTTGCAGCTTGGCTCTCCGACTGCTGTCCAGTGGACTTTTCAACTGTCACTTGTCCAACATTCCGCCAAGCTGCCTACATTTCCCACCCAAACTTGAGGGAAGCTCACAAGTGTCCAACCATTTGTCACGTGTAGTTTGGCCCTGAGCTGGCTCAAAGGAGGAAATGTGAGGTGGCTGTGAGCAGATGATCCACGTAGTCATTGTGCCTGCAGTCTGTCCCAAGAGGCTTTGGAGCTAAGTTCTACATCCATCCTTTTTAGCCCTTTAATGGCTTTCACAGCTGAGCCACAGTTCAACTTTGCAGCGTAGCTCATGTGGGAGAGAGGAAAGAGGGATTACTAGGCCACAAGCAGGTTGATGTGATTGGTTTCATGCTGGCACTTCTGCTCCAACATGAGGGCGGGGAAGGGAAAGGATGAGGGCAACGGCACCTATGAGCACAACAAGGACGAAGTGTGTGGACGACACCATCTTTTGTTAAATTCATCTTTCTTTTCTGGGTTCCGTTAAGCTTATTCACTTGTATAATGCTCATCTCTAACAGCCCTTTTATTTTATTTAACCCCCCCCCTTTAACTGCCCTTTTATTTTGTTTAGGGTTTTTTTTACTTTATGTAAGGGTCTTCCTATGCACGCAGCTTTTCTTCCTTTCTGTGCTCTTTCCTAACACTGTAACATTAAGTATAAACTTACGCAAATACTTCATTTTTCTTCCAGGAAAGGAAAAATCCATTCAACAGTTCAAACTCATCAGAAGATGATGCAAAAAGTAAACACCCTGAACATGGGACGTCTTGTTCATCAGAGGCATCAAAGAAGGGTGAATACTTTAAAAATCCGTATTGCGTCTGCACAGATAATGAAAATATGAGCAAGCAGGGCAAGCCATCGTTTGCATTTTTTGATTTGTCCATGTTGAAGACTCTTTGTTCTCAAGAAGTTTCCCAGGAATGTTGTATAGCATTTTTGCATTTCTGATGAGCGTGCCAATGGAAGTAAATCAAAGTCATACACAACAAATTCCAGGAAAACCAGAAAAATGTATTTAACACATTAGTTATGCATCACTATCTTACAGCGCCATGTTGTAATAATTCAGTACAAGATAGTTTGAGCCTGTACTGGAGAAGTTGTGGCTCAGTTGCAGAATGTCATTGTAAAGATCAGAGGGAGCCCTTTTTGGCTTGGAATTGTGACATGGGGGGTGCCTGCCGCCCCCCACTTTTTTGAGAAGCTGAGATGACTCCTGGCGGGAAATTATGTATATAACTTTGGAGCAGCATGTGGAGTATTCCGAATTTCCAAGTACATCCTGCTCCCAACTTAATGTGAGTAACATCTTGTGTACGTGTGTGCATCAGCTTCTGAAAACAGCGGCGTGGTGGAGAACACGTTCTTCCTTCATGCTACACTTCTAAGCCAAAAAGGGCATCCTCTAATCTTTAAAATGACATTCCCTGCAGCTGCTGTGTGACTGCAGGGAACACGAGTGGGATGAGGGGAACCCAGACGCAGCTTGCCCCCCAAAACATGTCTAGTTTGGCCCTAACTGAAGCATGCCTAGCTTATCACTCCTTCGTAATGAAACATTAAAACTTGCTTTTGTGTTGCCTACCTTGCTTGAATTTGCAACTTTCCTTGGTCCGAGGCTCTGTGTACACATACAGCAGAATGAGTGGGGTGGTATGGTCTAAGATATTAGATCGGGCTGCATCACTGTAGAATGTGAGTACGGGGAAAACCACATCTTCTTGATGTGTTTTTTACTGGCAGGGTTTAATTTAAATGCACAGGGGCACTGATTTTTTTTAAAACTGCCTTCCCCTGCTTGCAGTATAAAGTTTTATTAATCTGCTGCATGTGTTCCCAAGCTTAAGTTGAAGCCTCGAGAGCAGTCTTGTCTCATTACATTAAGTCCTAATCTTAACAAGAATACTGAAGTAATTCCATTTCCAAAGCAAACAATAATGCTTTTTCTTAGGTGCCTTTTGCAACTAAAAAAACCCCTATTATGTAGCCTGTTTTTACCCTGTGTGTGTGTGCATGTGTGTGTGTTATCTTGCAGATATCATTTTGTCTTCAACAGAAAACCAATCCGAGGGAAACATAACAAACAGCCGGCTAGAGGAGCCGCAGAGTGCTTCTCTAGAGCCGAATGAGCCACCGAGACAGGCAGGGAAACCACCTGTACCGAAAGCTAGGAGGAACGTCCACAAGACGTCTGATGTCAGCGTGAACAGTGAAGATTCTTTCCCCAAAGTGCCTAGAAGGATCAAGCAGAGCAATGGCCAAGGAACGCCGCCGAGGGGCATCTTGAAACGCAACTCGAGTTCGAGTTCCACTGATTCTGAAGTGCTCCGCCTTAACCAAATAGTAGACTCCTCCCATAAAAACGGACTACCCACTTCGACGATCCGTGAAGGCATCGCGGAGAAGAACGGCCCTCCTGGAAGGGAACCGGACGGATTTTCTCAGAACTCTCTGGACAAATTAAAGCAAGTTAGATTTTCTTCCAGCGTAAGTAGGAAAGAACGTCCAGCCAGCCTTGAGTTGCACGAAGGGAAGGAATCGGGAGAATTCAGCTTGTTAGACTCGGACTACGTGAAGACCAGTGATGACCAAGCGTCTGGGTTAGACATATGTCAGAATGAGCAGACCCCTCCAGTCAAGCCTTTGGCCTTCCATTCTACAGATTTAAATGGCCACACTGAAGACGAGGCTGCGTCAAAAGGACCTGCGGATCCGTGTTCTTACAACACTAATGGGTCCGGGTTACCATCCGATGTGTTGCAGCCCCAGAAGAGTCCCCCTGCTGAATGTAGAACTTCCAGTGAGACCTTCCCAAAGGACATGAAAGAGCCAAGTGCTGATGAGATGAAACCTGAAATCAAAACTGGACAGCGGAGCTCTGAGCCAGACGTCTCGCAAAGCTCCACTGGTAAGCTATATAGCCCTGCAATGACTGAAGTCGTACAAGGCCAGAAATACCACTTTCTACTAACCTTCTGTTTAGAAAATTGCTTCTGCTTTAGTTGCAAGCATCTTCCATTTGTCCCCCCGAATGCTATTTGCTTCTCTTTCTACCTCTTCCCCATTTTCCTCTTTGCACAGACATTGACCATTTTGTGATTCAGGATGTAGCCTGTTGGGTTCTTAATGTGGCAGATGATTATGTGAGATAACGCTTTCAACGAGCGGGTTGCTACCAATGCAGGCCTGTGCGCAGTTACGACAGTCTAAGCCCCATTGATTTCAGTAGGTCTAGACTGGGCATAACCCTGGAAAAACTATACTGTAAATCTTGACTTGAGCGAAATGCGAGAATTCGTACAACTGGTGAGTAACCATTCTTGTAACAGAATCAGAAACGTGCTAATTTTGTAGTATGGGAGGGCTGGACAAGACTCTTCCAGAGCTGCTTTGGCCTGATCCGTGTCCTTTGTTTTAGAGTCCCGATACAAAACAGCATAGGATGTGACATCAGGTTGGTCTCTCTCCTCTGCCTTACATAACTGGCTGGCAGAAGCTGGGGCAAGTGTTGTGTGACGATGTCAAGTTGCATATCATTCATATTTGACATTTCAAGGCAAAAATTTGCAGGGTGTCATAGGGCAGAAGAAGGTCTACAGCTCTTGCGATGTCTGCTGTGACCCTCCGGCTGCCTTCAGATGTCACAGATAAGTGTGGTTTATTGAACCAGCTGGGGTTAATCCAGCAGGTTATCAAAAGCAACCAGAGTCTGGTAATCTGCTGCTAGTGACAGCCAACTGCAACAGAAGCAGCAGGCCGTCTTTTGCTGCTCTGCGCCTTGGAAAGTGGTATTACTGAACAAGTTAGATTTAAACTAGGATTCCTGTATCCAGGCGTTAGTTTTTCCTTTATACCCATAGCTAGATTCATGCAAAGAAGTAGCCACAAAATTCTTCTCCGGAACCTTGAGAATAATGAGAGGGAATGTCCCAGGCATGCATGCTGCAAACATGCCAAAGATGGCCGGTAGGGACAGCTCCAAAACACACAACACCGTTCTCCTGTTGTATCACAGCTATACAACTTGTGGCCCTTTGGGTCACGAGGACAAGCTTTCCAGCCGAGGATTATGGCCTGCTGGGTGCTGGACAGAGCAGTCAACAAGGAGTTTTTTATCAAGGCCCTGGAGTCAGCTGGTAGTCTTTGCTCAGCCTGGTAGGTCACAAATTGAATTGGCCGCACATTTGAGCATGCTTAAGCGCTTGTGTATGGGGGGAAATAACACATGAAGCCTCCTTAAGGGAGAACTTCCTTGGCATCCCTTCTCCAGTTTCTCAGACATCCCCCTTTAATTCCCCTCTAATTATAGCTTTAGTCCTGTTTATCTCACCCTTTCTCTAAGGAGCTGTACCCAGAGTTCACATTACCTCTATTTCATGCTCATAACAGTCCTGAAATTAGATGAGGCCGAGAGAGAGAAAGCAGTCCGAAGTCACCAGTGAGTTTCAAGGTTGATTGGGGATTTGAACCATGGTCTCTCCAATCCTGTGCCCTGACCTGGATAGCCCAGGTGAACCTGATCTCGTCGGATCTCAAAAGCTAAGCAGGGTTGGCCTTGGTTAGTAATTGAATGGGAGACCAACAAAGACCAGGGTTGCAGAGGCAGGCAATGGCAAATCACCTCTGTTAGTGAGTGATTCCACACGCGTTGGATAATGCACGTCCAATCCTCTTTATAGATCATTTGGAACGGATTTTTTTGTGTGCGGAACAAAAAATCCTCCTCAAACGATTGATAAAGTGCATTGAAAGTGCATTATCCAATGTGTGCGGAATCAGTCTCTTGCCATGAAAACCCCACCAGGGGTTGCCATAAATCAACTATGACTTGAGAGCAGGATTTCATTTTTCTCTCTGGTCTGTATGTGCCGTCAATTTGCAACCAACTTATGAAGACCCCCCCAACAAGGGGCTTCCAAGGCAAATGAGAAGCAAAGGTGGTTTACCGTTGCCATGCTCTGCAGAGTCTTCCTTGGTGGTTGCCCATCGCAGTACTGACCCGGCTTAGCTTCTGAGATCTGACACGTTCGGGCTGGCTTCCCTCCCAACTTTTTACACCACACTAATTTTATAGCGAAACATCCCAGGCCAATGCAGGATGATAGTTAAAGAGTCAGACAAGGAATTGAATCCTAGGATTCAAATCCCTACACTGTCCTGTAGCTCTATGGGTCACTTTGGGCCGGTCACTCTTTCTCAACCTAATCTACCTTGCAGAGCTGTTGTGAAAGAACAGTAGAGAAAGAAGAACCATATATGCTGCACTACAAGGATGGGATAAAAAGGGACTGGATAGGTATGTGATGGGAAATTTCTCTTTCAACAAAACGTGCTTCTTGGTTCCATGTCTCATTGCAGGCCAGCAGTTGCCCTTGGCCAATACAGGAGACTCGCAGGCCCCGAGTGTCGTCTCCGTAGACCTTGAACAAGGTAAGCCTGTTCTTGTTGACGGTCCAAGTGCTAAAACTCCCTCCAAATCTGACAGACACGCTGCCGAAGCCTTGAAGGCGGCTGATGAGTCCATTACAAAAGTACTAGACTGGTTTAAAAGGAGCTCAAGTACCGATAGCGAAGGAAACTTGCCGTCATCGGTCTCCCAAGAGAGGGAACCCTCAGAGGGGATGAACATGACCAAGACGAGAGGGCTGGCCGTAACTAGAGATGAAAATGCTTCAAGTAGAGATGTACTAAACCAGGATGCTACTTTACACATTAGCAAAGAACTAACCAAGAAAGACCCTCGATTCCAAGATGGAGGCAACCAGCCACAGATGTTGCCCCTTGCACAGACTGGATATCCAAATCACCTGCTGCTAGGAGAACAAAAACTCAATAGTCAAAGCAATGGAGAGATGGCAGATTTGAGTGACCAAAGGTTTGCGCATTTGCAGATCAATGGCCAAGGAACTAATAAAGCAGATGAAACATACTTTTTGGAGGGAGCTGATGGAGAAAGCAAAACCGAAAGTGAAAACTCTGCATGCAGAGAAACAAAGGTTGATGAAGGTGTAAAGCCGAGTTTGAGCGTTGATACTTTGGGAAAAGAAAGACAAGTGAAAAATAGTACTCTGGGTGATGGGAAGAGAAATGTTAAATCTTATGTGAAAGAAGGAAAATTTGAGCATCAAGCTGGGGTGCTTCTTGAAGAACCTGAAGTACAAGAGTCCAGCTTTCTAAAGAAGGGACAAGTGCAACAGGATGTGAATGTTAACAGAGGGAACCTGCTGCGTGCACAGCAACAAGAAATCAAACAATCGTCTCCAACAGGTGATCAAAAAAAGATAAAAGACATTAGGGCTTTCTGGGAAAGAGAGCAGACAAGCCCAAAGCTTGGGAGTAAGGAAGATGCAGTAAATGAAAAAGCATCTGTCAAAAAAGTGATGCACAGCTGTAATAAGGGAACTAGCCAAGTAAAGCCAACTAGTAAATCTTCAGGATATGTTATGGGTGAATCGGACAATGAGCAAGACAAATATAATTTGGTTGCCTTCAGAAGAGTTGAACTGAGTGATGACTCTGAACCTAAAGATAATGACATTAATTTGTCTTTGGGAAACATTAGACCAGAGCCAGTTGATAAATCCAAAGGGGAATGTGTTATTATCAGAGACTGGAAGAGTACTGAATTTACAAAATCGCTGGATGCAGATAAGTTGCAACCAAGACACGATGCAACATATTCTTCTAAGAAGGATGGAGGCTTACCGATTGGTGATTTGGCCAAAGACAGGACTGCCTCTGCTCCGCAACCGAAGTCCAATTTTACGATTCATTCTCTGAAACAGAAAGCAGATGAAGAATCCAAGTCTGAAATGCTCAACCCTTCACAGTTTCAAAGCCTGAGAAGTTTTTGGAACGTTGGAGTTAAGCCACAGAGCAGAACCGATGAACCCAAAGAAAAGAGCATTCCAGGTAGCAATTCTGTGGGAACTTGTCCGCAACAATCACAGGAAATAAAAGGTCTCAGAGTCGGAACTGGCCAGGCCGTTTTGCAAGAGGAACAGAAAAGTCCAATCACCCAAGGTTTTTTAAAAGCAACACCTAACCAACCACGTCCCCCCTTGTTAGCAAATGTAGTGCCAACGGAAAGTTTACAATGTGTCCCAAAAGAGGACAGCTGCTTGGAAGAGCCATCTGTTTCACAATGCATGGAAACAAAGATGCGTTCGGGGAACGAAGTGAAGGAATATATAGAGAAAACAGTGGTTCCGTCAAAAATGCAACCCAGCTTGTTTAAGAGCGGCTTGCAGAAATTATTGACTCAAACATCTCAGGATTCCCTGCCAGTTGACCTGCCGGCTGATGAGGGAGGAGCTCCAAAAGAAACGGAGGGGCAGAAGCTTTGCACTGACTATTCTGTACAACGCGGGGCTGTTTCTGCAGACACTGATAGCAATGTCGGACTTTCAACAAATGAGATTGCGGAGACTATACACAGAACTCTGGTCCCACCAAAAGTTGACACTGATTCTTTTAGTGCTGGCCTAGAAAGGCTGAGAAAAGAAGCTTCGGAGGCAACACCCTTTTCTAATTGTAGTATAACAGCGAGTTCTTCCAAACAGCCTACTTCTCCGCTGGAGGAGATAAGTTTTTATAATAAAGTGATGCAGCTCAGCCATGATGCTTACCCCAGTGGTCAGACACACAGGGAAGTGGCCCCTCAGAATTTAGAAAAAGGTTTCTCCATCTCAGGTCAACAGGTCAGATTTGAAACAAGTGAGGGGGATCTGCCTAAGGAAATAGAAGAATTAAATCCAGTGCCTCAGAGAGCTCTTAAAAAGGAGGGGAACCAAATGTATCGAGATGACATTTCTTCTCGGGAAAAAGTCCTCCAGATTCCATCGCCAGAACAGATACTGCCCGATGCTCGTCTTGCTGTTATGAACAGAGCAAAACTCCCTGGAAAAGAAATTTCAGAGACTGTTACGGAATCCAGTGTCCCACTGAAAAGGGAAAGCCATGATTTGAATACTAGGCTACTTCGTCTTCTTAAAGAACCTTCAGAACGACCTTCCGTTTCACGTGCTACGGAGAGCATTTCAACAACAGCGTTTGAGGGTATTCCTGGAGAGGATCAGCAAAGGTCTTATAGGCAAGTGATGGAAGCATCAGCTCTTCCTTCTCCCCCAATGACCACCCTTCCAAGACAGACCAGCAGTGAGACAACAGAGAAAAGTGATGATACGTTCAGTGGGATGCAAAGAGCACCAAATGGAGAGGCGGCCATGGGGCTGCCATTTGTAAACCAGAAAAGTGTCGGAGGTCAGTCAGGTGATCAGAGTAATGGAGATGTAACTTCTGTTGGCCAGCTTGTTGAGCCACAACCCGAGGAAGTGGCCGAGACAGTAGTGAGGACGGTGAAACCAAAGATCTTACAACAAACCAGACTCAAAGACAGTTTAAAGAAATTGCTAAAGGAAGACTCTGAGGTTCTTTGCAAAGACATTGAGTTTCCTAAGCCAGTGCATGCGTCATTACAACCCAACCAAAGTGTAAATTCAGTTGATGATAAAAGTGTGCCACCTTCTCAAGAAATTCATGAATTTATAGAAAAGGCTACTGTTCCCTCCAACCCCGTATATGGTGATCTCAAAATTAATTTCCAGAAACTGCTCATGAAAGACATGGAATCTCTACCCTCCAACCAGCAAAGTACCAACGGCAACAGGGTGGAAAGAATGACCAACAAAGAGAGTGAGACTTTGGTTAGTCAACAAGAGGTGGGTCAGCAAGAAATTAAAGAAACTGTAAACAAGACTGTTGTCCCACCCAAGCTGCAGCAAAGTGAACTTAATTCTGGCTTACAAAAGTTGTTTGCGGAAGTATCCCACATGTCTTCCGATCAACTACAGCAGTTGGGTGGAAAAACAAAGGAAAAAATGCAAGCTACAGAGGAAACAGTGGATGTTTTCCAAGACAGCGTAGTGAAATCTATTCCTCCTGCAGACGATACTGTATTCAATTCTTGTTCAGGAAAGTTAATGAAAAAAAATTCTGATGCCTCTTCACATCTATCCAAAGACAGCATTCCGGAAGTGCCTGATGACTCAACGTATCAATCAGAAAGCGGAAGTTTATTGGTACCGATGCCAGCATTGCTTCAGAAGGCATCAAATGACTATCGTACTGAGGTTAGAATACCACTTAAGGGAAAGTCTTCCAAGCAAGATGGCCAAGTTCTAGCAGATGCAAAGATTTCTGTTGTCCCTGGGCAAAAAATGTTATTTCAGAAAACGGTACAGGTTAACCTGCTGTCGACTGAAGCCCCACTTCCAGGAAAAGAGGAGGGTTCTCCGACACTTGCTAGGGCAGAGGAGAGGGAAATGGGATATGACAGAGAGAGAAATGCAGGAGAGGTTTCTAGATCAAGTGTAACGCTAGATAGTGGAAGCGAAGATACAGATGTGCCACTTGGATCCCAACGAGCAAGCACCCCCCTTGTGGAACAGAGAAGCCCACCTACCATAAGCCAAGTCGAGCTATTACTTGCCAGTCGTCATGATGAGGATGAGGAAGATGAAGATGCCAGGAGTTTTGGATCAGATCTTTCCAATGAAAGCATCAGTTCCCTTTCAGGAATCAAAAGAAGTTCAATATGTGAGCAGTATTTTGAATTCTTAACTTTGTTATTGTAGAATTGCTTTTCTTTTAATGTTAGAAAATCATCTGAACATTAACAATTAGGCTCTAAGGAAAGGGGTTCTTAATTTTTGAAAGATTGGAGTATTACTTATCCAAGGTATTTTTCCAAATGTTTAACATATGAGGCATAAGGGTTTTTGAATAATGGTAACAACAGTACACTTATATACCGCTTTTCTAAACAGAGTAGTGCCACACTCAGAGCAGTGAACAAAGTCAGTGTTGTTATGCCCACAGTACAGCTGGGGAGCTGGGGCTGAGCCCAAGGCCACCTGCTGAGCTCATGGCAGGAGCAGGATTCGAACCAGCAGAGTGCTGACTTGCAACCCAACCACTTAACTACTATGCTACTGTAGAAAAGAGCAAGAGTCCAGTAGCACCTATAAGTCTAATTAAATTCGTGGTAGGGTATGAGCTTTTGTGAGTCACAGCTCACTTCTTCAGATACAAATTTTGTTAGTTTTCTAGGTGCTACTCTCATACCCTATCACAAATTTTGTTAGCCTTATATGTGCTACTGGACTCTTGCTCTTTTCTACTGCTACAGACAGACTAACATGGCTACCCATCTTGATCTATAACTATGCTACAGCAGCTCTTTTATTATTACCGTGGGAGGCACATATCAGTCTGCGCACACAAAAGTGTATACATGCATTTCCTCAAAGCTTCTGAAACAGTGGCAGTTGCTGGGTAGCACAATGAATATTACCTCCAGTACCCTGTTCATCAAATTTCCCTATCGGTCAAGTCTTAGGAATGGGACGGTGCTTTCTGGGCAAAAATGGTGCTTCAGGAATTGCACCATGGTGTATCCCAAGAAATCTTGGGGTGTCCTTTTTCTCAAGATGATGTCACTGCCCATATATTGCACAAAGAGTGGGTCAACGCTGCATACGAGCTCCTCCTGCCTAAAGGCATAGAATACGGATTCCTCAGCATGGTGATTGACTCCCTTCCAGGCCCCATTTTGGCCCTTTTTGTGGTACACAAGGTGGCTTGGCCCCTTAGTATAGGAACCTCTGCTTCAAAGGGAAACATTCTGAGGCAGTCTTACCATCTCACTCAATTGGCGACCCATTTTCCCCACCTAATGAAAATGCTTGCAGAGGTCTGACCTGAGAGTGTGGCTGGGATTGTTTCACTGCAGTGGAGCCTCAGCCCTTGCCAGCCTCTGAAGACGTCTTTGAATATGAACAAAGACTGGCATGTGTATGTGGCTACACTTCAGTTATTGATCAATATGGTGTGATACGATTTTGAAGTGGAAAGGAATACGGCAGACAAGATTCTGTAGGACAGGGGTTCCCGACATGGCGCCTGAAGTCACCATGTTGCCTGCCAACACCTTTCCTGGCACCCTCCACATTTTTTTTAGAAAGCTGGTGGGTCTATGAGGGCCGTTTGCCAAGCAGAGCATTTGATTGGCCACTGGAGATCTGATGGCTTGTGCAGATTAAAACAACATTGTTTCAGTTGCAGCTGCTACCACAATGCTGGTTTTATTCTCTCACACAACTTTCCCAGTGTATTTTTTAACGTTGCTCCTAATTTCTCCTGCACTTGGGCTTCTGCTGTGTGTGTAGCTTCACCTCATGAGGCAGCCATTTTGTGGTTGGCTTCGCCTCCTGTGGCAGCCATTTTGTAATTGTGCACACCACAATGTGTCAGAATTTCAAAGGGGCTCACAGGCTTAAAAAAGTTGTGGGACTCCTGCTGTAGATGAAGGTGAGGCTTTCTTCCCTCTGCTAGAAGCTGTCTGGGTTTTGGATCCGAAAGAGACTGTACACTGTACACTGGTTGGAAGAAGAGTTGTATCATTTCCACTAACTTTGGTGGAGGAAAGCACCACTATCAGTGGATTAGATCAACAGGATTCAGTCAGTTGGCTTTTTAAGGAATTTTTTTTAACTTTTACAGAATTACAAATAGCAATAACATCTAGGGTTGCCAGGCCCCCTCAACCTCCTGGCGGGGGCACTTACCTTGGGGGAGAGGGGGCACGCGCGCCCCCACAATCGCAATGACATCGGTTCATGAGTGACATCAACGTGTGGCCCCTGAGAGCGCTCCGCAGTGCCTCACCCCAGGCCCGTTTCCGGGCGCTGTGGTGCGCAGGAGTGCTCCTGCACTCCTCAGTGCCTCAAAACGAACCAGATTCGCGCCGAAACGGGCCTGTTTTGGGGCGCTGTGGAGCACAGGAGTGCTCGTGCAGCACCCGAAAACAGGCCCGTTTTGCCGTGGCTCGGGCCCATTTTGAGGCGCTGCTCCCGTGCTCTGCAGTGGCCCCAATCTGGGCCAAAACGGGCCTGATCCCAGTGGCTGCTGTGCATGGGAGCATGCAGCGCTGCGGGGGAGCATGCAGGGAAGGTGCCCCCCCTGCTGGTTGGGAAAGTGGGGATGGGGTGTGGGGAGCAGGGGCGGGGAATCCCCCACCCCCACCAGAGGTCTGGCATCCCCAATAACATCTGTCCCATCTGCTATTGCTATAAGGATACCTGTGGTTGAGCATCAAGAGTTCACCTACACGCTAATGCCGAAGTGATGGGAGATCTAGTTCAGCACCCTGTTGATCTGAACATAACCTCTTTGTTGTCCAGGAAATGATCTTGCCTTTTGAACATTTCTGTGGCAGTGTTAGGACCCCAAATGTGGTAGCCATTCCCACTCTGTTCTGCTTTGTTTGCTGTTAGAACGACAAGGGGTTGGTGAGAGCGAGCGTGGCTTTTAAAAACTTGGGTATATTTTTACTTTTGGGGCTTCACGTGCTTGAGACACAAATGCCTATGCTTTGTGCAGTGTTCATGTATTTTGTCTTAAAACAGGTTCCGAAGAAGAACCAAACCCTGTTCTGGAGGCTTTGAAAAGGAGTTCAAATAGGCAAATTCCTTCCAAAAGTCTAGAGGACATACCATCGGCCACATCAAGTGAGCAAAAAGTTTGTCTTCCGTGTGCCTGAAGGGATCCACCCTCGAAATCTTTCCCTGCCCCATTTCACTCATCACTTTTAAGTAGTTCGTTAAAAAGTGGTCTTTGGAAGGAGTGAGCACCCATATCTATTAAGTAAAAATAAATGAATACAACATTTGAGATCTAATGGAATCATATGAAGTCAGTTGTGGGCTCTTGGGCTGTTCTAGGAACTGGTGTTGCAAAGGGTTCTGGGATGAGATCTTGGCTCACTTGCTGCTTTTAGTGATACTGTAGCTGTTTCCAAGCCCAGAGTATGCCCGTCATCCCAATACTCTGTATTTCTGCTGTCATTGGCCAAGTGAAGCTGGTTGTGCATCCCTCACATGGCTCACGTTAGCTATTCATGGTAATAAAATGGCCCTTTATAGGGGTTTGCACTGTGCGCTTCTGTTTGATGTACAACTTATACGACTACTGCGGGAACACCAGTGATAGGGCTGATGGAGAAAAATCAGTGTGGATAAATATTGACCATTCATATCTCAGTGGTGGAGCATGAGTTTGGCTTGCAGAAGGTCCCAAGTAGAGGTGGTCATGAACCAGGAAAATGGCAGTTTATTGCGGTTTATGGTTCGTTACGTTTCACGAACCACGAATCACCATGAACTTGCCCAGTTCACAAACCGTTTCATTTGGTTTGTGAATACGTCATTTCTGGGGCTGCAGAAGGTCTGCAGAAAGCCCATCCCCCCCATTGCCTAGGTAACAGATTGTTCGGTGCCAGGCAGTCTGCAGTGATGAACTGAAAAACGAACCATACGAACTACTCTAAAAATCATAGCCGTTCGTCATGTTTCATCAGAAACGAGCTCCAACGAACTGCCGCTTCACAAACCAAAAACCAGCCTGGTTCCTGACAAACTTTGGTTCGTATTTCAGTTCGTGCCCATCTCTAGTCCCAAGTCAGTCCTTGGTATCTAGTGAAAGGAGCTCTAGTAGGGAGTGCTGGGAAAGACTTTCCCCTGCTTGAGACAATACTGAGCTAGCGAGACCGTGGCTTGACACTTGGTATATGGTAGTCTTATATATTCATATGTCTTGCATGCTCCCAAGGATCATATGAAGTGACCTTTAGTGTTGGAGTACAGATGGGAGAGGTCGTATGGCAGAGTCCTGGGTATGATCAGTCCATTTCAGTGGGTGTTGATAGATACAATGATCAGACAAACGCTTGGCTCTCCCTCTCCCTCCCACCCCCGAAGAGAGCTGAAGGTGATTTGGAAGATGGGTTGCTGTTTGGTGTATACTCCATCCCTGGTAAACAAGCGTGGCAGGCTTTAATTTCAAAAACTTGTTTGGCCGGATGGAACAACAGGATAAAAGTGTGTTTGAAAAAAAATGATAGCTGTCTTGAACCACTTTCAGCTACCTTGAAATTTTGTCTCTGGCCAGTGCTGAGTTGGGTACACTCACTGAATGATACTTCTTTTAATTACTCTGACAATATTGGTTTGAGTTTTAGATGTTTATCCTGTACATGTCCTTCAAAAAGAGCTAAGGGGGGAAATCTTTGACCTCTCTAAAATTGTGCTATTGCTTGCACCTAACGTTTCTGATAACCTCCCATGTAGACTGCACTTGAAATGCGACTGACGTATGTGCTTTTTTCGTGGGGCACATTTCTTTACACCCGCATGTCTTGTAACAAAAGTATCTTCTGTATGTTTGCTATTTGCTGATTCTTGAGTTTCTTCCCCACTTCCTAGAGGCTTCTGTTGAGCGCCCATAGTGACTTCCAAAACGGCAGAAGGTCTAACCATGTCACTGTTTTTCCCTCTTGCACAGATAAAGGAAAAGTAAACACTCAAAAGGAAGAGTTAATGCTTAGTGCCGAAGATGGTAACTATTTTATTTTGTGCCTGCATGAATGTAGCCTTCTGCTTGTTAGTTCTCAGTAGACAAAAGATTTTTTTCTATCCTTCCTTTATGGTCACCAATTGCCAAATTTTTAGATAGTTGGACGTTGCATGGCATTTAAACTTACGATGTTCAGCTGCAATTTTGGATAAATGCTCTTACTAGCCCCTCTACATACAGCCTCCTCTGTTTGTTGATTGAATGCATAGAGAGAGAGTGTAAAAATGACTGCACTGGTCCCTTTTTCACCTCTGAGTGACTGCTGGCTGATGAGCGTGGCAACTACCCATGGAGGCAGTGCCCACACATTTTCCTCCCCTCCATGATTGGCAACATTTAGAAAGCCCCTGGAGGGAGGGAGTATAGGCATGGAGATTTGTGCATACGCACCGTGCTCACGAGCCAGTGATCATGCAGGATGGGGGGCAGAACATTCGTGCCTGCTCTCCAGCCCCAGATATACAGTCGATGCATGGAGGGGTTGTGTGTCGAGGGCTATGTAGTGTACAACCTCTGCAAGATTGCCATTTAACATTATTGGTTATAATTCAGCTCGAGCATGGCTGATCCTAATAGAATGTAATGCATGTGTAACAAAACCCTGAATTTCAAGCTCTTTACCAAAGCTTGGCCCTATGCCTCCTGGAACACTCCAAAGTATCCTCTGCAATGCAGGGGTAAGGGGGAGACCCTTGGCAGATAAGTAGATTTGGACCCTGAATAAGAGAGCTTGAAACATAAATCTGTTGGGCCGTGTGTTCCATTGAAGTGTCACTTTTGGATGATGGCATTTGAATGCTTTTTTAGCTGAGTGGCTGCTTAACATGTAATTTAGAGCAAAACCCCTGTCAGTTGAGATGTGCCTGCTGCTCCTGGGAGCTAAGCTACAAGTGACGAATGACACTTGCCTGGGAAGTGAACAGACTCACATGTATTCCTCCCTGTTCACTTGCCATTCACTTGCGCTCCAAGCGCAAGTGAACAGGGAGGAATACACGTGAGTCTGTTCACTTGCCAGGCAAGTGTCATTCGTCACTTGTAGCTTAGCTGTCAGTCTATATATCTCACTAAACCAGGGGAGAATGGTACTTACTATTTGGCTTTCCTTCAATACAGCTCCAGATGTTTTGCCAGTACTCTGCTTTTGGAAACGGATGTATCATTTTTTTTTATCATGCAGCTGCAGCAGCAGCATGTTGGTCGGTTTTGCATTATGTACAGTGGGCCTTTTTTCACCCTTTCTTAATTTAGGGCCATGTGCCCTGAGAATGCCAATCTGTAAGTACAGGGTGTAGACCCGTGGTTTGCAAACTCTGGATCTGAGCTCAAAAGTGGATACCGTGGCTCGACGCAGGAAGTACACCATTCTGTGACCTCTGAGCCCAGGCAGGCTAATACGGGTGGAGGAAGTCCTTCAGATTCCCTGGAGTCAAGCCATTCAGGACTTTAAAGTCTCTGCCAGTACTTTGGATAGAGCCTGGAAATAAACTGGAAGCAGGCAAAGTAATTCTAGCATTAGTTCGACCCAGCTGTTCAGGCAGACCTGTTGTTTCCATGTGTTCCACCCTGGCAGCTGGAAATACCTGTATTGACTATTATGGAAGGGGGCGGGGGGAGATTCCAAGTGTGTCTTGGGAACTTAGGATGTGAAGATTCCAGGAAGGGGAGGACAGAGCGATTGGACCAACGGATCGAATGTTGATCTTTTCCACTCTGTGTAAGAATCTCTTGCCTTGTGGAAGGCTCCTTGAGAAGGAGAGATAAATGCCGTTGTTAATGGAAAGGAATCCAACCTCCCATGTTTGCTACAACTGTGCTTACGTCTGTTGAACATGACAGCATTCCTTTATGTTGCAATTTTGACCAGGTCAGAAGGCTGGTCAGCCACATGAGCTCCGTACAACCACACCAGGAAGTGAGTAGGAACAAGGTTCTTCCTGCCCATATTGGCTGCCATTTTCTGTGGCGTCTTGACTAACCAGTAATATTTTGGAGCTTGTCTGGTTTTGTTTGTTTTTGCTAACGGCTTGCCAAATCTCCTAAAACCAGCTTCTAACTCTGTATTGGCAGCAACTCACGCCTCTGTACTGCAAGATACAATTTCAAGTCCTGAGTTCACTGATTTCCCGCAGAATTCATGGAACCAAACATGTGGATTGTTTTTAGGGGCAAATCCTGCTTCTGTAATATATAACTAGGAAGACAGAGAAGGGGGAAAGGGGGCAGGAGGATTCTGGCATAGCCATAGGGAAGCTTTTGTGCAAGCGGTAAAACTAGGAAGCAAAGTCTGATCCAGCAAGTTATGTGCGTGTTTTAGTTTTTAATCCTTGGTGTGTAGGGAAAGATCCTGGGTTGGTTGGTTTGTTTTGCAGAATTTGCCCATGAACATCCATTTCGGTAGAGGCAGGGCTACCTGGCATCATTGGCAAGCTTAGTCTCCACCATAAAATTGTGCCCAAGGGGTACTTTTGCTGCTTTCCTCTAAGAATGACAGCAATTTACATTTTTTAAAAATGTGGGCAAGAAAGACAGGTGTCTAAAAACTAAGTTACATTATGCCAGGGCTGAAACGGAATTGAGAATTAATTGCTGTGATTGTACAAAAATGGGATGCTTGGAATACCAATTGCATGTCTAGAGAGACAGTGTGACAGAGTATACGGAATGTTGAGCCTGGTCTTCATGAAGCCCTTGCATGTTATGCCAGATAAAACCCTCGTCTGACATTAAGGGCCAAAGTATATACAATGCTGGTACTGAGCATGGTTGCCATATTTGGGAAGAAGGGGTTAAGCTCTTTCTCCAAGTCTGTTTCCCTGATTAGAAATGCTTTCCACTGGCTTTCAGCCCCTTGAGAGCCAGCTTGGTGTAGTGGTTAAGAGCAGCAGGACTCTAATCTGGAGAACTGGGTTTGATTCCTGAATCCTCACTCCTCTGCTTAAAGCCAGCTGGGTGACCTTGGGTCCGTCACAGCTCTCTCAAGGCCAAGCCCTGAGATCAAGTGGAAAGCAAGTGAATGGCAAGTGAACAGGGAGGAATACACGCGAGTCTGTTCACTTGCCAGGCAAGTGTCATTCGTCACTTGTAGCTTGGCCCTCAAAGCTCTCTCAGCCCCACCCACCTCACAGGGTGATTGTTGGGATAATAATGGCATACTTCGTAAACTGCTCTGAGTGGGTATTAAGTTGTCCTGAAGGGCGGTATATAAATCAAATGTTATGATTATTAATGTTATTAAAAAGAGGTACCTGTATTGTGCCTGTCTTTTTTTCATTCCTCCTG
The DNA here is from genome assembly GCF_028583425.1 of Eublepharis macularius. Classification (NCBI taxonomy): domain Eukaryota; kingdom Metazoa; phylum Chordata; class Lepidosauria; order Squamata; family Eublepharidae; genus Eublepharis; species Eublepharis macularius. Next base: position 173,672,164 of record NC_072792.1, read on the forward strand.
GCTAAGAGCAGCTGGGGAGAAGTACTTCCAACTGGGGAAACAGCACCTCTTCTTCTTGCATTATGGACCCAATCCATATTGGGGGCGTTGCTGCTTTTCAGGGCCCAGTTACACATATGGAGTCCAAATGATGGAGCCTCCAGCATCTTGTGGTGCTTAGCCCCAAGTCACCGGTTCCTGGCTTGATAGAGAGTCATTCCTCACACAGCCAGAGAACATTTTGTACTTTCTTGCATCCTTCTGCTATGGTGCTTGCAGGTATCTTGTGATGAATAGCTTTCACATTTTGGGAGTGTTTGACCAGCAGAACTCGTATCGGTAGCAATAACGGTGCCCCCGCCCCCTGGAGGAGAGATGAGAGTTTCATCCTTGGTAGATACCCAGAGAGAGGATGGCCAGATTGTACAGCAGTTTCCGTGTAGCGTGCATTTTGACTTTTGGCTGGTGTGTCTTGCATCTAGACGTTTTGCATGTGCGCGCGTGTGTGTTTTAAGGCAGTTTGTGCCTATTAGTGTTCCCATACTAGAAACCAATTAACTCACTAAACGTGGCTTGCCACTCTTCAGTTTCCACAGCACCTTCTTTCCCCGTTAACCAGTTCTCCAATCCAGAGAAAGTCAAAAGGATGAGCAAATCGGTCCCAGCATCTCTACAGGAGGAGGCAAGTTTTTTTTGCATTTTTTCTTCTTTTTGGAAATGTTTGGTTGCCGGCATACCCAGGAGAAAGCTGAGATTTAGGGGCCTTTAGTTTCCTAAAATGTTTTACTTAGCTGGTTTAATAAAGTAACAGGGAGGGGGAGTCCCTTAGTCCCACACTATGATTGAAAGAGGGTGATAATCTTGTCTTGGGGGAGGGGTGCGGGCTTGGCAACCTCCACTCTAGCCCTATAAATGTGGGATTTGTTGTAAGCCTGCTTATCACACAAATATCAGTTTACCCTCTAGGACGTTCCTTCTGAGTTGTTCTGTGCAGATGAAATGAAAGTGCCGTGTATCCTACTGCTCTGAGCGTGGAACACCATTTTCCTGCTTTCGTTTCTGTTCTGCAACCCCTTCCACCTCCCAGAGAGATCAGTTCCAGGGTTTGGGGATACCACATAGAGGAAGAGCCACATGGGTTGGGGAAGGCTGGAATGAGGAAGGACAAGGGCATGTAGTTGCTCCTCCTTCCTTTTCCACAAGTGGCGCTCTGCTAGAAAAAAAGTGGCCTGTTTTTCATCCTCGTGTCCTTCCTTGTTCTAACCTGTGTGTTGTTACTCTGCATGGATCCTGTGAGCCCCAGAATGATCTTTCTGGAGGGCTGAAAGGGCTGCAGAAACGCACACACACATGGCGAGACGTGAAACTGCCTTATACTGAATCAGACCATTAGTCCATCAAGATCAGTATGGGCAGCAGCTTGTCAAAGTTCAAGCAGAGTTCTTTCACTTCGCTTACTGCTTGGTCATTTTAACTGGAGAATCCAGGGGTGGAACCCGGGACTTTCTGCGTGCCAAGCAAAGGAATGTGGAAAATTTTCCATGCACACATGGCTGGATACATGCCCAGTATGGCTTGGCCTACTAGATTTCATTTCCTTTCTGTGACCATAGGTAGAACAAGAGAACTGTTCAGTTCTGCTTCAAACATTCTTTGGAGGAATTGGAATCCTACCCCCACAAACCCTTGTGAATCTCTGGAGTGGACTCTGGAATGGCTTTAGTGCTTGGAAACTTCCAATGCATTGCTTGGTTGAGCGTCGTCCCAAGCAGTGTGTGGTTCCAGCCAGGCATGCAACGTAAACCTCTGTTCCAGCCTGGGACCCATTCACAAAGAGCGTTGTTGTCCCCCAGGTTTCGAACGTTAAAGCATCGCTAGTGAAAGCGTAGCCAAATTGTAGCTGCACAACGGGAAATCTGGATTTGGGGAACTTGCTGGAAAAAACACGCGGTTGCTTCATCTTATGCCCAGATTCACTCCGAATCCGGCCCAGCCTGCTTCTCACCCTACTGGGGCTGGCCATGAAAATGAATCCTTTGTTCAACCACATACAGTAAAGAAAAATGTGTCTGGGAAAAGATGACAATCTTGTACTTCCATAACTGAGTCAGAATGGATCCCGCTTGTTTCTTTTCAGCTTAGGCTTCTGCTACTGCCTCTTTTGGGGGGATGGGGTGAGATTTGCACACATATGAGCTCGTAATTACAGTCATAATTAGCAATTGCAAGATCATGTATGTGCAAGTCCCACATTTTAAGTACAATCAACTTTGACTTCAACGAGCCTGTTGCCAGACACCTCAATCCAATCACTTCTGAAATCAAAGCTGTGAATCAGTTACCCAATCACTCTATCCTGATCAAATAATCATTGCTAATAAGGGTTCACCTGATAGTAAAAGTTGGCTGTGGTGTGGGAATGTTATAAAGGCTATGGATTGTTGTTCTTGACAGCAAACAAACGTATAGTCTGATAGAAGAATCCTGCCTCAAAACAAGCTGCTCTAAAGCAGTTGAGACAGACACCTGTCTGATCTTTGCCTGCTTTCATACAAAGATTTTTCTCTAGTTCCCCCATGAGCCCCGTGGCGCAGAGTGGTAAGCAGCAGTACTGCAGCCCAAGGTCTGCTCATGACCTGAGTTCAATCCTGGTGGAAGCTGGGTTCAGGTAGCCGGCTCAAGGTTAACTCAGCCTTCCATCCTTCCGAGGTCGGTAAAATGAGTACCTAGTTTCTTGGGGGTAAAGTGTAGATGACTGGGGAAGGCAATGGCAAACCACCCCGTAAAAAGTCTGCCAAGAAAACGTTGTGGTGTGACATCCCCCATGGGTCTGTAATGACTCAGTGCTTCCACAGAGGACTACCTTTACTTTTCTGTATTAATGGCTAAACTGGAACAGATTTTTTTTATAGAGCATACAACAATGCCATACGCCATGTTTGCTTTCCCTCTGTTCCCCTGATCCGAAGATATTCTCCCCCCACCCCCCACCCCAAAAAGACTGAGGTTACGACAATCTTTTGGGAAAGACTGCAGTCCAAATGCTAGTAGGGTGTGTATTTCTTCAGGTCACACCCAGATCAGCATTATTTGCCTTGCCCCATCCTCCAATGGCTTCCAGTCCTGCCCCCATGCCACTGGAGAGCCTTGAGGGGCTTTTTTAAAAAAGGTGTTTGACCTATTGCTAATGAGTTAATTTATAGTGCTATATCAATTAACGATTTTTAAGCTAGAGTGATGCCTCCGTTACTGATGGTAATTGACATATCACTATGGCTAAACTCTAGAATGCTGTATCAATTGCCAGTTTTTTAAAAAAGCCCTTGAGTGATGTAGGGGGCAAGTCGTAGCTATGGTGGGCTGAGGCAAGAAAAAATGCAGGGAAATCTACTGTAAGAAAAGTCCATTGCCATGGAATGGGGCCATAGCCACAGAAGCAATGTGGAATATCATCAGCGTGTGAATACCTCCCTTCTCTGACAACCTCAAGGGAAAGAGATGCCACAGTCTCCCTAAGCGTTATGGTCTGCTGCTGAACTAATGTTGTGTAGGTAGGTAGCTTCTTTTAACTGTTTAAACTCAATTTGCCTTTCCTGAAACATGAAATTTGCTTCGAGTTCACCTTTTTTGTAGTTGTCCGGCTTCCCTGAAGAATTAGGTTGCCAACAATCTGGAGGAGAATAAAATGTCATTTCTCTTTAACAGAGGCACAGTGTGTGGAAAAGGGCAGGTGAAAATTTTCATGACATGGAGGTACATAAATAACATCCCATAAAGCTTCTATTAAAAACACAGGACAATTTTTCTCTAGGCTGTTGCTAGGCCTACCGCGGAAACAGCCAAACTCTATTTTTTGTGTTTAATAATAAACTGGCCCTCGTGTGGGTGGTGAAAGATGCCCAGCAGAGCCCCCCCCCCCAAGTCTAAATGTGTACACTCTTGGGAGACTTCCCAGGAAGCAGAAAAATAGGACTTGCAAATATTGAGCAAATATTGTTAAAAATGGCATCAGACTGACTGACTGTGTTCCAAAAGGGATGGAATGTTGCGAGACCCTGATTGTCAATTAAAAGAGAGAGTGCATGTGGGGGGATCCGTTCTCTAGATAGCTTGCTTATTGCTATAGGCCCAGAATGGGGAATCTAAGGGAAAAGGCAAGGCTTTGGTCTGCATCTTATGGAACTGTTCCTCTAACACTGACTCTGTCCTCTGGCGCGAGGCATTCCCCCTGATAAAGGAAGCTGTTCTTGACTCAGGGAAAGGAGCATTGCATTCCACCAGAAGGCAGCATCAGTGTTGGTGGAATGGACCCAGAGGCTCCAACTCATCAACGTGTGAGGCTTCCACCACTAAGAAAGGGACTCAAACAGATGCAGGTGCTCCGGTTTCCTGGGCTGGAATTAAAACGGATCAGATTTGTTTGGAGAACTTAACCAGTATTAAAACACGGGGTTGTTTTTTCATGCATAATCTCTCGCTCTTTTTTTAGCACAGCAAAATCATTTCATGCAAGGCACGCCTGCAATTTTAAGGCCTTTCATTAACCGCTTGCCTGGCGATGCCTCAGACAGCCCCAACGCCGCAAGCTTTGACCGATCTGCTCATTGACGTTGCACCGCATGGCCGTTGTTCCTTGCCCCTTTTCCGAATGCCTGCACAAACGCCTTATTTTCTCCTTATGTGATATCTTGTAGAGTGATGACAGAGAGACAGACACAGCGTCAGACAGCAGTTACCCGCTTGGCAGGATCAAGAAGAGCCCCAGTTCGCTAACCAATCTTAGTGGCTCTTCTGGCTTGGCGTCCTTGTCTTCTGTATGTAAACGAAAGCTTTGGTCAATAACACTGCTTTTTTTTGTTTTTTATTAACACTCGCTCTGATAGCAAGACTTTGCGTCTTGATGCCGTGCTTGGTGCTCTTACAAATGCCTTTTAACTAGAGGAATACCAAGTTTGTGCATGTCTGTGTTTTTAAAATGACTGCTCGCCCATCTCAATTTACCTCTCCCCCGTTCGTTCGTTTGTTTTCTCACTGAGACTCAAGGTGGATCACACAGTGTGAGATTAGCACAGTCAGTATTAAGGACATTTCAAAAAACAATGCCATGGGGTAAATAGATGTAAGTTTACAAAGACGTAACATTAGCCAAAATCCTAAACAGAGTTGAAGGAATAAGAAGAGCTCTGCTGGATCAGACCAGTGGCCCCTTACTTTGCCTCCTGCCACTGGTATTCAGAGGTTTTCTGCCTCCGATGCGGATGTTCCCTTGCAGTCACCATAGCTAGTAGCCACTGATAGACCTATCATGTGAATGAGCTTTAATTTCAAAATCGCCACTAAGAACTGATTCAAAAGGAATGCTGTGCATGTAGCCTCCTAGAGCATTTTCAGGCTAAAGTTTTTGAGGCCTTTTGTTGCTTCTGTGCTGGAGGAAGTGCTGCAAGCTGCTCGTAGCAACTGACCCTGCTTTGATGTTATGGAAAATTTGGGTCAGAGATTATTTTGCGGATTGCACTTGGCTGCAGCATGAATCCATATGCTTGGATGCAATTCAGCTAGGGGTGGGGCCATCTAAGATGCCGCTGCTGTTGGAGGTGAAATCCCAAATGCTTATACCCTGGCATGTAATTCTCTTTCTGTCGAGGCTTTATGTAGTCCCATTGACATAGAGGCAGCACAATCTAGGGAGCAATAGTGTAGCGTGGAGAGGGGGCAAGAAGGGCGGTCGCCCCGGGCACATAATTTTTAGGGGGCGCCACACTGAGGAGAGCCTGCACTCCGTCCCCAGGAGGCCATCTGTGGCGCCCTGGCTGCCTTCCTCACCAACGGTGGGGCTGGCTCTCTGGGCGCTGAGCTGGCCATCCTGCATGCCAAGCTAGTGGTGGCGGCATGGGTGGCTGCTGCAGAGGGCTGCCTGATGAGGGGCAGGGAGGTGAGTGGCCCAAATTGTGGGAGCGCTCCCGTGCCCTGCACGATGACATCACGGTGACATTGTACAGTCCTGCGAGCGTGCACGCACTTTGCGTGCGTGCGAGCCTGGGAGTTGTCCCGGGCACTCTAAACCCATGCTACGCCACTGCTAGGGAGATAAGTTTGAGGGTTGGGTTTAGGAGCACAGATCTTAGCATCAAACTTTACTGAGATGAAGTCCAAAAAAATTTCTCTAAAATGAAGATAGGAACTCATAATATTCATTGAAGACACATGAGAAGAGGATTGTGATATAATTGGTATATATGAAGAGCTACAATATACCTATTGGGTTATTAAATAGCAAATTGATAATAGCAAGTTTGGACACACATTTCTGAGTAGTGCGGTTTTTTCTTTAAACACAGGTAGGAAAATAGGGGAATTTCTTGGCAGATCTTCAAGACAGTGAAATAGGCACCACATTTCTAAGAACTCCATCCTGTAAAGAAAATCCATCTCTCACATGCGTACTGTTAGTGACTTCCTATAACTGCATGCCTGTTTTGAAACACTGCTTGTTTTAATTTAAGATAAAATATATCTTGCACCGGTTGAAATCTTTAGAGCGGCTCTAAATTGTTCTTTTGCTGCCTCCAGCTCTGCGCACATCCATTTTATCTTCTGAACTTTTAGATTTATTTCCCATCTTGTGCAAAAAAAAAAAAAAGTGGGGTGGGGTGGGGAACCACCCTTATTTATATCCTCAAGAAGCAATAGAGAATTTCCGCTCTGTTTTTTCTGATTCATGTCCTCTCCAGGTGAGCACCAGTGTGATGAGTGTCTACAGTGGAGATTTTGGAAACGTGGACGTGAAAGGGAATATCCAATTTGCCATCGATTACGTGGAGCAGCTGAAGGAACTCCATGTTTTTATCGCCCAGTGCAAGGACTTGGCAGTGGCAGATATTAAGAAGCAGCGTTCAGATCCGTAAGTGTACTCCGGGGTACCCAGGAAATTCATTTTTCTTTTTTGAATATGTACTATCACACCATAAATGGTTTCGCAACCTAAATTTTCTTTATTCTCTCATAGCAAAGGGTAGAGGTAGTTCAGCGCCATGCTTGATTGGAATGCCATGGGAAATACTAGATCATGGAAATAGAACATTATGTAACGTAGATCATTTTGTATAGGGAGAGGCTATGGCTCAGGGGTAGAGTGTCTGCTCAGCATGCAGGAGGTCCCAGGTTCAGTCCCCGGCATCCCCATTTAAAAGAACCAGGTAGGAGCTGATGGGAAAGACCTCTGCCGGAGACCCTGGAAAGCTGCTGCCAGTCCGAGTAGACAATACTGACCTTGATGGGCCTGATTCAGTATAAGGCAGCTTGATGTGTCCATATGGGTGTTCAACACTATATCAATGTAGCGATGCCCATTTTTAAAAATAAAATGCAAAGAAAAGCCCTTGGGTGGGAGTAAGGGAGTGGGGGCTGCATAGCTTGGAACAAGGAAAACCCACAGAAGACTGGTGTGTGGATGCTCGATTGGCACTGCAAATGCCTTTGCATTCCCAGCAGCAAAGAGAGAATTCTCCACTTAGCTACATGTAGGCATCTGCGAATAGATGTGCTGAGGAGGGGCTAGAATGTGCCTGAATATCACATACAAGTGCTGTTGGCGTCCCTTCTACTATTTGGAAAGTGGTCAACACCCTTGGCTACTATCGTTCGAAAGACCAGGGACTTGTGTTAGTTACGTCTCTTCGGCAGGGGACCGATTACTACTGTGGGTTCATATCACCCCAGTGGGTATGCGCCTCCTAGCAGGAAGGTGTTGATGCCCAGCTATGACTGATAATGAATTAAACGATGCATGCATCAAGCTGTCACTCACATTCGCCTCCCCCCTTTGTTTCAAGCATACTTGCAGTGCATGGCGATTTATGGTTCATCTCTCCCTAACCTAGTACCTTTTTGGGCCTGCAGGTGGCTTTGGAATTCTGACACAGGGTGGTGGGCACACACAATGGTCGCTGCGAGCGGTAAAGCCAACCACAAAATGGCAACGGAGTCACGCACAACATTAATAACAACTTTTCAACATCTCAGGCAGAAGCTCTGTTTAACAGGACGTTTAAAAAGAACATATTGTTTTGAAAATGTTTCCTTGCATACAGGCAGCTTATCTTCAGTCACACGGTGAAGATCCTTGTGTTGTGGTGGCAGATGCTGCCAGAGTAACTCTTTACAAATCTGTGCAGCCAATTAGACCTCTAATGCTCAAGCAGAAGTCCCACCTGCCCCCCCCCTTTCTAAAAACACTTGGTGGGCTTCAGGAAAGGTGCCATTGGACACCATAGCATCCATGGGCACCATGTTGGGGACCCCTGACCTAGTATATCCTCTGCTGGGGGCTTTTAGAAGCGTACTGTAGCATTGTGTATTTGCTTATTCCTAGGCACTGCCTTTTGAAAAATTATTTGCTGTATATATATATATGAGATAACATATAGATGTTATATATATATTATCATTAACGCCGTGAGGTCTCTCTCTTTGACTGTCGAGTACCACTGGGTTGATGCAAGCGGCGGTGGCAGAGGCCTCCTGCTTAAGGAGACCAGTACAACTTGCTCATGCGTAGCCCGTGAGGGCTGGTTCCAGTTTTTGCGGGGGGCCTCTGGACAATATAGACTGTAACTTCCTGACAGTGGGAAGTTTGGTGTGTGCAGGACGTTCCATAGGCATTTACATCATCATAGTTTGACTAGACCAGTTGTTAAATTTCCTTCAGATATGTGAAGAGTTACCTGCTACCAGAAAAATACAAACTTGGCAAAAGAAAGACCTCGGTGAAGAAGAAAACGTTGAATCCCGTCTATAATGAAATATTGCGGGTAATGTATATAATGACCCATGCCGCAAAATAAGCCATTCTGGTTTTTATGTCTGGAATTTTGATTTGAGCATACAGCTGTTCAGACAAGAGTCTGGAAGGAGGGGGTTCAGAGATTTCCAGAACTGCCAGTCACTGGCCGTGGGGAAGGTCATCTTGCCTGGGTGTACCCTAGGGAATGAATTTGACCATTCAAGAAGGAGAATTTAGAGGTTATAGCTCAGCAAAAAAAAATCAACACATTGTAATATGACCCTGCAAAGGGACTAGTGCTTAAGGATGGAAAATAAAACAGTAAGTAAATTTTTGAAATGCTCTGTTCACTTCTGGTTGTCCCAACTGAAAAAGAAGGGCCATTTTCACATGCGCCTGTAAGATCACGCAAAACTCACGGAACGAAGCATCTTCCTAGCACGATTTCCTGGCATGATCCCCTTTAGTGGCGCGATGACATCAGAAATCGTGCTCATGGTTAAAGATATAAAGTAGATGAGATTCTTATGGTCGTTCCTCTTGGGGGTGGGGAGGGGAGGAGAAAAGGGGGAAAACAAGTCTGTATTGGATGTATGGATAGTTAAATTTATTATATATGTAGATGTACATGAAGTATAGATTGTATGTGGAGGTAATATAATGCATACAACAGTACAATACAAAATAAATAAATAAATAGGATCGTGCCAGGAAATCATGCTAGGAAGGTCCTTCGTTCTGTTTGTTTTGCGTGACCTTCCAGAGGCTTTGGCCATGTAGAAACAACCAATTTCTGAGAGCTGGAAAATATATAGGGCTGGGGGCTGGAAATGGACAACCAAAACAATTAAAGAGCTAAAACATCTTTCTTGCAAGGAAAGGCAAAAACATTTGGGGGTCTCAGTTTATAAGAAACACAATTAAAGAAGAAGAGCAAGATTCAAGTCCAGTAGCACTTTAAAGACTAACAAGATTAAGGGGATAAGAGAGAGTCAAGAAAGCTTTGACTCTTGAAAGCTTATACTCTGGGAACCTTGTTGGTCTTTAAGTTGCTACTGGACTTGAATCATGGTTTTCTACTGTAGAACAACAGGTCTAGCCACGTGACACTATGATTAAAGGAGGTGCATGATAAAAGGCTACGAAATTATGAACAGTGTAGAAAGAAACAATTACCTCCCTTCGGGAGTTGTGGATGCACAAGCCCTGAGCTGCACACCCACTAATCTCCTCTCTGCTAAAGCAGCTACGTGTTTGAGGTTCTTTGTGAGAAGCAGTGTTTTCAAACGTGAGTTCAAATGGACATTGCGTTATGTTAGCAGGAGCATGAACATCACTCCCATCCTACAGTCACTCCATTGGATACCTATCAGTTACTGTGCTCAATTCAAGGTATTAGTTATTACATAAAAGCTCTTCGTGGCCGTGGCCTGACATGCCTACGGGACCACCTCCCTCCCTGTGTCCCTCCACGGCAGCTTTGCTCATCTGAACAGGGTCTCCTGCAGGTGCCAGGCTGCACACGGGCAAAATCAACAGCAGCCCGTACACGGGCTTTCTCTGTGGTGGCCCTATGGAATGGCCTGCCTGAGGAGGTCAGGAGAGCTCCCATGCTCTTGGCTTTCCACAAACAATGCAAAACCAAATTATTCAAAAACGCTTTTTACTCAGATAGGAGGGTGGCATTGTAAGGAGGGGGTCTCAGGTACTTCGCAATGAGTAAGAAACCATAGACTTCACCACTACGTTGCCTTGCATATTATCTGGTGCTTTAAATATGTACTCCTATATACTATTTGTGCTTCTTGTTGTCTACTGTCAGTCTTAGAATTGATTATGTTCTATGTCAGCAATTCTTCAACTCCGTATTGGATCCTTGCCAATGCTATGTCTTTGTAAACTTGTATTCATTTACCCTATGACATTGTTTATGGAAATGTCCTTGACTCTGTACGGAAGTGCCCGCCCTTGTCCTTGGTACTGATTGTACTAAACTCACACTATGTAATCCGCCTCGAGTCACGGTGAGAAAGGCGGACTATAAATGACATTAAATAAATAAATAAATAAATAAATAAATAAATAAATAAATAAATAAATAAATAAATAAATAAATATGTCCTTAACTCTCACTTTGTTGTCCTTGCAGTATAAAGTCGACAAGGCCCTCTTGACATCCCAGAGGCTGAATATCTCAGTGTGGCACAATGACATTTTTGGACGCAACAGTTTCTTGGGCGAAGTGGAACTTAACTTGGGCATGTGGGACTGGAATGACAAGCAGAACAAACAGATGATCTGGTACCCGCTTAAGCCTAGAGTGAGTGAACGGCACTCAGTTCATAAATGGAGCCTTTGGGCCAGAATTCTTTCTTTCTCTTGCCTTCCTCCCTCCCTCCACCCCTCTGCAGCGCCAGTTAATTTCCCCTTCCCCCTTTTCCTCCCTGAAGTCTATGTTAATTTCACCTCCCAATTCAGGGAGGCAAAGAAGAAATAAACATCCTGTTTCCTTGAAACAACGATGGAGATTGTAGCAAACCAGACTCCGTCACATGCAATAGTCTTTATTTCTGTTCTATTTTCGTCAGGCTCCGTTAGCTGCTTTGGAACTGGAGAACAGAGGGGAGATGAAGCTAGCGCTCCAGTATGTCCCAGAACCTGCAGGAGGTGAGTACTTCTCTGTCATACACGCTTTTCATTTTCCGTCTTGGGCCCTGCATACACCAGTCTCTTCAGTAATGAACCTGGAATTGTCTTTTAGAAGGGAGAAAAAAATTCATGTTAGCTTGCTGTGAACTTGCTTTGGGCAATGGCTGCTTGATTCATAAGAAGAGAGTGCTGGAACGGCGGGTGTTCTGTGGAATCAACTTATCAGAACGGCTTGCTTTCAAAATGCCTGTTTGACTGCGGTGATTGATTTCCCCCCATGCTGTTCACTGTACCACTTACAGTTGAACAAACCCGGCTGACATAAGCAGTGAGAGTCACACCTTGGGCCAAAATGCAAGATGTAAAAATGATTGCTGGGGATGGCATAGACCATCCTGGGTTTTATGCATTGCAAACACGGAGGATCTTGGGTGGTCTGTGACTGGTGGGGCTCAGCTAGAGGAAGGTGTGATGTTGGCATGAGAAATCCTGTGCCCATTGCACTGTCCTTTTTATTCCCCCAAGGGAAGCAATGAGGTTGGCTGCCATGGTGTCCCGGAGTCCCTCCAGCATCCTTTTTCTCCTTGTCCAGGAGTGAAGTGTGGCTTTCTCACACCCCTTTTTAGCCCCATTGATGCTGTTGGGTCTAAAAGAAGCAAAACAGAACTACTGCCGTGTGTGCTTGGAGAGATACTCTGAGTGGAAAGCAGTTTTTCTCCATTGCTTCCAGGAGCTGCTCCCAGTTGGAATATGGGCGATTGACCCAACATCTCCAGTTGGGGGCTGGGCCCTCTGCCAGACCATGAGCTTTGGTAGATACCCAACTATGCTGACCCCTCCCTGATGCCAGGCCTGGGATTCAATGTCATCATCACTTCTTAGCATATGCCCTTTGGATTTCATCAACCTGACCCTCCCTGGTCAGTGTGGCACGATCTTCCTGTTTCCCAGGGCTCATTTTGAGGGGGAACGCACAGGAACGCAGTTCCAGTAGTTCCCCATAGAGGTCACATGTCAGGTGGCCCCACCCACCTCACTCTCAGCCATTTTGGGCCTGTTTCATCCTGGATTGGGGCCGAAACGACTCGGATCGGGCTTCTGACGGGTGGTGGATCACTCTCCTGCTCAGCAGCGGCCCGATCCTGACCATTTGGGGCTCCTGCTCAGCCATTTACAGCCCCTTTTTGCCATTTTGGGCCCAATTTCGGCCATGAATGGCCAGGATTGGGTCCAAAGCAGCCAGGATAGGTGATGTCAAAGGGTGTGGCATGTGCAAATCAGGTATGCTAATGACACACTTCCGGTGATGTCAAGGGGCATAGCATATGCTAATGAGTTCCTCTAGCTCTTTTTCTACGAAATGACCCCTGCTGTTTCCCCACATTTGTGATAAAAGGGACAGTCTGTCTCTGCTGGGTAGGAAAGAAAGAGTTATTACCTTTTAGTGTTCTCTGAGATTGAGAATGAAAAGTAAACTTTGGTCCTTCTGCTTAGAATGGTGATAATGAAAAAGGAGTGTCTGTCTGTCTCTCACTCCATCCCATCCAGAGGGGCAGAAAAAAATGTTTCTTTCCAACAGAATACAGGAATTTAAATGGTCTTTGTTGTTCAAAACAAAACAAGAACTGAGGTGTGAATTCTCTAAGGAGTGATGATGTGCTTATCCCATTCTGTCTGTTTCACAGGTAAAAAAACTCCGGCCACTGGAGAAGTCCACATTTGGGTGAAGGAATGCAACGACCTCCCAATCCTTCGGGGCAATAAGCTCAACTCCTTTGTTAAATGGTGAGGACGGTGATTTGATGGGATTGAGCCCTAACTGATAGCGGTGTGGTTTGCTTGCTTCAGATGTCAACAACAAGTTGTGTTTTGTTTTTACATCACTGTGTCTGATGAATCCTTGGGCACCCAGCCCCCAAATGCACCACTCGATAATGAAACGCTTTTACAGTTAGCCATAGATTGTCATTGCATCCACACCAAAAACTATGGTTTGCTCCAAATAGTCGCTGGTTAAATCCTGGTTTGGAGGGAACAAGCAATTGCTTGTCACGAAAGTGGAAGTGTTCACTTATCGGGGCATGAGTAAAGGAGGCACAGGACCCCAAGGAGCATGTATTTGAAGACTAACTATGATCAGTTATGTTTGAACTTGGGGAGATCTCTGTTTTTGGATCTCTGTCCACTTGGGTCAGTCATAGCTTCTTGGAGTCCCTCAGCCCCACCCACCTCACAGGATGATTGTCGTGAGGATAATAATAATGCCCACTCAGAGCGTGTTAAGTTGTCCTGCAGGTTGGTATATAAATTAAATGTTGTTGTTGTTGTTGTTGTTGTTATTTATATGGTTTTCCTTCAAAGTACTGGCTTCTACAACTTCCTTTAGAAAGCTAGCAATGATAGGGGATATAAAATTCCCAGAGTTCTAAGAGACAGGAAAGGAAAAGTTCCTTTTAAAGAAAAATCCTTTACACCATTTAGGGCAAGTTAATATTTGCTCGATCAATGCTCATGTCGAGTATTCACACCAGGCATGATATCACCAACCTGAAATGTGGAAAACAGTATCATGTAGACCCAGCCTTAGTTACTCTGAAAAGTGCATCATTCTGTTGTGTAAAGCAGTTCCCAAAACATAGGTGGCAACTGTAACCACAGTCTCTTTTTCGAGAAGCTCAAGCAAGACAATTGAGAAATCACTATAGTGGTGTAGAAAGCTGCTTATATAAACAGATTTCCACGCAGAAGCTCCCTGTTGAAATGACAGCTTTGTAGCTGGCATATTTTTAATTAAAGAAGCCATTTCCTCTACAGAATCTTACAATGATTTCTCCCCTCCCCTCTTTTTTGTGTGAAGTACTGTTCTCCCAGACACGAGTAGGAAAAGCCGCCAGAAAACAAGGGCGGTGGCCAAGACGACAAATCCAGTGTTCAACCATACAATGGTCTACGATGGCTTTAAACCTGAAGATTTGAAAGAAGCCTGTGTAGAACTTACTGTCTGGGACCACAACAAGCTAGTGAATCACTTCCTGGGAGGCCTCAGGATAGGACTCGGAACAGGTACGCTTTGCTGAGTGTATATTCCCCAGGGCTATGTACACAGGTATCTCCTTCAGGAAGATTCAGGAAGGCCCAGTGGACTTCAGACATGTGCTTTTATTCAGGAGGGGAAAAAATATTGTGTACAAAGGGCCAAAATGAGAGAGATAAAGGGAGATGGTATGCATTCTGCGTATACCTCCAAGTGAGATTCCTGCAAACAGCTTACGATTCATGGTAGAAAGGGGAACAATTTGGAAACTCCCTCAGCCCAAAACCTCCCGTGCAAGAATTGTCAAACCATCGAATGCTTGAGCAGGTCAATTTTCCTTTCTCCCTCTCAACAATCCATGCCTCCAAGAGCATGCTCAGAACTCCCAACAGGCCATGTTTTAAAAGTTGGTTTCTTTTGCTTAATTTACAAAGTCATGTTTTTTTCCTGCATGCCTAAGGAGTCCCACGGGTATGCTGAAACCCCAGTACTGTCTGTGAGTGGTTTGGGGGCTTGTTTTTGTCATTGTAATGGGCGTCGGCCACTTCACTATTACAGAAGAAATGATAGGGTGCTTAGATCCATTTACATGGTTTAGATGTAAAGGAAATAGAATTTATACTTCAATTATATGTGATAGTAGCATTGCTGCATTTCACACATGGTCCGACATGAAGCGGCCTTATACTAAATCTGACTCATGGTCCACCAAGGTCACTGTTGTCTACTCAGACTGGCAGCTGCTCTTTAGGATCTCAGGTGGAGGTCTTTCGCATCGACCCCTGCCTGGTCCTTTCAACTGGAGATGCCGGGGATTGAACCTGGGACCTTGTGCATGCCAAGCGGAAGCTGTTCCACTGAGCCCTTTTCATTACCCACAGCTAGCTCTTTACTTCCCTGACGGAGCAGATCTGCCCAGTTACACTTCCGTGCCCAAGATCCTGTTAGAAAGAACCTTTCTCATATCCCAGAGAGTTGCTGGCATGTGTTCAATCAATGCTGTTTTTATTGTGCAGTACCTAGGAAGAGCATGAAATTTTCCTCAGTACAATGACTCCATTTTTTACTTGAAAAATGTGGTATCTCATAATCCTGGGCAAAAGTCACAAAAAGACACTGGCAAAAAGTCCCTTGAGCAGTTGTCTGCTTTCCGAATGCACTCACTCTTAAATGAACAGCGTCTCCACCTTCATTGAATAGCGCTTGGCACATTCTTTTCGTGGTGCTAAACACCGTCTGCACATGAGGAACTTTCCAGACAAGGGCTTTTCACTTTTTCTTCTCACTCCTCCTTTGCATCTTTCACCCATCAGTCCCTTTTCTGCTTTGTTCAGAAGATGGAAGTACCGAGAGTATTTGTAATCTGTTCTACAGGTACAAGGCTGGGTTGAAATGCTCTGTGGACCACAAAGATCCTCACCTTCCCATGAGGGAGAAAAAAAGATCTGGGATGCCAAGGAGGACTGGCTGACATAGTGCAATCCTATACCTCATTACGCCGGTCCAAACCCATTAATTTCAGTATGCACTTTGGCAGGGTTAACTCTCTTATGCGATTAGCCCTGGGTAAAAAGCAACTCGTTGGGTCTATTTTTGTGCATTCAATCTGTACTCCCTAACCCCATCATTGAAATATCCTTTGAAGCATTTACATTTAACATTTTAAAAGTTACCATAAAAGCTAACTTGGATTATAAGAGAATCTCCATTTAAACATTACCTCTGAAAACTGAAGCGGGATGCATAATATGTACAACTGAAAGCTGCACGTTGCCATAAACCTGGCTGAAGATGACGTTCCCTTGTGCTCAGGTTTCAGACTTGAACCCAGAGTTTGGGGGCTTAATGGGGGAGATGACAGCCTGCAGTTAGTGCTGCTAATTTAATCTCTCTCTCTTTTAAAAAACCTACTTCTTTAGGTAAAAGCTACGGTACTGCGGTAGACTGGATGGATTCTACGTTAGATGAAACCAGTTTATGGGAAAGAATGATAAGTTCACCAGATCAGTGGGTTGAAGACACTCTGCCACTCAGGATGCTAACAATAGCAAAAATGGCAAAATAGTGTGACATCCTGATTATTTGTGTCCTGTTTGCGTGGTTTGCTGGGGTTCAAGTGGACAGAAGAGCCAGGGCAAAGATCCAGGCATGACCTTGACAACAGATTTCTTCCTGCATCACTCTTAACGGAGAACATCTGTGTTTGCAGTTCAGTTTTTTTTTTTTTACTGTTTTGCTATATGCCACCTTTTAAAAATGCACATTAACTTCTGCTTACCTGCAGGTACTTTTGTATGTTAAACGCCTTAATCTTTAATAAAGATTAATTAAAGAATAAAATATAAAATGTATTTAAAATACTATGTACAGTTTTCTTGTGCGGCCACCTAGAACAGGCAAGGAAAAAAGGGCTGGCACTTTCACTAAATAAGCTACATTTTCTCATGCTGTCTCTGCTGCTGTTGCTGCCCTTTGGTTCCTGAAATCAATGTGTAGACACACCCAGCAATATGGTAGTGTTCTTGTTGGTGGGCAGGAAGGCAAGCATTGGTACCGGATTAAGTTGGGGGTGGTCGGCTGGAATCAGATGCTGCAGAACAACACTAGATAGAAAGCTTCCAAACAGCCTCTTCTGCATCTTTTTCTTTGAGTATCTTGGAACGCTCAGTGTTTCTTGTGATGTCACAGTTGCCCTGTGAGTTTCCCTTCCAGCGTTCTGTTTAAGTGGCTGCTGCTTCTGGAGATACAGAAACTTAACAGCATGAAGATACTGAGTCACGCATTGAGCATCCTTGATATTACGGGGAAAGAAGAGACAAAGATACAGGGCTGCCATTTTCAGTGGCAACCTCACCTCTGCTCTACTGTATAGTTTCTGCCTTAGTTACTTTCACCTTGGACAATTCATATGGAGAGTTTAAAAAAAAAAAGCATTGTGGCAAATAGTTAAATATGGTTTACTTTTTGCATTGTACATGCTTGTCTATAGTAGAAACTTTTCATTAACACCTTTGAAATTGCCTGATTCAGACTTGGTTCCCTAATCTTTCCATTTAACTACGCTTCTGGTTTAAATTATTGGTGAATTTAAAAGATCAGATTAAAAAACAAATCTTGCACATTATTTCCCATGTGTGCTTTTGTTTGGGTATGTCAAGTTTGTTTTTCGTACTCTGGTGCCACCCGCTGAGCAAGATGGTGAACTTTCTGAAACAGGAGTGAAAATGTATTATATGTATGTAATGGAATGCTGAAGATACAAAACTTACTTGTATACTATTCTTAAACGCAAATGCCTATTAAAACCACATGTGTGCTTAAATAACTAAATGCTGACGTCCAAAAACTTCTTGAGAAAAAAGTTTTTCTTCAACTTTTGGAGACTTTTATCTTGCTTCATAACATACAATAGCTTCAGGCAGGTAGCCGTGTTGGTCTGTAGTAGAAAAGCAAGATTCGGGTCCACCTGAAAGACCAAATAGATTTCCAAGGTTTGAGCTTTCAAGAGCTAAAGCATCCTTCATCAGATATATGGAGTAGAAAAAGGTAGGAGTCTTTATAATCCAGACAGAGGGTAGGAGGGGACAATGTTACAGTTATGGCCAGCCACCACAGCAGTTGATAGATGGTCTCTACTATTATGTCTCCATCTTCATTGGATCCCGGGTCCCAACCCCCATGCTTCCTTGCACTGTCAAAGACATGCTATGTTTGCAGCTTGGCTCCTGTTGGCTGGCTGCAAACATGAGGGAAATAGTGCTATTAAACAGATTTCTGCATTCAGATATCGTGACAAATCACAGTAAAATCCATGGTTAGCAAGCTAGTGACAAACTATGGTTTCAACAGCCCTGTAAGGTTGGCCAGTGCTGTCATCCACATATTGCAGGGGTGAGGGTGAGGTGGAGAGAAAGTGGCCAATGCCAATTAGCAAGTGCATGATTGTGAGATTTGAACTCGTCTCCCTGGCTTGATTTCTTACATTATCAGGTAGAAAACTTTTTTTGAAATCAGATTAATTTTTTTTCCAGTGTGGGTGCCTTTCTTTCTTACCTACCTCAGTCCCTTTTGGATTGCTGCCAACAGACATTGTAGAGCAAGCAACCATTCGTTTTCAGGCTTCTAGGGGGAAGGGAAAACCAATGCAGACATTAACAGCAAACACACCCCAATTGGGACCTGGGGTTCTTGTACAGCCACTCCTCGAGTTGTCATGCTCCCTGAATCATTTCCTGCTTGGCTCTTCTCCATTTGGGAGTATTTCAAAATAGACAGCTTTGAGCTCTGGAATGAATGAATGAATGAATGAATGGCTGGAGTCTGTTTCGATCCCCATTGCCATGGAGATAACAAACTGCAGGAGTGTTTGACCGAGACAGTCAAAGAATAAGGCTGGTAAGGAAACATTTTGAGGCTCTCTTGGTGTTATTTTTTCTCACTCTGGTTAAGTTCTTTCTTTCTCCTCCTCCTCCTTCAACACAACCCCACATTTCTATTCAGTTCAGAATTCCAGAAATAATACATAGGTGGTATCTGGTACCACTTTGTTGGGAGGAAATGTCAAATCTTCTTTACCAATTTTTGGGGAAAGCTAGTGGATTTATTCATCAGGCTTTGCCTCGTAAACATTACATTATTTGGCTTTGTAATAATCATTGCATAGAAATAAAAATATGATAGGTACAGTATAAGCTTTCATGGTCTTAGATCCCATTTCATCAGATGGCTGATGTAGCCTCATAGATCTTCTGGTTATAAAAGGGGGAGTAAACGGGGGGCCCCAAAAGGCCGTAAAATGCAAAATGCACAATGTTCTCATACATGATTTTGTAGACCTTTTGACGGATGAACTAGTATTGTAATACATCTGTTGGTTTGACGGCAAGACCTTTCACCCTCTTATGCATTGTGCTAAATAAGTGGCTTGCATATTTATATGCAGAATGAAGATTCTGAATAATCTGGATTTTTTTCAAGTATTAGGAGGAGATAGATAAGATCAAATACTCATGGGGGAAAAGAAAAATCCCACTAATCTATTCTTATAAGGATCTATTTCCCTATCTTGTTTGATGTGATTAAGAGCAGCGGGACTCTAATCTGGAGAACCAGATTTGATTCTTCACTCCTCTGCTTGAAGCCCGCTGGGTGACCTTGGGTCAGCCCCAGCTCTCTCAGAGCTCTCTCAGTCTGATCCACCTCACAGGATGATTGTGAGGATAATAACAACATACTTTGTAAAAAGCTCTGAGTGGGTGTTAAGTTGTCCTGAAGGGTGGTATATAAATTGAATATTATTATTATTGTTTCCAAGCCCAGTTCAAACCCTCATAAACCCCTACCTTAACCCTTTAATCATCATCCCAACTGGAATGGAGCTCAAACTGCATTGGCTCACATCCATCCCTTGCTCCTTGCCTGGTCTTCCTCTCTTCTCCGTACCCTCCCCCAGCCCAACTTCACATCCATTTATTTATTTAGAAAATGTTGTATATGCTGCCTCTCCAGAAACCACCTTAAGGTGGGTCACAAGGTAAAAATACAGTAAAGTCATAGAAATATCTATGAAACTACCCAATGCCAATAAAGCAAGCCAAGAGCCCACCTGGGGTACAAAAACTACTGTAGACTGTAAGTTCCTCGGTTCAGGACCTACCTTCTCTTTATGTCACTCCTACAAAATGCCAGGGGCCCTCTGATGGCACACTGTAAATAATAATTTTCATTGTAGGCAGTTGTTATGCCCTTGATGCATCGACAGCTTTCAATTTTGAATAGAATGGCAGAAAGCCTAGGGGGAAAAAAGAGTGGGAAGAGTACAAATGAACTGCTGCATTTTTATTCCACAGGAACACATGCCCACAAAGCTGAATCAGACCTTTGGTCTATCATGGTCAGTTCTCTCTAAGGGTCTCACACTACACAGTGACACCTGGCACATGCTGTTTAAGTGTCGGTTTCGCCATTTTACCTGGGAGCTGTAGTTTTAAAAGAGCGGTTGGATAGAGAACGATTCACGCTTTTTGTAATACCAAGAGTTGGGGGTTGTACGTGAAAAAGAAAAGAAGCTTTCGCCTAGTGCCCTTAACTGTTTAGTTGCTGAACTACACAGTCTCCCCACCCCCTTTATTTTAAGATGTGGCAGATTCTACCCAGAGGGGTTGCTGAACTACACAGTGGCTCTCATCCCCTGGAATCTGCCAGAGGGGGAGGGAGAGAATGTGTAGTTTAGCAACTAAGGAGTTAAAGGAGCTAGCCAAAAGCTTCATTTCTTTTTCACCCCTCCCTCCCAATCCTTCATTTTACAAAAAGAGTGAATCCTTCTCTCTCCACAGCGAGGTTTTTTAAAAAACTACAGCTCCCAGGTAAAATCGGGAAACCTGACACTTAAACAGAATTTGCCAGGTGTCACTGTGTGGCAGCAGCTCTCCAGGGTCTCGGGCTCTCTTTCACATCACCTGCTACCTGATCCACTGAGCCACAGTCCCCCCAGTGACATTTTTTTAAAAATTCAAGGTGCTCATGCTAAAGTCTTCTCCCTATATGTTTTCTTCACAACAAGCCTGTGAGGTAGGTTAGGTCTGTCAGAGAGTGATTTGCCCATGGTCATCCAATGAGCTTGGTGGATGAGTGGAGATTAGAACCCAGATCTCCATACTCTCACACTCTATGCATTGTACTACACTGCCTTTCAGGCGGCTAGTGATACGAACCAAGTATCCCCTATTAGATTCTAGTCTTAGAGGAAAAGTTCTGTAGGAACTGGTCCATTATGTGTTATTGATATGGTTCTATTAATGCACTTAACACAAGAATGTGATTTTGGTTTAAATGCTGGTTGCAGTGGGAAGAGCCTGATCTTGCCAGATCTCAGAAGCTAAACGGGTTAGTAATTGGATGGGAGACCACCAATGAAGACCACGGTTGATAGAGGCAGGCAATGGCAAAGCACCTCTGTTAGTGTCTTGCCATTGAAAACCCCACCGGGGGGGGGGGGTCACCATAAGTCAACTATGACTTGAGAGCAGGATTTCATTAATTCAGGCACACCTCACTATGGACAGGACCAAGTGTAATAGGGGTGTAAATCTTTTGATCAGTAAGTAAATAAGAATGGAAATGAAATGCTGTTATTGTTTTCCTTCAAAGAACAAAACTGATTAGGATTTGCTTACCTTGAAAAGTACAGCAGATTATTAGGAACAAAATCCTACCAAGAAAGAGAGAACTGGATGGGCACTAGCTTATTTTGGGGGCTCTGTTCCTAGCCAGCATTGCATTGTGCCCGATTCACTACGAAGAGCAAATCTGTATCTTGCAACTGCTGCTCAAATGAGATGCCAAATGGCCAGAAGTGTGCTAATTCTAGAAAGTGCAGCAGTTCCTGGCTTGTGACATCACAGAATTCTTGGAACATTTTCACCAACTGTCATCTGGTTGTCCAGAACTTTTTGAATCCAAAACTAAGTTGAAGGTGTTGAGAGAACCTGGAGTCTGAAGCATTGAGAAGCCTCAAGTCCTTAATATGCCCCAGGACGAGAAGAATCCAGCAATGACCCCTCCCCAAAAAATACTAAATGAGAAAGACGCAGATCTAGATTGGAATATGGGAGAACCCTTTGAGTCCTTGGGAAAGCTCCAAGGCCTACCTGACGGGGAAAAGGGAGAGAAGGCTATGCTGCGCTCACGGATCCATGAGCAATCTCAGCTCATTTGCATCTTGAAGAAGCGAGCAGATGACAACCTCATGCGCTGCAAGACATTAGAACAGCTCAATACGGAGCTGCAAGAGCTCAGGACGGCGGATGCTTTGAGACTGGAGAGTCAGACCCGGCGTATCCAGCAGCTGGAAGATCGCTTCATGGACCTGGCTGCCAATCACGAGGATATGATCCACTTCAAAGACGAGCACAAACGGCAGAACATGCAGCTGAGGGAAGAAAACAGGCGCTTGCGCCAAGAGAATCTCAGCCTCTTCAACCAGCCTTTGAAAGAGAAAGAAGCAGAGCTGAACCACCTTGAGTTGCAGTACCGGAAACTCTCCAAGGAACTGGAGGCCTTGAAAGAAAGTTATAAGCAAGAAAGCGAGCGTGCCCAACAGCGAGAAAAGGAACTTCTGGAAGCCCAGAGTCAGCAAACCAGTGCCCACGCGGAGGAGGTTAGCTCACTGAGAAGACAACTGGAAGTCCTTGAAGAAAAACACAGTCATGTCACCGAGCAACTGGAGCAAGCAGAAAAGCAGCTCAGAGATGGTGATCTGAAAGATGTACTGGAGCAGCTGAAGCAAGAGAAAGAGGAGCTGTTGAACCTGGCAATGGAGAGAGGAAAAGCGCTGCAGGAAAAACAACGGGAGATCCTACAGTTAGAGAAGAAGGCCGAGGATATGGAGAAGGCCAAGCAGGCAGCGGAGCAGCGCTTTGAGACAGAGGCCGCAGCGGTGGACAGTGTCCTCCGGGTTCGAGACCTACAATTGCGGCTGGTTGGGGCAGAACGAGCATACCTCGAGCTCCAGATGCAGTTTGACGCATACAAGAGGCACAGCATGGATTTACTTACGAAAGAGAAAGAGTTAAATATGAAACTCCGCCATTTCATGGCGTAAGCTACACACATCTTCGCCAACCCTCAAGCAAAGATGTCTCACAGGCACTCTTAAAACAATCTTTTACAATATTTTTTCCCTGTTTTAACACCTTTTATCCAGTGGTAGTGAGAAAAATTGTCATGATCTCATTGCACTGGTAAAACAAGTTAAAATAAAATTTTGAAACCTTCCTTATGTGTGGGATACAGTTCCTGGTCTTTAACACTTCTAATGTGTATTAATTTTTTTAAATCTCTCTGTATATTAAGCAGTCCTCATCTGCTTGCCAGAATGACAGAATTCTTGTTCTAATGGGGTTTATAATCTATACAGTGACATCCTAAATAGAGTCACACCTTTCTAAGCCCATTGACTTCAGACTGCTTACGAAGTGACTGTTAAAACCAAAATGGCATACTTTGAATATCTAACACTTTAAAGCGATTACACTCACTTACATGAAAAGTTCAAAAATTGAGTTTCTTTAAAGCTGGATTAATTGTATGTTAGGGAACACTTCCCTACTATGAAATCCCTTGTGTGAGGTGGGCATAAGTTATCAGAAACCTGTTCTGGATGACAGATTCTCTCTCTTGAAAAATAACATCTGTTGGAAGACAGCGTAGGATCATTAAAGGCGTTCTAGAATAGTCCATAGGAACATCTTCCATAACTGTTTCAGTATGTTTATCTACTCACATTTTAAATTAAAAAAAAAATAATACAAGGAAGCTTATGAACGTTAGCTGATATACCAAGTTCAATCCAAATTTTAATCGGATTGCGTCAAGACCTTTTAAGACTTGTTAAAATCATAACTGGACATATGCTGAATTGTAGACAAATACATATTGATTAGCCGTGTTAGTCTGTAGTTGCAAAATAGTAAGGAGTCCAGTAGCACCTTTCAGACTAACCAACTTACTTGTAGCATAAGCTTTCGAGAGCCACAGCTCTTTTCATCAGATGCATGTTTAGTTTGATTAGTATACTTGATTAAAAAAAAAGTGGTCACAGAGACACAGCCTACATCAATGGTTCCCAGCCTTTTTGATACAGTGACCCACAAGTCCAAATGAACTTGATACCTTGACCCATGCACCCCTTGCCCAAAGTTTTCTGGTGTCGTAGGTGAGCTATGACCATGGCACCCATCTAGATCAGCATTCCATTTCTACAGTGGTCAACCAGATGTTTTGGAGAAACCTAGGCTGATTCCGCACATGTTGGATAATGCACTTTCAATGCACTTTATCAATCGTTTGAGGTGGATTTTTTGTTCCACACATGAAAAAATCCATTCCAAATGATCTATAAAGAGGATTGGAAGTGCA
Source organism: Eublepharis macularius (assembly GCF_028583425.1). Taxonomy (NCBI): domain Eukaryota; kingdom Metazoa; phylum Chordata; class Lepidosauria; order Squamata; family Eublepharidae; genus Eublepharis; species Eublepharis macularius. The sequence goes on from NC_072792.1 coordinate 173,696,526, forward strand.
TTATCCAATGTGTGCGGAACATCACATTGCTCTATGAACCTCAAACAAGTAGCAGTCCAAAGTACACAGCCTTTACGTATGAAGCAACGTTCCAGCATTGGGCCACTCTCTTCTTTTCTGTTACCTCATCTGATCTCCTTTAAGATAGAGACACATTTTACTTGATTCTTCATGAATCAACATGTATATGGAGTGAAGAAAAAAATACCAACTAATGTAGGACATAGAAGATACTGTTTCCAGGGTCAGAACTTGATTTCCAAATTACAAATTTACAAATGCCTCACATTAAGCGCTGAAGTTGGTTCTTGAAAGAGCCACCACACATGATGTTTTTCCTACAGAGGTATTATTCTGCATAGGAAAATGTATGTAGCTATCATTTGTAGTCAAATGTCACGTCTTGCTTACTGAGATAACACAAATGGTTACATTCTCCACAAATGACAGCGTATGTTCTTTTCTCCACAAAACAGAAATATCAGTGCAGGCAAACCATGTAAAAACAGCCTAGTTTTCAACCATGGTACTGTGCAAGTGGCTTAGCCTAGGGCAAGCCATGAAAGCACTCCTAGTTTCCGTGTAAGCTTAGACGTTTACCATCATGCTTGAGAGGGCAGATGTGCTCAACAGCGGTTTGCTCAAATGGCTTAACATTTTTACTACCTCCAAAGTGACTGAGGAGTAGACTTTCATCATTGCCTGCATGATGGTAAGTGGTAAGTTTTAATCCACTCATTCCTGATTGTATGAGTAGAGAAGTTAAGAGGTCTACATTACAGCAACCAAGTCCATCCATAATCATGTCACTTGGGGCGGGGGGAGGGGGAGTTATAACAAAGAGACTTCTCTTATAAATGGCGACTCACCCAGAGCTCAACTACCTGAGAACAGCGATCTCTCTCTGTCATCTCCTTCTCCTCTGCCAGCTAAGCCAGGGTGGAGTTTGAGGAGATGCAGCGGAGTTTGGGGTGCAGTGGGGTTAGGAGATGTGTGAGGTTGGCAGATGGTGGTGAAAGAGCTGGCAACAAGCCGGCTGAGGGCAATGAAATGCTGCAGTGGGCTGGGCCAAAAGTCAGGCTACTGAAGGAGTACCACCAAGACAGAGCTCACACATGCACACACCTCTTTCTCTCCTCCTCCAGTTTTCCTAAGTCTGGCTGAACAGCTCCCACCCTCTCTCCAGCCTTTTCTCCCCTTCTTCTGGTTACTAGCATAAAGTTGCTAGTTGTTAGATGGCTCTGTCCCCCTCATTATTGCAGCAAAAGTAGGGCTTTCAAATCCTCCACTGAGGGTGGGGGATCCACCACTCCCAGTCTCAGCCCTCTGCCGCCACTGACCTGGCCAGCAGGGGGTAAAGGCCCAAGAAGTGGGCTAGCACGCCGTGGGCATTCTCCCACCAGCTGCGACAATGTCACTTCCACCCCAATTGGCCCCTGTGAAGGGTGCCAGCATCCCTGCAGCCAAGTGCGATAACATCAATTCCAGAAGTGCCATCATCGCACCTGCCAGGAGCACACACGTGCAAAAATATTCCTGGTAAGTGCCAGGTTCCCTCCCATCGGGAGGGTAAGGGGACCTGGCAACCCTAGACAAAGGGTGGGGGATGCAAGAATATGAAAAGTTGGCAAGGAGGAAGAAGAAAGAAAGCAATGCAAAGGGAAGAGTGGCTATTAAGGAGGGTTGGTCTGCCATCCACCTTCAGAGTCTTCACACGACCCACTTTTGGTTCCTGACCCACAGATTGGGAAACATTGTCCTACATTACATGATGTCAGTGGTGAACTTTACATATACCATTCATATAAGGCTGTAATCCTATGCACATTTATTTTGTTAGGATTTGTTACCACCCTTCTGTCGTGGAATTCAAGGTGCGTGAAGTGAATTCTCAGTCGGCAAGATTTATATGCACCCATAATCTCTCTTCCAAAAAATTATCCTAATGTGGCTGTGTTAGTATTTACAGGAAGTAATAGGGTTTTTTTGGGAGGGAGGGTGATTTTGAAATGATTCTTTGTGGGATCACAGGGAAGGGATCTTGCCTCAATATGCTGTTGTAAAATTATGGGGCAACAGTAAAACCCTGCTTTTTACTGCAGCAAAGGAGGGCAGGCTTTGGTGCAGGTTGCTCTTTACCAGTCCATACACAAGTACAAATGTGGGCTTCCTGTTTGTAACTCTTCTCAATTAATGTGAAATACTCTTCCACCTATAAAATTGTTAGTTTTTAAAACAACCTCTGATTTAGGGGTGAATTCGCTCCCCCTGGTTGCATTTCATTGGCAGAATACAGAAAAAGGCAGCTATAGAATGCTTTCCTATTGGGGCATTGCCATCTGTACAGCAAACACTCCAAAGTACACCAGTTAAGACTTACCATTTGCTTTCTGCAAACAAAAAACAGCAGCGGCAAAACCTGGGGTGAGTGACTATTCCAGGAATCTATTAACATTGCTATTGTGGTAGTTATTCCTTCCTACCCCAAAGCTGTTTATTTCCCAAAGAACCATTTTAAGTGTTCTTGCATGAAAACCTGGAGAACATTTACAATACCAGAAAAAAGATTGATTCATGGGGTACAAAAATACCCCATGTTACCTTAGCTGTAGAACTTACTAATTTTAGATGGTTCCCTGGGAAATTCACAACCGTTTATATTCGTTGTCTAATGACTTGGGTTCTAACACCTAGTTTCAGGTGGTAGATCCAGAGGAGTTAGCCGTGTTAGTCTGTAGTAGCAAAATCAAAGAGTCCGGTAGCACCTTTAAGACTAACCAACTTTACTGTAGCATAAGCTTTCGAGAATCACAGTTCTCTTCATCAGCATCTGACGAAGAGAACTGTTATTCTCGAAAGCTTATGCTGCAGTAAAGTTGGTTAGTCTTAAAGGTGTTACCGGACTCTTTTTGATTTGGTTTCAGGTTGGTAACCTTGTTGATCTGTAGTAGAAGAGCAAGATTTTGGTTCAGTAGCACCTTAGAGACCAACTAGATTTCCAGGGAATGTAAAAATCTAGTTGATCTTAGGTGCTACTGAACCTGGAAATCTAGCTGTTTTTTTAAGGTGCCACTGAACCCGAATCTTGTTCTAAAACAGTTTTTGTTTTGTTTTAAATTTAAAAACAAAACCGTAACTTTGTAAAAGAACCACGTCACGATTTATTCAATATGCCAAAGGTGAGGGGCGAATCTACACAGAAGCCTCTTCAAGTTCTTGCTGTTTTAGTACTGTGAAACACAACGACCTCTCTCACACATCACATTGAAAATGTGGCATATTTTTTTTAGATTAATATGGGTAATTTTGGCATGGAGTTGAAAAAATATACCCCCTAAAGGCAATAGGTGTACATTCCCCCGCCCCCCAGAGGTCTGTGAGAAACGGGGTTAAAAATGAGATTTTTTAATTTATTTTGACTGCAGTGGACTCAACAGGGGGCTGCCCCGCTAAAATCACATCCTCTAAGGCTAAGCAACACACTGAGCGCTACTGTGGAAAAGAAAAACCCGCCAAAGGAGCCACCCCTTGTGAGGAGAAGCGCCTCCGTTTCGTCTCCTCAGGGCGGCGCAAGTCGGAGGCGCAGGCGCAGTGGAGCAAGCCGGGCCTGTCCGCCATTAAGCGCCCGGGAAGACTCTCGCAGGCCTTTTGGGGGTCTCCGCCTTTCCCCTCAGAAGTCGCGGCGGCGGCTTCGCCCGCCATTTCCTACGGCCTCGCGGGGCGCCCGCTCGGACTAGGCCTCGCCTCCCCTCGGCCATTATGCGCCACAGCTTGGCCCAGCTGCTGGCGGCCCCGTCGGGCCAGGGGAGCCCCCGGGAGCCTGCCGCGGCCTGCTCGCTTCCCCGCGAGGGGAGCGTGGGCGGCAGCTCGGCGGAGACGGGCGACGACGAGGCCGAGCTGGCGGCGAACGGCGGCGACGAGGCCGAGCTGCTTTTCCCGGGCCTGGAACTGGACGAGTGGCTGGAGGCGGCCATGTCGGCGGAGGAGGCCCGGCCGGACCGGGCCCGGAGCCCCGAAACTGCGGACCCGCCGCCCTTGCGCCCGCGCCCGGGCCGCGCTGGGGGGAGCAGCCGGCTGAAGGCGGCGGCGGCGGCCCGGCTGAACCGCCAGAAGAAGAAGCAGTACGTGCAAGGCCTGGAGAGCCGCCTGCAAGGCCTGGCGGCCGAGAACCGGCAGCTGCGCGACCGCAACCGAGGCCTGTGCCGCCGCCTGCGCGACCTGGAGCAGGAGACCGGCTACCTGCGGGCCGTGCTGGCCAACCAGAGCGCCCTGGGCCGCCTCTTGAGCCGCCTGGCCGGGCACGGCGGCGGCAGGGTGGGTCTGAGGATCAGCAGCAGCCTCTGGGAGGACCCCCACGGAGAAAGCAGCGACCACGATTACGCCCTCCCGGTCCCCAGGGAGGAAGAAGAGGAGGAGGACCCCGACCACCCCCACCCCCACAACGGGGCGGCTTCTCCCAGCCCCGCCGGCCTTTGCCTCCACGTGGACCGCGACCAGGTGTCGGTGGAGTTCTGCTCCGTCTGCTCCCGGCGGGCGGCCGCCTGCTCTGCCCGGGCCCCGTCCGCCTCCGCCCCTTCTCCCACCTTCGCCGCTAAAATGTAGGGTCAAGTATTCCGCTTTCTTCGCTTCCCTTCATACGGAGAACGAATCCGGTGGGGGTGCCGGCCAGAGAATCGTCCCAGGGGGTGCTTAGAGTGGAGGAGGCAGTCAGAGGATGAAGAGAGACAGAAAAGGGGCTTTGGGAGGGGGAAGACGAGTAGAAAAAACGGGTTTGTCTGGTAGCCAGAGGTTTAATGGAAAAAATATATAGACTTACAAAACCCTACGTGTGCATGCGAACAGACGATCATCCCTGCATCCCTGAATGCAGTGGGGTGTGTGTTATTTTTTGGCATTTCGTGCCAAACCATGTGTAACCAAGGACCCGCAGAAGTCAAAGCATCTGACATGCAGATGACATATTTGGAGGCTGCCAGGCCTTTTTTTTTTAATAAAAATTGGTCGGAAAGGGCTACTAATAGTGTTGGTTGGTTAAAAAGCTGTCTAGCAGATAATAAGCTGCTCTTGTGAAAAGCTGAGAATGTAAAACGACATCTTCATTGGACAAACTTTGATAGTCACACGGCTCAAAAGGCAGTTAAAAAAAACAGTGCATGTGAAAATTGTAACACATCTGTTATACATTACTATTAAACTTCTCTGACAGTTTCTTTTTTAGGTGCTTGCCCTGCCAGGCTCCGTTGTGTAGGGGTTAAAAGAACAGTCGTTTTCCACCTCGCAACCTGGTAAGGATCCATATATTCCCATAATGTGGTATCAGACAGCTTTGCCTTGATGGGTTTCTTGTCATTTGGCCTGGACAAGCCCTCAGATGTGTTCAGAAGCTTGTGGACACGTTTGTAGCGTCCATGTGTCAATTCATCCTGACTGGGCAAGTTGCAAGTGATTAGTCTAGTGTGACCTTTCCCTCTCACTTTTTAATTTCTGGCATATATTTAGCAGTAAGTATTTGACAGCTTGATATTGGAGGCATTACTTTGCCTGATGAGAAGTTTCAAAACATTTGCTGCTCAGTATACATTTTGGCAGTGGATAAACATGAAGGAAGAGGGATCAAAAGAAATTTAAACCCTCAAAAAAAGCCCAGAACATTTTATTTTAAAACTTGGATATCTCTAGGGGTATAAAGCACTAGTTTGTGTGTTCTAGTGATCCTTGATAACTACCCCTCCCCTTCCATGTTAGCATTTGAGGAGGAAGGGCACACGTCTAGGCAAGCATGTGAAGGTCTTGTCTTTAAGTTTTGCTTCCTGTTTTGCTAATGTGGAGTTTATGAGTGTGAAGTCTCCAACTGTACAGACAGAGCAATTCTGTAGAATGAAGCAACACTTACAGCACAGCTGTATAGTAGTGTATGCAAGTTATCCAACTTCAGTTCCTTGTTTTTAAACAGCGAAGTCTTCTGCCGTAGCTCAGTGAAATCTGTTGTCACAGATGTCTCATGTTAGTGATGCCTCTTTTAAGTACAGGTATCTGCTTCAGTAATCTAGTAAGGAAACGAGAATGCCAATCACATTGTTTCCTGCTTTACTGACAATAATTGCAGGTGAACCAAAGTTCATCTTAATAGTGCTCACGCAACATCTAAAACTAATGTTGAGGAGAAATTTCTGTTAGAATTTTTGGAATTTGGCCAGCACAACATCTCCCTCCTCCTGAAATAGCATTTTCTGTTGTATCATAATATCTTATATTTAAATGTCTGTAAATTGGGGAAATAAGGGTTGTGAAAATAAATGTAAAGTGAGGTTTCACAAAGAATGATCTGGAAAAGCGTTTGTCTCCCTAAAGGAGTTCACTCTTAATATTGAATTGGAAGTAAATAAAAGGAGTCTTCCTCCTCTGATGATAATCAGTCAACTCTCAAAACTGATTGGTATTTACATACATACAACAATCTTTGTGAAATCTTGCTGTTTACTAAAGTATATGTGTATTTAGCATCCTTGTTTTTCTTTATGCTGAAGTGGATACAGCTGTCTTGGGGGCAGAAGAAACGGGACCAGCTGGTGGCCACACTTCCTGCTTTATTTTAAAAGGTAGTATGAGAGAAAAAAAGGGAAAGGTAACAGGGCATTTGCTGTCTTTCACGTAAAGAAAACAGAATAATGTGAATGTTTTGAGTAACTTATCTGAAAAGCTGATACAGTACTCCTGTGAAAAGTGGTGATGTAAAAAAAGCATGGATTATTCGTAATCTCATTTGATGGGTGAAATTTCTTCATCCATTCCTCCTAGTGAAGACCAGCTGCATGATTCTAACCATATCTGTTCTTGAGGGCGGGCACACTGACTGCATTGTGGCTTACCTCCAAGTCTATATGTTTAGGACTGCAGCCAGAAGGAGATCTTAAATCTGCTCTTCTCCTCATTTGCTCCTCCTTGACATTTGTGTCTGTTGTAGAATCATACACATTCCCTTCTCAGAACTAGCAGCTTGTATTTTTTTTTGGTGGAAGAATGTGCAGCACTAGACACAGGAAACTGAGTTTCCACTAGACACACATGAACAGGCAGTTTTCTGTCAGCGATCTTTTTAGAAGTCCTCTAGATAACCATACTCATGCTTTAAATAATACAAATTCAGTATAATGAATGAAAATGAATACCAGGGAAGTTTTAATTCTCATTTTACTTGGTATTCTATTCTTTGTGGTTGCTTCAAGGCTGCGGCATAGTAAGATGCAGTTCACAATATACAGTTCCTGTTGGCAATTCTCCTGTGTCTTCCCAGAGTTTTATTTCTTAGTTTGCTGGAGCCATTTGCCCTAGCTCTTCTGCTGCTTTCCATCTTGGAGCCATTATTCACTGCACACTTCACTGAAAGGTAGATGCATTTTTACAGTCACTTTTCACAGTGAACATTTGCCTAGTATGATATTACGGTGAAAGTGGAAATCCATTTCCCCTTCTCTTTTGTATAATGAAAAAATTGTTGCTGTGCAAAAACACTCTGGGGCCTGATTCTGTCCTCCACTTTGCATGTGTGTCATTGCCCCTTGGAAAATAAGTGGCACTGAAATACCTATGGAACACTTGCTGATTGTGCAGCAGGGCAAATGACATATTTAGTTGGGAGAAACCCCCCCCCCCCCAGACGTATGACTGCAGGGATTTTTAGTGCCTCTTGAAGCATGTTTAAACTAAATAGAAATTGCAAAAGTTTTTCCCCCTTTACTGATTGGTTCGTGAAATATTGTTAAATATTTGTTCAACATTCTAACCATACTTGGAAAATGTATGGATGTTTCTTTGTAAATAGTTCTGTCCTACTAATGAGAACACAGTGTTCTAATAAAAAAAGATGTGTTTATCTTCTGGTTACAGGCTCAAAAGATTTTCTTTCTTCATATCTTAAGTCACTAAATTTGATTTGATTGAACTATCTTTTTTTTTTAAAAGTCATTGACTGTGTAGCTTACTTGGAAAACTGCCTCACTGCAGTACTGTAGTGTGATTTGCGTCATAAATTCCCATGGTCTGTCTCAAAGACCAGGGATGGACTAATGCCATGCTTTAAAAAAATGTCAATACAATCAGGGATATTTAGGTTGTACTGAGGATTATTCATCTAGAGTCATTGTCCAGAGTTTACAAGTGGCATCAGTTTTGGTGATGACTTGCCACAAGTTCCAGCCACATCCCTTTACTCAGGATATTAAAGAGATTAGTGGCATTTTGTTCTTCCTACATGAGATAATGACCATAATAAAGAGATGCAATAATTTAAGAGTAGCCATGCTTGTTCATACTAATGGTCTATCTAGACCAACTGCTTGATTCCAACAGGGGTCAGTTGTTAGCTACAGGGAAACATACGAGCAGGGCCCAGACAGCAGCCCCCTGCTGCTTAAAGGTCCCCAGCATCTGAAAACCAGAGTGATTCTGCCTCTGATCTGACTAATAGCCAACAATAGCTATTCTCCATAAATCTATCTTCGCCAACCCCTGTGGCAGCAAGTAACAGAACTCAACCATCTCTTGTGTGACCTAGTACTTCCTTTGACAGTCTTAAATATTCTGCCAATTAGATTTACCCTAGTAAAACAATAATTTATCCATGAGACTTTTACTAGAGGCCCTATTGTTCAGCTAACTTCAGTCTCTGATTGTTCTCTTAAATGCATATGCAAATAACAAAGATAAAATGTAAGCAGCGGCAGCACAGAAAAGAGTTAGCAAATTTTAATTCTAAGCTGCCTTGAGCAGACCCCTGAAGAGGCACAATAGAAATCTCTTGATCTTCACAATGAAAAACAGTTGTTGGGAAAATTCATCTTATGCCATTGCTGTGCTTGGTGGGAAAGCATGCAGCCTTTACAGAAGCAGCATGACTTGATCAGCCTGCAATGCCTTTTAGAAGGGAGCTTTTCAAGTGCCTTATGGGCCTCTCTTGGTATGCTTAGGACATTGCAATGTTAGAACATTTCTAATAGTGCAGTCCTGTGCAGAGTTACTCCTATTCCAAGGCCACTGATTTCTTAATACTTGAGTAAGACCTACACTTGTACTGTTAGTCACCTTGGCAGGAATGTTTTTAGAATTCATGGTTGCTTAACTGGTGATGCAGTTATAAAAACCCTCCACCTAGGAAGAATAACAAAAAGCCAAAAAAAACAACAACACCCAAACCATCTTTGCCAAGCATTACTGGGAGCTGTACTTCTTGCTGAAAAGTTAATACTGTTGTATACCAATATGTGCTTGATCCAGAAACGTATTTTTACTGGACAAAATTTTTCCTAATATAGAAATAGCTTGTTTTGTCTAGTACTGTGCCAGCAGCAAGTGTGCATCAGTGGCTGGTGGTAGGAACCAGTACACCATAATATTGGTGTGAAATAAGACTTCAGATACATGAACTTGTTTGTTTCTGGTCAAGTTAGGAAGAGAGGATTTTGCTCATTATCTCACTTCTAAAATGTGGTGTAATTTTGTGTATATATTATATTGCAAATTAACTTATCTTTTTTTCCCTTTTTAAACAGCTTAGTAATATCGAGGGGGGCGGGGGATCACTTTTTCTGTATCCTGTAACTCCTTGAAGAGATGGCATCAAAGTAGTGGTGGCCAACCATGTCTCAGATTGGAATCCAACAACATGGCTTCTGTTCTGAATTACCATTAATCTGCTACCATTAGCCAACATTAGAAATCTTTCTATTGATAGATTTTTGACCCATTTTGAAATACAGCATTAAAAAGGTTGAGACAAGTATTTGTAATTAAGAGTTGAACTACATCGAAACTCAGAACAAGAGATCAAGAGACCCAGTATAAGTAAGCCTGTTTGCATCACTGAATGTACTAATCAGTACTAATCATTATATTGCTTAGTCATCTGTAAAGTTTCTGCAGCCCCAAACACTAATTATTACAAGTCCTTTATTAGGAAGCAGCACACACAAGGACTCACACCAAGTAGTAAATATACACAGGAGCACCCTTCATGATTGTATTAGAGCGCTGGAATAAATGTGTACATGGTTTGTGTTTGGATTACTAGCAGTCATTCTATCATTACCCCTAGTGTAAAGCATCTCTAAGAATCCTTTTAGTCCCGTAAAAATCTTTGCCAACCTCAAGCATCTCACCTGTCCCTAGAATACCTTAACTTAAAGATTTCATTTTCTTGTTATACTTGGTTCTATGCTGAGCCACAGACTGCAGACCCTGCTTTAGGTACAATTGTATCTGGTTTTCCGAATTTGACAGAAAAACGTGGCATGGTATTACTGAAACTCTGTTGCTTTTATTTTCCTAAGTTCCTACAAGGGATGTAATTATGCTTATAGATATACTTTTCAGAAACTCACTGTAACCTAATAGAAAAAACACTGGGTACCAACAACTGATAATTATGAATAAAGGCTTAAGAGGAGGAAAGGGAATCTTCAGGTGTATTCCCCTTGATGAGGAAGCTTAAGCAAAGCATTAAGCTTTTTTTCATAAAGCTGTTCAGATACAGCAATTAGATAACTAAGATACAGAGTTTGTTTTAGGGAAGACCTGACTAGGTGATGCACAAAACAGTGTTGCACAGCACCTGCTGAGCCAGAGTTAACAGGTGAAGTTCATTGTAACTTTGTCTGGATTCCAACTATGTATTTTAATTGGCTGGTGCATTCTTTATACTGAGTATGGGTAAAGTGCACATATTCTCACGTGCTTGAGTTAGACTGTCTCTTGGCTATTTATAAAGTTTGTGGATGGATGACAAATGGAGAGGGTTTGAACTGCTGTGTATAGTTAGTTTCCAAAAGGCAGGTTATATTGTGTGTCAGATGAAAACAGGCTTGCCTGGAAACGTGCTACATGAACATGAATCTGCTTTGAAACAGCACTGCAGGGTCCATGGCAGCAAAAGCACGTCCCCAACCCTGCTGCTTTAATGGCGATTGAATCTGAGCCCTGTCCCTTTTCCTGCAGTGGGAGCTAAGCTGGCAGTAAGATTCTCCCTGCCTTCAAAACATGGGCAACGGTTATTCCAATTCTTGCATCAGTCTTCCTCCTAGCTGAGTAGTGGTGTAGGGTTTAACCCTTGTTGTTGTACTGGATCAGGTCACTGCTCCCATGTAGTCCAGTATCCCATTTCACACAGTGACCAGCCAGGCCTTGGAGCGGCAACTAACAGGGCACAGAGGCCAAGGCCTTCCTCTCCTGTGGCCTGTTAGCACTGGTATGAAGGGGTTTACTGCCTCTGGATGTGGAGGTTCCCTTTAGTCATAATTTGTAGTCACTGATGAATTTCTTGGATTACAAAGTGTGTCTGACTCACAAAGGCTTATCCTACTATATAAAAAAGTGTGTTCCAACGACTCACTACCTACACTGGTGCACCATCAGAGGGTGCTCCCGCGGTGGGAAGCCCAGGCGAGGAATCCAGGCCTTCCAGAAAGTGCACTGTGGCGGGAAGCCCAGGCTTGAATGACGAACAGAGCAGGTGGCAATGCCCGCCCCCCTTCACCCGGCTGGGATCAAGAGCAGAGCAGGTGGTAATGCCAACCCCCCCTTCCTTAAACCAACTGGGATCAGGAATGGAGCAGGTGGCAAAGCCTGTTCCCCACCTTCACCTGGCCGGGATCAGGTGTGGAGCAGGAGGCAATGCCTGCCCCTGCCTTCACCTGGCTGGTATCAGGAGTGGAGCAGGTGGCAATGCTGACCCCCTTCACCCAGCTGGGATCAGGAGCGGAGCAGGTGGCAGTGACCGCCCCCTGTTTTCACTCGGCTGGGATCAGGCATAGAACAGGTGGCAAAGCCTGTTCCCCACCTTCACCTGGCCGGGATCAGGTGTGGAGCAGGAGGCAATGCCTGCCCCTGCCTTCACCTGGCTGGTATCAGGAGTGGAGCAGGTGGCAATGCTGACCCCCTTCACCCAGCTGGGATCAGGAGCGGAGCAGGTGGCAGTGACCGCCCCCTGTTTTCACTCGGCTGGGATCAGGCATAGAACAGGTGGCAAAGCCTGTTCCCCACCTTCACCTGGCCGGGATCAGGTGTGGAGCAGGAGGCAATGCCTGCCCCTGCCTTCACCTGGCTGGTATCAGGAGTGGAGCAGGTGGCAATGCTGACCCCCTTCACCCAGCTGGGATCAGGAGCGGAGCAGGTGGCAGTGACCGCCCCCTGTTTTCACTCGGCTGGGATCAGGCATAGAACAGGTGGCAAAGCCTGTTCCCCACCTTCACCTGGCCGGGATCAGGTGTGGAGCAGGAGGCAATGCCTGCCCCTGCCTTCACCTGGCTGGTATCAGGAGTGGAGCAGGTGGCAATGCCTGCCCCTGCCTTCACCCAGCTGGGATCAGGAGCGGAGCAGGTGGCAGTGACCGCCCCCTGTTTTCACTCGGCTGGGATCAGGCATAGAACAGGTGGCAAAGCCTGTTCCCCACCTTCACCTGGCCGGGATCAGGTGTGGAGCAGGAGGCAATGCCTGCCCCTGCCTTCACCTGGCTGGTATCAGGAGTGGAGCAGGTGGCAATGCTGACCCCCTTCACCCAGCTGGGATCAGGAGCGGAGCAGGTGGCAGTGACCGCCCCCTGTTTTCACTCGGCTGGGATCAGGCATAGAACAGGTGGCAAAGCCTGTTCCCCACCTTCACCTGGCCGGGATCAGGTGTGGAGCAGGAGGCAATGCCTGCCCCTGCCTTCACCTGGCTGGTATCAGGAGTGGAGCAGGTGGCAATGCTGACCCCCTTCACCCAGCTGGGATCAGGAGCGGAGCAGGTGGCAGTGACCGCCCCCTGTTTTCACTCGGCTGGGATCAGGCATAGAACAGGTGGCAAAGCCTGTTCCCCACCTTCACCTGGCCGGGATCAGGTGTGGAGCAGGAGGCAATGCCTGCCCCTGCCTTCACCTGGCTGGTATCAGGAGTGGAGCAGGTGGCAATGCTGACCCCCTTCACCCAGCTGGGATCAGGAGCGGAGCAGGTGGCAGTGACCGCCCCCTGTTTTCACTCGGCTGGGATCAGGCATAGAACAGGTGGCAAAGCCTGTTCCCCACCTTCACCTGGCCGGGATCAGGTGTGGAGCAGGAGGCAATGCCTGCCCCTGCCTTCACCTGGCTGGTATCAGGAGTGGAGCAGGTGGCAATGCTGACCCCCTTCACCCAGCTGGGATCAGGAGCGGAGCAGGTGGCAGTGACCGCCCCCTGTTTTCACTCGGCTGGGATCAGGCATAGAACAGGTGGCAAAGCCTGTTCCCCACCTTCACCTGGCCGGGATCAGGTGTGGAGCAGGAGGCAATGCCTGCCCCTGCCTTCACCTGGCTGGTATCAGGAGTGGAGCAGGTGGCAATGCTGACCCCCTTCACCCAGCTGGGATCAGGAGCGGAGCAGGTGGCAGTGACCGCCCCCTGTTTTCACTCGGCTGGGATCAGGCATAGAACAGGTGGCAAAGCCTGTTCCCCACCTTCACCTGGCCGGGATCAGGTGTGGAGCAGGAGGCAATGCCTGCCCCTGCCTTCACCTGGCTGGTATCAGGAGTGGAGCAGGTGGCAATGCTGACCCCCTTCACCCAGCTGGGATCAGGAGCGGAGCAGGTGGCAGTGACCGCCCCCTGTTTTCACTCGGCTGGGATCAGGCATAGAACAGGTGGCAAAGCCTGTTCCCCACCTTCACCTGGCCGGGATCAGGTGTGGAGCAGGAGGCAATGCCTGCCCCTGCCTTCACCTGGCTGGTATCAGGAGTGGAGCAGGTGGCAATGCTGACCCCCTTCACCCAGCTGGGATCAGGAGCGGAGCAGGTGGCAGTGACCGCCCCCTGTTTTCACTCGGCTGGGATCAGGCATAGAACAGGTGGCAAAGCCTGTTCCCCACCTTCACCTGGCCGGGATCAGGTGTGGAGCAGGAGGCAATGCCTGCCCCTGCCTTCACCTGGCTGGTATCAGGAGTGGAGCAGGTGGCAATGCTGACCCCCTTCACCCAGCTGGGATCAGGAGCGGAGCAGGTGGCAGTGACCGCCCCCTGTTTTCACTCGGCTGGGATCAGGCATAGAACAGGTGGCAAAGCCTGTTCCCCACCTTCACCTGGCCGGGATCAGGTGTGGAGCAGGAGGCAATGCCTGCCCCTGCCTTCACCTGGCTGGTATCAGGAGTGGAGTAGGTGGCAATGCTGACCCCCTTCACCCAGCTGGGATCAGGAGCGGAGCAGGTGGCAGTGACCGCCCCCTGTTTTCACTCGGCTGGGATCAGGCATAGAACAGGTGGCAAAGCCTGTTCCCCACCTTCACCTGGCCGGGATCAGGTGTGGAGCAGGAGGCAATGCCTGCCCCTGCCTTCACCTGGCTGGTATCAGGAGTGGAGCAGGTGGCAATGCTGACCCCCTTCACCCAGCTGGGATCAGGAGCGGAGCAGGTGGCAGTGACCGCCCCCTGTTTTCACTCGGCTGGGATCAGGCATAGAACAGGTGGCAAAGCCTGTTCCCCACCTTCACCTGGCCGGGATCAGGTGTGGAGCAGGAGGCAATGCCTGCCCCTGCCTTCACCTGGCTGGTATCAGGAGTGGAGCAGGTGGCAATGCTGACCCCCTTCACCCAGCTGGGATCAGGAGCGGAGCAGGTGGCAGTGACCGCCCCCTGTTTTCACTCGGCTGGGATCAGGCATAGAACAGGTGGCAAAGCCTGTTCCCCACCTTCACCTGGCCGGGATCAGGTGTGGAGCAGGAGGCGATGCCCGCTTCCCTTCACCTGGCTGGGATCAGTCACAGAGGAGAAGGTAATGCCTGCTTGCCCGCCCTCCCCTTTCTAAAGTCCGTTGTATTTTTTCCCACAATGGGCCTTTTTGCATAGAAGTAAATGTGTTAGTCTTTGGGGTTTCACAAGGTTTCGTTAATGTAACCTGAGCAGGGTAAAGTTTTTGCTTTTTAAATAAAATAAAATTGTTTTTGTCCTCCACTTTTAGAAATTGATCTTAGTGCCCATCTAGTGGGAATTCCAATAAACATTTATCCTGTCCCTCTTTTCTTAATCTTGGCAGTTGTAAGCAGCGTGAACGTAACGTTTATTTTCTAGTTTTGCTGGCTTGCCTTAACTGAACGCGTGACGTTTGCAGACCGTCTAGAACCCAAGCTGTTTTCAGTCCGATTCCAGAATTTTTTCTTGGAAACTTTAATTAGAACAGTAATAGCTTTCAAGAGTTGGTGAAAGAGCTTATACACACTTTCCCCTATAATGGACAGCCTCAAAGGAGCAGCTGCTACGTTTTAACTATCCAGCTATTTAAGCAGCAAGATGAGTAGCTGTGCTAAGACTGTAGTAGTAGAAAAGAGCAAGAGTCCAGTAGAACCTATGAGACTAACAACAGTTGTGGTAGGATATGAGCTTTCTTGAGCCATACCTGAAGAAGCGAGTTGTGACTCATGAAAGCTCATACCCTCCCACAAATTTTGTTAGTCTTATAGGTGCTACTGGACTCTTGCTCTTTCCTACTGTTTAAGCAGCAGCGAGCCCAGTAAGTCTGCCAGAACTCTGTACTTTCAAAACATGGAATCTGCTGTGTGCAGAGGTTCCTTGGCAAATGAATTGGTGAATTTCCAAATGACAAAACGATGTGGAACCATCAGTGGTAAGGGCTGTGTATTTGCAAAACTAGGACTTGAACACTGACTGACCGTTAAACATTAGTAGCCATTTACTTGTTTGCAACACCTGCTTAATTGTTTCAGGCAAGTGTAGTTTTTTATATTGACTAGCCTAAGCCTGGAATTGTTTTTTCCTATATTCCTCCTCTTCCCCACCATTATTGCGTGTGATAAAGAATTGACATGAGATCCCTATGGAGAAGCAGCTGTGTGGAGGGAGGGGGGCATAAGGGGGCAAAGACATTTCTCAGAAAAGAGTTTTATAGAGTTCCTTCTCAACTGCCTGAAGAATTTTACTTGCCAGTTCCTGCTACATACAGATGGAACTGAGCCAAAGAATAAGCCAAACAAGGAACTGGAGCTTAGTCGAGATTTGAAATCCAGTCATAGATGCAGCACTGTGGTGGTGGTGGTGGTTCTCAAACTTAGCAACTCGAAATCCTCAATTTTGATTTTAAAATATTTCCAAGTCTATGGATATTTGTTTACAGTTTTGAAAAAATTGTGTTCATGTAATACACCAGTGTGTATATGTCAGTCAAGAGGGGGCGTAGCATCTTGTGTGGCTAAAGCGCACCTGTTATTTCTCAATTGTTTCTTAACAACCACTACCCCATGTCTAAAACCAAGTCTATTCAGTTTTAACCTTTTGATGGGTGGAGTGGATCACTTTACCTGCACAGTAAAACAGTAAGAATATGCTCTGCCTGAGTCTAATGGATTGGGAAAGATCAACATCTAATCATAGTATTTTTTTTAAACAGCATTTCAGAGATCAAGGATTTATTTATCATCTAAAAGGTCAATTTGCCCTTACAGTGTGACCTGCCAGTTCCTATGCAGATTACTCTCTTAATTTTCCCTTCCAAGGTCTCTATTGACAAAGCCTTTTTCACTTCCCATTGAAGCCAGCGAATCGCTGGAACAGTATGGAGAACAACGCTGCCTAACCGGAAATAGATTTAAACCTATATTAGAACAGTCGGTTTTGTCTGCTTTGCATTCCATTGTGCTGGATACAGCTCGGGGCAGGGCAGGATTGCAAAATTACATTTATTGGCAAAGCAGGAATTGAGCATGCAGTGATACCCTTTTGGGGAAAATGTTTTCTCTTTGTAGAGGCCCGGGAGTAACTTTGTGGATCCCGGCGAGAAATGTGGCATTTACAGGGGCTGTTATTGCCAGGTTAGCACAGCGAAGACAAAAATTTTTTTAAAGTTTACATGCAGACTATATTCACGATGGGGGAAAAGATCAAGGACATAGCAGGTGAAAAAATTCTAGTTTAATCACCAATTTCTTCAGGGTTTCTTCCAGGTTCAGGCAACTGAAGCATTTTAATATACATCTCATAATGCTTTGAGCTCAAGTAGGTGCCCACAGCGATTTGCATGATTGCAGCAAATCTCAGTCGCTTGTAAACTGGTTTGCAAACTCTCATCCAATACCGCAACATGTTCTCCTTACTTGGCAGAGGAGCTGTGGAATATCTAGAAAAACAGAACATTTTACTTCATCAAGGGTTGAATCAAACGTTCTAGTAACCGCCCCCCCCCCCCCCAATGGCAACTATGGAAAACCTGTTGCACAAGAAGCAATTGGTTTTACTTAAAAAAATAAGATGACAAACTGATACCAAATACCTGCTCCAAAGGGAGTTACCACTACATGAAGACACATATTGAAGGTTAATATACCCCAAATGGATGCCCTTAAACCCAGTAAGCAATCTCAAAAGTTACAGAAAGGAAGCAAGAGGTTGCTAGGGATAATGCAGTGAGGAATATATTAATGCAAATATAGGAACAATGAAGGGAATAATCTCAACAGCGCCAGGGAGTGGGAAAAATAATACACAAGCAGAGACATCACAGAAGAGGAATTCTACAGCAGACAGATGTTCCAAAGACTACTGATTATACTCAGAATCCAGTGAGAGAACTTGACTAGTGTCACACAAGAATCGCAGAGGTGAGCCAACACGATAGCATCAGTTTCACACACGTGACTCTTAGTTGATCACCACTCGGAGCAGGATCCATTTATTTGCACCTTCTCTCAAGTATCGTTCCACACTACCATCCCTCCATCAAAGATCAACAGTAAATCCTTGCAAGATTATCTTAGAAAATCTGATGGGGGACCGTTCTTGAAATTGTTAAATTGTCCCCACAACGTAGGATATTACTGCAGTTTAGCTATTTGCTTGGTCATCAAGGGCAGCAGAACCTCTAACTACTACAACGCTCCTGATGGTGGGCAATATGTTTACAAAGCTGGTTTAAATATAGAAAAAAATATACCTTGACGCAAGACTTGCATTGAGTGGTATAGCTATAAGTGCAGGATATAGACAACCCATAATGCCTCCAATTAATCCACCTCTGACGACAGCACAAGTTGCACAATTTAGTTTGCCTGGAGGGGGACAAAACTGGATGATAGTATTAATATATCTTTTAAAAAATTCATCAGATATGTATAGCATCGTGTGTCAGCCTCACAAAACAGCTTCGGAGCTAGGGCTGAGAGGAGTGCCTTCCTCTACTGAGGTCATGGTTATAGTGAGATTTGAACCAATAGATTTGCAGCCCAATCACGTAACCAGTATTCTATAGCAGCTCATTATTTCACGGCTGGATCACAGTATTGTAGAAATCTGTATTTGCTGGAGTAAGATGTTGCCAATACAGTGGGAAGGTCAAAATGTCTGAAAAAAATTGCTACTGCCCATTTTCCAGTGCTTTCTTCATTTGTTCCAGTGCAGTAAATGACTGTCCTGGAAATTAAAACTACAGAATTGGATGCATACGTCATGCTTTGCCCTTTGGAGCTAGGGAGCACCACACACCCTTCCCACCAGTGTATGGCAGTGTCGTTAGGGGATAAGCTAAGTAATCTCTTAGCCTGCTCTGCAGCTGGGGTGTGGGCATCGCCGCTGTCTATAAAGCATAGATCTATCCTAGAACCCTGATTGGACAACGGGAAGTGTGGCACTGAGAAGTCATATATGCCCCTTGTTCTTTAGGGTAACGGACAGAATATGAGTTGGATTTTGTCACTTTTACCAACGAGCACGAGAGAGACAGGAGGTGCCCTTTTGAATCCCCCCACCCAAAGAATCATGGGATTAGTATAGACATAAGCCAGGGAGCACAGGGCAAACGCAAGGAGGTAAATCTGGTGAGATCACCATTCTTCCTTGCCCCAGCAGACAATCTAACCATGTATGAAACATGAGGCTTCCAACTTCAAATACGAAAGAAAAACCCTGCACCCCTCATATTTAGCAGACTCCGGCCTGGATTTTATATCTGCTTAAATAATTTGTAGTGCTAATTTAAAAATAAGCAGTTAGAATAAAGTCATTTTCCGATGCTAGTCTGGGTTATGAAGTGATTGGAAATGAAGCCACTGTACAATTTGTAATTATTCTTTTATTCTGGATAAATCCTACTATATAAAAGGCTAAGCGTATTCAAGACAACTCACTTCCTACTCTGGTGCACCACCAGAGGGCACTGCTGTAGAGGGATGTCCAGATGAGGCAGCCAGACCTCCAGAGAGCGTGCCATGGTGGAAAGCACAGGCTGGGATCAGGTGTGAAGCAGGCGGCAATACCCATCCCCTGCCTTCACCTAGCAGGCATCAGGAGTGGAGCAGGTGGCAAAGCCCGCCCCCTGCCTTCATCCATCTGGTATCAGGAGCGGAGCAGGTGGCAATGCTCATCCCCTGCCTTCATCTGGTATCAGGAGCGGAGCAGGTGGCAATGCTCATCCCCTGCCTTCACCCAGCTAAGAACAGAAGCGGAGCAGGTGACAATGCCTGCTTCTAGTCTTCACCCAGCTGGGATCAAGAGCAGAGGGGGGCAATGCCATCTCCCTCTCCTTCATCCAGCTGAGATCAGGAGCAGATCAGGTAGCAAAGCTCATCCTCCACCTTCACCAAGTTGGGATCAGGTGTGGAACAGGTGGTAATGCCTGCCCCCCATTTACCCAGCTGGGATCAGGCACGGAGCAGGGGGCAATACCCGCCCTCTGCCATCACCCAGCTGAGATCAGGAGCTTAGTACATGGCAATGCTCATCTCCTCCCAGCTCAGATCAGGAGCAAAGCAGGTAGCAACGCCCGCTTTCCCCTTCATTCGGCTGAGATCAGGAGTGCAGCAGGTGGCAATGCCCGCCCCCCCTTCAGCCAGCTGGGATCAGGAGCAGAGCAGGTGGAAGTGTCCGTTCCCCCCTTCACCCAGCTGGGATCAAGAGTGGAGCAGGTGGTAATGCCTGCACCCCCTTCATCCGGACAGGATCAGGAGTGGAGCATGAGTTAATTCCTACTCCCCTTCACCTGGCCTGGATCAGGCACAGAGCAGGCAGCAATGCCCGTCCTTCACCCAGCTGGGATCAGGCACAGAGCAGGCGGCAATGCCCGCACCTTTACCCGGCCAGGATCAGGTGCGGAGCAGGTGGCAATGCCCGCCTCCCCAACTTCACCCAGCAGGGATCAGGGGCAGAGCAGGTGGCAATTCCTACCGCTTCACCTGGCTGGGATCAGGCACGGAGCAGGAGACAATGCCCGCCTCCATTCAACCTGCTGGAATCCAGTGCAGAGTAGGCAGCAATGCATGCCCCCACTTCACCCAGCTGGGATCAGGCATGGAGCAGGCAGCAATGCCCACCCCTTCACCTGGCCAGGATCAGGAGTGGAGCAGGTGACAATGCGCACCCCCCCCCTTCATTCAGCCAAGATCAGGCACAGAGCAGGTGGCAATACCCACCCCTTCACCTGGCTGGGATCAAGCATGGAGCAGGTGGCAGTGCCCACCCCCGCTTCAGTCGGCCAGGATCAGGCACAGAGGGCATGGCCATGCCCACCCCTCCCCTCCCTCTGCCTTCATCCAGCTGTTATCAGTGATGGAGAAGGAGGGAATGCCCACCTGCACGCCTCCCCTTTCTAGAGCCCATTGTATTTTTCCCACAATGGGCTTTGTTGCTAGTTACAGTATAATCCCAGTAATGCATTGAAGGGTCACTTTGCTTATCTTGTATGGCCTTTGTGTAGCTGGGTCAGACTTTTGTGTTTCATTGCCGCTGACTCCCATTTATATAATTATTTTCTCTGCAGAATATAATCAGAATACATCTACCAACCTTAGACCCACTTCATGCATCTAATCAAAGAGATTCTAGTTTACGCCATAATAATGCTGCCAGTCTTTGAAGGGCCAACAAGCTTCATTATTCTGGAACTCTCCAGAATAATGGGGAGGGGGGGGGCGTCCTTTAGCCTGTCTATTTCTCGTCAGGTTGCTCTAATGCCAGTAGAACTGAAGGGTGGGTTCAAGTGTGGGTGTAGCCACCGAACAGTGTCTCTTGCAAATTCCCTGCCGTTTGTGCAATGCAAGATAGTTACCATGGAGACATATCAACTGTTAAGGCTTAGCATGAGCATGGAGTGCCATACCTTCCATTAAAGGCTGGGAAATGGAAGCTTCGTAAACAGCCGCAGTAGAGAGGAATGGCAAGACTGCCATGGGCAGAGCAGATGCAACTCTAGCTTGGGTTATATTCAGTGCACGCCCAATTAAGGTATTTGCGATTAAGCCGCACACGCCTGCATTCGCTGCAAGGATGAGGATTCCACTGTAAAATGAATTCCTGTTGAAGAAACGAGAGAAAAAAGACTTCTTAGAACCACTACTTGCAACTATTAACTTTGCTTTCCTACGAATATGGTATATTGCTTAGGACTCTGCCTGTCATTTGTAATAGAAATAGATCTAATGCTAGAGCCATAGGAATGTGGTGTTCTTGAGAGCTCCTTAAATGTCGCCAATGCTATCCAATGCTTGTAGCAGTAAAGTAGAATAACCAGAATCATAATGTAAGAGGACCTTTGCTGGATTAGACCAGCCAGTGGTCTATCTTGCCTAGTGTACCATTTCACACAGTGACAAGCCAGTTGTTCTGGAGGGCCGGCAATCATAAAATAGTAACTTTGTTAATGAGTAAAATTCTTAAGTATGTCTTAAGACTGGGACTGTCATCCCACATGTTTACTGGGCAGATAAGTGGTATGGAAATCAATAAAACTGCCTCCCAAGGATTTCAGCTTAAGGTTGCCTGACTGATCCCTAGAGACAGTATCTGTCTTTTTGAAAAGCCCAAAGGCATCAAGAGAAATACAAGCCATGCTTCAGGCAGGCTAGGGAGTGCCAGAACCAGAGCTCGATGCTTCCTAAGAGACAGGCATAATCTCTGGTTGGAGATCTGGCACGCCTTTACAAAGCTAGAAAATTGTGTGAAAACTTGCTAATCCGTGAAGAAAAAAAAAGTTGTGTTTTAAATTGCATACATCCTTATGAATGCATAGGCTACACATGTCTCCTTCAGTCATTTTGGCCAATAACACTACGTAGGTTCTGGCTGGTGAAAGCCTATGTACCTCCACAAATTTGTTAATCTTTAGGAGTCTCATGGCCTCTTAACAACCTAGCTACAGCTAAATATAATTTACTTGTCATAAAGAGAACACTGAAAAAATGCTAGTTATGAGATGATCTACACAGAATGGCTATATTCATGCCAGAGACAGCCAAGTAAGTCCTCTAGCAGATGAAGGAAACTGCAGTTTTGCACAGCATGGACTATTCTTCATCACTAAAGGGCATCCTGTGCCTATAATCAGCGCACACACACCCCAATCCATCTTTATCCAGTCAACCAGGTCAAGAACCATTGCATGTTTACAAATGGGAAGGAGGGGAGAAAGTAGAGACCTTTCACCAAGTTCAATACTTTCTAATACTTTCAATTCTGCTAAACATATGTATCTGGTATACCTGTAAATGGTCTGCCAACAGGAACAAGCTCAGAAGTGAAAGGGCCATGACTTACCGATCAGCTGGTGGAAGCTGCGCAAACCTCTCTTTCAAAATTTCAGCCCGGTCTCTTGCAATGTTACTCCCTCTTTCCAAGGTAGGATCGAGACTGTCTCCTGCCATTTTAGCTTACTGAGCAGGCTGGGACGGATAAAAACAAATTCAACATACATCATAACATCCTTCACAAGAATACAGGCAACCAAAATGGGAATGCGCTTAATGTCTTCAGCCGTGTTTTATGAAGCTGTTATCAAAAGGAGGCTGCCTGGTACCTATGCAACCGATTTCATCCAGATTTTCAGTCAAAGGTCGCCTCCTAGATCAGCCAGCTGCTGTGTCAGCTCCTAAGAGATGTTACATTATGTTGTGACCAAACTCCCAAGCAAAACTGCATAGCGCTGACAGAATGGCACAAGAGACAGTTTTACTGCTGACGTTGAAGGGGTCTAGCTTTGTAATTTTACAGGGGGGTCCTGGAGACCACAATTTGAATTTCCACTCTGCCATGGAAGCTCGCCAGGTGAGCTTGAGCTAGTCACACACACAGTGTTACAACAACCCTCCCTCACAGGGAAAACACATTTCAGTTGCTCTGATTTTTTTAGAGAAAGAAAATATATAAGCCCAAGTTCTCACTTGTTTCAACTGAGCTCTATGGGCAGGTCTGGCCTCAACGTTTCCCCCAAGTGCAATGCTTAACTTTTTCTCAAGAGGTCAACTAAAGCCAAGGTGTACAGTTTGGGGATACACTAGACTCAAGACACTTAAGTGTCTGAAGTTTTACACCATGGAACAGCACCCCAAATTACAGCCATTAAAACCCACTCTCCAGCAATATAAGCCTTTTAAAGGCTCTTTCCACAATTGCTTTCATGGGTGGTAAAAGCATAATTAGGGCTAGGACTGCTGCAAACTTCACCACAAATACCTTTGACCGTAGAACTTACCGTGGTCAGATATAAGGCAAGCACTCAGTTTCTTCAGTTCATGCCGAGCAGCTGTGAATGCTTGCCAAAGGGGTCTGCGTGGGCTTTACCCAAAACTGCAAATTTAAAATTGATCATCAGACATTAGCATCATTAAGGACTACTTAGACAAACACTAAAAGGTAAAATTTTATTGAAACAGCATTTAGTGATGATTAATATATAACAACAGCAGTGTGCTTATAAACTGCCCTTCTGGACATCTTAGTGCTCCACTTGGAGTGGTGAACAAACTCAATATCATTATTATCCCCACAATACAGCTGAGCAGCTGGGACTGAGAGGAAGGGCAGTTATGGGATTCGAACCAGTAGATTGCTGATTCATAGCCCAGCCACTTAACCGCTATGGTCTCTATTATATTAATGTGTGATATTAATATAATTGCCTGCAAAGTTATGCAGCAAAGACATGGGTAATAGAACTCAATTGGACTGTGTGAGAACGCTTGTGTGCAAAAAGCCAATTGCATTGTATTGTTAGCAAGGGATATAGCAAAAACAACCGGGTCAACATCCATGAAAATACTGACAAACTATCAAACCCACTGATGAAAAACTAGATCTCTGTTTGCAAATGCTGAACAGGACGTTAGCCAACCAGCAGGTGATCAAGCATCCCTAACTAGGGGCAACATGATATTAAACCTGACACACAAGATACCAGTACCTGAGCCAGTTTTGTTCTCATAAATCACGTCACAAATGAGAATCCATCAAATTTATCCTATATAATTTAATGGGAGTAACTGAGAACTAAGCCAGTCCCTATATTATACAGGCACTCCACAAATATCTTTCTCATCATAATAACTGACATTTGGAGAGATTACCAGCACCTTCAATTGTAATCATGGGAGGTCATGCATGTTTTGAAAGGTCAGGCAGTTCCTATTTTAAAAACCATTTTCTGCTAGACTGACCTCCCTCCACTATCCCACAAGACCAGAACTGTAAGAAACATAACCGATTGGATCAAACACTATTGTTTTACAGTGACTCTTATTTTCAAAATCAAAAAGAGTCCAGTAGCACCTTTAAGACTAACCAATTTTATTGTAGCATAAGCTTTCGAGAATCAAGTTCTCTTCGTCAGATGCCTGATACAGAGACTGGTCAAATACAGAAGAGGAGGAGAGAGAAGAGGCAATTAGGGGGAGGAAGGGGGAGGGTGCAATCAAAACATTCCTTTGCTAGTATATGTAAACATCTCCTTTTAGTGTGTGTATCAGTTGGCTTCAAAGGAGTTTGCCCTGTTAGTTTGTAGCAGCCAAACAACTAGACCATCCAATTCCAATGCAGTATGAGCCTTCGATAACCACAGCTCTCCCTGCCAGATGCATCTGACAAAGAGATCTGTGGTTCCCGAAACCTGGCAGAATGCAAAATATATTAACAACAAAAAACATCCTCTACACATTCTTAGTTTTTCAGTTTACTTTGCTTAATCACGAACTTAAAGCTATTTTATATTGAAGAAAAATATTACTATATTACTGGGGGAGGGGAGATGGAGAAAGGTTAAATAACAAGTCTTCAATCATACAAAAACAAGCCCAATTGAAAAAATAAAATAAACGGATTCTATTTCTAAAGATGCAGAGGAGTTAGCCGTGTTAGTCTGTGGTAGCAAAATCAAAAAGAGTCCAGTAGCACCTTTAAGACTAACCAATTTTATTGTAGCATAAGCTTTCGAGAATCAAGTTCTCTTTGTCAGATGCCTGATACAGAGCATCTGACGAAGAGAACTTGATTCTCGAAAGCTTATGCTACAATAAAATTGGTTAGTCTTAAAGGTGCTACTGGACTCTTTTTGATATTTCTAAAGAAGTATGCTCAGGGATGCGCCCCGGTTCTCGTTAGGGAGGCATATTCTGCACCACCCATTCTGTTTACGCTGAAACCGGCCGCATCAAATTGTTTGAGGGCTTCCCCCCGCCCCCAAACCACAACCCTGTCCCGCTGCAGATCCCCCAGCAGACAGGCAGAAATGACCTTGAGCTCGCCCAAGCCGTCCTCCTCAACTGCCGCTTCCTCCCTCCTCTCCCCAAACGGATCTCAGTTAATTCTTTTAAAAAACCCACCGAGAAGTTTCTCCTCCGCCTTGTCCCGATGAGCAGCCGCAGAAGGGACAGCAGCCGTTTCACAGCGCGGAAGCCCCTCGCAGCGCCGCGCACGCCCTTCCCGTGGGGGCCGCCATCTTGTCCAGCCATATGACCCCCGCGCCTCTTCTCCAGAAGCCGGCTGGGATTGGCCACTTCCTCGCCGCCTCAGCACCCCGGTTCCTGATTGGCTGCGGCGCGGTAGGCGCCGGCCCGTCAGTCAATCAATCACTCCGGGGTGGGTCTGGGCCGCGTTGCTAAGGGAGGCGGCGACGGCCCTGCCATGGAGACCGTCCCGAGGCGCTCGCAGGCCGCTGCTCAGTGACTGGCGGGGACGGCTGGAGCCCCCTCAGCGGAGCCCTCGATGGGGGCGCAGCAGCCCGCGGGGTAATCTCCGGGACGCAGGGAGGGCGGGAAGGGCGGGGGGAACCGACCGACCCTTGAGCCCGGCTTCGCCCCCATCCCTTGTGCCCGAAGCGCCTTTCCACACGTGTACTCTCCGGGTTTCCTTGCGCCCAGGCCCTGGTGCCGCCAGAGACCGTTTCAGGAAAGGGTTGCCAACCTCCAGGTGGGGCCTGGAGATCTCCCGGAATGACAGTTGATCTCCAGATCACACACATCAACGTCCCTGAAGAAAATGGCTGCCTTGGAGGGTGCGGTCAAGGGCATAGCCTGCTAGGTAGGGTTGCCAACTCCGGTCGGGAAATTCCGGGAGAATTAGGAGGTGGAGCCTGGGAAGAACCTCAGTAGGGTGTAATGCCATCCTCCAAAGCAGCCATTTTCTCCAGGAGAACTGACCTCTGTGGCTTGGAGATCAGTTGGCATTCCAGAAGAACTGCCACCACCTGGAGTTTAGCAACCTACCTCAAGGGCTGCCATTGGTGGGGGATAGACGGAGCCCCCTCGAAGCCCCATCCCCCAGTGCTGGTCTTGCCTTTTCTTCCCTCAGCTTTCATGCCTATTTGTTAGCATCGTCTGCCTCACCTTTCTGCATTGTCTCTTATTTATTTGTCTTTATTATATCATCTAATTATTTGCATCTCATCTATGTAACTGTATCTTGTTTTCTGTTTGCACCCACTGCCTTGTCTTTTATCTGTTTGCATTCTCTCATTTTCAATGGACCTCTCATCCAGGAAATACTGGGTGGCGTTCATTGTCCTCCCCTTTCCTCATTTTATTTTCATGACAGCCCTGTGAGGTAGGTCACACAGGGAAACTGATAGGCCAAGATAGTTTCAGGTAGGCAGTTGTATTGGTCTGCAGCAGAATAGCAGTGTCAGAGTCCAGTGGCACTTTTGACACCAACAAGATTTTCAAGTTTTTGAGAGTCAAAGCTCCCTTTTTCAGATATCTTTTGAGAGAGCTTTTACTCTCAAAAACGTATACCCTGAAAATCTTGCTGACCTCTAAAGTGCCACTGGACTTAGTTCAAACCTGCTTCTCTCCAAGTCCAGCGCTCACAACCCCTATACCTCCTTGTTTCGCTGAGCCAGATTTGCTGTATTTTTGGTCCTGCCTCCACACCCCTTTTTTCTGCCCTTCCTCCTCCTCCCTAATTTCCCCCTCCCGAGGCTCAGCCCTTCATCCTAGACCTGGCACTTGCTTTCTGGCAGCCTCCTTGGTGCCCCCTTTGTTCACCCACCAATGCTCACTGCAGTGCTGATCTTTCACCAGCCCCAGTCCCCTTTCTGCCCACCTAACCCCCATCTCTCTGTCAGCCTCTTGTCCATGATCTACCATAGTGTGTCTCTTTTCCGTCAAAGCAGAGAAGAAAAAACGCGAGTGTAGTGGGAACCGTTTTTAAAATTCCACTTAAAGATCCCTACATGTTTTGCATGCTGCTTTCTCAGGGGATCTAAAATAACAACAACAACAACATTCAATTTATATACTGCCCTTCAGGATGACTTAACACCCACTCAGAGCAGTTTACAAAATATGTCATTATTATTATCCCCACAACAAAACACCCTGTGAGGTGGGTGGGGCTCAGAGAGCTCCTAGAAGCTGTGACTGACCCAAAGTCACAGCTTCAGGTGGAGGAGTGGGGAACCAAACCTGCTTCTCCAGATTGCAAACTGAGCATAGAAAGTATTTCCCAGGCACTGCATAATGTTCCGGATGGCCTGGGCACTGCTCTTCCCTCCCGCGCCTCTGTATAAGCTTCCTGATCTAGTCACTAGTCCTCTATCCCATCTAGCTACCTGGCTCATCTTTTCACTCTCCTATTTAGCCCAATTTCTTTGATTGAGGCAGCAATTTGGGAGGATCTAACCCCCCCCCCCCCCGAGGCCCACCAGCAAGTCCTGTTACGTCAGCTTTTTCTCCTCTCAGACTTTTCTTTCACCACCCGGTTGGCAGCTGAAGAAGGCAGATGGCATCATTCAAGGGGGCAGGCTTTTGGCCAAGGGCTAGCAACCGCAGACTCCTGCTGTCCACCTACTCCAGTTCCCTTTCAGATGCTCGTGGCCGACTCCCACTTTGCACAGCTCAGACTGCCTTCTGTGACCCTTCTCCATCTCTTCACTTCATCTGCATCTCTGGCTTTGTTGTTGGGTCTCTCCCACACACACACACACAATCTGATCCCGCCACCCATTTACACGCACACATGATCCCTGTTGTTGATGTGACTCAGCCCTTATATCACTGTCACCACCCCCACGCCCTGTTGCCATCGCTTGCCATTGGGTCACCTTCCCTCATCCTCCTGGTTCTGGCTCTGTTCGTGTCCCTGCATCCAGCTTCCCTCTCTGACCCATTCATACCTCCCATTTCGCAGAGACATTTCTATTTCAAATAGCCCCTGACTCACCTTGCTTTTGCTTTCTGAGTCTCCCTGGACTTAAACATTTTCTGCTTCTACAGCCCTTTCATACGTGTACAGTTGATCCTTCACCCCTCACAGATCTCAGCTCCCCCTCAGATAAGCCCCCCCCGTGCTGCTTTCCATTCTTGAATTTGCTGTGCCTCTCCGACCCAACTCCTCCTCTCCAAGCTCAGCCCTTCCATGCTCTTGTGCCTCAAATATAGCTCTTCGCACCCTGCGTCCTCTTTCACACAAACCTCTGACTTTGCCCTGTTCTATAAATCGACTTCCATACTTGATGTGCCAGCTTCTCAGTCTGCCTGCTTCCCTCCACAAACACCAGTCCTTTCATAGCTGACTTCATGCAGTGTACACCTGACTCTTTTGCACACCTGAAATTCTCTCCCTTTTTATCTCATGCACACCAAATCCATTTTTGGCTTCATAGCATGGGTATAATGATAATGATAATAGATCTATATACTGCTCTTCAGGACAACTTAGCGCCCACTCTGAGCAGTTTACAAAGCATGCTATTATTATCCCCACAACAATCACCCTGTAAAGTGGGGGGCTGAGAGAGCTCTGAGAGAGCTGTGACTACCCCAAGATCACCCATCTGGCTTCAAGTGGAGATGTGGGGAATCAAAACCAGTTCTGCAGATTAGAGTCCTGCCGCACTTAACCACTACACCAAACTGGCTCTCCAGCCTTTAACGTCCTCCCAAATCATTAGTGTTCTCTGAATTTTCAATGCCCCATCCTTCCAGCCATCTCCATGCCGTGTTCTCCATACTGCTGCCATCAACTTCATCTTCCCTGTCTCAGCCTCTACTGCCTCTCCCGACTTGCTTTGCTTCTCAGTGTTTTGACCATTCTCAGTGCCTTACATTCTCTAAATTAGCCCTTGCAAGTCCCGGCACATCATTCCCCTCTCCCTCCTTTGCACCCATGAAAGCATACTGCACATCCCAGATACCTTTTCTCAATCATTACAGGTCTTGCTTGTGGCCAGGCCTTGATGCACCAGTCCCTCCCACTGTCACGTATCTTCCTCTTAACCACGAGTGCCTCAAAATCCCCCTTTCTGACTCTCTCCGTGGCTTCTGATCACTGCATTTGCTTTTCATAGCCCTTTGAAACTACACCCCCCTTCCTCTTTGCCCTTCCAAGCTCATCTTCCCACTTCCAATATTTCCTGCCATCCAACTTTCATTGTTCTTTGTTCAAGCCAACATTCCCGCACCCCACAAAAAGTTAATTTTTTAGAATATCTCTCCCCATCATCCTATATTGCCTGGGATCAGGGAAAACAAAAGATTTTTCAGTGTGAAGGGAGTGAAAAAGAAGAGTAGCAACACATACCTCTTCCCAAAAAAGAAAAGACCACCATTGTAACAGAGTTATGTATTACTTGTATCTTGGCTTTGCCTGGAGAGGGAACTATTTGGAGACTAAGAGGCACTCTGATCTTTAATTTTCAGTATTGTAGATGAGAAAGATCTATCTTTTCTCCCCTCTCTTCTGCAGAAAAAAAGGGGGAACGTGTGAGGTTATGGCAAGGCTAATCCCCGGCGCCGGCAAGTGGGGGAAATCTGGACTGACTGTGTGGCTTGCTGGAAGCTCCGTTAATACTCCAACCTCTCTGCAGACGAACATTCGGGGAAGCTGTCCTTAGAACATACTCTGCTCCTCTTTCGTTAGGCAGCTGCAGCTCCGCAAAGCAAAGAGAGATGGCAAGAAGACAGTGACTCCAGCGAACAACAATCTGCTTCACCAGCCTGCCTCGTGAGCAGCACTGTCACTTTAATAATTCCATGTCAGGGGATTGCTTTCAATCCTCTTGGGCTTAATGCAAGTGAGGATAAGAGGGACATTAAAGGCCATAAGGCTGGGTGGATGAAATAAAAATGAAAGTGACTGCTGTTCGGGTAACCGAGTGAGATCTGGGAGCTGGGTCCCCCCCCCCCCCCCGCTAGTACACAGAAGACCTTTGCCTGCACACAGTGCCCTATCTAACTGGCAAAATTCCCCTGCAATCGCAGCAGAAAATCCCCTCGAACATTTTTTTGTCTTCCTCTGAAATTGATTTGGATTGTTCGGAAGCCGGTTTTCAGCGTAGATGCGGTCAGGATGTGTTGAAGTGGATCGTTGGGAACGCCAAGAGTTGGACTGTGCCTTAATTGTATTTCCTACATTCACAACTTCTAAACAAATACGAAACTCTTTGCTGTCACCCGAAGGATTCTTACACAATTTTGTAGGCTGATGAGCGTTTTCTCTTGTATATTTTTATAGATCGGGAAATATTTTACAGATTTTGACAACTGCTCTTGCAAAAATTCTAAACTTTTTTCCCCCCTTACTGTTCCACGAGTGTTGTTGGAAGTTTTTAACTGGAGAAAACGGTAAGCATTGCCGTGGAAAATGAAGACGTAGAGCTCCATTTCTAAGCTGAACCGTATAAGTGTTTTGAGTTGGATGACAGATTTCTGACCTCGCAAAGCAATCCCAGTGGGGGCTCTGTTGATACTGATAAATAACTGCTTGCATCCAGCGCCAGAAATAACAGCAAGAATGCCGGTCAAGAAGAAAGGTGGGCTATGAAGCTTCCTATCTCTTTTTTGTCTGTTTTTAAAAAATAATAAACCGGATTGCCGTACATGCACTTTTATATTAAAAGCATTTGAATGGGAGAATGACATTGTTTGCTTATTTTTCTGTGGAGAGGAGGAAGAAAATGCATTGCTGGTTTGCATGTGAAAAGAGATGCTTGTTTCAATTGAAACAGCCTCAGGATGGGGCAGGTCACATTTTAGTCTCAAATGTTGGTTTCTCAAGAAGTCTTTTGGGATCCAAATGGCGTGGGGTAGGGGTGGAGAAGAGAGTTACAGTTATCTTATACATGCAATAATGCCAACTTAAAATAATGCCAACAAAAAAAGTTCAGTCTCTGCAGTAGTTTAGTATTGACATCTGGAAAGTCAAAATCAGTTCTTAAAAAAGAAAGATTAGAAGCCGTTTTCAGCCAATAGATTACAACAAACATGTTGCCAAGTAAAGCTTTTCAGAATTGTTACTTGCTGTTGTTATCTTTGATATGTTTTTAAAAAGTGCACCGTTGCTTCTGTAATCTGCCAGTGGTCTTTTGGATACCTAAATAAATGGAAACAATGTTTCAAGGGTATTCTCTCCCCCCCCCCCTTAATAAAACTGCTCACAAAAGCAATACAGATCTAAATAATCTCTTTCCACTTTCTCTGACGTTGGAGTTGGGAATCTTATATAGCTGTTGCTAAACAGACTTTAAAAAACTAGCTGTTTACCCCTCTTGTGTTAATGTAGAGGGGAAATGTGTATGGTAGTAAACTGCGGTGCTAAATAATAAGATGGGAGGGTGTTATTGAGAAAAGACTTGTATATTGTGGTGAAACAGAGTGGGTTTTTTGAGAAATATCTATCCCCAGACAAGTTGAACCCTCTTCTCATTTTGGCATTTGGCATTTGGTCATCCCAGAAGCGGAGGGCAGATTTTGCTCTAACTTCAAGAGTCTCCCCACCCATTTGTATTGGAGCAGTGCCTTAGAGAGTGGATAGGAAGGGGGAGAGCTGCCTCTCCCCCTTCCCCTTGACCCCCAGCTGTTTGAAAATCAAGACTGCTCCTAGTTGCATAGCTCTGGGTTCTGTTTCTTGACCACACAACAGTGACAGCTGGCTTCTGTATACAAAGGTGTTCTTTGGGGGGGGGGTCTCCTTTTGGGAAGCATAGCTAGCATCAATGAAGGAGGAACATTGTGGGGGAAGAGGGAGCGGTGATGCCTTTGCTTACCAGTAGTTGTGATGAAGTATTGCTTGCCTTCCCCCCCTTCCTCCTCCATTGATCATATTTACATTTCCAGAAGTGTGAATTCAAAATCAGGTGAACCGGAAGTACTAGGTTGAGTTGCACGGAGGGCCATAGCTCAATGGGAGAGCTCCGGGTTCGTACGTAAGAGGTCCAGGGTTCAACCTCTGGTTCAGGGCTGAGGGGACCCTCTGTCTGAGTCTCGAGGAGCTGCTTGCAGTCAGAGTAAACGGTCTAGGCCTAGTGGGACTAGTAGTCTAACTTTGCATGTGGGGCAGCTTTATACATTCCTTGACACTTGTAAAAAGCAGTTGCAGGGATGATTGGTATTACGGGAGGGGCTGTGGCACAGTGGAAGAGCCCCTGCTCGGTACGGAGAAGGTCCCAGGTTCAATCCCTGGCATCTCCAGGTAAAAGGACCAGGCAGTAGGTGAGGTGAAAGACCTCCGCCTGAAACCTTGGAGAGCTGCTGCCAGTCTGCGTAGACAGCACTGACCTTGATGGATCAAAGGTCTGATTCAGTGTAAGGCAGCTTTGTGAGTGTGTGTGTGTGTGTGTGTGTGTGTGTGTGTGTATATCCCCTTAAAGCAACAAAGCCCAGATCTGGGGTAAGAGTAACAATCAAACCTTATCATTTCAGTCTCTGCTGTGGTTTCTCTTGCTGTTACTGGTATTAACACCATTCATTTCCCACTCATTCCACTATTATTAACACTACTCATTACAACTGTTCATCGTTGGCAGTGGTGAATGGCCCTTGACACGTTCCCAGTAGAACGCATTTCAAGTGGGCAGCCGTGTTGGTCTGTAGTTAGAAGAGCAAGATTCGGGTCCAGCAGCACTTTAAAGACCAACTAGATTTCCAGGGTATGAGCTTTTGAGAATCAAAGGGAGCTTTGACTCTCGAAAGTTCATACCCTGGAAATCTAGTTGATCTTTAGGGTGCTAGTGGACCCAAATCTTGCTCTAGTAGAACATGGAAACACTTGTGCTGGTCCACCATAACTTCTGTCCGCTGTTGATGACCTGGACTGACTAAAAGCACAGGATAAGAATGCGTAGGCTAGCATTTCTGGCTGGTGCCAGAGAGACAGTGAATATGCTGGAATTCTGCTGCCTTTTTAATAGTGATAGCCTATCGCTGCATGACGGCACGGAGAAAACAGGTTTTCCATTTGCTCCCGATGAATGGAAGCTCCATGCACATGCAAAGGGGACACTGGGAGCATTTGCCCCCTTTGCTGAAGCGGCTGAGCAAGAGTAAGCCGAATGGAATGTACCCAAAGCCTCGAGGCAACTGCCCATGCTCTTCTACGTGTTAAGGTTTGGTTTCACGTTGAAACTGCTGTGACTTGCAATGCTGGCCTGTAATTCAACATGAGAGAGACCGACTACCGCTAATGCATACGACCTGAACTCATACATGATTACTGAGTACAGCTCAATGCTTCAAGTTTGGTATGCTGCCTGAATTCACAAACCACAGTTTATCACAAGCAGTTTCCCTCGCAATGACAAGTGTCCTTCCTTCTGGGATGCAGGAGAGAGGCAAGAAACAAACTGGAGTTTATGCAAAAGCTGGAAAGTGTGACTTCCAGCTGATAGACCAAATAAAGTTTGCCGCACAAATTGTATTTTGAACAGAGATTTATTGTGACATCTGAATGTAAAGCTCTAAGAAATTGTTCCTTTTGTTTTCTGAACGGCAGGAACAAATTCATAGAATTTTACTACACCAACTAGCTCTTCCCTTGAAGAATTTTCCTGTGCTCTAGACATACTGGGCATAATAAATTTGTAAGCATGCATTGAAGCGGCTTACTCTAGAATTTTGCTTACCAGTTGTTAGAGCACTTTAATATGATGTCTGTGTAAATGCAGATTTCTGTTATTCTTCATTACCTAGCTCAAAGTTTATTTTGGTACAAGGCCACAAAATTAAGTGATAGCAATATTAAATGTAGCTTTATTTAGAGGCAAAGCTCATCTCCCAGTGATGTATTACTTCACAATTCAGAGGGCTTAAATAGAATAAATCATAAGGATCCTGAATTTGTTTCTGGCTAATTTCAGGGCTGTGCTTAAATTTGCAACTTGCAAAGCAACAAGAAAAGGCCTTGTTTGAAACCCATTTTTAATGAACAATACTCATCTTAATTGGTAGAATTAAGCAAGGCCAGCGTAAATAGTAGCATTCACTAGAGATCGTATTAGAGAAATTTCCATGCCTGAAGTAGAAAAGCCAAATGGCACCCTAGGGTAGTAAAACTGTAACAAACTCAATAATTGACGATTTCCCTTTTAATGGTATCCCAAAAATCTGTCTCCCAAAGAAAGTGGCCTAATTTTACCTAGTGGCAGGGCTAGTTCTGAAATCCAGATGTCACAACTCATTCATAATGGTCATTAATTCATCTCGTTAGAACCAGGAATGTTTTAAATTAATTGTCTTGCTTTACAGGGTATTGAGCAAAGGGGCTTTTTAGCATGGCTATTAACGTGATTTTATGCAGTGTCCTTTGAAAACTGCAAAATGTGCAGCACTGTTACGTTGTGAAATTAATGCATGGCTTAAAAGCAGTACTATATGTAATTAATAAATTGGTGAGCTTGTGATGACTTGGGAGTGTAAAACTCTGTGTTGGATAGCCCCAGTATTAATTTAAAGATACGGAGATGTTTGTCTATAATATTTAACGAGTAAAATATTATGTGTGTGTGTGTTATGTGCTGCCAAGTCATCTCCGACCTATGGTGACCCTATGAATGAAAGACCTCCAAAACGTCCTATCATTAACAGACTTGCTCAGATCCTGCAAACTGGAGGACGTGGCTTCTTTTATTGAGTCAAGCCATCTTCTTCTAGGTCCTCCAAAATATATTACTTCTTATAATAAAAAGCCCTTTAATTCTATTCATTATTTAACATTTCTGATGTGTCGTAGGTTAAGTCTGTTCAATTGAGTTAATGAAATAGCAGGCTTACTTTAATTTTTTAAAATAATTTACTTAGCATGTTGGGTCCCCTCGGCAAAGATAATAAGAGGAGCATCATTGGTGGCTGGCCAGTTTTGGAATCCCTCTGCCCAAATCCAACCTTGAACTTCTGAAAGTTGTAAGACCTACCTGCTTGGGCTGGTATTTGGGGCCAAGCGCTAAGGTGGGAAACCCTGTTTTATTGTGGTTTTTTTCACATTTGTGAGCAATCTGAGCCTTCAGGATAAGGCAGGCTATCCTACTATATAAAAGAGCAAGCGTGTTCCAGACAACTAACTTCCTACCCTGGTGTGCCACCAGAGGGTGTTGCCACGATGAGAAAGGCGAGGCAGCCTGTCCTTCCAGAGAGCATGCTGCAGTGGAAGCTCGGGCCAGGATCAGGAGGGGAGCAGGTGGCAATGCCCACCCCCTGCCTTAACCCAGTTGGAATCAGGAGTGGAGCAGGTGGCAATGCCCCCCCTCACCCGGCTGGGATCAGGAGTGGAGGAGGTGGCAATGCCTTCTCCCCTTGTCACCCAGCTGGGATAAGGAGCAGAGCAAGTGGCAATGCCTGCCCTCTCTTTACCTTACCGGGGTCAGGAGTGGAGCAGGTGGCAATGCCCACCCCCCCGCCTTAACCCAGTTGGAATCAGGAGTGGAGCAGGTGGCAATGCCCCCCCCTCACCCGGCTGGGATCAGGAGTGGAGGAGGTGGCAATGGTAGCCCTCTGCCTTCACCTGGCTGGGATCAGGTGCGTAGCAGGAGGCAATGCCCACTCTCCTTGTCACCCAGCTGGGATAAGGAGCAGAGCAAGTGTCAATGCCTGCCCCCTCTTTACCTTGCCGGGGTCAGGAGCGGAGCAGGTGGCAATGCCCACCTGCTTCACCCAGCTGGGATCAGGTGCGTAGCAGGTGGCAATGCCTACCCGACGTCTTCACCTGGCAGGGATTAGGAATGGAGGAAGTGGTAATGACCACCCCCCACCTTCATCCAGCCGGGATCAGGCATGGAGCAGGAGGTATGCCCACCCCCCTTCACCTGGCCAGGATGAGTCTTGGAGGAGGAGGCAATGCCCGCCCTCCACTTTCTAGAGCCTGTTGTATTTTTTCCCACCATGGGCTTTGTTTCTAGTAACTCTAATAAACATGGAAGAAGAGCCATGCTGGATTAGATCAATAGTTCATCTTACCAAGCACCCTGTTTCATGTAATCTAACACAGTGTTTCTGATCCTGGGCTCCTGTACGGCCAGTTGAGTTTTTAAAAAATCACTTGGAACTCTGGAGGTAGAACTTCCAACACATGTTTGTTCTGGCCTTAAGCTAGTACTCATCACTCTGTCATGTAGGAATGTATCTTCCTGCGTACAAAGATACAGGAAGTGATGTTTTGTGAAAAGAAGCAGCCTCCATCAATATTCCATAGGCAATAAATGGTATTCTGCCTTTGAAAAATCTCTTTTGGTACTATTTTGTGTGCGTAAGGTGCTGTCAAGTCACAGCCAACTTATGACAACCCCATAGGGCTTTCAGGACAAGAGACAAACAGTTGGTTTGTCATTGCCTGATTCTGCATAGTAACCCTTGGTGGTCTCCTATCCAAGTAATAACTAGGACAGACCCTGCTTAGAATTTTTGAAATCTGACAAGTTCAGGCTAGCCTGAACCAATCTGGTCAGGTTTATTTCCCATTTTTTTAACTCAACGGGACCAGAAGTATTTTTCAATGGTCCATTTACTTTGGATATTTTCAAAGGTACAGCAGAAACTAATGCAGTTAAATCATGGCTCAATACAATATATTGTGTCTGTGTAAACTGCCAGTTTGGTGTAGTGGTTAAGAGTGGCGGGACTTTAATCTGGAGAACCGGGTTTGATTCCCCACTCCTCCACTTGAAGCCAGCTGGGTGACCTTGGGTCAGTCACAGCTCTCTCAGAGCTCTCTCAGCCCCACCCACCTCACAGGGTGATTGTTGTGGGAATAATAATAACATACTTTGTAAACCACTCTGAGTGGGTGTTAAGTTCTCTTGAAGGGTGGTATATAAATTGGATATTATTATTATGTTAAAGTCACAACTGACATGGTGACTCCACCAAGGGACTTTTAGGCAAGTGAGAAGCAGAGGTGGCTTGCCATTGCCTTCCTCTGCAGAGTCTTCCTCGCTAGTCTCTGATCCAAGCGCTGACCCTGCTTAGCTTCTGAGATCTGGCGAGATTGGGTATACCATGCTGCCTTCCTCCCCAGGTGGCATGGGGTACAATTTAAAGGGGATGTGTGTGTGTGTGTGTTATGTGCCGTCAAGTTGCCTCCAACCTATGGCAACCCTATGAATGAAAGATCTCCAAAAGCTCCTATCATTAACAGACTTGCTCAGATCCTGCAATTTGGAGGATGTGGCTTCTTTTATTGAGTCAAACCATGGCCCGTTTCACACTACTTACCTGCTCCCAGAACATTGCAAAACAGCGCGCAAAAAACGCGGAAGATAGCATCTCGCGAGAGTTTTGTGCGATGTTGCACAAAACTCTCTCGAGAAGACGCTATCTTCCGCGTTTTTTGTGCGATGTTTCGCAACATTCCGGGAGCAGGTACGTAGTGAGAAAAGGGCCTATCTCATTTTAGGTCTTCCTCTTTTCTTACTGCCTTCCACTTTTCCTAGCATTATTGACTTTTCCAGAGAATCTTGTCTTCTCATGATGTGACCAAAGTACGATACCCTCAATTTTCTCATTTCAGCTACTAGGGAGAATTAAGGTCCGCAGGTGGAAAGGGCTGAACTGTCCATCTTCCTCAAGACCAGGGCTTTTTTTTCCAGGGGGAATGCGGTGGAACAGAGCTCCGGCACCTCTTGAAAAAACTCGGCAGTAGTGCTTGAAAATAATATTATTTCAAAGAATCCCGTGTGTTTCTTCCTCATTTCCCTCTTAAGAGTCCCGCCCCCTCTTTTCCCAGAAAAAAAACCCTGCTCAAGCCCCACCTAATATCAGAACCTAGCTGGAGAAATAAAACATCCAGAGGGGGGACAGATTTTGAAGGAGGGAGCAGGATTCAGCCCTCCTGTGTGCCACATTGGTTCTCTAAGTTGGACTTTGCTCCACACTCTGTTTAACACATGAATGCAACAAACTGGCATTTAAAAGAGGGGGAGCCGCCACCTCCTGTATCTGTTGGGCTACAGCATTCCCTTTTTAAAAAGAGGATAGATTCCATATGTCTTGAAAAACATCTGGACTGTGGTGTTCAAAATCCAGTTTTGTTAGGGCCATTGTGGGTGGGGTGATGGCTCAGTGGTAGGACATCACCGTGGCATGCAGAAGGTCCATTTTCGATCTCCAGCATCTCCAGGCAAAAAGATCAGATGGCAGGAGATGTGAAAGACTTCTGCCTGAGCCCTTGGAGAGCTGCTGCCAGTCGAAAGTAGACAGTGGCTGATTCCGTACACGTTGGATAATGCACTTCCAATCCTCTTTATAGATCATTTGGAACGGCTTTTTTTGTGCGCGGAACAAAAAATCCGCCTCAAACGATTGATAAAGTGCATTGAAAGTGCATTATCCAACGTGTGCAGAATCAGCCAGTGACTGACCTTGATAGACCAGAGATCTGACTCAGTATGAGACAGCTTCAGGTGTTCAGTTGTGTTGTGTTAAATACATGGAAGCCAAAATAAATGGGCACCACTTTCCTAGACTGTTCCTCTTGAGGCTGCAAGTGAGAATGTGAAGGTTGCATGCTACATCCTACCGCTATGACTAAAATTCTCTGCACACAGATCACTCTAAGAGGCTAGGCAGAAAGCTTCTTTCTGAGGTGCTTGTTCTCTATGTGCAAGGAAGGATATCTTGCCCTTTAAAGTATTGAAGCATGTGATCTGCCTACCTACAGCCTAAATTCTTTATCCCAGAAGGAAATAGTGTGCCAATGCTGATAGTTTGCTGGTTCAAGGGAAAAAAATCTTTTAGTATCAGTAGGGGAAAATAGCGTTTGTGTAAATGGAGGTTTTGCTTTCATTTCATAGAATCATAGAATCATAGGGTTGGACGGGACCTCCAAGATCATAACAACTACCTCCTCTTCCTCCACACACATCCAGTGACCCTTACTCCATGCCCAGAAGATGGCAAAACGCTGTCTGGCTCCCTAGCCAAACTGGCCTGGAGAATATTGCTTCCTGACCCCAAGGTGACAATTGGCATTACCCTGAACGTGTAAGAAGAAGCCACGAGAACTAAGCACTGATGTAACCCTTCCTGCCCTCCCTCTCATGATCTGCCTAGGTTCACAGAATCAGCATTGCTGTCAGATGGCCATCTAGCCTCTGTTTAAAATCCTCCAAAGAAGGAGAGCCCACCGCCTCCCAAAGAAGGTTGTTCCACTGAGAGACCGCTCTTACTTTCATTAAGTTCTTTAACTGAAAGCTCTTTTGATTTAATTTTAACATGTTGGTTCTGGTCCAACCTTCTAGGGCAATGGAAAACAACTCCATGCCATCCTCTATATGACAGACCTTCAAGTATTTGAAGATGGTTATCATATCACCTCTCAATCATCTCTTCTCTAGGCTAAAAATACCGAGCTTCTTCAACCTTTCCTCATCGGATCTTCATTGCCCTCCTCTGGACTCGCTCCAGCTTGTCTACATCCTTCTTAAGTTGTGGTGCCCAAAACTGAACACAGTACTCTAGGTGAGGTCTAACCAGAGCAGAGTAGAGCAATACCATTTTAAAACAACAAGTAGGAGAAGTTTTTGTAGAACATCCGTTTGAATTATAGTTCTTTTAAGTGGATGCATTTTGAGGCTGACAGCGCTTTACAATTAATCAAACGTTGGCCAGATCTGTCAACTCCCCCCCCCCTTTTTGGGTCTTACATGGCAGATATTAACCAAGCTGCCAGATGGGAAACACCAGGAGGTCCAAAACAATTTTGAAAAGAGAATGTGTTTTGGGAACATAGTATGCATTTTTCTCTTTAATGTGCCCTCTTCTTGGTAATAATCCCTTCCCCGATAATGACTTTGGGGTAATTCTACTGAACATGACGGCAGGGTGGAAGCTGACGTTGCATATTGCTGATTGTATCTCAATTTTACGTGCAATCATGTGAAAGTTTTTAGCCTTTCAGTGGCTGTGCCCACTATCACATAATTTACATTGGGAAAGGATTACGAACAAGTGCACCAAAAGCCAGGGTTCATTGCTTGGTCTTCAGAATAATCAGATAATGAGAAAGCACTGTTACAACTATGCCTTCTGTCATTGTGCTGAGAAAACATGATTTTGCTTAGATGGTGTGGAGCAAGTTCAACATGAAGTGACAGAATGTGTTGTGTCCAGGGCTTTTTTTCTGGAAAAAGAGGTAGCGGAACTCAGTGGTGGAACTCAGGACCGCACAATGACATCACTTTGGGTCAGCTGGAACAAGGGGGGAGTTTTTTAAAGATTAAATCACCCTCGGTGAAAATGGTCACATGGCTGGTTGCCCTGCCCCCTGATCTCCAGACAGGGGAGTTTAGATTGCCCTCTGTGCCAGCGGTGCGGAGAGGAATCTAAACTCCCCTCTGTCTGGAGATCAGGGGGCAGGGCCACCGGCCATGTGACCATTTTCAAGAGGTGCCGGAACTCCGTTCCACTGCGTTCCAGCTGAAAAAAAGCCCTGGCTGTGTCACAGAGCCACTTAACATGTCACAAAAGAAGAAAGGGTAGAAGAAGTTGGGTCTATTTAACAGCAGGATCTTGTGCATGTTTATTTGAAGGTGCAGCTCGTTGATTTCAGTGGAACTTACTCCTAGGAAAGTTTGCATATGATTCTTCAGATACCTTAGCAGGTTTAAGAGTCACGTTATAGCAAACCTGGGGACCTATGGCTCAGATCCAAAGAACCTTGACTATGGTAGAGCATGATAAGTAGATCCCCTCTTCTGAAAGTGGGATGTCAGTGAAGCAGTGAAGTTGAAAGAGGGAATCATAAATCACCCTCAACTGCTGAGAACTGCTTCTTTATTTTTTATTTTATTCGACTTACCCCCCACCCTTCCCACAAGCGGGCTCAGGGCGGCTTCCAACAAATATATTATTAAAAAATACAATAAAACATTATAAATAATATAAAACCCCAATATTGATACACAGTTTATATCAGCAGCATGAAAATCCGGGTGCCACCAAACAAATCTGGCCACTACATAGTCACCACAACCACGGGTACCGCCACGATGTAACTCTAGGGTGGCTGCAAGTCTTTGAGGGACTGGAGCAAGAAGGAGGGAGGGTGGCAAAGATCCGATCTGTGAACTCTGCTCCAGTTGTAGTTCCTGTGCCTGTGAACACTCGAAGCTACCTTTTATCAAGTCATACTGTTTCTTTATCAAGATTAGAAATGTCTAACTGGCAGAAGCTCTCCGGAGAAAGATGCCGGGGATTGAACCTGGGACCTTCTCCATGCAAAGCAGATGCTCTGCTGCTGGGCCAGGATCCATCCCCTGCAGTTCTGTGAATTGAGTTACGGTTCTTGCCCTTCTCAGCATCCTCTTTGCACTGCAGTTCCAAAGATTCTTTGAGGGCAGCTTTAGCAGCTAAACATAAAACCTGCTGTCAGTATGTCACGGTTTGATAGTTAATGTCTTCTAAAGTTAACAAATATTGTTATACTAGAAACAAAGCCCGTTGTGGGAAAAAATACAACGGGCTCTAGAAATGGTACCATCAATCGGCTTCATTGAAGGAAAATGTATATGTATATAAATGTTTTCTGGAGTGATATGGTGAGTTACCTGGCCTTTCCTCTGCAGCATCGCCCTCTGGTGGTGCACCAGGGTATAAAGTGAGTTGTCTGAAACACGCTTATTCAATTATATAGTAAGACAAGTGGGAAACCTATAAGGACTTGTGGGTGGCACCTCCTCTTCCCTTGTATCCCCTCCCCTTCACTATTTCTTCTTTCTCTCCTCCTGGCAACCCCCATATCCTCTCCCCATTCCCTGCTTCTTCTTCTCTTCACTTGCCAACCAGCCTTTCTTTTATCTGCCCCCTCCCCCCGTCTTCAGCTTTATTTATTTACTTCATTTATACTCCCACAGCAGGGACCAAAGTCACTGACATCATTCTGTCCTCCATATTATCCTCACAACGGCAACCCGGGGAGACAGAGGAGGCTGAAAGAGAATGTCTGGTTTAAGGTCACCTAGCAAGCTTCCCTGGCAGAGAGGGGATTTGAACTTGGGTTTCCCAGATCTGAGTCCGACACTCTTAACAATTATGCCACACTGGATCTCAGCTTTTCCTCCTTCCCTGCCCCTGGCAGCCACTCCCTGCAAAACGCCTGGCCAAGTTGGAAAAGTCACTCAGTAGCACAGCACTCACAAGTTGTGCAGAGGCTGCCCTTGGCCCCAGTGAGTTGTGTGGCATTACCAGGGAAGCCAGATCTCATCCGACCTTGGAAGCTAAGCAGGGTCAGTCTCAATTAGTAAGTGGATGGGAGACCTCCAAAGAAGACCAGAGTTGTGCAGGCAGGCAGGCAATGGCAAACCACCTCTGTTAGTCTCTTGCCATGTAAACCCCAGCAGGGGTTGCCATAAGTCATCTTTGACTTGACAGCACTTTCCACCACCACACATTACCCAATAGCCACTGTTGCTCCTTGGTGAGTCATACAAATCGAATGGTAGCAAGTTTCTTGTGGTTGCTGCTGCTCCAATGAGTCCTCCCTCCAGGGCAGGAGGGTGGGGAGCAGGTATGGAATAGCTAAAATAGCCCTATCCATTTTCCTGCCTTTTACTGGCAGAAACCAAAAGCTGACAATATTGTGGTTGCCTAGCAACTCCCACAATGGTCCCTGAGATCTCAAAGGCAATTCATTTCTTAAAGACGTTACTATTATTTTCAAGAGTTTAAACTCATCATCATCATCATCATCATCATCATCATCATCATCATCATCATCATCATCATCATCATCGATTCTTTTGCAAACCTGGGGCTTTTTCCAGTTTTGTAGAAAGATGTCTTGTCTGTTCATGTCTCCAGTCTCTGGATTTAAGTATCCACAGATGAGGCTATGCTGAGAATTAGATCTATTGATGGGAGATCTACGAGGTCTACTTCTTCCGTGAGCCAAACCACACATTACATGTAGGCACCGGACAACCCATGCCATTTTAGAAGAGATTTTGGCAGTTTAAAAATTGCTAATTATGTCCCTCCCATACAA
This sequence comes from Eublepharis macularius, assembly GCF_028583425.1. Taxonomy (NCBI): domain Eukaryota; kingdom Metazoa; phylum Chordata; class Lepidosauria; order Squamata; family Eublepharidae; genus Eublepharis; species Eublepharis macularius. Next base: position 173,739,957 of record NC_072792.1, read on the forward strand.
TCTCCCCCCCTCCCCCGCAGGTGCCAAAACAGCCCCTCACAGCAATTTTTAAAAGGCTAACATCTCCTTTAAAATGGAATCATCTGGCATGGGTTGTCCCTTGCCTGCCTGTAATGTGTAGCTTGACCCTAAGACAAGCAGGGTAAAGAAGCAGCAAAAGTCGCAGATGGAACTGCTTAGGAAAGCATTACCCTTAGATTGCTGGGAACATACGATATTCCTGCAACAAAACACGGCTGCCATGAGGATTGTGGGGAACGGCTGAGTAACAGAAATAGATTTATTGCGCAAAAAACCTGATCAAGCAGAAAAGCCTAAGGAAAAAAGCACATGCTACCTGTAATTGCCATACTTACGAAGGTATGGTCTCTCCTTCACTGGAGATTCTCAGGAAAAGATCAGGCAGGGCTGCTTGAGTGGATTTCCGTTCTGGATCGGGTTCAAAATTGGATGTCCTTTTGAATGCCTACAACACCAATATTTCTACTCTATTACTGATGGATGGCCTATTTAGCTCAGTGTGGTCTATGTGCTGTTTGGTACCATATCGGTAGATCTTTCCCCAGCCCTGTTACTTTACATCACTCTGAGAGCAGAACCACAAGTGACAAAAGGCACAGATTGGACACTTGCCAGCTTCCCTCAAGTTTTGATGGGAAAGGTAGGCAGCTTGGCGGAATGTTGGACAAGTGACAGTTGAAAAGTCCATTGGACAGCAGTCAGAGAGCGAAGCTGCGAGACCAGGATGCCTACATTTCCCATCAAAACTTGAGGGAAGCAGACAAGTGTCCAATCTGTGCCTTTTGTCACTTGTGGTTCTGCTCTAACTGGAAATGCGAGAAACTCAACACAGGAACCATGCTTGTATATTCAGGACAATCTATACAAAGATCTCTTTGGGTTTCTGAGTGGTTGCTTTGGTGTGAAAATCGGATTTGCGGCAGTTGATCTACACCAGGTAAGACCACCTGAATTACTGAACATTTCCAGTGTGGAACGTGTCAGTAACGGTGGAACTGAAATTATATAAACCTCAACAGGATAATACACTCATTGCCGTTCTTTCTACTTAAGCTGGATTGCAGCTTACCAGTACAAAACCCAGATAGCGTTTCTACTTCGTTAGCTTGAATTTTGAATAATCTGATTAAAACAATCCAATGCCGTTGTATGTTCTGAGTTGCGGTTTATATTGCCGATTGCATCTGCGGCTGGGTCAGCCGCCTCCATTTGGCTTAGGGGTTGTCATCACTTTTATACCACCCTGACACATACAGAGAGAGAAGGGAGAACTAGATGTGGAGCCTATTTGGATGATATTGACCCTATGCGTTGCGGGGGGCAAGGGAGATGAGAAGAATATGGCTTCTTTTGCACACATCGGATAATGCAATTTAGCAATCAATTGCAACTGGATTTTCCTGATTCGCACAGTAACAAAGCACATTGAAAGTGAACTTATCCCACGTGTGTAAAAGCAGCCCATGCCATTCCTGCTCGGTACACCTGCCCCCTCTCCAGTGCCACTGGCTGTCCACTCGGTGGTAGATTCTGATTGCACAGTTGATTCTTGGGAGATCAAGAGCATGTACCAAACCCATGAGTATAAGCTTTAGCCCCATGTGGACAGCCATGTCGCCATGTGGGACAGCCAGTGGCACAGAATGTGGGGCAGGAGCATTTTGAATAAGCCGCAGAATCTTGCTTTGTTTCCTCTCTGCCCACCGTGCCTGGTAGTGTCTGAACCACGATGACAGCAGTTTCTTTGATTTGGGTTTGAAAGCAAAATAGGCATGCAGTTTGGGTGCAGGGGAGGGTGAGCTGCGATCTCTTTTCAGGCCTTACCTCTATGTAGCCCCTTCTGGAGAGGGGATAAAGTTGCCAATCTGGGTTGGGAAATTCCTGGAGATTTGGGGGTGGCATTTGGGGAGAGGAGGGGATGTGATGCCATAGAGTTAACTCTCTGAAGCTGCTATTTCTCCAGCGGAACTGATCTGTGCAGTCCGGAGATCAGTTGTAATTCTGAAAGATCTCCAGTCCTTTCCTGGAGGTTGGCAGGCCTAATGGAGGGGGGCTATGGGGAGATGATGCTGGTGGGAGAAGCCTCTGTATTTCCTGCCTGCCAGCTCTGAAAGCCTTTTTGTTCACTTTTAAAATTAGATCTCCCACCTGTACTCATTTTCTATGTGCTGGGGGAAGTTCCCTGCTTAAACACAGTTTCTGCCATCTGCCTGTCCTGTCTGGCCTTTGGCAAGTGAACCTTTTTTCTCAGAAGGGAGATAAAGTGGTGGGGAAAGTTTCATTACTTTGGCATGAGGTTGCTGCTAAAGGTCCAGAAGCAAGGCTAGTGGCAGGTGGGCACCCCTCATGTGATTAAATGGGGTCACTAAAGAAGATGTGGAAGGCGGGGGGATCTCTTCGCCTCCATTGTTAAAGAAATCAGCACTCTTGACTTGTGGGAGTGAGAATGTGTTTGGGCTGCCGACAAGTGGCAACTTTATAGGGAAAATAGAGAGAGACTCCTGCACCAAGGAGGAAGGATAACGGCAATGTTTTTAGTGGCTGAGAAATTTGTGCGAGTCACTGTAGTGTAATAGTTAGAGAGGGTCAGACTAGAGCATGGGCGATAAAGGATTACTCTCTCAACCTAGCTCACAGGGTTGTTTTTAAGGATAATATAGGAGAAGGAAAAGCACATTTGCTGAGATCCTTGGAGGAAGAGCGGATTAAAACTTGAATAATAAAGAAGAATGCTGTACTAGAAATCCCCATTACTCTAATTATGGGACAGTTCTATTTATTGTGAGAAATCAAATAAAGCCTGTGGAGAGCACACTTTATTCACTTACAGAGGGAACGTCTGCACGATTCACAGTTCCAGCTCTATCTGTACACTGGGAATAGCTGAATTATTCAATTACATTCAAAATGGAATTATATGTCTTCAGAGGAGGCTGCCTGTTGCGTCTCTGTATGAGTCAATGCAACACACAATCAAAAATAAGTTCCACAAACTCCAATTGGTGCAAAATGCTGCGGCTTGACTATTATCAGGAGCGAGCAGGAGCTTGAACATCACTCCCATCTTACAGTCACTCCATTGGCCACCTATCAGTTACCATGCTCAGTTCAAGGTATTGGTTATTACACACAAAGCTCTTCATGGCCTTGGCCCAGCATACCTATGGGACTGCCTCCCTCCCTATGTCCCTCCACGGCAGCTTTGCTCATCTGAACAGGGTCTCTTGCAGGTGCCAGCCTGTACATAGGCGAAATCAACAGCATCCCGTACACGGGCGTTTTCTGTTGTGGCCCCTACGCTATGGAACGGCCTGCCTGAGGAGGTCAGGAGAGCCCCCATGATCCTGGCTTTCCGCAAACAATGCAACTGAATTATTCAAAAAGGTCTTTTTCTCAGCTAAGAGGGCAGTATTGTAGGAAAGGGGTCCCAGATGTTTCGCTAATGAGTTAGAAACCATAGATTTCACCATGATGTTGCCGTACATATTATCTGTTGCTTTAAATATGTACTCCTATATACTGCCTGTGCTTTATGTTGTTCAGTGTAAGTCCTAGAATTGATTATGTTCTGTTTCAGCAATTCCTCAACCCCATACTGGATCCTTGCTAATACTACGTCTTTGTAAAGTTATATTCATTTACCCCATGACTTTTTTTATGGAAATGTCCGTGACACTGTATGGAAATGCCTGCCCTTGTCCTTGCCACTGATTGTACTAACCTCACACTATGTAATCCGCCTTGAGTCTCAGTGAGAAAGGCGGAATATAAATGACATTAAATAAATAAATAAATAAATACACAGACTCAGAATTCAAGTAATTACTAACATGAGAGGCAGCTTACTGGATCAGACCATGTTCCATCTTGCCCAGCATTTCCCACAGTAACCTGAGGCAGTGGCAGGTTTACAAGGGGGGCATGGAGACCCCAGCCTTTCCTTGATATTGCCTCGCTGTAATTGGTATGTAGAGCTATACTACCTCTGAACATGGAGGCTCCATTCAGCCATCATTGTTCATAACCATGGGTGGAGCTATTCTCTGTATTTTCTTACTCTTTCTACTTTCTTATTTTAGCAATCTTTTGGGATAAATGACCCTCCACATCTAATTCAGAAAAAAATGGTTTCAGAAGTTTGGGGAAAGATGTGTTATAACTAAGCACTCAAATTTCAAGCTCCTGCACTCGCACCCGTCCCCCGTCCCAGCCTGGCTGCCGCCTGTATAATAGAATCTGATTTGCCCAAGTGGCCTCCTGGGATGGAATATTTGGGGAATTTGCAGTTTCAAGAAATGAGAATGGGAAAATATAGAATTACACTGGCTTTAGGGCTACGAAGCAGCACCTCTTGGGCATCTTTAGCTTGTTTTCCTTCTTTAGTCCCTTGGAGCCTTGGGACTTTAAACATAATGCAATTATGTGGTTTTGAATTCTTGGCTCTGGCTTCCAGCCAAGCATCTGAATTACTGAGATCTTTTACTTGGACAGAAAGGGAAGGAAGCACGTGTATAGCAAGAGAGCTCACGCAAAGTTGATTACAAATGCAAATATTTTTTAAGGCCTAAGAACAGCTGCATTTGTAACCAGCTGTGCCGTATAAATAGCTGAGGAAGCACTCATTCTTTCTCCTTGATGAAGCTGTCCTCAGAAGCTCAGAAATGAGTAAATAATTTTTGGGGAGTGGGGTGTATAAAGCCAGAGATAGACAATGAGTTGATCCCAAGTTTGCTGCAAACTGAGTTTAGAGAAGGGGTTTCTGGAGACTTTCTCTAGTGTCCCCCGAAAGGGATCCTCAAGGACGCTGTGAACTCCTATGCGAAGCCTGTAGGAAGCAGGGGAAATTGGCTGAAATAATTCCTTTCTGTTCAGGCAATTAGAACAAATGCATGCTCGTTTCAATATACTGTCCATATCTTTTAAAAAAATCAGAATAAAGTGTATCAGAATAGACACCCTGGGAAGTTTTTGCGGAGTGACAACAGAGCGGCACGAGTTTAGTCAGTCCGCTGGCAGAAGGCGGGAGGTTTTCAATTAAACATAAAAGCTGAATTGTGCTTCAGATCAGATCATCGTTTATGGAGGTTGTGTCCAATTCCAGACGTCACCTCCAGATGGCAAAACAATATCCAAAAACAGCTGGAGCTGAAGGGGAGGGGGAAGGGAGGACGAAAAACGTAGGCTTCAGTCTTCTAGTTGTTTACACCGGAAAACTGCTCCTGAAATCCGTGTCACTCTCACGGCTTGAGGATTTAGTTCATAGTATTATTTTGTGTGTTACCAATCAGCTAATATTTCAGTAAAACAAATGTTCTGTCGGATAACCAGCCTTGGGATCTAAAATCCCCAGTACACTCCAGAGTTCCTTGCCAGATTCTTCCACAGCTTGGATCTACCAAATCCCGATTTCACTCTCCGTTAATGACTGTCACCTGTCAAATTCCTTCAAAGTCCATCCTGCACTCACCAGGTTTTCTTGTGCCCTTCCTGGTCCACCCACTAGGACCAGGAAATCAGCCTATGAACGTGCATTATTATTATTTATTTTCTTCATTTATATCCCACCTTTATCTCCAACTGGAACACAAAGCGGCTTACATCATTCTCCTCTCTTCCATTTTATCCTCACAACAGCCCTGTGAGTCAGGTTAGGCTGAGTGTGTGTGACTGGCCCAAGTCACCCAGCAATCTTCCATGGCAGAGTGAGGATTCGAACCTGGGTCTCCCAGATCCTAGTCTGACACTCTAACCACTATACAACCACACTGGCTCTCACATGGTGGTGGTGGAGAGTGCCCTTAAGTCATAGCTGACTTATGGCGACAAATACTACTGATATATTGTCGAAGGCTTTCATGGCCCGAGAACGATGGTTGTTGTGGGTTTTCCGGGCTGTATAGCCGTGGTCTTGGCATTGTAGTTCCTGATGTTTCACCAGCAGCTGTGACTGGCATCTTCAGAAGTGTAGCACCGAAAGACAGACATCTCTCAGTGTCAAACTGTGGAGAAGATGTTAGCAGGTAATTTATATCTATTTTATCCTCACAACAGCCCTGTGAGTTAGGTTAGGCTGAGAGTGTGTGACTGGCCCAAGTCACCCAGCAATCTTCCATGGCAGAGTGAGGATTCGAACCTGGGTCTCCCAGATCCTAGTCTGACACTCTAACCAGTAGAGATAAATTACCTGCTAACATCTTCTCCACAGTTTGACCCTGAGAGGTCTCTGTCTTTTGATGCTACACCTCTGAAGATGACAGTCACAGCTGCTGGTGAAATGTCAGGAACTACAATGCCGAGACCACGGTGATACAGCCTGGAAAATCCACAACAACCAAATACTACTGACATTGGAAGTTGTTTTTTCTGTTGCACTTGTTCTTGTTTCTTAGCAAGACGGATTGGCCTTTCCTTAGTTAAATTGTCTAAGCTGCTATTTTCCATCTTACAAAAGGTAGCTGAGGATTTTTGGACACACAGCAGAGTTCTGAGTGAGCAGGTCTGAGACGGGCCTACTGTAACTGCAGTTTCTCCTTCTAGCCACCTGCTATGTTGGCACCCCAAAGCAATGAATAGTTGGCTTGATGTAAGTATCTGTAGCTCCTTCTTCCAGCCAGTTATCTGGGTGATACAAGGAATAAGTAAAATGGGCCTTGTTTCTAGAAGTATTCATTCTTAAAATGAACATAAGAGGCCTGGACCTGACATCTTAGGGAGCCGCCACCAGTCGGAGTAGGCAATGCTGGCCTTGATAGACCAATGGCCTGATAGTGTATAGTGAGTTCATGTATTTTTGTCATAGTTGCTGTGTGGAAGATGTTATGCCTCCTTATATCAGTTGTTGGGGAACTCACGCTGTTGCTACACCATAGTGGTTAAGTGGTTGGGCTGCGAATCAGCACTCTGCTAGTTCAGCTCCCTTGACTACCATGAACTCTGCAGATGTCCTTGGGTAAGCCACTCTTCTCAGTTCCAGCTCTCTAGCTGTATTTTGGGGCTAATAATAACACTGACTTTGTTTACTGCTCTGAGTGTGGTGCTAATCTGTCCAGAAGGGCAGTATATAAGCACGCTGTTGTTGTTGTCATTATTGTTGTTGGTTGTGGGCTTCTTTGAGGCAGCTGGTTGGCCACCATATGGACAGAATGCTGGACTTCATGGACCTTTGGTCTGATCCAGCATGCCTCTTCATATGTTAGAAATGCATACATGCCACATAGGGTTGTCTCCCACCATTCTGTTGGCCAGCAGGAGAAAATTTAATTTAAAAAATGCTATTGCTGTGATTCTGAGGTAAAACTATAGAGTCTCCAGTGATTCCTAGAGTGACATGACATCTCCCCCCCCCCTGTTTCCTGCTGGGTACTAGCCATTGGCTGGCAACTCTAGTGCCCCATGATAGTAAAATCCTCACAACATTTGAAAGCTTAAATTGGCGAGCCACAAGCTCTTTTTATAGCAAATCTGAGATTCCAAGCACACATCCTCAGTTTTAGGAAGATCATGATAGTAAAAAGGATGACTCAGGCCCCCTGTGGATAATAGCTGAGGAGGAATCTTGTTCTAGCCAGGTCATGAGATGCAGCAACCACACCTGCAGGTGATAAGAGGGAACCAGGGAATAGATGCTTGCTGAACAGGTTGGAAGGTTGTGTGTGTGTGTCTTCGTAGAGACAAAGGAACTGGGGAGCCTCTACAGAGGAAACAGATTTGTGGGATGAGTAGCTAAACGGAACAGCCAACCTTTAAAACTGTTTCGATATGCAGAAATCAGCAAAGGAATCTGTTTATGGCAGGGAGCTAAACAGGACCATCCAAGCGCTGCAGAGAGCACCCGTTGTTAATGGGAGAGCACCAGGGGTAGGATACAAAGTTGGGAGTGGACCCCCCTCCAAATAAGGTAGTGATGGTGTTGGTTCGTTGCAAAATCCAAAGCCGCATACTGCTTTTATCTTAATAAAAGGAATTGCATGCCTTTGTTTTTAAATAGGGGTAAGCATCTGAGGACACGGTGAGAGGTGTCTTAGGGCTGCAGATGGGAGGACTCCTAAGAGAAGTGAAAAATGCGATAGAGGGGGAAAAATCAGTCATCTAGGGCTTCTGAGACAGAATGGGCTTTTAAATGAAAGGTTTACTGTGCAGCACCCAGAGAGTGGAAAGGAAAGGGTTAAAAAGCTGCCTGAAGGGAGAATTATTGGCAGGCTGCTCACCTCTCTCTGTGATTGGTGCTGGGCAGGGGGTTGGACTAGATGGTCTGTATGGCCCCTTCCAACTCTATGATTCTATGATTCTAAGGTAACAATTGGTACTGAATTGTTAGAGGAATTGAAGTGTGGAGATTGACAAGGAGGGTCAGACCCTCTGTGTGAGGAGAAAGGAAAAGTTTGCCCTAACTGGGATAGCTTTAGGTTTAAAGAAGACTTTTAGTTGAAGTACTTAAGGGTGAAAGCCAGCTCTAATTTACACAGACAAGACAGATCTGGGGTGTGTGTGTGTGTTGTTGGCAAAGGAAGTGGGTAGTGAAAGGAGATGTCCCTGCCAAGTGAACAGAGTTTTGTCTTTTGGAGAAGAATAATTCCTGCCCAGTGTCTGGAAAGGAAGTTTGGGCTGTGAGGAGGACCCTGGGTCTGGTGTAAAGGGAAAAGAGTGCTGTGTTGAAGTCAGAATACCTAAGCTGTAAAGTGAAAACTATGAAGAAACCTTGTTAATGTAACCTAAGTCTGAAACTACCAACATCTCACTTTTTAAGATCTGTGACTACTGAAACTAACCTTTAAGAAGATGATTGTGCCTAATGCTTGTGAAGTATTTTGATCTACAATAAAAGTTTACCTCAGCTTTACTTTCTCTGCCTACTTATATATCAACCCTGCCTGTTCAATAAACCTGCTGTTTCCCGTTTGAATTTTACTCAGCCTGTAGTGCCATTTCACTTGAAGAAGATGTGGGCTCTTGTTTCTCCCCTGTCAAATATTTGGGCTGGGATATAAGCCATAAATACATACGTTCAAAGTGTGGGTCAAAAAGACCTTTAAATTATACCCACAGACACTCTACTAGAGTCCCTGAGGATGGTCGGTTTATGAATGAATGAATGAATGAATAGAGGCTGCCCAGCCACAGCAAGCAATCTTGACCATTTTGGAGGGAAAATCTGCCTCACAGAGGTGGGCTGAGTGGGTTTATGTCATAGCCTCCCCTAGGTCTATGGATCAGACCATACTTGTCTGTTCAATGCATCTTGACACTATTTTATATTTAGACAAAGTATGGATTCATATAATACCCAAAGATCTCTAGCAGTCAACTGATTTGGTGTTGAAGCAATGTCTTCCCCTCTGTTGACTATAACTTTGCCTTGAAATTCTTTTTGGTTAGATATCCATGGGAATTCCAGTGCTCTTCACTGTGAAGGCACCAGAAATGCTAATTTCATTAATTCCAAAGGCTAATGACTTGCTGCAAAACATCAGAATTGCTAAAGTTTGACTGGGGGAGGGGGGAAGAGAAGAGAAGTGAACATGTATGCTGCTTGAGGTCCTCAGAGAAAAGTTGCACTAAAATGTGATAGTCTTCTCATCTATGCTCACCAGTTAAGATCTGCTAAGGGTTTGTTCTGTATGCCTCCAATATTTGAAGCAAAACAGGTAAGAAGCACAAGAGACAGGACCTTCTCTGTTGTGGCACAAAAACTGGAATTCCTTCCTCACTGAGATCTCCCTGCTAATGCTGGGCAAAAGTAGTGCCCCCCTCCTGTTGTTATTCCAACAAGCCCTGTTATTTATTTTTTTAAACTGAGTTTTTGCTGCTCCTGTGGTTTTAAACTTCTGGGCCATGTGGTTGATTCAAGCTGCGTGCTGCCGCTTTTATGATTTTAGGTACTTGAGTGTTATGTTGATCTGCTACCTATCTGCTTTGAATGTGGTGTTATTTTATCCTGCATGCTAGCTTATATTTTTGGCTGTTTTTCATCGATACACGAACCACTTTGAAAATGTTTCCTTGATAAATATTTGAAATAAGTGTACCAGCCCTGCTCCTGAAATCCTTTCCTCTAGAAACACCAAAGATTGAAATTATGACTTTTTGAATAGAAAACTAATGCTCTGCCACCTAAAACTAAGATTCCCCTTCCCTGCAATACAGCTGAATATTTTATTTTATTCAGAGACCGAGTGGCCATCTTTGTGTGGCCAATGATAGTATTGTATTGTTCTATGCATTTACAATTTTGTGGCTTGTGAGCGTATTATTTTTATATTGTGCTGGCTAAACATTTTGTAATGTTGTTCTATTTTTTAGACACTGATCGAGCTTTAGCGTTGCTGGAAGATTACTGTAAGAAGCTAAAAAAGCCGGAGGAGAAACAATTGAAAAGAGCCGTCAAGAAAGTGATTGGCATCTTTAAAAGCAGTTTATTCCAGGCATTGCTAGGTATGTAACTGGCTTTTTACCCTCTAATTTTGCAAGGATTTACACATTTGGATGCTCAAAAGTGATGTGTGTGCGTTGCTTCTACCATTGTTGCTTATGTGTTGGCTTTGTAAAGGGCCTCACGTGAGCACTTAGTTGTGGAAAGATTATATATTCACTTCAGCTTACTCATTTTAGTTGCTATGTACAATAGAAATGCCTAATATTGTACATGTGGATTTCAGAAATGACAGTCTTGAAATTAAGGGGATGCTGGTTACTTATCTACACAGGTGAATCTGAAGTGGACAGGAATTTAGCATCTTCTTAATGGCTCCCCCTGGAAAACTTAAGGTCCCTAAAAATTAACTTGTACCATCCCTTTATAAAAGACATATAGACAAATGTCCAGGCCCTGTGTGAGAAGTAGCTGGTACCAGATTTTTAAAAGCCATATTCAGCAACAAAAGAGCCATATTCTAGAAAGAGTCTTCTTCTTTCCATTGGATGGTATTTAGGACCTTGAAGTTGGATCTTATCTTGCTTCCCAAGTGATTTCTGAAGCTGGGTTTTTTATTGTTTGCTTTTGTGGAGACAAATTGCATCCGAAAAGGGGGGAGTGAAGGCACCATACAGAAAATCTCAAAGGCAGATAGGAACTTTGAGCCAAGAAACTCTTTCTCAGCAGCATGATATTATTAATTGACATTTTTTTCCCAACCCAGAAGCTCAGGGGTGAGATTTATCTTTACATTACTCTTACCTCCTGTTTTATCCTTTCAACAACCTGGGCCATTTCCATACGGCTTACCTTGTTCCGGAAAACAGCAAAATCTCGAGCGAGATTTCGCTGTTTTCCAGAACAAGGTAAGCTGTGTGGAAACGGCCAGTGTGAGGTAGGTTAGGCCTAGCAATCGGGTTGCCAGGAGACGGGCAGGGGTGATACTTATCTTGACAGCATTCCACAACGTCACAATTCTGGCTACATAACTGGAAGTGACATCACCATGTTGCTAGATGCTCTAGGATTCACCCCAAAGTCTAAGGTAAAAACTATAGGTGAATCCTAGAGCGTCCTGTGATGTGGTGAGATTATTTCCAGTTATGTAGTCAGAAGTGATGTTGCAGTGTCTGGGATGCTGTTTTGCCCTCCCATTTCCTCCTGGCTGCCCCACTGAGTGCCAGTGGGGGGACAGAGAAACACCAGCGGAGATTCCCCCATTTGTAGTGGGCAAATGGCAACCCTACCTAGTGAGTTTTATGGTTGAGCAGTGATTTGAACTCAGTTTTTTCTGGCCCTGTTGCAACAACTGCAAACATGATACGAGACAAGATGTTTTAATAATAAAGCTTAGTATTTATATAGAAACGCCATTTTTTCAAGTGCACTGCATACATTATCAAAGTAATTCGTACAATAGCCCTGTAGATTATGCCAGTATTATGATCTCAATAGCAGATTGGGGTGGGGTAGGGAGGAGAAGCTGAGAGAGTATCTTGCCTGGTGAGCTTGAGGTTGACATTCAAACTGGGGTCCTCCTAGATTCTGCCCTCTTCTCATAGCCTACACGACATTAGCGCCTTGCAATTTACCTTATACGAGTAAGTAATTGGATTAGTTGTTCTGGATGAAGGGCCTCTTGATTTGAAAAGTATTTGACCATAACAAGATAACTAGTTCCTGTGCACGTCAGAAGTTTCCTTTTCCTATTACAACAGGCCTAGGATAAAAATCTCACCTTGAAGTCTTAATTCACTCATTCACATGTTAAACTCCTCTTACCTTTTGTGTCTGGTTGACAGACATAGTCTGGGAGTTCTGTGCTGAGCAACTTTATTCCCCACAGCATGGAGTACCTGATTTGTATTGGGACTAGAGATGGGCACGAACCAAAATATGGATCAAAGTTCGCCATGAACCAGGCTGGTTTTTTGGTTGCAAACTGGTGGTTTGTCGGAGGGCATTTCTGATGAACCGCGACGAACCGTTATGATTTTTAGGCTGGTTCATTTCGTTCATTTTTCGGTTCATCCCTGCCGACAGCTTGGCATTGATCAATCAGTTTCCTGGGCAACAGGGGTGGGGGATGGGCTTTCTGCAGACCGTCTGCTGTACCGGAAGTGTTGTATTCACAAACCAAACAAACCAGTTTGCGAACTGGGCAATTTCATGCTGGTTCGTGGTTCATGAAACGCGATGAACCACGAACTGCAATGAACCGCCATTTTCCTGGTTTGTGCCCGCCTCTATAATTGGGACCATGGCACACAGGGAGAGGGCGCTTAAGCCTTGCTCCATGCTACTTTCCAAATCTGAAATGGCCCCAATATACTTACATGCTCCCAGCTTGGCAAATAGCAGCTCCTTTGGGACTGTTTGAAGTCAGGAAAATGATGCAGGGGGAAACTTAAGCCCTCTGTCCCTCCATGCCATGGTCCCAATCCAAGTCTGGCCCACATGCACCTGAATGAGGAAGGCTATCTGATCAACAAGACCCGTGGTGGCTATTTGGGGGGATGGCAGCTATGGTTGCCATCCTCCAGGGGGGACCTGGAGATCTCCCGGAATTACAACTGATCTCCAGACATCAGTTTCCCTGGAGGAAATGGAAGCTTTGGAGGGTGGACTCTATAGCATGATACCGTTCTGAGTCCCCTCCCCAAACTTCACCTTCCTCAGGCTCCATCTCCCAAATCTCTAAGAATTTCTCAATCCAAAATTGGCAACTCTCTCTGAAACATGTGAATTTGCCTTTAGAAAGGTTGAAATGTGATTGTAAATAAGTCTGCTACCTTCATGGCCATCAATTGATTCAGAAACTCAATGGAAGAACATTTAAGGCTGTCCATCTCTTCTTTATCCATATATACCAACTGCCAATGGGAGAGGGGCTGAAAAGCTCTTGAGGTGGCATTGCTAAATTCAGTCTAAAGAGGAGGAACCTTCTTGCAAATGTTCTAAATGTGTACAATGAATGTTTGTTTGTGCGTCTGTGTGTGGGAAGGGTGTGCTGTCAGCAGAGAGGCTCCACGTAGAGTCCACGTTTCTGTAGAATGTCTGAAAAAGTTCCAAGGCAATTGCACCGTAGGGAGTAATTAGTCTTCATCTTGGAGACAGAGATGATGGCTTTTTACCTCATTTATCTCTCAGTTTTCTCTCCAATGGGGACCCAAAGCAGCTTACCTAATTCTCCTCACATTTATCCCCACAACAACCCTGTGTGGTAGGTTAGGCTGACATTTTATGATTGGCCCAAAGTCACCCAGTGAGCTTCCATGGTAGAACAGGAAATCAAACCTGAGTTGCTCAGATCCTAGTCTGTCACTCTAGCCACTACACCACACTGGCTTACTATAACCTACCTATATTTTGCTGTGTATAATTTTCATACCGAAAGTCAATATGTGCTTTATGTTTGAATAATGGTAATGTATCTTGTCTGACATTGTTACTCTACTTGAGGTTTTTCCTATGAGCTGTCTTAGACTTTTTTAAAAAAATAGGTAGCATTAGAAGGGATTTTATACAGATGTAACAGGTTAGCGCTCATACAAGAGTTTACATACTAAAACAGACTGGAGGGAAATGTAATTGCATAAATGAGAGTGCATTAATGTTTTTACTTTAGATGACCTTCTTCATTCCCACAGTGCTTTTTCATTTGATTAAGGAGATTGTGGGCCTGGTAAAAGATGCATAATCTCTCATTATAAAATTGTTTTGCGTCTCCAGTGGCCTAGAATGGCCGCTACCCAAAAGCGATTGTCCAACCATATTCTAATGTTGTATGGTTATGGTGTTATGTAATCAGGTTTTTTTTTTTACATAACCAGTGTTTTAAAATAAAAATTAACATTTTGAATGTCTGTTTCGGCTTCTCTTGGTAGACCGCACATCAAATTTGTTGGTTTTCTCACATTTGTTATTGCTTTTGAAGATTTCATCGTACAAATTTATTTATAGATTTTAAAAAATCTGTCTGCTCGGCATGTTTGAGTCAGATGACAAAATTTTAAAAGTGAAAAATTGCTTAAGCAACAAAGAACACGGAACAACATTCGCAGATGAGATACACAAAATCTCTTAGAAGTGACTCTACTCAACAAGGATGGTCTTTAAAGAGTTTCGAGAGACCCCAGCCTTGCCTTTCAAAACCCAAAACAGCTTTGGGCCATGGTACTTGAAAGGCTGCCTGCCCTGGTACTGTTAGGATTGTGTTCCTAAGATCAGCTGCCTACAGAGGTGAGGTGGGTGTCAAAAAGATGCTGCTTTTTCTGTAGTGGCAACTTCGTTTTGGAATGGGGGGGCAACCCTCTGTCGCTCACCTGCCTACTATCTTTAGGCCCCAGGCGAAAAAAACCCACTTACTTTGTACACAAACTTTTAACTGAGGGGGTTCCATCCTTTTTTTTTTTAAACTGTTCTTACAGCCTGTTTCTAGCCTGAAGATTGCATCAGAGATATCGTTTTAGGTTGCTCAACGGTTGTTTTCATGTGGCTTGTTTATTATTGCTAATATTTACATTGTTCCTTACATTACTTGCTTTACTTACATTATTACTTACATTATTGCTAATACTTATATTGTTGTTTTTATGATTTTATTGTATCGTTTTTACTTTGTGAGTCTTCAGTGGGTTGTAGCTGCATATACTTCTTCTAAATCTCCTTGAGATGCTCCTCTCCTGATATTGGAGCTACAACGGAAAAGGCCCTTCTTTTGCCTACAATTGGTGTTTCTATCCATGGGGACCTGGAGCAGGGTCATATTTGCTGATCAGTAAGTAAGGTGATTCGTATAAGGAAGAGATTTTATGTACAGTGAAATGAAGCAGTGATGTTAATTTGCCCTTCTAGCTTTATATAATGTTCATGTAGCGCTGTCAATGTACAATTTGTTGCAACCCCTCCCAAAGTTTTGCGGCATTTAAAAACTTAGCTGGTTTATTGTAGCATGAGCTCTCACCGAATACAATCTACTTCATTAGACAGTATGAAAAAAGTCTACAGAGTTTGTAGCTTTTCAGTTTAGAAGAAAAAGTCAGCTAAAGGTAGGATATGATACAGGTTTATAAGACTATACATGGCATAGAGAAAGTGGAGAGACAGAACATTTTCTCTCTCTCCCCAAATATGACAACTTGGAGACATGGAAATGATGTCACTCCCAGAAGTGATGTCATCACACGCAGCACCAGGAGCAGTTGAGCACTATGTGTGCGCAAAGACATCCAAAGGGTGAGTGTCAGGTCCTCCCTCCTCCCGCTGAGCATATAAGGGAACCTGGCAACCCTACTCCTGTAGCATAGTGCTTAAGTGGTTGGGATGCAAGTCAGCACTCTGCTAGTTAGACTCCCACTACTGCCATGAGCTCAGCAAGTGGCCTTGGGTCAGCCACTCCTTTCAGCCCCAGCTCCCCAGCTTATTGTGGAATCATAATAACACTGACGATGTTCTCCTCTCTGAGAGCACACTGATCAGTCTAGAAGAGCAGTATATAAGCACACTGTTCTTGTTATTATATTTCTGCAACAAAAGGGAACAGAGAGCCACGTTTGCAGTTACCATCAACCCAAAGTACCACGTGACCTACGATAGTCCCTGTGCACTTCCTCAGCAAATACAATAATGTATGATGTATTGTTTACTGAATGTCCCAGCCATTTATTGCGCTGTTTTACACTGGTAATCCGCTTTCACTCTCATTGAGAAAGGCGGACTATCAATAACATTCATTAATAATAATAATAATAATGATGATGATGATGATGATGATGATGATGATGATGATGATGATGATGATGATGATGATAATAATAATAATAATAATAATAATAATAGGGTTTCCTTTCCCAACTACAGTTGAACCTTAGCTAGCCCTTGTGTATTTGGGATGCTTGGAAGGTCTTTCCCTCTGACTTTCCCCTTGATCATGTGATCCTTTCTTTATATTTAATTAGCCTGTTTGTGATGCATGGCGCACCGTCTGGAAAGCTTGGGGGAAAGGGTGTGCTTGCAGAATTTGCCTCTCCACTGTGCCCTTTCAACCTATACATTAATCATTAAGAAAAGTGCATGGTTGGGCAGTGTTAGGGCTGTCCTGATGGGGGGATGTGGAAAGAAGATTATATGATGGTTTTGGGTGCGCACACGCGCATGATTATGTGCACAGCATCATCTCTATGAAACATCATTTTGTTTTGAGCAAGCTTTAATGCCCTACAAATAGCTGTAATCATCTTATGCAGTATTAGGTAGAATCTAATCTCTGTAGGTCCTCCCCCACCCAACCCCAAAACTCAGATAAACCCAGACTCTAAAGAATGGCACACTTCCCAGATCCCTTTGAAAGGGACGCCGGCTTGATGCGTGTGTTCTCTCATGCTTGTGTTTCTGCACTTTGAATGGGAAGAACCAGAGATCTGCTCGAAGCAGGAAATCTACACCTTCAGTTTTTCCTGGTACAGGCTTGGCAGTAAAATAAAAAAAAGCCTAGCATCTATTGTCATTTTAAGAAAATTAATATCATCCAAGTAAGATGCAGTAGTAATGCTTTTTTGTGAATGGAGATGTAGTTTGCCCATAGCTGGTCTGCGACCGTTCCTGTGAAAAAAACTTTTTTCCATAATGCTTGATGATTTACAGCTGAATGTGTGAACCAGGGTCTTTGGAAAACCCTTATGCCTCAACTACCATTGTGGCAGGGTAGGGAGAAGTGGTCAGCCATTGGTGTTTCCAATACTGTTCAGGATTTGGGGTTCCCGGCAGCAGTGGAGGAAGCCATCTGCTTTCTTCTCCAGGCACCTTTCCCATCCAGAGATAGGAGCTTGCTCCAGAGTCCCCTGTATCATAGCAAGGGCCTTTGGGGCAATTTCTCATTTCCTGGTAGGGCAGTTTCCTGGAAGGAGGCGTAATAAGCTGAATGGGTGGGACCAAATTGTGATCCACCAGCAGAGGGAGAGAGTCATGCTGTGGTCCCTTTGAGTCTCTCTACATGAGACATCTGACATATGAAGAATGCATGTCGGGAGATGCAATGGTAGCTGGGAAGGGTAGTTTAAAAAGACAGAGCCAGCGGCAGGGCAAATGCATTGCTATACACTGGGGCTTTGTGAATGGGCTGTGAAATGCCAGAAGGGAAACTTCAGCCCATTATATCCTCTCAAGGTCCAAAGCTGCTTCTAGAAGGCAGCTCCAGCCCATTTCCAATCCTCACTGCCCTCTGGTTGTGATCCCACAGTTTTAGACTGGAGAGATGAAACTGACAGAGCCTTCCCGGAGGTGAAGGTGAAATTAACAAACCCTCTGAGGAGTGATCTCCACCAGCTCTGTCTTTTAAAACTATGCTTCTTGGCTAACATTGTGTCTCTCTTCACTTGACAAACATGCAGCAGGCTATGGGGAGCACCAGCATCCATCATTGCCCCACCTGCACCCCTGCAGGGTAAGAACATGGTAAACATGGTAAGAAGACGCTTTAAACTAGGGTTGCCAGCTCCAAGTTGGGAAATTCCTGGAGATCTTGGGGGGTGAAACCTGGAGAAACCTGGAGAAGGTTGGGTTTGGGGAGGGAAAGGACCTTAGCGTGGCATAATTCTATGGAGTCCACTCCCCAAAGTAGCCATTTTCTCCAAGTGAATTGATCTCTATGTCCTGGAGACCAGTTGTCATTCCGGGAGATCTCCAGCCACTACTTGGAGGCTGGCAACCCTACTTTAAACTGATGATCCCAATAAGCCTTTATCCTCTCAAACCAGCATTGTTCTTTTCCAGCTTAACAAGCAGGGCTCATTTCAAGGGGGAACACGCAGGAACGCAGTTTCGGCAGTTCCCCAAAGAGGTCACAAGTCAGGTGGCCCTGCCCACCTCACTCTTGGCCAGTTTGGGCCCGTTTTGGCTTGGTTTGGGGCCGAAACGGCCCGGATAGGGCCTCTGACAGGTGCTGGATCACTCTCCTGCTCAGCAGCGGCCTGATCCTGACCATTTGGGGCTCCCTTTTGGCCCTTTTCAGCCCTTTTTTGCCATTTTGGGCCCAATTTATGCCCTGAATGGCCAGGATTGGGCCCAAAACAGCCAGGATAGGTGATATCAGGGAGTGTGGCATATGCAAATCAGTTATGCTAATGACACACTTCTGGTGATGTCAAGGGGAGTGGCATATGCTAATGAGTTATGCTAATGAGTTCCTCCAGCTCTTTTTCTACGAAATGACCCCTGTTGACCAGTTATTTCACAGCTAAAATTCAAGGGCCGCTTTCCTCTTGTCTAAAAAATCTAAACAATTACATTCATCATTCCTAAAGCAAAATTCTGCTAAAGTTAACTTGGATTTGGGGTTTGGTTTCCCCCTCCCCTTTCCGAGGGCTCTTGCCAGTAGAAATGCCATCGATTAAATCAAATCTGCAGATCTTTTTTTTAAGAGTCTCAAATAGAAACATAGCCAAAGTCCCGCTTGGCTGAGGTCTGGTTTCTTGTGGCTCCCTGAATAGCATCTGAAAACAAGTCAAGCAGATGTTGCAAACACCCCCTTGCATGTTCTCTTGTGTTTTTTTTGCCAAAGGCTAAATTGTGTTAGAAACGTTTTTGCAAGTGCTTGAAATGGAAATGGAGTGCAGCGGAGTCTTTTCACCTCTTTTAAAAGCATACATGAGCCCTGTTTCCATGGCTCTTGAAGTCTCACCCCCCACCCTGACCTTCCCTTTGCTTGGTTCTGCCTTTGGGCTAGGCTTCCCAACCCCCAGGTGGGGCCTGGAGGTCTTCTGGAATTACAACTGCTCTCCAGTCAACAGAGATCAGTTCTCCTGGAGAAAATGGCTACTTGAGAGGGTGGACTGTATGGCATTATACCCTGCTGAGGTCCCTCCCCTCCCCTCCCCAAACCCTGCCCTCCCTGTGATCCACCCCAAATCTCCAGGAATTTCCCAGCCTGGAAGTGGCGACCTTTCTCTGGGCCAAGCTCACTTAAAGTACATTATGCAACATGGGTAGTGTCTGAAGGTGAAGATGGTGTATCGTAACGCCCAGGGCAGGCTCTAGACTAAATGGTATCTTCAGTGCCTCTTCTATTCATTCATCTTTGGAATGTCTATTTTAAATCGCATTATAGCCCATGACTCCGACGGACAACTGGCTCACACTATTTTATTCCCCATCCAGCTGACATACTGAAATCTGTATTCCTTTATCTTGTAATTAAAAACAAACGTTTCTTAAAAATTTAGAAACACTTTTACGTTTGTGTGTGTATAAAGTGCCCTCAAGTCACAACTGACTTATGATGACCCCCAGCAAGGGGCTTTCGAGGCGAGTGAGAAGCAGAGGTGGTTTGCCATTGCCTTCCTCTGCAGAGTCTTCCTTGGTTGGTCTCTCATCCAAATACTGACTTGCTTAGCATCCGAGATCTGATGAGATCTGGCTATACCATGCTGCCTTCCCACCCACCTTTATGTTTAAGAATCACTGAAAAGTGCTAATGTCAAGAAACTGGACTGTGTGTCAACAAGGGGATGAGCCATATTATTAGGTCTTATTATATAACATTAACAGCTAGGGATAGGCTTAAAGTGCAAGCCCACTGTAGTCTTAGCACATTTTTCCAACGGACCTAGACTAGAGGAGCTCTACGTAGGATTGCGCTGAGTTCATACTATTTGTTCCAGCAGTTGTAGATAATTCAATGAATACCCTGTGACAGGTTCCCGTGGAGCCCAGAGCCCAAATGGTCACCACGGTCCGGTAAAACTAGCCCTGGTTATCCTACACATGATTGATTGCTTAAGTTTTTCACCTGTTATTAAATCTGTCTCACTGTGAGGTTGATTGTGAGTTCTATTAGAACTTTTATTAATTTGCATCCAGGGCTTTTTTTCAGCTGGAATGCAGTGGAACGGAGTTCCGGAACCTCTTGAAAATAATCACATGGGCTGGTGGCCCCGCCCCCTGATCTCCAGACAGAGGGGAGTTGAGATTGCCCTCCGCACCGTGCAGCGCAGAGGGCAATCTCAACTCCCCTCTGTCTGGAGATCAGGGGGCGGGGCCACCAGCCATGTGACCATTTTCTCTGAGGGCAACCCCACTGAGTTCCACCACCTCTTTTCCCAGAAAAAAAGCCGTTTGCATCATTTATTCCCCACATTTCTCCCCAGTGGGGATCCAAAGCAGTCCACCATTTAATTCTCATAACTGCTCTTTGAATTAGGTTAGACTTACTTGGCAGATTGGGGATTCGAACCTGGGTCTCCCATATCCTAGTCCAACACTTGAACTGCTACAACATATGGAAATTAAGTCCTTTTCTTACACCACAGGCATATACACACTGATGCAATACATTATCCCTGTGCTCCAGAATTCAACAGACTCTTCTCGGGTTAGCAGCACTGAAGACCAACAGTCAACGCCATCACTACGTCAATGTATTTAATGTCAGATGGAGGGTGTAAGGAGAAAAAGGATCAAGTCAGTTTCTAGGAGGGTTCCAGAACCCTACAAAAGAGGGATAGAAAAGGGGTTAAAATCTCCATCCGGGGATTCATTAAATAGGGCCCTTTGGTATCAACTGATGCTGTCTTCCTATTGGCTAAAATTACTGGTAAGGTAACTTTTTATTTAAGAAAATAGAAAAGAGTCCAGTAGCACCTTTAAGACCAACTGACTTTACTGTAGCATAAGCTTTCGAGAACCACAGATGCATCTGACGAAGAGAACTGTGGTTCTCGAAAGCTTATGCTACAGTAAAGTTGGTTAATCTTAAAGGTGCTACTGGACTCTTTTCTATTTTGCTACTACAGACTAAAACGGCGAACTACTCTGGTTTTATTTATGAGAATCTCTTAACGTGGCCTTCACTCATGCTGGCTGTGTTCAACGTGGTCTGTTGCTGTTCACTGTGTTGAGCCCCTTTGTGAGCACCGCAGGTTAGCAATGTATCACTTTTCAGTTACTGTTGCATTTCCGAGTTGTGTTGGCAATTTATTTAGTAGCAGCTTAAGGAAATGCAAACTCTACTAGATGTTCCCTTCACTCTCTCCTCCATTTTGGGGCTAGGTTAGTATTTTCTTATTGGATTGACTATTGGATTCCCTCCCTCTCACCATCCTTAGAATAGTTACTTTCTCTCAGGCACAGAAATAGGACGAGACCTCTCATTGATTTCTACATTGCCCCATGGCACTTGGCCTTATTTAGCCGCCCAGATTCTCCCAATAGAGTGTTCCTAGTCTTCCTTCCCTTAAATGTGAAGTCAAACAAGAATTTGCGAACTTATTGGAATGTGACCTATTATTATTTAGCAGTGGTTAGTGTCAGACTAGGAGACCCAGTTTCATATAGTTGGGCCCAGTCACTGTCTTGTTTTAGCCTACCACACAGGGTTCTTGTGAAACTAACAGCGAGGGAGGAAGAAATGGTGTACGCTCCCCTAATCTCCTTGGATGCACAGCAAGATAAAAATGTAATATAGAAACATGAGTATGAACTAATTTCTTGCTTGCATCAGCACCTTGCTGTCAGGGCCGGCGCCAGGGTTTCTGGTGCCTGAGGCGAGAAACCTGTTCTGCGTGCATGCGCTCTGTGCATGCGAGCTCCAGCCCTGCATGATGACATCACTTGTGACATCATCACGCAGGAGTGTCCCCCTCGCCTGAGGTGGGCAGCAGCAGCGAAGGGGCGGAGAGTTGAGTGGGGCGGCCTGCTTCCCCACTCGCCTCCCTGCTTGCTGCCGCGCCACTGGGGCACCTGGCTTGCCGGGAGCCGAGCCGAGGTGGGCAGCAGCTGCGAAGGGGCAGAGAGGCGAGCAGGGACGGCGCCTCCTTCTAAGTTCAGCGCTCGAGGCAATTGCCCCCATCGCCTCAATTGACGAGCCAGCCCTGCTTGCTGTTAACTCCTCCCTTGTTATGATGAATACTGTTGTGCAGTAGAGTTCTCCATGCTGTCTTGGAAAATGCCAGGAGGTTTGGTATGGGTGTGGCTGGGGAGGATGGAATTTAGGGAGGATATAATGTCATTTCCAGATGATGCTCAGACTGCCTGTTCTAGTCTCTGTGGTTTTTGCCATAGAGATGGGGGGAAATTCCTAGAGCGTCACTGCATGGCAACTGTTTTTTCTCCCACTCCTCAATTCCACATGGATGGGAAATCAGACTTACAGTGAAATCCTGAGCAGAGTTACTCCAGTCTAAGCCCATTGATGTTGCATGGAAAGGAGGAGGAGGAAGTTAAGGGGGTGGAGGGTGCAGGAAGGAAAAGTTGGAAGGTGGCGGCATCAGCTATAAAATGGGAGAATTTAAAACATGCCAGATTACAAGCAAAACAGTTTGGGTGTAAGCTGGACCTAAGGGCAAAAAGAGGGGAGAGGGAAGCAGAAGCTGCCCAAAATCGACGCTGTGCAATGGCGACTTGCTGATTATGACCGTGGACACTTGCAACTGTGACGATGCTAGTTACCCGTCACATGCACAACCAGGGCTACAGTGTTCACTCGGGGTAAAATGGACACGGGCAGGTAGGAACAGACATGACACTTGCATAGCCTTGTGTAAATTCATCTCTAGTCCAGCTCTCAGATGGAGGGCGGGGAGAAACTTCAGGCTCCATATCATGTACATCTTTATCCCCAAGGAATTACCATAGGAATTGGAGCTTTATGAAGATATATGACACCCTCCTCTTTGAGCCACAAGGAAAGGCAGGGTATAAATATTTTAATTAATAGATTAATTATCATCCTGGTAGTGCCAAAGTCAGGACCCTGGGAGAGAGGGGAACAGAAAGCAGCAACCAAGCACCAGGAAGTGTGCCATAGTGAGAAACTAACCAAGGAGCTGAGCCTTGGAAGAGCCGTCTCTACCATCAGAAGGAACCAGAGGCAGGAACAGGTGTGCTGGCATTGTCCGGGGCAAAATTGGAAGTGAGGTCATCATGTTGGGGCATCACTTTGACCTGATGACGTCACTTCCGGTTTTGCATCAGGAGGAGTCATGCTGTGTGTTGCTATGACACCAGCGCACTTCCCCATTTCCCTCTCCTATTTTTTTCCTTCCTGGCCTGTGTTGCACCTGCAAGGAATGGTGACGAGGTAGTTTGCGGGAGGATCCCTGCTATAGCGGGAGACCTTGCCCCCCTATTTGCCATTGACAGTGCAATCCTAAGCTACGTCACAGCCTTCTATCCCTATTGATTTAATTGTGCTTATAAGGGTATAACAACATTTAGGATTGCAATATGCCAACCTGATGTTGTCCTGGGCATGAATGAATGAAATCCTGCCTTCAAGTCATAGCTGACTTATGGCGACCCCTGGCAGGGTTTTCATGGCAAGAGACTAACAGAGGTGGTTTGCCATTGGCTGCCTCTGCAACCCTGGTCTTCGTTGGAGGTCTCCCATCCAATTACTAACCAAGGCTGACCTTGCTTAGCTTCTGAGATCTGATGAGATCAGGCTCTCCTGGGCTATCCAGGTCAGGGTTGTCTTGGGCATATGCACGTGGACAAAGAGACTGGAGATGTGGCCCCCTTGTTTTCTATGCATGTGACAAACCAGATCTTTCCAAAAGACAGCACTCACTAAACCTGACAGGTCTGTAGGAGGGTCATGAAATCAGCTGGTAGATCTCTGCAAGCCACCTGAGCTACTGCCCATAGGGTGAGGACCACTGATGTATGGTGGCTGCTGTCAATACGCAGGAGGCTGATGATGATTTGATTGACTTAATTTCTAGCCGTACCTATCAACAGGCATAACATGAAGAATCAGTGTCCCTAACCTTTGTGAACCTGTGGGTACCTTTGGGAGTCTGCCATGGGGTGGTAGGCACAACTGCAAAATGGCAGGTGGAAGACACGCACAGAGGAAGCACAAATGCAGGGGAAAAGAGGAGTAATCTTTTAAAAATACACTGGAAAAGAGGAGAGAGAATGAAACCAACACAAAACCAACACTGTGGTGGCAGCTGCCTCTGAAACAGCATTATTTTAATCTGCACAGCCAATCATATCTCCAGAGAACCAATTAGAAGCCTTGCTGGGCAAGAACTCCACACCACACCCACTTTCTAAAAACAATGATGGGCTCTTGGAAAGGTGTCAGCTGGTGCCATGGCGCCCATGGGCACCACGTTGGGGAGCCCTAGTCTCCGCTATTTTTTTTTGTTACATTTAAAAAAAAGGGGGGGGCACAGATCAGCCAAACTCATGCACCTTAAATGTCCATCGGTTTAATCTCCTTGAAACTGATGGGATTTTGAAGGGCTTGACTTTGGTTGGATCGTGTGCCTGATCAGCTTGCTACGGAACGACGGGTCTAATTAATCTAGTGTGATTGTGGAAGTCATGGATTTATGGCCTTTATCGCAGCACAAAACCTGGGTCAGCCTTATTGTTATGTTCTGCCAAATATAGTCCTTTCTCTCTCGCCATGTGAGAGAGGGGGGAAATCATCAAGTGATATTTTTAGATAATCCTACCTTCTTCTGAAATGTTGCTGATGGGACAATTCCAAGCGAGATAATAAACAAAACCAGCAGTAGCTGCAAGATGGGGACTAATACATAAACCTCGAGAAAGTAGGCTGTTATGCTATTTAGTAGAATCCAGACCTCAAAATGGACATATACACAGTCTTAAATGTTATATAAGTAATCCTGATGGCCAGATTTAAAATGTGTGCAACAGAACTGCAACGGAGGCGCTATTTTTACATCTATGCAGGTTGTAATCTGAATATTTTGGCTTCAGTGGTGTAGAAATTTTGATGTAGGGGAATTAGACTCATAGCAAGATTGAACATCATAAGAGCCCAACAGGACCAGATGAGGTCCAATTACTCCAAGATCCAGTTTACACAGGGCCAGATGCCCTGGAAGTCCAACAACAGGGGCAGAAAGACCGGTTGTTTCAGTGGGCAATCAGAGATACAGTGCCTTTAAAAGTGGAGGTTCTATTTAGCCATTGGGGCTAAACAGCCACTGATGGACCATTCCTATATGAATTTGTGTAATCTCCTTTTAAACCCATCTTGGCTATTGGCCATCACTACTTCACTTGGCAGTGAGTTAAAAAAAAGTTAGTTATGTGTCGTGAGCTTAATTGTCTTCCTTTGGATTCTTAGAAATACTTTTATTTTTGTTTCAGTGCCCACAGCAAATAATAACCTGTCATCATCAGATATGTACAAGCTGGAGAGAATTAGTAATTGTTTTAGAATAACTTCTCCCCCCCACCCACATTTTGTGAAGCTGATAATCTCGAATGGTACTAGTTATACTTTTCACTTATTGTTAGGGGTCCAGCAAAAATAAAACCATTTGATATTAAATCCATTATTCAACTTAAGAGCTTAAAAGTGGTCAAGTCTTAAATTAGCGAATTGACCTATTATATGTATAATATATTGGTCCATTGAATCACAAAATTAAAGAGGAAATAATAAAAACATAAAAACATATTTTTATTATGTTTTTTTAATTATGTTTTTATTGTTTTAGAATAACTTCTGAGGAAACTCATGTTACCCAAATAGGCAGTCTCCTAATTAGTTGGGGGAAATTAGCTTAAAGGAGACAAAGCAAGAGGGGGTAACTGGGATCTCCTTCAATGTTTATGGGGATTTTCCCCTTAAGAGAACTCTCAAAATAATCCAGCCAGATGTTCAGCTGGAAAGGTTTTTATTAAAAGAGAAATAAAAGGGCAAACATACAAGCACACACAAAACACATTCAAGGCTAACTAAGAGGAAATCAGGGAGGAGAGGGGTGAAAGCAATTTTGGGGAGGGCTATAATTATCAGTCTTGAAGATGGAGATCTGTGAAGGCAGCAGCAAAATGACCAGCATTTCATGGATAGAAGAAGAGAAGGCCAAAACGGATTTGGGGGTTTATGTATGGGACCCCACACGCATGCAACCACCCACCCATCCACCCACTCACAAACACACAATGGGTTTTCTGGAGGTGGATAATAGGTGTAATAGGTGCTTGTTGACCTTGTGAGTACCAGATGGGAAAAGCTACCATGTTTGGTGAATACTGTCAAGTGTTGCTTAATTAGAGTAAATGGATGAGGGGAAGTGAGGCCGAATGTTGATAAGATTAGTCAAGAGTTTCTTGGGAGACCTGTTATCCTAAATTATGCATCTCCCTGGAGCATGAAGGGGGCCATTAGTCACTGGCTGGCATCCATTTTGTTTCATTTTAGGCCAGTCCAGTGTCTTGCGCTTAAACTGAGGTCTGACTGCTAACACTTATTTATACAGGGATACCTCTCCAAAGTCTTGACTTCTCAGACTGCTTCCTACAAGACATTAAATCAATTAAATCAGGCTAGGGTGCTGGAAGACCTCTATGGTTTTATCCCTGCCCCATCCCTCCCACTCTCTTTCGCTGGTTGCTAGTTGATGGCATACCTAAAAGTGGAACAACATGCTATAAGTAACACAGGGTTGCTGCTGAAAATGGCAACCCTGTGTTGAATCCTCACCTCTATAACTGTTCAACTGACCCTCCTCCCAAAGCACCAGGGTTTGGGCTCATTTGTTGTTACCAAGATTGGTCTCCTCGCAAGTAGAGGGAATTAGCGGCAAGGAGGATGGCTATATGAGAGGGATAACAACGGGATCTCCACCAGTATTTACAGGGTCCCCTCCCTAAGGAGACAAGGCTGGTGCTTTTAAAGTTAAAGAGTACTTTTATTCAATGAAGAAAAATACACTCACACAAGAGCAATAAAAAAACCGTTTGCACAAACACACAGAAGTTAGCCAGAGATTTGGAATAGGGTGAGGGAGGGGGTATATCTACCAATCAGAGGAGCAGCATAGTCCACGGAGGAAGAGAGCAGTTTCAAATGTCCCGCCTTCTTGGCCAGGAGAGAGACTTAGGGAAAGAGGCCCCAAGGGATCAGCACTCATATCTGAAGGTGCAGTGTGCACAGTTTGAACGGGGCAAGAGCCCTGGTTCTTATCGCGCAAAATGTGTCCCGAGGCCAGGGAGTCCCCTTCAGCCAGTGGGACAAAGACTGTGAAGGCTATCTCCGAGAAGTAACAAAGGTTTGATTACTCTTTGATTGCTGCTGCCAGGGTGTGTGAAAGGAAATGCAAAATCTCTCCTGCTGCCTCACAAAGGGGCAGTTTGCTAATAAATCTCCCTGGAGCTGAGTTGATGAATTTAGATATGAAGATGTATGCAGAGACAAATCATAAACTTACCAGTGCTGGAAGGAGGGCATCGGAATGTTCTAAGTGTGGTGACTCAGCAAGACCCTTCCTTGTCACGATCTCACTCCTGCAGCTGGGGAGGCAGTAAATTCAATCACCTCCAGTCCTCGGCATTAGCATGACATTCAATTCGTGCCTTGATCTCCTGGGCAGGACTCAGCAACGCTCTGCCTAGCCGTCTGGAATTCCCCTGGATGCAAATCAAGCTGCATTAATCCAGGGGCCCTATGATTTTTATATCACGGGTCTATATTAAACATGGTGGAGGCCGGGGCCGACTACTTACATTGTGGCAGCTTTTAAGAGTCCAATGAAGCATGAACAGTGCAGTTCTAAGCAGAGTTACACCCTTCTAAGCTACTTGACTTCAACATTTAGAAGGATGTACCTCTGCTTAGAACTGCAGTGTAAGCTCCCATCGCAGGATTCCTGTGCCATGAGAAGGTAGGCCTTTGGAAAGTGGCTGAGGCCCTTTAGAGTTCCAAGCTGGACTGAGATTTGGTTATGTTCTACCAGCTGTCTCATAAACTCCCTGTAGGAGGAAAGTTGTAGCTGGAGAGCCTTTCAGGTGCAGCTAGGGTTGCCAACTCCACGTGAGGAAATTCCTGGAGATTTGCAGGTGGTGCCTGGAGAGGGCAGAGTTTGGGGAGGGTGGGAGGGGGTGCAATGCCATAAAGTCCACCCTCCAAAGTAGCCATTTTCTTTGGGAAACTGATCTCTGTTTTCTGGAGAGCAGTTACAATTATCTTGGCTCCACCTGGAGGTTTGCAATCCAGTCTGGAGCATCAATGCCTTTTATAATCCATCATCCGTGACCTTGATGAGAATATCTCAAACCTACATGCTGGACTGCGGTGACTTCCTAGTGACCGTTGATGGTTTAGAGTGACATCTTGTGGCAGCAATCAATGAAAAACATTCTCAAGTATATATATTGCTCCTATAATTGGCAGGTTAAGTGTAGTGCACCCCCCAAAATCCTAAAAGTGAGGAAATATTGGATAAAAATACACTAAGAGATGCAAAAGATAATAAAGGTTCACTTTCAGCTAAAAATCCTAAAAATAAATCCTAAAAAAGAATTAAATATCTTAAAAAGTAACATTGTAAAAATATGTATTGTCGAAGGCTTTCACGGCCGGAGAACGATGGTTGTTGTGGGTTTTCCGGGCTGTATTGCCGTGGCCAGTAAAAGGGGTTAATTATCAAATCAGTAATTTCAAATGTTGAATATAAAATGTTGAATGTAATGTATTTTAATGTAAGTAAGTAAGGGGACAGAGGGGAGAAACAGCCTGTAGTTTATGTATTCTGTTGTTTATAGTCTGACTTATACAACTGTGTTATGTAATTCTTTGTTTTCTTCTTGTATTTGTTCTTATCGCTATTTTTTTTCAAAGTAAAATATATTGGGGGGGAAAAATCTCAACCCCCATAATTAGACCACTGATGTGCCATGAATGAATGGTTTAGATATGTACAGGCAGGTGGGCTGGAAAATATTTGTTCTTAGCTAGGAACGTTTTGGCCAGAAAGAGCTGCTTAAATTCTGCATCTCATGTACGCCAGTGACCCAATTTGGAGCCTCACATGTGTGGTAATTCTTAAATGGAGCTCCAGCATGTATAACTTTTTATCAGTGCCATCCTAAGCAGAGTTACACCTTTTTACTCTCATTGACTTCAGTGGGCATAGAAGGGCAGAACTATGCTTAGGACATGTATGTCACTTCAGTGGTTCCTTAGTCATCTTTTGGCTTGGGCAAAATCATTTGTGATGACTGGGTTCTTCCCCTCTAAGCACTGCTGCCTGCCACGAACCTTCAGAAACAGTAGACTAAAAAAATCCCAAGTCCAACCATGACCCTTTTGCTGAATGTGACCTTTTTACTGAATGGCCCTCCCCCTGCTGTGATCAATTTCCTTGCAAGGCCTGTCTTCTTTGGGTTGCTTAAAATTAACTTGCTTCAGCCAAAGTAATGGGAATTCAGATTCCCACTCAGCTCAAACAAATGCAGAAACTTTGAGGGAAGAGAAAAGAATCTTGGTTTGTTGGTTGTTGTGGGTTTTCCGGGCTGTATTGCCGTGGTCTTGGAATTGTAGTTCCTGACGTTTCGCCAGCAGCTGTGCTACACCTCTGAAGATGCCAGTCACAGCTGCTGGCGAAACGTCAGGAACTACAATGCCAAGACCACGGCAATAGAGCCCGGAAAACCCACAACAACCATCGTTCTCCGGACGTGAAAGCCTTCGACAATACAATCTTGGTTAGATTTGCACGTTTCTCACTGGTGTTGCTAAGAGCGTGCTAAATCTCTAACACAACAACCAAACAAGCCACTATTAAATAAATATGATAAACAGTTCGGTAGCCCATAGAAAGTTGCTGTGTTTAGGAGACCTCTATAGTGGGAGACCTCCTACCCCACAAACTGCCACTGCCCAGTGCAGCACTGGGAGAAATATTGGGAGGAAAAGCACATGATGCCAAGCCCTGCCCCCCAAAGCTCCCAGGGATTGTCAACCTTTGGCTGGCAACTGTACCCAGGACTGGTGCAGCCATTGAGATGGTGCTGCAGCCGCGTCCATTGAGGCGGTGCCGGCAGCCGCCTTGAGCGCTGACCAGGGGTGGGGGCACGCACTGCGGGGCTGGTGGTGGCAGTGCTGGTGGCTGAACGGGAAGGCTGGGAAGCCGCCCATGGGCTGCCCCGGCTGCCTGCCGTGCCTAGCCTGCAGGTGCCCGGCCAGGAGCGTGTGCTGGTGGCAGCAGCATGGGGCAACTGAGCAAGCAGCCTCCCAGCATACGTGGGGGCAGCAACACCACTGAAGCTACTCCTGGGTGCTGGTATCTGTCCTCAGGCGCCAGAAAACCTGGCACTGGCCCTGACTGTACCCTCACCTCTAAATTGTCAGTAAAGACTGAATGAACCTCCCTCCCTCCCTCCTTCATTGCCTAGCACTCAACCAGGCCATTGGTCCATCTGGCTCAGTATTCTGTATCCTGATTAGCAGGAGCTCTTTTGTAGTATTTACTGGAGAAGGACTTTCCTCAGTACTTGCCAGCTTCTCTGACATCCTTTTAACTAGAGATGCTGGGAACTGAACTGGGACCATTCTGCATGCAAACTCTGTGCTCTGCCTCTGAGCCACAGCTTCTCTCGGAATACATAAACCATCCGTTCATTCAGCATAGAACTCTGATCTACTGTGGTTCTAAAAGATCTAAGGAATGGTCACATCTTGAAAATTTTAATTAAATATTTAAACCCCACTTTTATTCCCAGTGGAGATCCAAAATGGCTTATGACATTGTGCTCCTATCCTCCTTGCATTTTAATCCTCATAACAACCTTGCGAGGTAGGTTAGGCTGAGAGTGTGTGACTGGTCCAAGGTCACGTTGCAGAGTGGAGATTTGAATCTGGGCCTCCCCGATTCCTAGTCCAATCACATTGGCTGTCAGATCCTTTCACTGAGAGTAGCAGGCACTCCGCCTGATGCCTTCTGCCTTACGAGACACGTGCTCTGCTATTAAGCCATAACCCCTTGTTGGTTGCCCTCTGCTTTCAAAAGAATGCCTCCTCCTTTTTGCACAATGACCATAAAACCACTTATCGATTTACCCAACACCACCGAATTTTAGCTACACTTATCTGGGGGGATGAGGCGGTGAGAGATGGTTCCATGGATTTCTGCTTAAAATATATGCAATAGGCACAGAAACAGAATATCTCTAATTATGGCAATGCGAGGGAAATAATGGGATGCTAGGTATGGTCGAGACATCAGCAGAAAAAGTCTGTGGGTGGTGGTGGGGGAGGACCATGTATCTTCTACAGGTGACGCTGGGCCTGGTTAAAACTTGAGGCTGGCAAGGGGAAAGAGCTTCCTTGTGCAATGTTGCATAGATTGAAGGTTTCAGTTAAACCATGAGTTGCATAGCAGCGACACATCCTTAGTTTGTGCATCAGAGAACCCTTGAGGTGCTGGCATGCTAGCGGAGCAGTTTTGTGCAGGGCCTGATTATGCATTGATAGAAATCTTTTTCTACATGCTGTTTTGTTAGTTGACTGCTAAATGTGAAAGGGAAATAAGTTTGGGTGGAGGGAGAGGAAAGGCAAGAGAATCTTGCATGTTTTCAGCAATATTTTAATATCCCTCATGACTGGTGGCGTAATCCAGAAGGACGAGAAATTGCAGAAATGTAGGTGCCCTACTTAACAAGAGAAAGCGCTTTCTACAGTTAGCTGTATGCTTTTGTGCCTGTGTACAACTGATACAGAGCAAAATTGTCTCTCTCTTTTTCTTTTATTTCGTATAAGAAAAAACGGCGATACATAATAAAGTAACACTACATATTACAAAAGCGCTCAAAGCAGACGAAAGCCCTTTAAATAATCTCTAGAATTTTCAATTCCACATTGTCTTTAGGTTTGATTTTATTCCAGAAAACCACAAATGGCTTCCAAATCTTAATAAAATTTTCCTCTGGCTTTACTCTTCCCTTCCATAAATGTCTGACTGACATTATTTTGTATATGAATACAGACTCTAAGCAGTTCAGGCAAAAAAAAAAGCCCGGGAGGAAAGGGTTAACACTCCCACATCATTCTCTTCTTGATAAAGCAATCTCAGCGTGCTTCATTTGCAAAAGAAAAAAATGTTGTTTAAAATAAACATGGAAGAAACTGTAGTATGCAGCTGAGCCCTGAGTAGGGAAGGATTTAAACCTGTCTCCTCGGTCAGAGATGAAGACGCTATCCACCACCTACTTCAGGCATTCTGTGATGTGTGTGGGGCATTAGAAAACACACGAGTATCTCCAGCCTGAGAATTCCCTCTGCCCGCTTCTTGGCTCATACGATGCTTTGCTAGTAAGAGCCAAGCTACAAGTGACGCCTGATACAGGTTGGACACTTGTCAGCTTCCCTCAAGTGTTGATGGGAAATGTAGGCGTCCTAGTCTTGCAGCTTGGCTCTCCATTTAATTGAAGTTTACAGAGTGGCAGTCTATAAGAGGGAGAACATATGGTTGGGAGGGGATTGAAGGCATCAGGCTCTCGCCGGGTGCCCCCCTTCCCCTCCTCTGTGTTTGTGTGTGTGTGTGGGGGGGGGGTCTGTAAACTTC
This sequence comes from Eublepharis macularius, assembly GCF_028583425.1. Taxonomy (NCBI): domain Eukaryota; kingdom Metazoa; phylum Chordata; class Lepidosauria; order Squamata; family Eublepharidae; genus Eublepharis; species Eublepharis macularius. The sequence continues at coordinate 173,772,723 of NC_072792.1, forward strand.
AATTAAATGGAGAGCCAAGCTGTAAGACCAGGATGCCTACATTTCCCATCAAAACTTGAGGGAAGCTGACAAGTGTCCAACCTGTGTCAGGCGTCACTTGTAGCTTGGCTTTAAGTGTGAGCTAGTAGGGGGGCCCTTCCCGTGCCAGCCAGAGAAATGCTTCTGAGATGGCAGCCTTTGTTGACCAAAGAACACAAGCCGGCACGCAACCTGAGAAACTCCACTCCAGTTAGATTTCTTCTGTCCTCCCTCTTTTATTGTGTGTAACAACTAAATTGCTCTCTTGATTACATTATGTCTGACTCAATGGTCCAGCAAGCATCAGTCACTTTAGTTAAGAGAGTAAGAGAGAGAGGCTCTCGAGGCATTTCAGACTTGCTTTTCCCACCTGTCAAATGGAATCCCATCAGCAAAGATGCGCTTTGGAAAGAGGAGGAGAAAAGGACCCAGAAAGGCAGGGCGATAAGAGCAGCTTAGTAAGGGCCAAAAAGATATGGGGTTGGATGCAGCCAGCTTTCCCCCTAAATGCCACCTTCTTTACTTCATTTATATCCTACTTTTCTCAGCGGTGATCTAAAGTGGCGATCAACATTCTCCCCTTCTTCATTTTATCCTCACCACAACCCTGTGAAGTAGGTTAGGCTGAGAGAATGTGACTGGATCAAGGCCACCTAGCAAGCTTCCACGGCAGAGCAAGGATTCGAACCTAGGTCACTCAGATCCTAGTCTAAGCACTACACCACTTTGACACCTACACCACTTTGGCACTTTGGCGCTCTAAGCACGACACCGCTTTGGCACCTAATTTCCATCCTCACTACTGCTCCATCTCATATGGCTTTTATCCATGCAGGGCCATCGTCACACGGCCATAAATTTAGCGCCAAACTAACGCCATCTCCCGCTGAATGCTCACCTTATTCCGACTCTCTTGCGATTTCGCCATTCTCCCCAATTCACGCTTTGTGACTATGTCATCTTTATCCACTTCCATGTGAATGCCCTGGATCGACTATGAACGCTTTGCAACACGAAAACGCTCACTCTCCCCAATCATCTGTCTCACCTAACACTGATTCTCCTGCCCTACACTCCCACAATCTCCAGCGCAACCTGCAATTAAGTCTCAAAGTAATTTCCCCCCCCCCAAAAGTCAGCCTTATAGCGCTATAGCACTATAGCGCTATTCTGCCATGGGCGGGAAACCTCTGCTACCTATCACAGTTGGCTTTTGGGTTGGCCCAGCACAACATTGGTACAATAGAAGAATGATATAGTGCAAATATGCAAAAAAAATTTTTTTTTAACGGGGTGAGATTTTTAGGGCCCCGTTTCCAGAGGCACTTTGACAGACTGTCAAGTTGCACTTTTCCCTTCTAATGTGGCTGACTGGAAGGACAAGCAGTCGTCAAAAGATGGGAGAATTCATTCTAATAACGATAACAGAAGAAACGATTTCTAGCGCAAAACTGATGAAATAAGGGCCCGTGTGATGACAGCCCAGGTCCCGTGATCCCCAGCATAGCCTTGTGGTGGTCAAAGGGGGCTCTCTTCTCCCCTTTCTAATGGTTGGATCCAGCCCCTGCCATGGAACTTTTCAAACAGCCAAACAGCAGCTTGGAAAGCTGGAGAAGAGTTGCCGGTTAAGAGGGCGTTTAACTATTTCATGCCTGTTATCTATAGGCCTAAAGTTACCCACAGAGCTTCATGGCAGAATGGGGATTTGAATCTGGATGTCTCCAGTTATGGACCGACACTCAAACTCAGCCTTGTGGAGGCTGTAGGCACTCTGGAAATTTGAGAACATTGAGTGGGTGCAGCTTCTAAATGGCTGCTATGGAGGCTGGGGCCAGTCACCAAATATGAGGAGGTTCCAAGTCAGGTGTGGTCCCACAATGGAGACAGCTCTTTCTGAATAAATGCTCCCTGGAGACACAAAAGTGATGCCTCCTGAGATCTTCAGAAACACTCCCTACCCTAATGAAGTGGAGGAAAGCCAGGGCAAGAGAAACAGAGGTTGCTGCTGGCTGCTCTCTGCTCAACATACTTGAGAAAGCAGCTAGGAGCAGCAGCTGCTGGTCACCAGAGGCAGAGGGTGGGCAAGCAGGAGAACGTCTTTCTTCACTCAATAAGTGGAACTCACTGCCACTGGATGCCATGATGGCCACCGGCACAGATGGCTTCAAAAGGGGATTAGACCATTTCATGTGGCGAGCTCCATCGGTGGTTACTAATAGTCATGGTGATGAAAGGGAACCTCCACTTTCAGAGGCAGTCAACTTCTGAATCTCAGAGCCAAGCTACAAGAGACGAATTACACGAGGAGAAGCACGTGAAGGGAGTCGCAGTGTTAGCTGGGAAGCTGAATTTTAAAGAGATCAGAAGGCTTCGTCAATTTCCCCTCTCTACAGAGCCAGGGAGATCTCAGAAAGTTTGTTAATTTCTTCTTTGCCTCTTAAAAGGGGAAGTGAAACTGACAGAGTCTTCCAGAGGCAAAGAGGAAATTAACTAACCCTCTGAGCAGGGATCTCCTTGGCTCTGTAGAGAGGGGAAATTGACAAAGCCTTCAGACCTCTTTTAAAACTCAGCTTCCCAGCTAACACTGCGACTCCCTTCACGTGCTCCTCCTCGTGTAATTCTTCTCTTGTAGCTTGGCTCTTAATGCCAGAAGGCAACATCAGGGCAAGGCCTCAGCCTCTGTGCCCTGTTTGTTGGCTCTTCAGGGTACCTGGTTGGGCACTGTGTGCAACAGGATGCTGAACTATATGGACCACTGGGCTGATCCAGCAGGGTGCCCCTTAGGGTTGCCAACCCCAGATTGGGCAATTCCTGGAGAGTTGGGCTTGGAGCTTGGGAAGGGTGGTGTTTAGGGAGGAGAGGGAATTCAGCAGGAATGTGATTCCGTAAAATGCACCCCCCCAAACCTGTCACTCTCTCCAGAGGAACTGATCTCTGTAGTCTGGGGATCACTTATCATCCTTAGAGCTCGCCAGGCCCTGCCTGGAGGTTGGTACTCTACTCCTCATACTGCTCTTAGTTGAGGCAGATGTCCCTTGGTCCACACAAGAAGCAATGGTGCTTCAGAGCAGCAGTTTCCTGTTCACACCTCTGCCCTCTTTTCTCTGGCCTGCTTGTGCCTTTGAGGTGGCCTGCCAGGTGATATCTTTTCCACCCTCCCTGCAAATAAAGCCCCTAGAAATAGCACAGTAGAAGGAAATATCTGGGCAGAAAGGATATACTTAGCTATCTACTTACCTAGGTCCATGTTCTCCCACGGCTCCATTTTAAACCTATGCCAATTTGGTGAGGCAGGTTAGACGGAGAGAGTGGCTGGCCGAATGTTTATACAAAGCTTCATTATACTGTGGGGATTTGAACTTGGTCCTCGCAGATCTAAGTCTGACACTCAAGTCAGTATACACACCGGTTTAACATTTTCCTTATTTGCCATTTCACCTCCATTATCTCTGTTTTGTTCCAGTTGAGTTTCTTTACCTTCTTTGAACCCAGCTGGGAGAAAAGCAGTGAGTGAAAGAATGGCTAAATATCCCGAGGAAGATACGGATAAGGGAACCCTTTGTGAGCTCACAACATGGAGTTCCAGCCATAGTCTCTGTATATCTACAGCATATATTCCCTTGTCCTTTCTCCAAGATCCTTCAAGTGACTTACATGGTTTCTCCCTCCCCTAGTTTTTTCCACACGACATCCCTGCATTGTAGGTTAGGGTTAGAGAGAGTGACTAGTCCTTATTCACTTCATGGATTAATAGTAATTTAAACCCAGATCTTTCCCGTCTGACTCCAGCACTCAAACCATAACAACTGTCCTGGATCTCACTAATACGACTCTTATAAAATATCAGATTCTCCATTTTAAATACTAAAGGTTAGTATTTAAAATTTAAAGGTATGATTCTCTGGATTTTATCTAACTTTATTTGTATTCTTTTTTGCAGTGAGTTAAACAATGTGTACAATTTGTGTCACCAGGTGGCACCATTTAACTGGAGTTTGCAGTTTTGCTTGCCACAGAGCAGGAAAATGCTAATTTTTTAACAAAAAGAAACAACCCTTCCCTCTGCCATCTGTATGAATGAGTTAGAAATAATTTTCGCTCTGTCTTGCTCCTTATTTACATTAAGAACATTTTAAAACCAAAATGCCTCATTATTTCCCAGCCATTTCCCATTAAGAGCATTAGAATTACTTCAGAGCTGTAGTATTATTTTAGAGAGAAATTCCCTTTCTGTATACCCAGCTGCTTTCCCTCTGTCTCAAACAATGTGTAAATACTTTAAGATTATGCATGATCACAGTAATACAAAATATAAAGGAGAATATGAAGCCGCCTTATACTGAGTCTGACTATTAGTTTATCTAGTGCAGTAGGGCTGCCAAGCCCCCAACAGGGGTGAGGGATCCCCTGCCCCGAGCGTCCATTGCCTACCACTGCTCCAAGCTCTGGGCTTGATGACATCACTTCCAGGGAAAACCCGGAAGTGATGGTGGGTAGCTCTAGGAACCACCAAAAACCCTATGATTTTTATGGAGTGTCTGGCAATTCCTAGAGCTACAAGACATGACTTCCAGGTTTTCCCTGGAAGTGATGTTATCACTCCCACAACACTGCCCCCAACCATGTTCCCACTCCCAAACTTCTTGCTGGTTGCCAGGTTGCCTGGCTTAGCTTGGCAACCTTATAAGTGCAGCATGATCTATTCAGACTGGCAGTGACACTGCAGAGTGCCAAGTAGTGAATGTTCTTTCTCTGCACCAGCTACTTTTATCTAGAGATGCCGGGGACTGAAGCTGGGACCTTCCGCATACCAAGCAGAGACTTTACCAGTGAGCTATAACCCTTCCCTTTAAGCCAGCTATGTTGCCCCTGTTCATTGGGGATCCCTCTGCACATAAGAGGCAATCGCCCTACGCCCTGTGCTCTTGATATAAGTAGGTAGCCTTCTGTGCAAACAGGGCAACAATAGTATTTTTCAGCTTCAGTAAATATAACTGGATAACCAGGTTTTGGAGGGTATGTGGAAAACATGCATATTGCCTTTTTCACACAAAATGGTGCCCTCACATACTGGGAAAGCTGTGGGTGGTGCACTTTCCTGTTCTGCAAGCACAAAAATCGTTATGACTCAACAGGACTGTTATGTGCTTTTCCAGGTGGAAGGCTCCTTACCAGGGCACCGTTTTGATCTGATATTATTTCAGGCCTGCTAGCCAATGGCAACGATAGGTTCACCTATGGAAGGGTGCACTGCAGAATGGGAGTGTAAAGCTGAGTCCAAAGCAAAAATATTACTTTAATTAAAGTACGGTGGTTGGGGTTTTTTTAATGGAAGAACTACAAAATGGTGCCCGCAGGCAGGAGAGAGACTTGTGTGGTAATCTCAGGGGGTGCATCTTTTTGACTTCAACATAGTAGCCTTTGACATGCCAAAGGATTTACAGCAATCATAAATACGGGTTTACGAGCGGCTCCCACTAGAATTTTGATTGCTTGTGAGCAGCAGTTTCTTGTATTACAGCAGAGCTTCTTGGAGGACAGCTGCATGTTTTTTGTGGCACTGATGTGGGTAGGACTGGGAAAGACCCAGACTTTCCCATCCACATGGCAGCCACCGTCTTTAGCTGTAATCTTTCCTAAACTACAATAGTAAAGCCAGGGGAATGCTGGAAGGTGCCGAGAGCGCCACAATGCTGCGTGGAAGCGGGAGGGAGAAGACTTGCTTCTCATCAGTAGCAAAGCTGGAACAAATACCCAGTGTGGAAGCAATCTTAAGGTGGAGGAGGGAATTTTAACCCTGCCACTTTCCCTTCCAACTCCCCAACTTTCAAGCTGCTTCCCCCTCTTCAGGAGTTCTAGACATGTGACTGTTTTCTAGTGGTTTTCCACTGGAGTTGGAGACTGAGTGTTTCATCGGGAGTGACTGGGGTGTGAATCGGAAAGTAGTACAGAATAGCATGGCTGGTAGGAGAGGAATTGGTTTAAATCTTTTCTCTGTCATGAATTCCTCAGGTGGCTTAGAAAGCCAATGTTACTGAGAGCCAAGCTACAAGTGACGCCTGACACAGGTTGGACACTTGTCAGCTTACCTCAAGTTTTGATGGGAAATGTAGGCGTCCTGGTTTTACAGCTTGGCTCTCCATTACAGCTGCAAGACCAGGATGCCTACATTTCCCATCAAAACTTGAGGGAAGCTGACAAGTGTCCAACCTGTGTCAGGCATCACTTGTAGCTTGGCTCTCCGTAACATTCATCTGCAACATGGGGACAAAAATACCAAGAATAAACTCCAGGAGATTTGAGGGTGATTCCTGGGGAAGGCAGAGTTTGGGGAAGAGAGGGAGCTTAGCAGGGTATAATACCGTAGAGTCCACCCTCAAAGCAACCAGTTCCAGGGGAACTGACCTTTGACATCTGGCGGTCAGTTGCAATTCCTGCAGATCTCCAGGCCCTACAGAAGTTGATAACTCTGAGTAATAGCGTTATCCTGCAAGAATGAAAGGGCCTACAGATTAAATGGTACAGTTCCAAAAGGTAGCTTGTTAACAGTTCATTAGCAATCTTCCGAGTTCTTGAGGCATTGTTTGAAGTTTAAATGAAATGAGCTGGATTATTTGCAAACTGGCGACAAAGACATGTTGAGTGGAACTGGACAAATTGTAAAGGAGGTTGACCTAGTGTTTATCTCATCAGTGCCAGCCATTCAAAAAAATCTTCACAACCTTGTTGCCAAGGCTGCCGCAGATAAGAAAAAAAAAGAGGTTGATTGTCTGCTTCCCTTCTTGAGAGCTGGCCTTGGGATGCAGCTGTTATTACACTATGAAAATGCTAGACTTTTGAAATAACAGAGGCTGAAATATGATTGGACCCCAGAAAGAAGAAAGTGGAAGATGGTTTCTGGGTCACAAATCATGTCTTGGCTGGAACTAACTACACATTACAAGAAACTCACGGCTTCTGCAGAAATGGACTGCCCCGTTTTCAGTTCCCTCCATGTGTTACACCCATGCCATTAAAGCAGTATATTTTCACACCTACTTTGGGATAGTGAGTGCTTTTATTTGTTACTTATCGAATATTTTTATATTAAAAGTGGGTTACGATAAGACAAAAGAAAAAACCGTATGGTAACAATCAATAGAAACAATCAGAGACAGCAAAAACATAAATACCAATCCATAAAGCCACTGGAGTAAAAAGCTGCCAGATTAAAATCGATAAAAGCCTTCAAATTAGGGGACAATATGAAAACTCTTATTAAAATCAATCACTACTGCCACCACTTAAAAATCATTAAAAACATTGGAAGTCATAAAAAGCTCTTAAAAGACCTTTGAAGGTCTTTAAAAGCCCAGAAAGGTCTTTAAAAACCTAGAAAGGCAGAAAGGGACTGGGACATTTGTCTTACACGTAAACAAAGAGGAAGCAGTGACTTTTCATGGTGATGTCATATGTTGTGTAGACCTGTCCTCCTCCTGGTGATTTTTTTTTAAAAAAAATGGTATCTTTACTGCTGCCACGTGATAATCCTGAAGCAGTTATATCTGACAGTGAAATTTTATAAATAAGAAACTGAAGCTGATAGTCGCAATGAGCTAACCATCCCAGCATTATAAAAATGTAACCAACCCTAACCATTACATGTTATGAAAAGGTAAGTGATTATAAATCAAACTTATTCTCGGCATCAGAGGAATCCCCACAATTTTAATATCCACATATTGTTGCAAGATTAATTCTTACTTTAATTTATTCCACCCTAGAGCAGAAGGTGCCTGGCCAAATTGGCTGGGCACGGTGAGATTGGACAGGGAGGCCGTATAGCGTCCCTCACCGCAGCATGGTGACACCAGGTGGGACAGCCCCATCCCTCAATGCAGTGCCTACCCCTCTTTTTGGGCTGGGGTGTCCCTGGTGGGTAGCCCGAGTGGGGGGTGACACCCAGACCCCCAGGCCTTCCAGGTGGCCTCCACCCCATCTAGAGTCTAGACTGCTTCCCAGAATCCACTGTATTGTACAAAGTTTCAGTGGCTTAGGGTAGCCAGTCCCCTGGTAGGGGATCCCCCTCTCCCAGCCTCTGTTCCCTGACACCACTCACCTGACTGGCAGGGGGAAAAGGCAGGGGAATGGGCCTCCTGGGGTAGCGATGTCACTCCCAAGAATGATGTCATTGCTAGGGTTGCCAGCCTCCAGGTGGTGGCTGGAGATCTCCTGGAATTACCAGTGATCTCCAGGGGACAAAAATAAGTTCCTCTGGAGAAAATGGCTGCTTTGGATGGTGGGCTCTGTGGTATTATACCTCACTGAGGCCCCTCCCCTCCCCAAACCCCACCCTTTCCAGGCTCCACTCTGACCCTAGTTAATGTGCCGACATTCCTTGGCAAACGAATCAATGCAGAAAAGACTCTTTGAAAACAAGAAGATGGGAAGCCATTGGTGAGCAAGCTGTACATTGGGTGTTGCTTCTCAAGCATCCCAGCATGGTTTAGTTTCCATATCATAGACTCCTGTGGTACTCGGTTTGCATTAATATGGCTACCCTCCAGAGATGCTGGGCTGTCTTGCGTTGACAATTATCTCCTTTGTGTGATGATGCCTGTAGTCAAGAGTACAGCTGTGGGAGGCAGCGTTCACTATTTACCATCCAAAATGACAACACCAACTTGAGCAAGACGTTTGGGGTGAGTCGCATCCTTTTCTTTCAAGAAGACCTTCAACAAGTGCATTGTAAGGAATTATGGGATATGAATCAGAAGGCCACCTGAACAGAATAGCTTAGTTATGCTAACACACGCGCTGCCGTTCCTCAGTAATTGTTGTGTTGCCAAGTCAGAACGGTTTTACTTTGTAAATTGTTGGTTCCTGCCATCATGCAAAACTTTCCAATTATGTATGCATTTCCCCCCCTGGCCCTTCCTCACTTTCTCAGCTAAATTGGGGTGGGGGAGAATCTTACAGAGACAATTTTTGAAATTATCAACCAGGATAAAAGCCCATCCAAATGGAAGGTATGACTTTCACTCAATTATCTTATTCAGCTGTGAATGAAATAATAGGCAGAATTCTCATAAGTTATTCCTCTCACTCAACAATGTTCCTGGGCCCATCTGGAAGGGGCAGTTGCTTCTCTTGGGGGGTTTGAATCGCAATTTTTCTTTTATTGGTGTTTGTCCATTATAAATACAAAAGCATGCATAATGTAACTTCCTATTTTTCCTAGTCCTCTAATGAAACTTCGAGCGTGACTGGTTAAATAAAAAGGCACAGAGCAAAGCACATCTTCACTGGATCTTATTTAGGAAGAATAATAGCAGGTATTATTAAGGGAAAAATAAAAACTTTCCAGAACAGGTAGGGTTGAGGGTTGGGGGAAGGGACATGGTGGAGGAGCCAGCATCACAAGCAGGATAATGTCACTTCCTGGGAAAACCCAGAAGTGATAGTGTAGCTCTAGGAATCACTGGAAGCACTATGGTAAAACCATAGAGTGTCTGGTAATTCCTAGAGCTGCTGCAGTTTTTTTCCTTAAAAGTGATGTCAGGCTTTGGACTACACTGATTTTTAATGCACCCCCCACCATGCACTGCTGCTTGGAGTGGTGGCAGGCAACAGGAACTCAGGGTAGGGGATCCCCCACCCCAACCAGAGGCATGGTGTTTAAGATCAGTTGATTACTGTGGTTGCATATGCCTCAGATGATGGTATCTGGTTAGGGAAATTTAACCGATTTCCAGATTAAAGAAATCAGTTCCTCTGGAGAAAATGGCTGCTTTGGAAGAAGGACTCTATGGCATTAAACCCCACTGAAATCTCGCCCCCCCACCTAAAACCCATCCTCCCTGTGGTCCACCCTCAAATCTCCAGGAATTTTCCAACCCAGAGCTGGCAACTCTATATCCAGGAAAAGTTAGTCTGAAACTAATAAGGGAAGATGGGAACAAAAGGGATCAGAGACAAAAAGGTCCATCCTGGACTGGAAAAGACACTTAGCAGCTCCAGGTCATCAACAGAGGCTCAATTCAGACTTAACACAAAACCACGGTTACACTAGCTATAGAGAGTGAGAGCAGAACCACAAGTGACATAAGGCACAGATTGGACACTTGTCTGCTTCCCTCAAGTTTTGATGGGAAATGTAGGCAGCTTGGCGGAATGTTGGACAAGTGACAGTTGTGAAAAGTCCATTGGACAGCAGTCAGAGAGCGAAGCTGCAAGACTAGGATGCCTACATTTCCCATCAAAACTTTTGTCACTTGTGGTTCTGCTCAGAGATTGTTAGAATGCAGGCCACTCCGCTAACTAGGGTTGGAGTCCATCAAGCCAAGATTTGAAACTGTACAGTGCAGTTGATGTATTAGCCACAGTTAGAGGGGTCATCTACATGTCGGGAAATTTCTAGATATTTGGGAGCAGAGATGGTGGAGGGGGGCAGAGTTTGGGGAAGAGATCTCAGCAGAGTTGTGATGCCATAGAGCCCGCCCTCCAAAGCTGCCATTTTGTCCAGGTGAACTGATTCCTGTAATTTGGAGATCAGTTGTAATTCCAGGAGTAGTCAAGGCCCCATCTGTAGGTTATCAAACGTATCCACAGTTAATCTTAACTCTGGTTTCATGTGATGTACAAATGCAGATAGCCTGTCTTAATCCTGGTTTGTTTCCTAGAGACTCCCTTTCATGCTCCTTGGCAAGCCAGGATTGGAGTGGTTGTCTGCAAACTGAATCTGGGTTTCACAGACTAACCACAGGGTTTTTTTTAAAAAAAACTAGTTTTGCTTTATAATAATAATAACAATAACAATAACAACAACATTCGATTTATATACCGCTCTTCAGGACAACTTAATGCCCGCTCAGAGCGGTTTATAAAGTATGCTACTGTTATCCCCACAACAAAACACCCTGTGAGGTGAGTGGGGCTGAGAGAGCTCCAGAGAGCCATGACTAGCCCAAGGTCACCCAGCTGGTTTCACGTGGAAAAGTGGGGAATCAAACTCAGCTCTCCAGATTAGAGTCCCGTGCTCTTAACCACCACACCAAACTGGCTCTATGAACCAAGCCAGTGGCCGATTCCAGACGGCCCCCTGCCTTGCGAAACGTCGCGCGTCGTCGCGCGTCGTCGCGCAGAAAACGCGAAATATCGCGTTTTCTCGCGCGAGTTTTGCGCGACGTCGCGCAAAACTCGCGTGAGAAAACGCGATATTTCGCGTTTTCTGCGCGACGACGCGCGACGACGCGCGACGTTTCGCGAGGCAGGGGGCCGTCTGGAATCGGCCTCTGTCTAGGCTTGCCATGTGCCTGCTTGGGGCAGGAGATCCCCCCAGGGTACTGTTGCCAGGCAACTAGCGGGAGACAGGGAAAGGGAGAGCATGGGGAACTGTCATCTGTGATGCCATGTCTTTCTAGGAATCACTGGAAATGCTATGGTAAACCCACAGAGTTCCTGGTGATTCCTAGGGAAGACTGATGGTTTTCCCTGGAAGTGATATCACACCATTGGGCTGATGGCCTTTTTTTGCTTATTTTTCTCTTGTGGCCCTGGGGGCTTGACAGCCCTCTCACAGCACCGACCCACCAGCAATCTGGTGGCCAGCAGGATGGGAAAAAAGATTGTCAATGGGAGTCCCGGGGGGCAGGGAGAGAGAGGTACCATTGGGTCACAGCGTTGTATCATTTCCAGGGAAAACATGGAAGTGAAGTCACATTGATGTAGGAATCACCAGAAACTATGTTTTTACAATATAGTTTCACAATGTATAAATACAATACAACTATCGGTTGTCCTGGGGCAATAACCTTTCAATTTCAGGACAGGGCAACACTTAATTATTCTTCCATGTTGAGATTTGGCAGGGACAGCGGGGAGAAGCCTGCCCGAATCTTCCTGCTTCGGGAGATGGCGGAAAGTGACAGTTGAAGGATATCAACATGCATCCCCATCCTATCACTGCCAATTATCCAGCTCAGGCAGGCCCCATTACTTGCTCTGGTCATTAACCTGAGAAGGAGGACGGTTGCTAGAGGGAAGGAGATTGCACACAAAATTTGAGTAAGTGCGCTGTCACCTTGAGACAGAGAATGTAACGCTGGCTGAAGAGAATGGGCAGTCAACTGGCTGCTGGGTGGAAGTAGAAGGTGGTGTAGGCAAGGAGGTGGGGTCCAGTCTCTGCTATCCTTGGCAAGGGCCTGCCCTTCTGTTCCCTCCAGCAGCATATTGGCTGCTGGGTGGAAGCACAGGGGGGAGAAGGGAGGGGGCAGGGAGGCGGAGTACGAGTCTGAGCCCAAGCCCCGCTCTCCTCGGTGGGAGCCTTCGCTTCCGATCCGCTCCTACCAGATGCTGAGACACTAGCCAGCCACACAGTGTTTCAGCAGCCATAGCAACCTGCCAGAGCCACTGACCACTTGCCAAAAGTCCTGCACGCCCAGGCACAGTAGCTATTGGCGCCACTGCTCATCTTGCTTGCCTCAGCCGCTCCTTCTCCCCATCACATGAAAATACCGGACATTTAAAAGTCCGGTATTTTCTTCAAAGTTTTCCCGGACTGTCCAAAAAAAATACCGGACTGTCCGAGTGAAAACTGGGCACCTGGCAACTCTAGTCTTGGCAGCTGATGATGGAGATGGGCGTATGGGGGAACTCTGCATGATGTGAATGTCCCTGCCTGAGGTGCCATTGAACCCAAATGTGACAAATCATAACAATGCAATAAATACATTGTAGAACAAAATTAATTTATGATAGGGTGGGTGGGGCTGGCTATGATTGGTGATGCGGGCTGTAAACTTGGTAGTGAGATGTTATAAGCTTGCTATCTCTAGTAGATGAAAATGCAGTGAAGCACATTGACTCGAAGTCCTCAATGACTGTGCAGCAAAATGCTATGGAATTCTTGGTTGGTGTAGGTGGGTACCCCTGGACGCTTACCTCTGGATCTTTGTTGTGTCAAATCAAACTTTTGTTCAGGGCTCTGCTCCTCTACCTGATGATCCATTCAGGGACGGTGAATACCAGGAAGTGATGGGTTCCATTGGGTTCCGTATGATTCATAAGACTGTTGCACTGGGTTTTGTTTTCAGGTCGCGGACTCCTTGGGCATCAGCTCTTGGTATACATCACAGCTAGCAACTCGAAGAAACCTTTCGAACCAGAAACTTTCTAACTCACATTTGTCTGCCCACAAGAGAGTACATTTCCATCCTGCTTTATTATCTGCCACCATCTCAAATGTCAAATACTAACATTTCCAGGATTCCAAAATTCCACACAGACAAGGAAAGTTGTGAAATCAAGAACAATGTAAGATAGTACCTGAGAGGACAAATAGCAACGAATCCCAGCATTTGATAACCAATACAGTACATACCAGTACTATACAGACAGAACACAAAAACAGGGACTTGAGAAATAAGGAGAGAATGGACCTGCTGTTAGAAATGTGTGCTTCATTCCATCAGTGACATTTTTTAAAAATTTAATTCAAAAGCCTTAATATCTGCAGAGGGGGAAAAAAAACCTACAACACTTTTGGAACTCTTCCAACGACATTCACTGCATATAATCCCTACAGGCATTGGGATGTTGTGTCTTCTGGTCTTTTACAGCTAATGAGCAGTCATCATGGACAACCTTCAGTCATTTAATCAAATGCCTGGTAAGTCTCTCCTTCTCACCCCCATTAAAACCCACAACACAAGACTTTCATAATTAAAAAAATAATAATACCGGGCTAAGTTGGCAGCACCAGCAGTTGTTCAGTACCACAATATTTTTAGATGCTTCAGTGAACTAGTGTGCTATCCAAGAGGTGTGCTCCTGGATAATGGGGTGCTGCTGCACAGCAACTACTGGGTTGTGGTGCTGTATCGTCACAACACAAATGACTGTAATGTTGCAGATTCTGGCGTGTCCCTTTTGGAACAGCTACTTGTGGGGAAATATCTTAGGCCAGCCCTGACATTATGCAATCTGGGTGGGCAAGCCTTTTGTGGAGATGCAAAAGGATATGGTTTATGAATGGCAACTCAACATTCAGGGCCTCGCCTAGGGCGATCTGCTCAGGGCGAGTGCGAGTGCTAATATTGATTCCTTTTTTCCAGTTTCATGGAAATGAAAAGAGAAGAGGGAGAATGCAGAGAGCAGATTAATAGGACCACTTGGATCTTAAAGGGGGTTGTAGGTGCATCAGGGCTATCTTCTGCAAGCCATGATCCGGTAACTTCAAGAAGGTATCACTTTTTTTTATGTTTATTGCTTAGATGACCACATGGGCATTAAAAGTGTGAGGTTGGAGGCCCTAAAGAGGTCAGGGTGGTTGCAAGATAGTGGTTGTCACCACCACTTTCTCTGATCCAGTTTTCCTTTTGCGCTCCGACTTGGAAATAGAAAGCCAACAACCACTGTCCCAGTTTAAGGTAACATGGGTTGCAATGTGCGCTGTGCCCACTCAAGGATTTTGTATTGAGAACAGCTGTATTCTGCAGTTTGAATAAGGCAAACAAAGTCAGATAACTTTCCATTGTTCTCTGCATCATTTAGGCTGCTTTGTATTAGGCAAGGTAAAAGGACAAAGGTATTCTGCAATGTACTTCACGTGGTGTGGAGAAATGCTCAGCCTGCTGACTAACAGCTGAGCGTGTGAACTGTCTGCACTGGTGAACGTTGGGTGGGATTCCATAGATCTGTTCCACTGATGGTAGCACTTGAGTTATTATTTTATTTATTTATCCGCTTCATTTATACCCCATCTTTCTCCCCAACGTGGACCCAAAACAGCTTATGACATTCTTCCCTCCTCCATTTTATCGCCACAATAACCTTGTGAGGTAGGTTAGGCTGAGAGCCTGTGTCTGGTCCAAGGTCACCTAGCAAGCTTCCTCAGCAGAGTGGGGATTCAAACCTGGGCCACCCAGATCTGAGGCCCACACTCTAACTACTACACAACACTGCCTGTTATTCTTCCTTTGCAAGGAGCCTTTCTTCACTCCTCTTGCTTCTCTGGCTCCTCGCACCAGAGACAAGTGCCATTTGTTAGCATAACAGATCTGCAGGAACCAGTCTGTTGTTTCTGAGGTCAGATATAAAGGCCAAGAAGTTTTATCTGTGTGGTATGTATAAACGCACCATCAAAGAAGTTAGCATTTGGTGAACAGTCAGCATGCATGCTCGGGTGGAGTAGCCCTACACCTAGTGGATATTTTTCAATAGAGGGGAATGGGATAAAGAGATTTGGGTAGGGGAGTATGATTAATAGTAATATTCAAGGATCCACTCCTGGATGTATTATAATTAAAGTGCAAAAAGTGCAGTATATTTTAAGTGAATGTGCTATGCTTATGTTTTTGCCCCTCATAATAAATTGTAGCAATGTTATCAATATAGGTGTAACAGTGAACCTGTTTTAAGTGAATTTGCCTTTGGGCAATCAAATATACCTAGTACTTGAGCTGATGTAAATGATAATAAGAACGGTCAATGAACGGTTCAGAGATGTGTGTCTAAAGTGCCATCAGGTTGCAGCAGACTTATGGTGATGCCACGAAGTTTTGCTGTTGCCTGCCTCTGCATAGCCTCCCCCACCTCAGAATCCCTTGGTGGTAGGGTTGCCATTTCTACATTGGGAAATTCCTGGAGATTTTGAGGGTTGAGCCTGGAGAGGGTGGGGTTTGGGGAGCAAAGGGGCCTCAACAGGGTATAATGCTATAGAGTCCACCCTCCAAAGCAGCCATTTTCTTCAGGGGAAATTATCTCTGTCAGCTGGACATCGGTTGTAATTTCAGGATATCTCCAGCCACCACCTGGAGGTTGGCAAACATACTTGGTGGTCTCCCGTCTAAGCATTGCTGACCCAGCTTAGCTTTCAGACTTTGATGAAATCAGGTTAGCAGGATACTCAGAGATATAGGTGAGGAAAAATAACTCTATGTGAGTTGCGTTTCCTGACAATTTTTATTTATTTACATATTTATAGTCCGCCTTTATTTATTATTGCTATTATTTATTTAAAACATTTCTATGCCACCTTTCTACCCAAATAGGGTCCCCAAGGTAGTGAACATAAAGCATGTCAACCTTAAAAACATTTAAAATAAAGCATAAGAGAGCCAGTTTGGTGTAGTGATTAAGAGCGGCAGGACTCTAATCTGGAGAGCCGGGTTTGATTCCCCCACTTCTCTAGTTGAAGCCAGCTGGGTGACCTTGGGTCAGTCACAGCTTCTCAAAGCTCTCTCAGCCCCACCCACCTCACAGGGTGATTGTTGTGAGGATAATAATAATAACACACTTTGTAAAGTGCTCTGAATGGGTGTTAAGTTGTCCTGAAGGGCAGTATATAAATCGAATGTTATTATTATTGAAAGCCAGTTGGTGTAGTGGTTTAGAGCAGTAGGACTCTAATATGGAGAACTGGGTTTGATTCCCCAGTCCTCCACTTGAAGCCAGTTGGGTGACCTTGAGTCAGTCACAGCTCTCTCAGAGCTCTCTCATCCTCACCTGTCTCACAGGCTGATTATCATGAAGATAATAATAACACACTTTGTAAATTGCTCTGAGTGGGCGTTAAGTTGTCCTGAAAGGTGGTATATAAATTGAATGTTGTTGTTATTATTATTATTATATACAAAACTTCATTAAAAATATAGAAACACACATAACACCATCTTAAAACTCCAGTTATCTAGGACTCCTAGAGTCTCTCTATACAAGACTTCTGACACGTGTTCTTCACATGTTGGGAGACACAGTATTAGCTGGCAAGCATAGTTTTAAATGACAGAGCCGTCAGAGATTACTCCTGAGGGGACGGATTCTCTCACAGCTCTTCATCGCCTCTAGCATGCCAGACTGTCTCCCCTTCCAGAGTCTTTGCCCTGCCGGGGCTCAGTTAATTGAAAGTTTTAAGCAGTGAGGGTGGCAGGGCAAAGGCTCCGGCTGGGAGAGAATCCATCCCCTCCAGACCGATCTCTGCCAGCTCTGTTAAAACTATGCTTCCTGGCTAACATTGCATCTCCCAGCACTTGACAAACACACACCCAGGTGTCTCATGTAGAGAGACTCTGAATGGTTGGCCTCAGATAACATGTGGTTGCTTTATATCCAGTGGCTGCTCAAAAAGGATTTATGCCTGAGGTTGCTGCCCCAACTGCAGTCCAGGAGCTGGTGGACAATATTCTTTTCCTCCTCATTCCTGAGGCATCTTGAAACACAGTGAGGAGGGAAGGCTCATCAGTTGTTACTGTTACACCTCATTGTGGCGTGAGGGGTTGACAGAGTCTGGGGTGAAATGGTTGTGGTGGCAGCAAGAAGTGAAGGCTGCCACCTTTCCCGAGGCCACTGCTTGACCGCTCCTCATTATAGAGCTGGCCCTCTTTATACTGTTGTTTCATCTCGCCCAATGTAGTCTACTCAAAATTTTCTTCTTCTCCGACATGCAGTGGCACTTCAAGATCTATGGCAGATCTTTTCCTCAGCCTTACCACCTGAAGTCCTAGAGATACCAGGGGATAGAACTTGCAACCTTTTACATGGCAAGCGTATGCTCTGCTACTGAGCCACAATGACACCTTTCCTTTCTCTCAGCCCTAACCCTTTTCAGTTCTATGGTGGAATTCCACATTCATCGTTGTGGTATCTGAGCAGTCCCACATGGGCACTGCACCTGTGCAGGCCTTCCGCTGAGAGGTTTTTGAAGCTCAGAATTACCACAGGGAACTCCCGCCTTTTTCCAGCATGATAATGAGGGGGGAAAGCACCCTTCCCTCAGTTCTCTCTCTGCTGCTGCTGAGAGAGGTTTCTCTTCTCAAAAAGGTGTTTAAACTTTCCTGCATCCACCAGTTCTCTGCTACAAATGCCTCTCCTCACATGTATCTTAGTGCTCCCCTCAAGCTATGAGACCTGAAGTCCAGCTATTGTTGTTATTGTTATTGTTTTCGTTATTAAATCCCTCCCTCAGTCCCAGAATCACGATGTCTCAACAAATGCCCGGTTGAAACATCTCCTTGAACTAATGGCCAAACTACAAGTGACGCCTGACACAGGTTGGACACTTGTCAGCTTCCCTCAAGTTTTGATGGGAAATGTAGGCAGCTTGGCGGAATGTTGGACAAGTGACAGTTGAAACGTCCATTGGACAGCAGTTGGAGAGCCAAGCTGCAAGATCAGGATGCCTACATTTTCCATCAAAACTTGAGGGAAGCCAACAAGTGTCCAACCTGTGTCATTCGTCACTTGTAGCTTGGCCCAGAGTTTTGCTAGACAAGATGCTGGCACAGCTGTATTTGGATTTCCCCCACATTTTTCAAAGGTGAATAACATCTGTGTAAGACGCTGAGTCAGACTGGAGTAATGGTTTATTGGGAAGGGGGGGTGTCAATAAAAAAGAGATTTACTATTTTGTCAGTTGAAACGGTTCCTCTAGCCTATTGTTAGCCCTGGAAAGGGGGAAAAATAGAGTAGTTTCTTGTCATCCCCACCTCCCCTTTCAGTGCTCAACACAGCCCCAAGGCAACCAGCATACAAATCACAATGGGGACTTAAACCCTCTTTCCATTTACAGCATGACTTACAATTTGAATTTGGGGCCTTATGCAGCTTGTATTTGGGGGGGGGGGAATGGTAGGAAGATCACATTTCCCCAGCATCTTGCCTAGCTGGGCCCAAACTGGTCAGCAGAGAACAGTTCATGTTTTTATCTCTTGTTGGAGTGAAACCACTTTATTTGATTTATTCAGTTATTTAAAAATGTATACCTCAGCCTTCCAAGAAGGTGAGGGTGGCTAACCACAGAAATTAAAGCATGCATTTCAAAGAATGCTAAAACTGCAGTGGTGTACCCCATAATTATGCCAATAAACGTTTAAAACAATCACCTTCCTCAACTACCCCTCAGCCGCAAATACTGATCCTGTCAGGAAAATTATCCCGTGTGGAGCAACCGTGTTGAGCAACCTTCTCTAAACACTAGAAGGGTTAGAATCTAACTAATGGATACAACACCGTTCCAAAATAGAAGAATGGCCACATAGAAAGCCCAATTTGTAACCAAACTACAAATGGGCTCATTGACTTCATATTTGATTCATCATTGTCTCGTTACATTTTCCATTCGTTTGTGTAAAAATGTGATTTTTGCTGTTTTAAAATGATGCCTAGGGAAGTAGATGAATGGGGAGGGAACTTGGAGCCAGAGGGGTGAAGCAGCCAGCAGGAGGGAAGGAAAGGAAACCAAGCTAGAACTGTGTGGGGTGGGGAACAGAGCCAGACCTGGGGGTCATGGTGGATTTTCCCACCCCCGGCGTCATTGAGGGTCCTTCTCCTGTATCTCTAAATACAGGAGGAAGATTGCTTCCTTCAGGAATGGCTCCCTAGAGGCATCTGGTTGGTTGTGGAAAACAGAATGGACCTCTGCTATGATCCAGCTGGACTCTTCTTACATCTTAATGGATTATAAATATTGTAAATAAATCAACATGGAAATGGCTACCTAAAATATGTATCCTGAAGTTGTAGTAAACAGAGCTGATTTTCAAATAAAAAATTCCTTCCATCTGCGTTCTGGAGTCCAGCTTTGGGGAGAGTCTGCCCATGATGAATGGAATCGAATATTTCTTCAGGTGACTCTCAGTTTTTATACGTTGATGCAGAGACTGTTGGTTGTGGGCAAGAAGCACAGTTCTAGGATCGATACTGGAACAGACCAAACAGTAGGCAGGCAAAACAAACAGATGTCTTCTTCAATCCCTGCCTGGCACAATCACTCTCTGTATCAATCAATAATGCAAATCTTTGCTGAAGCGGAGTAAAAAACAAATGAAACATTACAAAGCTACGGGGGAGCGAAGGCATCATTTGTCAGAACTTGGTTACTGGCTGGGATCCACAGAACTATTTTAGGCAGGCCCAACAGTTAGATCTCCTCAGAGATGTACTGTGGCTCTGTGATAAAGCACATGAATGCAAGAAGTCTATTGGAGGTCTTCCTTCTCCCATTGTCTTCCGAGGAGTCCTCTGATAAGGATAGGCCAGGACAGACCCTCACGAATCCCAGCTTCAAACATCGGTTAGAGTATGCTAGAGTTTGAAGGATTTTTACATGCCATCTAGAATAAGCCCCATTCAACATAGGAAATCCAGACTTAGAACATTTTTGACGAGTGGCTGTTGGGGTCTCTGCTTCCCCCAGTGAACAAGAGCCCACAATATCCGTAGAACAAAGTTCGAGGTCCAGTAGCCCCTTAAAGAACAACAAATTTTCCCAGCAAGTCAAAGATCATTTTGTCAGATCCATCAGCCCTTGTATTCAAGCCAGAAGCTGGGAGGGGCAGTACAAAGAAGGGCCAGGTAGAGTCCGGATGCAGAGATACAATGCAAAACATAATCAGCTTGATTAAATCAAGATGGGTAGCCGTGTTTGTCTGTCTGCAGCAGAAGAAAAGAGCAAGAGTCCAGTATAGGGCTGCCATTCCCCTGCTCCCCCCTTCCCCCGTGCCCACTTACTTGGTTGGCGGGGGGGGGGGGGCTCCGCTGGGTGGTGCAGCGCACTTCTGCACCCACAACGGCTCGATTCGGGCCAAAATACGCCCTGCAGCGGGCCCATTTTTTACTGAATTGTGCCCCGCAACAGGCTGATTGAGCACAAGAGCTGCCCTTTGACCTGCATGATGACATCACTTCCCAGAAATGATGTCATTGCGCAAGCCGAAGCAAGGACCTCAGAGCGCAGTGAGGTAGGTGCTGGGCTCCCAATCTCCCTCCGGGGGAGTCAAGGGACCTGGCAACCCTAATCCAGTAGCACCTATAAGACTAACACAATTTGTGGTAGGTTATGAACTTTTGTGAGTCACAGCTGAAGAAGTGAACTGTGTCTCACAAAAGCTCCTACCCTACCACAAATTTTGTTAGTCTTATAGGTGCTACTGGACTCTTGCTCTTTTCTACTGCTTGATAAGAGCAAGGAGAAATGCAGAGATGACAACTACATCTATATCTGTGCATATACACACACCATAGTGTGTATACACTATAGTGGTTAGCAGCGCCCTAATAATGAATCTCCCACCCATCCAAATTTGTCTACGCAACAGCCACCGAGGGCATTTATTTCTTAAAACTACAGGCACTGCTTCTACCCATTTTTTTTTAACATTTCAGATTTTATTGCAAACTTGGGATTGTTCTCCGGTTTGTAGAAACATCTGTCTTGTCTGCCCGTGGCTCCAATCTCTGGGTTTAAGACTCCACCAATGGGGCCATGTTGAAAATCAGATATATTGATGAGTTTAAATAACTCCGGTGCTGTTGCTGGATTCTGACCCAGGAGGTGCAAACCTGCTGGGGATTGCTGCCTGGCTCTTGCCACACACCTGCTTTGGATGCCAGCCTCCACTTAGGTACCATCCTTTATTGCGTCAAATTCTGGCTCCTCTGCCAGTTGATGTGGTGTAGTGACTTGAGTGCTGGAGATATGTAGGATTCAGCGTTGAATATTGAGCTATCATAATATGTGTGAACCGAAACGTGAATGATAGCAGTAATCCAGTGCCCAATAACGTGTGGGCACTGGATTGGGAAGATCTGGGTTTGAATCTCCACTTGGATCACAAAGATCCTTGGATGATAATGGGACAGTAGGGTTGATGCTTACCCAGTGGGAGCAAGTGAACTCCTGCCCTGCCCCATTGCCCACCCTTGTTCTGGAGAGCAGTGGTGGGGAAATGTGGGGCCTGGAATAGCATTCCATGATGTCATAATGCCATCTCCAGCTGCCTAATCCAAAGTGATGTCACCATGTTATTGAAAACTCTAGGGTTCACTCCAAACTCTACAATAGAGTTTCAACTGAATCTTGGAATGCCCCACAAAGCAGTGACATCACTTCTGGCTTTGCAACTGTAATGATGTCTTGACATTTTGGGATGCCATTCCAGTGATCTCTGCCTCCTGTCTGCCAGGTGCAGCCAACCAAGGACAGGCAAGGCTATAGGCCAGTGTTTCTGTTTCAGCCTAACCTACCTTGCAGGACTGTTGTGAGGAGGAAGGAAAGGATAGTCCCATCTATGCATCCCTTAGTTTCTAGAATGGGGCAGATAAATGCCAGGGCTAGGCCTCAGCTTCTGGTTACTGGATACTTGAGTTTGATACAAGCTGAGAAATCTAGGGCTTTTCCAGTCATATATTGAGAGCTCTTCTTTGATAACATTTCCTGTGCTTTCTTCTTTTGCGTTTGCATTATTTTAAAGCTCATTCACATTCCACTTACTTCTCTCAAAATGCCCCCTTATGCTCGAAGGCCCTCCTGAGATGAGTGTTTAGGTAGGCGCCCAGGTGGGCTCTCTTTCCCATCTTCTTTTGGGAAAGCTCTCAAAACTAAATGCTCTGTTAGGATCCCACAGGGCTGGAGTGCAGATCTCGGCAGGCTGGCACTGCGACTCCATCTGCCTGCGCTGTGCAACAGATGTTTTATTCACACTGATCATTTATATAGCACTTTTAAGCATAAAAAGAGTTTTTACATTTCTCACCTACTCAGTTCATCTCTCACTGTACGGGTGAGGCAGGCAACTGTTATTTTTTAAAGGGATTCCTGCAGAGGTTATACCACTTGGCAATATGTCGATAGCTGATTTATTGACTTACTCTGGGCAATCCGCCTTGAGTCTCAGAGAGAAAGGCGGACTATAAATAATGTAAATAAATAAAAGTGGGGTCAACTGATGCTCTCATACCCTCCAGCCTCGTTCTCTCCCTAGCTTTATTTATTTATTTATTTATTTATTTATTTATTTATTTATTTGGTTTATTTTAAATATATATTAGGCTTTTCATCCATAAAAAGACCTCTTCCATTGCAACGTTCTCACTGCCTAATGCATGGAGAAATCATGGAGGGGAAGGGGGCTAGGCTTGTCAACCTCCAGGTGGGACCTGGAGATCTCCTGGAATCACAACTGATCTTCAGACTACAGTGCTCTGCTCCCCTGGAGGAAATGGCGTCTTTGGAGGGTGGACTGTATGGCATCACATCCCCACTGAGCTCCTTCACCCCAACTCTGCTCTCCCCAGGCGACACCCCAAATCTCCAGGATTTTTTAAACCACAGTTGGCAATCCAGGGGGGGAGGGCTGGGCAGGCCAAAGCATGCAGGCCGTAGAGCATAGGGAGGTGCTGTCAAAATGCGTGTCAGCCACTGGAGAGTGGCAGGAGCCCAGCGCTAAGAGAAGCGTGGAGTCCAACTCAGAAGCAAGGATCTAACATACTGAAGCCGGCCATAGCTTAAAGTGAGTGGAAAATTACCAGAGGGAGCCAGTTTGAAGTTAGCTGAGCTGTAAGCTCATACATGTATCAAAGTTATGTAGCATGATGTTAGTTAGCCAATGATAAGTCTGTAACTATGGCATGTGATTTGGTTATGTATTCTGCCTGACAAGAATGTATTTAGGCAAGTTGCTGTCTGTGTTAGGGGGCTCAGTTTGTTTTGAGTGGCAGAAGTCACGCTGAGCCTTAGCCGGCTAATAAAGCACGCTCTCCTTCCTGAATCCTTGTTGGTCTCATTCCTGCACGACTCTTGAGAGCTGCTACAATACCCCAGTCGAGGTCTGAGCTGAGGTGTGAGTCAGGCTGCCAGCTTCTTCTTGTGGGGTGTTGAGTGCCAAATGCTGGGGAGGAGGATGCCACAGACCTGGCCCCTTTCCAAGACCACTTCTGCTTTCTTCTGAGTACACCCACTACTTAATAATTGTATTTCGTACTCCCTTCCAAAGATTGGGCAGGGGGGAAGTGATGCCTCTGGGTCAGAGGCAAGGTGGGGTAGGATGGCCTCAGCCTTTGGGATATGGGCCCCATTCCCCCAGTGGGGGCAGGAGATCCCCCACTTCCATTATCCGCCCCCTGCCACCACTTACCTGGCCAGGAGGGAGGAAAGGTGCAGGAACGGGCCTCCGGAAGTGATGTCATCACACTGGAGGGGGGGCGCACAGGAAGGTCATGATGGGAGCAGCAAAAAGGTAACAACCGGGTCCCCCCCTCCTGCCAGGGGGGTAAGAGGACCTGGCAACCTTACTTTGGGACCAAAATATCACCATCAATATATGCAGTTCTCAACTTGGCCAGATCTGTAGGTACATAAATCCAGAGACTGGAGTCTTGAACAGACAAGACACGTCTTTCTATAAGCCTGAGAAAAGCCACAGGTCTGCAGCAGAATTTGAAATCTTTTTTTTAAAAAAACAGCAATCCTGGGGAGTTACCCTCCCCAATATTAGAAGCAGTGCCTGTAGCTTTAAGAAACAAATGCACTTTGTGTCCATGGCTAGGCAATTATAACACTACTGCCGGATGAATCCTTGATTTTTGTCAGTAAAAGGCAAGGGGAGGGGCAGGGCCCTTTCTAGGGCTGTTTTGGTCTTCGAGGGAGGGGCTTATTGGGGTCAGGCCTGGCAGCAACCGCTGGCTGACTTGCTAACACCTGACTTGCATGACTCACCCAGTCCTGGCTGCTTGCTACTGTTCAACAGCAGCCACCCTCCAAAAGCCAGTGTGGTGTAGTGGTCAGAGTTTCAGACTACGATCTGAGAGACACAGGTTCAAATCCCCATTCTGTCATGGAAGCTTACTGGATGACCTTGGACCAGGCACATGTACTCAGCCTTATCTACCCCACAGGGTTGTTGTGGAGATAAAACGGAGGAGTGGAGAATGCTGTGTAAGTCGCTTTGGAGAGAGAGATGGGGTATACATGAGGTAAATAAATAATAATAAATAATAAATAAAGTTGGGTGGGTAGATAAAAGATGGATTTGCTGTCATATCATTGCGGGTTGGATCTTACCAGCTTTTGTGCTGGTAAAAAGAGGAATCTTGCTCAGTCTCTCACCTCACTGTAGTCCTTACCCTGCATGGCTTTTTGTTCATGTGGGACCCAGGCTCTCCAGTATAGCCATTTTAGGGGTTAAAAGGAATGCCTCCTCTATCTTACGCTGGTGGAAAGCTGGTAGGATCCAAAACTATTTCTTATACACTTCCATGTAAAATCCAAAAAGTGAACAATGCAATGAGTTTTTTTAAAAAAACCACAGACAAATGCAAAGAAATTATTTATTTATTTATTTTATTACACTTCTAGACCGCCTTCCCCATCAGACAGGCTCAGGGCGGTGTAACAACATACGATTCTTACATAAAGATTAAAAACAATAAAAACATTATAAAACATTAAAACATTATTCGATATACAATTAAAATTGGCGGATACAAATATTAAAATACAGCATTTTAGACGCAGGGCTTGGCTCTTGCATCATGCCCTGCGTCACACTTATGAGCTCCTGCATGGGAGGTGGATGGTCTTCAGTGGTATGTCCGGCGAGAGGACAGCCTAGCCCCCACCAAATGCCTGGCGGAACATCTCCATCTTGCAGGCCCAGCGGAAAGATAATAAATCCTGCTGGGCTATAGTTTGCTCAGACAGAGAGTTCCACCAGGTCGGAGCCAGGACCAAAAAGGCCCTGGCTCTGGTAAAGGCCAGGCAGACCTCCCTGGGGCCAGGGACCATCAGCAAGTGCTTATTGGCTGATCGAAGCGACCTCCGGGCAACATATGGGGAGAGGCGGTCCCGAAGGTATGCAATTAAAAACAATCCAAGATCACCAGTAATATAAATTGGACATTAGAAGTGTTTGCTGACACAATATGGCCTTGACTTCTTCCTGAAGCGTCAT
Organism: Eublepharis macularius; assembly: GCF_028583425.1. Classification (NCBI taxonomy): domain Eukaryota; kingdom Metazoa; phylum Chordata; class Lepidosauria; order Squamata; family Eublepharidae; genus Eublepharis; species Eublepharis macularius. Next base: position 173,798,447 of record NC_072792.1, read on the forward strand.
GCGGTGGGGCATCTGAGAGCATCATTGAAGAAGGACCCTAACATAAAACTAAGCAACCACCGAAGAAACCAGTCATTTTCCGCAAGATGATCCGTCTCCATATCAGAGCTGTTTTAGAGCCGTGGCTTCACTGTATTTTAAATAGCTATCCCTTGATTTCTTAAACAGCGTTGTCTCAATTTAAACCTTGCAGGTTCTTTTGGTTGGATTCTCTCTTCTGAGTACTAGTTAAGACCCTATGTCCCGAGACTCGGTTTTTGTCTGGTTAAAACAGTGTATTATTTTCAGGTCGTAATGTGTCTCTCATATCATCTCTTTTGACAGGTTTGTTCTCACCGCTTCATCTTCTGGCATAGGCAGCTGTTATTGTCCACTGCAATATCACCGTCATGTGAAGAAACTGCAGTGGGGGAATCCAGACGTAGCCAAATACAATTATTGGCATGATTATGCTAGGATATAGCATATTGTTGAAATTGTTCACGGTCTACAAAGGATGGACTGCCCCATAGCCTCTCCTTAGGACACAATGGTGGCTGTGGGGATGTGAACGTGGGCCTCATTGAGCAGGTCTCAAAGTAGCTGTGGCGGAGGAGCAGCTGTTGAACACGTATAATGGCCACAACGTAACCGTATTCCATATAGACAAGTTTGACTCAGCTCCTGTGTTTTGTACCTGTTTCTTAATCTCAATTTGGTGCATCAACAAACCTCTGTATGACTCAAACGTATCTGTGTACCCTCCACATAAAATGGAAAATTAAGAACCAAACACATACAAAAAGACACGCCTAATCCATGCAGGTCATTGGGAAAACCTTTGTTTTCTTATACGAGTTCCTAGCTTTGAGTTCTGATGTTTCCATTTTATGTCCTCAGCCATTTCAACACGGAACTTATTATTGAAAGGGAGGAAGAGAAATGAAATGTTAACAGAGGAAAAAGATGGTGGCGACTCTAGTAGGACCTAACTTATGAGAGGGTATTGACCAACCTTCTGAGACCAATGATTTAATGCAGGCTAAAACTGACCTGACCTGAATGGCACAGGCAAGTCCCATCTCGTCCGATCTCAGAAGATAAACCAAGGTTTATCAGTTCTTGGTCAGTTCTTGGTTGGGAGACCACCATGGGGACCCAGGGCTGTGAGGCAGGCAATGTTCTTCTCTTGCCTCGAAAATCCTATGGTGTTGTCATAAGTTGGCCGTGACTTGATGGCACTTCACACACACAAACACACACAGTGAAACTACATCTTGGCAAACACGAGGTGCAGTTGGGAGGAGGTGCTTAACCCACAAGGACCCACCTTAAGCCATTCCTTTTCTCAGCCATGATTATTTCTGGTCTCATAGCTCAGCTGTGGAAAAGTAGGTAGTATTTGATGTCAGTGACCGGCAGGGGTCATTTAGTAGAAAAAGAGCTGGAGGAACTCATTAGCATAACTCATTAGCATATGCCATGCCCCTTGACATCACTGGAAGTGTGTCATTAGCATAACTGATTTGCATATGCCACACCCCCTGACATTACCTTTCCTGGCTGTTTTGGACCCAGTCCTGGCCATTCAGGACCGAAATTGGGCCCAAAATGGCAAAAAGGGGCTGAAAATGCCAAAAAGGGGCCCAAAATGGTCAGGATCAGGCCACTGCTGAGTGGGAGAGTGATCTACCACCCATCAGAGGACCGATCCGGGCCGTTTCGGCCCCAATCCAGGCCGAAACGGGCCCAAAATGCCTGAGTCAGGTGGGCGGGGTCACCTGGCATGTGACCTCTTTGGGGAACTGCCGGAACTGCGTTCCTGCGCATTCCCCCTCAAAATAAGCCCTGGTGAGTGGTATTTGAAAAGGAAGTTTACCCAGTAAAGAACCCTCTCCATATCCACTGATCCTCCTCTGCAATGCTCCTATCCCAGCAATAGCTCTGCTAAGTAAAATGGACTCAAGAAGAACCCTGTATTTGCCCATCTTGTACTGTTCCTCCCTTAAGTGGTAGGATAGACTCGTCCTGGACAGCTGGATGTGATGTCTTTCATGGTACCTCTGTTAAAATGCATCTTTGCTTTCTGGAGTAATCCTAGTTTGTGTAATTCGGGAGCATTTTACACATTATAGTAAAATATTGCCCTGTAAGTTATTTTTATGGCAATCACAAGTTTCTACGAAATTCGTCCAGTGCCGGAAGGCTAATTTTAATTGTTGATGTCCCAAGTGCGCTTGAGAAAATTCCATTCAGTGGAGCTTATTCACGAGCAAATATGTTTCGAATCAGGAACAGGATGTTAATCAAAAATATTCATTCTTTGGGAAACGATTTTGTGTTATTTTTTTATAATGAAATGCAATTACCTACTGTGAAAGGGAACGGGGGAATCCTTATCAAATCTTTTTAAACAATGTGTTGTTTTCTCTGAGATTGTATTTATTGCATCTATAATTTATTTTGTAAAGCAAAATTACCAGTGTTGAATGTTTGTGTATTTGAGAATATTCCTGACACATTCAATAAAGGACTTAAAAAAACCACAGTATTCGTGTTCTATTCCTTTTTGTGATTTAATATTGCTTTCTTCAACACACCAATCTTCAAGATTGTCTGATTGAGAGCTGGTGCTGCTGGGGGTTGTGTTGGACTTGGGTGGGGAAAACCTGAGATCAAGTTCCCATTTGGTCATAAAGCTTACACGGTGACTTATGGCTACTTAGAGTCTCTCTACGTGACACATCTGACACGTGAAGAACACATGTTGGGAGAGGCAATGTTAGCCCGGAAGGGTAGTTTAAAAAGACAGAGCCGGCAGCAGGGCAAAGACTTTGGTATACACTGGGGCTGTGTGAAGGGGCTGTGAAATCCCAGAAGGGAAACTTCAGCCCTTTACAGGGGTCATTTTGTAGAAAAAGAGCTGGAGGAACTCATTAGCATAACTCATTAGCATATGCCACGCCTCTTGCCATCACCGAAGTGTGTCATTGGTATAACTGATTTGCATATACCACGTCCCCTGACATCCCCTATCCTGGCTGTTTTGGACCCAATCCTGGCCATTCACGGCCGAAATTGGGCCCAAAATGGCAAAAGGGGGCTGAAAATGGCTGAAAAGAGGCCCAAAATGGTCAAGATCGGGCCACAGATGAGCGGAAGAGTGACTCATCACCTGTCAGAGTCCCAATCTAGGCCGTTTCGGCCCCAGTCCAGGCTGAAATGGGCCCAAAATGGCTGAGTGTCAGGTGGGCAGGGCCACCTGACATGTGACCTCTTTGGGGAACTGCTGGAACTGTGTTCCTGTGGGTTCCCCCTCGAAATGAGCCCTGGCCCTTTATAACCTCTCCAGGTCCAAGCTAGGCTCTGGAAGGCAGCTCCAGCCCATTTTCATTCCTCGCTACCCTCTGGTTGCCATCCCACAGTTGTAGACTGGAGAGGTGAAATTGACAGAGCCTTCAGGGAGAAATTAACAAACCCTCTGAGGAGCAATCTCCTGGGCTCTGGCTTTTGGCTAACATTCCCGGCTAACATTGCGTCTCCTTACTTTTGATGATTATGCGCTGAGGCATCTCATGTACAAAGACTCTTAATCTAACCTCATGGTGGTTGTGAGGCTGAAATGGGAAAACAACCTTGAATACCTTGGAGGAAAGGGGATACAGATGCAATAAACAAAAGAATGAGCTAAGAACTCTCCATGTGGTGTAATTATGTTCCCTCAGGATGACAGAGCATGTTTTCAAACCAGTACAGCCCTACTGTCTGTCACTTAACCACTGGTGCTTATAATAAAGAAATACAATTTGCAAAAGCACGTATATGCGTTATGCTACCTGATTTGTATAACTGAATCTATTGATTAATGCGAGCATTAGAATGTGACTTTTTTTTTTAAATGTGCATGTTAATTTCCTTTGCATAGAAATTAGGAGTTAGCAGAAAGCAGCTCAGAAAATTGCAGCTGGGTAAAGATTAGGAGCTCCATCGTCTGTGAGACCGAGATACCGCTAGTATTCCAAATCAGTAGGGGACCTTCAGACCTCCTTAGCTCTGCAGCTCCCCAGGGTGCCAATTTTCTCTCTATCAATTTTCTTTTTAGCCGTTTTCCTTTCTCTCTCCACCCCCATGCATGACATGGGGGAAGGGAAAGCTTTACCTATGTTTTTTTACCCCCAACTTGAAGGGGACCCGCGGAATTTCTATCTGCCTCAGAGACACTCTGGGTTGAATACAGACTAAATTTCCCAGGGGCAGAATGGAACTGCCCTGCCTCCCCCTCCCACTGCAGCCCACTGATCTCCATGTAATGCTGCTCCTGGGGGAAAGGGGAAACTGAAGAATAACATGGCGGGTGGTCTGCAATGGGAAGGAGGATACTGACCCAGTTTTGTCTGGGTCTTTGCCCCAACAGGGCACCTCTCAGGAGCCATTTCAGATCAGGAAATCGGCATAAGGGAGAAGCTGACATGCCTTTCTCAAGCTATGGTCCCACTCCAATCAGATCCTTGCATGGCTGTTATTTCCAAGCTAAAATGCTTGGGAGCGCTGAACTCCAGCCCCCTTGTTTAGTTTGGCCCTCACATTCCTCCTGGCTGCCTCTTACTCTTCCCTCATTCCCTTAAACCATGCCTTCTTCCTATCTTCTTTCTCTAGATCCCTCACATCCTTGACTTTCTGCTTTCTCCTTTCCTAGCTATTCAACCCCTCCCTCTCTAGGCTCCCCCACTTGTCTGCCCTTCTGTAATATCTGAGCCACTTGGTCCAGGGTGGCCAGGGGCCTCCTTCCTGCCCCGTCCCTCTGTGACATAAGGGCAGCCCAACCAAGCAGCCGATTGCAGCCAGAAGCTTCCTGATTGACACAGAAGGCTGTGTGTCATTACAATCTAGACCAAAATCACTTTGCTTTTCAACTGTTCCGACATCGGAGCGGCTTCTAGCAAGAAATATGGACCCGTTGCAAAATATTCTGCTGATTTATGATTGTGAGCAAGACAAGCAGTGTCCTGCCTACACAGTGAGATTGATAACGCCTACAAAGCAGTGGCATTGAGCTTGTTCAGCCAATATTGGGAAGTATTTTGGCAAGGAGGACCACAGCCTTGCAAAGTCATTTCCCCCGCTTTTCTTTTGAACAACCCCCTGCCCCAGGGGCTATTTGGGAATAGACATGGACATGGTTACTGTGCAGTGGCTGCTTGAAAATTGTGCTTTTAAGGTGGTGGGGGCTGGGGGGGGAAGCTGGGATTTGTTTGGCTTTAGCTGTCACCCTAACATTCAAAACTGATGAGACACTGGAAGATACATGAACTGGTTTCCAGTGCATTTTTTAAATTTGTAAACGGCCATCTTAAGATAGCATGATTCAGACTGGGCATTTAGTATGACGAGAAAGGAGGGATTAAACTTCCCAGTGCACCATTTCTTGTCCTCAGGTGGCCTTGTGGAGGTGCTACTTGCAACCTGTTCATTTTTCCCAACAGGGCCAGTGCGGTGTAGTGGTTAGAGTGTCACCCCAAGGTCTGAGAGACCCAGGTTCGAATCCCTGCCTTGCCATGGAAGCTCATTGGGTGACCTTGGACCAGTCACAGCCTCACAGCCTAACTTCTCCACAGGGTTCTAGTGAGGATAAAATGGAGGCAAGGCGAAGCTGCTTTGAGTCCCCGATCTGGTGAAAGGCAGGATGGAAATGAAGCAAGTAAATAAGTAAATAAATCACAGCTCTTCTCGGCTTTTGACTGGTTTGAGCCACATCTGGCTGTTATACCGTTTGGTCACCAGGTGTCACCACCGAGTACAGCACCCAATGGTAGCTCAAATTGCCAGCAGTTTCTTGCTGGTCAGGCTACAATTTTTTTTTAACACGTGACCAAAAAAATTGAAATGTAGAAGCACTTCAGTGGTTGATTGAATTGCCATCTCTAGGTATGGAAATTCTGGGAGATTTGGGGGCAGAGCACTGGGAAAGTGAATTTTTTTTGCGGGGGGCACTCAGCAGGGATGTGATGCCATACAGTCCACCCTATGAAGCTTCCGTTTTCTCCTGTGGAACTGATCTCTGTAATCTGAGGATCTATTATAATTCCAGGAGAACTCCAGTCCTCACCTGGAAATTGGCAGCTGTAGGGCTTTTTCTGGGGAAAGAGGTGGTGGAACTCAATTGCCATCAGCTAGGGCCACTCCTGGCAGGAGGTGGTGGTGACCCTGTCACCACATGCACGAGTGCGAAGCACGTGCGCTCCTGGGACCATGTAATGATGTCACTTCCGGGAACTGATGTCATTGCTCAGGGCGCAGCCACTCCCAGTTCCCCCCTCCCAGCTGAAGCCCAGTGAAGCCCCAAAGGGCTCTTTAAACTTCAGCTGGGAAGCGGAATTCCCCCCCTCCCAACTGAAGCCCAGGAAGTAAAAACATCAGCTGAGAGGTGGGGGTTCTCCCCTCACAGCTGAAGTCTGGGGAAGCCTAGAAATGCTTTAAACCCCAGCTTCAGCTGTCAGGCGGGGACTGTAGGCAGGGCAGGAAGCTTGTCAGTGTGCTCTGAATCTTTATGGAGCACACCAAAGGGGGTTAATAAGTGATTAGTCCTCCAGGGGAACTGGAGGACTAATCTGGAGATCAGTGGGTGGGGCCCACTCTTTGCTGTTTTCTCCAGAGGAATTGATCTGTCTCATGTGGCTCTATTTGGTGGTTGTTTGGCAACCCTAATTCATAGAATCATAGGGTTGGAAGGGATCTACAGGGTCATCTAGTCCACCCCTGCACAATGCACGAAATTCACCCCCTCACATACACTCAGTCACCCCTGCTCCATGCCCAGAAGATAGCAAAACACTGTCAGGATCCCTAGCTGAACGGGCCTGGGGAACATTACTACCTGACCCCAAGAGGCGATTGGCATTACCCTGGGCATGTAAGAAGGGGCCCATTAACTGCGGTCCCTCCCTAAAGCAGGCACACGGCCCTTTAGATCCAGACCTGACTGAATGTTGGCATTTCACGTACACCTTATATAAGATGCCATTCTCTTGGTGTTTTAATTTAAACTTTATATATAACTCCTATGGGAGCTGTGCCATTGAATCTAACCAGGGAACTGTCCCTGCTTCTGTGCAGATCAATATTACATGCATTTGTTACTCTGTGTTTCATTCCTCCCACCTGGCACCTCATTAAAATCTGTGTACGCTCATGTGCTCCTGAGCCCGCGCGCGTGTGAGCGCCATAGCAATTTGGAACAGGGCAGCCCCTTGGGACACAGCTTTTAGCCTCTAGTGCTGCTTTTTCCTCAGGATAAAGTGTGGATTTATTTTTGTACATCGAGAAGAAGGCTGGGGTATTGCCCAGAATGAGCCAGCTGAATTTTCAGAAAACATAATCCGAGAGCGAGGAAAATATAGTAATTAACCACCTACTGCAGAGAATATATGTGTGTGTGTATGTGTATTAGCATGGGTGTATAGAGAGAGATCAAATAAGGTAATGAACGCTTATCAAGAGATAAAAGAGGCAGCCCAGGTCTAATGGGCGAAAGAGCAGCTGCACTTCTAATAGTCTAATTGAGAAAACACGGAGGCCATCTTGTAAAAGAATGTGCTTGCTTGCAATATAGTCACTGCAAAGCAGCTCAAGGAAAGAGAGCTTTGTTATATAAGTGGAAGATGAACCGAAACAACTTGCATTTTTTTTGGTGAATGTTAAAAAAAATCAGTTTTTTCAGAGGTGAATGTTGAAAATCTCTCTTCGTTTGTGAGTATTGAAATCACTTTTTAAATTTTCTCTGTATAAAAATGGCCCGTGAAGGCATGGATCAACTGTATTAAGAGTAAAAACAAAACAGTTTTAAGCATTTGCACTTCATTGTGATGAAGAAATGGAATCCAGAAAGGTGTTCAGCAGATGAAGGAGCGGGGCTATGCAGATAAGATCATCATTGGGAATCCGGGATGATGGTATGCAGATGAAGGGGTGGGGCTATGCAGATTAGATCATTTTGGGGAATATAAGGTGATGGTATGCAGATGAAGGGGTGGGGCTATGCAGTTAAGATCATTCTTGGGAATCCAGGGTGATAGTATGCAGATGAAGGGGTGGGGCTATGCAGATAAGATCAGACCTGGGATTCTGGGGTGGCAGTATGCAGATGAATGGGTGGGGCTATGCAGATAAGATCAGATAATAATGGATCATTGTCATCTTCTAATAAGGTGAAAGTATAGTATTACACAGGAGCCAGGGAGCAAAACCTGCCTCTGTAGCCTAGTTGTTGGGTGGCCTGGCCCTTAATGAAAGGATCTGTGCAGTGTATGCATGAGAGCTTGTGTGTGTTCACATTGCCAGGCTTAATCACACAACTCCTTGGAAAGTTGGGCTAGGGTTGCAATAGGCTGTGCATGAGTGTCACAGGCTATCTGCTAATGTCTAACATTCCACACAAAACCACAAATAAATAGTTCAGACTAAGAGTGGTTAACATGCTAATCCTATCACCTACTCAGATCACTATGAGAAAGATCTTGGTCTAATAGAATATCAATATCAATAAATATCAATTAGAATTCCAGAGTATGAACTTTCAAGAGTCAGAGCTCCCTTCATCAGATGTAAGGAGTGGAAAAGGGAAGGAGTCTTTATAACCCAGCTTTTATCAACCCAGCTTGATAGAACAGGGGTGCGAAGTGCAGAAAAGTAGTGTTCCACACAACTTGTGTTCCGAATGTCCCTCAGCCAATCATAATAAGAGACAGATGCAGAGTCCTGCAGATGAAGCAATCTATAACCGTTTATTAAATGGAGGAACGATGGTTACACCAAGAGTGAAAGGTCTCCTCATGTCCACCGCTCATCAAAGCTACAATAGCAGTACAAAGCAATTAATACCTTTTGGTTAATTATAATATTTGTTATTCTATTGGCTCAGAAAATACAGTGGCCCCCATTGGCTCAAGTGGGCGACCACTGCTCATGATACAAGTGTCCAGGGATATTCTTATTGGAAGAAACAACTTAGGTCAACAGCACAATTACAATATTACCTGATTGCCATTGCTTATCTCGTCTGTCCTTGGTCTATCTCTTGAAGGAACATCTCTTTTCCTTTCCCACCCATCTCTTTCATAGGCTTTTCATTCATACCCATTCCTCTGGTCCATGTAACACTTAGTAAAGGCACCCTGATGTCGCTTTTGGCAACCTTGTGGGTTTCAAGCAGAGAATATTTCTCTGGGTTCTGCGGGAGAGGAGCGCTCTCCCTTCCCGAGGAATGCGCTCAAAGTTACTTTCAGCACCCATTCCTCTGCTTTTTGGTTTCCTCTCAGCCTTGAAAGGTTCTGCTAATCTAATTAGCTTGCAGATAGCTTTGATTGCAACATTTTGCATAAGCAGTTTTACAAAGGGGTTTCTGTATCAGGTCATGAACAGGTGTCAAGTCATAAGCAGGTGTTTGGCAAGCGCAATCTACCTGGTAGCAAGCTTCACAGTGTTTGATCTCACTTTTCACAGTGATTCACATGTATAACATACATTCTGCTTTGGTCTTTTGTTTCAAGTCTCATTTTCTTGCAAGTTGCGTTACAAATACTACCTTAGCTCCTGAGAATAATAAAAGTGCATAACAATAGTAAAAGGCACATAGAGGTACATAAAATCTCTTTCATTAAATCTACTTCCCACATTAGCATCTGTAATGCAAAAAAAAAAATTCTATGTCTCGATTCAACCCTGGGGGTTCCATTGTTCCGAATTTGCAAATAAAACTCAGTTTCAGCAATCTCACACTGTAATTTTCCTTTGAAGTTTCTCTGCCTATATCTACTTCCCATTATCATAATAAAAATAAATATAAAATAAAAATAAAAAATGTAAATCAACAAACAATCAGTTTCTACGTTCAAATGAATTCCAACTCCCGTTGTCTTCCATCAGCCTTAATCTTGTGAAAGTGTTAGAGTTCCAGTTTGAATATCCTGAGGAAGACGAGAACAGATGAATGTCAATGAAAGGGAATAGGGCTGGGACAAGCCTGTTGAAGCCAATGAGAGCTTAGAGAATCTTAGGAAGGAGAGTTTGGGGGGAGAGTCCAAGTTGTTCTCCCCTTCCCCACGTAAATCTTCATGAATCTTAAGCTTGTACTGTTTAATATTAGTCCACCCAATGTTGCTGTCCCTTTCGATTTCTTCAATGTTAGTACCTTCAGTTAATCTTAAAATGAATAAGTTTAGAAGAAAGATTTTTTTTTAAAAAAATTGCTTCTATATAACATGCATAAATATAAATTTAAAGATTTGCAAATGTATCGTATGCCAGGGATAAATCAAGTGTATAATTCACACATCAAAGCAGTCTGCAAATGCAATAAAAAGGTATTCAAAACACAAATTATGCACTACAGAAGAAAATGTATTACAGAAATGATCTCATAAGTCAAAGCAGAAAAGTGGTATATTTGATTAAACGTTATATCATTGAAAACATCGAACACTTCAGCAGTGTCTTATCATCATACATATTATGGTAAAATTAACTGTAGACAAAATCAGTCATATTTATATAATAAACACGGTCTAAAAATGTTCTATATAACTACAGAATACATAGGCATTATCTTAGGTAATGGTATAGATTGTTTTGCATAAAATCTCCATATTACGAATTTAGTAAACCATTGCCTTCAAATTGTATTTACTTATTTATACCCCACTTTTCTTCCCCAAAGGGATCCAAAGCGGCTTACACTGATCTCCCCTTCTCTGTTCCATCCTCACAACAACCCTGTGAAGTAGGTTAGACTGAGAGGGTATGACTAGCTCCAAGTCCACCAACAAGCTTCCTTGGCAGTGTGCGGATTCAAATGTGGGGTCTGACTCTGTAGCTACTATACCACATTGACAGTTCAGTCATTCCAAATGCGAAAATATTCATACGCTTTCCCCCCAAATGCTCTCCAAATTTCCAGTTTTCCTACTGGAAAAATTGAAAGGAAAAGTCCTTCGGCGAGGGAGGGGGGACTACTTTAAAAGCTTGAACTTCTCTTTTTCTCCCCTCCCCCAGCTGTTACATATTTACACACTAGCTTTCATTATGCATCTCTGCAACCTCCCATATCCTGGCCACTGCATTTAGGACCAGCAGTCCATTCCTCAGACCCACATGTCCGCTTTAAAGGACATCCAATCTGGAGGTCACAAAGACATGCATAACTTGCATACAAATCTCATCCATACACGCTCTCCGCATCTGTCATAATGGCAGAGATTTAGCTAATGCGCTCATAAAAAGTCCGTATTTGCAAGGCAGGCAATCAAGCTCAATAAAGTGGGCCCTTTCCCACCCTTGCTAGCAGACTATTCCATGCCTCCCCCCCCCCCCCCGCATCTTATATTTAGCCTATAAAATGTCTCCTTCCCATATAAACATCTGGCTATTTTTGCCTTGTCGAAAGACAAACGGCTATCCAAAGATTATAAAACATCCTCGGCTCCTTCCAACATGAATAAAAACATCATATGGAGAGAGAACATATCCTGACAGGGAAGATTGCCTTTGTGTTCATTTATGCTCAGATCGCTTGCGTGCGGCAGTGGAAATCAAACCTGGGAAAGTGAATCCAAATTAACTTGGCTCTGAAGTAGTGTTCTATGGATTAGAAAACCCATTGGGAGTGGAAGAAGATAAATTGGATCGGAGCCTCTAGGAGGCTACCTGGGGGAGTTTATTTTACAACTTCATCGATAATTGAGAGAGCCAGGGAAGCAAAAAACGTGGGTTACCCACAGCAGTGGACTTGATGTACCAGTTATTCAGAGATTGCCTGCTGTAGTTGGTTGTTGAGCTGGAACCTGGACGGAAGGTGAGAAAATAAAGGAGGAACTGCTACACGGCAACCACTTAAAATTGCTTTCAGTTTTGCAGTCTGTTTTCATCCTTCCCTTCCTCTGAGGAAGGGGTACGTAGGTTTCCCTTCCTCCTCCACCACTTTATGCTCATAACAACTCTTTGAAGTGGGTTATTCTTAAACTTAATTCCTATCTGCACAGAAGCCAAGCTTCAACTGGGATTCTGGAGCATGAAGAGAGGAGGCTTATGCCTCCCCCTTGCATCCTTTTCCCAGCTTGAAATGGCCTTAGTGTTAGCAGTCAAGCCCTACCCTGACGCGAATAGGGAAATTTATGAACATAGCTATAGCATAACTCTCTCTTCTCACATGCTCCAAGCACATGGTAAGTTGCCTCACTAGGTAAAAACCATTCCCAACTCCAGCTGGAGATGGAAAATTACTTAAATGTGAGTCATGAGGCAAGACTGGCTATCAGCCCCACACCCTGGAGATGTGCACAGATGTAAAGACAAAATGTCTTCCAGGTGTTCCTGAATTAATCACCCACACCCAGCCGATCTTGCCCCTTTCTTCTTCCTAATCAGGGACCTGACAAACTCTTCCCTTCTGCTAATCGTGGGTCATCAATCACCATTTTTTACCTTTAGTAACACCCAGGAAGGTTTAATCAAACCTTTCCCATTTTATTGTCTCACCTCCGGAGACAGCCATTAAGCTATTGTTTTTGGGCAGAAGACGCGATCCTGCCCCAGGGTACATTTCATGGTATAATTGGACTGCCCAGTCATAGCTCAGTGTTTGTGTGTTCCTGCACATCCTCAAATGTGTGTCTGAGTCTTCTTCTTATTGCTGCGAAGTGCTGGTCACTCAGCTACTACTGGATGTCCTCAATCTTCTAGTAAATAGTGCCCGACCCTGTACTCCTCTCCATTTTCCTCCCAGTTTTCTAGTTAGCTCTGTGTGCATGTTGTGTATGATTTCCTGCATGTTTGCTTTTGCTACCCATTTAATAAAAAACATTTTTTCTGTTTCATTCAGAGAGCCCTCTAAGAGAACGATCCTCACATACATAGGTGGAGATCCTGCTAAGTTACCAACTCTTGTTGCTTCTCCTTGTACGCTAATTGCCCCAACTCACAAGGAGACACCCCCTCCCATTTAGGGGAACATCAGGGAGTGCAAGATGCATTGTTGAGGAAACCTACGTATCACCAGTTAGTACACATGGAGACCCAAATGGCAGAAATAGTGCTCCTCAGTCCATTTCAGGTTGGGGGAATGGTGCAGGGGGTGGCATAGGACCCTTCTGTCAGAGTGATCCTGATTTGCATCAGACCCACCATGCTAGGACTGACAGGCTTCCCATTACTTCTGGAGAAAATGCAGAAGTGATGCAGGGCAGCTCTAGGAATTGCCATAAAGTCTATGGTTTTACCCGACATAGAGTTGCCCACTGTCCAAATGCAAGTACCTGGATGACATGGACTTTGCTTGCACTCCACTAACCAGGATTTGGCTTGGGGTAGGGGGGCAAACCAACTTGTCCTCATTGCCTGCATTTGGACATGACTGACAATTGGAGTTTGTTTTCAGTTGGAGTTGTGTTTTGTGCTGCACACAAGCAGGGGGGGGAGCATGTGAGTATGATCAATAAGCTGCGTTCGTGCCCATTATGGTAAGCAGGCATTTAATTGCACCTTAGAGTGCCACAGCTGCCACTTTGAAAGCACAAAGAATACGAGAAGCAGCTTTATGTTGAGCAGGGACATTGACCCATCTCACACAATATTGCCTACTGGCCTGGGGTTAGCAGCTGCTTTCCCATGCCTCTTGTTCAAACGACACATGAAGCAACAGATTCATATGGTGGTTGGACGCTTCTCTCCGTGGAGCACACAGGATTCTGGAGGACATTTTAAATTAGGAAAATGGCATGGGGGAATTAAATAACTGCCCCCCCTCATACCACGTTTTATCTCATACCAATGGCTGTTGACTTTGCTTCTTCTCCATTGATTTCAGTGCCAAGGGTATGATGGTGTGTAAATTAAAGATATACTTGAAAAAAAATTGTCCTGTGATATGTCATCAGTCATTCAAAACTGTATCTCAAGAGCTACAGGCTGTGTGCTACTTGGTGCCATAGTGGTTATGCGCATGCATTGACATGCAGGCAACAAGATGTATCCAGTCAGGGATTTAATTTGTAGATATTCCAGCGAGGAAGCAGAACCCTGAAAAACGGCAATGCCAGCAACTCATATTAACAAAAAATGTTTCAAGTCATCTGCAAAAGTCAAACATGTTGGAATAGAGGCCACTCGGCATGCCTGGACACTGGGGGGCACTATATTTTCCCCTTTACATCAGAAGAAGACTGTGTATTTGTGTGATGCCTCTCCTTGTCTGATCTGGAAGCTTCCATCTAAAGATTCCTCCTTCTATGTATTGTCGAAGGCTTTCACGGCCGGAGAACGATGGTTGTTGTGGGTTTTCCGGGCTGTATTGCCGTGGTCTTGGCATTGTAGTTCCTGACGTTTCGCCAGCAGCTGTGGCTGGCATCTTCAGAGGTGTAGCACCTCTGAAGATGCCAGCCACAGCTGCTGGCGAAACGTCAGGAACTACAATGCCAAGACCACGGCAATACAGCCCGGAAAACCCACAACAACCATTCCTCCTTCTCTTTCTGTGCCTCTTTGTTATCTCTCTCCTCCTGGTCTTGCAAGATGCAAAACGTTTTTGCAGAGCTCCTATGTGCAAGCTTGCAAGAAGCACATCTATACTTCCATCTCACGTGCAGTCGGAGTAGCTGGCCACTTGTAATAGGGAACCTTCTTATTTATATTAGGTTTATATTGTTTCTTCTACTACAAAAATGCAAGTGAATGTGAATCAGCTTCAATAAAAGTAAGTTTTATCTGTTGCAATATACTGGCTTGGACAATGTTTCACCATTTGTGATTCCACACTTTCCTCTCTGCACAACTTTGCTGTGTTAATTGACTAATGTCCCCAATAAAAAACAGGGGCAGTGATTTATTAGTACAATAAGGACTACTAAATAGGGATGGTCCCAGATCAATAGAAACAGTTGAATGTAGGCAAGCTGATTCTGGGCTCTTCCTAGCAGTTGAAAAACCAAATAGAAGTTACTCATCCTGTATCAGGCAGAAGTCTTTCCCAGACCTATTACCAGAGGTTTTATAACAGGTAATTGTGGGAACTGAAGCCAGGACTTTCTACTTGCAAGCAACATGTTCTGCTGCTGAGCTAAGAGCCCTCCTTAGCATATCAGATGAGATTCATGCAGGGCTGGCTCCAGTGTCTCTGGCACTCAAGGCAGCTTAATGCTGCTTCTGTGTGTGCACACCCACACAGGACTGCGTGATGACATCACTGCATGTGACGTCATCACGCAGGGGCTGGCACGTGCACAGGGAGCCTTCCAGCCCTCCCATTCAATTGCTCTGCAGGCCAGGCGCAGCCGGCCGCCTTGGTTGTCGGCTGCGCCTGGCCCACAGAGCAACTGAACAGGAGGCTGCCTGCTCAGCTGCCCCATGCTGCCGCCGCCAGCATGCACTCCTGGCCGGTGGCGGCGGCAGCTCCATGGTGCGCGCCCATGACTCCGGGTCGGCGCCCCTCTGGCACCTTAGCTCCCTGAGGTGGCCGCCTCACTGGCGTCAATGGACTGGCCGGCCCTGGATTCATGCATCCATCTCATTTGATCTGTTCCATATCACAGAAAAAGGTACCAAGTTTCCTGATTTGAAAATATAGTTCATGTCTCTCAGCTGCAATATGGCTCTTCTTCCTTCCCTTCCCTTCCAGATAAAGTTGAACGGAGATTCCTCTGGGTTCATTCCACCCACGCAATCCATGCAAATAGTCTAACTTTACCCAGGCCATAATCTAGTGGGATCTCTTTTCTTCCTGCCACCTTTCAACATTTCTATTTTGACATGTTATTTCCTTGTATCGCAGATGTTATTACTGACTGTCTGCAGGGAGGAAGAGGTGGAATGATTTGCGGAGAATATTCAAGACACTATTATTTATGAAAAGCTCAATTGAGCTCACCGTGGTTGTGGTAAAACATCACTCCCAGAAGATGGATGTTTTCAATAATCATTCCATTTTTGGAAGGAATTGTTTCTGGTCTGGCATACAACAAGACTAGCCAATGAACGCTTCGTAGGCCAGACCCAGCTCAGGGGTAATTTTACACATGGCCTTTACAAATTTTAAATAAGCAAGAAAAGAGTGTTTGTCCAGAGATTCACACACAAAGAAAGGACAACTTGCAGGAGATATTCCTGTTTCAGAGTTTAAAGTTACATCTCCCTTTTGAATTTTGTATGGCTTATCTATGGGAGATTATTTAATTTATTTACTTCATTTACAGTCCACCTTTCTCGTTGAGCCTCAAGGCAAATTACAAGACATACAATTCAGTTCAAACAAACAGCAAAGACCTCTGATGAACAATGTGGTAGGACTAGGATTACAGAATAGGAAAGGAAAACAATGCAAACAGAAAATTAACTACGGTAAAAAAAAAAAACTGTCTTAAGACATGACATACCATAACGCAGAAGTAATATTACGATTTTAAAATATTTGTAACTATCCTTTCAGTTCTCTGAACTTTCAAGGCACTGAACAAATAAAAGCAAACAACAGTCAGCATCATCCACAAATCTGTCAAAAGAAGAAAAATCAGCCCAAGGAGCAGAAACAGCATAAAACTGATCAACAACTCAGTGAGTTAAAAGCTTGGACGAAGAAGCAGATCTTAATTGCCACCCAATGGCTGGTAAGACATCTGCTGAGGGAGTTCATTAAGTCAAACACCCTCACAGAGAAGAACCTGAGTCTGGCCTGTGACCCACCTCTCCTCTGAAGCGGGAGGTAACCAGAGGAAAGCATCATATCAGGCTTCCCCAGCTGTGGGTCAAAGCCTGGGACCATTGAGTCCTCCAGCGTCCTTTTGGGCCAGGATGAAAGGAGGAGGGCCTCACCCTTGGCCCTCTGTCTCTAGCCTAGGGATGCCAGGCCCATGTTGGGCAATTCCTGGAGATTTGGGGGGTGGGGGTGGGTGGAGCCTGGGGAGGGTGGGGTTTGGGGAGGGGAGGGACCTCAGCTGGGTATAATGTCATGTAATCTACCTTCCGTGCCCCATGGCACAGAGTGGTAAGTGGCAGTACTGCAGCCCAAGCTCTGCTCACAACCTGAGTTCGATCCTGGCGGAAGCTGGGTTCAGATAGCCGGCTCAAGGTTGACTCAGCCTTCCATCCTTCTGAGGTTGGTAAAATGAGTACCCAGTTTCCTGGGAGTAAAGTGTAGATGACTGGGGAAGGCAATGGCAAACCACCCCGTAAAAAGTCTGCCAAGAAAATGTCATGATGCGACGTACCCCCATGGGTCAGTAATGACTCGGTGCTTGCACAGGGGACTACCTTTACCTTAATCTACCTTCCAAGTCAGCCATTTTCTCCAAGGGAACTGATATTTGTCACCTGGAGACCAAATGTAATTCTGGGAGATCTCCAGCTACCACCTGGAGACTGGCAACCGTACGCTAGCCTCACACCTCTTCTCTGGTCATGTAGGAGAGGCCTGGCTTTTCTTCCCTGACCTTCCTTTGGTTGGCCTATTAAAAGACTAACTGCAGGTAGGACAACTCTAGTGTCCCCCAATCCCTTCTGGCTGATGGCAGGTTGGGCCTAGTTTGGCCTAGTGCTTCTAGAGGAAAATACTGATCACAGGCGGAGCCAGAGGACATGTGATCAACTTAACTTGTGTAACCCTTTAGACACACATGTACTTTGAATTTCATACCGCACCGTTGAAATAAGCCAATTAGCTTGGATTACCATAAATGGAATAGCCCGCCCACAGGGTATAAAAGGGGTGTTTTCTGGAGGAACCTGAGGTAACTTCTTTGTGTTAAGAACCTGGTCCTCCCTTTATTGCAATTAAGACTTTCTGTACTCCTTCCACTCTGCCTGCCTTCTCCTTAATTGGGCCAGGAGTGAGTGGGGCCCTTTTGGGCTAACGTGGCCCTGGGGAGTGACAGCAACTGGCCTCGAAAGGCCCTCCCCCTGGGCCACATCTCTGGCTCGTGCAGGCCACACCTGCTGCTGTCAGCTTCTTGTGCTGGGCCTCTGGCCAACTTGGGCCTAGGTCCTGCCCCACCTCAGTGCCACACAATGGGCTGGCCTGACTCCATGGATGGCCCTGCCACAGCACCCTCTGCTGCTGTCTCCCTGTTTGCAGGCTGGTGCTGGAGGCCCCCGGGCCACCCTGCCTGCCACCATTGCTACTGCCTCTGGCCCCGTTGTCCCTGCCGGAGCTGATAAGTGGTCCTCACTCAGCCGCAGACACCTCATTAGATTATTTTAGCTGACAGGAATGTTAATGGAGAAGGTTCTTCAGACATCTTGGTCCAAAGATATATACGTTAGAATACATCTCTGTGTTGCATTTTTATCCCACCCTTTCTCCGTCCATTTTTAAATCTTTCTCTACTTGTCCTTCTCATCTAGGAACTCAAAGTCACTTACAAAATAGATACAAATAGAATACCCTCTCTGAATGCATTATGATATTCTAATATCATGAGCTGATGTTGGTTTCACTAGTCTACCTTACTCAGGGTCAGTAGCTACAAGCCAAGGGCCCTTTGAGTCTTGACTTTCAGCTCATAATTCTGGCGAGCTAAATACCTGGTCTAGATTGTGTAATGCTTCGGAAGGCAGGAGAGGTTTGTATATTTGAACGCTTTCACACATCAAAGTCGCACATCAAAGAGAAAGTTCTGGTAACCTTTTCTCCCTGATGTGCTTGTGTTCTATAGGCAGGGAGTCAACTTTGCTAAGAAGAGAGAACTTTTAAAAATCATCCTGAAATCTGAGGTAGTACAGTTCAGAGCCCTACCACCTCTGTGTCATGTGTGGAGCAGCTGTTAACGGAAATAGAGAGGGGACAAACCAGGGGATGGAAGGATAGGAAGGTGGATCACAGTAAGGTATGGGGCAGCAGAGAACTTTGGGTGGAAATGAATGAAGCAGGAGTTTTGCCAAACACACCCTGTATCTTCAGTGACATTAAGGGGCTTTATATTTGTCAGGGAAGCTTTAGGCTCATCCTGCATTGGGCAGGGGGTTGGACTAGAAGGTCTGTAGGGCCCCTTCCAACTCTGTGATTCTGTGATATTATGGCCCCAGTTCACCTACAGTTAGCTATACCTGCAGTCCCATTAAAACCAATGGAAGAACTTAAGTCTTGTTGCCTTTATACATATTTTCCCTGCAGGGATAAATCATCTTGGGGGAGGGATTTTTCAGCAGAGAAAAGAGCAGTAGGAGGGGAAAGGGTTTAAGAAGCCCCCCACACCATGCCTGTCTGCTGCACAAATTGTAACTTCAGTGGAGGTGTAAAAAAAAGTCCCTCTAAAAGAATACCAGAATTGCCAGAATTGTGACTAACTTTAGCTGGATTGGGACCCATGGACTTTCAAATTTCTTCAAGGCCTACCAAGCGGGTAAGGGAAGGTGAACCGCTGTCAACTTGTTCCTGCTTTGCAATTACTCTTGCATGTTTCTCTTTTGAAAGGTGCTATGAAATAGAACAGGGCGTAATTTACGAAGTCGCAAGCAAAAACACAGCTGGACAGAATTGCTTTCAGGGTATTAATTGCAGCCGACCTGTGGCAAACGAGTTTCTGTAGGGACTGCAGTCAGCACAACAAGAGGTGCTGATTTTCTCCTTTATTTCCATTGTTGGTGCTTTTCGGTGACCTCTTCCAATGCCCCTCGTTCCATTCTCCTGGGGACTGTTCGTGCCTCAGGTGTGTGTGATATTTGCAGCGCTCAAACAGATGGGACAAAAAGGATCCGCGATGACCAGATCTTCTAATGGCTTTGATTTCCCTTAAAAGCAGCTGCATTGGGGGAAGTGGGTGGTTTGGATCGGTGCCACAGTGCTGGGGCATGGCGACAAGAATAAGTAGCATATCAGGACGTCCTGAATTCAAGAAGACATTGCCTCTGCCATAAACTCACTTGATAGCGTTTAGGTTGCATCTTGCGGAACGCCTCTGAGTTTGTTATAGGTAAACTCACTTGCAACAAGATAATGTACAGAAACCCCTTTTAACCCGTGAAGGTGCTTCACAAATGCCATTTAGTTATCTTTCTTCCCCCTTATTGGGGCTAAAAATCTTGTAAAGGGACTGATGTAGATCTCGGAAACAGCACATCAGCACGTGAAACTGTCTTATATTGAGTCAGGCAATTCGTCTTATCAAAGTTAGTATTGTCTGCTCTGGTTGGCAGCAGCTCTCATCACCTTCTTCCCAAGCTTTTTAAGTGGGAGATGCTGAAGGAGAAGTGGAGCCTTCTCCATGCAAAGCAGAGACTCTACTGCTAAGCCATGAAACCAGGGCTTTTTTTCTGGGAAAAGAGGTGGTGGAACTCAGTGGGTTGTCCTCAGAGAAAATGGTCACATGGCTGGTGGCCCCGCCCCCTGATCTCCAGACAGAGGGGAGTTTAGATTGCCCTCTGCACCACAGCACAGAGGGCAATCTAAACTCCCCTCTGTCTGGAGATCAGGGGGCGGGGCCACCAGCCATGTGACCATTTTCAAGAGGTTCCAGAACTCTGTTCCACCGCGTTCCAGCTGAAAAAAAGCCCTGCATGAAACCTAGCATAAGGAAGAGAGTACTTGAAGTTTCAACCAGTTTGCTACTTTTCTCTTCAGTACTCAGAAGTAAGCTAGGCCAAATAGTGCTGGTCATGCATAAGTCCATTATCTGTCTTTTGCCATGGTGTTGCAAATAAGTTTATAAAGTTTACAGTTTAAGCACAAGTGTTTTGGATGTGTCCAGTTATTCATTCTTTTGGGGTGCAAGTCATATATACTCAAGTTACAGATGTTATTTTAGTACACTTTGTATGTCCTTTAATAAGGTTCATTAGCAGGTTTTGGAAAAACACAAATCTTTTAATAATAATAATAACCATGTGCTTATATACTGCTCTTTTGGACAGATTAGTGTCACACTCAGAGTTGTTAACAAAATCAGTGTAATTATTATCCTCACAATACAGCTGGGGACCTGGGCTAGGAGGAGTGGCTTATCCAAGGTCACCTGCAGAGCTCAGGGCAGTAGTAGGAGTTGAACTAGCTGGCTTGGAGCCCTGCCACTCAGGGCTTTTTTCTGGGAAAAGAGGTGGTGGAACTCAGGACTGCACTTTGGGTCAGCTGGAACAAGGTGGGAGTTTTTTAAAGTTTAAATCGCCCTCGGCAAAAATGGTCACATGGCCAGTGGCCCCGCCCCCTGATCTCCAGACAGAGGGGAGTTTAGATTGCCCTCCGCACAGTGCGGAGGGCCATCTAAACTCCCCTCTGTCTGGAGATCAGGGGGCGGGGCCACTGGCCATGTGACCATTTTTCAAGAGGTGCCGGAACTCCGTTCCACTGCGTTCCAGATGAAAAAAAGCCCTGCTGCCACTTAACCATTATGCTACAACAACTAATTAAAAGTAGTTGGAAAACAGTAAATTAAATCATTTTTATTTGCTAGAAAAGACTAACTGTGCAATCCTAAACAGAGTTACTCCAGTCTAAGACCATTGAAATCAATAGGCTTAGACTGGTGTAACTCTTTTTAGGATTGCACTGTAAGTGTAATCTGTTAATCTGGAATGTAGTAGTTTTAAAAATATATCTTTAAAGATTTATAGGATCTTACCTGTAGAGGTGGGTAATGGCATCACAAGTTGGCTTTACCAAAATGTCACATGATTTTACTTTTTAAAATTAATGTCACCAATATAAGAAACTAGGGTTTTGAAGAAGGAAATCCCATACAGAAGATTTTAGGTGAGAAATGTATGTGTGTCTGTGTTTATAAAATTCCAATGCATTTCATAGTAAATTAAGTATGATCTGACAACCGTTGTTGTTGTTGTTATTCTGCTAGTGATATCTTGATGCAGATATGCTCCTTCTGGGTAGCTTCCACGTCATTAAATATATCATGCTTTAAGCTTTGCTTCAGCATTGTTTCATCTCTGTGCCTATTTTAGATTTTTGCAACCTATACCCTATTGTATTTGTCCATTGAATGTTTTAGCTATTGATCACATTGTATTTGTTCACTGAATGACCTAGTGGTTCTTCTTATACTTGCATTGAGTAACCTGCCTTGGGTCTCCGTGAGAAAGACAGACTACAAATAAATAAAATACACATAGACTTCTATGAAAGGTCTCCAAATATATAAAAATAAATCCTTACACAATCATTGTCTGTATGCCCAGCGGGAGAGAGGGGACCCGGCACTTACCTTGAACGTCTTGTGACGTCATCGCACCTGGCAGACTGCATGCGCCCATGCTTCACAGAGGCCATTTTTTTTAACATTTTGGGGCAATCACTCCCAACATCTTCCTTTTTTGATGAATTTTGGCACTCCTTGCAAAAACCTTTCCTTATTAATTTAAGTGTCTTTGCTTGTTTAGAGCGTGGGACTCTAATCTGGAGAACCGGATTTGATTCCCGACTCCTCCACTTGAAGCCAGCTGGGTGACCTTGGGCTAGTCACAGCTCTCTGGAGCTCTCTCAGCCCCACCCACCTCACAGGGTGTTTTGTTGTGGGGATAATAATGACATACTTTGTAAACTGCTCTGAGTGGGTGATAAGTCATCCTGAATGGTGGTATATAAATCGAATGTTGTTGTTGTTGTTGTTCTCAAACCTCACTGCACACTCCCAGCAGGCCATGATGACATCACTTGCGGAAGTGACGTAATCACGCCCGGTGGCATGCCTGTTTCTGCCCCTGTGAAGTGTGAGAGCATGTCCACCACCAGGCGCATGACATCACTTAAGGAAGTGACATCATTGCACCCCACCGGGAATGTGTCTGCTGCACACTGGCCCGTGAGGTTTTTTGCCTACTGGGCCTGTTCCCTGGGCCTTTTACCCCCACTGGGCCTAGTGAGTGGTTGCGGAGGGCAGAAGTGGGAGCAGGGGGGGATCCTCCAACCCCATGGGGGACCTGGCAGCACTGATTTCAATTAAGATAAAGTTGTAAGGTCCTCAATCCATTGAATTATAGGAGGTGAGCATATATCTTTCCAATGCTGTAGTGTAAGTATTTTAGCTGCAGTAATGGCAAGGAAGCTCTGTAACAAATTGATTTATCAGCAGTTCATTAGAGCTTCTGAGCTGTCCAGTATTCAAAATTTATGCCCCAAAATCTGGTTAGTCTCAGAGCTTCTGATAAGGTCTGAAAACAAGGATCTCTTTTGAGAACCTGCTTCTCAGTACAAATTATTTATGTGGGTTCTTCTTGTTTAACTCTTTCCTATTAAGGTACACAAACTTCTGAGAGTTTGGACTTTTACTGAAATAAATCCTAATCCTTTTAATTAAGCAAAATATTAGAATATAAATGCATATTAAAATAAATCCTATTAGTAATGAATATATGTGCACAATAAAAATTAAATATTTTAATATTTCTCAGTCATAACTATGAATGATTTAAAATCAGATCATACGTAATTTACTATGAAATGCATTGGAATTTTATAAACACAGACACACGTACATTTCTCACCTAAAATCTTCTGTGTGGGATTTCCTTCTTCAAAACCCTAGTTTCTTATATTGGTGACATTAATTTTAAAAAGTAAAATCATGTGACATTTTGGTAAAGCTAACTTGTGATGCCATTACACACCTCCACAGATAAGATCCTATAAATCACAGGTAAAATCCTATAAAGACACTGAGAGATCTCTGTCTTTTGGTGCTACACCTCTGAAGATGCCAGTCACAGCTGCTGGCGAAACGTCAGGAACTACAATGCCAAGAACATGGCTATACAGTCCGGAAAATCCACAACAACCATCGTTCTCTGGCCGTGAAAGCCTTCGACAATACAACAACAACAACATTCGATTTATATGCCACCCTTCAGAACAACTTAATGCCCACTCAGAGTGGTTTACAAAGTACGTTATTATCCCCACAACAACAAACACCCTGTGAGGTGGGTGGGGCTAACCCAAGATGTGACTGACCCAAGGTGTGGGTCAGTCTGTGAAGCTGTGACTGACCCAAGGTCACCCAGCTGGCTTCAAGTGGAGGAGTGAGGAATCAAACCCAGTCCTGCAGATTAGAGTCCCGCGCTCTTAACCACTACACCAAACTGGACACTGACCCTATCCGAGGCATCTCTCTGAGCCAATTTTTACAGCACAGCCCTATTGGTGGTGAAAAGTCCTGTCAAGTCATACCTGACTTGTGGAGACCCCTGCTGGGGTTTTCAAGGCAAGACAGCCCTATTACTTAAATAAATGAGGTCTCCTGATTATTTCAGTTTTGGATAGTTTGTGGAAAGCCAGGAGAGTGTTGGCTTTCCTGACCACCTCAGGCAGGCCATTCCATAAGGCGGAGGCTGCCACAGAGAATGTATATGGGCAGACAGCTGTTTATTTTGCCCAGCTACAGGGTGGTATCTGCAGAAGGCCCTATTCAGATGAACAAAGCTGCTGCAGTGGAACATAGAGAGCCAGTTTAGTGTAGTGGTTAAGAGCAGCAGGACTCTAAAATGGAGAACTGGGTTTGATTCTCCACTCCTCCGCTTTAAGCTGGCTAGGTGACCTTGTGTCAGTCATAGCTCTTCAGAGCTCTCTCAGCCCCACTCACCTCACAGGGTGATTGTCGTGAAGATGATAATAACATGCTTTGTAAACCACTCTGAGTGGGTGTTAAGTTGTCCTGAAGGGTGGTATATAAATTGAATGTCGTTGTTGTTGTTATTATTATAGGGAGAGAGGAGGTCCTTCAGATATAAAGGGCTAAGGCCTTGAAGGGCTTTGAATGGATAGTCAAAACCTTGAATTGAACCCGGCGACTGATGGGTAGCCAGTGGACTGGCTGCCTAGCTCTTGAAAGTAAAAGAGCTGTACTAGCTGGAGTCTCTCAGTTGACTTTTGAGGATACCTATGTAGACTGCATTACTAGTGTGGACTTGCCACCATTGTTGCTATATTTTTGTTATTGTTGGTTTATTGGTTCTGTATGTAACACAATTTTTAAAATGATAAAAGAAGTGTCATAAGTAGAGATGGGCACGAACAGCAATACGAACTAAAAAAAGCCACGAACAGCCCAATCAGCTGTTCACGAACAAGCTGTCCATGAGGCCCCATTCTAAATGAACAGGTGGTCGTTGCAAGCCTCATTCATTGCTGTTTGTCAAGCCAGACAATCTGGCACCTGCAATCAATTCCCTTGGCAACCGGAGGTAGGGACTGCCTGAACTCTGTCTGAACTCTTGCTGTTGCCCTGGAAACCCCAATCTAAGCCCAATTTAGCTTGATAGGCAGGTCTTCCTTTCAAGTGTGGAGCTCCACATTTGTTACAAGGAAGCAAAGAGCAGGAGGAAGGGGGGCTCTCAACTCTGGTTTTGCAGACAGTGAGGGAGAGACAGTTGCTGTTGGCATTTTGAGAGAGAGGCAGGGAGAGTGCATTGGAGCTTGAATTTTCTTTGTGTGTGATGGGATAGGGATCTACCTCTTCAAGTTCCAGGGCTGCTGCCAGGCCCTGGGCCAAGCTATTACTTATTACTGGTATCTTTCCTGCTGCCTGCTCAGGTAGCGTTTCTGGGAGTGGTGCGGTAGGGATCTACCCCTTCAGGTTCCAGGTCTGCTGCCAGGCTCTGGGGCCAAGCTATTGTTTATTATTGGTACATTACCTGCTTCCTACTCAGGTAGGGTTTCTGGGAGTGGTGTGGTAGGGATCTTGATGGCTGGAGGAGAGCCTACTGGCCCCCACGAACAACAAACAATGAACAACGAACATGTTCGTGAACAGGTCATGTTCGTCAATGTTCGTTGTTCGTTGTTCGTGGATGGCAATGAACAATGAACACCATGTTCATTGTTTTTTTTTCTGTTCGTGCCCATGTCTAGTCATAAGATGAGAAACAGTAAAATAACAGACAAATCAGTGTTTAACAATGATTTTTTAAAAACTGCTTATAAGGTCAAGGGCGAAACTTAAAATAAAGAAATAACAATCTTTGGAGGACTTCTTAGTGTTTCAGATGATTGTAGCAAACTGGTCAGAACTGAAGGCTGTTCCACTGACTCGCAGTGTGGTGAAACTGTCCAAAGATAACTTCTGAAGACACACAGACCTCTGTTCTTTTGCCACACCTATCAGAAGGGGACGATGCAAATTGGCAACTGTATGCAAATTTTTTTTGCGGCACAGTATCTCTTGCCTCTTCTGTCAGTTTGGAAGATTTTGGGCCCTTCTGTTGAAATAGTTTAAAAGTCTGGTCCTGTAATACGAGTACATAATGTAAAGTGCCCCCAGGAGTAATGTAAAAAGGATTTGGCCACCAGGCTGCAAATTGCCAGCTGTCTGCTGCCTTGTAATATAGAATAAACTGGAATGAAAAATAATATTTGCAATTCCACGTTGGTAAATAGAACATGGCTCATCTAGCAGCTGTGAAAGCAGTTGACTTTCCCCTTTAGTGAGATCAAAATATCTTCAGTAGCTTTTCCCTGTTTTCTTTCACTTTTTTTTGCTGCCCCAAAGTAATGCCTTCCAGGTCAATGGAGAAGATTGTGGATTATGGTCTCAGCTCCAAGTATCAGCATTTGGCAGTAATGATGAACATCTGTTTATCTAGTATGTTCCTACCCCTCCCTTGCTCCAAGGAACTCGTGATGGCATTCACGGTTTTCCCTTCCCCATTTGGTTGTCATATCAACCCTGTGAGGTTGTTTAAGATCAGAAAAAGTAAATGATCCAAGGTCACCAAAGCAAGCTTGGATTATGGGTTTGAACCAGACTCTCCTAGACCCTAGGTTGATATTCTAACCCAGTCTTTACCAACCTTTTTTCCATGGAGGAACAACTAAATGACAATTTCAAATCCTAGAGAACCCCTATCTACAAAAATGTTTACAGGCCAGAAAAAGCTGATGGCGGGAAGCTCAGTTCAATTACTACCAAATTATTGTCAAGTACATTTATTTTTAAGGAGCTGCTCTCTCTCTCTCTCTCTCACTCTCTCTGTGTGTGTCTATGTCAGCTTACTTAACTTAATAACCACACTATTTTGAAAGACACTTGGAATTTTTTCCAGTATTTCAAAATTTTTATTTATTTATTGCACAATGGTGCTGGATGAGAGTTTTGCGGATACCATGGAAGGCCAAAAAGACAAATAAGTGGGTACTAGATCAAATCAAACCTGAATTCTCCCTAGAAGCTAAAATGACAAAACTGAGGCTATCATACTTTGGTCACATCATGAAAAGACAAGATTCTCTGGAAAAGTCAATAATGCTAGGAAAAGTGGAAGGCCGTAGGAAAAGTGGAAGACCCAAAATGACTCAATAAAAGAAGCCACGTCCTCCAGTTTGTAGGATCTGAGCAAGTCTGTTAATGATAGGACATTTTGGAGGTCTTTCATTCATAGGATCGCCATAGGTCAGAGGTGACTTGATGGCACATAAACACACACTGCATAATTACTCATGGAACCCTGATAATGTCCTGTGGAACTCTGGTTGGTAAACACTGCTCTAACCATTGCACAACACCAACCCCCAATCAAATATGCTGCCCCCCAAGGTTGCTTGTAGGCCAGTAGGGTGGGGGTGGGGAAGGACAGACACACTTATGCATCTGCCTTTTTCCTTGTCATGGCTAAAAGCAGTCCAAGGGTCATTTTTTAAAAATCAGGGAGGATTATCCCCCCCTCTCCCCCAGTATTCCCCAGTATTGCCGCAGTGTTTTCTCAGTTAGGAGAAAAGTGCCAGAGGGGGCAAAATGGGAGAGCTAAAGGGTCTGATCCCTCTGGTTACACATTCCTTTTTCAACAAAAAGTTGCAGTTGTCATTTCTAGATTGGTCAATAATCAGGGATAATATCCAGACAGGACCCAGCTGTCCCCAGAGAATATATATTTTTTTGAATTGTTGATTGATATTGAACTGGTAACAAGTAACAAGTAACAAATAAAAAGTAACAAGTAACAAGAATTAAGTAACAAGAAACAAGTAACATAACAATTTCTACGTTCTAATATAAACAACATGTAACAAAGATGATCATCTGTAAAATACTCATTATAACAATTCAAATATAGGTTTTTATGTATCTTTGAGTTAGACCCGATATTATTATTTTCCAGATATTCAAAGAATGGAACCATTTTTCATGAAACTCAGTACATTTAGGGAAGTGCTCGGCTTGGTATATTTTGTCATTCAGTTTTTCCACGATAAAATGATCCCAAACCTTTATTTGAGTACATTTTTTGATTCCCATAGAGTTGCAATAGCACTTTTTGCAGCTATTAAGTTCCCAGAGAATATCTCAAGAAAATATCTCAAGAAACAGCATCAACTGTAGGGGAAGGTGCTGTCAGCCATGGCTGCCTCAGATTTTTTGTGTATATGAAAGAAGCAGCAGTTATAGTGGGCTGGGCCCAGCAAAACTTTTCTGCTGGTATCATTTGCATCTGGTGCTCAGAGCTTTCTGCTGATGGAAGAGACACCAACCACCTCGTGTTGAAGGAAAGTCCCAACCTTGAGCAAAATACGTTTGCGGGACCCAGCTAATTTTAAACCTGTCGTTAATTCTTTTTAGAATAACGTCTGGGAAAATTAAATATTAAACTTCTGGAAGTGGCCATAGTATGGACGAAGTGCAAATAAAAGGATGGCGCAAAATGTAAGGAAGGTAGACTCTTCTACAGCCGTGAATTGAACCTCCATAGGAAGAGGCAGTCTATCTTGGATGCCGGATGCCGAGGACAAACAATCAGCCAGTGTCTTTTGAGAAATTCTTGTTCAGGGAACTGACAGTACAGTCATGTCCTCAGTCAAACTCTTCTACGTCACTTGACATCAATGGGTTTAGAAGGGCGTAACTCACTGCATTATGAATGCTGGATTAAATGGATCCAGGAAAGCAGTTTTTATATTTTATATTATTTGTTTGATTCCTGGAAAATCCCTGATGGCCCGTGGAGTGTACGCAAATATGTGCATTGCGTTTCTATCACAAAGCTCCACATTTTCCCCCAAGATCTGAGCAGGTCTGCAAAGCAGAACTGGATGTCAGCTGTCAGGAAGGCATGCTTGGAGGGGTAGAAGGTTACTGAGTGCGATGGTGCTCACATCGGAAGCAGCTTGTGGGATCAGAGTAGCTGGTAACAAAAGGAGTTTGTATTTAGCAGCCTGATTAACTCGGAGCTCTGACTTCTAAACATTTCCATGGAAACGCGGGAAGTTTTGGTTCACTGTAAGTTACTTCATTTACTTTCCGATTGTGCTCGATGTGGAAAGAGAATCCTAACTCATGGAAGGGGGGAAAGCAGGGTAGCAATCTGATTTTAACCTCTTGTGGCATTCAGAAAGCAGGGCATTGTTTTGCTCTGTCGGTCAGTTTCTGCTCCGTGTCTGCTAATGAAACGCTTCTAATGAGATTCCACAGGCATTATGATGCTGAGTTAAAGAAAGCCGGCCGTCTGACTAAAATCTTGTTAGAAAAGGAGATTACAACTCAAAATAGTTTGCTTTATTATTATCATTATCGTCATATTATTGTTATTTCTATATCTTACTAGTGACAAAGCCCGTTGTGGGAAAAATACAATGGGCTCTAGAAAGGGGAGGGCAGGCAGGCCAGCATTCCCTCCTCCTCCGTCCCTGATGCTGGCTGGATGAAGGCGGGGGGGGGGCGGGGCGGGCATGGCCACCTCCTCTACACCAGATCCCAGCCGAATGAAGGGGGAGTGAGCATTGCCACCAGCTCCACGCCAGATACCAGCTGGTTGAAGGGGGGCGGGCATTGCCACCTGCTCTGCTCCTGATCCTGGCCGGGTGAAGGTGGTGGGCAGACATTGCCACCTGCTCCACTCTTGATCCCAGCTGAGTGAAGGGGAGCAGGGCCGGCGTGCCTATTAAAGCCAGGTAGGTGGTGGCCGCAGGCGCGGGGTGCCGGAGGGAGCGCCGGAGGAGGTGCGGCAGGCGGGAGCGAGCGCCACAAAGCACCAGCCTCCTATCCCTCCCAATCCGCGTCGCTGCCACCGCCAGCACAAGCCTCCGGCCAGGCGCAGCCACCGCGGGTAGGCATCTGTGGCAGTGCAGGCAACCAAGTGGGAGAGCTCAGAGGCCGCCCGCCACAGCAATCGGGCTGGCGGCGGCGCGCACGCTCTCATGATGACGTCACGCGTGACGGCGAGCGTGGCAGACCCTTGTGCTGCCCCTGAAGGGGAGGCAACCATTTTCACCTGCTCTGCACCTGATCCCAGCCGAGTGAAGGGGGGGGATTACGTCCTGCTCTGCACCTGATCCAGGCCAGTTGAAGGGGAGCGGGCGTTGCCTCATGCTCTGCTCTTGATCCCGGCTGGGTGTGTGTGGGGGAATTTCTCCTGCTCCATGGCTGATCCCAGCTGGGAGAAGGGGGGTGGGCATTGCCACCTGCTCCACTGCTGATCCCAGCCATGTAAAGTGGGTGGGCATTGCTGCCTGCTCCATGCCTGTTCCTGGCTGGGTGAAGGGTGGGTGGGCATTGCCTCCTGCTCTGCTCCAGATCCCAGCCGGGTGAAAGGGGGGGCATTGCCACCTGTTCCATACTTGATCCTGGTGACATGAAGGGGGTGCAGACATTGCCACTTCTCTGCACCTGATCCTGGCTGGGTGAAGGTGGGGTGGGCATTGCCACTTTCTCTGCTTCTGATCTCACATGGTTGAAGAGGTGGCAGGCTTTGTACCTGATTCCTGCTCTGTGCCTGCTCTGCACCTAATTCCAGACAGGTGAATAGGGGCGGACATTTCCAACTGCTCCGCTCCTGATTCAAGCTTATTGAAGGGGGTGGGTGAGCATTGCCACCTGCTCTGCTCCTGATCCTGGCTGGGTGAAGGTGGGGGGCAGGCATTGCCACCTGCTCCATTCTTGATCACAGCTGAATGAAGGGGGGCAGACATTTCCTCCCATTCTGCTCCTGATCCCAGCTGGTAGAAGGAGGGCAGGCATTGCCATTTGCTCCACTTCTGATCCCAGCTGGGTGAAGGCGGAGGTGGGCATTGCTTCCTGCTCCACTGCTGATCTTGGCTGGGTGAAGAGGGAAGCAGGCATTACCACGTGCTTTTCTCCTGATCCAGCTGGATGAAGTGGGGGGGGGGGCGGGCATTGCCACCTGCTCTGTTCATGATCCCATGATATAAGAAAGGGCTATTATGATGCTGCTCACCAATATAACTAGCACTAGGAAAAATGAGCAGACCAAAATTAGGACACTTTATATATTCAACTCATAAATCTTATGCAAATTCCACAATAAACAAAATGTACATGAATAGTTCTCATACTCAAATAGTTCTCATACTCAAATAAACTCTCGAATGATTATCAAGTGTTTCATCTGACTTCAAATGAAACACTTGATAATCATTAGAAAGTTTATTTGAGTATGAGAACTATTCATGTACATTTTGTTTATTGTGGAATTTGCATAAGATTTATGAGTTGAATATATAAAGTGTCCTAATTTTGGTCTGCTGTTCATGATCGCAGCTGGGTGAAGATGGGTATCGGGCATTGCCACTTGCTCCACTCCTCATCCAAGCTAGGTGAAGGTGGGGGGCAGGCATTCCTTCCTGCTCCATGCCTGATCCCAGCCTGGGCTTCCCGCCGCAGCACTCTCTCTGGAGATCTGGCTGCCTCATCTGGGCTTCTCTCCATAGCAGTGCCCTGTGGAGGTGCACCAGGGTAGGAAGTGAGTTGTCTTGAATACGCTTAGCCTTTTATATAGTAGGATGCTCTTACACATCATGTAGAATACGATTGCAATGCAGGGCCTTCTCTATTGTGGCACCCACATTATGCAGCACCCTCTCCATAACTCTCTGCTTGGTGCTAAACCTGATTTTTTTAGGTGTGAAATAAATTTGTCCAGGTGTTACCAGAAAGTTAACTTCTCTTCTTGCTTTCCCTCTGTGGATCATCTCCTTCCTCTGCTTAGTGATGGTACATCCTCGGACTTAATTATTTAATTGTTGCAATTTTATTTGCTGCTATTGCAATAATATATTTTAATATATGTAATGGGTTTTATTTCTCCTGCTACTTGATTTTTGTAAAAAAAGTGTGCTTTTAAGTATAATTTATCATTGCTTGCATTGATGAGCATTGGTTGCATTGCATTTTAATTTATTGTTGCTTTCATTGGTTGCATTGCATTTTAATTTATCGTTGTTTGCATTGGTTTGAAAATTTGTTAGTGGCTGTATGTTTCACTGAGCAATTCCAACCAAGTTCCAGTGAGTCCCATGGGAATTATTCCCAGGTATGTATGAATACATGAAGGGGCTCTCTAGGGATTCAGGCAGAGGTCTTTCATATCACCTGCTGGCTGGTCCTTTTAACTGGAGATGCGGGATTGAACCCGATACCTTCTGCATGCCAAGTAGATGCTCTACCACTGAGCCATGTGTACAGAACTGCAGTTTTAACGTGATAAACTATTTCTTCATTTATAGTGTCAGATTAGGTTCTTTGAGACCCAGGTTTGAATTCGCACTCTGCCGTGGAAGCTTGTTGGGTAACCTGGGGTTAATCACACTGTCTCAACCAAACTGGATCACCGATAGGGTTGCCAGCACCAGGTTGGGAAACTCCTGGAGATTTTGAGGGTGGAGCCAGGAGAGGGTTGGGTTTGGGGAGGGGAGGGACCTCCGTGAGATATAATGCCATTGAGTCCATCCTCCAAAGCAGGCTTTTTCTCCAGGGGAACTGGTCTATGTAGCCTGGAGATCAGTTGTACTCCTGGCAGATCTGCAGTCACCACCTGGAGGTTGGCAACCCTGCTCACATCCCTACTCACAGGGTCACTGTTGTGAGGATAACATGGAGGAGAAGAGATGATCTAAGCTGCTTTGGGTAAAATGAAGTAAATAACTTAAATGATCATATTGTTCCTTGTGGGTGACGGTGAGCCACTCTCAGCCTAACCTACCTCATAGGGTGGTTGTGTGGATAAAAGGAAGGAAAGAAGAGAGAATAATAGTGTAAGACACTTTGGGAAGAAAAGTAGGGAATAAATGTCTCAATTAAAAAATAGTCACGGATAGAAAATGCAGTTCAGCAACTGAATCGAAAAGGAAGGAAAAAAACTACTTGGGACTCACTTGAGATTGGGAGTCAGGAAGATATCAGACTCACAGAGTAGGAAATCATTATTCTTTGGAAAGGTCCGATTCGTCTTTCTCACCCCAGTACCAGAAGCCTTCTTAGAAAGTGGTAACAACAGGTGGTCATGTCTCCAGTTTTAAATTCTCTCCTGCGGAGGAGGACAGCCGCTTACTGCAGGCAGCTGGGACCCATTTGTTCAGAGCTTTATCAGTCAGACATTCAGCTGTGCGAATGTCTGGAGCATCAGCCACCGGTGGCCATTTAAAGTCTTCAAACAAATTGCAGGCTAAAATACCCCCCTGAGCCACAGGCCTCTTTAGAACTTGTCTTGACACGTTGGTTGTAGCTTGCCACTAAACCTGCAAACACGAGTAACCTTCCGTAATGCTCCTAAATCCCTCTGGTGAAGAATTGTCAATTTTTATTCTGGCTCAGATTCTTGTGCCTTTAAACCACAGAAAATCAACAAGGCGCTTGCAGAGAGGTGGAAAGCTGTATCTGCTGGAATTTATCCAGTCACAGCTCACGAGGCATCGAGAGCCAAAGCTCTCCTTTCTGCTTCATAGTTCTTGCTCGGTTTGTGCTTGCGTTCCTCCCTTCCTCCCGGATGATAACAGATACAGTTGCCTGGGTTTTTTAGAGAGGAAGTATTTTTAAAAAATACATTTGTGTGGAAATAATGGTGGAGTGATGGTTTGGATGCAAGAAAGGCATAGCCCTCCTATACTTTTGAAAGCTTTGCTAAAAAAACCAGTTTGGGAAGGTGAGGTATTTTTCTGTGTGAAACCAGGAGGCCTATTCAGATATTACATATGGGGGGAATCTTACTGTGATTTCTTGGTAACATGCATTACCTGCGATACTCGTGATACCTGCTATTGTTTTAATAGTGAAATGCATGCCTTTTCAAGCGTTGGAACGTGCAAACAGAATAATGCTGCATTTTTCAGCACACAGATTCGCCCGTACTCAAGTGGCTATGCACTTTCCCCTAGTCTGGCAAAATGGGGACCAGAAACATCATGGGCCGTGCGCACTCTTGATATGCAAGATTGGATTTCTCTCACACATAATGTCTGAAAAGGTCTAAGAGGCCCGAGAACAGCCAGCAAGTTGGAGAAGAGTATATATAGCAGTAACGTAGGCCAATGCAGGCCTCTTACTGCACAGCTGGGGGAGGGGGGGTCTGTTTTACACAGCTGGACTCAGAGATGAGACCTGAGAGCTGCAGCATCTCTCAGAGCAGAACCACAAGTGACAAAAGGCACAGATTGGACACTTGTCTGCTTCCCTCAAGTTTTGATGGGAAATGTAGGCATCCTGGTCTTGCAGCTTCGCTCTCTGACTGCTGTCCAATGGACTTTTCAACTGTCACTTGTCCAACATTCCACCAAGTTGCCTACATTTCCCATCAAAACTTGAGGGAAGCAGACAAGTGTCCAATCTGTGCCTTTTGTCACTTGTGGTTCTGCTCTCAGGCTCACTAATCCTTGTCCTCTCTCAAGCAGAGTTACAGTCCTTCGTCCTGTAGTAACTTGCCTGAAGACCCTCTTCTGTTAACCGTACAGGAGCCAGAATTCTTTTGCCAATTGTTTATATACAAGCGGGGATCTGCAAGTTCTTGTGGGTGGAGGGACTTAATTTCCCCCTTTCCACTATTTCTCCCCCCCACCACCAGTCATAGCTCCCATATCTTAGAACAAGAACAACAACAACAACATTTAATTTACATACCACCCTTCAGGACAACTTAAAACTAGATATGGGCACGAACCACAAAAAACCCAACCATGTGGTTCATGGGTTTCCACAAACTAGGAACTCCTATGAACTGGGGCAAGTTCCTGAACCAGTTTGTGGTTTGTGGTTCATGGGGTTTAAATACCCCTTTCTGGCTGCTTAGCAGCAGGGAAGGGGGCATTTAATCATTTAAAGGGCCCTTTCCTGCTGCTTGCAAGTGGCAGGTCCCTTTAAATTATCAGCTGCCAGGCAGGGGCCCCCAGCCCCCCAGCCCCAGCCCCAGCCCCACACTTACCTTGTCTTCTCCGCGGCCACGGCCTCTTCCCCCTCCTCCTGCAAGGGGTGGGAAGGCCATTTTCAGCCTCCTCCGCCACTGCGTGGGCCTGCAGAGCTGCGGAGGAGGCCAAAAATGGCCTTCCAGCCCCTCAAATGGCCGACACAGCAGCCATTTGCAGGGCAGGAAGGCTGTTTTCAGCCTTTGCCACCCTGCAACAGGGTTTGGGGCTGGGGTTTGTGGGACTTGGGTGTTTAAAGGGCCCTGCTGCCTGCAAGCCGCATGTCCCTTTAACCTATCAGCTGGCAGGCGGCAAGGGGGGGATCCCCAAGGAAATGGCCATTTAAACTGCCCTTTAATACGAACCAAATGAACCAGTAGACCAGTTCATGGAAGTTCGTAGAAATGAGCTTCCACAAACCACTGGTTCATGGGTGTTTTTGGTTCGTATTCAGGTTCGTGCCCATCTCTACTTAAAACACATTCAGAGTTGTTTGACCCAGCTGGCTTCAAGCGGAGGAGTGGGGAATCAAACCTGGCTCTCCAGATTAGAGTCCTGCCACTCTTAACCACTACACCAAACTGGCTCCTCATCTGTCTTTGCCTCCTTCTCTGCCTCTTGCCCACCCCCAATCCTCCTTTTCTCTACCTCCCTTCAGCTTCCCTTTCTTCCTCTGTGGCAGCCTTTATCTAGAAAAACTATGGCCCAGTTGTGTGTAGGAGCACCACGCTTTCCTCTGTATCCCCTCTCCATTTCCTCTTTCCATCCTCCTGGCACCCATACCCTTTCCCATTTTGCTGTTTCCTTCTCTCCTTACCACCTGCTCATCTTTTATCTATGCCCCATATTCAGCTATATTTATTATTTATTCATTTATATCCTTCCTTTCACCACAATGAGGGCCCAAAGAGCTGACATAGTTCTTCTCACCTCCTGATAGATGATACCCACCTTGATGGACCAATGGTCTGATTCAGTATAAATAATATGCTTGTAATGCAAAATAGCACAATGATATATTTGCAAATTTGTAAAAACATTATACTATAGTAAGATACGTACAATGAGAAATTAACAAGCTACAAAGACATACAACAACAAAATTACTGCAATAAACCATACATTGAAAAATTGACAAGCTACACAGGACATGTCCTTAACATACCTTATTATAGTATGATGTTTTTATAAATGTGTAAATATATCATTGTGCTGTTTTGCATTACAAGCAAATTTCTTTCTGGCCTCTGGTATTCAGTACCTTCTTTTTTCTGTCCATTAAAGGTTCTTACCCTTTTTGTCTATCTGATTCAGTATAAGGCAGCTTCATATCTGTTCAAAGAGGAAATATTGTACTTACAATAAGGGCTATATTGAAACCTAAAGCCTTTCTATAATACCCTCACACCCCATGGTCTTAACACGAACATTGATTTTTCTAGCTTTTTATGAACAGTATAACATGTTTGGCCCTGACCAGGATAGCCCAGGTGTGCCTGATCTCGTCAGATTTCAGAAGCTAAACAGGGTTGGCCTTGGTTAGTAATTGGATGGGAGACCTCCAACTCAGGGCCAAACTACAAGTGATGAATGACACTTGAATGGCAAGTGGATTGAGTGGAGGGCAAGTGAACAGGGAGAAATACACTTGCCGTTCAAGTGTCATTCGTCACTTGTAGCTTGGCCCAAAGATGAGGCTTGCAGAGCCAGTCAATGGCAAACCACCTCTGTTAGACTCTTGCCATGAAAACCCCATCAGGGGTCACCGTAAGTCAACTATGACTTGAGGGCACTCTCCACCACCACATAACATGTTTGGCATAGCGCACTGAATTGAGAGGCATATAAAGAACTGAGTCTCAATCGTTTTGTACGAATTTTCTACTCCAGCTGCTTTAATAGTTTTGTTTCTTTAAGAAGCCAGTCCGCAGTGTTTACCAGCTGCCGTGCATTTGTGGCTTAGGTGTAAGAGGACTCACTATCTTAATGAACTACTTTAACTTCTTTAACAGAAGGAACAGTCACATTTTTTACCAAACTAATGGAAGGCTCCTGAAAGAGTAAAGCATGCAGTGATTTTTGTGAGTATACGGCCCGCTATGTTTGGGTTCTTGTTTGCAGGCAGTTAGTATGTTTAAATGATTATTTGTTCTGTGATTAGTGTAGCTTTGGAAAACCTCCCAGGCGATTTTGTGTTTTGATATAATTGAAACAAAGCTTTCCAGCTAACCCACCTGAAAGTTTACAAGCCTAGAGGTAATATCTAAAGACAGTCCTGCATAGTTTTGCTTATTTATATCTTTTGTAGTTTTGGACTGCAATGCTTTTTTATATTTTACAGTTTTTATGGCTTCAGTAAGATTTGCGGGCACATTGGTGCCTATAGGCAGCATATAAGTGTTTTAATAAATATCTACCAGGTCCTTTGGCTGTGTATCATATGGGCCTTTAAGAGATGATTGTGGTGTGGTTACCAATAACATCTTTTTCTCTGTGCCCCTTACTTCCCCCCCTGGAATAAATATTATGTCCTTGGCATCCTTCCTGCATCCCAGCGATTGCCAGTGGGGCAGATCAATAAGCAGCCTGTTCTCTGGATCTCTGGCTCATTTTAAAAGAGAACCGAAGTTTGGTGATGCCCAGTTTCTAATCTCAGGGAGGGAACAAATCAGCCAGATATCTCTGTTGCAATTATGAGAAGAATGATGGATCCTTCTTTGAAGTTGTGAGTTTGATTTTGTTAATTGCATGTTCAATGGCGGTGTTTAAATTAAGCTCATTATAGGTAGGAGGGTTTTTTTTTTTACTGAGATGCCTCTATTGAGTTAAGAAATGGCTCATTCTGTTCCAAACAGCTGCTAATTAATCCATCATTAGCTGGCCTGAAAATGTGAAGCTCCGTTTGCTTAAGCGACAGCTAATGTGAACTTCACCCATTGGGGCACCAGGTTAAATGCCAGTTTAATGAGCATATGTTAGTTATCACCACTGCGACTGAAAACACCATCCGTGCGTTGGCAAAGATAAAAGCGCTTTTGTCCTAAAATGCCAAAATTGCATTCCTAATCGGCACTCCCAATCCTATTAACTTAGCTTGGCTGTTGTGGTGGGAGGGTTGGGAGGGGGGAAGATAAGGAGAGGAAGTAATCAGCTCAATTAAGTCAGGTAAGAGCAGCAGTACAGCCTTAACTATTAAGGAGTGAATTCATTGTTGTGAATCAATCTTTGCAGCTGAACAAAGGCCGTGTCTCCACTTGCATCAAGTGGCCACAGCCCACGGGAACAGGTGCAAGACTGTAGCTGTCCCCCAAAGCATTTCTGGCCCCATTGTATGTTCTGAAGGCTTTAATTAGGTTGCAACCCAGAGCTTTCCCTATGGACTAGAGCGCTTTGCTTGCTGCTGAAGTGTTGGTGTGATGGTCAGTGTGTTGGACTAGGGCTGCTAGCTCCTGATTGGGAAATTCCTGGAGATTTGGGGGGTGGAGCCTGAAGAGGGTGGGGTTTGGGGAAGGGAGGTGCTTCAGCTGGCTATAATGCCAGAGAGTCCACCTTCCAAGGCAGCCATTTTCTCCAGGGGAATTGATCTCTGTCACCTGGAAATCAGTTATAATTCTGGGGGATCTCCAGCCACCACCTGGAGGCTTAACATGGTCAAGTCTAAATGACCCACAAAATTGAAGGACACCTTGTAGCTGAAAGAAAACATGCTTCCTCTAACAATTTATCAAAAATATTACTATTTATCTAACCAGCAAGGTGTTCAAGCAGTCGTATTATAACAAGTATGGTAGTGTTCTAAAGTCACTAGTGAAGAGTCAATAACAATACGATTTGAGCATCAAAGAATTATATCCCATAAGAAACAGCTTAGATATAATCGTAGAATCATAGGGTTGGAAGGGACCTCCAGGGTCATCTAGTCCAACCCTGTGCACAATGCAGGAAATTCACAAATACCTCCCCCACACCCAGTGACCCCCTGGTCCATTTCCACTCCATACTCCGATTCCACTCCACTCCGATTTCAAAGCGGAAGCAGGTAGCTTGGCTTCCGTTTCTTCAGCGTCTTTTCTGAGAACAGAATCTCCCACACTTTCCTGTACCAGCTAAAAGATGCTGAAAAAATGGAAGCCAAGCTGCCTGCTTCTGCTTTGAGATCAGAGACATATAGAGTGAGTGAAAAAAAAAAGCCAGAGTTCAGTGAGTGGGCCATCTCTTTAACAGCATGTGGAAATGGTCTTGGTGACAGGGTTTGTAAATATACATTTAAGAATATATGACTATTTTGAAACAGCCAAGCTTATGAACCTATTCTGAAACCGATACACTTATCAATACTCTGCAACCAACTCGCGTGAGAAAACGTGATATTTCGCGTTTTCCCCGTCGCGATCCGGAACATGGCGGCATGAAGCACCTTCCGGTTATTCATCTGGAATTGGCCCAGGTAAGAAAGTAAAGTGGAGAACTCATGACACTGTATGTGTATGGAAAAAGGAGAATTGGTTGTGACTAGGGCCCTCCTCCTGAGGTAAAAGTTTATGGTAATGTAGGGAGGACCTGGAATAAAGATCCAAGGTTGGTTAAAACAAAATTGCTACAGTCAGTAATACAGGGATAATAATACTTACTCTACTTAATTGTAACACTTGAAAGAGGTATACAAACAGGTTTGTCAACCTCCAGGTGGGGCCTGGGTACCTCCCAGAATTACAACTGATCTCCAAACAACAGAGATCAGTTCCTCTGGGAAAAAAAGTTGCTTTGAAGGGTGGATTCTATGGCATTATACCCTCCCCTCTGCAATCCATATTTTCCTCAGCCTCTCTCTAGCTAGGGTTGGAGTTTGTTTTGTCAATAGAAAAAATATTAAATCTCTCCAGTGCAAAATTTCCAAAATGACTACATTAGGGGGAGGAAAGTGAGAGTGAGCCCTACCCCCAAGCCAATCTTCCTGCCTGGGACACAGTGCCATTTGACTTCTCCTCTCCCTGAACTGTCTGTTGCAGTGGACATTCAGTCTAATAATTAAGGAACAGTTGCAGAAGTTATCTAAGAGTGTTTAGCTGGTTTTATGTTTTGCTCTTCTCTTCTTGACTGCTTTTCCTTTCGTGCCATGAAGGCAGTGATCTTGAATTGTGAACCACTTTGAATGCAATGATAGACTGGCAGGATATAAATGTATCCAATAAATAAATAAGCAAAATGAATGGGCAGGTTAATTACTTGATAGCTGACAGCTCTACTCATCCAGTACATTTTTATCCCATCCTATCTTTTCTCCAGAGACCTCAGAACAGCATATGTAATTCTCACTTCCTCATTTTATCTATTATATCCTCAATTTTATCTCCTGGATCCTTGTCCAACATTCTAACATTATGCTCACTGGCCGTATGCAAGCCGAGCTGATGCACGAACAAGGCCAGAGTATCTACATTTTTGATTAAAACAATGAAATATTCGCAGCCACATTATGAAAAATGAAGACTAGGTCAATTCATTGTTACAAGAAAAAAACCTGTTTCTTATTATAAATGTGTAAGGGCAATATTAAGCCAAGATCATAACTTGTTTCAATTTCTTGTGCCAATGGAGGAGAGGGGCAAAGTTAGATACAAAGGAACTTTTTAATATATTCCCTTTTCTTAGTGTTATATATGATTGAGTTTGTGCCCATACTAATGGTGGTGAAGAGTGCCATCAGGTCAAAGCTGACTTATGGTGACCCCTAGTGGGGTTTTCAAGGCAAGAGACTAACAGAAGTGGTTTGCCATTGCCTGCCTCTGCAACCCGGGTCTTCATTGGAGGTCTCCCATCCAATTACTAACCAAGGCTGACCCTGCTTAGCTTCTGAGATTTAATATCAGGTGGTAAAATCATTCATCAATAGGTAACTTCCCAGTCTCCCATGTATAGCAACAATCCACTTTGCTGTTATGATTAGGGAGATTTAAGACAAAAGAGGTCTTCCGGGAGTTTATCTCGTCTACACCCTTCCGCTCTTCCCTCACTCACCTTCCTAATCACAGCTATTCAGGGATCGGATAGCCCTTCTCGTCTAGTGATTGCGGATCATCAATCACTATTTTTACCTATAGTTTCTCCCAGATAGGCTCAATCAAGCCTTTCCCAATGTATTGTCTCACCACCGGAAACAGCCATTAAGCAATTGTTTTGGGGGAAGATATCGCAATCCTCCCTTGGGGTACGTTACACAGTATAATTGGGTTGCCTTCAGCCATAGTTGTGTGTGTGTTCCTTGGATCCACATGCAAACCTTCAGATGCTTGTCTGAACCTCCTCCTCCTCCTTGCCACAAAGCGCTGGCCCTTCAAGCTGCTACCCTCTACAGTCATCCTCTATCACTCTTAGACTGGTAAATATAGCCCTACCCTTAATCATAGAATCATAGAGCTGGAAGGGGCCATACAGACCATCTAGTCCAACCCCCTGCCCAGTGCAGGATCAACTTAAAGCATCTCTGACAAATATTCATCCATTAATCTCTCTTATTCACTTATTTCCTAGTTAGCCTTGTGTGTGTGTGTGTGTGGGGTGTGTATTTTGTGTACAACTGCTCTTTTACTGCTCGTTTAATAAAACTATTCCTGTTGAACACCCGCCTGTTTATTAAAGCATCCTCTAAGGGAACGATCCTGGTATACATTGGTGGAGATTCTGCTAGTTACCCCATCTTGCTGCATCTCCTTGTATACTAATTCCCCCAGCTCACAAGGAGACCCCCCCCTATTTGGGTAACAGTGGTGATTCCTCCATGAGTCAACAGAACAAGAAAATAAAAATGGTCACATCGAGTAATTTGGAAGGTTTCTGCAAATTCCCAGCAACAAATAACCAGGTGTAAATTGCAGGTTATTTTTTACTTGGGCCACGTTTATTTATTTTATTTATGATATTTATAGCTCACCTTTTTCACTGGGACTCAAGGTGGATTACACAGAATCAGAGTAAGTAGATATAAACAACAAGGAAGGGCCTCCGGTAGTCTGTACAATAGAATTTGACTTGTAGGAAACTGGGACTAACCAGGGAATCTAGAAACAGTAGTGAAGCAAAAAAATAAACACAAACCCAACATATTACACGATAAAAAATTACATGGCCAAAACCTGCCCTCAGCACTACAGTACAAGCTACACTTAATGGTACTGTCCTTTATCCCAAATGTCGTTCTGAATCATTTTGTTACATGTAGCCCTATTTTCTGTGCAAAACCCCCTCTTGAATTGATTTTTTAAAAATAAATCAAGTGTACTTTAATGAAACAAAATGTCTCTTGGGGCCTTTCTTACCATGCATAATGGATGTTTGTTGTGCTTTGACAGTGAAAGAGGACAAAAAGTCTGTACTGACGTTTCTCTTGCCCACTAGTGGATCTGTTTTTTCCCCCTGAAGTGCAACCTTCCAATGAATGTACCGTGTGGCGGAAGGATCATGGACTCTAAGTAATGTATTGTAGACAAAACATTGATAATGTTCAACTGGGCAGAACTGACACCTTGTCGGTGTATTTTTAACGGAGAGTTCTGACAGCTTGTAGCTCAGATTGCATTTATTATGGGGAAAAAACATGATTTATAAG
Source organism: Eublepharis macularius (assembly GCF_028583425.1). NCBI lineage: Eukaryota > Metazoa > Chordata > Lepidosauria > Squamata > Eublepharidae > Eublepharis > Eublepharis macularius. The sequence goes on from NC_072792.1 coordinate 173,841,124, forward strand.
TAGTCTTGTACTCAAGCATGAAAGGATTATTTGAGGGCCGGAGAGCTGACAAAATGATAAAACAGCCGCAGCGATCATGGTTTAAATAATGAATGAAACTGTAGTTTTAGCATTACAACTTGCTTTCTTGTTTTGAGCACCTGTTAAGAAGAGCACTGCTGGACCAAAAATACTCCAATATTCTGTTTCTGACTGGGGCCAGCTAGACGCTTTTGTGAAATGTGCAAGTAGACCACAATGAAAACTGTTGAGCCTGCCCAGAGTCTGTGGCTCAGCCCCTGGACTTGCCAGAAGGGGACAGGAAACAGCCAGGAGGCAGCTGCCCAGCCGCCCCAACAGACCCCCAGGGCCAGAACCTGCCAGCACCCAAGGGAGAGAAAGAAGCACCCAAGCCCCAGAGGGTCAGAAGGAGCAGATGGAAGCCAGCCAGCCCCACTCTCCAGTGGGAGGCTAAGAGCCCTGACAAGAGAAGTAAGGATAGCCAGGAGGGGGCCAGGGCAGAGGGAGAAGGCACATAAAATAGGGACAGCCAGCCAGACAGCTACCTTACCGGCAGGACAGCAGAAGCAGCACAAGGCCAAGCGCCAAGCTGCAAACAGGGAGGAAGGGAGTAATAGAGACCAGCTGAGGCTGCTGGAAGCTCAGAGCCAAGGAGGCTTGGCAGTCAGCCAAGAGAGCACAGCTGTAGCTGTCCAATGCAGCCAAACTAGCTACCCCAGGTGCAATGGCTTGAGGCAGCCTAGGCCAATGCTAGGAGACAAAAGAGGGGTGTGGCCTGGCAGGTGGAGCCTGGAATGAGGGACAGGATATAAGGGAAGTCCACACACACGGTGGGTTGTGTTGGGTTGTGTAGGAGTGTGATGGCGTGGAGGAGAGAGAAAGAAAGAATGAAAGAACAGCAGAGAGGAGGAGCAGGAGCAGGAGCAGGAGCAGGAGCAGGAGCAGGAGCAGGAGCAGGAGCAGGAGCAGGAGCAGGAGCAGGAGCAGGAGCAGGAGCAGGAGCAGGAGCGCTGGCTGGCTGGCTGGCTGGGGACAGCACCATGGAAGGCAGCTGGGACAATGTCAAGTTGAGGGGACCTGTGAGTGGACTGAGAGGGTGTGAGGGTGGGATCCCAGAGCGGGATCCTGCAAATTCCCTGAAGGTCCTTTAAGGTGGAAGTCAGGCAGGCTGGCGTCTCACAAGGCAGTGCCTAGGGCAGAACCTGACAGAGCCCTCCCTATCCAATCCCTTACACTCAGAAAATCACACACACCCAGTAAGACCGTTGAGCCCTCCCCCATTTTGTTTGTACCCCACATTTGGTATTTAAAGATAGACTGCCTCTGAGTGCAGAGGCTTGATTTAGCTATCATAATTAATTGCTGCTTACGGACACCACCCTCCATGAATTTAAGTCATATGAGCTCTACAGCAATTTGGAAACATCTGGACAAGTCCGCAACTATCTCCAAATATGAACATCTGGCTCATGGGTCTGTTCCACTAGTGGTGGTGTGGTATCCTTTTAAGGATGCTTGCTTCTTGTATCAGGGAAAGGTCCCTACAACTAGAGGAAAGCACATCTGCTAGCAGAAGGAATACTCAAGAATCCAATCCCTTATGTCCAGAAAATCACACACATACACACCTTTGCAAGACTATGACCAAGTTTCATGTGTTGACCCAAGTTTGGTTTAATTTTTTATCTGGCATTCTATTGGGCATTCTTTGTGATGTGATGGTTTGTAACATGATCTTTCCCTTAAATATGGAGAGATGCAACTGGAATCTGCACAAGAAATGGTTCTGTATCTTTAATTTGGACTGTCATTTAATCTGTTGTTAGGGGACAGGTGAGTCTCCCTGAAAAGAGAATTACAGAGTTTTGGTGCCACTACTAAGAAGGCTCTTTCCTGGGTTGCTACCCACCTAATTGTTCGGGGAAAGTTTTATTACCTCTCTTTGGCAATTAGAAGGTCCCCCTGCTCTCCTTGTCTGAATAATAAATCAAGGTTTCAAACCTGGTGATCTTAGAAACAGAAAAGGTTTATTATGAGAGGTTCTCAAATAAGCCTGATGCACATGCTATTATAGCAGGGTGCATGCCAACAAACAAGTGGCACCTACATTTATACCATCAGACAGGCATGATGACGGTGAACAACAAATGCTTACAGTACAGAGGATTGTTACAAGAATATATAAACATTCAAGTGAATGTCTCATGATGTTCGGAACATGATAGATTGACAGGTCGAGATTGTTTCCTTTCAGGTCATGTAACATAAACTATCAGAAAGACTCAGTGGTTATCTCTACATTGCTAAGGAAGAATGTACCCAAGGCTGAGAAAAAGGCAGGAAGGAAAGATATATATATATATAACATTCATTTGTTCTCAGAGTGCAAACTGAGTGTACACAGCAAGGCCTTTGTGTAATTATTAGAGGTGTGCATGAACAGCAATACGAACAAAAAAATGCCAAGAACAGCCCAATCTTCTGTTTGTGAGCAAGCTGTTTGTAAGGCCTGTTTCCCAGTGAACATGTGTTCGTTCCAAGCCCTCTTTGTGGCATTCATCAGCCGTTCGTAAAGCCAGACAGTTGGGCGCCTTTCAATCAATTCCCCTGGCAACATAGGCATGGACTGTCTGAATTCTGTCTGAACTCCTTCTGGCTTTCCTTCTGGCTTGTAACCTCTCAAAGTAGCTTCCAGCAGACAGTCCAGTTTTTGCCACTGTGAAAAGAAAATGACAGGAAAGGGAGGGACCCATGGATCATGCCTTTCTCGGGGTGCAATCTCTCTGAAACTTGGAGGGGGGGTCTTCAGAGAACAGTGAAGACTATGTCCCCTGCAAATTTGGTGGGTATTGGACATTGGGAAGGTCAGTTTGTAACCCCTCAAAGTAGCTTCCAGCAGACAGTCCAGTTTTTGCCACTGGTGAAGAGAAAATGACATGAAAGGGGGACACCTATGGATCATGCCTTTCCCTGGCTCAAATTCAGCTAAGTCCCAAGGGGGCTGTTCTGGCTCCCATGAACCTCCAACTACGAACATGTTCGTGAACATGTCATATCCCGATGTTCGCGAATCCTGTTCGTGGATGGAAGCGAACAACGAACATCTTTTTTTTTTTTTTTTGAAAAATTTTTATTGGGTTAGAATCCATTATTTCCACATTTACATTCAATTTTCCCCAATTTTTTCATCTCTAACCCCCTCTCTTTCCCCCCCCTTTTTGTTGACTTCCAACAGCTTTCCAACCCTTTGTCCCCTTTCCCTTACTTTTATTAGCTTCCTCTATCTAAAACAAATATATATTCTCCATTATTCTAAGCAGTACATCCTTAACTATTTTTAACATTATATGCCCAAACTGTAAGCCTTTGTTTCCATCTTAGATAAACAATTTATCCCAATTTTTCAATTTCAGGTATTTCTATATATCATAAACCATATAGATCATACATTCGTTTATATCAAACAATTTGACTTATTCTCTATATATATTACTCATTCTATCTTTTTATAATAGTTCTATATATCTCTCCTCACGTAGTCAATCAATTTGACCCATCTATATCTTCAGACATTCAGTTTGGTACAAAACTTGTCAGAAAAAAAAGAAAATATTGTTAGTTAATCGCTCCTTATATTTAGTCCTTATAATTAATTATTTTCTCTATGTTCTGTTTGTTAACCTATATATATCTATATATATGTCAATCTATTAATCTGACTGCTTATTAATTCACATTTATCTCTTCTCCCCCCGGTAAAGTCTCCCCCCTCTACTTCAATACTTCAGTAGTTCTCAAACTGCCACAGTTTTCCTCCCACCTCCCATTTCTTCTCCAGGTATTGTTTCAGCTTCTCCCAGTCTGTGTTGAACTGCCCTGAGTCCAGATCTCTCAATTTTCTTGTCATCTTGTCCATTTCAGCCATATACAGCAATTTGTAAGTCCAATCTTCAATAGTTGGCACTTCTTGTACTTTCCATTTTTGCGCATACAAAAGTCTAGCTGCTGCTATCATATAAAATATCAACGTCCTGTGTTGGGCTGGAATTCCCTCCATTCCCAAGTTCAGTAGCAGGAGTTCTGGGTTCTTATTAATTTGAAATTGTAAAATTTCACTCATTTCTCTTATTATTTCCCCCCAGTACTGCCTGGCTACCTCACACGACCACCACATATGATAGAGGGAGCCCTCATGCTTCTTACATTTCCAGCATTTATTAGAAGTATTCAAATTCCCTAGCGCAATCTTCTTTGGTGTCATGTACCAACGATAGATCATTTTATGAATGTTCTCTTTGATATTAATACATGTCGTTGTCTTCATTGTAGTTTTCCACAAGTATTCCCATGCCTCCATTGTTATTTCTTTATTAAAGTTTATAGCCCATTTCACCATTTGTGTTTTAACTATCTCATCCTCGGTATACCACTTCAACAGTACTTGGTATACCTTGGATATTCTTTTCTTATCTTCTTTAAGAAGGGTCTGCTCTAGTTCCGAATTCTCTATTCGTATACCTCCCTTTACAGAGTCCGAATTATATAAGTCTCTGATCTGTCTATACTGGAACCAATCGTAGTTAGGTGATAGTTCCTCTTGTGTCTTTATTCTAAGTTTGGATGCTTCAGTTTTAGTTATTTCTTTATACGTTAAACATTGTTGTTCATTATCAACAGCTCTCGGGTCTATCACCTCATATGGAACCACCCACAAAGGGGTTCCTTCTTGTAGATAAATTCTGTACTTCTTCCAGATTATGTATAGACTTCTCCGAACAAAGTGATGCAGGAACATCGAGTTGACCTTTACTTTGTCATGCCATAAATATGCGTGCCATCCAAATATTTTTTTATATCCCTCTAGGGCTAATAGTTTCTTGTTCTTTAATGTCATCCATTCTTTCAACCAAACTAGGCAGATTGCATCATGATAAAGTCTCAGATTGGGCAGTTGCATTCCGCCTCTTTCCTTTGCATCTTGTAAAACTTTCACTTTCACTCGAGGCTTCTTGCCTGCCCAAACAAAATCTGATATTTTCCTCTGCCATTTTTCAAATTGTTTGGAGTCTCTGATGATTGGTATTGTCTGTAGCAAAAACATTACTCTTGGTAACACATTCATCTTAACTGCTGCAATCCTACCCAACCATGACAAATTCAATCTATTCCATTTAATCAAGTCTCTCTCTATCTGAGTCCATAGTTTTTCATAATTGTTTTTGAATAGATCTATGTTCTTTGCAGTTAATTCGACTCCCAAATATTTCACTTTACTTGTTACTTCACAATCCGTTGTTTCCATTAACAATTGTTGTTTCTGCTTAGTCATATTTTTGCATAATATCTTTGACTTCTTTTTGTTAATGAAGAAACCTGCCAAGTCTCCAAACTCCTTGATCTTATCTATCACTCTTGGCATGTTCTCCAATGGGTCCTCTACAATTAACATTATGTCATCCGCAAATGCTCTGACCTTGTATGAATAGTCCTTTATTTTTATTCCACGAATTTCATCATCTTGACGTATTTGTATCATCAGAATCTCCAATACTAAAATGAACAACAATGGAGATAACGGGCAACCTTGTCTTGTTCCTTTACTTATCGTCAATTTCTTGGTCAATTCATCATTCACCACAATTGCTGCAGTCTGGTCTCTATAAATTTCCTTAATTGCTCTGATGAATCTTTCTCCCAATTGTAGCTTTTCCATAGTGGCAAACATAAAGTCCCAGTTTAAATTGTCAAACGCTTTTTCAGCGTCAACAAAGAAGAAACCAACCTCTTTGTCACAACGCTTGTCATAATATTCAATAGCATTGATCACTGTCCTTAAGTTGTCTCTTATTTGTCTGTCTGGCAAAAAGCCTGCTTGTTCCTCCTCTATGACTTCCGAGAGCCACCCCTTCAATCTCTCCGCCAATATCTTCGCAAAAATTTTGTAGTCATTGTTGAGTAGCGATATAGGTCTATAATTTTTCACATTAGTCAGGTCTTGGCCCTCTTTTGGGATCAATGATATATTCGCTTCACTCCAAGTTTCTGGAATCCTTTGATCCCTTAAAACCCCATTCATCACCTCTTTTAGGAATGGTGCCAGTTCATTAGCCATTGTCTTATAGAATTTAGCCGTAAGTCCATCTGGCCCTGGCGCCTTTCCTAGATTTGCAGATTGTATTGCCTTACTTATTTCCTCGTCAGTTACTTCACTATTCAACTTATTTCTCCAAGCTTCCGAGATTTCTGGAAGTTTGGTTTTCTCCAAATATGACGCTATTGATTCTTTGTTTACTTCTTTTTTATTATACAGCTTAGCGTAAAATTTATAAAAGGCTCTACTAATGGTAGCCTGCTCCAAATACGTTTTGTTATCTTCGCAAATTTTATTTATTATCTTCTTTTCCCTTTTCTTCTTCAATTGCCATGCCAGGTACTTCCCAGGTTTATTAGCACCCTCAAACGCTTTTTGATTCAGTCTTTTGAGATTCCACTCCAATTCTTTATTGCTCATTGCTGTTAGCTGTTCTTGAAGTATTTTAATTTCCTGGTATACCTTCTTTTTCCCTGGTCTCTTTTTTAGCTGTGTTTCTTTGGCTTTTATTTTCTCCTCAATCTCTTGTCTTTTCTCCTCTTTCTTCTTTCTTGCTCTACCATTTAAGTCCATTAGTATGCCCCTTACAACCGCCTTGTAAGCATCCCAAACTTTATTGGTTGGTACTTCTTTATTCACGTTGTATTGTATAAAAAACTTTGTCTCTCTTCTCAGTATTTCCATATTCTCTCTTTCCTGTAACAAGTCCTCATTTATTCTCCATGCTTTCCTTTTTCTCTTTTTTCCAAATTTCCACATAATTGGGTTGTGATCTGAGCCTACCATAGGCATTATTTCTACCTCCTTAGTCCATAATGCTAAGTCTTTTGAGGCCCAGATCATATCAATTCTTGATAATGTAGAATGCCTTGCAGAATAAAAAGTAAACTGTCTGCTTTTAGGATATTCTCTCCTCCATACATCTTCAAGAGTCTCTTGTTGAATCAACTCAAAAAAAAGCTTTGGTAATAGTCCTCTTTTCTTTTGTGCCGTTGTAGTCTTTTTGTCTAGTTCCAAGTCTGTCACTCCATTGAAGTCTCCAGCAAGAATTATCTGGTCGTATGCAAGATCGTCTAAATGCTTCCTTAAATCCTCAAAGAAGCTTTCTTTTGCACCGTTAGGTGCATAAAGTCCGACTACCAACACTCTCTTTAAATTCCAAATACATTCCACTGCTACAAATCTAGCTTCCACATCTCTCATAACAAATTTTGGCTGTAGCTCCTCTTTTATGTACAACACCACTCCTCTTTTTTTCTTGTTGGAGGCCGCTACATATTCTTTGCCCAATTTTCCAGATTTTAAATATTTTACATCCTGCTTTCTGATATGGGTCTCTTGCAAACAAACAATGTCACATTTTTGTTTTAGTAGCCAGTGAAAAGTATTTTTCCTCTTATTCGGTGAGTTTAGTCCATTTACATTCCAAGATAATACTTTACACTCCATACTCATGATCTTGTTGGTAAGTCTTTTTCATTGTCCTTAATAAATCGCTCCATCTCTCGCTCAGATCTGATGCGTTTTTTGGCCCCTCCAAACTCAAAGGACACTCCTTCCGGTAACTCCCATCTGTACCTGATTTTCATGTCCTTCAAAATCTGAATTAGCACTTTATATTTTTTCCGGTCCAGTAACACTGATCTGGGCAGTTCCTTCATTATAATAATCGTCTTGCCATCAATCTCCAATGGATCTTGAAACTGTTTTGTCACAATCCTCTCTTTCATATTTCGTGTTGTAAACTGCACAATCACATCTCTTGGTAGTTTCCTCTGGGTTGCTATTCTCGAATTCACACGGTATGCCACATCTAGGATAGCCACAACTTCCTCCTCCTCCTTCCCCAGGTACTCAGCCAACACCTCAGTCATCTGTTCTTGCGCTGACTTTCCTTCCACTTCTGGCAAGCCACGAAAACGTAGCTGCTTCTCCATATGTTTAGTTTCTGCAACTGACATTCTCCCCTTCACCAATCTCATCTCTGTTTGTTGCGTGTCTGCTAAATTCTCCATCGCGTCTTCTACTGTTTTAACTCTCTGCTGCGTTCCTTGTAATTCACTTCGTATTGTTTCCATACCTTTTTTCACTTCTGACAGCTCCGATTTTACTGTCTGTGTAACCTCTTTAACCTCTTTTATCAGCTCCAATTTCGTGTCCTTAAGTTCTTTAATCATATCTAAAAGTTTTTTGTCCAGGTTTTTATCCAGGTTTTCTATTGCCGATTGCCACTCTTTTTTTGACATCGTGGGGCTTGCTTTAGCTCGCTCCCACGAATCCGCTCTCTTCCTTAACTCCGTGGCGTAAAATTTAACGTTTTTCTATTTTAAATGTCCCGGTCTTCTTATAGAAATTAAGTTTTAAAGAGTCCAAAATGTCGGGCGTCTTTTCTCTATGGTTTCTCTATGATTTTGTAATCCAAGATGGCCTACTTCCTCTTCCGCTGAAGCCGCAACCCTTCCCCTTTCAAAAATGGCGATTCCCTACTTCCTGCCCTCCAGCAAGGGCCGCTTCTCTCCAGCCACTCTATTGTTATTACGCACTTCCTGTCTCCCGTCTTCCCACAGCAGATCTCGCAATGGTGTCTTTTTCTCACAGCTCCAAAGCCACAGGTATTCAAAACAATAGTCCCATTTCTTTAATAACTTCTTTAAACTTAGTCTCTTTTTAAATTCGATTCCTGCCGAGTCTTCCCCTCCTTTTCACTAGTCTGTTGCAGTTTAAAAATCTACTTTTTTTCCTCTCTGTTTTTATCAATCTGTCCCGTCTCAGAAGATAATGATCTTTACCTTCTCTTCACTTTTCTCGGGTTGTAATCGCTGTTTCGATTTTAAGTTCTCCTCTCAGCTTCTTCCCCCAATCGATGCTTGGGTATGTAGGTCTTATGCCAGCCGAATTGGCCCCAAAACTGCCGCAGAGATTATAGCCGACCCGTCGCAAGGTGGGACCTCAAGGATCGGGGGGAGACTCGCTGTGTAGAGCCCCCCCTCGTCCGAGATCTAGCTCACCCTAGGGTCTTGAGCGTTCTTTGCCTGCTCCCCGCCTGAGAGCAGTCGGCCGCGGGCTATTTTCACCCCGCCGGCCGGTTAAAACGGCAGTCCGGTCAGCTCCGCAAGTGGAGCTGCGTTAGACCTCCATGGATCCCAAACAGGAAGTCGCGAACAACGAACATCTTGTTTGTTTTTTTCCCCTGTTCGTGCCCATCTCTAGTAATTATTACAAGCAAAATACAAGACGGAATGAGGGGTAATAAACAAACAGAGCGATGGGTTTTACTCACAGGTTCTTTAGTTAATTTTGACCGTAAAGAATCACATACAGAAAACAATAGCGCACCCCAAAAATTCTCTAACACTAATCTCAGAAGGCAGAGGCACCCAAGTCAGGGCCTCCAAAGATGACTGAAGCAGTTGGGCAGGCTTATAAGATATTGGATGATCCCCCAGGAACGTCGGTCCTAAAGCGTATTGGGCTTTAAATGTCCACACCAGCACCTTGAATTCTGCCTGGATCAGACTGGGAGCATGACTGGAGTGATATAGTCCCTCTGCTCAACACCCTGGCTGTAGCATGCTGCACCAGTTGAAGTTTCCAAACACTTCTCAAGGGCAGCTCCATGTAGAGCGCACTGAAATAATCTTAGCTAGATGTAAGCAGGGCATGCACCACAGAGGCTTGAGCTTTTTTGCCCAGGAAAGGCCACAGCTGGATAACTAGTTGAAGTTGGTAAAATTATTATCAACACTAACAATAATATTTGTACATTCCCTCCTAGCTAGCTCCTTCTGCCTAAGGATACTTTCTCCAATTTAAGGGGCATTTAAGTTGCATTTAAGTTGGAGGAAGGCTCCTTAGGTTGGAGACTGACTACTAATGTTGCTTAATAGAGTGGTATGATACAGGCCATTGATATGTAAACACTTAGCTAAACCAATAAATAGCAGCAATAAAGTCTAATCACCAGCATAAGAAAAAGAAGAAGCTGCGTAAATGAGAGTCAGTATGGTATAGTAGTTGGATTAGCAAAAAGCAGGCAAGGGGTAAAGTCCCCAACCATACCAGATGTATGCTTGGAGTTTATGGATGTCAGGCCAGCGTCTGGCACCCCAGAATTTTGGAGGTGAGGATCGACATGTGAGTGTGTGATGCTCAGTGGGAAAACTGGAAATGACAGGTGATGTTCTAGGATTTGAATCCTAGGGTATTGCCCAGACATCATTCATGACATCACTTCTGGTTTTTACCAGAAGTGACATCACATACCAGCACAATGACCATGCTGTTTCCCCTTCAGCCTCTGAGGTGCCGTTGGACAAAGTTGGGGATTGCTGGAGGGTCTCCCACCACAGTGGGATACCTGGCACCCCTTGGAGTTCCATGTTTGGAGCTCCCAGCAATTTTTAAAAACTCATGTGGGGACCTGACTGATGTGGGGACCATAGTACATGGGGACTGGGTTTTAAGCCTGGTGGCAGGATGGATGGGTTGGTGGGGGCAAAATGTGTCTCCCAGAGACTAAAGCTTGGTGTCAGGCGAACTGATGTGGGGACGGAATTTCACACTCAAGGCACTGTAAGTTACAGCTTTGCTTCTGGTACTCATCTGTCTTCTTTCCAAAAATAGAGGCCACACTGGAAGGCATCCATAGATGACCTTAGCTGGCATGTATATGGAAGAAGTTGGCCTAAAATCAAGGGCCAGTTGGCCATCAAATTCTGTCTCCAGCCCTACAGTTTTCCCGTAGTTCTACAACTGCAGGAGTTCCAATCCTCATTAATTTCCCTGCTTCATTATGTGAAAACTTTCCTCCAATCCATTTTTAATGTTTCCAATCAATTCCACTGGTTTTAACAATCCCTTCATCTAATTCTACAGCATGTATCTGCTTGCCAGTCATTTGACATCCTAAATTAACAGATGGAGGGTTTTCTAAAAATCTCATATCATTAACTGCCTTGTGGCTTGTACTTAAAATACAGCATCCACGTGTAAAGTATGTATAGAATTCTAGAAGCTTTTCTACATGTCACCAGACTTACAGGTTTCTAGCCTGACAAGCCAAGATGTTGATAAATGAGAATTTCAGACTTAGCATAACGTTGTGTTTTGCACTAAAAAAACCACTTTCCTTTTTGTAAAACATTGGAAAGCATAATTTTTCCCACTTTTAAAAACTCGAGTTCTCTGTTCCTCCAGTAACACTATGTCCAATTAGTTGATAGATAATTCAGGGTCGGAAGGCCTAGAATCTCTCTTGCTGCATATCTTTCAGATCTGTCCTCCTTGTCAGTCGAGATATCTTGTACATCAATCATAACTTTTGAAAGGGTTTGGAAAAGAAGAATTTCTTAATTTGCTGTTTATAAAACATGGGCAGATGGCCTGTCAATATGATGGGCTGAGTGTGTAGGCAGAAAAAAGGTTTGCGTACAACGCAGGTACCAAAAGAATACTGTATACAGTAGGACACCATGTTCTGCAGACAGAAACAGGGAGGAGACCAAATTTCGAAAGCTGATTGGTTCCATCCCAATTTCCCCATTTCAATTCTGGGTCCTGCTTATGGAGTAGGGTTGCCAACCTCCAGGTGGGGCCTGGAGACCCCCCCAGAATCATAACTGTCCTTCAGACTACAGAGATCAATTCCCCTGGATAAAAGAGTGAGAAGCAGAGGTGGTTTGCCATTGTCTTCCTCTGCAGAGTTTTCCTTGGTGAAGATTCTTCCATTCAAGGTCTCACCCTGCTTAGCTTCCAAGATCTGATGAGATCAGGTTATGCCACTCTGCCTTACCTCTCTCCAGTCACAGCATAGTTTAATTTATTAATTAATTTAAGTTATGATTTTGTATTATATGTGAATGGAACACATAGTCTTAAGGATTATGACTAGAGATGGGCATGAACAGCAATACAAACTAAAAAAGCCACAAACAGCCTAATCAGCTGTTTGTGAACAAGCTGTTCCTGAGGCCTCATTCTAAACGAACAGGTGGTCGTTGCAAGCCTCATTCATTGCTGTTCGTTGCTGTTCGTCAAACCAGACAATCTGGCACCTGCAATCAATTCCCTTGGCAACCGGAGGCAGGGACTGCCTGAACTCTGTCTGAACTCCTGCTGTTGCCCTGGAAACTCCAATCTAAGCCCAATTTAGCTTGATAGGCAGGTCTTCCTTTCAAGTGTGGAGCTCCAAATTTGTTACAAGGAAGCAAAGAGCAAGGGGAGGGGGGCTCCCAGCTCTGGTTTTGCAGACAGTGAGGGAGAGACGGTTGCTGTTGGCATTTTGAGTGAGACAGGGAGAGTGCATTGGAGCTTGAATTTCCTTTGTGTGTGGTGGGATAGGGATCTACCCCTTCAAGTTCCAGGGCTGCTGCCAGGCTCTGGGTCAAGCTATTATATATTACTGGTACCTTTCCTGCTGCCTGCTCAGGTAGCGTTTCTGGGAGTGCTGCGGTAGGGATCTACCCCTTCAGGTTCCAGGTCTGCTGCCAGGCTCTGGGCCAAGCTATTATTTATTATTGGTACATTTTCTGCTACCTGCTCAGGTAAGGTTTCTGGGAGTGATGCGGTAGGGATCTTGATGGCTGAAGGAGAGCCTGCTGGCCCCCATGAACAACGAACAATGAACATGTTCGTGAACAGGTCATATTCATCAATGTTCGTTGCTCAGGGATGGCAACGAACACCGAACACGGTGTTCGGGTTTTTTTTTCTGTTCGTGCCCATGTCTAATTATGACTGGGAAAAAAAGCCCTGTTCCATATGCCTGCTAATCTGATCTCTGTTCTGTTAGTGCCAACATGCAGAGTAGGATGCCAGTGGCTGATCTCAGAGCACAGTCTTGCTCACACAGATACCCTTCAGGCAGGGCTTTTTTTTCAGTGGGAACGTGGTGGAATGGAATTCCGGCAGGTCTTGAAAATACTCCGCAATAGTGTGTGAAAGTAATATTATTCTTAGAAAAAAACACCTGCCTTCAGGTATCCTAAAATAGTTGGGCTTCAAAGGTTGGAATCAGGCCTGAGGCCATTGGGCTAAAATGAATGTAAATATGGTTCCTGTGGAGAAAGTCCCAGATTAGTATTTATTGCACATGAGCAATTTGCACATGTTGACTCATTAGCATTCAATTTCATTGATATTTTCCCTTTTTTTCAGAGAAATTTTTATTTTATTAGTATGATTAAAAGCCCAGTAAAAAGGGCAAAGAAATAAAAGAAAAAAGTAAAGAAGAAAAAATACCGAAAAAAGGTGAAAGACAAAGATTAGAAATAAGAAAAGGATACATTTTTCATTTTCCATTTTTCTCTACAACACCTATCATATTTTAACAAACATTATACTTTTAGTTTTGGTATCTCCAAAATTTACTTTTTCCAATACTGCCCCCCTTCTATTTATTTTTCCCAAATTTATCTTCTTAACAATCAAAGCCACAAATCATCAGTTCATTTTTCTTTGTCTCATGCAGAAAGTCAATAAGGGGTCTCCAGTTAATCATAAAAATAAAAATAGACGATGTCTATAGATGGAAGAAGAATCTGTGAAAGGTTGTATGGTTAAATGGGCTAAAAACTTTGGGTATAATATATCGATGGGCCAGTGGGAAAATATGTGAGTAAAGGGGCTCAAATTTACTTTGAGTTCCACACTTAAAGAAAATTTCTATAAAATGATGTATCAGTGGTATATATCTCCTGACAAATTAGCAAAAATGAATAAAGGCATGTCAAACAAATGTTGGAAATGTGAGCAACATGAAGAAACATTCTATAATCTTTGATGGACTTGCTCTAAAGCTAAAATATTTTGGTCACAAATTCATATGATAATACAAAAAATGTTGAAGATCAGTATACAATTTAAACAACATGGTATTTTATTTCTATATATGACCATGGCGGCTAGGCTTTTATACGCGCAGAAATTGAAAAATACAGTATCGTCTTCAATTGAGGACTGGATTATGAAAATGACGGAGTTAGCAGCTAAACTTACTGCTCTGATCAGAGATAAAACATTGATATTTTTCCTTGACAGTGTTGTCAAGTTTAACCATGGGAGGGTTTGCTACCCTTTGCATTTTGTATTGGCCATACCTGTGTGTGCCTCTCAAATCTAGATGTTTTGGACAACAACAGTTTCTGGATATTCTTCAAAGGTATCCCCAAGACAGCCCTACAGCCTAGCAATGTTGTCTGGGTCTCATTGTGTTCAACACAACAGTGTCAGCTCCACTTTTTGTGCAGCAATTTCCAATTAATTGGAAGAGTACGTGGGTATGTATTGTTAGGTCAAGGACATGCCCTTGAGGAGATGTCGGAAACTCGTTCTCGTTTGCAGGGCTTCATTATGAAAACTTTTAATTAATTTTCAAGATACTCTTCCCATCTCCTTTATGCTTGCCTGCGACCAAGTAAACTCCTCAATAATTTATTAGGGATGATTAATGCCTAATGGAATAATATTGCTTGAACGTCTAAAGTTGCATTTTAAATCTTTCCTTTTAATTTTAAGTAACAAAATGATTTTAAAGTTCCTGAGATGATGTATTATTTTCTCCTGCTGATAGGCTGACAGGCTCATATTAATCATAGACCTGGCTGTTTATTGTAGCTGACACTGGGGAAAGGGCACATTTTATTATTCGAAATAACATTAAACTTATATTCCTGTCATAATGGAGTCGAGGCAAGGCTCAGATATAGTCTCTTCATATCCCCAGCCAAGGAAAGTTTTAATTTTTTTAAAAAGAAAAAGTTGATTCCGATGTTAGTGGTGATATCTTATGGCCTGTAATTCATGCTTAAATCATCTTCGCCATCTTGGGTTACCAGTTGTCTGGCAGAGCTCCTGTGCTGTTAACAACTAACTACATGACAGACAGAAATCCATCAGTAACCTTTTCTCTCATAATCTGTTGGAAAAGCATTTCCTGGTTAGCTTTCTGGTTTACCCATAACTAAAAGGTCAGGAGGATTTCTGCAAGAAGAAAAAAAGCTGGTGTTTCTGTAATGGTTCTAATTCCTTTCACACTGTCTTCTAATTATCAGAATGCAGAAGAGTTTTCTGTTGCTGCAGCAGATGCCTGTTAGAATTTATTTATTTTTAACCCGCCCTCCCCGCAAGTGGGCTCAGGGAGAGGTACAACATTTGTTAAAATATAACTTAAAATCAATTAAAAAACAGATAAAATACTGTGCCCCTTTTGGGGCAACCAGCGGGAGTGGACTCTCCATACCTCTTGTAGAGGGAGACCAGTGGAAGGCTCGGCAATGATGGGCTAAAATTCGCCTCCACCATATGCCTGGCGGAACATCTCTGTCTTACAGGCCCACCTAAATGATACAAGATCCTGGCAACCAGCGGGAGTGGACTCTCCATACCTCTTGTAGAGGGAGACCAGTGGAAGGCTCGGCAATGATGGGCTAAAATTCGCCTCCACCATATGCCTGGCGGAACATCTCTGTCTTACAGGCCCGCCTAAATGATACAAGATCCTGGCGGGCCCGAGTGTCCTCAGACAGAGAGTTCTACCAGGTTGGGGCCAGGACCAAAAAGATAGAATGTTTCTTATCACCAGCAGACTCAGGTGAAGTCTCTGTTGCTCTGCTGCTGGGTTGGACCACATGGGACTGGAAGGGATGTGTGTGGGAAATTGGCTTGCCAACCTCCAGGTGGGGCCTGGAGACCTCCCAGAATTACAGCTGATCTCCAGACCACACCTGGAGAAAATGTCTGCTTTGGACGGTGGATGCTATGGCATTATAGCCTGCTGAAGTCTCTCCCCTCTCCAAACCCTGCCCTCCTCAGAACCCACCCCTCCAGATCTCCAGGAATTTCTCAAACCAGAGTTGACAACCCTAGCTTGAATAAAAGTGACTCAGTATAACTATTTTCTCCCTTAAATTAGAAGCAGACTGTGTATTTGTGTGATGCCTCTCTTTGTCTGATCTGGAAGCTTCTATCTGACTCTTCCTTTTTTTGTGCCTTTGTTCTCTCTCTCCTCCCGTCTGTGTTTCCTCTGGAAGTGATGTCATATTGAACGCAATGCCAGAGTGTTTAAAACCTTTTTCTTTGAGTCTCCTGCAACAGCGAAAGGCTTGACAACCTTATGGGGAGAGGAAGGAGAAAGAAGGTGAATAAAAAGAAGGAAAGCCTGAAGGACGAAAGGAGCCATGGACTGACTAAGGAAAGCCTGGGCGCTTCCCAGTTCTGATCCTCCGGTGGCTGTAGCTGCTATTGCGACTGAACAAAATTCTTTCGGTTGAATGAGAATAGACAATAACAAGTCCTGCCTTACAATGATCATGCCTACTTTCTGAAAAGCTCATTGGGAACCAGGGAAAGTGGTAGCATGTGCCATGGGGCCCAGAGGGCCCATGTTGGGCAGCCCTGGTCTATAGTGTGAATGAGAGCTGACTTCATGCTGGACCATTTCAATTCACAGGTTCTGATTGTGTTCAGTGATACACAAAACCTGTATATAAAAACAGTTCATGTACACACAGGACATCTTTTGGAGTACCTATTTGACAGCAGTTCTCAGTCTAATGCAATAGCAAAGCCTCCCCCTTCCTGTCCTTTGGAAAATGAGCAACCCCCCCCCCCATTAAGTGCAGGCTTTCAGAGATCCAGGAGGGATTGTTCTTCTTTCATCTGCGAGGAGCAGGTGTTGTCTTTCATCAAGCCGGGAGAAAAGAGGCAATTTCTGCTGCCACATTAAAAGGTGCTGTGAGCATCCTCGAGCCCATTAGCATCTCAATGATGTACCCGAGTTTTAGCATCAGAAGGCCAAACATGTGCATTAGAAGGTTAGGTCATTCATAGTCTCTGATAGCTACAATCCTTATCTGCACTCAGATGTGATCAGAAAATATATGTCCTTTCTCCCTTGGCTGTTCCAAGTGAGAAGCCTGTGACATCTGCAAATGACGTGTGCCCCACCGACAGTCTGTGGGTGGAATCAGGCCCGCAAAGCAATATTGTTCATTTGCAGGGGTCATTTAGTAGAAAAAGAGCTGCAGGGACTCATTAGCATAACTCATTAGCACAACTCATTTGCATATGCCACACCCTTTGACACCACCAGAAGTTTGTCATTAGCATAACTGATTTGCATATGTCCCACCCCCTGACATCACCTATCCTGGCTGTTTTGGACCCAATCCTGGCCATTCAGGGCTGAAAATTGGGCCAAAAATGGCAAAAAGGGGCTGGAAATGGCCAAAAAGGGGCCCAAAATGGTCAGTATTGGGCCGCTGCTGATGGATATAGATTTGGAGGTTTTTTATATACTTATTTTTATATACTAAACCTATGCTTTTTCAGTATTACATGCTTTGCACTTTTTCTATGCTCAGGAGCCAAAGTAGTACTTGTAATGTAACCTGTAAGAATTTGACGCTTGAAACAAGAAGACTTGAAACTCTGTAAGAACTGATATACTGCTTTTAGGGCTGCACTTATATTATATGTTATATTATTCTATAGATTCCAATAGAAATCAGTACCAGAGAGCCTTTTGTAGAAAACTGATCTGATGCAGCAAGCTGGTTTTGGCCACCTGTGGTATTATCTTCCTTAAAGCTGAGAAGAAACTGGGGAAAAGGGCACGAATAGGAAAACATCCCTTCCTATCCACCAGATTGAGACTCATTGGCGCCCTTGAAAGTATTATGCCAAGAAGAAAGTAGGTAAAAGGTTAGACAGTGTCCTTCCAAAATGAGGGCAGAGAAAAAAAACTGTGAAGACTGGAATTCCGCCAAATAGAGGGGCCAGCCCAGAATTGCATCTTCAAATCAGAACTGACCCTAGATATGTTATGAGCCAGTAAGATATCAAATATTAGAATATTGTAATATTGTTATGATTATCTGAAAGTATTAATTGTCTGTGCTTCTATTGTAATTTGGATGAGCTCTGGACACAAGGAGACCACCTACTCCTGTGAAAATGGGCTCCTCCATTGTTTAAATTAAACAATCATATATTGCTTCATTCTACAAGACTCCGTGGTGTGTGTGTCTCTTATTGTGATTGGTGAGAGGAACACCTAAGGCACAAGTTTGTGCATAACACTGCTGAGCGGGAGAGTGATCCACCACCTGTCAGAGGCCTGATCCGGGCCATTTCGGGACCAATCCTGGCTGTTTTGGGTATGATCCTAGCCATTTGGGGCTGAATTGGGCCATTTCGGCCCTGATCCAGTCAAAAATGGGACCCAAATGGCCAAAAGTCAGGTGGGTGGGGCCACCTGTCATGTGACCTTTTTGGAGAACTACCGGAACTGCGTTCCTGCACGTTCCCCCTCAAAATGAGCCCTGCTCATTTGTAAGATCTCCTTTTCACATGTTTCAAGGTATTTACTTACGTATTTAAGAGATTTCTATGCTGCCTCATGGGAGTCCTTCTTGAGGCGACTTACAATCTCCACAATATAAAAATAACAAGACTTTAAAAGAAGGCATTAACACCAACTTGGGGACATAAACAGCATGAAACTATCCTTAAAACAGACTTCAAACCAGAAGCAGAACATTAAAAAATATCCGGGAAGATAAAACCCCTAATTAAAAGTCTCGGCAAAAAGTCTCGGTAGAAAGAAGACAGTAAAGCAGGAACCCAGGTGAAGATCAAGGGAGAGAGTGTTCCAGAGGTGAGGTGCCACCACAGAAAGTGCCCTGTCTGTAGTTGCGCCACCCACCTCACCACTGAAGGCAAGGACACAGAGAATAGTGCTTAGGAGGCAGATCTTAACTGGTGGGCTGGATAGTATGGGACAGGGCTTTTTTTTCTGGGAAAAGAGGTGGTAGAACTCAGTGGGTTGCCAGCACAGGGGGCAACTCTTGGCGGGAGGTGGTGCCCCTGGTACCACATGTGTGCGCCCAAGGTGCACGCATGCTCCCAGGGTCAATTACGTCACTTTGGGTCAGCTGGAACAAAGGGGGAGTTTTTAAAAGTTTAAATCTGTTGGGAAAAAGGGTTAAAATGGCTTAAAATCAGAGGGGCAATGGATCTTGAATCAATAGAGAGTCAGAGCGTCAGTTTGCTTTCAAAAACATTTACTTCTAAAGGAAAAAGGTGCAGAGGATTGCTACAAAAGAACAAAGCTTAAGGCTACAGCTACATCTTGCTGACCACGAGTACAGACAAAGAGATAGATAGGAATGGAGATTCTTCCTCTCTCTTCTTGACCCTGAAAGAAAATCACCTGAGGTATTGGCCAATTACAGTTTACAAACACCCTTCAGTTTCCTGGGCTTCTAGGCTATTGGCTTTGGGCCAGGTTCTCTTCCAGGTCAATCTAAACAATAACATGGTAGGTAAACACATTAACCCCATAATGACTGAATGTCAGACCTTGCAACACACACATATTCCAACAAAATCACCCTCAGCGAAAATGGTCACATGGCTGGCGGCCTCGCCCCAGATTGCTCCAGCGGCCCGGAGAGCAATCTAAACTCCCCTCTGTCTGGAGATCAGGGGGCGGGGCCACAAGCCATGTGACCATTTCCAAGAGGTTCCGGAACTCCGTTCCACCGCGTTCCAGCTGAAAAAAAGCCCTGGTATGGGAAGATATTTTCCTTCAGGCATCTTGACCCACAGCTGTGGAAGCAATTGCTCCTGGACCCCCCGTCTCCTTCCATGGAGTCTAGAAGGCCCCTCGGTAGGAGGGCACCCATATCTTCTGCTTCTGTAATAACACCAGCGGTCTTTCTACTTCAGTTCAAATGTTCAGGCCAGATATGTGGTAGACCTAATGCAATCAAGTTCCCTGCAGTGGACTTAGAGTGGAATTGTTGTAAGGTAATGAATACCCATGATGTCAGTGAGAAGCAAGGTCACAGCAATAAACTCCTTCCCTGGTCACTAGACCATTTATAATGATCATATAGATAGCCAGTTTTGTGTAGTGCTTTGGTGTAGTGCTGTAGCGGTGGGACTCTAATCTGGAGAGCCGAGTTTGATTCCCCACTCTTCCACTTGAAGCCAGCTGGGTGACCTTGGGTCAGTCACAGCTCTCTCAGAGCTCTCTCAGCGTGGCATTCAAGTTGTCCTGAAGGGCGGTACTTAAATTTAATGTTATATTTTTATTGTTATTACAAGGATGGCTGGCCCATTTTAGTGGTGCATTCAGGGATTGTGCACTACCCTCAGTCCTCCCAATATGTACAGTCATAGAGTCTCTCTAAACGAGATGAAGTACACATGAAGGCTCAAGTGAAGAGGCGCAATGCTAGCTGGGATGACGAGTTCTAATAAGACAGATTGGAAGGCTTTGTCAATTTCCCTTTCTACAGAGCCGGCAAAGAAGATCGCTGCTCAGGGGGTTGTTTATTTCCTCTGCGCCTCCCCAAAGGCTCTTTCAGTTTCACCTCCCCTTCTGGGGTGGGATTTTAGAAACCTTGTTTTTCAGCAGCAGCCCGTACACGGGCTTCCTCTGTGGAGGCCCCTATCCTGTGGAATGACCTGCCTGAGGAAGTCAAAAGAGCCCCCACTCTCCTGGCTTTTTGTAAATGATGCAAAACCGAACTAGGCTTTTTATTCAAATGGGAGGGCTGTATTGTAGGGAAGGGGTCTCAGATGCTTCGCTAATGAGTTAGGGACCATAGATTTCACTACTATGTTGCCTTACATATTATCTTACATATTATCTGTTAAATAGGAGCTCTGTAGCGCAGAGTGGTAAGCTGCAGTACTGCTGCCCAAGCTCTGCTCAGGACCTGAGTTCAATCCTGGTGGAAGCTGGGTTCAGGTAGCCGGCTCAAGGTTGACTCAGCCTTCCATCCTTCCGAGGTTGGTAAAATGAGTACCCAGTTTCCTGGAGGTAAAGTGTAGATGACTGGGGAAGGCAATGGCAAACCACCCCGTAAAAAGTCTGCCAAGAAAACGTCGTGGTGCGACGTCCCCCCATGGGTCAATAATGACTCGGTGCTTGCACAGGGGACTACCTTTACCTTTTTTATTTGTTAAATATTTACTTCTATGTACCACCAGTGGTCCATGTTGTCTAATGTTAGTCCTAGAATTGATTGTGTTCTGCTTCAGTATTTTTTCTACTCTGTATTGGATCCTTGCTAATACCATGTCCTTTAAACTTGTATCTCTTTACCCTATGGCAGGGGTGGGCAAATTGCGGCCCGCGGGCCACATGCGGCCTGCCAAGACAGTCACCTACCGGACGCCTGGCACCGAAAGTTAACTAATGAATGCAATCATTTTAAAAGGTGCGGCCCTCCGCTAACCTCTGCTCCCACAAAGTGGCCCCCGAGCCAAAACAATTGCCCACCCCTGCCCTATGGCATTGTTTATGAAATGTCCTTGATACTGTATTGAAATGTACTTGATACTGATTGTACTGATCTCATACTGTGTAATCCGCCTTGAGTCTCAGTGAGAAAGGCGGACTATAAATGACATAAATAAATAAAAATAAAAATAAACAAAAACAGGCAAGTTGAGTCTTCTAAAGAGCTTATTGTTCAAACTTATGAACAGATCTGAAGGAAGTCCCTTCCACTATACAGTGGTACAGAGGTGAAAAGCACAGCCCCTGCTACCCCTGCTCAGCTGCTTGAGAGCTCTCCTCGGGAAACTGTTTATAAGGCATCGAAGCTGGCTTTTATCCTTCCTGTCACGTGCACTGAAATTCTAGCAACCAAAGGCTTTGTGGAAGGGCAAAGTTATTATTCTGTGTCGTTTGTCTTCCTTTCAAAGTTGGTACGCCCATCTCTTTAATCACCCCCCACTGTCCCTCTCGGATTTCCCCTCCATTTATCTGTTTTTTACTGGTAAAAAGGTATTAATGATCTCCCTCCTCCTCCTCTCTCATTAGAATGTTGGTGCAATCTCACAGTGATGTGAGAAATTGGTTGAGAGAGAGAGAGAGAATCCGCTACACTCTATGCTTTGGTGCTGAGATTGTTTTCTTGCTTTACAGATTTTAATTCCTTTGTTCCTGAAGACTGTTGCTATTCCATTAACCAAAATAACATGATTTTTATACAAATATGCAAAAGAAGTTATTTAACTTCAATTATATCCCTCCTTTTTCTCCAATGTTCTATCCCACATTTTTATCCCACTCTTCTCCAAGGTTTTCATGCCCCTCCATTTTATCTTTACAACAATCTTGTGTGACTCTGAGGCTGACAGTAGCTTTTTTCAGTTATGTTTCAAGCACTCCATACCTACTGGAAGAGCAAGCTACACGTGACTAACAGTATCTCTACATGAGATGCCTCGGCACGTGTTCATCAAGTGTAGGGAGACACAATGTTAGCTGGGAAGTGTAGTTTAAAAAGAGCCAGCAGAGATTGCTCCATAGTCAGCGGAGAATTTCATCTTCGCCCCTCACCTCTCCAGTCTAAAACTGTGTGGGATCACAACCAGAGGGCAGTGAGGAATGGAAATGGGCTGCAGCTGCCTTCCAGAACCGGGCTTGGACCTGGAGAGGTTATAATGGGCTGAAGTTTCCCTTCTGGCATTTCACAGCTCCTTCACACAGCTCCAGTGTATAGCAACACCTTTGATCTGCCACTGGCTCTGTCTTTTTAAAATTACCTTTCCCAGATACCATTGTATTTCCTGACACATGTTCTTCATGCGTCAGATGTCTCGTATAGAGAGACTCAAATTTGATACACATAAGCACAATTTTGTCCAAATCAGGCAATTCACATATACTCCAGCACCACTACAAACCAACATGTACTCTGAAAAATCAAGGTTTCTGATTGCACATAACGGAGCCAGAAAATACGTGCATTGCTCAATTCAGGCAAAATTGGGACTATGTGTACTGAGAGGATCACACAGTAATCACAGTAGAATTGCTGGAAATTTAATGACTGAAAAGGTTTAATGTGATTGGCCCGAGGCAAGTCACCAAGCTTCATGGCTGAGTGGATTTTTAATGTTAAGTCTTCCCAAGTCTGTTCCCACACTCTAACCACTACACCATACTGTCAGTCTGTACCTTGGGGACCTGATCCTGCTGAGGAGTCTATATATGTAGAAAACAGCTTCTGTGCAAATAATCTCTAGAAGGAGGAGGCACTGCTTATCACATTTGTTATGCTTTATTTATTTTACTTCATTTATACACCATCTTACTCCCCAATGGGGATCCAAAGCTGCTTACATTATCACCTCCTCCATTTTATCCTTACAACATCCCTGTGAGGTAGTTTAGGCTGAGAGTCTGTGACTGGCCCAAGTTCACCCAGCGAGCTTCCGTGGCAGAGTGGGGATTCGAACCTGGGTCTCCCAGATCCTAGTCTGGCACTCGCTGTACAGGTGTTTGGAGTGCCTGGCTTTGGTCCAGCTACCAGAGTTCTTTGCATACACCTGAATTACAAAGCTGGTGGCTGCACCAAATCAGTGTTTGAGGAGGAACAGGGAGCTGAATTTAAGTCTTGCCACTTTTTTCTTGCCTCTTGAACAAGAGATTGGAGCTTGACGATTGAAATGCAAGCTCTCCACAGCTGGAATGTGTCTGTTTGCTGTATGATGGTGACATCGCATAAAGACATACATAGTAATGACAGCAGAAACACAGAGAAGAAAGGAAACTAGATATTATACGTAAGGCATGGTTCACTAGCAAACATCCAGCAAAGTAAGGGGAGGAGGAGGCCAGGAAATATTTGTCTATGCTGCAAGTTAGCAGTGAAAGACCTTGGCCTGTGCCTAGGGAGACATCCCACCCTCTAGCCCCTCTGCCCACTGTAGCTCAACTGAGTGGTAGAAGAAACATGCTGGGGAAAGGGAGGAATGACTGGTGTTGTGTTAACGCCATGACATTACTTCCAGCACAACCTGGAAATGATGTCATTTCAATATTCTAACATTTGCCCCAAACTCTATGGTTAAACCATAGACTCTATGATTAAACCATAGAGTTTTGAGTGAATGCTAGAGTGTCGCCCCAGCACGATGATTGGGTTGTGCCAGAAGTGATAGCCATTAGTGTAACTCCCAAAAGGTAAGTCCCTTATATTTGTGATCTGCCATGGGCTGGCAACCCTACCTATGGCTACCACACTTTCCACACTTTCAGGCTGGTGTATGGGACAGAGATGGTTCTGATAGCTTTAGCTAATGACCTCTGTATGAATGCAGACAAAAGCCATTCGTCTTTGTTGCCCCTCTAGATCTATCTGCTGCCATTCTATTACAACCAAAATTTTGGCCGATTTTAAGTAAAATACCCCCGCGTGGCAGCCTTCCCTTTGTTGTCACACCAGGAATGATGTCATTCCTGGAGTGACAACAAAGGCTCTGGAGTGACTGGATGTGTGCTCCAGAGCTCCCTGGCCTGTTCCCCGCAACCCGCCCCCCCCACACTGCTGGCCAGGTAAGAGGCAGTGAGGGCAGAGGCTGGGAGCAGGGGTGTTGGAAATACAAGTGATTCCACATGGCATACTTTAAAGCTGGCACTGCTGTGCACTCACATTGATTGGCGCTGAATCGGCTTGGCTTCTCCCTGCTCTGCACGACTTCAAGGTGATTTGGTGCCTGCTTTCTTGAGATGTTTGTCCAGGCATGACTCAGGCTTCAGTTATACTTCATTGATATTCTCGCTGATGCCCTCAACAGAAGGGGGCAGCTCTAATCTGGACTTGATCTGGACATGATGGAAGGAGACCTCCCTGCTTCTTACCCTCACTATTTTGTCCCCATCAAATAGCAACTGGATATAAGGTTTCCAGCTCTAGTTTGGGAAATTCCTGGAGATTTGGGGGCAGTGCCTGGTGGAGTTTGGGGACAGAAGGGAGCTCAGCAGGGGTGTAACTCGATAGAGTCTACTCTCTGAAGCTACCACTCCCTACTGATCTAATCTTTGTAGTCTGGATAGCAGGGCCATTTCCACATGGCTTACCTTGTTCCGTAAAACAGCGAAATCTTGTGAGAAGACGCTGTTATCGCGTCTTCTTGCACAATAACAGCGTCTTCTCACATGATTTCATCAGAGATTTCGCTGTTTTCCGGAACAAAGTAAGCCGTGTGGAAACGGCCCTGGTGTAACTCCGGAAGAATGACATGTCCCACTTGGAGGTTAGTAAAATAGTTGGAAGCAGGGTGCTCTACGGTGGAGCTAGATACAGGTGTTCCTGTTGCATGGGGAATCTACGGCTGTAATAATAATATACTGGCAGTTCTGTATTTTCATTTCTCACAGGCTGGTAACATCCTGGAAAACGATCTTATAAAAGTTGTCCTCAGGTGCAATCTTTAGAGGGTCAGTCAGTTCATTTCTCTAAATATCTTGCATGCCGTTCTCTGGCAAATTAATTTGCAAATCACTTTCCTATTTTCTCCTGATTATTTTAATCACCCCCATCATAGGATTGCCACCCTCCAGGTGGGTCCTGGAGATCTCCAGGAATTACAAAGGATCAGTTCTCCTGGAGAAAATGGCTGCTTTGGTGGGTGAACTTTAGGGTATTATGTCCCGGTTTGGTCCCTCCCCAATCTCCGCCCTTGCCAGGCTCCACCCACAAATCTCCAGGAATTTCCCAGCCTAATCTGAAGGTATTATATTCGTCAAGATACTACACAATTTTGATAATCACCTGTAAATCTAGAACTGTGCAATCAAACACAGTTAATTCTCTTGCTAGATCTTAATTCCTTTGCATTTTTGCATGCAAAGTTTGTACTAAGTACAGGAGAAAGACACAGACTCATTCCTTATTGAATTTTTAAAAACTACATTGGAATATCTTTCCTGGAGCCATAAAACAAAAAACTCTTAAAGCTTTTTACAGGCTCTACCCATCTTCTTCTGTCCTCATTGCCTTCTGTTTTATAAGCTACTACAAATATTATCCCGACTGTTCCAATAGTTTTGTATGTTCTTTCCCTGAGGCTCAAACGAAACATTATTTATTGGCTTAAAATATTTATACCGCACACTTCCAACAGAATAGCTGCCAAAGCAGCTTCCAACCTCTAATTAAAACCATCATCACTGGCATTAAAGCAATAACAAAAAACAAAAACAAGAACGAAAATTTCCAACAGGACAACAATAAAATAATTAAACAGAGCAGCAGCATAAAAACATACTAACTATATGGGAAACTAGCAATAATGAAATGCTTAAATGTTAAGAGCAGTGTTAGAAATCAGCATAGGGGTTAAATGTTCTTTTTTCTCTTTTTGATATCCTGTTTAAAAATCCTTAATAAAAAATTCATATTAAAAAAATCAGCATAAGTGTGGAACCAACCTTCCTTCCTCTTCCTCATCAGAGGTAGTATAGTGGTTAAAGTGTTGAATTGGGTTCTGAGAGACCTAAGTGGAAATCGTCCCTCTCCATAATACGTTCTGTGTGACCTTATCCAGTTGCTCTCCCTCAGCCTCACAGTTGTTATGAAGATAAAATGGGAAAAGGAGAGGCATTTATGCTGCCCTGAGCCTCTGAGTGTTGTAAAAATATACTGTATGGATCAATCTGTCTTATTGTGGCAGTACTCCCTATGCGCTTTGTGGAGAGTCACATTTCCCATTAACATTAACTGAGCCTAGGATTGCCAGCCTCCAGGTGATAGCTGGAGATCGCCCAGAATTACAGAGAAAACGGCTGCTTTGGAAGAGTGGACTCTATGACATTCTACCCTACTGAGGCCCCTCCCCTCCCCAAATCCCACCCACTCCTGGCTCCACCCCCATGTCTCCAGAAATTTCCTAACCTAGACCTGGCAAACCTAACTGAGCCACATGAGTAAAGAATGTCCTGTGTGACACCCACCCACCCACCCACCCACCCTTACAAGATGTAACCTATAACCTTAGCTGCATCCATATGATTTCCCTTTACTACTTTCTGTAGCATTGAGAATGAAGCTCACCTGGGTTCAGTTGTTTCAAGGTAGAATCTTCTGAGAACCCCAAGCGATGGCCTTACTCACTTTTTGGGAATGTGGGGTGTGTGCCTGTAATGATTTTAAGTGTGCTTGTTTTTGAGGAAAAAATATTCAGTCTGGACAAAGCAGGCAATCTGTGCGGAAGCCTGAAAGGATTCTCATTCTAGTTCAGTCAGGCAATCTGTGAGAAGCCTGAACTGTATGTTCCTGAGTAGAGATGGGCACAAAATGGAACATGAACCAAAAAGAACCACGAACCAGCCTGGTTTGGGGTTCCTGAACCAGCGGTTCGTGGAAGCTTGTTTCCACGAACTTTTGGACTGGTCTGCTGGTTCGTTTGGTTCGTTTTAAATGCCCCTTTCCATGCCGCTGCAAAGCAGCATGGAAAGGGGCATTTAAACCTGCCGATCAGCTGCTTGTTGGGGAGATCCCCAACAAGCAGCTAATCATTTATACAGCGGGGCTTGGCTGCCCGGCCAGGAACTCCCGGCCGGCCAGCCAAGCCTCACCCGCTCTTTAAATAGGCATTTCCCTGCCGCTCCGAGCGGTGGGGAAATGGCCATTTAAACTGCAGGTGGGGCTTGGCTGGGTGATGGTAGCTCAAGACATTTGGATCCAGGTAGCAGCACCTCATTCATTCATTCGTTCTTTCATTCAGGATAGTTTAGGCGGTTAGCTGTGTTAGAATGCAGTAGAACAGCAGGATTTGAGTCCAGTGGCACTTTAGAGACCAACAAGATTTTCAGAGTGCAAGCTTTCAAGAGTTAGAAGTCACTTTTTCAGACGTGAATCTTTGTGTCTGAAGACTGACTCTCGAAAGATTACACTCTCAAGATCTTGTTGATCTCTAAGGTGCCACTGGACTAAAATCCTGTCATTCATTTAGACTGTTGACATGCCACTTTTCTGCTGGAACACAGACCCCCGAAGCAGTTTACAGAGTTCAAAGGCATAAACAATCTTAAAACATTATGATTCAAAGTCCAAATACAGATTCAAGACACCAATTACTGACACCATGATTATTACAAAGCTCTAGCGGGCACGCAGTCCTTTCTGAATACTGCTCACACCTCAAAACCTTGTTCCATCAATTGCAAAATAATCTCCACAGCAGCGACTGACCTTGCAGTAAACACTAGACTACCAAAATAAACCTACTGACAAGAATTGGAAAAGGTGGCCAGACTAGTGAAAAGGAGGGGAAGACTCGGCAGGAATCGAATTTAAAAAGAGACTAAGTTTAAAGAAGTTATTAAAGAAATGGGACTATTGTTTTGAATACCTGTGGCTTTGGAGCTGTGAGAAAAAGACACCATCGCGAGATCTGCTGTGGGAAGACGGGAGACAGGAAGTGCGTAATAACAATAGAGTGGCTGGAGAGAAGCGGCCCTTGCTGGAGGGCAGGAAGTAGGGAATCGCCATTTTTGAAAGGGGAAGGGTCGCGGCTTCAGCGGAAGAGGAAGTAGGCCATCTTGGATTACAAAATCATAGAGAAACCATAGAGAAAAGACGCCCGACATTTTGGACTCTTTAAAACTTAATTTCTATAAGAAGACCGGGACATTTAAAATAGAAAAACGTTAAATTTTACGCCACGGAGTTAAGAAAGAGAGCGGATTCGTGGGAGCGAGCTAAAGCAAGCCCCACGATGTCAAAAAAAGAGTGGCAATCGGCAATAGAAAACCTGGATAAAAACCTGGACAAAAAACTTTTAGATATGATTAAAGAACTTAAGGACACGAAATTGGAGCTGATAAAAGAGGTTAAAGAGGTTACACAGACAGTAAAATCGGAGCTGTCAGAAGTGAAAAAAGGTATGGAAACAATACGAAGTGAATTACAAGGAACGCAGCAGAGAGTTAAAACAGTAGAAGACGCGATGGAGAATTTAGCAGACACGCAACAAACAGAGATGAGATTGGTGAAGGGGAGAATGTCAGTTGCAGAAACTAAACATATGGAGAAGCAGCTACGTTTTCGTGGCTTGCCAGAAGTGGAAGGAAAGTCAGCGCAAGAACAGATGACTGAGGTGTTGGCTGAGTACCTGGGGAAGGAGGAGGAGGAAGTTGTGGCTATCCTAGATGTGGCATACCGTGTGAATTCGAGAATAGCAACCCAGAGGAAACTACCAAGAGATGTGATTGTGCAGTTTACAACACGAAATATGAAAGAGAGGATTGTGACAAAACAGTTTCAAGATCCATTGGAGATTGATGGCAAGACGATTATTATAATGAAGGAATTGCCTAGATCAGTGTTACTGGACCGGAAAAAATATAAAGTGCTAATTCAGATTTTGAAGGACATGAAAATCAGGTACAGATGGGAGTTACCGGAAGGAGTGTCCTTTGAGTTTGGAGGGGCCAAAAAACGCATCAGATCTGAGCGAGAGATGGAGCGATTTATTAAGGACAATGAAAAAGACTTACCAACAAGATCATGAGTATGGAGTGTAAAGTATTATCTTGGAATGTAAATGGACTAAACTCACCGAATAAGAGGAAAAATACTTTTCACTGGCTACTAAAACAAAAATGTGACATTGTTTGTTTGCAAGAGACCCATATCAGAAAGCAGGATGTAAAATATTTAAAATCTGGAAAATTGGGCAAAGAATATGTAGCGGCCTCCAACAAGAAAAAAAGAGGAGTGGTGTTGTACATAAAAGAGGAGCTACAGCCAAAATTTGTTATGAGAGATGTGGAAGCTAGATTTGTAGCAGTGGAATGTATTTGGAATTTAAAGAGAGTGTTGGTAGTCGGACTTTATGCACCTAACGGTGCAAAAGAAAGCTTCTTTGAGGATTTAAGGAAGCATTTAGACGATCTTGCATACGACCAGATAATTCTTGCTGGAGACTTCAATGGAGTGACAGACTTGGAACTAGACAAAAAGACTACAACGGCACAAAAGAAAAGAGGACTATTACCAAAGCTTTTTTTTGAGTTGATTCAACAAGAGACTCTTGAAGATGTATGGAGGAGAGAATATCCTAAAAGCAGACAGTTTACTTTTTATTCTGCAAGGCATTCTACATTATCAAGAATTGATATGATCTGGGCCTCAAAAGACTTAGCATTATGGACTAAGGAGGTAGAAATAATGCCTATGGTAGGCTCAGATCACAACCCAATTATGTGGAAATTTGGAAAAAAGAGAAAAAGGAAAGCATGGAGAATAAATGAGGACTTGTTACAGGAAAGAGAGAATATGGAAATACTGAGAAGAGAGACAAAGTTTTTTATACAATACAACGTGAATAAAGAAGTACCAACCAATAAAGTTTGGGATGCTTACAAGGCGGTTGTAAGGGGCATACTAATGGACTTAAATGGTAGAGCAAGAAAGAAGAAAGAGGAGAAAAGACAAGAGATTGAGGAGAAAATAAAAGCCAAAGAAACACAGCTAAAAAAGAGACCAGGGAAAAAGAAGGTATACCAGGAAATTAAAATACTTCAAGAACAGCTAACAGCAATGAGCAATAAAGAATTGGAGTGGAATCTCAAAAGACTGAATCAAAAAGCGTTTGAGGGTGCTAATAAACCTGGGAAGTACCTGGCATGGCAATTGAAGAAGAAAAGGGAAAAGAAGATAATAAATAAAATTTGCGAAGATAACAAAACGTATTTGGAGCAGGCTACCATTAGTAGAGCCTTTTATAAATTTTACGCTAAGCTGTATAATAAAAAAGAAGTAAACAAAGAATCAATAGCGTCATATTTGGAGAAAACCAAACTTCCAGAAATCTCGGAAGCTTGGAGAAATAAGTTGAATAGTGAAGTAACTGACGAGGAAATAAGTAAGGCAATACAATCTGCAAATCTAGGAAAGGCGCCAGGGCCAGATGGACTTACGGCTAAATTCTATAAGACAATGGCTAATGAACTGGCACCATTCCTAAAAGAGGTGATGAATGGGGTTTTAAGGGATCAAAGGATTCCAGAAACTTGGAGTGAAGCGAATATATCATTGATCCCAAAAGAGGGCCAAGACCTGACTAATGTGAAAAATTATAGACCTATATCGCTACTCAACAATGACTACAAAATTTTTGCGAAGATATTGGCGGAGAGATTGAAGGGGTGGCTCTCGGAAGTCATAGAGGAGGAACAAGCAGGCTTTTTGCCAGACAGACAAATAAGAGACAACTTAAGGACAGTGATCAATGCTATTGAATATTATGACAAGCGTTGTGACAAAGAGGTTGGTTTCTTCTTTGTTGACGCTGAAAAAGCGTTTGACAATTTAAACTGGGACTTTATGTTTGCCACTATGGAAAAGCTACAATTGGGAGAAAGATTCATCAGAGCAATTAAGGAAATTTATAGAGACCAGACTGCAGCAATTGTGGTGAATGATGAATTGACCAAGAAATTGACGATAAGTAAAGGAACAAGACAAGGTTGCCCGTTATCTCCATTGTTGTTCATTTTAGTATTGGAGATTCTGATGATACAAATACGTCAAGATGATGAAATTCGTGGAATAAAAATAAAGGACTATTCATACAAGGTCAGAGCATTTGCGGATGACATAATGTTAATTGTAGAGGACCCATTGGAGAACATGCCAAGAGTGATAGATAAGATCAAGGAGTTTGGAGACTTGGCAGGTTTCTTCATTAACAAAAAGAAGTCAAAGATATTATGCAAAAATATGACTAAGCAGAAACAACAATTGTTAATGGAAACAACGGATTGTGAAGTAACAAGTAAAGTGAAATATTTGGGAGTCGAATTAACTGCAAAGAACATAGATCTATTCAAAAACAATTATGAAAAACTATGGACTCAGATAGAGAGAGACTTGATTAAATGGAATAGATTGAATTTGTCATGGTTGGGTAGGATTGCAGCAGTTAAGATGAATGTGTTACCAAGAGTAATGTTTTTGCTACAGACAATACCAATCATCAGAGACTCCAAACAATTTGAAAAATGGCAGAGGAAAATATCAGATTTTGTTTGGGCAGGCAAGAAGCCTCGAGTGAAAGTGAAAGTTTTACAAGATGCAAAGGAAAGAGGCGGAATGCAACTGCCCAATCTGAGACTTTATCATGATGCAATCTGCCTAGTTTGGTTGAAAGAATGGATGACATTAAAGAACAAGAAACTATTAGCCCTAGAGGGATATAAAAAAATATTTGGATGGCACGCATATTTATGGCATGACAAAGTAAAGGTCAACTCGATGTTCCTGCATCACTTTGTTCGGAGAAGTCTATACATAATCTGGAAGAAGTACAGAATTTATCTACAAGAAGGAACCCCTTTGTGGGTGGTTCCATATGAGGTGATAGACCCGAGAGCTGTTGATAATGAACAACAATGTTTAACGTATAAAGAAATAACTAAAACTGAAGCATCCAAACTTAGAATAAAGACACAAGAGGAACTATCACCTAACTACGATTGGTTCCAGTATAGACAGATCAGAGACTTATATAATTCGGACTCTGTAAAGGGAGGTATACGAATAGAGAATTCGGAACTAGAGCAGACCCTTCTTAAAGAAGATAAGAAAAGAATATCCAAGGTATACCAAGTACTGTTGAAGTGGTATACCGAGGATGAGATAGTTAAAACACAAATGGTGAAATGGGCTATAAACTTTAATAAAGAAATAACAATGGAGGCATGGGAATACTTGTGGAAAACTACAATGAAGACAACGACATGTATTAATATCAAAGAGAACATTCATAAAATGATCTATCGTTGGTACATGACACCAAAGAAGATTGCGCTAGGGAATTTGAATACTTCTAATAAATGCTGGAAATGTAAGAAGCATGAGGGCTCCCTCTATCATATGTGGTGGTCGTGTGAGGTAGCCAGGCAGTACTGGGGGGAAATAATAAGAGAAATGAGTGAAATTTTACAATTTCAAATTAATAAGAACCCAGAACTCCTGCTACTGAACTTGGGAATGGAGGGAATTCCAGCCCAACACAGGACGTTGATATTTTATATGATAGCAGCAGCTAGACTTTTGTATGCGCAAAAATGGAAAGTACAAGAAGTGCCAACTATTGAAGATTGGACTTACAAATTGCTGTATATGGCTGAAATGGACAAGATGACAAGAAAATTGAGAGATCTGGACTCAGGGCAGTTCAACACAGACTGGGAGAAGCTGAAACAATACCTGGAGAAGAAATGGGAGGTGGGAGGAAAACTGTGGCAGTTTGAGAACTACTGAAGTATTGAAGTAGAGGGGGGAGACTTTACCGGGGGGAGAAGAGATAAATGTGAATTAATAAGCAGTCAGATTAATAGATTGACATATATATAGATATATATAGGTTAACAAACAGAACATAGAGAAAATAATTAATTATAAGGACTAAATATAAGGAGCGATTAACTAACAATATTTTCTTTTTTTTCTGACAAGTTTTGTACCAAACTGAATGTCTGAAGATATAGATGGGTCAAATTGATTGACTACGTGAGGAGAGATATATAGAACTATTATAAAAAGATAGAATGAGTAATATATATAGAGAATAAGTCAAATTGTTTGATATAAACGAATGTATGATCTATATGGTTTATGATATATAGAAATACCTGAAATTGAAAAATTGGGATAAATTGTTTATCTAAGATAGAAACAAAGGCTTACAGTTTGGGCATATAATGTTAAAAATAGTTAAGGATGTACTGCTTAGAATAATGGAGAATATATATTTGTTTTAGATAGAGGAAGCTAATAAAAGTAAGGGAAAGGGGACAAAGGGTTGGAAAGCTGTTGGAAGTCAACAAAAAGGGGGGGGGGAAAGGGAGGGGGTTAGAGATGAAAAAATTGGGGAAAATTGAATGTAAATGTGGAAATAATGGATTCTAACCCAATAAAAATTTTTCAAAAAAAAAAAAAAAAGAATTGGAAAAGGTGGCAATCTGCAAGCCAAGGTGCCCCATCCCAGCCTGAAGCAGCACCGTAGGGTTGTCAACTCTGGCTTGGAACATTCCTGGAGATTTGGGGGAAGAGCCTGGGGAGGGCAGTCTTTGGCGATGGAGCCCAATCTGGATGTGTTGCCATAAAGTCCTGTCAGCAAAGCTGCCATTTTCTCCATTTTCTCTGTAGTCTGGAGATCAGTTGCAATTCCAGGAGAACTCCAGGCCTCCACCTGGAAGCTGGTAACACTAGTAGCTGGTCTTTATACCACCCTCTAGGCAGGGGTGGAGTTTGGAGCAGGCAGTCTAGATGGGACCCTGATCTGGATAGCCCAGACAAGTCCTATCTCCTCAGATCTCAGAAGCTAAGCGGGGTCAGCCTTGGTTAGTAATTGTGGATGGCAGACCTCTAAGACAGACCAGGGTCACTATGCAGAGGCAGGCAATGGCAAACCACATCTGAACATCTCTTGCCTTGACAGGGCTGGTGGGCCCATTGAGGCAGGTCTGGCCCCTGCCTCGAGCTCTGAGGCGCTGAAGGGGGTGCCGGAGGGGGTGCTGGGGGTGGGGTCATGCACCGCAGAGCTGGCATGACTGGCCCACAGCTGCTGCAGCCTGCCAGCCCTCCTGCCCCATGCTGCCGCCGCCACCACCGCCATGAACACATGCCCCCACCAGGCGCAGCAACCACGGGCCAGGTGCGGTAGGTGTCCGGGGTGGTGTGCGGAACTTCCCCAGCCACCCACCATGCCTGACTGGGAGCGTGGGCAGCCTCCGTGTGCCATCCCAGCCACCCACTGGCCAATGGGGCCGGCTTGCTCTGCGATGATGGCACACACATCATCACGCAGTCTGGGGCGCGTGCGTGTAAAGGCACCTTTGCTGGCACCACAGGAAAGTGCATCCTCAGAAAAGGCACTGAAAAAACGGAAGCCAAACTGCTTGCTACTGTTTTAAAAACGTAGATGTCTATAGCGAAATGGAAAAGCCACTCGCATTAGGTGAGTGGGCCATCCCTTTAAGGACGTGTGGAAATGGCCTTGGTGTCCTGAAATGGTTGTTTCTGCAGTGAACCGGCTCCAGGACAGAGTAACCTCCCCCCATCCGCTTTTCTTTAGCATAAACACCACCTGCCTGATGCTGATGTGGATTACAGAAAAGTGTCAAGGGAAGCATCATCCACACAAAGTAAAATTTGAGTTTGTGCGGAGGCCAAGTTATACATCCAGATTTCCAATCAGTCTCCAACATCATGCCAGATTTGGTTGCAAGAGTGAGATCGGTCAGAGGAATGTGAAAAACAGAGAAAGACAGACAGAGAGAAAGATTTGAAGTACATCTTTGGCTGCAGATTGATAGTGTTTTTTTATAGGCAAGCTCAGTTTCTGTAGAATTGCATCAAGACAGGGGAGAAGGTTAGGGGAGGAAAAAACGCAGGAAATATTGTAATGTTTGCAATATACTTGCAGGAGTCTCTGACAGCGAGTGTGTTTACTCTTAGTCTTCATTCAGTAATGATTACCCATACATTATTCATATGTTCATATAATATTTATGAAAAGATTAATACAATATTTTTAAAAGGGAAATGGTTCTTAAAAAAAAAGTCTTGGCATTATCGAATGCCAATTTATATGTCACCTTCTACTAGAAAAAGGAGCTGCTAGGAATTTGCAAATACAGTGTAGTTTCCAGCCGGTGCTTAATGTGCACTGGTTTTCAGGTAAACAATCTATCACCTCTGCCCCTGATGATTAAAGACAGTCTTTTAAAAAAATGTTATTTTTCATTTACTGACAGACATTCAAGAGTTTTATGAAGTGACGCTGCTCAACTCCCAGAAAACTTGCCAGCAAAAGATAGAGGAGGTGAATCAAGTCGCCGAAAAATGGGAAAACACGCAGTCCCTCGTTACCGACAACGACAGTCAGCGCAGACCCCAAGAGGTATAGTGATTTAATTGATGGCTCGATCCTGCACAAATAAAGGGGGGAAAAATCTAAGCCTCTCTGGAGTGGAAAAAAATGAATTGTCATGCTAAGGGTTGGTTCTAGCTGAGGATTCTTTTTGAGTGGAAATGTAGTCATAACTTAAAACGCTTGCCTGCACAAGGTAATTTGTCTTCTAGGCGCTGTGCACGTAGTTCTGCTTTTCTGAAAAAGGATTGGCTTACATAAGCCTAAATGAAGAGTATCCAGACTCTCTCCCCCACACTTTAAGATCTGTCAAGGAGGCCTTGATCAGGGTACCTTCTTTTGGGGATGCAGAACAGAGATGGGCACGAACAGAAATATGAACCAAAATTAAGCACGAACCAGGCTGGTTCGTGGTTCATGAACCACAGTTCGTCAGATCCTATTTCTGACGAACTGCCACAAACTTTTAGGCTGGTTCATTTGGTTCGTTTTTTGGTTCATCACTGCAGGCAGCCTGGTGCCAATCAATCAGTTTCCTAGGCAGAAGGGGATGGACTTCCTGCAGACCTTCTGCTGACCCGGAAGTGAACTTCTGCTGGCCCAAAGGGACCTTCTGCTGACCCAGGAGCGATGATTTTCTGACCCGGATGTGACGTTTTCACAAACCAAATGAACCGGTTCCCGAACCAGGGGCAGGTTTGTGAAAGTTCATGGTTCATGAAATTTGATGAACCACGAACCACATGGTTTGGGTTTTTTCCGGTTCGTGCCCATCTCTAATGCAGAATTAGCGTCCACAAGAAGCAAGGTCTTGTTTAACGTTCTGGACCACGCTTTTTTCAGGATGCTCATTTATTTAGCCTTGTCACTTGCCTGCTTTCAGAGTACAGTGAAAACATCTCCTTCCCCCAGGGTCAAATCTGAGGATAGGGTTGCCAATCTCCAGGTGGTGAGTGGAGATCTCCCAGAATTACAACTGATCTCCAGGCAACAGAGATCAGTTCCCCTGGAGAAAAAGGCTGTTTTGGAAGGGGGCTTTTATGATATTAAACTCTGCTGAAGTCCCTCCCCTCCCCAAACTCCACCCTCTCCAGGCTCCACCCCACGAATCTTCAAGAATTTCCAAACTAAAGCTGGTAACCCTACTAGAGGAAATGTTGGAAGATCCATGATCAGATCTCCGGTGCATTTCGGGAAAAAAAGAACTCTTATAAACAGCAGTCATGAAAGGTCTCAATTTGGTTCAAGCCGGGGGAGGGGGTTAATTTTTTCTCCTGCACTGTTTTCCTGCCCTTCAGGCTCAGCAGAGTTGCTGCTTGTTCCACTAGGAAAATGGGAGATCGCTAGTATGCTGCTTGAACATTTCCTCCAACAGGGCAAAAAGTGCCGATAGATGTGTGTTTTGAGTTCTACAGACGGAACTGAAGGAAAGGTTCAATAGCCAGTTCTGGGCTGGGAAATCCCTGGAGTTCTGCAAAGCAGAACCTGGGGAGGGTAAGACTTAGAGAGGGACTTCAGCAGGGTACAATGTCGTAACTTCTACCCTAGAAACCTACTATTTTCTCCAGGGGAACTGATCTCTGTAGTCTGGAGATCACTTGAAATTCCAGGGGCTCTCCAGGCCCCATCTGGAGGTTGGCAACATATGCAGGTCCCGTTTTCCCACTGTATGTCTCTATGGCCATTTCCAGACACGTTAAATAATGCACTTTCAATGCACTTTAACAATCCTTTGGAAGTGGATTTTTTGTTTCACACACAAAACCCCAGTTCCAAATAATCACTAAAGAGCATTGAAAGTGCATTATCCAACGTGTGTGGAAGCAGCCTATGTCACAGTCAGTTCATATGTGATGTATGTTCCATGTATCATCTGGTTTGGAACTCAGAAGCACTGGAAAGATTTAAACTCTTAATTGCTCCCCATCCCCAATCTCTACATCAGTCAAGTGGGTAAAGTTGGTAGCAACCTGTTCCAGAGTTATTGTTTCCTTGGTTTTTGGTAATTGCATTGAATGGGCTGCCGGCTGAGATTTTAACTGTGCCATCCAATATGGTTTTCCACAAATGATTCAAAGCTCTTTTATTCAGGAGGGCTTTTATCTGAAACTGGCTGGAGTGGACAGTCAAGAAGACATTTTTGCTGGCTGGGGTGGACAGTCAGGTCATTACAATGAGAGCTGTTGTAGCACAGTGGTTAAGTGCTGGCTGGGCTGTGAATCAGCATTCTGCTAGTTCATCTCCTGCTGTGAGCTCAGCAAGTGGCCTTGGGTAACCCACTCCTCTCAGCCTAGCTCCCCAACTGCATTGTGGGGATAATAGCACTGATTTTGTTCACCACTCTGAGTGGGCACTGATCTGTTTAGAAGAGTGGTATATAATCACAGTAAATTAATTATGATAGGTGGTTAAGTATAATAGCATAGTGGTTAAGTGGCTGGGCTGTGAGCTAGCACTCTCCTGGTTAGGGCTGCCAGGTCAGGGTTGGGAAATTCCTGGAGATTTGGGGGGGGGGGAGCCTGGAGAGGGTGAGGTTTGGGGAGGGGAGGGGCCTCAGTGGGATATAATGCCATAGAGTTCATCCTTAGAACAGCCATTTTCTCCAGGGGAACTGGCCCTGGAGATGAATTGCAATTCCAGGAGATCTCCAGCTACCACCTGTAGGTTGGCAAACCTATTCCTGGTTCGAATCCCACTACTGCCATGAGCTTAGCAGGTGGCTTTGGGTAAGCCACTCTTCTCAGTCCCAGCTCCCCAGCTGCGTTGTGGCATAATAATTACACTGACTTTGTTCACTGCTCTGAGTATGGCACTAATCTGTCTAGAAGGGTAGTGTATAAGCTCAGTTATTATTATGAGCTGCTGTAGCATAGCGGTGAAGCAGTTGGGCTGTGAACCACTCTGCTACAGCAGCTCATAACAATAACTGAGCTTATACACTACCCTTCTAGACAGATATTGCTCAGTATGTTTAAGATGGACTCTTGTATGCAAGCTACCTTGAGCACTTTGTGTTGTGAAGACACATGGTATAAAATTATTTTTTAAACAAATAAATACCTTAAAAGGACAGCCAGTATGGTGAAGATGATAGAGTATGAGATCTGGAGACCTGGGTTCAAATCTCCACTTAAGCTAGGGTTGCCATTCTCCAGGTGGGGCCTGGAATCTCTCAGAATTACAACTGATCTCCAGATTACACTGATAGGTTCCCTAGTGAAAATGGCTACTTTGAAGGATAGACTGTATAGGGGAGGGGACCACGATGAGGTCCCTCCCCTCTCCAAATCTCACCATTCCTGAGTTTCACTCCCAAATCTCCAGGAGTTTTCCAAGCGAGAGCTGGCAACACTAACTCAAGCATAAACGTAACTAGGAGAGTTGCATTCATTCTTTTTCATGGGCTCGCTGTAAGTCTGAAATTAGATTCTTTCTCAGCTTGCACCAAATATGCATCTAGAATAGGTTTGCCACCCTCCAGGTGGGGCCTTGAGATCAGACAGAGATCAATTCTCCTGGAGAAAATGTCTGCTTTGGAAGGTGGACTCTGTGGCATTATACCTTGTTGAGGTCCCTCCCCAAACCCTGCTGTCATATATGCCTCCTGCATATCCGCCATGAATGTAGGTTGTCTCTGACTCTGGTCTCTGCTAAACAATGTGTCACCCCCCCGCCCTTATTAACGGTCCTTTCCCCAAAGGCGGGAATATTCCCAATAACTAACATTTCTGGCCGCATATACGTCGCTTCTGCCAATCGCACTGTCTGAGTACTTTGTACTGAATGGATCTCTAATAAATCTTCTTCAACTGGAACACCTGTGTGTTAACTGTGGAGAACTTGGGGATCTAACTGCCAGGGACTGACACCTGCACCCCCCCCCCCAATATCCAGGAATTTCCCAGTCCAGAGTTGACAACCTTTGTCTAAAACCTTGTGGATCTCTAGCTGTACAGTAGGCCTTCCTGCCCCTTCTCTGGAGGGCTATGCCTCTCTGCTATACCTCAGGAGATGAGGCAAGTAGTAGTACCTTCCCACTTTGACTGCCATAGAAGCAGCCACTCTGAGAATCTTCTCTGAGGTAATTGCCTTTGCCCACTGTCTTGTCCTAACTTTTGAGCTAGGGTTTCCTTTTTATCTCCCTTCTTCTTTTCTGCCTTGAGGGATGCTCCAGATATTATGAGATGATATTCAGTTTTTACTTTCTCCTTCATTCCTAAGTTCTGCACAATCTCTTTTCTGTCTATCCTCCCTCCATCAAATAAACGTTAAACACTTCTGCGTGACTCACAAGTCCATACTGCCGGCCGTTCTATGAGGTCAGGCAATGCCACTGCATTCATAAATAAGATTTCTTTGGCTCCAATAAAGATTCGTGAGCCAGTAGGGAAAGAAAATACTGCGCTATCCTCTTTCTCTACAAAATAATGTAATGAAAATGACTATGCAGCCTCAGGGAAAAAAAGACAACTTCCCGCAGCCACTAAAAGCACAGTTGCTGTTATCAATGAACATTTTAACTTTTAGAAACAAGGTAGGTTTTTCATCTTTCTAGTCAAAAAATTAAGAAGCAATCTTGTTGGCCACGAGAAGTAATAACTTCTCCTCAGAGTCTCCAGGCGTGTATTCTCAGATGCACATCCTCTTATTAAAAGACTCTGCTTGGTTCCACTTTTAACCTCTGCTTTCATTAGTCCAGGCTCTGAAGCTACGTATTTTTAGTCTGTAATGTTCTCACACCTTTATTCAAGAAGAAAATTGAGGTGAAAGAAAGGAACTCACTGCTGTCGGTCTTCAATATGAGGCTGGCAGTTCCGAGCCTGAGTGTGTTTGTGTGACAACACAAATAGACTATTAATTCTCCAGCAGAGCTTGGTTGCAGCAGTTTCTTATAGGAGGTTTTTGCGGTACATAAAAGGGAATCTGTGGCAGTTAACTGTTTTGGTGATCTAAAAGAGTATCCACACCATAAACAAGTTCGGCTGCTTTTCTTTCTACCCAGGACATGTGTGTGTGTTATGTGCCGTTCCCCCTCTAAATGAGCCCTGGAGGTAATAAAACTGAAGGGAGGGAAGGCAGCATAGGTATTGGACAATCTCTTCAGATCTTAGAAGCTAAGCAGGGTCAGTACTTGTATGGGCAACCACCAAGGAAGACTCCACAGAGGAAGGCATTGGCAAACCACCTCTGCTTCAGACAGACAGACAGACAGACACACACACATACACACACACAAATCTCTGAAACCTAGGGTTGCCAACCTCCAGGTGGTAGCTGATAGCTGGAGATCTGGTTTTGCAACTGATCTCCAGGCCATACAGAACAGTTCCCCTGGAGAAAATGGCTGCTTTGGAAGCTGGATTCTATGGCATTATACACTGTTGAGGTCCTTTCCCTCCCTAACCCCCACCCTCTCCAGGTGCCACTCCCAAAACCTCCAGGAATTTCCCATCCTCGAGCTGGCAACCCTACTGAAACCCAATGCTAGGAGGCAACATGGGGCAAGGCCTTGACCTCTCTGCTGTTTGTTGGGCCTCTGTGGCATCTGGCTGGCCACTAGTTGAAAGAAGATGCTGGACTGGATGGTCCACTGGTTAGGACCAGCAGCGACTGTCCCAAGTTCTTATTTCGTCATCTTTAAACATGGAGCGTTTAAAGGTATCCAGCTTGGAAACTGTTTCTGCCTTTCATTTTTCTTAATTCCAGCGTCCCTCTGCGTTTCATATGTTTAGGAGATTGCTCAGCAAAGCAGATGAATTAAAATACGTAGAAACACGTATTTCGATTGCCACTTGTCTTGGGACTGCTTACCATCCTCCGTACCCAGCCATTACAAACATTGTAATTACTTCTTTGTCCTTAGCTCAACTGCTTGCTTGTTAAAAGGTTGCAGTAATAAAAACCCTCATTTAAGAATTCTTCTGCCTTGAGTAGTAATCAAACCTTTAATCTCTTTCACATCGGCAGCTTGCTTTGAGAACCTGGAGCTATTTAAGCCCCCGTCTATGTAGATTTAAGAGAGCCCAATCAATCAGAGCAATGCAGAAGGAGGTGGATGCCCTCTGTGCTTGCTTCTGCTCCTGAATAAGGCAAAGCCAGGCTGCATGCATGCGGCAAAGAAAGATAAGGAAGTGATAGAAAACGGAGGCAGCATAAACGGAATGTATCCTCTCAGACGGCAGATGGGATATGCAACTTTTTAATGCTGCTCCATGTTTTTTTTTTTTAATGTTGCACAGCGAGGTTGCCAGGTTTGGGTTAGGAAATTCTTGGAGATTTGGGGGTGGAGCCTGGGGAGGGTGGGGTTTAGGGAGGGGAGGGACCTTGGCAAGTTATAATACCGTAAAGTCCACCTTATAAAGCTGCCATTTCCTCCAGGGATCATGAACATCAGTTGTAATTCCAGGAGTTCTACCTGGAAGTTGGTAACCCTTTGCACAGCAGTGAGCTAAGTTCTAGCCCAATGATCCCAGCTGGGTGAAGGCGGGGGGCGGACATTGCCATGTGCCCCGCTCCTGATCCAGCTGGGTGAAGATGGGGAGCGGGGATTGCCACCTGCTCCCCTCCTGATCCCAGCTGGGTGAAGGCGGGGGATGGGCATTGCCACCTGCTGTGCTCCTGATTCCAGCTGGATGAAGGCGGGGGATGGGCATTGCCACCTGCTTTGCTCCTGATTCCAGCTGGGTGAAGGGCAGGTGGGCATTGTCACCTGCTCCGCTCCTGATCCCAGCTGGGTGAAGGTAAAGGGTGGGCATTGCCCCCTGCTCTGCACCTGATCCCAGCTGGGTGAAGGCGGTGGGCAGGCAGTGCCACCTGTTCTGCTCCTGATCCCAGCTGGGTGAAGACGGTTGGTGGGCATTGCCCCCTCTCTGCTCCTGATCTCAGCTGAGTGAAGGCAAGGGACGGACATTGCCACCTGCTCCTCTCCTGATCCCAACTGCTTGAGAAGGGGGCGGGGGGACATTGCTGCCTGCTTGACACGTAATCCTGGCCTGGGCTGCCCACTGTGGCACGCTCTCTGGAGGTCTGGCTGCCTCATCTGGGCTTCCCTCCACAGCATCGCCCTCTGGAGGTGGACCAGAGTAGGAAGTGACTTGTCTTGAATACGTTTAGCCTTTTATATAGTAGGATATACTACGAGCATAGCTGAAAAATTAAGAACAAGGTGAGCCATTAAAGAAACAATTAAACACAAGCCAGGACTTGTCTGAACATATCCTTGCTGCATCAGACTGCTTTTTTTACCCGTTTTATCATATCACAGTGGCTCAACAACAGGCAACAATCCACAGGTGAGAAAATCCACACTATCACATGGTTAAAAAAAATCGAAGATAGATTAATGAGAAATCAAAGAGAATTCTTCTTTTGAAAGAGGAAAAAAGCATAAGAGGAACTAATTGCTATATCTAAAAAAAGAAAATGTAGGGAAAAGAAATTCTATCCCCTGTAACAACCCTATTTTTATTGTAAGAGAACACTGAAAAACTAGCAACAAAGCCTGTTGTGGGAAAAAAAATACAACGGGCTCTAGAAAGGGGAGGGTGGGCAGGCAGGCTTCACTCCTCCTTCATCACTGATTCCAGCTGGTGAAGGAGGAGGTTGGGCATTGTCAACTGCTCCATGCCTGATCTGCCTGATCTCGGCCATGTGAAGGGGTGGTGGGCTTTGCTACCTGCTCCATTCCTGATACATGCCGGATAAAGGGGGCATTGCTTCCTGTTCTGCACCTGACTAGGGCTGGGTGAAGGGGGGCAGGCATTGCCACCTGCTCCGAGCCTGATCCCAGCTGGGTGAAGGGGGGTGGGCATTGCCACCTGCTCCCTGCTGGGTAAAGGGAGGAACAGGCATTGCCTCCTGCTCTGTGCCTGATCCAGACAGGGGATGGTGGGCGATGGGCTTTACTACCTACTCTGTTCATGATCCCAGCTGGGTGAAGGGGGAGTGGACATTGCCACCTGCTCTGCTCCTGATTCTAGCAGTTGAAGGGAGGGCAGGCATTGCTGCATGATTGGCTCCTGACTCCAGCAGTGTGAAAACAGGGTGGGCATTGCAGCCTGCTCAGTGGCTTCTTCCAGTAGGTTGAAGAAGGTGGGCATTGCCACCTGCTCTGCACCTGATCCCAGCCAGGTGAAGGTGCAAGGAAAGCATTGCCACCTGCCCCCCTCCTGATCCCAAATGGGTGATGGTGGGGGGTGGGCATTGCTACCTGCTCTGCCACTAATACCAGCTTTGTTAAAGCAGGGGGAGGCATTGTCACCTGCTCCACGCCTGATCCCTGTCAGGTGAAGGTGGGCGGACATTGCCATCTGATCTGCTCCTGATCCCAGCTGGGTGAAAGGGGCAGGCGGGCCAAGTGCTCCGCTCTTAATACCAGCTGGGTTAAGGTCAGGGGTGGCATTGCCACCTGCTCTGCTCCTAATAACAGCTGTGTTCAGATGGGAGGGGAAATTCTACCCGCTCCACTCCTGATTCCAGCTGGCTGAAGGGGGGGGGTGGGCATTGCCAGCAATTCCGCTCCTAATACCAGCTCGGTATTGCCACCTGCTCTGCTCCTAATACCAGCTGAGTTAAGGTGGAGGTGGGCATTGCCATCT
Source organism: Eublepharis macularius (assembly GCF_028583425.1). Classification (NCBI taxonomy): domain Eukaryota; kingdom Metazoa; phylum Chordata; class Lepidosauria; order Squamata; family Eublepharidae; genus Eublepharis; species Eublepharis macularius. The sequence continues at coordinate 173,885,506 of NC_072792.1, forward strand.
GCTCTGCTCCTATTACCACTTGGGTTAAGGTGGGGGTGGCATTGCCACCTGCTCTGCTCCTAATACCAGATGGGTTAAGGCGGGGGGTGAGCAATGCCACCTGATACACTCCTAATACCGATGACCACAATAAGGAGTCTCCTCAACACAGAAACCACGAACAAAAGGGAGCAGATAAACCGCAAGGGGAGGGAAAATTATCCCAAACCTCACAACTACAAGAATAAACTCTATAATGTGATCAGTAAATATCAAGTCTCATCGTAAGAAAATTCACGTAATAATAACAAACCAAGTCATAATTACAATGAAGCAAAAATCACACACAAAGGTTATATGCAGGCAGGCCACTCAGAAAAACCTGCATAATTCGCAGTCCGACAGATGAAGTCTACCCAGTGACTGGTCTCCACTGCGGTGAAGCCGAAGAGTGAACGAACCAAATGAATAAATATGGAAGGTCCACACGGAAGATACAGATGAAAATTTCCACAAGGCACAAGATGGTAATGTCTCTTTCTTGCTGTTTTGCAGTAGAGTTACAGCAGGGGAAAAAAACCCAGAGTACACACTCCACCGCCCAACAACCAGGGCCAGCTGCTGCCTGTTGTTTCGTGCTGAAAAACACCTCCTCAGGGGCGGCAACAATTATCCCCAATGCAATACACGTAGTCAAGAACAATAATTTCATCAAGTAATAGTCAAAAAGGGAATGAATCAAAACAGCCATTTTGGAATTCTGGCAGACTGGGGATTCAAACCTGGGTCTCCAAGATCTTAGTCCAACACTCTAGCCACTATACCATGTTGGCTGTTTTGGAAGAGAACAATGTATGTACCCTCCCCTTCCCAGCTCCTTAGAGGAAGGGAATGATAAAAATGGGTTAACTACTCTGCTAACTTTTCCCAAGTCAGCCCCAAAGACCAATCTAGTCTCATGTCCACCTCTTCTTGCAGGGCATTGTGGGGACACAGGAAACATATTTTTTGCAGAGGAATTTTTGGTTTTCCATTTTTTGTAGTGTATTCCTTTCACAACAATAATATACACATATATGGTGGTGAAAATAACAAGAAACCATGTGCTGCAAATAGGTTTGCCTGCGGGGGTCTGACAGGAAGATGTTGTACCAGAGGGAAAGAACGGCAGTGTCTTATTCATTGCTGCTAATAACGTTCATACTTTAACAGCTTGCAAAAACAAATATACGCTTAAGTTGACTTTCTCATCAAAAAAATGATTTCTTCACTCAGAGCTATTTTTTAAAGACACCTGCAAGTTCCATATCAAGTGCTGGGCACTTAACTTGCTCCAGTAGTTTCTCTAAAAATCTTTCATACTCATTTGTCTCACTGACGCATCTATCATTTACTGAATAAGCCACTAGGCATGAGAATTCCATGCCCTCCTCGTCCCAAGGACACTGCTTTACACGGAGATTGGATGGCTAAAGAGTTGATTGCATTTGTTAGCTTAACCCCAGCCATAGTGTGTCTAATTAAAAAAAAAGGGGGGGGGGTGGTTCTTTTATGAGATCGTTCTATTTGCATATCTTAAAAATGTATACTCATTTTCTGATCCTATGGGCGTCTTCAAATCAATTTACGGCAGAGGCAGAAAATCCTAGTAAGGCAATAGAGAGCTTTGAATTAGAGAGATTTGGTGGGCCTGATATAGCCCATGTTCTTCTCATGGAGATATGACTATTTGCCAGGTTTTTTTTTCAGCAGCGACACGGAGGGCAATCTAAACTCCCCTCTGTCTGGAGATCAGGGGGCGAGGCCACTGGCCATGTGACCATTTTTGCTGAGGGTCATTTAAACTTTAAAAAACTCCCCCCTTGTTCCAGCTGACCCAAGGTGATGCCATTGTGTGGTCTTGAGTTCTACCATTGAGTTCCACCACCTCTTTTCCCAGAAAAAAAAGCCCTGCTACTTGCCCACATACAGGTGGGGCTAGGGTTGCCAGGTCCCTATACCCTCCCGGAAGTGACATCATAACTTTGCCCATGGGTGTGCTCCCGTGCTTCACATGGGGCCAATTCACTCCATTTGGGGCAAACATTGACTGTAGTGAAGTATGGGAACACACCCAAGGCTGGCATGATGATGTCACTTCAGGAAGTGATGTCATCGTGCCCCACTGGGAGCGTGCCTGGTGTATGGTTTCCCAGGTTCCCTGCTGCTGGTGGGTGATTGCTGGGGAAGTTGTAACCTTACGCCAATCGCCAGTGATTGACTGGCAATGGGGTAAACCCATTGGTAAGATATTTAATAAGATATTTTTTAGGATTTAACTCAAAGTGCACCTTTAGTATCTTTTATTATTTATTTATTTATTTATTTATTAAACTTCTATCCCACCCTCCCTGCAAGTGGACTCAGGATGGGTTACAACACATTAAAACTTCAATAAAACCATAGAATTCCTGTTAACACCAGCCCCAGACAGCAATTTTACACCTCATCCCTGCCAGTAATACACAAAGGAGTGGGCAAAAAGGTGGGAGAACAGGTCTTTCGGTCAAGCTGTAACTTATATGGGGGGCTATATGATCACACGCCCCCCCCCCAACAGGAGGCTGATTGGGAGGCTTTCCGGATGACTATTGGACTGGCCTCAACCATATGTCTGGCAAGGCATCTCGATCTTGCAGGCCTGTTGGAATGATAGAAGATTCTGGCCGGCCTGTGTATCCTCTGATAGAGAGTTCCACCGGGCCAGAGCCAGGACCAAAAAGGCCCTGGTTCTGGTTGAGGCCAGTCTAACCTCCCTGGCGCCTGGGACTACCAATAGATGTTTATTGGTTGATCTCAGCACTCTCTGGGGCACATACGGTGAGAGACAGTCCCGTAGGTATCCCGGTCCCTGTCCACTAAGGGCTTTAAAGGTCAAAATCAACATCTTGAATTTTATCTGGAACTCCTCAGGGAGCCAGTGCAGCTGCTGCAAGATGGGAGTAATATGCGTCCTAAATGGCACACCGGTGAGGACGTGTGCAGCAGCATTCTGGACCTGTTGTAATTTCCAGGTCAAACCCAAGAGAAGCCCTACATAGAACGAGTTACAGTAGTTCAATCTGGAGGTGACCATTGCATGGATCACTGTTGTTAGGTCCTGGGTTGAAAAGTAGGGGGCAAGCTGCCTGGCCTGCCGAAGATGGAAAAAAGCAGACCGGGCCACTGCTGTAACCTGGGCCTCCATTGACAAAGAGGCATCCAGTATCACTCCCAGACTCCTGACCATCAGAGCAGGCACCAATGGTGTCCCATAGAAGATCGGAAGCCAGATCCCCAAATCTAATGGCCCACGACCCAAGTACAGGACCTCTGTCTTCGCAGGGTCCAACTACAGTTGACTCTGCTTCACCCAGCCAGACACGGCCTCCAAGGCTCTCACCAGGACATCTGGGGCAGAGCCGAGCCAGCAGATACAACTGGGCGTCATCTGCGTACTGGTGACAATCCAGTCTGAAACTCCATGCCAGCTGGGCAAGGGGGTGCATATAAAAGTTTTGGATCTCTTCATATATCTATTATTTCCTTGTTTTCTTGCATGTTCACCACATGTGACTGAAGACTGCATCCGTGTATTGAAATTTCCAACACTTTGCACTGTAATCCTTCCTTTATTAGCTTTGCAATGCCCTTAGGAGTAATATACCACCTAAAGAACTTTTTTACCAATTCTCCCTTAACATTTAACAGTCTGTAACTTTGATTTCTTTAGCACCCATAAGTTTTCCCACTGACTCATAGTTATATTTTGTACAAAGTTTTGCAACCATTTTATCATACAGTTTTTTTTACCTGTTCTGATTCTGTGGCATATTGCAATAAGATTTTATATAAATATTTCTTTGTCTATAGATTCTTCATTATAAAGATTTGAAAACAATTTTTTAATTTGCTCCTTCATTTCTTGTTTTGCATAAACTACTTGATTTCCTTTCTGATTCAGGTATCCTCCTTTTTTCTGTCTCTTTTCTTAAACAATATGCTAAACATCTTCCAGGTTTGCTTGCAGCTTCAAAATGCCTTTGTTTTAAATATTTCATTTTTTCTGCACTTCTTCTACTTCCAATAAGTCTAATTAGTCTTTTAATTGCTTCATTTCCTTCCATTTTTTCTTGTCGCCAGCAACCTTGCGCTCTTCCTCCAGTTTCTTCAATTTTTGTTATATCCTTTATGATCTTCTGCTTTTCTTTTTTCCTTTTGTGCCGCTATTGCCAATAAAGTTCCTCTGATATAGGCTTTACTAGCTTCCCATATTGTTCTCGGGTTAACATCAGTTGTGTTGTTCAGCATAAAATATTCCATCAAATCTTTCTTACATTTTTGTATTACCTCATCTTGTAACAATAAAGTGTCTCCATCTTCTTTCTCTTTTACTTCCACTCTTTCAAGTTAACTCTATTGGATTATGATCTGCTAAGGTCTTTGGGAGAATCTCTGCTTTTTCAACTTTTGTGATTAGGGTTTTTTTGATACCCAGCACATGTCTATTCTAGAATATGATTGGCGTCTATATGAGAAATATGTATAGTCTCTTTCATTTGGGCGCACCTTACTCCATTTTTCTTGTGCACTGCCACTCTGAAAATTTCTTTAAAAAACCCATAGTGTCGTGTGTGGTATCATGTCACTTCTAGTTAAAAAAATTAACCAGTTTGGTGTAAGGGTTAAGCGCGCGGGACTCTAATCTGGAGAGCCGGGTTTGATTCCCCACTCCTCCACTTGAAGCTAGCTGGGTGACCTTGGGCTAGTCACAGCTCTCTGGAGCTCTCTCAGCCCCACTCACCTCACAGGGTGTTTTGTTGTGGGGATAGTAATAACATACTTTGTAAACTGCTCTGAGTGGGCATTAAGTTGTCCTGAAGAGCGGTATATAAATTGAATGTTATTATTATTATAATAAGTAGATGACTGGGGAAGACAATGGCTAACCACCCCATAAAAAGTCTGCCAAGATAACATTGTGATGCAATGTCCCCCCATGGGTCAGTAATGACTCGGTGCTTGCACAAGGGACTACTTTTACTTTAAGTAGCTAAGTAGCTGTAGCAATTGCTGGAAACTCTATGGTTTCACAATAGAGTTTCTGGCGATTCCTAGAGCTACCCATGTCACTTCCTTTTTTTTTTTTACCAGAAGTGATGTAACACTGCAGCCAGCATTGCAATCCTCCCAGTGCCCTGCTGACAGTCCTCTCAACAGCTGCCAGGCATTACCTGGCAACTCTACCTCAGACTATGCTGTGAGACTAGGAACAGAAGCTTGGTTTCTACTTCCACTAGGCCATTCTGCATTTTAAGTATGAATTGTTATGCATCCTTCAGTCCCACTTTAAAAGCCCGGGGCAGGAACAAAACACATGGCAGAGTACTAACTCCTTTGAAGGCTGCAATACAGGATGAGGGCTGATGTGCCTGTTTCGGTTAATCTTCATATTTTGAGATGGAAGACCCATTTGAACCCCCCTCCCAACTTACCTGTTCCTGTCCACCCACCCACCCCGGGGAATTAAGAAGAATGCAATATAGGACTTTAATGAAATACTTTTTGAGGAAAGCCAGGAGAGTGGGAGCTTTCCCACTCTTTCTGCAAAAGATGCAAAAAGGAATTATTGAAGAGGACTTTTTACTCAGATAGGAGGGCTGTACTGTAAGGAAGTGGTCTCAGAGATACATCAGTAAGGAGATATGGACCATAGACTTTATGACTATATGCTACTATGTACTATCTGTTGCTTTAAGTATGATCCCACTGGGTAGTTCAAAGTTATTTAATATGTCAGCCTTAGCTTATGTTCTGTTTCAGCATTTCTTCAACTATGTATTGGATTTCTGCTGGTTTTAAATCTTTGCGAATTTGCAGTTATATACCCTGTTTCATTGTTTCTTGAAATGTCCTTGAATTTACAAAGTCACACTTTGAGTCTCAGTGAGAAAGGCAGACTATAAATAATGTAAACAAACAAACAAACAAATGGGTCTCCTGATACTGTTTTGGGATTTGGGTTTTTCTGGGACTCTGGAATATTCGAGTTCTGTCATTTCCTATTAGGGGACTTGGGGTGTGTGTGTGTGCAGGTGAAATGGAGTGACTGTAAGGGAACAAATTTGTAAGGGACCTAGTGCTGACTGTCCACTAATGATCCCCCAGGTTTTAAGTAAATTGGACCAAGAGGTCCAATACAGGCCCTTGAACAATGTGCCCCTAGCCATCTTATGTGCAGGGGTGATGCCTGGGAGGAAGAAACAATCCTGGAAAAGGGCCCCAACTATTGGAAGAGGAGGATTCAGCGCTGTCCCTTTCCTCAGGTTTCAGAGGGGGACAAACCAAAGAGTTAGAAAGATAGAGAGGTCAGGGAACTCTGTTTACTGCTCTGACTGTCCTTTGATATGTAGATTGCTATTCTCAGGATTTCCTCCTCCTGACTTCCTCCTGGCATTGTTCCAGGCAACACCTCTCTCCTCCTCCTCTCTCCATCTTGGCAGCATGGGTGCAGTCCTTGTCTGAGTATCCATGTCCATCTTTAGACTAGATAGGTAGTTAGGATCTGTCTCTCCTCCTTTCCTATCAGAGTATGGAGTTCCTACAATAAAGAACTCTAATTTCTTTTCTAAATATAAAGCAAGTGTATGATTTATTATTTTCTCTCCTGCACACACACACCAGCCAGCATAACAAGTGCACAACCACCTATAATCACGCTTCCTATGCCAAACAATAGACTCTGCTAACGGCCCAAGCATGGAATTCTTTAATTAGGTTTTTGGTGCCTACATAACGATTTATTTATCACCAACCCCACATAGGAGGGAATGAGGAGCCAGCCAAACACAGCTCTGCTGGCTGCTATGTGTAGCTCGCTCAGGCAAAGAGTTGCCTTCCCCGAGGTGACAGAGATACTCTCCTTCCCACTCCTTCCTCTTGCTCAGGCAACTCGTTTAAGGGGGAAAAGGGCCAGTGCTTCTTAAAATGCTGGCTCCAGATATTCCTGAATATTCCCAGAAATATACAGGATCCGGATACTAGTATTCCTAGGAATCCTGAATACTGCTTCCAGATATCTGAAAAATACTGATAAGGTATTTTTCAGTTTTATATGTGGACTGGATATATCCAAGTGCATATTGCTAGTTAGGATCCTAACTCATTTTTAAAAATAGAAATGTATAACAGCTTCTATTTTTTTTTAAAAAGCCAATTCATTTTTAAAAGGGTTATCTATTTCATTGCTTAGTATGCATCAAACTTAGATTTACAGGGAAATCAATCAGTGGAGGAGGAACTAATGTCTTATGCAAGAACTGTTAGCTGTAGTAATTTTCTTCATTTAGCATAAACAATTTTGTCCTGCCAGTACACACAGATGCGCTATCCAGAGGAGGCCATTTGGGGATTCAGTCATAATTCTTTGTGTCAATAGCCCAAATGTCAGAAGTACTCCCTTTTTTCAAGGGAAATGCACACTTTTGTGTTTGGCACAATGTTACATTAATTGAAAACTCCTGCTAGAAACTTACAGCAAATGTGATAATTCCATAACATAAGCATGGGTTCTGCTCAGCTGGCATTGCTTCTTCAAGAAAACATTTATATCAGTAACTTTCCTATATCAAAGTATGGTAGGAGCCCAGTATGCACAGGATAGTACATGTAAACACAGAAAACTCAATTTGATATGCAAAATTGAAACTGGAAGTCATTTTAGAGCCATCTTCCTGCAATTTACTCTGATATATTTTCTAGTTTCCAGTTTCTGTACCTCTCTAATTGAAAAATGGATCCTGGTAACTTTGTTATAAATGGGAATTATTTCTGAAACTGACACCCATTCCAAGAAATTAGAAACATTAGGCAAACCAGAAGAGAACACCAGCATTTTGCCCAATCACTTCAGACAGAAATGTCATGGATGCATAGTATTGCCAGCTATTTGAAATTATTTTTTATTTATTGAAAAACAGAGGCAAGATGTCCATTGTTTGTTAAAGTTTGCTAGAAAAGAATTCCTAGGTAGGTCTAATCATTGCAGGTTCCTGATTCGTAAAATTGGATTGCCCAAAATGGTTATGAGCGAGTGTGTATTTGCGCTATAATTTGCCAGACCTGTCTAACTGCAAGTACTCATTCAGGGTAGAGCTTTTGTTTTTGTTTTTAATTATGGATACCCAGAAACCAGTGTTCCCATCCTTGTTAAAGACTTCAAATATAACATTTCCAGTGGAAACCATCTGTGAGTATCTCCATCAATTTCTTTAATCTAACACATGCCACCACATATTCCTGTCCATAAATTTTACAGAAAGGCCTTTTTCTCAAATTAGAGGGGGAAAGAAGTCACTTTCCATGGTGGGGCCCGATTTGTGGAGACCCCTTCCTGTGGCTTGCCTGGTACAGGGACTGGCTAGTTTTTGGCACCGGGCCCAAAACTTTCTTTTCCCCAAGTCTTTGGTCATTTCCACACGTCCTAACATCATGCAACACTCATGGAACAAGGATGTCTTCCTGGGGCGTTTCCACACTGCTTACCTTGTTCTGGAAAACAGCGAAATCTCCCACAAAATCTCACGAGAAGACGCTGTTATCGTGTCTTCTCACATGATAACAGTGTCTTCTCATGCGATTTCGCGCGATAACAGCGTCTTCTCGCGAAATTTCGCGCGAGATTTCACTGTTTTCCAGACCAAGGTAAGCCATGTGGAAACGGCCCTGGTGCAATTTCTGACATCATTGCACCACAATGGTTTTTGTGGTGTGATGACATTAGAAATCACTCCAGGAAGACATGCTTGGACTGTGAGTGTTGCACGACATTAGGATGTGTGGAAACAATCTTTTAATTGTCAATTTTGGCTTTTTAAAAAGAGCTAGCTGACATCACTGAGTTTTGGCTGGTAGATTAAATAGGCTGCCTTTGAATCCATACGGGTTGAAGAGCACAGGGTATAAATAATTCAGTTAGATAAATAAAGATACGAGATGATACAAATACAAATTGGAAAAATTAAATCATTTTTTGATTTGGCATTTGTAAATGAGAGTATGTGAAGATTAGGATTTGATTAGCACCTCATAGAATGTTTTTAAAAGCCAATTAAGCAAAATGTCTACCTATTAGCGCCAATACATATGTAATATAGATTATTTTCGGCAAACGTCAGTTTGCGACGTTAATATGACCCTCATATTAAAAATGGTAGTGATTGTCGCTTCATTAAATCCATACATCTCTAGTAATAGTAGCTCTAAATTAGCTGCTGTCATTTTGTTAATATATATGTAGTTACTTTAATACTGAAATATTAAACATAAATAATCGCTCATAAAACCAGTTTCTCTAAATGAAGCCATAAACAGGGCTGAAATAATAATTGATTTAAGTAATGTATCAAACATTTAATAACTTCAAATAATTTTGGAATCAACCAAGAGAGTATTAATAATGTTCCATGCATGCATTGGTCTTCAGCTTTATCATTGTTCCCAAAATATTCAGATATAATATTAGCAGCCAGAGATTGCTTGATAAAAAAAGCAATGGAAAGGGAACAGATCTAATGAGAAACTTGAAAACATTTTTTCCATCATCATTATAGATACACTACATTTTTATCCGGCAATGGAAGCCATTTTGTGGAAACACTGGGGGACCTCAAACTAAACCTGTTGCATGTGAGGAGCTTCCATATCCCCATATTGTTACCAACCTCCAAGCAGGACCTGGAGGTATCCCAGAATTACAGCAGATCTCCAGACAACAGTGCTCAGTTTCCCTGGAGAAAATGGCTGCTTTGGAGGGGGGACTCTATAGCACTATACTATGCTTCCCTAAGCCCCACCTTCTGCAGAGTTCATCCCGGAATCTCCAGGAGTTTCCTATTAGAAATAGTTGAATTTTGTTTGGCAGCAGAGTTACCCGGTTTCCCCAATGTGCAGTTAATTAATCTTCAGGAAATTAAATTGTAAAAAAGAACTTACAGTTTATTGAGCTAGATTCCATTCTTAGCAATATCTTGGAGTAGAAAGAAGCAATCCTAGTCTAAAAGAGAACTTTCCCTATTGGCCACAACTAGAATTGACCAATGGCCTCCTCCCAAAAAACAGACTGGGCCCCCAACACTAACTGAAGTGTTTCTCCTTACATATGTGTGCTCCCGATTCCAGTGTGATGATGTCACTTCCACAAAGTGACATCATTGCTAGTCCAGCAGTTGGGTATGCATACAGGTCACTTCTTTGTGTGCTGGAGGAGGCTGGGCTGGCTGGGCTCTCCTCCAGCCCTCTGGTAGGCAAGTGAGCTGGAAACAGGGGGGAGGTGGTACATATGATGCAGGAGGTGGGGCAGGCCCGTGAGCCAGTCCCCCAGGAGGAGGGACTGGAGACGGTACAGGAAGGCCTACTGGTGCTGCCACCAGTCCCTGCAGGCCAGCAGCCAGCCACTCTTTCCCCACAGGCAAAATTACCAGACTATATGACCTGTATTTTAACTGCTCCCCCCTCCCAGACATCCCAATAAAAAACTGGACTGTCTGGGGGAAAACCAGACACCTGTCAACTGTAGGCACAGCCAGCAATCTGGCATCATGCTTGCATGAAGGTATGTGGATGAAGCCTTCTGTCATGTCTGCATACCATTTATCCATGCCATTCATATGTTCTCTGTTCCCTGTATTGATTTGATCATACTGTGCAACTATATGTTCTCTTATTATGCTCATGTACTGTAGCCATTATATTCATGCCATCTCGAGCTTGCCTAAAAACGTAAGTACTAATGTTGAGACTGTTATCTCTGCAGCCTGCTACTGACCTTGGACTAAAATGTAACTCTCCGCAAGAGACAGAGGGAGTTGAATTCCTTGTAATCTTCTGGCTCTCTCTGGCCAGATAAAGCTATTGTGTTTCTCATGAGAACTGGGACTTTCGCTTTCGCGCCTTTTTACTAACTGTCCCAGGGGAGGGGGGAATCCTAATCCTTATATCAAAGTGCCTTATCTTGTATTCTCATTCCTGCCAATTCCTAGTCATCTTTGGAAGTACCTTTGAACTCACTGGATCTCTATAATAAAACCTTTTCAACCAAGACCCTAGAGTACTTGCTGTGAGGGGTTGCAGATCTATCTGTCATGGACTGCCATCCCAAGAACTGACACCTTCATGGCAGGAACTTTGTAGAATACATCCTTCCCCTTTGAAAAGCCGAGAGGGCAAAGAGAGTCTCCCAAAGAGGGAACAGAGAGATGAGGAATCAGGAGGCGTTCCGCACCGAATTGGCAGTTCTATATCCACACTATCCTCCAATATTGAGGAGAGAATTTCCCCCATTGGTTGTTCTGTTGTGAAGCAGAGGGGATTTGAGTAGACCTCAGAACAGAGAGGAGTGGGAGTTGCATCCATTTTGTTCCTCCTCTTGTTTTTCTCCCAGAATGTTTCCACCTCAGCCTGTGGAGCACCTGCATTCTTCCTCATCGGTTTGCTGTAACAGCCCTCTTTGATTCCATGCTAGCCCAAATGAGACCCTGCCTCATCACGAGATCTCCCAGACCCACAAGAGAGTGAGGAGCTCCTAGCCGCTCCCGTGGTTCTCACCTAGCCTTGCCCCCTCTCTGCCATGCCCAAACAGATATTAACATTTCATTTGTATATGTCCTTCAGGACAATTTAACACCCACCCACTCAGAGTGGTTTATCCTCACGACAATCCCCCTGTGAGGTGGGTGGAGCTAAGAGAGCTCTGAAAAGCTGTGACTGACCCAAGGTCACAGAGCTGGCTTCAAGCAGAGGAGTGGGGAATTAAACCTGGTTTTCCAGGACTTAACCACTACACCAATTAAAGGAGTGGAGAATTAAACGTGGGCCATTTCCCCGCGTCTTATAAATTACGCGACACCCACAGGAATGCTGGAGGCTTCATGGCACGATTTCTGACGTCGTGGTGCCATGAAAATGGAATCATCACTGCTTGATGTCAGAAAACACGCCATGAAGCCGCCAGTATTCCATGAGCGTCATATGATTTTTAAGACGTGGGGACACGGCCCTGGTTCTCCCGCTCTTAACCCCGACACCAAATTGGCTTCTTCACCAAACTGTTCTTCATTGCAGCTGCCCATGCTGTGGCTTTTAAGGCTCTAGCTTCTCCTCAGTTGGCCCTGCTAACCGTGTGTCTCATGTATGGCTGCCCCATCTCTGCCTGGCTTTTGGCTGAGAGGACGTGGATGCTCCAAGCTGGACATTGTAGGCTTTGTTGACACCCAGTGATAACGGTCTGCTTTGTGATATTAAAGGTGATAATGTGTCAGTTACTCATCCAACGTGATCTGAGCGGTAGCATTTGGCAGATCAGTCCTGACGTGATGCTACCCTGTCTAGCAGCCGATATGCCATTATGTTAGTGTCCACATTTATAGGAGATACTGGCTTGTCATTATTACAGTCTATTGAATCTCAACCCGGTCTCAGTGCCACTGAAAGACTAGCTTTGCACACTGATAGAAGCTGTCCTTCTATAATTTTAGCATCTGTCAGGGCTTGATGTACAATAGAATTGCAGCATCTCACTAAAGATTTTATACCATTTGATCTAGCCAGGCATGATATCTTTTGTGGTGCTATTTTTCAGATAGTTATGGAAATGCCCTTCTTTCAATATTTCATGAACAAGCATCTCTTTCTGTTCTTTTAATTTAGGGAAATGAGGTTATGAGAGTTGGAGTCATTAAACTCTTCTTCTGCTGCTTTGTAAGATTCCGCATAGAATTCTTGAAGTCTTTCTTCTGTCTGTTCTTATAACTGATTTGCCATACTTTTGCTTAATTTAGGCAGTAAAGTTTCTTTTTCTGTAATCAATAAACTAGTAGCCTATCATTACAGTTTTCAGTTTGAAAAGAGTGACTTCTGGAGCAGGATGGGAGGGAATGTTTCTTGAAAAATGTTTTGATTGTGAGAACATTTTTGATCACGTTCAGTGCTTTTGTCTCCCCTTCCATATGCTGCTTTTCCCCTTTCTCCTGCTTCTTTCATCTTTCCAGAGGAATCTTACAGGCTATCTCAACCAATCAGGGAGCATGTAATGAACAGGATGACACAGTGACAATATTTAGCCAATCAGATTTTGTGACACGTTGATGTCTTTGAGGGCTTATGTAGTAAAGCCAAACTGTAAGTACATCTTTGGTTAATTGCCTGGATAAAACCAGCCAATCAGGAATCACACAGTGAAGGGAAGATGTCTCCTTACACCCTGAAGCCTGGTGTTCTGTTAGAGTTGGCTGTGTGATGGTGTTACTGAGGACAAAGTGAGAGAGTCGGAGCAGGAGAGCATGGAACCATTTTCACAGGCATAAGAGTAGCATCAAGAGTACGTAGTGGTGCCAGGTTTGCAGTGTGTACCACCAATCAAGCTCTACCCACTATATTGAGCTTCTTCTTTTTTCTTTGTTTTGCTGTTGTTTGAAGCTTCCCGTCACATAAGGCAAGAATTTACGGCTTTCCCAAATCAAACTAGAAGCTAAGTAATATGTTTTAATGTAGTATGTCTACATTTGTTCTCACTCTCTGTCTCCAAACCCAGTCTTGAACCTCAAAGCCATTCCTCAAGCCAAGTCAGTAGCTGTGGACACCCACCATTCCCCTAAGGAGCCACATGCCTCACATTTGTCTCTGAGCCACGATGCGGCGGGAAATTTTGTGGTGCATCATCAGCTTTATAAACAGCCACGCTATGTTGTGTTCACAGGTAATGCTGAGAAATCATCAAGAGAGGGGTGCAACATTGGCCTTCAATATCGTAACTGCTAGCTTGGGTTGAGCCCTGACATTTTTATTTCTAATGTCAAATAAATACAGATGCATTTTGCATGCAGCCTACAGGAAACTAACCACTGCCAACAGGACAAATCCCTAGTGGTGCATGAGTGTGCGGGTGCATGTTCAGTGGGATGCTTATCGTCTTTTATGTGTCGAAAAGCATCTGTACAGCAACAAGGGATTGGATTGTTACCAAATACTGTGCATAAAATGAAAGATTGGATAAACAAGGGGGGGGGGTTTAAAAAGAGGAGGAACTAAATGTACGAAAAAACAAAACAAAACCAAGGAGAGCTGGCAGCAGCTCTGGGGTATCAGATGGGGAACCTCACAGGGTGATTGTTGTGGGGTAATAATAACGCTTTGTAAACCGCTCTGAGTGGGCATTAAGTTGTCCTGAAGGGCGGTATATAAATCGAATGTTGTTGTTGTTGTTGTTGTTGTTGTTGTTGTTGTTGTTGTTAATAATAATAATAATAATAATAATAATAATATCATCCTGAGCCTTACTGTCCAGGACACTTTTTCTAGAGATGTGATCAGAGGGTGGTCCCCCAGAGGGCTTGTGGCCCCACTTTCTGTAGTCTCTCTGTGTTCAGCTTAGATGCTTCTCCATTCCTTAATTTAGGCTTGAATTTACCCCTGCCAACATTTCTTTCCCACATCTCAGTTTCTGATATATCGTCCCAGCAAATGACTTACAAGTCGATCCGTGTTTGCATTCCACAGAGGTTTTTCATATATGGTCCTAGCTGCCCTGATTTTGTCTTTTAAAACTGACTTCCAGTGAAAGATGAGTTGCCCAACCTTTGCAGAAAAGGTTGAATCATTAAAGCCGAACCTTCCCTTGTGTGCCTGCATTCTCAAGCTAGCTTGCTTGATTCAGTCCACTGCTCTTGTGCTGCAAGTCCATTTTTCTTACTGAAAGGACATCACACAAAGGCCAGTGTTAGAGAATCTTTCTGTATCTCTTCCAGACTGTCAGTACTGACAGATAACCCCATGAAAATTCCAGGTCCTCAGAAATGTGTCTCCCCCCCCCGCCCCTCTTCCATTCAGTGCTCTACTAGAAAGTGTAGCTCTCCTATTTCAAAAGTTATTATGTAAAGGGCAAAATAGGATGGCAATTCAGGTCATGACACAGTGCCTCTTAGGAATGAGAATACCGGTGAAGCTGAAAGCCAGCTGGTGTTGCAAATGCTGTAGAAATCGTAGGGACTCAGTTGGTATGTTAGATGGGACTCACATGATGGCCTGTTTCTGCCTCCATTTATCTAAATCCCGAAGAGGAGTCATGGGTTAGAGCAAAAGGGCAGAGTGAAATGGAAACTTAGAAACCAATTAATTGCCTTTTTATGGCTATGCCTTGGAGGTTTGGTGGGATCAGGTGTAGGACAGAGCTGAGTACAAAAGAGTGTATGGGGGGTGTATGTTTTGTATATTTTTTGTATATTTTGCCTGGATTACCAGCCATGGGAGGTCTCAACCTAGGGACCTTCTGGGAGCTCACCTGAAGCTTTCCCCCTGCACCAGCGCTCATTGATATAGTATTCATAGGTTAAGGTTGCTACATAGGTCTGGGCCCTCTATGGAGTGGCTATGGTTGTCAACCTCCAGGCAGGGCCTGGAGATCTCCCAGAATTACAACTGAACTCCAGACTACGGACATTAGTTCCCCTGAAGAAAATAGTAGTGAGTTCAGTAGCACCTTTAAGACTAAACAACTCTGTTGTGACATAAGCTTTCGAGAACCACGTCTTCTTCGTCAGATGCAAAATATCTGCTTTGGAGGATGGACTATATGGCATTATACCTCATTAAGGTCCCTGCCCTCCCCAGGCTCCATCTCCAAACCTTCAGGAATTTCCTAACCCGGAGTTAACATCCCTAGGTGCGGCTGCAACAGTTTTTGCTGTACACTGCTGTTACAGTGCCTAATTGCATCAACAGCAGCCTGGTTGTGTGAATGTATCCTTGCCCTGCGCCGTCGAGTCATAGACACCACTAGAAGTGCTGTGAGTCCAGCTCTGGCTGTGACAAAGAAGTAGCAGCTAGAACTAGCGGATTAATTCAGGTTATACAACTGGCAATACAGGTGTATGTTCTTTCAGGCACTAGTCCCAACTGGTAAGCAAAGACCTGGGTTGCAATGGGTACCCAGTGAACTACCAAAAAAATAGAAGCCCCCCACATTTTTGTGTGTGTTCAGTGCATTCTTGAAATATTTAGTATATTTTGTACATTGCAATTTGCTTTTTGGACTGTATGATGGTTGCACACACACGGCACTGCTTTATACTGAAGCAAAACATCTGTCTGCCAAGGTCAGTATTGCCTACTTAGACTGGCCACAGCTCTTCTGTTACCCTAAATGGGGGGGGGGTCTCCTTATGAGTTGGAGGAATTACCATTCAAGGAGATATAACAAGAGAGGGTAACTGGGATCTCCACCAATATATACCAGGATTGTTCCTTTAGAGAAACTCTTATACGAACAGGCAGATGTTCTAAAGGGAATGTTTCTTTATTAACAGGGCAACAACAGGCAAACTCACAGAAGACCACACACAGCATACACACAGGGCTAACTAGAAAATCAGGGAGAAGAGGGAGGAAAGATTCAGGGTAGGAATGTCTGTAGAGGTAGCAGCAATATTTCACGGCAGAATAAAGAACGCTCAGACACGTATCTGAAGTAGAGATGGACATGAACCGAAATACGAACCAAAATTAAGCATGAACCAGGCCGGTTCGTGGTTCGCGAACCTCGGTTTGTCAGATCCCATTTCTGACGAACTGCCATGAACTTTTAGGCTGGTTTGTTTGGTTCTTTTTTTGGTTCGTGATTGAAGACAGCCTGGTGCCAATCAATCAGATTCCTAGGCAACAGGAGATGGACTTCCTGCAGACCTTCTGCTGAGCTGGAAGTGACCTTCTGCTGGCCTGGAAGTGACCTTCTGCTGGCCTGGAAGTGACGTTTTTCTGACCCGGATGTGATTTTTCACGAACCAAACAAACTGGTTTGCAAACCAGGGGCAGGTTTGTGAAAGGTTGTGGTTCGTGAAATTTGATGAACCACGAACGGCATGGTTCAGTTTTTTCTGGTTCATGCCCATCTCTAATCTGAAGGTTTGAATGTGGATCCAAGGAACACATACTACAGGCAGCCTAGTTATACTGCAAAACATACCCTGGGGCAGAATTATGTCATCTGAAACAATACCTTGAAGTGTTGTCCGGGGGCGAATAAATAAATTGGGAAAGATTTGATTTTACATATCTGGGAGGAACTATAGGTGAGAAGGGTGCTTGATGTCCCACGACTGCCAAATGGGAAGGGCTGAACAGGTCCCCGAATAGGCCTAATTGGGAAGTTGGGTGAGAGAAGCTACAGAAGGATGTTGATGAGATAAAGTAGGAACTCCTGGAGGACCTCTTTGTTTCATTAAAGTGCTTCTCCAGAGTATGGAGGAGCAGTCAATCTGATACACTTTCTGGTAATTTTTCCAACTTCAGCTGTGGTTGGCATCTGTTCTGCCTGGCCAGACAGTGTGCTGTGCTTAAGGCACATGAGGAAAAGGGGTTTATGACATTCCATATTCATAAACTTTCCTTTCAGTAAGGAGAAGGGGTACGACTGCTAACCATTCACGGATGAAGGTGGTAGTTTTTCACATCCCCCACTGCCTAGTGCTTTTACCTGGAGATGCCGGGAATTGAACCTGGGACCTTCTGCATGTAAAGCGGAGGCTCTTCCACTGAGCCACAGCCTTTCCCCTGGGATGTTGTGAACTATGTGGTGAAGAAGGGCATGCAAATTTGGTGCATTATATAATAATATGGTAATGATGATTTTTTGGCACTGTTATACCCCAAAGGTGGCTACCAGAAAAGAAAACTTAGGAAACAGGATTAAAAAATTGGTCACAATTTGTATCCCTCGCTGTTGAGGGCAATGTAAAGTTGTAATAGCCGAAGGCTATATACAGTAAACTGAACTACACCATGATTAAAAAATTGGATTTGTTGTTAAATGGGGACACAATTTTGAAATGATATATTTGCTTTATAGATGTGCAAAGCGTGGGGTGAATACGAGGGGAAATAATGTACTTTGCCCAGCCCAGGGCCCCCCAAATTACATCTGACGAAGAGAACTGTGATTCTCGAAAGCTTATGCTACAATAAAGTTGGTTAGTCTTAAAGGTGCTACTGGACTCTTTTTGATTTTGCAACTACAGACTAACACGGCTAACTCCTCTGGATCTATGACCAAATTACTATTGCTTTGAAAACCACAGACCTCCTGGACTTCTGCTCCCAGGTCACTTATTTCTTCCTGCTTATGTGTGCAGAGCTTGGGAGCGCTCCGAGTCAATTCTTCACCCCTTTCTCTCCTTCACTTTTTGGAACTGCTTTGCTTTGACCTCCTGCTTCTGTTTCCATCTCATTAAAGAGTGGATGGCCACGAGAAGGCCTGGTGAACTTAAGAACATATGCAGAGTCCTGCTGAATCAGGCCAAAGGTCCTTTTAGTCCTGCATCCTGTTTCCTAAAGTGCCCAAGCAGATACCTCTGAGTAGCTAAGAAGCAGGTTATGAAGGCAACAGTTTTCTCCTGCTTCTGCATCCAGCACTTGGCACACTGCCTCTGAACAAGGAGGCTCTATTTAGGCATAGTGTCTAATAGCCATTATGATTACTAATCATTTACTTCATTTATCCCCCGCCTTTCTCCCCGAGAGGGACCCAAAGTGGCTTACTTTATTCGCCTCCCCTCCATTTTATCCTCACAACGCCCCTGTGTGGTAGGTTACACTGAGAGCGTGTGATGGGTCGAAGGCCACCCAGCAAACTTGCATGGCACAACAGGGATTCGAACCTGGGCCTCACAGATCCTAGTCTGACATTCTGATTACTATACCACACCGGCTCTCACCTAAGCTGCTGATTATCATTGTGTATGGTCGCAAAAAAATTCAGAAAAATCACACCCTTCTTCCGTAACACTGGCTCATTGATAGATCAGTTCTCCGTGCAATTTTCTTCTCCATTTTTAAAGCCATTGAATGTATTTATTTAAATATTTCAGCCCCGCTTTCTTCCCCGATGAGGACCTAAAGAATCTTACAATGTCATTCTCCCCCTCTCTCCATTTTAATCTCACAACAACTACTCTGTGCTTCACTGGCAGAGAAGGACTGGCCCAAGGTCTCCCAAGGAGCTTTGATGGCAGAGCGGGGGATTGAACCCGAGTCTCTCAGATTGTACTCCAGTGCTCTAACCACTACACCATGCCAGCTCTCACCAAAGCTAGTGGCTATCACTGCATATGGTTGCGGGAAATTCCATAAATATTATGCATGTCTTCCATAACTGATGAAGCCAGCGAGATGAATCTAAGACATTTCACAAGGAGAGGGAGGCTTTCCTTCAGTAACAAACTTCTTCCTGCTTCACAGCCGCCTGATTCCCGCTGTCTCTTTGCCTAAGCACTTTATTGCACATTAGCTTTGTTCCCTAAATTGGGCTTAACTTCATTACCATGAGTGATGCAATTGACTATTCAATCAACCTTTTCTGACAATCACAGGCTACAAATTCCTGGTTCATCAGCAGGGAGACGTGGGATCTTCCTTTACAGTTGGCACACTGTCAAATGCAGTTGCAAGAGGTAGCACACCCTTCAGATTAGAGCACAGTGGAGTGCAGCTCAAAAGGAGTTGAAGAGCCATTTGTCACATAACCAGGGCCAGACCCATAATTCCCCAGTAAAATGTTCAGTTCTGCCTCATGTGAACATCAGGTCCCCAAAGCCCTCTTTCCAATGCCTATGACCATCACTGCAAATATGAGCAAGCAAACACTCTTAGAGCCTGTCTACACAAGACATCTTACATGGGGATTCTCAAGTGTAGGGAGAAGCAATGTTAGCTGGGAAGCATAGTTTAAAAAGACAGAGCCAGAGGAAATCACTCCTCAGAGGGTTTGTTAATTTTATCTTCACCTCCTCAAAGACTCTGTCAATTTCACCTCCCCTTTGGGGAGGCAAAGATGAAAGTAACAAACCCTCTGAGTAGCGATCTCCACTGGCTCTTTCTTTTTAAACTACCCTCGTGTAGAGAGGTGAAATTGACAGAGCCTTCCGGGAGGCGAAGATGAAATGAACAAACCCTTTGAGGAACCATCTCCTCTGGCTCTGTCTTTTTAAACTACACTTCCTGGCTAACATTGTGTCTCCCTACACTTGAGTGTCCCTGTGTAAGATACCTTGTGTAGAGAGATTCTTAGTGAAGGCTGAGGTAGAAGAAGTCTCTTAGATAATAATAATAACACTCCATTTAACTACCGCCCTCCAGGACAACTTAATGCCACACTCAGAGCGGTTTACAAGGTGTATTATTATTATCCTCACAACAATCACCTGGTGAGGTGGGTGGGGCTGAGAGAGCTCTGAGAGAGCTGTGACTGGCCCAACCTGAGGAGTGGGGAATCAAACCTGGTTCTCCAGATTAGAGTCCTGCTGCTCTTAATCACTACACCAAACTGGCTTAGAAAGGACCTGTTATTGTAATGAGGACCAATATAATTAGTGATTAGATTAGGGAGACTGGGTTCAGTTCCCTACTCAGATCTCTGGGTGATGCTGAGTAAGTCACAATCTTTCAACCTAGCCTACCTCTCAGGGTTGCTGTGAATAAAAAATTGGGGTGAGGAGGATCAACCTATGTTGAGTTCCTTGGGATATAATTGCAGCAATTAATAAAAGGTATTTCCCTGATCTGAGTCCCCCTGGTTAAATGTTATGGTGAATGGGACGGAAACCTACCCTAGTTACTCTGTGGATCAGATATTGTCCAGTTTAACGAGTTAGCTGAAGGCTTCTGTCATTGATTTCCATGAGCCTTGCAAGGGGCAAGCTGAATTGACAGTTTACTGGATTTGTGACCATTGTGCAGGAGTCTCTCTGCAAAGGGGGCAGTTGTATAAACACAAGAGGGATTATGACCAGCTTGTTACAGAAATTATTCACTTTCTCTTCCTCTCTAAGCGTTCAGAGAGCCAGCAACCTTAGTCTTGGACTAGACATTACTGTTAACACATGAGCTTCTCTGCTACTGCAGAGATTTCGGTGCATTTCTCCACTGCATAGATTTCCTGACCTGAAATGGCCCCGGGGGCATTATTTGCCGCATTGGGGGGCCGCACATGCCATTTAAAGACTATTTTCAGGGCTTCATTGAAACGGGTTCCACCCTCTCTTTCTTTCATTCTTCAAGATCTCTGCTGGCACAAGCCCCATACACTTCACTAGGGCTTGTACTAACCTTGGAAGATCAATTCGCTTGTCTAACCTGTCTTCTTTATGTTAAATTCTATTTTGAATTAAGGATGTAGTTTGTAGAACAACCGACTGAACAATCTGTTCAGTGCTAAGAGCCAAACTGGAAATCTCCAGAGCTTTCTGGGCCTCATGTGTGGCAAGAGGAGAGTTTGTGTCCTTTTTATTGTGTACGTTGTGTGTGTATTTTAAACAGTAACATTTTTTAAGCCTATGTGGTTTAATAATAACAGTCCCTTTCTTTCTGGTCCACTGTGTCATTGGCTTCCTGAAAAATTATGCTGAGAAATTGTACTTCGGTGATAGGATCAGAAGGAATTTTAATTAGAATATCTGACAGTTCAACTCATGTCCTGTTCATTGGTCATGACAGGGTTGCCAGGCAACCCCAGGAACCTTTAGGGGTGGAACATGGGGAGGGGGCACTGTGTGATGTGATGATGTCACTTCCAGGTGATGACCCAGAATTGATGTCATCACGTTGAGCAACACTCTAGGAATACCTTAAACCTCTATGGTAAAGATAGTAGAGATTGGTGGCATTCCTAAAGAGTCACTTGACACAGTGACGTCATTTCTGGGTCTTCACCCGGAAGTGACATCACCACATAGTGTGATGTCATTCCCCCCTCTTGCTCCCCTGATGCTCCATTGCGGGAGGATGGGGGGGGGCTGTAGAGTATGGATGGAAGTTTGCCCGCCCTCAGCGGGCAATTGGTAAGGAGATAGCAGATGTCCAATGAACTGTTTATTGACCTGTTTGTTCCTGTTTGGTTGGTTGTTTCAACCTGTTTCTTCCTAATAGTGCAATACAGATTAGAATACGACTCCTAGTGGGAAAGATGCCTCACAATGAATACTCTTCTTAACATACTCATGGAGAGAGCTCAACCCTTGTGATTTATTTATTAAAAGATATCTATCCCATCTTTCCCAATGGCTTAAAAACTGTAATTAAAACATCAAATAACAATAAAATCCCAATTCTGCTCCCCAACATCGTAAAAGCCTTGCAACTTGTGATCCATTAAAAGTCCTGGTTAATAAAACAGCCTTACAGTGTTTCCTAAAGTTTTCTAAGGATGCTACCAGTGCTCATTTTGAGAGGGAACGCACAGTAACGCAGTTCCGGTAGTTCTCCAAAGAGGTCACACATGTCAGGTGGCCACACCCACCTGATTTTTGGCCATTTTGGGCCTGTTTTGGCCTGGATTGGGCCCCAAATGGCCAGGATTGGTCCTAAAACAGCCAGGATTGGTCCCAAAATTGCCAGGATCAGGCCTCTTCTGGGTGGTGGATCACTCTCCCGCTCAGCAGCAGCCCAATTCTGACCATTTTGGGCCCCTTTTCAGCCCTTATCAGCATTTTGGGCCCCATTTCGGCCCTGAATGGCCAGGATTGGGTCTAAAACAGCCAGGATAGGTGAGGCCAGGGGGTGTGGCATATGTAAATCAGTTATGCTAATGACAGTCTTCCAGTGATGGCAAGGGGTGTGGCATATGCTAATGAGTTATGCTAATGAGTTATGCTAATGAGTTCCTGCAGCTCTTTTTCTACGAAATGACCCCTGGATGCTACCCACCACCCAGCTTTCTAAGGTGTAGCCAACCACTGAGAAAATGTGGGCCCTCACTGACACCAGCTTTGTCACCTTTCTAGAAGAGACCCAAAAAGGCAGAGTAATTGAAGACTGGTAGCATAGAGGGTGAACTGGTCCTTTAGATATGTTCGCCCCAGACCGTGTAGGGCTTTAAACCCCATGAACTTCACTGATAACAGCCCTTCACTTGAAGACTCACAATGTGGTAGCGGAGCCATAGTATCTTTGGGCTGTAAACCTGGTTACAGGATTCACTAACTATTGATGGATCCTTTCCTAAGGTCAGCTGTGTTGTGCGTCGGGTCAGGTTGATGATCTAAAGTTCTGCATACGCTACTCAGAATCTTGTGTCATTTGCTTACCTTCACGTGAACGATGTGTAGCACAGGTAGGCTCAAATCAGCTTCTTCCTCTTTCTTTCTGAAATATTAGGCGCAACAGATTAGGAAACTGTAAGGAAGTGGAGGGGAGGGTAAACCACATTCCCCTCTCCCCTGGTCCTCTTTCTCCTCCTCTTGGTCTGTCCTCCCTCCCTCTACTCTGTCCCTCCGCTCTTTTCCCCCTTTCTCCTTGCTAACTCACCCACCTGATTTTTCATTGTCTCCATTCCCATTCTGGCCGTATCCCCCCTCCTAACCTCCTCCCTGCTTTTCCTCCTTCTCAAAGCAACCCTCAGTTCATGACACTGTCAAGGCCTCCAGTAGGGTTGCCAACTCTGAGTTGGAAAATTCCTGGAGATTTGGGGTGGATCCTGGGAAAGTGGGATTTGGAGAGGGGAGGGACTTCAGCAGGGAATAATGCCATAGAGTCCCCCTCCAAAGAAGCCATTTTATCCAGGAGAACTGTAGTCCAGAGATCAATTGTAATTCCAGGAGATCTCTAGACCCCACATGGAGGTTGGCGACTGTAGGTAAAAGGTAGGTAAAGGTAGTTCCCTGTGTAAGCACTGAGTCATTACTGACCCATAGGGGGACGTCGCATCATGACATTTTCTTGGCAGACTTTTTGTTACGGGGTAGTTTGCCATTACCCTCCCCAGTCATCTACACTTTACCCCCAGGAAACTGGGTACTCATTTTACCAACCTCGGAAGGATGGAAGGCTGAGTCAACCTTGAACCGGCTACCCGAACCCAGCTTCCACTGGGATCGAACTCAGGTCATGAGCAGAGCTTGGGCTGCAGTACTGCCGCTTACCACTCTGTGCCACGGGGCTCCTTGGCGACTGTAGCCCGGCTCAAAATCTTCTTCAGAATCTTCTTGGGAATTTGCTGAAGGACTTATGGCCTTTTACAGAGAATCAGGTGAAAATGGGTTTGCCCCAAAATTCTTTTTTCAAAAGTCCCCTGTGTCTCCAGTCCTTCATAGATCCACCAGACACCTTTGCCCCTAGTCAGCCTCTCCTTTTTGTGGTGACATCCATCCCTTATGGAGGCCAAGCACATTCCCTGCATCTCTTCTCTCCTCCAGCCCTCTCCTTCTGCAATTGTCTCTATGCACCTTTGGGCTCAGCGTGCCTTCTGGCCCCTGGACCACTCAGGCTTCTCTAGGGCCACTGGCAAGGTTCTGGGCTGAAGGTTCCTCACTACAAAGCAACCCTCCCAATCCCCTCTTGCACCTGCATATCTGCAGAAAACAGCTAGAATGAAGCAAGCAGACGCAGATTGATTTAAGAACTTCCCTATCATAGTAACCACATTTCTGGCTGGGGTGGGGAGAGGGAATGATGTGATGAAAAGTGACACAAGCAAACAAGAGTACCAAGTTGTTATGGCAATTGACACACGTAGGCAGTGAGCTATAGAGCTGGACCTAAACAGGGTGAGCTAAGCAAGAAAGAGAGGGGCACGTTGTCTTTGCTTATTAGAAGATTGCCCAAATAATACTCAATCTGCAATCATACGTCATGCTTATGAATTCTAATTGCTTTTCTCCCCTCTCCCCCCTCATTTCCAAATGCTTTTACTTGTTTGAAGATTTTGCTTCCTTACATTTTTGCAGGGACGGGTCACTCTTTGCACTGTTGTGAATCTGGATTTAACACCATGAGAGCCAAATAACGGGGGGACCATATTTCTGTCTATAATCTTGTGTACCCCTTTTGTTTCAGAGTGCCACAGAGGGGTAGTGGTTAGAGTGTCGGGCTAGGATCTGGGAGACCCAGGTTCGAATCTCCACTCTGCCATGGGAGTTGGGTGACCTTGGACCATCACACACACTCAGCCTAACCTACCTGACAGGGTTGTTGTGAGGATACATTGGAGGAGAGGAGAATGCTATAAGCCACTTTGGGTCCTCACTGGAGAGAAAGGCTGGGTATTACTGAAGTAAATAAAAAAATAAATAGTCTCTAATAACTTAGAATCATAGGGTTGGAAGGGACCTCCAGGGTCATCTAGTCCAACCCCCTGCACAAGGCGGGAAATTCACAACTACCTCCTCTGCCACACACACTCCCAGTGACCTCTGCTCCATGCCCAGAAGATGACAAAACACCGTCAGTATCCCTAACCAAACTAGAGGGAAGAGGCTGTGCATCGGTGGAAGAACATCTGCTTTGCATGTAGAAGGTTCCAGCTTCCATCCTTGGGGCATCTCCAGTGGAAAGGACCAGGCACAGGCAGTTGGTGATATGAAGGACCTGAGATGCTAGAAAGTGGCTATCAGTCTGAGTAGACAAAATACTGATCTTGACAGACCGTGGGTCTAATGCACTTATAAGGCAGCTTCATGTGCATTCAACTTGCACTACAGTCAACAGAGGCAATGAAAGTTAATCTGGTCTATTAAGATGAACTGCAATGTGTGATTTGTGCAAAATTTGCTCTTTTCCTTAAGGAAATTACACTGGACAGTTATATGGCACTAAGGGTAAGAGGATTATTCAACCATCCATGGACTTGGTGGAATAGGACTTCCCCTCTTCCTTCTCCTGCTAAAATCCACTGTGCCCCCCTTTTTTTGTTCCTGGGGGTCAGCAGACCCTTAGCAACAGCATCAGTTCAAATTAGGGTTCTGCAATGGAAGAGGGGAATTGGCAGGAACGGCTGTCCCCTTTTCTGAAGACCAAAATGCCATTAAGTCCCTAAACCTCTGTAGCTGGTTAAGTGCAAATGCAGATACAGTGTGGGATTAAGGCTGCAAAGAGCTAGATTCAGATTGCCCATTCATGTCCAATTGCATATTATTCGGGAGATCAAATTCATGTCTCAAGCAGAGGGTTAGGAGACAATTTTTTAATGATCGCAGAGTGTGCGGGTGAGGGCAGGTAAATTCTCCTCCCTTCTGTGCTTTACCTTGTTGCATTCGGCTGGACTCACTTATGCATTCAGCAGGATGCATTAAATTTGCAGTTAACACTGGGAGGAGTAGCAAACACCCTGGAAGATAAAGATAGAATTCAATGAGATCTGGACACACTGGGAAAGTGGGCCGATTTGAATAAGATGCAATTTAACAAGGATAAGTGCAGAGTTCTGCATCTGGGTAACAAAAATGCAAAGCATGCATACTGGATGGGGGATGCACTTCTGGGTAGCCGTGTGTATGAACAAGATCTTGGGGTATGGCTGGATGGAAAGCTAAATATAAGCAATCAGTGTGATGCAGCTGCAAAAAGGGCAAACACAATATTGAGGTGTATCAACAAAGGCATAACATCCAAATCACTGGATGCCATTGCCCCACTACATACTACATTGGTCAGGCCCCACCTGGAGTATTGTGTGCAGATCTGGAGGACTCATTTCAAAAAGGATGTGGACAAATTGGAATGGGTGCAGAGGAGAGCAACCAGGATGATAAGGGAGTTGGGGACCAAGCCCTACAAAGAAAGACTGAGGAGCCTGGGAATGTTCAGTTTGGAGAAGAGAAGGTTGAGGGGAGACATGATTGCTCTCTTTAAGCATTTAAAAGGCTGCCACGTAAGGGAGGGAGCTGTTCCTGTTGGCAACAGAGGATAGAATTCACAACAATGGGTTTAACCTACAGGAGGGAAGGTACCGGCTGGACATTAGGAAAAACTTCTTCATTTTTAGAGTAGTTCAGCAGTGGAATCCATTGCCTAGGGATGTGGTCGGTTCCCCCTCATTGACAGTCTTCAAGGAGCAGTTGGACAAATATTTGTTAGGGATGCCCGGGGGTTGGACTCGATGTTCTGTAAGGCCCCTTCCAACTCTATGCTTCTATGGCACTGGAGTCAGGCAATGAGGAAAATAGGAAATAAAAAAGAGCACAGACTGTTTCACTCCTCTTACTCAAATGTTCATTTTTTTAATTAAAAATTAATTGCCCTCGCCTTCCACTTTAGAGACCACCCATGCCCCCAAGCAATCTGTGCAAGGAGGGGAATAACAAAGTCAAATATTTGTCAGAGATGCTTTAGGCTCATCCTGCACTGGGCAGGAGGTTGGACTAGAATGTCTGTAGGACCCCTTCCAACTCTGTGATTCTGTGAGAAGAGGAGGTTGAGGGGGGACATGATCGCTCTCTAAATGTTTAAAAGGCTGTCATTTGGAGGAGGTAAGGAGCTGTTCCAGTTGGCAGCAGAGGATAGGACTTGAAGCAATGGTCTTAAATTGCATGGAGAAAGGTACCGGCTGGATCAGAGTAGTTCCAAGGTGGGATCAGCTGCCTAGGGAGGTGATGAGCTCCCCCTCACTGGCAGTTTTCAAGAAGAGGCTGGATGAATATTTGTCAGGGATGCTTTAGGCTCATCCTGCATTGGGCCGGGGGTTGGACTAGATGGTCTGTATGGCCCTTTCCAACTCTGTGATTCTGTGAAATGAATCCACTCAACAAATGTTTTTTCTTATTTTGTATCTTTTTTGTGTGTGAAAGCCAGCAAAGCAGCATCTGTTCACATCAAGCCACGAATATTCGGTTAGAGTCAAAGAACTTTGCATGGACAGTGGGCTATCATGAAACCAAGCATACTTTTTCTTCCAGTTGATCACTTCCAGCCTGTAACCTTACACACAGACGCGTGATTCATTGTTTTCTGGTATCTGCACCTTCTGCTGTACGCCTGCATTCATCTCGTGAGGCTCTGTGGTCGTGGTATATCTCCTAAATTAATTAATTTACATTAACATACTGTGAAATTAGGCATGCTTTGCTGTGTATCTCGCTCTTTCCCCTGTAGCTCTTTAAATGTCTTAATGATTTGTACAGCATTTATTTTCAAAGCCGTTAATTTAATAAAAGTCAATATCTCCCAGCGCTGGGTAGTCCTAGGAGCTTTTCATTACCAGGATGATAGATTCATTGACAGATTCCTATTGTCACCAAGAAACACCAAAGAACGCTCTTCCCACAGTATGTTGTTAAGGAACAAACTATCTGCAATAGAGGTGTAAAATTATATGAATCCCTTAAATAGATGAATAATTTTAATTCCTCATGCTTAGCGTTGATCTTTAACAGAGACATCCGAAGGCAGCTTCACAGTTGCTGTGACAATTTGTTGTTTGTTTTTATGCAACAGAATTAATATAACGAGCGATGCTCAAAGTCAGCTTGGAGATGCCAGTTGGTGCAGAATGCCACCGTTCAGTTATTATCAGGGCTAGGTGGAGCAGGCATATCACTGGCAGGGCCGGCGCGTCCATTGAGGAGGTACCGGTAGCCGCCTTGAGCACTGACCAGAGGCGGGGGGCAAGCACCGCAGGGCTGGTGGCAGCAGTGCTGGTGGATGAACGGGAGGGCTGGGAAGCCGCCTGTGTGCTGCCCTGGCTGCCTGCTGCGCCTGGCCCGCAGGTGCCCAGCCAGGAGTGCATGCGGGCAGTGACAGCCTGGGGCAACTGAGCAGGCAGCCTCCCAGCACACATGGGGGCAGCAACACCACTGAAGTTACTCCTGGGTACAGGTATCTGGCCTCAGGTGCCAGAAAACCTGGCACCAGCCCCGATCACTCCCATTCTGCAGTCATTCCATTGGCTACTTATCACTTACTGGGCTCAGTGCAAGGGATTAGGTCTCACGTACAAAGCCCTACATGGTCTTGGTCCCTCATACCTGCAGGACTCCTTCTTTCCCATGCTCTTCCACAACAGCTTTGCTGATCTGAACAGAGCCTTCTGCAGGTGTGACCCTGCAAATGGGCAAAAAAGACAACTGCCTGTCTATGTGCATTCTCTGTTATATGGCACCCACCTTATGGAGTGGCCTGCTTGATGAGGTTAAGGTGGCATCTATTCTCCTGGCTTTCCAGAAACCCCGTGGCACAGAGTGGTAAGCTGCAGTACTGCAGCCCAAGCTCTGCTCACGATCTGAGTTCGATCCTTGCAGAAGCCGGGTTCGGGTAGCCGGTTCACGGTTGATTCAGCCTTCCATCCTTCCGAGGTCGGTAAAATGAGTACCCAGCTTCCTGGGGGTAAAGTGTAGAGAACTGGGGAAGGCAATGGCAAACCACCCCGTAAAAAGTGTGCCAAGAAAACGTCATGATGCGACGTTCCCTCATGGGTCAGTAATGACTCGGTGCTTGCACAGGGGACTACCTTTACTGTTTTACATTCCAGAAACTATGCAAAACTGAATTATTCAGGAGGGCTTTTTTACACAGGTAGGAAGGCTATACTTTAAGGAAATGGTTCCAAGTGATGGAACAAGGGCTGTCGACTACACTACTGTGTACCTAGTGTGTAGCTTCTGTGTCATTTAATCTGTGCCATTTAATTGCCTAATTGGATTGCCGAGGAGAGCCTGATCTCATCAGATCTCACAAGCTAAGCAGGGTTGGCCTTGGTTAGTAATTGGATGGGAGACCTCCACCGAAGACAAGGGTTGCAGAGGCAGGCAATGGCAAACCACCTCTGTTAGTCTCTGGCCATGAGAACCCCGCCAGGGGTCGCCATAAGTCAACTATGAGTTGCAGGCAGGATTTCATTCATTTAAATTGTTTCAGTGTATTTATCAGTTTTCTGTTTGTATTCAAATGTCTGCAATCCACATTCTATTGCATTGTTGTTGAATGTCCAAGCCACTGAGTCTCAGTGAGAAAGACGGACTACAATAATGTAAATAAATAAATGAAGACCAAATAAGTCACCGTTTTAAAACTGTAAGTTGGTTGAAACTTGAAAGTCAATTCCAAATGAAATAAAATTAAATTTGAATCGGGGACTTCCCCCTTGCCAGTTTCACTTCAGTTTAAAAATAACTTCCCAGCCAGAGAATCCTGGGAATTGTAGTTTGGTCTGAGATTTGGGGTGATGGGCATGAATGCATGCCTTTCCCTTCCCCATGATACTTGCTAAAATATGCTAAAATATTTGAAGTTAATGCTGGGCACGGAGCAGGGGTCACTGTGTGTGTGTGTGTGTGGCGGGGGGAGAGGTAGTTGTGAATTGTGCAGGGGTGGACTAGATGACCTTGGAGGAACCTTCCAGTTCTATGATTCTACGACATATCTCGCTGCCAGCTTTGTGTGCCCCCACCGCCAACAGGATTGGGGTTGTTTGCAGAAGCATACTGCATGGAATGGTTACATCACATGTTATGCGTACAGTGACTCATAGACTGGCATGGACACGGTCACTTTATGTAGTGTAGGCAAACTAGATACGACAGCACCCCCAAGTTCGCTCTGGAGAAGCGGCTCTATTTTGTAGTGTGAGTTCCCTCCCAGGGAAATTGAGGAAATGCCAAATGAAACAAAAAGAAGACTTCAGCAACTGGTGGAAGAGGGCAACAGGAGAGAGACCAATCTCTCTTCCAGTGTTTTGGTGCCACTGCTAAGAAGGCCCTCTTCCAGATCGCCACCTACCTATTTTCAGAAGGTGTGGGTACCCAAAGCAGGGCCTCCAAAGATGGGGATGCAGTGGTCGAGTAGCTTCAGAAAAGGGTGGGTGGTTCTTCAAATATGTTGGTCCCAAAACATATAGGGCTTAAAAGGTTAACCATAAATTCTGCCTGCAATCAGATTGTAATGTAGATGGGCTAAGACTGAAGTGACATAGTCCCTACAACCAGCTCCATTCAACACCCTGGCTGCAGCATTTTCCAGCAATTGAAGTTTCTAAATACTTCTCAAGGGTAGCCCCATGCAAAGTGCATTGCAGTAATCTAATCTAAATATACCCAGGGGATATGCACCTCAGCGGCCATATCATTTTCGGGACAGGAAAGGCTGTTGCTGGTTAACCAGGCAAAGCTGATAGAAGGCACTCCTGGCCACTGCTGCCATCTGCTTAGCCAGCCGTAGGCTTGGTCGAAAGCACCCCCAAACTACAGACTTGTTCCTTCAAGGGGAGTTCAACAGGTGTCACCTTTAGAGGCTGCATCTAGTTGCCACCACGTCCACTTTGCTCCAATCTAGTGTGGATGATCTATCACAACTTTGCAATTTTGAACTATTGCACTCCAGGGGTGATGAGCTTACCTGCGGCCCCTCTCCATTTTCACACTTCAGATAGCAAGCCCATATAGGTATGATGTGTTTCAGGAGATCAGACATAGAGCATTCAAAGTGCAAGAAAGTTTAATAAATGAATAAAAAGAATCCACGAATTCTGTTTAAACATTCAGGCTGAGCAGGGATACGAAGAAAAGGTGAAAACACACAATCTCATTTCCCTGCACTTGGTCCTTATCCTAAATAATGTTTAGATAGGACAAGGCAGTATTGCTTGAAGTTGCAATTGTTAAAGTTCAACATTACCTTAGGTCTCATGGTTGGGACTTCTCCTTATTATTCCTTGCCAGGTGGGCAAGATGGTGCCCCTAGGTAAAAGTTTAGTCCTGCATGGCTTGTGCCTCTGTCAGTTTGGTGTAGTGGTTAAGAGCAGCGGGACTCTAATCTGGAAAACCAGGTTTGATTCCCCACTCCTCCACTTGAAGCCAGATGGGTGACCTTGGGTCAGTCACAGCTTTCTTAGAGCTCTCTCAGCCCCACCCACCTCGCAGGGTGATTGTTGTAAGGATAATAGTAACATACTTTGTAAACTGCTCTGAGTGGGTGTTAAGTTGTCCTGAAGGGCGGTATATAAATCAAATGTTATTATTGTCTGTCATTTGCTTCAAGAAGCAGCATTCATTATTGGGCTCTTAGCAGTCTCCATCTCTTTAGGTGTGATATTTTAGCAGGTTGTCAGATGGTAAACTACTATCTTGCTTTTGCCTGCTTGATGGCTGATCCCCTGGCCCAGGGCCGGATCTAGGGTTGCCAGTGCCCAGGGCAACCCAAGTCCAGCCCCATGTGCGTGCACTCCCTCCCGGCACTGCATGATGATGTCACTTCCGTGACATCATCATGCAGGGCAGAGCGTGCCACCTGCACGGCAAGCTGGCTGCCCCGGCACTCTGCGGAGCTGGTGGCGGCCGCATGGGTGGCTGGGAGGCTGCCCGTGCCATTCGCCTGCCCCGCTGATGGGGCGGCAGGCTTGCTGTGCACCCCCTGCTCTTGGGGCAGGTGAATGGCGTGGGTGGGCTCCCAGCCCTCTGCTCAGCTGCCTGTGTGCTCCTGGCGGCTGGCAGCTGCGCCCGGCACCCCCTCTTTGATGGCGCCGGGGGCAGAATACCCCCTCCCCACCCGTCGATCCGGCCCTGCCCTGGCCCCCTCCATTCTGCCAGCTCTGAGTGTGCTGCTGGCTTTCAATAAACAGAGGGTGTTGAATTCTTGGGTGGAGGGCCTTTCTCCACAGAGGTCTTACAACTTTCGCTAGATTGGGCGATTCTGAATTGTGACTCACTAAGACAAGAAAGAGAATCTAGTGCAGGAATATGCAGACAATGGAAGTGAGGCTATGCAGGTGGCAGGCTGAGTTTTCATTGGCTCCTCTACGAAGATAAAACAGGCTGCATTCTGGAACATATAAGAGGGTGCAAATTCTGCTCCCCAATGTGGGTACCATGCTAGGCTTAAGCCTGCCTGAATGGTATTTCTTAAGAGCACACCCTCACACGCAAAACAATAGTTCCGGATGATTGCTACAACCGATGGTTTGTGTAGGAGCTCTTGTCTCAGCCCATATAGACTCAAGCTCTTTTCATTAACAGGCCATGTGACTGTTGTATTAACACTTGCCAGCCTGCTAAAGGTGGGTGACCGTTTTGGTGTATATATGACTATGAATATTGTCAAAAAATGCAATTTCCCATTTTTGATTTTGCTATTTTTTAATTATGGCTGCTGAAGGTCGATGCAAAAGGAGCTCAGCCATTTCATTCATCAGTGTGCCAGGAATATCATTGATTGAACTTGAGAGCATTATAATTATTATTTGATGAAATGAATTTGTTTAAACTGTTAGCGGGTCACATATTACGAGGGACGTACGCTAGTTGAATATCTTACAATACGCGGCTGGAAATAGTATTGGGAGAGAAGCCAGAGTCTGACAAGTAAGAAGGAAAGAAGAGTTGAGAGACAGCGTGCAATATCAGTTAGAGTGTCAGGCTAGGATCTGGGACACGTGGGTTTGAACCTCTACTTTGCCGTGGAAGCTCACTGAGTAACCTTAGGCCAGTCATCCTCTTTCTACCTAATGCATCTTACAAGGATGTTGTGAGGATAAAATGGAAGAGGCGATAACAGCGTTACGAGGTCCCCCCAAGGGCTAATTGGGAGGCGGGGGAGCACAAGGGTGGTGGCCACTTAGTTGTGCACCCACATGAAGCATGTGCACATGCTCATGGCAATGCCAAATGACATTTCCAGTGCATCACAGAAGCTATAGGTCACACTGGGTGATGATTTTCTAAAAAATGGTGTTCAGGACCGATTTTTAGAGAATCAGCCCCTGTGTCACACTTGAAATGACATCATTTTCCAGTGCTGCCGGTGGGCATGTGTATACTTCACACACGTGCCTCTGGCCTGTTTCCTGGTGTCTTTCCCCTCACCAGCCAGATTTTATTTATTTATTTATTTATTTATTTATTTATTTATTTATTTATTTTCAATTTATATACCGCCCATCCCCAGGGGCTCTGGGCGGTGAACAGTTAAAATCGATAAAAACAAAAACTAAAATCAATATACAAATAATAAAACAAATTAACAAGGTGCAGTGGTGGGGAGAACCTTCCCCACCCCAAAGGTGGGGAATGATGGTGGGGGGCAGCAACTCAGGGGACAGGTGGGCTGGCACCTCTAGGGGGGAATAATGTTGTCAGCCCTTGGAGTCCCCTTAGGGGAGAAAAGTGGGGTATAAATATCTAAATAAATAAAGCAGGAGGAATATGTTAAGTTTAACAGGAATTAAAAGGAATATAAAGCACCGCCAGGCCGAATCAGGGTAAGTCTCCCCTATTCATTTCCTCGCTGTGGCTAATAGCCACTGATGGACCTATCCTCCATATCTGTAAGAATGGAACATGCTACTGGATTCCATGGTCCACCTTCTTTCAAGCTGCTGGCGCTGGTACAGGAAATTGTACAGCACTATGATGCAACTCTGGCCATTTTCACATGTCTTACCGGCTCCGGTACGTCGCGCAAAGCTCCCGCAAGGACAGTGTCTTCCTGGCTCGATTTCCCAGTTCTCGTGCGAAATCACACCAGAAAGATGCATCCTTACGGGAGCTTTGCGCAATGCACCAGTGCTGGTAAGACGTGTGAAAACGGCCTCTAACAGTGCAATCCGATGCACAGTCAAATGGATGTAGAAGGGTGCAACTCCACTTAGAACTGCAATGTTAATAAGTTGCAACGCAGGCAGTTTTGCTGCATGCGCTTTGCATTATCTGAAGCTCTCCCCTCCTCATTTCTAGACCACAGCTTCAAACGGGCCAGACAAATGGGTAACAAGCACCGACCAGGACAAGGGAAACCAGTCTTCTGAGAATCATTCCACAGACAAAACTGCAAAGGTGAGAATTATGATCCTATTCTTGATTTGTTTTTTTATGGTGGAAGTGGGTTGGGAAGGAACCGTTCCCGAATTTTGGCATCTATCTCTGGATGTGTTTGCATTGAATTGGAGAGGATTCAGATAAGCTCGGGGGACCTGACAGATGGTTCTGGAAGGGAAATCCTATAGAGAAAAAGCCAAAGGTAGAGTGGGCCAAGGGCGGGGGGTGGGTGGGTCTGGCTGACTGATCCTGTTTGTGAAGAAAAAAAGCTGCTTTGAATTGGATCATTTGTCTGTCTAGATGAGTACTGTCACATTTGTCTGGAAGTGGCGCTCCACAGTTTCAGGAAGAGGAAGTTCTCAGAGATCCTATAACTGGGCACCAAAGCTATGCAATACTTGAAAGTGTGTTTATTTTTAGAACAGGAAAATTTCTAGTCAAAAATCCATGGCAGATGGCACCTACTTCCCCCAAAGTAAAGGTAAAGGTAAAGGTAGTCCCCTGTGCAAGCACTGAGTCATTACTGACCCATAGGGGGGACGTCACATCATTATGTTTTCTTGGCAGACTTTTGTTATGGGGTGGTTTGCCATTGTATTCCCCAGTCCTCTACACTTTACCCCCAAGAAACTAGGCACTCATTTTACCAGCCTCGGAAAGATGGAAGGCTGAGTCAACCTTGAGCAAAGTAGCAATGCTCTAAATCCCACCCAAGCATGTGCATTCCCCCTGTACATTTGTAAAGATCAGTATCAGGTAATCTTACCTCAGCCTTCCAGAAGTGACATCACCGTGTCAGTGCCAGGAGTGAAGCTCATCATCCCAGTGAGTGCCAGGTCCCTTCCCTTCTGCTGGGAGCGTATAGGGACTAAACATGGGCATGAACCAAAAAAAACCCGAACCATGAGGGTCGTGGTTCATGGATTTTGACGAACCAAAAACCACAAACTGGCACGGAACTGGGCCTAGTTATGAACCAGTTCGTGGTTTGTGGTTCGTGAGGTCTAAATACCCCTTTCCGGCCACTTAGCAGTGGCAGGGAAAGGGGCATTTAACAGTTTAAAGGGCACTTTTCTGCCTTGCAAGCAGCAGGTCCCTTTAAACTATCAGCTGGCAGGCAGCTGGGGACCTGCCGCTTGCAAGATGCAGGAAAAGTTTAAATGGCCATTACCTCAGGGAAATGGCCATTTAAACTGTCCCTTTCCCAATACAACCCAAACGAACCCAAAACAGTAACCAGTTCATGGAAGTTCGTAGAAAGGAGCTTCCGTGATCTGTGGTTCGCGAACCATGAACTGGCCTGGTTCATGTGTTTTTTTGGGTCATAATTGGATTTGTGCCCACCTCTAATAGGGACCTGGCAACCCTAGCTGCACTGGAGGGTGCATTCTATTGCGTTATACCCTGCTGAGGTCCCTCCTCTCACCAAACCCCACCCTTACCCCACTCCACCCCCCAAATCTCCAGGAATTTCCCAGTCTGGAGCTGGCTACCCTACTTTATCTCCCTCCCCCCGTTTTCCCTCCTTCCCTACCCCTGGTAGCCTCTCTGTTGAAAAAGTCTTGCTGAATTATGCAGGGCTGGCTGCTGAGCAAGGCCCAGTTCTGCAATGAGGAACCCTCAAGGAATTTCATGGAGCACCTCAGTTTCTGGTATGTTGCCTCCCCACGCTTTCCCTTCTTTTCCTCCTCCTGGTAGCTCCCATATCCTCACTTTTCACCACTTTCTTTCCTTTCCCTCCACGTATGGTTGCCATTCCCTCAGTGGAGATCCCCACTCCCACCCTCTGCCCCCGCCATCATTCACTTGGCTGGCAAGGGCAGGGAGGGGGGAAGAAGGTGGGGAAACAGGCCTCCCAGGTGGATTCTTGGGGTGCACCCATCAACAGGCATGCTTCTGAGCTTCACAGGGGCCAATTTGGTGCAATGGACACATTGACGTCACTATGACCATTTCCACACGGCTTACCTTGTTCCAGAAAACAGCGAAATCGTGCGCGAAATTGTGCGAGAAGACGCTATTATCATGCGAAATCACGCGAGAAGATGCTGTTATCACGTGAGAAGACATGATAACAGTGTCTTCTCACGAGATTTCGCTATTTTCCGGAACAAGGTAAGCCATGTGGAAACGGCCTTAATGAAGTGATGTCATTGTGGCCAGCAGGAGCGCACCCACTGAGTGCTGGCCCGGGATGTTTTTTTGCGTCCCAGGCCCATTCCACGGGCCTTTCCCCCATGCTGGTCAGGTGAGTGGTGGCAGGGGGCAGAGCCTGGGAGCAAAGGGTCCCCCACCCCCACTTGGGGACCTGGCGGCCCTACAACCTGGGAACCCTATTTGGGTATAAAGGCGGCATAAAAATGTTTTAAATAAATTAAAAAATAAAGTATAGATTACCTCTCAGTTGACAGCTTTCACCCTTTTAGAATCCATGCAAGAAACTCAATTGACTGCCCAATAATGCTTTTAGGTTAAGCAAAGAAGGGCGAGGGTAGCAGTTGCAAATAAAAGCCACAAAACCCTGCTCCATTTTTTCACAGACTTCCTGATTGGATTGATGGGAGTTGTAATTTTCACAGCCTCCTGAGTTGACTCAGAAGGCCAAAAGACTGCTGCTTCCAACAACCCCAGGAATCCAGGAAGTTCTGAGCATGCAGCAATATCAGCTGCCTGCCTCTGTGACGACTGTTACTAACTGTGTTAATTTAAAAAGTTGTGTTCATTTTAAACTGTGAACAAATCATCAGTGCCAGCATCTGGGGTGACCGACTTGAAAGGAAATGAGCACGGCAAGCAGAATAAGATTTTCAGACACATTATTTGCGAGGGTTGCATTGTCACTATAGAAAGATGGGACGTGTGGGATGTGTGTCGTTTACTCCAAGTGAAGTGTTTGCATGAGTTAGACCCTACATAGCTAC
The DNA here is from genome assembly GCF_028583425.1 of Eublepharis macularius. Classification (NCBI taxonomy): domain Eukaryota; kingdom Metazoa; phylum Chordata; class Lepidosauria; order Squamata; family Eublepharidae; genus Eublepharis; species Eublepharis macularius. The sequence goes on from NC_072792.1 coordinate 173,922,980, forward strand.
ATAGTGGCAGGGGTGCTGAATGTAACAGAAGTTTCTTTTTTAGGGGTCAAAGGAAAACCTGGACTGGGAGGACTTCCAGGAGAGTCAAGAGGGGAGAGCCTAGAGCAGTAGTACTCACTATGCATATTGCATAGAGCCACATTTGCAATTACCATAAACCAAACTATTTACTTCCATTCTAAGCTTGAGGCTTACCCTGCGGAGGCTTGTAGTTTTTCTGTTCTCTCAGTGGCAGTTACTTCATGGGCAGAACCAAATGTCAGTCCCTGGCAATTAGATCCCCAAGTTCTCCACAGTTAACACACGTGTTCCAGTTGAAGAAGCTTGACTAGAGATCCATTCAGTACAAGGTACTCAGACAGTGCGATTGGCAGAAGTGACATATATGGGGCCAGCAATGTTAGTTATAGGCAGGGCTCATTTCGAGGGGGAACACGCAGGAACGCAGTTCCGGCAGTTCTCCAAAGAGGTCACATGTCAGGTGGCCCCGCCCACCCAACTCTCGGCCATTTTGGGCCCGTTTCAGCCTGGATTGGGGCTGAAACGGCCGAGATCAGGCCTCTGATGGGTGGTGGATCACTCTCCCACTCAGCAGTGACCCGATCCTGACCATTTTGGGCCCCTTGTCAGCCATTTTCAGCCCCTTTTGCCATTTTGGGCTCAATTTCGGCCTTGAATGGCCAGGATTGGGTCCAAAACAGCCAGGATAGGTGATGTCAGGGGGTGTGGCACATGCAAATCAGTGATGCTAATGACACACTTCTGGTGATAGCAAGGGGTGTGGCATATACTAATAAGTTATGCTAATGAGTTATGGTAATGAGTTCCTCCAGCTCTTTTTTTACAAAATGACCCTTGGTTATAGGGAATATTCCTGCCTTCGGGAAAAGGACCGTTAATAAAGGGGGGTGGGTGGGGTGAAACATTGTTTTAGACTAGACAGTGAGAAAGACGAACTTATCTTTGCTTCTCAAGAAAGATACATCTCGAGCCAGTTTTAGCTGGCATCCAAAAACACTAGCTCAGTGGAACGCGAAAGAGAAAGTAAACATTTGCCAGATAACCTACTTGCATTACAGCAATAAAGAACTTTCCATACCCTCAGAGATCAGAGTCAGAGACAACATACATTCATGGCAGATATGTGGGAGGCGTATATGATACCAATTGCCAACCACAGTCTCCACAGGGTAAGGGCCTTGCCCATTTTCCTGAAAATAGGGTGGATGCCACATTGGGGAAAGATGTTCAAAAGAACCACAGATGGCATGTCAAAGAGTCACGTGTGGCTTCCCAGCAGGTGAGTATCATTGGCTTAGAGCAGGGGTCCTCAATGTGCACCCCTTTCCTGGTGCCCGCCAAGTGTTTTTAGAAAATGGGTGGGGCCAGGTGGAGCTTTTGCCAAGCATGGCTTCTGATTGGCCGTTGGAGATTCGATTGGCTGTACAGAATTTTAAAAATATTTTCTTGGCAGAAGCTGCTTCACAGCACAAGGATATTCACTATGTGAAGGTAAGCTGTGGCAGCCATTTTGTAGCTGGCTTCGCCTCCTGCAGCAGCCATTTTGTGGCAGCCATTTTGTAGCTGCACCCACCACACTGTGTCAGAATTCTAAATGTGCTCAGAGGCTCAAAAAGATTGAGGACCCCTGGCTTAGAGTGTCCAGTTGGTTTAAGTCAGTCTGTTTAATAAAGTTCTGTTCTGCTTTCTGTTACTGGCAAGTGTTGGAGTCTCTTAATTCATGGTGGCTAATGGCTCAGCTAACATATTTAGAGCCACCCTGGCTCCCAGATAAAGGTTCTGTCTGGGTCCCGCTCACATTCAGGAAAATGTGAACTCCCTATTAGGGAGAAATACAGGTTAATTAAAAATAGATTCTTGATTTGGTTGATTATGCTGATATTATTCCCCGGCAGCAGTTTTTTTGGCTCCCTAGGATAACTTGAGGTACTGCCCTCTCCACCTCAGTGTAGGGATTTGGAGCAGAGCTCCGGAACATGGCAGCAGGAGCCAATGAAAGAAACTTTACTTCCTTCTCTGTGGTCTCTGTGTTAAGCGCAGCATAAAAAATAGTCCGAGTTTCTGAACTTTTTCCTTTGTTTCACTCCCTGCAAGGCCTCTTTGACAGTGTATTTTTCAATGATGTTGTGCAAATGTTAATGACTTCCCATTAGAAAAGCAGCTCATAGTTTTTATAGGGTTCATTAGCGACTAAAATATATGTGTGACACTTTTTTGCAAAATGCTGCCAGCTTCCTTTTACTGGGAAAGTGGATGGAAATTTAAATGAAATTGGGATAGCACAGTGTTGCTTCAAAGCTGAGAGCCACTTTAGAGCAAAGAGGTGCTGTATAAGTACCTCTCAGTTCTATTCCTCAGCAGCACCCTGAATCAACATCTCCTCCTGCTAAATACATTGTTGCTTCATGTATAACTGAGGTTTCTCAGTTCCCTTTGTCATAAAAACTCATGTAGGTAATGGAAGAAAAACAGCTGTATCATTATGAGTGGCAACAGTGAAATAAAACGCAAGACGGGAATTGTGATTGATAACTAGGAATACGTAAAGAGAAATGCCTAATGAAACAATGTTATTTTTAAAAAACTGAAAATCCCCAGTTGATTTGTTTGTAATATATAAACTAAGGAAGTTAGGATGATTGGTAACACACATACTTTCGTCTGCAGAGTATGACATTAAAATCTGTGTGAAATTTTTGGGATATGCATCGGGTTAGCCCTAGGGAGGAAAGAAGTATTAGATAGACATGGGCATGAACCAAAAAATTTTAATGAATCCGCGGTTCGTGGTTCGGTGCTGATGACGATTCCGAAGTCGTGAACCACAACGGACATTTCTCGTTGCCGAACCGGTTCACGGTTCGCGGTTTGTGGTGCTCGGAATGGCCCCCGTTGCACTTAGAGAGCCCATATTCACAGGGAGAGTGTAGCAGGCTCTCCTCCAGCCAGCACCAAAGTTTGGTCAAGATTGCAATAGGGATCTTGGAGTTATACCCTCTCCAATCCGAGGCCCCCAGGAAACTCCCACAAAAATCCAAGCTCAATTATACTCTCTCTGTCTCTCCCCATAGGCTAGCAAGTAGCAAGCAACAGCTCTCACACTCCACTGCTCGCTGAAAGTGAAAGCCAACCTAGGAGCGCAGTGCTTTTTATATGCTGAGGTCCCATAGAGCAACGCAGGAGATCTGTGTTTGGCCGTCAGAGCTGCCTATCAGGGTTTGCAAGGATGAGATTGGAGTGCCCGTGGCTACAGAACACCCCTCCCCCTCCCTCCCCTGGGTGTCTTCTCCCAACTTGTAACCACTTTGCAGCTCCATGGTTGGAAGGAAAACCTGCCGATCAAGGTAAGCTGGGCTTCGATTCGGGTTTCCAGGGTGACAGAAGGAGCGCAGACTGAGTTCAGGCATTCCCCCAGCTCCGTTTCCAGGGGAATTGATTGATGGCACCTGACTGTCTGGCTTCCTGAACCACGGCCAAACGCACTGAACCAGGCTTCTTCCGAATGCTGGTTCGTTTGCCGTGGACAATCATGAATTGCCGGATTGCGATCGTGCGATTGCCAATTTCATGGGTTTTTGAGGTTCGTAATGCGGTTCGTGCCCATGTCTAGTCTTAGATGGTGTAGATGCTGTTGGTTGGCTGGAATGGGAAGTTTCTGGGGAGCAAGAAACTATTGGTAATGTGTTTACAATTCCTTTAAATCTTTTGAGACTATGTAGGTGTTGGCCTAGAATTCAGTATGACTTCCAGAGGCTTCTTGACTGGCCTCCTGATCTGCAGGATCACTTAATAAACCAAGAGGCTTTGTGGCCAAGGAAATCTCAAGATTTCCCTTGGGATTTTCTTGGCCACAGAGCCTCTTGGTTTATTTAGTTCTTTACAGGAGATCTCCCCCTACGAGCACAGTGTGTAGGATCACTTGCCAACCTCCAGGTGGGGCCTGGAGTTCTCCTGGAATAATAACTGATCTCCACTTTCCCTGGAAAAAATGGCAACGTCTGAGGCCAAACTCTGTGGTATACTATAGATTCTAGGGAAAGCCCTTTGCAGGTTTGTCGAGGTAGTGAAGGGGCTTTTATCTTAAGCCCCAGAAGATATTGACCGAGAAAACATACAATCCCACTGATTGCTTTGCAATGATTTTTGCAGATAAAATAAGTGCTGCTCTTTTAAATGGATTAAATCACGCTCATTTTTAAAACTGATGTTTGATATCTAATGGGTTGGATCCCACATAAAATCCCAGCTGACCAAAGGAATTTCCATCAGCAGAGCAGAATACACCTTCACCTGCTGCCTTAGCCCGATCAACCATGGAAATTTCTGCTGGATCTAATCCAATAGATTTTTTTCGTTTTAATGTTGCATTGTGAGCTACCTGGCTTATTTTATATGGACAGCAGAAACAACAACAACAACAACAACAACAACAAACAACAACAACAACAACAACAAACCATTTCAAAAAAGTAAATGTTTGTAAAAATCATGGATGACCAGTACCATTTTAGAAGAGGCATTCTTTCTTCTCTGAGAGCCAAGCTACAAGTGACGCCTGACACAGGTTGGACACTTGTCAGCTTCCCTCAAGTTTTGATGGGAAATGTAGGCGTCCTGGTTTTACAGCTTGGCTCTCCATTACAGCTGCAAGACCAGGATGCCTACATTTCCCATCAAAACTTGAGGTAAGCTGACAAGTGTCCAGCCTGTGTCAGGCGTCACTTGTAGCTTGGCTCTTACATGGGGAAATTGCCTCCTCTAGGAGCGTGTTGGAGGCAATGCATATACACCTTATCTAAATAATTTTCTGCAGATCTAATTAAAAGAGGGCAAAGTAAAGGACAGGTCCATCAATAGCTTTTAGACATGATGACTAAAAGAAACTTCCATGTTTGTAGCAAAAACTTTCTAAATATCAATAGTGGTTGGGGAGGCTTTGACCTCAATGCTTGTGAGACTTCCAAGGAATCTGGCTGGCTGCTGTGTGAGACAGGATGCTGTCTTAGATGGAACCAGGGATGGCATCAGCATCTCCTGAGGGAGAACAGCTGCTCGGGCTCGAGGTTTCTAGTGGGGCCTTCTGCCATTGGACCCCCCCTGCACTTCCCCAGTGTGGTCACATGTGGGTGTGTGCCACCAACATTCCTGGCTGCATTGTGCTGCCCAGTAGTGCCGAGGAAGCGTGTGCCGGTGATGAACAGTCATGGTGCTCGTGGTGGTGGTGATGTTGGCACTTCCAGTTGCATGCACTGCACATTGCAACTGGAGAAAAGTCATGCAAGCAGTTATATGTGTGGGCAATGGGAGGGCTTGCAAGTGGGTGGGGGAAGGATGCCCAGGTGGGGTGCATGCAAATGGGTGGGTGGAAGAGAGACATGAGTCAGGGGGCTGATGGGCTGGCAACTGGTGGGAGATGAGGGGTTCCTCAGCAGCAACGCAATGATGTCGATGGTGATGCAGTGATGTCACTTCCAGTATGACCTGGCAGTGATGTCATTGTGTAGGGATGATGCTCTAGAATTTGCCCATAGCTCTATGATTTGATCATAGTTTGGGACGAATGATAGACCATCACCCAACATGAAGATATAACTTCTGGATCATGTCGGAAGTGATGCCATATAATCAGCACAATGCTGATTCCCCCCATTTCCTCCACTATTTTACTCTCGCTGCTCAGCTGAGTGGCAGCAGGTAGAGCTGGCTGGGGTGGGATTTCTCCCACCAAAGAGGCCTCCCTAGGCAGGGCTGCCTCCCTAGGCAGGGCTCATTTCAAGGGGGAATGCACAGGAACGCAGTTCCGGTAGTTCCCTAAAGAGGTCACATGTCAGGTGGCCCCACCCACCTGACTCTCGGCCATTTTGGGCCTGTTTCAGCCTGGATTGGGGCTGAAACAACCTGGATCGGGCCTCTGAGAGGTGATGGATCACTCTCCCACTCAGCAGCAGCCTGATCCTGACCATTTTGGACCCCCCTTTCAGCCATTTTCAGCCCCCTTTTGCCGTTTTGGGCCCAATTTCGGCCCTGAATGGCCAGGATTGGGTCCAAAACAGCCGGAATAGGTGATGTCAGGGGGCATGGCATATGCAAATCAGTTATACTAATGACATCTGTCTGGCGGTGGCAAGAGGCGTGGTGAATGCTAATTTGTCATGCTAATTAGTTATGCTAATGAGTTCCTTCAGCTCTTTTTCTACGAAATGACCCCTGTCCCTAGGTAATTTTTAGCAGTTTTTGTATTTCCACCATGAAATCTTCCCCTCCACAAAAAAGTCTCTGGAAGTAGTTGTCAGGGCTTTTGCACGTTATTTTTACATAAACAATTTGTTACCTAACAACGATATCCCTACTGTTGTATCATTTTAAATAAAACTTACATTGGGATGCAGTTGCTTCTAATGCCATCGGGAGCGATTTGAACTCGTGCAATGCTTTATTTTTTCCACGGATGAATTCTGGAAAATGGAATAAGAGAAATTCTCTTAATTCCTCCTTACCCAGGTTCTCCCTGAAATCAACCAATCCTTTTCTTCCCCTCTTTTTTGGAATTTGGAGTCAGTTTCTAAACAATTCCTTTTTGATCCAAGAGAAGAGAGGAAGGGCAGGAAGGAAGGTTCGGCAACGATTTCAGAATTTCTCTCTGTAAATACTCAGAGGCAGCCCCTGTCTTCCCAAGCCTTCCTCTCTTCCTGCTAGAACACCCCCCCCCCCGGGGTGTACAACATAAAACAACTTGCAAGGGCTGAAGTTACAAAAGGGTGCCGCAATTTCTCTTTGAAGAGAAATGAAAGAGAAATCCTGCTTTTAAATAGAAAAAAAAAGGAATAAGAGGAATCAATGGCTATATCGAAAAAAGCAAATTTCGGAACAAGAAATTCCTCAACCCATGACAACCCTTGTTTAAGAGCACATGTAGCTAGTCAGAATGAGAGCATTATCCATTAATTTAGATTTTATGTCAGTGGTGTTAAGTAGCCAAATCTTACTAGCTACTTCGCTAAGAAGAGGGCAAATTTAGGGCAGCAAACTGGTAAAAAAAAGATACCAAAAAGAAGCGTGTAGGAACATTAAAGTTGAGGAGTGGAATTCAGCGGAATGGGTTGATTCATTCACCTCTTTCTGTGTATCTTCCAAATTGGGGGTGCGTGTTTTTCAAGGGGAGATAAAGTTCACAAAATGAAACAATTTGGTCCAGCACCTCTGAAGGTGATCTGGAAATACTCAAAGGAATTTCCGGATTGGTAGTATTCTGTTCTGCCAAGAAACTTAAATGCCCTAATAATATATAATTTCTGTCCATCTGCACAGTTGAATGGAAATTACCAGTGTGTATGTATAAAAAGGGGGAAGAGCTCTGACCTGGCTCAGGAGGGAACCATCAGCTTAATAAATAGCCTTTGACAAATGTACACCACATGGGTATGATCTGCCAAGTTGAGTCCTGTTGATTTCAGGGGAAAAGATTTAATCATGGGCTTATTTCTCTTCCTGAAATCATTCCCAATATTTATTGGTATATAGCTGTATGAGAAGTAAGTGGGATTTAGGGAAAGCCGGGCATATGTCGATGGCTGCAGGTTGATGGACCCAGTTAATCAAGAGCACTACAGACATGGGGGCCTTTAAAAAGAAATGCATTGATCGAATACAACTCCCATTCAACAGGTTTGTTCTTGCGAAGTCGTATGGGTTTCATGTGTCCAGTAAGACCTTGCTGTAATTCTATCCACAATTATTTCTCTCTATTTCAGAACGGTTCCCCTCCCTATAAACCTGCATCTATGTCTGATATTTCTGCTTTCTTTGTTTCATATTGCCCTCTAGATTCAGTATGTCGGAGACAGAACTTCTTGTATTTCCTCCCAACAACACAACAACAACATTCAATTTATATACTGCCCTCAGAGTGGTTTACAAAGTATGTTATTATTATCCCTACAAGCAGGGCTTTCCCCCCCTGGGAAATAGGTGGTGGAACTCAGTGAGTTGCCAGCACAGGGGGCAACTCCTGGTGGGAGGTGGTGCCCCTGGTACCACATGCGCATGAGCAAAGTGCGCACAAGCTCCCAAGACCGCTCAATGATGTCACTTTGGGTCAGCTGGAACAAGGGGGGAGTTTAAATTGCCCTTGGTAAAAATGGTCACATGGTCAGAGGCCCTGCCCCCGATCTCCAGACAGAGGGGAGTTTAGATTGCCCTCTGCACCACTCTGGCATGGAGGGCAATCTAAACTCCCCTCTGTCTGGAGATCAGGGGGCGGAGCCACTGACCATGTGACCATTTTCAAGAGTGCTGGAACTCCGTTCCACCGTGTTCCAGCTGAAAAAAAGCCCTGCCCACAACAACAATCCCCCTGTGAGGTGGGTGGGGCTGAGAGAGCTCTGGAAGAGCTGTGATTGACCCAAGGTCACCCAGCTGGCTTCAAGTGGAGGAGTGGGGAATCAAACCTGGTTCTTCAGATTAGAGTCCTGCGCTCTTAACCACTACACCAAGATTCATAGACTGCATATTCACTGAAAACTGTCAGTCTACCTTGTTGATCTTGACTTTATATTTGACCCCCCCCTTTTCTTTGTTACTATATATTCAGTCCCCACCATGTTATATTACTTCTTCCTATAGTGGTGGTGAGTGCCCTCAAGTCATAGCTGAGTTATGGTGACCCCTGGTGGGGTTTCCATGGTAAGAGACTAACAGAGGTGGTTTGCCACTGCCTGCCTCTGTAACCCCTGTCTTTGTTGGAGGTCTCCCATCCAATTACTAACCAAGGCCGACCCTGCTTAGCTTCTGAGATCTGATGAGATCAAGCTCACCTGGGCTCTCCAGGTCAGGGCTCTCCCTGTAGAACACTGTGAAAATACAGTCCTTCTGATCTTCCCTTTTGGTGAAGACTGGTTTGCTCTTAGTGATCTCCCATCTTGATAACTGCCTTATTTTAACTTTCTTCTTCCCTCGCCAATTCCCAGCCCCCTCATCTCTACCTAGAACTCTTTCTGCGACATCATTCACTTTTCTTGTTGCTCCTACCATGTGATGCTCTTCTGTATATCTCTGGACCGTTTGTTCCTGGATCCAATGTAGACTCCTTGTCTTTACCTTCAAAGCCCTTCAGGGCTTTGGTGCTTATCTCTCTGCCCTTGTATTTTCGAATTATGTGTAAACAGTGGAGTTTGATTTGCAGTTTATTTGCTGCTTTCACTATATCCTTTTCTTACTGACTGTGTTGAGTAGATTCTAAAGTTAGATAACACTGGTATACATTATGAGAAGACAAGACTCACTGGAAAAGACAATAATGCTAGGATTCAGAAGAGAATGGATCGTGACCACAGCCACCTGGCTGGAGGAAGGAGGAATGTGGTTGGACACCACACAGGCCAGCCAAGCCACCAAGTTGAAGGTATGATGCTAAAGTCAGCTAAAGTTGGATTGGTCTTGGTGAGCATGGCTGAAAACCACAATTCCCTGGGTTATAGTGGGGCCAGAGTGCCTGATGACCACATCTTCATGTGGATGGGAATGCTGAGGCTGGTCCCAGAAGGCACTGGAAGAGCAGTGGGGTCAAATCTGAGTGGTGCAGGCCAGCAGCAGTTAAAACCTGGCGTAGCCCAAGTTGAGGAAGGCTCCCTCATATTTGCTGTGAAAACACATAGAGGCATCTGTGAGGAGGAGGAAGAGGGAACAGGTGCTAGAAAGGAGAGGTAGCACTGCAGGCCATAGGTGGGCACTGAGTTGGGGTGCTGGAGGAAGTGAGGCAGTTGGTTATGTGCTAGAGCAACCCATAGAGGAAGTGGATAGACAAGGGAGAACAGGTGGTTGAGAAATAGGGTGCCAGATACAGGACAACAGAAGTCCCAGATCAACAGTATTCTCAGGGCTTTTTTTCAGCTGGAACGTGGTGGAACAGAGTTCCGGAACCTCTTGAAAATGGTCACATGGCTGGTGGCCCCGCCCCCTGATCGCCAGACAGAGGGGAGTTGAGATTGCCCTCCACGCCGAGGGCAATCTAAACTCCCCTCTGTCTGGAGATCAGGGGGCGGGGCCACCAGCCATGTGACCATTTTCTCCAAGGGCAACCCACTGAGTTCCACCACCTCTTTTCCCAGAAAAAAGCCCTGAGTATTCTCATAACTTTTTTTTATTGGGACCAACCAAATGTCATCCTTGACCTCAATAGCTCAGGCTAGCCTGATCTCATCAGGTCTTGGATGGGAAGCATGGTCAGTCCTGGTTAGTACTTGGATGGGAGACCACCAAGGAAGTCTAGGGTTGCTGCTCAGAGGCAGGCAATGGATTACTAAGGCAGTATCATGGAAAAGCATGCAAAAGACAACGAACTCGTGAAAACTAACTAAACAATAAACAAAAATGTATATCCAATAACATGTGTATATTATTTCTTGGAAATGAATAAGTCGAATGATATTTAGATTCAACACATACTTCTGTTTTTCCAAACAGAAGAGGTATCAGAAGTGATTACAAGATTTAAATCCTTTTACATGAATGGTAAAGTGCATCATACATACATAAATTATAATATTTGTCCTAATAATGCATCCTTGCTCATTCTTTTTAAATCATATTTACATGTAAACAATTGATGTTTACAATTCCTGTGCAAACATCAAGGGCTTCTATAAAGATTAACAACACAGCAGAAATTGCAATAGCCGATTCTCTAAAGTACAAGTGCAAGGGAACATAAATTCACATAAGTTCCTCCAGTTCCTCAATGGGTTTTGCTGTGCCAATTGCAGGTTGTATCCATTACAAACGTGACCACTCCAAGAAATAATATACACATATTATTGGATATACATTTTTGGTTATTACTTAGTTAGTTTCACAGGTTCATTGTTTTTTACAGAGGCAGGCAACGGCAAACCATCTTTCCTTGCACATGAATACATGAAGCTGCCCTACACTGAATCAGAATGACACACGTTGGACACTTGTCAGCTTCCCTCAAGTTTTGATGGGAAATGTAGGCAGCTTGGCGGAATGTTGGACAAGTGACCGTTGAAAAGTCCATTGGACAGCAGTCGGAGAGACAAGCTGCAAGACCAGGATGCCTACATTCCCCATCAAAACTTGAGGGAAGCTGACAAGTGTCCAACCTGTGTCATTCATCACTAGAGAGTGAGTCTCAGGGACTTTCACGCCGTCTACTTCATTTCATCTGGCGATGGTGGGTATTGAACCAGGGGACTTCTACACGAAGCAGATGCTCTATCGCTGAGCCACAGCCCCTCATCTCTTGCCTTGAAAACCATACGGGGTCTCCATAAGTCATCTGTGACTTGATAGCCAAAAACAGGACGTAAGAAACCAAAGAGCTAACTTTCAGGTCGCTCAGAACTTCTCACAAGGCTGGATGCTCAGAACGAATAACAAAACACAAAAAGGGGCCAGAAGTGGGAGAAAAACACATTTCAGGGCTTGATGGAGGAGTTGGTCAAATGGAATACAGGACGTGTGGCAGATTTCATTGGGTGGGACCCATGCAGTGTGTTCGTAATGGGACGTTACAGTGTGTATTATAAGAAGAGGAGCGAGGCAGGGTTTGCTTTGTAGGGTTGATGTGGCATGGAGACAACAGCCCCCAACCCCAAAACGTGGCTGCTGTCTGCATTGGTGTGCCTTGCCACGCCCACCTTTCACTACATCAAAAAGTGGTCCAGTGAGGGCCATGGTGTCGAAAAACAGAGCCTGGCCCTAATGGGCATGCCACTGCATTCTACCAGGAGGAATCTTGCTTGCCCTGCCAGGATGAACGATGCAGCAACCTCTTTCCCCCCCAGAGTCCTGTAATGTGTCAGGAGTTTTGACGAAGCTTCGTTGCAGTTCTTTCAATAAAGCGGTTGCCTTGTTAAACCCAAGCTCCCACGCTGTGCAGTCCTCCTGAGGTTCAGGAACAATTGAAGAGTTGTGTCTGGTGTCCAGGAAGGCGAGATGGTTAAGACGAGGCAACTCTAACTGTATACTGTAATAATTAAAGCAATGGAGTTTTATCCTCTGCAGTCTCGTGCAAAGTTTCCAATTCTATTTGTAGAAAATAACATTCTGAAGAGGCAATTGTTCTTTCTTCAGAAGTTCCTAAGTCATGCTGAGCTGTGCAGAGTCAGGGTTTTTTCTCTCTCTCTCTCTCTCCCTTTACTCTTTTTATGATAGCCTTCCTTATAAACTTTTCATAGTCTGTGGGTAGTGTTTTTTCTTTATTGGTGTCTGGAAGCATCTGAGATGCTATGGATTTTTGAAAAAAGCACACACAATAACTTTAGATATTCAGAAGCTTGGGATCTCGTCTTCAAGAATTAACGGCATGCGGTTGGCTGTATCCTTTCCCTCTAGAGAAACCACAATAATATTAGGGTTATAACCTGAATAATTTAAAGAAGGAAGATGACTCTTAAACATAGCCTTCTTCCTAGGAACAGTTTATTGGAAACATACTTTTTAACTAGAAACGAGAATGAGAGAATCCCTGGGAAAGATCCACAGAGATTGTTTTCTTCGTCTTACTGAAAGCGTGGATTGTACGGTATGGACGTCTAGACATTTCCTCTCATTGCTGTCATCAGATGAATAGCAGGCATTGATTTTCCGAACTTCGGACAAGACTCTCGTTTTGTGCATCTTCCCCACTCGGCTCGTTCTTTGTGAGAGGGGTAAGGCCCTCAAATCAAGCTTTCCTCCTCAGCATGCATCATGTGCAACTCTTCAAAGGGAAACTCCACAACAGTATGGCTACAAGAGAGGTGTGTGTGTACGGGAAAATAGAAGCAGGGAGGGGGGAGGTGTCCTTTACTGCAGCGATCTTTCTAACAAAAGTGTGTGATAAAGAACTCCAAAGGGAAAGTGATTAATAGTGTAATCCTAGGCAGAGTTACTTCAGGCTAAGCCCATTGATTTCAGTGAGTTTGGACTGCAGTAACTCTGCACAGGAGAGCGCTTTACATTTGCAAATCGGTGCATATTTTCTGAAATCTGAATTTGCTTTCTGAGTGAGCATGCTCAGAAGGTAGCTGCAAGATCCATCGGAAAAAATATCTCAGTGGAAAAAGGAATCAAGGGGGTTCTGCACAGTATGGTTACTAAAAGACTTCTTTGTTTGGAGGAGTTCTTACTCTGTAGATCTCAAAAGATTAAGATAAATACAAATGTTTATTGAATGTTGCATCTTTTATTGTGTTTTTGAATGAGATGAACTGTTATAGGGTTGCATAAAATAAAACGGGTAGGCTTATTCCCCCCCACCCCACCTCAGTACTGGTTTTACTAATTAAGGATATGCAAGCTTGATATTTCCACAGAACTCCATTAGAAAGAGAAACATTGGCCGGCATTCAGAGAGTGACTCTTACGTAATTTCTGTGTCTAACTTGATAGTAGACTCTGACCCAAAGACAACAACGGGTGAATACAGATGTAATTTTTTTTTGCATGGCTATTTTTAATTTATTGTTTTGACTACTAGCTATTGCTATTATAAAAGTAATTGAAGTGGTTTGAATGGACATTCCAAATGTATTTTTTGGGAAGTGAACGGATTCAAACCATTTCTACTTGTTTCTTGTTATTGTTGTTATGCATCCAGTAATTTATACCCCAACTTTCTAATATGAATCTATCACTTTAGTCCACCTTTCTTTTTATAAGTGCAGGGTGGTGTGCACAGTGTTTTATCCCACAACAACCATGAGAGGTAGGTTAGTATGAGAGACAGTGTCACTAGGTAGTTCCGTCTGTGGCAGAGTGCATATCTGAGTCCAAGTCCTATATATATATATATTAAGAAACAAAGTTATAGAATAGAGGGATTACAGAAAGGAAAAAAGAGGATTATATACCATGACTGTATAAATCTAAAATAATTATATATAACAGAATACATAAAACAGGAAATGTTTCTCCTCAACATCTCTATTAATTTTTAAAGACACTATCTAAAAAATACAGTGCAACTAGTTGGGTACATTTATATTCAATATTTTAAGTTTCAAATTTCACAACTGATCTGTGTTACAACTGCATTATGTGTTTCATCATTACTACATATTCAATATTACAGACTTTTGCCACTTCTACTTACCCTCTCTGACTTTTAACAAATAGATAATATATTGGAATACAGCAATAAAATCTATTATATATCTCATAATAAGAAAATAAAGAATATTTCTATTCAGAATCTACTTCTTTATACATTTGTATTCAAGATGTGACATTTAAATCTTATTCTCCTTCTCCTTCTACATTACAATACTTTTATATACAATTTTCTAAAAAAAACACGGTTTCTCATTCTAACTTTGTTTCCTGCTTGCGTAATACAAATTCCATCTCTCCTCAAAGAATCCAAGTTTTCCTTGACCTACTCCAACACTCTAACACACCACACCATACTAAATAATACCCAATACGGCTTTTAAAAATACCAATAAAGGATGAAAGCTATATTTACAAGCTGCAAGAAAGCAATTGCTTAAAAAAGGAGCAAGGGGCGGCGGGGGGGGGGAGAGCCTAAAATGCAATTGAAAGATAAAAATTGAAAACTAGTTTAACAACAACAACAAACAACAAACAACAACAAACAACAACAACAACAACAACAACATTTGATTTATATACCACCCTTCAGGACAACTTAATGCCCACTCAGAGCAGTTTACAAAGTATGTCATTATTATCCCCACAACAAACACCCTGTGAGGTGGGTGGGGCTGAGAGAGCTCCAGAGAACTGTGACTAGCCCAAGGTCACCCAGCTGGCTTCAAGTGGAGGAGAGGGGAATCAAACCTGGATCTCTGGATTAGAGTCCCGCGCTCTTAACCACTACACCAAACTGGCTCTCATTTAAAAATGCAGAGCCAATCAAAGTCAAATCAACAACAGTAAACCCAGCAACCATCTGTAAAACGTTTACCCCCTCCCTCAATTTTATTAAAATACGACAATACATATAAGAATCAGTATACGGAGGAAACATCATATCTAGTTCACAAATGGATACAGTTTCGAATGTCTGCCTCCTAATCTGTCTAGCTTTCAAGATAAAGACAAAGTTATTTATATTTATGTTATTTAACCCGTTTCCTAGCCCATCTCTCCAATAAGGACTCACGTCAGAGAACAAATTTAATTAAAAAAACCCCTTTAAAACAGTTCAAACAGTAAAGCAATACCATAAAACAAATCTATAAAAACCGCTGGGCTTTCCTGCCGCTGTGCCTGGTGCTATATGGGTAACTCCAAAGCTTACAAGCTGGTACACCGATAGAGATTTTGTTTAGATTAGTCCCTGTAATTAGGGCTGCCCAATCTAGGTTGGGAAATTATGGAGATTTGGGGATAGAGCCTGGGCATCTGTTTTCTACAGGGAAACAAATATTTGTAGTCTGATGGTCAGTTGTAATTCCAAGAGATCCCCAAGCGCCACCTGGAGATTGGCAATCCTACCTGTAACAGATAGGTATGATCAAGGGGTTTTTTTTCTGGAAAAAGAGGTGGCAGAACTCTCAAGAGGAACATGAGGAAGAAATGGGATTCTTCGAAATAATATTATTTTCACGGTCTATTGCCGAGTATTTTCAAGCGGTGCTGGAACTCCATTCCACTGCGTTCCTGCTGAAAAAAAAGCTCTGGGTATGATGTGTCATTTTAATAGCATTTGTATAATGAACTTTACAAGCCACGCCTTGGAACCCAACCTCCCTGGCTTGTTTTTCTTGTGCATGTCAATAATTTATGATTCTTGAGAATTAATAATAAAATAATAATAACATTAGATTTATATACTGCCCTTCAGGACAACTTAACATCCACTCAGAGCAGTTTACAAAGTGTGTTAATATTATCCTCAGGACAATCCCCCTGTGACGTGGGTGGACCTGAGAGAGCTCTGAGAGAGCTGTGACTGACCCAAGGTCACTCAGCTGGCTTCAAGTGGAGGCATAGGGAATCAAACCCAGCTCTCCAGATTAGAGTCCTGCCACTCTTAACCACTACACCAAACTGGCATAACTGAAACCTAGAATAAAATATTTCTTTCAGATTCATATATGCAGTAGGGTTTCCAACCAATTCCAGGAGATTTGGGGATGGAGCCTGAGGAAGGTGGGTTTTGGGGAGGGAAGGGATCTCAGAGAAATTCCATAGAATTGACCTTCCAAAGCTGCCATTTATTCCAGGGGAATTGATCTTCATAGTCTGGAGATAAGTTGCAATTCCTAGAGATCTGGAGGTTAGCAACCCTAATATAATTGCAGCAAACCCTAAATAAATACAGTTCGATATATTGTCGAAGGCTTTCACGGCCAGAGAACGATGGTTGTTGTGGATTTTCGGGGCTGTATAGCCATGGTCTTGGCATTGTAGTTCCTGATGTTTCGCCAGCAGCTGTGACTGGCATCTTCGGAAGTGTAGCACCAAAAGACAGAGATCTCTCAGTGTCACAGTGTGGAGAAGATGTTAGCCGGTAATTTATATCTACTCAGGAAGGTGGGTTTGGGCTGAGTCATCCTGTAAGAGTTTCCCAGGGTGTGGAATGCTAATGGCGGGAGGCTTCACTATATCCTGAGGAGATTCTTTTGCATATGGATTGGTGCTTGATATGCTAATCTTCTCTGTAGGGCTATTGTAGGATGTAGAGTATTTTGTTAGCCTGGTGTTTTTCAGGACTGGAAATCATGCTCTATTCATTCTTAAAGTCTCTTCTTTCCTGTTGAAATTGTGCGTATGCTTATGAATTTCAAATACAGCTCGCCAATTTTCAAGCTTCTATTCTACATACTGGCTGCTAGTGGAGATCCTTCCATCCTATAGTTTGAAATAATTGCAATGCATGATGGGAGAGCTCCCACACATGCCCACTCTGTCCTGTGTAGCATGTTCTTTACCTCCACTGCAAGTCTCTTCTTCCGCCCTTTGCAAACAAAATAGCTGTGCAGCATTTTTTTAAAAAAAGGATCTTTAGGTATCGGTGGCCTAGTTTCCATCTCCATGTTTAATAATGAAAACTGTGTAGCAAGCTGATTATACAGTGATGGCAGTGAACATCTTGATGTCATTTTTTTTAATGACTGGGTTGCACCAGAATTTCTCAGGTTAAAGGATGGAAGCCATACCAGAATACCCATCAAGGCTTTTTAAAGGAAAATGGGGTCCACACAGTGGTTTGTAATTCATGCCCATAGAATGTGAAATTACAACACACGTGTGTTTTCCTTGTGTGTGTGTGAAAATGCTTCTTTTCTTAGAGTAGCATCCCGTGACATTTATTGTGCAATTTTATGGAGCATGACTTGAGTCTAAGCCGTTAATACATGTAGCTTCAAGGGTATTTCTTGAGATCAGAGGTTATGTCCTTGTGGAACTCAGACCTTAGAATCTATTGCAAGCTTTTTCTTTACTTGTGAGCTGTCTGCTAAGTTAGCATGTTAGTTCTTTTCACAGCCACCTTTCCTGATCGCTCTGATAGCTATCATTTTTTTAAATCTTCTTTTTGGGAATAATAGGACTACAACGTGCTGCCACATGGTTTTAAATATTTATGTGATTTTATCTGATTTTAAAGTATATATTTATATTTTAATGTATTATATTGTATGTGATCCACCCTGAGCCTGCTATTGCAGGGAGGGCGGAATATAAATCGAATTAAACAAATAAAAATAAATACAGAAATACTAGTAAAAATTCTCACAATAGTATTAAAAACATCATGATAAAACCCTGAAGTCATCCTGATAGACAGGATCTTTGTATAGTTGTGATTTTAAATATTAGCAGTAGATATATATGATGGTTTTATTATTTATGGATATTTAAAAATATAATTGCATTATTTTACTATTACGTTTTCTTTGGAGTTCTCTGATTTATATTATATTGTGTGTTGTGTGATTCAATTTCTGCATTCTGCAGCTAGAAATGTCTAAAATCCTGTTGTCTTTTACGGATTATTTTTATTAAGAATAAAGAAAATATTTTTTTCTACAAATTCTTTCCTTTCTTGAGGATCTTCTGTACTGTTATAATCAACTGAACTGGCATTTTGTTTAGGATGTGATGAGACATGCATTTTTTAAGGAAACGTAGTGTCTTCGGGCCAAAATTTAAAGTCCTCTTTAAGCAGCTTATTTCAACTCTATTGGAATTTGGTTTGTTCTAATGAGTTTGGTTTAACCATTTTCATTGCTTTCTGCAACTTCTTTGGGTCGTGGCTTACAGTGGCAGAAAATTCACAGGAATCTAACAGCATTTTAATGCAGAAAAGCATTGTGCGGGCTAATATAAAAATCAGCTTTTGCATGACTTAATTGAAGAACTGCACATCTTATTTTGGAACTGCTCATCTCCCCTCTCTGTGGAACTGCACATTTTGTGTCTTGTTGCATCTTTAAAAAAAAAACAAAAACCCTTATGCTCACAGTCCTCCATTATAGGTGAGGAGAGGCAAGCTAACAATCGATCTTCATTTAATGAATGTTTGTATTTCTTTATAGAACGGATTTAAGCAAGGAACATAACCGATTCATTAACACTTCTAACAGCGATCAAATAAAAGCACGCATGAATCCAAGCCACCATCACAATTAGGGACAACGGTGACAGTTTCTGTAGTTAATTGATCAGCCTTCGCATCACAGAAATGCCTAGTGGCTTTTATACATACAGGGGAATGAAGTAGTAGAATGAATTGCATGAGTTCACAGGCCACAGTTGGGAAACCACAGTAAACTTTTTCTTTTCTGCCCTAAACTCCCTACAAAGAGAAATTCAGCAGGGCAAGCAAAGAGAGAGGTAGAACCTTTCCATCCTACGGTGCTAGTTTTCTATTTGCATAGCATCTTTTAAAAAGCAAATTAATATTCGGGATCATACCCATCACCTGTGGTGTGGATGGAGCTGTGCAGGCCGTACACCTTGGGGATTTCGCTGCATGTGCAAACCACACCAAAGGTCATTTCAATATAGTTTTGTTGATCCACATTCACTTTACTACTTCTTTCTGAACTTTCACCCATCTGCTTTCTTTGCTTTTTGCCCTTCCTGGTCTCTCAGGCTTCTTTTCTACTCCTCCCCTTTTGGTTGCCAGGAGATATGGGGGACTTATGGCATCACATGCAACATGCCACATTCAAGAATACCTAGAAATGATGTTGGGTAGCTCTAGGAATCGCTGGAAGCTCTATGGTAAAGCCATAGACTTTCCGGTGATTCTCAGAGCTACCCAACATCATTTCCAGGTTTTCTCCAGAAGTGATGTCATAGCTCACATGATACAAATATTTTATAATTTTTTTTTCTCGTTCTACCACATACTGCTGCTTTGGTAGACCTGGCTCAACTTTATGTGCCCTTGCTCAAAACTAGAGATGGGCACGAACACCGCCCCCCCCACAAATATGATATTTGTTGTTTGTTGCCATCCGCGAACAGAGACTCACGAACAATCACGAACATGGCCCTGTTCACGAACATGTTCATGGTTGGCTGTTCATGGGGGCCAGCAGGCTCTCCTCCAGCCATCATCCAAGTCAAGATCCCTACCGCACCACTCCCAGAAACCTTACCTGAGCAGGCAGCAGGAAAGGTACCAATAATAAATAATAGCTTGGCCCAGAGCCTGGCAGCAGCCATGGAACTTGAAGGCGTAGATCCCTATCCCACCACACACAAAGGAAATTCAAGCTCCAATGCGCTCTCTATCAAAATGCCAACAGCAGCTGTCTCTCCCTCTGCGCTGTCTGCAAAACCAGATCCTCCCTTGTAACAAATTTGGAGCTCCACACTTGAAAGGAAGACCTGCCTATCAAGCTAAATTGGGCTTAAATTGGGGTTTCCAGGGCAACAGCAGGAGTTCAGACAGAGTTCAGACAATCCCTGCCTAAGTTGCCAAGGGAATTGATTGCAGGTGCCAGACTGTCTGGCTTGATGAACAGCAATGAACAGCAACGAACGAGGCTTTCAAGGACCACCTGTTCATTTAGAATGGGGCCTCACCAACAGCTTGTTTGCGAACAGCAGATTGGGCTGTTCGTGGCTTTTTTTTTGTTCGCATTGCTGTTTGTGCCCATCTCTACTCAAAACCAACATTCTGTGCTTCCCCCAGAGGAGTTTGAAAGCAGGCATCATGCCCCGTTGAACTAGGTGCATGGAGAATTCCCACACTCCTGCACTCGTGCTGAGGCTTGGCATACCATTATGGGGCCCATTTCTATCATTCTATCCTGTGCATTATCAAGCCCTCCCTCCTGCTCTAGGATGTTGACTTACCTACCCCCAAATAGTAATTGCTCCTGGCAGGGTGAGAGATACTGCCACGGTGACAGAGTTTTTGAAGCAGGAGAGCAAGATCCGGGCCCAGTAGCACCTTCAAGACCAACTAGATTTTGAGAGCCAAAGCTCCCTTCATCAGTTCTGACTCTCGAAAGCTCATACCCTGGAAACCTTGTTGGTCTTTAAGATGCCACTGGACCCAAATCTTGCTTTTATAACACCACCACCACCAACAACAACAACCTTCAATTTATATGCTGCCCTTCAGGACAACTTAATGACCACTCAGAGTGGTTTACAAAGTGTGTTACTACTATGATCCGCTGTGAGATGGGTGGGACTGAGAGAACTCTGGAAGAGCTGACCCAAGGTCACCCAGCTGGCTTCAAGTGGAAGAGTGGGGAATCAAACCCGGTTCTCCAGATTAGAGTCCTGCTGCTCTTAACCACTGGCTCTCTACTGGCTTTTCTACTGCAGTCCTTCATGGGTACCCACCTGGTACTATCTTCCGAAGCAGCCTTGCCTCTGCAGCCCATTGGTGGCTGTGAGAGGAGATGGGGCAGTGCTGGAATTGAAGCAGGATAGCAGCCTAACCTTATGCAAGCATAGGGCTTTTCAGGGAGCCTGGGGGGCCCTATAGGGCCTATGCAAGGAGCTGCACACTCATCAAGTGGTCAGGAAAGCTGGCCAAGGACTGCCTTCTCCAGACAGCGCAGGAGCCTGGGTTTTGTAAAGCCCTCCCCTTGCAAGCGGAGGCCATGGGGAAAATCAGTACAGGGGCTAGATATGGGTCTCAGCCTAGAGGGTGCAGTCTCATTGGTACTGGACAATCCCCTTGACACCTCCAAGAAGCTCGGGGTGGTGTGCACAGTTCTTCTTTCCTTATTTTATACTCACAGCTATCTTGGGTTGCCAACTCCACACTGGGAAATTCCTGGGAATTTGGTGGGGGAAGGGCTGGGGAGGACAGGGTTTGGAGCTGGGAGGGAGCTGAGTGGGGTATAATGCTATAGACTCCACTCTCCACAGCAGCCATTTTCTCCAGGGGAACTGATCCCTGTAGTCTGGAGATCAGTTGTAAATTAATTTCAGAAGATCTCTGGACCCCACTGTGATAAATTAAGCTGAGAGAGTATGTCTGCCCCAAGTTTTGTGGCCCCTGCCTGGCAAGTTTCTCATAGATCCTAGTACACCACTGACTGTTGAGAACTTCAGGAAAAAAATGCCAATTTCCCAGATTTTTTGAATAATCAGGGTGTTTAATTCTGCCCCCCCCTCCCCATGGTAGATCAGTGCCCGTGGCGGGTACACTGATCTTACTGCTGTCTATTTTAAACATATCTTGCAGTTCTTTTTACTGCCTCTCTCAAACAACAACAACAACATTTGATTTATATACTGCTCTTCAGGACAACGTAACACCCATTCAGAGCAGTTTACAAAGTTATCCGCCTGACAATCACCTTGTGAGGTGGGTGGGGCTGAGAGAGCCCTGAGAGAGCTGTGACTGACCCATGGTCACCCAGCTGTCTTCAAGCGGAGGAGTGGGGAATCAAACCAGGCTCTCCAGATCAGAGTCCTGCCACTCTTAACCATTATACCAAACTGGCATGTCTGTCATTTGGTCTGAGATTGCAATCCAGGGCTGCTTTCACACACCGTTGGATAAAATGCACTCTCAATGCATTATAGCAATCGTTTGCAACTGTATTTCCCTGTGTGAAACAGGAAAATCCAGTTTCAAATGATTGCTACCGTGCATTGTGAATGCATTATTAAAAATTGTTCAAAATATTCAAACCTGCAGAGCAGGTTTATAGGAGGAACGAGCGCATGGACTCATTTGCATAGTGGCAAAGCATGGTTGGCATCACGTCTGAACTGTTCTAAGTCCTTCCTTTTTCTCTCCAGTTTAAACAGCCACCTCCAGCAAGCTCACAAGGGATAAATGAGGCATGATACTGTCTGACTGTTTTGGTAACTTCACAAAAGTCACAACTTTGCCGCGCCTTCCAGATGGCGAAAGGGCTTTGTGGAACTGCGAATGACTTTTTTTTTTGGCAAGGTGAAAAGCTGCATTGCACACCGCAGTATTTCAGCAACTTGTGTATTTAAGAGTCCGGCTTCTGATAATGAGCTTTACAACCCACAGCAATTGTGTTTGCAGCGCACTGATAGCCTTGTGATTGATGGGCCCAATAGTTGTGTGTGTTGTGCTTACTCAGAACTTGTGGAAATGAAAGGAGGGTGCTTTTTGTAAATATACACAGAGAGGGAGAGGGAGAGAGAGAGAGTCTTGGCAGAGAAAGCCTTTTGGTACACTGAAAGAGCTGATCGGAATTGTGGAAACTAGGATGCTCTGTGATGTGGTCTCCCCTGCTTTGTGGCTCTCGTCGCCTCTGTTAGAACGCCTTCCCAATAGGATATTTCCAGTTGCTGGCTGAACAATGCAGCAATCAAGCTGGAGAAGGCACCTGGAAGTTTTGCTGGAGATGATGTCTAGCGGGGCTTCTGATGCCAGAGACAATCATGCCTGCCTTTAGCGATGTGGAGGAGGACTCGAGTTTCTTATGCGGGCCCCGTTAGGAAGAAGGGGGAAGAAAAAAAAAACAGCAGCAGGCTGTGTCAGTTCAGGTCTCCGATTTCTGTGCATGCCTCTTGTTTGATTTCTTTCCCAATCCTTTCGCCGCCCCTTGCTGATTCGCTTGAGGGTTTCCACGTTCTCCTGGAGAGGTTTTCGAAATGGATTGCCTGTGCATTGTCACTACCAAGGTAGGAACTGGAAACGTTACCCTTCTGTTTGTCTTTTATTCCCTTCCTGTAATTAAACAGACGGGAAGATGTTCTCGTGTCTCAGGTTGCCGGATGAAGTGCTAGTTAAGTCTTGCTTCAATGGGCTTCCACAGCTGTAATGCTATCAGTGATTTTAAATATTCCCTTCTTGAATAATATATAAATTGCTTTTTTTTAAACCAGAAAGAGGCCTGCATTGCTCCCCCCTCCCTGTTTTAAACCTTAGATTTTGCTGGCATCTATTAATAACTCAGGTACTGGAGGACATTCAGAAAAGCTATTATTGTGCAACCATCACAACAGATTTTAGTGCAAACGTGTTGACTGCTGCTCCGCAGTTTTTCTTTTTGGAAACTCCGAGTTTTTCCTGCGCCTTCCGTTCATTTCTTTGGAAGCCAATCATACAATGCTTTGGTAAAGACAATGTTTCTGATTGGAGAATTCACAATTTCCGCAGGATATTGTGGCTTTTTTGGGGTGGGGGGCATGGGGTATATGAAGGAGATGATTGTGGCTTCGATGATTCAACTTAGACCTTAAAATGGGAATGGATGAACTGAACTCCCAAGAGCTGCTTTACAGAAAGCATTAATAAGTTGCAGGATTCACTGTTACAAAATGTGCTGGTGGCCATTAGAAAAGGTGGCTTTGGCAAATGCATGGTGGGTTGACCTACCATTGGCTATTAGCAATGACATCTGAATGGAACTTCTATGTTTAGAGGCAGTATACCTCTTGAAACGGTGTGCAAATAATACTGCAGGTCTGTTGCCTTCATATTGTGCACGTGTGCCTCCCAGTGATGGAAGCAGAACACTGAACCAGATGAAGCCTTAGTCAGATCTAGCAGGGATTATTTATGCTCTTAATGTTTCTGCTATAAGAATGATAAAGAAGACATTGAATGGAGTCCAGTGGCACCTTGGAGACCAACAAGATTTCCAGGGTGTATCCTAGAAAGATGCTAGGGTGCTCCTGGACTCAGAGCTTGCTCTTCATCTGCAGAACAACTTGGCTACCCGCCTGAAAGGAAGACATTAACTTTTGTTTAGTGGATTTACAAACATGATTTGGAGCGGCTCGCTGCAATTATAAGTTTGCGAGTAGATCTTGCAAGTCACTCCCCACATGCTGCTTAGTATGGCTGGGTGAGAAGATGGGGTGTGCAGCAGGAAGTGGAAAAAATTTGCCCAACCAAAGTGTTACTTGCTTTTTTCCCCTCCACCACAATCCACTGCCAAAGAGACAAGGCCTTTAAAAAAACAGCACTGAGTTGTCTCTTTGGCAGTGGGAATGACTGCAGCAAAAACAGCCAGCAAAGTTCTGGCTAAGTGTGCGGCTTCTTTAGATTTTGGAACGATAAGGTGCCAGTCTGCATTTGAAGATTCCTGAAGTTTGAGAACCATTATCAGTGGCACTGAATTCGTAGGTCTTACCTTGACCTAAAAAGTGTCACGCCAGTGGTGTAGCTGCTATTTTCTTTCAAAGTATGCTTGGTGAGAGGGGTGAAGAAAAATGGGAGGCTGGTGAGAGAGAAAGGGAGAAGGAGATGGGCGTACGCCATAAAAAATGGAAAGCTGGTCCCATGTGAAGCCATCGTACACCAACTCACACGGTTGGTCCGTGTATCTCGGTACTGCCCACTCAGACACGAGTTGTCTCTCCAAGACCAATTAGGCAAAGAAGGGTCTTTCCAAATGCATGGCTCTTGAGTGCCTTTGACCTGGAGTTGCCAGGCTCTGAACCTTCTCTGTATAAAGCAGATTGAGCCACAGCCTCTTCCATGTTACAGGTTGTGGTTCCCAGCCTGGATCGCAGCCTGGAAACAGTTGAAGATCGCTGTTGTGTGTTATTCCTTGAGGTTTTACTTCCATGGTCTCCTTAAGACTTTCCAACTGCTTTGCTGTAGTAGGAGTGGTGAACAAGTCCAGCTTCCTTTGGGGACTTTCCACACATGTTAGTGTTCCCTGCTCCTGGGATACCTTGTTGATTATTTCTAACTTGCTTTCCTCCCCATTTCAGTCTTCTCCGCTCACACATTCATACATTCTTCATCTAGTTTTATTTAAACTAGAGTATTGTGTGCAGTTCTGGAGGCTTCACTTCAAAAAGGATGTGGACAAAATTGAGAGGGTACAGAGGAGAGCGACGAGGATGATCAGGGGTCTGGAGACTGAGCCCTACGAGGAAAGGCTGAGGGCCTTGGGAATGTTTAGTTTGGAGAAGAGAAGGTTGAGGGGGGACATGATTGCTCTCTTTAAGTATTTGAAAGGCTGTCATTTGGAGGAGGGCAGGGAGCTGTTTCATTTGGCAGCAGAGGGTAGGACCCGAAGCAATGGGCTTAAATTACATGCACAAAGGTACCGGCTGGATATTAGGAAGAATTTTTCACGGTCAGAGTAGTTCAAAAGTGGAATCAGCTGCCTAGGGAGGTGGTGAGCAACCCTTCACTGGCAGTTTTCAAGCAGAGGCTGGATGAATACTTGTCAGAGATGCTTTAGGCTGATCCTGCACTGGGCAGGGGGTTGGACTAGATGGTCTGTATGGCCCTTTCAACTCTATGATTCTATGAAACATGTAGCTCACCTTAGGTGCTGTGTATATTGCCCGTCCTCCCCTAAGAATCTCTGGGAAGGTATGGAGAAGTTCTTCTGCCATGACATCTGGAGGTATATTGTTGGATATGAGGAACTACCTCTGACTGAGAGCTGTAAGCAGGGCTGTAAGTATTAGATGGAATTTGGCAACCCTGTTGCCAGATGAAGAATCATTTCTAGTATTAGATAAAAGCCCACAACAACTGGCAACCCGCTGTTTACCAAGTCCTTTACACCAGCGGACCCCACCCTTTTTGGTACCAGGGACCGGTTTTGTGGAAGACAATTTTTCCACGGACCAGGAGGTGGTAGTTTGGGGATGATACAATTGTGCACTTTATTTCTATTATTACATTATAATTCTATTATTACATTATAATTATAATATATAATGAAATAATGATATAACTCACCACAATGCAGAATCAGCGTGAACCCTGAGCTTGTTTTCCTGCAACTAGACGGTCCCATCTGGGGGTGACAGGAGACAGTGACACCCGAAGTGTGTTGCTTATGTCCAGTCCATAATCTCGTTTTGGTTGCTGTCACTGCAGAAAACCCTGCCTCACCCTGCCCGCCACTCACCTCCCGTGCAGCCTGGTTGCTAACAGGTCACGGACCTGTACCGGTCCACGGACCGGGGGTTGGGGACCCCTGCTTTACACCACACCAGATTTGCATATTGAGTTCACTACTCCAAGATGTGGTCATCATGGCTACCAATGCAGATGGATTTTTAAAGAAAAGAACAGAAAAATCCATGGAGTGTAGGTCTCTTAGCCATCTGAACTTACCCATCAGCTTCAGCCATTTTCAGAGGCTTTGCTTCGGGTGCTCTTGCCACCTGAGACTAGATGGACGGGAACCCAAAAAAGGGCCTTCTTGATCATGGAACTTTGGAA
The DNA here is from genome assembly GCF_028583425.1 of Eublepharis macularius. Classification (NCBI taxonomy): domain Eukaryota; kingdom Metazoa; phylum Chordata; class Lepidosauria; order Squamata; family Eublepharidae; genus Eublepharis; species Eublepharis macularius. Next base: position 173,949,579 of record NC_072792.1, read on the forward strand.
CTCCCTCCCCAGGAAGATTTACCTGTCTCCCTCTGTCATTGTCTTCTGCCAGTAGGTGAAGACTTTAATTTCATTGGGTGTACCCCGAGCAAACTCTTATTGGCTGTCCTCCCTGGTTGTGCATGTGTGTTTGTTTTTTCATCTATATGTTTTTTATTGTATTTATATATACATTTTAAATTATCAGTTTATGTATGCATTTTAAATGCTCTGTTTTAATTATTTATTGTTCGCTGCCTTCGGGACCGTATTTTGCATGGAAAGGGTGGCATATAAATGTTGTAAATAAATAAATACATTTTAGTCCAGGTGAACTTCCATGCATCAAAGCATGGTTCGTCTGGTCCAGTATTCCAACAGAAGTATATCTGATGCCCCAGAGAAGCTTTCAGGTAGGGCATGAAAATGACGTTTGCATTCCCAGCACCCTGTATTCAGAGAAGCAGTGCTTCTGTGCATGTTAAATAACACATGACGTTGGGAGATGCAATACTGGGAAAAGCCATCTCCCCTTACAAATCAGGGATGCAGTACAGGTGGAAGAGGGTTTAAAACCATAAGACTCCTGCATGTTTTTTTCCACAAAGCAAGCAGCAGCTCTAGGGTGCCAATCAGGAAGCGGACAATGGTGCTGGGGAAAAGGTTATACACATCTCTGTGTTGCAGCTCTCCCTCCACATGGCTGCTATTTGTTCTTCAAACAACCATGAGAGATCTGTTCTCTGATGTGGTTGCCAATGTTTGGAGGCACATATGTGGCAAAGGTCAGGGCCCACCCACCATGTACTTTCTACCAAACCTAGGTGTGAAAGAAGGAAAGGAACAGGAAAGACAAGCCAAGAGAAGGGATGAAGGCTTTGTAATCTCTCTTCTGTGCTGGTTTCGCTTATGATCAGACTGACTTGGACGAGTTCAGGTGAAGTTGGGTGTGTGTGTGTGTGTGTAATATTACCCTACGTCAGGCCCTGACAAATTTTCTTCAGCTTTAGGAGCCACCTCAAAAATTTAGGAGCCAGACTTATTTTTCAGCCTTCATGTTTTTATATTTTAATGACCACACTTTCTCATTTTTGCTGCCAAAATCTTCATCCTCAACTCCACAGTTCTTGCTATTTTCTTAAAGCTATGAAAAAAAATTGTATGGGTAAATAAATGTGGGCCAACCCTAGTTATCATCTCAACAAAAAGCCAACCTCTACCCCCACCCCCACCCCCCAATAAATGTTGTACTTCTACTGAGAATCACCCGGAGGCACTTACCATAAATGACTGTTGAAAAGACTTGGTGCCACAATGCAATTTTTAGGTGCCGTGGTGCCTGAGATTTGTCCAGCTGTGCCCTAAGTGATTCAATGCACTGCAATTATGAAGGAGACCATGAATAAGTAATAAGTAAATAAACAGCCTTCCCCCCATTTCTTTTATTATAAAGAAGCTCCTTTACCTGGCATGCAGCCAGAAGGAAGAAAAACGGCTGGTGGGAAAAGTGGGCTGTTGGCAGCCCTTTTCATAGATCTTCCAATATCACTTGTAGCTTGATGTCCAAGCACCGTTGGTAGACCTATTTGCTGTGAATTTGGCTGTTTCTGTACATCCCTATTAGTGCGGTTCACCCTTAGAACTGTGGTGGCTTTTCCTCAAGCATGCACACGTTATTGTTTGCCAACCATGTTCATATTGTTTTTTCACCCGGTTTTCTGCATATTTATTGAGTCTGCGCTTGCTACGATGTTTTCTTTTGCTGTAGGATTACAGTGTTTTTTTGGGGTTTTTTTGCATTTTCTGGCCTATGAATTTGAAGCGTTTCTGCAGAAACCTCCTAACCCTCTCATTCTCTGCCCAGTTCTTCCCTCAACGCCGTTGCCCTTCCTTCTTCACATTTCCCTTCGGCCACAGAAGCCTGCTTGCAAAAGGAGCTGCCGGCAATCATGCATGAGCAAAGTAAAAACAAAAAATTAAAAAGGGGACAGGTGTTTTTAGTTATGATGGCGAAAGTGCCCGACCTCCCCTCCCAAACTGCTTTTTTAGGGGGGAGGGCTGTTTGGAGGTTTTCCTGCGACCTCACAACCAAAGGTAAGGGCTTGTGGGTACTGCATGTAGAGGATGAGTTGTCGGGATGACTCAGCAAAACACAGACCTAAAGCAGGAAAAAGGCGGAACAACAGGCTGTGTGGAAATGGCCTTTGTCTCTGAGTCTGAGAGCCAAAACACACGAGAAGAAATACCCAGGTTCAGCACGTGTTCTCTTACCTCAAGGTTTGCCGGGATCTGTAGGCGTCCTGGAAGCTTAAAGTTTAGCATTTACAGAGCAGCAGGAAGGGAAATACAGGCGCCTGCATTTCCCTTCCCCTTCCTGTTGCTCTGTAAATGCTAAACTTTAAGCTTCCAGGACGCCTACAGATCCCGGCAAACCTTGAGGTAAGAGAACACGTGCTGAACCTGGGTATTTCTTCTCGTGTGTTTTGGCTCTGAGTGAGTAAACTCAAGATGTGTAGCAGTAGAAAAGAGCAAGAGCTCTAGTAGCACCTATCAGATTAACAACATTTGTGGTAGGGTATGAGCTTTCATGAGCCATGGCTCACTTCAGATATCTGGAGAAGTGTGCTGTGATACCTGAAGAAGTGAGCTGTGGCTCATGAAAGCTCATCCCCCTACCACAAATTTTGTTAGTCTTATTTTTATTTATTTATCTCAAATTTGTATTCTGCCCTCCCCGCAAGTGGGCTCAGAGCAGATAACAACATATTAAAAATACAATTAAAAATTCATATTCATTAAAAACAACACATTTAAAACAAGATGGTGGACAGCCTTCACAGGGAGGGTTTTATATACCCCTTTTTTCCAGGCCAGCGGAGGCCCAGCCTCAGCCACATGCCTGGTGGAACAACTCTGTCTTGCAGGCCCGGCAAAAAGATAGTAAGTCCTGCCAGGCCCTGATAGATGCTACTGGACTCTTTCTTTTTTCTACTGCTACAAACACGAATACCCATCTTGATCTATCAAGGTATGCAGGGTTTTTTTTCTGGGAAAAGAGGTGGTGGAACTCAGTGGGTTGCCAGCACAGGGGGCAACTCCTGGCGGGAGGTGGTGCCCTTGGTACCACATGCACATGCGCAAAGTGTGCGCACATTCCCGGGACTGCACAATGACGTCACTTTGGGTCAGCTGGAACAAGAGGGGCATTTTTTTAAAGTTTAAATCACCCTCAGCGAAAATGGCCGCATGATCGGTGGCCCCACCCCCTGATCTCCAGACAGAGGGGAGTTTAGATTGCCCTCCATGCCATGGTGCGGAGGGCATTCTAAACTCCCCTCTGTCTGGAGATCAGGGGGCGGGGCCACCAATTATGTGACCATTTTAAAGAGGTGCCGGAACTCCATTCCACCGTGTTCCTGCTGAAAAAAAGTCCTGAAGGTATGTAAATAGTTTATACATTGTTTGCATCTTTCTGTTTGGATGACATGGCAGAAACAAAGGAGGAGATGATGTCTGTAGACTCTTGCGCAGCCCCTTTACTCTGTCCAAAACACCTAGCATATTTACTGAAATGGAAGATGACTCTGAATGTAAGGTGATCGCCTTAAAAAAATGTTATACTCAAAGAGTTTCTTTGTTCAGTGCATAACTATGACCCTGGATGGCCCAGACTATCTTGGAAGGTAGTCAGGGTTGGCCCTGGTTAGTTCTTGGGTGGGAGACCCTCAACAAAGTCCATGGTCATTCAGTACTCAAAGGCAGCCAATGGCACACCACCTCGGTTCACCTCTTGCCTTGAAAATCCTGCAGGATTTCCATGTCGGCCGTGACTCGACAGCCGTTTACACATTCATGTAAATGTAAGTTGTATGCAGATTTAAAATGCCACCCTCTTTTTTTCTTGATGGAAAAAAGAATCCTAATCTTTCTTTTAAATGTGTAGGGTATTAGAAAGAAATGATCAAAGACAAGGCTGTTGCTGGTTCAAACAAAAGGTTCAACGAGTTCGGCACCTTATTTCCAACAACCAGCTTCCTCTAGGAAGCCCACCAGTGGAACATGAACACAACAAGTCATCTCTCATTATTTGACCCTTGCATCTGAAGAAGTCTGCTTTGCTTTATATGGTGATTCCATTGAGCTACTGAGGATCATCACTGACGATAGAAGTATCCTTCATGAATTTGACGAATTGTTTCTAAAGCCATCACGAGGCAGCAAATTCCATATGTTAATTAAACATTAGTAAAGAATTGCTATTTATGCATTAGTGCCCTGAATCTAGCACTTCCAATCAATTTTGTTAAGTCCTCCGAGAGCCAGAAGGAAGAAGATCAAAGATTAGGAACTGGAGATGTTCTTATTTCTCCAAATTGCTTTTCCGCATGCTACTGAACTCTTCAGTTACCCAAGAGTTCACAGCGGCAGATCCATTGCTGAAGACTGCACAGCTGCGAGAACCAGATGATGAAGGAATGAAAGTTACTTGTTGTCAGGCAGGCAAGCCAGCCTGCCTGCCATAACTGTGAATGCGTGTCTACTGGGGGGGATGGGCTTTCTTCCTGTAGTGTAGCTTCCTTCACTCTGTCTATGCTTTGCTAAGAGACCTTATCAGTGCAGCTGTGTGGGAACCAGACGTGGGAACTTTGGCTGGGCATCTTTTGCAGGACTTTCACTGACTTCAACTGACTTGTTTGGACTGGGGGAGGGGAACTGGAGTATAACTGCTTGGGGAAGACTGTAATTCAGCATTCTGGGCAATCTCTATGTAACAGAGCACTTCCAGGGAGTTTTATCTGAATAGAGACCTTTAACTCATGCAACCGTGTTGGATGAAGTGGAGAGTCTGAGAGAATCCCCTAGGCAGGCCTGATACTTGTGTGCCGTTTACGGCATCCCTGACAACAATGTGACATGAGATGTTAGGACACGTTCCTGTTAATTATGCATAAAACACAAAGGTCACTCAGTAAGTAGCTGCCATGTGCATGTGAGAATAACTCCTGGTTCCTCTAAAGAAGAAAACAGAAGGCTATGGGAGATCTGGAAAATGGGTCTGAAAGCAGCTAAGACAACAGCGTTGCTGAAGCTAAGAAGATCTGGATCTGGTCAGTGGCTGGGTGGAAGACTGCCTTGGAGCTCCACTTAACACCACCTTGCACTGCATCAATGAAAGCCTTCGACAATACATAACAAGAGATGCGGGGATAAGCTCTACTTTTTCTTGAATCTTAAAAATCTTGGTTGAGTTGGGAGATTGCCGCCACTTCACAGCCACAGGAATCCCAAACTGGGACTCCAAGTTAACAACATCTGTTACCTCTGCGGCTGTGGGTCTTGTCCTGTGTTTCATTCAGCAGCACTGAAGTAAGTGATGATGGCAAGGGGCTCAGTGAGAGAGCGCATACTTTCCACGCAGAAGCTTTCTGGCAACACCAATGAATGGATCTCAGGTAGCAGATGTCGGGAAAGATTTTTCTCTCCTTGAGTTCTTAGAGCATCACTGCCAGCCAGAACAGAGAAGACTAACAGTCTTTCTATATGTTATGAAGTACCTAGGGATGCTCACATGAACCTCATTTCATGTTACAAAATAGCTAGGGATGCTCACGTGAACCTCATTTCACGTGTTCCCCCTCCAACTTTCCATGCACTCACTCACGCAGTCACACTTCAATTTGCTCCCTGTGAGTACATTCATGTGTTTGATATCAGTTCTTTCTCAACTGCTGAAAGTACTCCAGTCTCCCCCACCTCCCACATCCATTTATTGGAATGCAGATCTTGACAGCTTCTCACACCTTAAAGAAAAGCAAATTGGCAAGTCAAAGTAAGCCTCACAGTGAAAACAGAGCTGGACTTACTTGAAGATACAGTCACACAAAGGGAGCTCTTGTGAAAGCATCATGCTGTTGCCAAGTAGGCCCCCTCTCATGCTTTAAGGCCTGCCATGGACTGTGTTAAAGTTTCCTGCATCGCTATTTTACTGCTGCACCAAAGACTGCCCTGCACGTGTGTGTTCTGGTACACGTGTCAGTTTCCTGTCTGCTGTTTGATTACCCTGCTGCTGCAATAGACTGTGTAGTTTACTGACTCCATGTTTGGTTAATTGCACAAAGGACTCTTTTCCTGGGCAACCCTGCCCAGACCTATATCTGGACTTCCCAGTGTGTGTTTGGACTTTATTACAAGTGTGCCCCGTGCCTGCATTGCCATCTGCCACGGACCGTGCCTGTTCCCTGCTTTGGACTGTGTTTTGTGTGCTGTTTCCCCTGCCTCCATGGAAGCCTGCCTCATATGGGCCCAAGCCGCTGCTAGCAGCCGGGCGCCTGCCGGGGAAACCTCCAGCGAGCCTGGCTAGGCGCTCCCTGGTCAGTTCCCGCCTGGAGCCTCCCGCGGGTCGGTCGCCGAGCTTGCCCTCACTACCGGGCAGCCTGCTATCCAGCCCCAGCTATGCCCAGCCGGCATCCATGTTCTTAGGCAGCCAGAAGACCCAGAGGAAGAGACTGCTTTGAGAAGCCATTTCGGCGAAGCGGGCACACCACGTCCGCAGCGAGAGCACCTCGCCCCGCTCTGCATATCTTAGGAGCCGCCCCGGAGAAGGAACTAAGTGCCGACCATCCCAAGCACTTAGAGAATGCACCTCAAAGAAACCTCCGCATTCCAGAAGCTGATGACATCAGGACAAGCCCTGTCCGCTGGAACATCCTTTCAGCCCACTTGGATTTCCCCCTCCCTCTTTTGTCCCCTCTTCCTGAGGTGTCACTTATCACAATCTGATTACCAAAGTGGCCCATCCAAGCCATTCAGTAACCCATTAGAACCTTTGTTTTAATCTGTGAGAACCACCAAGTATAGCACCAGCCCCAGGGTACGTTTTGGGGTATTTAAGCTGGTCTCCCAGACCACTCGGTGCTCAGGCCATTCCCTATCCAGACCCCCCCCCCCCTTGCTGTCTGTGGCTCAGGCCATTCCCTATCCAGACCCCCCCCTTGCTGTCTGTGGCTTAGGCCATTCCCATCCAGAACCCCTCGCTGTCTGTGGCTCAGGCCATTCCCTATCCAGACTTCCTTGCTGTCCGTCTGTGGTTCCAGTGCTGGCACTAGACCACCCCCCCTCGCTGCTGTGTCTCTGCTTCGCTTCAGGATAAGTGAGTATTCCCCCTATCATCGTTGGGAACCAGCTAATGCGAACGTCTCTGTATTTCATACTCTGTATTTCCTAGATCTTGTGTGTTTCTTGTATGCTTGTGCAAGTTCAGGCTTACGCCACATTGTTAGACAATACACGTGTTTGAACCTATTTGTAGTCTGCCTCTTTTTCACTAGAGTGTCTGGGATCGGGACCTCCATAGACATAGGTTAAGATCCGCGCTAATTTTAAGTTACAGACTGCTACAGCTAATTCCCCATTATAATAAAGAGCAGTTCTGGTAACAATGCACATGCACGGAGAAAGAACAGCCTGCATGTGAATTGAGGGCCACACATAAAATCCTGCGCTTGCGTGCCCCTGGGTACTTCGCAATGTGTAGAGAGACTGTAAGATAAATGGACTATGGTGTGGCTCTATGTAAGGAAGCTTCAGTTGTACATTCACATATTGTCCTAAGTTATGTAGAAATAAAAATAGTGCTGGATGTTTGAGTAAGTTTGATTTTGAGGTTTATATGTAGGAAAAGGAGCGATTGAGGTGTTGGACAGCACAGAGCAAACATCATTAATAGGTGAACCTATTGTGTTTGACATCTCTGGTCACTTCTGAGCTGAACTTTGGATCTGTCTAACATCTGCTTTGCACAGCTGTCAAACAGATTTGGAGCTGTGCAGGATTGGTAGAGTTTCATTTCTTTTTTATGGTGGAGTTTTCTTTCCTTGCTTTAACAACAACAACGACAACAACAACAACAACTTTGCTTATATACCTCTCTTCTAGACAAATTAGTGTCCCACCCAGAGCGGTGAACAAGTCAGTGTTATCATTATCCCCACAATACAGCTGGGGAGCTGGGGCTGAGAGGAGTGGCTTACCCAATCCCACCTACTGAGCTCATGGCAGTAGCGGGATTTGAACCAGCAGACTGCTGATTCACAGCCAAATCACCTAAACCCTGTGCTATAGCTTTGCAGGGGCATATGCTCAGTAAATGAAATCACTTCTGCCCCAGGGTTGTGAATGGCTAGGTCAAAGAATTAAATGGTGTTGGGGGTGAAAGGGGAGACTACATATCCCTAAGACTGTGAAAATGTGTGTGTGTTCAACATAACTTTGATACCATGGACTTCTATAAACTCCAAATGGTAACTTCTTTTAAAAATGTGCTGTATGCGTTATGTGCCGTCAGGTCGCTTCTGACATATGGCGACCCTATGAATGAAAGACCTCCAAACCATCCTCTCATTAACAGCCTTGCTCAGCTTGTACAAACTGGAGGATGTGGCTTCCTTTATTGAGTCGAGCCTTCTTGACATAAATAAATAAATCTCATTTTGGTTCTTCCTCTTTTCTTACTGCCTTCAACTTTTTCTCGTGTTATTTACTTTTCCAGAGAGTCTTATCTTATGTCTTGTCTTCTCATGCTGCCTGTAACCAAAGTATGATAGTTTCAGTTTTGTCATTTTTGGTTCAGGGAGAATTAAGGCTTGATTTGATCTAGAACTCACTTATTTGTCTTTTTAGCTGTCCATGATATCCACAAAACTCTCCTCCAACCCCACATTTCAAAAAATGCAGCAGTTCAGCAGATAAACACTTACTGGTGATCCCTGGGCCCAAGGAGGTTCACCTTGCCTCAACCAGGGCCAGGGCTTTCTCAAACCTGGCCCTAACTGGGTGGAACTCTCTACCTTGTCAAAGCGGGCCCATTCAGATTTGTTATCTTTCCTTTGGGCCTGCAAGGCAGAGATGTTCTGTCAGGCATTTGGTGGTTTAGGTGGGTGGGCCATCTAAGATATTATCGGCCCCTGCCATAGGGGGGAGTATATACCTGTCATGTATGTCTGCCTGCAATACATGCCATGGGGGGCGCGGGGGGGGGGGTTGTATGCTGCCCAGTAGACCTCTGAATGTGAAGAGTTCTGAGGGCCTTTCAATGCCTATTGTTTAGAAGTTCACTGTGTTATCTCTCCTTTGAAGTTAAATACTTTTACTTTAGCAGCCAACGGCCTTGGGGCCGGATACAGCTAGACTGAATTGTATCTGCCATGAGAACAATGATGATTTCATTCCTCTCTTGATATTGTTGCATATCGTAGTCTAAACTTTGCTACTTTTGTCTCTGGTGTTTGTTCCAGAATTTCACCGGGCTACTAACCTGGGAGATAGGATTTTCCTCTATAACTAACCATGCTTCTCCTCTACACGTCACTTCTGCCAATTCCACTGTCTGATCAACCTGAACTGATGGATCTATAATAAATGTTACTTCAACCAAATCACCTGTGTGTTTGCTGTGGAGAACTACGGGATCTACCTGCCAGGGACTGACAATACCCCACTCAAGTTCTGTAAACGTCTGTGATTAGCCACTCCGCTCTACGGGTTATTTAGTCTGAGGTGGTTGGGCAAAATGTGTGCAGCTGTTTTACAATTAAGACACTATTACTGTTTATATTGCTACAAATTCTATTCTGTTTATTGTATATTTTAAAATGTTGTGATCCTCTCTGAGCCTGCTTGTCGGCAGAGTGGAATACAAATCAAATCAAATCAAATCAAATCAAATCAAATCAAATCAAATCAAATCAAATCAATCAATCAATCAATCAATCAATCAATCAATCAATCAATCAATAATTGCCAGCAGGCTGACTGATTTTCTCGCTTTTTTTATACTGTTTGGTGCCAACCAACATGCAGCAATGACAGATCTGGGGGGAGAGAGGAAAACTAGAACTCATCAATAGGCTGCCAACTCCAGGTTGGGAAATCCTGGAGATTTTGGGAGTGAAGTCAGGGGAAGGTGGGGTTTGGAGAGCGGAGGGGCCACAGAGTCCACCCTCCAAAGCAGCCATTTTCTCCACGGTCATAGATGCAGAGGAGTTAGCCGTGTTAGTCTGTAGTAGCAAAATCAAAATGAGTCCAGTAGCACCTTTATGCTTATGCTACAATAAAGTTGGTTAGACTTAAAGGTGCTACTGGACTCTTTTTGATTTTCTCCATGGGAATTGATCTCTGTTATTTGGAGGCTCCATCTGGCGGTTGGCAAACCTGCTTATCAGGGTTTGCGAGAATGTGCATGAATCGCTGCCAATTACACTGTTCCGTACTATTTGAATGTCTGAAAGTAACCCGGCAAACTGGCTTGAACTGTTTGTAAACAGCTAAACTGGTTGGCGTTAAATTATCTTGCTTATGGCAGATGAAAAGAATGTGAACTGGCAGGTGTTTGAGCGTCCCTAGTGCTGGCCAATAATTGAAGAAGTCACAATAATTTATATACACCGAGAGTCTTTTATCCAATATTACATTCTCTGCATTCTCTGTGCAAAACAGAGGGCACCTGCCCTCTGGAATGAATTGCCCCTGGAGATACGTATGGTCCCTGACCAACACACCTTTCGCCGTGCCCTTAAGACGTTATTATTCCAACAAGCGGGGCTGGCCTAAATGTGTTTTAATTGAGTTGTCCTGTTTCTGAGTTAAACTATTTAATATGTTTATATTTTATATTCTTATTGTTTTATATTTGTATGTTTTATTTTTGCTGTACACCGCCCTGAGTCCTTTGGGAGATGGGCGGTATAAAAATTCAACTAAAGTAAAGTAAAGTAAAGTAATGCTCCAGTAGCTCCATGGAGCTGTGCCAATGCAGGGCAGCTGAGACATGGCCCTATATATGTATTTCTGAAGCCTAATGAGTTGAATTGCACGCACGTCAATTTGTTGGCTGGATTTAAGCGTCTCATAATGGCCGTCCTTGTTTCAGATTTCTGCTCTGAAGTCTTTTCCTCTATTCTGATTTTTTAAAATTTTTAATTTTTTTTTTTTAAAAAAACATCAACACCCATTAGTTTGGGTTTTTTTCTGGATAATTGTTTGTATCCATGTCTCATCCACTTTTCCATTTTGCAATTCTTAATGTGGCTGTTTGCTCCGATTTTTACTGTGAGCGATACTGTACTGTGCCATATTGTAGTAACCCAGACGACAGCCAGACGCACGTTTACTTGAGAAAGAGCCAAACTGAGCGTCGTGTGATTTGCTTCTGATGCACAAGACTGTGCTGTAGGAGACCAGGCTGCGTATCAGGAATCCCCACTTGGAATTTTGCCTTGACCATAAATTTATGAGATGGCCCTAAGCAGGGGTCATTTCGTAGAAAAAGAACTGCAGGAACTCATTAGCATATCTCATTAACATGTCTCATTAGCATATGCCACACCCCCTTACATCACCAGAAGTGTGTCAGAAGGCAACACCCACCCCTCAGGCCCCTTTCCCCCCAAATCTCCAGGTATTTCCTCAAAATAAAGCAGAATGAACTCAAAGCAGCTTACCCTCCTCTGGAGAGCCAGCCTGTCTAGCAGAGCCATAGTGAGCCCATTTGCCTATACTGGTTTAAGTTTCTAAGTTCTTGCAGGCCCAGTTTGGCCTGACACCCTAGGAGTGGAGTGTGCAGCTCAGTAATTAATTGCACCTGGAGCTGGTGTCCTTGAGAGACCAGGGAGTTTGGGCTCTGCAGGTACGCCTTCTCAGCCTAGCAACGCAGATTACAAGGTGCCTGTGATTGACTGGCAATCTTAGAAAAGGATGGCTCCTCGCTGTTCAAGAAATGCGCAACTATGCTACACACACTCACAGAGATGTTTGTGAATTATTCCATGCTGTGTTAGCATGTGAGAGACTTTGCTCCAGGTCAGGCCTGAGATGACTACCTGCCTGGCATGGGTTATGGATTTGTGAGTATGAGCCTCAAGCCTCTTCACAAATGCAAGTTAGCAAGCTTATGTTTTAGTCAGTCAGCTGTAGTAAAGAGTAGTCTAGCTGTTTGTTGTTTTAATGCCTTTTGTTTGTGCCTTAAAGAGAGTGGTTCCTGCCATTTGCATACACTTCTCTGAGTTAATAAAACATCTGTTTGTATAAGTCTTGTGTCTGAGTGCTTGACCATTCATGTGCAAAATCCTCCAGACTGAGAACCCAAGCAAATGAGGGTGTTCAGCCTTTTCCAGGAGCTGCCAGAGCTTGAGGGCCGTGGTAGCACCTGGAACTGTAGCTAAACGGGGGCTGAACTCCCTGAAACAGCCTCAGCAGCCCTGCTTGCACTCACTCAGTCACTAGTCACGAATGAATATAAAGTAGCAGAATGAATTTAAAGCAGCTTACCCTCCTTTGGAGATCCAGGCCCAGTAGCCTGGCTTACTGTCTCTCTCTCTCTCTCACTCACTCACTCACTCATGAGTCACAAATGAAAATAAAGCAGCAGAATGAATTTAAAGCAGCAGCTTACCCTCCTTTGGAGGGGAGGCAATGGGGAGGAAAAGGAATCACATGGGTGGGGCCCAAACCCACGTGACCTCTTTTCAGATCTACAGGAACGCCCTCCAAATGAGCCCTGGCCCTAAGTGAGCCACAGCCTCTCAGCTTTAACCCTCCATTTCCAATGTAGTGATATTGAGAATGTGCTACCAAACAGGTTATTGTAATGATAATAATGGATGTGCAGTGGTTTTGAGCACAAGAAAGCAAGATGGACTGGATCCAGCAATTGCGATGCAACGTTCTGGTTTTTGCCAGATGTTCCCTCCAACAGCCAGGAAAGTTGATTTCTAGTGTCCTAAGACACCACATGGCCTAAGACATATGGATGAACCTCCATGAGGCCTGGAAGGCCAACGTCTGGAGGAGAGGTTGCTCCATCTTCTACAGTCTGAGCTTCACGGACAGAAGAGAGGCAATTTTACTTCAGGTCTCTTGGTTCATGTGTGTTCAGTGACCCTAAGAAACAACGTTCTGGGAGTCAGAACTAGGCACTGCTGGCAGAAGGGGAACATGGCAAAAATCTGCTCCCTCCAGCACCTTCCATCCTGGATCCAACCATATATAAATTATTTTTGTTATGATTATGATTTCATCTAAATGCTCTTATATTTTCTTCTTTCCATTTCTCTGTGTTGTGTCTCTATAGATCATTGATCTGGCAGGAACTGTTGCTTTTAATATTGCATATAGAAAGTAATATCCGTTTGAAGTGCTATATAAATAATAAATTGTAGTAATCGATAATTTATTCAGAAAGACAGATCTGGACCTTAGTTATCCTCCTTTCTCCTATTACTTTTGCCCCACAGAGCTCTTGCTGTCCATTACAACATGATTCTGAACAATGATATCATTCATTCGTTCGTTCGTTCATTTGTTCATTCATTTGTTCATTCATTCATAGTCTGCATTTCTCACTGAGGCTCAAAGTGGATTACACAGTGTAGGATTAATAAGATCAGTGGCTGGGATGCTCAATAAACAATATAATAGAGTATGGATAGCAGAACTCCAAACACAAGCATAAATCTGAATATAAGCATAAATCCAAATACAAGCAAAAATCCAAATACAGAACTAAAATAGTGCTGAAAAAATATAAACAATTTTATGACATATTAATCCAGAGGAGTTAGCCGTGTTAGTCTGTAGCAAAATCAAAAAGAGTCCAGTAGCACCTTTAAGACTAACCAATTTTATTGTAGCATAAGCTTTCGAGAATCATGTTCTCTTCGTCAGATGCATAGTACAGAAACTGGTCAAAAACCAGTTTTTGACCAGTTTTTGACCAGTTTCTGTACTATGCATCTGACGAAGAGAACTTGATTTTCGAAAGCTTATGCTACAATAAAATTGGTTAGTCTTAAAGGTGCTACTGGACTCTTTTTGATTATGACATATTAAATGACTCAGAATGAGAAACTAACTATTAGGAGCATACCTACTTCAATAGACAGTAGCCAGTAGTATAGTTACAGTCGTCAATGTGGGAATATGAGGTCTATTCACATCTCACATGTTGTTGCACAGTAGTTTGTTTCCCTCCAGGCCCCTGAAATGAAGGCTAATCCCACCAATAGCACCATATTGGTCAGGCCACACCTGGAGTATTGTGTGCAGTTCTGGAGGCCTCACTTCAAAAAGGATGTGGACAAAATCGAGAGGGTGCAGAGGAGAGCAACAAGAATGATCATGGGTCTGGAGACTGAGCCCTACGAGGAAAGGCTGAGGGCCTTGGGAACGTTTAGGTTGGAGAAGAGGAGGTTGAGGGGGGGCATGATTGCTCTCTTTAAATATTTGAAAGGCTGTCATTTGGAGGAGGGCAAAGAGCTGTTCCAGTTGGCAGCAGAGGGTAGGATGCGAAGCAATGAGCTAAAACTACATGCACAAAGGTACCGGCTGGATATTAGGAAAAACTTTTTCATGGTCAGAGTAGTTCAAAAGTGGAATCAGCTGCCTAGGGAGGTGGTCCCCTTCACTGGCAGTTTTCAAGAAGAGGCTGGATGAATACTTGTCAGAGATGCTTTAGGCTGATCCTGCACTGGGCAGGGGGTTGGACTAGATGGTCTGTATGGCCCCTTCCAACTCTATGATTCTATGATTCTATGATATACTTCACATCATAAAACTGAACTGTTGCTTTTTTATTTTGGTTCATCATTTTGAAATTGATGTTCCCATGTGGTCTTCCATCATGTGTGCACTGAATGGATGATGAACCCTCCATAGTCTTGGATATGTCACTCTGCACTATCTTTAGTAGCTTCATGTGCAATAAGTCATCTGATGTGGGGGAGGCCCTGAAAGCTCAATTGCTGACTCAGCCATGGCCGTCTGGGTGCCTGCCACATCCTCTGTCATTCAGCCAACTGATCAATATTACAACTGCTGCAAGATTATTGTTACGATTGTTACAGGATAGAAGGCAGTTCTGCTGCTCTTCCTCTTGTTTCCACCAGTACCGTAATCCCATGTATATTGAAAAGCTTAGGAAAGCTAAAATGGAATTGTAAACCAGCTTTCCTTCATTTATAACTTGTGCACACCAACAGTGGGAGAGGAGTGCAAAAGCCTTTTAAATTGCACATTTGAATCTGGTTGAAGTCTTGGTTAGCCTCGCTTGTCCTACTGCGGATATGCTGTCTTGCTCCTAATACTGCAGATTAGAGATGGGCACAAATCGAAATACGAACCAAAATTAAGCAGGAACCAGGCTGGTTCGTGGTTCGCTAACCATGGTTCGTCAGATCCCATTTCTGACAAACTGCCATGAACTTTTAGGCTGGTTCGTTTGGTTTGTTTTTTGGTTCATGACTGAAGACAGCCTGGTGCCAATCAATCAGTTTCCTAGGCAACAGGGGATGGACTTCCTGCAGACCTTCTGCTGACGTGGAAGTGACGTTTTTATGACCTGGGTGTGATGTTTTCATGAACCAAATGAACCGGTTCGCGAACTAGGAGCAGGTTCGTGAAAGTTCGTGGTTTGTTAAATTTGATGAACCACGAACCACATGGTTCAGGTTTTTTTCTGTTCGTGCCCATCTCTACTGCAGATCCTGGGGGTGGAACCAGATGTGCAGCTGTGACAACAACTGACTGTTGTGTATCTCATCCCTCCTGTTATCTCTTTAATATCTACTGTCCAGTGCCATGATGTCATGACACTCCTCATTCCCCCCTTTCCCTGCTGGCATCCAAAGATACTGCTTAGGGGTGATCCATGTCTGGTTCCAACTTTATTCATTGTTTTCACACAACTTATTTTCCATGCTAATGGCTACTTGGATGGAGAAGTGAAGGGGCTGTGGCTCAGCAGAGTACCTGTTTTGCACGCAGAAGGTCCCAGGTTCAATTCCCAGCATCTCCAGTTAAAAAGACCAGGTAGGTGATGTGAAAGACCTCCACCTGGCACCTGGAGAGCCACTGTCAGTCAAAATAGACAAAACTGACCTTGACATGGGTCTGGGTCTGGGTCAGTATAAGGCAGCATCCTGTGTTCACGTGGAACTATTTTCTGGTTCAGTAGAATTTTCTTTATTAAAATCGTTTGCATCCCACTTTCCCAAGAAATTGCTCAAGGTGGCTAAAAAACCAAAATAAAGTTCTGTAAAAAACCCATACCATTAAAGCAAGGTAAAGAAAGACTCATGCTGACTTGAGTGATCTAACTAGCCTGATCTTGTAAATTAAAAAGGGCCTGATTAGTACTTGGATAGGAGACTACTAAGCTGGTACAAGGTGCTATAGAGAGGCAAACCATCTCTGAATGTCACTTGGCTTGAAAACCCTACGGGGTCACCGTAAGTCAGATGCGACTTGATGGAACATTTCACCACAACCACCAAAGTAAGATTCAACATTGGTGTTAGATCCAACATTCCTTGCTAAGTGAGGCATCTTTCTCCCATAGAGCCAGGCTCCTTACCAAGCAGGTGGGAGACATTGGATTTAGCTAGATAATTGGATATATCATTTGCCCTCACTGCCCCTTAATCCATCTGGATTAAACCCACATGAGACATTGGATATAACTAGATAATTGGATGTATCATTTGCCCTCAATGCCCCTTAATCCAACTGGATAAAACTCACATGAGACATTGGATATAACTAGATAATCTGCTCAGAGAAACTCAAAAAGTGTTAAAAGCCCAAGTAGACCCTATCACTGGGACCAAGAATGAAGTAAACCAAAAGCACATTGACTTCACACATCAGTTTGAAATGTGACTTGGGCTGTAAAATAGTCTGGAATGGTGTATTAAACATTCTCTGAAGTGTTTGCACATGAATGGAAGACAGCAGAGAAGGGTTCTATAGGAAGGACCAATTAGGTCAATTCTCCCAGGCCAGATTCATGATTAGAATGTGAGACTCATTCCTTCTTGAAGGAACGGTAGCATGTAGACACCACTGAAATGAACTAATTAGCACCAAAGTTAGTGAGGGACTGTATTCAGCATTAGTTAGCTCTACACTGAAAGGTATGTTGCAGCGTGCCCTGAGGAACGTCAAGAGAATTCATTTCACTGATTTAATACTTACTATGACTTGTCTATTTCTAGATCTGCATGCATAGCTTATTTCAAATAGGGCAGTATTTTGATACTCCCCATGAAATTAATGTATTTGATGCAGCCAAATTGCTAACTGAAGAAAATTCTTATCTCCCTAGCCATTTCCATTGTTTCAATGTTGTATAGTTCAGTGGCTTTTTCCTCCTGTGGCTATTGCCTCTCAATGCCATTTTCATTCTTCTTTGCCGTCACTGATGTCAGCCTCACATCCCAAATAAATATTCTTTCCCCCCATTTTTTCATGTGTGTCCCTGATGCCATTGCTTCAAGCACAGTGTTGTGAACTCATTGATAAAATCATGTGGGTTTAATCCAGTTGGTATGAGGGGCACTGAGGGCAAATGAAGCCAAGGCCAGTGAGGGCAAAGAAGAGGGAATGTGTTGCCAAGAAGGAACAGTACTGACAGAATACAACCAGGTCTGCAACAAGCATTGAAAACTCTTAAAAACAGGAGGTGCTTTTTGAAGCTTGTGAAAAGGGACATAAAACTAAGTGGCAAGTAGCTTTAACTCAGCTCTGATTTTAAACCTGAAATTATGTAAGCTGCTTTAAGTCCTCTGCTTCAGGGAAAAAGTGGGAGATACACACACAAACTTACTTGCTAGTCTAAAGTTTTGCTAGTTGTCAAGTTTGGGGGCTTTGTGATTACGAACATCGGTTTATGAAAAAATACGATGTTCCGCAGATTTTTAAGGAACTTTATAGAAAATATGCAGAGCAAACCTATATGAATTTGCCGGTGGAACATTTTGTAATTATATCTTGTCAAAAGCCCATTTTTCTTCTCTCTTTTATTCCTTAAAAATATGGTAATTGCCC
This sequence comes from Eublepharis macularius, assembly GCF_028583425.1. Taxonomy (NCBI): domain Eukaryota; kingdom Metazoa; phylum Chordata; class Lepidosauria; order Squamata; family Eublepharidae; genus Eublepharis; species Eublepharis macularius. The sequence goes on from NC_072792.1 coordinate 173,967,435, forward strand.
CTTTCCCCCCTTGTAGTTAATTTTAAATTTCTGAAGGAATTAAGCCTGTTAAATCTCTTCATTTCCCCCCTCCCCTTGGTCTCTATGGTAGCAGCAAGAATAGAATTACTTTGATCTCCACTTCTAAGTGGCATCTCGTTTCCCAAGCATTGACCTTGTTTAGTGAGAATGAAATTTCCGATAAAATTCCATTAACTTATCATTTGTTGATCTTGGAGAGATGTCTTTAGGGGAGCCGCTTTAGCTCTGAAAGACAAAAGGTGATTTGTTTTAGAAAATCAATGAAAAGCGCCATAAAGTATGGGAGAAAATCTGCAATTAACTGCTTGGTCAGACCCCATTAGGGCTTTAATATTGCTTAGGATTGGAGTACCGCATCTTACAAGTTTGAAAATGAGAAAGCAATGCATAAACATTCCGAAGTCTGTGCCTGAATTTAATGAGGGCTCTACTGTCATGGCTGCCATGTCTTATATGCTGAGTAAGAGTCTAGTTCCACATATGTAGCTGAAGAAGCATGGCTGCATTCAGGTGGTACTTTTCCGTGGCTGGCGTGGTCTTTTCTACTTTGAGTTTTCATACAGTCCTAGATTAGGGTTGGCCACTCCTTGACGTGACTTCTGCCGCTGAATCAGAACAAGAGGCAACCGTGGATTCTTCCTCTTATTTCTTGTTGGACTTTGTGCAAGTGTCCTACGCTCAGTCAGGAAAGAGTTAAATTGTTGTTCTGTTTGTTTAGTCAGATAGCTAGTTAGCATAGGACCACTTAGGCTTCAAGAGACGTTCCCGCCAGAGAAAATGGGAGTCTTTAGTCTTAATGAGAGAATCCAGGATTGTCTATTGGATGAGCCAGTTTATTGGGGGGCAATTAGCTAGCAACATATACTAAGGTTTTATTGCTCTTTGTTCAGTCGTTGTCTGCTACTACAGTCCACTACTACTACTTCACTAGATCATGCAGTCTAAGCTTTTCTCTTTCTAGTACCTAGTTGAGACTATCAAGATGTAGTCAGAAACTGTTGTTTTTCCTACCAAATGTACCCTTTTTACCCTGTTATGTAGTAAAGTATTTTTATAGAGCTAGAATCACAGACGTCTGTCTACTTATTTCCATTGAGCTATTATCAAACTCTGCAATTCTGCAAACTTATATCTTATTGCTGTGCAACCTGCCAACATTTCTTCACTTTTTATCCACCCTAACCCCTCTCACCTCTTCAGCTACATGACGTGGAATCTTGGGGACAAACTGTAAGAGACTGAAATCACAGATTTTCCAAGTCTTTAAAAACTAAATTTCAGGCCCCAATCTAGATCTAGATGTTTCTCTACACGAGACATCTGACATGTGAAGAACTCGTGTCGGGAGATGCAATTGTAGCCAGGAAGGATAGCTTAAAAAGACAGAGCCAGCAGCAGGGCAAAGACTTTGCTATACACTGGAGCTGTGTGAAGCGTCTGTGAGATGTCAGAAGGGAAACTTCAGCCCATTATCACCTCTCCAGGTCCAAGCCTGGCTCTGGAAGGCAGCTCCAACCCATTTCCATTCCTCGCTGCCTTCTGGTTATGATTAGAGATGGGCACAAACAGCAATATGAACTAAAAAAAGCCACAAACAGCCCAATCAGCTTGTTCGTCAACAAGCTGTTCATGAGGCCCCATTCTAAATGAACAGGTGGTCATTGCAAGCCGTGTTCCTTTGTGTTTATCAAGACAGACAATCTGGCACCTGCAATCAATTCCCTTGGCAACCTAGGCAGGGACTGCCTGAACTCTGTCTGAACTCCTGCTGTTGCCCTGGAAACCCCAATCTCAGCCCAATTTAGCTTGATAGGCAGATCTCCTTTTCAAGTGTGGAGCTCCATATTTATTACAAGGAAGCAAAGAGCAGGGGGGAGGGGGACTCCCAGCTCTGGTTTTGCAGACAGTGAGGGAGAGACAGTTGCTGTTGGCATTTTGAGAGAGAGACAGGGAGAGTGCATTGGAGCTTGAATTTTCTTTGTGTGTGGTGGGATAGGGATCTACCTCTTCAAGTTCCAGGGCTATTGCCAGGCTCTGGGCCAAGCTATTATTTATTACTGGTACCTTTCCTGCTGCCTGCTCAGGTAGGGTTTCTGGAAGTGGTGTGGTAGGGATCTACCCCTTCAGGTTCCAGGGCTGCTGCCAGGCTCTGGGGCCAAGCTATTATTTATTATTGGTACATTTCCTGCTTCCTGCTCAGGTAGGGTTTCTGGGAGTGGTGAGGTAGGGATCTTGATGGCTGGAGGAGAGCCTGCTGGCCCCCACAAACAACGAACATTTTCGTGAACAGGTCATGTTTGTCAATGTTCATTGTTTGTTGTTCGTGGATGGCAACGAACATCGAACACCATGTTCATTTTTTTTCTGTTCGTGCCCATGTCTAGTTATGATCTTACACAGTTTTAGACTGGAGATGTAAAATTGACAGAGCCTTCAAGGAGGAGAAGATGAAATTAACAAACACTCTGAGGAACGATCTCTGCCAGCTCTGTTTTTTAAAGCTATGCTTCCTACCTAACATTGGATCTCTCTGCACTTGACGAACATGCACCATGGTGTCTTGTGTAGAGATACTCCAAGAAAAGAGGGCTTTAATCCTTCTACCCTGCCTGTGTTTGCACTCCCTGTGTTGCTTTAAGCCCTAAAAGTGTGGGGGGATGGATTGCAAGCGCCAGGTTGGAAAATTCCTGGAGATCTTGGGGGTGGAGCCTGGAGAGGGCATGTTTTGGGGAGTGAAGGGACCTCAGTAGGGTATAATGCCATGGAGTCCATCCTCCAAAGTAGCCATTTTCTCCAGGGGAACAGATCTTTATGGCCTGGAGATCAATTGTAATTCTGGGAGATGTCCAGCCACCACCTGGAGGCTGGCAACCTTAGGGCCATCTTTCTTCCTTCCCCTCCCTTGAGGACTAATAACAGCATAGATGAAACCACATGGATGAAATAGTTAACTCCCCTTTCCCATACATAGAGTCTCCATTTGAATTGGGTCCTTGTATAGCTTTTCAAATGTTAGGGACATGTTCTGGCTTTGGACCTCCAAGTATTTAATTTTTAGTTATTTATTTAAAACATTTCTCCCTGGACTCCAGGCAGCTAACATCGCAACAAGCAGGCTGTGAGGATACAGACTAAAAACGGTCCAATAAATAACATAAAAACACAGATTACAAATTTAGAACCCCTCAAGATTTAAAATGTGCAGAATTAAAAACACATAGCATTAACTATTGGTTATTTCCTCAACAATAATTTAGTCGACATCATGTATAGTTTGAACTTAAAACAATAAGGAATTATCTTTTACTAGGAAAACATAAGAAAGAATTACATAGTGAAAGAAATACTGATTAACAGCATAATCCTAAAGAGAGTGACTCCAGACTAAGCCAATTGATTTCGATAGGCTTAGACTACAGTAACTCTGTTTAGGATTTCACTATTAGGAAACAGTCTACATATTCTCAGTCAATAGGCAGAAGAAGGAGAGAGAGCAAACAGAACAAAATGTTCAGGGAAATGCAAATAACCAACATTTAAAACAGCCAATAAACAGGTCAAAAGCTCCCTCATTATATTGTCTCAACCCGCATCTTTCTCCAGCAATCTTATGTCTATTTCTACTTAGTTACAGCTTAGTTAGATAACTTCCTTCATGTTAACTACAATGGTTTAACTGTATAATAACTGGAGTTTTGTTAACTTGTAACCTCCAACATTAATCAATATCGGACTGGAACAAGCATGATCAAATCTGATGCAACAACTTGCTGAAACAGCTTGCCCTCCACCAAATAACAAAAACAACATTTGATTTACACACCACACTTCAGAACAACTTAACACCCACTCATGCAGCTTACAAAGCATGTTATTACTAGCAACAAAGCCCGCTGTGGGAAAAAATACAATGGGATCTAGAAAGGGGAGGGCGGGCAGGCATCTCCTCCTCCTCTGCCACTGATCCCGGCTGGATGAAGGTGGGGGGGGGGGACTGAGTGAAGCAGGGGTGTGCATTGTCACCTGCTCCACTCCTGATCTGGCTGGGTCAGGAGGATCACCTACTGCTCTGTACCTGATTCCGGCAGGTTGAATGGGGGTGGGGGGCAGGCATTGCCTCCTGCTCTATGCCTGATCCCAGCTGGGTGAAGGCGTGATGCAGGCATTGCCACCAGCTCCACTGCTGATCTTGGCTGGGTGAAAGGGGGAGCAGGTATTGCCGCCTGCTTTGCTCCTAATCTGAGCTGGGTGAAGAAGGGATGAGCATTGCCACGTGCTCTGCTCCTGATCCCAGCTGGGTGATGGTAGGGGCTGGGCATTGCCGCCTTCTCCACACCTGATCTCAGCTGGGTGAAGGTACAGGGTGGGTATTGCCCCCTGCTCTGCACCTGATCCCAGCTGGGTAAAGTGTGGGTGGGCATTGCCACCTGTTCCGCTCCTGATCCCAGCTGGGTGAAGATGGTTGGTGGACATTGCCCCCTCTCTGCTCCTGATCTCAGCTGAGTGAAGGCAGGTGACAGGCATTGCCACCTGCTCCTCTCCTGATCCCAGCTGGTTGGGCGGGGGGGGGGGGCGGGACATTGCTGCCTGTTCAACACCTAATCCCGGCCTGGGCTTCCCATTGTGGCACTCTCTGTGGAGGTCTGGCTGCCTCATCTGGGCTTCCCTCTACAGCAGTGCCCTCTGGAGGCGCACCAGGGTAGGAAGTGAGTTGTCTTGAATACGCTTAACTTCTTATATTGTAGGACTAGCTTGATGCCCGTGCTTTGCTGCAGGATTTAACTACTTTAAATCCAGTTATAATATTTATGGGTATGTAACATTTTTGGTTGGTTTTTTTTTAGTTGGTTTTGTAGTATAATAGCATAGTACCGTGCTTCACAAAAGTGTTTGAATAAAGCGATGCATGTTGATACCTAAAACGGATGAAGTAAATTTTGAAACATAACATTTATTGAAGAGATATTTAAAAGGAAAAGATTGTAGTTCAATAAATAAAGTGAAAAATACATACAACCTTTTTTTTCTACGGAAGGACCTATTTGTAGACCTCATTGGTGGTTTCCCCCCACTTTGGAGCCCCCACTTTGAGGAGAAGCTTGTGGGCTGGGAAGCCAGGAGGGTTGAGCATGTTGAGGAACTCCACAGGGTAGTGGACCACATCATCCATTTGCACCACTGAGACCACAGATCTGTACTCCATTTCTGCCCCTTCGAGGGATTTAAGTTGTGTTTCATTAATGATGGCAGCCTTGTTATTCTTGGGGGTCAGAATGGCACGCTTGCACAGCCCGTCCATGGACTACTCCCTGATAGTGATGATATCAGGGTATATCGTGGCTGTTAGGTCTGCTAGGGTCGTCACTACTGTGCCCAGGCCTGCAGGAATGGTAACCTTTCCCTTGGACGTAAGACTTGCTGGTACTTGGCCACTGCTGTTCAGTGCACCACAGGAGTATGATGTGCATATTTCTTTGCTGCATCTCTAAGTTGCTTCTTCCTTTTAGCATTGGTATATCTTGCACAACGTCTGCCAGGAGGCTTCTTGAGGGCAGTAAGAGATGATGGCTGCAAGAGGTGTGCGGTGGAGTTGGACTGAGGGAAGGGTGGTGTGGTGGGCACTTTGGCAGGTTCGTCTGAGAGGTTCACATTGAAATGGCCCCTAGAAAGGTTTTGCACTATTTCCCCATGCACATTTAAAAACTCAGCTGCCATACTGACTTTTATATAAAATCCCTTTTCAGGAGTCTTGTACTGTGTTTCTTCAACTGTCTGCCGTTTCCTTGACCTAATTTTTACCTTAGAACACAGTTCCACGGCTGATACATCAGTCTGCCAGCCACTCTGGAAAGCCAGGCCCCACAGGGAGATTGGCAACCCTAGAGGGGAGGTGTATTTTTACCTCAGGACACGTTCAATGACTGGGAATCATTGAATGTGTCCTGAGTGCTGCATGTGTCCTGCATACTGTTTAGAATGATGGGATGATGACCAATCAAGGCCGCATATGCAAATGACCTCATGGCAGAGTGACTGAGTTGGCAGTTGGAGGGGGAGGGGGATGAGCAGCCTGCCAGCCACACACACAGGGAAGTTGTATCCCTGTGGGAAAACACATTTTACCCCCTTTTACCCCCTTAGGGAGCGAATTTCTTAAAATCTCTTCTTACTGAGCCCCTACATCATAAAAGGAATGTTCTCCCCAAATTTCACATTTCTAGGTCCAGGGGTTTGGGCTGGGCATTGATAAGTCAGCCAGGACACTTTTCTTTATATATATAGATTATCTCCACAACAATCACCCTGTTGGTCAAACCACATGAGACAAAATACACTCGAATTACACTTGAATTACACTCAGTTACACTCAAATTACAAAATACACTTGAATTAACCATGTAATTTGAGTGTATTATGTCTCATGTGGTGAGACCCTGTGAGGTGGGTGGGGCTGAGAGAGCTCTGAGAGAGCTGTGACTGACCCAAGGTCACCTAGTTGGCAATGCTCTGTGGAATAAGACTGTCTTGCGTGCCTTCCTCAATGAAGCAAATGGAAGTCCCCTTTATACCCACGCTGGCAGGCTAGTCTGAAGGACTAGACTCGCCATGGATACAGCCTGTAATCTCGTTGTAACCATATGGACAGTCTTAAGGGAAGCTACCTTAAGGGGAAAGTTCCCCAAAGAACATAACTTTATCAGCCTTGAGTTACATAATGGTTAGAATATTGGACTAGGCTCTGATTTGAATCCCCATTCTGCCATGGAAGTGGGTAACCTTGAGCTAGTCACACTCTCTCAGCCCAGCCTACCTCACTGGGTTGTTGTGAGGATAAAACGGAGAAGAGGAGAATGGTGTAAGCCTCTCTGGATCACCATCGGGGAGAAAGGCAGGGTTTCAATTAAATGAACAAACCTTTTGCCAACCATAGGAGGAATGGGCAAAAGGACCAGAGAAAGGGAGAAGAATGGCAGGAGATGCCCTTTCTTCATCTCATTCCGGCGTATTTGATTGATTGAGGAGGTTTGCATCTCGTCTTTCAACTGTAAAAGAGTCCACAAGGTGGCTTACAAAACAAGAAATCTAAAACTGAAATGTAGCAAGCAGACAATAAAAAGTCTTCTTCTTTTTTTTGGCGGGGGGAAAAAGAACAGACAAATGCAATTGTGATTGTGACCTCTCTATCAATGTTCCGGCCATTTATCACACCAATGGTACAAAGTGATCACGATATCCAGAGGCTGACTGCAGTTAAGTGTAATCCTGAGTACCTAGTAATATAGTTTTATTTTGGTAATTAAATACGTGCTCCAGTCCAAGATAAGACGCACACAGCAGCTAGGTCGTTTAAAAAGACTAAAATTTAGGGTTACCAGCTCCAGGTTGGGAAAGTCCAGGAGATTTTGGGGGTGGAGCCTGGAGAGAGCGGGGTTTAGGGAGGGGAGGGGCATCAGAATGGTATAATGCCATAGAGCCTGCCTTCCAAAGCAGCCATTTTCTCCAGGGGAACTGATGCCTGTAGGTGGGAGATGAGTTGTAATTCCAGGAGATCTCCAGCTACCACCTGGAGGCTGGCAACCCTACAATCCCATGGATCATGTTTAGCTGATAGGGAAGTGTTGGTGGGCCTGAATCCAGCCCCCCACCCCTCCTTGTCAACAAGATTGCAGCTTCTTTTTTGGAAGATCTTTACTTGCCAGAGTTGCCAGCCTCCAGGTGGGGCCTCGAGATCTCCCAGAATTACAGCTAGTCTCCAGGCCACAGAGATCAGTTCCCCTGGAGAAAATGGCAGCTTTGAAGGATGGACTGTATGGCGTTATAACCTGCTGAGCTCCAGCCCCTTCCCAAACTTTGCCCTCCCTAGGCTCCACCCTCCAAATCTCCAGGAATTTCCCAACCCAGAGGAGCTGGGTTGTTCAGCTGAGGAGAGGAGCACCTGTTTGGTTCATTATCCAACTGTAGACATGCAGGATAATGTTGGCAAACAGGCAAGTAAGGATAAGTACTGTCAAGAATGCTGGCTGCAGGGGCTCTTTAAATGTGGACTTTGAGTGCTGATCAGGGGCCTTGCTTTCTGCATTACTGCCTCTCCCTTGAAAACCACTGATCTCCTAGGATCACACTTTTTCTGACTCTCAAAAGCTTACACCCTAAAAATCTTGTCAATCTCTAAGGTGCTACTGGACTCAAATCCTTGTGTCTCCTTAATTTGCACTCTTGTGGTAAGATTAACAACAACAACAACAACAACAACAACAACAACAACAACAACAACTACGCTTATATACTGCTCTTATGGACAGATTAGTGCCCCACCCAGAGTGGTGAACAAGTTAGTGTTATTATTCTCCCCACAATGCAGCTGGGGAGCTGGGGCTGAGAGATGTTTACCCAAGGCCACCTACTGAGCTTATGGCAGTAGTGGGATTCAAACCAGTAGAGTGTTGATTTGCAGCCGAACTGCTTAACCCCTGTGCTATAGCAGCTCTGTGAAACGTGCATCTTCTTTGTGCAGATTTAATACCTTGTCCTGCCAGGTCCATCTCTGCTCCTCGACCCTGCCAGCTGTGTTCCTCCCCACCCTCTTGGAGCGCCTTCTTGAAACTGATCTCAGCTTGGCTTCCTAACTATGTCACCTCCACTGGATGCTCTCACCTGGGAGCCCAGCAATACTCTTTGCCCTGATACTTGACCATCAAGGGCCATGATCCTGCTGTTTGACCTCCACTGAAACTGTAACATTTGATTGTGCAACCAGAATGGAGATTGGTTACGAAACACTGTGATCCTTCAAGGCCTGACAAATCACTGTCATATATAAAGTTTTGGGGAAAAGTTATAGAAATAAAGAATTTAAAATAAAAATACGTTTATTCTCACCCCTGCTTTTAAAAAGGGCTGTGCAGGATAATAAATGGCCATTATAACCACTTATTATCCTGTACAGTGGACTGGATTTTAAGTGTGGGCATGCCAATCAAAATAGTAGACCTATTCATTTTAACAAAACCACTGACTCTTGCTTGTTCTCCCAACCCTCGAAGTAAAATTATACTTGTTGGAAATGGAAGAGGTTTTTTTTTCTGCTGAGGGTATATCCACTTTGGGGCAAAATAATGCTTTGACAACTGCTGAATGAATGAATGAACAACAACTGCCTTGCTCCGGAACTTTAGCAGGCTTTGCTGATTCACACGGGACAGGCTGGTGCTGCAGTTGTGTTCAAAGTAAAAAAAAAAAGGGGGGGGGTTAAGGAGAAATGGTCACAAATCAGCTCTGAAAAAAAGCAGGAGGAGAACAGGGAAAACTAGAAGGCAGTGGCTTGACAAAGAAATTGACTGAATTCCTTGTAATAAATAGTTAATAGTTAAGCAATGTTGATTCTGTGAACCTAGGCAGATCACGAGAGGGAGGGCAGGAAGGGTTACATCAGTTCTTAGTTCTTGTGGCCCCTTCTTACATGCTCAGGGTAATGCTGATCACCACCTTGGGGTCAGGAAGCAATTTTCACCAGGCCAGTTTGGCTAGGGATCCTGGAGGTGCTTTGCCATCTTCTGGGCATGGAGCAGGGGGCACTGAGGGTGTGGGGGTGGGAGGTAGCTGTGAATTTCCTGTATTGTGCAGGGAATTGGACTAGATGACCCTGGAGGTCCCTTCCGACCCTATGATTCTATGATCATAGATGCAGAGGAGTTAGCCGTGTTAGTCTGTGGTAGCAAAATCAAAAAGAGTCCAGTAGCACCTTTAAGACTAACCAATTTTATTGTAGCATAAGCTTTCGAGAATCAAGTTCTCTTCGTCAGATGCCTGATACAGGCATCTGACGAAGAGAACTTGATTCTCGAAAGCTTATGCTACAATAAAATTGGTTAGTCTTAAAGGTGCTACTGGACTCTTTATGATTCTATGATTCTGTGATTCTTAGAGCGGAACTACAAGTGACAAAAGGCACAGTTTGGACACTTGTCAGCTTCCCTCAAGTTTTGATGGGAAATGTAGGCGTCCTGGTCTTGCAGCCTGGCTCTCTGACTGCTGTCCAATGGACTTTTCAACTGTCACTTGTCCAACATTCCGCCAAGCTGCCTACATTTCCCATCAAAACTTGAGGGAAGCTGACAAGTGTCCGACCTGTGCCTTTTGTCACTTGTAGTTCCGCTCTAAGTGAATGAATAACGTCAGTTCCAGAGAACGTGGCTAGTTCTGCAGACACGAAGGTCATGATTCCTTCCAAGGCTCTTTTGAAGCTCCTCCTACTCCAGTGAGGTACAGGAAAGCCAGAAATGGCTCTCTGCTTTGCAGGGAAAGATGCTGAATTGAGGAAGTAAACTCATGCTAGAGAACCCATTGGCAGGCTTTGTTGTCACCTATGTGCTATGTGCTTTAGCGTTTCGGCTAAAGAATCACACCAGACACCTGTTTGGGATAGGAATGGCCACAACTTTATTGATTACAGCTGGATGGAGCATTGGCCTGGCGTCTGGGCACGGATCCCCGTTGGCATCGGGGGCCTGGCTGCCGACCGATGCATCTCCCGCCAGCCTCCCGCTGGCACACCTCGGCACACGTTGTTCCGTCGCCGGCCCTGCCTGGTGACCCTTGCTTCCAGATCCATTGGGTTGAGAAGTCCCGAAGGCCCACTCACCCTGTTGGGATCCGGCCCAATGCCTCAAAACCGCCAAACCCATAAAGTTGTGACAGTGCCCCCCATCAGTCCATAAACAGCGGAGTGTGGGAGGGTGACTTCCTGCTCCGCGGATGCTCAAGCAAATGGCTCTGACCACATGGCTGGCCCAGAGCAGGGGTGGATGCTCCACCTCTTCCAGGTTGATCCCGCCTCCACTGCGTTCTGCACCCGGTGCCAACCCAGCCTGCCAGTGAGTCATCAAGCTTCCTTTTGTATTATATCAGTGATCCCCAATGGACTGCCCATGGGTGGGCTCTCTGTAATACAGAGAATTCAGGATATAAAAAGAACTACAAAACTGGACTTGGAGCACTAGATGTTAAAACAGCTTTTGGTCATGCTGCAGTGCTCACACTTCGGTTTTCTAACTGACTGCCTTCTGAGTATATGCCACGTGCTGCGTAACAGACGGTATAATTTTAGCATGGCTTTTGAAGTGCAGGTTAGTGTTGCACATGTGCTTTCTGCTAATGTAGAACACCTCCCAGATAACACTAGTAAACTCCTGCAGTTTCAGGTAGGTAGCCATGTCAGTCTGCAGTTGAACAGCAGGATTTGAATCCAGAGGCACCAGTGGGATTTTCAGAATGGAAGCTTTCGCCAGTCAAAGCTCCTTTCTTCAGACTCCAAGCTTTGGCTCTCAATAGCTTACATTGTAAAAATCCTAGGCGGGCATCTGTGTTGGTCTGCAGCAAGACTGCAGGATTAGAATCCAGTGGCACCTTAGAGACCAGCAAGATTTCCAGAGTATGAGCTTTCAAGAGTCAGAGCTCCCTTCTCCAGATACTTCACACATTACATTTTTCAGGTATCTGAAGATGGGAGCTCATGATATATATGAACATATGAAGCCGCCTCATTCTTTGGGATGATGAGCAGGTGTACTTTATAGTGCTCTCATCTAAGCCCACTGAAATAATCATTTTTAATCATTTTATATTACTTTATATATCTTTATGTGCTTTTTGCTGTCAGTGTTGTAGCTCTGTATTGTGTATGCATATTGTGTACTTTTTCACTCATTCTGTACATGCAACATCTAACATGTACAATAGGTTGCTCATATATTAAACCTGGGGGGGGGGGATTTTTGAGCCTGTGGGCACTTTTGGAATTCTGACACAAAGAGCTGGAGCCAGCCACAAAATGGCTGCCACAGAAGGTGGAACCAATCACAAAATGGCTGCCACAGAAAGTGAAGCGACACATGCAGATAAAGCCCAAGTGCAGAGAAGGAGAACTTTAAAATACACTGGGAAAGGAGGGAGGGGAAGTGAGTGAACGAAATGAACACTGTGGTGGCAGATAGTCAGATTTTCAGAAGCAAATTAGAAGCCCTGCTGAACAACAGCGCCACCTACTTTCTAAAAACACTTGGTGAGCCCCAAGAAAGGTATCAGTGAGCACCATGGCGCTCACAGGAAGCATACTGGGGAATTCTAAACTAAAGTTCAATCAATGTTGAAAGAGAGGTGCCGTTTGCAAGAAAAAATTGGTTCAAGGAAAACGGTGCAAAACCAAAAAAATATCATTCGTGAGTATTTGTGCAAGGCAGAAGTGAAATCAAAATATGACTTTTCATGTCAGTATGGCAGGGATGAGAAATATGAAATCATCTCTACTTGGATGGGGTCAGACAATTTGGTCAAGCTGGTCCTAGGCAGAGAAGGGTCTTCCTCAATTCTTCCTACCTGAGATTCTTTGATTGGAAATGCCAGTGACTGAGCATCAGACTTTTTGCATACAAAGCATAGGCTCTGTCATTGGGCCTGAAGTGTGCAATGCAGCAGCGATGCAAACCTGAACCAGGGGTTTACACAGAGTACAACCAGCCCTAAGTTGTATAAAGGTGAAAAGTGCAATTATTAAGCTGCACGAAATTGAGAACAAAGGCCCGAGTTGGCTAACAAGCATTTGACAATGGTTTCTTCTTAATCCACATTATTTCCATTATGTTGGCTGATCTATGTAATCCACTAGCTGTGTTCACCCCTGCTCTTTCAAGAATTGATAACTCCTCCACACAATACCCCGAATGACTTCTCCGGCTCCCCCCCTCCAAGAACAGCATTTTCAGAGCATTGGTTTAATAGCGCAACGATTCTTTTCCCCGGGCTTCTGCTCAATCTGCTTTAGAGGGTTAGCTATGAATGCAGAAACCAGCAATCACCAATATTAAAGCATTCACAGAATGTATATAGTGTTTGCAAATTTCAGCAGCCAGCAAAGTGACTTTTCACAAGAAAAAAACAGTGCAGCAGCTGTTTTTTTAAAATGTGCTGGTCACCTGGTTTTATGTACGGGCCTGCTGCTGCATAAAATGTGAGAACTAAACTGCTTGTTGCCTGGAGAGGGTATGCTGTTTGGTTTCTGAGATGAATATGTGTAGCTGCTAGCTGGCTGCTATGCATTCAGTGGACCTCAAGTGTAGATGGAAACAAAAGACTTTCCTTCATATCTTGCACCCAGTGCTGCGCGCATCATCACGCTATGGAAAAGTGTCTGCTATCCTCCCTCCTTTCTCAGCTCCTCACTTTGTAGGGTTGCCAGCTCCAGGGTGGGGAATTCCTGGAGATTTGGGGTGTGTGTGTATAGCTTAGAGAGGGTAAAGTTTGAGGAGGGGAAGGACCTCAGCAGGGTATAATGCCATAGAGTCCAACCACCAAAGCAGCCATTTTCTCCCAGGGGACTGACTTCCATGGCCTAGAGATCAGTTGGCCAGCCACCACCTGGAGGTTAGCAGCCCTTTATCACTTACCATCAGGCCAAGCACAGTTTCTTTGGGCTTACTAAAACTTGTAACAGAGGCCCTCTTCTTTGAACCTGTGGTCAGTGTTGGTTCCAGATTTTGGAAGGCCCCCCCCCCCCGTTATACTCACTAGCTATATTATTGTTGTTGTTGTGAATTGGTGAGGAAGGACACACAGATGGCAGAGAGGTATATGGGTAGGGGGTCAGCAACAGTGGACCCCACCAGGCAACCGCTCCACCTCAAGGTATGCTGACATCATCTCTACCTGTTGCATACTATTATTATTTACGTCCTTTATAGTTTGTTTTTCTCACTGAGACTCAAGGCAGATTACAGTACAATGAGTTATTAAACATTTGTCTGTTGCCAGTGCAACCAAAATGAAGGCTCCCCCAAGGGAAGGTAACTTCATGAGAGTTCATGGAGCCTTATAGCGCATGCGTGGTTCACCACACTATTTTTAAAGAGAGCTAGAACAGCCAAAAGTAAGGATGGTTGTCTCCTCCAGTTCCTGGCTGGGGCGGAGAGAGGACTGGAGAGTTGCGGTGCGGGTGCCACGGCCCCTGCCACTACCTCATGTGGCAACACATCAGCACGGGTGAGCTGCCGCTGCACATAGGTACAGTGTGGGAAAATGCAGGCAGTGCGCGATACGGTGCCCTATTGTTAGTGCTCAGGTATGGATGCTAGATATGACACATTTGCTCCCTAGATCAGCGTTTGATGTCTACTGAATGTGGGTTGAAACTGAACCCTAAAGAGAACAACTCTTGCAACCAGGGCCGTTTCCACATGCTGTTAAAGAGACGGTCTACTTACTGAAGGCTGGCGTTTTCCCCCCACAGATTCCAGATGCCTCCGATTTCAAAGCAGAAGCAGGCCATTTGTCTTGCGTCTGATCAGTGTCCTTGACCCGGCACAGAAAAGAGCGGGAAATCCCGGTCTCAGAAAAGACGCTGATTAGATGCAAGACAAACTGCCTGCCTGCTTCCGCTTTGAAATCGGAGGCATCTGGAATCTGTGGAAAAAACCGACAGCCTTCAGTAAGTAGACCGTCTCTTTAACAGCATGGGGAAACGGCCCATGTCTCAAACGGAACAAAAGCATCTTTAGGGCAAAAATAGGGACAAGATAGACAGTGATTTGCTAGGGACGTGCCAGAAAGTAAAGACTTGCCTTGGTAAATAGGGACAGTTGGAGTATGAATGTAGCAGAGCCCTGCAGGAAGACAGAGTTTAAATTAACCCTTCTCCCTCTCGGGTTCTGGGCTAATAAATTTTAAGAGATTGTGAGAATTACATATGGTATCAGCTCAGAGGGAGGGCGTACTTTTTCCTTGCTGTCATGTATTTTCTGACGGCCAATTTGGATAGAAAGGAAAGTTCTTGCTGTGTAACTCACATTTTTTAAAAAAATTTCCAGCAAAAGCCCTGAAAGAAACTTGGGCTGATATTTAACAACACGGGGAAACGGTTATTTCATAATGGAACGGTCTCTGGTCGAAAGGGAACATTGTAATGCGTGGGGTTTTGGGAGCCTGCGGAGAAGATTAAGCAATAACGCTGCTTCGCTCTTCAAATCTGCCAAGAGTATTCTCAAGCCATGCTCTCGAGTTTCACACAAATGGCCTGGAGTAACCTCGTGTGCTTGGGGTTGATTTCAAGTTTTGTGCTGGTTGACCAGACGTGAGGCAAGAAAATGAATGGGTGATGATGAGTGGAGGGACACGTTTGCTCCGTAAAAAGTCAGAACAAATTTAACTCCTGTTGTTTCCATTCGTTATGCCTCCGGGCTGCTTTGATACTTCTTGTTTATTCTTCACTGGGTACAGCAGGTGACGCAAATGGCATCTCTGCAGTCTGGTACAAAGATCATGCAGTCTCTCTTGATCTTTCTGAGGCCCGCCTGGCGTTGACCAGGGCCAGGGCCTTCTCGGTCCTGGCCCCAGCCTGGTGGAACGCTCTGTCTAATGAGACCAGGGCCCGGCAGGATTTATTGTCTTTTCGCCAGGCCTGTAAGACAGAGCTGTTCCGCTAGGCGTATGGTTGATGCAAGGCGAAGCACCCCCCTCCCTGTCCAGTTGAGCATGGTCTGTGCCCTGCCCACTAGCGACATCCTCTATCTGTTGAGCGCCACTGTAAATGCTCTGGAGAAGGTGAAAGGGAGGTACCTTGTGTATGCGTATAGTGCATTTTATTATGCTGCTGAATATATGTGTATGTCTATATATGTATTTTAAATGTTAGGATGTTTATATATTTATCATTTTAAACTGTGTAAATTGTTAGATGTATTTTAAATGTATATAAATTGTAATCCGCCCTGAGACCGCTGGAGTGGGGAGGGTGGAATATAAATCTAATACATTAAATTAAAATTAAATTAAATTATACCATTTTGTTGTCGGGTTCAGGGATTTGGGCACATATATTCTTTTCATCTTCTGTTGTCAGGCTATGTTTCATGGTCTTGGTGTGGCGTACCTACGGGACCACCTCCCTCCCTATGTTCATCCACATCAGTTTTGCTCATCTGAACATGTGGCACCCTACACGTGGGTGAATTCGGCAGCAGCCCGAGCACAGGCTTTCTCTGCAGTGGCCCCTACCCTGTGAAATGGCCTGCCTGAGGAGGTCAGGAGAGCCCCCACACTCCTGGCTTTCCACAGATGATGCAAAACCAAATTATTCAAAAAGGCTTTTGTATTGTAGGGAGCGGGTCTCAGATGCTTTGCTAATGAGTTAGGGACCATAGACTTCACCACTATATGGCCTTACATACTATCCGTTCTTTTAAATTTGTGTTCCTATGTGCTACCTGTGCTTCATGTTGTCTAATGTCAGACCTAGAATTCAGCATTTCTTCAACTCTGTATTGGATTCTTGTTAATGCTATGTCTTTGTAAACTTGTATTTATTAATGATATGGCATTGTTTATGGAAATGTCCTTGATATTAACTGTACTAATCTCACAATGTGTAATCTGCCTTGAGTCTCAGTGAGAAAGGTGGACTATAAATGACATACATATATACATACCCTAGAGGATTAGATTAGATGCTGAATAGAATAAACATTCTTCTACAGTGAAAAGACATGATGTTAAACTGGCAAAAATATGATAATGAACATTAGATAAAAATTTAGTATACATACAAGGAATTGCATGTATTGGATAAGACCAATAATGCATTATGCCCATCAATTTCTACCTTGATTGGCAGCAAGCCAGAACTTTTCTCCGATTTCTCTGATTGTCTCTGATCCCTGAGATTCAGAGCAGGAGATGCCAGATTCTGAACTTCGCTCACCTGTGTACAAAGCATGGTTTGTAGTCACCTAGCCACGGTTCCTCCTTTAAAAGGATTTGGGATTGTAAATCTATGGCAGAGCTCCTGATCGGAAGCAAGAGCTTCACTCCTTGGCATTTCCAGTTAAAAAATTTCAGGTGGCAGATGGGAAAGAGCTTTCTGTTCTTGAGATCTTGGAAAATAGGGATCCCATTCCCCTAGTGGAGGAGGGGGATCCCCCACTTCCATCCTCCACCCCTCACCATCGCTCACATGGGCAGCAGACGAGAAGGGCGCAGGAATGAGCCTCCTGGGTGCATTCCCGGGGGCGGTCCGACGACATCACTCTTGGAAGTGACATCATTGCGCCGCCCAGAGAGCATGTGAGTGCTTTTCAGCAGGCTGATTGAGACCTTAAACGGGCTGAGTTGGGCCTGTTTGAGGCCCAAATTGGCCTGCAACGAAGTGCACCGGGAAATGACGTCATTGCACAAGTGTGGGTCCACGTGCCATTGTGGGTGAGCGAAAAATGCCGGGGACACAAAAAAGGTAAGTGCCAGGTCCCCAGCTTCCCACTGGGACTGAAAGGGGACCTGGCAACTCTACTGGAAAGCCACCAGCAGTTGGGGTGGACAATACTGAGCTAGATGGACCAAGGGTCTCACTTGTGATAGGACAACTATTTCCCCATATGATTCTATCCTCCATTCAACACATTTACACCAGTGAATTGTGATGTCTCATATGTCTAACACATACACAACCTTTTTTTTTGCTTGCAGCAGAGCCATGGCAGATGCCCAGCCCACAAATGTACTGTCGAATCGCCTGGATGGATACCCATTCAGCACTCTACCGTAAGTCCGAGTCTTTTTTTTTTCTTTCGAGCGCAAAGATTTGAGAGAATGAAGATTTTTTTTGCTAGAGGCAGCCTCGGGGGTGTAGATCAGAATTCAGAAAGTAAGACCAAAGGAAGGAATTGTGTGGCCTCCATGCGTTCCCTTTGAAACTTTGCTTTCACAGTGTTGCCCCCGCCGAGGGTTCTATATCCCTCTTTGGTTGTTTGTTGTGTGGCCTCCAGAACTTTCTGGTGTATGAGATACCTGTGTGACAGCACGGGATCAGAGACGATCTCAAATACTGTTTGGAGATGCTTTGCAGGGGATTGGTAAGCTAAGGGGAAACTGCTTTAGGCCACCACATCTTTTCTTGTGTATGCTCACTGAAATTAGAGGCATCAGATTGTTGAGTTTCGTTCTGAACTTTCTGAAAATCCTTAAAATGTCACAATATTTACAATGCACTGGCTGAACGAGAAATGTGGGAAGGAAAGCTGACCTTTGAGTTTTGCCTCTAAGGTTCTGTGAGTTGTAACATTTCAAATGCGAAGGAAAGATATTTGAAGAAGGAAAAAACCCTCCAATGTAATTTTTTAAAGTATTGTTTCATTTCTACTCTGTTCTGTTCTCCCAGTTGATTTGTTTCCATTATCAAGGTATTTTTCCAGAAGGAGAATATTAAAGAAAACTTCATGTTTGAGTTATCTTGGTGTTAATCTTGTGGTGAACAATATTCAATTGGGACCAAATTAAAGAAGACAGAGGCTATGTGAAAGCTACAAAAACATCATTCCATGTGCCTGATATAATATTCTTGGTTGTTGGAAGCAACCTTACAAAAGGTATCAGTCAGTGCTATCGAAGAAATTGTTGGACTGTGACATTTTTCTGTTGGTTATGATAGTTGGTTGCTGGGTTATTTCTAACACCTGCATTCCTGGATAAAACAAATTTCTTTTAGCTTTTTGGCTTGTTGGGATTCCAGAGGTGACTTGTGAAAATGCTGATGCGCAGTGCGCATGAATTACCCGAGTGGTGAGCAAGAAATTGGGCTTCGTCTCCATTTTACTGCAACAGGAAGATAATGTCACACACATGAGTTTTGTCTTGTGCCAATATGGTGCTGGAGGTTGTGTTGATTTATTTTTTTTTAAAATATATCACATGGGCATATTGCTAATTATTTGTCATATATCTTACCACTCCCTGTGGCGCAGCTTAAAGCCTTTCTCCAGCTTAAGGAGCCTTCCTGCAATCTCACTCTACATGTGACATCTGACATACGAAGAACATGTGTCAGGTAGCCAGGAAGGTAGTTTAAAAAGACAGAGCCGGTGGCAGCGCAAAGTTTTTGCTATACACGGGAGCTGTGTGAAGGGGCTGTGAAATGCCAGAAGGGAAACTTCAGCCCATTATAACCTTTCCAGGTCCAAGCCTGGCTCCGGAAGGCAGCTCCAGCCCATTTCCATTCCTCGCTGCCCTCTGGTTGCCATCCCACACAATTTTAGACTGGAGAGGTGAAAGTGACAGAGCATTCAGGGAGACGAAGATGAAATTGACAAACACTTTGAGGAACGATCTCCGCCGGCTCTGTCTTTTTAAACATTGCGTCTCCCTTCATTTGACGAACACAGGGCAAGGCGTCTCGTGTAGAGAGACTCTCAGTAGTTCTTCTGCTAGAGGTAAAACCGCTAAAGTATTTATGATCTATGTCAAACATTTCTATGCCACCCTTCCACCTGGATAGGGTCCAGTGGTGGCAAGTAGGAAAAAGCCTCAGAAAAAGAACACAGTCATCTGAAAAGGATGTCATCTGGCCACCCTAACACATATCACAACCCTGAATGCCTCCCGCCATAGCTGAACACCTGGCAAGTCTATCTGGTTTTGGTATCCTCTTGTAGGAACTGCCACTGACTGGACAGACTGTAGTCTCCTGGAAACAGAAAGGAAGGTATCTACACCCCTGCTTTTTAGGAAGCATTCTAAGCCGGAACGTGAGAGTGCAGTTTATTACTGATGTGTCTATCTGTCTGTCTAAGATAGCGAATAGGTTTTGTTCTTTTATGTTGCCAGTGTTGTTTTCAGGATTCTTAGCTTTGTAAGCTGCTTTGAGTCTCGTCTCCAGAAGAAAAGCGGGATGGAAATAGCCTTTTTCATCTTCCTCCTCCTCTGCTTATTTTGTCATAGGTTCTGTTTTATTGAATTATTTTTTGTTTTCTTGATTGGCTTGGTTCTGTTGTTTTACTTGTGAGCCCCCTCCAGCATGCAGGAAGAGGTGGCATATAAATTTCCTTAATGAATATATCCATAAATATGACTGGTCAGGCTTCATAACTGATCACCATTTCTAAGCAGAGGGCATTAGATAATATTGGGCACCAGCACTGCTGCCTGCTCCTGCAGTTACTCATTTTACATAAGAACCAGGAAAACATGATGTGTAAGTATACTAGGTGAGGTTCAGAATACGGCGGATTCCGCACACGTTGGATAATGCACTTTCAATGCACTTTATCAGTCGTTTGAGGTGGATTTTTTGTTCCACACACACAAAAATCCATTCCAAATGATCTATAAAGAGGATTGGAAGTGCATTATCCAACGTGTGTGGAATCACTCTACATGGGGCTATGTACTCTACCAGTGGGTTTGTTTCCTGATATTGCCACATTTCCTGGAGTGCCCAGTACTGTGCTGAGTAGGGTTGCCAACTCTGAGTTGAGAAATCCCTGGAGATTCAAGGGTGGAGCCTGGGGAAGGCAAGGTTTAGGGTGGGGAGGAACTCAGCAGGATAAAATGCCATAGAGTTCACCCTCCAAAGCAGCCATTTTCTCCAAGCTAACTGATCTCTGGTCTGTAATCTGGAGATCAGTTGTAATTTCTGGAGAACTCCACTCCCCCCACCCACTCCATCCATCTGGAGGTTGGCAACCCTATGCTGGCTATTGCCTTGCAGGTGACCTGAGCTGGGAGAGCCTGTTTTCTTGCAGAAGAGGAAAAAATGGAAACATGCAGTGACTGTGGCCTGGGTTAGAAAGGAGGAAATGGGAAAGACAGACACAAGCGTTTCTTATTGTTAATTGTGACATTATCCAAGTGAATCCACAAGTCCTTCTTGCTGCTGCACACTGCTGGGTGCCGGCCGACAGCAGCTTTGGAAGGGGGGGGGGAAATAATGACGGATGAAAGGAACGGGAGGGCAAAGCTTTTCTCTTCTTTTTAATTCAATGCTGTAATCTCAATGTTGGGATTCCCCTCCCCCCTAAGCATCCTCTTTTGCTCTGTTAGCTGCCCTGCCTTGTGTTATCGAGCTATTATATAAGCATCCGTATTCTTTGTGCCTTATTATTTTGTACGCTGTTTCCCCCCCATATTTGTGACTTGTTCCTTCCATGAAGGCCTCCGACGCTGCGTCGAGGCTGCTCGCCATCTGCAGACAAGGACCTCTGCAGGATTGGCTTTCTTGGCAATGCCCTCATTTAAACTCATTGTGAAGTCTTAAATTAATTGCCAAAAGGAAGAAGCTGTGTCTGCAGACTTCTCTTTCCCTCCAAAGATTTTGTAGCGTTTGATGATCGAATACTGTACTGGGGATATGTTCACCTTGACGTCTTGGACTTGTAGGATTCATTATGCAGTCGCTGGGATTAATTCCTGTGCAGTGTCTCGTCTATAAGAAAACAGAAGGTGTGTTGGCGGGTACGAATGACGATGGATCGAAGAGTGTGTACAGATGCATTTGGCTGCAAAAACGAGTGCATTCCCCCCCCTACCCACTGCAGGGTAAGCTGTACGCAATTCCACTTGCTTTCACGTCTCTAACAACAGAAGTACCTTGATCCACATCTGCAACTGATTTATCTGTAAACTTCTGGCTCCCCCCCCCCCCCCCCGTTGAGCAGGTGTCTGGCATGTTAATCTAGTTAAACACTTTTTAAGAATCTGTTTTTTTAAGTCTTGGAAAAATGGTTTCGGGTAAGAGGGGAGGGTTGCTTCATGATTGTACCAAGGGCCAGCCAATCCGCATTTGGCACAACCCGCTTCTGCAGGAAACACAAAGGACTATTTGCACTTAAGCTTGATTCTCTGGCCATCAAGAAATGAATGTGGAGCCACTGCCGGATTACTACTAAAACAACAACAACAACATTTGACTTATATATTGCCCTTCAGGATAACTTAACGCCCACTCAGAGTGGCTTACAAAGTATGTTATTATTATCATCATAGCAATCACCCTGTGAGGTAGGTGGGGCTGAGAGAGCTCCAAGAAGCTGTGACTGACCCAAGGTCACCCTTGGCTTCAAGCAGAGGAGTGAGGAATCAAACCTGGTTCTTCAGATTAGAGTCCTGCTGCTCTACCACTACACCAAACTGGGACCCTAACTGATATGTTGTTGTCTGTCCATCATGCTCATGTGTTACCCAGCATGCACATTTCTTTTTTACCTGGGTATACAGACACCGAACACGTCATGCATGTGACAACAACCAAACTACATTCCTGTCTGAAGTCTTCTGGAAATGTACACTTGAAAATTCAGATTTGTCTATGTAGGGTTCAGAAATAAGATTTCATCAAGCCACCACAAACCTGTAGTGGAATGCACATCTATAAGACCCAGCTTTGTATGACTACAGACAAATGGAATTTGCAGAGCAGAGCCATTTCCTCATAAAAGGTAGCATTTAGAGTGAATGCTCTCTGAATGGACTGCCTGGGACTGAATCCTCTCACTGAACACTGCGCTGAGAATGAAGCTCAGTAAAAGCTAAGCCCTGATTCCAGGAGTGAGGATTCAAACCTGGCTTTCCAGATTACAGTCCTGCCACTCTTAACCACTACACTAAACTGGCTCACTTCTGTATGGAGGTTACCACAAGAACAAGACAGGAACAGGTCTAGTAGGTTGTTGCCAGATGTTGGCTTTTTCAGGGACTGCAGCATGGTTGTGGATGACTTACATCAATCACTTGCAAGCCACAGGTTCAAGGCAGGCAAAGAGGTATAAACTCTATCACAGCAGCTGCTTGTCCACATTGGTGCAGGTGGGTGCTAGCGAAGGGCTATCATAGTGTCTGAACAATGTCAGTCACTCAGCCTCTGCTGAAATAAGAATTTAGCATCCTAAGACATATGCAACTTTCATTTAAATACAAAGCCTTTAAGCATGCAAAGGTAAACATGAAAAACACATGGACAGTGTCTGCCAGAATGTCACATGTCAGAGGGAGAGACTGATGACAGTTTCACAACAAAGCAAGGCTGCCAAGGGATACCACAGTCCTCCAGTCAAAGATTCCCTCTGGGGCAATCCTCAAGGCCCCAAACAAACATGGTGTGAAAGCAAATTGCCCTGATCTGGATAGCTCAGGTGAACCTGACCTCGTCAGATCTCAGAAGCTAAGCAGGGTTGGCCTTGGTTAGTAATTGGATGGGAGACTTCCAATGAAGACCAGGGTTGCAAAGGCAAACCACCTCTGTTAGTCTCTTGTCATGAAAACTGTGCCAGGGGTTGCCATAAATCAGCTATGATTTGAGGGCCACTATCTACCACCCCATGACTGACTCGATGAGTGATTAGGACCATTAGAATTTTTGTCCCCCACAAAAGTAAGAAATGCACTATAAAACCGTTGATTATATTTGCATAATGGCTGCTGTGCGTTACAGACGTCCCTGTGGTTTCTGCTGGCCACTTTCACTTGGAGAACTTAACAGCAGAACCTCAGTATGAGGCTGAATTGCAAGCTTGCATGTTTAAACTTCTTGGCAAGCAGCTCTGCAGTTTGGTAAGTTATAGCAATTTAACAATGAAACGAAACAGCAGTATGTCGCACAGCTTTGGAATTAATTCTTTTTACAGATTGCAAAAATAAAAATAAAAAATCCTTCGGCAGTCCACAGAACATAACGAACAAGTTGTCTAATTGTAGGTGTAGAATGTACCGAGGTTTCAAGGAGACACATAGCCAAAGCAGTGCAGCTGCCATAAACATGAATCCTGTATCTTGTGAACAATGGAGCTGTGCCCGTTTGGGGGGATGGGGAGGAAAATTGAGAAAGGTTTCAGAGGGGAGAATTTTCATGATTCCCCCTTCTGCCCCCTGGGGCTTACTTTGTTCACTGCTCAATTAAACAGTTCTTCCTGTACCTTTATAAAAAGAAAAGTGACTTCTTTCTGAGACAGTCCCAACCAATCAGGAAGCATGTAGGTAATGCGATGTTTTCATGATGCCTTATAAGGGCAGGAAACATTTATTTGTTTTGTTTACTTTGCATTTCTATTCTGCCCTCCCCACGAAGGGCTCGGGGCGGATTACAACAAGTTAAAAACACATTGAAATTTTAATTTCTACAATATAAAAACAATCAAAATTTAACAACATTCAGTCATAAGTATACATTAATATACAATAAATATCGTAACCAGATGGCGGCAATCAATAAAACAGCAATTCAACTCAGCAGAGCAAAGGTGGTGGACAACCTCTAGTAGGGAGATTGCCCTGGCTGTGTAGGTAGGTAATAAGTTTATTGCACATGGCCATAGGCTTTTATAAATTAAAACAGCTCTAAAATTTTAAAATTTCAAGTATTACTAAAAAACTTCTCATGCAGACTCAAAAATTACATATCATTTCACCGGACTACTTTCTTGAAAGCCACATGTGCTCTGATTTTCCTAGCTGCTAAAGCAAAGAGTGCCATCCAGTAGGAAACATAAGAATCCACATCTGACAACACTAATTTGTCACAAGCGGAAAAAGAAGTTAAAGCCTCTAATAGCCAGAAACTTGTTTCTGGGCTCTGAATATAAAGAGCAAACCAAAACATAGTGAAGGAGGTCTTCCACTGAACTTCCACATATGCAAACGTGTTGCTCCTGTGGTATATTTAAATATCATCTGGTAAGTAGCTCTGTTGGCATAGTTTAAAACCACAATGATGTAAATGCCGTTGTGAGATTGTATGCTGTAATATTGAACAAATATTAGTCATTACATTTGTCTTTTTGATGTTCAGCTGTAATCCTGCTTTGGTGCTTTCTCCTTTAACCTTCATCAGTAGTTGTTTCCAGTCGTCACTATTTTCTGCCAGTAACGTGATGTCATCTGCATATCTCAAATTGTTAATGTTTCTTCCGCCAATTTTTACTCCAGCTTCTTCTAGATCTAATCCAGCTTTCCTTATGACATGCTCTGCATAGAGGTTGAAAAGGTAGGGAGATAATTTGCATCCTTGTCTGACACCCTTGCCAATTGGAAACCATTCTGTTTCTCCATATTCTGTCCTGAAAGTAGCCTCTTGCCCAGAGTACAGGTTGTGCATCAAAACAATCTGATGTTGTGGCACTTCCACGTCTTTTAACACTTTCCATAGCTTTTCATGATCCACACAATCAAAAGCTGTGCTGTAATCTATAAAACACATGCTGATTTTCTTCTGAAATTCCCTAGCATTTCTTGTTCCATATATGGTAAACGTTTTTGCTGTAGAATTTTTAGCATCACTTTGCTTGCATGGGAAATTGACACGATAGTCCGATAGTTGCTGCTCTCTTTGGCATCCCCTTTTTTGGAATTGGAATGTAGACTGAGCATTTCCAGTCTGTGAGCAAACCTTGATTGGACAATGAATGAATTGTCGACTAAGGTGCCTGTTCTATACACCGAGTGATTCCGCATACATTGGATAATGCACTTTCAATCCTCTTTATAGATCATTTGGAATGGATTTTTTTGTGTGCGGAACAAAAAATCCACCTCAAACATTCATAAAGTGCATTGAAAGTGCATTATCCAACATGTGCAGAATCAGCCACCCATTCACGCAAGTCAAAATTATTCCCTGAAGGTTGGAGCAAATCATCTGGAATAGTGTAACAGGGTAAGCCTGTTCAGTTCTCAATGTTCCACGATAATGTTACGAAGCCAAATCAGATCGAAGACAGGGCTCTTTTATGCCCCATTTTATCTATTTGCTAGGTTTACGGTTCACTTTTCTTGCAGTGGATTACAGAGTGTAAATTGAAACAGTCAATATGATGAGACATCAAATAAGCAATGGACTAGGACGACAGAAATCCAAACAAACATGGATTTTAGACATGAATCAGACTGCAGATACAATGCAGAAAAATATTATTACCTCAGTAGTAAACAACACAACAGCTGGATCATACATGTAGCCAATAGATAACACATCCTATACAGAGTGATATAGTCCCCAATCCCTTTCTCTTTGTAAAGTGCCTACCTGAACGATTCTGCTATAGTATAGCCCTATTACCTTTATAGAAAGGCCCTCATGAACTACTTCATTTTGCATAATTCGCAGAATGACGTAAGCATGGGAGGCTTCCTCACCTTTTTAGGTAGGCCATTTCAGGAATTGAGAAGGCATGTGTATGGGCAATTGTTGATCATGGCCATTTGTAGGGTAGCACCAGCAGAAGGCCTTGTTCAGATGAGCAAAGCTGCTGTGGTGGAGCTTTGGGGAATGGTGGTCTTATAGATACGAAGGAGCAAGGCCATGAAGGTCTTTGCATGCGATAGCCAGTACCGTGAACTGAATCTGGTAAATGAAGGGCAGCCAATGGAGTGACTGCAGAATGGGTGTCATATGCATGCTCTGCAAAGCTCCCAATTATAACCCAGCGGTGGCAATCTGATCACATAAGGTGAATTACGACAGTCAAGTCTCAAGGTTACTGTGGCATGGATCCAGTCAACTAGATCGTCGGAGTCAAGACAGAGAGCCATCTTCCAGGCTTGGAAGAAAGCATTCTTTGCGGCTGCATTAACTTGCAGTAATGCTGAGTCCAGTATAACCCCAAAGCTCTTAACAGAATCAGCGAAGATTAGCTGAACCCACCAAAAGTGGGAAGTACAAATGTGCCATCCGGCATGCCTTCCGTCATGTCAGGATTCAGTTAGGATTTGTTTGCTCTTAGCCATTCAACCACAGCAGTCAAGCAGTGGCTCAAGACTCCTAATGAGATTTGAACAGAGGGAAATTGAGCTGGCAGTCATCAGCACAATAGAAACATAGAGCTGGAGGCCACCCAAGGGCCATCTAGTCCAGTCCAATGCACAAGGCAGGGAATTCACCGTTACCCCCCATCCCACCTCCCTCAGTGACCCCTGCTCTATGCCCAGAGGAAGGCAAAAAGCCTCCCTGGCCAATCTGGCCTGGGGGGAAATTCCTTCCTGACCCCAAAGTGGTGATTGGCATTACTCTGGGCACATAAGAAAGGGCCACGAGAGCCAAGCACCGGATCATCCCTTCATGTACTTCCTCTCCTGATCTGGATACATTCATATTAAGTCAGAGAATCATCATAGCCGTCAGATGACCATCTAGCCTCTTCTTAAATACTTCCAAGGAAGAAGCCCACCACCTCCCGAGGAAGCCTGTTCCACTGAGGAACCGCTGTAACTGTCAGGAGGTTCTTCCTAATGTTTAGCCGAAAACTCTTTTGCTTTAATTTTAACCTGTTGTTTCTGGCCCAACCCGCTGGGGCAACAGAAAACAACTTTGCTCCATCCTCTATATGACAGCCCTTCAAGTACTTGAAGATGGTTTTCAGTATTACATCTGGGCCACAAAAATGGGAAGCACAAATACTGGATGGGGGATACACTTCTGGGCAGTAGTGTATGTAAAAGGGATCTTGGGGTAAGAGTGGACTGTAAACTAAATATGAGCAGTCAGTGTGATGCGGTGGCAAAAAAAGGCAAACTCAGTCTTGGGTTGTATCAAAGGGGCCATAGCATCGAAATCGCAGGAGGTCATAGCCCCTCTCTATACTGCCTTGGTCAGGCCACACCTGGAGTATTGTGTGCAGCTCTGGAGGCCTCACTTCAAAAAGGATGTGGATAAAATCGAGAGGGTGCAGAAGAGAGCGACGAGGATGATCAGGGGTCTGGAGACTGAGCCCTATGAGGAAAGGCTGAGGGCCTTGGGAATGTTTAGTTTGGAGAAGAGGAGACTGAGGGGGGACATGATTGCTCTCTTTAAATATTTGAAAGGCTGTCATTTGGAGGAGGGCAAGGAGCTGTTCCAGTTGGCAGCAGAGGGTAGGACCTAAAGCAACGGGCTTAAATTACATGCATAAAGGTACCAGCTGGATATTACGAAAAACCTTTTCATGGTCAGAGTAGTTCAAAGGTGGAATCAGTGGCCTAGGAAGGTGGTGACTGGTGAGCTCCCCTTCACTGTTAGTTTTCAAGAAGAGGCTGGATGAATACTTGTCAGAGATGCTTTAGGCTCATCCTGCATTGGGCTGGGGGTTGGACTAGAAGGCCTGTATGACCCCTTGCAACTCTGTGATTCTGTTACCATATCACCACTCAGTTGCCTCCTCTCCATACCCAGCTCTTTCAGCCTTTCTTCATAGGGTCACCAGACCCTTCACCATGTTTGTCACCCTCCTTAGTACATGTTCCAGCTTGTCAATAACCTTGTTAAACTGTGATGCTCCAAACTGAATACAGTACTCCAAGTGAGGTCTAAACAGAGCAGAGTAAAGTGATATTGTCACCTCCTATGATAATTTATCTTACAGGGAAATTTCTCACTGGACTGCTGTCCTAGAGGGCCACTGGTGGCCACTAGCTAGCTGAGCCAAGCCCCAGCCACTTTGCTAGTGCCTCAGGAGCTACCTGCCTCAGACCTTGTAGCACAGTGGTAATGTTGCTGGGCTCCGAGCCAGCACTCTGCTGGTTCGACTCCCGCTCCTGCCATGAACTCTACAGGTGGCCTTGGGTAAGTCAGCCCCAGCTCCCCAGCTGTATTGTGGGGATAATAATAACACTGACTTTGTTCACCACTTTGAATGTAGCACTGATCTGTCCAGAAGGGCAGTATATAAGCATACTGTTATTGTTATTATTGATATTGTCAGCAATGGTAATTGGTATCATTTCACTGCTGCCAGCTTGCAGGAGGAAGGAATAGATGAGCCACAACCATTGAGTTGAGCGGCACCTGCAGTCCTGGATTGTTGTGCCTCCAGAGCTTTTTGACATGACCTGGATAGCCCAGACTAGCCTGATCTTTTCAGATCTTGGAAGCTAAGCAGGTTTGGCCTTGGCTAGTAATTGGATGGGAGACCACCAAGGGAGTTACTACACAGAGGCAGCCAATGGCAAACCTCTTCTGGTAGTCTTCTGCCTTGAAAGCTCCATCAGGGTCGCCATAAGTTGGCTACCACTTGACAGTACCTCCCACCAACACCGCTGGGGCCTCTTACTCTTGTTTCTTCCAGGCCCATTTTTACTTCCCAATTTGTTCCTGCTAGGAGAGTTTTATGTGGATAGGACTGGTACATCCTTTATACTTGACACAAAATGTTGGGGGGTGGAGCTTGCAGCCATGGTACTGTTTCCCGTGGCTTCCTGTTTCTGGAGAACATCTGGAGATGGTTGGCTGCCACCGAATGTTATGTGAAGAGGACTAAGCGGTCACTTTTCTCAAGGGCTCATGTTGTAAAACACTTCTTTTCAAGTATCACAAAGCCAGTGACTGAAAGCGTCCATAATATATATGTTCTCTTTTGTTTTACTGCTTCAAGCCAGGGCTGTTCTTTCAGAGGTCGGTCTCTCTTTTACCTAAAGTGCCACATAAATCCGCAGATTTGCTTGGGTTGCACCACGTGCTGTCTCCAGGGTTTGCCTTTCTTTTCTTTTGGGAGCAGGTACATGCTATAAAACAAAACAAATAGGACTAAATAGCAGCAAGCAGATGATGTAGGAGTCCTTCCCCTTTTCTATTTCAAACTCCTCATAAATTCTGCAAGCAAACTAGGTGGCGAAGAACACGCTTTGTGGGTTATGCACGATCTCTGTGCGCAGTGTGCCAGTCACTCTTCCAGGCCGTGCTTCCTCTGCTGAGTCAATGTTAATGGAGCTTTCTGTGCTTTGTTTTTAGAGGTGATATTAATTTTAATGCTTTTTCTTGTTGCTGTGCTCTTACGCTCCTACAGTTTTACCTGACAATTGAGACGCTTTCGTTTATGGCTCCAGGCAGTTCACCATCTGCCTCTTTTATTTTAGTCGAAAAGATGACAATGATTCCTTTGCAATGTCACAGGCATTTGGTTCCGCCAGTCAGCTGGTTTTGAAACAACTGTATATGGGGCAAGAAGGCATCGAGCTTTTCTCCTGGAGCCAAAACTGGACCCTCAGTTGTCACAATCTGATTTGTTAAAAAAATTAACCGACATGGGATCATTAGTGAGAAGGACAAAATAAATATTCAAAAGGACAAAATAAATTAAAAAAAAAATACTCAGAAAAATTCTAAAAGGAAACAGTTTTAAGTTTAAAAAATTACTTAGTTCTAATGTAGGTTTACGAGGTGCCCGCTGGTGGTGGGCAAACTCCTGGAGATTTGCCTCCCTGCCTGGCTGTCGCTAGCAATTGGCAGGAGGAAGCAAGCGGCGTGGAGATCGCCCTCCATCAACAGGCGGCCTGGGCAAGTGGCCCTGCACATACATTCTCACATGATGACATTGCTGGCCCTACTGTGTGATGCTGTGGCTTCCAGTTACACTATATTTTGGAGACTGGCCCTGGTGCAAAGCTTGCGTACGTTCCTGCACCCAGCGTGATGATGTGTAACCGGAAGTGACATCATTGCATGGGGCGCAGGAGAGTCCATGCACTTTGTGCATGAATGGAAACAAGCAACTGTAACTTCCCACACTCCCCTCCACCCCTAAACTTCCAACGGTTGCAGGGGGGCTCCATAACCCTACTCTAGAGCATTGTTGCATTGGTCCAGAAAGTATAAGATCTGCAGGAATACATTTCTATAGGACAGGAGACCTCAATATTCTTCTTTCTTTCTTTCTTTCTTTCTTTCTTTCTTTCTTTCTTTCTTTCTTTCTTTCTTTCTTTCTTTCTTTCTTTTTCGCTTGCTTGCTTGCTTTTCTCACCAAGACCCAACACTGGCTTCAGATCCTAGTTTGATGGACCGGAAGTAACTAAGGTTGCCAGCTCCAGGCTAAAAGATTCCTGGAGATTTTTTTTGGGGGGGTGTATCCTGGAGATACATCCTCAATAGGATGTAATGCCATAGAACCCACTTTCCCAAGCAGCCATTTTCTCCAGGGGAACTGATTTCCATCACCTGGAGATCAGTTGTAATTCCGGGAGATCTCCAGCCACCACCTGGAGGTTTGCAACCTTAGAAGTAACCATAGTTAGTCAGTCGGTGGAGTGGCCTGCTAGCATTCAGACAATTACACGGATCATAGCCAGTTTAATTAAACGACAGTTTCACACAATGACTGAATTAAGAGGGAGCTTTTCCGGCAGAAAATTCTATGGTATAATGAGCGGAGCTTGACTCACAAAGAATGTCTTTCAGAAAATAAATCTTATGCTTATTATTAAAGGAGAAACAGAGGTGGAAGAGGTTGATAAATATCCTAGTATAAAAGCCGGGAGAGCTTGTGCTGTTTCCCGTTTTCCCAGCGCATATTTAAAGTTGGAACCCTGATGTGGTCCTCTTTCCGCTTTTGTTCCTCTCTTTGAATCCTTCACCAGAAGGGTGTGAGGAGATCTGGAGGAGGCTGGAACACATTTTCTTGTTTCAGGGGAGGACCAAAACTTCACAGCTCTCTCAGCTTTTCCAAAAGCGGGATAATAATAAATAACACCTACAGTTTCTTGCAGTGGTTCTCAAAATAGGTTTAAAAAGGGGCCACGGAATATTAACTCTCGATTTGTGAGACTCAAAATTGAGTTGAATTTAGGGGAAATACTGGGTGCAACACTAAATTCCCAGCTGCCTCCCAAAATGGTGGCACTGGTGGAAGAATCTCTTGTGTCAGAGGAAAGCTCCTTGTGCTGGAAGGATATGCAGTGTTAAGGGAACAGAAAGGACTCCATGTTTTGTTTTTCCTTTCTTGATATCATTGGATGCTGGGAGTAAGTCTGGGAGGTGAGAAAAGACGGAGCATGGGAATGCCAGACTCGTGGTAAGTTGTATAGCCCAGATTAATGATTCCCAATGTTGGTGGCAGCTGAATTCTTGGGATATTTATTTGAGTGAGTGTCTTATACTGTGAAATGGAAATAGCACGAGGAATCAGGTGGGAGAGGGCAGCTTGGAAGTTTGACCTCAGCCCTCCAGGAGGGGCAGTGTAGCGTAGTGGTTAGAGCGGTGGGCTCAGATGTGAGAGACCCCAGTTCAAACCCCTGCTCTGCCACAGAAGATGGCTGGGTGACCTTGGGCCAGTCATACTCTCTCAGCCTAACCTACATCACAAAGTTGTCGTACAGATGAAAAAGAGAAAGGGGGGATGTTGTAAGCTGTTTTGGGTTGCCATTAGGGAGAAAAGTGGAGTATAAAGGAAGGAAATAAATAAACCTCTTCTTCCAGGGTTTTTGGGATCTGATTTTGGTGCCCTATTTCTATTCTGCTTAAACTGATACTCCGCTATTCTCAACATTCTCTTCATGCTGAGACATATTTAGCCCTCATCAGACTGGGTTTTCAGGGCTTCATTGGGGGTCAGTTTACAAACTTAAATTTTCCCGTATACCCGAGGAATCCGCTGAGTAGGTAGAGACCCCTGCCTTGTCTGTGAGTGGCCCATTTTTGCAGTTTTTACCACCCTCAGAGGGACGATGTCATTTACAATGAGATACCAGACTTCCGGGGTGAGCAATAAGTTTGTGGCTCCTCTCTGTCAAATACATTTTCAATGTGTATAATTTGCTTCGTTGGTTATACTGTGGAGACTGAAGGAGAAGCTAGCAATTAGGAAAGCTCTCTGAAAAGCCATGTCACACTTTTCTTCCTCATTTCTTTCAGCATTTCTAGCTGGGCTGAGGCTGTTTCCTCATGGTTCCTTCAAAGAAGAATGAAGGGGTGGGAGAAGCATGAAGCTTGCCCCTATTTTTCATTTCATTTATATATATTTAATTATGCCTTTTGGCCTATTCCTGGCCCGCAAATCGCCTTAGAAATGTATGTGCATGCAGATATCTGGTCCGTTCCATTCGCCAACCTATGAGCCTCGCACTGGCATAAATGGGAATGAATGGGGTGAATTGAGTAATCTGGGTTTGCCATGTGGGTAAGGCTTCCATTCACATGCACCGGAACCTTCCGGGTTCTGGCTTGCATGAATGGAAATTGTGGCTGGATGGAAAATCCATGCATTGCCTTGTTCACACAAGATGGCAGTTGTGAACAGAATGTTACAGGACATCTGCAGAGGGCTTATATTGTAAATATGTATTTACGTCGCTCTCCAGGTACTATGAAAGAATTGTGAAAGACACTGTGCAATACTGACACGCCCCTGAGGAAGTCCGTGGGGACGAAAATCTGCATGAGAAAGAGCCGGCCCCGGTTTTGGGCGTCTGGATTCAGTCACCACCAATCCGCTGGTCACATTGCAAACTGAAAGAAGAAATGAAAGAAAAGTTTATATTTCAAGGTCGTTTGCTGAACTGACTTACCTTGTACCTTGGAGTCATTACCTGTGGAGTTAATTACACTCTGGCTGTTTCCATACACGTTGAATATTCCACTTTCAATACGCTTTAGTGAACATTTGTAACTGATTTTCCATGTGTGGAACAAAAAATCTACGTCTAAAGGATAACTAAAGTGCATTGAAAGTGCATTATTCAACGTGTGTGGAAACGGCCAATATGTATTGACTATGAATTGTTGTTTACACATGAGAAATTGAGCGCTTGCCACTTTAAATTGTTCTAGTAAATTTTGGATACACTTTTGACTTGGCGGGGTTTTTCCCCCTCTCTTGTTTTTATGTTCACACAAGATGGCAGCTGTGAACAGAATGTTACAGGACATCTGCGGGGGGCTTGTATCATATATTTTATGTATTTGTTTATTTCAAATTTGTATTCCGCCCTCCCCGCGAGCAGGCTCAGGGCGGATAGCAACATATTAAAAATACAATTAAAAATTCATGTTCATTAAAAACAACACGTTTAAAACAGGATGGTGGACAGCCTTCACAGGGAGAGTTAAGATTTATACACCCCTTTTTTCCAGGCCTGCGGAGGCCCAGCCTCAGCCATATGCCTGGTGGAACAACTCTGTCTTGCAGGCCCGGCGAAAAGATAGTTGGTCCTGCCGGGTCCTGATTTCAGCAGACAGAGCGTTCCACCAGGTGGGAGCCAGGACCGAAAAGGCCCTGGCTCTAGTTGAGGCTAGGCGGGCCTCCTTGGGGCCAGGGACCACCACCAGCTGTTTGTCCCCTGATCGGAGGGTCCTCTGGGGAATATATGGGGAGAGACGGTCCCGTAAGAATGAACCCACAATCGAATCAAGGAGTAAACAGTCAGGGAAGCCATGTAGCAGTTTGCTCAAAACTACAAAAAGGATTTTTGAAATAAAATGGAAAAGAGCAAGAGTCCAGTAGCACCTATAAGAATAACATTTGTGGTAGGGTATAGGCTTTCATGGGTTACAGCTCACTTCTTCAGAACAAGAAGTGAGCTGTGGCTCATGAAAGCTCATACCCTACTGCCAATTTTGTTAGTCTTATAGGCACTACTTGACTCATGCTCTTTTCCACGGCTACAGACAGACTAACACTGCTACCCATCTTAAAATAAAATGTTATCTAAAAAGTATGTACTAGATCACTTTAAAAGTCAGCAGTGAGAAGCCTGCTGGCCTTCCTAAAGAGAGCTTTCCAGAGAAAAGTAGCCAGTGAGCCAGGCTGCTTATAGATACCCGTTTTTCTTCTAAAGGTAGAAGTACTTAGAAGAGGGTATTATAAATCGACCTGAGTTCAGCAGGAAGGCAGGATCATGGGGAAAAGGAAATGGAAGAAAACTGAGGTATTTAGATCAGCTGAATTGAATTGTACTGTTCAAATCCTCCCTCCCCCCCCCCACTTGAAATGTGGAAATAGTTACAGAGCCTGCAGTGCTATGAAAACAATAAACCATAGCTTAAAAGGGTTAGTGAAGTCAGATTTATTTATTTATTTACTTTATTTATAGACCTCCTTCTTCTCTGAGACTCTAGGCGGTATAAAGGAATGCAGTCAAATAGCACGAGGCATTTTGTAATAAGCAATGTACTAGGACTAGGATTAGAGAAATTAAAAAGAATGCAAAAAAGTATATGTCAAACACTGAAGAAAATGGAAATACAAAAGTAGAACACAATGCAGTAGGATAATATGTACACTAATCAGGTAACACACAATGATGTCTCAGCCTTAATCACTTAATAACTTAACCCCCCAGAGTAATGATTTCTGCCACCATCCATTAAAGTAGTTGAAAGTTTCCTATAAGCTGCATCAACTAAATGTTTAAAAATAATTGGAAATAGATTAAAGTGAAACTGGGACTTGCAATGGATTTAGTTGTCTGTAGAATCAGGAGTCAGGGCCATTCACAGTTCTGACAGTAGTGAGTACTGAGGTTGTTTGGGTAGTTAAGATCACAACCATGTGATTGATAAGGTGGGGAATTCTGTGAATTTTGCCTAAAATGCCATTTGGTTTGAAATTTGGGGTTTCTGCTAATGAGGACTTGATTTTGGAAATGCCGATAGATTTACCGAACAAAAGTCATACTGAGTTTGACATATTCTGTAGCACTTCACCCCCATGTATCAGGGACTGCATGTGTCTCTTGTACATACTATGCTATGCTTTCACTGAATCACACAGTAGCACGTGTTTTGTGAAGGCAGCTACACCCACAACGCGGTGTGAAACTGAGCACGGCATGTAGATGAGTAAGTGGATAACTGCTTATGCCAGATATGTTGAGACTACAAAAATCTGAGGCAGGCTACAAGTTCTGCATCACCAAAACATCTGGAATCTGTTACTGAAAGTGTGATTACAAGTGACTTTCTCCACGTGGAGAACACTAGATTTTTTTAGCAAGGTTACCTGGGAAATGAAGTCCAAGTGGTTCTTCCCCTCTGTTAGAATCGCTGCCTGAAGAGCCACAAGAGGGCTTCATTTGGGGGCGGGCAGCTGCTACTTTCTCCCAGGGCATCCTGCAGGCTGCCTGCTCCTGGGGAGCTGCTCTGGAAGCGGCAGCATTGGTGAAGCTTCAGCCGCAGCAACAGCGGAAGAATCTGCAGCAGATCCTTCCACTGTTGCTGTGGCTGAAGCTTCACCGATGCAGCCACTTTCTCCAGAGCAGTTCCCCAGGAGCAGGCAGCCTGCAGGATGCCCTGGGAGAAAGTAGCAGCTGCCTGCCCCCAAACGAAGCCCTCTTGTGGCTCTTCAGGCAGCGATTCTAACAGAGGGGAAGGACTACTTGGACTTCATTTCCCAGGAAACCTTGCAAGAAAAATCTAGTGTTCTCCACGTGGAGAAAGTCACTTGTAGCTTTGCTATGAGATGAACAATTGTAAATCTAGAAAACAGTGAGTGCAAATAGGACCTGCCAAAAATGGATGGAGGAGATAGATTTTCCTGGCAATCCATCACTCAGGCTTAAAGGTGTACTTAAAGGTGGGATAACATGAAATCCCCAGAAGAAATTCTACTTGATGTCTCCTCCTTGTGTTGAGATGACAGCTTACCACCTTGTGACCCAACCAATTCACATTTTGAAGGTTTTCTGATCAAGTGTTGGAATATTCACAAGGTCATTATTTATTTCAAATACCTATAAGTCTTACTGTGACGCTCTTGAGTGGCAAAGCAGCAGTGATTAAAATGACAGCAAGAGCAATCATAATTAATGGCAAATAAGGACAGGCAGGCTGAAACCGGCTATCAAATCTAAAAACCAGCCATTGAACCATCGTGAAAATAACAACAAAAACAACAACGTTTGATTTATATACCATTCTTCAGGACAACTTAAAGCCCACTCAGAGTGGTTTACCAAGTGTGTTATTATTATCCTTACAACAATCACCCTGTGAGGTGGGTGGGGCTGAGAGAGCTCTGAGAAGCTGTGACTGACTTGAGGTCACCCAGCTGGCTTCCAGCTAAGGAGCAGAGAATCAAACCCAGTTCTCTGGATTAGAGTCCTGCAACTCTTAACCACTACACCAAACTGGCAACTTTTAATTAAAAGGGTGAAACAAACACAGCTTACAGTTAGATCTTAAACAGAGTTACTCCAGTCTAAGCTCATTGTCTTAGACTGGAGTAAATCTGTTTAGGATTTCACTGTTAATCTCATATACGTACACACAACTGGACAGGTACTTCAGTGAAGCCCTTTTGAGATTTTAAAGTTGAGCATACCAGGAGTCTGCCATCATGCATACTGGGAGCTCATGCTGACCACAATGTGCGATCACAATGTTGTGTGAAGAACAGGGGCAACATGCATATTACCAGGGCTTTTTTTCAGCTGAAACATGGTGGAACGGAGTTCCGGCACCTCTTGAAAATGGTCACATGGCCGGTGGCCCCACCTCCTGACAGAGGGGAGCTTGGCATGGCGGGCAATCTAAACTCCCCTTTGTCCAGAGATCAGGGGCCGGGTTGAGCGGCCATGTGATCATTTTTGCCAAGGGCAATTTAAACTTTAAAAAACTCCCCCCTTCTTCCAGCTGACCTAAAGTGACATCATTGTGTGGTCCTGGGAATGTGTGTGCACTTTGCGCTCGTGCATGTGGTACCAGGAGCACCACCTCCCGCCAGGGGTTGCCCCATGTGCTGGCAACCCACTGAGTTCCACCACCTCTTTTCCCAGAAAAAAAGCCTCCGTTTGTGCAAACATAAACCCTGAAAAATCCAATGTTGAGTTTGCATGTACTGGAACTGTATGCACATGGTACATATGTGAGTTGCCCATGTCCATACAGCATGATAATCACAGGTGGATGTACATGCAGATGGTAGACTTGCCATAGGGATGCTTGTTATGTCTGAAAAGGGCTTAGTTCTTTCTGATATCCAAGTATGCCATTCAAGTTAATGCATTCCTTCTAATATTTGCAGCTATGTAAAAGATTTCTTCCCAGATGTAAGCCAAAAATCTGTGCAGGGGTTCTCCACTTACTCATAAAAGTAAACTAATTGAAGTTTCCCAGACTTTAGATTAGCTGCCTAATGTGCCATGACTCCTCAAAAGCAATCCTGTAAACTCCTCATCACAGACTTTCCTACTGCATTAGAGAAGCTTTTCTGGGTTTTTACAACCTCTGCAGGGACCGGAAAACACAAACTTCTGCCAGGAAAGAAAACAGATTACAAAGCGAAGAACAGCAAGGAGATAAAAGGCTAGAACATATTTATTGATATTAAACAATATTTTTGCCCGGCCTTTCTGATGTTTCAAGGGAGTTCTAAAATCCAAAATTAAAATCAGAATACAAGCTGTGAACATATCAAGATAGCAATAATAAAGACCTTCCCATCTGGTAAGCACTCCACTAGCCATATCCTGAAGCCAACCCAAAGTTAAATTTCTAATGCACAAAAGCTTTTGTGTATAGGAAGCTTTATGCAATGGTTTAACGGCTAGGAGAGAGGTGTACAATCATATCCCTTGAGACAGGGAATTCCAGTATTCTGGTGCCTCTGTCCTGGCTGCAAATGACTTCATCTCCTGTTTGGAGGGAACATCCAGTTCCCTTTATGATGATTTCGGGTATTGAGCCCACAGAGAAAGATGTGCACTCTAAAGTATGTAGTCGCTAGACTTTTCTTGGGCATATGTATCTGTGAAAATAAGACAGTAATAATAAAGACAGTTGTCCTTTTCAGACTTTCACTTTTGGGCCATTTTCACACGGCCACGTGCAGGGAAGATCCTGTGAAACTCACGGCATAAAAGCGTCTTCTTAGCAGAATTTCCTGGCACGATCCTAATGGCGCTTTTTCTGATGCCATCGGGCCATTAAAGGTAGGGTTGCCTATCCTCTCAGCGGGAGAATAGGGGTCTGGAACTTATCCTCTCGCGCGCATCAGTGTGCGCACGCGTGCTCCGGCATCGTTTCAATGACGGCACTTCCGGAAGTGACATCACCAGGCCAAGTGTGTGGCAATGTCACTTCTGTAAGTGATGTCATTGCGCTGGCCGCGGGAATGATCCCGTACCCCGATTTGGCCAGTTTGGGACCAAATTGGAGCGCAAGGATGCTCCCGTGGCCAGCGCGAGGGGTGGGAGTGTGCGCACAGCACACTCCTAAGTTGCGTGCCAGTGACAGGCACGCTCTGGGAGTTTGTCCCCTCCCACCAATTGCTCAGTGATCGGCGGATAAGGGGGCAAATCCCCAGGAGTTTGCCCGCCACTGGTGGGCACCTGGTAACCCCAATTAAAGGGGATCATGCTGGGAGATCGTGCTAGGAAGATGCTTCATGCCATGAGTAGAGATGGGCATGAACAGCAATACGAACTAAAAAAAGCCATGAACAGCCCAATCTGCTGTTCACGAACAAGCTGTTTGTGAGGCCCCATTCTAAACGAACAGGTGGTCGTTGCAAGCCTCGTTCATTGCTGTTCGTTCAGCCAGACAGTCTGGCACCTGCAATCAATTCCCTTGGCAACCTAGGCAGGGACTGCCTGAACTCTGTCTGAACTCCTGCTGCTGCCCTGGAAACCCCAATCTAAGCCCAATTTAGCTTGATAGGCAGGTCTTCCTTTCAAGTGTGGAGCTCCACATTTGTTACAACAAGGGAACAAAGACCAGGGGGGAGGGGGGCTCCCAGCTCTGACTTTGCAGACAGTGAGGGAGACAGTTGCTGATGGCATTTTGATAGAGAGAGTGCATTGGAGCTTGAATTTTCTTTGTGTGTGGTGGGATAGGGATCTACCCCTTCAAGTTCAGGCTCTGGGGCCAAGCTATTATTTATTATTGGAACCTTTCCTGGTGCCTGCTCAGGTCAGGTTTCTGGGAGTGGTGCAGTAGGGATCTTGACTTGGATTATGGCTGGAGGAGAGCCTGCTGGCCCCCACGAACAGTCAACCACGAACATGTTTGTGAACAGGGCCATGTCGTGAGTCCCTGTTCATGGATGGCAACGAACATCATGTTCATTTTTTTCTGTTCGTGCCCATCTCTAGCCATGAGCTTGCACGATCTCCAGGGGCGCGTATGAAAATGGCCTTTGTGATTTAACTGCATGTAATGGGAGTGTGTGCTACCCACAATCCTCCTGATACATGCAATCACTATTTTGTATTTAGGGCAATACATGTAATTACATGTAAAGAAGGGGTAGATCTCTACCGCACCATTCCCAGAAACCTTACCTGAGCAGGCAGCAGGAAAGGTACCAATAATAAATAGAGCCTGGCAGCAGCCCTGGAACTTGAAGGGCAATAAATACAATTGCCCTAAATACAAAATAGTGGGGCAGGGGAAGGGGGACAATAGGCGGAGGCTTTGACTTCCATGGCATGAAGGTGTGCCTCCTGGTCTTGGTCATTGTGGGAAACAGGATGCTAGATTAAATGGACCATTAATGTGATCAGTCAGGGCTCTTTTGATGCTTTGTTATGGGACAAAAGAAGCCCTGCTTAGCTTATGAGATCCGGTGAGATTGAGCTATACCATACTGCATTGCCAAGCCAAGTCCAGTTAGATGGACATTTAAAAGGAATCAAATGATGATTACTACAATATCTGGTTGTGCTCTCTCTCTCTCTCCTTAAAAGGGATGACACTTGGTGATGGGTCAGAAAACTGAAGATTCCACCTGACTTGTTTTTGACTCTGGGCCACGTCCTTCCCACGATTTTGGATTAAAAAAAAAAAACACTTCTTGCAACAAAAGACCTAAAATGCCAGCATTTGACAGCCATTATTTTTGCCAGTCTTCCACAAAGCAATCCAGATCAGCAGTTAATGGAAGATTAGGCTGTGGTCCAGGAGGAAGGCTTTTTTTTTATTTATAAGTCTTCAGACCATGTCATGCTGTGATGCGATTTAATGAGATGTGACACGGCAAGGAAGTAATGTTAGAACACTGGACCAGTCGAAGGCTTGCTTTGCTTATGTTGAGCTGCAGAAAAGAAAAAAATAAAGAATAAAGCAGGAGCTGTTATATTGTAAAAGGAGTTCACAGGCTAAATACCAAATGCCACTATGCATTGGCATGGGGAATGAGGAGGCAAAAGGTAGGACCAAAGCCATGGATATTTTTCTCTCTGCATCAATATAATATACCAGGCATCAGAGATGCAGCTATGCTATTTATCAGTGTTACTGATCGGCTGTTTTTTTTAATGTGTGAAGGCATGCTCATTGGCTGGGGCTGTGGCTCATTGGTAAAGCATCTGCTTTGCATGCCGAAGGTCCCAGGTTCTAGTATCCCCAATTCAAAGGATCAAGGAGCAGAAGAGGTGAAAGACTTCTGTCTAAAGTTCCAGAGAATCAGAGAAGACAATACTGATCTCGATAGATCAAACGTTTGTGTAAGTTAGCTCCATGTGTACATTGAAGCACAATCTGAGAACCAGACCAGATGCAAAAGTTTTGTGAATAGGATCTTGCATGGCTTTTGCCATGGATTGTGAGTGGGTCGCTGAATGAAAGGGTCAGGTAGATAGCCATGTCGGTCTGCAGTAGAACAGCAGGATTTGAGTCCAGTGGCACCTTCAGAGACCAGATCTGAGACTAAGATCTAGGAGAACCAGGGCCGTTTCCACACCACTCCTCTTCATCCGGAACGCTGTGGAACGTTGCATAAAAACCCATGGAAGATAGCGTCTTCTCACTTGAGTTTTGCGCAAGCGCGCAAAACTCGCGCAAGAAGATGCTACCTTCCACGTTTTTTTGCGATGTTCTGCAGCATTCCGGATGAAGGTGAGTGGTGTGGAAACGGCCCTGGTTCAAATTCCACTTCCTTCACAGATGTTTGCTAAGGCGACCTTTGCCCACTCACACATTCTCAGCCTAACCTACCTTACGTGGTTGTTGTGAGGATAAAATGGAGGACAGGAGAGCAAAGTAAGCTACTTTGGAGAAGTCTCCACTGGGGAGAAAGGCAAGGCATGCCCTTTGTTATAAATTTAATTTTGGCTACAGTTCACAAAAAACGGGACTATCAATTTTGCTATTGCTTTATCAGGTATTGCTGCAGCTCTTTTGGCTGGAGGCAGAACTGCTCATTCAGTATTGAAACGAGGATTAAATATTTCGAGTGCAGGGAGCTAAGGGGTTAGCGAGTGGAGCAAGCTGGCACATCTCTGATTCCAAATAAGTGTTTAGAATTGTGTCTGGGTTTAAAAAACAAACAAACAAAACACATCCAACCAAGCACCTTAATACAGTTGCATCTTGACAGGTTTATGAAAATCGTATTAAGTGTGAAGTGTGGCTGTACTTGCACTTTGCAAATGCCTTTTCCTACTTTAGAGGCAAAATGCTCAAAAGACAAAGAATGGGCATACATTTGAAAGAACGTTTTTGAAGGGGAAAAAAACCCAGCATGTCAGTTCTCAGGCCCATTCTAAAATCATTGTTGTATATAAATTCAGAATTACTTTTGAAATTGAGATTGTAAGGTATACATTTTGGTCTTCGTATGTGGTCTGGTCTACTCCCACATCCAAAGAAAGACCAAAACTCCTACTAAAGTGTACCACGGTGGACTGAAAATGGGGAAGTAATGTGATCTTGTCTGGCTGGGCCAGCAGTCCCATACAGGTGGTGGAGGAAAGTGCCATCAAGTCATAGCTGACTTACGCTGACCTCTGCTGGGGTTTTCAAGGCAAGAGACGAACAGGCAGTTTGCCATTGAGACCCTGGCTTTCCTTAGAGATCTCCCAATCACTGGGTGTGTGTGTGGGGGAGGTAGTTGTGAATTTCCTGCATTGTGCAGGGGGTTGGACTAGATGACCCTGCAGACCTCTTCTAACCCTGTGATTCTATGATTTATTTGAACTACCGTTAGCTTGTGAAAGTTGGATTCTGCTCTCAGACAATCATTCCAATCCTGGGTTGCCTTGACAAATGTTGATTTCATTTCTTTCTCACTGTAGCCTGGGAGGGCTTCCGCAATTAGTAATGCAGGAATAAATCAGGATTAAGTGAAGATCCAAGGTTCAATCCCTAGCATCTTCAGATAAAAGGATCAGGTGGCAGGTGGTGTGAAAAACCTCTGCCCGAGACCCTGGAGAGCTGCTGCTACTCAAAGTAGACATGACTGACCTTGATAGACCAGTGAGCTGACTTAACATATGGCAGCTTTGTGTGTGTTCAGAATGGGAGAGGAAGGGCTGCTCGGACCAAGAAAATCATGATTCTGAATATATCTCCCAGTGATGCCGATTTACCGGTACCGAGTTTTTGGTTCCAGATAAAAATCAGCCTGATAATTTACCAGTTATATGAAGAAGAAGGGCTTTTTTTCAGCTGGAACGCGGTGGAACGGAGTTCCGGAACCTCTTGAAAATGGTCACATGGTTGGTGGCTCCACCCCTGATCTCCAGACAGAGGGGAGTTTAGATTGCCCTCCGTGCCACTGGTGCAGAGGGCACTCTAAACTCCCCTCTGTCTGGAGATTAGGGGTGGAGCCACCAACCATGTGACCATTTTCTTCAAAGGCAACCCACTGAGTTCCACCACCTCTTTTCCCAGAAAAAAAGCCTGTGAAGAAGCATAGTGAACTGGTTAGTGTCCAACCAGGACTGTTTTAATCTTTCTAGTGTCTCTACTGCATGCTTGAAAGCGTTTGAGAACCCTGTGGTTACAAATGTTTTAAATGGGTCATTTCGTAGAAAAAGAGCTGGAGGAACTCATTAGCATAACTTATTAGCATATGCCACGCCCCTTGACATCACCAGAAGTGTGTCATTAGCATAACTGATTTGCATATGCCACACCTCTTGCCATCACCTATCTTGGCTGTTTTGGACCCAATCCTGGCCATTCAGGGCCAAAATTGGGCCCAAAATGGCAAAAAGGGGCTGAAAATGGCCAAAAAGGGGCCCAAAATGGTCAAGATTGGGCCTCTGCTGAGTGGGAGAGTGATCCACCACCCATCAGAGGACCGATCTGGGCCATTTTGGCCCCAATCCAGGCCGAAACAGGTCCAAAATGGCTGAGAGTCAGGTGGGCGGGGCACCTGTCATGTGACCTCTTTGGAGACCTACCGGAACTGCATTCCTGCACATTCCCCTTCAAAATGAGCCCTGGTTTTAAATCAAATCAAACAAATGAATGAACCCCTGCTACAAAATCAGTGCCTTTGCCAATTTGAAAAGCAAGATTCCGGTCCAATAGCATGTTAAAGTCCAACTAGGTTTCCAGGGTGTGAGCTTTTGAGAGTCAAGGGAGTTTTGACTGTTGAAAGCTCATACCCTAAAAGTCTAATTGGTATTTAAGGTGCTACTGGACCCGAATCTTGCTTTTCTATTACAGACCAGCACGGCTACCCACCTGAAATGTTTCCAGTTAACTGATTTCCGTGATAACAATATCTATTTGCACAGGAGGAGGAGATTTCTTTGCCATTACAGCCCCTCACCACTCCTCCCATGGTTACTGAGGATTTCCTGACTGCTAGGAGCTAGGGTTGCCAACTTCAGGTTAGGAAATTCCTGGAGATTTGGGGGGTGGAGCTTGGGGAGGGTGGAGTCTAGAGACACAGTGGACATCAGGGGGTATAATGGCATAAAGTCCACCTTCCAAAATGGCCATATTCTCCAGGGGAACTGACCTATGTCACCGGGAGATCTGTTGTAATTCTGGGACATCTTCAGCCACCCCTGGAGATTGGCAACCCTATTAGGAGCAGAATTGTGGAGGTTCTCAATAGACTGCAATGTGTGTATGTCTGTGTAGGGTCCTATTCCAAATTCTCTGCTCCAACCCAGTGAGAGCCAAGCTACAAGTGTCACCTTACACAGGTTGGACACTTGTCAGCTTCCCTCAAGTTTTGATGGGAAATGTAGGCATCCTGGTCTTGCAGCTGTAATGGAGATCCAAGCTATAAAACCAGGACGCCTTCATTTCCCATCAAAACTTGAGGTAAGCTGACAAGTGTCCAACCAGTGTCAGGAGTCACGTGTAGCTTGGCTCTGAGTTTGTGGGGAGATTAGGAGAAGCGGGTGCACAAATATTTAACAGGTGTAGAAAACCCTTGAAAGTTCAGGGGAAATCAAAGTTATCCTTCATAGGGTAAACTGGGCCCATTTGGAATTATTGAGCGACTTGATGTAATTCTGCCTCTCTCGTTCAGAGCTAAAGGGAGGAGGGCTGATTTTCGTAAGCACTGAGAACTAGATTAAGTACCTTCAAGTAGACAGCAAATCTA
Source organism: Eublepharis macularius (assembly GCF_028583425.1). Classification (NCBI taxonomy): domain Eukaryota; kingdom Metazoa; phylum Chordata; class Lepidosauria; order Squamata; family Eublepharidae; genus Eublepharis; species Eublepharis macularius. Next base: position 174,012,227 of record NC_072792.1, read on the forward strand.
ATATTGCAATTTTAATTTGCATCGCAGAGGGAATAGGGGCTGGTTTTGTGCCTGTGTGTGTGTGTGTGTGTGTGTGTGTGCCGTGAAGATTTAGTAGCAATTCACATGGCATTTTAATGGCATGAATTTCAAGCACCAGTAACTTGTCTATTTCTTACAGGGTTTAAATATTCAGAGACACTATCATTGGTGAAGATCAAATAAACATGCAGTTCAAAATTAAGTGGTTTGTCTGTCGGAAGCCTGCTTGCCTCAGATGTGCAAATATTTTTTTTAATAGGGCACCTCCCACCCTCTTCTTCAGCTCCAGAGACAGCATTGCTTCTGCAGCTGTGTCAAAGCAAAATTTGGAGGTTCGGTGTTAGAAAAATTGGAATGGTACAGAAGGCTGGGTTCCATTTTGTCGTTCTTATTTATCGGATATGGTGTCATCAATGTATGTAGCACTTACAGAATGATCTGTTCAACAGCACATGTTAAGCAATCTTTCCTGAACTTTTTTTCCTGATCATAGAATCATAGAATCATAGAGTTGGAAGGGGCTATACAGACCATCTAGTCCAACCCCCTGCCCAGTGCAGGATCAGCCTAAAGCATCTCTGACAAATATTCATCCAGCCGCTTCTTGAAAACTGTCAGTGAAGGGGAGCTCACCACCTCCCTAGGCAGCTGATTCCACTTTTGACTACTCTGACTGTGAAAAAGTTTTTCCTAATATCCAGCCGGTACCTATGTGCATGTAATTTAAGCCCATTGCTTCGGGTCCTACCCTCTGCTGCCAACTGGAACAGCTCCCTGCCCTCCTCCAAATGACAGCCTTTCAAATATTTAAAGAGAGCAATCATGTCCCCCCTCAATTTCCTCTTCTCCAAACTAAACATTCCCAAGGCCCTCAGCCTTTCCTCGTAGAGCTCAGTCTCCAGACCCCTGATCATCCTCGTCGCTCTCCTCTGCACCCTCTCGATTTTGTCTACATCCTTTTTGAAGTGAGGCCTCCAGAACTGCACACAAGTTGCAAAGGGGGTTTGTAAAGGAAATAGGATTGCATGCCCAAGGATTTTGCCTGCTGCCGTTGTATACGGCTTGGTTCCCTTGCCAAAATTATTTGGACTGCTTTACTAACATGGCCCTGGATGTAGATAGCTCCTGGGGGGCACTACTGTTTTGTTGTTGTTTTATTAATAAACATAACCTGTTGTTTATTCATATGTGCTCTACATAGTACGTGCAATGTTGAACATATAACTCGGCCTTATCTTTTGCTAACACCTGACCAAATAGTTCTGGCCTTTATGAGCTTTTGCCTCTAGTTGAATTTGTTATTCTTCAAGGTGCTCAGAGACTGCCTTTGCTATCTCAAGCCTCAGAATACTAGCAATGTACATAGATTATTGTTTACAAAGTAAAATATGTGTGCAGGGGCAGGTCTCTGCCCTGTGAAGCATGCAATCTATATTGGGACAGGGTGGGAGAGAAAAGGAGAGGAGAAGAGAAGGGAAAGGGGGAAATAACAAGGGATGAAAATGAGCAAGTGCATATACACATATGTGGGCTTCATTTCACTTGGGGGTGAGGGGCAACCATATAATGGCAGGTTTCCATGAGATCTTAGGGTTGCCAGCCCCCCACCCTCTGCCACCACTCACTTGGCCTGGGTTGTATGTGCGTGGAAAATGTGGGGAGGCTGACCGGAGCACATAGTAAAGTGGCATGCATGGGCTCCAATGACTTCACTTCTGGTTCAAACTCTTTAGGAATCACCCCCCCCCCCCAATGGCAAAAACACATGCAAAAAGAACTGGTACCTTTTGCCCACTTGCCACCCTACCCACCCCCTGGTTTGAAGGTAGGGGGACCTGGCAACCCTGGGTCTCATGGTGCATGGAGCTAGTGCCTGGGACAGAAGACAGGTTGTCCTCTAGTCTAAGCATAGGGATATTTCCTCTGAAAGAGTACAGTTATAGGCATTGGGTTCAAATCCCTTGAGGTACCTCATGGCCCCACTTTAAGGGCTGTTGCAGACGCTCTGCCCATCCTTTAGGTTTGATGCACTATTGCAAAGCAAGGCTGTTTTTCAAGCCCAGTGAGACAGAGCTGCCCATCCTTTTTATTGGGAGGCTGCCTGGTTAGTACCCAAATCAGCAGGGCTGGCGCCTCCATTGAGGCATGTCCGGCAACCACCTCCAGCACTGAGGCTTCGGAAGGGGCGCCAGGGACAAGGGCGCATGCTACAAAGCTGGTGGCAACAGCGCATGGGTGGTTGAGCAGGAGGGATGGGAAGCCACCCACGCACCGCCCCGGCTGCCTGCCATGCCTGGCCTGCAGCTACTGCAGCCTTCCAGCCTTCCCGTGCTGCTGCCACCACCAGCACACACCCCTGACCGGGAGCAGCAACCACAGGCCAGGCGCGGCAGGCATCCGGGGTGGCATGCAGAGCAACAGAGCAGGAGGGCTGGGAGGATGCATGCGCGCCTCCCCAGCCACCCGCCATGCCTGACTGGGAGCGCATGCCAGCGGCGGCAGCGTAGAGAAGTCTGAGTGGGCAGCCCTCCTGCCCAGCCACCCCAGTGCGCATGCACACAAGGGGGCAGGAGCAGACCTGCAGCCGCCCCCGACCTCAGGTGCCAGAAACCCTGGCGCTGGCCCTGCAAATCAGGCCCTTGGAATTCTGTTTCTCATTGCTGGTTTCTGGGAAAAGGCTAGATGGGTTGGGAGAACCTTGACCCAGCTCGTGGCAAAATGTCTTGTGTAATTTAGGCCTTGATGGTGAAGAGTGCCCTCAAGCCATAGCTGACTTATGGCGACCCCTGGTGGGGTGTTCATGGCAGGAGACTAACAGATAGTTTGCCATTGCCTGCCTCTGCAACCCTGGTCTTCATGGATGGTCTCCCATCCAAACCAAGACTGATCCTGCTTAGCTTCTGAGATCTGAGGAGATCAGGCTTACCTGGGCTATCCACATCAAGGCAATTTTGGTCTTAGGAGGCATGTTTTACTGGGAGCGGAGGGAGAAGTGACTCAGAAAGGATTCCACTCCCCTCATCCATGTACGTCATTTGCTCTTAAAAAATCAGATTGTCACTGGTATAGCCCTGGATTTAAGTAAACAGACCTTCCCTGGTCTTATCTACCGCTCCTAAGTGATTTGCATGGAGTGCTGTGGTCAGGTCCAGACCAATCCAATTAGTCGTGCTTAAACTTGCCGCGAATGAGTCTGCCACAGTGAGGCAGCGTCATGAACACAATGTCTAGAAAGAGATTAAGAAGAGAGCAAAGCAACCGTGTGAGTGCAGCCACAGGCCGTGGCTTTTCTTATTACTGGAGAATCATATCGTTCCAAAATAAGCACTTTCTTTTTAAATGAAAAAGATTAAAAGATAAAACTGGTCATGAAGGCAGAGAGCCTGCAAAGGGTGGAGCTATCCAGATTGCAGAGTGTTGCCTACTGGACTTCCTGCCAGGCCAAAATTGCAGGCAATGTGGTGGGCCCCTCTGCTTGCTTCTCTCTTCACTATGGTAAATAAGACTGGCCAGATGCCAGCTGCTTGGACCAATGTGATAATTGTTCCCATTTATAAAAAGCATTGTCATCTTGACCCCTCTAACTTCAGACCAATCAGCCTTCTATCCAGGGCTTTTTTGGGGGGAAAAGAGGTGGTGGAACAGAGTGGGTTGCCCTCGGAGAAAATGATCACATGGCTGGTGGCCCTGCCCCCTGATCTCCACACAGAGGGGAGCTTGGCGGCGCAGAGGGAAATCTAAGCTCCCCTCTGTCTGGAGATCAGGGGGCTGGGCCACCAGCCATGTGACCATTTTCAAGAGGTTCCGGAACTCCATTCCACCGCATTCCTGCTGAAAAAAAGCCCTGCTTCTATCTGTTATTAGGAAACTATACACTAAATTTTTGCAAATTAAGCTCGGCACTTGGATGTCATCTAGCAAAATATTAGGTCCAGAACAGGTAGGTACATGAACTCCTGGTTGTGAGGGAATGAGTTTGTACCTGGAGGCTGAGTGAAAAGGCATAAAGCAATATGGACAAGATGTTCGGGAATGTGCCGGGGGAGCCCCAACCATGCTGGAGGTGATGACAAATCCTCTGCTATCAGGGAGAACGAAGATGTCGTGTGTGAGGCGTGTGTGACAGTTTAAGGAGGGGGGAAATGGTCCCTTAGAACTGATGGTGAACCAATATCCTCCTGCACGGGCCCGGTGATCATAGTGCTAGACTTCATTTCTGTGAATGAAAGGTTGCCCCCCATATCCAATGGCTATTTGACACCATAACTAAACGGAACCTCCTTGTTTATAGGCAATAACTAGTGTTCGGAGGTCCTTGTGGGGTTGCCAGCTCCAGGTTGTAAAATCCTTGGAAATTTTGGGAGTGGAGCCTGGAGATGGCAGGATTTGGGTGTAGGGAGGTACCTCAGCAGGGCATAATTCCATAGAGTTCACCCTCCAGAGCCACCATTTTCTCCATGGGAACTGATCTCTATGGCCTGGAGATCAACTGTAATTCTGGGATATCTCCAGCCACCACCTGGAAGCTGGCAACCCTTGGCCCTCCCCAGATTCCATCCTCAAATCTCCAGAAATTTCCTAACTCTGAGTTGGTGCCCCTAAGCCTGACTCAGAAGGATTACTTCTTCTGATGTGATTTTCTGGAGAATGCAAAGCTTAATAGAAGAGTTCTAGCCTTCTGACAAAGATGGAGGGGAGGGCGAGATGAATGGGGTACAGAAATTGCCTGAGGCTTATTTGAGAATGAGTTTGTTTTTTTCCGTTTGGCAGAGGGCTGCTGGCTTCGTATCCATCCTTCAGTTAGGAAAAAATACATTAGCATAGATAACCGCTTTTGTGATCTGCTTTGTTGATCAGAATGAGCCAACGCTTGCGCGATACACATCGGAAATTTGCAGCCAAGTTCCAAATTGCCATGCTGTGTGCCGGGGTAAAGCACTCCCCCCCATCTTTGTTTCAGATTGCATATCATTATTCCTTAGGAAAGTTGGTCTAGCTTGGGAGGCTTCTAACTCAAGTTTCACCTCTCCTGCAAACCCATTAGGTAGCTTTAGGCAAGCTTCCCTCTCAGCTTCAGCCCCTCCATATCTGCAATATGGGGTGAGAGCCAGGGGGCGGCAGCGGTTTGAGTATAAAGGTAGGATCTGGAAAACCCTAGTTCAAATCCCCACCCTACTGTAAATTTCACTGGGGGACCTTGGACCATTAACTCGCTTTTGGTCTTGTTGGAATAAAGGTGATTTGGCATGCCTGGGGGGTGGGACCTGTGGAGGGTGAGGTATGGGTGAGGGGAAGGACCTTGGCAGGATCCACCCTCCAATGTAGTAATTTCCTCCAGGGGACCTGACCTATGTATCCTGGAGGTAATTTGTAACTCCAGGAGATTTCCAGGCCCCACCTGGAGGTTGGCAACTCCAGTCCCAGAGTGTGTTATGGAAAAGTGCTTCTGAGAGCAGAACCACAAGTGACAAAAGGCACAGACTGGACACTAGTCAGCTTCCCTCAAGTTTTGATGGGAAATGTAGGCATCCTGGTCTTGCAGCTTGGCTGTCCGGCTGCTGTCCAATGGACTTTTCAACTGTCACTTGTCCAACATTCCGCCAAGCTGCCTACATTTCCCATCAAAACTTGAGGGAAGCTGACAAGTGTCCAACCTGTGTCATTCGTCACTTGTGGTTCTGCTCTGAGATCATCCAGAACACTTTCCCTCATGTTTGCAGCCTCCAGTCTCAGAACACAAGTGATAATCATTTATTGCTGAGTCTCAAGGCTTTTCCTGCAGTGCGGCTTCTTAACTGCATTGTTTCCTCACTTCCTATACCCACACTAACCTTTGCTGGTCTGTAAACTGGGACCTTTAACTGCCCAACCTTGCTGAGCCAGTGGACATTTTGGGAATTGTGAGACCAGGTGGTGGGTGCCACCACAAAATGGCTGCTGTGGGGGCATGGCCAATCACAGAATGTTTGTGCATCTTTTGGGTTGTCAAAATAGCTCCTAAACTCCCCTATACTTTGTTTTTTTGTGTGTTGTCACTGATAAATTGAGGAATGGGGGACCAAATTAGATTCTTTCTTTCTTTCTTTCTTTCTTTCTTTCTTTCTTTCTTTCTTTCTTTCTTTCTTTCTTTCTTTCTTTCTTTCTTTCTTTCTTTCTTTCTTTCTTTCTTTCTTTCTTTCTTTCTTTCTCTTAGAAAGTAAGATTTTCCTGCACTCTTTAAGGGTTCCTCTGGGTTTGGAGGAAGTGCTAACTTGTGGCTGGGTCTGGCCCCTTACTCTTCAATACACTGATGGCAAAGGCAAAGTTCCCTTTTGCTTCCCCAAAGAGAGGCGTGACTGCCCTCCTGTGTTGATAATGTTGCAATAGGCTCCACGTAGGAAGCACTGATTCCCCATTTTGCATTCGTTGCTGTTGCAAATGCACAGGCAGTCATACTGGCAATAGAGCATCAAGATGGGGGGGGGGGACAGTTTTGGTGTGGTTTGAGAAAGAACATACTGAAAGAGGGCTGGTAACATACTGGAAAGTAGACAGAGGACAATGCTCGGATTGTGAATGCTCCACTTTGGAAGCAAAGATGGATAAAAATGCTTATGAGGAAACAACCATTGTTAACCAAGAAACAAATGTAACCTTGACAAATCCTCTTATGTATGCTACTTTGGGGAAAGGCCGTCGTTCAGTGGGAAGGCATCTGCTTTGCTTGCAGAGGTCCCAGATTCAACCCTCTCTCTGTCCCCAGTCAAATAGATCAGGTATCAGATGATGGGAAACATCTTAGCCCGAGAGCCAAGCTACAAGTGATGCCTTACACAGGTTGGACACTTGTTAGCTTCCCTCAAGTTTTGATGGGAAATGTAGGCGTCCTGGTTTTACAGCTTGGCTCTCTATTACAGCTGTAAGACCAGGATGCCTACATTCCCCATCAAAACCTGAGGGAAGCTGACAAGTGTCCAACCTGTGTCAGGCGTCACTTGTAGCTTGGTTCTGAGGGCCAAGCTACGCATGATGAATGACACTTGAACGGCAAGTGGATTGAGTGGAGGGCAAGTGAACAGGGAGAAATACACTTGCCGTTCAAGTGTCATTCGTCACTTGTAGCTTGGCCCTGAGTCTCTGGGAAGCTGCTGCCAGTCAGAATAGATAGTACTGACCTCAGCAGAATGAAGGTCTGGCTTGGTTTAAGACCGTTTTGTGTATTCGGGTGTATATTTTGTTTTGTTTCACAGTTTAATTTTGAATGAATCCAAGAACATGAACGTGGATCTCTTCGCCGCCCTCAAATTGGCACTCTTGGTTGCATTCTGCATCACTTAGAATTTCCCCTTAACTCGAACCATTGTCTTGAAATTCTGAAGTGGCCCGATTGCCATCTTAAACAAGTTTAGCATCTGTGCCCTTTATCTTGGTCTTTTCTAAACGAAGAACCTTTTTATCATCTTGCAGGCATATTGATCTTCAGTCGTGCAGTAAACATGCCCAATTTGTTCTTCCTGAACTAACACAATGTGCTAGCGCATGCTGGCCTGTCTCTCGTGTTACGTATTTGTTGATTGGTCTCTGCTCTCAGCCAGCGCTCAATAGCTTCTTGTGGAGAAGGGCTAAAGTTTAACACCCTTCTCTTAAATTTATTTGGATGTATGATACTCTGAGACCAAACTGATATAAGGGAACTCAGACTGATGGCTTATGCCCCCATCTGCTACCAAAGAACAACAGATCTAATTACACAATTATCATTTTAAGCTACTCAGTGTTGATTTGCTATTGTTTTTATACCCTGTCTTGTTTTTAATAGGTTGTTTGGTTTTGTGGTGTTGTTTTAGTTGTGAGCCCTCTCAAGAAAGCCTTTGGAGAGGCAGCACAGACATTTTTGAATTAAGTAAAGAAATTGTAATGTACAATGAAGATAGAGTTGCCGTTTGCCCAGGGACAGCAAACAAACTCTGGCCTTCAGGCTCCAAGACCCACCGGGGTTTTTTGCTCCAGCATGAGGAAAAATGGAGGGCAGGTGTTACCTCTGTTGTATAGGTTCTATGAAGCTAATTTAGGAAGCAAACTTTCACACAAATAGGACTAACAAAATTTGTGGTAGGGTATGAGCTTTCGTGAGTCATAGCTCACTTCTTCAGATATCTGAAGTCTTATACAGACGTTATTGGACTCTTACTCTTTTCTACTGCTACAGACAGACTAACATGGCTACCCACCTTGGGCCCTTTCCATACATCTTTAAAGGGATGGCCCACTCACTGAACACTGTCGACTTTCTCCCTTGACTCCAGACATCTTTGTTTTCAAAATAGTTGCAGGCTCTTTAGCTTCTGTTTTTTTGGGGGAGCCTTTTTTGGACTGTGGGAAAGTGCCTGCAACCGTTTTGAAAATGGAGACATCTGGAGTCAAAGGGAAAAGGCAACAGTGTTCGGTGAGTGGGCCGTCCCTTTAAGGATGTGTGGAAAGGCCCTTGATCTTTCACACAAATGTAAATTAAGGGTTTTTTTTCTTTAACCAAACTCATAAGTGCAACAGAAACAGAAACTTTCAGCCAACAGTGTCTTTGAAACCACTCAAGGCAAGGAAGTTCAATGTGTCGGATCCTACCGAGTGATAGAGTCCTTTTGCCACATTTCTTCCAGTTATGAAGCAACTGGAACCCAGCCTTCTGTCCTCTTTTTCGGAATTACAGCCCTGTAAGAATAATATGATTCCAATAATAATACCAATTAATTATAACACACATGCAACACTTCTATCGTTCACATACAATGTGTTTCTGATTACCTTATTCAAGGGGGTAAAAGCATGTAAAATGTTATCAAGCTTCCCAGCAGCCAGCCTTTTCCTCAGCTACTTGGCTGTAGATACTAACTATGCCCTACTGGGCTAAACCAATTAGCTCATGGGGGTTACACAGGCAGTGATGTCTTGACGCTCTAGAAACTCCCCAAATCTCTATGGTTTTCACCACAGAGATCAGGAAATTAGAGTTGCCAGCTCTGGGTTGGGAAATCCCTGGAGATTTTGGGGTGTAGCCTGGGGAGGGCAGGTTTTGTGGCGTGGAGGGACCTCAACAGGGTATAATGCCATAGAGTCCACCCTGCAAAGCAGCCATTTTCTCCAGGGTTACTGATCTCTGCTGCCTGGAAATCAGTTGTAATTCCAGGGGATTTCTAGGCCCTACCTGGAGGATGTCAGCACTAGAATTCATGGGGCAATGTAATGCTGTCCTGCTCCCTACATCTTCACTTCTGCTGGAATGAAGACCATGCCTGGCAACCCTAATTACAAAGATTATGCATTCTCTGTTGTTTACGCCCCAAATGCGGTAACTCTGGTCTAATGCCATACTTCCCAAACTCTTGGACATGGCAGCGAATGATCTTCACCAGCATTTGTTTCAACAAGCAAGTAGAAATTGTACGCAGGGGTCGTTTAGTAGAAAAAGAGCTGGAGGAACTCTTCAGCATAACTCATTAACATAACTCATTAGCATATGCCATGCCCCTTGGCATCACCAGAAGTGTGTCATTAGCATAACTGATTTGCATATGCCACACCCCTGACATCACCTATCCTGACTGTTTTGGACCCAATCCTCACCATTCAGGGCCGAAATTGGGCCCAAAATGGCAAAAAGGAGCAGAAAATGGCCAAAAAGGGGCCCCAAATGGTCAGGATTGGACTGCTGCTGAGTGAGAGAGTGATCCACCACCCATCAGAGGCCCGATCCGTGTTGTTTCGGCACCAATGCAGGCTGAAACAGGCCCCAAATGGCCGAGAGTCAGGTGGTCGAGGCCACCTGACATGACCTCTTTGAGGAACTGCCAGAACTGCATTCCTGAGTGTTCCCCCTCAAAATGAGCCTTGATTGTACAGGACCTAATTTAAAACCACAATTAAAAGATTTTTAAAAAAACACCTTTTCCTTTAAATAAAACATCCAAACAAACTGAAACCTGATAATGACTCTTAATTTTTCCCTCTTCCATTAAATCGTTATTAATATCATCATTGATAATGGAAGTTCCACCCCTGCTTGCGGGAGCTAGGGGGTGATAAGAATATGAACATCAAGCGAGCTTGTTTTGCAAGGGCGGCAGGAGTTCTCGTCAGTGTGACATTGGGAACCCCTGCTGTTCTTCACGGTGCAGTGGTGCCTGGCTCTTTCACTTTATCATTGTAGCTTTAATGATCCTGCTGGGCTGAAGGGCTTTAATTTAGTATTTTGGCTGCGCCGTGCACACAGAAAATCAAATCCATAGACAATGTCAATACATAATCATATTTTAGGACCCCGCAGAGATATGTACTAAGTACATAAACCAATCATCCCTTTGTTGCATTTGGGGTTTTAACAAACCGCAAGAAACTCTTTAGTGAGCAGCTGCAAACTGCTTGGCTCGATCCATTAAACTGAGAGGCACCAGGAACTTTATTTCCTAGGCTCCATGGGAGCAACCTGAGCATGCTTAGAAGAAACAACCGGCACGTAGGCCTTAAAGATGAAGTCTGGATGCTTTTGCAAGCCCTCCTGAGTAGAGATGGGCACGAACCGGAAAAAACCCGAACCATACGGTTCATGGTTCATCAAATTTCACGAACCACGAACAACGAACTTTCATGAACCTGCCCCTGGTTCACGAACTGGTTCATTTGGTTCATGAAAACGTCACATCTGGGACAGAAAATCATCACTTCCGGGCCAGCAGAAGGTCACTTCCGAGTCAGCAGAAGGTCTGCAGGAAGTCCATCCCCTGTTGCCTAAGAAACTGTTTGATCGGCACCAGGCTGTCTGCAGCAACAACCCAAAAAACGAGCCAAATGAACCAGCCTAAAGTTCATGGCGGTTCGTCAGAAATGGGATCTGATGAACCACTGGTTCGCGAACAACAAACCGACCTGGTTCGTGCTTAATTTTGGTTCGTAGTTCGGTTCGTGCCCATCTCTACTTCTGACTGGCCCTATGGTCCTCTTTTTTCTTTTTGGAAAGGGGGTGGAACTGGTAGAAGGAGTGAGCAGGTTGAGCTCCCTCAAACGTGGTCGTTCAAGCTTGCTCAGATTGTATGTGTATGTGTGTGTCTGTGAAATCTTGGGTGAAACAGGGCTGCCAGAATAAGAATTGGTCCCCAGAATAGGAATTGGTCTCCAGACTACAGAGATCTCTTCCGCTAGAGAGAATGGCTGCTTTGAAGAATGGACTGTATGGTATTATACCCCACTGAGGCCCTTCTACTCGCCAAACTCCACAGTCTCCAGGTTCCACCCCCAAATCTCCATGGAGCTGGCAACCCTGAATCATCTAGTCATGAGGTGAGCTTGGGAGGGTTTGGCTGTCACTAATGCGGGCATGGGGTGGAGAGCAGGCTGGGGAATTGTGGGGAAGATGAATTTTTTACTTAAAGCCTGAGTGTGGCGGGGTGTGTGTGCAAATAGGGTTGCTGTTCCCCTAGTGGGGGCGGGGGTATACCCTGCTCCCACCCTCCACCCTTTACAGGTCTGGGTGGGAGGCAACAGACCTGGCACTCACCTTTGTTGCTGTTGTCACGCAAGTGTTCCCAGGCTGCATGATGATGTCACTTCTTGGAAGTGACATCATCGTGCAGGGCCTCGTGTTGCTCCTAGGAGTGCTCCCATGCTCCTCAGTGGGCCAATCCTGGCCTGTTTGGAGCCTAAATTGGCCTGCTGAGAAGTGCAGGAGCTCTCCAGGGACCTCCCAGCATGATGGGTCCCAGAGTGCTCCTGTCCGCTGCAGGCCACTTTGGGCTCCAAAGAGGCCCGATTCAGCCCATTTGGGGCCTAAATCGGCCCACTGCGGAGCACAGGAGTGCATCGCATCGCCTGGGTGCTGGCCCAGAAGGTGCATTCCCCTGTCTTCTCCCCCACTGGCCAGGTAAGTGGGGGCAGGGAATAGAGGGTAGCAGTGGGAGACTGGCAACCCTAGCTCCTTATTACCACTCACCTGGCTGGCGAGGGTGGGGGAGCAGGGAAAGTGGTTTCCAAGGCGCACTCCTGGGGCAGCATGACGACATCCCTTCCTGGAAGTAGAAAAGAAAGGTGAATACCAGTTCTCCCCGGTCCCTCTGGGAGGGTAAGGGGACCTGGCAACCCTAGGTGCAAGCTGAACAGCAAGAGCCTCCCCAGAAAGGGGGGATGTCTGAGGCCTGATTTCATAACCTCTCCAGCCTGACCCAGGATGTTTGGGGTACCTTTTGCTTTTTTCTTTATACTGTGTTTTGTTTAAATATGTTTTAATTGCATGAGTATATTTGTAAGCTGCGTTAGGTCCCCGTTGGGAGAAAAAGCAGGATAAAATTATGCTAAATAATTTACAATAAGGACCCCCAAATCAATGAATTGTTGGAGATCCACGAGCTGATCTTGGGTTGCCTTTACTTTTTATTAAAATGTATGGTGGGATTGGGAGATTGGCAACTGTGGCATGAGGGAGACCACCGTTCTTCCCCATTGCCATTTCCCTGTAAGAATGTACAATTCGTGATGTTATTAGTCCCATTAGGGGAAAATATATGGGTGTCTTTAATTTTTTTTTACTGTTTGGACTGTTAGGAGTTCAGAAGGGATGATTTTTGCTTGGGCAAAGACTGGAAGGGGTTAACTTTCCCAGCATCTAATCCAAATCACTTCCCCTGCTTTTAGAAAGAAGTGGAGATGCTTGGTGACCCAACTATGAATCTCCAGCATCTTGTCTAGTGGTACTCTAAGACTCACTATAAAATATTAAGAGGAAGCTAAAGGTCAACAAAATCTAGCAACTCATACATGGAAAAGAATAGATTTACTATCAGTCTGGATAAAATAACTGGGTTTTGATTACACAGGTCAACACTTTCAAACTTTTGGCGCTCAGGGAATGTTTCAACACTGGCTTGTCTGCTATGGAATTCCTGTCCATTGGCCTTTGCCATTGTCCAACCAAAGGACACCTTGGAAAACACCTGACTTTGGGTGCAAGATTGGTGCAGGTAGTTAAAGGCTGGTCATGAGTATCCATGATTATCATTCTTCTTATTAAGGAACTCTTGATAAGCCTCCCTCCCTATGTTCCTCCACAGCAGCTTCGCTCATCTGAACAGGGTCTCCTGTAGGTGCCAGGCAGCACACAGGTGAAGTCAGCAGCAGCCCATACAAGGGCTTTCTCTGTGGTGGCCCCTGTCCTGTGGAATGACCTGCCTGAGGAAGTCAGAAGAGCCCCCACTCTCCTGGCTTTACGTAAACGATGCAAAACCGAACTATTCAAAAAGGCTTTTTACTCAAATGAGAGGGCTGCATTGCAGGGATGGGGTCTCAGGTGCTTCACTAACAAGATGGGGATCATAGACTTCATCACCATTTTTGCCTCATATATTATCTGCTGCTTTAAATATGTACTCCTATGCACAACCAGCACTCCATGTTGTCTAATGTTAATCCTAGAATTGATTATGTTTTGCTTCAATTTTTTTCCTACTCTGTCTTGGATCCTTGCTAAGGCTATGTCTTTTAAACTTGTATCTATTTACCCTATGGCATTGTTTATGAAATGTACTTGATACTGATTGTATTAACCTGATACTGCGTAATCCGCCTTGAGTCTCAGTGAGAAAGGCGGACTATAAATGACGTAAATAAATAAATAAAGATAAGAACCACCCAGTTCCCTGGAATACACATTGTAAACTATTGAAGCGTGATCAGCTTCTTACAGTGCAATCCTAAGTAGAGTTACTCCAGTTTACCCCCATTGAAATAAATGGGCTTAGATTGGAATAACTCTGCTTAGGCTTGCACTAAAACTGAGTGGACCTGGGTTCGAGTTCCACTCTGTTGTGAAGCTTGCTGTGTGGTCTTGGGCCCGTTAACCTTTTTCTCGGCAGTCTACTTCTCAAGGCCATTGTGGGGACAGAAAAGTGGGGAGTAGGGTCATCGCTTTCATTAGGGGTAATAAAGCAGCCATACCAGGATGTGTTTTTTGGACTCCCATCACACCATCCAGCCATCCTGTCCTCCTGGGAGCTGGAGCAACATCTCCTTAACCTCCCCGCCCTCCCCCCCAGCTCTCTTCTCTCCTTTCGTGTGAGTTTGGAAGTCAGTTTGGCAGCCTAAGCAACCACATTAGCCAGACTCACTCACACAGGATGCTATAGGGCCAGCAGTAATATGAGCTATTGGTGGCTGTACCAATGTGCATCCTGAAACCCTCCTCTCAAGAGGCTTTGGTCAATGTTGGGAAACAGCTATCTTCAGCGTGGTGTTCATGGATGCTGTGATGACAACTGCAAATGTGTTTCTTGCTGTCTCTAAGCAGCTTTCCAGTTGGGAATAAAATCCAGAAGGTCTTGAATGGAACAGGGGGCAAACAACAACCCAGGGAGCTTTGGGGCTCTCTCTACCAGTTGATGAGCACCAAACTCTTCCCAAATTGGCATGTTACAACCATGTGCCCTTGGCTTGGCCACAGGCACCGTCTTTATGCCTCTGGGCTTGGCAACTTCTCCTTGGGAGCAAATCCTCCCTTTGAAAACTGAAACCCAAAAGTATTTCTTTCCCAAAATGAAAAGCTCGTTCTGGGCCCCGTGGCAGCCATTTTGAGATTGTCCCAGCCCCCGCCGAACCCATTTTGCGGTGACACACACTACCCTTTCTTAAGAGCCCATTGGCTCAACAAGGTTAGGGATTTCAGGTTCATACTGTGAGAATAATTTTGGACAAAACTGCTTTGGAAAATAGCAGTGCTGTTGATAAACTATAAATTGATTCCATAGCTTACTGAAACCATTACCTGCTATTCACAGGTTGTTTATACCGGCTTTTTGCATAGCATTTGTGTATGTTTTTAAATCTTCCAATTTCCTTCATGCAAAGTCGCTTTATCTAAAGGAGATGTTAACTGAGATTCTGATGGTCTGCTTTTGATCTCTGCATTATGCTAGAAATTCAGCCCCTTAGCATGAATTGTTACAGAAGTGATTTGCAAACATCAACCTTTTTTCTTTTCTAATAAATGTTGTACAAATAGAAATGAACTAGATCTTTTCTTCCTTTAACTTTTACCTTGTGCACCAGGCAATTCAGAATATGTGAAGGAATCAAAATGAAGCACGCTACTATGTCAATTTGAGAAGTCTGTGAATATCAGTATAGTTAACGTATTATTCATAACAAGATAATAATAAAAATACCTAACAGTTCAGGGAACTGGAAGCACTTCACATTCGTTAGAGATAAAAAATAAGTCCATGAACTTACTCCGTTATTTGAAACTTTAAATCTAGCCCACCAATTCCCTGTGATATCATTTATATGTATAATATACACACATAGACACAAATAACATTAAAATATGTACATTCTGTGGGGAAACATATAATATGAGGAATCAGAAATTTGCACAAAGACTCACAAGTTCAGTTCACATAATGAAGAAGAAAAATTACAAGCGGACTATGGGGAGGGGGTAAATCCTCAGGGAGAAGAAATTCAAAATAATTCCTACTGAATTCCCATTGGATGTTTTAGATGTTCTTTAAAATTTTCCTTCATTCATATCCTGCCTTTGTCCCCAATGGGGCCTCAAAGTGGCTTACATTGCTCTCGTCTCCATTTTTTTCCTCCCAACAAACCCTGTGAGGTAAATTAGGCTGTGTTTGTGACTGACCTAGTGAGCGTCCATTACAGAATGGAGATTTGAACCTGGGTCGCCGAGATCCTAGTTCATCACTCCAGCCACTACACTGCAGGGTTGCCAAACCTGCACCCACAAATCCCAAGGGCTTTTGACGAGTAGAACCTTGGAAGGTGATCAGCCAGAAGTGCTTTCCTGTGACCCTCTAGGATTTTCCCCAATCTCTATGGTAAGAACTGTACAGATTGGGGGAATTCCTAGAGTGTTATGGGTGTGGATGCACTTTGATGTTCCCCTACCCTTCTCTCCTGCCTACCTTCACGATCCTGTTCCCCAGCATGCAGAGTTCTTAGCAAATGAATGATAGTTTTTTGGAAATTCCACACAACAGTTACCGGTTCAGGAACCCTAAATTTGATAGACTGGACACTCTGGATGTAAATAAGCTTTACGAGAGCCATTGAATGAATCTTCATGTTACTCCCACGCTGTACCTCTGCTAAGACATTTGAAGGGTTTTTCCCCCCATTGTGCCTGACCTTTAAGCTCTTCTGGACATGCCTATCACAGCTGTGAGCTAAATATTTGCATGCCTTGATTTGGCAGCTCAGAACTCGCCTAGAGCAATTCCAGTCCCTACCCTGCATTGCCTATATTGATTAGCCTCCCTGTTAGCATCTTCTTAGAAGGCCACGCTGTCAGGTCACTGTTGCTGAACAAATTAGAGAACCCACAAACAGCTGGGATGGCCATTAAAAGGGATTCGACAGCAATCCTCTTCAATCTGAGATGGATACAGTACTCGGGGGACTTAGTTAAGTTTCTTTCTTTCTGATGGAAAAGAGGAATTAAAATCCCTACAGGGCAATTTACACCAAGAGCTGCAAGAAATCGGGAGTGCAGAGAAGCAGTTTGCGAAGCAAAGTTGTGATGAAACGATGGCAGGATGAAATCACGGCCAGATTTGTATGGTACACATCCCAAAATGAATATTTTCTCAACGGAAACTCATTCTTTAAACTGAACACTGCTGCTTTTAAAACAGCCTTTCTCAGTTTTACGGATCCAGAGAGGGTGTGCTATTTCATTGGGAAGGAGGGAAAAACTTTAGAGATCTGAATACTTGACAGATGGTATAATATAGTGGTTTAGGGTATTAGACTAGAAGTAGGTAAAAAAGGTAAAAAAGGTAAAGGTAGTCCCCTGTGCAAGCACTGAGTCATTACTGACGCATGAGGGGACATTGCATCATGACGGTTTCTTGGCAGACTTTCTGTTATGGAGCGGTTTGCCATTGCCTTCCCCAGTCATCTACACTTTACCCCCAGGAAACTGGGTACTTATTTTACTGACCTTGGAAGGATGGAAGGCTGATGCCTTGAGCCAGCTACCTGAACGTGGCTTCCGCTGGGATCAAACTCAGGTCATGAGCAGAGCTTGGACTGCAGTACTGCAGCTTACCACTCTGCGCCACAGGGCTCTTAGTAGAGAAACCTGGGTTCAATTCTCGGCCTTGTTATGTGGCTTATGGGGTACAAAAATGCTTTTTTAAATGGTTTTGTTTTATTTTTAGATGCAAGGCATCTTGAGTGGGTCTCTGGAGAGACAGCATATAAATTCTATAAATAATAATAATAGTTACCTTGGTAGCCCTGATAGGGAAGATAGGTGGCATACAAGTATTCTTAATAAAATAAATGAACTCTTCAATTCCAGTATCAGTGACATGTTTGTGGTATGGGTGGCAAGGAAAATAAAATCAGGTTCATGTCCCTGGGGGAAAAGTTTTAAAAAATCTTTCTTTATATCATTTCCCAATATAATCGACCCATGCCACTGCTTGCCTTGTTGGGAAAAACTTATCTTTCATACCAGTATATATGGAAACACACAGGGGTACATTCTCTTGTGGTCTAGGGTTTCTCAAGAGGTTATCTGACATTATAGAAGATGTAACACAAAACAGAATGAGCGCAGAGATATTTGATGTTGAAATGAAAACTTGGGCCGTTTCCAGACGGCCCCCCGCCTCGCGAAACGTCGCGCGTCGTCGCGCGTCGTTGCGCAGAAAACGCGAAATATCGCGTTTTCTCGCGCGAGTTTTGCGCGACGTCGCGCAAAACTCGCGCGAGAAAACGCGATATTTCGCGTTTTCTGCGCAACGACGCGCGACGACGCGCGACGTTTCGCGAGGCGGGGGGCCGTCTGGAAACGGCCTTGGTTAGTGTTCAGTGGGTTCCATCGAGAGGATACCAAAGGAAACAAAGAGCAGCCATTTGTTAGAGAGGTATCCCAAGATATTATGAAACATTATGCCAGTTTTTCAGACGTTTGCTATCTATCTATCTATCTATCTATCTATCTATCTATCTATCTATCTATCTATCTATCTATCTATCTATCTATCTATCTATCTATCTATCTATCTATCTATCTATCTATCTATCTATCTATCTATCTATCTATCTATCTATCTATCTATCTATCTATCTATCTATCTATCTATCTATCTATCTATCTATCTATCTATCTATCTATCTATCTATCTATCTATCTATCTATCTATCTATCTATGCTTATAGTCTGCTCTCTCTGCACACAGGCTCAGAGCTGATTACATCAATGAACCCAGTATAAAAGCTGAAAACAAGATAGCATTACAATAAACTACAATAGTACAATTCAGTAAAAATACAGCAGTGCACATATTGCACAAACCCATCAATGCCTAAAAGCCCATTGGGGGGGGGTGGCCAGATGCCAGATGTATTGCAGACCTGGGGGTAGCATCCCCTGTATGGCAGGAGGCCGCTCGGATGCTCACCTGGTGGAACATCTCTGTCTTACAGGTCTGGTGATCCACAGACAGAGAGTTCTACCAGGTTGGTGCCAGGGCAAGCAGAGTTTACAACAACCCCTATTTTCCAGGATGACCCAGTGAAACCAACTCCAGACTCTGAAACTTGGGATTCCTGTCAAGCATGTTTTTCACTGACCTAAAAGTCAGCAATAGGTTACGTCAAACCAAGGTCATCCCATGAGCATCAAGACCAAATAAGAATTTGGACCCCAATCTTCCAGATCCTAGTCCAGTGCTGTTACCACTACACCGCACGGGCTTTGTCTTTTGATATTGCCTGTTAATGGGGTAACATGAGCTTTGCGGTGAATAGTTTTGGCAAATGATATATCAGGCACTCTCATTTGTCAGGTGAACCTTGGATTTGTTCGCCTTGCTGGAAGGGTTGCCTGCTTCTGGTTGGGAAATTCCTGGAGTTTCTAGAGTTGGAGCCTGGAGGAGTGGGGGAGTTGGAGATGGGAGGGAACTCTCCAACTCCCTCCATAGAATCCACCCTCCAAAGCAACCATTTTCTCCAGAGGAACTGATCTCTGTGGCCTGGAGATCTCCAGCCACTACCTGGATGTTGGCAACCCTATATGCTGTCAGTCAAGTTGAAGGCCCAGTGAACTACTTTGTAGCTGCTTAGTAGCAGAGATGGAGGAGTTTTCTTCCCTTGCTTTGCATCCAGGCAGTAGGTGAAATCGATTCTCCTCCAGGTTTATGAATTCTTGGGTCAGGTAATTAAGGGGAAGTACACCTTATATAAGGCTGTGCAAAAATGACAGGCCTGTTGTGGGTAGATGGGGGATTAGTTATCTCATTGGGCTGTTTAAGAATGCACACACACAAAACAATGCCACTAGCACTGCTCTACACTGTACTGTTTGTATATGTCAAGAGAAATCTGATGAACTGGCTCGAACTGTTTGCAAACAGCCGGATTGATAAAAAAAAATTGGCTCTCTGCTTATGACCAGGGAAGAGAATATGGCCTGAACGAGTGGGTTCTCCAGTATCCCTACTCACTAAAGCAACACATCTGAAGCCCTATTGAGCTTTAAAAAAATCCCAAGTATTCCCATTAACTCTCAGCCCCTTTGATTAACAGTAGCCCTTACCAATTAATAGATGAAAGCTGTAGGTGGCTAATGTATTGAATTAACCAAGTGATGCCTGCAGTCCTAATTTAAGATTATTTTTCCAAACAAGGAGGTCTTTCATTTGTGTTATTTAAATATCCTCAAGGTCCTATAAATTGCCAAACTGCAACATATATTTTTAAACCGTTAAACAATCCATTAAAATTGGGGCAGTTACTGCTAAATAATAATAATAAAAACTCTCTAACTTGCTGACAGCTCGGTATGACTTGGCACAGAAATGACATTACTTGAAATTTGGCAAATGAAAATAAATTAGTTTAAGAGCAGCTGATGAAGAGAAAATATGGTTTGTATAAAAAAAATAGTTTGTGTTGCCATGGCAACTAAAAGAGCAATAAAACAATTTCAGAAATGCTATATCAGATTATGTAATTGCTCCTAAGGGAGGGGCTTAACCATTGGGAAGAAATGTAATGGCAAGATGAAACGTTTTACGATGGATTCCCAAGGAAAGGCTTAATTTTCTTCAAATGTGCGTTCCGTCTCATTCTCCTGTGTTCTGGCTCAGTTGTTTCCAAGGTCTGCTTCAGCCCTAATGCTGATCACATCACTATGTATTAGTTTCAGGTGGGTTAGCCTGTAGTAGCAGAACAAAATTTGAGACCAATAGCACCAGAAATACCAATAAACTTTTCCAGGGTGTAAGCTTTCATAACCCAAAGCTCATTTCCTCAGAGGCCTGGTATCAGAAGAAGCGAACATTGACTCATGAAAGTTTATCACTGTGTATTAATATTTCAGTAAGTAATTTATCTTTCATTTAAAGAGAGGGCTAATGAGGTTAAAGATTTTTTGCTATAACACAGAACAACTGAAGCAAAAAAAAAAAAACACCCAAGAATTTTGATATGTCAAATCCAAATGTCTGGAGAAAGAAATCCCATTTTTAAGCTTCAGTTTCAGTTTCGTTTATTTACGGTCCATGGCCAGATTTGAACTTATAAAAACAAAACATTTCATTATTTGGTAAACAATATACAAGCTTCTGGTAGGTCTTGACAGAGCAATCTTATGTGTAATTCTCTAAAGTAGTTAAGTAAGGTTGAGTTTGGGGAGGGGAGAAACCTTAGGAGGATGTAATGTCATAGAGTCCACCCTCCAAAGTTGCCATTTTCCCCAGGGGAACTGTTTTCTGTCATCTGGAGATCAGCTGTGATTCCCGGAGATCACCTGGTAGTTGGCAACCCAAAGGAAAACTCTATATGCCTTTCACA
This sequence comes from Eublepharis macularius, assembly GCF_028583425.1. Lineage (NCBI taxonomy): Eukaryota > Metazoa > Chordata > Lepidosauria > Squamata > Eublepharidae > Eublepharis > Eublepharis macularius. The sequence continues at coordinate 174,033,089 of NC_072792.1, forward strand.
TATAGATGATTGCATACACATTTATTTATTTGGAACATTTCTAGGTCACCTTTCCATTCACTGATTACTCAAGGTGTCTTACAATAAAAGTACAAACAGAGATGTCGAAAACTCGACCAAACTAGAACGCCATTAAAATAGCAGGAACAAGAATTCAGCCATTTTAGAGGTCTTCCCAAACAAAAAAAAAGAAGTTTGCTGTAATGACTAACTCATGACAGAAAGACTGTAGGTTTAGAGCTAGTTGCGTCTGCTGGAGGAAGGAGTTCCAAAATGGGAGTGCGGCAGCTCTTATCTGGGTCCCTGTCAACCACACTGCTGGAAGGAAGAGTTTCCTTTGTAAGATTCTGCCAGGTGATCTAAGGACCTGACAGGGAAGATCTGGCTGGAAGTGGTTCTTAAGAGACTTTGGACCAAAATTTTTAAAGTTCAAAGCCAGTACTATGAGCTGGAAACCTATTGGAAGTAAATGTTTTTCATATAACACCAGTTTATCCATTATTGTGAACTCCCAGTTTGGAGCCAGTTTGGTGCAGTGGTTAAGAGGGGCAGGACTCTAATCTGGGCCGTTTCCACACTGCTTACCTTGTTCTGGAAAACAGCAAAATCTTGTGTGAAATCTCACAAGAAGACACTGTTATCGTGCAAAATCATGCGAGAAGACGCGATAACAGCGTCTTCTTGTGCAATTTTGCATGAGATTTCGCTGTTTTACGGAACAAGGTAAGCAGTGTGGAAACGTCCCTGGAGAACTGGGTTTGATTCCCCACTCCTCTGCTTGAAGCCAGCTGGGTGACCTTGGATCAGTCACACAGCTTCTCAGAGCTCTCTCAGCCCCACCTACTTCACAGGGTGATTGTCATGAGGATAATAATAGCACACTTTGTAAATTGCTCTGAGTGGGCGTTAAGTTGTCCTGAAGGGCAGTATATAATTCGAATGTTGTTGTTGTTTTTGTCATTACGTTGGCTGTTCTGTTTTGTACCAGTTTGTTTGTTCATTTGATTTCCTTAATTTCCCCTTTCTACCCAAAGTAGCTCATATCGTTCTCCTCTCCCTCATATTTCAGGATCATCTTCAAAGATGGTCCCATGCTGCGCACATTACAGCATCCTGTTGCTTGAACGTGTCTGGAATGATATGTCCTGAGCCCTGCCAGGATTTGCTAAAAAACAAACTTTAAATGTGTACTTCCCAAATTGTATGATCAGACACGCTACTGCGCCATGAGGGAATTACTAGTGTACGGTGAGAGACTAACAATGGTACATAGCTTTTGAAAGTGCAAAGTTTTCACACAGAGAAGATATTTGCTTTGCAAAAGTCATAACTCTCCTTTCCCCTTTGCTACTGAAAAGGTAATAACATTTCTGTATCAGGCATGTTTCATTTCTTCTTATTATGCTTACATCTAGTTTTCAGGTAATCGTCTTCCAAAGCTGCTCCCAAAAGGCAAAAAGTGAGGTACCCCTACTGTGCCTGTCTTTGTTCTGCTTCTGAGTTAAGAGCAAACTGGGGTGAATTTTCTCTTGAAGAAATGGCACGAGATCATAATAACCATAATAGCATTCGATTTATATACCGCACTTTAGAACCACTTAATGCCACACTCAGAGCGGTTTACAAAGTGTGTCGTTATTATCCTCACGACAATAACCTTGTCAGGTGTGTGAGGCTGAGAGAGCTTTTTTTTATATATATATATATATTTATTTCAATTATTAACAAAACTGACAATATGAAATACAACATGGGTAAATTGTTAGAAACTACATAACAGAGAAGGGTAAAACATGGAAAGACAAATTCAAGTTGAATGATCTGATATATTTTGGATTATAGATTCAGGATTGTTTGGTATATTTTATTGGGAGGATATAGATTTTCTTTAGAAATGTATTCAAAAAAAGGGAACCATTTTTCCATAAAATTTGTTGTTTGGGGGAAATTTTCAGCTTGATAGATTCCATCATTGATTTTTTCAAATAAAAAATGGTCCCATATTTTAGAATACCAACTGGTAATTGTTGGTACAGTATGTGATTTCCATTTTAAAGCAATTAAATTTTTTGCGGCCATTAAGAAGACATTGATGAGGTCTCGTCGAATTGGTGGGATCTCTGTATCATCCCATTGATTCAGAAATATCAGCTCAGGTTTCTTTGGTATTTTGTAGCCAGTTAACAAAAAGATTTGGTGCAAGATTGTATTCCAGAATTCTTCTATGTAATGACATTTCCACCAGCAATGTATATATGATCCTGTATCCCCACATTCTTTCCAACATAAAGATGAACTGTGAGAGTAAATAGCTGCTAATTTTTTGGGTGTAAGATACCATCTTGTTAATATCTTATAGGACTGTAGTTTAATATTAATGGCTGAGAGAGCTTTGAGAAGCTGTGACTGACTCGAGGTCACCCAGCTGGCTTCAAGCAGAGCAGTGGGGAATCAAACCTGGCTATCCAGATTAGAGTCCTGCCGCTCTTAACCACTACATCAAACTGGACCCCTCTTTCCCCAACCCCTCTTTTCCCAATAGTACAATCACATTGGGGTCTCCCTTGGGGTGCTTTTCAGGACCCCAAGGCACATGTAGTTTGACCCTTACAGTGCAATCCTTGAAAATCCATTGAAGTCTGTTTAGGATGGCACTGCCAGTGTGCCACGTGTACGAATTCACGCTACACAAGACAAATCTGCTCCCCGCCTCAATATTTAATTTCTTCAAAGCCTAGGAAAGGAGCTGAGCTGTGCAGAATGACAACTCTAGCACCAGGCACTCAACATCACAGCAACGCATCCCCAGAAGACAAAAAATTGGAGCAGTGATGTACCAGGGGACAGCGCTGGAGTGTTTTTGACAACTCTGTTCTTTTAATCCTGGCCGGTATTTTAGACTGCACGAATGAAGGGCTTAGCGCGGGCAGGAAAAGGTAGAAAGGAAGCCATCAGTGCCACTCTAGACAGAGAAAGAACGTGACTTATTATAATGTGCTCCTATCTGAAACTATGCGCCTTCCTTAATCTGATGCGTAGCATTAAGAACACAACAAGCAGCAAAAATTAGGGACTGTTCCCAGTAAAGGAGAGCTTAAACATAAGAAATAATCCTGTGTGGACCTCAAGGCCAGGGGCCATGTCCCCATAGAGAGGAGCCATCTTTTCTCCACATGGTCAAGGGTGAGACAACACACTGGAACTGTGAAATTTGCAGTTTAATGGCATGGTTCTTTGACATCGCCAGCTCCTGAGATCCACCCTCCCCACCCCGTGGTTCAGGCAGCTCACAGTCCCTCACGTACACTGGCACACGTCTGGTTGCTAGGGCTGTTTTTTTCCATCTAGGTTCTCCTCCAAGGCCTTCAAGCACCTGTCCTGGTTGCTGCCCCCTTCCTGATTGGTTAAACCAGGGAATAACCCATCTGCCTCGGTCAGTTGGGCAGAGTTCCTCCTAGCTGTCCTCATGGCCAGGTACACCAAGCTCTGAAGCTCCAGGAGATGTTTTATCTATTAATTTTATTCCATTTATATTCCGCCCTCCCCACATCAGCAGGCTCAGGGCGGATTACAACCGGTATAATAATTTAAAATACAAATAGCTTTAAAACCAATAAAACCATAACAATATTTAAAAACACACACAGCAGCAGACTTCTCCAAAAACCACCACCCAACCATCTCCAAAAGTATTTAACAAGGCTGGGTGATAAATGCTTCCAGTAGGGAGGGGGGCCACGTTCTCCTCTAGTCGGCCGGCGGGGAGGCCCAGCCAGCATCAACCGTGTGCCTTCCTGTGACACCTTCCTGTCTGCAAAGCCCCCTAGACTGCCTGTCCACAGCCATCAGTCAGCCACTACCTCATCTCCTCCATCTGGGGCCCTTTCTCCTGCTTCTCCTCATCCCTCCCAGTTCCTTATTTCCTTTGCTTCTTGAGGAAGCCCTTCCTCTCAGGGAGGCTTTTACATCCTTTTCTCCACAGGGAACTGGTGGGTAGGATCGCCGGCTCTGGATTGGGCAATGTCTGGAGATTTGGGGGTGGAGCCTGGAGAGGGCAGGGTTTGGGGAGGGGAAGGATCTCAGTGGGGTATAATACTATGGAGTCCACCCTCCAAAGTGGTCATTTTCTCTAAGGGAGATGATTTCTGTCATCGAGATCATCTGTAATTCTGGGAGATCTCCAGCCAGCACCCCTCCTGGTAGGCTTTCCTTCTGGTTGTTCTTCCCATGCTGTGGCCGCCTCATCTGGCTCTCTTCTCAGCTTTTCCACTGGTTGGCTGCACTCCAACCCCTACTCCAACCCCTCTTATCCTGAGGTAAGGTGCCTTGGGCAGGGACAGATCCACTGACTGTTTCTCTCTTCATGGGATGGGCACTGTTGATTGTATGAGCAGATGTGGAGAATTGTTGTAAGTGACTGCATAAGAACAGGGAGAAGAAGCCAACAGGCTGAATCCTGTAGAGGATTTCTGTGGTTGAAAGGGGAACAGGTGATTGTCACCAATTGTCCCTGTTCCCGGGGATCCCCTGTCCCTCAGTTTGGTGTAGTGGTTTAGAGTAGCAGGACTCTAATCTGGAGAGCCAGGTTTGATTCCCTACTCCACCGCTTGAAGCCAGCTGGGTGAGCTTGGGCCAGTCTCAACTCTCAGAGCTCTCAGCCCCACCCACCTCACAGGGAGATTGTTGTGAGGATAATAATGACACATTTTGTAATAATGACAACGTTTTGGGGCATTAAGTTGTCCTCAAGGGTGGTATATATTTATTTATTTAATTCAATTTATATTCCGCCCTCCTCGCATCAACAGGCTCAGGGCGGATTACAACTGGTATAATAATTTAAAACACAAATAGCTTTAAAACCAATGAAACCATATAAATATTTAAAAAACACACAACAAGGTTATTAGTAGCAGCATTTTGGGTTGCTGTAGGAATGTGGAGGTGAGAAAATCATGCTCTGCTGACAGGAATCCTTCCTCAGTTCTGGTGGGATTCAAACTTTTACTTGTCAGAGGTATATTGCCTCTGAACATGGAGGTTCCATTTAGCCTCCATGGCTAATATCCATTGAGGAATTTGATTCATCTGCTTTGTCTGTCTGTCTGTCCTACCAGCCACAGCCACATATTATGGCAGTGTATTTTATAAGTGAAAGATGTTTTGTGTGTAGAAGGTACAGAGGAACAGGAGGAGAAAAAACTCGGCTCAGCTGCGAGAACCTTTGCTGCGACTGGAATCGTGGCTGTAGCTTCCACTCACTGCCTTAGTGCAATGATGCCAACTTGAAATGCTGAGTTGGGCCTCCTCCCCCCTCCCACAATTAAGTCTTCACTGTGCTGGAAGCGGCCCAAAGATTGTCAGGCATTAGTGCTGTTGCCGCATGGAACGACAATGTGGTCTGCACCCAGAAGACACATTAGAATTTTGTTTGTGCTTTGGTAGCCATATGCTCAGTGCTTAATTCTTTGGAAATTTTCCAGCGGGGTGCAATGTGCACCTGCCAAGCAAGGCCTGCTTGCTGCTCGCTGCATTGTGCAGAAGGAGAAGGCACTCTGCAGATGAGAGTGAGCCACTTTAGAACGTGGGCAACATGAAACCACCAGCACGACAGAGGCCGTGTCTGGGCAAACAATTCATGATGTGGATCACAGCTTATTGCTAGTTTTGTCTCTTCAGATACAGCAAGGGAATATAGGCACCACGGGAGCTGTTTTAGCGGAGTCCTTTGCAACATCATGTGAATGGAGGTTAGGGATACCATTCGCCTGGTGAGGGCAGGGGATCCCTTGCTTTCACCCTCCACCCCATGCCACCCCTCACTTGGCCGGTGGGGAAGAAAGGCATGGGAATGGGCCTCCTGGGCGCACTCCCAGGGCAGAACAATGACATCACCGTGTCACCCCAAAAGCGCACGAGCGCTTTGCAGTGGACTGATTTGGGCCCCAAATGGGCTGAATTGGACCCATTGGAGGCCCAAATTGGCCCGCTGCCAGGTGTGAATGTACTCCAGCACCTGTGCAATGATGTCAACTGGAATTGATGTCACCTGGAAATGTACTTTATATACAGTTCATGAGGAGGGAAGATTGCGTGTAATAGAGTACATTGAAGGCAGTCTGTATATGCAAGAAAGACTTAATAAGCAATAGACACTAGAGCTATTGAATTATTTATTATCTTTAGTTAGTCTGTCATGATTAGACATGGGCATGAACAGCATTACGAACGAAAAAAACCCACAAACAACCTGTTCATCTGTTCACAAACAAGCCGTTCATGAGGCTCCATGCTAAATGAACAAGTGGTCGTTGCAAGCCTCGGTTGTTGCTTTCATCAGCCATTCGTCAAGCCAGACAGTCTGGGGCCTTTCAATCAATTCCCCTGGCAATGGCAGGGACTGAACTCTGTCTGAACTCGTGGCTTTCCTTCTGGCTTTAACCCTTCAAAGTACTTCCAGAAGAGAGTCCTGTTTTTGCCACTGTGAAGAGAAAATGACAACAAAGGGAAGGACCCATGGATCATGCCCTTCTCGAGGTGCAATCTCTCTGAAACTTGGGGGTTCTTCGGAGGACAGTGAGGACTATGTCCCCTGCAAATTTGGTGGGTATTGGACATTGGGAAGGTCAGTTTGTGGGGAGTTTAAAGGGCCCTGCTCCTTGCACGTGGCAGGAAAGGGCCCTTTAAACTATCAGCTGGCAGGGGGCAGGGGGGAATTCCCCCTGCCCCCTGCCAGCTGATAATTTAAGGGATCTTTAAGGGGCCACGAACAATGAACAATGAACGTGTTTGTGAACAGGGTCATGTTCGTTACTGTTCGTTGTTCATTGTTCGTGGATGGCAACGAACAACGCACAGCTTGTTCTGTTTTTTTTTCCGTTCATGCCCATGTCTAGTCACGATATATTGCTGGGTTGTTGACTTTTGTGATTCTCTGTATTGCTACCTTGCTAACAAGGCCAAAAGGAACAGATGAAGGGTCCAGAATTCCACACTCTGTACTTGACTTTGCCTTTGGATGGTTTCTGGAGAAACAACAAGGTCCTGGCGGATTAGTTTACACTAGAGAAGTTGAGCCTTTTGAAACAAGCATGCTCAATATTGAATGCACAGTAGTTGAACATTTATATGCAAGTTGCACCTTTTAACAGATTGCCACACTGTTTTGTTGAAATTTGAAAAGCACTGAACAGTTTTGCACCTAGGTAATAGCTTTGTATGCTACAGAGTCATCGGCAACCAGTCAGATCAGCTTTTCATCACCACACAGGACTGCTTCCTAGAGACCAACATGTCTTCCTCCCCCGGATAACTACAATTCCCATGAGGCAGTGCATATACAAATCCCTCAATTATCTGAACAGTTCTGTCTTTGGAATTAATGAATGCTGCAGGCAGCCATAAAGGACACAGACTCCTCACATCTGTAAATCATTGGAAAATCTGTAAGTCATTTTTATTTTAACAATCTTCCTGAAATGCTAGTGGAAGGCTGATGAGGGAGGTGGTGGGTTATGGACCACTGGGAAAGCAGCATGAGATTGTTCACGCACATGACTGGCTTTTTAGAATAAAGGAACGTGCTTGAATTCTTCAAACACTGATGCTGAATGTCGAAGTGTGCAGATCACAACTGGCAAAGAGATTGTAAGTCAAACTGGCCGGTGATCCCTGCCTTCCGCTTCTCTTCTCCCACCTTCTTTCTCTCTGGTTCTTCAATTCTTATTGGCCAGGGGTTTGGGAGGCAGTGCTGTGACTTGTTTTATTTTTGTTTTTGTTATTTATTTGTGTCATTTATAGTCCGCCTTTCTCACCGGGACTCAAGGCGGATTACACAGTGTGAGATTAGTATAGCCAATATAAAGGACTTCTCTCCAATACTATTGAACTTTTAAATACTTTCACCACAACCAGAAATGACTCCACCCTTTTCTCCCTTTTGGTCTCTCCCCCTTTACCAGGACCCCGCCATTTCACTGTTATGTTTGGGTTCACTCCTATTTATTTAAGGAAGTATAAAACCGTATACTAAAGCAGACATGCAGTGCCTTTCCATGCTGGTGGAATTTAAACATTTATGCCTGAGATTTCATTATTTTTTAATTTTAGAAGGAATAAAAATCTGGTTTACAGCCTATAGTCTCAGGCTGTCTTTTTAAAGTTGGAGGTTTATACCTACAAAATCACACCCAAAAGAAGTTGGAAGTATTATATGAATGATTGTACAAATGTAAACTTCAGGTCTGAGAATGACAATGATATCCTCCAGTTGTTATTGGGATCATTATTTCCACCAATCTGTCTATATGTTGCACTCAGGTGAGATGACTGGGAAGTCTACTTTTTTAAACAGTTTCTCATTATATTGGGTTTGTTCCTTTAGCTTTGGTCCCCCACCTTTACCCCCCCACCAGCGAGTTGGGAACGGGGGATGCCCCACCCCCCCTGGGGGACCAATAACCCTAGCTGATATGGTACTGCCTGTCCATCATGTTCATGTGTTACCCAGCGTGCACTTTTCATTTTTACCTGGGTATACAGACACTGAACAGGTCAGGAATGTGACAACCTAACTGCATACCTGTCTGAAGTCTTCTGGAAATGCACAGTTGAAAATTCAGATTTGTCTATGTAGGGTTCAGAAATAAGACTGCGTCTAACTACCATTCCTGTAGTGGAATGCACGTGTCTCAGGCCCAGCTTTGTATGACTGCAGATAAATGGAATTTGCAGAATGGAGCCATTTGAGTGGAGAAACTTAAACTGAGTAAATGAAAGACTTTCCTAGAATCGATAAAAAAAATTGGTCTGATATTTTCCTCATAAAAGGTAGCATTTAGAGTGAAAGCTCTCTGAATGAACTACTTGGGACTGAATCCTCTCATTGAGCACTGCACTGAGAACGAAGCTCAGTAAAAGCTAAACCCTGATTCCAGATCCGTATTTTATTCAATGTCAATTCTGCATGCTTGAGAGCGGCTTTGTGTTCTCGGAAACAGAAGATCGGATGGCTTGCCAATCCCCACCGTTGGAAAAAAAGCCCACCAGGATAGTTTTAGGTGGGCAGCTGTGTGGGTCTGAAGTAGGATAGCAGGATTGGAGTCCAGGGGCACCTTAGAGATCAACAAGATTTCCCGTCCCCATCTTCACCAGTCTCTCCTTCCCCAACTCCGCCTGACACACCATCATCTCGCCTCCTACAAATAAATGGGAATAAATACAATATTTTAAGCTGTCAGTCATGATATTATGCATTTAAGCTGTGATATTAAGGACATAACTGTGATAGAAGTATACTATGCTTCTCATTATATTGTAGAATAGAATATAAAATGTAATTATATTGTAAAATAGAAGTGTTTATGCTATTGGTATTTATGTAAGCTTGCTTGAGGCTGTGTTAGCAGGGAAATAGGGTTGCCAGATATCCTGGGGCTGGGGGCATGGGGATGGGCACGTGTGCATGGTGGACATCGGCCAATTTTAAACAAAAATACCCCCACTCAGGGGCCTTCCCTTTCTTGTGTTACCAGAACTGCTCTTTATTATAAGGGGGAAATTAGCTTTAGCAGTCTGTAACTAAAATAAGCGCGGATCTTAACCTATGTCTACGGAGGTCCCGATTCCAGACACTCTAGTGAAAAAGAGGCAGACTACAAATAGGTTCCAACACGTGCATTTTCTAATAGTGTGGCGTAAGCCTGAACTTGCACATACATACAAGAAAACATACAAGGTCTAAGAAATACAGAGCAGGAAATATAGAGACTTTCGCTTTAGCAGGTTCCCAACGATGGTAAGGGAAATACTCACAATCCTGGAGCGAAGCAGAGACACGACAGCGAGGTGGCCCAATGCCAGCACTGGGACCACAGACGGACAGCGAGGGGTTCTGGATAGGATGGCACGCGCACCATGCGGTCTGGGAGACCGGCTTAAATATCCCAAAACGTACCCTGGGGCTGGTGCTGTACTTGGTGGTTCTCACAGATTAAAACAAAGGGTCTAATGGGCTACTGAATGGCTTGGATGGGCCACTTTGGTAATCAGATCGTGATAAGTGACACCTCAGGAAGAGGGGACAAAAGAGGGAGGGGGAAATCCAAGTGGGCTGAAAGGATGTTCCAGCGGACAGGGCTTGTCCTGATGTCATCAGCTCTGGAATGCGGAGGTTTCTTTGAGATGCATTCTCTAAGTGCTTGGGATGGTCGGCACTTAGTTCCTTCTCCGGGGCGGCTCCTAAGATATGCAGAGCGGGGCGAGGTGCTCTCGCTGCGGACGTGGTGTGCCCGCTTCGCTGAAATGGCTTCCCAAAGCAGTCTTCTTCCCTGGGTCTTCTGGTTGCCTGAGAACATGGATGCCGGCTGGACATGGCTGGGGCTGGATAGCAGGCTGCCCGGTAGCGAGGGCAAGCTCGGGGACCGGCCCGCGGGAGGCTCCAGGCGGGAACTGACCAGGGAGCGCCTAGCCAGGCTCGCTGGAGGTTTCCCCGGCTGGCGCCCGGCTGCTAGCAGCGGCTTGGGCCCATATGAGGCAGGCTTCCATGGAGGCAGGGGGAGCAACACTTAAAACACAGTCCAAAGCAGGGAACAGGCACGGTCCGTGGCAGATGGTAATGCAGGCACGGAGCACACTTGTAACAAAGTCCAAACGCACACTAGGAAGTCCAGATACAGGTCAGGGCAGGGCTGCCCAGAAAGAGAGTCCTTTGTGCAGTTATCCAAACATGGAGTCAGGGAACTACACAATCTATTGCAGCAGCAAGGCAATTGACACGCAGGCAGGAAACTGACACGTGTATCAGAGCACACACGTGCAAAGCAATCTTTGTGTAGCAATAAAACAGCAATGCAGGAAACTTTAACACAGTTCATGGCAGGCCTTAAAAGCAGGGGAGGGGGCCTACTTGGCAACACTTGCCACTCTGGGAATGACATCATTCTCAGCCTAATAACTGCCTGGGGCTGGGGCCGGACTTAGGGAACCCCACAAGCTCACTCAACTCAGAAACTAGGCTTACAGCCCCCCCCATTCCAGCTCCACGACCCCTAACACACACCCAAGGAGGAGAGGGCAAACATCGGAGGCGCTAATGAGAGCCAGGAACACTGAGGAAGCCCCAGGTTCAGGGAGTTCGGACAAGGGCTCGATAGCAGGAGGCGAGCGGGGTGGCATCCCCTCGGTCCTAAGAGCCTCCTTCTTCCCAGCCAGGATTCCAGGGCAGCCTCTTCTCTCAGAGTGGAACTACAAGTGACAAAATGGACTCTTCAACTGTCACTTGTCCAACATTCCGCCAAGCTGCCTACATTTCCCATCAAAACTTGAGGGAAGCTGACAAGTGTCCAACCTGTGCCTTTTGTCACTTGTAGTTCCGCTCTCAACCCAGGGGAAGAACAACAGCTCAGCCAGAGGGAGAAGGTGCAGGAGGCAGGGACAGCCAGCCAGCAGCACTGCAAACAGCAGGCCAAGGGCAGTGAAGGCAGTGCTGGGCCACACTCCTGCCCAGAGGCAGACTGGAGAAATGCAGTCCCCCAGCAATCAAACAGGCAGGCTGGAGGAGGTGGGAAATAGACAGGAGAGAGCAGCAGTGACTAGGTTGTTGGGGAGGGGGGACTGGGAGGCGGAGACTGGGATTGGCGAGGGGATGGAAGGGAAGTCGACCCACAAGCAGGGGTGGAGAGGAAGGAGTAGGAAGAGAAGTGTGGAGGGAGGGAGGAAGTGACAGGAGTATCTTAAAAGAGCAGCAAAGGCAATAGAAATGGGCTTTGGCATACCAGAGAGGCAGTGTTGGCCAAAGGAGGGAGCGTCACCACAAAGACATGCACAAACGCACTCTGGAGTTCCTGTTCCCCGCACCTTCCCCCCCCTCCAGTCAAGCAAGATGCAGTGGGGGCTGGGAGTGGGGGATCCCCTGCGCCAAGCGGGGGATCTGGAAACCCTGTGTGGAATTGTGGCCTAGACAGGCCTTAAATATTTATTTATCGATTAAAACATTTTATAGTCCACCATTCTGTTTCCAAATAAATTCTTAAGGCCGCTCAAAACATTCAGATCCATTCACAGAGTTAAAATTAAATAACTGCGGTCATTAAAAATGTACAGGTACCAGGGACAAAATGTAAGTTTTTTAAAAAAGGCCTTCTGGAATGCAAATGTTTTCAACTGATGCCAGAAGTAGTCTAAACTCAGGACAGTCTGCAGTGTGTTGGGTAGCGGGTTCAAAACAGCAGGAAAAGAAAGTTCTGCTGCCAGCTTCCACTGATAACATTTCTTTGGAGGAGGTTCTCTACCTGCAGCTGGTGGTCTGGAATGCATGGGTAGAGGCCATCTGCCACGGACCCAAGCTCTTCAGGGTCCTAAAGATTAACATTAGCCTTTCTACCCTGCCTTTCTTCCATGGCAAATTTGCTCATCTGAACAGGGTTTCCTGCAGGTGCCACCCTGCACATGGGCAAAATCAACAGCAGCCCATACACGGGCTTTCTTTGTGGTGGCCCCTACCCTGTGGAACGGCCTGCCTGAGGAGGTCAAGAGAGCCCCCCCACTCTCCTAGCTTTCTGCAAACAATGCAAAACTGAATTATTCGAAAAGGCTTTTGTATTTTGTGTGTGTGTGTTTGGGGGGGTCCTCAGGTGCTCTGCTAATGAGTTAGGGGCTGTAGACCTCACCACTATGTTGCCTTATGTAGTATTTGTTGTTTTAAATATGTGCTCCTATGAGCTACCCGTGCTTCCTGTTGTCTAAAGTCAGCCTTAGAATTGCTTATGTTCTGTTTCAGCATTTCTTCAGCTCCGTATTGGATTCTTACTAACGCTATGTCTTTGTAAACTTGTGTTTATTTACTGTATGGCATTGTTTATGGAAATGTCCTTGACATTGACTGTACTCATCTCACACTGTGTAATCCGCCTTCGGTCTCAGTGAGAAAGGTGGACTATAGATGTCATACATAAAATAAATAAAAATAATAAATAGTAATGGTGGAACTTATAGAGATATAGGCTGGATTCCGAGAAGATCTCCCATTCAAGTACTAACCAGACCCTGGCCTGCTTGGGAAAAGGCTGTGGCTCAGTGGTAGAGCATCTGCTTTGCATGCAGGAGGTCCCAGGTTCAATCCCCAGCATCTCCAGCTAAAAGGATCAGGTAGAGACCTTGGCCGGAGACCCTGGAGAGCAGCTGCCAGTCTGAATAGACAACACGGACCTTGATGGACTGGTGGCCTGATTCAGTATAAGGCAGCTTCATGCTTAACTTCAGCTAGAGGGCTATTCCATGGGCCCTCCGTTCCCATTGCCCACACCTATCACAGCAGTGTGGCATCATACCATTACAAAGTAGCTCCTGGATTACTTTGGCCATGTATGAGTGGAGTCCAAAAGTCCTCTGACGGTGGGGAGACGAGAGTCCTTTTCTCTCTAGGGTTGCCAACCTCCAGGTAGTGCCTGGAGATCTCCCGGAATTGCAACTGGTCTCCAGGCCACAGAGATCAGTTCACCTGGAGAAAATGGCTACTGGGGATGGGGGGGGGGGTAGACCCTATGGAGTTATGCCATGCCAAGATCCTTTCCTCCCCAAACCCCACTTTCTCCAGGTTTCGCCAGGTTTCGCCCCCCAGATCTCCAGGAATTTCCCAACTTGAAGCTGGCAACCCTATTTCTCTCCCATCCATTTTCTTCATAGTCCCTGCTCTCACAAGAACAGACATTTGGCATTTTGCTTACAAAGTGATGTTTTCTTACTTGCATAATGATGACAAGATGGAGCGTTTGGATGATGTCTGAATATAATGAAGCCATAATGGTTGTCAGTGGATGAAAAGTGAGAGCGTTTGACTTCCGTTTTATGGGCGACATACGTGAAAATTAAAGTAAATAAGTTTTCCAGACAGCAACCGACATCAAGGCTGATTGTTATATTTATTTATTTTGTTGGTTAATTCACGTCCTCCCACTCCTCTGCCGCTTTGTTTATCTACTTACTGGCATGTCAGGTTTTGTTTGGCTTTTTGCTCAGGAGTTCTCAGGAACAATGACGATTTTGGAATCCTTGTGTACTAACTGAACTGACTTTGCTCGCTGTGTTTTTGCATTGTATGGAATGTCATGGGTGAGCAATGAATGGTAAAGGGCCTGGACCTATTTCAGTGAGCAGTTACTGATTTAACCAAGGATGGAATCTGCTCTGGGGACCGGAAAACAACTTTCGTTACAGGATCCAGGGAGGAAGTTAGATCAATCCTGTGAAAGAGACTGGCCAAGGCTCATCTAGTAAGTTTAAAGGTGCCACTGTGCAAATGGGTAATATTGGCAGCTGCCCATTCATGAACATTCTCTGTGGCCCCTCCCCACCTTGCAGAACAGCCTAGAAGTTCAACCAACGGGATGTTCAACCAATGGGTTAAAATCAAATCAAGAGAGTTTTTGGCTAAACATTAGGAAGAACTTCCTGACAGAGCGGTCCCTCAGTGGAACAGGGAGGTGGTGGGCTCTCCTTCCTTGGAGGTTTTTAAGCAGAGGTTAGAAGGCCATCTGACAGCAATGCTGATTCTGTGAACCTAAGCCGATCATGAGAGGGAGGGAGGAAGGGTTACATTGCTCAGCTTTTGTGGCCCTTTCTTACACGCTCAGGGTAATGCCGATTGCAACTTTGGAAGCAATTTTCCTCCGGCCAGTTTGGCTAGGAATCCTGGCGATGTTTTGCCATCTTCTGGGCATGGGGTAGTGGCATCACTGGGTGTGTGTGTGGGGGAAGTAGTTGTGAATTTCCTGCATTGTGCAGGCGGTTGGACTAGATGACCCTACAGATCCCTTCCAACTCCATGCTTCTATAAGAAGGTCAGGAAGGCTCCCACATTTCTATCATTCTGCAGAATGTGCAATCTACAAGCGGGCATTTGGAACAGCCCAGGAGGGCACTTTTGTAATGGAATAGGATTGTTATCTACTGCAATGATTATTGCAAGTATCACCTGCTTTTAATGCATCATCTTATTTATACCTTGTAATCCACTTTCTGGATTGTTTATAGTATACTTTTGCCTTAATTTGTTGTTTGCCTTGTTCACTAATCCTGTAATGCTAATCCTATGGTATTACTCATTCGTTGTCTTATGCTGTTTTATGGTGCTGCTGTATATCCTGTAATGTGCCCTGAGTCTTAGTGGGAAACGGTGGACTGTAAATAAATATTTATTTGTTTATAGTCCACCTTTCTCGCTGAGATCCAAGGCATATTAATAATAATATAATAATTTTGATTTATATACCACATTCAGGACAACTTAATGCCCACTCAGAGCGGTTTACAAAGTATGTCATTATTATCCCCACAACAACAATCACCCTGTGAGGTGGGCAGGGCTGAGAGAGCTCTGAGAGAGCTGTGACTGACCCAAGGTCACCCAGCTGGCTTCAAGTGGAGGAATGGGGAATCAAATCCGATTCTCCAGATTAGAGTCCTGCCGCTCTTAACCATTACACCAAGTGGTGTAACCACTATACTACACTCCAGTGCAAGTGAAATACAATATAATCAACAGCTAGGACATTCACTGAGCAAGTACAATAATGAGCAACAGTTAAGACATTCAGTGAAGAGATACAATAGGGTTTGGTAGCAGAAAGTTTGAAAACAAACTTGAAGTCAAGCACAGAGATGAAATCTTTCTGAAACAACGCATAACTAATTTGCATGACATGTTAAGCAACGTGGATACTTCCTAGTGGCACATATCTGCACCAGCAGACAGTACCCAGTAGCATAACATATAATCCTTGTCCCTATTAAAGCATCTTTCTTAACTATTTCTTATGACACAGCCCTGTAAACTGGGTAGAAAGCCCTCCTGCATAATTCAGTTGTGCATAGTTTTCAGAAAGGCAGGAGAAGGGGAGGTGGTGTGAGCTGTGATTTGATTCAGTATTCCGGTACTAATTAAAGGGTTCCAAACCTTGTTGAGCCGGTAGACACTTTGGGGTTTTTGAGAACAGATGGTTGGCATCACCCCGAAATACAGTTGTTGAGATCTATCACAATTGTTTTAAAGAATTTATTCATTGGACAAAGTTTATATTCCTCCTTTCTACCCTCATAAGGGCCACCGAGGTGGCTAACAAAACATACATACTAAAACCACATTATAAAACCATTAAAAACAACCAAAACACACCATTAAAACAATTAAAACCAGGGCTTTAAAAACAAAGACATAAAACAACAATGAAAATATTTTGTACAATTCACACATAACGCATGAAGGAAGGATCATTGAGGGTATGACAAATGAATCAAAAAAGTCACCACCTGCTGGCGGAAGAGGGCAATAGAAGGGAACAGATACATCTCCCGGGGAAGACAGTTTCAGAGATTAGGTGCCACAACCGAGAAGGCCCTCTCCCGGTCTACCACTCATCTAGCCTACTTAATCTTGATAAGTTCCAGGCCAAGTGTCCTTATAGGGTAAAGGAAGCTCTTTCTGAACGGGTGCTTCTTGCAGATTCACAAGTGATTCTTCCTGGCCTCATCTTATGCATCTCCTGCTCCAGTAAGGTGGAGGAATACCAGGATTTCCTTCTGCTGTGGAGTAGAAGGAAGTGGGCACTAGGAAACTTATTGCTGGGTGCCATAGTGCTCACTAGGGATTGCTGTTCTGGTCTAATTCTCTAACTATGCACCACACTAGCCCTGTCTGTATGAATGTTAGCGGTAAAAATAATACCAATGTAGGACAGATGACAGGTGCAATCACAGGTGACTTCCAGGGAGAGGGGAAGAGGCATGGAGGAATGCATCTCAAGAGGCAGATTGGGTATTTGTGGAGCTCAGCATTTCTTAAAAGCAAGGGAAGGGAAGCTGTAGCCATAGGGTAAGGACATTTTACTGTCTGTTAGTTACTGGGTCCCGTGTGGCAGCCCATCTTTCACTTTAATTGCAGAGGAGTCAGTGGGCTGTTAGTTATGCATTATTCAATAAAAAAAAAGCTTGTTTCAGACAAAAAACATCTTTGCATGAAATGGGCCTAGATGGCCGCTCGGTATTTAGGACAAGGTTGTGCTAAAAGCTGTAAATCTAGGGTAATGTTTTATTTCATTAAAAAGTATACTCCACCTTTACAAAGTTTGAAGCGGCATACAACTATCCAAAGGTGTTACCGGTTCAACAACAGCAAGCAACGTTAATAAAAATGCAAACGACAGCGTTACCCATTGGAGTAAACACATGGGTTCTCATATCAACCTTTGTATAAATGGGTATACACAGGGCTTTTTTTTCTGGGGGAACGCAGGGGAACGGAGTTCCGGAACCTCTTGAAAATGATCACATGGCTGGTGGCCCCGCCCCCTGATCTCCAGACAGAGGGGAGCTTAGATGGCCCTCCGCGCCACTGAGCGGCATGGAGGGCAATCTAAACTCCCCTCTGTCTGGAGATCAGGGGGCGGGGCCACCAGCCATGTGACCATTTTCTCCGAGGGCAACCCACTGAGTTCCACCACCTCTTTTCCCAGAAAGAAAGCCCTGGGTATACAGAACAAATGGTGAAAACTAGGAAGCTGAAACTGATAACACAAATATAAAGAAATATTAAAAGGAATAAAATAGGTGACATTTGCTGGTCCTTCTTATATGGGGGGGGGGTCCACTCTTAACCAGAATCCTGTAAATTCCCCCAGTTTTTATGCTCACTGCAGCCCTATCTTCAAAAAATATCGTCGTCTATTTGCTTTGAATGGAAGTAATTAATGAGACAAAAAAAATGAAAGTCTTGAAGCTGATTTAAAATTAATTTTTTCTTCAAACATGATCCTTCCGCAACAAGGAGGCATGGTTATTTGTTGGTTAAAAATGCAGTTTAGTAGGAGGAAAGACTTGATGAGAGCAAAATGAAATTTTATCAGTTTTTTTTTTTCCCAGTGGGAATGTGGTGAAATGACATTTCGGCACCTCTAGAAAATGGTCAAGTGGCCGGTGACCGTTAAACTTTAACACCCCCCCCTTGCTCCAGCTGGAGCAAAGGGGGAATTTAAATTGTCAGCAGCACAGAGGGCAATTTAAACTCCCCCTCCTTGTGGGAGCGCTCCTGGGGCTGGCTGCGCCCTGCGCAATGATCGTGCGGTCCTGGGAGCATGTGTGTGCTTTGCACGCACACATGTGGTACTGCTCCTGCTGGAAGTTGCCCCGTGTGCTGCCAACCCACTGAGTTCCACTGCCTCTTTTCCCAGAAAAAAGTCTTTTATTAACAATGAAATAATGTATTCCATATGGATGATTACTAAAGAACAGACTGTGGTTTTTAGGGTGTTGAGCTCATACAATAGGTGAATTGAGCAAAAAAAGAAAAGAGGATTGCTTCTCGTAAGTGCAGAGGAGTTAGCCGTGTTAGTCTGTGGTAGCAAAATCAAAAAGAGTCCAGTAGCACCTTTAAGACTAACCAATTTTATTGTAGCATAAGCTTTCGAGAATCAAGTTCTCTTCGTCAGATGCCTGATACAGATACTGGCCAAATACAGAAGAGCAGGAGAGAGAAGAGAGGCGGCAATTAGGGGGGGAGGGGGAGGGAGCAATCAAAACATTCCTTTGCTAGTATGTGTAAACATCTCCTTTTGGTGTGTGTATCAGTTGGCTTCAAAGGAGTTTGCCCTGTTAGTTTGTAGCTGCCAAACAGCTAGACCATCCAATTCCAATGTAGTATGGGCCTTCGACAACCACAGCTCTCCCTGCCAGATGCATCTGACAAAGAGATCTGTGGTTCCCGAAAGCCCACACCAGGTGCCACTGAGCTCCCCCAGACCCCACCTCTGTAAAGGAAATCTGTTACCTGTGGTAATGTGATAACCATTCATAGTCCCTATTCAGTCCCAGCTTGACAGAGTCAAATTTGCATATGAATTCCAGTTCAGCAGCCTCCCGTTGGATTTTGTTTTTGAAAGGTTTCTGTTGAACTACAGTGACCTTTAAGTCTTTGATGGAATGTCCTGGTAGATTGAAGTGTTCTCCCACTGGTTTCTGGACGTTTCCATTTCTAATGTCAGATTTGTGTCCATTTATTCTTTTGCGTAGAGGTTGGCTGGTTTGTCCAATGTACAGAGCAGAAGGACATTTATATCAGATTGGAGGATGAGCAGCTGTAAGAGCCAGAGACAGTGTAGTTGATGCCATTGGGTCCTGTAATTGTATTCCCTGGGTAGATATAGGGGCAGAGCTGGCATCTGGGTCTGTTGCAGGACCTGGTACCTGTGCTGGTGATTCTGCTGGCCGATTCATGATTGTAAGTGAGAAGCCCCCCAATCTTAAACGACTTAGTGGGTTGCCCTTGGAGAAAATGGCCACCAGCCACGTGACCATTTTCAAGAGGTTCCGGAACTCCGTTCCACCGCGTTCCTGCTGAAAAAAAACCCTGTTCTTGCTGCTTTTGGGAGAAGAAGAAGTAAAAATAGGGCTTGAGCATTTGTCTTCCCTTTTTACCAATATGAAATAAAAAATCCTATATGAATTGCAGCTATATGAATGACAGCTCAGGAAACGGGAAAATCTCCCACTCTGTATATTTTCTTTTCTGCAATTACCGTTTCCCACAATTCTGAAAATTCCTTCCAGATTTATGTTTTCCTCTTATTTCACCTCCTCCTTTCCAACTCTGTCACCCTTGTGCTCTCTCTCCCTTCACACTTTGCCTGTAGCCCCTCTCACTCTATGTGACCCCATTAATTTCCCTTATCCATTGGGGGTTGCCAAACTACTTTCCCCTCATATTTACAAAGAACCAACCAGACATTTTTTTAAAAATCTGTGGCTGAAAATAAAAGATTTTGAAGCAGAATAAATAACACCAAGTAAACCAACAAATGTGAATTATTTTTACTGGGCATAATGGATTCACATCCTGGAATTAGAGTTTTCTGGCTGCAGAACCTGGTTTAGCCTTGAATGGTAGGCAGTGTCTCAATTCACAGCTCTTCTTTGCCTCTTCAGAGAACTATTTAAATAAATACATTAAAGAATACGAAACACTTAGAAACTGTAATTGCAATAGCTCTGGAACGCACAGAAGAACTAAGGGCCATTCAGGACTCACTGGAGGCCATTAATCACTATGATTGCCTTTGCCACGTTTTCCTTTAGTCGTGTTCCCCATTTAAACCATGAGTATGGAAAAAAAGAGGGGGGGGGGCGAAGGACTCGCTTCCAAGCCATCCCATGAACAAGAACAATTCCAGCATAATAATACAGCCTCTCTGCTAAAACTGTGGCACTTCGTACACAGCAAACCACCTTTAGCGTGCAATTGCGGTCAAAAGCAATAACAGAAGTGGGGAAAGGGTGAAGGAAAACAATTATAGAGGCTCGTAGATCCTTGAAATATCGGCTGCGTGTTTACAGCTGGAAATAAAAAAGGAGCAATCAAAATATGCTTTAACATGATGTAAAAAGAAGAAAAAGTCCAGTTGAGTATTGTTTTCTTAAGATCATAAAGGAGAGCGGAGACAACTTGTGATTTTGAAAATGTGCGCTCTCTAGAGAGAG
Organism: Eublepharis macularius; assembly: GCF_028583425.1. NCBI lineage: Eukaryota > Metazoa > Chordata > Lepidosauria > Squamata > Eublepharidae > Eublepharis > Eublepharis macularius. The sequence continues at coordinate 174,053,612 of NC_072792.1, forward strand.
GCAAGGATGGGCTTGGGGTGCAATCCTGCTTCTTTCATGTAGGACAGGCCCATCAACAGCTATTATGGCTAAATGGAGCCTCTGTGTTCAGAGTAGGGCTACCACCACCACCAGGTAAGTCCTGGAGTTTGCCCAGAATTACAACTGATTGCAACGTCATTTCTCTAAATTGCAATTCCGCGTCATTTCACGGTTCTTGTATTTATCTCTTTTACAATCTTAGATTCAAACGTTTAAGTTTTATTTTCTTGTGTAAATATGTTTTAACTTTTGGCTGTGGTACACTGTTTTATGTTGTTGTATATGTGGAGATGTTATGGCCTATGGCAGCAACAATAAACCTATCTATCGGTGAGACCAGTTCTTCTGGAGGAAATGGCAGATTCAGAGGGCAAACTCTATGGTATACCATAGATTCTAGGTGAAACTCCTTCCCCAAATTCCCTCTCCACAGGCACTCCAGGAATTTTCCAGGTTGAGGTTGGAATAAGGGTGCCATTCCCCCACCCAGGGTGAAGGATCCCCTGCTCCCCCCACTTATTTGGCTGGCAGGGGGGTGTGCTTCCTGGGGTGCCCCATGAGAGGCACAGTACACCCCTGAGTGGTGCAGCATGCCCCCATGCCCACAGTGTCTCGATTTGCGCCCTGCAGCAGGCCAATTCGGCCCCCTGGTGAGTGTGGGAGCTCTCCCAGACTTCCCCTTGACCCGTACAATGATGTCAGTTCCTGGAAATGACATCATCACACAAGCTGGAAGTGCGCACGTGAACAGGAACCCAAGAACACAGCACATTAAGTGCCAGGCTCCTGATCTCCTGCTGGGGGAGTCAGGGGACCTGGGAACCCTAGGATGGAAACCCAGAGGCAGTTTATGTCTGAATGCCAGTTGCAACAGGGAAGCAACAACAGGGAAGACTTTGGCTTTTGTGTCTTTGCTCGTGAACCTTCCAGTGTTTGGTCACAGTAAGATGCAGGATGTTGGAATCGATAAACCAGTGATCTGATCCATCAGAGTTTTTCTTATGTAGACTGTGGCAAGTTTTGGTGGGTCAAAAGGCAGATATAGGATGAAAAATCACTAGAAGTTTAACCACCCCACCTCGGACTTTAGGCTCTTTCAACAGTATTCCCGAGATTATACTCTGTACAATTCTGAGGCCAAAATGTAGGCATGCAAAATGCAAAGCCCAGTCTAAAAGAGCATCAAAAACTTTTCAGTAGTTAGATATCAGAATACATTTTATCATTTTATTTTTGTACTGAAGTTCTTGATGTGTGTGTGTGTGTGTTTAATTATGAACACGAACCCAGAGGCATTTGGATATTAGAAACGTTTTTAGCGATCTTATCTCTATAATTAATTTTAATGTAATAGCCCCAGGGCCTTGTTCTGGGACTTTAGCTAGGGTCTGATGAATGGCAGTTCTACAAGATCTAAACCTCTTTGTCCCAAACTACCTTGGCACCATTCCACAGCAGGTGAGAGCTGGAAATGATTGCCTACTTTGACTGAGAATCGCTCAGAGGGGTTTGAGAGGTTTTTGCTGAGAACGGTCCGGATTTATTGGGAGTGAGGAAGAGTCACAACTGAATATTGTTTTACAGCGAGCCCTGCACATTATAAAGCTGCTCAGCTGTGGTTGCGAGGTAGTGGCTGGAGATCTCCCAGAATTACAACTGATCACCAGGCCACAGAGATCAGTTTCCCTGGAGAAAATGGCTGCTTTGGAGGGCGGACTCTGGCATTATACCCCACTGAGGTCCCTCCCCTCCCTCAACACTTCCCTCTCTAAGCTCCCCCCTCCCAAATCTCTAGGAATTTCCCAACCTGAACTAGGTAACCCTAGCTCAACAGGTTTTTTGTTCGCTATGACTTTGATTTAGGGGAGAATTGTTATCAGTAGGACCCCCCACAAGGCATTCTGCTTCTTTGAGGTGAACAGAGGGGATTGGTGTGGAGATTGGATGCCGCTCTGGTTGCTAGGCAACTTCCTTTCACATACAGCATAAAAAAAAAGAACAGCAAACATACAGTACTGATATTGATCTTTCAAGACCTAAATGGTATCACAGAGGATATGTGAATCTCTAAGTGCATTCCAGCCCTGACTTGGATAGCCCATATGAGCCTGATCTCATCGGATCTCAGGGCCAAGCTACACATGACGAATGACACTTGAACGGCAAGTGGATTGAGTGGAGGGCAAGTGAACAGGGAGAAATACACTTGCCGTTCAAGTGTCATTTGTCATGTGTAGCTTGGCCCTCAGAAGCTAAGCAGGGTCGGCCTTGGTTAGTAATTGGATGGGAGACCTCCAACAAAGACCAGGGCTACAGAAGCAGGCAATGGCAAACCACTTCTGTTAGTCTCTTGCCATGAAAACCTCGCCAGGGGTCACCATGTCAGCTATGACATGAGGGCACTCTCTCCACCATGTGCATTCCAAACTTCAGGCAGGGCCTTGCTCTGAGTTGCTCCCCTAACTTCAGTGAGATCGGCATCACTAGGAACAGCATGCTTTAGGCAATGGCACTCAAGAGCATCTGCAGAAATAGAAATAATTTGAGGGAGGGGGCAAGTTCTACAAATTGTAAAGATCAGTTTATTACTTGCAGTCTTTATTCCACTAAATGTAACATCGGGGGGTTGGAAAGTGCTCCTTGCCCCCTCCCAGGGTTGCCAGGCTGTGCCAGGTAGCTGGCACAGCCAGTGGGGACATAGTTGCACTGGTATCATATATAGTGTGATGTCACTTCCAGGGAAAAATGGAAGTGACATCATGTCATTCTAGGCATCTGCAGAAACCCTATAGTAATATCATAGATTCCTAGAGTGACGTGATATCACTTCAGGGTTTTCCCCAGAAGTGATATGATGCTGTACATGACACTGGCAGTTTTTTCTTCTCCCACCACTGCTCTGAGCAGCAGCAGACAACAAAGGTTGCAGGCAAGCAGTCTCCACAGCAGGAGACCTGGCAACTCTAGCCGTGTGTGTGTGTGTGTGTGTGTGTGTTATGTGCCGTCAAGTTGCCTCTGACCTGTGGTGACCCTATGAATGAAAGACCTCCATAACGTCCTACCTTTAACAGACTTGCTCAGTTCCCGCCAACTGGAGGTCATGGCTTCTTTTATTGAGTCAAGCCATCTCATTTGGTTTCTTCCTCTTTTCCTACTGCCTTCCACTTTTCCTAGCATTCTTGACTTTTCCAGAGAATCTTGTCTTCTCATGATGTGAACAGAGTACGATAGCCTCAGTTTTGTCATTTTCGCTTCTAGGGAGAAGTCAGGCTTGATTTGATCTAGTACCCACTTATTTGTCTTTTTGACCATCCACGGTATCCGCAAAACTCTCCTCCAGCATCACATTTCAAATAAATCAACCCTATCCCTGCAGATACCCAAGGTGACCCCATGTTTATGGGATGCTCTAGAAAAAAAGTTCAGCCTTTCTGCTTTGGTCAGGCCTTTGGGTAATAATAACACTGAAATCAGTTCCTCTTCATGTATTATATTAGGTTTCCATGTTGTGATAGAGATTTGTCGATTTAAAAAAAAATCAGTAATAGTTTTACTATTTATAACTGTGAACCACCTTGTGGGCTTTGGAGAGAAAGTAAAGGGAGGCAAAAAAAGAATAGGAAATGAATAACAGCACAGTCCTAGAATCACATTCTTTAGCATGGCAAAGAAGGCCTATGCTGGTATAGTGTGGAGCTTTCCCAGTTCAGCACTCTGCTGATGGCATAGGGGAAATAAATGGAAAGTGTCAGGAGGATGCTGGGGGAGTTTGCAAGGTGTCGTTGGCATCTTAAATCCCTCAGTCCATGTTCTGCCCTTCCTTCTGGCATAATATTATACTTGATAAAAAAGCTGCAATTGCTATAAACACTCCATGAGAATGGAAAAACAACTGTCCCTTGCCGTGCTTCTCAGCCATAGGATGTCTTAGGATACCAAATGACCAATTAAGTCTGCAGCCAATTATAGCTCTCTTAAAAAGGTCAAGGTAGTCCCCTGTGCAAGCACCGAGTCATTACTGACCCATGGGGGGACGTCGCATCCTGACGTTTTCTTGGCAGACTTTTTACGGGGTGGTTTGCCATTGCCTTCCCCAGTCATCTACACTTTACCCCCAGGAAACTGGGTACTCATTTTACCGATCTCAGAAGGATGGAAGGCTGAGTCAACCTTGAGCCGGCTATCTGAACCCAGCTTCCGCCAGGATCGAACTCAGGTCGTGAACAGAGCTTGGGCTGCAGTACTGCTGCTTACCACTCTGCGCCACGGGGCTCTTATAGCTCTCTTAAGCATGAGGTAAACCCCAGCCAGGACAATGATATTTCATAAGACAGTAGGGAGTAAAGCAGGGGCTATGTCTATCATGGCAGACACATGTAGAACTCGCACAGCTATGGGATATGGGGGAAATTGAAAATGATCCTAAGGTTGGAGTGCCTGTTCCGTGAAGCAATACTAAATCATCTGGGGCTCTTTAGTTTAGAAATATGGCAAGACCAGGGCTTTTTTTCAGCTAGAACGTGGTGGAACGGAGTTCTGGCACCTCTTGAACATGGTCACGTGGCCAGTGACCCCGCCCCCTGATCTCCAGACAGAGGGGAGTTTAGATTGCCCTCCACACCTCTACAGCCCCTCCAGCGGCGCGGAGGGCAATCTAAACTCCCCTCTGTCTGGAGATCAGGAGGCGGGGCCACCAGCCATGTGACCATTTTCGCGGACAGCGATTTAAGCTTTAAAAAACTCCCCCCTTGTTCCAGCTGACCCAAAGTGACATCATTGTGCGGCCCTGGGAGCTGAGTTCCACCACCTCTTTTCCTAGAAAAAAAGCCCTGGGCAAGATGCTTTGTTGAAGAAGCAAATGGGTGCCAGGAAATGTACTGGCAGGTGCCATGGTGTCCATGGGCACTGTGTTATAAAGGCCACTGTTATAAATATATATTAAACACAAATTCTGTTAATTGAGGCTTCAACTTCATGCGTCTGATGAAGTAGACTCCAGCCTGCAAATGTTTATGCTGCAATAAAACGATCACTCTTCAAGATGCCTCCCTTTTCTTTTTACTGCAGCCTATTAACAAGGCCATCCCATATGAGTTTGTATCTGCCTGTTCAGAGGATGCTATCACAGTGTATTCCTGTAGCAAACGGGGGGGGGGGGAGACAGGTTTTAAAAAATCGCTACATAAATATATTATAATAGGAGCACTCAAGTATGATGAATATGCTTTGCAGTTCCCCCAGTGAAGATATTTGATGCGTATTGGGAATTGGTTGGGCTACTGGCCCCAAAGCAAAACCAAAACTACCCCAAGGTACTCCCCTTGCCGTGGTTGCATGTTTCCTACTAAAAGATCATGAACCCCTCTGTCTTTTGGTAGGTCCTGGAAAGTTCACAATTTTAACCACTGATTTGGGAATTCAAGAGATGTGCCTTTATTGCACCGGATGGACTTTTGTTCTCTTCCAGCTCTCTGATTTTGTATTTTGAGCACCTGGAATAATGCCCAGTTCTTTCTCACTTGTGCTTCTCCTAGCAACCATAACACCCTTTCCTCACCCACGATGCTTAAAGAATGCTAACTGTTAGAAGAGAAACCAGCTGGCTTTTCAGGTTTCCAACCTCCAGGTAGGGTCTGGAGTTCTCCCAGAATTGCAAGTGATCTCTAGTCTACTGGGATCAATTCCCCTGGAGAAAATGGCAGCTTTGGAACGTGGACTGTACGGCATCACATCCCCAGCTGAGCTCCCTCTCCTCTCTAGAACTGTACCCTCTCCAAGCTCTGCCTCCAAATCTCCAGGAATTTCCCAACCTGGAGTTGGCAACCCTATCCTATGGGCTAGTGCCCTCAAAAACATGCCACCTACCCAATGGATGGCCTGGATCTGGTGGTGGTAAGATCTAGAGCTATGTATTAATGGTTGAATCCAGCATGAAGTAGTTAGCAAGATTTTTAAGCCTTTTTTGGTTTCGTTCCGTCCACTGACGTCTGCTCCTAAACACATGCGGAATGAATAAAGGCTATTTATGTTTTCTTAAAAGAGCAATCAAAACGCTATTATTAGAACAAAAGCATAGTAATTTTACTGCTAATGTGCCAAAGCAAACCTTCCCATATGAGCTCTCAAACGCCATTAATTCAGTTTCACTGTCACCAGAGCAAAAAGAGGGGAACAACAAAGATCTTTCACGCAACAATTCATTTAGTAAGATATATTTAAACGTACCCCTGTCACAGGATGTCCTGATCCTCAGCCAGCATCTACCCATTATAAACACGACGCACTACAGGTTCTGCAGCAATGACAAGTTTCTCTGCAGCCCTAGGATTCCATTCCATTTTACTCTGCAAGCTTTGTGTGTTGCTTTAATTTATGCATCTGATGAAGAGAGCTGTGGTTCTCGAAAGGTTATGCTACAGTAAAGTTGGTTAGTCTTAAAGGTGTTACTGGACTCTTTTCTATACAGACTAACATGGCTAACTCCTCTGGAGCTCTAATTTATATTATTAGTTTGAAACATTTATATGCCACCTTTCCACCCAAATAGCACCCTAAGGCAGCAAACCACAGACGTTAGAACATTAAAAACATTCAAACAGTATTTATAGTGTATATACATACAGAAACAACCGGGGAGGTAGGCTAAGAATTTACTGGGGGTATGCCAAAGAAAACAGAAAGGTTTCTTCACCTGTTGGCAGAAGGCTGCAACAGAGGGGGACAAATATTCCTGTGGAGGGAAATCCAAAGTTTTGGTGCCACAACCAAGAAGGCCCTTTCTCAGGTTTGCCACCCGTCTAGCTTTAGATGGCAGTGTTACCTAAAGCAAGGCCCGTAGGCTGACTGGAATGGACTGGCAGGTTCCTATGGAAGATGGTAGTCCTTAAGCTTTGCTGGTCCCAAGCCATAAAGGCTTTAAAAGAACAACATCAGCACTGTGAAATGGGCTTGGAAGCAAATTGGGAGCCAGTGTAGATGTTCGAGATCCCAAGTACCCTGGTGGGGGAAGGGGATCCCCCACTTCCACCCTCCACCCCCTGCCACTACTCATCTGGCCAGTGAGGAGAAAAGGCGCAGGAACGGGCCTCCCAGGCGCACTCCCGTGGCAGTGCGACAATTTCACTTCCCAGGAGTGATGTCATAGTGCCACTCTGCGAGCTCTCCTGCACTCCAAACAGGGGCCCAAATCGGCCGGCTGCAAATTGTGAGTGCACTCCCGCACTTGCGTGATAACGTCACTCCTGGTGGCAGGCCATCTCCTGGGGATTTGTCCCATTGCCTGCTGTGGGAGGTGGCAAGCCCCGCAGAGATCGCCCGCCACTGGCAGGCAACCTGGAAAAGCGCACACCGGGTGTGCTTCCTGTGGGGGTGCAATGATGTCACTTCCTGAAGTGACATTGTCAGGCAGGCTGCAGGTCTGCTCCTGTGCTTCACTGGGGCCAGAATTAGCCTTGCGTAGAGCACAGGAGCGTGCCCATGGCTGGCATGATTACATCACTTCCCAGAGCATGCTAGAGGCACAAGGTAAGTGCCAGGTCCCTCCTTCTCGCTGGCAGGTATAGGTATCTGGGAACCGTAGTGCTATCCTAAGTAGAGATGGGCATAAACCTAAATACGACCCCAAAACCCCCACAAACCAGGCTGTTTCAGGGTTCATGAACCAGGGTTCGTGGAAGCTCCTTTTCATGGAACTTCCACAAACTGTATACTGGTTCGTTGGGGTGTATTTACAGGGACAGTTTAAATGGTCATTTCCCTAGGGAATGGCCTCCTCTGCTGCCCTGGGGGCCTGCAGAGCGACAGAAGAGGTCGAAAACGGCCTTCCCGCCCCTCCTGGGAGGAGAGGAAGGACACTGCGCCGCAGGGGAAGGTAATTGGGGGCTGGAGGGGTAGGGGGGCTGGGGTTTGGGCAGTTTAAAGGGTCCTGCCACCGGTGGGTCCCTTTAAACTATCAGCTGGCAGGCAGTGAGGGGGGGGAATCGCCTGCCAGCTGATAGTTTAAAGGGACCTGCTGCTTGCAAGGCAGGAAAGGGCCCTTTAAACTGTCAAATGCCCCTTTCCCTGATGCTGTTAAGGCTGGAAAGGGGCATTTAAACCCCACGAACCACAAACTGGTTCATATCTGGTCCAGTTCCGTGGTTCATGGTTCGTGAAACCCATGAACTATGAACCTCCCGGTTCAGTTTTTGTTTGTTCGTTCCGTGCCCATCTCCAATCGTAAGCCGAGTTTCACTCTTCTAAGTCCATTGAAGTCCATAAACTCCTGCCTAGGCTGGCCTGGACTCAATAAAAGAGATGGTAGCAATTCATTTGTGTACAATTCCAACTTTTGTATAGGGTCTAACTGTATCAGAGCGCGAGAGAGAGAGAGCGCAGACACACAGCGAGAATGACAACAACTCGCTTTGCACAGATTGTGGGCCACCCTATATTTTAAAAAGGGTCTCACTCCAGCAGTCTATGAAACGTTTCCTGGAGAGATTCCCTGCTGAATGTCACCGTTGTAATATCACGGTGCCTACCTCATGGGGGTGTAGTGAGACTGAGAAGACGATTTATGTTATTGTGCTGCCTTTGTATTATTTGCAAGCATATGGCGAGCGCTAGTTCATATAGTTCTATTTTTATCGGGAGCTAGAATGAGCAACTTATCTGGGGATGTGTTATCTTGAGATATTTCGGAGATGAACTGGATTCCACTTTAGCTGGTGCCAACATTTTGCTTTGTGAGATGATAACTGGGGAAGTCGTTGGTGTGGCCCACCCACTGTCAGAGTAGTGAAGTAGGGAATGATCTTCAAATATATCATGTGCTGCTTGTGGTATATTCACTTGACCAAATAATTGTCATCTCACTAGATATATCTTCCACTGGCTCTCTGCCATTTGCAAATACAGTCCCTTATTCTTGGAACTTCCTTCCAGCATATCACGAATCATGTTTGTGGTTCGGTGATCACGAACCAGTTTGTGGTTCGGTGATTGAAGGGGGCGGTGCCATGTCGGCCTCCCACCTTTGGGGTGGGGGAGGGTTCTCCTCACCACTGCACCTTGTTAATTTGTTTTATTATTTGTATATTGATTTTAGTTTTTGTTTTTATCGATTTTAACTGTTCACCGCCCAGAGCCCCTGGGGATGGGCGGTATATAAATTGAAATAAATAAATAAATAAATAAAAATGATGCCACCTTTGTACATAGAATCTTGCCGGATCAGACGCCAGGTTTGTCTAATTCAGCATCCTGTATCCCACTGTGGCTTCAGGTGGGGTTTCTGTTCCTTATGCATACTGCAAAGCTCTTGCAAAATATTTTTCTGGGAATTCACCATCCAACAGAGCATTATGTTTTATATTCCCACTGTGCGGAGTCAGCTCTGCCTTATTCTTTTCTGTGGCCATTTTTTTTTAAAATTCACAAGAGAATACTCTCAGGAGATCTTTCAGTCTGACTTCAAAGGATAAAAGGATTTTGCATGACTGTCTATACTCCTTCCAAGCCTCACAGTAAATCAGACTATTCCCTCTTCCACAACAGTCTCTGCTTGCTCCTTCAATCAGTTTGATTTATTTATTTGGAGCTGCAGACATGTGGCTGGCTTTTTGAAATAGTGCTGTTGTTTGGTTAGGTATAAAAGGAACCCAGTTTACTTAAAAGTATCCTTAGCAGGCTTTGTAAAAATGCTTCAGTATTTGTATACCCTTTTGAGGAGTTCCAAGTGCTGCACATACATTAGATTAGCAACGACCCTATAAGGTAGGCCACTGTTATTAAACCCAGTATTGCAGTCAGGGGAGGAGGAGACAGAAAGAGACAGCAGTTGAAAGCTATCGAGTGAGTTAGTGACAGAACAAGATTGGATTTGCTCAGCATTCTCTTAAAGTCTAAACAGAGGGGACATGGAAAGTGGTCCTTTTACTGTCTCCTGAATTCTGTTCATTAGAGCAGTGGGGTGTGTGTTTGTGTACGTGTGTGTATGGGGGGAGGTGTAGCTAACCCTTTCCCTGCTGGTAGAGAGTGCCATCAAGTCATAGCTGTCTTTGACCCCTGGTGGGGTTTTTAGGGCAAGAGACTAACAGAGGTGGTTTCCCATTGCCTGCCTCTACAACCCTGGTCTTTGCTGGAGGTCTCCCATCCAATTAATAACCAAGGGTGACCCTTGTGTAGCTTCTGAGATCCGATGAGAGCAGGCTCACCTGGGCTGTCCAGGCCAGAGCAACTTTTTCCCTACTGTCTGATAAAAACCATCCTCTCAAAGTAATTTTTCTCCTTAGAAGGGAAAAGATATATTAATCTGGTATCTTTTCTGTTGAGGGTGGGAAAGCAGCTGCAGAGTAGCGGGACTGATTTTGATTAGAAATATCGCTCCTAGGGCAAGCACATCTCTGTGCTACACACAGCCCTACTACATAGAGCCCATACAACACACACACTGCTACCAATCCAGTTAGAATTCCCAGTACTCTGGTGAGACCTGGAGTTTTTTTAGAATTACAACTGATCTCTAGACTACAGAGATCAGTTCTTATGGAGAAAATGCCAGCTTTGGAGAGCAGACTATGGTATATACCATCAATTCTATGTGAAATCCCTTTCCCAACTCTCACCTCCACAGCCACTGCCCACAAATCTCCAGGAACTTCCCAGGATGCAGCTGGCAACCCTTGTTCCAGTCAGGCCTGTCAATCAATGGAAAACTGGGGGGGGGGGCAGTACATGAGGGAGGCAGATGTCGTGCCTCTTTAGGGATCTCCAGAAAAGCTCTGGTTTTAAGATAGAGTTTTTGGCAATTCCTAGAAAGTTGTGACATCACTTCTGGGTTTTCCCTGGAAATGACATCATGCCAAAAGGTCATTTAAATTTTTTTTGTTCTGCCATCGCTCTGAGCTGTGGTGGGAAATGTGAGGCAAGGTTGGGGAATCTCCTGCCATGGGAGTGCCAACCCTAGTTCTAGTCCAGTTTAGAGCTTCCTCCTAATGCAATAAAGTTTTAAAAATTGGAAGATGCTTTGTATTCCACACACATCATGTCTAGACATGGGCATGAACATGAAAAAAAACCCTGAACATGGTGTTTGTTGTTCGTTGCCATCCACAAACAACGAACAATGAACATTGACAAACATGACCTGTTCACGAACATGTTCATTGTTCGTTGTTCGTGGGGGCCAGCAGGCCCTCCTCAAGCCATCAAGATCCCTACCACACCACTCCCAGAACCCCTACCTGAGCAGGCAGCAGGAAATGTACCAATAATAAATAATAGCTTGGCCCCAGAGCCTGGCAGCAGCCCTGGAACCTGAAGGGGTAGATCCCTACTGCACCACTCCCAGAAACCTTACCTGAACAGGCAGCAGGAAAGGTACCAGTAATAAATAATGGCTTGGCCCAGAGCCTGGCAGCAGCCCTGGAACTTGAAGAGGTAGATCCCTATCCTAACACACACAAAGAAAATTCAAGCTCCAATGCATTCTCCCTGTCTCTCTCTCAAAATGCCAACAGCAACTGTCTCTCCCTCACTGTCTGCAAAACCAGAGCTGGGAGCCCCCCTTCCCCCTGCTCTTTGCTTCCTTGTAACAAATCTGGAGCTCCAAACTTGAAAGGAAGGCCTGCCTATCAAGCTAAATTGGGCTTAGATTGGGGTTTCCAGGGCAGCAGCAGGAGTTCAGACAGAGTTCAGACAGTCCCTGCCTAGGTTGCCAAGGGAATTGATTGCAGGTGCCAGACTGTCTGGCTTGACGAACAGCAACCAACGAGGCTTGCAACGATCACCTGTTCTTTTAGAATGGGGCCTCACGAACAGCTTGTTGGTGAACAGCTGATTGGGCTGTTTGTGGCTTTTTTTAAAGTTCATATTGCCGTTCGTGCCCATCTCTAATCATGTCTAGCTTAGGCTCTGACTTGAGCAGAAAATACATATACACGTTGTGAAGTCTTATAATTCCAGCTTACCAACTTCCTACAGTCTGCTTTGAGGCCTCACAGTTCTTACTTGGATGTGGATACATTGTCAGTGCAAAAAAGTTCCAGTGTGGCCCTAAAAGGGTGCCCTTAAGATGGTAATTAATTTTCATACCTCTGTCAGAACCCACGAGATCTTGGGGTAAATTTTTAGTGATGAGCCAAATCTGCAAGACAAATGGTTCCCAATGACATTTTACAAACCCCAAACCATGTTTTTGCACAACTGATTTGCCATTCAGTCTGTCTTTCCCTCATTAAAATCCAGGGTTTTTTCATGCACGTTCCATCCCCCACCTCTGCCTTGCATGAACACAAAAGGGAGTTTGTAGTCTGAAAGCACAGCCTTGCATTTGCAGTCTACCAGTATGGGCCATTCCCACACGGCTTACCTGAACCCGGAATGCTGCGCAGCATTCAGAAAAAGACATGGAAGATCGCGTTTTCTCTCGCGAGTTTTGCGCAATGTTGCTATGAAAACCATATTTTTGTATTCTTGTGGGCTTTGTAGTTGTAGCGCTTTTAAAAAACTTGCACATCAATATTTTGTTCCGGGTTGCGCCTAATGTGCTGGGATGTGGTAAGATTATAGGGCATCACCGGGAGCTAGGAATGCCAGCCTCCAAATGGGCCCTGGGTATCTCTTGGAATCACAACTTCCCTCCACAGTACGGAGATCAGTTGCCTGGAAGAAAATGGCAGGTTTGGAGGATAGACTCTATGGCATTGTATCCGGCTAAGGTCCCTCCCTTCTCCAGCCCCCACCCTCTGCAGGCTCCACCCTCCAGGAATTTCCTGTCCTGGAGCTGGCAAGCCTAGCTAGCACAAAAGGATTAAAATGTCACAAAGTAAGAAGTGCTTGCCAATTTAGAGTTAGTTTACAGAAGAATATAGAAAGCTACCTTTTCCAGTGTCATGCAGTGATCTATCTAGTTCAGTATTGTCTGTTGTGACTGGCAGCCATTCTCCAGGGTCTTGGACAGCGAATAGACTTTCCCAACACCTGCAAACAGAGATCTTTCAGCTGGAGATACCAAAGACTGAGACCTTTTATTTGCTTTTTCCGTGGAGCCCTGTCACTTCAAATAGTAAAAAATCAGCTTTATACCCAAAGCTGTCTGTGTTTACAGAATATAAGCTCACCCATGCCTACCTCTCAACAAAGCGACCAACCGGCAATTTCTCATTATCATGACATTTGTTGTTCAGTTGTAGCAACCACTGAAAACACAGCCATATTGCTGTGGTTGTGTATTCTACTCATATAGGATTGGTATAAGGATTATAAGATAATGTAGGATGAGAATTCTGATTCTTGCTGTACTATTTTTGTGATCTCATATTCTCCCTAAGAACCAGTGTAATAGGGTAGGTAAGACTAAAATGTAATGCAAAAATAATTGGGTTGCACCTAAGAGTCTTTTGTCACAGTATATATCGAAGGCAGAGATACATTTATTAAATTCACATTATTCATCAACCGATGGGACTCTTCCAATCCTTTTTGATTCTTCTGAGTATTTACAAAAGATTGAAATTATGCAGAAGGGTCAAAAAATCTCCTCACTTAAGCTCCGGATCTCAGCTCTATAAAGTTGTTGAGTCTGTGGCAAAAAGAAAATGAAATATGAATCAGGCTAGGAACTTAATCTCTTTACAGATGAATAAATCTTTTTAATGTGCCTATTAGAAATTTGATTTCTTTTTAATGAATTAAAACAAGGATTATTTTGAGGTTGGGGGGGGGGGTTACCATAGAAGGAAAATTAAAACGCTGAAAGGAACTCCTGAGTTTTATGCACACAGATTTCTCAGTGTAAAGTACAAAAATAAAAGTCATTGAAGGGATTTTGAATAGATCTGAGATGATGAGTGGAGGGTACCTTCCACAGACTTTTAAAGGGGCTGCCTCAGAAGAGGGCAGATGGGTTTGCCAGTATGGATCAAGCGTAAACGGGCGATCTAGTTTTCTGCATGAAGTTTTCCCTGAAGTTTCTTATTAAAAACCTGGAATCTCTAACGTTGCCCAGTTTCCTTGATTACTGCTGCTGGCTGTTGTCGCAGGTTAAGGTCACCAGCTTTTGGAACAGCGCCAGTCTAGCAAGTGGCAGAATCAAAGCAGGGGCTTGGTCTGTGAAAACCCTGCCCGTATGCCTTCCCTGCTATTTCTCTCATGATCAGAATGATATGGATGACTTTGGGTGAGATTGGAGAGGACTTGTTGATGCCACACAAAGTGATCCAAGTCATTCCATTCATGAGGGAAACAATAAATAAGCAAGCACACAAGTTTCCAACCAGCCTGTCTCCTGCTACCTCCATTATCAGACAAACCTCTCTACTGATAACTGGCCCAAATGGTGAAAAAAGAGCCGGCAGTCTTCTCTAAGCATCTTTTTGTGTCTGAAGAAGGGAGTTCTCTGACTCTCGTAAGTTTACACTCTGAAAATCTTGTTGGTCTCTAAAGTGCCACTGGTCTCAAATCCTGCTCTTCCAAGGCATAAGTTTTCACAAGTCAAGCTCTCTTCATCAGATACCCTCCTTCAAATATCTGAAGAGCTTTTACTTATATCCTGGAAATCTAGTTGGTCTCCAAGGTGCCACTGGACTCAAATCCTGCTGTTCTAACTGCATACCAACATGGCTACCCACCTAATCCATAATCAGTAGGTGTTACCTCCTCTAAGGAAATACATATTGCATTAAGCTACCACTTATTGAATGATCAACGTTTGCACCACTAAAATTCTTGTGATACTCTGGTTTGAATGAGTGCGAATCCATGCTATCAACTCCCTTTTCTAAATTCTCACTTTCTCAATTTGTAGTTGTGGTTTCGGAGATGTTAGAATGGGACCTGGTTGCATTATTGGCATCTCCCTGCTTATCTGTCTCAAGGTTTAAGTTCTGCTGCTGGAGTTGGAACTTATATGTAGCCTGAGGCTCAAGGACGATTTTGAGTTTTTCATCCCTGTTGCTTTGACTGGAAGATCCTTGTTTCAATTTTGCTTCTCTCTTGAGCAAATTGAACCTGTGATACTTTACTTTTTCGCCATTTTCTGTTTCCTTGCAGCAGAGTTTTCCCATAAAAAGTGCCTGTGTTACATGAGTGTTAGTACATCAGCATAATTCAGTATACATTTATATTTACATGTAAATGACATAGAATAAATATACATTATTTCTTTTCATTTTCATGCCACCTCTATCCTTGTCTGAAGTGGTTTGCAGTAGAATGTGCAAAAAACTTGACTAACTAAATACTGGATACATACTAAACATCACTAAGAATACCGAATAAGAACAACGAGTGAAAACCAAAATGATGCTGCTCCAATAAAAGTGCACAACACAAACTTTAGACATTCAGTCCTGTCTAATGTGTCTCAATTTCAAACAACAGCTGTTTGCAACAGATTGGGGGTAAGTCCGGCAGCTCAACAACTCAACAAAAAAGCTCGCTAAAATAATGTGACCTTACACAGCCTGGCAAGTCTAGTCAAGGAAGGTGTTCTTTGTAACTCCTCTGGAAGAGAGTTCCAGATGCCGTATAAGTTGCTTATAAAAATGCACAATCTGCCTACACAGTACAAATTAATCTACAAAACCAACAGTGAAAAGTGAAGGACTGGAACAGTTGGCAAAAATATAAAAAAGAAAGAAAATAGGGCACATTCACCATTCTCTACAGCATACTCTGTGTTAGGCTATAATAGAAATCTCCCTTCTTTTTAAAAAATAATCTAGATTTTTTTTTATAGAGCACTGTGCATGCATAGTTTGCTGCCATGGCTTTTTTCAGCTGGAACGCAGTGGAACGGAGTTCCGGAACCTCTTGAAAATGGTCACATGGCTGGTGGCCCCACCCCCTGATCTCCAGACAGAGGGGAGTTTAGATTGCCCTCCGTGCCGCTCAGTGGCACGGAGGGCAATCTCAACTCCCCTCTGTCTGGAGATCAGGGGGTGGGGCCACCAGCCATGTGACCATTTTCTCCAAGGGCAACCCACTGAGTTCCACCACCTCTTTTCCCAGAAAAAAAGCCGTTTGCTGCAATTTTCAGTGCTTTCAGTTCCTTTCTATCTCCTCTCTATCCCTACACATCCTGTGAGAACAGGTACAATAGTGCAAGGAAACCATTATGTTATGCTTAGATGGATGATTGCATTGAAATTTCTTTTGGGTGGTGTTTTATTATTGTTCAAGAAAGACACATGTGCACTAATAAAAACAGCTAAGGCGGTCATACACAAAACAACACCAAGGTTGCTTCTTTGTGGTTTTAACTCTTTTCTATAGACCACACCCACTGCCTGCCCATCTTGTGTTTTTGTAAGTTAGGGCCAAAGTAGATGATACGTGTGACACGAGTTGATTCAGTGGTCCCCCAGCCCAAGTTGCAGTCACATGTAACAGTAAGAAACTAAAGTTCCCAAGTACTCTAGGGCTTGACTTAGCTTGGGAGCATAGTGTGTGTGTGTGTGTGTGTGTGTGTGTGTGGTGGGGGGCTCAGCCTTCTCTCCTCCACCATGTTCCTGAGTGGAAAAAGCTATGGGCTGCCTATTTACCCCACTATGGGATGCCTTATCTGCACCTGTGCGTCACACGTATCGTCTAGTTTGGTCCTGAATTGACTGGTTCAGCGGATGCTCCTATATGTCATCTCATCCCTTGGCTGAGTCACGTGATGGTCCAGAAGGAGTATACCTTTCTCTCCAGCAAATAAAGTCTGAATTGCACAGTGAAAGAGTCAAAGGGGCCTGGAGAACAAATCTGACCAACTTGCACGTGTCAAAAGCATATAATATTTCCCATTCCATGGAAAGTGTGCAGAGATGGTACTTACAATGACCCGGAAAGAACATCTGCAGTAAACAATGAGAGGAGCAGAAGGTGTGAATGAGGATTTCCTCAGCACTGCAGTGATGCACACACTGGGGGAAAAATTGATGTTGTATTTAGAGACAAATATTCACACACAGAGGGTAGGTCGCTTGGAAACAGAACTGGAATAAGGGTGACAAGCAGGAAATCTCAATGAAGGTCTCCATGGTGATGTCAGGGAAGGATGCTACAGAGTCACCTTGCCTTCAAAAAGAATATTCTTTCTTTGGAAATCTAAGAAGCCTAAAATGTTTTAATAAATTCCCTCCCTGAGAGAAGCCAACTATCCTGAGAGAAAGAGGCTTTGTCCCTTCCTGCTCCACCCTAATCTTTTGAAAGATATTTTCATTAAAAAACATAAGTGAATATCTTTAACTTTTCTTTTAAATAATCTTACCACTGTCTCTTAAGTCTCGTTCCCATGAAAATGGTAAACATGTGCCTGGATTGTAACATATCAGATTGAAAGTGGGGGAATGGGATATGTGCTTCTGCATCCCCCAAAGTCCCTTCACATAGAAAAGTAGAAGTGGGGAGAAGGGTTCTCGCTTATCTGTTCCCCTGACTTGCTAGTTTTCTATGTCTAATATCTACACTGCCGGTATGGGGATAATTTGAGTAGAATGACCAGGGCATGGGGATGTAACTGAAAAGGGCACCCCTGAATATGAAAAGTAGCTCAATTCCAATAACTACCGTACTGGGTTATTGTAAGGATTACAGAGACAATGTATATTAAACGCTTGAATGCCCAGACACTGCTGTATAAATTCTAAACATTATTTTGATTCGGTTACTTTATTCATTTGTAAATGTTCCTGACCCGATTTCCCCATGTAAAGAGATACAATGAAAACCACAATTGAAGCCATCAAACCACCAGTCTTGCTTCACGATCCATTTTCAGTTCTATGCTTAAAACCAACTAGCAAACCATCATCGATTCAGACAGAAAATTGATTCATTCAAAAAATCCAAAACAGCTGAACAACAAAAAATAGCAAAAAAACCCAGCAGGGCGATTTTTTCCTAAAAGCTAACAGAAGGGATATTTTCCTAAGCTGCTCCTGCAGGCCATCCCATTGTTAAGGCAATGACAGAGGGTTCAGACAGATCACACGGAGATCACTGGTTTCATTCCATCCGTGTAATGCAAATAGCAGGAGCCATGTGGGGAAGAAAGAGGAGGATTAACCCTCCAACCACTAGGTGTCACTATGTGAAACTGGCTCCTCCCACTCTGCCATTAGCTTTTTAAAAAAGAGCCCTTTAAAAAAGATTTCTCTTTTGAAAATGCTAATAGCAGAGTGGGGGAGCTGGTTTTGAATATCAAAAACAAATGGAGGTTAAAGGGTTAAACATCCCCTTTCTTCCTGACATGGCTCTGAGGAAAATTGAGGCATTGCAAGCCAGCAGAACACATTTTGCAGTGACATGATCTTTGTCTCATTAGTCAAAAGGATTATTGTTGGTATATGGCATCACAGACTTAGCAGTCTGTTAATTCTTTTAGAGAACAGTATTTTCCTCAACATGACAGAAAGTTTTGGATTCAAGAGAAACAGCGTTTCATTTAATAGAAGCATTTTTTCCACCCAGACTCATGGACGACACTTTCTTTCTGTGAATTTGCTGTCAGAAGCTTGAAAAGATGTCATGCAAGTCAAACAGTGTAGGGAGAAATGAGTTAAGAGGAATAACATGGCTGGCCTAAGTGCTCTGCTGGGACTCATTTGACAAATGGATGAAACCTTCTGGGATGCTGAATGCATGTAGGGAAGAGGTCCGAATCCCCAAAGTGGTGCCTTCGGTGAACTTGCTATAAATTTGCTGTCACTGAAAAGAACCAATGGTGGAGAGTGAGACATGGTAACCACTTCATAAAATACTGGTTAACTTGCAAGTGTTGATTGCTGTTGGTTATAGCACAGCTCAGTTCTGGCAGGAAATGTATACAGCCAGATAAATGCTATTGACAGAAGTTCTGGGAAGGCGAAGGGGAAAAAACGGTGAGAGGAAAAATAAAAGAAATAAAGACAGTGAGAGGAAAAATAAAGGCAATGAAGACCCCAAGGAAAACCATAATGTGGTTTGACCTTTCTGTCTTTTGGGGTGAGAAGTGTAAGATCCAGTCGCTCAAGAATATGCTGAGGGTGATTTAAGTAAACTTCATATATTTTTTCCAATTTTTAATATTTTATTAGTGCAAAACATAAAAAAAAAACAAAAAAAAGCCAGACAGGAGGAAAAAAGGGGAAACAGTGCTGGCTACAAAAACACATTTGGCAAATATATACATGTGGTGGAGAGTGTACTCAAGTCCTAGCTTACTTATGGAGACCCCTGGTGGGGTTTTCATGGCAAGAGGCTAACAGGTGGTTTGCCATTGCCTGCCTCTTCAGCCCGGGTCTTTGTTGGAGGTCTCCCATCCAATTACTAACCAAGGCTGACTCGGCTTAGATTCTAAGATCTCATGAGATCAGGCTCACCTGGGCTATTCATGTGAGGGTAAACCTATAGTTAGATATCTATACAAGATTTCCCGAATCTATTGCCTTTCAGTTTCATTGTATTCCTCTGAATTACAATATAATGAGAGACGAGAATTGTTATCTTCTCTATCATTTTCTCTTCCCCATGCATATGTTTAAAAACATTTTATGATGTCAGAAAATTCCTTAGCCTTTCTTCACATCACAATTAATTTTTTAAATGTTATTATTTTATTAGTGCAAAATAGAAAAAAATAAAAAAGCAAACAGAAGAAAAAAAAAGATAAAAGTGTTGGCTCCAAAAACAGTATTGACAAATCTATACAGGGGTATCTATAAAAGATTTCCAAATAACTAAAAATGAGTCCATATACAATTGCCTTCTATTTGCGATACGTTCAAACGTTGATAAGTTTATAAAGTCTTTAATCCAGTGATTTACAGGAAGTGGGCTTTTGTCTTTCCACTATTGAAGTATACATCTTTTAGCAACTGTAAGGGCAACTGTATTTTTATTTGTTTGCATAAGTAAACTTTATGTATGATTTTATTCACAACGAGAGATGTGCCTGTTTTCTCTGCTCGCCAGCCACATAGTTCACTTCCCGCATGATATTTAACAATAGTTTGAATACTAGTTGGGCAGACATGATAGCAGTTTATAAAATTATGCATGGCACAGATAGAAAGAGCTTATTCTCCCTCTTCCATAATTCTAGGTGACCCAAGGAAGTTGATGGGTATTAGATACAGGACAGACCTTTTCCTTCTTCTGAAAATTTGCTAAAACATAAAACAGCATCAAAATCATTAAAATTAACAACTATTTAAACCCCACCCAGAGCACAAAACAGAAAACATTTTGCAGTGTAAATTGAATCTCATCAAGCTGTTCTTAGGCTAGAAGGAGGCTGCAAAACAATTTTTAAAAGATCAACACCTTAATTAAGTCTGAATAGAAAAATGTTTGGGATGGCGTCTAAAGGAGAGTAGGATAGATGGCAGGCGAGCCCCAAGAGAGAAAGAATTCCACAGGTGAGGTGCTGGGACTGAACAACCACTCTCTGTTTACCACCCGACCTGTTTTTTGTGGCAGGGGCCCAGAGAGCAGAGTTTGGGAAGAGGATTTTAACTGACTGGCTGGACAACACAGGACAGAGGAAGGCAGTCTTTTATGTGTCTTGGCCCCAAGCCTTTTAAGATCTTAAAAACAAGAACCAACATTTTGAATTGTGCCTAGAAACAGAAGGGCAGCTGGTGTAGTTCTTTCAGAATGATGTTGAGATGATCACTGTATCCTGCTACTAACAGTAGTCTGTCTGCCACATTTTGGACCAGCTGAAGCTTCCAGGCGGTTTTCAAAGACAATTCAGTGTGATTGACATTGCAGCAAGCTATCCTGGATGGGATCAGGTTTACTCAACACATACTCAAAATTACTTGTTTGCTCAACGAGTATTTAAATGGTGGTGGTGTTCACTGCTAGTGGTTGTAGAGATGGCCATGAGAGTAGATGGCTTCAAGTAGGAGTTAGACAGCTTCATGGAGGAGGGTCCCTCAATGGCTACTAGCCATGGTGAGTAAAGGGAACCTCCATATTCAGAAAAAATAGACCTCTGAATCCCAGTGCCAGGGCTTTTTTTCAGTGGGAATGCGGTGGAACAGAGTTCCAGCAACTTTTGATTTTTTAAACTATGCTTCCCGGCGTCTCGTACAGAGCACTTCTCATTAGTCCCACTTTTCCAATATCAGTTGTTCAACAGGACTTAGGTAAAAACCATACATGTACACAATAAATCCATTAAATAAATTAAATGAGTAGCACAGAAATTTCAAAATAAAAAAAACCCAAACCAAAATGGAACAAGTGGCAACAACAGCCAGATAATCAGAGCCCGACAGAACCAAACCCACAAAAACAATGAACTCAGCCCAAACCAAAATGAAATAGGAGGGTATTTCTTCGTTTGTTTTCGCCAATCACAACCCCCACCCGTTTGCCTTGCTCAGTTGTACGTAACAAAGAAACGTAGCTACAATTTTAAAAACTCTCAAAAAGGAGGGGAAAACATTCTCCTTCGCAGCTGCATTCTTGAAAAGGCAAAAGGGGCAAGATTATCTAGGACAGCAAACTAGTTGGAGGCAGCCTCATAGGGATCTGTGAGATTCCCCTGAGAAAATCTTCTAGGCTTGTTGAGGCCCTTCTAGCTTCCTATGAAATTACTTTGATATTTTGCTCAAGAAAGACTTTAAATTCTGCACTAGGTGAAATCCAGTTGCAACTGACGCATATACGAAGAGGGACTTGAGGTTGGAAGCAGAGCACATGTTTATGCATGCAGAAAGCACCGTCCCCAGCATATCCAGATAAAAGGATTTCAAGTAAGAAAAACTAGGAAAGATTTGTGCCAGACACCATGAAGGACCACTGCCAGACTCAGCAGAGAATAAGTTTACCAACTCAACCGGGCCGGGGGTGGGGTGGGAGTCTCATCCCTTTAATAGGGGCTTAATGAGGAAAAATGGGCAGTAGACGCTGTTCATGGCATGAAGTTAAATAGCATCACCTGATAATTGCTTGCAGATCAGGCTGATATTAAAAGGAGCCACTAGAGAGACCAGTTTAAAAGCTGGCAAGCCTAGCGGAGAATGCTGGGAAGGTGAATCGATGATCTGACAAGGAGTTAAACAGCTTCATAAAAAACACTAAGAAAATCCACTGGCCTTTAGGTAGCTCTTTCAAGTTCCCTTTAATAATTCTCTTGGCTGTTTCTATTAGGGAAGAGCCTTCCAGCTGCTTGCATCTCTTGCTGCTGTTCATTGCTCGCTGGTATCTTATTTTTATTAGCAATTCTTATTGGCACTCATCCAGAGACATGTTGCGCACGAGTTAGGTTGATATCAGAACATGTGAAGAAAAAGTAATGAAGGTAGCCTCAGGCGACGCCGTGAAGAAATGGATTTTCATCCATATGGGGAGGGAACTGGGAACACACAGCTTCCCCTGCATTATAACAAGGAGATGGTGACTGCATCGGGCGCCCAGTTCCTGCAGATCTACTCAGGTAGATTAGCTTAGCCTTGCATTGGCACACCCAGTGCAAACTGATAGACACGGAAGCTTGGTTTCAGAGGCCCTTTGCATAGGCGAAGAACTTGAGAGCTAAACTACGCAAGATGCTCAGCACATGTCCTTCACAACGAATGGCCACTCGATGTGATTGTCCATGGGGAGAATCCCCAGGGGAGGGATTCTCTCCAGGGACTGGCCAGCTGCTGTCCCCCACATCTCCAGGGCTAACGGAGCTTGCTTTTTTTTGTTTGTTTTAAAGATGCATCTCAGTAGATAGTGGGGGGAGGAGCCATTCTTCCTCCCCCTTCTCCTCCCCCTTTCACTTCCATGGTGGAGAATCGCATCGAGTGGCCATTCTTTGTCAGACTACACTTCCCAGGGAAACTTGTGGGAACTTGACACATGAAGGACACGTGCCAATTGTCTTGTGTAGTTTAGTTCTAAGAGGTATTTTGCTGGATCAGACCAGCGGTCCATCTAGACCTGCATCCTGTTTCACACAGTGGCCAACCAGTTGCCCTACAGAGCCAACAAAAGGTATATACAGATTAAGATCTGTATATAGCACTGGGCAGGGCTTTTTCCTGGGAAAAGAGGTGGTGGAACTCAGTGGTGGAACTCAGGACCGCACAATGATGTCACTTCGGGTCAGCTGGAACAAGGGGAGAGTTTTTTAAAGTTTAAATCACCCTCGGTGAAAATGGTCACATGGCTGGTGGCCCCGCCCCTGAACTCCAGACAGAGAGGAGTTTAGATTGCCCTCTGAGCCGTTGCATGGAAGGCAATCTTCCATGCAATATTGTCCAAGAGCCAGCAGAGATCTCTCCTCAGAGGGTTTGTTAGTTTCATCTTTGCCTCCCGAAGGCTCTGTCAATTTCCCTTCTCCAGTCTAAAACTGTGGGATCGTAACCAGAGGGCAGGGAGGAATGGAAATGGGCTACAGCTGTCTTCTAGAGCTGGGCTTGGACTCAGAGAGGTTATAATGTGCTGAAGTTTCCCTTCTGGCATTTCACAGCCCCGTCACACAGCTTCAGTGTATAGTAACGTCTTTGCCCTGCCACCAGCTGTCTTTTTAAACTATCCTTCCCAGCTAACATTGCATCTCCCAACACATGTTCTTCCCATGTCAGATGTCTCATATAGAGAGACTCTGAGTCTGAGTCTTTTTAGTGAGAAAAAAATTGGCGGGGGACATGAGAGAGGTTTCTAAAATTATGCATAAAGTAGAGGAACTGAATGGGGAGAACTTTTGTCTGTCTCTCATAACTCAGGGAGCACCCATTGAAGTTGATAGGCAGTAGTATTGCTGTGACCTGGATGGCCCAAGCTCACATAATCTTATCAGATCTCAGAAGCTAAGCAGGGTCAACCTTGGTTAGTACTTGGATGGGAAACCACCAAGCAAATGCAGGATGGCTATGCAGAGGCACCGGCAAAACACCTTCATTTGCCTCTTGCCTTGAAAGTGCAAGTTGGCTGCAACTTGATGGCACTTTACACACAGATCCAGAAGGGACAAAAATAAGTATTTCCTTACACAATAAGTACTTCAATTGTAGAATTCGCTGTCATTGGACAAAATACGAACTATGAGCTTAGATGGCTTTAAAGGGGGATTAGACTGATTCATGGAGCAGAGGCCCATCAATAGCTACAGGCCATAGAGACAAAAGGGATTTTTGACATCCAGAGGCAGAGGCAGTACTTTGTCAGATTGCACAGGGAAGCCATTGAAATTCATAAGCATAAACACAATTTCAATAGGAAAGAAGAGACTTTAAGAATGAATAGAGCATGGCTTCCAGCCCTGCAAAACACCAGGCTAACGAAATACTCCACATCCCACAATAGCCCTGCAGAGAAGATTAGCACATCAAGCACCAATCCATATGCAAAAGAACCTCCTCAGGATACAGTGACGCCTCCCTCCATTAGCATTCCACACCCTGGGAAACTCCTACAGGATGACTCAGCCCAAACCCACTTTCCTGAGTAGATATAAATTACCTGCCAACATCTTCTCCACACTGTGACACTGAGAGATCTCCGTCTTTTGGTGCTACACCTCTGAAGATGCCAGCCACAGCTGTGGGCGAAACGTCAGGAACTACAATGCCAAGACCATGGCTATACAGCCCGGAAAATCCACAACAACCAGAGGCAGTAAACTTAGGAAAACTTTGGAGAAGGCCTTGAGCTCTGCCTTCCAGGGCAGCTGCTTGCTCACTGTGCAAGACGAGATGCTGAATTAGATGGACCGCTGGTCTGATCCAGCAAGGCATACCTTACATTGTTAAATATTTTAAATAAATTAATGTTTTTTAAATGGATGGGGAGGCATACCAGCTCCATTCCCAGCCCTGAACATGAAAAGACTCCTGAATAAAGAATTACACTCATGTTTTTTTAATTAACTGTAGTCCTTTTCCTGTGTTCCATAAGATTGACTGTATACCTTTAGTCCATTCATGGAATGAATGAAGGATTGTAATCAGATACATTTGTTTTGATGGGGGGAAAAGAGCTTAGATGTCCTTGTCTCAGACTCTGGAATCCCAGGAGTTTTAGTTGCAATAGAATTAAGGGATTCCCTTAGAGAATTTCATATTAAACCTGGAACCACTAAAATTCGGCAGCACCAGACTGCTACATTTTGGATTGGTCCTAACAGTAATAGACCTTGCTCCTACAATGAGGGAGTACCTGCAGACATCCCGGAATGTCTCCATCAAAGGGTTTTAAGGAACAATTTGGAAAGGCACCAAGCTCTGTCAGTTAAAATTCTAATGCTGCAATCCTAAGGAGAAGAGCAAGATTTGGGTCTGGTAGCACCTTAAGGTGCTCATCAGATCTTGGAAGCTAAGCAGGGTCAACCTGGGTTAGTAGTTGGATGGGAGACCACCAATGAAGTTCAGGATTGCTATGCAGAAGGTGGCAACGGCAGACCACCTCTGTTCGTCTCTTGCCTTGAAATTGCTATAAGTCGGATGCAACTTGATGGCACTTTACACATAGAGGGACAAAAGGAAATCTTATTGTTCTGGCCTCTGGTCTCCATGACTGTTTTTCATTCCCCCCTCCCCGCCTCTCTTTTTCTCCCTCCCCATTAAGAGATTGGTTGTCTCCTTTCTAGAGCTTCTTCCTTACTTCCTCTCCTTTAGTGTCTCTCACCTGCCATCCTTCTTCAAGATAAAAATGACTCTTGTCACTGTAAAACGATGCCAAAAATTGCTCTGATCTTCATGCTCCTCATGTCCATTGAATCATTCTGCTCTTGTAGGGAATATATTATGAAATATGTAAAAGAACGAGCCAAATAGCTTTAAAATGAGGCCCCATTCCAGCATAGAGAGAAGAGCACTTTAGCCCATTGAGTTAAATGTACCTAACCCTGCGCTGGACTGTGATCATTAACTGGAGTAAAATCCATGTAAAGTGCAAGTGTGATCAAGTAGCAGAGTGGCTTCTAAGTACATGCAATTGCAGTAATGGCACCCACATTTAATTATCATCTACAACGATGATTGTGAGTTTTTCTCCCTCCTCCGTGATGAACATTATCTAAGGGCTGAGTTGAGTGGCAGACCCTCTACAATGTGTGAAACCATTCATGGCCGTTTGACCCCCCACTGATACACAAGGAATTATATGGTAAGAATGAAGCACCCAAAATCGCATCTCAGCAGGGCTTTTTTTCTGGGAAAAGTGGTGGTGGAACTCAGTGGGTTGCTGACCGGCGTGGAGGACAATCTCAACTCCCCTCTGTCTGGAGATCAGGGGGCGGGGCCACCAGCCATGTGACCATTTTCAAGAGGTTCCAGAACTCCGTTCCACTGCGTTCCTGCTGAAAAAAAGCCCTGCATCTCAGGATACGAACTTGCTGATCTAAAAGACCCCCAGTAAAAGAACCTCAAAGGATGACTCCTGCATAAAACTTCAGAGTTAGAATTCATCGAGAAGTTTTGTATGCTATCTCCTGAGGACATAACAAGGGCTTGGTATTTCTCTCCCATTAGAGGTGTTAAACTAGCTTAGCAAAACTAGGAAAACTGTGCTATTGTGAATGGTCTATGTATTTTTTTTCTTGATTATAGTTGAATTTTACATATTACATCTCACAGACTTCCTGTGTTTCATGCTTTTTTAACAACAACAACAATAACAACAACGTTCAATTTATATACTGCACTTAAGGACAACAATGCCCACTCAGAGCAGTTTACAAAGTGTGTTATTCACCTCCATCATTATTATCCGCATGACAATCACCCTGTGTGGTGGGTGGGACTGAGAGAGTTCTGAGAGAGCTGTGACTGACCCAAGGTTACCCAACTGGCTTCAAACGTAGGAGTGGAGAATCAAACCCAGTTCTCCAGATTAGAGTCCTGCTGCTCCTAATCACTACACCAAACTGGCTCTTTTGACCCTTTTGGTTATGATTGTTTTCTTTATAGCCTCATCTCTCTCACTCTCTCTCTCTCTCTGCATCTATACAGCTATACGACTGTCTCGTGAAAAACTACTACATGTTTCTGACAGGATTGGGCTCTAGTCCTTGAAATTTTATGGTAGAACAAAAACTTGTTAATCTTTAAAGTGCCATGAGACTTCAGTTTATTTCTGCTGCAACGGATTTTCTTTGCAGTCCTAAGCAAGATTGGACCCTTCTAGGCCCATTGACTTGAGCAGATTTAGAAGGGTGTAACTCTTTTTAGGATTGCACTGTTATGGCTCTGAAAACAGTCATCTGTTGCCCCAAAAGATTTTTTTTTTTTTTTTACAACTGGTCCCATGGGATAGAGAGGCAAACATGGTCTATTTCCAAGGTTTCTAAATTAAAATATATTGAGTTACGTGCATGCTAAATTAGTTGTTTGTTGTAGAAGTGTTTTATTTTAAAGCTCCTGTCAGTGAATAAGTCAGTCAGTCACACACTTTTTGTGCAGTACTTGGGAGGATTTAATTCAACAAGTAAAATCAGACTCTGTTTTACCACATGATAGAGCATTTCATTTGTATCTAGCACAAAGATTAAGAATATTTGATGACACTTCTGAATTTGGTGGGTTCACTGATTTGTGTGTGTGTATCAGCACTCATTCATGCAACACCTCCTGCCTTTGTACAAAACTGCTTTGCTTTCCGTAACTCTTTCCTTGAATTATCACATGTACTCAACCTCTTTTTCATTATTAAAAACATCTCCTACTTCTCCTTATGACTATTTTATATCATAAATTGGAATTGTAGATGTGTGGTGTGGCCCTAAAACTGCCGATACGTATTAGCTCATGGCAGTGGTTCAGTGGGGTGGGAGAGAAATGTAATTCCTTCCAGGTACTATTTTCCTGATCTATAATGCCCTCCTGTACTGCTAAAAGCCTTGGTGGGGGAAAAATGACAGACACAATAGAAGTACCTGTCTTTTTTCTGTACCAAGACCTAAAGCCTCTTAGGAAGCAATTTCTGATTTGGAAAAGAGCATGAGGGAGGAATTAAACCTACTCAGCATGGCCCTTAGAGTCTTTCTCACAGCTAGTTTTATTTTATTTATTGTACGTAATTTTAACTATTTTCCTATCAGGACTGTGCTCAAAGTGGTGAGCTAATAGAACACCCCCCCCACACCAACGTTACGTTTACAGTTCATAAAACCACAACCCATAAAACTGTAATCAGAATCAGCAACTTAATAGCTCAATATCCAGCCAAAGCCATAAGCAGAAGGCAGCGCTGTCCGTCTTAATCCAGCCCTTCAGTAGAGGAAAAGATTTTTAGCCCAGCCAGGAAGGCCTGAAATAAAAGTTTCATTTTCAGTTATAAAGAGAGAGGAGGCCAATGAAGTCACCCTCCCAAGGGTCCAGGCCAGCTCACTTTTGACTATGTCTTGTTCCCTTATTTCAGTGTGCTACAATGACTCAATAAAATTGCTGAGCAGTCGGGTTAGAACAGATAAAAGGAAGTCCTTCTTCACCCAAAGAGTGAATTCACTGCCACAGGAGGTGGTGGCAGCTTCAAGCATAGACAGCTTCAAGAGGGGATTGGATAAACATATGGAGCAGAGGTCCATCAGTGGCTATTAGCCACACGGTATAGATGGAACTCTCTGTCTAGGGCAGTGATGCTCTGTATTCTTGGTGTTTTTTGGGGGGGGGGTCAGTGGGAGGGCTTCTAGTGTCCCTTCCCCACTAGCAGACCTCCTGAGGACCCCTGTGGTTTTTTTTTTTGGCACTGTGTGACACAAAGTGTTGGACTGGATGAGCCATTGGCCTGATCCAACATGGCTTCTCTTATGTTCTCTTATGCTCTTAACCAAAAGTGAGTTGTGCTGCTGAGTTTTGAAAATTCTGTTCCACCTAGCCTATGGTGACGGTAGAAAGAGAATTAGGAAGGGATCCTGATCTCATGAGCTCTCGGAAGCTAAGC
The DNA here is from genome assembly GCF_028583425.1 of Eublepharis macularius. Classification (NCBI taxonomy): domain Eukaryota; kingdom Metazoa; phylum Chordata; class Lepidosauria; order Squamata; family Eublepharidae; genus Eublepharis; species Eublepharis macularius. The sequence continues at coordinate 174,082,466 of NC_072792.1, forward strand.
AGGATCGCCCTTGGTTAGTAAAGGTTGCAGAGGCAGGCAATGGCAAACCACCTCAGTTCATTTCTTGCCATGAAAACCCCACCAGGGGTTGCCATAAGTCAATTACGACTTGACAGCAGTCTCCACCATAGCAATGATATACCAGCTAGATTTACTTGTCCACCCAAGAAAATCCAGTCACAGATGATTGCTACAGCACATCAACACTATCCAAAGATGTATGGATGCAGCCTAAGCAAATTTTATTCTGCTCCCATAATGAGCTATGTCAGAGAAATAGCTCTCCCCATATGCCACTCAGTCGTTCATTCTATGGCTGATAAGGGAAATTCTCTTAATTCTTCGTTACCCATTTTCTCCCTGAAATCCAGCAATTCTTTTCTTCTCCTCTTTTTAGGAATTTGGATTCAATTTCTAATCATTTCCGTTCTAATCAAAAAGAAATTTGAAGAGGGGAGGGGCAGGAAGGGACGGTCAGGAAAATGTCAGAATTTCATTCTGTAAATGTTCAGAGGCAGGCATTGCCTTCCCAAGCCTTCCTGGCTTCCTGCTGGAGTACCATGCTGGGGTGTGTAACATAAATCAGTTACAAGGGCTGAAGTTACAAAAGGGCCCCATGATTTCTCTTGGAAATGAAACGAAAGAGAAATCCTGTTCATAAAAGACAAAAAAGAGCATAAGAAGGACCAATCGCTATGCTAAAGCGGATTTCGGAAAAAGAAATTCCCCATCCCGTAACAACCCTAATTCCTTCTGAGATACAGACAAAAAGGCTTTGAAACTCCCTCTTTCCTACATTGAACAGAACCAGGTGCTTCCCTTACATGCATGAGTCAAGAAAGATACAAGACACAGGCAAATGGGACCAAGGTGGAAAAGGAGAGGACTCTGCCAAAGCCTCTGTTGCCGTTCACATTGGAAAGGAGGGAGTGAAAGAGGCCTTTGCAAAGGAAAGGCCTTTGCAAGGGAGAGGCCTTTGTAAGGGAGAGTCACATTGGAAAGGAGGGAGTGAAAGAGGCCTTTGCAAAGGAGAGGCCTTTGCAAGGGAGAGGCCTTTGTAAGGGAGAGTCACATTGGAAAGGAGGGAGTGAAAGAGGCCTTTGCAAAGGAAAGGCCTTTGCAAGGGAGAGGCCTTTGTAAGGGAGAGTCACATTGGAAAGGAGGGAGTGAAAGAGGCCTTTGCAAAGGAGAGGCCTTTGCAAGGGAGAGGCCTTTGTAAGGGAGAGTCACATTGGAAAGGAGGGAGTGAAAGAGGCCTTTGCAAGGGAGAGGCCTTTGCTTTGACCGTCTGGGAGGAAATTAGTGGGTGGAGCCAGTGTTGAGGAGCCTTCAATGCTTGTTGAACAAATTGGACACATTAAACTGCCTTATATAAGTCACGCTGTCAATCTGTCAAGGCAGTCGCTCTACAGGGTCTTTAATAGAGGTCTTTCCCATCATCTACTACTCAGTCCTTTTAACTGGAGGATTGAACTGGGAACCTTCTGGATGTAAAGCAGATGCTCTGCGGCTGAGCCACAGCCTCACTCCCTGTCAATCAGCTGCCAGCCAGGGCCTCCTTCCTGATGAGATTGTAGTTTTATAATTTGAAGTATTGAAGCTGGCAGCTGGAACACTGGTCCTTTTTATTACTTGCAATGCTGAGCTACAGGAGAATTTCTACAACTGCCTCCAGTTTTGTTGCTTGCTTTAGATGTTTCCTTGCTGCTGGGGGATCAGTGAGATTTTTATCCATCTCGGGGCAACATTCGCTGTCTTGCAAAAAATGAAGATGAAGCCATCTCAAATGAGAATCTGTGCCCTTTAACTAGAGTTTCTTCTTCTCCTTCCCAGCATAGCTTGGGCGTCTTTCTGGATAGCTTGCTAACGTGTCAAAATCATGCCACACCATTTGGGATGCTTCCTTCCCCTGTCACTACCTCTCATGTTGTGTTACGGATTCTGTGGGACACCTGAATCAGGAGATGCAGAGAAAGATATACTTTTGCTGACGCTACGGTTGCCAACTCTTGGTGGGAAATTCTTGGAGATTTGTAGGCGCAGTCTGGGCATGGTGGAGTTGGGGGAGGGGAGGGTATAATTGCCTTAGACTCCACCTTCCGAAGCAGCCATTTTCTCCAAGGGAACTAATCTCTGTGGCCTAAAGATCAGCGGTAATTCTGGGAGTTCTCTCGGATCCCCTGCTCCCACCCTTCCCCCTCGCGCCCACTTACTTGGCTGGCGGGGGCGGGGCGCTGCCCAGGATGCCCCAAGGTGGTGCAATGCATCCCCGCAACCCCAGCGACCCGAACTGTGCCCCACAGTGCCCCACAGCAGGCCTATTTTGGGCTGAATTGGGCTGTCAGGGAGTGTGGGGAGCGCCCTTTGATATGCGGGCCACCCTTTGTCCCGCATGATGACATCACTTCCCGGCCTTGTGACATCATCATGCTGCGTGCACGTGTGAAGAAAGAATCCATGGAAGCAGCAGGGTAAGAGCCAGGCTCCTAACCTCCCGCTGGCAGAGACAAGGGACCTGCCAACCCTAGTCAATGTGGTGTAATGTTTAAGAGTGTTGGACAAGGAAACCCGAATCGTGTCCCGCAGTGCTCCACAGCGGGCCTATTTCAGGCTGAATTGGGCCTGTCAGGGAGTGCGGGGAGCACCCTTTGACTTGCGGGCTGCCCTTTGTCCCATGTGATGACATCATTTCCCGGAAGTGATATCATCACGCTGCGTGCTCGTGTGAAGAAAGAATCCATGGAAGCAGCAGGGTAAGAGCCAGGCTCCTAACCTCCCGCTGGCGGAGACAAGGGACCTGACAACTCTAGTCAATGTGGTGTTATGGTTAAGAGTGTTGGACAAGGAAACCCAGGTTGAGATCTCCGCTCTATCTTGAAGGTGGCTGGATAACCACTGGCCAGTTTTTCTCCCCTAGCCTATCCTGCTTCTCAGGGTTATTGCGAGGATAAAATGGAGAAGGAAAGAACGGAATAGGCTGCCACAAGCTCCTTCAATGAAGGGTGTGTGTACTTAATAAATAAATAGAGCCCAGAGGCATCTATCCAACCCCCCCCTCCCCACATGCTTAGAACCTGTAGACCTAGAGGAAGGCAATGGAAACCTTAGGAACTCCTGACTGCATGTATACCTCCTGACTGATATTTATCAGGGATAGGAAAGAGAACATAGAGACTGTCCCTAGTGAATGTGGCAGATGGCAGTGTTGTGTAGTGGTTAGAGTGTCTGGCTGAGATCAGGGAGACTAGGATTCGCGTTCCCTCTCTCTCGTGTTCTCCCTTGCTGTGTGACCTTAGGTGAGTCGCTCTGTCTTGTTCAGCCTAGCCTACCTCACCGGGTTGTTGTAAGGATAACAGGGAGGAGAAGAGAAGCCTGCATGCCAGCCTGAGCTTCGTGGAGGAAGGGTAAGAAAAGAAATGGAGAAATAGTATGAGTTTCTCGGTGGCTTAAATAGGAATCTGAGCAAATACAGTTTCTGGTTGTGGTCCCTAGAGTTTTCTAGTCCAGTGCATTGTTTCTGACAGCTGGGGGAGGGCAGGAAGAGCAATGTAGCCCCCCCCCCTTAAAAAACTGCCATGCTCATTAGCGGCTATTAATGTCAATCACAGTTTATACATTAGCTTGTTCTAACAAGGATTTGTGTGCACTTACTAATTCCAGCTGCCCGTTCCATAGCTTTATATGTGTGTGTGTGTAATTTGTATTAGTAACAACAGCAGAGGCCCATAGCTCTCCTCACCCTGCTGCCATCATACCACACCCCATAGAGGGAAAAAAGGGAAACTAAAATAAGCAGCCAGGGTATAGTCAGGGAGAAGAACCGGCTGAGTGCAAAAGACAAAAAGGACAATGCAGTACAGGAGAGAGGCCAAAGGGAATTGCAGCAAGGAAAGGTTGTAGGCAATGCTTGGAGATGCTCCTCAAAAGAGAGAGGAAATGTATCTGTTTAAGAGATATAAATGTGAGGGGAGTGACCTGTTGGTTAAGGATGATTTTAGCACAGAGATCTAGCAAATCACGAACCCCGATATGAGGAAGCCACTTGTGGTTTGCAACCCTTTAGATCTCTGTTTGGTGTTTTGGCTCTGAGGTCAGTGAATGAATGCATTGGGGCTTGTGGAGTAGGGTTGCCAGGTCCCTATACCCTCCTGGCAGGAGTGGGGGACCTGGCACTTACCTCATGCCTTCTGTGTGTGCATTTTTGTGCGCATGCAAAGTGCGTGCTCCTGCCCCTTGTGTGATGACATCACTTCCAGGAAGTGATGTCATCATGCTGGCTGTGGGCGTGGTCCCGCGCTTTGTACAAGGCTAATTCTGGCCTGTTTGGGGCCAAAATTGGTCCCAGTGAAGAGCTAGAGCATGTCCGTGGCCAGCACGAAGAAGTCACTTCCGTAAGTGACATCTTCTACTGGCGGGCAACTGGGAAGCCTAGAATGGAGTGAGTTGGTGGAAGTTTTAAGAATTGGGTTCCATGAGGAGCCCACTGAGTTTCTCTCCTGTTGAGGGTTGGGGGTCCTCTGGAGGGGTATTCTGTGCTGCCCAGGGGTTGCAGAGGGGGGATTTGGCACAACTACCTCTACCTCTCTTGGACACACTGAGCAAATGCCATGAATGCAAGCTCTGCCCATGCAAGGGTGAGGAAGGGCAATTCCAGCCAACTCCCCCCACCTTGATGTAACATACTGTTCTGGAGGGTCCCCTGATCTATAACCACTGAATAAAGAACCACTGAGGGTCCCCTGATCAATAACCACTGAGGAAGGAAGGAAAGAAATAAAAATCCCTTCTGTGGCCTTTCCCCATTCATGGAAGCATTGGATTTAACCCTGTATCTCTTCACTGACTGCGGGAACAATCGTAAGCAGATCTACTCAGAATCTTGCTAAGGTCTATTCAAAGGGGATTACTCCTAGGAAAGTATTCTTGGGATTGCACTGTAAAAAATCCTTGTCTTAATTGACTTCCTAGCAATTGTCTTCTGGATCAAGTGCTTAAGTGCAGGGCCACTTCTTGCAATGGGAAAAAGGGGTATTTGAGAAGAGCCCATCACCATATGGGGCCCATATGGAAAACCGAAAAGCAACATCATCCCATCACTGATGGCATTTCACAACTTTTTTCTCCCTCTTTTTTTTCTTTCTCCACTGGAATGCTGGTGGGCTATGCCCGCCAGGGGCAGGAGGTCTAACACCCCCAGTGGGCAAAGGAAATCTGATGCTCGGGTGAAGGTAGTGAGCAAGGGCAGCGGACTTGATTGCAAACAAGGCATGCTTGGTCTCATTCCTCTTTTATGTGCCTACCCATGAATGTGGGGAGCCCATGGGGCACATGTGAGGTCATTTTCCCCAGGTGCCCCTCCAAACCTAAGGCCAGTTGCACTCAAGCAAGTTCCATGTTTTACAAGCCCACTGCAGACATCTCCCGTTTCAGACTTTGCTGCATAGAGTTGTCTTCCCCTCCTAATTTTCTCCTCTGGATTTTCTCTCTTTGCTTCTTCCCCTATCTGTCCATCTGCTTAGTAGTTACCTTTCAAGGTTAATCTATTTCAGGTTACCGACTGAATACCGAGAGGTAAACAGTGTCAGAACAAAGGATTGCCCATCTTTTGGCCAGCTGCTGGAGCTAGGCAGAAAGGTAACCAGTAACATTACTGGCATTTGAATGCAAAGGGTGAACTAACCCTTTCTCAAAGGAGCAGTTCAGAGTCTAACACTAACTGGAACAATCAAGCGGCAGGCTTAAATTACACTTTGGAAATCCAAGCCTTTGGTGCATGCTTGGTATCACACACCAAAGGGGTCCAGAGATTTGTGAAGAATTTCATCATTCTTTTCTCCAGTCTGACAAAGTGATTTATTCAGTGTGATCCTATGTGTTCTGCACACAGGCGTTGCCCAATAAATTCTCCGAAATATGTTGATTTCAGAAAAGTCAAATGGTGTCCTTCATGGTAGTGAAAATATGACGATGAACTACATCATTAGCCTTTTTTGTCCCTTAATTCTAGATGTGTAGTCTGCTGCAGGACAATGAAACAGAAGCCCATTGTTGGGTTACCAGCCTCCCAACAGAGCCTGGAATTCTCCCAGAATTACAGCTGATCTCCAGACTACATAGATCAGTTCCCCTGTGGGAAATGGCTGATTTGGAGGATGGACTCTATGATATTATATTCTGTTGCAATATTTCCCCTCCCCAAACCCCACCGTCTCTCGGCTCCAGCCCAACATCTTCAAGGATTGCCCACCCAGTGTTGGCAGTATTAGTGCAGTGGCACTCTAAAGACTAACAAAATTTATTCCAGCATATGCTTTCATGAGTCAGAGCTCACTTCGTCAGATGCGTGAAGTATACTCCAGTAGTTCTTTATACTTTTACAGAGAGAAGTTATTGATTCTTTTGAAGCCAATCAAAGAGAAATCAGATCTAATCAAGAAAGGTTTCATCTGAAACATGATGCAGAACTAAGTATGATCTGTAAAGAGTAGGCCATGGGGAGTTTTAAAGTATCCTAAAACCTGCTGAAGCACATCACCAGGTGGAGCCTCATTGGGTAGGCTTCACAGTTGCCCACCAGTGGTGAGCAATCTCCCGGGGGTTTGCCTCACTGGTAATTGGTGGGAGGTGGCAAGCTGGCCAGAGATCACCCCGCACCAGCAGGCAACTCAGGAAAGCGTGCACCGGGCCTGCTCCCAGTGAGATGTGATGATGTAGTGCCAGCCACGGCCATGCTCCCATGCTTCATTGGGGCTAATTTTGGCTCCAAACAGGCCAGAATTAGCCTCATGTGAAATGCAGGAGCATGTTTATGGTGAGCGTGATAACATCACTTCCAGGAAGTGATGTCATCATGCAAGCTCTGGGAACATGCACGAAAAAGAACACAAACATGGCACAAGGTAAGTGCCAAGACCCTCTCCCCCTCCTGCCAGGTGGTTGTTGCAAGCCTTGTTCATTGCTGTTCATTTCTGTTCGTCATGCCAGACAATCTGGCATCTGCAATCAATTCCCTTGGCAACCGGAGGCAGGGACTACTTGAACTCTGTCTGAACTCCTGCTGTTGCCCTGGAAACCCCAATCTAAGCCCAATTTAGCTTGATAGGCAGGTCTTCCTTTCAAGTGTGGAGGTCAAAATTTGTTACAAGGAAGCAAAGAGCAGGGGGGTGGGGGGCTCCAAGCTCTGCTCATCCATGTCTGAACAGAGTGCTGGACTGGACTTTGGTCTGATCCAGTGTGGCTCTTCTAATGTTCTTTATGAAGCACAGGGCTACGTACAAGAGGGGTCACAGGAGGACACGGACATAGCCACTGATCTCTAGATCCATGCCTTCATTAAGTGTAGTGGTTTACAGACCACGCTCTACGCTTTAGTCCAACACCTCCACTAGTGCTACAACGATATATGTGATCTCATTTCCAATATTGCTTGCTGGCTGCTAAAGGAAAGGAGTGGCGTGGGCTAACCCTCTAAAGTCAGTCCATTAAAATCTAATAAGCCACTGTGATGGATGTACACTCTGCTTAAAAAGCTCACAGTTCTCTGAATGAAGATGAAGACCTTTGGCTTCTTTCGACATGAAATATTATAGGATTCATTCTAGGAATATTTTTTTTTGCAGGCTTGTGCATGGTGCACAACAGATAAAAGGATACATAGATTATGCCAGATGTAACTTTGAGAAATGCTGGTGGCTCTTCTGGGATGTCATGTCATGGCAGTCCTGGAAAGGTAGCAATTATATTACTGCATGGAGTTTTTTTTAAATGTGTTTTTTAAAATACGTTGTTTTGTAACTGTGGAGGATTCCCTTAGTATTTTTAGCTCAGGAATTTTGGCTGTTTTTATAAGTCCTGCTGGAATCTAGGGAAAGGTTTTGAAAACAAGGGGGAGAGAGCTGTTTATATTTAAAAAGAAAAATCGTGTTTATCTCTCTGGAAACCTTGCCACAGCATGAAATTGTAGAATAATTTTGAATGTGCCTGAAACACTGATTGTCTGTATTTCAGTATTTTATTTTATTTTTTATTGTGCACAAGACCTTTAGGATGTTTTCTTTACACCTTTTCTAGCCAGGATTCGTTTCTTACTTCCTTTTGGGGGCTATTATTAAATCAGAATGTTGGTCCACAGTTGATGGGGTGGGAGGAAGCAGAATATAAATTGAATAAAATAAAATAAAAATAAATGTTTGCTGTTATTGGCAGTGATTTTACAGGCTGTCACAGAGAGAAGGACCTTTCCCAACTCCTATTGCCAGAGACCCTTTTATCAGGAAATGTTAAGAACTGAATCTAGGACCTTTTGAATAGGGCTATATCCCCTCCTTTTTCCTTGCTGTGCGTGGCAATAGCATCACCAGGGTACCCATTTTTCAACCTTTTCTTGCTCCAAACATCCAGCCAGCAGAATCAGTGATTCCCCATTAAGGGCAGCATCCCTTCAACTCACACCTACTCCTACAGCTGTGTCCTTACCCTTCATGGCCTAGAGCTGCTAAATTCCAATTGGACCTGGAGATCTCCTGGAATTACAGCTGATCTCCAGGCAACGGAGATGAGTTCCCCTGGAGAAAATGGATGCTTTGGAGGGTGTGCCTAATGGCATTATACCCTGTTGAGGTCCCTCCCCTCCTCAAGCCCCGCACCCCCTAGCATTTCCAGGAATTTCCCAACACAGAGTTAGCAACCATACATGGAAAAAAGGAGGATGGGTTGAATTATACTGATACTAGCAACAAAACCCGTTGTGGGAAAAAATACAATGGGCTCTAGAAAGGGGAGGGCAGGCAGGCAGGCAGGCATTGCTTCCTCCTCTGTGACTGATCCCAGCCAGGTGAAGCGGGGCGGGACTTGCCACCTGCTCCATGCCTGATTCCGCCTGGGTGAAGGCAGGTGTGGACATTGCCACCTGCTCCACACCTGATCTATCTATCTATCTATCTATCTATCTATCTATCTATCTATCTATCTATCTATCTATCTATCTATCTATCTATCTGTCTGTCTGTCTGTCTGTCTGTCTGTCTGTCTGTCTGTCTGTCTGTCTGTCTGTCTGTCTGTCCCATGTTATGTAAAGGCTTTGAGAAATCGTTTGTGGCTTTGAAGTAGGTTGTCATCAATATGCTGGTGATGACGTCCAACTCTGTATTTCTGTATCCAAATTTTCCATTGATGATGTAGAGGCCCTGAGCCACTGCCTGACTGCTGTGGTTAAAGGGCTAAGGGTGAAAAAGCTGAAACAGAATCACAACAAAATGGAGGTGATGTTGGTTGGGAAGAGTGAAGTCTTGTAGGATATTGTGCTTGCCACATTTAAAGGGTTTCAGTTAATACTTGCTAACTCAGTTAAGAGCCTAGGAATTATACTGGATCTGACATTAGTCCTAGTTGCAAAAAAATTCTTTGTTCCATCTTAATTTATAAAAACAACAACAACAAACAACAACTACAACAACAAACAACAACAACAACAGCAACAATATTAGATTTATATACTGCCCTTCAGGACAACTTAATGCCCGCTCAGAGTGGTTTACAAAGTTTGTTATTATTATCCTCATGACAATCACCCTGTGAGGATGATGGGGCTGAGAGAGCTCTGAGAGAGCTGAGACTGATCCAAGGTCACCCAGCTGGCTTCGAGCAGAGGAGTGGGGAATCAAACCCGGCTCTCCAGATTAGAGTCCTGCTGCTCTTAACCACTACACCAAACTGGCTCTCCAGAAGAGGGTTCCGTACCTTGACCTGTGTATCCATGCCAAAGTAACCTTGAGGCTGGGCTATTGTAATGTACTGTCTACATGAGTCTGCCTTTAAAATCAATTTGGAAACTTCAGCTGATACACAAATCCATGACTCCGTTCTTATTTGGAGCTAGATGGAGCAAGCATACCATAAACATTTTGCAATCACTCTGTCGGCTATTGATTAGTTACCATTTTCAGTTTAAGGTATTGGCTACCACCTATAAAGCTCTTAATGTACCCTTGGACCCACTTACCTGCATGAGCATATCTCTTGTTATGCTCCCCTGTGACTCCTTCTCTAGTCTGAGCATAGCCTTCTGAGGGTGCCACCCTGCCAATGGATATGATCAGCAATTGCCCATAAACGTGCATTCTTTCAGCATGCAGAAGACACGAAGCCTCCTATCATTCCACAGAATGTGCAAATCTGAAATGCGCAGGAGGGCATTTTTATGAAGGAATTAGAATTGTAACGTAGGGTCTCACGACACGAGACAAAATACACTTGAATTACATGGGTAATTTGAGTGTATTTGAGTCTAGTTTGAGTGTAATTCAAGTGTATTTTGTCTTGCGTGGTTTGACTCGTAGTGGGACGGTTCAGGAGGGCTCTTTTGTTGTTGCAGTCTGTTATGATGTTTATTGCATGTATCATCTGACTTTCACTGCATGATCTTCTAACTAAGTAACCAACTTTCTGCTCTGTTTCTGCTATGTCATGCCTTAGAGAGGGGTTTTTTTTGGGCATTGTTTTCCTGTTCTGTAATCCTAGTTCTGTTGCATTATTTATTGGATGCCGTATGCTGTCTGATTGAATTTTTAAAACATTTCCCCACCTTGAATCTCAGCGAGAAAACTGGGCTCTAAATTAAGTAAATAAATAAGGAAGTCGTCAAATACAGGCTTGGATCGGTCAGTAAATCTCCATTAGCGGATGCCATCTTTTTCAGTGGAGTGGGACCTCCTTCCTTCCCATCTCCCAGTGAAGCCCCAAATCCTCCTCAAAATGTTGCTCTTGAGGGGTGGGTAGTATTCTGGGACATCATAAGGGGCAAGTTGGAGGCCTGCAGTGGGAGGGGACAATTTCTGAAAATCACTCCCTCTTCTGTTAGTAAAATTTACCATGGGAACCAAGTCACAAAACTGTGTGATGCAGTGCACAGTTAAGGCCATTGTGCCTTAACTCTGAGGACTTGGGGAGTTGTCTTGTTTTTGGAATTTAAAGGAAAGACATTTAAATTGTACTAGTCTTATATCTTAACTCTGCACTCAGCAGTGTTTCTTCTTTTATTTCTCTTCGTTTTTGCAATTGTGGATAACTGTGCAAGGCTGGATCTAGAGTTGCTGGCACCCGGTGCAACCCTTGTCCAGCCCTCTGCACTTCCATGATGTCATCATGCAGGGCGGGAGGCGTGCCGCCCGCGTGGCAAGCCGGCCGCCCAAGCGCCCGGTGCACCATGGTGGCGGTGTGGGCATGCGCTGGGGCGGCCAGCTTGCTGCACGGGTGGCTGAATGCAGGGCTAGGAGGCCCTCGCATGGTTCGCCTGCCCTGCTGCCCCGTGCCGCCCACATGGCAAGCCGGCCACCCCAGCGCCAGTGTGCCATGGAGCTGGCAGTGGCGCAGGCAAGCACTGGGGTGGCCAGCTTGCTGCGCAGGTGGCTGAATGCAGGGCTGGGAGGTCCTGTGCACACGGCAAGCCAGCCGCCCCATTGGCGGGGCAGGCAAGGGCCTCCCAAGCCTGCGCTCGGCCTTCCATGTGGCAAGCCATGGCACACTTCCGGCAGCTGGCAGCCATCCCCGGCGCCCCCTCTTTGGCGGTGCCAGGGGCAAGCAACCCCCCCTCCCCCCTCGATCTGGATCTGTAACTGTGGTAAAATCAGACACTATCGTGAGCTATTTCTAGACAACTCCAGTTGCTGAATGAACTGTGTCCCTAGCAGAAACATCCTTTTATTTGAGATGTTGCTATGCCTGAAATCTCTCTTTTGTCTCCGGTATTGCTTCTTTTCCCTTTGCACACTGACTCAGTTGCCATTCCTGTAAACTTTAGACATGCTCCGAATGAAAAGTACACTAACAACTGCAATAAAAACCAGTGACGTGTTCATTAATATCTTGTGAACATTGTAATCAAGTTTTTAGCTCTCTGCCACTTGTAGTTTGGGCTATAGGTTACTGTGTCAATTCAGGAGCTCTTAAACATTTACAAACATAGTTGATTATTAACCAGTACTGTGTTGAGTATTAACCACTGTGTAACATCAAGTCTGATACAAATACCATCTTAACAGCAGAAAACATTTCTTTTCTATAATTGATAGTTTGCATCCATATGGCTGATGGTGAGTCTGGTGCCCCAGGCAAAGCATACACAACACACAACATAGTGGGATGTAATGGCCTGCAGCTTTATTGACTACAGCCATTGGAGCATTGGCAAAGCATAGGACAATAGATCCACTGCATAGAACGGCCTGCAGCTGTTTGATGTTGCTTCTCCCAGCCTGCCCGCTGGGCACCATGGGATGGCAGGTGATGTACTACTGTCCTGGTGTGGCCAGGTGGCCCCTGCCACCCAGGGAGAAGCCTGCAATGGCTAGTCGAGGTGCGTACTCTTCAGCTTCACTCCCAGATCCCTTAGGGCCCCAAAAGAGGTGGGGTGAGCTGCCTAGTCCAGAACACTCACTCCAGTGGATCTGGCTCAATGCCTGAAAACTGCCTAAAGTTGTGACGAACCCCCCCCCCCCCGCCAGTGCACAGGCACCTCAGAGGAGGGAGGGAAATTGCTCCTTCTCCTCTGCTGCCATCCTGAAGTATGGCAGAGACCATGCAGGCTGCAGGACAGGAGCCCAGCCATGCTTGCCCTCCTTCCCACGGCCCCCAGCCACACCTCTTTGCCTCTGCCCCTCGGCCTCACCCCTGGCTACAACTTTGTCCTCTGGTAAGTCGGCAAGCCTTCTTTAATGTATGTGTCCTAGCAACCAACATCTGCAAGTGAATTGGCAAATGATATCTCCAAGCAATAACTTTTCTTTATTTAAGCGTAAACAGTAAACACAAAAGATAAAAACCACAATATTCTAAAAAAACAAGTATCTAGCAATAATAAAGGAAAAACAGTTTAAAAAGATAAGAAAAAAAGACTAAAACTAAACTACAAATTCAGTTCTGATTTTCTCCGCAACAAATACATATCGTTTTCAAAGTCTCACTTATTATGTTAAACATAAGAGCCCCCTTTTTTCAATTGTTCATGGCAAATCATTTTTCCAAATGAAATAGTCATAGGAATCAGGGGTGTGTCTCTAGAAATGTTTTGTTGTTTTCATACCTGGGACTGTTGAGTGAAATGTTTGTGTCATGATTGGATAGTTTTCTGGTGGAGAGTTACCAGGTTGGGGTTCAGAGGAGTTAGCCGTGTTAGTCTGTAGTAGCAAAATCAAAAAGAGTCCAGTAGCACCTTTAAGACTAACGAATTTTATTGTAGCATAAGCTTTCGAGAATCACGTTCTCTTCGTCAGATGCATGGAGGGCAGAAGGAAACTGGCCAAATATAGAGGAGGAGAGGGGGGGGAAGGGGGGGAACGAGGAGAGGGGGGATGTAAACAACTCCTTTGATATGGAGATGCAGACAGCTCCTTTTGGTGAGGTGATCAGTTTGCTTGTGTAAAGATTCAAAGGAGTTTGCCGTGTTAGTCTGTAGTAGCAAAATCAAAAAGAGTTCAGCAGCACTGCAGCACAAGCCCTCGATAACCACAGTCCTCCCTGCTAGATGCATCTGACAAAGATGGGGTTGAAATTTGTTAGGGTTTTTTTTTCCATCCTCCTTATTTTTGTGGCCTTTCTTTTCAATGGAGAAGGGGTGGGGGACCAACTGGAAGCTCTGGGGCAGCTATTATTGCACCCAACTGCACCAAAATTGCACAGAATACTGTCCTCCCTCTGAACCATCGACTCACCAATTTTGTAGCACACAGAGTAGGCAAGGATCCGCAGTACATGCTTGTTGTTTCCCTGACCCTGATATGGCAGGAAACTGCAAGCAAACCATTCATGGCGGGCTGGCACCCAAGCAGAAGAGCGGCGCACCACCAGCCTGTGCTAGCCAGCGACATTTGGAAAAGAAATCCTGCCTTATGTTTACTTTCTTCTTCTTCTTGTACTTGATAATGGTGATAAAACGATTAATTACCTTTGTGTCGTGTTGTTGAGGTCCCATTAAGAGGGCAGTATAGTTCCTGTGGGCAGTTCTTGCATGTGATGTGGCGCGATATTATTTTATTTATTTATTTATTTTTAACCCGCCCTCCCCACAAGCGGGCTCAGGGCAAGGTACAACATTGATTAAAATACAACTTAAAATCAATTAAAAACAGATAAAATACTGTGCCCCTTTCAGGGCAACCAGCGGGAGTAGACTCTCCATACCCCTTGTAGAGGGAGACTGGTGGAAGACCATTACATCTGACACTCAAATTCTGTGCAAGCTTGGGGCAACTGTTCTCTCATTCTTGCCATTCATCACTTAGTCACAGACCAGCCAGCGTCTGGGTTCACTCCCTCCCAAAACAAACAGCCCCCCAACACACCTCCATGCCTTTCCAACCATTTTTTGTGTGTGTACATGAACTTCACATTAATCTTCAGTTGCATGTCAGGGCATAGTGCTGAGACTTTTTGGAAGGGTGCAAACAGTGAGGGATGCTGGAATTTATAGTACCATGATGGCTTTTTTAAAATTTTGTTCATGAATGTTGAGAGGGGAGGCAGGCCCCTTGGAATATGATGGAGAAGGGTACAGGTCCGAGAGAGAAAGAGCCCAGAAAGACTATGATTATGAAGTCTTTTGAGTCTTTAGTAGAAAATTGATCAACCATCAGGTTACACTGACCCCAGCCAGCATCACTTTTCCTTGCAGTGACCAAGATGGGTAGCCATCTTAGTCTGTCTGTAGCAGTAGAAAAGAGCCAGAGTCCAGTATCTGAAGAAGTGAGCTGTGGCTCACGGAAGCTCATAACCTACCACAAATTTTGCAGTGACCATGCTCTGTGAACATCCAAGTGCACTGAAGGAGGAGGAGACCAGGTACTTAGCTTACTCCCCCCCCCCAAATCTTCATTCTTGGAGATGTTTTCATGGCAATTTCCCACTTAATTTGTGTTAAATGATACTTTGTGCTAGTTCTGGAGACGCAGCCATCCAGACAGGCAGGATCGCAGCTCTGTACAGAGAAAGAGATGGGCGTGGCACTGGAGGCAAGCAATTTTGTCAACTGCTGGCTGTGGTGTTGTGAGAGGCCACTGAACTGGTGGAGTTATTGTTGAGGGTGGCATGGATGGCATGAATCTGTTAATGAACATTGCAGATGGGAGATTGAGGTCTTCCAGCAGGGCTGGATCTAGGGTTGCTGGTGCCCAGGGCAACCCAAGTCTGGCCTCCCCCCCGTGTGCGTGCACAGCATGCAAGTGCTCCCAGCACTGTGTGATGACATCATTTCCATGATGTCATCACGCAGGGACCAGAGGCATGCCACCTGCGTGGCAAGCTGGCCGCCCCAGCGCATGGTTTGCCATGGAGCTGGTGGCAATGGGCGGCTGAGCGGAGGGTTGGGAGGCTGCTCACGCCATTCGCCTGCCCCACTGACAAGGTGGCTGGCTTTCCGTACGTGCACCATCAGCAGAACAGGCGAACGGCATGGGTGGCCTCCCAGCCTTCTGCTCAGCTGCCCGCTCAGCCTCCCGCGCGCTCCCAGCGGCTGACAGCTGCACCCAGTACCCCCTCTTTGGTGGTGCTGGGGTGCAGACTACCCCCTGCCCCTGTCTTCCTGGTCTCCCTTGGTTAACCATGAGTGGAAGAGGGAGAAGGAAGGAGCTGACAAATGCTGACGCAACAGAGCACTTACATTAGCCTTACCAGATCTGGTAATGTGTGAAATCTTTCTGAGCTTTCAAGTGAATTGCAGCTCCCATGATCACTTTAACAACAGTAGATCTGTTTCTCACAGTGGTGTGGGTGAGGAGATCAGCAGAAGGAAAGGATTGGTGTGTATGTCCAATGCCCCCTTGTCTGTGATTGCCTGTGGGTCCTCTAAGGAAGACATGCACTCAGTTGCCCAGGAAATCAGAACAGAAGAAATGAGGTGTCGCTTGCCTTCCCTACCCGCCTGTGGTGATTGGCTGGCACAGCTCTGTGCCAGTTTCTCGGATTGGGAGGAATACATATGGCTGGTTGCTGGGAAAAAGAATCGTAGACAAACAAGTAGACTTCTCTGTGCTCTCCCTGGGGATTCGGTGATTGGCTGGGACAGCTCTATGCTCTATTATCACATTAGAAGGAATAGATGCAGTTGGTTGCCTGTGTGGAAAAAATGCGATAACTGAGAATCGCCTGTGCTCTGCTGTGATGAAGCGGCTCTCGAAAGCACTCACAAGCGAAAAGTATCATGGAATGTTCGGGGAGGAGTTTTTGTGACTACCAATCAGCCCAGACCAATGTTTCCATTCCAGAGAGTCACAATTAAGCCCCCCAAATAGTTCTTTTCATGATTTTTATGGCTCAGGATTTTCATTACGCACAGCCCTCATAGAGACTGTATCATTCCAGCATATCTTAAAGACTACCTTCTCACATAAGAACCTACCCAACCACTATGGTTATCCTTGAAGGTTCTACTTCAGGTACCCCCAGCTTCTGAGATTCGGTGAATAGCAATTCAAGCAAGGGCCTTCTTGGCACCAAAACTTTAGCACTCAATCCCCAGGAAGTCTTCTGCTAGCGGGTGAAGATTTTTTTTCCATTTGGAATATCCTCAGAAAACTCTTATTAGACTTTCTCCCTGGTTGTGTGTGTGTTTGTTTGTATGTCTATATGTTCTTATTGTATTTCTATATACATTTCAAATGTTATTTTAAATTTTTAAATAATAACAATAATAACAACAACAACAACATTCGATTTATATACCGCCCTTCAGGACAACTTAATGCCCACTCAGAGCGGTTTACAAAGTATGCCATTATTATCCCCACAACAAAACACCCTGTGAGGTGGGTGGGGCTGAGAGAGCTCCAGAGAGCTGTGACTAGCCCAAGGCCACCCAGCTGGCTTTAAGCGGAGGAGTGGGGAATCAAACCCGGCTCTCCAGATTATAAATTTCATGTCAGAATAAGTGACATTTCTTACCTCTGCTTTTCAAACCCTCAAATCCTCATTTTGATGTTGTTTCTCCCTTAGACGAATCAAACCTGTGAGTTGGATCCACACCAAATTGTCAATTTCCATCCCATTTAGCCTCTTGTACACATAAATATCATGTAAACTGCATACAGAGACAATACAACATGTACACACAGTAGAAATGAGCCTACAAAACATAACATGCACACAATGGCCCTTTTCACACTGCTTACCTTGACTTGCAATGACATGGAACATCACGCTAAAAATGCGGAACATCACGTTTTCTCACGCAAGATTTGTGCGATGTCGCGCAAATCTCGTGCGAGAAAATGCGATGTTCCGTGTTTTTAGCGTGATGTTCCGCGTCGTTGCAAGTCAAGGTAAGCAGTGTGAAAAGGGCCAATAATCTACAAAACTGCCAATGAAAATATTAGAAAATAAAGAATGTCACTCTTCCCCAGTTCTTCCATGCATTCTTCTCTTATGCTTCATAGTACACATAAAAAGGGGTTCATTTGGCCTGCCAAAGTTGTAGGCTTAATAAGGCAAGACCATTACAACTTACAAGCACTGAAATCTTTGTTCCATTTGCACAAGGACGCAGTGACTTTCCTCCTTAATTTTGCTACTGAATGTTCACCAATTAATGTGGGTGTGAAAGGATGCCTGTGACATGAGCATGTTGCCATAGTCACGTCTTTGTAAGTATGTCAGCCACACACTATTGTGTAATGCAAAAGCAGCACACTGAATAGTATTTCATGGAGGCCTGAAATCATAACATAGTAATAAAGAAATTATAGGTAATGAGAAAATTTGACTTTTAGGAAAGAATTGGTTTTGTGCAGCTGATTTTGGAATATTCACCCCATTAAGTGTTTGAGAAAAGGCTCAAAAGCTCTGATTTCTTATTTTCATGCTAAGTACGCAGAACGAAAATGCAAGTATTTAAAACGATTTTCCTGGTTAACCCAGTTAGTCGAAATTCAGTCCCAATTGCAGACTTTCTAGAGGTATAAAGAAGCTGCCAAAACTCTATTCCAAGGGGAAGGGGGGACTGAAGCAATGCTATATTATCACGCAAACACAGATCTCCAAGCCAATGATTCCGCAAAATAGTGAATAGTTTATATTTTGATTACATTGTTGTTAAACACATTTTCCAAAGTTGTCTTTGCTGCCTGAAAAATCAGCATTTTTTTTTTTAAGATCAGAAACCAGTCTCAGGATTGAACATTCCTCCTCTCCTTCCACCCCTCTCCGATACAAATTTTTCATTCCATTGTCGGCCTTTCCATTGTAACTAATACCTCTAACATAATTTCTAGTTATTAACAAGTAGGGTTGCCAGGTTAGGCCTGACAACTGGAAGGAGATTTGGGGGCGAGGACGTGGAGGGCTCACCATGTCACATGTGACTCTACGTTGCTTCTCGTAAAAACCCAGAAATGATATCGGGTAGCTCTAGGAATCGCTGGAAACTATGGTTTTACCATACTCTATGGTCTAGTCTATGGTTTTACCATAGAGTTTCCAGTGATTCTTAGAGCTACCCTACATCACCTCCAGTTTTTCTCTGGAATTGATGTACAGACTCATGTGATGTCACTGTTTTTTTCTGCCTCTGGGGGACTAGTAACCCTACTATCAAACCAGTCAAATATATTCACTTTAAGTGGATTGAGAGTATACAATGTGGGTTGGCTGGCAAGAGTCTTTTTTAGCCAATGAGAGAATGGATTAAGGCTGTTAATCCCAGGTAATAAGGTACATGACGATACCAGAAAGTAATTTTGCACAAAACATTTATAAATATCTAGGCCTTGGTTTGATGGGTGGAAATGATTGCCTATTCTCACCTAGTCAGGAAAAGAAGTACCTTTTTAGGCAAACTTAACAAATACAGAACAAGCCATTAATTAGCCCAGGGAAGGAACTTGAGACCACCGCTAAGGGTGTTAGATATAGGAAATTAAACATTTCAACAGATCAGTCAAACAGGTTTCTGACAAACAGAGGTGTGAAGGGGCTAGCTTCAAAACAAATCTTTGAAATAACTTAGCCATACTTAGAATAGTAATTTAAGAAAACAATATATAATAAAGCAACATTTTCTGTAGCTAAAGTTCAGGGTTTGTGACACCCCCTTACCCTCTATCCAGATTACACCCTTCCCACAGTTACTTTTAGGGCTAAGGAACACATCAAAGTTCTTTCCATAAAACCCTCATCATCACATACACCTTGGTTCTTAGCTATCTCGTAGCCCAGAAACTTGCCCTTTCCATTATTTACGTAAAAAACAAGAAAGAACAGGGACTCTAGCTTGAAGCTGAGTGTTAACAAGTCTGTGCCGATCAGGTCAAGTTCAAGCAAAAAACAAAAAGCTCTTTGCCCAAATGCTTATTTTTGTTGTTTCTTATTTTGGGCACTTGTGACTCACAGGTCTGAAAAAGCCAGGGCTGGCATTACTGCCTGTAGGCTCTCTTGGTGTGTGGAACAAACTTACTCTGCTAGCTTACAGTTTTTTAAAGAAATGAGTCATCCCTTGCCACGAATCCTCCTTTCCTCCTGCACAATAAACGGGAAGCTGATCTTTTTATAGTCCTAAGTGCCTCGGCATTCTGAGCCCTGATCAGATGTCTGTGGCCTTCCTTCCACAGATAAGGACAATCCACCAAGTGTTGGAAAGTTTAGCCATCTGTTCTTCAAAATTTAGACTCACCTGCAGTAAAGTCAGCCAAAATGGAATCCATAGCAGTGACACCAGAGCTACCAATAGATTCCAGATAGGCAGTCACCTTTTGGCGTGGCTACTTGTGGATTGTACAGCAAAACAAATCCTATCTACATAGGTTGACTGAGGAGACGTAACAGCTACTTTCATGTTTTTTCCTTACAAGGAATGACCTTTGGAAATCTTAGGGTTTCTGTGCAACCCTTTAATCTGTCTCTAAGATGAGGCTCTGAGATAGAAGTAGGGTTGCCAGGTCAAGGCTGGGAAATTCCTGGAGATCTGGGGGGTGGAGCCTGGAGAGGGCGGGGTTTGGGGAGGGGAGGGGCCTCAGTGGTGTATAATGCCATAGAGTTCACTCTTCAGAGCAGCCATTTTCTCCAGGGGAACTAATCTCTGTTGCCTGGAGATCAGTTGTAATTTTGGGAGATCTCCAGCTACCACCTGGAGGCTGGCAAATTTGTTTGTCCTGACCTCGATGATCCAGGTAGCCTAGGGTTTCCAGGTTCCCTTACCCTCCTGGTGTGTGTCTGTGTGTGGGAGGCCTGGCACTCACCTTCTGGTTGTTCCTCGCATGCCTGCCGAGCGTGCGCATGCACTCCTGCACCTGTGTGATAACATCAGTTCCAGTGACATCACTTCCGGGTGACATCATTGTGTAGGCGCAGGAGTGTGCACGTACTTCACAATGGGCTGATTTGGGCCCCAAACAGCTTGTTTCGGGCTCAAATCAGCCCACTGCAAAGCGCAGGAGCACTCTCAGGGTGGCACGATGACGTCACTCCTGGGAATGATGTTGTTGCACTGCCCCAGATGTGCACTCAGGAGGCCTGTTCCCGTACCTTTCCCCCCTCCCCGCCAGCTTGTTGAGCGGAGGTGGGGGGTGAAAGGTGGTAGCAGGGGATCCCCCACCTCTTCCAGGAGACCTGTGATCCCTAAGGTAGCCTGATCTCATCAGATCTTGGAAGCTAAGTAGGGTCAGCCCTGGTCAGCATTTGGATGGGAGACTACCGAGGAAGACCAGCTTTGCTAGGCAGAGGTAGGCAATGGCAACCCACCTCTGATCACCTCTTGCCTTGAAAACCCCAGCAGGGGTTGTCATAAGTTGGCTGTGACTTGACAGCACTCAAAACAATGAGTTTCTTCATCTGAAGAGAAGAAAAAGGGATCCCAAACGATTGCTTACTCATATGTGCAAATGCAGCCAGGTGGTTGAGTTTGGTTGAAGCGTACAACTTGGAACAGACTTGCTGCATTCTATGGCATTTCTTTTCTCTTTGTTCAAATGATTTCCACCGCACGGCAGAACTATCATCTTTTTTACACTGAGATTATTCTCTCTCTCGGTTTGTGTTAGCTAATTAGTAGTAGGCTATGAAAATCCAATGAACTTCCGATTCTTCTAGACTCTGCTCAAGTGAGATTTTGATAAGCTCCACCCCTTTCTAGCCATCTTCCATTGTAGCTCCACCCATGATGCTCCACATTTTCTCCTGGTTCCATCCCTGACTTCTAAATTCCATCTTTACTCCTCCCCCTATTTGCTAAATACCCACAGGCTCCTCCCTGACCTACTAGATTTTGTTGAGGATTAACTCTAAATCTAGTTAATGACTGCAAAAAAAATTAACAGGTGAGATCTTCCCAGCATGGGATGCAGTGTTTGGGAAAGCCCATTGCCAGCTGAAAACGTAAACTTTCTAGCTGTGATATGTGTGAGAGTTAGCTCAAACTGTTCCTTAATCGAGCTGTTGAATTCACTTTATATTTAATTTTTCACATTTTCAAGCATTACCTCTGGGTAGGTATTCATAGCTCAAATTCAGTGGGTCGCAACTCTCTACAGTCGTGGTAGCTGAATTGCCTGGTAAGTATATACATCGATGTTACTGGAATTCATGGACTTGTGATGTTATAGTCATTAGTTTACCAGGTGACCTTACTTGCCCATATAGGAAGCTAGTTGCAGACTTTCATTTGTTCACATTCATCCTATTTAGCGCCATTCACTGATTGCCAGTTTGCTCCTGGACTCAAAGACCTTTAGAGCCCTTCATGGTCAGAGACCCACCTAACCTAGGACCACTTCTCTCCACAGAAGAGCAAGATTTGAGTCAAGTAGCATCTTAAAGTCCAAGAAGATTTTCAAAGTATAAGCTTTGAAGAGTCAGTCTGTCTTCATTTGATACCTCCCTTCATCAGATATTTTGATTCTTGAAAGCTCATACCCTGGAAAACTTGTTGATCTTTAAGGTGCTACTGAACTCGAATCTTGCCGAGTCTTCTCTCCAGAGGAATCCCCACACCATCTTAGATAGGTCCAATGCACAATGTGTTCAGTACCTTTGTTCTGTGAAGTGAGAATGGCTGTGGGGTACGATCCAGGGCTTTCTTAGTGGTGGCTCCTACCCTGTATAAATAGCTTATCAGTGGAGCTGGGAAGACAACTTCACATCTAAATTCTCCTGGGGCTGTAAGACTTTCCTCTTCGAGACTGGCAGTTGGCTGGAAGAGCTTTTAATGCTACTTAGTGCTGTCTGGTATTTTGGCATGATTTGGCTTTTCCAGCTTTAATTAGGGATGAGCAACTTCAGACTATCCTTTGCATTGAAGTTCAAACAATCTGAGTCCTCTTCTTATTTTATTTATTCATTCATTCATTCGCTTAGTATATTTTTATCCGGCCATTTCTCCTAGGATCTCATGGCAGCATGCAACATTCTCCCCTTCTCCATTTTATCCCCACAACCACCCTGAGAGGTAGGTTAGGCTAAGAGAGAGTGGCTGGCCCAAGGTCATCCAGTGAGCCTCTGATAAATTCCTGAGATTGTTCTGATCACAGATACTCAGAGTGTCATGGAGACATCTGACACGTGAAGAACATGTGCTGGGAGATGCAGCGGTAGCCGAGAAGGGTAGTTTAAAAAGACAGAGCTAGCAGCAGGGCGAAGGCTTTGCTATGCACTGGAGCTGTGTGAAGGGGCTGTGAAATGTCAGAAGGGAAACTTCAGCCCATTATAACCTCTCCAGGTCCAAGCCCGGCTCTGGAAGGCAGCTCCAGCCCATTTCCATTCCTCACTGCCCTGTGGATGCGATTCCACACAGTTTTAGACTGGAGAGGTAAAATTGACAGAGCCTTTGGGGAGGCAAAGATGAAATTAACAAACCCTCGGAGGAGCAATCTCCTCGGCTCTGTTTTTTAAGCTACACTTCCCAGCTAACATTGTGTCTCCCTGTACTTGACGAACATGCGCCAAAGCGCTTTGCGTAGACAGACCCTCAGATTCTGTCCCTTTCCACCCCTCCCACATGCCATTCACTCTGATCTAGCGCATGTTTGCTTGAAAGTAATGAAGCCAATTTTCAGGTTAGCGCACATGTAGGCCGTTTCCACACTACTCACCTTCAATCGGAACGCCGTGGAACGTTGCAAAAAACCCGCAGAAGATAGTGTTTTCTTGCACGAGTTTTGTGCAACATCACACAAAACTCGCACGAGAAAACGCTATCTTCTGGGTTTTGTTTGCAACGTTCCATGGCATTCCGATTGAAGGTGAGTAGTATGGAAACGGCATAGTTTCTTTTAAAGAATCCCTCTGGCTAAGCAAGTCAAGTCAACGTTAGTTCTCCAAATAATATGTCTGAGAGTTCAATTTCAAGCTTCAGATCTATGGAGTTTGACAGTGTCTCTAGTTTTAAAAGTATTTGTAAACTAATTTGGGTGCAGGATAAATGTTAGAATTATGATTGAATTACAGTAATTTTAGGGATGAATGAGTATTCCCAGTTAGGTTCATTTAATATTTTTGTCAGCCTCTCAGTTCTTCACTTTGCACAGTGATAATTTCATTTATATTGTTTATGCTTGTGCTTTTTTGCATGCTATTCATACAATTATCTATGCATACAATGTGCATCAGCTGTACATTTACATATATTCTAGAATGCTGATTTATTGGTGCATAAATGGCTTTTGAAAGATATGTGAGATTATAGAAAACGGCATGAATATTTACATCTTTTATTTTACCCTTCTTTCCTCCCCACTCGGGACCTAGACTGGCACACAAAGCTTCAATTTAAATTTACAAACAGGAGAAAAAACCCAAATAGCACAAAACATCACATCCTGTGCATGTCTTGTAACTGTTGGATTGGCTCACTCAGGGCCACAAGCAATAGGGGCTTTTTTGCTCTTGCCAAAGTCTAGTGTCTCTTGCCATGCCCCGGCTAAATACTAGGGCCGATTCCAGACGACTAACCTGAAGGCGCTGCATGCCAGCATGTTCCGGATCGCGACGGGGAAAATGCGAAATATCGCATTTTCTCGCGCGAGTTTGGCGTGATGTCGCGCCAAACTCGCGTGAGAAAACACGATATTTTGCGTTTTCCCCGTCGCGATCCGGAACATGCCGGCATGCAGTGCCTTCAGGTTAGTCATCTGGAATCGGCCTAGATCTCGTTCAGCCAGCAAAGGTGTTCCCAGACGCACTTCCCTGCTAGAAGAGCCTCTGGTCATGCTAAATACCTGTGAGTAGGGCTTTTTTTTCTGGGAAAAGAGGTGGTGGAACTCAGTGGATTGCCAGCACAAGGGGCAACTCTTGGCTGGAGATGGTGCCTCTGGTACCACATGTGCATGCGCAAAGTGCACACATGCTCCCAGGGCCAATGATGGCACTTTGGGTCAGCTGGAACAAGGGAGGAGTTTTTAAAAGTTTAAATCACCCTTGGTGAAAATGGTCACATGGCTGGTGGCCCCGCCCCCAGATCGCCAGACAGAGGAGAGTTTAGATTGTCCTCCGTGCCACTGGAGCGGTGTGGAGGGCAATCTAAACTCCCCTCTGTCTGGAGATCAGGGGGCAGGACCACCAGCCATGTGATCATTTTCAAGAGGTTCCAGAACTCCGTTCCACCACGTTCCAGCTGAAAAAAAGCCCTGCCTGTGAGAGAAGGAATGGAAGCTCTGTCCGGATCTTGTTCAGGTTTGTTCTAGACAGGGAGAAGCAAACTGGGGATTTTCAAGTTCAAACAGGAGGGCTGGGGAACTCAAAATCACCCCAAGGGATTATTTCAAGTAGTAAGCTACCTATGTGTAACAGATCTGGATGCAAGATTTGGGTTCCATCTATCTGACAAAGAGAACTCTGACTCT
Source organism: Eublepharis macularius (assembly GCF_028583425.1). Taxonomy (NCBI): domain Eukaryota; kingdom Metazoa; phylum Chordata; class Lepidosauria; order Squamata; family Eublepharidae; genus Eublepharis; species Eublepharis macularius. The sequence goes on from NC_072792.1 coordinate 174,107,278, forward strand.
TCTTGAGAGCTCATACCCTGGAAATCTAGTTGGTCTTTAAGGCACGACTGGACCTGAATCTGGCTCTTCTACTAGAGACTAACATGGCTACCCACCTGAAAAGATCTGGATGCAGTAGCAGTGATTTCAGGCAAGCTATAGTAGACCATCTTTTCATCTACTAATGTGCACAAAAATGGGGGGATGTATTCTGAGTTTCCATCAGTTAGTTCATGGTAGTCAACTGTAAACCTCCCCTCTAACCTGCTAATCATGGTTTTTGTAAAATCTGTTTTGTTGTTAGAAATGGACATACTATCATTTCACTGGACCATGGGGTGAATACACCACTCAGGGTCCCACAAGCATCTCCATCAGTCTCCTTGAGGACCATATTCCACCGAGAAGAGTTAGGTACATTACAGAAGCATATATCTGAATGTCAGAGGAGAGAGAAAAGCAAACTTCACAAGTGGAGCATTAGGTGCCAAGGAATCTAAATGCCATGGGGTCTTTTGAGTATTGCTATTCCTTCATTCTCCAGGCCCTTGGGCAGCACCCTCCTTCTAGCGATGTGCGACTGTTCCCCATTTCATTTGGGTTAGGGATTTACATTCTTCACAGTTTTACTGTTGGTTTTGGACATCTGAACGTTGCCTAGTTTTATGAGCCATTTTACAATGTACATAATTTACACATATAGTGCATGCATAATTTCAAGTGCTGATTTATTGGGGCATAAATAACATTGAGGATGTGTGCATTTTGTGAGGAGAGCTTGGTGTGAGGAAACAGCAAATGGCGTCTGTGTGTGTGGCGGAGGTGATCCTAGCTCCAATTCGAAAGCAAAAGCAAAACTGGAATTTTGGCGTTTAAACCCAGGGATGAGAAATTCATTTCTACCTCCGTCTTGGTCTCATTTCCATTTTTCCTCCAGCCCCATCTAAAGAAGGCAATCCTCATATATAAGCAAAAAGGAGCTTACAGTGCAATCCTAAGTAAAGTTACTCCAGTCCAGGGCTTTTTTTCAACGAGAATGTGGTGGAACGGAGTTCCGGAACCTCTTGAAAATGGTCACATGGCTGGTGGCCCCGCCCCCTGATCTCCAGACAGAGGGCAGTTTAGATTGCCCTCCACACCACTCGGCAGCGCGGAGGACAATCTCAACTCCCCTCTGTCTGGAGATCAGGGGGTGGGGCCACCAGCCATGTGACCATTTCTCTGAGGGCAGCCCACTGAGTTCCACCACCTCTTTTCCCAAAAAAAAGGCCTGCTCCAGTCTAAGCTCATTGGAGCTGCAACTCCAACTTGAAGTGTTGTTATGGGGAAGGGAATTTCTTTTTCCTAAATACACCTTTTTAGATACAGCCATTGATACAGCCAACAAAATGGATGTGAAACAGACTCCAAATTCCTACAAAGAGGAAAATAAAAGAATTGTTAGATTTCAGGGAAAAACTGGGCAAAATGGAATTAAGAGAATTTCTCTAGACTACAACTTTCGTCTCGGTATGTAGATTTTCGTGCAGCAAACTTTGAATATGGAGGAGCACTGAAACATAATAGCTACCCAGCTTGCTTTCCGAAGTGATGCAGTCCAGGGACAGTTTTCACCTTCTCTATAGTTTGTGAGTCTTAAATCTCCTTCTTCCTTCCTGCAAGCCAAACATAATCAATAACTTTGTTGGTTCTTCATCCTCTGTCATATTCTTCAGTCTCATTACTGGCTAAAATGTTAGGGCTGAGAAAATGTAGGTTCAAATATCCTCTCATCCATGATGTTTGTGGAATGAATTTGGGCCTGTCACTCTCAAGCCTTTGGAAAGAGCCAGCTAATTGTCCCTTCCCTGCTCTTCACATCTTGTGTGCTGCCTAGGGTTGCCGTTCCCCTGCCCGGGGTGGGGGATCTCCAGATCCCCCTCCCCTCCATGCCAACTTACCTGGCTGGTGGGGGGCACACTCTCTAGGGCGCTCCCTCCCTGGGCGGTGTGCTGCACCCCCGGGTGGGGGGCGCACTCCTGTGCCATGAGAGCTGGCAGCAGCATCTGCCTAGTTTGGTTGAAAGAATGGATGACATTAAAGAACAAGAAACTATTAGCCCTAGAGGGATATAAAAAAATATTTGGATGGCACGCATATTTATGGCATGACAAAGTAAAGGTCAACTCGATGTTCCTGCATCACTTTGTTCGGAGAAGTCTATACATAATCTGGAAGAAGTACAGAATTTATCTACAAGAAGGAACCCCTTTGTGGGTGGTTCCATATGAGGTGATAGACCCGAGAGCTGTTGATAATGAACAACAATGTTTAACGTATAAAGAAATAACTAAAACTGAAGCATCCAAACTTAGAATAAAGACACAAGAGGAACTATCACCTAACTACGATTGGTTCCAGTATAGACAGATCAGAGACTTATATAATTCGGACTCTGTAAAGGGAGGTATACGAATAGAGAATTCGGAACTAGAGCAGACCCTTCTTAAAGAAGATAAGAAAAGAATATCCAAGGTATACCAAGTACTGTTGAAGTGGTATACCGAGGATGAGATAGTTAAAACACAAATGGTGAAATGGGCTATAAACTTTAATAAAGAAATAACAATGGAGGCATGGGAATACTTGTGGAAAACTACAATGAAGACAACGACATGTATTAATATCAAAGAGAACATTTATAAAATGATCTATCGTTGGTACATGACACCAAAGAAGATTGCGCTAGGGAATTTGAATACTTCTAATAAATGCTGGAAATGTAAGAAGCATGAGGGCTCCCTCTATCATATGTGGTGGTCGTGTGAGGTAGCCAGGCAGTACTGGGGGGAAATAATAAGAGAAATGAGTGAAATTTTACAATTTCAAATTAATAAGAACCCAGAACTCCTGCTACTGAACTTGGGAATGGAGGGAATTCCAGCCCAACACAGGACGTTGATATTTTATATGACAGCAGCAGCTAGACTTTTGTATGCGCAAAAATGGAAAGTACAAGAAGTGCCAACTATTGAAGATTGGACTTACAAATTGCTGTATATGGCTGAAATGGACAAGATGACAAGAAAATTGAGAGATCTGGACTCAGGGCAGTTCAACACAGACTGGGAGAAGCTGAAACAATACCTGGAGAAGAAATGGGAGGTGGGAGGAAAACTGTGGCAGTTTGAGAACTACTGAAGTATTGAAGTAGAGGGGGGAGACTTTACCGGGGGGAGAAGAGATAAATGTGAATTAATAAGCAGTCAGATTAATAGATTGACATATATATAGATATATATAGGTTAACAAACAGAACATAGAGAAAATAATTAATTATAAGGACTAAATATAAGGAGCGATTAACTAACAATATTTTCTTTTTTTTCTGACAAGTTTTGTACCAAACTGAATGTCTGAAGATATAGATGGGTCAAATTGATTGACTACGTGAGGAGAGATATATAGAACTATTATAAAAAGATAGAATGAGTAATATATATAGAGAATAAGTCAAATTGTTTGATATAAACGAATGTATGATCTATATGGTTTATGATATATAGAAATACCTGAAATTGAAAAATTGGGATAAATTGTTTATCTAAGATGGAAACAAAGGCTTACAGTTTGGGCATATAATGTTAAAAATAGTTAAGGATGTACTGCTTAGAATAATGGAGAATATATATTTGTTTTAGATAGAGGAAGCTAATAAAAGTAAGGGAAAGGGGACAAAGGGTTGGAAAGCTGTTGGAAGTCAACAAAAAGGGGGGGGAAAGGGAGGGGGTTAGAGATGAAAAAATTGGGGAAAATTGAATGTAAATGTGGAAATAATGGATTCTAACCCAATAAAAATTTTTCAAAAAAAAAAAAAAAGAGAGCTGGCAGCAGCAGCTGCAAGAGCAGGCTGCTCTCACCGCCACCACTGCCGCCGGCTCTTGCCGCCACCACTGCCTCTTGCCCACTGCCTCCTCTCACCACTGCTCCCCCTATGCGCCAAATGAGAACGGGGTGCGGTGAGAGCAAGCAGCGGCAGCGGTGATGAGAACGAGCAGCCGCAGTCGCAGTGAGAGCAGGCAGAGGCAACAAGTGCCCCCTTTGACCCAGGGGGTGCATTTTGAGCCCATGTGATGATGTCACTCACGGAAGTGACATCATCATGTGAGCCAGGAGCGTGTGCTCACTGCGCGCATGCGTGTGAAGAAAAGAAGCCAGGGTAAGTACTGGCTCCCAATCCACCGCCGGGAGACTACAGGAACCTGGGAATCCCCTGTCGAGGGACTCCAGGTCCCTGGCAACCCTAGCGCTGCTGCCGGCTGCCCTAGACCTCTGCCACAGCTATATCTATGGTTTTTAGCAGTGAAAAAGAGCAAGAGTCCAGTAGCACCTATATGACTAACAAAATTAGTGGCAGAGGATGTGCTTTCATGAGCCACAGCTCACTTCTTCAAATACCACTAAAACTCATACCCTACCACCATTTTGGTGGTCTTTTAGGTGCTACTAGACTCTTGCTCTTTTCTACTGCTCCAGACAGACTAACATGGCTACCCATCTTGATCTGTCTCCATGGTTTTTAGGTATATATTGTAGCCTGTATTGTTCATGGTGCCGGTTTTGTATTGTAGTTAGCTTTTAAATTTTCTATGTTGTTTTTAGATATTTGCATACAACAACAACAACATTCTGTTTATATACCACTCTTCAGGACAACTTAATGTCCATTCAGAGCAGTTTACCAAGTATGTTATTATTATCCCCACCTCTCATATCTTTCAAGCGAATGACCATAGCTTGGTAGAAGAGCAGGTGGTTTCCTAAAAAGTCCCTGGTTCAATCCTTCGAATTTCCAGTGATAAGGATCTCTAGGAAATGGGGTTGAAAAAGATACCCAGCAGGAAATTTCGGGGAGCTGCTAATATTCTGCTTGCATGGAACTTGGTAAGATAGATGGACATATAGTCCAGTAGCACCTTTAAGACTAACCAACTTTACTGTAGCATAAGCTTTCGAGACTCACAGTTCTCTTCTTCAGATGCATGGAGGGTATGAAAAAACTGGCCAGAGATATATAGGTGGTGAAGTGAGGGGGAGTGGATGCAAATCAGTTGCAAGAGTAAGTCCCTAAGATTGTGGCAGGGTATGAGCTTTCGTGAGCCACAGCTCACTTCTTCAGATATAGCTAGAACGTGAGTCCATCTGTCCTTATATCCTTGTGAGTAGAGTGGTTTCAGATGCAGAATGACAATAGCTATTTTGCTACTACAGACTAACACGGCTAACTCCTCTGGATATGGACGGACATGACTCCATATGCCCAAAGGCAGCATATGATTGAAAATTCCCAAAATATTTTTGGGACATCCTTTTTTCCCTCTTGTTTTCCTGACTCATCCTGTTAGAGAAAACTTGGTTGGGAGAAATGATGAAATGCTTTTTATAATGAAGAGTAAAAGAAAGTAGACCAGTGTTTAAAATTCTTACAGCCGCCTTCATGAGTCTCTGTGATAGTATAACTAATAGGGATTTAAATGCAGGTCTCTGTTTGAAAATGACAGCGTTAGAAGGGAAAACAGTTCTAGGAACAGAGACACTTGAAATAAATAGACACGATTATATTATCTTCCAAACTGCTTCTGTGAAAACATCGTCTTCTTTAGACTCTGCGGGATAACGTCAGAAGCACATGTATTATTTATGAGCTTGTATGAAGTAACTGAACTTTGCTGTTGAGAGCTAAATAAATAGTACAACGAAGTCCTTGTTTCTATTAGGTTCAATATTTTTCTCGTTTTAGGGTGGGGGACCAAACAAAAGGGAATGCATTTGGAGACCACTGTTTCTGCCCCCCTTTTGCTAAAGATATAGGGAACCGTTGAAATGAAACCCTGCCCTCGAGTCATAGTTGACTTATGGCGACCCCTTGTGGGGTTTTCACGGCAAGAGACTAACAGAAGCAGTTTGCCATTGCCTGCCTCTGCAACCTTGGTTTTCATTGGAGGTCTCCCACCCATTTTCTAACCAAGGCTGACTCTGCTTAGCTTCTGAGATCTGACGACATCAGGCTCTTCTGAGCTATCCAGGTGAGGAAATTGTTACATCAGTGCTAATGGTGGTGTTGGGGAGAAGAATGGAGCTTCTCTGTTCAGGAGCACAATACCTCTGAAAGCCAGTTGCTATATAGCAAACAATGCCTTTGTGCCTAGATTGTGGGCTTCTTGGAGGCACCTGGCCAAGATCTGCTGGAAATGCAATCCGTCATTCAATGGCAATATGGATCATCTGGTTTGCTGAAGATTTGCACAGTTGTGTTTATTTGAGTCGCAGAGGCAGCCCTTGAAAAAGCAAGAGCACAGCAAAGCAGGCGGAGCTGGCAGTTGGTTGGGCAGAGCTAACACTGTCCGCGCCCCCCAGGCTGGCTTGAAATCTGTAGAGCAAGAGATTCTTGTTATATTGGCATTACATGTTAAAAGAGAGACATTTACTTACTTTGGTGCCCGTCGTGATCCTGCAGTGGATCAAGTCTTCTGGATCTGCAAAGGAGAAAACAAATAATACTTGAATTGACGGACTCAGAGCCAAGCTACAAGTGACGAATGACACTTGCCTGGCAACTGAACAGACTCACGTCACGTGTATTCCTCCCTGTTCACTTGCCATTCACTTGCTCTCCACTTGATCAAGCGGAGCGCAAGTGAATGGCAAGTGAACAGGGAGGAATACACGTGAGTCTGTTCACTTGCCAGGCAAGTGTAATTCATCACTTGTAGCTTGGCTCTCAGGGCCAAGCTACAAGGGACGAACGGCACTTGAACGGCAAGTGGATTGAGCGGAGCGCAAGGGGAGGGCAAGTGAACAGGGAGGAATACACTTGCCGTTCAAGTGTCACTCGTCACTTGTAGCTTGGCCCTCAGATGAATGTAGTAGTAGTATCAAGGAAATGACTTTAAACTGATTTAATTATTTATTGAGTTTAGTAATTGGATGTATAATTATTTATTGAATGATCTGTTTATTACTATTATTTGCACTGTATGCACTTTTGTCATTTGAGAGTATAATAGTCGATGGTTGGTTATTGCTTGTGACTGTTAAGCATATTCCCTGGGTGGGTGGAGTTTGGCTCAAGGGAGCCTCTTTTTGGCCATGCAAGATCTGCTGGAAACAAGATGGGCCCTTGCTGTGATCTCTACCATCAAAAAAGCAAGCAAACAAATGCACCGTGAAAACCTTGCTAACAGAGTGAAATAAACTCCGTTGGTATATGTACAGTGCATCAAGAAATAAATAGTCAATATTGCAAATTAATTCAAGTTTTGATTTACAGTAATTTCTGGCTGCGCAACAACACTATAAGGCATATTATTATAATGCCTCTGCAAGGTCACATGTCCTTTGGAAGACAAGCTTAACAGCAGGCCATATAAATAAACGTAGACTTAAAGTGACCTATGCTTGCAATGCTAAAGTGCTAGTGCCTTGGGTATATAAATTTATGTAAGACCAAAGTCTTAATGAGACAGAGTCCAATTCATTTCCAGGAGGAGATGTTCCAGCGGTGGAGGTCTAGTGGAGGTGTAACTGCAACGGGGGGTACCAGTATTTCCTTCCCGTTTCTGTATTCCTTCCTCTGGCAGTTACCATGCTATAAAAATACATTCATATTTATTTATTGATACACTGTACATATACCAATAGAGTTTATTTCACTTTGTTGGTAAGGTTTTCACTGTGCATTTGTTTGCTTGCTTTTGTGCTGTTTATCTCCGTGATCTCTACCAGAGCTGCTGCTCTTTTCTTACAACCATGTCCCATCAACAGTATATTCCTTCAGCATATACATTAATTGCGTCATTGGTTGTTTTTGTGAGATCTTCTGTAGAAGATTTGTGATTCTACATTGGGTCCATACAGCCTCCTAGAGGTGTGGGGGCAAATGAAGGGCTTCTGGTCCGTCCTTGTCCCATTGCAAATGGCTTTTGATAGCCAGCAGAGGAGAGTGGTGTTATCCTGTTCATTTCACCTTGAAGTCAAAATCCCAGTTCTTTGATTTCTCCCTTATACCATTTTTAAAAAGTGGCACACAGCAAAGACGAATGGAACCTAACATTAAGGAGTTGACTCATAACTATCAGTAATAATTGGATGGGAGACCACCCAAGGAAGACCAAGTAGGCCACGAGAAATCACTTCTGAATGTCTCTTTGACTTGAAAATCCTACAGGGTCACCATAAGTTGGCTGCAGAACCATTTTTGTAATTTTTGTAATGGGAAAGGATTTCATGCAGCATATGGAATCATTTATCTCATACCAGTGTCTTATCATTCAGCTACATTTAAGACTCCCTTCATAAACTGCATGCATCTGACTCCTTGCAAATGCAGCTACAACATAGATCAGTTTCACGTAATGAACTTTCTCCCAGCTGAATGTTGATCGGGACTGGGAAAGGGCTCAATGAATCCAATATACATCTCACAGTTGCATGGAATCGTACCATAGAAGAGGAGTTCCTATGCCACTGCAAGGGTGGGTCCCACGTGCTGGGCAGCAGCGGCAGTCACACAGAAATTACCACCGTGGTCTGATGTTAGCAAGGTGGATCACATAAGGGTCACCTCTTGGATGGTTCTGAAAGATGCAAGTCACTTTGCTGTCCTCGCAGAAGTTGCCCTCTAGGGACCACTGATTTTCTCTTTTGCATTCTTTCTTGCATTCTTTCTCCTGGTTTCAGATTTTAGCCTTCTCTCTTTTAAAAATCATTTCAACAGTAGGGCTACCTTCAGATGTGTTGCAACCAGATGCAGAGCTTTTTCAGTGGTGGCATCTCACCTTTGGAATTGTCTCCCCCTTGAGCCTCAGCAGGGGCCTGCCTAACATTTATGATTTGCTTGTATCACTTTAATCTGGGAGCCATCTCAGGCAGGTCTCTGGGGGAGATCTGTCTATCTATCTATCTATCTATCTATCTATCTATCTATCTATCTATCTATCTATCTATCTATCTATCTATCTATCTATCTATCTATCTATCTATCTATCTATCTATCTATCTATCTATCTATCTATCTATCTATCTATCTATCTATCTGCCCGCCCGCCCGCCCGCCCGCCCGCCCGCCCGCCCGCCCGCCTGCCTGCCTATGGATAGAGGTGGGGAGTATAATATTGCTGTTCACCAGGTACTTGAGGCATTTTTCTTCTCTTCCTATCCCAACAGGGTTTTAAAAAAGTTACTTATATAATGCTTATGAAGGATTTTTGGCCACTGAAAATCCCATAAAAGTACTAAGTAATATTTGAATTAATTAATTGATTTACAAAGTTCTACTTCAGCCAACCTATTGAAATGCAGGGAGAAAACGTAAACTTAGGGTTAACTCTCCCCTTGACATCAGTAAGTCTTGAAAGTGCTTAATGGTTGCCCTGGATTGGGTACCTTTTCCTATTGAACCAGGAAAAAGAAACCTCGTTTCTGACTATAGAAAAGCCAAGTGGTTAAAAACTGGCTTTATTCAACAGACAGAATATGTAGAGTTGTGCTTCCTATCCAGGGCTCTTCTAGAAAAAAGTTTTTTTTTAAAAAAACACCCTAGCCATGCCAAGACTTTATACTCCTTAATAAAATGATTGTGGATTAACAATTCATTCTTTTACTTTATGGACTCAAGCACTAAGGCAGTGTATTTTAAAGCATACGATCCATATTTCCATAGTAACGGTATGAATGGATACACTGCCGGCCTCTTGCATTTTTCTGCACCAGTACTTTGTATTACATAACAAGATCTCCATTATTTTGCAAAAATGAAGCTCGCAAGGAGTGATGCATTGATCCTCCTAGACAGGGATACGATCCGATTTCTCATCTCTCCTGGTTCAACTTGACAATTTCCTTTTTCCTTCCCCTTTTTGCAGATCAAAACCTGTGAGCCTTTAGTTTGGCATCATCCGGTTTGCTTAAGCAATTGATTCCTGTTAAAATGAAGGCGTGTCCAATGTTACTTTTATTATTTATTTACTTCATTCATATCCCACTTTCCTCCCCAACTGGGACACAAAGCAGCTCACGTCATTCTCCTCTCTTCCATTTTAACCCTCACGCCCTGTGAGTTAGGTTAGGCTGAGAGGGTGTGACTGGCTCAAGGTCACCTGACAAGTGGCCATGGCAGATCCTAGTCTGAAACTCCCAGATCCTAGTCTGACACTCTAACCACTGTATCATACCGGCTCTCAAGTCGGACCGTGCAATCCTAAGAAATTATACACCTCCAAATCCATTGAAGCCAACGGGCTCAGAATGATGTAATTCTGTTTAGGATCAGAACAAAAGAAATGAATGAATGGGGAATGCCAAAAATGAATATGGATGAAATGAAAAGGCTCCATATGACAACATGGGAGCACAGGAAACGTGAAAAGAGAGATATTCGTACATCAAAACCTACTGATGGCGGCCCCAGCCAGGAGCTTTCAAAGTAAGTAAGAAGCAGAGGTGGTTCGCCATTGCCTTCCTCTGCAGAGTCTTCTGTGGTGCGCCCATCTAAGTACTGAGTTTGGTTAGCTCCTGAGATCTTGGCCGTCGTCACACGGGCCCTTATTTCGTCAGTTTTGCACTAGAAATCGTTTCTTCTGTTATCGTTATTAGAACGGATTCTCCCATCTTTTGATGACTGCTTGCGCTTCCAGTCAGTCACATTAAAAGGGAAAAGCGCAATTCGACGGTCAGTCAAAGTGCCTCTGGAAACGGGGCCCTAAAAATCCCGCCCCTTTTAAAAAATTTCTTTTGCATATTTGCACTATATCACTCTTCTATTATACCAATGTTGTGCTGGGCCAACCCAAAAGCCAACCGTGATAGGTAGTAGAGGTTTCCCGCCCATGGCAGAATAGCGCTATAGTGCTATAGTGCTATAAGGCCGACATTTTAAAAAAAACATTTACTTTGAGGCTTAGTTGCGGGTCGTGCTGGGGCTTGTGGGAGTGTAGGGCAGGAGGATCAGTGTTAGGTGAGACAGATGATCGGGGAGAGTGAGAGTTTTGGTGCTGCAAAGTGTTCATAGTCGATCCAGGGCTTTCACATGGAAGTGGATAAAGATGACATAGTCATGAAGTGTGAATTGAGGAGAATGGCGAAATTGCGAGAGAGCCGGAATAAGGTGAGCATTCAGCGGGAGATGGTGCTAGTTTGGCACTAAATTTATCACCGTGTGACAACGGCCCTTATGAGATCTGACTGTACCATGCTGCCTTCCCTCCCAACAGTCTGCTGTACACCCTAGAAAAGTACCTTGGGGACGGGCTGTTGTCAAATACCGAAGAAGTCAGAGAGGGGAATGGATGTATGGGCAGTTCTCTGTGTGTATGTGTGTGTGTGTGAGAGAGAGGCAACAACATGCACAAGTTTTGAATGTGTGCATCCTGTTGAGCATGAGAAAATGTGAATAGTTTTGTATGAAGCATGGAGGTGTTGGCTCACTGGAAAGCTCAGTGGTTCAATTCAAGACATCAAGTGAAACCATGGTTTAATCAAAATAACTATGGTTAGTACGATTGTGCAAATGTGGGCCACTCTACTCGTCATCAGTGTTGATTAAAACAGGATCTGAAACCATGGCCTGAAGCTAGTTTATTAGCTACCGTTAGTCTGAACTCTAGTTTCATGTGATGTACCAATGCAGACATCCTGGCTGAATTCTTGTTTGTTTCCTAGCCTAGTGTAGGGATGCCAGCTGGGTTTGTGGAGGGAAAGTGAGGGAAAGAGGGGGAAAACGCATGTATTGAAGCAAACCAGAATCTGAATGGATCATCTGCAAGCCAAATCCTAGTTGCACAAACAAACCACAGTCAAAATAAAACATGGTTTTGCATTATATCTGAACGGGGCCATTGCCAATGTCCACTCTTCGTGTTGCTGCCGTGAAAGCCCCTCCTCCAAATCCAGGAATTAATTAGGTAAAAGAATTGAAAATAAATTAGCAAACGGCATGGTGTCAGTTTCATTTATGGAGACAGTACTATTTGGATCGGTGAAGCTGTTTATTTCCCCTTAAGTATCGAGGCTTTGCCACTGTTCTGGTAATGATAGGCTGCACTAGAGAATTCCAGGGATAAATCTCTAACTAAGAAGCACTTGTCCCAGTTTTATACTTGCTTTAAATTTTGCTAGAGATCAATTGCAAATTAGTTCTTGGGAAGTCGGAGGAAAGGGAGCCAGACGGGAATGCAGAGATTGTGCCTGTGGTGCGAAGGGCAACGCTTTGGCTGTGAGGGACATAATCTCACTCCCCTACTCAGCCAGGTTGTTAACCGGATGGTTGTGAATAAGTGATGCTCTTTCAGGCTGACTTTCTTCATGGGGCTATTGTATGGATAAATCTGAACTGAAAAGCACTTCTGAAAAGGTAATAGCCTTGAATGTGCTAAAGGGGAAAAAAAAGATCAAAATACTGAACAGAAGAAAGAACAAATCCTTAAATGTGGAGAAACATGAGATTAGGTCAAGTGCCTCTTCAGGCGGAAAATGGACAATGGCTTTGGAGTGGAGAAGGGAAAAAAACACACTGAAAGTAAGAAGTAGAGGTCTTTGGGGCAGAGGGACAGAGTGTGTTGTGTGTGTGATGTGCTATCAAGTCACTTCTGACCTACGGCGACCCTGTGAATGAAAGACCTCCAAAATGTCCTATCGTTAACAGATTTGCTCAGATCATGCAAACTGGAGGACGTGGCTATTGAATTGAACCATCTCACTTTGGGTCTTCCTCTTTTCCCACTGCCTTCCATCTTTCCTAGAATTACCATCTTTTCCGGCGAGTCTTGTCTTCTCATGATGTGACCAAGTACAATAGCCTCAGTCTCATCATTTTAGCTTCTAGGGAGAATTCAGGCTTGAATTAATCTGTACTCGCCGGCAAAGCAGCCTCAAGAAATCGGTTTGGTAGGCCATTCCGAGATGTCACCAGCCTACCCTGAGCTGAACAAATGTGAAGTATAAACCTCTGTGCAATGTAGAATAAAAGAACTAGAAATGGCCTTGTAGGACATCCAGTCTAACCTCCTGCTCAGTGAAGAGAGCTAGAGCATTCCAGACAGATGGATTCTGCTCGAAGACCTCAAAAAATGGGAGAATCTTCACCCCCGGAGCTAGTACCATCATATCACATGTGGGTAATTTGCATTTATGTCCAATTGGGTAGGCGGTACCACTGAGCAGGCACCATTAAAATGCCTACAGTGTGGTGACTCATACAGCCTTACTGCTTCAAAACCACGCAAAGCACTTGGGTTTGTGAGGGAGAACCTCTCTAGGGGATTGCTTCCAATGCTGAAAAAGTTTTCCCATTAGGGAATTGCTCCTAATGACCAGCTGAAATCTTCTTTCCCGTCAGATCTAGTCTTGTCATCTGGAGCTGCAGTGCAAGTGTGTGTGTGTGTGTGTTGTGTGCTGTCAAGTCACTTGTGGTGACCCTATGAATGAAACACCCTATCATTGACAGCCTTGCTCCGATCTCGCAAACTGTTGGGTGTGGCTTCCTTTATTGAATCCAGCCGACTCCTTTTGCCTTCTACTTCCCTTGCATTATTGACTTTTACAGAGAGTCTTGTCTTCTCATGATGTGACCAAAGTACGATAGCCTCAGTCTTGTCATTTTAGCTTAAAGGGAGATTCAAACTTGATTTGATCTTTTTGGCCATCCGTGGTATCTGTAAAATTCTCCTCCTGCACCACATTTCAAATGAATCAGCTTTCTTCCTGTCAGCTTTCTTCAGTGTCCAATTCTCACATTCAAAAACAGTAACGAGGAATATTATAGTGCGGATTATCTTGATCTTGGTGCCCAAAGAGGCATCCTTATCCTTAAGGATCTTTTCAAATTCCTTCATAGTTGCTCTTCCAAGTCTCAAACTTCTTCTAAATTCTTGGGTGCAGTCTCCTTTTTGGTTGATGATTGAGCCAAGGACAAGAAAATCTTTAACAATTTCAGTTTCTTCATTATCAACCTTAAACTTTTGTTATTCCTCAGTAGACATTACTTTTGTCTTCTTGATGTTCAGCTGTAATGTTGCTTTGGCACTTTCTTCCTTAACCTTCATTAGTAGTAGTGTCAAGTCTTCACTATTTTCTGCCAGTTATATAGTGGCATCTGTGTGTCTTAAATTGTTAATGTTCCTTCCACCAATTTTTACTCCAACTTCTTCAAAATCTAGTCCAGATTTTCTTATGATATGTTCTGCATATAGGTTGAACAGAAAAGGAGATAATATATATCCTTGTCTGACACCTTTACCTATTGGAAACCATTCTGTTTCCCCACATTCTGTCTTGACAGTAGTCTTTTGTCCAGAGTGCAGGTTGTATACCCTCACCTGGACAGCCCAGGTGGGCCTGATCTTGTCAGATTTCAGAAGCTAAGCAGGCTTGGCCTTGGTTAGTAATTGGATGGGAGACCTCCAATGAAGACTGAGGTTGCAAAGGCAGGAAATGCAAACTACCTCTGTTAGTCTCTTGCCATGAAAACCCCACCAGGGGTTGCCATAAGTCAGCTTTGTATCAAAACAATCTGAAATAATGGCCCACCCATTTCTTTTAACACCATCCATAGCTTTTCATGATCCACATGGTCAAAAGCTGTGGAGCGGCAGAGACCAAGGCATTTGCCTTCTTCCAAAGGACAACCCTTCAAGTGTGATCATGATGTCCAGAAAGGTGAACCTGCTCTACTAACTATGGTGGCCTGGCAAGTATTTTGCATACTTTCTCCTCAACACTGGTATATTTGTGGTCTTGTGGCAAAATGTAGATTTATTAGGCTCTTTGGTGGGTTGCCATGCATGGCTGCTACATCTTGTTGGCTTGACTAGTCACAAGTTGGGCAATTATGCATACAAACGTGGACTTGTCAAATTCTGTCACTGGAAGGTGTCAGGATTATGGCTGTTGATGTAGGACTAGGACAGGATTTTGTGGAATGACTTGTGCTGGTTGTTGGAGGGGTGGGGGAGAAGTGAGGGGAAATGCATTCCATGGGTGGAAGTCTTTGCATCTATGGAAACATTGATCTGGATCCAAACTCTAGTCTTACCCTTTAGAGCAGCAAAGAACAAATTTAATGCAGCAGATAAATAAATTGGGTACTATCCAAACGTTACACCAGAATTTCCAACTGTGCTGATCCGTAGGCTTGCTGAGGCTTCCCCAGGGTATTTATTTATGTATTTGCTTTTCTATGAAGCTTTGTGAAGCTTATCACCAAATACAATACAATCAGAAGCTAAACTTCAGTAGCAAAATACCAGTCAACACAAAGTACAGACTCGATAACAGACATTCCTTCTTCCAATAGCAATCAACATTCCCCCTCCCCTTGATACGATGAGAAGGAATTTCTATAAGGAAAGAAACCAAGACATGGATGGATACTCGAGTTCTCAGATGCCTGCTGGTGCCGGGCAAACCCCCTGGGAGTTTGCCTCCTTGCCCACCACCCCGCTAGTGATTGGAAGGAGATGGCAAACTCCCATCAGCAGGGACCCCAGGAATGTGTGCCATGTATGTGCTCCCAAGGGGTACGACAATGTCACCCCCGGAAGTGACATCATTGTGCCATCCATGGGATCATTCCTACCCTTCATTTGGGGCAGATTTGGCCCCCAAACAGGCCAAATCATCCCTTCACAGAGCACGAGAGCACTCCCGTAGTCGGTGTGATGATGTCACTTCCAGGAGTGATGTCATCAAGACCTCTCTGCTAGCTTGAGGTAAATTCCAGCTGCCTCCCCCCCCAGCAGGAGGGTATACGGACCTGGCAACCATAGTGCATACAAAAAGAGGCAGTTTTTCAGATATGGAAGTCCTAGGTCACAAAGTGGAAAGAGATTGTGAATTTCCTGTAGTCCAAGGCTCAGAAGAGTATCAGGGGTGGACTGGGAGAAAAATGGCCCTTGGAAAACGCTGTGCCTTACCAAAGAAAGGAGGGAGAAAGAAAGAGTCAGCCTGCCTTTTCAGTCAGCCCCATGTGGGGTGGAGCCACTCTGGATGTTATTTTACCCATACCGTAGAAGGGTCAGCCAGGTGCCGCGTTCCCTTCCCTGACTGGAATTAGGCCGGTCTGGGCATGTCATTTCCCTGGGCCTACATTCTGTCCTCACCATTGGCCTGACCTAGCCCACGGTGAGAAATCCCAGTGGCCATAATGGCCAATCCTCCCACGGGCAATATGATCTATATACTCAATCCCAGTTGTATTCAGCATAAATTGACTTTCACATACCAACTTTCTCTTGCGAATGATTCCACATGTGTCCAAATTGCTATGCAGTGTGCTCTGGAAGTTCATCAAATGGCAAACTGAATCCAGATTTTCAGGCCATGTGTTTGCTAGCATTTGGACAAGGGCAGTTTGACATGCTAATCTGCTGAAAAGGTTAGCATGGATCGGCTGCTTCCAGGAAAAAGTGGTTGTTTGAATTAAATCGAGTTTTAGCATTTGGATTTTAAGAAGCAGAAACCATTTAGAGAATGCCTCGTTCAAGAAAAAAAATCATTGATCTTTCGCCAGTGTCATCTTCTTGGATTATTGTTTTGAAATCCTGGCCTTGGAAATTCATTTCGTAAAGAATCTATACATTTTAAATGGAAAAGAAACTGCTCTTCAAGGGATTTGTACACCTTTTCTCAGACTATCCCACCGGCTGCTTCTTCTCCACACACACAGACACATTACAAAGGCTACAAACGTCTTAAAGAGCAACATGATCCAGAGATGGGTGTTAAGTGCTTTAGAGAAGAATGCGGTATTTACAGTATTCAGAGGTGAGTGAGAGCAGAAGAAAAGACAACCTTAAGAGTACAAGAATGTGCTCAGTTATAGTTGCTAGAGGATGGTCTTTGTTATATTGCAGCCTGAACTGCAGGGGGGAAAATGGATTTTCTATAACATCCTTTGCATCTTAATGCTAATGCATCAGGGGGATACCTTTGAATATCACATTAGACGGGAGAGTTTTAGATCATTTATTTAGACTGTCAAATTCAAAGTCCGCTACATTCAAAATACGTATTAATTCAATCATGTTTGCCTATCATAGTTTTTCTGATTTTTCCTTTTTTAGGCGTACAACAGAGATCTCTCAGCCTGATCCACAAATGAGTTCAATTGCTGCATTTGGATTTCAGCCAGTTTACTTGAAAGCTAGAGCCATCAATTTCAATAGAATGTACTTCCAATTAAGCGGGCTTCTAGTGCTGCCCCAAACTAGGATTGTCAACTCTGGGTTGGCAAATTCCTGGGGAAGATGGAGACCTTAGCTGCATACAATGCCATAGAGGTCACCTCCGGGGCAATTGATCTCTTTAGTTTGGACATCAGTTGTAATTCCAGGAGATCATCAAGCTTCACCTGGAGGTTGGCAACTTTAAGAGTCTCTATATATACAAGATATCTTGCACAGGGACACTCAAGTGAAAGATCCTACACATGTTCTCCCATTGTGGATAGACATGCACTGCTAGGGAGACAGAGTACATTTGAATATAAGACCACACAGAAAGTAAGTCACTTGAGCGTCCCTGTGTGAGATGTCTTGTGTAGAGGGACTCTCAGTTACACTCATTGACTTCAGAGTATTTAGAAACATTGGCTATTAAAACTATAGATCAATGTATTCATTAAAAAAAGACTTCTCAATTGTTGGATAAATATCAGAGCAGGCTAGAATACAATCATGAAATGGTTTGCAAAGCTGCTAAAGAGTCATTAAACTGGTTAAATGTGTCTAGGTTAGCAAGTTGCGTGTCTTGGTATGGATGTCCTTTTGAGCTTTCAAAGGAAATACAGGATAACTTGCAAGGGAATAAACCAGATACCACTCATTGTTTGGAAGGGGAAAGTCTTGTTTCTCCTGTGTCATATCTAACAATAACACCCCAGAACCAAATTGCCTTAACAATGAGCCTTTAATGAATTATTCTCTCAAATTAAAACATGCCTTCACCTACAAAAGCTGTTATTGATTTACTTGCCTATTAAATTTTGCAGCCTAATAAAAAGGATCATATAACAGGTAATGAGGTCATATAACACATATTTAAAAGTCTGCCTGCTCCCGTGTGAATCTCCCAGCACATTAAGATCTCCCACGGGGTTCCTTCCATATGTCCCTGCACCCTCTAAGATTCAGTAGGTGGCTATGTGAAACAGAACTCCTTTGTAAGAGCCAAGCTACAAGTGACGCCTGACACAGATTGGACACTTGTTAGCTTCCCTCATGTTTTGATGTGAAATGTAGGCATCCTGGTCTTACAGCCTGGCTCTCCATTTAATTGAAGTCTACAGAAACCCACCCACCCACACACACACACACAGAGCAGAGGGGAAGGGGGGTGCCCAGCAAGTGCTCGACACCTGCAATCCCCTCCCAACTGCATGTTCTCCCTTCCCATAGACTGCCACTCTGTAAACTTCAATTAAACGAGAGCCAGGCTGCAAGACCAAGATGCCTACATTTCCCATCAAAATTTGAGGGAAGCTGACAAGTGTCCAACCTGTGTCAGCCATCACTTGTAGCTTAGCTCTAAGGCACCAAGACTGTGAATCTCCCTTGTCTGTGAGATTCACCTTGCCTCACCCTTAATAACATTTCCACACTGGGTCCCTTCTTCTCACTAGAGCTTTTATCAAGTTTTGATTGCTTATTTATGTCTCTGCTGCTTCTTAAGTTCACTTGGCTGATTCTTTTTGCTGTGTACGATATTCTGTTGAGGGTTCCCCTCCCCTTTTTATTTTAGATGGTCACATTTCCATTGCTACCATGCTCCTTTTAGCTCACTGCATTGTAGACTGTTCCAGTTGAAATTAGGGGTATAAATATCTTACAGTGCAATCCTAAACAGAGTTACTTCAGTCTAATCCCATTGATTTCAATAGGCTTAGACCAGAGTAACTCTCCTTACGACTGTGCTGTTAATAAATAAATACCTTACTCTCAGTTCCCTGCCATTCTCATATTTGTTTACAACTGAATACCTGTTCAAAAAAAGAAAAGAAAAAAGATCTCACGTATCTGGAAAGACCTAGAGCCCGATGTTGACCTCAA
The DNA here is from genome assembly GCF_028583425.1 of Eublepharis macularius. NCBI lineage: Eukaryota > Metazoa > Chordata > Lepidosauria > Squamata > Eublepharidae > Eublepharis > Eublepharis macularius. The sequence goes on from NC_072792.1 coordinate 174,126,336, forward strand.
TCAGGACTATAAGTCTGGCAGGATATGAAGTCTGAAAGAGCCAGTCCAAGTTCTTAAGCATTTTTGTTGGTAGGATACAATATTACACATGGTGATAGGAATTAATTGTAGAATTGATTTTTTATAAATGTTAATTCCCAATGTATCCAGGAGCAATCCCTGATAAAAGGAAAAACCTGCAGGCAATACTCTGCCCAGTTACCCAGTAATAAGTAAAACTGGTCTCAGTAGCTAGATGTCTCTCACCTTACAAAAGCACCATTCTGTGTCCTCTTTGTTGGGCGGAAGATCTAATTGTCAGCAAAACCAAAGTGGTTGTGTCGATCAGTTCCACAGAATGTTCTGCACGGAACCATGAAGGTCATGTGAATCCAGCCAACATTTTTTTTCTGGGCCTTGGTAAAAGAAGCAGCATTGGAACAGAAGGAACTGGAAACCAAACGAGGGATGCAGGACTCCCAAGACAATCTTGTGTCAGTAGGCAGGTTTAAGTCCAGCATCTTCTTAGGACTATTGGGAAGAGCTGGCTTGCAGATTATCTGTTAAGAACTTCTTGTATGATGCACTTTGTGACCCGAATGTGAGGGTTAAACTGCTGGTTCAAAAATGGCCTTTGTAAAAATGGCTTTATAAAGCTTTTGTGCACCTGTTATTATGAATGTTCAACCTTCTAGGGTAGATCTTCATTATAAACTTTCGCCATTTCCACACTACTCACCTTCATGCGGAACGTCACGAAAAAACCATGGAAGATATCATCTTCTCACGCGGGTTTTGAGCAATGTCGCACAAAACTCGTGCAAGAAGACGCTATCTTCCACGTTTTTTTGGCGACATTCCACAGCATTTCAGATGAAGGTGAGTAGTGTGGAAATGGCCTTTATGTCCAATAAGTGCCCAGCCGAACTGCCTCGAACTTCTGATTCCTGTGCTTCGAGATGGATAGAAGACCCATGATCGAGGATGGAATGGTATTTGTGATGAACAACCTATTCAGACTTATGTAGCTGCCCTAAACAAACCTGATTGGAGTCAAGAAACACTCGAATTGCAATAGAACATAGCAATGGGAAGGTGAAGGTTTTGCCATTTTTTTTATAACACAGCCTTTGAACTTGTGAACACTTGTGAAGCTGTCTGTCTTATACCAAATCAGACCGTCAGTCAATCAGGCTTAGTGTTGTCTTCTCAGACTGGCAGCAGCTCTCCTGGGTCTTAGGCAGAGGTCTTTTATATCATCTGCCATCAGATCCTTTCAACTGGAGATGTCGGGAATTGAACCTGGGACCTTCTGCATGCTAAGCAGATGCTCTCCCACTGAGCCACACATCCTACCCTATCCCTCATTAAGCTTGCATTGCTGTGCAGGAATATCAGCTTATGACAATATTTTCATTTGTTTCAACCACATTCAAATGGAGTTTTTTTAAAAATTTATTCATTTGGTTATTATTTTGGGGGGGGGGATATGCCAAGGATATGTTCTATGGGGGGGATGAGTACAATGGCTTCTCCCGTAACAGCTCTGTAGTGCAAATAGAGTAGAACTCCCGGGAGAAAAAAAGGCGCACACTTACAAATTATCAAAAAGTATTTTCAAAGTGCAATGTGCTACTAGTTTGTGACAATTATACAACAGTGCAAATCAACAATTCCACATATGTATGAATGACCCAACCCGGAAAGAACAGAGTCCCAAAATAAAGTCTCTCTCCATGGGTATGTAAACAATATTGTATCTTCTTTCGTTATGTAACGTTATGTTAAATAATGTGATCTCATGTTATAGCGGAAAACAATGCCCCTGAGGAAGTGACAGACGAAATCTGAGCTTATGAGCCGGCCCCAGATAGGGCGTGGAATTGAATTGGGCGTGGAACTGTTTTCCATCCGTTCTGCTTTTCGCTGCTAACAAGGAGAACAAAAAGAAGATACAATATTGTTTACATACCCATGGAGAGAGACTTTATTTTGGAACTCTGTTCTTTCCCGGTTTGGTCATTCATACATATGTGGAATTGTTGATTTGCACTGTTGTATAATTGTCACAAACTAGTAGCACATTGCACTTTGAAAATACTTTTTGATAATTTGTAAGTGTGCGCCTTTTTTTCTCCCGGGAGTTCTACCCTATTTACACTACAAGGATATGTTCTATGGGTCATGAGTATTGGTATCAGACTCCAGTGATAGATTCATTTTTGAAGAATCCACATGTTGTTAGCAATGCACAATTTGTATTCTTGAAGTTCTACATGCTGTATCAGTCCTATTTCAGCTGAATTTATGAACTTTCTAAAACTGATTGCGGAGCACTCTAATCAACATATATTATCTGAAATGGGGAAAAAAACACAAAAATGTAAATGGAAGAATATGATGTATATTCAAGGAGTGTTGAAGGAATAGCAATTAGGAACCAACAGCAAAATACTGGATGACTTATGTGAACAGATTGGCTTTACCTATTATTGGGAGGGGTTTGATGTATAGATGAAATTGACATTTTCATCTTTGAAAATGTGTTCCATATTCTTTGCCCAAATTCTGCTAGATGAGTGGTAATGTATTTGTTGTTTTGTAAATGGCATAAAATTGCTAAGCTCTGTACAAAAAATTTAAAAAATAAAACTTGCACTGCCTGCCAACTTACAATCTAAAGGTAAAACATGACAGAAGGAAAGAAAATCTAAAGTGTGAAGGATCTGTTGCAGAATGCTTGGAGAAATAGGTGAGTCCGGTACTTTTTTTCTGGGGGGACGCAGGGGTACGTGTACCCCTAAACATTTTGTGAATCTAATGGGAGAAAGTAAATTTTTTTACAATGTTGGAATTCCCGCTAAACTAACTCCAAACGTATTATGGATATTTATGTGATTTGTTAAGTTTTATGGAGTGTATGTTGGCAACAAAGATGTTTAGTTATATTTAAACTCACTAGGAGTGCTGTTCGTCTTACAAAAAATGGAATGTCTTTGAGCATCGAACACAGCACCGATATCGCTGGCATAATCGGTGATTGTTAGGGTGCAGACAAATACAAACAAGTCTTTTCTAAGCCACTTGGAGCTCTGGTAGTTGCAATCTAGCACAGTGATTGGTCAGTCTTGTTGCTACCCCTGATGGCAGTGACCCATTTGTGTATTTGTATACTTTTTGCACAAAGAGTGTAAAGAGTTTGTCTATACAAAAACTCTTTGGTTGTGTGCATGTGTCACTATAGAGGGGCTTGGTTGGCAATACCCATAATTCTAATCACCAACAGTCTTCTGATGTCATTTCCTTTCATGGTGTTTCCTGAGCCTCACATGGAAGCAAGTGTTTAATCTGTGAAGTAGTGTGGTGTTTTACTGATGAAAGTTTGGCCTATAACCTCATTGAGTGGCAGTATTTCAATATGAGTGGGAAAATTACTAACTATTTTACATCATCACAGCCAGCAAAGAAGTGTAAAGTAAATGATGACTCTGTAAAAACCAAAGATCCGACAACAGTGTTGTGTGATACAGTGTCTGCTGTAGACCACATGGAGACTGGGCACACGGCCCCGTCTTCTGTTGACCACGTGAAGAGTGAGCATGTTCTTGGTAATTTTGTCCATTGACTACATTTATTTTTTCCGATTTTAACTATAGAATGGTGATTTTCTTGAGTTAAACTGAGAGTACCCCTAAACATTTTTTTAGAAAAAAAGCACTGGGTGAGCCTTAAGCAGATACTTGAATGTGGCAAGAAATGTTGGGTGAGGTGACATTCCAGTGAAGTGCAAAGGGTCAAGGACACAGGTGAGGAATGGAAGCCACATTTGGTAACTTCAAGAAGCCAGTGCCAGATAACTTTAATTGTGCATTGTAATCTTCCATTTCCTCTGAAACCTGGATTTCCTGGGAGAATTATGATAATAAGAAGTGCCAACTTTAAAGCTATCTATATGCATAGATGCAAGAAACATACAGCACTTAGGTACCATCAGCAAACTAGTTGGTAAATGAAGACTTAAAGCATACTCTGTACTTCTTGCTTTTTGGTCTCTCATTGGATCAATGTTGCATCTGCTTTCATTGGGAAGGGAAAGGTTAAGCCCAGTATGATAATGTGAAAGGAAGAAACGTTTCTTTTGGCATCCTCTTGAGTTTGAAGACATCAGTTCTCATGTACAACAACATCTGCTATTGAAGAATGTGTCTGTGTGATGTCTGGAGAGTGCAAGGTGAAGGATGTGAAGGGAATGTAGTTTCTGATGTTTAGCAAAATGTATGCACCAAAATAAACCAGAAAAGAAAACCTTCTGATCCCGTCTTTTCCCCTGCCTGGAAGGGGGTGTTGAAGGAGCATTTCAGAAGGGGCAGCCGTATCGGGGCAAGATGGAAAAACGCATCCAAGAGCCAGCCAAGTATTTCAATTTATCATGAGTGAAAACTGACACATTATGATCAGTTGGTTATTAATTGTTTTGAGGGAAGAGAAAAACAAATGGATGAAGACTGAGCTGAGCAAGAACAAAGACAATAGGGGGAAAAATTCCAACCAGAAATCAAGTCAGGAACCAAAAAGTTGAGCAACAAAAAGTAGAATAAAATAAATATAAGAATTTATTACACACAGTGCACAGATTCATAAGATTAAAAACACCATGAAAGAAATACTTAATTCACCCCATGAGGCTGAATCGGGCCCCTTGGGGAGGGGCGATTCAGCCCCTTGGCAAGTGCAGGAGCGCCTCCAGGCTATCCTTTGACTCACGTGATGACATCATTTCCCGGAAGTGACATCATCACGCCAGCCGGGAGCGATTGAAGGGGGGGGGGAGGTAAGAGCCAGCATCCCAATATCCCGCTGGGAGAGTGAAGGGACCTGGCAACCCTAGGCTGGAGATCTCCTGGAATTACGACTGATCTCCAGATTACAGAGCTCAGTTCCCCTGGAAGAAATAACAGCTTTAGAGGGTGGACTCCATCGACTCTGTGGTATTGTACTGTATGGGCTCTATGCTACCTAGCAGAGGTTCTTTCCCTCCCGCAAACACACTGTTCCCAGGCTTTTTTTTTTTAAATCAATTTTTATTGAATGGGTTAACACACATTCCCATAATACATAATACAACTACATTTACCCTTTAAATCAGTATATATGCCCCCATCCCTTCCCCCTCCCCCTTTTCCCTTTTCGACTCCCAACAGCACTATAACCCCTTTATTTCTTATTATTATCTCTGTTCAAATAGTTGTCCCTATTATAAAAAGTAAAGCTTTTACTTATTCTCTATACATCTTAATAACTGTCCAGAGACCACAACTGTCCTTTCACATCCCACGTGCTTTCAAGATACTCCTTGGAGCCTCCGTTCCCAGGCTTCACCCCCAAATATCCAGGAATTTCCCAGCTCAGTTGGCAGCCCTAAGCATGGGGAAAAGCATCTTGCTACCAATAGGCTGGAAACTAGCTAAATAATACAAACTTGCATTGAAAAACGTATATTGGTACTTTTAAACAATATATAATTAGCATTTGTCACTGTGAAGGACTACCGGGAGGGGCTTTTGTGAGGTTACAGTGGTTTTTTTTTCCCTTTTAGCCTTCATTCACAGATCATCCACAGCTCATATAGGTTAATCTGTGTAGTTCCATTTTATTTTTTTATAAATTCAGAAATTCATTTCAGAGTCGTATTTATTTACTGCATTTGTTCTCTCCAAAATGCTTTAATGGGCTTACTTATGATGGAAATCGAAACACATATATTTATCAGTCCCTAAAATCAGTAAAATCCTAAGGAGCAGAATACAATCAAGAAGCAGCGGGAATGAAGTAGCAAACAGAGTTGCCACTGGATGCAGATCAGTGGATTCAACGAGATTTCAAAGCACCAACAAAAAGCAGAGAGCATTAAAAATCTCCCAAACAATCAAGTTGCGCAATTTTAGTTAATATAATTTAAGGTGGGAGGGTACCAAACATCACCAACCCGAATAATGTAATTAAAATAAAGCTAAACATTAAACTGTTTAATACAACAGAAAAGGTAACACAATTGAAAATTGGAGTGACTCACTGGTCCATTGTTGCAGTATTCTTGCACTCATGGACCATAGTCCTGGGAAATGGGAGAAGGTTAACTTTTTCGTGAGAAGAATATTAAGGGCAATGGTAAAGTGGTGCGATATTTGTTGACTTAAAAACTTGGAGTGTGTCTTACAGAATTTCTTCAGGAGGATTTATTAAGCCATTCAATGGACACATGTTGTTCCTGTAAACCAAGAGATGCAGGGATATGCTCTTTACGGTTTCTCTTTGTTTTTCTTTTCCTTTGGCCCACTGTTTTCACTGGTGTCCCCAAGTCATTTGTTTCTTTTATGTGTTTTGATACTGGTTTTGCAACATTTTAACAACCAGTTACTCTTTTATAGTGCCACGTTTTCAGTTGATGCAATATCTAATGCTAATGTCAAGCTAACGGGAATATTCCGTGTAGGAAATCAAGATATGGTAGGAAACCAGGAAATCTTGTACAGAGGTCGTAGTTCCAGGAGAGTTGGTAGATCCCAAGGTATGGGTCTACAGGCCATAAGTAAATCCATGGTTGAGTGGCAGAGTACTTCTTTGGCATGCAAAAGATCCCAGGCTCCATCATTGGCCTCTCCAGTTAAAAGGTTGTAGGCGATGTAAAAGTTCGCTACTGGAAAATGTTAATGTGTGTGGCCCTTCCCTTGCATTAATTTCAGCAGTGCTTCCCTTTCCAATACCTGGCATTCAGATGGTGACACCTGGTACTTCAGATCAATTGTAACAACTCCTGCTTGACTGTCATTTCTTTTTTAAAAAGTTGATTTTTCCCTAGGAACATGGATGTCATAACCATCAGACTTCACTGAGAGCCAAGGAAGCGAATACCCTCGCTCCGAATTAGCTTTCTTTGACCTCGATGATGTTACCTGGTAGATAAATCTCCCGATTGGCTACATGAGAATGTCATTGTTCCTGGAAAGTCTGTCCTTTTTCTTTAACATTAATAATCAATCAGTCATAGAAAATACAATAAAATGTCTGGTTTTAGAAGACCAGTTTTGAAAAATAAAAGAGAGTAAGTGCCTAGCAGTCTGTGAAGAAATGTGAAGGAGGTGAGACATGGGTTGTGGCCAGGGCTTTTTTTCTGGGAAAAGAGGTGGTGGAACTCAGTGGGTTGCCCACACAGGGGGCAACTCTTGCCGAGAGGTGGTGCCCCTGGTACCACATATGTGCGCACAAAGTGCACGCATGCTCCCAGGGCCAATGATGTCACTTTGGGTCAGCTGGAACAAGGGGGGATTTTTTAAAGTTTAAATCACCATCGGCAAAAATGCTCACATGGCTGGTGGCCCTTCCCCCTGATCTCTAGTCAGAGGGGTGTTTAGATTGCCCTCTATGCCAGCGGTGCGGAGGGCAATCTAAACTCCCCTCTGTCTGGAGATCAGTGGGTGGGGTCACCAGCCATGTGACCTTTTTCAAGAGGTGCCGGAACTCTGTTCCACCGTGTTCCAGCTGAAAAAAAGCCCTGGTTGTTGCTGTAAGACATTTTTGGCCCTCAAGTTCCCCTTTTCTTTTGCATCCAAAAATATTTGCCAGCCTGGCAAACATTTGGCTCAGTTTCCAATATTTATAATCCTTACTCTGGAAACTTTTTAGAATTATTACGAGTTTCAGTAGCCTGCAGATGTATTTCTGCAGGGGAGCTATTTTTGGGGGTGCACGTACACCTAATTTGGTTGTACCTAGCCTAGTTCTTTTGGAGCTGTGATGTTTTCTTCAATGCAGCTCTGTCCTATCCAGAAAAGGAAAGGAAGAAAGCCTGAAGGCTTTCTTCTGCTTTGCTATTTCCAGCTAGTCTAGCAGAGTCAGCCCCTGCAGTGGACGCTATCCTGCCAACGGCAGCCTCAGTAATGAACCCCATTTAATCAGCCAGTCAGGGCAACTCTAAATCTTTTTAAAATATGGCACTCTTTTGGGTAAGAGCCTGAGAAAGAAAAAAAAAAGATTATTGAATACAGAAAACTTCCTGGCTCCTTTCCTATTTGCATTTAGAATGAGAAACTTTTCTAGTCCTAAAGAGGGCTACACACGTTCTTTTCTACAGAAATCCATTACTATGAGATCCAGCAATGATTTATAATTTACTGGAATGCTAAGCACGGCTTATTCTTTCCTTCTTTCTTCCAGAAGAGCCAGTTTGGTGTAATGGTTAAGAGCGGCAGGACTCTAATCTGGAGAACCGGGTTTGATTCCCCACTCCTTCACTTGAAGCCAGCTGGGTGACCTTGGGTCAGTCACAGCTTCTCAGAGCTCTCTCATCCCCCCTCCACCTCACAGGGTGTTTTGTTGTGGGGATAATAATAACCTACTTTGTAAACCACTCTGAGTGGCCATTAAGTTGTCCTGAAGGGTGGTATATACATCAAATGTTGTTGTTGTTGTTTGTAAACCGTTCTGAGTGGGCATTAAACTGACCTGAAGGGGGGTATATAAATAAAATATTGTTGTTGTTGTTGTTATTCCTTCCTTCCTTCCTTCCTTCCTTCCTTCCTTCCTTCCTTCCTTCCTAGATTTTTGTCTTGCTTTTCAGCCAAAAGAAATTCTCCAAGTAAAACAATAAAATCCAAATAGAACTTTAAACAAAATATTTTTGAACATCCCTAAACAAACTGATCAAACTTGTAGTTGCCAAAATAAACCACAAAGAGCATTCAACTTAAAATGTGAAAGGCTGTATAAACAAATATTTTTCAAAAACAGGACAGTCCCAAATCCCCAAATTTTTTTGTGGACATTGCCTGTAGCTGTTTGACACATGCCACCTTCACTGCACTCTAAAAAAACCAGAGAGACAATTGTCCAGCTCAAGGTGGGAAAGAGTGCTTCCAAATTCCTCTGATAGAAATCCTCTCTAGAATATGCCACTCCATTGTGAAGTAGTGTGATGCAACCTTTGCTTTTTTTGCATTGGTTTGGACCTACAGTTGGGGAGGAAGGGCATGCATTGAAATAAATAGCTGGTGGGTTGTGGCTAGAGATGGGCACGAACCACACAAAAAATGAACCATGAGGTTCGTGGTTCGTGGGTTTTCACGAACCAGGAACTGGCACGGAACTGGGGCCAGTTACGAACCAGTTCGTGGTTCATGGGGTTTAAATGCCCCTTTCTGGCCACTGAGCAGTGGCAGGGAAAGGGACATTTGACAGTTTAAAGGGCCCTTTCCTGCCTTGCAAGCGGCAGGGCCCTTTAAACTATCAGCTGGCAGGCGGCAGGGGGGATCCCTCCTTGCTGCCTGCCAGCTGATAGTTTAAAGGTTCCTGCCAGTTACAAGGCAGGGCCCTTTAAACTGCCCAAACTCCAGTCACCACCCCTACCCCCCACCCCCCAGCCCCAGCCCCACACTTACCTGCCCTGCGGGTCTGTGGCATCCTCCTCCTCCTCCTCCCACGAAGGGCAGGAAGAAACATCTTCAGCCTTCTTCGCCACCCTGTGGGCCCGTGCGGCAGCGGAGGAGGCCAAAAACAGCCTTCCTGCCCCTCACAGGAGGGAGGGGGAGGAGGCCACAGCCCCCAGGAGCATGAATCAAGGTCAGTGTGGGGCAGGTGGGGGGCTGGGGCTGGGGTTTGTGGGCCATTTAAAGAGGAAATGGCTATTTAAATATGACCCAAACGAACCAGTAGACCAGTTCGTGGAAATTCGTGGAAACCAGCTCCATGAACCACTGGTTTGTTTTTGGGTCATATTCAGGTTCGTGCCCATTTCTAGTTGTGACTCCATTCTGACAAAGCACAAGCCATGGTTTATTTGAACCATGGTCAGTTTGGGAAACCAGGATTCAATTAGTGAGCAGTCCTTCTCATCCTAGTTTGCCTTGACAAATGCTGGTTAAATTTCCTTCTCTCTGTTACCTGAGAGGACTTTGCTTGTTTGCATTCAGGCATCATGTGAACCACCATTATGACTAACTAGGGTTAATAACCAGATCCTGCTCTGATGGACCCTAACTAACCCTAGCTGAGCTGAATCCACACATGGTTGGTTGATTGTCCTCTGGCAATGGTTCACAAATGGATTTTCCTGGGTGGATAAGGCCATCCAGTTCTGAAAAATTGCTATAGCATGGCAATAGCACCATATCCAACCCATTGTGACTGCAGCCACGGTGGAGAGACCTGCATGCAGACAAGCCCATTATGTACGTATGTGCTGTCACAACCGACTTATGGTGACTTCAGCAAGGGGCTTTCAAGGCAAGTGAGGAGCAGAGGTGGTTTGCCATTGCCTTCCTCTGCAGAGTCTTCCTTGGTGACTCCCCATTCAAGTACCAACCTTGCTTAGCTCCCAAGATCTGATGAGATCGGCCTACACAATACCATTCTACATCCCCACCTAAGCACATTAACCATAGTTTAAGTCAAACAGAGTTTTGCACAATGTCCAAACTGAGCCAAGCTCAACCAACTTCAGACCATGGTTTCAGATCCTAGTTTGTACCATAAGTTAGCTGGAGGTCCTGACAATCCTACTAACTACAATTAGTTTAATTAGCCCTTGGGTTTTGTTCCATGTCTGACCAGAAAGCTAAATCTGTTCAGCTTGTGTGATGTGGCCAGTTATGCAAACTTGATGCGGAGCCTGCTGAAGTTTACTAATAACCAGACCAGGAACTGGATTTCGAAAGCTTTACTGGCAATTTCAAACATCACGGCAGAATGGATGTAACAGCACAAGCCTTAACTTGTAAAAACAATCATTTTCCTTCTGAAAATAACAGAATACAAATACGAGGGCACGGGCTTGTATGAATCAGCTCATAGTTAAGGACATCTATCTTGGAAACTCTCTGCTTAGGTCTTCAGGGTTTCCTGCATATAAAATTTTAGGCTAGGATTTGATGTTGCCTTAATGGACTGGTTGGCAGCAGGAGCTGGAACAGATGTCTGTGGAGCATTTCCTCTAGGCTGTTGTTCTTTTTAGGAGCCATACTCGGGTAATTTCCTCGAACACTATTTCACTTTGTATATGAAATCATTCTCTTTTCGACCTGAGTGATGTGGGGTCTCTCAGTTATTTTCTGTTATTTTAGCAAGATCAGAATTGTTCTTTTCAGGAAGCTTACCAGTAAAATGTGTCTTTTCAGATCAAAGGGTTTGAAAAACCACACAAAATTAGGGCCACACTGAATAACAACTGATTTGATGTATTGCCGAAGGCTTTCACGGCCAGAGAACGATGGTTGTTGTGGGTTTTCCGGGCTGTATTGCCATGGTCTTGGCATTGTCGTGGTCTTGGCACTACAATGCCAAGACCACGGCAATACAGCCCGGAAAACCCTCAACAACCAACAACTGATTTGATTTGGGGGTTCGGGAGTAGTATTTTTGGCCAATTAGAAATTGCAATCACCTACCTTTTCCGTTCATCTTCAATGTCACTGTTCTCTGTTGTTGTCATGCTGCCCTCTGTCCCCATCTGCACCTGCTTCCTCTTTTAGGAATTAGTCACATGGGTGATTCCTTCCAATCAATATTCATGTAATGAACGGGATGATGTCACAGGACTAGATACAATATGGTGACTTCTGCAGACTTTTATTTGGGAGCCAGTGCGCTGTAGAGGTCTGAATGTTGAATTAGTAGGAGATCTGAATTCAAATTACCATTCAGTCATGAAAGAGAGCCATTGTTGTATAGTGGTTGGTCTAGGATCTGGGAGAGCCAGGTTCAAATCCCCACTCTGCCATGGAAGCCCATTGAGTGACCTTGGGCCAGTCACACACTCTCAGTCCAACCTACCTCACAGGGTTGTTATAAAATGGAGGAGAGGAGAATGAGGTGAGCCACAAGGCGAGGGTATAAATTATGTAAATAAGTAAATAATGGATTATATTGGGAGATCTTGAACCAGTCGCTATCTCTTTGCCTAACCTAACAAGGTTGTTGCGAAGATAAACTGGAGGAATGAAGAACGATATGAGCCACTTTGGGTCCCCAATAGGGGAAAAGGCGAGGTATAAATGAAGTAAATAATAATGAATTTCATTGGATGATCTGGGCCAGTCTCATTCTCCCTGATTCACAGGGCTGCTGTGAAGATAAAATGGAGGAAGGGTGAGCTGTATCGGGCTCCTTGGTGGAAAAGCTGAATAAAAATGTCATAAATAGAGATGACAAATGGACAACAGTCAATAAAATCGCAATGCAGATTTGGCCAAGGCACAGAGCACTATGAAAAGACTGAAAACAACTAAAATGAAAATTGAAAGAAGTGGTCAAAGTGTTGAAAAGTTACTTAAAAGGGGAGGATAAAGCAGGAAGCGGCTTTAGTTCCGTTCTGCAGCAAAGGATTACATTGTATTTTAAATCCTGAACGGTTTCCAGAATCGAGGGTTTTTCTGAAGTGGGATTTTTTTCTATAGGGGTTTCTATGCCGCTTGGGAATGGATAGAAGAGACTATGTGGGAAGAATGCATAGAGTAAAATGGAGGGGGAGGGACTGGTATCCATAGTGGAGTTCAGTCCACTGGGTAGTCTTCCTCGAATCTTTAGCATACTGCAAAACCTGTACATTTTGAAATAGTCTCTTCTAAACACTCTGTCCTCCCCTTCTTGGGGTAAAATCTGCTCGACTCAGCACCAAGGGCAGGCAGGAAACTTGAAACGGCCCAGGAACAATCAGATACAGAGAGCAGAATCTGTTGGGAGGTGATTTCGAAGCCCACGGGTGGGGGATTTTTGTTACTAATGAGAGGAGGTCAAAAGAAAGGCCAGTTTCATTCTGGAGTAGGGTTGCCAACCTCCAGGGGGGGCCTGGCGATCTCCCAGAATTACGTCATCTCCAGATGACAGAGATCAGTTCTCCAAAAGAAAATGGCTGCTTTGGAAGGTGCCAAGGAAAGGTGAACAAACATCAGAGACTGTAACCCTAAGATAGGAGCATTAACTAGAAATGAAAACTTTGAGTGCTCTATAGGACTCAGTCAAAATTTTTATCGCCTAATCAGTGGAGGCTGGTTGTAATTGGTAGAGTTGCAGCATCCTTAGTTCTTTATGGCCAAACCAAGTCCCAGCCGTCCTGACCAATGCAAGGGTACTTTGACTTCCCGCTCTTTGCACGGGAAAAGTTGCAGGCATTCATTCCGATTTTCCATTCTGGAAACAACTGCATGCAAGAGGAAGCTCTGATTAGCAGTGATCTAGATTCATACGAAAGTCAGCAGTGGGAGTTGTATTAAGGTGCTTTGTTAAAGATACAGTAAGGCAGCCATCATGTTTTACACAAAATCCATTTATTCATCCTTTTAAAAAAAGCACAATCACTGTGGGCTAAAAATAACTCCTCCCTTGGAACTGATAATATTTTCAGAGTAAAAAACCTGTCACCAGGAAGAAGTTGGGGAATAACTTCTCCCTCCCTTCCTAGCTTTGATTTTGGTGCCAGTTTTGCTGGGGTTCATATAAAAGCTTTTTGTTTCCAGAAATCCTACAAAGTCACTGACAGATATTGTTATTATTCTTATTCTAAACAATTTGCTGAGCAGGGATAGGTCAGTTGGGAGAGAAGCGGTCTCATTTTACTTCTCTTATAGACTATCTGCTACATCAGGCAAGAAGAGGAGGGGGAAATCCTGGTGTTTTTTCTGAAGACGGCTTCAAAAACCCGTTGTGTATATTCAGGGCTTTTTTTCTGGGAAAAGAGGTGGTGGGACTCAAGACCACACAATGATGTCACTTTGGGTCAGCTGGAACAAGGGGGGAGTTTTTTAAAAGTTTAAATTGCCCTCGGCGAAAATGGTCACATGGCTAGTGGCCCTGCCCCCTGATCTCCAGACAGAGGGGAGTTTAGATTGCCCTCCGCACCGCTTGGCGGCGCGGAGGGCAATCTAAACTCCCCTCTGTCTGGTGATCAGGGGGCGGGGTCACCAGCCATGTGACCGTTTTTAAGAGGTGCTGGAACTCCATTCCACAACGTTCCTGCTGAAAAAAAACCATTGTGTATATTACTGATTTTTGATGCTGGAAAAGAATCATGATATGCAGCTTTGAACTTGGTGTTAATTTTTTTCTGGTATGGCAAATGATGTTGACCTCTGCTGATGATGCAAGATTGATCTTATATTTCTTATTCCTGGGCGAATTTTCACTGAGGTGGTGAACCTGGGTCTGGGCTGTGTTACTTCAGACTCCCAAGACTGAATGCTCCTCCAAACATCACAAAATTCATGCACATTGAAAACTAGGATGTCAGGTTCTAGACAAGCCTCTCCCCTTAGGAACTATTTTCTACATGCAGAGGTCTTTTCTTTTGGGGGGTATGGAGAAGCATTCAGTCCTGTGATCTCTCTCTACCCACTCTCTGAAGTGGTACAGCCCAGAGGCAAGTTTACCACCTCTATGAGTACTAGACTTCGAGATGTACTTGTGAATGAAGGCTTTTGCCTCTCGGTTGGGCTGCCTTTTCCGGGTAGACACTTGAACGTGATCCATTCAGAAATACAAGGGTATAACTTAGACTTGAATTTGCCACAATCCACCTCCTTCATTATTGTTATTTTTAGCAACGTATCATCTGTCACCATTTAAAAGCCATTACCTGTGGCTGATCTTAGAATTTCTTCCACTCTTTCTCTCCCCCTCTCTCCAGTCTTTTATAACCAGCCTGCTGCCACATCTTGCTCAAAGATAGCGAATAATAAGCAGACCCCCCCCCCCATAGATTAACCCAGTGGAGTCAACTTGCCTCCATAGAAGCATTCTTAAGGCAGCTCAGCGTTGTCCCTAATCAGATACTGTATTCCTAAGTAGAATATGTTGGAGCTGTCATGAGCAAAGATGACGTTGCCTCTGTTAAAAAAAGGGATGCTGCATCTTTAGCAAGGCGAGACGGTAACATTGCAGATTGCTGTAAATCTCAGAACAGAAAGGAGATGCCTTTCCCTTCTGCTTCTCCCTCCCCCCCTCCCCACACACACATGTAACATTTATTCCATTTGTAAAAGACCGAAAAGAAACAGAAACAAGATGCCATTGGGAAGTATAAGTAACTTGCCTGGTTACAGGTTTTAAAAGCCTCACCTTTTCCCCTCTGGGGGAGCTTCTCCTCCTACTCACCCCCTCTCCTGGGTTTCAAAATGCTGGAATGAAAAGCAACCGAGGGCTCTCTTAAGTTGCCGATGCCGAAATCTCCACTAATTGCCTTTGCTGGGCATCATGTTCTGGAAAGGCTGGGAAGAGGAGAGACATGTAGCTTTCATTCAGTGCCTTCAAGACATGTCTTTTCTGTAGTCAGGGAGAGAGAGAGGGAGAGAAGCCCAGAGATCAATGCATTTGAAACTGACAGAGAGAAGGAATGCTTCTTAGTAGCACATGCTGAGCATCGTGTGTGTGGTGTGTGTGTGTATATGGTTTGTGCAGAGCAGAGAAGCCGAATCCCGGTCCCTATGCTCCTTGTTTACTGCAATGTTTTTTGCATGTTACTGTGCACTCCGGACTAACGTGAAGGTAAGAGGAGACGAGACAGCAATTTGGCAAAAATGTACGTGTGTCTTTTTTTTTATTATTAAAAAAAACAAACAAATCAGCTGCAGAAAATGTCTACCTTGTGTTGCTCGGTACTTTGCGATCGCTGCCTGAACAGGCATATTATTACAGGTGGTTGTGGAGCCTTTTGTTTTATTGTGTCTGCGTGGCTTAATTGGAGAGGCATATTTTAATGTTTCGCAGTCTGATGCCCTTCGGTGGGGACTGGGTTGCAGTTTGAGCTGTACTCTTGCATGGCTGAATAATAGGCTATATATTTTTTCCCCTCCTGAAAAGTGTCCCAGTAGGCCAGGAACAAGACTCCAAAGGTTCCCATTCGGTGCCGCTTTATTCCTTTGGGCTTAAGGCAAAGGAATTAGAATGCATACCGTTCTGCTTCCTCGTCCCCTCCAGTGAAGTGAGCTTGCTTGTTTTCAAGCCGACGATCTGTCTGCAAAGCCAAGGATCCGTCTGCTGTAGCTAGACTATTGCGCCGATCCAATTCTAACTTGCCACCGAATGCACTCAAGCCAAAGGCGAAACAATGTCCGAGGATATCTGTTGGGCATCTGCGTGTATGCAAAACTGCCTACATTAAAAAAAAATCTTTTTGGCTTCTTTACATGTTTGGCTACTATGAAATCGTTGTCCTCCATGCTAACATGTGCTGTTTTTGCTTAATTAAAGCCCCCTGCCCTGAAAGTTCAGTGTAAAAGTTGCTGGATTGCTTCCTTCCTTGGCAGCTGAGGACAAACCAAGTTGAAAAGATCATTGACATGACGCTCAGCTGTGAAGTGAGCAAGTGGGCCAGCCAGCCGTAGGAACAGAGTGGCATAATTTAAATGAATTACAGGCTTCTGTCAACCTATTGGGGAGGTATTGTTGGTGTTCCCGTTATGTCAGCCGCGGAGGAATGTCTCTGCAAGCATGAAAATGCACATCACAGGAAGGCATATATATAATGAGCTCATTTTTTAAGGAGTTGAAAAAGTATTTGTACAAAGTATTTCTTCCTGATCTGTTTTTCCCCTGCCAGATGTTTCTGAGAAAGTTTAGTTTTCTTTCTTTCTGTTTGGATTTAATAATGTTGCCAGTATGAACAGAATTGGAGAGGTTGAGGAGACATCACATGGAGATTTTGATCAATGGACATGTCAGCTATGTAGGTTAAAGAGAATGCCCCAAACTTGGTGACAGTTCATACAGAAAATCCAAGGCACATTTTTGTGAATGGCCAGATGCTGATACATCAATGAATGTGACTATCACCTAACCGCAGTACCATTCACTGATGTGTGACTGAAAAGTGGCAAAGGATACACTGTCTCTGAACATTCGTTGTATTCTTCTGGTATTCTGATGTGAATGTCGACATTCACCCAGCTTTTGGACATTTGCTGAAACATATGGAGATAATATGAGCTGACTGAATGGAGGTTCTACCATTTATATGAAAAAACAGAGAATTTACACAAATTAATTGCATTCATGGGGGATTTTGCACCTTACCAGGGCACAATACATTGATGCCAGAAGATGTGGATTGATTATGGGTGTGTTGTAGAATAATTAGATGATTTCCATAGCTTCTATGGGAATGTTGTCTTGTGGCTAGGAAATATATATGATCTGCCAATATGTATGTTGACTGGATAATGTACGCAGTACCATTGAACATGATTTACTTGTGAACATTTCCCAATGTCCCCAGCCAATGTGTGAAATAAATACCTTGTTTCTGTCTAAGTTTCTATGGCTTCATGTGAACGTGTACATTTCCCATTCAACTTATACGGGCTACAACATACTGGGTCCAATAGATTGTGCTTGGGATGTTGACCTCTCCATTGTTTTAACTATAAAAGTGCATGAACTCAAATCCAAAACTATAAGATAGTATATAGCAGTGGAATCAGCAGTAGGATCGGCTGCCTAGGGATGTGGTGGCTTCTCCCTCATTTGTAGTCTTCAAGGAGTGGATAGAGAATACTTGTCAGGGATGCTTTAGGCTCTTCCTGCATTGGGCAGGGGGCTGGACTAGATGGTCTGTGATGCCCCTTCCAACTCTATGATCCTATATTTCTATGATATATGCTACTGAATGCCAGAAATTTAGTGATTTCTGGTCATTCTTAAGAATTACCAAACTGGTAATTCTTAAGATTCTGGAAGGTGCAGCACATGTTGGGAACATTTTGTATTGAGACTTATTTTTGACATTTTATACCCATGGCATGAAAAATGTCCTTTATCAATAAGCAATGCAAATGGGCACTTTGATGCCAATCGAAGGTCTTCGGCTGGCTTTGTGATGTTCAGGAAGAGTTTTCAGATATTTCTTTCTTGCCTCTTCTAACCTTATTGGATTTTCAGAGAACGGCCACTTCCTGCAATGTATAAATATTAACAAGAGATGAGATCACATGTCATTATATATGTCAGATCAGACGTGTGGGTAATAATTAATGTGCAAACTGTGTTGGTTTAAGATAGTACCCCCCACACCCCGTTTTTACTTCCTTACTTAAATATTTTATTCGCTTGGAAGAAAGACAGTAAACAAACTTTAAAGAAAAATATAACTTAGATTTTGTGAATGCAATCTACACTGTTACAAGTGTATACTAAGAGCTGACAGCTTGACTTTTCCCCACTTCATTATTAACATTTAGTAACCTTTTCCCTCTCTTTACTTCCATGTTACAACCAAAGTTAATAAACAAATGCAGGGATTTATCTGTCAGTCTAGAGCCATGTTTTCTAGTTTTGTGAATCCTGGACCACATTTTTTTTCTGGATTAAATTTGGGAGCACACAGATCACTCAGAAAGCCAGGCATGCATTTCCTCCATTGCCTCCCAGAACAATGGCTGACGTCCTTGCAGCCGTGGTAATATCGGTTTCTGGTGCTCTGTTCTCTCCTTTCCCCAGATGGTCAAGACTCAGGATATGAGACCATGCTTTCTGGGCACGGTTGGTGCTTCTAAGGTTTTCCTATGCACGCCAGCCGGAGTACACTTTGCAGCAGGGAATTCCAACGCATCCTCATCCCCTCCCTCCAGATGATGTCATTGATAGAATGTAGGACAAATAATGCGGAACAGGGCTCCCCTCCACAGTGAACACAGAACAGTCGATGTATCAAACATGATGCCTTAATTTTTTTCAAGTTATAGCACTCCATTATTTACTATATAACTGGAGCACGGTTTGGAAATCACTGGTGGGGTGTGTGTGAGTTAAGATGCATATAACTTCTCCAGTTTCCTTGTAGTTTAAGGCAAAGGCACACTAAGGACACACCAAAAGACCGCTGCTGCAATCCAAAGCTTTATTCACAAATGCCGAGGGTCAAATCAAGAAGGCAGGGGAGCGCCCGCACTCTCCGGCTGCTCCCGGCGGGAAATTGGCAACGGGTTTGCCTGGCTAAATTGTCCCGTTTCGCAAGGCTCACAGCTTCATCAAAAGCCACAAATAAATTCTTAGTGTAAAGTGTATTTCTTTTACTGAAAAATAACCTGCTAGACAAGAATCAAGTTTCTTCTTAGTTTTAGTTAAACAGAATTTCCTCTCTTGTCTTGGACGTTTTACACTAAGAATTTATTTGTGGCTTTTGATGAAGCTGTGAGCCTTGCGAAACGGGACAATTTAGCCAGGCAAACCCGTTGCCAATCTCCCGCCGGGAGCAGCCGGAGAGTGTGGGCCCTCCCCTGTCTTCTTGATTTGACCCTCGGCATTTGTGAATAAAGCTTTGGATGGCAGCAGCGGTCTTTTGGCGTGTCCTTAGTGTGCCTTTGCCTTGGAGTTTGGGACCGTTCCCCCTGCCCCTTTTCCTTGTAGTTTAAAACAAAATAGGAGTTCTCTTATCATTGATCTGTACTGCCATTCCCTGCACTTTCTTTAGTAACTGTGTTTTGTATATGAATGTGTTTGTTCTGGTACTTGATAGTCTTAGGTAGTAGCGCTGCACACAAAGTAATTTAAAAATCTATTGACTTAGATTCTATAAAAGAGTTCCGTGTGTGCTAGACAGTTTCTGCCATGGTGTGTGCTGCCTCTTCTGCTAAACCTTATATTCTCTTTTGAAACAATGAGCCCCATTGTAAACCCCTGACCTTGTGGAAATGTAAGTTTTAATAGAAAAGAAAACATGCTCTGTGGCAGAGAGTATCTGGGGCATATGGAACTAATTTCTGGGATCCAAGCCTATCTGTTTCTTTAAAAAGTTTCTTTTCTGTTTCTTAAATATTCCTGGACTGATCTCTGGCTGGAATTGTGATTAAATGAAATCTGGGGAACTCATGCTCGTATGGGGGGACATGATTGTGTTAAGCTACTATAGCTTGATCTGCAGGACCATTCTTACCAGGTAGAAGCTATCGTGAGTCTTAGAAGGGCTGGGGATGGATTTTTAGTATGTCCAAATTATGGAACAGCATATCCCGAAAGATCATGGATTGCTCCAAGACTTGTATTGGAATCTGGTCATGTTGGCAGAACCAGTAGATTCTTGAAAGCTAACCAAGGATACCTTCACACCTCACTCTTGGTTATATGACCTAGTCCTGCGGTAGTTCAGTCCACATCCTGGTTGCAGCATTCTTCATCAACTGAAGTTTCTGAAAACTTTTCAAGTGCATCTTCATGTACATTGCATTGCAGTAATTTAATCTAGAGCGCAACCAGGGCGTGTACCATAGTGGCCAGACGTTTTCTGCCCAGGGAAGGCCGTGGCTGGCTAATCATTTGAAACTGGTAAAAGGCACCCCAGCCACAGCTGCCACCTTCTTATTCAGCAGGCGGCCGGGGTACAGAAGCACCCACAAACAATGGATCTGGTCCTTTGTTGCCCCAAATGGCCACCAAAGTTTGTCCCCTGGCATCTAGAGGTGCCCCTTTGAGAGTGTCCAACTGGCACTACTAGGGTTAAAGTTTGTGTGGGAGTCTTTTTCCTATTTATACTGAGGTCTTGTGGGAGTGTTGTTTCTTGTTACAGTGGGGGGGGCAACTTTAAAAAGGAAGGGAGACCTCTCAACCCTCCCATGTTCAACCTGTTTTAATGTGGAATTAACATAACCCCGTGGCGCAGAGTGGTAAGCAGCAGTACTGCAGCCCAAGCTCTGCTCACATCATGACCTGAGTTTGATCCTGGCAGAAGCCAGGTTCACGTAGCCGACTCAAGGTTGACTCAGGGCCAAGCTACACATGACGAATGACACTTGAACAGCAAGTGTATTTCTCCCTGTTCACTTGCCCTCCACTCAATCCACTTGCCATTCAAGTGTCATTCGTCACGTGTAGCTTGGCCCTCAGCCTTCCATCCTTCTGAGGACAGTAAAATGAGTACCCAGGTTCCTGGGGGGTAAAGTGTAGATGACTGGGGAAGGCAATGGCAAACCACTCCGTAAAAAGTCTGCCAAAAAAACGTCATGATGCGACGTCCCCCCATGGGTCAGTAATGACTCGGTGCTTGCACAGGGGACTACCTTTACCTACCTACTACTCACAAAGTCACAGAGCCAAGTTGCGTAATGATTAAAGTGAGGTTTTACCATAGCAAGCTAAACAGAGAGCTATTGATAAATGCAAAAATCTAGAAGAAACTACAACTATTACAGAACAGCATGAAAAGTCCAGCTTCCAACTTCCTATGACACTAGGCAGATGCAAATGCCAGCCTCAAACTCCAAAGAACTAACCCGAGGCTTTGTCAGGGAACATAAATCAGAGCAAAGACTAAAAAGACAACAAGAAAGAATAGGTAAGCAAAAAGAGAAACATTGACCTCACACATTCCATAAGAAATGAGAGCTTTAGTTTCACCATACACCTTAGATGTTGAGGCTGTGAGCTTTGAATTTCCTAGTTTAATTGTGGGTGCCAAGAAAAAGTCATACAACCTGTCCTGAAGTGTGAGGACATTGGATGCTTTCCTATCACAAACACTATTAATGCACAGGACCCCAAAACCCAACATAAAGTGAAGGACACACAGGCTGCTTCCACACACGTTGGATAATTCACTTTCAATACTCTTTAGTGATCATTTGAAACTGATTTTCCATGTGTGGAACAAAAAATCCACTTCAAAAGGATTGCGAAAGTGCATTGGAAGTGCATTATTCAACGTGTGTGGAAATGGCCACAGTCACTCTTTTCCTTGCACCTGCAAAATACTTGTCTTTAAAGTCTAATTAAAAGCTAATTCCGAATTGCTAATTCCCTGCTTTGAAGATCCGTCCCAGACATTGAGAGAAAGGAAACACGTTTTCCTCTTTTTTCCCCTTTCACAGTCAACAGGTAGCCAGGATCATTGCGAGGTCAGCTAGTTAATAACAACGCCAGTCTTCCAGATAAGCTCAGTACAGTATATTTTAGAAGGATTGATGGCAGGGTGCAATTTTTTACTAAAGCCCCATTTAATAAGCAATTTTCAGTGTCAGGAGAATAAAACAGGAATTACCGTATACGTAAGCAGCAATCATTGCCACTTCCATTAGCCACCCAAACAATAACACAAACTTTATGCTTCTCTTTTCCTAGATGAAAGCAGCCGATCCTTTTTAGGTATGATAAAGTAAAGCTGTCACCGTATTTTACTTAAAGCAAAATCTGAGACAAATTGGCAGGTTTTCCCACCTGGGTAAAACATGGAAGGAATTTTCAGGGAAGCGCTCTCACCCCCCCCCCCCCCCGTTTCATAAAATGATAGAAGAAGCATGTTGGATCAGACTGACAGTTCATCTAGTCCAGCATCCTGCTTTATACTGTAGCCAACCGCATGCCTTGAAAGGTGCACAAGCAGGGCCACACTTTCTTCACATAGTAATAACTGCGGTTATATGCTGCTCTTCTAGACAGATTAGTGCCCCACCCAGAGCGGTGAACAAGTTAGAGTTATTATTATCCCCACAATGCGGCTGGGGAGCTGGGGCTGAGAGGAGGGGCTTACCCAAGGCCGCCTGCTAAGCTCATGGCAGTAGCGGGATTTGAACCAACAGAATGCTGATTCACAGCTGAACCACTTAACCGCTGTGCTACAGCAGCTCATAGACCAAATACACCATCTAAACTTCTTATGGTTCTTTCTGGACTCAGGTCTGGATAGTTCACTCATTCTGGATGGGGATGCAGGAGGGGGCATCATCCTTTTAAAAAAAACAAAACTTTTATTATAACTTTATTTAAAAGAAGAAAAAAGATGATAGAAAGTGCACAAAGAATCTTAAACGGAGTACAGCATAATAGATTTAAGCTACAACAAAAATATAAGCAAATTACTTATACCCAATATTTTATACTCAATATTCTATATTCAGTCATATGGTGGTGGAGAGTGCCCTCAAGTCATAACTGACTTACGGCGACCCCTGGCAGGATTTTCATGGCAAGAGACTAACAGAGGTGGTTTGCCATTGCCTGCCTCTGCAACCCTGGTCTTTGTTGGAGGTTTCCCATCTAATTACTAACCAAGGCTGACCCTGATGAGATCAGACTCACCTGGGCTATCCAGTTCAGGGCATATACATCACATTTTATATTCAACATTTTTGCAATCATGATTTTATCATTGATCTACATCCATACTGTTGGTTTTTCTTAGTTTCCAGCTACGTAATCAAAGAAATCTCTCCATTTTTCCTGGAATTCCTGTGTTGATCTGTTGTGCATATACGACGTTAATTTAGCCGTAGACTAGAGATAGGCATGAACCGAAATATGACCCAAAAAAACCCATGAAACAGGCTGGTTCAGGGTTCCCACACCAGGGTTTGTGGAAGCTCCTTTTCTGGAACTTACATGAACTTTATACTGGTTCATTGGGACGTATTTACAGGGGCTGTTTAAATGGCCATTTCCCCAGGGAAATGGCCATTTAAACTGCCCCTTTAAGGGACTTGCAAGGGCAGGTCCCTTTAAACTATCAGCTGGCAGACGGCAGGTCCCTTTAAACTATCAGCTGGCAGTTGGCAGGGGGGTTCCCCCTCCCGCCTGCCAGCTGATAGTTTAAAGGGACCTGCTGCTTGCAAAGCAGGAAAGGGCCCTTTAAACTGTTAAACGCCCTTTCCCTGCCACTGCTAAGTGGCCGTAAAGGGGCATTTAAACCCCACGAACCACGAACTGGGGCGTAACTGGCCCCAGTTCCATGCCAGTTCATAGTTTCTGGTCCATTAAAATCCATGAACCACAAATCTCATGGTTCGCTTTTTTTTTGGTCCATGCCCATGTCTACCATAGACACATATCCATATAATTTATACGTCCATTCAATCACATCAGGACAAGATTCTGTCTTCCATTTTGCTGCATATGCAACTCTCGCAGCTGTCACCATAAACTTAAAAAGTTCGCCGTGTGCTTTTGTGATATTGCTCAGTAAGATATTTAATAACATATTTTTAGGATTCAGCTCAAAACAAAACTTTAGTATCTTTTGCATCTCGTCATGTATTTTTATCTACTCACCTTCTTACATGTCTGCCACATATGTGTGATGTCACAGCCTCGATTTTGTACAATATGTCAAGGCATTGCTAACTGAAGCCAGATAAAATAGAGAAGCTGATACCTCTCGCCCCGCCCCCCCCCCCGCCAGGGGATAGCCCTGTCTATAATGCAGACATGGGAGTATAGAGAAACAGGACATACAGTGTCACCTCTCACCCAACAGCTTGCACATTTTAGGTTGAGCACCACCACTACTCCAAGACTTTTACCATCCATGGAAGAATTCAGTGCATTAGAGGCAAAGAGTGGGGAGTCCCCAATCCTCCCCATGCAGACAGGAGGAAGATGGCTTTCAGGCTTGATATCAGAGGCACTACCACTTGCTTACACCCCCCCCCCCACACACACACTGATCATTGCCATTTATCTTTCTTGTTTGGGGCACAAAGATTAATCCTTTGACTAGACATTGTTGTGTTTTACAAAGTAAGTGGCTTCCATCCCAAACCTGGAAACAAACTGGTGGTTCTGCCATGTGTTAGGAAAATCATATTTCTTTGTACTCTGTTAAAGCATTGATATAAAAGGTAATCAACTTTCCTGAGGTCACAGGGAAAGGCAGTGCCTCTGCATTTATAAGCATCTGCTTTTGTAAATGCACCCAATCGAGAGGTGTTATCAGAACTTCGATAAGATTACAGGTTTTAGCAATTTGTATCAATGCACACTGTACTGGTCTGATTTATTGTGTATATCAAAGCTCCCAGGGTGTGTATGTCTTTCCCTGGAGAACTTGCTCAGGATATTGCCTCCTTAAGAGTCCTGTTTCTCATACTTAAGGTGTGATATTAGAGGGAACCCCTGAGCCCCAGGTATCCAGGCCTCTGTCTTCAGACAATTCTTATGGTTAATCTATCATGTATTCCCTGTTTTCACGCCACACACTAAAGCATACCAACTTCCAGTCTCAGCCAGCATTAACCCAAGGTGCCCAACTGGCACAGAGACACATACCAAATGTCCATATTTATTAGTCTCCTTCATGTAATGTATAGGTTGCCAGTATAAAGATAGCTCCCCAAAGGATAGATTTTGCCTTGCTCGAAGGTTAAATCCCATCTCACCTAGAAACTATAATTCTTCATTCATTCACCTGTTCTCCAGGTCCACTTGAGGCTTGCCTCTGAGAAGACCTATCTGCCCCATCAGGGTTCCAGATTACATTTCCATTGTGTTGCATTCCATTTCAATTGTGTTTTCTATTCACATTTATCGTGGTTTTAAAGTAGGCCATTTTGGAATTATTCCAGGAACACATCCCTCCCCTCTGCAAATGCTAGAGTACACAACCTCCCTGTTTTTGAGTGCTGCCCCCCCCCCGGCCATCTGTTCATGAGCAGGCAATGCAATTTTGCATGCCACCACTCCACTCACATTTCAGAGAGGTTCAAAATTACGATTTGTGACGAGTCAGAATTCACAGTGGGTAGAATGAGGGGGGAAAGGCAACCTCAAACAGAGAAGTCAGGTCTGTGTACTGGCAACCATGTCTCTGGGCTGCCATTATTTGCAGCTCTGGAAGCCTCCCCTGGAGCTGTTGGTGGTCCTGAAACTAATGAACCTGACTCATTGATTCATTTTAGCACCATGGACAGCTCAAGAGGACATTTCTAGGGCTTTGAACCATGGCAGCCAAAGATGGGTGCTGACGGCCTACTCCCTGAGGACTTTCCTTCCTGGTTCCATCCAAAGCTTAATCTCTGGTGTTTGCTACCTAATTATGCGATCCAGGTCTTCTCACTCTGTTCCTGGCAGATACTCAGTATTTATGTGGAAAAGAACAAGAGTCCAGTAGCACCTATAAGACTAACAAAATTTGTGGTAGGGTCTTTCTTTCTTTCTTTCTTTCTTTCTTTCTTTCTTTCTTTCTTTCTTTCTTTCTTTCTTTCTTTCTTTCTTTCTTTCTTTCTTTCTTTCTTTCTTTCTTCTCTTTCTTTCTTTCTTTCTTTCTTTCTTCTTTCTTTCTTTCTTTCTTTCTTTCTTTGTGTCATTTATAGTCCACCTTTCTCACTGAGGCTCAAGGCGGATTACACAATATGAAATTAGTACAATCAATATCAAGGACATTTCCATAAACAATGCCATAGGGTAAATAGATACAAATTTAAAAGACAGCATTAGCAAGAATCCAATACAGAACAGAAAAAATATTGAAAACAGAACATAATTCTAGGACTGACATTAGACAGCATGGAGCACAGGGGGTACATAGGAGTACATATTTAAAGCAACAGATAATATGTAAGGCAATTTAGTGATGAAGTCTACGGTCCCTAACTCATTAGCTAAGCATCTGAGACCCCATCCCTACAATACAGCCCTCCCATTTGAGTAAAAAACCTTTTTGAATAATTCAGTTTTGCATTGTTTGCAGAAAGACAGGAGAGTGGGGGCTTTCCTGACCTCCTCAGGCAGGCTGTTCCACAGGGTAGGGGCCACCACAGAGAAAGCCCGTGTATGGGCTGCTGTTGATTTTGCCCATGTGCAGCCTGGCACCTGCAGGAGACCCTATTCAGATGAGTGAAGCTGCCACGGAGGAACATAGGGAGGGAGCTTTCATGAGTCACAGCTCACTTCTTGTTCTGAAGAAGTGAGCTGTGACTCAGGAAAGCTCATGCCCTTCCACAAGTTTTGTTACTGTTGTAAGTGCTACTGGACTCTTGCTGTTTTCTACTGCTACAGGCAGACTAACACAGCTACCCATCTTGCTCTATCAGTATTCATGGTTTGGGCTTGGGATCAAATATTCCAGTATCTTGCTCCCTCTCTTTTTATTCCATCCATCCTCAGGGAGGCATATGTGATCCCTTTATTTTTTCCTCATAAGCCTATGATGTAGACTAGGCTTGTGTGTGGTGTATGTGTGTGGCCTAAGGCCATCTAGTAGTTCTATCTGGGAGGGGGAAGGACATGGAAGCAACCACTTGAAGGGCAGCTTTAGCTGATCAGGGCAGGACACCTGTTGCTACGGAAGCCCTACTAAATTTTTGTGCAATTTCTGACAGCCGGGGTCTTAATTTGCCCCAGTGGGCCAAGTCTAACCAGTAAAGAAAACACTTATACTCATTATGAGTAATCTTGTTGGTCTCTAAGGTACCACTGGATGAAAATCCTGCTACTCACACTCATTAGTTGATCATAATAGAAATGATTGATTTAATGCAGTGGACAGCCCAGCAGATTGATTGTGTGTGTGTGTGTGTGTGTGTGTGATGCCCTTAAGCCATAGCTGAATTATGGCAACCCCTGGCAGGGTTTTCATGGCAAGAGACTATCAGAGGTGGTTTGCCATTGCCTGCCTCTGCAACCCTGGTCTTTGTTGGAAGTCTCCCATCCAATTGCTAACCGAGATTGACCCTGCTTAGCTTCTCTGATGAGATCGGGCTCTCCTGGACTATCCAGGTCAAGGCCAGATCAAGTAGTATCAAAGCAATAAACCCTGCAAATTGAGTAAATATTTAGAAAGGATAGAACATGGACAGTGGAGAAACATGATGCATTTCAGACAAAGCAATAATGAGCAGTAAAAAGAAATCATAAAGACCTGTACATAACAACAAAAACAGCCTAACCTTCCAATCATCTCCAGCACATTTAATTGAAAACCAAGGAAGCAATCCTAAGCAGACATACTCAGAAGTAAGTCCCATGTTATTAAATAGGGCTTACTCCCAAGAAAGTGTGTTTAGGATTTCACTCTAAATCCTCTAAGAGAGCAATCCTAAACAAGTTTGCCTGGAACCAAGTTTTATGTTATTCTATAGGGCTTGCTCCCAAGAAAAGTGTCCCTAGGATTAGTTAGTCTACATTTCTTCCTTACTCTAAAGCAGTTGGTGTAGCTATCTTTTTTCCCTCTGGAGTTCCCTGATGAAATCCTTGAGAAGATAATAAAATCAAAAAGAAATAAAGCAACAGAACCATAATAAAATCAAAAAGTAGCAAAGCAATCTTCCTTGGAGGTTTTAAAGTGGAGGCTAGGTGGCCATCTCTTAGCCATGCTGATTCGATGACTCTGTCTGAACTTAGGCAGATGGGGAGAAGGAGGGCAGGAAGGGATGAGCCAGAGCTTGTCCCTTGTGGCCCTTTCTTATGAGCCCAGGGTAATGCCAATCATTACTTTGGAGTAAGGTAGGAATTTTCTTCCAAGCAACATTGGCCAGAGATCCTGGAGGTTTTTTGCCACCTTCTGGGCATAGAGCGTGGTCACTAGGGGAGTGGGGGGAGCTGTGAATTTCCTGTATTGCACAAGGGGTTGGACTGGATGACCTTCCAGCTCACTGATTGTAAGAGTCATTGATGGTGGTGGAGAGGAGACTGCCATCAAATCATGGCTGACTTATGACAGTCCCTGGAGGGGTTTCAATGGCAAGATGAACAGAGGTGATTTGTCATTGCCTGCCGCAGCAATCCTGGTCTTCGTTGGAGGTCCCTCATCCAATTATTTACCAAGGCTGACCCTGCTTAGCTTCCGAGAGCTGACGAGATCAGGCTCACCTGGGCTATCCAGGTCTGGGCATGATTCAGTAGAACAGGAATAAAATTAAAAAGATGCAAAGCAATAGAGCAGTAGGAGAGGCAAAGAGATAAGTAAGCAAAGCATGAAGGCCCTATAAGCAGTATGAAAGGGGGGGCAGGGACAGAGTTGGACTTGGTTTGTGCTAGATTGAAGTGTAAAATCTTCAAAGATGAAAGAGTGATCTACCCTTTTATACACTTTTTCGTTGATCAAAGGCAGCTCCCCCTCCCTCATACTCAGAAGAAATGACAGCTTTTTCCCACTCACCCAATTCTCCGAGTATATTATGCAGGGTTTTTTTTTTGAGGTTCAGCTTAACTGTTATCTTCTTGACCAAAGCAACCAGCAGGGTATAACACAATACAGTCTATCCTCCAAAGCAGCTATTTTCTCCAGGCAAATTGATCTCTATGGCCTGTAGATCAGTTGTAATTCCAGGAGATCTCCAGCCACCACCAGGAGGCTGGCAACACTACGGCAGAGTGAAGATTTGAACCTAGTCTCCCAGGTCCCAGTCTAATTGCCGTCCTACACTGGCTTGCCAATTGTGCCTGGTTGGAACGATGTTGGTAGATTGAGCATGGAAAATGGGACTTGCATAAATGACAAACTATGTCAGGTAATTTGAGCATCATGAAGTTGGGTGGAAGAAAGAGAAGCTGCCTTATACCGAAGCTGCCTTACCGAAGCTGCCTTATACCGAATCAGATCGTTGGTCTGTCAAGGTCAGTATTGTCTACTCAGACTGGCAGCAGCTCTCCAGGGTCTCAGGCAGAGATCTTTCATATCACCGACCACCTGATCCTTGACTGGAATTGCCAGAGATTGAACCTGGGACCTTCTGTAAGCAATGCAGAGGCTTTTCCAGTGAGCCACAGTGTATATTCTGGTCCAACAGCACCTTAAAGACCAACTAAATTTCCAGACTATGAGCTTTTGAGTGTCAGAGCTCCCTTCTTCAGATAAATTTAGAAGTGGAAGTATGAAAGGTTTTATTCTGCCAGAAAGTGGGAGGAGTATTTAAAGTACCGGTGTATAATATAATAATACTTTAATTAGCTTGATAGAGTAGGGGTATGAAAATCAGAAAATCAGCATCTGTAGTGAGTGAAGAATCCAATGTATATTCTGTAGCTGTTTCAATTGACTCCCATGTTGGGGCATAATTATATTTATTCACAGTTGTTCACAATTGTGAAGATCCTGCCTCTCTCTCCCCTTTATCCTCTTTTATTTGTGCTTCTGAGTTGCCATAAAAAACAAAAATCACACCTTCTAATCTATGGGGCCTCTGCCTTACTTTAAATAAAGTGCTGCGCTCCATGACTGGGTAGTATAAATAATACATAACAGCAGCGATAATAGAAAATTGGGACTATTTCAGATGGAATCCACAGGATGGAGACTTTTTTTATATTCTGAGTAAGCTTTACAGCTCCTGATTACAAGCCTGGAAATGATAGCCTTACATGAACATATCTTGGATGGAAGGTGGTAAAGTGTAGTGTAAACAGCATCTCTTTAAAAGAAATGTTTCTGAGACGGCTAAATAGCAGCATCAGCTATTGGTTGCTTGCACGCGCACCATTTTCTCTTTAGCTTTGTTGTAACAACATGGTGGTGAATAATAAAAAGATGTCAATATGTCATAAGTTGAGGCGGGCAGAAACCAATATATGTTAAGGACATAAAATAAAGACTTAAGGAATTTACAAATATTTGAAAAATTATTCACAATTGAGCACTTGCACTTGGGATATCACCTGGTAGTGTTTATGGTCTTCTTGCGGAGTTCGGCTCCAGTTGTGTTTAAGAAATCAACATATGAACTGAAGTTCGTCATGAACTGGGCTGGTTCGGGGGAGCCCATTTCTCACGAACTGTGATGAATTTTAGCCCGGTTCTTTTGGTTCATATTTCGGTTCGTGACTGCAGACAGCCTGGTACTGATCAATCAGTTTCGTCGGCAGGGGGGCGGGAATGGGCTATCTGCAGACCTTTTGCTGACCTGGAACTGACGTTTTCATGAACTGAACGAACTGGTTTGCGAACTGGGGTAAATTTGTGAAAGTTCGTGGTTTGTGAAACGCGACAAACCACAAACTGCGTGGTTTGGAATTTTCCTGTTTCGTACCCATCTCTAGTTATAAAACAATGTATGGCAACCATTTCCTTGGATGAAATGTTGATTACAAAATTGATGCATCGGTGGTGACTAATGGCTTTTGCAGTGGTTTCTTGCCATAAGCACATTTGTATGTTTGTTTAGAAAGGTGGCCAGTAAATTTTAGTGTCAATAAGTTCATTTCTTTAAGATTTCAGACAATGTCAACTACAGCCTTGGAGTCGAGCGGAGGGAATCAAATTATTTCGTTTGTTTCTTTATTTTAAAATGCACCGTTTCTGCATTGTCCTATGTTTGAAGTGGATTGCAACAGAACAAACAGGAAATATCAGCACAGCAAATCAGAACAGTGCAGCCGGCTTCCGCAGAACGTAGTATACAAAAACATCCCCCAAGCAACCCGCCCCAAAGGTAAAAAGTACAGTCCCAAGTCCGAATACCGTCAATACTAAAGTCACCAAAACCTCAGAAATAAAAATGAATAATATACCATCACAGTACAAGTGCAATAACTGCACTCAAAGTCAGATTCTAAAAGCAATTTGGGGAAAAAATCGTCTTGTGTAGTTTCTGGGACTTTGCCAGGGCGATGTCACATGCCTCATCTGGCAAGCCATTCCACTGGGACGGGGAGGCTATAAACAACATCAGGGATCTTATCACCATTTAATTTACCTCTTGAAAATAAGGTACTTCTAGCAAGAGGCAGCATAAAGTTTTAAGCTAGTGAGTTGGGATTCAACAGGGAGAGGTGATCTTTGTTTGTCAGTGCTCATGGGTCAGTCTTTCCCGTTACTTATCACGCCTTTTCTAGAAGAAAGACTATTCTTCAACTGGCAAGTCATGAACCATGCCTCAAAGGATCTCCATTTACCATACCTCAAAAGAGCCTTTATATATTAGAAGGGACAGTGTAATAATAGTTTTGATGGTTCAAGCAGCATTGTGTTGTGTGCTGTCTGTCAAGTCGACCTATGGAGACTCTATGAATGAAAGACCTCCAAAATGTCGACCATGAACAGAATTTCTTAGATCTTGCAAACTGGAGGACGTGGCCTCCCAAGCCATCTCATCTTAGGTGTTCTTCTTTTCCTTTTCCCAGCATTATTGCCTTTCCCAGAGAGTCTTGTCTTCTCATGATGTGATCAAAGTACAATAGCCTCAGCTTTGTCGTTTTAGGGCCAAGCTACACATGACGAATGACACTTGAATGACAAGTGGATTGAGTGGAGGGCAAGTGAACAGGGAGAAATACACTTGCTGTTCAAGTGTCATTCGTTATGTGTAGCTTGGCCCTTAGTGTCTTGAAAACCCTATGAAGAGAAAACCAAGCAGCATAAATCAGAACAAATTCCACTGAATACCACTGATGGAGAAACTTTCAACGGGTAACAGACGGGTCACTTGGTGATGGTGCCTTCTGCCTTTTTGATATAATCGTACACAAATGGCTGAAAGAATACTGCAATTTAATTGGGTTTTTAAGTTTGATTCTTTTTATCTTAAGAACATTAAACTGTGCAAGCAATTTATGGACATGGCTTGTTTATTAGCTGAGTTTGTGTGTATCATTTTCTTTGACCAGTCTTCTCTCCCGGCAGTATATGATTTGTATGTCAGCATGCATTTGTTCTGATTGCCTTTGGCTTTCACAACACTCTAAATCTAGACTCAGAATGGATTGGGGAGTGAACACTCCAAATGGGTAATGGGTCTTCTTAGTGTTTACCGGGGTTGGTTTTCTACACAAAGAACAAAGCAGCTGCTTTAGGCACTGCAATGAAGGGCTCTCTGATGCATCACTGGGGTTTGACTAACTTCCATGTGCTGGGGCTGGAAGAGTTGGTGGGTGCCATTTCCTGCCACCTCCTGGGTCCAAATTGAGCCCTTAGGAGAGGAGGTAATGGCCCTGGGGTGACAAAATACTTTGAACAAGACCTGCTGCTTGTCCAGACGTATCTTACTTGTAAGTTGTAAATATGGCTAAAGAGAAAAATCTGTATGTATAAAGACAAGTGTCCTGACTGACTCATCAATGCCCAGCTCAAACCCCTGGACCTAGAAACATGAAATTTGGGGAGAACATTCCTTTCATGATGTAAACACCAACTAAGATGGAATTTTAAGAAATTAGCCCCCTAAGGGGGTAAAAAGGAGTAAAATGTGTTTTTCCAAAGGGATACAGCTTTCCTGTGCGGCTGGCAAGCTGCTGCCTG
Organism: Eublepharis macularius; assembly: GCF_028583425.1. Lineage (NCBI taxonomy): Eukaryota > Metazoa > Chordata > Lepidosauria > Squamata > Eublepharidae > Eublepharis > Eublepharis macularius. The sequence goes on from NC_072792.1 coordinate 174,159,226, forward strand.
CTTGCACCCCTCCCACTGCCAGCTCAGCCACTCTTCCCTGATTGGGCCAGCTTTTCAAGGTCATTTGCATATGCAGCCTGATTGATCCTCACCCCCGACATTCTAAACAGTATGCAGTTGCTATTGAGAGACATTGCATGTGTCCTGCGGTAAATTGCACCTTCCAGTCTTCCCCTAAAAGTTCACTTGGGTTGCCAATCTCCCTGTGGAGTCTGGCTTTCTTGTGTGGCTGGCAGGCTCCTGCCTGCTTGTGCTCCCCTCTCTCTGATTCGTCAGCTGTAGAACTCTGAGTTTGGAGGTAAAAATCAGGACAAGGAAACTGCAGACAGTTGAAGAAAAAGTAGTTAAATACTGTTTGGTGCACCTGCTGTAACATCTATGTTTATATCATTTTGTTAAAAAGTCCAGTCCATAAGTTAAAAGGCTGACATCCATTCTCTGGCTTAAAGCTACTGAAGCCCCATTTGAGGAACACAGTTGGATCTTGTTCAAATAAACACAATCACATTTTTCAAGCAGAGTTTGTTTGTGGAAAGATTCCTTCCACCTTCATCTTAGGGCTGAGAATTGCTCAGCTGGTTTTGATGAAAAAGCTTGGCATTTCCCAAATTGGTTTTCTCAGCTTGGGTAAAAGAGTCTACCCACTAAAGAATGTTTGAATTAAGTTAAGGTTTACCTCAACTTCAGAAAGCTGAACACTGATAGAGCATAAAGCATGCTGTGGGCATCGGCTAATAATTTGTATTCTGCTCTGAGGAGTTTGCTGTCCGTTCTTTGGAGCCATGCTGAACCTGGACTAGAACTAGATTTTTGCTAAAAGTAAAATGACCCAGACCTGGATAGTTGGCAAGCCCAGTCTTGTCAGATCTCAGAAGCTAAGCAGTGTCAGCCTTGGTTAGTAATTGGATGGGAGACCTCTGATAAAGACCAGGGTTGCAGAGGCAGGCAATGACAAACCACTTCTAGTCTCTTACCATGAAAACCCCACCAGGGGTTTCCATAAGTCAGCTCTGACTTGATGGCACTCTCCACCACCCAAGTAATATGGGGCATGTATGTAATTTTAATACATAACATGCAATTTTGTGATTATTCTGGGAGAAATAAATCTGTACGACATGGCGGGCAGTATATTTTTGCTTTTATTCTTGGTTCTTGAAATGAACTTCTCTGAAAAACTTGACCAACTTTAAGTGTACCAGCTTAAGCCTTTTGATGCCTTGTACAACACTCGGTTCAGAATGCTGTGGCAAGGCTGTTGTCTGGCAAGGACAGATGGGAATACACCTTACCACCTTTGTTCACTGCTCTGAGTGTGGTACTAATCTGTCCAGAAGGGTGGTATTTAAGCATGTTGTTGTTGTTGTTGTTACAACCTGAGTTCCACTGGCTACCAGTTTGTTCCCAGACACAATCTAAGATCTGTGCTGTCCAACCCTCAAATGGTCAAGAACTAGGATATCTGAAAAGGCACTTGCTCTAGGATTTGAGTGCAGGTAGATTTTGAGGGCAAGGACGTAGAGGAGTGACGTTGTCTGTGTCATTATTTTACTTCTGGGGAAAATATGGAAATGATGTGTGGTAGCTCTAGGAATTCTATGATAAAACCATGGAGTTTACAACAATTCCTTGAGCTACTCTATGTCACTTCCGGGTTTCCCCCAGAAGTGATATAATGACACAGCTGATGTCACTGTTTTCTTTTAAATTTTTTTCCTGCTGTTGCTCCATACAAATTGTCCAGTTGTTAAGAATTTCTTCACTGCTGCTAAAGAAGCAAGCCAGGACAGTTGCAAAAAATGCTTTTTATCAACTCAATTGAGCCTAAAATATGGCCCCCTACTTTGACACAGCCGATCTGTCCACCTGTATCCACACTGTAGTAACATCAAGACTAGACTGTTGTAATCAGGGCTTTTTTTCAGCTGGAATGTGGTAGAACGGAGTTCTGGCACCTCTTGAAAATGGTCACATGGCCAGTGGCCCCGCCCCCTGATCTCCAGACAGAGGAGAGCTAGATTGCTCTCCACCCTGCTGGCATGGAGAGCAATATAAACTCCCCTCTGTCTGGAGATCAGGGGGCGGGGCCACTGGCCATGTGACCATTTTTGCCCATGGTGATTTAAACTTTAAAAAACTCCCCCCTTGTTCCAGCTGACCCAAAGTGATGTCATTGTGTGGTCCTGAGTTCCACCACCTCTTTTCCCAGAAAAAAAGCCCTGATTGTAATGCATTCTACATGGGTCTCTATTTGAAATCAAATTGGAGATGTCAGTTGGTGTAGAATGCCACAGCTCAACTGCCCGTACATTAGTGATGCCAGCCTCCAGGTGAAGCCTGGAGACCTGGAATTACAACTGTTCTCTTGCAGATCTGTTTCCCAGGAGAAAATGGCTGCTTTGGAGGGTGGGCTCCATGTCATTATACTCTGCTGAGGCTCCTCCCTAAACCCTGCCCTCTCCAAGCTCCATCCCCCAAATCTCCAGGAATTTTCCAACATGGAATTGGCAACCCTACCATACATGCATGGTCCCTGTGGAGGCCCAGCTGATGGGGCCAGAAAATGCCTGGGACTGAATCCTAGGGGGAGGGGCTGTGTGACTAAGGATGTTGCAGAGGATGGGATTGAGGGGAAACTGCTGGGTTGCAGAGATGCCTAAAGAGGGGGGAGATGTGAGGCTGTAGTGCTGAATGGTGCAGTGGGATGGTATTTGTAAAGGGCTGGTAGAATCAGAGGGTTGGAAGGGATCTCCAGGATCATCTAGTCCAACCCCCTGCAGAATGCTTTGACTTTCAAAAGCTGATACTCCGAAAATCTGTTTGGTCTCTAAGGTGCCAGTGGGCTCAAATCCTGCTGTTCTACTCCAGACCAACACAGCTACCTACCTGAAACTCTCTTGGAAGTGTTAGACATTTGCGTTGAGAAAGCTTTTTTTTCTTTAACATTTGTCCATTGTTCTCACAAATACTGATCGTTCCTTGTGGCTGGAAATCTGAAATGATCTCAGCTTGTCAAGGCATTTGCTTTAAAGTTGCCCTTTTCTTGTAAATGGGTGCCTCACTTTACATTTTAATTCATTTTAACTGTCCATTGAGTTCTTTGTGAGACTTAATAGTCCTGTCCCATGCTACTTCTCCCCCTGACCTTTTGACATATGTCCTCTGGGTCTAAAATGCAGGAGAACCCGTCCATGTGGCACCAAAGAGGTGGAATCAGTTGAACATGTACTGTTTTACTGCCGCTTTTATCAGGAAGTTTGGTTAAATATAATTTCCCCTCTGTTTAAGAATTACCCTGGATGTTCTGGTGTTGATATTTTAAAGAAACTTTTAATGAAAATTAACCAACAGTTTACTATTAGTTGCACTGAATTTCAGTAGCCTGTAGAATTCGTCAGGAAATTCTATGTACGGATTTTAAATTTTAACTATCAGTCATAAGTTGGATCAATTTTTGGTATCACAAACAAGTAGGGACAGGTTTCAAACAATAATGCAATTTTAATGAAAGTGCCAATGCAATGTCCAATGAGCATTTCAACCAGGAAGAAACTTACCAATGCTGGTTAAAATGCTGTTTTGTGAAGAAGATGCATAGAGGAATGGCTTGATAAAGCAATACACCGCGAAACGGGCTGTTTTAATTGCTAGCGCACCCATTGCCAACAGCCCAGGAGCTTCCTTATCAACCTTCTGGCTCCCATCGGACCCTCTTTGCCCTTCATTGGCTGGTTTGCCTGCAAGAAAGAAGAAACAACCCATTGGAACTGTACATTTTGAAAGACAAACTTTGTATTTATATGCATGTTATTATACATGTGTTGTATGGACTGTATTCCATGCACTGGAGCTACGTGCATGTAGATGGATAGTCCCTAGTATGTTTGGAGTATATACATTGGAAGACTTATCTTGCACTTTTTGCACATATTGCACTGGCACTTTCATTAAAATTGCATTATTGTTATTATCTATCAGGTTTCTGAAGACTGTTTGGTCCTTGTTTGGCAATATTTGGATCAATTTTTGACCTTATCATGATAAGATAGCTTGCTTCTGATTTGTACTAATCGAAGGCTGAATAAATAAATTGATTGATTTGTCAAGTGCTGAAATAGTCATGGGGGCCTGTTTCAAAACTTGAACAGTTGGTGGGGGGGGGGACAAGATCACATGGTGCCACCCCACTGTGGGCTCAATCTTGATCAGACCCTCGCAGCAATTTTTAAACAGCTAAATTCTCCTCTAAAATGGCAATTGGTGGCCACGGGTTGGACCCACGGCTGCCGTAGCGAGTAGTTTGTCCCTGAGTGGCCCCCGCAATGCTAACCTGTAGTGCCACAGGGGCTACTCTGCTTGGCCTGCTCCTGGACCATTTTATGTTCCCCATCCACCTCTGGATATAAGCATCAGGAAGCCTTTTAAGAAACGACATTGGGTCCTGCATTTGGTGATGCATTTGGTGAAATCGTCCTTCTCTGCAGAGAAAAGTGCCAGGAAGCATATGCTGTGACAAGGTGGCCCAGTGGGCATCACATGCCACTGTCACTTAACATCAATTCTCCATGTGTAGAATCTCATCATGTTGCTGACACAGCAAACCCTGTAAGGATTACAAGAGCCACTGTGCACATCAATGTTACACTCCTCTGTATATTTCCTTAGGAGTGAGTCTGACTAGACTACGTCTTGAGTATGATTGTTTTGTGGTGGGGAATTTCTTTTTCTGAATCCACTTTTAAAAATATAGTCACTGATTTGTGTTCTTTTTTCTCTTTTAAGAGTAGGAATTTTCTTTCATTTTTCTTTGAAAAGAAATGAAGGCGCCCTTCCATAACTTCAGCCCTTGCAGTTGTTTTAAGTTCTGCACCCTAAAGTGGTGCTCTAGAAAGATAGGAAGGCTTGGGAAGACACTGCCTGCCTCTGAGCATCTACAGAGAGAATTTCTGAAATTTTGAAGAATCCCCCCCTTCCTGTCTCTCCTCTTTTCAAATGTCTCTTTAATCAAAATGGAATTGATTAGAAACGGACTCCAAATTCCTCCAAATTGAGGGTGCTTTGATTTTTCTTGGAAGAGAAATGCAAGAAAAATGAAAGCGAAATCCTGCTTTTAAAAGAGAAAAAAGGGAATAAGTGGAATTAATGGCTACATTTAAAACAAAATTGGAACAAGAAATTCCTCACACCGTAATGGCCCTAAGATCATGTTTGGGAAGAAAAGGCCCTGCGTCATGGGAACCCTTTCATTGCAGTCTTCTATGGATCATATTCTGGCTAGTTTTATGAAGTTTACAGTGGCCTTTCTGCTTCTGACAGCCTCCTTGAGAGTTGTTAGGTATTTTTTGGTATCTATTGCTTTTTATGACATCTCGTTTGTTTTGTTGGGCTATTGCAATTGATTTTTAAAATCAATTTATTCTTGCTTTTTTTTTTAAAAAACGATTGCTTGCATTGTTCTGTGTTTTAAATTCCTGTGAGCTTTCTGCAGGGGTCATCTTGTAGGTGGGCTAAGGGGCCAAGTGCTGAGGGGCAGGGGCCAGCTTCACAGACCAGGGACCCACACCGGATGTGCCTGGGTGTGTCTCCCTGGCCCCTGGTCTTTTCCCACCCACCATAACATGGCGGCCACCATGCCACCTCCCCGCTCGCTTCCCCCGCATTGCCCACAACTCAGGCCCCCAGATAAGTCTAGGAGCCGTTATATACCGTCAGTGAAGTTATGCCACTAGAATTCATGTTTCTGGCCAGCAGAAGTTCCGCATAAAATGGCTAATGATATAAATTAACTGAGCCTGACTACTGGAAATGCATACCAGTGGCACAAAGCTAGTGGCTTCAAAATGTTTTCTCTGTGCTTGTCGGACATAAGCCAGTGATGTCAGAGATGTGAATAGGCAGTTGTTGAGTAGGTGGATGTGGGACTGGAGAGTAACAGTGCAATTCTAAGAAGAGTTGCTCCAGGTAGGGACTGAAGATCTCTAATACAGGAGGTCCATAACCAGGGTGCTACCACAGAAAAGGCCCTCCCTCTGGTTGTGACTAGACATGGGCACGAATAGAAAAAAACAACCAACATAGTGTTGGTTGTTTGTTGCCATCCACGAACAACGAACATTGACGAACATGAGCCTGTTCACAAACATTTTTGTTGTTCGTTGTTCGTGGGGGCCAGCAGGCTCTCCTACAGCTAGCAAGATCCCTACTGCACCACTCCCAGAAACCCTACCTGAGCAGGCACCAGTAAAGGTTCCAATAATAAATAATAGCTTGGCCCCAGAGCCTGGCAGCAGCCCTGGAACTTGAAGAGGTAGATCCCTACCACACCACTCCCAGAAACCCTACCTGAGCAGGCAGCAGGAAAGGTACCAGTAATAAATAATAGCTTGGCCCCAGAGTCTGGCAGCAGCCCTGGAACTTGAAGGGGTAGATCCCTACTGCACCACTCCCAGAAACCCTACCTGAGCAGGAAGCAAGAAAGATACCAATAATAAATAATAGCTTGGACCCAGAGCCTGGAATAGGGATCTACCTGAAGGGGTAGATCCCTATCCCACCACACACAAAGAAAATTAAAGCGCCAATGAACTCCCCCTGTCTCTCTAACAGCAGCCGTCTCTCCCTGAAAGCCAGAGCTGGGCGCTCCCCCGCCCACCCCCGGTCTTTTCCTCTTGTAACAAATTTGAGCTCCAGTCCACACTTGGAAGGAAGACCTGCCTATCAAGCTAAATTGGGCTTAGATTGGGGTTTCCAGGGCAGCAGCAGGAGTTCAGACAGAGTTCAGACAATCCCTGCCTGAGTTGCCAAGGGAATTGATTGCAGGTGCCAGATTGTCTGGCTTGACGAACAACAATGAACGAGGCTTGCAACAACCACTTGTTTGTTTAGAATGGGGCCTCACGAACAGCTTGTTCACGAACAGCAGACTGAGCTGTTTGTGGGGTTTTTTAGTTCATATTGCTGTTCGTGCCCATCTCTAGTTGTGACTCGCCTCTTTTTATGGTGGAGGTACCCAGAAAAGGACATCATTAAACAAGCCGGTTCATGTCTTTCCTGCCTCCCCTATGCTATTTTTTTTAAAAATTGTCATTACTGCTTGTCTATCTGTCTCTCCAGTTTAGATATTTATACTCCACTTTCCTCCCCAATGAGGATCAAAAGCAGCTTTCAACATGATTCTCTCCTCCATTTTATTCACACAACAGCAACCTTAATTGATAGGTTCGACTGGGAGAGAAAAATACTGGGTCAAGGCCATCCAGTTAGTTTCCATGGCAGACTAAGGATTCAAACCACATCTCCCAGATCCTAATTTGACAGTGTAACTGCTGCACCATGTTTACACCCCATTGTAATAGAACCTTTGCAAATGGCAGAGAATTCTAGAATACGCTTGGGGGTATATTTGCTCCCTCTGGCTAACAGTAAAGCCTATTGAATGAAGCTTTCCCCTAATGGAGTTGGAGATGAATGTCTTAAATATAGAATTACTTATGAGATGTTAGATTTCAGATAATAAAAAATGCCTTAAACATGTCAATACCGTTAATAAGCTTTCTTTTGCTCGGCAGAGAATAGACTGCAGGTGCACTGGACATAATATATCGTTTCAAGTCTAACATTTCAGTTCTTGAAGCGTATGGAGATCTGACTTCAATAACTACCTCATCCGTCAAGGCTATAACAATGTAAGAGGCAGGTTAGGGGAACATTACATCACAGCTATATTACATTTGAGAGGTGATGTGGGTTGAAACTGGAAGGAATGCAAATGAAGTTGGTCCACAGAGTTCATTCATTCCAATGCTGTCACCTTTGAGCAGGTGTCGCATTCTGTATACTGTAAAACAGCTGCTCAGAATGTGTGTCATTTGCCTTGATGGCATTGTGGTTGAAAACAACACAATGGTCTCCCCTTCAGAAAGCGTGCGAAAGGTATTTCACACATTGCCAAGCCAGTTCTTCTTAATAGTAAGGTCTATGAAGGAAAGTTAGATTGAATTTTATAAGCTTGCTGGTTGGATTTGTGGTGGTGGTGGAGAGTGCCCTTGAGTTATGGCAACCCCTGGTGGGGTTTTTATGGCAAGAGACTATCAGAGGTGGTTGCCTGCCTCTTCAGCCCAGTCTTCGTTGGAGGTCTTCCATCCAATTACAAACCAAAGCCGACCCTGCTTAGCTTCTGAGATTGATCAGACTCACCTGTGCTATCCAGGTCAGGGCATTGATTGGATTTAAAAATCCCCATTTTAAGACAAATGAACCGATGTGTATTTTGTATAATTTTCTCCATAACATATACCAATTTTTGAACATTATGTTAAACATCAGTTACTGACCATTACATTCAAGAAAAAAATTTACGATACCATTTTTAGAGCCGAACATTTCCCTAGAGAAACAAACTTTGCAACTAAATGGGACCCAATTATCGAATATATGTCTAGCGATAACTTATTACAGCAATCTGATAATGAGTAAAATTAGACTGCATTCATACAGCTGTTACCTAACAAAAACTATGATTAGTAAAATACTTACCTGGAGATGAATACATAGACACACTGTAGAGTACTTTTGGATATCTGCAAATAATCTTTTGAATCCTCTTTGGATGAGCAGTGTATTTCTTTTTCATCTTTATTATTAATTGTGTATGCACCTAATCCCTCATTTAGGATTATTGCCAATTTTGTATCTGTAGTCAAGCTTTTACATTCTATGTAAATAGCTGGTTTGTTATTTGTTGTCATTAATAAAAAATAAAAATAAAATGAAAACATCAGTTACATTTAGGTAGCAATGTCTTGACATAAACTTGTACAAGAGAATAAAAAATGACATCAACAAAAATTTGACCAATGACTGTGTCAACACAGGGTCAGTGGTGTGTAGTGGTTAGAGTACAGACAAGGACTTTGAAGACCCAGGTTCAGATCTCCTAGCTAATGAAGCCCACTGGGTCATCCTGAGCCAGTGATTCTGCCTCAGCCTAACCTACCTCACAGGGTTGCTGTGAAGACAAAATAGAAAATGATGTAGGCTTCCCTGAGCTGCTTGGAATGATAAAATTGAAGTGATAAAAAAATGTCATTTAGGAAAGCTGTTGTATGAGCTCGTCCCTATTATGAAATATTAAATGGCTTGGACTTTAAATGTCACCAGGCATTTAAGAAGGAGGTGATAGGCTCTTTCACTGTGTTGCAGACCACATGCCATTATTCTTCAGAAGTCCCTGTAACAGATGGCTCGTTGAGCACTCTTTCACAGTAATATCCACTTGAGCATTTCTATTCCCCTTACTTGGGAGCTGATCCAAATTCCCCTCCTTGTCTTCTTGAAGGTTCTTGAGCAAGGTTTCCAGAATGAATGTGGGGGCTGATCTTTAGAAGCTCTTTCAGTGTGAAGATCAGTAATTGCAGGCAACGTTTGTGACAATCTGATGGAACCTCTGTGCTCAGACACTGAATACCAGTTGCTGTGGAGAAACAATAGGGATCAACTTTGACCTTTGTGCCTTTGCTTGTGAGGCTTTTGAGGCACCTGGTTGGCCACTGCAGGAAGAAGGAGGCTGGACTTGATGGGCCATTTGTCTGATCTAGCAGGGCTTATTACAGGATGGGCTGCACTGTTTAGTGAGAACATCTGCTTCGCATGTAGAAGGTCCCAAGTTCAATCCAGTTAAAAGGCGCCAGTAGTCAGTGGTGTGAAAGACTTGAGAAGCTGGAACGGCAATGTTGGTCACAGAAGACAATACTGATAGGCCATTTTAGTATAAGACATAGGGATGCAAACCTCTAGGTGGGACCTGGAGTTTTTCCAGAATTGCAACTGATCTCCAGACTACAAAGAGGAGTTCTCCTAAAGGAAGTGACAGGCGTGGAGGGTGAATCCTATGGCAACACATCCTTGCTGAGCTCCCTTCTCAAACTGCCGTCTCTCAGCTCTATCTCCAAATCTCCGGGAATTTCTCAACCTACAGTTGACAACCTTAATAAGACCACTTAATGTATTCATGTGTTATTTATGTTCAGCTTTCAGGGGTGGGGGAGCTTGCCCACCATTCTTGAATTTCCCTTGACACATGTAGCAGGGTGGGATCAATGGGGGGGCAGGGGGTAGTCTGCCCCTGGCGCCGCCAAAGAGGGGGCGCCAGGCGCAGCTTCCAGCCCTGGGACTGCGTGGGCAGCAGGACAGGGGGCGTGCTTGCCACGTGCCCCCTGTCCTGCGGGAAAGGCAAAAGGCAGCGCAGGTGGCTGGGAGGCCGCCTGCACCATTTGCCTGCCCCGCAGGAGAGGGGGTGCATGGAAAGCCGGCCACCCCCTGTCCTGCAGGGCAGGCGAGTGGCGCGGGCGGCCTCCCAGCCACTTGCACTGCTGCTGCCAGCTCTGCAGCATGCTGGGACAGCTGGCTTACTGTGGGGCGGCATGTGTCACCCTGCATGATGACGTCACGGAAGTGATGTCATCACGCAGCGCCGGGAGCATGTGCACACTGTGCATGCACTCGAGTGTCCAGTCTTCGGTTGCCCAGGGCGCCGGCAACCGTAGATCCGGTCCTGACATGTAGCTGCTGAAATGTGATTAGTTAGTGCATGGTCTCCTTGAGTCTTAGCCAGCCTGGCCTGCATCCTGTGTGTTTATCCCAGAAAATTCCCAGGAATCCTTGCAAAAAGGTTCCATGGCAGCATTTTGTAGGCAAGAAAATCAATGTCAAAACTACTCTTTGAAGACAGGAAGTAGGAAAGCCACAGTAATTGCATGTTATCCTGGTTTTAATAAGAGGAAGTGGTTTCATAACCTGCAAGGATCCATGAACCTATGAAACTGCCTTACACTGGCAAGCTACCTTGAACTAGCCGCTCTCAGCTATTACTTGAGATCCTTAACTGGACACATAGAGATGGGTAGGATTATGCACAATCTGTTTTTTGGGAACTTGAATATGGTAGTCCCTTTATTCAAATATGATAAAATATGGAAACCTGTTTTAGATGTTTTAAATGCCAAAGAAGTAGTCCCCCCAATGCAACAAAGTTTAAATGTTTGTTTATTATAATTCTTGGGTTTTTAACAATTTGCCAAGAGTTGTTTTGATCATTTCTTTTATGGTTTAATTTTAATCCCTTTCTTCTTTGTATTTTATGGTTTTATCATTTCTTATATTACATCTTTTTCTTCTTTATTAAAAAAAACGATTCAGGTTACAGCATAGATCCAGAGGAGTTAGCTGTGTTAGTCTGTAGTAGCAAAATAGAATAGAGTCCAGTAGCACCTTTAAGACTAACCAACTTTACTGTACTATAAACTTTCGAGAATCATAGTTCTCTTTGTCAGATGCAACATGACGAAGAGAACTGTGATTCTCGAAAGCTTATGCTACAGTAAAGTTGGTTAGTCTTAAAGGTGCTACTGGACTCTTTTCTATTTAGGTTACAGCATGGGTCCTTTATTTGTGGTCTAGTGGAATGGGATGAAACAAGCTTGTTGAATTTCATCCTATGCTTATAATTTGATACATGTATGACCAGGGAATACTCCCGTTATAAAACCATTGGGTTGAGAATCTAAAATACGTAACTACACCACCGAAGTCAGGACTACCACTGGGGACAAGACTACAACATTGGCAAAGGAACCAATACCCCAACACTAGTACCATTTTCAGTGTACAAAGAGAACCAAGGGATGTCACAGGCGGTGTGTGAGAATTCTCAGTTTACATACCTGGCAGTTAGCCTGGCCCATATCTAGGTGGGTTTAGCGACCTGAAGACCTCCTTGTTCTTTTTTTAAGAAGCTTTGAGGGAGGACTTTTCTCCTTTGTTTCTGGGTTTTGTCCAAGAGGGGAGTGAGTTGTGTGTTTTCTTGCTGCAGAGACAGAATAAGCATTTCTTCCCTCTGAAGAAAATACCTATGATCATGAGTCATTTAATCTTCCTCCCTAATTTCTTCTGGAGAGCTTCCGAAGCCAACCTTAGTTTTAGCCAGAATCTTGACAGTGTTTTGGGGATGGCTTCACTCTAGATTGTTGTAGGTGACTAAGCTAAATTAAGGGGGCTCCAAGCATCCAGGAGCATGATAGGATAATCACCTAATTGCTTATCTTTAACACTTAGTGGGAGACTTGTAAAATTTTAATGATCATAGGAACACTAATTTGATCCACAACCCCCTCCCTTCTCTAAATTTGACTGCTCTATATAGGAACACTCTTATGAAAGGATCAAATGTGTGGTTGTTGTGGGTTTTCCGGGCTGTATTGCCGTGGTCTTGGCATTGTAGTTCCTGACGTTTCACCAGCAGCTGTGGCTGGCATCTTCAGAGGTGTAGCACCAAAAGACAGAGATCTCTCAGTGTCACAGTGTGTCCCTATTAGATCAAATGTGTCCCTATTAGTGATGGGCATGAACTGGGAAAATGGTGGTTTGTTGAGGTTCATGGTTCGTAGTGTTTTATAAACTACGAACCATGAACGAGCATGAAATTACCCGGTTCATTTCGTTCATTAATATGTCACTTCCATGACAGCAGAAGGTCTTCAGAAAGCTCCCCCCCATTGCCTAGGAAACTGATTTATCAGTGCCAGGCTGTTTGCAGTAACAAACCAAAAAATGAACCAAATGAACTATCCTAAAATTGTTGCAGTTTGTCACGGTTTGTCAGAAATGCCCTCCGATGAACCACTGGCTCGTGACCCCCCCCCCCCCATAAAAACAGCCTGGTTCATGACAAACTTTGGTTTGTATTTCGGTTCGTGCCCACCTCTAGTACCTATTTCGAAGTTACCAGTGAGTACTGCAAGAGACAAAAATGTTATTCTCTACCCAAGCGTGCACCACTTCCGTCAAATCCCTGACAAAATCTTGGCATATAGAGGGCAGCTCCCAATATTCTGCCCAGATCTCCTGACATTCTGTCAACTGTAGAACGACCAAAAAACAGACCTCCTTAAAAGAGCATGCAGATATGGGCTGATTTGATTCTTAATAGCATCCATTTATGTTCTGTGGCACAAAATCAATAAGATTCAGTCGGGGACACATTGGAATAGGGGTTTCATCCACGTCCCAGGGGCATCTCCAATTACACCCCTTTATTTTATCTCATACAGCTGAATGGAAATAATTCCTACATGGAATGATCAAGCAGTGTGCCGAAGGACTATTGTTGCGAGTGCAAAACTGGTCCTCTGTGCCATACACCACGTGGCACAGCTACTACCAAGAGGAAGTTCACAAGGTGCAGAGTAGACAGGGACATGCTGCACTCCAGCTTCAAAAGTAGAGCATCTACTTGGCATGCAGAAGGTCCCAGGTTCAATCCCTGGCATCTCCAGCTAAAAAGGTCAGGTGGTAGGTGATGTGAAAGACCTCTACTGGAGCCCCTGGGGAGCCCCTGCCCGTCTGAGTAGACAGGACTGACTTTGATGGACCGATGGTCTGATTTGGCATGAGGCAGCTTCATGTGTGTTCAATGGGGACAGAAAGATCTTCTGTTAAATTTCATTGCACCACAGTCCGTGAAAAGGAAAAGTAGCATGTTTAAAACGAACACGAGAGGACATTTTTTCAAAGCACAGAACTGGTGCGTGGAGATCACTAGAGGATACCGCTGAGCTTTTGTTGTGATAGACTTCTGAAACAAACTCCAGCTAAAAAATCAGCCAGGAATATGAGTCGTCACGCTTTCCTTTTTAAGGCAATAGGAGCCATGACACACAAAGACATTTCCCTTACGGACCTGCACATTTCGTTTTTCACTGCAGGTTTTCTGAAACCCTCTGTTCACTGACAGGAACAATGGCCCATTGGTTAGCTGTTCTGATATGATCCCAGCATTTTGCAGGATTTGAAAAGGTAGTATAGAATATGGTGATCCTTTGTGAAGTCCAGAGAAGATATATTCAAACGGTAGATGGCAGAGACTGAAATCTTGTCATATGCTGCTCCCCAGGAAATGCTGTAAGCTACATCTAAACAATATGGGGTTATCTTGTTTCTGGTTGTGAGGTGATGTCTGGTGTGAGTGCTGATCACACATGTTGATTGTTCCCGACATTAATCTGCACTTGTGTAAAAATATCCCCCTGCCCTCTCCCAGAGCTCTGGAGGCTTCTTATCCCATAAGTCATTCCTAGATTTTTAGAGGAAGGCCATATTTTAGGAGAGCCTTATACACAGGTGACTAATCTCCATTCTCTCATGCAATTTGAAATTAGAATTCAATGGTCAAAGATACCAAAAGCCTTATTCCCCATCAGCATAATCTAAACATTCAGAACTCCATGGGATAAAAATATCACATAAAATCAGCATGGAATTCTTGAGATGGGTTCCTGAAGTAGCAAACTACCCACTTAACATGCCACATTTATTTATTTACTTTATTTGTACCTCACTTTTCTCCCCAGCAGGGACCCAAGGTGACTTACTTCATTCTCTCCTCCATTGTATCCCCACAAAAAACCTGTGAGGTAGGTTAGGCTGAGTGTGTGTGACTGACCCAAGGTCACCCAGCAAGCTTCCATGACAAAGTGGGGATTCAAACCTGGGTCTCCAAGATCCTAGTCTGACACTGTAATCATTACAAACCACAGACTCTCAAATGCATCCAGCATGTGGCGACTCTGGAGAGCTGTTACCCGTCAAAGCCAGTTTGGTTTAGTGGTTAAGAGCGGTGGGACTCTAATCTGAAGAGCCGGTTTTGATTCCCCACTCCTCTGCTTGAAGCCAGCTGGGTGACCTTGGGCTAGTCACAGCTCTCTCAGAGCTCTCTCAGCCCCCCCACCTCACAGGGTGATCATTGTTGCGGGGATAATAATAACATACTTTGTAAACCGCTCTGAGTGGGTGTTAAATTGTCCTGAAGGGTGGTATATATATCAAATGTTATTACTATCATTATAGTAGACAGTACTGAGCTAGGTGGACCAACGTTCTGACTCAGTGTAAGATGCTTTTATATTTCCAGGGGCTTATTTGAGGAAGAAACATCATATGAACCCACCCTTCATACGATCATGCAGGGAATGTTGAGCGCACACAAGATTTTATCTGCCGTTTCAGAGATGAATGCTGCTCGTGCATCGTAAAGATTGAGCCCTGGCTCCTGTGACTGTGAGCGGAACTACAAGTGACAAAAGGCACAGGTCGGACACTTGTCAGCTTCCCTCAAGTTTTGATGGGAAATGTAGGCATCCTGGTCTTGCAGCTTGGCTCTCCGACTGCTGTCCAACGGACTTTTCAACTGTCACTTGTCCAACATTCCGCCAAGCTGCCTACATTTCCCGCCAAAACTTGAGGGAAGCTGACAAGTGTCCAACCTGTGCCTTTTGTCACTTGTAGTTCCGCTCTGTAATAAGCCAGCACCTACGCTGAGATTCAGAATAAATCTTACCAGCTCCGGGCTTTTTATTTTAGAGAAAGCATGGCCCATTGCCTGAGTCTTGAAAGTAACCTTCTCTGCCAGTTGAATATTGTGCTGCTCTCACTTTAATTAGGAAAGAAAAGTTGCTTCGGAATAATGTTATGTAAACTTGGAGGAACTTGAGCGACCATCTGTCTTCTTGTTTTCCTCTCAGGTAATTCAGGTTCAGCAGCTTTTCCTTTCTCTCTGTCCCGAGGTCCCATCTGGAAGGGAACTGACAGAGAGCCCAGCCGAAGCACCTGAGTGGAATTTCTTACCTTCGGTTTTTCCTCGGTTCAGCATTCAAGACAATCTTGATCCGTTTGTCCCCATCTCTTTTGTCAATGGTTTTCTTTCCTGCCTGCTGAATTATTGGGTTGCTCCGTGTGAGCATTTTAAATGTTATGCGCCACCCCTGGAAGCAACAATGCAAAATTAAAGAGGACTGGAAGGGTTCCCTGAATAAGAAAAATGAGAGTGAAGAAGACGAGAGGTAGATACGACTTCCTTTCAGCATCGAGATACTAGGGTTTGCCCCAGGTATTGACTAGACTCTGTTTGAGAAACTCCATGGCCTGTCATAATGATGCTTAAACTGTGATCCCTGAAACCACAACAGTGTGGTTCTTCTCCAGAACAAACCATGATTAATGGCAAGTGGAGACCGAAGGCTTTCTGTATTCTAATGCAACTGTAGGGGAAAGGGGGGCATTGCTAAATATGACAAGGTTTGCACTGCTGAGCCATGGGTCCTTTTCACATAGCTAGTCTCAGTCTCTCTCTGCATGAGACATTTGACACATGAAGAACACGTGTCGGGAGATGCAATGTTAGCTAGGAAGAGTAGTTTAAAGACAGAGCCAGCAGGACAGCAAGGGCTTTGCTATACACTGGAGCCATGTGAAGGGGCTGTGAAATGTCAGAAGGGAAACTTCAGCCCATTAGAACCTCTCCAGGTCCAAGCCCGGCTCTGGAAGGCAGCTCCAGCCCATTTCCATTCCTCACTGCTCTCTGGTTGTGATCCCACTCAGTTTTAGACTGGAGAGGTGAAATTTACCGAGCCTTCCGGGGAGGTGAAGATGAAATTAATAAACTCTCTGAGGACCGATCTCCGCTAGCTCTGTCTTTTAAAACTATGCTTCCCGGCTAACAGTGCATTTCCCTACACTTGATGAACACGCACTGAGGCGTCTCATGTAGACAGACTCTCAGTTGTTGTATAGGTAGGAGGGCATGACCACTGTGTTCCATCACCAGTCTATTTGAGTTCAGTAGAGTGTCTAAATTGACCTTATGCATATACAAGTTGTATACTGACAGGGTTTGTTCTGTGACTAGGAACCCACCTTTTAGTATAGAGTCACACTTTTACAGTTTGTATACATATAAGGTGTGCTTACATAGGGTTGGATCGAGCGTAACAAATCCATCTGTGCTAGAACTCTTGTACAAGCTGAAAAGCAACAAAAAGACCACAATAGACACTTATTGCATCTCCACTTACATTTCTGCTTCCACAAGATCTTGTGCAACCGATTTCGGGGCACTATAATATACAGGGAGGAAAACACTAGGTCTTGTGCAAGATTTTGCACAAGCGGAACTGGGCTAAGTTCATTTATGCTTCTGCTTGAGTACCACTGGATTCCAGCCACTGTGTATAAGTCACAATTCGGGCTTGATTTGTTCTGTAAACAGAACTCTGGGGCTCAGCTCTCATGTCTGGCGTTTGCATGATGTCACACGTGAAGAGAGGCAGGGTTAGAACTTTTCGTTCTTGCACTTCCGTATATGAGAGGCACAAGATAGTAAAACAGAGGCTCAGTCCAGGTAAGAAATACTGCAACAACTTCCTGGGCATCTTCTTCAGGGGAGAGGAAGGCAGAACTAGCTCGGTGATGAACTGAGGCAGTGTTATTAAGTGATCTCTTGGGGGGGACTGCCTTCACCATCACCCTGCCTTTCCTCCTCCCTCCAATGGCTAAAGCAGTTAATGCTCCTTCTTTCCTCCTCTCCCCGTGTGTAAAGTGTTGTCAGGTTGCAGCCGACTTATGGTGACCCCATAGGGTTTTCAAGGCAAGGGATGAACAGGTGGTTTGCCATTGCCTGGCACTGAGTGACTAACGACCCTGGACTTCCTTGGTGGTCTCCCATCCAAGTATTACTCAGGGCTGAGGGCTGATGAGATCTGGTTATCTTGGACCCTCCTCCCCACCCCAGGTACAATTAAACAGACCATGGCAAGCTGTGCATGCCCAGTAGGGCTTCCAAACTCTTGCAAGAGTCTTGCGAATGTTCAAGAAACCATATTGGATATGCATGGCTTGCTGAGCTGTGTTTAAAGATGCCCAGGGAAGCAGGAAAGGAGGGGGAACTGTAAGGGGCTGCCAGTGGAGGGAGGTGAGCCCTAATCCCCCCCAACCAGTCATTATTAAAGTTCTTTGGGGACAAATTGTATCTTCACACATGCTGCCATCAGCCAGTCACAGAGTCCGCAAATGACATCTGGAATTTGGCTTTATTTGAACCCTGTAGCTGATTCATTATTTCTGTATTGTTTAAGAATTTTGAGCTTCCACTCTGAAAAGGACTTTTGGCTTGGATTCAAACGATTCCACCCGCAATCACAATTTCCACTCTGTGTGGGTGCTTGCCCGTTGTTGATTTCTTCCTTCCAAGACAGCCTCCACTGCATCACATGGGGAGGGGGGGAACCTAACTTAAACTTGTCCATCAGGATGTACTGTGACTTAACGATATACCATGCACTTTATCTGCAGAAAGTCCTGCGTTTAAGCCCAGGCCCTTCCAGTTAAAGGAACTCACCTGGCAGGTGTTGAGAAGCTCTTTTTTTGCCAGGGACCCTGGGCAGCTGTTACCAATCAAAGAAGACATTACTGAGCTTTATAGACCAATGGTCTAGCTTAATATAGGGCTGTTTCATATATACTTTGGGAGCAGGAAAGGTGGGCCAGAAAGCCTGGCTACATTTGCCTGTGTTATCTTCTGGAAGTCTCTCTCTATGCTTTGGATATCACAGCTTAACTCTTCAAGCTGTGCTTTCTAAAGACCGCTTAGCCAATCCTCTTCTAGCCCAATTGCCATCCTTTCTACCCACTGCCATTATCTGATTCCAATATCCTTCAGCTTCCATGGAGCAGCGGCCACACAGCTTTTGACACAGCCTCCCATGTGGTATCTGAAATGCAAGTGCTGGCTGTGATAAACGTCACTGGGAAAGTAAACACAGCTTGCGTTTTAGTCCTGCCCGTTGTGCCTTCTTTGTTGGGGGGGGGGGATACCATGGAGGGTTTCTGAAGGAAAGAAAATACAGAGCCGGACAGCGACTCCTGGAAATGTCAAGAAGCTTGGCACAGGTTCTCCCATCTTGCAGCAAACTCATCTCAAGGGACTTTGAATCAGCCCATCACTTTTTGAATGGCAGCTTCCTAGAAAGAATGTCCTGGATTCTTCCAGGAGGGAGGGAGAGAATTGATTCGGATCACAGATGTGAAACTTTTCATTTGGGGAGTTTATTTGGAGACAGAGTCTATCCGTGCAGATGGTCGGGGCAAGGGCCAAGAAAAGCATTCACGGTCTCCAAGTAAGCAATGGCAGGGTTAGGGAATGTTTACAGTTTCTGAGCAGAAGAAGCTGACTCATTTTCCAGAGCTTGACCTACTGTAATAAATTGTGGATGTGCACATAATTATTATTAATCAGCGCATGGTGCTGAAATATCTGAAGCGCATTGCAACTTTTGGCTCTTTCGTCTTTTCAGGCAACGCAAGAGCTATGCCACCCCTCTGCTCGTATTACAAACGGGAAGCTGAGGCAAGAAGAACAGTGGCTTTTCCAAGGCCACCTGGTTCATCCGTAACTGTGTAGGAATTCCAGCCTGCTTCCCAATCCGCCACTCACTCTGTGGACTCAGTTGTTAATGGAGTCCTAAGCTGAGTTACACCCTGGAAGTCAGTGGGCTCAGAAGGCTGTAATTCTGCATAGAATTGCTTTGTGAGTTTCTTTCTATAAATGGTAATAGTCAGGGCTGGATCTTGGGTTCCCGGTGCCTGGGACAACCCAATTCTGGCTGCCCTTGTGCGCGCGTGTGCATGCGTGTGCAGCATGCTGCATGATGACATCACTCCCAGCACTGTGTGATGACATCACTTCGTGACATCAAGCTCAGCAAGCCGGCCGCCCCTTCAGCCAGGCAGGTGAATGGCACAGAGAGCTGGGAGGCTGCCCGCACCATTTGCTTGCCCAGGAGGACAGGGAGCACACGGCAATCTGGCCACCCCCTCAGCAGGACAGCTGAGTGGTGCGGGCAGCCTCCTAGCTCTCCGTGCCATTCACCTGCCTGGCTGAAGGGGCAGCCAGCTTGCCGAGCACTCCCTGTCCTCCTGGGCAGACGAATGGCATGGGTGGCCACTCAGCCGCTTACATTGCCACCGGCGCGCTCCCGGCGGCTGGCAGCTGCACCCAGCACCCCCTCTTTGGCGGTGCTGGGGGCAGACTACCCCCCTGCCCTGCCTCAATCTGGCCCTGGTAATAGCTTTATGGTTCACAGTAATGCAGTTAAGACGAATTCTCTTAATTTTCCCAGTTTTTCCCTGAAATGCAGCAATCCATCCCCCCCCCCCTTTTGGAAATTTGGAATCTGTTTTGAATCAATTCTGTTTGGATTTAGAGAGATTTGAAGAAGGGAGGGGCAGAAAGGGAGAGTCTACAAAATTTAAGAATTTCATTCTGCAGATGCTCAGAGCCAGGCGATGTCTTTCCAAATCTTCCTGCCCTCCTGCTAGGGCACCCTGTATTGTGTTACATTAAAAAAAAATCCTTCGATGTCTGAAGTTACAAAAGGGTGCATAGAGGAGCAACAGAAAACTACAAAGATAAATAAAAAAGATGTAGTTCTTTTGAAAGAGAATAAAAGGAATCGATGGCTGTAGTAAGTTTTTGGGGAAAGTTTTGGGAAATTCCACTCCTGATTAACAGCGCTATAGTGCTATGACCCTTGCAAATACCATGGTTAAAATCTGAACATATCCTGTCCTCAGTGCTCGTTTGCTCTCAAGTTGAGCATTCCATACTCTTGAACGGCTGGTCTGCTCACCATTTAAAACAAGCATTGGCTTGAGTGTCCTTGCGTCTGCATCACTGGCCGCATTCATCAACATCTAGGCAGCTGGCCAACAGCTCTATTAGGGTATGAGAAGATTGCTGGTGTTGCACACTGTTGTTTTTCTCAGCTTTTCAGTTTCGTTTGGGAGACCGCAAGAACTAGATTTTCCATCAACCCTGGTAGTAGGACATGGAGAGTCTGCCCGTTTAAAGAACTATCCCCCCGGTAGATTACTTCCATTTATTGAAAAGATAAAAATTGTGTCTTGGGGTTGGGGGGGACTGGAAATACACAGGGAAGAGACAAGAGGGAGTAGGAACCACTTGTGTTCATAGGTGTATTTTGTGAGTATCATGTTAAACACTTGCAAATACTAATAAAGTGTTTTTAAATGTTTGACAGAAACGCTTACGAAAAATTCACCTGGTTTCACGTCAAGCACGAGTGTGTTTCCTTCCTTCACTAAATATATAATCCCAGCATCAACCTGTTGCCAATTAATTTCATTAGCAGGGCAATCCTAAGCATAGTTTACCCCCTTCAACGCTCATTGGCTTCAATGTTTTGAGAAAGGTGTAATTCTGCTTAAGATTGCCCCTTAGGTGAGCCAGACCTCTGGTATCGGGGAATAACTTCCTTCTCTACCCTTGGTCGATAATTCTAAAACCTGAGTTTTACTACCCCCACTATAGGTGTCTGTCTCCCACCGATATATTTAATGAACTGATAAAAATAATAAGCCGCTTCACTCTTCTATAACTGATCTCTCTTCTCTGACTTTTCCCACCATTCCTTTTCCTTTGTGTGCCTTGTCTTATTAAGCCTGAAAGCCCAAAGGCAGGGCTGGTGTGTTTTACCTTCTGTTTTTGTACAGTGCCTAGTTTATATAGTCGTTCTAGGAATAATAATTATAATAAATATCCTATCCCTTGTTCCTTAAATGGGTTTAATGTGTAAGGCGGGAGTAAGTTGGGAGATATAAAAACATGTTTCCAATGTGAGCTTTGGTTATCGCTGTTCTGTGTAATATAAAAGAGGAATCTAGATGGCTGTCCATTTTGCTTGCTTTGGTTTGCTGTCCAACTGAGATTTATGTGGAATTTGGGGTCCGTGCACAGATTTATGTTGATTATGTAAAGGTCAATTGAAATAACTTTGGTTTGGGAGCTTCTCCAAGTTGCATCTGTAATGTGAGCCAGTGCTTAGAAATGCTTGGATAGGTTCAGGGAGACCTGGGTTGAAATCTCTGCTTGCCTCAGTCTCTCAGCCTCATAGTACGGTCACCAATCCCAGTTTGGGCAATTCCTGGAGATCTGGAGGGGTCAGAGCCTGGGAAGGGCAGCGACCTCAGCAGGGTATAATGCCAGCGTCTACTCTCCAAAGCAGCCATTTTCTCCAGTGAACTGATCTCTCTCTGTAGTCTGGAGATCAGTCATAATTCTGGGAAATCTCCAGGCCTCAGCTGGAGGCTGTCAACCCTAGCTCACAGGGTTTTTATTATGAGAATAAAACAGAGGAAGGGAGCTGCATATGCCACTCTGACTCCTTGGAGGAATAGTAAGCTAAAACACAGAAGGCGAATTACACGAGGATGTTCAAGTGAAGGGAGATGCAATGTTAGCTGTGAAACACTTCAACATGAGTCCTGAGAGCTGCTGCTAGCCCGAGTAGACACTGCTGACTTTGATGGACCAAGGTTCTGTCTCAGAATAAGAAGGTTTCAGGCGTTCAAGGGAGACATTCCTCCAGCTCCTGACCTTCTTGGAAATCTCATCAGACAGGGAAAGATTCCACCTATTATCCTACCTCCTCAAGACATTTTAAAATACCGAGGAGATCCCAAATTCCTAGCTATAACTCTGTTTGCTGGCATCAAGAAACTCGATGTCATAGATGCAAAGCAAGATGTACTGCATGTTTATTTTTCACACTGATCTAAACCACATGAGACGAATTACATGAGGATGCTCAAGTGAAGGGAGAGGCAATGTTTGCCGGGAACCTGAGTTCTAAAAGATAGATTGGAAGCCTTTGTCAATTTCACCTCTCTACAGACCTGGCAAACCCTCAGAGGGTTTGTTTATTTCATCTTTGCCTCCCAAAGGCTCTGTCAGTTTCACCTCCCTTCTGGGAGGCAAAGATGAAATAAATCCTCTGAGGAGATCTCAGTGGATCTGTAGAAAGGGGAAATTGACAAAGCCTTCCGAACCTGGGACCTTCCACTTACAAAGCAAGTGCTTTAGCCCTGAGCCATGTCCCTTCCCCGAAGACCAAAGAAGTACAACTGGACTGCCTCATGCTTTGGCCCAGGTGGTAATCAAACGGGCTACCTTGGCCATACAATGCCATTGCACCGTGCCTGTCTTTCTCACCGAGTATGTGGTGGAAAGGTCTGTAAGTCATAGCTGGCCTATGGCAACCCCTGCTGGGGTTTGTAAGACAAGAGACTAACAGAGGTGGTTGCTGTTGCCTGCCTCTGGAACCCTGGCCTTTATTGGAGATCCCCCACACAATTACAAACCGAGGTGGACCTGCTTAGCTTTCGAGATCTGACAAGATTGGGCTTGCCGGGGCTATCCAGGTCAGGGCCATGAGGTACTAGTCTTCTCAAAAGTCCAGCACAAAGCAAGACCCCTAATTTCTTCCTCTAGGTTCATAATGGGTTGCCCAGCATACAATCAAAGATTGTCCTGATCGCTTGAAAGCCTAAATAAAAACGGTGGGCTGTTCACAGACCTTTGGACTCTAGCCATTCCAGCCATGCTTGGGGCAGCCATTGAGTGACATGGAGGTCAGGCAGGTCATACAACTACCCACTATACTCATCTCATGAGAGTTCGGGAAGCCCTCTGAGGTTTGTGCAGCAAGCTACACCAGGTTTCAAGATGGATTCGATGGGTAGCCACGTTGGTCTGCAGTAGAACAGCAAGATTTGAGTCCACCTTAGAGACCAACAGGATTTTCAAAGTATGAGCTTTCGAGAGTCACAGCTCCCTTCTTCAGACACCCTTCAGGTTTCAAGATGTGTGGGGAACAAGAAGGGAAGGGAAGTTGCTTACTCCAGTTCCTGAGTGAGGGGTTCTGAGGGGCACATGAAGGTTGGGGTGAGAAGTCTATTTGTCTACTTGGTGAGAAGTTGGGGGCCACAAAACCTGCTTCCCCTCTCAGATCCACCACCTTATTACCGAACAAGTTCTGCCAGCTTTTAACATTACTGTCAGAGACCCTGGGCTGCAAAGGAACCTTGATCTCTGTTGCCAAAGATGCCTCTCCTGATACAAGGTCCTTGTTCATCATGGACCCAACCTTAGTGATATCTGTATCTTCGGCACCTTTGTGCTATCTTTCAGCCACTGCTAGCACAAATCAAAAGAGAAATCTGTTCCGCTTAGTGCCCGAATGACATTGATTGCTGAGGTCCACACCATTGATGACAATGGAGCTTTCTACAACTTCTACTGAAAGCATTGTTTGAAGACAGCAATTTGAGCTAGTGTAGATGAAGACCTATAGCAGGCTCACTATTGTGAGATGTTGCCTACAGCAGGCTCATTACTGTGAGATGAAAAGATGGCTCTTTGGCATGGGACCACGATTTTCACTGAATAAACTGCAGCATCTCGTTCTAGTGCAGGTCTTTCCATTGAATTTTGTTTTCATTCATCATTCTTTGTCCCTTGAGGATCTCGACGGCTCTTTGTGCCTTGGGGCTGTTTGTAGCATCAGCTTATTTATACCTTTTAATAAGGCCACCTATGTACAGAGAGAAACTCTGGGTCAGTGATGCGTAGGCATGATATCGGATTTCTCATCCCTGCTGCTTCCAGTGGAAAATCCCCTTGTGAACTGAACCGGTGATTCTTTATTTTCATAGCACTTCCTGTTTTCTTGCAGTGGATTCCCCCCTGAAAATATATGCATTTCCCAACCTCATTTGTATATCAATACATCAATAATAAACGTATATTATACGTGCAAATACTATACCACTAAAAAGAGCCCCGTGGCGCAGAGTGGTAAGCTGCAGTACTGCAGTCCAAGCTCTGCTCATGACCTGAGTTTGTTCCCAGCAGAAGCCACGTTCAGGTAGTTGGCTCAAGGTTGACTCAGCCTTCCATCCTTCCAACGTCGGTAAAATGAGTACCCAGTTTCCTGGGGGTAAAGTGTAGACGACTAGGGAAGGCAATGGCAAACCACCCCATAAAAAGTCTTCCAAGAAAACGTCGTGATGCGACGTCCGCCCATGGGTCAGTAATGACTCGGTGCTTGCACCTTTGACTTTTGTTTTAACCATACAACTATCAATTGAAACCATAAAACATATGTAAACCATAGAAATGAATCTGCAAAACAAAAAGTAGAGGACTAAAACAGTTGTAACTAAATAAGTAACATCTCCATTTGTATTTGCTCTTTATAGCTGATGATTCCTTCCTTCCCCTAAAATATATACATTTTCAACATTATTTATGTACCAGTAAATGTCTCTGTTATTGGGATGATTATTCATTGCAAACGTGACATCTGGAAATATTTTTTTTGTGGGGGGAGCCCAAGGCATTCAGGATGTAATGAATGCTGCCTACATCTGCATATTTATTCAGCAAATAATAAAGGTGTAAGCTATCACATTCAATATTGCTAAAACGTGTTAATCGCTATTATACATAAACCTAGATGAAATTGAAACTGACAAACTAGTCATCTATTGAAGTAAAAATTACAGTTCATTTATAGAATTAGGGAGCTCATTTATGGAACGCTCTTCGTATAATAACGCTAGTGGTTGTAATTTGCATCTAAAGAGGTGAGCGTATAGGGAGAGTAAAACACATTCAGGTAAGGTCTTTGCAGAACCTTTTCATTTTTCAATTGTTAAAAAAAGAAAATGGGATTCATCACATTCTCCTTGCCTTGACTCTCTCCCCAATACTTCAAGAGGCTCTGTTTGCTGTTTGGACTCTTCTTCCTCTCTGATGATGAGAAGGAATTTTGTCATCCTTTCTCATAATATTAGAACTAGGGGGACACCTAGGGCTGACAGTACACTGCTGGGGGCAGAGGATGCCCTGCTCCCAGCCTCTGCACCCCTCACCTGACCTGTGGGGGTGGGGGAAGGTGCTGGGAATGGGCCGGGAAAACAAAATATCTCCCGGGTAAGCCCGCAGCGGCCACACTTCTGGCAGGGTGCAATGACATCACTTCCAGGAGTGATGTCATCGCACTGGCTGCGGGAACAGCACCCAAACCTTTACAAGACAGAGGAGATAGGCTTTCTACTTTTAAACTGTTTTAGACAGGAACAGTACCCAAACCCTACCTAGTGTCATGTCTGCATCTCATCCATGCCATTATTCTAAGCTGAGCTGTTACAATGAGCCATTGCTGTTGCTGAGAACCATTATTGATGCTGTACGGATCAAGGGGGGCAGGGGGGTAGTCTGCCCCAGGTGCCGCCAAAGGGGGGGCACCGGGCACAGCTGCCAGCCTCTGGGAATGCGCCGGCGGCAGCGCAGTTGGCTGAGCAGCTGTCCGCACCATTCGCCTGCCCAGCAGAACAGGGAGTGCGCAGCAAGCTGGCCGCCCCCTCAGCTGGGCAGGTGAGTGGCACGGAGAGCTGGGAGGCCTCCTGCACCATTCGCCTGCCCTGCAGGACAGGGAGCGCGTGGCAAGCTGGCTGCCCGCTCAGTGGGGCAGGCGAGTAGTGCAGGCGGCCTCCCAGCCACTGGTGCTGCTGCCGCTCTGCTGGTGGCACGCCCGCCCTGTATGATGACATCACGAAGTGATGTCATCACGCAGCACCAGGAGTGCGCGTGCACACAGAACATGCATGCAAGGGTGGCCGGACTTGGGTTGTCCTGGGCGCCGGGAACCCTAGATCCAGCCCTGGCTGTACCTTGATGTCATATTGCCAATGACACGAATTGCTTTGCTTTCACAGGCCGACTGAAGCCCCAGGTGCCTTACCTAACTGCTTTGAAGTTCCCAGGGCTTCTGACCTTGTAAACTGTTCGTTCTCATGAATCACTGTGTTTCAGCTTTAATCTTGTGCCTTTCTAGTGTGTAGACTTGATATGTAAACTATGCGAGGAGTCCTCAAGACTGCTTCGCGCCAAAAGTTATGTTTTACTGTTGGGAGGGGGGATGAGTAATTGTACTCTATAAGAAGAATGATTTTCACACATTCAGGTATTCCTGTCAACTTGCTTGTTTGCTTCTGAGTAATCCTATGGACATATCTATGGATCTGATGTGATCCCTGAATAAAGCCTTTCAACCAAGACAGTGAATTTCTTGCAGTGAGGGTACAGGGGTCTATCTGCCATAGTGTGTCATCCATAGACTGACACCTAGCTTCAAAATACCTAAAATCACTCATGGACTCCCTGACTCACCCTCCCAGCCCTTTCCCTACCAAAACCCAACAGCTCTCAATTCTGTCATTTAGCCAGCAGTTAAACTGTCCTCCTTTTGGATTGGCTCCTGGTGGGTGGAGCTCAGAACTGTCAATCCCAACTGCCAGTGGGTGTCGTGACGGGATTACATAGATTACAGGAAAGTGCCCATTAATGATGAGAGATTCCGCACACATTGGATAATGCACTTCCAATCCTCTTTAGAGAACATTTGGAACTGAATTTTTTGGGTGTGAAACAAAAAATCCACTTCCAAATGATAGCTAAAGTGCATTGAAAGTGCATTATCCAACGTGTGCAGAATCAGCCGATTTTCACCCATGATGATTAAAGGGAACCTTCAGGTCCACAAGTTGTAAATCTCTGAATGTTAGGTGGCAGCAGCAGGGGAAGGGCCATCCGGGAAAGTTTTCTGTGCCTTGTTTGTTGGCTGGTACTTAGTACTGATGACTGGTGGCGGTGGTGACTGCCGTCAAGTCATAGCTGACTTATGGTGGGGTGTTCAAGGCAAGAGACTAACAGCAGTGGTTTACCATTGCCTGCCTCTCCAACCCTGGCCTTTGTTGGAAGTCTCCCATTCAATTACTAACTACGGCTGACCTTGCTTAGCTTCTGAGATCTGGGATTGGGCTTGCCTGGGCTATTGAGGTCAGGGCTACCATCATCTCTCTCTCTTCTCTCTCTCATACACACACACACAAAGCCCAGTGCATAATGTATGTTTCAATAGTGCTGAAAAGATTTATGGGCAACGTTTGTTGCAAGGAAGCCAAAGATGGCGCAGAAACAATAACATGTATTCACTTTACACAGCGGAGAAACAAAACTGAAATAGGTATTTTCAGACTGAAACAGCAGCGGATAAGACCTTAAAAAAATATCTTTTTAAATCCACAATCGTAGGCACTGACGACAGTCCAGTGTTGACATTGTGTCAAACGCAGCTCTGGGGCTTTTCTACTTTTAAACAGGTTTGTTTTCAAGGCAGGCAGTACTTTAATTTTAATGATGGCATTTAAAATAATTAGTCTGTTGATTGTCTTGTCATCAGTAAGATTTTGGGTTGCTTTATGGAACTGGCTTATGCCTGTTATGTCTAAGAATGCAAATTCTCAACTCCCACACCCCCACGTACGACTTGTGCTTGAGGGAAAAAAAATGATGTTATGAGGGAATTCTTAACACGCAAAATGTGAAGGGAAATGATAAGAGGACATGACGGGTAGTTACATATAACTAGGTTAATGTGGGCATAGCTAAGGAAGGTTACCTTTAATGAAGTTTAACATTTCAGTGGTGCTGGAAGCAGGGAGAGAGACAGTCTGAAAAATGACACATGATTAAATTATTTTTGCTGGGGGCGGGGAGAGAAAAAAAATGCTTTCATGTCATTTCTTGCATACACCTGGCTTAGAAGCCACTGATAGTTGAAGGGCGGTTCTGGAAAGAAATGAAGAGCCAGTGTGGTGTAGTGGTTAAGAGTGGCAGGACTCTAATCTGGAGAACCAGGTTTGATTCCTCCACTTAAAGCCAGCTGGGTGATCTTGGGTCAGTCACAGCTCTCTCAGAGCTCTCTCAGCCCCACCAACCTAACAGGGTGATTGTTATGGGGATAATAATAACACACTTTGTAAACTGCTTTGAGGGGGCATTAAGTTGTCCTGAAGGGTGGTATATAAGTCAAATGTTGTTGTTGTTGTTGTTATCTGGAGTATGTGAAAAGAAAGAAGCATAGAAGGACCATAAAGACTCATGTATGAAGTAGACAGCGGCTTCCTGCTATACAGCCCCACTTCCAAGTTGCTTCTATAACTATAGTGGGTAGAATGCTGGACATAGATAAAGGAGACATTCATGGGTTCAAATCATCGCTGGGTCATGGGTTCAAATCCTCATGGTGTCACAAACAGCTCACTGGATGCTCTTGGGCTGGCCTTTGTCTTTCACCCTGGCTTACCTCAGAAGGTTATTGTGAGGATAAAATGGGGCAGGGAGAGGGAGGAGATCCATCAGATCCTTGGGATAAAAAAAAATGTACTAGATAGATCATTAGATTTCCCGGTTTGTATTTTTATTTATTTACAGGACTTTCAGTCTTCAACAGGGATTCAAGGCAGATTACAATGGCCAGTTAAAACAGCATCCATATAATTGATATAAGATAAATGTCAGTCCCTGGCAGTTGGGTCCCTTCAAGTTCTCCACAGTTAACACACAGGTGTTCCAATTGAAGCAACTTTATTAGAGATCCATACAGTTCAGGGTGTTCACACAAAGGTAGCCATTGGCAGAAGTGACTATTCAAAAATGGACACTACTAATTATAGGGAACCTTCCCGCCCTTTTGGGTCTGTTGACATTCTGGCGCAAAACCCCAAAGAGTAACATGGGAACTGATTAGTTTAGGCTAGACAGAACACAGAATGAAATCATCGCAGTCTCTGAGAAAAGATACATGGCTCGCTGCCCGCAGCTTGCTTCCAAGGACACTCGCTCCAGAAGTGAAAGTAAATACTTTCAATAGATAACAGACAGCCCCACTGGCTCAGTGCATTGTTAGCAGTTCACACACTCTCAGATGATTTATACAGAATAAAACCTTAGCAAACAGTTATGATCGTGCAAAATGTTTAACACAATATTGGCAGGTATGCTGGCATACATGACAATAACAGTCATCCCATTCTTTGATTAAGGAGGGAGCCACAGATGCTCCCTCCCCTCATACTGTGCCTTGTGGTTGTTTAATAGAGGAAACTGAGAGATCAATGTACTGGTCTCTTCCAGAAAAAAAAGCACAACAAACAACCAGCTAGGCACTGCATTGCTGCAAAAGGTAGGGTGGATAGCTAGCTTGAAACATGGAGTACAACTTCTGTTCCATTTTTGATCATAGGTATCTAGATATGGGAGTCTAATAATAAAGTAGAAAAGAACAAGAGTCCAGTAGCACCTATAAGACTAACAAAATTTGTGGTAGGGGGTGAGCTTTCGTGAGTCACAGCTCACTTCTTCAGATATCTGACTCATGAAATCTCATACCCTACCACAAATTTTGTTGGTCTTATAGGTGCTACTGGACTCTTGCTCTTCTACTGCTACAGACAGACTAACACGGATACCCATCTTAATATTAAAGCAGTTTTCGTAGTTCTTATATTATCACAAGGATCCTTATAGGAATCCTATAGTCCAATGTTATTAGCCCTTGCCAAAGGCCATTTAGTGAGCTTATGCCAGAGGTGAAAAGCAAACTCTTGTCTCTTGCCATGAGCCACTATGTTACACCAAGAACATCTCGGCGCCTCCCCAATCCACAAGCCAATTAAGTGACACTACACATCTACTTCATTTCCAAATTGTGTAATAAATTTGGAGTCTTTGTAATCTTTGATAATTTCAAGGTGTGTAGCCATGTTGGTCGGCAGATGAACAAGATTCGAGTCCCATAGCATCTTAAAGGCCACCAAGATTTCTAGGGTATAAGCCTTTGAGAGTCAAAGCTTCGTCAGGTGTCTGATGAAGAGAGCTGATTCTTGCAAGCTTACCCTGGATATCTTGTTGTTGGTCATTAAGGTGTTACTGGACTCAGATCTTGTAATCTTTGAATGCAGATAAATCTTTTATGGGGAAATAATGGACTTTGTAGCAGGGCTGGGAGCAGGGAAGTGTGAGAGCAGTTTAGCATCCACAAAAATTTTTTTGAGGAAGCAAATCAGAGAATCATCAGCTCTATTGGACCGGGGCCATTTTTACATGCTGTAGCCCTCCGAAAAATCATGCAAAACTCATGGCACGATGGCATCTTTATAGCGTGATTTCCCATCATGATCCTCTTTAATGGCATGATGACGTCAGAAATCGTGCCTTTAAATGGGGTCACAATGGGAAATCGCGCTATGAAGATGAAGACTTTTCGCACGATTTTCCGTAAGTTTACAAGTGTGTGAAAATGGCCCAGGTGGAACTTTGTTGGTCCCTGTTGGTGCCTGATCCCTGCTTCCCTGGCCATCTGTAGCAGTGGTGCATCTGCACAGCAGACATCAGGAAAGCAGGTTGCTTCTTTGGAGAGCATCTGTGATGATGCAGAGAACAAGCAGCTTGAATCCCAGCCATGACATCCCTCCATGCCTCACACACACCTTCTCTGAGCATTGTAATCTGGTGGTTGTTGTGGATTTTCCGGGCTGTATAGCTGTGGTCTTGGCATTGTAGTTCCTGACGTTTCGCCAGCAGCTGTGGCTGGCATCTTCAGAGGTGTAGCACCAAAAGACAGAGATCTCTCAGTGTCACAGTGTGGAAAAGATGTTAGCAGGTCATTTATATCTACTCAGGAGGGTTGGGGTTGAGCTGAGTCATCCTGTAAGAGTTTCCCAGGGTGTGGAATGCTAATGGAGGGAGGCTTCACTGTATCCTGAGGAGGTTCTTTTGCATATGGATTGGAGCTTGATATGCTAATCTTCTCTGCAGGGCTATTGTCGGGTATAGAGTGTTTTGTTAGCCTGGTGTTTTTCAGGACCGGAAACCATGCTCTATTCATTCTTAAGGTCTCTTCTTTCCTGTTGAAATTGTGCTTATGAATAGCCACAGCTGCTGGCAAAACATCAGGAACTACAATGCCAAGACCACGGCTATACAGCCCGGAAAATCCACAACAACCATCGTTCTCCGGCCGTGAAAGCCTTTGACAATATATTGTAATCTGGTGTATTGGTTTTTAAAGAAACCCTCTGTTTCTTATATCCTGGCAGTTTAATGGAGCAATTCTGGGTGGGGGGTTCCTTTGCTTCACGGGTGTCTGGGCTCTGCCATGGTGCCTTTGGACAAGCTGCAGATAGAGCCAGGTGACCAACAGCCCAAAAAAGTCAAGCTGGGGTCCCTTTGGAAAAATGCTCCAGCAGTGACTGCCAAGGGTTCTTCCTGCCTTGAATATCTAGTGGGAACGGTGGGACTAAGAGGAGGCAGGACTAAGAGCAGGCAGTGGCTGAGGAAGACTCCATCAGGCACCAGCTGAGAACTCTGAGAGTGGAACTACAAGTGACAAAAGGCACAGGTTGGACACTTGTCAGCTTCCCTCAAGTTTTGATGGGAAATGTAGGCAGCTTGGCAGAATGTGGGACAAGTGACAGTTGAAAAATCCATTGGACAGCAGTCAGACAGACAAGCTGCAAGACTAGGATGCCTACATTTCCCATCAAAACTTGAGGGAAGCTGACAAGTGTCCAACCTGTGCCTTTTGTCACTTGTAGTTCCGCTCTGAGTCCATGAATGAGGGTGAGAAAGAGGAACGCAAGTGCTGATAGACACCTCCCCTTGAAATCTGGAGGGGGGAGCACAACTTCTTGTGGCCGGGAGACCCTATGGGGTACTCCAAGGAGTTTCTGTAGATCCAGACAATCACTTCTCTAGAACAGTGGCACAGAGAGCCTCATAGTGGGGCATGTCTCATGCAGCAAGGTTCAGAGTTCAGCAACATGGAAAATCTTGATAGTACTCTTTGAAGAATCCTCATAGCCCACTGGATAATAGCACTCACATGGTTATATCAAAATAAGCCGCGGGAGACCTTATTCTCACAATGAAATCTCCTGAATGTCTTTCCAGAGCTTGTTTTGTGTACACAAATTTGCATCGTAGATTTTACTCTCTTATTGTCATCCGCATTCTCTTGGGGGGACCTTTAATAACACCAGTGTTTGCTGAATGGCACATGAATAAACAGTGTTTCATATTTTCCTAAACAAAATCCCCAATATCGTTAGCAGGGGCTTGTGGAAACATTGTCGTTTGATGGCAAAGCTGCTTACCTTCTTCAGCGTCTGCACAATACAATCACACCTGCGTTGTAAATATGAATAATTTGCAGGGCAGCAAGAATGCCTCGGCTCCTTTCATTTGGTGTTGGTGAGCATCAAAAAGGAATGTTTTCAACATTCATTGCTAACAAGCTATTGTTGTTTTGATGCCATTCCTCTTATCCCTTATTTTTCCTTAATAAATAATACAGGGGGTGTCTCATTTTACCTCCCCCCACCATGTCCTCTTTCCCTTCTCTGCCCCCCATAGCCTCTTCCCCTTTTCCTGCTTCCTTCTCTCCTTCCTGCTCGCCTTTGACCTCTTGTCTTCACCTTCCCCCCCTCTCCCTGGCAGCCTCGCCCCATGACCCTGTTCTGTGTTACTGCTTGAGCCAGGCCAAATTGCATGGTGGGAAAACTGCAAGGGTTTTTGAGGCATAAGTCACTTTACCCTGTATCCCCTTCCCCACACTATTTCCTCTTTTCTTCCTCCTGGCAGCCTCCATAGGCTCCCCTGTTCCTTGAATCCTTCTCTTCTTCAAACCCACCAAACAACTTACCTTTTATCTGCCCTCCAGCTTCATCTATATTTCTAAATTTACTTCATTCCTATACTGCCTTTCTCCACAATGGGGACCCATAGCAGCTTACATCCTTCTCCTTGCCTCCATGTTATCCTCACAACAACCCTGAGGGGTAGGTTAGGTGAGTGTGTGTGACTGGATTAAAGTCACCCAATGAGCTTCCATAGTAGAGTGGTGATTTGAACCCAGTTCTGTCACATCCTACTCTGAAACGAACTTCTATACCTTACTGGCTTGGGAGTAGGGTTGCCAGGTCCAGGTTGGGAAATTCCTGGAGATTTGGGGTGTGGGGCCTGGAGAAGGTGGGGTTTGGGAAGGGGAGGGGCATCAGAATGGTATAATGCCATAGAGTCCACCCTTCAAAGCAGCCGTTTTCTCCAGGGGAACTAATCTCTGTCACCTGGAGATCAGTTTTAATTCTGAGAGATCTCCAGGTACCACCTGGGGGCTGGCAAACCTACTTGGGAGGGGGGCAACAATGGATGCTGAATAGTAGGAAGCAGGGGTCATTTCGTAGAAAAAGAGCTGGAGGAACTCATTAGCATAACTCATTAGCATAACATATTAGCATATGCCACGCCCCTTGACATCACTGGAAATGTGTCATTGGAATAACTGATTTGCATATGCCCTGACATCACCTATCCTGGTTGTTTTGGACCCAATCCTGGCCATTCAGGGCCGAAATTGGGCCCAAAATGGCAAAAAGGGGCTGAAAATGGCCGAAAAGGGGCCCAAAATGATCCGAATCGGGCCACTGTTGGACAGGAGTGTGATCCACCACCCGTCAGAGGCCCGATCCAGGCTGTTTCAGCCCCAATCCAGGACAAAACGGGCCCCAAATAGCTGAGAGTCAGGTGGGCGGGGCCACCTTACATGTGACCTCTTTGGGGAACCGCCGGAACTGTGTTCCTGCTCGTTCCCCCTCGAAATGAGCCCTAGTAGGAAGTAGCCGGGTCTGGTTCAGTCATGGAAGTCATGTGGTCTCAAGTTGCCCAGTGATTCCTTCTGGGCCTGGCCCCAAAGAGTCCTCCCTCAGAGGCCAAAACAGGCCTGGAAAGGGCCCTGTGTCCTCCCGCTACCTTTTACTGACAGAAAGCAGGGTTGTTGTGAAGGCAAAATGGAGGAGGGAAGAATGATGTACACTGCATTGAACTCCTTGGGGGAAGGGCAGGATAAAAAACATACTAAATTAAATAATAAGCATGTCTGAGAGCAGAGAACTTCATCTGAAGCTGCTTTGTATCAGATTAGATCACTGGACCATCTATTCCAAAATGGTCTTCTCTGACCCTTCAGGCTCTCAAGCAGAACAGAGTCAGTCCACACACTTTCAACCTGAACGTCTGTAACTGAAAATGTCAGGTTTTGAACCTGTCACCTTCTGCATGCAGAGCCTATTTTCTTCCACTGAGCCAGAATCCCATAGTAGGACCAAAACAGCTGCAGCCAGGGAAACCACACTGTGACGCTGTGATTGTTTGGTAAGGGGAGAAGCGCTACAGCAATTTTCATGGTTATGTATAACATGCTGCTTTTAAAATTGAAATATGAGACTATTTGGCACAATCCTAGCAGTATGTTTACAGCACAATCCTAAACAGAGTTACAACCATCTAATCCCATTGAAGTCAATGGAATCAGAAGCGTGAAATTCTGTTTAGGATAGTTTCAGATGGGCAGCCGTGTTGGTCTACAGTAGACAAGCAAGATTAGATCCCAATAGCATTTTAAAGACCAACAAGATTTCTAGGGTATAAGCTTTCGAGTGTCAATCTCCCTTCGTCAGATACATCCCTTCATCAGTATCTGACAAAGTTTGCTTATGATGGCACTGTTAATCAGATATTTAAAAAATATGTATCAAGATTCAGTTAATTAAATTGATTTGGCCGTTTTAACTGAGAGGTAGATAAGCAGATACCTTTGGATGCTTCATTCCTCCTTTCCCCCTGGATTTTTCGTTTTTCGTTTTGAAAGAACAGCTCGGCTGGACTTTTGACATGAAAGAGGACGGAAAGGAGCACATAGCAGAACAGGCTAAAGTGGGTCAAACCGCTTTAACATAGGTTGACTTTCTATAAGCAATGAAGAATTAGCTGCTGCTTCGACGCCGCAGAGGACCCGTGAAAAGGTCAAGACTGAAACGTTGCAAGACTTCCCAAATCAGCGTTCCGGGATAAATAGCTATAGGCTTGTTTCTGTGTCCCAGACCTGCATTTGTCTCTTTTCATTATTTTATGGTAACTCTCCTGCACAAGCTACAATTGTACCAAATCCATCTGAAACATTCAAAAGTAACAGGGACTGAAAATGTTTTTCTTACTGCACTTGCCAGTGGTACTGGTACAGACGGCATTTAAGGTTGTGACCAGCAACAAACTTTGAATCCTGTTTGGTGTAGTGGTTAAGAGCGTGGGATTCTAATCTGGAGAACCGGGTTTGATTCCTCACTCCTCCACTTGAAGCCAGCTGGGTGACCTTGGGCTAGTCACAGCTTCTAGGAGCTCTCTCAGCCCCACCCACCTCACAGGGTGTTTTGTTGTGAGGATAATAATGACATACTTTGTAAACCGCTCTGAGTGGACATTGTCCTGAAGGGTGGTGTATAAATTGAATGTTGTTGTTGTTGCTGTTGTTGCTGTTGTTGTTTTTCTGGACTGCACTTACAAGATATACAGTTTGCCGTCAACATCACTGCCAGTTTGGGCTATCTGCTCCACACCCTGTGATTTTATTTATTTCCTTAATTTATACCCCACTTTGAATCCTGGGCCGATTCCACACGGCTTACCTGAAGCTGGAACGTTGCGGAACATGCTGGGAAAAATGCAGAAGATCATGTTTTCTTGCGCGACTTTTGCGCGATGTCGTGCAAAACTCGCATGAGAAAATGCGATCTTCTGCATTTTTCACGGCATGTTCCATAACGTTCCGGCTTCAGGTAAGCCGTATGGAATCGGCCCTGGTCTTGCATTTGAGTAAATAGTGTAATAGGCAGATGGCCTCTCCTGTGTTTGTTCAGGAATTCCAAACTTGGTGCAAGATGCAAAATTTTGCACTCCATGCTTTTCAGAACGACTATCCTTGGTATGTGTTGGAGGATTTTATAATCTGCATTCCGTCTCTCAGGAGTGCTTAACTGTATTAAACACTAAATATATCTGCTGTTAAACATCTAAACAACTAATAAAAGCTGAATCAGCAGCATTAAGTTTAGCAGCAGGGAGAATAAAACAAGCCCAATTAGAGCCCATCGTGTTTGATGGCTAAAAGCTTGCCTAAAAAGAAACGACTTAACAGCCCTTCTAAATAAACCGAATGTTCCGTTCTCATGGAATCTCAAGTGGTAATGAGTGTGGGGAACAAAGAGCCGCAACAGAAGATACTCAATTGGTTGTCAAGGACAATGAAGACCATGAAGGAAGCATCTTCAGCAGAGATTCATTCTGGGTCTCATTTGTCCAGGGGATCTTGTTAACATGATCATTTCCTGCATGAAAACATGATGCGATAGGCAAGAATGTGGCTGCAAACAGGTGGTCTGTATGTTTCTTCCTCTAGCCTGTGTAAGCTTGTTGGGGACAGAACAGATTTAATCCGAACTGCACCCTTTGCACTCTTCCCTCTTTCTTGCCCTGAACAGCTCCAGAACTGTGTGGTAAGATGAAGAAAACTCATGCAACAATCCCAGCCCCATTGCCTTATTGGTTTTATTAAGAATCTTTCCTGTTAGGTTCAATTGTTTTGCTGAAGGATGAATTTTACCCATGTTGATGGTTTCATTGCCTTAGAGAGTTTGGTTTGCTTGGGTTGTGGGGTGCCCCTGTGGGGTGCCCCAAGGTTCTATCTTGTCTCTCATGCTTTTCAAGATCTATGTAAAGCTGCTGGGAAAGGTCATCCAGAGAGTTGGGCTGAGTTGCCACCAATGAGCAAATGGCACTCAGCTCTGTCTCACTCTACCAGCAGATGCAAGGGAGGCTGTAGCAACTGAGAACAGGTTCCTGGAGGCAGTTTTTGGAGTGGATGAGGACTAGCAAGCTGAAACTTAATCCTGGCAAAACAGGGGTGCTACTGGTGTTTGTGTGTGTGTGTGGGGGGGGGTCTGACCCAGAAAATGGGTTATCTCCTGTTCTAGATGGGGTTGCACTCCTCCTACAGGAGCAGGCTCATAGCGTGGGGGTACTGCTGTACCCAGGTCTCTTGTTGGAAAAACAGGTGACAGCAGTTGCCAGGGGTGCCTTTCATCAGCTTTGGATGGTGAGCCTGCTGCTGCCCTTTCTGGACAGCAGAGATCTTGCCACTGTAGTACATGCCTTAGTAGCATCTAGATTAGATTACTGTGTTGTGGTCTACATTGGGCTGCCCTTGAAGACTGTACAGAAGCTGCAATTTGTACAGAATGCTGGAGTCAGAATGTTGAGTGGATTGGGACATAAGGAGCATACAACTCCAGTCCTGTTCCATCTACACTGGCTCCCAATTTGCTTCCAGGCCCAATTCTAGGTGCTGCTATTGACCTTTAAAGCCCTTTATGGCATGGAACCAACATAGCTTAGGAGAAGGAGTGCCTTCTCTTATAGGGACCTGCCAGTCCACTCTGGTCAGCTTCAGAGGCCTTATTTCGGGTGCCCCTACCATCTCAAGATAGGCAGGTGGCAACATGAGAAAGGGCCTTTTCAGTTGTGGCATCAAAACTTTGGAACTCCTTCACCAGGGAGATTGTCTGTCCCCCCTTTATTACTGTCTTCTGCTAGTGGCTGAAGCCTTTTCCCCCTTTCATTTGGCATTCCCCCAATAACTGTTTTAGCCCCCCCCGCCATTCTTGAAGTTGTGTTTGCGTGTATTTTATTGAGTTGTTTTTATACTATTTTTAATGTTTTAAATTTAAATTGTTTAAAATGTTATTAATTTTTAATGCTTTATTGTTACCACTTTGGGTACCATCTTTGAAGCTGCTGCTGCTGCAAGCTGGTGGCATCTGCCTGCACAAGATGTGCAGGAGCTCTCACTGCAGGAAAATTCCTGTTTGGTTCCTCCTCCCTTTTGTTCTGCTCTAGGAATCACCACAAACTCTATGGTTTACCATAGAGATTTTGTTCTGGGAATTCCTAGAGTGATGTGATGTCATTTCTGTTTTTCCCCAGAAGCGAAATCATGTTGTGCATGCCACTGGTACCCCTCATGTCCCTGCCTGCCATCTCCTGCCAGTGTCAAGCTTTTGAGTCTCTATTCACGCTTCTCTGTTTCCTTGCTCCAAATTTTCACCATTATGTTTTGAACATTATTTTTCTTTTGGTTAATGCACATAACATAGAAATGGCCCAATAAAAATGCTGCAGAATTGCATCAAAATGAAGTAAAAATGACATAAAGCAAACACTGGGAATGCAAGCAATGTAAATGGGGTTTTTGAAGCAATGTATGAAACCAAAAGAAAGTAGGAAAGAGCACAAACCTCAACCTGGGAATGGAGAAATGTTTGCCTATGGCTCCATCAAGGAGGCTTTCCCTTCACCACCTCCCTCTTCACCCAGCAAGGCTCTCAGATGCGGCAATAGAAGCACTTCCTCCCTTCTCTCAGTGCCCTGTGATCACACCGTGCTGGGAAATGCTTGTGTGCTTTTGTCTATTGTGCAGGATGCAGGGAGGAGAGAAACCATGTAGAGAGACACGCAGTGAATATAATGCAGTTAGGTGGGGACACACACTTTGCCTAATTGTGTGGAAAGGCCCCATGTGAATTCACAGATGTGCAGAGATTAGAACACAACTATTACTAATAAAAACCCCACAGAGGCATTCCTTGAAGTGGCTGTTCCATTATTTGAGAGCTCCACATGCAAGAGAATTCCAGTTACCAGAAGCCCTTTTCAGGATTTGCCCTTTTCGGACAAAATGGCAATCACACATCTCATACAGCATGTGGTGAAATGTACCAAATAAGGTTTCCAGCACTTCCTTGGCAAATGCTGGGAGATTTTGAGGGCAGTGCCTGGGGATGGTGTTAGGGGAATGATGTGATGTCACTTCTGAGTGATGTTCTGGGAATTTCTCCTCATCTCTGTGGTAAATGCCATAGAGACAAGGAAATTCCTCCAACATCATTATGAAGGTTTTGTAAATCAGAGCTCAGCTTCATAGGTGCCTGCACGAGGCGTTTCCCTTCAATTTGCGTAGCCATTCCACTGGAAGAAAAAACACTTATATGAGAGGAAAGTTCCTTAGGCTACAGGAAGCCTTCAAACTTTGTTAAGGGGTGTGGAGAAACACCATTCTGTGTGTGGAGTTAACTTTCTATGGGCTCCAGAGGGAGGGGCCAGTTCTGGAGTAGAATGTGATTGGAGGGAGAGTGAGTCAGTTGGTGGAGGGGAGTTGGAAGTTGACAGTTGGTGGGTGAGGAGTTGAGGGAGAGATGGCTCTGAGGGGAGAGGTAGATCTAATGTAACCCCAGGTATCAAAGGATCGTGCCTGCCCTACTCAACTTCTAATTAGGGCATGAGTATAGAGAAGCAGAGGGAGAGAGAGTAGGGGCTTCTTGTTATGTTGTATTATTCCTTCCGTTCACTGTATATTTGCCTGTGTATAGTTAGAAGTTAAATAAATGATTTTCAGAATTCATGAAGGAAGAAAGATCTGTTCCACATAGTCTCCCAACCGCTTGGGCCCACTAGCAGAGGAAGGAGGTTATGAGTCTGTCCCGCTTAACCTGGACCCCATACAGGGACAGTGGTGGCAGCAACTACCCGGAGACAGGAAAGGGAGACAGCCCCTTCAGGTGCCTGGCCAGAGGCAAAAAGGGAGGGGTAGGCAGAGTGGAATCTACCAGTGGAAGGAAAGACCCCATTTCGCCACAAGGGGCATGATAGGAGATGCGGTCACTGACTTGAGAATGCGGGCCACTGAAGCCATTCAGCGCTACTTTTGAGTAAACGTGCATCATATAGGGCTGTGCCTAGTTTGGTATGCAAACAGCATCTTCTAGTTCTAGATTGCATTCTGTCCAGAGTAGTCAATTATGGCAGTGAGCAAATAGACCGAGCTCACATTTTCTTCTGTGCCAGGGACCTTCACTGGTAACAACATGAGAGCTGTTCTAAGTATTAATAAAATAAAACAAAAGACTTGCCATTTTCTCAATGAATGGGACGGGGTTTTTTTACAAGGTTGAAATGAAAGCATGTGTATGCATACGCACGTGATCTGCCATCTCAATACAATCCTGCCATCCCTTGAGGAAAAGGCTGATTCATCATTTGAAAACTCAAAATTCAAAGATGACAGAGAACTCTCATGTGGCACATTAAAGCTACGGCCGGAATTCAAAGAAGTGCACGTTAGATGTTCCCGAGGACTTGGCTTCCCCATTGGGATTTTTCATTTTTTCCACCATTAAACATCACGCTTCAACTGCGTAACACAAATGTTGGTTTGAATGTCCCCTCCATTTCAAAAGGAGATTGCTATATATATATATTGTGTGTGTGTGTGTGTGTGTGTGCACTGTTTGAGGTACCCATAACCAAAGGCACACTGAGTTCAAGAAACTAGTTGTGTGGCACTTTGGTCTGTGACCCAAGTCCTCATTTGACTTGAAATGGGCCATGTCTACACATCCTTAAAAGAACGACCCATTCACCGAACACTGGCGGCTTTTGTCAAAATGCTTTCAGGCAGCTTGGTTTCTGTTTTTTCGGCGCCTTTCTGAGACTTCACTTTCTCTGGTCTTTTCTTTTGCTGTGGGCTGACGGAGTGCATCTTCTGTGTTCTTGGTCATGTGAATGGTTAAAAGCACTCTGAGGAACTGTCCAATCACAGCCCAGCTCCTCCCCTAAAGCTCTCAGTATGCAATCGGGCATGTGCTGAGCAAAAAAAACAAAAAATGAAAGGGAGGCAGGCGACAATGAAGAATGTGCCCGACCTCCCCTCCCAAACAACAAGGTAAGCTCTTTTGTGGAGTGTGTGTGGAGGCTGCGTTTTTGGAGCGACTCAGCAAAACACACACAAAAATCAGGCAAAGGGTAGGAACAACCAACTGTGTAAAAATGACCATGGTCTTTTCCTCCCAAGTTGACCATGTCCCCAACAGAATGGACACTTTTCAGCTGTGCATCTTCATCAGAATAGTTGTGTTAAACATTCTTCCTTTAAGGGCGGCGGGGGGGGGGGGGACAACATGGTGAGGAACATTTATCAAACTTTTAAGCAAGTTGCCCATTTTCAAATTGGTTCTTGTCATCCCAGACAGAACGTTTTCTGCAGCTGCCTGTAAAAATGGATTTCTGGCTGTCTGAAAAGATGATGATTACTTTTCTTACCACTTCATAATCCATCATCAGCTTTTCGGTGGTAAAATACGGTTTGTGAACAATATGTCAGTGAAAACAGTGAATTCCGTCTGAGCAAGAAGTTAGTAGAGGTGACTGTTGAGGTCACCACTGGAAGAAAAACCATCGCCATACGGAGATCTCCTGCTCCAGACAGATGTCAGGTGTCTGTGCTGAGGAAATGTTTCACAAAGATTCAGAGACTCGCTTCCAGACACCAAGGAGTTTCTTTCATTTGGAGGTGAGGAGTGAACGCACGGCTCAAGACTGGTGAATGGTTGCTATAACTGGCTTTCCTTGGAGACGTCCCTGCCAAACAAAATGAACTGAACGCGGAGCTGTAAGATAAAACAAAACCATTCTGGAAATGATTGGCTCTGTCAACTGCTCCAAGAGTAAATTGAACTGACTATCTTCTCAGATTTGGAGCAGAACATTCAAGATTTTGGCACATACATTGGCAGAGCAAACAAAAATGAAAAAAAAATAAAAAAGATTTCCAGCAAGAGGAATGATATTTGGGACAAATAAGCTGGATTCGTGAGGTATTTTCAATATTGTGTAAAACATTGGACTAGGATCTGAGGAACTCAGGTTCAAATCCCAACTGTGCCATGGAAGTTCATTGGAGTGACCTTGGGCCTGTCACTCAGACAAGCCTACATCGCAGGGGTGCTGTGGTGAGGATAAAACAGAGGAAGGGAGATTGAGTTTTGAGCTGCTTTGGATGCCCAGCGGGAAGAAAAACAGTATAAATAAAGAGTTGTAAGAAGAACCACCCAAGTTGGTGGAAGCATCCTTAGCCTGGAGGAATGTTTCATACTTTGCTTACTGGAGTGGTAAGATACAGGCCAGTGAACACATTTATGTGGAATCATCAAATATTATTCAGGTAGGTAGCCGTGTTGGTCTGCAGTAGAAGAGCAAGACTGAAGTCTGATAGCACCTTAGAGACCAACGCTGACGAAGGGAGTTTTGACTCTCCAAAGCTCATACCCTGGAAATCTAGTTGTTCTCTAAGGTGCTACTCTACTTCAATTTTGCTCATGCAGTATTGAAAACGAGATTGTAGTTCTTTGGTGTGACCTGTGATTAAAACATAGCTTTTCTGGATCCCATTTCTGCAGTCTAATGGATGATACAGCTAGCTAGTGTGGTTTGAGTTTTGGACTAGGATCTAGATTACTCGGGTTCCAGTCCCTGCTTAGCCATGGAAATCTACCAGGTGACCTTGAGCCCATCACTCCCACTACCTCCCAAGGTTTAACGTTGAGCAGCTTTGGGTCCCAATTGAGAAGAAAAATGGGATATAAACGTGTGTGTGTAAAGTACTGTCAAGTCACAACAAACTTGGCAGCTGCAGCAAGGGGCTTCCAAGGCAAGTGAGAAGCAGAGATGGTTTGTCATTGGGTTCCTCTGCTGAGTCTTCCTTGGTGGTTGCCCATCCAAGTACTGACCCTGCTTAGCTTCTGAGATCTGACAAGATAGGGCTATACCATGCCACCTTCCCTCATGGGGTATAAATACAAATAATCAAACTCGCGTCAGAAAAGTTGCTTTGTTTTTGACATCTTTCAAAATAAAAAGGCAATTCTCCCTCCCCTTTGCAAAGTTATGTTTTCGGCTGTGAACAGTGCTTGAATTGGGACGGGATGAGTGATTCTTACAAAATCGCTAAGAAAATGTTTTGTGGTCATGCTTATGATGGTAAGGCTAGCTGGAAATAGACTCTTCTAAGCCTGGGGCTTCAGAGGAAGTTGAAGTTGCCTCTAGGGAAGTCTAGATGGGAATAGAGACTCTGGGTCCTATCAAAGCTCTTCTAACCCCCAGCTGGTCCTCGGAGAGACGGGTACTGAAAAGACAGGAACTAGGCAAGCCAGCTTCTTTTTCTTCATATGCCCTCCAAAGCTCAGAGCAATAGTAAGCAGACAGTGCAATCCTAAGAAGAGTTACTCCAGTCTAAGCCCAATGAAATCAATGGGCTTAGTCTTAGGATTGCACTGAGAATTATACAGAAAGTGTATAACACAGCTAGTTAGAAAGTGTAACTAGCTGTGTTTAGGATTGCAGTGGCTATCTTTCCAAGGCCTTTTCTCTGCTGTGCTTGCGTGGAATCTCCCAGCTCCACTTGCAAGAGGTGTGAGGTGGAGTTGGACTGAGGGAGGGATGGTGTGGTGTGCACTTCGGCAGGTTCATGTGAGAGATTCACATTGAAATGGCCCCTAGAAAGGTCATGCACCATCTCCCCATGAACATTTGAAAACTCAGTTGCCATACTGACCTTTATA
This sequence comes from Eublepharis macularius, assembly GCF_028583425.1. Lineage (NCBI taxonomy): Eukaryota > Metazoa > Chordata > Lepidosauria > Squamata > Eublepharidae > Eublepharis > Eublepharis macularius. Next base: position 174,203,161 of record NC_072792.1, read on the forward strand.
TAAAATCCCTTTTCAGGAGTCTTGTACTGTCTTTCTTCAACTGTCTGCAATTGCCTTTGCCTAATTTTTACCTCAGAACACAGAGTTCCACAGCTGACCCATCAACCTCCCAGCCACATAGGAAAGCCAGGCCCCACAGGGAGATTGGCAACCCTAGACTGGGAGATGTATTTTTACCTCAGGACACATTCAGTGACTCCCAATAGCAAGTATAAACTCTTTAGAATGTTGGAGAGATGACCCAATCAAGGCCGCATATGCAAATGACCTCAAGGAAGAGTGGCAGTTGGCGGGGAGGGGTGGGGAGGACCCTGCCAGCCACACAGGGAAGCTGTATCCCTATGGGAAAACACATTTTACCCCTTTTTACCCCCTTAGGGGGTGAATTTCTTAAAATCCCTTCTTAGTGAGCCCCTACATCACAAAAGGAACATCCTGCCCAAATTTCACATTTCTAGGTCCAGGGGTTTGGGCTGGGCATTGATGAGTCAGTCAGGACACTTGTCTTTATATATATAGATTAACTGTCAGAAAGCGCACACTGAATTGTTTGAAGATTAGATGTGGTACAATCCATATGAACTTTGCAGTGCAATCCTCAGCAGAGTTACCCCTTTCTAAGCCCTTTAACTTCACTGGATTTAGAATAGTGTAACTTTGGTTAGGTTTGCACTGTTTGGCTTGTTTTCTACATTTTGTTATAATGTTAAGAAGGTTTTGATCTCCCAGTATTTTTTAGCACACATGGAGAATGAAGTATATATATGTTTTTTAGACTGTAGGAACTGTAACTGAAAGTGAATCAATAAGTACATAACATTTTTATTTAGTTTGACTATCCTTTAGGGCTACCTCCAGGGAAAATGGATTATTATGCTTTTAGTGCTGGTATAATTTAGCGCTGCTATAATTTATTTTTACGGTGTTAAAGGCTATTCTGACCTGGAATGCACTGAGTATATATTAATGGAGCTATTATACTAATGATTTGAGTTTTTTTCTTGTGGCTTTTTTATTGTAATGGTTTTTGTATGTAAATTCATCTGAACTCCCCAATGGGGTGTATGCCATTTGCATTTAGTTTGATTTTATTTCTAGTGTATTGTGCTTTGCTTTTATCTTGTTGCATAGGCTGCTTGAATCAGTTCAGAGAAGGAGAGTATAAATATGGTTAATATATAAGTCAAACTATGGTGGTAGAGAGTGCCATCAACTCATAGCTGACTTACGGCAACCCCAGTGGCATTTTCATGGCAAGAGACTAACAGAGGTGGTTTGCCATTGCCTGGCTCTGCAACCTTGGTCTTTGTTGGAGATCTCCCATCCAATTACTAACCAAGGCCAACCCTGCTTAGCTTCTGAGATCTGACGAGATCAGGTTCTCCTGGGCTATCCAGATCAGGGTGAGAGCTAAACTACAAGAGACGAATTACACAAGGACGCTCACATGAAGGGAGTCGCAAATTAGCCGAGTTTGAAAAGACAGACCAGAAGGCTCAGTCAATTTCCCCTCTCTAACCAAGGCAGACCCTGCTTAGCTTCTGAGATCTGATGAGATCGGGTTTGCCTGGGCTGTTCAGGTCAAGGCAAATAAAGCTATAAATTATACCAAAAAGCGTTTATTCCACCACTGCCTCTTTACATCTTCAACCATAATTTGGTGGGGGCATTGTGCGTTACGGCTGGCAATTCCAGGTTGGAGATTTGGTGTAGCCTGGGGAGGGCAGGTTTGAGGAGGGGAGGGCCCTCAGCAGGGTACAATGCCATAGAGTTCACCTTCCAAAACAGCTATTTTGTCTCTGTGGCCTAAAGATCAGTTGTAATTCTTGGAGATCTTCAGGCACCACCTGGAGGTTGGCAACCATACTTGTGTGTATGGAATAGATTTGGCAGGCCTTTTGATATGGTGGGAGGCCTCCTTCTGGCATAGGGCTGTGAGGTCTCCTGGGCATGAAAACAGGGGGTGGGGGAATTGGGAGGGGGAGATATGATGGGGGGGATTTACTGTTACCGGAATGGATCTCCTTGTGAGTAGGGGGAATTCACAGCAAGGAGGAAGGCTATGTGAGATACTCCACCAACAGAATACTCCACCAGTATTTACGGGATCCCTTCCTCAAGGTAGCAGATGAGATGTGGTGCTTAAATACAGGAGAATTTTTATTTAAAGAGGAAAAACCAACATACACACAAGAGGCAAATAAAAATGGTTTGGTATACACACAAAGTCCTGGGAAATTAGCCAGAGGTTGGAATAGAGTGAGGGGAGTAAATTTACCTATCTGGAAGAGTAGAGCAGTCCAAAGAGGAAGAGAGCTTCAAACATCCTGCATTCTCGGCCAGGAGAGAGACACTTAGGGAAAGTGGCCCCATGAAAGCAGCGCTTGAATCCAGAAAGCATGCACAATTTGAATGGAGCAAAGCCCTGGTCCTTATAGGGCAAAACATGTCCCAAGGCTGGGAAGCCACCTCAGCCATTGGAACAAAGACTTCAAAGGTCATCTCCTGGGAATGAAAAAAAAATTATTACCTTCGATTGGTGCTGTTGGGGTGTGTGGAGAAACCCCTTTGTGGTTTCTGGAGTTACTTTTCTATGGGCTGCAGAGGGGAGGGGCGAGTTCTGGAGTGGAATGTGATTGGAGGGAGAACGAGTCAGTGGGAGTTAGAAGTTGACGGTTGGTGGCTGGGGAGTGGAGGGAGAGATGGCTCTGAGGGGAGAGGTAGATCTAGTGTAACCCCAGGTACCAAAGTATCGGGCCTGCCCTACACAACATCTAATTAGGGCATGAGGGAGATAGAGTAGGGGTTTCTGTTTAGATTTTATTAGTCCTTCCATTCACTGTTTATTTACCTGTGTATAGTTAGCAGTTCAATAACTGAGTTTGGAATTGATGACGGAGGAAAGCTCTTCTGTTCCACATAGTCCCCCAACCGCTTGGGCCCACTAGCAGAGGAGGGGGGTTAGGAGGCTGTCCCGCCTAACCAGGACCCCATACAGGGACAGTGGTGGCAGCGAATACCCAGAGACAGGGAAGGGAGACAGCCCCATCAACTGCCTGGCCAGAGGCAGAAAGGGAGGGGTAGGCAGAGCGGGGTCTACCAGTGGGAGGAAAGGCCCCATTCCACCACAGGGTGCGATAAAGGAAATGCAAATTTTCTTGTGGTGTTTCCCAAAAAAGCAGTTTGTTAATGAATGTTCCCGGAGCTAAGTTGATGAATTTAGACAGGGATGGCATTTTCCCAGGATCAGATTAGAAACTTATCAGTGCTAATTGATGATTCTCAATCTTGTAGTGGGGAGATAATCATGGAAGGAGGATATTGAAATGTGTTAAGTGGGATGACTCAGTGAGAGCCTTTCTAGTTACGGCTATGCCCACCGCTGGGAAGGCAGTAAGTTAATCACCCCCAGTCCTCAGCATTTGCATAAACATGCCATTCATGGCTTAATCTCCCGGGCAGGACTCAGCAACGCTCTGCCAAGCCAGCTGGAATCTCCCCTTCTGCATATGAGGCTGCATTAATCCAGGGGTCCTGTGATTTTTATATCACAGGCAGCTATCAAACAGCTATTAAATATGGCAGAGGCTGGGACCAACTGCTTACATTGATAGATTGTGTTTACCAAATCAGCCCCACACGTGACCCATCACTTCCATGTTGAGCCAGGAGCACACTGTGGGGTTCCTTGGCGCATTACCGTACCTTCCCCCCACAGACCAGGTGATTGATGAGGGGGGGGATGGAGGCTGGGGATCTCCTGCCTCTTCTGGGGGTGGGGGGCTAGTAACCCTATCCTGGCAACTTACTTTAGAAACCCACCACTGATTGGAATTTTAAAAAAGCAACAACAGTGGTGGTGTGTGGGCTTTGATGTCACTTTCAGGGAAAACCTGGAAATGATGGTAGATACCTACATGAATTACTGGAAATACTGTGGTTTTACCCCCAAGGTCCTACTGGTTGCGCAGCAGCCCAAGTATATGAACGTATAGGCCAATATTTGTAGCTGTTATCCTGGACTCGCCACACTATCCATTCTGGTTCCTGTTCAATCTACCGCCCTAACTCCAATGAATTTCCATTGTCCTCCTAAACAGAGTTACGCAATTCGAAACCCACTGACTTCAATAGCTTTAGAGGGATGTCGCTGTTTAAGAATGCATTGTTCGTGGTTTCACTGTAGCCTTAAGTGAAGAGTACACAACCCAGCACACACAGTTCTGCTAAATTTGGACTTTACGGGGGCCCCAATTCTGTGTTTCCATAGAAACAGGATTTTTTTTTCCCTTTAGAAAAATTCCCTCTGGGCCTTATAGTATGTAAAAACCCTCCATTTTTAGAGCAATGCAACACTTCCTTCCTGTTCCTTCCTTCAGCCTCCTGCTAGCAGGAGTAAAGGCAACTTTTTTTTGCCTCATCTGCACAACTGTACAACGTTTTCTCCAGTGAGCAACAGAACAAGAGGCCTTCTTTAAGCCTGCAGTGTCTTTGTTCCCTCGTCCCACTTTTCTACTTTTCTACTTTTCTACTTTTCTACTTTTCTACTTTTCTATCTATCTATCTATCTATCTATCTATCTATCTATCTATCTATCTATCTATCTATCTATCTATCTATCTATCTATCTATCTATCTATCTATCTATCTATCTATCTATCTATCTATCATCTTTCTTCCTTCCTTCCTTCCTTCCTTCCTTCCTTCCTTCCTTCCTTCCTTCCTCACAAAAGCCACTCCTGAGGCATCTTCCAGCCATCAACTACAAAAGAAAATTGTTAAAAATGCTGCTACTGACCAAAATTATCCGACTAAAGACCAAGAATAAAACCAAATATTACCCTAAAAGCAGCCTAGAAACCGTTTAACTAAAAATAGCAGTGCTTTTGAGGGGCCTGCCTGCTGAAGTTGTAGTCAGGGCAGAAAGTTGTCAGGGAGGGGTCAGAAATCAACCAGTTGTAGAAGATGAGAATGTTTTCACGTGACACAGGGATAGGTTGCCAGTTCTGGATTGGGAAATTTGGGAATGGAACCTGAGGAGGGCAGGGTTTGGGCAGGGAAGAGTTGGCATACCATAGAGTCTACCCTCCAGAGCAGACATCTAGTTTGGAGATCAGTTGTAATTTCTGGAGATCTCCAGGCCCCACTTGGAGGTTGGCAATCCTATACCAGGGCTGGATTAATGCTAAGGCCCTAAGTTATGTCAAGGTTAAGAGACCTCATAGCATTACAAAAACAATGTGTATTATTCTACTACTAGCAACAAAGCCCATTGTGGTAAAAAATACAAGGGGCTCTAGAAAGGGGAGGGCAGACAGGTGGGCATTCCCTCCTCCTCTGTCACTGGTCCTGGCTGGATGAAGGGGGTGGGCACTGCCACTTACTCTGCTCCTGATCCTGGCTGGCTGAAGGCAGGGGGTGGACATTGCCACCTGCTCTGTGCTTTATCCCGGCCACATGAAGGGGGGTGGGCATTGCCACCTGCTCCTCTCCTAACCCCGTCTGGGTGAAGAGGGGAGTGGGCATTGCTACTTGCTCCACTCTTGATCCCAGCTGGGTGAAAGTGGGGGGTGGGCATTGTCAACTGCACCACTCTTGATCCAAGCTGGTCAAGGGAGGCAGGCATTACCACCTGCTCCGCTCCTGATACCAACTGGGTGAAGGCAGGGGCGGGCATTGATACCTGCTCCGCTCCTGATCCCAGCCGGGTAAAGGGTGGATGGGCATTGCCAACAGTTCTGTGCCTGATCTCAGCTGAGTGAAGGTGGTGGGCAAGCATTGCCCCCTGCTCTGCTCCTGATCCCACAAGTACAACAACCAGGGTCACAAAAATTAATCATGCAAGGTTGATATAAATTTTTGTATTAAATCCACAGTGCAACAGTGCAGAGGTGCAATATATATCAAACAAGATTTAAAGTGCATATATATACAAGAAGAGGTAGTCTATCGGGTAGACAATAAATATATTTCTATATACAATGAATATTCTGGTGGTGGGAGAGTGTAGACAGATGGAAGAATGCACACAGGAAATGTCCATATGTCCAAGAGTGGAAAAAGGACGTGTCCAGAGACACCTAGCCGACGGGCTACAGCTTGCTATTTCCAATTCCCGTTTCGATCTTTCTTCATCCTGGGCTAGACTCTATGGACTATAAATAAAATTAACCCATCAGTAATAAGCATTATACACAGCCTGACCAATGTAGCTACTGGTTTACAATCTAGGCAATTAAAAGTTTCCTTACTGTCCACTGGCATCTCCCCTCACTCCACACACCATTGCAGTTCCAAGTACACCGATAGTTACAACTAGTACCAGACACACCCCATGTTTATATAACAAGCCTAGGGTTATCCAATTAGGAAAAAAAAAACCCTTAAAGGGGCAGTGTCAGCAGGACACAAAACAGAAAAGTAACCAATACAGCAACAAATGCAAACATGACAGAGAGGCAATACATGTACAATTAATCCATATACAAGGCAAATACAGAGAATTGTATATAGAAATATATTTATTGTCTACCCGATAGACTACCTCTTCTTGTTGCACTTTGGATTTAATACAAAAATTTATATCAACCTTGCATGATTAATTTTTGTGACCCTGGTTGTTGTACTTGTGTTGTCTGTATAGCCAGGGGGTTCCTTTTGTTGGTTTGCTGCTCCTGATCCCACCAAGGTGAAGACGAGGGATGGGCATTGCCACCTGCTTTGCTCCTGATCCCAGCTGGGTTAAGACAGGGTGCAGGCATTGCCACCTGCTTTAATCCTCATCCCAGCTGGGTGAAGGTGGGGGTGGGCATTGCCCCCTCTCTGTGCCTGATCCCAGATGGGTGAAGGCAGGGGGAGGGCATTGCCATCTGCTCCGCTGCTGATCCCACCTGGTTGAAGGGCAGGCAGGCATTGCCACATGCTGCAATCCTGATTCCAGCTGGGTGAAGGCGGGGGGGGGGGCATTGCCACCTTCTCCACTCTTGATCCCAACTGTGTGAAGGCAGGGGTGGGTATTGCCACCTGCTCCACTTCTGATCCCTGCTGGGTAAAGGTGAGGAGTGGGCATTGCCACCTGCCCTGCTCCTGATTCCAGCTGGGTGAAGGCGGGGGTGGGTGGGCATTGCCACCTTCTCCACTCCTGATCCCAGCTGGGTGAAGGCAGGGGTGGGTATTGCCACCTGCTCCACTTCTGATCCCAGCTGAGTGAAGGTGGGGGGGCAGGCATTCCTGCCTGCTCTGCACCTGATCCTGGCCTGGGTTTCCCACCATGGTGTGCTCTCTGGAGTTCTGGCTGCCTCATTTGGGTTTCCCTCCACAGCGCCCTCTGGTGGCACACCAGGGTAGAAAGTGAGTTGTCTTGAATACGCTTAGTCTTTTATATAGTAGGATTGAAATTTAGTCTTTTTAAATATTTAGAGTTCCCTCATATTTTGAGGCCCTTCAAGGAAGTTTACTTAGCTTGTGCATAAATCTAGCCTTTTCCAGTACCTATAAAGCATCAAGCTTGGCACCAAGTGAATCTCTGTGTGGAGAAAGTTTCACAGTGACGTGCCACAGCTAAGAAGTCTGTGGTTTTCCCTCACTGTCCCCCTTCCAGGGACAGCACACTGGAAGGGCCTTTGAAGCGAATGTTCGCCGATGGGCAGGTTGATACAGGAAGTGCCTGTCTTGCATTTTGAGCTAGGTAGAGCTCTGGTCACAAAAGCTAAATAAGGAGGCCATCTTCAAGCTTGCTTTCCATCTTCATCCTGCCTACAAAGACCAGCCCACACATTCTAGAAAAATGGCCATTAGTATGATGGGTTGGCTTGCCAACACACCCTCTATGGTGGGTCACCTCTTTCTGCCTTCCAGCTCTTGCTGCTGCTCAAATGAGCAGCAGGTGATAAATATGGGGCAAGGACATCCTATACATTTTGATGTCATGTCCAGCAAATGCCTGTAAGCGACATTTCTGATGTTCTAGGATTTTGATAACCTCTATGGTTTTACCGTACAAATCAGCAAAATCCTAGAATGTCGGTGATGTCATGTCTGGGGTTTGCCGGACATGACATTGCAATGTACATTATGTCATTTTTCACCATGCCCCACCCCTTAAAGTCTCCTAGGGGTTGCTTACATGTGTAGGACTATATATATTGAACGGGCTCTTTGCAAGGAAGAAATATTCATTACCCCTGCCTCTTGTTTCCCTTTCACTGAAGGTCTGGCTGTCCAGGGCCAGAGTTAGAAGGCAAGTTTACTCCTCTCAGTTCTTCTTTACTTTCCCCTAGTGTTGCCAGGTCCCCTCTGGCAACTGGCGGGGTGGTGGTGAGGAAATTATGGGTTGTGGGGGGAGGTATCACAGGCAACATCATTATGTCACCAGCAATACGTTAATGTGCTACTGAAAGTATGTTAGCATGTTGCCAAGAGACATCAGAGATGCTCTGGTATTTGGGCAATTTGGTTTAACCGTAGAGTTTTGCCCAAATGCTGGAGTGTCCCTGTGTCACTGATGTCACTTCTGGGTACATGGGAAGTGACATCAGCACGTTGGGATGCAGCCAACATCCCCCCTCCATTTCCTACCACCTGTTTCCTGCTAGCCAGGTGAGTGGCAGAGGGAAGCACCCACTGGCAGCAGGGGACCCCCTTCTACCTACATGGGAATGGTAAGCCTGCTTCTCCCCCACCCCCAGAAGCAACTACCAAAGCAGTGTACTGAGGGATATCATTATGGTGAAACTAAGCTTACTTGCTTTCAGTCTCTGATGATCCCAGGGATTAGAAATCAAGCCCTGGATATGATTGGAGGGGACACAGTAGAGCAGCTTTGCTGAAGAAATGTGGGTCCATGTTTTTTCCACACGGGATTATGGAAATCCTGTGTTGGCTGCCTGAAGTTTCAGGATGGCAGGAGAGCTGCTGTAGCACAGTGGTTAAATGGTTCGGCTGCGAATCAGCACTCTATTTGTTCCAATCCCACTACTGCCACAAGCTCAGTAGGTGGCCTTGGGCAAGCCACTCCTCTCAGCCCCAGCTCCCCAGCTGTATTGTGAGGATAATAATAACACTAAATTGCTCACCGCTCTGGATGAGGCAGTAATCTGTCTAGAAGAGTGGTATATAAGCACAGTTGTTTTTATTATTATTATTATTATTATTATTATTATTATTATTATTATTATTAATGTGAATGCATTTAAATGCAATGCTTTTAATGGTATTTAAAATGTGATTTCATTATATCTATTTTAATTTGTTAGCTGCCTTGGCGTCCCTTGTAAGGGAAGAAAGGTGGGGTGTAAATTACATAATAGAAAGGAATAAAAGAATTCAATAAATAAGCCCTTCTCTCTCACCATAGCCCTGACCATTTATCTGCATACGCACATCCAGGTTTCGTACAGCAGAGTGTGACAGAATGACAGGAACTCGATTTACATCCACCTTGAGTCTCAGTGAGAAAGGACGGGCTATAAATTAAGTAAATGAAATCGAATGCAACAGTGTCGGGATGATTTCAAATTTCTCATTGCTGCTGGTTTGACCCCTTTTTGATTTTGCTTGTCCCATGTGTCAATTGAACTGATGCTTCTTTTTTAACATTGTGTTGAATACTTGGTGCATCAAGGTTGGTATTGTCTCCTGAAATGGTGGCAGATCCAAAGGAGTTAGTCTGTAGTCGCAAAATAGTAAAGAGTCCAGCAGCACCTTTAAGACTAACGAACTTTGTTGTAGCATAAGCTTTCGAGAACCACAGTTCTCTTCATCAGATGCATGCGAGAACTGTGGCTCTCGGAAGCTTATGCTACAATAAAGTTGGTTAGTCTTAAAGGTGCTACTGGACTCTACTGAAATGGTGGCAGCTCTGCAGTGTCTCAAATAAAGGTCCTTCAGATCACCTATCACTTGATCCTTTTTGACTGGAGATGTCTGGGTTTGAACCTGGAGCCTTCTGCATGCCAAGCAGATGCTCTACCTCTGAGTGACAGTCGCTCCATAATGTCATCCTGCCCCACACCAAATTATTCCTAGCAAAGTGCTATTTGGGACAATGGCACGTGCAATTTTCAACCGTTTTAATATTTATTCTTTATTTGGAGCACTTTTGGCATGCCTTTCTCCAGCAAGGGATCCAAGCTGGGTTACAATGACATGAAACCAGGGCTTTTTTTCAGGGGGAATGTGGGGGAACAGAGTTCCGGAACCTCTTGAAAATGGTCACATGGCTGGTGACCCTGCCTCCTGATCTCCAGACAGAGGGGAGTTTAGATTGCCCTCCGTTCCACTGGCAATCTCCCCTCTGTCTGGAGATCAGGGGGTAGAGCCACCAGCCATGTGACCATTTTCGCCAAGGGCGATTTAAACTTTTAAAAACTCCCCCTTGTTCCAGCTGACCCAAAGTGACGTCATTGGCCCTGGGAGCATGCGTGCACTTTGCGTGCGCACATGTGCTACCAGGGGCACCACCTCTCTCCAAGAGTTGCCACCCACTGAGTTCCACCACCTCTTTTCCCAGAAAAAAAGCCCTGCATGAAACCCTTTGGCCCAAAATCAGTGCACATCATAAAAAGTCAGTAATAAAAAATATTATCATCTTATATACATTGTGGATAATAAATGAGATAGAAAGTGTTCATCGCCTCAGTACATGAAGCAGCCTTATACCGAATCAGACCATCAGTCTATCAAGATCAGTATTAGAATCACAGCATCATAGAGTTGGAAGGGACCTCCAGGATCATCTAGTCCAACCCCCTACCTTTAAGTAAATTTTTGCTTCCACATCTCATGGGACCTTCTACAAGGAATCTGAATGTGATGCCTGTGGATTTGACAGCAGCACAGTCTTCCATGAATGAAACAAAGGACTTTATGGTGTAAAAAAGACCATGCTTCGTGGTTCTTGATGCAATCTTTACAACACATGACTGGGCTAGTGCAATATCGAGGCTTTTGATTGTTAGTAGCACCTTCTGCTGTATTTTTCAGGCATAGGACATCTGTATTGCTATATGTATTATTTAATGGCATTAGCACTTTAGTATGTTATAGGAATGGTACGTGTGAGCTCAAGGCTCTTTGTACGTACATCCACTTTGTAGTAGATGGTTATGCAGTGAAATACCTTTTGAATGATCATATACAAACTTGTATTAACTACACTTTATTATAGATTTTGTTAGTTGTGTTTAGTCTTAGTTAGGTTTCACGGTATTGCTTTGGCTAGACCTTTCTATCCAGGATTCTCTCCTATTTTTGCTTCCATGCCCAGAAGATGGCAAAACACTGTCAGGAAACTGGCCTGGAAAAATTGCTTCCTGACCCCAAATTGGCCATCGGCATTACCCTGTCGGTTCAGGCTTTCCAGGGTCTCAAGTGGTGGTCTTTCACATCACCTACTGCCTTGTCCTTTTTAACTGGAGATGTGGGGGACTGAGCTTGGGTCTGTCTGCCTCTGCACCATTAAAATAGTAACTGCATGACATACCAACAAATCCACAGCACCAAAAGCGAAAACAACAGGCAAATAAAACTATTGTCAAAAATATTAAAGCATATAAGAAGAAACAAACTACAATAACTGCAAATTCTACACTAAATAAGACATTGTAACAGCAGAGTCGCCCTCCCCCAGTAACAACATTAAATATTGCTACGGTTGTTTAAAAGTCTCGTGTATATGAAATTGCCTTTGGAATTAATTTCAGGGATATTAACTTTCACTAAGCACATAATTTAATTTTTGTTTCAAGGGACGGTATTGTCCCCAGTAATTACCATACTAGGGAAGGGTTTGGGGGGGATTTCATATGACTGCATGAAACACATCAAAGATTCCATGAGTGTGAGATACACAAAATTTTCAGTATACAACTTCTCATGCTTGGAATATGACCACTCCAGAAAACATAAGCATTATGAATTTAATTAAAGTGTGAAGCTCTTGAAGCTGGAGCAGCTGCATCCATTGTATTTGGGATCTTCCCATTTTATTTATTCATCTATTTAATAAAATGTATATCCTGCCTTTCTACCCTCATAAGGACCATCGGGGAGGCTAACAAATTAAAACCTACATACCAAAAGAACATTACAAACCATTAAAACCAACCAACATAAAACATTAAAACAATTAAAAACATACCAAGACATAAAAAACAACAAAACATTTTAAACAACAGGCTGGGATGAAAGCGGGATCACTGAGCGTATGCCAAACAAAACAAAAAAATCTTCACCCACTGGTGGAACATGGCGGCAGAAGGGGCGGATGAATCTCTTGGAAAACAGAGTTCCTGTGTTCTGGTGCCACAATAGAGAAGACCCTCTCCCAGATTGCCACTAGTCTAGTCACAGAAAGTGAGGGCACTTGAAACAGGGTCTCTGAAGATACAGTGCTTGGGTAGGTTCATAAGGGAGCAGGCTGTCCTTCAGATAGGTTGTTCCTAAACCATATAGGGCTTTAAAGGTCAACACCAGCACCTTGAATTGAGAGCCAGTTTGGTGCAGTGGTTAAGAGCGGCAGGACTCTAATCTGGAGAACTGAATTTGATTCTCCATTCCTCCACTTGAAGCCAAGTAGGTGACCCTGGGTCAGTCACAGCTCTCTCAGAGCTCTCTCAGCCCCACAGGGCATCTGTTGTGGGTAGAGGAAGGGAAGGTGATTGTAAACTACTCCAAGACTCCTTGGGGTACTGGTGGCTGGGCTATAAAACCAACTCTTCATCTTCTTGAATTGTGCCCAGAAATAGATTGGGAGCCAGTGTAGATGTGCCAAGACTGGAGTGAAATGATCCTTACAACCCATTCCAGTCAACACCCGGGCTGCAGCATTCTGGACATACTGGAGTTTCCGAACACTTTAGAAACCACTGGATGTCCAGCTGTTTTTAATACACCCTTCTCTTTTCCAGACTATGTGGATCCTTCCTAGACAATCTAGATGTTTTAATAACAAATTATTTTTGTTTTTGCGAGTGGAGGCTGCCATTATCTCACCTTCTGCTCCCCACAAGGCCAAAAGTATAACTCGGACAGCTTCCACATGAAGACAATTCTCCTTGTGGCTCACTAGTTGGTTATCATTTTAGTTGGTCTGAGGGCCAAGCTACAAGTGACGAATGACACTTGAATGGCAAGTGGATTGAGTGGAGGGCAAGTGAACAGGGAGAAAAACACTTGCCGATCAAGTGTCGTTCGTCACTTGTAGCTTGGCCCTCAGTAAAAAGTAATACATGGGTTTTGGTTTTGGACCCATTTGGCCACCTGGAATCTCTGTCTGCTTTCTTAATGGCAGTTAAGATGATTGGAAAACATCACTTCTCCTTGTCATCCCATTTTGCCTGAGCCAATTTGGTGGCAGTTCTTTAAGAAGAGGCCTGAGGGATAAGACAAAGGTCTTTAGTCCAGCATTCTGTTTCCTACAGTAGCCAAACAGATGCCACGAGAAAGCCTACAAGCAAGGTAAGAAGGCAATAGTCTTCTTGGGCTTGCAACTGATTTCTGTTTGGATGAAACATTGAAGGAGGAAAAAAAAGTTGCGCTAATAAGACTAGTGACCTTTCGTAAGAGGGAGTTCCACCTTTTCCCAACTTCAAGATTTCTGGGTGCCCTGAAAGTTTGCAAGAGATCATAATTCATGCTTGATGTTTCTTCTTTATGAGGCGCGTGAACTCCTACGCTTGAAGCACTAGTAATGGGCCACCTGTTCCCACTATATCGTCACAAGAACCCCCCGCAATCTGTCTCTTTAAAATCATCAGTAAATAGTGGGAGCACTTAATGATCTTTGAATCCTGTTCTTTTGATGCCTTTGATACACCCACATGCAAAGGGTTGTGTTGTTGTTTTTAAAAAAAAATCTCCAGTAACATCTGGCCCTTTTGTCTCTAATCTTCTGTGGAAGCAAAATATTTTGATTTGTTGTTTGCAAAGATGTACAGCAGTTTGTCCTTATGCGGATCAGCCTGTTTGCTAAGTACTGGTTGCCAGAGAGTATGTTCCTTGCCATCTTTGAGCGTGTCTTCTCATTTCTCAGTGCAAGCAGCACAAGAATGCTGGTTGACTTTTAAACTGGCTCATTGTTAGCTTTACAAAATAAGATTTGGCGGGGGGAGAAGTGATGTTTGGGATTTAGATTAATCAACTTGAAGCTTTAGTTGATTAATCCTTTGGGAGCCTATCTAGAATCAGCAGGGCAGAGTACTGATGAATTTTTCCTTAATTTTCGATAGCTGTCTTGGTTCTGGTAAGGATATGGGGAGGGCGGAATAGAAATCCAAAGTAAATCAATATAAATAAATAAATAATAAATAAATGGACTGATTTATTTTTGCTTACCATTTTGAGTTTTTTCCTTGCTCATTTTTTGTTGCTTCCCAATAAAATTTAGGAAACAAATGTCTGATGTTAGAGAACACTACAATACCACATAAGATGACTGGTAGCTTCTATCTTGGGTAGGTAAGGAGGTATGGTGCACTCTTGCCGTTGGTGTAGTGGTTAAGAGCAATGGGACTCTAATCTGGAGAACTGGGTTTGATTCCCCACTTCTCCACTTGAAGCCAGCTGGGTGACCTTGGGTCAGTCACAGCTCTCTTAGAGCTCTCTCAGCCCCACCCACTTCACAGGATGATAATAATAACATACTTGGTAAACCATTCTGAGTGGGAGTTTAGTTGTCTTGAAGGGCGGTGTGTAAATCTGTTGTTGTTGTTGTTATTCTCTGTTTTCTACCATCCTTAGAGCTTTGTATTGTCATATCCATCTCTTTGTAAAAGGGACTGCACTTTAAGGATGGACGGACACAAATCAGAACAGCAGGATTTGAGTCCAATGGATTTTCAGGGTATGAGAGTCAAAGCTCTTGAGAGTCAAAGTCTTTCAGATACCCTTCTTCAGATAAGGAGCTTTGACTCTCAAAAGCTTCTACCCTGAAAATCTTGCTAATATCTAAGGTACCACTGGACTCAAATCCTGCTGTTCTACTGCAGGTCAACAGCTTCCCACCTAGAACAAATTAGAAGAGGTTTGGGGGAGGGGGGAGCAATGAAGATTGTTGTGAGCCTGGAAAAATAGCCCTGTGAGGAAAGGCTGAAGGAACCTAAAGGCGGGAAGACTCTGAGGGAACATGACCGCGCTTCTCAGTTAGTTGAAGGACTGAGGTGCCTGCCTCACCCCTTGGACTGCTAGACTATACTGGTGTGCATCCTATTCTCATCTTGCCATTTCACTGAGCAAAGTCTGAAGCCTTCAATTTCATCCATCTTAAGAAGCCTTCCTACAATTTAAGTGGCTCTTCTGTGGGAGGAAGAGCCATTTTAGTTGAAGGGATGTTCCTCAGGCTGGAGGAAGGATAGTTGGATCTGCCTGACTGGGAAGAAGGCTGTTGCCACTCAAGTTCGTATCCAGAGAGACGGTCCTTCAAATCCGTGGTCACAAAGGGCTTTAAAACAAGCAACAGCATATCCTTGTTGAGAATTGTTGCCTGATGTAAATCCTTCTAATAATACTTCATAAACAAGTAGGCTTTCTCACATGTAGCAGTTGAAACACAGTACCGGGTGTTTCATCCAGTGGGTGACGGGGCCAGTTACATTCTCTCGACTTAACCTTCCTTTGTTGTAGTGGTTAAGAGCACGGGACTCTAATCTGGAGAGCCGGGTTTGATTCCCCACTCCTCTACTTGAAGCCAGCTGGGTGACCTTGGGCGAATCACAGTTCTCTGGAGCTCTCTCAGCCCCACCCACCTCACAGGGTGATTGTTGTGGGGTAATAATAGCATACTTTGTAAACCGCTCTGAGTGGGCATTAAGTTGTCCTGAAGGGCGGTATATAAATCGAATGTTATTATGTTATTATTATTATTATTATTACAGGGTTTTTATGAAGATAGAAAGGAGAACCTTATATGAAATCCTGAAGGGTGGGATAAAGATTTGGTAGATACAAATTTCGTGGCATGATCTGCAAAGTTCAGGCACGGCCAAATGGTTTCATAGTAGCAGGAACACACAAAGCTGCCTTATACTGAATCAGGCCATTGATCCACCAAGGTTATATTGTCTACTCAGACTGGCAATAGCTGTCCAGGTTCTCAGGTGGAGGTCTTTCATATCACCTACCGCCTGGTCCTTTTAACTGAAGACTCCGGGATTGAACCTGGTAACTTTTGCATGCAAAGTTGAGGCTCTTCCATTGAACCCTATCCCTTACCCATAATCTGCAGTGGGTACATGGTGGGATGGAAGTGTGCTTTCTAATTTCATTAATTTAATTTATTTGATTTTTACCTGCCCTCCCCGCAAGCAGACTCAGGGCAGGTTACAACACTATAATAACAATAAAACAATTTAAAATACAATACATAAAAGCATACATAGGCTGATCCTGCACTGGGCAGGGGGTTGGACTAGATGGTCTGTATGAAAAACAGTCACATTGCTACCTATGTGCTATGTTTTGGCTGGGTTCCAGCAAATGATACACAGACACCTCCATTTTGGTTGGAATGGCCACAACTTTATTAATTACAGCCAAGTTGGAACATCGGCCAGGCATCTGGGCAGCGAAAGGCCCTATATTGTTCAATGCATGACACCCTAGCCCAATGCTGGCCTCAAGGGAGCAAGTGGTGTTTGGCCCCAGCCCTGCTGGCTGGCCCTTGCCTCCCGATTCCACAAGGGTGAGCTGCCCGTTATGCCCTGCTCACCCCTTGAGGATTCGGTCCAATGCCTCAAAAGTGCCAAACCCCATAAAGTTGTGATTGACCCACTGGCCGCCTTGAGAAGCGGTGGGTGGGTGGGAAAGCATTCTGCTCTTGACGGTGCTGCGCTGAAATGGTGCCAGCACTTTGTCCCCTAGGAAGACCTCCTTCTGCTCCTCCTTTGGACCATGCCTGCTTTCCCCTCAACCTGGGCCTTGGCAGCAGTATTGCCTGCGGTGAGTCTTTATTGAGTTAAAACCAGGTTACCCAAGATGGCTCTCAACGTTCTCCATATACCTCAGTGTTCTCCTTCCTCCACCCATTGTTTTCCCTCTGCCAACAAATTTCTCTCACTCAGTGTTGCAAATATGCATCTGGGAACTTCTCCTGGGAGAAAAAGGGACGGTGGGTTCCCCCTCCCCGTGATCTGCTCTAAGCAACCAAATGATGTATTTGTATATTAAACCACTCCTAAAAAATTATATTATAAAGTCTCTCCTGTCCAGGAGCCGGTGTACAATCTCTGACAGTATATTTTTATCAGTTACATTTTTATCTCTGCCAAGCTGTTCCTTTATTCTTCTACTTTCCTTTTCTGTCGGGCCTTGCTTTCAGGTGAATTCACACAATTCGTTGTGATAGCTGTCACGTAGATCTGGCATTGCTTTTATTTATCTTGGTCTAGCCACACGATTCAGAGAAAGAGAAGACAGGGATGAAGATGAAGGCTGTCCAGAGAGAAGTTTTAGGCAGCACAGGTGACCGGGATGTTATAGACTGAGCATGAAAGGTGTTACTTTATCATCTGAAACCTCCCCTCCCCCCCCTCGCTTAAGGATCTGCAAGCTTTTTTGGATCTAGTTTGCTGTAGTGGTTAAAATAAAACTGGGGAGATATGAGATCAACTCGACACTCTGCTCTGATGTTCACTGGATTTGTATGAGCATAAAATGGAGGAAAGCATGGCATATACTGCTCTGAGCTCCCTGGACACATGTGAACACACACGGAGCTGCCTTATTCGGAATCAGACCCTTGGTCCATCAAGATCAGTATTGTCAATTTAGGCAACGGCGTCTCTTCAGGTCCCAGGCAGAGATCTGTCTTATCACCTACTACCTGATTCTTTTAACTGGAGATGCCAAGGATTGAACTTGGAACCCTCTGTTTGCAAAGCAGATGCTTTTCCACTGAGCCACTGCCCCTTCCCACAGAAGCAGAAACAAAAGCTCAGCCCAGATCGTGTGCAGCTGGCAGAGCTGTTCTCCTTCCCCCTACACATAGGCTAATAATATTTCAGTAACTCATTGTTCCACTTTTTGTTGTTATAAAATAGGATCTGTACACTTGAAACTATGTCTGGGGAACATCTGCAATCCAAGCCACAGATCTTGTTTGTCGAGTACACGATCTCTCCAAAACGCATTAGCCTCCTGCCCAAATCCTTCCATTAGACAGTGTGAGTTCTCGTTATGTTATTAAATTTGGCCATGTACATCCTCATTAATTACATTGAACTAGGACTCATTTGAAAGGGAACGGCACTACACGTTTGAAGATATAGCGATAAAACAGTGGGATGTTAATTTGATAGGAGCCCATTGAGAAGCTTTTGGTTAATTCCTGGCGTAATTCTTAATTATTTGTGAGGATTTGTTAATCTTATGTGTAAAACAGCCCCATTGCCCTTGCAAAGAAATTTTGGAAGATAACACACACACACATTCCTTGATACATCTTTGGTTTATCTGTGGTGAATTGTCGAAGGCTTTCACGGCCGGAGAACGATGGTTGTTGTGGGTTTTCCGGGCTGTATTGCTGTGGTCTTGACATTGTAGTTCCTAACTACATTGTAGGAACTACAATGCCAAGACCACGGCAATACAGCCCGGAAAACCCACAACAACTATCTGTGGTGAGTCTATGTTCTGTCTAGTTACAACTTTGAAAGGTGGCTGCCATCTATCTAGAACAGTTTCATCCCACCCTTTCTCCAAGGAATTCAGGGTCGAATACATGGCTCTGTGTTCTCCACTCTACCATCACAACCAACCAGGCAAGGTAGCGGAAACTGAAGAAGTACGACTGGCCCAAGGTCACCCAGTGAACTTCCATGGCCGAATGGGGATTCAAACTTGTGTCTCTCTGATCCTAGTCTGACACTCTGATCACTACACCATACTAATTGTTGCCTTGCTCTGTGTCCCAGATCAGTTCCCAAGGCAAACCGATATAACTAACAAAACATTTTCTTTTTACAAAAATTAAGTTTATTGCCATTTATAAATGATATCAAACACTTAACAGCTCCTCCCTCCCAACGTTGTCTGCTCTGACTGGCAGGCACAGCAGCTTTTGGGGGGTCTCAGATAGAGGTCTCACATCACCTAGGGTTGATTTTTAATATCATTTTTATAATCAGCCTTTAGCACAAGAACTTGTTTTTAAGATTCCTACTTGTATCTGATGGAGCTTGACTCTTGAAAATGTATACCCTGGAAACTTATGCTGTTGCACAGCGGTTAAGTGGTTTGGATGTGAATGAGCACTCTGCTGGTTTGAATCCCACAGCTAGAGATGGGCACGAACCGGAAAAAAACCCCGAACCATGTGGTTCATGGTTTGTCAAATTTCACGAACCACGAACCACGAACTTTCACAAACCTGCCCCTGGTTCACGAACCGGCTTGTTTGGTCCGTGAAAATGTCACTTCCGAGTCAGAAAATTGTCACTTCTGGGCCAGCAGAAGTTCACTTCCGGACCAACAGAAGGTCTGCAGGAAGTCCATCCCCTGTTGCCTAGAAAACTGATTGATTGGCACCAGGCTATCTTCAGTGGCGAACCAAAAAATGAACCAAACGAACCAGCCTAAAAGTTCGTGGTGGTTCATCAGAAATGGGATCTGATGAACCGTGGTTTGTGAACCACGAACCGGCCTGGTTCATGCTTAATTTTGTTTCATATTTTGGTTCGTGCCCATCTCTACCCACAGCTGCCATGAACTCTACAGGTGGCCTTGGGTGAGCCTCTCCTCTCAGCCCAGCTCCTTAGCTGTATTATGGGAATAATAATAACACTTACGTGTTCACCGCTCTGAGTGGGGCACTAATCTGTCTAGAAGAGCAGTACTTAAGCACAGTTATTATTATTATTATTATTATTAAGGTGCTACCAGTCTCAAACTTTGCTCATCAGCTGCAGACTAACATGACTACCTACCAGAAAGTATTTTAAGATACTCTATGTTTTGTATTTTCATGCTCTGTCCAGGTGTTTAATGCTGGATTTCAATTAATGAAGATGATTAATTTTTTTAAAAAATGTTTTGTTTTTTATGCCTCCTTGGACAGGTTTCAATGTTTGAAATAAAGAAATAAGCAGTTCCTGATCCTTTTTGCTGAATGCCAGGGATTGAACTTGGGACCTTCTGCATGCAAAGCAGATGTTCCACCACTGAGCCACAGCCCTAGCCTGCATCTTGCTACATGGAGCTGTACATAATTCAGACCAGTGCTAGTCTAGTCCAGCACTCTTTACTTCAGCAGTGGCTCTCCAGGGTAGTGGATTTCTGAGATCTTTGACACTCCAGCGATTTGTCCAGTCCTTCTGCATGTAACATTTCAGATTTGGTCCTATGCCGTACGAAATTGGGCCACAGTCAAGAACAGAAAGGTACAGAGATTAGCAAGGCCCTGATGCACAACCCACACTTAGTTGTTGAGTCATCCATTTTTTCAATTGCTAGTGAATCCAAAAACTACCCCACTGCTCGGTCTTAGCAGGACTGTATATTAGATCAGACTTCTGGATGAAAACACCCTTTACAGATAACAAACATACTAATTCTCATGCTCTCCTGCATTCAGAAATTCATCACAGTTCCCAGGGAAACCTCTTGTGAGCTGGCATTTTAGCGGATGTTCTTGAAAAGATTAGGAACCACACAGAGCACTCTCGAAAAGCTTTTCTTTGGGTTTTCCTATTGAATTAGCACTTTGCTGATTTAATACTTCTCATACTGTGTCAGAATAGCAGGTAGATGCAGTCTTCACAGCTGAAGTGGAAACAGCAGGCTATACAATGAAGTCTGTTTCAGATTAGTCATTAAAAAGACACATCTGAAAAGGACAAATGAGACGCTGAGGTTTAGTTTCCCCGCTTGACCATTAGCTTTAGAAGTGTGAAACCTGAATTTTATTCATCTTTTTTATTTCACGTCTATTTTTTTTTCCATTTCTGGCTAGGCTGGGACTAGATTTGACTCTAAATATTTGGCTGCTGCCAACAAAAAATGGTGGCCAAGTGCCTGCTTTCCTTTGTCCGTTTGCAACTTGGAGTCCAATCTAGCCATATCTGGATGCCAGAATAGCCTTTTCCACCACCTTTGATTCCTTGTATTGGAGCTGAGTGAGGGGTGGGGAACTGGTCTCCCCGCCCAAATCTAGGTGTGTTGTTGCCAAAGGGGTCTATCTAGGATTTCGATAGATCGATGCCACAGAGCTCTTGCTAGAATTTTGCCATGTCCCATTAGGAGGAAGATGTGTAAGCAAGCGTTTCTGCGCACCCAACACCATGCGCAGCCAAGGATCTTTAAACAGCTGTGCCCTCCTTTAAAAAGGATATTGACCACTTGTTCAATTCTAAGCTTGATTAATTTCCAAAAAGAAAAAAGGGATAACTTCCATGGCTGCGCAGAGTGATGCCTTTGACACAGGCAGAGTGCTGACGAGGAACACAGAGAACAAATTTCATTCTCCATTGCCGCCTGATGTTGTTGTGATGCCTGCTGCAACAGGTCAGACAAGCATGACAAGAGGTTGCACGTGATTTCATGGGAAAGAGCAGAAACAGGGAGCTGAGCTCCACAGTCAGAAATGATAAACCTTTGTATCTCAGTGCAAGGAGGCAACATCAGGCCTCCATGCCCTGTTTATAACTGGTTTGTAACTCCAGAGTAACTGGGTGGCGACTGATGGACTAGATGGACCACTGGTCTGATCTGGCCAGGCTCTTCTTATGACCTGATCTAGTAATTTTATATGGCTGCATAACATAATTGTTTATGGTTGGGTGAAAAGGGCATTCTTCAGTATTCAAAAGCATCTCATCTAATGGAGGAGGCCTTCAATGGCAGCCAATCCAAACCAGGGCATCTGTCAATGCATTCGGCCTCTCCTCTGAAAAGCATGGCAGACCCCTCTGTGGCTCTGAGCACATTAGAAGTTACCATGGGTGGAACGAAGCATATTGAAAGCCAGCATGCATGAATATGAGCCTGGGAGGAGACAGTATGCATGGATCTGAGCGGGATGGATCCCTCCATCCTCCAAGTCGGCTCTGTCCAGCCTAAGGAGACTTCTGCCAACTTGGAGGTTCAGCCTCCAATGAAAAGGCCACTTAAGCTGAAGGAACTATCCTTAGATCAGGGGGAAGTTTCAGAATTGAGCCAAAAGGACTGATGAGGTACAAATATTTAACAAACAAAACAAATAAATAAATTTTGCTCAGAGATGTGGACTGATAGGGGTAGGATCCATCCCAGAGTATGTAGATTTGAGCATACTAGGAGTTCGCGCATGTAGATCTGAGCTTACTTGAGCCCAGCATACATGGATATGAGCATACTCGAAATCAGTACGTGCAGGTCTGAGCACAGTAGAAATCAGCACCAATGGAACTGAACTAAGTCAGAATGGGGGTAGCTTTTTCTAGTGAGAAAACAGCAGAGGTTAAAAATGTTAACATTTCCCACTTCTCCCCACTCTATTCTCCCTTTTGATTAAACAATCCACTGTATATAATTTGCAAAAGAGAAAAAACATTCTTAAAATACACAGAAATCTTTAACATGTAGTTGACATTGCCGATTTCTTCATTTGTGAATGGAAGGAAAGTGGAAAAATTGGACCGGCGAGTGTTCTTGGGGAGGGAGTTTCAGTGTGTAAGTGTCACTCCAGACAAAGATGGGGTAGGGGGTTGAAACTCAGATAAGGTGGCTTGTCTAGATTTCCCTAGTGAGTATATACCCAAGGTAAGACTTGAACCCGGGACCTTTGAGCTTACAACTCATTCTGTTACCCATTGCGGTGGACTTACTCTCTGACTTTTGAACTGTGCATGACTTTCATATGCATCGAGAGCCAGTTTGGTGTAGTGGTTTAAGAACTGTGGGACTCTAAACTGGAGAGCCTCCTCCACTTGAATCCAGCTGGGTGACCTTGGGCTAGTCACAGCTCTCTGGAGCTCTCTCAGCCCCACCCACCTCACAGGGTGTTTTATTGTAGGGATAATAATGGTATACTTTGTAAACCGCTCTGAGTGGGCATTAAGTTGTCCTGAAGGGCGGTATATAAATTGAATGTCATTATTATTATCTTTGAAAGAGCATTTGTTGTGTATCTGTAAGGTGGCTGCAGTGATGTTTCGAAGCACATGTTCGCTGCCATTAGTGTACTCTTTTAAGGAATGCTATGGTAACTAGCCACATATGGTAGCATATCAATACATTGCACTGGAGTGGAATATCTAATCACAGGCCTGAGTGCAGCATCCATGGCCCTAATAATTGGTGTTTGAGCCCGCATGAGCAGGAATTGTAATAAGTTGTGTGTCACGTAAGTTTTGCCTTGCCTTGCAGCCGTGCCTTGTGATAGGCTAATCTCTGAATTGCTGTAAGGAATACTAAAAATTACATGGCTGTGAGGAAAGTTGGTGCCCTGCTATAATCTATGTTTTCTGGATTCAGCAGGTGGGTGGGTGGAGAGTCACACAATAACAACAACAACATTCGATTTATATACCACCCTTCAGGACAACTTAATGCCCACTCAGAGCGGTTTACAAAGTATGCTACTATTATCCCCACAATAATCACCCTGTGAGGTGGGTGGGGCTGAGAGAGCTCCAGAGAGCTGGGACTAGCCCAAGGTCACCCAGCTGGCTTCAAGTGGAGGAGTGGGGAATCAAACCCGGCTGTCCAGATTAGAGTCCCGCACTCTTAACCACTACACCAAACTGGCTCTCACGAAGGGCGAAGGAAGTATTTTCTCTTCCGCATGTGCGGTGGCACTTTTACGAGCACGTATTTAGCTGTTTGTTAAGAACCATTCATAACAGTTTCTCCTCCCTCCCCCCTCTCTTTCTTTTAAAATCCACACAACCATCCTGTGAGGTAGGTAAGGAGGAAAGAGTGTGTTTCGCCCCAAATATAGTACAACGGAAGACAAAAGTGGAAAACACATAGGTTGCCTGGAAAAGGGGAAGAGGCCAAGTTGTTCTCCATTCTACTTTACAACACAACCTCTCCTCCCATCTGAAATATTGTCCTTCCTTCCAGAGAGCAGAAGCTTTTAAATACGACACTGCTATTGAAAGAGTAATGCCCCCACTGCATCTGGAGTCTAGCAACCTAATCACCATCGTGAAAGCCCAGGAGATCCACATGCACTATAAGGGTAGCGCATGCCGCATGCCATGTGACCTTTAAATGCATGAAAGGTGGGGGAAAGGTTTTCTATGTAACCACTTTTGGGGGAGGGGACGATAAGCCAGCTAACTGATTTAAAATGTTGCCAAATACACATTTTAACCTTTAAGGATTTGGCGTCCCTTCCAAGGCTGTGACGAAAGCAGTGACACAGTTTTTATGTATGTTTTCCAAGGCAACAGCCACCTGCCCACCCAACTCCTACTTCTAGTCGGAACCCACACAGTCTCTTATCAGGCTCAGGCTTCACCTCCTCAGGGAGACAAGGATGGGGTCGTGGTGAAGCCAGTTCTGAGCAGCAACACTCAACTGAGATTGTCATTAATGCTGTTGACACTGACACATGTTCTCCTCCACATGTGGTGTCTCCATGAACACCAATTCCCAAGCAACATTGTAAGAATGTGCGTGCACCAAAATATTATAAGCGAATTTTGAACTCAAGGCAGGGGGGAAGTCATATTTCTTTCTAATCGTTTATGGCGGAAGCTTATGATTGACGGCCCAAGGACAATTTGAACAGGGTGGGTGGATTACCAATCACGAAATGCCGGCTGTAGATTTTAACACCTCTTTATGTGGGTGGGTAAGGTGCTGTCAAGTTGCAGCTAACTTATGGCCATCTTGGGAGGGTTCCAAGGAAAGAGACAAACAGAGGTGGTTTGCCATTGCCTGCCGCTGTGTAGTGACCGTCGACTTCCTTGGTGGTTTCTCATCTAAGTACTAACCAGGCCTACCTTGCTTAGCTTCCGAGATCTAACAAGATCAGGCTAGCCTGGGCCATTCAGTTGCTGGATGGCAAATAGGGAACCCCTATATCTTGCAGTGAACATGGCCGTTTCCACACTTCTTACCAGCCTCCAGAACGCTGCACAAAACACCCAGAAGATAGTGACTTCTTGTGCAAAATTGTGCCAGGAAGACACTATCATCCAGGAGTTTTGTGCGACATTGCATCTTCCTGGCGCGATTTCACACAAGAAGACACTATCTTCTGGGTGTTTTGCGCAGCGTTTCAGAGGCTGGTAAGAAGTGTGGAAATGGCCCGTGTTTGACAATGCAGTTGACTGGGGTGATCAGACATGAGCCACGCTCTGGATCTGTTTGGTTCTGTACTGGATGATGCAGATGTCTGCTCAGCAGGTAGCATCAGATTTTGGCAAACCTGCCACTGTGCAAAAACACCATTGACCCAAACAGAACGGAAACCGTTCACACTGCTCAGGGTAAACACCAAATGGTGGGATTAAAAAAAAACCCTAGTGTTTATTTATGTCTATGATTTGTGACTGATTTGTTTGTTTAAACGATTGCTGGCCAAGAGGAGCGATTGGTGCAGCAAGGATGGGTATAGAAAGAGAAAGTCATTGGGCTGTGTGAGAGTGCACGTGTGTAAAAAGATGATCATGCTGTACTGTACCATTAAGAAGGGAAGCTACCTGCTGAACAGTGGATAGAAAAATCAGCTATTGGTTGCAATCGATGAATAGGACATGAGCTGAACTGGCAGGTGTTCAGTCATCTCAACTTTCAAGAGCTGTGCTTTCATTTTTTCCCCAGCCCCTTCAATAGATAGTTGGAAATCTAGAATCTGGGATCATTTTATCATGCAGAAGATCACTGAGCAACTGAAACAGAGGGAAAATCCAAATTATAAATCTTACTTCCTAGAACAGTGGCTTCCACTTTTGGAGTATATGACTAAAGAGGAAAAATGGACAAATAAAAAGGTGAAACAAGACCTCTACTTCTCTATGGCCTATCTATAAATACAGAACAGTCTCTTTTAAAACTATGAATTTGGCTTATGTGACCTATTTAACCTTCAACATAATGAAATTCAGCTACCGAACTTAGGAGATGTGAAAACTTTATTCCCCCTTTTGTTTTTGCTATATAGTGGGACCGAGTTACCGGCAACTGTTGGACCAGTACCGGCTGATTGTCAATTGTAGGCTTATGTTTCAATGTTACCTGTGTATTGAAAACGTGTATATGTTTATTGATTGTATGTATGTTATTGTTCTTTATTTCCTGTTTATTATGAAAAAAGTTATAATTACAATAAAATATAATTTAAAAAAAAGAAAAGAAAGGATTCTCCCTCCCACACAGCCATTGACTCCTGGGATGTTCATAAACATTCTAGTTGCTCTGGAGTTAATGTTTTCAATAAATGATGCACATATTAATACCTTCCACAATGACATGCATCAAAGCATTCATGAACTTCATGGGGTGGGACTGTCCCAATTCCCCTTCCTGCAGTAGCCCATTAAGCTCTCTCATTTTGTTCTTAGTTGCATCACTGGATCCTCAGAAACTACATAGGGTGCAACACCGAGGTCTGCAATGGAAGGGAGGAATCGGTGGAAATGTCTCTGCCTTCCTCTGTCCTCCATTTTCTCTTATAGCAACCCTATGAGGCAGAGTAGATGGGGATAGTATGGCTGACTCAAGGTAGCCCAGCAAGCTTCCTGGTAGGGCTGCCAGGCCTCTCACTGGCAGCTCTCTGTTAAAAAACAAACAAACAGGAATGCTGTCAACGTTACTACATCACTTTCAAGGAAAACCCAGAAGTGGCATGGGGTAGCTCTAGGAGTTGCTGGTAGCTCTATGGTTTTACCATAGAATTTCTGGTGGTTCCTAGAGCTACCCTATATCACTTCAGGTTTTCCCCAGAAGTAACACTGGTGACATCACTCAAATTGCATGTCCCCTATGTCCCTGGTCTGAACTCTTTCACCTTCATGGCAGTGTGGGGATTGGAACCTGGGTCTCCCAGGTCCCTATCCAGCACTCTAAACTGCTGTACACTGAATCTCTTAAACAGAATCTAAATGGGCTAACACAAGCCCCTTCCATGAGCTCAAGCTCAGCCTGTGGATCCCCCCCCCCTCATTTCTCACAAAGAAATGATTTAATGCACAGTAAACAGGGAATATTTAGTTTGGAGAAGAGGAGATTGAGGGGGGGACATGATTGCTCTCTTTAAATATTTGAAAGGCTGTCATTTGTAGGAGGGCAAGGAGCTGTTCCAGTTGGCAGCAGAGGATAGGACTCAAAGCAATGGGCTTAAATTACACGCAGAAAGGTACCGGCTGGATATTAGGAAGAACTTTTTCACGGTCAGAGTAGTTCCAAGGTGGAATCAGCTGCCTTGGGAGGTGGTGAGCTCCCCTTCACTGACAGTTTTCAAGAAGAGGCTGGATGAATATTTGTCAGGGATGCTTTAGGCTCATCCTGCATTGGGCAGGGGGTTGAAGTAGAGGGTCTGTATGGCCCCTTCAGCTCTGTGTGATTCTGTTATCTATCTGATCCCGTCAAGACTTTTCACTGGAGCTTGGATCCTGTGGCATCATTCTGCTTGTGTTTTTACCGTTGTGCATGCAGATAATCCTTGTCGGTGACCTACCCCAGTGTGCTTTGTATCCTATGCTTTTATTTCTATATGCACAAGAGGTTGCACAAGCAGAAGTGGCATCTTTTGTGGAGAATTCATGCTTGTACATACAATAATGCTACTGTGATTCCCACTTGCGCAAATGAAACTATGGTTAGGTCATGCAGGGTTCTGCAAGTACTGTGTAGGATCTAAGCCAGAAAGAGGAGGCGCTTTGGTCTTTCCCCAAAGTATTATTAGATCCATGCTGAGGAATATATTGTTAAAGAACGTTGCAGAGATTTAAACTGCTGGAAATTGGATTTCAACGTGTAGTGTGACCATAATCATACCGTTACTCCTCTGCGGCAGAGGGGACATGAAATAATTGACCTTGGTTGCTGCGATTTCCTTGTGAATGTTGATGCATAAGTCAAAAAACTGTCAATTATCTTGCAGTAATACAATCTCCAAAGAAGGCTGTGGGTTTAAGGAGATCTCCACATCAGTCGCATGCACGGCATTCATTTTAATGGCTCTTCCCACGTTCTCATAAGCAACAGCAAATGGCAGGGGGTGATTCTGTAGCAAGTACTGAGTAGCAGTTGCCTTTTCTGTAGGCTTGCTTAGATTTTCATTCTATTCATGAAGGCATTCCTCATTTCCCCCTCGCTCAGCCATCGTGTTCTCCAACGTCAATTGATGATATCCCATCGTTCTCTTCTGCAGAGAATTCTGAAGAGGAAGCAATTAGTCTAATGGTGAATAGGCGCCCTGAGGAGTGGGTGGAGAGGGCCTGGATTGCATACTGTCTTCGTGAAATAATTTCGACGGAGAGATGCACATGTGGAA
This sequence comes from Eublepharis macularius, assembly GCF_028583425.1. Classification (NCBI taxonomy): domain Eukaryota; kingdom Metazoa; phylum Chordata; class Lepidosauria; order Squamata; family Eublepharidae; genus Eublepharis; species Eublepharis macularius. The sequence goes on from NC_072792.1 coordinate 174,231,581, forward strand.
AACCGGATACATTTGAACATGGGTTATTTTTCCTATGAGTGTGTGGGTAATATGTTCTTGGAGGCGTGATTTACACACGCTGAAGGTGTTCAAAAAGTGGTCTTCAGCCCATGGGTTGGGACCCTCAGGTCACAGATCAATATTTGCTGAGTCATGAGCCCCCCAGCAAGAGGATTGGGATGAGGGATATGGGGGCCATGAAACATTGGTGATGGATAGTTCTAAGAATCACTGGGAACTCTGTGGTTTTACCATAGAGTTTGCCCTGTAAATAGTGCACTGTTTGCACTGTAAACAAATTGCACTCTATGGTTTTACCATAGAGTTTTCAGCAGTTCCTAGCATTACCTATTGTTACATCTGGGTTGTACCCGGTAGAGACACACCAGCACAGAGGCTGGCAGCATTTTAATTTTTGATTGCTGCTGCTAGAAGTGGCAGCAGGTAACAGCAGCAATTGATGGGAGGCCTCCAGCCATAGTGAGAAGCCAAGCAACCTCACCTATCGAGCAATTTTGGTTGTGCTTTGGAAGAACTTGCAAATTATGGACACATGCATTTTTATGGGAGTTTTGGTTCTGGTGTGTCGCTACAATAAAAAATGAAAAAGAGATTATTCAAGATGCCATCTCTTTTGAAGAAGTAATATTATACATGTCATTATGTCAAAGACACCTATCTTGAGTTTTTAGTAAGATTTAATAAATTAATCTGTTAACAGGCAGATGGTTAATCAAATAGTTTTTGAATCTGTTGATAGGCCTAATCGTTTAATTAGATGTTCCAAAACATTTCTGGTGAACACAATCAAATACAAACAAATCCTCTGGAATTGTTTCATTCATTTGCTTTCCTCCTTGCAGTCCTAAACAGAGTTACACCTTTCCGTGCCCACTGACTTTGACTGAATTAGAAGAGAGTAACTCTACTTAGAATTGCATTGTAAACAAAATACCTACTTCAGTTTTTCAAATGTTGTAGGATATGAAAGTAGAGATATGTGATGTTCCCATAAACACAGGGCTACCACCAAAAACAGCAGCCCTGTGTCAAGTCCTCGCTCTGTCCTTCTGTATGCCCTAACTTCACTCCATATCATTGGCTGCTGTTTATGGTGGTTGTGGCAGGGCGACACAAGCCCTTCATAACATCCATTCATACTGAGAGATGGTAACCACACATTGCAATCATGTTCTCGGGACTAGGGGTGTGCAATTCGGGTTATCCGAAGCGTTTTGGGAAACCCGAAACGTTTCGGGTTAATCGAAAGAAAATAACCCGAAACGTTTCGGGTTGTTTCGGGTTTTTAAATGGGAAAATGCCTCCGTCTTCCCGGACGTCTGGGGGAGGCATTTTCCCACCGAATGATCCCAAACTTGGTGGGGACCTTCCTCTAACCCCTCTCTAACAACCCCCCAGGTTTCAGACCGATTGGACTTTGGCGGGCCATGTTATGGCCCCCCCAAACCAGGTCCCCCTATCCTCGCATAAGAAAGGGAAGGGTGAGCATATTGTTAGCTTGCTGCTGCTCATCTTCTTCTTCATTATTTCCTATGGGGAAAAAATGAAGAGGCAGGCTTCCTTTGCCAGGGGTGGCATTTTGCATGCAAAATGCCCCCCAACCCTCTGGGGCCCTTCTCCCACCCTTCCTCCCACCCCCCACCAAGGCACAGCCTGCTCCCACTTGGGGGGGGCATTTCATGGCCTCCCCAAGTAGGTGCTCTTTTCTCCACCAATTCCACCTGGGGGAGGCTTGTCTTGCCAGGGGTGGCATTTTGCATGCAAAATGCCCCCTACCCTCAGGGGCCCTTCTCCCACCCTTCCTCCCACCCCCCACCAAGGCACAGCCTGCTCCCACTTGGGAGGGGGCATTTCATGGCCTCCCCAATAGGTGCTCTTTTCTCTACTACTTACAGCTGGGGGAGGCTTGTGTTGCCAGGGGTGGCATTTTGCATGCAAAATGCCCCCCAACCCTCAGGGGCCCTTCTCCCACCTCTACTCCCACCCCCCACCAAGGCTCAGCCTGCTCCCACTTGGGGGGGGGCATTTCTTGGCCTCCCCAAGTAGGTGCTCTCAGCCCCCAAAGTCCACCTCCTACAGCCCCACACAAACCCAATTCCCCCCCAGCTGCCACACACAGACCGAAATCCCCACATTAGCCCCTCACAGACCCAAATCCACCCCCAGCAGCCCCACACCCATAACCCCAGGAACAGGCTGGCAAAGGCCAGCCCTCTCCCTTTGTTCCCTATGCTGGGAACTTCTAAACTCTCTTTCCCTGGGCAATTCTGCACAGCCCAGGGATGCCACAATGGTGGACACACTTCTGAGTGCCAGCTTGTCCCTGTGAAAGAGCACCTGAACCACAGACACCCTCCCTCAAATTCCCCCACCACCTACAGAGATGGTTGGCCAGCCAGCCCCATTGTTCCCTATGATGGGAACCAACTGCACAACAAAGAATAAAACACGAACAACACAAAATAAAGTTTTTTAAAAATTATTTTCTCCCTTTCAAAGTACAAGTAGGCAAAGCATTATGACACATTACACCAGCAGTCCCCCACACAGAAAAATAACACAACTCACTTAACATCAGAGAATCACAAAAGCACAATTCCTGTCAAAAACACTTTATTTCTTGAACAGCTTTAGGTTACACAGCAGGGGAGCACACCAAAGGGCATTCCAGCATTCCACCTCAGAAAAATAACACAACTCACTTAACATCAGAGAATCACAAAAACACAATTCCTGTCAAAAACACTTTATTTCTTGAACAGCTTTAGGTTACACAGCAGGGGGGCACACCAAAGGGCATGGCAGCAGTATCTTACACAAAAATAACACAACTCACTTCACATCAGAGAATCACCCAAACACAATTGCTGTCAAAAACGGTGAAGTGGGTTGTATTATTTTGTGTAGTACACTGCTATCATGTCCTGTTGTGCCCTCCTACTGTGTAACCTAAAGCTAACGAAACAGTGCGCCTTTGCACACCCCTACTCGGGACTCATAGTCACCCCATTCACAGAAAAGGAGCAACAGGTGTACTTTGCATGTGCAATACATCTTTAGAATGTGAAAACAAGAACAGCAAAATATCCAGTGTTCAGTTCACATCTGCTGAAACCGTACATGTGTGCAAAAGGCATGCATTGCCTTGTTCCAACAACATGGCAATCACACATATCAGGAGGATGTATGTGCAGCTGAGAGGCTCCCAGTACATGTGGATGAAATGTTTGAACAAAGCTGATGTTGACAGACAGAGTAATGTATAAGGGAAGAGGAGAACCCCACACAGGGCTGCCATTTTAGCAGCATTCCTGTGTTTATTCAATAGCCTTGGTGTGCTGAATCTTATGTTAAGGGCATACAGATGAATCCTGTAATAATGACATACACTGGCTACATCCAGTCACCTCTCACTGATAAAGTGTTAATTGGATGGTCATTGGTACATTGCTTAAATTATTCTGATGGAAGTAAAAACAAACAAAAGATGAACTTACAGAGGGAAGGACGGAGTGAGGCAAACACTCCAACTAGGGCCTGAAATGCTAACTAATTAGCTAATACGATAAGCCTGTTTCTTTGTCTGCTATTAACACTGCAGTTTTTTCTCATTCTGCATGAAAGCCTTCCTTAAAAATACTGCCTCCGAGCCATTGAAAGCAAGGATGCTCATTTGCCCTTTAGAGTTTCTGATAGTAGCCTAAATTAATTAGATTGAACTGTCACCGCTGTGCACAGAATAATCATCTGATTTGGCACACTCACTACCATAGATGGAGATATAGACAAGCTTTTTTAAAAAAAAATCTTTCCAAGTTGTATTAGATTGACCATCCTATTTACATCAGTTTAGACTTTTTTTTATCACACATGTACATTGCACCGTATAGCATATTCTAAAAAACTCATATCCCTGACCCAAGGAACTTTTAACAATTCTCCTGTAAATCAATTGCCTTTGAAAAAATGTATTGTTTGTGATGGAGTGCTCTGCTAAAATCATCTTAGAGCTAAGCTACACGAGACGAATTACACAAGGATGAGCACATGAAGGGAGTCACAATGTTAGCTAGGAAGCTGATTTTTAAAAAAGATCAGAAGGCTCTGTCAATTTCCCCTCTTTACAGAGCCAGGGAGATGCTGCTCAGGTGGTTTGCTTATTTCCTCTTTGCCTCTTAGAAGGGGAGGTGAAACTGATATGCCTTCAGGAGGCAAAGAGGAAATTAATAAACCCTCTAAGCAGCAATGTCCCTGGCTCTGTAGAGAGGAGAGATTAACAAAGCCTTCTGATCTCTTTTAAAACTCAGCTTCCCAGCCAACATTGTGACTCCCTTCATGTGCTCCTCCTTGTGCAATTCGTCTCTTGTTGCTTGGCTCTCAGTGATAACAGTGTAGTGCAGTGTTTAGTGTTGGACTGGGATGAGAGAAACCCAGGTTTCACTCAACTGTGAAACTCATTGGATGGCCTTGTGACAGTCACACTATCTCAGTGTAACCTACTTCATAGGGTGGTTGTGTGAGGATAAAATGAGGAAGGGATGATCATGTATGCTTTCCTGGACTCTTTGGAAGAAGGGTGAGACTAAAATGTACGTGAGAGAACATTCAAAAATCTCTTCTCTCCAGGACAATTTCCTGGAGTCTTGTTTCCTAGTACTAAACTTCTTTCCTAGCACTAAATGTTCAAAGTATTCAAGGATAAATGGAGGAGTATTTCACATGGCTTTGGCTTGCCATCCATGCCAATTGGTTGTTTGTGATTAGATCTGGGTCACAGCCCATCGGTACGTCCTTAAAAAGAGATACATATTTCTGATCTCTCTGAAACGACTATGCATCTGATGAAGAGAGCTGTGGTTCTCGAAAGCTTATGCTACAATAAAGTTGGTTAGTCTTAAAGGTGCTACTGGACTCTTTACTGTTTTGCGACTACAGACTAACAAGGCTAACTCCGCTAGATCTCTGAAACTGATAGAAGAGTATGGCTCTTTAGGACTGCAGTGTCTGAGTACTCCATAATTTGTGAAGTTGATTCATATACTTGTACATCATCATTCACACACATGGGTGGGTAATAGGATTGCCAGCCCAAGGCTAGCAATTAGTGGGACACTTACCAGCCTGTCACCAGCGATATCATGATGTCACTTCCGGGTTGCACCAGAAGTGCAACATCAATAGGTCACTGACGATCCCCTCCCCATTTGCCAGCCCATTGAGTGGTGGCAGAAAAAGAGGACAGTCGTTAAGATGTCTTCTGCCAGTTCGGAGGCTTGGCAGCCCTCAAAGGTAGATAAGGCTATCTACTCAGAAGACATAACAATTGAAATATTTTATGTATTAATCTGTGCCTCTCAGTCTATTACACTTTTATACCCCTCATCTTCCATGAAGCCTCAGGCTGGGAACATAAGTCATCTCTCCTCCTTTTCATCTTCAGCAACCTGGTGAGGTCTGTCTAGGGTCAGAAGTGTCCTTATAATCCCAGAACATTCCCATCACAACCCATATCTTCAACCTCGGCTTGAAGATACACAGGACAGGGTGACAGAGAATGACTGGCCCAAAGGAACGTAGAGAGCTTCAGTTGAATGGAGTGGAGATTTGAGTCCGGGCTGCCCAAGGCCCAGTGCAACATTTGCACCAGGAAGTATGGAAGCTTCCGCCAACACAAGGAGGCTTCCACCGGCACGAGGAGGCTTCTACCAGCACAAGTAGGCTTCTGCCACAAGGAGGCTTCAGCTGGTAGAATATGCCTCTTTCTCCAGAGCAAGTCTATTTACTTTGGTCAAAGACCAGGGGAAGCTTGTCCTGTTACTGGAATGAAACCTTTGATTGCAGCCTTACTACTATAATTACTATAGCAACATACTATTATTAGAGGTTTCTTTATACATTCTGGGAAGGATAAAATGCTAGCTGCAAGATCTCTTGCATCCTGACGTGTGCATCAGGAAACAAGCCAAACATCAGCTAAGTTTTGGGTTGATGTAAGAGAAGCCTATTCTGAGACAGTGCCAATAAAGTCTACTTTAATCATCTCCGAGCGTTCTGGCAGTGCGTTCTCTACAGAGCAGCTGCCATCTTGCGGTAGAGAAAGAATTAAATCAGGAGGAAAAGGAAGAAATCTTAACAGCGTGTGAGCCACAGAGAATTCCTGCTTTGTGCTTTCAGCAACAAATCAAAAGCTAGGTGCGAAAATAGCGTGACAGGGCGTGTCATAATTCTTTAATGTTTAATTCAGGATATAAAGCATTACCTGCATGGGACTGAAACCTCGAGTCAGTTAATTTTCTTAAAACATAGGGTGGAAATTGCACTGCTGTCATGCACCCTATGTCTGGCTGCCTTTAATGAACAACTAGAAATGATAACAAATTGGTAATGTGCAGGCCAGATTGTTAATGAGATCCATCCGCATCAATTTATTGTGCCAATTTTGCAGTATCTGCAGCGGCTGCTAGTCTGTTTCAAGATCAAATTTTAAGTGCCAGTTTTAGCCTGTAATAACTCACATCATTATGTAAATTGGCCTCAGGAGCCTACCCGTATTAAAATCTTCCTTTGCTGCCTTTCTTTATATGTCCTCTCTGTCAGAAGTCCAGTGGATGGCTACATAGGGCAGGGCCTTCTCAGCAGTGGCCCAAACTCCAGTATTTTCACCCAAGAGAAGTTCACCTGGCTTCCGTTAAGCTGGCATGCTGGAGCCAAGGAAAAATAGTACATTACAGGTGAGCCTTTGAGGGCTCAGCATGTTTCCATCTTCATCTGCTGATAATTTTATTTATTTTATTTATTTCATATTTATATTCCGCCCTCCCCGCGAGCAGGCTCAGGGTGGATAACAACATTAAGAACATTTAAAACATTCCATATTAAAACATTTAAAAACATCATACAAAAGATCATACAAAAATAGCAGCACTCTTTTTCCTGATGGCAGCAAAAAAAATTAATAACAAATAATACAACAGTACAACTGAATATAGCAGCAGCTTAAGAACAGTGGTGGGCAGCTCTCATAGGGAGGGGGGTAGATGCTGTATCCTCCAGCCAGCGGAGGCCCAGCCTCAGCCAAAGGCCTGGCGGAACAACTCTGTCTTACAGGCCTGGCAGAAAGATAGTAGATCCTGCCGGGCCCTGGTCTCGGTAGACAGAGTGTTCCACCAGGTAGGAGCCAGGAATGAGGAAGCTCTGGATCTAGTCGAGGCCAGGCGGGCCTCCTTGGAGCCAGGGACTGATAACAATTTAGGGTTGCCAGCTCCAAGTTAGGAAATTCCTGGAGATCTGAGGGGTGAAACCTGGAGAAACCTGGAGAAAGTGGGGTTTGGGAAGGAAAAGGACCTTGGCATGGCATAATTCCATAGAGTCCATCCCCCAAAGTAGCCATTTTCTCCAGGAGACTGCTCTTGTAGGTTTACTGTTCTGGTCCTACATTTGGATTTCAAAGTTCACCAAGGAATCTTGCTTGCTGCCCTTCAACTTTGGGCTTTTGTGCCCCTGCAGTCAGACTGGCATTCAGTAACTGGAAGATTTGGAAGAAAAATTAACATACCCACCCTGGGATAACAGCATGAGAACCAAATCATTAATATTCCCAGCTGTCCCTCTTTTCTGCAACAGTCCCTATTTTCTGGTACCATTCCTTGGAAAACCGTTGTCCCCATTTTTTTTTCTTTTTGGAAGATGTTAGGGGCAATTTCAAAAAAATATGACCAGTGCAGACTAGAATTCTTCAGCTTTCAAACCCTACTAACACCTCTAGAAGTAGGTAGGGAGCTGTTTTATCTAGCAGTATGCACCCCCCCCTAAAAATTCCAGATTATCTGGATTCAGGTTTCAGGGATCCCCAAAAACACCAGGGTCCCTGAAATCCTGATAAAATTCTCGAATCCAGTTCGGCAAGATGAGAGAATACCGAATTTATTCAGCCATTATTCCCTAAGAGGAAAATAATCCGGAGGCGGAGGGAGGCATTTTTCAAGCAAACTCTACCAAATTTGCAGGGAACCTACTCCTGACTATCCTCTAAAGACCCACCAAATTTCAAGAAGATTGGACTTGCCGTCAACTTGGTATGCAGAAGGTCCCGGGTTCAATCTCTAGCATCTCCAGTTAAAAGGATCATCTGAAAGAGACCTTGAGCGAGGTCTATCTCCAAGGCCTGAGAACTTGGAGAGCTGCTACCAGTCAGAGGAAACAATATTGGCCTTATAGACTAATAGTCTGACTCAGTGTAAGCAACATGTGCGTCTAATGCCCATATGTCATAAAATACCAGTGTTCTGCTTCTCATTTATCCCCCCTGCAATAATCTGGAGAGTGAATGTTGCTGTTGAATGTATTTGAGTTGACACCACTTCTCTTATAAGCATCAGCAAATCCATTTTGAGATTAATTGTTCTGTTAAATATTTACTCTTTTCAAAAAGAGAAAGTGTGATGTTCTGTTTGGCAAGACACTTTGTTTCAGAAGTCTGCGCAGGGGGGGGGACGTTGCACAAGGGATGAACAGAAGAGGCAGCAGGTGGTGAGGAGTCTGCAGCAACTTGTAGCAGAGAACATCTTGGGCAGAGTCTCCCACTGTGATGACAGGAGAGTGGTACAAGTACACAAACCCATTCCTCCTTTCATCTGGGAATTGTTGGACAGTACTGGAAGGAAAGCCAATCGGATATGCTGGTTAAGAGCTGGCGAGATCCTTGTCTGAATCCCTAGTCGGCCTTGAAAATCGTGGGGTTCCTTGGGGGAGTCCAGGGGTTTCCCATCTTTCTGAGCAGGCAAGCACTTCGGGAGTGATGAGGATGGAGAATGGGCAGCACCCCAAATGGCTGCCATCGGGGATGTCAAGCCCCCAATTGCACCCCCCCCACCAAATCTACACCATCATGTGCAGCATCACATCATTCTGGTTTTAAAAAAATGGAAGTGACTTAGGGTAGTTCTAGAAATCGCTGGAAATTCTGTGGTAAAACCAACTAGGGAATTCCTAGAGCTCCCCTATATTGTGTGTGTTATGTGCTGTCAAGTCACCTCTGACCTATAGCAACCCTATGAATGAAAGGCCTCCAAAACATCCTATCATTAACAGACTTGCTCAGATGCTGCAAACTGGAGGACGTGGCTTCTTTTATTGAGTCCAGCCATCTCGTTTTAGGTCTTCCTCTTTTCCTACCACCTTCCACTTTTCCTAGCATTATTGACTTTTCCAGGGAATCTTGTCTTCTCATGATATGACTGAAGTACAATAGACTCAGTTTTGTCATTTTAGCTTCTGGGTTGAATTCAGGCTTGATGTGATCTAGTACCCACTTATTACTAGGATCATATCACCCACCCACTTATTATTCACTTAATACCCTACATTACTTACATTTTTTTTTACTGGAAGTAACAGAGTGCCAACAGAGTGCCAACATTGCAGCCTCCCCATCTCCCCACCCATAGCCCTCCTGCCAGTTGCCAAGCACTGCCTAGCAACTCTATCTGCCGCAGGAGGCAGTCATAACCTGGCTGCCCTGTGGGTTGCTGGGCCTGGTCTCTAAATGTTGGGCGCTTACAAGCCAAACAGCCTCCCGCAATGGAGACGGCTGTTTCTGGATGGATGGTCACTGCAGATGCAAAAGTGATGTTTCCCATGAGATGGAGGACAACTAGGACTGGCTCTGTGCTTTGGGGAAGAGATGCTTTGCTGAAGAAGCTGATGGGCAGCAGCAAGCCCACCAGCAGGCACTTTGGTATCTGCAGGTACCACACAGGGGATCGCCGAGCTAGTCCATTTCTCTCAAGCTAAACTTCCACATGGGTGGGGAACAGTGACTTGGCTACCACTGTTGAAGGACAGCTTCAAGAATCGGGGCAAGGTTTGGATGTGGAGTGTGGGAATAAACATTGAGACAGAAGTACTCTAGTAACTCAAGGAGCATGTGTTACTCTAGCACTCAAGGAGCATGTGTTAGTCTAGTAACCTTGCTTTCCAGTTTGATTTGGGAAGCCCATTGGTTTCTACCAGAGCTGAGGTTCTAGCGACCACCCCACCCAATAAAGGAAGGAAGAGAGTGAGAGCGAGAGCGAGAGCGAGAGCGAGAGCAAGAGCGAGCTCAAGCGCAAGCATGAGCTTGAGAGCAAGGAAGGAAGGAAGGAAGAAAGAGAGAGAGAGCGAGAAAGGAAGGAAGGAAGGAAGGAAAGAAGGAAGGAAGGAAGGAAGGAAGGAAGGAAGGAAGGAAGGAAGGAAGGAAGGAAGGAAGGAAGGAAGGAAGAAGCCCCAAAGTAGGGTTGAGTTGAATGCGTTGGGTGGCATAAGTTGTAAATTTGCTAGCACTGGGCCACTGCCATGCATTATAGATGTTATATCCATGAGTTGCCCTGCGCTCCTTAGAATAAGATGGCAAGGGAAAAAAATGTATGAGAGAAACAGAGAGGCTAGGAGTAGGTACAAATCTCCTTGCAGCCAAGAAACCCTCCAGGCAACTTAGGCCAACTGGCCTACCCTATGTCACAAGGCTATTGTGAAGATAAAATGTAGGACCATATGAATCTGCCCCAAACTCATTAAAGAAGAGGTGAGATTAAAAATCTAATTAATGAGTAGTATTCTACTTCGGGTTGTTTTAAGTTCCTCCGACCTAAGGAGCCTTCCTTCAGCTTTTAGGGTTGTTGGACTTTGGTGGGCAGGACACGGGAGATGGAATGTCAGTAATGTGTCAATATCACTTCCTGCTGTAACCCAGAACTGATGTCACTGATGCTCTAGTTTTTGTAGATCTCTGTGGATAAACCATAGAGACTGGGAAGATCACTAGAGAAGTGATAATGCCTGCCAATAGTGAACAAATAACAACTCTATCAGCTTATGTGGCTCTTCCATTGGCTTTGGACTTTGCTTGATGGAGCAGTAAGATACAGATCAATAATAATACATACACATAATATAAACAGGAGCCAGCATATAATAATATAGAAATAATATCCTAGCAAACTGTAATCAAAAGTCTTTGAATCTTGAGCCAATGAAGTAATCCTGTTAGATATTGGAGTTGTGTTGTCTTAATCTTGTTCACACATGGTACATAAACTTATTTTTATAAAGGAAGAAATATACAATTGGACCTCACTGACAGATGTGTCCTGTTCTACAGCTGGGTAAGTCAAGGGAGAGAGAATAGCCCTTGGAAAACCCACATCAGATTTGTGATTTCAGTAACTGATAGCTCTTATGCAAAAGACATTATTAGACGTGATGCAATGGCACAGACAGAAGGTATTTTGGAACATTGCAAAAAAATATAACCACATTTTAAGATTCTCATTACAATCAATAAGACCAGATGGTTAGCAAATACTGAGATTTTAAAGGCACTTCTTTCAACTAAAAAAGCCATCACCGCCAACTATAACTTCTGAAATGAAGTTTGTGGCACTTTCGCAGGAACTTGACAAAAAAAAAATTGGCAAACACAGCCAGAAGACATTATTGAAAGAGAGAGACAGAGTTATGATCTAAGAAAGGGCATACTCTGCAAATGTCAGAGAGATGGGAAAATACACTTTGCTGCTGGTTTCACAGAAGAGGGAAACGAGGTTATTTCATACAATGAAACAGAAGAGACAATGTGATCGTTTAAAGGAATAAGATACGCAGGAACGGATACTGTAGACTCTCGAAGATGCTCGACAAATTGGGATTATCAATTCCCATTAGGAACTGATGGTTATATCCAGAAAGTGCCTTTAGAATTCCAAATCTTGCTTGGAAGTTATTAATTGTATATTCAGAGGGTTGGATCCATCCAGATTTCCTGCTTGTGGAAGAAGAGGGGGGGGGGCTTTGACCATTGAAAGATGCCGCGTGGGTAAAAACTCCTATAGGTGGGAGGTTATAGTGTGTGGAGGAACTAGGTGAGATCAAACAGAATTAGCGGGTAGGATCCAACTGAGTGTTTCTTTTGATTATTTTGTACATTCAGGGTTGCCAGCCAAGCGCTGAAAGAGGCAGGAGGCTCAGTGGGATGAGAACATGTAAACTGACACCATTCCCCCAGCGCAACATCACATCCTGTACAAACCTAGAAGTGACATCCTCACGTCAAGGTGACATGACAGCATCACTTCTGTGTTCAGGCCAGAAGTGGCATAACTCTGTTGGAGAAACAGAGAGTTCTCCTACATCCCCCCCCCCACCCTACCGACTGGTGTTGGGGGCAGGCAATAGTGTGGTGGTAAAATGTACTTTCAAGTCATAGCTGACTTATGACAACCCCTGGCGGGGTTATCATGCCAAAAGATAAACAGAAATGGTTTGCCATTGCCTGGCTCTGCAATCTCAGTCTTCATTGGAGGTCTCCCATCCAATTACTAACCAAGGCCGACCCTGCTTAGCTTCTCACATCTGACGAGATTAGGCTCACCTGGGCTATCCACTACTACTACTAGAAGTTTAATTGTATATAGCCAAAGGCTGTCACAATACAGAGTTAAGAACAGTAAAAGTAGAAATTTATCATACGGACCTAAAATACAGTTATTAGAGTGGCAAAATAAAATACAATTAAAATAGAACCTTAGTAGATCCAATTGTTCAGACCAGTATTAAAATACAGTATGATTATAAGCATCTGAGGTGAGACCAGATAGTTATGAAGAAAATTCATTTTCTGAAGAAACAATCTTGGCCCTCATCTTTTTTTTGCAGCTAAGGCAAACAGGGATACTCTGCTAGCGACAAATGAATCAGTATCAGATAAAAAAACCAATTTGTCAAAATCAGAGGTAAAGTTGCACCCCACTAACAAATTAGCGAGAAATTTAGCTCTAGCCTCTGCATACATAGGACAAAATTTATTTATTTATTTAATTATTTAATTACATTTTTAGACCGCCCTCCCCGTCAGACGGGCTCAGGGCAGTTTGACAACAAATTAAAGACAGCAAAAACATTATAAAAACATTAAAACATCATAAAAAACCATTAAAATTGGCGGGTGTCGAATACGTAATGTAATGTAGGAGATCCTCAGGTACTGAGGCACCACATATACAGAGACGAAGAGCCATTGGGGTTTGAAGATATCTTCCTGTAAGTAAAGCTGTCGGCATTGTTTGAAAGCGCAGAGAGGACCTGGGCTATCCAGGTCAGGGATACGTACCCTGAACATGCTGATTGTGAGTACTTGTTGTGCAGTTATTAACATGCAACTAAATCATGTTTCCATGTGGTTTAAAAATGGAGTACAAAGCACTGTGTCAGTTCATTGGGCCACCTTGCCAAGTATTTTCTAATACATTTCATTGAAGTTCTCTAACATCCAGGCCTATCACATTATGTGCGGTATGGGATCTAGCAACTGGAGATGGACTCTGGGATCGTCTTTACACAAAACACGTGCTCTACCACTGAGCTATGCCCCTTCCCAACACAACAATACCCTATGAGTACATGAAACCGTCATATATGGAGTCATACCATTAGTGCCTCTCCTATGGGTCTCCATAGTGTCAAAGGTGGATTCCGCACACGTTGGATAATTCAATGCACTTTATCAATCGTTTGAGGTGGATTTTTTGTTCCGCACAAAAAAAAATCCATTCCAAATGATCTATAAAGAGGATTGGAAGTGCATTATCCAACGTGTGCGGAATCAGCCAAACTGAGGTTTTTCCCATCCCTACGGTTTGAGACTTCTTTAGTTGGTAATGCTGGGGGCTAAACCGGATACTATCAGTAGACAGCTAGTGTAGTGGCTAGTGAGTTGCAGTAGAAGGTGACACAGGTTCAAATCCCACTCAGCCTAATATCCAGGAATTTCCTCACCCAGAGTTGGCAACCTTAATTCCAACACACCTTTGGTGGAAGTAACTAATGGATGTCTCTGATTGGCAGCTAGCGGTGATATTTGTTGCATGTGATGCCGCTTTACCTTGATTTGTGTGTTTCAGTGGTGCATTAGGCTGGATCCATTTATATTTTGTAAGCTGCAGAAAGGCAGAATATAAGCTACGAACCAAGGGCCAAGGCTCATGATTCTGACCAAGCTCAGGCTTTCGTGCTGCAGTCCTAAGAAGAGTTACACCCCTTAAAACCCATTAACGTCAATAAACTCAGAAGGGCATAAATGTGCTTGAGATTATTACCTACAAATAGGGAGGGGCAAATGGCCCCAGACAAGTACCCGGTAGAAAGGTTGACAGCTGTCAAGTCTAACTCCCCTGTTTATGAAGTTTGCCGCTGAATTTGTAGAGGAGGGAACTTGTCTGACACCGGGGACAAAGCGTACATCAAAACTTCCCAATCTGTTAAAAATCTGCAGCGCTTTCTCATTTGCAAATGCGGAAGCCCAAATTCTCCTTTCCTACGAAGCTGCCTTTCAACAGACGCAGGTCCCCGATCCTTCTCGCTCTCTGTTGTCTAATTGGATGCACTTTCTCTGCCATTGACGGCTCCTCCCCTTTCCATTTTGTCTCTCCACTCCTTTTCACACCTTTCGAAAGTACACTCCAGGGCTTTTTAAAATGTACAGCCAGACACAAAATGTTCAGTTCTACACACACACACAAAAGTGCCCTTCCAAAAGAACATTTGTGCAGCTCAAGTATTCAAGTCTCCTGCATTGGTGTAACTCAGTTTCAGTTCTCAAGATTTTCTCCCACTCTGTGTAGGCTTCTCAGAGCGCAGTCCTAAGCCGAATTATACCTTTCAAAGTCCATTGAAGTCAAAGGGTTTAGAAGGGGAGGGGTCTCTCTGCCTTGGGCAAGATTTGAGTCCAGTAGCACCTTATAGACCAAGAAGATTTCCAGGGAATAAGCTTTCGAAAGACAAAGCTCCCTTTCTCAGATCCAAGTAGGAATGGAAGTCCCTGGACCCTTATATCTCAGTCAGAAGGGGGAATATAATGGTTCAGGGATCTCCATTCCTACTTGGATCTGATGAAGGGAGCTTAGCTCTCTAAAACTTAGACCCTGGAAATCTTGCTGATCTTTAAGGTGCTACCAGACTCGAATCTTGCACTTCCTGCAGATCATACCATGGCTACACAGCCGGGACTCTCTCTACCTTCAATTCTGCTAATTTGGTTTTTTAAGTACAAAAGGATGCATGTGAACACATACACACATAAGGAAAATACACAAGTAGGTTGTAGCAGTGTGTGCTACATGCATGAATTATGAGCACACAATGTTGAGTTCTGTATTTTTTTCTCATAAAGTTCTGGTACACTCAGTAGGGAGACATGACAATCCTGGCTCCCAAATGCTTATGTGTGTACGGTGAACACATTTGCAGTTGGAACTTCCTCCCCCTACTTGTCATCCACACTTTACATTTTCAAGTGTTGTGTGAATCATCTGTCACCCTACTAACATCAATGACAGCATCAATGACAATGACTGCCAGTTTGGTGTAGTGGTTAAGAGTGCGGGACTCTAACCTGGAGAATGGGGTTTGATTCCCCACTCCTCCACTTGAAGCCAGATGAGTGACCTTGGGTCAGCCACAGCTCTGTCAGAGCTCTCTCAGCCCCACCCACCTCACAGGGTGTTCTGTTGTGGGGATAATAACAACACACTTTGCAAACCACTCTGAAGGGGCATTAAGTTATCCTGAAGGGCAGTATATAAATCGAATGTTATTATGATGAGTTTCCTATAATTTATTGTAGTTATTTTATGTTTCCTTTCCTTAAATTCTGTACCCTATTTTTCTCCCTGCTGGGGACCCAAAATGGCTCCCAACATAATTCTCCCTTCCTCCATTTTATCCTCACAACAACCAGCCTGTGAGGTGGGTTAGGCTGAGAGCATGTAAGTAGCCCAAGGTCACCCAGTGAGCTTCCATGGCAGAGCGGGGATTTGAACCTGGAACTCCCAGATCCTAATCCGACAATCTAACTGCTACACCATGCTCACATGCAGACTGCTAGAGTCACCCCTTCTGGCTTAGACTCCATTTTCTGAAATGCTGCTGAAAATCACCTGTGCACCCACAATAAACATCACACGTGTCAAAATTGGGTTTGTGCGCACACGCACATGTGAAGCAGCCAGAAACAGTGAGTTTTAGCTTCTGCTCTTTGGGGAATGGGTATGTGGAAACAATGGCGGGTCCATGGCTCAGTCCCAGAGCCTCTGCTCGGCCTGCAGAAGGTCCCAGGTTTAATCCATGGCATCTCCAATTAAAAGGATCAGGCAGAAGGTGATGGGAAAGATCTCCACCTGAAAACCCTCAAGAGTTGCTGCCCGTCTGAGTAGACAAGACTGACTTTGGTGGACCGATGCTCTGATTTAGTGTGAGGCAACTTCATGTATGTTCATGTGCATTCCAAATCCAGGATAATTTAAAAATGCTGACGAGGAAGCAGTGAGTTCTTATAAAAGAAGAATGCCGAGAGCATGGCCATTTCCACCTGCCCTTAAAGGGGCGGCACACTCATGGAATGCTGGTGATGTCTCTGTTTGCAAAATGGATGTGGACCGTGTGGTTTCCACTTTTTTCGGTGCCTTTTCTGGAACCGTGGAAAGTGCGTTCCCCAAAAAGGCGCTGAAAAAATGGAAGCCAGATGGCCCACAGCCATTTTGCAAATAGAGACGCCTGGATTCATGAGGAAAAGCCACCAGTGTTCGGTGAATGGGCTGTCCATTTAAGGTCATGTTGCAATGGCCCATGTAAGTTGGCCTGACTGTCTGTCTATAAGGTTTCTATGCTGCCTCTCTAGGGAATCTTCCTGGAGAGTTTTGTATTTGTGTTTTTATTGTGCGCAGAAAAGTAGGACGACTTCTGCACAGGAAATAGTTATTGGGAACTGGGCACAGTGTGGACTCTTCTAGTCTCTCGTACCAGTAAGAGACTACAAAAGCAATCTACTTAGCAGATCTACTTAGAAGTAAGTCCAGTTTTATTTAGTGTGGCATATTCATTGGGACTGACTTTCCAGGACTAAGACAGGACTGGCTTCCCAAGAGACCTGCTGTCCTCTGCAGCTACAACACAGCTTGGCGTCTGGCATTCTCATAACAGCGACAGGCCAGTGGGATTAAATTGCATGCAACTAAAATACAAGTGTTAGCGGTGGCGTCCCTCTGGCTTATGGTGAATTTGCAACGTGGTCCTGGGTGGGGAGCAAGCTCACCCGCCTCTGGTCTAGCTGATAATTGGACGCTTGCCTGTCTAGCTGCTTGCCCATACACATAACATTAGATTGGAGGAGGTGTTGACAGCTGGCTGGCTGCTTGCTCCTAGCGAACAGTGCCTTTGCAAAGATTCCAGTTTGTTTGGCAGCGACTCCTCCCCCCCCCCCGACACTGGAAATGAAGGGAAAAAATAGGATAGAGGTACAGACCGTTGTCCTGACCTGGATGGCCCAGACTAGCCCGTTCTTGTTAGATCTTGGAAGCTAAGCAGGGTCAGCCCAGGTTACCACCAGGGTGAGAGAACACCAAGGAAGTCCAGAGTTGCTACACAGAGGCAGGCGATGGCAAACTACTTCTGTTCATCTGTTGCCTTGAAAATTCCGCAGGGTCACTATAAGTCAGCTACAACTTGATGGCACTTTACAAACACGCACAAAATATTTTGCTGTTCCAAGATATAAATGAAGGGACAGTAAGAAGTGGTTGCTTCCAACTGTGTAATCCAAAAGATTGGGAGTTGGAAACTGGAAAATGGGGAAGGAGTGAGAATTTTCTAGCAACTCTCCCCCCGTAAGTTTAGCATTAGCATTATATAAGGAGGTTAGGAGAGTTGTTGCGGAGTTGAGGTTAAACTAGGGTCGTTTCCACACGGCTTACCTTGTTTAGGAAAACAGCGAAATCTCGTGCGAAGACGCTGTTATCGCGTCTTCTTGCACGATATCGTGCGAGATTTCGCTGTTTTCCAGAACAAGGTAAGCCGTGTGGAAATGGCCTGGGATCTGAGTGACCCAGGTTCAAATCCCCATGGAAGCCGGCAGAGAGGCCTCGGGCCAGTCACATGCTCTTGGCCTGACCTACCTCACAGGGTCGTTGTTGTAAGGATAAAATGGAGACGAGAATGGTAAAAGCCGCTTGGGAGAAAGGTGGTGTATAAATTAGGAAAATAAATCAATCGATTTGTGGCAGTCATTCAGAGAGTTAATTGTGTTAGTCAATTGCAGCAAGAATAATCAAAAATCTTGGGGCTAACAGCATTTGTTTTCAGTATAAGCTTCTTCAGATGCAACGGGCAGTTTCTTGCTAGGTAGACCTTTCATGTAGGAAGTATTTTAAAAAATAAATAGCAGGCTGTGAAATGCAGGAAGTACAAGCTGGGGTATAAATTCAGCAGGTTCATGCTGGAGTCCTCTCCTGAAGTTGCTTTGCAGGAGAATGGATCTTCTTGATCACCAACACTGTGCCCTGCGAGACGGAAATGTTTTCTCACTGGGATCTGAACAAGGCCTTTTCTCATGTCAGCTTTATGACCGTTTATTATTTTGCAGAGGGACCGTTCTATTCGAAGACATATTTTACATTGGAAGATGGTAGGGTTGCCAGGTCCCCTTACCTTCCTGGCAGGAGGGGGAGAACCTGGCGCTTACCTTTTCGCCATTCCCATCATGCTCTTTGCATGCGTATGCCACGCACGTGTGCCCCCTGCACCTGTGTCACTTCTGGGAAGTGATGTCACTGTGCAAGCTTTGCAGCAGGCTGATTTGGACCCCAAAGGGGCTCAATTCGGCTCATTTGGAGCTCAAATTGGCCCACTGCGAAGTGCAGGAGTGCTTTCGGGGCAGCGTGATGACACTGTACCTTTAACAGAGGCTTAATGCAGTATTATTTACCTGGGCCGTTTTCACACTACTTACCTGCTTCCAGAACATTGCGAAACATCATGCAAAAAATGCGGAAGATAGCGTCTTCTCGCGAGAGTTTTGCACGACATCGCGCAAAACTCTTGCGAGAAGACGCTATCTTCCGCGTTCTTTGTACGATGTTTTGCAGTGTTCTGGGAGCAGGTAAATAGTGTGAAAACGGCCCAGGTGGTGTTATTTACCTCCCTGCCATGAAAAGCTTCAACTGCTCATCTCCATGCAGTTTCTGTTAAAGGGCAGGACATTTTTTTCCTCCAGGATAGTTGGCAACCTTAACCTATGATGGTACAGCTGATGTCACAAACAGTGCAATCCTAAGCAGAGTCACGCTTTCTTTAGTCCATTGAAGTCAGTAGGCTAAGAATGGTGTAACTCTGTTTGCCATCACACTATAAGTCTTATGAGAGCCAGTGTGGTGTAGTGGCTAGACTGAGGGCCAAGCTACAAGTGACGAATGACACTTGAGTGGCAAGTGAACAGACTCACGTGTATTCCTCCCTGTTCACTTGTGCTCCACTTGATCACTATGTGATCATCACTTGTAGCTTGGCTCTGACTGACTAGGATCTGGGCAACTCAGGTTCGATTCCCCGCTGTGCCCTGCAAGCTTGCCGGGCGACTGTGGGCCAGTCACACACTCTCAGCCTAACCTTCTTTACAGGGTTTGTTGTCAGGATAATCTAGAGGAGAGGAGAATGCTGTAAGCCGCTTTGGGTCCCCATTAGGTAGAAAGGCAGGGTATAAATGAAGTAAAAAAAAAATTAGTATTGCTTGAATGGATATGGAGATGGGAGTGGCATCTGGGTTTGTCGCAGCTCTCGTCCATGGGTGTTTTCTCTGTTAAGTGGCCCACTGAGTCAGTAAGAAGAGGCCTATCACTTAAGGAGGGGCTGTGGCTCAGGGGAAGAGCATCTGCTTGGCATGTAGAAGATCCCAGGTTCAATCCCCGGCATCGCCAATTAAAAGAACCAGGGAGTAAGTGATGTAAAAGACCTCTGCCTGAGACCCTGGAGAACTGCTGTCAGTCTAAGTATACTTTAATAGATTGTTAGTCTGATTCAGTATAAGACAGCTTCATGTGTGACCTTCATGAGAGAATCATCATAGTATAGTATGGCCTGGCCTTCATTGATGCGTTGAGCTGGTTTGTGCCTGAAGCAGTAGGTGGCAACCAGCGGTGTCCTGTTGTTATCCCTTTTAGGCCTGCTTGTCCCGTAGTAAATTTTTTTCCAGGATCTCAGTCCGGCTTTATCGATCTGCTTATTCACTGGATTAGCTGAATAGTGCAATCCCAAGAACAGCAAGTCCAAATCTGTTATGTATGAGTGTCCGAGGAAAGGGAGCAGACGCAATTGTGATGCAGTGCTGTGTGTTCCAAATACTTGGAGGCAGGGCTTTTTTTCTGGGAAAAGAGGTGGTGGAACTCAGTGGGTTGCCCTCGGAGAAAATGGTCACATGGCCGGTGGCCCTGCCCCCCTGATCTCCAGACAGAGGGGAGTTGAGATTGCCCTCCGCGCCACTTGCGGCACGGAGGGCAATCTAAACTCCCCTCTGTCTGGAGATCAGGGGGTGGGGCCACCGGCCATGTGACCATTTTCAAGAGGTTCCGGAACTCCGTTCCACCGCGTTCCAGCTGAAAAAAAGTCCTGCATGGAGGGCAATTTCATAGCGTTATTAAATAAGCAAAAAAGGACAATTTTGATTTCCCGTAGTTGCACGGCTCTTCCTCAGGTTCACCTCCCGTTATTTTGCTTCACAGTTTATCACTTTCCACTAATTCTGCCTATGGTTTTCACGCTCATCCCACCTGAGTGGCTGCTTTCAACTTTCAGGGAGTGTGCATAAGAAACGCTCTCTCCGTAAGAAATGCAGAATTCTCACATTTCCCCCAGATCCCTCTCCTGCAAACTCCTAAAGGCACTGTTTGGACTGAGCAATAATTTGTACAGAGAATTCGTTTCAAAGAACAGCACGGTTTTCAGGTACACATCTATATTAAGCGCCCGCCTCGCAGTCATTTATGATGCTTTGGCTCCTTCCCCTGGCTGAAAAGGCAGTCGTTGGCGATGGACACTGCAGTTTTATGCTCTTAGTGAAATAAGGCACGGACAAATAGTTGCGTCTCTCATTTTGGCTACATCATAGAAAGGTATTTCTTTGGGGAAATAAGATCTAATGTTCTTTTTTTATT
Organism: Eublepharis macularius; assembly: GCF_028583425.1. Lineage (NCBI taxonomy): Eukaryota > Metazoa > Chordata > Lepidosauria > Squamata > Eublepharidae > Eublepharis > Eublepharis macularius. Next base: position 174,252,613 of record NC_072792.1, read on the forward strand.
AGAAACTTGAAGAGGAGAGAGAGAGAGAAATTATAGATCAAAAAGGAAGCTGACTTCTATGATCTACGGAGGGCTTCAGATGATAGATGTACTAGAAATAACCTAACAAATAATTAAGGTTCTTTAAAATCCAGAGGCTCAAACCAGCCCAAATAAGCACTTTCATGTCCTGTTATGTGCAGAAAAGACTTTGGGCCAATCTCTAGATGTATCAAATCGCTCTGAAGGCCCATGAGAAATCCTGCCTCTGGCTACTTTAAATCCCAGCAAGGAAAAAGGCAGACATGCCTCCCCCCCGCCCCCGTACCAAGGCTTAAAAGAGATGGGGAGCAGGAATTTTTTTAAACAATAAAATAGAAGAAGCATGATGGCCCTTGGTCTATATTGGGCCATCCACAGCTGTTTATAAGATCATAGGACACATCTGGATTTCCAATTGCAGTTCTCCAGCTTCTAATTCTTGCACTGAAATCAACAGGGTGACTTTGAAACTAATCAGTGTTTTGTAGCTTTAACTACTTGAAACTCCCTGTATTAAGCAGGCAAAGTCTCCCTCCGCAGTGGAACAGATGAGAAAAACTTGTACTTAATTTGACACAAATATATTGTTATTGTATTTTATGATTTCAATGCTGTTTGGAAATTTAATTATTTTAATGCTGTTTTTATTGTAATTTATTTATTTAGGTTGTATTCCGCTCTTAGCCCATTTATAGGGAGAGTGGATAATAAATCCAACAACAATAACAATGACAACAATAACAACAACAATAATAGTTCTTAGTATAGCTGGAGATGGAAGAGGACTTCCCTAGATGGAAGAGGACTTCCTTAGAATAGGCACCTATTCTACTCCTTGATACAGGTTTGAAGCCAATGTAACTATCATGGCTCTACCCAAAGAAGCATGGGAATTGTAGTTCAATGAGGAAGTGGAAGATTCTCTGTCAAAGAACCCAGTTCCTTTTCACTGAATCACCTGGGTGAGAGAGAGAGAGATGGTATGTTGCTGCAATAAACAAATGGCATCTTAAAGACTGATTTATTATGACAGATATTTTTATGGAACCAAATTTATTTATTTATAGTCCGCCTTTCTCTCTGAATCTGAAGGCGGATTACAAAAAGTGAGCTTAGTACAGTCAACATCAAGGACATTTCCGTAAACAATGCCATAAGGTAAATAAATGCAAGAATCCAATACAGAGCTGAAGAAATGCTGCAACAGAACAGAAGCAATTCTAGGGCTGGCATTAGAGAACACAGAGCTACCCAGCAGGGTCATACTTAAAGCAACAGGTGGTACTAAAGAGAGAACTTTTTCTCCCCCCTCTTCCATCATATTAGAACATGGAGGCACTCGATGACATTGATGGCCAATCAGTTCAGGAGAGACCAAAAAGAAATGTTGCTTCACCCAACGAGCAATTCAGTTGTGGACTTCACTGCCTGTGGATGTAGTGATGGCCACGAGCATGGATGGCTTTAAAAGGGTTTTAGACAGATGCATGGAGGGGAGGTCCATCAGTGGCCCTTAGCCATGGCTGAAGTCATGCTCAAGCAGATCACCAGTAATTAAACATGACCTGTTAAACACACAGGGTTGCCAGCCTCCAGGTGGGGCCCGGAAATCTCCTGGAATTACAACTGTTCTCCAGATTACGGAGATCAGCTATCCTGGAGGAAATGGCAGCTTTGTAAGGTGGGCTCTATGGCATTATACCGCATTGAGGTGCCTCTCCTCCTCAAACTCTGCCTTTCCTAGGCCCCACCCCCAAATCTCCAGGAATTTCTCACCCTGAAGTTGGCAACCCAACTGCATAGGCTGTGCTTGAGGATCTGTTGAGTTCAAAGGCAAATGCAGGTAGAATTTGGGCATGGAAAATTGACGCTTCTTTCTTTCCTCTTTTATTTCTTTATTGATGATTCAGGGGAGACTATTGGGACATTTCATGGGTCTTTTATTGCATTGCAGTGTCATCTTACTACGTAAAAGGAAAGCCGTATTGCTGATGACTCACCTTTTATCCTGGCGCAGGCGCACTGCGGGGCCTGTGAGTGTGCCTGTGCCAGGATAAAAGCTGAGTTGTCAGCACAGCAGGCCTCTGAGGGGCTGTGGAGCTGGGGGGAGGCACAGCACGGAGGAGCCCCCCCCATATGGCCTTCCCACCGCCTCTGTGGCAGTGAGGCCTCGGACCACGCTGGCATGACTCTCCCAAGGCCCCGCTGATAGGGCCCATTGTATTTATTTTCACAACTAGCTCTGTTGCTAGTTATTTATATTTGAAAATCAATGGGGGGAAAAAACAGGTTGCAGACACATAGAATCATCAAGCCAGATGCACTCTAAAAAGTATCTGATTCAACCCCTCCAGTTCTATTAGTCTGACAGCAAATGCACATCAGTGTTTCTTGGAACAGAATTGGGGATGTGCCAGAAGACTGGAAAGAGACATACCCAGAGCAGTGACTCATGCAGAAATGCAGCGTTGAACCTCCTCTGAGGGGAGGTACTGTTTAGACATCACAGCATCAGGCATGACACACAGACATGGCAGAATGATCTAGTCTCAATAAGGACAAATGGGAAGGCAGCAAGCCCAAAATCTTGCCGGTCGAAAGTGACAAGTTTTTGCTGATTTATGGCGACCCCTGCTGGGGTTTTCAAGGCAAGAGACTAACAGAGGTAGTTTGCCATTGCATAGCAACCCTGGACTTTCTTGGAGGTCTCCCATCCAATTACTAACCAAGGCCAACCCTGCTTAGCTTTCAAGATCGGGCAAGATCGGGCTTGCCTGGCCTCTCCAGGTCATGGCATCCATAATCTTACAGGAATTTTTTGTATAACTGCACTACTTTTATGCAGCATCCTTGGGGAGAATGCTGAGATTAGCATGTTCTCACATGACCTGATACAGCATGTTACTTTCTTCTGGTTTTATCTGTTGTCCTTATTGTTGGCTTTGGTGCCCTTTATTTTTGTCGATGATGCTTTTACGTTGCAGAACAGCCTTCCTGAGGCAATGGGAAAGGTCCCCAACCTTCTACAAAATGCACAACGCAGAATTGTTCAGGAGGGCATTTTTGTTGGAGCAAAGCTGTGGTGTAATTGTTTGGTCCGGGATTGTATGTTTGCACGCATTGTTCAGGTTTCCTCCCGCTTATGTTCCACCATCTCAACCCACTTGCATTTTTGTGTTACTAGGAATATTAGCCGTTAGTTTCTCATCTTGTAATATGATTGACTGAAACGTTTCATACTTGTAATCCTCCTTGGATCACCTCAGTGAGAAAGGCAGCGTGTAAATGAAAATCCTCCTCCTCCACGTTTTTGTTCCAGTTCTATGTCATTTCTTGTTAGACATCACTTTTCCGTCACATACCATTTTCAGTGTGCAATGGATGCAAAACAAAATTGTGCTGGTTAAAGGAACTTAATTCAGCATGAGGAAAGCAAAACGGGTGTGAAAATATACATTATCTTTTCACAAGGGAAAAAAATGCGATGGAAACGGAGGTCTTCAAATTCAGCCAGCGGCTTTCGTAATATGGTCTTTGGCTTTTGTGAAAGAGTCCATAGCCTAAGCCCAGACCTGAAGAGAGACGCAAGGCTGGGGTACAAAATTCCTTTGGCTCAAGTTCCTTTTGAGCTTGGGTTGCCTTGGACTGATTCTGCATACGTTGGATAATGCACTTTCAATGCACTTTATCAATCGTTTGAGGTGGATTTTTTGTTCCGCACACAAAAAAATCCGTTCCAAATGATCCATAAAGAGGATTGGAAGTGCATTATCCAACGTGTGCGGAATCACTCTTGGATCTACTAGTCTAAGCCATGACTCAAAGGAGAACAGGCTAGTGAAAGGTGCTGTTTAATTGTTCCCTCCATCCTGAGTTTTGCCGTCTACCACTTTTTGCTTTGATGCTCTTACCCACCACAGTGCCTGCAATCTTTGGGCTTAAGCAACAGCTTAGAAGCCCCCAGTTTAGTAGCTAGTCACTTCTTTTAACCATTTGTTTCTCTTGAAATTGTAGCATTTGCTCTCCTCTTGCAAAAGAGAACTTGCTATGTTTTCCAGTTGACCAAAAAGTTAAAGCAAGTGACAATGGATTCCTAAAGAAGTCTCCCCCATTCTTCCTTCATGTATGGATTGGCAATTTGCCTTTTTTATGACTGTTTCTCTTTTAAATGTGCAAGGGCTGCTCCCTGTAGAAATCTTTTCCCTGGGGGCACCTGAGTTTAGCAGGTCAAACATGATTGTGTAAAGCCTTGCAGCCATCTAGTGGCAGAAAATGGCAATGCAGACAAAGTGAAAAAGGGTATCACTCGACAAAGTTTTCTAATTTGTGTTTTGATGGGCATTAAGTTATTTGGTTTAACACAATGTAAGCGTAACTGATAAAAGCTAAAATGCTATCATTTGTGGTTGTGACTGAGCTGCAGTTCTGCTATCCTGGCACATGCTGACACCCCTGCAAACAAAATACGTCCAGGTGGCAGTGCGTGTGAAGTATTGCCTGATCTTCCCATAAATGAGCATATAGGCAAGTATAAAATGGACCAAGAAAACAGACATGAAACAAACCACATAGCTACAATATATCTTTTTGTAAATGCAGTAACAGTTTTAAAAGATGTGAATTTGGTGGTTGGTGGAGGAGAGGGAGAGGGAGGAGTAAGTCATTAAACAGCGCAAGAGCGCACATGCACAAAATATCTTGTTGCAATTTAGAACATGTGTAAATCTTCAAATAAAATCAGAACACCTCTTTGAATGTTCAAGGTTGCAAATTTCACTTTGGGATTGAACCGTGACCCAAACTGAGGAATAACCTGGTATCCCTGGTGATGAAGTTTCCTCACGCCCCCGATCGTCACCCAGTCATAGGGGTGGGTAGACCCAGAGCATTGTGACATCACAGCATAGAAAATTCTATTAGGGTATCACAGAGAGAGAACCTAAGTTTTGGTGGCAGCTGTGTGTGTATTGCTGCATCTTGGTTTGTTTCTTTGATATTTTACTCTGCTTTTCTCTTGCTCTGTGGGATCCCTTATACCCTTCCCCCCATTACAATTTTATAATGGAGATGCACAGAAAACATCACCTCTATCATCTATCTAGAGTATCTTGTTCTTATTAATAAACATCTATCTAAAGTATCTATCATCTATCTAGAGTATCTTGTTCGTATTCATAAACAGTCTCAAGCAGAACAGATCACGTTCCTTTCCAATGCAGGGCCGTTTCCACATGGCTTACCTTCTTCTGGAAAACAGCGTCTTCGACCGCAAAATCACGCTAGGAAGATGCTATCACATGAAATCGCACAAGAAGACATTGTCTTCTGCGATAACAGCATCTTCTCGCACGATTTCGCACGATAACAGCATCTTCTCACGTGATTTTGCGCATGACGACGCTGTTTTCCGGAAGAAGGTAAGCCGTGTGGAAAGGACTTCTGATGGAGCAGCCAGTGTGGTGGGTGGTGCTAAACAGAAACTGGGGCTGAAACACACTATCACCCCTGGAGGCAGCAATGACAGAGAACCAAGCTACAAGTGACGCGTGACACGGGTTGGACATTTGTCAGCTTCCCTCAAGTTTTGATGGGAAACGTAGGCAGCTTGGGTCTCCATTTAATTGAAGTTTACAGAGCAGCAGTCTATGGGAGGAAGAACATGTGGTTGAGAAGGGAGTGCAGGCGTCGGGCTCTCACCGGGCACCCCCTTCCCCTCTGCTGAGTGTGTGTGTGTGGGGGGAGGGCCTGTAAACTTCAGTTAAATGGAGATCTAAACTGTTAAGACCAGGACGCCTACATTTCCCATCAAAACTTGAGGTAAGCTGACAAGTGTCCAACCTGTGTCAGGCATCACTTGTAGCTTGGCTCAGAGTCCTAGACAGAAGTTCTGGCAGTGCCACAGGCACAGGGGAAGACATGGCTGAGCAGCCAGGCTAACAGCTGATTTGCACATTACAAAGCCCATGTGCCTGCTGGGAGAACTATGGATCAGTTGTGTGTCTGGAGAGCTGTGCTGGGAACTTAGTTTCCAGGTAGACATGGGCCTCATTCAGACTGGAGTGACAGCATATAAGAAGAGGGGCTTCAGTCTTCCCCCTGAGCTGTTGTCCTGGCCTAAAAGGCCCTTGGGGAGCTGCTGTCTGCCCCTTTAGGGAAACTAACCTGTGGCCATCGGTAGATGTTAATTTCCCCAACAGGCAAACAGAAGCTCCTCTGGGCAATTTCAGATCAGGTAAACAGCATGTGGGTAAAGGGGGAGGCCCTTTGAACTCATAAGCCACAGTCCGGGTCCAAATCAGACCTGAGCATGCCTGGAAATTAAGTTGCTAGCTGGGAACTCTCAGAACACAGCTGCAGAGATTCCACATGGAGAACCCATGGATTTTCTAACTTGTGGATCAGCCCTGTACGCATTTCTGTAACAGTGCCATTCTTCACAGAGTTGTCATAGAATCTTGGAGTTGAAAGGGACCTTACAGACCATCTAGTCCAACCCCTTGCCCAATGTAGGAACAGCCTAAAGCATTCCTGACAAGGATTCATCTAGCAACTCCGTGAAGACTGCCAGTGGGGGGAGCCCACCACATCCCTAGGCAGCCGATTCCACTGCTGAATTGCTCTTAATGTGAAGAAATTTTTTGTAACGTCCAGTCGGTACCTTCCCTCCTGTAGTTTAAACCCATTGTTTTGAATCCTGTCTACTATTGCCAACAGGAACAGCTCTATGTATTGTCGAAGGCTTTCACGGCCGGAGAACGATTTATTTTTTCAATTTGGGGAAAATGTGTTGGTCAGCAAACTCCAGGGGTCCATGCCGGGGAAAACAATTTATCAGTTAAATCGCTGTGCTTGCATTTAGTGGTACACCAGGTAGCCCCTGCCCCCTCCCCAATGAATAAGAAGGAGTTTGTACTAGCTGCACATACAATACTGCTTTCGGCAAAATACAGTGGGGCTTTTCGGAAGGACAATAAACTCTGGTTGTTTATTAACAGTAAGCAAAATATGTTCCTGAACAGAAAATAAGGTCTCTTGCTGTGAGTTGTCTAGAAGACTGCCAGCTCTTTTTTAAACGCTTGGGCGCCTTAAGCAGCCGCCTGCTATCTAGAAACTCAGTAGGTAGAACTTTTCCTTGCAGCCTGATAAATCATGGGAAAAGTTTCGCCAGCTTAACTTGAATGTGCTTGGTTGCCCTTCAGTTAATAGAAGCAAGGGCTGGAAGAGGTTGGCAACCCTGGCTGTGATAAAAGTTCATATTTAGCTCCGTGATAGATACACCCCCGGTAACAATGTGTCAAAATTAGGCTGCTATTGTGGCAGAATGGGACCGGGAGACATCTCTGATCTACTTAGGGTTGCACGCCCCTCAATAGGGATGCCATTGGGCCACCTACAATAAGTAAGTGATTCCTAAAGATGTCATTTCCAGGAAAACTCCAGTCCTTTCTAGGAATTGCTGAAAAATCTATAGTTTTATCATCGTTTCCAGCAACTCCTAGAGCTGTGTGGCATCACTTCTAGAAGTGATGTCATGCAAGCATTAACAAGTGCTGCACTATTATTATTATTATTATTATTATTTTATCAATTAATTAATTAATTATGTTTTTAACCCACCCTCCCTGCAAGCGGGCTCAGGGCGAGATACAACATGGATTAAAATTCAACATAAAAACAATAATCACAGCATAAAAACAGCAATCAATAAAACCATTCCAAGACAGGGCAGTCCTGCACTCCTGCCCGTCAGCATACAAAAAAGGGGAAGTAGTAACAGACATAGAATACTGTACCCCTTTTCGGGGCAGCCAGCAGTGGGCCCTCCATATCCCTTCATAGAGGGCAACCGGTGGAAGGCTTGGCAATGATGGGCTAAAATTAGCCTCCATCATACACCTGACAGAACTTCTCTGTCTTACAGGCCTGCCTAAATGATACAAGATCTGGGTGGGCCCAAGTGTCCTCAGACAGAGAGTTCCACCAGGTTGGGGCCAGGACCGAAAAGGCCCTGGTCCTGGTAGAGGCCAGCCAAGCCTCCCTAGGGCCAGGGACCACCAGTTAGGATTGCCAGCCTCCAGGTAGTAGCTGGAGATCTCCTGGAATTACAACTGATCTCCAGGCCACAGAGATCAGTTCGCTTGGAAAAAATGGCTACTTTTGGGGGTGGACTCTATGGAATTTTGCCATGCCGAGGTCCTTTCCCTCCCCAGGTTTCACCCCCCAGATCTCCAGGAATTTCCCATCTTGGAGCTGGCAACCCTACCACCAGTAGATGTTTTCCGGTTGAATGAAGCACTCTCGGGGAACATATGGGAAGAGACGGTCCCTTAGGTATGCTGGTCCCAGTCCGTTTAGGGCTTTATAGGTCAGAACCAACACCTTGAACCGGATGCGGGATTCTACTGCAAAACATCTTCTTTTCTCCTCCACTCAGCACCGCACCCATCCCCAGGCCCCGCAGCGCCTCCTCCATCAGCACCTCAAGCTGCAGGCACCTCCACAAAGCCCCTGCTAGCATCCCATGGTGGAACAGCAGCTGCCAATGCCCATGCCCAGCCCAAGGCAACAAATCACAGCCAACTCACCTTCTTCTTGCAGTAGCACAGGCAGCTGAACCTCAGCCAAGCTTGCGACAGGTCTTCGGCAACCCAGGGGGTGGATGCTGGAGAAGCTGCAGAAGCACCAGAGGTGAGCCAGACAGAATGCTGAGTAAATGTCCCACCCTGGTCTGCGATGAAGTGGGAGGGGAGTCTGCCCAGCCCTCCCATCGGAGAGGCTGGGAGAAAGGCCACTCAGTGAGGCTAGGTGGGGATTCGAAGGAATCCCAGGGAGATGGGCAAGGGGAACCCTTTAAAAGCAGGTTCCCGGAAGGCTGCGAAGGAAGCTGTTGTTCCTCCTGAGAATAGGGTTCTCCAGCCTCTAGGTGGCAGCTGGAGAGCTCCCAGAATTACAACTGATCTCCAGGCAACAGAGATCAGTTCCTCTGGAGAAAATGGCTGCCATGGTGAACTCTATGGCATTATACCCCTTCCCAAACCCCACCTTCTCCAGGCTCCACCCCCCAAATCTCCAGGAATGTCCAAACTTGGACCTGGCAACCCTACCAGGGAAGGAGATGGAACATGGTGGCGCAATCCCCTTCCTGCCTGAGGGTACCTGTCTTTGGAAGCTGGCAAGACAGCAGATGACTGGATGGGAGGGGTGCCATGAGGGAGGAGCCTCATGCTACCCCCGAACAAACCTTTAACCAAAAGGGTGGCTAATACTATTCTCTTTTTCTAGGACAGGGGTCTCCTCTGTGGTGCTCGGTGGTTCCATGGCACCCATTGACACTTTGCCCTGTTCACCAAGTGTTTTTAGAAAATAGGTGGAGCTCTGTGGGGGTTCTTGCCCAGTAGGGGCTTCTGATTGGTCACTGGAGATGTAATTGGCTGTGCAGGTTAAAATAATGTTGTTTCAGTGGAAAGTGCTACTACAGTTTAGTGTTATTCTCTCCCTTGCTCCTCTTTTCCAACGTATTTTAAAAATTATCCTCCTTCTCCCTTGCACTCAGGCTTCATTGGTGAGTGTGACTCCGCCTCCTGTGGTGGCCATTTTGTGGTTGGTTTTGCCTCCTGCAGCAGCCATTTTGTGTCAGACTTCCACAGGTGCTCATAGGCTCAAAAATAATGGGTGGAGTGTCATTTCACAAAGCGAATCCTGTTCCTGGAGGGTTTCCTGTGGCTTTGAGAGTCAGAAATTCAACCAGTGTGTCTCCTTCTCTATCATGGCCAGTGTTGCGCAGTGGTTACAGTGATGAAGTAGGCCTGGGGAAACTCGGGTTCAAATCTCCACTCTCTGTGAAACTCAGCGCTTAGGCCAACCACTGTCCACGTAATTTACCGCACATGGTTGTTTTGATGACAAAACAGGGGAAGGGCTAGAACCGTGGCTGCTGCTCTGAGCGACTCTGAAGAAGAGCAGGTTATAAATGTATTGCATAAATAAATAAATGACATCTGTCAGGGGTAAAGTTACTCCTATTGAAATTTAGCTATTAAAAGCACAGGCTTTTAAAAATTTTCTTCAGGGGGGATAACAATAGCTTTGTCACTGTTAAGGAAATGGTAACTTGAGATGCCTTCCTGAACATCGCTGGCCGCTTCTGGTAATTTTAGCAAGGGCATCGTCATATCGGTGTCCTCATCTCCCTAAAGGGGATGCTAAAAAGACTGTGATGATGCCGGCTCAAATGATGATCGGCAAACCTCATCAGTTCATAGGTGTGTTGCCGGGTCTTCTGCCTCGAGATGGTGTCTACCCCTTTAAATGCTCCGAAACCCGGTCCTCTGCCTGCTCTGCTATTGGTTCCGTTGAGGAGTGGTTATACAATCAGAGTTGGCTATAAATTTCAGCCAGGCAGTGGCTTGTAGCCAACGGTTGCCGTTAATTGTAGCTTGGCCCCAAGTGGGCTCATATATCACAGTGCCTAAGAAAACAAACTGTGATCCTGGAAGTTGCTGGCTTAAATTTATTTATCTCTTTAGGTATTTATACTCTGTTTTTCTCCCCAACATGTTTCCCTTCTCTGTTTTATCCTTATGATGCTGTTAGGTGGGTTAGGCTGAGAGTGTGTGACTGGACTAAGGTCATCTGGAAAGCTTGCATGGTGGAATGGGGATTCAAACCTGGATCTCCCAGATCTTGGTCTGACACTCTAGCCACTACACTATTCTGGCTCTCCCAGGGACTTATTAGGTGGCCTTCAGTAAGCAGCTCTCTCTGCCAACCCCTGTTTTCATCCTGCAAAATGATGATAATTCTTAATCCCAACCTACCTTGCAAGGTTGTTGTGAGGGTAAATGTGGAAGAGGGAAACCATGTGTGCTGCCCTCAGATCCATGAAGGAAAGTGATAAAAATGTACTAGATAGGCAGCGTGATCTGTCAGCACATGGCATTGGCTGCCGTGCTCCCCAAAGCCCCAGCCTTCTATTAAAGACTCAGGATTGGGCCTGGCTGGCCTCTTCCACACTGGTTGAAGGTTCCAGAGCTTGTAGCGTGGAAGTGATGGTCCAATGTGGCTGTTGCAGCAATCGCCCTCTGAGCACATCTATCGGTTGGAAGCAAGACCCGTTGATTGCAAGCCAAACATCTCAGGTAATGTGCTTAGTAATGCGTGCGCCAGCTTAAGTGCTTTGTGTATTCCTGCTGTAATGGAGAAGGAGGGGTGGTGGCAGCTGGAGAGAGCTTAGCCTGGAGAATGCTGAGGAGTCTAGTTGCTCTTTTACTTGCCCTGCTCCACAGGAGCTCTGTGACTTTAAACAGGGGAGCTGGCCCAAGCTTTCCTCTTCCTTCGGTGGATCTAAGATGGATGCTTCTGCAGCAGCACAGCCTCCAAGCAGACTTTGCCCTGCCTGGTTGTTTTGCTTCTCCTGGAAGCTGGATCTGGACAAGTCATCTGCACTGCAGGTGAAACAGAAGGGAAAGGGCAGCTCCCCCCAGGTAAGTTTGTCTGGACTGCGAAGCTGGTCTTTCTGACACACCTGCTCGGAGGAAACACCCGGTAGAGTTTTCTACGGAGAAGGATGGTCTTCTGGATTGATTTCTTAACTTTTTTGTGTGTGCCATAACCAGATTGCAAGCCTCAGCAAAGAAACAAACAAGACATTCTATACAGCGGTCTAAAACTTATTTCTTTGCTGAGCTTCGCTAGAAGAGAGAAGGGAGAGAGATTTGGGAGGGAGCGTTTGTATGGGGGTCTCCTTCCCCCCTCTGGCAGAACTAACTTAAAGGAGGCCTGAAAGCATAACTGAGATGTGGCAATTAGGGGCTGGGGGTGAGATCTTTTGGATTAGCAGGATTTCTTTGATGTCCCCGTCCAACTGAGAGGCCCAGGGTTCATTTAAGAGGAGTTTGGCAGGCAGTGATTCAACAGGTACAGCCTTTTTGAATATGAGGCTGTAGTAGAGGGAAGGATATTATACCTATTACATTTCTGCTTCTCAGACCTTTAAAGATAAAGGTGCCCTATCCTGACAAAACACAATTGTCTCGACCAGTGTTTGGAGGACTCCTGGTGATCTTATTGGTCTTCCTTGGGTTAGCTTAAACTGCTTGTGCACAAGCAGAGAAGAGGCCATTTTAAGATAAAGTCCACATGAAAGCTTGTTGCTTTAAGAAAGAAAAGGATATTCTTTAATGAAGAAATCCATACAGTGATAGGAAAGGTGAGTTAGGCTGTCTAACTAGGAGAAACAGAGGGCACATGTTGTCTTCTTCGAGGCTGGAAAGAGGGAAGAGACTGACGGAAGGAAGGAATTCCCTGAGATTAGTAATGTAGGGCCAAGCTACACATGACGAAAGACACTTGCCTGGCAAGTGGATTGAGTGGAGGGCAAGTGAACAGGGAGAAATACACTTGCTGTTCAAGTGTCATTTGTCATGTGTAGCTTGGCCCATAGACAATAAAGGGCTAGCAGCAGAACTGACAAGAGGAAAGCGGATAGAAGATTTGACCGGCCCGCCGTTCTAGGGCCCCCTATAGTAAAGGTGTGTTTACTTCAAAAGACATTGTATTGTTCTTCAAGTCCGACATCTCAAAGAGAATGCTTACAGTAGCAAACAAGTTGCAATTCTTTACACAAGTGATTAAAATGTGGAATTTACTACCAGAGGAATTTACTACCAGAGGATATAGTGATGGCCACAGGCATAGAAAGATGATTAGACCGTTTCATGGAGGACAGGTCTATCAGAGCCAAGCTACAAGTGATGAATTGCACTTGCCTGGCAGGTGAACAGACTCACGTGACTGTATTCTTCCCTGTTCACTTGCCATTCACTTGCTCTCCACTTGATCAAGTGGAGCTCTGTAGAGCAACTGTTTGGCTGCTGTGTGAGATAGGACACTGGACTATCTGTTCTGATCCAGCAAGGCACAACAATTCCTATTGCTGATCTTTCCCTGTAGAGCTCTATGGAGTGTGTTGCAGGTTATGTGATCAGCTTTGCAAGAACAACAGTGAAGCACAAGGGTGCTGGCACCCAAGAGTTCTCAGAAGCACATGTAGGATTTTTGGCAGATGTGCGATGGTTCCTTGGCCGGCAAATGAAAGGCATCAGGTTTCCCAGAAGGATCCGCCCCACCCTTTGTTAGTTTGCTTGAGCCATGACTTCATAGGATAGACGAACTGTGCCACTGCCCAGTCTTCCTTCAACTTCGTTGACCATCTGTTGGCAGGAGACTTCTTGTTGGAATTATACCAGTAGCACCTTTGTTGAATCAATGCTTTTATATCATTTAGGATTTTCATTACTAGTTTCTGAAACTACAGTTCCCATCATGCTTTGTTTTCAGTTCTTCCTTACCACCTGGCTTTTCTCTCGGTTGCAAGATTCCATCATAAGAGGCTGGGCTGTGTGAACTGATCTTTCTTCTTGAACCTTGTGGCTTATATAGGCCAAGACCGCACACATGGACATGGGTGGTTCGAAGAAGCTTTTAATGATGCCAGCGAATAGCTGTTGGCAAAAAGCCATTTTCTTTCTTTTAAATTTTTTAAACTATAAACAATGGATAAAATGTTTAAAAAACAGCATGCACATAAAATACAAGCAAAAAAAACCAGAATAATGAAACGACGTAATATTTCCCCTTTCTATCCCCGTACATTCTTAAGATACTTTACATACAGCCTTTTATATTTTGCATTTTATATTCAACATTATATTCAATCTTATCTTCAGCATATTAATAACAACAACATTTGATTTATATACCACCCTTCAGGACAATTTAACAGCCACTCAAAGCGGTTTACAAAGTATGTTATGCTTATCCCCTCAACTATTACCCTGTGCGGTGGGTGGGACTGAGAGAGCTCTGAGAGAGCTGAGACTGACCCAAGGTCACCCAGCTGGCTTCAAGCGGAGGAGTGGGGAATCAAACCCGGTTCTCCACATTAGAGTCCAGCCACTCTTAAACACTATACCAAACTGGCATGCTAACTTAACTATTTAGCTTAACAATTGATCTATTTTAATATTACTTAACATTTAATTCTCCTTAATTTATAGCTACATATTTTTTACAAAAACCCTTCCCATTATTCCTGAAATTCTTGGTTTGGACTATTATGCTTATAAGAATTTAATTTTGGCATTGATGCCTATTCATACAATTTATTCATCCAATGCATTATGTCTGGACAAGATTCTGCCTTCTATTTTGTTGCGTATACTACTCTCGCCACTGTCACCATATATTTAAAAATTATGCTCTTTTATTATAAAAAGGCAGTATTTTCTTCCAGTTGTGTGTGTGTTTTCACCCCAGCTTTTTGGTTGAGCCACATTTGAACCATACAGAGAAAAGGACAATCTGAATTTTGTTGAAAGACTGTTGTGTGTTTCTCTCTCTTTGCACTGCAGTGTTTTTTAGCCTCTGTATACCGTGCTCTACAATTATAAGGTTTCGGTCTGATTTGAAAAATAGCAGAATGTGAATTAAAGTAAAACTAATTTTTGGAGCTTTGATGTGCCTCCTCTTTTGACATTAGTGGCTGCTCTATCAGATTATTTTGTATCTCTGTCCAGGGTGCTGATGGGCGCGGAACATAATGCCATTTATTAATATTCTTTGAGTCTGATAGGCTTGCTGGCTTCATTAAGCAAGAGGAAGCAACATAATGGAGCAGATGGAGTCCATAAGGAGACTGTATTTTTTTAAAGAAAAGACATTTACATGTGAAGGTTGATAGCTGTCACTAGAAAGGATGATTGATTGCTCTACTTGATGTTCTAGTTCTAAACTGCTGGTACATTCTGTTAAACATCACAGTGTAACTCCTATGCAGATAGAGGGGGAAACCGTATGCTGTGCTAGTTTCTTCACCAGTTCGTTGCTGTGAATAGGTTATGAAATCCCTTTAATCAAAACATGGCAGAAAATCGCTTTTAATAAAGAGGCTTTCTAGGTAGACAAAATATTTATATCTTTTTTTCAATGCTTAAGGCAATAAAGGCTAAATCATTGATTTTGCTGCGCATTTTCTTCCTCGCCCTCCATTATTGAGAGATTGTATTCTTGCTCTCTTGCGCTCTCTGAATTAAATTCTACATTTCTTGGTTGGGGTTATTATATTTTTTATTGTTGGGTTTTTTTGTTAAAGGCACTCGGGGGTGAAAATAATTCTTCTAGACTTCTTGTCTAGTGGGGATGGGACGTGGTGTGTAAGCCATGTCCTTTATAAGTGCATAAATGTCCATATTGTTTCTGTCTTCATTTGTGAGCCCGCATTGTGTCGTGGTTAAAATATCTAACCTAAGCAGGCTATTCAGCAAACCTGATACTGATAGCCTTCCCATACTGACCATAATTACCAAGTCATCAAGCAATTTTTTTAACCTATAGCCTGTCTCAGATAGTCATGTCACATCATTCCCAATTTATTGATCCACCTCTGGACAAGCTATTAAGGTATTGTTTCTGGAAGCAAGATGTCAGTTTTACTCTAGGGTACGTTTTATGCTATGACTGGGCTACCCAAGTCGCGCGCTTGTGTGTGTGTGTGTGTGTGTGTGTTTGGGGACCTGTCCACGCACCCCCCCAACTTTTTATGGGCTTCCTTTACTCCTCCTTCTCTGTGAAACACTGGTCATTTTGCTGCACCTCTGTGGACCTCTTCTCCTCTTAGAGACTGGTAGATAATCACTCTTCCCCCGAAACTGCTTTCCTATTCCCTCACTGTTTCCTCTGTGTGTGTTTTCTGTATGCTTGCCTTTTTATTTCTATGTTAATAAAAGAAACCTTTCCTGTAGAACATTTGCCTGTTTATATGAGAGTTCTCTAAGGGAATAATCTTGGTATACATAGGTGGAGATTTTCCAGTTACCCTCTCTTGCAGCATCTCCTTTAATGCTAATTCACCCAATTCACAAGGAGACCCCCGGTTAGAGTAAGAATTACCTTCTCTGGTTCCTAGGCTGTGGTGAAGCAGGTTGTTGTTGGTCGGCCATTACCACTTACAGAGGCAAAATATGTTCAGCTGACTGACTCCACTTTCCTGCTCTCAGCCCTGGTATTTGTGGACAGTTTTAAAATGATGTATTGTCGAAGGCTTTCATGGCCGGAGAACAATGGTTGTTGTGGATTTTTCGGGCTGTATAGCCATGGTCTTGGCATTGTAGTTCCTGATGTTTCGCCAGCAGCTGTGATCACAGCTATACAGCCCGAAAAATCCACAACAACCAGTTTTAAAATGGTTTGTACAAGCCTTATTTTCTTAAAAGCTTGTGGTGATGCCCAACAAGTACATCTGAATTCTCCGCTGGGGAAACTCTTAACAAGGGCTATTTCAAAGTCTTACAGCATTCAGCAAATGATCTCTTTCTTTCCTTTTTCTACTTTATCCTGTATGACTAGTTGACAAGACTTCTTTTAATCTGTGTTGAGGCTGGGTTGGCTTGGATGGTTCTCTTTGATGAATGTGCAGGGACGAGCGGTAGAAATAATTAGCAGGCTGGGAAATCTTGCAGGCGGCAAGTGGAATGTTCTGTTGGGGCATAGAGGAAGGCTGCTTATAATGGCCTGTGATGATGGATGGACACTGGTCTACATTCTGGTTCGCAATTAAATCAGGGGGACTGGATTAATTTCTGGACATCGCTGGGAATCAAGACATTAATCTGGTTTTCCCCAGGTTAAATATGAATCATTGATTCATGGAATCCAACGTGTTCCTCTTTGTTCAGCTTCCAGAAAGATTTTCCCCAAGAGAACTTGAACTCATACAGAAGAACAGCCACACGGGTCGGGGGCTGGCATGGGGAAATCACTCCTCCTTCACTTTCACAAATGCAACTCTGTAGAGGAAAGGAATCAGTTCTGCCCCCTTGTCTCATCTCACTCCAGCCAACTTACTTGCATGGCTGCTCTTCTGCATGGATCTTGTGATCTCTGGAAGGATCTTGCTGGGGATCAGAGGGGCTGCAGGAATGAGGAGTAATGTGGCAAATCTCTCTATGCATAGCTGACTGGATCCACATCATTATCTAGGCCTTTGCACCCTCCCTGGACCTATCTTGTGCCCAAGGCCAGGATGGTGGGAAAGACCCCTTTCTTGCTAGGAGATGTCCAGGATGACATTGTCTTGAATGGACAAGTGCCTGAGCAGTTCATCTTGGACAAGAGGGTGTGATGGTAGGGCTTGTTTTCTGAGCAGCCTCCTTCCCCTCCTCCAGCCTTGCCTGATTCCATGGAGAGAAGGGCGCTGGAGGGCATGGCTAGCTCCAGAAGGGGCACTCGTGTTGTGCTGAAAGTCATCACTGGATAACTTCCTCCCGAGTGTCTGAATTTTTCTCATTTGCAGTCTTCTATTTAATGTGGCTGCTGTCCACCAAACTGTGAGCTGACTTCTCTTTGTGGGACAGAGTGTTCTCTTTTCTTTTCTCCCACTGTGCCTGCCATCCCAAGTGCCGCCTCCCTGAGTTCAGAGGATGTACAAGAACGGCAGTGGCTGTGGTGTGGGGTATGCAGTAGCTGATGGGGAACTGATGAAAATTGCCCCCCTCTTCCTCTGCCAGCAGAAGTGCCTTTCCACCAGCCTTCCTGCTGTGGGACACAACCTGACCTCTCTGACTTTTCATACATACAGCAAGTCACTGCTTGATATTGCCTCCCTTGGGCGTGCAACTTTCAACTAGCCTGTTTAAAAGTGGTAGGCCAGCAAGAAAATATGTGCCTTTTTCTGTGGTGGGGTAAGAGAATTCCCAAAGATATTTAACATGCCATTAAAAACAGCACAATTTGACTCCAGTGGCATCTTCGAGACCAAACAGATTTTTAGGGTGTAAGCATTGGAGAGTCAAAGCTCCCTTCTTGAGAAGGAGAAAAAGGGAGCTTTGACTCTCAGAGGCATACACCCTGAAAATCTGGTGGTGCAGAGTGGTAAGCTGCAGTACTGCAGCCCAAGCTCTACCCACGACCTGAGTTCGATCCTGGCAGAGGCCGGGTTCAGGTAGCCAGCTCAAGGTTGACTCAGCCTTCCATCCCTCCAAGGTCGGTAAAATGAGTACCCAGTTTCCTGGGGGTAAAGTGTAGATGACTGGGGAAGGCAATGGCAAACCACCCTGTAACAGAAGTCTGCTAAGAAAACATCGTGATGCGACATCCCACCATGGGTCAGTAATGACTCTGTGCTTACCTTTTACCTTTTTACCCTAAGATGCCACTGGACCGTAATCCTGCTGTTATACTACAGATGAACACGGCTACCTACTACTAACTATCTACTATTAACATAGGGGCGTATGGAATACCTGCTTTTGATGGTTTTTTATGCTTATTGCCTGGTTAAGAGAGGGGTGTGGGGTGTGTGGGAGAAAGCCAGCTGGGCATGGAAGGAGCAAAGAAATAGAGAAGACAGTAAGTGGACAGGAACATTAGAAAAGTGGGAGCAGAGAAGCCGAACTGTCAATAGACGGCGATGACGTCTCAGCTCATGACAACCAACTTTGTTCCAGTATAACCAGAAGAAGTTTGGGGGGTTGTCCATTGCTGTAAATAAATTGCTTGTGTTAACCCTTGTATGAAGAGAGAGACAATTAACCAGACATTAAGAGAAAGTGTCCGTCTGACTCTCCTCAAAAGTAATTTACGACCGTGGGCATTACAAGTGTGCTCCGCTTTGGAAATCTTGGGTCATTGTCTTTGAGTCGTGAGAATAGACTCATCCAGCATTGTTCTGTTGGGCGATCATTTGATATGTTGTATTTATTTACGTTATTTAAAGCCTGCTTTTCTCACTGAAACTCAAGGCAGATTAGGTTATATAAGTCAATACGGACATTGGCTAGGATGTTCAGTAGACAATACAATAGGGTTGGATAGCAGACATTTGAAAACAAGCAGAAATCCAACACAGATCTGAAGAAAAACAAAAAAATAATGTTCCAACGCCATGTAAAACAGCATGAAACTGTCTAGTAGGAATATAACAGACAGTAGCCAGTAATATAGTCTACAGTCACCAACGCGTCTCTCTCAGCCATTTCCTTCCAGCACTGCCCTATTGCTTGTGTAAGAAAGCCTTTTCGAAGAATTCAGTTTTGCATAGTTTGTGGAAAACCAGGAGAGTGAGAGCTTTCTTGACCTCTTCAGGCAGGCCAGTCCACAAGGTGGGGGCCACCACAGAGAAGGCACACATACAGGCAGCTGTTGGTTTTGCCCATCTGCAAGGTGGCACCTGCAGTAAGGCCTTGTTCAGATGAATGTATTTACTTTTATAAGGAAATGTTTTTTTACAGAGAATGTTAGTGATGTGGGGCGGGGGGGGAGATAAAATAATAGAGTCTCATTAATCCTCATAATGTTCTCGTTTGACTGCTGCTAGATAAAAAGGACTTTGTCCGTGAACTTGCCGCATTGTTCCGTAACAGAGGCATTGACAATGTGTTGATGGAAGACTGAAAGCTCTGTAGTGCAGCACAAATTCACTTCTTGTGACAGGTTGAGAATGACCGTCCATCGACCCCTACGGAAGTGGCCCAATCCCAGCCATAGTCCACAAAGTTTTTGCTGTTGGTGCAGAATGCCTACAGAGAAAGGCCTCGAGAATAAGTTGGGCATTGATCAGGCCAGTGAAAATGTATGGAGTCTTCCTGTTATATAAGTGGGGTTGCTCTCGCCACCTTACCTGGCATGCCAAGTCTGCTTAGCCTCTCAGTGGGAGGGGCACTCACCTTCTCTTTGCTCGCGTGCCTGTAGGATGATGTCACTTCCCCTTCTGGGTGATGTCATTGAACAGCCATTGGAGCGCATGCTTCACAGTGGACCAATTTGGGCCCCAAATCGGCCCGCTGCGAAGCCTGGGAGTGCTCTCGGGGCGGCGTGATGACTTTGCTCCTGGGGGTGATGTTGTCAAGCAGCCTCAGGAGCATGTCTGGGAGGCCTGTTCCCACACCTTTCCCCCTCACAGGCCAGGTGGGTAAAGGCGGTGGCTGGAGGGTGGGAGTGGGGAATCCCCCACCCCCACTAGGGGACCTGAGATCCTTACGCCTCACCCTACATAAATCTCTGGCGGCCTGTGGCTTCCTACATGCCATACAGTTTAGTTAGCCTCAGTCTGTTCTTGGGCCTTTTCAGTGGCTGCCCCCTCCTAATGCATGAAGTGGTGGTGGGAGGAAAAAGGGGGAGGGGAATTGAGGAAAAGCTGGGACATTACAGATGCTGTAGGATCCACCCAAACTCTGTGGGTTTGCCCTCCCTTTTGAAAATCCTGGCATGTCCAGTGATGTCACATTCTCCCCAACCTCTACCCTACTCAGGCACTGTCCTAGAGCTGCCAGACCCCTGGTGGGGGCGGGGGGTCCCCCGCCCCCACCATCCCACCCCCACCCCCATTTACCTGGCCAGTGGGGGGCATGCACCTTCCATGTGCGCCCTCCTGTGGTGCTGCATGCCCCCGCGCGCAGCAGCCCCAGGATCAGGCCTGTTTTGGCCTGGATCGGGGCCCCTGTGGAGCGCAGGAGCGTTTCTGTGCTCCACAGGGGCCCACAACGGGCCCAATCCGTGCCCGTTTTGGCACGGATCGGGTCCATTTTGGCATGGATTGGGCCCGTTGTGGGCCTCTGCGGAGCACAGGAATGCTCCCACGCTCCACAGGGGTCCAAAATGGGCCCACAGGGGTCCACAGGGGTCCAAAATGGGCACAGATTGGGCCCGTTTTGGCACGGATTGGGCCCATTGTGGGCCCCTGTGTGGCGTGGGAGCATTCCTGCGCTCCGCAGGGGCCCACAACGGGCCCGGTCAGTGCCCAAACGGGGGCTGCATGATGACATCACTCCCAGAAGTGACATCATCACGCGTGCGAAGCACGCATGCACACGAGCTCCTCCAAGGTAAGAGCCAGGCCCCAGTCTCCCGCTGGGAGATCGAGGGGGCCTGGCAACCCTACACTGTCCTCAAAACCTCCCGGCATATGCCGAGGCAGTACTGACAACCATAGTTTATGGAGATGGTTTGGAAGCTTCAACTTGTTCAAAATGCAGCAGCCACATGGCAGGTGATCATTGGAGGTTGTCCTCTCTATGCCCCCCACCCCCGTTTTGAAGCTAGGTGTTTGCTGCTGTACGTCAGAGATGCATCCTTTTCCAGAGATGGTACTCTGCTATGGGATTCCTTTCCTGTAGAGGCTCAACTGTCTCCAAGCTTGCATTCCTTCACGAGCCAAGCAAAGGTCTTTAAAAAAAATCTCCATCACTTTAGACCCTTATAATCAGAGGCAACTACAGCGTCCATTTGAAGAATGCCACACTATGCTTCTAGGTTTTTGATGCTTTTTTCAGGCCTTTAAACATTTTTAATTGCGTTCCTCTGATGTGTGTCTTACTTTTGGTGATTCTGGTGTGACATTATTGCTAGAAGAGTATTATTGGGTTCAGGATGTGGTATTTTAGGTGTTTTAATTGCTTTGTTGTTGCAAGCTGCTTTGGTTACAAATTTATAGAAGGGTGAGATGTTGATATTTTAAAGAAACTAGGACACATTCCGCCCATTTTCATGTTTGTTTCCTACAGCTGCTTAACATACTCCAGGATTTTGACTGACCATTGGTTGCTTTGCGAAAGAAACACTGCCATCCTATACAGCGTTCTTTCGGTCTCAGCTCATTAACTTCAGTGGAGTCAGCCGGCAGTAACTCTGTAAAAGTCTGCACTGGCGTATTTGGAAAAATCATAACATTAAAATATATTAGGAGCGCTTCAAAGAAATATGAGTACTATCTTATTCGTTTTATCCCAGTCAGTCACAACAGCTTGTTAAGAACTGCCCTTTAGAGTTGGTTATAAGCCTCAGCTGCCTTTAAAAAAAAAAAAAACACTAGTCTCTCTGGAAATTGGAGTCTACTTTATACATTAGATTCTCAATACATCACCAGAGAAAATGCTTCTAATCTATTTTCAACAATAGATATTTCAATGTAAAGTTAATATACCATTCAATAGCAACAAAAAAGAACTAGATCATTCTCTCTATGTTGACTGAGAGCCAAGCTACAAGTGATGCCTGACACAGGTTGGACACTTGTCAGCTTCCCTCAAGTTTTGATGGGAAATGTAGGCGTCCTGGTTTTACAGCTTGGCTCTCCATTACAGCTGCAAGACCAGGATGCCTACATTTCCCATCAACACTTGAGGGAAGCTGACAAGTGTCCAACCTGTGTCAGACATCACTTGTAGCTTGACTCTCAGTTTTACTATACCCTAATAGGGTTGCCAATCTCCAGGGAGGGCCTGGTGAGCTCCCAGAATTGACTAATCCCATGCTACAGAGATCAATTCCCTTGGAGAAAATGGCTACTCTGGAGAGTGGACTCTATGGCATTATACCATGCTGAGGTCCTTTGCCTCCCCAAACCCTGCCCTCCCCAGACTCTATCCCCCAAATCTCCAGGAATTTCCCAACAAAGAGTTTGCAACCCTATTTCCTAATATTGTTTTTCTTACATTCCTCTCTCTAACCACCCTAAAACATTTTGGGTGTAATTTAACAGTACATCATTTAACACAAGTTACAAACGTCTAGCCCAGGATTGCCAAATTTCATCAGATCTCAAAAGCTAAGCAGGGTCAACCCTGGTTAGTACTTGGATTGGAGACCACCAATGATGTCTAGGGCTCTGTGCAGAGGCAGGCAATGGCAAACGATTTCTGAGTATCTCTTGCCTTGAAAATCCCACAGGTAAGGCTACCAGGTCTTACTGGCAACTGCGAGGAGGTTGGGGGGCTCGGGTACTTACTGCAATGTGTCTTTGTGCATGTTCCCATGCGATAACATCACTTCTGGAACTGGCATAGTGTTTGGGGCTGATTCTTAAAGAATTGTCCCTCACATGATGCTGTCACTTCAGGCGTAACCGGAACTGATGTCATTGCACAGGGCATGGGAGTGTGTGTGGCCATTTGCCTGGACTGCCTGTGGGTGGCGGGCAATCCCTGACTCCTCTTACCATTGATTGGTGGGCAGAAGGGCAAACCACTGAGAGTTTGGGCACCTGACAAGCTTTACCCACAGGGTCGCCAAAAATTGACTGTGACTCGATGGCAAACAAAACAAACACAGAGTTCCTTATTTGTCTGCAGCCCAGTACCTGTGTAACTTCCCAGCCACTATAAATTCCTTACAGACTACAGTTACCAGTGTTCAGGTGCGGCCTGGAGGGCTCCTGCAATTATTTCTGATTTACAGAGATCAGTTCTTCTGGAGAAAATGGCCACCTCAGCTGATAAACGCTATGGCTTGACATCCCTCTTTTGTCTGAGGTCCAATACCTGAGTGACTTTCACTTCCTTCTCCTGTAACTATAAATTCATTCTTGACTTATGCAGACTTGATATAACAGCTGTCCATGCATTAAACAAAACGAAGAATGAATTAAACCTATATTTTGATCAGTATCTGTGATGCCAAGCTTAGACATCTGTACAGGTTTCCTGTTATCCTCCAGTGTTCACTTAAAGTCTTCTGTAAGTATGGACAAACTGCTACTTGCCTTTCATGTTTCATAAATGGTTGAGTGGAATTAGTTGGAGCAAGAAACAAAATCCATGTAATACTTCTTATTAGGGCTAACCCAAATGGCACAAAATATTGCACAAGATTTTGAGCTCATTGGAGCTCTTCATCAGGTACGGCATTACAAAAAATTTTAACAGGAAAGACGGAGTGAGCAGATTTTCCAGCTCAAGATCTTAAGACTATGGCCGTTTTCACACTACTAACCTACTTCTGTAACGTTGCGAAACGTCACGCAAAAAATGCGGAAGATAGCACCTTCTCACGAGAGTTTTGCACGACATCGTGAGAGTTTTGCACAACATCGCTCAAAACTCTTGCGAGAAGACGCTATCTTCCGCAGTTTTTGCATGATGCTTCGCAATGTTACGGAAGCAGGTTAGTAGTGTGAAAACAGCCCCTGTCTTTTGTGTTAGATGCTGATAGGTTCCCAGGTTAATTGCTGTACATGTTACATTACAGGAGTTGCGTTCTGCGGAGAAAAAGCAAACCATGGTGGTTCATCTTACCTTTCTATTTCCAACAGCAAGCTCTCTAAGATCCTGTTTAAAGACTACCTATTCTCACGTACATTAGAAACTTCGCTGTTCGTCCTTTACCAATCCCCTTTGTAGGTGTGCCGAGAGGTGTTCTTGGACATTGCTTGGTAATTATGGTACTGTTTTCCCTTGGAGAGGCATGAAAATCCAAATCTGAGAATTGTTGCCTTTTTGTAACCTGGCGAAATATGGCCATTCATCGTAGCAGCGGGGCAGAATGAATAAGCCTCTGTAAGCATGATAATTTATTTGCAGCTTAAAATAATTACTGCATATAGTGTTGGAAAATGGGTTGCTAATGCCTGAGAGTTCATTGTAGCGCCTTGCCCTCTGGCACTACAGCTTCAGCTTTCAGGGCGGGTTTGGCAAATGAAACAATGCTATGAATTATTTCTAAAATAAGATTCCTGTTCATTTTCAAAAGCGTGTTTGCTGTTGATTTCTGTTTCTAGAAGCTCCCCGTTCTTCAGTGCTTCTTGAAACTGAAGGCAGGCCTGATTGCAGTTTTTATTGCCTGGATGAGGAAAGAAATGGGAAAATCGCCTTCCATCTGTGTTCCACTTGTTATGTGTGGACCTCCTGAAAATTGAACAATCTAAAAACATGAAGAATGAGTGTCAACCTTTAGCAACCCAAGAATTGCTCTGTTTAGGGTTGGCAGCTCTCTGTTGGGAAACTCCTGGAAATTTGGGGGTGGATCCTGGCAGGGCCAGATTGAGGGGGACAGGGGGTTAGTCTGCCCCTGACACCACCAAAGAGGGGGCACCTGGTGCAGCTGCCAGCCGCCAGGAGCATGCCGGTGGCAGCGCGGGTGGCTGAGCAGCCATCCATGCCATTCACCTGCCCAGCAGGACAGGGAGCACACGGCAAGCTGGCCGCTCCCTCAGCCGGGCAGGTGAATGACACGGAGAGCTGGGAGGCCACCTGCACCACTCGCCTGCCCCGCTGAGGGGGCTGTTGGCTTGCTGCGCCTTCCAGCCCTCTGTGCCATTCGCCTGCCCACCTGAGGGGGCAGCCAGCTTGCTGCGTGCTTCCTGTCCTGCTGGGCAAGCAAGTGGCACAGAGGGCTGGGAGGCTGCCCACGCCATTCACCTACCCTGCAGGACAGGGAACATGTGGCAAGCTGGCCGCCCCCTCAGCATGGCAGGCGAGTGGCATGGGTGGCCTCCCAGCCACTGACACTGCTGCCACTCCACTAGCAGCATGCACACCCTGCGTGATGACATCATGAATGATGCCCATGCCATTCGCCTGCCCCGCAGGACGGAACACGTGGCAAGCTGGCCGGTCCCTCAGTGGGGCAGGCGAATGGCGTGGGCAGCCTCCCAGCCACCAGCGGTGCGGGCGGCACGCAGTGCCAGGAGCACACGCACACTGCGTGCACTGCATGCACGTGTATGTGCAAGGGCAGCTGGACTTGGGTTGTCCCTGGCACCGGGAACCCTAGATTCGGCCCTGGATCCTGGGGAGATGGGGTTTGGGAAGAGGAGAGGTCTCCATCATCCAAAGCAGCCATTTTCTCTATGGGAACTGACCTCTTAGTCTGGAGATCCGTTGATTCTGGGAGATCTCCAGCCACCTCCTGGAGATTGGCAATCTTGGATTGGCAATAGTTCTGGGACTTGAGATGTTGGGCAGCAGTTTTTGCTTGGTTTGATCAATGCTATCCATGCTATGGCTGTCTATTGAATGAGAGGCAGTTTGGTGTAGGAGTTAAGAGCGCAGGACTCTAATCTGGAGAACCGGGTTTGATTCCCCACTCCTCCGCTTGAAACCAGCTATGTGACGGTGGGTCAGTCACAGCTCTTCAGAGCTCTCTCAGCCCCGCCCACTGCACAGGGTGTTCTGTTGCAGGGATAATAATGATATACTTTGTAAACCGCTCTGAGTGGGTCTTAAGTCATCCTGAAGGGTGGTATATAAATTGAATGTTGTTGTTGTTGTTGTTGTTATTACATGAAGGTATGGCAATCGAACAATATGGATAGATCTGAGGCAATGAGCCATAGCGCAGGCACTCCGATAGCCACCAATGTATTTCTTGGCCTCTATTTGCTTTGGAGTCATGTCTTACCAGCTGAGGAACTAGGAAGGTTCCCTGACCTGGATAGCCCGGGTGAGCCTGATCTTGTTAGCTCTCAGAAGCTAAACAGGGTCAGCCTTGTTTAGTAATTGGATGGGAGACTTCCAACGAAGACCAGGATTTCAGAGGCAGACAATGGGAAACCACCTCTGTTAGTCTCTTGCCATGAAAACCCTGCCAGGGGTCGCCGTAAGCCAGCTATGACTTGAGGACACTCTCCACCACCAACTAGCAAAGCACCGACTGAACCTCAATGGGTATGTCACAGATGTGGTTCATGGTCATCCATACAGATTTTCTTATGTCTCTATGCTTGGCAGCCACTCCCTGTGACTATACCAATAGTACACCTTCCCTCTTCCTTGGAAAATGAAAATAATGCCTCTTAAAAGAAATTATTAGGAAAGGGTTAACTAACTAGAAAAATATGGGGTGTGCTTTCTAGCACCCATAGTTCTTTTCTTTTAGTTTTTCTTTCCAGTAGCTTCTGAGTTGCGCTGTTTGGAAGATGTCTGTTTGTGGCCCCAAAAGCCTAAATCTTGTTAAAATAACCATCTCTATGTTCACTTAGGGTTCCCAGGTGTAACACCTTCCCCCCTCCAAAAGCTAATCCCAACTCCAAGGCCATCTTCTGCCCTTTCTTAAACTTACAAATGTTTCCACAGGTTGGAGCAAGGTTGGAAACTCTTGATCTAAGAGAGTGATTCTCATTAAATAATCTATTTTATTTTTTTAAAAAATCTGAATTTTATGTTGCCTCTCCAGGGAACCTGACCAAGGCAGCTTAAAAAACAAAACATAATACAAACAATATGTTTAAAGGCTATTAATTAAAACCCAGCATTAAAAGCTCAACCAGAGCTTAAAAACAGAGGAGCTTAACATGAATTTTATTTATGTTTATGTTTGTTATTTATAATCTTTCTCCCGGGGACTCTTGGCATATAACGCAGTGTGAATTAGTACAGTCAGTATCTAGGACATTTCAATAAACAATGTAATACGGTCTATAAAATGCAAATTTGCAAAAGATCTAGAAACAGCGGAAATCCAGTACAGAGTTGAAGAAATGCTGAAGCTGAGCATAAGTAGTTCTAAGAATTTAAGCAGTTTCTAGGCTGAGAATGCTATAAAAATGAAGTTAAAAATCAACCTCTTACCCCTCTGGCTCAACAGAAACATTTGGCCTGGCACCCAAAAGAGAGGATAATAAGTGCCAGGCGAGCCTCTAGGAGAAAAGCATTGCACAGGCAAGTTGCCACCATTGGATAAGACCTGTTTCTGGCAACCTGCCTCACCGCTGAAGGTACAGCGTGAGTAGACATGGGCACGAACAGGAAAAACAAAGAAACGTGATGTTCGTTGTTCGTTGCCATCCTCGAACAATGAACATTGGCAAACATGATCCTGTTCATGAACATGTTCACTGTTTGTTGTTCGTGGGGGCCAGCAGGCTCTCCTCCAGCCATCAAGAACCCTACCACACCACTCCCAGAAACCCTACTTGAGCAGGCAGCAGGAAAGGTACCAGTAATAAATAATAGCTTGGCCCTAGAGCCTGGCAGCAGCCCTGGAACTTGAAGAGGTAGATCCCTATCCCACCACATACAAAGAAAATTCAAGCTCCAATGCACTCACCCTGTCTCTCTGACAGCAGGTGTCTCTCCCTGAAAGCCGGAGCTGGGAGCCCCCCCCCCCTGGTATTTTCCTCTTGTAACAAATTTGGAGCTCCAGTCCACACTTGGAAGGAAGACCTGCCTATCAAGCTAAATTGGGCTTAGATTGGGGTTTCCAGGGCAACAGCAGGAGTTCAGACAGAGTTCAGACAATCCCTGCCTAAGTTGCCAAGGGAATTGATTGCAGGTGCCAAATTGTCCGGCTTGATAAACAGCTAGGAACAAGGCTTGCAACGACCACCTGTTCGTTTAGAAAGGGCCTCACAAACCGCTTGTTCACGAACAGGGCCACCTGTTGCAGTCATTGCAACATGAATAGCTTGCTGCAGTGGCTTCCAATTATTTTCCAGGCATGAGTTGAAGCCCTGGTTAGGTGGTCTTCAACAGTGGTAAAACATTCTGGAAACCTCCAGTACCTGGGTGGGGGGAGCACCTTTTCCCACAGCTATGTACTTCCCTCTTTGCGGTGGATGAGCTGGAGGGGCCTTGCTTTTTATCCCTACCCTCCTTTTACAGAAATTAAACCATGATGGTAAATACATGAAGCCAGGGTTTTTTTTCTGGGAACAGAGGTGGCGGAACTCTCAAGAGCGAAATGAGGGAGAAACACATGGGATTCTTTGAAATAGATTCTTTCATGTGCTATTGCCGAGTATTTCCAAGAGGTGTTGAAACTCCATTCCACCACGTTCCTGCTGAAAAAAAGCCCTGCATGAAGCTGCCTTATATTGAATCAGACCATTGGTCCATCAAGGTCCTTATTGACTACTCGGACTCTTGGAAGCTGTCCTGAGTTTCTCGTTGAGGTTTTTCATATCTCCTCCTACCTGATCCTAAATTTAGCTGGAGAAGCCAGGATTTGAACCTGTGTCCTTCTGCTTGCCAAGTAGAGGCTCTACCTCTGAGCCACAGTCCCTCCCCTTCTTCAAGAATCCTCCCAATCCATGATTTCCATTTAAAATTTTCCTTATTTAAATTTGTATTTATCAATGCAAAACAAACAAAAAAGAAACAAATGCCCCAATGCATTTGTTCAAAATCAAAAATAAAAAACACTTCTGGCAAATCTATATATATGCCTCTATAAAAGGTTTCCCAATATCTAAATATAAGTGCATACGCAATTGCTTTCTATATGTGATACGTTCAAATGTTGATAAATTTATGAGTTTCTCAATCCGATGAATTCCAGTGTTGAAATATAATTCTTTTAGCAACTGTCAGGGCGCGGAGGGTTCATTTCTGTTGACCATCAGTTAGATTCCAAGAGAAGGCAAATAGTTTAAAAGTACATTAACAGCCTCAAAAATAAATGAGTATTCTCATACACAGTTAATATGGGTAATGACTTCCTTTCCAAAGGACTGAATGACTGGACATGTCCAAAGCATATGCTTAAGGGATGGTTCTTGGATGTCCCAAAAGACAAATAAGTGGGTACTAGATCAAATCAAGCCTGAATTCTCTCTAGTAGCTAAAATGACAAGACTAAGACTATCACACTTTGGTCACATCATGAGAAGACAAGATTCTCTGGAAAAGTTAAGAGTGCTAGGAAAAATGGAAGGCAGTAGGAAAAGAGGAAGACCTAAAATGAGATGGCTTGGCTTGATAAAAGAAGCCACGTCCTCCAGTTTGCTGGATCTGAGCAAGTCTGTTAATGATAGGATGTTTTGGAGGTCTTTCATTCACAGGGTCGCCATAGGTCAGAGGCAACTTGACGACACATAACACACACTCATTTAATCCTTTAGTGAAAAGGTAGTCCAGGGTTTCTTTTGATCCCTCAACCAGGAACTTCTCTCACAATCTTGACCAGTCTTTTTCCATTGGGTCCTGGCCTGAAATGTCACAGCCTGTGAGGGGAGATATAGGTGTTGAGCAGGGCTTTTTTTCAGGGGGAACGCGGGGGAACAGAGTTCCGGAACCTCTTGAAAATGATCACATGGCTGGTGGCCCCGCCCCCTGATCTCCAGACAGAGGGGAGTTTAGATTGCCCTCCACACCGCTGGAGTGGCACGGAGGGCAATCTAAACTCCCCTCTGTCTGGAGATTAGGGGGCAGGGCCACTAGCCATGTGACCATTTTCTGTGAGGGCAACCCACTGAGTTACACCACCTCTTTTCCCAGAAAAAAAGCCCTGATGTTGAGTTTCTTCTTATCCAAGCCCTACAGTTCTAGATGACTTCCAGAGAAAAGATTTCCTGACAAACAGAGAAAACTACAAACAGTTTACAGAAGAGAGGCTTTGGATTGGAACTGACATTCCGAAGTGCAACTTGTAGCTATTTGTCATGTCTCCTTTTGGAACACGTGCAAGCAGCCTGAAAAGACATGGAGTGAATTAAATTCTGTCCTTTGCACCATTTCCCACTCTTACTTCAATTTAAAATTTACAAAGAGAGCTGTGGCTTGCCTGCCAAAGGGTTTATTCAGAATAGAAGCATTCTGGAAAACTTATGAATGGATCTTCCACAAGATGTACTCTTCAGGAAAAAAATCAGACTTTTGGTGGTGGTAGGGGGGGGGGCAAACAGCAGTTTTTTCATGTCAGATATTTCATATGAGGGAGTAGTATAAGAAATGTTAAAAATCAAACGGATCACTTTTCCTGGCATTCTAGAGGCACATCTCCTCCTAAAAATATTGTGATTCCACCCCCGTACCAAATTGTTGCTCATTGGACCAGTAATGCCTTTCTGCTTTCACCTTTAAGGTAACGCCGTGATTCATTTTTTAATGATAGTGGATGCTGGCTTGTAACTATGGAGTGGATTGTCATGGAAACTACACTTTTTCTAAATTTACACCAATGCTTGTGATGAAGGGATGAATGCAGACTTGAAAGAGAATCTGTTTTAATAAATAGCTTAATAATGAGACGGGTAGACTTAGGCGAGGCAGCCACTTTGTGCTGTTTTTGTTATGCATTCTCAGCAAGGATATGACTGTGGCCTGCTGTTCACATTATCTTAAGTACACACTTTAAAACATAATGTGCAAAAGCAACCCAAAAAGTTTGTGTGAAAACCCAATGTTAAACTTCTTTTTTGCAGCATCAATAGATGTACTTTACAAAGTACATGGAAATGGGTCCCCGCACCAAGAAGATCACAGTCTAAAACTTGACAGTAGGAAAGGGGAAAAGGAGATGATGAGAAATAGAGGAAGGATATATATTCTTGCCGGCTTCTGTCCTCTAGTAATTATGGGGCAAACAAGATGGATCCCGAGAAAGGCATCTCGAACAGATCTCACGCTCTTAATGTGCCTTGTTTGTGTGATATCCCTGAGTGTCTTTCTGAAACTCCGCTTTATACCCCTGCTTCATATAATTAGCTACCCTACATCACTTCCAGGGAAAACACGGAAGTGACACAGTGGCGCACGGAATGTTGTAGCCCCACCCCTAGCCTCCCACCAATTGCCAGATATGGCCTGGCAACCCTCCTTTTAGTCAGTTATCTAAGAAGATTTTGTGTGGTTGCTTGATTCAGTGTGGTTTTCCTAAGATAAGGTTCAGAATCTGGGTGTCAGAGAGCCCAAAGCTGGATACAAAGTTATCTTTGCACTTCTACACTCTCAAGGGCAGGGGTCAACAATTTAGTTTGCCCACTCAAGCTGTATCTCCCTCTGCTGGTGGAGATGGGGAAATTATAATTTTTTTAATTTGTTTTTTATACTCTGTTTTTCTCACTGATACTCAAGGAGGATTACATAGTATAACTCAATACAGTTAACATCAGGTGGACTATAAATGACATAAACGAACAAACGAACAATGCAATAGAGTATACAAATGCAAATTTTCAGGGATTTGAAAACAAGCAGAATTCCATATAGAGCTTGAAAAATGCTGAAATAGAGCATACATGTATAACGTGGTGTATGGCATGGTGTTTTTACAGAGGTTACGTGTTCCTATACCTTTTTGAAGCATGCAATGTGGCGTGGGTGTATCTGGTCTTTTAAGGAACCAGTATAACAACCACATGGGAGCACCACTGTGTGAGAGTCTATATGTGTCTGTAATGATATTTGGCAATCATGATAACCATACGGGGAGTTCTCATCGGCTGATTCCGCACACGTTGGATAATGCACTTTCAATGCACTTTATCAATCGTTTGAGGTGGATTTTTTTTTCCCGCACACAAAAAAATCTGTTCCAAATGATCTATATAAAGAGGATTGGAAGTGCATTATCCAACGTGTGCGGAATCACTCACCCACAACCTTTCTCTATATGGGTGAAATACATGTCCCTTCTGACTCATGTGTCTTCAGAGCATACCCTCTGAATGTGATTTTGCCCCTAAAACTGGGAAGAGCACAAGACTCAAATGCGTTGTGTTTCAAAAGAGGTGCGGTACAACAAGTGTGAGGCCTGAGGCAAGTCAATCAAAGGCTGGAAGGATCTGATCAGCTGTTTAATCTTCTGCATCTGGCTCGTTTGTACCAAGTTGCTGATGATCTTTGTTGTAGCTAAAGCTTTTCAAATGTTATGGCCTGGAGGCATAAACTGTAGTTCTCTATTGTGACCACAGAGAATGATGGTACATTTAATGTGACTTAACGGCTCACCATGATTAGGCATCATGGCAAAAGGCTTGGGAGCAGTGGTGTCTTGGCACAAGGTGCCACCTAAGTCTGGCACCCTGGCACCTCTCACTGTCTGCCTCTCCTCATCCATCTGCTTGGTCTCATCATAGGGGAGGGGCCATGGCACAGTGGCAGAGTATCTGCTTGGCATGCAGAAGGCCACAAGTTCTATCCAGGGCTCATTTGGAGGTGGAACGTGCCGGAACAGTGTTCCGGTAGCGCTGAAAAGAGGTCATGTGGGTTTTGGCCACACCCACAGGATTCCTTTTCCTCCTGGCTGTCCTCGTCTTTAGCAGCAGGCTCTGCTGCTTTATTTTCATTTGTGAGTCGTGAGAGAGAGTGAGAGTGAGAGAGAGAGAGAGTGAGTGAGTGCAAGCCAGGTGGGGTTAGACTCCAACGGAGGGCAAGCTGCTTTGAATTCATTCTGCTGCTTTATTTTCATTTGTGACTTGTGAGGGAGAGGGAGAGAGAGAGAAAGTGAGTGAGTGCAAGCCAGGTGGGGTTGGACTCCAAAGGAGGGTAAGCTGCTTTGAGTTCATTTTGCTTGATGGAAATACCTGGAGATTTTGGGGGAAAGGGGCCTGAGGGGTGGATGGTGCCTTCTGACACACTTCCAGTGATGTCAGGGGGTGTGGCATATGCTAATAAGTTTTGCTAATGAGTTCCTGCAGTTCTTTTTCTAGGAAATGACCCCTGGTTCTATCCCTGGCACCTCCGTTTTAAAGGATCTGGCACTAAGTGATACAAAAGATCTCTGTCTGAGACTCTGTTGGTGGTGAGAATTAAAAAAAGAAAGAAAGCAGCAGAGTTTGATATTAGCGCATTAACGCCTCTTCAATTTTCCCATAACAGTAAAATAAAAATAAGTATTTCTTTTTTAAGAGACGAAATAATCTTTGCGGTGAAGGAAACATATGGCATGTGATCTTATGGCTGATTTCCCCATACATTCCTCTTCTTCTTCTTCCTACTTATGTATTGAGCAGATTTTAGCTGGGGGGTTATATTGTGGTTTCACACATCTACAGCCTTAACAGTCACATTTCTAACTAGGAGATAGAGAGATGCAGGAGAGAAGAACTGAAAATGTAGCCTAATGTAGGGTTGCCAACCTCCAGTTCGTGGCTGGAGATCTCTTAGAATTACAACTTTGCTCCAGGCCACAGAGCTCAGTTCTCCTGGAGAAAATGTCAACTTTGGAGGGTGGACTCCATGGAATTATAACCCGGGGAGGTCCCTTCACTCCTTAAACCCTGCCCTTTCCCAGCTCCACCCCCTAAATCTCCAGGAATTTCTCAACCTGGAGCTGGCAACCAAAGCCTGAGACTTTGGTGAGCTGCTGGTGGTCTGAACAAACAACACAGACTTTGATGGACAGGGAGTCTGATTGCGTACAAGGTGGATTCATGTGTCCATGTGTGTACCTCTACCTGTAGCTTCTCCCTTGGGGCAGCCAGCAGTCCTGCCCTTCTCATTCATCTTGTGGTCATTCAACACAACGTGACAAGCTGTACATGACTGTCTTTAGGGAACACCTAGCCATATTGTGTTTAATGACGCCTGGGAGAACAAGCAGGGAAGGCGTTATATCTGTTCTGGGGTGAGGGACAAGATGGGAATCAGAGTGAGGTAGGAGTGGAAATAAGGGGTGGAAATAAGGAAGGCCACCCCCTCCCAAAATTACCCCACTTTGCTCATCATAGTGTCACCCCGATAGAAAGTTGGGTCCAAGGAACTGTGAGCAGAACTAGTCTCTGAGAAAGGAAGGGTCCTGCCTTTTGCCATTCCTTGTTTTTACCTGAGAAGCTGTTTCTGAGGGTGAGGGAACCTGTGGAAATGGCCTGGGGAGCAGTAGAAGGAGCTACTGCTTGAGCAGGCAATCAAAATACATTGTCGACCCTTCACTTCAGTGAGTGGAAGTGCAAAGAGAACTTTGTATCCAGCTTCTGGGCTCCGACACCCAGGTTCTGAGCCCTTAACATAGCAAAACCACGCTGAATTGAAGAAGCAGCCATTCAAAATCTTCCTAGATAATTGACTAAAAGGAGAGGCAATTGGCAGGAGGCTCAGGGGGGTGGCTGCAATATCCTGTGTGCTGTTGCATCACTTCCAGGTTTTTCTGGAAGCGATGTAGAGTAGTTCTAGGAATCTGGTGATTCTTACATAGGATACCCTACACAGAGTTTCTAGAAATTTCTAGAGCTACCCTTCATCACTCCCAAGTTTTCTCTGGACTTTAGTGCAGGCAACACTGTTTTTTTAAAAAAATTGTCCTTACACTGATTGGACAAGCAGCAGGCGGAGAACTGCCAAGCCGGAGTACAAATGGTTGCTTCCTTAAAATATTGGGGCGAGGGGGAGGAGAGGCATCCAACATTTGTGGAATTGAATCCCACCTTGACATTGGTCCGATCTAAGAGTTTGGCTTGTATACATGGCCCTTGGGCCCTTGAGCCTGACCCGGAGATTACAGCTGGTACAAACTGCAGCGGCACATGTTATTACGAGAGTGCCAAATAAGGCGCATACAACACTGTTCTTACGCGAGCTGCATTGGTTGCCAGTGGAGTACCGGATCAGATTCAAGGTTCTGGTATTGACCTATAAGGCCCTGTGCGGACTGGGGCCAGCGTATCTATGGGACCATCCCTCCCCATATATTCCTCAGAGGACACTCCAATCAGGGGACAAACAGCTGTTGGTGGTCCCTGGCCCTAAGGAGGCCCGCCTAGCCTCAACTAGAGCCAGGGCCTTTTCGGTCCTGGCTCCCACCTGGTGGAATGCTCTGTCTGCTGAAATCAGGGCCCGGCAGGACTTACTATCTTTTCTCCGGGCCTGCAAGACAGAGTTGTTCCGCCAGGCATATGGCTGAGGCTGGGCCTCCGCCGGCCTGGAAAAAAGGGGTTTATAAAACCCTCACTGTGAAGGCTGTACACCATCCTGTTTTAAATGTGTTGTTTTTAATGAACATGAATTTTTAATTGTATTTTAATTTTATTTTTACTATGTTGTTATCCGCCCTGAGCCTGCTTGCGGGGAGGGCGGAATGCAAATTTGAAATAAATAAAAATAAATAAAATAAATAAAACATAATACTTTTTTCCCTCACCAAGATAGGCTTTTCACCTTCACGTGTGATGGTGTTTAACCAGATCGGTCTTGTACTGTGACATTTTAGTTTGCACTTATAAAATGTATTAAATCGATTTTGAGTGGGTCAATACAGCTTAACAACTTTTAAAATAGTCTTTAGCCAGGTTTATGGCATAAAGATAATAGTGCTAGTTCACTTTGTTTCTTTGGATATGTTGATGTATATTTCTTGATTTTTTTTAAAAAAACCTGTTCTTTGCTTTGAGTAGTCATTTGAGTTGAACAGTAGATTATCAATCCTCTAAATAAATTAATTCTGGGTATGGCACTGTTTTTTTCTAGGTCTCTGTGTCCCGGGCATGACTTGCCTCTTAAAAAGAGTATCCTAAAATAAGTTTCCACTAATGATCATGTGATAATCCTGGTGGATTCCAGTAGGCTTTAAAAGGTTCTGCTTTTCACAGAGAAGAGATCCATTAGCTAGGATCCATCATGCTATTCATGACTATCCTGTTCAGTTGTCTTATGTGCATCCAATTTAGCACATTCAGAGCTGAGCATGTTGATATTCACTGTCCCCTCCCTGGACACCCGGTGTGCAGACCAAAGTCTACAGGAAGCCCTGTGTGTAGACTTTGTATGTGTGATGGCAAATGTTGCAGAGAACAAGGCTAAAATTGCATGTACAAAGCCTTTGTGCATACACATATGTGGTTGTGGGGGACTTTGTGGCTGTGGGAGGCTTTGTCTGTATGTGCAGTTGTCCTGGTATGGGTCCACTAGGGACCTTCCGCTCTTCTCTATCTGCACAGAGTGTGGTGTGAATAATTAGAGAGGGGCTGGGCATCCCTTAATGTTGTTTCTGTTTTCACTGGCCTGACTGTGTGTCAGGCAGCAGGGTGGGGTTTGGGGAGGGGAAGGACCTCAGTAGGGCATAATGCCTCAGATTCCTCTCTCCAAAGCAGTCATTTTCTCCAAGGAAACTGATCCCTGTAACTTGGAGACCAGTTCTAATTCTGGAAGTTCTCCAACCACCACCTAGAGGTTACCAACTGACAGAGTCAAAACTCACGGGAGAAAATGAACACACATTTACAAAGTATCAAAAGTATTTGGGTTAAAAGCAGTTTGTAATTGTTTAATGTGGCGCGCAAGGGAATGCACAGCCGCCACGTTCCGGGTTCTGTAAATAAGGACTGTTTCCATTAGGATTACAGGTTTGTATTGGGGATTGCGTAAATGGTCTGTTGGTATGTTAGGATTGAATTGTACTAGATGCGGTAACTTTTGTTATGCTAAGCGTATCATGACCTTATATTATAGCGGAGAATTACGCCCCTGAGGAAGTAAAGGGACGAAATCTGAGCTTATGAGCCGGCCCCAGATAGGGCGTGGAACTGAAATTCCATCTGTTCTGCTTTCTACCGCTTGAAAGAAAAAAGAAAAAGAAGACACAACATTGTTTAAGCATCTAAGAGAAAAACTTTGTCTCTGGACTTTATTACGTTTCCCAGTTTGGTCATTCCCGTACATATGTTAAATGAGTGAACCTGTGTATATATGTTTAAGTTGGTTATGAGTTTGGATATGAATTTGTCACGTGACTATAGCACATTGCACTTTGCAAATAATTTTGATACTTCGTAAATGTGTGTTCATTTTCTCCCGTGAGTTTTGACTCTGCCAGTTGGTAGCTTTGTTACGGGAGATGCCATTGTTTCTCAACAACCACCTGGAGGTTGGCAAACCTAGCAGGACCCCATCTACCCTTACTAGCTGCAGCTGTGCAAGCTAGAGTTGCAAGCTCCAGGTTGGGATAATCCTGGAGATTTAGGGATGGAGCCTGGAGAGGGTGTGGTTTGGGGAGGAGAGAGACATCAGAAGGGTATAATTCTAGAAATTCCACCCTCCAAAGCAACTATTTTCTCCAGGGGAACAGGTCTGTATGGCCTGGAGATCAGTTGTAATTCTGGAAGTTCTCCAGTCACCACCTAGAGGCTGGCAACCCTAGTGTATGCCCCTCTTTCCTCCATGATGTCAGCAGACAGCCAGGATCATCCTTTTGCACCACTGGCCAAGATGTGCTCCATTGAGATAGCACTGTGTCTTCATGTGATCAGGAGGGAGGCTGGCCTAGCACCACCCACCAGAGCCGTAGTGCCACTAGGATGGTCTTATGAAGGCTGCAAGGAATGCTCCTGTCCTGAGGAAAGAAGAAACCTAGCAGAAACCTGGCGGAGTGGAGCTATAAAAAGTGGGCGGGGCTGGCTCCTTAAATAACAACAACAACAACAGCAGCATTTGATTTATATACCACCCTTCAGGACGACTTAACACCCACTCAGAACAGTTTACAAAGTATGCCATTATTATCCCCACAACAAGAGGCAATTCTGCAGACTGGTGGCAGAGAAAGAGAACTGGCATAATGCCAAATTGATGGGAGTGGAAGGAACCTGCCTAAGCCAATGAGAACTTTCCTCCAATCCCCAGGACTTCCA
Source organism: Eublepharis macularius (assembly GCF_028583425.1). NCBI lineage: Eukaryota > Metazoa > Chordata > Lepidosauria > Squamata > Eublepharidae > Eublepharis > Eublepharis macularius. The sequence goes on from NC_072792.1 coordinate 174,290,684, forward strand.
GGTCACGTGAGTGGCGTGGAAACGGTCTAGGGGGTGTGGCATCCCACTGGATATTTAAAGAGGTCCGGAGCAGACCGGAGATGGAGTAGCTGATCTTGGTCTGGGGAGCAGAGGTGGGTAGAGATGATGATTCTGGTGTTGCAACCCCTCCCTCTCCTCACTGAGGCCTAGCAGGCCCTCTAGCATTAGAACAGTCACAATAGAGAGGCAAGCAGTAGACCAGGGGCGGGAGACCCTCAAGAGCAGCCTGCCTTAAGGAAATGTTAGCAGATGAAGTTTTTCCTGTCTGATGGAGTGGAGGAAGTGCATAGAACAGTTCATGCACCATTGGCCACCCCATGGCAGTTAGCCACGATGGCTACATGGGAATTCTCCGAATGCGAGTGCTGGTGGGGGAGTGTTAACAAGGGCAAGCTGGGATTCCATGTCCTGCTTGTAGGCTTCCCAGAAGCATCCGTTGGCCACTCTGGGGAAAGAGGATACTGAACTCGGTGGATCTTTTGCCTGATTCAGCAAAGCTGCTCTTAAGTTCTAGTTACGACAGCATCTGCCGGTTGCTTCAGGGCTTGTAAATTATATTCCCAGGACGCATGTGGTCACCATCCCATCTGTACCTTTTTGTCTTAATTTAAGGGAGAAGCGGAACTAATAGCGAGCTCTGGCTGCCATCTGCTGGGCACGTTGGGATATTGGCTACACAACTCCCCATTCGGAAACTCCCCACTTTCCTACTGGCTCTTGTGCACAAATCCATAAAGCGTCCACAATATTGTCGACATTGTCTAAAATTTGGTTCAGCCTTTGGGGAGCTTCAAGTTGATACATTTTCAAGCCCTTCTTTTATGATTTCACGTTGGGAGGCCTCCGTGACCTCCCTTCCTGGGGCAGCTAAGCTAACAAGAATGTTGGTTTTTTTCGTATTCTCAAACATGCCAAAGATCAATTTTGTGTGTGTTTGTGTGTGTGGCCTAACATTCTGTTACCAGCAGTGGCTACCCAAATGTCTCTGGAAGCTTAGAAAAGGACACAATGATGCCCTCTTGTGTTCTTCCCCTAACATCTAGTGACTCAGCAGGATTTTTAGGGCACTAAATGGAGTTCTAAGTTGCTAATTAAAGCTTGCTTTTTCAGCACCTGCTGTGAAAATTTAATTGACTAGTCTAATGGTTAATCTGAGTGGCTACTGTAGTTTGTAAATGTATAGATGTTCTAACTTGGTATTATTTCATGGACTTTAAGCATATACCTGCCCTGACCTGGATAGCCCAGGTGAGCCTGATCTTGTCAGGTCTCAGAAGCTAAGCAGGCTTGGCCTTGGTGAGTAATTGGATGGGAGACCTCCAACTAAGATGAGGGTTGCAGAGCCAGGCAGTGGCGTACAGCCTCTGTTAGTCTCTTGCCATGAAAACACCACCAGGGGTCACCATAAGTCAACAACGACTTGAGGGCACTATCCACCAGCAAGCATATACATGCTATGTGTTTTAACAATTTCCATCAAATAATCTCACTCCAAATAGTCTTCTCCATGTCATCTCCTAGAAGTAAAAAAAACCAACCCTGGCTGCTTCCACACATGTTGGATAATGTACTTTCAATGCTCTTTAATGATCATTTGGAACTGGGTTTTCATGTGTGAAACACAAAATCTACTTTTAAAGGATTGCTAAAGTGCATTGAAAGTGCATTATTCAACGTGTGTGGAAATGGCCCATGTTTAACTACTAAAGAACTCTTTGTCAAAACTTGAAGTTTTTGTACTAAAAGAAAAATGAGATATAGGTAATGTAAGAAATAGGTATGGTTGCTACCTCCATGTGTGGAAATTACTGGAGATTTGGAAGTGGAGTTTGGGGAGGGGAGAGACTTCAGCAGGGTATGATGCCATATATTCTACCCTCCACAGCAGCTGTTTTCTCCAGGGGTATTGACCTCTGTAGTCTGGGGCTCAGCTGTATTTCCATGAGATCTCCAGGTCCCACCTGGAGGTTGGCAATTGCAGCAATAAGTTAAATGTTTCTTGTGTACAAAACAGTACATTTACAGTTGCCTTATGTACGATGATTGCTCTATCTAGCAGTGTTGTCTTTCCCAAATGTCAGGCAGAAAAGCATCTCTCCTAGGTTTGGCAGCTGTTTGGCACAAATTTGGCATCCTGGACCTTTGATGAATATCCAAGGGTGGGACTGTCGAGGTTTGTAGCTACCTGTCATCACTCTGTAACTCCTGATGACTTTGATCAGTCACTGCTAGCTGCCTTATTCTGTGTTTATTTACCTCAACAGGGACCAGTGGGGTCAAGGGGTGGAGCCTTTGTACGCACAGACAGATCTGAGTGGTTAAAAGGACAGGGCAAAAGGATCAAAGGGTGACGCCAAGAGCTTGGAGCTAACCAGGATTCATATAAGGTGGACAGCTTGCCCACTCTCTTTCCCTGAGGAGATATTGGAAGGGAAAGGGAGGCAGAAAAGGCAGCTCAAGGGAGTTATAATGTTTAGAGAAGCTGCTTTTGAGGCACAGAAGAGCCTGAAAAGTAAATTCAAAATGGATTGCTGCAAATGTCATTAAGGACTAGTACAGCAAATTTGTTTGCCTTAAGATGCCCTAAAAAATTAAAAACTGGCCTATTCCCTGCATTATATGGGGGGTGGGGGATCCATAATCTGGTAATTGGTTTGAACAATAATGCCAGTGGCAAAATGGCTAAGCCTTTACCTAACTGTCCAAAGCCTTTTGTATGATTTTATAAGTACCTTGTGAGGCTGGCCAGTTTGAGTCCCTTTTAACAGAACTTGAGAGAGACAGAGAGAGAAAGCTGCCGAAATTTGCAGCAGGCGAAAGTTCATGGCATGGCTTGAGCCTCATAGCAACAATATTTGTTCATCCAGTTTAGTGCCCTCTTACATATGGAACACATATAGTTAAAAAGTTGTGTGCATACAGAGAAATGATATGCAAACGGCTGGCAATTTAAAAGCTAGCCACACCAATCTTTTTATATCTGAGGCATTTCGAGCAGAATTGTTCCAAAGTTTCAGCATAACTTTGCATATTTATTGCACGCCCTGTGCAAATCTGTAGCTCCTCTACTCGTATATTGGTGCCTGGGGATCAACCCTGTGTGTCTGGCAAGGATTAGATGAACGTGTTGTGCAACAGTGCAAGGTTGGTTTCACTTCTTTCATGCCCCCCTGCAAATTCTCAAGTCCCTTTTTTTTTTTTAAAGAATGGTTTTCTTTCAGCCAGAGATTCATCTTTCGGACCGCAGCTGTTACTGCCTCTGAGTTCTGACTGAGCACTCTTCTTTCCTGACAGCGATGGCGAGGAAGAGCAATTCTCTGGAATTTCCTACTAATAAAGGGCTGAAGGTTTTTGTCTTGCGAAGCAAGATTTTTTTTAACTTTTTCTCCCTTCCTCAGTGACTATGTATTGCAGCAAGATGCTGGCTTTTTACCAGATCGGGAGCTGCAGTATTTTTCTTCCGACAGCATAATTTTCAGCCCACTTGAGCGAGCATGACAATCTTATGTGCTTATTATGAGTAGGCGTTCGCATCCTTTTACATGCTAATGCTCTCGCACCTGCTGTTCCACCTTCATTTCCATTTTTTGGTTCCGTGTAAGGGAGGGGGCAATTTTTATCAATTCTCCCCCTCCCAAGTGGAAGGGGAAACCCTGATACTTCATGATCGATGCTGCACCATTGATTCATCAGCCCAGAAGGGGATGGTTGAATTGGGGGCACAGGTGGTGGGGGAACTAGGATGTTGCTTCTGACGGGCGAGAGAGAATCGAGGCTGGCTGGCGGGCTGCATCTGTTTGCTTCTCCATGTGCTGTATCCGTTGCTTGTTTTTGAGGCTGTGTCTGGCTGCTTCTGCTGCAGCCCTCAAGGAATGTGCCGTACTGTTAACTATTCTGACCGCGTTACACCAATGATTTGCCACTGCAAAGTTGCCTGCACCAACAACACTTTGTCGTTGATGTTTGGATGCAAGGTAGGCTACAGTTGATGGAATTGTGTGTGTTTGGCGTTGTTTTTTCCAGACCCTGATTCCTTTTTAGAATAGCAGTTACAGATAAGGATTTTTTGGGTTAATGCCGAGAGAGTGGTTTGTATGTATTTATATGAGCTTTTCAGTATCTCTGTAAGTGCAGCTGCTTAGAAATGAAGCAGTATGAGAAATCTCTTCCTTCTGGTCCCGACTAGGACAAACACAGATTTTAGGACTATATCAGTTCTCTATGGTTTTGTCTTGGGGTCAGTTACATACTTGGTTTTAAAAAGGCTGAGATTACTTAACGAGGACACTGCTATTTCTGTGCTCTGAGTTTGACATCCATGCTTGCTCTCCTAAAACCCCTGAAGAAGCAGGAATAGACTGACTTGTCTGTCCAGATTAAATGCTGTGGCTTATAATAAGATGAGAATTGCTAGGCAATGCAGTTCTGCATTTCCGCCCCCCCCCCATGCAATCAAATAAGTTCGCAGGATCACTAAAATGTCTACAGAAGATGGGAGAGGGAACCACAGAATTTTCAAAGAAGGCATCTTAATTTGAACTCTAGTGATTCAGTCAAGAGGTGGCGCCTCCTTCCATACAGGGTCAATTTGGGGTGCTGGAGGCTGTTTTTCTCTCCCTGACTAGGAAGGATGTTTCCACTCATTAAATAAAATAATCAGAATTCTGATATTTCTACTTTCCCTTGCATCGTTAAACAAATGACATGTTTCTCATCCAGGCTTCATTTTTGAAGTTGCAATGGGACTTCGACTTAGTTATATTGGGGAGACAGAATTTCCCCCCTAAATTCATATATTGGGGGGGGGATCTTTTGGAGTTTGACCATCACTTTTTGTGTGAACGGAGTATCTGTTTTGAAAACATAGTGCTGAAAAATAGCAGAGCAGTTTATTACTAGTGGAGAGGCAATATTTGAGAGTCAACTAATCTTTATTCAGGAATCTTGAAGCAGGTTAATCATCCTTTCGTATCGACAATCACTGTAGCTCGAGTGTGACGTAAGTACCTTTTTGTACAGTTGCATTCTAATATTTAAAATCCTAATCTAAGCTAGTTTGTGAGTCATAGGGTTGTAGATATTTTCATTCCAGATAGTATGAGATTTAGGCCTCACAAAAGCAATCTATTTAAATTTAGAAGGGCAAGGCAATTTAGCCCATTGAAAGTGATTGCAGGTGGCCTCTTACTATCTTAAACAGGGTCCTCGTGACATTTTAATATAGCACTTTTTCCTTTTAAAGCATTCCTTCAGTCAGTCTGACAATCCAATAATGTAAGCCGGTAACTTTGTCTACCTAAAGCAAAACTGAAATTGAGAGGGTGAGGAGTTGCCGTTTAGTGAGTTTGAGGTTGAGGTGAGGCTTTTTTTTTTTTAAGTTGCATTTTCGGTTACTTTTCAAAGAGTGCTCAAAGGAAAGGATTACTTAAAATGAAACTTCAAAAGCTGCCTGGAGAACACGGCAGCTTCAGAGGGCAGACTCTATGGTATATCATAGATTCTAAGTCAAATCCCTCCCCAGAGTCCGTCCTCCAAATACTTTGCCCCTGAATCTCCAGGAATTTCCCAGGCCATAGTTGGCAACCTTACTCCTGGCTGCACGTTGAAGATACTCTTCTTGGAACGACCTCTGTGTCAAAACTGCAAGGGTTAGTTTGTGTTTTGATTATCCAGCTGCGCTTTGATGGTATTAGTTTTCAACTTTCAAAGAATTGTTACACAAGAAAACATTCAAAATACTATTCCTCGTCACCAGTCTGAAAAGTGGTACTGTCCTTAGTTTCGGCCGCTTCAGAGCATTACCTCCTCATTCTGTGGCACACATCCACCAGACTGCAGCCAATCTGGAGGCCAGCTCTGCTTTAAAAGTGAGCATCTTGATCTCTGCAATGTAGTTTCTGCTTACTGGAGACAAAAGACATGTCTTTTGTTAGTGCATAGTTTTATTGGCTCCCCCAGTCTGTGCAACAGTTATGCTCAGAAATAAAAAAAGTTGTGGTTGAGTTGATTTTTCTGGGTGCAAACTAACTGAAGGGGACAGATGGGTCGCCAGTCGACACCAAGTAGCTGACATAATTAACCATTTACTTTAGTTCTCCACATAGCTGCAGGTGTTTTTATATTAATTGCTACCTTCCTGTACTGCTTACATAATAGTTTTCTTGCAAGTGTTCTAAATAGTTTGAAGTGATCCCTGTTAATTTCTGTGTTAGAGCATCACTTAATGACCTGGAAGCACTGATCAAACTCCTTTCATAACTTAACATATTAATTGCTCTTATGAAACCCTTAATCTTTTCCTGAATATTAAAATAAACAAATTATTAGCCATGGGAAATGAAAGGCAAGTTAGCGATCTAGAAAAGATAGGTCAGTGTCCTAGGGAACGTTACTCAATTTGTATTTCAGCTTGGAAGCGTGCTTCTTCTCTTTTGATGCGTTTCAGCTCTTTGCTGATTTTCAAAACTTTTTTTTATTAACAAAGCAAGAGCTGGAAACAGCTACTTTTAGAATGTTGGACTTATTTCCGAGACTTCCTACTGACACAGCCTGCAGCCCATTTGGATTAGTAGAAATGCACTTTATGAATGAAATGCCTCAATGGTTATGTGTGAGGTCCCTCTTGAACTTTGTATGTCACCCAAGAGATTGTTTCTCTAACCCTTCCCCTGCCATAACCTCTTCTGCAGCCTTTAAAAGCCAGGAAGAAAATCCAACTAGGAGCTAAGCTACAAGAGATGAATTACACAAGGAGGAACATGTGAAGGAAGTCGCAATGTTAGCCAGGAAGCTGAGTTTTAAAAGAGACCGGAAGGCTTTGTCAATTTCCCCTCTCTACAGACCCAGGGAGATTGATGCTCAGAAGGTTTATTTCCTCTTTGCCTCTTAGAAGGGGAGGTGAAACTGACAGAGCCTTCCAGAGGCAAAGAGGAAGTTAACAAACCCTCTGAGCAGCCATCTCCCTGGCTCTGTAGAGAGGGGGAACTGATAAAGCCTTCTGATCTCTTTTACAACTCAGCTTCCCAGCTAACATTGTGACTCCCTTCATGTGCTCCTCCTCGTGTAACTCGTGTCTTGTAGCTTAGGGTGGCATTTCTATTCCTTCTACCAACTTAAGGTTGCCAGCTCCAGGTTGGTAAATCCTGGAGATTTGGGGGGGGGGATGAATCCTGGAGAGGGCAGGTTTTGGGGAGCGGTGGGACCTCAGTGGGGCAGAATACCATAGAGTCCACCCTCCAAAGCAGCCATTTTCTCCAAGGGAACTGATCTCTTGGGTCTGGAGATCAGTTGTAATTCTGGGAGATGTTCAGCCACCACTTGGAGACTGGCAACCTTGTTTCACCTGGACTTTGTTTTCCCCCTCCCTCCTGACACTAGCAATGGCCTTGAATGCTGTTGCACTGCATGATAATGCTAGAATTTCATAATTTCCCAAGATACCTGAAGGAGCACCATTGCGCTGGCTGTACCATGATAATTCCTGTGTACTTAGCTTTCCATGATCAAGGATTCCCTTCCCAGTTCCCTAGTGGTCCTGCTGTCCATATAGTTGCTCCCTCTGAGCCCCTCTCCCCTTCAATCAGGGGTTTGCAATTAGTAGTATTTCAGTGACTTCTCGCATGAAGACATCTGGGTTTTGCTTTATGTTTAGATGGAACGCTGTGATTGTACACAAACACTAATTGCCCACACATTCTTAGAGGGACCTTGGGAGCTTTCTTGGATCTCCTTAAGAGATGCCCTGGTAGTTAAAGTGGTGATGCAGAGGTTGCTCAGGTCGTTACATTATTGCCTGGAACATCTAGTCATGTCCCACTTGCAAATGCCATTTGGAGCAAGGCCTATAGGAATCCCATATGGAGAGAGCCAGGGGCACTATCCAAAGCTCCTCATCAGAACTGTTCGTACTTCTGGTGATGGTGGTTGGGGGGGGGGGGGGTTAGTCCTTATGTTTCTAGAGCTTTCTCTCCCAAGAAACAGTCATTAAAAATGGCAAGAAATTGCTTCTTTAAAACGTACCTAGCTGTATCCTTAATGTGCAAGTGGCTAGAAGTTCATCTTGGGCTTTTGTGCTAGTCCATGAAACTTATTTTTACACACGAGTGGCTTTGCTTGCCTCAGTAGAGGCCTGAAGGCATGTCCATAGAGATTTCATCTCAACCGATATGTCTCACGCAGGCAACTCTTGAGGCTTCTACTCTGATGTCCTTCAACTTCATCTGTTCTTAATGTCTTGTATATATCTACAATACTCTCCTTTCTAAGGAGGGCCTGTGGCTCAGTTGGAGACCCCATTGTTTGCATGCAAAAGACCCAGATTCAATCTCTGACATATCTGCGGGACCGCCTTCCCCCGTATGTGCCCCAGAGGACACTCCGATCAGGAGATAACTATTGGTGATCCCTGGCCCCAGGGAGGCCCTTCTGGCCTTGACCAGAACCAGCCAGGGCCTTTTCGGTCCTGGCCCCAACCTGGTGGAACTCTCTGTCTAGTGAGACCAGGGCCCGACAGGATTTACTATCCTTCCGCCAGGCCTGTAAGACAGATGTTCCACCAGGTGTATGGTTGAGGCTAGGCCTCTACCAGCCTAAATAGAGGAGGAGAAGGGAAGACCGGATCCCTCCCTACTAGAAGCATCCACCATCCAGTTTTAAGTGGCAGTTTTAAGTGGCAGACTGATTGTCTCCGATTAGCTGATTGCTGCTCGCTTGTACATTTTTAAATTTTTCTGTATTGCTTAAATTTAAATTTACTGTATTGCTGTGCTGTTGTTGATTTGAAACTGTTTTAAGGTGTCAGTTTTATTATCAACATTTTTACTTGAGGTAATCTGCCCTGTGCCTGCCTGTGCGGGGAGGGCGGAATAAAATTCGAAAGTTATAAATAATTAATAAATAATATCCAGGTTTTGAAAATTCAGGAAATAGACATTAGGCCAGACTCTTCTCTGCTCACAGGCCCCGGTAAGTCTGTGGTAGTCAAGGTAGATGGTGCTGAACTAGATGGACTGTTTGGGGGACTTGGGATAAAGTAGTTTCATGTGTTTCCAGCAGGGCAGGAAGGAGGGATGTGCACCTGGACTGAAGACCACTAAGTGAACAACAGTCCCACATTGATCAGCATGTGGTTCTGCTGTTGGTGCATCTTGGGTCTTGCTGGGGTTTCCACCTCCATACACAAGGCACCATTACAGGTGTTGTTTGATACATCTGTGCTGTCATGATGACACTCATCGGGCTGTGCTGGATGTGTGTTGTGTTGTCCTGCATCAGGAAGTCTCAGGTTGCCGGGGTTTGTCTTTGGCCCTAACTGACTTATGGAGACCCCAGCAAGGGGCTTTCAAGGCAAGTGAGAAGCAGAGGTGGTTTGCTATTGCCTTCCTCTGCAGGGTCTTCCTTGGTGGTCACCCATCCAAGTACTGACTCTTAGCTTCCGAAATCTGCCATGCTGTCTTCCCTCCAACATGTTGTATAGCATAAAGAAATGAATGCAAACGTACTTTTTGGACAAGATTAGCCCTTCAAAAGGGGCAGGTTCATTCCCTGCAAAGCAGCACATCTTAACCATGGATCTGGGCCACAAGTTGCTATGAAGGCTTTTGATAGCAACTGCATCAGACGGTTACTTCTGGGAGGTCACACCAAGCGTCAGCCATCATGAGTGCTTGCATTGCATCTATTGCAGGGGACCCGACTGCTTCTGGAAGTAAGGAAGCGTCTAAATATTCTACCAAGAGTACTCTCGGGCTACAAATTCTTGATGTCCTGCCAAGTAGTGGCCAATATAGATAGCTGTTGATTAACCTGAGGTGAGGTGAGGTGACCGAGGATGATTTTGCAAGATGCAGAGTCCTCATGGCCATTACCAGGAATGTGTCCCATGTGTGCACTGGGAGTTCCATGCTTCTTAGGGTCCATATTTTGATAGCAGCATGCGCAGAGAAGGGGCTTCAACCTCCCCCACCCACTATTATCATGAACTGAATTTGCTCTGGGGAGTTGCCCTTTGCTAAAACAGGAAACTGACATATAGGCACTCTTAAGTTTCCTAGCAGAGCAAGTAATGGCTCTCTGGGCTGTTTCACTTTGTGAAAATGGCATGAGAAGGGAGGCTGAGTCTCTTCTCCATGGGTGTCATAGTCGTAGTCAAAAGGCAACTGCTGTGTACGTGGGAAGTATGTAGAAAAGAGCAAGTCCAGTAGCACCTTTAAGACTAACAAAATTTGTGACAGGGTATGAGCTTTCGTCGTGAGTCGCAGGCTCACTTCTTCAGATACAGCTAGAATGTGAGTCCATCTGTTCTTATTTCTTGGAGAGTGGAGTGATTTCAGATGCCAAATAACAATAGCTGTTGAATTACAATAGCAGGTGTGATTGGATAGGGTGGGGTGTGCAGAGGGTGGTGGGTGTGGAGAAATCAGTATTGGTAATGATGCCCAGGTCTTGATTGAATCCAGGTGGTGCATTGTCAGCTTTGTTATCAGTCGCAATTTAGAAGTCACTCTTTCTAATCTCCCTTTGAAATTCCTCTGCAGGATACCTGCTACTTTTAGGTCAGCAACTGAATGTCCTGGAAGGTTAAAATGCTCTCCCACTGGTTTTTGGATGTTGTGGTTTGTGATGTCAGACTTATGTCCATTAATTCTTTGTCAAAGGAACTGGCCAGTTTGTCCAGTGTAGAGGGTGCTGACATGTGATGGCATAAATCACAGTAGAAGATGAGCAGGAGTATGAACCTGAGATGGTATGGCTGATGTTGTTGGGTTCACGGATAGGGTTGTTCTATATGAGAGCAAAGTTGGCACTCTTGGGCTGCTTCCACACATGTTGGATAATCCACTTTCAATACTCTTTAGTGAACATTTGAAACTGCTTTTCCATGTGTGGAACAAAAAATCCACTTCCAAAGGATTGCTAAAGTGCATTGAAAGTGCATTATTCAACGTGTGTGGAAATGGCCTTGGTTTGTTGCAGGCCTTGGTGCCAGAGTCCATGGTACTTGTTAGTAGTTGTTTTAGGTCGGGCTCCCAGTACCACTGTTAGGGAAGTATCACAATCCATAAAGGTTCAAGGTAATTAATGGCTGCTTCCACACACGTTGGATAATCCACTTTCAGTACTCTTTAGTGAACATTTGGAACTGCTTTTCCATGTGTGGAACAAAAAATCCACTTCCAAAGGATTGCTAAAGTGCATTGAAAGTGCATTATTCAACATGTATGGAAATGGCCAATAATGGGTTGAACTGGCTTGAGTTGTGAGCTGTAGGCAACCACCAGCAGTGTTCTGTTATTTTCTTTGGGTTTATCTTCTAGAAAGCTGTCCCTGTGTATCATTCTGTCCTTCCCAATCATCTTTCTCACCATGTCAGGGTGATACTGTAGTTGCAAAAATACCTGTTGCAGATCCTTCAAGTGAGTATCTTGGGTTGGAGCAAATGTGACTATAACGTAGGGCTTGGATTGCTTGATGTGGTTGGGGTAGTAGCTATAGGCACGTGGTTATGGGAACTATGGAAATCCTCGCACGGATGTTAACCTCATGGTGGCCGCGGGGGACTTTGTACCACGTGAATTGGCCGTGAGGAGCCCTGAGGTTAGATTTTCCTCATGAAAAAGAGGATGCAAGCAGATGAGATGAAAGGGTTAAAACATCTCTCTTTAGAATTCCAACTTCAGTCTGAATGGCTTCCTCTCCACAGCTGCTTTTAGCTTAAAATAAAACCCTTATAAGAGATCCTAATCACAGATCTTTTTCGTCTCACTGTGTTTGGACTCTCAGAGTCTCCTTAGAGCAACAGTGAGCCCTCGTGTAGTGTTGGACAGCATAAAGAAATGAATGCCGTTCACCTTCATCTCACTGTCTGTATATTGATTACTTTGTCTGGCTGAAGGTGAGGTGGATAAGAAGTGGATGAGGATTTTGTATTATTTTTTAAAAGAAATTGTGTCTACAAGAAGTTTGCAGTCTCTTTTGTTACTTTTCCTGAGCTTCTAGTAAATCAGATTGGAATGGAAGCTAGTTACCCTGACCTTTAATGCAATAGCCAAAACTACTCTAAGCACTGAGAAAACCATTCTCTGCCACAACCTGCTGGTTCGATTGTTTGCCTCAAATCCTAATAACCACCATTACTTATGCTGGAATGGGGATCTGTCCAGCCCATCCTGAGTTACAGCTTTACTTACAACTGTTAAGGCCTTTCTGCTTTTTACTTTCCAAATATTATAGTATATTAACTACATAAGTAAAGTGCACCATCGAGTTTCAACTGACTCATAGCGACCCCGTGAAATTCTACCTCGTGGGGGTTTTGAGGCAAGAGATGAGCAGAAGTAGATTGCCATTGCCTTACTCCGCATTCCCCTGTCTTCGTCTCTCTACACAAAACCTCTTACGCGAGGATGCTCAAGTTCAAGGAGACAGAATGTTAGCTGGGAAACATAGTTTAAAAAAATAGAGAAGGCTCTGTCAATTTCACCTCTATACAGGAGGGTAGTTTAAAAAGACAGAGCCAGCAGAGATCGCTCCTCGGAGATTTGTTAATTTCATTTTTGCCTCCCCGAAGGCTCAGTCAATTTCACCTCCTCTTCAGGGAGGCGAACTGGAGCATTTCTGCGTAGAGCGGTGAAATTGACAAAGCCTTCATCACTGTCTTTTTAAACTATGCTTCCCAGCTAACATGGCATCTCCCTACACTTGAGCATCTTCGTATAAGGTGTCTTGTGTAGAGAGATCCAGGTACAGATCTAGCTAAGCTTCTGAGATATGGAGAGATAAGACTTGTTTGGACCGAATCAGACTAATCAGGTGGAAATGGGAGCATGTTTTAAAATTTAAAATCACTCCAGAGCAGAAATCTGGAGGCTCCTTAAGAAGCTTTAAGTGAGAACATACAGCAAGATATGAGCTTTTCTGTACAGAGGGAGACATCAAAAAATACTTGGCTGATTTAGGATCCCTTCGGAGCTATAGGAAGTAAAAGGCCAACGCTGCCTTTTGCCAGCCTGGATGTGTCTGATTGCTATGCAAGACACACCCTTGGGCTTCCGTCCAAATGTAGCCCAAACTAATATTTTTCCGCTGAAATTATGATTAAAAGGGGTGAGCTAATTGGCACGGATAAATCCCACAGAACTGACTGTTGGCAGAGTAGCTGCTGATTGGAGCAGAGCCAAGAGTACCAGGGTAGACGGGATGGAGTATTCTTTATGCAAGTTTTTATCAGCTGTGAAAAGTTCCATATTTGCAGTGACTTTGCAGCAAAAAGGAGTGAAATTGTCCACTTGGCTTCAGGGCAGGAAGCGTTGCCTTAACTCTGAACTGGATTAGTAACATAGGCAGATATGATACCCGCTCTATTAAATCACGCATATTAGAGCACATATCAAGGACTAGAAATAATGTTTTGGAAGCTCCCATGACTAGAGATGGGCACAAACTGAAATACAAACCAAAATTAAGCACGAACCAGGCCAGTTTGTGGTTCGCGAACCACGGTTCGCCAGATCTCATTTCTGATGAACTGCCATGAACTTTTAGGCTGGTTCATTTGGTTCATTTTTGGGTTTGTCACTGCAGACAGTCTGGTGCCAATTAATCAGTTTGCTAGGCAATGGGATGGACTTCCTGCAGACCTTCTGCTGACCCAGAAGTGAACTTCTGCTGGCCCAGAAGTGACCTTCTGCTGACCCGGAAGTGATGATTTTTGGATGTAACATTTTCACAAACCAAATGAACCAGTTCGCGAACCAGGGGCAGGTTTGTGACGAACCATGAACCACATGGTTTGGTTTTTTTCTGGTTCGTTCCCATCTCTACCCATGACAACCCATTACAAAGAGAGAGGACATGTTCCAGGAGAGATGAGCTTTTTTGTTCTCCAGAGTTTTTTTTCACACCGTTATAATGTCACTAATGTAACCAAAAGATTTTTGCAAATGAAGGCTTCTTGGCTATATAAGATGAGGAACTTTGCAGTTCATGGATTAAATTTAAAATTTGAGCTTTCTTGGGTTTTTTTTTAATAACCATTGGGATTATGTTTATCTCTGCTGCTATTCCTTTAAATGGTCCTCGTAAAACGTTGCTGAACAAACTCCATGCAGCTGTTACTGTTTTGTTTGGCTTGCGCTTTATTAAGCTCTCTGGTGAAAATAAGCTTTAATGTATTGTTGCCAGAAGGAAAGATTGAAGGACTTCCTCCTATGGAAAATGGTGTTAATGGCTGATAAGGTTTAGAAGTGTTTTTGAATTTTGAATTTCAGTGGGTGAGTTTAATATTCCATTACAATTATAACTGCATATTGAAATTATGTGCTGCGCGTAGTTAATGATTGTAAATGTAAATCATTTATGTTTTTCAGATATTGCTGTGCCTTTGAATAAGCTATATTGTCTTAAAAGGAATCGTGCTTTTGATAAAGCCCTATAGTTGAAATGAAGAATTACCCAGGGCTACCTGTTAAATGAACAAACTGGACAGAAACTGAACAGAAGTTCTAAACAACAGAAGTTCAAGATAGAAGGCAATTTATATTGAAGCTGGAATTCACAAGTTGTGTGCTTTAGGTTACGTGTAGTAGAAAAGAGCAAGAGTCCAGTAGCATCTGCAAGACTAACAAAATTTATGGTAGGGTATGAGCTTTCATGAGCCACAGCACACTTCTTCAGATATCTGAAGATGAGAGCTGTGGCTCAGGAGGAACACTCATCCCCTACCACAAATTTTGTTAGTCTTATAGGTGCTACTGGACTCTTGCTCTTTTCTACTGCTACAGAGAGACTAACACAGCTACCCATCTTAGATTATTATGGACCTTATTATTCTTTGTGTACGGCTATTGTAAATATTGGCTATAGAACACTTTATACTATTTTATACTATTTTGTTAACGTGTCTTTAAATTGTTATAATTGTCGGCTTGTGTAGGAGATATTGTATAAACGGCTTTGTTCAAACGTTGGTTCTAATTAGCCTGTTTTCACGGCGGTTTATTTATTTGCTGGCATCTGTGAGTGACACTGGTTCTGTTGGGCTTGCTACAGTGTCCCTGGCTTCTGTAAGTGACAGTGGTTCTGTTGGGCTTGCTACAGTGTCCCTGGCTTCAGTTGGTTCTGCTGGGAGTCTCTGGTTTGGCATCAGTTCAGCTGGAATTCTTTGGTTTGTTGTTGGCACTATTGGGCTTTGTTGGTTCATTTTGCATTGGGATGGTTTTGGCATGTAGGGTTGCTCCTCTGTGTTTGGCTAAGCCTTCTTTGCCCTGGAGAAAGCTT
This sequence comes from Eublepharis macularius, assembly GCF_028583425.1. NCBI lineage: Eukaryota > Metazoa > Chordata > Lepidosauria > Squamata > Eublepharidae > Eublepharis > Eublepharis macularius. Next base: position 174,305,981 of record NC_072792.1, read on the forward strand.
TGGACTTTTTCCCCCCATAGGAAAAAAAGGAGAGTGGCCGGGGAGTGGACACCTTGTTCATGGGCCAATAGAACTGAATCCTGTGACTAAGGGCCAAGCTACAAGTGACGAATGACACTTGAACGGCAAGTGGATCACGTGGAGCACAAGTGGAGGGCAAGTGAACAGGGAGAAATACAATTGCCGTTCAAGTGTCATTCGTCACTTGTAGCTTGGCCCTCAATCTACTTAAAACTTGATGAATGGACAGGCATTCCCTACTCTGCTGTAATTTTGGTGTCATTTGCTTGAAAAACAGCCCCTTCAGCCTCTGCAGAATGATCCCCCCATAGAGAATGTTGGGGCCAAATAATTTTGGCATCCTTCCCCCCACAAAACCCCAAATCAGAATACAAAACCGCTATGGGAGGACCTGCATATCCAGCATACTGGTACTTATGGCCTTCTCAGTACCCAAATCTAAATGATATCCCTTGCCCCCTCTTTTGAGGTACACATCCCTAGTCCTTTTAAATGGAGATGCCATAGATTGAACCCAGGACCTTCTGCTTGCAAAACGAAGTATCTTCCATTGAGCCATGGCCTCTCCTCCAGAAGCAACAAGCCCCCTGTGCTCCACCTTGCTTTGTACAGCAAAGTCTTACTTAGATGCCAATTTAGGACATTCCAGGAGGCCACATGTCTCACCTTTGCATTCATAGGTCTCCTCACTAAGTCTTTGAGCAGAATGTTGTGTTGGGCTTGATTTGCTGGAGGGGTCGTGGTGGTGAGATATGTTGTTGACTTTGGGACTATTTTGCTAGCCACTGCAAGTGGCTGTAAATTATTGCTCTAATGTCAGTTCATCTTAATATTTTAAGATGCCTCAGAAATCTTGTGCTCAGAATATGTATGGATTATAAGCCCCTTTGGGATGTTTTTGTACATACTGGGAGGCAGATACCCCCAGACTGCACAAACTGCTGTCCTCCCAATATGTGCAAAAACATCTCCTACAGCACCCGGTATTCCCAGAAGGGGTCTCCCATCCAAGTGCCAACCAGGCCCAACCCTGCTTAGCTTCCGAGATCAGACGAGATCGGGCGTGTTCAGGGTGGTATGGACATAGGCACAAAAACATCCCAACAAGGTCTGAGCAAAGGGGGCTTGATGCTTCTAGGGGAGAAGCCATGGCTCAGTGGAAGAGCCTTCACTTTGCAAGCAGAAGGTCCCGGGTTCAATCTGTGGCATCTCCATTTAAAAGGGCTAGGGGTGTTTGAGGAATACACTCCTTCCAATATGTGCAGTTACCTCATTGTCTGAACAGGAGACCACATGTATTTTGAATATGTGTATGTGCAAACAGAACCCTAAAAATCCAATGGAAGGGCTGTATGTACCAAAGCAGTATGGCATGCACAAAATATGTGGGCTGTGTCTGTTGACATAATGGTGACCTTGCATAATGGGAGCAGTTCTCTCCCAAAACATTAGGTATATGCAGACATGGTGTCTGAAAAGGACCATAGTTTTTGAAAGAAGGAATCGGTGTTCTCTTTAAACCTTATCATTTGCTGTGTTCCTCTGCAACCAGGCCAGTTCAACCTTGCTGGTTTTCTTTTGATCCCTTTGCCCCTTAGGTTTGCATTTGCTCTCGTGTGCTCCAAAACAAGCCTCGGGCCTTTGGTTTATCATCTCATCAATATCCATCATCCACAGGGTGCTTGGACTCACAGATTTTCTTCCCTATCCCTGGACCTTGTAGTATGTGTGTCTTGGGAGGTGGAAAGACGCAGCAGTGTAGGTGAAGAATCATCTTGGGGTGCCTCTTTCTTAAGGGCTTCCTCTAAAACAATTTAGTTCTAAAGCACTGAACTGGGTGCGTGGGAGGCTGCCATGCCTTCAGTTGTTCTGTGGTATTTGTTTATTTTAAGCGTTTTGTATCTTGCGCCTTAGGCAGAAAGCTGGTTTCCTAGGTGGCAGACAACATGGTCAAACAACTGAAGTGCTACAAGATACAACTGCAGTATAAAACCATCAATCGTGCAATGGAGAAAATGTATAGAACAGCAGGAGAAAGAGAGGATCTTATCAAATGATGTACTTCGTATAAAAAGATCACAAATGGCAAATGATCAAAATATTGCAGAACCAGCAATTCAAGCAGCAGAATTTATAGCCGGAATCAAACCATAAATAAGCACTAATTGAGACACACACATACACCCTCCCACAATCCTACTTATTTTGAAAGACTAGGGAATGCATTGAGCTTTACATAGTACTAGGAGTCAGTCTGGTGTAGTGGTTAAGAGTGGCAGGACTCTATTGTTATTATAGGAACACATTAGCAGCAGCACCTGATAAGCTTTCAGTGGGAGGGCACTCCAAAGTTGGGAATGCCATTGTTGAAAACTGTTGGGTCTGAATTTGCTGAGACTAAGAGGGAAAGAGTCCTCGAGGGTCATAGCGTATAGCTCAATGAAAATGTCAACCTAGTGTCATGCAAAAATGAAAAAGGCATACTCTAAACAGCCGATTTTATAATGCCAATCTGTATAAATCTGTGGTGCAGCCTCATTTGGATTACTGGGTACAGTTCTGGTCACTATATCTAAAAAGATCAAGATGGGTAGCTGTGTTCGTCTGTTTGTAGCAGTAGAAAAGAGCTAAAGTCCAGTAGCACCCAAAAGACTAACAAAATTTGGGGCAAAGTATGAGTTTTCATGAGTCACAGCTCACCAGATAATATCTGAAGTGAGCTGTATCTAAAAAGGGCATTGGAAAGCCGGAAAAAGTACAGAAGAGGGCAGCCCAGATGATTAAGCGGATTGGTGCGTGTTTCCTATGAGGAACGGCTGAAGAGTCTGACAACTCTTTTCAGTTTAGAAAAGAGATGACTAAACGGGGAGATGAGAGAGGTTTATAAAGTTACAAGGGGGGAAGCTTGAGAATTGTGGGGGAAATCCTCCCCCTCCCAGCTTGGCTGATCCCAGCCTTGCCTCCCTTACAGCCTCCTGCAGGACACTCAACCCCAGTTTTGGCGTGGTGATGGCAGCTCCTCCACAGCCTACCCACCTCCCTGGTTGCTGCCTCTACAGAGGTGGTGGCGGCATTTCCCACCAGCTCAGCCAACCCCAAGCTTTGCAGCAGCCCCTGTCCTTAAGCTTTGCTGCACTGGTGTCTTCCCACTGCCCACCCAATACTACATCCCCCACCTTAATGGAGATAGCAGTGCTGGTCCCTTCTCCAGCACAGCTGACCCCTTTAAAAGTTCCCAGCCCCCACATTGTTACCTGGAATGGTCTCCTAGCGAGTAAATAGAGTGGGGGGATTAGTAAGCAAGGAAGACAGCTATGTGAGAGGCCGGTAACTACAGGAACTTTCTCAACAATAATTTATGGAGGCCTTTCCCAAGGATACACACACACGAAGCTGGTGTTCTTAATTAAAGGGTAATTTTATTCAAGGGACAAATGCATACACACATACAAGATTGCATGCAAACACAAAAGCAGCCTAGGAAAAGCTGTGGTGAAGGTGGAATAGATTTGAGGGACTGCAAGGTGATAATTACCTATCCAGAGAGCAGGGAAGTCCACGGAGGGAGAGCTTCAAAAGCGAGCATTCTCAGCCAGGAGAGCAAGAGGCTTGGAGCAATCTCAGGGGCGCAGCACTTCGGATCCAATAAGTGTGCACCAAGATAGAGAGGCTTAGGGAAGAGACCCTAAGGGAGCAGCCTGGAAGCATGTACAATTTGAATGGGGCCAGGGCACTACTCTTATAAGGTAAAACGTGCCCTGAGGTGGGTGATCCAACCTAGCAGTTGGAACAAAGGCTCCAACAGTCAGTTCCTGGGAGTAACAAAACATTTGATTACCTTGCTTGGTAGCTGCCGGGGCGTGTGAAAGAGAATGCAAAATTTGTTCTGGCACTGCACAAAAGGGCAGTTTGTTAATGAAGTCTACTAGAGCTGAGTTGATTACTTTAGTTGGGGAATGTAACTTCCCAGGAATGAATTATAAATACTTATGAATGCCATTTGATTTGCTCCTCAATCAAGGACAGGAGATTTCATCATGGGAGGAGGGAAAGGAATGTGTTAAGTGGGGATGACTCTGCGAGACCTTTGTTGCACTGGACTGCTCCCAGAGCTGGAGGGACTGCAAATCCAATCACTGTGAACCTCTCTGCATTCCTATGTGGCATTCCATTCATGCCTGGGTCTCCCGGGTGGGACTCAGCAACTGTTAGCTGGAATTCCCCTGGCTGCAATCCAAACTGCCATTTTATATCCAGGGGCCTGGTTACATATAATATCACAAGTAGCCATAATAAATGGCTATTAAAGATGGTGGAGGCCAGGCTGACTGCTTACAACATGGAAGCCCACCCCTCAGGCTATCTGTAGTTGAATTGTCCCAGTTCTCGTATTTAAGCATCCACATCTGGGGACTACTTAGCTGTTAGATATATGATATATTGGGTAGAGAGAGTGGACAGAGACAACTTTTTCTTCCTCTCCCAAAATACTACAACTCGAGGGCATCCAATAATGTTGATGGGGAGTGGATTCAGAACAGACAAAAGGCAATACTCCTTTAGTCAACGAGTGATCTAAATATGAAATTCACAGAGGCAGTAGTGATGTCCACAGGCACAGACAGCTTTAAAAAGGGATTAGAAAGATTCATGGAAGACAGGTCTATCAGTGGCTACTAGCCTTGGGATTTAAGGGATTCATGGGCAGCAAACCTCCGAATACCTATGCCAGGAGGCAACGTTAAGGGAAGGTCTCAGGGTCAGAACACACGAGACAAACTTCACGAGAAGAGCACTTGATTGGTCCCGCAATCTCTGCTGGGAATGGTAGTCTAACCCCCACCCCCCTCTCCAAGCGAAGTGGAATTTCTTGCAAAGAACAGCCGTTCAGCTGAAGAGATTCTCTTTCAAAAATCCAGTCCGCTGGTTTTGCTTCAGCTCAGAGATGGAGGTGGGGGGAATCCAAGTTGTGATCCCCTGCCGGGAGGGACAAATTTCTCTCTTGCTCAGTTACACACCTCTGTTTTTTTTCCTGTGTCTTGTTACATCATTCCCCCACCCACCCCCATCCCAAGTTCTCTGAGGATTTTTGAAAGAGAGAAAGAGTGTGCGTGTGTGTGGAACTCCTCCATCCCTCCCCAGCTGAGAATCACGTTGAGCAGATAGTTTTTTTAAACTACAGTTCCCAGGGATCATTGCAGGATCCAACACTTGCCCATGAGTATCGTGTGTTTTGACCCTCAGCCTCTAAGCCCTGCTGTTGGCCCTCCAGAGTACTTGGTTGGCCATTCTGTGAGACAGGATGTTGGGTTGGATGGCCCACTGCTCTGATCCATCAACGTTCTTTTTATGTTCTTAAAAAGACCACGTCCCTCACTGTTATTGGTTCTAGAAAAGGATGGAGATGGAGGGCCACAGCTGGTAATCTTTAAAGGTAGGCTTAACAAGCAGCCACCTTGAGTGTAAAACATTGGGAACATGTGCTTGAGAACCCCTTCTTCCTAAAGCTAGTTGGTAAGTGTTACCTTACAGTGTGGCTGATGTCCCACAATCTGAAGGAGAGTTCTCCAGTCTAAGTCCATTGATTTCAGTGGGCTTCGACTGGAGTAACGCATCATAGGATTGCGCTGTCAATCTCCTTGGATCTCTCTGATTTGATTATTTAGAAGTTATACTGAAGTGAATCTGGTCACTCTTCTCAGGAAAGCTTGAAAGTGGAAGGTTCCTTAAGCCGGAGAGAGGCTTCAAACTTTGTTAAGCAGAGTGAATACTTCCCCCCCACCCACACACACTATTTCTTCTTTACCTGTCAATAATGTTTTGCTCCCAGCATTTGACCCTTTCCTCAATACCTGTACTTTCCTTTCCCCCCTCCTAGTAGATTTTAAGGAGGTCAATACCACCTTTAAAAGTTGACAACGGACGGAAGCATCTTATTATTAGAACTCTTGCCTTTCGTACTTCAACAGATCAAGAAATTAAATGCAATCCCTCTCACGCATCCTGTCCCAGAGAAGGTACTCTGAGGGAGAAGGAGAGAGCTGTATGAGCTTTGGCTTTTGAAAGCCGCATGTGGGAAAACGCTTACATAAATACTCTTGTCATCAGAAAATAAACAGATTCAAAGATTAGACAGGGTAGAGTGGCTGTTAAAGATTCCTGGGGGAAGCCTTGGAAAAGAACTATTGTAATATCAGGTCAGCATCACCTGCCTGGTTATATATTTTGATATGATTATGTATAATTAGGCAGGTGGTGTTGACCTGATATTCTAGTCCTTTTTCCAGTAGGGCTGTAAAACACTGGTAGTTTTTTAGAGATGAAGGAGATTCGGAAAAAAAGGATTGTGGCTTGACTCAGTTTTACTTTTGGTAACAACATTCGATTTATATACCGCCCTTCAGGACAACTTAACACCCACTCAGAGCAGTTTACAAAGTGTGTTATTATCTCCACAACAATCACCCTGTGAAGTGAGTGGGACTGAGAGAGCTCCAGAGAGCTGTGACTGACCCAAGATTGGGCAGGTTTTCGTACAGCGTCATAAAATCTGTTGGACTGGGCCCACTTTCAAATCAAAGAAACAGAAATGTATAACTTACAAAGTAACACCTTTTAAAAATCTGTCTCTCACTTGATTTTCCTCAAGCCTTCTAATTTATGTTTTCAACTCAGTTATAGCCCCTCTACATAAATCGTAGATTTTCATCTAAAGCCCATAGGATCCATGGGATTCTCTCTCCTTTGCCACTGGCAAAGAGATTTGTGTGAATAAGCATGATATTCAAGGATCTCAAAAGGTCTTTTCCAGCATAAATTTCCCAAACCTGTCTGGGACACAAGCTCATAAAACCTGTGTTTGCTTTTCCATGCTATCAAATCACATTCTGAGTAGTTAATTGAGGCTCCGTTCATGTTTCTCTCACATCTAAAATGATTTTTAAAAATCCCTCAAATTTGTTGAGTGTCGGGGAGGAGGGGCAGGGGAAGAGTGTATGTCTATTATTAGCTCTATTGTCATTTCTCTTTTAGCTTTGAATGCTGAATTTGATGCCTCTATATTTTCTCCTATTATTTGGTGCTAGTTTTAAGCTGCTTCCACACACGTTGGATAATCCACTTTCAATACTCTTTAGTGAACATTTGAAACTGCTTTTCCAGTGTGGAACAAAAAATCCACTTCCAAAGGATTGCTAAAGTGCATTGAAAGTGCATTATTCAATGTGTGTGGAAATGGCCTAATTGAGATTGCCACTCTGTGTCTGAGAAACTGGTATTTATAAGAGCAAGATTTGGGTCCAGTAGAACCTTAAAGACCAACTAGATTTTCAGGGTATGAGCTTTTAAGAGTCAGAGCTCCCTTCACCAGATTTAAGGAGTGCTGTTTATAAGATTCTCTACCTCACCCTTCTGCCATCTATGACCATCATAATGGCTTACTTTATCTAGCATGTATTTTCCCAACCTTTTTCTGAGGAACTCAGCATGGATTTTCCTTTCCTTGTTTTATACCCACAACAGCTCTGTGAGGTAGGTTAGGCTGTGGGTCATCCAGTGAGCTTCCACGAGGGAGTAGAACTTGTAAACTGTGTTTGCTAGTTCAACCATTACTCCATGTTGGGTTGGATCCTGTGACTCCTCTCTGCTAAGTCCTTTTCCAACAGAGAAAGGCTCCCATCAGCCAAGAAAGACTTCAGAAGAATCCTAGTATCAAAGAAAATGTCTACAAGATGATGTATCATTGGTATATGACTCCTGAAAAACTTGCTAGAATGTATAAGGATGCTTCAAATGTATGTTGGAAATGTGCTAAACAAGAAGGGACATTTTATCATATGTGGTGGACATGCAAGAAATCAGAGTTTCTGGTTGCAGATACGATCATCGATTCAGAAGATTTTGAACTTTAAAATCCAGTTGAAATCAGAGACTTTTTTTGTTGGGAAGAATGGACAGCCAGTTGGAAAAAAGCTTTGGAACTTTGTTTTTATATTTGATTACTGCCGCAAGAGTACTCTACACACAAAAGTGGAAAACTCCAACATTGCCTACAGGAGAGGAATGGTGGATAAAAGTGTTGGAGTTTGCGTCAATGGCAAAACTTACTTCACGTAGGGAAAAGACATTAGTTACATTTTTGACTGAATGGAAACTGTTTATAGACTTTTTACATGAAATGGATAATAAGGACTTGATGACATCTGGATTTATGGATTAAGAACCATGAACAATAGAAAAAAGAGGGCTCTTATGTTTAACTTAAAATAAATGACTCTGAAAATGATCTATATTTGTGGCGGAGAAAATCGAAACTCAATCTGTAGTTTAGTTTAAGGGCTTCTTTTTTTTCTTTTTTGACTTGTTCGTGTATTGTTAGTGTGTCTTCTTTTGAGAATGTTTTTTTTATCCTCTATGTTTGTTGTCTATAGCTTTTATGTTATTGTTTATAGTTTAAATAAAGAAAAATTCCATGAAAAAAAAAATCCTTTTTCCACCTGAAAATCATTATCTATTGAAGTCTTTCTCCCTTGAGGGAAAACATGGCAGAAGGAAGTGACAGCATCCAACCCTTATGCACTGAAATGCACTTTAGCAATAGTTTGCAAGTGGGTTTTTCTGTTTCACACAGGAAAACCCAGCCGCAAAAGATTGCTAAACTGCATTTCAGTGCATTATCCAATGTGTGTGAAAGCAGCCCTAGTATCTCCATCCAAATACAGTATGCATGCATCATTCTAGCTGGACCGAAGGATGCATGGTTAGTTGTTGCTATGTTGTCTGACTGCTGGTCTCCTTAGAGGGGCGTGAGACATGCTGGAACCATAATGCCTGCGAGTTTCCACCTAAAACACAATTTTCCTTAGAAGTTTATAATCTAGCAAATTATTCAAAGGTTGAGTGAAGGAGAATAATTTCATGACCACTGCAGTCCACCAAGAGCCGCCTCTGGCTTGCTCCTCCCTGGTTCTGCATTCTCTGTTCCCTTCCTTCTTTGAGCAACACTTCAGAGTTTTAATAAAAGGGGAGGTGGCTGTCACTAAAGGGAGACATACTAATATATATGACTTAATTGCTGCACTTCAGGCAAAACGGCACTCCTGGTACACATGCAGTGCGCTTACCTGGGTGCCACCATTTGCCCTCCTGCACGGAGGGAGAAAGGACTCCGCTTTCCCAGGTGTCCGGGTAGTTTTTGGGGGTGGAGCTTAGGCCTATATAGGCCAGCTCCGCCTTCCTCCTCGCAGCAGTCACTTTGCAAGCTCGACCTACCCTCCTTACCCTTGTTTGCCGTACAGGATTAGCTGGTCACTGTGTTCACAGGGCCAGGTAGGAATTTTTTCACCCCTTTCCTGATTGGCTCATTGGTGTGGGGTGTTTTTTGCCTACCTTGTACTGCTATTTAGAGAGTTTTGATGTTTTATTGTTGGACAGTTGTTCAGGTTCCTGGTAGGTTAGTTTGGGTAGGCAGAGCAGGCCGGTAAGCACCCAGTGGCACCTCCCCATTGGTGGGGAATGGGAGTCTGCCTGAGACCGGCTGGTGGGCTGTACGGCTGCCAGCTGAGAGGGCAGACTGCCTGTGGGATCCCCTGTACGAGTCCTTCCCTCGGGCTTCATGGCTTTGGTGTATGGAGCTTTAAGGGGGGAGCCATTCGCCTGGTTGGCTGGGTTACAGCCATGCGCTTGGATGGCTCACGCCTGGGGCAGGGGGTGCTCACCCTGGCAGGTCGAGGGGGAGGTCCCGTTGACCTCTTGGCTCAACCTGTACCGCTCGTTATACCCCTTGCCGTTCTTAAGTTATTGTTGGTCAATAAATGGCCCTGTTTTTCATCCAAGCCTTGTGTCCATCTCTTCATTCCAAATAGGGGGGCAAAGCTTATTCGCCTCCAGTCCCTTTTTTACATAACCTAAACTCTCAAGTGCTCATTATATATATTTAAGCATTTCCTCTTTCTTTTTCTGTCTAGGAGGGTTTCTTTGCTGTGTTCATTGTCCCACCAACACAATTTATAGAACAGAGCAAAAAAAACAAGTAGCTTATCTCCCTTCTATAAGTATAAATTTCTCCTCTTTCCATTAGAAGAGAATCTGAAAGTGTTCCACCAGGATGCCATATTGCCTAGATGGTGGCCCAAAGATACTCTATCCCCATTCAGATGACACAATAACAACAACAACAATGTTCTCTTTATATACAACCCTTCAGGACAACTTAACGCCCACTCAAAGCGATTTATAAAGTGTGTTATTATTATCCTCACAACGATGGTTGTTGTCGATTTTCCGGGCTGTATAGCCGTGGTCTTGGCATTGTAGTTCCTGACATTTCGCCAGCAGCTGTGACTGGCATCTTCAGAGGTGTAGCACCAAAAGACAGAGATCTCTCAGTGTCACAGTGTGGAGAAGATGTTGGCAGGTAATTTATATCTACTCAGGAAGGTGGGTTTGGGCTGAGTCATCCTGTAAGAGTTTCCCAGGGTGTGGAATGCTAATGGAGGGAGGCTTCACTGTATCCTGAGGATGTTCTTTTTGCATATGGATTGGTGCCTGATATGCTAGTCTTCTCTGCAGGGCTATTGTCGGGTATAGAGTCCTTTGTTAGCCTGGTGTTTTGCAGGACTGGAAACCATGTTCTATTCATTCTTAAAGTCTCTTCTTTCCTGTTGAAATTGTGTTTATGCTCATGAATTTCAGTGGCTTCCCTGTGCAATCTGACAAAGTAGTTGGAAGTGTTGTCCAGTATTTTAGTTTCCTGGAATAGGATACTGTGTCCTGTTTGAGTTAGGCTATGTTCAGCCACTGCTGATTTTTCCGGATAGCCAAGTCCACAACATCCACAACAACCATTGTTCTCCGGCCGTGAAAGCCTTCGACAATACATTCTCACAACAATCACCCTGTGAGGTGGGTGGGGCTGAGAGAGCTCTGGAAGAGCTGTGACTGACCCAAGCTCACCTAGCTGTATGTGAGATGTGCAAGATCAAGATAGGTAGCCGTGTTAGTCTGTCTGTAGCAGTAGAAAAGAGCAAGAGTCCAATAGCACCTATAAGACTAACAAAAAATGAGGTAGGGTAGGAGCGTTGGTGAGTCACAGCTCACTTGTTCAGATACAGCTAGAATGTAAGTCCATCTGCCCTTATATCTTGGAGAGTGGAGTGATTTCAGATGATGAATGACAATAGCAGGTAAATGACAACCGCTGGTGAATGACAATAGAAGGCGTGATTTGATAGGGTGGGAAGAAATCTGCTTTGGTAATGACACAGAAAGTCTCGATTCAGTCCGGGTGGAGTCATTGTCTTGAGCATTGTTATCAGTTGCAATTCAGCAGCCTCTGCAGTGAGCAAGATTGTGCTAGCTTGCTAAGACTCCTGTCTATACACTTCCTTTACCTACTCTTCCCCTCCCGTACATGTGCCAAGCTCCACATTTGCACTGAATCATTCCGCACATGTTGGATAATGCACTTCCGATCCTCTCTAGAGATCATTTGGTACTGAACTTTTCAAGTGTGAAACAAAAAATCCGCTTCCAAACAATAGCTAAAGTGCATTGAAAGTGCATTATCCAACGTGTGCGGAATCAGCCATTGTCTGTGCCTGCAGCAGATTGACGTGCTCTTGAAGTGGCAGAGTGTCAAGGCAGAGGAAAAGAACGAACCACTTCAGTCTGCCGTACATTGTTCACATTACAGAAATAAATCTTCGTTAAGTAGGGAAATTTGAACAACATGTAACGGGTTTTTCCGTGTTGCATTTATGTTGTGTGGTGCATTAAAGTGGTATTTGGAGGAAATTTTGTAGGGAAGGTCATTAATAATGTGACTCTCTCTCACCAGCAGTCTGGAATGGTGCAACTCATTTTGCACCTCCAGTATTCTGCCTCCTCATTCTGCTTTCCAAGGGTTCCAGATTGTATGCACTTAACCTCCCTGCTCCATATATGCCTGCATAGGCTTTGTGCCAACATGGGGATGAATGCATGAGTACAGGGCTAGTGCGACTAACCCCCATGAGCTAATTGGTTTAGCCCAGTAGGGTGCAATTAATATCTGGAGCCAGGCAGCTGAGGAAGAGGCTGGTTGCTTGATAACATTTTACATGCTCTTTTCACCTTGAATAAGGGCTGTAATTCCCCAGGAAGAGGACAGAAGCCTGGGTTACAATTTCTTCGTAACGGGAAGGATTGTGGCAAAGGACTCTATTGCCTGGTGGGATCCGACACATTGAACTTGCTTACTTTGAGTGGTTTTCAAAGACATTGTTGGCTGAAAGTTTCTGTTTTTGTTGCACTTACGGTTGGGTTAAAGAAAAGGAAAAAATAGTTGTGTTCAGGGCTTTTTTTCTGGGAAAAGAGGTGGTGGAACTCAGGACCGCACAATGCTGTCACAAGGGGGGAGTTTTTTAAAGTTTAAATTGCCCTCGGTGAAAATGGTCACATGGCCGGTGGCCCCTCCCCTGATCTCCAAACAGAGGGGACCCCTCTGTCTGGAGATCAGGGGGCGGGGCCACCGGCCATGTGACGATTTCCAGGAGGTGCCGGAACTCCGTTCCACCGTGTTCCAGCTGAAAAAAAGCCCTGGTTGTGTTATTCTAATCATTAAAAGGTTTGGTGAAAAAAAGAAATTTTTCTTAACTTTCATTTGTGTGAAAGATTGCTTCCTAAATTAGCCCCACAGAACCTATACAAAAAGAGATTACGCTAGCAGGTATAGATCCATAGGAGTTAGCCGTGTTAAAGGTAAAGGTAGTCCCCTGTGCAAGCACTGAGTCATTACCGACCCATGGGGGGACGTTGCATCACGACGTTTTCTTGGCACACTTTTTACGGGGTGGTTTGCCATTGCCTTCCCCAGTCATCTACATTTTACCCCCAGGAAACTGGGTACTCATTTTACCAACCTCAGACGGATGGAAGGCTGAGTCAACCTTGAGTTGGCTACCTTGAGCTGGCTACCTGAACCTGGCTTCCGCCAGGATCGAACAGGTTGTGAGCAGAGCTTGGGCTGCAGTACTGCAGCTTACCACTCTGTGCCACAGGGGTTAGTCTGTAGCAAACTAGTTAAGAGTCCAGTAGCACTGCTAAGACTAACCAACTTTACTGTAGCATAAGCTTTCAAGAACTGCAGCTCTCTTCATCAGATTGAATGAATCATGCATCTGACAAAGAGAGCTGTGGCTCTCAAAAGCTTATGCTACAATAACGTTGGTTAGTCTTAAAGGTGCTACTAGATTCTTTACTATTTTGCTAGCAGGTAGAGTCCTGCTTCCTACTTGGGGTATAACCGGAATACGTTACAGGACAGTTTCAAATTTCTTATCCCCATAAGCTCAGAAAATCCCCATTTTGGTTTCATTTCTGTCTTGTATGAGCCAGTTCCATGAGCCTGAGTTTTTACACCTCTATTTTTTAGTGCCCATTTTCCCTCTTCTGTTTACATTACTTTTACTGCGACTCTGTTGGGTATGAATGGCAGAAAGGAAACATGCTATTTGGGTACACCAGCAGTGAACATGGGGGAAATGGAAAGACTTGTGAAAGGTGATGTGTGTGTGTATGTGCCATCAAGTCAGTTCCGACCAATGGCGACCCTATGAATGAAAGACTTCCAAAACATCCTATAATTAACAAACATGCACAGATCTTGCAAACTGGAGGACGTGGCTTCTTTTATTGAGTCAAACCATCTGTTTTAGGTTTTCCTCTTTTCCTACTGCCTTCCACGTTTCCTAGCATTATTGACTTTTCCAGAGAATCTTGTCTTCTCATAATGTGACCAAAATATGATAGCCTCCAATTTGTCATTTTAGCTTTAGAAAGAATGCAGGCTTTATTTGATCTAGAACCCACTTATTGGTCTTTTTGGCCATCTATGAGACCAAAAAGAAATGATGAAGGGCATATTCATATACCCAGGGGTCATTTCATAGAAAAAGAGCTGGAGGAACTCATTCACATAACTCATTAGCATATGCCAGACCCCTTGGCATCACCAGAAATGTGTCATTAGCATAACTGATTTGCATATGCCACACCCCCTGACATCACCTATCCTGGCTGCTTTGGACCCAATTCTGGCCATTCAGGGCCAAAACTGGGCCCAAAATGGCAAAAAGGGGCTGAAAATGGCCGAAAAGGGTTGCAGAGTTTTTAATATTTTTTTTAATTTAATGATTTTATGCTGTTTTATCGTTTTTTACTTTCTATGCCTGTTTGAACAGGTTCTCTGGAGAGGTGGCATATAAATGTTCTCGATAAAAAATGAAAATTAAAATAGGAAGGCGTCATCATTTCAATCCATGTGTGCACAGATGTCTTGTACCTCATTTTCAAAAATTAAGTTGGTACTGAATGACAAAGGTTGCAGGCTCCAGTGCCATCCAGCTATTCTGTTTCATTTCTGGTTTTTGGACTCCAGGGGGAAAAGAACATTCATATTCATGCATCTCAACTGCAGTATGAGAGCTGAACGTTAGTATGCTTTTTGGCTTGAATTCCCTTCATTGCTTCAGCCAGCTGATAAAACAGTATTTATAGAGCCTAAATAAATGCTAACTCAATTAATTATACAGCGAAACAGAATTAAGGCACCATTAGGGTTGTGATATTTTTAATTATAGAAAATCTGGAAAATTCTTAGCAAAGGTTCCTGTGGCAATCTTGAGTCTGCCTCGCCCATGTGCTGTAGGCATAATACTGGCTTTGGGGGATTCTCACACCAGATTCTATAAGGGCCAGACTGCATATTGCATACAAATTAACTCCAGAAAGACATGATTCTCTCCTCCATTAAAGTGTTAATTTCAGATGAGTTTATAAGAGCAGAGACGCTTCTTCAACTGCGCAGCGAGAAAGAGCAATTTGGGAAGGAAGCTGTTGGGGGGGTGGGGTTTAAACACCTTGCACCAATCCTAGATGTAAGTAAAAACCAAAAACCTTCCAGGGTAATTAGAGTCTGACATTGTTGTGTACTTGGATATCCCTGTGGTTTTTCTTGTTATGGAAGTGGAAACTGGGACACTTCACTGTCCTCATATAATACAGCTGAAAACTGTTTTGGTTCAAGGGGGGAAACTCATTTATCTTTTGACGGCTCTGATCAGTGTACTTTGTAACATAATATCCAGAGGAGTTAGCCATGTTAGTCTGTAGTAGCAAAATCAAAAAGAGTCCAGTAGCACCTTTAAGACTAACCAATTTTATTGTAGCATAAGCTTTCGAGAATCAAGTTCTCTTCGTCAGATGCATAGTACAGAAACTGGTCAAATATAGAAGAGGAGGGGAGGAGAGAGAAGATGCAGTTAGGGGGGGAGAGAGGGAGGGTGCAACCAAAACATTCCTTTGCTAGTAAATGTAAACATCTCCTTTTGGTGTCCTTTTGGGGTCAGTTGGCTTGGGTGAGGCTTCAAAGGAGTTTGCCCTGTTAGTTTGCAGCAGTAAAACAGCTAGACCATCCAATTCCTATGTAGTATAAGCCTTCGATAACAACAGCTCTCCCCGTCAGATGCATCTGACAAAGAGAACTGTGGTCCCCGGAAGCCCACGCCAGGCGCCACTGGGCTCCCCCAGACCCCGCCTCTGTAATCATTTGAATAAAACTTGGGGCATCTTCCCAACCACATCAGTTTCCCAAAACATGGGTATTGTAGCTTTTCCAAAAGGGACAGCCTTCTTCGATATGCACCCACTTGCCTTGCTAATGTTCCCAGCTGGCCAGGAGGTTTCTGGCCTCTTGCACCCGTTCTCTGGGTTCTGTTCTCCCCACCGACCAGGTGAGTGATGGTGAAGGGGCAGATGCTGGGAGGGAGGATCCCTGCCCCCATCGGGGGACGTGGCAGCTAATTGGGCCACCAAAACTTTGGAACTCCCTCCCCAGGGAGACTTATCTATCCCCCTCTATCACTGTCTTCCACCAGTGGGTGAAGACTTTGTGATTGTGTTTGGCGTAATCCCAATAACTCTTATTGGCTTCCCCCCTAATTGTGTTGTTTTTGTTTGTTTATATGTTTTAATTGAATTGCTTAAATATTTTAAATGCTGTTTTAAATGTTTTCAATATATTGTTTGCTGCCTTGGAGATCCTATTTGGATGGAAAAGAAGCACAGACATGTTATAAATAAACAAACTCCTGTGAAAATGGGAGCGGGGGAGAGACCTAGCAAAACAACACCATGCCTTTAAAAGCCACAGAGATTTGGGAAATTCCTAGAGTGTCACATGGCATGCTGATATCTCTTCTGGGTATGCAGCTGGAATTAATGTGGGGGTCACACAATCCCCCCCCCCATTTTTCCTGTGCCACCTTACCAGTTAAAGGATTTCTAGTAAGGAGGTAGGGCTTTTTTTCAGCTGGAACGCAGTGGAATGGAGTTCCGGCACCTTTTGAAAATGGTCACATGGCTGGTGGCCCCGCCCCCTGATCTCCAGACAGAGGGGAGTTTAGATTGCCCTCTGTGCCACTGGAGCTGGGTGGAGGGCAATCTAAACTCCCCTCTGTCTGGAGATCAGGGGGAGGGGCCACTGGCCATGTGATCATTTTTGCCAAGGGCGATTTAAACTTTAAAATACTTCCCCCCTTGTTCCAGATGACCCAAATTGACGTCATTGTGTGGTCCTGTGCTGGCAACCCACTGAGTTCCACCACCTCTTTTCCCAAGAAAAAAAGCCCTGGTAGGAGGTATTACGTGGAAGACCATCTCTTCCTTAAACCCTGGCAGAGAGAACTGTTGCCGGTCCAAACAGACAATTCTGTGACTAGCAGCTTTGTGTGTATACGTGATCTTGCATCCAACGAATAACAAACTAGCTTGATCATTCCTTTTATCAGTGCATGTTACGTATTCACCAGCACCCCTCCCCATTCATTCTAAGGTCAATATTGGGCTGTCTCCTTGGCATACAAATTCAGACCCTGCTATCGCCAGTGAAAGCTGCTCATGTAGTAGTGTTGAGAGAGACCCGAGATCTTGGATACCTGTACAGCGTATTGTTCCAAGCAGGGGTCATTTCGTAGAAAAAGAGCTGGAGGAACTCATTAGCATAACTCATTAGCATATGCCACACCCCTTGCTGGCACCGGAAGTGTGTCATTAGCATCACTGATTTGCATATGCCACACCCCCTGACATTGCCTATCCTGGCTGTTTTGGACCCAATCCTGGCCATTCAGGGCAGAAATTGGGCCCAAAATGGCAAAAAGGGGCTGAAAATGGCTGAAAAGGGGCCCAAAATGGTCAGGATCGGGTTGCTGCTGAGTGAGAGAGTAATCTACCACCCGTCAGAGGCCCAATCCGGGCCACTTCGGCCCCAATCCAGGTTGAAACGGGCCCAAAAAGGCCGAGAGTCAGGTGGACGGGGCCACCTGACATGTGACCTCTTTGGGGAACTGCCAGAACTGGTACAGCCCTGGCAGGTGGACCAACATTCTGAATCTGCATAAGGCAGTTTCATGGAGTGATTGCTGGCTTTGCATGAAACATTGTCAGTGCATTTTTCCTCCTTCAGTCCTAAGCTGCTTTAATTCACCATCACCTCATTTTCCCTTCTACTTTTTTTTTTAATGTCTCTGCAATTTTTTCTGTGCCTCCCTGAAATGCTGTGTGGGCAGGTGAATTCCAGCTTTCTGGCAAAAAAAGTCACCCACACAGCTGCTGTTCTTCATGTTTCTGGAGTGGTGTGATGCACAGTAGGTGATGCGGGGAGTGTGACTTTTCTTGCGTCCGACACTCAAACCTGCCAACGTTAATTGGTAAACTTGACAGCTCAAGGAGGCTGTGGCTTTACGTTCAGGCAAGGCTATGGTTGGGTGTGCGTTTGGGATTAGCATCGCAGCTACCTCTAACTGGCTCCTATATTTAATCAAAGAATCTGGTACTGAATCTCTCCCCTGCGTTTTTTAGCATTGGCATGAAGGATAAGTCTGTATTTAAAAAATGTATATCATCCGCTTGACAGCTGATGCTGAACCAGCCCGATTGGGCTCTGAATCCACTTACCGAGATCCGGAGCGTCACTGTCAAATTGTTATCCAGGTGCGGGAAAGATTTTGCTCACTGAGACACTGTTTGCAATTCATTAAATTGTACGGCTGTAGAGGCGGTGAAGCCTCTGATTCAGATTGGAAGAGCTGGCGTGACGCTTCAGGAACATTCAGTTGTCCGTGGAACAAGACCGTTCGCAGAAATCTGGCTTCTGTAATGGCCAGGAGTTCCGCACGATTTCGGAAAGGCAATTCCTAGGGCTGTTCAGCAGAAATGTTTGTAGTCTGGTGCATTGATGTGTCTTGCCAGTGGCTTTCACAGTTTTCTACCTCCAGGAAAGGTGTTGCTCGTCGCTCCATCTGCCAGCAACCCCAGGGTCTTGTACATCAAGATGCCTTGTACTGAATCAGGCTATTGATGTATCAAGGTCTACTCTGGACTGGCAGTGGCTCTCCAGGGTTTCAGGAAGAGGAGGTCTTTCACATCATCTGGTGGCCAAGAGTGCCCTCAAATAACTGACTTATGGCAACCACTGGTGGGGTTTTCATGGCAAGATACTAACAGAGGTGGTTTGCCATTGCCTGGCTCTGCAACCCTGGTTTTCCTTGGAGGTCTCCAATTACTATCCAATTACTAACCAAGGCTGACCCTGCTTAGCTTCTGAGATCGGACAAGATCAGGCTCACCTGGGCTATCCAGGTCAGCTATTACGACCTTATCCATTTAACTGGAGATGATGGAGATTGAACCTGGGACCATCTGCATGCAAAGCAGAAGCTCTACTTTGACACCATCTCAAAGATTATTGGTCATGTCTTCCCTAAGACCTCCCAGTTTTCACCCTGAAGATGAACATATTTCCCCTATTTAATTTTGGGCTTTACCTTTTCGTCAGCGGTTTACGGTCTCGGCTTTTCACTGCTGGTTTACAAACTCATTTGTATTATGTGTGCGACTACTTGCTTTTTATACAGCATTTGCAGATGCCCTGTACATCATTGATAGGCATAATATCAGTCCACGATGCTGATTTATTGATGTGTAAATGTTGAAAATGTATAATGTTTATAGGGGAAGCGTGAGGAAACAGAAAGTGGTGTGAGAATACATACTTGTGGGTTTGATTTACAAAAGGGAGAAACAGAATAAAAAATGTTGTTTTCCCAGATGAAATGGGAGGAATGTTGATGGACCGGTTTTTGTATGGGGGAATGTTCTTATGTGCAAGGCATGTCCGGTAATTCTGCCTATATACACACAAAACTCCTGCTCTCATAGTCACCAGCCTCAATGTTTGAAGTAGGAACGATCTAGCATAAAAGTGTCATTTAACAAGCAGATAAGTTCTCAGCATTTGTGACTACTTAGGGTTGAAACAAAATGTTCTTGGAAACGGTTCTCCATTTAACAGTAGTCAAATCCATCTGCTCTTCGGGATTGTGGTTGCTTTTATTAAATGCCTGTTTTAAATGTATTAAGCGATTAGGGTTTGGACTATTCTTCTTTTTCAATTCTAGTACCGATGCTGTAGCATTTATTTGATCCACAGCAGCCAGAACCCAATCACCTGCCCTTGTGTGCCCCTTACTCAAACCGAACTGGCTTGTCTAGCTCTCACCTGGATTGGGCCTTTGATTCCAGTTGCTTGGAATAGCTAACAGACCACTCTGCCCAATAGACCCTAGAAAGCTTAACAGCACCTGTTCAGTTCTCCCTGTAAGAGTCGAAACACACAATCTCAGATTTCCATCAGTTTTTAAAAAGTAAATTGCTGGTTGGATCCAGACAAAATTGGCAGTTTCCATGAACTGCCTCGTTCTGTTGCAGGACACGCCCCCACCCCTGTCATTTCTCACAGTCCCCCAATTCCCACAGGAGCAGACTTCCTTAAAGATCAATGCATGCCCATGGGAGGGGGGAGGCAGGAAAGTTCCATTTTGCCATTGTAAAATTAATCTGGACTAGAGATGGGCATGAACCAGAAAAAAAATGAACCATGCAGTTCATGGTTCGTCACATTTCACGAACCACAAACTTTCATGAACCTGCCCTGGTTCACGAACTTGTTCGGTTTGGTTCATGAAAATGTCACTTCCAGGCCAGCAAATCACCACTTCTGGGTCAGCAGAAGGTCACTTGTGGATCAGCATAAGGTCTGAAGAAAGCCCAATCCTCGTTGCCTAGGAAACTGATTGATTGGCATCAGGCTTTCTGCAGTGACGAACCAAACGAACCACCCTAAAGTTTGTGGTGGTTCATCAGAAATGGGCTCTGACAAACTGCTGGTTCGTGAACCATGAACCGGCCTGGTTTGTGACAAACTTTGGTTCTCTAGTCTGGACTAGAGAGGGGCACAAACAAGGAAAACAGCAGTTCGTTGTTGTTCATGGTCATCATATTTCACAAACCACAAACTGGCATGAAATTGTCCAGTACGCGAACTAGTTCATTTGGTTCATGAATACGTCACTTCCGGGGCAGCAGACGGTCTACAGAAAGCAACCCCCCCCCATTGCCTAGCAAACTGATTGATCGGCATCTGTCTGTCTGTAGTGACGAACTGAAAATGAACCAAATGAACCAGCCTAAAAATCATAGTGGCTCATTGGGTTCGTCCGAAATGCCCTCTGACAAACTGCCAGTTCACGAACCAAAAAATGGCCTGGTTCGTGATGAACTTTGGTTCATATTTCGGTTCATGCCCACCTGTAGTCTGGAACCAACCCAGTGTGTGCAGCCACAGTTCATACCAAGGCCATGTGGGCAGTGAAGAGAAGGGCTTTAACACGCCAAGTGCTGAGTGATTTCTCTGATTGAAAAAGGTTTTCTTGTTAGTGATGTTCAAAAGAGAAAAAAGGCAGGTCCTTTGAAAACCTGTCTCTTTCCCCTTTATAAAGCTAGTAAAAGTAAGAGAATTGTGGCTTCAATTAACAATACTATAGAATGAGCTTGCCACTATTGTTAGAAGGGTTGCCAACCTCCAAGAGGGCTCTGGAGGTCTTCTGGAATTGCAACTGATCTCCAGACTACCCAGGTCACTTCCCCTGGAGAAGATGCCTGCTTTAGGGTATGGACTGTGTGGCATTATACCCCACATTGATCCCTCCGCAAACTTCACCATTCCCAACCTCCACTTCCAAATCTCCAAGATTTTCTTAACCTGGAGTTGGCAATCCTAACCGGAATCTACCAGGTACCAAAACGCTCTACCCAGCCAGTAATCTGGGGATTGGGGGCACATCACTCTCTTTCTATGTAAAGTTACTTAATTCAGTTTCAGAAGAGTTACCTGTGTTCATCTGTAGTAGAAAAATTGTAAAGAGTCCAGTAGCACCTTTAAGACTAACCAACTTTATAGTAGCATAAGCTTTCGAGAATCACAGCTTTCTTCAGCTGATGCCTCTGACGAAGAGAGTGGTGGCTCTCAAAAGCTTATGCTACTATAAAGTTGGTTAGTCTTAAAGGTGCTACTGGACTCTTTACTAGTTTGATTCAGTTTGTAATTTATCTTCTTCCACTCTGCGTAAGACCAGAAATGTATTCATTTTTCCTAAAGAACTGTTGAATGCTTCACATGTCTGAACTGGCAAAGATCTGCAATCTCAAAAAGCGGGTTGAAACAGACCATTTAACTTAAAAATGCGTCAAATTATGTTCAAATGTAAAAGGTTCTCATTCAAATTCTTTTTAAACTGATGACATTAAATAGTGTTTTGATAGTTGTGAGCCCGATTTGGAGCTGATAGACGGGAGAAAAATGCAAAAAGTAAATCCAAGCAGACATGGCTTTTTGATTCCACTGATAAAAAACTGGAAGGCCGCCTACTGTATTCCTGTCCATCTTCCCCATGAACAAAGAGTAGCAGATTGTCTCTACCGTGAAAGCCTTGACTTGTTTTGGGAGCCACTCAAAATGAAATTTAAAATTGGATCTCTTGCATTAACAATCTTGTTTATTGGTGCTCTTTTTCCTTCAAACCAACAGAACTTGGTCCCTTTCTCTCCAAACCTTTTGGTCCTCTTGGGTCATTTCAGAAGCCTAACTTGGCTCCAGTCTCTTTTCTCCCCGTCAGCTGACAAATGGCAGATGCATCAGATAATCTTGCTTGTAGTGGCTGTCACTCTCTTTTTCTGTGCCAGTGGTGGTTGCCAGTTCACGATGAGTGAGTCGTTAGGATTCACTTGCCAGCGGTTGAAGCCGAAACATCAACGTCAGGAACTACAATGCCAAGACCACGGCGATACAGCCCGGAAAACCCCCAACAACCATCACCGGCTGAGTTTAACATTGTGGAGGAATGCCATTGTGCAGGAATGCCAGCTTATTGCCCATGGCAAACAAATTGGATGGACCGTTTTGCCCTGGCCACAGAGGACCAAGGAGAAAGCAGCCACCAGGAACAGGACAAGATCCCTGGTGGCTTCCTTGGACAATGAATTGCCCAGAGTTAAAGACCAGCTTTCAGGTAGGGCTGCCAAGCCCGCACTGAGGGTGAAGAATGCCCCATCCCTGGCTCCCGTTTCCAAACTCAACCTGTGTGCTCTGGAATGTGTGAAGATATTGCTATCCTGAAGATTTGGCCACCGGACTATCAGTGAAGGAGGCAGGGATTTATTTTCAAGCACTTTGCTTCCTCTCCTTAACATTATTTTCCCGCCTGGTTTCAGGCTTCTCGGCCACACTTGATTGCCTCAGAGCCGAACCACACAATATGAATTACACGCGAATGACACAAAAACTTACTTACACGTGTTCCAACATTGTTTTCAACTACATGCACCAGGACTGCAGGACCTCCATTGAACCTGTGTTTGCGGTGGCACAGGTTTTCTCTGTGTACCTCCAAGATATCCCGTCATGCATCTCCACTTTGCACAGATAGGAAGTGGAAGATATAGGAAATAAGGACACTCTGCATTGCAGACTTACTGATCGTGACTGCGTACACGCGACATCGCGGCTACACTGGAGCAGAAAATTTTGAATGCGTGCCTGGACCAGGACACATGCTCATCGATAGAATGCTGGACACGGGCATTTGGGGTAAGACAGGACTCCTGACACTTGCTCGGCCTTGTGTAATTCGTATCGTGTGGTTCAACTCTCAGTCTCTTGAGGGAAGGACTCTGCCTACCTGGAAGCTGGGATGTCTCTGGCTCGGATTGGGCATGGAGTTGGGAGCTTCTGGGACACGAGGACCTGTTTACCAAGATGGCATCACTGTTTGATGGATCCAGCTAGACTAAGCATTTTGCTGCTGTAACATCAGCAAGGAAGGGAGACAGGCACTTTCATCACCATTTTGCCTTCCCACCTAAATTTTTAAAGACACAAACCCAGTCTTTCAAATTAGTTCACAAATGTTGCTGACTCACAAGAACTAGTCTTGATTGCTCTCACCTGTCTATCGACTACGGTTGCTTGTCCCCTAATCTTCCTCCTTACCACATTCCCAGTCCCACATGGCTTTTGTCCACCATTTTGGTGATCAAAAGGGATCCCTTCTTCCTTTTTGCACTAGTGGAAAAGCTGATTGGATCCAACCCCACAACTTCATTCCTCGATCACCTTGGTCTACTTGCAACCGAATGACTTTCCCAATGACTTATATACTTTCTCCAAATGACTTATATACTTTCTCCTTTCCTCAAAACTCACTGTGAGCTGTTTGGGATGAAGGTACTGTTTATTTTAGTATAGAATTAATTATAGTACTTCATTCCATTTGTTTCAAAAATATTTTTACCTGTCTTTTTGTGGAACTGTTCCAGCCATGATACAGCATTGGAATTTTTAGTCACCTGGTTGTTTACTTTTGGGCTGTCCCAGTTACAGGGGTTACACCATTTTTATTGGTTGTATTTTTGTGGAACCTCTCTCAATTTTGCTGATATGTTTTTAAATGTATAATATTTATTGTGGATTATAATCACTTCGGGACTCGTTTCCAGGAAGAGGCGGTCTAAAAATCTGAAAAATAAATACGTAAAATAAATTGGACTTGGTGGGGTTTAGAAACTGAATTACGAACAGGTGTTATCTGGAACCGGTTTTGAGCCGATCTGCTTTGGCTTGCAATATTACTATGTTCCAGCTCCCTTCTGCTGCTATAGCCCTGTCCTAATTTTGGTACTATCAGTGATTTCTCAATGAAGCTGAAATACTAAGTGTCAGTCTGGAACACGGTGCTGTTTTAGAACATCAAGTCCCCTCAAGTCTCTCTCTCTCTCTCCGTGTGTTTTTTTTGTCTGCTCCAGATTTATAAAAGGTTCTATGGAGCCAAATGTCCTACCCCTTCCTCCATAATATGGTTGAACATTGAAACGGGATACACTTTTGTTGCATAACAAAATTAGCAGACAATGCCATGAGCAGCACCTGTTATTATTGGCACAATGACTTGATGTGTCATCTGGAATCCTGTGACCAGATTGTTATGATGTTTGTTCTTTTAATATAGGAGTTTTTTGGGTACATACTGCAACTTTCGTTAAGGTCATTAAACAAGCGATTTGGGATCATGATGAATTTGCCTGAAGACTTGGCTCAAACTTTAGTCATATTTTGAAGCAATGCCAGTGTTGGCATTTTCTGAGGTGGGACAGATGCTGAGGCCCACTCCTGCTGTGGAATATTTTTTTTCTGTAAAGTTTGTAAACTTCACACAACAGTAAAGTGGAGAATGTCAACTTTACTGCTTTATGGTGATGGATTTTTTGAGAAAGCGAGCATCTGCTCAGTTCTCACCAAGGGGCCACGAGACAATTTGTCCACTCTAATTACACACGGTCCTCCTCTCTTTGTGAATTGCAAATCAGTTTAAGGTGGGTAGCCATGTTGGTCTGCAGTAGAAAAGCTAAATTCAAGTCCAGTTGCACCTTAGAGACCAACTAGATTTCCAAGGTTTGAGCTTTCAAGAGTCAAAGGGGCTCTCGAAGGGAAGCTTCACATTGTGGTTCCCATTAGTCACCGTGGCTTGTAACTACTTATAGATGTATCCCCTTTTAAAGCCATCTATGGCCTGTGGCCATTACTATATCCTGTGGCAGTGAATTCCACATTTTAATCACACGTTGTGTAAAGAAGTTAATCTTCATGAAAGGCACCACATTCAGCCACATGGAGTGGAAATCCATCAACCTTACAAATTGGTGGATATCAAGCAGAATTTGGGGGGGAATATCTGCATGTCGCAGACACAACAGAGCTGGAAAAAAGTAGAGAAGAGGGCTACTAAGATTGCCAGTCATCCTGCTATGGAGGGAGGCCTCCTGCCATTTACCTCTGTGTCTGGGAGCAACAGCGAGAGAGAGAAAAAATGTTGGCACCTTCCATGCTGGCAGATCAACCTGGAAGTGGCCGTGGGTAGTTCTAGGAATTGCTGCAAAATTTATGGAAAAATTTGGCATAGAGTTTACAGTGATTCCTAGAGCTACCAATTGTCACTTTTGGGACCATTCACCCACAATGATTACACATGCTTCTCTTCCCTTTGTTAATTGCCCTTCCCATGTCCCCAACTCCCACTCCTTCCACTAGTTTCCCGGCTTGGCCTAGCAACCCTAAGGGAAACAAAGATGATTAAGGGGAAAGACTTAGGAGTCTAAGACTAACTTGGACATGATAACAGTTTGTAAAATTATGCACAGGATAGAGAGAGAAAACAGAGAGATTTCTTCTCCCCTTCCCAAAATACTAGAGATCATCCATGTTCAGAGGCAGTAAACCTCTGAATACCAATGCCAGGAGGCACCCTAGAGGTAGGTAGGCTTTCCAGCCCTGGGTTGGCAAATTCCTGGAGGTTTGGGGGTGGAGCCTAATGGGGTTTGGGGAGGGACCTCAAGAGAGTATAATGTCATACAGTTCACCCTTCAAAGCAGCCATTTTCTCCAGGGGAACTGGTCTCTGTCATCTGAAGCTCAGCTGTAATTCTGGCCTCACCTGGACATTGGCAACCTTAGGAGTAGGCCTTAACCTCTGTGCCTTTTTGTTGGTACTCCATAGTAACTGGTTGGCCACCATGTGAGACAGGATGCCAGACTAGATGGGCCACTGGCCTGAATAGCAGATTTCATCTTATGCTTTTATCCAAAAAACCCCATAAAAGTGTGCAGTGTGGTTTGCCAAATGGAGTCTTTAGGATATGGGCATATGAGTTTAACTGGTCCAAATTAGAAGGCATCAGGTTTAGCATTTCATAATGTACCTCTTGACATGAGCTTTTGTTCTGATTTCATTTTTTGTCTGACTCTTATCCTTCACTTACCTTGATAGATTTCAGTCTTCGTGTGTGTGTTTTTGTGTGTGTTATATAATACAAGTAAATGAAGCTTGAATTTTGCAAGCACGATTCTGGTCGCTTCTGTAACAATATCTATCTCCTCCCCATATCCATATCTGAAGAAACAACAGAAATTCTAGTGCCATAAGAATTAGGGTGGCCAGCCTCCAGGTGGTGGCTGGAGATCTCCCAGAATTACAGTTGATCTCCAGGCCATAGAGGTCTGTTCTCCTGGAGAAAATGACTGTGTTAGAGGGTGTACTCAATGGCATAATACCTAGCTGAGGTCCTCCTTCCCCCAAACTCTGCCCTATCCAGCCTCCACTCCCTAAATCTCCAGGAATTTCACAACCTGGAGCTAGAAACCCTTTTAAAAATCTATGCCATCTATGCAGTTTGGCTTCCTGCATGCTGGAATCTCATCTGTTAAGAAGAACATTTCAAGGCTCCTGGCTTGACTGTTGAGCACAATGCCACAATTTGGGGACTTAGGTTGCACAAGTACCAAATTTTGGGGAGTTGATGAGGGCTGGCCTGACCATTTCAGAGTATACAGCGCCCTATATTGTAGGTAGGTGGGGGCATCTTGGACTACATATGTGTACCAACTTTCAAGACTTCATCTTACTGAGATGTACTTGGACAATTCCAATAACACAATGAGTCAGTGGGGTTTGAGCATCCTTATAAGCTACTAAGAATGTCCAGAATTTGTTGAATATTAACCAGTTTGGTGTAGTGGTTAATATTAACCAGAGCGAGTTTGGTGTAGTGGTTAAGAGCGCGGGACTCTAATCTGGAGAGCGGGGTTTGATTCCCCACTCCTCCACTTGAAGCCAGCTGGGTGACCTTGGGCTAGTCACCGCTCTCCCAGAGCTCTCTCAGCCCCACCCACCTCACAGGGTGTTTTGTTGTGGGGATAATAATGGCATACTTTGTAAACTGCTCTGAGTGGGCATTAAGTTGTCCGGAACGGTGGTGTATAAATCGAATGTTATTATTACGTTGTTATTATTAACATTCACATAAATGCTGACAATACCAGATTTAATTTTCAAATATCTCCAAACAGAAAAAATTCTATGATTTTTCAACATAAGACAAGAACACATCATATTTAGGCGACTGTCACTTTATATCTGAGTTTTTGGACATTTCACCAAATGTATCTGGGTTTGTAGTTGCATCTCTCCTCTTCCCCTCTAAAATTGTAGGTTTGGATTGATTGCTGTTTTGCAAATTCCACTCGTGCTCCCACGCAGATGCCAATGTTTGTTGAAAAGGTGGGGGCTTTAAAATATTTTTTAAAATATCCTAAATAGAAAAGATGTCAATTATGCCCCTAGCTAATTGCTCAGAAGTTTTGTATCCCTTTGATGAGGAAGAAGCATTTACATGGGGTTTAATAAGCTGGAAGTGGCAATGCCAAGAATGAAGGATCTTTTTCCTATGCAAATGTGATTTGCCAGTATGCAGCTGGACTGAATACACCCTAATAGTTAGCATCTGAAGAACACATAGCATCCCATATGCTGTCCTATTAGCCACTGACTTCTTTTGTTAAAAAAAGTATTGAGATAGGACTGCATTTAATATGTTGCAAATATTTGGTCGTATTCAAGAACTAATGTTCAGAAATATATATAAAAAAGGTCGGTATGTGTTTATAGCACCCCGAGTAGTCCTGGCTACTACTATCCCAGTCTCATCAGAGTTTGGAAGTTCTGCAGGATCAGCCAGGGTTAGTACTTGGATGGAGATCACCAAGGAAGACAGAGTTTACTCTGCAGAGGAACAGCAGGATTTTCATCTAACGGTACCTTAGAGACCATCAAGATTTTCAGAGTGTAAGGTTAAGATCAAGATAGTGAAGAAAGCAGACAGGAAGAAAATTGATTCATTTGAAATGTGGTGCTGGAAGGGACTTTTGCAGATACCATGGACAGCCAAAAAGACAAATAAGTGGGTACTAGATCAAATCAAGCCTGAATATTCTCTAGAAGCTAAAATGACAAGACTGAGGTTGTCGTACTTTGATCACAGCACGAGAAGACAAGATTCCCTAAAAAAGATGATAATGCCAGGAAAAGTGGAAGGCAGTAGGAAAAGAGGAAGACCTTAAACGAGATGGCTTGACTCAATAAAAGAAGTGATGTCCTCCAGTTTGCAGGATCTGAGCAAATCTGTTAATGATAGGATGTTTCTCTCTATCCACTCTCTTCACCCTATGCATAACTTTACAAATTTGTATTGCCCTTTAGTCATTTCTACCCCTTAAAGACCCCTGATTGGAAAGGCTGTGCTCTAGTCCCTTAATAATTTTGCTTGCCTTTCCCTGTACCTTCTTTTGCTCTATAATGGTTGTTTGTTTATTTTAATTTTACCTATCCTCCAACTCACTCAAGGGACAACATATGTTGTTTTCACTTCCTCCCTTTTGTCCTAACAATCCTTCTGTGATGTAGGGTAGGCTGAGACACAGTAACAGGACCGGGATCATTCAAAGAGTTTCATGGCAAAATAAGGACTTGAACTTCGGTCTTCCAGATCCTGGTTTGTCTTATGAGCTAAACTACAGAAGATGACCGACACATGTCAGGTTCATACAAGTTTACCTGGGAAATGTAGTTGGGCCCCACCCCTGAGCTCCCAGAGGAAAACTTGAGCAGAGCATATTCTTGCAAGAGACACTCTTGTAAAAACCTGCTCTGCTCGGGTTTTCTTCTCGGGCTCGGGAGTGGGGCCCAACTACATTTCCCAGGTAAACTTGTGGGAACTTGACACATGTTGGGCATCTCCTGTAGTTCAGCTGCCCAAAAAGCTAAGGTTCAAGATTAGAAGATACTGTTACAGGGGTGATCTTCTTGAGTCAGCCTCTGTCACATCTTTTAAAGCGCGCACACACATCTCTGAAGGCTTTTAAGAACTGAGAACTGCAAAAGAGAGGGCTTTTTTTCATTACCTAGCACCGATCGTTATTCTTGTAACAGTTACAACCGAGAAGTGAAGTTTGATATCCTGTTGTTAAAGGAGAACACTTGATCAAAGTTTAGATAAATGTCGCAAGGACTATCATTGTATGAAAACGGTATTGACTTTTCCCTCTTGTTCATTGCTCTCCCAAAGGGGAAAAAACTGTTTGTTTTATTACTGAATGTCTTTCGATTGTGTAAGTGCCAAATATTTACTATGAACTTTAATGGGTGCTTGTTTTCAAGTTAACTTTTTTTTTTAGGATTTTAAAAAGCCAGTGTGTTCAGAAGAAATCCTGGCTGGGGGCGGGGGGGGGGGGGGGCTGGGAGGTGTGCTCAGAGAATCTAAGGAACAACCGTATCATAAGCTGGCCAAATTTTACAGAATGGCTTTGAGATGGCTTGCAGCTAAATGAATGCTCTTTATTAGAAAGTGGTTGGTATTATACTGTTGTCAAAGATCTGTGAGCAAGTCCATTTATTCTTAATGTATTGAATTTGAGGCATGAAGAAGCCAGACACGGTGAATAGATAGTAGAGTTGCCAGGTCCCCTTGCCATCCCAGTGGGAGGGGGCCCCAGCACTTACCTCTCGAATGCTTCCTGCTCAGTATGATGACATCATTTCTGGGAGTGATGTAATCGCACAGGCCCTGGAAGGGCTCCCAGACTTCACATTGGGCTGATTTGGACTCCCAAACAGGCCGAATCAACCCGGTGTGAAGCCTGGGAGCATTCCCGGGGCCTGCACAATGTCATTACTCCTGGGTGTGACGTCGTTGTGCTGCACTGGGAGTGTACTCCAGGAGGCCCATTCCCTCTCCTTTTCCCCTGCTGGCCAGATGAGTGGTGGCAGGCAGTGGAGGGTGGGAGAGAGGGATCCTCCGCCCCCACTGGGGGACCAGCAACCCTATTAAACAAATATGGCAAGTAAATAGGAGACAAGTTTAAAAGGGGGGACAGAATTAATACAGGGCAAACCTCGTAAAGAAAGAAATCAGCCTGGAAACGGGAAAGCTTTCTGACCTCAGCAGTGCTCAGCTTTAGGGACTAAAACTAGGGTTGTCAGGTGCCCACCAATGGTGGGCAAACTCCCAGAGGGTTTTCCCTTCTGAAGACAAATGGGAACACACCCACAGCAACAGGCAGCATGTAGCAGCATTCCCTATCCCGCCACCCATCGTGTCTCTCTGGATCATTTCCCTACAGCACCGACCTCTGTGTGTGCGCGTGCTATGTGCCGTCCAAGTTGCCTCCAACCTACTATCTGTGTTAAAAAAAGCCTTCCTGAATAACTCAATGTTGCTTAGTTTGCAGAAAATCAGGAGAGCACGAGCTTTCCTGACCTCTTTAGGCAGGCTCTTCCGTAAGGTGGGGGCCACCACAGAGAAAATAACATTTTTCCCATTTGCAGGTCAGGACCTTCAGGAAACCCTGTTCTGATGCCTGAAGCTGCCGTGGTGGGGCACAGGGAGAAAGGTGGTTCTATAAATATGAGAGACCAAGGCCCTGGAGGGCTTTATATGTGCATTTGACTGGAAAATCCTTCCTGCATAAGCTCTTCTTGAAGTTTCTGGTCTTGCATAGCATATTCCTTGGGTTCAAATTCTACTGCAGGAGGGAGGATGTTTGGAATAAATTTAGAAAATAAAGCCGGTGCCACCTGAACCTATTCTGGCCTGTATATATCTGTTTCAATAACTGTCTTCAAATGAATGGCGAGTGTTTATTTTCTAAGAAATTGATTTATTGGAGCACCACGCTTTTCTCCCTGAAGGGACCCAAATTGCTTACAGAAAATTCCAAACTTGTTTAAATATATGCGGCAAAACCCACACATCTGCATTGGCCCTGCGTCTGCTAAGCTGTTGTCATTTCTGAGCCCCATCCATGCCAATGCTAATGCTAATACTGACCTGTTGTTCTGAACCAATGTTTCATGCTGTAACTTGAAGTCATATTGCCAATGCCATAACTGTTTCTTTCACAGGCTTATTGCAGGTGCTTATCTAACGGACTGTAGAACCTCTCAGTGCTCATGATCTTGTAGACTGCTCACTCCCATGCATTTCTATGTCTCGACTTTGATCTCTTGCTTTCTCAGTGTCTCGACTTAATAGTACAAATATGCAAGATGTTCTCAGGACAAATTCGTGCCAAAAGTCATGTTTATTGTTGGGAGGGGGAAGGAGCAGCCATGTATGTTGAAGGATCTTCCCACATGTTACTATTCCTGTCAATCTTGCTCTTACTGCTTAGATGCTTACCTTGCTTCTGAGCAATCCTACGGACATATCTGTGGAAATGGTTTGATTTCTGAATAAAGCCATTTAACCAAGAGCCTGGATTTCTTGTTGCAATGGTACAGGGATACTGCAATGGTACAGGGATGACATAGCCTGTCATCCATAGCCTGACAGCTGTTTACCACAACTGCAAGCCCAGGAGGACCAATTTTTGCCCTTGCCCTTCAACTCATTCCCAGGGCCCATAAGTCTGACCCTGTCTAGGCTGAGTATCTGTAAGGAGAGGAGAAGTAATTCAGCCCAGATGGATCTCAGCACCTGTGAGCTTGCTGGTTGCAAGCAGGCTCTTCTCTATTCCACATCCTCTGTGTATGTGTATTTCTAATCATCCAAGTTTCTTTTCATCCTCCCCAAGTTATTACCCCCTCCTCCCCCGGCCAAAAATGACAGATATAATTTGGTCATTTCTTCCTGTTTCTTAGCACTCTTCCTTTGTGTCTGAGAAGTGATGCCGTTTTGCAGCACTGTGTACAAATTGTACAACCTACTGTTTAGGGAGAGGGGTTAAAGATTTGAAGCGGATAAAAAAACTCCCTGCAGCCTGCAGACCCAGGAGCCCTGTGGCGCAGAGTGGTAAGCTACAGTACTGCAGCCCAACCTCTGCTCACGACCTGAGTTCAATCCTGGTGAAGGCCGGGTTCAGGTAGCTGCCTTGAGGTTGACTCAGCCTTCCATCCTTCCAAGGTCGGTAAAATGAGTATCCAGTTTCCTGGAGGCAACGTGTAGATAACAAAAAGTCTGCCAAGAAAACATCATGAATGATGTGACGTCCTCCCATGGGTCAGTAATGACTCGGTGCTTGCACAGGGGACTACCTTTACCTTTTTACCTTAGCCTGCAGACTAAGGGCCAAGCTACAAGTGACGAATGACACTTGAACAGCAAGTGTATTTCTCCCTGTTCACTTGCCCTCCACTCAATCCACTTGCTGTTCAAGTGTCATTTGTCACTTGTAGCTTGGCCCTCAGTTGCAGGGAGTATTTTTATACAACAAGCCACGAAGTTTGCAGTTGGAAAGAAGAGGCTGGAGGGTCACAAGGAATAGTGGGAAGGATAAAGACGCTGGATTCACACACACACACCCATTCAATTCTTTCCATCCTTTTTGAGGATTCTGTATGCACTGGTGCTTGATCAAGCCGGTTACAATTGCTCTCTTTCCTTCCTGCTTTTAACTAGCTGTTCTGACTCCCTCAGGTTCTTTTTCCTTTTCTTTTATAATAAACTGGTCTCACTCTAGGGAGGAACATGCTCATTATGGGCAATTTATTAAAAAGGAAAAGCGAGATGCTGCAATTTTGTCTGGAGGAATGGCAAGGGGCATTAGGATGAGCGGGTAGCTCGTTCTATACTGGACATTCTTTTCAAAATCCCCCGGTTTCTTTCAAACCTTCTTTAACGGGTTCCAAACTAGTTTGCAGTAAAATGCTTACCAAATTGCTTCCTGCCCCTCTGCTCAAAATCAGACTGCAAAGCCTTTTTTTCCATTTTTTAACAAATAAAGTGAGTGCACAGGGTTATAAGGTTGGGTTTAATGTTGCCCCTGAATCCTCCTATCATCTTTGTACATTGCAGATTACAAACATCTTGGAAAAATCACAAAGCCATTCCTATTCTGTGAAGTCTGTGTGTTATTTTCAAATTGGCGCTGGTAGCACGCTCTTCAGGATGAACGGCCCAGGGCTGTTCTTCATCTGTTCGCTTTGTTGAGCAAAAACGTCAGGCAAGCTGCAAACGGATTTGTTCTGAAACATTATTTTACAGAATCCTTTGCATTAAAATGCAGCGTAGAAAATACTTTTTTAAAAAAATCTTACGGTGTAAGCAGAATTTTTTGCAACCAGCTTCAGTATTGGGTTTTGAAAAATATAACTTTTTATTGTTTCCTCTTCTTGCCACCTGCATTTTTCTGCAGAAGAGAAGCAATGGGGAGAGAAGGTTAAGTGTCCCCCAACTCTTACCTTGCAAGCAGGGAGGAGTTTCTCCATAGGAGATTGCAAGCAGTGGATTGGGAATCCTGTATTTTTCACAAAATTAGTCCTAGCCTCAATCAACACTTGTGTGTAGGAATGTCAGGCTGTCACTAGGTACTTCCAGGAGGATTGGGTGGTGGGGAGAGATGTGTCAGCATTCATTGAGCCAGTGTTGAGCCTGTCCCATTCCCCCCCATTTCCCCCCACTGGCCTGTCAGACTCTGGATGATAGATTACAGCCAGGGGTAGCGCAAGAGTTTTCGGCGCTCACGGCTGGCTGGCTGCCCCCCCCCGCACACGCGCAAGTGCGAGTGCACCGGCCTGTGTGATGACATCACACGTGACGTCATCATGGGAGCATGCGCGCCGCTGCCAGCCCGATTGCTGCGGTGGGTGGCTGTGAAGGTGCGCGGGTGGCCTCCGAGCTCTCCCACCCAGTTGCCTGCGCCACTGCAGATGCCTGCTCGCAGTGGCTGCGCCCGGCCGGGGGCGTGTGCTGGCAGCGGCAGCAGTGCGGGGTGGGATGGATAGGAGGCTGCTGCTCTGTGGCGCGCGCTCCCGCCCCCCATGCCTCCTCCGGCACTCTCTCCGGCACCCCGTGCCTGAGGCCACTGCCTACCTGGCCTCAATGGGCGCGCCGGCCCTGATTACAGCAGACATATTCCTGGATCATTGTAACAAGACACTGGTTCTTGGTTAAATGACTTTTATTCAGAAATCAGTTCTTTCCATAATCAGATCCAAAGGTCTACTTAAGAGCAAGGTTGGCACCTAAGCAGTTCTGGTAGAAAGTTGACCAGAATGGCTACACAGGAAAATTACATCCCTCTTCTACCCTCTGTTCCATCCCTCCTCCCAATTTCTGAACAACTTAGTGTTGTTTGATCTGTGTGAGAACAGTATGCATATTTGGGTTATCAGGCTACACGGAGAGCAGACATATCACAGGCAGGAAGAAAGCTTCAAACTGATAAACACCCGGCCACCTGGGAACG
The DNA here is from genome assembly GCF_028583425.1 of Eublepharis macularius. NCBI lineage: Eukaryota > Metazoa > Chordata > Lepidosauria > Squamata > Eublepharidae > Eublepharis > Eublepharis macularius. Next base: position 174,340,508 of record NC_072792.1, read on the forward strand.
GGTGAGAACTTATTGGAATGTTAGCAAGAGGAATACTTCCAGGCATACAAAACGGAGTTACCCCTGACAGAATAAAGCATACACTTGACAGCAAAAATCATTGGCATGAATGAATGGGTACAGTCAGACATGACACTGGCGAACCTTTGCAGGGGTTGTTTGGAGGTCTCCTGCCATGGCAAAAGACCTGAACCTGACAATATAATACAAGGGCAAACATTATAACAAACTATATAACAAAATTTAACAAAATTTAATGTATCAGTAATGAATTAAAGTCCAAGGAATGAACCAGACATAAAAGTAAGCCCCCACACAAGGGAGACACAGGCAGCAATAGTCTGAGCAACACAGCAGCGTAGTAAGGTGCAAAGTAAGTGCAGTAAGGATCTTTGAACAAGGGGTACAAAGACAGGCTTTTTGGCTCTGTAGGCATCATGTTGCCACGATAGAGATTCTAGGTGCTTCACTGTGTTCAAGGTGGTCCTCTGTTTTTTCGACTCCTGAGGAAGAGAAATTGAAACAAGTCCTTTGCTGGCTCCTTGTAGAGTCGTTGGGGTCTTTGTAACCCTTGTTTGGTCGTGGACACCTGCAGAGAAAACACCCAAGTCAAGCAACATTAAGAATTAAAGGCTTTGTCTTCAAACAAGATGTTTAAAGATCCTTGCTGCCTGTGTCTCCCTTGTGTGGGGGCTTACTTTTATGTCTGGTTCATTCCTTGGACTTTAATTCATTATTGATACATTCAATTTTGTTAAATTTTGTTATATTGTTTATTATATTGTTTGCCATTGTATTGTCAGGTTCAGTTCTTGTGAGGGTTGCTCCGTAGTTGTTACAGCAAGAGACCTGGCACCTCTGTTTGTGTTGGAGGATATTTTTGGGCCAGCGTGTTCATTTTATGACATGTTTATTGGGATGAATACCAAAAAAGAGGTACTTTGTAGTCATTGGTCTAAATTAGCACGTGTGTGTGGATGAAAGAGGAGAAGAGAGTAAAGGAAAGAAGGTTGGGAAGAAAATCATTTTTTATAACCTGACATTGTAGACTTTAAAAAGCTGATTCAGATATTACAGACATAATGTACTTGAGTTTATTTTTATTTTATTTATGTTATTTATAGTCTGCCTTTCTTGCTGAGACTCAAGATGGATTACACAGTGTAAGACAATGAAATCAACAGCTGGGGCGTTCAATAAATAAAGCAATAAGGTTTGGATTTCAGGAATTTGAAAACAAGTAGAAAGCTGATACAAAGCTGACACAAACCATAAGCAATTACACATGACATGCAGACATTTCCTAAGAGGAGCATACCTACATAAGCAGACAGTACACAGTAGTATAGTCTACAGTCTCTATACTTTTACCAAAGCATATGTCTGAACCATATCCTTTCAGTACAGCCTCCTACCTATGTAAAAAGTCCTCTGGAGTAATTGAATCCTAATATATAAAAGGCTAAATATATTCACGACAATTCACTTCCGACCCTGGTGTGCCACCCAAGGGTGCTGCTCTGGAGGGAAGCCCAGATGTGGCAATCAGACTTCCAGAGAACATGCCATGGCTGGAAGCCAAGGCTGGGATCAGGCGTGGAGCAGGCAGTAATGCCTGCCCGTTGCCTTCACCCACCTGGGATCAGGAGCAGAGCAGGTGGCAATGTCCACTCCCTGCTTTCACCCAGCTGGGTTCAGGAGTGAAGCAGGTGGCAATGCCCACTCCCTGCTATCACCCAGCTGGGATCAGGAGTGAAGCAGGTGGCAATGCCTGCCCCCTGCTTTCACCCAGCTGGGATCAGGAGTGAAGCAGGTGGCAATGTCCATTCCCTGCCATCACCCAGCTGGGATCAGGAGTGAAGCAGGTGGCAATGCCTGCCCCCTGCTTTCACCCAGCTGGGATCAGGAGTGAAGCAGGTGGCAATGTCCATTCCCTGCCATCACCCAGCTGGGATCAGGAGCAGAGCAGGTGGTAAAGCCAGCTCCCCATTTTCACCCAGCTGGGATCTGGTGTGGAGCAGGTGGCAATGCCCACCATCCACCTTCACGCTGCTTGTATCAGGAGCAGAGCAGGTGGCCATGCCCCCCTTCACCCAGTCAGGATCAGGAGCGGAGCTTGAGGCAATGCCCATCCCCCTTCACCCAGCCTGGATCATGCGCAGGGCATGAGGCAATGTCTGCCCCCCTTCATGTGGCCTGGATCAGGCATGGGGCAGGAAAAAATGCCCGCCCACCCTTTCAACCTGCTTTAATCGGGTGCAGAGCAGATGGCATTCCCCCACACACACTTCACCCAGCCAGAATCAGGCACTGAGTAGGAGGCAATGCCCATCCCTTCTTCACACAGCTGGGATCTGGAGCAGAGCAGCTGGCGATACTCGCCCCCCATTCACCCGGCCAGGATCAGGCATGGAACAGGCGGCAATTCCCGCCCCTTCTCCTAGCTAGGATCAAGTGTGGAGGAGAAAGCAATGCCCGCTTCCCATTCACCTGGCTGGGATCAGGCTCAGAGCAGGTGGCAATGCCCCCACCCCCTCACTCGGCCAATCTCAGGTACCACCATCCCCTTTCTAGAGCCCGTTGTATTTTCCCCCACAATGGGCTTTGTTGTTAGTTTTACATAATTTGCAGAAAGCCAAGAGAGTAGGAACCCTCCTAATCTCCTCAGGCAAATCGTTCCATAAAGTGGGGGCCACCACAGAGAATGTGTGTCTGGGCAGTTTTTTATTTTACACCTTTGTAGGGTGGCCCCTGCAGCAGGCCCTGTTCAGATGCTGAGGCAGGACATAGGGAAAGAGGCAGTTCTGTGGATTTTAGGGACCAAGTATTGCAGTAATGTAGATTAAAGCACCTTCTACTAAGCAATATGGAGTGATGCAGTTGTATTCTGGGTGAACTTTTAAACTTTTCATGAACTGTCTGTTTTTTTTTTTTCAGAGTGTTAGGTAACCAAAACAGGTGTGCTTTCATCTTTCAACAGCCAATTAAAAATAGTGGACTTTATCTAGATTAATGTTCCGTTATCAGAGAATAAGCCAATAGCAATCTACCATCTTAACTCTTTCTGCCATCTCTCACAGATTTACAGTTTTGTTTAGCAAGTTGGCTATAATGTCGTTTTTTGGCTAATTAGAAGGTTATACAATAGAAATTATGAATATTCAATGAAGCATCAAACCAACATAGTTTGATTATGCTATTATGTGAAAAAATCTTAGATAATTGCATAAGATAACCTATAAAACATGCAACTTCAGATAATAGGTTAGAGTTCTGTTTGGAAGATATCTCATGAGAATCTAGGTGAGATTTTATCTGCATTGATCCAGAGGAGTTAGCCGTGTTAGTCTGTAGTAGCAAAATGGTAAAGAGTCCAGTAGCACCTTTAGGACTAACCAACTTTACTGTAGCATAAGCTTTTGAGAAGCATGTCATAGAAACTTTGATAGTTTTAAACTTAGAGTTTATTAGGAAATGTTAGCAAACCAAATTCTTATTGCCTTTCTGTGTTCTATTTTTGTAGGATTTATATTAATAACCATATATCTTTTAATTACTTGCTTCATTAAAAAACTAGGGTGTATTTCAATAAAAGAAATAATAAACTCTAGGAGGTGTCTGTGTACTTTGATGAGAAGCGGCAAAGCAATAAAGAACCCTATATAAATAAATGTACTGGTGATGACTGTTCAAAAAGCAAGTCTATTTGACAGGTCTTAAACTAATTGCTAAAGCTATCCAAGTGAAAGATAAATCTTTCCCTTTGAGCTAGCGGAAGCTGAGTTAAGACACGGGCAGGGAGTCTGTTACACAAGGCCATGTTGGGCTGTGATAGCCATCAACTTGAACTGAGCCCAGAAACTGATGGGTAGCCAATGAAATGACTGCAGAATGGAAGTAATATACGTGCTCTGTCTAGCTCTCAATAACAAGCGACCTATGGTGTTCCACACCAACTGGAGTTTCTGAGTTCTCAGGTCCTGCCCATATGGTGCCCAATTGAATAAGGACTGTGACGTGTAGAGAGAAGGTGCTTCTCATTTCCCCTCTGCATTGTGGGGGCTGCTAATTAGCCTGTTGGGAAAAACCACATGTATCGCAGGTACCATGTAGACATGGGGACGAACCCAAAAAAAACCCCGAATCACCTGATTCGTGGTTCGTTGCTATTCATCACGTGTTAATGAAACATGAATCGGCCAGGTTCGTGCATTTTTTTGGTTTGTATTGCAGTTTGTGCCCACCTCTAGTACCATGTGGCTTTCTCCAGATAGCGCCCAGGACGGTTTCAGCTTAGAAAATGGCTTGGTGGGGGAAAGGCTGAAGTCCCTTTGTCAGTCATGATCCAGGTACCACACATATGGGAACTGAGGACAAATCTCAGCTGCTAAGCAGGGTTGGCCCTGATTGGTTCTTGGATGGGAGACTTGATAACACTTTATACATCTGGTGCTAGTTAAGAAAGGCCCATATTAGATACTCTCTATGATTACAAAAAATCTTTCAGAAATATTGCTCAAAATCTGCCTTTAAGGCTGAAACTGCCTTTAAGCTTCTTCCCACTCAAGAGCCTTCTCAACGTTCTTTCAAATGTTATTCTTGCTCAGTGATCCCCAATGCAGCGCCTTGGATTGTTACAGTGGCCAGCAATGTGTTTCCTCGGGCCCACTTGCTTCTTCCCCAAAGCAGAGAACTATCCACCCACCGTGTCTCAAATGACAGCTGACTGACACAAAGACAATTTGGCTACATGAACCACTTTTCTTCACGTGGGCCTACTCACCCACTTACATAGCTCAGTGCTTCTTGAGGTTCTCTCCAGACAGTATGTTTCACAAGAACATCAGCCGCCTTTGTGAGGTATTGACTGCACTGTTCCGTCCAAACTCCCTTTGGAAATTAACCCGACTGCTTCTGAGCTCTGTCAGTCAGAATTGCCCTTTGTTACTGGGCTCTGGTTGTCTTTCATCTTTGTAAGAAACACACAGTCCAAGGAGACCAAAAACACGTATCAAAATCACATATGATATTTACATTGCGCTAATAAGCTTTTCAGACAGAAGGTGCACTCTCCATTCAATGTGCCGTTCAATATACAGTCATAAAGTCCAATACATCAAATAACTTTTTAAGTCCAAGTAATGTCCTTTCCTTCTCTGTTCAGTATTGTAGGCAAAGAACCATAATAGCTTCAAGGATGCTAGTAGGCGGTCCGTGATGTTCCCAATGGCTGAGCTGCTCCCAAGGGAACCCCCAGCGGGATGTTGGCAACGGGTGCACCAGCATTGATAGTACCCCCGTTTCACTGTATCTTGCTTCTTCACCAGCCTTTCATATTTTGCCTGAGAGATATAATGTCTACATAGTTTATAAATGCCTATAACAAGCATAATGAAAGTATAATAAACATTATAAAAATGTAATAACTGTCTGATCTTTGGTGAAGAAGCAAGATACAGTGAAACGGGGGTACTACCGATTCTGGCGCACCCGTTGCCAACATCCCGCCGGGAGTTCCCTTGGGAGCTGCAATATTGAACAGAGAAGGAAAGGATATTATTTGGACTAAAAAAGTTATTTGATGTATTGGACTTTATGACTGTATATTGAACGGCATATTGAATGGAGAGTGCCCCTTCTGTCCGAAAAGCTGATTAGCACAATGTAAATATCATATGTGATTTTGATACGTGTTTTTGGTTTCCTTGGATTGTGTGTTTCTTGTGCATTGTATATTGGAGACCCACTCCCCTTTTGTGGCTTTATACTTTCATCTTTGTAAGTCTATGTGTTTATTCTTCTGGAACTGAATCATGTGTTTGCTGGGGGCAGGGAGAAGTTGTGAGGCTGTAATTTATTATTTTGTGGTATTGTAGGCTATACTGTACTATGTTTTGGTGTGTCTTAACCATAACAGAAGTGGAATGAAATTTTGATCGGTTCACATGAGAAGAGGCAGTCCTTGAAAAAGATTCATGGCTTGTCCATTGGCGGTACTCACATCGAAAATATTATTTAAATGATAGTGGAGGAGTGTCTGATTTCACAGGTTCAAGTAATGAAAGGAACCCCACAAAATAAAGTATTGATTTTGATGAGGGCGAGTGTAAGGGAATGCTGAGAATGCCAGCTAAGAACTTGAGACCTCCAGGTTCAAAGCTGTGTTATATGACCTGGGGCCATTTAGGCTGTGTCACCCTAACCAGCCTTACAGAGTTGTTATGCGGTTGTAGATTTGGGGAGAAAAGCCATTTATGTCCCTGATCTCCTTGGAAGAAAGATGTGGTAAAAATACATAGATGGCAAAATGTCAGGGGATTGCTCCTCATCTATAGAGCTGGCTTGTTTAAGTGTTACCTCCACTGTGTGCGCTCTGCTGAAAATGTGGCTCCCATGTGATGCTGAGAAGGGCCTGGATAGTTCCGGAACCCTCATTGGAGAGAGAATGCCAGTTGAGGTGTAAAGTAGTTAGAATGTTGCATTAAGGAGACCTATCTTCAAATCTCTGTTCAACCACATTTCTGACTCTCAGCCTAACCTGTTTCAAAAGGTTGTTGCCCTGACCTGGATAGCCCAGGAGAACCTAATCTTGTCAGATCTCAGATGCTAAGCAGGGTCAGCCTTGGTTAGTAATTGGATGGGAGACCTCCAACAAAGACTAGGGTTACAAAGACAGGCAATGGCAAACCACCTCTGTTAGTCTCTTGCCATGAAAACCCCACCAGGGGTCGCTCGCCATAAGTCAACTATGACTTGAGGGCAGGATTTCATTTCATTTTTGTGAGGGTAAAAGAAGAAAGGTGACTCATGAGCACTTGAGATTACGGTAAGATGAAAATGTGTAATTGTAAGAGACTGAATCTCTTTCTGAGTGAGCTGGGCAAATGAACCACCTTTCTGGTTAGAAGGAGACATGTAATAGCATTGCCCTTTTCCTCTTTTGGCTGCTGAGGTAATGGACTTTGCATGGTTGACATTAATATGGGGCAACATTGATGCTCTTCAGTAGAGTCTGGGGTTTATTGTTGTTTGCTAGTTGAATGGTTTTAAGGAAGTATTTTTATCACTTGCTAAAAGAACCCCTGCGGGTTAGTCAGCAGGATTATAAAATTCAGTCATAAATAAACAGATACTCTTTCAGTAAGATCCCTGTTTAATATGCAAAAGCTGTAATAGAGAAGTCTTTCAAAGAATACTATAATATTACAATTAAGTTTCTCATGAGGGGATTGCGTGACTCTCACCCAGAAAACATTTTGATGCTTTGTGCATTTTTCTCTTTTTGGTTAGCCTAAAAGAAAGCTTGCATAAATATCTAGAGGTGATACTGTATCATTTTAATAACCTATTAATGTATTTCCTAATGTTATCTATTTTAGTATATATATATTGTTAGTTTGAATGGGTTGTGTTTACACAAAGGTGGAGGAATCATAGAATCTTAGAGTTAGAAAGGGCCTTATAGTCCATCCAGTCCAACCCCCTGCCCAATATAGGAACAGCCTACAAGTATTAATCCAGCCACTCTTGAAGACTGCCAATGAGGGAGAAGCCACCTCATCTCTACGCAGCCAATTTCATTGCTGAATTACTCTTAACATGAAGAAGTTTTCCCTAACGTCCACCCAGTACCTTCCCTCTCATAGTTTAAACCCATTGCTTCGAGCCCTATCCTCTGTTGCCAACAGGAACAACTTCCTTCCCTCCTCTAAGTGACAGCCTTTTAAATACTTAAAGAGAGCATAATAATAAAACCCTAAAAAAATAGTTTTAGATGCCATGAAAAATATGTGCTGAGGGAAGGATTTTTGTCAGTGAAGGTGTAAAGTGATGAATATCAGACCGCTCCCCACAAAAAAAAAAATCTTTAAATATATCCGATCCGATCCAAGCCACATAGTCGTGTCCGACCCTCGGCTACTCCGTAGATCATCTCCCTCCAGGCCTTTCTGTCCTATAGCGCGTCGAGAGAGATCTGCAGAGTCTCGCAGTGAAGTTTTTACAGGGTAGTTCACCATTGCTTTCCCCAACCCAACACACTTAGCCGTACGACAGCCACGGATGGTAAGTCACACGTTGCCACCCCCTTGGCACTTTGAGCCGGTGTGGGATAAGGGGGCTTTAAATATATACTGGAGGATATATTGTCGAAGGCTTTCACAGCCGGAGAACGATGGTTGTTGTGGATTTTCCGGGCTGTATCGCTGTGGTCTTGGCATTGTAGTTCCTGATGTACCTGAGATCTATCTTTTCGTGCTACACCTCTGAAGATGCCAGTCACAGCTGCTGGCGAAATGTCAGGAACTACAATGCCAAGACCACGGCAATACAGCCCGGAAAACCCACAACAACCATACACTGAAGGAGTTTGAACAGGATGAGATTGGAAAAGAAGGAGATTTTTGGGTTTGTATTGAATAACTTAATGAAAAGATAGACTCAATGTGTGGTAGCAGTGAAAAAGGCAAACTCCATGCTGGAAATTATTAGGAAAGGGATGAAAATTAAAATAGCTGACAATAATGGATTGTATGGATTTGTATGGATTGTGGTCCCCAACATGGTGCCTCTAAATGCCATGGTGCCAGCTGACAGCTTTCCTGGTGTCCACCAAATGTTTTTAGAAAGTGTGCATGGCCCAATGGGGTTTTTCCCCAGCAGGGTTTCTGACTGGCCGTTGGAAATCTGATTGGCTGCAGAGATGTTAAAAACGTTGCTTTAGCAGCAGCTGTCACCACAGCTCAAAGATCTTCACTGACTGACTGAAGGTAAGTTGTGTGTATGCGAGGAAAATATTTTAAAATAGTATGATCTTTTTAAAAGTCATCCTGTTAAACAAAGCTTCTTCCTGAAATGTTGAAGATTTACTGTGAGAATTACCCATAACCTCACTCTCTGATATTTTGTGGTTGGCGCTGCATCCTGCGGCAGCCATTTTGTGGTTGGCTTCATCTCCTGCGGCAGCCATTTTGTGGTTGGCTTCATCTCCTGAGGCAGCCATTTTGTGGTTGCACCCACCACCCTGTGTCAGAATTCCAAAGGTGCCCACAGGCTCAAAAAGGTTTGGGAGCCCATGCTTTAGATCTATGATACAGTCTCATTTGAAATACCATATAGAGATCTGTTCACTGTTTCTCAAAAAGAATAGCGCTGGAGAAAGTACAGAAGAGGGCAATCAAGATGATCAAAGTGTTGGAGCACCTTTCCTATGAGGAAAAGCTAAACTGATAGGAACTTTTCAGTTGTGGGGGGGGCATCTAAAAGGGAGACATACAAGAGGTTTATAAAATTATACATGAGCTAGAGAAATTAAATAGAACTTATTCCATCTCATAGTACTCAAACTTGATGGTACCTAATGAACTTGATGGGTAATAAATTCTGGATGGACAAAAGGCAGTAACTAAACGAGCAATTAAATTGTGAAACTCATTGCCAAAGGGCATAGATGGCTTAAAAAGTCAATATAGGAGCATTCCATCAGTTGCTTCTAGCTGAATCCCAGCACTTGGAGGCTAAATTGGGGGAACCCCGTTGGACAAATCCCTGTTTGCTGGCACTCAGGGCAAGTGGCCGGCCGCTGTATGAAACAGGATACTGGAACTGATGGACCTCTGGTCAGATCCCGCAGGGCTGTTCTTATTTTCTCTTCTTTTCTTATCCCAGTGGCCTGTGTTGTACACAGAACAGATGGAAGTCAGTTGGAATTATGGACCATCTTGAATACTGAGGCAAAAAAGATATAAATATCATGGGGAGTAGTGTACCTAAGGCCTGATTAACTTCCTCCTTGTTAAAGAATTTTACCTCAGCTTAAGTTAGAGAAAGGTTAGACTTTGCTTAGAGTTTCCAGGATCATTTTCTCCCCAAAATCTGGTGGTTTTTTCTTCAGATTTAAAGCTGCCACCCCTCTCTATTTCCACTCCTCTCACATTAACAGTGAACTCTCAGTTAGTTTCTCTGCTCTGCACATGAGGAAAAGGTGACATTTACACCTTTACCCTCCCTACATATGCGGTTGTTGCCCAAGGCAGATGAATCTATTAAGGCAGAGATTTTAGTTTTCTTCCTTTCTGTTAAATATGTCTCAATTGGAACATCTTTTCTGTGGGTTGAGGCCGTCTTGAGCTTCAAAGGTCCTAGAACAAGGGGTCATTGGACTCTTCTTTAAATGAGAGCTACTTCTAAGTAATGGAAAATACCTTAAGCTTCTCTACCATTCACTTCTCCCCAACATGTTACCAAGTTTTTTTCACTCCTCAAAAAAGAATGTAGACTAGGAAGAACACTAGAATTGAAGCTATCAGCTAAGCACTACCCAGAAAAATCCTATGGTTTTTTTTAGAGTAGATCTTGCCGTCTTCCTGTCTCTATAAGAGGATATTCTGCAGATTCCACGCTACTGAGTATAAGACCTGGAGCCAGATTTCTATTTGAAGAGTGGCCAGGGGCAGCACCAGGGTTTCTGGTGCCCGAGGCTGCCCCTACCGTGTGCACGTGCGTGCACACGCACATACACACACCTGGACTGCATGATGACATCACTGTGTGTGACATCATCATGCAGCAAGCCAGCCCCATTGGCCAGCGGGTACCTGGGGAAGTTCTGCATACTGCCCCGGATGCCTGCTGCGCCTGGCGCTTGGCTTCTGAGCCCAGCTGGGGGTGTGTGTTGGTGGCGGCGGTGGTGGCGGTGGCGTGGGGTGGGCCAGGCATGCCAGCTCTGCGGCGTGCACCCTCGGCGCCCCCTCCAGTGCCCCCTTCAGTGCTTCAGCGCTCAAGGTGGGGGCCGGACCTGCCTCCATGGGCGCGCCGGCCCTGAGAGTGGCACTGTGTGTGTTACGTGCCATCGAGTTGCTTCCAACTTAACGGTGACCCTATAAATGAATGATTTTACTGATATCATGAAAATGTAAAATCTGATCCTATAATGTCATTCCAGGGAGGGGCCACGGCTCTATAGTACATCCCCAGTTCAACTCCTGGCATCTTGAATCAGAAGGATCAAGTAGTGGGGTGGTGGGAGAGACTTCTGCCTGAGACCTGAAGAGAGTCTGTCAGTCAGTGCAGAATATATGATCCTGCACTGGGCAGGGGGTTGGACTAGATGGTCTGTATGGCCCCTTCCAACTCTATGATTCTATGATTTTATGATACTGACCTTGATTGAGAGCGTGATTCAGTATAAGTTTCATGCGTCTTTTTGCTGCATGATATCTGATTGGCTAGGGCCACATCGTTACAAGAAAGTAACCCTATTGGAGTTCTCCAAAACAGCTCTGAACAACTGCTACAAGCCGACATAAAAATAGACTGAAAAAAGTGAAGATTGAGGGTGCTTTTCGCATTCCCTAAAGGTATCCCTTTTCACTTCCTATAATGTCAGAAGGCAAAAGGCCAAGGTACCTTTATAACAGAAAGCCAACGAGCCAGGTTGTCATCTGTATAGAAAATGTGCCATTTTCCCAAAAAAGCAAATCGTATTATTTTGCATTGACTTGAAGAAGTCAAGGGGTGCTCTACTTTACAAGATTCATTGGCAGACTGCTGGATATTACAGTTCTCATTCATTACCTGTTAAACGACTCTTTAAAACTCAAGATGTCACAGGGCTTAAGAATTCCTTTCGTATTTCCCTTAGAGCTGAATATGAATTCTTCTCCAGCCTGCTCTATTGTTCTTGTCGTCTATTAAATTCCTTTTCACAGCATGAGAACTTTGTACAACTCTGATTTTTTTTCTTTGAATGCTTAGCTATCCATCTCTTTCAGAGAAATAGTGCTTAAATCCCATTTAAGGAATGTATAATGGCGCAAGGAAGCTGTAGGCGCTAAGCAGATCAGACATCTCTTCACCATGACCTTTATATGTCGACGTGCTGCAGATATCAAATAGGATTGCTCCTGGGCCTCAAAGGATGGTGTTGGGGGTGCAACAGGTTGCAGATGTGGGCTTGATGGGCAATCTTGGATAAGCCCCATGTAGGAGTAGAATAGGAAATAGCTGTAGTAAACTGGCTGGCCTCTACGTGGCTAATAAATCCACAAAACAGAGCTATCCACGTTAGAGTTGCCAGCTCCAGGTTGGGAAATTTCTGGAGATTTGGGGGTTGGAACCTGAAGATACGGGATTTGGGGAGGAGAGAGACCTCAGTGAGATATACCATAGAGCCCACCTTCCAAAGCAGCCATTTTCTCAAGGGGAGCTGATCTCTGTGGCCTGGAGATCAGCTGCAATTCCAGGACATCTCTCTCTCTCACGCACACACACAAAACTAAGCTAATTAAAAAGAGGAGGAATGACCAAACACTGGACTGATGAGGACTTCCAATTCTCCAGCAGGGGTGAATATTGATGAGAGTCATTTAAAGGAGAAAGGGGGAGGGGTTGACCTGCTTCCAAAATCTCTGAGAGTAAGATTGGGGGCACGAAGCAGGATTTGCAAATTGTTTATCCTTTCCCATGATTCCTTGCAGGCCTCCAGCCTATCACTATGTTTAGCAGTAGAGTATGAATGTCACTCCCATACTGCAGTCACTCCATTGGCTACCTATCAGTTACTGTACTCAGTTCAAGGTATTGGTTATCACATACAAAGCTTTTCACGCTCTGTGTCCAGCATAACTGTAAGACTGCCTTGCTCCTTATGTTCCTCCATGGCAGCTTCGCTCATCTGAGCAAAGTGCCAGCCTGCACATGGGCAAAATCAACAACAGCCTGTAGACAGGCTTTCTCTGTGGTGGCCCCAACTCTGTGGAACAGCCTGCCAGAGGAGGTCAGGAGAACCCCCACTCTCCTGGATTTCCATAAACAATGCAAAACCAAATTATTCAAAAAGGATTTTTACTCAGATAGGAGAGCGGTACTGTAGGGAGGGGGTCTCAGATGCTTCGCTAACAAGTTAGGAACCATAGACTTCACCACTATGTTGCCTTACGTACTATCTGTTACTGTAAATATGTGCTCCTATGAGCTACCTGTGCTTCATGTCTAATGTCAGTCCTAGAATTGCTCATGTTCTGTTTCAGCATTTCTTCAACACCGTATTGGATTCTTGCTCATGTTATGTCTTTGTAAACTTGTATTTATTTACCCTACGGCATTGTATATGGAAATGTCCTTGATATTGACTGTACTAATCTCACACGATGTAATCTGCCTTGAGTCTCAGTGAGAAAGGTGTATGTATGTATGTGTGTATATATATATATATATATATATATATATATATATATATATATATATATATATATATATATATATATATATATATATATAAACAAACAAATAAATAAAACAGTAGCAGTCACATATTATGAAAATTTAATCAGATAAACACTGCCCTCTAGATAAAGTAGAGTATGCAGAAAACATGCCTTCAAAAATTAACCAGAAGAGATCAAAATGCTCCAACTGGCCTAATGAGGAGAACTAAGCTGACGCTAGGGACACGGAAAGCTCACGGAGTGTCACTTGAAGGGGAAAAAGGAGTGGTAAAATCTCCGAAAGCTTAGTAAATGCGGGAAGGGAAGATTATTTAGGATGTATGTGGAATTTCCAGATTGCCCCCCTTCACTATAATTTCTTACAGACCTTTGGCTTGTATTTCTTTCTCTTTTTTTTATTTTGAAAAATGAGGAATCCTTCCAACATCACTTTCATTCCCACGCTGAAGAAGCTGTTTCTCATTCTAACATTCAGTTGCTATTGCAAAACCTTCCCTTAATAAGCTCAGTGCCAATGGGATTGGTATATCCTTGCATTTAGTAAACTCAGAGGAGGGGGGGTTATACAGAAGAGAATCGTGGGTGCGAAAGAGAACAGGGATAAGATCTCATGGCTATAAATTGATCTCTGATTAATTTAGTTGCCGTTTAGATGATAATAAGGCTGGCTGATGCATAATGTTCAAGACATCATCTAAGATTTTGAGTATATGCCTGACCAATATGAAGACTCAGATAAGACATAATGCAAAGCCATGTGATTGGTGTCATCATTTGAATGGCTTTTTGGATCTTTTTTATTTGGGAGAGGTGAGAGACCTCATTGGGGTATAGTGCCATAAGCATCCACCCTCCAAAGCAGTGGTTCATCTTCGTTCTTCTGTGCCTCCACACATGGGGACTGCGCAGGCGCAGGCCAGCCGCCGGAGAATTTTCTATAGCTTCTATAGCTTCTATAGCTCCGAAGGGGCCGTTTGTCGTGCGCCTCAGCGACCGTCTTCCCGCCCAAATGGTCACGTGCTCCTCCAGCAACCAACGGCCCCTTCCCTCAGTTCTCTTCTTGCCGCCGCTTGGAGAGAACGTTAGCTTCGTTGCTCTGCGCTTATTGCTTGTGATTGATCTTCTGGTTTTTGGACATCAGTTTGGACTTCGGACTTTGCTTTTTGGATCTGATTTGGACGGTATTTGAAAATCGGTATTTTACGACTCGGACTGGTTGACCTCTCTTAATTGCGCGCCCCTGAAGATGGCCTCTAAGGCGCTCTTCAAGCGTTGCCTGAAGTGCCACACTAAAATGGCACAGACCGATGGCCACGACCTATGCCTTTTTTGTCTGGGGGAGACCCACAATGTGACCGCCTGCAAAATCTGCCAGGGGTTCACGTATAAGGCCCGTCAGGATCAGCAGGCCCGGCTGAATTCCTCCCTCTGGAAAGTGGTCATGTCAACAGCAACACCACTGCCCTCCCCCAAGGCTGGCCCAAGCCCCTCTGTCGGAGGGCGCTCGAGAGCGGGTTCGGTGGCCTCCGCTCGGTCTGCACGCCCCGCAAGTGCCGCGGCGTCTGGAGCAACCACTCCAGCGCAGGGTTCGGCGCGGCCGCCCCGAAGCGCTTCTTCCACCGCGTCGGATCCGAGGGCTGCCGCCTCGGGACCGAAGATCGTGGTTCCGAGCCCTCGGTCGGAACCGACGGCTGGGTCGATTCCGGTGGCTAAGCCGCGCTCGTCGTCATCCAGGGCTGCGTCGGTACCGAGATCTTCTTCAGAGCCACCGGCTAAGAAGAAGAAGAAGACCAAACACCGTCATCGTTCTCCACGCTCGGTTCCGACGGAGGAGGTCATCCTTATACCTCGTACACCATCGCCTCATCTTGGCTCTCCGGTTCCGGAGGATGTGCCGGACCCGGGTGCGTTTGAGGTTGTACCACCTGCACCTTCTCCGGTGGCTGAGCCTGGCCCGCTTCCGAGTCTCCGGGATCGGTCGCCTTCTGTTCGCCACTCTCCAGCAGCTACTTCGAGTCGTGAGCGTCGTCGGTCCGAAGAGGGGAGTGTCGGTTCCGTTCGCTCGTTGGCTTCCCGTCATTGCCAAGCTTCGGATCTGCCTCCCGCTTTCCATTGCCATTGGGAAGGGGCTCCTGGTTTCGCTTACTCGGAACCGAGGCCCTCGACCTCTAGGCAGGAATGGTTCCCTCCGCCGGTCCGGGGAGAGGAATCGCACAGTTCCGAGGGAGAAGACGTCGGGAGCGTCGGAGATTACGGTTCCGAGTCCTGTTCCGAGCCTTCGCCGGACAACAACGTGGCTCCGAGCAGTAGTTCTCCGTATGAAGATTTGAGAATCTACGCGGATCAGATGGCTCGGATGGCTCAAGCCTTAGACATGGACATCTCCTCAGCCATCCCCCAAACCAAGGACAAGCTGCTCAGGAGGGTCTATGCGGACAATCCAGCAACCATCGGTTTCCCCATGCTTGAGGGGATAGAGGAGATTGTTGAGAAGGTGTGGAAGGTGCCCTGTGACCAACCTGCCACCTCGAGGAGGATTGAGCAGCTTTACAAGATTAAACAGGGCACCTGGCCGTCATTGTTGAAACACCCTCCGCCTTCATCGCTCGTCACGGAAGAGTTCCAGTCTCGCCGCTCTGGGGCACCCTCAGCGCCACCTGACAAGGAGGGAAGGAAGCTGGATGCCCTGGGTAGACGGCAGTATTCCATCTCGTCCCTGGGGCTAAGGATTGCTAACTACCAGACGATTATGGCTGGGTACCAGCTCTACCTCTGGGAAAAGTTGGCATCCTATGTTGGCAACCTCCCCCCTGAACAGAAGGCAGTGGTGTCGCTCCTGCAGACGGAAGCTGTCCGCCTGTCGAAACAACAGCTGAATGCAGGGAGCCATGCGGCCGACACAGCAGCTCGTGGGATGACTTCTGCCATCGTCCTCCGGCGCCACTCATGGCTGCGGTCTACGGCCCTTTCCCAGGAAGTGAGGTCCCGGGTGGAAGGCCTACCTTTCGAAGGGGAGTCGCTGTTCTCCACGTCAACCGATGAGGCCTTAAAGAAAAAGAAGGAGGACAGGCAGACTGCACGCTCCTTGGGGCTGGCTCCCACGGACAAACCCACCTACAAGCCACGGTACGCTCCCAGGTACGGCCCTTACCACTACCAGGGCAGGTACCAGCAGCAGCGGCCGAGTTACCAACAGTTTCCGGCTTATCACCAGCGACACTACCCTCCTCAGCAGCAGCCCAGGAGGCGTAGGCCATTCAAACCTCGTTCATCGCAGCCTCCAACCCAGCAAAAGGAGCAGCAGGGCCCTGGGAGGCAGTACTGACGGGTCAACCCAGCCGTACCACCGAACTTCTCAGACAGACTGAGGCCATTCCTCTCGGAGTGGGAGTCAATAACATCTGACTCATGGGTCTTAACTATTGTTGAGAAGGGGTACGGGCTGGAATTCATTGAACTGCCGAGATGCGGTTCACCGTTGACCGCTGTCAATAACACTATGGCCGAGCTGGACACTGAAATAACATCGCTCTTAGCCAAGGGGGCTATAGAGGAAGTGCCCTATGAAGACTCTGTGAAGGGGTTCTTCGCCAGGTTCTTCCTAGTCCCCAAAAAGGACGGGGGGTTGCGTCCCATTCTGGACTTACGAGGCCTTAATGCCTTTTTGAGGGTGACTAAATTTAAAATGGTAACGTTGGCAACTGTGATTGCCCTGCTCAGGAAGGGAGATTGGTTTGCGGTCCTGGATCTGAAGGACGCATATTTTCATGTGGGGATACGTGAGGAACACAGGAAATACCTGAGCTTCGTCTACCGGCAAAGGGTCTTCCGGTACAAGGTGCTCCCCTTTGGCTTGTCCACTGCCCCACGGGTGTTCACTAAATGTGTTGCTCCTGTGGTCTCCTTCCTTCGGGAGGAGGGCTGTTCAGTCTTCCCCTCCCTTGATGACTGGCTCATCGTGGCTGAGTCTGAGCCCAGATTGGTCCAGGACATTGATCTGGTGCTTACCACATGCGACCGATTGGGCCTCGTGGTTAATCTGGAAAAATCTAAGTTGGTCCCCAGTTGCACGGTCTCCTACATTGGTGCACTTCTGGACTCTGTGGAGGGTAAGGCTCTGCTCCCCCAGGAGAGGGCTAGGTCCCTAAGGGGTCTTGTGTCCATGTTCAAGAGGAACCGTTTTCAACCGGTGCGCACTATCCAGTGCTTACTGGGCCATATGGCTGCTGCCACTTCTGTAATTCCCCTCGCCAGGTTGCATTTGCGGCCCCTACAGAACTGGTTTGTACGAAGGTATGATGCCCTTCGGCACCCTCCGTCCCTCAAGCTCTCCATTCCTAGGAGCGTACTGTCCTCGCTGGATTGGTGGTTGTCTGAGGGCAATTTATTTGGAGGTTTCCCTTTCGGTTATCAACATCCTGACATCACGGTGACCACTGATGCCTCTCTGCTGGGTTGGGGGGCTTACTGTGGGGATGTCTGTGTCCAGGACGTCTGGACTGAAAGTGAAAAGGCGCTCCATATCAATGTTTTGGAACTAAGAGCCATTCGTTTTGCGCTTGTGTCCCTTACAGCACTGCTGCAAAATCGTCACGTGTTGGTACAGACAGACAACACCACTGCCATGTACTACGTGAACCAGCAAGGGGGCACAGCGTCCATGACTCTCTGTCGGGAAGCCACGCTCACCTGGCAGTGGGCAGTCAAGAATGGCGTCACTCTGCGAGCCATACATGTGGCTGGGTCAGACAACGCTCGGGCGGACACCCTGAGCAGGGTACTGTTGTTGGACCACAAATGGGAGTTAAACGATGGGTGCATTGGGCTGATCTTCAAGATGTGGGGTCAACCGGTTATAGATGTGTTCGCTACTGCAGCGAACGCCAAAGCCCAGACGTTCTGTTCCCGGGCAGGGAGCGATCCACTATCTATTGGGGATGCCTTCCTGTTTACGTGGGACCGGGGGTTGCATTACATGTTTCCGCCCTTCCCCTTGATAGCCAAGGTCCTGTGCAAAATAGAGGAGGACAGGACGGACTGCATCCTAGTGGCTCCTTTTTGGCCGAGGCAAGTCTGGTTCCCAAGGCTCCTGCAGCTATCTCAGCGGACCTATGTAAGGCTGCCCCCTTGGCAGGATCTTTTGAAGAACGGGGACATTCTTCACCACGATCCCGGGAAGCTGCATCTGGCGGCTTGGCGGATCGTCCCTCCTTGTTAGATTTTTCTACGCAGGTGGAACGGGTCCTCCTGAATGCCCACAAGCCATCTACCCGGCGCTCTTACGAGGCCAAGTGGCGGAGGTTTGAGACCTGGGCACGTGAGAAAGGGGTGGTGCCTACGGATAGCTCCCTAGGGCTGATTTTTGATTATTTGTGCCTCTTGAGGGACCAGGGATTAAGAGTTTCCTCCCTCAAGGTTCACCTGGCAGCTATCTCTTCTACCCACTCTCGAGTTGATGGTAGCACGGTTTTTTCCCACCCAAAATCCCGCCAGTTCCTTAAGGGAATGTTCAACCTCTACCCACCAGTGTCGCCTCCTGTACCACAATGGTCACTGTCTTTGGTGCTGTCACGGCTAATGTTGCCTCCCTTCGAGCCTTTGGCGACCTGCACCTTGGACCTGCTATCGTACAAGGTGGCATTCCTAGTGGCTATAACCTCTGCCAGGAGGGTCAGTGAGCTTTCTGCGCTAAGGTCTGACCCCCCCTTCCTTTTATTCCATCCCAATAGGGTGGTATTGCGTCCCTGCCTGGGCTTCCTGCCTAAGGTGGTGTCCGCTTTTCATCTTTCGCAGGATATATCGCTGCCTGCATTCTTTCCTCACCCCTCTTCCAAGGGGGAGAAGGCGCTGCACACTCTGGATTTGAAGAGGGCGCTGGCTTTCTATCTAGACAGGACAAAGGGCTTCCGAAAGTGTCCTCACCTGTTCGTGTGTTTTGGGGCCAAGGACAAGGGCAATAGGGCTTCCTCGCAGACTCTGTCCAAGTGGATTGTGACGGCCATTAGTAAGGCCTATTCCCTGGCTGGGGCGAGTTGCCCGCTGCGGGTTAGGGCCCATTCCACGCGGTCCCAGGCTGCCTCTTCGGCTCTCCTCCGGGGGGTTCCGTTGGCTAGCATCTGTAGGGCAGCCACCTGGTCCACTGCTGACACCTTCGTCAGGCATTATGCTGTGGATGTGGATACAGGGCAAGATGTAGCTGTGGCCAAGGCTGTATTGCATTCCCTTTTTTCCTAAGGGGTTCTGGGATGCTACGCTATGATGCTACAATTTTGTAGTTGTATGTTTTATATGTATATATACTTATATATATTTATTGAATATATCCTTATACAAGTGGTGTATATATGGGAGTATATTGTATATATGTGTTATTTTTGTATATATTTGTATATAGTTATATGTTGTTTACACTTGTTGATGGTTCTTGTGTGATACAATAAAATTGTGTTGGACTTCACCCCACCTTCCTTATTGTGTGAAGCTTGGTACTCTCCCATGTGTGGAGGCACAGAAGAACGAAGATGAAAACAGGGTTGACATACCTGTAACTTATGTTCATCGAGTTCTTCTGTGCTGACACACAACCCTCCCTCCTACCCTGCTGTGAATTCCAATGCACAAAGATGTGGTGGCTGTAACTGAATTTGATGTGTTTTAAGGTGTTACGGCTAAGTGTGTTGGTCAAGCGGCGGCAAAGGAGAACTGAGGGAAGGGGCCGTTGGTCGCTGGAGGAGCACGTGACCATTTGGGCGGGAAGACGGTCGCTGAGGCACGCGACAAACGGCCCCTTCGGAGCTATAGAAGCTATAGAAAATTCTCCGGTGGCTGGCCTGCGCCTGCGCAGTCCCCATGTGTGTCAGCACAGAAGAACTCGATGAACATAAGTTACAGGTATGTCAACCCTGTTTTTTCTCCAGGGGAACTGATCTATGGGACCTGGAGAGCAGTTGTAATTCCAAGAGGTCCTTCCTCACTCCAAACTCCACCCTCCCCAAGTTTCACCTCCAGAATCTCCAGGACAGCAGGATTTGAATCCTGTAGTATGTTAGAGGTCAACAGGGCTCATTTCGAGGGGGAATGCACAGGAAGTGCAGTTCCCCAAAGAGGTCACATGTCAGGTGGCCCTGCCCAACTGACTCTCAGCCATTTTGGGCCAGTTTTGGCCTGGATTGGGGCTGAAATGGCCAGGATCAGGCCTCTGACGGGTGGTGGATCACTCTCCCACTCATCAGCAGCCCGATCCTGACCATTTTGGGCCCCTTTTCAGTCATTTTCAGCCCCTTTTTACCATTTTGGGGCCAATTTTGGCCCTGAATGGCCAAGATTGGGTCCAAAACAGCAAGAATAGGTGATGTCAGGGTGTGTGGCATATGCAAATCAGTTATACTAATGACACACTTCTGGTGATGGCAAGAGGCGTGGCATATGCTAATGAGTTCCTCCAGATCTTTTTCTACGAAATGACCCCTGGAGGTCAACATGATTTTCAGAATATAAGCTTTCGAGAGTCAGAAATCCATCTAAAAAAAAAATTCCAAGAATTCCCCCCCCCGATGGAGCTGGGAACGCTATCCCCACCCGTAACTTGGCCCCCTTTCCTGCTTCTTTGCTACATCATGTTCTGCCTGCTGCTGTTTGATCTCTGCTGGCCCCGCTCAAGCCCAGAGTCATAAGCCCAAAACTGTTCCACCTAATGTGGACTCTGCCCTCCTGACCCCAACTTCTTTCCATCAGCAACTCCTGACTCCCTGCAGGCGGCAGGTCCCCTGCTCCCAGGTGAATGTGGTCCTCTGCCTGGTCGACCTTGGCCGTTTTCACACGCCTGTAAATCCTCCAGAAAATCACGCAAAACTCATGGCACGACAGGGTCCTCATAGCACAATTTCCCATCACAATCCTGTTTAATAGCGCGATGATGTCAGGAATTGCGCCATGAAATGGGATCATGATGGGAAATCGCGCTATGAAGATGGTGTCGTGCCATGAATTTTGCATGATTTTCTGGAGGTTACAGATGTGTGAAATGGCCCCTGTCACAGCTAGGTGAGGCTGACAGAGAATAATTGACTGAGGTTCTCCAGCAAGCCTCCATGATGCTAGAGGGGGACTCCAGCCTCAGTCTCCCAGATCTTTGTCTGACATTCAAACCACTTACAAATTAATCATAACAACAAAAAAAAATGGCTTTGCATTATTTTTTTTTAACAAATCCAGTCCATGAATGTGAATACAGAATTGCATGTTATAAGAAACACAAGACTGCTGCCAAAAATGGAAGCCCAGTGCCTATCACCTTAATGGTACAGTATTATCATATCCTGTCTCCTGGCATTGTGAAACATTTTTTCCTACTGCCAGCAGCCAATGACATGGGGGAGGTGGTAGCCAAACATGACACAGCCATGGCTGAATACAGCAGCCCTCTGCAGATGACAATACATGCACTGACTGCATGTGATGGAAAGGGAATGAGTGTTTCAGATCTGACCCCTCCCTGTGTGAGATTTTCAGCTCACAAGAGTGGAAGCTCAGTGTGCAAGAAGTGTACAGTGCAGGCTCTATCACAATTATCAGGAATGTTTGAAAAATCAGCATTTCTGTTCACAGGATCTGGGTCCAATAGCACTAGAAAGACCGACTAGATTTCCAAGGTATGAGTTTTCAAGAGTCAAAGCTCCCTTTGTAATATCTGATGAAGGGAGCTTGGACTCTCAAAAGCTCATACTTTGGAAATCTGGTTGGTCTTTCTGGTGCTATTGGAACCAGATCTTGCTCTTCAACTCCAAACCAACACGACTACCCATCTGAAATGATGATCACAGGATGGCACCTAAGTATATACACTTCCTATGTACACAGACTGTACCTGCAAGTCAATGGTCATGTGACAGCAAGGTGTGGGACTTTTGCGCCTCTGTCTCTATGTGTGCAGGTTTCAATGCACTTACGTTTGCTCATAGAGGGTGAGGGTAAGTTGTTCCTACAAACTTTTGTGAAGGGAAAAGATGGAGTTTGAGTTTCAGCAAACTTGCCTTATAATTCAGGGGTTGGTTTCTCCATAACTGTGAAATGTCCCTATTATATACTGCTGTCAGCTACACTTCTGGGTTTCAGAATAGATGGAGTTTTGGGACCTTCTATAGTCCTTTTGTATTAATTTGGTTAGTATCACTATTGCTTGCACTTTACTTTGGACCAAATCAGCTACCTGTGATTAGAGATGGGCACGAACCGGAAAAAAAGCGAACCATGTGGTTCATGGTTTGTCAAATTTCACGAACCACAAACTTTCACAAACCTGTCTCTGGTTCGTGAACCAGTTCGTTTGGTTCCTGAAAATGTCACATCCAGGTCAGAAAATTGTCACTTCTGGGTCAGCAGAAGGTCACTTCCAGGCCAGCAGAAGGTCTGCAGGAAGTCCATCCCCTGTTGCCTAGGAAACTAATTGATCAGCACCAGGCTGTCTGCAGTGACGACTGACGAACCAAAAAATGAACCAGCCTAAAGTTCATAGCAGTTCATCAGAAATGGGATCTGATGAACCGCTGGTTTGCGAATCACAAACCGGCCTGGTTCATCATTAATTTTGGTTCGTGCCCATCTCTACCTGTAATCTCAATTCTTCTATGCATGGGTTTTGCTGTTTTGCTTGGAATTTGTTAGCTGTTGTAGTAGTGCTGTACTCCTGATGCTCCGCTATTATTTTTTTCTGTATTTTAATTTTTTTTAAATAAAATTAAAAGCCCAATAAAAAGGGCAGAGAAATAGAAGAAAAAAGTAAAGAAAAAAGAATACAAAGAGAGAAAAAGAACAAAGATTGAAAACAACAAAGAAAACAATGATTGAAAATAACAAAGAAAAATGCTCCGCTGTTATCAGGGAAAAGGTGTGTAGGTTGCAGTGGCATCCAATGGAGGTGTATTTGGTGAATTTATCACTAGAAATCTGTTGGCAGAAAATATCAGGATCATTAAGACTTGAGAACTATCTTTCAAAATCTGGTTAAATATACGTTTTGAATTTTGAAGCTTGAAAATCTCAACGTTTAAAATATAAACAGGTTGGTTGTTGTGGGTTTTCCGGGCTGTATTGCCATGGTCTTGGCATTGTAGTTCCTGACGTTTCGCCAGCAGCTGTGGCTGGCATCTTCAGAGGTGTAGCACCAAAAGACAGAGATCTCTCAGTGTCACAGTGTGGAAAAGATGTAGGTCATTTGTATCTACTCAGGAGGGGTGGGGTTCTTTAGTGAATTTTCTTATCTGCAGAATACCATGTTATTTCTTCTTCTATTTCTAGAGTTGCCAGATTTAGGTTTGGAAAATTGAGGGTGGAGCCTGGAGAGGGTGTGTTTTGGGAGGGAA
The DNA here is from genome assembly GCF_028583425.1 of Eublepharis macularius. NCBI lineage: Eukaryota > Metazoa > Chordata > Lepidosauria > Squamata > Eublepharidae > Eublepharis > Eublepharis macularius. Next base: position 174,364,095 of record NC_072792.1, read on the forward strand.
GGGATCTCACTGGGATATAATGCAGAGGATGTTTGCTGTTGCCTTCCTCAGCATAGCAACTCTGGAATTCCTTGGTGCTTTCCATTCAAGTACTGGCCGTGGCTAATCCTGCTAGCTTCCAAACTCTGAAAAGCAAAGAGTAAGCCGAGCTGTTCAGGCTACTCAGATGCTGTAGAGTCCGCCCTTCAAAGTAGCCATTTTCCCCAGGGGAATTTATCTCTGTATTCTGGAGATCATTTGTAATTCCAGGAGAACTCAAGGCCTAACTGGAGGCTGGTAAGTAACCCTACCTGTATCTCCTAGATGCACAAGGTTTTTTCTCTCTCCTTTCCCCTCAGGATTCATCTACTCTTTAACAAAAGGTGAGGAAACTGCCAACATGAGGGATACCTTCTAACTTAAGTGGATTTAGTTGCCAATGGCAGAGTTCAAGGATGGGCTCGGACAAAAGATTCACCAATTCTCATTTTGCCAGCAACTGAGACATATTTTCCCAGACCGAAAATGTTCTTTCATTTCTCCACATCCCATAACCCCCAATTGATTCACATCAGAGCCCTGCTGGATCAGACCAGTTATCTATCTAGTCCAGGCAGTATATACTGCCAACGTTTCTCCAGACTGCACTTAGAATTGATTTTCTTTGGACTGGAATAGGAAGGTACACAATTGAATTACCATGACTCAAGACAAGTCTACCTGACTAGGGCAGAAGGTGATTTCAATTGAGGCCTCTTAAGTACATCTCTGCCTTGAGTTACTGATATTAATTAGGACACTATTCCAACTAGGCTTACCAATCCCCTGCCTGGGGCGGGGGATCCCCTGCATCCATGTCCTCCTCCCCACCCCCAGGGGTGCACACCCTCAGGCAGTGCAGCACCCCCTGGGAAGTGTGGCACATCCCTGCGCCCTGCCGTGGCACACTCCCGCACCCCACAACAGGCACATTTCAGGCTGAATCGGGCCCACAGCAGGGCAATTCAACCTCCTTGCCGAGTGCGGGAGTGCTCCCAGGCCACCCTTTGACTCATGTGATGACATCACTTCCCGAAAGTGACATCATCACACACACTGGGATACAGGCTCAGCGTTTCACAGAGTAAGTGCCAGGATCCCAGTCTTCCACTGGGGGACTCACAGGACCTGGCAACCCTAATTCCAACTTGGTGTTATATTAACTAATTATTATAACTGTCAGTCTATGGAGTTCAAGTTACTTTGATTTCATCTCCCACCTCTTGCAGCAAGAAATCCAAGGTCTCTTGAGTCAAAAGTTTTTATTGGAAGAATATATATTCAAGGTATAAGTGTCCATAGATAATCCAAAGGCTACAGAAGCTTCTGGCTGAACACAAGGCCTTTGTTGAGAATGACGTGTTAGTTACTTGTCGCAGTATATCAAACCCTCCATTCCATCCCCCCCCCCACCCGTAGGCCCAGTTAGTATAGGAGCTGGGGAATGTGAAAGTTATTGCTCCAAGGTCTCTGCGGCGAGCCTCTTCGGATAAGGCTGTCTTGGGAACCACATCTGCCCCTGTGAACCTGAATACAAAACAACACTGGACAAATATAGCAGTACAGCAGTGAGAAAGCAACATGGCAGTGCTGTGGGTAACAGACCTGACAATAATATTATTGGATTGTCTGGAGCGAATGTGTAATAACTATGCTTGACCACTGAAGAAGGCCATAAGGCCGATCCACATTTGGTCAGGGTCACATAAAGTCTTTGGCTGTGATTCCTGTATGATTTTAATCTGAACTGAGGCTGTATTTGGGCCTGGAATTGTTTTTAAACTAATTTGTAATAAATAACTTGTATTTTTGCATATTGATATATAGTTATGTCTTATGTTCAGCAATTTTAATACTGGGAAGCTTATTTTGGATTCATTTAACTTTCTAGGTTCTTAATTTCGTCTAGTCCAGCATCCTTTTTATGCAGTGGCCAATGAATTACCCCGGAGGGCCAACAAACAAAGCGCATAGAGGCCAAGGCTGATGTTTCTTCCTAGCGCTGGTGTCCCCTGATATCACCTCTTAGCACTGACATTCAGAGTTTACTGCCTCTGGAATGTGGAGGTTCCTTTGAGTCACTCTGACTAGTAGCCCCCAATTATCTATCATCCGTAAATCTGTCTAATCTCCTTTTAAAGCTATCTATTCCCCCAGCCTTCACTATGATCACTCGTAGTGAATCCCACAATTTAATTGCTAACCAAATAAAGAAGTATTTCCTTTTATCTGTCCTGAGTCAACTTCACTGGGAGCACCCAAGGTCTAATACTACTGGGAAAAGAAGCAAATTTGGTCTATCCACTTTTCCTACTCCATGCATGATAAGCAGTATTAGGCAACGGGCAGAAAAGTAACTGAGAAGGGAGAGGGGAATCCTGTTGACAATTCTCACTTCTTCGAGTAGTAAGAAATCCGGGGCAGCACTGGATTTCTGTTTTTTGGAAAGGGGTGTGTGAGGAGCTCTCCACAGCAGGAGATCTGCTTTGCACATGCACCAAGGACCTGTGTCTGATCTCCATCATCTCCAGTTAAAAGGATCACGTATTAGGTGAAGTCAGACCCATCCCTGGAAAATGCCAGTCTTACTAGCATACTGAACTTGATGAACCAATGGTTTGATTCTCCAAGGCAGCGTCATGTGTTCACGCATGTGTTTGCTATCATTGTACGAGATTTCCCAAAATGAAATTTCACCTTGCAAGCCTCTGTGCCCAAATTCACACTGGTAATTCATTTCTTTTCTGTCTCCCTCCCCTTTGCAGAATATTGGGCTCTGAGCTCTTCATGCATGTGACTTTCCCATTCAGGAAAGCATGCGCTGGCTGTTACCTGGTCCTAGGCTGTTTCCACATGTCTTACCTTTTGCCAGACATCGTGGAAGACAGCGTCTTTGTGTGTGAAATCGCGCGAGAAGACGCTGTCTTCCGCAATAACTGCATCTTCCTGGTGCGATTTCACACGTGAAGATGCTGTCTTCCGCGATGTGCTGGCAAAAGGTAAGACGTGTGGAAATGGCCCTTTTGAGAAAACATCAACAGATCTTTCCTGACTATTGGCAAGCAATCAGCTTAACAAAGGAGGGTCATTGCAGTGGATTTTTTTAAACTCTCTCTTCCCTCGCTAAACACCTTATCTCCATAAACACAGGCTATGGCACCCTGTGAACATCTCTTTCCTTGCTGGTATAGCCTGGGCTTGGGCAGCTTGTGACCCTGCTGAGCCATGAGCAGCCAGCCAGCTGTGCATCCAGTAGCTTGAACCTTCATGCTCTTTTTCTGTTGTTGACTATAGTTGTGATATTTATGTGTTAATTCTTAGTGTATGGATCATTTATAAGCCCTTTGGACGGCAGCGGTGGCCAGAAAATGGGGAAATATATTTTTTCCTCTGCCAAAAAAATACATATTACCAATCTTATATTTTAATTTTAAAATATCAGGTAAGACTTTCCATGCCTTCCTTCCCAATCTCTTCTCTCAATCCCCTTTATGTACTGGCTTGCGTCTTTCCCTCAGATCTTCTCTTAGCTGAAATCTTAGCCCTTTCCAGTTGCTGTATTTCCAGTGCTCCTATTGCATGTATGAGGAAAGCAGACTATGTACAACCATTTCTGTCAAGGAACTGGTCCCTCTTAACCCATTTCTTAGGGTTCCTATCCCCCTGGCGGCTGCAGGGGACCCTCAAATCTCAGCTTCTGCCTCCCGCTCACCTTGCTGATGGGGGAAAAAGCACGGGAACGGGTCCCAGGAATCCCTCAGTGTGCTCCTGCCCTCTCAGGAGTACTTCTTTGTCATGCCAGGAATGACATCATTCCCAGCGAGACATGGAAGTGCTCTTGAGCGCATGTGTGCTGCACATGTGCATGAAGTAAGTGTCAAGATCAGGCCCTCACCTCACAGCCCCTGTCCTCCACTTTCATTCCTGGGGGACATGGCTTTCAAAACTTTGGTTCAGGCTTTGGGGCCTAGTCAAGTTGCAAGAGAAATCTCTGGAAACTGAGAGCCAAGCTACAAGTGATGCCTTACACAGGTTGGACATTTGTCAGCTTCCCTCAAGTTTTGATGGGAAATGTAGGCGTCCTGGTTTCACAGCTTGGCTCTCCATTACAGCTGCAAGACCAGGATGCCTACATTTCCCATCAAAACTTGAGGGAAGCTGACAAGTGTCCAACCTGTGTCAGGCGTCACTTGTGGCTTGGCTCTAAGAAGGCATTTCAGAAAGAACGGCCGGTGTCGCTATGAAGGGGGGAAATTACTTACCCTCGCTTTTGGCTCTCTGTTTCTGAATTTTGCTGCCTGCTTTGCAATTAATTAGCCGGTTGTTACAGTCTCTTCCTCATGAGCGCAGTTGGCTTGGATGATCTAACGGCACTGCCAATTCAGCTAATTAGGCTTGGGATTGATGGCTTTTGATTGCACGAGCAACAAATTGGAGGGTGGGGGGGGGCATAAATCAGGTGTTGCAGGTGAACTAGATGCTCTGCTGCTGCTTCACAACTGAAGAGGCTGCTTGCTGTTCCCTCTTCTGAATCCAGTGACACGTGCAAAACAGGAAGGAACAGAAGAAGGAAGGAATTTTCTTCCTGTTCTTGTCGTCATTTTTTTTCGGCAACAAACACAGATAAAACACAGCTAGTATGGTGGGTTTATTTATTTAGTACATTTTTAACCCGCTTCGCTCCAAGGAGGTCAAACTGGTGAACATAGGGTTGCCAGCCTCCAGGTGGTGGCTGGAGATCTCCTGGAATTATGACCGATCTCCAGCCAACAGAGATCAGTTCCTCTGCTTTGGGAAATGGCTGCTTTGGAGACTGGACTTATGGCATTGTACCCCAACAAAACCCCTCCTCAAAATCCACCTTCTCCAGGCTCCACCCCCTAAATCTCTAGCACCTCTATACTTTCTTCGTTGATTGACTTATCATGTTTCATTTCCCTAGATTGTATCAAATTTTACATTAATCTTGTTTTGCCTCTTGGTGAATGGTTGGGAGCGGCTTCTCATCCATGGCGATAGACTGAGTTCCCTTTTGACTGGATCTCCTTTCATTCTGAGCTCTCTTTGGAACATCCCCTCCCCTAGGGTTGCCAACTCTGGGTTGGGAAATTCCTGGAGATTTGGGGCCGGAACTTGGGAAGGGTGAAGTTTGGGGAGAGAAGGGATTTCATTGGGAGGTGATACCATACAGTCTATCTTCCAAAGCTGCCCTTTACTCTAGGGAAACTGACCTATGTAGTCTGGGAATGAGCTGTTATTTTAGGAGAACTCCAGGCCCTTCCTGGAGGTTGGCAACCCTCTCTCCCTCATTCCTTTTGTTAATCTAAATGCATTAGACTAATGGATGTACAGCTATGCATCTGATGAAGCAAGATTTAACTCACAAAAAGCTAATGCTGGAATAAATATGGCTGTCCATAAGGTGCTACTGGACTTTTGTTTTATTTAAACTATAGCCATGGAGACTTGGGTTCAAATCCCCATTTGACCATGAAGCTCACTGGATAGCAGGGTTGCCTGTTGCCACGGTTATTGTTAGAATTAGATCTCCCAGAATTACAACTACTCTCTAGATGGTTCTAGATCTCCCAGAATCACAACTACTCTCTAAATGGTTCTAGATCTCCCAGAATCACAACTACTCTCTAGATGGTTCTAGATCTCCCAGAATTACAACTACTCTCTAGATGGTTCTAGATCTCCCAGAATTACAACTACTCTCTAGATGGTTCTAGATCTCCCAGAATCACAACTACTCTCTAGATGGTTCTAGATCTCCCAGAATTACAACTACTCTCTAGATGGTGCTAGATCTCCCAGAATTACAACTACTCTCTAGATGGTGCTAGATCTCCCAGAATTACAACTACTCTCTAGATGATTCTAGATCTCCCAGAATTACAACAGACCTCCAGACCATTGAGATCAATTCCCTTGGAGAAAATGGCTCCTTTGAAAGTGGACTCTAAGGCATTATACCCCTTCCCCAACCCCGCCCTCTCCAGTCTCCACCTCCAAATCTCCAGAAATTTCCAAACCTGGAGCTGCCAACCCTATTGGATAGCCTTGAGCCTACTTCACAGGATATAACAAGAGAAGGGAGAAGTGTGTAAGCTGCCCAGATCACCTGGAAAGAAGGGTGGGACAAAAAGGAAAGAGCTTTCCATCACCAAAATATTCTCTCTGGTTCCAGCTCAAGGATAGAATCCACATGTTGCTGGATATCACTGGATAATAGCAAAAATCTTTTGCTTTCTGGGCTTTCCTGTGATGGCAGGAAGCTCCGGGTAGCAAATGATTCACAATAGCTTAGTATCCAACGTTGCAGTTTGAACTACACAGTTTGAACTGAACTGACTTAAGTTTGTCTGACTTTGTGTTGGGTAATTGTCTAATTATTTTTATGTTTATTTATTTCACTTAATACCCCAGTTTCTCCCCCCAGTGGAGACACAAAGCAGCTTACATCATTCTCCTGTCTTTCACTTTGTCCTCACAACAACCCTCTGAAGTAGGTTAAGGCTGAGTGTGTGTAGCTGGCCAAAGATAACCCAGCTAGCTTGTATGACTGTGGGGATTCAAACCTGGGTCTCCCAGAACATAGTCCAGCACTCTAGCTGCTACACCACACTGGCTGTCTGGAAGGTCCCCAAAGGCCAATGAAAGTGTGCATTGTCAAATTCCAAGGTTAGAATTTACCTCCAACTTCAACAGGTGTTCTAGGTTTATGTATCAAAACAGAAAAGAGTCCAGTAGCACCTTTAAGACCAACCAACTTAATTGTAGCATAAGCTTTCGAGAGCCACAGCTCTCTTCATCAGATGCATGGAGGGTATGAAGGAACTTGCCAGAAATATATAGGTGGTAAGGGGAGGGGGGAGAGGGTGCAGGGAGTGAGGGTCATGTAAATGTAAATAAGATACAAGAAGTCATGAAAGTGGTGGAATGCACAATCCAGGCTGGGTGTGACCCCTCCTCTCCATGGCAGAATCTGAATAGAATGCCTGGAGGCAGTTCTTTTGGTAATGAGATAACCATCCGGAGTCTCTATTCAATCCAAGTCTGACTGAGTCAAATTTAGATATTAATTCCAATTCAGCAGCTTCCCGTTGGATTTTGTTTTTGAAAGGTTTCTGTTGAACTACGGTGTCCTTTAAGTCCTTGATAGAATGTCCTGGTAGATTGAAGTGTTCTCCCACTGGTTTCTGGATGTTGCCATTTTTAATGTCAGGTTTATGTACAAAACGGTGTATAAAACTGGTTTATGTATAAAACTGTTTCGACTGTATGTTGGGAATGTGAACAAAATGAAGGGACATTCTATCATTTATGGTAGATGTGTACCAAAGACAAAAAAATTTGAACGCAAATGCATTTATTAATCCAGAAGATCTTAAAGATTAATGTTCAAATGAAACTAGAGGCTTTTCTTTTAGGACTAATGGACAGTTAGAAAAAAGTCATGGCACTTTATTTTTATATGTGACAATGGCTGCAAGATTATTATATGCACAAAAATGGAAAAGTTCAACACTACCCACCATAAAGCAATGGTTGATGAAGATGATGGAATTTGCAAAGATGGCTGAACTGACTTCTTTGATTAGAAAAAAAGAGATTGTCTACATTTATTGTTACCTGGAAACACTTTATAGGCTTTTTGCAGGAAATGGGGAAAAAATGAACTGATGACTTTTGGATTTGATGATTAGGGGTAGGGGCTGAAAGTGGATAATAGAAAAAGGAGCGACTTATTGTTTGTGATTATAGAGTGTTAAGTTTGTGATTTTATTAGTATTTGTCATACAGTAAATCTGAAGTTGTCACTTAATATTTCTTTATCTTTCATTTCCCCATATATTTTTCATCCTTTTCTTCTCTTTCAACTTTTTGCTAGTTTTATCCTTTTGTTCTGAAAAATTCTTAATAAAATATATATTTTAAAAATGTGTTCTAGGTTCCAATCTCCAGAAACTGTGATAGTAGTGATAATAAAAGCCTAGTGTAACATTGCTGAGTTCTGGAGGGGCAAGATCAATAACTTCTTGAACATCCAACTGGGGACCCCAAGAGTCGCGTACTGTTGCCTTGCACAGCTTATTAAATTGCTCATCTAATCTATTCCCTGAGCAATGCAATGGGAGAGAATGTTTACCTTTCCATCCCCATTCTGTATGGAAGATTTGGGGTGGGCAGCTAAGAATTGTCATCCTTCCCTCCCCCTCCAAGATACTTTGACTCAGTTCTGACATCACACAAAACCATAAGCGATTTTAACTATGGTTAGTTTGTATGACCAGGATGCAGCTGGCCATCAATCACATGCAAATCCTGGTTTGTCCCTATAAATTCTACTTTCACAGGTTGACCTTGTGAGTCTTTTCATTTTGCCTGTTTTCATTGCTGGTGTTCCCAATTTCATTTGTGTTGGCACGCTTTCACAATATTGCAACATGTTATAACGATGATGAGATCCCCCCACACTCCTTGCCACTCGAGCAGGCAAAAACTGGATCATCACACATCACCTGTCTAGCCTCCTCTATAGCAAGCTGAGACCCAAATCCTCACAGGGTCCCCCTCCCCTCTTCCAGAGGCTCTACCAGACTGGTAGTCTGTTCCCTGTAACACCCCTCACCACTGGATCCAGCAGGGCTTTTCTTTTTCATGTTCAAGTTGTAATTCAAACGGAAAATGTCTGCAAAAGGAAACAAAACGGTAGGGAAATACAGGCTCAATCGAAATGGGGATTGGGGGTTGAAGCAGCAGGTTGTTCTTCGGGCAGCCGAATGGAATCCAGGCCACACGGGCTGAAACTCTCCTGCAGTATTTTGCCAGGGATCCATTCTGTAGCTTATTTAAACAAGTGATTAATCCTGCCCTGGAAGCACTTCTGTTGAGAAGCGGGGGTTGTCGCATGCATCTTAAAATAAAAATTATCACCCAATTTGCTGACTGAGAACCCGAGTGTCAAATGTCGCACTGTGGCGTTTGCACTCCAGATTCTTCCTTCTGAAGTGTGCTTGATTATGATGAATTGCCTTGGTTCTAATCAGAGATGGTTAAATATAGGCAAATCACAAGAGTTTCAATATTCTTTCACTGCTACTGGAAATCTTCAGACGACTTTAAGAGCCTTTTTGAGAAAAAAAATTATCTCCTTTCCTTTCTGGCAAAGAGAGCTCGATGAATACAAAGAACCTCATTCGCTTTTCAGAATGTACTAGATATATTTTATTCTAGCAATGAGTTCTCTGCTACAACTTCACTTGGGGCCATTTTGAACTAGTGGATCCAAATTTCACTTTGACTATAGACCTCATTGGGCCATTGGGTCATATTTAAGGTTGCCAACCCTGGGTTGAGATCAGTCCCTCCTGGGCTATCCAGGTCAGAATTTATCTTATTAACTGTTTATACTATACATAAGTAGGTATAAGTTCATAAGGCTTTACTATGCAAAATAAATAAGTATTGACATGGCATGTTAAATGGTGCATATAGTATTTATTATCTGTTGCTGTGTATATTGTCTTGCTATGTAATTTCTGTATCATTCAACATGCCATGTTGATACTTATGTTTTGTTTCAGACTTCTGCTTGGTTTCCACTGCACTACCCTATTGATTGCATTATTTTATGCCGTATAATCTGCCTTGAATCTCAGTGTGAATTGATGGGGGGGACTCTCAATAAATAAATTAAATAAATGTATTTACATGGAAAATTAGCCACTTGTATCCTTCTGCCAAGTAGAGAAATGATATCTGGAAAGCTTCTATACTGATGAGATATTTTCTCACCCAGCATTCGGTTCACCACTCGGCAGAAAGTTTAAAGGCAACTGATTTCCCCATTGTTCATGTATACCTGCCCTGCCCTGGATAGCCCAGGTAAGCCTGATCTCATCAGCTCTCAAAAGTTAAGCAGGGTCAGCCTTGGTTAATACTTGGATGGGAGACCTCCAACGAAGACCAGGGTTGCAGAGTCAGGCAATGGCAAACCACCTCTCTTAGTCTCTTGCCATAAAAACCCCACCAGGTGTTGCCATAAATCAACTATGACTTGAGGGCACTCTCCACCAACAACATGTATCCCGACAGTAAATTACCAGCTGATCAATGGCCATGGTCTGTTCCCTGCACCCATCCAATGTGGATTGTATAGAAATCTGGTATGTGGGGTATCTGTTCTAAGTGTTGAGACCTGAGCTGTTAAGAAGCTGAAAGGTGGGGTGGAAAAGTGGGGGAGAGACACAGGCCGATTCCACATGGCTTACCTGAAGCCGGGACGTTGCGGAACATTGCGGATCATGCCGGGAAAAACATGGAAGATTGCGTTTTCTCACCCAAAACTCGCTCGATGTTGCTCAAAACCCGCTCGAGAAAGTGCGATCTTCCGTGTTTTTTCTGGCATGATCTGCAACGTTCCGCAATGTCCTGGCTTCAGGTAAGCCGTGTGGAATCGGCCACATTCTTGGAAAGAAATAAAAGGAAGTTAGAAAATGTCATGTGAATTCTAAGGCTGGAACTAAGAGAGGGCAGCAATTCTGGGGAGACAGCACTGATCTAGATCTTCTTCCTCTGACATATCTTAATAGATTCTTTTTTTTTTTTGAAAAATTTTTATTGGGTTAGAATCCATTATTTCCACATTTACATTCAATTTTCCCCAATTTTTTCATCTCTAACCCCCTCCCTTTCCCCCCCCTTTTTGTTGACTTCCAACAGCTTTCCAACCCTTTGTCCCCTTTCCCTTACTTTTATTAGCTTCCTCTATCTAAAACAAATATATATTCTCCATTATTCTAAGCAGTACATCCTTAACTATTTTTAACATTATATGCCCAAACTGTAAGCCTTTGTTTCCATCTTAGATAAACATTTTATCCCAATTTTTCAATTTCAGGTATTTCTATATATCATAAACCATATAGATCATACATTCGTTTATATCAAACAATTTGACTTATTCTCTATATATATTACTCATTCTATCTTTGTATAATAGTTCTATATATCTCTCCTCACGTAGTCAATCAATTTGACCCATCTATATCTTCAGACATTCAGTTTGGTACAAAACTTGTCAAAAAAAGAAAAAGAAAATATTGTTAGTTAATCGCTCCTTATATTTAGTCCTTATAATTAATTATTTTCTCTATGTTCTGTTTGTTAACCTATATATATCTATATATATGTCAATCTATTAATCTGACTGCTTATTAATTCACATTTATCTCTTCTCCCCCCGGTAAAGTCTCCCCCCTCTACTTCAATACTTCAGTAGTTCTCAAACTGCCACAGTTTTCCTCCCACCTCCCATTTCTTCTCCAGGTATTGTTTCAGCTTCTCCCAGTCTGTGTTGAACTGCCCTGAGTCCAGATCTCTCAGTTTTCTTGTCATCTTGTCCATTTCAGCCATATACAGCAATTTGTAAGTCCAATCTTCAATAGTTGGCACTTCTTGTACTTTCCATTTTTGCGCATACAAAAGTCTAGCTGCTGCTGTCATATAAAATATCAACATCCTGTGTTGGGCTGGAATTCCCTCCATTCCCAAGTTCAGTAGCAGGAGTTCTGGGTTCTTATTAATTTGAAATTGTAAAATTTCACTCATTTCTCTTATTATTTCCCCCCAGTACTGCCTGGCTACCTCACACGACCACCACATATGATAGAGGGAGCCCTCATGCTTCTTACATTTCCAGCATTTATTAGAAGTATTCAAATTCCCTAGCGCAATCTTCTTTGGTGTCATGTACCAACGATAGATCATTTTGTAAATGTTCTCTTTGATATTAATACATGTCGTTGTCTTCATTGTAGTTTTCCACAAGTATTCCCATGCCTCCATTGTTATTTCTTTATTAAAGTTTATAGCCCATTTCACCATTTGTGTTTTAACTATCTCATCCTCGGTATACCACTTCAACAGTACTTGGTATACCTTGGATATTCTTTTCTTATCTTCTTTAAGAAGGGTCTGCTCTAGTTCCGAATTCTCTATTCGTATACCTCCCTTTACAGAGTCCGAATTATATAAGTCTCTGATCTGTCTATACTGGAACCAATCGTAGTTAGGTGATAGTTCCTCTTGTGTCTTTATTCTAAGTTTGGATGCTTCAGTTTTAGTTATTTCTTTATACGTTAAACATTGTTGTTCATTATCAACAGCTCTCGGGTCTATCACCTCATATGGAACCACCCACAAAGGGGTTCCTTCTTGTAGATAAATTCTGTACTTCTTCCAGATTATGTATAGACTTCTCCGAACAAAGTGATGCAGGAACATCGAGTTGACCTTTACTTTGTCATGCCATAAATATGCGTGCCATCCAAATATTTTTTTATATCCCTCTAGGGCTAATAGTTTCTTGTTCTTTAATGTCATCCATTCTTTCAACCAAACTAGGCAGATTGCATCATGATAAAGTCTCAGATTGGGCAGTTGCATTCCGCCTCTTTCCTTTGCATCTTGTAAAACTTTCACTTTCACTCGAGGCTTCTTGCCTGCCCAAACAAAATCTGATATTTTCCTCTGCCATTTTTCAAATTGTTTGGAGTCTCTGATGATTGGTATTGTCTGTAGCAAAAACATTATATCTTAATAGATTCTTTACATTTGTATCCTTTCTTTTTCTACAAGAAGCTCAAGGGTTCTTCCGTCTTCCATTTTATCCTCACAACAACCTGATGATGTAGGTTAGTCTGTTGCGGGATTATAATCGGCCCAGGTTCACCTGATGAGTTTCTTGGTCAGCGTGGGGACTTGAACCGGCATCTTCCCGTTCATAATCCAGTTTATCTACTAGGCCACTTCGGCTCACTAGTGCAGCAAGATAAGCAAAAAGAATGAGCCAGAAAGGCTTTGATATCTCCTTTTTTGGCTAACGCACCTGCTGCTTTGTAGGTCTCAAAGCTACAAAAAGTCTGCCCCCCAAATTTAGTATGTTAACTGCTTCAACTCTATTGTGCCTTCTCTGTAGATTTAAGACGTCTCCTGAAGAAGCAGGAGCGATATATCTGCGCGGTTGTTAGAACTGCAGACCCCATTAAATGGTAAGCACTGAAGCAGCAGGTGGTCCCTGAGTATCGAAATCAGTGGCTCGTAGATTTACGGAATTGGTTAATTTGTTAAGAGAGGAACGACACTGTGGTTGACCTGAATTTCAAAGGAAGCTGTTTCCCTCCCTACAAGCCTCTGCAAAATGTTGGCTGGGACAAAGGTGCCGAGGCATAAAATATTAAAGAATGCTAGCCATTTAAAATAATCACATTTCCCCTTCAGTGTGAAACTTAAACGCTCCAAAGTGTCCCAGCGCTCATTTGTTACCATCGCCTGACCTTTTCCTTTTGGAAAGGGAAGTGTGAAAGCTTTTAAGTTTATTTTTCGGCGAGGGTTTCTTTTTCAATCTGCAAGCCATTATGGGGATAGCAATTCAACCTTTACTTTGAGAATACAATAACTTAAAAAAACCCCTTCTTTTTGGTTTGCTAACCATGGAAAAGGTAGTTGCATTTCGAGACAATGCACACAATATTACTAATTAACATGAAATTTTTATTCTACGTGTCAAGTGAATTTTTTTTCAAATCTAATGAATGTTTTTCAAACGCTAATGAACGTTGATAGTCAATGGATGGCTCCAGAGTCCAGAGCAAGGTGAAGAATCTTGCTCAGCTATTTTTGATGGCTCTGAGATGGTCCTTCAATGAGCATTGATGGCTGTTGGCTACAACCTATGTACCAGTGTCCTGAGGGAGAAGCAATTAGGAGTGATAGGGTGGCCAGTAAAAGACAGCTCAGAGTTGTGGAACTAGATCAAAGAATGGTATTGTGCACACATATGGATGCTGTCTCCTTTTGGGGAAAGTGATGCTACTGTCAGTCTATGGAAGACAGGATACGTTGAAGGTGACTCCCAACCCTTGCAGCAAGAAATCCAAGCTCTCTTGAGTAAATGGGTCTTTATTGAGATTTCACAGGCTTCTCGATACATATGTCCATAGGTTACACAGAAGCAATTAAAGGCATCTGGCTGTACACAGGTCTCTTGTTTAGAATGACGCATTGAGTACAGGATACATTATATCAACCCATTCTCATGTTCCCCCACCCCTCCGGCTGAGCACAATCAGTAGCGGGACGAAAGGAGCTGTCCCAAGGCTGCTGCGGCGAGCCATCTGAGATAAGGGCTCGACCATCCTGGAATCTAGACGGCAATAAGGGAAGCAGGTGCAAGAGGCTATTGCAACATATCATACGCTAGGCAACGATATGGAGGGACAGTGGGCAACAGACCTGACAGCTACTTGAAAGTTCACACAGTTACGGTGATGACTTTGCTCTGCCTGTGCCCATCAGAGATCACAGAAATGCCACAAAAGTCTCCACTACTGTTTTTCACAAGGAACCGAACCCTGTAATAGCTGGTTTCAGACCAGTGGGATGGAGCCATCTAAATTTTCCCAGTGGCAGAATGGAATTGTCCTGCCTCCCTTCCCACTGCTGGTCACTGATCTCCACAAAATGCTGCTCCTGGGGGGGATAGAGGACCCTGAGGAATGATATGGGAGGGGTCCAATAGCGGGAAGGGGTGGAAATTGCCAATTTAGTCTGCATCCAGCCCATTGAGTCCCTTGTGTGATGTGCACTGGGGTCAGCTGGTGGCAACCTCAGAGGGTTTTCAGGGCAAGAGATGAACAAGAGGTGGTTTGCCATTGCCTGCCTGTGCATAGCGATCCTGGACTTTTTGGGTGGTCTCCCATCCAAATACTGGCCAGGGCCGACTCTGCTTAGCTTCCAAGACTTGATGAGATCGGGCTAGCCTGGACCATCCAGGTCGGGTTATTGAAACTTTTACCCATAATAAACATTGTAAAAATGACATTTGCATAAAAGCAATAAAAATTGTAAAAATGATGAGCATAAACACAAATGAAAATTGGCCCTGGATCTTTGGTGAAGCAAAGAAGCCTCATGTTCAACCATTGGGGAAAACTCAAGTGCTTGGTTACAGACTCATCTCTTCCTGTTGAGCTGTGCAAGAGTGTGCATTGGGGAGAGATGGACTACAGAGACGTTTGAGCAAGAAGGTTTAAATGAAATTTAAGTGGGAAGTTCCCAAGCTGCCTCTCCAGAAAGCTGCATGAATTAGATAAACAATAAAAGCATAAAATATAAAATCATCAATAAAGACCGTATGTAAAATGATTGTCACTCCCCCACCTCTGCCATTAGGGCTGTCGATTCTGAGTTGGAAATCTCTGAAGATTTGGGGACAGAGGCTGGGGAGGTGATCGGGATGTGATACCAAAGCGTCTGCTCTCCAAAGCAGCCATTTTCTCCAGAGGAAATGATCTCTGGAGATCAGGTGTAATTCTGGGAGATCTCCAGGCCTGACCTGGAGATTGACAATCCTATGGCCTTAACTGTTGGTGCTGCAGCTTGGCGGGGGAGGCACCACAGCAGTATGCCATGCACCTTTGGGGAAGAGGAAGTCTTATGACAAAACAAAAACTCATCTGCGAGCAAGGGAGAGGTTCCCTCTTCTTGCTTCCCCCCTTTCATAGTGCATGTCGTATTGTTGGAGCTTTTCCTATGAACCTAGCATCCCCCCAGGTTGAATTGGGACAGGATTTTTCTCGCATTGCAGATGCTGATTTTCTGCACTTCACACCCCTGCTCTATCAAGCTAATTTCAACATGTATTATAGCTAGCTTCCTGACACTCTAATTTACAATACCCTTCCCACCTTCTGCCAGGATTATAAGGACTCCTTCCTTTTTCCACTCCTTGTATCTGACAAAAGGAGCTTTGATTCTCAAAAGCTTGTACCCTGGAAATCTCATTGTTGTTTAAGATGTTATTGGACCCAAATCTTGCTGTCCTACGAACATATGAGTCTGCCTTCCCTTGAGTCAGGCCATTGGTCCTTCAAGATCAGTCTTGTCCATTCAGTCCGGCAGCTGCCATTCAGGGTCTCAGGTGGTGGTATTTCATATCACTTGCTGCTTCCCTTTAACTGGAGATGTCTGATACCTTCTGGCATGCCAAGCAGATGTTCGGCTGTTGAGCCGCAGCCTTTCCTCAAGAGAAGTGTAGAAAATGTTGGAAGTGGGAAACACTTCTGCAAATTTGATGTTTTCAAAAGCTTGTCTTTGATCTCATGTGTCTCACTTTAAATAATCTGCATCAGTCTACATTGAGTGATTCCGCACACGATGGATAATGCACTTCCAATCCTCTTATAGATCATTTGGAATGGATTTTTTTGTATGCGGAACAAAAAATCCACCTTAAACTATTGAAAATGTGCATTGAGAGTGCATTATCCAATGTGTGTGGAATCAGCCATTGTGTTTTATTATCTAAACTTCAAAAAAACGTGGGTGACAGAGAAGAGCAATGATAAAGGCAAATATTTCTTGGGTCTTGCCTGATTTGCTCTTCCCATTCAACGTTCAACATTGAGCAAGTAACTTGTGTTATTTTCTGAAAACCAGCCCTCTCTCTCTCTCTCTCTCTCTCTCTCTCTCTCTCTCTCTCTCTCTCTCTCTCTCTCTGCATTCTTTCTCAGTTTGAATAGGAAATATTGCATAATGGGATGAAGACTGTATGTTGACAGCTTGATGGATACACTGAATTAGAATTTGTGTGTGTAGACAAAGATAAATTTCATCTTTAAGAATGTTTCAAATGATTGCGTATGAAGAAGTGTAACTATCCCATTTTATGTATTTTCCTTGTTTACTTTGTAATTTTTGAAACAATGAAAATGGGGAAATTAATTCTGTACCTCATACAGCTGCGAGCTTTAACAGGGAACCCTTTCTGTACTCATTCTCTCTTCCAGCACTCAAGCCTCTGATTTTTTTTTAAATTTGAGGATGGAATTAAGAGTTAGTATTCTGATTTAGCAAACTGATGCATCTGACGAAGAGAGCTGTGGCTCTCGAAAGCTTATGCTATGATAAAGTTGGTTAGTCTTAAAGGTGCTACTGGACTCCTTTTGATTTTGCCACTACAGACTAACACGGCTAACTCCTCTGGAGTGTTAGGCAAATTCATGTATACTAATTCTGTATATAGAAGTAGTTTTTTGCCACCATGGTTAGTAGCCACCAATAGACCTTCCCTCCATCTATTCACCTTGAGGAAGCTATCTGCACCAATGGCCATAACTATGTCCAATGGTGGTGAATTCCACAATTTAATGCCTTGATGATGAAACTTGTGCTAGAATAAAAACGGATAGTATATAAGGAGCCAGGAATCTCTTGCTTGTGTTTGCTGAAAGAGACTAGCATGATTACCCTTCTGAGATATGAGTCATGTACTCCCAGAAGAAGAAGCCTTGTACATAAAGGTACAACCTATAACAGTTTGATAGAATTTGATGCGGCCTTCTGCAAGGCCAACTTTGAAGTGCTTCTTCATAAATAAGTAATATCAAACATCATTTTTCTGTGCTTATATGAAAGGGTTTTTTTTGTTTTTGACAAAAACAAAAAAAATTGATGAGCTGTGTCATCAAATACTCTAAAAAAAAACCCTGATAAGGTCAAGCAACTAAATGGATGAAAACGGCAAGGTTGAATCACAAATGCTCAGATGGTGTATTTATATGTTGAGCCCTTGAGTGACTTGAGTGACACATTTTCTCAAATCTATCCAACAGGTAGTTTGCATAAACCATTGCCACCTCTTTAATTTTTTGTCTGTAGGTGGGATTCAGCATCTGATTTGTATACAAAGCTAGCACTTATGTGACTGGTGGCTAACTTTAGAATGTTCTTTCAGTAAAGCTGCCAGGGAAAAAAACGGGTAAATGCCACCTTTTAATATTCTGGAAATGGTGATCAAATAATTCTTATTGTGGAAGCATTTCACAGCAGTGCCCTTAGATATTTCAGTCCATCCCTCAATGACAATTTGTATATCAATAAAAGAAATGGTCCAGAGATGCATTTAATGATTCTTTCAGGTAGGCTGCCACGTTGGTCTGCTGTGGAACAGCAGGACTGGAGTTCAGTGGCACCTTAGAGACCAAAAAGATGTTTCAAGGGTATGCACTTTTGAGTGCATGGGCTCTTTGACATCACATCTCTGATAAACTCCCTCCCATAATCCTGCCCTCCCCAGGTGCCTTCTCCATATTTCAAGCAATTTCTCAAGCCAGAGTTGGTAACCCTTTGAGCTGCAGCAGGAGGGGAAAACACAAAAGTTGTGGTTGAGAATCCAGTAGCCCCTTTAAGACTAACCAACTTTATTGTGGCATAAGCTTTCGAGAGCCACAGCTCTCTTCATCAGATGCATGGAGGGTATGAAGATGAAGAGAGCTGTGGCTTTCGAAAGCTTATGCTACAATAAAGTTGGTTTGTCTTAAAGGTGCTACCTGGACTCTTTACTATTTGCTACTAACATGGCAAACTCCTCTGGAAGTTGGTGGTTGGTGGAAGTCCATCTGTATGTGGAAGTGCTCTGTTGGATCCAAACAAGCTGGGAAGCAGATTACATTAAAACCTTTCTCCCTCATCTATAAGTCTTTTCCGGGAAGTAAATTTTTGGTACAACAAGGAGGAGCATTCATCATGTGACCTATCCATT
Source organism: Eublepharis macularius (assembly GCF_028583425.1). NCBI lineage: Eukaryota > Metazoa > Chordata > Lepidosauria > Squamata > Eublepharidae > Eublepharis > Eublepharis macularius. Next base: position 174,382,726 of record NC_072792.1, read on the forward strand.
AGAGGTGCTAATTCCAGCTTGAGAAATTATTCCCTTAATATACTCCATAGGAGTTTTTGCTGTTCTATTTTTAGCAGACATAATTTGTTTGCTCATTGGTTGAATAGTTCTTTTCATATTTGCAATCCACCCTGAGTCCCAATGTGAAAGGTGGACTGTGAAGGATACTAATCAAATAGAATAAGTATATAAAGTTCCTGAGGATTGGGAAATACCTGGAAATTCAAGGGGGTGGAGCCTGGAGAGGGGAGGGTTTGAGGAGGGATCTCAGCAGAGTATAAAAGCATAGAGTTCACCCTCCGAAGCAACAATTTTCTACAGAGTGATTCATCTCTGTTACCTGGAGATCAGTTGCAATTCTAGGGGCTCTCTAGCTACCACTTGGAGGTTGGTAACCCCTAAACCAGGAACTGTTTGACTGCATGATGGGGTGTTTGTTGATCCTAGGTCATTGTGGGTAAAGGTGTATCTTGAGTTAAAGGATCAGGTCATGGGAACTGTGAAAATGAAAATTGGACAGTGAAGAAAGTGGAGAGGAGGCAAATTGATTCATTTGAAATGTGGTGCTGGTGGAGAGTTTTGAAGATACCATGGATGGCCAAAAAAACATTTAAGTTGGTGCTGGATCAAATCAAGCCTGAATTCTTCCTAGAAGCTAAAATGACATAACGGAGGCTATCATACTTTGGCCACATCATGAGAAGACGAGAGTCTCTGGAAAAGTCAATGATGCTAAGAAAAGTGGAACGCAGTAGAAAAAAAGATTTAAAATAAGTTGGATTGACTCAATAAAAGAAGCCACGTCCTCCAGTTTGCAGGATCTGAGAAAATCTGTTAATGATAGGATGTTTTGGAGGTCTTATATTCATAGGGTCACCGTAGGTCGGAGGCAACTTGATGGCAGGTAACACACATAATACAGTGGGCAATATGCAAGATACCATGGACAGCTGCCGCTCTTCAGAACAGATGACGCTGACCTTGATAGATGAACAGCGCAATCCTAAGCAGAAATACTCCAGTCTAACCCTATTGAAATCAATGGCCTTAGACTGGCATAACTCTGCTTAGGGTCTGACTTGGTTGAAGGCAGTTTTATATGTTCAATCCCTAACAGGAGGTGGGGCCAAATTTGTAGGGTTTCTTCCTCTTTACTACATTGTGCCCCGAGGCATTTTGTCCCTGAGCCTCCTCTAAGGCCCAGAAACAGCAATGGGGGGGGGGAGATCTGGGTCACAAGAGGCTATAGAGGGGAAGGGTTTGTTTAAAGTTCCCAGTCAGTGAGTGCTTCTTGCTTGCATCCAAAGCATTGCATTTCCTCGTTGCTTTGTGAGAAAGGATGAGGAGCCATTTCTATACCATTCACGATGGCTTCACTCAAATAGCAAGACAAGGAGGGGTCATTTGTGCCCGGTAGACATTTTAATCAGTGTTGACTTCTTAATGTCAGTCATATTTTCCTTCAGACCACCTTGAAAGAGACACCCAGCTTTGTTAGAATTCTGTTTGCATTCATCTTTTTGTGCAATGCTTTCTTCACCTTGAAATAATCTAACACTGGATTAATTTTGCAATAAAAAAATTGTGCAGAAGTTAGCATAACTTGCTGCGCTGATGAGCCTCAAAGCATTGTGCTCTTCTTGCATTGCATATTAAAAGCATGCTATTAGGGAGGTCTATGAACCAGAAAGCTTGATCTCAAAGAGATCAAGGCTGTGCTATACACTGGCACTGTGTGAAGGGGCTATGAAATGCAAGAAGGGAAACATCAGTCCATTAGAACCTCTCCAGGTCCAAGCCCAGCTCTGGAAGGCAGCTCCAGCCCATTTCCATTCCTCGCTGCCCTCTAATTGCGATCCCACACAGTTTTAGACTGAAGAGGTGAAATTGACAGAGCCCTTTGGGAGACAATGATGAAATTAACAAACCCTCTGAGAAACAATCTCTGCTGGGTCTATCTTTTTAAACTTCACTTCCCAGCTAACATTGCGTCTCCTTACACTTGACAAACACATGCTGAGGTGTCTCATGTAGATAGACACTAAGAGCAACAGTTGAAAAATAGAAAACAAAGGAAGTAGAAAAGGGAAAAAATCAATTTTTTGCATTTGGCTGGAAAGGAACTCTAACATGGTGGGGTGTATGTTCGTGCATGTACATACCTCAAGGAATGTCTTGGGGAAACTGCATTTACTTTATAATCCTTTGGAATAGTATAAAAATCTTTTGAGGTTCCCCAACCAAATTCCATTGCATTTTGGGGTAGAAAAAATGTTCACCCCTAAAAAACTGCTATGTTTCATAGCACCCAGAGCTGTTTTAAACATCTGTCATTATTCATTACTAACTTTGTCGGGTTGTGTGTGTGTGATTATGTTTCTACTTCTAGCGTGTATCTGTAAGGTAAATGTTCTCCAATGAAGCCCTTTGGTTGTACCAACCTAGTGACACAATTATAAGACTTCACTTCAAAATGTCCCTGGATTGGTCTTCCTCCGCAAAAAATGAATGGAACCTGTTCCCGTCCCATTAAATTGCATGGGCTGGGGTACGGTGGCTAAACTGGTCATTTTTGAAGGGTTTCTTTATGTCCAAGGTACTTCTCTACTTTTAGAATAAAAGCCTGTAAGTGCTGAGTGGCTGGACTCTGGGGACATTGTTTGCTCCTTTGCAGGTGACAACGTCCTAAAAGATCAAAGTTGTTTCATCCCTTCTTTATGCATTCTGCTATGAAAGTGCAATTGGAATGAGTTTTTGCCCCAGAGATTTTGCTTAATCAAAGTCCAGTGTTTTAGCTAGAAATGTTCCGCATTCTATTACCTAGAAATGTTCCAACAAAATGTCCCGCATTCTTTTCCCTTTTCTTTGTGTTTTTATATTTGTCAGTGTGAAGGATTTGGCCCGCCTTGGGCATAATTTTGTATTAAGAAGTTAGAGCCTGCTAGACCAAAGTTTTCCCAGTGCTTTCTGGGTAGCTGAGCACCCTATGGATAGTGCCTGCATTTCTACAGAGACACCTGGGAGCTGTTATTTTAACCCAGGCGCAGGTCCCTTTGCCGCTTAGCAGGGAACCAAGTGCTTAACTCAAGAGGAGTCCAACATTCAAGGCTGAAGACACGTCTCTTTCAGTCGCCTTCTCTGAGTTCAGCCTGAACTCTCCAGGGTGAATGAGCCAAGAGGCGGAGACCTGGGGCCACTGCAGATAGGGTTGCCAACCTCCAGGTCATGGCAGAAGATCTCCCAGAATTACAACTGATCTCCAGGACGCGGAGACCTGTTCCCCTGGAGAAAATGCCTGCTCTGGAAGGTGGAATCTATGGAGTTTTACCTGGCTGAGGTCCTTCCCCTCCCCAAACACTGTCCTTTCTAGGCTCCCCCCACAAAATCTCCAGGAATTTCCCAATTTGGAGTAGCAACCCTGGTTGCTGAGTCCGATACATTTACATCATTGTGCAGTCATGACTGGCTAATTAGCGTGGCCTGGTTGCAGGGCCAAAAGGAATCATATTTAATCCCCAGCTAGTGGTCTTTGTTCGTGTCGTTCATCTGAGAGCCAAGCTACAAGTGACACCTGACACAGGTTGGACACTTGTCAGCTTCCCTCAAGTTTTGATGGGAAATGTAGGCATCCTGGTCTTGCAGCTGTAATGGAGAGCCAAGCTGTAAAACCAGGACGCCTACATTTCCCATCAAAACTTGAGGGAGGCTGACAAGTGTCCAACCTGTGTAAGGCGTCACTTGTAGCTTGGCTCTGAGTGTGGAGACTGCATGAGAGCCAACCTGGCTGCCATGGTCTGCAATTGGGAAACAAAGGTCTCTATGTGTGACTCTGGATCTCAGCGCCCTGGACTATATGGCCATTCTACCGTGCTACAAATTCCTTATGTCAGGTTATGTTAGAGAGGAGGAATGTTCAGCTGTCTTATTTTTTTTTATTATTTATGCATACCTTCTAGCTTGTAATCTGATCGCTGCTTAATGAAAGCTACTGTGCTTGTGTTGTGATTCTGTTCAGGGCTTCAGTCTAAAGAGAGCACCTTGGCCAATTTGCCTCCTGCTACAATTATACTGAGCTGACCTGGATAGCCCAGAAGAGCCTGATCTCAGATATATGTCTTGTTAGTGTGTCGTGTTTAGAATTGTGTGTTTTTCTTATTCTCTATGTTTATTGTTTATTGTGTTACAGTGTATAGTTTATAGTTTAAATAAAGATTTAGAACAATAAAGTTCTGTGACGAGAACTTCCTAGCTCTTTGAGTAGGAAATCCATATTATCCTCTGAGTAAAGCAAGAGGCCATAGTGGGAACAGGTGACGTTGCAATAGCAGCAGAGATAGAAGTTCATAGTAGGGTTACAGGGATTATTCTCTCTTCAAGGGCTCCCAAGGGCAACCATGGAGGCCCAGACAAAGATCCTCTTCGGTTCTCTTCCTCATACTACCCATATTTAACCTATAACAAGTATAAAAACAAGACTCATTACTTGCTTGGCTCCGTGGGCCCCTCGTGTGACTGGAGCCCTCCGAATTTTCCTTCCCCCTCAACAATTCACTCATCCATTTCTTATAATAGATGTTGGGCTCTAGCTTGGTTCTGCACTGCCAGTTCTGGGATTCTTGGCTTCTTCTTTCCCTCCCGGTCTTGTGATTCCTTCCTCCTCCCCCTTTCTTTTAATCTGGCCACAGAAAAACGTGTGCAACTGCGCAGACTATACCTTGCGTTGCAGTAATGCTTCTTATAATAGCCAGTATCCGTGAATTGTAGTATAGCTTCCAATGCGAGTTGTAATTAGGTCACCCCAGAGAAAGTAGCTCACTGTTCCCTCTCATAACCCTTTTGTTTTTTTCTTTGAGTCTTCCTAATTTTAGAGCAAATGATCTTCATGTAATCTTGGCGCCTTTGGAATTTCATGACTGAGCGCGTCGGCAGATCAGGTGAGGGAGGTTAACGGCCCTCTCCAAGTAAATGGATGGGCCAGGCCACAGCCCTGCATCAGAGCAAGGCTTTTTAATTCCCTGCTCCTGCCACGAAGAGAGAAATTATCTGTACGCTTTGATTGTCCTCCACAGTTGTGTGCACCTTTTAAATCACACACACGCAGACGCACACAGCAATATCCTGCAAAACCAGTTATAGGCCTAGATCTTGTCCCTACCAAGCTATCTTGGGAAGATCTAGAAGAACAAATGAGAAGCAGCCGTTGTTTTCAAGTAAAGATTCGGAAGACCCTTCTGGCCCTGCTGTTTGTCCTCGTTTGAAAGTAGAGCCAAGAAAATCAGGATGGATGAAGTAAATATTTAATAACACCACTTAACTGTGTTCTGAAAGCAAGAGGTATCATCCATAGTCATAAGAGATGCATGCAGAAGAGGTTCACCACCGATGGTGACCAAATAGAACCTCCTTATTCAAAGGCAGTAAACCTCTGAATGCCAGTGCTAGAAGGCGATCTCAGTGGGTGGCCTTGGACTTTATGCCCTCCAGGTCACTGATCTAATCCAGAAGGGCACCTCTTAGGTTCTTATGGGAGTTCTTTTGCACAAGCCCAGTTGACGGACAGCTGTAGAAGACTGCTACAGTACCTCACCATACGGTCCCCGGAGTGTGCTCTGTTCAGCCAACGAGCAGCTGCTGGCGATCCCTGACCCCTGGCCTCAACCAGCGCTAGGGCCTTTTCAGTGCTGGCACCAACCTGGTGGAACTTTCTGTCTGCTGAAACAAGGGCCCGGCAGGATTTACTATTTTTCCACCAGGCCTGCAAGACGGAGATGTTCCGCCACCATATGGCTGAGGCTGGGGTAAAGGCCAAATTCTATGCTGGTCTCCTGTTGGGGGGGGGGTGTCGAAAAAAAGCTCTCACCCCAGTTTCTATTGAAATATTAATATATTCTGCCCATTCATATAATGTTTTTGGTTGGGGGTTGAGCAACTTGGGTTGTGTCCAAATATATTGTTACTGTATTTTATTATTTTAATGCTGTTTTATTGTATTTTATTTATTTATGCTGTAATCCGCTCTGGGCTCATTTATGGGGAAAGTGGATAATAAATCCAATAACAACAACAACAACAACAATGTGAAATGGTGTTAATTTAGAACTTGATTAGAATCTTTCTTGCCAACCTCAACAGGAGCCACCAGAAACTGTTGGATGCAACCTATCCAGTATATTTTTTGTCTTTTCTTTCTCCAAGAGGTTCAGGGTAACATGTCAAGTACTCCCTTCCTGCGTTTTATCTTTATGAAACTCTGTAGGTCATTGGGGGCAGGGGAGAGAATGACTCAAGATCATCCAGTGAGCTTCCTGGCTTACTGGAAATTTGAAGGTGGATCTCTCTAGTCCTATTGAGATATTCGACTGGCTTACCCTGTGTCATTCACATGCCTCATAAGATCTGGGGGAAGATAAAATCGGAGAAATCCCATGTATGATGGGAAGATAAAATTGGGGAAATCTCATGTATGATGTCCAAGGAGGGCTAGCACACAAATATCAATGATGGTAATTCTTGTCTTTTCAATCTATTCTGGGTCCATAAAATTACTTAATTTTAGTGTATATCAAAGAAATCAGTCTCAAAATGCTGAAGTTAATCAAGTGTTATGGCTGTGTGAGAGTGAGCATTCCCTATCTTGTCTCTTTTTATTATAATGGTTTTGTCAATGGTTATGACTCTTGTGTTATTTATAGGTACAATGCGCATCGTACAGTATATACTCATTTACTGTACAATGCTGGCTCATGATACACAAATAGTGCTGACAAATATGTACACCAAAAATTCACTGCAAAGAAACAGAAAATGTCATGAAAATAAAGAATTGTATGTTCCATTTGTACAAGGGAGCGATACACATCAGAAATGGAATTTTCTGATCAAACCAGCAGAGATAAATTTCAAAATTGTCCCTCATCTTGATTGGGGGTACCTGTTAAAGAAGATGGTCACTGTCCTGTCCATATTTCAGAGCCTTGTTATTTATTCTTTGGGAGCATCTTTGGTTCTGGTTATTGGAGGGTTACAAAGAACAACAATAAGAAATGCTTTTAACATGTGTTTTTGTAGTTTTTCTCTTGAACAATCCAAGGATGGGTGTGGCAGACAAGAGGCTGTCCTGCCTCAGAAAGGTAAAACAGCCACTCAGATGCTTCATCTCTGAGCCTATGGGAGTGCTGCCCCAGGATCCAGTCACCGTGTAGAGGGGGGACAGACTATTGATGGGAGACACAGCAGGGGTTACTTAGTGTCTGCCTCAGAAAGAGAGCAGGCAGATTTGTGTATGGTTCTACTTAGCATTCTACTTGGAATTGTGACAGAGTGCTTTAACTCTACCTCTGGGAGTGGACAGAGTTGTGAGGCCTGTCTCTGGTGATGAACCACCCTTGTACCCTTTAGTCTGACTCTTGGAAAAGGACAGGTTGGTGTGGGTGGAATCTTGTGTGTACGTGAAAGGTTCTAACTTGGGGGCTGGTCAGCAAAAGCCTGTTTGTAACCTCGAGCGTTAAAGAGCACTCAAACTATAACCTGATGCCATAACTAGCTTCAATGTATGTGCCTCCACCAGTTTTCTCCTTTGAATGTGGTGAATCCTGGGCGGTTGACTTGTTCTTTAAAAACAACCTGTCCATCAATAAATCTTTGTTATTTTTACAAACCTCCTGCCTCAGTGATCTCTGAGTCCTTCTTACTCGCCGCAAAGCTTACCTCCTGGCAGAGAACCCAAAGCTTTTATACTCGCTCCCATAAGAACACGGAGCAACTGAGGGGAAGGCTTATATTTCAAAACAATCCCAGTCCCCCAACATTACAAGAGGCTGTATGGGTTCCCTCACTTGGAAGAGAAGGAATGTCCCAGTGGATCTTTGGATTCTTATGAATCGGTCACCTGAAAATTATGCGCTCCTCCCACACATGTGCAAATTAATATGGGCACACATGTAAAAGAATAAAAGAAACAGACTTAGACTTGGAACCAAGAGCTTTTCAGAGAAGACTGCAGAGTCCAGGGTGCCAAGACACATGAGAGCAATAACTAGAGAACACTCTTCCATTGATGCTTTTAACAAAAGGAAGGAAGAATGAGGCCTGGGGATTTCACTGGATTCTTTAAGATAAGTAGCTGTGTTTGTCTGTAGCAGTAGAAAAGAGCAAGAGTCCAGTAGCACCTATAACACTAACAAAATTTGTGATAGGGGATGAGTTTTCATGAGTCACAGCTCACAGTATCTGAAGAAGTGAGCTGGGGCTCACAAAAGCTCATACCCTACGACAAATTTTATTAGTCTTATAGGTGCTACTGGACTCTTGCTCTTTTCTACTGGATTCTTGGTTTCCTTGGATGTCACTGAGCCATTCCCTAGAAATCCTGTGACCCTAAACTTCCCATCTTTGGTATCAAACCAAATGGATTTGTAAAGAAAGTTTGCAGCATTATCATGGTGTACTGCTTAGGGCTTTGAATAGTGCTGGTGCATTATGTGTGGCTGGGGTCTTCAGCCTTGCTGAGCCTGTGCGCACTTGTCCTGGTAATGGTTAATTTTGAGTCCTGGTAATGGGTCTCACCAGAAAATGGCTGTCATGGGGGCTGGGGCCAATCACAAAATATTGGAGGGTTTCCAGTCCAAGTGTCATACGATGGAGGCAGCTTTTTCCAAATTGGTGCTCCCTACAAATACAAAGGTGATGCCTTTGGGGTTCTTCTGAACCACTTCCTATTTTAGTGTTGTGTAGGAAAGCCAGGTCTGGCTCTTTGGTTTGAAGGGAAAGGAGGTGGACCCAAGAGTCTCTCTACTCAAGATGGTTCAGCGTGTGTTCATCAAGTGTAGGAAGAGTTTAAAACAACAGAGGTGGTGGAGATCACTCCTCTGAGAGTTTGATCATTTCATCGTTGCCTCCTTGAAGGCTCTGTCAATTTCACCTCTCCAGTCTAAAACTGTGTGGGATCGCAACCAGAGGGCAGCGGGGAATGGAAATGGGCTGGAGCTGCCTTCCAGAGCAGGGCTTGGACCTGGAGAGGTGATAATGGGCTGAAGTTTCCCTTCTGGCATTTCACAGCCCCTTCACACAGCTCCGCTGTATAGCAAAGCCTTTGCCCTGCTGATGGCTCTGTCTTTTTCAACCACCCTTCCCGGCTAACATTGCATCGCCTGACACATGTTCTTCACATGTCCTGTGTAGAGAGACTCCAAGAAAAAACATCTGCAGATGCCACTTTGAACATCACTGATCTAAAGCAACTCGCTGCCGACTTGTATGGCCTCCTGCTTCCATGTGCTCTGTCCGTGGTGCTAATACAGATTCATTGGTCAGCAGAGTTAAGCGGAAAAGGAGGCAAAAATAAGCTTGGGAGGCTGAATTTCACATCAGGTTTTAAACCCAGCAGCCGGTGGTTTGTTTAGGAATTGCAAGTAACTAAAAATATAACAACCTTATTAATTGGGTATACATTTCTTTCCTTTATTGATTACAGAGGGGCTAGTTTCCCTGCTTTTCCAACCAAGGGGTTTTAGCTCTAGCGAAGGAAGACTTGGCATTCAGCTGAAATGTGCTCTGTCCTATTCACACATCTGCAGCTGAATTGACTTTCTCTTGAATAACTTCTTTGTCGCTCCTTTTGTGGGAATGATAACACGGCAGTGGAAATGCACTGCCGATGGTCTTGGCGTGAGTTGACAGCAGCCAGCTCCGCCGTAATTATCTCAGCAGCATAATGCATATTGATTACCTATGTGCAGCAATTATATGAAATAAGAGAGTAGTTAACATGCCTTCATTGAGCCTCTGAATTCATGCAAAAAATTCATGCAAATTAGAGCTGGATTATAAAGTCTCCTCTGAAGTGGTGGGGGAGAAAGCCCCCTGCCTTTTTTTCTCCCACTGGAAAAAGACGAGGCTGTAGATCTGTTGCTCATTTGGTGCGCTCTAGGCTGATATTCATATGCAAATTGAGTCTGTTCAGGTTCTCTTTGATACCTGCCTGTCTTTGTAGGAGTACCTTCGTAGTCTAAATAGCTACGTATTTGTAAGGAACGTTTCCTGAATGTGTGCGATCTTTCTCATCGGAATGAAACACTTTGGCTTGTAGTCTCCAGGTCTACTCACGCTAGAATGGTTAGAGAGATCTCCGCAAGGTGATGCTGAAGGGACTAGTGTGCAGTGGCTAGAGCAGGCCTGCACTGGTATGATTAGCAGCGCTTGAGATTTGTCTACTTATTATATGTATTGTACTTTTTTCTCCTACTGGAAAAAGAAGAGATGTTGCTCATTTGTTACACTCTAGGCTGATATTCTTATGTAATATTAGAATTCCGTATTAGAATACAGGAGAACTCGGAGATGGCATGATCAAATCAGCCGTCTCCTGCCAAGAGTCAGGCTGCCACCAGCTGTAGCTTCTGCATTGTCTTCTAGGGAAGCTCCAGGTGGAACACACTGCAGTACTCTAACTTTGAGAAAGCAGGTAACATTGGTCAACTCAAAGTCTCAGGTTCACATCCTCGCTTAGCCATCTACATAAGCTTCAGGGCTATTTCACACCCTCTGCTAATTTACAGGGTAATTTGAATACACTTTTGAGTTCTTGAGAGACGCCAAGCTTACCTGCTGTTTTACCCACAGCTATTGGCCTGTTTAGCTACTGGAGAGAGAAATTGCCAAGTTCACCGGTGCGTGCTGTGTTCCACCAGATTTCATACTTACTGCAATGAAAAGCTTCGGTTCATCTATATGTACTTTCACATGGACTTGGGAGAGTACCTAGTTTTGTTTTAGGCATGTTATTAGTTTGTGAGTTTAATTCAATGGTAGGAGTACGCTGTGTTCATCTGCTCTTGTGCTGACCTATTGGTGCCTTTTGGGGGATTCTCTGGGCCACTTATAGCCAAGTTGAATTAATTTTGCACTCTAGTGGTAAAAAAAAAAAGGTAATTAATTTTGAGAGTACCTTTTCTTCTCCCATGCCCACCCTGGCTTTTGCTTCTGTGTCTCTCCAGAAACTTGTGGGAAGAACAAAGTAGTTAAGCATTCAGATTGTGTTGCCGTGATGCTAATTCTAATGCAAAATTGTAATGTGCCTGGAAAATGTGGTTGCTTCATCATCTGTGTGAAGTAATCTTCCTTGCAGCCTAGTGTCGACGGCGAAGGAGGGAAGGGGGCTATGGTGACAAACACCGCCGACCACAGGCAACAGTGGCTGGGGCGGGGCAGGCTGCCCCCTAAGTACCCAGCAGCTGGACTGGAGGGATAACTGTGCCTGTGCAGTCCTGAGCCAGGCCCCACCCCACCCAATCACCCTTGGCCAGCCGGGAAGTTTTAAGGGATTGGTTGCGGGCTCAGCCCTAGGAACCAGGCAAGCCCGCAACATGGTGGCCACCACATCCTGTACCCCTCTGTTGCCCACTGGTTGCAGCTGGGCCCACGGGTGAGTCTGGTGGCTGTTGCTTCTTTGAGGAGCACTCGGGATGAACAGTGTTATGGGGAGGGGAATTTATTTTTCCAACATTCACTTTTTTAGGTACAACCACTGAGTCCCCTTATTTGATTTTTTCTCTCTTTTAAAAGAGGTGTTTCTCTTTGATGAGAAATGAATGCACCCATTTGTAACTTCAGTCCTTGCAATTGCTTTGTGCTGCACACCACACAGGAAGATTGAAAAGTTTGGGAAGACACAGCCTGCCTCTGAGCATCTACAGAGTGAAATTCTGAAATTTTGCAGAGCCTCCCGTCCCGCCCCTCCTCTCGTGGAATTTCTTTCTGATCAAAATGGAATGGATTAGAAACAGACTTCACATCTGGAAAAAGAGGAAAGGAAATGGATTGTTGGATGTCAGGGGGAAACGGGGTAGAGTGGAATTAAGATAATTTCTCAGCAGTGCTACTAGGGAGACTTTAACATCTGCAGTTCACCCCCTGTGGAGTAACCTACATAGTCTGGGATGTGGCTTTGGTGGTATTTTTAAAAGCCTTCAAGTTTTTAGTTTTCGAGGCCATGAAGATTGGCAGAAGAAAGGGTTGGCAATGCCTGGTGGATTCAGATGTCAGAGAAGACTGTACAGGGTGTCTGGCACAGGTTTTTTCTGTAGCAGCATCTGAATAAATTATGCAAATCAGGGAAACCCAGGTAGTCTTAGTTTGCATAAGGCATGCATATTGCAGGAAGCCGTGACTCTATTTGTTGCTGAAATGAATATTACATTTTTTTAAAAAGGAAGTTCCAAATGTTTCCAAGAGAAAATTGTGAATGAGAAGTTTTGACTTCAGTATAGGCATGTTCTAGGATACTTGGCTTTTCCTGATTTTGTTTTGAGCTGAGCCAGAGGTCAGGAAGCAATTTTCCCCAGGGCAGTTTGGCTAGGGATCCTGACAGTGTTTTGCCATCTTCTGGGCATGGAGCAAGGGTCACTGGGTGTGGGCGGGGCGTGCAGGGGGGAGGTAGTTGTGAATTTCCTGCATTGTGCAGGGGGTTGGACTAGATGACCCCAGAGATACCTTCCAACCCTATGATTCTATGATTCTAAGAGTGTTCTAATCAAAAGCTAATAAGCAGTCACCTGTCAGGTATTATCATTCACGGTATTTATTTTTTCCTTCAATCCCTGAGCATGTGCCTGCAGCATTTGTGGGCCAGCTGCCGTGCTAAAGACCACAGATGAAACATCAGTTGAAATGCTACTAAAGTGGTTTACAGAGCATGAATTTGAACATCTGGGATTCTGAAATTTGAGACAAAATGGGCATTCTGGATATGGGAAACATGATTTTCAAATACCTTTGCTGTTTTATGATCCTAGCTCTGAAAATGCTACTGGAATGAATTAGCTACCCCAGTTGAACTTGATAAAATTGAGAGAATAGTGGCTTTAGAACCCTTTAAGACGTGTTCACCTATATAGTAGTAAACTGTGAGTGATTCCACACACGTTGGATAATGCACTTTCAATGCACTTTATCAATCATCTGAGGTGGATTTTTTGTTCCGCACACGAAAAAACCATTCCAAATGATCTATAAAGAGGATTGGAAGTGCATTATCCAATGTGTGCAGAATCACTCAATAATGTCTCCAAAGTACAACAACTTAACAATCACAGATTACATTTTTTTTAAAGCGCCAGAGTAGAAAATAACCCCAGAGAAGGTGTGCCTTTTTGCGAATGGAGTATTTTTTTAACCCCATGAGATAGTAAAATACCACATTATGGTATTTTTCGACCCCATAAATTTATTAAGAGAACAGTGATCAAGGCAACTGTTTGAAGTAAACTTGAAATATTCATCCCTTCATGATAATCATCCTTATATAGATAGGAAATTTGATTTGGGATGGAAATATATCCCAAATACAATATGTGTAAGGGTTTTTTGGTTGGTTTTTTGGAGAAAGGTTTGAAAGCTTGTCTTTCTTTTGGTGGTACCAAACTCTCTTTCCTGTACTTTTCTCTCATTTTTCATCAGAGTCCTGTAAAAGTTGTACATAACCATTCGTTTTTAAAAAAGCATATTAATTAAAAGTTATATTTACATAGTGTGTCTCTGGAGTTCAAGTGAGACTATTTATTATTGAGAATGATGAATTGCTCTATTTTTACTGACTAATAAAGTACGTTTCTGTCTCTCCCTCTCACTATTTAAGGACCGTTTAAAGTCAATAGCAGCCCACCCATGTTCTTGTTGACTAATGCATTGGTTTGCATGGAAATGACAAGGTAGCTGCTATGATTATATCCTTGCTCCTGGTAATGCCAGTTCAGGCTTCTGTTGTTTTTGAGGAAAAGAGCATGTGATGGCCGCAATTTCTTCTTTATTAATTGCAAGCTTCAGTTTCTGCTAAGAAGAGTACAGTTTATTTTAAAACTCTTTCACTGATGTGTGTTCCTTTTATACCTTCATATGATAAAAGTACCAATTGAATACCCTTTCTTTCAGCACTTAAGGTCTTGGCTTTTGTTGAGTCCTTTGTGACGCAACAGTCTTTGTGACCCCCAAGCCCTTTCGTGTCTGAAACTGTTGTGCGGGAAAGGTTAATCCACCTGACTACCTCCTTGAGAGTGGCACATTCGGCCTGTCAAGCCTACATGCTCTTTGTGACAGACTCCATCAATAGCTCTAAATAGTTTCTAACAAATGGGGTGTCATATACACACTTGCCTGTACCATCCACCATAAGCCTTTCTCGCAAGCATTTTTACAATAATAACAACATTTGATTTATAAACTGCCCTTCAGGACAACTTAACACCCACTCAGAGCGGTTTACAAAGTGTGTTATTATTATCCTCACAACAATCACCCTGTGAGGTGGGTGGGGCTGAGAGGGCTCTGAGAGAGCTGTGACTGACCCAAGGTCACCCAGCTGGCTTCAAGCAGAAGAGTGGGGAATCAAACCCGGCTCTCCAGATTAGAGTCCTGCCGCTCTTAACCACTACACCAAACTGACTCACATACAAGCATTTTTATCATTTACCAGAGCTTTTATGGATTCCAGCTAACTTATCTGCTAGATTCCTTCTTACCAACTGCACATGGTTCTCTGGTCCATAATCCTTGAGCACTGACAGTTTTATAAACTTTTAAGCAACTTTCAGAAACCTCTTGGCAACTAAGCCAGTGGCTAGGAGCTTGTTTAAGTTAGATCTTGAAGTTCATAGATTGGATCACATAATGCATTGGCGGAGGGCATTGAGGGAGTAGTCAAAAAAAAATGGACCACCATATTAAACACAAGTGGCTTGAATGCTCTGCAGCGTGGACAGAACATATAATGCACTAAGCACAGCTCCATTTGCACTCTGATGCTGCACAAGAGGAGGCACTGTGTCAGTGATACATTGTTTGCACAAGTGATAATGCTCCCTCACTGGATGTTTCAGAGGTAACCATGAACCATCTAACAAAGAATGGCACATGAAGCTTAGCAGGGCTTTTTTTCAGCTGGAAAGCGGTGGAACAGAGTTCCGGAACCTCTTGAAAATGGTCACATGGCTGGTGGCTCCACCCCCTGATCTCCAGACAGAGGGGAGTTGAGATTGGCGCAGAGGGCAATCTAAACTCCCCTCTGTCTGGAGATCAGGCCACCAGCCATGTGACCATTTTCTCCAAGGACAACCCACTGAGTTCTACCACCTCTTTTCCTGGAAAAAAAGCCATGATGCTTAGAGTACAAGACAGTATCGAAGAAATCGCCTTTTAGGCGGCTTCATAGATGACGCTTCCACTTGTGCAAGCACAACAGCCTCACAGGATTCAAGATGAAAGAAAGTGGGCAGGAAGAAAATGGATTCATTTGAAATGCGCTGCTGGAGGAGAGTTTTGCAGATACCATAGAGAGCCAAAAAGACAAATAAGTGGGTGCCAGATCAAATCAAGCCTGAATTCACCCTAGAAGCAAAAATGACAAGACTAAAGCCATTGTACTTTGGTCACATCAGGAGAAGACAAGATTCTCTGGAAAAGTCAATAATGCTAGGAAAAGTGGAAGGCAGGAAGAAAAGAGGAAGACCTAAAACAAGATGGCTGGACTCAATGAAAGAAGCCACGTCTTCCACTTTGCAGGATCTGAGCAAGTCTGTTAACAATAGGGCATTTTGGATGTCTTTCATTCATAGGGTTGCCATAGGTTGGAGGCGACTTGATGGCACATAACACACACACACATACATACAACGGGAAACATGATAGAGGTTCTCTTCATCAGATACATCTGATGAAGAGAACTGTGGTTCTCGAAAGCTTATGCTACAAATTAGTTGGTTAGTCTCAGGGCTTTTTTTCTGGGAAAAGAGGTGATGAAACTCAGTGGTAGAACTCAGGACTGCACAATGACATCACTTTGGGGTCAGCTGGAACAAGGGGAGAGTTTTTTAAAGTTTAAATCACCCTCGGCGAAAATGGTCACATGGCCGGTGGCCCTGCCCCCTGATCTCCGCTGGAGCGGCGCGGAGGGCAATCTAAGCTCCCCTCTGTCTGGAGATCAGGGGGCGGGGCCACCAGCCATGTGACTATTTTCAAGACGTGCCGGAACTCCGTTTCCCCACGTTCCCCCTGAAAAAAAAAAGTCCTGGTTCGTCTTACAGGTGCTACTGGACTCTACTATTTTGCGACTACAGACTAACATGGCTAACTCCTCTGGATTTATTCAGTGAGTAGTTAAATTGCGGAACTCACCGCCAACGGATATAGTGATGGCTAGGAGCATAGATGGTTTTAGAAGAAGATTAGATAGATTGATGGACGAGAGGTCCACTGGTGGTAACTAGTCATGGTGGTTAAAGGGAACTTCTGTTTTCAGAGGCCACAAGCCTCTGAATACCAGTGCAAGGAAGTAACATCAGAATGAGAGCTCAGCCTCTGTGTTCTCTTCCTCCAGAGCAGCTTACAGGCCGCTGTGTGAGACAGGATTCCAAACAAGATAGACCCCCCCCCCAGTTTGATGCAACATGGCTCTTCAACTCCACTAGACTCTTGTACAATTTGGAAAATAATGCTCTGCTTGTACAATGACAGATGCCGAAGCAGAATGCCTGCATAGGATCAAGGCCAGGACCTGTGCTGTCAAAGTTGTGTGTTCTCCTCAGATTCCATCCAAGTTAACCTTTTTTTTAAATGTAATGAGCAGACAGCAGGAATGCCAAGAGAGCTTACAATATCAAGGTTACCCTACTGGAGGAACAATCAAAATACACAATCATTCATGAAACATTGAATTATTGAATTGTTTACTTATTTGAGAGAAAAGTGCAAATTGCTCTAGTGCTATCAATAGTCAAATATACCATACAATGAATAACACAATAAATACTATCAATAAATATCATAAAAATATCATACAAAAATATATATCCCCTATATTACTAGAAATTCACACAGAAGTCCAACGGGTGTAGATAGTAAATCACATAAGTTGTCCTTTTGTTAATTACTTACATTCAAGTTTCTTTGTTCTCGTGTTCTTTTGTGGAAGCTTATCTTTTTTTAAAATAATATTTTTATTGTTTTCCAACACACACACATACAAACATGAGACAGTTACCATTTTACTTGTCGATATCTATTATCTATTTCTTTATCTCTTATATTCCATCTTATTACATCGATTGTGAGATATTATGTCATTATACAGTTGATCTTAGTATCATATTTATGTTTACCGGTTATAGTTATTTGTCATCCATTTGTAGAAGGGATCCCATGGTACAGAAAAATCTTCTTCCATTTGCCTTTTCATTAACAATGTTAATTTGCCCATTTCCGCCGTCTCCATTACCTTAGTTATTAATTCTTCTTGCTGGGGGATTCTTTGTTGTTTCCAATAGGTTGCTAATTAAGATTCTAGCTTGTGGAAGCTTATCCTTGACCTTTGCAGGTACTATTAATTGTGCAGAACAACACAGTATTCAGCTGTAGAACCTGATGGGGTTTGCCAGCATATCTCTTATCCCGTTTCGACCAAATGCCTTTTTAAAGGCTCATATTCAACGTGGTGTACATCTAGTCCAAACCAAGTTCTATTTCCTCACCAAGTTGGCAAGAAATCTGACAGTCTGTTGCCAACTTGGTGCGGAAACTTTTCTCTCAAATAAGTAAACAATTCAATAATTCAGTGTTTCATGAATGATTGTATATTTTGATTTTCTGGTTTCCAGAGGAGCCTGTTGTTTGTTGGAATACCAAGAGAGGCAGCAGGATGCCAAGATGGGAACAGCAGGAGGGTTTGAAGTTACCCAGCAATTTTTCTTTCCAAAGCTCTGAGCATCTCTTGAAAGTGGATCTGAGAGACCAGAAGTCTCTTCGTTGAAAGGTGTTGATGTAGCATGCACCGTCCTTCCGGCTGCTCAACAGGTTTTAGTCCTGCTAATATCTTTGTTATTACCCCTGCCCCCGAGCGGCTTGGAAGCCATCTCTCTGCGGGATTAGTCATCATGATACAGTGCAGGTCATTGTGATCTGTGTTAGTGTGATATTTTAAGTGGCAAACTTCCCAGTTGGCATGGCACTCGGGAGAAACGAACTTATATAGAACACGGGATCAGGGTTAATCTCTCTCAAATATTCAAACTGCAGCTTCTCATTTGGGCTGCTTTTCTTGCTTCAACCCACTCACGGATCCGATTGAGCGTTTGGAGTCAAGAATGCACAACGCCGTGCCTTTGCCGTGTACTCATAGACCGTTTGGCGCCAGAGTAAAATTGATCATAATTATTTCTTTTTGTCTCTCTCTTTATTCATGCCTCTGATAAATAGAGGGAATGCTTTTATCTGGAACTTGTAATAACTTTTCCAGCAGTGAAAGAGATTGGATCAGGAGTCAGAGAATTGGGTATCTTAAGAGATAATGACTTGAATTCATCAGAGCAGCTACAGATAGATTAGGAACAATAATTTATGTTTGTAATAATGCAACTGGAGAGCCAGTGTTTACAATGTGCTGTTTTTCAATAAACATGGAAATTCAACAATTAGCATGTAATGGATGTTATCTACAGCAAAATTTTAACAAATTTAACTCTTCCAATAGCAACAATGTTAAAATGTCTTTGCAAAGATGATCTCTCTCTCTCTCTCTCTCATCATAGATCCAGAGGAGTTAGCCGTGTTTGTCTGTAGTAGCAAAATAGAAAAGAGTCCAGAAGCACCTTTAAGACTAACCAACTTTTCTGTAGCATAAGCTTTCGAGAACCACAGTTCTGTTTGTCAGATGCATCTGTGGTTCTCGAAAGCTTATGCTACAGAAAAGTTGGTTAGTTTTAAAGGTGCTACTGGACTCTTTTCTATTCTCTCTCTCTCTGTGTGTGTCTCTGTCACACACACACACACACACACACCATTCCAGTTTCTTATTTTTTAATTCATTTTATGTTATTGGATTTTTATCCTGCCTTCCCTGTGAACGGGCTTAGGGAGGCTAACAACAACAATAAATAACAATAAATACAGTTAAATCACATACAATTATAAAAAGGAAACAGGAAACAGAATCACCATAATCAAGTTCAAATTTCGGTGCCGTCAATGCTCACGCTGGCCACTTTAAAAGTATAAAACTACAGATTGCAGCTGTGGCAAAGAGCAGGACAGAGCAGGACAGAGCAGAGTATGGCGGTCAAAAAGGGGACAGAATGTTGGCTCTCAGAGCCAAGCTACAAGAGATGAATTACACAAGGAGGAACACATGAAAGGAGTCGCAATGTCAGCCAGGAAGCTGAGTTTTAAAAGAGATCGGAAGGCTTCCTCAATTTCCCCTCTCTACAGAGCCAGGGAGATTGATGCTCAGAGGGTTTGTTAATTTCCTCTTTGCCTGCCCAAGGCTCTGTCAGTTTCACCTCCCCTTCTAGGAGGCAAAGAGGAAATTAATAAACCCTCTGAGCAGCGATCTCCCTGGCTCAGTGTGTGGCTGCACTTGAGAATTGAGGGTCAGAAAGATATTCAACATCAACATCTATCTAAGCCTTTCCTCAAATTATGGGAAAGGAATTAGATATAAAGTATCCAAATAAATACTTTAAAAACCGTGATTCATTAATTATTTCTTTCTTGGCTATATCTTGCAAGAGAGAAAATGTGTTGAATATTAAGCCCTCTGTCGATAATTTGATTTAACATTGTCTATCCATAAGTCAACTGTGACTTGAGGGCACTCTCTACAACCATCCTAGTTTTTATTTTATTTTTTTGTAATCCTGTTTTTTATGTCTGTATTTAGACAGTGGTTGTCCCCCCCCCCTTTGTTTCTTTTTTGTTTATAATTATTAAATTAAAAAGGGGGGGGGAATCCTGTGCCAGCAAAATGCAAATTGTGTATTTGTGTATAATTTGTATATGGGCACATTAAAACTGATCACTTGAATTAGGGGAGGGGGCTGAGAAACTTTGATCAGTGCCTTGTGGTGGCTGAAGAAGTGATAGCTGTCTGTCAGTTTTGAAGTTCTGTAGGATTTGTTTAGGACAGAGCTTGGCTTCTATAAAGGTTTTACTATGTGATCTGAAGCAAAGTTACTCCTATTCCACAGAACAGGGGCCACGATGGGAAAGGCCCCGGCTCTGCTAGGTTCCAGATGGGTTCCCCTAAGTGAGGGGACAGCTAGACTTGCCAGTGATCTGGTGGGGTGGGGCATCCTCCGCCCTCAGCCTCTGCCCCCCACCTCTCACCTAGCCAGTGGGGGGGAAAGGAATAGGAATGCAGTAGGGGGGTGAAGCTCTCTCCGGAGTTCCCCCACATTATGCCAGTAATGACATCACTCCTGGTGTGATGCTGAAGTAATGGGTCACCCCAGGGGCCGATTGGGTAAAAATTGGCCCCAATTTTGTCTTTGGGCCTAATTTGTACTCAATCAGCCCCTGGCATAACCGATTACTTCTCTGTTGTGCCAAGAAGTTACCCCTGTGTGACTCCCCTCACAATCCCCCAACACCCGCTTTCACCTCCAGGGTCCTGTCAACCCTAGGGACTGCCAAAGCCTTAGGATCATGGTTGATGCACAAGGATGTAAGGAAGGAGACAGTCGGTCCTTCAAATATGTAGGTCCCAGGGCAGGAAGGGCTTTAAAGGTCATGACCCGCACCTTGAATTGAACGTGGAAACAAACCAGAGTTTAAATGAAGCCTGGCAGCTAGCTCCTGACAGAAGTTGGGCTGCTGTAGTTTCCAGGTTGCCTGCAGAGGCAGCCCCACATATAGTATGTTGCAGTAGTCCAAACATGAGGTTACAGAAGCGTGGATCAGTGTGGCCAGATCAGTTGAGTATAGTTAGCAAGTGAGTTGGCACACCAGATGCAGTTTGTCAGAGGCACTCTACAAAAAACTCCTAAACCCTTGAGTTATCGCACCATATTTAAAAGATGCAATGGGCCGTTTTGTAGGCTTGCCGTTCAGTTGACGCGTGTGCCAGTTGAAGTGCAGAAGTGGATGAATGAGGACTCCATTTATGGGCTGAATTTTATAAAAGACAAATCGCGCTTGAACCGTCTTTAGCCTTGAATTGTAGAAAGGGAAGTTCTCTGGGTTGGCTTGTGTGCAAAGCGGTTCTTCCTGAACGGTGAAATATGCTTAGAAATGGCCAATGGAATTTTCTGTGGGTTTTCCCCCTCCTGGTAACATAAGAAAAGCCCTGCTAGATCAAGCCAGTGGTCCGTCTAGTTCAGGACCCAGTTTCATACAACAGCCAACCACTTGCCCTGAAGGGCCAAACAAACAGGTCCTAGAGGCCAAGGCTCTCCCCTACTGTTGCCTTCCAGCACTTATATTCAGGAGTTTGCTACATTTGCCCCTAAAGAAGTGGGCTATAGTCCTCAAAACTTACACTAGAATCAAAGTTTATTATTTTTGTATACCTGTGTGCTTTCTGGCATGTGGGTGTGTATTAAATTGTCTATTACTTGTGATTCTGTTGTTGTTTTTGGCATGGTAGACAATGAGAAAGTGTCGTGTAAATACTTGAATAGATTGAGAGGGCATTCAGTGATAATATTGTATACTTGAGGTGATGGATTACGGTTAAGAACCACTGCCTTTTTTTTTACTGGGCAATGTACTGTTTTAGGATGATTTTAATGAATTTTGACTTTTTATGTGATTGTGCCTTAACTTGATTAATGTGAAGCCTTGAAGATTTTCTAAAGCACAGAGTAATTTTAAAAATGAATGATATACTGTTCCAAGCTGGTGGCTATTATAAGGCTTCGTCTGGAAGGCACAGTTAATTTCTCTGTTCTGGAGCGCTCGGGGTCCAGGAGAAAGACAAGGCAGTGCTACCGTTCCTTCTTTGCCAATGTCTGCAAAGTTCATGTTGACACTAACCTTCCGAAAAATCAATATGTTCCTCAGAATGTGTTGAACCTAATGCTTCTAATGAGTTGTTGAGATTCTTCTTTCTGGCACTTCGAAATAGTATTGCCCGCATAAATGGCTCTTATTAAAAAAAAAATTCACAGTCTTTTCTTTTTTAATATATAGCGGCATACATATATAGTGAATTAGTATTTTTTTTTTAAACCTAGTTTTATAGCGCACCCAATTGCTGTTAATTCTTCCCCTCCTCTGTTTTCATAGGTACCTTAAGGTTAGATACCTTCAATGTGATGGTTGTTCTGCCATCTTGTGTTCGATAGCTGTAACTACACCAAAACGAAAAGACCGAAAAATGCAAAAAACACTTGTTCCGTATTAAAGGCACACTGGGAAATTGTCAGTGTCAAGAGAGCCTGGTTGAAGCAGACCCAAGGTTCTCTCTCATTCCCAACAAATAAATGCCTCCCAATAACTGCAAATAAACAGCCTCTCCATTTCCTGTTCATCTCCGACATCTACTTTTCTGTGACATGCTGCTTCTCAAAATAGAGGTTACCTTTAGAGATAGGGTTGCTGGGTCCCTTTACCCTACTGGCGGGAGGAGTGGACCTGGCATTCACCCTTTCTCTTCTCTTTGCATGCGCACAAAGCACATGTGCGCTCATGGTGCCAATGTGATGACATCACTTCCGGAAGTGAGCGCTCTCTCACTCGGATTGAGGCCAATTCTTTGGACCCGATTGAACGCAATTGGAGCCCCGGAGCACCCCCGTAGCCATGTGTATTTCCAGGGTGCCTGCTATTGGCGGGCGATCTCTAGGTGGCTGAAAACCTCCCACCAGTCTCCAGTGACTGGCAGGTAATCAGGTATAGGAGATCCAGTTTGGTGTAGTGGTTAAGAGCGCGGGACTCGCCAGGTTTAATTCCCCACTCCTCCACTTGAAGCCAGCTGGGTGACCTTGGGTCAGTCACAACTCTCTCAGAGCTCTCTCAGCCTCACCCACCTCACAGGGTGTTTTGTTGTGGGGATAATAATGACATACTTTTGTAAACTGCTCTGAGTGGGCATTAAGTTGTCCTGAAGGGCGGTATGTAAATCGAATGTTATTATTATTATTATTATTAAACCTCCTGGAGATTGCCCACTTCCAGCAGGCAGCTGGGACCCCTATTTAGATACCATAGATTGTATGAACTGTAAATGGAAGGAATTCATGGAGCCGATCTCTCTCCCTTCTTTCTTTCTGCTTGCCTTCCCAGAAAGCTGTTCTCGATGACTGGGGGACCTGCAAAGTGTTGCTCTTCTGTGCACACAGTTTGTGCACGGGTTTCTGCTGATTTTCCCTCTGACAGTAGCCCCCGTGCCGCATCTCATTCTGTTCCCAACGGTCCCCTGACCCTCAAGCAGGTTTTCGTGGGGCTACAGGGCGGTATCTGTCCCATCAACTCCTTCCATCCACATTTCAAATGCAATGTTAGCATTGATCCCGAGGAATTAGCGGTGTTAGTCTGTAGTCGCAAAACAGCAGAGTCCAGTACCCACCTTTAAGACTAGCCAACTTTATTGTAGCATAAGCTTCCGAGAACCACAGCTCTCTTTGGCAGATGCATCGTTAGCTTTTGAGAACCACAGCTCTCTTTGGCAGATGCATGGAGGATAAAAAGAAACTGGTCAGAGCTCTATAGGTAGTGAGGAGAGGAGGGAGTAGTTACAAATTGCAACGTTTCTGATTACCTTATTCAAGGCAATTTTCATCTACACTCCCCTCCCCTCCTATAGATCTCTGCCCAGTTTCTTCATACCCTCCATGCATCTATGGGGCTTAGGAAGCAAACTTCCCCACAAATAATAAAAAATCCAGTAGCACCTTTAAGACTGTGGCTCTCGAAAGCTTATGCTACAATAAAGTTGGTTAGTCTTAAAGGTGCTACTTGACTCTTTAATGTTTTGCAACTACAGACTAACACGGCTAACTCCTCTGGATCTTTCACACAAATACAAGTTAAGAAAAAAAAACCCTTTTAACAATTAAGACAATACAACTATTTTTTTTTTGTCTAAACCAACTCAAAAGTGCAACCATAGAGAAACTTCCAACCAACGTTTTTCAAAGCTGCTCAAGGCGAACAGTTCAACTTGTCGGATCCCACCAATTGGTAGCATTCTTTGCCACAGTCCCTCCAGTTTGAAGCAACTGAGACCCAGGCTTCTGTCCTCTTTGGGGAGAACTTCGGCCCTGCAAGAACCATACAGCCACAGTAATAACAGCGACCAAATGCAATGCACGGACACCGCTTTGAGTCATATTGTTCACGTACAACATTTCTGGTTACCTTATTTATTAAGTACTGGGGTAGGCCCCGCAAGTGATTCAGCCAGGCAGTTACTTCAGCTCATAGTATAGTTTATTGTACAAGAGAAAGAACAACTGGCC
Organism: Eublepharis macularius; assembly: GCF_028583425.1. Classification (NCBI taxonomy): domain Eukaryota; kingdom Metazoa; phylum Chordata; class Lepidosauria; order Squamata; family Eublepharidae; genus Eublepharis; species Eublepharis macularius. The sequence continues at coordinate 174,406,944 of NC_072792.1, forward strand.
CCGAAAGGGCCACAATATATACACTCCCAACTCCACCCCATATCCATAACAACCCAATAAGAACGTGGGCTTTAGGATCCTTCATTTGCATGCACACAACAAAAGACATCCTGTTTACTTGATTGCAATTGGCTCCTGTCCAAGGAATAACGATTGGTTGCTGACATCCCAATTCCTGATAGGATTGGTTACCTTAGGAGCCTAGTTCTCCTTGAAGCTAGCTCAATACATAACATTATTCAAGGTAATAAGAGCACATTAATCGTTATCAAGCTCCTCAGGAACCAGCTTCTTCCTCAGCAGCCCGGCAATAGCTACTGACTCCGCCCTACTGGGCTAAATCAATGACCTCATAGGAGTTACACGTGCCCTCTAGAACACTTCCTCGTTGCCCTGGGAACGATGCCATTCCCGGGGAGATGAGGAAGTGCTCCAGAGTGCACGGCAGGCCTCCTAGACCCATTCCTGTACCTTTCCCCCCCCCCTGCTAGCCAGATGAGAGGTGGAGGGAGCAGAGGCCGGGAGCAGGGGATCCCCCCAGGGCCAGATCTAGAGGGGGGACAGGGGGGTAGTCTGCCCCCGGCGCCGCCAGGGAGGGGGTGCCGGAAGCAGCTCCCAGAGCGTGCAGGCGGCAGCATGGGCAGCCATGCTGCCTTTTGCTTGCCCCGCAGGACAGGGGGCGGCTGGCTTGCCACGCACCCCCTGTCCTGCAGGGCAGGAAAAGGGCAGCACGGCCGCCCATGCCATTCACTTGCCCTGCAGGAGAGGGGGCAGCCGGCCGCCCCCTGTCCCGCAGGGCAGGTGCATGGCGCGGGCAGCCTCACAGGCTCCCATGCTGCCTTTTGCTTGCCCCGCGGGACAGGGGGCGGCTGGCTTGCAGCGCACCCCCTGGCCTGCTGGGCAGGTAAAGGGCAGCACGGCCGCCCACGCCACTCGCTTGCCCCGCAGGAGAGGGGGAAGCCGGCCGCCCCCTGTCCCGCGGGGCAGGCGCATGGCGCGGGCAGCCTAGCAGGCCCCTGCACTGCCTTTTGCTTGCTCCGCAGGACAGAGGGCACACGGCAAGCCGGTCGCCCCTGTCCCATGGGGCAGGCGAAAGACAGCGTGGGGGGGCTGCAAAGTCGACCGCGCCATTCGCTTCTGAAGCGAATGGCGTGGGCAGCTTCTCAGCCCCCCGCGCTGCCTCCGGCGTGCAGCGTGGTGACGTCATCAAAATGATGTCATGATGCCGCGTCAGGAGCGCGTGTGCACTGTGCGCACACGCGAGAGCCAGCAAGCGTTGCCCCGGATGCCGGGAGTGCTAGATCCGGCCCTGGATCCCCCACCCCCCACTCCTAGGGGAATGAGATCCCTAAGTCGAGTTCACTTCTGGGGCAAAACTGGAAATGACATAGGAGAGTTCCAGTTTTACCAGATAGTTTCTGGCTTTTCCTGGAGCTACCCTCCATTACTTCCATGTTTTCTTGAGGAGTGACATGATGGCGCGCACAGCTCTGCTGGTTTATTATTTTTTTTCTCCCACCAAAGCTTGGAGATGTGGCAGGCAATGGGACCTGGGGTGGGGCATTCCCACCCTGACTGGGGGACTGTCAAGCCAAGTTATGAGGTGTTTGAGATCTTCTAGGTTAGCCTCCCCTCTCCTCTCAGATTTTATTTTTTATGTAAGCAATTTATACCCTGGCCGATTCCACATGACTTACCTGAACCCGGGACGTTGCACCACATTGCGGATCATGCGATGTCGCGCAAAACTTGCGCGAGAAAACGCGATATTTCGTGTTTTCCCTGGCATGATCCACAACGTAGCGCAATGTCCCAGGTTCAGGTAAGTCGTGTGGAATCGGCCCCTGTCTTTCTTCCCAATAGGGATCCAAAGCAGCTTTCATCATTCTCCTCTTCCATTTTTATCCTCATCCAGCCCTGTGAGGTAGGTTAGACTGAAAGTGTGTGACTGGCCCAAAGTCTTTCAGCAAGCTTCCGTGGCAAATTGGGGATTTGAACCTGGGTCTCCCAGATCTGAGTCTGACACTCTAACCACTAGGCAACATTGCCTCTGAGATTTTCTCATGTGGTTTATTTTTTGCCTGGTTTATTTTTTTATTTTTTTATTCTTATTGAACGCAGGTTGATAGTTCAGCACTGAAAACTGCAATAAAAAAGCTTGACGTTGTGTTCTGAAAAATCTCTCTTTCTAATGTGGAATTTGCTGAATTGTTTTATCTTCCCTTTTTGGCTTCTGAGTCTGGTAACACGGAGTCAACCACTTTGCCACATCGTTACTTCTGTTCCACTTTTTCATGCTCTTTAACTTAAAGATGGCCAAACTTCCATTAACTACTCACAGTCCCACGATCTGCTTTCCTCCCATTAGAGGTAATTACAGGGGATTTAAAGTATCTATTGTGAGATGGTAGCATACAATGCCCTGTCAGAAGCAGGCAATGACTTGTAATTTAATTATCATTCATCATCCGCTGGCTCTTTTGTGAAAATTTGGAAGTGTGTACGTGGAGGGGCGTACCCCTTCTCAGCTACAGTGAGTTGGATGAATGGAATAGTTTCTAATATGGGCTTGCATGAGTTTTGAGACCCACCAGGCTGAATATAGCCCCCCCACCAGTCATGTGATAAAGCTTAGCATCCTCTTGACAGCCCACCTCATCCTGATTTTTTTTTTTTTTATAGTCTAAAAGATGCATGAGAAACAAAATTTATTTTGGTTGTTGTGGATTTTCCGGGCTGTATAGCCGTGTTCTTGGCATTGTAGTTCCTGACGTTTCGCCAGCAGCTGTGACTGGCATCTTCAGAGGTGTAGCACCAAAAGACAGTGATCTCTCAGTGTCACAGTGTGGAAAAGATGTTGGCAGGTCCTTTATATCTACTCAGGAAGGTGGGTTTGGGCTGAGTCATCCTGTAAGAGTTTCCCAGGGTGTGGAATGCTAATGGAGGGAGGCTTCACTGTATCCCGAGGAGGTTCTTTTTCATATAGATTGGTGCTTGATATGCTAATCTTCTCTGCAGGGCTATTGTAGGGTATAGAGTCTTTTGTTAGCCTGGTGTTTTTCAGGACTGGAAACCATGCTCTATTCATTCTTAAAGTCTCTTCTTTCCTGTTGAAATTGTGCTTATGCTTATGAATTTCAATTTATTTTAAAATTTAATTTAAAATTTATTTTAAACCCTAGTGAAGGCTATATGTTGACTAGTATGCTTGGCTTGATGGGCAGGGCTACTGGAGCAGGACCCGGGGCTAGGGAGGATAGGTAATTTCTCAGGTCCTCAGAAACCAGACAGTCCACCTTCCACATTTTGTTCTTATGATCTGTAGCACAGTGGTTAAGTGGTTTGGCTGTGAATCAGCTGGCAGGCAGAGGGGGCAGCTGGGGTACAGCAGGTCAACCCCTCCCACAGGCAAATGGAGCCAGAACCTGCCAGTGCCAGGGGCAAGGGGCAAAAGCCCAGGGCCTCAGGAGGCAGAGGGAGACAGAGAGAGGCCAGCGAGTCCCACTCCCCTAGGAAGGGAAAGGGGGCTAGGCAAGGTGGAAGGGGGCAAGGGCAGAGGGACTGGGAGCCCAGCAGTCACCCACCCAAAGACCTTACCTGAGGAGGAGAAGCAGCAGCAGCCCCAACAACCCAAAGCCATGCCCCAGCTAGGAAATAGTAGCCTGGCCCAGGAGTTGCCAAAAGCCAAGCCACTCCAGGTGGGGCTATTGGAGGCACTCTGCAGGAAGCCCTGGGCAACCAGCCAAGGAGCCGCAGCTGGACCCACCTTCAGCCATCAGCTCTGCCAGGGAGGCTGGGCTGCTAGCCGGGGGACTGCAGCTGGACATGCCTTCAGCAATCAGCCAAGGCAGGGAGGCTGGGCAGCCAGAGAACAAGGCACAGCTGGTGCTGGTCAGTGGGGCCAGATCAGCTACCCCAGCTGCAACTGCTTGGTGCAGCCCAAGGCCAGGCTGGAAGAGGGGTGGGGCAGTAGAAGGAAGCCCTATAAAAGCTGGCTGGGAAGAGCCCTGTGGTGGTGGGTGTGAGTGAGGAGTGATGATGTGGAGTGAGAGCAGTAAGATGCAAGGGTGGAGGTTTGGAGGAGAGTTCTGGAAGGAGGAGATGAAGGAGGACGCAGAGGGTAAGCAGGCCAGGTTGAGCAGGCCAGCGAGTGGACTGAGAGGGAGTCTGGGTGAGGTATACCGCCCCTCCTTCCACAGAGCAGGGTCCTGCAGAATCCCTGGCCCCCCCTGTGACGTCAGGAGCAGACCGCCCAGTGCCACGCCCAGCGGCAGCAGCGGCAAGCCCTGACAAGTTGGTGGCCCGTACGGGGAGAGACGTTCCAACGCAGGCACCAGTCAAGGGGCGGCCTCCCAAGGCCGCCGCCCCAGCGGAGCTTGGACCGTGGCTGGAGGAACGCCAGGATAGGATGTGGGGAAAGCTGGAGGCAGCCTACCCAGCCGCTCCAGTAGAACTAGCACAGACAGCGGAGCTGCAGAGGCAAGCCGGCGTGCTCACTGAGGCCTTGCCAAGGGTTTGCGCCCTCGTTTGGGAAAATAACCCACCGCCTGGCAAGCAGGTGCAGAGTCTATGCGCCACCGTGAAGATAGGCCGGCTGATCCTACAAGCCCTGTTGGACTCTGGGAGTGCAGTCTCAGCAATTCGGCCCCAGCTCCTCCCAGCTGCCACCCCAGTGTACCGCTGGATCCCGGTGACGGATGTGATGGGCCGCACCCAGCCGTACCCTACGGCCCTAATCACGATAGAGTACCTAGGGGTCCGCCACCAAATGGAAGTTGCCCAGTTAGCTCACCTACCCGTACCAATACTGCTGGGAAGAGATGCCCCAGGTTTCTTCAGGCTCCTCCAGCAGGCAGCGAAGAAATTGGGAAGAGACACCCCAGGGACCGCCGGGTCTCGGCTGGAGGCGGCAGGGGAAGTGACAGGCCCACAAGTTGCCACCGCTCTGCAAGTGGAGGAGGCCAACGACCCGGGAGAGGGTCCCTCCACCAGGCCAGGGGCAGAACCACGGACGGGAGGCCCAGCTGGAACCCTGACAGATCGCCCATTCCGTGATGCCCAAGGGGCAGATGAGTCCTTGCAGCGCTTGCGAGAGACAGCCGCTCGTGAGGAGGAGCAAGTGCGGGATGAACGGAGGTCCCAACAGCTCCCTCGCATCGAGAAGCAAGGAGGGGTCTGGGTTCGCATAGCTCGTGCCCCAAATGGCCAGGGGGAGGTCCGCCAACTACTTGTGCCAGCAGCCTATCGGGCGGAAGTCCTCCGCACGGCCCATGAGCATGCTTGGTCCGGGCACCTCGGGCACCACAAGACCCTGAGGAAGGTTCTTGAGCAATTCTTCTGGCCCTCCGTGAATGCAGACGTGAAGGCCCACTGCCGCTCGTGTCCCACCTGCCAGCGGGTGGCAGCCCGCCGCCCGCCGAAGGCCCCCCTCTCCCCGCTGCCCGTCATGGAGACGCCCTTCCAACGCATCGCAATGGACTTCATCGGACCGCTGCCACGCACACCCCAGGGCCATCGCTTTGCCCTGGTGATTGTGGACTATGCCACGCGGTTCCCCGAGGTCATCCCGCTGAAGACCATGCAGACCCCGGGGATGGTACGGGCACTGTCCAAGTTTTTCGTGATGGTGGGGCTGCCAGATGAAATTTTGACGGATCGGGGGGGCCCGTTCCGTGCCACAGCCATGCGTCAGCTCTGCCGGAATTTGGGGATCCGGCAGGTGTTCACCTCGGCGTACCACCCCCAAACAGACGGGTTGGCAGAGCGGCTGAACCAGACTGTCAAGGAGGCCCTGAAGAAGATGACGCGGGACAAGCCTCACCAGTGGGACTTGTACATCGACCCGCTCATGTTCGCCCTCCGGGAGACCACGCAGGCCTCCACTGGCTTCAGCCCATTCGAGCTGCTATATGGGCGCAAGCCAAGGGGGATGCTCTCCCGGCTGACGGAACGCTGGGGGCCCCGGGCCAGCAGCCCCGCGCCCCCCATACAGGAGTACGTGAGCCGGCTCCGTGACCGGGTGCAACAGTCCCAAGCGGAGGCAAATCGCAGACTGACTCGCACCCAGTCAAAGCAAAAGGCCGCCTATGACCGGGGTGCGCGGATGAGGACTTTCCAGGCCGGAGAGGAGGTCCTCGTGCACCACTCGGTGTTCCCAAGAGAGGAAGGGGACCCATGGAGGGGTCCCTACCAGATTCGAAGGGTGCTGGGCCCCACCACCTACGAAGTCCAGTGTGGGGTTGGCCGGCGTCGGCGGAAGACCCTGCATGTGAACCTCCTAAAGCAGTGGCACGAGCGCCCAAAAGAGGAGTGCGGCGTGGCTGAGGATCCGCTAGAGCTCCCTGACAGTGTGCTGCCTTGGACCACTGATGCCCCGGAGTTTGAGGAGCCCAAGGTGGACCCTCAGCTCGACCCAGCTCAGAGGGCCCAGCTACAAGACCTCTGGGCTCGGATTCCCGGGGTCTTCTCCCGCAGGCCGGGCAGCACGAGCCTGATCCAACATGCCATTCCAACGGACCCGGGGCAGACAGCCCGGGCTACCTGGCGCCCCATCCCCAGGAAGCGGTGGGAGGCAGTGGAGAAGGAGACCGACGAGATGCTCAGGCTTGGGGTAATCGAGCCCTCGCGAAGCGCTTGGAGGAGCCCGATAGTCTTGGTGCCCAAGCCGGATGGGACCACCCGATTCTGCATCGACTATCGCGAACTGAATAAGGTGGCCCAGTTCGATGCATACCCCATGCCCCGAGCAGATGTGTTGGTAGACCACCTAGGGTCCGCCCGCTACCTGTCGGCCCTAGACTTGACGAAGGGCTACTGGCAAGTGCCCGTGCGGCCAGCGGACCGGGAGAAGACAGCCTTTGCCACCCCACGAGGCCTCTTCCAGTTCAAGAAGATGCCGTTTGGTCTACACGGGGCAGCGGCCACGTTTCAGCGGCTGGTGGACGAAGTGCTGGGAGAGTGCCGGGCGTATGCAATGGCGTACATAGATGACATCATCATCTTCAGCCCGGACTGGCCCACCCACCTCCAACACTTGGAAGCTGTCATGAGGGCCCTCCAGCGAGCCGGACTACGGGCTAACCCAAAGAAGAGCCACCTGGGGTTCCAGGAACTCCAGTACCTGGGCTTTGTGGTCGGGGGAGGCCGAGTTCGCCCACCACCAGACAAGGTGGCCTCAATAGCTGATGCCCCCCAGCCCCGGACCAAGAAACAGGTCCGACGTTTCCTGGGACTACTGGGGTATTACGGGCGGTTCATCCCCCACTTTGCCTCCCGAGCCGCCCCCCTGACAGACTGCTTAAAGAAGGGGCTGCCCAACCAAGTCCGGTGGACCCCAGCACTAGAAGCAGCTTTCAAGGACCTGCGGTCAGCCCTCTCTAATACCACAGCCCTGTGGAACCCGGACTTTGACCGACCCTTTACGCTGGCCACAGACGCTTCTGACACCGGCCTTGGGGCAGTCCTGACTCAGGAACGTGACGGAACCAACGTCCCCATCCTCTTCCTGAGTCGGAAGCTGCAGCCCGCAGAGAGGCGCTATGCAACAGTGGAGCGGGAGGCCCTAGCGGTCAAGTGGGCAGTGGGGGCCCTGCAATACTACCTGGCCAATAATCCCTTTGTCCTACTAACGGACCATGCGCCCCTGCAGTGGCTCCACCACATGAAGGCACACAACCCCCGTGTGCTGCGGTGGTACCTCTCCCTCCTCCCCTTCCGGTTCACCATCAAGTACCGCAAGGGGGCGCAGCATGTGGATGCGGACTTCATGTCCCGCATGTTTGAGTCTGACCCTGACCCCCACAACTCAAAGCTAAGCGGGGGGGTGTGTCCGGGGTCTGGGTCCCAGCCCCCAGACTTGGTAGGAGGGAACAGCGGGTCAGCCGGGCTGACGGGCGAACAGAGGGGGCAACCAGCAGACAGCAGGTCAACTGGTCAGCCAGCTGACAGCAGGTCAACCAGTCTGACTGGCAGGCAGAGGGGGCAGCTGGGGTACAGCAGGTCAACCCCTCCCACAGGCAAATGGAGCCAGAACCTGCCAGTGCCAGGGGCAAGGGGCAAAAGCCCAGGGCCTCAGGAGGCAGAGGGAGACAGAGAGAGGCCAGCGAGTCCCACTCCCCTAGGAAGGGAAAGGGGGCTAGGCAAGGTGGAAGGGGGCAAGGGCAGAGGGACTGGGAGCCCAGCAGTCACCCACCCAAAGACCTTACCTGAGGAGGAGAAGCAGCAGCAGCCCCAACAACCCAAAGCCATGCCCCAGCTAGGAAATAGTAGCCTGGCCCAGGAGTTGCCAAAAGCCAAGCCACTCCAGGTGGGGCTATTGGAGGCACTCTGCAGGAAGCCCTGGGCAACCAGCCAAGGAGCCGCAGCTGGACCCACCTTCAGCCATCAGCTCTGCCAGGGAGGCTGGGCTGCTAGCCGGGGGACTGCAGCTGGACATGCCTTCAGCAATCAGCCAAGGCAGGGAGGCTGGGCAGCCAGAGAACAAGGCACAGCTGGTGCTGGTCAGTGGGGCCAGATCAGCTACCCCAGCTGCAACTGCTTGGTGCAGCCCAAGGCCAGGCTGGAAGAGGGGTGGGGCAGTAGAAGGAAGCCCTATAAAAGCTGGCTGGGAAGAGTCCTGTGGTGGTGGGTGTGAGTGAGGAGTGATGATGTGGAGTGAGAGCAGTAAGATGCAAGGGTGGAGGTTTGGAGGAGAGTTCTGGAAGGAGGAGATGAAGGAGGACGCAGAGGGTAAGCAGGCCAGGTTGAGCAGGCCAGCGAGTGGACTGAGAGGGAGTCTGGGTGAGGTATACCGCCCCTCCTTCCACAGAGCAGGGTCCTGCAGAATCCCTGCCCCCCCCTGTGACGTCAGGAGCAGACCGCCCAGTGCCACGCCCAGCGGCAGCAGCGGCAAGCCCTGACATCAGCACTCTACTGGTTTGAATCCCACTACTGCCATAAGCTAAGTAGGTGACCTTGGATAAACCTCTCAGCCCCAGCTCCCCAGCTGTATTGTGGGATAATACTAACACTAACTTGTTCACCACTCTGGGTGAGGCACTAATCTGTCTAGAAGAGTGGTATATAAGCATAATTATTATTATCTACCGTGATGCTAGTAATCGTGGGGGCTTCAGCAACCACTCTAATAATAATAACAACAACAACATTTGATTTATATACTGTCCTTCAGGACAACTTAATGCCCACTCAGAGTGGCTTACAAAGTATGTCATTATTATCCCCACAACAAAACACCCTGTGAGGTGGGTGGGGCAGAGAGAGCTCTGAGAGAGCTGTGACTGACCCAAGGTCACCCAGCTGGCTTCAAGTGGAGGAGTGGGGAATCAAACCTGGCTCTCCAGATTAGAGTCCCACACTCTTAACCACTACACCAAACTGGCTCTAGCCATCCATAATTGCTCATTTTAACCCTTTGCTTGACTTTAAATCATAGCAGTATTTGCTAGTTAAGCAAAGTGAATGACTGTGAATGTCTAGAGATGTTTTCCTCTTATTTAATTTTCATTTCATTTATTAGACTTATATCCTGCCCTCCCCACAAGCAGACTAAGAGCAGGTCACAACAACATTAAGAACATACAAGCATAATTTACATTAAAACAGTTTACATTAAAACAATATTTGAAACCATCAATAGCAACAGTTACAAATACAAAGAGGCACCTGCTGTCAGATTCAGTTTAAGGCTGAATATGCCATAAAGCAGCTGGCAATCATACCTAGGGTTACCAGCCTCCAGGTAGTGGCTGGAGATCTCCCGGAATTACAACTGGTCTCCAGGCCACAGAGATCAGTTCACCTGGAGAAAATGGCTACTTTGGGGGGTGGATTCTATGGAATTATGCCATGCCAAGGTCCTTTCCCACCCCAAACCCCACGTTCTCCAGGTTTCTCCAGGTTTCACCGCCCAGTTCTCCAGGAATTTCCCAACTTGGAGCTGGCAACCCTAATCATACCCATGGCAGGGGTAGTGGGAAACGGGCCATCAGGAGGGACGAATCGCCTCAGCCAAAGGCCTGGTGGAACAGCTCCATTTTACAGGCCCTGTGGAACTGCAACAGATCTCATAGGGCCTGGATCTCAACCGGAAGAGCATTCCACCAGGCCGGTGGCAAAGCTGAGAAAGCTCTTGCCCTGGTCGAGGCCAAGCAGATCATCTCTCAGGCCGCGGATCACCAGCAACTGCTTATCTTCAGAATGCAGAACGCTCCGAGAGACATATGGGGATATTGTTCTTGGCTGTGTTTGAATTTGAGGCACATTGCCTAGAGGAAATCATTTTCCAGGGCGCATGATGGCTTACAGACCTGTCCATGCATCATAAGTTGCGCAGGCTAGTCTGCAGGAAGCAACAATTTAATATTCAGGGAGGTCGGCCACTGGGAAAGGAGATCAAACCAGAAAGGGAGCTTTTTCTAGTGTGCCAGGATGTAAGTTGGAACTTTGGAGTAAAACTTTGTTCGTCCTTCTGATTGTATCTCTCCCTCTTTGTTTGTCCACCTGCACATTCTCATATATTTATTTATTATATTCTCATGATTTCTTCATCCATTATGAGGGACAGAAATTCAGGAAGCCAAAGTAGATCACTGGGAAAATCACCACCGATTCTCAAAAGTTGCTAGTACCAGGGCAGATCTCAGAGGATGTTCCGAGTTCTTTGGCTCTGGCTATTAGTCAGCAGTGTCCAAGTTATTCATAGCCTTCCTCTCTAGATAAGGACATCAGAGCAATTTGTGGGCATTCTTGCCAAGGAAGAGTCTCCTCCTGTTATGCAAGTGGCAGTAAATTCCATCTTATATCTAACTGAGAATCTTCCCCACTCCACTCTGAAATATCTGCCATAAGATCGATCAGGATTAATATCTAGCCTGTCACATGTTATCTTTTTAAAACAAATGCAAAAGGCCTTTAAATTTTGCAAATTATTAGTTACCTCCTTTTTTATCTGCCCTGACGTGGATAGCCCAGGTGAGCCTGATCTTGTCAGCTCTTGGAAGCTAAGCAGGGTCAGCATTGGTTAATAATTGGATGGGAGACTTCCAACCAAGACCAGGGTTGCAGAGGCAGGCAATGGCAAACCACCTCTGTTGGTCTATTCCAGTGAAAACCCCACCAAGGGTCGCCATAAGTCAGCTATGACTTGACAGCAATCTCCACCACCATCGTTCTTATCCAGTGGAGGAATTGACACTATGTTAAAAAAAAATTGTATTAACTTTGTGTTGTGTTTCATAAATCCTTAGCACAGTGTTATCTTGGACTTCTAATGCTCACATTGTGGTCCAGTTATATTTAATCGTGAGTTTTCCCTTAGCAGTATCACAATAGTAACAATGTCCTACCTTACAAGGTTGTCAGATCACTTACATAATTTGTGAAGTGCTTCGAACTCGTAAGAAAAGTGTTATATAAATATCTAGTAATAGTATTTTAGCTTTCATGTAGTGCTTGCCGTATTGAAAACACTTCAACCATATCACCTACATAGGGTTGGCTAGTATTCCTATCCCTATATTGTGATGGCTGAGGATAAGGAGGAGTATCTTGCTTCTGACCACGTATTGATATTATTTGTTTGATTAGATATTTATACCCTGCTTTTCTCCCTAGTAAGAACCCAAAGTGGCATCTCCAGGGGTCATTTCGTAGAAAAAGGGCTGCAGGAACTCATTAGGATAACTCATTAGCATATGCCACGCCCCTTGCCATCACCAGAAGTGTGTCATTAGCATAACTGATTTGCATATGCCACACCCCCTGACCTCACCTATCCTGGCTGTTTTGGACCCAATCCTGGCCATTCAGGGCCAAATTGGGCCCAAAATGGCAAAAAGGGGCTGAAAATGGCTGAAAAGGGACCCAAAATGGTCAGAATTGGTCCACTGCTGAGCGGGAGCATGATCTACCACCCATAAGAGACCTGATCCTGGCCATTTTGGGACCAATCCTGGCTGTTTTAGGCCCAATCCTGGCCATTTTGGGCCCAATCCAGGCCAAAATGGGCCCCAAATGGCCAAAAATCAGGTGAGCGGGGCCACCTGACATGTGACCTCTTTGGAGAACTACCGGAACTGCATTCCTGCACATTCCCCCTCAAAATGAGCCCTGGACATCTCACATCTTTCTCCCCTCCTCCATTTTCTCCTCTCAATGTGACCCCCATGAGGTAGGTTAGGCTGAGAGTTAGACCAGCAAGATTCCATTGCAGAGTGGGGATTTGAACCCGGGTCCCCCAGATCCTAGCCCAAAGCTTTAACTGCCACACCACACTGTCAGCGGTGAGACTCGAACTGGGGACTTTGTGCATCAGAGCTCGTACAGTTCGCTGCTGTGCTATCCCAACTCAAAAGTATGAATACGATTCTCCACAGCTTCTTATAACAATCATCAGGTTTCATTGGTGCACCGGAGAAGAACTCCAACGTGCTTTAAATGATCACGCGCGATTCAATGTTTTCTGGCAAGCCCTGAATGTTCTTTATTCTTTTCTTCCTGCTCCCTAGAAGTATCGCTATCAAGACGAGGATGGCCCACACGATCATAGTTTACCTCGTTTAACCCATGAAGCGAGAGGGCCAGAACTAGTTCACATTTCTGAGAAGAACTTATCCCAGATAGAAAATGTCCACGGATACGTCCTGCAGTCGCACATCTCCCCTCTGAAGGTCAGTCATGTTTTTCCATTGCGACTTCTGACTTTTTAATTTGTTTTGAAAGGGAGGCGGGAGAGAATTTACTGGATTTCCAAAAGCTTGGGGGCGGGGTCTAAATACGGCTCGGTAAAAATGATATGTAAAAGTGTAAGGATCGGTGCTTGTTTTGGTAGTGAAACGATTGCTGTTGGTGCAGAACAGGTTTGGGTCCTGTTCTGTACAGAACTGGAGAATGTTTGGGTCATGTGATTAATTTTTCAAGGACAGATAAGCATTTCAGGCGAGACCACCTTTTCACGTAGTGCTGTGTTTCTGATCGTCAGGGCTGCCAAGAAAGGAAGAAGCGAGGAACAAAATTCAGGGGCCTTGATCGTCCTTAGGGACTCGCAGACCTGGACTAGTAGTATGACTTGCTTTCTGGTAATGATTTGGGTAGTGTGAGAAGGTGGCCCAGAAAGTGGCTTTGTGCGGGGGACTCTTGGCGACTCTGCTGGCTGATTTCGAGATACACCAAGGGTTAAGTAACGATTGGTGGAATTCTTTTGCCTGGTGGTCAGATGGTTGAGCATGGTTGTACAGAGGGATATGGCGCATGTTTTAAGGGAGAGCCATGTTGCTTTGCAACCAGAGAGAGATCTGTTGCCGCCCCAGAGTCTCTGTGTATTTCCTTATTTATCTTTCAGTGGTGGTCTTGCAGCTGGTTGGTATATAAGACCAGTGAGAAGCTGTCTGTTAGCTGCTTGACTCCTTCCATGTGTTTGTGTAATTATGCTGAAGGAACAGTGTTGAGCTAAACTACTGATCAGCTGATTCCGCACACGTTGAATAATGCACTTTCAATGCACGTTATCAATTGTTTGAGGTGGATTTTTTGTTCCGCACACGAAAAAATCCGTTCCAAATGATCTATAAAGAGGATTGGAAGTGCATTTATCCAACGTGTGCAGAATCACTCCTCCTCTGGACTGGCGAGGCTTAGTCTAAACCGCAAGAGCCTTTCTGCCATTGTTTGCCGCAGACCGACGTCTCCTGCCCGCTGTATTTTGAACTTCAGTTTAAGCCCTCTGCTTCGTTCCAGCAATGAACAGCAGAGGCTCCAGTCCTGAGCCATTTTTGCCTTTGCTGTATCCTCCTCTGGGACATCTACGCTTCAGCCAGAAATTTCTAGACAGCCGCAACTGCTAGGCATTTTGGTGTGAATCGACCCCACAGAGTTTATTGCACTGACTGTCTTTTTAACCTGAGTTCCAGCCTAACTTGGCTTCCAGGTTTATATCAGAATCCATGAAATGACAGCTAAGTCAGTGCATGTCTTGTCAAGCAGATGCACCCAGCACAGCTGCCTGGTCTTCCCTTCAATGGCCTTTAGAAGCTGAAGAGGAAGACATTCTTGGGTAAAAATTGTGATGAAGAGGGTTCCTGGCTGGTTCCTGTCCCCTCCGAGCTTCCAGAGTGGGCTTATTTGAAGTGCAGAGCAAAGACAAGATCAATAGTCTCCTTCTCTCTGCTCTGCCTCCTCGGACTGCTGCTCTTATTTAAAATCATGCTGTAATTGTGTTACTAGCTTTGTGGTTGTACTTTGGTTGATGACTTAGGGCAACCTGGTCACCTTTGAAGATATGCTCTCTGCACCCAATTTGTCTTCAGTATTTGATCACCATTTGTTAAATATAGGGTTGCCAACCTGTAAGTGGGGCCTGGAGAATTACAGCTGATCTCTAGGCTGCAGAAATCCATCCCCGTGGAGACAATGAGTGATTCCGCACACGTTGGATAATGCACTTCCAATCCTCTTTATAGATCATTTGGAACGGATTTTTGTGTGTGCGGAACAAAAATCCACCTCAAACAATTGATAAAGTGCATTGAAAGTTCATTATCCAACGTGTGCGGAATCAGCCAGAGGCTGTTCCGGAGGGTGGACTCTGTGGCATTACACCCTGCAGACTTCCATCCCCAGGTTTACCCCCCAAATGCCAGGAATTTCCCACCCCAGAGTTGGCAACTCTAGTTAAATCTCATTTCAGAGTCGGACAAGAGAACTACAGAAACAGAGGCAAAATTTAACTTGTGGGCAGAAAACATGGTGACCGGGTTCTGGAAATGTCTTGACTGATATTTGCTCTAACTCTTATAGTAGGTGTATTGGTGCTTTAGCTCGCTTTAAAATGGACTCGTTCTGCCCCTATACTTTGTGAACCTTTTGATTTTGAATTGTTTTTACATGTGCATCTCTTTATTGGGCCCAGGCTGAGTAAGTCCAACAAGCCGTTGTGCTTTATGGACTGTTTTACTGAGAACAAACTCCTATGAGTACTTATTCAAATTAAAGGGCAAACTGCAGGGGCTGGGCTGGCTATTCCACAACTTATGTAGATTTTTCATTGAAATGCGAACAAGAAATCCAAAGTGAAGTCCCCATCCATGTTCTTGCTGTATTTTAACACTAGATGGCGCAGTTCGATGTAGATCCTCTCACTCTGGGAACAGTGAGTGGTTTAGTAGCTAAGATCAGAAAAGCCTTATGGGATAGAAACTGAAGAAACATGCTGTGAGCAAATTAGGGTTGCCAACTCCAGGTTGGAAAATTCCTGGAGATTTGGGGGTGGAGCCTGGGGGCGGCAGGGTTTGGGGGAAAGAGGGACGTGATGCCATAGAGTCCACCCTCCAAAGCAGCTGTTATGTCCAGGGGAACGAATTTCTGTAGTCTGGAGATCAGTTGCAATTCTGGGAGGTTTCCAAATGCAAAAAGAGGTTGGTTAAAGGAAAAACTTATCTGTTGTGATGCCATGCCAATTGTACCCTTTCTGGGCAACATTATAAAGTTTGCTGTGCAGGGTTGCCCAGCTCCAGGTGGCGGCTGGAGATCTCCCAGAATTACAACTGATCTCCACCCAACCGAGCTCAATTCTCCTGGAGAAAATGGCTGCTGTGGAGGGTGGACTCTATGGCATTATACTCTACTAAGGTCCCTCCCCTCCTCAAACCCCACCCTCTCCAGGCTCTACCCCAAACATCTCCAGGAATTTCCCAACTCAGAGCTGGCAACCCTATTGCTGTGCCATTTTGTAGCAAAAACATTTTCTGTTAAGGCCTCAGAATTTCCCAAGACTAACTTTTTATCTAAACTTGGACATTCCTTCCAGCTTGAGCTTTTGAGGAAGGTGGATAAAAGCAAACTGTTCTGAGAACAAAATTGGGGAAGGGGTTTCTGGGCCTCCCTCCATAACCGCTGACATGCAACAAGCTTTCTGTTTTGTGCAGATGCTGAAAAAGTATTGCTGGGGGAAGGTGGGCTGGAAAAGTTATTGCTTTTTAAGACCAAACTGTCAAGGAATGCCTTGTACCTCCCTAACTCTCTGCAATTCAAATGTACTGGACTATTACCGTGATCTTTCGTCTCTCTCCATCTCTGATTGAAGCACCATCATCTTTTCTCCAGGAAGTAGGTCTAATCAACATTCGTCAGGCCAAGAGCAAAACCTGTTTTTTTGCTAAATAAATCCTCAGGTTTTGTAATTACCGGGTTGGTGGTTTTCTTCCCATAAGTCTACTGCAAAAATAGGAGAGCTATATATATTCCATATTCATGCCAGGAGAAGCATTGAAGGAGAAGGTCATTCCTTTTCGGTGCCAAGAAAGCCGGTGTTTTACTGGCTGAACCGTGAAACTGTGTTCTATATGACAGCAGTACTGAGGTTTGCCGAGTCAGCAACGTTCCAATTCTCTTAGGCACTGATGGATTTTTTGGCTCCACCCCTGATTTATTAGCTTCTCTCCTGGTTTGGCTTGTGATCTATTGCGCTGCGTCCCTGGCCAGTTGCATCCCTTCAGTCTCCATCCCAATCGGCCTGGCTCTGGGTTTGTCCAGAAATTCATTTCAATCTTGGGTTGTATCAAAGGTGCCATAGTGTTGAAATCGCAGGAGGTCATAGCCCCTCTCTATACTGCCTTGGTCAGGCCGCACCTGGAGTATTGTGTGCAGCTCTGGAGGCCTCACTTCAAAAAAGATGTGGTTAAAATCGAGAGGGTGCAGAGGAGAGCGATGAGGAGGATCAGGGTTCTGGAGACTGAGCCCTACGAGGAAAGGCTAAGGGCCTTGGGAATGTTTAGTTTGGAGAAGAGGAGATGGAGGGGGGACATGATTGCTCTCTCTAAGTATTTGAAAGGCTGTCATTTGGAAGAGGTAAGGAGCTGTTCCAGTTGGCAGCAGAGGGTAGGAGCCGAAGCAATGGGCTTAAATTACATGCATAAAGGTACCGGCTGGATATTAGGAAGAACTTTTTCACGGTCAGAGTAGCTCAAAAGTGGAATCAGCTGCCTAGGGAGGTGGTGAGCTCCTCCTCACTGGCAGTTTTCAAGAAGAGGCTGGATGAATACTTGTCAGGGATGCTTTAGGCTGATCCTGCACTGGGCAGGGGGTTGGACTAGATGGTCTGTATGGCCCCTTCCAACTCTATGATCCTATGAAATCCAGTGTTTCTGAGGGAAAATCAGCCGCCCTAGTCACCCCTTCCCCATATTTGAGACCAAACAGTATTTATGGAAGTTCCTGTATTTTTGGCCAACCTGCTGGCTGGTTGGCTCCAACCCATAGTTCTGCAATTGTAAATTGGTCTGTGTGCAAGGCTTGTATGCTGAAGATGCCTTCCTCAGCTTAAGGAAAAGTTTTTTGCTGTATTGCGGTGCTTCTTACAAGTTCTACACAAGTAACCATGGCCGATGGTCTTAAAATAACTGCCGTTTTGCAGTTTCATCTGGCCCTTTTAAAGATCTATGGCGCGGCCTCATTTGGAAGACTGTGTCCAGTGCTGATTGCAGTGTCTCAATATATGTTGCAGAGCCCGGAAAGCACAGGACAGATTATAGGGCTAGAGCACCTTTCCTGAGAATAAAGGCTAATGATTCTGGGACTTTTCAGTTCAGACAAAAACAAATAAACCTAAAGGGAATACCTGACAGAGGTTTGTAACATTGTGCATGGGCTGGATAAAGTGGACAGAGAACTTTTTCTCCGTCTCCCAATAAATGCAGAACGGACAAAAGGTGATACCTCTTTCCTCAATACATAGCTGGCAGTGAAATCCTAAGCAGAGTTACTCCGGGCTAAGCCCTCTGAAATCACGGATATGTCCGTCCATCGCTAGTTGCCATGGTGACAAAAGGGAAGCTACGCATGCTCAGTAGTGCATTTCTGAAACCCCGGGCTAGGTGGAAACATTGGAGAAGGCCTTGGCCTCTGCCCTGTTTGTTGGCCTTCAAGGGCAAGTGGTGAAGGAGGATGCTAGACTAGATGGACACTGGTCTGACCCAGCAGGGTTCTTCTTAGGTTCTGTGTTTTGTGGTGTCTGGACTCTGGCGTTCATGTAAATTTCACCCTGTGAAGTCCGTTAGAGAAGGATCATGGACCTATTTTGAAGCCCCCGAAGAAGTGTTGGCTGAAACAAGCGGTCTAAATAGCTGGCCCCCTGTTGGGCCAGGGAGGTGCAGTTTCTAGCCGCACCCCCTCGATCTTGGTCCATCTGGAAAAAAGAAAAAAAAAACAGCATAGCATTATTTGTTTACAGAGACTGTATGGTTACTGCTCACCTGGTCTGAGGACACTGTTTTCCCAACAGCACCTATAAGAAATAGAAAATTCACATTCTCAAAGGAACGGACTTGACTATGTTACTACGTGGCTGAGTTCTTGTATCATAGGCATTTTGAATTCTTAACTATTGTGATTGTATTTATTGATTGTATGTCAGACCTTGTATGAATTTTAGATGTACTGAGTGTATGCACTACATCACTTTATACACTAGTACAACTATATTGCCTATTAATGAATTTGGAACCCTATGACTGATCCTTCCTCATTCATTGACCGGAACCAGCTAGGAAGGGCACAGATTGTCAGATTTGTCTTTCCAAGAATGTGGTCCATATTATCCAGTGAAACCAAACAGAGCTTATCTAAGTATTCACAGCTGATGGAGGTCTTGGAACCGGGGGCAGACCCAGAAATGAAAAGAGCCCTGGAGCTCACTTCGCTGAGCAGTTTCCATGGCAAATGGACTTCCAATTTGGCCTCCTACTGGGGTGGGTGTCCCCTCCCTGGTCTTTGTTGTGTTATCTGTTGATTGTCAATGGCTCTCCGCAGTGGCATAGCATGGGTTGAGCGCGCCCCGGGCAAGGCAAGTATCAGGGCTTTTTTTGCTCTCCATCATGCATGTGCACATGCAGCA
Source organism: Eublepharis macularius (assembly GCF_028583425.1). NCBI lineage: Eukaryota > Metazoa > Chordata > Lepidosauria > Squamata > Eublepharidae > Eublepharis > Eublepharis macularius. Next base: position 174,425,830 of record NC_072792.1, read on the forward strand.
CACATGTGCCCCCAGGGCCACATCATGACATCACAGAGGGCATGCCACCCCCCTCTGCCACAGCTGCCTGCACCACTTCAGTCAGCTTGGCTGCTGCAGGAAGCCAAGATGTACTCTGTCAGCATGCAGGTGGTGCGGGCAGCCTCCCCATGAGCATGATGCTGCTGGGCACCAAGCTGGCCTTCCTGCAGTAGCCGAGTTGGCTGCAGTGGTGCAGGTGGCTGCAGCAGAGGGGGTGAAGACTGCTCTGCGCCTGTGGGGCGGCTGCCCATGTCACCTGAGCACTGACGGGGTGGCTGGCTTGCTGGGCACTGAGCTGGCTGTGGTGGAGTGGGTGGCTGCAGCAGAGGCGGGTGGAGACGAGCTGGCCGCCCCGTCGGCACACAGGCGGTGTGGGCTGCCTCCCCAAGGGTGCAACACAGTCTCTTGCACCCTGCAAATTTTGTGCCTGGGGCAACTGCCCCTCTGGCCCCCCCGTGCTACACCACTGCCCCCACCGTGGGCCCAAAGGATCCTACATGGAATTGCGCAATGTGCACAGCTGAGGGTTAATTTCTGTATTGTATTCACTTTTATGCTACCAGCTTCATTTGTTTTTATGTCCTTAAAATGATGTGATCTGCTCTAAGGGAGAGCGGACTACAAATCCAATAAATAAATAAATATAAATAAATGATTATCAAAGTGTCACTGAGCTACATTGCTGATGAACAGTGAAAGATACCTTGGGGATATTTTATTACAATATCCTGGGAGAGCGGATAATGATAGATTTACTGTACTACTTGCTGACAAAAGTAAACGGATAATGATGCAAATGACAAAGTTTGTTGCAAGGGTGATGGAGGCTCTATCAAAATCATCTACTGCTGTTGCGGCTGATGGATAAATGTATGTATTTTGCCCACTATCTGCCTGAATTGCTGGAGCTGATGCTGATTTTAGTTTAGACTTGTTGTGATTTTAATGATTGTTATAAAATTGCAAGGTATATTAGCGTTTTTCCTGTTACTCTGATTGCTGTATTATAATCCTGATGTTGTTGATGTCAATTGCTAAGGCTGTGAGCTATCGCAATGATGATGATGATGATGATGATGATGATGATGATGATGATGATGATGATGATGATGATGATGATGATGATGATGATGATGATGATGAACTGTCTGATCCAAGTGGCCACAAAGGCACAGGCAGACTGGCTGAGGGCTTGATTCTGCTCGGTCCTGGCCACAAACGGCTAATGAGTTAGAGATCGTAGACTTCACCACTAAGTTGCCTTATGTACAGTTGTTTTATACATGTGCTTCTATGTGATACCTGTGCTTCATGCTGTCTAATGTCAGCCCTAGAATTATTTATGTTCTGTTTCAGCATTTCTTCAGCTCTGTATTGGATCCTTGCTAATGTTATGTCTTAGTAAACTTGTATTTATTTACTCGATGGCATCGTTGATTGTGATTTCCTTGATATTGACTGTACTAACCAACACTGTAATCTGTCTTGAGTCTCGGTGAGAAAGGTGGATTATAAATGACATTAAAAAAAATAATATAAAAATGGCTCTCCAGGCCAGTGGCCCAACTGGAAATTTCCCTGTAAGTTAAATGGCCAGTCTGCCCCTGTTTTGGACCTCCTCTACAGGAATTGCATTTACTTTGGCTTCCAAATCAATGCAGATCAGCGAGTTGTTTATCTGCAGAGAGCTTAGCAGACAAGCCGTAGCTTTGTCACCTGGACAGGGCTTTTTTTCTGGGAAAAGAGGTGGTGGAACTCAGTGGGTTGCCCTCGGAGAAAATGGTCACATGGCTGGTGGCCCTGCCCCCTGATCTCCAGACAGAGGGGAGTTTAGATTGCCCTCCGCACCGCCAAGCGGTGCGGAAGGCAATCTAAACTCCCCTCTGTCTGGAGATCAGGGAGCGGGGCCACCAGCCATGTGACAATTTTCAAGAGGTTCCGGAACTCCGTTCCCCCACGTTCCTGCTGAAAAAAAAGCCCTGCACCTGGATATAAGGGGCCATTAACTTCGCAGAAAAGCCCTGCTGGACAGCGCCATGCATACATGGAGAAGGCGGCCAATGCCATCTCAAAACAGACCCTCCAATGGGCTGTAGCTGCATTTAGTTGGATTTCTTCTGATTTTTCCGCTGCTCAAACGTGCTGCTTTGTAGTCTTCGTTATAGATACAGAGAAGTGAACTCAGAGAAATAAACAAAGTCTTGCAAACGCTTTCTTCTCTTTCCACGTAATGAAATGTTTAATATCTGGAAGGTCCTACCAACCCCATATCCTCAGCCTTGAGTGTGTTTTCTGTGAAGATGAAAAGGGTGCGGGGAAAACATTTTAATCAAGTCTCCAAGCAAATCTACCAGATTTGGGGAGGGGGAGCTTTTCTGCCGCTTGCCCTAAGCCATCACTCATTTTGCTGGGGAGGAAAACAAAAACAACCCTTCCAGCACTTTCTGTAGTTTGCTTCCAACTGCTGAGTTTTCTCCCCCAACCCCAATTAAATTGTTTGCTGACAGAAACAAATAAAACATTGTCAGGTGCCAAAATGATAAACAAGATTTAGCGTGCAACAGCATAAATTGGGCGTATATTCACCGTTTGCAGGTTGAGAATATAATCAAATACACTGAAAACAGGCTACAGTTTGGAGAGGAAGTCAGAATGGGAAATGTGACAGTACTTTGCTTTCGTTTTCATATTTTGTTTATGTAGAACAATCAGTCAGTTTCTCTTCCAATGTAGTGGTTATGAGCGGCAGGACTCTAATCTGGAGAACCGGGTTTGATTCCCCACTCCTCCACAGCTGGGTGAACTTGGATCAGCCACAGCTTCTCGGAGTGCTCTCAGACCCACCCACCTCACAGGGTGATTGTTGGTGTGGGGATAATAATAATACACTTTTTTAACTGCTCTGAGTAGGCATTAAGTTGTCTTGAAGGGCAGTATACAGGGCTCATTTTGAGGGGGAACGCACAGGAACACAGTTCTAGCAGTTCCCCAAAGAGGTCACGACAGGTGGCCCCGCCCACCTGACTCTCGGCCATTTTGTGCCCATTTTGGCCTGGATTGGGGTTGAAATGGCCCAGATTGGGCCTCTGATGGGTGGTGGATCACTCTCCCGCTCAGCAGTGGCCCGATCCTGACCATTTCTGTCCCCTTTTTGGCCATTTTCAGCCCCTTTTTTGCCATTTTGGGCCCAATCTTGGCCCTGAATGGCCAAGATTGGGTCCAAAACAGCCAGGATAGGTGATGTCGGGGTGTGTGGCATATGCAAATAAGTTATGCTAATAACACACTTCTGGTGATGTCAAGGGGCGTGGCATATGCTAATGAGTTGTGCTAATGAGTTATGCTAATGAGTTCCTCCAGCTCTTTTACTACGAAATGATCCCTGGCAGTATATAAATCAAATGTTGTTAGTGCAGGAACCAAGAGATGAAAAGGGGAGATATGGTGTCCTGCACTGCCTCACCAAACACTCGAGCTTTTGTGAGGGCAGAGTTTGGGGCAGATATCACCAAACCAGAAGTGATGTCACTTCTAGGTGACACTGTAGGATTCCCTCTAATTTCTATAATAAAAACCATAGAGCCATGGGGAAATTCCTAGAGGGTCACTATGGAGGCTATTTTCTCCTCAATTTTTTGTGGGCAGGGGCTGAGGCTGGGAGTTTACCCGCCATGGGCAGACAAATGGCAAACCCAAGGACAGAACCATTTCCTGCTCCGCCTCACCTCTTCTCCTCCTTGTTCATCCAATTTCTGCAAGCAGAACAGATATTCTCCAGCTAGCAAATCTAGTTTCTGCTGTAAGTTCAACTATGGTTAAATTAGCACAGGTGTCCATTCTCTTTTATTTGAAAGGGGGCTGCTTAGCACCAAAACTGGATTTGGAGGGTGAGGAAGACTATATAGTATTTTAGAGGTTGGAAAGAATAGATTAGCATAAGGAAGGTGATTTGCATTTGTAGGAACAATAAGAGGGGCACGCAAGGATTGTGATATACAGGTAAACAAGGATGGCGGTATATTTCCTTTACCAACAGCAGTTCCTATAGGTTAGCTGTTCATAGTTCAAAGATGGAGAACATCATAAGGAGAGACTGTGGCTCTGTAGGAGGGCTTCTGCTTTGCATGCTGAGAGTCCTGGGTTCAATCCCTAGTATCTCTAGATAAAATGATCAGGTAGTTGGTGATTTATTTATTAATGAAAATATTTGCACCCCACCTTTCTTCTTGGTTCAAGGTGCCTTACAGGTAATAATTAAAATGTTACAGATGAAAACCCAAACCCCCCAACATCTCCCTTTCCCCCTTAAAAGATGCCTGCTGTGAAAGATGTGAAAGATGTAATTTTGGAGAGTCACTGCTAGTCAAAGTAGACCTTCATAGACCAATAGTTTGACTCAATAGACGGTGGCATCAATGCCTGTGCTTTGTATATGGAAAAAGTACAACTTTGATCCTTGGCATGTATTACAGCTAAAAGGAGTTCAGGTAATAGAACTTGGGAAAACCCTGAAAGAGCCATTCTCTGTTGGAGCTGACTTGGTATAATCCTTCTTTGCTTTCTCAATATAATGTTGAGTAAGAAGATCCTCACTCATATATTATGTCAGGTCCATCCAGCTAATTATTGGCTGTTCCGAGTGTTTATCAGAAAGGCTGCAGATTAAGCTCATTTCCTAAAATGACCTTAATCTGGGAGCCAGTTTGGTGTAGTGGTTAAGAGCAGCAGGACTCTAATCTGGACAACCAGGTTTGATTTCTCACTCCTCCACTTGAAGCCAGCTGGGTGACCTTGGGTCAGTCACAACTCTCTCAGAGCTCTCTCAGTCCCACACCCATCTCACAGGGTGATTGTTGTGCGGATAATAATAACACCCTTTGTAAACTGCTCTGAATGGATGTTAAGTCATCCTGAAGGGCGGTATATAAATCAAATGTTGTTTTTGTTGTTGTTGTTGTTAAAGTGCTATATGAGATCCTCTAACTGCAGATACCAGGAATGAACCTGAAACATACATAACATGTATTCTACCACTGTATCCGTACTTGTTTGGTACCCAGGCCTTCAGTAGGTGATATTCCCACATTGCCAGCTTTTTAACCACAAGAGTGAGGAGTAGAAATCTCTCTTTTAAAAGAGAAATTGGACATCACCAGAATTCTGGAAATGCTGCTAGTTTTTGTATCAAGTATAGCAAGACTGCAGTACATGGTGCAACAGTAGCCAAGCAAATATCTAAATTCTCTGATTATGAAGAATTTGGGTGTTAATTTTCTTACATATCTAACGGTGCTCAGAGTGGCTTAGCTGAATGAAATCCTGCCTTCGATGACATGCCAAGGGCAGACTGTAGCAGATGAATAGGATTTGGAAATTTGGAATGCCATGCTAGTACTAATACACCAGTGTATCTTGCATCTGTTTCCTGACTGCAGGATCTCTCGGGGATGGGGGGGTCTAAAAAAAGAGAACCAATTAAAAAAAACCAACTTGGTAATTGACTTCTGTAAAAGGTTTTAGAATCGACAATAAATCTGATGCCAAGTAGGAAAAGTAAAGGATTGGTAACGATGCTGTCAACACATTTTAACTTCAACATGAATGCTTGTTTATGCCGCTAATCGTGCCTTTGATCAATAGGTAATTAGATGGGAAGATGGAAGCAAAAGTATTTAGCAAAAGAAAGGTGGCATGCACAGCACTGATTGAGTTATATGAATTATTGGGAATTGGATGAGAAGATGCAAAATCAGTAGCTGTCATATTAATTCTCCTGTCTTTGCATTTAGTGCCTCCGCTGTTGATAGATTTTGTAGTTCCCACTCAAGGTTAGATCTGAAATATTTTGGTCCCTGGCAGAGGGTGGCCTGCAGGGGGCCTCACTGGGTAAGATGTGACATGTAGCCCTTCCAAAGAGGTGCTGTTGCCAGATATACAAGCCCTCTTTTAAAACAGGGGTTCAATTATTTGGATCAGGGGTCTCCAACATGGTGCTCATGGGTGCAATGATGCCCACCAACAACTTTCCTGGCACCCACCAAGCATTTTTAGAAAGTGGGTGGGGCCAGGCGGGGCTTTTGCCCAGAAAGCTCTCTGATTGGCCATTGGAGATCTGACTGGCTTTACAAATTTTTAAAAAGTTGCTTCGGCATCAGCTGCCAACACAACACAAGGATCTTCACTGTGTGACTGAAGGTAAACTGTGTGTATGCAAGAAAATATTTTAAAACAATATGTTATTTTAAAAAGCATACTGTTGAACAGGGCTTCCATATGAAATGTTGAAAATTTACTGCTAGAGTTATGTATAACCTCACTTTAGTGGTTGGCTGTGCCCTCTGTGGCAGCCATTTTGTGGTTGGCTGCACTTCAGGCAGCAGCCATTTTGTTGATACGCTCACCACCTGTGTTAGAATTCCAAAGCTGCCCACAGAATCAACAAGGTTGGGGACACCTCATATGAACTACTCCTTGGTAGCAAAAAGGTTCCTTTTCGAACCTCTCTTCTGACATTAAAAGACTGGGTGTGAAACAAGCATATTTAAAATATTTATTTATAGGAATGTGAGCATATATACTATAATAAAATGTATAAAAATGCTGCCGTCAAAAATCTTCCCTGTATCAATTCCCCTCCAGTAACCCCTGCTTCTTCTCCCATTTCAGTTCAGCCTCCCTTCATATATGCAGTCTTCAAGAAACTTATCTCAGTTCTACAGCACATTCCCATAACAACCAGCCACTTTTAGCCAGACGACTCACAGTCAAAGCGAAACAGAAAGGCTTACTTGTCGTCATCATGAGTGAATGAAAATAAAATAACTTAAATGCTCCTGTGTTGTTCATAAGGCGAGAACTGTTGAATCCCAAAGCCACAGTGAACGGTCACTGGATTGGCATGGATCTATCCCAGAGAGACCTACATGGATCTCAGAGAGAATGTATCCTCTATCTTCACCTTCAGGCTCATTCATCCTCTAATCCTGCTAGTATTCAAAGTCCGGAAAACAACAGGGAGCGTTATGGCAAATGTGATTTGAGACCTTTCTACTCGGCCTATTTTTGTACCTGCACAATAGGTTAAAAAAATAATCCCCCCCCTTGAGTCAGGTAGTTAATTATGCAGTGGGGAATGGAAAACCACAGAGCTGTATGAAAATGCTCTAATTCTCCTTAACAGCTGAGTTAGGTGGGTCTGCAGAAATCCCAAATAGGCGCCTGGAAAAGGTGATGGGATGGAGCCAAGAAACTGAAACTCAGTCTAGACAAGGCTTAGGTGCTGTTGGTTAATTCAAACTAGTAGAGAAGTCAGCCTGCGTGCAGTAAGTTGAATCCCCCCTGAAGAAGCAGATTTTTGGCTTGGGGGCACTACTGACTCATGGCCTCATGGTTAGAGGCTCACGTCTCCATGGTAGAATGTAGAGGGGGTTTTTTTGGCTGATCCTGCACACGTTGGATAATGCACTTTCAATGCACTTTAGCAATCGTTTAGAAGTGGATTTTTTGTTTCACACTCGAAAAATTCAGTTCCAAATGAACTGATTGGAAGTGCATTATCCAACGTGTGCGAAATCAGCCTTTATCAGCTTCAGCTGATGTGTCAGTTGTGGGCGTTCCTTAAAAAATGTAAACGAGGCTGTGATCCATGCTGTGATTATTGAAATGGGGTGGATGTAGAATTGCCTGTGAAAATGGTCTAGAAACTTCAGTTTGTCCAAAATATTGAGGCCAGGCTATTGTGAAGGGTTGTTTGCAAGATCTGAGCAAGCCGGTTAACAATAGGGCATTTTGGAGGTCTTTCATTCATAGGATCGTCATAGGTTGGAGGCAGCCTGACAGCACATAACACATACACATGCATGGAAGTAACCGGGTGAACAGGCTGCAGTTGCTTGCAGGTCATCAAAACTGCTCACTGAACAGTTGGCTCCTGGCTTGTGATAGGTGAGCGGGATATGAGTGAAGCAACAGGTGCTTGAATATGTCTACTTGCAAGTTGAAATAATCCTTTTTTAAAAAAAAAACCTAGACACTGTGCATTGCTTTGTCTCATATCTTCCCTTGTGTTAGTGGGAAGCATTATTCATTCTCTTGGATATAAATGCCCCGGCGCCCGATATTAAATGTAGCATACAGGTACATGGTTAAGGTTGATATTTTTCCGCTCAGGATTTTATCCTGCACCATTCTCCCCAAGGCAGTGAGCAAGAACTGCTCCGAAATGGGCTCGACCTCGTTCTTGAATATTAAACAAGTTGAGTTCAGTGGAATTTAATTAGCGTCTCACCTCCATGCAGTTCCTCCAGCGCCGTGGCTCTGCTGCGGCTGCAGTATTGAATGATGAGCAAGTTCGTCTTAATTGAGTAGCTTGGGTAGGAAAGCGGGAGAGGGAGGGGGGGGAAACGCTTCCTAGTTGGCAGGGAAGAAAAATTCCCCATAGAGGCAGTTATAAGTTTGCATTAAAAGAGGAATGAGCCTTGATCTTAGCGCCTGCCAAGAGACTAGACTTTTTTTTACACAGATCCGCTCTGCTAATATTTAGAGGTCAGCAAAACCAGTGGCAGGAAGAAGTTTTTAAGGCAAGCACATGAACCAAGAGGTTTTAAAAAAAATCTGGAGGAGGTATGTACACTTTTCAAATGCCATGTCCCAGGGTGATGCTGGCTTCATGTAGAAGGGAACAGGAAAAGGCATACTGGTCTCCCTTCCCCGCACCTTTTCAGGTTGGGTTGCCAGCTCCAGGTTGGGAAATTCCTGGAGATTTGGGGGAATGGAGCCTGGAGAGGGCAGGATTTGGGGAAGTGATCTTAGCATGCTACCGTGCTATAAAGTCGATCCTCCAACACATCCATTTTCTGCTGGGAAACTGACCTCTATGGCCTGGAGATCGGTTGTAATTCTGGGAGATCTCCAGCCACCACCTGGAGGATGGCAATCCTATTTCAGGCCACTAATACCTGAGAACAGCATTTGTGTGCATACTGAGCTGTCTAATACCTTTTTTATTCCACACGTCCTCTAAGGAGTTCAGGCATTACAGCCTTGCGGGGTAGGTTTGGCCAATGGGTCCCCCAGTGAGCTTCGTGAAGTATGGAGATTTAAAGCCAGGCCTTCTCAGTTGTAGTCCAGGTTGTGTAATGGTTACAGTGGCATACACAGTGTGTGGGAGCAGGGTTCCTCCTAGGGTTGCCAGGTCCCCCTGTCCCCCCGGCAGGAAGTGGGGAACCCGGTATCTACTGATCCTGTTGCCTGTCGCCCTCCGGGACCTGCATGATGATGTCACTTCTGGGAAGTGATGTCATTGCATGGTCTGTGGCCGCCCCAAAGAGCACTCCTGCACTCTGCAGGGGGCTGAATTGGGTGCAATTTGGCACAAATTGGGCCACTGCAGAGCACAGGAGTGCTCCCGCGCTCTGCAGCGACCCTTATCTGGGCCAATTTGGGCCTGAATCAAGCCAGATCAGGCCCGCAGGAGTGCCTCATGCTGCCTGGGAGCACACCCCCAGGAGGCACGTGCCTCCTCCGCTGGCCAGGTAAGCGGGGGCAGGGGGTGGAGGATGGGAGTGAGGCAACCCTAGTTCCTCCTCACGGTCAGGAGAGTTAAAAAAAACAGGAACACTCCCAAGCATGAAGATTTGCACATGCATAGATGTTCCACTGATCACATAAAGTAGTTATGTAGGAAACGTCATCTCAAGAAGTCTATATGTTCATGCTTTCCCATAATGCTCAGAGGTGCTTCCTAGTTGGGGGACCCAATGCACGACGGCATGCAGGAGTCACCCAATAAATGCATCCATGTTCTGCGCTCCATCTGCCTTCCCCACACATTTCTGTCCTCTCTCTGGGAGCAGTGAAGATGAAGCTAATCCAATCAGAATGTCACAGGGATCTCTCAAGGGATCTTTCCTTTCCAGGTGGGATAAATATCTCTATGGCATATCCTGACGCTCCTCTTTGTGGGAATGCACCCTCAAAACATAGCAGAAGTACTTCTCATGAGCAAGGAGTCAAGCAGAGGAGCAGTCTTACAATTGAAATGGAGATCTTTCCCAGACAGTAGATTTTCTTCCTCAGTCTTCCAACCAGATCAATCTGGCCAGAGCTTTCCTTGTTAGTAAATACTAGTGGTGCTACTGGACTCCGAGCTGGGCTTTGTGCTTAAGTGTATCACACTTCCCCTTCTCAATATATCTGAAGGAAGGGAGCTTTGACTCTTGAAAGCTCATGCCTTGGAAACCTAAATGGCCTTTAAGGTCCTACTGGACCCAAATCTTGCTCTTATACTGCAGACCAACATGGCTACCCACCTGAAACTGCCCCATAACAATAATCTCTAGCTAAAGTTTTCAGAGTCTTCGAAACAAATTTTAAAGGCATGGCCATGTTTTAATTTGCCAAACAGTATATTCTGGTCATATAGCTTTTGGGGAGGGCGGGTTGGGTTTGCTTCTGGAATTCCTAGTGTGTGTTCTCTTAGAGCCAGTTTGGTATAGGAGAGCCAGTTTGGTGTAGTGGTTAAGTGCGTGGGACTCTAACCTGGAGATATGGGTTTGATTCCCCACTCCTCCACTTGAAGCTAGCTGGGTGACCTTGGGCCAGTCACAGCTTTTAGGAGCTCTCTCAGCTCCACCCACCTCACGGGGGGGGTTGTTGTGGGGATAATAATGACATATTTTGTAAACTGCTCTGAGTGGGTGTTAAGTTGTCCTGAAGGATGGTATATAAATCGAATCGAATTGTTTTTGTTATTATTATTGTTGTTGTTATAAGGAACTCTGGAAAAGAGGGGAAACGGTGAAGCATAATTTGTGTTCCTGGTCAGAAGAATGGATTTTCACCCTCTGTTAAATGTACTGGTAGTGCAACTCAAAATGGAGATGTTTGACTTGCACATTGTTTAATGATATTGAAAACTGAGGAGGTTGTGAGCTAATGTGTGATAGGCACATTTTTTTCAGCAATGTAAACAAAACAAAGGGAAGGTCCCCAAATATCAAAATACAATCCAAAGACCAGTCCTAGGAGACCTGACAAAATCAAGTTAACAATAATGCAATTTCCAATTTATACTCTAACTATATATATATGTTTTAATTTTTGACTATAAAGTGCAAGGTGCAAAGGTGCTGTTTTATCTACATACAAATTCTTATATAATCATACGATTCCCCCCCCCCCCAGCCTTTATGCCATACAATGTCAGTTGTCCTAGGGTGTTACATTTTGCAGAATAGCTATGTTCTGGTTTACAGCCCAGAGCATGGGCTCAGAAGCATGTGGTATAACAACTAGAGATGGGCACGAACTGGAAAAAAACCGAATCATGTGATTCGTGGTTCGTCAAATTTCACGAACCACCAACCCTAAACTTTCACAAACCTGCCTCTTGTTCGCGAACCGGTTCGTTTGGTTTGTGAAAACGTCACATCCAGGTCAGAAAATCATCATTTCCGGGTCAGCAGAAGGTCACTTCCAGGCCAGCAGAAGTTCACTTCTGGGTCAGCAGAAGGTCTGCAGGAAGTCCATCCCCTATTGCCTAGCAAACTGATTGATTGGCACCAGGCTGTCTGCAGTGATGAACCCAAAATGAACCAGCCTAAAAGTTCATGGTGGTTTGTCAGAAATGGGATCTGGCGAACCGTGGTTCGTGAACCACAAACCAGCCTGGTTTGTGCTTAATTTTGGTTCGTATTTCGATTTGTGCTCATCTCTAATAGTAACTAGGGGTGCCACAAACTTCTAATGGAATATGTTCAACATTTGACTGAAGTATTGTTCAACTCTGATGATCCAACATGTGCTGATCACTGGGTCTGTTTAGTTCAGCTCAGAACGATTCGAATGCCTGCCAAACCGGTGTGCCTCTCCCGAAATGTCCATCCAAAAACCAGCTCCCTGTTTGTGACTGGCAAACATGGACACGAGTCAAACCAATTAGTGTTCCAGAATCCTTAATGTAAGCAACGTTGATATTAAACTGGTCTAAGCTTGGCCAGCGTCTGGATAGGAAACCCCTTTGAGTACTATGGCTACATTCAGATGTCATCATGACCAAACTTCTGTTTTGTTTTTGAGGGAAATAAGCCGTGTTACAAGCACAGTTCACCATGGCATCCAAATCTGGCAAAAGGACAAACCGTGCTTTGCTTCATACTGCCATGCAGAATTCTGAAACACAATTGGATCCAGGGATGCTTAAGCACCCATTTGTTAACAACATTGCATGGGTCTACACAGCCCATCAGACTATGATAGTGAGGGCCAGCGAGGGCAAAAATAAGGAAATAGGACTAGTGCCTCCAAGCAGCAGAAGTTAATGAAGGAAGAAAATGGGAGCAGTGCACAGATGTTCAGTAAGATGAGATTCCCCCCCCCCAATAATTTTGTTTGCTCTGACCTGAATAGCCCAGGCTAGCCCAGTCTTGTCAGATATTGGAAGCTAAGCAGGGTTGGCCTTGGTTAATAGTTAGTACTAGCCAGGGGTCATTTTGTAGAAAAAGAGCTGGAGGAACTCATTAGCATAAGTCATTAGCATAACTCATTAGCATATGCACCGCCCCTTGTCATCGCCAGAAGTGTGTCATGGGCTTAACTGATTTGCATATGCCACACCCCCTGACGTCACCTCTCTTGACTGTTTTGGACCCAATCCTGGCCATTCAGGGCCGAAATTAGGCCCAAAATGGCAAAAGGGGGCTGAAAATGGCTGAAAGGGGGCCCAAAATGGTCAGGATCAGGCCACTGCTGAATGGGAGAGTGATCCACCACCCGTCAGAGGCCCGATCTGGGCCATTTCAGCCCCAATCCAGGCTGAAATGGGCCCAAAATGGCCAAGAGTCAAGTGGGCAGGGCCACCTGACATGTGACCTCTTTGGGGAACTGCTGAAACTACGTTCCTGTGCGTTCCCCCTCAAAATGACCCCTGGTACTAGGATGGGAGACCACCAAGGAAGACCAGGGTTGCTATAAAGAGGCAGGCAATGAGAAACCAATGCTGCACATTGCTTGCCTGGAAACCCCTACGGGGTCCTCATAAGTCATTTGCAACTTGACAGCACTTTCCACCACCAGCTGGCTTCTTGAAAGTGATGAATCAGAAACAAATATATGACATGAAGACCATTTGGCACAGCCCTAATAATGAAGCCAATAGAAAGAGAGGGTTATTTTTTTAAGTCCCAGGGAGAGTTTTTCAACTGATGTGCTCTTTATTGGAGAGTTTCCAGTGTCACCTAGCCTTAGCGTTTCTTTCTTTTAAATTCAGTAGCGATTTTGTATAGAAATGGAGGCAGTCTCTGGAAGACCTGGAAAGCTACAACGTGACCAAGAGAGCATGTGGTCAAGATCTGCCAACTTGAACAGTACAACAATGCTGGGATCTGTAGAAATGTGTGGCATTATTTTGAATACGCTGCTTGTTTCCAGTTAGACAGGGGTGACACTGAAAGGCAAAAGTGAAATGCAAGAGCGCAACTTTGAGAAAAAGTCAGCAAGACCCTAAGTATATTTTTCCCTCAAAGCTAACCCGCCTGATTGTATTTCTTTGTGTATCATTAAAATACCAGGACATTGTGTGCTCTGAAAAGGCACCAACAATTGGGTGGGCGGGTCGGTGGACATAACAGGCAGAGTGAGTCATACTTCCTGCGTACCAGTAATTGCCAAAATGTCATTTTGCCTTTTGAAGGGAAAAAAAAAGGTCTCCATGCCATCTTAATATATTTTCATCATACGGATCCTTGACAATGGAGAGTGGGAGATGAAGGTGGAACGTTAGCGGCCCAGGTGGGAAGCCCTGCGTGCAGCTGTGGATGAAAACATTGGAGGTTTAAATTGGAATATTATCGAATTTTGTGAATGCGTTCCTTTGAGTCTAAAAATTCCATATTTTGGCCTGAGTGTTCCCTGTTTGGCATGAAACTGTAGGCGTTCTCTTCCCCTGCAACCATGCTAACAAAACTAGATAGAATTAATGCCATTAAACTAAAGTTAACATCTTTTTTTAAAAAACAGTTATACATAATGCTATAAAGGGCATTCAATTTCGATAGAAGAAGCCAACAAAATAGTGATGCTACCAATAAAAATGTGATTACAAAGGTGATAAAATGAAAATAAAACACCCTGGATTTAACTCAAAAGGATATATTTGTGCAGAATGGAGATGCCTACGTAGATCTCAGACCTGGCAGTAGTTTACAGGATGGGGGGCATCAAGGGAAGGACCCCAGAGCTATGTAGGGACTGGCTTTGTCATTATGTTGACAGCAGCGCATGATGTAGTGGTTAAGAGCGGCAGGACTCTAATCTGGAGAGCCGGGTTTAATCCCCCACTCCTCCACTTGAAGCACCCAGTTGAGTGACCTTGGGTCAGTCAGCCTTCTCAGAGCTCTCTCAGCCCCACCCACTTCACAGGGTGGTGGTCGTGAGGATAGTAATAACAATAACCCACTTTGTAACCCTCTCCGAGTGGATGTTAAGTTGTCCTGAAGGGCAGTATATGAATCAAATGTCGTTGTTGTTGTTGTTCACACTTGCACAGTAGCACAGATATGCCCCCTCCATTCCTACTGTTGTTTTCTGCCTCCGACTCTGAGCCGTGGAAGGTGGCATACGTGGTTCTCCATCACACCATTTTAGCCTCAAAGCAAGACTGTGAGGTTCATTAGCCCGAGAAAGTGACCGGCCCAGACTAATCCAGTAGCCAACCTCTCTTTCAGTCAGGAGCTTCCCGGTTCCATAGGAAACTGACGTATAGCGAGTCGGGCCAGAACCCCTTTTAGCTCACAGCCATCTCTTTTCCTAACACCAGCTTCCTTGAAGACCCTTTAATCAGAGACGCCACGGATTGAACTTGGGACCTTCGGCATAACGCTGGTGTGGCCAAGCCACAGCCCTCCCAGCCTCCTAGGCTGCCTCCAGTTTCCCCCCTGTCATCTTAGCAGCCGTTTGTTTGACTTATCGAGAAGGAAAGGTGTGCAGCACACATTCAAGTTCATTCTCTTCAACATGATTTACTGCTGGCTGTTGCGGTGAGACGGCAGAATCGCCCTTCCCTTGTAACAAATTTGGCCTTGTTTCTTTTTTTCCTTCTCACCCTTCCTATAATGAAAAGTGGAAATAACCACCATGCTCCCAGTCCAGAGCAGAATACATTAAGAAATCATTTTAATATGGACGGTGTCTTAAATCAGAGGCTGCAAGGGTTTACTGGCAGCCACCCAGTTTGTTATCAGGTCATGTCAGTAAAAGTTCATCCTCCTGGTTCCATTTTATTTCCTAGGTGTCCTCACGTACGTATATGCCGTCAAGTAGCAAGCAAGTTACGGTGGCCCCAGCAAGGGGCTTTCAAGGCCAGTGAAAAGCAGAGGTGATTTGCCATTGCCTTTGTCTCCAGAGTCCCTATAAATGGGTTACGAACCACATAAACACCTATGAATTGTGTATGAAATCCATGTATTCTGCATGCACCACGTGAATGTACAAATTCTCCAATGAAAAATGGAGGATCAAAACCATTGACAAAAACATAAGTGATTAGATAAAGAAACAAGAGGTGTTCCACATAGGGTTGCCGGGTCCCCCAGGTCTCAAACTGGGGAACAGGGGGGCACAGTGTCCCCCACCCTGTCCAGGGGACCTGGGAACCCTCATCCCACAAGGACTTGCAGCGGGCACCACCACAACACTGAGACATAGGTTAGGCTGCGACTATGTGACTGGATCAAAGTTGCTCAGTGAGTTTCCAAAGCAGAGTGGTCTCCCACATCCGTATCAGAAACTCTAACCACTACACTACACTGGCTTTGGGAGGATGCTGTTGAACAGTAGCAGGCAGCTGGGCCTGGGTGAGTCATGCAAGGCATGTGGTATCAAGTTGCTTACTGGTTGCTTCTGGCCTAGCCCCAATGAGTCCTCCCTCAGAGGCCAAAACAGGCCTGGAAAGGGCTCATCCCTCCCCCCCTGCCTTTTACTGACAGAAACCAAGCCTGGAATACTGGGTGAACTGTTATGGTTAGCTAGCAACAGCCATTGAGAGCACCTGGTTAAAGCTACAAGTGGTCCTTGTATCATTTTGTTTCTTTTTAGACACCCAATGTATTTTTTCAGATCTCAGATTTTTCTAACTTGGGGCATTTTTACAGGTGTGTAGGAAGAAGTTTCTTATCTGTTCATGGATCCAGTCTCTGGATTTAAATATCTTCACATCATGGACACTTGGCTATTAGTATGTAAGATGAAACCCAGAACATTCATATATCCCCACAGTAAATAGGACTGAGCTAGATGTAATATTGATCTAATTCACTATAATGCATTTTCATATGTTCATGTTAAATTATTCAGCCTAACCAGACAGCCAAACTTTGCTTCAAATTCTAGTTTGACGAATAAGCCCAGTTTTCCTGTCAGCTTATTATTGTGTATATGAAGTGATCCCTCCAGGGCCGATTCCAGACGGCCCTCCCCACCCCGAAATGTCGCGCGTCGTCGCGCGTAAAACGTGAAATATCGTGTTTTCTCGTGACGTGAAATACGTGTTTTCTCGTGACGTGAAAAACGTGAAATATCGTGTTTTCGCGTGACGTCACGCAAAACTCGTGCGAGAAAACGCGATATTTCGCATTTTCCGCGCGACGACGCGCGACGTTTCGGGGTGGGGAGGGCCGTCTGGAATCGGCCCAGCTGTGAAACTGAATAAGCCAGGGGTCCCTGAAGGGGGATTTATTTTAGAGTATTCTGTATGCCAATTCAACCTCCCTTTCAGCCAATAACCTCACATAGAATTAAGACACCAAATCAGTGATTTATTAAGAAAAATGACTTCTTTATTGTTTATAAATAACCCAGATGCATATTTCCTCTTTCCCTGGATCATATGCATAAATACCAGTTACATCAGGGGATCTTATATACCCTTAATGCTAGTTGTTTATGGAATAATTACTATTTGTTTACAGAATAAGAGATCAAAAAGGTTAATATAAACACTCTTTCAGAGTGATTCAAAATGACGCATTTCCCAGAATGCATGGCATCTGACAAGCTTGAATGCCAAATGAAGTATACAAACATTTGAAATACTGGAGCCATATTTTTATTATACCTCTGGGAAGAAGCTTATTCAAGGTTCAATCTTAATCATAATGAGAAGATGTTTATATTTTGCTCAGTGATCCTTCTTGCCTATCCGAGACCTAAATGACCTGCAGGATATCACAGCAGGAGGAATTGTAACACAAGAGCAAGGCTACTGTAATATTTGTGATTTTAGCTGGAATGTATGCTTACAACAAGATTTTATGGAAAGAGGTCTAAAAAAAATCCTTTAATATTCCCCAAGTTTGGCCAACCTGTAGCCACTTTTGGAATTTTGAGAACAGATAATATGTGGGCCAACAAAATTGCTGCCATGGGGGTTAGGGGTGTCATTTCCCCACCCAGGGTGGGGGATCCCCTGCTCCCACCTACCCCCTACTTACTTGGCTGGCAAGGGAGGCATGCTTCTCAGGGTGCCCCCGGGTGGCACGGCATGCCCTTGGGTGGCATGGCATGCTCTCACGCTCACAGTGGCCTGATTCATGCCGAATCGTACCCCACAGCAGGTTCAATTCACACTGAATCACACCCGCAGTGGGCAGATTTGGCCCCCTGGTGAGCATGGGAGCACTCCCAGGCTACCCCTTGACCCGCACTCTGATGTCACTTCCTGGAAATGAGCAAGGTAAGTGTCAGGCTCCTGATCTCCTGCCGGGGGAGTGGGGGGACCTGGCAACCCTAGTGGAGGCTCAGTTCAGTCAGAAAAAGTTGGGAGGTTATGTATTTATTTAAATATTTGCACCCCATCTTTCCTCCTGGCTCAAGGTGGCCTAGAGGTAATAACTAAAACATTACAGATTAAAACCAGGTCAGATGAAAAACCCAAATAATTCTTTCCATCCCTAAAATATGCCCAATGTTCATATTCCATCAAAACTCCTGGCAGACAAAGAAGCTGTTTCCTAGTCTCCTATATTGGTTGTAGCTGTTTCCAAGTGGGACCCACTACAGACGCAAAGATGATGCCTTCTGGGCTCTTCCATCTCCAAGTGGAGGGAAGCCAGGTTTGGTTCTTTGTTTTGAAGAAGAGGAGCTTTGTGGAAGAAGCAAGTGGATGCCAAGAAACACATTGGCAAGCTCCCTGGCTCCTATGGGCACCATGCAGTGGGACACTGGTATACTATTCTTCATGTAGAATCCCTGTATTCTCTTGAACATGGGTCCTAGTGGTAGCCAAAACAGCAATAACTTCAAAATGGAAATCACATAAATCATCTACCCTAGCAAATTGGTACACAAAGATATGAGACCACTACATAATAGGGGGGAAAAACCACAGAAGGCCTTCTCCAAGCCAAGATCTTCCCCTGGGCAACTGACTTTACTGAAAAATGGATTCCCTTCTTTGAATATGTAAACAAGAACGACATACCAGATGCTTGTCCTATAAATCGATAAAACTTTAATCATCGAGACAACTGAACATTAGTGGATGTTCACAATATCCTTTTGAAAACAATGTCATATTGAACATGCCAATAGGGACATCATATAACTTTTCCACTCCCTGAAAACACATCAGATACATGGAAACTTCAAGACCTAAGTGATCTATCAACAACCTGCGCAAACCCTCCAATCATGACAAAACCCCAAAGATCCATATAATGTTACTAACACTATTAATGTACCTTATAACAGCTGATTTTACTCTTGTTGTCATGTATGCCTGCATACATGCCAGTAATGTGTTATGCATTTTGCGCTGATCGTAACTGTTTGCTAAGGTTGTATTCTGTATAAATCATCTGAGACTGTGTAAGCTGCTAACTTACAATGCACTGAGCCAGTGGGGCTGTCTGTTATCTATTGAAAGTATTTACTTTCACTTCTGGGGCAAGTGTCCTTGGAAGCAAGCTGCGGGCAGCGAGCCATGGATCTTTTCTCAGAGACTAGGATGATTTCATTCTGTGCTCTGTCTAGCCTAAACTAATCAGTTCCCATGTAACTCTTTGGGGTTTCATGCCAGCATGTTAATGGACCCAAAGGGCAGGAAGGTTCCCTATAATTAGTAGTGCCCTTTTTTGAATAGTCACTTCTGCAATTGCTGCTTTTGTGTGAACACCTTGAACTGTATGGATCTCTAATAAAATTTACTTCAACCAATGCACCTGAGTGATTGCTGTGAGGAACTTGGGGATCTAACTGCCAGGGACTGACGCTTGTATTTGTACATGATAAAAGCTGAAATAATATTAATATCGATATCGATATCGATATCGATATCGATATCGATATCGATATCGATATCGATATCGATATCGATGATGATGATGATGATGATGATGATGATGATGATGATGATGATGATGATGATGATGATGATGAAGCAACACGCAACATAAGTGACAAGTCATGTTGGATGAATTTCAACAAAATCTTCAGCTTTGCTACATATACACTTATTTGCTGGTATACCTTCAGGGTGAAAAATGCATTGCAGGAAAGACAGCTGCCCTTCTAGAGGTATCCGAACATTCAGTACTGTGGTTTTCTCACACTAGGTTCAATGCTGATCCTATTGAGTCTGATGGCAACATCCCTTTGTCCTTAACATCTTAGGATCAAGAATGGTGGTGGAGAGTGCTGTCAAGTCATAGCAGACTTATGGTGACCTCTGGTGGAGTTTTCATGGCAAGAGACTAACTGCAGCCCTGGTCTTCCTTTGAGGTCTCCCATCTAATGACTAAACAAGACCAACTCTGCTTAACTTCCAAGATCTAATGAGATCGGACTTACCTGTGCTATCCAGGGCAGGGCAGGATCAAGAAATAGGCAAGCATGTGTGTGTTTATATATTTGTGTGTGTATGTATAGTTTAGCTTTCTCCCTGAGGGTCAAGGCAGATTATACAGTGCAGGTCAACACAGTCAGTGACTGGGACATTCAATAAACAATGCAATGTGGTACAGACTGCAGAAATTTGAAAAGAAGCAGAAATCTGATACAGAGCTGAACACAACGCTGAAATTAAACATAAGCAAATTGACATGACATATTGCATGACACAGAACTAACTGGTAGGAGCATACTTACAACAGCAGACAGTACACAGTAGTTTAATCCCTGTCCCTTTCCAATACATCTCTCTCAACCATTTCCTAACAGCACAGTCCTATTACCTGTGTAAAGAAGCCCTCCTGAATAATTCAGTTTTGCATAGTTTGTGGAAAGCCAGGAGAGTGGGAGCTTTCCTGACTAGGGGTGTGCACCCCAAAAAGATTCAGGTTTCCTGCTTCAGGTTTACCTGAAGCGGGAAAACAATTCGGAATAACTCGAAACCCAAAGTGGCAAGTGCTTTGGGAAGCACACTGAAGCTCAAATCAACACTTTTCTTTCCATTTGCAAGTGGGAAGAAAAGTATTGCTTTCAACTGGCTTCCCACCCTGCTACTTTTTTCACCCGGTGGGATGTGGGGGTAGAGGTAAAAAAGGTGGCAGGGCTTGAAGCTCAAAGCAGCACTTTTCTTGCCATTTGCAAACAGTCTGAAAAGTGCTGTGGCTGTTACCCGAAGCTTTCCAAAACATTCTGAAACTTTCATAAAGCTTTGCTTCGGTATTTCTGAATTGACTCATCAATGCTGGGGCCAATTTGGAAATACCGAATCTACCCAAATCGGGCCCAATTCGGTTAAAAACCCGAATCAGAAACCTGAAGCTCACATCCCTATTCCTGACCTCTATAGGCAGGCCATTCATAAGATGGGGGCCACCACAGAGAAGGCCTGTGTATGGGCAGCTGTTGATTTTGCCCATGTGTAGGGTGGCATCTGTAGAAATGAGAGACTAGGCATCAAGTGCTGGTATGCGCCATTAAAGCACACAGTTTTCAAGTACCCTTTTACCTAGTTTCACAAAGTAGCCTAATAAATATTGCTGTGTATGGAGCTAGATATACATTTGACTAGCACCTAAATTGGCTGTAACCTTACAGGAAAGGCTCTGCGAGTGGAGTAACAAGGTTCTTTGAAAATGGCAGCTTGTGGTGAAAGGTAAGCAAGAGATGAAGAATAGGCCACTAAGTACTGACATCAAGGTTTGTCGAATGTTCTTTCTTTGTATTTTTCGGAAGAAAAAGATTTAAGGCAGGCAAATTATTTCCCAAAATAGTCCTCTCTCATGGCTGCGTTTATCTTGTTCCCTCTTCAAATTCTGCACTGTGTGTGTCTGTTTCGGCATGGTTGTGAGGGAAGGGGCAATTTTTCAAAGGTGATCCTGGCCAATCAGGGATCACGTTGCTGAATGGGATGCCCTCACCACACTGCATATAGTCAGGTTCGTCTCTTGCAAGGCCAGTTTAGAATGTGAGCAACACTTCTTGGATCAGCGTTTAACTCATTCTGAATGGATGGAAGCTTTTGTTCTCTTTCAGGAAAAGAGAAAAGCAAATGTGGGATGCTTTTCCCTGTCGCTATTTCTCTCTCTCTCTCTCTCTCTCTCTCTCTGTGTGTGTGTGTGTGTGAAAAGCGCCTCCCTTTTGCAGTGCTGTTATTTGGTGCAGTCACATCTAGAATACAGTGCGAAGTGAAAAGAGGATACGAAAGCATGCTGTAGGAGTTTGAAAAGGACAAAAAAAATGAATAAGCAGTTGTGCACCCTCCTCAAACCACATCACTCATGTATACGCACATGTACACTCAAAACAAAACACCTACACAAATGTTCCTTACTAATATAGATCTGCATCGAGACCTAGCCGCTGGTGCCAGAGTTTTGTATTCATATCTCCTGCCATCTCTCAACAAACATTTTGCAGGGCAAGTGTACAGTGATCAATGTAGGATCAGAGTAGCAAGCCTTATAGCTACATACATAGGGCTTTTGGGGGCTGGGATCCCAAGATGCTCAGGATAACGCCTGTGTGTCTGAGGAGTCTTTTTAAATGTGTGTCTTTTTGAATAGTAGCCCCTCCTGCCATACAGAAAGCCACTTTTGAGACTTGAGAGAACTTTCATCTTGACAAGGTCTGGGGAACTGACGGTCAAAGAAAAAATGCTAAATTCCACATTCGGCATGTCCAAGTCCTTGGGCACCTTGGAAATAATAATTTTTAGCTATCTCGTTTTGCAGACAGAAGCTTTGAGAGTCACGGGAGAGGCTTAATATTGAGTTAGACTCCTAGCATGGTTTGAGAAAGCAGGGTAGAATTGCAGAGAGCACCTTTGAAAGTGTATGCAATACCAGACTGTGTTAAAGCATGCCACTTCAATTGAATACATTATGGCTATGGCATTGTATTTGACCTCTTAAGAAAACTGAGAGCCAGTTTGGTGTAGTGGTTAAGAGCAGCAGGACTCTAATCTGGAGAGCCAGGTTTGATTTCCCACTGCTCCACTTGAAGCCAGCTGAGTGACCTTGGGTCAGTCAAAGCTCCTCGGAGCTCTCTTAGCTCCGTCCACCTCACAGGGTGATTGTCGTGAGGAGAATAATAACATACTTTGTAAACCACTCCGAGTGGGCATTGTCCTGAAAGGCGGTATGTAAATCAAATATTATTAATGGTATCAGAATGGTACTCACTTGACAGTTCAAGTTGAACCACATTTGCAATTACATATCTATGTACTATCAAGTCAAAACCAACTTATGGCGACCCCCAGCAAGGCGCTTTCAAAGCAGGTGAGAAGCAGAGGTGGTTTGTCATTATCTTCCTCTGCAGAGTCTCCCATCCAAGTACTGACCCCACTTAGCTTCTGACATCTGATTAGATCAGGCTATGTCATGCTGCCTTCCCTCATATGCAGGGCTCATTTCAAGGGGGAACACACCGGAACGCAGTTCAGGCAGTTCCCCAAAGAGGTCACATGTCAGGTGGCCCCACCCACCTCACTCTCAGCCATTTGGGGCCTGTTTCGTCCTGGATTGGGGCCGAAACGACTCGGATCGGGCCTCTGACAGGTGGTGGATCACTCTCCTGCTCAGCAGCATCCCGATCTTGACCATTTTGGGCTCCTGCTCAGCCATTTACAGCCCCTTTTTGCCATTTTGGGCCCAATTTTGGCCCTGAATAGCCAGGATTGGGTCCAAAACAGCTAGGATAGGTGATGTCAGGGGGTGTGGCATATGCAAATCAGTTATACCAATGACACATTTCCGGTGATGTCAAGGGGTGTGGCATATGCTAATCAGTTATGCTAATGAGTTACGCTAATGAGTTCCTCCAGCTCTTTTTCTACAAAATGACCCCTGCTCATATGTTCATAATTACCATCAACCCAAAGAGCTACATTTATTTCTCATGGAGGCTCAGAGCTTACCTATCCCTCTGGTGGAATTTGTAAGCTCTGTTCTCTTGTTCTCTTTCCTGACATGGAGGTGCTGCCACAGAGAGGAACAGGGATCAGAAGAGCACAGACTTGCCAGCCCCCCTGCTCAGGGCTGGAATTTCTCCACACACTCACCTGCTTCCCCACCCGCAGCCTGCTCTCCTTTCAGGAAGGAGGGAATGGCACCAGGGGGAGACGCATGCTCCTGCATTTCCGCATCATGTTGGAAAATGACAACAGGGGAGTGCAGGACTGTGCTAGCACTTGCAGCTCATGAGGGAAGTAAGTACCCCACTGCCCTCTGCCTCCCTCCATATCTCTGCTTGGGCCCCTGGGGGGACCTGGTAACCACTGCTGGAGCCAGGGTTTCTGGCACCTGTGGCAACCCCCCCCCCGCGTGTGCGCACCGTGCACATGTGTCACAGACTGCGCGATATGTCATCACGTGATGACGTCATTGCGCAGCGCGAGCCGGGGGCATTTGCCAGCAGATGGCTGGGGTGGTGGGCGGAGGCTGCTCCCCGACACCCCCTCCAGTGCCTCTCCAGAGCCCTCACGCCTGAGGCCACCGCCTACCTGGCCTCTATGGGCACACCGGCCCTGCTGGTAACCTACAAGAACCCTACAAGAACCATGGCATGTCAAAGAGCTACGGTTGATATCACTGCATTTGAGTATTTTTGAATATTGGGTTAGATCCAGGCTAACGTTTTTGCAGGTTCAAGGATTTCCACTAACAGGGTGTGCCTCCCCCCCTTCAGCAACCCCAAATGCACCCGAAATTCAGTTCCTGGGGGGCCCTTCTCACCCAAGAACAGGACTTCAGAGGCATTTGGGGTTGCTGTGGAGGGGAGAAGCTTACAGAAATCCTTGCACCTTTGGAAATGTCTACTTGAGGTCCAAGCCATTGTCCTTCTTTGCAAATGGATGCATGATTTGACTTTGATCGTGGAAGGAAATTCTTGCTGTTTTTCTGTTTGATGTGTACCCCTCCCCCTCGACACCTGTGAAAGTTTAGCCGGTCACAATTCTCATGTTAAAGAATGGATCAAGGACAAGCAGGGCCCCAAACACAAGTTCTCTGGGCTCTGTGTTTTAACTTGTTCTTTAATTTCTGAATGCGCTCTGTACATTTAAAAGAAGTGAAGTCCAAGCTGCCCCTGGAAACCATTTGGATATTGTTCTTTCATTGCATTGTAGCAATCATTTGCCACTAGGATGGCTTGTCACACAGGAGCCAGCATGGTGTAATGAGAGTGTTCAATTAGGATCTGAGAGATCCAAGTTCAAATCCCTACTCGACCATTTATTTATTTACTTAATTATTTATACATACAGTGCCATGAAAGTGAAAATCCTGTTTACCTTCACAATCACATACACGGACTGTATCAGATTTTTTTAAAACCTAGGTTGTCCCCTTACCCTCCCAACAAGAAGGGGGGGGCGGGATCCGGCACTCATCTTTTGAGATTCCAAGCTGCCAGTACAGTAGCATCATTGTGTCTGTGAGAAGTGTGTCCACTGCCTCCTGGACCCGTTCCCTGGGGACTTTTCCCTCCACAGGCCAGGTTAGTGTTTGTGGGGGAAGAATTTGGGACCAGGGGAATTACAACTGATCCTCAGATG
Organism: Eublepharis macularius; assembly: GCF_028583425.1. NCBI lineage: Eukaryota > Metazoa > Chordata > Lepidosauria > Squamata > Eublepharidae > Eublepharis > Eublepharis macularius. The sequence continues at coordinate 174,450,848 of NC_072792.1, forward strand.
ACAGAGATCAGTTCCCCCCAGGCTGCTTTGGAGGGTGGACTATAACCTACTGAATTCCAGCCCATCCCCAAACCCTGCCCTCCCCAGGCCCCACCCCCCAAATCTCCAGGTGTTTCCCAACTCAGAGCTGGCAACCCTACCCCTCATACCCTTCTGACCCATGCTTGGGCTTGAAAACGGGTACTTCCCTCCCCAATTTATCCAGAATGTTTGCTCTTTACTGCAATGTGTTGTTTTTACCTTTGGCAAAACAATATGGCAGGCTTCTTGTGGAAAGTATTTAGAAAATGTTTTTGACCTCAGAATAACTCCTGGAGAGCAGTAAAGCACAGCAAAAAGATAACAGCCCAAGAAAATCAAAGTATAGAAATAAAGGTATGGTGGAGGCGGGGGGAGGGGGAGCCCACAAATAGAACGAAGAGAGACGGAGACTAGTTTGTGATAAAGTGTTTATAAGCTTAGTGGACTATAGAAAAATAAATTGTTTTAAAGATGAAGTGAGAGATGGGGGTAGAGAGCAAGACAATATGGGGGGAAAGGAATAAATAATAGTCACAAATAATCCAGTGCTATTTCCAAAGGTGTTATTTCTGCGCTGCTATTCTACACATTTTATCTTTGACATTTTCTTCATGTTACCACCAGCCTAATTTTTGTTTTGTTTTATTTTTTTGTCATTAGTATATTCCCTTATCTCTTCAAGCCTCCAGACCTTTTATTTAGCGGGTGGTTGCAGTACACAATGTTTAAATGTGACCAGGTGTAAATCTCAGCTCATGAGATTTCAATCTCTACTTGCTGGCTCATGCTGTGGGAGGAGAAGGCAGCCGTTATTATGAATAGATAGACTGCTTAGGCCTCAGAATAGAGAGGCTTGCTTAGATTTTCTTCTCCCTTGGGAACAATCAGGGCTTTTTTCCAGCTGGAACGCGGGGGAACAGAGTTCCAGAACCTCTTGAAAATGGTCACATGGCTGGCGGCCCCACCCCCTGATCTCCAGACAGAGGGGAACTTAGATTGCCCTCCATGCTGAGTGGTGCGGAGGGCAATCTCAACTCCCCTCTGTCTGGAGATCAGGAGGAGGGGCCACCAGCTATGTGACCATTTTCTCAGAGGGCAACCCACTGAGTTCCACCACCTCTTTTCCCAGAAAAAAAGCCCTGGGAACAATCAACTGGGTTTATATGCATCAGTTTCCAGAATGTGACTTCTTTTATTTTGAGAAATTTGAGCTTTGCAATGGCTGATCTGCTAAACCAGGGCTGGAACAATGCCCTGTGGCGTAAGTGGCTACTAGGGGTGCCACCTCATTGGAGAGTGGCATGTGAGAGCAGAAGATGGGCAGGACATAGCCTCCCAGGTATGTGTTGTTTCCAGCTAGGTCCAGGGCAGGCTGGAAGTAATAACAACAACAACAACAACAACAACAACAACAGTGTGCTTATATACCGCTCTTCTAGACAGATTAGTGCTCACTCAGAGCAGTGAACATAGTCAATGTTATTATCTCTAGCTGGGGAACTGGAGCTGAGAGGAGTGGCTTACCCAAGGCCTCCTGCTGAGCTCATGGCAGTAGCAGGATTCAAATGATCCGAGTGCTGACTCACAGCCCAACCACCTAATCACTATGCAACAGAGTGCCCCCGGTACTCATGCTGCCATGTGCATAGGGCAGTGTAGGGTTGCCAGGTTCCTTGGTGGGGGGCAGGGGATTTCCAGCTCCCAGTCTCTTCCCCCTGCTGCCACTCACCTGCTGAATGGGGGGAAAGGCCTGGGGAATGGGCCTTGGTGGCAAAAAACCTCCCAGGCCAGCATGCAGCTGCAACAACGTCACTTCCTTAAGTGATGTAATCATGCTCAGCAGCAGGCATGCTTCCGCACTTCTCAAGGGTGCACACAAGAAGATCCATAAGGTAAGTCCTAGGTCCCCCCACCGCTGGGAGGGTAAGGGGACCTGGCAACCCTTGGGCGGTGGTATTCAGTCTGCGATGTGCAGGGAGCCATGTTCACAATTGCGATCACCCTAAAGAGCTGCATGACTCTTGTATGCCTTGTGCATCACGCCATCAAATTCACACATGTAATAATGTCAGAAACAAATATTAATACTAAAGGTGTTACTATATCTTCTCTAATGACCAGAGTTCTTCCCAGCATTCAGGTTCGTCCCTCCCCAGCACTGTTGAACCTGGGCACCGTTTTACTTTCCTCAATACCGTCTTGGCCTCTCCCCAGCATAAGCTCTGTGGTTCAGGAAAGCATGCCGGGGAGATGGTGAGAAGGCAGCGAGGGAAGTAAATAGGGTTGCCGGGTCACCCCAGCAGCCGGTGAGAGGTAGGGGGTGGTGGTTAGAGAGTATTCTCTCTAGTGTTATGCTACTAGAATAAAACTCGCATTTGTTTAAGATATAAATGGTGGAAGTGTTGCAAATATAACCAGCAACTAAAGCTCACTCTCCAACCACATGGGCTAAAGCTTAGATGGCATTCATGTTTAGAATATTGAGAACATCCTATTATATAAAAAGCAAGCCATATTGGTGACAAGTCTGGCTCACTTTTTATCCCTGCGCACCTTTGTGGGAACAAAAAGTGAGTCATTGGCAACACGGCTTGCCTTGGAGCCCCCAAAGAGGCCGCTGTGACAGCGGGAAAGCCCAACGGTGCAGCCACTGCTTGGCCTTGGGAGAGCTGCACCACCTGCACCAGGACTTTGAGGGGCAGTGGAGGCAGCAGGGAAGCCTAGCACGATGGCGTAGCCATCCCAAGTCCCCACCGTGGCTGTGGAGGCAGCAGAGAGGCCTGGTGCAGCAGTGTGTCCCTCCCAACACCCTACAGTGACTGTGGAGGCGGTGGAGAGGTCTGGCGTGGCGACATGGCCCTCCCAAGGCCTTGCAGGGGAGCCCCGCTGAATTAGTTTTCTAGAACCTGTTGTATTTTTCCACACAATGGGCTCTGTTGCTAGTTAATACATAAGAATATAGACAGAACAGAATGGATACTTCTATTTGGAAGAGTGTTCTTTGTAAATTCTGGGTCTATCGGTATGCATTATGTGAGCTAGGTATATGTGAAGGAGCTTAGCACATATAGGAAATAATGTGAATGGGATGAGGTTATCAATGAAGGGGAGGAATCTAATTCTTTCTTTCTTTTGAAAAAGCAGAGGACCAGTGAAAGGTCAGCTTATGCATCAACAGTAATGGAGCAAAATCTGTTCTGGAGATGTACTTTTCAGCAGCCAAAAATCTAATAGGATTTGCATAAACGCATTATTTAAAAGCAAAAATTGACTCTGATTCACAGGCTTTGAATTTCTTGTGAAAGTCAACTTGGAGGCTTTCTAAGGAAGTTGCACAACATCGTGTCGGGCAGGCTGTACTGTCATCGTAAATGGGATTGCCTTTAGTTCTTGTTTTAGTTGATATATTTCTATAATACGTCTTGACCACAGTCAACGATCACAAGATAAAAGTCCTCCCTGATCCAAAACCAGTTATTGTCCCCCATGAAGTCTGTTTGCAAACTGGGGGAATTAGCATGGAAGAAGAGGCTGCGAGAGGAAGGGTAACATAAGGATCTTTTAGCCTATGTATACGAGGATCCTTTCCTCTAGAGAACTCTTTCAATAAACAGGCAGGTGTTCAATCAGAAAGGAATTTTTATTTAAAATACAAAAAATCAATTGCACACAATGCACACACAACACGTACACACATAGGGCTAACTAGAAAAACAGAGAAGAAAGTGGGAGAGAGTGGCAGAGCTGGTTTATATTTACCAGTTCCAGAAGATAGAGGGCATCTGAGGAAGATGGGGGGAGCAGAAGCAAAGGTAGAGAACCAGAGAAAGTCTGTGGAGCGGAGGCACTGGGGGGGGGTGGATTTCCCCTCCCCTGAGAATCCTCTGAGGTCTATTCTCAGGGGAGGGGAAATTCCATTCCCTCCCCCTCCCACCGGCCTCCGCTCCACAGACTTTCTTTGATTCTTTACCTTTGCCTCTGATCCCCTCCGTCGGCCCCTGCACCGCTTTTTCCCTCTTTGCTGGCCCCTATTTCCCCCCCTTCTCATACATTTCAGCCATTTCCTTGCCTCTTCCCCTCCCGGATCTTCATCCTTCTTCCAACTACTCTAGCCTCTGCCTTTTGCTATCCCTTTCTTTGTCCCCCTCCCTCCTAGTGGAAGCATACAATACTGGGTGCCATTTGAGGTTGCTACAACCACAAATGCCACCTTAATGTGCGTGTGCAGAAGTTCTCACGATGTCTGTGCAGACGTGGCTTTTTACTAAGTACATGTGAGGGAGTGAGCTTCCTGACTTTTCAAAAAGTTTAGTTTTACATAGAAAACTACCCCAGCCTTGGATGGCCTCTGCTAGTGGATTTTCTTTTTCTTAGTCCTGGGGCCATACTAGAGAATCAGATATAGGATAGGATATTCAACTACATGAAATATCATGGTGGTGGAGAGCACCCTCAAGTCAGAGTTGACTTATGGCCATCCCTGGTGGAGTTTTCAGGGCAAGAAAGAGACTAACAGAGGAGGTTTGCCGTTGCCTGCCTCTGCAACTCTGGTCTTTGTTGGAGGTCTCCCATCCAATTATTAACCAAGGTCGACCCTGCTTAGCTTCTGAAATCTGTAGTGATCAGGTTTATCTGGGCAAATCATCAAAGGCTCCTCGAAAAAAAAGTTTTTTCCTTCCTTGAATTCCTTTGTAGCCCCAGCCACTTTTTTTCTACGCAGAAATTTTAGCAGGTGGGTTGTATTATAATGTCGAGTATTGTAACTTTTCAGGCAAATTTTCCTCTCTCCCTCTCTCTGAAAAGCAATACATATTTTGCAGATGAAACAAAGTAACCGTGCTAGGGCCTCTTGGGCTGAAAATTGGTAGAATTTGTATCTCAAGTACATCCCCACTAAGATTATAAATTGTGTTGTGACTACATTTACCTGCAAAACATTTTTAAAAATTGCCTTACCGGACAGGTATAGCCTCCCCGCCCCATCTTCAAATACTGTGTTTTTGTGAAGCGTAGACATTTCTTTGTAATGATGAATTTCAACTAGACATTATTTTCTCTTTCCTTTCAGCTCAGGCTGAAATTACATAGTGTACTTCAGCCCTTTCATACTGTTTAGTTAACTGTGATCCGACACGAGTAAGGCACACCAACATGACATAGTATTTAGAGGGACAGAATTGGATTTGGGAGACCCAAGAGGTCTAGGGTTGCCAACCTCCAGGTGATAGATCCAGAAGAGTTAGCCATGCTAGTCTGTAGTAGCAAAATAGTAAAGAGTCCAGTAGCACCTTTAAGACAAACCAGCTTTATTGTAGCATAAGCTTTCAAGAGCCACAGCTCTCTTCATCAGATGTATCTGATGAAGAGAGCTGTGGCTCTCGAAAGCTTATGCTACAATGAAGTTGGTTAGTCTTAAAGGTGCTATTGGATTATTTACTATTTTAAACCTCCAGGTGGTAGCTGGAGCTCTCCTGGAATTACTGTTCTCCAGATGACAGTGATCAGTTCTCCTGGAGAAAATAGCAGCTTTGGAGGGTGGACTCTGTGGTGTTATACTCTGCTGAGGTCCCTCCACTCCCCAAATCCTGCCCTCCCAAGGCCTGGAGATAGCAACCTGATGGATGACCCTAGATAAGTCAGTCTCTCTCCCTCTAACTTAACTCACAGAGTTATTGAGAGGATAAAATGTATAAGGAGAGATCGTTGTAAACTACTTTGAGTCCCCATTGGAGAGAAAAGTGTGGGGTGGTGGTGGTGGTATAAACATATAAATAAATAAGATGTGTCAACATTCACATCAACCATAGGGCAAGCCAACGAAGCATCAGCAAAGCAAATCTCTGGTTTGCCATGTTGTAACCCTAAACTTGACTCACTCTCTTGTTGGAGACTTGTGTTCTGTGGCCAGCTTGTGCCGAGCAGCTTGGATACATCCTTTGGCATGTAGTACATTGTGCCATTGATTAATAGGGCCGAGCTCTGGGCTACTGGTTGGTGGTTTCTCGAGTTGGTCAGAATTCATTTTAACAGCCTTGTGATTCTGACTCTTCCTAATTTCCCAGGTATGGCTTTCAGGAAGGGGCCGTGATTGGTGAACTGTACCCTTTAAGAGCAAGATTTGGGTCCAGTAGCACCTTAAACTCTAAGTAGATTTCCAGGATTTGAGCTCTAGAGTCAGAGCTTTGTCAAAGGGAGCTCTGGCTCTCGAAAACTCATACCCTGGAAATCTAGTCAGTTTTTAAGGGACCACTGGACCCGAACCTTGTTCTTCTACTACAAACCAACACAGCAACCCGCCTGTACCCTTTAAGTGTCCTTATGAAGACCAGTTTGTGCCACACAATGTAAGAAGCTCAGAAAAGCACAGTTGTGCCAAATAATACAATAGTTGTGTATCTGGTCTCTCACAAAAATGTTTGTACCACAAGTTCTCAGCAACTGAACAACTTCTCTATTCAGCCATTTTATATTTATGTTTTACTAGCAACAAAGCCCGCCATAGGAAGAATATAACAGGCTCTAGAAAGAGGAGGGCGGGCAGGTGAGCATTGCCTCCTCCATGACTGATCCCGGCTGGGTGAAGAGGGCGCAGGCATTGCCGTCTGCTCCACACCTGATCCCAGCCAGGTAAAGGAGGGCAGGCATTGCAACCTGCTCCGTGCCTAATCCTAGCTGGCTGAAGGCGTGGGGCAGGCATTGCCATCTGCTTTGTTCCTGATCCCAGCTGGGTGAAGGGGGGGCGGGCATTGCCACCTGGTCTGCTCCTGATCCTGGCCTGGGGTTCCTGTCACGTTGCGCTCTCTGAAGGGACAGGCTGCCTCTTCTTGGCTTTCCTTCACAGCAGTACCCTCTGGAGGCACACCAGGGTGGGAAGTGAGTTGTCTGGAACACGGTTTGCCTTTTATATAATAGGATTATATGAGACCCAGTGTGGTGTCATGGCTAGAAAGATGGACTGGGATCTGGGAGACCCAGGTTCAAATCCATGCTCTGCCACAGAATCTCTCTGACTTTGGGCCAGTCACACCCTCTCAGCCTAACTTAACTCACAAGGTTTTTGTGAGCATAAAATTGAGGAGAGGAGAATGTCAGCTGCTTTGAGTCACCATTAAGTAGAAAGGTGGGATATAAATGAATTTTTAAAAAAATCTGTCACAGAGAGTGGACACTCTATTACCTCTTCCGATTTACCGACAATCTACACTTTTAACCTACCATGAATATTACATGTATGTGTGTGCTGGCAAGTCACAACCAACTTGAGGCAACCTCAGCAAGGGGCTTTCAAGACAAATGAGAAACACAGGTGGTTTGCCAGTGCCTTCCTCTGCAGAATCTTCCTCGGTGGTCTCCCATCGAAGCAGCAGCCCTGCTTAGCTCCCGAGATCGGACGAGATCAGGATATACCATGCCATTCCACCACCCACTCTGTATATTACAATAATATTTTTCTCTCTTATCTATCAGTTGAAGAAGTTTTGTCCAAACCAACACAAGCAGCAACAGGATAAATGTTATTTATTTTAAATGAGCTTGTTTGATTAAAAATGATTATTTGTTCTTTCCCCGATACTTCCCCCCTCCTTCACGTGCACAGTCTTATAACGGGCTAAAATGATGTACTATATTTAATTTACCTTTCTGTCAGTGGCAGTCAGCTCTTCTATTTAACTTTTGGTTTAATCTCTAATTAAAGACACTGCAGTGATGAATTGCTGATGCTTCAGCAGGTAAATAGCAATTAAATATCTGACCGATTAGCACAGTAGAATATCTTGGGACCAAGCCCAGTTGAAATCAATAGGAGATTGTGCCCAAGTTCTGTGTTTTTGTGGGGTTTTTAAAAAGTTTTGACTCCTTTGGGATATTGAGGAACAATTTAGATAAACCATGTGCCGAAGTCACAGTAGAAAAAAAATTGTCTGTCTGTCTGTGTGGTGGAACAATATACGCATTGGCCTTCTACAGCACTGCAGTTCTGATGCAATGTATGTTCTACATGAATTCAAAAGACACAGGGAGATGATAGAGTTACCAGCTCTAGGTTGGGAAAATCCTGGAGATTTGGGTCGTGATGTCTGGGGAGAGTGGGAATTGGGGATGGGAGAGACCTTGAGGATGGAGTTCTAAGCAGAAGGACAGGATATCAATGCCATAATAAATCAATGTATGCTATATTCCTGAAATAGATTAATGTGAATGTGATGAAGCTATTAAACATGAACAGCACAGAAGCAGTGTTAGCACAAAAGCTCGTGCCTCTCTGCTTAAATGAACTTGCTTTGAGTTGACATAGATGTCGCGTTACCAGTCTTTCATAGATGGCCAAGACTTCAGAGGCAGGCTGTAATAATAAACTAGAGGTTTTGTTACCCAGCTTGAAATCCTGGTTAAGAGTAGACATGGGCACGAACAGGAAAAAAACCGAACATGGTGTTTGTTGTTTATTGCCATCCACGAACAACGAACATTGACGAACATGATCCTGTTCATGAACAGGTTCATTGTTCGTTGGGGCCAGCAGGCTCTCCTCCAGCCATCAAGATCCCTACTGCACCACTCCCAGAAACTCTACCTGAGCATGCAGCAGGAAAGGTACCAGTAATAAATAATAGCTTGCCCCCAGAGCCTGGCAGCAGCCCTGGAACCTGAAGGGGTAGATCCATATCCCACCACATGCAAAGAAAATTCAAGCTCCAGTGCACTCACCCTGTCTCTCTAACAGCAGCTGTCCATCCCTGAAAGCCAGAGCTGGGAGCCCCCCCCCCCCCGGTCTTTTACTCTTGTAACAAATTTGGAGCTCCAGTCCACACTTGGAAGGAAGACCTGCCTATCAAGCTAAATTGGGCTTAGATTCAGGTTTCCAGGGCAACCACAGGAGTTCCGACAGAGTTCAGACAATCCCTGCCTAAGTTGCCATAGGAATTGATTGCAGGTGCCAGACTGTCTGGCTTGACAAACAGCAATGAAGGAGGCTTGCAACGACCACCTGTTCATTTAGAATGGGGCCTCATGAACAGCTTGTTTGCGAACAGCAGATTGGGCTGTTCATGGGGTTTTTTTAGTTCGTATTGCTGTTCATGCCCATCTCTAGTTAAGAGGAAACAATTTTGTTGCTGAAGTTAAGTGATTGTCTACCAGAGAAAAGGCCCTTTCTGTAGAGGCAACTTGTTTATGCAAAGTCCTTCCAGGGGAGGTTTGCCTAGCACTTTCCTTGCTTTCTTTCTTGCACTAGGCAAAAACAGTTGCATTCTGCCTGTAATCAGTTATCCTTTCAGTGTTGTTTGTTTTGTTGGAATTCTGTTACTTGCACAGAACTCGCGTTCCTTTTCCTACTGCCCTGTTGCTTTATTTTCGTTCCTGCCTGCTGCTCTGCTAGATTTATGATCATAGATGCATTTCCAGTGCAATCCCAATGAGAGACGCCATTCCAAATCTTTTGAAATCAATGGGCTTAGAAAGGCATTGGACTGCAGAGCCGATGGGTTAGGTTGTACTCTAAACTGCTTTGATTCTTTTTTTCTAGCAGGGCTGTGTTGAAGTATTTTAAATACAAACTCTGGCTAATGTTAACCATGGTTAATGCTAATGTTGACGGGGAAAATGCCTAATAAGGGGAACGCAAACTCAGGATAGGCGAATTCCCAATTTTCTTCATTATCTGCACAAATGAATCCTATATGTCTGGCCTTCTGCTTTTCTCTTTAGATTTGTTTTTGGCATTTGGCCTGAAAATATGTATTGGAATACTATTTCATTTTGCCGTTCCGTGTGATATTCCGGGGAATGTTTAGCTATATGACAGGGGTGGCCAAATTTGCTTAATGTAAGAGCCACATAGAATAAATGTCAGATGTTTGAGAGCCACAAGATATGATGCATTGAAGTGACTTCAGATGAAGAGGTGGGTATGGGACAGTGCCCTAAAAGTGACATCACAAGAAGGGGTGGGGTTTTGCTACAGTATGCTGGAAGTGTCATCATTGGAAGGGGTGGAGCTTGGGAAGAACCATCACCTGATCTTTGACCTGGAAGTGACAACACAACACAAAAGTGATGTCACATCTTTGCTAGGCTTCACCCCCAAAGTCCCCAGGTATTTTCTGAGTCAGACCTAGCAACCCCAACATTTTTACTGAAAATATGAAATACATGGAAGGAAGGAAGGAAGGAAGGAAGGAAGGAAGGAAGGAAGGAAAAGGGAGGGAAAGACATGGAAAGAAAGAAGGAAAGGGAGGGAGGGAAAGACAAGGAAAGAAAGAAGGAAAGGGAGGGAGATAAACTAAAATAAACTAAAATAAAATGTATGGCTACGGTGATGCTCAGAGACCTCCGGGAGCCGCACAATATGTCTAGAAGAGCCACATGTGGCTCCCGAGCTGCAGTTTGGCCACCCCTGCTATATGAGCCACTGTGGTCATAAACGGCAGGATCTGAGTCCAGGGGCACCATAGAGACCAACAACATTTTCAGGGGATAAGCTCTCGAGAGTCAGAACTCCCTTCTTCAAATTTTGTTGGTCTCTAAGGGGCCACTGGACTCAAATCTTGCTGTTCTACTGCAACATGGCTACCCACCAAAAACTATGCAGTCATAATCGATCCCCCAAAATGCACATCTCATCTGTTTCATGGGGAGCTAAATGAGAGGGCCAAACAAAAGTGTGTCTGAGTCCTTTTTGATGTGTTGTTTTGGCATCGGAACAGAAGAAATCTGGTGATAGAAAATTTATTAAGCACCCTAATTTGAATAGGGGCGGCACTAGAAGAGAGTGCCTGATAATATCGATTGTCTCCTAAGTACTTAAATTAGTCAACTGCGGTCTGGAGCATTGAAATCCTGTCTGTTGGTTTCTGATTTAGACAATCACATACTCGGCAGCGGAGCAGGAGTGGAAGCAGTGAGACAGACCTACCTCAGACTGAGTTACCATGGTGTCTAGGATCGGGGCATCGCTCCCAGACTTGCTGGTTGTGGTTGGGTGAGGCATTCGTTATGGACCCATTTGGGCATTCGCTATGGATCCTATTAGGGTTGCTAACCCCTAGATGCGGCCTGGAGATCTCCTGGAATTACAACTGATCTCCAGACTACAGAGTAGGGTTTCCAGGTTCCTCAGAGGCCAATGACATTTTCAGACATGACAAGGAAGGTGAAGGTTGTGCTAAAACCCAGTTAATTAAAAAATGCCCATTTAGAGGCAATTTTTAATTGGGCCTTGGCATTACCCACAGATCCCCTGTTGCACCAGAAAATTATGACATTTTCTGGCATGATGCAGGCCTGCAGGAGCATGTGCACTTATTCCCTCTATGCCCTTCTCCCCCTGCTGGTCAGGTGAGAGGGGCCAGAGATGGCATGTGGGGATGGAGATCCAGGATTGGGGGGGGGGTGATGGCAAGCCTTCTACAGTTCCCTGGAAGGAAAGGGCAGACTTCGGAAGAGGTCAGACTCCACAGAATTGTATCCCCACTGGGCTGCCTCTCTTCTCCAAACTCTGCCCTCCCAAGGATCCTCCCCAAATCTTCAGGAATTTCCAAAGCCTGAGTTGGCAGCCCCAGAGCCCAGCCCCTTCTGAAGTTCTGTGGTCCTCACTATCCAGAGTCTGGGGCCCAGCCCCCGGACTTGCCAAAAGAAGGGGATGGGAGGCAGCTCGGGGACAGCTACCCAGACACACCAATGGACACCCAGGACCAGACCTGGCTGATAACAGAAGGAGAAAGAGAGAGGCCCCACTCAGGAGGGCAGAGCAGCACCCAAGCCCCAGATAGTCAGGCAGGACAGTTGGAAGCCAGCTAGCCCCACCCTCCGGTGGAAGGCCTAAGGGACAGGCCAGGAGAGTGAGGACCACCAGGAAGGGAACAACCCCAAGGGAGAAAGCTCAGAAAGCAAGGGCAGTCAGCCAGCAAACCAGCCAGCAACCTTACCGGCAGGGGAGGAAAAGCAGCAGCAAAGACAGCTCAGGACCACACCCCAGCCTCCAGGCAAGCTAGAGGGGATTAGCCAGGACCAGGAAAAGCTGGGAGCAAAGCCATCCCAGGTGTGGAGACCTGAGTCACTCAGCAGGGAAAGCTTGGCAGTCAGCCAGGAAAGCACAGCTGTGGCTGATCAGGGCAACCAGCAGAGAAAACCCAGGTGTGGCTGCCTGAGACATCGAAGGCTGTGGCTAGAGTGCAGTGGGAGGCATGGCTGGCAGGTGAAGCTGGGAATAGGGGAAAGGATATAAGGAGAATCCACCCACAGGGCATGGTGGGTTGTGTAGGAGGATGGTGGAGTTGAAGAGGGGAGAGGGAGGGACAGGAGTCTGGGGGCTGCAGAAGGCAAGGAGGAAGGGAAGACAGCCAGGACTGTCAGGTGGAGCAGGCCTGAGAGAGGAATGAGAGGGAGTGAGGGTGATGTAGACCCCCCTCCATCCACTGAGCGGGAACCTGCATATTCCCTGATGGCATCCCCGTATCAGGGTCAGGCAGGCTGGCACCTCACAGGGCGACACCCAAGACAGAACCTGACACTCACCACATCTAGCCGACAACATCTTCATGTCACTTGAAGGGGGTTTGGGATGTGACTGTATGGGTGTGTGTGCAGTTGAGCTCTCAACCCCTTCTGAGGGGGGTAGGCATCCAAAGCAAGCACAGGGCATGGCAGGACCATGAAGGCAGCTGGCTGGCTCAGGTTCTGATGTCTTATGAGAGGACACAGCCTTTTCAAGAGGAGCATGGGTGGCTTGCCTTCCCAAGGGGGCTGGGAAGCAGGCTGGGGAGGATGTGGCTGGCTACTCCCTGCAGGCAAGGGAGAGGGTCAAGAAGGAGGATGAAGGATGCTGGAACGTCTTCTCCCCTCTTCATTTTCAGGCTGTGTGGGTCCCCCTACCTAGGGTTGCTAGCAGAGTTATCAAGCCACCACTGGTGGCAGGAGATCCTCCACTGCCATTGAGTGCTTTCCACTGCTGCTCAGCTGGCAAATGGCGGGAAATGGGGAGAAATGTTGGCAGTGTCCTGACGCACTGTCACTCCCCATGCACCCAGAAATGAAGTCAGCATGTTACCAGAACTGGGGACGATCTGACGTTTGAGCATATCCCCCGCTCCCACCCTCTACCTCCACTTACCTGGCCAGCAGGGAAAAAGGTGGGGGAAAGAGTCTCCTGGGGCATGCTCCCAGGTGGCATGGTGCACTCCCACGCACTGCAGTAGGCCAATTTCACCCTGAAACAGGTCCGATTCAGGCCAAACCAGGTCCAATTTGGCTCGAAATCAGCTCTCTGTGGAGCGCAGGAACACTCCAGGGCCCACCGTGCCACCCCGGTGGCGCTCCCATGCTCTGCAGCAGGCTGATTTCAGCCCCAAATGGGCTGGATTCAGTCCCAAACAGGCCCAGCTACGGAGCACAGGAGTACTCCAGGGCCCATCGAACTCCCGCTGCAGGAGCACTCCCAGGGGTGGCACATGGTCTGTGTGATGACATCACTTCCCAGAAGTGGTGTCATCACACATTCCCGGGAGCATGCATATGCAGAGCCAGCTGTAAGGTGAGTGCCAGGTCTCCCACCTCCCGCCTGGAGGGTAAGGGGACCTGGCAACCATAGTCTGGCTTCTGTGCATTGGTTCCACCAATGGTGGTGTGATTCCTCCTTGTGCCAGATACAAGCATTGTAAATGGGACCAGTCCACTGGATGTGTTGTGTTTTAGGAGCCCCACAGCTCCTTCAGCTTTGGTATAAACAGCTACATTCTGAGGGGAAAGTTGTTGAAATAGTAACGGAGAGCACCAGATAATAAGTCGCACGGCATACACTACTTTCTGCTAAGTTAATTTAGAGCTGTGGTTAGAGGTAAAGGTCAAGAACGAAGGGGAGAAAGTATTAATTGGAGGAAGGTGCGAGTTGGAATGAAAGGTCACCTCCCAAGACATCTAAATGTCAGAACAAACTTGGTGTGTTAACATGGCGGTAACAGAGATTATGTTTTTTTAATAGCGTAAACAGATAATGGAGGGACGGTGTAGAAGCTGGCCCTGTGTACAAATAAGGCTTCCGGATATTATTGTATTTATTTATCATTTTGCTTTTCATCCTGAGTTCCAAAAGCATCTCATAGAATATAAAACCCAATACAAATGTTCTGTGGGGAGAGGATAGGCAGCAAAGCTGGATCCTGACCCACAAGAAATACATGGTTGTTTCCTGCTCTCCCTCTGATGGCTTCCTCTATTACTGGTAATGTTTTTGACTGTTTGAAAAATCACGGGCCTAAATGTGCACTTAATTAGTTACAATGGCATCTCTGAGGCCTATATCAATGTGGAGCCCTAAGGAGGGGAGGGTTGACTGTTTTCTCCATGCTGTTTTCATGGCCTCTACTGTTGTTGTTAATAATAATAATTTTATTTATAGCCTGCCTTTCTCACTGAGAGTCAAGGCAGATTACACGCTGTAAATCAACTCAATAAGTGGCTGGGACATTCAATAAACAGTATAGGGTTGCCAGGCCACACGCAGGGTCTGCAGGCCTGGAAATGTCACTTCCGTTTCAAACTGGAAGGTATGGCAGGCCTAAAACATAAAACTTTCACTATGTTTTGGGTCAAGAATTGACCCCGCTGAGATGCTGTAACTTCTGGTTTAAACTGGAAGTGATGTGCTTGGTAAGGTTGCCAGGTCCCTAGAGGGACATACTGGAAGATGGAGGGGAACATGGGCGGAGTTGTGGGGGGTACTTACCTACATGTCATTCCTCGTATGATGTGGAACTAAGGGGTTGCGCTGAGGGGGGTGGGAATTGAGTGAAAATATGCCCTTGAAATGGCACATGACCTCTTACTGCCAAGCTCTGTTGCCCATTGCTGTTTCAAGTGGTGGTGGGAGAAAAAACTAAGAAACAGTGATGCCACCTGTGTTGCTACATCATTTCTGCTTTCACTATAGAGTTTTTGGCAATTCCTAGAGCTGCCCATTCTCACTTCTGGGTTTTACCTGGAACTGATGTAATGATGTCGATGATGTCACATCCACCCATGTCCCCACTTCCACCCCTCCCACTGGTTTGGCACCACTAGTATGAGCAGGGGGTAGACAGCATGCCCACCCATGAGAGTCTCAATTCAGGTCCAAATGTCTCTGGTTACAAGTACACATGGGAAAATTACTACATTTTGTGACAACTCAGCTTCAGTTTAAAAGTTTATGGTTTCTCAACTCTTGAGACAAAATTGCAGGCATCCTTTCTCCTGACCATATCAACAAAATTTGATAGAAACACAAATGAAGTGAACAAAACTAGGAAATTAGCCCAAGAAAAATGTTGAAAACGGGCTTCCAGGCATGCATGGAAATGTAAAGCAATGAAAAAAATGCCTATTTGTACATTTCTAAATATAGGCATGGTTGCCAACTCTAGACTGAGAAATTCCTGGAGATTTGGTGGTGATGCCTGGAAAGAATGGAATTTGGGGAAGGGATGGCGCTCAGTGGTGGGTGGAACTCTGGGACTTCTGTTACCATAGTCTGCCCTCTGAAGGCGCCATTTCCTCTAAGAGAATTGATCTCTGTTGTCTGGAGATCTGTTGTAATTCTGGGAGAACTCCAGGACCCGCCTTGAGGCTGATAACCCTAAATGTAGGTTTATAGGACAAGAGGGAAAGACTTATAGCTTTCCAACTATGGTTTTCTGGTGAGATGTCTAGGCATAAATAACAGTGCTCCTTAGACATCCCGGTTTCGTTTGCACTTAAGAAGTTGCAACTTTTCCTCATAAATCAGAAATGTATTCAATAGCCTGTCTGCCTCTCTGCAGTAAAATACTGTATTGCTCAGTGTGTGGCCTCATAAAATGTTTCCTTGCAAATATGTGCCCTCCCTTGTGGAGCTTGGACCAGCTGTTTCAGAGGCCAGATGAGCAGTTCTGCTCAGCTGCATCCTAATTAAAATGGAGATTTTATTGAATTTTTACAGTTCAAACCCTGAATGGATAATGCTTGCTTTTGCCCATCTCTGCTCCGGCATAAAAAAGAGAGAGAAATTGATAGGGGACATGCATGACCTCTATGGGGATCAGTCTCTTGTTTCCATTAAGAAATCAGAATATCGTTCTGATAGAGCTCTCTGTATCCCACCACCGCTGCCAATTCTGAGGAAACAGAAAATGGTGCAAAAATAAAGAAGCGCGGATCTGTTTGCACATGGGGATTTGGAATAGAAACAAGAATGGGGAAGGCTGTGGCTCAGGAGTACAGCACTTGTTTGGTACACAGAAGGCCCCATGGCCAGTCCCCAGAATCTCTAGTTAAAAGGACCCTGTAATCAATATTGAATTGTAGAAAAGAGCAAGAGTCCAGTAGCACCTATAAGACTAACAAAAGTTGTGGTACGGTAGGAGCTTTTGTGAGTCACAGCTCACTTCTTCAGATATTGAATTGATTAGACCCATGGTATGAATCAGTATAAGTCAGCTTTATATATCCATTCAATTCTGAAATCCTCCATAGCACAGCGATTTAGGAAAGGGCATTTAGGAGCTAGCAAGCCCTCAGATTCGGACCACCATTCAGGAAATCAACCCAGGTTTTAATTGAGCTGCTGTAGCATAGTGGTTAAGTAGCTGAGCTGCAAATCAGGACTCTGCTGGTTCAAATCTTGCTACTACCATGAGCTCAGTGTTAGAAAAAGGGACTGGTGATGTCTCTGCCTCAGACCCTTTAGACCTTTACGAATGCACTTTATATTTATATCTTGTTCGGAAGTAATTACATCCACCACTTTCATTGTATTTATTGAAATTATTTATTGCGAACATATACATATATTATTCAGGCAAGTTGAAAGAAGCTGGTGAAGAAGCAAGGAACAGCAAAACAGGGTACAACCAAGGCCGGCGCACCCGTTGCCAACCCCCCACCGGGAGCTTCCCTTCAGGAGCAACTCGTTTTTTGAGAATATCATGGACCGCTATTAATTTTCCGAGTGGCCATGACGTTTCTTTGCCTGTAAAAAAAAGGAAAGGAAGTTGCACAATAGAATAATTTTGGTGGACTGTGATATATTAAAGGGACACCATCTGTTTGGAATGTTTAGTAACAGGTCTGATGAAATGTGAATGTTGATTAATACACCCTGAATTGTTGTATGGTCTCCTTGTATTACATGTCCTCCTTTTTCTTTGTATCAGACCTTCAAGACTACAAACCAAACAAAAGGAAGGCAAGAACCATAGAGTTAGACAGATATATAGGCTAGTATCAATCTCCTTCCTGGCTACTCTACTATCACTCACTGTCTCTGACTGGTAGAATATAGTCCAAGAGAACTTCCTTCCTTCCTTCCTCTCTCTTCTTCTTCCTTTCTACATGCACCAGGAGAATCAGCATGGTATCTCCTCCTGGGACAAATGAAGCAGATGGCCCGTTATCAATCTGAAGCCATCCTAGTTAGCTAGATTAGTTAGTCACTTTTTCTCTCCACTATACTTAAGTTAATGTACTTCTCTAAATAAGAGCAGAACCACAAGTGACAAAAGGCACAGGTTGGACACGTGTCAGCTTCCCTCAAGTTTGGATGGGAAATGTAGGCAGCTTGGTGGAATGTTGGACAAGTGACAGTTGAAAAGTCCATTGGACAGCAGTCAGAGAGCGAAGCTGCGAGACCAGGATGCCTACATTTCCCATCAAAACTTGAGGGAAGCTGACAAGTGTCCAATCTGTGCCTTTTGTCACTTGTGGTTCTGCTCTAAAGTAGACCATTATTGGTTCTTTAACTTGAAGGAGAGGCTTTCTGTGTGCAATTTGTAAGATAGTGTAGTAAATATTAGCTTAGGCCACGCTGCTGTGCTCAAGCTCAGGAGGAGCACTCTGTTAATAAAGAAAGGAAGAGCTGTCTGACTGGTCCAGCCAACCTTAACTAAACCCAACACTTAGCCTTGGGTCTGCAACTCCTTTCAATCCCAGCTGTATTGTGGGGGTAATAATAACACTTTGTTCACTGTTCTGAGTGAGGCAGTAACCTGTCTAGAAGAGTGGTATATAAGTACAGTTATTATTATAGGAGCTGTTGTAGGATAGTGGTTAAGTGGCTGGGCTACAAATCAGCACTCTGCTACTTTGACTCCCACTACTGCCATGAGCTCAGTATGTGGCCTTGGATAAGCCACTCCTCTCTGAGTCTCTCTACATGAGACACCTCAGCGCACGCTCGTCAAGTGTTAGGAGTAGACATGGGCATGAATCAAAATACGAATCAAATTTTATTACGAATCGGGCCGGTTTGTGTATCACGAAACTGCATTTTGTGGGGCCGTTTTTTTCACAAAATCCACTTTTTTGTCAATTCATTCAATTCGTGAATGCTTTGTGATGCCAGACAGGCTAGCACCGATCCATTGATTCCCTAGGCAACATAGGCCTGGAATATCTGCAGACCTTCGTGGAACGCAACGAAATGCGAAACACTTGTTTTTTCCCCATTTCATGCCCATCTCTAGTTAGGAGATGCAGTGTTAGCAGGGAAGTGCAGTTTTTAAAAGACAGAGTCAGCCATGAAGGTTTTTTAGTTTCATCTTCGCCTCCTCAAAGGCTCTGTCAGTTTCATCTCTCCAGTCTAAAACTGTGTGGAATCGCAACCAGAGGGCAGTGAGGAATGGAAATGGGCTGGAGTTGCCTTCTAGAGCTCGGCTTGGACCTGGAGAGGTGATAATGGGCTGAAGTTTCCCTTCTGGCATTTCAGAGCTCCTTCATACAGCTCCAGTATACCGCAAAGCCTTTGCCCTGCCACCAGCTCTGTCTTTTTAAACTACCCTTCCCGGCTAACATTGTATCTTCCGACACATGTTCTTCATGTGTCAGATGTCTCATGTAGAGAAACTCTCAGCTGTATTGTGAGGATAATAATAACACTGACTTTGTTCACTAACACTGACTTTGTCTAGAAGGGAGGTATATAAGCGCAGTTGGCAACCCTGTGCACCTGACTGTTTTGCTCAGCGTGAAGAGTTAGTTCTCTGCCCAGCCCAAACTCCTTTGGCACTGGAAGCACTGCGGGATTTCAGCTCCCCCCGTGTTTCTGACCAAGGCCGTTTCCACACGCTGTTAAAGAGACAGTCTACTCACTGAACTCTGGCATTTTTTTTCAATCCCTCCGTACGTCTCCGATTTCAAAGCGGAAGCAGGCAGTTTGGCTTCTGTTTTTTCAGCATCTTATAGCTGGCACAGGGAAGTGCAGGAATTTCCGTTCTCAGAAAAGATGCTGAAAAAGTGGAAGCCAAGCTGTCTGCTTCTGCTTTGAAATTGGAGACGTATAGAGTGAGTGAAAAAGACCACCACAGTTCAGTGAGTGGGCCGTCTCTTTAAGAGCATGTGGAAATGGCCCAAGTAATAGCCTTCTCTCTATCCCTCCTCTGTTTGCTGGCACACCAGCACCTTCACAAGTAAACTCACAAGGTTGTGTGCCGCACAGGCCAAAAACATTGCCTACCTCAGTCTGGGATTTCCAGGAAGCTAGCTGGATCCTGTAACTTTTGGAGTACGTGTGTGTGTATGTATAAATTAAATCCCTGCCTTTCTTCTAAGGACTCAATATGGGTTGGGAAATACCTGAAGATTTTGGAGGTGGAGCCTGAGGAAGATGGAGGGGCTGGAGCTCAGCAAGTCCACCCTACAAAGCAGCCGTTTTCTCCAGGGAACTGATCTCTGCAGTCTGGAGATCAGTTGTAATTCTGGGAGATGTCCAGTCCCACCTGGGGATTGGCCACAACATTTGCCAGATTCTTTTCTCATCCATTTTATCCTCATAACAACCCTGTGAGGTAGCTTAGGCAGAGAGGGTGTGACTGGCTCAAGGCAGAGAGGGATATTAGGGAATTGTAGGGGTGCTGTATTGTTTTCTATATGTGACTCTTATGGGCTAAATTGACTAAAGAACTTACGAATAAAACCTTTCCCATTGTGTGCTTATCACTCCTCATTCCATCTTGTATTTTAGCTGTAATAATTACATGAAGGTCTTGCTATGTACAGTCAGTTTGCACTCTTGAGAACAAATTAAGGCTATATATCTTTCCTTCCCGCCCTGTTCACAGCCTCGGGGATGTTCTTCCTTAGCAATGTAGAGATTCCTTTGCAATGTAGAGATAACCATGGAATCTGATTGTTTCCTTTCAAGTCATG
Organism: Eublepharis macularius; assembly: GCF_028583425.1. Taxonomy (NCBI): domain Eukaryota; kingdom Metazoa; phylum Chordata; class Lepidosauria; order Squamata; family Eublepharidae; genus Eublepharis; species Eublepharis macularius. The sequence goes on from NC_072792.1 coordinate 174,471,023, forward strand.
TAACATAAACTATCTCGACCTGTCCATCTGTCCTGTTCCAAACATCATGTGACATTCATTTGATTGGTCCCTAGCTCCAGGGAGGCCCTCCTGGCATTGACCAGGGCCAGGGGCTTTTCGGTCCTGGCTCCAGCCTGGTGGAACGCTCTGTCTGATGAGACCAAGGCCCAGCAAGACTTGCTATCCTTTTGCTGGGCCTGGAAGACGGAGCTGTTCCGCCAGGCATATGAGCGGTGCTAGGTGGAGCCCCCCTGGCCAGCTGATGGTGGATTGGGCCCTCCCCACCACAAATACTCCCCATTCAAATCATTTTCTACTATGAAGAGGCTCTGGAGATGATTTAGGATGGTTAATTGTGCTGCTATTTTAATGTATATATGCATTTTAAATCATGTGGTTATTTTGTATGTTTTTATGGTCTCTAATTTATAATCATCGTTTTACATATTTTAACTATATGTTTCTGTAATCCGCCCTGAGCCCGCTGGAAATGTGGGGAGATAACTGAAAAGGAGGGTAGAGAGCTTCACAAAAATACCAACAACACGCCACACATCAAAGGAAGCACGCCCAAGGCGGAATTAACCAAAGGCAAATTTACAAAGTTTCAGCAAAAATAGCACATAATACAAAAATACATGCAAGAAACACTATATCTCAGCGATTTCAAAGTCCAGTAAACGCCAGAATATTGCTGCTTTGAGCAGCTGTAGCCAATATAGTTCCCAATTGTATAGGCGCTTGCACATCCGCCGCAAGGCGGGCGGTAGCCCTGGTAGGCGCTCGTGAGAGCCGTTGAAAGACAAGCCGTCCCAATCCGACGCTTGTGGAAGCCGCTGTAAAGTGAGCGGGAATAAGCAACTGAGGCAACGAGCGTAAGCCGGCCAGATCGTTCTCTTTTTCTCGTTTCAGACTTGATTAAGTCTTTCATCAGGCCACAATATCTAAAGAATAACATAAAGCAGTAATGTACATCGATACGTATAAAAACATGCTACACCGTCCCCCAATCATTAGGATAGTACTTACATCACAAATCACAAGTTTATTCTCCCAGGAACATATCCAACATATCCGGAGTGGGGGGGATGGGGCAATTCAAGCGCTTAAGTACGTAGGGATGGGTCAATAGTAGCATAAACGCAATTAATTTAAAGGTACAGTACTGTTAAATAATGTTCACAGGACAGGTACTAGCATAATATTTATAACTATCTACTCAGTAATACTCGGTTCTAACATCTTTAAATGGATGAGGAAAAATAAAGAGAGAATTAAGAAAAAATTGCATTAAGGAGGATGCTAACCGCCCGGGAGAAAATCGGGACTGGGAGGTCATAAAAAAGGTTGTTGACCTGCACCCTGCTGTAATAGAGTGTGCATCAGGGTTATATGAACTTCTTACAATAAACCTTTTCTGCTTCTAACATCACCAAGTTTGAAGCCTTGATTTATTAGTCAGACCAGGAGAGAAGGGGGGAGGGGGCGTTCTCAGAATTGGCTAACAGAGGTAATAAAACTTTTCTCCAACATGGGGTTTTGAATTTGGGTTTTCATCACCCAGATTTGCTTCACTTGTACACCACACTGGTGCTACATCTCACAGAACCTCCTCACACATTAGCTGCAGGCTTTCTAAACTCTTTGTTGACATAATGGATTAAGCCACCCATATAAGTATAGCTTTTGTGGATGGTAATCATTTCGAAGTACCATATACAGCTATGGGAGTTTTAAAAAATTTGGTCAGCCTTGTGGTGCTTAATAGATTACTCTAATCACGGACAAAGGGGCAGTTCTTACCAAGAGGCAATTCAGATATTCCCACAAATCCCATTAAAATCAATGAGAGACTCCCAATGAAAAATGGACCCTATCTATTTTTTTAAACTGGGATGCCCAAGATCATTAAAATCAACTTGAGTCTGCTCCATTAACTTTAGCAAAGCTACTGCAGGGGATGGCATTGTCCCATGATATCAATCAGAACCAGTGCTTGCTGCTAATATGATGTACATGAAGAACCTATGGGGCTATAAACAGCTTTGATGGCTGCAGCCTTTAGAAGGTATGCATTGTTTCATAGTCATAATTAAAGCAATAAATCTGCAAGACACCGGGCTGAAGATAGCTGTCGCAACCAAAATAATGTAACTGTGCAATGATGTACTTTCATGCTCCTTTTGCTGGCTATCTGTCTGTGGAGGCAAGCAGAACTTTGTCTGCTGTAGCATAATGGTTAAGTGGTTAGGCTATTGATCAGCACTCTGCTGGTATGAAACCCTGCTATTGCAGGGGGGAAAACCATAGAGTTGGGGGAGGGATCCTAGACCGTTACTCCAACATGGTGATATCACTTCTGGGTTTGTGCTGGAAGTGATGTTTCATCATTGGTACAACATCATTCCCGCATACCTGCCCTCTCTCTCCCGTCCGTTGATAGTGAGAACCCCTAGTGTTGCCAATGTGAATTAAGTGTGAACCGTAGAACTTGCTCCACAGCCTTTTGTTGTGAAGTGATCCGTGGTAGACATGCAGAGGTACATTGGCAGAGGTCAGTGAGGAAACTGTTCATTAAAAATGGAAAAATACTGTGATGAGTGACGCTGTATCAAAATGCTAATGTTGTAGCGGCCGTCTAGTGAAACCTCTGCAATATATTGGCTTATATCTTAACCTCCTTTTTCTCTTGTGGAATGTACCTCTTCCCATCACAGAGGAGATCAATTTTGGGTGATTCTCCCCCTCCTACTGCAAATGCTCTCTTCACTGTGGGTTGTTCTTGGTGGTCCATACCTGGATGGTGGAGGCTGACATGTTGGGGGAACCAAGTACATTGCTCTCTGCCTAGCACAATTCTGCTCACGTGAGATACAGTCCATGCCATTATGAAATCCATTATCACGGGGTGTCAAATACAAATAACTAATATTGGGCGAATATTTGATCATGCAGAAAATTGTGTGTGAGCCCCCATTCAACCTGAAAATCCACAGCAGGGAAATTTTGAGGAGATAATATGGTTTCAGCTTTGCCGCTCAAGTCATAAAAATCTTATTAAAATAACATCTAGAAGTATGGCATAGTATTGAATTGGGCCCTGTTGGTGCATTTTTAATAACCGTAGGTAACACAAAGAGACTGAACAAACTGTCTGTTGTGTACTGCACTTATGGATTAATATTATACAGTTGATGCAGAGATAAATTCTATCTGTGCAAGCAAGAAGATAGCCATAACTCCACCTGGGATTGGTGAAAAGCCATTCCTTACAAGTGAAGATGAATATCTTGTCTAAAATGAAAGGCAGCCCAACTTATTTTTCATGGCTTTAAATACAGTGGCGATATTAAAAATGAAAACAGGGGGGAAATGCAGGTTAAGTTGCTAATGGTATATATAGTACATATCTAGACAGATACTGCAGACAAACAAATGACAAGGTGTTTGTCAACTGCAATATCTCCATCCATTTATTCCAGAGGACTCTGGCACCGCAAGTGGGAATTTATCAGAGACAAAAATCGAATTGCTTCATTATTTTATTTCAAGTGTGCATATATGCTTTTTGCCTGGGGAGAAGCAAATGTTCCCTGTTATATGTTTTTTCATATTCATTCATAATAACTGTTCACTATTTCTGTTCTCTGCTTCTCATTGTTGTTTTTGTACAACATTTGTACTGAGTATGATTTTTGTCGATCTGCTTTGCATATTTTTAACCTGCGTTTTCCTAGGGAGCTTGGAAGAACCACCCTTCCCCCCATTTTATCCTCACAACAACCTTGAGAAGTGAGACTGAGAGAGAGTAACTGACCAAAGGTTAATAATATAATAATAACATTTGATGTATACACAGCCCTTCGGAACAACTTAATGCCCACTTAGTGCGGTTTACAAAGTATGTTATTATTATCCCCACAACAATCACCCTGTGAGGTGAGTGAGGCTGAGAGAGCTCTGAGAAGCAATGGCTGACCCAAGGTCACCCAGCTGGCTTCAAGCAGAGGAGTGGGGAATCAAACCTGGTTCTCCAGATTAGAGTCCTGCTGCTCTTAACCATTAGGCCAAACCAAACCCAGAAAGCTTCTTGGCAGAGGGTTAATCTAGACATGCAAGTTTCTGAAGAGTTGGGTCCCAGTCCTCCAGACCCAACTTGAGTTCCCAGCACCCACAAAGCATCTACGGGGAATGGCAGTTAAAGAATTAAAGAGAGCCCAAAAGGCTCAGAATGCCACCCTTCCCCCCAAGCTGTTTCCCTGTGTCAACATAGTATAGAGGGAGAGTATTTCCCTGTTTTTACTGCTCGGTGTGTGCAGAGCCAGTTTGGTGTAGTGGTTAAGAGCGTGGGTCTCTAATCTGGAGAACTCGGTTTGATTCCCCGCTCCTCCGCTTGAAGCCAGCTGGGTGACCTTGGGTCAGTCACAGCTCTCTCAGAGCTCTCTTAGCCCCACCCACCTCACAGGGTGTTTGTTGTTGTGGGGATAATAATAACATACTTTGTAAACCTCTCTGAGTGGGTGTTAAGTTGTCCTGAAGGACAGTATATAAATTGAATGTTTATCATCATCATCATTATAGAATATTCTACACAAAAACAGAGGACCTCCCCCCCCCGCCATCCATGCACACAGTGGCATTCTGAGGCCATTTGGGCTCTCCTTTATTTTTAACAGGTTGGGTCTGGTGAACCCGGACCAAACTCTTTAAAAACCTGCATGTGACCCTCAGTGAGAATTTGAACCTGGATTTCCTGGATCTTAGTTGAATATTAACCACTATATCACAGTTTAGTGAGCCCTCTTTTGAGTTTTTCTGTGCAACTGATCTGTCATTTACATGTTAAATTAGGGTTGCCAGGCCCCACACTGTGATGGGATACCTCCCACCAGGAAACCTTTTTTGAGGGAAAAAAGCAGTGTTGCATGGACCATGATGTCACTTCCAGGAAAACTTGGAAGTGATATCATGTTACACTAGAAATTGCAGGAAACTCTATGGCTTTTCATAGAATCTCCACAATTACTATAGCATTGTGACATCCCTTCTGGTTTTCCTTGGAAGTGACCTCAAGGCACAAGCATTGCTGGCTCCCCTCATAGGTTGCCGTCTCCAAAGCTCACACAGGTTGCCTGGCAACCCTATGTACAATTTACTGAATTTGCCTACATACTCTGCATAATATTGATTTATTAATACACATATAGCTTTCAAAACTGCACACATTTTAGGATACATTTGGTGCAAAGAACAGGAAATGATATGACAGTAAAGAATCATAGGTTTGATTTGCACAAAGGAGACACCATATTGAAATGGGGCCTTTTATTTGTTGTTGTTGTTGTTGTTGTTGTTGTTGTTGTTGTTGTTGTTGTTGTTGTTGTTACAGCAACAGAAAGGCCAAGAAAATTGATTCCTAATATTGGATCCAACCAGTTTTTCCACTGGTGCAAAAGGGAAAGGGGTCCTTTTTGAACACCAACAAGTCTATGCTGCTGCTTATGGGAACTGCATAGATAAAAACCACATTTGGCGGGGAAAGTAGGAAGGAGGAAAATTGGGTAAGAATGAGTGAAAAGCAGGTTGGATCCAGGGAGAGCTCTTGAGTTAAAAATCTCCTTGCTTCCTTTTTTATCTCATATTACTTCTTGCACAGTTGCAATCCTACAGTCGTGTGCTGTTGGAACTGAGAGCCATCTTGGCAAAATCACATTTCATATCTTGGAATGTCACTTTTTTCTTCTCAGCTAGTATGGCTTGTAATGTTCTCATGTCTAAGGCACGCTTGGTTATAACTTTAAGGGGGGTGGGTTAAGAGGAAAAAAGAAATTGAATAAAGGAAATCGACAGATAGTAGGTACAAATCCCCAGTAAGCCATCTTGGACGATTTATGAAAGTTTCGCTCAAGAGGAATCTGTAATGAAGTAGTTTATATTCTAACCATTGCTTTGGTCTGGAGGTAGAAGAAATCCATATTATTCTGCTAAGATACACATTTCAAGAATATTTTATGTATGCATATATTTTGCATGTGCTGCTATATTTTTCAGTTGCATTCCTTATATATATATATATTTTTTTTTTTACAAATTATCTGTGCATTTGTATGCTGTCCTTCCTCCCAAGGAAGCCATAGAGGATTGCACGATTCTCCCACCTGCAATTTATTCCTCACAGTAAAGCTGTAAGGTAGGTTAAGCCCAGAGTGATTGATCGGTCCAAGATCTCCCAGTGGGCTTCAGATCTGAGCAGGGATTTGAATCCTAGCCCAGCACTCTAACCATGACACCAACCAGGGCTGCCAGACCCCCGGTGGGGGCGGGGGATCCCCGCCCCCACCCTCCTACCCCCGCCCCCACTTACCTGGCCAGCGGGGGGGTGCACACCTTCCATGTACGCCCCCATGCGGTGCTGTGTGCCCCCGCGCACAGCAGCCCCAGGATCAGGCCTGTTTTGGCCTGGATCAGGGCCCCTGTGGAGTGCAGGAGCGTTCCTGCGCTTCGCAGGGGCCACAACGGGCCCAATCCGTGCCAAAACGGGCCCAATCCGTGCCCATTTGGGCATGGATCGAGTCCGTTTTGGCACAGATTGGGCCCATTGTGGGCCCCTGCAGAGTGCAGGAACGCTCCCACGCTCCACAGGGGTCCAAAATGCGCCCAATCCGCATCAAAATGGACCCGATCCGTGCCAAAATGGGCATGGATTGGGCCCGTTGTGGGCCCCTGTGGGGCATGGGAGCGTTCCTGCGTTCTGCAGGGGCCCACAATGGGCCCGATCAGCGCCCAAACGGGGGCTGCGTGATGACATCACTCCCAGAAGTGACATCATCACGCTTGCAGGAGCATGCACACACACTTCACGCACACGCACACGAGCTCCTCCAAGGTAAGAGCCAGGCCCCAGTCTCCTGCTGGGAGATCGAGGGGGCCTGGCAACCCTAACACCAACCAAAGTTATGACAATCACAGTGCTTATATTTTATCTAGACTAGCGTGGGTGGCTACCTCTTCCTTATATGGAGAAAAGTAAGGTTTGGCACTCACCTCTGTTCTTCTCTTGCCATGAAAACCCCACCAGGGGTCGCCATAAGTCATCTATGACGTGACAGCACTCTCCACCACCAAGGTTTGGCACAACCTGAGCTTTCTCAGTCCTGGCTCCTACCTGGTGGAACACTCTGTCTACTGAGACCAGGGCCTGGCAGGATCTACTATCTTTCTGCCGGGCCTGTAAGACAGAGTTGTTCCGCCAGGCCTTTGGCTGAGGCTGGGCCTCCGCTGGCTGGAGGATACAGCATCTACCCCCCTCCCTATGAGAGCTGCCCACCACTGTTCTTAAGCTGCTGCTATATTCACTTGTACTGTTGTATTATCTGTTATTAAGTGTATTGTCGCCATCAGGAAAAAGAGTGCTGCTATTTTTTTATATTTTTGTATGATGCTTTAGAGTGTTTTGTATGGAATGATTTAAATGTTCTTAATGCTGTTATCTGCCCTGAGCCTGCTCACGGGGAGGGCGGAATACAAATACGATAAAATAAAAAAGAATAAATAATAACATTGAGTTGACTTCAGTCGTTTTAATTTTATTTTAATTTAATTTATTACATTTATATTCCACCCTCCCTGCATCAGCGGGCGCATCAGCGGGTTTGAGAATGAAGCCTGATCGTCAGTATCTATGTGCCCAACCTACCTCCTCTCCACAGGAGAGGAGAACAACATAAGCTGCCTTAGGTCCCCGTTGGGAAGAAAAGCAAAGTATAAAGGAAGTAAATAAATATATTTAAATAAATAAATATACCAGATCAGTCAACTGGTTCTCTAAGCATTTGTGGATCTTGGGCTCTGTCAGTCCAAAGATTCTGAAATGAAAACTGAGAACTAATTTCTATATTTTTTTCTTATATAGCTGCCAATATCTGTATAGGTAGATATTAGCAAAACGGGTGGTTTGTGTGTATGAAGATAAAGCTTGCATATTGCATGGACCTCTAGAGAGAGAGAGATATCTGTCTGTGGGGTTTGGTCCACCAGTAGCAGTGTGATAGAAGTCTGGTTTTGCTCTCATGATAATTGTGTCCACAAATGGTATGTTTTACTCCTCACCCCACTCTGAACAGAGATAGTGTACTGTAACGGTTCAACAGACTGGAAGATCCAGGTTTAAATGAAGCTTGGGCCACTCACTCTGTCTTAGCCTGACAAAGTTGTTGCAATGATGATAAAATGACGAAGGGAGAACCGTGTAAGTAAGCCTGAGCTAATTGGAGTAAGGGCAAGGTAAAATGCACTAAACAGCACAGAGGTTTTCAAAGTAGGACTAAAGCACTCCAGTGGCTGGTGGGATAAATAAAAATAAAAACACCATCAGCAATGCCTTGATGTCACTTCTGGGAAGACCTGAAAGCAAAATCAGTCTCCTCTGGGAATTGCCCAAAACTCTGTGGTTATACTATAGAGTTTCTGGCAATTCCTAGAAAGGTATGAACGTTTTTTTGTCCAGAAACATCATCATGCCATTGCTGATGGCCACCGCCTCATGTTCCTGCCCCAACTGGTGTTCCAATGGCTAGGCCTGGCAACCCTACCCATGACCCGCTTAAAATCTTCAGGCAGTAAGAGGAGAGCCACTGAATTGGCAGAAGTCACGTGACACCAGAGACATCTTCAAGGAAAAGAGGGAGCCAGGGTTGTAGTCACGGTCCAGATTGTGAACATTAGACCCCAACCCTGCCAGGAACAAGAATCAAAATATGAACATTATGAGGCACAGATACTGAGGAACAAGCCATGGAGGAATCCTCTTTCCTGCTGGGTAATGCCCTGATCTGGATAGCCCAGAAGAGCTTGATCTCGTCATATCTCAGAAGCTAAGCGAGGTCGGCCTTGGTTAGTAATTGGATGGGAGACCTCCAATGAAGACCAGGGTTGCAGAGGTAGACAATGGCAAACCACCTCTGTTAGTCTCTTGCCATGAAACCCCCAGCAAGGGTTGCCATAAGTCAACTATGACTTGAGGGCAGGATTTCATTTTCTGTCTCTCTATGCCATCCTGCTGCTTCTTTAGGTATAAACGCAAAGAAATGCCACCCATGGTACTTATGTATGTAGCAAAAACCAGCCAAAAATGGTTGGTCAAGACTGGTGTTTGCTACACAGCAAGTGGGTCTCTGAAATCCATCTAACCCATATATTGAAGATCACTGAGGTAGAGAGGATGGATTAGGGTGGGGTTGCTGTGTGATAGACCATATGCTCTACATGGGGAAGGTTGCAGGTTCAGTCACAATGTTTCTCATTAAAATGATCAGGTAGTGGGTGAGGTAAAAGGTCTCCACCCAAGACCCTGGAGAGCCACTTCTAGTCTGAGTAGACAATAATGACCTTGATAGACCAAGGGTCTGGGTCAGCTTCTTGAGGGACACCAATAAGGTTACTCTCCCCCCAATCCTACTCCTTCATCTGCACGGCCTCATCCACAATTTTGTATCACAGTCAGGCTGGACTGTCTCAGAAAGTTGGGAGCTGTTGGTATTTTTTTTTAATAGAGATAGATGGGAAGGAAAAATTCATTCTTCATCTGAGAGCTTTTGATCAATTTCTTGCCTTTGTGCGTTCGAAACAGTTTGCCGTTGTGCTTTGTTCAGGCTCTGTGAGGATTAATCATCTCATTTAACCTCTCCTCCATTGTACTCTGTCCGCACAGCCCCAGCCTTGCTAAAAATAAAGTCGGTTATAAGCCACTGGGGCCACTTAACTGTGACAGTGTACATGTTGGGTCTGGGGGCCTCACCCAGTGTAACGTCACCAACCTCATAGAGCAGTTGTGAGGATACAGTGGAGGAAAGAAGAATAAGGTAAAGAGCTATTGTGGTGTAGTGGTTAGTGTGTTGGACAAGGATTCAGTAGCCTCAGGTTCGAATCCTCATTCTGCCATTTGAGCTTGCTGGGTGACTTTGGGTCTGTCACACACTCTCAACCTAACCTACCTCAGAGGGCTGTTGTGAGGATAAAACAGAGGAGAGGAGAATGATGGAGGCTGCTTTGGGTCCCTATTGAGGAGCAAGGAGGGGTATAAAGGAAGTAAGTAAATGAATAAATAAAACGAAGGAATTTGGTTCTCCTCAAGTCCATGCCCAATTTGAATCAGGACCGTGGTGCATGTAGGCTTTAGTGTCTATGACATTCCCTCAACCTTAAATAACAGAAATGGCACCAGAGGCGTTTTTTAAATTCCCAAAATATCTAACTAGTTTATTTACTTTAGAGGGGAGATGTCAGGTGAAATCAGAGGCTGAAAATTTCTGAGGTAAAATTCAACATCTATAACTATCACTGAAGTAAAATCAGAACATGCACAGACTTCAGTTTGTGTGCTCTTCACAGATACTTAAAGGCTTCTGTTTTGAGGCTTTGGTTCCCTTTTATTTCCCCAAGCACTCTAGAATACTTTCTTTTAGTGTTCTCTTTCTCTCCTGTGATTAGGAATGCTGGTTCCCACTTTCTCGTACCCCAAGCCCATTCTCTTCACACACGGGTGCTTTCCTTCAATCCTTAACTGAATCTGAAGATCTCCACAGGCAGTTTCCAACCACATCCAACCAGGGATCTTTTTGCTCTCCAGAGCTACCTCCCTTTTTGACTGGGTAGGGAAGTCTCCTCTCACTAGATCTATCCCCTTTCTTTGGCCATTTAGGAGTCTGCACCTACTTCCCAAACCTCCTTGCCAACTTTCCCCAGTTCTCCTGTCTGTGTTAAAACTGCTCCACATTAGGACTCTGTCTCCCAGTTCTTCTCACTGGATTCTTCTCTCTGCTAGGGCTGAAAACAGACCCTCCTCTTTCTAACTCATGCTACTCATTTAGATCCCCTGGAGTAGCCTGTCACTCAAAGTTCTCTGATTCTGTGAGGGATTAATCAGTCCTGCAGCTGTGTGTAATGTACTTTCAGGCTTTTAAGAACATGCAGTCCACCACAGCCTCCTTCTCCTGCTCTATTTTTTTTGGCCTAAACAACAACGACATTCGATGTATATACCACCCTTCAGGATGACTTAACACCCACTCAGAGTGGTATACAAAGTATTATTATTATTATCCCCACAACAACAAACACCCTGTGAGGTGGGTGGGGCTGAGAGAGCTCTGAGAGAGCTGTGACTGACCCAACGTCACCCAGCTGGCTTCAAGCAGAGGAGTGGGGAATCAAACCCGGTTCTCCAGATTAGAGTCCCGCGCTCTTAACCACTTCACCAAATGGATCTCTGGGGCACTCTTGGCCCCAATGGGGATCTCCTTATCTACCGCAGGTTTCCCCTATAGTCACAACTGGCACCAGGGTTTCTGGTGCCCGTGGCTACCTCCACATACGCATGCGCACAGTGCGCACACACGCCCCCGGACTGCATGATGACATCACCATGTGATGATGTCATCGCGCAGCAAAGCCGGGCCCATCGGCTGGCAGGTGGCTGGGGCGGTGTGTGGAGGCTGCCCGTGCTCCGCACGCCGCTCTGGCCACCTGTTGTGCCTGGCCCACGGCTGCTGTGCCCAGCCGGAGGCACGTGGCTGTGGCTGTGGCGGCAGCGGTGGTGGCAGCACAGGGTTGGCTGACTGCAGCAGCTGCGGGCCAGCCGCACCAGCTCTGTGGCACACTCCTCCACCCCCAGCAACCCCTCCAGCGCCCCCTCTGGTGCCCCAGCACCCGCTGTGCCCACCTCACCACCTCAGTGGTGGCACTGGCCCTGCCGACAGTCCAAATACTACCCTTGGACCATGTTATGGAGTGGCCTGGCTGAAGAGGTCAGCAAAGCTCTCACTCTTCTGGCTTTTTGCAAACTATGCAAAACCCATAGTTTTATTCAGGAGGACTTTCTTACACAGGTGATGGGCCTGGACTGGAAAAAAATGGTTTAGAGTGCTGTAAGAAATTATTCCAAGAGATGTGTTGGTAAAGGGATAACTATACTACCGTGTACTGCCTATTGCTGCGATGCGGATAGTTCCGCGTTGCTAAATATGTCATATCAATCTGCTTAGGCTTTGTTGCAGCATCTTTTTTTCCCCATCTCTGTATTGGAGTTCTGCTTGTTTTCAAATGTCTGCTCTCCTTGCCCTATTGAATTGTTTATTGAATGTAGCTGTTGCTGATTGTATTGACTTAATACTTGGTGATCTGCCTTGAGACTTAGTGAGAAAGGTGGACTGTAAATAATGAAAATAAAATAAATAAAATTTCAAGACAGGAAAATAGTGTGGGGCAGGGAAGACTGGAGCCCCCTCTCCATGTGGGCCCAGGTCCCAATCCAAATTGAGTACTGCATATATACAGTTTCAGATGGGTAGCTGTGTTGGTCTGTGGTAGAAGAGCAAGATTCAGGTCCAGTAGCATCTTAGAGGCCAACTAGATTTCTAGGGTGTCCACTTTTGAGAGTCAAAGCATTTGATGAAGGGAGCTTTGACTCTCGAAAGCTCACAACCTGGAAATCTAGTTGGTCTCTAAGGTACCACTGGATCCAAATCTTGCATATATTCAGGAATTGAGGAGGACCCACAACTCATGTCCGACTGAAGAATCTACACATTACAGATGTTGTGACTGAATGTTAATTGCTTGACTTCTTGCTTTGGTTTCCCCCCCAGGCTGATTCCACACACGTTGGATAATGCACTTCCAATCCTCTTTAGAGATCATTTGGAACTGAATTTTTTGTGTGCGGAACAAAAAATCCACTTCCAAACAATAGCTAAAGTGCATTGAACGTGCATTATCCAACGTGTGCGAAATCAGCCACAGTATCATTTTCTGGCTGCTGCTCTTTTTGGAATTTTCCCCATGTTTGTTCTGAAAAAATATAGGAATAATTACCCTTCCTCAGACACACCAAAATGAGAATGGGAAAACACCTGCAGCTAAGAAGCCAAGCTACAGCAAAACTTAAGTGTGGAAAAGCCTTGTTTTCAAGTAATTGTTAGAAGGACTGATCAACCTTTAACAAGCGTCTTATGGACATTTCTAAAATTTATAATGTTGTAAGTGATACCCTTCTGAGTCCACTGAAAAGTATTACTCTGCTGAGGATGGAAAATGTTAAAAAATGGAGAGAAGGTACAATCAATGCAAATGATGGTTGCTGTGGATTTTCCGGGCTGTATAGCCGTGGTCTTGGCATTGTCGTTCCTGACGTTTCGCCAGCAGCTGTAACTGGGAAACTCTTACAGGATGACTCAGCCCAAACCCACCTGCCTGCATAGATATAAATACCTGCCAACATCTTCTCCACACTGTGACACTGAGAGATCGCTGTCTTTTGGTGCTACACCTCTGAAGATGCCAGCCACAGCTGCTGGCGGAACGTCAGGAACTACAATGCCAAGACCACGGCTATACAGTCCGGAAAATCCACAACAACCAATCAATGCAAAATTTACAGTAAGTGGTATTTGTGTTTTGGAAGAACCAGGGACTTGCTGGCAGTTTTCAAAAAATGCTGCGGCTTGTGTTGGCACAACAGTTTGCTCACCATAAATCTTGATGGTTCATATTCAGCACGATTTAATGTTAAACTCTTTGAACTATGCTTAATAATAAAAATGTTAATGAGTGAGTGGAAAGCAATATTTGGAGGTGGGAGCAGCCTTGCATGGTGTAGTGTATACTAATTTTCACACAACAGTGGAACGTTGTTCCCATGGAAAGGACTGAAATTTTTAAGCCACCAACCCATTAATAATGAACAAGTAAGGACTCCCAAGGAGTGATGGGTGAAGAGAACCCAATTCTCTCCCCCGCTGACTCTGTTCCCCCTTTCCTCCCACCTGGTGACATCCCTCCGTCTTATGTTACCATCTCTTCATCAAGGTGCTAGCGGATCAAAGTTGGATGCCACCTTTTCCGGCTTTCGTCTTCTGGGATTATTCAGCTGGGCAGGGCTTTTTTTCTAAGAAAAGAGGTGGTGGAACTCAGTGGGTTGCTGGTGGCTGGTGGCCCCGCCCCCTGATCTCCAGACAGAGGGGAGTTTAGATTGCCTCTGCACCGGTCTGGAGATCAGGGGGCAGGGCCACCAGCCACATGACCATTTTCAAGAGGTTCCGGAACTCCGTTCCCCCACATTCCTGCTGGAAAAAAAAGCCCTGTAGCTGGGTGATCCCATTGAACTGAGAATCACATGTTGAACAGGCTGATGTTATAACAATAATGACATACTGTGTAAACCGCTCTGAGTGGGCATTAAGTTGTCCTAAAGAGCGGTATATAAATCGAATGTTGTTGTTGTTATAACAGTGCAGTCCTAACCAGAGTTGTGTCAATTGGCTTCAATGAATTAAGGAGGGAGTAAGGCTGTTTAGGACTGGCTGTTGGGAGTAAAGCCAATATAAATAGGGGGGTAAGGTGGACCAACCAGGACCTGTGGGGTGCATCTCATTTTCCTTTATTTCTTTATTCCCTTCCCTGAAATCTCCCATAGCCTCTCCCCTTTCCCTACTTCCTTTTCTCCTCCCACGCCCCAGCCAACTTATCTGCCTTTGTGTCTTCAGTTTTCCTTCTTTTCCTCCCTGACAGCCTCTTCCTGGGAAAAGTCTGGCCCAGTTTTGTAGTGCCAGCCACTGGTCCGGTCTGAATTGTGTGGTATCAGCTGGGTCGGGCCAGTTGCACAGTGAGGAACCTGTGTGGGGCTCCTCACTTTCCCTTGTATCTCCCTCCCCACTGTTTCCTCTTTCTCTTCTTCTGGCAGCCTCCATATTCTGAACTTACCCTGTTTCCTCCTCTTCTTCCCACCAATTTACCTTTTACCTGTCCCCCATATTCAGCTATGTTATTTATTTGCTTCATATATACCATACCTTTCTGCCCAATGGGCAACCAAAGTGGCTTACATCATTTTCTACTCCTCATTGTCCTCCTCTCCTCCTCTCCTTCTGAGGTAGGTTAGGCTGAATATGTGACTGGCTCAAGGTCACCCATTGAGCTTCTATGTCTCACAGGTTCTACTCTCAGACTCTAATCACAACACCATACTATTTTTGTAGGGTGGGTGCTGTTGAACAGTAGGACACAGCCTGACCTGGGTAAATCATGGAAACCACATGGGAGCAAGTTGTTTGCTGGTTTCTGCCAGACCTGGCCTGAGGAGTCCTCCCTCAAAAGCTGGAACGGCCCTAGAAAAGGACCTGCTCCCCCCTGTATTTAACAGAAACCGAGGCTTGAAGGTTAGCAATACTGTTGTGGTTACCCAGCAATGGCCGCTGAAGGCATTCATTTCTTAAAGTTATGGCTGCTTTTATCACTTTCGGCTGTGTTAACTCCCGCAATGTGTGTATATTTAGATATCAGATTTTTCTGCAATGCTGGGGTTTTTCTCACAGTTGTAGAAAGAACTGTCTTGTCTGTCCATGGCTCCAGTCTCTGGATTTAAGTGTCCGCAGATAGGGTCATGTGGAGAATCAGATATATTGACCATTTTTTGTAGTTAAGAAGTGCTAAAAGACTTCTCAAAAGAGGAGGATTTTTTTGGTTGGCTTTGCTGAAAATATTTGCAGAACATTGGAGAATCAGTTTCGTTGATTTCTCTCCCCCCCCCCCGTTCAGCTCTGTTTGAAAACATTAAGATGCAGTAACTCACGAGGCTGTGTGTGAGTCTCTTGGACAGGCATGTCAATTAGCGCTATCTCTTAAATGTTTTGATCCATCTCCTTTAAAAATTGCTTGTTGTTTATTATAGAGGGTCACAACCAAGCAAATGTAAGCAATACATTTTTTGGAAAAAAAAACCTGCAAGGTCTGCTTTTGCTGGGAAAACTTGTGTGTTGTCAGCACTTTTGGGCCCTTGTGGAAAATCAAAAAGTGTGTCAGTCAAATGTTATCTAAGGCAGAAGTTGAGCAAGTGTCATTTTCAAGGTGAACCTGAACACAGCTTTGAGTGATTCTTAAATCACTTAAGAAAATTGCATATGATGCCGTATTAACCTAAAGGATTTGTGGGTGCCGCGCTCCTTTCTGCGAAAATGTGTTTAACCTTCATTCCTGCCAAAGCAAGGTGGCTTCAATTCAGGCTCTTCTTCAAAGCTGAAATCAAAGCCTGTAAATGCACGATCTGCTTAAACCCACGACACGTTGAATCGTCAGATGGCCAGGAAAATATACCCTTGGTGGAAACTTCAACAAAGCAACAGCAATTATATCGGCCTAAAAAGAAATACTCGGAACTTTAGGATGAAAGTTTTGATTGCTCTTCTATACATGACAGTAATGAAGTCAGGTGGGTCTCTTGAGAGTATACAGTAGGTTTGCGGTGGTGGAGAGTGTCCTCAAGTCATAGCTGACTTATGGTGACCCCGGTGGGGTTTTCAAGACAAGAGACTAAGATAGTTTCCATACGTCCTTAAAGGGACGGCCCACTCACCGAACGGTGGTGGCTTTTCGTCTTCACTCAAGAAAGCGGTTGCAGGGTGTTTGGCTTCCTTTTTTTTTCGGCACCTTTTCTGGGGATGCACTTTCCTGCATTCCCAGAAAAGACACTGAAAAAAACTGAAGCCAAACAGCCTGCAACCTTTTTCAAAACAGAGACATCTGGAGTGAAGGGGGAAAGCTGCCTGTGTTCAGTGAGTGGGACATCCCTTCAAAGACATGTAGAAATGATCTAACAGATGTGGAAATGGTGTAACAGAGGTGGTTTGCCATTGCCTGGCTCTGCAACCCTAGTCTTTGTTGGAGGTCTCCCATCCAATTATTAACCGAGGCCAATCCTGCTTAGCTTTCGAGATTTGATGAGATGAGGCTTACCTGGACTATCCAGGGCAGGGCAGACAGTATGTTTAAGGCAGAGCTAAGTGCCCTTGATCTTTCCCCTATAACTCATAAATCCGATAAATGCACAAGGTTATAAGAAGTTTGTCTTCTATTTTCAGCCCAGTGCAGTCCATGACAACAGGACATCAAAATCTTGAGCAGGTAAAATTTAACTGGAGATGGAAGAAATGGAATCTGGGACCTCCTATATGCTAAGAAGGTCCCATTTACCATTGAACTCAACCAAGAACTATATTTTCCTGTGCTCCGTATGTTGTTAGGAAAGTTTTGTGATGTGAGTGGCATCTGCCACTCTGGGCTAAGTCCCAGCAAGAAGAAATGTGGAGCAAAATGAGATCAGCAAGTGGGAAACTAAGCAGGATCATTTCAAGGTTGCTTATGGTTCAATGGCAGAAGGCTTGCTTTGCTTGCAGATGGTGCCAGGTTTGGTCCCCGGCATCTCCAGTTGAACAGTCTGGTAGGCATTGAGGTGTCACTGGGGAGCTGCTGCCAAACTGGATAATTTATTTTATTTATTTCAAATTTCTATTCTGCCCTCCCCGCGAGCGGGCTCAGGGCAGATAACAACATATTAAAATACAATAAAAATTCATATGCATTAAAACATCATTAAAACAGCAGTGTATTAATACACATTTAAAACAGGATGGTGGACAGCCTTCACAGGGAGGGTTAAGATTTCATACACCTCTTTTTCCAGGCCGGCAGAGACCCAGCCTCATCCATATGCCTGGCAGAACAGCTCTGTCTTGCAGGCCCGGTGGAAGGATAGTAAGTCCTGCCGGGCCCTGATCTCAGCAGACAGAGTGTGCTACCAGGTGGGAGCCAGGACCGAAAAGGCCCTGGCTCTAGTCAAGGCTCGGCAGGCCTCCTTGGGGCCAGGGACCACCAACAGCTGTTTGTCCTCTGATCGGAGTGTCCTCCGGGGAATATATGGGGAGAGACGGTCCCATAAATACGTCGATAGATAATAATAATTGAGTATTAGCAAGTCGCAGCCAACTTATGGCACCCCCTGAAGGGGTAATTGAGGCAAGAGATAAACAAGTGATTTACCATTACCTTCCTCGACATAGCAATCTTGGTCTTCCTTGGCAGTGCCCCATCAAAGTACTAACCCTGCATAGCTTTCGAGCCGCAATGAGTTCAGGCTGCTCTGGGAGATTCAAGCTGCCAACCTGAATACAGAGCTACAATAGGATAACGTAAAGGTTCCAGGCAGACTCGTGAATGGTCTCACTGGGTGCAAGGTTCATTCATGGTGCTCTTTTATACCCAGCCTGCTTAGCATTGTCTGCTTTGATTGACAGTAGCTTGCCAGTGGTGGCCAAACTTAGTGCCAGGCCAGCTCTAATCATGGGCAGTGATTCCTGACTCACATTTATCATTACAGAGATGCCCGCGAAGTTTTGTAAAAGGGGCATCCGTATCCTAGATAATGGAGAACCATAAGTGCTCTGCATGTTACAATGAATGCGTGTATATCTTGCATCCTGACAGCCATTTTGGTGTAGTGGTAAAAAGTGGCAGGACTCTAATCTGGAGAACCAGGTTTGATTCCCCACTCCTCCACTTGAAGCCAACTGGGTGACCTTGGGTCAGTCACAGCTCTGTGGAGCTCTCTCAGCTCCACCCACCTCACAGGGTGATTGTCGTGAGGATAATAACAACATACTTTGTAAAATACTCTGAGTGGGCGTTAAGTTGTCCTGATGGGAGGTGTATAAATTGAATGTTATGTTATATATGTGTGTGTGCATCTGTTTGTAAGACAAAGCCAATGTCCGTTCCCTTTACAAATGATCCAGTCCCTGGATCAATGTGGTGTTTAAAACACACATTGAGCTGTACATTTTATTGAATGTCACATGAGAATTATTCAATACATGTACAAAGAAAAATCAAGTATACACTGTATATAGATTCACTGCAATTTGTGAACCGGGCTGTTGTGGTGGTTCATTGGGAAGGAAGGTTTGGGACTGGGCCCCCATTGATTTGTTCTTTTTCTTGCTGGTTGCTGGAACTGTTTGTGGCTTATAAATTCAAAGCCGTTCCTTCCACAACAACATCAAGTCATCCATTCTGCCCACCTACTGCCAGCTTTTTAATCAAGTGGTGTCAGATGATTCATTCATATCCCACCTCTGAAAAGGTTAATTTTATCAATATCTATTAAGAATTCCTTTATTTCCCTCCCCCATCAAGAGCTCTTTTTTAAAAGTCTGAATTATTTTCTCTGCCCCTGCATTGCTTCACATGCTGGGATCCCCCCAATTCCAACCATTTTTCCAGATGCTGTATTCTATCACCGAATTTCAGGCAAGTCATTGGCTCAGACCTGGATAGCACAGGCAAGCCTGATTTCATCAGATCTCAGAAGTTAAGCAGGGTCAGCCTTGGTTAGTAGTTGGATGGGAGATCTCCAGCGAAGACTAGGGTTGTAGAGGCAGGCAATGGCCAACCACCTCTGTTAATTTCTTGGTTACCATAAGTCACCTATGACTTGATGGCACTTTCCACCACCATTGGTGTGGGATTCCTTGTCCATAACCTGATTATATGAAATTGCATGAAAGCAACGGACAGAAGACCTGTTATTTTTGTTTAGCAACAGGTGCATGAAGTTCAGTGGTGAGTCCCTCATACAAACAAGCGCAGACAGAGGGGTGGGGACCTAAATTAAGAAGGTGATCTCTTCTGATTTGACACTCATGAATCTTGCATTCTTTGGTCGCTGAGTGAACCCATGTTTTGATGGGTGATTTCTTCATCATCAGTTCCAGGTGAGTCGCTATGGTAGTCTATACTTCCAAAATAAAACAGTTCACTGGTTCTTTAAATACTAACAACATTGTTTTTGGCATAAGCTTTCTGGAGTCAAGGTTCTCTTCGTCAGAGGCACTGGATTGAGCAGCTGATTAAAAGGAGCTCTGACTCACAAAAGATGATACCGGAAGCAATGTTTTTGAGCACCAATGAGCTTTGGTTTTATTCGGCATCAGTGCAAGTGTAGACCCTTTGGTTTTTTTTAAAACTGAACTTTCAAGCAGGGCTCATTTTGAGGGGGAACGTGCAGGAACGCAGTTCCAGCAGTTCCCCAAAGAGGTCACATGTCAGGTGGCCCCGCCCACCTGACTCTTGGCCATTTTGGGCCTATTTCATCCTGGATTGGGGCCAAAACAGCCTGGATCGGGCCTTTGACAGGTGGTGGATCACGCTCCTGTTCAGAAGCGGCCCAATCCTGACCATTTTGGGCCCCTTTTCAGCCAGTTTCAGCCCCTTTTTGCCATGTTGGGCCCAATTTTGGCCCTGGACTGGGTCCAAAGCAGCCAGGATAGGTGATATCAGGGGGTGCTGCATATGCAAATCAGTTATGCCCATTTTGGGTGATGTCAAGGGCATGGCATATGCTAATGAGTTATGCTAATGTGTTATGCTAATGAGTTCCTCCAGCTCTTTTTCTACGAAATGACCCCTGCTTTCAAGTATAGAAAAAAATTAGCCAAAGGGGACAAACAGGCTGGTGAACTAATATGGAGATTTCTGGGTCCAATAGCACCTTAAAAACCAACTAGATTTCCAGAGTTTGAGCTTTTGGGTCTTTAAGGTGCTATTGGACGTGGGTATTGCTCTTCAACTGCAGGCCAACAAAGCTACCCTCCCGAAACTATTTTATGGAGATTTCTGTGACGCTTGTCAATATTCCCATTCCTTTTATCTTACCTTCTGTGAATGTGCGCCTTTGGCTAGACCAGGAAATGATAATTGGTCAGCGGTCTCCCACTGAGATTCAAAGCAGAGCACACGAAGCTTCAAATTGAAAACCGCTCTTTATAGCTCAAAATCTTACGCTTTGACCGCACCTGTACCTTCTTTTTTATGTTGTCAGCGCAGATGTGAAGGCATTGGTATGGTAAGCCACTCCTGTAGGAACTAAGAAGCTGGGAACCGGTGGATAGTATTAGCAAGCATGTCGGTCCCTTATTGTGGGGAGAGGATGTGAGTCCAGTAGGCAGGGGAAATTCTGTCCTAGCAAAAACTAGAAGAGTGAGATGGTGGCTGATTCCGCACACGTTGGATAGTGCACTTTCAATGCACTTTATCAATCGTTTGAGGTGGATTTTTTGTTCCTCACACAAAAAAAATCAGTTCCAAATGATCTATAAAGAGGATTGGAAGTGCATTATCCAACGTGTGCGGAATCACTTCATGTATATGTATTTATGTACATCATTTATACTCTACCTTTCTCCCCAGTGGGGACCCAAAGCAGTTTACATCCTTCCTTTCATCTCCATTTCATCCTCACAACAACTCTGTGAGGTAGGCTAAGCTGAGAGAGTGTGAGGGACCAAAGGTCACCCAGTGAGCTTCCATGGCAAAGTGAGGATTCGAACCTGGGTCCCCCAGATCCTAGTCTGGCATTCTAACCTCTACACCCACAATGAAGAAGGGAGCTTTGACTCCCTGAAGCTTATACCCACGGGAAAAGTTTTGTTGGTTGCTAAGGTGCTGCTGGCCTCATATCCGGCTACACCCGGAGAGCCGGGTTTGATTTCTCACTCCTCCACTTGAAGCCAGCTGGGTGACCTAGGGTCAGTCACAGCTCTCTCAGAGCTCTCTCAGCCCCACCCACCTCACAGGGTGTTTTGTTGTGAGGATAAAAATAACGCACTTTGTTAACTGCTCTGAGTGGGCATTAAGTTGTCCTGAAGGGTGGTATATACATCAAATGTTATTATGTTATTATATTATATATATTATATTATTATTATTACACCAACGCTGTAGGAGAGGGTAGTTCTTTGCAGTGAAATCCTAGGTGAACTTGAAAAATCAAATGCTACCCTCAAGTCATAGTTCACTTATAGTGACCTCAGGCAGGGTTTTCATGACAAGAGAGTAACAGAGGTGGTTTGCCATTGCCTGCCTCTACACCCCTAGACTTCATTGGAGGTCTCCCATCCGATTACATACCAAGGCCGACCCTGCTTAGCTTCTGATATCTGACAAGATTATGCCTTTTAAAATGAATTGCAATCAGTGGATGGAGAATGGTGTAACTTTCATGAGGATTGTGCTGTCTGTGTTTCAGTGAGTGTGGGGAGGCACAGGCGGTGAAGAGGTTTGGGGCCGTTGCCAACCTCCAGGCGTGGCCTGGACATTTCACTGGCCGTGCTACTGATCTCCGGAGGGCAGTTCCCGTGGAGGAAATGCCTACTTTGGAGGGTGGAGATCCCTCCCCAAACGCCTGCCTACCCTAGGCTCCACCCCCACATCTCCAGGAATTTCCCAGCTCGGAGTTGGCAACTCAACCAACCCAGCGGCGTTCCCTCGGCGGGACGTGGCACTCGTCTCTCCTGCAGGGTCGTCAGAAGGGGGCAAACCCTCAACGCGCGTCTCGCTTTGGCTTCCGGCTCCCTCTGCAAGTCCCGCAGAAGCGAGGAGCGAGGCGGCAGAGACGCTGGAGGAGAGCGCTGCGCTCCTTTCCTGCGACTCCCTTTTACGCGGGCGCACGCGTGGAGCTCCCGGCGGCCCCGGCTGGGTGTGAGCCGGCTGCCCAGACGCCTCGCCCCGGAGCTCGGCGACGAGACACCTGCGAGCCGGCGGTCGGTCCGGATTCCGCCCCCCTCGCCATTCCGCCTCTCCGCCCGGCGCCCGGAACGAAACGGCGCGTTGACGACGGAGCGGCCCCAGAGCGAGAGCGGGCGGGAGGGAAACCTGCGGAATCGCTCCGAGCTCCGGGGGAAGTTTATTGATCGCTGGCGCAGAGGCTGGCGGAGCGGGAGAGACCCCGGCTCGTCCCAGGCGCGATGTTCGCTTCCATTTGGTACGCCAAGAAGCTGGGGCGCAGGTTTGTCCACAATGCCAGGAAAGCCAAGGCGCAGAAGGAGGTACGTGCCCGGGGTCTAGGGGCGGCTGCGGTGGTGCGTGTGCGTGGCTCGGAGCTGCCATCTCTCGATGCGTTGGCGCTCGGAAAATGGGACCCCGTCGCACGTGGAATGGGATTAATTGCAGGGTTTGAGTCCGGGGGCACCTTAGAGACCCACGAGGGTTTCTCGGGCATGAGCTTTGACTCTGCAAAGCGCATCCCCTGGAAAATCGCGGTGGTCTCTAAGGTGCCCCCGGACTCAAACCCTGTCTTTGGAGGGGGGGTGGGCTTTCAAATGCTCCAAAGGTGATCGTGTAGAAAATATTCCGCCCCTCCCTCCTGCTCCTTTGGCAAGCTAAAGCCCCCCTATGCATCATCTGGCACTGTGGGCGCACACCTTGCTGGTGTGTGTGTGTGTGGGGGGGGGGGCACTTCAGTAAACTTGTTGCAGCGCTGCACTATCTGAACATGAATGTGTGCCATGCTTCTCCAGACGAGAACCTTTGGGTACAAATATAACTCTAGGTATTTCTCATCGGGTGTGCTGTGTCGCCTGCCAAAATGCGAGGAGTGGAATCTTCCTCTTGCCTTTCCCAGTACTTGTTGGCATCTGGAACAACAGTTGAGACACAGCTGTTTTAAAGCAGAAGTAGCTTTGTTTGCTAGATTTTTTTTAAAATGACACTTCAATTTTACTTGCTGAGCAGTTTATCTGACAGTCCGGTGCAATTTTTATGGAACATTTTAAACCTCTTTTGGACTAGGATGTGTGGCGCTGCCCAGTCATTTTCTTACCCACCCACCCCCAATTACCCAGTCTCCCCCTCACCAGTCTTAGCAGGGGGTTCTTTAGGTACCTGGCATTTCCAAAACAACAGACGTGAGCAGGTTAGGGGAAAATCCTGCTAGTAAATTCTCTTTATTCAGCTTGCTGAGAAAATGGCCACTAACTCCTCAGCCTGGCATGGGAGCTGCCGTATCCCTTTTCCAACTGGGACAGTGCTATGTGTTGAAAGAAACCTTAAGACTTGGGTTGGGGAGGAGAGAAAGGAGGCGGGACAGTAGAGGCATATGTTTCTCTGGCATGCGAAGGTTCACAGGAATTGCCATTTTTGTTTTAGGAAAAAAGATTCATCCATCAGCCCCTTTTCTTTCCCTTTGTGGCGTGTAATCGGATCTGGCCAAACTCAGACTCAACACATAGTTGCTCATTCACCTGAATGCTCTGAGAAAAATCTGAAAGGATGGTGTGAGGTGGCTTATGGAGTGTTGCAGCCCGGCATGGGCTTTGTGGGGAAAGGCTAGCTTCGTCTTCCTTTCCAAGTTTTTATTAGTTCAGGCTTAGTTTTGTAAACTGTGTGGGAAATGAAATACAGTTTTTGCAGTGCAGTCTCTAAGCAGAGGTACAACCTTTGAGGGCTGTAATAATGTTTATCTGCTGTCTATCTGCACATCCTGCCCTGATTCTAAGACACTCGGGGTTGTGTAGGCAGTTCTCTGCCTACTTTCACAACATCCGTGTGAGGTAGGTAAGGCTGAACGAGAGTGACTGGCTCAAAGTCACCCACTGAGGTGTTTTTTTTATATATATATAAATTTTTATTGGGTGAGTAATAAAACATAATATTACAAGTTTTCAATTAATCCCCTCCTTTTCTTATTCCCCTACCCTTTCCCCTCCCCCCTTATTATCTTAGACTTCCAACAGTTTTCCAACCCGCTGTCTACCTCTACTTCTTATCTCTCTAATTAACTTACTTATTTAATTCTTAAACCTTTATTTACCTTCTTTAAGTACTTCCTTTAGTAAAATACATTTCAAGTCACCCACTGAGGTTTGAATCCATGTTTTCACATTCCCAGTCTGGTATATCACTTGGACTTGGGGAAGACCTTCCCCCTACAGGTTGTAGAAGTGGAATCCTTGCAGCTCAATCACATAAAATACTTATAGGAACGAGTGCACAATATGTGCCTCATGTGGTGTAATGTCTGGACCTGGGTCAGGAAGATGTAGCTTTGAATCTTCGTGCCGGCATGAAGCTTTCTGGGTGATTTTGGGCCACTCTTGTCTCAGACTCACCTGCTTCACAGGGTTGCTGTGAGGAAAAAATGGATGAAAACAATATTGTAAGCTGCTTTGTGGAGAAAAATGAGGTATAAACATATAAAGGTCCTGACCTGGATAGTCCAGGTGAGCCTGATCTCGTCAGATCTTGGAAGCTAAGCAGGGTCAACCTTGGTTAGTAATTGGATGGGAGACCTCCAACAAAGACCAGGGTTGCAGAGGCAAACCACCGCAGTCAGTCTCTTGCCATCAAAACCTCACCAGGGATCTCCATAAGTCTGCTATGACTTGAGGGCACTCTCCACCACAAATATTAACATTTAACATTCGATTTATATCCCACCCTTCAGGACAACTTAATGTCCATTCAGAGCGGCTTACAAAGTGCGTTATTATTATCCTCACAACAATCACCCTGCGAGGTGGGTAGGGCTGAGAGAGCTCCAAGAAGCTGTGACTGACGCAAGGTCGCCCAGCTGGCTTCAAGCAGAGGAATGGGGAATCAAACCTGGTTCTCTAGATTAGAGTCCTGTCGCTCTTATCCATAAAGAAATAACTGAAGTCAGGCAGCAGTTCATATAACCCAATGCCCTGTCTCCAACTATGGCAAGGGGACGAGATGCACGTTGAAAAATGTCTTGCTGAAACAGGCTTTGGAGGTCTGCATCCTCTTCCCAACAGTGGCCAGATACGTGCTTTTAGGAAGCCCTCAAACCAGGCACCAAGGTAAAATCTCTCCCTTGCTCTGCATGGCTGGTGTTCATTACTGTCTCAGGAGGTTCCATTTATCCCCCATGGCTACTGATGATCTAATCCCTTTTCTTAGAGGCTCGTGGGTACCACCACATCAAACAACAGTGGATTCCTTGCGTTGCATAAACACTTTTCTCTGGTTCGCCTGGAGCCCCTTGACCATCTATCTCGCTGGATGACCCGCGGTTCCAGTTTTGCATCTACATGCAAAGAGAGAATTGCCTCTTCCTATTCATTCTCTCTGTGTCATTCGTAAGTTTATAAACCTCTGTGATATCTTTTGCAAAGCCGCGGGCAGCGATAACATACCTTTCAATTTGTTCCCAGCTCTCAGCATTCCAAAGCAGATGGATCTTTTGAGCACGATGCTGCACAGCCTTGGCAAATAGCCATTGATGTGCTCTCCTTGCTCCTCCTACACGCAAACACTGTGGATAAAGCACTTTTTCTGTGCAGGCTGCTCTGCACTTCTCATTCCATTTATCTCTTTCCTCTTCTTCTCCTTTTTTTTTAAAAAAAGAATCATAAATGCTTCTAGTTGCTTTGGAAGCCAGCAACGTAATTGCAAGAGCGAGAAGAAGAAAAAGCGATGAAAGAGACAAAGTGTGTAGGGGGGGGGCAGACTACATCAACTCGCTTTGTTTTGTTGTGAAAGGCTCTTTCTCCAAATCTCACACCTACATGGAGTTCTATCCAAGACCCGCTGCCAAATTCTTTACCTGCTGATGGTTGCCATAGGAATCTGGATACACTTGGGCGATGCTATTTATTTATTTACTTGATTGATACCCTGCCTTTCTCCCCGGTGAGGATCCAAAGTGGCTTCCATCTTTCTCCTCTCTTTTATTTTATCCTCACCACAACTCCGTGAAGTAGGTTAGGCTGAGAGTGTTATGTATGCAACAAGATGGGTAGCCGTGTTCGCTTGTCCGTAGCTGTAGAAAAGAGCAAGAGTCCAGTAGCACCTATAAGACTAACAGATTTGTGGTAGGATATGAGCTTTAGTTGTTGTAGATTTTCTGGGCTTTCATGAGCTTTCATGAGTCACAGCTCACTTCTTCATGTATCTGAAAAAGTGAGCTGTGACTCACGAAAGCTCATACGCTACCACAAATTTTGCTAGTCTTATAGATGTATGCAACAAGTTCACAGGATTGTAACAAGCAAGCC
Organism: Eublepharis macularius; assembly: GCF_028583425.1. Lineage (NCBI taxonomy): Eukaryota > Metazoa > Chordata > Lepidosauria > Squamata > Eublepharidae > Eublepharis > Eublepharis macularius. The sequence goes on from NC_072792.1 coordinate 174,497,701, forward strand.
CAATGAGAGTGACGTTTCCCTGGGGTCTGGGAGCACACTTAAAATGTTCTGTAGCTGTTATCTCTATGAGTATCTCTTTTTTTGTTTTAAAAAGTATCTTTTTAAAAACAACACACCTTGACTTTTGTGATATCATTACCCATGTATCCTTGTGTACAGTTGGGAGTCTGCAAAGAACCACGAGGGGAATAAATGTTTAGGAATTTCCCTTTCTTCAAATATCCCAATCCGGGATACTATAAGCTCCTAAGCAGGTCAGTTTCCCCGTATTCCTCCATCCCCCCACCCCACCCCTTATCTAACTCTCAGCTGCTCTCAACATTCTGAATGCAGGGAGCATGCTCAGTCCTTATCTAGCTTTCTGCACATGAATATTTTCCTGCATATTTTCACTGCCTTTGTGATAGGTACTCGGCCGTGACGTTTGCTGTTAGAAGCAATTATATTTGGTCTGTTGAGAGATCCTAGAAGAAAACACTAGAATTTTAAGGTTTGGGGGAGAGTAACCAAAGTGTTGCTGTTCTCTAATGATCTGGGCACTTTGCCAGGGGAAGAGCTATGATTGGGACAGGGCGGCGAAGTGCATACTTCTCATGGAGAAGTTCCTAGATTGGTTGTTGTGGATTTTCCGGGCTGTATTGCTGTGGTCTCAGCACTGTAGTTCCTGACGTTTCACTGAGTGTCACTGAGAGATCTCTGTCTTTCGGTGCTACACCTCTGAAGATGCCAGTCACAGCTGCTGGCGAAACGTCAGGAACTACAGTGCCAAGACCACAGCGATACAGCCCGGAAAATCCACAACAACCATCGTTCTCCGGCCGTGAAAGCCTTCGATAATAAGTCCCTAGATTGTCTGGCATTTCTAGCTAAAGGATCTCAGACAGCAGAGTTGGGAAGAGCCCCTGGCAATCGTGAGTGTGTAGAACTACTGAGTTGGCCAGTAATCCTGAGAAGTCATTCCTTATGGTCTGAAGGAAGGGAAATGAGACCGCTCTATAATTTGTGCTCAGAGCTTCTGCAGAGGTCTTACCTGATGAGGACCACCTAAATTGAAGTTGGTTGGAAACTCCAAGAGAGGTTGGTTCTTGGAGTTTCCAGTTGTGGGACCCTCTTCTTAAATCCTGGAGACCTTTTGGAGGCAGTGCTAATTTGTCTGGGTGATGAAGTATTCTTTTCTTGCTGTCGTTACATTGTGTGTTTGTTATCCCCCTCAAGTCCCAGGAACAGAATGGGTTCGAAATGGTGATGTATGAATTCGACCATAGCAAGGTTTCTGACCTGTTCTCTCTCTCTCTATTTTCTCTCTCTCAAGATAATGGTTTATTATGCTGTGTATTCTCTTTTTTAAAAAATAAATTTTTATTTCAGTTAATAAACTCAAAATATAATCATACAATCCCCTAAATCATACATGTACTATCATCTACTACTACATTTATCTACATAAAACATAAACTAGACATATACATTTTAACATAAATGTAGTCATTCAAATCAAACTAAAGTCATTCAGATCATATAATCCACATATCTGTATAGCACTTACACATTCTTGAATTTTCACTTGTATTTCAATGGGTTTTTTTCTGTCTTTACCATCTCTCTTCATATCTCGTAACAATTTGTTATAAACTCTGACTTGCTTTCTTGAAATGGACGCATCCTAAGGAGCGGGATTCCATAAGGGCACGATTGGATAGAAAGAACACAATAAAAGGGAAATGGACAGGTATGAAAATGGAATCAAATAAGGTTCCATATGTATCTGTTCTTGATCAGTACGTTTATTTAGGCTTGAATGGAGAAGCAGATAATGCACTAATGGGGAGGGGCTGTGGCTCAGTGGTTGAGCATCTGCTAGGTATTCAGAAGCTCCCAAGTTCAATCCCCAGCGTCTCCAGGTTGTAGGTGATTACTACTACTACTACTACTACTACTTTGATTGATAAACCACCCATCCTCAGGGGCTCTGGGTGGTGAACATCAGTTAAATCAATGCAAAAGACCTCAGACTAACACGTTGGAAAGTCACTACCCGTCTGAGCAGACAATACTGACTTTGGTGGACCTATTATCTTTCATATGAGGCAGCTTCATGTGTTCATGAAATACAGAACCTGAGAACCTTTCAAGGCACACCAAAACATTTATCTATTTACTTACTTATTTACTCCATTTATACTTCACCTTTCTCCTCAAGGGGACCCTGAAGTGGCTTACCTCATCCGTCTCTCCTCCATTTTCTCCTCATCGCAAGTCCGTGAGGGAGGTTAGGCTAAGAGGATGTGACTGGACCAAAGTCACCCAGCAAGCTTCCACAACAAAGTGGAGATTTGAACCGATGTTCTTGAAGGTGATCACTGGGTTAATAATGGGGTGGAACTGAAGGAGGTAAGTATCGTGTACATGGGGGAAAGCCAAGTGCTCTGGAGAATTTGTAGAGAATAATTGACTAATATGCCGTGGCTTGGAACTCTTTTACACAACATAATGGATGACAAGACTGAACATGACTCAGCCGCATGCTGTGACCTAAAAGGTATAACATTTTGAAGAGATGTGCTAAGGAAAACATCTTAGTGAGGCCTTGGGACCAATTACAGTGCTTTATTCAGGTCTGGTGAAACCTCATTTTGTTGAAGTTCTGGGCACTGTTTTTGCGGAAGAGTGCTTACAAATCTGGAAAGGCAGATTTTTAAGGAGCCTGGTGATGGTGAGGAATGGTGTAGGAGATAAAACATATTCTGAGAGTTTGCAGGAACCGTATATTTTAGCTAAGAGAATAGGGGAAGGGTATGCTCAGCTGGCAACTTGAAAATGCCTGAAACCACAGTAGGATGAATAAGAGAATGGCCTACCCTATCCAATGGGGATAAGAGCGGATAGTGATTAGAGTCTTGGACTATGGCTTGGGAGGCCTAAATTCAAATTCTGACGTGACATCATAGCTGCTATTTTATTTATTCTCTTATGCTCTTATGCACAGCCAATATTCATTTACTTCTGGAGCTGACACCTCCATGGGATAGTGTAGTCCAGCATCATATGCAAGGGAGAAGGGGAAAATAGGATGTGTTTCTAATGACTTTATGATGGGCCCCCCTTCACTCCCCCACTCTGAGGCAGATTTTCCCACCAAAATCCAGTTTCCTACTTTGGCTGAGCAGCCCAAAGTAGCATGTCTCTATTTGTGGTTTTGAAGTTCTTTTGTGTCCCACCCTGATGAGCAGTTATAATTTTGGCTTTTTAGCCCAGTTCAGAAACTTGATGGCGGGGGGAGCAGGAACCCTCTTTTTCTATGTGGGAAATGGCACTGGAGAAGGTGTAGCATTCAAAAATCAGTTTTATTGAACAGGAAGGGATAGTATAAGGATAGTCAGGGAATGAAAGAGCTGAGGTAAAATTTCTTGGTAGAACAGAATACTCTTAATCACAGGAGCTTGGTTTCTATGTTCTTGTTCCTTAATAGCAACAATGTTTCTTCACCGAGTTCCCTTTTACAACTCAGGTTTCCAGATGTAAGTTCAAAACTCAGCCTATGCTAATAAAAACTTGGAAAGGAAGATGAAGCTCAAAACTGTTTTCTCTTTACAACAGACCTGGGATCCTCCTCAGAGCCGCCCCGCCCCGCCTTAGGCAACAGGCAGAAATTCTTCTTCTTCACCTAAGAAAATATATACCTTCTTCACTTGGCTTGAATGGGAGTCTCCACTTACTACCCAATCTCTCTTTGCCAAAAAAACACACCCAGTTCTATTGTGATTGTGTAAACAGTTTTCAGCTTGTGCTGGCTTTTATATTTGGAATTCTTATCAAGAATTCTCCCTCAAAACACTGATGTTACAGTTAGGGCAACAGATTGTTTTTCCCTCACGCCAAAGGGCAACCTGTCTGACCTTCCCTGTCAGACACTTTTACACACACTCCTCAAAATCCTGTCAGCAAGCAACCCTCTCCTTCTGAAGGTGGGTTTTGGCTGGCCAATCAGAGGGAAGGGAGAAGACCGCCAATCAAGCTCCCACTCCAGACCACTGCCAACTCCTCCCCCTCAAACTCTTTGAGTTCTGCACCTAGGAATCCCTCCTTTACAGTGCTTTCCGTCACAGACCACCCCTCTCCAACTCAGGATGTACCATAAAGAATCCACAGAGGGAAATCAGCACAAGAGGCAGCCAGAGAGAAAAAGATTTTGCAGCGACACAGCCATACACCTGAGCTTGATACCGATCTCGTCGTTGAAGTGCATGTCACGTAATGGCTTAAAGGATTAATCTGGCAAAGGTAGTTAGATGCTTTGTTTTTATATTAAAATTAAAAAGGTTTTCATGCCACCACACCTAAATCGAACTGGGAACTCTGCTTTGATTTAGGAGATCAAAGTCTATCACGTTCCATCACCACCAGTGATTTAAAAGGGTAATTTTTCTTCCCGGACCCTACTGAAAGGAAGAACCTTCAACATTAGCTACCATTCTTGCTTTTTGCATATCATACTCTAAATGTAGGTATCAGAGTTAGCCCCAATAGCATCAGAAAGGGAAATCGATGTATGCATATGGATGGTAAGAGTAATCCTTCTCCCCAGAGAAGCCAGGATATAGATCCTGTATTCAAAAGGTCTTTCGGAAGTTGTTGCATCCTTTGAACATCTCAGTGTTATCAAGTAAGTCTCGCCCCAGCTAGATGGCTCCTTAACTCCATTAAATCAGTAGACGTCAGAAACCAGAGCCTCTGAACCTTCCTGCTGCATGTTAAGTGGGTCCTATATCCAATCTCAGTCCAAAGTAAGGAAAGGTGTCCAGTTAGAAAAGAGGCATGTAGGAAGTGTCCATATTAATTAGTCTAATTTACAAGGCACATTAACAGTAAAGATATAAAGGTGACCTCAAAATAATTGCTTTTTATCCTCTTTGGGTCTTCCTTATGGATCTTGTTCTTCTTGTATTAACTGTTTCTCTGTCTAGACCTCTCAAAGCCTGCCTGCCTCTTCTTTCTCCATATACCCCTTCTTTTTGTGCGTCTTCCTGCTTCCTTCCTCCGTCTCCTTTTCTGGGACTTTCTCTTCTCTTTCTAAACTTGTATTGGCTTATCTAGGCTCTTGATTCATTTTCTGTTGTAAGTGTATATACAACTCTTGGCTACCTTTAGTGGTTTGGTATGCTTGGGTTCTTTTGCATGCATGTGTTTTGCAGAGCCAGTTTGGTGTAGTGGTTAAAAGCGTGGGACTCTAATCTGGAGAACTGGGTTTGATTCCTCACTCCTCCACTTGAAGCCAGCTGGGTGACCTTGGGTCAGTCACAGCTCTCTCAGAGCTCTCTCAGCCCCACCCACCCCACAGGGTGTTTTGTTGTGGGGATAACAATGACATACTTTGTAAACCGCTCTGAGTGGGCATTAAGTGTCCTGAAGGGCGGTATATAAATTGAATGTCATTATCATTATCATTATTATCATTATCATTATCATCACTTTCACTGCATCTAGCCCCGTTCCTTCCTGTTCGGCTCCCGCAATGCTGAACTTTCCTTTTTACTGTGCATGACCAAGTTTGAATGATCATCAGCAAGAATAGTGGAGAAAGACCTTCCGATTATCGTATCTTCAAGACAGGTCGTGTGGTCTTATTTTGCACCAACATTTGCACATTAATAAGAAATCATGCCGAAATTGCTTAGCAATAATCTAAACAAATAATTTATTTGTTTATTATATTGTGGAATCAATTTATGCTAACTTATAAAATGCCTATGGGTCAACATTCCAATCTTTGCTTATATTTTCATTGTGGTGTTTTTATTAAACTTTGCCTTAGTGCCCATTTCTCTGATATATGTTATTTGACCCAGCCTCATGTTAGAACTTGAAGGCTGAGAGTGGCATTTACCTTGTGAATAGGACATTGTAATGTAAACTCATTGATAAAAGTTCCACATGATATCCTTGTTGACAAGTTGGTAAAATGTGGTTTGGATCCTATTACTATTAGGTGAGTCTGTAATTGGTTGACAGATTGCACCCAAAGAGTGCTTGTTAATGGTTCCTTGTGCTTAGTTCTCATGGCCCCTTGGTCCATGCCCAGGGTAATGCTGATGAAGCAATTTTCCCCAGGCCAGTTTGGCTAGAGATTCTGATGGTGTTTTGCCATCTTCTGGGCATGTAGCAGGGTTCACTAGGGGTGTGGGAGGAGGTATTTGTGAATTTCCTGCATTGTGCATTCCTGCATTGTGCAGGGGGTTGGACTAGATGACCCTCGAGATCCCTTCCAATCCCATGACTCTATGATTCTATTGTTGCTCTGTGTTTGTTGTAGTGTGTATTTTAGTTATTTCCTTCATTATTATTCCTATATAAGTCTATCTTGTCTAGATATGTCTATTGCTGCTTTTCCAGAGCTCTCTCAGCCCCACCCACCTCACAGGGTGATTGTTGTGGGAATAATAATAACATACTTTGTAAACCGCTCTGAGTGGATGTTAAGTTGTCCTGAAGGGCAATGTATAAATTGAATGTTGTTGTTATTGTTATTATTATTAGTAGTAAACATTTTTATTCTAGAAGTTCATGAGCTGTCTCAATGGTTCTTTTGAAGTTGGTCAGGTGATGTTGATCCTCCAGTAGTAGGATAGTTATGAGATCTTTCCCTTCTTTGTAAGTGGAATTTTACCTCTGATAACCAGGGACAGTCTTTCCGTTGGACCCCAATGCACACAAGAAAGATCCTAGTATAAAGTTCACCCAGTGATGTTCTGTTGGTTTTGCACTTTGGATACACTCTGAGGGATGTCTCTATAGGCCAGGTGACAAACTTGGGTAGCTATTTGGGTAAAAAAATCCCACCTCAGCCATGAAGCTTGTTTGGGTGACTTTGGACTAGAATTTTTTTTTCTCAGTCTAACCTATGTGAGAATAAAGGAGAGGAGGCGAGAACCGTATATGCCGCAGATAATTAGAAATGGCCTGAAAATATGACTGATAAATAATTAAGGCCAATTTATAATATTATTCTGTGATATTCCCCATTACTATGTATGGATGTGAAAGCTGGACAGTGAGGAAAGCTGACAGGAAGAAAAATGATTCATTTGAAATGTGGTGCTGGAGGAGAGTTTTGCAGATACCACTGAGGGCTAAAAAGACAAGGGGGGGTCTTGATTAAATCAAGTCTGTATTTTCCCTAGAAGCTCAAATGCCAAGACTGAGGCTATCATACTTTGGCCAGATTGTGAGAAGACAAGACTTGCTGGAAAAGACAATAATGCTAGGAAAAGTGGAAGGCAGTAGGAAAAGAAGACCGAAAATGAGATGGATTGACTCAGTAAAGGAAGCCACAGCCTCCAGTTTGCAAATTATGAGCAAGTCTGTTAATGATAGGACTTTTGGAGGTCTTTCATCCATAGGGTTGCCAGATGTCAGAAGAAATTTGATGGCACATAACACACACACATAGGGGTGTGCAAAGGCACAGTGGTTCAGCTTTCCCGATTTGGGTATACCCGAATCGAGAAGCCGATTCGGGAATCGCTGTCCACAAATCGGCTTGCTGATTCGGGAATGGTGATTCGGGGCGATTCGGGAAAGCTTTTTCTATGGGAAAAAGCCTCCTCAGGCTTCTTTGAAGCCTGGGGGAGGCATTTTCCCACAGAATCAAGCCAAAATTGGTGGGGCCTTCCTCTAACTCCCCTCTAACAACCCCCCAAGTTTCAGACCGATTGGACTTTGGGGGGCCATCTTATGGCCCCCCAAACCAGGTCCCCCTATCCTCTCCTATAAAAGGGCATAGCTTTAGGTTGCTGCTGCTAATCTCCTATTTTGTGCTTGCTTCTGATCTCCATTATTTCCTATGGGGAAAAAATGAAGAGGCAGGCTTCCTTTGCCAGGGGTGGCATTTTGCATGCAAAATGCCCCCCAAACCCTCAGGGGCCCTTCTCCCACCTTTCCTCCCACCCCCACCAAGGCTCAGCCTGCTCCCACTTGGGGGGGGGGGCATTTCATGGCCTCCCCAAGTAGGTGACTTTTTCTCTACAACCTACAGCTAGGGGAGGCTTGTCTTGCCAGGAGTGGCATTTTGCATGCAAAATGCCCCCCAACCCTCGGGGGCCCTTCTCCCACCTTTCCTCCCACCCCCCACCAAGGCGCAGCCAGCTCCCACTTGGGGGGCATTTCATGGCCTCCCCAAGTAGGTGTTCTCAGCCCCCAAAGTCCACCCCCTACAGCCCCACACATACCGAATACCCCCCCAGCTGCCACACAGACCCAAATTCCCACATTAGCTCCTCACAGACCCAAATCCACCCCCAGTAGCCCTACACCCATAACCCCAGGAACAGGCTGGCCAGCCCTCCCCCTTTTTTCCCTATGCTGGGAACTTCTAAACTCTCTTTCCCAGGGCAATTCTGCACAGCCCAGGGGTGCCACAATGGTGGGCACACTTCTGAGTGCCAGCTTGTCCCTGGGAAAGAGCACCTGAACCACAGACACCCTCCCGGAAATTCCCCCACCACCTACAGAGATGGCTGGCCAGCCAGCCCCATTGTTCCCTATGATGGGAACCAACTGCACAACGAAGAATAAAACATGAACAACACAAAATAAAGTTTTTAAAAAATAATTTTCTCCCTTTCAAAGTACAAGTAGGCAAAGCATTATGACACATTACACCAGCAGTCCCCCACACAGAAAAATTAACACAATTCACTTAACATCAGAGAATCACAAAAACAATTCCTGTCAAAAACTCTTTATTTCTTGAACAGCTTTAGGTTACAGAGCAGGGGGGCACACCAAAGGGCATGGCAGCAGTATCTTACACAAAAATAACACAACTCACTTCACATTAAAGAATCACCCCAAAAATTGCTGTCAAAAGCACTTTATTTCTTTAACTGCTTTAGGTTACACAGTAGGAAGGCACAACAGGGCATGAAAGCAGTGTACTACACAAAAATAACACAACTCACTTCACATCAGAGAATCACCCAAACACAATTGCTGTCAAAAACGGTGAAGTGGGTTGTATTATTTTGTGTAGTACACTGCTATCAGCCCTGTTATACCCTCCTATTGTGTAACCTAAAGCAGTTAAAGAAATAAAGTGTTTTGACAGGAATTGTGTTTTTGTGATTCTCTGATGTTAAGTGAGAGTTGTGTTATTTTTCTGTGTGGGGGACTGCTGGTGTAATGTGTCATAATGCTTTGCCTACTTGTACTTTGAAAGGGAGAAAATAATTTTTTAAAAACATTATTTTGTGTTGTTCGTGTTTTATTCTTTGTTGTGCAGTTGGTCCCCATCATAGGGAACAATGGGGAGGCTGGCCAGCCATTTCTGTAGGTGGTGGGGGGTGTCAGGGGGTGGTTGTCTGTGTGTCAGGTCAGGTGCTCTTTCCCAGGGACAAGTTGGCACTCAGAAGTTTGCTCACCGTAGTGGCACCCCTGGGCTGTGCAGAATTGCCCTGGGAAAGAGAGTTTAGAAGTTCCCAGCATAGGGAAAAAAGGGGGAGGGCTGGCCAGCCTGTTCCTGGGGTTATGGGTGTAGGGCTGCTGGGGTTGGATTTAGGTCTGTGAGGGGCTAATGTGGGGATTTAGGTCTATGTGTGGCAGCTGGGGGGGGGAATTGGGTTTGTGTGGGGCTGTAGGGGGTGGACTTTGGGGGCTGAGAGCACCTACTTGGGGAGGTCATGAAATGCCCCCCCCAAGTGGGAGCTGGCTGAGCCTTGGTGGGGGTGGGAGGAAAGGTGGGAGAAGGGCCCCCGAGGGTTGGGGGGCATTTTGAATGCAAAATGCCACCCCTGGCAAGACAAGCCTCCCCCAGCTGTAAGTAGTAGAGAAAAGGTCACCTACTTGGGGAGGCCATGAAATGCCCCCCCAAGTGGGAGCAGGCTGAGCCTTGGTGGGGGTGGGAGGAAAGGTGGGAGAAAGGCCCCTGAGGGTTGGGGGGCATTTTGCATGCAAAATGCCACCCCTGGCAAAGGAAGCCTGCCTCTTCATTTTTTCCCCGTAGGAAATAATGGAGATTAGCAGCAGCAAAATAAGAGATTAGCAGCAGCAACCTAAAGCTATGCCCTTTTATAGGAGAGGATAGGGGGACCTGGTTTGGGGGGGCCATCTTATGGCCCCCATCAGTCCAATCGGTCTGAAACTTGGGGGGTTGTTAGAGGGGAGTTAGAGGAAGGCCCCCACCAATTTTGGCTTGATTCGGTGGGAAAATGCCTCCCCCAGGCTTCAAAGAAGCCTGGGGAGGCTTTTTCCCATTGAAAAGCAAGCAAAATGCTGCCTCGAATCGCCCCGAATCGATTCGGGGCATGCCGATTCGGGATTCCTGAATCGATTCGGGATTCCCTCGAATCACCCTGAATCAGGGTGATTCGGGATTTTTTTGGGATTCTGATTCCCGAACTGCACACCCCTAATTATCAGTATTCATGATCGACCTTTCTTACTGTGACTCAAGGCAGATCACAAGTATGATAAGAACTATTCAGTCAGCAAGTGGATGAAAAATACGATAACATCTTATATACTAATAGTCAAGTGCCTCCGATCTGCGGATACTTAAATTCAGAGATTGGGGCCACCTTGACACAAAGGAGAATTTTCCTCCAAACTTGGGGGGACCCCAGGCTTGCAGAAAAATCTGAAAACTTAAAAAAATGCAGAGGTGTACAAAAAAGCCAAAAACCTAGAACAGTGTGCTATGCTTAAAAGGAGAATGGGAGGGGGAAACACTTACTTCAGAGGCAGGCCAAGCGATGAGGAAGACCATGGTGAAGCTGCAGGGTGGCTGAGGGAGTCATCACCGCTGCTGGTAGGGTGAAGCTGCTGGGCAGCAGCGGCAAAAATGCAGACAGGTGGGATGGTAGGAGGGTTGTAGCTGCTGCCATTCCATCACTGAAGTTGCGGGCGGCCAGGAATTTTGCTGCTACCATCAAGCTATGGGGCAGCTCAGAGAGAGCAGGGACCTGAAAGAATTGGAGGGGAGTTCTAGCCTTCCCAGCCACAGTGAAACTGGGGTTAGTTGGACTGGGTGTGACAAAGGATGGAATTTCCCCTGCAATTCTTGCAAGTCCTTGAAACTAACAGCAAAGCTTCCTAGTGAAACAAAATAATGCAGTGGGGCTGGGATTGAGAACTGGGACGTGGGAGGAGCAAACATATATAACTGTCTTCAGTGAAAAAAGCTGTAAAACTAGTTTTTAGCTACAGGTGTGTGTGTCTGTGTGGAGGGCTGTTATATATCTGAATGATTTTGTTTGGCAGGGGGTTGGGGGCAGCACTTTCATGTGGCAACTCAGTCCATCAGGGAGAATGCTAGGCCAGAACTTTTTCATACCTACACAGTTTTTAATATGGAGGAGATTTTAATATGGAGGAGTTTTTAATACGAAGGATGCAATTTCCCGAGAAAAAGTTTGACCATTTGACTACACTAATTGCACAAGCTGTTGCTAAAGTCTGGAAGTTCAGTAGGAACAATTGGCAGACACCTGTTTCTTTTAAGGCTGGGTGTATGCACGTGTGTCAGTGTGTGTGTGTGTGGGGGGGGATATACTTATTTGAAAATTCTCCTTTGTTAAAAAAAAAAACTTAGCATATGCAAAGCAAGGATATTAAGAAGAATAGTTCAGCCTGGACATCTTTCTAAGCAGCAGGATTTCTGTGTGGTAGGATTTTTATACACATAGAGCTGCTGTAGCATAGTGGTTAAGTGACTGGCTTCAGAGCCAGCACTCTACTGGTTCGAGTCTCTCTATTGCCATGTACTCTGCAGGTGGCCTTGGGTGAGCCACACTTCTCGGCCTTAGCTCCCTGGCAGCATTGTGGGGATAATAAGAACATTGACTTCATTCACCACTCTATGTGGGCGCTAATCTGTCCAGAAGAGTGGTATAAAAGCACACTGTTGTTGTTATGATTATTATTATCTGGAACCTCAAATGATCTTACTCAAGAATGGCTTCAGCAACTGATTATGCTAACTATATATGTTGGTTATGAGTTTAAGTTACTGGCCTATCAATCTTTATGGGAAAGATTTAGGAGTTATGTAACTATCTGAGAATATCCGGATGGGGAGGTATCTTCTTTAAAGATGTACCTCATGTAGGGTTGTTAACCACCTGGTGGGGTCTGGAGATCTCGTGGCATGACACCTGATCTCCAGTATACTGAGATCAGTTTCCCTGGAGAAAGAGGCTGCTATGGACATTATGGAATTATACTCCACTGAGGTCCCTCCCCTCCTAAACCCCCCAAAACTCCAGGAATTTCCCAACTCAGAGTTGGCAACCTATATGAAGGTTGTGAGTAGAGATGGGCACAAACAGAAAAAAAATGAACATGATGTTCGTTGTTCATTGCCATCCACAAACAACCACAAACATGGCCCTGTTCACAAACATGTTCGTGATTGGCTGTTCGTGGGGGCCAGCAGGCTCTTCTCCAGCCATCATCCAAGTTTGGTCAAGATCCCTACCGCACCACTCCCAGAAACCTGACCTGAGCAGGCAGTAGGAAAGGTACCAATAATAAATAATAGCTTGGCCCCAGAGCCTGGCAGCAGCCCTGGGACTTGAAGGGGTAGATCCCTATCCCATCACACACAAAGTAAATTCAAGCTCCAATGCATTCTCTCTCTCAAAATGCCAACAGCAACTGTCTCTCCCTCACTGTCTGCAAAACAAGAGCTGGGAGCCCCCCTCCCCCCCTGCTCTTTGCTCCCTTGTAACAAATTTGGAGCTCCACACTTGAAAGGAAGACCTGCCTATCAAGCTAAATTGGGCTTAGATTGGGGTTTCCAGGGCAACAGCAGGGGTTCAGACAGAGTTCAGGCAGTCCCTACCTCCGGTTGCCAAGGGAATTGATTGCAGGTGCTGGATTGTCTGGCTTGACGAACAGCAACGAACAGCAACAAACAATACTTGCAAGGACCACCTGTTCATTTAGAATGGGGCCTCACGAACAGCTTGTTTGCGAGCAGCAGATTTGGCTGTTCGCGGACTTTTTTTGTTCGTATTGCTGTTCGTGCCCATCTCTAGTTGTGAAGCATCCACGATTAAGAGTGTTGTCCTCAAGTGCCAATATCTCTTGAATGAGACAGCCTGTGCAAACTCTTGTAAGCATTGGCACATTTCAAAAAGTGTGCTGAGAACATGGGTTAAGTGAATCCATGTAATGCTGGGTGGCAGGTGTGATCTGCAGCTCAGGATCTCAAACTCAGAGCTTTATGGCCAAAGGCATTTTGGACCTACAGTTACCTTATTTGCCTAGATTAACAATGACAACAGTGCTAGCATCCCACACTGGGGTTGCCAACTCTAGGTTGGGGAATTTCTGGAGATTTGGGGTGGAGCCTGGGGAGAGAAGGGAGCTGAGTGGGATATAATGCCAGAGTCCTCCCCCTGAAGCTGTTGTTTTCTACAGAGGAGCTGATCTTTGTGGTCTCGAGATCAGCTGTAATTCCGGACGAACTGCTGGATGCACCTGGAGGTTGGCAAGTCTATCCTACACCCTATCCTAGAGCCTTGTGGTACAGGACTTGGTGATGCAAATATCAATGGTGGTACGTCCGTACACCACTACGAATTGTTACTCGTGGTATTCGTGTATTCATGTTTGGTGGAAGAACCCCGCCCACCCTTAACAAGCCCCTCTTCCCTTCATTATGTCAGCAGATAGCCAGGAATGGCACCGTCCTGGGGTGCACGATGACGTTGTTTCTGGGAAGTGACAGGGCCTCGTGCTGCCCTTGGGAGCACCGCTGTGCTCTGCAGCTCGACGGGCCCTGGAGTGCTCCGGTGCTTTGCAGTGAGCTGATTTAGGACCCAAACTGCTGGGACAGCCCTGGAGAGCTCCTGTGCTTCATAGCAGGCCAATTTAGGGCCCAGTTCGGCCTGTTTGGGCCCAAATTGGCCCACTGTGGCACATGAGGGGAATACTATAGTAATGACATCCAATTCCAGTGTCTTTAAACATATGTTTCAGACAAGAGCTTAGAATGGGGGATCGCCAGGAGCTTGGCAATTCTGCCCATCAGATCACATGGGAATGGCTGTAGTACAGAATACAAGCATCCCAATAGATAGCAGTATGCAGGGCTTTTTTTTCAGGGGGAACGCTGGGGAACGGAGTTCCGGAACCTCTTGAAAATGGTCACATGGCTGGTGGCCCCGCCCCCTGATCTCCAGACAGAGGGGAGTTGAGATTGCCCTACACGCCGCTCAGTGGTGCGGAGGGCAATCTCAACTCCCCTCTGTCTGGAGATCAGGGGGTGGGGCCACCAGCCATGTGACCATTTTCTCCTAGGGAAACCCACTGAGTTCCACCACCTCTTTTCCCAGAAAAAAAGCCCTGGCAGTATGTACCCAATTTTTAAAAGATTTTGGGAAGTCAATGTAATGTCCATGATCAGATCTCCAGGATTTAGGGTTGCCAGCTTCAAGTTGGGAACTTCCTAGAGATCTTGGGGGGGGGTGAAACTTGGAGAAACCTAGAGAAAGTGGGGTTTGGGGAGGGAAAGGACCTTGGTATGGCAGAATTCCATCGAGTCCACCCCCCAAAGTAGCCATTTTCTCCAGGTGAACTGATCTCGGTGGCCTGGAGACCAGTTGTAATTCCTGGAGATCTCCAGCCACTGCCTGGAGGCTGGCAACCCTATCATTTCATTCTTGTGCCCCCCACAGCAGCCTGAAACAGTGTTTCCCACCCCTGCTAGTTAGAACTGCTGTGAAAATGGTTATGAGAACAAATAGCACAGTTTACAGTCAAACAGAGGGGCCGTTTGAAGACAGGAAAACAGTGTAGGGGGAAAAAGTTAAAGGCAGGTTCCCCCTGAGTGCAAACCCCAATCTGATTAAGCATAAACCCATATGGCAGCTGTTATTTAGCAGTAAAATATGCTTGGGAGGTCTATTTACGGATCTGCCACAGTCTAGTTTTAGTTTGACTGGCAGTCTAATGTAATATCTCAGACACCATGCTGGTTCTTTCATTTGCTCTGGAGTGCCATAAATTTGGATGCATTTTTAGGGGATCGCAAGCGCTTGAATGAACAGTCAATATGAATACAACCCACAAAAGCCCAATATAACGACACATTTTCATTTCTGAAATGCAGCCAAAGGCAATGGAGTCTGGCTTCCTTGATGCTGTGGCAATGTTTGCTGTTCTCTAATGCTAGTGGCCAATTTAATACTCTGAAACTATCAGTAAAATCTTTCACAGAATCAGAGAGTTGGAAGGGGCCATACAGACCTACTAGTCCAACCCCCTGCCCAGTGCAGGATCAGCCTAAAGCATCCCTGACAAGTATTCATCCAGCCTCTTCTTGAAAACGGCCAGTGAGGAGGAGCTCACCACCTTCCTAGGCAGCTGATTCCACCTTTGAACTACTCTGACCGGGAAAAAGTTTTTCCTAATATCCAGCTGGTACCTTTCTGCATGTAATTTAAGCCCGTTGCTTCGAGTCCTGTCCTCTGCTGCCAACTGGAACAGCTCCTTGCCCCCCTCCAAATGACAGCCTTTCATATATTTAAAGAGAGCAATCATGTCCTCCTTCAATCTCCTCTTCTCCAAACTAAACATTCCCAAGGCCCTCAGCCTTTCCTCGTAGGGCTCAGACTCCTGGATCATCCTTGTCGCTCTCCTCTGCACACTCTCAATTTTGTCCACATCCTTTTTGAAATGAGACCTCCAGAACTGCACACAGTACTCCAGGTGCAGCCTGACCAGGGCAGTATAGAGAGGGGCTATGACCTCCTGCGATTTCAATGCAATGGCCCTTTGGATACAACCCAAGACTGAGTTTGCCTTTTTTGCCACCGCATCACACTGACTGCTCATATTTAGTTTACAGTCCACTCTTATTCCAAGATCTCTTTCGCATACACTGCTACGCAGAAGTGCATCCCCCATCCAGTATTTGTGCTTCACATTTTTGTGGCCCAGATGTAATACTGTGCACTTATCTATGTTGAATTGCATCCTGTTCACAACTGCCCACTTCTCCAGAGTATTCAGAACTTGTTGAATTTTAACTCTTTCTTCTTGGGTGTTTGCCACTCCTTCCAATTTGGTATCATCAGCACATTTAATGAGTAGCCCGTTTACCCCTTCATCCAGATCATTGATAAAAATATTGAAAAGTACCGGGCCCAAAACCAAGCTCTGTGGCACTCCACTGGACACCTCCCTCCAATCTGATGAAACACCATTGACCACCACTCTTTGGGTGTAGTCCTCTAACCAGTTCCTTATCCACCGAACTGTCGTATAGTCCAGTCCGCAGTTTTCCAGTTTACCTATTAGAATGTCATGGGGAACCTTATCAAAAGCTTTACTGAAATCCAGGTAAATCATGTCAACAGAGTTCCCATGATCCAGTAAGCTCGTCACTCGATCAAAGAAGGAAACCAGGTTGGTCTGGCAAGATCTGTTGGGGACAAAACCATGTTGACTTCTATGGATCACTAAGTGGGCCTTCAGATGCTTACAGATGGATCCCTTTAAAATCTGCTCTAATATCTTCCCAGCAACAGAAGTCAGACTGACTGGCCTGTAGTTTCCCAGGCCATCCTCTTCCCTTTCTTAAAGATTGGGATAACATTCGCTCTTCTCCAATCTTGTGACACATCCCCAGTCCTCCAGGAGGCCTTGAAGATGATGGACAGAGGCTCTTCAAGTTCTCTAGAAAGTTGTTTGAGCACCCTTGGGTGTACACCATCTGGCCCAGGAGATTTGTATTCATCCAGTGCAGCCAGATGCCTCTCTACAACCTCTCTGTCAATGTCAACTAGCCCCACAGGTGTCCTGTTGTGTCTGCTACCATTTCTAGATGGGCTCGAGTTTTTCAAGGAGAAAACAGAGGCAAAAAAGTCATTAAACCTGTCTGCTTTTTCTCTGTCCTCCATCAGAGTTTCTCCTTCCACTCCCAACAGTGGTCCAATTGCCTCTTTTTCCTTACGTTTGCTTCTCACATACCTGTAGAAGTTTTTCTTATTGTAGCGAGCCCCCCTGGCCAGACCCAGCTAATACTGAGCTTTGGCTTCTCTGATGGCTGATCTGCAGTACCTAGTAACCCTCATATATTCCTCTTTAGAGGACTGTTCTTCTCTCCATTTCCTGAACATTTTCTTTTTCTCCCTTAGCTTATTCTGGAGCTATTTTCCTTTTGTTTCATGGTGATATGAAGTCGGTATTTCCAAATCGGGCTGGCAATGCTGGATCCAATTCAGGAATCTTGAATCTTTCTGATTCGGGACAATTCGGGTTTTTTTCTGAATCATAATCCCAAATCGCACCCCCCACCCACCCAATGCTGAGGTCCATGGGGAAATGACGTGTGGGTCAGTAGCCCATCTGGGCTTTCCCTCCCAGTCCAAACACCTTCACTTTACCACAGTGTGATATCTCCTCAGCAAGGCTGTTCAGACCACGGTGGAAAAACTCCTCTTGGGGACCAAGTCTTGGCTGCAGCTGCCTGTAAATACAAGCCAGGCATTGCCTTCCTTCTCCTTTTTCCAAACAGCTCATGAAACCATTTCCCAGTCTTTAAAAAAAAAATCTTGTTCACATTTTAAACAAAGTAAAATACCATGGGGAAAAAAATGAAACGCCATGACATTTGGAAAACAGCTTCCACACCAGTGCTTGCAATAATTGCTAGTTTGGGAGTTCCTGCTGTGAACTGAATGGAGCTGGTTTGGGTCTTTTGCTAATGAATAGCTATCTTTATTATCACCAAGTACAGAACGCTGTGCTTTCTCTAAAAGAGGAAAGAAAAGTTGATATGTTGGCTAGCCTTCTTTACTTGGTCCTATACAAACATCCTTAAAATACCAAAGAGTCCAGTAGGACCTTTAAGACTAACCAATTTTATTGTAGCATAAGCTTTCGAGAATCACGTTCTCGAAAGCTTGTGCTACAATAAAATTGGTTAGTCTTAAAGCTGCTACAGGACTCTCTTTTATTTTTTTATTTTGCTACTACAGACTAACACGGCTAACTCCTCTGAATCCTTAAAATACCAGCACCTTAAAAATACTATAAAGTCTGCCTCATTGATTCCCCCCCTCCCACTTTCTTTGATTATCTTATTCCTAATACTATTTATGAAAATACATTTAATACCACTATCAATCTGTACTGTAAGAGTTCCTCAATTTTTTCTGTCTGTTTTTGCACTTCAGAAGAGGATTGTGAAAATGGTGTCCCAGACAAACTGGTCTAGCTGCCTTTGATAGCTCTTTTAGTTGATAATGTGCACATTCCACATGTGATGAAATAGAATGCAATTTTGTTTGCTTGCTTGTGAAACCCACTAAGGCACTGTGCTTAGAGTGTTGAATTAGGATCCGATCGGTTTGCCTCAACTGCTGTGGACTGCTAGGGACTATTCTTGTTATCACCTCTTGTTTGCCCACATATCTAGCTAACTTTAATTGAATTTTTAATTGAATTTTTATACCGCTCATCTCCCGAAGGACTCAGGGCGGTGTACAGCCAAAATAAAACATACAAATATAAAACAGTAAGGATATAAAATATAATCATATTGGATAATTTAACTCAGAACAGGACAACTCAATTAAAACACATTTAGGCCAGCCCCGCTTGTTGGAATAATAACGTCTTAAGGGCATGGTGAAAGGTGTGTAGGTCAGGGACCATACATATCTCCGGGGGCAATTCATTCCAGAGGGCAGGTGCCCCGACAGAGAAGGGTCTCCCCCTGGGGGTCACCAGCCGACATTGTTTGACCGACGGCACCCTGAGGAGGCCCTCTCTGTGGGAGAGTACCGGCCTGTGGGAGGCTATCGGTAGCAGCAGGTGGTCTCGTAAATACCTAGGCCCTAAGCCATGGAATGCTCTAAAGATGGTAACCAGCACCTTGAATCTAGTTGGAGTACAGCAACATTTTGTGTATTTATTTATTTATTTGTGTCATTTTATAGTCTGCCTTTCTCACTGAGACTCAAGGGGGATTACACAGTGTGATATTAGTACAATCAATATCGAGGACATTTCCATAAACAATGTCACAGGGTAAATACAAAGACATAGCATTAGCAAGAATCCAATACAGAGTTGAAGAAACGTTGAAACAGAACATAAGCAATTCTAGGGATGACGTTAGACAACATGAAGCACAAGTAGTGCATAGGAGCACATACTTAAGGCAATAGAGTGGTGAAGTTTATGGTCCCTAACTCACTAGTGAAGCATCTGAGACCCCCTCCCTACAATACAGCCCTCCTATCTGAGTAAAAAGCGTTTTTGAATAATTCAGTTTTGCATCGATTGTGGAAAGCCGGGAGAGTGGGGGCTCTCCTAACCTCCAAGTGGGCCCTGAAGATCTCATTGAATGACACTTGCTCTCCATACAACAGAAGCCAGTCCCTACCTGGAGCTGGCTGCCCTACTTGTGTACAAAGAAGACAAGAAGAAGATCCTACAGAGTGTAGCAAGCTCTAGTTAGACATGGGCTGAATCCACACTTACCGGCATAGCGCTAAACAGTCGGACCGATAGCGTCTTCCTGGTGCTTTTTCTGACGTCAGCGCGCCATGAGAGCAGCATCATGGCATGATGATGTCATAAAACGCGCCAGGAAGACGCTATCATTCTGACTGTTTAGCGCTATGCCGGTAAGTGTGGATTTGGCCATGGCCTCCTCCTGGATCACAGCACATTCTCTTAACCACTACACCACACCAGTTCCCAGAACCTGTAGCCTATAAAATGGGACTATTTCATTTTGCAGAATGCTACAAGCAACAGGAAATGCTGCAGAGCATTCGGCAACTGAGAAAAAGGAATGGATGTGCAGAATTTCGGTTCTCCAGGCTCCTTCTGCATCTCTGGCAATGCATGCAGATATGAAGTGGATTAATACATTGCCATAAACAACCTTTACGGTGGTATTAAAAACTTTGGGGAAAACATTAAAGATGCAGCCAGCCCACACATCTATTCATTATCTTCCCTCTTGCCTTCAAGTTCTCTTAAACCAAAGCATTTTTACCTCCCCCTGACAGGATAAAAGGTTCAGATCTTTAGAAGGGTGTTAAAATTAATTTGCAGATAGAATTGCTGGCACTTGGAATTCATTGTAGAATGTTGCACAAATCACTTTGAGGGACGTTTGGATGTTTCCGTGGAAAGGAGCTTTGGGGAGGGGACCAGGGACTGGCCACGCGCTTCTTTGAGCGAAGGATTTTGTCATCTATGGCTCCAACTGTTAGGAATTTTTTAAAGTTAGTGAATCTAATGAGAACATCTGAAACTGTCTCATCAGAAAGGTTTGGGTGATCGGAGCTGGATTGACACCCAGGTGAAATAAGTAAACTTGCCGAGCCGCCTGTTATGGTGGGAGGCCTTCCACGGGCAAACCCATTTTCCACTGCCACTTCGAGTGTTATCAAAAGAAAAGAAAATAGAAAACAGCAATGTTGCTGTGTCACTTCCAGGCAAAACCTAGAAATGACAACAGGTAGCTCTAGAATTGCTGGAAACGCTATGGTTTCCAGCGATTCCTAGGACTGCCCTTTGTCACTTCTGGGTTGTACCTGAAAATGATGGAGCAATGTTGGCAATGTCGCTGATGATGCCCCCTTGTCCTTGTCCTCAGCTATCCCACTGGTTGCCAGGCTACAAATTAGCTACAAATTGGGTCACCAGATTATGAGGGAGTTCTAAATACCACCCAGCCGGAGTACCTCTCTGAATACACAACTCCAAAAAAGTGAGAGGCGAGTTGAATATTAACAGCAACCAGCAGTGTGGCCTATGTGTGACAGCTGGGCCTAAATTAGGACTGATGAAAGCAGCAGGCAATCCCCTGGGAGGAATTTTGTGGTAGGGTCATGCACAACATCACTTCTGGTGCCAAACCAGAAGTGATGTCATCACATCAGGGGTGACTCCCTGGGATTCACCCAAAACTCTATGGTGAAACCATTTCTGACCATTTTTCTCCCATTGGCACTTCATGTGCTGGTGGGGGCTGGTAAAAAAAAAATCCCTCGGAGGTCTACTGACTGCTGTGGGAGCTCTGTGAATCCTAACCTGGGTTTGGAGGTTAACAGTGAACAGAGGCCTGCTTTTGGCCCAATGAGGATCCTAAATGGATGTACAGAGGATTCACAGTGTATTCCTATCCTGCTAAAATCTGCTCAGTGGGGCTTACTCCCCAGGAAAGAATTCTTCGGAATGTAATTTCAGTTTCTTAAGTTTTGCAGGGCTAAAACTATAATGTATGAAAGCAACGAGTTGCAAACCGTCTAAACAATAGAAGGAAATTAGCTTGATGAAAAGGAAGGAGGAAGTTGTTTTTGTTGTGCCATTCCATTGTATGCATATGTACACACCTGGTCCTTCACTTAGCTGGTACACAAGCATCTGCAATTGGGGTTTCATTCCTAATGATTCGTCTTCGAAGCTTGCTGCTGCCGCACAGGATACAATTAAGAATTTTGCCATTAAGGAGGAGTTTTAATTTCAGCCGAGTACCTTCAGCTTTGCCACATTTAGTAATTAAATATTTAGTTGTGTATTAAATTAGGCATGCCACGCAATCCTTGGGAAAAGGGCTCTTCATTTTCTGCAGCATAAATGTTTTACAAGGAGCTGTATTGCTCCCGGTAAATTAATAATGAAGAATTTGGAGTTCTAACTGATTATTAAAATCTAAGAGAAATGAATTTAGGGGTTGCAAAGTCAACATTGAGAATGGGCGATCTCAATGTGTTGTGGCATTGAAAGCGTGCTGCTTATCTGTTAATTGGAACAGCAGTGGAGAAATGAAATGAGTCTAGCAATTGGTTGTGTGTCTCGGGGCCAATTTCCGTGTTACATATTCATAAGTACGTGTGGAACCCTCCCCCACACAACCGCTTTGGCAATGCCAGCCTCCCCTTCCAAGGTGCCCTGTGGTCACAGTTGTGGAAGGTGCTGGTCAGTGATTCTGCATTCTCCATCCAAACTAATGAATTGGTTCCTCAGCCCAGTTCCTTGCTTAGGGAAATCCTGGAAAGGGAAGTATCCGAGAGTCTTCTACACGAGACCTCTTACATGAGGATGCGCAAGTGTAGGGAGACGCAATGTTAGCCAGGAAGCGTAGTTCAAAAAAACAGAGCCAAAGGCTCTGTCAGTTTCACCTCTCTACACAAAGCTGGCAGAGATCACTCCTGAGGGCGTTTGTTTATTTCATCTTCGCCTCTGTGAAGGGGAGGTGAAATTGACAGAGCCTTTGGGGAGGTGATGATGAAATTAACAAACCATCTGAGGAACAATCTCTGCAAAGGTGAAATTGACAGAGCCCTTGGCTCTGTCTTTTTAAACTACACTTCCCTGCTAATATTGCTTCTCCCTACACTTGAGCATCCTCATGTATGATGTCTCATGTACAGAGACTTATTGCTTCCTTCTAGGGTTGCCAACCTCAAGGTGGTGGCTGGAGATCTCCCAGAATTACAATTGATCTCCAGATGACAGAAATCAGTTCCCCTGGAGAAAATGAAGCCTGTGGGTGGACTCTGTGGCATTGTATCCTGCTGAGGTCCCTTCCCTCCTAAACCCTGCCCCCCACCCCAGGCTTCAGGCTTCATGAATATCACAGCCCAGAGCTGGCCACCCTACTGCCTTCTGTATCTAGGGTTGCCAATACTGACTTTGAAAATTCCTGGGGATTTGGGGGTGGATCTCAGGCAGAGTGAGGTTTGGGGAGGGGAGGGGAAGGACCTCAGTGGGATATAATGCCACCCTCCATTTTCTCCAGGGGAACTGATCTCTCTAGTTTGGATATCACTTGTAATTATAGGAGAGCTACAAGCCCCACCTGGAGGCTGGAAACACTCTCTCTGCCCAGCTCACATATGCATAAATTACCTCTCTGCTTAAAAAGTGCTCCCTCCAGCATCAGCTCAATATACAGCAAGCCAAAGTCATTTAAGCAATTAAAAGTTACATGTAAAATTGCACACGGGGATGGAATGCAATGTTTTCATTTGAGATGAGCAGATTTTCCCTACCCTGCTCCTTTGTTGTTTCATGGGCGTGCTCAAACCCCCATTTTCATCAAGTCCCCCCCCCAACAATTTCTTATTCTTTTGAGGCTTGCCTTCAGTGAGTGGCCCTTTTCACACTACATACCTGCTTCCAGAACATCGCGAAACGCAGCGCAAAAAACACGGAAGATAGCGTCTTCTCACACGAGTTTTGTGTGACATTGTGTGAGTTTTGCGTGACATCACACAAAACTCTTGCAAGAAGATACTATCTTCCGTGTTTTTTGTGCTGCGTTTTGCGATGTTCTGGAAGCAGGTATGTAGTGTGAAAAGGGCCAGTGTGATGGAAAGAGATTTTGGAGGTTTGAGAAGTGGTGGTTTAATAGTAGGGTTGCCAGCTCCAGGTTGGGAAATTCCTGGACTTTTGGGGGGGGGGGTGGAGAGGGTGGGGTTTGGGGAGATGAAGGACCACAGCAGAGTATAATCCCAAAGAGTTCACCTTCCAAAGCAGCCATTTCCTCCAGGGGAACTGATCTCTGTGACCTGGAAATCAATTGTCATTCTGGGAGATCTCCAGCCACCACCTGGAGGCTGGCAACAACAACAACAACAACATTCGATTTATATACCACCCTTCAGGACGACTTAACACCCACTCAGAGCGGTTTACAAAGTATATTATTATTATTCCCACAACAATCACCCTGTGAGGTGGGTGAGGCTGCGAGAGCTCTGAAAAGCTCTGACTGACCCAAGATCGCTCAGTTGGCTTGAAGTGGAGGAGTGGGGAATCAAACCAAGTTCTCCAGATTAGAGTCCCGCTGCTCCTAACCACTACACCTGACTGTCTCTTAGCTATTTGGTGGTAAAGCATCTGCTTTCCATGGAGAATTGTTATATTTACAATCTGCCTTTCTCCCTGAGATCCGAGGTGCATTACGAACTGCAAGCGAATACAATAGAATCAATAGCTAGGACATTCACAAAAGCAAAAATACAATCTAATCAATGCCCGACACCTCCAGTTAGTAGATTTAGGAAGCAATGGATGTGAAAGATCTCAACCTGAGACCCCAGATAGCTTTTGTCAGTCTGAGTAGACAGTACTGATCTTGATGGACCAAAGGTCGAATTCAGTATAAGGCAGTTTCAGGTATTCGTGCTGAACTGGCCATTACTGTATGTTATTTCTCTTCCCTTCCCTTTCTTCCAGTCTGACAAAAGCTTTCTTATCACAGGATATAAAACGGAGGGGAAGGGGGACAAAAAGTGTTTGTTGAAATGCTGCCATGCTAGGTGCTTTCACCATCTGCAATATTCCTCATTAAAATAGCATGCTGACTCTCTTATGAACAGAATGGTCTTGGCTTTAATCACTCCTACCAATAATTCAGAATATTTTTCCCCCCACTACGTTTCCTCTGCTCTCTAGAAATAGGTCATAGCTACTGCCGAGAAGGATGATTATTTTAATTGGCGTAATTAACTTTTCTTGTGATTATCTTTGCGGCTTTAAAATGCCTGTGATTTCTCTTCGTCCCCCCCCTCCCTTTTCCCTCCCACCAACACGCATACAGATAATGTAGCCGCTTCACTGATGGAGCCCAACATGCTGTGTGTAATAAGAAAGGTGGCTTTGGAAGAGCTTAACTGTACGTAATTAGAAGCTCAGGTGTCATAGTTTTGTGTCTGCAGGGGAGTTAGAAGAATAGGGTGTGCATAATTGACTAGAAGGTAATCGAATTAACGGCTGCCTTTTTCACACTGCTTTCGTTAAGGGAGCTAATAAGCATATTTATTAAAGGCAACAGTATCCTGGGAAAAATATCTGTTAATATGAAAAACCTTTTTTTTTTTAAGTGAGCATGTTTGGGTGAATTCTTTGTAGAACCCCAAAGCGCATGTTAAACCCTGAATAAAAAAAGTCCTGCTGAACGAGAGGAGTTCAGATGATGTCCCTATCTGACTCATTGTAAATGCTAGGACTTGCTTTCAGATCTGAGAAGGTCAAGGTAAGAAGCTCGGAGAGAATTGATGAGAAGGATTTAGCTAAAGACCCGAGGAGAGAGAATAGAAGCAGAAATGGCTGTCCTGGGTATACCGTTTTAGACGGTTCATTAGTTGGGTGGGTATCAGTAGGGGATACCCACCCAAATGCTGGGGGATTGGGGGAGTGATGTTTGGGCAGGGTGGAGTTTGGGGAGGATGTGATGTCATTTCTAGGGTTCTTCTCTAGGCTGCCTCCTGTAGTCTCTATGGTCTTTCCTACAGAGAGATCTTTACCATAGTCTCCATACCATAGAAAGCGAGGAAATCCTATAGCGTTGCTATGTGGAGGCCATTTTTTTCTCCTGCTTCTCAGTTCCTTGGGGGCTAGAAATTGGGGATGAGGGCTGGTATTCTCTGCTCTGGGCCAGTAAGTGGGAGACCTTGATTCCAACTGTGTGTACTAGGAGTGTGTGCTACTTGTGTTCCTCTTGAATGATGGCTGCACATTTACGAGGATTGCAGGTAGCAAATACTTCTAGTACATGCAGTCCAATGCATTCAAATGTAACGTCCAAAAGGGACTGATGGCAGAATACAACGAGAATGTAGGCTATTGGAAAATCAAACAACGTCTGCATCAGCTGCCATTTTGGTACAACAAGACACAACATGGCTAAGCAAGTGTGAGGTGGCCCGTTTGCAAGAGAAAGCCGAAACAGCAAGTGAAAGCGCTTTCCTTACTTTGGCTGCCCAATGTAAGGTCTTTTATTATGAGGCAACAGGATTGGATTTCAATTTCTAGGTAACTTTCCTGATAGCATTTCTTTATGGTTGACAGTTCATTTATTCCTATGATAGCTCTGTGGAGGAAATGAGGATCTGGTTTTCCCTACTTTCTAGCACAGGCATAGAGTCAGTCGTGCATATCAATGTGCTTGCGCTACCAAATTTACAGTGTGCGCCACCAGTCATGGCTGGCCACACCCACCGTGTTGTGCTGCTATTTGCTGATGGAAACAGGTCTGTCCTCACCCTGCAGATAGTCCAAGCAAAGATGGATGGATCCCCCAAAGCAAAGTGGAAACCAAGGGGTACATCTGGAATTTCTGCCCCTGTACTCATATCCTCATCGAACCGCAAAGCCATCTTTCCTTGGTGGTAGCAAAGTCAGTAGGTGTCGACACCTTGCATCTCCTCTTCTGCAACTGCACACCCCATGTGTGTTTTATACTTGAGACTGGGAGTGGGGGTGGGGATCAGGATGTGAACTGGATGCACTTTTTATTTTTTCCTCTTTTCATATTCAGATAATAACAACAACAGTGCATTTATATACTGCACTTCTAGACAGATTAGTGCCCCACTCAGAATGGTGAATAAAGTCGGTGCTATTATTATTCCCACAAAACAGCTGGGCAGCTGGGACTGAGAGGAGTGGCTTAGCCAAGGCCATTTGCTGAGCTCATGCCGGAAGGCAGGAATGGAATTTGAACCAGCAGAGTGCTGATGCGCAATCCAACCACTTAACCACTATGCTACAACACTGAAAGATTGTAAACACTATCCCTTTAACTGAAAGAGAATATTACTTGGGATAAAATGTATTTAACCATTTGCAGAAAAAGAGAATACCCAATCTTTACTACTTGTGGACATTTACTTTTCCAACAAGATCATAATGATTCCAAAAAGTAGCCCCCTCTTCCCGACATTCTCTTGTTCCTGCTTTCTGGTTTAACTGAAAGAAGTTACAAAACGAATTCCCGTTTTTCAGTTCTCACTTCTTTTCAATTCGTTTGTACCTTTGCCCTCTCTCTGTGTTACCAATGCACATTGTCAGACTGAAAAACAAACTCTTCCAAAAAGCAGCCTTTATGTGGTTGTATGTGCTATTGAATTGAGATTCCTTTTGTACGAGGTTTGAGTGACACGCGCCTGAATTCTTCCTCCCCCCCACCTCCACAAATAGTCTTGATATAACCACATGCATTGTCACATCAAACTGCCTTTTTGCATGATTTTTGCAATACACTCATCTGTGATGGAGGGAAGGAAAGGCAAACTGATATTTGCGCAGCATTCTGTGCAAAACTCAAACTATGAATTCATCTTCATCTGTTTGTTCGGCTCTGGAAAAAGGATGTGTAATACAGAAATCCAAAATCATAGAGAAATTGGGATGAGAAGAATTTCAGAAGCCCGTTTGTATATTGGTTACATTGGCAGATTATGGCCTGAGAGATCTAGGTTCTATGCCTCGCTCTGCCACGAAGCTCTCGGGAATGGATGACTTTAGTCCCGTTGCATGATCTTAGCCTGACCTTCCTCACAGAGTGGTGATTAGGATAAAATAGGAATGGAAGAACCACATGCTTCTTGGAGGAAGGACAGAATGAAAATGGGATAGATCACTCTCCAAAACTAGGGTTGCCAACCTCCAGGTGGTGGTTGAAGATCTCTTGGAATTATTTATTTATTTATTTACTTATTTTATTCGATTTATATTCCACCCTCCCTGCATCAGCAGGCTCGGGGCAGATTACAATTCATACAATAATATAAAATACATGTGCCTTTAAAAACCAATAAAACTCCTTAATTTTTTTTAAAGCACAACAAGCAATACAGCAGCAGATTTTAAAAGACATATAGCAGCAGATTTCTCCACCAACCACCACCCAACCACCTCCAAGAATATATGGCAAAGGCTAGGTGGTAGATACCCTTTGTAGGGGCACAGCTATCTCTAGGTGGCCGGCAGGGAGGCCCAGACCATCAGCCATATGCCTGGCAGAACAGCTCTGTCTTACAGGCCCAGCGGAAGGATAGCAAATCTGGCTGGGCCCTGATCCCTTTAGACAGCGTGTTCCACCAGGTTGGAGCCAGGACCAAAAAGGCCCTGGCTATGGTCAACGCTAAACAAGCCTCCTTGGGGCCAGGGGCCAGTAACAGATGTTTATCACTGATCTCCAGGCCACAGAGATCAGTTCCTCTGGAGAAAATGGCTGCTGTAGAGGATGGACTCTATGACATCATACCCTGCTGAGATCCCTCCCCAAACCCTCCCCTCTCCAGGTTCCAAACCCCAAATCTCCAGGAATTTCCCAACTGGGAGTTGGCAACCCTCTCCAAAACCCAGTGTTGTGAATCTGAAAACCAAATAATTATGAATATCATTTGAGAATAGCCTAACACACACACACAACACTGATTTTTTCTTCTTCCACCTAGTAGCATGTGACAGAAAGCCAGGTTTGACATATATTTCACCCTTTTGATGACGCAGTCATATTACTCTTGCAGAAACACTTTAAGCAGTTTCTTAGAAAGCTGCCTTGCACGCAGTTGCCCAATTATGGTGTCACAACATTCTACAAATTGACGGAAACGTGAACAATGCATTCTGCAAGCAAAGGGTAATCATTAGGTGATGTGAATGGTGTGTGCAGGCGCGTGTTTAATTTACTGAAGTGTGGTCTAGCCCACAGTGTCATTTGTCAACATTGGTTGTAGCTCCCAAGAAATTCACCTCTCCATTTGATGCCCCCATGACTTTTTGTCTTTGAATTTGCATGGGAGAATATTTACTGTGGGTTTTTTTTAGTATAAAGTCTGTCTAAAGCATTGGATATTAATATTCAAATTCCACTTGATATTCTCATTTATTTCACACTTGTTTACTCTTTTATGTGAAAGATGTGTTGGGGGTGGGGTTGGAATCCCTTACAGTCAGAGGGGGGGGGAGAACATCTTTTTGGCAATGCAGTTCATTAGGAGATTTTTCAGAGCTGCTCTGGAAAGGGGTGGAGCGTTGCCCGTTCCATGATCAGGGAAGAATCACCCTCCCTCTCAGTTGCCTGTGTGGTGATGTCACTTAAACAAATCTGATTAGCTATGTAGCCTTGTGATGTCATCACATTCATTACATCATATGGTGGGAAGGTTAGCCCCTCCCCAAATAATAGAAGTGCCTGTAGCTTTAAGAAACCAGTGGGGTTGTTAGGCAACCACAACAGTTTTGCCAGCCTTCGAGCCTTGGGTTTTTTTGTCAGTAAAAGGCAGAGGGAGGGGGCAGGACCTTTTCCAGGGCTGTTTTGTCCTTTGAGGGGTAGGACTCACTGGGGCCAGGCCTGGCAGCAACCACAAAGTGACTTGCTACCATGCAACTTGCTTGACTCTCCTAGACCTACCTGCTTGTTCAACAGCAGCCACCCCACATAGCATAGTATAGCAGTTAGAATTTCAGACCAGGATCTGAGAGACCCAGGTTCGAATCATCAGTCTTCGTTGAAAACTCATTGGGTAACCTTGGGCCTGTTACACATTCTCAGCCTAACCTACCTCACACAGGGTTGTTATGAGGATGAAATAGAAAGGAGAATAGTGTAAAGTGCTTTTGGTCTCCATTGTAGAGAAAGGTGGAGCATACAGTAAGTAAATAAATTATAAATATAGCTAAAGATTAGGGTTGATAGTCTCTAGGTGGTAGCTGAAGATCTTTCAGAATTACAACTGATCTCCAGCCCGTAGAGACCAGTTCCTCTGGAGAAAATGGCTGCTTTGGAGGATGAGCTCTGTAGTATTATACCCTGCTGAGGTCCATATCCTCCTAAACCCTGCTCTCTTCAGGCTCCATCCCCTAAATCTCCATGAATTTCCCAGCCTGGAGCTGGAAACCTTACTAAAGATGGGGGAGGACACAGAAGGTAGGTTTCTTATTGGGTGGGAAGAAGAGATGGAAGCAAGAAAAGAAGATCTGGGGCCTGCCAGGAGGAGGGAAGAAGAAAATAGTATGGGGAGGGGGATATAAGGGAAAGCGACATGTCCCTCTAAATCCTTGTGGGTTCTCCACCATGCAACCGGCTGCTGGCAGCAAGCAGCTTGGGCCATAGTTTCCCCAAATAGAGGCCACCAGTGTGAAGGAAGCTGGGAAAGTTGAAGACAGGGTAGCAGATAATGGTAGGTTGGCTGGTGGGTGCGAAGGAAAGAATGAAGCAGGAAAAGGGGAGAAATGGAGAGTGTTTTTAGGGAAAGGAAGGAGGAAATAGCGGGAAGAAGAAAATGAGATCACCTTCAAGTCCTTGCAGGTCCCCCACTTGTGTGTGTGTAATTTTTTAATACACATTTTAATTTGTGCTCTAATTCATTGGGTAATTGGGGTGCGTGCCTTGAATAAGTCGTCTCAGTCAATATTGTGTCTCCTTGTCTGGCAAAAGTTCTTAGCAAGTATGACTAATGCAATTGGTTCATCAAGATAATGGCTATCATGAGTCAAAGAAGAACCTCTCCTTATCAAGGAAAGAATTCCTTTGGCGGTAGTGTGGCAGGACACCCTTGCCTTGAGTGAAAAGGCCTCTAGGTTCTAATGAATCATTAACTATGGCTATTTAATAGGCCTCGAGCACGATGGATATCCCAGGAAAGAGAAATTACACTTTAGGAATCTTGTTACCATAATTAGACCGTCTTACTGTAATGACTTCCAGCAAAGAACGTCAGAGGCAAACTCCAACTGAGCTCCGAAAGAAGGCAGAAAAAAAATGGAGACTCATTTCAACATATGTTTGGGGACAAATTATAGCGCCATCTGGAAGGCACAGCCCTGTGCAGGTGCGGTTAAAATCAAAGGTAATTGCAGTGTTAGATGCAAAGGGCGTACATATTGATGTGGAAACAGAAGAACATAAATAGGGTCTTTTCTTCTCTGGGAACAAATTCTATTTGCAAGAGTGGGAGCTTTTAAAGCACATGAAGTTGCACCTCAGTATGTTTTTTTTCTGTCTGAAAAGCATTCATCCGAGCTAAAAAGTTTCCACATTCTTAACAGATGAGTCAAGTCACATGAAATCCATTACCTTCCCCGTTTTGTCACCATGTCTGATGGGTCCATCAGCCACAACTCAAGAACCTCAGTTTTTAGCGAGAAAATGCCTCACTGGCTCTCCACAGGGATGTGTCTGCTTCCATTTGCAAAGAAGGGCAATGCCTAAGGTTTACTTAATGCGTTTGCCAAGTACCCTAAATCATTGAAATGAACAAAGACAGTGTCCGCTATCAGAAAGTGATGGCCTCTGTTGGAAAAAATATGAATGTTTGCCCTGTTAATGGCAAGAAAAAATGATATTTAGAAAAGAAAGATGGTGTTTACAAACCAAAATATCATTCTGTAAAAAATTAGGCCACCCAAACAAAAAGTGCTTTATTAAGCATTGGAGAATGACACCAAGTGTATTATTATTATTATTATTATTATTATTATTATTATTATTATTATTATTATTATTATTATTTCTTCACTTGGACTGGCTTCAAATCTGCACTCATCTGTAAAGCTCACTGGATGTTCTTGGGCCCGTCAGCTTAACCTTAAACTTACTTCACAGTATGTTTACAGGAGACTGAGGGTAGGAAAATGGGATTCAGCCACGGGCAATTACATGACATCACTTCTGAGGGCAACGAGGAAGTGGCATCGTGTCTCCCTAGGAATCACCAGAAATGCTACGGTTTTACCATAGAGTTTCCATCAATTCCTACAGAGGTGTGATGTCACTTCCAGGTTTCCCTCAGAAGTGATGTCATGCTGTTAGTCTGTGAACTCTCCCTCCCACACACATGCACACCTGCTACCACTTTGAGCACTGACAGGAAACAGGAACTGAGGGGGGGATTCCTCACTCCGACTATCAGTCCCTGGCAGTTCGGTCCCTCAAGCCCTCCACAGTTAACACGCAGGTGTTCCAGTTGAAGTAGCTTTATTGAGATCCATACAGTACAGGTGTTCACTCAAAGGTGGAAATTGGCAGAAGTGACCATTCAAACAAAGGCATTACTAATTATAAGGAAACTTTCTGCCCTTCAGGGTCCATTGACATTCTGGCGCGAAACCCCAAAGAAGTTACATGGGAACAGAATAATTTAGACTACATGAAATACAAAGGAAAATATCCCAGTCTCTGGGAAAAAATACAACGTGCGTTGCTAGGAGCTCTCTTTCAAGGACACTTGCTGAAAGAAGTGAAAGTACATATTTTCAACAGATAACGGAGAGACCCCACTGGCTCTCCTGCAATTAATATCAGAAGTTAAGACACTCTCAGATGATCTACACAGAATACGGCATATAATTCTGGCAAACAGCATTGACCAGTACAAAATGCAGAATACCATCATGGCAGAGATGCTGGCATACATGACACCCACTGGAGTGGGGTGGGACTGGCAACCCTGTTCCACAGGAGAGTGTTGAGGATACAAAATGGAACAGGATAAAACCACGCAACCCTCACCACCTCCGTGGAAGGATGAGATAAACTTGTGACAGAATAATTTGCCTCATATTGAAGCAGAGACGTGTTCCCTCTCGAGATTGTCTATTCCATGGCTCAATCGTCAACCAAAAGGAAGACTGCAACCAAGAAATCAGAAGACGATTGCAACTTGGAAGAGCAGCAGTGAGGGAACTAGAAAAGATCCTTAAAAATAAGGACGTCTCTCTGGGAACCAAGATCAAGATAGTCCACCCTATAGTATTGCCCCTTACGGTGTATGGATGTGAAAGGTGGACAGTGAAAAAAGTTGACAGGAAGAAAATTGATCTGTTTGAAATATGGTAGTTATCATGGACAGCCAAAAAGACAAATAAGTGGGTTCTAGATCAAGTCGAGCCTGAAGGCACTCTAAAAGCTAAAATTACGAAACTGAGACTATCATACTTTGGGCACATCATGAGAAGATAAGAGTCTCTGGGAAAGTCAATAATGCTAGGAAAAGTGGAAGACTCAAAATGAAATGGCTTGACTCAATAAACGAGCTGCATCCTCCAAGATCTCAGCAACTCTGTTAATGATAGGAGGTTTTGGAGGTTTTTCCTTCATAGGGTCGCCATAGGTCGGAGGTGACTTGACAGCACATAGCACACACACACTTGTTCCATCTGTACCATTATTTTTCCTTCCATTGGTAGTGTGTGTGTGTGCTATGTGCCGTCAAGTCACTTCCAACCTATGGCAACCCTTGCTAGTGTCTGTCCATTATTCCAAGTAAAAACCTTTGCTAGCCTTTATACTTAACTGGAAGTGTTGACTATTAAACCTTTGACCTTCAGTATACAAACCGTATGCTCAGCCACCTTGACTCCTTCCTTTTGCTATTGTAGCGCAGTTGAAATAGTCGTTCACTTGCTATAGAAAGGGACTCCTGCATTTAGTGGAAGAACGGGCAATTGTTAATAGGTCAATTGACCAGCTTCTCAGTCTTCAGTGATCTTTAATTTTTAGTTTTGGGGGGAAAGATAACTAAGAGAGGGGCTCAAAAGAGGTTTATAAAGTTATACTTGGGGTGGAGAGAGTGGACTGGGATAATTTTTCTTCACTTCCCATAATACTAGAAGTCAGGGGCACCCTATGAAGTTGATAGGCAGTAGATTCAGAGCAGACAAAAGGAAGTTTTACAAGTTACATGGTGAGTAATTCAGTTGTAGAATTCACTGTCAGCAATTGTGGTGGCCCCTACTCTGTGGAATGGCCTGCCTGAGGAGGTCAGGAATAGAGATGGGCATGAACTAGAAAAAAAACCAAAACGTGGTTCATGGTTCATCATGTTTCACAAACAACCAACTTTCACAAACCTGCCCCGGTTCACGAACCAGTCCATTTTTGGTTCGTTAAAATGTCCCTTCCAGGCCAGCAAATCACCACTTCCGGGTCAGCAGAAGGCCTGGAGACAGCCCAACCTCTGTTGCCTAGGAAACTGATTGATTGGCACCAGGCTGTTTGCAGTGACAAACCAAAAAAAGAACCAAACAAACCGCCCTAAAATTTGTGGTGGTTCATCAGAAATGGGCTCTGACAAACCGCTGGTTCACGAACCACTAACCGGCCTGGTTCATGATGAACTTTGGTTCATATTTCGGTTCGTGCCCATCACTAGTCAGGAGAGCCCCCACTCTCCTGGTTTTCCACAAACGATGCAAAACTGAATTATTCTAAAAGGCTTTTTACTCGAATGGGAGGGCTGTATTGTAGGGATGGGGTCTTAGATATTTCGCTAATGAGTTAGGGGCCATAGACTTTACCACTATGTTGCCTTACATATTATCTGTTGCTTTTAATATGTACTCCTATGTACTACCTGTGCTTTGTGTTGTCTAATGTCAATCCTAGAAGTGATTATGTTCTGTTCCAGTATTTTCTTCTACTTTGTATTGGATTCTTGCTAATGCTATGTCTTTTTAAACTTGTACCCTATGGCATTGTTTATGGAAACGTCCTTGACACTGTATGGAAATGTACTTGATACTGATTGTACTAAGCTCGTACTGTGTAATCCGCCTTGAATCTCAGTGAGAAAGGTGGACTATAAACAAACAAACAAACCAATCAATCAATTGTAGTGATGGCTACAAGCTTGAATGGGTTTAAAAGGGGATTAGACAAATTCATGGAGGATCTGAGGTACGTCAGTGGCTACTAGCCAGGATCTCTAAAGGGAACCTTCCAGTCCAGAGGCAGCAAACTGCGGACAGCCACTGCTACAAGGCAACATAATGGGAAGACCTTGGCCTCGTTGTCCTGTTTATTGATCCTCCAGGCTGATTGGCTACTGTATAAAACAGGATGGTGGACTAGATGGACCACTTTTCTGGTTTAGCAGGGCACCTCTTTTGTTAATAATTTACAAATAACTCTTGGATTAAAAATGGCCTGAGCTGAGAACGTGAAGTTTTTATCAGTTGGTGTTTCCTCAGTATTTAGATATACCTTTGTGTACCTGGAGCTGAATGAGGATTGCTGGTCCCCTGGAGAGGACAGAGGATTCTCCCAGTCCCACCCTTCACACCCCGCCACCATTCACCTGGCTGGTGGGGGAACGAGCCTCCCAAGGTGTTCTCCTGGCATGGTGCAACATCACTTCTGAGAGGGACATCTTTGCACAGGCTGTGGGAGTGCTCCTGCGCTTCGTGCCAGGCCACTTTGGGCCCCGAATTGCCCGATTCTTTAATACTTTCTAAAGGTGAGTGCTGGGTTCCCCATCCCTCCTGCTGTGAGGGCAAGGAGACCTGGGAATTCTAAGCTGAATTCTGTATTGTGCCACATAGTGATTCCGCACACGTTGGATAATGCACTTCCAATCCTCTTTAGAGATCATTTGGAACGGATTTTTTTGTGTGCGGAACAAAAAATCCACCTCAAACGATTGATAAAGTGCATTGAAAGTGCATTATCCAACGTGTGCAGAATCAGCCACAGTCAGCTGATTCCCCCCCACCTCCCCTTTCCTGCAGCTGCCACTTTTAAGATATGAAAAGGTGAAGTTTTAGAAAAGCTATTATAATGTTTCTTATTCAGCTTGCCTTTTCTGAAATGGATTTTTAAACCAGCTAGTACATAACTGTTTTTGTATGGTTGCTTTTGCTGACTGTGCTAGTTTTATATTAGGTCTAATCCAAAGGGTTCTTGTTGATTAGGGGTTTTTTTTTTATCATGGCTTTTTGGAGTCAAAGTGCTGGAGCCCAGAGAGATCACAGCCCTGATTTAGATCTCTATTGCAGCTCCTCTCAATCTTCAAACTGGCACCTCTTATTCTCTCCGGGCTTGAAGAGGAGATTTGAAGTAGCCAACGTTGGTTGATGTAATGGAATGTGCGGGAGCTGCAGAGAAAAGATAAATGGAAATGTTGGAAGATGTGATGTGTTGCAATCAACGGAAAAGCAAAGGAATCTCTCTGCTAGCCGTCTCTTAAAGGAAAGCAATGGACTGCTACATTCAGACACCATTTGCTCCACTAGTTTTAACAATATCCTCTGTTATTATTCCCTGGTAGATGACTTTTGGGGTGTCCTTTTGCCCACCTCAATATACAAGTCTGGATCATTAATATGGAATGCTTCATTGGACAGAAGTACAACTCTCTATTCCAGATTTTCTCTCTAGTTTATATTGTTCAAGAGGGGCCCTGGCAGAGCTTCTTAGGGCCAAGCTACAAGTGATGAATGACTTTTGAACGGCAAGTGAACAGACTCACATACATTCCTCCCTGTTCACTTGCGCTCCACTTGCCCTCCACTTGCTCCATGTAGTGATCGAGTGGAGGGCAAGTGGAGCGCAAGTGAACAGGGAGGAATGCATGTGAGTCTGTTCACTTGCCGTTCAAAAGTCATTCGTCACTTGTAGCTGGGGCCTTATTTGACCAAATCCAACTTTCCCAGTCTTAGAATGGCTTTAACTTCTCTGAGGTTTCAACCCATGCCCTCAACCGCCGTTACACACAAATACCAATTGATGCCCGTTTCTGTATTTGTGGCACTTCAGTCCCTGAAGACTTTCCATGCTATATTTTGTTCTGCCCATTGTATACAGAGCCCAGAAATAAATTCCTTAGTGAAATCTTTAAAAACATGGATTCTTCCCCTGTGGTGGAAAAATTAACCCTCCTTCTTTCTGATCTGGATCTGCACATCTCTTATAGAGTGGCACAGTTCGCCCTGGCGGCTAAGGAAATCAGGGCTCGAGTTGTGCTTAATGGTTGAGACTCCTTCACCTATGTGTAACGAAGCTTCTCATGTGTTTTAGTGTCTTTTAATGTGATTCTAACATCATCGTTTTATCATTTGGTGTTTATGTTTTGCTTATGTGTTTTATTTGCTTGGCTGTGATGATCTTTAGCTGCAAGCGATAAATATTCTCGTTCCGGCGAAGCTTCAGTGATTCTCTCATTCAACAATATTTTCTAGGTCATCAAGTTTCACAATGGTGGTATATTTTGCTTTTTGCTAACACTGTTTAACACTATTGGATATTGCACATGTTTTGTTGCACATGAGCAGTCACTTGCAACTGGGTTCCCGTGTGTAGACAAGCCAATATAGCTTAATATTGGCAACCTCCAGTTGGAACATGGTGATAAATAAAGTGTATGTTGGCCCCAGAAACCTATTTAAAGGGGTCCATAATTGAGCCTTTAATCGAGTTAGATTGTTTGCAGTGAAAGTGTGATCATAGTTGGTGTGAGCTTGTTAAGCTGGCTGGTGTGAGTGTGAGAGAGACAATAACAAACCATATACTTGCTTGTACTTAGAAAGGAAATAAGAGTTCTTTATTGTAGGAGCTCCATACTCTGATAGGAAAGGAGGAGAGCTAGATCCTTTCTACCTATCTAATCTAAGGATGGATATGGATGGCAGGGCAAGTCCTGCATCCATGCTTGTAAGATGGAGAGAAAGAGAGAAGTGGTGTGGAGGGGCTGTGACAAAGCCAGGAAGAGAAGGATGTCATGAAGGTGAAGTCCTGAGAATAACACTCTGCACATCAGAGGATAGTCAGAGCAGTGAACACATGCCCTGACCTCTCTATCTTTCTAACTTTTTGGCTTGTCCCCCTCTGAAACCTGAGGAATGGGATAGCACTCAATGTTCCTCTTCTAACACCTGGAGATTTGGAATTGTAACTGATCTCCAGAATACAGGGATCAGCTCCCCTGGAGAAAATGGCTGCTTTGGAGGGTAGACTGTATGGCTTTATACCTCGTTGAGGTTCCTCCCCTCCTGCCTTACCCAGGCTCCACCCCTAAATTTCATGGAATTTCCCGGCCCAGAGTTGACAATGCCATGCAGAGCAGATGTTCTATCACAGATTTGTGGCCACTCCCTTCTGTGATTGTTGTGTAGAAGCTCAATGCTGGACAAAACAGAAACATCTGATGGTAAGAGCAAACTTTCTACAAGAATGGGAAAGGGTAGAGACCAATTAGAGTAGGGAGTGATGAAGCAATTCACAAGTTGTAAAGGCTCTGGTACTATTCAGGCCAGTTTGTGGAAGAGCTGTGGTTGCAGTTGGTCCACCTGAGTCTTACAGTGATTTAATGATTTTATCTGCAACACTTTAAACGATAATGAAAAGAGAGCCTGTCTAATGATGGAACACTTGATGGGAAGCCATTGCCTGGAGCGATTCTAGCATCTTTTTCTGTTTTTGTTATTTCTAGCAGAATGTCCGTGCAGTTGAAGAAAGATGCTAGCTGTTTCTCCAACCAGCTATCTTGGAAGCATTGTGCCCGGACGGATCTGCTCCGCACATGCGCTCTGGGGCATGCTGCAAGGACAGCAGTTCATTATGTAAATGTCACCGAAGGGTCTTTGGTTGCTGTGACTTGAATTAGAAGCAAATCCGTCTTTAAGGAGTTTGTTTTGCAGGCTTAGTTTTGATTCTTTGCACTTTTTGTTCCAGGGGCAGAGGAAAGGCTTCCAAATGGGAAAAGATAACTTTTCCTTAAAACATAATTGGTTCTGTCCTACCATGTTGCTTAGCTATGTGATTCTCTTCCTCTGGTGGAAGGTTCCTCATGTAGGAGGAAGGTTTCATAGGAGCAGAGTGGCAGGATACAGCCCACAGTGCGTGGCATCAATTTAAGTACTGGGCAGCATGTATCATATAATGCATTGGAACTGATTATTGCTTATTTATTTACTTTATTTTTAGTCCATCTTTCTCCCCAGTGCAGGATCCAAGATGGCTTTACATAATTCTTCTCTCCTTTATTTTATCCCCATGACAACCCTGTGAGATAGGTTAGGTAGAGAGTGTATGACTAGCCCAAGGTCACCCAGCAAACTTCCTTGGCAGAGTGCAGAGTCAAACCTGGTTCTCTCAGAGCCTAGTCTGACACTCTAACCACTACGTCACACTGCTTATGTCCTTGATATGCACCTCTCTTGGTATTTTTTAAATATATTTTTGTTTTTTTCTTATGTGTGGATTCATATTAACGAGGACCATGGACGTAAGCTTCCAGCTGGAAACTAAATGCATATTTACCCCATAATTTAGCTTTTGTTTGCCTTACCTGGATATTGGCATGTATCCTACTACTCTGCTTCACAGAGTTCAATACCTTCCTCTTCTGCTCAAAGATAAGCCTCTGAAGGGTGGCTGTAAGGATTACTAATGTACACGAAGTGCTTTTAATGTTTATTTATTTATTTATTTATTTATTTATTTATTTTCAATTTTTATTCCACCCTCCCCGCACAGGCAGGCTCAGGGTGGATGTTCTAAAGTACTATAAAGTTACATCCTTTGCATTTCCACTAAGGGCCAAACTACAAGTGATGAATGACACTTGAACGGCAAGTGTATTTCTCCCTGTTCGCTTGCCCTCCACTTGATCCACTTGCCGTTCAAGTGTCATTTGTCACTTGTAGCTTGGCCGTGAGTTGGATCTTATCCATGCAATCCTAAACAGGTCTGCTCAGAATCCTACCCAAGTCTATTCAATGTGGCTTACTCCCAGGAAACTATCGTTAGGATTGCACTGTATGACTCCTTTCTACCAAGTCTTCTTCCAACAGAGAAAGACTTCTTCCAACAAAAAAATATCTTTCCCTATGAGAACCAAGCTACAAGTGACGAATTACACTTGTATGGCAAGTGAACAGACTCATGTGTATTCCTCCCTGTTCATTTGCCATTCACTTGCGCTCCGCTTGACCACATAGTGCCATTCACTTGCGCTCCACATAGTGATCAAGTGGAGCGCAAGTGAATGGCAAGTGAACAGGGAGGAATACATGTGAGTCTGTTCACTTGCCATTCAAGTGTAATTCATCACTTGTAGCTTGGCTCTCAGAAAAAAAAATTCTCCATCGGAGGGAGTTGTTCTTGCTTGAGGATACTCAAAGGTTCTAGCTTACCAGAAGTGAGTCCGATGATCCAGCCCATAAATGCTCTTATTATGTTTCTCCCTCCCTCCAGAGAAAGGTTCCTTCTTAAATTGTGAGTTATCTCTCCGCCCTCCACCTCAGGTAATATAAGCTTCCAAGCTGTCATCTAACTTCTGAATAATTGAACATCCCTTGTGTATTATTCAGATCACTACGATTTTTTTGAAAATATA
Organism: Eublepharis macularius; assembly: GCF_028583425.1. Classification (NCBI taxonomy): domain Eukaryota; kingdom Metazoa; phylum Chordata; class Lepidosauria; order Squamata; family Eublepharidae; genus Eublepharis; species Eublepharis macularius. The sequence continues at coordinate 174,537,579 of NC_072792.1, forward strand.
TTTTTTTTCCTGTGCTTTCTCGGTCCAACCGAAAATGTTCAATTTGAACAGCCTTTCTTTATTAGACAGGTTTCATTACTGTACAATTATAAAGTAAAGCATCAAAGCAGTCTCCTAGCCTTTGAATTTCACATGGCTCCTGATTGGTGAGGTATCGCTTTATCATGCAGTGACAGAAGAAAGAAGCACGGCTCAAGGATTGCCACTAATTATCTCCTCAATCCTGTGGAGCCGAAGGAGAAATGTAGAGGAGATGCTAAACTGTGCGATGGCATTTTTAATCTTGTAACCTCCCATTGGTATTGAATGCAATCTGGATGGTGACAGCCGTGTATGTTCGCATTGCGGTCGTATTCCAGAAGGCAGACTCTTCTGCTCAAGACTGGTAGGAATCAAGGTGAACTGAAAGAAAGAGAAAATCAGAACTGTTTTAACGTGAAAAAATCCTTAATTTTGCAAGAATGACTGCAAGGAATCCTGTATATGAAATCTGAATTTGAAAACTCACATTTTGAAACTCTAGGTTCCATGTCACTGCTTGACAGGCCAGTTTGGTGTAGGGGTTAAGAGTGGCAGGACTTTAATCTGGAGAGCCAGGTTTGATTCTCTACTTCTCCACTTGAAGCCAGCTGGGTGATCTTGGGTCAGTCACAGCTTCTCGAAGCTCTCTCAGCCCCACCCTCCTCACAGGATGATTGTTGTGGGGATAATGATAACATACTTTGTAAACCACTCTGAGTGGGCATTAAGCTGTCTTGAAGGGTGGTATATAATCTGAATGTTGTTGTCATTGTTGTTGTTGTTGTTGTTGTTGTTGTTGTTGAAAGGAAATGCTTTTTGACAATGTTGCAAAACCAGAACTGACATCATCATGTTAAGGTGATGCTCTAGGATTCACTCAGAAGACAGTGTTTATTTTATGTATTTTATTTTATTGATTGAATTTCTAGCCCGCCGTCCCTACCAATGGGCTCAGGGCGGGTTAGAGTAAAATGTTCAATGAACATTAAAACATATCAATACATTTAAAAACCAGAACACCACAAATACATACAAAACAGCATTTTGGATGGCGGGCCCCCTCCAATTTCCCCAATCATGGTATAAAACAAAGCAGAACAGAAGGGGTGGGAAGGGCCCACGGTTTATAATAAACTGGTGACTGTGTTTATAGGGAGGCAGATGATTGCATTGCCCCCCTGGTGGGAGACCAGTAGGGAGGCTCCTAAAATGATCAAAGACTGGCCTCAACCATACACCTGGCGGAACTTCTCTGTCTTACAGGCCCACTGAAAAGATATAAGATCTTGGCGGGCCTGGGTGTCCTCCAACAGAGAGTTCCACCAGGTTGGGGCCAGGACTGAAAAAGCCCTGGCCCTGGTCAGGGACAGCCGGGCCTCCCTGGGGCCAGGGACCACCAGTAGATTCTTATTTGCCTATCTTAATGCTCTCTCCTGGGTACATACGGGGAGAGACGGTCCTGCAGGTTTGCTGGTCCCAATCTGTTTACTGCTTTAAAGGTTAAAACCAAAACCTTGAACCTAATCCGGAATTCAACGGGGAGCCAGTGCAGCTGCTGCAGGATGTGCCCTGTATGGTGTGCCTGTAAGGACATGTGCAGCAGCATTCTGGACCTGCTGTGCTAATGCGACAATGTCACTTCCAGTTTTGCACCAGAAGTGTTGTTGCTTGTTGGTACAACGCCAAAGAAACTATCCTAACCCCCCAAATGCTCCCCTTGCTGGCAACTTTATCGATTTTAACTGTTCACCGCCCAGAGCCCCTGGGGATGGGCGGTATATAAATTGAAATATAAATAAAAATAAATGAACTGTACCTCTATGAATGTCAGTTCTAGGGACAGCAGTCCATGGCAGATAGACCCCCAAACCCCTCATAGCAAGCACTGTAGTGCATTGGTTGAAAAGGTTTTTATTTAGAGATCCATTACGTCCATGGGTACATCCATAGATGAGTAAGTTGGCAGGAATGACTATACAAACATAGGCAGTACAGATATAGGGAGTACAATTCCCCCCTCCCTTAGGTGCAAAAATCCTAAAAAGTTCCATGAGAACACAATAGCTTAGTCTAGGCAGAAACGGCAAGAAGATTACAAAGAACTCAAACTCTTTCTCTCTCCCTCCAGCTGCAAGGCCAACACAGCATACTTTTAGAGATAACAGGCTGGTTACTTTCTCTGTGAAGTCAGCATTAGTACTTTCGTTTTTGGGCAGGCCAAGGATGGCATGATTATAATAGCTACATTACATGAGCATGGCATGAAAGCATACAGGATATTGATACCGTGAACAGATCAGGCCAATGCAGAGATCAGAGAATACAATGGATGGCATGGCATGCAGACATGACAATGAAGAATATTGACCAAATTCTCAAGGCTGGTGAAATAACTTGACTAAAAGACAGTTTGCTAGGGAATGAAATCAATAGGCAACAGCCCTTCCTACTGATTCTAGAGCTGAAATCCCATTTTTTAAATCTAAATTTGAAATCCTTCCACCCAATACCAATGGAATGGTTTAAAATGTGGCAAATCAACCCAGGTTGTTGGGTTATGCAGCATGTTCATATATTAAAATGAGCAGAAGGCCTGTTCTTCTCATCAGGTCAAGTAGAACCCCGTTCACATTATGCTTTCTATGTATGCAAGCTGGAATAATTGAGGTCAGAATTGTCTGTGAGCAGTATAGATGTCTAAATGCCTTCAGAGATGTGATCAAAGTGAGGCATTTCTGCCTTTTTCAGCAAAGCTGCCTGAGGGAATTATGGTGTCTCCTTGCTGAGATTCTTTCAAGAAAGTGTTGGGATGGCATCTGTCAGGCTTGCTTTTGTTTATGAGATTATCCTGCGATATTACAGAAAAATGAGATAAGGTGTCCCTTAGGGTCTGTTCTAATTTTGATTATACTTAGAATATTAACGGATCTTGGAGGCCATCTAGCCCACCTCCTGCTCAGTGCAGAAGTGCACACCTACAACATCCCCTATAGATCAAGATCTGATCCTTGCTTAAAAACCTCCAAGCTTCTGAAGGTAATCTATTCTGGTTTTGACCTCACTTCCAAAAGGATGTGGACAAAATCGAGAGGGTGCAGAGGAGAGTGATGAGGATGATCAGGGGTCTGGAGACTGAGCCCTACGAGGAAAGGCTGAGGGCCTTGGGAATGTTTAGTTTGGAGAAGAGGAGATTGAGGGGGGACAGGATTGCTCTCTTTAAGCGTTTGAAAGGCTGTCATTTGGAGGAGGGCAGGGAGCTGTTCCAGTTGGCAGCAGAGGGTAGGACGCGAAGCAATGGGCTTAAATTACATGCACAAAGGTACCTGCTGGATATTAGGAAAAACTTTTTCACGGTCAGAGTAGTTCAAAAGTGGAATCAGCTGCCTAGGGAGGTGGTGAGCTCCCCTTCACTGGCAGTTTTCAAGAAGAGGCTGGATGAATACTTGTCAGAGATGCTTTAGGCTGATCCTGCACTGGGCAGGGGGTTGGACTAGATGGTCTGTATGGCCCCTTCCAACTCTGTGATTCTATGACGGGTCTTACTACTAGGAAGTTCTTCCTAATATTGAGCCCAAATGCCCTTTCCATCCATTAGTTCTAGCCCTGCTCTCTGAAGGAAAAAAGAACAAGCTTGCTTCGCATTTTGGTCACAAAATGATGCCAACTACATTTTTCACTGGTCGGTGCTCTTCTTCTCAACAAACATAAATGTTGTAGGAGTACAGAAACGTTTATGGGTTCAGCAATACGTTTGAGAAGGGCGTACATTTTATGGGGAGAAATTAGTACGAGGGAACACAAAACGGCACAGAAATTGTTAGGCGTCCTGGCTTGGATACAGCGATGCACAAGCAGGAACAGAAACATACACAGCACTCAAAAAGAGTCCAGTAGCACCTTTAAGACTAACTGACTTTACTGTAGCATAAGCTTGACCAGTAGCATAATACTTGACCAGTTCGGATCATGCATCTGACGAAGAGAACTTGATTCTCGAAAGCTTATGCTACAATAAAGTTGGTTAGTCTTAAAGGTGCTTAAAGGTGCTAGTCTTAAAGGTGCTACTGGACTCTTTTTGATTTTGCTACTACAGACTAACACGGCTAACTCCTCTGGATACATAGCACTGTCCCTCTTGCCCAAGGTCTTTTGCAACACCTTGCACTTTCTTCCCTAAATTGGTTGCACGCACAGGATCTTTCACAAGCAGAAAAACAAATGGGGATAAAGTAAATTTGGCTCAGTGCAAGCAGCTCTCATGGTTTTTTCCTTGTTTTTCTGCAAGCTCTAGCGCAAGTGGGAATTTTGTTCCAATCCCATGTTGCTTATTTCCATGTCAGAAAATGGAAATTTTCAGGACGAAATGGCCTAGACGAAAAATCTGAAATTATCCGTAATCCTTGACTAGCTTTCTGCTTTGAGAAGGCAGGGAACAGACGATGGCCAATCAGGGAACCTCTCTCCCTGCTATTCGTCTTCCTGACCTGAACGTGTTCAGGCTGACCCTGAAATACAACCCAGTTATTCCAGCCACCACTTAGGAAAGTTTTCCATCCAGTGTTAGGCTCAGGAAGTAGAAGCAATTATCTGGAGTCAGAAACATGAACCACCTGGTTCATAGGATGGGACTATCCTTAGCTGATGCAATTTTTTTTGCTTCCATGCAACTTGTCTATTACTTTTCTATCACAGAGAAGTGTTTTAGATACACTGGAGCAGTGGACTGAGGGCCAAGCTACAAGAGGAACATATGAAGGGAGTCGCAATGTTAGCTGGGAAGCTGAGTTTTAAAAGAGATCAGAAGGGTTTGTTAATTTTGCCTCTCTACAGAGCCAGGGAGGTCCCTGCTCATAGAGTTAGTTAATTTCCTCTTTGTCTTCTGAAGGCTCTGTCAGTTTCCCCTCCCCTTCTAAGAGGCAAAGAGGAAATAAACAAACCCTCTGAGCAGGGATCTGTAGAGAAGGGAAATTGACAAATCCTTCTGATCTTTTTTAAAATTCAGCTTCCCAGCTAACATCACGACTCCCTTCACATGCTCCTCCTCGCGTAATTCGTCTCTTGTAGCTTAGCTCTGAGATATGGCCTAGGGATTGTGTAGTAATTTCAGATTGTTGTTCAGCATGTAGTTCAAGCTTCCGTACTCAGTCAGTGCAATCTTTTATCTTTGGATCATTTCTTATAACCTCGCCCTCCAACTTTCCAATAATAAATTGAAATGGAACGGTTTTCAGTGAATACTTGCATACCTGTTCGCTTGTTGAAAACACACGTATGGGGAAATGGGAGGAGCTGAAGAGAATAAATCACTATTGTGAGAAACATGTAGCTAAATATGTTTGATTGTGTAGCATGCATGGAAGAAATCTCTGAGCTCCAATTACCATCTTCTGGTGGCTGTCATCTAGTTGTCCTTTTAAATTGTAAGCTGCCTTGAGCCACAAAGAAAAAGCAGGGTATAAATCTTTTAAGAACTCAATAATGGGCCATCCTCATCAAACCTAGAGGTTATCACTCTCAGTCAACTAGGTTTGCCCTCAGCGATCACATCGACAGATCTGAGTGGCGTTCTCCTTTTTCAGTACATGACCTCTGACAAGCTGGAATCACTGATGTGATTAGTCCCAGAGCATCATACAGATTAGTAACCAAGATAGTGGGAAAACACAGCACCAGGTAGAAGAAACAGTGGCAAAATATTCTCATAATCAAAGCGTTTTGCAAGAATTTGCTCCTCCCCTTCAAAATCCCTGGCGTGTGTGTGTTTGTGCGTGGGGAATTAAACAACAAAACTGAAAAATGCTTGGCATGTGCCCCCAAACCAACATTCAAGATCAGTAGCACCTTAAAGACCAACAGGATTTCCAGGGCATGTGCTTTTGAGAGTCAAAGCTCCCTACAAAACGTTTGTATCAGCCGGAGAGAGCTTCGACTCTTGAAAGCTCTTGAAAGCTTATCTTCTGGATATCAGGTTGGTCTTTAAGATGCTACTGGACTCAGACCTTGCTCTTCTACTGCAGACCAACACAGCTACCACCTGAAACTCCCCAAAACTAGTTTGTGACATCAGGGCAGATCACACTTTGATCTGATGCTCTCTTCTTTCAACTTCAAATCCATTTTCTTCCACTAAGAAAAGAGGAGAAAGGTGGGGTATAAATGGAGTGAATTAAATGAGTAAAATTCGAAGGCTCTGATCTCTTGTATTAGCTTGTCAAAGTGGTGGGTAGAGGTGAGTGAATGTTACACGTGCTCATGTGCAAGCGCAGTCAAAGACTTCAGTTAATCTCGCTGAATTCACGAGCCCCGTGGCATTTAATTATGTGGCTAAGCAAATTATATATTTGCTTCAATAGGATGTTTGTCTTTCATTGGGTGAATTGACTATATGTCAGTTGAGCTTGTTTCATTATGTTCACTGTACGCTGCGTGACTGTGCTGGGAACACTCAAATGGCTTTTGGCAAGAGAGGAATAAAACGGGCGCATGTTCGAAAAGTGTCCAAGATTAAAAGTGTGATTTCTATAACTTGGTGTGGAAGTTGGCAGTCAGGAGCTATGAATAGGCTAAAACAAGAGGCTGCCATTTAAATGAAGATGAAAATCTGGACGCACATCATGAAGAGGAACGCTACAAATATTAATTCACTGCAATCAATTGTCAGGATGCAGTCAACAAACAGAAATGTTGAGAGTGGCTTTTTTTCTCGTTAGCAGACTGCCATCCAAAGGAGTGCTGCGCTGCTTAGGAATTCAGATGGGTTTTGTATAAAGAGAGAAATAATTGAAACTTTTGAAAATGCAAACTCCTTGAAAGGGGGAAAATGGATGGTATCCTAGGCAATAATTCAGCCTTGTTAAACCATGGAGGAAGTAAGCATCCCTATCACGGGAGCAGCGTCCTGTGGAACTTTGTGTCTGCAGCTCCGGGAAAGTTGCTCTTTGAAGGCACCTACAGCCCCAAGCCAAGATTCTAGCCAGCTCAAATGGCCGTCCCTCCTGAGCGTTTGCAAATGGCGACAAGCTCTGGAACACCGCCTTCTGAAGAACCAGAAAAGAAGCTTGAATTGTTTTCAGGTAATGGTGTAGATTATGTAAAGGGTGATTGTAAATGCAAGAATCTACTAACACATTCCGTAGGGGGGGAAATATGGCATGGTTTTTGAGACCTGGTTAGATTAAGCAAATTTGCCGCATGAAAGAAACAGAGTGGCTGAACCTTTTTAAGTTGGTTGCTGAATGTTCTCTGGAAGCAAGCTTGAGGGTTCCTTCTCATGAAAGACCTCTGAGGAATTGTAAGGGATACTAGAATCGCAGTGGGATTTCTTGTGAGTAGGGTCTTGATTGAAGGCAAGAGTCACTTATTGGAGAGCAAGATCTCTACATAGGCCTGTTCTATAGGGTGGAAGGTTTGTTTCTGCCACGTTAAGATGCTTAATTGTTAAAAACGTTCGGAGGCGGCAGTGATATCCTATAGTTGTTTACTGAAAAGGAAATTTCACTGAGTTCAATATTGCTTCCTACCCACACATGTATGCAGAGAATTGCAACCTAACTACACTGTGGCTGATTCCGCACATGTTGGATAATGCACATACAATGCATTTTATTGATCATTTGAGGTGGATTTTTTGTTCCGCACATGAAAAAATCCATTCCAAAGGATCTATAAAGAGGATTCGAAGTGCATTCTCTACTATGTGTGGAATCACTCTGTTGGTTCCACAAAATATTAATGAATTCCAGGTTAAAGATGACCTCTTAAAAGTGTGGTTTTTCAAATCAATGCAATGTAAATACTGGGGCGGGGGATGGGTGAGGAGGATACAGGGCTGCTTTAAATGTACTGTAATGGAATTTTGATAATAAGCCAACTTCTCAGAGTACGAGAAAGTCTGCCTCGTTTCTAATGAGAGATGATGTACCGATTATGGCTGAGGAGGCATTAATAATTGATACACTGTGCTAAATAGAAATGTTTTTTTTTTTGTTCTATTGATGTATAGTGTAATGTATGCATGCATACATACATACAAACAAATACTGATTCTGTATAGGACATTGTGTACTATGAGATGAAATTGGTTGAGATTCATTATTAGCAGATTCCATTGTTCTCTCAGTGGCAGTCTCCACATCGGAAGCTATTCCTGGCCTGCTGTGGAGTACAGCGTAAACCTGCATGTGATGAAATTCTCCCAGCCCTGCATCGGAGTCAGGCAAATGGGATCAAGTCTTTCTGCAAAACTCAGAAGTGTTTGGTTCTGTTTGGGCAGCACAGCTGCCTGCGTGGTCGCATTGTTATGGAGAGGGGAATTTCTTTTTCCAAAATTCACTTTTTAAAGATATAGCCATTGATTCCTGAAACCAGTTTGACGTAGAGGTTAAGAGCGGCAGGATTCTAATCTAGAGAACCAGGTTTGATTCTCCACTCCTCCACTTGAAGCCAGCTGGGTGACCTTGGGTCAGTCACAGCTCCTCTGAGCTCTCCCAGCCCCACTCACAGGGTGACTGTCATGAGGATAATAGTAACACACTTTATTAACCACTCTGCGTGCGTGTTATCCTGAAGGGCAGAATATAAATTGAATGTTGTTGTTATTATTATTATTTTCTTTTTTCCAAAAGGGATTTCAGTTTTGTTTCTCTTCAAAGAAAAAAATCAAGACGCTCTTCTGAAACGTTGTCCCTTGCAGTTGCTTTAAGTTAAACACCCCAGGGGGATGCTGAAGCAGAAGGGTAGGAAAGTTTGGGAAGACACGGCCTGCCTCTGAGCATCAACAGAGTGAAATTCTGAAATTGTGCAGGCCCTTCCAGCCCCTCCTCTCTTCAAATTTCTTTTTGAGCAAACTGGAATTAATTTGAAAGAGTGCAGATTCCTTAAAAGAGGGAAAGGAATGGGTTCTTGGATTTTAGGGAGAAATTGGTTAAAGAGGAACTAAGAGAATTTCTCTTAATGCTACTTGATGGTTTCTGGTCTTCCTTCTTCTCTGGGACCTGCCTTTGCTCCCACCTACCCCTTCCACGTCCCTCCAACATAAGGTTTCCAAGTACCCTTACCCTCCCAGTGGGGGAGCAGAGCATGGCACTTACCTTCAGTTTCTTCCCATTCATGGGAAGTGCTCATGTGCTCCCAGTGTGGCATGATGACGTCACTTCTGGGAGTGACATCATTGCACTCCTGGGCTTTGCGCCGGGCTGATTTAGGCCCACAAATGTGCCGAATTGGCCCATCACAAAGCCCATGGGCACTGTGTGATGACATCACTCCTGGAAGTGACATGGTTGTGCTATGCTGGGAGAGAAACCTGGAAGGCCCATTCCCATGCCTTTTCCTCTGCTGGCCAGGTGAGTGGTGGTGCAGGGAGCAGGCTGGGAGCGGGGGATCCCTCACCCCCACCGGGCAACTGGCAACCCTACTCCAGCAACCTTCCTTCCCTTTATTTAATCCTGAGTCGGACTTTTGTTTGAAAGCTCTGATCTCTGACCTCTAGTTCCACACCTATGACCGTAAGATCTTGACCTGCTTGGACCTGTAAGAGCCATCCTAGGAAGTGGGCCCTAGCAGACAGGTGATGCTGTGCGGTCCCGGAGAGACGTAAAATATTTCCAGGACAGCACATCACAATCTTGAACATGTTTTTCCTTGCTAATAGTAGCTGGGTGGGTTTTTAAATTGGGCCATGGCATGGTGGATGGGGCTTATCCTATTTCCCCATCCTGTTGTCTCAACCACACACACACACACCCCGCAATCACATGGACCCACTGCTCCTGGACTGTTGCCAGTCTTTCTTCCAACTGGGTAAATAGCCATGGGTGGAACATAATTAGGAAAGCCAAGCAAAGTAAATTGATTATGGTTGTTAAAAATTCCAAAGGGGAATTGGTTAATAAGCCAAAAGAGATATTGGAATCCTTTGTGGAGTTTTATAATAATCTTTTTAGGGGGAATCAATATTCAGCGATTAATTATTGTTTTTTTCGTGAATATATCATGGCTGGAACCAAGAAACAGAGACTTGTTAAATAGTATAAATTTAGACAAGATTAACATGGTAATTAATTCATTAAAAACAGGCTCTGCATCTGGATTAGATGGGTTTACATCAGAATTGTATATGCATTATAAAGATATTTTGGCTCCCCATCTTCATTTAATGAGATCATGGAAGGTTCTCCGCTGCCTCCCACTTGGTTGGAAGCTAAATTAGTTTTAATACCAAAACCAAATAAGGATCCAACATCCAGGGAATCTTACTGTCCAATTATGCTGATGAATACAGATCATAAAATCTTTACTAAAATATTAATGTCTAGATTTAGAGCTTGTATTCAAACATTAGTAAATCTGGATCAATATGGCTTTATTCCAAAACGCTTCATTGTGGATGCAGTTAGGAAAGTGGTGGGTCTTCTATTTCACTCGAAAAAAGGGAATTTAGAATTAACATTAATAATAACCCTAGATCTTTATAAAGCCTTTGATTCACTCAATTGGAATTATTTTAAAAAGGTATTAAATTTTTATGAATTTGTAAATAAATTTAATAATGCCATTTCAGCTATCTATTCATCATGTACTGCTAGTATAACAATAAATAACTGTCTCTCTGGTTACATAAATATTAATTGCAGTACTAAACAAGGATACCCACTCTCCACATGGCTTTTTCCTTAGCTTTGGAGTATTTAGCTAATAAATTAAGATCTAATCAATGAGCTAAATGTGGAGGAAAATAATATCTGTTAACAATATATGTGAACAATATGTTACGATCTATTACAAATATGATGGAAGCAATACAAACTTTAAAGGAAGAATTTCCAAATTCAATCAAATTTCCGGCTTTAGGGTAAATTTTACAAAATCTAATATGCTATCCTATAACATCCCTCCAACGATTCAGTTGGAAGCCTCTCACCTTTAAATATACCATGTATATAAAAGTTTTAGAGGTAAGTAGATCAGTCAAAGCCAAAAATAAAGAGTTCCAAACGGCACAAAATTATTATTCCTGCATTCCTTTTTTACAGGTATAGTGCCAACCAAGTAAGTATTCACGAAGCTCGTGCTCTCCCGCACAACCTGGGCCGGCTGTTGCCAGTTGTTTCGTGTGAAACACCCAGGGCTCATTTCGAGGGGGAACGAGCAGGAACACAGTTCTGGCAGTTCCCCAAAGAGGTCACATGTCAGGTAGCCCCGTCCACCTGACTCTCAGCCATTTTGGGCCCGTTTCGTCCTGGATTGGGGCTGAAACGGCCCGGATCGGGCCTCTGATGGGTGATGGATCACTCTCCTGCTCAGCAGCGGCCCAATCCTAACCATTTTGGGCCCCTTTTTGGCCATTTTCAGCCCCTTTTTGCCATTTTGGGCCCAATTTCGGCCCTGAATGGCCAGGATTGGGTCCAAAACAGCCAGGATAAATGATACCAGGGGGTGTGGCATATGCAAATCAGTTACACTAATGAAATGTTTCCATGGTGGCAAGGGGCTTGGCATATGCTAATGAGTTATGCTAATGAGTTCCTCCAGCTCTTTTTCTACGAAATGACCCCTGGAAACACCTCTTTGGCTGTATTTCATTGTTGATTGTATTACATTGGGGTCTATATGAACACAGGTGATCTTGTTTGCTTTGATTGATTTACTGATTTGACTCTACACACTCCTACATCGCAGTGGAGGACTGCACCTGTTGGACTGAAAAAGGTTAAAAAGTTTTGTGGAGCGGTCTGCCTGCAAATGTGAATCTTTAATGAATGTTTATAATTGCAGTGTATGGTTAACTACTGTTGAATTTGTAATTGCTTGTCTTAGTAGATTTCTTGATTCTGATAGGTTTTGTTGATTAATTTCTTTTTTGCTCCTGCTTGCAGTTTATTCTGCCTCTCCTAGACGTAGTATTTGCAGGGGATCTTCTCTGATAGCAGTGAGGTTGAGAAAACAGCATGGAAGAAAAAGTCAAGCCACATCCCATGTCGTAGACCCAGTCTAACTTGGAGTCACTCTCACAGAATCACAAGTGACAAAAGGCACAGGTTGGACACTTGTCAGCTTCCCTCAAGTTTTGGCGGGAAATGTAGGCAGCTTGGCGGAATGTTGGACAAGTGACAGTTGAAAAGTCCATTGGACAGCAGTCGGAGAGCCAAGCTGCAAGACCAGGATGCCTACATTTCCCATCAAAACTTGAGGGAAGCTGACAAGTGTCCAATCTGTGCCTTTTGTCACTTATGGTTCTGTTCTCAGCGTCTAGAGCAAGATATGAGTCCAGTAAACAAAGTAATGATAGATAACTATCATTACTTTATTTATTTAGAGTGCACCTTTGTCAATGAGATCCAAGGTGGATTACATACCGAAAGTGAATACAGTAGCATGTTAAAGACCAGAATGTTTTTCAGGGCATAAGCTTTCGAGAGTCAAAAGGTATCTGACCAAGGGAGCTCTGACTCTTGAAAGCTTATAGAGTGGGAATCTTGTTGATCTTTAAGATGTTTCTGGACTCAAATGTGCTTTTCTACTACAGACCAACACGCCTACCTGCCTGAAATTATCCTCAGATTATATTTGCCTAAAACTGTGCTAGAGATCTGTTCTTGTGTCAGGGTAAATCTTCAGCTCTCCAGGTTGTTGATCTTAGTTGAAATATATTATGGGTTGGAGCCAGGTTAAACTTCCCTGCCTCCCTCTTCTACTGCAGCCAATTGATGCCCATGAAATGGTGCTTCTGGGGGACAGGGAACCCCGAGGAACAACATGGGGGGGTCTACAATGGGAAGGAGGAATTGGCAGAAATTGCTCCTCTCCTTCTCTAGTGAAAACTTTAGTCTGGATCCCACCCCATATCGGTAATCTTCTTCTCACGGAAATTGTAAAGATTTGTGTGGGCTACACCTCCCTTGGACTGCAGGTTGGAGCTTGACCTCACAAACAATACCATCCACATAAAAACTGAGATTGTTTGAGGGATGATTAGGTAGTGCCATTCTCCATGACACTGTTGGATTTGGGGTGGGAGGGGGATTTTTGAAGGTAGTGGTATAGCTCTGTCACAGGTTTATTGCCTGAGAGCTAAGCTATAAGTGACACCTGACACAGGTTGGACACTTGTCAGCTTCCCTCAAGTTTTGATGGGAAATGTAGGCATCCTGGTCTTGCAGCTGTAATGGAGAGCCAAGCTGTAAAACCAGGACGCCTACATTTCCCATCAAAACTTGAGGGAAGCTGACAAGTGTCCAATCTGTGTAAGGCGTCACTTGTAGCTTGGCTCTCAGTGAGGACTAAGCATCTGGGTTTCAAAATGTGGCCAATGGGTGGTGGTAATTCTGTTAGGTGACATGAGAAGTACAGGGATTCAAGTAGGCGGCTTGTGGGGAGAGGCTGTGGCTCAGTGGAAGAGCCTCTGCTTTGTGTACAGAAGGTCCGAGGTTCAATCCCCGGCATCTCCAGTTAAAAGGCAGTTGGTGACATCAATGATTTCTACATGAGACCCTCAAGAGTCACTTCCAGTCTGAGGAGACAATACTGACCTTGATGGGCTGACGGTCTGATAAGGTAGCTTCATGTGTCTCATAGGATGAAGTAGATGTCAAACTGGCATACAGTTTACGCTTTCCTGACTATAGCCTGATGGGAGCCTCAAAATGCTAGCTTTTACTTGTATTTTTCAGGTTATCATTTTTGAGTTGCTATCCTTCAGTGGGATACTTTTGTTCAGATGTGAATGAACTTTCCTCAGGACACTTGATTTCATTCTAAACAAAGGATGAAGGGGCATTTTCTATCTAGAACAGTGTCTGTTGTATATTAGATACTCCCTCTTTGGGACTTTGAAGAATCCAGGCAATCTTTCTCACTTCACTTTCTCAGCCTCCCAATTTTCCTTTATCTTTGACTGTTTGAAGTCCCAAAATGTGGATGGTCAAAGACAGCAAGCCATAGGTGAGAGAAAAATATGTCTTGTTTTTCTTTGCTTCTTCCAAACTGTGCATACTCTCTTTCCCAACAAATAATGCTGTTGGCCTTATTGTTGGGTCTTGTCTTGAGGCTTTGGGTGTCATACTGCATTTCCAAGGAGCTGCCCATTCTTATGCCATCTGCACCAGGATTTCACAGGGCACGTATTCCTGCATTCTTTGTTACTTCAAACTGTTGCCATTTTGAATGCAATAATTATACAGTAAAAACATGCATACACAGTAAGTCCATAAAGAAACAAGCACATAGAAAAACAGCTCTTCAGGGGTTTTCCCAGAAGTGATGCCACGCCATTGGCCAAAAATGTGATTTGTTTGTTTGTTTTTCTTATTCATGATTGGTTTTACCATAGAGTTTCTGGCAATTCCTAGAGAGGTGTGACATCACTTCCCTGCCATCACCGATGGAGCTCCTGGTCTCCTCATGGTTACCAGGCCATGCCTGGCAACTCTCTCCTTCCTCACAGGACGGTTGTTGTGAGGATACAATGGAGGAGGGTAGAACAATGTTATAAGCCACTTTGGATCCCTGTTGTAGAGAATGGCAGGATATAAGCTGCTAAATAAATAAATAAGCTAGCAATGTTGTTACTTTTTTCTAGTGTCCTGAGACACTTTTAGTACAGTAGAAATGTCATGAACTGCCATCAGAATAGAGAAACAAGAAGCCAGGCTATGCGCTCATCCAACTGACAGTCATTGATCTGTGGAGGAGGGCGCACAGTGCATTTCGTGTTCTTTATGTGTTGATCTGGCTCATGTAAGCTTTCACACACATTAAAGGAGTGAAGGAAGCTTTCACATGGAACATGCATTGCACAATCTAGTCTATGGCCTTAAGTATGAAATTGGCACAGCTCTCTGTGCATGGGAGGGGGAAAGAAGGGCAGAGAGTCATGAAGAAAGATGGAGAGGGGAGAATTCGATGGGGAAATAAGTACCCCCATAGTGATCTTTCCCCAGGCTCCTGTATGCATCAGCCATAGGACAGAGCACCGGGCAATATGTATTCATCTCCACCACCCGCTCTGTCTCATTTTTATCCTGCCCTTCATGCATTGGGCTAAGGAAGGCATGCAGAGCTCTTATCTCAACATGGTTATTGACACAACAGCCCTGTGAAGACAGTTAGGTAGGAAAATATACTATCAAGCTTCCCTAGTGAGCTTCATGACAGAGTGGGGATTTCAGCCCAGTTCTCCCAGACCTAGTGTGACTCTCTAACCGAGGGATCACCCCTATGATGACTGTGGGAGCTATAGTACCCACTGACACCTTTCCTGCCACCTGGCAAATGTTTTTAGAAAGTAGGCTAGAGGAGTCTTTTGCCATCAAGACTTTTCATTAGCCAGTGGAGATCCAGCTGGCTGCACCGATTAAAACATTGCTTTGGCAATGTTTAAACAGAGCGACTACCTGAAATGTTGAAGAGTTACTATTAGAGATATATATAACTTCGGTCCCTGATTTTTGTGGTTGACTCTGCCTCCTGCGGCAGTCATTTTGTGGTTGCACCCACCACCCTGTGTCAGAATTCCCAAGATGCTCGCAGACTTACAAAAGTTGGGACCTCTGGTCTAATCACTACTCCTTCCTTTTTATCAGCGTAACCTTTTTATTTTTTAAAGGATAAGCCTGTTAAGAGAGGATTTATTTTTCTTCAGAGCCCCGCAATGCATTTTTTAATTTGTTTCTGTTAACATAAACCATCCTTAGTTAAACTGGACACTTCATTTGTGCAGACATCAGAATGGACTTGTTTGGACAGTCTAATGAATACATTTTGAGACTGAGCAAATGCAAAGTTAAGCCGATATCTCAATTTAGTTCAGCAAACAGACTTGTTTGCTTCCGCGCATCCCTATTATCTTTTGGGTAACCAAGGTTTTAAAGAGAATGCTTTAAAAATAAGAAGGAAGAAAGATAGTGAAGAATTTATTCAGTTTGCCTGCTGCAGAATTGTATGGTGATTCAAACCTTAGGTTTCTAGTGAGAGATAATTTATCAACCCTGCCATTAATCTCCCCATTTCACCATTTTGATTTCCCTTCTCCCTTAAGAAAATTGTTTCTGGGATTCTTTTTTGCCCCAAATTCTTGTCTCTTGCAACAATTCCTTCCCCTCTCCATAGCAAATATTTGTCTGCAGAACCATTGGATCGGATCTCATGAATCCACTTACTCTAGTAACGGTGCTTTCTTTTGGCCGAAGGGGAAGGTGTCCCCATTAGCACAGTGGATCCATGGGATGCAAACTATTACAGATCTACAAGCAATGTCTTACTATTAGAGAGGGGCATGAACTGAAAAAACGAACCGTGTGGTTCGTGGTTCATCGCATTTCACGAACCACGAACTTTCACGAACCTACCCTGGTTCATGAACCAGTTTGTTTGGTTCGTGAAAATGCCGCATCTGGATCAGCAGAAGGTCATTCTGGGTCAGCAGAAGGTCTGCAGGAAGTCCATCCCGTTGCCTAGGAAACTGATTGATAAGCACCAAGGCTGTCTGCAGTGATGAACCAAAAAATGAACCAAATGAACCAGCCTAAAATTCATGGCAGTTTGTCCGAAATGGGCTCTGACGAACCCCAGTTCGTGAACCACGAACCAACTCGGTTCGTCATGAACTTTGGTTTGTATTTTGGTTTGTGCTCATCTCTACTTACTATGCATACCATGGTACATAAATGTCATGCAATACAAATGAATCTCTAAAACTAATGATGGTAAGTGGAGCATCAAAACAGCTGGCAAAATCTAAAAAAATATAAAAAGGAATTAAATAAGGAATGTTAGCTAATTCTTCCTTCTGTATGATGAGGTTATTACAGCAACTTGTGTTGCTGGTGTGCTGGGGTTGTCACTCTCCAGGGCTTAGCTTTCTCCCCAGGCTCAGTAACCATTAAAACTTTACACAGGGAATGGAAGTGTCTTGCCTCTGATGTGGGTACCTCCATTCGCATGAACACTCAGGCATCACACAGCCAGCATCACACAGTGCAGCTGCTGAGATATATTTGAATTGTAGATTACACCTTTGCAGGGCAATTAGGTTGCTTCCAAGTATCTCTTTAAGCCCAACAGTAAACAGTCTCTTTTGGCTTTGAAATCAGTGAGCGGCAGGCGATTGCTGCTGAAATTGATACGGTGCACAGCAGGTGGAGAACAGCCTTCAGAGGCCGTGATAGTGGGAGAGGGTGCACGGGCGGATGACGAGGTAGGATGTTACAAGCACATCCTGTTTTCTTCAGGATTTGAGTCCAGCGGCACTTTAAAAACCAGCAAGATTTTCAGGGTAGGAGCTTTCTCCCCAGGCTCTTTGTAAGCTTATGCCCTGAAAATCTTGTTGGTCTCTCAGGTGCCACTGGACTCAAATCCTGCTGTTCTATTGCAAATCAACATGGCTACCTATCTGAAACTATCCTTTTCGATCTGTAAGATGTTGGAGGATGAGGGTCTGGGTGGGTCTGGTCCCTGTCATCTGCATTGCAAAGTGTCCTCCATCAAAAATTCCTTAAGCCATTCTGGAGGATGCAGGATCTGGCCATGCCACCCTGAGCAGAGCTTACATCCTTCTAAATCCATTGACTTCAGTGGAAGGGTGTAAATCTGCAGTCGCTGTAAACATTTTAAATGAACAGTCGTTCGCAACCTGCGTGAATGAACTGGGCTGAACAGAGTTTAGCAGAGGCTGATTAGCTAGAGTTGATGAGAGGATACGACTGCAAAGCTTTCTAGTTCTTTGTTTGGATTTTGTTCCCCCACCCTCGCCAGCTTCATACATTTGCTAAGCATTGTGCCACCCTGTGGAAGCTTGAAGTAGTGCATGCCACTTACCAAGCAGAGAGACAAACTCCAGACGCTGCTCGCAATGTAGCAATCATTGTCGATGAGCAATTTGCTTGGCTTAACGAGCTGCAATCATTGCTCATTTAGCTGGAGAGCAAATCTGAGCAGAGGGCCTTGCTGAGGAAAGGGAAAGCCTAATTTCAGCCATGTTTGTGCATAGGGATTTGTGCTTTCCAGAGGAATCATTTTTTTAAAAAAATATTCTGCTTTTGAATTCTCAAGTTCATGTCCTTCCCTAACAGATAATTTCAGGTTGGATCCCACAGACTCATGGGTTCATTGGAGTGTGGACTCTATGGTTTTATACCATGCTGAGACACCTCTCCTCCCCAAACCCCGCCCTGTCCAGGTTCCGCCCCCAAATATCTAGACGTGTCATGGTGCAGTCAGGGCTCAGTGACAGTGAAGGCTCCTCAGAGCAGGAGGGGCCCTACGTAGCCAGCCCAGGGATGACAGGAGCCACCCAGCAGAGGAGTGAGGAGCAGGCATGCCAGGACCTACAGGCAGAAGCTGGGTCAGAAACAACTCCATCCTCCAGCTCTGAACCAGCAGGTGAAGACCAGCAGGGCTTTTTTTTCTGGGGAAAGAGGTGGTGGAACTCAGTGGGTTGCCCTCAGAGAAAATGGTCACATGGCTGGTGGCCCCGCCCCCTGATCTCCAGACAGAGGGGAGTTGAGATTGCCCTCCGCACGGCACAGAGGGCAATCTAAACTCCCCTCTGTCTGGAGATCAGGGGGCGGGGCCACCAGCCATGTGACCATTTTCAAGAGGTTCCGGAACTCCGTTCCCCAGCGTTCCCCCTGAAAAAAAGCCCTGAAGACCAGCAAGCCGCTCCCAACCCTCCAGGATCGTTGGTGCCTCTGGAATGCCATAGACGCAGCCTAAGGGCAGAACTACAAGCAAAAAGGCACAGTGCACACTTGATGGCTCGAAGGCAGCTTCCTGCTGACAGCGAAGATGAGTCTTTACAGGACTGTGCCTGAGAAGCTGGCTGGCTGTGTAAAGGATGGACGTACAGGCTAAAAAGCCTCCGGAGAGATGTTTCTGGGCAATGTGTATGTTGAGATGCTGGCCTGCTGACCTGCCTGATTGATTACTGGAAGACCGACCTCAGCCTGAATGATTCTGAATTTTGGATACTTCCTCTCTGACTTGAAAGATTGATTACTGGAAGAACTGACCCCTGCCTGAATGACCTGACTTTGTTATTCTGAGTAATGGGAAGAGACGCTATAACCTGATATCAGAGCCTGGCCGTCAGTACAAGGAATCTCCCAGCCCGCAGATGGCAACCCTACTTGTTACACTGCCTGTGGATTCTGTGAAACTTGGGAAAGGTAATCCATTCTGCCATGCTCCATGTTCATGAGGGAAGAAGTAGGAGCCCACCCCTTCTTCTCCAGGCTTGCTATCCTCTCAGTGGCTGGACCATGCACCCAACAAAAATATAAATAGCTCCACCTCCTGCTTCAGCCATTTTGTGTTTGGCTGCACTTCCTGTGGCAGCCATTTTGTGTTTGGCTCTGCCTCCTGTGGCAGCCATTTTGAGATGATGCTCCCTACCCCCTCTCAAAAATCTAACGGTGCCTGCAGGCTCAAAAAGGTTGGGGATCCTTGGTTACGGATACCTGTGTTCAGATTCCCACTGTGCCAAGGGCTTGTTGACCTTTGGCCAGCCACTCTCACTCAGCCAGACCTATCTAATAGGATTGTTTTGAGGACAACATTTTTTGTGGGAGAGAAGCAAAATATTATAGATAGCAAAGAAAAGTGTCTGCCACAGGCCAAGACTATGTATAGTTTGGGTGTGGGGATTTTGGAGGCAAGATGAATATCAGCACATGGCGAGGCAAAGCAGTTGCCAAGACCTGTGGCTTCCGGTGGAGCCTGCTGCTGCTGACTGCTTGTTCATGCATTTCCTCTGATGCCTGCACTCACACCCTTCCACTTCTTGCTTGTGAGTACTGCCTAGTGCTGCTGGAGAGGGGCATATGAGTGGTGCACAAAGCATCAGCATTCCTGGTGGCCACAACAGAGGTACTCCTGGCTGCACCCACCACCCAGCACCATCAGAGAAAGGGTATGCAGACAGTGTGGGCAGCTGTGACCATGGGTGGTGGGAGAACTTGCAGATGGGTGAAAGAAGGATGGATAGGTAGGTAGGGGCATGTGGATAGAAGGGCAAAAAGGGGGACCTCTTCATGCGTATAAGGGAGCCTTGAGCACTCTCTGCCCAGGGCTCCCCAAAACCTAAAACCAGCCCTGTTTGGAGGTATAGTTTGTTGCCTTAAGCATCACGTGTTCCAAAAGCAGGGCACAAATCTTTCCAAACATGCTTCCAAAGTATGCTTTCCTGCCTCCCTGTGGATGTATCCAGGGTTTCAGCCCATACCAAGGGACTGCCCCAACCCTGTAGCTAGGCATCACATCAAGGAGGCATGGTAGCATGCTTTTAAGCAAATAGGGGCTTGTAAGAAGTGCTTCATAGGGTCATTCTTGCTCCTGCAAGAGTTCCTCCATGTGGCTGTATCCACAAGGGCTCTCAGCACAAAGGATTTTAGAGCAAATGAACCAGCCCATTATATTTATGAATTGAAATACCTGGGTTGAACGGAGGCTTTGAAAAGGATCTTTGAAAGCAACACAATCAAAAAAAGTTGTTTTCTCTGAAACAATGCCAACTTTCACTGTCTGCAAATCACAAGCTCCATATTATTGTTGGTGAACTATCCTCAAAAAAGAATTCTGCTCAGTTTGCGAAATATAATTAAAGTGGGTTTTACCCCTAGAAGGACATGGGATGGAATTCATTATGGAAGAGCTCTGTTTTTAATATGAATTGTCCTACAAGTAAATGACTCAAATTTGCATGAAAACTGGAAACAAAACACATTATTGGTTTTTACTTCTAATAAAGTTGTTAAAATCATTCTTTTCATTGTATTTTGGTTTTTAAAAATAAGCGAAAAGTAATTTCAGATGTTTTAAAGAGGGGGGGCTTATATAGAATATATATGGCCGTCTTTCTGTTGATGGGAACAGATAATATCTATGGATTTTATTTTAAATCAAGTCCTCTTTGGATTGGATACTTCTTTTTATTTGTTTTTCTCTGAACACTGAATTGGAAAGCAAAATTAGGGCTGAGTGTAAAAAAATGCAAACAGGAAATGAGTGTTCAAGTGCAGTCTATATTTTCTTTAAAAAGAGAGATTGTAAGTGGGGACATCTCATGGCAGAATATGGCATTAGCACTAATTGAGCAATGCTGGAAAGAGAAAAAAGCTTTTAGAACAATTATGTATATATTTAGGAAGGTAAGAAGCAACCGCAATAGTAGTGCAAAAAATACAAAAAATAAATTCTTCCAATCCAAGTTGTTTGGCTTGTTTGAAAACAGACTGCTATAAAAAGTGAAATTAATGAGGTTTTGAGCTGCTAATTTGTTCTGATTTAAGGACAAAAACAATAGATCAGCAATGGAACCTGTCTCTTGATTTTACAAGAATTCTCTTACATCTACTGTTGTGGTTGAAATGCACAGATTGAAACTTGGAGAAGAGCCACTTTGCAGCATAACCATTGTATATCCTTTTAAAGAAAGCCATTATGAATCAAATTTCACCTATTGTTAAAAAAAACCTAAATGGTATAAGTATTTTTTTTTCAAAGAAAGTAAAGCAGAGGTAATGCAATGGAACAAAATGGAAGATCGGACTTATTCGCTTGCTTGTTGGCATCAAGATATCAGAGTCATATGCTTTCAAACAAGACAGCAAGATGAATAAGAAAATCACTCAGTTTAACAAGTGGAAGAGAGCCATTCAAAGGCTCAAAGAATTGGTTTAAAAAACTGCAGCATGATATGCTGATACACATGATGAATAACAATATGATTTGGGCTGAAGTCACTTATGGAAAGCCCAGGAAAGTATAAAATAACTTTTGAGGGAATTTCAGCTCATCATATTCCCCGCTAGAAACTGAGCATTAAACATTGAAAGACTGAGATATCTGATTACATAATCTTGAGTAGACATGGGCACGAACAGAAAAAAACCCGAACATGGTGTTCATTGTTTGTTGTCATCCATGAACAACAAACAACGAACATTGACAAACATGATCCTGTTCACGAACATGTTTGTTGTTCGTGGGGGCCAGCAGGTTCTCCTCCAGACATCAAGATTCCTACTGCACCACTCCCAGAAACCCTACCTGAGCAGGCAGCAGAAAATGTACCAATAATAAATAATAGCTTGGCCCCAGAGCCTGGCAGCAGCCCTGGAACCTGAAGGGGTAGATCCCTACCGCACCACACACAAAGAAAATTCAAGCTCCAATGCACTCTCCCTGTCTCTCTCTCAAAATGCCAACAGCAACTGTCTCTGCCTCACTGTCTGCAAAACCAGAGCTGAGAGCCCCCCTCCCCCCTGTTCTTTGATTCCTTGTAACAAATTTGGAGCTCCACACTTGAAAGGAAGACCTGCCTATCAAGCTAAATTGGGCTTAGATTGGGGTTTCCAGGGCAACAGCAGGAGTTCAGACAGAGTTCAGACAATCCCTGCCTACGTTGACAAGCGAATTGATTGCAGGTGCCAGACTGTCTGGCTTGATGAACGGCTGATGAACGCAATGAACGAGGCTTGCAACGACCACCTTTTCATTTAGAATGGGGCCTCACGAACAGCTTGTTCGCGAACAGCAGATTGGGCTGTTCATGGGTTTTTTTAGTTCGTATTGCTGTTCGTGACCATCTCTAATCTCGAGTAATCCTTTATCCGGACAAAATGCCCAAATCCTAGAGTGTCATATCTTCAGATATTTGGAGAGCTTTGACTCTAAAAAAGTCATACCCTGAAAATCTTGTTTGTCTTTAAGGTGCCACTTTTCTACTGCGGACTAACATGGCTACCCATCTAACTATAAGTGGTTTGTTATTTGTGTGCTTCTGTCTTTCATTTCAGGCCTGTACTTTCCAAAAAGTTCTTGTAAATCGATAGTTCCTAGTTAAGTGCAGAGATATCTCCAATTGTGTCTGCTGTTCATACATCACAATAGTTGTGCAATACTTGTATCTCTTTGGAAGCTTCTTCTAACTAATTAACATCATTGAAAAGTACCAATTTGAAAAGTTTACTGCCGTTATCCTTAACATCGGAATTCTCTACAAGAATGTAGTGTCCAGGTTATAGAAGTCTTCTCTTGAGTAATGTACACTGCCTACGGGGTTCGCTGGCATGCAAAAAGTCCAGTCCCGTTTCGCCCCAAAGTCTTCTTCATAGGCAAGATAAAGACCTAGTAACAGTCAATCTCATTCCACCATTGCAATTCCTTCCAGTCAATCTAGCGTCCAGTCAATCTAGCATGTACTGCTTGCAGAAATTTTGTGACTTGTATACCACCGTTGATCTCTAAAGGAAATTTATGATTTCATACCATCGCTGATATTTGTTACATGACAATTTGTGTGATGGAACAATTCATATGATGGACTTAATCGCACTGAGCACTTTTAGCACCTTAAATATATGAATTTGGGATAATTGTTGATTGCATTTTCCTAAGGGCTCTTTGTATTTTCTGCTTATTTGGTGCCCTTGGGACAGCTCTTTTGTTACCTTTGGTTATTCTTAACATCAGCATTCTGAAAATGCACTATCTGAGGCAAGGTTTACATTAATAAAAAATGCACAAATCCAAATTATGCTATCTATTTGGCATCTCGTATTCTTCTCTTAAAAGACTGTAGCAACCACCTCCTATGGAATTGGCTTTCTTCCCCCTGTTGGCTTCCTGCCAGAGTCAGCAGAGCTGCTGTTTCATACGATGTAAACCAAGTGTACCTAATTTTCTCTGACAAATGTTGGGAAGGTGTGTAGGCCTGACAGTTATGAACAAATTTTCCACCTTTGTGCCCTCATTCGGCAGTTGCTGAAGGTTTGCTCAGAAATGAATAATGGTCGGACCAAAGTCTCC
Source organism: Eublepharis macularius (assembly GCF_028583425.1). Taxonomy (NCBI): domain Eukaryota; kingdom Metazoa; phylum Chordata; class Lepidosauria; order Squamata; family Eublepharidae; genus Eublepharis; species Eublepharis macularius. Next base: position 174,561,405 of record NC_072792.1, read on the forward strand.
TGTGGTATGAAAAGAATAATTGTCATGGAGAACAGCAGGAGGGAACTTGTATCCTGCTGCGGATGGGGTGTGCTGGAGTCGCCGGCAAATGGCAGCCCGATTGATCATTTTTACAGATGAGCATCTGATCTAGCTGCATTTGAAATCTGTGGAGTAGGACTGGATCGCAGAAATTTTCCTCCCTCTTTGTTTTGCTAAACAATCAGCTCAGTCTTGGCTTCCCGTTCACTCAGGGTTCCCAGGGTGACTGGAGAAAAATAAAATAAAAATGCGGGTGTTCTCCATGCCAGCAGGCGATCACTCTAGGAATCATAGAGTTTCTAGCGATTCCTAGAGCTACCCATTGTCACTTCTGAGTCGTACCCAGAAATGATGCAGTGATGTCAGCGCCAATGTTACACACACTCCATGTCCCTCCTCCCCAACCCTTCTGCTAGTTGCCAGTCTCAGCCTGACAACCCTACTTACCTGGTGTAGGGGCTTAATCACCCCCAAGAAATTGAGGACCCTAACCTGAATAACCCAGGCAAGCCTGATCTCGTCACGTCTCAGAAGCTACACAGGGTCGGCTTTGGTTAGTAATTAGATGGGAGACCTCCATTGAAGACTGGGGTTGCAGGGCAGGCTTGACTTGAAAACACCAGCAGGCAGCTATAATTTGACAGCATTTTCGACCACCACTACCAAAGAATTGAGGAGTGGGAGAATAAATGGCCTCTTCCTAGTGATGCTGTAGGAATTTCCCCTAATCTCTACAGTAGAGATGCATACTGATGTAATACCATTTTTCTTCATCTTATCCACACTTCTATCATGCCTAATATTGAGTGCTTTTTCAGCTTTCAATAGTCCAAGTACATTGCTCTTTAGATATCTGCTCATATTAATTCTGTTGACCTACCCAGGGCTTATGAGATGTTTTTAGATTGTTATTGATTTACACAGTGTAATGTGCTTTGAGCCTCAGTGAGACAGGCAGGCTTTAAACTCAGTAACTAATTAGCTAAATATAAATAGGAGGGACTTTTCAAGCATGCACTTCTCTCCCTTCCTCCTGTCTGAAGGGAGGGAGTCCAGGGAAAGCTACACCATGTGATTCTGCTGAACGTGTAACATAACTGTTGTAAAATAGCCACTGAGAAGATTTCCAGAGCTTTTTAGAAGACTAAGAGCACCCTGATAAATAAATCATTATGTAGGCCCCAGAAACCTAATTAAAGGATTCCATGTTTGGGCTGTTAGCAGAGTCTATCGTGTGGCATAGGAAGCATGATTATAGGTGGTTGTGAGCTGGTTCTTCTGGTTGGTGTGTGTGCAGGAATGAAAATAGCAAAAGCGTATACTTGCTTTATATTTAGAAAAGAAATGTGAGTTCTTTATGGTAGGAACTCCATACTCTGCTAGGAAAGGAGGAGAGAGATTGAAACTACCTATCTAGTCTAAGGATGGACATGGATGCTTGGACAAGGCCTGCATCAGTGCTGCCAAGATGGAGGGAGGAGAAAGAGAGAGATGTTGCCTGGAACAAAGCCAGAAAGAGAAGAAGAGAGAGGGAGGAAGTCAGGAGGAGGAAATCCTGAGAATAGCAATCTACATATCAAAGGACAGTCAGAGCAGTAAGCAGTGAACAGAATGCCCTGACCTCTCTATCTTTCTAACTCTTTGGTTTGCTTCCCTCTGAAACCTGAGGAAAGGGACAGCGCTGAATCCCCCTCTTCCAACACACCCCACCACCCTTTGGTGCTTTCCCTCCAAAAACATCACATGATCAGGAGGAGGAAGAGTGCTATTCCCTCAGTTCTCTCCATGCTGTTACCAGAGGCCCCCCCCCACCTAGAAAGTTTCAAGAGAGTTCACAGTGGGGCAGGAGGGAGGGATGTGTGCCTGCAAAGAAGACCACACGATGAAGAACAAGTGGCAGGTGTATTAATTAATTATTTTTTTCATTTTCATTTTTAGCCTGCTCTGATGCAAGGCTGATATTAAAAATGTAAAAATTCAATCAGACAGGATAAGACATCCAATAAGCGTTAAACACTGCAATAGGACTATATGTGCAGGAGAGAAAGAAGTAATTTCTGGAAGAAGCTGGAATGCAAAATTATATGGGGAAAGCAGACTGCGTAGCCTTGCGAGTTTGCTGCAACCAAAACAGAATTGTGGTACTGTAAAGATAAACACATTCATTCATTCATTGATTCATTCATTCATTCTTCATTCATTCATTCTTCATTCATTCATTCATTCATTCATTCATTCATTCATTCATTCATTCATTCATTCAGATATTTATACTCTACTTTTTTCCCAATGGGGACATAAACTGGCCTACAGCATTGTTTTGCCCTCTTCCATTTTACCCTCTGAAGTAAATTAGGGTAAGTGTGTTCGACTGGACCAAGGGCACCGGCGAGCTTCCCTGATAGAGTAGGGATTTGAACGTGGTTCTCCCAGATCCTAGTCTGGAACTCTTAACTTCTGACCAATGCTACCATCACCCTTTGGGAGCTGCTTGGTCAGATGCATTAAGACTTATGTTCAATAGTGGAGAGACAGATGCCCGTAGTTACCAATAGCAGAATGGTGGCAAATTTAGTACAAAGCCAGAGCCAGAACACACAGTTTTCTAGTAGATAGCTACATAACATCACATTACAGGGCACAGATGAAAGCAAGGTCTAACGAAAAGAGAAAATAATCTTCTCAAACAGTGTGAGTTACATCCTAAGCAAGGGTACATCCTTTCAAGTTCCTTGAACTCAGAGCCAAGCTACAAGTGACGAATGACACTTGAATGGCAAATGAACAGACTCACGTGTTTTCCTCCCTGTTCACTTCTGCTCCACTTGTGCTCCACTTGTAGCTTGGCCCTCAGTGGGCTTAGAACAGGGTTGGCAGGTCCCCTTACCCTCCCAGTGGGATTGAGGGGACCCAGCACTTACCTTCCCAGTGCTCGGAAGCCAGCATGCAGCCCCGCACCGGCGCAATGATGTTACATCCAGGAAGTGACATCATCGTGCAAGGCTGGGGCCCAAATCGGGTTACTGTAAAGCACACGCGCTCTCAGTGCAGCACGATGATGTCAATGACATCATGATGCTGGCCCCGGGAGTGCACCCGGGAGGCCCATTCCCCACCTTTCCCCCTGCTGGCCAGGTAAGCAGTGGCAGGGGGCAAAAGGTGAGAGCAGGAGATCCCCTGCTCCCACTGGTGGAATGGGATCCATAGTTTAGAATAAAGTTACCAGCCAACCTCAAGGTAGGACCTAGAGGTCTCCCAGAACTGTAACTGTTTTCCAGACTGCAGATATCAATTCACCTGGAGAAATACCAGCTTTAGATGGCAAACTCTATAGTATACCATATAGAGTCTAGAGGACAGTCCTAGAGCTCCCTCCCTAGGCACTTCCCCCAAGCTCCAGGAATTTCCCGAGCAGTAGGTGGGCAATCTTAGCAGGGTATAACTCTGCTTAATATTACACCGAGAGTAATTCTGTACCACATCAACTGTTGAGTAATTTGTAAAGTAGGATGAATATTGTACCTAAACTATAAGAAGAGCCCATCACTTTTTTTTTAAATGAGCAAGCCATTTTGGCTCCAAGGCAGGCTATCTCCTTGGCCTGCTGCTTTTTCACACAGCACTGCTTGCTTATTCCTGGTTGGCAAGTAGGGAAAAAAATAGACACCTAGTTTCCGAATCAATTAAAATGTATTTAACCGCAGCATGTGTAACGAAACGCATGGAGAGTTAGATGTACCAACAGTTATGATTGATATCTCCAATATGAAAATTAACAGCGTGTTGTTGGGGAAATATTGAGATTCCAATCATTAGGTTACAGATCTGTTAACGTCTATTATCGCAACTCAGAAGCGAAACCAAGTAAACATCAATGCAACTCGATTAGTCTGAGCACCAGGCATGCAATGTTTATGGGCTTAGAAGAGTATAACAACACCTGATCTTCATGATAAAGTTGGTTTATTAGGTAATCTCATCTGTGGTTTTGAGTCATTTGTGAACATGGATACCCGAGCGTGAACCCCGACAGCATTGCAGGTCAGAATACTAGCTGAGTGGGTCTCAGTGGCTGAGTTCGGGGTTTTGATTTGAATTATTTTTTAACAGACAGATTGTTTTTCACAATATAATCACAGTTAAATTATAACATGATTTTTGTGTGTGTTATATCTGAAACAAGCCAGAGAGATTTCTGTGTTGGTTATTCAAGAGGTACCCATTTCATAAAAGAAATTCTCCTATTATCTCTCAGGGTGGTGGTTTTGAGGATAAAATGGAGAGAAAAGAATGATCTTCTAAGCTTTGGGTCCCTGCTGGAGAGCAGAGTTAGGTATAAAGGAACTAAATAAATATGTACAATAAATCTCTTGTTCAGGCCAAGTGGATCAACTTTCCTTTGATGCTTTAGTACTTAAGAGAACGAGGTGTCAGAAGCTAGAATGAAGGAACAAGAGATTGATTTTCGAGTCAAATCCCAAACGGATGGATGTAAAAACATAGTTTTGCTCTTTGTACCCGGGTTCTGATGCTTGCACCTACTAAAATATTTAGCTTGGCTAACAGCTGCCATCTCAGTTTTCATCAAGTAAGTTCTTTGGCTCTTTTTTCAGTCTTGCTGGTGAGAAGAAAATAGCTTCTAGGAGCTGGTTCTTCCTGATGTTGGAGAGAGTTGCTGTGAATGGAAAGAGTTTCAGGGGTTCCTAGGTGAGGCTGTCATGGCTCCAGAAGCAGCCCAGAGAATGACTTGGGGTGGGGCACAATTGTCACAGCTGATGTTTTGGAGGCAGCACTGTATCCATAGGATTTAGATCCAGAGGAAATTTCCCTTCGGTGGAACGGATCTTTCCTGCCTCTCCCCTTCCGTTGCCACCCACCGATCTCCACAAAATGCTGCCCTTGGGGGAATGGAGACACAGAAATGACAGGGTATCTGCAATGGGAAATGAATCAGTGGAAATCTGGATCAAGCCCTCTGGTTTGTCCTTGGACAGGCAGACCGAAGAAAATGGGGAAGCCAAGCTGATGATGGACAGTGTTTTTGTCAAGTCGTGGTGACCAGATTTCCCCTATTTCAGTCTGTTATTCCCCCCCCCCCAGCATTTTGCTGTTTGCGCTGCCTTTCAGTCCTTAATTTCAGATTAGCCGGAATGTTTCTGAACTGAATTCTGGAATGGACTCCTGTTCTGGTTTGCCTCAACATTTGGTTCTGATATGCCTGGATCAGGACTCAAAGGCAGAATCCGCACATCAATGGATATCATTGGCCTTAGACATCAGTCACTCTCAACAGTAGCCCTGTTCACAAGGTAGAGGGAGCTCTTGTACTAGCTGTGTATAGTGTAGGCTTTATTCTTCTTTAAACATGCATTGAGTAATTCTCTTGTTACACTGGCTCAGTGGTAGAGCATCTCCTTGGCATGTGGAAAGTTCTAGGTTCAATCCTCAGTATCTCCAATTAAATCAATCAGTTAGCGGGTAATAGGAAACAGCACTGCTTGAGATAGCAGAGAGATGTTGCCAGGCAGAGTAGACAATGTTGACCTTGGTAGACCAACGCTCTGACTTAGTAGATGACAGCTTCATGTGAGTAGGTGGTGTGAAGGATGGTCCAGAGGGGATCCATGTCTGGGAGCCCATGGAAGATTTCAGCAGTCCTTAATTAGCAAATTGCCCTGATTTGGATAGCCCAAGTGAGCCTCATCTCAGAAGCTAAGCAGGATCTACCTTGGTCAGTAATTGGATGGGAGACCTTCAATGAAGATGAGGGTTGCAGAAGCAGGCAATGGCAAACCACATCTGTTAGCCTCTTGCCATAAAAATGCCACCATGGGCTATGACTTAAGGGCACTCTCCACCACCACCAATTAGCTAATTAATCCACTAAAGCCTTTATTCTCAGACTGTCGGTTGGCATATCTCTTCAAATCTTGGCTAGTGTTATCTCAGTTTGTGTACGACCTCCCTAGTTGTTTTGTTTGTATCATCAATAACTGATATCACATTGCTAAGGAAAAACGAAAATTGACTTTAGCTAACTATGTGGTACCTTCTCTGGAACTTCTAAAGTCTGGATTAGTTTTCACCATCAGACACATCTGTTAAGTTTTATGTTTCTTTTATCTCCAGCTCCGTGATGCCTGATACCCTCCTCCAACTAACGAGTTATTGGTAGAATAATTTAAATCTGTAACGTAGACTCATTCGATAGTGCAGCCTTTAATTGCTATTTTCACCCTTAAATGGAATGTTAATTTTTCTTTTCATCACATTCTTCAGTGTTCACAGTGACCAGGGAGGCTCTCAGTTGGGAAGCGTTGAAAGTCGCTGTGTCTTGTTATAGCCTTAATAGATGAAAGGCACTGAAAGGCACAGAGCTTTGCTCATGAAGTTGATTGTCACATCTTTTTTTTTCCCCTTTAAGATTCCACTGCTAGTTTAATAGTTCATCTTTGGAATGGCATGTGGCTCCGTGTTCGAGCATCTGTGCCTTCTCTTCTGAACGGAGCTTGTGTTGCAGGGCCAGGAAAAGCACTTAAGAAGCTGGATGGATCAATAATCTGTGTCTGCCTTTAGGCACCTTGACATGTTCTCTAAAGTGATGAAAATACAAAGGACAGTAGAAAGGCTCTAGGAAGCATTGGAATCATATTACACGCCATCTAACCAAATAATAAGGCAGACATTATTGGGATTGTTTACATCCTTTCTTAGAATACTAGAAGCTGGATCACTCAGTGACGCTGATTGGCACTAGACATGGGCACGAACTTAAAAAAATGAAGCATGGGGTTCGTGTTTCGTGGGTTTTCACGAACCACAAACCACGAACTCCCACGAACTGGTGCAAGTTCATGAACCAGTTCATGGTTCATGATTCATTCAGCAGGTCCCTTTAAACTATCAGCTGGCAGATGGCAGGGGGGAATCCCCCCCTGCCACCTGCCAGCTGATAGTTTAAAAGGGGCAGGTACTTGCAAGGGGCAGGAAAAGTCTAAATGGCCATTTCCCTGGGGAAATGGCCATTTACACTGCCCCTTTAAAAGGAACCAAACGAACCAGTTTGTGCCAGTTTGTGGAAGTTCGCAAACCACAAACCGGCCTGGTTCGTGGGGTTTTTTGGGTTTGTATTTAGGTTTGTGCCCATCTATAATTGGCACTAAAACCAGAGCAATTCAATGTCAATTCTGTTACCCACAACATCAAGTTAAGTTACGGGATTCATCCAATATGCTTTATTACGATGAAGAACTCAACTCAAAATAGTGAGTGAAATAGGAGGGTCAAGCTAACTTTACAGAAGTGTTACAAAATTACATATATTTATTATACAGTGTACACATGAACAACAATTTAAAATTTAAAATTTAAAAAGCACAAAGCCTTAATATCAGACTGCATAACAAATACAGACAATATTATAATATTTCATACACAATGATGGATTACCCAATGACCAATAACGAATACATTCAAATTTATCATATCTCATAGACAATAGATGGACAGTGGATCGAAAAACAGATGGACCAAATGCGTTTCGGCCCCTAAAGGCCTTCCTCAGTGGTCAATGTAAAATTATGCAAAAACACACATCCAGGAATATAATATACCATAATAATTATAAAAAGAACCTTTTTAAATTTTTAATTTTTGTTTATGTGTACACTCTATAATAAATTTATGTAATGCTTTATTGTGATACCTCACAGCCTTAGCAATTGACATCAACAACATCAGAATTATAATACAACAATCACTGTAACAGTAAAAACTCACTGCCACTGTCTATGGTGAGAGCTGCTAGATCTCTTACCTTTGGGGCTGATTAAGTCAATAGATCCTTCATGCCCTGCTTGTAGGCTACCTGGAGGCTTCTAGCTGACCATTGTAGAAACAGGATGCTGAACGTGAGTCATCCATCTTCTCACAGAAGGAATTTTTCACTGCAGAAAGTGCTATCTCTTTTCATTGTTCTAGGTTGTCATAATTTGGTGTAGTGGTTAAGAGCGGCAGGACTCTAATCTGGAGAACTGGGTTTTATTCTCCACTCCTCCGCTTGAAGCCAGCTGGGTCAGTCACAGCTCTCTCAGAGCTCTCTTAGCCCCACCCACCTCACAGGGTGATTGTTGTTGTGGGAACAATAATAGCATACTTTGTAAACCACTCTGAGTGGGTGTTAAGTTGTCCTGAAGGGCAGTATGTAACTAGAATGTTGTCATTATAGGGCCAAGCTACAAGTGACGAATGACACTTGAATGGCAAGTAAACAGACTCACGTGTATTCCTCCCTGTTCACTTGCGCTCCACTTAAGCTCCACTTGATCAAATGGAACGCAAGTGGAACGCAAGTGAACAGGGAGGAATACACGTGAGTCTGTCCACTTGCCGTTCAAGTGTCATTCATCACTTGTAGCTTGCCCCAGAGTCAGGGCTGGCACCAGAGTTTCTGGTGCCTGCGGTCACTTGTGCGCACGCACACACACCACGGACTGCAGATGACGTCATCACGCAGTGCAGGATGGCTGCGGCGGTGCGCGGAAGCTGCTCCGTGCTCCGCACGCCACCACAGCAGCAGCTTGTGGCTTCTGCGCCCGGCTGGGTTGTGTGGGGGCGGAGGAGCGCACAGCGGAGCTGGCATGGCTGGCTGCAGCTGCTACTGCAGCCATCCAGCCCTGTGCCACCACTGCCGCCGCCGCCACATGCCCCAGCCAGGCGCAGAAGCCGCAAGCTGCTGCTGGGGTGGCGCGCGGAGGCTGCTCCGTGCTCCATACGCCGCCCCAGCAGCGGCTCGCGGTTTCTGCGCCTAGCTGGGGTATGTGGCAGCGGCAGTGGCGGCGGCACAGGGCTGGATGGCTGCAGCAGCAGCTGCAGCTCAGTCATGCCAGCTCCGCTGCACGTGCCTCCGCCCCCAACACCCCCTCCGGCGCCTCTCCAGTGCCCTCGCGCCCGAGGCCACCGCCTACCTGGCCTCAATGGGTGCACCGGGCCTGTCCAGAGTTAATCCAGTGTAAGGTTGTGATTTTAATATATTTGCTGTAGTACTCGTCGCTCTGTTGAGCTCAGTTCATCTCCTCCCATGGAAACAGCTCTCCTGTGCAGAGAAAGTTCTTTCCTTTAGTCCTGCTCTCTGAGATTCTTTAACTGAAGATTCCAGGAACTTGGGATCTTCAACATAAAAACCACACAAACTCGAGAACTCATCTTTGGACCCTCTAGTTGCTAGAGGGAGGCTCCCTAGGTTTGAGTGGCTGTTCTTCATGAAGTCCCTTCTTTCATCGAGGGCTTGGTAGTGGTGCACAGATGGTATTCTTCCATAAAATACTTGAAGTCATGAGAGACAACTGGGTTCATATCTGCCGTGCTTACTCATCTTCCTTATCAGGATGAAAATATTTTCAGAATTTCTTACAGAAGTGTAAATATTCTTTCTCCAGTTGTAGCTTACAGTAAGTTTATTATAATTCCATGGCATTTCATCTTTTTTACACATTTAGTTGGAGGGGGAAATCTGTTACATCTAAGTCTGTCCTTTGAGCTTCTACTTTCAGAACTTGATTAACAATTTTTTGTTTTCCCAGATGTGTGTTTTGTTTCCCATCTGCATGTTCTGCCCAGAGCAAATCTGTCTCGATGTTTATTTTTGGTTTGTGTATGGTGTTTGGAATAAGGCAGCCGGGGCAATCCGTTTTTAATTTATCAGCAGGATAAATGGACACCCTCCCTACGTTTTAGTCAACTTAATATCTTTTAACCTCCAATAAATTGACATTTACTGTCCAATCAGCAGCAGGTCAAACTTAGTTCAACGCATTATCAGAGATCTTGGATATGAAGCCATTTATTTAAATGAAACATTTTAGCATCCAGTCCAGACTGAGATGAAAAGGTGTTCCATCCCTCATTGGGTACAGTGTTTCCATTACAGTAAATGAAATTGAATTCTTCTTAATTAGTCGGCCTAATTCGCCAAGCCACTTACTTCTTATTATTACAGACAGTCATACATTGGGACCAGTACCTTGGAAATGTTTAAATAACTTCTTAATTTGTGTTTTGTACATTCACATGTCTAGAAACATAAGAGAGATATTTTTCACATGACATGCAGTGGGATTAATGCTTATATTAGGAGGTCCCATTTTTTAATGTCTTTCGGTATGTGCAACAGCTCCATTCCTTGATCCAGGCTGGTACTTTAGACTGTGCCAGGTTAACCACATGGTAACCCACTCCTGAATTTATAATAATGACAAAAAAGGAAGTTCTGGATTCAAGTCCTAATTGTCATGACTGGTCTGCTGTGTACAGTTTCCCTGCATTGCATAAAGTATCTTCCTACAAGTAGAAAACAGAGAATAGGAGGATTAGGACTAGAGGTGGCCACGAACTGGGAAAATGATGGTTCATTGTGGTTTGTGGTTCATCGCATTTCATGAACCATGAACCGCCATGAACTTGCCTGATTCATGAACCGGTTCATTCGGTTCATCGGTTCATCACTTCCAGGGCTGCAGAATGTCTGCAGAAAGCCCATCCCCCCACTGCCTAGGTAACAGATTAATTGGCGCCAGGCTGTCTGCAGTGATGATCCAAAACATGAACCATACGAACCACTCTAAAACCATAGCGGTTTCTCGTGGTTCATCAGAAATGAGCTCTGACGAACCACCTGTTTGAGAACCAAAAAATGGTCCAGTTTGTGATGAACTTTGCTTCGTATTTTGGTTCGTGCTCATCTCTAATTAGGACAGAACGTTTCTGACTGGTATGGTAGGTATGCAAATCTCTCCCAGACCAAAGCAGCATTCGAAAGCACTTGGATGCCACTTTCAACATGGCAGGTGCCTTCCCTCATGAGATTAGAAGAAACTTCAGCAGCACTCACAATAGTGCCAATAGAAGCTTGCCGAAGTGTTCTAAGATTGTGTCTCCCGTTCCCTTCAGTAGTATTATGGCTGCGGAGAGTATGGTACTTTTAAATCAGCTTGACTAGGGAAAGTCTGCTGTCCATCCCAATCGCAGCCAAACAAGTTGTCCAAAATTATAGACTGCCTATAACATAGCACATACATGTGATGGGCTATAAACTACCCAATGAGCCATTCTCCTCAATGACTTCAAGGTAAAATCTTTGGGAGAAGATTTCTGATGAATCTCTCAAATGCTGCTCGGATTTAATGTAGCAGCAAACTAGAAAACTCTCATTTTTTTTTATGACTGCTGTATAAAAAAGATGCCACTGGTTATGGAGATGCTGAAATTGACTCATTGCATCTGGACACCTAAAGGGCACTGAATTTATTAAAAACTGGGTTTTATTGCAAGTTTTGGGCCCAAGACCAACTAGACTTCCAGGGTATGAGCTTTCAAGAGTCAGAGTTCCTTTTGGTTATTGTGGGTTTTCCGGGCTGTATTGCCGTGGTCTTGACATTGTAGTTCCTGACGTTTCGCCAGCAGCTGTGGCTGGCATCTTCAGAGGTGCAGCACCAAAAGACATGGAGAGATCTCTGTCTTTTGGTGCTACACCTCTGAAGATGCCAGCCACAGCTGCTGGCGAAACATCAGGAACTACAATGCCAAGACCACGGCAATACAGCCCGGAAAACCCACAACAACCATCGTTCTCCGGCCGTGAAAGCCTTCGACAATACAGAGTTCCTTTTGTCAGATACGAGGGTTTTATTACAATGTCGAGCCGTGGCTGCCATTCTCTTTGTGGTAACCAAGTGCAGCATACATATAAATTTTGGGTTGAAAACCAACATGTTGTTCCATTAGCATAACACCACATTCATTGGTAGAGAAAGGGGGTGATATTTGCCAATTTACCTACCCACTATATTGTTTGGAACAGAATTTTGAGGACTCCGTGTATTCCATCAGGAACAAGGTATGAAGTAGGTCCATTTCTGCTTGCCTGATTCCATACGTGGTACTTTGGATCCAGCCCTTTGTGATGTAATTTGAATATTAAAATGAAAACAATAACAATACTGGGTGGTATCCTATCTTTGGCTGGATGAACTTCCAGTTGAAGTTCAGTTGAAGGGCTGCTGAAGTTGGAGCAGTGGTATAATCTATGCACTGTGGTATAATCTACATTAGAAATGGGCCATCTCTCTCTTTTTTTAAATTAAACAAAATTTTATTAATAAAAAGCATACAATAAATTACAAGATAGCATAGATTAACAAGTAACAATTAGTAACTAAAACACAACCAATAACCAAATAACAATACTATATACAAAGTAAAGTAACAGTGATAAGGCTTAAATTCTAAGAACTACATTATAGCAATTCAAAAACAGATTTGTGAAACATTGAGTGATTCCGCACATGTTGGATAATGCACCTCCAATTCTCTTTATAGATCATTTGGAACGGATTTTTTCATGTGCAGAACAAAAAATCCACCTCAAACAATTGATAAAGTGCATTGAAAGTGCATTATCCAATGTGTGCGGAATCAGCTTTTGATACAGCCCAGATATGATTGTTTTCCAGATATTCAAAGAATGGAGACCATTACTCCTGAAAAAGAGATGGGCCATCTCTAATGTAGATTATACCACTGTGTATCATATGTATTATTTGTTTGCTGTATGCATTATACCGCTTATACTGCTTTGTTTTCTACCTGTGTAATACTATTTTCTACATTGTTTAACATGTCTAATACTTTATGCTTTGTTTCAATTTGCCGTAATCCTAGTCTTATTACATTGCATATTAGATGTTTCATCCTACTAATTAGATTGATTCCTCTGTGCAATCTGCCTTGAATCTCAGTGGGAAAGGCAGACTTATAAATAAGGTAAATAAATAATTAAATTGAAAGCAGCACATGCAACCCAGGCTGATTCTGCACACATTGGATAATGCACTTTCAATGCACTTTATCAATCGTTTGAGGTGGATTTTTTGTTCCGCACACAACAAAATCCGTTCCAAATGATCTATAAAGAGGATGGGAAGTGCATTATCCAACTTGTGCAGAATCACTCCATTTAGCTGCTTTTATCAGAAATATCCTATAATGACTTGGGAAGTGCTACTCATGCACATGTGATCGCAAACCCCCAGCTGTGCCAAACGCTGCCACTGCAAATGTGCTAGCAATTTTAAACGGCAAAGATATTTTCAAGATGATTGAAATATTGACAAAATAAAACCCAGACGTATCAAAGAGGGAAGTTTGAATGTCATTCACATAAACACAGCATTGGAATCTTCTGACTGCTCTTGTCCACTCCCCTGTTGAAGTGGAGACAAATTGCCCAATACAGCGAGCATCTTTCCACTCTCAGCCCTTGAGCACCTGCCACTGCTCTGGAGCAATGGGAGGAAAATGGGGGTTCAACATTGACCTCTAGGAATTACTCAATGATCCTCTGTGGTAAAAAGAGTGTTGCGCAATGTCATGATGTTATTTCTGGGTACATGCCAGGAAATGGTGTTGAGGCATTTCATAATGTGAGTTTCCAGAGACCATCTTGACATTTCCTGCCACTGGTGTCTCTGCCTTCCTCCAAACACATAACTTGTCCAACGCTTTTCAGTTTGGGTTGCTGACTTAACCAGGGCTTTTTTTCAGCGGGAACACGGTGGAACGGAGTTCTGGCACCTCTTGAAAATGGTCACATGGCCAGTGGCCCCGCCCCCTGATCTCCAGACAGAGAGGAGTTTAGATTGCCTTCCGTGCTATGGCGTGGAGGGCAATCTAAACTCCCCTCTGTCTGGAGCTCAGGGGGTGGGGACACCGGCCATGTGACCATTTTCGCTGAGGGCGATTTAAACTTTAAAAAACTCCCCCCTTGTCCCAGCTGACCCAAAGTGACGTCATTGTACGGTCCTGAGTTCCACCACCTCTTTTCCCAGAAAAAAAGCCCTGGACTTAAACATGTAATAAATGCATTTGGGTTGCTGACTTAACCATGCAATAAACATGAAAATAGCAGCAGTTTAAAAATACACCATACTAAGAGCATCTATGGCCTGTTCCAAAAACCTTCCCATGGTTAAATCTAAAGCTGCTTCAAGTTACATGCTTAGTAGGTATATCTGATCATTCAGACGAGAGTTGCCATGTGTGGTTTAGAACAGTAGTCCCATGTCCCGCCTCTGCTTTGCAAATCGGGAGCGTAATGGAATGTTTGGAGGAGGGTGTAATGTATTGCAACCGGGCCAAGTCCATTACTGCAGGCAGACCTGCATAATAGATGCTGTAATGCGTTGTTAGCGTTATAATTCATGTGTGTTAAAGTGTTGCAGTTCTTGCCTGTGACAGTTTTTAGGAGCCACATAATATTAAGTTACATAATGAATGCCCAGCATGGGGAAGAATGTGGTTTAACGATCTTAATTCGCATCGTTCACGGCGTGTAAACCGTCTCCCTGTGCAGCGAGATGTTTCTGCTTGCAGCCGTGTGTAATGTTAGACAGATGGCACGTTCTCCTTGCAAAGTGCCTTTGGGATGGATGCTTTGTCGTGGCAAAAGGGAGCGTAGCTAGCAAGGATAAAGGCTGCTGGAGGGGGGTTAAAGGGATGGTGCTGGCAAGAAAAGGGTTAAGCAAGTCCCTTCTCCCTGGCAACTTGCAGCTTCCAGAGGGTGCTTTGTAGTGGAAAAAGTGCTGTTAGGGTATCGTTCTATGCAGCTGCGCAAGATGAATCTCAGCAGCTGTTAGACCGAATCATTTGTCGATCTAGCTCAGTAGTGTCAGCTGACTGTTAGCAGCCCTTTCCAGGGTCTTGGGGGTTCCGGGGTCTTTCTAGGGTTTCCCAGCATTTGCTACTGGAGATTCCTTAACTGGAGGTATCAGGAGTTGAACACAAACCATGTGCTCCGCTGTTAAGCTACTGCCTTTTCCTATTGTGTAGTTGGGTACGTTTTGATGTTGTTAAAACATGCTTTCCATTATAGGATTTTGAGTCAGAATATAATGCTGGACTAGGGTTACCAGGTCCCCTTAGCCTCCCAGCAGGAGTCGAATAACCTGGCACTAACCTTATTCCTGGGCCCAAAATGGCTGGGCCCATGATGCTCCATCGCTTCTGGGAAGTGATGTCATCATGCAGGCACAGGTGGCGTGCATGAGCTTTGCATTTGGCTGATTTTGGCCTCTAACAGGCCAAAACAGGCCCGTTGGGGGCCAAATTTGGTCCGCTGCAAAGCGCAGGAGTGCTCTCAGGGCGGAGCAATGACGTCACTCCTGGGAGTGATGTTGTTGCGCCGCCCTGGAAATGCACTTGGGAGGCCCGTTCCTGTGCTTCCTCCCCCGCTGGCCAGGTAAGTGGAGGTGGGGGGTAGAAGGTGAAAGTGGGGGGATCCCCCGCCCCCACTGGGAGAATGGAATCCCTATGGTGGACAGAAACTGAGCTATGTAATGCAATTATGTGGATCTTTCCTCAGGGGTTGAGAGATTCTTTCTATGAGAACTGTTCTCTGCTGTTATAATCCCTGTCTTTCAGGAAAACAAGCAGGGGACTCGCAAGGACTTGTGGGGGCACCTCATTTCCCCTGTCCCACTATGTCCTTTTTCCCGTCTCCCCTTTTACTGTCTCCTTCTTTCCTTCTCACCCACCCGCCAACCTACCTTTATCTGCCCCTATTTCATCAGCTTTCCCTCTCCCTGGCAGACTCTGTCTGGGAAATCTATGACCCAGATGTGCAGTGTGAGCTGCTAGCCCCCATTGCACAGTGGGGAACTCATAGCCCCACTTTCCCCTGAACCAGCCTCCCCACACTATTTCCTCTTTCCCTTCTCCTGGCTACCCCCATATCAACTTTTCCTGCTTCCTTCTCTTCTTCCCACCCATGCACCCACCTACCTTTTATCTGCACCCGTCTTCAGCTACATTATTTATTTTCTTCATTTATACACCACCTTTCTTCACAATGGGGGTGCAAAGCAGCTTATATTATTTTCCTTACCTCCATTTTATCATCAGCCAGCTTGGTGTAGTAGTTAAGAGCGGCGAGACTCTAAACTGGAGAACCAGGTTTGATTCCCCACTCCTCTGCTTGAAGCCGGCTGGGTGACCTTGGATCAGTCACAGCTTCTCAGAGCTCTCTCAGCCCCACCCACCTCACAGGGCAATTGTTGTGAAGATAATTATAACCCACGTTGTGAACCACTCTGAGTGAGTGTTAAGTTGTCCTGAAGGGCAGTATATAAATCAAATGTTGTTGTTGTTGTTATCATAACAACCTTGTGAGGTAGGCTGAGGATGTGTGACTGGCCCAAGGTCACTCTAAATTTTCACAGTAGAGTAAGGATTCAAACCTGGGTCTTCTAGATACTTATCTGGAACTCCAGCCACTACACTACACTGACTTCTGTGGGGTGGCTGCTGTTGAATAGTAGCAAGCAGCCAGTCCTGGGTCAGTCATACAAGTTGTATGGCAGCAAGTAGTTGGTGGTTGCTGCTGGGCCTGGCCCCAATGAATCTTCCCTCAATGACCAAAACAGCCCTGCCTCCTCCCTTAGCCTTGCACTGATAAAAACCAAATCTGACAATAATGTTGTGGTTGCCTAGCAACCCCCATATTGGCTACTAACAGGGCATTTGTTTCTTAAACCTACAGATGCTGTATCTCTCATTTTGGAGTAGTCAACCCCCCAATGTATTGTTTTTTAAGATTTCATATCTTTCTACAAACCTGGGGCTTTTTTAAGGTTTGTAGAAAGGTCTGTCTTGTCTGTTACTGGCTCTAATCTCCAGGTATAATTATCCACAGATCTATTCATGCTGAGAATTAGATATATTGTTTGGTGTAGTGGTTAAGAGAGATGGGAGTCTAATCTGGAGAACCAGGTTTGATTCCCCACTTCTCTGCTTGAAGCCAGCTGGGTGACCTTGGGTCAGTCACAGCTCTTCCAGAGCTCTCTCAGCCCCACCCACCTCACATGGTGATTGTCGTGGGGACAATGCCGGTGCCAGGGTTTCTGGCACCTGAGGTGAGATACCTACTTGTGCCCCTTGCCTCATGCGCGCGCACTCCAGCCCTGTGTGATGACGTCACTTGTGACATCGTCGCACAGGAGCATCCCCCTCACCTGAGGCAGGTGGCAGCAGCGAAGGGGCAGGGAGGTGGCCTGCTTCCCCACTTGCTTCCCCACTCACTGCCGCGCCACCAGGGCACCCGGCTCACTGGGAGCCGAGCTGAGCAGGTGGCAGCAGCAAAGGGGCAGAGAGGCGAGTGTGGACGCGGCCCGCTTCTGGGTTCGGGGGGGGGTCATCGGGGGCCGGCATGGTGCCTCCTTCAGAGTTCAGTGCTCAAGGCGGCTGCTGGCATCGCCTCCATGGATGCGTCGGGCCTGTGTGGGGATAATAATGACGTACTTTGTAAACCACTCTGAGTGGGGGTTAAGTTGTCCTGAAGGGTGGTGTATAATCGAGTGTTGTTGTTGTTGTTACTGTTCTGTGGCTACCTAAAATTGCTCCCCAAGATTTGTTTTGGAAGCTGGTATCTCGTTTTGGAAGCTGTGACCAGCTTATAGGCCTTCGAAGGGCATCTATTTGGCTGTTGTGTGAAACAAGATGTTGGATTAGCTGGACTGTTGGTCTATTAGCTGGACCAATCATCAGGCTAATCAACACATTTTCCACATAAAACATTTTTAGGTTGGGGAGGAAGACCTTTCCCTGGCAACTTGGAGACCCTCTCTTTATCAGACAATTCTGGGCTATGGTTGTTGTGGATTTTCCGGGCTGGGCTAGTTGGACCTATTCTCTCTCTTGGGATAAGGCAGCTTTATATAGTCACATCAATTCTCAAAGGCTTGTTAGCATTACACTACTTAAAGCATGAGCCACGGATTGTTGAACCTCTGCTTTATTATTGATTAATTTCTGCCCAGGCAGAGGTTGCTGCATCATAGGAATTCACAGACACTAACCCACCTCTTTCATTCAAGAATCAGGCATGGTTTACTTTGCACTGTACAAAATCGTGGAGAAATATTAAGGAGAGATGAGAAGATATTTCCTTGGGAGTCTCAAATGCCTGCTGGTTTGGTTCATGTCTTGTTCACTCGTTGCTAACAAGGAGCCAATATTTTGTTGGACTGTTCACCCAAGAGTTGTTGGACTGTTTGCTGAGTTCATCAGAATTATTTCTGTTCAGGGTTTCATAGATGCTTGCATGAAGAACAAATGTATTTATGATTCTCTATAGCGCTGACCATTCACCAAAGCCTGTAAAATCTTAAGCTCTTATAGGGTGGTGCGGGTGGAATGCACCATCAAGTCATAGCCAACTGATGGTGACTCCCAGCGAGGGGCTTTCAAGGCAAGAGATGTTCAGAGGTGGTTTGCCATTGGCTGCCTCTGTGTAGCATCCATGGACTTCCTCGGTGGTCTCCCATCCAAACCTTTTAAAAAAAAGTTTACCTGTTGACATCAGAACATTTTGCCTCTTTTTTGGAAATCTGTAAAGTTACATTTTAATATTCGGCTGTGAACTCTGGAGATTGTCTGAAGTAGAGCACCCGCTCCGTTGATGAACTCATTTGTTCTACATGCCAGTGAGGTAGGTTAGGCTGAGAACATGTGACTAATCTTAGGACATCTCCCTCCCCTTGAGTTTCATGGCCCCCCAAAAGGATTCAGTCCCATTTTTTTTCCTGTCCAAGTCCCATGCTCTAACCATTACACAACCTGGACATATTTGACTCATCCTAGACAGAAGCGCCTGTGCAGAATCTTAAGAGGTCTATTGACATTGATATTTTTGTGGCATAATTCACATCCTTTACAAACCATCTCCTAACTCTCTCCCCCTCACTGGCAGTTTTCAAGAAGAGGCTGGATGAATATTTGTCAGAGATGCTTTAGGCTGATCCTGCACTGGGCAGGGGGTTGGACTAGATGGTCTGTATGGCCCCTTCCAACTCTATGATTCTATGATGAACTCTATGATGAAGCAGGTACACTTCTGTGTTTGCCCTGGATAGCCTTACACTTGAAAAAAAGTTTCAAGTGGGTAGCCAGGTTGGTCTGTACATGAGTCCAGTAGCACCCTAAAGACCAACTAGATTTCCAGGGTATAAGCTTTTGAGAGTTGGAGCTCCTTTCGTTAGGAATTGAATGCTGAGATACTGGAAACCTGTTTGTTCTTTAAAGTGAATCATGCACATGAAAAGAAAAAAAAAGATTCTCTGTAGGTAATTTGGACTCATTTTGCTTTCTAGTGCAGGTTTGATTTTTTAAATAAATCACGACAAGGATTTTCAAAAAGTTTTCAAGATAATTGTGAACAATGCCCTGGTGTTCACAACTTTTGAGTTTGTCAGACTGTGTGAGACACTACCACTATACTGAACTGTTTGAATATATTAAAAGCAGCCTGATGCAGAGTTCCAGTTACCTGCGAAGAGTCAAAGGATCAGGGCTTTTTTTCTAGGAAAAGAGGTGGTGGAACTCAGTGGTGGAACTCAGGGCCGCACAATGACGTCACTTGGTGTCAGCTGGAACAAGGAGGGAGTTTTTAAAAGTTTAAATCACCCTCGGCGAAAATGGTCACATGGCCGGTGGCCCCGCCCCCTGATCTCCAGACAGAGAGGAGCTTAGATTGCCTTCCACGCTGCTGGTGCAGAGGGCAATCTAAACTCCTCTCTGTCTGGAGATCAGGGGGCGGGGCCACTGGCCATGTGACCATTTTCAAGAGGTGCCGGAACTCCGTTCCACCGCGTTCCCGCTGAAAAAAAGCCCTGGTTAAGTCAGCAACCCAAACTGAAAAGCATTGGACAAGCTATGTGTTTGGAGGAAGGCTGGGACACCAGTGGGAGGAAATGTCAAGATGGTCTCTGGAAACTCACATTATGAAATGCCTCAACACCATTTCCTGGCATGTACCCAGAAATAACATCATGACATTGCGCAACACTCTTTTTACCACAGAGAGTTGTTGGGAAATTCACCGGCCATGTGACCATTTTCAAGAGGTGCCAGAACTCTGTTCCACCATGTTCCAGCTGAAAAAAAGCCCTGCAAATGATCAACGAGAAGTTAACTTCCTGTTTGCCATCGAGAACTGGCAGGTGTTTCAGTATCCCTAGTCAGAAACAGTGGCCAGGGAGATCACAATGTTTTCCCCACTAACTAAGTATTATCTACTTTGAGCTAAGCTACAAGTGACACCTGACACAGGTTGGACACTTGTCAGCTTCCCTCAAGTTTTGATGGGAAATGTAGGCATCCTGGTCTTGCAGCTGTAATGGAGAGCCAAGTTGTAAAACCAGGATGCCTACATTTCCCATCAAAACTTGAGGGAAGCTGACAAGTGTCCAACCTGTGTGAGGCGTCACTTGTAGCTTGGCTCTTTGACTGCAGTTTTCCCAGCTCTGTTACCGATCAGTTCATTGGAGATGCCAGGAGATGAACTGTGACCTTTGGCGTGGGATGCATGAGTTCTGCTCCTGAGCACCCACCTCCTCTTCCCAATCTGGTTGACTAAACCTGGCACAGTTTGGAAAAACTGTGAGTTCAAAAGAGCCCTTCAGATGGGAAGAAGCCTCCATAGGCTGGAGGAAGGTTTCAAACTTTGCTGAGTAAAATGGTAGGCTAGAGACTGTTGTTTGTGGGAGATACCCCTGAAGTTCCCTTGAATTCATGGCATTAAATCCATGATTTTCTAGATCCTTGATTTACAACTTTTGGTTGGTGACTTCTGGTGTAGTTTACAGTTAGGTTACAGCTGTTATGATTGGTTCCATGGGATAAATTTAGGTACACCTGAACCACTGAGGCAGCTAACAATCAGAAAAGCCATTAAAATGCAAAAACCATAAAATCACATCATAAAAAATGAATAACAAACACCTACACTGAAAATGAATTGCATCTCTGTATAACAATAAATGTCAGCTAGCAAACCATCATCGAGATACAGCACAATCCTAAACAGAGTTACTCCAGTCTAAGCACATTGAAATCAGTGGTCTTAGACTGGTCTAAAGCTACTTGGGATTGCATGGTCAGCATGGGATTTTGAGTGCTACGATAGAGGAAAAACAGGTCCAAATCCCTGCTCAGCCATGAAGTCACAGAACGATTTTGAGCCACTCGCTTTCTAGAAAAGAGTCCAGTAGCACCTTTAAGACTATCCAACTTTACTGTAGCATAAGTTTTCGAGAATCACAATTCTCGAAAGCTTATGCTACAGTAAAGTTGGTTAGTCTTAAAGGTGCTACTGGACTCTTTTCTATTTTGCTACTACAGACTAACACGGCTAACTCCTCTGGATCTACTCACTTTCTATGGGACTGATCTACCTCAAATGGCTGTTGTGATACTAAAAGGGCAGAAACAATAATATGAAAGGAAATACATGTTGGGGATTACCTGGGGATGCTCAGTTTTTTGTGTGGACCCCAATTCACATGCAGGCTGTTCTTGCCCGTGGCACGTGAATGCTGCTTTCACAGGAGCTCCCTTTGTGTGATTACATCTGCAAGTGAGTCTGTTTTCCCTGCGAGAACAAGTACTGTAGGCTCCTTTGGCTTGCCAATTTGCATTTCTTTAAGGTGTGAGAAAGTCTCAAGAACTGCATTTCAATGAATGGTGGTGGCAGAAACTGGGAAACTTTTAGCAGTTGAGGAGGAACTGATCTCAAACGCATGAATGTATTCATGCGTAGCAAACTGAAGTGTGCCTGTGCGGGTGATTGCATGGAAATTTGGAGAGGAGACACGTGGAATGAGATTCACTTTAGATTCATAGATTTCATAGATTCATAGATTCACTTTAGATTCATTATGTATTTAGTAACGTGTATTTCCACCCTATGAGTGCTAGGAGTCCTAAAATGAAGGAAAGGGTTAAAATGTAATAAAAATCATGTCAGTAATACAGGTTACTCCCTCACATGTAACAATTCTCACTGACCATCTGAAATCTTATTATTTGATTATTTATCAAGTAATACCCTGCTTTTCTCTCCAATGTGAGGGCGTGAAGTGGTTGATATCCCCCTCCACCCTCCATTTTATCTTTACAACAGTAACCCTCTGAGGTAGATCAGGCTGAGAGAGATTGACTGTCCCAAGATCACCCAGAAAACTTCCATGGCAGAGTGGGAATTTCAACCTGGGTCTCGCATTTCCTAGTCTAACACTCTAACCACTACACAATGGCCATTTCCACACATCCTTAAAGGGACAGTCCACTCTATGAACACTGGCATTTTTTCTCCTTCAATCCCCATGGCTCTGATTTCAAAGTGGCAGCAGGTTGTTTGGCTTCCACGTTTTTGATGCTTTTTCAGAGAACACAATTTCCCAAACTTTCCTGCGTTGCTGAAAAGGCAAACAAAAAAAATGGAAGCCAAACAGCCTGCTACTGCTGTGAAATCGGAGATGTGTAGAGTGAAGGAGAAAAGTCGCCAGCGTTCAGTTAAGTGGGCCGTCCCTTTAAGGACATGTGAAATGGCCCATGTTGTCTCTCAATAAGTACAACTTTCTGATACCTGTCAACAGAAAGTCAAAAGGGAGCAATTCTGGCTTGCAGTGATTTCTGCAATAGGGAAGAAAACCTTTTTCTCAGATTGCCTCCCCATCTGACCTCTGATAATGCACTCTCAGAGAGGAACGTTGCCTCAGTTGAATGCCATTTCAGCTCCTTAGCGTCGTTGGGACTAAATTTGTGCTTATATCCAAGCATTAAACTGCTTCTTGGAATTGAGTTGTCTTGTCCCCCACCCCCATGCTAATTATAACTCTGCCTTCGGGAGTCATTACCAACCAAGCATGCGGTGGCTCATCCACATCAAACCAGGCCTAATTCTTCCGGAGTCCATCTAGTCAGATCTCTTCAGCGTCCATGCCCAGCTAGCCAATGTCAGCAATACAAGTGGCCTCGATAAGATTTTAGAAGAAAAACAAATCTCTATCCTGGATGCAAAATGCATGCACTGGTCCTGAAGAATGCAAATTTTTATGGGGAACTGAGTCATCCATTCTTTCCATTTTCTGAACCTAATTATATTTATACAATGTCTTTCCTTGAAATCCACATGGCCTGGTAGCAATGACGTAAAGTGATCACTCAGATTTTTACTACTAAAATTATATTGGCTCCAAGAGCTTTAATGCATGCTATTCAACATTTACAGTGCAATCCTAAGCAGAGTTACACTAGTCTAAGCCCATTGAAATCAGTGGGCTTAGACTGGTGTAACTCTGTTTAGGATTGCACGGTTAATCTGCTTTATCTTGATAGCTTGCATGGGCCTAGAGCACCAGACAGGTAACACAACCTTCCTCTCCCATTGTGAGCACAACCTTCCTCTCCCATCAAATGCATGAAGGTGATCCTTCAAGTACAGGGGTCCCAGGTTATGTTGAACTTTACAGATAATGGCCATTTCTGCACTTCCTTATAGGGACAGCCCACTTATGGAACACTGGCTGCTTTTCCCGAGGAGCGCAGATATCTCCATTTGCAAAACGGTTGTGGGCTGTTTGGTTTCTGTTTTTTCGGCACCTTTTCTGGGACCGTGGGAAAGTGTGGTTCCAAAAAAGGGTGCCAAAAAAATGGAAAACAAGCAGCCTGCAAATATTTTGCAAACAGAGATGTCTACAATCCTGGGGGAAAGCCACCAGCGTTCTGTGAGTGGGCCGTCCCTATAAGAATGTGCAGAAACAGCCAATAATGAACACTCTGAATTTTACTCAGAAGTGGACAGGCAGCTAGTGGAGAGTTTCTAAAACTGGTGAGATTTGATCCCTGTAGTTTATACATACTAGCAGCCTGTTGCGGCATTTTGACCCAGCGACTCTTCTAACTCCAGGCAAAAGTCTGTGTATCAAAGTTTGCCTCACTGAAACAAGAAGAACTAAAGTCCATGCATGTTAGCAAACCACATACTTGGTCTGGGAGCACTGCACTCTCGTGGCACACACGTGGTGTTGCTCAATGATGTGAAATCACTCTGTCAGTGCTGAGAAGCACATTTCCCTTGTGAAAATTTGTTTTCCATCCATGACTGAGCCCCAGTTACGAAATGTATAGACTGTGCTCTTTCCATTTGGAAACGAGAGTTCGTCAAACAGTATGTGTGTTTCTGAGCACACATTCAGTGTTTGCCAAGCAGAAAAATGCACTGCTAACTCCTTCCAAGAGAAAGGTGGAGGTGGGGAGATGTTTCTCGATGACTCCCGTGTTTATTAGTTTATCTTAGGCTAGCTGAGTTGGTCCCAGAGGGAAAGAGTTTCGTTGCCGAGATTTCGTTTTCGCAAATGCATGCTTCTGTTTTGTGGATTGAAGGAGGCAAAATTGGAGTAAAAAATTGCATGGCTATTCCCACCCCTCCATACCGCCTGTGATTCCCCCCTCCCCATCTAACAAGGGGAGGTTTTGTAGTTCAGCCTTGTAAACCCAGCTGTGTAGAGCATTGATTGCTTCTGCCTGGAGCAGGGATGCTGTCAAGTTGCTCTGCGAGTTGAGTCATCTATTGACAGAGAGCTACTAGCCAGCAGATGATGCTGTGCAGCTCCACGCTTCCTGGCTCCCACGATGCACCGCTTATAGCAGCTGTCAAAGGTACTTGAAGGGGCTACAGAACAGGACTTTGCATCTGCTGAGAAGAGGAGAGAGGGGGAGATCGCAAGGGGGGGAAGGAACTAGACAACTGTGCGAGATGACTGCCTATCTCCCTCGACAGCACAGCTGCTGCAGGGGGTCCGATGGGATTGAGTCTGCCAGAGGTATGCCTATGCTACCCAGGGATAGCCACTGTGCGTGTGGTTGGCAGCAGAGCTCTCAGGGGTGCTGTCATAATCTTCAGGCATTGCCAGCTTCTGCTTTGGGACCCCGAGGTCCAACTCTGAGCCAACCCAAGAAGACTAAGAGTAGTGCTGCGTGGGACAGAGGGCAGAAAAGTCCCCCCAAAACCTTAAAGGCAAAGGCGGCCACAGGGGAATGTTGGTCGGACTGCACCTACCCCCACAGGTGGTACCATCCAGGACAGGTGAGACTCTTCTCTAAGTTGCCCAGAACTGATGGAGTCCAAAAGGCAAAAAGTTAGTTATTACCTGATGGTATTGTAAAACTTTTCTTTTCCTTTTCCAAATAAGTGTGCGATTGTTGTAAAGTAATGCTTTTCTAGGCAAAGTGTGCTGTCTTTTCCTAACAGATCGGAAACTTCCTAACGGTGTTAAATATTTCCCCCTCTCCTTTCAATGTGTGCCATTTAGAATCTTGTTACAGAGTGCTGAAAGAGATAAGGGGTGTGGTGGCTTCATTGTGTTTGCTGCTGGGTGAAGAATTGTGCGTGATTTCTTTTCATCCTCTTTTTAAAAATCTAACTGGATAAAAAAGGGTTCTAAAAATGGATGGAAAGATAGAATTCCTTGAATACCTTCTGCAAAATCACATAGCTGTATCATACAGCTTCGGTCTCCGTCTCCCTGATTTGTGTGTATGTGTATAGTGTATGTGTGTATTTATAAAACATGAAACATACTATCTACATTTGGTTTGAAGTTTCGATCTGTAAACTGTGCATAGTTCCTTGGAATCAATTATGATCAGAATAATTGCACTTAGGATAGCCCAGCACCACAAACCTAATATCATAATAACGGTCCTTTGGTAACAATTGTAAAAAGATTCCTAATTCCCACATATCACATTTTGATGCTCACCTTTCTCTATCAGTCATTTTAATCATAGTCAAAAGCTCCTGGATACATATCCTCTAAAATCATATTTGGGGTCAATTTCATTTAGTTAAATGTATGGGAGAGATGTTGAAAACTTAAGATTGAAAATAATAATAATAATAATAATGAGTTATGGTTCACTGTATGATGCTATAATATATGAGAAGGATCCTTTCAGATGATATTTTTCCTGTGATACTAAGGATTTTTATGATTTTTTTCCACTGGCTAGTAATGCGATAAAACATATTGGTGTACCAAGGATTCAGGTTAGACTGTGTAGTGCCACGAACTTGATCCTTTTAGCAAAATAATTCTCTCATTTTGAGTATATGCTGCATATACCCTTTTGTAGAGGAACTGGAAAAAAGCATGTAGTTAAAATTAAAGTTAAAATTGATTTTTTACTAATCGGTATCATATTCTTGATTTTTTTGAAGACACTGTTGGTTCCAGCTTTCTGAAATTTTCTAGAAAAATTATAGTTGTTTGGCTTTCTGAAAAGGAGAGACTCTGTCTTGAAAGATAACATTTTGTTATAATGGACTGTTTAAGACTAGTTTTATTCATTATTTGCGTGACATCATCCAGGTAGAGCATAATAGGTGACACCCCACAAAGGTTAATCCCTTTCTGTAGACATTCATGATTTAAAAACTTTTATGGAGAAAAACTTTAGACACTTTTGAAAAAGCACCTTGAACGAGAATTTCACCAATATTTCCAGGTGGCAGATTTCTTCGATCTGGCCAAATCACAGTGGTGTGATTACAAGAGTTTCATAAGGTAATTCTTATTTGGCAAGCCAGGCCATGGAAAATAATGATTCCTATTTCACTCCTAACCATGCCCCCCCTTAAATTATGAGTGAAATGTTTGCAGCAATCATATCTTTATTTAGTCACCTACTGAGCTTCCCTTGTTGCCGCTTGCTTTCAGTCGAGGAGGAAAAAAGTGATAATAGGTGTAAGGAATTTTCCATTGGTGGAATATAAATAAGGTTTAATAATGGTGGAACATCCTCTAGCCAAAACACCAAGAAGCCCCCCCCCCATGTATGTATTTACTTATTTGTTTAGCGTACAAATGCCGAATGTGGACAGAGAGAACTTTTTCTCCCTCTCCCACAATACCAGGGCACCCAATGAAGTTGATGGACAATAGGCTCGGGACAGACAAAAGGAAATCTTTTCTCAGTGATTAATTCAGTTGTGGGATTCAGTACGGGATGATATAGTGTGGAGCTTAGAGGTTTTGAAGAGGGAATTGGACAGATTTGTGGCGGAGAGGTCCATCGAGGACCACTAGCTATAGTGATTAAAGGGAACCTCGACAGTCAAAGGCAACAAATCTCTGAATTCCAGGGTCAGAATGCAAGTCAGGGGAAGGCCTCGGCCTCTGCACCCTTTTCTTTGGCCCTGCAGGGCAACAAATTGGCCACGGTGTGAGGCAGTATGTGAGACTATATGGTTCATTGTGTCCTGTTTTTCTGAGAGTCTCTTGGCAGAAGACCCCTCAGTGTGTTGTTCATCATACGTAGGAAGACACAATATTAGCTAAGAAGCATAGTTTAAAAAGACAGAGCCAGCGGAGATCGCTCCTCAGAGGGTTTGTTAATTTCATCTTCGCCTCCCTGATGGCTCTGTCAATTTCACCTCTCCAGTCTAAAACTGTGTGGGATCACAACCAGAGGGCAGCAAGGAATGGAAATGGGCTGGAGCTGCCTTCCAGAGGTGAGCTTGGACCTGGAGTGATAATAATAGGCTGAAGTTTCCCTTCTGGCATTTCACATTTCCTTCACACAGCTCCAGCATATAGCAAAGCCTTTGCCCTACCACAGTCTTTGTGTTTTAAACTACACTTCCCGGCTAACATTGCATCTCCCAACACATATTCTTCACATGTCAGATGTCTCGTATAGGGACACTCTGAGGAAAAGCTGCTTTGGGGAGCAAGGAGAAGGATTTAGATCAGAGAAATGGCTCTCTTCCCCTACCTTTCAGGTTTTTCTCCCTTACCCACTCCCACACGCTTCCAGGCATAAGTTTGCCCACACAAACCATGTTGTCACTTCAGCTCCTCCACATTTAAAGGTGAATTCTACTTAAATAGTGCTGTGTACAGTAACAAATGGCAAATTCAGCAGTGGAAACCACCATTTTTGTGCTTCTTGTCAACAGTCAAGGACCTGTTGTAGAAACTGTGCAGGTGAAGAAGTTAGCAACTTGTAGCACTGTGGTTTGACTAGCTGCTGGGAGACCCAGGCTCAGATTTCCGATCCACCATGGAGCTTGCTGGGAGACCTTGGACCAGCCATTCTTTGTTGCTCTGATCTACCTCACAGGGTTGTTGTGAGACTATGAGCGAGGATGGAGGACTTTGTACAATGTCCTGAGCCACTAGGAAGAAGGGTGGAATAGAAATGTGGTGTAAGAGAGATTTTCCTTCTCCTTTGTGAGAGAGCAGCAGGGCTTTTTTTCAGGGGGAACGCAGTGGAATGGAGTTCCGGAACCTCTTGAAAATGGTCACATGGCTGGTGGCCCCACCCCCTGATCTCCAGACAGAGGGGAGTTGAGATTGCCCTCAGTGCCGCGCAGAGGGCAATCTCAACTCCCCTCTGTCTGGAGATCAGGGGGCGGGGCCACCAGCCATGTGACCATTTTCTCTGAGGGCAACCCACTGAGTTCCACCAGAACTCAGAACTTTTCCCAGAAAAAAAGCCCTGGTTAGCAGACTGTGGCTGATTCTGCACACGTTGGATAATGCACTTTCAATGCACTTTATCAATCGTTTGAGGTGGATTTTTTGTTCCGCTCACGAAAAAATCCATTCCAAATGATCTATAAAGAGGATTGGAAGTGCATTATCCAACGTCTGCGGAATCAGCCACTATTTAACCCTTGCAACTCCCACAAAATAAATGGGAATTTGAATAGGAGTCATTCTGTGTAAGTAGTCCCATGGGTGAAGTCACAACAGAATAAGTATGGCAGAGAATTTGCTTTTCTTCTAGTTCAGACGGCTTTTAAGAAAGAACTAGATGTGGGTTTGTTTTTAGGTAAATATTCAGTGGGTGTGCAATAAGCTTTTGATAAGATTTCTGCCTTGTTCCCTCCTAACTGCTCCCCAGAAATTTCATTACTTCCACGGTGAACTTTGAGATCCATAATGCTTGACGTTAAACTAAAACCAATTCTTCTGCTTTTGTATTGGATCCTAATGGAGGAAGTTTCCTCTCTGAATGTGTGGATCTTTTTTTTCTAGAACACGATTCCTGAATTAGAAGAAGGGAGTCCGAGGATCCGACCTTTTCTATGTAGTAGCTTCCTTTCCTCTTAAACTGAGCATATTAGCCCTCCAAAGCATCTTTGCACTGAAGCTGTAGATAAAACCAAATGATTGAGCCGTAAGTCAAGCGGAAGTAGATGGGTGGTGATACAGAGCGTTAATGTTATACTGTATTTTAATATACGCGGGAGAAAACACTTGTATTATGAAATAAAAATAATACATCTTGATTTAGGTATTTTCTTTCTTTATTTGTACTTTTCTCCCCATTGGGAACACAAAGTGGCTTAGAACAGGTAGCTTTTCTTCTATTTTAACCTTACAACAACAATCCTGTAAGGTAGTTAAGCTGAGAGTTACTAGCCCAAAGTCGCTCAGAGTTTTCCTGGCAGACTGAGGATTCAAACCTGGGTCTCCCAGGTCACTGTCAAACATGCAAAAAATTACACTTTATATTGCTTATTTTTTCCTATATGCCTCATGTGCACAATCAGTAATATTTCTAGCTAAGATCGAGTTGCTGTCCAGTGCTGTAATTACATGCTTTGGTTGGATATATAATTTGCTAATACCATAATTTATTAGTAGACTTGCAAATTTGAAAGTTTTCTCCTTTCATCATTGGTTATTGTATGTTGGCTTGCTTACTGTTTCTCAAAAAAATGCTCAGAATAATAAAAGTAATCTTCCCAAGGACTCTGCTAGGTAGGCTTCCATTACTAGCCACACATTAGGAATAGATAGCTGAGGGGTAGCAGTTTACTTAAATGTTACCTGGCGAATTCGTCCCTGCATGAAGACTAGCACTAGAGAATAGTGTGTAAACTGCATGTACATGGGTCCCTTTCAGATGTTACAGTCACACATACTGGGAGCACACCAATCAAACTCAACAAGAGTTCACGCTACCTGTGATCGTCCCAATATATGTTGTCATCATGTTGTTATGTAGAGCCTTGCTTCATGTGAACATGAATTCTTGAAAAATCCACTGGCTGGTTCCTGTATACCAAAGGTGTACATGTATGATAAATATGCACTGCCCCTGTTCGCACATCGTGGTGAATACATGTCTCAAAAAGATTGTTGATCAAGTGCAGTCCTGTTATGCCTGGTTGGTACACATGATTGTAATGTCTGAAAAGGATTTGTGTGAATGCAGTCTGTACAGTTTTCATCCCACAATTAAAAGCATAATTTATCATAGAGGTAATGTCCTAGGTACTGGGCTTTGTACATGAATAGGTACTGTGGCCATAAGAGAGGAATAAGCATTGGTGGGACTGCTGAAATTGCAAACTATGTGTTTGCAGTGTACACTCACATGTAGCATACATGATGTTTATACAGGATTAATGTGCCTGTGGCTGAGGAGGAAGCCAATGGGAATCCACAATCTGTGAACGCAACTTCATGAATAATCTGTATTAATAATCTGTGGTTTGCAAGTAGGGGTATGTGAAAATTCTCTGAGAAAGCAGCCTTACCGAACTTTTGTTTTCTTTTGGAATGCCTTTTATGGTTTCTACTTGATTATGGATGAAATTTAGTAGTTGTGCTTTCACTGCTGGAGAAATACGGCAGTTATTGGTGAGATGATAAAAAAAGTTTTAAGATGATAAAAGTTTTTTGAGATGTACAGGGGCTTTTTGTTAAAGGAGAAATATGAAAGTTGATTTGTTTTGATGTTGTGCCAATTGTTCCGTGTTAAACCTATGAACATTTAAGCCTTTCAAAGATTCCAGGCCAGGATGGCACCATGGTTTCATTTGAGTAATGTTCCTTATCGCTGGCGCCCTGTGCCCTCGCTTTACATCCATTAGGACTGGGAAAGCCAAGCCAGCTCCTGCTTCTTAGCTGTATCCTCAATGCTTGAATTGCTCAGTGATGGAAGAGAGAGGTTATTGATGCTACTCTGCAGCTTATTTCTATGCCTCAGAATACATTTAGCTGGGAAGTCATGCACAAAGTAATGGACTGTGTGTGGAGACTCAGAAAATGGAAGATATCAGTGCAAATTCTGTTTAATTGTAAAACGGGTAGCCATGTTAGCCTGTTTGTAGCAGTAGAAAAGAGCAACAGTCCAGTAGCACCTATAAGACGAACAAAATTTGTGGTAGGATATGAGCTTTCATAGATGAAGTCTGTGGACTTTAACTCATTAGTGAAGGATCTGAGAAGACCCTCCCTACAATACAAAAAACTTTTTGAATAATTCGGTTTTGCATCGTATGTAGAAAGCTAGGAGAGTGGGGGCTCTCCTGACCTCCTCGGGCCAGCTGTTCCATAGGGTAGGGGCCACCACAGAGAAAACCCGTGTACGGGCTGCTGTTGATTTCACCCATGTGGTGGGTGGCACCTTCAGGAGTCCCTGTTCAGATGAGCAAAGCTGCCATGCAGGGACATAGGGAGGGAGGCAGTCCTGTAAATATGCCGAGCCAAGGCCATGAAGAGCTTTATATGTGATGACCAATACCTTGAACAGATTTATTGCGGTGTTTGCTTTTGTGTATTAGAGCCTACTTCATCAGATACATGATGTATGCATGATCATCACAGAGCCTTCCAAAAAGAAAGAGGAGAAATGGCTGTATCCTTATGACCCACCACTTGGGGCTCAGTAACCTGACTGATGCTCCTGAACTTTGGGTTCAAGACCACTCCTGTAACTTTCTAATCCACTGGAGTGCAGAATTAATACACTGTAGTAGTGCACAGAAGACACAATTAGCTCTAGCAATACATTATAGATTGGAATGCTAAAATACCTTCTGTGCAATTTCCTGACCCATATTTCTCTCCCCGCCCCCCCATTCTTTCTTTACTCACCCTGTTCTTTATGCTCAGAGCAAGGAGCGGTGGATGGACAAGGCGCTCATGCCAGATGTAGCACAGCTCTTATGTTCTTATAATTTTCTTACGTTCTTTTAATTTTGTTTTTAGTATCATGTTGCTTGCATCCATGCATGATACATAATTGCTTAAGACAGCAGCGGCAGCTGAGAAATGGCCATTAGAGTCATGTTTACCGAGATCATGAAGGTACTTCTGCACAAACTGCTCGATGCATCCATGTCTTTTTAAAAAGAACGCATTAGGCAGTAATAGTGCAAAGACCCGGTGATTTCTGTTCCACCCTCCCCTTCTTAATAAACTACATTAATTTTGGCTCCTGTAGATGGCTGCTTACTCATAAATGTATTACTGGTGCATGCAGTTAATTTCATGGAGATTAAGCTGTCAAGGAGAGAGGATGCAACCCAGTGATGCTAAAGTCACATAGGCAGTCTGCTGTTGACTTCAGCTCCTTTGGAGATCCCCCCCCCCTGTAGTGACTGTGGTTCAAGATTTCAAACAGAGGAGTTTTGCTTCTTTTTATTTCATTGGTGGTGGTAGTGGTGGGAATTGTCTGCATGGATCACATCAGCCCTCTGTACTGAATATCATGTGCATTGAAATCAACGGACTGGTTCCAACCAGCTTTCCTGATGATTTAAAGCAAAGAATGGGTCTCTACTGATCACCCAAAAGAGCTATGCTGGAGATTAGAGATGGGCACGATCCAGATTACGATAAAAAAAACCCACGATAAATGGCGTTCGCGTGATCGGGACCCGGCAGATTGTGCTCGTCCATGGCCAACGATGCAGCAGTCGGGAGGGGGCTGTATCGGGGCTTGATTGGGGCAATCGTGCTCGGATCGGGAAGCCAGACACTCAGGTGCCAGCAATCTATTCCCCTGGCAATGGAGCCAAGGGAATACCTGAGCTGTGTTTGCCCTCCTTCTGTTGCCCTGGAAACACGAATGGAAGCCCAGCTTGCCTTGATCAGCAGGGCTTCCTTCCAACCACGGAGCAGCAAAGTAGTCACCATCTGGGAGAAGACACCCGAGGGAGGGGGAAGGGGGTGTTCTGTAGCCATGGGCACTCCAATCTCATCCCTGCAAACCCTGATAGGCAGCTCTGACGGCCAAACACAAACACAGATGCCACTGGCATCACCCACTGTTCCTGTATCTCTGGGAACAGCAGGGCACCCCTCCGCTTTTGCCTCCACGATCCACGATCCATGGATCGGAAGTGGGAGATGATCGGTGTGGACCATTAATTAGGGATCGTCGCCGGCGCCGATCCACAATCAGCTGGATCATTACTTTTTTTTGGATTGTGCCCATCTCTACTGGAGATCATGGGACCTGGAATACACATGACCCCTTGAACACATGAAGCTGCCTTAAACTGAATCATCAGTCCATCAAGGTCAGCGTTGTGTATTGAGACTGGCAGTGACTCTCCAGGGTCTCAGGCATCACCTACTGGCTGGTCTTTTTAAATGGAGATGCTGGCGATTGTATCTGGGACCTTCTCCATGCCAAGCAGAGGCT
Source organism: Eublepharis macularius (assembly GCF_028583425.1). Classification (NCBI taxonomy): domain Eukaryota; kingdom Metazoa; phylum Chordata; class Lepidosauria; order Squamata; family Eublepharidae; genus Eublepharis; species Eublepharis macularius. The sequence continues at coordinate 174,594,768 of NC_072792.1, forward strand.
TTTCCACTGAGCCACAGCCTCTCCCTGACCTCGATGTACAAAAACCATACAAGATGTAGTAGGGGGTTAGGTGAGATTTCAATGAACACAATGGCTGGATCCAATCCAATGTGTGCAAATGTGCTAGCCGTCTCCATATGATCGCCAGCTTGTGAGCATGGAGGTTATGTGTGTAGCAGGGCTTTTTTTCATCAGGAACGCGGTGGAATGGAGTTTCGGCACCTCTTGAAAACGGTCACATGGCCGGTGGCCCTGCCCCCTGATCTCCAGACAGAGAGGAGTTTAGATTGCCCTCCGCACCACAGTGTGGAGGGCAATCTAAACTCCCCTCTGTCTGGAGATCAGGGGCGGGGTCACCGGCCATGTGACCATTTTCACCGAGGGCAATTTAAACTTTTAAAAACTCCCCCCTTGTTCCAGCTGCCCCAAAGTGACATCATTGCATGGTCCCAGGAGCGTGTGCGCACTTTGCATGTGCGCATGTGGTACCAGGGGCATCACCTCCCACCAGGAGTTGCTCCCTGTGCTGGCAACCCACTGAGTTCCACCACCTCTTTTTCCCAGAAAAAAAGCCCTGGCGTGTAGGAGAAAGGTACATGCATAGGTTTCCCTCCCTGTGATCAAGAACACTGCTTTTTCTAATGTTCCCTATCACTGGGAGGGAGCCTGCTCATGTAGAGTCCATGCTCATGACTAGAGGTGGGCAGCAGCAACAGCATGTGATAGCCTGAGTAGAGGGTTCCTGTGAAACCAGAGTCTTGCATGCCTTTTAATTTCAAAAAGGGTTCCGTGCCGTCCTCTTGGCTCCTGTGTCCCACTTGTGGCATACAAGCCATTGGCACAGCCAATATGCTGCGGAAGGAACAGAAATGCATCATAGATACAACTAGCAGCAGTGGTTTCGAATTTCGCATTCTTGCTGTTTTGGACTCTTTCTGTTTTGTTTTTTCTTTTGCAAACTGAACTTCTGATTTTTGCATCATTTGGAGCCAGTTTGGCGTAGTGGTTAAGAGCAGCAGGACTCTAATCTGGAGGACCAGGTTTGAATCCCCACTCTTCCACTTGAAGCCAGCTGGGTGACCTTGGGTCAGTCACAGCTCTCTCAGAGCTCCCTCAGCCCCACCCACCTCATAGGGTGATTGTTGTGAGGATAATAATGACATACTTTGTAAACCACTTCGAGTGAGCATTAAGTTGCCCTCAATGGCAGTATATAAGTCAAATGTTGTTGTTATTTTCTATTTTCTTGCACCAATCCCCTCGCATAAAACATACATTTCTCAGTATCATTTGTGTCTCTGTAGATCAGCCTTATACATATGTTTTATGTATACAGGAGCACAGAAGCATGTTGTACTCATAATCAAAATTATATATATATATATATATATATATATATATATAATCAAAAATAATTAAGCAAGTAACTTGGGATTTGTACTTGGACAACTCATAATTAGTGATGGGTATGAACCGAAATACGAACCAAAATTCATAACGAACCAGGCCGGTTTGTGGTTTGTGAACCAGTGGTTCGTGAGATCCCATTTCTGACGAACTGCCACGAACTTTAGGCTGGTTCATTTGGTTTGTTTTTCAGTTCATCACTGCAGAGAGCCTGGCACCAATCAATCAGTTTCCTGGGCTACAGGGGATGGACTTCCTGTGGACCTTCTGCTGACCCGAAAGTGGTGATTTGCTGGCCCAGAAGTAACATTTTCACAAATCAAAATGAACCGATTCATGAACTGGGGCAGGTTTGTGAAAGTTCATGGTTCGTGGTTTGTGAAATGTGACGAACCACGAACTGCGTGTTGTTTTTCTTTTCTGGTCGTGCCTATCTCTACTCATGATCAAACACTTTAACAGAGCAACAATATAAATTATAGCCTATAATTGGAAATGCATTCAAGTATATTATATATATGTGGTATTCATAATTATTTATGGCTTAAGAAATAATTAAAATTCATTCAAAAGCCAGGCAGTGTTCATATACTAAGAGATGGACTACTTAAAATATGGTTTTGATGCAGAAATAGATTGATCCCACCAATCTCGCCACTGATGTCACCAAATAAATGCTTATTGCAATGCCACCACTAGAAATAGAATTGATCAGTTCAGCTGTGAATTTATGACAAATAAGCAAGTTAATGTGAAAAGTGGGCAAGAAATCGAAGCTCAAGGGAAATTCGTTCTATAGTTGATGTATCATCAAATAGTATCCAAGTTCAAAGAACAAACTCTCAAAGAAGGTGGCAGATTAAGAGAAAAAACAGAATTCTTATTGCTAGTAAGTGGTGACTTGAAGCATTTATTAGGAAAAACATACAAAATTCTACTGCAACACCACACAGCAATGGAACAAGTTAAAAACTGTATGTTAAAATGGATGAAAAACTTCAGAGAAACCATCTCCATGAATCAATGGAAAGATCTATGGACCAACGATATTAAATTTACAGATTCCCAAATTTTAAGAGATAATTGGTATAGAATGTTCTTTAGATGGTATACTACACCCAAAGATAATGCGAGAATTAGTAAGGACTATGGTGGACAGTGTTGGAAATGTTTTCTCACGTGTGGTGGACATGCAAGGAAGCACAAAGAGTTTGGATAAAGATACATCAAGAGAGGCAGAAGGCTCTCAGTCTCAGGTTTGAGCTGAATCTGAAAAGCATGCTATTAAATCTTTTACTGAATAATGTTACGAAAGAACAGGAAGATCTCTTCTGGTATATGGTGACAGCTGCTGGAGTACTATATACAGCAAAATGGAAAATAGATTTGTGCTCTGACATGCCTGAGTGGACAGACAAGATATATGAATATGCATCAATGGCTAAATTAACTTCCTATGTGCACAATAGACCAATACTGGAATTCTGTAAAAAATGGAAAAATTTCTTTAGCTATTTAAGTTAAAACTAAGATAAATTAAGGCGATTATATTATAGAGATAAAATACAGAAGAGTTTGGCATTAAAGTCTGGGTATGAGCAACTATGAAGAGGGGAAGAAAGCTATTATATAATTTAGTTGTGCTGCTATATACTTTGAATATATTTTTGTATTAGTTTAAATCTAATACAAATGTAGTGCTTGCATAAGTTTCTATGCACTTTCGTTACTCACATCTTTTCTTTTTAAATAAAACCTTTACTCAAAAAGTATATTATATATATGTTAAATGTTCAGAGAACTATGGACAAGTGGGTCAGTAAATGTGGGCATGACACAAAGAGATTTACCTAACCAGCAGTGATAAGCTGAGAACTGAAGCTGTTGTGGAAAATGAATCAGATATAAAAAGAAATGAAATTAGCGACTTTCGCTCATTGCTAGCGGAAAACAAAGACTCACGGAATCCTGGCATAGCAACTGATTTGACGTGAGGTTCTTCCATTAGGCCTTAACATCTGCAGAGTTCTAGGGCTTCCAGATGAACTATCTCACGTTCTGCATGCAGTATCCGATGTCCCACAGGGTCTTTTTGTTCTCTGACTCAGAGTATTTCCACTGTCAGGTTGGATACATCACTGAAACTTAGCCTCTTCGTTTCTTTTGCCTCAATATGCATTTCAGCCCTCAGCACAGTAAATCCAGACAGATCATTAGCCTAGCCTCTGAACATGCATGTCTTTCCTGTCATGATCTCCCTCTCTCTCCTCTCCCCAACGGGGGGAGAGTTTCTGTTTGAAAAAAATAATAAAGTTGCTTTTGTGGTGCGGTAGTTATAATACCAAAGAAAAGGACCAAGGAAAATATAAATCTGATGATTGATGAATCCCACCAGCTGTTTCCTTTGATCTCAATCCCATTCCACTCCTTGATATAGTCCCCATTCCACATGGCTTTTGTCCATGCATGTTCCACGATCCCCTTTGTAGATTGTTTGGTGCTCCCTTTCCCCCTAGCTGAGACAGTGGTCGAATCCAACCTATGTTTTGTAAAGAGCAAATGGCACTATATTGATGAGGGCTCATTTCGAGGGGGAACGCACAGGAACGCAGTTCCGGCAGTTTCCCAAAGAGGTCACATGTCAGGTGGCCCTGCCATTTTGGGCCCATTTTGGCCTGGATTGGGGCTGAAACAGCCCGGATCGAGCCTCTGACAGATGGTGGATCACTCTCCCGCTCATCAGTCGCCTGATCTTGACCATTTGGGGCCCCTTTTCAGCCATTTTCAGCCCCTTTTTGCCATTTTGGTCCCAATTTCGGCCCTGAATGGCCAGGATTGGGTCCAAAGCAGCCAGAATAAGTGGTGTCAGGGGGTGTGGCATATGCAAATCAGTTATACTAATGACACACTTCCTGTGATGGCAAGAGGCATGGCATATGCGAATGAGTTATGCTAATGAGTTCCTCCAGCTCTTTTTCTACGAAATGACCCCTGTTGGTGAAGAATATTGAAACTCAAGGAGACTTCAGATAACTTGCTCATTTCATACCTTCCTCAGGTGTATGTCACACACTGCAGTGAGAAACAGTGTGTGGGTGTTATAGTAGTGGTTGTGGAATTAGATCATGGGAAAAATGGATCCCAGTCATTCAGTCATTGTGTTGGTTTGAATACTGAAGTCGCCATCTGCAGCTCTCTTAAATACTTTGGTCAGGGTCCGAATACATTTTATATAATAACAATAATAATGATAATAGTATGCTTATATACTGCTCTTTTAGACGGAGTAGTGCCTCGCTTAGAACAGTGAATAAAGACAGTGTTATTATCCCTCCCCCCTCCTGATACAGCTGGGGCTGAGAGGAGGTCAACCACTGAACTCATGACAGTACTGGGATTCGAACTAGCAGACTGCTGACTCACATACCAACCACTTAACTATTATGCTACAGCAGCTCCTATAATAATAACTGTGCTTATATACTGCCCTTCTGGACAAATTAGTGTCACAGAGTGGTGAACAAAGTCAGTTTTGGTTGTTGTGGGTTTTCCGGGCTGAGAGATCTCTGTCTTTTGGTGCTACACCTCTGAAGATGCCAGCCACAGCTGCTGGCGAAACGTCAGGAACTACAATGCCAAGACCACGGCAATACAGCCTGGAAAACCCACAACAACCATCGTTCTCCGGCTGTGAAAGCCTTTGACAATACAAAGTCAGTTTTGTTGTTATCCCCACAATACAATACAGCTGGGGAGCTGGGGCTGAGAGAACTGGCCACCTGCTGAGCTCATGGCAGTCATGGGGGTTGAACTAACAGAGTGCTGACTCACAACTAAAGATGGGCACAAACAGCAATACAAACAAAACAAAGCCATGAACAGCCCAATCTGCTGTTCGTGAACAAGGTGTTCGTGACGCCCCATTCTAAACAAACAGGTGACCGTTGCAAGCATTCATTGCTGTTCGTTGTTGTTCGTCAAGCCAGACAGTCTGGCACCTGTAATCAATTCCCTTGGCAACATAGGCAGGGATTGTCTGTACTCTGTCTGAACTCCTGCTGTTGCCCTGGAAACTCCAATCTAAGCCAAATTTAGCTTGACAGGCAGGTCTTCCGAGTGTGGAGCTCCAAATTTGTTACAAGAGAGCAAAGACCATGGGGGGGGGGGCTCCCAGCTCTGGCTAGTCTTTGCAGACAGTGGAGAGGGAGAGACAGCTGCTGTTGGCATTTTGATAGGGAGACAGGGAGAGTGCATTGGAGCTTGAATTTTCTTTGTGTGTGGTGGGATAGGGATCTACCCCTTCAGATTTTAGGGCTGCTGCTAGGCTCTGGGGCCAAGCTATTATTTATTACTGGTACCTTTCTTGGTGCCTGCTCAGGTCAGGTTTCTGGGACTGGTGCAGTACTGATCTTGACTTGGGTGATGGCTGGAGGAGAGCTTGCTGGCCCCCACGAACAGCCAACCACGAACATGTTCGTGAACAGGGCCATGTTCGTGGTTGTTCGTGGATGGCAACGAACAATGAACATCATGTTCATTTTTTTTCTTCTGTTCGTGCCCATCTCTACTCACAACCCAGTCACTTAACCACTATGTCACAGCAGCTGGGTCTGGGTTCACCAAACCCAACCCACTTTTACCTCAGTCACACAGTAGCAGCGGGAAATGTTGCTTTTAAAACCTGGAGGAGCCAATTTGACTCCCCCCAGTGCCTTTTCTCTGAGCTGAAGCAGCTCAAGTGGGGATTTATTTGCATAACTTTGGAGTTGCACATGCTCAGAATACTGCATGTGCAACTCCAAAGGTTTGGGGGGAGAAGCCCATTGGGGCTTTTTCTGCCCCAGGATAAGGTGTAAGGGAAAGCAGGTATACCCTCCTCCCCCCATACCACTGCCCTGAGTCGAATAGGCTCCTGCCGGCTTTAAAAACAATGTTCCCTGGAGCGGAAAGTGGGTTTGAAAGTGAAAGTGGGTTTGGTCCAGGGAACACAGACCCAACGTATTAAAAACATGTATTGTATATTTTGGCCCTAAGATAGAGATTCTGTGCAGATTTTGGACTGGAAGGAGATTTGGCTGCTTGCTGTCTTTTCATGGAGTGTTTTCTTATTGAAAAATTCTTTGCGTCCATCTGAGGAAGGTACAAAACAAGCAAGCTATGTGGAGTCTTGTTGTGTTTTAACATTCTTTGTGAATATTTTGTGTCACATTTTGTATTGTTCCATTTGTTCTTCTTTATACATTTTTTTCTTGGCTCTTTTCTTTGGGTTTGGAGAGGTGTGTTGATGACCTTCTCCTTCCTTTTTTTAAAAAAAATTGTAGTGGCTGTGTTACCCTGACCTGGATGGCACAAGCTAGCACACTTTTATGAGATTTCAGAAGCTAAGCAAGGTCTGCCCTGATTCATACTTGGATTCATACCAAGGAAGTCTAAGGTTGCCATCAATGACAAACCACCACTGAATATTTCTGGCTTTGAAAACCCTGCAGGGTTGCCATAACTTGGCTGTGACTTCACAGTACTTTCCCCCACTAGTGGATATGTTGTCAGAATCGAACCCTCCAAATATGCATAAATTGAATGCTCATGAGAGAATCACAGCCTCTGTGCCCATTCCCTGACTTCTGTATATTCTGCTGAATGTCTTAACAGTGCCCCTACAAAATCATGCGCATGTATGCAAATAGACATATTTTCATATATTTTCATATTTCATATATTTTGCTAAATGTGCAAAGCTCAGGGGCGGAGCCAGTGGGCACAAACCCCACTTCTCCCACTGCGAGGTCCGTATACATGTGCGTGAAGTTCCAAGGAACTGAGCAAGTCTAATGTTTGAATCCCTGCTCAACCATGAAGCTGACTGGCTGACCTCCCCTCCTCCTGAATGAATCTCACAACAGCTCTGTGAGGTAGGTTAGGCTGACGTGGGGACTAACCAAAGGTCATCCGGTAAGCTTCAGGGTTGAGTGAGGATCTGATCCTAGCTGTCCCGAGCTCTAGTTTGACTCTGTAAGCACTACACATTTTGCTTTTGTTCATGCTAGTTTAGAATTGTGTAGGGCAGCTGCACTTTCCTATGCCTTTGGAAAGAAGGCACAGCCACAGGGAATTCGTTTTTCTGCGAGTGATTCCACACACGTTGGATAATGCACTTCCGATCCTCTTTATAGATCATTTGGAACGGATTTTTTTGTGTGCGGAACAAAAAATCCACCTCAAACGATTGATAAAGTGCATTGAAAGTGCATTATCCAACGTGTGCAGAATCAGTCTGCATTGGCAAGTCCTCAGTTTCAGTGCAATAACGGTACTAGGGTATCAGCTATGGTAGCAATTGGGTGGGGTGGATTTGTTGTATTCCTAGTTGCACTGTGAATTGCTACAACGCAATGCCATGTTCACCACCACAAGTACCCTTGTACATCCTGCCCCCCATGGACCAAATAGCACCCCCAACATATCTCTTTAGGACAAGAAAATTGTAAGGGGGGAAGACAAAATGAACAGCTGCCCATACACGTGCCTTCTCTGTGGTGGCTCCCACCTTATGGAATGGCCTGCCGGAAGAGATTAGGACAGCTCCCACTCTCCTCGCTTTCTGCAATGGCTTTTTTATACAGGTAATAGGCCTGTGCTGGAAGGAAATGGTGCAGAGATATCAGTTGGAAAGGGATAGGGACTGTTGACTATACTACTGCATACTGTCTGTTGCTGTAAGTACGCTCCTACTGAATAGTTTCCACATCTTGTAATATGGCATGTCGGTTTGCTTGTGTTCTGTTTCAGCACCATTTTCAGCTCTGTATCAGATCTCTGCCTGTTTTTCTGCAATCCTTACCCTATTGGATTGTTTATGGAATGTTTCCAGCCGTTGACCATATTGACCTAATCGGCCTTGAGTCTCAGCGAGAAAGGCAGACTATAAATAATATGAATGAACGAACAAACGAATGAATGAATGAACGAACAAACAAACAAACCTGGAGCTCCTTGTCCATGCATACCACAGTCCAAATCCAAACTGGGTACCACACACGCAGGAACTGAGGAGAATCTGAAACTGGTGTGCGACTGTTACCCAGGACACAGTGTAGAGATCCCAGGCCGAACCAGTGTACTCCATAACGTATGAATTTATACAGTATCTTATTAGGTAGGTAGTTGTGTTGCAGCACAGTAGAAGAGCAGGATTTGAGTCCATTGGCACCTTAGAGGCCAACAACTAAATTTGAGCTACAAGCTTTTGAGACTCAAACCTCCCTTCTTCAGATACAAGTTGTATCTGAAGAAGGGAGCTTTGATTCTTGAAAGCTTATACCCTGTAAATGTTGTGGGTCCCTAAGATGCCACTGGACTCAAATCCTGCACATATAGTATTCTAAGTGACAGTCACAAACTTGCTATAGCGTATCTCTATGCAGAAATACTGTAGTTCTGGGATGGACCTAAAAGGCCCATCAGTCGAGTGGTCTTACTTCTGTATTTGACGTTTCTGAGTAATAGCACGTTGCCATCAATTTTTCGAGAGCTGATAATATCAAACAGCTGCAGGGCTATTCAGATCGAAGAGGAACTGAATCAGCTGTTTCCCCCCCTCCCATCCTGTACAGATTTCTATCTATTCAGAGTTGATTAACACTATTGTTTCCCCTCTCAAAACCGCAACTCTACTTTGAAGAAGCTTTTATCTCCTCTTCGTCTTTGGATACCCATTTCGCCCTTTCATGTTAACGTGTCTTAGAAATACAGCAGTCTGAGAGTGCCCCTTTTACACTAAGGGAGAGGTTGCAGCTCTCTGATAGAGCAGAAGGCCCCAGGTTCAGTTCCTGGCACTTCCAATTAGGTAGTACACATGAAACTGCCTTATAGGAGCCCTGTGGAAATGAGGTCAAGAGGAGTTAGCCGTGTTAGTCTGTAGTTACAAAATAGTAAAAAGTCCAGTAGCACCTTTAAGACTAACTAACTTTATTGAGGCATAAGCTTTCGAGAACCACTGCTGTCTTCATCATGTGCATCGGACATGCATCTGACAAAGAGAACGGTGGTTCTCTAAAGCTTATGCCTCAATAAAGTTGGTTAGTCTTAAAGGTGCTACTGGACTTTTTACTGTGGAAATGACTCAGTGCTTGGGGAGGGATAGATGGCATAAGCATGCTGGCCCCACCTCTGTGTGATCACTGAGCCATCTGCATGGTGCAAATGCATGAAGGGTATGCCCTGTGCCCATGGTCATCTCCGCCACTTTCCAAACATCCTGGGGAGGGGGCATGCATGCGGGCTCTTCTTCCATGCATTCGCACTGTGTGGACAACTCTGCAGCCGCAGACAGAGTTTTACCAAAGGACACTAAATCTCAGCTGGCCTCAATCATGAGGTTAGTTGGGGGGCACAAAATGTATGCCACTCGATGGCCTGTTCACCGGCAACAACGCAGCCCCCAACGGCAGTGATGCCAGGGTCACAGTCCAACGTCAAAGTCCAGGGTCAGGTAACCTAATCCAGGGGAGTCATCCAAAGAGCCATTCAAGGGTTTGGCCACAAGGTTCCAAGACTCAGCAACAAGGAGATCAAGAAGCTGGCAGGATACCCAGCAAAAATGTAGACAAGGTGATCCCACACTGGCTTCAGCCTTATGTAGGGAGTTCCTCTACAGGTCATGTGGGGTCCTTTCCACAAGCTGAGTCAGCTCCTCTATTCATGAGGAGTTGTGAGTCCCAGATCCTGTAATGATTTAGTGGTCTCTCGTGGTGTGTTCTCAGCAGGAAGGAGGCCTCCGACTGCCACGCACTCCTGTGCCTGGTCCTGACCTCTGTCCTTTGCCTTCTCTGGTCCTGGGGTCCTTCAGGAGACCGTGGTGGGTGTGGTGATGGGTGCATCCATGCTGGGATCACCGTAGGGTTGCCAGGTGCCCCAGAGCCCAAATCGGGGGCTGGGAGGGGCTGCAGGGGCTAATTATATTGAATTAGCCTCACATGGGGGCCTTCACTTCCTTGTTGCACCCGGAATGATACAACCAAACCCAAGAACAAAAGAGGCGCCTTCAATATGAACACGAAGCTAACTGAAGTGGAAACCACAAATGAAGGCAACAAGCAAAAAAGATAACTGCAGTATAAAATAAATAAAATAACTGTTATTTTTCCCCCACACATTGATATAATGTACTGCAGTTAACTTTTTTGCTTGTTGCCTTCATTTGTGGTTTCCACTTCAGTTAGCCTAGTGCACCAGGAATGATGTCATTTCTGGTGAGATAAGGAAGTGTATTGGAGCACATGGGAGGTCGCTGTGGGGTTCATGGGCCCATTCCCCACACCTTTCCCACCACCTGCCAAGTGAGTGGGGGGGGGGAAAGCTGGGATCGAGGGATCCCTTTCCCCCAACCGGAATCCCTTGATCACCTGGCGGGAGGGCCCTGCTGGCTCAGGGGGTAGTGTAAGTACTAGCTCAGGATCCTTTGGAGGGGACTGAGAGACCTGCCTCATTGGAGGGGTCTGCTGAGGTAGGGCTTGAGGGTAGAACCTTCTCTTAACAAAAATAGTTCTACCATGGTGTAGTGGTAACAGGGTCAGGCTAAGCCCCGGAGACCTCGGATCAAATCCCAACTCGGCCATGGAATTTGCTAATTGACCTCGAAGTAGTATCTCTCTTTCTTTCTCTCTCTGCCTAGCCTGCTACACAAGGCTGTTGTGTGAATAAAGAGGAGGAGAGGAGAACATTGTTCATTGCTGTGAGGTCTTTGAAGGAACTGTGGGATAAAAACATAAATAAGTTTCTAGGGGGACATATGTGATTTATGTATTGGGTGGGATCCAGAATGGGAGGCATCTGGCGGATTGTTGCGGAACCTGGAGAAATTAGGATTGATCCCTGCCCAAGAAATGGTGGGGATATTTGAAAGCTCCTGTAGGCCATGTATGCATTACGTGCCATCAAGTTGCTTCTGACTTATGGTGACCCTGTGAATGAAAGACCTCCAAAACCTCCTATCATTAACAGCCTTGCTCAGGTCTTGCAAACTGGAGGATTGTGGCTTCCTATATTGAGTCCAGCCATCTCATTTGGGGTCTTCCTCTTTCCCTACTGCCTTCAGTTATCCCAGCATTACTGACTTTTCAAGACAGTTTTCTCATGGTGTGAGCAAAGTACGATAGCCTCAGTCTTGTCGTTTTAGCTTCTCAGGCATGATTTGATCTAGAACCCACTTATTTCTATTTTTGGCAATCCATGGTATCCTTAAAATTCTCCTCCACCAGCATATTTCAAATAAATCAGTTTTCTGGGCATTTACTGTCATTCAGGAATACAAATGAGAAGGAAAGGATTGAACCACCGGCGGCTGCTATCAGAATAGCCCCGAAGGCCACATTGAGAGAAGCTTCTTCCGTACTTCTTTAGTGGGAAATATGACTCTGAATCCAGTTGAAAAGCCACCGGTTTTAAAAGCAAACCGTTTAACCCTTCTTCCCCCTCTCTGCTTTCTGATGGTAACTCTCCTGCTTGTGCACAATCGAAAAGCACAAGGTAGACGGACACTGTGATACACAGACTTATCATTAGCTTGATACCTGTGCTTCGCGACGGTATTTAACTACTTTAAAATTATTTATTTTATTTTATTTAGAGGGGGGGTACAAGCAGGCAGGAGCCTACCAGCCATACAGGAAAGCCAGGCCCCACAGGGAGATTGGCAACCCTAGGGAACTTCGAGGGGAAGATTAGGAGGTGCATTTTACCTCAGGACACATTCAATGACTCCCAATAGCAACTGCATACTGTTAGTAGGTGGGGGAGGGCTGAGGACCAATCAGGCCGCATATGCAAATGACCTTTGTGTTCCAACTGTCTCTGGGGGGCGGGGGATGAGATGTGGAATGTTGTGAGCCCCAATCATCCACATATGCAAATGACCTTGAAAGAATGGCCCAATTGAAGAGGAGTGGCCGAGCTGGCAGTGGGTTGGGGCACAAGCAGGCAGCAGCCTGCCAGCTACACAGGGAAGCTGTATCGCTTTGGGAAGAAGCATTTTACCCACTTCGAGGATGAATTTCTTAAAATCCCTTCTTAGTGGGTGTTTCCATCATAGAAGGAATGTTCTGCCCAAATTTCATGTTTCTAGGTCCAGTGGTTTGGGCTGGGCGTTGATGAGTCAGTCAGGACTCTTGTCTTTCTTGATATATATAGACGATTACTATAGAAATTGATCTATGTAGAAACATCTTTGCCACCTCTTAGGTGTTATTTAGTCAGGTGTTGGCCCAACGAACATCACCATTGCCACAAATAGCAGAAAGTTCCGTCAAGTTTCCCAAGAGTTTTTGTATTAGCTCGTTGGATGCCAAATTATAAGGACATCCGGCTTTCCGTTCTGCTAGCCCATGCCAAGTATGCTGAGACATGTTGATCTTCTTGCATTTGTGCGCTGTAGTTCTGAAGTCACGGATCCGACTGCTTTTCCGTGACTGCATCTTCTGAGGAGAGATCCTTTCCTTCAAAAAGGTGAGGGCTTTGCAGGTGAACTTGAAGAGGGCTAATCTGGAGAAGGAAGGCATGAAGCTTTCATTCCGGCCAGGTGTTCAGCAGTGTGCCGAAGTGTTCCCCAACAGCCTGTGTAAGCACACTGTGATGTTCTGCACTGACTTTTTAATTTGGCTGGCATTTACAATTGCTGCTCCGCCATATGCCATCCTTGATCCGCTCTTGGTTCTAAGCACACAGGCCAAATTCTGCTACATGCATAACAGCTACAGAAAACCATTTCCTAGCTAGCCGGCAGAATGGTGAACTGGTACTCCATCTTTAAAGAGGGGTTCTGGGAATTTCATCTGAAATGGCAAAGTTCGCTTAGGTGATTCGTACCTCTCGAACCTCATTTCCCTGTACACTCCAATACACCAACTACATTCCTCGGAAAGCCTTCTCTTGGTGGTACCCTCACTTAGTATGGTCCACTTGGCAACAGTTTTGTCATAGGCATTTTGTGTGATAGGTCTATTCGTCTACCAGGTTCTTGTTAGGGGTGGAAGGTTCCCTGCTCCTCCTGGCTCCTGTTTTCTACTGCTCCTACAGCCTGGGGGGAGATTGATAATGGGGGGAAACCAAAGGCGATAATAGTGTGATGTCACTTCTGGGGAAAACCCAGAAACAACATCTTCTTTAGGAATTGCCAGAAAGTCTGTGGTTTTACCATAGAGTTTCTAGTGATTAATTGAGAGGCATGATGCTACTTCTGGGGAAAACCCAGGTGTGGCTAAATTGGAAGGGGTACAGAGGAGAGCGACCAGGATGATCAGGGACCTGGAGACCAAGTCTTACGAGGAAAGACTGAAAGATTTGGGAATGTTCCGTTTGGAGAAGATGAGGTTGAGAGGAGACATGATTGCTCTCCTTAAGTATTTAAAAGGCTGTCACTTAAGGGAGGGAAGGGAGCTGTTCCTGTTGGCATCAGAGGATAGAACTAAAAACAATGGGTTCAAACTATAGGAGGGAAGGTACCGGCTGGACATTAGGAAAAACTTCTTCATGTTAAGAGTAGTTCAGCAGTGGAATCCACTGCCTAGGGATGTGGGGGGTTCTCCCTTATTAGCAGTCTTCAAGAAGCAGCTTAGTGAATCCTTGTCAGGGATGGTTTAGGCTGTTCCTGCATTGGGCAAGTGGTTGGACTAGATGGTCTGTAAGGCCCCTTCCAGCTCTACAATCCTATGATACGATTCTATGATATGGTTCTTTAGGAATCACCAGAAACTCTGTGGTTTTACCATACAGTTTACAGCTATTTCTAGAGAGCCATAACATCACTTCTGGGTTTTCCCCAAACTGGTGTCATGCCAGTGCCGAGGGCACCCGCCCATCTCCCTGCCCCTCCCAGACTCCTGCTGGTTGCTACCTCAAGCCATGCCAGGCCCTTGAAACCACGGTATCCAGGCCACAATACAAGCTAGAATTGAACTCCCAAAAGAGAGAGAGAGAGATTTTCATAAACACGTTCTCACTATCAAAATTAATTTTGGTGAATTGCCCTGAATTGGTGATGTGATGACATTCATTACAGAATTTCTGATAGGCTATGACCTCTCTAGGAAAGTGAAAGTAGAACCGGACTGAATATTTACCCATTTCTTCTTTGAACGAAAAAAATGGGCTGGGGTAGAAGGGGGGAGCTGAAAGGAATAATGATCTCCCCCCTCTTTGTTCACCGCTTCCGTAGCCTGTTTATTCTCCAATCTGCGGCTACTTTGGCACACTGCTTTAAAAATTGCTCTTGGAATAGCGGTCCCAACTAATCAGCAATCACAGAGGACACATGATTGTCCAATCTCTAAATGGGAAAATATTTTTATTCCATCATTTAGAAGCCCTTTAGAAAAAAACCTTGGGGAGGAGTGGTGGTTCAGAGGGAGAACATCTGCTTGGCATGCAGAAGGGCCCAGGTTCAGTCTCTAGCTTCTCCAACTAAAAGGATCTGGTAGGAGGTGATCATAGAATCATAGAGTTGGAAGGGGCCATACAGACCATCTAGTCCAACCCCCTGCCCAGTGCAGGATCAGCCTAAAGCTTCTCTGACAAGTATTCATCCAGCCTCTTCTTGAAAGCTGTCAGTGAAGGGGAGCTCACCACCTCCCTAGGCAGCTGATTCCACTTTTGAACTACTCTGTGAAAAAGTTTTTCCTAATATCCAGCCGGTACCTTTGTGCATGTAATTTAAGCCCATTGCTTCAGGTCCTACCCTCTGCTGCCGACTGGAACAGCTCCCTGCCCTCCTCCAAATGACAGCCTTTCAAATACTTAAAGAGAGCATGTGAAGGACCTCTGCCTGAGACCCCAGCAAGCTCCTGGCAGTCAGAGTAGACAGTACTGACCTTGATGGACAAGTTGCCTGACTCAATATAAAGCAGTTGCATGTGTGTTCGGTGAAAACAAGCCCTTTCCACCACACACAGATCCTGAGGAGTTAGTTGTGTTAGTCTGTAGTTGCAAAATAGTAGAGAGACCTTTAAGACTAACCAATTTATTTGTAGCATAAGCTTTCGAGAACCACAGCTCTCTTCATCAGATGCAGATGCTACTGGACTCTCAGCTATCTTTCCACCACTGGCTGTATGAGACACTGGCAGACGTGCCCCTTTATCCAAAGAGACTGCTCAAAACCAAGAGAATCTTTTCCCAGTTCTCCCAAGTACACAGCCAGTGAGTGGCTGCATTGGGTACACTTCCCTTAGATGCCCCGGGATGCTCGCCAGTGATCCCAAGCTATGCCAGAACAACCCACATAATTCCTGCCAGTAGAGTTTCCGGCCTCCCACCCACATTATTCCTGCTACTTTTAGCCCAAGCGATGATCAGGCTTTGTGGATGCTGGCTGATATTCATATGGCTGGCACAGGACAGGCAACAGCTGGCTCTATTGCATCTAGTGCTTTTGGAAGCATTGGATTTGGGCCGAGGGATTGAAGTGCACATTGGATCAGCACCCTGCCCTCCTATGAGCACATGGCTATCGAGTGGCTGAGATAATCATGTGTACTCGGAGAGCCAGTGTGGTGTAACAGTTGAAGTGTCAGACTAGGATGTGGGAGACCTTGCTTTGAATCTGTGGTGGAAGCCCACTGGGTAACTCTGGACCTATCACTCTCTCTCAGCCTAACCTTCCTTACAAGATTGTTGTGAGGATAAAATGGAGGAGGGGAGAGTGATGTAAGCTGCTTGGAGTCCCTGTTGGAGAGAATGGCAGGGAATAAAAGAAGTACATAAATGAAATGCTCATCTCGTTTTGGAAAACAATGTATCGATCACCTTTCATGTGCCACATCTAGGTTTGCTTCTGTTGCTGCAGCATTATTACAGTGTTAGACTAAATGGCAGCCCTCGTGAACTGGTAGGTTAAGCCCCGCTGGTGTTTGTCGTTCTAACTTCGCAATGGTGCAGTCTCGAGCATCTAAACTTGTCCCAGTCATTGGGTTGGTCTGATGTTCCATTAAAGATGCCTTAGATGGTTGTTGTGGATTTTCCGGGCTGTATCGCTGTGGTCTTGGCATTGTAGTTCCTGACGTTTCGCCAGCAGCTGTGGCTGGCATCTTCAGAGGTGTAGCACCAAAGGACAGAAATCTCTCAGTGTCACAGTGTGGAAAAGATGTAGGTCATTTGTATCTACTCAGGAGGGGTGGGGTTGAGCTGAGTCATCCTGTAAGAGTTTCCCAGGGTGTGGAATGCTAATGGAGGGAGGCTTCACTGTATCCTGAGGAGGTTCTTTTGCATATGGATTGGTACTTGATGTGCTAATCTTCTCTGCAGGGCTATTGTCGGGGATAGAATGTTTTGTTAGCCTGGTGTTTTTCAGAACTGGAAACCATGCTCTGTTCATTCTTAAGGTTTCTTCTTTCCTGTTGAAGTTTTGCTTATGCTTGTGAGTTTCAATGGCTTCCCTGTGCAGATGCCTTAGTTGCAATCTCCACTTTGGCACAATTCCACGCCAGGTTTGCAGACAACATTGCTGATGCTCTCGCCTGCTTCCCGGCATTGCCGCCCATGGAAAATCTTGTTGCTCAAGAGCATAGCAATGAATTTTAGTTCCCTTTCTCAAATATGGCTGCAGATACGTGGCCTCTCCCATAAACACAGGTCACCATTTTCTGGAATTTAACAACCTGTGACTATACAGTTGAGGCTCCTTAGTGGTCTGGTATTGGATGCCATCAAATCAGCAGTTTCATATCGACCAGCTGGTGATATCAACCAGTCAAGCCTGAACAAAATACTCACTGCTATCAGTAACTAGCACTACACCATCGCCTGCTTTGCACCTAGTCTGTATCCTTTTGAAAAGAGTCCAGTAGCACCTTCAAGACTAACCAACTTTACTGTAGCATAAGCTTTCGAGAATCACAGTTCTCTTCGTCAGATGCGCATCATCGCATCTGACAAAGAGAACTGTGATTCTCAAAAACTTATGCTACAGTTAGGTTGGTTAGTCTTGAAGGTGCTACTGGACTCTTTTCGATTTTGCTACTACAGACTAACACGGCTAAGTCCTCTGGATCTGAATCCTTTGGGGAGCTGTAGCCCAGGGGTAGAGCATCTGGCTGGCACGCAGAAGGTCCCACGTTCAATCTTCTTCACAAATCATCTTTGCAACAAATGCACACAGGACGCAGTAGAATGAGACCCATCTTCAGTGCACATTCCAGTATTTTTGTGTTGACCTTCCTTTGTTTTGAGACACAAATTCAGTTTTTCTTGGGTGTGTGTGTGTGTGTGTTTTGGGGCTGACACCATGCATGTGAGTTTCAGGCTGGAAGCATCTAAAATTAAAAGTGGAGATGGTACAAGCCTACAAAAATGCATGTTTAATGGGAAAAGGCAACTGACCTTTAACTGGTGGTGGGCTCACGGGAGTTGTTAAAGTGGAGTTGGCTTTGAAGTGGGCTGAATCTGTCAGAAAGGTATAAACGTTCTTCTCAGAGTTTGCTTCTCTACCTGGATTTAGTGCTTCAGATTTTCAGAGAGCTGTCCAAGCTCTTTCTCGTTTGTGTAATTCCACTGCATGGTACTGTAGGAAATAGTCTGGCATTGTGTGTGCAAACAGGAGTGAACGCGACATGGTATAGCCCCATCTCATCAGATCTCAGAAGCTAAGCAAGGTCAGTACTTGGATGGGAGACCACCGAGGAAGACTCTGCAGAGGAAGGCACTGGCAAACCACCTCTGCTTCTCGCTTCCCTTGAAGGCCCCTTGCTTGGGTTTCCATAAGCCAGTTGTGACTTGAAGGAGCATACTCATACGCACGTGTGTGCAAGCAAGCAGAGTTCACAGAAATGTGCACTGGCTCATCTGGAGGATATGGAACAAGTCACTTGATGTAGTAGAGCAGCAAAACAAGAGTCAGGCAGACTGTGCGCCCTGGGTCCAATCATCTCCTGACCTCCTGATGGTCGGGAGGTGGAATTACATTTACCAGCTCAATAGGGATAAAGTCGCCGACTGTTTTTTTGAAATCAACAGTTCTGGTATCAGGGTGAAGCCTGGGATGGAGCCCTCTGGGCCAGACAACAGAGTCCAGAATATTCCTATAGTAGAACTAAAGGGGTGAGCCCAGAGTTTTTTCAAAGCATGGGCAAATGCAGAGACTAAGTTCAAAGGAGACCTTTTCATGTAAGATACAAAGATTAAAGAAAATGGCTAACGGGAGAATGCATCTCCCATCTTGGTCTTCTGGCCCAAAAGTCATAAAAGAAGACAGGCTGGGGGTTTTTTTGCGGGGTGGGTTAGCAACCTTAATGGTAAGTCCAGTTATACAAGGAGCCAGGATATTTCTGCATAGTTGTAGCTGCTCAGTTTGACCTGGTTTCCCAGCTTGAGTTTAGGTCACAGTGAGAGACATTGGCTTCCCATCCCTCCAAGTCTTCCTTGGGCTGCCCTTGGGCCTGATCCAGAAACTGCAACTGGTCCAGAATGCAGCGGCACCTGCATTTCAGGCGCACATCCTTCTGCTCCTATGCCAGCTGCACTGGCTTCCGGTTGAATTCCAGATCTGGTTCATGGTTTGGGTTTTGACCTTTAAAGCCCTTCATAGACTGGAACCAACATACTTGTTGGTATGTTGGCCTCTCCCACCATGTCCCCTGGAGAGCACTGTGCTCAGCTGATAAGCAGCTGCTGGCGGTCCCTGGCCTGAGGGACATTAATAATGATAATGATAATGATAATGATAATATTGATTGGCAAGGCACTTCTGGGGTGGTGCGATGATGTCATTTCCGGGAAGTGACATCATCACGCAGGGGCTGGGAGCACTCTCTCACTTTGCAGTGGCCCAATTTGGGCCCAAATTGACCTGCTGTGAAGCACTGGAGCACTCCTGGATTGCCACAATGATGTCATTTCCCAGGAGTGACTTGCTTGCACTGCCCTAGGAATGCTCCCAGGAGCCTATTTCCCTGCCTCCCCCCTCCCCCCCAGGACAGGTGCATGGATGAGGGGGAGTGGAGGATCTCCCACTCCTACCAGGGGATCTGGGATCCCTAATTGAGTGCTGAGCGAAGTGGGATGTTGGCAACTTAGGGACCAGTGAGGCAACCACGGCAGCAGGTTTGGTTGTTTTCTTGCCAGCTCCATTCAGTGTTCATTTTGCCCTGTTTGCTGGGAATTAGAGAGCGTATGGAAAGTGGAGGTAGGGTTGCCAGATCAGGAGATGTACCCACTGCTGGGAGGGAGGGGCTTGCTACCAATATCCCGGTGATGCTGGTGACATGTTCACATTGCCGGTGATGCGCTACACACTCTATGGTACACATTACCACTGGTGCACCAGGCCTCTCCCCCTTTCATTGGAGGGCATAGGTGGAAGATTGCCCACCATAAGCAGCCACCTGGCCTGCCTAGCTGGATGGCTCCCAGGAAGGTTCCATCCTTGAAAGCTGCCAAACCACCACCCCTTTCCATGACAGTGGGATGCACTGATACAGCCATTTTCATTTATTCTTTTCCATGGGTTTGGGTTTGTCTAATTTTTGCTACTGTCGTTGACTTTTTTTTCTTAAATGCTATTTACACACCACCTCTATGCCATTTATGTGTAACTATTTCAAAAAGGAGCTTGAAAAATTCACTACTTTTAGCAGGAAAAATCAGCATGAAGAGAGAGAGAGAGAACGTGGTGTGAAAACCAAAATTGTCACGTTGAGGATATTACAATCTCTCTCTCTATTGCATTTTAATTCTGGCTTTCCTCTTAGAAGCTCCGGTTCTTTCTTGCACAATTTATCCTTGCAAACACTCGGTGAGGGAGGTGAGGCTGAGAGAGAATGACACAAGGTCATCCGGCAAGCTTCAGTACAGCCGCACTACCTCTTAAGCTGAAATGGACCCAGCCAGCTTTCGAGATTTAGTCTCATCACTACCCAATTGTCCATAATCAATCAACTCACATTTCAAAGGTGAGGATTACAAAGAGTGGACTGGGAAGGGCATCATAAAACTTGGGGCCAAGCTACATGATATGTAGGACTGACAGCTTCCATGTGGGATCTAGAGATCTTTTGGAATTGCAACTGATCTCCAGATTACAGAAACCAGTTCCCCTGGAGAAAATGGCTATTTTGGAGGATTAATTCAATGGCTTTATACCCCGCTGAGGTCCCTCCCTTCTCCAAATCCCACTGCCCCTGGCATCAACCCCCAATCTCCAGGTATTGCCCGACCCCGAGTTGGAAATTCTAATGATATGTCGATCCCAGGTTTCCTGGACTCTGCCCGCTTGCCAGGCAACTACACAGAAGCTGCCAGGAATGTCATTTTTAAAGCCTGTGGGAGCCCAATTCTGCTCGGGATTGTGGTTTGGGGGAACAGGTGCTCCTGCTTCGCCTTCCTGCACTGTTTTCCTGAGCCCAAATGGTCCCAGAGGAGAGTTAACTGCATATCTTTAGAGTTAGACTCAGCAGGCTCATTTGGGGAATCCAGACCTGACTCATTACAAACTGTATCATGTAGCTTGGCCCTGAGCAGGCCAATTTGGGAGCAGATACAGGATACCAGCCGGTATTTTGGACTCAGCCTCTTTGGGACACTGAGGATTAGAAACAGCACACTGTATTAGGGTTGCCATGTCCCCTTGCTCTCTTGGTGAGGGAGGGACCCAGCACTTATCTTCTTAGAGCCAAGCTACAAGTGACTTTTTTCACGTGGAGAACACTTGATCGTTTTCGCAAGTTTTCCTAGGAAGTGAAGTCCAAGTGTCCTTCCCCTCTCTGTTAGAATCGCTGCCTGAAGAGCCAGAAAAAGCCACCAGCAGCAGCTTTTGCAAATTGTTCCTCCAGTCACAAGCCTGCTGGACAAGAGGGCTCCCAACGATCGTTTGGGGGCGAGCAGCTGCTCCTTTCTCCCTGGGCATCCTGCTCCTGGGGAGCTTCACCAACATGGCGGCTTTCTCCAGAGCAGCAGGCTTGTGACTGGAGGAACGATTTGCAAAAGCTGCTGCTGCTGCCCACTTTCTCTGGCTTTTCAAGCAGTGATTCTAACAGAGAGGGGAAGGACACTCGGACTTCAGTTCCCAGGAAAACTTGCGAAAACAATCAAGTGTTCTCCACGTTAAAAAAGTCACTTGTAGCTTGGCTCTTAATCTCCTTACATGTGTGCAAAGCACATGTGCTTTCCAGAAGTGACATCATCACACAGAGCACGGGAGCACTCCCGTGCTTCACATCAGGCCGATTCTTAAAGAATTGAATTTGGGGCTCAAATCAGCCCAGCACAAAGTCCAGGAGGACTCCCAAGACGTGTGCAGTGACATTATTTCCGGAAGTGACATCATTGCACCAAGCTCGGAGTACGCCCTGAGAGGCCTGTTCCCCTCCCATTGGCCAGGTGAGTGGTGATGGGGAGTGGGGGCTGGCAGCAGGGAAATCCCCTGCCCCTACCATAGGACGAGCAACCTGACTTTGCATTGAGCGTAAAAACAAACAGGTACACAGTGATGTTCTTTATGCATGAGCAGAATGTGTGGCCTGAAATCGATGCCTCGTTGCCACATTTTGAATGCCTTGAAGTTTTCGAAACATCTTCAAAGGCTGCTGCTTCTTGCGAGCTGCGTTCTGGAAAGTGCCATCTGCACCACTCCAATATTCCGGTTTCTGTTTAGCTTCTTCCTTTTCATTTTTTCACCCTTGCCTTAAGTGAATCCAGAACTGAAAGCAGCAATTTGTCTTTCAGATTGGCTCATTTGTCTTTCACCATTTTCATATGTTCCTGCATCCTTAGTGTTTTGCTTGGCTATCATGACATGACCCCTCTTACTGCTTTTGCTGTGCGGGTGACGCTATTCCTTCCAACTCCTAAGATAGTTTGAAAGAATTTTAATTGGTCTATAGGAACACCATATGGTTTCATTAGGTAACACATCTAGGCTGTGCCTGAGGACATAATACAACTGCAAAGTTAAGAATATTTTTCTTCTGTTTGCAAGTTCTTACTTTAATTACACTGTGGTTTCTTCACTTTCCTCTAAAACATATGTTATTGGTTACTGTTCGGGGTTGAGAGACTCCATAAATATAGGTAGCTAAGGTTTTCAGCAGCTATTCCATGGGTTTATCACCATGAGATGACTATTGATTTGGAATGAAGCTGGGTTTTTTTTTCCAGAAGGAGTGACATTTTTATGCTGTTGTCTTTAATGTACACCATGAGTCCATTTGTTATGGAAAGCTAGTGTGTGGTTTTTGTGCAAATAAATACATTCATAATTTCAGTTTGACTAGGAGAATTTCAAAATGTAATTCCAGACTCAGTGTATGTGTAGCTTGCCCCATAGTGTCCAGTTCCTTTTGTTCATTTGCTTCTTCCCTCCTCCGTTACTGACATGGATTCATGTACTGATCACACACTGCGAAAAGCAATTTGGTTGTGACTGATTGAGAGTAGAGATGGGCAAGGACCACAAAAAAAAAACCGAACCATGAGGTTTGTGGTTCATGGATTTTCACGAACCAGGAACCAGGAACTGGCACAAACTGGGGCAAGTTTATGAACCAGTTCGTGGTTCGTGGGGTTTAAATGCCCCTTTCCAGCTGCTTAACAGTGGCAGGGAAAGGGGCGTTTGACAGTTTAAAGGGCCCTTTCCTGCCTTGCAAGTGGCAGGTCCCTTTAAACTATCAGCTGGCAGGCGGCAGGGGGGATCCTCCAGCAGGTGGCAGGGGGGATCCCCCCAGCAGAGCCCTTTAAACTGCCCACCCCTCAGCCCCCCCCCAGCCCCAGCCCCACCCTTACCTTGCCCTGCAGTCCTGTGGCATCCTCCCCCTCCTCCCACGAGGAGTGGGAAGTCTGTTTTTGGCCTCTTCTGCTGCTGCGTGGGCCCACAGGGTGGTGGAGGAGGCTGAAAATGGCCTCCCCACCCCTCAAATGGTGGCCACGGGCAAGGGGTGAGGAGGCCATTTTTGGCGGCAGAGGAATCCGAAAATGGCCTTCCCGCCCAAATGGCCGCCGTGGTGGACATTTGAGGGGTGGGAAGGCCTTTTTTGGCATCCTCTGCTGCCCTGCAGGTCACACAGTGGTAGAAGAAGCCAAAAACGACCTTCCTGCCCCTCGCAGGAGGAGGAGGAGGATGCCGCAGGTCTACAGGGCAAGGTAAGTGTGGAGCTGGGGCTGGGGCTGGAGTTTGAGCAGTTTAAACAGCCCTGCTGCTTGCAAGAGGCAGGTCCCTTTAAACTATCAGCCAGCAGGCAGCGAGGGGGGATCCCCCCTGCCACCTGCCTGCTGATAGTTTAAAGGGATCTGCCGCTTGCAAGCCACAAGAAAAGTTTGTTTGGCCATTTCCCTGGGGAAATGGCCATTTAAACTGCCCCTTTACAACCCAAACGAACCAGTAGACCAGTTCGTGGAAGTTCATGGAAATGAGCTTCCACGAACCACTAGTTCGCGAACCACGAACCGGCCTGATTCATGCATTTTTTTGGATCGTAATTCGATTCGTGCCCATCTCTAATTGAGCGGTGTTCTGTTGATTGTGTGTGCATGGGTACATGGGTAAAACATGGCACAAAAAGAACCCTGATTCAATTGTAGAACATTGGGATGCTTTTTTTTTTTGCGGTGTTTTATGACAAATCATAGATACACACGGGCTGAAATCCAAAGTAATGCACACTTGAGATCATCTGCAGAATTGTATACCGGTATCAGAGATGCATGCAAAACAACGGAGAATTTCCCATGTATCATGTTCACGTTGGAAATTAGTCCAGGCTACTTGGGGTTCTTAGATCCAGAGAAAAACTCAGACAGAGAGAGTTTTGGAAACATCTCTAAAGAAAGCTAGTTTAAAATCACCTTGGAAGCTCCGGTGATTAACACAATTCGAAACAGAAGTCACAATGGGATTGCTGAAGGTTCTTGCTTGGGTTGGGAATGCTGGAGTCATGCAAGGCATTGGCAAGCTAAAACAAAAAGTACATTTCAAAATGGTTGAAAACATATCCTCCACTAGAGAATATGAAGCTTCTTGGGGAGAAATAAATAAATGTAATACTTCCATTTCTGTGTAGAAGGTCAAAGCTGCGGAGGCTGGATGCAGTGGGATAATTTTATTTATTTATATTGATTTATATCATTTATAGTCCGCCTTTCTAACTGAGACTTAAGGTGCATTACACAGTGTGAGATTAGCACAGCCAATTTCAAAGACATTTCCATAAACAATGCCATAGGGTAAATAAACTTTTACAAAGACATAGCATTAGTAAGAATCCAATACACAGTTGAAGAAATACTGAAACAGAATATAAGCAATTCTAGGGCTGACATTAGACTACATGAAGCACAGGTAGCTCATAGGAGCACATATTTAAGACAACAGGTAGTATGTAATGCATCACAGTGGTGAAGTCTATGGACCTTATTAGTGAAGCATCTGAGAGCCCCTCCCTACAACACAAAAGCCTTTTTGAATAATTCAGTTTTGCATCGTCTGCGGAAAGCTAGGAGAGTGGGGGCTCTCCTGACCTCCTCAGGCAGGTTGTTCCACAGGGTAGGGGCCACCACAGAAAAAGCCCGTGTACGGGCTGCTGTTGATTTCACCCATGTGCTGGGTGGCACCTACAAGAGACCCGGCTCAGATGAGCGAAGCTGTCGTGGAGGAACATAGAGAGGGAGGCGGTCCCATAAGTATGCCGGGGCAAGGTCGTGAAGAGTTTTGTATGTGATAACCAATACCTTGAACTGAGCATGGTAACTGATATGCATCCAATGGAGTGACTACAGAATGGGGGTGATGTTTATGCTCCTGCTTGCTCCTGATAGCAGTCGTGCTGCAGCGTTTTGCACCAACTGGAATCTCCTAGTTAATTGGGATTGGAGACCCACGTATAGAGCATTACAATAGTCAAGTCTTGATGTTACCAAAGCATGGATCCAGGTGGCCAGGTAATATGAGCAAGATCCACTGTTTCTCTTCAGCACCGTTGCAACCATTGCTGTCATTTTGGAGGTTTGGCAATGACTTCCATGAACAATATAATACAATATACTACACATGAATACATGAAGCTGCCATCTACTGAGTGAAACCGTTGTTCTGTCAAGATTTGTACAGCCTGCTGTCACTGGCAACAGTTCTCTTGTGTCTCATGCAGAGATCTTTCTCATCATCTACTACTCAACCCTTTTCTTAACTGTGATGTGATTTTGGGCCCCTGCTGGAAACTTACATCAGTGACTTCAACCTCAAGGTCTCGTGTACCACTATCCAACTGACGTGAGCAAAGGATTTCAAGAGTGCTCCGTCCAAGAGTTTAAAGTAGTGCTCATTTTTGCAGCCGTTGAAAACACCCACAGTGTAGCTGAATTCAGCTCGGACCTAAGATTTTTGTTTTGTTTTGGTATGGATATATTGGTTATATTAGTTTGAGGTTTTGTTTTGGTTATATCACTTGTGTAGCACGGCAAAAAATTGGGAGTATGATTATCCCACAGTGAAGCATCTGTCTCTGTCCCGACTCCACAATCTATTGAAAGACGTGTTCAGATCAACATTTTATTCTTGAGATGGCAATTTGATAGCATAGGTCGGATTAGGAAATTTACACAACATGCCTGAATTCTCTTTGCTTGCACATCTTGTCAGAAACATATATTTTGGAATAGACCGGAGTGTCTCTTTCTTCTGAAAATATATTCATCTTTTAAAAAAAAATGCTAGGCAGAAATCATCACCTTTCAAGGCAGATAAGGGAAGTTGAATCATTTGGAAGATTGGATATTGGCGAGAACTGGCATAGAGTGTTCAGTCAGGGGCAAGAAAGGGATGCAGTATCTCTTCTTTCTTCCATCCTGGGAGCCAGTTTAGTGTACTGGTTAAGAGCAGCAGGACTCTCATCTGGAGAACCAGGTTTGATTCCCCACTCCTCCACTTGAAGCCAGCTGGGTGACCTTGGGGCAGTCACAGCTCTTTAGAGCTCTCTCAGCCCTGCCCACCTCACAGGGTGATTGCCATGAGGATAATAATAACACTTTGTAGTCCGTTCTGAGTCGGTGTTAAGTTGTCCTGAAGGGTGGTATATAAATCAAATGTTGTTGTTATTATTATCCTTTCCTATTCTAGAAATAAAATTCCCATTTGTCACAATATGAGGTTTATCAAATGGTGAATGGTTTGGAGAAAATGAGTAGACTGTCCTAGATCTCGGGGCATTTTACAAAATAGATGGGTAGTGGGGTTCAGTAAAAGTGAATACTTCCTTTTGATTTGCATATCCTTTCTCTTTTCTGCTTGTTGAAGACATTGGCAGGGGAAACTGGTGTGTTCATGGTGGTTTCTTTAGAAGTACACAAGGAACAGGATTATGCAGAGATGAATGTGGGGTAAAATGTTTGCAGCTGTTTCATGTACTGGAGAGCCAGTTTGGTGTAGTGGTTAAGAGCATGGGACTCTAATCTGGAGAACTGAGTTTGATTCCCCACTCCTCCACTTGAAGCCAGCTGGGTGACCTTGGGTCAGTCACAGCTCTCTCAGAGCTCTCTCAGCCCCACCCACCTCACAGGGTGATTGTTGTTGTGGGGATAATAATAACATACTTTGTAAACCACTCTGAATGGGTGTTAAGTCATCCTGAAGGGCGGTATATAAATCGAATGTTATTATTATTATTACTTTGCAGCTGCATGACCCTTCCTTACGAAAATGTCAATGATAAGAACAGTGTCCATATTTTAAGGGTATATTTGGTTTAATATACTTCCTTGCCTAAGCCTCAGGAGTTACTACTTAGAGAGCTAGAGGGGTGTGGTGGTTACTGTCAGAACTCTCGGTAATATAGGTAAAGGTAGTCCCCTGTGCAAGCACCAAGTCATTACTGACCCATGGGGGGATGTCACATCACGACATTTTCTTGGCAGACTTTTGTTACGGGGTGGTTTGCCATTGCCTTCCCCAGTCACCTACACTTTACCCCTAGGAAACCGGGGTACTCATTTTACTGACCTTGGGAAGATGGAAGGCTGACTACCTGAACCCGGCTTCCGCTGGGATTGAACTCAGGTCGTGAGTAGAGCTTGGACCTCAGTACTGCAGCTAACCACTCTGTGCCACGGGGCTTGGTAATATAGGCTCTGTTAAATTAGAAATGCTGCAAACTTCTTGTTGAGCACATTCAACAGAGAAACTTACTGTTTGACTGTGATGACTTGAAATAAGCTGTTTGGCTTTGGCACTAAGTGACTTGAATGCCTACTGAATAATCGAATGACTCGAAAGGATGCCAAATGAGGGGAGGGGCTGTAGCTCAGTGGAAGAGATTCTTCTTTTCATGCAGCAGGTCCCAGGATCACTCTGTGGCATCTCAAGTTGAAAGAACCAGGTAGAGGGTGAAGCGAAAGACCTCTGCCTAAGTCTCTGGAGAGCTGCTGCCCATCTGATGGACCATTGGTCTGATTCATTATAAGGCTGCACCATGTGCGTTCATGTGGACAGATTTGCATCAGGCTTTTTCATTGTGCGTGCACCAAAACAGCCAATCCAAACTGCTCAGCAGCCATTAACCTTGCTAAAGGCTACTTAGACAAACACCAATGGATAGTTTCAAGAACAGCATTTATTTATGTATAATTTATAGGATTTATGAATTTCAACTGTCTATTTAAACAACTGCTTGCCGAGCAGAGCAAGGGCTCAGCAAGGACAGGGGGAAGCAGAACTCAATGGGAATGTGTGAGAACACATATGCATAAGAACCCATTTGTGCTGTATGGCATTGTTAGGAAGGAATGTGGCGAAGCAACTTGCTGAATAGCCACAAATAGCTCAACAGTCTGATGAAAAACTGGCATGTTGTTCGCAAACGACGAACAGGCCGTGAGCTGAACCAGTGGATGTTCAAGCACCACTGTTTTGGGGTGCAAATTTAGCTCCCGGAATTCTTTATAAAGGAGGAGAGCAATGTGGGGGGAAAGAGGGGAATGTTAACCCTTTCCTGCTCTGATATTTTATCCCCAGAAAATGCCCCCAAGCAGCGTTTACTCGCACTGTGGAAAACTTACTGATACCCTTTTTTTGTTGTTGCAGAGGTTAAAGCAGATGGGTAGGAAAAAGAGAAAAAATGGCGAGGAAAAGACTGAAGTTTCTATCTCACCATTTACCCCCTTGATAATGAATGTACTTTATAGCCCACATTTCTTGTAGGGAGTCAAGATAGATCACATAATATGAATAGATCCAGAGGAGTTAGCCGTGTTAGTCTGTAGTAGCAATATAGTAAAGAGTCCAGTAGCACCTTTGAGACTAACCAACTTGACTGTAGCATAAGCTTTCGAGAACCACAGTTCTCTTCATCAGAGGCTTGGAGGGTATGAAGAAACTGGCCAGATATATATAGGTGGTGAGGGGAGGGGGGGAGTAGATGCAAATCAGTTTGCTTCTGATAATGAGATAACCATTCATAGTCTCTATTCAATCCAAGTCTGACTGAGTCAAATTTACATATGAATTCCAGTTCAGCAGCTTCCCATTGGATTGTTTTTGAAAGGTTTCTGTTGAACTATGGTGACCTTTAAGTCCTTGATGGAATGTCCTGGTAGATCAAAGTGTTCTCCAACTGCCATTTTTAATGTCAGATTTGTGTCCATTTATTCTTTTGCGCAGAGGTTGGCTGGTTTGTCCAATGTACAGAGCAGATGGACATTGTTGGCACATGAGGGCATACATCACATTGGAAGATGAGCAGCTGTAAGAGCCAGAGATAGTGTAGTTGACGCCATTGGGTCCTGTAATGGTATTTCCTGGGTAGATATGAGGGCAGAGTTGGCATCTGGGTCTGTTGCAGGGTCTGGTACCTGTGTTGGTGACTCTGCTAGCCGATTCATGGTTGTTAGTGAGAAGTCGTTTAAGGTTGGGGGGCTGTCTATAGGCAAGGAGGGGTCTTCCTCCCAGGGCTTGTGAGAGAGAGGCTTCATTTTCCAGGATGGGCTGTAGATCACTGATGATACATTGGATGGGTTTGAGCTGGGAACTATAGGTGACAACCAGTGGTGTTCTGTTGTTAGTTCCTTTCTGGAGCAGGCTGTTTCTGGGTACTAGTCTGGCCCTGTCGATTTGTTTCCTCACCACATTTGATGGGTACTGTAGCCCCAAAAATGCTTGTTGGACTCTTTACTATAATATGAATAGTGCACCATACAGCCAATATACAATAATAACATAATAATAATATTTGATTTATTTACCGCCCTTCAGGACAATGTAACACCCACTCAGGGTGGTTTACAAAGTATGTCGTTATTATCCCCACAACAATAATCACCCTGTGAGGTGGGTGGGGCTGAGAGAGCTTTGAGAAGCTGTGACTGACGAAAGGTCACCCAGCTGGCTTAAAGCGGAAGAGTGAGGAATCAAACCCAGTTCTCCAGATGAGAGTCCTGCCGCTCTTATCCGCTACCAATAGGACAAGGATTACCAAACTGGAAAAGACAGTGCAAAAGAAAAAGAAATGAGACATAGAAATCATAGAAATCACAGAAACATAGAACTAACCCTATGAACAAAAACTCTGCACAATGAAATGAGGATCCAGCCCCCTATATTCTCTTCTAGTTCATCTTGATTTAAAAGCACAGATGTTTGCTGCTCTTAGAGACATGCTGCCCAATCTTTCCCTGTTTTCCAGTCATAACTACACCTGCCCTTTGCAGATGTGTTATGATGGCTATCTGAGGTTAGTCGTAGATTACATAGTCTCCTCTTTTGTGCAGACTACTGCTAATGGATTCTCCCCTTTGGGGCCTGTACAAATAGCTTTTGGTTACAACAGTGTTCCCCTCGTCATTCTAGAGAGATGTCTTGAAAAACTTATCTTTCAGGATTCTCCATATATGTGAGTTAATTTTTTTCTGGAAGTTTTTTTCTTTTTGTGCACCTTGTTAGTAAATGTTTTATGGAGCCATCTGTTAAATAATTCATTCTGAAGTCCCTGGTAAATGGGTTTCGCTCCATCTTGCTGTAGTAATTCCATTTTTTTAAATGACGCCATTTCTTTTTCCTCTGTGCATTCAGCTCCAGCTTAAATCTACCATATTCATTGAATTAGGATCTTTTCATGGCCACAGAATTCATTTCTCATTTACTATACATGGTCCATGAATCTTTCTTGAACACTATATATCCATTTTAGAAATTTTCCATTTCACTTTTGGACTTCTGGGAAAATGCAGCTCTTCTCTTTAGATGGGGCATCTATTGCCTATTTTTGTATGACTTCATGGCTGAATCCACACTTACCCAGCACAGCACTAAGCAGGCGGAGTGAGAGCATCTTTCTGGCACGTTTTATGATGTCATCGCACCACGAGGCCGGCATCATGGCGCGATGACATCATAAATCGCGCCAGAAAGCCGCTCTCACTCCGCCTGCTTAGCACTGTGCCGGTAAGTGTGGATTCAGCCCATATATTTAAGACAGTCCACACATATACCATTTTCAGCACTTGCGTTCACCTCTGATCTGATGCTTGGATCTTCTTGCCTCCCTGGCATCCAACTTTTGATCAGTTGCCAAACACATCGTCCTTGTGGCTAAAGAGTAACTGCTTAGCTGGAGTGTAAGTCCCTTTAGCTTGTGGCTGTTTTTTGCATCTGGATGGTAGGTGAAATAGGCACTCCCCCAAGGTCATGGATCATCACAGCAGTTAATTACACAATGGGAGAGAACTGGTGGTGGTGGAAAGTACTGTCAAGTCATAGCTGACTTATGGCGACCCCCTGATAGGGTTTTCATGGCAAGTGACCTAACAGTGGTGCTTTGTTATTGCCTGCCTCTGCAAAGCTGGTCTGCATTGGAGGTCTCCCATCCAATTAGTGACTAAGGCCAACCCTGCTTAACTTCTAAGATCTGGTGAGATCAAGTTTGCCTGGGCTATCCAGGTCAGGGTAGAAGAGAACTACAACTGCCAGAAGGCTGTAGAAGTGTTTATATTAAATAATGATGATCACAAACTTAGGAAAAAACCAAACTGTAATTAAAAAAACAGCAACAACAGTGTTATCCCCGCCTGCCTGCCTGATTTACTCTTTCTTTTAATTAGCTGCAGAGTGGTGCACAGCAACCGTAGGGCTGGAGTATGAAACTAACCTCCAATTGGGCCATGGGAGAATATACCTACTTGAAATGCTGCCTATGACACTCTTCTATACTGTTTGAATATGAACCTGCCAATCAGGGATAAGCACTTCAGGACAAATCAAAATGCTTACTGAAGAAAATCAACTTCCTACTCATGAGTTGAACTACTTATTGTTTGACCATCCAATTATTGGTGGTAAAATCATGATTGTGAGAAACATCATTCTCTGAGAGCCAAACTACACGAGACACTAGACACGTGTTCTTCATGTGTCAGGTCCTGCAAGGTTCCCTGGGCAGTGTAGTCTTATAAAGAACAGCCACATGATGTGATTTTCTGCCAGGGGAAGAGTGATAGGAGGGATTCTCTCTCTCTCTCTCTCTCTCTCTCTCTCTCTCTCTCTCTCTCTCTCTCTCTCTCTCTCTCAAAAAGCTCGGGTTTTCCTGGAGGGGGGGCATAACAGGAGGCAGGAAATCTAGGGAGACTTTTTGCAAGAGAGAGAGAGAGAGAGAGAACTCCCCCACCACTCTTCTTCCCAGCGGAGAATCACTTCGTGGATTCTCTCTCTTGCAAAAAGCCGTCCTGGATTTCCTGCCTCCTGTTACATCCTCCCGCTGCCCCCGAGCTCCCAGAGGAAAACCTGAGCTGAGGCTTTGTGTGTGTGTGTGTGTGTGTGTGTGTGTGTGTGTGTGTGTGTGAGAGAGAGAGAGAGAGAGAGAGAGAGAGAGAGAGAGAGAGAGAATCCCTCCTATTACTCTTCCCCCGGCAGAGAATCGCATCAAGCAGAACCTGACACATGCCCGGGCATCTCATGTAGTTTCTCTCTGATTTTGCAGCTGCTGTAAAGAACTCGCTTCCAACAGAACTACAGAAGAAAACCTCCTTGTTCAGCTTCTAAAGAATCTGTAAAAAAAATTCCAGCATGTTTAACGTGTCAGACTAGGATATGGGAGTGCCTCTCCACTCTGCCATGGGAGCTTACTGGGTGATATGGTTGCTAGGCTATGCCTGACAACCTGTGGGAACTTAGGGGCAGGACATGGAGGGGTGCTGCTGTCACAAGTGCCATAAAACTCTTCCAACGTTTTTTTCTAGAGTAGGCACTTTAGTCTTCATGTCAAAAACCAGGTCAACTTCTGTAGCAACTCTTGTTCCAGGTACGGCTGTCAGGGCCTACTTGGGGGGGGGGGAGGTGTCCCTTGCCTGCAGCTCTCACTTCCCACTATGGATCTAGGGTAGAGATGTGCAGACTCTGCCTGAGAAATTTTGCTAGCTTGTTGAAAGTCAAATGCCATAACAGAAATGAGAAGAAAATCTGTTCATCCTTGACGGAAGTTGAGCGTTCTATCATGTACTCTGGATTGTTTTGAATTCACTAGCTGGTCTACTTTTTGTATACCCTACTATGCCCAGTTGTACTAAAATAAAGTAATTCTCATGCAAAGAATACATTTGTTCCCTTCAGAGAGATGTTGATGTCTCTCTTGTCTCCATTCCCAGCCCTTCCGTCTCCATTTCGTCAAGTTTTGTTGACAGCTTTCTGGTTCTGCTCACATTGTCAGGAACGATGGCCAATATACTTCTGAGGCCATTTAATCACATCTGTTGCTCTTGTCTGAATTTTAATCAGCTTTGGTGCTGTCTTTATTTAAAACATGAGATCCACCGGAGATTGTTTTATGGGGGTGTTAATACTCCTTCCAGGTTATATTGTTCAATTTTAATAGGTCCCAAACAGACTGTGTCATCTTAAATTGAAATTATGATCAGGATTGCCCAAGGAAAGAAATGGAGACTGAAAGATAATTGTGTTGTGGTGCTGTTGATATTTTTCTTAGGTAATAAATAATATTTGGTATTGTTGAGGACCAAATATCTTGCTTCATATGCATTGCACCTAATCAGAGTTGCCTTGGCAAGAATATGTCATTACCCAACTCCACATTTATATTGTTTGTATATCTTCTGGAAACCTCATTTCTTGCTTACGGTCTCTATTATGGGGAGACTTGCTTACAGTCTCTTGCTACCGTTTTAAAAAGGTATAGAATAAAACAAGGTGGAAATGTTGGTAATCACACAAGAATAGTGTATGTGACCTATCTGTATCATATTGGTTATGATGATGAATGGAAAATAGGCAATATGGTATCTTAGATCTGCATGCAGAATAATAATATTTGATTTATATGATGGTTTTCATGCTTGTCACACTCAGTGAACTGTGCCTCTCTTTTTTGTACTTTCAGCTATTTTGTGGGAGTTCAGGGTATTGAAAGTCTGGAAACAATACAGATGAGGGCAACTAAGAGTCTCTCTGCACGAGGTGCCTTGGCACGTGTTCGTCAAGTGTAGGGAGACACAATGTTAGCTGTGAAGTGTAGTTTAAAAAGATAGAGCCGGTGGAGATCAGTCCTTAGACAGTTTGTTAATTTCATCTTCGCCTCCCTGAAGGCTCTGTCAGTTTCACCTCTCCAGGCTAAAACTGTGTGGGATCACAACCAGAGGGCAGTGAGAAATGGAAACGGGCTGGAGCTGCCTTCCAGAGCCAGGCTTGGACCTGAAGGGGTTATAATGGGTGGAAGTTTCCCTTCTGGAATTTCGCAGCCCCTTCACACAGCTCCAGTGTATAGCAAAGCCTTTGCCCTGCTGTTAGCTCTGTCTTTTAAAACTACCCTTTATGGCTAACAATGCATCTCCTGACATGTATTCTTCACATGTCAGATGTCTCATGTAGAGACACTCTAAGATGACTAAGGGGCAAGCTACACATGATGAATGACACTTGAATGGCAAGTGTATTTCTCCCTGTTCACTTGCCCTCCACTCAATCCACTTGCCGTTCAAGTGTCATTCGTCATGTGTAGCTTGGCCCTCAGAGGTTGGAACACCTTTGCTATGAGGCAAGGCTGAAGAGGCTGGGACTCTTCAGTTTAGAAAAAAGATGAGTAAGGGGGACATGATAGAAGTTTACAAAGTACTTTTTGCACTACCCTGTTGTGCAAAAATCTGTTTCATTACTGTGTTGTGCATAGGGTGGAAACTTTTTTCCTTCTTCCATAGTACTAGAACTCGGGGAGCCCAATGAAGTTGATGGGCAATAGGTATAGGACAGAGAAAAGGAAATAGTTCTTAAACTGTGGAATTAACTGACAGTGGAGGTGGAGATACCCAAAAGCATAACTTTAAAAGAAGGCTAGACAGATTCATGGAGAAGTCCATCAATGAGTAGTAGCCGTGAGTTAAGGGGACCTCCATATTCAGATAGATGAAAATGGGTAACCGTGCTTGTCTGTAGCAGTAGAAAAGAGCAAGAGTCCAGTAGCACCTATAAGACTAACAAAATGTGTGGTAGGGTATGAGCTTTTGAGAGTCACAGCTCACTTCTTCAGATATTTGGTATTTGAAGAAGTAAGCCGTGACTCACGGAAGCTCATACCCTACTACACATTTTGTTAGTCTTATAGGTGCTACTGGAGTGTTGCTCTTTCCATATTCAGAGGCAGTATAGTTCTGAAACCCAGTGCTAGGAGGCAACATCAGGGGAGGGCTTTGGCTTCCGTCTGTTTGCTGGATTAGATGGACTACATATGATCCAACAGGGCTCTTTTGATGTTCTTACAAGCCTTAGGAGGAAGTGTGTCACTTGTCAAGTTTCTAGTCAGGAGGATCCAACGGTGAAAAGCTCACCACACATTCTATCATGGAGTGACCACTTTATGCCTCGGTCTTTGCCGCACAGATTCTTTGTCCATCAACAAGGAGAGAGAGAAATTGGAGAATGGGGCGGGGAAAAGTGACCTTGGTTTAGGGCAATCTAGTTAGGGTTTTATTACACCATTCACATGGGATTCACTAATCCCTTTGGTATCTACCGTATCAACATGTAATACAAAATCATTGGAGCCTGGGAATCTCTGGATCAAGGCTACAGATTGAGATTATTTTTAAATATCTCATCCCTGCTGTTTTGACCTGGAAAATCTGTTTCACTTCCCTGTTGTGCAAATTCAACATGAGATTATTATTATTAGTTCTTGTTCAGAAATTTTCCAACATTATGTGTGTGTCAATAAACCAGTGTCTATATACAGATGATGTACATTGTATATCTAAAGACCATACACATAAGAGTTGCTGTAGCATAGTGGTTTAAGTGGTTGGTTTAGAGGCAGCTGGAAAGGCTGGCCAGTTCCAGGACGTCTCCTGTCTGAAGCAGGAACCTGGTAACTCTATATAGATTGCACGTTTAAAAAATCACACAATACATACACAGTACAGATTTTTTAAGAAAGAACACGGAAAAGGTAACAACTAGAATCTTGGGGACCCAGGTTCAAATCCCCACTCTGCCATGGAAGCTTGCTGAGTGATGTTGGGTCAGTTGCTTTCTCTTACCTCATAGGGGCCATTTCCACACATCTTTAAAGTGACGGCCCACTCACCAAATGCTGGCAGCTTTTCCTCTTGACTCCAGATGTCTCCGTTTTCAAAACAGTTGCAGGCTGTTTGGCTTTCATTTTTGGTGCCTTTTCTGGTACTGCACAGTGCTGAAAAAACAGTAAACCAAACCAAACGTACTGCAACCGTTTTGAAAACGGAGATGTCTGGAGTCAAGGGGAAAAGCTCCCAGCGGTCGATGAGTGGGCCGTTCCTTTAAGAATGTGGCCACATTTGATATTGGCAGAAAATGGAGGAGGGGAGAATGAGGTGTTAAACTTGCTTTGTTCTCCATACAGAAGAAAAGTCGGGTATAAATATCTGAATAATAAGTAAATAAAATTAGTATAAGAAGAAAGACAAGAAGGAAAGATTTACTTATCCTTAATTGAAATAGGTTTTCTTGTAAAGCAGCTCAACTACCATTGATAAGGAAATAGGTACCCCTAGACTTCCGATTATGCTGACCTGGTGAGCCTGAAGTATTAGCTTTCTGATAATATACTTCTAAGTATGATAGGTTGTAGTGATTGTCAGGAACGTTTACTGGGGCGTCAGAAATACAACTCGTTCCCATCTACTCAACCTGAATGACATTTGAAAAGCGCTCCTGTCAAGTTACTCTAGGAGATAGACCCGTGAAATCTTTTAATATTTCTGAGCTGATGAATCTGTGAAGAAACGAAGATAAGCTGTCACTTTGGATTGTCTTTTTGCGGCTATTCATCTTTTCAGCTCAGCTGTAGCATGTTTTATTGCATGAGTGAACAAAGTGAAACCTTGCATGAAGAAAGAAGAACCCCCTTCCTCCGTAATTAGGAACATTCAGTCTCATTTTTAGGTGAAAATGCTTTGAGAGAACTTTTTTTTCTTTGTCTTGTTAGGGATACAAAATGAGATTGCCAAGCCGAAGTAAGGTGGAGTTGGTAGAAAGATCTTACACGATTGGCTTTGATGAATTGTTACGGGGGCTCAGTTTGAAGACGTGATGTTGGCACTTTTGTTCATCGCATGCTATAATCTGTTTACCATTGTTTGGCATGTTGGTGGGAACCAATTGTTCTTTTCAGCCATTTGGTTTGGTGTGAATTGTTCTTTTCAGCCATTTGATGTGAAGGACTAACAAACATGAATTGGCTTCTCTTTTTGGGGACCCAGATACAGACTAGGTACCTGTTTAGATTTCAGGAGGAGAGAGTTTCTACCCTGCCTTTCTCCCCAATGGGGACTCAAAGCAGGTTACATCATTCTCCTCTCCACCATTTTATCCTCACAAAAACCCTGTGAGGTGGGTTACGGTTGGACTGTATAACTAGCCCCAGGTTATCCAGCTAGCTTCCATAGAATATATAATTCAGAGCTGGGCCTTTGAACTTAATATGAGAGGTAACAACAACAACATTCGATTTATATACCGCCCTTCAGGACAACTTAACACCCACCCACAGCGGTTTACAAAGTATTATTATCCCCACAACAATGATCACCCTGTGAGGAGGGTGGGGCTGAGAGAGCTCTGAGAGAGCTGTGACTGACCCAAGGTCACCCCAGCTGGCTTCAGGTGGAGGAGTGGGGAATCAAACCCAGTTCTCCAGATTAGAGTCCCGTCGCTCTTAACCACTACACCAAACTGGCTCACCAAACTTGTAGTGGTTGGAGTGTCAGACTTGGATCTGGGAGACCCAAGTTTGAATCCCTAGTCTGCCATGGAAGATTATATATAGGTTATAATTCAGATTATATAGAGAGATCTCAGAGCTGGTTAATCATGGACATATCGAATTCTCTCCTGATACCTATATCAGGTCTACAGTTCATAAAGGTATTGTGATCTTCTTCAAATCTCCCCTCTGTGCCCCACTAAAGTACCTGGTATTTTAAAACATTTTATCCAGCCTTGACTCATCAAGCTCATGACAATAAAAAATAATCATCTAAAAATATATTCTTAAAATATTTGTTTATTTACTTTATTTATAGCCCTCCTTTCTCATTGAGACTCAGATTACAGAATTTAAAAACTCAATATAATCATAAAGCGTAATAAGACATCAAAAGAACAATGCAACTGGAACCAGGATCACAGAATTATATCATGGCAATGCAATCAAACTGCCTAGGCAAGCATGGTGGAGTTTCACAGGTAGAAGACAATTCAGTAAAGGCAAGATGATATCTGGAATAGTCATTGCAGTATGCTATAATAATAATAATAATATTTGATTTATATACCGCCTTTCAGGACAATTTAATGCCCACTCAAAGCAGGTTACAAAGTGTGTTATTATTATCCTCACGACAATCACCCTGTGAGGGAAGTGAGGCTGAGAGAGCTCTGAGAGAGCTGTGACTGACCCAAGGTCACCCAGCTGGCTTCAAGCAAAGGAGTGAGAAATCAAACCTGGTTCTCCAGATTACAGTCCTGCCGCTCTTAACCACTTCACCAAACTGGCCCCTATGATCCTATTCTGTTGTAAAACACCCTCCTGGACCAGCCCATTCTGCCAGTATTCTATAAAAATGGCCCCTTTTGAACATTTTACAAATTGGTAGAAGCATTGGGGTGTTTCAAGGGTATGCTTTTAAGATGTGGATCAGGGGTCACCATCATTTTCCGGCCTGTGGGCGTCTTTGGAATTCTGACAGCGCCTTGTGTAAGCAACCGCAAAATGGCTGCCACAGGAGGCAGAACCAAACACAGAATGTCAGGGAGTAAGTTCATGTGTAACTCTGATAGTAAGCCTTCAACATTTCAGGCAGATGCTCTGTTTAAGAGGAGAACTTTTAAAAGGAACATAAGGTTTTAAAATATTTTTTTACATATACACACAGCTTACCTTCAGTCACTCAGTGAAGATCTTTGTGCTGTGGTGGCAGCCACAGTAACATTTAACATTCAAAGTAACATTTAAAAAATCTGCACAACCAATCAGATCTGTTGGAATCTGTGCAAGTGTCCTACGCTCAGTCAGGAAAGAGTTAAATTGTTATTCTGTTTGTTTAGTCAGATAGCTAGTTAGCATAGGACCACTTAGGCTTCGAGAGACGTTCCCGCCAGAGAAAATGGGAGTCTTTAGTCTTAATGAGGGAATCCAGGATTGTCTATTGGATGAGCCAGTTTATTGGGGGGCAATTAGCTAGCAACATATACTAAGGTTTTATTGCTCTTTGTTCAGTCATTGTCTGCTACTACAGTCCACTACTACTACTTCACTAGACCATGCAGTCTAAGCTTTTCTCTCTCTAGGACCTAGTTGAGACTATCAAGATGCAGTCAGAAACTGTCTGTTGTTTTTCCTACCAAATGTACCCTTTTTACTCTATTATGTAGTAAAGTATTTTTATAGAGCTAGAATCACAGACGTCTGTCTACTTATTTCCATTGCGCTATTATCAAACTCTGCAAACTTATATCTCATTGCTGTGCAACCCGCCAACAAGATCTCTAGTGGCCAATCAGAAGCCCTTCTGGGCAAAAGCACCTTCTGGCCCCACCCACTTTCTGAAAACACTTGGCAGGTGCTAGGAAAGAAGGAGGTTGGTTTTATACACCCTTCACTACCTGAAGAAGTCTCAGAGAGGCTACAATTAGACATAGGCACAAACCAAAAAAATTTAACGAACCAGCGGTTCACGGTTCAGTGCCAACGATGATCCCGAGATCGCGAACCGCAGTGAACATTTTCCATTGCCGAACCGGTTTGTGGTTTGTGGTTCATGGGGTGTGGAACGGCCCCCGTGGCACTTAGAGAGCCCATAATCCCGGGGAGTGTTTTGCCAGCTCTCCTAGAGCCATCACCCAAGTGTAGACAAGATTGCAAAAGGGATCTTGGAGTTATACCTTCTCCAATCCAAGGCCCCCAGGAAACTCCCACAAAAATCCAAGCTCAATTATACTCTCAGTCTCTCTCTCCAAAGGCTAGCAAGTGGCAAGCAAGAGCTCTGTCCCACTCCACTGCTCGCTGAAACCCAGCCTGGAAGCCCACGGCTATTTATAAGCACAGGTCCCATTGAGCAAGGCAGGAGGTCTGTGTGTGGCCATCAGAGCTGCTTATCAGGGTTTGCAGGGATGAGATTGGAGTGCCCATGGCTACAGAACACCCCCTTCCCCCTCTCTCCCCTGGGTGTCTTCTCCCAGCTTGTAACCACTTTGCAGCTCCGTGATTGGAAGGAAGACCTGCCGATCAAGGTAAGCTGGGCTTCCATTCGGGTCTCCAGGGCGACAGAAGGAGTGCAGACAGAGTTTAGGCATTCCCCCGGCTCCGTTGCCAGGGGAATTGATTGCTGGCGCCTGACTGTCTAGCTTCCTGAACCGTGGCCGAACGCACTGAACCAGGCCTCTCCCGAATGCTGGTTCATTGGCCGTGGACAATCATGAACCGCCGGATCGCGATCGTGCAATTGCCAATTTCGTGGGTTTTTTAAGTTCGTAATGCAGTTCGTGCCCATCTCTAGCTACAATCACCTTTCCTTCCACTCCCCACAACAGAGACCCTGTGAGGTAGGTGTGGCTGAGAGAGCTCTGAGAGAGCTGTGATTGATTCAAGGTTACCGGCTGTGTTCAAGCAGAGCAGTGGGGAATCAAACCCAGTCCTCCAAATTAGAGTCCTGCCACTCCATTACACCAAACTGGCTCTCAAAGTGGTCAGTAGGTATTATAGCACTCATAGGCACCACACTGGGGACCCCTGCTGTAGATTATGATTTTCATATTCTTTTGTCCAGTCTGTTAGAACCAAACCTGTTTTTAAAAATATGCAAATTGGAAGAATCTAGGGCCTTGGTGGGTTGAATGAGAAACTGTACACAGCTCTCCAACAAAGCTTTGCAAGCGAGGATCAATTGTTTAATTGTATTTAGAATGACCAGTTACACGTTTTCTGTGTACTGTTATACCCCAGGTGTTTAATTACCTGAGCCTTAATTTGTCTTGCAATTTTGTTTCCTGGTTTAGAACCCTCACCAGTTATGTAAGGAAACAAAAAAGGGCACAAAAGCAAAGATTCACACATTTCTTTCCGTCACGATTTAAAACAAACAAAATGGGGATTTCGGGAGTTAAAATTCGGCAGGGTTCCTAACACATAGGATGGCTCTCTGTCTTATCTGTCTAGTGCATTTTTATCCTGCCTTTCCTGCAATGAATTCTGGGTGGCCTGCAAAGTATTCCCTACCCCAAATCCTCCCAACAACTCTGTGAGATAGGTGAGGCTGAAAGAATGACTGGTCCGAGGTCATTCAGCAAGCTTCATACCGGGGTGGGGTGGTGAGAATCTGAACCCAAGTCTCCTAGGTCTTAGGGCCAAGCTACACATGACGAATGACACTTGAACGGCAAGTGGATTGAGGGCCAAGCTACACATGACGAATGGCACTTGAACGGCAAGTGTATTTCTCCCTGTTCACTTGCCCTCCACTCAATCCACTTGCCGTTCAAGTGTCATTCGTCATGTGTAGCTTGGCCCTGAGTGGAGGGCAAGTGAACAGGGAGAAATACACTTGCTGTTCAAGTGTCATTCGTCATGTGTAGCTTGGCCCTTAGAGTCTCTCTCTACACATTACTAAGTGCCTAGGAACGCTCAAGTATAGGGTTGTATGTCTGGTTCTCAGTTCGCATGCAGGCTGTTCTTATTCAGTGCACATGAATGCCTATTTCACAGGAGCTCCCATTGTGTTGCTGCATCTGCAATTGATTCCACTCTGTTTTTGCTGGGAGAAGTAGTACTGTAGGCTCTTTTGACTTGCCAATTTGCATTTCTTTAAGGTGTGAGAAAGTGTCGAGATCTGCATTTCAATGAATGGATATGGGAAGTGGGTGAAACTGGGATACTTTTAGCAGTTGAGGAGGAACTGTTATCAAACACGTGATGCAAAGCAAATTGAAGTGTGACTGTGCCGAGTGAGTGCATGTGGAAAGTTGGAGGGCAGACACGTGAAATGAGGAACACTTGAGCATCCCTAGGTACTCAGTGTCAAGCCCAGCCACACCCACCTCACTGTCCCATTGTTCCTCCACCCTGGTGGGGTTGGGCTTCCTCAGCTTTAGAGTTGCGGTGGGGAGGGGGTTATTTCACCCTCTTCCTCCTCCTACCAGGTCGCATGTGCTCTCTTTCCCTCTCTCTCGCGACGCCAACCAAGCTCTCCTACCTGGCCTCACGGGGAGGAAACC
Organism: Eublepharis macularius; assembly: GCF_028583425.1. Taxonomy (NCBI): domain Eukaryota; kingdom Metazoa; phylum Chordata; class Lepidosauria; order Squamata; family Eublepharidae; genus Eublepharis; species Eublepharis macularius. Next base: position 174,636,883 of record NC_072792.1, read on the forward strand.
CTTCTATCCGCCTCCTGGTTCCCTCCCCCCTTTTCCAATCACCCTCCATCTCTGGCTTGTCTGTCTCCCTTCTCCCTGCTGTTCCCTGCATTATGGGCTTTCTGGCCTGCCACTCCCCTTTGGTTGGTTTTTCCCTCTGGAATGAGCCTGCCTCCTGAGTTAGGCTCAGCGTGCCAAGATTACAGCTGCCGCCTTTCAACCTTGCTCCCGCTCCCAGATGACGGCCAGGTCTCACTCTGCCTGTCCCTGCTGTGTGCTGGGGTGTTCCTTCTCTCGGCCTCTGCCCAGCTCCTGTTGCTGCCTGGATGGGCAGGGAAGGCTCTTTGTGCATTGGTCTCTTCATCCCTCCTCCTCCATGGCTCCTACTGAGCTCTGACCTCTGCTGGCTGTCTGTGCTCGAGTAAGGAGTTCAGCTGCACTGGGGAGGGGTGGGCTGGGGCTGAGTCTGGCGGAGAGGGAAACGCCGGATACTCAGTAATGTGTAGAGAGTCTCTTAGTCCCACACTTTGATCACTACACCACACTGGCTCTATCTTACAGATTTCAGCTGCAGTCTCAGTAGTCATGTCTCTACACAAGCATGCCAACCTGATTCGCCTAACCTCATTTGAGAACGAGACCTCAAACTGCACTGCAGGTGCAGAGAAAGGTGGCGGTGCATCATGCAAACGCTTTTCATATTGGCTTGAGTAATATGTTCCAGATAGAGAATTAAGTATCGCTGTTAAGAGAGAGTCCCTTAATTCCTCTTTATCTGATTTCTCTCTGAAATCCAGCAATCTTTTTCTTTTCCGCTTTTTAGGAATTTTAAATCTGTTTTGAATCTATGCTATTTTGATCAAAAGAGAAATTCGAAGAGCGAAGAGGCAAGAAGGGAGTTTCTGCAAAATTTCAGAATTTCGTTCTGCAGCTACTCAGATGTTGGCAATGTCTTCCCGAAATTTCATATACTCCTGCTACAGTGTCCTATGGTGTATAACATTTTTTAAAAAAAAAACTGCAAGGTCTGAAGTTACAGAAGTGTATATTGATTTCTCATTAAAGAGAAATTCTTTTTTTGAAAGACAAAGAGAATTAAAACATCAATAGCTATATCTTTAAAAAGTAAATTTCAGAAAAAGAAATTTGATGCTCTAACAACTCTAGAATGAAGGAGCACTTCTTCCTAGTCTACACTAGTGGGTTTCTTTACATAAATATAATAATTAGCACTCTACACCGTTGCCTATTATCATCTCTAACAGTTCTCAGGGAGGCTTTGATATATGAATTGGAATCAGAGGAGCAGGCTTGGTTTTCTTTGTCTTGGTAGCAAGCATTTCCCATTTATTGGGTTTTCAGATCAGAATTTTAAATGAAATAATGCAAGGGTACAGCAAGAGTTCTTTCATTCTGCTCTCCAGAGAGCGCTTAGTGATTTTCTCAAATGATGGGTGTAAATCCCATCAGGAAGCTCTACTTGGGTAATATTTGCTTCACTCAGAACTTCTGAGCTCATGAAAAGATTTCCCACCTGTTTGCTTGAGAACAGAAAAGGAATTAGAGTATCAGGTGATGGTTAAAGTGAAGCAATGATGGCTGCACTTTAGCTATTGTTTGGAAGTGGATTTTTTGTTTCACGCTTGAAAAATTCAGTTCCAAATGATCTCTAAAGAGGATTGGAAGTGCATTATCCAATGTGTGCAGAATCAGCATTACATTTTGTCTACAAAGTGAGGGCATGTGTTTCTTTTTATATTTCTGTGCAACACGAATCCTACCAACTATTCCTAAGGCAACAGCCAAATTTTGTGCGCAAGCGATTAAATTGCGCAATAAATTCCAGTCAAGTGTGTTTGAGCACTGATCCAGATCATATCAGGAGGCTACCATGTTGTTGTTCTTTTTAGGCCTCTATTTCCAAATTTTAAAATGACTAGGTGGGATGCTATTTGATATTTTATACTCCATTTAATTATATGATGTTATTTTAATCAGATATTTTAACATCTATATTTGTACCCTTTTAACCAAAGACTCTTTTAATTTGTATACTGTTTACCTAATCATGAAATGTTTTGTATTATAAGTTCAAATCTGGCCGTGGACCGTAAAGAAAATGAAACTGAAACACTAATCCTAAAAAATAACTGTCGAATAAGCCACGAGTACACCAAATCCCTCCCCCCCATTTAATAGTGTTTGTCCGCATCTAGTGCTTAAATTAGCATTGTCAAAGGAATGTGATCCCTGATTGGCCTCAATTGTTCGTGTGCTTTTTTGTTCATTGTAGTTGCTATTCTTTCAGAGCCTTTTATTTTCTCTCATATGGCTTCTGTCTTCCTAGATAAGAGGGAAGGGTCACACAGGGACTGTGATTTTAATCAGATACACGCAGGGGCTGTGATTTTAATCAGGGGCTGTGATGTCACAGCACTGCATAGCCAGTATTTATTTATTTATTTATTTATTTATTGCATTTCTAGACCGCCCCTCCCCGTCAGATGGGCTCAGGGTGGTGTAACAGCACATACAGTTTAAAAACAATAAAAATATTATAAACGTTAAAATATTGTGCTACTTGATGTATTAAGGAGGAGGCTGATATTTTCACAAGTATAAATGTAAAAACAATTGTAATAAGGTGAAGTGTTTTTTAATATATATATATATATATATATATATATATATATATATATATATATATATATAGCACAGAATGTTCTCCCATGAGTGCCTTGGGCTCTGCCCTACTTTAATGAGGTCACAGCTTCCATAGATGGAAATTCAAAATGCAATAGCAACTCAATATACTGAGATAAAATGGATGTCCCGTCATTGATCTGTGCTGTGCCCACTGACAGACCTGATAGTTTACTGCACCATTTTGCTACAGTCTACATCTCTCTTTCTCCCTCCATCTGGTAAAGTAGAAGAGCGACTTAAATTGCAAAATGCTAAGCCCAGATAACTCGAAATCCATTGGATTCTTTAATCTGGATAAACACAGCTCTTCATTTATTCCCTTTAATAGATTGTGGTGTAGCTTTCCAGTTAGGGGGCTGCTTGTAACAGTATTGAAATGGGGGAAACAGCCTGGTTAGCTTAAGCAGCCCTTCCTGCAATGGGTAGCCCGTGGCTACTCAGGATTCCGAGCCCCCACAAACACTTCAGCTGATTTTACTGGGCATTTCAGAGGACTTTTCTCTGTAAAAGAGGATATCTGGCCTTTCAGGCGTTTATCCCCACCTAGCCATCAAGTCAATGTATAACCTTGTGCTAGTTACACACTCTCTTTTTGAGCCTACCTCACCAAAATAGGAGAGGCCATATATACTATCCTGAGCTCCTTGGCAGAAGAGCAGGATACAATAAAGAGACATAGGAGCTTACAAGAGGATGTGGAGACCTTCCTACAGCTTCGGGTTGCCAAATCTGGGTTGGAAAATTCCTGGAGTTTTGGGGGTGGAGCCTGGGGAGGGCAGGGTTTGGGAAGGTGGCCCTCAGTGGGGTAGATTGCCATAGACTCCACCTTCCAAAGCAGCCATTTTCTCCAGGTGAACTGATCTCTGTCATCTGGAGATCAGCTGTAATTCCAGGAGAAGCCCCACCCGGAGGCTGGCGCATCTACTACAGCTGCTCTTTCTCTTTCCACCTAAGATAAGCTGGCAAATCGAGGAGGGCTTCAGGAAAGGCCTGAGATGTCTGAGGGCTGGAAGGGAAGCATTAGCTCATTGGACAGACATCTCAGAAAGATCTTTCTCTGGGAATTTGCTCAAAAAACCTCAGAAAGACTGAGCCCATTCTGAAATGAGGGTGGTAGAGTTGCCCATCTCTAATCTTCTGTATTTCTTACAGTATCTTGATCTATTGCACACACATTTATATTTTACAGTTCTGGTTTTGTTTCACAATTTCTTTTCTCCAGTCTTATCCCCACCCTCCCACTTTTCATAGGCCTCAATTAACATTTTATGTTCACTTGTTACAACCTCTGAAAAATACAGCGCAGATGTGTGTGGGGATAATTGCTTTGCAAGCCTTTTATTCTGTCTTCGAGTATGAAGAAGGGTATATGAGTGGGCTCTCTCCTCCTACCTTCTTCCTTCATTCAGATGTCTCTTGAAAAGCGGCTTCGTGTGTGGTGTTTGCATTGAATCCAACATCAAGAGCTCAGAAAAAAATACTTGTGGAAGTTCTATGAAACTGATTGTGAGTCATAAATGTTGGAATGTCAATCAGGCAGTAATATATTCTGTGCTAGATTGAATCTAGCCAATAAAGAAGTGGCCCCAGGGAGGGGGGAAGACATAAACTGAGAGCCAAACTACAAGTGATGCCTTACACAGGTTGGACACTTGTCAGCTTCCCTCAAGTTTTGATGGGAAATGTAGGCGCCCTGGTTTTACAGCTTGGCTCTCCATTACAGCTGCAAGACCAGGATGCCTACATTTCCCATCAAAACTTGAGGGAAGCCGACTAGTGTCCAACCTGTGTAAGACGTCACTTGTAGTTTGGCTCTAAGAGCTAAACTACAAGAGACGAATTACACGCGGATGCGCATGTGAAGGGAGTCACAATGTTAGATGGGAAGCTGAGTTTTAAAAGAGATCAGAAGGCTCTGTCAATTTCTGCTCTTTACAGAGCCAGCAAAGATCACTCCTCAGAAGGCTTGCTAATTTCCTCTCTGCCTCCAGGAGGCTCTGTCAGCTTCCCAGCTAACATTGCGACTCCCTTCATGTGAATGTCCTCGTGTAATTCGTCTCTTGTAGTTTAGCTCTGAATAGCACAGAAATGGCACATGAATAGAGGAGGAAACCAGTATGGGAGGCAAGCAACTTGAAAGCAGACGAAGGACTCATCTAGGGAAGCACAGAGGGGCAGCCAAACCATCAGGGCATCCTGAGCAAGGAGTTGTCCACATAGAAAACTTTCAAAGTAAATAACAGGATGGGATTGGCTCTCCTTGATCACCTGACTCCCAAGCTCCGGAAGAGTCTCTTAAAGTGGTAGTTGTCCAGCCCAGCCCCTGCAGATCTCTTCTCTTACCAGCAGTCTTGCTTACACAAGAAATGAGGGCAACTGAGTTGTGGTCTCTAGCATTCCCACGCTGGTTCCTTGGGAGGCTTCCAGGATGTTTGGTCTCCAGGATCCAGTTGTAACCCTGTGGTAGGACAAACCAGCAACTCTTGATATCCAAAAGCAACTTCTCCAGCAGCAGCCGGTGGCCTTGTGCATTGTTGAACATGGCCACCCCAGCCAGAAGAGAGTGAGAAGAATGCATAGAGAAGCATAGGTAAATTGCGCCTGAAGAAATAGGAGTGCAGGTATTCACAGGTTGACGTGCATTCTCAGTGGTGGCTCCCCCCTTAAGGAAGGGCCTACCTGAGGAGGTCAGGAAGGCTCCCACACTTCCATCATTCCACAGAATGCACCAAACAGAAATGTTCAGTGGGACATTTTTATAAAAGGATTAGAACTGTAGTAGAATGGAATGGTCCAGGAGGGCACCTTAGAATAGAAGAGGATTGTAGTCTACTGCAGTGATTATTGTGGGCATCTCCTGCTTTTACCGCACAGTCTTATACTTTGTACTCCACTTTTTGTATTGTTTATACAAATATACACTATTTATATTTATACAATATATATATATTGTATTATTTATAAACTATAGATGCCCTGACCTGAATAGCCCAGGTGAGACTGATCTTGTCAGATCTCAGAAGCTAAGCAGGGTCAGCCTTGGTTAGGAATTGGATGGGAGACCAGAGTTGCAGAGGCAGGCAATGGCATACCACCTCCGTTAGTCTCATGCTATGAAAAGCAGCAAAGGTAACCATAACTCAGCTATAACTTGAGGGCACTCTCCACCACCATAGACTATAGAGATAGTATACGGTGTCTTAGGTAGTGGTTCACATTGTTCTCTAATCCTGTGATCCTAGTTCTACTGCTTGGGGGGGGGCTGTTTTGGGCTGTTTGATTGCACTGTTTGCATCCTGTCATCTGCCTTGAGTCTCAGCAAGAAAGGTGTACTATAAATGAAAAATAAGCAAAATAAAAATATAAATCTATGCACAGTGCTGTGTAACCAGATCAGAGGTTGTTGAAGGATGTGCCCCAGAGAATGCTTCAATCAGCTGGAAAACATCTGCTGATGGTCCCTGGCCCTAGGGAGGCTCAGCTGGCCTCAACCAGGGCCAGGGCCTTTTTGGTCCTGGCCCCAACCTGGTGGAACTTTCTGTCTGGGGACACCCGGGCCTGTCAGGATCTTCTATCATTTTGTTCCACCAGGCGTATGGTTGAGGCCAGCATGAGATCCTGAGCCTCCCACCAGCCTCCCACTAAGTGTGGGGTTATACAGTGTCCACTGGGCGGCTGCCCAACGTATGTGTACAGCACGGGGCTATGTAGTGCCCATTCATTAGCTGACCCATGTATGAGTTGCAGTACATTATCTGTCCACTTCCCTCCCCCTGTAGGCTGATGGGCATGAATCTGGAATTGACCCCATGTTGGGACAGCTATTATCTGTTCATTGATTTTATGATGAACTGTTGTTTTATGAATTGTTTTTAATATTTGTATTGTATTTTTATAACTGCTGTACCTCACCCTGAGCCTGCTTGCGGGAAGGGCGGGTTAGAAATGAAATAAATCATACGAATCATACGAATCATACGAATCATACGAATACTAATACTAAGAATAGTAGTAGTAGTAGTAGTAGTAGTAGTAGTAGTAGTAGTAAAGGAATGGAATAAAGGATTGCTACATGCTAGTAGCTACATGCTGTCCTACATATGAGAGCTTTGGGTGCAAGAGAGGTAGTTCATGCCAATCCTTTATTTTTTTTCTTTTAACTCAAGAATGTCACAACATTGATAGCTGTTTTCAAAGACTTGGCTTTAAAATATTGACAATTAAATTGCAGCTTTTCTGTTTTCCAAATGCCAGAAGCATGCTGGGTGTTGCTGCTTTAACACGATTTAAGCATTCTACTGTTGTTACGCATTAATCAGTTGGATTGCTCTGCATCATGCATCGCTCCATTGGCATAACCAATCATCAAAGGTTGACGAAGAATAAACAAATGCACGCACATTGTAAATGCATCACCTTAATGGATTTATGTCAGAACTGATCATGTTGCTGATAATTTTTCTACTATTGTACTGGAATATTTGCTATACCAAATTAAACTCTTTAGGCGCAGACAATGTCTTTTAATATTGTTATAAATAACTGGAAAAAAAGTTTATGGATGCACCTTTAAGATATAAAGAATCTTTCTTTCCTGATTGCTGAGATTCTCAGATTTTTGTCATATCGGTCTTATTTGCAGCCACAAAGCCCACAAATTGGACCTTTCTGGGGGTACATAAGGGTTTGTAGGCCCCAACATGTATGGAGGTGAGATACAAGGATTAGGCTCTGGCGTTTTGCATGTAACTGGCGCATGGGATAGGGGAACGTTTGTGGCAGTCTATCCACTACAACAAACAGATGGTGGATAACAAATGTTAGGAATGTTCAAATGCATGTTAGTTTGGGTCACGTTATGTCCACCAGCCATGAGTGAGGAATAGATTTTTCATCAGTTGTTCAACTGTTTGCAAAAAGTTTGACCAGGTGACTTTTCACACATCCGGACAATATGGTACAGTGTACATGGCAGTTTCACAGACGCATATTCTCACACAGATCAGTTCTAGTTTCCCCCTACCCCACAAGCCCGTCATCACAGCATACCCTTCAGCAACCCATGATATAAATCATGAGCAAATCAGTCATCTGCCTACCCATTATCAATCCCCCCCATGTTTTTAAAAAAGTCTTAGTCTTTGATGTTTGTTTATGTCCACGTTGTCAAGGTTATTTCACACATGCAAATTGTCAGGAGGAGGAAGTCCCGTCCACTCATGTGAATTAATTACCTCTCCCAGACATCCATGACCTGCGATAGAATTGATTAACTGACTTGTACAGATGCAGAAGCACCAGAGATGAAATGAAACTTCCCCAGCCAGGGCCAAGCTATTCAATAGCTGCTCAGATAGCAAGGAGCCAAAAGAGGTTCAAGGCTCAGCTCATGAGTAATAGTGACCGTAGGACATAGAATCATAGAATCGTAGAGTTGGAAGGGGCCATACAGACCATCTAGTCCAACCCCCTGCCCAGTGCAGGATCCGCCTAAAGCATCTCTGACAAATATTCATGCAGCCTCTTCTTGAAAACTGTCAGTGAAGGGGAGCTCACCACCTCCCTAGGCAGCTGAGTCCACTTTTGAACTACTCTGATCATGAAAAAGTTCTTCCTAATATCCAGCCGGTACTTTTGTGCATGTAATTTAAGCCCATTGTTTCGGGTCCTACCCTCTGCTGCCCACTGGAACAGCTCCCTGCCCTCCTCCAAATGACAGCCTTTCAAATACTTAACGAGAGCAATCATGTCCCCCCTCCATCTCCTCTTCTCCAAACTAAACATTCCCAAGGTCCTCAGCCTTTCCTCGTAGGGCTCGGTCTCCAGACCCCTGATCATCCTCGTCGCTCTCCTCTGCACCCTCTTGATTTTGTCCACATCCTTTTTGATGTGGTATGTTCTCCTGCCAAATGTGTTTTCAGAGAGGTTCACAGCATCAATGAACAGATGAACTGCCTCCTCCAGTAGATAAGGAGTACATGTGTGTGAACACTACATGAGGTGTAGTGTGCATATCAGATGGAAATAATCAGGTCAGCCAAACCTTTAACTGTAACAAAAAGAGCAGAAATTGTGAAAACTTGCTAAGCAGTTCAACAATAAACCTTTTTTCAAAAATAACTTGTTTGGATTGTGATTTTTAACTTTTTCAAGAGTGATATATATTCTCTTATATTGCAAGATTGACACCCTTGTATCAATTTTGTAATTTACACACAAGCAAACAACCTTGGGGACTGTACAAAAAGGGCTAGTGCTTAATATAGAGCATCCATTCATAATTCCTGTACACTATACTTTTAAAGTGACAGTGCTCAATAGATACAATATTGCAAATGCCCATTGTAAATTACATGTAAATTATGAAATTGATACTGGCAGGCAACCTAGGAAAGCATGTACCAGGCATGCGCTTGGTGGAGCGCAATGATGTCACTTCCCGAAATGACTTTGTTGCGCCAACTGCTGGCATGCTCTCATGCTTCACTGGGGCCAATTTTGGCCCCAAACAGGCCAGAATTAGGATGCCTATGGCGGGCCCATGATGACGTCACTTCCCAGAAGTGACATCATCATGCAAGCGTCGGAAATGTACACATGAAGGAGAGCACGCACAAGGCACGAGGTTGGCAGACGCTGGAAGCAGGGGACTGGTAACCCTGAGAAAGAGAGAAAGAGAGAGAAAGAGATGTTTCTTAATATGCGGGTGCTTACATTAAATCTCACATGCTATTTTGGAGTATTCAATTGATTGTTTTTAATCATTGAAATAATTGTTGTTAACTTCACATTTGGCTATGCCCACTGCCTACCCCTGACTCCAGAGTTTTTATAAATATGTTAAGTAGTACTGACTTCAATTCAGATCCTTTAGATAATACAGTGTTTACTTATTTTTGTTGTGGATTTTCTCTGATCCATTGTGGCTTGTCCCAAGTACTCACTCTGGGAGAAACCCTGTTCTCTTGTCCCATGACTACTAACAGCCTGTTCTCTCATTCCTCATGCCCCCCCCCCCCCGCCCATGGCCACCATGAGAATTTGATCAAAATTGCACTGGATCTTTCGTGCTCAGACCCGCTTCTGGTTCAGACCATGATACCTCGGGAGAGGAAGCTTAATTGTTCTTCTCTGTGCCATTTTCCCAATCGGAAACAGCCTCAGCCAGTCTAAATTCTGATTGTGGAACTCGCACACTGCACCAGTCAACCACCATTTGGGGGACACAAGGACTTTGTCATGTTACCCATGTTACCCATGTCCCTTTAATGAGGGACTTGTCAAAAAATGTTAGCAAGTTGGAGCATATGTTTACTGGATCATCCCATTCTACTTATTTCAACACACCAACTTTATACTGAGTCAGGCCGCTTGTTCATCTAGTTCAGTATTGCTTACTCTTGTTGGCACTGGCTTTCCAGGGACTCGGGCAAATAAAGGGAAGGTCCCAGAAAGCCTTTCCCAGTTAGGGATGCCCAGAATGTCAGGAGACCTCCTAGAATTCCTGTCTGTTGCTTGCTGATGCCTTAAAGGCCAGTGGGTGAAAAACTGGGAGAAATGGTACAGGTGCACTGGCATTGAACTGGCGCACAGTGGCAGCTCTCATGAAAAATGGAAGTGATGTCATGATGTTGGGGTGTTGCTCTAGCATTTGCCAAAAACTCTATGGTTTAAGCGGTTCATTGGAATGACGCCACATGATGGCGTGATGCTGGCATGCCTTTCTTCACCCTTCAAATCTTTCCTGGTGGTGTCAGGCTACGGTCAGACATTCCCATTCCCAGTACTTCTTCGTGAGATGTTTTAACTGGAGATACAAATACTAGGCCACAGTATTTGTAGATGAGACTTGAGTATTTTGTCAACATGCAAGAACATTTTTAAAAGTCATGGCAATTTTTTACCCTTTGCAAAAACCATGCTGATTTCCCCCCCTTGACAACTCCTGCAGCTCTGAATTTAACACTTCTGCCCTTCTTACCAATTCACAAAGGTTAGGCTGACAGTGCTTTTAATTTCCTAGCGTTCCCTTGGATATGTTTCAAAAGATTGATGTTACATTTGCATTAAAATGAAAAGGGATTAGGGAAATTTACCGGCCTTTATGTTTCTTCTTAGAAAAACTATGTTTAACCAAATCTTAGTTGTCTCTGCATGTTCATCAGTATAATCAGGATTTTTTTCAGTGGGAATGTGATGGAATGGAGTTCCGGAATCTCTTGAAAATGGTCACATGGCTAAACTCCCCTCTGTCTGTAGATCAGGGGGTGGGGCCACTGACCATGTGACCATTTTCAAGAGGTGCCAGAACTCCGTTTTGGCATGGATGGCAATCTAAGTTCCCCTCTGTCTGGAGATCATGGGGCGGGGCCACCAGCCATGTGACCATTTTCTCTGAGGGCAACACACTGAGTTCCACCACCTCTTTTCCCAGAAAAAAAGCCTGGTGTATAATTAAGCACCTAGGTAGGGACCTTAATGGTTAGTTACCTGGAAAACCAGGTGTTAAGGTTCAGACATCACAATAGGATTGTGATGTGCTTGTAAGATGGTGTGGTGATATTAAGGAATTCTGAGAATGATCGTTGTCAAATGGGCAGTCAGTGGGGAAGGCTGGATAGTTATGCAATAAACAAATAAAGGAAACAAAGAAAAGGGGACTCAAGGAAATATACTCAGAAGGGAGCAATGAGGAGGTCAGAGAGAGAGAGAGAGAGAGGAGTAGGCTATGGGCTGATTCACACAGTTTAACAAGAGGAAGGTTCCTTGCACTGGGGGAACGTTCCATATTTAGCTGAGCAGAAACGGAATAAATTGAATCAATGAGAGTGAAAGTCAGGAGCTTCTAATGGAAGAATAAACTTAGCTCTCTGAAGAATATCCAGGTGAAAGAAGTTGAGGATAGAATCAAGATATTCACTCACTCATTCATTCGTTCTTTCGTTCATTCGTTCATTCGTTCATTCATGTCATTTATAGTCTGCCTTTCTCATGAAGACCCAAGGCAGATTACATAGTGTGAGATTAGTACAATCAATATCAAGGGCATTTCTGTAAATAAATGCAAGTTTACAAAAACATAGCATTGGCAAAAATCCAATCCAGAGTTGAAGAAATGCTGAAACAGAGTGAGCGCTGACATTAGACAACATAAAGTTACCCAGTAGGATCATACTTAAAGCTCAGGTAATACATAGAAGCAGATTCTTGTTAAAGAGCCTCTTCAACCAGAGCAAAGCTCCGCATAAGCATCAGGATATTAGTTTCAGTGATTGTATTCAGGGCTGACTGCTCAAGTACGAAGTGGGTACTAGGGGAATTTAATGAATCCGTTTAATTTGGAAAAGGGGGTATGTCAGGGATATTGGCTGGTGCATTTTTTATTCAACTTATATTTAAATGATGCAACATCAATTTTTGTTAACTGCTGCCATCCACCGAAATTAGCTAAGATGGGTGTACATATTCTGCTTTATGTGGATGATGCCGTGAGCCTGTCTCAAACTAGGGTTGGGCTGTAAAGGGCCCTGCAGTCTTTCTCCAACTAACACCTTCAAGAAAGCTTGGTAAAACTACTTGGAATCTAAGATCTTAGTTTTCACCAAGACTAAGGAATGGAACCCATCTCAATGGTTAATCAATGGGTCCAATATTGAGCAAGTTAAGACTTTCTCCTATTCGGGGATTCTGTTTTTGGCAGATCTCTCCTGGACTCCCCCAAGTTAGCACAGCACTAAATAAAGCAAAACTATCTACAAACGCTATATATAGGTTCTTCCACAATAGGGGATGTAAGTATATTCCTGGAGCGATGCAAGTTTTTAATCTGAAAGTGGCCCTCATTATTCGATATAGCTCAGCTATTTTGGATTAAGCCATCCCTGATAATATTGACCAATCCTTAGAACAATTTGTTAGGAAAATTTTGAAAATCCGTTGTTGTGTGTCTAATGTTATATTGCTGGCAGAATTTGGACAGCTATCCTTGGAAGCAAGCGTATGGCGATGTGCCTTTCAACTGAGATTAAAATTGCTCTGTGCTTAAGATGGTTTGTTAGACACTCTAAATGGAGATATCCATAAATCAACTTGGATGAAAGCCTTGGATGAGAAACTGACGATAGTAGGAATGTCGATGGATGATATTGTTGAGATGGGCAAATCCAAAGCATTTTCTCTGATTAACAAGCGTGTTCTAGAAATCGATTATAGCAGCTTGATTTTCCGAGCTCTCAGAGTTTGTTCACCCCTATCTTTTGGTCTTTCTTTCCTGAAATCAACATCCCCCTATATATACTATCTTACCATCCCATGATACTGCAGAGCTTTTTTGTTTGCAAGATTAAATATTATATCCATAATGGTTGTACTATGTTTGGATATGAAAATTGGACAGTGAAGAAAGCTGACAGGAAGAAAATGGATTCTTTTGAAATGCGGTGCTGGAGGAGAGTTTTGCGGATACCATGGACAGCCAAAAAGACAAATAAATGAGTTCTAGATCAAATCAAGCCTGAATTCTCCCTAGAAGCTAAAACGACAAAACTGAGGCTATTGTACTTTGGTCACATCATGAGAAGACAAGATTCTCTGGAAAAGTCAGTAATGCTAGGAAAAGTGGAAGGCAGTAGGAAAAGAGGAAGACCTAAAATGAGATGGCTTGACTCGATAAAAGAAGACATGTCCTCCAGTTTGCAGGATCTGAGCAAGTCTGTTAATGATAGGATGTTTGGAAGGTCTTTAATTCATAGAGTTGCCATAGGTCGGAGGCAACTTAATGGCATATAACACACACACACACACACACACAATGGTTTTACAGTGGAGATTTTTGAATAAGCTCTATTCTGACAGCATTTGTCCTTGTAGCCTTAATAGGATTGATACATCCTTTCATGTCCTGCTCGAATGTAAGTTCTTTGAAAATACAACGGATTACTATAGTAAGCCTTTAATTAACCAACTGTCCCATTATACTCCAGAAACCCTGGCTGTTTTGCTTAGCGATAAGGATCCTAAATTTACCTTAGCAATTGCAATATATGTCTCAGTCTTTTTAGCCCTTGCATCCCAAAAATAAGGTATAAATATTTTCTACTGTTCAAGATTTATGAGGGAATAAAAAGGAAAAAACCTGATCCGCTTGCTCCTGCATGCACCATTGACCAAAGCGAAAGGAGACAACTGGAAGGGGAGATAGGAAAACAGTGTCTTCCTTTGGATGCTGAGCAGAGGTCACTGGGGGAATGAGAGGTAGCTTTGACTTTCCTGCATTGTACATAGAGTTAGACAAGATGACCCTTGAGGTCCCTACCTGCTCTGTCTTTCTTTGATTCTAAGTAGAGGTGGGTACAAACTGGAAAAATGGTGGTTCATTGCAGGTTGTGGTTCGTCACATTTCATGAACCATGAACCAGCATGAAATTGCCCGGTTCATGAACCAGTTCATTTGGTTTGTGAATATGTGACTTCTGGGGCAGTAGAAGATCTGCCAAAAGCCCATCCCCCATTGCCTAGGAAACTGATTGATCGGTGCCAGGCTGTCTGCAGTGATGAACTGAAAAACAAACCAAACAAACTGGCCTAAAAATAATTGCGGTTTGCCGTGGTTCGTCAGAAATGCCCTCTGACGAACCACTGGTTTGCAAACCAAAAAATGGCCCGGTTTGTGATGAACTTTGGTTCGTATTTCGTTTTCTGCCCACCTCTAATTCTAACACGTAAAGCTTCATTCTACTGAGTCAGAGCATTGGTCTATCAAGGTCACTATTGTCTACTCTGGCTGGCAGCAGCTCTCCAGGGCCTCAGACAGAGGTCTTTCACAACCCCTATTACATTATATTATTAGCTGGAGATGCCAGAGATTGAACTTGGGACCTTTTGCATGCAAAGCAGATCTTCTGCCACTGAGATGTAGACCTCAGTATCCTATTGGATACAGGGGAAATGACTCAGAGATTGTGCCTCAGTGGTAGAGCATCTGCTTTGCATGAAGAAGGTCCCATCTTCGGTCCCAGGCATCTTCTGTTAAATAATTTTAAATATTAAGTGTTCTTTCTCTGCCTGAGATGCTAGAGGGTCATTGCTTGTCAGAGTAGACAACACTGAGTTAGATGGGCTGGACTTGAACACATGAAGCTGCCTTATACTTTGACAGACTCTTGGTCCATCCAAGTCAGTTTTTGTACTCCGAAAGGCAGTGACACTTCAGCATCTCAGGCATAGAAAAGTCTTTCCCAGCACTTGATACTTGAACTTCTTTGATTTGATGATACCAGTGAGCAAACCTAGGAAGTTTTGCATGCAAAGCAAGTGCTGTACCCCGGAGGCGCAGCTTCTCCCTGGTATAAGGCAGCTTCATATGTTTTATATACATTGATATGCTGACCAGGCTTATGGTCGTACTGCTTGCATATTAGCTTAGGTGGATGGAGGGATTGGGGATCCTTTACCGTGCAAAGATGGTTTGTGTCCAGATAAGTGGCTGAGGCAGCCTTGCGTTAAGGATTGAATGCATTTGGTGTTTCGTGTAGACATGGGTATGAACAGAAAAAAAACCCGAACATGGTGTTCGTTGTTAGTTGCCATCAATTAACAACAAACAATGAACATCAACAAGCATGACCTGTTCATGATCATGTTCATTGTTTGTTGTTTGTGGAAGCCAGCAGGCTCTCCACCAGCCATCAAGATCCCTACCACACCACTCTCAGAAACCCTAGCTGAGCAGGCAGCAGGAAATGTACCAATAATAAATAATAGCTTGGTCCCAGAGCCTGGCAGCAGCCCTGGAACCTGAAGCGGTAGATCCCTACCACACCTCTCCCAGAAACCTGACCTGAGCAGGCAGCAGGAAAGGTACCAGTAATAAATAATAACTTGGCCCAGAGCCTGGTAGCAGCGCTGGAACTTGAAGGGGTAGATCCCTATCCCACCACACACCAAGAAAATTCAAGCTCCAATGCACTCTCCCTGTCTCTCAAAATGCCAGCATCAATGGTCTCCCCCTCACTGTCTGCAAAACCAGAGCTGGGTGCCCCCCTCCCCCTGCTCTTTGCTTCCTTGTTACAAATTTGGAGCTCCACACTTGAAAGGAAGACCTGCCTATCAAGCTAAATTGGGCTTAGATTGGGGTTTCCAGGGCAACAGCAGGAGTTCAGACAGAGTTTAGGCAGTCCCTGCCTCCAGTTGCCAAGGGAATTGATTGCAGGTGCCAGAATGTCTGGCTTGACGAATAGCAACAAACAGCAATGAACAATACTTGCAACGACCACCTGTTCATTTAGAATGGGGCCTCACAAACAGCTTGTTCGCAAACAGCTGATTGGGCTGTTTGTGGCTTTTTTAAGTTCGTATTGCCGTTCGTGCCCATCTCTAGTTTCATGATAACTGAACTTGTGTGTTTGGAAGGCATCAGTGGAAGAAGTAAACATTTTACACATAAAGGGAGATTGTCTCTTTTTTAAAAAAACAAAATGCACCATATTCGATAATTGTCATGACCTTCAAATTGTGAAAATTGGATGATGAAAGATTGTTGTGGAACATTCGACTAAATCCTTGGTCTAAATCGGGGCTTCGGTCAATGAATTGTTTTAATTTCTTCAGTACTGCCATTCTCAGTGTCTTCTATGTTCACGTTGGGGGCATTAATCGGGTAGATTTGCTTAATGCTAAATATCTCCATCCCAGCATTAATATGCAGGAAGGCATTCAATAGAGCCGATATCTTTAGAGAAATGGAATTCAAGGGACATGACACATTTGTTCACAATCTGCAGTGGCTCTTCTATGACATTTACTGTGTCCTTTGGTGGATCATATTCCAACTCTCTGTCCCACCCATGAATCATTGCTAATTTCAAGCTGCTACCAAGAAATGTCAGGAAAGGGAGAAATCTGGATGGTAATTGTAGGGGTTTTTTTTGGCAGAGTTCTTTCCCTTTGGCAGAATGCAAATGGAGATGTCTGTTTCCCTCAAGATACAAATGTATCATTATTGCTGGCTAATGCTGCAGCTTTATGGATTTGTTTAAAACTTTGCTAAGCAAAAAAGGAAAGCCCTGATGACTTAAACATACAAAGGAGAAAAGCGGGGTAAACCAAGAGACATACATTCCATGAAGACGGAGAGCTTTTAGGTAGAAGATTTTGATCAGAGAGGTACTTGAGGTTCTTTTTGAGCATTTGAGTTACCTACTCTAGGTTTGACCCAGACTACAAATGATCAGGTTGGACATGTTGGTTCATCAATGGGATGGGGGAGCAGGTGCGGATTGGCCTTTCAACATACCAGAAAAGTTCCTGGTGAGCCGCTGCAACTGAGGCTGGCATCACTACAAAGTCTGGTCAGCTTGGTGCCAGCCAACCAAGGGGATAACTCATCTATCATTTCTTTTTTTATTCTTTTTGGCCAGCCCTGAGCCAAGCCAGCAGTGATGCAAAAGAGGACTCCAAGTTGGAAAGTTCAAATTCCGGGAAACTTGAGGGTGGAGCCTGCGGAAGGCATGGCTTGGGGAGGGAAAGGAGCTCAACGGGGAATGATGCCGTAAAGTCTGCCCTCCGAAGCAGCCATTTTCTCCAGGGTAACTGATCTCTGTAGTCTGGTGAACGGTTGTAATTCCAGGAGATCTCCAAGCCCCACCTAGAGATTAGCAGTCCTAACCTGCTCTTGTCATTTCCTCTGCTATCTTGCTCCGGGTCTGTTTTAACTTGCCAGTTTCTCCTGGATAGAGTGATTCATTTTTTTACATCACAAGGGATGAATGTATAAGGGGAGTTGTGCTTTCTCCCTCTCCCTCCCTTCTCCCTTCTCTCTCTCTCTCTCTGTCTCAGAGCCAAGCTACAAGTGACGCCTTACACAAATTGGACACTTGTCAGCTTCCCTCAAGTTTTGATGGGAAATATAGGCATCCTGGTTTTACAGCTTGCATCTCAATTACAGCTGCAAGACCAGGATGCCTACATTTCCCATCAAAACTTGAGGGAAGCTGACAAGTGTCCAACCTGTGTCAGGCGTCACTTGTAGCTTGGCTCTCAATCACAATTTACATTCTTTCCCTTCTAGTTCAGTAACTTCAGTTCTGGTCCTAGAGAGAGCTGGGCTGGGAGAAAGATTCTGAAGTTTTGGATCTCAGAGACCATTTTTTTACTGGAAGGTCTGATTCTATCAGGGTAATGGCAGAGGAGTTTTTAAGAAAAACTGGAGGGGAACATTCAAACTCCATGAAAATAGTTTGGGGTAGGCAGCCATGTTGGTTTGCATTAGAACAGCAACTGTAGCTGATGAAGGGAGCTTGGCTTATACTCTGGAAATTTTCAAGAGTCCAGTAACACCTATAAGACTAACAAAATTAGTGGTAAGGTATGAGCTTTCGTGAGCCACAGATCACTTCTTGAGCTACTTCTGGAAATTTTGTTGGCCTTTAAGATGCTATTGGACTTCAATCTTGGTATTTGGGCTCCATGCAGTTGTAGCATTCTTTCATCAGACAAACAGCACTGTAAACTTTCAGATGTTATCTGAGATTGTGAAAATGGCAGGGGAGGTAAACCCCCCCCCAAGCCACAAACAAAATCTGAATCGAGTTCTCTGGTGTCTCTTGTTTACTTGTACAAATTGATCAAGGGAGATCTTGTTTCTTTTTTTAAAAAAATAATTTTTATTGGGTGAGTCGACATACAAATTAATTGATAAACATTCTATTGCCCCACCTATTCCTGTTTCCCCCACCCACGCCCTCCCCCTTTTCTTGTTAGACTTCCAACAGCTTTCCAACCCATTATCTAATTGTATCTATTATTCTAACTAACACATTATCTAAAAAAGAATATTATTTTTACACTATTAACTTATTTTTACTTTCCAAATATTATTTCCATCAGTAAAAGCAACAAAGAATTTTGGAACTGTACTTAATTTGAAAAGGCATTTACAAAGACAAAAATTGACAAATGAGAAAACGGAGCGTAGAAAGAGAGCGGACACGTGGGCAGGTACTCCTAGCAAGCCCAACGATGTCGAAAAAAGATAAGGAAGGGAGATCTTGTTTCCATACAAGTGGCACTCACTTTTGTGGGGGAAAGTAAAGGATTTTTGAAATGGGAAGAAAAATCTGCCCGTTTTGTATCCTACGGGTATCTCATTGACAGGGATTCATATGTAAGGTGTTTAAGTGATACAAATCTTTATGAAGCACTTTCCTCCTTTCTATCTCATCTGTCTAACTGTGGAATTACTTGCTGAAAATTGAGTTCACATGCAAAAAGGAGATAGGCCATAAAATTCTGGTCAAGAAATAAGTTTTTTTTAAAGCAAAATGTCTATCCATTTTCATTTTATGCGAAACCCACGAGAGCATTCTTTGAATATCGAGATGCGGTGACAAATCCTCTGAAAGCCTGGGGCAGCAGGGAATGCTTGACAAAGAAGTCAGGGATGCTTATCTTTAAAAAAAAATAGTCAAAATGACAGGGAGGACTATTTGGATGCAGGAAGACCTAAATGTTTGAGAAACTTGGCAATATATTGAATTAGAAATGGAAGCTGTGGAAATACCTTCCTCTGGAGGTTTTCAAGAGGTATTTTCAGGGGGTATTTAGTCAGCCAGCCGCTTTGACTCTCCTTTTAAAATATTTTTCCAGGTCCTTTTACTTGGCTGGCATATTTCAGGCCAAGGCAGTCTTGCATTTATGCTATGTGAGGATAGACTATATGAGGATATATAGACTTTATGAGGTTAGAGAGTGGATAGACTTCTCTACAGTTCCCTAAAACTTTGTCTTACTCATCCCCCATGAGTCCTTCCTTCCTCTCCCCCTCCCAACAAGCATGCATGCCAAAAGCGATTTCTCTCCCCTGTTTAAAAAATCTGCCTGTTCTACTTTTGCCCCAGCAGTAGGATTCCAATCTGTCGCTGCAACTGTCAGCTGTCTTATCTGCAGGGTAGTAAAAATCCCAGCTGGAAGCATTTGCTTCCTATTAAATCGGAGGGAGGAGAAGGGCCGCCCCAAGGAAGAGGTCTTCAGTCAAGTTACAGGGCAGTCAAGCTAGAAGCAAAAATGCCAGAACGTGGATGAGAATTTAGGACAGAAGAAAATGAGAGGGGAAAGAGGGAGGTGGTTGTGTCCTGAAAGCTGTTATTTATTTCACTGTTGGTATTTTGAAAATGTATTCCTTTAGGGAGTTTGGCAGTCTGTTGATGGCCAGACTAGACCCCTCCATATTGAAAGAGTAAACAGAGTAGGGAAAAGAAAGAAAGATGGAGGAGAAAGCAGGGTAGGGGTTGTAAGAGGACAGAAGAGTAAAACCTGGTGTTATACATCCTACCCTGTGTTGTCTCCATGCCAGCATAAAGCTACAAAAGAGGCAGAGTGGAATATATAAATAAACAGCATCAAGCTGACTGGAAATGCTCCCCAATTCATTTTTACCTATCTTATCAGAAAATGTTCAAACCGGCTAAATATTTTTTCTATGCAACCATTCCAAAATATCAACGTTCTTTTATGCTACTCAGATGCAACGCTTTACCTTCTGCTGAGATGAAGGGCCGTTTTAGTAGAATTCCCCCTGAGAAGCGCTATAGTAGTCATTGTATGGACCAAGTTGATTCGACGGCCCATGTTCTTTTTGGCTGCCCCCAATACAATTTACTTCGTAATCAATATATTACTTCCTGGAGTGGACGTCTACAGAATATTTCTGGACAGCAGAAACTAAAGATCTTGCTGTTAGGCAAGATAAAATAAATGTACATGTGATGTAACCATATTTATCTATGGAGTTATAAATTATAAAATACTCGACGTGTGGCTTGTAGGCTGTTAAGTTACAGGGGGGGGGGGAAGGATGGTACCATGTAAATAAGTAATTAAATTATCATTGGAGGCAGATTTGTCAGTTCCATCTTGGAAAATTCTTGGAGATATGGCGAGGGGGAGGGGTTGGAAAGGGGAAAGGAATTTAACAGGGATGTGATGCTATAGAGTCAGGGCCAGATTGACAGGGGGCAGGGGGGGTAGTCTGCCCCTGGCGCCGCCAAAGAGGGGGTGCCAGGTGCAGTAGCCAGCCACCAGGAATGCGCCGGCAGCAGTGCGGGGGGCTTAGAGGCCGCCCGCCCCATTCGCCTGCCCCGCAGAACAGGGGGCGGCCGGCTTGCTGTGTGCCCCCTGTCCTGCAGGGCAGGTGAATGGCAGCATGGGGGGCTGGGAGGCCACCTGTGCCATTCACCTGCCCCACAGGACGGGGGGTGGCCAGCCGGCGAGCCACGCGGCGAGCCACGTGGACTGCACGCTCCTCCCTGTGTGATGACATCACGGAAGTGATGTCATCACGCAGCGCCGGGAGTGCAACCGTGAGGGGCCAGGCATGGGTTACCCTGGGTTCCAGCAACCCTGTATAGAGTCCACCCTCTAAAGCTGTCATTTCCTCCAGAACTGATCCATGTGGTCTGGAAATCAGTTGTAATGCCAGGAGAACTCTGTGCCCCATCTGGAGGTTGGATGAAGGAAGTTTGGGTTCTCTGCCAAACCATACATATTCTTTAGGAACTTTCTAATCTGCAGTTTCTTTGTAACTTTGTCATGCACACCTTTGGCACTGGTACATTCATCCTTTCAGTTTGGGTAGAATGTTACTTTTAAAATAAAATAAAATAAAAATTTTCATTGTTATATACTGAATTCTGGTACATTTTATTTTTCAACAATCTTCTGAATTTGAGCTCCTGCCTATTTAGTAATTGTATTTCAGGAGAGAACACTTTAGTCTGACTTTCACAAAGTGGAATTTAATTCTCTCTATGTATGTAATAAAAATGTATTAAATTATTATCTATTTCTTATTTTTCTTCTTGGGCATGCTTCTTGGGCATGCCTTGATTATCAAGTATTATTCACCTTATTTTCTTCTTCTTCCAGGCCAGCCCTGCTCCTATAATCGTCAACACAGATACATTGGATACTATTCCCTACGTAAGTGGAAACTATTTAATTACATTTTCTTTTAAATGCACATTAACATTTTTTACACGTTTTAATGAAGCAGTGAAAATGGGACATCATATGGAGCATGAAGACTTGACCTTTGAATGGCTCAAAATGACCTAATTTAAGCCTACTCAAAATTAAACCCCAGATTAGTTCATTTGATGTGTACACATTCCAGTGTATGCAGATTTGTTGAATAAAGTGATTTAGGCAACACTGAAATCTCTTGCCAGTTTTACACACTGAATATACAGGTGTAAAGTAGAAACTTTGCCCAAATCTAGGATCTCTTCTCTGTATTTATCTTTCTTGGCTTGTCCACCATCTTTATTTTTACAGAAATATATGTGTTCAGTTCTTTCTATTATCAAATCTAGATGTAAGGATTTTGCAACCAGTGGGAGGGTTGGGGAGTAGGGACGTGGGGTAGTGATGTCGTTGACATCACTATGTCAAAGTAACAATGGGTGGGTCTAGGAATCTACAGAACTCTATGGTAAAACGATATGGTTTTGAAGCAAAAAATATGATTTTACCATAGAATGAACAGCGATGCCTAGAGCTACCCATTGTCACTTATAGGTACAACCTGAAAGTGACATACCAGCATAAAGGCTGAAGGCTTCCCCCCCTTTATTATTCTCCCGCTGCTGCTCAGAACAGCGGCAGGCAATGAAAAATACCAGATTGCCTGCTGAAAGTGGGCACATTGTAAGCCTAATTTTGCTTGGATTTAAAAAGCCATGCTCGGAAAGAAAATAGCCACTGGCTTGGTTACACAAACACTTGCACGAGAACCAGTAGCAAAGTTCCCACCGTGCTGTTGTAAGAAGTTGTGTAGTTGTTTTCACATTTTCCCTTTTGCAAGCAGAAAACCGCATGGTGAATTCTGTTTCACTCCTCATGCACAATGTGCTAGCCTGAGGGTCCTCAACCTTGAACATGGGAGTACGTATGGCATTTTGAGAAAGGGTTTTGGGTACTACCAATGTCTACCATCGGAAGCAGATATCGATCACAAAATGTCTGCCGCAAGGGCATTTACAAAACATTGGAAAGTTCCAAACGAACAGTAGAGGCATCTATCAATGAATTTTGCGCAGACACAAATGCGATGCCTTCTGAAGCACCTTCTGCTCTAATGAGATGGAGGGAAGCCAAGATTGGCGCATTGCTTTGGGGAAGAAGCGAGTGGGCATCAGGGAACACATTGGTGGTGCCCACAGGTGCCACTGCTCTATGTCTTTGCTGAGCAGGAGAAAAGCTTCTAGCACACCCAAAATAAGCAATGCACATAAATGCAAAGCATTAGATGTTTATTGAAATGTGAAGGGCTGTGTCCTGCACAGACAGGGAAGAGAATGCTGCAGAATTGGCTAAGTTCCCCACCTTCCCTCTTTAATAAGCCTGTCAGCCCACTGCTAATTGACTTGTGCTGCTGTACATTATGAATTTGACCAAAACAAGTTTGTTCTGAATAGTAATGTGTCATCTGTCACTTTCGTGCCCACATTTGTCTCCTTCCGTTCTGTTGCGAGAGTCCTATAAATCACCACCAAGGTCAAGGCTGTTATTAAACTCTATTTGCTTGGCAACTGGCTTGGTCAGGAAGCTCTACGAGGACTGCTATGCCAAGGGCTTAAAAGATGAGCTCACACAGGCAAGGAAGCTGTTCCGAGGGAAAGTACAGTCTTCTGGGGCAAGCCAAAGAATCAGCCGTCCGCTGTGGAAAGTCAGTCTGTGGAGTTCGGCGGCCATTTTAAGCAGATTTTTTTGTGTGAGGCAGCATTTCAGCCGGTTGAAGATTTTAAGTCGGGCCAGGAAAGGTGGGCAGGTTTTATTTCTTCAGTTCCCAGAGTTCCTTATGTGATAGTGGGTGATGTCTTTTGAAAAGTCTGATCTGTTTGTATGGTGAAAGATTTCACGAAGAAGGTCAAACTTAAAAAAACCAAAGGCCACATTCACAGTTCCTGCTAGTGTGCATGGTCTGTGTAGTTTTCTTGATTTCATTTTAAATTTAGATCATTAAAGCACACCCTCTTTTTACTTAGTATATTTTTATCCTCCTTTTCTCCTCAATGGGCACCCAAAGTGGCTTACCAAAAATGCACTTTTTTTTCAAATTAATTTACTTTTTAATTAAGCTTTATAACATACAACAAATAGAAATCAACAATGAACATCAACTGTAACACAACAACTAATCAATAATAGTTTACAAGTTTTGAAGAATATGAACATTACAATAACTTTTAAACAAAGCATACATACTATTACCAAATATCAGAAAACTGAGTCAACGTCTGAGCAATTCTTATTTTGGGATGTAAATCATGCATGTCTATAAATTCAAGAAAAGGGAACCATTTCTCATAGAAATTGGAACTGGCAGGAAAGCGTTCAGCATTGAGGATATTATCATTAATTTTATCCAGGATGAAATGGTCCCATATCTTAGAGAGCCACATCTCTTTAGTTGGCACTTTCTTCAGATTCCAGACTGAAGCTATCGCTGATTTCGCTGCAACTAAAAATATTGCTATAAGATTCCTGATAGCTTTTGGGATCTGTGGAATATTCCATTGGTCTAGAAATATAATTGAAGGTGATAATGGAATATCGTAATTCGTAATCTGTTTTATTACTTCCAATATTTCTTTCCAAAATGTGGCTATCTGTGAACAACCCCACCAACAATGAGAGAAGGATCCTACCTCATTGCAACCCTTCCAACACAGGGGAGAGCAAGAGGATGACATTGTAGACAATCTTTTAGGCGTCAAGTGCCACCTGTGAATAATTTTAAATGATTGGAGTCTTATAGAAATTACTTTTGATGTAAATATTGAAGATGACCAGATTTCCTCCCATTTTTCCTGTGTTTTTTCGATATTGCAATCCTGATGCCATTTGGATTGGCAAGGTAAATCAGTACTTTTTAAACAAGAGAGCAGAATAGCATATATTTTAGATACCATCCCCTTTTTCTCCCTCTGTGTATAGTCTAAAATTTGTTCAAAATCAGTCAAAGGGGTACTCATAATTTTTTTAAGATTTATACTCTCTGTGAGTTGAGGGAATTAGTGTGCAAGGAGAGGCAGCAAGAGGCAGGTAACTGCAAGATCTTACACCTATGTATACGAGGATTATCCCTCTAGAGAACTCTTCTAATAAGCAAGCAGATGCTCAACCAATAGGGTTTTGATTTATAAAATAATAAGGATCAATTCGACAAAATACACACAAAGCTAACTAGAAAACAGTGGGAGAAATGGCCTTCCACAAACGATGCAAACCTGAATTATTCAAAAGGGCTTTTGGTCAGATATGACAGCTGTATTGTAGGGAGAGGGCCTCAAAGAGATGCTTCACTAACGAGTTAGGGACCGTAGACTTTGCCACTATCAGTGCAATCCTATGGAGAGTTACTCCCGTCTAAGGCCATTGACTTCAATGGGCTTAGACGGGTGTAACTCTGCATAGGATTGCACTGTATGTTGCCTTTAGTACCATCTGTCATTTTATGTATGTGCTCCTATGCACTACCTGTTGCTTTAAGTATGACCCTACTGGGTAGTTTTATGTTGTCGAAGGTCAGTCCTAGAATTTCTTATGCTCTGTTTCAGCATTTCTTCAACTCTATATTGGACTTTTGCTAATGTTATGTCTTTGTAAACTTGCATTTATTTACCCAATTTACCCTGTGGCATTGTTTATTGAAATGTCCTTGATATTGACTGTGCTTATCTCACACTATGTAATCCACCTTGAGTCTCAGTGAGAGAGGTGGACTAGAAATGACATAGATAGATAGATAGATAGATAGATAGATAGATAGATAGATAGATAGATAGATAGATAGATAGATAGATAGATAGATAGATAGATAGATAGATAGATAGATAGATAGATAGATAGATAGATAGATAGATAGATAGATAGATAGATAGATAGATAGATAGATAGATAGATAGATAGATAGATAGATAGATAGATAGATAGATAGATAGGCAGGCAAGTTTATGGATATAGAAGGATGTGACAGCTAGAGATGCGCACGATCCGCATTACGATCGAAAAAAACCCACGATAATGGCGATCGCACAATCGGGAGCCGGCGGATCATGCTCGGCCATGGGAGAAGACAGCCGGGGAGGGACAGCCGGCATCACCCACGGTTCCTGTATCGCTGGGAACAGCGGGGTGCCCCTCCGCTTTTGCCTCCATGATCCACAATCCATGGATCTGGAACGGGGGATGATCGGAGTGGATCGTTAATTCAGGATCGTTGCCAGTGCCGATCCACGATCAGCTTGTTCGGTATTTTTTTTTGGATCGTGCCCACCTCTAGTGACAGCTACTTGAGTTGGTAGCCTACTGCTTGGGACAGAAGGCAACATATAGTCAAAAATTCATATACAGCCAATAATGTCCAGCCAAATGACATCTTATCCCTTTGCAGCTGAATCTCTGTCTTTCGAAGCCAGCCTTTTCCCTAAGACAATGCAGTAGGACTTGGGGTGTCTGCAAGTGTATATTGTCTGGCATGTTTGCTGTACAGCATATTCACAGGGCAGACTTAAGCAGAGTTACACTTTTCTAATCTAAAAATCTCCTGATTCATTCCAGTCTGGCCTCAGGCCGGACTGAGACTGTTTTAATAGCTCTGGTTGATAACATCTGGCTTCAGCTAGATAAGGGTGATTGTGTGCTTTTGATTTTATTAGATCTATTGGCTGTGTTTAATGCAGTTGACCACTTGGTCCTGGTTGACCGCCTAGCCCCACTGGGGGTAAGAGCTACTGCCTTACAATGGTTTGCCTCTTTCCTTCAAGGACGCTCAAGGACATCTAGTGGATGATATTAGGAGGTTTGGAGTTGGATGCCGCTAGTATACTTCTACTTGATAAGCAACCAGAAGCAGATATCTCTTCCTTGGCCCGATCCCTGAATGCCGTGGTGGAGTGGCTGAGGAGTAGCTGGTTGAAGTTAAATCCTTTGAAAAATGAGGACCTGTGGCTGGGAAGGACTTCGGCTGTGGGGAATTTGTCCCTCCCATTACTCAATAGAACCCAACTTTCTCCTACAGACTCCATAAAGAGTTTGTGAGTTTGGCTTGATTCTAAACTTCCATGGTGGATCCAGGCCATTTCGGCCCCAATCCAGGATGAAATGAGCCCAAAGTGGCCGAGAATCAGTTGGGCGGGGCCACCTGACATGTGACCTCTTTGGGGAACTGCCGGAACTGCGTTCCTGGGCATTCCCCCTCAAAATGAGCCCTGTTTAAACTTCTGCAACTCGCTCTACATGGGGCTACTCTTGAAGATGCTCTAGAGACTTCAGGTCATGCAGAATGCGGCTGCTAGGTTGCTGACCAAGTCACCATGGTCAGCTCATATAAAACCAATTTTGAAGCAGCTGAACTGGTTACTATATTAATTAGCATCCAGATCCAATTCAAGGTGTCAGAGCTCACCTTTAAAACCACGGCCTGGGACCCTCATACCTCTGGGATTTCCTCTTCTATTATGATCCCCTCACCTGCCACATGCTTCAATCTTCTTCACAAAGCTTGCTGGTGTTTCCTGGCTCTGGGGTGGCATAACTTTCTTCCATTAGGAAGAGGGTCTTACGATTGTGGAGTCCTCCCACTGGCAAAAGGCACTTAGGCGCAGCAGGATCTGTTGATGTTTCGGAAACTCTGTAAGGCAGAACTATTCTGGTGTGCCCTTGCTATCTAATATTCTTTTGTGAGGCAGAACAAATTGCTGTGCATTTTTATCTTCCTGGAATGTTATGTTATTTGCAGGGTTTATAGGTTGGGGTTGGGACTAGAGGGGTTTTTAATTATGTGTATTGCATTGTCTTGGAGTGTAGAGTGCCCTCAACTCATAGCTGTCTTATAGCAACCCCTGGTGGGGTTTAATGGCAAGAGACTAATAGAGGTGGTTTGCCATTGCCTGCTCCTGCAACCCTTCGTTGGTCTCCCATCCAAGTACCAGCCAAGGCCAACCCTGCTTAGCTTTGGAGATCTGTCGAGATCTGGCTCACCTGAGCTATCCAGATCAGGGCAATTATTTGTCTTAGGCTGTCTTATTGTGATTTTATTGTATATTATATGTTTGTATTGTTTTTAACCACTGTAATTGTTGTGAACTGCTTCGAGATCTTAACTGAAGTGAAGTGATATAAAAACTGAATAAATAAACAAAATACATTAAAAATGGGCTTAGAATATTGTAATGCTGTTTAGGATTGCACTCACTAGATACATTTTGTTGGCTGTTCATGATCTCTGGGAAGGCATTTTTGCCACAGCAGATTGCAGGAAGCTCTCAGATTAATTCTCTTATGCTCCTGTTGCATTATTCATATGAATAAATGATCGTTTCAATTAAGACACGATGATTTGATAAAATACCCCTTAATGCTTTCTGCTGTTGAAGACTTCCAGTTTATCATTAGATCAGATTTTCTTTCTGGTCCCATGTGGATATAATAGTATTTATACCTACCTTCCTCAACTAATTCAAGAGATAAAGTCAAATGGTTGAATTGTGATTTTTTAAAAGATCTATTTTACTTATTTATTTACTTCATTTAAACCTCATCTTTCTCCCCAATGGGGAATCAAACTGACTTAGATTGTTCCCCTCTTCTCCATTTTATCCGCATAACAACCCTGTGAGGTAGGTTATGTTGAATGTGTGTGTTTGGCCCAAGGTCACCCAGCAAGCTTCTGTGGCAGAGTGGGTGTACGAATCTGGTCTCCCAGATGCAAGGCCAACACTCAAACTGCTTCGCCATGCTGGCTCTCATTATATAAGGAGTTGAGGATCGTAAATGGCTGCCTTTTAGGGAGTGATGGGAAGCCAGTGACTGCTACAGCACTGTTATGTACATTAGTGAGACCCAGTTTGGTGTAATAATAAAATTTGATTGCTATACCACCCTTCAGGACAACTTAACACCCACTCAGAGCAGTTTACAGAGTATGTTATTATTATCCTCATGACAATCCCTCTGTGAGGTGGGTGGGACTTAGAGAGCTCTGAGAGAACTGTGACTGACCCAAGATCACCCAGCTGGCTTCAAGTGGAGGAGTGGGGAATAGGGGTGTGCAAGCCAAAAATTTTCGGCTATAGCCGAAAGTAGAAAGCCGAAAGAAGATTCTCTATCGTTAAAGCCGAAAGCCGAAACAAGAATCTCTTTCGGCTTTCGGGATTCTTTCGGCATTATTTCGGCATTCTTTCGGCTTTTTTCTATGGGAAAATGCCTCCGTCTTCCAGGACGCCTGGAGGAGGCATTTTCCCACCGAATAAGCCCAAAATTGGTGGGGACCTTCCTCTAACCCTTCTCTAACAACCACCCAAGTTTCAGACAGATTGAACTTTGGGGGGCCATGTTATGGCCCCCCAAAGCAGGTCCCCCCATCCTCCCATAAGAAAGCGAAGGAGCAGCATATTGTTAGCCCATAGGAAATAATGAAGAAAGATGAGCAGCAGCATGCTAACAATATGCTGCTCCTTCGCTTTCTTATGGGAGGATGGGGGGACCTGCTTTGGGGGGCCATAACATGGCCCCCCAAAGTTCAATCTGTCTGAAACTTGGGTGGTTGTTAGAGAAGGGTTAGAGGAAGGTCCCCACCAATTTTGGGCTTATTCGGTGAGAAAATGCCTCCTCCAGGCGTCCTGGAAGACGGAGGCATTTTCCCATAGAAAAAAGCCAAAAGAATGCCGAAATAATGCCAAAAGAATCCCGAAAGCCGAAAGCCGAAAGAGATTCTTGTTTCGGCTTTCGGCTTTAACGATAGAGAATCTTCTTTCGGCTTTCTACTTTCGGCTATAGCCGAAAATTTTTGGCTTGCACACCCCTATTCCTTACTCCTCCACTTGAAGCCTCTTGGGTCAGTCACAGCTCTCTAAGAACTCTCTCAGTCCCACCCACCTCACAGGGGGATTGTCATGAGAATAATAATAACGTACTTTTTAAACTGCTCTGAGTGGGCGTTAAGTTGTCCTGAAGGGCAGTAAAAAAACCGAAGGTGGTGGTGGTGGTTGTCATCGTCGTCATTGTCGTTATCATCATCTTCATCTTCATCTTCATCTTCATCATCATCATCAATTAAAATAATTGTGTGTTGTGAGGAAGCACTTCATTTTCCTGAGTAAATTTCTGAACATTTATTTCCATTTTCAGCCCTCTGAGGTGATGGTGAGAATTATTTTATCCTGGTTGTCATGATATTCTGTCTAAATGGCACTGCCGCCATTCGGGGGTTATAATATTGGGACGCTTCTACAATAACAAGATTTCTCTTCCAGGGCAAAGGGCTTGTGAATCTGTCTCAAAAGGGCAGATTGGGGAAGCTCCCTAGCTTGGGTTGTGAAATAGTTTCTACAGTTGGCTAGCCTGGAGAAAGCCATAAGGATATACCAAGGGGAGAGTGGCATACTGAGTCTGGAAAAATAAATCTACCATTGAGGGAAAGACTTTGTGCTAGCCTTTTAAAAAATATTTAAATAAGCCCTCCTAGGGGAGCATGAGCAAGTGATGTTTCATGCTTTTAGATAGTGGCCTACATAGGAAGGAAGCTAAAACTCTTACAACACCGCTTGGCAGTTAGGAGTTTTTCTTCTCTAGTGAACTATCTTTGAATACAGGAAAATTTGGTGCAGTGCTTGTGGTCGTTAAAAGCAAGAGAACCCTTGTGGTATCAGAGGGTCTGCCTCTCTCTTAGGGTGGCCAGCTCCAGGTTAGGAAATTCCTGGAGATTTGGGAGGCGGATTCTGGAAAGAATGGGGTTTGAGAAGAGGAGGGACCTCAGCAGGGTATAATGCCAGAGTCAACCTTCTAAAGCAGCCATTTTCTTGATCAGAGAAACTGATCTCTGTCACCTGGAAAAAAGTTAAAATTCCAGGAGATTTCCAGCCCCCACTTGGAGGCTGGCAACTCAGGTTACCAGTCCCCCCAGTCAGAGCAAGAGATCCCCCACTCTCACCCTCCACCCCTGCCACCATATACCTGGCCAGCAGGGGGGAAAGGTGGGGGGAACGCGCCTCCCGGAGCTTGCTTCTGGGCAGCGCGGCTCACTCCCGCACTCCACAGTGGGCTAATTTCAGCCCGTTTGGGGCTGAATTGAGCCTGTTTGATGCCTAAATTGGCCTGCTGTGAAGCACAAGAACTATGGGGCATCATGTCATCCCTGGGAGTGCTCCTGCACTCTGCAGCAGACCGATTTCAGCCCCAAATGGGCCCAATTCAGCCACAAACAGGCTGAACTCGGCCCACTGTGGAGTGCAGCAGTGGTCCCAGGGATGACATGATGCCCCATACGATGACATCACTTCCCAGAAGTGAAATCATTGCACAGACTGGGAGAATGCACACGAACACCATGAAGAAGGTGAGTGCCGGGTCTCCCACTTCATTCCAGGAGGGTAGGGGGAGCTAGCCTGGCAGCCCTACTCTCTATACAACCTCCAGTGTCACTTATGGTCAGAGGACCAATGCCTTCTTGGTGTATATGTGTGTATGTGACACAAAGCTGCTTACAATATCATTCTCCCCTTCTCCATTTTAATCTCACAACCACCACCCTATGAAGTAGTTTCGGCTGAATGTGTAGGACTGGCCCAAGATCACCCAGTGAGCTTCCTTGACAGAGTCCAGATTCAAACCTGGATCTCTCAGATTCTAGCCCAACACTCTAACCACTATACCACACTGTCTCCTCCCAGGGAATGGTTCACTCTACCTGTACTTGCACTCAAGATCTTGGGCTAATGCTCTGCTATAGCTCAGTTCATAGTGGGGGAGATGATCAAATCAGGTGGTAACATCTCTTCCTTTGATAGCAACAGCTTCTTTCCCTGCACTTCCTCCTAGAGAGCCAGCTTGGTGTAGTGGTTAAGAGCACAGGACTCTAATCTGGAGAACTGGGTTTGATTCCCCACTCTTCTGCTTGTAACCATCTGGGTGACCTTGGGTCAGTCACAGGTTCTAGCTCTCTCAGCCTCACCCACCTCACAGGGTGTTTTGTTGTGGGGATAATAATGGCATACTTTGTAAACTGCTCTGAGTGGGGGGTTAAGTCATCCTGAAGGGCGGTATATAAATTGAATGTTGTTGTTGTTCGATTCATGGGGCCTGGCAAAAGCAAAGTCGGTGCTAGGCCAGTAGTCAAGAGCTATGTGAGGAGGTCTGAGGTTTGTTGGAAGCGTTGTGAGGGTCAGGTGTGGAGCTTTGTTTTAGGTGAGTAGCTGTGTTGGTCTGCAGTAGAACAGCAGGATCTGAGCCCAGTGGCACCTTAGAGACCAACATGGTTTTCAGGGTGTGAGCTTTTGAGAGTCAGAACTCCATCAGTGAAGAAGAGGGAGCGCCAACTCTTGAAGTTTACACCATGAGAATCTTGTTGGTCTGTAAGGTGCCACTGGACTCACGGCATGGAGCTGAAACCATAGTTCATACCAAGGTAGGATTGGCAGATCCAAGTTGGGAAATTCCTGGATATATATGAGGTGGAGCCTGGGAAGGGCAGAGCTTGAGGAGGGGAGGGATCTCAACATGTTATAATGCCATAGAGCTCACCCTCCAAACCTACCATTTTCTCCAGAGGAATGGATCTCTGTGACATGGAGATCAGTTGGAATTCTGGGAGATCTCCAGCTACCACCTGGAGGTTGATGACACTAGTCCAAGGTGAAGATGGTATACATCAGGGATCCCCAATCTTTTTTTGAGCCTGCAGGCACATTTGGAATTCTGACACAGTGTAGTAGGCATAGTAACAAACTGGCTGCCACAAACTGGCTGCTGGAGACTGAGCCAGCCACAAAATGCCTGCCACAGCTTACCTTCAGTCACACAGGGAAGATCCTTCTGTTGTGGAAGCATCTTCTGCCAAAGCAATGTTTTCAAAAATCTGCACAGCCGATCAATAGTCCAATGGGCAGTCAGAAGCCATGGTTTGCAAAAGCCCGACCTGGCCCCATTCACTTGGTGGGCACCAGTAACGGTGTTGGTGGGCACAAGTGTGCCCGTGGGCACCACATTGGGGACTCCTGGTATATACGGTCAATGACAGGGTCACACATCAAGATTCAGCAAAAGTAGCAGAGTCCTCATGCTACCAACGAGTTGCTTAGATCAAAGGACCTGACCTTGGAGGGAGCAGCTTGTAACCACCTGGGCAGGTCTCGTTGATTCCTCCTAACTGCATGTAGTTCACTTGCTGGCCATCTTGAGGGTTGGAGCTGTGGAGCAGAGGAGATTGGGCCGGCAAACCACTGTGCCACCTACGTATCACCTTAGAGCCAGGAGAACACATTTCACCGATGATAACAGTCCATGACTCTGTGCTTGTGGGTGACTGTGCAAGTGAGAAGCCACAGGTCAGTCTTTTTATATAAAAGTTGGACAATGCCCTGTGCCATCCAACCAGCTTGTTCACAACGGTCTTCTCTGACTGGCAGTGACTTTCCAAGATTTCTAACAGAGAAAGGTGGTTTCCAGCACTTGCTGCCTGAGGATCTTTAAAGGAGATGTTACTGCTTGAACGAAACCTTCAGCATGGAAAACGTGTACCGTGTCTGAGTCAAGGCCCTTCCCTAAACTGTTCTGAAAACACTGGCTACTTACAAGCTTCCAAGGCTTCCTCACTCCTTAGGAAGGTCTTGGGGAAGTGGCAGTGGAGTGCTTGGTTTCACATCACAGCACTTCCATTTTTAAATTCATGCAAGCACTCAGCTAAGGAGAAGTCGCAGAGGAGCCCTGGTTTGCTATTCAGGCTGAACACAGACTTAAATGTTGTACAACCATATTGATCCAAGCAAAATTTTAAAAAATGAAACCAAACAAACTGGCACAAAACAAATGTTTTAGGTCAATTTGGCTGATACTCATAGAAGGTATTGCATGGATTTCGTTCTCGATTTGGGTTATTACTGAGCTCTTCTGAGAGCGGAACTACAAGTGACAAAAGGCACAGATTGGACACTTGTCAGCTTCCCTCAAGTTTTGATGGGAAATGTAGGCATCCTGGTCTTGCAGCTTGGCTCTCTGACTGCTGTCTAATGGACTTTTCAAATGTCACTTGTCCAACATTCCACCAAGCTGCCTACATTTCCCATCAAAACTTGAGGGAAGCTGACAAGTGTCCAACCTGTTTCAGGCGTCACTTGTAGTTCCGCTCTCAGTCCTGCAGAATTTGAAACAAATGAAGCTTCCAATACTAACTGACGTTCTGATTCAGTATAAGAAGCTTCATGTGTGACAGTTCTAATGCTTAAACACTACTATACACTAACTCTTTGTCTGTATTTCCCTTCTGCCCTTCCTCCAAGGTCAGGCACCTGATTTTATCTCTGCCCCATTTTATCCTCACACCAACCTTTTGAGGTAGATCAAGAGAGTGGCTGACTCAGTGCCTATAGCTTTAAGAAACAGATGTCCTCAATGGCCATTGCTAGCAACCACACATCCTTCACGATTTTGATGGGTGGCCGTGTTAATCTGTCTGTAGCAGTAGAAAAGAGCAAGAGTCCAGTAGCACCTACAAGACTAACAAAATTCAGATACTTATCTGAAAAAGTGAGTTGTGACTCATGAAATCTTATACCCTACCACAAATTTTGTTAGCCTTATAAGTGCTACTGGATTCTTGCTCTTTTCTACTGTTTTTGAGGTAGGTTGGGCATAGAGATTGGATGGGCCAAGGTTACCCACTGAGCATCACGGCTGTCGGAATTTGAGCTTGCGTCTCCCTTAGGCCTTCTCTGTCACTCTAGTGACTACACCACACTAATGCTGGAGGCAGTAAGATTTGGGTCCAGTCTTGACCTTCAACTACACATCAACGTGGCTACCCACCTGAAACTATTGGCTGGAGGCAAGGTTAGCATTTTTGTAAACACCCTAGTTGTTAAAGTTCAAGCTTCTTTTAATTAAAGCCACAGCATGTAAATAGTTGAAAAATAACAGCTGCAATCCACATGTGGGATTATTGCGGTGTTAAAATATGCATGGGGCTTTGCGGGTTTTTGGTATTTGTCCTGGTGAAACTTTAATCACGACTTAGGGACCTCTCCCGTTTAAGTCCCGTTTTGCATAATTTGCTGACCAAAATGCAGTGCTGTAATGAGAAGCACCAGGCAAGACTTGTAATGTGTGCTCCATCAAACAAAGCACGTCTTCGAGTCAAAACCGTCTCGAGAAAGGAACCTCTCGGCGGGTAGTGCAAATTAACTCTGTCTCATGAATACTTGATCCGATCATTTCCTCCAGGAGGTTGACTTGATTGGGAGGTAAACGTGATCCCAGGCAGTCTTCATAAGGTAATGTTCATGCTTCGTGGAGATGGCACGGAAAGAGGAACCAGCGCTGGAGTGTAACTGCTTGTTTTCCTGTTCGCTAATACACTCTCCCCAATACCTGAGGATTAATGGTATAAACCTGTATGCTTCTTGACGGCAAAGCCCCGAGTGCTACAATTTTCAGCCAGTTTTTCTCCTCTAGTCATGGCATTCGTTATGCCACTGGTTGCAACAATCCTGCCCCCGGCATGCACAGGAAGCAAAGTGCTTCCTGGAAGATTCCAGTGGGCTTATATTAGTATTTTAGTACATTTCTAGGCCACTGTTATACTCCTAAAAATATTCAAGACAGTCTGTAAGCAATGCAAAAAATCCCCAAAACATTCATGTCAACAACGAGAAATCTCTGGGGAGAAACAGTCTTGTAAGATCCGGAGCCAGCATGAAAGGACTTACGAAAATCATTTATTTTGGCCAGCAGTTAAAAGCTATTAATTAAAATGCACACAATTCCATTAAACCCCCTTTAAAAGTCTTCACTTTCCTCGTATGCTGGTTTCCATATGCTGTGACATGATAAGGCCTCCGTTCTGTCTGACTGAGATTCCCTTGGGCATTATCCTTGAACACTGAGTGTCTGCTTTCCCTCAAAGCCCCACATATAACTTCTATGGAAATTAGTCCCCAATGAGGACCCAGTGCAGCTTATATCATTCTCTTCTCCTCTGTGTTCTCTTACAACGACCCTGTGAGGTATGTTAAGCTGAAGTGTGAGACTGGCCCAAGGTCATCCAGCGAGCTTCCATGGCAGAACAGAGATTCTTCGAACCTGGGTCTCTCGGATCCTAATCTATACCACTTTGGTTCTCACTCTTGTTACACATTGCAATTTATCCACAACACCCACAGCACTAATCCACAGCATATTTGGGTTAATCTCCCATTTCTAGGATAATTCCAGGATTCCTTTCCTTAACCCACTCTCCCCATTTCACCAAATTATCCCAACTTCCAGCTCTTAATTGTCAAACCCGGCTGCCAAAATCTTCCAGAGTTCAAGTCTTTGAAGAAGAGTGAT
Organism: Eublepharis macularius; assembly: GCF_028583425.1. Taxonomy (NCBI): domain Eukaryota; kingdom Metazoa; phylum Chordata; class Lepidosauria; order Squamata; family Eublepharidae; genus Eublepharis; species Eublepharis macularius. The sequence goes on from NC_072792.1 coordinate 174,672,949, forward strand.
GGTTTTGGTTAAAATGGTCAGGAACTCCTTTTATACATTTATCTGTGGAGTAAGTCTGCATCTTTTCTATATGGACGCTGAACAAACACAAGCCGGACAGTTGACGTTCACTCATTGAGTTGGTTAAGTGTCCTTAAAGGTAGCCGTTTAGGGAGGAATTTGGTACAATGTGATCACTCCAGATGCATAGCCATGTTAGTCTGTCTGTAGCAGTAGGAAAGAACAAGAGTTTGAGGTAGGTAGGGTATGAGCTTCCATGAGTCACAGCTCACTTCTTCAGATACCTTCTGCACTAGGTTGATGATTTCCATTCTGTACAGCTTTCATTTTCATTCCCTATGGCTGGTGCCTTCTACAGAGATAGATGAAGCCATTTCGGTCTGTCTGTAGCAAGAGTCCAGTAGCACCTATAAGACTAACAAAATTTGAGGTAGGGTATGTGATAACTCCAGTTATTCTCACATCGCACCTTGTTATCCTCTTGCCCACAACTCCATACCAAGTAACAGATACATTCCTGGTGTTTTCAAATGGATGGCATATCTGGATAGAATTGGAGTGAATTGGGAATTTCCCCCCTCCTTTTAATGTGGAATGCCTGAGATGGGTATGGCTTCAGCAAGCAATGAGCAGGTCCATTTCCATCAGTGAACTGAGCCGTCAATGAGGCTAGAAGGAAACCCGTGTAGGGCCTGGTGATAGAACTCTTCCATGGTCTGCTCCGATGATTGGTTTGTTTTGTCTGTTGTCAGATTTGTCTAGGTGCCGTGAGATCAGTGTCTACCTCAGCTGCAAAGTCCTCTATTATTGCTCTAAAAATCACCTCACTAGTCTCTCAGTGTTGTCCAGTGATTGGCTCTAGCATGCATGTTTTCATTTCAATCTGTGCAGATGGTGGAGTTGGGTTCTAGTGTAGAAGAAGCAACGGTTCCCAGACTCACATGGGGGCCAGATTGCGGGTGATGCGGGGAGACAGCATGGTGGCCGCCATGTTGAGGTGGGGGCAAGGAATGACCAGGGACCAGGGGAGCACGCCCAGGCACATCCGGCGCAGGCCCTTGGTCTGTCAGGCTGGCCCCACCCCCTCAGCATGCTGTAATCTCAATAAAGTTGTGGCCTTCTTTACCTCCAGCATTGTGTCCGTGTGTTTTGACACTGTGCCCCCTCCTCGTTCTCCTCCCCCACTTAGCACTCGCCTGCAATACATAGTCACAGTCACCCGACATACAAGAAGGGATTGTGTTGACAACGGATTCAACCGCTGGTGTGAAAATTGTCTCACCCTGAACAATCAACCCAATTCCAGAAAATGGAAAATTAAATATGTATTATTTTTCTTTTTTTCCCTTTCTTTAATTTTTGTTTTTCTTTTTTCTCTTTCTATTCCTTTTTAATCTTTCCTTTCTCTGCCCCTTTATTGGGCTTTTAATCTTATTAATAAAATAAAAAATTATTATTAAAAAAAAGAAAATGAACATTTTTACATGGTTCTATTACCCCGATGTCTTCTTTCCTCCTGTAATTTTGTTGCTCTTCTCATTTAAATGCACGTGTGCATTCTCACTTTCAACCTTCCCTTCACCTTATCAATCACTGCCAGAGGGCGGAAGCCATCCTCCCTCATATCCCAACAGTACTACGTGGTGAGGAACAATGTTATGGACCATTATTTATAACTGAGGCATCTCTCTTTAGTGGGTGGAAGATTTACGACTCAGGACATAGCCGAGGGATGGTTAATTTGATTAAGGATTCCTCTGCCCAAGGAATGAGGAGGAGGGGAGAGTATTCCTAATAATGATTGGTGAATGCTAGTCCTGACAGATCTGGCAGATAAATAGTGATGACAACGACGAGAGGGAACTTGGGTGGCCTGCTCACTAGTCAGTCCTGGATGATTGCCTTGGGTGCCAGCAGGCAGGGGTGCGCCGAGGCATTCCTGACCCCAAAGCCACCACCCTGGATCTGAACTCATTTGCCCACTGTTGTGGCCTGTTGCACCAGAAAGGAACATCATTTCTGGCACAATGGAGAACTGATGGATTGCGCTGGGGCAGATTCTCTAAAAAATTGGCTGCAAAGTTTTGGGGTGATTTTCAGAACTTCAGTCCCAAGCATGCTTCTGTGTCATGCTGGAAATGATGCCATCTTCTGGTGTGATGGGTGGGCATGGGGTGAGTAGCCACCCGCCCAATCCCCCACCACTTTGTCCCCTGGTTTGGCCCCCAGGGGACCTGGCCACCCTGAATATGATTGTAGTCTGCTAACCAATCTGAGTAGCCTAACAGTTTCATCATAAGCAGAGTTACACCATTCGTCATCTTCACTAGCCTCAATGGATTTAAGAAGGTGTACTTCTGAGCTATATTCTCATTAAGAATGGTCTTATAGAGATATGAGGTGTCTCGTATTTTCAGTCCATTTCTCCTAGACAATCCAAGAAACTACCAGACTGTCCGGGTGAAAACCGGACACCTGACAACCCTATCTAGGCTTATTGCTGACAACCTGAGGCAAGCACCCCCTCTTGTCTTCTCCTGGATATACCCACTCTGACTCAGTTTGAGGCAGGTTCACATGTTCACAAGGGTGTGGAATTTTGGTGTCCATCACATTTATTTTGCCATAGATTTAGTTGGCTTTCTTTTTCCCCCTTAACAAGAAACCAATTTTCTAGACTCTGCAAATACGCTTGACAGATAGAAGTAGTTTCCCTAGTGAAATCACAGAAGCATGTATTTGTTTCTTTGAATCATCTAAAACCCACATGTCTCTTTAAGGAAACTCAAGGTTGGTTACAATGTTATTTAAATGTACAATGCCATTCAAAAACAATTAACAAGAACAAGAACAATCTAAAACTCATAATCCGTGATCATATATTTCCATGAGAATAGCTACTAATCTTGAAAGGCTTTTCTGAATAACTTTAGTCAGTGTTTGGTGAATTGTGACATCCTATGGCTATAGACAACAAACTCTTTTGACTCTGAATAGCTCCACCTTACTGTAACACCAGAATGCCAGCAACATAGCGGCCCTTTGGGAAGGCCATTCTACAGTACAGGTGCCACTGCGAAGGAGGCTCTGATCTGAGCAGATGATAATCATACCTGCCCACGTGTTGTTAATTTAAGCAGGACTTTGTCTGAAGAAGAGGTAGGGTTGCCAATTGTAGGGTGGACAATTCCTGGAAGTTTGGGGGTTGAGCCTGGAGAGGGCAGGGTTTAGGGAGGGGAGGGATCTGAGCAGGGTAAAATGCTATAGAGTCCACCCTCCAAAGCAGCAGAACTGATTTCTCTGACACCTGAAGATCAGCTGTAATTCCGAGAGATGGTTGGCAACCCTAGGAAGAGGTCTACTGCACATGAGGGTATTGGATAGGGTTGCCAGTTCCAGGTTGTGAAATTCCTGAAGATTTGGGGGGGTACAGCTGGAAAGGGTAGGATTTGGGGGAGGGGAGTGACCTCCGCATGTTACAATGCCATAGAGTCCATCTTCTAAAGCAGCCATGTTCTCTAGCAGAACTGATCTCTGACACCTGGAGATCAACTACAATTCCAGGAGATCTCCAGCCAGCACCTGGAGGCCGGCAACCCTAGCTATTAGAACATATGGCCTGTAAGGACAATCTAAATCATGGCTAGGTCTTAAAGAACTAGATAGAGAAGAACCAGAGCCTTGAAATGGATCTGGAAATAAATAGTCCGTGCAGAGCTCTTCAACCACCACAGTATGCATATACATATGTGTCTCTGAACTCCTAGAATTCAGCCTGTACAACTTCTTCCTTTTTCTCCTGAAGTAGCAGAGTAAAATTTGCAAGCTCAATCAATGCAGCAAAATGATAGCTTTTGTTGTGGAGGAGTTTGGGTGACCTTGGCCTAGGCCAGAAATGATTTCTTCATGAACAAGTGCACCTGCTCATAGAGTGACCTTGCTCTGCTGTTGAAATCCGTTGATGTTATTTCCTGTAGTGAAATACATGTATTTTAATTGTGCAATGGAAAAAGCCCCCGGCGGCCCATCCATGTTGCCTTTTGGGCTCTCCAGGGGGAAGAATGAAGAGACTTTGCTGCCGTCGCTTGTCTTGTAATATTACTCCTGCTTGCTCAACCTGCTTTGGTGCTCCAACGGCCTGAGGGCAGATTCCGTTCCAGCTGGTACCAATTGTTCAGCCTAAAGGAGGTCACGAGGACTTAGGGACAGGAAGGAAATGACTTTTGTGAGGATACCTGCTATTAACATATTGTACCCGGTCATTGTCCAAGCACAGGGAGAGGACAATGGATAGAACTTACAAACAGGGATGACAAATCTATTATTGTTGTTTGTTTGTTTGTTTGTTTGATTCCATTTATACCCCACCCTCCCCACAGATGGGCTCAGGGCGGCTAACAACATTAAAAATACATTAAAATCACAAAAACATAAAATCAATAATATTTTTTAAAAAATCATTAAAATAGTCCAGGAGCAGGCTATTTAAACAAATATCGGGAGTCCATATATGGGCATATTGCCCGTATACGGGCATATGCCCGTATATGGGCATATTGCCACGATATAGTATCTTTATCACCTTTCAGAATACTTTTTTTTTCATGACCCTTGGAAGTGTTTGTGTAGGATGGGTGGTACATTGCATGGGGATGGTATGTTAAACGCTTGTATCAAACCTAGAGAAATTATGGGATGTTAAGGGGGGGGGTTAAGTCAGATTTCCTTCCAAACTTCTGAAATAAACATGGAGGTGCTTCCGCAAGACTTGCTTATTTGGGAATAACACCAGAGGGGTGGTTGCGAAGCTGCAGATGGTTCCTGGAGATCACCCAGAATTCAACTGATCTCTGGACTACAGAGATTTTCCCCTGGAGAAAATAGCTGCTTTGGAAGTTGGACAGTATGGCAGTATACCCCACTGAGATCCCCTTCCCAAATTCTGCCCTTCCCAGGCTCCATCCTCAAATCTCCAGGAATTAACCAACCCAAAGTTGGCAACAGTAGGTAGACATGTTAGTCTGTTGCAGCAAAACCAAATAACCCAATGGCATCTTTAAAAAATTATTCCAGCATAAGTGTTTGTGAGTCAGAATTCTGTTAATCTTTAAGTTGCAACAGGACCTCTGTCTGGACATGCCTCTTAATCACAGAGTTGCAACAGGCAAACTCCTCTGGTGGGGGTAATTATTCTGCTCTTCTGTATAGGAAGAGAATGATCCAACCCAACAAAGCTTACAGAGAAAGCTACATAGTCTCCTTGCAAGGGTTTCCTCCATTCCTTCTAGAGTCTTAGATGAAAACTTTCCCCAGCTTCTACTCTTCCCTTGAAAAAAGAGCATCAGCTCAAAAACATGGATGTGCCTAATTCTCTAATAAGTAGCTGGTGATTAGACATGGGCACAGGCCAGAAAAACACCGAACCATGGGGTTTGTGGTTCGTGGGGTTTCCATGAACCACGACCTTGCATGGAATTGGCCCAGTTACGAACCAGTTTGTGATTCGTGGTTCGTGGTTCGTGGGGTTTAAATGCCCTTTTCCGGCAGGGAAAGGGGCGTTTAATAATTTAAAGGGCTCTTTCCTGCCACTTGCAAGGGGCAGGGCCCTTTAAACTATCAGCTGGCAGGCAGCAGGGGGGATCCCCCCCTCGCTGCCTGCCAGCTGATAGTTTAAAGGGACCTGCCGCTTGCAAGTGGCAGGGCCCTTTAAACGGCCCAACCTCCAGCCCCCAGCCCCAGCCCCTCACTCCCCTCCCAAGCCCCAGCCCCAGCCCCCCACTTACCCTCCATCTGATGCTGGGGTGGTGGAGGCCTCCTCCGCTGCCCTGCAGGCCAGCACGGCTGCGGAGGAAACCAAAAATGCCCTTTCTGCCCCTCAAATGGCAGCCGCGGCCTTGGAATGAATGTTGCTGTTTCAGTGTTCTATAATTTCTGCAGTAATTTCCCATGATCTTATCAAAGCAACATTCGTTGTCTCTAACAGTGCAATCCTAAGCAGAGTTACGCCAGTCCAAGACCATGGGCATCAATGGGCTTAGACTGGAGTAACTCTTCTTAGGATTGCACTATAAGTCTTCTTTAATGCCTCTTTCAGAAGTCCTTCATTTAAAGGGTTCATTATAAAAGACAGAGTCTGTCAATAGATTTCCCTCCCCCCAACTGAAATCATGATGTTTGTTTCTTCATTCACCGTGTCTTATGGATTTTGCTCCACCTGGATCAACAACGTCCCCTGTGACTAACACATCCTTTCCAGGGTCTGAAAAAGAGGTTTTCTGGCAGAGATTTTTTTATCTGGAGATACTGGGAATCAAATCTGAATGATTTCTTTAAAATCCTGGGATATTTTACCCAAGCGGGAACCTGCAAATGTATTATGACATTTCTTTGCAGGGATAAGTCAAGAGTGCCCATGTTCCCCACCCCCTTCAGTTACTGTGATCACATTTTGTTCTCTGCTTTTTATTACTGGTTTTGTAATTTGCCTTTTCTATGGCTATTAACGGGTTTTTTGTAGTTCATGTATTTGGTGTTTATACATACAGTGTATGTCTTCTGCATATATAATATACATAGGATTATTTATGCATCGGTTTATTAGATTATAATGTTGCTGTATTGGACAAATGTGGTGTGAAGACACAAAAAATATCTCAGTAAAACTAAGTAACCTGGGTTCAGTTTGCACAATGAAAGGGGAAAATGGAAAAGGGGTTTTAAGGTTGAAACATCAGGGCTGAAAGAATTTAAATCACCTCCAGGGAGGGACCCTAGCTCAGTGGTAAAGTGACTGCTTAGCACGCAGATTCAGTCCTGGACATCTCTAGTTAAGACGATCAGGCAGTAGGAGATGCAAAAGACTTCTGTCGTTGCCAGTCTGAATTGACAATACTGACTTTGGTGGAAGAGAAAGGCAGAAAGCTAATTCACAGCAATATGGAAGTTGCTCACTATTTACCTTGTCAACAGCTTTCTTCTGCCCAGCACTGCATCAATACATTTGCCCGTGATCCTCTCTTGCAAATACAATCAAATCTATGTATTCTCAGGGCTTACTGCAATATCGAGATGGTAGTCCAGAATCTGAAAATGTGTTTTGCTGTGTAACCAGGTCTCACAAGCGGGCTTCCATCCTTGCAATAAGAGCTCTCAATTTACAAAATTCCATGGGCTTGGGAATAACACAGCACACAAATACTTCTTGCTAGGAGAGCCAGGTCCCCCAGAGACAAAACCAGAAGGCAGGGGCAGCGGGAACTCACCCCTCTCTCATGCGTTTTGTGCACATGTGCACTGTGCCTACCTGTTGCACCAGAAAATGTTGTCCCTTTCCAGAATAATGAAACAGCACATGCATGCTTTGCGTACATGCTTCCCCTAAAGGTGCCTCCCCCATACTGGCCAGATAAGTGGGGCAGGGGCTGGGGGTAGGGCATCCCCCACTCCCAGCAGAGGGTTGGCAACCCTATTTCTTGCACTTAACAAAAATCAACATTGGCCAGAAGGGACAAATAACTGTAATTTTTTGTTCGGGAACTGTGTGGGTTAGTTATTTTTTAGGAGCTTTGAGTGGCAGCAGGCAATAACATTCAATTTATATAATAACATTCGATTTATATACCGCCCTTCAGGACAACTTAATGCCCACTCACAGCAGTTTACAAAGTATGTCATTATTATCCCTACAACAAAACACCCTGTGAGGTGGGTGGGACTGAGAGAGCTCTGAGAGAGCTGAGACTGACCCAAGGTCACCCAGCTGGCTTCAAGCGGAGGAGTGGGGAATCAAACCCAGCTCTCCAGATTAGAGTCCCGCGCTCTTAACCACTACACCAAACTGGCTCTCCCCAATGGGAATGGGGAGGAGGGGCACGGTATCCTCTCCCCCTGCCAGAGGAATGGGACACCTGATAATAGCTAAAAGCATCCCTGAGGCCCAATTTATCAGGGAGTTACCTCCTCCCTTTCCCTTTCCCTGTGGCCCTCGGGTTACAACACTCACCCCCAGTCCTCCTATGCTTGTACTTTGAGGCTGTATTATCAGTTGGAAGAACCAATCACTGTTACTGATTTCTGTAGCACTTTAGAGACCAGCTAGATTTCCAGGGTGTGAGCTTTCGACAGTCAAAGCTCCCTTCGTCAGAGAGTCAGCTTTGCCTCTCGAAAGCTCATACCCTGGAAATCTAGTTGGTCTCTAAGAGCGGGACCACAAGTGACGCCTGACACAGGTTGGACACTTGCCAGCTTCCCTCAAGTTTTGATGGGAAATGTAGGCGTCCTGGTCTTGCAGCTTGACTCTCTGACTGCTGTCCAATGGACTTTTCAACTGTCACTTGTCCAACATTCCGCCCAGCTGCCTACATTTCCCATCAAAACTTGAGGGAAGCTGGCAAGTGCCCAACCTGTGTCAGGCGTCACTTGTGGTCCCGCTCTAAGATGCTAGTGGGCTCGAATCTTCCTCTTCCACTATGAACTGCTACTGCTACCCACCTGAAACTGGCATTTATTTAGATCCCACACTAACCACAATTCTCCAGTCTCCCCGAACCTCTTATGAATCATAATGAAACAAATAATACCATAATGGAAAATATGAATCAGTGGCACAAAATATCAATGCGTGGATGTGCAACCGAATTTCAGTCAAAACATGGAAAGCCACAGTAGGTGAATGGCAGGATATTGAGCCAAGGACAGTAATGGAAGCATCTTTAGCTGGTGCCTGAGGGCCAAGCTACACATGATGAATGACACTTGAACGGCAAGTGTATTTCTCCCTGTTCACTTGCCCTCCACTCGATCCACTTGCCGTTCAAGTGTCATTCGTCATGTGTAGCTTGGCCCTGAGACTCCAAAAAATTGATGCTGGGCCAGTGGATACAGGATCCATAGATGAATAGCGGAATTGATTCATAGCCCCACCCACAAACCCTAGTTTCCCCTGCTTCCAATGCCAGTGAGGTTGATGCTACCACCTTTCTGAGAAGCCCGTTTCCAACTTTACTTGACCTTCATTCAATAATGCTTTAACTACTGCTTTAAATAACCAGTATGTGTCTTTTATTCGTCAGAGAGGATTGCTTGCTCTTGAAATTCTTCATCCATCAGTTTGGCTGCATTAATAACATCACAAAGGAAACCTGGCTGTATGCAGCAAAGCATTACAGAGCAATATTCATAAGCTGGAGACCGAGATCAGATTTCCCACCTGCCATCATAATCTACAGTAAACACAGCAGTTACAGGGAGAAAAAAAGCAATCCCAAAAGAGGAAAATTTGTATCGCGGAGGGACACTAAGAATCTTTGCCTGAGACCTTGGAGAACAGCTGCCAGTCTAAGCTGCCAATAGCTACCAATACTGATCTTGATGGATCAATAGCTACCAATACTGATCTTGATGGATCAATAGCTACCAATACTGATCTTGATGGATCAATTCTCTGACAGACCAACGGTCTGATAAAGCAACTTCAACCTTGGAAGAGCTGTGCGCGGTTGGATATCTGTCAAGGATGTTGTAAGGTGGTCTTTTTTGAATGAGAGAGAGATAGAGAGATGGCTACAAAACCAGAACAGTTTTCATACTGGCATAAATGAGATTTTAGGGATATGCACTCCAGTTTCTCTGGTATACCGATCTGAATTCTGATTTACAAATTAAAGCGCAAATATCAGATATTTCCAAGAGAGAAGTCGAGGATAGGTTGCTGCATATCTTCTTACAACATTTCTTTCCTATCCTGCAGTTTGCTTTCTGTGTGGGTTGGATGAGATTTGTAATGTCAAGTTTCAATTCTTAACGGTTAATTTGAGGTCTGATTTATTCCTGCCAGATAATTCTAAACTAGCATAACGGGCTATTAATAGCACTGGATCTAAGCACTTCATCATGCTCTGTGGACACAAAAGATCCCCCCTTTATGTAGATATGTATACATATGAAGCTGCCTTATATCGAGCCATACCCTTGGTCTAATTAACCCTGTATTGTCTACTATGACTAGCAGCAATTCTGTACATTCTTAGACAGAGGAACATCTTTTCCAACACCTGAAATCTGAGATCCTTTATCTGTTCATCAAACCTGGGACCTTTTGCGTACAAAAGGCTAACAGCTTGCCAGGTCCCCACTGTAGCAGAAGATCCCCCACCCCCAGCCTCTACCCCCTGCTGCTTCTAACCTTGCTTGGAGGCACCTGGAAAGGCTGGAGTCGGGCCTTAGGCATGCACACAAAGCAAGTGCACGCACACCCATTGTGCTGGAAAATGATGTCATTTTCAGAGTGACGCAGGAGCAACAGGTCACACCAAGGGCTGATTGTCTAAAAATTTGAGGATAATAATAACACACTTTGTAAACCGCTTTGGGTGGGCATTAAGTTGTCCTGAAGGGCGGTTTATAAATCGAATGTTGTTGTTGTTGTTGTTGTTGTTGTTGTTGTTGTTATTGAAGCAACCGAAAAGCTTTCAAGGGCTGCCTGTTGCAATAATCAAGATGAGATAAGGATCAGAGAGCATGAACAAAGGTGACCAGATCATGCTTTTCTAAGAAGGGACACAATGGGTGAACAAACCAAACTTTGGGCCACAGGTGAGACCTGACTGAGATGGACCTGCTAGTACCTGCAAACTGCAAACTTAATTTTTCGGCATTTTCGGTTCGGGCCCCAACCTGGTGGAATTCTCTTTCAGAGAATATTCGGGCCCACCAAAATCTTGTATCCTTTCGGTGGGCCCGCAAGACAGAGATGTTCCGCCAGGCATATGGTTGAGGCCAGGGCTTTTTTTCTGGGAAAAGAGGTGGTGGAACTCAGTGGGTTGCCCTTGGAGAAAATGGTCACATGGCTGGTGGCCCCGTCTCCTGGTCTCCAGACAGAGGGGAGTGATCTAAACTCCCCTCTGTCTGGAGATCAGGGGGCGGGGCCACCAGCCACGTGACCATTCTCAAGAGGTTCCGGAACTCCATTCCGCTGCGTTCCAGCTGAAAAAAAGCCCTGGTTGAGGCCCTCATCAGATCCATCAAATAAGCCTTCCTACCAGTCTCCTACAAATGGGGGGGGGGAGGCTACATAGCCATCTGCCCTCCCACATATGTGCAGTTACAAAATGATACCAACTCGTACTTCCACCATTTTTATATATGTCCTTGAGATGTCTGATTTTTTGTTTATTCTTTGTATTGTACCTATTGCTGTAACCTGTGGGGAGGGCGGGCAATGAATGAATGAATGAATGAATGAATGAATGAATGAATGAATGAATGAATGAATGAATGAATGAATGAATGAATGAATGAATGAATGATTTTTGGGGTGGGGATACAAATGAATGAAAAATAGGGGTCGGAGGAACAGTCCAAAACTTCCTGCTACCTAAATACTTGGGCACCTTGCAAGAGAGTAGGCAAGGACAGGCCAGCCAGCCAAGCTAACCTGTCTTTCCCTGTCCTTTTCCACCAAGTGCTTTTCTGTCTTCTGAGCCATCGCTGTGCTGGTCTGGATGGACTTCACGGCCCCACACAGCCACCTCTTCCCAGCTTGCCTTTGCTGTTGCCTGCGAGACAGAGGTTAAGTCACCCCGTTTGGTAGGGATGCCAGTCTTTTCCCCGTCCTTTCCCTATGTCTCCCTGAGGCCATTCAGCAATGGAGAGCAAGCTGGTCCCAGCTGCTGGCAGCCACACTGACTGCCTTCTGCTTGCCAGTTGGCTCCATCCATGACTTTCATATGAATAAAGGCCACTATACAGAGTCTCTCTACATGAGACCTCCTCCTGACACATCAGGAGGGTAGTTTAAAAAGAGAGAGCCAGCAGAAGGCCAAAAACTTTGATATATACTGGAGCTGTGTGAAGGAGCTGGGAAATGCCAGAAGGGAAACTTCAGCCCATTTTAACCACTCCAGGTCCAAGCCCTGCTCTGGAAGGCAGCTCCAGCCCATTTCTGTTCCTCGCTGCTCTCTGGTTGTGATCCCACACAGTTTTAGACTGGAGAGATGAAACTGACCGAGCCTTTGGGGAGGCGAAGATGAAATTGACAAACCCTCTGAGGAGGGATCTCCGCCGGCTCTGTCTTTTAAAACTATGCTTCCTGGCTAACATTGTGTCTCCCTACATTTGATGAACATGCGCCGAGTTGTCTCATGTAGAGAGATTCACAGTTTGGGGGAGAAGCAGTGGGCCAGTAGGTGGTTCCTATACAGCCATTATGGCTCTGAGACAGCCATAATACATTAATATCAATCAAAGTGTTTTTTATACAAATTGACTTCTCCCAGCAGTAGGGAAATGTTCGGTATCTTCTCCTCATCCTGGAAAGAAATATCAAGAAGCCACACGTGAAACTGCCCTGTACTGAATCAGATTCTTGGTCTGTAACACTTACGTATTTTTAATTTTTTAAAAACTTCATTTATACCCTGCCTTTCTCTCCAATGGGGTCCCAAAGCAGTTTACATCATTCTCTTCTCCACCAGCAAACCTTATGGGGTAGGTTAGGCTGAGAGTGTGTGCCTGGCCCAAGGTCACCCGGCAAGCTTGCAAGGCAGAGCAGGGAATCGAACCTGGGTCCTTCACGCTAGCCATCACACTACACTGGCTCTCCATAAAAGTCAGTATTGTCTACTCAGACAGGCAGTAGCTCTCCAGGATCTCAGGTGGAGGTCTTTCACATCACCTTCTACTTGGTCCTTTTAACTGGAAATGCTGGGGATTGAACCTGAGACCTAGAGCATGCCAAGCAGAGGCTCTACCACTGAGCCACCAGCTCCCTCTTGTCTAAGCCACTTACAGAAGAAAGATCTCTTTAGGACACCAGCTAAGAAACCATACACTGTAGCTGATATTGGTTTCCATGCCTCAGTGCTATGCTAAAGCAAGCATTTGCTCACATATCTATTCAGCCCAGGCCATCCTCTCTAAGCTGCTTATTGGAAAGGAGTCCCCACTGACTTCATTCAGACTACTGTAGTGCAAATGATTTGAGAGCTGGTGAATTTTTGCTTTGGGAGAAAAAAAAATAATGTGTACATGATTTCATTGATGGAGGTTGTCTTTTGGAGGGGTGGAGACCAACTTGCAGGCCGTGAAGAATGAATTGGGTTGGTTTGTTTAGATATTTTTACTTTGTTTTTCTTGCCAATATCAACATCATTTTCATATTCCGGTACCAAAGGATCGGACCTGCCCTACACAACATCTCATTAGGGCATGAGGGAGAGAGAGGAGGGGTTTCTGTTTCTGTTTTATTATTCCTTCCGTTCACTGTATATTTGCCTGTGTATAATTAGCAGTTTAATAAATGAGTTTTGGAATTAATGAAGGAAGAAAGCTCTTCTGTTCCACATAGTCCCCCAAGCACTTGGGCCCACGAGCAGAGGAGGGAGGTTAGGAGGCTGTCCCGCCTAACCAGGACCCCGTACAGGGACAGTGGTGGCAGCAACTACCCGGAGACAGGAAAGGGAGACAGCCCCTTCAGGTGCCTGGCCGGAGGTGAACAGGGAGGGGTAGGAAGAGCGGGGTCTACCAGTGGGAGGAAAGGCCCCGTTTCGCCGCATCATTTTAGCCGCACAGCAACAACATTATTTTGCTTCATTAATGAGTTAAGAACCGTAGACTTCACCACTATGTTGCCTTACATACTACCTGTTGTCTTAAATATGTGCTCCTATGAGCTACTTGTGCTTCATGTGGTCAAATGTTAGCCCTAAAATTGCATATGTTCTGTTTCAGCATTTCTTCAACTCTGTATTGGATTCTTACTAATGCTATGTCTTTGTAAAATTGTGTTTATTTATTCTATGGCATTGTTTATAGAAATGTCCTTGAAGCTGACTGTACTGGTCTCACACTGTTTAATCCACCTTGAGTCTTAGTGAGAAAGGCGGACTACAAATGACATAAGTAAATAAATAAACCGCACGTAAACAACCCAATGGGGCAGGTTTAAAGTGAGAGTGACTGGCTGACAGTCTCTTTGCAAATTTCCCCTTCTTACATGCCCAGGAAAATGCCAATCACCACTTTAGGATCAGGAAGCAATTCTCCCCAGGCCAATTTGGCTAGGGATCCTGATGGTGTTTTGCCATCTTTTGGGCATGGAGTAGGAGACACTGGGTGTGTGTGTGGGGGGGGGGGAGGTAATTGTGAATCTCCTGCATTGTGCAAGGGGTTGAACTAGATGACCGTGGAGGTCCCTTCCAGTCCTATGATTCTCTGATTCCGTGGCAGTGGGGATTTGAACCTGGCTTTTCCAGATCCTAGTATGACATTCCCGTCCCTACACCACGCTGGTTCATTAGACTATGAAGGAGCCAACAAGATGAGTCAGAAGCACTGAAATCGGGATAACTGCATGGGATAAATGAATAAGCGCTTAGCAGAATGGGGGGATTTGTGCTAGCAGTGTATGAAAATGCAAGTTACTGCTCACATTCCTCAGCAAAGGAGAACTTTTTGGTAGGTAGCAGATGGTACGAGGCACTGGATATCCGCTGAAGTGCATGGTGCCAGTTTTTCTGTTGGTGAATGGGAACTAGGTGTGGTGGGGCTAATATGAACCATGCATTCGGATGTACTCATGTTGTATCTTAAAGCATTGCACTTGAGAGTCAAATTGGTTGAATATAAAATAAGCCAGAATTGGCTCTTTGCTTTGGAGAAGAATCAAATGGGCACCAGAAAACCCATTGGCAGGTGCCACGGGTACCATGTTGGGAATTGTTGCGCTGGATCCTGACTTGACAATTCTTAATTACAGAAATGATTCATGTATAATCGGCCCTGCCTGTCAGAAACACAGTCACAATTCTGTAAGTTCACCAACATTTTGAATCACTCGGAAACATTTTGCTAGAATCAAAGAAGATTAATGCTCCTCTGGGACTTTTTTCTCTTTAGCACAGCATTCTTCGGTCCTTCCATGCATGGCATCCCTCATTTATTCCCATAGCGGAAGAGTTGGTTTTGATATGGAAATGCCGTATTTCATCACAGTTGAAAGAATTCTTGCGCTCCTAACAGCGAAGGCTTTCCCCTTCTTATCTCCCGCAGGTATTAACAGATTTCTCTGTTGTCTCTTTTTTTGTAAAGGTCAATGGAACGGAAATTGAATATGAATTTGAAGAAATTACATTGGAAAGGGTAAGTTAATTGTTCCTTGCGCTGTGGTTCCAGGCTAACGATACAAGCTGAGCAATTAAGCGTGGTGTAAAACTTTGTTTTCGGTGTCAGAATTTCCTGTGGAATTCCCTTTACGCAGCCGTACAAAAACCCTGCTGGTCGGATTCTACCCCCTCCCCAACAGTATTGTTAGATTCATATTTGGAGAGATTTCCCCATGGGATGGGGAATAAAAGGTGTTGAGAAAATTGATTCTTGTGGTCATAGGATACTTTGGGAAAAGAGCCGCATAGGCCAGGGGGATGGCTAAAATCACTCCTCTCTCTCCCATTGGTACAGCTCTATTGATAGAACAGAAGGACAATTCCCACCCCCTTATTGACCTACATGGCTGTTTGTTCACACAAACCCCGCAACCCAGGAATCTACTTTATGGGGGTCAGAAGTGGCTATGTGGCAGGAGGAGGCAGCAGAAATCTTTATCCACCAATGTCGTCTGTTGATGGATTTTCGAATCACACAGAGGAGGTTGCTGCTTATTCTTAAAAGAATCCAGGAAGTTCATGTCTTGCAATGTGGTCTTTCTTCCTGTCGTTTCCGGCTGGGACTCCTCAAGTGTTAGGATCCTGTGCCATTTTAGAGGTGATATTTCTCACCTATAGCTGTTTGAGAACAAAGTGTCTGACTGTGCCTGACTACCACATCGAGCTTGGATTAGTCTCCAAAAGTTGTATGTCAATATATGGTTGAGCCCTCGATGATGTAGACTAGGTTTTGAAAGAGAGCCAGTGAGTTAGGAATTTGTCTATTCTGCTTTTTTTCCCCCTTTTAAATTCTGAAATGGTATACAGAGCATGATTTTCTGCAGCTGTTACTTCCTTCAATGCATTTATGTCTGTTCTCCTCCTCTGTGTTACCAAAATGATTGTATGCATTGATTCAACGTTGCCAAAAAGAAATCTCAAATTAGTTGTATGGGATGGGCGTATTAAGATTCTTTTTGTGTATTGTTTTACCAGTGAACGGGAGCGCATCTGCAAATCAATCAAACTCGGCATAAACAGAATCGTCATGAAATCATATGTATCACATCAAAACAGATTCTGTTTTGCATCATTATATAAAGGCAGACATGCATATATATCATTGGGGACAAGGCCAATGAACTGAAAATACCGACAGCTGCGGCAAACTACTCTCAACACACCATTAATTTTAGAATTGCTCCTAGTAGTTAAACTGTAGCTATATGCAGAGAATTTCCTTTTTTCCCTATCAAGTTTAATAATAATAATAATCAGGGGTCATTTCGTGGAAAAAGAGCTGGAGGAACTCATTAGCATAACACATTAGCATATGCCACACCTCTTGCCATCACTGGAAGTGTGTCGTTGGTATAACTGATTTGCATGTGCCACACCCCCTGACATCACCTATTCTGGCTGTTTTGGACCCAATCCTGGCCATTCAGGGCCAAGATTGGGCCCAAAATGGCAGAAGGGGGCTGAAAATGGCCGAAAAGGGGCCCAAAATGGTCAGGATCAGGCCGCTGCTCAGTGGGAGAGTGATCCACCACCCGTCAGAGGCCTGATCAAGGCTGTTTCAGCCCCAATCCAGGCCAAAACGGGCCCAAAATGGCTGAGAGTCAGGTGGGCGGGGCCACCTGACATGTGATCTCTTTGGGGAACTGCCGGAACTGCATTCCTGTGCGTTCCCCCTCAAAATGAGCCCTGATAATAATAATAACAACATTCGATTTATATACCGCCCTTCAGGACAACTTAATGCCCACTCAGAGCAGTTTACAAAGTATATTATTATTATCCCCACAACAATCACCCTGTGAGGTGGGTGAGGCTGAGAGAGCTCTGAGAGAGCTGTGACTGACCCAAGGTCACCCAACTGGCTTCAAGTGGAGGAGTGGGGAATCAAACCCGGCTCTCCAGATTAGAGTCCCGTGCTCTTAACCACTACACCAAACTGGCTCTCAGGTTATCAATTGACCATACAACAATCCAGCCAAATCTGAACTTTTGTCTTTAATGGCAGTTTGGTATGCTGGAATCAGTATTTCTTCATAGCACAGTGTGACAGACTGCATTTCTTTAAAAGCCCAGGGCCGATTCCAGACGGCCTCCCCGTCCCGAAACATCGTGCGTCGTCGCGCGGAAAACGCGAAATACCACGTTTTCTCACGTGAGTTTTACGCAACGTCGCGCGAGAAAACGGGGGTATCACCACCCCCGACAGAAAAGAGGCATAATGAAAACATTAGTGGATCGTGCAAGACGGATATGTGAGCCGCGCTTTCTCAATGAGGAAATTAATCATCTAAACCACGCACTTCAGGCAAATGGCTACTCCAGAAATGAAATCCGAAGAGCAATCAAACCCAGGATGAATCAAACAACCAAGGAAAAACAGTCACCTACAGGAAAAGTGTTTTTGCCATATATCAAAGGAATTACTGATCAGATGGGAAAGCTTATGGAAAAGCATAACCTTCAAGCAGTATTCAGACCCACCCGAAAAATACAACAGATGCTACGATCAGCAAAAGACAGCAGAGACCCCCTCACCTCTGCAGGAGTATACCGTATACCCTGCAGCTGTGGACAAGTTTACATCGGGACCACAAAGCGTAGCATCCAGACAAGAATAAAAGAACATGAAAGACACTGCAGACTTGGACAGCCTGAAAAATCAGCAGTGGCTGAACATAGCCTAACTCAAACAGGGCACAGTATCTTATTCCAGGACACCAAAATACTGGACAACACTTCCAACTACTTTGTCAGACTGCACAGGGAAGCCATTGAAATTCACAAGCATAAGCAAAACTTCAACAGGAAAGAAGAAACCTTAAGAATGAACAGAGCATGGGCTCCAGTTCTGAAAAACACCAGGCCAACAAAACACTCCACACCCGACAATAGCCCTGCAGTGAAGATTAGCACATCAAGCACCAATCCATATGCAAAAGAACCTCCTCAGGATACAGTGAAGCCTCCCGCCATTAGCATTCCACACCCTGGGAAACTCTTACAGAATGACTCAGCTCAACCCCACCCCTCCTGAGTAGATACAAATGACCTACATCTTTTCCACACTGTGACACTGAGAGATCTCTGTCTTTTGGTGCTACACCTCTGAAGATGCCAGCCACAGCTGCTGGCGAAACGTCAGGAACTACAATGCCAAGACCACGGCAATACAGCCCGGAAAACCCCCAACAACCATCGTTCTCCGGCCGTGAAAGCCTTCGACAATACATCGTGGTATTTTGTGTTTTCCGTGCAATGGCGCGCGACGTTTCGGGATGGGGAGGGCCGTCTGGAATCGGCCCAGAAGTCCTGTAAATTCATAGCTGCAGCATTATTAACTGTTAATCCCTCACAGATACAGAGAGCTTTGAGTGACAGGCTACTCCAAGGAATCTGATGGGTAGCATGAGCAGGAAAGAGGATGGACTGTTTTCAGTCCTAGCAGAGAGAGGAATCAAGTGGGAAGAGTTGGTAGTCCTAACAGGGAGCAGTTTTGACACCTGCAGGAGAACTGGGGAAAGTTGGCAAGGAAGTTTGGGAAGTAAGTGCAGACTCCCATTCTGGCCAAAAAAGGGGATAGATCTTCTAAGGAGAAGAGACTTTCCCTACTCAGTCAAACAAGGAGGTAGTTTTGGAGAGAGAAGAGATCCTTGGTTGGGCGTGGTTGGAAATTGCCTGTAGAGACCTTCTGATTCAGTTTTTAAAAATATGAAGGAAAGCACTAGTGTTTGAAGAGAAGGGGTTTGGGGTACTAGAAAGTGAGTACTAGCATTCTTAAACCCAAAAGAGAGAGAAAATACTACAAGAAAGTGTATCAGTTTGTGGAAAACATGGGGACAAAAGCCTCCAAACGCAAGAATTTAAGTATCTGTGAAGAGCGTAAGAACTGAAATCTGTGCATGTGAGAAATTTACCTCAGAGATCTCTACGTTGAATTACCTCAGAAATTTTCAACCTCTGATTTTTCCTGCCCTTTCCCCTCTAAAATAAATAAAATTGTTACTTTTCAATTTTTAAAATGCCTCTGGTGCCATTTCTGCTGTTTAAGGGCAGAGAAGAGGAAACATCAAACATGGCTTATTTGAGAGCTAGCAGTTGGCAAAGTAATTTCTGTGTCTGAAGAAGGGAGCTCTGACTCTCAAAAGCTTACACACTGAACATCTTGGTTGGCCTCTAAGGTGGCACTGGACTAAAACTCTGCTGTTCTTCCTCTTACTGTGCTTTGTTTGTTTGTTTGTTTGTTTGTTTGTTTGTTTGTTTGTTTGTTTGTTTGTTTGTTTGTTTGTTTGTTTGTTTGTTTGTTTGTTTGTTTGTTTGTTTGAGATTTGTATCCTGCCCTCCCCATCAGCGGGCTCAGGGCAGATAGCAACATATTAAAAATACAATTTAAAAATTCATGTACATTAAAAACAACACATTTAAAACAGGATGGTGGACAGCCTTCACAGGGAGGGTTTTATATACCCCTTTTTTCCAGGCCAGCGGAGGCCCAGCCTCAGCCATATGCCTGGCGGAACAACTCTGTCTTGCAGGCCTGGCGAAAAGATAATAGGTCCTGCCGGGCCCTGATTTCAACAGACAAAGCGTTCCACCAGGTGGGAGCCAGGACCAAAAAGGCCCTGGCTTTAGTCGAGGCTAGGCAGGCCTCCTTGGGGCCAGGGACCACAAACAGCTGTTTGTCCCCTGATCGGAGTGTCCTCTAGGGAATATATGGGGAGAGATGGCTTGGAGCTCACACATGTGAAACTGCCTTATACTGAATCGTACCCTTTTCCCATCACTGTCACTATTGACTACTCTGACTGGCAACAGCTCCTCCGGGTTTCAGGCTGATGTTCTTCACATCTCCTACTACCAGCTTCTTTAACTGGGAATTGAACCTACGACCTCTGCCACTGAGCCACAGCCCCTCCTCGTGGTGTTCTAGTCCCTGCTAATGAGCATCACAAGGCTCAGCGGTAGAGAACCTACTTTGGTTGCAGAGGCCCAGGTTCAGTCCCCAGCATCTGCAGTTAAAAAGACTGAGTAATGGGCAACGTGAAAGAAATCTACCAAAGACACTGGAGGGCTGCTGCCTGTCAGAGTAGGCAATACTGACCTTGGTAGACTGGTCTTTAAGGCACCTTCATGTGTTTGTGGCAGGGTTGCCAGCTCCAGGCTGGAGAATCCTGGAGATTTGGGAAATTTCTTGAGATTTGGGGGGTGGAGCCTGGAGAGGGAGGGATTTGGGGAGGGGAGGGGCCTCAGCAGGATATAATGCCGTAAGTTCAATCTCCAAACAGCCATATTCTCCAGTGAAACTGATCTCTGTGGCCTGGAGGTCACTTGTGATGCCGGGAGCTGTCCAGCCTGCACCTGGAGGCTGGCAACCCTAGTCTGTGGGCCTTCTGTGCACATAGCAAGTGTTCTTCCATTGAGTCATGGTCCCCCTCTTAGAGTCTCCCCATATTCGGTTTCTGTTGCTCTGCTATCTGTCTGCTGATATTTACACACAGTTCTGTTCTGATTGACTTGGTTGCATCTTGTATCTTTCTTTCAACGGACATATATCACGATGCTCACATTTATTGTTGGGTGCTTGTCAGCAGGCAGAAGTATGATGGTTGCATACTTTAAATAAAGAACCAATTCCTGTGCAGACTGGTTATCTTCCAGCTGTGCCGCTTATTTCCTTGCTGCCTATGCCCGGCAGATTTTGATCAGGACCATTTCCCCTTTGTTAGTCTAAAGAGCTCCTGAGCTCATTCAGACATTCCCAGAGAAACAGCATGAGAAGAAATAAATCACTTGTCTGTCCTTTCGCACCTTCAGGTCATTTCTCCACAAGGTGGCATGCTTTCTGGTCCTTTGTCAACACATTCTGATCCCTGTCCTCCTTTGGGGGACAAGGCTGAGAGTCTTTCTACAAAAGACATCTTACACGGGGACGCTCAAGTGTAGGGAGACGCAATGTTAGCTGGGAAGTGTAGTTTAAAAAGACGGAGCCGGCAGAGACCGCTCCTCAGAAGGTTTGTTAATTTCATCTTTGCCTCCCCGAAGGCTCTGTCAATTTCACCTCTTCAGTCTAAAACTGTGTAGGATCACAACCAGAGGGCAACGAGGAATTGGGTTGGAGCTGCCTTCCAGAGCCAGGCTTGGATCTGGAAGAGTTAGAATGGGCTGAAGTTTCCCTTCTGGCATTTCACAGTTCCTTCACTCAGCTCCAGTGTATAGCAAAGCCATTTTACTCTGCTCTGTCTTTTTAAACTACCTTTCCCAGCTAACATTTCATCTCCTGACATGTGTTCTTCACATGTCAGTTGTCTCATATAGAAAGACTCTGAGAAGAGCTAGAAAGAGGAAACTTGAGACATTTAACTCTTCTCACACCATACCAGCAGAACGTCAGAAGATCATTTCAAATTTATCATCCCTGCTGCTTTCCACCCCTCTTCCCCATCTGCATTTCAATTTTGCTTCTCCCTTGGGTGACTCAAATCCTTCTTTCTTTCTTTTCATACCATTTTCTGCAACCTTGCACTGAATTTTCCCCATGAAAGGAACCCAGTGTGCGACGTTACTTTTGTGTCAATTAATTGGCAATATAGATAGATGTTTCTGTGGGGTCCAAGGATTCCCACTCCCACCCCCCCAAAAAACATGATTTTTTTTTGTGCCTCCCATGGCAGACCAAATGCCCATCATTTTTTCCGGGGGGGGGGGTGTCCTCTCTCCCTTAAAAATAGTACTCTGGTGGAATTTGGGGCTGCTGTGAGAGGGGGGATATCTTGCTTTGTGGGCAGAAATCTTTGCACCCCATGGAAACATCTGGTCTCGCTTCAAGCCTCTGGGGTGCATCGTACCTATTGTGAGCACAAGTCAAACCTTTCCTACCCCACAGTGACTTGTTCACTTCCAGACCCCTGCTGTTTCTGCACAACCCGTCGTTCCTGTCCTTTACCCACTTTAAGTCTGCATTTACCTGAGTCACTCTGAAAACTCATCCTCCACATGCAATCCCCACAAGCTTTCCAAAGTCCCCACCTTTCTTTGGGAGGTCACTGGACAGCCTCCAAACACTCCCAAACAAAAGCGGTTTGGGAGGAGAGTTCGGGCGCTTCCTTCATCGTAGTCCAAAATTGCCCACCTCCCTTTCAAAAAAAAATTTTGTTGGCACACATGCGATTGCATGCTGCTGCTTTTGCAATGAGCCTTCCACAGCTGAACAGAAATCCAATAAGAAAGGGAAAGAACATTGGGGGAGGAATTGGGTGGAGACAGGAGGATTCTTCAGAGCGCTTCAACTGTTCATATGCCAAAGAATGGGGGGAAATGCCACTCTGTCAACCCACAGCAGAAGAAAACACTAGAGAAACTGCATTCCCTGTAAAAACATAGAAAAGGCAGTAACGAAACAGCATGCATGCATTTTGCAAATGTAAACATGCAGAGGGCTGGGGAAAAGCTGCCAGAGTTTCAGGGTGGATTGTGCTTATAAGGACATGTGGAAATGGCCCAGAAGCACATGCATGTGGGAAGCGCACATGCAGGAGAGACTGTCACTGCTCCGGGCACCCTAAAGGCACGCTACGCCACTGGTGGACACCACCACAAAATGGCTGCCATGGGGGCTGGGGTCCATTGCTAGGGTCGGCAAGTCCCTGGTGGGGACTTCCTTTTTCGGCCACTGTTCTAGGTGTCTGCAGGGGAATTTTTT
This sequence comes from Eublepharis macularius, assembly GCF_028583425.1. Taxonomy (NCBI): domain Eukaryota; kingdom Metazoa; phylum Chordata; class Lepidosauria; order Squamata; family Eublepharidae; genus Eublepharis; species Eublepharis macularius. Next base: position 174,695,806 of record NC_072792.1, read on the forward strand.
AAAAAACATTGCCGTCGCCAGCAAGATAACATCACTTCTGAGTTTGCTCCAGCAGGTAGCTCTAGGAATCACCAGAAACTCTTTGGAAATGATGTTGTCACACTGGTGATGTCACCCCTTCCATGTCCCCGCCTCCAATCTTCCCACCAATTGCCAAGCTTAGCAGTCCTCTTGTAACAAAGGTATCTTTTCCTAAAAGGGTACTTCTTGACCAAGATGATTCTTCCTAAGCTCTTCCAAAGCACCTCCTTTTCCAGTGAGGTGGAGGAAGTTCACAACTGGCTTCTTGCTTTGAGGGAGAAAGAAGGGGGCACCAGCAAGCATATCAGTGGGTACCATGGCATCCATGTGCACCAAACTGAAACAGCACAACAAAGATCCAGTCCACACATCACATACATACGGTTTCTGGCTTTAGCACTCCTTGAGTATTGGCTTTGCCAGTCCCCGAATTAAATGGCCTACTATATTGCTTTTGCACATTAGACTTTTAATTTTTGCTTTAATATACAGGCTTTTCAAAAAGGCTAAGAAGAAGGCTGTAGGCTAGGATGTATGAATGCCGTCTCCTAAAATGATGGTGTCTGTTTCTCCAGAATTAGAAAATAGAATGTGTCATTGCAAAGTATAACGTGCAATGATCACGAGCATTTCTGGCAATGAGTTATTTGAGCTTTCCTAGCTGTTCATTAAACCGGAGCATCGAAAGGTCACTGAACAGCACACATGCCTCCCAGGGTAATATTTGCAAGAGCCGGATTATTTTTAATGGATGCCGAAAGTTATCAGTATATGTAGTAAGGAAGCCAGCGTGATTTGTGTTAACTGCTGCAGTTTGACGTGGCGGAGATAATTGATTATGCAAACTATAATCACAGTGTTAAATTTTGAATGATGTTTGATACATGTTGATACACAGCCTTATATTTCTTAGCCAAGGCCATAGCTGAAAAATATAGCCATTTGGGTGGCGGAGGGTGGGGGAGGATATCATTTGCTCAATTTTAGGGCTTCTGGGGTAGCAGGGGGGGGGGGAATCACTCTAATGATCTGGCAACAAAACCCCAACTATGCAGTGCCAAGTAAATGGTCAAAAAACAATCTTCCTTAATCATTATTTTCCATATGCCACAGAGCAGTCTTGGTTAGCTTTGGCCATTTTCTACAGTGGAATGATCTCCCTGTTCAATATATAGCACTGCACTCTGCCAACTTCCATTTAAATTCTGGAGAGCTCTCTACCTCTTGTGAACTAAATCCAACTCTCTGCATTTCCTGGTCTAGAATCTCGTCCAGAATGCAGCGGCACATGTCCTTACCGGAATGCCAATTGGAGCACACATTCATCCTGTGCTGTACCACCTGCACTGGCTCCCAGTGGAGTTCTGGATCTAGTTTAAGGTGTTAACCTTGGTGTTTAAAGCCCTTCACGGACTGGGACCTGCATACCTGCGGGACCGCCTCTCCTATTACATCCCCTGCAGGACATTGCACTCTGCAGACAAGCAACTCCTGGTGGTCCCCGACCCAAAGGACATCTGTCTGGCCTTGACCAGGGCCAGGGCTTTTTCTACTCTGCCCCTGGCCTGGTGGAACGCTGTCCCACTGGAGACCCAGGCCCTGGAGGACCTGTTACAGTTCCAAAGGGCTTGTAAAATGGAGATGTTCTGCTAGGCCTTTGACTGAGGACCAGCGGGTGTCCCCCGCCCTCTTCCACCTAAGACCACCACTTTTTCTGGGCCTGCCCTCGGCCATCTGCTATGCCCATGTGTATGGTCTATATGTGGACTCCTGACTGTTTATCTAAGTAGCCTATGGATAAGGTGTCTGGATTATTTTAAAGACTGTTTTATGATTGTTACTGATTTTATAGTTTTATGATTAATTTATTGTATTTTATGGATGTTGTGAGCCGCCCTGAGCCCATTCTTGGGGAGTGCGGGGTATAAATCAAATCAAATCAATCTTAGAAAGCTGGGACTGTATAGCACAGTGGACACCACCACAAAATAGCTGCCATGGAGGCTCGGGTCCATTGCTAGTGTTGGCAAGTCCCTGGTGGGGACTTTCTTTTTCTGCCACTGTTCTAGGTGTCTGCAGGGGAATTAGCATAACATCACTTCTGGGTTTGCTCTAGCCAGTAGCTCTAGGAATCACTGGAAACTCTTTGGAAGCGATGTTGTCACACTGGTGATGTCACCCCCTCCATGTCTCCGCCCCGAACCCTCCTACTAATTGCCAAGCTTAGCAGTCCTCCAGTAACAAAGGTATATTTTTCTAAAAGGGTATTCCCTGAAGAAGGGATTCCTCCTAAGCTCTTCCAAAGCACTATCACTGAGGTGGAGGAAGTCCACAACTGGCTACTTGCTTTGAGAGAGAAAGAAAGGGGCACCAGCAAGCACATCAGTGGGTACCATGGCATCCATGTTCACCAAAACTGGTGCAGAGCAACAAAGACCTGGTTTATGTATCCCCCTAACTAGGGGTCCTTTCGTAGAAAAGAGTTGGGGGGCTCATTAGCATAACTCATTAGCATAAGCCATTAGCATATGCCACGCCCCTTGACAACACTGGAAATGTGTCATTGGCATAACTGATTTGCATATGCCACACCCCTTGACATCACCTATCCTGGCTGTTTTGGACCCAATCCTGGCCATTCAGGTCCAAAATTGGGCCCAAAATGGCAAAAAGGGGCTGAAAATGGCCGAAAAGGGGCCCAAAATTGTCAGGATCGGGCCACTGCTGAGTGGGAGAGTGATCCACCACCCGTCAGAGACCAGATACGGGCCGTTCCGGCCCCAATCCAGGCTAAAACGGGCCCAAAATTGCCGAGAGTCAGGTGGGCGGGGACTCCTGTCATGTGACCTCTTTGGGGAACTGCACTTCCTGTGCATTCCCCCTCAAAATGAGCCCTGCCCCTAACATATCCCCTAAGATACTCAATTTACATTGTGGAGAAAGAGCACGAGCCTAAGCTCCACCGTAGAGGTGGACTGGTAGATCCATGAAAATCCCCATTTACACACAGGTCTGGATTGTATGATTAATAACCCTCTGATAAAAGCAGGAAGAAGAGATTGAGGAAACCGGGGTCTCAGACCCTACATTTGATCTGTGACGTTTTTTGGAAACGTGGAAGGCATTCTTCTGCCGGATATCGGAGAATTGTCTTGGGGGACTGAGTGGCTTCAGGAGTGATCCATGCACCCTTCTCTCTACTGGAGTTGTTGTGACTTGAGAGCATAAGACGATCTCTGCTGGATCAAAGCAATGTGTCTGTTCAGTCCAGGACCTACAATAACTCAACCAAGACCTTCAGACAGTCCGCATGTAAGACATGAAATTCCCTGCTTGCCCTCAGCAACTGCCTCTTAAGGGTACCCTACTTTCTGAACATGGACTTTTAGTTTAGAAATCATGACTAATAGTCACTGATTGACTTATTTTCCATGATTCTTTTTCTAGTCCAGTAAAGACATGTCAACTAGCGCAAAAAAAAAAAAAATCACTGTGTTTTGAAGCTCTGGATTGCGTCAAAACAACTTCTTTTTTCAGTCCTAAATTTACTGTCCGCAAGATTTATTGGTGATCCTGAGTTTGGCCAGAAAAGATTCTTTCTGCTTTTTCTATATTGTCCATCATTTTATAAACCTCTACCGTGCCCTGTTTGGCTTTTTTTCTAAGTTAAAAAGCCCTGAAACTCGTTAACCTTTCCTCAAATGGAAAGTGTTTCAATCCTTGAATCGTTTTGATTGCCCATTTCTGCAGCTTTTCAAGCTTGACTATTGGCTTTTAGAGATGGCCTGACCAGAGCTGTGAACTGTATTCCAAACAAGGCCATTCTGTAGATTAATGCTTGGCTATTAAAATACTGACTGTTTTGTTTTCGATCAACTGTCTAATAATTCCTAGCATTGAATTTGTTTTTTTTTCTTCTGTGCGGCACATTTGAGTTGACAATTTCAGTTCAGATGATCATTTTCTGTGAGATTTCACATCAGATTTTGGTCCTCCACCCAAGAGAGATTGCTTACCAGGGCAGAAGGGAAATTCAGTGAATCTGTGGTTTGTATTGTCGAAGGCTTTCACGGCCGGAGAACGATGGTTGTTGTGGGTTTTCCGGGCTGTATTGCCGTGGTCTTGGCATTGTAGTTCCTGACGTTTCGCCAGCAGCTGTGGCTGGCATCTTCAGAGGTGTAGCACCAAAAGACGTGGTGCTTTTGGTGCTACACCTCTGAAGATGCCAGCCACAGCTGCTGGCGAAACGTCAGGAACTACAATGCCAAGACCACGGCAATACAGCCCGGAAAACCCACAACAACAATCTGTGGTTTGTTCTAAACTTTTTTTAAAAAAGTATTCTTGGTATCAATGGAGACCATTGACATCATGTTAAAAATTATGTTCTTTGAGTACACAATTCTGCAGTCACAGAGTGTGTTTTTGGATTTCTTGAGTCCACATTTCTAGCAATTTCAACAGCATGTATTTTGCCATGCCACTATGCAAAGTTTGAAGCCTTCCTCTTGCCTAAGAAACCTTCCTTCAGCAGTTTGATGTAGTGGTTAAGAGCAGCAGGACTCTAATCTGGAGAGCCAGGTTTGATTCCCCACTCCTCTTCTTGAAGCCAGCTGGGTGACCTTGGGTCAATCAGAGCTCTCTCAGAGTGCTCAGCCCCAACCACCTCACAGGGTGATTATTGTGGGGATGATAATAACATGCTTTGTAAATCGCTCTGAGTGAGCGTTAAGTTGCCCTGAAGGGTGGTATGTAATTAGAATGTTATTATTATTATATTATTAAGTGGCTCTTCCTCCTATGGCCCCTTCTGGAGCATAGGATACCACCCAGAATTACAGAATTGCAAACCCAAGGAAACCATACCTCTCTAATCAGTCTTCAAAGTCTACTAGGATGATGTCATGCAACAGGAAAGCTATGAGTCGATTCATTAAAAATTGCCCCCAAGCTTAATAAGTATCCCACTGTTCTCACACCCTGCCACTTCCTACCCCCCAGTTTGGCCTCTGGGTGTCCTGGCAACCCTAAAGTCTACTCACTACAAAAGGCTTTCTCGATACCTTACTATGCACAGTTAAAGTCTATGCGGACTCCAAGGAAATGAGGGTAGTGTGTAGTTCTCAGTGCTGCCGAGTCCTCCATGAATGAATGCATTATTCTATAGAAGAAGACATGAATGGAACCTGTAGAGTAACACAGGGAATGAATGAAACATGCTCAGCCCCAGTTTTCAATGATGTATCCCCCCTCAACTCTTGTTTCCTGGTCAGTTGCTCCCAGCTTAAACCCCATTGGTATAAATCTAACTTGGCCTTTTGGTACTGGTGTGCATCACGTCACACTTCTTGACATGTCATTTGCTGTGCTGTTGCCCATTAACCCAATTTATTCATTCGCTACTTGTTTATTTTATCTATACCCCACCTTTCTCCCCAGTAGGGGCCCAAAGTAGCTTACATTGTTCTTCTCTCCTCTGTTTTATCCTCGCAACAACCCTAGAGGTGGGTTAGGCTGAGAGAGAGAATGACTGGCCCAAGGTCACCCAGTGAGCTTCCATGGCAGACTGGGGATTTGAACCTCGGTCTCCCAGATCCTAGTCCAAAATTCTAACCACTACCCCACAGTGGCTGTTCACCAGATCCACTTCATAGTCTACTTTGTTCTTGATCCATCCTGAATAATTGGGTATCCAGCTTGGCTATTCCACTGCTTGCTCCCAACTCCTCAGCATCCCCAGCTAAAAAGATCAGGTGGTAGATGATGTGAAAGACCCTGCTTAAGGCACCAAAGAGCCACTGCCATTCCAAGTAGAAACCATACATACTTTGACGGACCAATGGTCTCATTCAGTATAAGGCAGTTTCATATGTTTAAGATGTAGTGATGGCCACTTCCTAGGGTTCTCCTGACGGTTTTTCCCTTCAACAGATGTGGCAAGGTGCCTGCCGATTACCTACCACCTGCAGGCAACCTGGGCAAACACGTGGCTCATACACTCCTGGCGGGCTCGACGACGTCACTTCTGGAAGTGACATCGCCATGTTGGATGCAGGAGTGCTCCTGCTCTTCATGAGGGGCCAATTTTGGTCTCCAACAGGGGGAGCACTCCTGCCACCAGTGCAATGACTTCACTTGCGGAAGTGATGTCATCATGAGAAGGGGAGAGCTATAGTGAGTACTGCACCCTCTGCTGGTTGCCTCGGAGACCTGGCAACACTACCTTTTCCTTAGGTGGCTTTAACACCAGACTGGGAAAAATCATGGCAGATAGGTTCATTAATGACTAAGTGGAGCTTCCATATTCAGAGACAGTCCATCTGTGAACACCAATTATACCAATTGCCGGGCAGAGACACAACATGGGGAGGCTTAGTTTGGAATTAATTCTTCACATGTAGATTTCCAGGAAACCAAGGCTGCCTGCAAAGCATATATTCTTCCACTGAATTATACCCGCCCCCCCTCTATACCTTTCCTTTTCTCATCCAATGAGTCCTGACCTTTTGCTTTTGCCGTTGGGAAACTTTGGCATTTTATCTGCTTGTGTACAGGTGTAAAAACAGGAGATCTGGGAGGTAGAGTCGTTCTTGGCAAGTTGTAATAAACCACAATGCCCAGAAGCGCTCTCGAATAGTATTCTCTAAAGCGAGCTGTTATTCTGATTTAGATCCAGTAATAAAAGAATTGTTTAAAAAAGAGGAAACGGCTTGGGTTTAGTCTGCCAATATTGGTTCTATTATTTCTTCCCTTGGAACAATTGTTACACTTTTTTATTGTAAGGGAACAGAAACCACAAAGTTTCTCCCATGAGCTCCTTTGACCAAAGTGGCAGCCCCACAAGAGTATAGCTGTTCTTGTTCGAGTAGGGGGCTGTGTCGGGAAAAGATCCCTGTTCTTGTATAGCCACTGGCACAAGCCCTTGTCATAGTGCTGCCAAGTCCCTGATGGGGCAAGGGAATTCCCGGCCCTCTAGGTCTCGTTGCTTACCACTGTTGAAAGGGGTGGCAGGAGAAAAATTAATAAAAAAAATAAGGTCTAGTCTACTTATAGGAAGCTCTTACCATACAGTTCTTGCAATTCTAGAGTCACCTAGAAGTAACAAAGGATAGCTCTAGGCTATGCTCTATGATAAAGCAAAACATTCTTAATACAGTATCCTGGTAGCTCAAGGAATTTCCAGAACTCTATGATAAGGCCTTGTTTTTCTTTTTAATTTTTGCCCTGGGATGCTGCCCCTGCCTCCACAAACATCCTACTGGTTGCCAGGCACTTAGGCATGTGACCAAGGGAGGGTTGTTGCATATTGAAAGAACACCTGGGGAATGTAGTATGTTTTTCTCTAGACTAGAGGCGGAGACGAACCAGGAAAATGATGGTTCGTTGCAGTTCATGGTTCGTCACATTTCACGAACTACGAACCGCCACGAACTTGCCCAGTTCATGAACCAGTTTGGTTCATTGGTTCATCACTTCCAGGGCTGCAGAAGGTCTGCAGAAAGCCCATCCCCCCATTGCCTAGGTAACAGCTGCCTGCAGTGATGAACTGAAAAAGGAACCATTCGAACCGCTCTAAAAATCATAGTGGTTTGTCGCGGTTCATCAGAAATGAGCTCTGATGAACCACATGTTTGTGAAACAAAAAATGGCCTGGTTTGTGATGAACTTTGGTTCGTATTTTGGCTCGTGCCCATCTCTACTCTAGACTCTACGTCAGATCACACATGTTCCCCTCCTTGCCGTCATCTGTGGCTTTTGTCTGTGTGGGTCCAATGATCCCTGTTCAGTTGTTTAGTGGGACACTCTTCCCTTGTTGCTTAGATTGATGGTGACTGGTGCGTCACGGCTTTCCTTCATATTCATACAAGAGTATCTGGTTGGCTACTATCTGTGTATTTTATTATTATTTTTAAATGATTTTAATTTAATGATAGTGATTTTTATGTTTTTAAGGTGTTGTGACCTGCCCTGAGCCTACTTACAGGGAGAGCAGGATATAAATCGAACAAAATAAATAGATAAATAAATACTATGCCCACTACGTGAAAGAGGCTGCTAGACTAGATGGGATGCTGGTCTAATTCAGTAAAGCTGCCGTTATGGTCTCATATTCTTAGGCCCCCGTGCTGCCTATCATGGTATAGCCTGAGAAGAGAAAGAGTTGCCTAGACAATGGCTTCTTCCACACACGTTGGATAATCCTCTTTCAATACTCTTTAGTGAAGATTTGAAACTGATTTTCCATGCGTGGAACAAAAAATCCACTTCTAAAGGATTACGAAAGTGCATTGAAAGTGCATTATTCAACGTGTGTGGAAATGGCCAGTGTGGTGATGCTATCTTGCAACGTGGGGTGGGCAGAGAGAGAGAAGTTTAGTCCGTTCCCCTGCCCACCCTGCTCTATAAATGAATATGAGTGACATCCTGCCTTAAGTTCCTCTAGTCTAGGGGGCCCCAACCTTTTTAAGCCTGCATGCACCTTTGGAATTCTGACCTAGTGTGTTGGGCGCAGCCACAAAATGGCAGCCACAACTTATTGTCAGTCATACAATAAAGATCCTTGTGTTGAGATAGCAGCTGCTGTTGCTGAAGCCATAATTTTTAAATCTGCACAGCCAATCAGATCTCCAATGGCTAATTAGATGCCATGCTAGGCAAAAATCCTACTTTGCCTTGCCCATTTTCTAAAAATACTTGATGGGCACCAAGAAAGGTGTCAGCAGGTAACATGGCACCTATGGGTGCCATGTTGGGGCAGCCTGCTTTAGTCTAAAGAGCCTTCTTTTAGCCCAATGAGCCCTCCTCTAGCTTAGTGGCTTCTCTGCTGGAAGAAGGCTTCAAACTTTGCTTCGAAGGTGGCGGTAGAATACAGGAAACTTTGTCCATCTTTGTCCTCCCCACAAATATGTGCTCAGCCCTAATAATGATATTGGCCTACATGATAGTGCAGTTGTACGAATAAGCAAAGCCAGGTACGGGGTGTACTTTGAGCTCTTTCCATATAGCAGTTTTCCTAATTTGTGTTGCCCAAAAGCTCTCCCCCGCTTGATTTGCCCAAATCCATTAGCACCAGCTGGAAAGATCTAGACAGAACTTTTCAGCAGATGGTTCTTGGAATTGCCGTTTACTTCTGACATTTCAGGCCTGAATGCATCTGTGGGACCTTGGCCTGTGATTCATTCCTTTCAGAGCGAGAAAATTCTGTATTTCTTTCGCCCTCCGCCTTCGAGAAACTTTGCTTTATACGAAGGTTCTGATAGTGCCAGCCCTAATTGCACTCGCTGGATGGTTCTTTTTCCTCGAACAGGCCGAGTCTTTTCCAAGAAAAAATGCCGCAGAGATTTAAAGGCCATCACAATTAGGGATGCCAAGGTAATCTGCCAAGGTTTGAGTTCTGATGCAGAGATTGTTGTTTCACTAGTGCAGGCAATTATCCCAAACCTTCCCGATATCCAGTTCTACCTGGTTTGTTTTAATGTGTGTGTGGAGACAGGTGTGTGTGTTCAGCCAATGGGTGTGCAAACTCTTATACCGTGAGAGAGAGGAAACAGAGGTTGAACGAACATAGCCGTGTGCCATAAAGAGATGGGCATTTGACAAAGCTCTGACAAAGCTCTGACTCTCAAAAGAGCATACCCTGGAAATGTAGTTGGTCTTTTAAGGAGCTACCAAACCCAAATCTTGCTCGTCCATGCCTAGTAACAAGTAATTATATACTGCTAGAGCTAAATTTCGGCAAAATGGAAGAAGCAGCATAAATGAAACAAGCAGTAATCAAGGAATTTTCAAGATGGGTAGCCATGTTAGTCTGTCTGTAGCAGTAGAAAACAGCACCTATAAGACTAACCGGTAGCACCTATAAGACTAACAAAATGGGTGGTAGGGTATGAGCTTTTGTGAGTCACAACTCACTTCTTCAGATACCTTTCACAAGGTTGATGGATTTCCATTCTGTATGTGCCTTCCATGGAGATAGATCAAGGCTGAATCCACATTACCTCCGCTCGCCCCAGTGTTGCACTAAATGTTCGCTAAACACCCGGAAATATAGTGTCTTTCAAGCATGATTTCTGAATCGCGTTACAAAGACGCTATACTTCCGGGTGTTTAGCGAACATTTAGTGCAACACCGGGGCGCGCGGAGGTAATGTGGATTCAGCCCAAGATTGTTAGCCATGTTAGTCTGTCTATAGCAGTAGAAAAGAGCAAGAGTCCAGTAGCACCTGTAAAACTAACAAAATTGGTGGTAGGGTAGGAGCTTTCTTGAATCACAGCTCACTTCTTCAGAATTTTCCAGGCTAGATTCACGCACACCCTGATCCAGCCTCATTCTTCCTCAGAGATGATTTCTCGTCCCTGTGGTTTTGAAAAATCCCAAGTGGGGAGGGATGTTACAAGCACTGAAGGGAAGCTTGAATCCCAAGCAAGGGAAGGAGATACAGGTTGATTCTGCACACATTGGATAATGCACTTTCAATGCACTTTATCAATCGTTTGAGGTGGATTTTTTGTTCCACACACGAAAAAATCCGTTCCAAATGATCTATAAAGAGGATTGGAAGTGCATTATTCAACATATGCAGAATCAGCCACAGTCAACAACAGCAATCCATGTAAAATATATATGTAGGAGAAAGTAGGTGGAGTCTGGTTTGTCCTTACCACCTGAGTTTCTTTCTGCCCAGTGGCTGCATTTCTGTCTTACAGCTGGCCCTTTAACCTGGCAGGCTGTGTGGCCTTGCTTGATTCCTCGCACTTCTGGTTTGGGCCCTCCGGTGCCTGACAGCGCACCAGTTGTGCAAAACAGGCAGTGTCCTTGCTGGGTGCCAAGAAGTAAATCATTAGCTGTTTACTGTGAAACTGATCGATAGGTAGAGAGACGTCAACACCAGTTTAAGGACGGCATTGCAGGAAAAGCAGTTAGCTTTATAGTGTTGCCTTGCAAGGTTCTGAGTGTGTGTGGAGGGAAGGTGCATACCTTTGTGGATTTGGTAAAAAAAACCTTTGCAGTGCTACTGAGAAGAAAAGACATTAAATGGATGTAACGTTGGTGGACAAAGTAAGTCCTGCTTAAATCGTGGCCCTATTAGCATAATGCATTAGCTGAGAAAGTAATGGATCATTCCTGTTGCTAATCTTTATATTATCTTCAATGAATTGCTTAGTGTCTCTCCTCCCACCTATGCATATGGTGGGACTGTTTTTTTTCCTCGTTGTCATTCCATTGTCAAACCACTGGAATGCTTGCTTGCTTTCTCTCCCTTCTCTCTTAATATCCCTGCCATTACCGGCCTCCATAAATGTATCATTTAATTCCGGGAAAGGTAATTCTCAATGACATTTATCTGCTGTTTTGTCTCTCTCAGATCAAATCTGGTAATGGTGCTACCCAAAAGCTTGTAGATGCCTTCAGGGGGTGGGGAACCTAAAGCTACCTTTCTCTGTGTTCTCTTGAATTCTGTGGATATTATTTCATGTCGAACCCAGAGCTTTCTTATGGTGGCATTTAGAGGCCTGGAATGAATTCTGTCATTGCCCGTTATATATCCAAGGCCCTTGGCCCTATGCCAGTGAGTGTTCAAACAAGAACAAATCAGGACTAAGAAAGAAAATATAAATGCATGTATTGCAATATGAACCAGACTCTATGAAATTTAAACTTGGGATGCTTGGTTCACTAAAAGTGAAACTTAAAGGGTTAAGGAAGAAGCTAACAGAGAAGCAATTATCCTGCCTAATTTATTTGCTTCATTTATATCCCCCTTTTTTTCTTAATGGGGACTTAAAACACCTTATATCTTTTCTATCTTCTATTTTATCCGGGCAACAACTCTGTGAGGTAGGTTAGGCCCAGTGAGAGGGACGGGCCCAAGGTCACCCATCAGGCTTCCACAGCAGAGTGGAAATTCAAACTTTGGATCGTAGCTTCTGGTCTGACACTCTAACCACTACACAACGCTGTCTCTCTATGAGTATTTGATTAGGTTTATGGGTAGGTCTGCATTTTGCAAGAGAGATTCCTGAGAGGAAAGGAATGCTGAGTTATTGTCCTGCTCACTTATCATGGCCTAGGAACAGAAGGAGGTCTTGACTAGAGATGGTCATGAACCAGAAAAAAAAAAAACATGTGGTTCATGATTCGTCAGATTTCATGAAACATGAACCACGTACTTTCAGGAACCTGCCCCTGGTTCACAAACCAGTTTGTTTGGTTCGTGAAAACGTCACATCCAGGTCAGAAAACTGTCGCTTCTGGGTCAGCAGAAGGTCACTTCCGGGCCAGCAGAAGGTCACTTCCAGGCCAGCAGAAGGTCTGCAGGAAGTCCATCCCCTGTTGCCTAGGAAACTGATTGATTGGCACCAGGCTGTCTGCAGTGATGAACCAAAAAAATGAACCAAACAAACCAGCCTAAAGTTCGTGGCAGTCTGTCAGAAATGGGATCTGACGAACCATGGTTCACGAACCATGACCTGGCCTGGTTCGTGCTTAATTTTGGTTTGTATTTCGGTTCGTGCCCATCTCTAGTCTTGACTGAGGTGCGATAGCATTCCCATACGAATCTGGTGATGTCCTCAGGAGGTTACCTTAGCTGCACATAGTCCAGATAGCGATTCTTTGGTTTGATACGAAGAGGCATCTCCTGCACTTCTGGCTTCACATGGCCACGAGATCCAGCTGTGCATGGTTCATGGTTGAAGACACATCTTGGGGTACCACCACTGCTAGATGGACATTAGAAGGTGGGGCTTTGCCACTGCATGCCCGCCAAGTCTGTGGGCCTGGCAATACATGCCCAGTGAGGCTCCTCTTTGAGGGCCGATGTTCCTTTGGTGGCTGCCTTTCTTGCTTCATCCGAGTTCTGTACTTACTGGAGAGCAATCTCTGTTGAACACAGCAGGCTTGATGTCAATCTCGGACTGAGCTGTTGCCGAGTTAGGATCCACTCCTGCAAGGGGCTGCTCAGTCCATTGTGACAGAAAAGCTTTCCATCTGCCTACATACATACGTGCCATCATGTCACAATGTGACCCCCCCCCCCCAGCAAGGGGCTCTCAAGGCAAGTGAAAAGCAGAGCCAGACTGCCATTGCATTCCTCTGCAGAATCTTCCTTGCTGCCCCCCCCACCAAAGTACTGGTCCTGCTTATGTTCTGAGATCTGACAAGATTGGGCTCACTGCTACACCATACTGCCTTCCCTCCTTCAATGCAACAGCCTATTTCATGTGTCTTTTGAAAAAAAAATAGGAAATATAACTGTCACGACAGTATTAAATCATGAGTAATGAAAAATAGTTTCAGAAACAAATGATGGTAGTTGTTGTAGATTTTCCGGGCTGTATGGCTGTGGTCTTGGCATTGTAGTTCCTGATGTTTCGCCAGCAGCTGTGCCTGGCATCTTCAGAGGTGTAGCACCAAAAGACAGAGATCTCTCAGTGTCACAGTGTGGAGAAGATGTTGGCAGGTAATTTATATCTACTCAAGAAGGTGGGTTTGGGCTGAGTCATCCTGTAAGAGTTTCCCAGGGTGTGGAATGCTAATAGGGGGAAGGGTAGCTTCTGTTTAATTTCTCTGCTGCCACTTATAAAGACTTTCAGCGGCAGCTAGGCTTCTACCACGACACTATATTAAATAGGTGGCTTGCCCTACTTAGAGTATGTTCCTTTCCTACTTGGAATTTCATCGTTTGTAGGTATTCAGCTGACACCAGGTTTATGGTTACATAATATAATTACTCCAAGCTCCGTAGCAAACTTATAAAGTGCTCATAGCATACTTAAATGTTTAATTTAGAAACAGAAGTTGCTGCTTATAATTTTATTGATGCAAATGGTGCATTACAGTCTAAGCATAAAAAGAGAGGTCACCGCTCGAAGGAGCTTACAATTTGAAATTTTCTAATGAAGGTAGAAATATCATAGGGGACTTTGCCAAATGCTTGGACGAAATCAAGACGTCCAAGACCATGACATCCGCAGAGTTTTATAAAACAGTGTCGATGGGATAGGGAGATTTTTGCCCCCTTTCATATTAATAAAGACAGTGTTGCCCAGTGGAAGTGATCAGCTGTGAGAATGATGAGCAGTGGATTTAATACAACCAAAAGGAACTTTTTCAAAATATGCACAATTAGTTTATGGAGCTCACTGCCAAAGCAGACACAGTGCTTAGATGTAGGAGGGTGAGGTCTCCTACTATAGTGGAAGACCTTCTATCCTGGCCCTCCAATTCCCTGCTGGTGCTTGACAGGGTGGTGGAGGAAAAGGAGGAAGAATTCAGTGTAGTGCCAGTATGTGACATCACTTCCAGTGCAAAACTGGAAGTGACGTCATTTTGATGCGACAGTGCTCCAGTATTTACCCAAAACTCTATGGCTTAACTATAGACTTTGGGGTGAATCCCAACCCAGTGCCATCCTGTCCGTTTTTGCACTGGAACAGAAATGATGTCATGTGTTGGCTTAACACCAAATACCTTGCTCTGCTTCCCAAATTCTCTCACCAGGGTACCAACGAGGGCCGGTAAGTTGCAAACCTACTTAGATGGGTTTAAAATGGTTTAAAGTAAACTTGGTTTAAATTCATGGAGGATGGGCCCATAAATGGAGCCTCTGTGTTCAGAAATCATATATCTTTGATTACCAGTTGCTGGGGGAGGAAATTAAAAATGGAGGCTTTGACATACCTGCCGTTGTTTATGAGCTACTGGGAACACCTGGTTGGCCATTGTGGGAAATAGGTGAATTAGATGGACCTTTGTTCCAATCCAAATCTTCTTAAACTTGGGGGACTGGAATTTTGGGAGATCTCACTACTGTATTCGCCCCATTGGGAAAACTATCCTTTTATTCTGTCTTTTCCCTGTCCCTTAGTTTGGCCCCTTTCCATAAGAAGACCTGCCTTCTTATCTGCTAAGGAAACTGTGGCTGACATGTTGAAAATTTTGCAATAACTTTGAAGCCCAATTTTTTTTTGTCTAGCTTGCTTATCAACATACTTGTTGATTCTCAGCTGAGCCGGGGCAAATGCTTGCCCAGAGATCGGTTGCTAGAGGTTCTTGGTACTTGGCTAAATGAACCACAGTGTAAAGCATTAATCTGGATTTGTCATCAACCCGGTGCGTAAAGACAACTACCAGTAAGAGGCGTAGACCCAAGGGCTTCCATATGTCAATTCGCTGCTGGCTACTAGAGAACTTTTTCAAGGATTTGGACCTTTCTTCTTGCGGGGGTAACTGATAGTGGCATGTGTCCAACCAAGCAAGTCTTCAGAAGAGGAGGTATTGATTTCTGTCAATTCCCCCTGCTGATACAAATCCTCACAATACTTTCTGTGTCATTCCCCAGGACCTGTTCACCCAAAAGAGACAAATTTCAGGAAATTCAGTAGGTTGCAGCCAGGGCTTTTTTTCTGGGAAAAGAGGTGGTGGAACCCAGTGGGTTGCCCTCGGAGAAAATGGTCACATGGCTGGTGGCCCCACCCCCCTGATCTCCAGACAGAGGGGAGTTTAGATTGCTCTCCGTGCGGCTCTGCGGCACGGAGGGCAATCTAAATTCCCCTCTGTCTGGAGATCGGGGGGCGGGGCCACCAGCCATGTGACCATTTTCAAGAGGTTCCGGAACTCCATTCCCCTGTGTTCCCCCTGAAAAAAAGCCCTGGTTGCAGCAGTAGCAGGAAGCAGAAAAGGGCTGGTGCACAAGCAGTTGAATACATGCGAAGGGATGTATGAGGCTTCTCTCTCTCTCTCAGCAATGGTGACTTTGCTTGGGCCCATCAGGACTGCTTTGTTGTCTCTTCTTTGTTTCCAAATTCTTTGGAAGTTTTACTCCTAGAGGCGGGATAAATTATGCAGCACAAATGGAAGGCATACAAAGGTACTTACTTTGCATAATTTATTCATCATGCACAAACTTACAGTTTTCTTGGCTTTTTTCTTTTTTTTTTTGCCGCAGCCAACTCACAGGCGAACCCCTCCGGAATTATTACCAGAATAGAGAATTGTTTTTGAGCTGATAGACAATGCTGTTTTGTTTTGCTTTTTAAAACTTTGCATGGATGCCCTTGAAGCGGGCCAGTTCATTATTCCCGGGGAGTGAAAGCTGGATCGTGCAAGATGCTGAGCCACTCCAAAAGTTTAGCAGCCCAGCTAATGACAAGCGCAGGGAGGGTTGCTGATGCGCATTGCAATTCCAGAGAACATCACAGGACAGGGGCCAGAATGTAGCACAGAAGAGTCCAATTTGGTTTCCCTAAGTGTTCCCTGGAGCCGGAAGATTGGGTACAGTGAAAACTTGGCTCTCTTAACTCGGGCCGTTTTTGCAGTGTCACAAAGAAGTATCATTTAATTTGAAACGGACAGTTTATATTGTTGCTGGAGGTCATCATGGAGCAGAACTTACTAGGGGTGTGCATAACGAGAAAAACAAGCTGAAAATACAGCCAAAAAAACCACTGGTACAGCTCGTTACAATTGCTTCGGGAACGGCAGGTCAAAATCGGGAACTCAAGCTGTAACGACTTGACTCCACAGAAAATAGCATGTTTTTTGTTTTGGTTCAGTTCATGCCGTGCAGTGTGCAGGCAGGTAGGCAGGCAGTCTCAGAGCCAAGCTACAAGTGATGAATTACACTTGCCTGGCAGCAAGTGAACAGACTCATGTGTATTCCTCCCTGTTCACTTGCCATTCACAAGTGGAGCAGAAGCGAATGGCAAGTGAACAGAGAGGAATACACGTGAGTCTGTTCACTTGCCAGGCAAGTGTAATTCATCACTTGTTGCTTGGCTCTCTCAGTGTAGCAGGAAGTTTAGAGGTTGGAAGCTTGGTGTGCAATCACATTTGCAATTTGCATGTGTTTATTTCCCCCCGGCAGTCTCCCTTGCCCCCCCCCCAATCTACTCAATTGAATGCCATTGGAAGGGAAAGGGTAAGGTAAAGCTTTGGGGGGGCACTTCCCAGGCAACCACATTTGCTCCCACCCAGCAGCCAATCAGCTTAAGAAAGGCTAAGACAGCCGAATTCTTATGTGATGCCACTCTGGTTGGGTCATTTTGAAAGGGAGTCAGGGACAGGGGGCTGCCGCAACATGTATGCAAGAAAAGCTAGCAAGAATGCATGCTGTTTCTCTCCCCTCGGCTTTCAGGAATCCCTCCCGGGCAGAAACAAGCAACAGCACACAGGACACAGCAGGATACAAAGGCAATGATTTACTTGCCAAGACAGCAGTCTTCTTATAAATGTTACGCTGAACCATTTTGATTGTCTTGAAAGGGAGTCGGGGGGGTCTGGGGGCTGCTGCGCTATGTATGCACAGAAAGGTAGCAGGCACGCTGTTTCTCTCCCGCAACTTTCTGGAGTCCCTTGCAGGCAGAAACAAGCAACAGCACAGCAGAAAACGTGGCAGGAGATTCAGTGGGTAGATGCTTTGGGGAGGGAAGACTGAGGGCCAAGCTACACATGACGAATGACACTTGAACGGCAAGTGGATTGAGTGGAGGGCAAGTGAACAGGGAGAAATACACTTGCTGTTCAAGTGTCATTCGTAATGTGTAGCTTGGCCCTGAGTTCTGTGCGGTTTTGGTGCCATAATAAAAGAAAACTGTTGTCTCCGTCAGAGTCTCATTTCCCATCCCCCTGGACAGGAGCAGCAAACATCTGCACACGCGTGACTTCCCTCGGTCAAAATCGATGATAATGGGAGGAACCCAATCAGATTACAGCTGAGCTGGCACCAGCCCTCCCGGTACAAAACAATGTTATAGACCTCATTCAGAAGCCCCAAGAGTGATTCAAAAATGCCGAAATTCAAATCACACACCTCTAGAACTTATACATACGTACACAAGATGCCGCCTTTATACTGAATCAGACCTTTGGTCCATCAAGGTCAATAATGTCTGCTCAGAGTGGGATCGGCTCTCCAGGGCGGAGGTCTTCCACATCACTTACTACCTGATCCTTTTAACTGGAGATGGTGGGGATTGAACCTGGGACCTTCTGCATGCCAAGCAGACAATCTACCAACAAACCACAGCAGCAACACTTGAGCCCAACTAGGGTTGCCAGTCCCCCAGTGGGGGTGGGGAGTCCCCCACTCCCACCCTCCATCCCCCCACTTGTTTACCTGGTTGGTGGGGGGAACACACCTCCCAAGGGTGTGCTCCCAGGCCATGTGGCATGCTCCTAGGTCTGAATTGGGCCACTGTGGAGCACAGCAGTGCTCCTGTGCTCTGCAGCACCCCAATTTGAGCCCAATTTGGGACACTACGGAGTGCAGGAGCACTCCAAGGCCCCTTGCACCATCCAGCAGTGCTCCCGCATGCTGCAGCATCCCAACTTGGGCCCGAATCAGGCTGAATTGAGCCAGAATCAATCTAAATTGAACCCGAGTCGGGACTTCCTGTTTGGGATCCATGGAGGTCTAACGCAGCTCCACTTGCGGAGCTGACCGGACTGCCGTTTTAACCGGCCGGCGGGGTGAAAATAGCCCGCGGCCGACTGCTCTCAGGCGGGGAGCAGGCAAAGAACGCTCAAGACCCTAGGGTGAGCTAGATCTCGGACAAGGGGGGGCTCTACACAGCGAGTCTCCCCCCGATCCTTGAGGTCCCACCTTGCGACGGGTCGGCTATAATCTCTGCGGCAGTTTTGGGGCCAATTCGGCTGGCATAAGACCTACATACCCAAGCATCGATTGGGGGAAGAAGCTGAGAGGAGAACTTAAAATCGAAACAGCGATTACAACCCGAGAAAAGTGAAGAGAAGGTAAAGATCATTATCTTCTGAGACGGGACAGATTGATAAAAACAGAGAGGAAAAAAAGTAGATTTTTAAACTGCAACAGACTAGTGAAAAGGAGGGGAAGACTCGGCAGGAATCGAATTTAAAAAGAGACTAAGTTTAAAGAAGTTATTAAAGAAATGGGACTATTGTTTTGAATACCTGTGGCTTTGGAGCTGTGAGAAAAAGACACCATCGCGAGATCTGCTGTGGGAAGACGGGAGACAGGAAGTGCGTAATAACAATAGAGTGGCTGGAGAGAAGCGGCCCTTGCTGGAGGGCAGGAAGTAGGGAATCGCCATTTTTGAAAGGGGAAGGGTCGCGGCTTCAGCGGAAGAGGAAGTAGGCCATCTTGGATTACAAAATCATAGAGAAACCATAGAGAAAAGACGCCCGACATTTTGGACTCTTTAAAACTTAATTTCTATAAGAAGACCGGGACATTTAAAATAGAAAAACGTTAAATTTTACGCCACGGAGTTAAGGAAGAGAGCGGATTCGTGGGAGCGAGCTAAAGCAAGCCCCACGATGTCAAAAAAAGAGTGGCAATCGGCAATAGAAAACCTGGATAAAAACCTGGACAAAAAACTTTTAGATATGATTAAAGAACTTAAGGACACGAAATTGGAGCTGATAAAAGAGGTTAAAGAGGTTACACAGACAGTAAAATCGGAGCTGTCAGAAGTGAAAAAAGGTATGGAAACAATACGAAGTGAATTACAAGGAACGCAGCAGAGAGTTAAAACAGTAGAAGACGTGATGGAGAATTTAGCAGACACGCAACAAACAGAGATGAGATTGGTGAAGGGGAGAATGTCAGTTGCAGAAACTAAACATATGGAGAAGCAGCTACGTTTTCGTGGCTTGCCAGAAGTGGAAGGAAAGTCAGCGCAAGAACAGATGACTGAGGTGTTGGCTGAGTACCTGGGGAAGGAGGAGGAGGAAGTTGTGGCTATCCTAGATGTGGCATACCGTGTGAATTCGAGAATAGCAACCCAGAGGAAACTACCAAGAGATGTGATTGTGCAGTTTACAACACGAAATATGAAAGAGAGGATTGTGACAAAACAGTTTCAAGATCCATTGGAGATTGATGGCAAGACGATTATTATAATGAAGGAACTGCCCAGATCAGTGTTACTGGACCGGAAAAAATATAAAGTGCTAATTCAGATTTTGAAGGACATGAAAATCAGGTACAGATGGGAGTTACCGGAAGGAGTGTCCTTTGAGTTTGGAGGGGCCAAAAAACGCATCAGATCTGAGCGAGAGATGGAGCGATTTATTAAGGACAATGAAAAAGACTTACCAACAAGATCATGAGTATGGAGTGTAAAGTATTATCTTGGAATGTAAATGGACTAAACTCACCGAATAAGAGGAAAAATACTTTTCACTGGCTACTAAAACAAAAATGTGACATTGTTTGTTTGCAAGAGACCCATATCAGAAAGCAGGATGTAAAATATTTAAAATCTGGAAAATTGGGCAAAGAATATGTAGCGGCCTCCAACAAGAAAAAAAGAGGAGTGGTGTTGTACATAAAAGAGGAGCTACAGCCAAAATTTGTTATGAGAGATGTGGAAGCTAGATTTGTAGCAGTGGAATGTATTTGGAATTTAAAGAGAGTGTTGGTAGTCGGACTTTATGCACCTAACGGTGCAAAAGAAAGCTTCTTTGAGGATTTAAGGAAGCATTTAGACGATCTTGGATACGACCAGATAATTCTTGCTGGAGACTTCAATGGAGTGACAGACTTGGAACTAGACAAAAAGACTACAACGGCACAAAAGAAAAGAGGACTATTACCAAAGCTTTTTTTTGAGTTGATTCAACAAGAGACTCTTGAAGATGTATGGAAGAGAGAATATCCTAAAAGCAGACAGTTTACTTTTTATTCTGCAAGGCATTCTACATTATCAAGAATTGATATGATCTGGGCCTCAAAAGACTTAGCATTATGGACTAAGGAGGTAGAAATAATGCCTATGGTAGGCTCAGATCACAACCCAATTATGTGGAAATTTGGAAAAAAGAGAAAAAGGAAAGCATGGAGAATAAATGAGGACTTGTTACAGGAAAGAGAGAATATGGAAATACTGAGAAGAGAGACAAAGTTTTTTATACAATACAACGTGAATAAAGAAGTACCAACCAATAAAGTTTGGGATGCTTACAAGGCGGTTGTAAGGGGCATACTAATGGACTTAAATGGTAGAGCAAGAAAGAAGAAAGAGGAGAAAAGACAAGAGATTGAGGAGAAAATAAAAGCCAAAGAAACACAGCTAAAAAAGAGACCAGGGAAAAAGAAGGTATACCAGGAAATTAAAATACTTCAAGAACAGCTAACAGCAATGAGCAATAAAGAATTGGAGTGGAATCTCAAAAGACTGAATCAAAAAGCGTTTGAGGGTGCTAATAAACCTGGGAAGTACCTGGCATGGCAATTGAAGAAGAAAAGGGAAAAGAAGATAATAAATAAAATTTGCGAAGATAACAAAACGTATTTGGAGCAGGCTACCATTAGTAGAGCCTTTTATAAATTTTACGCTAAGCTGTATAATAAAAAAGAAGTAAACAAAGAATCAATAGCGTCATATTTGGAGAAAACCAAACTTCCAGAAATCTCGGAAGCTTGGAGAAATAAGTTGAATAGTGAAGTAACTGACGAGGAAATAAGTAAGGCAATACAATCTGCAAATCTAGGAAAGGCGCCAGGGCCAGATGGACTTACGGCTAAATTCTATAAGACAATGGCTAATGAACTGGCACCATTCCTAAAAGAGGTGATGAATGGGGTTTTAAGGGATCAAAGGATTCCAGAAACTTGGAGTGAAGCGAATATATCATTGATCCCAAAAGAGGGCCAAGACCTGACTAATGTGAAAAATTATAGACCTATATCGCTACTCAACAATGACTACAAAATTTTTGCGAAGATATTGGCGGAGAGATTGAAGGGGTGGCTCTCGGAAGTCATAGAGGAGGAACAAGCAGGCTTTTTGCCAGACAGACAAATAAGAGACAACTTAAGGACAGTGATCAATGCTATTGAATATTATGACAAGCGTTGTGACAAAGAGGTTGGTTTCTTCTTTGTTGACGCTGAAAAAGCGTTTGACAATTTAAACTGGGACTTTATGTTTGCCACTATGGAAAAGCTACAATTGGGAGAAAGATTCATCAGAGCAATTAAGGAAATTTATAGAGACCAGACTGCAGCAATTGTGGTGAATGATGAATTGACCAAGAAATTGACGATAAGTAAAGGAACAAGACAAGGTTGCCCGTTATCTCCATTGTTGTTCATTTTAGTATTGGAGATTCTGATGATACAAATACGTCAAGATGATGAAATTCGTGGAATAAAAATAAAGGACTATTCATACAAGGTCAGAGCATTTGCGGATGACATAATGTTAATTGTAGAGGACCCATTGGAGAACATGCCAAGAGTGATAGATAAGATCAAGGAGTTTGGAGACTTGGCAGGTTTCTTCATTAACAAAAAGAAGTCAAAGATATTATGCAAAAATATGACTAAGCAGAAACAACAATTGTTAATGGAAACAACGGATTGTGAAGTAACAAGTAAAGTGAAATATTTGGGAGTCGAATTAACTGCAAAGAACATAGATCTATTCAAAAACAATTATGAAAAACTATGGACTCAGATAGAGAGAGACTTGATTAAATGGAATAGATTGAATTTGTCATGGTTGGGTAGGATTGCAGCAGTTAAGATGAATGTGTTACCAAGAGTAATGTTTTTGCTACAGACAATACCAATCATCAGAGACTCCAAACAATTTGAAAAATGGCAGAGGAAAATATCAGATTTTGTTTGGGCAGGCAAGAAGCCTCGAGTGAAAGTGAAAGTTTTACAAGATGCAAAGGAAAGAGGCGGAATGCAACTGCCCAATCTGAGACTTTATCATGATGCAATCTGCCTAGTTTGGTTGAAAGAATGGATGACATTAAAGAACAAGAAATTATTAGCCCTAGAGGGATATAAAAAAATATTTGGATGGCACGCATATTTATGGCATGACAAAGTAAAGGTCAACTCGATGTTCCTGCATCACTTTGTTCGGAGAAGTCTATACATAATCTGGAAGAAGTACAGAATTTATCTACAAGAAGGAACCCCTTTGTGGGTGGTTCCATATGAGGTGATAGACCCGAGAGCTGTTGATAATGAACAACAATGTTTAACGTATAAAGAAATAACTAAAACTGAAGCATCCAAACTTAGAATAAAGACACAAGAGGAACTATCACCTAACTACGATTGGTTCCAGTATAGACAGATCAGAGACTTATATAATTCGGACTCTGTAAAGGGAGGTATACGAATAGAGAATTCGGAACTAGAGCAGACCCTTCTTAAAGAAGATAAGAAAAGAATATCCAAGGTATACCAAGTACTGTTGAAGTGGTATACCGAGGATGAGATAGTTAAAACACAAATGGTGAAATGGGCTATAAACTTTAATAAAGAAATAACAATGGAGGCATGGGAATACTTGTGGAAAACTACAATGAAGACAGCGACATGTATTAATATCAAAGAGAACATTCATAAAATGATCTATCGTTGGTACATGACACCAAAGAAGATTGCGCTAGGGAATTTGAATACTTCTAATAAATGCTGGAAATGTAAGAAGCATGAGGGCTCCCTCTATCATATGTGGTGGTCGTGTGAGGTAGCCAGGCAGTACTGGGGGGAAATAATAAGAGAAATGAGTGAAATTTTACAATTTCAAATTAATAAGAACCCAGAACTCCTGCTACTGAACTTGGGAATGGAGGGAATTCCAGCCCAACACAGGACGTTGATATTTTATATGACAGCAGCAGCTAGACTTTTGTATGCGCAAAAATGGAAAGTACAAGAAGTGCCAACTATTGAAGATTGGACTTACAAATTGCTGTATATGGCTGAAATGGACAAGATGACAAGAAAATTGAGAGATCTGGACTCAGGGCAGTTCAACACAGACTGGGAGAAGCTGAAACAATACCTGGAGAAGAAATGGGAGGTGGGAGGAAAACTGTGGCAGTTTGAGAACTACTGAAGTATTGAAGTAGAGGGGGGAGACTTTACCGGGGGGAGAAGAGATAAATGTGAATTAATAAGCAGTCAGATTAATAGATTGACATATATATAGATATATATAGGTTAACAAACAGAACATAGAGAAAATAATTAATTATAAGGACTAAATATAAGGAGCGATTAACTAACAATATTTTCTTTTTTTTCTGACAAGTTTTGTACCAAACTGAATGTCTGAAGATATAGATGGGTCAAATTGATTGACTACGTGAGGAGAGATATATAGAACTATTATAAAAAGATAGAATGAGTAATATATATAGAGAATAAGTCAAATTGTTTGATATAAACGAATGTATGATCTATATGGTTTATGATATATAGAAATACCTGAAATTGAAAAATTGGGATAAATTGTTTATCTAAGATAGAAACAAAGGCTTACAGTTTGGGCATATAATGTTAAAAATAGTTAAGGATGTACTGCTTAGAATAATGGAGAATATATATTTGTTTTAGATAGAGGAAGCTAATAAAAGTAAGGGAAAGGGGACAAAGGGTTGGAAAGCTGTTGGAAGTCAACAAAAAGGGGGGGGAAAGGGAGGGGGTTAGAGATGAAAAAATTGGGGAAAATTGAATGTAAATGTGGAAATAATGGATTCTAACCCAATAAAAATTTTTCAAAAAAAAAAATAAATAAATTGAACCCGAGTCAGCCCAAATTGGGCCACTGCAGAGCACAGTAGTGCTCCCGCATGCCAGAGCAGCCCAATTTGGGCTGTATTGGACACGATTTCCTCCCCTGCACAGCGTAGGAGTGCTCCCAGGGTGGCACGTGGCCTGCTCAATGATGTCACTTCTGGGAAATGATGTCATCATGCATGCCAGGAGCTCACATACACATGGAGACATCTGCAGGTAAACGCCAGGTGGTCTCTTGTCTCCCACCAGGAGGGTAAGAAGACCTGGCAACCCTAAGCGTAACCCATGGAGTATCTGACTTCTTGTGGTGCTGGGTAGTAGTTGGGGCTGATGTTACAGTTCAGCATGACCAGGCAATTGCTGAGGGCCCCAGCCTGATAGATGCCTCACTGCTGACCCTTGTTTAGCCTATTCACACCCTGCTGGAAATGGAGCCATTTCCTATTGAGAGTGGTGCATGGAAGAGGGTGGAACATGGCTCTTCCATCCTCCTCATCAACATTGGTGCTGGCAGGCCTTGAGAGGGGATGAGAACGTCATCTCCTGTTGCCTCCCCAGGCACCTCTCTCAGGGTCTAGATGGAGTTTAAAGGAGTAGCAAAGAGTTGTGCTCAACTGCCTCCAGGTGCTGGGAAGATATTACTCCATTCATTTACATTCCTTTAAGCCCTGTTAATTCTGGCAGGGCTGCAAGAAGCTGTACTCCATTGCCCCACACTGAAGAGCAAGCGTGTGCCTGTGTATCTGCGGGTGGGAAAGACAGCTCGTGGGAAAGACATTTTTCCTAAGGCCTCCCAAGCCAGCTCTGATTGTGTACTTCTCAGAAAGCCAGCTGCAGTGCCGATTGGTCAATCTCAGTGATGTCAACTGGTGTATTCAGGAGTTGAAAACTGAATGTTACAGCCACTGTCAGATTAAGGGCAGTCTAAAAAGGAAAATCCCTTATGTCCTGAAAAGAGATTCTGATAGCTTCATTTTCCTTCAGCTGAAGGTTCCTTACATTAGAGAAAAACACCACCATTGGTAAAAAAAGTTATCTCGAATGTAACCTGTTATGTAAATACATGCACACACACACACACACACACAATAGTTAGCCTTAGATTCCAATAAGTCCATTTTCAGATTTATACCCCGGAAAACATGGAGAGCATATGTATCTTAAACCTCATGTTGACTTCTTTGTAGCACAGCCTTGATTTCCTACAACTGCTCATGGTGAATGACCGTTAGTCTGTGAGGATGGCGTGGTAGTTATTATCACATTTGCCTTGCTCCAGATTAAACTTGCTACACATTTCAGAATATGCTCACATAGATTTTGAAGAAATGACAAAAGAACCATTTTTGTATTCAAGGAAGAATGCTGATAAAATGCCGTACGATTCTGCAGGCACACGAGAGCACGTGGGGTAAGGCAGGCAAAAGGTGAAGAGGCCCAGCAGCCTGTATCGGAAATATTTAGACAATGAGTTGCCTGACCTTTATGAAGATTCAGAGGCACCATTCGGGGTCATTTTATGAAAATTCAGGGTCATTTTCTCCCAGATCTGCCAGCGATTACCTAGTAAGGGGCCTGTGAGGCCTAGAAAATGTTTTCCCACTTGTCTTGTGGGCCAGGCCAAGCCAGTCTATGTCATACCCACAGGTATGGAGGAGGAAAAGGAGCCATGCTGGTACCTGTAGCATCCAGGTCTCTGTCGTGGTGCCATCCTTGCATACATAATGTGCAGTCCTTCAGGAAAGTAACACCAATTAGGCTGGTGTGTGCTCTCTATACATCTCTAGAGCAGCCTCTAGAGGCAGCAAGTCACATGCTATGTGCATGGGACATGTCATGCTGACTGGAAAAGGAGAAATGTGCCCAGGATTTGAGTCCAGTGGCACCTTAGAGACCAACAAGCTTTTCAGAGTGTAAGCTTTCGAGAGTCAGAGCTCTCTTCGGCAGCCACTGCAGACCAATAGGGCTACCCATCTAACAGTCCCTTTAACGGTGTTTCCACGGGTGGAAGTGGGGAAATGAAGCTTTTCAGGGCATAAAGGTTAAATAACTTCACTTGATAATTGCTTGCAGCTCAAAACTGCTATTAAAAGGACAGCTAGAGGGGCCAGTTTAAGTTGGCAGCCCTACTTGATAATAATTTTGTTCTATCTGGACAGTGCAGTCTTATAACCAAGCTATTAAAAGTCTTGGCTGTTCCTGTTGTTGGAAGGATCTTGCCAAAACTCAGAGAAACAGGGCGAGCTAAGGAGCAGGGATGGTGTCGTGGGCATATGGTACCTGCCGAAGCTGGTGTTGCACTAGAAAGCTTTATGTTGCATTGAGACTACTAAACTAATGGAATGCATAATCCTTAGGAGGAGTCCACGGGGAGCGGCTTGGCTTCCCCCAATGAGAGATGGCTTTGAGGTTCAGGGTTTGGGTGAGGGAACGAGCACAGAGAGAGAAAAGCTCAATTGCCCCCTGCTTTCCAGTTTGATCGGGGAAAATCCGTTGATCTCTGCCTGAACTGCAGGGCTGATGTGGACTTGTTCTTAGCACCAGATGTTCCCAACAGCACAAGATGGTGGGTGGAGCTGGCCGTGAGTATGCAGTGTAGGATCTTGCCACGCACTATCGATGCTGCACCTCTGGATGATGTTGCATTGAAAGAGTGGGAGATGCTTTGGAGCTTAGAGATGTGAGAAGGTGTTGCAACAGAGACACTTGCCACCATGTTTTGCTGCGTTTTTCATAGTTGCTTATATCAGTTTTGTATACGTTGTGTGTACCTGTCCCTACATACCCCAATGATTGACTTAGGTCTGCAGGCCAATGTCTGTTGTTCGTTCTGAGGATGGGCACAAACAGCAATATGAACTAAAAAAAACCCACGAACAGCCCAGTTTGCTGTTCGTGAACAAGCTGTTCGTGAGGCCCCATTCTAAACGAACAGGGGGTCGTTGCAAGCCTCGTTCATTGCGTTCATCAGCCGTTCATCAAGCCAGACAGTCTGGCACCTGCAATCAGTTCCCTTGGCAACTCAGGCAGGGATTGTCTGAACTCTGTCTCAACTCCTGCTGTGGCCCTGGAAACCCCAATCTAAGCCCAATTTAGCTTGATAGGCAGGTCTTCCTTCCAAGTGTGGACTGGAGCTCCAAATTTGTTACAAGAAGAAAAGACCAGGGGGGAGGGGGGCTCCCAGCTCTGGCTTTCAGGGAGAGACAGCTGCTGTTAGAGAGACAGAGTGAGTGCATTGGAGCTTGAATTTTCTTTGTGTGTAGTGGGATAAGGATTTACCCCTTCAGGTTCCAGGGCTGCTGCCAGGCTCTGGGGCCAAGCTATTATTTATTATTAGTACCTTTCCTGCTGCCTGCTCAGGTAAGTTTTCTGGGAGTGGTGCAGTAGGGATCTTGATGGCTGGAGGAGAGCCTGCTGGCCCCCACGAACAATGAACAACGAACATGTTCATGACAGGATCATGTTCATCAGTGTTCGTTGTTCGTTGTTCGTGGATGGCAACCAACAACGAACACTAAGTTCATTTTTTTTTCTGTTCGTGCCCATGTCTAGTTCTAACAACCTGGTTTTGGTGGGGACGCTGTGCCTTCACTTTATCGGCCCTCCTGCTGTGGAAAATCTTGCTGGAGGAAGTTTCAGGTGGGTAGCCGTGTTGGTCTGTAGCAGGAGAGCAAGATTTGGGTCCAGTAGCACCTTAAATACCAACTAGATTTCCAGGGGTATGAAAGCTCTCTCTCAAAAGCTCAAACCCTGGAAATCTAGTTGGTCTTTAAGGTGCTACTGGACCCGAATCTTGCTGGAGGAAGTTCAGCTCACCTTCCATTTGATTATTTTGGTAAGCCTTGTGGTACAGAGGAAGCTGAGTCAGCAGTTCTATCTTTGCAGCCAGGCAGCTCAGACAATGCCCAGAGTGAGGACTGGAGCGGCTCGACATGGGTTCTGGGTTCAGAATCCCACACCATCTGATACATGGCTCTTCTTTGTGATTTTCAGTTTCTTGCCGACTTATTGTATTATTGATTTGTTGCAGGCTGTGAATATTGTTAGCTGCTTTGAAAAGACTTGGAAATGTGGGACGCAAAATTTTGAATAAATTAATAGTATAAAAGTGGCATGCATGGATAGTTGTAAATGCATATCCACCATGGATGAATGGCATGGACACAACAGAAGAATCACCAGTGGAGAGGAGCAGAAACCAATGACATGACAACATACGGAATCAAGTGTAAATAGCCGGATCAGCTCATCCTTAAAATGTATTAAGCCTGGGTTTATTAGTGGTTATTAGCCAGATCAGCTCAATGGAATATCCAAGTTCAAAGCTAATGTTCCTCAAACTGACAGACGCAAGGGAGAGGAAAACAATAAGAGTGGTCTTCAGCTTCAAACTGGACTTGAGCTTTCTAGAGACATCCAGTTGGGGCATAGCTAGCGACCAAGTTTGGGATAAGAGACACCCTTAGCGTGATCCAAGAAGACATATCGAGTTGTCTCGATTTACGGGAACATTTCTTTCTGTCTCGCATTTCAACGTGTGCCCTCAAAACAGCTTACGATTGCTTAGATATATCATAAAAAGGCAGTTGAAATACTATGTCATTTAAATAAAAAACGAATACAAAGATCACGTAAATGAGCTCAGTCGGTTAGCAGTATCCAAGCCAAGTCTTATCTCCTTTCAAAGCCAACTAAAGTTCACAAAAGAAAGGTTTTCACTGACTTCATCAAATCACAGATGAGATGGATTTTCATGGGTAATTCTACAGTCTTGGTGCTGCTACTGCATAGACTTAAAAGACCAAGAAGATTTCCAGGGTATGAGCTTTGAAGAGTCAAAGCTCCCTTTGTCTTGGTCTTTAAGGTTCTTCTGGACCCGAATCTTGCTTTTGTACTACAAACCAACGCTGCTATCCATCTGAAATTACCTGCATAGACTTTATCACACATTGCCATGGGCTGCACCTGTGAGAGTTTTGATGTACAAATCAGTGTCTTGTGGGATCATCTCTGCACCCGGGTATTGGAGAATGTGAGATAATGCCAAAGAGTCCAGCCTCCAAAGCAGCCATTTTATCCAGGGGAACTTATCTCTGTAGTCTGGAGATTATTTATAATGCTGGGACATCTCCAGGCACTTCCTGGAGATTAAAGACAAAGACAGATTCACAGGAAGAGATGAAACAAAAAGATGTACCATGAATTACTAACTATACAAGCATTTCCTAACCTGTACTATACAATAAATAATGAACAACAATAATGAACAACAATATGTCAAAATAGATTTTTTAGTATTTTTCAGTGCAAAATAAGGAATTCATAACGTGCGATTGTGTCCAAAAGTGCAAAGTACTTTTCCGGCTCAAACAGGAGCTCCCAATCTCATAATAAATTGTTATATATACAGGTCCTTTAAATCCACAGTTGATAACAATGTCACCAAAGTTAAACTAGTCCATCCGGACTTAGTAAATACTTGGATATAAAATCCACCAAAATTAAAGTCCACAGAAATTAAGAATGAGAGACAAATGTAGCTCTGTAGAAAAGCTGTAGCTGGAATGCAGGGCGGCTCTATAGTCCTACAGGTAGCCAGTTTGCGAACTTGTTTCAGTTGATACCTTTTTCAAGGAATGTGCCAAGCCATCAGTAATTCTTGCTGTGTACTTCCTATGTCAGTTACATTCAACCAGCTAGCTGACTCATACCAGAAAGCTAATAGCAACCCTAATATGTAGTGATATTCAGAGACTAGGCCAGAAAAGGCTGAGGTCAGTCCAAGTCCAGAAAGTTGTTCAGGCACTCCGTTCAACCGGCACAAGATCAACAACCAGGACACAGTCATAGACAAGCTGGAAACTGATGGGCCCAGCCTGGAGGCAGCAACTTTATACTTCTAGGATAGCTCTCATTGGACCCTTCAGTCAACTGATCCCAGCAGCTCTCATTGGATGCTTTTAGGTAAGGTGCAGTTCCTCTACTGATCCAGAGGAGTTAGCCGTGTTAGTCTGTAGTAGCAAAATCAAAGAGTCCAGTAGCACCTTTAAGACTAACCAATTTTATTGTAGCATAAGCTTTCGAGAATCACAGTTCTTGCATCTGACAAAGAGAACTGTGATTCTCGAAAGCTTATGCTACAATAAAATTGGTTAGTCTTAAAGGTGCTACTGGACTCTTTTTGATTTTAGTTCCTCTACTGGCCATCTTGAGGAGGGCGCTGTGGTGCAGTGGAGATTGCTAGCAGCCCCCTCTGCTGGTAGGTGGTTTCAGTGGAACACAGAGCAAAACTCTAAAACTCCCAGCCCCAGGTTCTGGGTTCAAGTCTCTCATGGGGCCTGACATCCAGCTGTTTGCATTCTAAGTTTGGCTGTAATAGAATGCCAGCTGATAATCTTTAATCAAACAAGGTTTACTGTGTTATTTTAAAAAGTCAACGTTCATCACAAGCTGATCTATGGGGAGAGGTATAAACAGAAGAAATGTGTGTTCCACTTGGTGCAGATATACATACACCAATGCCTAAGAAACACATCAATAATTCAATTTTTATTTCCCAAGATACCCATGCCTGCCCTTGCCATGTACTGCCATTAATTTTACAAACGACTTCTGGAAAGTGTCCCCTGGAAACCCACGTCTGTTATCGATAACAGCAAATGCAGAAGTTAAATTAGGCATTGAGAACGCACATCCTCATCCTGGGAGCCATAGTGAAGAAAAAAAATAAATTGTTTCTCATTTTCAAATCATTTTAAGAGATCGTGGATCAGAGTCGAGAGATAAAGCGAGCCTCAGACGCGATTCAATGGGCAGTTAAAATGCCGTTGATGGGGGTGATTATACGGCTTTCTCAGCGCTGCTATTAACGTCCCCTTTTCCCCCCAAGAAAGTTTTCTATCGATTGCAGTGTAATGTCTGCATAAGCATAAGTGCCATTAGGATCCTGGCCTCGCAGTTTTGCATGGTAATCGGCTTTCAATTTAGGCGAGGGCCCGCTTGAAACTTTTGACTTTGTGGCACCAACGTTTAGCCACTTTTAACTAAATACGGGGACTGATTTCTGTCATTCTTGCTAGTGGGAGCAGAACAGTCCCTAACCTTTTTTTTAAAACAACTTCACTTCAAAAGGGTTTCACTTTCAAAACGCTTGCCTGCTGTTTGGCTTCGGTTTTTTTGACGCCTTTTCTGGCACTACAGGAAAGTGCAGTTCCAGAAAAGGCCATTTTGAAAACATAGAGGTCTGGAGTGAAATGGAAAAGCCGCCTGCGTTTGGTGAGCGGGCTGTCCATTGAAGGACGTGTGGAAATGGCTCCGGTTCAAAATACAGGGACTAGGCTGTTAAGTGAAATCTTCTGGGGCAGGCACATCAATTTTCCTCTGATTCGTGGTCTGTCACTGGGTGTAGTTTACAATACTTAACCTTAAACTGTCTGGACTCGGGGTATGTGCTGGTCTGCCTGACTCCCTATAAACTCACCTGTCCGCTGATGGACTGTTCTGTTGATCAATCAATCAGTTTTTTATTCCGTCTTTCTTTCAAGGAACTCAGGTTGCTGTACATTGTTTTCCATCCTCCATTTTATTTTCACAACAACCCACTGACCTGGATAGCCCACGCTATCTCCATCTCATGATATCACAGGGCCAAGCTACAAGTGACGAATGACACTTGAACAGCAAGTGTATTTCTCCCTGTTCACTTGCCCTCCACTCAATCCACTTGCTGTTCAAGTGTCATTCGTCACTTGTAGCTTGGCCGTCAGAAGCTAAGCAGGGTCAGCCCTGAGAGTGCTCCTGTGGCTGGTGCAATGACATCACTACTGGAAATGACATCATCGCACAGGCACCAGAGCACACATGTGCAAATAAAGAGCACACTGCTGGCGCAAGGCAAGTGTTAGTTCCTCCCCGCTCCCACCAGGAGGGTATAGGAACCTGGCAACCCTAGGAAACACACTCATGCTGAAACCAAAACTGCTGTCCTTTTTGGAAGCAATCTGTCAAACTCTCAAAAATATTTGACTGACATTTGCAAGTGTTCGGTTTGCAGAATGTGTATGCTGGACAGTGATTTACAGCCCAGTTGTGTGCATGGCTGCCCACGTCCCCTCTCCCCAAACTACAAAACTGCCACAAGGTATGGTTCTTTAAACAGGAAGCAGGCTCCAATTCATTCATTCATTCATTCATTCATTCATTCATTCATTCATTCAAAACATTTCTATCTACCTTTCCATCCAAATAGGGTCCCCAAGGTGGCGAACATCAAAATATTAAAACATTAAAACAGCATATAAATTCAGGTATATATAATTTATTAAAACAATTTAATAAAAACATATAGATATCCAAACACAACACAGCCGTGTTGGAGGGTCAGTAAGAGTTCCTGGGGGTATGCCAAACATAAAAATGTTTTCACCCACTGGCAGAAGACAGTGCTACAAAGAGACAGATGCCTCTCCCTGGAAGAGTTCCAAAGTTTCAGTAGCATGATTGGAAGGCCCTTTCCTGAGTTGCCGCCTATCTAGCATCCAAAGCACGTCCTTTGAAGATGACCAGAGGAGATGAGTAGGTTCATATAGGAGAAGGCGATTCCTCAGGGATGCTGGCCCAAAGCCATATAGGGTTTGAATCTAGGTTTCCTGTAAACTCATCCCTCCATAATTCCTCTACTTTTCCATCATGACTTTGAGTCTCTCTACACAAGACATCTTACACAAAGATGCTCAAGTGTAAGGAGACACAATATTAGCCAGGATGCATAGTTTTAAAAAAACAGCTGATGGAGATCGTTCCTCAGAGGGTTCATTAATTTCATTTTCACCTCTTCGAAGGCTCTGTCAATTTCACTTTCCCTTTGGGGGGGGCGAAGATGAAATTAACAAACCCTCTGAGGAACGATCTCTGCTGGCTCTGTCTTTTTAAACTACGCTTTGGGCTAGCATTGCGTCTCCCTACACTTGAACATGCCCCGTGTAGAGAGAGACTGTGTGCTAAGGTTGAATGGCACTTGGAATTGGCAGGCTAGTCACTACAATTCCCATCAGTCCCCTTAATCCAGTACGTTCTGAGCATGCATCACAAATGTCTAACTAGCTGGCTGCTTGACTTGAGAGAAAAGGGACATTGTGAGCAGAGTATGTTTTGGCTTCGGAGCAGGTCATTTGTAGCCTCTCAAAATCACTAATGCACACAGTGGGATCCAAACTAGGAAAAGGTTCTGGTGGCGGGAGGACTTGGTTGCATTCAGAGAGGATATATGTGAAATCGATTTGCTCCAGGTTGTGACCTGAGTCGCCACGAGGGAAGATGCTGAAAATGTGAAGGCACCTGTTGAGTAAGGTTAATAATAATAATAATAATAATAATAATAATAATAATAATAATAATGACAATAATGACAATAATGATAATGATAATGATAATAATAATCGATTTATATACTGCCCTTGAGGACGACTTAATGCCCACGCAAAGCAGTTTACAAAGTATGTTACTATTATCCCCACAACAAAACACCCTGTGAGGTGGGTGGGGCTGAGAGAGCTCCAGAGAGCTGTGACTAGCCCAAGGTCACCCAGCTGGTTTCAAGCGGAGGAGTGGGGAATCAAACCCGGCTCTCCAGATTAGAGTCCTGCGCTCTTAACCACTACACCAAACTGGTTGCCAGCCTCCAAAAGTCTCCCAGAACTACAAGTGATTTCCAGACTACAGAGATTAGTTCCCCTGAAGAAAATGTCTGCTTTGAGGTGGTGGACTGTACGGCATTATACTCTGCTGAGGTCCCTCCCATCCCCAAACCTTGTTCTTCCCAGGTTCCTCCCCCAATTCACCAGAAATCTCCCAACCCAGAGTCTTGAGACTACAGTGAATTTCTTATCATTCTTTCCTCTCCCCTCCTTCCCTGTTGATTGCTTCCTATTTGGCAAGGGAAGGAATAATTGATTCGATAGAAGGAGCGGGTGTCTTAATGTTCAGCCTAATAAGCAGAAACAGAGGGTTCTGAGCTGCAATCCCCTTGATCGGATGTGTTTATTTCGAGGTGGGGGAAATGCTCCCACCTCGATTGAACGGAAGTGTCGCTTTGCTTTTGTGTGTCTGTAGTACAGCCTTTTGAAATCTGGAACTGAGGATCGCGGAGCATTTGGGCGGAAGTATTTGCATAAAGCATTCCCAGACGGGTCATGAGGAATGGCAGTGATCCATCTCAGTCATTATCCCGTCTCCACGGTGGTTGGATCTCTGCTCTTTAAATGATGTTTGTGGCACAAAGTATGAATTGAAAATTCTATTGCCGCGTTCTTGGTCCCAAGCTTCAGGTAATAGCAGTTGCTTATAAACCCCAAAGTGGAGAAGGATTAAGAATGGATGCCTGCTTTTACAGACTCTTGTGAATATAACAATATTAGGTTTCTGCTAATAGCGGAGCTTCTCTTTGGTGCAAGGAGAATTGATTCATAAAAAACTGACGTGCCTGGGTTTAGATTTATCAATTTATTTTATTTTACAAATTCAGAACAGCTTATTTTATTTTACAACCAGGAACTGAATCCAGACAAGGCAGAAGTGATGCAGTGGGGAAGGTGGGGGACTGGAAAGATATTGTGCTTTCTACTTTTGATGGGGTTCAGTTGACCCTTGCTGACTCAGTTAAGAACTTTGGGGTTATATTGGGTGCAGCATCACTGCTAGAGAAGTAAGTTAATGCAGTTGCAAGAAACAGTTTCTACCCACTCAGTCTAGCCCAAAAGATGCCCCCCCCCACCTTGACACAGCAGATCTGGATACCTGGATCCATGCCACAGTAACAAACTACATTACTGCAACACATTAGTCTCCCCTCAAAGTCACCTTGGAGATTCCAGTGCTGCAGCTTAGTTATTATCAGGCGCTAGGCAGAGCATGCATATTACTCCCATTCTTGCAGTCGATCAATTACTGGGCTCCATTCAAACTGTTGGCTATCACATACAAAGCCCTTCACAGCTTTGGCCCCTCACATTTGTAGGACCGGCTGTCTCCCTATGGTCTGCCATGACAGCTTCACTCATATAAGTATGGCCTTCTGCAGGAGCCACCCTGCAAATGGGCAAAATCAATGGTTGCCCGGACATGCAAAGTCTCTGTTGTAGCACCCACCTTATGGAATAGCCTGCCTGATGAGGTGGGGGGAGGGGAACGCTCTCTCCTAGTTTTCTACGAACTATGCAAAAATGGAATTATTTAGGAGAGCTTTCTTACACAGGAAAGAGGGTTGTACAGAAAGGGAATAGTTCCAAAAATGCTTTAGTAAAGGGATAAATAAAGGGATAGGGACTGTAGACTGTACTACTGTATCCTGTCTGTTGCTGTATGTGTGGTCCTGCATTTAACTTCCGCATCATTTAATGTGTCATACTTAAATATGCTTCTACATGGTTTTTAGCTCTTTTTTCAGATGTTTGCTTGTTTCAGATTCCTGCTATTCAAACCCTATTGCAGTATTCACTGGATATCTCAGTCCTTGATCATGTTTTTCTTATACTTTTTAATCTGCCTTGAGTCTCAGTGAGAAAGGTGAACTATAAGTAATGTTAACAACAACAACAACAACAACAACAACAGTTTATATACTATCTTTGTAGTTTGCCTTTTTCACTAAGGCTCAAAGCGGATTATGCTCTGTAATTCAATATAATAATTATGATGAGACATCTAATAAGGAATCCCCTGGGACTAGGATTACAGAAATCAGAATAAGCTTAGTCTATTAGTCGTGATACGGAATTCAGATACAAGGCAGAAAATTGGTATTATGTTAGTCGAAAACAATGCCGAAGCAACAAGGCAATACATATAGCAAACAAATGGTATTTCCCTTACAGAGAGGCAAAGTCTGCAGTGCATTGTTTTCCATTCATTGAAAAGCACAGAAATGGTCTGTCCTGAAAATTATGTACGCAAACATCCTTTCCTCTGTTAAAAAATAAAAAATAAAATGCTGCTCCAAGGATAGGGTGGTGGTCGCAGAGTAGGATTCCCAATGCTGCCTCAACAAATGCCAGGAGATTTGGTAGGGAGTACTTGGCGGGTGGAGTTTGGGGCAGTTGTGGTGTCACTTCTGGGTGATGCTCTAGGCATTGCTGCCTCTAGGCATTGCTGCTCTAGGCATTGCTGTCTCTATGGGCCGCTGGCAAGAGGGAAAGGTTCAGGGAATGGGCCAAGAGCTCCAAAGCACACTCTTACATGCTCTGGAGTACTTCCTTGTTACACCAGGGATGATGTCGTCCCTGGCGTGACAAGGAAGTGAAGGTCTCAGAAGTGAGACAATAATGGGTGAGGAATTGGTTGGAACTCTCGTGAGGGGACGTGAGAGGATGTGAATTCTCTCTTGAAGCTTCATCCCTGCCTGATGAGGGATACAAATCCTCTCAGAAATACAGCCAACAAAGCCTCTGTGGTGATAAAGTGACATGAAAAGTCCTTCACAAATGCCTATAGGGCGGCTTAGCTTGGGGGTTTGGTTTTGCCTTTTACCGTCAGACCTTTCTTTTATAATATTTTTGTATTTGACAGAACATTCTATTGTTGAAAATCTGCAAGCTGTGTAGACACACCTGTCTATCCAGAGCCAGTTTGGTGTAGTGGTTAAGAGCAGTGGGACTCGAATGTGGCAAATCGGGTTTGCTTCCCCACTCCTCCACTTGAAGCCAGCTGGGTGACCTTGGGTCAGTCACAGCTCTCTCAGGGCTCTCTCACCCCCCTCACAGGGTGATTGTCGTGACTCATGAGGATAAGAATAACACACTTTGTCTTGAATGGCAGTATAAAAATTAAATGTTGTTATCATCATCATCATCATCATTGTTATTAACTAGCAACAAAACCCATTGTGGGGGGGGGAATACAATGGGCTCTAGAAAGAGGAGGGTGGGCAGGCAGACATTCACTCCTCCTCCATCACTGATTCC
Source organism: Eublepharis macularius (assembly GCF_028583425.1). Taxonomy (NCBI): domain Eukaryota; kingdom Metazoa; phylum Chordata; class Lepidosauria; order Squamata; family Eublepharidae; genus Eublepharis; species Eublepharis macularius. The sequence continues at coordinate 174,733,319 of NC_072792.1, forward strand.
AGCTAGTGAAGGGGGGGGCATTGTCATCTGCTCCACACCTGATCTGCCTGATCTCGGCCATGTGAAGGGGTAGTGGACTTTGCTACCTTTTCCATGCCTGATACATGCCGGGTAAAGGGGGGGCATTGCTTCCTGTTTTGCATCTGACTACGGCTGGGTGAAGGGGGACAGGCATTGCCGCCTGCTCCGAGCCAGATCCCAGCTGGGTGAAGGGGTTGGGCATTGCCACCTGCTCCCTGCTGGGTGAAGGGAGGAACAGGCATTGCCTTCTGCTCTGCACCTGATCCTGACAGGTGAAGGTGGGCAATGGGCTTTTCTACCTGCTCTGCTCCTGATTCCGGCAGGTTGAAGGGGGGGGGGCAGGCATTTCTGCATGCTTGGCTCCTGACTCCGGCAGTGTGAAAACAGGGTGGGCATTGCAGCCGGCTCAGTGGCTTATTCCAGTAGGTTGAAGAGGGTGGGCATTGCCACCTGCTCTACTTCTTATCCCAGCTGGGTGAAGGAAGAAGGGCATTGCCTCCTGCTCTGCACCTGATCCCACCCAGGTGAAGGTGTGAGGAGGGCATTGCCACCTGCCCCACTCCTAATAACAGCTGGGTTAAAGCACGGGGGGCATTGTCACCTGCTCCATGCCTGGTCTGGTGAAGGAGGCCTTTCCATCTGATCTGCTCCTGATCCCAGCTGGGGGTGAGTATTGTCACTAGCCCTGCTCCATTAATTAAATGGATTAATTAAAAATGTTTTTTAAAGGAAGTTAAGGCCCCGATGCATGCTCCCCCCTCCCCCTGTTCCGGTTTGGGCTCCAGGGGGACCTGGCAACCCTACTTGGGACTGGAATTTAGAGGTTTGCTGCCTCTGAAAGTGGAGCTTTCACCAGTCTGTGGCCAGTGGGGGAAGGAATGGTGGGTGTTTGGGGACATAACATTTGATGGGCCTCCAGTTATGGGCAGAAAGGTGTAGAAACCCGCCGTTTCTCCTCCAGGATTGCCCTCGACCTGCTTTGAGCACAGTCTTTTAGGAAAGATTGTCCCAAAGCAGGGGTGGGAAACTGCAGAGTGGAGATAGGGAAACCTGGAAGGGGGATGAATGGGTGACAACGTTGTGTGGAAGCCCCGAGAAGAACCACTGCAGTTGGGGGTGGGAACACAGAGGAAAAACTCTTTGTCAAAGCAACAGGTTAATTCATATTTTGAAAATACAGATCTGCCTCTGTTTCTCAACTCTTTGCCAGGCTGGCGTTCAGTCACTTGTTCTAAAATCAAGGATTGCTACAGTTTGGCTGTGGCTTTCCCGCACTGAACTGCGAAGCTGCCCTACACTGAATCAGACCGCTGGTCCCTCAAGATCCATATTGTTTACTCCGATTAGCATCAACTTTCCAGGGTCTTGGGCAGAGGTCTTTCATATCACATATTGCCAGATCATTTTAACCGGAGAAGCCGGGGATTGAACCTGGGACCTATGCTTCATCGCTGAGCCCCAGCCCCCCCCCCCCCGCCATCTTTAATTTTCAAAAGAGGAATGGATCCAGGGTAATCTTTCACAGCCATTTCTTTTGTGCCTCCTTGTGATGTAACTGTTGCTTTGTAAGGGAAGGCACTCAATGAATGAACAAGCCAGAGCAAGAGCTTTTATGGACCCTGTTGGTCAGGTCAAGGATTGCAAGAGGATTAATTACTAGCAATTTTCCGGAGCTTGAAGTGCCAGCCAGTGGTGCTGCCCTTTTCTTTGTAAAGTTGCTCCCAGCAGGCAGAGTTGGTTGGAATAGTTTTCTCTGACGTATGGATCCTAGATAAAGGCAGGGGGCTGCCAATGATCCCTTAGAAGCAGAGCGTTCATTCCCCCTCCCCTTTTCTTTTTCTTTCTTTCTTTCTTTCTTTCTTTCTTTCTTTCTTTCTTTCTTTCTTTCTTTCTTTCTTTCTTTCTTTCTTTCTTTCCCTCCCTCCCTCCCTCCCTTCCTTCCTTCCTGTTTGCTGCACAATTTTAGATTCAGGTTGAGTTCAGATTTTTCTGCAAAAGTGAGGCTTTTATCAGGTTTATAAACTAATCTAGGGGTATGCCTTGGAAAAACTGCCATTTTAATCCCACATCGTAATTTAAGAAAGGGAAGGCGTGCCAGATATAAGAATTCTTGGAAATTTTTGTGAAGACTTCTTGGGTTCCTACTTAGCCTACCTATCCAAATAGGGTTGCCAAATCCCTTGAGTCCCCCGGCGGGAGACTGTGACATTGGCACTTACCTTGCAGAGAGCTCTGAGTGTATGATGACATCACTTCTGGGAAGTGATGTCATCACGTGGGTCAAAGGGCAGCCCAGGAATGCTCCCGCACTCACCAAAGTACTGATTCCCTCCCACCGTGGGCCCAATTCAGCCTGAAACAGTCCAGTTGCAGGGTGTGGGAGCATGGCACGGCAGGGCACTCTGCACCACCCAGAGGTGCACTATGCCACTGGGGGGCACCCTGGGAGGCACACCCCCTGCTGGCTAGGTAAGTGGGGGCGGGGGGAGGAGGTGGGAGCAGAAGATCCCCCGCCTATATCCAAAACTAAGAAATGAAAAATATGATATTACCCACAATGTTTAAAGGTGGAAAACAGCTAACCCATTAATTTAAGGCAACTAGGAAAAAACAAAATAAAAAACCACAATGAAAAATAGGAAACAAACTCCTCAGAAGCACAAAAAAGGAAAGACAGAAGAGCAAAACAAACCAATTACTAAACTGCACAGAACCCAAAACAACAACAAAAATATTACCCCTCCCAAACACCTTCATGAAAAAAAGTCACCCCCTCTTCCAACCCTCCTCCAGGGAAAAGAACAGAGAAAAGGCTAGCTAGTAGTAATAATAAATTAATCAGAACAGTCGGTCCAGAAGTGCCATCGAAGCAGGTTTGGAGAGGTTGGAGTCCATCACAATCCAGCCAAGGTGTCTCTCCCAAAACACAAGAAGTAGCAAGCACAGCAAACATGCAGCACACGCGTGACGCAAAGTGACCAATGTCATGTATAGCTGCAGTTTAGTCTTTCCCTCCCCTCCAAGAAAGGCCCTATGATGGGCCAAGGCAACTCGCCTGGTTGATAGCTGGGAGAATTGCTATTTCTTGGGGAATGGGGGGAAACATTAAAACAAAAAAGGGCAAGCAGCGTCTGTTAAATGTCCAACAATTTATTCACAACGTTAACAGATTTGGAAGTCATTTTGGGAAGTTTTTGACTACCTCAGATATTGTCTGTCTGATATAATGCCTGGTAAGTTGGACAGCTTTTCTGTTTTCTATTCCTTGGCTCAATCATCAACCAAAAGGGAGACTGCAATGAAGAAATTAGAAGAAGACTGACACTTGAAAGAGCAGGGCCGTTTCCAGATGGCTTACCTGCCTCCGGAACGTCGCGCCATGTTGCGGGGAAAACGCGAAATATCGCGTTTTCTCGCGCAAGTTTTGCGCGACATTACGCGACATCGCGCAAAACTTGCATGAGAAAACGCAATATTTCGCATTTTCCCCACAACATGGCGTGATGTTCCGGAGGCAGGTAAGCCATCTGGAAACGGCCCAGCTGTGAGGGAACTAGAAAAGATCCTTAAAGATATGGATGTCTCTCTCTGGGGACCAAGGCTGTTTCCACACAGCTTACCTTTTGCCGGAACACAGCATCTTCATGCGCAAAATCATGCCAGGAAGACGCTCTTTTCGCACGTTTTTGCACGAGAACATGGTGTTATCGCGTGATTTTGTGTGAGAACACACTGTGTTCCGGCAAAAGGTAAGCCATGTGGAAATGGCCCAAGATCGATGATATTACCCATTACAACACATGGATATGGAAGCTGGACTGTGAAGAAAGCTGGCAGAAAGAAAATTAATTCTTTTGAAATGTGATGCTGGAGGAGAATTTTGCGGATACCATGGACAGTCAAAAGACAAATAAGTGGGTATTAGATCAAATCAAGCCTGAATTCTCCCTAGAAGCTAAAATGGCAAAACTGAGGCTATCATACTTTGGTCACATCACGAGAAGACAAGATTCTCTGGAAAAGTCAATAAAAGTCGATTTGGTCAGCTTTTAGGGTTGGCGGTATCTGACTACTCACCCCTAGAGAAATCTGTTTTGTCTGTTCATCATGGCTTCCGTCTCTGGACTTCATATCCACATATGGAGCCATGTTGAGAAGTAGATATATTAATAATATTTACAAATCTATCCATATGTATAAACTCTGTCTACTCAATGCATGTTTTTAAATTTTCCCTTTATTCAAGGACCTAACTGTGGTTGGTATACAGGGTTTTTCTCACCTGCATTTGTTCTTACAACAACTCTATGAAGTTAAGTTTGGGCTAAGAGAAAGCAGCTGGACCAAAGTTATCCTATGAGGTTACCAGAGTAGGGATTTTAACCTAGTTCTCCGGTCCTAGTCTTTTAGGTAAGCTGACAACACGCAAAAGACGTTCTGGAGGAGTACAGAAAATGTATTATATGAAACCAATACTATTCAATCTGGGCCTTAAAAAGTCCTCCTTTAGGATTTTTTAAAAAAATATCTTTTATTATTAAAAGAGACATTCCAGTCTGTGATTGCAACCGGGGAGTTAAAAGAAATCCTTGAAGAATTTCGAACTCTCTCTTAAAAGAGGTTTTATAAGCTCTTTATTTATTTGGCAAACAGCTGAGAATACCACCCACCCATCCCTTGTGTGGTGGGATTGTGGAATCTTAGTGCAATTTATCTTTAAAGAAGAAAGATGTGTTGCAGTGGCCAAATCAGCTTGGATTATTGATGTGATGCACTTCAAAGTCTCTTTCTGTCAAGGCTTTTTAGCAAACAGGAAGTGAATCAATAAGGGCCGCTTTGACTTCTGGGGTAGTGGTATGGTATCAAAGCCATGTGTGATCCAATGCTTTGATTTAATCAGCCACGTACTTTCACATCTAAAGATCAAGGTATTAATTGCGTTGGGTTCAAGGTCCCTGAAGGATTGTCTTTTCCTATATCAAAATTCTCAGTAATTAAATCTTGCAAAAGATTCCATCTCCAGCAAATACAACGATGGCATCAACCAGGACCCGTGCCTTCTTACCGCACGATGAACAAATATTGTTTCTTTGTATATTTGCTTTCATTTTTGTCAGTTGCTTAGGCTCTTTGCCTTTTACTTTTGGTTTGATGGTTTCATTTATATCGTATATGCATGCTGTTTGGTTTTAGATACGCTCTGCACAAATTGAATTGTCCTTTTTGTGCCTCTTGTGATTCACAAGATCAATTTACTGAGGCTCAAATAACATTGGAAAATATGTATATATTTATGGAGGAAGTAGAAAGCAGGTTGATTTTTTAAAAAACGGTAGATTTTACTAGCAGACTTTTTTGTGTGTGGTTAAGATAGCAGGGATGAAAAATGTGAAATTATTCTGTTCTCAGTATTCAACCTGCCATTGTGAAATTCACTTCTTTGAGATGTCCCTGCTCTTTGTCAATTTGAATGCATGAAGACATAAAACTGCTTTCTGCCGTGTCTGACGATTGCTTTATCAAGGTCCGTAGTGTCTGCTTTGACTGGCAGCTACTCTTTAGGGTTTCAAGAAGAGATCTTTCATATCACCAACAACCTTGTAGGAGATCCTTGTAACTGCAGAAGATCACAAGGTGATGCTTGTAATTGCAGATCCCGGGGATTGAACCTGGGATCTTCCGTATGCAAACTGGATGCTCTACCACTGAACTACACCCCTTCCCCTTCCAGGGTCTGCGACATGCTGCGCTCATTACTGAAACATTTGATCCAAGATTAGTCAAATCAAAACGGTTTTAATCTATCTTTTTTACTGCAGTGTCTGATTCTAGGTTTTAAGATTAAATTACTGTTTCCACTCGTGCTGTTGTTATAAATGGATGTGAACTGCTTTGAACGTTTTTGCCATATAACAGAGTACAGATTCTGTCAAATAAATGAAATAAACAATTCAACGTGCATCTTTCTGCAATGGATGGTAAGGGTTTTATTCCCGTCTTTTCTTTCCACCCGTTTCTTCAGGGTAATTCTGGCCTGGGTTTCAGCATTGCCGGAGGAACGGATAACCCACACATTGGGGACGATCCGGGAATATTTATTACCAAGATTATACCAGGAGGAGCAGCAGCAGAGGATGGAAGACTCAGGTAATAATTTGACAATAAAGAGTTGTGTGAAACCGTCTGAGAAATTTCCCTGCTTGTATCAGATCTACTTTGGCTTTGGATTCTCCTTAGGGGAATCTCTAGATCTCTTAAAGTTTCATGTTTGGCACTGACCAGATGGTAACATATATACAAGCAGGAGATCCTCCACCCCCACCTTTTGCTCCCACCCACACTCAACTGGCTGGCAAGGGGGGGAGAAGTGGGAAGGCAGGCTGGGAACCATGTGTCGAAATGGCACACACAAGCGCTCCAGAAACCCCGATGATGCACTTCCTGTTGAAAACAGGAAGCGACTGGCTCTCAGAGGGGCCAAATTGGCCCCAGTCATAGCAAAAATGCTCGTGACTAATGATCTAGGTTTGAATTCAGGGAATCCGGGCAAAGTATATAGTGCAAAACAACACACTGGGTTCTTTTCCTAACTGCTCTGCCTGCCTGTTGTTTTCTTTTGAAAGAAACTGGGCAACTGAATTGATTGCTGGGGTAAAGCAAGGAAATCAATTTTCTCTCATTGCCATCCTTCATAGTGACTCACTCCGTCTCTTATAAATGAGATTCCTGCAGGAGAAGAGCAGATTCTCGGAGAGAAACTTATTGCATGGCAACCGTAAACCTTGTGGTTGACCCTGCTGTGTCGGGATGACTCAGCCACTTGGAAAGGGAATCTGTGGAGGAGCTAATTGTGGGCAAATACAGTGTAGAGTTTGTAACATGCAGGATTTTAGAAATCTTGCTGTGATAAAACAGCATGCCTGAAGATAAGGCTGCAGTTGGCTTTTTCTTGACCTGGGGCTGTGAAGCTAATGGGGGAACACTTCCCTCTAATGGCAGCTCTGTGGGGTCTGTGGCTCTCAGGGAGAGGGCATACCTAGCTTGCTTGAATTCCCAGGTTCAGACCCCGACATGTGCAGTTTGTAAGAAGGATCTCAGTTAGCACGAGCCTTTGAGCGAGGGTGACCAGACAGTTCTTGGTTACTGGCAGGAGGGCTGTGAACAGAGATACGAGGGAGGGCACAACTGGAAGTGATATAGCTAGCTGTAGGAACTGCTGGATACTCTATGCTTTTACCATAGAGTTTTCTGCAATTCATAGAGATACCGTTATGTCACATCCAGGTTTTTACTGGAAATGATATGGTGCTGCAGCAATGCTGTGGAGTTTTGATCATTTTTCTCCCATGGTTTTACTGTATTGTTTCTTGCAATCCCTAGACAAACCCTACGTCATGTCCAGGTTTTTTACTGGGAATGATATGATGCTGCAGCAATGTTGCGAGGTTTTTAACATTTTTCTCCCACTGTCGCTCTGAGAGTGTCTGTATACATTACTAAGTACCTCGTAAACCTCATTTCATGTGTTCCCCCTCCAACTTTCTATGCACTCAATTGCACAGTCACACTTCAATTTGCTCTTCATGAATAAATTCACGTGTTCTATATCAGTTCCTCCTCAACTGCTAAAAGTATCCCAGTTTCCCCCACCTCCAATGTAGATCTTGACACTTTTCACACCTTAAAGAAATGCAAATTGGCAAGTCAAAGGATCCTACAGTACTTGTTCTTGCAGCGAAAACAGAGATGAATTTGTGCTCTGCCCTCTGGAATCACTTGCAGATGTAGTCACAGGAGGGGAGCGCCCGTGAAAATGACATTCACATGTGCAGAGCAAAAACAGCCTGCACATGAATTGAGGACTACACATACAAGCCTGCATTTGAGCATCCCCAGGTGCTTAGTAACCTGTAGAGAGAGACTGAGTGACAGCAGAAAAAAACCACTCAGTAGAGATGGGCATAAACCGGAAAAAAATGAACCGTACGGTTCGTGGTTCGTCGCATTTCACATACCACAAACTTCCATGAACCTGCCCCAGTTCATGAACTGTTTTGTTTGGTTCATGAAAACATCACATCCAGGTCAGCAAACCGTCAGCGAATGTCACTTCCGGGCCAGCAGAAGGCCACTTCCGGGCCAGCAGAAGGTCTGCAGGAATTCCATCCCCTGTTGCCTAGGAAACTGATTGGTTGGCGCCAGGCTGTCTGCAATGATGAACCAAAAATCAAAACAAACGAACCACCCTAAAGTTCATAGTGGTTCGTCAGAAATGGGCTCTGATGAACGGCCGGTTCGCGAACCACGAAGTAGCCTGGTTCGTCATGAACTTTGATTCGTATTTCGGTTTGTGCCCATCTCTACCACTCAGCATTGTTGCAGTGTCATGTCACTTCTGGTAAACACCTATGGTGAGGAATTCCTGACCTCCACTGGGGGAATAGGACACACACTATCACAAGCACTGTGGTTGCTAGTCTGAGTGGTCTAGATGGAATCAACAGATGTTAAATAACATACTCATGAATGCACATCATAGAATTACTTGTTTTAATTTTGAATTGTTTTTATTTGTTTTGTGCTGTTGTGTGGCATTTCTATAGGGAGTGGTTTTCCTAAACACCCCCCGCCCCAGAGCCATGGATTCCTCTTGTTCTCTTTTTCTGTTTCCTTTTTATTTATAGTTTTCTCTGACCCCTCTGTGCATCTTTATGTGACTTCTGCCTTTAGGCACCACAGGGAGGTCCTCTAGGAGAAGGATAGGAAGGTTTGTGAATACATGGGTGGCCTCTGTGCACCTACAAAGTGAATTTTTGAAATTCTGCGTAACATCCCTTCTCGCTCCTCCTCTCTTCAGCTCAAAATGGAGTTGACTCAAAAGAGACATGAGATTCCTAAAAAGGAAGAGGAGATTGAAGGAGAAATTGGGTAGAGAGGAAATACAAGAATTCCTCATAACCATGTTAGTTATGAGCTATCTATAGAAATGTTCCTGAAATGGCAGCATATCAATCTGCTAAATCAATGAATAGGTAAGGTTCTTCCTGACCCCGTGGCAGGGGCATTTTCTATCATGGCGTCTTTGGCTACACAAGTCCCTGTTCCGAGGCTGGGGAAATCTCTGTGAGCTTAGAGACAAGACAGGCTGGATCACATGATGTGTATAGGCTTGCCAGGCTGCTGGCATGATATCCAGCAAAAACAGAAGTGATGTCACAGGACTAGAGCTGCCAGTCCCCTGCTGGAGATGGAGGATCCCCCACTCTCACTCTCCACCCCTGCCCTCGTTTACCTAGCCAGCGGGGGGGGGGGACGTGTCCTGGGTTGTGCTCCCAAGCCACATTATGCACTCCCGCACACCACAGCGGCCCAATCCAGGCCCAATTTGGCCCGGAACAGGCCTGGATCAAGCCGCTGCAGAGCGCAGCAGTGCTTCCGTGCTTTGCAGTGGCCCTATCCAGGCCGAATCAGCCCGAATTGGGGCCAAATCGACATGAATCGCAGCCAAATCAGCCTGGATCAGGCCTAGATTGGGCCACTGCACAGTGCAGCAGCGTTCCCACACTCGGCAGCAGTGCGATCCAGGCAGAATCAGCCTGAATCAGGGCTGAATCAACCTGAATTGGGGCCAAATTCGAATGCCCGATTTGGATCCCAGTGGAGCGTGCAGCCTGCACAATGACATCACTTCTCAGAACCTGGCAACCCTGCAAAGGACACACTACCATTTATAAAAACTCTGTGATAAAACCATGATGTCATATCCAGGTTTTATGGAAAAGGATGTCAAAACCTCCCCAAACTCCACCCTCACCCATTTCCTCCTGCCAGCATTTTAGGTGACAGCAAGTAAGGTAAAGATTTTCTGGGAGGTAGCAAGCCTAGATGTGTATCTGTTGATCTATCTTTATGCTGCAGGATCAGAGTATTTATTGAGTCCCTACTAGGAAATGGGCTGTAGCCCTGGATACAGAAGCTTAAGACAGCATTTCTAGCCTCTTCACCAGAGAGAATGGCTTTTCCACAGGCTGTATTTAGTAATCTTTAATTATACCTCAACTTTCTTCTATCATAGCATAGTGGTTAAGTGGTTGGGTTGTGAGTCAGCACTCTTCTGGTTCGATTCCCATGACTGCCATGAGCTCAGCAGGTGGCTTTGGGTAAGCTAATCCTCTCAGCCCCAGCTCCCCAGCTGTTTTGTGGGGATAATAATGACACTGACTTTGTTCATCACTCGTACTGGGGCAGTAATCTGTCTGGAAGAGTGATATATAAGCACAGTTATTATTATGAGCTGCTGATGCATAATGGTTAAGTGGTTGGGTTGTGAGTTAGCACTCCGCTGGTTCAGCTCCCACAACTGCCATGATCTTAGTAGGTGGCCTTGGGTAAGCTGCTCCTCTCACCCCCAGCTCCCCAGCTGTATTGTGAGGATAATAATGACAATGATTTTTGTTCGCTGTTCTGCACTAATCTGTCTGGAAGGGTGGTACATAAGCACGCTGTTGTTATTTTAATCATTATAAGTCAAGGCATAATTTTGCAGGAGATCTCCCATCCGAGCACTTGTCATTCACCCCTGAATAGATTCAGCAGGGTGTGAGGGCCCAAACTCCAAGAGGCAGCAGGAGTAAAATTTTAATTTTTTAAAAAAGATTTAAAATGGCTATTGGGTTCACTTAATCCTCTCTAGAAATCAGTTTTACCATAGAGTTTCCAGCAATTCCTAGAGAGGTGTGACATCACTTCCCTGGTAGTAATGTCACACCATCATGAAAGTCCATCCCTTCATGTACCCACCCACTGTTCCAATCTCCCCCTAGTTGCCAGGCTGTGCCTAGGCAAGACTAATTGGATGCCATGCAGCTTGGGACATCCAAATGGGACCCTCTGTTGCCAACATCCTCTTCCGGAGCAGGCAGGGTGCCACCGTTGGCAGCATCTTTGGAACTGGAGCTACCCACACAGTGCACCCTGGCCACACAACTGCTGGGTCAAATACTGTTCCGTCTCATCATACACCATACGCTTGCATGCTGTGTCAAACTGCTTAACAGTCCAGTGCTGGCAATCCGACTAACCCCCTACACTACAGTGCTTTTACTCTTTTTAAAAAACTGGCCTTTGCTGACAATGTTAGCACAGTGCATAATTTAGCAATTAGTTAATAAAAGATCTTCAACCCCCCCCCCCCCAATGAAAGCAACCGCCTTGCTTTGCAGGTGGCTGTAAATTAAAGCCTGCGTTCCCAGATTGCTTGTGCTGCAGTCTTGCTTTATGTTGGAAAGGTGGCCAGCTCATTAACTTAGATGATTTCAGATATCTGGGCATATCCTCTTCCCCCCCCCCCTTGTTTTTCTTTTCTTTTTAGCTGCCAACTAAAGAGAAACGGTCCTGGCAACAGCCCAGCTTTGGAAGTTCATAAGGGAAACATTTTGGAATAAGTCCAATTCACTGTGCAGGAGATGGTAATGGAAATAAATCCAAAGGGCCTCCAAATGATGCATTCGGAGCATTCATTATACTGGGCAACCTGTGCTTCTCTTAATTGCAAACCGATACCTGTGCTGATGGGGCTGGCAGTGGCAGCTTGTTCTCCTAGCTCTACATTCAGTCAGTGAAAAGAATTCTCTCTAGATCACTGTTCTGCCCTGACATTCTTTTCTTCACTGTTTATATCCTGAATGTAAGGCGTGTTTGCAGAATCACGTTGCCGAGAAAGAGGGTGCAGATCGCTGGTCTGGTCTGAAGCAAGCTTCCAAAACAGAAATGGTGTTGTACCTTTTATAAAGAGACATATGACCATAGGAGCATGTACATTTTGTTCCACGCAATCAGTGGTTCGAATGTCCCCTTAGCCAATTCAAAGAAGAGACAGACGCGGAGTCCTGTGGAAGAAGCAAGTCTGCTACGTTTATTAAACGTGGAGGAACGCTAGTTACACAGAGAACGAAAGAATCACACATGCGCTGCATTCATCAATCTTACAATAGTTGTGCAAGATACTTTATACCCTTTGGCTCATTACAATATTGGGGTTCTATTGACTTAAGCGTAAGTATGACCCCTATTGCTCTGTCCAGGGGGCCACCTCTAATGACCTGGCGGTCGGAGGAACAATTCTTCCCAGCAACATAATTACGATATTTCCCAATTAGCTTTGCTTATCATGTTGGTGCATTGTTTTATCTTCTCAGGGAATATCTCTTTTCACTCCCGCATTTTCCCATTCATAGAGTTTCCCCTTATTCCTCATCGACTTGACAGTGTAACAGTTTACCAAGGGCGCCCAAGTGTTGCTTCAGCAACCTTGTACCGTGCAGGCAGAGATTGTTCCCCTTAGAGTATTATGGGAGAGGAGCACTTTCCCCTCCTCTGGAATGTGCATAAAGTCCCTTTCAGTGCTGCGCATCTCTTGCTAGGGGCTCCTCACAGCCTTGGGAAGTTCAGTTAATCTAATTAACTAGACAGAGGCTCATTCCTTTTACTGAGGGGTTTACCGCTCCCTCCTTTGTCCAGGGTCTAGGGACAGGTGTCCTGATCCTCCCATTCGCAGCTGGCTCCCTTTGTCTATTCTCAATTATTCTTGTGGCTGCATTTAGTACGCGCCCTTCAGGAAATCAGTTTCTAAGCATAGCATAGCACGTGAGTACAGGTGCATTTTCCTTAGTGGCAAGCTTGCTTGGTAAGCATGTCTAGTGCCCTGGGTCATCCTCACTGCAGGCAGCAGGTTTGTCCCAGTGCTCACAGTGTCTAGTATTCATTTAGTGCTGGTTCTTTGCACACTACAATAGTACCTGGGAATAACGTAGGATTGCACAGTGATAGCATAAGATTGCATAAGGATAGTAAAGGCACATAAAATGTTCTAGTCCATTCAATCCATTTCCATCAATATGAAGTTGCCTTCTCCTGAATCAGACCATTGCTACTTCAAGATCATTGTATTATCTACTCAGACTGGCAGTGGCTCTCTTGGGTTGCAGGCAGAGGTCTTTCACGTCACCTGCCACCTGACCCTTTTAATTGGAGATGCCAGGAGTTGGACTTGGTACCTTCTGCATGCCAAGCAGATTCCCCTTTATTTATTTGTTTATTTTTAAATAAATTTTTATTGGGTGAGCAAAGATTAATATTACAGATTTTCAATTGAAGCCCTCATTTCCATATTCTCCCCCCTTCCCCCCCTTAATCTAAGACTTCCAACAGTTTTCCAACCCGCTGTCTAAACCTACTACTTATATCTCCTTTTCTATTCTTAACTGTCTTAATACGCTACTAAGATAGATAATATATATTGAATTAAGCAAAACCTAACATCAAACTATCAATTACATTATATTTCTAACTTATCTCCTCTCTTCTCTTGTAAAGATCAGTATCTCTTCCTTTCTGTAAGCTTAATAGTTATCTAACAACCATAATTCTCCCTTTACGTCCCACTTCTTTTCCAAATACTGTTTTAACTTCCCCCAGTCATTAAAAAATTCTTCTGGATTCTGTTCTCTCAACTTTCTCGTCATTTTGTCCATTTCTGCCATGGACAGCAATTTTTGTATCCAATTTTCAATAGATGGTACTTCTTGCGTCTTCCTCGCGATGTTTCTCCTTTCCCACAGTTTGCTATCTCTTTAAACCGCAGGTATGTAAATAATAATCCTTTTTTCACGTCTAATTCTTTTATAAAAACTTCTTTTCGTACCGTTCTTTTACTGGAGTGAACTTAATTAGTCCTTTTAAACTTTCCACTCCAATCTTATGCTTAAATTTAAGTCTTCTGATCAAATTTTGAATTCGTAGGAGAGATATCAATCTTTACCTTGCCGGGTCTTTTCTGAGTTGTAATCACTGTTTCAGATGCTTAAATTAGTCCAAATTAGTTACTGAAGCTTGGGTACGGCGATCCTATGCCAACTCAATGACTCCAAAGCTGCTGCAGAGATTTCTGCCACCCTTCTTAGAGCGGGATCTCAAAGCTGGGAGGGAGTCCCTTGCGCAGAACCCTCCCCCCCTCAGCCAAGATCAGCACACTCTTGGGGTCTCAAGCTTTCTTGCCTGCTCTCCGCCTGAGAGCAGGGGGCCGCGGGCGATCTGGCACCCCACCAGCCCTGACAAACAGCAACTTGGACAGCTCAGCTCCCTGAGCTGCTTCAGACCACCATGATCCCAAACCGGAAGTCATCCAGATTCCCCTTTATTAATTTATGTCATTTCTAGTCCGCCTTTCTCATTGAGACTCAAGGCGGATTACATAGAGCGAGAAGAGTACAGACAATATCAATAAACAATGCCAGAGGGCAAATAAATGCAAGTTTACAAAGACATAACATTAGCAAAAATCCAATACAGAGTTGACCATGGCTCCCTCCACAAGATCAGCTAAAGCATATGTGTTTCATGGCTTTGGGTGTTTGTATGCAGGTACATACAAGGTGGACGTGTCTTCACCGTAACATATTGTCAAGGGTAATTTCTTCTGACAGCAGGTGAAGACCTTTGTGTTCCATCTGGAAATCCCTTCTTGGCTCTCCTTCCTACTTAAGTTTGTTAATGATAGGACATTTTGAAGGTCTTTCCTTCATAGGGTCGCAATAGGTCAGAGGAGACTTGATGGCACATAACACACACAATAACAACAATAACAACAACATTATATACTTCCCTTCAGGGCAACAATGCCCACTCAGGGCGTTAAATAATAAAGTGTGTTGTTGTTAAGCTTACAACAATCATCCTGTGAGGTGGGTGGGGCTGAGAGAGCTCCGAGAAGCTGCAACTGACCCAAGGCCACTCAGCTGGCTTCAAGCGGAGGAGTGGGGAATCAAACCTGGCTCTCCAGATTAGAGTCCTGCTGCTCTTAACCACTACACAGAACTGGCCACCTTGAGGGCCCTAATTGGCTGTTAAGGTAGGATTAACAAAAAGTTTTACAGAATACTCCGACCGACAGCAGCTCTCTAGGATCTCAGGCCAAGGTCATTTGCATCACTTGTTACCTTATTCTTTAAACTGGATATGCTGGAATTGAACCTGGGACCTTCTGCATGTCAAGAAGGTGCTCTGCCTGTAGACCACCCTTCCTACCAGGCTTGCAAGAACGGAATTACCTTGCTGCTTCTCACCCCATACCTG
Organism: Eublepharis macularius; assembly: GCF_028583425.1. NCBI lineage: Eukaryota > Metazoa > Chordata > Lepidosauria > Squamata > Eublepharidae > Eublepharis > Eublepharis macularius. The sequence continues at coordinate 174,748,472 of NC_072792.1, forward strand.
GTGACTAGGGTTGCCAGGTCCCCTTACTCTCCCAGTGGGAGGGGGGAGACCTGGCACTCACCTATTGAACATCCATGCATGCGTGCAAAGCAGTGATGTAGGAGTGCTCATAAAGAATCTGCCCATTTGGGGTCCAAATTGGCCTGGGCATGAAGCACAGGAGCATTCCAGGGGACTGCACAATGACGTCACTCCCGGGAGTGATGTCATCATGCTGCCCCAGGAGGGCCCATTCCTGTGCCTTCCCCTCCCCCCACTGGCCAGGTGAGTGGTGGTGGGAGGTGAAGGATGGGAGAGGAGGCTCCCCAGCCCCACCTGGGGACTGGCAACCCTACAGTGGTAACAGTACCCATTGGTCTGTGCATGAGTGTTTCTTTCTTTCATCCACTGCTTTTGAAATACTTCATATTTATTCATCGTGGGTTTGATTTCTACCCTGCCCTTCAATCTAAACACAAGTCTGAAGATGCAGGATATGTGGAATGATGGGATACAATTAAACGTTCAATGGTTGTTGTGGGTTTTCCGGGCTGTATTGCCATGGTCTTGGCTGTGGCTGGCATCTTCAGAGGTGTAGCACCAAAAGATAGAGATCTCTCAGTGTCACAGTGTGGAAAAAGATGTAGGTCATTTGTATCTACTCAGGAGGGGTGGGGTTGAGCTGAGTCATCCTGTAGGAGTTTCCCAGGGTTTTAGTCTAGAAACTTATTTTAAGCTGGTTGTTGTGGATTTTCCGGGCTGTATAGCCGTGGTCTTTGCATTGTAGTTCCTGACGTTTCACCAGCAGCTGTGACTGGCATCTTCAGAGGTGTAGCACTAAAAGACTGGTTTCCAGTCCTGAAAAACACCAGGCTAACAAAATACTCTACATCCTACAATAGCCCTGCAAAGAAGATTTGCATATCAAGCACCAATCCATATGCAAAAGAAGATGCCAGTCACAGCTGCTGGCGAAATGTCAGGAACTACAATGCCAAGACCACGGCTATACAGCCCGGAAAATCCACAACAACCATCGTTCTCCGGCCGTGAAAGCCTTCGACAATACATTAAACGTTCAATGTTTCCATTTTCTCTGACATTGCCCTTGCGATCCTCGGTGTTCTTTCTGGTTGTTCCCTGTCATCCAGTCTCATTCCCTTGATTGCCAGCAACCGGATGGTCAGTTTGCCAGCCTCCCTGCACCTGACTCCCTTGGCATTTTTGCTGAAATGAGGCCAAGAGGGGGGAGTTGGGTAAAGCAGCTTTGCTCAGCCAAGGAACAAAACGAGGGTTTTGTAGGGTTGCTGACTCTGGGGTGGGTTCCATATGTCCTTAAAGGCCAAATGCTGGTGGCTTTACCCCTTGATTCCACACGTCTCCGTTTTCAAAACGGTTGCAGGCTGTTTAGCTTCGGGGGGGGGGGGTTGGGCACCTTTTCTGGGACCACACTTCCCAGAAAAGGTGCCAAAGAAACAGAAGCCAAACAGCCTACAACTGTTTTGAAAACAGAGGTGTCTAGAGTCAAGGGGAAAAGCCACCAGCATTTGGTGAATGGGTCGTCCCTTTAAGGATGTGTGGAAATGACCTAAGTTGGGAAATTCCTGGATATTTGCGGGGGGAGGGGGGAGCCTGATGAAGGGGACTTTGAGGAGGGGAGGGACCTTAGCAAGGTATAATGCCATAGAGTCCGCCCTCCAAACCAGCCCTTATTTCAGGGGAAATGTTGTGGGCCAGCCTTAGCTGGGCCCCCTGCCTGCTGGTGAGTCCTCCTCAGAGGATGAGGGGGTGGAGGATCCAGTGGAGCTGGCAGGAAAATTGCCCATGGCTCCAGAGGAGCTGGCAAGCGATGAGCTGCCAGGGTCCTCTGTGGAAGTGGGCGATGGGTGGGGGATCACGCAGAGAAGAGGAGGAACCAGCACCCTGGAGATCCAAGCCTCCTGAGCCAGCAGCAAGGTGGAAGGCTCTAGCGAAGGAGGCTGTTTGGGAAAGGAGAAGGAGCGCGCACCTGCAGGCTCAGCAGCAGACAGAGCTGGGTGCCAAGGATGCAGCATTGCAATCAAGCAAAGGGGAAACACTGGGCCCTCGCCCTCTTATGCTGTCCTGAGCATATAAGAACGCTGAGCAGAGCCCAGCATGGGAGCAACTTCGTTCACCACTCCCTGCGCGCAGTAGCTCTGTGCCTCGAAACTTTGACCCTGCCTCGTTCCTCGTCCTTGCTGAGATGGAACTCCTGTGTCCTGACCCCGGCTTCATCCTTGATCCCTCCTTGCTTGTCTCTGTCTTTGACTGATGACTCAGCTTTCGACCCTGGCTTGGCTTTTGGACTCCTGTTTGCTTTCTTCACTGACGGACTGATTTCCTGGCTCTCGACCCCGGCGTGCTCTGGACTCTCTCTCTCTCTCTCTTCTCTCCAGCAGCCCAGTGCCAGACCCGGCATCCCTGCCCTGTATGTGACACAAACTGATTTCTATCATTTGGAGAACAGTTGGAATTCTGGAATATATCCAGGCCCCACCTGGTGGTTTGCAATCGCAACCCTAAGTCTTTGTTACGACTGCCATTGCACTAGGAGCTGTACAAGTTACAAACAAAGCAAGACTTGGCCAGTGCTGACAACCTACAAAACAGTTAACTGTTTTGCCCTAGAGACCATGTTGATTTAGCAACTACCTACCGGGAAATTGCATGAGGTGGAGAATGCTGCAGAAGCAAAAGCCGGTGCTTTGAGGCAGAGCCCTGCTGACTGTTTCAGTGCTGCGCTATAGCAATTATGAGTATTAAACAGCCCTGCCTAATCTCTCAGAGGGAGCAGAAGGAAAAACTACTAAAGTCTCCACAAATCTAGTATTCGTCAGCAGCAGTCAAAACCTCAGCCGTCCAGTCCCATCTCAATCGAAGGAGCCAGTGATCTCATCCCCCTACTGATTTGAAGCACTGTTTCCCTTTCTTGTGCTGCCTCCTTCCCTCCTTCCACTGCAAATAATGGATATGATGAATATCACTGAGAGATCCAATTAGGTTATGTGCAAGTTCACACATGGTAGTGTAGGTATTCCACAATGGAATGTGCCAAGGAAAGAAGTCCTCGTGTTTTCATTCAAAAATGTCCTGCACTTGCAACTCAGCATTGACACAACCGCTGTGCATATTCTGCTTGATTTTTTTTAAAAAAAAATCCAAAATGTTATATATGTTGTCGAAGGCTTTCACGGCCAGAGAACGATGGTTGTTGTGGATTTTCCGGGCTGTATAGCCGTGGTCTTGGCATTGTAGTTCCTGACGTTTCACCAGCAGCTGTGACTGGCATCTTCAGGGGTGTAGCACCAAAAGACAGAACTCTCTCAGTGTCACAGTGTGGAGAAGATGTTGGCTTCCCTGTGCAATCTGATGTAGTTGGAAGTGTTGTCCAGTATTTTAGTATCCTGGAATAGGATACAGTGTCCTGTTTGAGTTAGGCTATGTTCAGCCACTGCTGATTTTTCTGGATGGCCAAAACTGCAGTGTCTTTCAAAGACTGTGACACTGAGAGATCTCTGTCTTTTGGTGCTACACCTCTGAAGATGCCAGCCACAGCTGCTGGCAAAACGTCAGGAACTACAATGCCAAGACCATGTCTATACAGCTCGGAAAATCCACAACCACCAAAATGCTATAGTTTACTAGCAAGGAAAGTGAGTCCTCTGACCCATGCACATTATATGAATTAACGAGCATCTGCCTAGTTCTTGTTTAGAATTCTTTTGGTAACTATGCGAAGGAGCCAAGTGTCGTGGAGGGCTCTGAAATTTTCCTCCTCTGAATTCCTCCCCACTACACCATGGCCGTTTCCACACGGCTGACCTTATTCTGCCAAATAGCAAAAAGATTTCACTATTTTGCAGAATAAGGTAAGCCGTGTGGAAACGGACCATATTAGATGTCAGGATTACCTGCTCAAGATGGGGTCCTCGTGGCCATTTTTAAAGGGCTAAATTCTCCTTTAAAGTAGTGGTGATGACAGCCCCATAATTTCTAGCCTGGATTTTTTTTTTATTCTGCAATAAGCAGTTTATCCTCTTCCCCTGTAAAAGGCACCCTTCGTGCTCAGAGCTGAAGTCCCCCCCCCCGCCTTCTGCATATGTACATACATGCAGGACATCAAGTTGCAACCAACTTGCAGCGACCCCAGCAAGGGGCTTCCAAGAGAAGTGAGAAGCAGAGACGGTTTGCCGTGGCTTTCCTCTGCAGCGTCTCCCATTCAAGTACTGACCCTGCTTAGCTTCCAAGATCTGACAAGATCAGGCTATACCATGCCATCTTCCCTCCCAAACAGCTGGTTTACTCAGCAGGCAATTGTTTAAATAGACCAATCAATAAATAACTTCCGTGTTTTTGATTTTTTTTTTAACACTACCTTTCAGTGTTTATCTAGTTAGGGATGATAATGGCTGCCAATGTGTTTGGATCGGCAGCATTTTTGCACATGCTCAGTTTTGCAGGGAAAAAATGATGAAAATCTTGCTACTTTCTGCTCCTCCACTCCACCCCTGCCCCTTGTTCCATCAGCACAGAAGCATCAGTGGCCGACAATTGCCCCCAGGGGCCTGCAATTCTCCCTTTCCTGCTTCACAGCCGAGCTGCATGGGGGAAGCCCATTAAAGGGCTTGCATGTATGCATATATGCATCAAGTTGCAACCTACTTATGGCAACTTCAGCAAGGGGCTTTCAAGGCAAGTGGGAAGCAGATGTGTTTTGCCCTTGCTTTCCTCTGCAGAGTTCCTTCCCCATCCAAGTATCCACTCAGCTTCCGAGATCTGACAAGATTGGGCTATCCCACACCAAGCTATTCTCAGCCTCCCCACCCTCCACCCTCCGCTTATGCATACTGTGGTGTAATTTGGAATGCTTATTTTGATGAGTTCTCTGACACAGGGTGCGGTGTGTGTGTGTTTTAATTTTGTTTTACGTGTTTGAACAGGAGGCTGCGAAGTGAGATTTCCTAGCTCCCTTCTCAGTCTTGTCTTCGGTTGAAAATCCTCTCGCTTCTGAGAGGTTGTGTCTCTCCGCTTGTAAAAACGGGTGGAAGTTTGGCCTACAGCCTTGTTGTGGCTCTTTAATTTGCTAGTGTTTGTCAAGGGCAAAGAAAACCACAGAAGGAGAAGGAGGGAGATGAAAACTCCTTGCAACACATCACATATGGAATAGATGTTTTTTTGGGGGGGGAGGTACGTGTCACAACTGGTTTTTCCGCATAAACGTGAACCCAGTTCAGGAATCATTGCCTGCTTTTTGAGGCTTCGAATAACAGGTGGCTCGTCAGAAGGAATGCCTTTTCTCGACTTTGGACAATGTCTCTGAAATGAAAGGTAAGGTTCTGCTCCTACTTCATTTATCCCTAAGGGGAACCTGCCTGCTGTGGTAGGATTTGCGACATCAGTTGTCCACCTGGTACTGAGACAGCTGTGAAAAAATCTAGAGGTTTGTGGTACTCCACATTCTCCAGAGTTTAGGATATTTCTCCCTCCCCAAGATGAAGAACATCTACTTGTGCAGAGAGAGACACTGCAGGCCGAATCAGATGGGATGCTAAGAATTTTGTTTGCTTGCTTGTTTGGGTTTGAAAAGGGAGCATATAGGGACCCAATTCAGATTGGCTTTTTTTTAGCCTTCCTCCGCACTCCATCTGAAACAGCTTGTGCACGGTTCTTTATTTCTTGGTCTACACACACAAGTCCTGATTAACAGTTCTGCAAAGTCATTTCAGGTCAGCAAAAAGGAGGACCTGTCCCTTGTGTCAGAGCTTTGATGTAAATCAGGGGACTATATGACTACTTTAAAAAGATGCTCGGGAGGTCATTCATAAAACTCCTAGAACGCTCTGTCCTTTGGCTTCAAACTGGAAAGCAGTTTCTCTTTTTCTTCCACCCTTGCTGCAGGAGAAGGTGTGGCGGACAGATCGCGTCCTCTTGATATGTTCATCCCAATCTTTGCTTATTGGTTTTGCCTGCTCAAGCTGTATTTATTTAAAAAGAACAGCACTTGTGTTTTACTGCTTGGCACACATGGCTGCTGGTAACTCCTGGTTTTGTGTTTTGGAATAGAGTTTGTTTGTACATTGTATCTTCCAGTGGTGGGAATAGCTTTTCAGGAAGTGGGGATTTTGGAATGAAACAAATTTTAGCAATTCAGGAATGAGGTACAGAGGAATGACATAAAGGCACACATTTGTGACTTCATGGAAATGGGGTATTAAAAAATGTTTGTGTTGAAGTTCATGTTTTAAAAAGACTTTTGGGGCACAGCCATGTGGAAGGCTCCTTTGCAGAAGGTAGAAATGCATGAGAGCTACACGTGAGTGTAGTTTCATGAGTGTAGTTTCCGGTACATGAGTAGAATTTCAGATACACGAGTAGAGCTATCTGTGGAGTCCCGTCACTTCAATGGGACTTGTTCCGTCTCTGTAATGTTTTTATTCTGCTGTGCCTCCAAGGACATTCATGAGGGTTGCTTTGAGGGATGTTTGATCACCAGCCAGTTGGGCTGAAGTTTTATTGACTGTTTGTGAACAGGGAGCCGAATTTTTATCATTTAGTTCTTTGCAAGCAGTTTGAGCCTATTTGCTAAATTTCCCATACTCAAAAAGTACAGTGCAATCAGCACTATTCCATGCATATTCTTACACAATTCAATGGTAAATAAATAGCGAGCAAATCAGTACATCTCTGTTATCGACCTTATTTTGCACATGCACATTTTTGCACAGCATTGTGGGAAGTGTAGTCCCGTCCCCCCATTTCATTTAACGCCCTGATCCCAACCTTCTATCACTCTGGATTTCATCTGCTATTTTATTTATTTCATCTGCTGCACGAAGGTGCCTGTAAGCAAGAAAATGAAAGCTTACCTCCAGAGGTACTGCATAGCCGCAAAGCTGTTTGACTCAGACAGCAATGAACTCAACAGATCTCAGGGTTGACTGTCGAAAATGGAGTGTTTGCCTACTGAACATGCTTGCCACAAAATTTATAGCATTCCTAGCTTGTCTTCTCTTCTTTTATCCTCACAACCACCAGTTTATGTTCACCCAGTGAGCTTCATAGCTGAGGGGGGGATATTTATTGATTATTTATTTTATTATTTATTTTGTTTACGTTATTCATAGTCCACCTTTCTCACTGAGAGCCAAGCTACAAGTGATGCCTGACACAGGTTGGACACTTCTCAGCTTACCTCAAGATTTGATGGGAAATGTAGGCGTCCTGGTCTTACAGCTTGGCTCTCCATTTAATTGAAGTTTACAGAAACCCCCCCACACACACCCAGCGGAGGGGAAGGGGGGCACCCGGCAAGAGCCCAATGCCTGCACTCCCCTCTCGACTGCATGTTCTCCTTCCCATAGACTGCCGCTCTGTAAACTTCAATTAAATGGAGAGCCAAGCTGCAAGACCAGAACATTTCCCATCAAAACTTGAGGGAAGCTGACAAGTGTCCAACCTGTGTCAGGCGTCACTTGTAGCTTGGCTCTGAGACTCAAGGTGGATTACACTGTGTGAGTCAATACAATCAACCATTGGGACATCCAATAAACAATGCAACAGCGTTTGGATTGCAAAAATCAGACACCAAGCAGAAATCTGAAACACAGCATTTAAGCACGACACATTAAATGATGCAGTAATTACCCAGTAGGAGCATACATACAGAAACAGACAATACCCAGTAGTATAGTGTACAGTCCCTATCCCTTTACATACAATATAGCCCTTTTACCTGTGTAAAAAAGACGGCTTCTGCAGAAGGCTCTACTCCAATGAGCAAAGCTGCCATGGTGGAGCATAGAGAGAGAGGAGGTCCTGCAGATATGAGGGACCAAGGCCACGAAGGCCGTGAAATTCTGTCTCCCCAGTTCTGGTCCAGCACATTAGCCATCCCTGCTTTTCTGCATTGGAATGCACTTCTGGACACAGCACATGCCCCCACACTCCAAGCAAAGCCCTGCACTTTATGGGACCCACTTGGTCCTGCTTGGAACTGCCCAACAGATCTGCATCAAGAACTCTTGTTTATGTGTTGCTGTCTTTAGTGGTTAGACAGGTGGATTATCTAGGAGACAATGGCAGCTACCAATTACAGATCTCTTTCTGCAGATTGTTTTGGTACCTACTTTTTCACCTTTTAGATACTCGAAAATGGTTGGGTTGCGAATCAGCACCCTGCTGGTTCAAATCCCTCTACTGCCATGGGCTCAGCAGGTGGTCTTGGATAAACCCCTCCTCCCAGTCCAGCTCCCCAGCTGTATTGTGGGGATAATAATAACACTGACTTTCTTCACCGCTCTGCTGGAGTACTAATCTGTCTAGAAGGGTGATATATAAGTGCAGTTACTTGTGCTTTTAACAATATTTGATTTAAAGGTTACTTCTTCTCTCTCTTTTTAAACTGTGTTTTATTTGCTGAGTGAGTTTATCTTTGATATATTTATATTTATAAACTAGTATATATATATTTTAACCCTCCTTCTTCCAAAGTGCCAGGCTAGCATACTTGGTTCTTCCTTACCCATGTTATTCTCACAGCAACTCTGTGAGGTGGGTTAAGGTAGCTGCTGTAGCATAGTCATTAACTGCAAATTGGCATTCTGCTGGATCGAATCCCGCTACTGCCGTGAGCTCAGCAGGTGGCCTTGGGGAAGCCACCCCTTTCAGCCCCAGCTCCCCAGCTGCAGTGTGAGGATAATAATAACACTTACTCTGTTCATGGCTCTGAGTGGGACATTAGATTGACTAGAAGAACAGTATATAAGCACAGTTAATATTGTAGGAGCTGCTGTAGCATAGTGGTTAAGTGTTTGGGCCGTGCGTCAGCGCTCTGCCAGTTCAACTCCCACTACTGCCATGAGCTCATCAGGTGGCTTTGGGTCAGCCACCCCTTTCAGCCCCAGCTCGCCAGCTGCATTATGGGGATAATAATACACTGACTTTGTTCACCTCTCTGACTGGGGCATTAATCTGTCTAGAAGAGCAGTAAATAAGTGCGGTATATATCATCTATCATTATCACTGTCATTATCATTAAGTTAAGCTGAGTACCAGCAATTTGGCAGTGTGATGTTGAAGAGGGCTGAATGAGGGCAGATTTTCCAGGGTCTGTGTCTTTGAAAAACTGACTAGCTAGTAAATGTTTCCCCCAAAAAAACTCGCTCTCCAAGATGATCATTATTGACATGAAAATCTAAAAATGTGACACACAGATCAGAAAAAGGCGTCATTTATCAGGGAGCCAGCATTAGCTGCAGTTTAGAAGGTACTCTTGGTGGCAAGCTGGGGCTGAACATAAACGAATATCTGGATCTGTCATTCTGTCATGTATGCCAGCATCCATGCCTTTGTTGTATTCTGCATCCATGCCATTGTTGTGTTGTGCATCTTACACTACATCTTATACTCATACTGCTATGATGCCAAAGTTAAGTACTGTATTGTATGCATTTTGTAATAGTCACCGGCGGGTGTCCAGATTGCTAATACTAATTTTCAGAGGAACAAGTGGCCTCTTCATTATATCTCTAAGAAATATGTGCTTTCAGAGTGGCCTTGAGCTGAAGCTGCAGCTGTGTACTGAAATGTATCTTTTCACAGGAGGGAATGATTCCACTCTGTACTTTATCTAGACTAAACTGCTTTGTTCCCGTGTAACTTTTTTGGTTTCACGCCTGAATGCAAAGGGGTGGGAGAACATCCCTCTATATCAGTAGTCCTATTGTTTTGAATAATTACTTCTGCCAACTTCTACCTATGAGTGCATACCTGAACTGAATAGATCTCTAAATAAAGTTTCTTCAACCAATGCACCTGCTTGCTTGCTGTGAGAGACTTGGGGATCTTACTGCCAAGGAGTGACACATTCCAACTCAGACAATTGGTCTGTCTAGTTCCGTACCGGGACTCTCTGGACATGAACAGGCTTTCTCATTACCTGCTGCCTATAATGCTTAAACTGGAGATGCCTGTGATTAGAACCCAAGTCCTTCTCCATGCAGGGCTTGTGCCCTTCCACTGAGCAAGTGACCTGTCCTCCTGGAGGAATTTGCCCTATGTAATGTCTGAAACAGGCCTGTATCCTTAAAGAAGAATTGGAATGTTCCTGGCTTGCAAGCCAAATGCGGCTGAGCCTGAACGTCAACTCTTACGACGGAAAGTAGCAATTAGCATTCACAAAATTGCTGCTTGGGAGTTGGGACAGCTTAAGAGATCCCAAAAAGGGGGGGGGGATACCACGCCTTCAACTCTCTCCCCCACCTGCCCCTCTAGCCTTAGTGTGAAGCATTGAATGAGTCATTCTACTGAACTGGAATTCCTCCGTCAATAGAAGGGCGTAGGTAGAATATTTGCGTTTTGTTAACAAATCTCATCTTCTGTACGGGAATGGAAGGGTGCTTTCAAGTAGATTGCTCCTGCTGTTCTGCTCATGTCTCCCATGTGCCTTCTCTGATCACGTGTTCTTCATTCAGAAAAAATGTAGGTGTCTTCCCCACCCCTGCTTCAGAGCGGAATCCCCTGTTGAAATGACTTTTCTAGGTTAGTTGTTACAATCAAGGCTCTCTGTCCCTGTTCAGCAGCTGCAGCAGTCTGATCTACTGAGCAAAGGTCTCAGCGACATCAGTGCCACACACTCACTCATCCCCCTTGAAAACAAAACACAGGCAAAGGGCTCTTTAACTTTCGCTTCCCCAGTATGTCTCCAAACAAGCAGATCTGTCATAATTTCCCCCTATTTATGCATTCCTGCAGTGGACTACCATCTCCCTGGGTCTTAGCTTAGGGCAGTGTGCAAGCAAAGTGCATAGGAAAGAGGACTGTGCACACTTCTGTTGCTATGTGAACAGGAGAAGATGAGATTAGAGCCCTTTGCCCCTAAGGAAGGCTGCTTCGGATGCAGGGATGTGTTGTGGGAAAGTTGAATTTGCCTCCCAGCTCTCCAGCGACTTGATTTTTATTACCAAAATATCATCTAGGATTCGCCTTGCCTGGTTTTTATTTTAATACGTTTTCTGTCTTGTAAAGTTTATTAATGGTATTTCAGGGAGAAACTGGAAGGAGATCTATCATCCCGCCCCAAGATTCTTTTACAGTTGCAGGTTGATTCAGAAACTGCAAGTGATACAGAACAGGGTGGCTGGTTCAGGATCAGGTGGCTCCCATCCTGGGGGAGATTCCCTGGTTTCCTAAAGGTCCCTGGCTCCAGGGAGACCCGTCTGGCATCAACCAGGGCCCAGGGCCTTTTCGGTCTTGGCCCCAGGCTGGTGGAACGCTCTGTCTAATGAGATCAAGGCCCAGCAGGACTTGTTCTCTTTCCACTGGGCCTGCAAGACAGAGCTGTTCCACCAGGCATATGGGCAGTGCTAGGTGGAGCCCCCCTGGCCGGTTGATGGTGGAATAGGCCCTCCCTACTACCAATACCCCCATTTAGTAATCTCCTTTACTGCTAAGATGCTCTGGAGATGGTTAAGGTTTAGTCGGTTAGATTTTGTGCTGCTATGTTCATGTTTATATGTATTTTAAATTGTGTAATTTGGGGTGTTTTTATGGTTTTTAACTTACATTAATTATCTTATGTATTTTAACTTGTATGTGTTAGTAATCCGCCCTGAGCCTGCTAGTGTGGGGAGGGCGGAATATAAATCGAAAATAAATAAAAATAAAATAAATATATGCTTCTGGTTCTAATTCAGTCGAGTCCAACCTTTAAAGCCATAAAGAGCCTGGGGACCAGCTCACCTGGCTAACCATCTCTCCCATCTTGAGCCTGTGCTCCATCTTGGATCCTCCCAGACTCTCTCTCCGTTTGCCTGGCACAGTTCTTATTGGCAGTGGCCCCTTTGGAATGTTCTCCGGGAGGATGTGAAATGCCCCCTATTAGCTTGAATCTAGCTGACAATGGGGAGTCGCATGCTTGAGGAGTGGAGGGAATGTATTGTCTGATGATATTGTCCACCAAATTATGGTTTTAATCATGTCGTTGCCTGCTGGGAAAGCCTTTGTATGCTTCCTTGAGCCACTATAGTCAGTGGGTGAAAGGGAGGTCAAATGTGGCATGCAACGGTCGTATGCCAGTACAGCTGTCTGTCTATGCTACTCAGGGGTCATTTTGTAGAAAAAGAGCTGGAGGAACTCATTAGCATAACTCATTAGCATATGCCACGCCCCTTGCCAGCACCAGAAGTATGTCATTAGCATAACTGATTTGCATGCGCCACACCCCCTGACATCACCCATCCTGGCTGTTTTGTACCCAATCGTGCCCATTCAGGGCTGAAATTGGACCTAAAATGGCAAAAAGGGGCTGAAAATGGGTGAAAAGTGGCTCAAAATGGTCAGAATTGGGCCGCTGCTGAGTGGGAGAGTGATCCACCACCCGTCAGAGGCCCGATCCGGGCCATTTTGCCCCCAATTCAGGCTGAAACGGGGCCAAAATGGCTGAAAGTCAGGTGGGCGGGGCCATCTGTCATGTGACCTCTTTGGAGAATTGCCAGAACTGTGTTCTGGTGCGTTCCCCCTCAAAATGAGCCCTGCTGATCTCTGGCATGCTAACATGGCCCATGTAGCAGCAGGAAGCCGGCTTAAGCAAGATATGAGGCATGCACAAAACAGCATGTCTTGCCAGTGTCATCTTTAAATCAGGGCTTAGAAAAGGAAAAGTGGCTTGATAATCAGAGAAGGGCAGGGATGCCAGCCCCCCAGTGAAGGTGGGAGGTTCCCCTGCCCCCACCTTTCCCCTCAGCCCTGCTCACCTGGCTCGTGGAGGGAAAGGAGGAGGAAGCCAGGCTGGGATCCACTAAACCATACAGCAAAATCCTGCATTTATGTATGCTCCAGAGGTTCCAAGGAGGCTGAATCAGGGCCCACACTTGCATATCGGCACCCAGCCGACTTTGAAGAAGGGCTGAGAAGGGGAAGGGGCACAGTGTGGCAGAAAGTTGCTTCTCAGAGGGGTTGCTATGGATGAGGGGGGAGGGCCTGCTCTGGCACCCTTTAACCTCTCCTTGCCACCCCTTCGGGGCTCCAGGGATGGTATAGCTAGCTGCTGTCACCACCAAGGATATAACGAATCAGGGGTGGATCGCCTTATCTTTTCTCCCTTCCTGGGTTGTAGAAGAAACCTGACATGGTTGCACTCTTTCCGTCTCTCTCTATTTTCTGTTTGTTTATAGTCCGCCTTTCTCACTGAGATTCAATTCAGATTACCCAGTGCAGGTCTATATGATTTATTCTAACCACCCCACCACTAGTAAGCTAGCCAATCAATGGCAACAGAATACAATAACCAATTGAGTGATCCCCCCCTAAAATGAGAGCCAAAACCTGCCATCTATAGAAATAAACCAATAGTATTAACAATGTGCAAAAGGCATACGGCCTTGAAGAAGAATGAAGACTATCAAGTTTTGTGGAGAACTTGGAAATTTTTGGAATAAAGTCCTAAGGGAAATTAAACATATAACGGGATATGAGATTCCCTTTTCACCAGTGATTATTTTTCTAGATCAGTGGGATAAATATCAAGTTCCCATTCCCCCGATAAGAAAAGATCTTATAGGCACCCTGCTAGTAGCTGAAAAAGGCGCAATAGCCATGCTATGGAAAACAAAACAAAATCCATCCCCTCAATTGATAATTGGCATTAAAAAAATTGGGACCATTTTATTTCTGAAAAACTATATGATACATTATATCAGGCAGAACATTTCCCGGACACGACGAACTTTACTTACTGAGAAATGGTATCTGTTCTTTGATTACTTAGAAAATAATATTTCTCTACTAGGGATGCCAGGCTCCAGGTAGTGGCTGGAGATCTCCTGGAATTACAACTGGTCTCCAGGCCACAGAGATCAGTTCACCTGGAGAAAATGGCTACTTTGGGGGGTGGACTCTATGGAATTATGCCATGCCAAGGTCCTTTCCCTCCCCAAACCCCACTTTCTCCAGGTTTCTCCAGGTTTCACCCCCCAGATCTCCAGGAATTTCCCAACTTGGAGCTGGCAACCCTATTCTCTACCTGGATTAAAAATCTTTAGTATATATGTAAATGTGTAAGATACCTATCTATTGTAACACCAAGTTTGTTATTGTAAGTATATTCTCCCTGAAAATGTACTTATATAATTGGATATGTCTTCTTATATTTTAGAGAGTTATACATAGTTTATTTTAATTATTGTTATTATTAATATTATTATTGTTATTGCTATATATTTTTCTCTTATTGTAGTTATAGACTACAATTTCAATAAAAAATTTTTTTTAAGTTTTGTAGAAAAAGCCTGTGTTTGCCTTCAGTGTCTTAATTTAATTAACTTTTTTCCTTCTGGAATAAAGTTCCAATTTACAGCCGGAATGGTTTTTGATCCAGTTTCATTAACGGAAGGCCTGCTTTTGAGGGTGGCTGGCAAGAAGCATGTTTGTTTGTTTTTTTGCTAAGTACCATGATTGTCAATGACTGCCAATGAGGCTTAGAAATATTTAATTCATTCCTTTGTAAATTGACTGGGGCATCTCTTTGCGCATAGTGGTGCCAGCGCCATTCCTTTGTACATGTTCCCTGAACCCCAAAGCATTTTCTGCCGTCTTCATGATGCATTTTCTATTTTCGCAATTAGAATTTTGGGTCTCAGATTGTTCTGTTCTTTCTCTCCAGGGTCAATGACTGCATCTTGCGGGTGAACGAGGTTGACGTGTCCGAGGTTTCGCACAGCAAAGCGGTCGAGGCACTAAAAGAAGCTGGTTCTATAGTGCGGCTGTATGTCCGTCGAAGGCGACCTATTCTGGAGACTGTTGTTGAAATCAAACTGTTCAAAGGGCCCAAAGGTAATTAAAAAAAATTAAACCTGTCTGCGGGTGTTGTCTACTTTGGGCAAAACAGCTGAGACATCATCTCCTCAAGGAGACGGAAAGATCATCTCCCAAACGGGTGTGAGGTGGCCCTTCTCGGAGCCCTGACGTGGATAACTTTCTCCTGGCTCCTCAGAGCCAGATATTAATTGCGTCGAGTGCGGCTTTGTTGACTTGCCTCCTTTCTTCCCACCCTTGAGTCTGGGTTTGTGAAAGAGATAGCCCTTAAGGCAATTCCTATCCCAGTAGTTCTGATAACCTGCTCTGGGGAAGCCTCCTTCATCCTCTAAGAGATGCCACCAGGTAATCACCAAGAGTAACTATTCGTTAATCATCAGTTTAGACCTATAGATTGAGTTCACCACCCCTTGGAATCTCTGCCTCCATAAACCTCAATGGTGGACTAGGTTGTGAAAAAACCATAGATCTTAAGCTATTATGGATCAAGAGAGGGGGGGGGGAATCCTGCTCAGTCTTGAAGCAAATCATTAATTCTGCATTGCAAGGTAGGGGGAGGCTCAGTATAGAAGTACCAAGGAGGTGGGTGCTGTGACCCCATTTATACTCACCCAGTCTTGCCTCCTGATTGGCCAATGTATATGAGGCTGGGACAGTGCCACACCCTCTATCCATTGCCATCTCCCAGTTTGAGAGCCAGTTTGGTGTAGTGGTTAAGAGCACTAATCTGGAGAGCCGGATTTGATTCCCCACTCCTCCACTTGAAGCCAGCTGGGTGACCTTGGGTGAGTCACAGTTCTCTGGAGCTCTCTCAGCCCCACCCACCTCACAGGGTGATTGTTGTGGGGTAATAATAACATACTTTGTAAACTGCTCTGAGTGGGCATTAAGTTGTCCTGAAGGGTGGTATATAAAATGAATGTAGTTGTTGTTGTTGTTGTTGTTGTTGTTGTTGTTGTTGTTGTTTCTCCCCCACCAGCCAGCTGAGCTGTGGCAGGAAGCACCCACTGGGGGCTGGCAACCTTATGTGTGAATTTAAAGGGCATTATTAATGTAGGGGAACTTCTGAAACCAATGTAATCCCATCCTCCATGCAGTGTGACATGGTGGTCCATTCTGTTGCCACGGCACTCTTCCACACTTCCTCAGTACTTCATCCTGGCCATAGACAATAAAACTCACTGTCTGGTCTGTAGGACTTTTAACCATAGGTGGAGGAGTACCAGATAATTGTATGGATTCTGTGGGGCTGAATGAGGAATAAAACTTGCAAAACAAATAAAATGAAACCATTTCCGTAGCTCAAAACTCTCTGTATCGTAGTGGGATAAAGTGTGAACAGAAGCATCCCAACGGATGGGCTTTCTGAGTTCAATTAAGCAACTGTTCTTGCTTGCAAATTTGGTAGTTAGCCAAGTTCCCTTCCTCTTCCAATCCACCAAAGTGTTGGACGCTTCCCATTTTCTCCTCTTGCCAAAGGACCCCAGTTCCAACATATCCAACTGTGCAGTCACTAGGTTATGATTTGCAACTTGATAGACATAGCCCAGCAAAAACAATACCATTATAACAAGAATGCCAGTTTTGCTAAATGTAATTCCCCTCTTTTACTAATTAGCTGTTCGTATGCATAATTTCAAATTACCTTAGACAAGGTGATAAGAGCTCTGAAAGATCTTGTTCTGCTTGCAAGCAAAACAATCCAGTTCTCTTTCTCTTGCTAACTCTCTATTCAATGACTCCACCCCTGCTTGGTTAAATCCTCTCCTGGGGGTTATAGAGGTTTAGATGACGGACAACGCAATCCTAAGAAGAGTTACTCCAGTCTAAGCCCATTGAAATCAATGGGTTTCAGTTGGAATAACTCTTTTTAGGATTGCACCGTCAGTGCTCCTCCATAGAAAAATGGTGAGAAGGAAGCGGACGAGTTTACTGTTGCCTGAGATGCAAGGTTATGCATCTCCTGGAGAAGCATACCATCCCATAATCCTTATGATTTCAACAGGTCCAGCCCAGATGATAAATTTTCATACTGCTCAGGGCCACTCCCTCCACAGGTGTAGGCTGTTTCCTTATCACGATCACCTTGACATTTTGAATACTTTACCATTTATATTGGATTATCATATCTCAGCTTAGCACGTGCACATTACATTGCACTCTGATCCAAACCATGTAACATCATCAGTTGCTGGATGTTGAACTGGTCTAGCTGTTCTTTCTGTCTCTCCATCCCCTACCCCGCAAGAATTTATGGCATGATGCCCCAGAAGTCTTGTCTATTAAACTGGTCTTGTTTGAAAGCATGGTACAGGGCAGCAGTCCCCATATTGGTGCCCAACCAATCTGTGTATTGCACCCGACTTTCTTCTCCCCCAAAGTAAAGAGCCGATTCTGATTTTCTTCACCTCACTAGTTTAGAGACTCATGGAGTCATCAATGATGGGTCTGCATTTGGAAATAGCTGCTCTCACAGTAGGAAGTCTTTTGTCTTGGGACCTCCCAGTCTTTTGTAACTGCCTCCCTTGTCAGCCATTTGCGATTGGTCCCACCTCCCATGACTGCCATTTTTGTTGATGGTACTCACTTCCTTACTCAAAAAGTGCCCACAAGTTCAACAAGCTTGGGGTGCCCTGAGACAGAGTGACAAAAGGAAGGACAGGCAAACAGTATCTCAGAGGCATGTAATTTAGCCAACTTTCAGAGCTTTAGCTGCCCAGGGTGGAATCGACAGCTCCATGTCTGTCTGTCCGTTTTTGTTTGTTTGTTTGTTTGTTTGTTTGTTTGTTTGTTTGTTTGTTTGTTTGTTTGTTTGTTTGTTTGTTTGTTTGTTTGTTTGTTTGTTTGTTTGTTTGTTTGTTTGTTTGTTTGTTGGATTTTTGGCCCATCTTCCTCGCAAGCAGGCTCAGGGCAGGTCACAATCATAAATAAGATACAAGAAGTAAAACCAATAAAATAACATCTCATGGATATCCACATTCCAAATGGGGCACCCTTCCCCCTTTTCCTGCCCACCATACACAAGGGAAGAAAAGGGTGGAGGTGTGGGTTGGTGAACCTCTAACTCCTCAAGCATGAGGAGCCAGATGGACCATATGCTCCCCCCACACACACACTGACGGGGGACTGGCAGAGAGGCTAATTAGATGGATTCAGTGCTGGCCTCAACCATATGCCTGGTGGAACATCTCTGTCTTACAGGCCCGCCAAAAAGATACAAGATCTTGGCGGGCCCGAGTGTCTTCTGACAGAGAGTTCCACCAGGTTGGGGCCAGGACAGAAAATGCCCTAGCCCTGGTCGAGGCCAGCCGAGCCTCCCTGGGGCCAGGGACCACCAGTAGGTGTTTACTTGCAGATCTAAGAGCTCTCCTCCTCCTGTGCCCCCTGGTGCTAAAAATGCATGATGTAACACCCCTTTACCTCGAGTTAGCTCATCCCACACCAGTTTGTTGTCTGCTACTTACAGGGCAGGACAGGGAAACTCCCTTTGTGGTGAGATTGCATCACATACACTGTAGTACTACTTGATATTAAGAGGAAAGTGAAAGAGAAGTCTTGAGGGTCCTGTTTTTCATGGCAACCCAGCAGCTGTTGGGATTGTCTAGTTCTGGCTTCAGTGAAGAAGGCTCTCTAACAAGACTTGTTAGGGAAACTCAGGGCCAAGCTACAAGTGATGAGTTACACTTGAATGGCAAGTGAACAGACTCACGTGTATTCCTCTCTGTTCACTTGTGCTCCACTTCCACTCCACTCAATCATGTGATCGAGTGGAGTGCAAGTGGAGCACAAGTGAACAGAGAGGAATACACATGAGTCCGTTCACTTGCCTTTCAAGTGTGACTCGTCACTTCTAGCTTGGCCCTCAGCTACTTGCCTTGCTTCTGTTATGTTTCAGATTTTCTGGTGGGTTCCAGATTTCTGCATCCCAATCCTATTGCATTGTCTATTGGCTGCCCTAGCCTGTTTATTGTGCTCCCTGCAATTTATTTATGTTATTTATAGGCCGTTTCTACACGTCTTACCTGCCTGTGGAACATCGAGGGAAAGACCCGGAAGACAGCATCTTCTCGCACGGAATCGCGTCAGGAAGGCGCTGTTATCCATGAGTTTTGAACAAATCGTGCAAAATTCCTGAATAACAGCATCTTCCTGGAGCGATTTCACACGAGAAGATGCTGTCTTCTGGCTCTTTCGTGCGATGTTCCACAGGCGGGTAAGATGTGTGGAAACGGCCATAGTCTCAGTGAGAAGGGTAGACTATAAATAGGAAGGGAGGGAGGAAAGGAGGGAGGAAAGAAAGGAGGGGGAAACCTAGGAAGGGGGATAGTGTCCCTTTTTCCCTCCTCCACCTTGTCTTGCAAATCATCCTGTGAATTGTGTCCTGGTTTGTGTTGACCATCAGCATTCAGTGAAGAGAAAATGTAAGAATTTCTGAAGGGAGAGAAGAGATAATTTCAGCTCTGTGCTCATGGCTGCAATCCTTGCTTGTAATCAAATTCCCTGAGAATTCCTTGTTTGGTTTCTCAAGAAAACAATCTTGAGATGAAAAAAGTCTCTGATTTGATTGTTTATTTCCTGCATCATAACATAGCCACCTCCTTTGAGGAGAAGTTTGGAACCTGGGAAAGCCAACCTCAAACCATCTTCTTATCTTCTCCCCTTCTATTCTCCCCTCAGTGTTCCATTCCACCCATCGCAATATCTGGCCATCTTCATATTCCCTTAGCATGGATTATGATGGAGAGGGGGTCCATGGGTTGGATCAAACGGTACTAACTGCTGATGGGATTTCTGTCAGCAAAATGGGAGTTTTGTGCCTCCCCATCCTCCTGCATTTTGAAATGTTTCCCAAAAGGCTGCTTCAGGAGGACAAGGGACCCTGGAATCAGAATGGTGGAAGAGTCAGAGATCTTCAGTGGAAGAAGTGGTGGAAATTGCCCCCTCCCCTTTCATTAGTGGAAATTGACTGGATCCAACTCCATGATTTCACTGCTATCATGGCTGAACTGTATTAGGTGAGAGAGGAAGGGGGAGAGCCAGTTTGGTGTAATGGTTAATAGTTCAGGACTCTAATATGGAGAACCGTGTTTGATTCCTCACTCCTCCGCTTGAAGCCAGCTGGGTGACCTTGGGTCATTCACAGCTCTCTCAGAGCTCTCTCAGCCCCACCCACCTCACAGGGTGATTTTTGTGGGATAAAATAGCATACTTTGTAAACTGCTCTGAGTGGGTGTTAAGTAGAGATGGGAGTAGGAGAAAGGGGCTGTCAGTTTCACAGACCCTGCGCTGGATTCAGCCGACGGGCTGAAACTGGTGAGGGGTCTTTGAAACTGATAACCCCGTTCTCCTGCTGCCCAGGCAGCAGAAGAAAGGGGCTGTCTGTTTCAAACGCCCCGCACTGGCTTCACCAGCTGGTGCGGGGCGGTTGAAATGCCACAAACCACAAACCAATTCCCGAACTGGGAAAAGGTCAGAAGTTCGTGGTTCGTGGTTTGTGGAATGCTACGAATCACGTGGTTCTTTTGGGGGGGGGGTTCATGCCATCTTTAGTGTTAAGTCATCCTGAAGAGTGGTATATAAATCAAATATTATTATTTATTATTATTATGTTTACCACAACCTTGGTTATGGGACCCTATGGGGAAAAAATCCTCCTTTTCTTCCCATTTCACAGGTTCTATAAAGACTGCTTGTGATGTAGACTGGATTTAAACTGATATTTGGCAAAGCACTCCATTTTTAACAACTCAAGAGATGAAAAAACTAAATTTAGCATATCCGTTAAGCTTTTGGTAAAGCAGTAAAAACAATTTAGCTTGACAGTACAAGTTGGTATATTGTAGAAAAGGGAATTAAAAGCTGGCACTTCAATGAGAAAAATCCTTGCGAGGTTTCGTTTGTGGCTGAGCTGCCTGAACAGTTTTGCTTTATCCATTGTTTAAAAAGAGGGGTGTGAATATATATATATATATTTTAAAAGAAGCTTTTATAACAAGCGGAAGGTGGGTTTTTTTAACCCCCTGGCATTTCAAACAATGATTGGGTCATTCAAGCATTCTAGATGTGAGATTTATTTGGAAACATGCATGAGGGCTTGAATTTTGCTATTAACCTGGGTGCCAAATGTGTTACTTTGAAGAGAGGTGGTTGGGTGGAAAGCAAGGTGTCAACCGCTGTTGTAACAGTTTAGAGCAGGGATCTCCCGAGTGGAGTTCATGGGTGCCATAGCATCCGCCGACCCCTTTTCTGGCATTCCCCAAATACTTTTAGAAAGTAGGTGGGGTCATGTGAGGCTCTTGCCCAGTAGGGCTTCTGATTGGCTAGTGGAAATGCAATTGACTATGCAGATTAAAATAATGTTATCACAGGGCCAAGCTATACATGACGAATGACACTTGAACGGCAAGTGGACTGAGTGGAGGGCAAGTGAACAGGGAGAAATACACTTGCCGTTCAAGTGTCATTCGTCACTTGTAGCTTGGCCCTCAGTAGCAGCTGCCACTGCAGTATTGGCTTTATTCTCGCTCCTCTTTCCCACTGTATTTTGAAAATTACTCCTCTTCTCCCCTGCACTTGGGCTTCCTCAGTTTGTATAGTTCCACTTCCTGTGGCAGCCATTTTGTGGCTGTCTCTGCCTCCTGTGGCAGCCATTTTGTGCTTTCCACCACCACCCTGTGTCTTCCAAACATGCACACAGGCTCAAAATTTTGGGTACTCCTGGTTTGGAGGTTTCCACATCTGCAGAATGATGCCTCCTGTCTCCTGGCAGAGATTGTAGACTGATGGGATTTTATCCAGCCATTTCTGCAGCAGCTATGTTGCCTTCAGTTATCCTCCAGGTTCCGGTCAAGTGGCTGATTGTAGTTTTTACAGCCCTTTATGGATTAGAGTCTACAAGTCTCATAGAACATCTTTTCTTATGACCCTCTCTTGCTATCGGGCTGTCTTCAAGTGCCATGGTTCCATGATACACTGACAGAGTTACAGAACTGGAAGCATAAGCCATCTTATCCAAACCTATGCTCAGGACAAGGAATTCCAAACTAAAACAACCCCAATGGCTGCCCAACCCACGTTTGAATGTAAGAACAGATGGCCCATCCTGTTCAGCATCCTGTTTCACACAACAGCCACCCATTTGCTGTGGAGGGCCAATAAAAATGGCAAGGAGATCAGGGCCTTCCCCTAATACTGCCTCCTAGCACTGGGATTCAGAGGTTTGTTGCCTCTGATTATTTATCATCATCATCATCATTTAGTCACTTTGACTAGTAGCCACTGATGTACCTTTCCTCCACAGATGAATCTAATCCTTTTTAAAAAACATCTGTTCTTGTGGCCATCTCTGTGTTCTTTGGCCGCAAACTCCACAATTCAATCACTTGTTGACTAAAGAAGTGTTTTCTTTTGTCTGTCCTGGATGTATTGCCAATCAACTTGGTGGGGGGGCTTAAGTTTTAGTCTTATGAGAGACGGGGAGGGGGGAAGCTCCTTATCTCCACTGTCTCCACCCAATGCATAATTTTATAAACCTCTGTCATGTCTCCACTCTGACTTGGATGGCCCAAGCTAGCTTGATCTTGTCAGAACTTAGAAGATAAGCAGGGTCAGGCCGGCTTAGAGTTTGAAGGAGAGTCCACCAAGGAGAGTCCAGGGTCTCTATGCAGAGGCAGGCAATGGCAAACCACCTCTATTTGTCTCTTGCCTTGAAAATCCCAGCAGGGGTCACCATAAGTTAGTGTGACTTGAAGGAACTTTCTACCACCATCATGTTTCCCTCTTAGGGCCAAGCTACACATGACGAATGACACTTGAACGGCAAGTGTATTTCTCCCTGTTCACTTGCCCTCCACTCAATCCACTTGCCGTTCAAGTGTCATTCGTCATGTGTAGCTTGGCCCTAAGCCATCCTTTTTCTAAACAGAGAAGCCCCAGTCTGTTTACATTTTCCTCATAGTCAAGGTGCTCCAGCCTCGCAATGGACACTTTCCCCTCATTCTTACTATTGAATAGTTTCTACTGATACTCGGCTAAAGTCTATCTTAAGCCTATTAAGTATGGCCTTTTCCACTTCAGTAGCAGTAGCAAAAACACAAAGGAAAGATGTGCATGGTTGAAAGTGTTTGAAATAATCTTCTTTGGAAATTTTGGATGTGTACAAGGGAGGGGTGTAAGTTCTCCGTTTCATTGATTTTCTTTATCTATTTTTCCTGTTGTTTGGGGTTTCTTTTTCTTGCTGGCTTTTTCAAGGTTCATTTGTATTATGTACTCACAGGGTTTGGCTAGGGATCCTGGAGGTGTTTCGCCATCTTGAGGGCATGGAGCAGTGGTCACTGAGACAGTCGGGAGGGTATTTGTGAATTCCCTGCATTGTGCAGGGGGTTGGACTAGATGACCCTAGAGGTCCCTTCCAACCCTATGATTCTATGATCCACAGTGGATTTTTTTTTTTTTGCAAAGTTGATTCAGTATTTATTTATTCAATCTAGAGTTGCCAACATCCCGGTGGTGGTTGGAGATTTCCTGGAATCACAACTGATCTCCAGACAACAAAGATCAGTTCCCCTGGAGAAAATGACTGCCTTGGACAGTGGGTTGTAGGCCGTTATCCCAAATGACGTCCCTCCCCTCCCCAAATCCAGCTCCCCCAGGGTCCACCTCCAAATCTCCTAGAATTTTCCTACCTGGAGCTGGCAACCCTAATTCAGTCTGTGTTGTTTGTATGTGTAAGATGCATATAATGTTCACCCCAAGGGAAACCACATTTCCCAAGGGTCCTGAAAATGGGAATATTCCATTGTCAAGACAACCAAAGATCCTCCTGCAACCACCTTTAGAACACTAGGGAAGACAGGGAAGATAAGGTAATGGGAAGCATGGTGTGTTGAAAGAAGTATTCAGCTCCAATCATGAACCCCCAAGAGGGCTCATATTCCAGAACTGGACTCAGAAAAAAAACAACCTACCAGCCAGTTTTGGAAAATAGCATGGGTTGCCAAGTCTGATGTTGAGTTGCTTGCTTCAGTCATCTCGACCTCTTTGATCTGGAGTCACTGTATTTATGTGAAAATAAAATATCTTGAGAGAACCGTATACTCTTAGTTCCAATTCAAGTGCAAAGGTACATGAGGAGAAAAAACTGCTGTAGTAGACAGAGTGGTGAAGGGACTCATAAACTGAAGACAGATTTAGCCACTGATAACTATAACCACAGTGAGTAATCTCAGAAGCTCCTAGAAAGGTAACATTTATGAAAAAGTGGCCTGTAAACTCAATATCTGGGTATCATCTAGTGTTCCCAGCCTCCAGGAGGTGGCTGGAGATCTCCTGGAATTACAACTGATCTCCAAGTGACAGAGATCAGTTTCCCCTGGAGACAATGGCTGCCTTAGAAGGTGGAGTCTGTGGCATTACACTCCCCCAATTCTGCCCTCCCCAGGCTTCAGCTCCCCAAATCTCCAGGAACTTCCCAACTTGGAGCTGGTAATCCTAGTATTATCTAGTTGCAAATACTTGAAATAGAGAGAGTGTGTACATGCTGGGGAATGAGTAACCCTGCCCCCCTCCGTATCCACCAGAGGATTCCCTCTTGACCTATGCTGTTCTCTGTCAGTCCTCGGGATGACTCAGTTGCACAGAGATCGCTCTGGGCGGTAGAACCAAATGCCTCTCTGGAGCTCTGTATTTTGCAGTCAGCTCCTAGCCACAGGCACCCAAACTGGCTCTAGCCAGCTTAGCCTTTCTCTTCCTCACACACCCCTCACCCCAGTTTATTCTGTCTAGGCCACACATGTCAATCCTTGTTCAGCCTGAGGGCAGGACTCTTGTCTTTTGAGCCATGAAGAACAAGCAAAAGGTCACATCCCTGTCGAAGATAGAACCCAAACGGAGCCTCTGGGGTCCTCGTCTCTCGTTTGCGGATCCTTCTCGTTGTTGTCAGTTTTCTTACGGCTGTTTCCTGCAGTCTGCAAAATGGAAATGTGTGTTTGTGTGTGTTTGTGTGTGTGGTGTTGCTGTTGTTGCTGCATTATACAGGATCAGATCACTGATCCATCTTCTAGTCTATTCTCGTCTATTCCAATGGGCAGGGTCTCTCCATGGTGTCGAAAGGGAAGGTTTCCTCAACCCTGATTCGTAAGATCTGTTTAAACAGAGAGCCAAACTACAAGTGACATCTTACACAGGTTGGACACTTGTCAGCTTCCCTCAAGTTTTGATGGGAAATGTAGGCGCCCTGGTTTTACAGCTTGGCTCTCCATTACAGCTGCAAGACCAGGATGCCTACATTTCCCATTAAAACTTGAGGGAAGCCGACTAGTGTCCAACCTGTGTAAGATGTCACTTGTAGTTTGGCTCTGAGATTTCAGGGGTAAAAACTTGTACATGAGGAAGCATGTGCTGTGTCAGGTGACATACATGTCTGTGAAGTTTGGCCTGAGAGCTGACTTTATCTAGAAACAGGTGTAACTGAATGGCACTAATTTGAGAACGGTGAGATTTGATTTCCGCGTGATACTGGTGGAGAAGAAGAGCTTCCTCGTGCCAGGTCTCCTTTAAACTGTGCTGCAGCCAGCTGCGCGTGCTCTGCCTGTACATCAGAGATGCCTAGCCATTCTGATATTCCACTGCTGTATGAAGTAAGTGCTTTGCAAAGGTTTTAGAAAAGAGCAAAAGTCCAATAGCACCTATAAGATTTGTGACAGGGTATGAGCTTTCATGAGCCACACCTCATTTCTTCAGATACAGCTGGAATGTGAGCCCATCTGTCCTCAAGCCTTGGAGAGTGGAGTGATTACAGAAGCCGAATGATAATAGTTGGTGAATGACAAAGGCAGACATGATTGAATAGGGTGGAGTAGGTAGAGGGGGTAGTGGGTGTGGAGAAATCAGTATCGGTAATGAGACAGGAAGCCTAGGTCTCGATTCAGTCCAAGTAGCAGTTATCCCGCCAATCTCACCTCTTCCTCCTCTTCCAGCCAGGAGATGAGTTCAGGTTTGGCAATCAGAGGTCCAGATGCCCTCCCAGCCCTGAACACAGCCTCCGGGGAGACCAAGAGACCTCCTTTGCGATGGGGCAGGCAAAAGTTTTGATGTGGTTTAAATGAGTCCCTGAGCTTGTGCAAAAAAAGTCAGACAAAGGACACTCTTATCCTTCATGAGCATCCCATTTACACTAGGTCTAAGGCTGGAGAAGTGATGGGGGAACAGAGGACCCTTGGCTTGGGGGAGGGGTTGTTGCTCAATGGTAGAGCATCTGGTTTGCATGCACAAGGTCAGAGGTTCAGTCCTCAACATCTCCAATTAAAAGGACAAAGGAATAGGTCATATGAAAGCTCTGAGATCCTGGAGAGCTATTGCCAGTCAGAGAAGACAATACTGACCTTGATAGACCAGGGGTCCAACTCAGTACAAGGCAGTGTCAAATGTGTGTTCAGTTCTGAACTGATTGTTCCTCTTCTACCTGTTGTTGCTTCCCCACTGTATTGTATCAAATATATGTTTGCGTCTGAGTTTTTCCAGACTCAGGGCTGCTGAAGGTGAGCCAGGAAAGCTAGTGGGACAAAACTCCAAGGCTCCTGGTCATCTTGGGCCACCCTCCTGTAGTAGAGTTGCCAGGTGGGGTCTGCTATAATACTGGATCCCAGGGAGGAGTGGCAGAGTGACCTTTTTTCAACAATTGCATGTGCAGCGCACACATGTGTGCTAGTTTGGCATAGTGACATCACTACTGGACATGACATCATCTCGAGGACCCACTTCTGGGCTCCGGGCTGGGTGGCCACTCCTGGGCTGTGCTACACAGCTGCAGGAGGCCGGGAGGATGGGCTAGCTGGCCATTTCCCTGGGCAAGCAGTGGTGCCATGCAGCTGCAGGAGGCTGGGCGGGTGGTCTGGGTGACAGAGGAGGAGCCAGGCCAGATGTCTGGTATTTGAGGAATGTTTCCCCCAGCAGTCCCCCCAAATACCAGACCATCTGAGTAAAAATCGGACACCCGGCAACCCTGCCCTGGAGCCAGAGAACCGATCTGATTTGTGGCCATGTTATATTTGGGCTGCCCTGACCTGGAGAGCACAAGCAAGCCTGATCTCGTCAGATCTCAGAAACTAAGCAGGGTTGGCCTTGGTCAATACTTGGATGGGAGACCTCCAAGGAAGACCAGGGTCATCATGCAAAGGCAGGCAATGGCAACCTCTCTTGCCTTGAAAACCCCAGCATAAGTTAGCTAGGCTGCAGTTTGACGGCTCTTTCCACCATCACAATGTTTGGGTGCGAAAAGGGGTCCAGCAGGCATACTTGTCTGAGGAACCCATAATTGTTCTTGTCAGGCTGGCGTTGATTTCAGAAATCAAAGCATGAATCTTCTTTTTTTGAACGGGGAGGGGGGGTGGTAATTCAGCTCTTCTTTTTTTGCGGCAATGGAGACATCCCCGTCTGACACACCTCACTGTTGAAAAGATGTGACAATGAAAATTGAAAATGCCACCTGAGGAATGCGAGCCTGACATGTTTCAACAGCGTTTCATTGCTACAATTGAAGACAAACCGGAGAACAAATGTTTCCATTATGTTTCTTCGCAGTTTTCTCCCAGCTTTGTTGCAGTTGTTCAGCACCCTTGCCTGGAATTTAAACTTTTTTGACAAGTGTGGCTCAATGGGAGGTGGCTGGGCATGAGAAGAGCTTTTTTAGCTCCTGCTGTAGGTACCAAGACGATATCTGCAAGCTGAGAAGTTGAGCAGCAAGAAGAACAAAGCCGTTTCTGCTGCTGATAATGGGATTGGGCTGCTGCTTCTGGCACATGGTCCCAATAAGAAAAGAAAAGATAAGGAATGCTCAAGCTTTAGCTATGAGCA
This sequence comes from Eublepharis macularius, assembly GCF_028583425.1. Lineage (NCBI taxonomy): Eukaryota > Metazoa > Chordata > Lepidosauria > Squamata > Eublepharidae > Eublepharis > Eublepharis macularius. Next base: position 174,776,135 of record NC_072792.1, read on the forward strand.
GGGCTTTTTTCCAGCAGGAACGCGGTGGAACGGAGTTCCGGCACCTCTTAAAAATTGTCACATGGCCAGCGGCCCCGCCCCCTGATCTCCAGACAGAGAGGAGTTGAGATTGCCCTCTGCGCCACTGAGCAGCACGAAGGGCAATCTAAACTCCCCTCTGTCTGGAGATCAGGGGGCGGGGCCACCGGCCATGTGACTATTTTCACCAAGGGCAATTTAAACTTAAAAAAACTCCCCCCTTGTTCCAGTTGACCCAAAGTGACATCATTGTGCGGTCTTGAGTTCCACCACCTCTTTGCCCAGAAAAAAAGCCCTGGCTATGAGCCATATGTACTTCTCAAATCTCTCTCTCTTTCTGTTTTCATCCTTTAAATGTTCACTCTTGGCAACTCATGGGGGGCAGGTTTGGAAGCCTCTGAACAACCTTCAGGGGCAGCCCAACACAAAGTGTGATGCAGTAGTCAGATATCTTCCTCTGCCAAACTATCCTCTGTCCAATGTATAAGGTGTTTTAGCCAGGGTGTCAGGCTGTGGGTGACAGGATATGGTAGACAGATCTCTGTACCATTGCAACAAGAAGTCCAAGCTCTTGGTTAAATGGTTTTATTCAGAAATCCAATAATTTCCATATATAGGTCTATAGAATTACTCAGAAGCAAGAAAGCATCTAAGCAGTACACGCTCCATTGACAGGAATAGAAAGTTGAAGAAAGTACATCTCTAAATACCCAATCATTTCCCCCCCTCTGACCTAGACCACATGTTTGCGTGGGAAATGGTCAGGGAATTTCTTCCAGGGTTTATACATCAGCCTAGAAAAGGCATAAGATTAAACTGTAACATTTCAGACAGTGCAAGGTCATTTCTGGGAGCTTCAAAGGAAGGAGATAAGACAGCTGTGTTCTCAGGATGCCTGAGAAACAAAAGTGATGGTTATAGCATTTGCAAAAGGAAATCAAGGTACAGCATTAGCAATGGTTCAACACATAGAACAATGGCATGGATGTAGGGGTACAGACATGACACAGGGGTCACAGTCACTGCTGCCTCCATCTTCCCCTCCTTGTTCTCAGAGTCCAAGCAAATAGTTAGAAGTCCCATGTGATCTCTCTGATTCTGGCCAGTATCATATCAGGTTAACCTTTATAGAATCATAGAACCATAGTGCTGGAAGGGACTTCCATGGTCATCTAGTCCAACCCCCTGCACAATGCAGGAAATTCATAATAACCTCACCCTCCACACACAAACACAGTGACCCCCCCCCCCTGCTCCATGCGCAGAAGATGCCAAAACACTGTCAGGATAGTTAACAAAACTGGCCTGGGGGAAATTGCTTCCTGACCCCAAAGAAATGAATTTATTATTAGTGGGTTTTTCTTCAGATGTGGTTTCTTCCTTATTCTGGATGGGAAACTGTTGATGGTGTTACCCAAAAAAGGGAATTTTGGAAAAAGAAATTCCCCTTCCCATAATAATGCTAAAAGGGGCCATTTTTTAGTTTAGCAATGCAGTTCCCTTGATCCCTAAAAGCTTTCCATCTCAGACAGAGGTTTGGGTTCAGACTAAATTGGCAGTTTCTGCCAATTCCCTCTTCCTGCTGCAGACCTTGCTCATGCCATTTCTCAGGGTCTTCTGTCCCCCAGGAGCAGCATTTTGTGGAGGTCAGTGTGCTATATTGTGAGGGGGAAGGCAGGAAAGATTCATTCTACTGCTAGAAAAGTTAGTCTGGCTCCAACCCAGCATCTTCTGTCTCTGTGTGGTGTTTGAAATAGACATGGGCATGAACCGAAAAAATTTAACGAACCAGCTGTTCATGGTTCAGTGCCAACAACGAACCTGAACCAGCGATTTTCTCGACATTCAGTTTTTACACACACACATACACACACACAAATGGCTACTTCAAAGAGTACAATCTCCCCGTGTGTTGTGCATTTTTTATGCACGTCCAGAGTGTTTCTTCTGATTTTCTGGTTCCTGAGTACCTTTTTCTGAACTTGAGAGGACATCAGTCACCCTCCCCTTCCCACACATTGCTATATACCCATTTTGCATGTCAAAAAGGCTTTCATTAACAATCCTTTGCTGTTTCTTGAAGCACAGAAACTTCTTGCTTAAAAGTTGCTTAAAAATGTGTTTCTATGTGCACAATTTTTACATAAAAATGCCCCCTTTTTAACAATGCATTCCAGAAAACATCTATGAATGTTTTCAGGCCCTCTAAGTGAACGCTGGGGGCCGTGAAAGCCTCTCTAAAAATGGGGGGGGGTACTTTTTGAGGGGAAGAAAGTTGTTGGAAAAAAATTGCCTCCTAATTCAGCTCCATTCCAAGTTGCCTGCTGTGGCTGCCGTTCATAAAATGACTTGGGGGGGAAAGATAGTGACTACTGTTTCCACGTAACTCATCTAAAGTCTAACGTCTGCTCAGAGGCTATGTGTCAGGTTTCATCATGAGCACAGCTACGCCTGGCGCCCTACCGCCTGATGGGGGGGTCTCAGAGGTGCCCAGTCTGAACTCAGGCATTCGGTCTGTGGGCAGAGGGGGGGGTTTACATCATCCTCGCATCCTCTTAGCCCCCCCTTCACCTATTATGCCTCACGCCTCCGCTCCGCCTCCCTTCACACCTTTGTATCCTCCTTCTCCCTCTCCGCTCCCCAACTCTCCACCCCACCTTCTTCCTCCATCTTTTTAGGGGGCTGTCCCAGGGACGGCTCCCACCTCTCTTATGGGTGGCATCCTATCCCTATGGGAGGGCATTTCTGTGGGCTTGATGGACAGTTGTCTGGAGGGTGGGGCTGGCCAGCTTCCACCTGCTGTGCCTGACACGCTGCAGCTTGGGTGCCTCATCTCTTCCTCTGGTGATGGGGCTGTGCGGGACCCCGGGGGTCACTCGTTTTGTGGGTCCGAGCTGCGAGGTGGCCCCGTCCGAGGCAGCTCGGTCTGCGACGGTGCCCTCTCCTGCCACCCTGCTGGCTTCCTCAGGGCCGGTGTCCTCCCTCTGCCCCACCCCGGTGTCAGTGGCAGCTTTCCATCCCGCTGCCCGTTGGGCCTCCACAGCAGTGCCATTGGTGGCTGCATCACTGTCTTCCTGCCTTCTTCCATTCTGTAAGGTTAGCAAAATGTTTTGGAGAAAGGGGTGGTGTTGCCTGTCCCAAACTTGCAGCAAGTTTAACATCTGGCAGTGCAACTCATAGAAGGGATGGGCTGTAGGCAAGTGGCAAAGAAGGTGCTTTGCTTGAAGAAGAGCTAAGATTCTCTCCCAGGCCAAGATCTCTGGTGGTCCTGCTAATACCTGAAAATATGGAGATTTGTTGCAAGTCAACAGATTGTTCCACAAGGGAATTTTCTTATTGCCTAAAGAGCATGAAGCTCTTGCATTTAAGGAGAATGAACTGCATGCTGATTTACTCATTCCAAGGACAACTCATATTGTTTATCCTTTAGCCTGTGCTGAACACAACCCTACTACACTTCTAGGTAGCAGTGTGTGTGAACAAGATCTTGGGGTGGATGGGAAGCTAAATATGAGCAGTCAGTGTGATGCAGCAGCAAAAAAGGCAAATGCAATCTTGAGGAGTATCAACAAAGGCATAGCATCCAAATCACAGGATGTTGTTGTCCCAGTGTATACTGCGTTGGTCAGGCCCCACCTGGGGTATTGTGTGCGGTTCTGGAGGCCTCATTCCAAAAAAGATGTGGACAAATTGGAGCGGATGTAGAGGAGCACAACCAGGACGGTAAGCGGGTTGGAGACAAAACCCTACGAAGAAAGACTGAGAAACCTGGGAACGTTCAGTTTGGAGAACAGAAAGTTGAAGGAAGAAATGATTGCTCTCTTTAAGTATTTAAAAGGCTGTCACTTAAAGGAGGGTAGCTGTTCCTGTTGACAGCAGAGGATAGGACTCAGAACAATGGGCTTAAACTACAGGAGGGAAAGTACCAGCTGGACATTAAGAAAAACTTTTTCACATTAAGAATAATTCAGCAGTCGAATCGGCTGCTTAGGGACATGATGACTTGCCCTTCGTTGGCAGAATGGTGCTGCGTGCTACCCCCCTAGGTCTTTAAAGAGCTTTTATCCATTTCTCTGCCAAGTCGTCTTGCTATGAAGGCGAAGGGTTAAATTCCGCCCCGTTGAGGCCTAACAAAGGCCCAGTGCTTCATAACCGGCAGTGGGAAGCACATTTGAAACGCATTATGGGGACAATCCATCAAGAATAAATGTATCCCCTTGTCATCATCTACTTCATCGCGGTCTTAAAAAGTCTGCCTCGTGTTTTTTATGGGATCATAGATTTCAAACGCAGGTTCAATGGATCCACTTTTCTTCATCTGTCCAGAGTAAATGATTCTTGCCCCTCTTTGACTGAGGACTTGGCACTGTCTTAATGGAAAAAGAGACAGCTGCCATCAGTCTGGTGACAAAAAATAAGCGGCAGTTTTCTAAGGCTTGCTTTGTTTCGTTACTTCTTCTCTCGGGTCTACTTGTCGCATACTGAAATGCAAAAAGCATTCATAGTGGGGGCAGAAGAAAGCCGTGGAATAAAGCATAATGAAGGGGATAATCTCGCTAAGCCGAGAGGTGACCTTTTCCAGCTCCAAAGGGAACATTTGGAAGGGCAAAAGGATCTCCCAAAGCCTACTCCCCCCCCCTCACTTTTTGGCAAGACTTTTTTCTGGGGAAAGAGGTGGTGGAACTCAGTGGGTTGCCCTCGGAGAAAATGGTCACATGGCTGGTGGCCCCGCCCCCTGATCTCCAGACAGAGGGGAGTTTAGATTGCCCTCCGCACTGCTTGGTGGCGCGGAGGGCCACCTAAACTCACCCTCTGTCTGGAGATCAGGGGGCGGGGCCACTAGCCATGTGACCATTTTCAAGAGGTTCTGGAACTCCGTTCCACTGCGTTCCAGCTGAAAAAAAGCCCTGCTTTTTGGCCTTGTCTTTGTGGTTCTGTTGGCAGAAACAGGGTTACCAACAGGCCCGGAGAACAAAAAAGTCCTCTCTCTTTAACAGCGGCTTAATGGGATGTTATTTACCCTCTGTCTGCCATGAAAAGCCTGACCTCCCCATTTCCACACGTTAAGACTTTCCTCAAGGGACAGGACGTTTTTCACCAGGCGTGTTGGTAACCGTAGGCAGAAGTCATTGTGCTCGTTGCTGCTGTGTGGTGGTGGTGGTGGTGGTGGTAGAAAGTGACTTCAAGTTATAGCCGACTTATGGTGATCCCTACTTGGGTTTTCAAAGCAAGAGACAGAGGGCCAAGCTACACATGACACTTGAACGGCAAGTGGATTGAGTGGAGGGCAAGTGAACAGGGAGAAATACACTTGCCGTTCAAGTGTCATTCGTCATGTGTAGCTTGGCCCTAACAGTGGTGGTTTGCCATTGCCTGCCTCAGCAACCCTGGTCTTCCTTGGAGGTCTCCCATCCAATTAGTAACTGACGCCGACTCTGCTTAGCTTCTGAGATCTGATGAAATCGGGCTTGCCTGGCTGCAGGGCCCCATATTTCATCTGCTTATAATATTTTTGTTTCCTCCTTCCTTCAAGTTGACGTTAGGTGGGGAGAAAATGGCTTGTTCAAGGCTGTCCAGAAAGCTTCAAAGCCGAGTATTCAGTAGGCTTGGAGTGGCAGCCAGAAAAAAAAATCGTGGCATTGCTAATGTTATTACATCACCTCCAGGTGCAGTCTGGAAGTGACAAAAGATAGCTCTAAGAATTGCCAGGTAGCTCTAGGAATTGCCAGAATCTCAGGGTAGCTCTAGGAATCACAGGGTAGCTCTAGGAATTTCTGGAATCGCAAGGCAGCCCTAGGAATCATTGGAAATGCAGGGTAGCTCTTGGAATCACCAGAATCTCTGGGTAGCTCTAGGAATCATAGGGTAGCTCTAGGAATTGCTGGAATCACATGGCAGCTGTAGGGATCATTAGAATTGCACAGTAGCTCTAGGAATCACCAGAATCTCGAGGTAGCTCTAGAAATTGCAGGAATCACTGCGTAGGAATGGTTGGAGTTGCAAGGTAGCTCTAGGGATCATTAGAAAGGGTAGCTCTAGGAATTGCCAGAATTTCAGGATAGCTCTAAGAATCACCACCAGAACGATTTCATTGTTGAGTTGCTCTTGCCAGGCCTCTCTGTAGGTGGGGTAAGTGCAGAGCATCAGTGGGAAGCCAGCCCAGATACTGGCCTTTTACATAACCCCCAAGCATTGTTAAGACTAGCTATAGTTCGTTTCCTGTTTCTGGATCCTAGATTCACAAACCTGGACCATTGGACAGGATCCTACTGTAGGCTGCTTGAAGTCCCTCCAACTTAAGCAGCTCTCCGATTGGAAGGCTTCAGACTTTGTGAGGGGAGCGGTAAGCTCCAGCGCAGAGGGCCAACTCTCCTGGAGAAAAATGTCCTGTGCATTTGACCGGGGCTTACTGTGTGGGAATGAGCAGTTAACGCTTTTCATGGCATGGATCTTTGTACGTTCATCACTTGGCAAATACTATCCCATTGATCCTCTGTTAACAGGACAAGCCATGCAGGCCGTTGTTAGTGCACTGGTCCATGTTCACACAACCAATGAACTATAGTTTCATGAAACCAAGGTTTCCTATGATGTCTCTGAATCTTCTGGCAATCCAAAATGTCTTCCTTGCCTTCCCACCATCCGTTGCTCCTTTCCAGTTGACCGGAGGCCAGAGATTTGAACTGGGAACCTCCTGGTTATCCTCTCAGAGCAAAGCTACAAGTCACTTTCTCCACGTGGAGAACACTAGATTTTCCTCGCAAGGTTACCTGGGAAGTGAAGTCCGAGTGGTCCTTCCCCTCTCTGTTAGAATCGCTGCCTGAAGAGCCACAAGAGGGCTTCGTTTGGGGGCGGGCAGCTGCTACTTTCTCCCAGGGCATCCTGCAGGCTGCCTACTCCCGGGGAGCTGCTCTGGAGAAAGCAGCAGCGTCAATGAAGCTTTAGCCGCAGCGACAGTGGAAGGATCTGCTGCAGATTCTTCCACTGTTGCTGCGGCTGAAGCTTCATCGACACTGCCGCTTCCAGAGCAGCTCCTTGGGAGCAGGCAGCCTGCAGGACGCCCTTGGAGAAAGTAGCAGCTGCCTGCCCCCAAACGAAGCCCTCTTGTGGCTCTTCAGGCAGCGATTCTAACAGAGAGGGGAAGGACCACTCGGACTTCACTTCCCAGGTAACCTTGCGAGAAAAATCTAGTGTTCTCCACGTAAAGAAAGTCACTTGTAGTCACACTCTCAGTCTCTCGGTCATTCTGCGTTTATGGTTTATTGACTAAAACAAAAACTCCGTTTCCCTTTTGTGTTTGCGTTTGTCATCCGGTCTCCTCAAAAACACCATCTGCTTTCCTAAATGGGCAGGTGTGGGGAGGGGTTGCAGCTCAGTGGATGCTTCGCATGCAAAAGGGCTCGGGTTCTATCCCTGGCTGCACTTTGAAGGATCTCCTGTTAAAAAGGTCTCTACCTGAGACCCTGGATAACCACTGCCAGCCTGACCTTGATGGACCAATGGTCTGATTCAGTATAAGGTAGCTTCTTGTGTCACAGCCTAGTGCTGATGGCGGAGGAGGGCACAGCAACACCCCCCCATACAGTTGACTGGAGTGAAAATGGCCATGGCCGCTGAGAGTACTCACAGATTGCCAGAAGAGAGCGGAGAGGTGGGGCCAGCAGTGACTTAAGTCTTTGGCTTCTGGACCAGAGGGAAAACTTTGTCCCTCAGGTCTGGCATCAAGCCCCGCCTCACCTGCAACCTGCCCCCCCCAGCTGTCCCTGATTGGACAGCTGGGAGGTTTGTATTGATTGGCTACGGGCCCACCCAGGGAAAGTCAGGTGAGCACGCAGACATGGCAGCCGCCATGCCTCATGCCCCTCTGCTGACCCACAGGTCTCAACCCAGGCCACCCAGGTAAGTCTGGGGGCCATAGCTTCATGAATCCTTTCCCCTTGGTTGCATGTGGCAATCGCAAATCCCACCCTCTTTCCTCTCCTGGAAACCTGCACTGCTGTAATTGGGGGGGGGGCATCAGGCTTAAAGCAGGAGCAACAAACTTAACCAGCTTTCTGAAGTGTCAGTGTGTGCGTTATTGTATTTCTGAAGCTACTTAGGGACTAGATTACTGTTACTTTGGAAAGCTAGATCTAAATGCATCCTTATACAGAGCAAAGGCCGAACTCTACCCCAGTTCACAGCTCTTTTCAGGGTGTGTTTTGGCTCAGTGTCTGTTCCAAAACTGAGAGCGTGGGGTGTTGAAAGGCAGTACAGTCTACTAGTTAGATAGTCAGATTAGGACTAGAAAAATGTCATTTCAAATCCTCACTCAGCCATGAAACTCAGTGATTGATCTTGACCCAGGTGCTCTGTCTGAATCCAGCCTACCTCATAGGGCCGTTGTGAGAATACATTTGGGAAGAGAGAACGATACATGCCATACTGAATGTCTTGGAGGAGAGGCAGGATAAGAATGAAAAAGACAAGGATGACTCATTGTAAATGTATAACTCCTCCCTCTCTTTGAACAAACAAATAATTTGCCAAAGGGGAAACTTTCAAGGTTAAGGGAGAGCTGTCAGAAATCAATTACATAAACTGTTGTTTCTTTTTTCTTGTTAACAATTAAATGTTTGCTTGTTGGAATATTGCCTGTCAGCCTGTTATAAAGTTGTCATGAAGCGTTTCCATTTGTACAGAAATTGATTCCTGTGGTTATCAATTGAGACGGAAACAAATGATGCTCTGAGAAAACATGGAGGCGGCTCATCTCTTCGTACTTAACAATCTCTTTAGATCATTCCACCTGTCACTTTGGTTCAGATCGTGTTCCCTGGATACGTTGCAGTTTCATCCTCGGACATTCGCTTTCCTCTAATTGCTAGTGTTCAATTGTTTCGGTTGCAATTTTTAGAGGACCTCTTGAGAATTATTTCTTAACCTACGATCGCTCTGCACTGTGTCCTCAAACAGAAGGTCCACAGACAACGTCGTCCAACTACTTTTCTGTTTACTGCCGTTAGAGTCAAGTCTGCAGTTAGATCCAGTCTGCAGTTAGATCCAGTGGAGTCTGTTTAAAAACATGGGGTGAAATCTTTGCTTCCATCAGAGATGTTAGGCCTGTACGGGCCCAATGTCTCAATATGTCTGTCAGTCCAATATATGCTTTTAAGTTTTTTTTACTTATTTAATGTATAATATTTATTGTGGATTACCACTTCCAGCCTCATTTCGAGGGAGAGGCAGTCTAAGAATATGAAAAATAAAATAAAAACAGTATGTTCCCTGCTAGGAACTCAATTTCCAGGTATGTAAGTCCCAATTCGGATCAGGACTGGGCATGCAGAGAGTGGGTACTTATGCCTCCAACCCCCATGCCATTTTCCCAGCCCAAAATGATCTCATGGGAGCTCTGATTTCCCAGCTGGGAAAACTTTTCTACACCATCAGTACATGAGGAGCCCTCAATGGGGCAAACAGCACGCTAGGGCCATGTCAGGTTGGACAAACAGTGCATGAGGAAAGGCTGAAGCCCCTTCTTTACATGTGTTGCAGTCCTGATCTGAATTGGGCCCCATACATCGAAGTATTGAGTTTCCAGCAGGGAACTTGCATGCCTGGCCTACCTCACAGGGTTGTGAGGATAAAATGGAAGCAAGGACAACAATAGAAGCCACTTTGGGTCCATTTAGCGAGAAAGGCAAGGTAAATAAGCCCCAATGGATTGGTGGACTGGGGGGAATGAAAGGTGTAGTTGGGGAAATTCACCCTCTGTTTTCTGAGAACAGAACAGATCATACCTGTGAGCAGGGGTCATTTCCTAGAAAAAGAGCTGCAGGAACTCATTAGCATAACTCATTAGCATATGCCACGCCCCTTTCCATCACCAGAAATGCATCATTGGCATAGATGATTTGCATATGCCACATCCCCTGACCTCACCTATCGTGGCTGTTTTGGACCCAATCCTGGCAATTAAGGGCCGAAATTGGGCCCAAAATGGCAAAAAGGGGCTGAAAATGGTTGAAAAGGGGCCTAAAATGGTCAGAATTGGGCCGCTGCTGAGCGGGAGAGTGATCCACCACCCATAAGGCCTGATCCTGGCTGTTTTAGGCCCAATCTTGGCCATTTTGGGCCCAATCCAGGCCAAAAATGGGCCCCAAATGGCCAAAAATCAGGTGGGTGGGGCCACCTGACATGTGACCTCTTTGGAGAACTACTGGAACTGCGTTCCTGCACATTCCCCCTCAAAATGAGCACTGCCTGTGAGCCAATATAATATATTGATTAGATACTAGAACTGGGCAACTGAGATTCAAATCCCCATCAACCACAAAACTCACAGAGTGACTTAGATGTCTTCATATTCCGTTAGACAAACCTACCTTACAGGATCATTGTGTGGATAAAGTGAAGGATGGGAGAACTATATGTGCTACCCTGAGCTCTTTGTATAAAGAGCAGGAAAATGTGATTGAGCATAATCTTGGCAAGCACAAATCCAAGGTTCGCCGCTAAGAATCTCCAGTTAAAGGATCTCCAGAAGGAAAGCTGGGTAAGAAGATTCACTTTGACGAACCTTTGCTGACAGATAGGACTTGTTACTTGGTAACAACAGGCACTTACTAGAGGTGAGCACGAACCAAAATATGAACCAAAGTTTGTCACAAACCAGGCTGTTTTTTTGGTTCACGAACCAGCGGTTCATTGGAGGGCATTTCTGACGAACCGCAATGAACCACAGTGATTTGTAGGCCGGTTTGTTTGGTTCGTTTGTTGGATCATCCCTACAGACAGCCTGGCACTGATCAATCAGTTTCCTAAGCAAGGGGGGATGGGCTTTCTGCAGACCTTCTGCTGCCCTGGAAATGATGTATTCACGAATCAAATGAACCATTTCACAAAGCGGGCAATTTCATGCTCGTTTGTGGTTCGTGAAACGCGACAAACCAAAAACTGCAACGAACCGCCATTTTCCCAGTTTATACCTGCCTCTAGTACTTACTCACATGGTAAAAGGCAGTGTATTCGTAAGCTTGGGAGCGCTTCTGCACCCTTCAGTTCCAGCTACCTTTCTTCCCATATTTACAACAGCATTTGGAGTGAATTGACACCATCAGAGACCTTTCTGAGTCTGATATGCGTCATACAGATCTCTCGCTACAATTTTAAAAATTCCATCCTTCTTCCCAAGAGCTCGGAGTGGTTTAAATGGTTCTCCCCCTTCTAACCTCACAACAACACTGTGAAGTATGGTGAGGTGAAAGAAAAGCCAGTACAGAGTCCCCTCGAAATCTTCAGGGATGTGCAGGGGTTGGAACCCGAGTGTTTTTTTCTCTTCACACAGAAATGTTGTCACAGTATGACCGCTGAATTCTGTGGTGCAGCAGAAAATGTTTCGCTACGTTCCTGCTCAGAAACAAAAATGGGATGATTTGATGATATTTGGATTTATAGATTAAGAATCACGAACAATAGAAAAAAGAGAGCTCCTATGTTTAACATAGAATAAACAAGACTTTGAAAACGATATATATTCGTTGCGGAGAAAATCGGAACTCAGTTTGTAGTTTAGTTTTTGTCTTTTTCTTATATTTCTAAACTGTAATTATTATCATTAGCTGCTTGTCGTGTTTGTTATTTCATGTTTATATATATTGTAAGTGTGGGGTTTTTTAGATTGTTGTGGTTTTTTTCTCCTATATTTTGACTGTTTATAGCTTAAATAAATAAAATTTATAAACGAAACAAATGAGAAACAAAAATGGGATAGTGTCAACTGAGTAGCAGTGTTGGTCTGCAACAGAAGAACAAAATTCAAGTCCAGTAGCACCTAAAAGGCTCCGACAAAGGGAGCTTTGACTCTCGAAAGCTTGTACCATGGGAATCTTGTTGGTTTTTAAGGTGCTACCGGACTCAAATTTTCCTTGGAAAACAGGGGAGCAGAAATTGAATACCACCAATGAGAGACAGCTTTGTGGTTTGGGTAGGATTTGAATTTAGATTGTGAGATGCACACTGAGATATAAATACTGGAACAGTGATCTCCAACATGGTGCCCATGGGCACGGTAGCATCTGCTGTTGTGTTTTCTGGTACCTGTTTCCTTCTTCCCTAAAGCAAAGAGTCACTCCTGTATCCTTGATGCAAGAGGGACATCAAAAGATCCCATGATGCATCTCTTTTATATCTCCAGGAAGCACCTGTTCAGAAATAGTAGACTCCATCATAGAGCCTCCTTACATTTTGTCATTGGCCGCATACCCCATGACAGCCATTTTGTGGTGGCACCCACTACCTGTTCTCAAAATCCCAAAGGTTTCCTTGCATTAAGTAATTTCCATGATATATATTCTGTGAAGTCCAATGTCTGTCTCATTGGCATCTCATTTCTGAACTATTCCAGTCCTTTGGAATGGTGGAACACCATCACCATATTTATCTTGGGGATCTCTCTCTCTCTCTCTGAATATGAATAATCAGTTTCTTCAATGGGAAATGAGATGCTGCTTCATTTTAATCATCCTGCTAGTTGGAAGTAATTTCACTTATATTTTTAACTGTAGTCATAATTCATGCAAAGTTCACAGATTTCTAGAAATAGTTCAGGAAGTTCCATCTTATGATGTATTGTCAGTTTCAGCTGGCTTTAATTAAGCCATTATATTATGACATCCTTTTCTTTTGAAAGAGAATAACCTTTAAAAATCTTATGGCCTATGATCTGTCAAACCAAACTAAGTTCAGAACAGTTCTGCAGTCATGGAAAAAGGTAAATGGTATTCTCTACAATGTAGCAAGTCTCTTTAATCAATGTGAACAAGGTTGCTGGTATGCAATGGCACCTGTTTGATAGTTCATATATATCACTCATGATAATCCATATTTTGTTTCTTTTTATTTGTTTCTGTTTTTGCTAATGTTTCCTGTCAGTGGATTCAGCTGTATAGTGTGCATGTTATATCAAGACTTGACAAATCACAGGTGCCAGGTCACCATGGCACCTAGAAATTTCATTGTGCAATTACTTTTGGTGGGTGGCGGCTACCTTGGGTATCAATAATTAGAAAATATGATCATATTCATAACCCTAAAGGCTGAAATACAAATCTGGCAGCTGAATGTTGGGGCTGGCTTCTAGAGCCCCCCCCCCCACAATTGTCAAAGTTTGTTACATGGTTTCTATACTCCTTGTATGTGGTATTTATCTTTATGTAATTGATATATATAATATGCATATAATTCTTGTATGTATGTGTGTGTGTTATGTACCGTCAAGTCTACCTGTGGTGACTCTTTGAATGAAAGACCTCCAAAACGTCCTATCTAACAGAATTTCTCATATCCTGCAAACTGGAGGATGTGGCTTCTTTTATTGAGTTAAGCCATCTTGTTTTAGATCTTCCTCTTTTCCTACTGCCTTCCACTTTTCCTAGCATTAATTGCTTTTCCAGAGAATCTTGACTTCTCATGATATGACCATAGCCTTCGTACCCACTTATTTGTCTTTTTGGCCCTCCATGGTATCCACAAAACTCTCCTCCGGCACCACATTTCAAATGAATCAATTTTCTTCCTGTCCGCTTTCTTCACTGTCCAACTTTCCCATCCATACATAGTAATAATTCTTCTATATTGATACAAAAATAATGACAAAAATGTATGCATTTTTATGAAAAAAATTGGCAGGAGAAAAAGAAAATGGTATAAAAGTATTCATCAGTTTGTTTATTTACATTTATTTAAAAATTTAGCCCACATTTCCCCCACAAAACGTATTTCAGAGCAACTAAACAAAAATGAACTTGAATAAAAGCAACAAAATATGGACAAGTTAACATGCAATGTTTGGTTATTTGTTTGTTTGAATTATGTATAATTTCTCTTTCTCACTGAGACTTGTAAGTAAATACAGTCAACAACGGCGGCATTTAGTAATAAATGCAGTCAGGTATGCAGATTTGCAGCGATTTGGAAACAAGCAGAAATCCAATACAACACTGAAATCAATACTGAAACAGCATATGCAATTAAACCTGACATATTAAATGATGCAGAAACTTTCCAGTAGGAAGATAGTTACTGCAACAGACAGTACGCAGTAGTATAATCTACAGTCCCTATCCCTTTATCTCTCTGGACCATTTCTTTACAACATGGTCCTGCTACCTTTGTAAAAAGCCCTCTTGAATAATTCAGTTTTGCATAGTTTGTGGAAAGTCAGCAGAGTGGAGGCCCTCCTAACCTCATAAGACAGGCCATTCCATAAGGTGGGAGCTACAACAGAGAATGTTCATGTACAGACAGTTGTTGATTCTTCTCATTTGTAAGGTGGCACCTGCAGAAGGCCCTGATCCTACAGTGCTGTAGGCACAATAAAATTGTGTGACATGCAGACGATTAAAATGTCCTGCCCGCTCTTTGACCACATGTGCCTTTTGAATGACTCTTGCTTTCCCTTCTTCTTTCTCAGGTCTGGGATTCAGCATTGCAGGAGGTGTGGGGAATCAGCACATCCCTGGAGACAACAGCATTTACGTTACAAAAATTATCGACGGAGGGGCAGCGCAGAAGGACGGGAGGTTACAAGTCGGAGACCGGCTTCTTATGGTGAGAAGACGATGTCGAACCCTTATGTGCATGTCTGGGCAGAAGAGCAGCTGTGCTGCCTCGGACCAGCAGTGCACCTTGTCCAGCATCCTGTCCAACATTGGACAATTGGATGTCTCTGGAAGGCCTATGTGACGGAATGGGTCTTAAATGCAAAGATTACCAAATGCTGCATCCAGAGAGTGGAAGGTAAAGGGTTAAAACAGCTGCCTGACGGGAGAATGATTGGCGTGCTGCTCCCCCCTCTCTGTGATTAGCCAGCAAGAAGGTAACAAAAGGCAGGGTTGGTATGGAGATAGGCAGGGAAAGGAAAGCTGAGGTAAATTTTGTCTGTTAAACAGAATACTTCACAAGCATTAGGCACAATAGTCTACTTAGAGCTCAGTTTCAGTGGTTACAGATTTTAGAAGTGAGAAATTGGTACTTTCAGACTTAAATTTCTTAAACAAGGTCCCTTTATACATTTCACTTCACAGCTTAGGTGTTCTGATTTCCATACAGCACTCTTTTTCTTGTACTCCAGACCCAGGGTTCTCCACAGAGCCAAAACTCTCTTTTCATATACTGGGCAGGAATTGTTCTTCTCTTAAAACATAACCCTGCTCTCTTGGCCTGCCTATCTCCATGCCAACCCTGCCTTTTGAATAAACCCACTGTTATCCTTTTGAACTTTACTTAGCCTCTAGTGCCATTTCATTTTAAAGAAGACGTTCCCCTTACTTGATTTTGGGCTGGTATATAAATCAAATATATATATATATATGTTCTTGATGTGTGGGACAAAAGGAGTTCTAAGTTACACCCACATTTATGCTACTGGAGGCTTCCCATCCCCAGCAAACAACCTCAGTTTGGGAGGGAAAATCTACCTCACAGTGGGAGAGGAGAAGAGCCAGTTTGGTGTAGTGGTTAAGAGCGCAGGACTCTAATCTGGAGAGCTGGGTTTGATTCCACACTTCTCCACTTGAAGCCAGCTGGGTGAGCTTGGGCTAGTCACGGCTCTCTGGAGCTCTCTCAGCCCCACCCACCTCACAGGGTGTTTTGTTGTGGGGATAATAATGACATATTGTCGAAGGCTTTCACGGCCAGATAACGATGGTTGTTGTGGATTTTCCGGGCTGTATAGCCGTGGTCTTGGCGTTGTAGCTCCTGACGTTTCGCCAGCAGCTGTGGCTGGCATCTTCAGAGGTGTAGCACCAAAAGACAGAGATCTCTCAGTGTCACAGTCTTTGAAAGACACTGCACTTTTGGCCATCCGGAAAAATCAGCAGTGGCTGAACATAGCCTAACTCAAACAGGACACAGTACCCTATTCCAGGACACTAAAATACTGGATAACACTTCCAACTACTTCATCAGATTGCACAGGGAAGCCAACATCTCCACACTGTGACACTGAGAGATCTCTCTCTACCTTTTCAAGTTCCAGGGATGCTGCCAGGCTCTGGGCCCAGCTATTATTTATTATTGGTACCTTTCCTGTTGCCTGCTCAGGTAAGGTTTCTGGAAGTGGTGCGGTAGGGATCTACCCCTTCAGATTCCAGGGTTGCTGCCAGGCTCTGGGGCCAAGCTATTATTTATTATTGGTACATTTCCTGCTGCCTGCTCTGGTAGGGTTTCTAGGAGTGGTGTGGTAGGGATCTTGATGGCTGGAGGAGAGCCTGCTGACCCCCACGAACAACGAACATGTTCGTGAACAGGTCATGTTCATCAATGTTCATCGTTCATTGTTCGTGGATGGCAACGAACACTATGTTCATTTTTTTCGGTTCGTGCCCATGTCTAATCAGGACTGTACCATTTAACAAAGCAGGTTGGAGCTGACATGATTGAATGGAAGAGCCCCATACCACCACCCCCAAACCCTTCCTAGGAAATTAGCATGGCAGGGAGAATACTAGATTTCGGGGGGGGGGGGTTGGAAGTAGGACTATTTGTGTATAGAACTCTTGTCTACTTAGTATGGCAGGGATTCTCCAGGATCTCAGGTTATATCACCTGATTCTGTTAACTGGAGATATTGGGGATCTTAGATGCTCTATCACGGCCCCACAGCCTGTTTGCCATCAAAAAAGAAATCCTACATATAGAAAAACAGTGGTCAAGAAGTTTCAGAGAGAACCTTTGTCACTGATGTGCTAATCTTTGATAGACATGGACTGATGACTCTATATTTTAGTACTGAGAAGGAAGGGATTTATGGCACCTGAAAGTGTTGTGTGTGTTATGTGCCATCAAGTCACCTCTGACCTATGGTGACCCTACGAATGAAAGACCTCCAAAACATCCTATCATTAACAGACTTGCTCAGATCTTGCAAACTGGAGGACATGGCTTCTTTTATTGAGTCAGCCATCTTGATTTGGGTCTTCCTCTTTTCCTACTGCCTTCCACTTTTCCTAGCATTATTGACTTTTCCAGAAAGTAGCAAGTTGGTGCGGGGGAATATTTTTACTAGCAAAGTGGTGTGGGGAGGAAAACATTAACCCTTCTCCCAGCACCATACCCCCAATCCAATCTCTTCTACTGTCCGCCCCCATACACACCCGCAATAATGGAACAGGAATACAAGCTGTGGAGGGCTGTGTTTACTCACTGAAGCAGTTACCCCTCAGATCTGGAAGACTGCCCTGCATCTCAGCTCGCTTAATTGAATCAGTTACAGATTTCTACGCCCCCCTTTCCCATCTCTCCTTTGACAGTCTTTAGCTGCTGTAACTTCTAAATTATTTGGTGTGGATTAATCTTGCTAGTTCCCACTTCTTTTTCTTTGTAACCTGACTACCCTGGGAAATATCTGTCAGTTGGATGGTGTTTCTTTCGTTTTCTGCTGTGAAAAGTGAGTGATAGAATTCATTACATTATGATACAGGAGTTGCCAACTTGCGTCAATAGAATATTGTCCCTGTCACCCATAAGAATGGCTTCGGCTTCCCTGATCTGTCTTACGGGCATGAAGAATTTGTATTAGTTCTTGGTTTGGTTCTCTGGGGGGAGGTTTTCTGTGTGTGCAAACTTCTGAAAGTTTGCTCTCCGACAGGACTTTCTGAACCTGTTCCTATGGTTATCATGTATGTGGGGAATCTATTTTGCTTCTCATCTGGGCTTTTTTTCGGGGAAAAGAGGTGATAGAACTCAGTGGTGGAACTCAAGACTGCACAATGTCACTTTGGGTCAGCTGGAACAAGGGGGGAGTTTTTTAAAGTTGCCCTTGGAGAAAATGGTCACATGGCTGGTGGCCCCACCCCCTGATCTCCAGACAGAGGGGAGTTTAAATTGCCCTCCGTGCCACTGGAGCAGCATGGAGGGCAATCTAAACTCCCCTCCTTCTGGAGATCAGGGGGCGGGGCCACCGGCCATGTGACTATTTGTAAGAGGTGCCGGAACGCCGTTCCACCGCGTTCCAGCTGAAAAAAAGCCCTGCTTGTTGCACGAGCAGGTTATGTGTTTCTTTTGCTAAAAGCAAAGATGCCTGATTTTCTACGATGCTCCCATCTTTGATGCAGTGCAGAAGCTGATTGAAAACTGTGGCAGGCTGTCAGTGCATCATGTGGAACAGACACCAAAACGGGGATAGCTAGCTTCCTTAACCTTTCGGAAATAATGACGGGCAAATATTCTGATGTGAAATCTAAAACCACTCACATTTTTCAGGCATCCCTGAGGAGCACTCAAAAATATTTGAGCATATCCAAGTACTCGACAAGATGTTCGTAAAATGTTTCATATGCACCCATCCTTTTCACGGCCAGTTCCCCTTATACCTGCCATTTCCCTGCTCCATGAATCTTAGCATTACCATTCAAAGGTAATGTCACGTGGATGCCTTTTTAAAGAGGGAATAGGTCTGACCTTTTCATACAGATCTCCTAATCTTCCCTAGCATGTTTTCTTGCCAGACTTAGTAAGAACTGTAACTGTAGCTGCTGTAGCATAGTGAACAAACTCAGTGTTATTACTATCCCCACAATACAGCTGGGGAGCTGGACTGAGAGGAGTGGTTTACCCAAGACCACCTGCTGAGCTCATGGCATTAGTGAGATTCGAACCAGCAGACTGCTGATTCACAGCCCAACCACTTTCCCAAGGCCACCTGCTGAGCTCATGGCAGTAGTGGGATTCGAACCAGCAGACTGCTGATTTCCAGCCCAACTACTTTCCCAAGGACACCTGCTGAGCTCATGGCATTAGTGGGATTCGAACCAGCAGACTGATGATTCACAACCCAACCACTTTCCCAAGGCCACCTGTTGAGCTCATGGCAGTAGTGGGATTCGAACCAGCAGAGTGCTGATTCACAGCCCAACCACTTTCCCAAGGCCACCTGCTGAGCTCACAGCAGTAGTAGGATTTGAACCAGCAAAGTGCTAATTCAAAACCCAGCCGCTTAACTGCATATTCAGCTGTTGCTAGCAGGATCTTCCTGACATCCTTCCTTGTCTTTCAGAAACAGTACCTCTGTTGTGTTTTGTGTTTTAATCCTGAGCAAACTCACAGCCCCATTGAGCCACATCCTGCCAAGGCTAACCGTGTCCCTTTTTTTCTGTAAAAGACAAAGCAAAAAAAAATGCAGCCGGGTCCGTTGTTTGTCTCCCTTCCAATGCCCAGTCAGCACCAGATGCAACCCATTCAGTTCTGTGCTTGGAGGGGATAATACATAGACAATGAGATGAAACAATAGATCTGCTTTCTTAAAACAATTTTTAGGCTTTCAGCAAAAGGAGCCGCTTCCTTTTTAGAGCTTTCCCAATCATTCCGAGCTTTTAAAAGGCCACATGAATACACGGCAATAGACCAATTACAGCCCGCCAGTTCACAGATGTTCGCTGGAGAATACTCGAGTTGCACTTGAATACATTGGAAGGGGGGAAATTATACTCAAGAGGGTTTCCCCCCCCCCCCCCCTACAAAAAGACATAACTTTGCTGCCGCAAAAATCTGCATTCATCTTCCTCTTAAATACAATTCAGTCAGATCCCAATGAACCATGTGCTACTGCGGTAAAAGGACAATTTTCCACTTGAACAAGAAATTTAAATAAAAATGTGTATGCTCCCGCTAGAACTCTTAGCTTCCTTGCCACAGTTTCTTCCGACTTTCCTACCAGGCAGTAAAGATTGTATGGAGAATGTGAACAAACAGGAAGAAGAGAATCCATCTATTGCTTTTGTATTGGCTCTCTCCTCTGTGGAACTGCAAACAGCAGCGATAGGGTTCCCTGACGGTTTCTGTCGAAGAATTTTGCCCAAACCTCTTTAACGCCAGAGACAGTTTCCTGGCCCTAAGGAAGCCCGGCTCGCTTCAACCAGGGCCAGGGCCTTTTCAGTCCTGGCCCCAGCCTGGTGGAACGCTCTGTCATGGGAGACATATTATCGTTCCGCTGGGCCTGTAAGACAGAGCTGTTCCGCCAGGCATTCGGTGGTTGAAGGGGGCGGTGCCATGTCATCCTCCCACCTTTATGGTGGGGGGTTCTCCCCACCATTGCACCTTAATGTATTTGGTTAATTTATTTTATTATTGTTTATTGTATGTTGGTTTTAGAATTTTTGTTTTTTTATTTTTATTGATTTTAACTGATGTTCACCGCCCAGAGCCCCTGAGGATGGGCAGTTTATAAATCAAAGTAATACTAATAATAAAGCAATAAAAATCCACCAAGGCAGGAAGACTAGGGGACTAACAGCGAAATCCTAAGAAGAGTTACTCCAGTCTAAGTCCATTGAAATCACTGGGCTTAGACCGGAGTAACTCTGCTTAGGATTGCACTGTAAATGCCATAGGCCCTGGTCAACCTGTGGGTTCGAGAAGGGGATAAATGATACGTCTTCTTGTGACATGTGATTGATTGGCGTGAGGAGCGAGCCCAGAGGGAATCATTGCCTAGGGGCTCATGGTGGTTCGGACTGGAGTTGCCACCCAAGGGCAGATTGGGAGGCTTTGAGGGGGTATGGCTGTGGGTTCCCACGGAAACTGGAATGGGGCCTACTGAATCTGCACCCGTCAACCCCCCAACATCACATACGGCTGCGTAAGCCAAAGTGACATTGTGGCATCGACGGATGCCGTTTTGCCTCTCTGACTCCCACCACCCCTCCACTGAATGCCAGCAAGGGAAGCGGAGTGCCAGTGGGCGGTTCTCCCACTGGAAAGTGGGCATGCGGCAAGCCTAATTCAGAGCATGGTCTGGGCCGGTGACTGTAAAACTTGAGGGAACACTTTTCACGTCATTTGTCTTCTGCAGAACCCCTGGATATCTTTCCATGGAACTTCTATGTGTATTGAAAATCTAGGAGCATAGATATGTCAGCTCAGGAGCCTGAGGGCGGGGCCAGTGTTGAAACATGGCAAGGGGTGGGGCATATGACTTCTGGTGGGGCCCGCTGCTGCTGTCTCCCGCATTGCCTCCGATGCCTGCACTCACGGCCTTCCACGGCCTGCTTTGTCACCTCTGCCCCCAGCTGCATATGCTGCCTAGTGCTGCCGGAGAAGGTTGTGCGGGTGGTGCACGAAACATCCGCATTTCTGGCATCATTGGCAGTGACACCCCTAGCTGCATCCACCACCATCAGGGAAAGGGCGTGCAGGCTGTCTCTGCAGGTGGTGGGAGAGCTTGCAAGCGGGCAAAGGCAGGATGCACAGGCAGGTCAGGGCACATGGGTGGGAGGGCAAGAAGAGGAGGTTATTCGTGGGCATGGGGGGGGGCGGTGTCTGAGCACTGTCTGTCCAGGACTCCCCAAAACCTAGAACCAGCCCTTCTTGTGGGTACCCATGTTTTTCTCTTGTCCATGTAACAAGGAAGAACTCTGAACTCCATCGTTAACTCAACCTTACTAGGATCATTGTACCCACCTGGCCTTCCTGACATTCTGATCCCACCAAGCCATGCAGAGCCCAGCATTGCAATGAGTTACAAGTCTGCAGTCCTGAAAGCAGCCCAGTACTGGAGGTTTCTTTGAGGGCTGCACAGACCAGTTAGATGTAGTATACGCACTGCACAAGTGAGAAGATCGAGTTGTACTGCAGGGGCAGCCCTGGGGAGTTGGGAAATGCCTGAAGATTTGGGAGCAGTGCCTGAAGAAAGTGATGTATTGAGTGGAAGAAGCAGACTTTTTTTCAATGATAGAGTTCAGGAGTGTTCAGCGCAGTGAAGGGGCAGGTTGATGGCGGAATCAGTGCAACTTCACTCAAAGAATAATTGTGGGATTCAGTGCCACAACATGTGGTGGTGGTGGAGAGTGTCCTCAAGTCATAACGGATGGTGACCCCTGGTGGGATTTTCATGGCAAGAGACTAACAGAACTGGTTTGCCATTGCCTGCCTCCACAACCCTGGGGTTTGTTGGAGGTCTCCCATCAAATTACTGACCAAGGCCAACCCTGCTTAGCTTCTGAGATCTGACGGGATCAGTCTTTCCTAGTCTATCTAGGTCAGGGCTCCTCAACATGTAGTACTGGCTTGTAGTTTAGAGGCTTTTAAATGGGATTAAGCAATGTCATGGAGGGTGGAATTGTCTCCCTGAAGCAGTCAGGAAGGCTCCTACTCTCCTGACTGTCCACAAACGATGCAAAATTGAATTATTCAGGGGAGATTTTTACAAAGGTAGTAGGACCATGCTGTAAAAAAATGGTCCAGAGAGATGTGTTGGTAAAGTGATAAGGACTGTAGGCTATACTACTGGGTATTGTCTGTTGCTGTAATTATGCTACTATTGGGTAGTTTCTCCACATAGTTTAATATGTCGTGTCAATTGGCATATGCTTTGTTTCAGCTCTGTATCAGATTTCTGATTCTTTTTACATTTCTATAACAGGGGTCTTCAACCTTTTTGAGCCTGGAGGCACCTTTGGAATTCTGACACAGTGTGGTGGGCGCAGCAACAAAATGGCTGCCGCAGAATGGCTGCTGCATCCCATCCAATTACTAACCAAGGCCAACCCTGCTTAGTTTCTGAGATGTGAAATACAAACCGGAGAGCAATGCAAATCGTTATATATCAAATTATTTATATAATTAAGGTGCAAAAGTGCAAAAGTGTGCAACACAGTTTACAGAATTTTCACTCGAATAAAGTGGTCCATCGCAAAGAGCAATCACAAATTCATATATATACACAATCAAGGGTGGAGAGTGCGCAATCAGGGGAAAGGCAGTCCATGTGTCTAGAAATGGAATTAATAAGACAAAACTAGCCGACGGGCATCAGCTGTTGTTCTCAATTCCCGTTTCGGATCTTCTTCTTCCAGGGCTAGTATCCATGGGTCTGCAATGCCATCTCTCCTCACTCCCCACAACAATTTCAAGCGCAAGTTAATCGACAGATTGCGCTTGAAATTGTTGTGGGGAGTGAGGAGAGATGGCATTGCAGACCCATGGATACTAGCCCTGGAAGAAGAAGATCCGAAACGGGAATTGAGAACAACAGCTGATGCCCATCGGCTAGTTTTGTCTTATTAATTCCATTTCTAGACACATGGACTGCCTTTCCCCTGATTGCGCACTCTCCACCCTTGATTGTGTATATATATGAATTTGTGATTGCTCTTTGCGATGGACCACTTTATTCGAGTGAAAATTCTGTAAAATGTGTTGCACACTTTTGCACTTTAATTATATAAATAATTTGATATATAACGATTTGCATTGCTCTCCGGTTTGTATTTCACGTGTTGTTTCCGGGAGCTTCCCTTTTGTTGTTGTCGTTAGTTTCTGAGATGTGACAGGATCAATCTCACCTGGGCTATCGAGGTCAGGACACCGCAACATTTTAAAAGGATGCAGCCACAAAATGGTTGCTGCAGCTTACCTTCAGTCACACAGTGCAGATCCTTGTGCTGGGAAAGTAGCTTCTGCCAAAGCAGTGTTTTTAAAAATCTGCACAGTGAATCAGTACCCCATTCAGAAGCCATGCTTTGCAAAAGCCCCACCCAATTTCTAAAAACACTTGGCAGGCACCAGGAAAGATGTCAGCAGGCACAACTGTGCCCACAGGCACTGTGTTGGAGACCCCTGTTTTACGGTGTAGTTTACTGAATGTCTTGTTTATTGAATGCCCCAGCTGTAGCTTGTGTTGTCTACTTGTGTTGGATTACACACTGTGTAATCCACCTGGAGTCTCAGTGAGAAAGGCGGACTATAAATATGTAAATAAAAATACATAAAAATAAGTCCATCAATGGTTATGAGACATAGCAGCTAAATGGGACCTTCATGTTCAGAAGCAGAACTCCACTACTGGGGCACAACAGGGAGAGCTGAGGCTGCTGTGCCCCTGCTTAGGGACCTCCCAGTCCATATGGATGGGCACTATAATAACATTAATAATCATAACATTTGATTTATATACCGTCCTTCAGGACAAGTTAATGGTCACTTAGAGCGGTTTACAAAGTGTGTTATTATCCTCACAACAATCCCCCTGTGAGGTGGATGAGGCTGAGAGAGCTCTGAGAGAGCTGTGACTGACCCAAGGTCACCCAGCTGGCTTCAAGTGGAGGAGTGAAGAATCAAACCCGGTTCTCCCGATTAGAGTCCTGCCGCTCTTAAACACTACACCAAACTGAGAAACAGGATGCTATGGTCTGATCCAGCAGGGCTTGTTCTTACATGATCAGCACAACTATTGTAATTTATCTTCTGTTCAATGTAAATGATTTCTGTACCTGGTTGTCCTAATGCACTTGTCTGTTTTCCTCCTGGCAGGTAAATAATTACAGTTTAGAAGAAGTAACGCACGAAGAAGCTGTAGCAATATTGAAGAACACCTCCGATGTAGTGTATTTAAAAGTTGGAAAGCCCACCACCATTTACATGACTGATCCTTATGGCCCGCCAGATATTACCCATCGTAAGTGCTTGATGACCTTTTGTTTCAGTGTGTTTTCAACAGCTTTCTAAGCACTATTATGTCTCCTATTCAGATTCTCTGACAGCCAAGCTACAAGTGACAAATTACACTTGCCTGGCAAGTGAACAGACTCACATGTATTCCTCCCTGTACACTTGCCCTCCACTTGCGCTCCACTTGATCACTCGTGATCAAGTGGAGCGCAAGTGGATCACTCGTGATCAAGTGGAGCGCAAGTGGAGGGCAAGTGAACAGGGAGGAATACATGTGAGTCTGTTCACTTGCCAGGCAAGTGTCATTCATCACTTGTAGCTTGGCTCTGAATAAGGTGTCTTGTGCTGGGTCAATTGGTGGAACTAGCTTCATATTGCCTACTGTGATTTGCCGTTGTCCCCAGGGTCTTTCCTGATCCTTCCTTCTGACATCTTTTAACCTAAGTGTTGAATCTGGGACTGGAAGCGTTCTCTGTCTCATGCATTTTAACCGCACCCTTCCTAGCTGAGCGAGTGTCACTGGACAAAGGTGGGGAGCAAAGTAGGAAAGGGTTGGTGCCAATGCTGGAGATCTCGTACACTTGCAGAAGATGGTCTGTTGCAGCTGAAAATAACAGTCTTGTGGGAGCTTAAAGATTTATTGTGGTGTGAGATTGCATGAGCCATCAACCAATGGAGTAAAAAACTCAGGGACTGTAACAAACCCCTGTGCCGCCATTACCACTGCATCTACCCAGTGACACCATTACAGCACCCAACAGCTGTCGTGGGAATGGTCCACACTTGCTCAAAGTGGATAGTTTACTGTATTGACTGGGAGCCAAACTCAATGTGACCCTTGATCTCCTTTCCACCTGTGCTCTACCATGCCCATGTCCTGGGAAATTGGGCCTTGTGGCCTCTCTTTATAATGTTCCTCCTACTCTTCTTCTGTTCATATTTTTTTTTGCAAATTTATCAACTGAAAGTAGTGTTTAATGCTTGTGACCAAGTCCAGTTTCCGAATGGAGGCTTTCCTCCACCACCATCACCCATACCCCATTTGCATCAGATCTCCATCATGCCCGTGTTCTGGGAAATTGCAATTCTGGGAAATTGTGGCCCAGCCATGCCAGCTCTGTAGCATGTGCCTCCACCCCCGACATGCCCTCCGGCGCCCCTCTGGTGCCCTCGCGCCCTGAGACCACCGCCTACCTGGCCTCAATGGGCGCGCCAGCCCTGGCCACTTGTCTAATGCTCCTGCCTTGCCTTAGCTGATTTGCAGTTTCTTTTAACATCTGTATTGTACTTCTAATACGTGGCACATCACTAATGGTAAATGTTTATTTGTGTTTTCCTCTCCAGCTTATTCCCCACCAATGGAAAATCATATATTGTCTTCAGGCAACAATGGCACTTTAGAATACAAGGCATCTTTGGCTCCTATCTCTCCCGGAAGATATTCGCCTATCCCAAAGCACATGCTAGTGGAGGATGACTATACCAGGTCAGATATCCATCTTTACTTGAGTGCCTTTGATTGATTTCTTGCTTCGGGGAACGTGATTTTAATCCCATTATCAGATCCTCAGCCAGGCATAAACAAGGGAGCAATCTCATTATGTCGGAAAAAGATAGCAGGCCATACTCCATCTAGCTGACTCTCAAAATAATGAGGAAGGTTATCCTGTTGTTGTAACCTTGGAAAGGGGGGGAAATGTATATCATTCTCTCTATTATTTAATTAATGGTTGGAATAATGGACTACCGTATAATGAGACAGACAACAGGCATAGCATCAATAGCACTTGCTGCTGCCCAGAGCTGTTTCTCCCTGCCGTATTGTGGCTCAAGACAATATTAATCAGATTAGGAAGCTATTGCATATGGACTCTCTAAGGTGATATTGAGATATGTCACTTTAGAGAATATCTATATATCAAATTAGAGAGTCCAGCGAAGATTTGAGTAACAATGGCTCCTGAATTGCAGAAATGCATATCCAGAGACCTCAAGAAGTTATTTTTCCCAGGAGTCCCCACCATAGGACTGTAATAACCTGCTTGGTAAGCTTTCCCAGTAATCCCTAAATTGCAGGGTTATGGTAGTCCACACTGGTAGGTTATGGTAGGTTATGATAGTCCAGCACTTTGAACATTTTCTTCCATGGTAACTGTGATCTTCATGGATATCAGGGAGCAGAGGACAAAGATGTATTTTTCAGCAAAGAAGGGCCAGGCAGTATATTCTCTCTTTGCTCCGTGGATTCTGCTCCATTTGATGGAGCATTGTCTGAGAGATTCCACAAGAGCAGAGAGAGATCAGATCCAGAAAGGACGGAGTTGGGTGAATCGGCTCGCCCTCTGCAACTTCGAATTTGTTTCGAGAGCCAGAGTTTGGCAAGATGGCAAAGCTACAGAACAAAAGTCTTTCCCCGTTCTTTCCTTCCTATGCAACAGGCCAGCTAAGGTGTGTTACCTGCTAGTGCCACCCTGTTGTGCCTCTGAATGAGCACCCGGTCATTTGGGCTTCTGCTCATCCTGTCTTCATGGGCCCATTCAGCCCCTTAAGGATGTACTAGTGGGAGAGCCTTTTCCTACCAAGCCTTGGCACTTCCTTTTCCTGAGGAAGTATGTAGGAGGGAAGCACTTCCCTTTTCAGTGGGCTTGCTAAGTCTCTGATACCTTCTGTAGCAGAAATGGCTCCAGGAATGCTCCGGTTCAGCTATATACAGAAGGAGCCATGTTCCTTTATTGACCTCCTACAGCCATTTAGGGTTGTATGCCCCGAACCAACCTTATGCTTGTGATTGTCAGTGGTGATTGTGATGGCGTTTTCCCCAACACACCTCATTCCGGACCTCAAATGATGAATCTATCTTTCGTCCAGATGCTAATTTTCAGATTTCACGAATAATATGACTTCTTCAGGGATGTGTTGAATATGCAAAAAGCCCTCCTTCAAAAGTCCTTTTTTGCTTTCGGGACCTCTCATTCAGGACATCTTTACATTGCTAATAGCTGAATTGTCAACGAGTTGACAGCTGAATTGTCCCCAAAGAAAACCTGAAAAACTGCCCTATGGGTGGGTGCTGAGTAACCTTTATTTAGAGATCTCTCACCATAGCACAAAAAGGAAGATTCGGACCTTTTATTGTATCTGGGCTATTGTCCTACACTCGTTCGCCAAATGCTGAAACCTGCAGTTTTGAATATTGCCGGTCAACCCCATTTGCCAAGGTCTGAGGCCCCTTGTTTTTGCTTATGGCAAATGTCATGTGACCTTTCAAATCTGAATCGATTGGCAAGCTGCTATTGTAGCAACCTTATTTATTCCTCACGTTTCAACCCACCTTTCTCCAAAACTGGGTGCAAGTTGTGTTGCAGTGGTGATTGAAACCAGATGCAATGAAAAGGCATAAGAATTAATGAATACCTCGTTCTCAAACAAAACAAATAGGTGGCCATGTCGAGAATCTCAGCAATTGCAGCTTCAGCAAAGCTATTCCATAGAATAGGAGCAGCTGTAGAATAGCGCTAGACCTAGCAGTCATTGGCTGATTCTGCACACATTGTACAATGCACTTTCAATGCACTTTAGCTATTGTTTGGAAGTGGATTTTTTGTTTCACACTCAAAAAATTCCGTTTCAAATGATCTCTAAAGAGGATTGGAAGTGCATTATCCAACGTGTGCAGAATCAGTCGTTGTCCTAAAGAACTCGACAAAAGAGGTATTGGTCAGAGGAGAAGATTTAGGGAGATGGCACCTTAGCATTTGAATTCTCTTAGCAAACTTGATTCCAAAAGCCACATCTTGTTGTTATTAAAAAAAAGTAACTTTATGTATCTGCACTTATTAGTTTTCCAGTCAATTCCTCTCCCCATGGAATCCTGGGAGTTATTAATAAGGATCTCTAACTGCAAATTCTCAGTACACTGAGCAAGCTAAGCCATATGTAATCAATATAAGCTTGTAGTGTAGATCTGGTGTTTGAAGCTAATGCCTCTTTTATTGAAGCCCTGCTTCTGAGCGGACTTTGCGCCAGCCATTTTTCTTGTAAGATAATTTCCTTAGATATGAATCAGCCCAGACGTGCATCGCGATGCTGTGTGTCCATTAAGCCATTGACCGTAAGAATGAAAATCATAGTCAGAGGAGGAAAAAAGGACAGCAAGTCCATCTGCTTTTAGTCATCCTCTAGCCAACTTATGTCCAGGGTTTCATGCCCTCAAGGACCATCTTTCACAGACCCAGCAGTGTATCTCCTACCTTAGTTTAAAGGAAGAGCCACTGAAGTTTGCAAGACGGCTCCTTACAGTGCAATCCTAAACAGAGTTAAACCAGTCTAAGCCCACTGAATTCAGCGGGCTTCGACTGGAGTAACTCTGCTTAGGATGGCACTGTTGGACGGAAGGAAGGCTTCCATAGTACTCAATGGAGGAGGCAAGCCAAAGGCAAACCTAGATCTGGCTCCAAACATTCACTCGGCAGGGAGCTGGAGCCACAGATGAATCCCTCATGAGTAGGCCTATAAGAGATACCTGTGTTCAAGGCATCAAACAAAAATGTGTATGAAATGCACAGGGAATAACTAGACACTCAGCAGCCAATAGAAGTCTGAGAACCGTTCATGTACTACATAGTATGTTTTTTATTTGTGGGGGGAGGGACTGGATTTGCACAGGAGACGTATCTAGTGGTGAGTGCTTAGAACTCTACCTATTTGTTTATTTATTTGTTTATTTATGTATTAGATTTTTATGCTGCCTGTCACTCAAATGAGTCCCAAAGCAGTTTACAATGTTAAAATCAGGGTTTTTTTAAAAAAAAATACGTATTATATATTAAAACTAAAATCAGCACTACACTTAAGGAGTCCCACAAATGCAACCAAAAGTTTAAAAAAATTGGGTGGCAAGATTCCATGATTTTCTTCCACTGCTGTTCACACCGAGGGCTCAGATATGTGAGACACCACGGTGTACCTTGGTCTGTTTATAAAATGCAAAAGGCAGATTCCACCAGCCTTAATTTGCAGGGGGTGCAGCTGTCCAAGAAGGAGAGCTGGGGCTCAGACCCCTAAAGCCACCCCATCCGGTTTCACATTTGCAACTGACTGGCGTGCTCTGTGAGTAGCCTTTCAAATGAAAAGGGTTTTGTGTGCACTGTTAACCAGTCTTGCTTCCTCAGATGGCCCCAAGGCAAGCTGGAGTTGTACAAGTTGACGGTTTGCATTTTATAGACAGGCCAACCAAGAGGGGCGATTTTTGTCTCAGACGTTCTCCGCTTGACGCTCAGGGGAAAGAGCTGAAACAAGGAAAGGGTTAAGCATCCTCCTCTTTCCCCTAAAAATCACCCCCCCACACACACACACACACACACATTACAGAAGAATGGAAGCATCTGCAGTTCTTGTGTTTGCCTCTTAGTCTTGACTGTGTGCCAGAAATGCACAACGAATAGCGGGGCCCCAATTAGAAAGCATTGTACCGAACCGCATGTTCTGTCTCCTTGAGAACGCTGGCCCAAGTGACTTCTTTCTCTTTTTACAGATATGACTTCCCCTGGTAGGTGTATCCCACTGGAACAGGGATAACTGCCAGCCGTTAGGGGGATTCTCATGAGAACAACAGATACAATCAATCCATCAGACAAATTAAAAAAAAAAACAGCCTTTTGTTCTTTTGTTGACTTCTACCTGCTGGAAAGGGAGAAGATCGTATGCCTTCTTTTAAAGTAATTTAAAGTGCTGCAAGCCAACTTTTAAGGGCACTGGCTTGTTAACCTGCTTGAATATAGTGTGACTATTCAGTGTGAATATTTTTGTGATGCTAGATTTGCTTGAAACAAAACAACAACAAAAAAAGCAGAGTGCACCAGAAGTTAGCTAAGGAGCAATTCAGACAGTCTTTGGCTCCTTTGTCTGCTGCTGGGTCCCCCCTTTCCTTCTTTTCAAAGAAAAAAAAATCATCTTAGACTTTTTTGCAGCTTTCTTGATGCGACACAAAATTGCTCCTTAAAGTTTGCCTGCTTGTGTAACAGTTTTGCAACCCGTAGATGGGGGGGGGGGAGCTAAATAATGTAAAGCTTTGGCATTAGCTCTTCATACATTTAGAAAGAACAGAGTGATTTAGAAGGCTTTGGGGGTGAAATTTTTTAAAAATGGTCTGCAGTTGTGCATCCCATTGTTCTGGGCTGTCCATGCATTATGCAACAAGGTATAATATTTCCTGCCTAAGAATGACCCATGCCTGCCCTGTTATTGCTTGATAGACAATACAAGAGTTATCACCTGGTGGTATTATTGTTAATCTATAACTCTCCAAAAAAGAAACCAGAAGAAATTCACAATCAACTTGCTAAAATTTAGTCTTCATGAGTAATTAGCCTCCGAGTTTTCAGGCACAGGTACATGTTTACTTATTTATTTTGACTTTTATACTCATCCCCCCAACGAGTACCTAAAGTGGCTTACAATATATTCTCCCTCCCCCACATTGTACCCTCACAACAATAACCTTGCAAGGTAGATTATGATAAGAAAGACCAATTTGCCCAAGGTCATCCAGCAAGCTTCCACAGCAAAGTGGAGATTCGAACCTGGGTCTCCCAGATCTTAATCCGCTATTGTTATGACTATAACATACTGGTGCTACTTTCTGGCCTCAGTTATCATGTTCTGCCCCTGATTAACAGATAATTGGAACAAAGAACCAGGAGTAGCTTGCTCCATTGTGGCTACCTGTTACTTACCGTGTTCAACACAATTAGACTGTGTGAGCCAATCAGGGTTAAGTTGGGATTGCATCGAGCAACTCAAACAGCTGCCAAACAAGTTTGCAGCCACTTGCTGGCCAGAAGCCTGCTGTTCTGATACACACACTTGGACACAGGAAGATAGCTACGCTGTGAATTTGAAGTTACGAAAGGGAGAGAGTTTGTTTCCCTTCCAAGTTGGATGTGGATGAAAGCAATGCTTTTAATTTCTACAATGCAAAAAGGAGAGGAGAGAGAGCAAATTTCTCTCCCTCCCCCCAAAGCTGGAAGGGAACAGAAGCGATGCTTTAAATCACTGCATTGGACAAGGAGGAAGAGAAAGAGCTCATTTCTATCCCTTCTATTTCTATTTCTGAGTTTTCAGTGCACGAGCAGGGCAGAATGGTAATGGCTGTCTCCCGTGAGTTGTTCACAATATCTAGTAATATAACAGCTTAATTGGGAAGAGCTGTGGCCCAGGGGTTGACTACATGCATTGCAAGTCCCAGGTTCGGTTCCTGCTTTCTGTAGTTAAAGGATCTCAGAGAGCCGATGTTTTGAAATAACGTTCTCTGCCTGGGAGCCAGTGCTAAGGTAGACAATACCACGCTGACTTAATCTAAAGGCAACTTTATATGTTCACTTGGGCCTGAAAGTAGACATATCCTGTATGGTGTGTCTGTTCCTCTTGAACACATGACTACAGGAAGCTTCCTTATTCTGAGACAGACCATCAGTCTATCATTAGTGTATTCTCCCCTTGGCAGTGGCTCTTCAGGGTCTCAGGGCCTTTCAGTTAATCTGTTTACTTGACCCTTTTAACTGGAGGTGTTGGGGCCTTGGGAACTTGGGGCCTCCTGCTCGCTCACTGAGCCACAGGCTTTCCCTTAAATATCCCAATCGTGGCCTCGACTCCAACAGGAAGTGGCCTGGGTCATACCACCCAGTTAATATGTTAAGTGTATCGGGATCTGCCTCAGGCACTCACACAGAGGTACTGTTTTTGCAAATTAGCACTCCAGCTGCAATGTAGGGTTGCCAGTGCCCCAGATGGAGGATCCCCTGCTCCCACCCCCCCACCCCCACTTACCTGGCCAGCGGGGAGAAAGGCAGGGGAACGCAACTTCCGGGGTGTACTCCTAGGGAATGCAGCGAGCTGCTGCGCACCACAGTAGGTCAATTTTGGCCCAAAATGGGCCCAGTTCATCCTGTTGAGGAGTGCTCTAAGGCCTGTCACGCTGCCCTGGCAGTGCTCCTGCACTCCATAGCAGCCTGATTCAGGTCCGTTTCAGGCCGAATTGGGCCACTATGGAGTGCAGGAGCTCTCCAGGGCCCGTTGTGTTGCCCTGACAGCGCTTCTGTGCTCCACAGTGGCCTGATTCAACCTGAAACAGGCCCAATTGAGGCTCGTGTGGAACGTGGGAGAGCTCCCAGAGGTGTCATGTGGCTTGTATGATGACATCACTTCCTGGAAATGATGTCATCACATAGCCTGGGACATCGCAAAGGTGAGTTCCAGGTCTTCAACCTCCCACCCAGAAGATAAGGGGACCTGGCAACCCTAGCTGGATGGGTATTCAAATGATCACCAATTCTATGGTGTTTGAGAAGGGGCACTACTATCTTCTCGTACTAGCAACAAAGCCCATTATGGGGGAAAATACGAGTTCTAGAAAGAGGAGACCGGGCAGGCAGGCATTCTGTCCTCCCTCACTGATCCTGGATGGATGAAGGCAGGGGGGCAGGCATGTCAACCTCCTCTGCACCTGATCCTGACCGAGTGAAGGGGGGTGGGCATTGCCACCTGCTCCACTCCAGATCCCTGCTGGGTGAAAGTGGAGGGCGGGCATTGCCACCTGCTCCACTCCTGATCCCAGCTGGTTGAAGGCTGGGGGCGGGCACTGAAACCTGCTCCGCTCCTGATCCCAGCTAGGTCAAGGCGAGGGGGCAGGCATTGCTACCTGCTCCAATCCTGATATCAGGTGGGTGAAGGTGGAGGGTGGGCATTGCTGTCTTCTCCCTGCTCCAATCCTGATATCAGGTGGGTGAAGGTGGAGGGTGGGCATTGCTGTCTGCTCCCTGTCTGATCCTGGCCTGATCTTCCCGCCATGGCATGCTCTCTGGAGGTCTAGCTGCCTCATCTGGGCTTCTCTCTACAGTACTGCCCTCTGGTGGCACACCAGGGTAGGAAGTGAGTTGTCTTGAATATGCTTAGCCTTTTATATAGTAGGATGAGGTTCACTGTGAAGGCCAATGAGGGCCTGTGAGTTGCACATAGCCACATGGGGACAGAGTTGGGCCTTGAATCCACATAACCCACATGTAACTTTCCAACTCTCTTGTTGCAACTTTCCAACTTTCTGTTGGAATGCAACTTTGCTGTTGCGTTCCAGCTTTTAACTCACTATCATTCATGAGAGACATAATCTGTGGACAGCCCAAGCCTTTTCAAAATCCATCTCTATGATCAATTTCATTCCTCATAGCTGCAGCTATTCTCATAGAGTTTAATATAATTTAAACAAAAACAAAAGCAGCAACAGAGAAATGTGGTCATTATCACAAGTTCTCAAAGCCCCTTTGCTTGGTAACCATGACAATCACATGAGTATATACCGTATGTCCCATATGTTCGCTAACCATAGATGTGCTGCAGACCAAGTTTTTCTGCATTTCCTCTATAGAGAAAAGCAATATTCTGTGATTTAATAGAGCTGTATGCATTTTTTTTTGTTTTTGAGTTTAGCCTCACAAAACACGTGCAGCACGAACTGAATTTCTCTCACAGATTTACTGCTACGGTATTTTAGATTGTGCTTTTTCAATGGTTTGAACGTTAACCCCCCAAAAAATCTATCTTGCTTCTCCATTCTATTTCATTACAAATATTAACGGTTCATTGTTAATGGATTTTGCTTGTGTAGTGTAGTGTAATTTTTAGGTAACAGCTGAGGCTGGAAGAGTACACGTCATATTTTTTTAATGAACTTCAGAACTTCAGAAATTTTGGTATTTTTTTTTTAATTACCAAAGCAGCAAATAAGGCATGCAGATGGAAAAGGTCTTCAGTGGGTCAATGATGCCAACAATTCTTGATCTTTTACTAAGTGGACCTTACTGTTACTCTGCAGGGTTGGCCTTGGAGGGGGATGTATTTTCAGCCACTGAACTTCCGTTTAGGTGTAGGGAATTAACAGTAGGGGTGTGCGCTTCGGGTTTCCGATTCGGGTAAATTACCCAAATCGGACCCGATCTGTAAAGATTAGGGATATCTGAATCGGGGCTAGCATGCTGGCCCCAATTCGGAAATCCCTAATCAAAGCTTTCCGAAGTATTCGGAAAACTTCGGAAAGCTTTGGGGCTGAGTTTAAAGGGCCTCGCTGCTGCTTGCAAGCAGCAGCGGTGCCCTTTAAACATTATCTCACCCCCCAGCCCCCCCATCATCCCCAGACCCCCAGCCCACCCCCACCTACCTTGTCGGTGGCAGCAGTGGCTCTGGCTCCTTTACCACCACACCGCCGCACCACCGCCTGAGCCTGCAGGGCGGTGGGGAAGGCCGGAGCCACCGCCGCCTCCTCCGGCCCGTCATGCCCCTCAATTGGCCACAGCGTGCCAGCAGCCATTTCAGGGGCAGGAAGGGCTGGAGGAGGCGGAGAAAGCCCTTCCTGCCCCTCAGATGGCTGCCACCACGCCACGGCCGATTGAGGGGCAGGAAGAACCAGAGGTGGTGGCGGCGGCAGTGGCGGCAGCTCCAGCCTTCCCCACCGCCCCGCAGGCTCAGGCGGCAGTGCAGCAGCACGACAGCAGAGGAGCTGAACCGGCTGGCTCAAGGCCATTGCAGCCTTGTGCTGCCACCACCGCGGCCCACTGCCCAGCTGTCAAAGACCACCCTGCCAGGTAAGTGGGTAGGGGGGGGGTGGGGTTTCCCCCGGGGGGGTGGCGTGGTTGCCCAAAGGGATGGGGGTGGAGGGGTTGCCCTGGGGGTGGGGGTAGGGGAGTTTCCCCCCCCCTCACTTCAGTATGCTCCAAATATTTATGGAGCATACCGAGTTGAGTAGAATACCTTAATTCCGAAGCAGCTTGCCACTTCGGAATTAAGGTATTTCTGGATTTTCCCCCCGCTTCGGGTAAACCCGAAGCAGGAAACCCGAAGCGACCTGGCCCTGCAGACCCCTAATTAACAGGCCCCGTGTCAGGTATGCTTCTGCCATTGTACTTCTGGAACTTCTCTTTTCATCTTCTCCAGTCCAACAAGGCAGACTTTCTGCTAGCATAGCAGGCACAGGCATGGAATGTATGGTGCCTTGTCCCCTTTTTCAGAGTAAACTCCTCTGACAGCACGGCCCTGCACAGCGCATGCAGATTTTTGTTTCGTTGGTGGCAGGCCTTGATAGTCAGCTTCAGATATTACCCACCTCACAGTGGCCATGACATCCCAGTCTTGAGTGGTACGACCTGGTGGCATCAGAGTCCCCCCAGAAGTGGTTACTGTCAATGTTAAGCTTTTCACATCATTCTCAGTGAAAAACTGAATATCTCCATTGCAGAACGCTTCGACTGTATTTCAGTTAGCAAATCTCTTATTGTTAGAATTGTGTTTATGCCTTGTTTTTTATCCCACATTTCTTCCAAGGAATTCAGAATGTGGCCTCCCCTTCTTGCCATATTAATTTATCAGGAGCCCTAAGCTAAGAAATAGCAGATTGGATCTCACCAATAATTTCTGCACATGCGAAGTGGGAGGACTAATCTTGCCCTTTTGCAGCAGACCACTGATAGCCCTCTCATGCTGTTCCTGGGGTCCTCCGACCCTAGACCAGGCTTTCTGAGTAGCAGCAGGAAAAAAAATAAAAATCTGCTTGCCTCTGTGCTGGTACATCATTTCCGGGTATAACTTGGGTAGCTCTAGGAATCTCTGAAAGTTCTGTGGTACAACAATAGAGTTTCTGGCAATTACTTGAGCTACCTATTGAGACTTCCAGGTTGTATCCAGGTTGTGACGTAGATGTCACATGCCCCCATGTCCCCCTCCCCAGTGCTTCCAATGGCACCCCTACCTGTCCCCAAGAACAGCATTTCGGAAGGTATTTTAGGTTGCAGCAGATGAGAGGAAGTGGGGAAATTGTGCTGTGTTTACAGAAATCCTTACATCAGTGGAGATTTGGGGTCCAAGCCAGTTGACTAGCCAAAAGCCACCCGTGAGCTTTGTGGCCAAGCGAAGATTCAAGCCAGGGTTTCTCCAGTTCTAGCTGAACATTCTAACCACTCCTCCAGAAATTGCAGAAACCCAGCAATGCCCCTCTCACTCTTGCATTAACAACCACTGGTTTGCTGGGGATGGGTGGGTGGGAATCCGTTATTAAAATATTGCTAATAATGCAGCTCCGTAATTTTGAATCTATTGCAACAGTGTGTTCTTCAACTGTTTGATTCTGAAGGATGCATTTTGTGTGAAGTTTTGTTGTGTGACGGCATAATTTTTTGTTGGAAAAGATGGTATGGCATAACATCGAGCGATATCTGTCTCTTCTTGGAATTGCTTTTCCCTCCTACTATGATTATAATATTGCCATCATTTTAATTTAATGAAATAAAATGAGAGTTCCAAATGAGAAAAATGTGCAATCCCAAATCGGGAAACTTGACATTAGCTGCCGCCTAATTTACCACCCATCAAGATCACAGAAATATGTTTTAGTGTAAATGTCCTTTTTAAAAAAAATCTAGAAGACACAATCTGGCCTTAGCGCTATTTTTCTTTCTTTTTGTTTTTGGCCATGGTGGAATATTAATTCCGCCGAGGAAGCTGGGAATCACAGTTTGTCAGAGACAGCTGGTTACCTATATTTAAAATAAATGTGAAATTGTTTTAGCAACTCGGATGCTTACCCTCACTTGGCTTTAACTGTGTTTGGAGGATGAGGAGGGGATCTGTAGTCTAGGAACCCAAGGGGGATATTGTTGCGTGCACCAATGCACGTCTCCATAATGATCACATATAATTTTTTGCCTAGCATGGGGGTTTGAAAACTGTGTTTTGACTTGAGACACTTTGGGGCTCTCTGGAAGTGTGTGCCAGATTCCTCAATAGTAAAGCTGCCAGACTTCCCTGAAGGCCACTAACTTTCTTCTTCCGCTCCCGGACACAGAGAAGTGTGAGATATATTCTCAGATTCATTCTCTGATCCTATACTGGCCACATTCAGACATCACAACGAACTGCCAGTTATAAACCATTCTTTGAGCAAACTCCACTTCGCTGTGATGTTAAAATGCAGATTGATTATCCAACAAGATGGGGTTTGTTGGGGTGGCACCAATCTGGGATTCCAAAGTAGGGTCTTCACTTCAGTAGGGTAGCCATGTTAGTCTGTAGTAGCAGAGCAAAATTTGAGTCCGTGTGCACCTTAAAGACCAACAAATTTTTGCCAGAGTGCAAGCTGGAAAATTTCATTGGTTTTGCAGATGCTACTGGACTCAAACTTTATTCCACAAACTAGGAACTTTGGCTGGTTTGGCAACTGCCATTTGTACTAA
The DNA here is from genome assembly GCF_028583425.1 of Eublepharis macularius. Lineage (NCBI taxonomy): Eukaryota > Metazoa > Chordata > Lepidosauria > Squamata > Eublepharidae > Eublepharis > Eublepharis macularius. The sequence goes on from NC_072792.1 coordinate 174,813,856, forward strand.
CTATGGTTTGCTGTGACACCTGAAATCATAAACTGCAATTGGTTGAGTAGCACCATCTCTCACAGCCACCGGGCCATACCTATTTCTTTAGCTATTTATATCCCGCTTTTCTTCCCAATGGAGAACCAAAGTGGCTTACAAGAGTGTTCTCCCCTTCTCCGTTTTATCATCACAGCAACAACCCTGTGAAGTAGGTTAGGTGAAACAGAGTGACCGGCCCAAGGTCATCCAGCAAACTTCCATGGCAGAGCGGGGATTCAAACCTGAACCTCCCAGATCCTAGTCTGACACTCTAACCACTGCACCACACTGGATGTAGCAAGATAGGGTCAATGCCTTTTCAGTTGAGTAACTAAGAAAAAGCAAGAAATCTGGATATGGTGCTTATGACTGATAGATTAAGCCAGAGTTTCTTTCATGAACCATGGTTGTAGCTCTTAATGTAGCCTCCTGGGCCTGGCTGGTGAATTGCTGTGTGCACCCCAGAATTGTCTGCTGTGTGCACGGCTTCCGTGGCAAATTATAGGCAGTTCCTTGAGCAGATGCATCAGTGTAGGAAGGATTTAAAGACAGTGGAAAGTATAAAACCACATTCACTGTCAATATTCAGCTCTGGCTAGATGTTGATGATTCATAAAAACCAGCACAGCCATTTGTTGTGCTGCGAAGTGCAGGTTTGATTACTCAGTTATGCAGTTTTGTGTTTTAGTCAAATGAAGAACACAAGGAAATGGAAGCGGGAGGAGAGAACTGCAAATGGGAAAGCTTGTGGTGAGGGGGGAGATTTTTGTTTTCTCTTGATTGATAGCTGCTCATTTCTTGTGTGTTTGCATAAGATATGGTTGAGAGCCTTCTTTTGCTGAAAAAGCTCCATTGCAGTGAAAGGTCTTTTTATATGTAACTAAGGTTTTGGAATAAATGCTTGCTGGTGAAACAGAGCAAGTGGCAATGTCCTGATAACACGGGAGAAGTTTTGATGAAGCAAAAAAATAAAAATAACACTGGAAAGATACAGATGCAAATTTCTGCCTTGAGTAGTGAGAATTGCAGCGCACCTCCACAGAAATCTTTAATGAGTTGGCTATGATTCTCTTCTCCCACTTCTCTGCCACAATGAGAGGACTTACCGCTTTCCCATGAAGCATAGTGTTTTTTTCCTCTCTGAATATTCCTCCCTCACTGCCTGGCATGAAAGGAGCTGAGATTTATAAGAACCTGCAGAGTTGGATTGGATCTAGAGGAAATAAGCAATTTTCACCAATTTCCACTTTCCGCTGTGCCCCCCCCCCCAATGTCTCAGTGAGCTATAGAATGAGGGGAGATGTAGGAAGTGTCCTTTCTGCTGATGGAAAATTTAGCCTGGATCCAACCCACTGGGTTGAATCCTTCCAGTGCAGTTCTAAGTGGAGTTGAAGACAGTGGGCTTAGAAGGGTGTAACCTTGCTTAGGACTGCTTCCAGTTGCACAAATAGCACTTTCACTTTTGTGAGATTACTACCAGTTGCCCTTGTCATGACTAGAGATGGGCACAGACAGCAATACGAACAAAAAAAGCCACGAACAGCCCAATCTGCTGTTTGCAAATAAGCTGTTAGTGAGGCCCCATTCTAAATGAACAGGCAGTCGTTGCAAGCCTTGTTCGTTGCTGTTCATTGCTGTTCGTCAAGCCAGACAGTCTGGCACCTGCAATCAATTCCCATGGCAACTTAGGCAGGGATTGTCTGAACTCTGTCTGAACTCCTGCTGTTGCCCTGGAAACCCCAATCTAAGCCCAATTTAGCTTGATAGGCAGGTCTTCCTTCCAAGTGTGGACTGGAGCTCCAAATTTGTTACAAGAGGAAAAGACCAGGGGGGAGAGGGGCTCCCAGCTCTGGCTTTCAGGGAGAGACAGCTGCTGTCAGAGAGACAGGGTGAGTGCACTGGAGCTTGGATTTTCTTTGGGTGTGGTGGGATAGGGATCTACCTCTTCGGGTTCCAGAGATACTGCCAGGCTCTGGGGCCAAGTTATTATTTATTATTGGTACATTTCCTGCTGTCTGCTCAAGTAGGGTTTCTGGGAGTGGTGCAGTAGGGATCTTGATGGCTGGAGGAGAGCCTGCTTGCCCCCATGAACAACAAACATGTGTGTGACAGGATCGTGTTCATCAGTGTTCGTTGTTCATGGATGGCAACGAACAACGAATACCATGTTTTTTTTTCTGTTCGTGCCCATGTCTAGTCATGACTGAACATTAACAAGCCCCTAGAAAGCTGCAGCAGGGTGCATTAGGCACACGGGAAGTGTGGAAGTTCCCTTCAGCAAACATAGCATTTCCTGTGATGTAGAGGATCCAACTGAATAAGTATGTTCAGCTCTTTATTCCATCTTTCTATAATCGCTGAAGGCAGATTGCAAGAACTGCTCTATTGAAAGTGCTAGCTGATCGGGCTGTGCTAGAAGTTCTAATTTGAATGGCCCGTTCTCAACATGAAAAAAATGAGCGGTGGAAGTCACCTTGTTGTCTCCAAGGTATAATTTGGGGGGGAATAATAGAGCAGGGAGATGACTCTCTTGGGAAAGGGACAAAAAGAAAAAGAAAAGCCAAAGTAAGAAAGCAGGCAGGAGAGGAGAAAAACTGGATTCAGCACATTAGAGGAAAGCCAAGAAGGCAAAGAATGAATGGTAAACAAAAATAAAAGGCAAAAAATCAAAAACAAAAGGACTGAACTGCCAGAACTGTGTCAGTCATTTCCTGCCTAATAGAAGATTGCTATTGGGCACACGTCTAGGGTTTTTTTGGCTTTTAAACCTCCAGCCGTACCATCCTATGCAAAATTACTCATACCTAAAACTTTTGATTTCTGTGGGCTGGGGCTGGAATGACTCTGCCTAAGATTGCACTGCAAATTGTGTAACTAATGCCGCAATCCTGAGATCCTTTTCCTGGGAGTAAGCCCTATTGAATAACATGGGATTTACTTCTGAGTATAGCAGTTTAGAATTGCTCTCGAACACAGACCAATCCTAAAAAGTGACACCCTTCTAAGTCTATGGAAGTCAGTGGGTTTAGAAGGGTATAACTTTGCTAAGGAGGATGGCTTTGTAAATTTATGAAGTCATGATAGGTGAACAGGATAGATCCATGCAGTAAGTTTTCTGTGTCGTAATGATTCAATACAATGAAGGGATAATCTCAGCGTGTCACATTGGGTTTTGTGATTAGAGTAAGTGCAAAGTTATTGAAATGATTTGAGAATTTGTTGTTATGCAATGAATTTGTTGTGAGCATAAGGACAATGGTGGGTTGAAAAGGATGTGCACGGTCCTTTTTTCTTTCTATTTTTCTACTCTTTTTAGATAATCTTTGCTTACCTTGTCTGCTTTTCTCTTCCATTTCTTTCCGCATTCTCCTTCCTATCCTATTCAAAGCCATTTGCTGTGTAATCCTAATCAGAGCTACAACCTTCTAAGCCCATTATTCTCAACGGGTTTCGAAGATTGTCGCTCTTTTAGGATTACCCTGATAGTTTATTTAGCAAGTGAATTGTTGGTCATTTGTGTGTACGTGTTGGTCCGACTCGCAAATAGCTATCACCATACAAGTAAAGAAAATAACTAGGTTTTGGTTTTTTGGTGGCAAATTCTTATGTACTCTTACAGTTCTGATCGTTGGGTGGTAGAATCATTTGGACCAAAGCATTTAATCAGGGTTGTGAATTTTCTGCTAACATCTGGCTTTACCTACTCAGCAGCCAATCAAAATGTGTATGTGTATGAAAGATTACTCCATAGCCCACTTTGTAAGATGTATGAACTAATGTGATTCTTCTGTCCAAAGGTGTGTTTGAGAATGTACAATTAAACGTGTGAAATTAAAAAAAAAAGACAACTGTACATAAAATTGAAAAAGGGAATGACATGCACAGATGCTAGGGGGGACTTTTTTTCTTTTGCATTTGTTATGTAATCTGTTTTTATTCATAAGTGTAACAAATGCTTTGTATTTGTGTTAATCACAATAAAAATACATAAAATGAGCAGCTGTTCAGTCTTTGGGAATGCTTTGGTTATAGATAAAGGAGCCGGGCTCTGTCTCAAAAGGGTGCCTGTTTTTAACATATCCTTAATGTTTTTAACATGATTCCCAGCATATGCCTAAATTCATTTGGAGAGTCAGTGCTCTGTAATGTAAGTCTTTATTACTCATTTCCAATCTTCCATTATATAGCTATATCCGTATCTGTATCTACAAACACAGGAGGTTGTATCCAGTGCAAGGAGTCTTCCCACAGAAGTAGACTTCTTGGGATGGAGAAAGACTCTGCACTTTGCCAAGTGATATAATTCATTGCAATAAAATTTTAAAAAACTGCCCTTGATTTACAGTGCAATGCTAAGCAGCGTTTAGTTTACACCCTTCTCAGTCCACTGAAATCAATGGGCTTAGAAGCGTGTAATTCTGTATAGGATTGCACTGTTAATCACACAACAAAGTTCCTTCCAAAGAACGTGGATCTGCCATCCTTTCATGGATTTCTTTATTCAGATGTATTTGCCTCCCCGTGGTACGATGGAGGAACTTGAAAATGGAAAGCAAGATTGCCCGTAAATGGACTTTTTAAAAAAAATAACAGGGAATTGGTGTAGTTTCCCATTTGTGTCAGATAAGCCTGCATGGAAAGTGCTTCTTTCTTCTCAATCCTGCCTGTTCTTTCTTGAAAGCCACATGAAGAGACATCCAAGTTGACATGTGCAAGGTGACAGACCCAATGGGTTTGCTTCATGTTTGGTCCTCAATTTGTAGCATATACATTGTATACATAATAACTAGTGTGTAGAAACATGGCTAAATGTAGACAACTGTTTAACAAATGGTAACTCACCACTTGGTAAGCCGGTTGTCTAAGCCCCAGACAGATAACCAAACTGCTAAAGAAGTAGGTCCCTTGCTCTGCACTGCCATTGATGCCGTTTGGATGTTTTCTTGGCCACATGGAAGCCATGTTTCCAGGAGTGAAGCCCATGTGGCTGGGGGCTGTGTCTTGTCAGCTGAACTGCATGTGCAGAACGGATTTCATTGGGCCTTCCTGTACACCCTCAGCCATGTCTATGGGGTTGTGTCATTCAGAACTGGTCCAAAGCCTCGTGTGGTTTGCTCATTGAAAAGTGGCTGTTGCACAGCTGCAATCACGTCCAAAGGCCAAGTCTGTCATCTTGCCAAGTAGTTAAGAAGGATATGATCACATACCTGGTGTAAACAGGTGGTGAAAGAAACATCCAAGAGGGCTCTCTGAAACATCCTATATGGTGGGACGGTGACAGAAGTCAATGGGGTATTTCAACCATGCTTTAGCCCGTGTCTTCAAATGCTGTCTTCTCCCATCCTCCTCACTTTCAAAAGCTGTATAAACACCTTGTTCATACGCTTGCCTCAGTCACCAATGCCATTCCTCCCTTCCTGTTGTAGGATGAAAGGGTACATCCAGGGTGAGTCCTGTTAGATGGATCCACAGCTCTCCAAATGTTGGCTGTGCTCTCTGAGATAGTTTGGCACTTGTATCCCTTTCTGAAGTCAGTTTTACAAAAGAGAAGTGCTGGATCTCAAGTAAAGTCTGCTCAAAAAGACTCTATCCAACTTGGAAACTCTGCTGCCTAATGTCAGATGGATGGAGTCTCAGTGGTGTGTGCTCTTTTGATATGGCATTGAAAGTCAGTTTGGGGGGGGGGTTAGGCCCATTAGAAATTAAGTCTTTCCCTTTCTAGTTGTCTAGGGAAGGCTGAAGAAGTCATGGTATAGCAGGAGAAGAGACAAGAGAGACTTTCTAGCTCCCCCAGCATTCTCATAGGCCCTGATTGCCTGAAAACGCATTCTATATTTCTGGGCCTTGGTTTTGGACGAAGATAAAGGTTTCCCAGCTGTCAGGAACTATGCTACAGCCAGGTTCTTCCTCACCTACTCCTGCCATTAAATCCTTCTTTTCCCACCTTGCCTATGACATATGCCCCTACTCTTACCTTGCTACTTCTAAAAACAAAACAAAACAAAACAAAATCCTCTCCTCCATTATATCACTCAGTATTTTGTTCCAGCATGGATACTGGTTATGATTTTTCGCCTTTCCCATTGCCTCTGGTCCCCATCGCAGATGAAATCCTTTGCTTCTCCATCCTTTCCGATCTCCATACTTCACTTTCTCCAATTGTCCTGTTAAGCAGCATCTGGACACTGGCTTGCTTGGTGACATCCACGTGGAGGCAAGACATCTCACACCTTCTGTCATCCTGTACAGTTTAAGAGCAATGGGTCACATGATTTCTGCTACTGATGACTAAATCTGTGCCAATCCATAACCGGACAGCCGTCGGACCCTACTAAATCCGTTTGATGTGAGCTGGCCCCAGACTTATCACTGTTGGACTTCTCCCACAAACAAAATTTGCCTTTGCAACTGCCAAGTTCTACAAAACTGGTGTGGGGGCATTTGCAGGGGACTTCTTGGAGTCATAGAATCATAGAGAGGCCATTGCACAACAGGTCACTGTCAAACACTCCTCCAGCTAGCTTATACAGGTATCAGTGGCCCAACCAAATCTTTATATGTGGCATTTGTTGATCTGGCTACAGCTTTCGATTCAATAGATAGGGGACGGCTCTGGGAGAAACTTGCACAGACTAACGTAGATACGGGACTGTTGCTTCTCATACGTGAGCTATATACAGATACATTCACAAGAATCAGGGTTGGTATATCGGGTTCCCTAACTAAGGAAATCCCAACAGAGGAGGGAGTAAAGCAAAGGTGTGTCCTAGCCCCTATACTCTTTAATCTATTTATAAATGATACTGTCACAAAACTATCCGGACCAGAATTTGTTGCGCTGACCTTAGGCCACCAGAAAGTGTCAGTACAGTTATACGCTGATGATATGGTCCTAATTTCTTTAACTAGGATTGGATTAAAGAGACTGTTAGATCATCTGGGTGAATACTGTAAAGAGGAACATAGAATCATAGGGTTGGAAGGGACCTTCAGGGTCATCTACCCCAACCCTCTGCACAATGCACAACTACCTCCCCTTCTTCTAGATAGCTAACTGAAATGCAGAGCAGGTAATCCATTGACCCAAAGACACCATTTACCATCAAAATTTATCATCAATGCAAGCAATTTTTCTAAGGTATGCATTTGGCAGGGTAGTGGCTGAAAGAACCGAGGGATCGAATTTCCATCTCTGTCTAAGAGAACGTTTTTTTTAAAAAGTGATGTTGGGAATTGCATGAGCTGTGGGATTAAAAGGGATGATATATGAATGATATTCCAGAACTCAATGCTCTGCTCACAGCAAGTTCAGAGAGACAGACATTTTCACTTTGTACTTCATTCCTTAGAATTTGGCAAAGTGTTTGGCCATTCTCCATGAGTTATCAACAGGCTACAAAGATCCCTTTTTGTAATAAGGTAACAATGATTTGCATCCAATGGAACTACTTCATGAACACACAAAGGCTAGCATGCACCCAGTGGACAAACAGGCTTTTGTGCTATATCCCAAGCTACTTTTGAAGCTTCTCTTAATTTCAGAAGCATTTTTGCTTCTTTGCCTATTAAGAGAATTTGAAACGATTTATGTGGGGGTTTGGTAGTTCCTAATCAGTATTCTGGGCTCCAGAAACTATAAAAGAAGTTCAGTGTAAAGACCGAGATAGGCTCTTCTTCAACATGGAGACAATGCTAACTTTTGAGCAGTTTCACAACCATTTCCCCCCTATGAATTGACTTCTCCGGTGGATTTTGAGATGTGGAACTAATCTTGGTTCAGCGTGGTTTCCCAAGATTTCTTCAGGGCATGGCCCTTTCAATCTGAGTATGTGTTCTGACATTCACAGGACCACTATATCTGGGATCTATTGAAGAAGTCAAGCGGTGTTGGCTTTGCCATGTCAAAAATAGTGGTTTTACTTAGACCTTCTTTAGTGAGATCAGTTAAAACATATATAGTCTTCTCCTGTTCAGCCACACAACCAAATCTTGCCAAACACCCTGCTTATAACTTAGGCAGAGGTCTTCCGAACACAATATATTTACACATATATGGTTGTATCCAATGACTTTTGTCAAGTGGGAAGCCTTCCTCTGATGGAAGAAGTCCTTGGGAGAAAGACTCCGTAGATCAGAAGAAGACTCTTCACTTGGTGGAAGAATGTCTTTGAGTTGTATCCCTACCAACTTTTCTTTTTAACCCAATATTACAGTGGATTTCTAAAATGTTGACAACAGTCAAGTTTGGGGGTTGAAAGTTCTTTATTCTACAGTTTGCAAGTATTTCTTTCGTCATTTAAAACGGTTATGCTTCCACTTTTCCATATTTTCTCAAAATGTTATAAGACATACAAAATGAATTTGACCAAGTAAACAAAAGTTCACAATGAATTACAAAGGGGTTTGTTACTCATTTTAATTATTTTAACTGAAGGAAATAGGGTTTTTCCTCCCTCTGATTTTGATTCATTATTTTCTTCCAGAAGAAGAAAATCCTCCAAAATCAATATTGTTCCCTCTTTCTCTCAAATACTTGTATGGATGATTTTCAACAAAAATCAATTTTTAAAGAATGAAAGGCTACGTGGTGATCTTAAATGGAAAAAGAATACCACATGTTACATTTTTTATTATTAGTGTCCTATCTGATTTAGGAGGCAATGCCATTCTCAAAGTGTCCAAAGTTTACGCACATTGTATGTTATTGTTACACTTTCCACATGCCCATTCCAACCCCCAGCTGATTTACTCAGCCTTCTCTGGTGCTGCTGCCGCCATCTTATCCCTCCCTACTCAGATAAACACAATTTTTGCCGTGTGAATGCTATCTATAGAAAAATGAAAATGTAAGAAATGATTTACAGGGTCAGATTAAAGGTCAATATAGTTTGGCTTTCTCTGACAGTGTCTGACCAAAAACTCACACAAGCCGAAAACAATGGAAAAAACGGGGGGGGGAAGGACAAAATAAAATTTATTCCGTGTATAAGTTGTGAACATTCACCGTGTCTTTTTAATTCTGTCTAGGGAACCTCTGAAAATGGGATTTGACATTAAAGGTATTGAGATGAATGTCATGATATTTGATTACAATGTTGCCAAAAGAACGAAAACCATTTTATTCAGATTCTTTATTTTTGTTGTTCAATCGGCAGTTTAAAAAATGTTAAAAATGTTAGGGGAAAAAAGGTTAAAAGCAGATTTAAAAAAACGTTAAAAATGTTTTAAAAACCTGGGCTTTTTGCATGTGGTGGTGTTGACGCCTTTAGGCCTGCAACATCACTTCAGTGTTCACAATATTATGTTAACCACCATGATGTACAATTTATGTTAATGAAGATATGTATCTGGATTCCGGGGTTCTGACGATACAGACGGCCTACGCTCATGCAGAGTCTGTAATTTCATGAAAGTTTGCAAAATGGAAAGCAAGAATGAGATGGCTCGTTTCTGATATTACAACTGCTACAGGAAAGCCTGCATATCAGCTATCTACGGGATAAAGCCTGAATTGTAGACGTTGAAAGATTTCCTGTTTGAGACTTGAGGGTTCTGGGATCGGGATCCCCAAAGCACTGCTTGAACCACCTGATCCAGAAAACCATGCTTATTTTGGTTCATCATGGAGTGTATTTCTTCTTTTGCCTGTTGCATATTATGACCACCACGATGAAAATAGCCAAAACTATGTATTACATGTAGAAAAAAATTTATTAATTATGTAATTTAACATCTATGGTAAAACTATGAAAGATGTCACCTTTGTTCATTATGCCATCTCAGAGGTCTCCTTTTCTAGAACAGTGGTTTACAGACCTGTGGATCATTGTCAACGTTCATGTCAGCATTCCCTATACCTTTTGCATGGGCCACCATCTTCCTGCCTGCTGACAGTATTAAAACCTATTTGCCATTGGGAATCCAAGATCAAAGAAGCAACTCGGTCTTATTTGCAGCTCTTCTGCTATTATCAAATTTTATCACAACTCAGTGTATTTTACCCACAGAGAATGGGTAGAAGGGTGGACTGCTCCTATTTTCAACCCTTAACCAACTTTGAACAAGGGAAGATAATTGCTCTGCATTGCCCCTTTACTTTCCCAGGGAAGCATTGCTGCGGCAGCATAACACGTGGCTGCCCTAGGTTGTCTTGTCCATAGTCTACTTGTGGACCACCTTGGCCTCAGAGATAACTTTTGCTTCAAGAGCTGTCACTGCTTAGGAGCCGCTGTTGTAGAGGCCGGAGTAATGTATGTTGTTTTCTACAACTCATCAACGCGTCATTCATAAATGAATGCTATAGAAACTCCGTAGATGCCTTTAGGCTTCACAATAATCAAGCGCGCATGCACGTTGTCATTCCTGTAGTGTGAATGTGTGTGCCTCATTTTATTGCTAAGACGATAAAGCTCCGTGTCTTGCTTTTCAGTATAGAGGTTCTGGTAATGTATAGAACTTTTTTGGAAATAAGCATCTCAATTGGGTTCCAGAAGGTAAGAAATAACCTTTTAGCCAGGCTGAAGAGCGAATGGTTATGGTACGGGCTTTGTTGCCTGTTTAATTTTCTCTGTCTTCGTGTTCAGTACCGTGGTTTTCCTGTTCTTAATCTTTGTGACTAGTGTACTGTAACTTAACAAGGTTTTTCCCCCTCGGTACATGTATCTAATTCTTCTCTTGTTAATCTTCTTTGCATGCTTGGAAGCGCGATCAGCCGTATGTTCGATTGTTTGCGCACGTTAACTCCCGCCTAACCTCTTATTCTTGTCTCTGTTATCACTAGGCCTCCTGAACCTGTTTACAGCACTGTGAACAAATTCTGTGATAAGCCACCTTCTCCTAGGCACTATTCCCCTGTCGAGTGTGACAAAAGCTTCCTCCTTTCAGCTCCCTATCCCCACTACCACATAGGCCTGCTCCCTGACTCTGAGATCATCAGGTACTGCATGTGCTTCTTCCTCACTTCCACATTTTAGATTGCATGCATGTCATGAGAATGTGTGAATTAGACTGAGCCCATCCAGTAAAGCACCCTCCACAAAGGCTTGTGTCCATCTGGCTCTTTCAACCACCATAAAAATAGGCTATCTGGTTGGACAGAGTTGGGTTTGCAAAGGAGAGGTGTGAGTTTAATACTGAGTGGTGACCTGACCTCATCAGATCTTGAAAGCTAACCAGTACCAGTCCTGGTTAGTGCTTGGATGGGAGACCCAAGGAAGCCCAGGGTCATTATGCAGAGGCAGGCAATGGCAGACCATCTGAATGTCTCCTGCCTTGAAAACTCTACAGAGTTGCATTGAGTTGGCTGCAACTTCACTGCACTTTCCAACACCATCCTAAGTTAGGCCAGAGGAAGATTTCCACCTTTTCTTACTGGAGTGGTGCAATACAGGCCATTGTGTCAACCATAAGTCCAGTTAACGCAGTATTGTCAACCTAGAGTGGCATTGTCAGGCTATGGATGACAGGCTATAGCAGACAGATCCCTGTACCATTGCAGCAAGAATCCAGGCTCTTGGTTAAATGGTTTTATTCAGAAATCAAATCATTTCCACAGATATGTCCATAAGGTTACTCAGAAGCAAGGTTAGCTACTAAGCAGTAAGGATGAATTTGAGAGGAATGGCAACGTGTGGGAAAACTCTTCCTCTTAACTCACACATTTACTCCTTCCCATCATCCAAACAGGACTTTTGGTGCTAATGCATCCTGAGAACGTCTCACATATTTGTACTGTCAAGTCTAGACACTGAGAAAGCAGGAGATCAGAGTTGTAACATAGCAGTGCAAGGTCAGAAGCACTGAGAGCTTCTACAGTCCATTAGATATGACACCTGCAGCTTCTATAAGCCTGTGAATGCAAACAGGGGTGGCGCCAGGGTTTCTGGTGCCCACGGCTGCCCCTACGTGCAAATGCACATCATGCACACGCGTGCCCCCAGACTGCGTGATGATGTCACCACGTGATGAAGACATCACACAACAAAGCTGGCCCCATTGGCCTGCGGGTGGCTGGGACGGCATGTGGAGGCTGCCAGTGCTCTTCACACTGCCCCGGATGCCTGCCGTGCCTGGCCTTTGGCTGCTGCACCTGGCCGGAGGTGTGTGATGGTGGTGGAAGTGGCGCAGGGCAGGCCAGCTGCAGCAGCTGCAGGCCAGGCACTTCAGCTCTGTGGCGTGTGCCTCCACCCCTGCCACCCCCTCTAGCACCCCCTCCAGTGCCCCAGTGACCGTGGTGACCACTTCACCACCTCGATGGTGGCCCCAGCCCTGAATGTAAAACAGTTATGGCATTGTAATATGACATCAAGTTAGAGCATGATATATTGGTTCAGAACAGCATCACTGGTTCAGCATGAAAATAATGGAATGGATGGGGCACAGACATGACAGGCAGCACTTACCCAGGTTCCTGTAATAGAGGAATTTCTCAAACCAGCTCCTCAAGATTCTTTACAAATGGAGATTGAGCCTAGGGACTTTACCACAGAACTTTCTCTCTCTTAAGACAAGCAGGAGTCCTGAGGCACCTCAAAAGTAACATTTTATTCCGGCATAACCTTTCATAGACTGGAGCCTGCTTCTTCAGATACTTTGTCAGATAGTAGTGAAGTGGGCCAGAGTCCATGAAATCTTAAACTGGAATAAAATTGTGTTGGTCTCTAAAGTGCCAAATTTCTGGTTTATTGTTGCCGCTGCAGACTAACCCATCTTCCCCTCTGATATTACTATCCTTTATAAGAAAAGGAGAATAGCAACTGCGTCAAAGTTAATCAACTTGAATGTGCCGACAGAGGGGGAAGGAAAGTAGGCCAAAGAAACAACGGGGCAGATGAGCTTGAATGCTTTTGCCTTCCACACTCAGGAAAGAGAAAAGAAAATGACAGAAACCATGGTAACAGAAGGTAGCAGTTTTACAGGAAATCCTGGAGGGGGGCCTAAGAGTTGCTGACATCCTTTTCGTCTTCCAAAGATGCTGGTTGTTCTTGGTTGCTTCAGGTGCTGTTTTTTGATGCCAGAGATGTCGTTTCAAAATGCAAAGGAAATAAAACAATTGGCTAGGTGGCTCTTACACACATCTGCCTCAATCAGCGTCACAGGAGCAAAGCAAATTGGAAAGCACAGTACAGCCCATCTTGACCACCGAAAGGCAAAATTACTCCTTGTGGCAGGCAGCAGCTTATTCGAGACCTTAGCAGCCTTAGCTAAGAATAATTTGACAATGGTAGTTACATTTATACCTCGTTTTTTTCCACCATAGAGCTCACAGCAGAATACGTAGGATTTCCACATGGTCTTCTCTCCAGGTACTGACCAAAGCCAGTTCTGCTTAGGATCTGCCTTCTTACCATGCCCTGTGATTTACTTAGCACAACGTACCAAATATTTCATATGTTTTAAAGCCTTATTCTGCACTTACTTCACTAAAGTTTAGCTCATTTTATTTTACAAAAAAAGGCTATATCCTGAGTGTCCCTAAAACATTGACATCATCTTACAAAATCATATCCTGTATTGAAAAGGACCATAACACAACTGAAAATTACAATAATATTATAAGCGTTAAAACCTTCCACCAACCATGAATCATAGTTATATCACAAACAGGTCCAAATGCTGTATCCAATTTAACAATATCCCATTTAGCAGATAATTCCCAAAACTTCTTTCCAAGAATCCAACAGCAGTCCAAGATTCCTCATTCGTGGAGTAGGCTATTATTTAGGGTTGGATCAATGTACCCAGTCCATTCTGTACATGTTGCATAGTTTTGCTGAGTGGACTTTCCATTCTGCAGGTTTCCAGTGATCTGTTGCGATTAACTTCGTTTCTGTGGATACACGTGCAATGTACTTCCACTGCTAAGTGTATCTGTCTCATGTTTCAATCTGAACTTCCATAATAGTGTTTCCAGAATAATAATATACACCTGTGTCACCAGTGCATATACACACTCTCCTTACCCCCGCCCCAAACCAGGATATATCAGAATGGCTGAAAAGAATATACTTGCTGCTATTTTCTGTGATATGAGCAACTCTGATTGGAGCAGTGTGTTCCAGGGAGAATTCCTAACAGTGAGGAATCTCCACAGATCTTTATTGTCGGCCCAGGTGAGCCTGCAGGCAAGCTTTGTCCCATTTTAGTTTTTGCACGGTACTTAGTTTTCGAGTGCCGAAGAAATAACTATCGCCATGAATCAAACATGCAGAAACAGCGATGCAATCCTCCCTGGATTGAAATACTTCAAAAATGAATTCTCAAGCAGGAATTAAGAAGATGTGGAAATTGCAACTATCTGAAGTCCCATTAATTTCAAGGAGACTTAAGCAAGACTAATTTTCTTTAGATGAGGGCAAACATCTTGCTCTTGGCTGAATCTGAAGTGTAGCATTGATTTTATATAGTATTTGAAGTATTTGACACGCATTACCTCATCAGAATAAAACAGGAATCTCAGAGACTAACAGAATTTATTTCAGCAGAAACTTTTATTTTATTTGACACATTTATATGCTACCTTTTCCCCAGAATGGGATTCCCAAGGCAGTGAACAACAAATATTAAAACATTTGAAACATTAAAATAACATTTAAAGTATGTACATAAATACAATAAAAATGTATAGACATATAAACAAACAGGTAGGAGGGCTAATAAAAAGAGATATACGAAATGAAACGGGGGGAAAATCTTCACATGCTGGCGAAAGATAGCAACAGGGGAGAGGAGGCAAATGAATTCCCTGGGGAGGGAATTCCAATGTTTTAGTGCCAAAATCTAGAATGCCCTTTCTCAAGTTGCCACTCGTTTAGCCTCAGATGGTGGGGGTACCCGAAACAGAACCTCTGGAGATGGCCGCAGTGGATAGGTAGGTTAATGGGGGAGAAGGTCGTCGGAGCTCACTTCGTTCCAAAGCCGTGCCATTGTGATACTTAATCACCTTTGAAAAATTGTCAAAAAAAGGGAAGTAAGAGTCATAGAAGAATTGACACTTCCCACAACTGTCTGTTTAAATTCTGAATCTTCTGCAGAAGTCCAGTTTGAATTGTGTGCCTTTCTCGTGGCAATGCATGTAAGAGTTTGTGATTTGTCATTAGCCTTGCCCAGAGGTCCAACTAAGTAGAAATTATCATGAGGATATCTTCAGTGCTCCCTCCAACAGTCCCATGTATTCTGTTTTCCCATTCACAAAGAATCTGTGAGTTCACATTCATATGTGCAACTCATATCCTAAAACAATGAAGAGCACACAGCACATGAATGGGAACCAGGTTCTGTGCTTGCAAGAAGCCACGATGGCTAAATAAAACCTCCATGTTCAGAGGCAGTATATCATATGCAGGGAGGAACAAAAAGGAAAAGCAGTGGTCTCCATGCCCTATGTATAGGTCTTCCAGGGTTATTTGATTAGCCACGGTAGGAAAGTACAAAAAACAGCTGTGAGGGAGCTAGATAAGATCCTTAAAGATAAAGATGTCTCTCTGCGAACCAAGATAATCCAAATTATGGTATTCCCCAATGTGTCATGTCACAGCTGCTGGGGCCCAGGGAAGCTGTCTTTAGGCTGCCACCACTCTAGTACAGGTTTCCTAAAGAAGGGCCAAGAGCACCCAACCAACACTTTTTGTTGACTCTTTCCCAGTAGGTTTGATTCATTACATAGCCAAATGAGGCATGAGGACCCAGGAAGAATAATAAAGAACTTTATTTAAAAGGTTAATTAATAACTGGTTCTCAAACTTTGTAGATTAAAGAGAATAGTAAAGGTTGGTGAACAAACAAAATTAAAACACCCTAACATGTCTAGCTAGACTGTTCTTACTGTCTCCTGGTGACTGTCTTCCAACTGTCTCACCCCTTCTGGATGAGGGATCACTCGTCTGCAGCAGCCTCACCTCAGCTCTGCTCCCTACAAGTGAACATCCTCCCACTGTGATGAGAGGCCTTTTATCTCTTCTCTCAGGCACCATCCCCCTATTTTCCTAATGGTGCAAATTTTCCCTCCAAATCTCCTCTTACCCAATCACAGGGGCCAAAGGGAACCTGGGAAATGTAGGCCTTGCAGTAACTTTAGTGCAGGCTTCCCCAGAGCCACTAGGCATCACTAGGCCCAGGCTCATAACACGTGATGATGCGACATTCCCCCATGGGTCAGTAATGACTCGGTGCTTGCACAGGGGACCACCTTTACCTTTTATGTATGAATATGAAATTTGGACTGTGAAGAAAGCTGACAGGAAGAAAATTGATTCATTTGAAATGTGATGCTGGAGGATACCATGGACAGCCAAAAAGACAAATAAGTGGGTACACGATCAAATCAAGCCTGAATTCTCCCTAGAAGTTAAAATGACAAAACTGAGGCTTTCGTACTTTGGTCACATCATGAGAAGACAAGATTCTCTGGAAAAGTCAATAATGCTAGGAAAAGTGGAAGGCAGTAGGAAAAGAGGAAGACCTAAAACGAGATGGCTTGACTCAACAAAAGAAGCCACGTCCTCCAGTTTGCAGGATCTGAGCAAGTCTGTTAATGAAAGGACATTTTGGAGGTCTTTCCTTCATAGGGTTACCATAGGTCAGAGGTGACTTGATGATATATAACATACAGTAGGAAAGAAGGATGCTGAAATAGATGGACCATTGATCCCAGCAGGTTGTTCGCATGACCCTTGAACATGGAGGTAGGGTTGCCTGGAGATCTCCTGATATTCCATCTGATCTTCAGGCAACAGTTACCCTGGAGGACATGGCAGATTTGGAAGGTCGACTCTGTGGAATCCTATCTCTTCTGACCTCCCTCCCTTTCCCAGATTCAACCATCCCCAGGCTCTGCCTACAAGTCTTCATGAATTTTTCAAGACATGACTGGCAACCTTCCATGCAGTTTAAAGTTGGCAGTCTCCAGGTGGTAGCTGGAGATCTCCTGGATCCAGGTGACTAAAAATCGGTTCCCCTGGAGAAAATGGCTAACCCAATTGGAAGGTAGATTATATGGCATTATACCCAGTTGAGGCACCTCCCCTCTCCAAACCCTGCTCTTCCCAGGCTCTGCCCTACAAATCTCCAGGAATTTCCCAACATGGATCTGGCAACTCTCCATGCAGTTTAGGGTATGGTCCAACCACAGCCAGCAGGTCCAACCACAATTCGTCCCTCCATGTATTCACTTTCCCCCCAAAAAATACCTGAATAGGACTATAGCATGCTGCTTGACAAGGAAAAAACCCACAAAAAGAAAAGAACAAAATTATTAGACTATTGCTACTATTATTTCCTTGTGGTACAAAACTATATCACAATGAATAAGTACCGCTGGGTTGCAGCGCAAGCTGTTATTTCTTTTGTTTTTCTAGGGGGGGAAAAACAAGTTTGAAATTACTTTCAAGATTAGCTGAACACCACCCATAGGTTAGAACAATTCTGCCATGAAAGCCCTTTCCCAGTTAAACTATCTCAGGACAAATTGTACATTAAAAAACAAAAAAAAATGAAGGGGGGAGATTCATGATTATACTTAATTCAGCTGCCTTATTAGATATGCACAAAAGCTCCAGGATTTTTTTGTGGTTTCATGTTGAGTAGTGCAGAATTCTTATGCAAAAATTATTGGGAGATAGCTGCAGAGTACGAGAGCCTGAGGAAAAGGGTAGCCTGCTGCCATTTTAGAACAGAACTATCCCACCACAGGAAGCCCTTGCTTCATCTCTTTGTGCCGCTTCGTATAGAAAACCAAGAGGAACAAGAACTGTATGATTCCTCCAAAGTATTGGGGGGGGGGGGTTGAATGCTTGTTTTCAAAAGAAAATCTGGCCCTTATTTCACCCCCTCCGGGAGAAATTCCTTGAAGCTGCCTGGAGCTCAGCTTCATCTGTGTTTGGTTTCGATCTAGTCTTACTGACTCATGCAGCTCTCAATAAATTAGGATGTTTCAGACACAAAAAGGTCCTTAAAGTGGATGCTCACCAGATAGGGTTGCCAGGTCTAGGCTGGGAAATTCCTGTAGATTTGGGGGGGTGGCGCCTGGAGAAGGCAGGGTTTGGGAAGGGGAAAGACGTCAGTAGGGTATAATGCCATAGAGTCCACCCTCCAAAGCAGCCATTTTCTCCAGGGGAACTGATCTCTGTCACCTGGAGATCAGATGTAATTCCAGGAGATCTCCAGCTACCACCTGGAGGCTGACAACCCTATCACCAGAAAAAAGCCTTTTAAGTGATGGCACCTTCTCTAGAACTCCCTCCTCAAAGCACCTTGCCAAGAGATAAACAAACATGTCAATCTGGGCTTCGTTTAGGGTCTTTTAAATTCAGGGAGCTCTCCATCCCTCCATTTCTTTTTTCCCTCAAAGCCCAATATTTTTGATCATTTGTTTTATGCCTGGTTTTTGTGTGTGTGAAGGGTTTACCCAATTGACTATAATGTCTCTTAATGTGTAAACTGCACCAGCTGCTACAGGATTAATAATGAGCAAGATTTGAGTCCAGTGGCACCTTAGAGACCAACAAGATTTTCAGACAGAGTTTTCAAGAAAGAGAGTTCCCTTCTTCAGACTCTAGTCTGAAGGATTAATGATTATCTCTGTCAGGGGAACACAATGGAAGTGATAAAGATATGAAGTTGATTGCAGAGTACTTTATTTTAAGCCTGGTGTTTCCCAACTGCCCTGACCAGAATAGACCAGGCAAGCCCAATTTCATCAGATTCCGGAAGCTAAGGAGAGTCAGCCTTGGTTAGTAATTGGATGGGAGATTTCCAACAAAGATCAGGGTTGCTATGCAGAGGAAGGCAATAGCAAACCCCCTGGGTTAGGGTCAAAACACAGGAGACGCACAGGCAAGTGTCGGATCCTGCAATGATCCCTGGGAATTGTAGTTAAAAAAACGCAGCTGCTCAACATGATTCTCAGCTGAGGAGAATCGCAACCGGAGGGAGGTTCACACATACACTTTCTCTCCTTCAAAAATCCTCTGAGAGCTTGGGATGGGGAACGATGTAACGAGAGACAGGAAAAAAGCCGAGGTGTTTTGCGAGCAAGAGAGAAACAGTCCCTCCCATTCCTGTTACATCCCCCACACCCGTCTCTGAGCTCCTGAAGGAAAACCAGCTGATTGGATTTTTGAAAGTGAATCAATCTCTTCAGTCTCTGAGAGAATCTCTTAGAAAGAGAATCTCTCCAGCTGAGTGGCTGTTCTTTGCATGAAAATCCACTTTGCTCGGTTTTCCTCCAGTTGCATGGAGGAGGGGAAGTTTAGACTACCATTCCCAGCTAAGCTAGCAGGACCAGTCAAGTTCTCTTCACGTGAAATTCATTTCATGTGTTTCCACTCTTAGTCTCTTGACTTGAAAATCCCAGCAGGGGTTGCCATAAATCAGCTATAACTTGATGGCACTTTCCTCCACCACCATTTCCAAACTATAGGATGTACCCTAGAACTCTTATTTGTCTCCTGATTTATAAACATGGACTAAACATTGTCCCCAGCATTATAAAAAAATGATAATCTGCCATCTGGAGTGCAGTTAGGGACAAATGCAACTTAATCTCCAAACCCGAGCATCAGTATTGACGGGGTGCCACCTTCTAGTAGATCCTAGTCACTGAAGAAGTGCTTTGAAGTGTTCGAAACATTTGCCATCATTACAACAAACCTGTGAAGTAGGCAAGTAGTATTACCCCCAAAATAAGTAGGGTGGACAACCTCCACATGGGGTCTGGAGATCTCCACAAATTACAACTGATCTCCAGGCAAGAGATCCATTCCCCTGGAAGATATAGATCAAGATGGTTAGCTGTGTTAGTCTGTTGGTAGCAGTGGAAAAGAGCAAGAGTCCAGCAGCACCTATAAGACTAACAAAATTTGTGGTAGGGTATGAGCTTTCATGAGTCACGGCTGACTTCTTCAGATACCTGTGACTTACGAAAGCTCATACCCTACCACAAATATTGTTAATCTTATCGGTGCTACTGGACTCTTGCTCTTTTCCACTCCTGGAAGATGTGGCTTCTTTGAAGGATGGCCTTTATGGCTGAGGCCACTCCCCTCCCCAAAGCTGGTGCCCCCCCAGGCTCCACCCCCAAATCTCCAGGAATTTCCAACCCGGAGTGGACAACAATAATATGCCTGGAGGGAGTGGGTTGCCACCTTCCAAGCTCAGGACACAGGCAAGAATTCATAGCTCAGTCTATTCCCCCATTATACTACATCCATTGGTCATCTTCTTCTTTCCTGGACATCTTGCCCAAAATCTCCCACAAGGCAGCTCATAGGATTATTAGCCTTTGATGGTGGCATGGAGATTCACCGCTCCACAAACATATTTCATTCAAATCCTTGTGTGACAGATGCCTTTCCATCCTCACAGTGAAATTGTTGGATTCCCTGCATCTCACAGCATGTTCAGAATGAAGGGGCACAGCAAAAGCATCCTCGAAAGTGTGTAGGGGGAAGCCCGTCTCTTGGGGAGATCCCTATCAGCTGAACACTCCAGAATGGAATTTAGCTTTAATTAAAAGATTACAATGCAGTCAGAGCTGGCACAGACCCTATTCATCTAACACATCCAATGCATATAATCAGCTTGATGTAAAAAGGGGTGTGTGTGGTTTTTTGGAGGAAAGGGAGGTTATCTCCTTAAATCAATCAGAGTGCTAACGGATGGCTGCTTCCCCCAACAACGGTGACCCCAAAATACAGGAGGGAATGTCTCTTGGTTGAAACGTCAGCTGGCTGTGTTGTGGCTGGTGCTGGCTTATCCTTCAGAGCTGCCATGTTGCTAATAGTACCTGAGCTGGTTGTCAGATGGGGCTCTTGGGAGGCTGCGGGTGAGGCAAAGGGAACCGATATCCAGCAAGAGGTGTTAGTTACTCTCTCGGATGATAAAGCCAGAGAGCAAGATTACCCTCAAATCTTTTATATGAGCTGGAGGATTTCCTCTAATCCACATGAAGCCCTTTGGCATAAGATGGGTTTCTGGCCTATTGTAGCTAGTCTCCATGCAGTCCCCTCTTCTGTTTACTGCTAAATGATGATGCACAGGCCAAATCTTTGCTAGGTATCTCTCAAGTCATCAGTTGAGATGTGTGAATATTCCCTATTTAATTTCTTTTGGTATCAATTAGCATTTAAAGCTGCTGTTCAAATTCTCCATTTTTCTCTCTCAGTTCTGTGGTTTGTTCACGCATGGCATAGGGTATGTGCATGGCTGAGTGGAAGAGCATCTGCTCGATGTACAAAAGCTCCCAAGTTCAATCCCCAATTCAAGACTGACTAAGGCATTTTTGAGCCCATGGTGCCTTTGGAATTCTGCCATGGCAAGGTGGCTGCGGCCATAAAATGGCTGCTGAAGGACATGAAGCCAGTGACAAAATGGCTGCTGCAGGAGTTGAAGCCAGCGACAAAATGGCTGCTGCAGGAGGTGAAGCCAATGACAAAATGGCTGCCGCCGGAGGTGAAGCCAGTGACAAAATGACTGCCGCAGGAGGTGAAGCCAATGACAAAATGGCTGCTGCAGGAGGTGAAGCCAATGACAAAATGGCTGCCACAGAGGTGAAGCCAAACTTTCACCTTCTTCCAGGGTTGCATGCACTTCTGTGCTCCCCTGTTGCACTTGACAATGGTATCATTTTCCTGCATGATATGGAAGCTACAGATTGCGCCAGGGACCAATTCACTAAAAATCGCCCCCAATTGTCCCCTGCCACAACTAGTAGCTTCTGCGCCATGCTGGGAAATGATGTCATTTTCCAGCACAATGCAATAGTGCAAGCATGTTTTGCTCACATATCTCTCTCCAAATGCCTCCCCCCTCCACCATCCAGATAGGTGGAGGTGGACGGAGCAGGGTTTGGGGTCTGGACATCTGCCACTCCCAGCAGTGGAATGGCAGCCGTACCTTTAGCCATTCAGGGAATATTCTTGTTTTGTGATGGCAGCTGCTGCCAAAGCAATTTAATTTAAAAAAAATTCTGCCCAACCAATCAAATCTCCATGGCTAATCAGAAGCCTTGCTGGGCAAAAGGCTCCTGTGGCAGCCATTTTGTGGCTCTGCCCGCCATGCTGTGTTAGAATTCCACATGTGCTCACGGGCTCTAAAAGGTTGGAGACCCTCGTCAACAAGACTTCACAATAGTCTTCTCGGTTTACACCCAGGAAGGCTCTGTGGCCAAGGACAGAGCAGCCCAGTCATGAGGGGCAAACTAGACAATCCTTTCAGGCACCAAAATCCCATAGATGTTTGTCTCAACAAAATAGTAAAGAGTCCAGTAGCACCTTTAAGACTAACCAACTTTACTGTAGCATAAGCTTTCAAGAACCACTGTTCTGTTCATCAGAGAGAACGACGAAGAGAACAGTGGTTCTCGAAAACTTATGCTATAGTAAAGTTAGTTAGTCTTAAAGGTGCAACTAGACACTTTACCATTTTGCTACTACAGACTAACACGGCTAACTCCTCTGGATCTATGTCGCAACAAAGACAGGCATTTAGAGAGAACTGTTGTCTGCCCTTTTGTAGGAGATATACTGAGGGACACATGCTCATGCAATGATGATTTCACATCGTGTTCTGAACATCAAATGCAAAATGCAGGCTTGTGTAGCTTTGCTTTGCCCTGGGCTATGCAGGGAAGGAGAGGATGAACCAAAACGCATGATGTTCCTCTCCTCTGTTTGAGCTGTGAGATTGTTCAGAAAAACAGAAGAATCTTCTCTCGGGATGTAGAAACAGTTGGTAGAGGAGTGAAAGTAAAGTAACATGCACTGAAAAAAGAAAATAGAATCCTGAGCTGCTCTTGATTATTCAACATGTTGTTCATAAACCATTTAGCATATGATATGTGACAGAGAGAGAACAATTTTAATTCACCTGGGAAAGTGAGAAATCTCTGCCCTCAGAAAGGGCAGCAAATACACGAATTAAAACTCTCATTCATAGGGTTCAGGTTGCAACCTGGAGGTGCGTTTTCCAGATTGCCGTTCAAACAGGAGGCAAAGCAGCTGTGGATTTGTTCTTTACTCTTCCTTCTGTTTGATCTGCCTGCTGTTTTCCAGTTTTAGATACATAGTGTATAATCTTATTGCTCTACTTAACAGCAACAACATTCGATTTATATACCACCTTCATTTATATACCTTCAGGACAACTTAACACTAGAGATGGGCACAAACAGAAAAAGACCGAACATGATGTTCATTGTTCATTGCCATCCATGAACAGGGACTCATGAACAACCACGAACATGGCCCTTTTCATGAACATGTTCGTGGTTGCCTGTTTGTGGGGGCCAGCAGGCTCTCCTCCAGCCATCATCCAAGTTTAGTCAAGATCCCTACTGCACCACTCCCAGAAACCCTACCTGAGCAGGCACCAGTAAAGGTTCCAATAATAAATAATAGCTTGGCCCCAGAGCCTGGCAGCAGCCCTGGAACTTGAAGGGGTACATCCCTACTGCACCACTCCCAGAAACCCTACCTGAGCAGGCAGCAGGAAAGGTTCCAATAATAAATAATAGCTTGGCCCCAGAGCCTGGCAGCAGCCCCGGAACTTGAAGGGGTACATCCCTACTGCACCCCTCCCAGAAACCCTACCTGAGCAGGCACCAGTAAAGGTTCCAATAATAAATAATAGCTTGGCCCCAGAGCCTGGCAGCAGCCCTGGAACTTGAAGGGGTACATCCCTACTGCACCACTCCCAGAAACCCTACCTGAGCAGGCAGCAGGAAAGGTTCCAATAATAAATAATAGCTTGGCCCCAGAGCCTGGCAGCAGCCCTGGAACTTGAAGGGGTACATCCCTACTGCACCAATCCCAGAAACCCTACCTGAGGAGGCAGCAGGAAAGGTACCAGTAATAAATAATAGCTTGGCCCCAGAGCCTGGCAGCAGCCCTGGAATCTGAAGAGGTAGATCCCTATCCCACCACACACAAAGAAAATTCAAGCGCCAATGCACTCTCTCTATCAAAATGCCAACAGCAGCTGTCTCTCCCTCTCCACTGCCTGCAAAGTCAGAGCTGGGAGCCCCCCTCCCCCCTAGTCTTTGCTCCCTTGTAACAAATTTGGAGCTCCACACTTGAAAGGAAGACCTGCCTATCAAGCAAAATTGGGCTTAGATTGGAGTTTCCAGGGCAACAGCAGGAGTTCAGACAGAGTTCAGACAATCCCTGCCTAAGTTGCCAAGGGAATTGATTGCAGGTGCCAGACAGCAAGACGAACTAACCAACGAGGCCTGCAATGGCCACTTGTTTGTTTAGAATGGGGCCTCACAAACAGCTTGTTCAAGAACAGCAGATTGGGCTGTTCATGGCTTTTTTTTGTTCATATTGCTGTTCTTGCCCACCTCTACTTAACACCTACTCAGATATATATTACTCTTCCCCCTTCCCCTAACCCTTAACCTTACCCCTTACACTTACTTGTACCATACCCCTTACCCTTAGCCCTTGATACCTTGCTCAAGTCTTTGAATAAGGATCTGTTCAAGAATAAGGATCTGTTCAAGGGGTTAGGATCTGTTAAAAAAACAATAAAACTCTAAGAGCTGAGATGCTACATCTACTGCCTTGTCTACATATATATACAGTATATATAATATATACAATATATACTATTTATATATATATAAATCATGTCCTGTTACCTTTTATATCATTAGGTTCAGGGCTTATTTCGAGGGGGAACGCACAGGAACGCAGTTCCGGCAGTTCCCCAAAGAGGTCACATGTCAGGTGGCCCCACCCACCTGACTCTCGGCCAATTTGGGCCCATTTCTGCCTGGATTGGGGCCAAAACGGCCCGGATCGGGCCTCTGACGGGTGGTGGATCACTCTCCCACTCAGCAGTGGCCTGATCCTGACCATTTTGGGCCCCTTTTCAGCCATTTTCAGCCCCTTTTTGCCATTTTGGGCCCAATTTCAGGTCTGAATGGCCAGGATTGGGTCCAAAACAGCCAGAATAGGTGATGTCAGATGGTGTGGAATATGCAAATCTGTTATGCCAATGACACACTTCTGGTGATGGCAAGGGGCAGGGCATATGTTAATGAGTTATGCTAATGAGTTATGCTAATGAGTTCCTCCAACTCTTTTTCTACGAAATGACCCCTGGTTAAGTTATAAGTTCCTCGAAATTATTGCATGCATGCTTGTGTTTCTTGTTCTTCAACCTTGGGCCTGGATAAAATTACAGTCCACGTTGAAGATTGTGATGGGACTCCATTATTGCATATGGTATCTAATTCAGCAGCAATAGATATTCCACTCTCGTTTTCTTTCAGATCGTTCTTGGTTTTCAGTTCTGTGTTGTTGTTTTTCTCCACTGTACCTTGTTCTCCTTTTTTTCTGCTTGTGATCGAGACCCATGTGTTTTGCATGTTTTGAAAAAGATCACCTCACCACCACCACTAAAAGTCACTTGTGTATTACTGGACTGTGCATGGATGAAATTGCCTGTAACCCTTTAAGCTACCATGGTTTCAAGAAACTGACATAAACAAACCTGAAGGAGAGGGGCCTCTCTGCACATTCAATCAACATTGTCCCAATCTAATATTCTGTCTCATTTTTATCTTGCCCTTCCACCAAAGATCCTTGAGGAAGAATATAACTCACCCAAAGTCACTGACAGTACAATCCTAGGCAGAGTTGCACCCTTCTAAGCCCATTGACTTCAGTAGATTTAGAAGAGAGTAACTCTGCTTAGGACTGCGCTATTTCATAGTGCTATAGCACAAAGTACCACTATAGTACTTTAATAATAACATTCGATTTATATACAGTCCTTCAAGATGACTTAACACCCACTCAGAGCGGTTTACAAAGTACGTCATTATTATCCCCACAACAAAACACCCTGTGAGGTGGGTGGGGCTGAGAGAACTCCAGAGAGCTGTGACTAGCCCAAGGTCACCCAGCTGGCTTCAAGTGGAGGAGTCGGGAATCAATCAATTTGTCTTTCTGCATTAACTTTTGTCTTAGATCAACTTTTGTGCAATCCCTTTTCAATAGTATTGCTTTCCATCCCACTTCTTTAACAAGAAGATGGTTTAGATATGTTCTCGGGTTGAGGAATTGTACCTCATCTGAAAACATAAAATAATCCAAAGATTTATGACATGGGATGGGCTGGCACTGCCATGGCTTTGAGCCTCTGGAATTTTTTTAAAGAAATGTACTCCTGTGCCAGAGTGGAGGAGAGGGGGAAGTCCACAGTCTCCATGTATGGAGCCATCAGTGACTATAAGAAGTTCACCCAAAAAGCTAGACCTGTGCTCGGAGAGTTGGGTTGCTCACCGCTAATACATGTCATAGATATCGATGTCGGACTCTTTGGGTTGCATGTGTTTGCCAACAGATTCAGACACGTGAGACGAAAGTTGGGTTGCTCACCCACTAATATATGTCATGGGTATAGATTTTGGCTTTTTGGTTTGTGTCTGTGTATGTGAGTTGACGATTGTCCACGTGTGTGGTTTGAATTGCTGGTATGGCTTTTCAGTATGTTTCATAAGCCTCTTCGGATTGGGTGAGTTAACATTCTTCAGCTCTTTACTGAATGGTGTTTCACAGTTCAGGGAGCCAGCCTTCTCTGTGGTTTTCCTTGGTAACAACAGGGCCTGAAAGTATTCCTTTTCAAAGTGCCGTCAAGCCGCCAGGCAGATATCGCAAGCTGTCCCGGAAGAGCCGTGAGACTGACCTGTGTTTGACTTACATTGCGTCAAAGTATCTGTGTTAACTGCCAGCTCTGTCTCATTGGCGTACTTTACATCTTCTGTTCCATTCAATTAATTTGTCAAAGCCATCTGTACTGTTGAGGGTGAACAAAGAATATCAACCGTTTTAATTTGCATTGTGCCAGTCAGTCCTGTGTTGATTGCGTTACCGAATTTATTTCTTTAAACTCCAGTTTTGAAGACTTGGACCTTGATCCAGCACTGGTTCGGTGGTGTCCCATGCAGATACTGGCCCCCTCCCCGGTGAAGTTTCCCTCTTTCAGTTCAATGGAAAGAGGTGCTTTGCATTTAGAGCTGCACTTCCTATTTCAGTGTTCCCTGCATGGTGCCAGAAATGGGTGCTCAGTTTCTGCTTGGGACGCCATTGACCCTCAAATGTTTTGTGGTATCCACTGGTGACTTCTTCAAAGCTTGGGATGCCAAGCCCTCATTCATGACCAAACAGAGAGTATCACGAGAGTAGCAAAATAACAAGAGTGATCATGAACACTAAGCAAACACAATTAATACATAAATACATAATACATATATCCACATTAATATATTAATACATATATACATAATACAAATATCCACTTCTTAAGAATTTTCACAAGCATACTATTTAATCCCTTAAAGAGACATATACTCATAGGCTGTTGATGTTTATGAGTATATGTCTCTTTAAGTGATTAAATAGTATGCTTGCGAAAATTCTTAAGAGGTGGATATATGAGTATATGTATTAATTGTGTTTGCTTAGTTAGTGTCCAAGCCCTCGTTCATGGCGGAGGATCCCTCACCTCAAATTCCCATTGCAAATTGGGGGGAAATAAAAACCCCACAGGTGTCGTGAGCGAGATGACATCACCTCTGGTGATGTCAGAAACAATGGTGACGGCTCAAGGAATCAACTCGTTTCACCATAGAGTTTATGGTTTTACCAGAGAGTTTACCAGAGAGCTTCTGACAACTCCTAGAGTTACTGCCATTGCTTCTGGGTTTTCCCAGGAAGTGACGCCATCACAGTTGTGGCAACGCTCCCCATGTCCCCACCTCCAATCCACCCACTGGTTGTCAGGCTTGGCCTGGCATCTCTACCCACAGCAGCTGTTCCCCAAAACAAATATCCAAGCCTGACTTTACTTCACCTCACAGAAACAGGAGTTACTTCAGAAGAGCCCAGGAGGAAACAGCTTTATATCTACAGGGAGCACCCATTAAAAAACAGCTGCCTCCATCATAGGAGGACACTTGCCTTGGAATTACCTTATACTTTGAGGGACCTCACTACATTTTGTGATTAGCCCCAGCCACCAGAGCAGCCATTTTGTGATTGGTCACCCCCCCTCCCCATGGCAGCCATTGTGGCACCTATTACCTGTTCAAAATTCCAAAAATGCCCACAGGTTTAATAAGGCCAGAGTAGTTGTGCTCTGTTTAATTGAATGTGGTTGCCCTATGCCAGTGAGACTCCTAAGTGGTCTTCGAGAGTATTCGGATCTCAATACTGGGTTACAAGATTCTGTTAGCCTCTTATGTAAGAGGAGCTAATCCATTATCTTCAATGTCAGAGAGTGCACCACCTTGATTTGAGTGTATTATTTCTGCTGTGGCACTTCTCACAGCCCAAGAGGCAAGCCTTCATGTAGCTTAAAGAATGGCTTGTCTCTTCATCAGTGGTGCAAACATCAAATGGAGATCCCACCAGGAGTATAATTCTTCTCCGTGCAGGTGTATAGCTTCTCATGGTTGCCCATGAGTTCTGGCTTTGATAGCTGTGAGCTATGATAAGTCCAACACATTTCGTAAGTAAAAGAGCCTGCTGGCTTTATTAATCTTATTTTCCTTTCTTTCCCTTTCTTTCTTGATGCTATAGTCATTCCCAACACAGCACAGTCACCCGGCCACCTACAGTGAGCATACAACGGAGCATTTCTATAGAAGGGTAAGATCAACCAACATTATCCTTTTGCACAGTCCATTAGTATTATACGTGTGTTTCACGTCTGATTGATTTGTTCAAAGATTTCTAACCCGCCTTTCCTTCTTACCAGAGGGGGTTGATGGCTTCTTATGAAAACAACAGGGATCCATCATGAAATGCCAAAGAACAGGGTGTAGTTGTTCTACCGTGTTATTTATTTATCAATAGCAGTTATTTAGAATGTACATAAGTGCCTGTTGTACATGGGTCATTTCATATAGGCCTGCTCCTCCTTCAGAGAGCTCAGAATGATTCATGTGTGGTTTAGTTATTTAGATAATTTATCCTCTGACTTTCTGTTGTAAAATAATACTCAAGGCAACTTGCGTCAACAAAAAGTACAGCAGCAAGAAAGAGACGAAGGGAACTCTGACTCTCAAGAACTCATACCCTGGAAATCTAGTTGGCCTTTAAGGTGCTACTGGACCTGAGACTTTCTTTAAAAAAAAATATGTAAAAGTAGCTATCTCAAAATAACCATCTAAAAGAGTAGCCAACCAAAATGGAACTAAACAGCAATATAGCTGCCAGTGATGTCCAAAACGAGTAAAAAAAACTCAAGAGCCAAGAAAATTGCCAATAATAAAATCAGCAGCAAAGTAAAATCAATGTTACAAGTCAGGGAAAAGAAACACTGAAAGCCTTCCATTTGAAAAGAAAGGCTTAAGTCTCTGGAATGTGAAGGCATTCCCAAGCATATCTCACTGCGCTAAGATTCAGAAGTAGCTGTAGATTCTACACCATTGTGTATTTATGCCATTCTTATCTTACACTTTTCTAGCGATGCCAGCCCCCTGCTGGGGGCAGGAAATCCCCCATCCCCACCTGCCACCTCCTACCACAGCTCACCTGTTCTGCAAGGGCGGAGGGAGGTGTGGGGAGCCTGGCTGGAGCACGTGGCGAAATGGTACACATGTTCCTCAGGCTCCCAATGACATCACTTCTGGTTTAAACTAGAAGCGACGGAGTCTCAGCAAGGCCAATTCTTTAGAAATCAAACCAAAACATAGAAAGAAATTCTTAAAAGCCTGGGTGAACAGAAACATTACAGCCTGGTGTGTAAGAGAAAGCAACATAGGCACCAGATAAGCCTCAAGGGGAAGGACATACCACAAGCAAGGTGCCACTACTGAAAAAGGTGTCCCTCTAAAACGCAGAAATACAAGATAAGCACAGTGGCAAACCCTAACCCTAACCTTGACACCGCCAATTTAGGTCCTCATTAATACAATTAAATCTATTATTACATTCTGATTAAGCAATTACTTATGCTACAATAAATCTTTCTTTGAGGTATTACAAAACTTCTTTTCATTTAATAAAGGAGAGGAACTGTAACATCCATTAAAATGCATTTGAACATGAAGCTGGAATACCTTGTAATGAATTAATAAGTGTATAATGTTAAAGAAATTAAAAACACAAGAAAATTACATCTTCAGGAAACTGTAGGTAGTTCCCCCCCCCCTCCACGGACCCATATAGTGTTGTTTAGAAACTGGTTAGGGGGGATTTTCTTTGTGGGGAAAAGTCTAGAGGAAACATAACCCACAAAACAGGATTCCCCCTTCATAGCTATATAAGCCTTTGGAAGCTGACCTCCCATCAAACATTTTTTTTAGGGTGGGGGGTGTCTGATCCCTCAAGAACTTACCCTGTCCACGCTCCATTGAAACTTCTTGTACAGCTCCAATTCTGTAGAATGAGACTCGATCAGAAAAATCTCTGCCGCCCTCCCCATTTTGAAAGTTAACTCACTTTCTCTCTTGAGAAAGAAACAAAGCTATTATCCCCATTGTTTTCCTAGCCGCCTGCAGAAAGCATTACTTGACCAATATTGGACGCTAAACGTGTGAGACAAACCTCTTTGTCACTCCAAAATGCAGAGAGTACTTTGAGGAATTGATTTTGAAAATTGTTTTATTTAAAAAACAGGGAAGAGAAAATGAATGCGTTTCACAATGGAGAGGCAGGCTTTTAGTCCTTTGAGTGTGCCTTTTTGATACTTAAATGCTCAGCTCCATCTAATGGCAGGAAACAGAAAAGATACTTTTAAAACAATCTGCTTCTCAAAACTCAACATAGCGTGCATTGTTTAAACTGCTACCTTCTCCTTACTGTCTAGGCGTTCAACCTCCTGGCCACTGTTCCAAGCACTGCTTGCAGCTACTCAAACCCCTAGCGGCCCTCCTGGAGGGTTGAAGTACCTGGTTTTGTTTGAGACTTCCCAGTCCCCAGGTTCTTTACTCTGGGTGGATTTGCACACAGCTGGTCAGAAACTCAAGACAGGCTTAAATATAAGGGTTGTTTATTAGAGTGTATGCAAAGTTGCAGGAACCACTCTATAAGGGCACAAGCAAAGGCAATAAAACAACGAACAACTTATCTATTGGTTGTTGGGGGTTTTCCGGGCTGTATTGCCGTGGTCTTGGCATTGTAGTTCCTGACGTTTCGCCAGCAGCTGTGGCTGGCATCTTCAGAGGTGTAGCACCAAAAGACAGAGATCTCTCAGTGTCACAGTGTGGAAAAGATGTAGGTCATTTGTATCTACTCAGGAGGGGTGGGGTTGAGCTGAGTCATTCTGTAAGAGTTTCCCAGGGTGTGGAATGCTAATGGCGGGAGGCTTCACTGTAACCTGAGGAGGTTCTTTTGCATATGGATTGGTGCTTGATGTGCTAATCTTCTCTGCAGGGCTATTGTCGGGTGTGGAGTGTTTTGTTGGCCTGGTGTTTTTCAGAACTGGAACCCATGCTCTGTTCATTCTTAAGGTTTCTTCTTTCCTGTTGAAGTTTTGCTTATGCTTGTGAATTTCAATGGCTTCCCTGTGCAGCCTGACAAAGTAGTTGGAAGTGTTGTCCAGTATTTTGGTGTGCTGGCGAAACGTCAGGAACTACAATGCCAAGACCACGGCAATACAGCCCGGAAAACCCACAAAAACCAACTTATCTATTTCTTACTAGAACTATCTGACTAAAATACATGAGCTTGCTAAAACTTGCATTTCTCTGAAGAGGCTTGAATGCACATACTCACAAAGTCCATTAACCATGCCAGGCAGCTCTGGTGATCTCAGGCCTGGCATGGAGCAAAAGTCTCTCACATGCTGATAGAAGACAATAGCACAGAATGGTCAGATGAAATCTCAGAACCAAACTACAAGTGATGCCTGACACTAGTTGGACACTTGTCAGCTTCCCTCAAGTTTTGATGGGAAATGTAGGCATCCTAGTCTTGCAGCTTGGCTCTCCAACTGCTGTCCAATGGACTTTTCAACTGTCACTTGTCCAACATCCCCCCAAGCTGCCTACATTTCCCATCAAAACTTGAGGGAAGCTGACAAGTGTCCAACTAATGTCAGGCGTCACTTGTAGTTTGGCCCTCAGTGAGAGCGTGTAGCATGATACAGAGTGCAGTGAGGAGCCATCTTTTCTAGCAGTGTCAGCCAATCAGGGCACACTTCGCTAGCAGCATTGCTAGCCTGAGAAAGGAAGGAGGACATGCGCAGCCAAGACTCCCTTGTGCCTCAAGGACACATTGCCTGAGCAACAGCTCACAGGTGCACTTAGTTAACTGAGCGGCACATTCCACTCCCAGGGTGACAAGCCAAAACTGGGCCTGTGAAATATTTGGAAGCCTGAACCAATGTACTCAGACAGGACTTAATGTAGCTCTCCTAGACACTTACCTGTTAGACGTAAAACTTCAAAGCCTTCAGACTTTTTGGATGATCAACTAACTCCGGAGATTTGGGGAGCAGTTTCTAGCTAGTGGAAGGAATCACTGCAGGATTAATTCAAGAGATTTTGTCACTCCAACAGTATTTTGCCCGTTGCCTTATCCTGGTGGAGCAAACCAAGCTGCAAGGCACTACCAGTGATACAGGGCCACTCCGATCAAGGATATGCTGTAAGTCTGGAAGCTAAGAGACATAAGCTGTACGTTTTACCTGATCCTTTGTGATGGTGGCCAAGGACAAGTCATGTCCCACTGGTGGCCTCTTCATTATGGCACAGCTTGGGTTAAGAATCAGCCCTGAATCTCAGAGCCGTTCAAAACATTTCTCAGAAGGAGGTGGTAGACTTCCAAGGTGTATTGCAGATAAAGTATGCATGTAAAAACCTCCCTGCATCTGGCAGACTAGCGCACCAGAGAAAAGGCTGTGCTAAATCTCTCTCCTTAGTTTGCAACATGCATGCCGTCTTTTTGAAAAAGGAGAGCATTAAAAATACAGCATGAAGATACAGCTTGGTCTATTGCTTCGTTCTTTACAATTTGTAGATCAGCTTTTTCCTTGAGGCCTGCAGTTATTAGAGTTCAACACTCATAGAATTTTAATCAGCAACAGCAAGATATTCCTTCATGGTCCTTCAGGTGCTCTTTCCTTCTCCAACGACAAGAGCTCCATGTCTTCTCCCCATCTTTCTTTAGTGTCCTTTTCCGACAGATGGACAATGCCAATGGAATTCAATGATTGACATGACAGGACAATAAATAAGTCCATCAGTTCTCATTTCATCTACACTTAAACCCTCAGTCGGGAGTCAGGACATCCTACAAGAGAAATACCACCTGTTGGGGAATGAATGATGCTATGGAATAACTGAGGACAGGATTAAGCTCAGTAGCAAAGTGTTAGGATCTCTGGAGTCCTGAGCAAAATTCTGGTGCACATTAGAAGAAGATTTGTGCTAATTAGCATTCTAAATATCAAGTTCCGTTTTTCTCCAGCCTCATCAAAAGATGTCATCAACTATCATCTGTTTTGGCAGAACTTTAGGACTTGCTCGGAATGTGAGCTGTCCTTGTTTGTGAGAATGATTTTGGGACCTAGAAGCACACCTTGTCTCCTGCTGGACTGGGACTTGAACGCTCAGCATCTTTGCAAAGATCTGCATCTTTACCTTATTACATTTTAATCCTGCCCTACTTCCAAGGAGCTCAGGAGACCATACATAATTCTCCTCTTCGCCAATTTAAACTCACCACAACCCTCTGAGGTAGGATAGGATGTGAGAGAGTGATTGGCCCAAAGTCATTCAGTTAGATGTATGGGTGAGTGGGAATTTGAACCCAGATTTCTGTCCTCCCGGTCTGACTGTTGAACTGCTATACCATACTAGCTTTCTCGTGGCTGCTTCCTTGCAAGGTGACGTTCGCAACTACCATGGTATTGGGTATTGGTGCCTGCCTTTCATCCTCTGGGGTGGCCTCATCTGTGCACCAGAGCTAGGCATAGACCGGCTCCCTGGAATTTTTTGTAGCTTGTCGTCTCACTCTGTAGCCCCCATCCCGATCATCTCATTGATCCAACCTCTTTCTTATGATTATGGAGTAGTGAACTTTCGTCATTTGTATCTGTATATGAAGAGGAGGTAGGTAGGCTTAGTCAGATCTTTCTTGGAGGCTAGTTGTCACTGATGGGGGTACTTAAGTGAAGAGAAGCCAGCTTTTGCTTGCTGGTTCATGCAGTTGAAGCAGACATGCTTCCTACCCAGTGCATTTCCTCCACTGTTAACGCCCTGGGCGCCTCCTGCCCTGGAGGACAGGAGGGCACAGGCATCATTCAACAAGGTGCTTCCATGCAGTGGAAATAAACGTATGCACTTGTTTTATACCAAGGCTATTGGTCCATCTGGCCTAATATTTTCTCCTTCAATTAGCAATAGCTCTCCAAAGTCTCAGACAGAGGGCCTTCCACACTCTGCCTCTTACGATCATTTCCAGGTCACATCCAAAGGATCGAACCTTATAGTTACCTTATACAAGGTATCTATGAGGCTGCCCTATACCTGGCCAGATCATTGGCCTGTCTTACTCAGTATTGTCTGTTTTGGTTGGCCATACAACGAGAGGCTCCTCTAGGGACAAGCACAATAACCAACAGGGGACACCCCACCCACTAGAGGAATATCATATACAGAAATGGTACAATGAATTCTATATACATATATTTATAAAGTACAAAGAACCCCACCCACCTGCCCTAAGATATCCAACAACTGTCACCCTGATGGAAAGACTCCACGCCCAGGGTTTTCTTAAACAGCAAACTCTCAGAGCCAAGCTACAAGTGATGCCTTACACAGATTGGACACTTGTCAGCTTACCTCAAGTTTTGATGGGAAATGTAGGCGTCCTGGTTTTACAGCTTGGCTCTCCATTACAGCTGCATGCCTACATTTCCCATCAAAACTTGAGAGAAGCTGACAAGTGTCCAACCTGTGTCAGGCATCACTTGTAGCTTGGCTCTCAGTTGACGGCCATTTCCCAGCCTTTGTGCTCCCAGTTTGCAGTATCTGACCTGTAGAAAGAACATAAAGAACATTATTTTCAAAGTGGAAAGACGGTCTGGCACCTCCCTGTTTGTCTTCCAAGGATGGTTTTTGTCACCTTACGACTATATTCTGGCATCTCTGCAAGAGAACAAAAGAAAAATGATTCTGACTTTGGATAATGGCCATACACACGCATCCATGAATGTGTTCCAAAATTGGTGTTACTTACTGTATTTATTGTATTTATTATTATGTGGATTGGACGTACTGGAGGATATTGTATATCGATATTTCTATTACTGCTATTTATATATTTATAGGAAGGAGTTATTTATTCACTTCATGCACTTGTCACTTTATAAATATATGTATATAGACTTCATTGTAACATTTCTGTATATGATATTCCTCTAGTGGGTGGGGTGTCCCCTGCTGGTTATTGTGCTGGTTGACCAGCAGCTCTCTGGGGGTCTCAGGCAGAGAGGAGCCTTTCTCAGAACCTTCAACTGGGAATCCTTCCACTGGGGAGATGCAAAGACGCTTTTGCGTTCAACGCATGTGCTCTGCTACTAAATTATAGCCCCCCCCCCCAAAGTATGTCCTTTGCTGCTTAACTATGGACCTTTCCCCAGCAGGAATTATTGGGGGAAAGTCTCATTGAACAGCAGAAGAGAGAGTTAAGCTGCATCCACACATGGGTGGATCTTGCACAATAGCACTCGTTCACAACTAACAAGTCCATCCAGTTGCTAAGAATTTCTATGCTTCAACCATTGTGCAATATCCAACGATGCGCCGATGCAGCCTTAGGTAAGCTCATGCCCTTCGGGGAGGGTGGAACCTGTCTTGTTGGACAAATGATCTTAAGTGGCAGCAGTTTGATACTGTCATGAAATATAAATGAATGAATTGCCGAGAGAGAGATACTGTGTGCGGGACTCTTAATTTGTTTGTTTGTTCCCACAGGGAACCTCGAAAAGTTGTCCTACACAAGGGCTCAACGGGACTTGGGTTTAACATTGTAGGAGGAGAAGACGGCGAAGGCATTTTTGTATCCTTCATCCTAGCAGGTGGACCAGCTGACCTCAGTGGAGAGCTACAGCGAGGAGATCAGATTTTATCTGTAAGTATTCCAAGTCTCTCCTTGCACATTGCCTTCAGTTCCTATAATTTTGGCTTTTCATTTTAATTTACTTTCCATTTTGGTTTTCTTTGCTGGCTTGAAGCTTTTTAGAAGATTGGGCTCATATTAACAAGGGGTAGTTGAGTTTTATAGGGGAGGAATACACAAAGGTCAAGGATAGGTGGGTCAGTGACCAGCTTGGGCCTTGTGGACATTGATGTTGTGATCCAGAACCACCACTGGGCTTGCCCCAAAAACCCTATGCACAGTGTTGCCATTTCTTGTCGTTTTTGTTCATTTGCATTACAGCACCAAAACATGTTGTTTGTTTATTTAATACCTGTGCTTCGCTATGGTATTTAACTACTTTAAATCCAGTTATAATACTTACGGGTATGTAACATTTTTTTTATTTGTGTGATTGTTTTTGTTTGTTTGTTTTTGAGTTGGCAACCCTAGGGAACATTGAGGGGAAGACTGGGAGGTTCATTTTACCTCAGGACACATTCAAGGACTCCCAATGGCAACTGCATACTGTTTAGAATGTGGGGGTTGAGAACCAATCAGGCCGCATATGCAAATGACCTCTGTGTTTCAACTGTCTCCGGGGGTGAGGAAGGAGGATGAGGTGTGTAATATTGTGAGGCCCAATCAGCCTGCATATGCAAATGACCTTGAAAGGCTGGCCCAATCAGGAAAGAGTGGCCAAGTTGGCAGTGGGCGGGGGTGCAAGCAGGCAGCAGCCTACCAGCCACACAGGGAAGCTGTATCCCTTTGGGGAAACACGTTTTACCCCTTTTTACCCCCTTAGGGGGTGAATTTCCTAAAATCCCTTCTTAGTGGGTGTTTACATCATGAAAGGAATGTTCTCTCCAGGTCCCGGGATGTGGGCTGAGCATTGATGGGACAGTCAGGATATATGTATAGATTTATGTATATATTTATGTATATATTTATGTATATAAATGTATAGATTTGTATCCCACTTTTCTCCCCATTGGGGAGCCAAAGCAGCTTAAAATGTCATTCTTTCCTCTTCCATTTTATCCTCAAAGCAACCTTGTGAGAGAGGTTGGGCTGTGAGGTTACCCAGCAAGTTTCCATGTCGAAGTGGGGATGTGAACCTGATTCTCTCAGGAGCATAGTCTGTTTGAAGCCTAGTCTGATGCACTATACCATACCACAATTTTCTGCTGTAATGCTTTCATAAAGGATCCCACTCCCAACACAGATTAACCATCTTGGAACTGAGGTGATTGGTTGTGTGACCACTTCTTCCTGTCCTAACCAGCTTGCCCAATAAGATCCTTTCCCCAGGTCCTTCTCCTTATGCCTCCATGTGTACAGTGCCACCACTGAAAAGGCCACTTTCTGGTCCACTACCACCCTGCTCCAGTATGTGGACTCGCAAAGATCAGAGTGTCTGCAAATGGCCAGGGCGATATGACCCATTTACTGAGAATGGCAGAAGCCGGAGACAGTGTGAATCATCCACTCATCACCAGGACTGGACAATCAGGGAGCTTAGTCTACAGAACGCGGACTGGCGTGGTTGGTGGGAAACATATCACTCCAGTCTTGTTCCATCGTATTTGCTCCCAATTTACTTCCAAAACCCATTTCAAGGTATTGGTATCGACATTAAAAGCCCTATACACTTTGGGACCAGCATATCTTAAAAACCGCCTTCTCCCATCTGAACCAACCCATCTACTTGGTCATCTTCAGAGAACCTGCTTTGAGTGCCCCTATCATCTAAGGATGAACAGGTGGCAACTCAAAGAAGGATCTTTTCAGCCTTAGTTCTAAAACTTTAAGAACTCACTCCCCAGAGAGATTCATCTGCCCCCCTCTATTGCGGAGTTCTGCCAGTAGGTGAAGTCTGGGTTTTTTTTCAAATGGCATGCCACCAATAACTCTTATTTGCCCTCCTCCCTGCTATTGGTGTTATGCAGAGGTCATTTCGTAGAAAAAGAGCTGGAGGAACTCATTAGCATAACTCATTAGCATATGCCACACCCCTTGACATCACCAGAAGTGTGTCATTAGCATAACTGATTTGCATATGCCATACGCCCTGACATCACCTATCCTGGCTGTTTTGGACCCAATCCTGGCCATTCAGGACTGAAATTGGGCCCAAAATAGCAAAAAGGGGCTGAAAATGGCTGAAAAGGGCCCCAGAATTGTCAGGATCGGGCCGCTGCTGAGTGGGAGAGTGATCTACCACCCGTCAGAGGCTCGATCTGGGTTGTTTTGGCCCCAATCCAGGCCAAAACGGGCCAAAATGGCCAAGAGTCAGGTGGGCGGGGCCACCTGACATGTGACCTCTTTGGGCAACTGCCGGAACTGTGTTCCTGTGCGTTTCCCCTCAAAATGAGCCCTGGTGTTAAGTGTTTGTGTGTGTGTGTTATTGAATTATTTTTATACTGTTTTAAATGTTGTTTTACATTTCAATTCTTTTTTTAAAAAGTTTATTGGAAAAGAAAAAGTCAATAACAATACATGGAAGAAAAAACATAAATAGAATATATAACAGCACATTTAAGCTAGAAAATATTGCTCCTCTCCATCTCCTCACTTACTTTATACTCAGCATTTTATATTCAACATTATACTCAATATTTTATATCCAACAATTTAAAATATTAATTTTCTAATTAGCCTGCTTCCATGAAAACTATTCTTAGTTTTTTTCTTAATTCTTTAAAATGTTGTTTTAAATTTTTGAATGTTTACTGCCTTGGGGACCCTATTTGGGTAGAAAAGTGGCATACGAATGTTTTGTCTAAATAAATAAAATAAATACTAAGAAAAGAGGAGGCAAAGTGTTACCCTACCAAGTCTTTCCAGAAATGAGGACCCAGACCGCACAAAGGCATCTTTGCTGACCCAGTTCAGCCTCACCTGTAACTTTAAAACTGACTTATTTTACTTGTGAGCTGTGAATCTGGATTTCTCATATCAAATAACTATTTACTGTACTTTATTTTAATATTTGTGTCCTACTTTTCTTTCCAGTGGGGACCCAAAGTGGTTTATAAAATCCAAAAATATATAAGCAAACAGGGATGTGTCAGTGGAACCAGAAAAAAACAGTACAGTAACCACATCCTGGCTAGTCCTAATTCCACTGGCCCAGCTCAATTAGAGTCTCACTGTGAAAGAAGAGCCCTTTGACACCCACCTTTTGGCTCTCAACCTCTCTACACATTATGGAGTGCCTAGGGATGTTCAAGTGTACCTCATTTCACATGTCCCCCCTCCAACGTCCCATGCACTCATTCACACAGTCACACTTCAGTTTGCTCCCCATGAGTACATTCATGCATTTCATATCAGTTCCTCCTGAACTGTTAAAAGTATCCCAGTTTTCCCCACTTTTCATACCTTAAAGAAATGCAAATTGGCAAATCAAAGGAGCCTACAGTACTTGTTCTTGCAAAAGCAGAGCTGAATTGGCACTTTGCCCTCCAAAATCACTTGCAGATGCAGTCACTCAAAGCGAGTGCCCATAAAAGCGGCATTCACGTGCGCCGAGCCAAAACAGCCTGCATATGAATTGAGGGCTACACATACAATCCTGCACTTGAGCGTCCCCAGGTACTTAGTAACACCTAGAGAGTCTTTCTGTCTACCCCAGGTTTAAATACCTGCAAGCAGAAGAGCCCTGTGGCGCAGAGTGGTAAGCTGCAGTACTGCAGCCCAAGCTCTGCTCACGACCTGAGTTCGATCCTGGCGGAAGCCGGGTTCAGGTAGCCAGCTCAAGGTTGACTCAGCCTTCCATCTTCCCAAGGTCAGTAAAATGTAGTAAAGTGTAGATGACTGGGGAAGGCAATGGCAAACCACCCCATAACAAAAGTCTGCCAATAAAATGTCGTGATGCGACGTCCTCCCATGGGTCAGTAATGACTCAGTGCTCGCACCTTTACCTTTACCTTTAGAAGAGGAACAGCAATTTAGTGTAGCCCTCAATCAGCTGCCACACCGATCTTATTTAGCTCCGACAGCAGCATCCTGTTTGACAGATGATAGAGAGTCCAGTCGGCTGCTGTGAGTTGCAGAGACAATTTGGTCCACATTTGCTCGGTATTTTACAGCAGTGTGGAATAGTACAGCATTCTCTTGCTGTACTTTGGCAAAGTTAGTCCAAGTCTGCCATCTGCTGGATGGAACCTAGCTGAACAGGCCTTCGAGAAACCCATTTAAATGAGGCATGCAGGGCTTGTTATCTCTGGGTTTGTAATGAATTGGGCGGCAGCTCCACAATCCATTTTCAAATTTGCAATGGATTTTTTAAAGCCTTTGGCTACATTCTGTGCATTTAGCGTCTGTGACATTATCATAACTGCTCTTTCATTTGGATATTGATAGTGTGGAATTAAGGAACAATGTGAATGTGTTTGGAGGGACTGGGCCAGAAAGGGAGCTTATGCTTTGAGGGATCTATATACAAAGGGATTTTAAACATAGTATGATAGGTCCCCAAAGCATATGTAGAAAAGCCCGACATTCCGTCATGCTTTAGGGTGGCCATCAGAGAGAACCTACGATGTGGCTATGTGGATAGGAACCAGCTTGATTCTAAGTAGCTGGTGGAAGAAATGTTTGTCCCCCGTCCCAGTGGTAGCTTCTTGCATCTCTTTCATATGACTACATAAATCTGCCTTACACTGAATCAGACCTTTAGTCTATCAAAGTCAGCGTTGTCTACTCAGGCAGGCAGCTGCTCTCCAGGGTCTCAGGCAGAAGTCTTCCCCTTCATCTACTACCTGATCCTTTTAACAGGCTATGCCGGGGATTGAACCTGGGACCTTCTGTATACCAAGCAGATATTCTCCTACCAAGCCACAGGGCATCCTTCCATATAAGGATAAGAATTTTCCTTCCTTTCCTTCCTTCCATATAAGTAAATTGCTTCCATGCATTCGGGACTGTTCTTCCACCAAGCCACCCTGGCGATTGCTTGAGGAGACATAAGAAGACAGGCATAAGAGAATCTCCTAACACCCACTCAGAGCGATTTACAAAGTATGTCCTTATTATCCCCACAACAGCAAACACCCTGTAAGGTGGGTGGGGCTGAGAGAGCTCCTAGAAGCTGTGACTGACCCAAGGTCACCCAACTGGCTTCAAGTGGAGGAGTGGGGAATCAAACCTGGTTCTCCAGATTAGTCCCGCACGTGGATTTTCCCTATTCTGTTCCTTTAGGCTTTCACTCAGCCCTTTAATTTTAGCTGAGCAGGCAGAATTTCTAAAATTAATCCCCAAATTGGTTTATATCCAGTTTGCAACCCCTATTTTATTTACCTGTTCACACAAGTCATAGTCTCACCTCTATATATTGCAAGAGCCTCATGTAGATGCCTGCCTCGGTGACTCTGGTCTTTGCTGGAGGTCTCCCATCCAATTACTAACCAAGGCTGACCCTGCTTAGCTTCTGAGATCTGACGAGATCAGGCTCACCTGGGCTTACCAGGGTTGCAAGGGAGGCAAGGGCAAACCACCTCTGTTAGTCTCTTGCCATGAAAACCCCACCAGCGTTGCCATAAGTCAGCTATGACTTGAGGGCACTCTCCACCATACCATATAGATGTATTGCCACTGAGAAGAGAACATGAGAAGAGCCCATTGGACAAGGCCAGTAGTCCATCTAATTTATCATCTCGTTTCTCTTGGTTGCCCCAGAAGTCCAACAAATGTGGCATAGAGATCCAGGCCTTCCCCTTCTATTGCCTCCTAGCACAGGAATTCAGGTTTCCTGTCTCTTAATGTGCAGGTTCTCACTAGTTGCCATGTTTAGTCTCTTCCATGAATCTGGCTAGCCCCTTTTTAAAGTCATCTGTGCTTGTGTCCATCACAGAAATCCATCGCTTCCATAGATAGAAAGCAGAGAGGCAGTGTGTATAGTGGTTAGAGTATTGAGCAAGAATCTGGGAGACCCCTGTTGGAATACCTATCCTGCCATGGAAGCTTGCTGGGTCACACACTCTCAATGTAACCTTCCTCTCCAGGTTGCCATGAGGATAAAACATAGGAGAGGAGAACAATGTAAGGCGCTTTAGGCCCCCATTGGAGAGAAAGGCAGGGTTTTTTTACTGTTTGTTTCTTTATAGCCCGCCTTTCTCACTAAGGGCCAAGCTACAAGTGACAAATGACACTTGAACGACAAGTGGATCGAGTGGAGAGCAAGTGGAGGGCAAGTGAACAGGAAGGAATACACTTTCTGTTCAAGTGTCATTTGTCACTTGTAGAGTGATTCTGCACACGTTGAATAATGCACTTCCAATCCTCTTTATAGATCATTTGGAACGGGGTTTTTTTTTTGTGCGGAACAAAAAATCCATCTCAAACTATTGATAAAGTGCATTGAAAGTGCATTATCCAACGTGTGCGGAATCAGCCGTAGCTTGGCCCTGAGACTCAAGGTGAATTACACAGTGCAACTCCATATAATCCCTGGCTTGGGCACTCCATAAACAATACAATAAGGGACGGATTGCAGAAATTTGAAAGCAAGCGTACATCCAAATACAGAGATGAAACACTGCTGAAACAAAACATAATTTGCCATGATATATTAAATGATGTGGAAACTACCCAGTAGGACTGTATTTACATCAACAGTGCCAGTACTATACTCTACAGTCCCTGTCCCTTTACCAAAGCATCCCTCTGGGCCAATTTTTACAACACACCCTTATTAACCAAGTAAAAAAAGCTCTCCTGAATAAAAAGCAGTCCCTGAATAATTCAGTTTTACATAATTTGCAGACAGCCAGGAGAGGGAGAGCTTTCCTGACCTCTTCAGGCAGGCCATTCTGTAAGGGGGGGGGACCACAGAGAATGCCAGTGTATGGGCAGCTGTTGATTTTGCCCATGTGTGGGATGGCACCTGCAGAAGGTCCTGTTCACATGACCGATGCTGCTGTGGAGTGGCATAGGAAGAGAGGTGCTCCCGTAGCATGGTGGTAGTGGAGAATGCCCTCAAGTCATAGCTAATTTATGGAGACCCCTGGTGGGCTTTCATGGCAAGAGACTATCAGGGGTGGTTTGCCACTGACTGCCTCTGCAACCCTGGTCTTCGTTGGAGGTCTTGCATCCAACTACTAATTAAGGCTGACCCTGCTTAGCTTCTGAGATCTGACAAGATCAGGCTCACCTGGGCTATCCAGATCAGGGCCCTATAGTATGAGGGTTATTTTATTATTATTATT
Organism: Eublepharis macularius; assembly: GCF_028583425.1. Classification (NCBI taxonomy): domain Eukaryota; kingdom Metazoa; phylum Chordata; class Lepidosauria; order Squamata; family Eublepharidae; genus Eublepharis; species Eublepharis macularius. The sequence goes on from NC_072792.1 coordinate 174,857,183, forward strand.
TATAGCCCACCTTTCTCACTGAGACTGAAGGCAGATTACACAGCGTAAGTCAATTTGATCAATACTATAGGGTATGGATTGCAGAAATTAAAAAAAAAACAAGCAAAAATCTGATTACGAGATGAAGCAATACTGAAACAAAACATTAGCAATGTAACATGGCATATTAAATGATGTGGAAACTGTCCAATAGGAGCATACTTACAGAAATGGACAGTACGTAGTAGTATAGTCTACAGTCCCTGTACCAAAGCATCTCTCTGAACCATCTCCTTACAGCACAGCGCTATCGCCTGTGCAATAAAGCCCTATTTGAGTAATTCAGTTTAGCCTAGGTTGTGGAAAGCCAGGAGAGTGGGAGCTTTCCTGACCTCTTCAGGTAGGCCCCCACAGAGAACGTGCGTGTACAGGCACCTGTTGATTTAGCTCATTTAGCTTCAGGGTGACTCCTGTTCAGCTGTTAGCTTCCCGGTGTTAGCTTCCGGGTGACTCCTGTTCAGCTGTTAGCTTCCGGTTGTTAGCTTCAGGGTGACTCCTGTTCAGCTGTTAGCTTCCGGTTGTTAGCTTCCGGGTGACTCCTGTTCAGCTGTTAGCTTCCCGGTGTTAGCTTCCGGGTGACTCCTGTTCAGCTGTTAGCTTCCGGTTGTTAGCTTCCAGGTGACTCCTGTTCAGCTGTTAGCTTCCCGGTGTTAGCTTCCGGGTGACTCCTGTTCAGCTGTTAGCTTCCCGGTGTTAGCTTCCGGGTGACTCCTGTTCAGCTGTTAGCTTCCGGTTGTTAGCTTCCGGGTGACTCCTGTTCAGCTGTTAGCTTCCCGGTGTTAGCTTCCGGGTGACTCCTGTTCAGCTGTTAGCTTCCCGGTGTTAGCTTCTGGGTGACTCCTGTTCAGCTGTTAGCTTCCGGTTGTTAGCTTCCGAGTGACTCCTGTTCAGCTGTTAGCTTCCCGGTGTTAGCTTCCGGGTGACTCCTGTTCAGCTGTTAGCTTCCCGGTGTTAGCTTCCGGGTGACTCCTGTTCAGCTGTTAGCTTCCGGTTGTTAGCTTCCGGGTGACTCCTGAAGAAGATCCTGTTCAGATGAGCAAAGCTGCTGTGGCAGAGCGTAGGGAGAGAGGTGGCCCTGTAGATATGAGCACAAACTAAGAAAAAGACCGGGGGATGCAGTTAGAAATAGTGAATAATCAATCTATATTGTGCAAAGTGCAAAGTGCAATATTAATTATAAATATTCCATACAATAAATAAATCCAATAAATATATTCAAAACTTGCAATACATATTCCGTTTCCAGTATCCGTCTATCTCATTTCCAAAGTTCAAGGGCTCTAATGAGCAGTCCAATCAAACAGAGTACAGGAGGGTGCATGGATGATGGATAAGGATGACTCTGTGCTAAGTGATCCCCAGTCCAAGTCTGGAAAAAGGGGGCCAAGGGGCTGTCTGCCAACGGGATGATGCAAACAAAGTTTTCCAATTCCCGTTTCGTACAGCGTCTTCTTCCTGGGCAGTATTTCTAGTGGATGGTCATCTGCGCTCCCAACACCAATGTAACCAAAAGGACAGTCAGGTATCACATTGCATGTGATACCCTAAACCTTGAATTGAGCCTGGTAACTGATGAGAAGCCAGTGGAGGGACTGCAGAATGCTCCGTCTAGTTCCTGATAATATTCGAACTGCAGCATTCCGCACCAACTGGAGTCTCCAAGCTGACTTCAAGGGAAGACCTGTGTAGAGTGCATTACAGTAGTCTAGTCTCGATGTTACTGTGATTTTTGTTTTGTTTTTTATTTACGTCATTTATAGTCCACCTTTCTCACTGAGACTCAAGGCGGATTACACAGTATGAGGCTAATACAATCAGTATCAAGTAACATATACAAGTTTAAAGACATAGCATTAGCAAGGATCCAAGACACAGTAGAGATACTGAAGCAAAACAATCAATTCTAGGACTAACATTAGACAACATGGAGCACTGGTTGTACATGGAGTACATATTTAAAGCAGCAGATAATATATGAGGCAAAAATGGTGATGAAGTCTATGATCCCCAGCTTGTTAGTGAAGCCCCTGAGACCCCATCCCTACAATGCAGCCCTCCCATTTGAGTAAAAAGCCTTTTTGAATAGTTTGGTTTTGCATTGTTTATGGAAAGCTAGGAGAGTGGGGGCTCTTCTGACTTCCTTAGGCAGGTCATTCCACAGGATAGGGTACAGACAGACAGACAGACAGAGAGACAGACAGAGAGAGAGAGAGAGAGAGAGAGATGTGTGCCTAGATTCGCCCTCTGTACATGAACAAAATTGCTAGTTTGGGGACCGTTTGCAGCGACTGGTGGCAGATGTGCTCCTGGTACATTTCTGCATGTCATGTGCAGGATATGCACATTTCTGGCCACATCGACATGCCAATAAGCATGCTCATCCCCCGCCACTATCTTGCATTGCACGCTCAAGATTGCCCGCAGTCACACTTGGATACAGGCCAGGTACAGCCAGGTACATTATTTCAGTTTGCACCCGGGTCGTGTGCTAGAGCCGAACAAGCTCTTTTGGCACGGCCTTCTTTGTGTTCCATCAGTCAAACGGAATCAAAGCAATCATCCAATTAGGTCTCACGTGTTTCCTCCAGCAGTTTCAGGAGGGAGCACAATCTGACTTAATCAAGCTCAAATAATGATAATAAATGCATCCTTCCACATCCATCCCGAGCGAAAGTTCACATTACGCCATGCAAACCTCTTCCAGGGGGCAATTATCATTAGACAATTTACTGAACCAAAGCCAGAGAGAGCTGGATTTTGGCAAAAGGTTATGTTTGCTTACAGACGGTTTAAAGATGTTTAAAGAAGAGAAGCCCAATGCGGAGACGAGGCTAAGCTACAACCAGTCTCTCTGACATGGTAGCTTTTCACAGGCAGGGATTTTTGAGACATGGAAATGTATTCTGTCTCTCTGCAGCTTTATCCCATCCTTCCTCCGGGGAAGCTAAGGTTGGTATATGTGGCTCAGTCTTCCCCGATTTGTCCTTACAACAATCCTGTGAGGAAGGCGAGACTGAGACTGACTGGCTCTAGCTCGCCCAGTGAGTTTCAGGGTAGAATGGGGATTTGAACCCAGACCTTTCCAGTCCTAATCAGTTACTTTAACCATGATGCAGCATTGGTTTTTAATATTCAATTCTCTAGAGAGCCAGTTTGGTGTAGTGGTTAAGAGCAGCAGGACTCTAATCTGGAGAACCAGGTTTGATTCTCCACTCCTCGAAGCCAGCTGGGTGACCTTGGGCTAGTCACGGCTCTCTGGAGCTCTCTCAGCCCCACCCACTTCACAGGGTGTTTTGTTGTGGGGATAATAATGATATACTTTGTAAACTGCTCTGAGTGGGCATTAAGTTGTCCTGAAGGGCAGTATATAAATCAAATGTTGTTATTGTTGTTATTATTATTAGTAGTAGTAGTAGTAGTAGTAGTAGTAGTAGTAGTAGTAGTAGTATGGAGCCCTGATGTACAGGGAAGACATACACTACAAGATATTTCAAAGTGAGTAGGTTGTATCTGAGAAATAACTTTTAAGGAAAGGAAAGCAAACTAGCCTGATCTCATCAGCCTGATCTCATCAGCCCTTGGAAGCTAAGCAGGTTTGGCCCTGCTTAGTACTTTGATGGGAGACAACCAAGAAGTCCAGCATCACTACACAGAGTCAGTCTGTTCATCTCTTGCCTTGGAAACTCTATAGTGGTGGTGGTGGTGGAAAGTGCCGTTAAGTCATTGCTGACTTATAGTGACCCCTGCTGGGGTTTTCAAGGCAAGAGACTAACAGAGGTCACTTGCCATTGCCTGACTCTGCAACCCTCGTCTTCATTGGAGGTCTCCCATCCAATTACTAACCAAGGCCGATCCTGCTTAGCTTCTGAGATATGATGAGATTTGGCTTCCCTGGGCTATCCAGGTCATGGCTGAAAACCCAATGGGGTCACCATAAGTCAGCCAGACTTGATGGTAGTTTACACACAACCAAGAGTCAGGATCCTAGGTTTGTTCTGTTCAGAGGCCTTTATAATCCACAACGCGGAGTGAGTTGGTCGGGTAAGTGAATGGTCAGTAGGCTAATCTAAAATCTGCAGATACACAAACACACAGAGATTTGCATATTGTGGATAAGGTCTTCTTCCTGACTCTTCCTGCTTCCCACCCACCCCAGATTATCCTCCCCTGGGGCAATCCATGATGTGCAATGATATTGCACTTTTTGAGCCACTAACAATGTTGGACTCAGACTGGGAGACCCAAAATCAAATCCTTACCCAGTCAGGAAGCTCATTTGGGTGATGGTTGTTGGGGGTTTTCCGGGCTGTATTGCCGTGGTCTTGGCATTGTAGTTCCTGACGTTTCGCCAGCAGCTGTGGCTGGCATCTTCAGAGGTGTAGCACCAAAAGACAGAGATCTCTCAGATCTGTCAAAAGACAGATCTCTGTCTTTTGGTGCTACACCTCTGAAGATACCAGCCACAGCTGCTGGCGAAACGTCAGGAACTACAATGCCAAGACCACGGCAATACAGCCCGGAAAACCCCCAACAACCATCGTTCTCCGGCCGTGAAAGCCTTCGACAATACATCATTTGGGTGAGCTTGGGCAAGTCTGTAATCATGACCAAGCTCACAGGGTGGTTGTGGGAATAAAACAGGCGGGAGTCATGCTCCTGGGAGAAAGGGCAGGATAAAAAAAATCAGTCTAGGTGAGCAGAACTGGGTAGGGCATCTTTTCTGCAAATACAAGGAATAAATGATAATGATAATGATAATGATAATGATAATGATAATGATAATGATAATGATAATGATAATGATAATGATAATGATAATGATAATGATACGGTCTGCGGGACCCTCTCTCCCCATATATTCCCTGGAGGACTCTCCGATTGGGAGAGAAACAGCTATTAGTGGTCCCTGATCCCAAGGAGGCCTGCCTGGCCATGACGAGATCCGGGGCTTTCTCGGTCCTGGCTCCTATCTGGCAAAACGCTCTGTCTACTGAGACCAGGGCCCGGCGGGATTTATTGTCTTTCTGCCAGGCCTGCAAGACAGAGTTGTTCCGCCAGACTCATGGCTAAGGTTGGGCCTCCACCGGCCTGGGGGGGAGGAACGAAATTTAACACACACACCCCATGAAAAATTGTCCACCACAGTATGTATGCAACATATTATAAGTCTTCCTGATGCTGCCGCCGCTGCACAATACAAAATATTGCTATTTAAATGGTGTTTTAATATTTAGAGAGATGTAATGTTTTTAAAATGTTGTTAGCCACCCTGAGCCTGCTTGCACGGAGGGCAAGATACAAATAAATAAATAAATAAATACCATTAGATTTATATACCACCCTTCAGGACAACTTAACTCCCAATCACAGCAATTTACAAAGTGTGTTATTATTATCCTCACGACAGTCACCCTGTGAAGTGGGTGGGGCTGAGACAGCTCAGAGAGAGCTGCGACTGACCCAAGGTCACTCAGCTGGCTTCAAGCAGAGGAATGGGGAATCAAACCTGGCTCTTCAGATTAGAGTCCTGCCACTCTTAAGCACTACACCAAATTGGCTAACGTGGCCAGATCTGCAATACTTGCTCCTTCTGTCCAAACGGTTTGGAATCACTCCTGATCCTTTCTTGCATACATTTCTGAAGCTAGCAGCTGCTCCCTTCTCCTCACCAAGTTGTCTATATATTCACTTACTTCATTTATACCCTGCCTTTCTCCTCAGCAAGGACCTAAAGCAGCTTACGTTATTCTGCTCCATTTTATCCTCCCAGCAATCCTGCAAGGTAGTTAAGCGGCGAGCATTTGGCCCAAGGTCACCCAGTGATCTTCCACGAAAAAGTGGGGATTCGAACCTGGGTCTCCTAGATCCCCGTCCAAGTCTCTAATGGCTACACTACACTGCCACATCCTCCACTGGTCCTTTCCTCCCACACTCTGTTTTCCTGATTTCCTCTTCCTGCTGACCTCTGATCCAGAAAAGTTAGCCATGGACGCATCTGACGAAGAGAACTGTGATTCTCGAAAGCTTATGCTACGGTAAAGTTGGTTAGTCTTAAAGGTGCTACTGGACTCTTTTCGATTCTGCTGACCTCTGTCTTTGAAGCTCCCCTGTTCAGTGCTCTCCTTGCCCCCTCTCTCCATCTAGCCCAGCCCTTGGCCACCCTCACTGGGCCAGGTTCTCCAAGCCAGCCTGTCATCATCTGATGGCATTGGGGTACCTCTGACTCCACTGTTGCCAGGTCTGGGCTGCTGCTTATGTTCTGGCCCACAGGCTATCTGGCTGGCCACTTTGAAGCATCACCCCTTTGCTGGTTCCTCATCTCCCGCCACACAGCAGCAGCCACTGGTAAATGTCTCTTCCCACCTCTGCTTCAGTCTTTTGCCCGCTTTTGGGCTTGCCGCCAGCTATTGCCCCATTTGGGCGATCCAGGGTGCTGCTTCACTGGTGATCATAGTTCTTGCTACTGTAGCTCAGCTAAGGGCTGTAACTGCTTTAGAGGTCAAGAGATTGAAGAAGAACAGTAGCCACTAGACCAAGAAGTAATTGGAGGCTGCTGTGAAGAGTGGCTCCTCCACCCTCCACTGTCAATAAATGGAGGTACTAGGCAGTCTCTTTCTCACTGGCAAGTTAGTGGAGTGGAGTATAGGCAACACTGTGTGACTTTTGGTCCACTCAAGATATCTGCAGGAGCAAGCACAGTGCTTTGACAAGCCTGAACGTCAATGCTTTTGCTTCAGCACCAAGGACAGCTCCTGGGACTTCTATCTGTGATGTTTCTTATCTTGAACCGACCATAGATCCTTTTAATGCAGGACCAAGCTAGAGAGAGAGTGGGAGGATCTGTGAATGGTTCATTCATGTGTTTTTAATTGATACATAGCAACCCCAGGTCCCCCCCCCCAAGAACTCTACAGAGCCAGGGAGATCCCTGCTCGGAAGGTTTGTTTATTTCTTCTTTGGCTCTTAAAAGGGGAAGTGAAACTGACAGAGCCTTTGGGAGCCAAAGAGGAAATTAACAAACCCTCTGAGCAGCAATTTCTCTGGCTCTGTAGGGAGGGGAAATTAACAAAGCCTTCCCCTCTCTTTTAAAACTCAGCTTCCCAGCTAACATTGAGACCCCAAACAGATTCAGATTTATTTAATTCGGCATATAACCAGCACAAGTCTCTACAGCAAAACCAGAGTAACAGAACAAATAAAGACACACTAAAATTCAAGCCATAAAAATACAGTAAAACCTCTCTACAAGATTTACTTTAAAATTTCCCACCTTCTCTATAGAGATTAAAATCAAAGTAAAAAAGATACTCGTTCTCATAAGTCCCCAGCCTCCCAGCTTTGCGAATCTTGTGGGCTATAGCTAAAAATTTGGCAGAATTCGATATGTATCGGGGATTGGGATCGAAAAGTAGCTTTTGGCATATTCTCTCATTGCGACTCCCTTCACATGCTCCTCCTCGTGTAATTCGTCTCTTGTAGCTTAGCTCTGAGAGGGACTGTGGCTCAGGGGCCATGTGTGGGAGGGATCATGGCTTGGCTTGGCAATAAAGTCTCTGCTTTGGGTACAGGTGGCAGCCTCGATGCCCAGCATCTCCAGTTAAAATGACATGGCAATCAGTGGTGAGAAAGGCCTAAGGCCCCAGGGAGGCACTGCCAGTCAGTGCTTGCCTTGAGAGGCCAATGTGCTGGCTCGGATGAAGGGAGCATCACTGTTCCAATGTCCCCAAGATGTCAGTCACCAGTCTTGGCAACTCATGTGGGTTACTCCTGTGTAGCCTAACTAGGAGTCAAGAATGGCGGGGAAATAGCATCAAGAAGACAGAAATAGTGCCTTATTAAAAGAAGGAAACTCAGAAATCAGTGACAGGATCTTTAAAAAAAAATGGAAATAGCAGCTAGACAGAATTGGAACTCCAGTACCAGAAGGGAGGTTTAACCCTTCCACTGTTGGGTGTTTTTGCCAATCAAAGCAGCCTCCCCTTCTGTTATGGAGTGCTGTTAGCCCTAGAAATGGTGGAGGGGTACCCTTATTTTAAAAAATATGCCTGGAAGATGTGATTGTCTACTTAGTCTCTTTGTTCATTGAATGGAACGGCCACATTTCCATTACGTTTCCCCCCTTCAAACTCCACCAGGTGGCAGCACAGGATCAGGATTTGTTTGCTTGGAGAGCTGAAAGTTTCAGTAAAGGGAAAAACCGGATAGCTACACTGAGCGTTAGACCCGTTTGCCAAGGTAAACTGGCCTGAATGTAATTGACCTTGGTGACATTGTCAGTTACATTCCGTGGTGATGAATGCATTGATGCCAGTTCAAATAGAGGAATGCTACTTTGGGCACAATCGATATACTAGGTCGTAAGGTTCAATCACGAAAGCTATGGCACGTTCAAGATGTTAACCTTTAACATTCCACGCAGGGCTCTTTTTCCATTTTGGTTTCAGACAGTGACCAGCTGGGATTCAGAGACACACAATCATATATCGCGCACCAAGTTCATTGTCAAAAGTGCCTATTTTTTTAAACTGCAGGATTTAACCTGTCCATGAAAATGTGCAAAAGGCACACATGAAGAAGTAAACAGAATATTAAAATATGAAAGAATAAGCAGATTCATAGGCTAATAACTTGGGTCCTCATCACTCGTTTGGAAATCAGCAGAGAGAGAGGCCAGTGTGGTGCAGTGGTTAGAGCATTGGTCTGGGATCTGGGAGACCTGGATTGAAATCCCCACTCTGCCAGGAATGATAATAATAATAACATTTGATTTATATACCTCCCTTCAGGACAACTTAAAACCCACTCAGAGCGGTTTCCAAAGTGTGTTACTATTATCCTCACGGCAATCACCTTGTGAAGTGGGTGGGGCTGAGAGAGCTCAGAGAGAGCTGTGACTGACCCAAGGTCACCCAGCTGGCTTCAAGTGGAGGAGTGGGGAATCACACCTGGCTCTCCAGATTAGAGTCCTGCCATTCTTAACCACTACACCAAACTGGCTCTCTTTCTGGACAACCTGGGTTGATCACATGCCCTCCAAGCCTAACATATACCAAAGGTTGTCATGAGAATAGAAGGAAGAGGAGAACCATGAAAGCCTTCACCAAGCTCCTTGGAGGAAAGAATGATGAGCGGGAGGGGGGAGCCTGACTCTGCCTCGGCAGTAGCTGCATTGCTGGGCTCTTTGTTTCTTTATCAAGCATGCCAGAGCCATCTGCTCTGCTTGTCTTCAGGCAAACTCTTCCCTTGCTTTCTCAGTTACCCCAGAAGCAGAGCAAAGTTGCACCTGCTTCTATAGAGACTTATGACTATTATTACTATTTTAAGTAATAATGACTCTTGTTGTGGTGATTGTGGTTGTTATTATTATTATGCAATTCTCTTTCCACCATTCCCCCCACCCTAAATGTTCTGAACTGCCTGCTCTCACACTCAGAGGGTGAGAGCTTTCCCTTGACCTTCTGCTTTTGATTTCTGGACATTGGTACAGGCAACTGCGTGTGTGCAGTCTGGCACAGCTCTCGCTTCCTTCTGTTCATTTGTGCTTTTAACGGCTCATCCTTTAACATTCCCCACCTCAATTCAGAAAAAAAAAATCTCACAACTTTGGGCTAGGAGTCAATAAAGTGTTAGCACCAACAGTTTGTGCATTTGAAGACTAACAGTGAAATCCTAAGCGGAGTTACTCCAGTCTAAGCCCATTGACTTGAATGGGTGCAGGACTCTAATCTGGAGAGCTGGGTTTGATTCCCTATTCCTCCGCTTGAAGCCAGCTGGGTGACCTTGGGTCAGTCACAGCTTCTAGGAGCTCTCTCAGCCCCACCCACCTCACAAGGTAATTGTTGTGAGGATAATAATAACACTTTGGAAACAGCTCTGAGTGGGCGTTAAGTCATCCTGAAGGGCAGTATATAAATTGAATGTTATTATTATTTATTATTATTTATTTTTCTCTCTTTTTTTGTCCATGAAAATGTGCATGGAGATTGGTTGCATACAACATACACATAGAAACAACAGGGCAGAACACTCTGCAATTGGAGGTAAATGATCCAAGAGTCATACAACAAAGTAAAGTGTAATGAAAATCATTAAATGTGCTGTTGCATATGTTAAACACAGTAGTCATACAATAAGCTCAAGCTAGTAGGCTAGCTGGCTGTGAAACGATGAAACGTAAAGGTACAGGCACGCCGCTCCTGAAAATTGAAAAGAGTCCAAACTGTGAAAAGTCCGAACAGTGTCACTCGGCGCCATTCACTGTTCGGGTTTGTCAGCGGCACCGAACCACGAACCACAGGTTCGTTAATTTTTTTGGTTCGTGCCCATGTCTAGATGAGCTCAAGGCGCTTGCCTTGCTTCTGTTCCCCCCCTAGATCTTCTTCCCCCCTTTTCTGTATTCCTCTGCCACTCTGCAAGTCCTGTGCTATGCTGACCATGCTTGTTAGTCCATGGCTGATAGCATCATGCCTGTTTCCTGGAACTCAGGGTGAAAACAGATGGGACAAAGATAATGCACCTCCGTCTGGGTCTGTAAACTTTCATCCCACGTTGTTATCCTACATCTGGCCGTTGAAGTTCCCCCTTGCATGGCTCATTCAGCATCTTCTTTCTCTATTTGGAAACCCTGGCTGGTAGGAAGAAACCCAAGTGTGATTTTTGTATATTTCCTGCATGATTCTTCCCTTTGCTGCTCAGACATGCAAATGTTCCCACGCCTACCCCTCGCTGCTGGCCTGCCCTCTGTTTTGTGTGAGAAGATAATCATTTCATCCCTGGCCTTTGCAGTTATCGGCTCCTGCTGCGCTTTGCTTTGTCTGCATTGTCCCTCTGTCATTTGTGGAGGTTTCCCCTCCCCCCTTTTTGGCTTCTGCACCGTTTTGGTGCTGCCCCTCCTATGCAGTTCCTCCCACTGTGCCTCCCACACGTCCCTGAACACATGCTCTCTGTTGCTCACTTGTTCTCTCCCTCTCTCGGGCATGCAAAATCGCTCCTTCTATCCAGATTGAATTTGCTGCCGTGCTGAGGCTCGCTTCTGCCTGCTGAGGCTTGCTGACCGGGCCAGAGAGTCAGCCTCATACAGAGTTTAGAGTGCTGGATTAGAATCAGGCAGAGACCACGTTTCAAATCCCTGCTCAGCCACGAAGCTCATTGGATGACCGTGGATTAATTGCTCTGTTTCAGCCTGATCTACCTTGCAGGTTTGCTGTGAGGATGAAATAAGAACTGAGTTTCTTGAGCTCCTTGGAAGAAGAGTCTGATCAAAATAGGATTACCAACCTCTAGGTGGGGAGTTCTCCCAGAACTGCAACTGATCTGCAGACTACACCAGTCAGTCATTCTGGAGAAAATGGCTGCTTTGGATCTAGGGTTGCCAGCTCTGGGTTCCTGGAGATTTGGGAGGTAGAGCCTGGAGGGGGTGGAGTTTGGGGAGGGGAGAGACATCAGCAGGGTATAATTCCAGAGAGCCCACCCTCCAAAGTAGCCATTTTCTCCAAGGGAACTGAACTCTATGGCCTGAAGATCAGTTGTAATTCCATGAGATCCACAGTTACCAGCTGGCGGATGCCAATCCTATTTGGGGCATTGACTGTATGATGTCACATGCCTGCTGAGGTCCCCCCCCTCCCCAAACCCCGCCCTCTTCAGGCTCCACTCCCCAAACTCCAGAAATTTCCCATCTCAGAGTTGGCAGCCCTAGATCAAAATGTGAAAGGCAGATAGATCTTAGGGCCATACCGACCTGTCACTCCTTGGCAAGTAAATCCCCAAGTTCTCCACAGCAATCACACAGGTGAATTGGTTGAAGTAACTTTTATTAGAGATCTATCAGGTTCAAGGTGCTCAGACAGTGGAATTGGCAGAAGTGACGTATTGAGGGAAAGCATGGTTAGTTATAGGTTAATGTCCCGCCCCCAGGTTAGTGGCCCTTTGGAATTCTGGCGCAAACACCCGAGACAAAAATATCAGAGTTTAGACTATGACAAGCAACAATAGCAATTTGGGAATGAAATCATCCGTGTTCTCAGGGAAGATCCGTTTCAGACTGGCTGCATCTGGTCTCAAGGTTGTTGGCCACAGAAGTGAAGGTGTTTAACTTCAAAGCAGAGATAACACACTGAACTTCCAAATAACAGGCATTGAATGGCACTCAGAACTCTGCCCAGTGTCAGAGGACCAATAGGTTGCATACAACATACACATGGCATGTACTGCAGGCAGGCATACATAACACAACCTTTTGGTTTCTAACTACCTACATGTTTATTCTTCCTCCACTGAGCTCATGTTCAGCATATTCATGGCTCTCCCATCCTTCAGTTGTATCCCCAACACAGCAACCCTGTGAGGGAGGTTAGGCTGAGGTGCCACTGGAACCAAATCCTGCTGTTCTACTGTAGACCAACATGGCTACCTACCCGAAACTGTCTTAATGACAAGCAAAGACTTTATTGTGGGTCTTTTCCATCCTACTCCAGTCTTTTATCATCTATGTATCATTGGCTTTCTGTAGACATCACTTCCAAATGTAAAAGACTATCTAATCTTTTCTTCTGTATTTTTATATCCTGCTTCTCTTAAGAGAAAAAAAACACCTTGGTTTGCAATTCTAAGCTACTCCACCTCCAGTGCAATTTTTAGTCATCTTATTATTTGCAGTTTAAGACAATCACATCATTACTCACGTACACAAACACAGATATCTCTGATCTCGTTCTCCCAAAAGAGGTAAAATTGTTTCAGAGAGCTTCAGTGGGTGGCATTTTAATGGTGGTTCCATAAAAATGTAAATAGCTGCCACTTCTTTTCTTTTTCAGTACAAATCCGAAAAGAAGTAGCAGGTGATAGTTGTTCCTTTCCTCCTTTCCCTGTTCTCAAATGTAATTTATCCAAAATTATTATCATTCTTCTCACATGAAGAGTTTATTAAGAGACAGTGAATATATTCTCAGGGCTCATTTCCAGGGGGAACACGCAGGAACGCAGTTCCAGCAGTCCCCCAAAGAGGTCACATGTCAGGTGCCCCGCCCACCTGACTCTCGGCCATTTTGGGCCCGTTTCAGCCTGGATTGGGCTGAAACAGCCTGAATCGGGCCACTGATGGGTGGTGAATCACTCTCCCACTCAGCAGTGGCCTGATCCTGACCATTTTAGGTCCCTTTACAGCCCCTTTTTGCCATTTTGGGCCCAATTTTGGCCCTGAATGGTCAGGATTGGGTCCAAAACAGCCAGGATGGGTGATGTCAGAGGGTGTGGCATATGCAAATCAGTTATGCTAATGACACATTTCCAGTGGTGGCAAGGGGTGTGGCGTATGCTAATTGGGCCCAAAATGGCAAAAAGGGTCTGGAACTGGCTGAAAAGGGGACCAAAATGGTCAAGATCAGGCCACTGATGAGCGGGAGAGTGATCCACCACCCATCAGAGGCCTGATCCGGGCCATTTCGGCCCCAATCCAGCCTGAGACAGGCCCAAAATGGCCGAGGGTCAGGTGGGCGGGGCCACCTGACATGTGACCTCTTTGGGGAATTGCCAGAAGTGCGTTCCTGTGTGGTCCTCCTCGAAATGAGCCCTGATAAAGGAAGCAGTCAAACAAAGTTCCCTTCGAAGGGATTCCAAAATTGCACCAGAGTTGTCTGTGGGCCAAGCTAGCTGTGCAGGTTTTTCAAGAGTTTCCACAGTTAAAAAGTAAATGGCTTTTAAAAAATGAAAGAGAGCTCAAAAGAGAGCCCAAAGCAGAATGCCTCCGCGGCGAAAGGAGGAGCTTTACCCCTTCACAATAGCACAGGCGGAGTTCCTCTTCTCAGCCCCGTTTTTACTACTCTGTGTGTACAGAATATTCCACGTGGAGCAGAAAAAATGGGGAAAATATATTTAACAGCTATTCCCCAAAGCTGCTGTCTAGCCTCTCTTTTGCAGCTCTCCATTGTACCTTGAACAATGGAAGTGCCCAGAGGAGGGCTTCTAAAAATATCCTCCGTTTCCAAGCAGGTATTTCTGGGAGAAGATGAAACTTCAGACGCTGCGGTCCAGGGGTGGATTGGCCATTTATTTGCTGGGGAAAACCTCGGTGGGCTTCTGTCGTGAGCCCCATAACCCATGATGAGGCTAGCAAGTAAGAACATGGTGGCAGTGCCTAGTTTCACCCCATCAATCCAGACTTGGTGTGGCGAGTCAAGAAGAGCATAGGAGAGCCTCCTTTCCCATTGGCTCTTTGGCCTTCCATCAGTGAGGGGCGTGTGATGGTGGGAAAGGGCATGACCCTTTTCCAGGGCTATTTTGGCTTCCCAATGTACCTTGACTCTGGTTCCAGGCCATTTAAGTCTTCTGGGATCAAAAACAATGCTTTGAGTTGGGCCTGGGCAGGAACTGGCAATCCGACAGAGATGCCACATGCAAAGACCACAGGTTGGCCACTTCCATAAGGTCTCATTTCCCTGCATCATCGGAGGGGGTGCTTCTGCTTGCCCCCCGCTGTCTCTCGGTGAATCTTTTTCTTGATCTCATGGCCTGTTCTGCCGTTTGTGTTCTCTGTCTCCAATCTGTTCATCTACCTCCTTCCATCTGCCCTTTGGCTGATAGTGTCATGTGTGTTTCCTGGACCTCAGGATAAAAACAGATGGGACAAAGATCATGGATCTCTGTCCATCTGTGAAAGACAAATTTCAGGTTCATGCAGCTCCAGTTTGCATCCGGGCCACGCAGGGAAGGGAGAGGGAAATTAGCTTTGACATGCTTGGTTTAGCTAATCAGAAAGAACTGGCCTCTCTGCAGTGTTTGCATTTTGAAGGAGAAAGAAGCCATGTCCTTAAATGTGCATCTTCCCCCCTTCTTTAAAATGCTTATACCAAACAGTACGTCCAGTTTTGATTAGCAAAACAAAGCAGCGGTGGAAGGATTAAACTCCCCTCTCCCTTGGCAACACAAAACAGTCCAAAAACGGGAATATGCGAGCCAGCAATTCGTATTTTATAGACAATAGAAATCTGTGAGCGCTTCTGTTTTCTTTGTTTGCTTTCCCCCTTTGGAAATCGTTCTCGTTAACACTGATTTACAGCTCAGTTTAAACAGTTATACCATTTTACGACAGAGCTGCTAGGCTGAGCTTGGCAGTCGGTGGGAGGGTGGGGACAGGGACACGGTTGGGAGTGGGCATGGTGAGCGTGATGGCAGGAACCTGGAAGTGATGGTGGTAGCTCTAGGAATTGCCTGAAAATCTATGGTCATCACATGCATGATGCCAGTGAGGGTTTTTAAAAATAAAAGAATCCCCCCACCCCCGGCACAGGCTGGAATAATAATAGAGACATTTTTGTTTTATTCTAAAATGCCCTCTGTAGACAATATTCATGGTGATGGGCTTGCAGTCCAATCTGGGGCACCTTTGACACACATCCCAGAGGCTACAATAAAGTGTACCCCTGTTCCTTCCCATTCTTGGGTCTTGCTTGC
The DNA here is from genome assembly GCF_028583425.1 of Eublepharis macularius. Lineage (NCBI taxonomy): Eukaryota > Metazoa > Chordata > Lepidosauria > Squamata > Eublepharidae > Eublepharis > Eublepharis macularius. The sequence continues at coordinate 174,872,672 of NC_072792.1, forward strand.
CCCTGCAAGTAACTGCTAATATTCTAGTTAGCCTTCAGAGTCTTGAGAGTTACATAACATGTAAAAGAAGCCCTAAACGAATTCTTCTTTTCCCCGGCTGCTCATATAATTTCTGCTCCTCCTATTTTCCTACTCTCAGTCCATAAGCAATTCAGACATTCGGAATTAGCACATTCATTTTAGTCTACATGGCATCACATCTCTTGATGTGTCTACAGTGAACTTTCTCCCCTGCTCACTCCTCAGCAATTGCAGTTTCACAATCACATTTGGGGTAAAGCTGAGAAAGTGCCACAAAGGAAAAATTTCCAGAAAGCTGTATTATTATCAAATGAGCCTCCTGTAATGTGCTCGTTTATGCAACCTACCCCGGACAGGATTTATTTTGTGCCACGATAGACCGTGGGCATTATTCTATCCTAATGACCACTATGTCTTTTGCTGTTCCTTGTAATTTAAACAATGACTATAATGCTCACAGAGCATAATAATTTAACACGGCCGTTCATGAACACAGTTTTATTTGAGAGATGTTGTCAGCAATGCAGTCCAAACTGTACGTAGTAGGGAATTTTGTGTTTCTTTTTGAAGGCAAAATCACTTGGCAAAATTTCAACGTTCTTATCTCTGCAGCTTTGACTCCTCCAAAAAATTGTTTGGATTTCACATCTCCTTTTGTGAGAACTGAAGCTGTAAGCCTTCATTTTTGCACTATTTGCTGTTTCCCTGCATGACTATAACACAAGAGGCACCTTACTGAATCCGATCCAAAGGCTTGCTTTGTCCAGCTTCTCATGCATAAGTTGGCCATTGCTTCTCAAATGCACACAATTTATATATATATAATAGAAAAGAGTCCAGTAGCACCTTTAAGACTAACCAACTTTACTGCAGCATAAGCTTTCGAGAACCACAGATGCATCTGAAGAAGAGAACTGTGGTTCTCGAAAGCTTATACTACAGTAAAGTTGGTTAGTCTTAAAGGTGCTACTGGACTCTTTTCTATTTTTGCTACTACAGACTAACACGGCTAACTCCTCTGGATCTATATATATAACATATAAACATAATCGGTAAATTATATCGAATATCTGTATGAAACTTGCTTATATATGTTCATAATTTTTTCACTTCTATTCAAATGTCTTTCTGTTTTCATATCTAATACCAATTGTTCTTATTTATTCTTAAATTTTCAACTATATAATCAGAAAATACTTCCATTTTTCTTGAAATTCTGAAATTGGCCTATTAAGTATATAAGATGTTCATGTCAAATGCAGACATTTTTCAGCATTATTTTCATACTGATAAAGGAGCATTATATATATTATGTATAATGGAATGATTAAACACGTTGCCATTAGTGGAACAGAGCTTCAGTATCTGGCCCGTTATATGTATAAATGGCATCATATGTTGTCCTAATACAGTAAATGCTTTAGGCTGGATCTTGATCAAAATTCTCATTTGCGTTAGAGCTCTTAAGCAAGTGGAAATGCAAGAAAATGACCCGTTTCTATTTGTGCTAAGCAGGGCTTTTTTTCAGGGGGAACGCGGGGGAATGGAGTTCCGGAACCTCTTGAAAATGGTCACATGGCTGGTGGCCCCGCCCCCTGATCTCCAGACAGAAGGGAGTTTAGATTGCCCTCCGCGCCACTGAGCAGCGCGGAGGGCAATCTAAACTCCCCTCTGTCTGGAGATCAGGGGGCGGGGCCACCAGCCATGTGACCATTTTTCCCAAGGGCAATCCACTGAGTTCCACCACCTCTTTTCCCACAAAAAAAGCCCTGGTGCTAAGTCAAACGTATTGTATCTGCACTTGCGTTTCCGCTTGTGCAAGATCTTGTGCAACAAGTATCCAGGGCCTATAATATATAGGGAGGAAAGTCGTAGGCACTGCAGAAAATCTTGTGGGTGCAAAACTGCGCTGTCGATTGATATTTCTGCTCATGCGTCGCTGTTTCCAAGCCCATGTATTAAAACCCCATGAGGTACACAAAATACATAGGAATTGACAAAGCAAAAAGAACTGAATCCATTGGTGACAGTATGGAATAAGTCTCAAGATGAAAGAGGAATTGATATGTTAGACCTGCAGGCAGGTCTACAGAAAGAGGAATTGATAAGTTCGACCTACAGGCAGGTTTAACGGTCTAAGTATTGCCAGATCGGGCAGTTCCCTTCCATCTCCATATAGTCAAAAGAAGTATTGACAGGTGACCCCCTCGGGAGCTCTCTCTTGCTAAAAAGAAATAGGGAGACCTTACTCAGAGACCTGCTCAGCATCTTCTCCCCATTGATGGAGATTTCTTCCCTTGGAAACCTGCCAAAATCAGAACCTGGGAGGTTTTTGTGAATCTGCTGGAAGAAGACCTTTTAAAAAATTAATATGCTGTAGCCAAGGCTGTGTGCACAGCTCTGTTTCTTCTTAAAGAAATGCTGGGTATATAGTTTATTTATGCGTCATATTGCTGCTGAGGATATCTTTGAGCCTAATTGGAGAAGACAGTTCAGTAATCTAATAAGGAAATGTGTAAGAACCACAAAAATGCCCTGAAGGCAAAGAGCGGAAGAAAAGCAGACCCACAACCAGGGCACCATGTGTATGCAACAGTTCACTTCCCCAAGGCAGTCAGGCATGGCTACTTCAAAGCCTGAAGTGGTTGCATAATACACTAAGAGTTGTTTATGAGTTTCACAGAACTAGATGTATAAAAATTCTGCACCAAGGTTATCCCTGATTCTGTGCAATAGGATAAGATGCTGAACTTTGTGATCTGTGACCGTTATCTAAATGAGGGTCTACTTGCATCAGAGGCTGCACAACATATTCTAACTTAGATCCTACTAAATGCAAATGGGCAAGTGTTCGTGCAGTCCTTTCCTCCTTCCCTCATTCACACCTTCCCGTACTAGCCCCCAAAGCACTGATTCTGGAACTTGTAAGACACCCTTGGATAAAAAGATACAGAGCCCAGGGGGCTACAGTGAGGAGAAGGAATTAGATTAAATGTCCTTCTCGACCTCTTTTCTCAGCAGTGTTCCTTGTCTATGTAGGTTCAGCATTTTGGAGGTTTCCATGAATTTGATAGGAAAGGCAAGAAAAAATAGTCTGTGATGAGGCTGCCAGTTACGTGCCTGGAACCACCAGGAAAATTTGGGGGGATGAGGCATGAGAAAAAAGACAATGGCAGTGTCCCAATGTCACTTCCTGTTGAAACCTGGAAGTGGCATAACCGATGCGCTACAATTTTATCCGATCTCTATGGGAAAAACCATAGATATTGGGTTGATTTCTAGAATTCCACCGACGTCATTTCTGAGTTCCAGCCAGAAGTGCTGTTGATGCATCGTCAATGTGCCCTCCCTCGTTTTCCTGCCACTCAATTCAGCATTGTCAAGGACAGAGGAACATTGGCAGGAGTATTGCCACTAGAGATGGGCACGAAAAGCAATACGAACAAAAAAAAGCCACAAACAGCCCAATCTGCTGTTCGCGAAGAAGCTGTTCATGAGACCCCATTCTAAATGAACAGGTGGTCATTGCAAGCCTCGTTCGTTGCTGTTCGTTGCTCTTCGTCAAGCCAGACAGTCTGGCACCTGCAATCAATTCCCTTGGCAACTTAGGCAGAGATTGTCTTAACTCTGTCTGAACTCCTGCTGTTGCCCTGGAAACCCCAATCTAAGCCCAATTTAGCTTGATAGGCAGGTCTTCCTTTCAAGGGTGGAGCTCCAAATTTGTTACAAGGAAGCAAAGAGCATGTGGGAGGGGGACACCCAGCTCTGGCTTAGTTTGCAGACAGTGGAGAGGGAGAGAGTTGCTGTTGGCATTTTGATACAGTACATTGGAGCTTGAATTTTCTTTGTGTGTGGTGGGATAGGGATCTACCCCTTCCAGGGCTGCTGCCAGGCTCTGGGTCAAGCTATTATTTATTATTGGTACCTTTCCTGCTGCCTGCTCAGGTCAGGTTTCTGGGAGTGGTGTGGTAGGGATCTATCTCTTCAAGTTCCAGGGCTGCTGCCAGGCTCTGGGACCATGCTATTATTTATTATTGGTACCTTTCCTGGTGCCTGCTCAGGTCAGGTTTCTGGGAGTGGTGCAGTAGGGATCTTGACTTGGATGATGGCTGGAGGAGAGCCTGCTGGCCCCCACGAACAGCCAACCACAAACATGTTCATGAACAGGGCCATGTTCATGGTTGTTTGTGAGTCCCTGTTCGTGGATGGCAATGAACAACAAACATCATGTTCGGGTTTTTTTCTGTCCGTGCCCATCTCTAATTGCTACCATTAGAGAACAAACAGCAACCCTAGTCCATGAACACCATTGTGCTTGTACTCCATAAGGTCCTAATGTGTGGGACGCTCTACAGTGGCTGAGTTGACCTGAAGTCTATTCAGCCATGCTTCTTAGATCTATTGCTGCAAAATTTTGAGCCTGTTTTCAAAGTCAAAAGGATGAGAAAGTTGTCGAGTGAAACTTTGTTTTTCCTTCACAGGTGAATGGAATTGATCTTCGTGGTGCTACTCATGAACAAGCTGCTGCAGCACTCAAAGGTGCAGGCCAGACGGTCACCATCATAGCACAATACCAGCCAGAAGGTAGGCTGATGGTCTTAGTAAATTAGATCATCAATGGGCGATAGAAAAACAGAACATGTTGTGCACGGTCCTTTTGTTTAGGGTGGACAATCAAAACATCTGGAGATTTAAATGCATCAGAAGGTTCATTCTGTGCATTTCAGTTCTCCTTTTTAAAATGTATATTGATGTTTTGACTTTCAGATGCGTTGAGGACTAATCAGACATCACAGGAAATATGGTGGTGTCATCATCCTGTCTCTCTTTGCCTTCCTAAATACATCACATTATGTACGAAAAGCATTTCCCTAACCCAGCTTACATTCTTGGCTGGTAGAGATGGAGACAACATCACATTATGCTTTGAGTTTACCTAAACATTATGCACAAGGAGAGGTCAAAAGATACAGGATCATAGAAGCTCCATGCCTTTCATAAGCTTCTGCCCACACAGAGGTTGCCCATAGTATCTCTGCATGACTCATTGCTCTATATTTACCTTTTCCAAGTCTAGGCACAGGTCGTTCTGTTGCATCTCTGGACTGAGTATGATGGTTTTGTGACTCCCTATGTAAATATTCAGCAGAATCAGTTCCTCTTGGAAGAGTCTACCCATTGCATCTCTGAATGAGTCTCTTTTCTGATCTTGCCTCCTTCTAGTCAGTGCACCCAGATCAATCACTCATACAGAAACGCTGGAGTTGGGTTTCTTCTGTTGATAGATAATGTTTATGCTTGCATACTCCAGAAGGAAACCTTTTGAGGGTAAAAGAGCAACGTGTGGTTGAAAGTTTAATTCAAGAAAAAAGTATCAAAGCTCTCTTAAATCTGGAAAGTGATGCCCCATCCTCATTTCATCCATGTCCTTTTACATGTCTCAAAATGCACCCTATAGCATGCAGCAACAAAAGTATGCCATCTTAGTAGATCATCTTGTCGGGACGTGGCTGCCTTCTGCTATGTGCAGTCTATGTTTAGTTTTCCTCATTATGGGAAGGTACAGCTCCTGTGGTGTATGGATGCTTTGGTCTCATGGGAGCTTTTAATAATTTAAGTGATTACTGTAACTCTCCTCTACTAACATGCTTTATGGGAATTACTGAGAGAGAAGAAAATTCAACCAGGTATTTTTTTTGTCCCCCATTGCTTTCATTCAGGGACTTAATCAAGTTCCAGAACCCCCAGTCGAATATAAAACTGCCCTGTCTTACTGTGGAACAACAGCAACATTGTTCTGTATATTACATGTTCCTATTATATTTTTATTCCACCCTTCCTCTGGGGAGCTCTAAAGAGTGTGTTTCATTTCCCCCCCTCCTTTGCTGCTGTTGCAAGATATGTCCTAGAAAATCTTTTGCTGGCAAAGAAAAGCAGAATTGGGTTTTCTGCCTTCAAAGAACCTTGCCAAAGAATTTTTCAAGGATGTATGGGTTGTTTGTGAGGACTCAAAAGCATGAATGTGTGTCTTTCCATTTGAACGAGGTCTTGTGTAACTTCTTGTTCAACATCTGGTCTTGCTTTACAGCTTGATCCAAAGACTTTTATTGTGTGGCTTCACAGATAACAAGAATAAAAGGGTAGGGAATAGAGATGGGTATGAACCAGGGGAAAACCAAACCATGTGGTTTGTCAAATTTCACGAACCATGAACTTTCATGAACCTGCCCGGTTCGTGAACCGGTTTGTTTGGTTCATGAAAATGTCACATCCAGGTCAGAAAATCATCACTTCCGGGCCAGCAGAAGTTCACTTCCGGGTCAGCAGAAGGTCTGCAGGAAGTCCATCCCTTGTTTCCTAGGAAACTGATTGATTGGCACCAGGCTGTCTGCAGTGACGAACCAAACGAACCAGCCTAAAAAATCATGGTGGTTTGTTAGAAAAGAGATCTGACGAACCGTGGTTAGTGAACCATGAACTGGCCTGGTTCGTGCTTAATTTTGGTTCGTATTTCAGTTCGTGCCCATCTCTAGTAGGGAATCCTACTGCCCCATGAACTTGGTAGTCTGGCAATGTAGTCCAAAGCTGAATTACAGTGGGTTTGGTAAGTGTAACTTTGCTTAGGATTGTCATGTAAAACTAGCCTTATTCAGAGGTCATGATAGTACATAACTGGAATCTGCTAACCAGACATAGGAGCTCACGCTACCCATTATCCATCCAATACCACCTTCTCTGAAAGGAGTAATAGAATAATTTCATGCATGCATATTGCCTCTGTACACAAAACCCTGATCTTTTAGGATTCTGGTTTGCTTGTACCAAAGCTGAAAATCTCTGCATTGCTCCTTTCAGCATACATAGCAACCACACATATCAGAAGGATTTGCATGATGTTACACATGGACTGTAACATCTGAGAAAGCCAACTTTAAACTGAACTTGTGGCATGATTTGTGATGGGCTTTTGTTTCTCTCCTGGGTTGCCATAACCCCAAATAATTTTGTAGATACAACTAAGACCTTTGTGAATGTCGATGGATCTCTTCCAGCGTGAGTTTGTAGACAGGGAAGACTTGCATACAAATTCACATGGGGCATACAATTCACGTGGTGTAAGAAGTAACTTATTGCTCACACATTGAAAGATGTTGGTCCATTGACGTCTGCCAGTAAAAATGACAAGGGAGATTTTATTGTACATGATTTGCCCTTAATAAGATTTTATCAGTGGTGTTTTTGTCCAGATTTCTCCATCTGCTGATGTTTGATTCACTTTGTTAAGTGTTCACGGCGAACCTCATTTGCTCCTAATAGCCTTCTACTATTTGTGGTTTACAATCAGCAAGATTTACTGTATGTGTGCCAATTGTTTGCAAGTGAGTTGTGTCGAAATAGCTATTAAAGTTGATCAATTGTTCAGAAAAGAGCCGTGGGCTAAGTCGATGCAGGTTTATTTCAGCTGTCAGGTAAAATCAAGAAAACGGTACCCATAAAAAGCTCAAAAGACTTAGTAGTACAAAACATTTATACAGCTGGGTTATGATGAGAGGTCTTTAGTGAAAATGTAGCATTTTAAGAACAAGTGGAAACTACACACTGAAGCATTAAATTATAAATCTGGTGTGGCTGATTCTACAACAGGTTGAAGTAGTCTGAGGCAGCATAATTGGGGAAGGGGGCTGCATATTTATTTATTTACTTGCTTCATTTATACTCCACCTTTGTCCCCAGTGAGGACCAAGTAGGCTTACATAATTCTCCTGTCTTTCATTTTATCCTCACAACAACCCTATCAGGTAAGTTAGACTGCAAGTGTGTGACTGTCCCAGTGTCACCCAGCAAGCTTCCACAGCAAAGTGGGGATTCGAACTTTGTTCTCCCAGGTCCTCGTCCAACAGTCTATCCACAACACCATCTGCCCCTACTTCATCCATGCTACTGCCCCCACCCCACACTCACTAGCCTGAACAGAATATTCTATGACTCCACTAAAATGAGTTTCTGCAACTGAATTCCTTGCTGGATATCCATTCTCATTCATAAAACAGAAAACTTGATTTCAGTCTGGAGGTAGTGGCAGCTTATCTCTGAACAATATGGTCTTTGCAACTATATCAGTAAAAATTGTCTGGGATGGTTTGATAAAATCAGTAATAAAAGAATAGCTCCTTCTTTGGGAGCCTACCTGTGCCTTGTAGCTTTAGATGAGGCTGCAATCTCTGAGAGACAGGACCTTTTAGGTGGTGGCACCTAAGCTGTTCAGTGCTCCAACTTGGGAGGTGAGTTGGGCTCTTTCCTACTTCAGTTTTAGGTAATTAGTTCCATTTGCATTTGACCTGGACAGTATCTATTTTTTTTCCATTGACTCCAGGATATGCTCTTTAAAAACATATTCTTCCTGTTATTTGTATTGTAGTTCTTAATTATTGTTGTCAGGTTTTCTATCTATCTATCTATCTATCTATCTATCTATCTATCTATCTATCTATCTATCTATCTATCTATCTATCTATCTATCTATCTATCTATCTATCTATCTATCTATCTATCTATCTATCTATCGCCTGTCTGTCATCTAGCTAGCTAGAGAAAATCTTAGAGACAGCAGAAATGGACACACTGACAGAATTAATAAAAGAAAAAAACGGACATGATGGGAAACAAAAATGGACCCTGTTTTATAGATGGGTTAAACGGAAGTATAAAATAGAGACTCAACTATATGTTAGCAGAATACAATCAAATGAATGAGCAGAGTAAAGAAGTACTAGAATTAAAGAATGCAGACTTATAGTGATAATAGCGTAGTGAAAATAGTATAATTATGATGGAATTGTAGAGATGACATGAAATGTATGATTTACAACATGTATCCAAAGAATGTTAGACTTTTGATTAATGTTGTTATCAGAATAAGACGGAACTAAAACAATTTTTTTTAAAAGCTAGCTATCTAGCTATCTCTTCTTGTTAGCCACCACTTGGGGATCTTGTGAATGGAAAAGCAGGGTTAAAACATATTTACTAAATAATAATATCCCTTTAGAATAGTGAAAGTGCTTTACATTTATGGAGCTGAGCTCCTCTTGGCTCAGTTCAGAAGTGACTTATTATATGTGAGGTTTCCCAGCAAGCGTTCAGAAAAAGCTTTCCTGTTCAGGTGGATAGCAGTTTCAGATTGGTCTGCAGTAAAAGTGCAAGATTTGAGTCCAGTAGCACCTTAAAGACCAACAAGATTTCCAGAGTATTGAGAGTCAAGCTACCTTTGTTGTATACTGAGATACTTTTGTATCTGATGAAGGGAGCTTTGACTCTCGAAAGCTTATGCATTAGTAATCTTTTTGGTCTTTAAGACACCAACAGACTTGAATCTTTTATCTCCAGGCTTGTAATGTTGATATATACACTCTGCTGCATCTCACTGTATTTTTCTAAGCTTTATTAGAGATTTCACAGGGTTTCTTAGTAAGTCTTGTAAGTGTTCTATGAAAAAGCTTGTAAAAATGCACAAATTACAAGACTAGCTCCCTCACACCATCACACTAGTTTCCAGTGACGTTCAAAAGCTGAGTTCAGCCCACAGTTGTACAGGCGCATGATATTGTGTAGTTGAAGCAGCCAGTTTGATGTAGTGATTAAGAGCAGCAGGACTCTAATCTGGAGAACCAGGTTTGATTCCCTGCTCCTCCGCTTGAAGCCAGCTGGGAGACCTCGGGTCAGTCACAGCTCACTCAGAGCTCCCTCAGCCCCACCCACCTCACAGGGTGATTGTCATGAGGATAATAATAACATACTTTGTAAACCTCTCTGAGTGGGCATTAAGTTGTCTTGAAGGGCAGTATATAAATCGAATGTTGCTGTTGTTATTATTATATGGAAATTTGCATAAGCTGATGTTTCCCCCCAGCTCTGACTTCCAGCATTCATTTTGTCAGCCACTGTACAAAAGCATTATTTGGAAGTGTATCCTTGTATATCTCCTGAGCTCATAACAAGCCAGTGTTGCCATCTGCCAAACCCCAGTGAACATTTTCCCACTAATCCATTCACTTTCCCACTGATGCTGATCATCATGACAGGAGAAAGTGGGAGGGGGGATTCAAATCTGAGCCTGGAAATGACAGCCAACACTCTAGTAATCCTCTGACCAATTTCTCTGGCCATTCTCATAGAGATTTGTGGGATTCCTAGAGTGTCAACTGGAAGTAATGATGCTCGGGCCCCATCCTTCCTTCATTTTCTCCTGCAGCAACGAAGAGCAGGTTCGGCAACCATATAACAAGCTATCGTCCCGCTGGATAGTTGCATCTCTCTGAATCAAGGGTTGCATTTCTGTTACCATGTTGTTGGGAGGGGGACCTGGAAATGCAGAAAACATGAACATTTTCATTATGCACAGCAAGATAAGATCCTAAACTGCACCCTGTCCGTGGTCTCTATGCTGCAATGCAGTCTCTCTGCAGCTCTTGTAGCAAAGCAACAGTTCCTAAAAAGAGAGAGAGAGAAATTAAATCAAGTCTCATCAGCTGTAAATCTTGTGCGAGCCAATCAGCACTCTGTCTGAACAGCATGTGGGAAAGAAAGGCATTTACTCATTTCCAGTTCTGATTAGAGAGAGCAATTGACAAAGGAAATTGTTAGACTTCGAAGATTGGCATTTCCATGTATTTATCTATCTCTTCTTTTTATGTGTATGCAAAAATGTGGGCTTAGCTCTCTCTTTGTCATGGCTAGCCATTGCGAAATGAGAGAGCCGCTGAGTCTGTTGAATAAACATCAGAGGTTTTGTGGAGGAGGGAGGCAGAGTTATCCCAACTGATAAGGCTTAATCTCTTGCGGGTAGCTGTGATTTCTCACGATGGTAATGACAGAAAGGAGCTCATGACAAGGAAGCAAGATCTGAGTCCAGTGACACCTTAGAAACCGACAAGATATTCAGGGTGTAAGCTTTTGAGAGTCAGAGCACCCTTCTTCAGACAGTAGATAAACTCAGGCCTATCATTCCTGTATCTTCTTTTATGCACATCCACAGGGCCATGTTTGTTATTCCATTTTTGTGCTCCTCAATCAACTTTGGGCCAAGCTACACATGACGAATGACACTTGAACAGCAAGTGTATTTCTCCCTGTTCACTTGCCCTCCACTCAATCCACTTGCCGTTCAAGTGTCATTCGTCATGTGTAGCTTGGCCCTTTGTTTGTGGTATTTATATGCCACTCTTCGCCCCAAAGGGACTCAAAACATTTCACCAAAAAAATAATCCAAATTATACTAATACAACAGAAGAAACAAACAAATAAGATATTGGACTGTTTTTGATCAAAGAGGCTTGTTCACACAGGCCCCAGATAGGCTTGCCAAGTCTGCCTTAGGAAATTCCTGGAGATTTGGGAACCGTTCTTGGAGAGGGCAGAATTTGGGGTGGGCAGGAAGCTCACCAGGGTGTGATGCCATAGAGACCTCCCCCTGCCAAAGTTGCCATCCTCCCCAAGGGAACTTATCTCTGTAACCTAAAGATCAGTTGTCATTCCCGGAGAAATCCAGCCCCCACCTGGATGTTGGCAACCATAGATGTAGGCAGGGCTTTCTTTCTGGGAAAAGAGGTGGTGGAACTCAGTGGGTTGCCCTCGGAGAAAATGGTCACATGGCTGGTGGCCCCGCCCCCTGATCTCCAGACAGAGGGGAGTTTAGATGGCCCTCCATGTCGCTGAGTGGCGCAGAGGGCCATCTAAGCTCCCCTCTGTCTGGAGATCAGGGGGCGGGGCCACCAGCCATGTGACCATTTTCAATAGGTTCCGGAACTCCGTTCCCCTGCATTCCCCCTGAAAAAAAGCCCTGGATGTAGGCCACAAACCCTGGCCTAACAGCCAAGGGCCAAGAGCCCTTTGACTTGCAGCTAAGGATTCGCCCCTAGCCCCATCTAGGTGTTAAGTAGTTGCAGAGGAAGGAAGACAAAATGTAACCAGATGAAGCTCAGCTGCCCAAGAGTACACATTTCTCCCATCCTCGTTTCATCCTCACAACAACCTGGTGAGGATAGGTAAGTTGAGAGAGATGACTGGCCCAAGATCACATGGCAAACTTCTGTGGCAGAGCGAGGATTTAAACTCAGTTCTCCTAGAACCTAGCTAGTCCAGTGCTTCTAATCACATACTTCACCTTGGATCCCATTGTGTGCGAGCTTACCTCAAGAATCTATGAATGTGAGCTTGTGATGAAACACCCTCTGCCTGAATAACTAGAGATTCAACATTCTGCTCATACCACAGGAACATTTGACCTGGATGGACCAAGCTGGTGTGATGTCCACAAACGTACCACCTGTTCAGGAAAGAGCTAGAATGGTCTTAGAAGAGCAAAGAAGTCGCCTCAGCTCTTTAACTCAGTCTTCATTATCATATGCATTAAGAACAAATTTATTGTCAGAAGTGCAGGAACCGTTCTTAATTTTTTCCAATTTAATGTGCAAGTGAGATGAGGTTGATAATGCATTCAGATGAGGTTGTCACCAAAACAAAAACAAAAAAATTTCAAAAATAGGGTTTTTTTTTAAAAAAATGACCACTTAAGAATCTTTTGGGGAGGGGAAATTGAGCCTTCAACCCTTACGAGTTTGACAGCCCTGGTATAAGTGTTGGTGTGCCCCCATACACCTCCCCAGCCTTGGGAAGGCTTGAGTTGGAAAGCTAAATATATAGAAGGGATTTGGGTTGATCCTTGAATCCTATGAGAATTTGGCCCGTCCCTAGTTTATTTCCCAGCTTCTAGTGTCTGCCCAAATTCTGCTACTGCACATTGCCAAAATTCAGATTTGCTGACCACCTCTAATCATCCCACCTCCTCTTATAATAATAACGTTCTATGTATATTCTGCCCTCCAACTTAACCCCCACTCAGAGCGGTTTACAAAATGTGTTGTTATTTTTCTCACAACCATCACCCTGTGAGGTGGGTGGGGTTGAGAATGCTCTGAGAGAGCTCTCTCAGCCCAAGGTCACCCAGCTGGCTTCAAGCGGAGGAGTGGGGAATCAAACCTGGCTCTCCAGATTAGAGTCCTGCCGCTCTTGACCACTACACCAAACTGGCTGTCTTGTACCATCATTTGTGATTTGGAGGAGATTTGAGTATCGGACTGTCATTAGTTTCCCCAGTCTGTCAGCTGAATGGGGACGGCCAGCATTGTATAGGTTAGTCACAGTGTAAACTTCCTCAAGAATTTGCGCTGATTGCCTGCCAGCTGGAGTTGAATGAGAGATTGTCACGGTCTGAAAAGCCCAATGCATTGAGGAAGGGGAGAAAGAGAAGAGTCTGGGGAAAATCAGATGGCTGGTAACAATGGAGGGAAAATAGGTTTCATTATGACATGACATTTAGAGCAGATATGTGCCGACCGAGCAAGATTTCCAGAAATGAAATTGAATTCCCATTTTGCTGAGGCCTCCATTCATCTCTGTTCAGAAATCTGCGCCCGTAGCAAATGGCCCAAACAAGCTTCAGTCATTTTTGTCAATGCCAGACACTTCTTTTTGTCCTATCATTATGAAATAGATCTGTTGAAAGAAATAATACTAGGTGTTATTCATCCCAAAATAATCTTTAAACAGGACTACGGAGAGGGGAAATCAAGGGGAACAAAAATCATGGGGCTGTGATCACCATAAGGACACATGGATCTGAGCAGCTCATGATATCTGGGTTGCCAGCCTCCAGGGGGTAGCTGGAGATCTCCTGGAATTACAACTGATCCCCAGGCAACAGAGACCACTTACCCTGGAGAAAATGGCTGCTTGGACAAGTGAACTCTATGGAATTATACCCCACTGAGGCCCCTCCCCTCCCAAATTCTACCGTCTCCAGGCTCCGCCCACAAAATGTCCCGGAATTTCCAACCTGGATCTGGCAATCCTAGTTGTGTTTGAATAGTATGAGTAAGATTCCAGAGGGAATCTTTTTCCGGGAGTCAATATGTCTCTTGGCAGCCCTGCCCTTAAAGCATCCGTAATTTGCAGATTTAATAAATTTATTTCCTCTTTATACCTTGCCTTTCTGCACAGCAGGGATACAAAGCTGCTTACATCATTCTCCCCACCTCCATTTTTATCCGTACAACAACCCGGTGAGGTAGAAGCAGAAAAGAGCAAGAGTCCAGCAGCACCTATAAGACTAACAAAATTTGTGAAAGCTCCAACCCTACCACAAATTTTGTTAGTTTTATAGGTGCTGCTGGACTCTTGTTCTTTTCTACTGCTACAAACAAACTAACATGGATACCCATCTTGACCTGTCTCCTGTGAGGTAAGTTCGGCTGCAAATATGTGACTGGCCCAAGGTCACCCAGACAGCTTCCATGGTAGAGTGGGGATTTGAACCTGGGTCTTCCAGATCCTAGTTCAGCACTCTGACCACTAGAGCAGCTAGATGCTGTGGTGGCCACAGAGAGAGGATTGCCTATAGAATGTAGCAGTTCGTTCAGTAAAATCTGATGCACATTCATATCCCATTTTGTTACTTGAATTGGTCTCCTTGCAAGTAAGAGAATAGTGGGGGGGAATTAGCAGCAAGGAAGACGGCAATGTGAGAGGCGGCAACTACGGGATCTTTTTCATCAATGTTTACGGGGTCCCTTACAATGTAGCAGACGAGATTGGTGCTTTAAATTCCAAGAGCAAACTTTTATTGAAGAGGAAGAACACGCGCACACACACACAGAGGAGAAATTAATAAAATGGTTACACAGAGAGAGAGTCCTAGGAAGCTGGTCAGAATTTGGAATAGAGTGAGGGAGTGCAAAGTATATCGACCTATCCTGAAGAGTAGTCCTGTCCACGGAGAAGAGGGCAGCTTCAAATGCCAGCCTTCTCGGACAGGAGAGCAAGAGGCTTGGAGCAACCTCAAGGGAGCAGCACTTCGGATCCAATAAGTGTGCACAGAGAGAGAGTTCATAGGGGAAAGACCCTAAAGGAAGAGCCTGGAAGCTTGCATGATTTGAATGGGGCCAGCGCACTACTCATATGGGGTAAAACGTGCCCTCAGGTGGGTGATCCCACCTAGCCGTTGGAACAAAGACTCCAACGGTCAGTTCCTGGGCATAACAAAAGGTTTGATTACCTTGCTTGATAGCAGCCAGGGTGTACCCAATTTGGGTACCCAATTTGGGTACAATTTGGGTAATAATTAAAAACTTATCAAATTTCAAAAGTTTTTGAAATATTATAAGTAACTGCCCTACGTAACTCTTGACGAGTATTGCACTCAACACATATTGGCATGCATTGCCCCTTAGACAAAGGAAAGCTCCTCCAACCTAAGGAAACTTCCTCCAAGTTAAGTGACTCCTGTTTTGGAGGAAGAGCCATTGAAGTTGGATGAAGGGCTTCAAACTTTGGTCACTGGAGGGGATAGAAACCTGCTGATGCGTGGAAAGGCCATTAGCCCAGGATTAGATGCAGGTTTTTATGGGTCCTTGGGCCAAGTAGTGTGCAATTCCCTCCCGTCACCAGATTTAATAATAACACTTCGTAAACCGCTCTGAGTGGGCATTAAATTGTCCTGAAGGGCGGTACATAAATCGAATGTTATTAATGTTATTATTATTTGGCTGTATTCTGCTTCCCAGTTGTGACTTTCTTAGTCAACTGCAGCTATTCTGGAGGGAGCAGAGTGTTACGGTCTCATATACCTTTTAGCTCCATTGGAACCAACTTGTTTAAAAAGCGCAACAAACCACCAGTGCCTTACTGAAGGGTCGCCTGGGAGGGGAGCCTGGATTCTCTTGCATTCTGCTTCCTGCTGTATTTTCAAGCACTTCTCCCCGTGGAAAATGGTACCTCCTGGTGGGAGTGAGTTCTTTGCCAGGCTGTAGGCCTTGATGGGATCCTCAACCATGGCTATCTTTAATGCCCTGCATTACCCCCTTTGAAATAACTCCCAATTCTATTCTCGCACATTTTATCTTTCCTGCTCATTCCAAAAGTGAACTTCTTAAAAGAGTATTGATTTGTAATTCCGCAAGCTCAGTGTATAATGAAATGAATTCATGGCCTCCCAATAGGTCATCGATCGCAACTGTAGCAGTTCCTGTCTGGTATCTGGTGGACACCTTCAGCTTGTGTGCCATGCAACCTCCTCCTTTATCTATATTGCCACTCCAGAGCTGAATTTTTGATCGTAAGCTCGTTGAGGTACCTAGCATTTTCTTGTTACTCTGCAAAGTATCATGCTTAACAGGAGCAGCAGCAGCAAGAACAACTGTTGTTGTCGTTGTCTTCGTCTGGCCGCTATAAAAAACTAATTGCGGAACAGGCAGGAACAAGCAGCCAATGGGAACTTTTTTTGCAACAGCAGTCTAATTACTTTATGAAGTGTTCATAAATTGCTCTCTACCAATTTGCAGCCTTAGTGTTCTGGAAACCCTTAGCTGAAATACAGTAAACAAAACTGCAAATATTGAACAACTGGCTTCCTTACATATCAAATGATTTACAGTTACAATAGCAGCACCTTAAAAACCTAGGAATGAAAACATTCTATTGTGAAATCAGCTATATGAAGTTAGAATGCGGTTGCAGAACTCAGCGGTTTGTACCTAGTGAATTGCCAGTGGAAGTCTCTTTTAGCCTTCGTTCTCCTGGAAAGATTATACCTGAGCATGCAGGATCTGTGGGACCAACTGCCATGTAGGTTGGGTGGGGCTGCAGTGAGCAGAGGGAAAGGTTAACAAGAGAGTGGTAATTTCATATCCTTCCCCCTCCTCATACAATCCTCCAAACTCACACAGCTAGTTTGTCCTGCAGGTCCAGTGATACAAAAATGCATATTTCCAGAGGTTGAAATGTTACCTGAATTGGTCTCCTTGCAAGTAAGAGAACAGTGGGGGGAATTAGTGGCACGGAAAACAGCTAAGCGAGAGGCGGTAACTACAGGATCTTTTCCATCAATGTTTACGGGGTCCCTTCCAATATAGCAGACGAGACTGGTGCTTTAAATTCAAAGAGCAGACTTTTATTGAAGAGGAAAAACACATGCACACACAGGAGTAATTAATAAAAGGGTTACACGCATACAGAGTCCTAGGAAGCTGGTCAGAAGTTGGGACAGAGGGAGGGAGGGCAAAGTATATCTACCTATCCTGAAGAATGATCCTGTCCATGGGGAAGAGGGCAGCTTCAAACACCAACATTCTCGGTCAGGAGAGCAAGAGGCTTAGAGCAAACCTCAAGGGAACAGCGCTTTGGATCCAGTAAGTGTGTATATAGAGAGAGTCTTAGGGAAGAGACCCTAAGGGAGCAGCGTCCTGGAAGCAGGGGTCCTGGAAGTGTGCACGATTTGAATGGGGCCAGGGCACTACTCTTATAGGGTAAAATGTGCCCTGAGGTGGAATAGCTCATCTAGCTGTTAGAACAAAGACTCCAACGGTCAGTTCCTGGGAGTAACAAAAGGTTTGATTACCTTGATTGGTAGCTGCCGGGGCATGTGAAAAAGAATGCAAAATTTGTTCTGGTACTGCACAAAGGGGCAGTTTGCTAATGAAGTCCACCGGAGCTAAGTTGATGAATTTAGTTGAGGAATGTACCTTCCCAGGAATTAATTATAAATACTTATGTATGCTAGTTGATGCTCTCCTCAATCATGGACAGGAGAACTCATCACGGAAGGAGGGAAAGGAATGTGTTGTGGGGATGACTCTGCAAGACCTTTGTTGCGCTGGATTCCTTTAGGGATTGAGGAGACTCTCCTTTAGGGATTGAGGAGACTGCAAAACTAATCACCACTAGTCTCTCCGCATTTACATTTGGCATTCCATTCATGCCTGTGTTTCCTGAGCGGGACTCAGTAACTGTTAGTTGGAATTCCCCTGGCTGCAGTTCAAACTGCCATATTAATCCAGAGACCTGGTGACATTTTATATCACAGGTAGCCATATTAAATGGCCATGAAAAATGGCAGAGACCAGGCCAACTGCTTACAGAAAGGGGCTGCAGGAAACATGGGGGGAAATCTGGATTCCACTGGCAGCTTATTGAGAACAAGCCAATATCTTACATAGGTTTTATTTCATGATATGGTGGGGATCCTACTCTCACCGGCACAATGAGCCAATTAGTCATTGATCACAGCCGTAGCAGCTCCCATGTGGTGTCTGGTGGGCACCTTCCGCTTGTGTGCCATTTCATCCTTGCTCTGGTAAATGTGACAAGGCTACCCTGTGTCGGTGTAACCAGGCCTGATATTATTTTAAATAAGCAAACAGCTTAATGTTAACAAGTGGGTATTTCCTTCAGACTCCCTGCATTTCAGTTCCCATTTTCTCCAACAGTTCTCAAAATGATGACTTAATAAACAGAAAGTCACTGAAGGGAGCTTATTCATTTTTTCCCAGGAAGTGTAAATAAATTGGATTTGCTGATTTGCTTTCTATTTTCCCCCTGCACACGGCCACCTTTCTGATTTGAGCTTTGTGTAGTTTGCAGGCGTAGTGGCTTTATGTACACTTTGGTCGAATTTACGCTTCGGTCTTTGTACCATCTGGAATTTCCCAGATATGAATTCTCTACAGAAAGTATTTGAAGAAAGATCGAATTATAAACTAAAAGAGAAGAACATGTGAAGACTCACAAGCTAGAGGAGAGGTGCATTTTTTTCTCTTTTCTTTCCTCCCCGATGCCCTCTCACCCATTGTTGCTTGTTCTGCTCCTCATCCTCTTTGTTTCTAAGTGGCTATGAAACGCGTATTGCCGTTGCTATGGCATCACACAATGGCACCTCAAATCTGGACCATGTTTTGTTGACATCCGTGCATGTTCAGGCACTGCAACTACGTTTTGTTTTCATCTTCCTGTTCTGAATTGTTTTAGATTTTTCTGCAAATATGGGGTTCCAGGATTGGCAGGATCCTAAACGGGGACCTCCTCTCTCCTCCAGTTTTGGAATCTCCATTGGGACCGTTCCTTGGCTATATAGTGATTGCATTTTAAGTTCGGCACACTTTTCAGAAATCCAGTTCAAAATTTTACCTGGCAACAGAGTGGTTTTATGTCAATATATGTAATTTCCTTTCTATTTCTCTTCTCCTGGATAAGGGTGCAGCCTCCCCATATCAATATATGCTCTCTGGATATTGGAACACATAGATCCTTTTATTCCCTGTCTCCTTTTTGCTTGGCATAACAATGTGCATCTAGCTGGTCTTTAAGGCGCTATTGGACCCAGATCTTGCTCTTCGACTACAGACCAACATGGCTACCCACTTGAAACAATCTGCATTATGGTTTCAGGTGGGTAGCCGTGTTGGTCTGTAATAAAAAAGAAAGATTTGGGTCCAGTAGCATCTTAAAGACCAACTAGCTTTCTTATGGAGTTTTGACTAGAAAGCTCATACCCTGGAGATCTAGTTGGTCTTTGCATTGGATGCAAATCTTCAAATGGTAATGCTGGATTTCTGTCACTGGATGGAGCTAGAGAGCTATTGGTTTCAGCATATGCTGAACACTAGTAAACCATGCTATAGCAGCAAGGAAGGGTAGAAAATAAAACATACCTCTCCAAATGCTAAGAATTATTCTGCAAATCTGGTGGACTGGAAGGGAAACAGGGAAGAAGGGAGGTATACGAAGAAAAGACACGAGGAAACCAGAGAATGACACTAGCAAGGCTAAAGTCTGTCTGGCTTTTGCCCAGGCAGAGGTTTGGATCTAACCTGGAAGCATTAATAGGCTCACCAGGCCAAGCCAGGGATGAAGCAACGTATCCTGCTCCATTTTATTTCTTTCTCTACTTATCATTTTGACAACATTTTTGATCCTGTTTGATTACAATGTGTTGTTCCTTTGGAGTGTTGTTCCCCCCACCCATATCTGTTTTTAATTATATAATTAGAGGTAGCTACATTTGGAACAGATATGTATTAGCTGACATTAAGAAATGGTTATAAAGTATGAAAAAAGACACTGGTATTTGAAACTATAATGCAAAGTGGGAGGAAAAAGAGTATTCATGTGTTTTGTACTCCTTTGGTACTGAGCAGGGGGGGTGCTATTTACTATTGAGTCACATTCAACAAGTAGGGTTGCCAACAGGCCTGGAGAAAAATGTCTGGCCCCTTTAATAAAGGCTTAATGGGATGTTATTTACCAGGTTATGGTATTTACCCCCATGCCATTAAAAGCTTCAGTGGCCCATTTCTCCACAGTAAGCCTCTCTTAAAGGGACAGGACATTTTTCTCTGAGCTTGCTGGCAAAGCTACCACCAAGACCTTTGAACACATCCTAGGCTAAGCCTGTCATGTCTTCTTCCACTCTACGTCCTTCACTGGCACACTGCAAGAATCTAGGTTTGAGTCCCATCTTGATTGTGAGTAAAGTGCCATTAAGTCGCAACTAACTTATGTCTACCCTGTAGGGTTTTCAAGGCAAGAGATGAGCAGAGGTGGTTTGCCATCTCCTGCTTCTGCATAGTGACGCTGGTCTTCCTTGGTGGTCTCTAGAGGTGGCCACGAACCAAAATACGAACCAAAGTTTGTCACGAACTGGGCTGGTTCATGATTTGCAAACCGGCGGTTTGTCGGAGGGCATTTCTGACAAACAACAACACATCGCAATGATTTTTAGGGTGGTTTGTTTGGTTTGTTTCTTGGTTCATCACTGCAGACAGCCTGGCACTGATCAATCAGTTTCCTAGGCAATGGGAGGGGCTGAGCTTTCTGCAGACGTTCTGCTGCCCTGGAAGTGACGTATTTACAAACCAAACAAACCGGTTTGCAAACTGGGCAATTTCATGCCATTTCTTGGTTCGTGAAATGCGACGAACCATGAACTGCAACAAACCGCCATTTCCCCAGTTCGTGCCCCTCACGAGGGGTGACATTGCTTAGGTTCCAAGATCTGACAAGATCAGGCTAGCCTGGGGCATCTAGGTCAGGGTGGATTAATTTACCATAAATCAAATAGTTTTTGCCTCTAAGAGCTGAACCAAGCATTATGGAAATTTCACAGGCTAAAGGTACACAAGGTGGGGGAAATCATCTCACAGAGGTAAAAATTAAGCTATCAGTGCAATGCTAAGCAGAGTTACACCCTTCTGTTGAAGTCAATTGACTTAAAATGGTGTAACTCTTGTTTAGACGGGTGTACCTCTGCTAGTCATATAAATCCTTCCTTCATTAGTGAAAGGAAAGAGGTGGGTCTTGGACTAAAATTTGGAAAATTGAGACCATTCTGCTCATGGCTTTGTAGATGTACACTTGGGTCTAAAACTCTTCTTTAATTTGCTACATAAAAATCACAAAATCCTGCCCACAAGTCTTCCCGTAAGTTAATTTCCCCGTGCTACCTTATAGACGATGCCATCAAGCGCCATCTTCTGCTGTTTATAAGGTAGAGGATGGTGCTCTTTCCACTTTTATTTTGTGCCAGCTTTTCACAAGGAGGCAGATAAGGCCGGGGATGGCTCAAGAGTGCCTCAGAGCTTCCCGAAGGCGAGTCTGTAGCTGTGCCCACGGCACAAAGTAAACATGTTCATCTCCGAGCTAAATTAAAAAATAGAGAAGGGCCATTGCAGTTTAGAAGAGACTCCCATGGTCCATTATGTGCCCTTGGTGAGGCTTTTAAAGGAAACCTTTCCCAAACTCATATCTCTTCCTGAGCAAAGTGCTTTTTGTCTATCTGGAGCAGACTGCGGAGAGTAATTTTTCTGTCCATCAGCAATAAGGCTCTCCAGTGAGTAATGACCAGGATGGGATGTTTTATTAAATAACAAAATGTGGCTGCGTGTGCCCATGTGCCAGAATAAGAATATAAGAAGAGCCCTGCTGGATCAGACCAGCGGGCAACCAGCAGGAGACCAGGGCGGCGGGGTCATGGCGGATGGCTGGAAGTTTAACAAAACAGAGGGGCTTCTTAGAGAGCAACTGTTATCAAGGTCCCTAACACAAGCTCTCCCTATAGCCAGTATAACTGAATGAACTGTTACGGCTTTTTGTACTTAATAAAGTATTTAATATATAAAGTGCTCTGTGCTCCTATTTTGTACCGCACAAACAAGTTAATGAACGCAATATCACAAAACCATTTCTAACACTCAATTTGCACAGTCATAAATACAATCAATTTACACAGTCGTATCACCAGGAGAGCTACTTAGGTGTGAAATGTGGTAGATTTTTTCACTGAACTCCTTAACACCAGGAGGGTTAAACCAAGACTGGGATCTCTGCTGTTTCGTTTGATAACACTAAACTTGTAGGTATGGAGACTCAGATAAGATCAGGTGGGTAAACAAGATAGGATATAAGGGTATGGCCCCTTTAAATGTGTGTGTATTTGTATTGCTGGTTGACACCTCCGTTTTGCGGAACGAACAACCGTCAAAGAATGAAACACGTCCGGTCTTTGGAAAATGTGAACTCAATACTGTGAGTAAGATTTCAAAGGATGCTAAAGGGAATAAAGGGAAATAACTCATGTATATCCACTATTTTTGTAGCTATTTGCCCTTGAAAAAGCTTGTGTGCAAGCGCAGGCAAAACAAACCAGAGCTAGCAGTTTGTCGGGCAAGCCTTGCATTTCCCTGCAGAAAGAGAGGGCTGGAAGAGGAAATTTAGAGCCATAAACTCTGCTCAATTAATCCAGCAACCCTCAAGAAAGGAAATTACGGGCAAGTGCAATAAGAAACGTGTATTGGAATTGATTGAAATTGACAAGAATGATACTGAAGAGGACTGCATTCCACCAGGACTACATTTTGAATGAATTACCGGACTTGGTGAAAAGCGATAGAAGTCATGTGTTTACGGTTGTGTAAATTGATTGTATTTACAACTGTGCAAATTGAGTGTTAGAAATGGTTTTGTGATATTGCTTTCATTAACTTGTTTATGCAGTACGACATAGGAGCACAGAGTACTTTATATATTAAATAGTTTATTAAGTACAGAAAGCCATAACAGTTCATGCAGTTATACTGGATATAGGGAGAGCTTGTGTTAGGGACCTGGATGGCTGGAAGTGACATCACACATCTCTAGGAATTGGTCAAAACTCTACAATAAAACCATAGAGTTTTCATTAATTCCTAGAGAGGACTGGGGGGGAACCCAGTTTTCCCAGAAGTGACATCACACTTCTGGCCAACAACCATTTATTTTATTTTATTTTACTCCTGCAGCTACTTTGAGCAGTGATGGAAAATGCCACCCAGGGGTGAAGGAAGTCCTGGCCCCACCAGGGAAGTATCAACTCTAGGCTAGGTAGACTTTGGTTGAATGTTGGGGGAAACTTTCTAATTGGGGTAAGGGGTGGTGCTTGGGTCTTTAACATTTATTTGGTTTTAATTTGGAATGTTTTAATTATTATTGTAAGCTACCTTGAGCCACGAGGGAAAGCAAGATATAAACTTTAGGAGATGTGAGCTATCCATTACCAGCGGTCTTCAAGCAGACATCCATCTTTCAGGAATGCTCTAGCTTTGGATTTCTTGAACTAGGCAAGAGGTTGGACTAGATGGCCTTTCAGTCCCTTTCTGATTCTTGGACTCTGTGACATGAAACTTAAAAATATAATCCAATGCCCTGGTAGATCATTATCACTCATCTTAACTCAAAATGCAGTGAACTGGAAGCATTTGGAAATCCTGCAGCACTGAACAGCTTCCTGAAGCTATGCCATTTTTGTTGGGTTTTTTTCTTCCAATAATGAACCCCCCCCCCCCCCCCGCCATTTTTCTTCATCTATATCCATTTCAAAACACATTTTTGTATGACTATTTTTAGCTGGTGCTTATTCCTTAAACAATCCTCCTAGTTCCTTTCTAGAGCTCTCTCACTGCCACGCCATGCTATTACTGTATTCTTAGTCATTGGAATCGCTGGGCCCACATTTCACTGGCCTTGGCCAGAATCGGACCTTGCAAATATGGAACGCTCCAGGACACTCCAGCGTTGCTGCCTCATTTGACGTCTCCGGCTGCCCCAAGTGGCAGATGGCATAAAGGTCTGCCGGAGGAGGCCTGAGATTTCTTTGCCAGCCATCTGGTCGTCGAGGGATATTCTGAAATAGAAGAGTGCATTCTTGTCATCTGCTGTGCTTTTTGGAGTGGAAGGAGGCATTTCCTTCCCATGTGCAAACCCCATGAGGATTGGCTTTACTTTAAATTGGTGGGATTCTGAGGACTGCAAATGTTCTGCTGTTTCCGAGCCCCCATTCCGTTATCCACAGGCGTGTTTCGCTTGACATTCTCCCACCATACCTTGGTGTAGAAAGAACTCTAGCACACTGTCATCATTGGCAATCATGTGTGTGATCTTCACACGGGATGAGGTGGCGCAGGCTTCCCAGAAAAGAGTGCACAACGCCAATCCCATGTTTCGCAGGGATTTGATCTAGCTGTTGCCACAATTAAACCAGCTTGTAATCTGCTGCAAGTTAATTTGGCTGCTGGATCTTGGGGTGCCAGCAAAGCTGAAATGGGGACTTGAAATTGAAACCTGCAGTGCAAATGATACTACCATGCAAGGCAGGAAAATTAGGGTTGCCAGCTCCAGGGTGGGAACCTCATCAAAATTTTGGGGTTGAACCTGGGGAGGGCAGTGTTTGAGGAGGGGAGAGACCTCAGCGGGGTATAATGCCATACAGTCCACTCTGATCTCTGTTGGCGGGAGATCAGTTGTAATTCTGGGAGATCTCTGGGCCCCATCGGAAAGTTCAGCACAAAACAACCGGGACCTCCCTGCACCGGAGGAGGAAGCAAGAAACCAAAACGTATAGAATCGTATACATCTATTTAAAGTGACCAGTGCAAACGGCGAATAAATATAATGCATACTTTTCGCTGGGCCTGCAAGACAGAGCTGTTCCGCCAGGCATATGGCTGAGGTGGGGCCTCCGCCGGCCTGAAAAAAAAGGGATGTATAAATCTTAATCCTTCCTATGAAGGCTGTCCACCATCCTGTTTTAAATGTGCTGTTTTTAATGAACATGGATTTTTAATTGCATTTTTAATATGTTGTTATCCGCCCTGAGTTCGCTCGCGGGGAGGGCGGGATACAAATTTGAAATAAATAAATAAATAAATAAATAAATAAATAAATAAATAAATAAATAAATAAATAAATAAAAAAATAACTATAAATACCATTGTATTGTCGAAGGCTTTCACGGCCGGAGAACGATGGTTGTTGTGGGTTTTCCGGGCTGTATTGCCGTGGTCTTGGCATTGTAGTTCCTGACGTTTCGCCAGCAGCTGTGGCTGGCATCTTCAGAGGTGTAGCACCAAAAGACAGAGATCTCTCAGTGTCACAGTGTGGAAAAGATGTTGGCAGGTCATTTATATCTACTCAGGAGGGGTGGGGTTGAGCTGAGTCATCCTGTAAGAGTTTCCCAGGGTGTGGAATGCTAATGGCGGGAGGCTTCACTGTATCCTGAGGAGGTTCTTTTGCATATGGATTGGTACTTGATGTGCTAATCTTCTCTGCAGGGCTATTGTCTGGGATAGAATGTTAGAATGTTAGAATGTCAGTACCAATCCATATGCAAAAGAACCTCCTCAGGATACAGTGAAGCCTCCCGCCATTAGCATTCCACACCCTGGGAAACTCTTACAGGATGACTCAGCTCAACCCCACCCCTCCTGAGTAGATACAAATGACCTACATCTTTTCCACACTGTGACACTGAGAGATCTCTGTCTTTTGGTGCTACACCTCTGAAGATGCCAGCCACAGCTGCTGGCGAAACGTCAGGAACTACAATGCCAAGACCACGGCAAGACAGCCCGGAAAACCCACAACAACCATATAAATACCATTCATTACAATCTGCACATATCAGTGTTGATATGTGCAGATTACAGGAAATTATATGCACAGATTGTACAAATATGTGCAGATTGCACAAAATTGTACATGCTTTATGTTTATTGGTTGTTTGTACTGGTCACTTTAAATAGATATATACGATCCTGTACATTTTGGTTTATTGCTTCCTCCTCCGGTGCAGGGGGGGTCCTGGTTGTTTTGTGCTGTTCCCACCGAAAGGTTGGCAATCCTAACCAGGTTCCTGGTATCTATGCTATGCCTGGTTAATCTAGACTAGCAGCTTTGTACAGCCTGCCAGTCACACCCTGCTTCCCTTCTTTTCCCAAATGAAGCCAGGATTTGCACAAGGAGAGCGTGAGAGGGTTGGCTGTCCCCACATCTGTGGACATGAATGCTCCATATGGCCCTGAAGATTAATAATACGGGGTTGGTTCTAAAGTTGTGCAAGCTGCGCTCAGCAGGAGCTATGGAACTTCTTGCTTCACCTCTCACGTGTTGTGCCACGCGTGGCACAAACCCAAACTCTGCTTTCTAGGAACAGCACTGGAGGAAACAGAAGGAGGGAAGTGGTAAAAAATTGTCCCCCGCATCTGCAGGGGGAAGGGCTTTATTGCTATCAGGGAGCTTACGATTATGTATCAATTCTTGTATTTACCCAACACCTGTTCGTATCAACAGGGCTGTACAATTCAGAGCAGATGATTGGGGGTTAACTGAAGGATTGCTTCTCACACTAAACTTCTAGGAGTAAAAATGTACACCATTATATACCTAAATGGAGGGGCGCTTACCAGGAATCCATGATTGTACCTGATATTCCTGTATCTCTAGTTTTTGACGAAGCTTGACTTGGAGGTCAGGGGAACCTGGGTTTGCCCTCTTCAACCTGTCTATCTCCATTTTTTAGAAAATCCTGTCCTTCCCCCAAGGAGACTTACATGGCTTATTTTGGGGGAGAAGGTGATCAAAATAATGTTTATTGGGGCAAAGCAGTTCAGTCCTTCTCGGCAGCTGCCTTCCTCATGGCTGCCAAAACATTGCCGAGTTCTTCATGTTTTCTCGTGGCCCGGATGTGAGTCCCAGCCCTTTTGTTTATGAATTTCAGAGTTCACTTATCTTTGGGGACTTTCAGCAATTCCATTGCATGTCTCTCGTAAGGTGCAAAGCTGCACTTTTCCGGGATCATGTCCCGAACAAATTTGGTTAGGAGCCTGCAGTAGCGGCACTCGGGTTGCCAGCTCTAAGTTGGGAAGTTCCTGGAGATTTAGGGGGTGAAACCTGGAGAAACCTGGAGAAAGTGGGGTTTGGGGAGGGAAAGGACCTTGACATGGCATAGTTCCATACAGTCCACCCCCCAAAGTAGCCATTTTCTCCAGGGGAACTGATCTCTGTGGCCTGGAGACTAGTTGTAATTCCAGGAGATCTCCAGCCACTACCAGGAGGCTGGCAACCCTAAGCGGCACTGGTGTGGCTTTATCACATTCTTGGTCACCTTGTGTCCTTTGTTAAGGCCACCAGCCACCGGGTAGTGGATTGCCATGGCTGCCGTGGCTGTGCCATGGAGGCCACGCTGGAAGAAGAGAGCTACATAGCTTACATTGATCTCCCTTCCCTTCCCTTGTCTTAACAACAACCTTCTAAAGAAGGGTAGGCTGAAAGAGAGTACAGGGCCCAAGGCCATTAGGGCTGAATGGGGATTTGAATCTGGGTCTCCCCATCCTGTCACTCTGACATGAAATGGTCTTGATAGGATGATAGACAAATGACTATTAACCATCAAGGTTGTTTCTGCCTACGTTTTTTCATTAATATGCCTCTGTTTATTTATAGCCCACTTCCCCCCCCCCAGTTTAGACTCAGAGCAGCTTAGAACATCACTCTCCCCTCTTCCACTTTCCCCCAGTGACAACCATGTGAGGTAGGCCAGGCTGAGAGTTTGTAATGGGGTCCAAGGTCACCGAGCAAATTTGCCTGCTAGAAGTGGGAATGCACACCCCTTTCTGCCAGGATCCTAGCTAACACTGTCCACTGTGCCACTCCTGTTCACCTTCTCACTGACAGCACTTTATTGAATGTCTGTCCATATTATATTTCAAAAGCAAATTAGATACATTTTTGCACCGTGTGCATTATGTAGTCCTCCCTCCACCTCCCTGCATACATCCCCATACGGGCAGGGAAAATCCTGCCTCAGCTGCAGAAGGCCAAATGGATTTCTATGCCATCAGCTGAAGCGGGCGATTCCAGCTGGTTGGAAATCCATTACTGTACGCTCTGTTGAGTTCCCATAAACCATAAAAACAAGCAAGACTTGAACAATTTCAGTGTGAATTTAGTGGCGTCTGAAAGGCAGGTTATTTATGGAGAAACATTCTCCCCTCCCAGCCGCCCCTTATTCGCTTTATTTAGTGTTTTGGGTACCTGTCCGGAGGTATTGTGTGCACCTGCGGCAGCAGAAAGGGGAAACTCTCCTTCCTTGCACTGTTTTTGTATGAGTGGGGGGAGCTTGGGAGAAAGGCAGGAGCTGTACCTTCCCTGGTGGCAGCTTTCTGAGAGCCAAGCTACAAGTGATGCCTGACACAGGTTGGACACTTGTCAGCTTCCCTCAAGTTTTGATGGGAAATGTAGGCGTCCTGGTCTTGCAGCTGCAATGGAGAGCCAAGCTGTAAAACCAGGACTTCTACATTTCCCATCAAAACTTGAGGGAAGCTGACGAGTGTCCAACCTGTGTAAGGCATCACTTGTAGCTTGGCTCTGAGTCCATTTGCATGTTGTTGTTCTTTTATAGAAGCCAATCCCCGAGGTGATGTGTGTCTGTGCAGAGATTGTGTAGAGTGACTGTCAGGAGGGAGTTTTTTTCTTATTTTTAAAAAGAGAACCCGCCAGATTCCTCCTCCAACAGAGCCCTTTGTTAAAGACCCTCACTGGGAGTAGAGACAGCAGATCTCGTCCAATGATGCAAATTAGTAAAGAGTCCAGTAGCACCTTTTTAAGACTAACCCACTTTATTGTAGCATAAGCTTTCAAGAACCACAGCTCTCTTCGTCAGATGCATCTGTGTGGCTCTCGAAAGCTTATGCTACAATAAAGTTTGTTAGTCTCAAAGGTGCTACTGGACTCTTTATTATTTTGCGACTACAGATGCTTTCCATTGATGTAAGGGGCCTTCTGTTGATGCAGGCAAGTAGAACAGGTCTGAAAGGCAGACCTTTATAGTCAAACAAGACAGGGCATTGTGGGTCTGCAATCGGGTCCCCAAATGTGTAGCTCAGTCTTTAAAAGCAGCTGCAGGAAATCCTAACTTGGATTGAGACCTCTGCAGTTTCCTTAAATCGAAACCAACCAACCACTCGAGGCTGCTGTTAGTAATAATAATAACAGTGTGCTTATATACTGGTCTTCCAGACAGATAAGTGCCCCACTCAACGCAGTGAACAAAATCAGTGTTATTATTCTCCCTGCAATACAGCTGGGGAGCTGGGCGGAGAGTGGGGGCTTACCCAAGGCCACCTCCAGGGAGCTCATGGCAGTCATGAGATTCGAACCAGCAGAGTGTTGACTCTCTGCCCAGACACTTAACCACTATGCTACAACAGCTCCACTACAGAAAAAAAGGACAGGCTGCTAGAAGTTGCCTGTCTTTATCCATGCCATGATTAACATATGTGGGGATGGTTATGATCAGGGCTTTTTTTCTGGGAAAAGAGGTGGTGGAACTCAGTGGGTTGCCAGCACAAGGGGCAACTCTTGGCGGGAGGTGGTGCCCCTGGTACCACATGTGCACCCACAAAGTGTGTGCATGTTCCCAGGGCCAATGACGTCACTTTGGGTCAGTTGGAACAAGGAGGGAGTTTTTAAAAGTTTAAATTGCCCTTGGTGAAAATAGTCACATGGCTGGTGGCCCCGCCCCCTGATCTCCAGACACAGGGGAGTTTAGATTGCCCTCCGTGCCGCTGGAGCAGCACGGAGGGCAATCTAAACTCCCCTCTGTCTGAAGATCAGGGGGCGGGGCCACAAGCAATGTGTCCATTTACAAGAGGTTCCGGAACTCCACTCCACCGCGTTCCAGCTGAAAAAAAGCCCTGGTTATGATTGGAGAAATAGCTTGGAAAGAAGGGCTGTCCCCTCCCAGCATCATTCTAGCCCTGTTCCTACGTCCCAGTGAATGCACATACATCTGTTTGTAAGAAAAAGCCAATGAGTTGTTCACTTTAGAAAGGGAACCAGATCAGTGTTGGGTTTCAATCACCCAATCAGCTGTGCAAGCATCGAAAGTAACATGAGAATTACTCATTGCGCATATAAAGAAAATTCAAGTGTCCGCAGTACACAGATTGTATGTATTCACCATAACTTGTGAATGGGGCTACCCTAATCCCTCTTGGGGGTGGGGTCTCTGTGGCACCTTCCTATAGCTAAAGAAAATCTCAGACAACTAGATCATAGATTCTCCACTTCACATCTGATTTGGTCTTATTCTGCCCTTCTTTTGCTGAAATCGCACAATCTTAAAAAGAGTTACACCGGAACATAATAACTAAACAGGAGAGAAAATGGTTTTTAAGAAGCCTGAGTAGAATGTGTAATGCAATTTTAAAAGTTAGATGCTTTTTAAAAATCCCTTAAATGATATCCGCCAGAGTTGTATTAGCGGGAGGAGAGTTCTAGCTTGTCTGTCCAAAAAGCATCCTTCTGAGCTCAGACGTGGATCAAATTATTTAATTGGGATAAAGCGTGGAAGCTGAAATGATTTGTCGGCAGATGGCAAATAACCCTGAAATGTGGCTAAATTATAGCCGTTGGCAAAGAAAAGATGTTTGTAAGCTTTAACGAGCAGAGGCTTTTTAATTGATTTCCAGTTGTGGCGAATATCCTCACTGGGACTGATAAACGGGGATTTAGAAAATTGATAGCTTTGTAAGATCAGGATGGCAGGCAGAGATTGTCGTCAACGTGGTGGTCTATGCCTTCCTGGTTTAGGTGTAGGTGCTGAAGCAAGTGTGATAAATGATCCATCATCAAATCTCCTGTTTTTTTTGTAAAAATTATTTATTTAAATAATACCTTTCTCTATAGAGATCCGTATAGAACTGATAGGAACAGCTGTGTTGGGGGAGAAGTTTTTGACCCTTTTCCCTTGCAAGATTTTTCCCTTGTGACCCCCTCCCTGAAGCAGCTATTAGCCCTGCATCAGAATCTCTGTTCTTTTTTTCACTGTAGCGCTAATAGCATCTTTGATGGGGGCGGATTGTACCATTTAGACTGGGGAAATTGCATATGGAAAGTGTTAAACATTCCCTCGCTGAGCTCTGATAATATGATCAAAATCTGAGCCCCCGCAACACGTATGAAACAAAACAAAACCCCGGGATTTGTGATTCCTGTTTTGTCCTCACCATTAGAGCAAGGGGAAATCCGTATAAGGTTACCAGCCCCCAGGTGGGGCCCAGAGACCTCTTGGAATTACAACTGATCTCCAAACTACAGAGTTCCATTCCCCTGGAGTAAATGGCTGCTTTGATGAGTGGCCTCTATGGCATTATGCCCGTCTGAGGTCCCTCCTTTCCCCAAACCTCACCCTCCCCAGAGTCCACCTCCAAATCTCCGGGAATTTCCCAACCCAGAGTTGGCAACCCTAAGTGTAGAAAACAGCAAGAGCCCAGTAGCACCTATAAGACTAACAAAATTTGTGGGAGCATATGAGCTTTCGTGAGTCACAGCTCCCTTCTTCAGATACACATGTTCAGATTCTAACATTCTAGCTGTATCTGAAGAAGGGAGCTGTGACTCACAAAAGCTCATACCCTATCACATATTTTGTTAGTTTTATAGGTGCTACTACTCTATTCTACTGCTTACAGACAGACTAACATGGCTACCTATCTTGATCTATCCCTAAGTGTGTTGGATTGGATTTGGGAGGCGCATTCAAGAATCCACAGGGGCACACCATAGCCACATATGGAGAACGCATCTCAGAATATACCTGACATTTTGTTTCAGTTGTGTACTCCAGGAGAACGTTGGCTGTGATGGGAGAGTTATAGTTCAAAGAACTTTGCTTGCCCGCCATATCATGGTCCTAGGAAACATGGGAGCTAAGATGATCTGAGTCTAGTCTGTACATGGATCAACTACTTCCTGAAAATTTCTTTGGGTTTCATAGTGGATGGAAAGCAGGACGTAGATGGAACCCTCATTACACTTCTCACAGGGCTTGATGAGAAAAAGATATTAAGGAACTCCTGATAAGTTCCCAATGAATGAAAAAATTCTCTGGAATGCCACTTGAGCATAGTTAAGGCAGCTCACATAGACCAAATATTTCTATTATATTCCGCCCATCACCACCCCCAGTTCTTCACCCTCTGGGCTAGGCAATGAGATAACAATAGACTAAACTAAAATTCTGGTCAGGTCAGGAAACTCAGGCAAGGCAGCAGCCCTAATTGGGACAGTTTTTTGGAGAAGGCCTCTGAATTCTAATGGCCAAAGCCACAACTTTGGAATGAGTGGGGAGAATAAAAAAAAACAACGCCTTTGTAAAGTGTGGCAGTTTGGAACATTTCTTCAGTCGTTCAAGCTCACAGATGGACTTGAACTAGAAAGAGAGCTGTGACTAGACATGGGCATGAACCCCAAAAAATTACAGAACCAGAGGATCGTGGTTCGGTGCAGACCACGATCCCGAATTCCTGAACAGCAACGAACATGTCCCGTTCCCGAACCCGGATCGTGGATCGTGAATCGTGAAACCCAGCTTGGGAGCCCATGGCTATTTATAAGCATGGGTCCCATTCAGCAATACAAGAGGTCTGTGTTTGGCCATCAGAGCTGCCTATCAGGGTTTGCAGGGATGAGATTGGAGTGCCCATGGCTACAGAACACCCCCTTCCCCCTCCCTCCCCGGGTGTCTTCTCCCAACTTGTGACTGCTTTGCTGCTCTGTGGTTGGAAGGAAGCCCTGCTGATCAAGGAAAGCTGGGCTTCCATTCGGGTTTCCAGGGCAACAGAAGGAGGGCAAACAGAGCTCAGGCATTTCCCTGGGTCCGTTTCCAGGGGAATAGATTGCTGGCGCCTGAGTGTCTGGATCCCCGAATCGAGCCCAAATGTCATGATCCAGGCCTCTCCCAACTGCTGGATCATTGGCCATGGATGATCATGATCTGCCGGGTCACGATCACGCAATCACCATTTTTGTGGGTTTTTTACGTTCGTAATGCGGATTGTGCCCATCTCTAGCTGAGACTCCTCATGGTCAAATCGGACAAGGGTCATTTTCACATGTCTTTACCATCACGCAAAATTCACAGAACAACGGCATCTTCATGGCCCAATTGCCCATCATGATTCCATTTTGTAGTACGATGACATCAGAAATTGCGTCATGAAGGCATCGTCATTCCATGAGTTTTGTGCAATTTTGTGTGGCAGTAAAGATGTGAAAACAGTCAAGGTGCTGGAATATCCATGAAGATCTCCAACACGCTTTCTAAAAACATGCTGGATCACAGCTATGATGTGTGCAATATGTGTCAGTTTATTGCTTTACATCATCACTACATCTTCAGATACCCTCCCCCAGAGTTCCTATTTCTCCCACTCAGAGCTGGTCTAACACTCGGCGAGCCTAGGAAGTGTTCTAGGGCACCAGGTTTTGATGGATGCCAAAAGGCGAGAGGTTTGAAGAAAAACTTGGCATTAACTGGCTTCTAGAAGCTCCATATCTATGGATTCTGGTCTATAGCTGGCATGACAGAACATAGAGAGCTTTGAGAAACTTTTCTATATTTATTTTTATATTTTTCATTTTGAATGCCCAGTAATTAAAACATTCATTCTAGACCTCTCACCTATCTCTTTATTGAATGGGGGTGGTGTGTGTGTGTTGAAGTCATAGTTCCCCCAGGACACCAAAAATTCTGGGGCCGGCCCTGTTCCCACTGAGGAAAACATATGGGTTACTTGGGATTGCCAACTCTGGGTGCAAAATTCCTGGAGATTTGGGGAGGTAGAGCCTGGGGAGGGTGGAGTTTGGGAAGGGGAAGGACGTCAATGGGGGTATTAATGCCATAGAATCCACTCTACAAAGCAGTCATTTTCTCTGTGGGAATTGATCACTGTTTTCTGGAGATAGTTGAAATTTTGGAAAGTTTCTAGACTCCACCTGGAAGCTGGCAACCCTAAACACATCAGCAGGCATGTAAAATAGTTTTAGGTGGGCAGCCGTGTTGGTCTGCAATAGAACAGCAGGAATTGAGAGCCAAGCTACAAGTGACACCTGACACAGGTTGGACACTTGTCAGCTTCCCTCAAGTTTTGATGGAAATGTAGGCATCCTGGTCTTGCAGCTGTAATGGAGACCCAAGCTGTAAAACCAGGACGCCTACATTTCCTATCAAACCTTGAGGGAAGCTGACAAGTGTCCAACCTGTGTCAGGAGTCACTTGTAGCTTGGCTCTGAGTCCAGTGGCACCACAGAGATTTCCAGGGCATGCACTTTTGAGAGTCAGAGCTCCCTTCTTCAGAAATGTAAAGATGTTTGTCTCATTTCGGCCTGGGCCAGTAAGTTGGGGTAGCACAAGTTACTGGCTGATACCTAGAAAATAGTCAGTATAGCAGCTGTCCAAAGGAAGATAGAATGGATTCAGGAGGCTGGAGAGCATGAAAATGACTCTGCAGAGGCAACATAAGTACATTATCAGTGCAATCCTATGCAGAGTTACTCCAGTCTAAGTCAATTGAAGTCAATGGGCTTAGAATGGAGTAACTCTCCATAGGATTGTACTCTATCTGGTCCAGATTTCTGCACAGACTTTGCCATTTAAGGATAATTGTGGAGGTTCCGGAGATAAACAGATACCACCATGGTAGAATTTTAGCAAGCAAAAGGTGATTATCCAGGGGTAGAACTATCTTATTTTGCCAAGATCTTTCACTCTGAATGGTCAAGAGAAAGGACTCAGTGGAAGACTGCGTGTTTCCTGTCTAAATTTAAGGAAGCATATATTTAAGAAGGTGTTTCTGGGACCGATTATGACACAGCCAAAGTTATGAGTCGCATTGATTTCAACTGGAGGGTTCAGCTGCTTGTAAAAATCTCGTTTCCCATTGAAATCAATGGGGCTTGAACTATATCGCATCAATTTAAACAAAAATTAAGCCGGCAAATACAATCTGAAAACTGGGAGGGCTTTGTGGCATGACAGCCTTTATCAGTTGTGAATGCTTGCGTACATAATTTTGCAGGCTGTTTTTAATCGGCTTGAGGACATGTCTGGAAGCAGGAGATAAGACAAGAAGGGTATCTGAAGAAGGGAGCTTTGACTCTCAAAAGCTCAGGGCTTTTTTTCAGGGGGAACGCGGGGGAACAGAGTTCCGGAACCTCTTGAAAATGGTCACATGGGTGGTGGCCCCGCCCCCTGATCTCCAGACAGAGGGGAGTTTTAGATTGCCCTCTGTGCCACTCAGCGGCATGGAGGGCAATCTAAACTCAGCTCTGTCTGGAGATCAGGGGGGCGGGGCCACCACCCATGTGACCATTTTCTCCGAGGGCAACCCACTGAGTTCCACCACCTCTTTTCCCAGAAAAAAAAGCCCTGCAAAAGCTTATACCTAGAAAATCTTATCGGTCTTCAAAGTGCTACTGGACTCGAACCTTGTTGATCACCATGATATGCCCTGGGTTTTTTCCCCTTCTTCTTTTACAGGGCAAGGAAAAGGTAAATTCTGGCCAGATATCTGTCCTCTAGTGATAAAGCTTTAGGCCACTTCTGGATAAGGTACCTAGGGACTAGCGAGATGTTTCAGGGCTGGTGGGAGGAAAATGGAAAGAAAACACAAATACCAAAACAATAAAAGTTCTCTTGGTACTCCCCTCCCCCAGGAGCAGCTTTTCAGGGGGTGTTTTTGGGATACACTGGAGGAAGGGAGATGAGAAAGTTGGTCTGGGCAAGCAAAAAGACTTCCACCCATTGGATCCCAACCTCCCGCTGTCCCCTGCTCTTTTTCAGAAGAACACATACAATATGCAAAATTAGAATAGGAATAGGAAATTAGAATAGGAACAGGAATGCTTCTGCAGTGCTAACCTCCCCACTTTATCCCCTTGGCCCACTCTACACACTCCCAGGACAACCTGAACCCCTGAAAGTCTGTGCCCTTTGGCTTTCCTATGCTCCTGGAATACAATCCTCCATGATTCAAGTAACAGTTCCCTATCATAATCTCAGGGCGCTTGAAAGGGCAACTTGAAGGAGCAACTAACAGCTCCAGCTTGGGAAATTGCTGGTGATTCGGGGGCGATGCTTGGGAAGAAGCAGAGTTTGAGGCAGGCAGGGATCTTAACAACAGAGAAACAAAATAGCGAAGAGTCCAGTAGCACCTTTAAGACTTACCAACTTTACTGTAGCATAAGCTTCCGAGAACCACAGTTCTCTTCATCAGATGCACAGAGAAACAGACACACACACAAAGTTGCCATTTCCTCCAGAGGAACTGGCCTCTGTGGTCTGGAGATTCCAGGAAATCTCCAGGCCCCACCTGGAGATGAGTGATTCTACTATCCCAGGATTTTGTGATCCTCTACTTTTGTGGCAGTTCTGTTAGAGGAGCATATTGGAGAAGCCTGAAAGTACATCTTCACCCTTGCCTTACAGGGACTTTTGCCTGCCACTAGGGGCGCTATGGGGCCCAGCCCCAGCTGCTAGAGACCAGCAGCGACGTCTATTGGACCAGTTCAGGCAGCTTCTGGTGGCCTTGGCCACTGGTCCATCCAGGACCCCAGTCCTAGGTCAGGCCTCTCAGGAGAAGAAGATGCAGGAGAAGCTCCACCATCATCCAAAAAGTTGCATTTTGTGTGCAGTGTTAAACATGTTGAAAAAAAATAAATTGTTATATCAAAGATGGCCTGCCTACTCCCTTTCGGACCTACCCAACCACCACGGTCATCTTTTGATGCCCTGATTTAGGTGCTTCTGCCTTCTGAGATTAGGTGGGTGGCAACCCGGGACAGGGCCTTCTTGGTCATGGCACCCAAACTGGAATTCTCTCCTCAGGGAGACTCGTCTGTTCCCTTCTTTTGCTGGCTTCTGCCAGTGGGTGAAGACTTTTTTGTTTCTTCTGGCATTGCTTCAGTGATCCGTCCTTCCTCCCCTATGTTTTAATTGCTGCTTTTAAGTTGTTGTATGTTTATTTCAGCTTGGTTTTCATAGCTTTAATGATGTGTCTTTGATTGGCTTTGATGGTTTTTATGATGTGTTTATGATGTGTTATGTATGCTTTTAATCTGTTAGCCTCCTTGGCCCTGACGAGGGCACAAAAGCAGAATATACATTTTGTAAATAAATATTTATTATGTTATTTTTTTTTGAAATTTTGGTTGGGCAGGAGAGAAGGGAGGGAAGGTTAGCTGTGAAGTCAAATATGAGCAAAAATTTAACTTGGTGTTGTTCCTGTGCAGAGCAGGCTGTGAGGATGTGATAAAATGCCTGGTGCTAGAGTTCAAAAGTTCTTGCTATGCCATCCTTCCATCGTATGATGAGATTCCATCCCATAATTCCCCGGACCGGGGTTGTGTGGCGATCTGCTGATCTCATCTCCTGGGAACTGCCAAAGCCGGGTTGAGTTATTGCCTCACCTGTATGGAAGCTTGCAGAAACTGTAAGCGGAGAAGGAGTCTAGCTAGAGTCTGGGCGGGGCAACATCAAAAGGAGTCCAGCGTAGGCGTTGCCTGGCACACTCAAATCTCCTCTCCTGACTTCAGGTATCTCTTTATGCATTGCTAACACCAGGGAGGATGAACTTGCAGGCTTAAATGATGGTAAGTCCCGGGTTCCTCTGGAGTCTGAAGGTTACTAAAGCTCATGTGAAGTCATGGACCTAGTTGGAAAGGCTTCAGGAAGCCTTCTTCTGGTGCACTTAGAGTCTTGTCAAGTAGAAAAATAGTATGATGAGCCAACTGGTCAAAGAATATTTTAAGGACCACAGAAATAGCACTTCTTTATTCAGTCACAAAGTCGGTTCCTTTCAGTATGGCCCCTTTTAATCATTACTTTATATTGGGCAATAGTTCCATTTTTGACCACTTTAATTGGCTTTTCTCATTTCTAAATATGATGGCTGAGGGGTGTTACTGTATAGGTTGCTTTGGCATTCTCTTTTGGCTTATTTAAATCATAGTTTCATAAAATCCTATTTTTGTATTTTGTGTCTCTGCTGGGTAGAAAAATACTAGAATAAATAAAAAATGACATGACAGAAGTCTACAAAATTTTGCGTGGTGTGTTGGAAAGTAGATAGAGAGAAACTTTGTTCCCTAACCTGTACTGGTAGACCTTACAATTGTTCTATGAAAACTGAGTGGTAGTAGATTCAAGTAGGGTTGTGTCAACCTCCGGGAGGTATCTGGAGATCTCCCAGAATGAAAACTGATCTCCAGGATACAGGGACCAGTTCCCCTGGAGAAAATGGCTGCCTTGGAAGGTGGGCTCTATGGCATTGTACCCTAAGGTTGCCAGCTCCAAGGAAATTCCTGGAGATCTGGGAAGTGAAACCTGGAGAAACCTGGAGAAAGTGGGGTTTGGGGAGGGAAAGGACCTTGGCATGGCATAATTCCATAGATTCCACCCTCAAAAGTAGCCATTTTCTCCAAGTGAACTGATCTCTGTGGCCTGGAGACCAGTTGTAATTCCGGGAGATCTCCAGCCACTACCTGGAGGCTGGCAACCCTATTATACCCTGTCGAGGTCCCTCCCCTCCCCTCCCCAAATCCCGCTCTCCCCAGCTTCTGCCCCTAAATCTCCAGGAATTTCCCAACCTGAAGATGTCAAACCTAAATTTTAAACAGACAAGAGAACGTCCAATGTCACAAAACAGTACTTTGTTTGCGGCAAGCACTTAGGGTTGCCAGCCTCCAGGTGGGCCTGGAGATCTCCCAGAATTACAACTGATTTCCAGACTACGATGATCAGCTCAGTAGGTGGCCGCAGATGGCACCCCATGCCAGTTCATTTGGACTGCACACTGCACACTGAAATACCCTACATGTTTGCGCTCTGTGAGTTAGCAATGCTGAGGTTGTTCGAAAAAAAGTGCGTTACTTAGAGTGAGCGTAAATTTGAAAACGATACTAATATTTATTGCAGAGAAAACTAGAAGCCTTTTTAGTTCATATAGTTTGTTTTTTCTTTTTATGATGTTTCTTTGTATTCCTGTATGTTGGTTAATTATTTTTGTTTGTTTTATTAGTTTTTATGTGATTGTAGATTTTTAAGTTTTGTTCTTTTGTTATATAAAACTTGCAATAAAGCAATTTTTCTTGATTGCAGGTAGCTGTAGCATAATGTAAGTGATTAGGGGCTGATACACCATAGTGGCTAAGGGAACAAACTGTGAACTTGCCTCTGCCACAACTCACTAAGGGGCCTTAGGCAAGCTACTGTGTCGCAGGATACACATGTACGCATTGCTATGTGGATAAAAATGCTGGCCTGCCTTAGAGGGCTGTTGTAAGAATTACAGGAAGCTAGCTATTTAGTTATTAAAGCATTGATATCCCACCTTTCCCCCATGGTGTAAGGGGACTTAAAATGTGTACAAAGACTTACTTACTTACTACCCTGCCTTTCTCCCCAACAGGGACTCAAATCAGCTTATATTGTTCTCCCCTCCTCCAGTTTAACCCCACAACAACCTTGTAAGGTAGGCTAGGCTGAGAATGTCTGACTGGCCCAAAATCACCCAGCAGGCTTCCATGGCAGAGTGGGAATTCGAATCTGGGCTATCTAGATCAGGGCCTACTACACCTTACCGGTAGATAATATAGTAAAGTGATTTATTCCCTTACAGTGCTATATAATTGCAAAATATAACTATTGTTGTTGATTCCTGACCTCTAATATGTGAATGATAAAAGAGAAATCCGTTTAGATGGTAATGGTGAAGAATATAGCGTTCAGTGCTGTAAGCTGTAACCTTGGGTATGTCTTAGACTATTCTCCAAACCAGTGGTCCCATTACAGTAATTCCCAATCTGTACGCCATGAAAGATCTGCCAGGATTCCATGAGAAATGAATTAAATAAGGAAACAACAGATCAAGTGAATATAAGGTATTGACCTGAAAAGGAGGCTTCCTGTTGGATCTCTGTATGGTTTACTGTCCCAGCGTTGCCCTTCTTCAAGCCATCTTCTGCTACAGGCACATAAATCAACTGTTTCTGTACTGGGTATAATTGGAATTATTTGGGATGCCAACAGGCAGCAGAAATACCAGTACCCACAGTAGCCCTTTAAATCTCTGCATGAATCACTGTTCTGGTCTATCTTCCTTGAAGTAAAGAAACACATAGAATAGTAACTCATGCAGAGAGACACGCAGAGCTTCAGTTCCTCTGAGGATGGATAATTCTTTTCTTTTCCATGTCCTGAAAGAAAATCTTTTGGGGTTTAGAAGTGGGACGTGCCTCCAATTCTAATTCAGAAAAGGACATGTCCCTTGACTATAAGAAGGAGCGCAAAATGGCATTCC
Source organism: Eublepharis macularius (assembly GCF_028583425.1). Taxonomy (NCBI): domain Eukaryota; kingdom Metazoa; phylum Chordata; class Lepidosauria; order Squamata; family Eublepharidae; genus Eublepharis; species Eublepharis macularius. Next base: position 174,913,033 of record NC_072792.1, read on the forward strand.
ATGGTGTGTTTCTCATTGCAGATTTCACAATGACTAAGCCCGACGTTTTCTTGATGGCTAAAAAATAGTAATGATCAATATTCAACTTAAAGACAGACCTTTGCAATCTCTGCTTCTATTTCCCAGTAGATGCTTTTCATGAATTCAAAGCTGCAGATAGTTATTGATGGTAGCGTATTCTATGCCATGCCGAAGTGATGGAACTGAGCCCATTCAACATTGAAATTCTGCACTTGTACAAACTTTTCTTTCTTTAGCTGAAGAGAGATAGGCATTCAGTACCATGATTCCATATTTTCTTATGAAACCAAAAACCTGTGTCCTTTATGGGCTAGAGGAGAAAGAGAATGAATGTGTTTGGAGAACCATGTATTCAGCAAGCTGGTGTTCAAAGGTGGCTATTAAAATAAGTCATTTTATGATCAACATTGAAGTCCGCAAAACAGATACCCTGGGCCACTGAGAACAGACAAGAACTGGTGGGCCAAAATTCAACCACGATTGCTCTAGGATCCTGATAAATCAGGCATTTGCCGTGCATAATTAGATTAATTTATTTACTTTGTTTATACTCCTCCTTTCTTATTGAGACTCTAGGCAACTTATGGATAAAATTGAGAGAGTGCCGAAGAGAGCGACGAGGATGATCAGGGGTCTGGAGACTGAGCCCTACGAAGAAAGGCTGAGGGCCTTGGGAATGTTTAGATTGGATAAGAGGAGGTTGAGGGGGGGCATGATTGCTCTCTTTAAATATTTGAAAGGCTGTCATTTGGAGGAGGGCAGGGAGCTGTTTCAGTTGGCAGCAGAGAGTAGGACCCGAAGCAATGGGCTTAAATTACATGCACAAAGGTACCTGCTAGATATTAGGAAGAACTTTTCCACGGTCAGAGTAGTTCAAAAGTGGAATCAGCTGCCTAGGGAGGTGGTGAGCTCCCCTTCACTGGCAGTTTTCAAGAAGAGGCTGGATGAATACTTGTCAGGGATGCTTTAGGCTCATCCTGCATTGGGCAGGGGGTTGGACTAGATGGTCTGTATGGCCCCTTCCAACCCTGTGATTCTGTGAATCAGAAAACAATGCAGCAGAGACCAGTATGATGCATAAAGAGCAAATATATATTATAGTGCCCCGAAATTGGTTTCTCAAGATTTTGTGCAAATGGAAACATGAATGGGAATACAATAAGTTTGACTTAGTGCAAGCAGTGACCACTTTTTCTTGTGTTTCTGACTGAGCAAGAGCTCCGGTACGAGTGGAAATTTGCCGCTGGCTCCAACCCGTGGAGCTGGGAATGTGTGTGATTGCATCCCCCTGATTTGTAGCTGAGAGCAGAGGGGGGGAATGGTGGTCATCATTATGTTAACAGATTTAATGGTTGAAATGATGCCCTGGCTAAAGAGTCGATGGCTGCCATATTGGGTAATCTTGGAGGTGGGGCAGAGGACCCCTCCCATAAACACAGTTCCATCCAAATCATCTTCCTTTTGTAAAAGAAGCCCTTCTCTGTGATGAGCCTGCTTGCGAGGAGGGCGGAATACAAATACGATAAAATAAATGAATGAATGAATGAATTCATTATTGAGCTGCTGGTTTTCTAGCGGTCTCTGTCCATGAATTCTGGTTAGTTGGAGCTCATCAAGTCCTATCTCTTATTTAAGCCTCAGTCTTATGCGTGCACCCTAGTGTTGCTAGGTCCCCTCACCCTCTGACTAGGAGAGGGGAGACCTGGCACTCACCTTTGTCGATGCATGTTCCTGGGCCTGCACGATGACATCACTTCCAGGAAGTGTCATCATTGTGCAGAGCATTGTGCTGCCCGTGGGAGCACTCCTGCACTCCACAGCAGGTCGATTTTGACCCATTTGGGGATGAAATCGGCCTGCTGTGAAGCACAGAAGCTCTCCAGAGCCCTCCCAGCAGCACTCCCATGCTCTGCAGTGGGCCGAATTGGGTCCGTTTGGGGCCAAAATCAGCCTGCTGTGGAGCGCAGGAGCGATGCCAAGGCAGCGCGACAGGCCCTGGAGTGCTCCTGCACTTCTCAGTGGGCCAAGTTCACCCCCAAACAGGCCCTATTCAGCCTGCTGTGACCTGTTTGGGGCCCAAATCGGCTCACCACACCGCTGGCCGGGTAAATGGGTGCAGGGGGTGGAAAGTGGGACCGGACAATCCACTGCCCCCAATCGGGGGACTGGCAACCCTAATTCCCCCCCCCCAAGACTAAGCCCCACTGACACTACAATCCTAAGAGTTAATCAATGGGCCTAGACGATGGGCTTGAAATCAATGGGCTTAGACTGTAGTAACTCTTCTTAGAATTGCTCTGTAAATGTAATTAGATATGCTTCTGAGTCGCTGAGTATAGGATTGGGTTCTCAGAACACTTTTGTAAGCCTTAATAGCAAATATCTGGGCATGGTAAATGGCAAAACTGGATGCTTTCAGGAGAAAACAGATGTTTTGATTGCAGCCTCTTTGTTTTACCAATCTCCGACAACAGACAGACGAGAATGTCAAAATAGAGAGAGATCTTTTCCCTTTCTTGTTAAGTTTGAGACATTCTCCTGTTGTTTGTCAGCTGCTCCATCAGCATCCCTGGTGAATGGATCTCTCATCCTCCTTAGTCAGAGATCTTATACGTACACAGATGCAAAAGAGAGAGAGAGAGAGAGAGAGAGATGGCAAGTATTTAGTATCTGGGCCCCCTGTCTAAGCTGTTGCATTCATTGTTGCACAGCAATAGGAACTGCACTCTCAGACCCCCCCTCCCCGCTTCATCTCCACTCAGTCTTTTTTTGTTTCTGGAAAAGAAGAATAAATGCCTTTGAAGTAGTTTATATTGTCTATCGCTAAAAGTCAGGAAGGCACATTATCCGTTTCGTGTGTCCTGGAAGAATCAAGCTGGGAACAAACAGTTGGGGGTGGGTGGGCTGTTGTTTCTGATTCAGCAAGGCTGTTTGTAGGGGAGCTTCCCCGCCCCCCCCCCCCTTTATGTGAAATCTTGCTAAGCTGCAAAGGATATGATCCTTCAGCAACTCATCCTGGGCAAATTACCAAAGTTGTATAATGTTTTCCCGGAGCTGTGAATGAGTTTGCAATTATAGGCCAATTTGCTATGCATTAAACATGTATTATTATTATTATTGCAAGGAGCCCCGTGGCGCAGAGTGGTAAGCTGCAGTACTGCAATCCAAGCTCTGCTCACCACCTGAGTTCGATCCTGGCGGAAGCCGGGTTCAGGTAGCCAGCTCAAGGTTGACTCAGCCTTCCATCCTTCCAAGGTCGGTAAAATGAGTACCCAGTTTCCTGGGGGTAAAGTGTAGATGACTGGGGAAGGCAATGGCAAACCACCCCGTAACAAAAGTCTGCCAAGAAAAAGTCATGATGCAACATCCCCCCATGGGTCAGTAATGACTCGGTGCTTGCACGGGGGACTACCTTTACCTTTATTATTGTTCTTGTTCTTGTTCTTGTTCTTGTTCCTGTTCCTGTTCCTGTTCCTGTTCCTGTTCCTGTTATTGTTCTTGTTATAAGGCATGGGCAGTTTTCCCTGTTCCCTAGAATGTGGATGGCTAATTTCTTAAGTCTAAGGTGGTCAGATTTCCCCAAACCAAACTGTGCAAAGAGGGTCCTCTACTATGACATCACTGCCCTTCACCCCAGCATCTTTGCAAGGGGAGCCGAGTTTCTCACCTCTTCCAGAGCAGGTGGGGTGAAGCACCTGCAAGGTACAGGATCTTCCAATCGTGAAAGTGTTGCTTCCTACTTAACACGAGTGGTGGTGTCAAGAGAAGCCAAGGTGGTAGGACTCAAGGCAAAACAGAGCAAGAGCTGGGTTTTCTTATCTCCTGCCACCCCTACCCGTGCCAGGCAGGAAATGCCAGTTCCAAAATCAGAAGATGCTTACCTGGAATGATTCCTCCGTTTACATGAACCAGAACCCTACGTACATACAGGGACAAATCCACCTGTTGCCCAGTTTACACAATCTGGTGGTTGTGAGTATAAGGTGCATTGCGGGGACTGCACGTTCCTGACACAAGTGGTTGGTGGGGTCAGCATTAGCATGAACATAATGTTCGGGGGGGGAGTGGTATTGTATTGCATACATGTTGTATGATGTTCATATGCCATTTTAATCTGTAGTTCCAAAATAGTAAAGAATCCAGTAGCACCTTTAAGACTAACCAACTTTATTGCAGCATAGGCTTTTGAGAGCCACAGCTCAGATGCATCTGACCAAGATGGCTGTGGTTCTCAAAAGCTTATGCTACACTAAAGTTGGTTAGTCTTAAAGGTGCTACTGGACTCTTTGCTACATATGCCATTTCTGTGCTATATATACATGGGGTGGTGGAGAGTGCCCTTAAGTCAGAGTTGATTTATGGTGACCCCCGGGTGGAGTTTTCATGGCAAGAGACTAACAGAGGTGGGTGGCCATTGCCTGTCTTTGAAACACTGAGCTTCGTTGGAGGTCTCCCATCCAATTACTCACCAAGGCTGACCCTGCTTAGCTTCTGAGATCTGATAACACCAGGCTCACTTGGACAATACAGGTCAGGGATATATACATAATCATCATGATCATAATATTATAATAGTGCTATCAAGTTGCAACCAGCTTATGGTGACCCTTCATGGGGTTTTCAAGGCAAGAGATGAGCAAAAGTGTCTTGCTGTTGCCTTCCTCTACATAGCAGCCCTGGTCTTCCTTGGTAGTCTCCCATCCAAGTATTATCCATGGTCAACCTTGCTTAGCTTCCGCGTATTGACAAGCTCCCACTAGTTAGGGCAACTCAGGCTGACATACACATACAATTTGTGTATAATGGTGATTGATCAATGCACAAATAATGGTGGAAAATGTATATAGGAAAAATTCAGGGTGGGCAAACAGAAAGTGACACAAAAAGACACAATTGTGAGTATATTTCGCGTGAATGAAATTGGAATCAGGATTTTCAGGTTGGAAATGTGACACCGTCTTTAACGTCTCTTTGTTGTGGACAGTGTCTAAATGTCCCCATTCAAAAAAGTTTTGGTATTTCACCAGAAATATTTTCAGTAGTAGTGGAGAATGGCAAGGAAAAATTAAGATCTAGCGTGGAATTTGCTGGCCAAATGTAAACTTTGCCCCAGAACTATTATTTCCATTCCTCCTGCCTGACCTTTCTGTAGTTGAAATTGCTCTTTCAGGGCTTCAGCCTCGGTCTTTACATGGAAGAAAAAGAAGGTCACCCGTATTCCAAGTGAGGTGAAATAGAAGCATACTATCTAGAGATAATCCAACAAGAAGGAATAATAAGGTTGTGCTATTTATCAGAAATGTTCATTCCCTATTGGACCAGACCACAGAAATCCTTCAGAATTGAGTGCCTACTGCAGACAAAACAAATGCTAGGACTTGACGACTAATGCCATACACCCGCTATCATATCTGATGTTCCACCCATATACTTTATTCTCATTGCCTCTTGTGTTCACACACTCTTGTGTTTGCATATACTGATGCACACTCTTTATTTATGCCCCGTTTCTCTCCCCAGTGGGAACCCAACATGCTTAGAACACCATTATTAGTGCCTCCATTTCATCCCCACAACAACTGGCCAAGGTCATCCAGTGAGTTTTATGGCACACAGGGATTTGAACTTGCCTCTCCTGCATCCAAGTCTGATGCTCTAACTGCTACACCACATTGTTTGTTCCCAGCCAAAATGTCAGCATGACAAAAGAGACTACTCTTTGAATGGAAGTAGGGCATCGGTCTTCCCTTTTCCAAGGGCAAAGCTGGTATCAACAGATTGCAAGAGAAAAGTGTGCTCGGCTGCCTCCTTCCCTTTTGTTGTAGGAAAAAGGAGATTGCCACACAGGATCTTGTTTGGCACATCGCAGGGAGTCTGGGATAATCTCCCATTTCATACTGTGATTACCAAGATGAGCGAGGCTCCAACTCTTTCCCCCTCCTTTTAGACCTACTCTGCCAAGGGAGATAAGAGAATGCGAGAGAATTGTGCATTCCATTCTTTACACTGTAAGAGCCACACTGGTCGAGAGGAGGAGAAGCCTGCAGTTTGGAGAGAGAAGCTGTGAAGAAGGGCTGAAGGGAACTGCTGTGATGGAGGTGCCCACGGACAATCCGTGCAAGAACCCAGCCCATCAGACCTGGCTGTAACAGACATGCAGTGGTGTTTCCTGTGTCTGCTCTAAGGTGGTGGTGGAGAGTGCTCTCAAGTCATAGCTGACTCATGGCGACCCCTGGTGGGGTTTTCATAGCAAGAGGTGGTTTGCCATTGCTTTTGTTGGAGGTCTCCCATCCAATTACTGACCAAGGGCGACCCTGCTTAGCTTCTGAGATCTGATGAGATCAGGCTCACCTGGGCCATCCAGGTCAGGGTCTGCTCTATGGTGCACAAACATAAACAGACATGAAGCGGCTGTATACTGAATCGAACAATAGGTCCATCAAAGTCACTAAGTCAGTATTGTCTGTTCAGACTGGCAATGGCTCTCATAGTTCTCAGGTTTAAGTCTTTCACATCACCTACAACCTGATCCTTACTGGAAATTCAGGGGCTTGATCCTGGGACTTTCTTCTTGGCTCTTCCTCTGAGCCACAGCCCCTTAAGCAGTAGGAGCGCATGGTACGGCAGTTTGTCCTGCTCTAGTGTCAGTGCAGTCGAGATGCCATTAAACAGTGAGGATGACTGACTGACTGACTGACTGATGACTGACTGACTGACTGACAATACCCCAGTGGGGACCCCAAGCAGTTGGTTGTTCTTCATTCTTCCATTTTATCTTCACAACAACCTTGTGAGGTAAATTAGGCAGAGTGTGTGTGACTGGCCTCAAGGTCACCTAAGAGCCAAACTACAAGTGACGCCTGACACAGGTTGGATACTTGTCAGCTTCCCTCAAGTTTTGGTGGGAAATGTAGGCAGCTTGGCGGAATGTTGGACAAGTGACAGTTGAAAAGTCCATTGGACAGCAGTCGGAGAGCCAAGCTGGAAGACCAGGATGTTTACATTTCCCATCAAAACTTGAGGGAAGCTGACAAGTGTCCAACCTGTGTCAGGCGTCACTTGTAGCTTGACTCTAAGAAGCTTCCCTGGCAGTTCTCCCCACCACTGCACCTTGTTAATTGGTTTTATTATTTGTATATTGATTTTAGTTTTGTTTTTATCAATTTTAACTGTTCACCGCCCAGAGCCCCTGGGATGGGCGGTATATAAATTGAATAAATAAATAAATAAATAAATAAATATTGGGGAGTCGAACCTGGGCCTCCCAGATCCTAGTTGGACCCTCTTACTGCTACTCCACAATGGCTTTTTCCACAATTTAGATCACGAATTCTGTAAATATGCAATCTGGTCCAGCAATTACATGGCCCTATGTTGTGTTTGTTTATTTAAAACCCATTTAGTTTCCACTCTGGCACCAGAGGAAATCCAAATCACAGGAAAACATCAATTAGGAGCAGAAATAACAGCATCAGAAAGGAATATAAAGCAGCCATGTCTATTCTAGATGAGAAAAGAAAGCAACTCAGATAAAATTCAGCAGAAAGCGATTTATATCATATACATAGATAAATCAAAAATACATAGTACAGACTTTATACAAATTGGGCGGGGGAGAATACTTCAGTCACTCTCTAACTGCTGTGGATGTCAGGGGAGAAGGAAAGATCATGCAAACGGAAATGATGCCACATCTGGAAATGATGCCACATCTGGAATTCAGCTGAACGTGTCTTGGATCTAACCTGGCAAAGCATCCTCTGCAGAATTACTCACTCAAAAACCATTGGTTTCAATGAGATACTAGAGGAACTGTGCAAACGATTCCCGTGTGAGTTGCTTAAAAACGGCATCCTTACTGTTATCTTAAACAGTAAGATAACACCCCAGAAGCATGCAGCACCCCAGAAGCATGCCCAGGAGGCCTGTTCCTGCGCTTTTCCTCCCCTGCCAGCCAGGTGAGTGCAGATGGGAGGTGGAGGATGAGAACAGGGGATCCCCCACCCCCACTGGGGACCTGGGATCCCTACCTCTGTGGTTTAGATTGATTGAAAGTGACCCATCCCCTGGCATGGTTATTAGCTCTGGAAGGGAGAAAAAAGATGGGCGAAGAAAGTGCCTGTCTTTTTTCTGTGCCTAATAACTGAGGCGGGAGGAGAGTGGTTTTGACTAGCAAAACCTTACAGGAATGAAAGAGTCATACTTCCTCTTCCCCCAGATCACCCCCAAACCCCCCAACCCCCATTCAGGGTCCTGCGCAGCTGCTGCGACCCATTTTTTTTAAAAGCATACAGAGAAGATCCATTCATGGATCTCCTCTGTTCAGGGACTTGCTAGAAGGATTAAGTCTGAATACAGCTGCCTACTCCACATGCCGTGACACAGGGGAATATTCATAATTAACATCCCTAAATAGGAAAGTGGTGTGAGACTTGCTTTTCCGCTAGTTGGACTCATCTTTGAACGTTAAGCAAATAATAATTTATTCTGCCCGTTCATTTAGAAAGCTGGAGATTGCAGTGATTTAAAAAAGACATTTAAGGGGAAAAAATGGCCTGTCTTCTCTGATGGGAACAGGCTTTACATTAAGCCCACCTTGGATTGATAAAGGGAGGAGGGGGGGGGAAAAGAGAAGCAAGTGGGATGTTGCCATGGTGACTGGAATATTGGATTTGATAGACTGACTGCAGATGGTCTTTGTTTTGTGAAGATGGGGGGGGCAGGGAGACATCAGTGAGCCAAAAGATAAAAATGACATTCATTTGATGACGCCTCTCTTTGCCCCCTCCTCAAGACATTTCACTGAGTCTTTTCTCTTTTTGAAAAATCTTTTTTAACCTTTAAGATTGGTCAAAAAATCCTGACCTAAGTACATTCTGGATTCAGTTCTGGTTGTGTCTGAGATCTCCGGGAACTGGAGGAAGCTCAATAAAAGTGTCAACTCTGTGCATGGCAACAGTAAAAAAAACAAAAAAAAGATCCAGGCTAGGGATTATTGGCGGAAGGGATTGAGAATCAAGCCACCAACCTTTGTGTGAAATGCTGGGCGAGTTCTCGTCATCCTATCTCAAACTGGATATTGCAGAACTGGGAAAGGGTAAGATTAGGTGAGCTTAATGATCGAGGAGTGGAAGTACCTTCCCGATGGGGAGGGGTCTGGAGACCAAGTCCTGTGGGGAAAGGTTGAAGGAGCTCCGTATGTTTAGCCTGGAGAGGAGACAACTGAGAGCCAAGCTACAAGTGACACCTGACACAGGTTGGACACTTGTCAGCTCCCCTCAAGTTTTGATGGGAAATGTAGGCGTCCTGGTCTTGCAGCTGTAATGGAGAGCCAAGGTGTAAAACCAGGATGCCTACATTTCCCATCAAAACTTGAGGGAAGCCGACAAGTGTCCAACCTGTGTCAGGCATCACTTGTAGCTTGGCTCTGAGATGTGATATGATAACCATCTTCAAGTACTTGAAGGGCCGTCAGATAGAGGATGGCACGGAGTTATTTTCTGTTGCCCCGTAAAGTCAGATCAGAACTAATGGGTTGAAATGAAATCAAAAGAGTTTTCGGTTAAACATTAGGAAGAACTTCCTGACAGTTAAAGCGGTCCCTCAGTGGAACAGGCTACCTTGGGAGGCTCTCCTTCTTTGGAAGTTTTTAAACAGAGGCTAGATGGCCCTCTGACAGCAATGCTGATTCTGTGAACTGAGGCAGATCATGAGGGGAAGGGCAGGAAGGGATACACCACTGCTTAGTTCGCATGGCCCTTCTTACATGCACCCAGGGCTTTTTTTCAGGGGGAACGCAGGGGAACGGAGTTCCGGAACCTCTTGAAAATGGTCACATGGCTGGTGGCCCCACCCCCTGATCTCCAGACAGAGGGGAGTTTAGATTGTTTAGAGATTAGATCTCTGTCTGGAAATCAGGGGGCGGGGCCACCAGCCATGTGACCATTTTCTCCGAGGGCAACCCATTGAGTTCCACCACCTCTTTCCCCAGAAGAAAAGCCCTGCATGCACCACCTTGGGGGTCAAGTAGCAATTTTCCCCAAGCCAGTTTGGGTAAGAATCCTGATGGTGTTTTGCCATTTTCTGGACATAGAGCAGGGGTCATTAGGTGTGTGTGTGGGATAGTTGTGGGGTAGTTGTGAATTTCCTGCATTGTGCAGGGACTGGACTAGATGACCCTGGAGGTCCAACTCTATGATTTTATGATTCGGGGCTCTTAGTTTAGAAAAACATTGCAAGAGTATGTCACGGAGCTTTATAAAATGATACCTGGTGTTGACAGGCCACCTAATGAAACTGATGGGTGATAGATTTAGGACAGAGGTGAGAAAGTGCTTCTTCTCCGTGCATAATTGGCATATTGAGTTAATAACCATCGCTGAGCAAAGGAGCTATTAGCTTTGATGGCTCTGTAGAACTTCCACGCTCGGAGGTATTATACTTCTGAATGCTGGAGAGGGTCGTTGTCTTCGTGCCATACTTGTGGGCTTCCATGGAGCATTGGGCGGCCCTCGTTGGAAATAGGATGCTGGACCTAGGGTCTGATCCCAGCAAGATTTTTTTACATCGCCTCCACGTTTCTCAGATGGGCAAGAACTTTCAAATGTTCCTTGTCAGATAATAAGAAGTGTCTTGCTAATTAGACCGCGAGTTTGTCTAGTCCTACACTCCTTTTTTATTCTGCACCAGTGCCGAACTTCAAACTTCACTTTAGTAGCATCAATAATTAGTGGCTAGAAAGCAAACTCCTATGAACTCTGGTTCGTTAAAGTAAAAAAACATACGCTCAACAGGCACAACCAAGTGCCCCAGAAAATGTCCCAGCATTCCCAAGTGCTTCCCAGTGATGCCTGACTCTGCATATTTGGAATCTGTTTTCAAGGATTAGTGCTTCATCGTAAATGAGAAACAACTTGGCTTTAGAAAAGTGAAAGAAACGAAGCAAAAATGGACCTGTGTCAAATCAGTTCACTTCTCACCAGATGCTGGTGAGATGAGTCAGAAAAGGACATGGGAAGTGTAGATTTTGGTACGTCTGTTTTCCCCACTAAAATGGAATTAATTAAGTGTAACCAGGGCTTTTTTACTGGCGAAAGAGGTGGTGGAACTCAGTGGGTTGCCCTCAGAGAAAATGGTCACATAGCTGGTGGCCCGCCCCCTGATCTCCAGACAGAGGGGAGTTGAGATTGCCCTTCATGCCGCTCAGCGGCGCGGAGGGCAATCTAAACTCCCCTCTGTCTGGAGATCAGGGGGCGGGGCCACCGGCCATGTGACCATTTTCAAGAGGTTCCGGAACTCCATTCCACCGTGTTCCCGCTGAAAAAAAGCCCTGAGTTCAATAGAGTTTCTCATACTTTATTACCGCTCTTCTACGACTAACAGTGCAATCTTAAGCAGAGTTGCAGCCTTCTAAACCCATTGACCTCAGCAGATTTAGAAGAGTATAACTGTGTTTAGGATCGCACTGCACATGTTTAGGATTTATTATTCACTTCATTTATATCTTGACTTTCTCCCCATTGGGCACCCAGAAGGGTTTGCCTCACTCTCCTCTCTTCCATGTTATTCTCACAACACCCCTGTGATGTAGGTTAGGCTGAGAGTATGGGACTGGCTCAAGGTGCCACAGTAATTCCAGAAGATCGCCAGAACTGCGGTGAGTACTACCACTACCATCACCCACCACTAGCTGCCAGTGAGACCTGGCAACCCTAACCATTGGTCCACCGAGGTCAGTCTTGTCTGCTCAGACTGGCAGCAGCTCTCCAGGGTCTCAAGTGCAGGTCTTTAACATCACCTACTGCCCAGTCCTTCTAACTAGAGATGCCAGAGATTGAACCTGGGACCTTCTGCATGCCAATCAGATATACTTCCACTGATCCGTGGGCCCTCCCCAATGAGGAGAGAATGAGATGGGGGAAAGGCAGCAGAATGGGCAGCACTGCTTCACACTGCAGGTGAGAATCATGGAGGTTCCATGTTTGGAATGCTTCCCTATGCTCCAAAATTTCCCCCGGAAATAGAAAATGATCAAAGGAAGCAAAGAGAGGAGAAAGCTTTCTTCTTGTTGTATTTATTGTCTATATGCAGAGAGCTGTGTGTGCAAAGGAGCCATTCAGGGCTGGAATCCATTAACTGCAGATAGTCCAAAGTGATAGTCCAAAGTGTTCCATTCTACTGCCTTAGTAATTTAATACCTCATTCTTTGGTATCTGTAAACCAGGCAGGACTCATTTCAAGGGGGAATGCACAGGAATGCAGTTCCAGCAGTTCCCCAAAGAGGTCACATGTCAGGTGGCCCTGCCCACCTGACTTTCGGCCATTTGGGGCCCATTTTGGCCTGGATTGGAGACAAAACGGCCTGGATCGGGCCTCTGAAAGGTGGTGGATCACTCTCCCACTCAGCAGCGACCCAATCCTGACCATTTTGTGCCCCTTTTCAGCCATTTTCAGCCCCTTTTTGCCATTTTGGGCCCAATTTTGGCCCTGAATGGCCAGGGTTGGGTCCAAAACAGCCAGAACAGCTGATGTCAGGGGGTGTGGCATATGCAGATCAGTTATACTAATGACACACTTCTGGTGATGGCAAGAGGCATGGCATATGCAAATCAGTTATACTAATGACACACTTCTGGTGATGGCAAGAGGCATGGTATACACTAATGAGTTATGCTAATGAGTTCCTCCAGCTCTTTTTCTACGAAATGATCCCTAAAACCAAGCTTGGAATCAGTAGAGTTCTGGGTATGTCTCTTATTGGTCTTCTGATCAACCTTCAGCCAATGAATGTCTGCCTGAAAGTCCACATGGTCTGACTGTAGGCTTGCCAGGTTCAGATTGGTAAAGCGTGGATCATGGGGAGTTCAGGGTATAATGCCATAAAGTCCACTCTCCAGAGATGCCGTTGCGCCAGTGCAACTGATCTCTGTCGGGCGGCCAGCTTCCAGGTGGTGGCTGGATAATTACAATGAGCTCCAGGCGACAGAGACCGGTTCCTCTGGAGAAGATGGCTGCTTTAGTGGGTGGACTCTATGGCATTATGCCCCGCTGGGGCCCCTCCCCTCCTAAACCCCGCCCTCCCTAAACTCCACCCTCAAAATCTCCAGGAATTTCCCAACCCAGAACTGGCAACCCTAGATCTCTGGAGATGGATTTTTATTCTGAGACATCTCCAGGCTCCACCTGGAGGTTGGCAGCTCTCACTGACTCAAAACTACCATTTGTTCAGCGACAAGTGGTTGTACAAATTGGCCCTATATGGAGGCTGATGTGAAATAAGGCACAGACAAGGGCTCAGTTCTTACGGCTGGTAGTAAATAGCAGAAGGCCAGCAGGACGTGGGATCTGTTTTGGTGCATAGACACCATAATCAAGTTCTTCTAATCACTGTAATTAATTAGTCACTTTCTGGCATCCTGATTGTTTTTACTCCCTTTGGGTGATTTTCTCATTCATTTTAACATTTGTGTGTGTGTGTGTGTGTGTTTCTGAGTTTGGCTTACTCATCAGAGAACAACGAGAAAGGTCGCCGGGGTGTGTTTCCTCTCCCCAAGTTCTCCTTCCTTCTCATCACCACCTCAACACATCCACGTACGCATGCAGCGTTGCCCACCCATACATTCAGATTTCCAGAATTAATCATATGAAGGACGTGGGAGGAAAGATATTGCTAGTCATTGTCCTTCTGATTAATTGCGTTTCATATTTCCAGCCAGCTCTCAGACGCCGCGGCTCCCTCTATAAATCTGTTTCAGTAAGACATAATCTCTTCCCCGTGGAAAATTCTGCAGTCCAATCTGACACTATCAGCACAATGTGTCTGCAAGTGATCTGAAGGTCCCACCAACGGACTGTCCTGAGGAAGATAAGACCTCATGAACAAACCACAATTTCTTTTGTGACAAGAATGAGCCTGAACTCCTTGGGCTCCCCCTCCGTTTTGTAACATAGAACAATTGCAGAGATGAAATATGACGTACAGTATGGATACAGACTAGAAATGGGCATGAACTGAAATATGAACCAAAATTAAGCATGAACCAGGCTGGTTCGTGGTTCGCGAACCATGGTTCATCAGATTCCCATTTCTGACGAACTGCCACGAACTTTTAGGCTGGTTCATTTGGTTCGTTTTTGGGTTCATCACTGCAGACAGCCTGGTGCTAATCAATCAGTTTCCTAGGCAACAGGGGATGGACTTCCTGCAGACCTTCTGCTGACCCAGAAGTGAATTTCTGCTGGCCCAGAAGTGACCTTCTGCTGACCCAGAAGTGATGATTTTCTGACCTGGATGTGACGTGTTCATGAACCAAACGAACCAGTTCACAAACCAAGGGCAGGTAAATGAAAGTTCGTGGTTTCTGAAATTTGACGAACCACGAACAGCATGGTTCAGTTTTTTCCAGTTCATGCCTATCTCTAATAAATACTGAATGGTTATCACTTAACACATCTGACTGTGTAGTTTGGGCTAAAACTCATTGCAATCTCCAGGATTTATGCACCGTATTATTTATTTTGGTTGTTTTCATTTTAAAAAAAATTAACCCCACTATTTCCACCACTTTTATGCAAGGTGATTTACGGTAAATACCAAAGCTGGAATCGTACGACCACTTTCCTGGGAGCATGCCCCAGTGTAAATGCCTGACACGCAATGGTATGTAGGACCTAAAAGCTGGAAGCTACTGAGCATTCACATCTCTGTGCTGCTCTGTGTGTCAGGGGAGAAGATTCCACCAAAGGATGAGTTTTCCCAGGGTTGCTCTTTTTATTTTGTTGTTGCATTGTGATTGGAGATCTTTCTCTCTTTTTTTTTTAGCTTTGTAAGCTGCTTTGAATTCTGCTTTGCAGGAAGAAAGTGGAATAAAAATATAAAATGAAAAATAAATAAATAAAATAAAACCTGTTGGATAGATGAGAAGGATTAAGGGAGAATGGAATGGAATGGAATGGAATGGAATGGAATGGAATGGAATGGAATGGAAGGTTTCTACGCTGTTGTGGGGGGAAATGACATCAGAATTTAGCTATTACAGACCCCTGGGGAAAATCAGTCATTAGTTAAGGATAACTGATAAAGATAATCTCCCAAGGAAGCATGTGGTGCTCCTGTTTCCATTCTTTTTACTGGTGTTTCCGCAGGACAACTTCCCATGGATTGAGCCTGTAAACAATCACGCCTCACCTAAAGCAGTTCACATTCCTGAGAGCACCATTGTGGTGCAGCCAGACAAGGACTGATATAACCTGGGACCAGATCCCTGCTGGCCATGAAACTCACCAGCTGGCTGCACTCTGAGCCTAGCCTACCTTATGGAGTTGTTGTGCTGGCAATAGGGAAGAGAGGAGAACTGTATGTGCTACACGGTTGGAGGGAAGGATCAAAAATGGGATAAGTAATTCCAGCACTAATTTCTGTTGGAATTTTTTTTAATAATAATAATAACCAGGGCTTTTTTTCTGGGAAAAGAGGTGGTGGAACTCAGTGGGTTGCCAGCACAGGGGGCAACTCTTGGTGGGAGGTGGTGCCCCTGGAACCATGTGCGCATGCGCAAAGTGCATGCACACTTCCGGGACTTCAGAATGATGTCACTTTGGGTCAGCTGGAACAAGGGGGAGTTTTTTAAAGTTTAAATCACCCTCAGCGAAAATGGTCACATGGCCAGTGGCCCTGCCCCCTGATCTCCAGACAGAGGAGAGTTTAGATCGCCGTCCACGCCGTGGCACTGAGGGCAATCTAAACTCCCCTCTGTCTGGAGATCAGGGGGCAGGGCCACCGGCCATGTGACCATTTTCAAGAGGTTCTGGAACTCCGTTCCACCGCGTTCCAGCTGAGAAAAAAACCCCTGATAATAACAACATTCAATTTATATACCGCCCTTCAGGGCAACTTAATGCCCAGCCAGAGCGGTTTACAAAGTATGTTATCATCCTGACAATCACCCTGTGAGGTAGGTGGGGCTGAGAGAGCTCTGGAAGAGCTGTGACTGACCCAAGGTCACCCAGCTGGCTTCAAGAGGAGGAGTGAGAAATCAAACCCGGTTCTCCAGATTAGAGTTACGCGCTCTCAACAACTACACCAAACTGGCTTTTAACTGTAGCAAAGTTAAGAGCAAAGGAAAGTATATGAGTGGAACAACGAGATTGCTTTCCCTGCTTCTGGTGAACATTTAGCTCAGTTTGGTAGCAGGGCTAAGTGTGTGCCAGTTTACATTTTCTCCAAAGTCCCCGTGGAGCTCTGATGTGAATTATTATCTATTGGAGAGGACAGGGAGAGGCAAACATTGGTAGGTTACAAGAATGCATCTTTGTTCTGTGTGACTGCCTTTTCTTGCAGACTTTACTCCGGGCAAAAGTGCATCAGCCGTGTTACAATCTACCTTTCCCTTTACTGGTTTACAGTATTTACCGGCATGTAACTTCTCCAAGCACCCAGTTTTGAGAATCCAGAAGTTCTTGTGATATCCTGGAAAGGGATGTTGGACTAGCAGCAGGGAGAGGCAAGGTCAAACCCCTGTTTAGCTGATGATATTCCACTTGCAGAAAATTTCTGCTTATGGGACCATTTTCACCAGTTCCCCAGTTCCATTGCAGACCTCCAGCTCCCCTCTCATTCTGTTTCAGGGGGTTCCCAGTCCCCCAGAGCCACCATTTTGGAAACCCTTTTGAGCCGCAGCCAAAGGAGGTAAGATGAGGAAGTTCCATTCTGCTGACAAATTATTTGCTTCATTTATAACCCCGCCCTTCTTCCCAATGAGGACTCAAAGTAGCTTATATCATTCTCCTCCTCTCAACTGTAACATCACAACAACTTTGTGAGGCAGGCTAGATTTTGTGTGACTGGCCCAAGCAAGCTTCCATGGCAGGGTTGCCAATAACCTGGAGAAATTTCCTGCCCTCTTAATACAGGCTTGGTGTGGAGGAAAGTGCTATGAAGTCATAGCCAACATACGGTGATGCCTGGTGGGGTTTTAAAGGCAAGACTAAGGAAAGTGCCATTGACTGCCTCTGCATAGCAACCCTGGTCTTTGTTGGAGGTCTCCCATCCAATTACTAACCAAGGCCGCCCCTGCTTAGCTTCCAAAATCTGGCAAGATTGGGCTTGCCTGGGCTTTCCACATGAGAGGCTGAATGGGATGTTATTTACCTTCATGCTGTGAAAAGGTTCAGCTGTGCTTCCTCACACATTAAGCCTCTTTTGAAGGGGCAAGTCATTTTTTTCTCCAGCTTTTCACAACCCTACGTGATTCTAGCTTGTGCACGTAGAACATGCCGCTGACCAACCCATTCACTTTCCTTGTGTGAACACTGATGTTCTTATAACATAGACAAGTTCACAGGAGAACGCTCCTCCTGTTCCAGATTGTTTCCCTTCATCTGAGCTTACTGATCTCTGGAGATCTTTCAGAATTACAACCAATCTCTAGGAAACAGCAACCAGTTCTCCAGGAGGAAATGACAGTTTCCAAGAGTGGACTCTATGATATTATATCCTGCTGAGGTCCCTCCCCTCCCTGAGTCCTCCCACCCTCCCCAGGCTCCACCTCCAAATATCCCAGAATGCCCCAAGCAGGAGCTGACAACCCTATGTTCATCTGTGAAATGTTGGTGAATGTTATGCAAACAGAGGCAGTTAAATCTTCAGGGAGTGGCCTCATTGACCATTTTCATGTATCTTACCGGCCGTGCAAAATTGTGCAAAACTCCCAGAACGACTACGTCTTCCTGGTGCGATTTCCTGTCATGACTCCGGTTTGTGGTGCGAATCACGCCACAAACCGGAGTCACAGGAAATCGCACCAGGAAGATGCCGCCATTCCAGGAGTTTTGTTCGATTTTGCGTGGCCGATAAGACATGTGAAAACGACCATTCTTTACATCAGCTAACATAATCCAGCTTTGGAACTATACAAATGTTCTTTGGGGTGTGCATGGCCCTGCCCACGGAATTGCACCTTTTTGGTCTGGTTGGACATTTTAAAAACCGTGCGACCTTCTGTTGGGGTTATGCAGACTCGTTTTCTATGTCTTCCTCATGTGCAGGACCCTCCCTACCTTTATGATAAGGCATGCATTTATACTGAGTTCAGGGGTTTAGATAAAGGCCGTTTCCACACGTGTTGAATAATGCACTTTCAATGCACTTTAGTTATCCTTTAGAAGTGGATTTTTTGTTCCACATATGGAAAATCCGTTATAAATGTGCACTAAAGCGTATTGAAAGTGGATTATCCAACGTGTGTGGAAACGGCCAAAATCTGATAAGGTTTTATTTCAACTCTGTCATATCTCTAGAACTTCAGAGGCAGATGTTTGACACAGGGTTGTAGAACCTAAAAGATGGCGCGTGTGATTCTTCTCAGTTTACAAGCCATTAAATCTGTTCTCTGTATTGATTGTTGTGATTAGAGATAAATCATAAGGTGCATAACGGGCGGCAGTTTACAGAGAATCCCTGCTGGATAGAGGAGAGGAGGTGGAGACAGTGAGTGTTGAAAAGCATCCAGGGAAGCTAGAAGAATACTGTTAATTGGGCAATCAACAATTACATTTACTTTGGTCATCGATCCAGAGGAGTTAGCCGTGTTAGTCTCTGGTAGCAAAATCAAAAAGAGTCCAGTAGCACCTTTAAGACTAGCCAACTTTACTTTGGTGTGTCTGTCATATAGCTGTGAACCTGCAACAGACTTCGAAAGAATCAGTAGGTTTACCATTTGATTGAATCTGTTGGTGGCAGGAGGAAAAGGAAGGAAGGGAGTCTCCAACCAAGTCACTGGCATGCCACTTATGGGAACATTTACGGGTATGAGAGCCAGTTTGGTGTAGCGGTTAAGAGCTTAGGACTCTGATCTGGAGAACCAGGTTTGAATCCCCACTCCTCCACTTGAAGCCAGCTGGGTGACCTTGGGTCAGTCACAGCTGCCTCAGAGCTCTCTCAGCCCCACCCACCTCACAAGGTGTTTTGTTGTGGGGATAATAATAACATGCTTTGTAAACCACTCTGAGTGGGTGTTAAGTCATCCTGAAGGGCAGTATATAAATTGAATGTTGTTGTTGTTGTTGTTGTTACAACCAGGAAGTGGCAGTAGTAGCTCTGGGAATCACCATAGAGTTAAACAATAGAGTTGAGGTGATTCCTAGAGCTACTGTTGTCACTTCAGGCTTGAACCTGGAAATGACGCGGTAAGATCAGTGACATTGCAAACATCACACAATCAACCCCTTCAACTCTCCGCCCCCTCAACCCTCCTGTTGGTTGCCAGGCTCAGCCTGGTGGCAGGTCAGATTCATACTCTGGCCAATAAAACATTTCTATATAATACTGCCTAGGATACGTATTATACTTCACGTCTTGTCTGTTCTTCTCACTGAGATTAAAAACACTGCAGTAAGAACAGTATAATCCATAAAGCTAACAAAATTAAAGGATGCTGCACTGTAAACACAGTATAATACAGACAGTAAAGCAGGAGTTTCAGTGTAAGAGAACATTGCAGTGAAATGTAATATTACATACAATAAAGAATGTAATAAAGCTGAACTACAAAATTAAAGAACAATGCAAAACGTACCAGCATACTAGGAAAGATGAAGATTGCATTAAGTTTCAGAGATATTAACTACAACCAGAGTGTTGAATCTCACTTAGGGTTGCCAGTCCCCTGCTGGGGGTGGGGGATCCCTCACTCCCACCCTGTACCCCCCAACCCTGTTTACCTGACTGGCTAGGGGGAAAGACAGGGAATGCGCCTCTCAGGCACACTCCTGAGCAGTGTGGCACACTCCTGCGCACTGCAGTTGCCCAGATGGGGCCCGAATTGAGCCACTGCAGAGTGCAGCAGCGCTCCCGCACTCTGCAGTGGCCTGATCCGGGCTGAATCAGCCTGGTCAGGACTAAATCAGGCTGCTGCACTGCAGCAGTGCTCCCGCACTCTGCTGTGGCCTGATCTGGGCCAAAACAGCCCAAATCGGGCCCAAATTGGCCCCCTGTGGAGTACAGGAGTGCTCCCGGGGCCTATGTGATGACATCACTTCATCATGCAGGCCCTGGAAGTACACGCATGCTGCACATGTGTGCAAAGGGTAGAAGGCAAGGTAGGTGCCAGGCCTCAAGCCTTCCTCCCGGGGGGTTGGGAAACCTGGCAACTCTATTCTCACCAGATCGTCAGCTGATGTAAAAGGGAAGAGGGAGCCCCGTTTGACCACCAAAATGGCTATACTGGAGATCACAAGACAAGTGTGAATGGGGGGCAGTAGAACTTTAGTCTACTGCAGATAGAGCCATTGAGCCTCTCCTAAATTTATTGTCCCAACATCTGGACAAGCCATCAAGCCATTGTCTTTGCGGCCGAGATGTCAGTTTTGCCCCAGAACACATTTAGCCCTATAATTAGACGCCCCAGCCATGTGCTCTGTGTGCATGTTCTGGATCCAAACACCCATCCTCAAGTTCGCTTGAGCCCTCTCCTTTCACTGTGAAACACTAGTCATTTTGATGCTGCTTCCACTGGCCTTCCCCTTCTTCGGGACTGGTAAATATCACCTTATCCCAATTACTCTCTCCCATTTTCCTCCCCCTTTTTCCTAGCAAGACTGGTATATGTTCTGCTTGTGCTTTCTGTTTGCTTGATTTCCTTTCGTTCTTCTTCAGTAAAAGAAGCCTTTCCTATTGAACATCCGCCTGGTTATTTGAGAGTTCTCTAAGGGAATAATCCTGATATACATAGGTGGAGAATCCCAAGTTACCCCCTCTCATTGTCTCTTTAATGCTAATTCCCCCAACTAATTAAGGAATACACCTCAACTTGCAAAATACTTAAATGTCATTTCTAATTTTCATATTTGTTCTGCTTTTACCTTGGAAAGTTTTTCAGTTTTCCACAACTTCACTACATTAATGAATAATGACACTTCCTAACAATGCCTGAGCTTTTGTTTTCAAATGAAGAAAGGTCAATGTGATGAACCTTGATTTATAGCAGAATGCCTTTGTTTTCTTAGTTTACTTTTTAACCTTTCCCTGATAATGTCAGATGAGTAGAGTTCATCCAATATGATTTCAAGTGTATGATCAAAAGTCCAGGCTTACGTTACAAGCATGGCAGCAAGATTCGAGCCCAGGAGCACCTTAGAGACCAACGACATTTCCAGGGTATGAGCTTTCGAGAGTCAAAATTCCTTTTTCCACTCCATGTATCTGATAAAGGGAACTTTGAGTCTCGAAAGCTCATACCCTTGAAATCTTGTTGGTCTCTAAAGTGCTACCGGACTTGAATCTTACTCTTTTACTGTGGACCAGCATGACTACCCACCTGAAACTACTTACAAGCATAAAATACAAGCACTGCACATTTGGCCTGTATTGAAGAAGCAAGATTTTGAGTTCCTCTGTACTGCTGTTTATAACATAGCCATGGTAGTATAGTGGTAAAAGTCAAGTGACAACTTAGGAATCCCTTATTCTGGAAGACTATCAAAGTGATCTTTCCCACTTCATTGCTTTTTTTCAATAATTCATCATCAGTATGTAAAACATGATAAATAACTTACTGCAAGCACTTTGTCTCACGTATGTGTGAATGAGATGTCATGTCTGTGCTAGTTATTATAAGAAGGTGTGAAGTATCTGGTTTAGCAAAACTGATCGAATTAGTGTGTGTGTTTTTGTGCCTGGTGGCTATTCACAATGATAGAGCTCTTTTTAACTGGTAATATATTAGATGAAATATATCCTTAAATAATCTGTGAAATGTTTTCTAGGGACCCAAAACATAATTCTGAGTGAACTGTCTCCTCTGGTATTGTATCTTTCATCCAAAAACGCAAGACAAATTTAAGGGTTCCTTTAGAATCATTTCAGCCATTCAGGTGGGCACGTGGAACAGCCATCTATACAAATCTATTACATTTTTAGTCCACCTTTTCCCCCAAAGAACTCAGGGAGCTGTGCCTGGTTTCTCTCCTCCCCCATTTTTGTTGTCATCAACAATGTCTATGAGATAAGAAACACAGAGAAAGAGTAACTGGCTCAAAGTCAATCAATAGATTTTGTGGCTGAGTGGGGATTTGAACTCAGGTCTTTCCAGTTCTAGTCTGACACCCTAACCATAACACCTTGTGATTTTCTCAGAAGGCATAGAGAGGATTGAATTCCTGAAAGATCACCTGCTTGGAAATCTCCCGGTCTCCACCATAAAGACCTAGCTGCTATTCAGGTCTATATTGTGGCAGTAGGAACACCAAGGATTGGTAGTTAATGAAAATAAGGTTTCATATGCTGTCTGGGTGTATCCGAATGAACCATAATTCGTGAAGTGGGATTATGTTCAGACGATCACACTAACCATAAGGATGGATCTAGGGTTGCCAGTCCTGGCCTGGCCATCAGCAGGCAACCAGAGGGGTGGGGACATAGTGGCTGTCGTTGTGACATCACTTCTGGGAAAAGCTGGAAGTGACAACACGGTTCTCTAAGAATTGACAGGAATTCTAAGGTAAAAACATAGAGTCTTCAGAGATTCCTAGAGGAGACTGATGTTGGCTGCTGGCCATTTTTTAAAGTTTCTGCTGCCACCACTCAGAACACACTTACTGAGGGATGGGAGAATCCTATTGCAACCCTAGCTGGATCCCATCAGTGATTTCCATTGATGGGAAGGGGGGCAATATATTCCAGTTCTCCTCTCCTATGGTAGGCCTCCAAATCTCCCACATGGTGCTCCGGGGACCCCCTATCTTCCAGGAGCAGTATTTCAGAAGGACATTTTCAGCTGGGGGATGGAGACAGGGAAACCATGGTCCTCTGATGGATACCTTTCAAATCATAGAATCAAAGAGATGGAAGGGACCTCTGGGGTCATCTAGTCCAACCTTCCATCAGTGGAGGACCCAATCCACAGTTAGTTTATTTAAACCCTGGTTTCTTGTGATGACTGAACCAAGTTGTTGTCCTTTTCTAGTAACATTTGGAGATGTAACAGCCAGGGAATTTGCCTTCCTGTTTTCCCATAGCAGTGGAAAATTCAGGTTGGCTTTGTCATGCTGAAATGGACGTAGGATGTGCTCCAGCATTAGAGGCTGCCATTTAGCTTTTATTTAAAAAGGAAGCCATCAAAGGGGAAAGGGGGTTATTAGGCATATTTGAAGCCACTCTGGGGATTAAGACCATTTATTAATGTCAATTATAGAAGATGGCTTCATATGCTAAAATGGGTTTTAAACGTAATTAGTGTTCCAAGGAATGGTTTCAGCATTAAAAACAAAAATGAGAGCAGGCTGTTAGCACAGCAAGGATCACATGTTTTTGCATCCCTTTTATTCTGTTGGGGAAACAAACAGAATATATTCTTTGCCAACACCATGTTAAAAAAAAGACTTCGGCATTCTACCTGAACAGAAATCTGGTCATTTAAACTCACCTAGGACATTTGTCAGTTTGGTGTAGTGGTTAAGAGCAGCAGGACTCTAATCTGGAGAACTGGATTTGATTCTCCCACTTCTCTAGTTGAAGCCAGCTGGGTGACCTTGGGCTAGTCACGGCTCTCTCAGAGCCCTCTCAGCCCCACCCACCTCACAGGGTGATTGTTGTTGTGGGGATAATAATAACATACTTTGTAAACTGCTCTGAGTGGGCGTTAAGTTGTCCTGAAGGGCGGTATATAAATCAAATATTGTTGTTGTTATATGTGTTGAAATTAATGCACTTAGGGAGAGAGCGTGCATGAGTGATGCCCATCTCTGTGAAATTGGTGGCTTGTGAGCATTGAATCGATGCACAACGGCTTCATTCCCCTGATTGAAAAAGCAAAGTTCTATCATATCAGAATTCAGATTGTATGTGAGGAGAGCTGCATGCTTCATGCTCCTCCATAAAAAAGTCTTTGCAAATTAAAAATTTAGGGCATCATATGAAAAAGTTCTAGTCTTGCCCTCCACATGCTACGCTAGCTTGCCACTTAGAGAAAATTAAGAATGTGGGAGAATTTTGAAAAGTGTGTAAACCCTTATGTGTAATCTGAAGTGGTACAGTCCTCTCAGATATTTCTTGGAGGTGGTTTATTATTTAGATGATTCTGCTCTCTTCATTTCTTGAGGCTGGCATTGTTCTGTTCCCTCCTCTTCTCCTGTCAATCACAGTCTGTTACCACTTCCTCTTTCAACACTTTCTGTTTTTAACCCTTTCTTTGGCTCACTCTCTTCTGGTTGCCCTTGCCTATTTAAAAAGGTCTCAGCAGCAGACTGCAGAACAAAGGGAAGAAGTCTGTAGTAATTATTGGTCCAAGGGACCTACTTCCCATGTTTCAGCAAAAACACAGCGGGTGAAAATGGCTTAGTATGAAATCAATACGTGGCTAATCGCCCACACATCCTGTCTCAGAGGTAGGCTTGCCAGATGGCCGCTAGGGGAAGGCGATCTCCTGTCCTCAGTAGCTGCTGCCCACTGGCACTCCAGAGGCCCATGAGAGAAGAAAAATTTTTTAAATGGTATTGAGGATGGCATGATGTCACTTCCTGGAAAAAAAACAGAAGTGACATTAGTCCTCTCTAAGAATCGTTGGAAACTCTGTGGTAAAGCCATGGAGTTTTTGGTGATTCCTAGAAAGGACTGATATTATTTCTGGGTTTTCCACAGAATTGATGTCACACTATTGCCAATGGTGCCCCCCACATGCCCCTGCACCCCTAGACTCCCACTTCCTACCCAGAGGAAGTAAGACAGAAATAGAAATGTGGGGATATTTGAACCACAGTTCAAAGAATTACAATGGGGAAGCTAGTGGTTGTAAGAGGCTCCACCACAGACTACCATCAGGCCACCACTACTCACAATCCCACCCACTTCCCACTCCAACAACCAGAAGTGGAGCATCTAACTCTCTTTTCTTCCTGATTCCCTAGCATTTTGTGAGAGTCTAGGAAGCCATACTGGGCAAGTGGAGTTTGTTGTGCTGTCTTGAAAAATGCCTGATAAACTAGGAGGAAAGGAGGCTTAACTGTTCCATCTCCTGGATGGGTGGCCAGTGGGGAGGTGTTCAGATGACAGGAACAAAGGCTGCTCCCACCCACCCCCTCACACACACATCTGTCACGAACTGTAGACCCATTTGTGAAGATATTATTACATAAAACCCTTTTCTGTGTAAAAAGAAAAAAAAAGCAGATTCCCAGTTAGGCTTAATACGTGAAGTATGTCTAAGTTTCTAAGACATCCACAGAGTTCAGGGAATCCTCTGCTCCACACTCAGCTGTGGGAGAAAAATAAAAAAGCTGTGTTGTGTCACACCTCTTCTGGAAAAAAAACCCAGATGTGATATATGGTAGCTCTAGGAATCACCAGAAACTCTGTTGTAAAACCATAGAGTTACCAGTGATTCCTAGAGCTACCCATGTCACTTCTGATTTTTTTTTTTACTAAATGTGATGTGATGCCACAGCCATCATTTCACCCTCCCCCCCCCCCCATATCCCACTGTAGCCCTCCCATCAGTTACACTGCCTGGCAACCATATAAATCTGTGTTCATGTGTTCATTCCCCCTCCCCACTGGGTCTTCCCCTCCCCAGTTGACTGAGCATTGGTTGTCTCCACCAGCTACTAGTGATGGAAGGTTCAGCACTAACTGTTGGCAGTATCAGATGAGAATGATCTAGGCAATTTGGTTGATTGGTGGCTGCACACTTACAAGGGTGCCACCACATCTCCATAGTGTAAACTGCAGCTTCAGACAGCAATTTCTCCTTCCCAATGGATCTGAGAAGGAGGCCCCTTCCTGAATCATTTTTAAATGTTCGCTATAAAGCAAAAAGGTGCTTGGGTAAGTCTTGCAGTTAAGCAAACTGACTTCTCAGCATATCGAAAGCTATTAAAATGTAATGGCGCCCAAACATTGCTGTATCGCACACTACTTTCAATAAGGCAGAATTCCCAGAAAAGTGGCTGATGCATGTGTAGGGCTTCTTCCAAGAAACTCATAAACAACAAAAGACAGACCTCCTGTCCTAAGGATTCAAGCTGGGTCCAGAAGCAGGAGTCCGACACCCCTCTCTCCTGGTTGGACAGAGCTCAACCTGAGTGCACCCTCCTCCCAACTCCCCTCATTAAGGCCAGAGGGCAACGAGGCATCAACAAAGCATTCTTCCATTCTGCCTGGACTGAGACCTCACAAGCATTAAACTTTAATTGTTTGTGTTTTTAATTGCCGTAAGCTGTTTTGGAGCCAATGTTTGTGATGTAAAGCAAAGTAAAGCCATACAGGCAGAGCTGTATGGGGACACAGAGCTAGTGTGGAGTTGTAACTAAAACTCTGGGCAGGACCAGCATCAGCATCACCTCAAGCAGCTAGGGACCAGGGCTTCTGGCAGGCCCCACAGTCACTGATTTCCCCCACACACACACACACACACCAGATCTCATAGGCTCATAGGGTTGGAAGGGACCTCCAGGATCATCTAGTCCAACCCCCTGCACAATGCAGGAAATTCAGAACTTCCTCCCCTTCCCCTACACACACCCAGTGACCTTACTCCATGCCCAAAGATGACAAAACACTGTCAGGATCCCTAGCCGAACTGGCTTGGGGGAAATTGCTTCCTGACCCTAAGGTGGCGATTGGCATTAACCTTGGCATGTAAGAAGGGTCACGAGAACCAAGCATTGAAGCAACCGCTTCTTCCCCCCCCCCCTCCTCACAATCTGCCCAGGTTTACAGAATTAGCATTGCTGTCAGATGGCCATCTAGCCTCTGCTTAAAGACCTCCAAAGAAGGAGAGCCCACCACCTTCTGAGAAAGCCTATTCCATTGAGGGACTGCTCTGACTGTCAGGAAGTTCTTCCTAATGTTAAGCCAAAAACCCTTTTGATTTAATTTCAACTCGTTGGTTCTGGTCCAACTGCAATCTTCCCATTTGTGCACAACCTGCCCCTTGGAAGTGTTCCACCACCCATGCTCCCAGCTTCCCAGTGTTGATGGGGAAGTGTATTTGGGTGGTGCAAGGCAGTGGCACCCTTGTCAGCCACAGCAGCAGCACTACCTGCTGCACACACAGGTTACTGCTGTCAGAGTAGGAACGGATGTGAGCGCAGGCGATGGGAGGGCTTGTGAGCAGGGGAAGGATGCACAGTTCCATGGAGTAGGACTGCCAAGTTCCTGGAGAGGCAGGGAATCTCTTGCCCCGAGCTCTCATTTCTTGCCGCCTTTTGGAGCAGGGGAAAATTTTAAAAGGCATCATCTCGAGCATGATGGCATCTCTTCCGGGGAAAATCTGGAAGTGACAGTGGGTAGCTCTAGGAATCAGCAGAAATTCTGTAGCTGTATCATAGTTATGGTTTTACCATAGTTTTTGGCGATTCCTAGAGCTACCCTCCATCACAGCCACATTTCCCCCAGAAATGACATCATGGATCTTGCAACAGTGCCCCCTCATGTCCCTGCCCCCACCCCTTCCATTGGTTGCCAGGTTCAGCTTGGCAACCCAAAGGTGGGAAGAGGGTTTAAAGGGATGAATGAAGGGTCCTGATGGTAGGCAGAAGGGGGTCGTGAGTGTTGTCTGCCAGGACTCCCCAAAACTTAAACTGGCATAGAGTCCGGGTGCTTGATTTGGCCTTCTTCTTCATGGAACTTCAGGAAGGTCTTCTGCAAGGTATCGCCTCCTCTTTTTCATCCTATGTTTACTGATTGATTCATTCATTCATGTAAATATATGTACCCCACTTTTCTCCCCCAAAGGGACTACAACAGTAATACTGTATAAACAGACCAAGCAACCAACATCTGATCCTGGGTCAAGAGGCTGGCTCATCTGAAGCCACAGGTGGTGGGCCATCAACCAAGAGTCCTTTGGCTCTTGTCCTTCAGCTTGCCACTCTGGCAAACCTAAGCCCCATACAACCTCTTCCCCTGAAGAGATTTTGCTGATTGATTATGCTCCTCTTTAGTGTCCCTTTGCCCTGCCCTGGATAGCCCAGGTGAATCTGGTCTCTCGTCAGATCTCAGAAGCTAAGCAGGGTCGGCCTTGGCTAGTAATTAGATGGGAGACCTCCAATGAAGACCAGAGTTGCAGAGGCAATGGTAAATCACCGTCATCAGTCTCATGCCTAGAAAACCCCAGCAGGGGTCTCCATAAGTCAGCTATGACTTGAGGGCAATCTTCACATCCAGGGCCCCTTTAGTACCTTTTCACCTGCCACATCCAAAAGCTATGGGAAGCATACATAGATGTCCCCTCCACATATTGCCTATCCAACATATCCCTTGCCAGAGAATGACTGGTCCAAAGACTATTGGGTTCTGGTTGAGCTTTATGGCAGCGTGAAGATCTGAACCCATCTCCCAGGTCCTTCTATAATCACTGCACCACACTGGCTGTAGCCTTGGGCATTCAACCTTATTCCCCCATCTGCAATTGATAGTAAAGCAGTTGTCCTGAAGGGTGGTATATAACTAGTGATGGGCACGAACTGGAAAAAAAATGAACCATGTGGTTCGTGGTTCCTCAAATTTCACAAACCATGAACCATGAACTTTCACAAACCTGCCCCTGGTTCGCAAACCAGTTCATTTGGTTCATGAAAACGTCACATCCAGGTCAGTAAATCATCACTTCCACGTCAGCAGATGGCCACTTCCAGGCCAGCAGAAGTTCACTTCCGGGTCAGCAGAAGGTCTGCAGGAAGTCCATCCCCTGTTGCCTAGGAAACTGATTGATTGGCACCAGGCTGTCTGCAGTGACGAACCAAAAAAACGAACCAAACGAACCAGCCTAAAGTTCATGTCAGTTCATCAGAAATGGAATCTGATGAACCGTGGTTCGCGAACCACGACCCAGCCTGGTTCGTGCTTAATTTTGGTTCCTATTTCGGTTCGTGCCCATCTCTTTACAGAACTAGAATGTTGTTGTTGTTATTGTTATCTCCCTTACCTGCTTCAGAATTTGATTTCTTTTTACAAGTTATTTTTTAAAAATTCCCTAACTCCACTAGTTTTATTCGTTATATAATTTATTTACAAGATCACAAGCAATATCTTTCTACAAATCAATTGTTTTAAATAGATTCTTTACATAATTCAGTTATGATGATGTAATTACATTCATAAACCAGAGTGAACTGTCGGGAGCCAGAGAAGCAAGAGTTACTATGATTTTAACTACTGCAAAAAATATGCAGACCAAATCTTCCTTGTTAAGGACATTAACCCAGGTTGCTACGTCAGCACAGGAATAAGAGCCTTAAAAACTCGGTTTCAAATTCTAGCATTTCCCAAAGTGGACATCGTGCATGCAGTACCCAAATGGTTAATTTCACAGTTGATCTATTTTTCATTATTAGGTTGCTGCCATGGCTGTACAAGCTGCAGATAATGCATTCTTCATCAGAGGGGTCATTTTCCTTCCATCACCAAAAGCAATCCAATTTTCTCCCATGTTATTACATTTTTATGCATTGTTGTTGCTGAATATTCCTCTCCACACCCACCCAGCCTTCGCAAGGGTAGGCACAAAGAATGACCAGCTGTTCACACAATTCCGAGTCATTTCGTATCATTTCTCTGTGTGTGTGTTTTGTTCCCAAGTGGCATTTTCAATTACATTTTTTAAGTATTTATTATTGGCAGAATGAACGTAATGAATTCTTCGAATCCTTTTATCAATGCAGGTGACATACGTGACATTAATATGCAGCCGCTCTTGACACAGAGACCTTGTTTTGTTTCTGTGTCTCTCCTACAACTCTGTCTGACTGAATGCATTCACCTGGCAGAGACCCCAACAATGGTGCAAATGCCATGGGAAGACAGGAAAACAAATTTTTGTTCAAGACCTCCCTCCTTCGGATCAAATTATTTATTTTTGGGTCATTCCCCAAATCAGTGAAGGTCGTTGTCATGAGGACAAACCCTAAAAGTCAGGAAATTCTTCACTTCCAAACTTCTCACTGTTTGCTGATACATAGAGCAGTGAGATAAAGATGGGGAGCCGTGTTAGTCAATCTGTAGCGGTAGAAAAGAGCAAGAATCCAGTAGCACCTGTAAGACTAACAAAATCTGTGGTAGGGTAGGAGCTTTCGTGAGTCACAGCCCACTTCTTCAGATATCTAACTCATGAAAGCTCATCTCCTACTGACATGGAGCAGTGGTTCCCAGCCTTTTTGGTATGGTGACCCACAGGTCCAAATTTGCTTTGTATGGTGACCCATACAGGGCTGGCCCAAGAGATTGAGCTGCAGGGGGCACTGGGTTGAGGAGACGTGGGAAGACGGCAGATGTTGGCAAAGAGTTGGTTGGCAAATAGCTCAGTACAATACATCTCCCACAGCAGGTAGAGGGCAGTGAGGCAATGCAGGGGGTAGAGCAAGAAGGTAGGCTTTAATGCCAAGACAGCAATGCCAGGACAGAGCCTATGTTTTCACATGCCTCTTCCTCTCCTCCTCTCACTTTTCCATACATTGAACAACTCCCTACTCTCCAGCCTTTTCCCCACATCTTCCAGCTACTTTCCTAAAGTTACCAGTTGTCAGACAGCTTCCCCCTGCCCTCATTCTAGTTACAAAGAGCAAGTTAAGAATGTAAGAAGCTGGCAAGGAAAAAGAACAGAGAAAGAAAGGATACAAAGTGGAGGAGCCACATTAGGAATGGCTGGCCTGCAGTCTATTTTCGGAGGCTTTGCAGCCCACTTTTGAGATCTGACCCAGAGGTGGAGAAACACTGGCATAAAGGAATAACTGATGTTGGGGAAACATCCTCATGAATTTTACAGCACTACCCCCTAAATCCCCAGTTTATTTTATTCTCCCCTTTTGAAGATGGAATTAATGAATGGGTAATCAGTAACAAGCCCTGACCTGGATAGCCCAGGTAAGCCTGATCTCGTTAGATCTCAGACGCTAAGCAGGGTTGAGCTGGGTTAGCAATTGGATGGGAGACCTCTCAAGAAGATCAGGGCTGCAGAGGCAGCCAATGGCAAACCACCACTGATAGTCTCTTGCCATGAACACTCTGCCAAGGGTCGCCATAAGTCAGTTATGACTTGAGGGCATCACACAGACACAATCCGTAACTAGTCTTTGTTCCAGTGCCATTTTTAATTATCCTCATGTCAAATTTTTTCCCATCAAATGTATGGCAAATTAATGTTATTTTTGGTGCCCGTTGCAATTAAATAGCATTAAAACGCCATTAAAAATTGAATGAAGCACCATCTAGGAAACAAATTGAGAACTCCTGCAGTCACAAAGAGCAAAATGGTGGAAACATAAAAAAGCAAAAAGAAATGGAAACGAGCACGTCGATCCATCTGTAATGATCAAATACCCACAACGTGGGTATTTCCATTGCGTCTATCAATCTGCTCTGTCTCATACAGGATCTGAGAATTCACTCTTAGAGTCTTAAGAGTCTAGAGGACATTTTGGTTTTGAATTGCTATCATGTTTTCTTAGTGTCCCCCCTCCCCTTGACTGTTTGCGAGATGCTCAATTTAACCAGATGGGATATCCGTCTGCTACTAAACATTGAAGGCACCAAGCTTTTAAATGCACAACAATTGGAAAAATACATCAAGCTGACTTGAGCAATGAGTTGTAAAAAAAGCTGAGTGGTCAACCAGCATTCAACAGACTCGTGTTAGATTCGGCACACAGATATCCTTCGCAGGGAATTACCAAAAAAGGCCAAGCAGTCTTTTCAGTAAAAATACAGAACGAGGACCTGTCACATCTTCCAGAATATCTTCCCAGATACACACAAACCCTTTTCCGCTTGTGACCATGGCCTGTAGGAAGAAGCAGTTTCAGTGTGTCCCCCTTCACACGTGCACACGCAAATGGTTTATATTGGGTTTTAGTTAAGGCACGTTAACTAAACAAACTGCACGCAGAAAGCTCTCGTCCAAGTTAGAGAACCAATAACTGTTTATTTATCTAAAGAAATATATTTACATAAGTTTAGTGGAGAGAAAGAACTAGTAATTGATCTAACTAGCCAGGATGGCTTTAGATTGAAAGTAGGCCTTCTCTCTCAGGAGGAGACACCATGCTGCCTCTCCTGGTGCATGCAGGGAAGAAGAGAGAGAGGAGGGGGAGAGATGGGAAGGAAGTTCCTCTGGCAGGAAGGAGACTGATAGTAGCCTATCTATCTAACTGACTCTATGGTTGTTGCCTTCCTTCTTCTCTGCTGGCAGTCCTAAAGGCCTGAGTAAGAGACGTCACCAATCCCTTCTTCTAACAGTTTATACATCCTCAGATTGCCCTGTGGAGCCACTCTTGGCTCTGTTACAAAAATCACATCACTTATGTGGCTACGTATAAATTTTGCCAATAGTGGCTCCACATTGGAATTTGATGATACGAAAAGTGTGCCGCAAGAACACCAAAGCAGCTTCTTCCTGTGCACTGTGGTGGCAAACAGAAAAGGACCAGTGTGCAGGTCTGATACAAACAGGGAGAAGAACTTCAAAATGTGAAGTCTGACTCTAAGGCTTTGATGGCCGCCATTAAAAACAGCAATCATACGTTTGTCCCTCCTTTCTTCTTTGTAACACACGGTACAATGTACCCTTGTTATCTAGCAATCACTTTTTAATTCTATCATTCTGCCCATTGAGATTCAAGTGGCTTACAGGTTCTCCATTTCTTCCATTTTATTTATCCAACAACACTGTGAAGTTGGTTAGACTAAGAGTCCCTCTACACAAGACGGCTCGGTGCATGTTCGTCAAGTGTAGGGACATGCGATGTTAGCCGGGAAGCATAGTTTAGAAAGACAGAGCCGGCAAAGATTGCTGCTCAGAGGATTTGTTAATTTCATCTTCGCCTCCCAGAAGACTCTGTCAATTTCACCTCTCCAGTCTAAAACTCACAAAGAGATGGCAGAGAGGAATGGAAATGTGTTGAAACTGCCTTCCAGAGCCAGGCTTGGACCTGGAGAGGTTATAATGTGCTGAAGTTTCCCTTCTGGCATTTCAGAGCCCATTCACACAGGTCCAGTGTATAGCAAAGCCTTTACCCTACCACTGTCTTTTAAAACTACCCTTCCCAGCTAAACTGTCTTTTAAAACTGCCCTTCCCAGCTAACATTGCATCTCCCAACACACGTTTTTCACGTGCAACGAGCCCTGAGTGTCTAGTTAGCTTTCCTATATCAAATAATTTACCTCCCAGCTAGAGGTACACCACAGATAACATCTTAGGTTTGTTACTGGGTATTGTACACAAGTAATACAAGTATGGAGCCTCTGCTTCCATTCTAAGCCTTTATTAATATAACATAATGATTTTACCTTATCAGTTCAAATAACAGAAAATCATACCATCTCTTCTACATAGATCATTCAAGGACAGCAATTACATGAGTTCAAAAAAGCATTTTACCCAAAGATAGGAAGGTCACAGACAAGAAGCCTCTTCTAAGAGGAAACGCCTGATCAATTCAGCTTGTAAACCGCTCTGAGTGGGCGTTAAGTTATCCTGAAAAGCAGTATTTAAATCGAATGTTATGTTATTGTTATTCATATTTATAAGATTTCAGAACCATCTCCTCACAACAGCTTAAAAGGATACTCACATTCTTGGCTAACTTACTGTCTTAAAACTTAAACACCAGACAAGCTTATCTATATTTGAAACATCTTCTTAAAATATATACTTCTTATCTTAATCAAGGCTATGTAAAATTAGTGATTACAAGTTTCTCGTGCATATGACTGTCTTTTGGCCCTCAACCAATACATCTATCCTTGAGTAAATCATCAGCTTCAGTTAAGTTAGACATTTCTGCCATTCTCAGACATCGTCTGCCTTACTCCATTTTATATAGTTCCTGGGCCTTAGTACATTGTATATAGTGATATGAGTCAGATGGTTCTTCTGATCTACAGGAGGCCATACAGCTGTGTAACTGCATTGCTTCATGTTCATCTGCAAGTATTGGGGGCTAGTCCAGTAGCGTGGTCAAAGTCCGTTCCAAGGGCAGTGCTGAGTCGAGAGTCGTCTGTGGTCTAGGCCAAGGGCAGTCTGAATAGCAAAGTCAGGAGGACCAAAGGTCAGTTACCAGCAAGTCCAAGGGCTAGACAAAAACAGAGTCAGGGCACAGTTCAAAGGTCACAGAAAAAAGGCAAAGTTTGGTGAAGTGGTCAAAACAGTAGCAGGATTCCAACATGTTGGTTCCATATCCAATAGTCCCCCATGGCTGGTTTATAGCCCTGTCCTTGAAAGACCGTGTTTACAGCCAACTTCTTTGGCGTGATCCTGCAGCTACTCACTGCTGTCATCAGCAAGCAGCTGGTGTCAGGTCAGGAGTAGAGATGGGCATGAACCAGAAAAATATGAAACCGTGCAGTTTGTGGTTTGTCATGTTTCACGAACCACGAACTACAAACTTTCACGAACTTGCTCCAGTTTGTGAACCGCTTCATTTGGTTCGTGAAAACGTCACTTCCAGGGCAGCAGAAGGTCACCTCCGGGGCTGCAGAAAGCCCATTCCACCCCCCACCCCCCGTTGCCTAGGAAACTGATTGATCAGTGTCAGGCTGTCTGAAGTGACGAACCAAAAAATGAACCAAGTGAACCGCCCTCAAGTTCGTGGTGGTTCATCAGAAATGGGCTCTGATGAACTGCCTGTTCACAAACCACGAACTGCCCCGGTTTGTGACAAACTTTGGTTCATATGTCGGTTCGTGCCCATCTCTGGTCAAGAGGCATGCACTGCATCATCTCTCCTGTAGCCCCCCCCCCTTTCATCTCCTTCTGCGACACTAATAGGGTATTGGTGATCCTGGAGAGCTGGAAGTGACTGGCTGAGCTTCACCTGTTGTATGAGGGCTGTGTGGTGTCGGTGGCTATGCTTCAGCTGCCAGCTGTGAACTCAGATTACCTGTTGCGTCAGAGCTGGCATGCGTCGGCTGTGCCCCAGCTGCTGGTTGTGAACTCTGCTCAGCCAGCAGTTCCTCTTCTTCTGAGTCCTGGCTGGCTACACGAGGCTCCTCTTCTCCCAAGGAGTCCTCATTATCACTGAGCCCAGGCTGGACACTAAGGTTATTCCATTCTAGGCTGCTAGTCTCCCTTTGTGGCATGTCTTGTTATGGGGCTGGGCTACCTCTGTTTCTGCGTGCAAAGACATCTTCTATAACTTTGTTGGTCATATCCAGTGGAAAAAAGCAAGAGTCCAGTAGCACCTATGAGACTATCAAAATTAGCGGTAGGGTATGAGCTTTCGTTAGCCACAGCTCAGTTCTTCAGATACAGCTAGAATGTAAGTCCATCTGTCCTTATATCTTGGAGAGGACAGATGCACTCACATTCTAGCTGTATCTGAAGA
Source organism: Eublepharis macularius (assembly GCF_028583425.1). Taxonomy (NCBI): domain Eukaryota; kingdom Metazoa; phylum Chordata; class Lepidosauria; order Squamata; family Eublepharidae; genus Eublepharis; species Eublepharis macularius. The sequence goes on from NC_072792.1 coordinate 174,948,365, forward strand.
ACTGAGCTGCAGCTCACAAATGCTCATACCCTACCACAAATTTTGTTAGTCTTATAGGTGCTACTGGACTCTGGCTCTTTTCCACTTCTACAGACAGACTAACACGGCTACTACCCATCTTGATCTTGGTCATATCCAGTAACTGTTCTTCTGTAGTTCTAGCTATAATCATGACAAGAGTGATTGGCCCTGGTTTCAGATTCTGGTCTGACAAACCCTAACTAACCATGTTTACTGGGTTGGCCTGAGCCTGTATTCAAACAATCACACTAACCATAGATAGGTTAATTAAGCTACGGTTTTGCTTTATGTCTGGACACAGCCATAGACTCAGATCAGATATGGCATTTGGGTTCACTAGGAACGCGCGGCTTGTCCCCTTGCACCGTCCCCTTCTCCACTGCTCCCCCCATCCCAGGTTGTCCACTAAGCACAGTTCATTGTGACATGGTCCATCTGTGGTCAATACAGAGCAGGAATCATGGTTTTGAAGCTGGTTTGCAAACCATGGAGGATTAGAAATGTGATGACTGAATTGAACCAATGAGAGGGAAGTAATATAAGAGGTCAAAGTATGATTGGATTGATTCATTGATGGATATCTCGCTCATTTTGGTTGGAGTTGAGGCATTAAGCCCAAAGTTTCATGGGAATGATAGGTTTTGAAGGAGAGATATGAAAGTTCTTGGAAGGATCTATGGATTCTTTCCACTAGAGATGCCATTAATTTCATGGCAAACGTGTTTGACGGTCAAATTTACCATGTTCAACTGTGTCAATCAGATATGAGCCAATGAACAGTCTGTTCAGTTTGGCGCCAGACAACCTGAATGCCTGCCCAACTGTTTGGCATTGCTTTTCTACAAAAAACTGCACATGGATAAAAAGCACTGTCAGTCCATTAATATTGCTAATGAACAGCAAATTGCAAGATTTTTTTTAAAATCAGCCTTTAATTCTGATTGAATTATATGATTTGCGATTGATTTAACTGTCTATGTAAACAGATGCCTGCTGAGGAGAATAAAAATGGGTGGGGAGTAGAACCCCATTAGTCTGCATGAAAACACACATGCACAGAAAACTGATTGTGCCATACCGGGCTGTGGGGGAGAAACAACTGCCAAACAGCCACGAAGGAGTCAGCAAACAAACAGTCCACTGAAAAACCAGCTCCCTGTTTGCATCTGGTGAGCAGGTCATGAGCTGAACTGGCTGGTGTTCAAGCATCCTTACTTTCCAGCATTGGAAGTACACATCTGCTCTGATTTTTTTTTAAATAGCGAGGAGCTAATATGAGGATAGTTTTCCCATTCCTCATCCATTATGTATAAACTAGAGAACATACAGTTGTCTGTGGTTTGCCTTATGGGGCTCATCTGCCACTCTAAAAAAAAACGTGCTTGGGCGACACAATCTCTGCTCGTGAGGATAAACTCTGCGATCCTCTCTGCATCCTGGTTGCTTGACGACAGCCCTTCAACGGGGCCGAATTGCTCACAACGGAGGTTCCAGTCAATATTATAAAGGGCTATTCAGACCACATCCAAGAAGCCTCTTCAATTATTCAGTCCTCCAGGAACCTGGCGGGGTCATTATCAGTTCTCTATCAGCTGCTCTATGTTCCTACCGAGCTTATTCTTGAATCTATGAAGAACCTGGTTTATTTTATGACCAGCTGAAGCAAACCCCTTGCTATTTATTGCCCTGGATCTCCTGGATACACAGAAATACGCACACCCCTGTTATTCAGATGCCACCATCGCCCCTTAGAATCGTCTCCTCTTAGAATCATCCGCTAGCGAGTTTTTCTAAAGAAGAATGTGAGTGGTTCGGCTGGAGCTGTAATCAGAAAAGGCAGGAACACAGGGAGAAAAGAGTGCGACTTGGTGACCTGTTAGATTGCGCTGAGGGTTCAAGGGGGCGGCAGCGGGGGGGAGGTGATACAATTAGTGTCCTAATAATTGCTCTTTCACAGGGGGCACCGTGCCGTCGCAGTGCCGTACGAGCCCCTTTGCTAATTAACAATGACATTTTATTCATTTGTCCATGGAATAGTGTTTTTTTTTTTAATTAGCAAAAGGGATATGGCAAAAGCTTGTGTTGGGACTTGAGAGGAGAGAGAGAGAGAACGGATAGCTTCTGCCGGCTTTCTCGTGTTTGTTTTCATTTCTGTGGCTGTTTCGGAAATTGAGCATTCATTCGTCTGTTTCTCGAGAACAAAGTCGTTTTATTCTTTCAGGCAATTAAGCCCAAAGTAAAGGGCTGTAAGGGATTGCCCAAGGAACTGGCATGAGTCCTAATTTCAACCAGTGCAGTATTAGCTGCACTGTCAGTTTCCAGTGATGATGATGATGATAACATTTGATTTATATACCACCCTTCAGGACAACTTAATGCCCACTCAGAGCAGTTTACAAAGTATGCTATTATTATCCCCACAACAAAACACCCTGTGAGGTGGGTGGGGCTGAGAGAGCTCCTAGAAGCTGTGACTGACCCAAGGTCACTCAGCTGGCTTCAAGTGGAGGAGTGAGGAATCAAACCTGGTTCTCCAGATTACAATCCTGCCACTCTTAAGTGACTGACCCAAGGTCACCCAGCTGGCTTCAAGTGGAGGAGTGGGGAATAACAACAACAACAAACAAACAACTGCCCCATCCAAAGCTGTGGATTAGCCATTAAGGCCACTGGGAAAAGTCCGAGTTGGCCACCCCAACCCCAAGTAAAGGGTGTGCCCTTACCCCTTGCTGGGCAAGCAACCGGCTGCTGCCATGGCAAACCTGCGGCTCTCGCCCCTTGTGTGTAGCACCCAGATCCTGGTGAGCTACAGATGGTCTGTCGATGCCTTCTATTTTATATCAATGATGCTTACCACTATCTGTTCTATGCTTCATTTGTGAATTTGCCATTGTTATTGTGTTTCCCCTCACAACAGCCCTGAGAGGTAGTCTTCACACATATTCCCATTGCATTAGATCCAAAGTCCCCCTTCTGCAGATGGAAAGCCTTTCTCTGCTTGGGGAAAGGAGAACAATTTTTGCCACTTCCCCATCATGTTGCATCCCACGTATCCTCAGGGGTTCCCTGACTCCTGGGAGCTGCTTTTCAGGAATTGCTGGTGGACGCAGCAGGAAGGGGGAGAGAGCTGCACTGGTGGCCCTTTGGATCTAGCCCGTTGTTCCCAGTAGCAGGGGAAACAGAAGTTCAAATAGGCATTGCTCAGCAGCTGATTTGGTTTTGGATTCTGCATCGCTAAGGTTTTGTCCACTCACCCTGAGAAGGGGCTCTGGCTCAGTGGCAAAACCTCTGCTTTGCAGATACTTGGCATCTTGAAGATAGGAACAGGATTCGATGAGATCTGAACAGACTGGGGAAATGGCAGATTTGAATAAGATGCAATTTAACGTGGATAAGTGCTGGGTAAGAAAAATGCAAAGCATACGGGATACACTTCTGAGTAGCAGAGTGTGTGAACAAGATCTTGGGGTACGGGTGGATGGGAAACTAAATATGAGCCGTCGCTGTGATGCTGCAGCAAAAACGGCAAATGTAATCTTGGAGTGTATTAACTAAGACGTAACATCCAAATCACTGGATGTCTTTGTCCCACTATGTACTGTATTGGTCGGGCCCCACCTGGAATATTGTGTGCAGTTATGGAGGCCTCGCTTCAAAAAGAATGTAGACAAATTGGAACGGGTGCAGAGGAGAGCAACAGGGATGATCAGGGGCCTGGAGACCAAGCCCTAAGAGGAAAGACTGAGGGACTTGGGAATGTTCGGTTTGGAGAAGAGGAGGTTGAGAGGAGACATGATTGCCCTCTTTAAGTATTTAAAAGGCTGTCCCTTATGGGAGGGAAAGGGAGCTGTTCATGTTGGTCACAGAGGAAGGGACTTGAAACAATCAGTTTAAACTACAGGAGGTAAGGTAACAGATGGATATTAGGAAAAACTTCATGTTAAGAGTAATTCAGCAGTGGAATCAGCTGCCTAGAGATGTGGTGGGTTCCCCCTCATTGGCAGTCTTCAAGGATGTCGAGGATGCTTTAAGCTGTTCTTGCATTGGGCAGGGGGTTGGACTAGATGGTCTATAAGGCCCCTTCCAACTCTATGATTCTATTATTCTATCTCTAGTAAAAATGATCAGGCAGTAGATTATGTGAAAGACCTGCCTGAGACCCTGGAGAGCAGCTGCCACTCTGAGTGTCTGGTCTTGCCAGGTATTCCCCCCCCGCCCCCGCCAAGCACTTCACTGCATCACTCAGGTGTATGAGGTAAAGTTACTTTGTTAAAGAAGAATACCAGGAACAAGAGGGTCAGACAGGATCATTGGCTGAAGTGACGCAAGGTAGCAAAGCAAGGTTAACTCTAGGGCAAAGTCCCTGCCCCCCAATGGGAAAGAAAGTTCATTAGGATTTTGGCGTGTTGGGTCATGGAGCCAGGAGAGAGGGGAGGAGGGAAAGGATGAGCTATGCTTAGTCCCTTAGAAGGTTGATATGGTCTCAGCTGGAACTTCAAGGCCACATTCACAGGCCAGCCAGGAAATAGTAATCAAAACACCTGCAAGATAAGCAGCTAGCAACCAGTCAGCAAAACAGGTTCCCTCTGCACGTTCTCAGAGGTACACTACACACTGCAGCAAGAAATTCATAACACATGGCAGATATGCTGGAGGTGTATCTGACACTGAGTTAACAGTGCTGACCCTGATGGACAAAGGTTCTGATATAGTATAAGGCAGCTTCAGGTGTTTGCATGTTCACCATTATGGCTTCCATCTTTATCTTTCTGTGAGAGAGGAGCAATTCAGCTCTTTTCTCAAAACATGTAACGTAGACAAGGAGGGAGGGAGGGTGTATGAGAGAAAGCCAGTTCAGTGTAGGGGTTAAGAATGGCAGGACTCTAGTCTGAAGAACCGGGTTTGATTCCTCACTCCTCGAAGCCAGCTGGGAGACCTTGGGTGAGTCACAGCTTCTAGAAGCTCTCTCAGCCCCACCCACCTCACAAGGGGATTGTTGTGAAGATAATCCTACTATATAAAAGAGTAAGCGTGTTCCAAACAACTCACCTCCTACCCTGTTGCACCTCCAGAGGGCGCTGCTGCAGCAGGAAACCAAGGTCGGGATCAGGAGCGGAGCAAGTGGCAATGCCTGCCTGCCCCCCTCCCCTTTCTAGAGCCCATTGTATTTTTTCCCACAACGGGCTTTGTTGCTAGTAATGACATACTTTGTAAACCGTTCTGAGCGGGTGTTAAGTTGTCCTGAAGGGTGGTGTATAAATCGAATCTTGAATGTTATTAATGCTTGTGTGCACCCTCGATGGTGGCTCCAGAATCTTACCAATGATTATCCAAATGTGATGGAAACCACTTGATGGACTGTTTTTAAAGCAGGGGAGCAAAGAGTTTGGGGCAGTTACCTGCTCCTCCAGCTCTGGGATTGGGGAAGCAGGCAGCTTGCTAGATAACAGTCAATGGGAACTGGCAGAGGGAGTGGGATGGGAGGTCACCCAAATCTGCCAGGTGAGGTGTCCCATCTCAAGTAGGACTTGCAGGTGACTGTGTGTGAACGAGAGCAAAAAACAGGCCGAACCCTCTGTAGCACGGACTGTTTCAAGGTGAGCGAGGTGAGGAAAGACATCGCAGGTAGGATTGCACATTTGCCTCTGAATTGTTTTGTCACCCAGGAACAAAATAGATATTATCCTGGCTTGGCCAATGGGGTTGTGCCACAGGGGTTTGGGCAGAAGAGTGGAACCGAATCCTCCCTCCTGCCCAGTATCTTCCTAGCTTCCCCACAAAACCATTTCTTATCAAATTGTTTTGATTGTTTTTGACCGCCATGCCCCATTTCCCACCCCACTCTGGGTGCCATACGACGACTGAACTTATAGAACTTGTAGCTTTTATACCTTTTTATAGCGGCCTGTGTAATGATCAAAGGTGCCTGAAATTGAATTACGGCGATTTTTGTCCTTTTTATAGTTTTATGTGTTTGAAGCTTGTATTTATTGTTGTTTTTGACGTTGTTGGCCGCCTTGAGCCCATTCACTGGGAAGGCGGGGTATAAATCTAATAAAATAAAATAAAAATATATACATTTCTACTGGCAGGATTTATTTCATGACTGGTTTTTTTTTTAGTATTCAAACTGTGCAATCCTAAGAAGAGTTACTCCAGTCGAAGCCCATTGTAATCAATGGGCTTAGACTGGAGTAACTCTTCTTAGGATTGCACTGAAAGTGGAAGGAAGGATTGGGGAGCAGGTAAAATGTACAGATCCAAAAGGAATCCTCCCCCACACCCAGGGTCTCACCACATGAGACAAAATACCCGTGTAACTCAAGTGTATTTTGTAATTCGAGTGTATTTTGTCTTGTGTGGTTTGATCCCCCCCCCAGCCACCCTGCGCTTATATGGCCCCTCTTCCCTCCTCTTTATATAAACTTGGCTGCAACCCCTGTCTTTCCCGTGCCGTCGTAATGTCCCTTTCGGCCCTCACGCCCACCTCAATGATTCCACCTTAACAAGGTGCTGTAAGTGACAAGCCAAGGATGCTGCACTGAGATGTGGGTGGGAGACGCGGCATTCCATTGGCTTGTGCTGGTACATCCTGAGCACCAATTAGAGTCCCCGCTGCCAGCCCTAAAGTGTTTATTGGGATGAGGTATAACGGAATATATGTACACAGGCTGAGTGTATGTGTGTGTGTGTGTGTGTGTGTGTGTGTGTGTTGCTGGATGATCTGCCCCCTGTGATGCAAAATCTGAGAGTCTGGGAGCTAACCGTTTTATAATTCATCGGCTCTGGTGACTGAGCAGAGCTGCTCAGTTTAATTATAAAGGCGAGCATGTGAACTAAGCCAAGGCTTGACAGGGGATCTTGAAAAGCTGCTGCTACGTCTGCTGACCGATCTTCTCTCTCTCTCTCTCTCTCTCTCTCTCTCTCTCTCTCTCTCTCTTTCTCTCTGCTTTTGTGCCGGCGAATTCTGCCTTTTGGGTGAGTGAGTTGGTTTTCCTTATCAAAGGTGTTGGCAAACCTCATCCCTTTTGAATGCCTTGTCTGCCAGAGAGACTGGCCGGTGAGGCTCTGTGTCATGTCTGTTCTTCTTTTTTTATTACAATTGTACCAAGCAGGGGAGGACGAGGTGCAGAATTGAAATGTTTTGCTGACGTCTTGCAAGGATTTGGGAGCTAGCTAAAGTTTCTAGCTCGCCTGGTATGCTAGTCTTTGGAATTGGAATGCATCTGTTGTTCTGCATCCTTGCTCATTTTAATCACTTGTGTTCGCTGTTAAGAGAAGCGAGCGATGGAGCTGTGGGTAGCGAGAAGAGGGAAGATGCTACAGTGAGAAGCGTTTGGTTCTGCTGGCATTTTTTGCAACTCTGATGTCCATGCGACTTCTGGCTTTCTGCTTTGTGTCTGCATGCAGCGAGGTGTGACCTGCATGCAAGGCTTAACGAAGTTGACCAATCGCTAGTTGAGATCTTGTATTGTGATATGCTGAAAATCACATTGAAATGAATTCCCAAAGGTACAGCGGCCTATGGCACCCACCCTCAGTCCCCTTTGCAGATGTTAGGGGAATTTTCAAAACTTGGCAAATGTCAACATTCACACGTGAACGTGGGCAATCTCAGGCAAATGCTGTGAATGTCTGGAAATTCTGAGATCGCGACACCAAATGTTGTCAGCTATCTAGATGAGATGGTCAGCATTTGTTATGGTATCTCTTGAAAAGTGCAGAAAAGGGGGTTTGTTTCTGGATGCTCCTTGATTTAATTTTTTTTTAATTAGCATGTGTAGATGTTGACATTCACCAGTTTTTGAGCATCAACTGGCGCAGAGATGTAGAGATCATCCTTTTCCTTATACATCGGGGAAAGTGAATTCTAATCCGAGAAAGCCTGTTCCTCAAGGATTTAATCTTTAAAGTGCTATAGGACTCTCTTGCTTCACATCAGAGATTCTTTCCCATCCCATCTTGGATAGCAGAAACAAAAGCAAGCCTTGGAATAAAACTCTGTTGCCGGTTACAGACTTTTCTGTTGCTGCGCTCTCTGATCTTCCTACTGCTTCTTTAAGAACCAGAAGAGTATTCCATCCCTTAAAGGCTGTCTGCCTTGTGTTGACCTTTCATTTTAGAGGGGAAATCAGAACCGATCAGTATTTAATCAGATCTTCCCTCCGATAAACTTAAAAGACAGATGAGGGAGCCGTTGAAACAGTCTTTGGGGAGAGCACAGTCTCTGTCGGTAGGTTCATACACAGTTTTGTTGGGAGTCTGGTTTTTCCTGCTCATGAAATCAGGTAGGTTTCATATTTCCCGTTCAGGAGTTTGGAAATGATCTGTGGGGATAGGTGTGGATATTACAAAACTTGAAAGTATCCAGAACGCTTGGAAAGTCAGCACCTGTTGGCCTAAAACTTTGATTGCCAGCTGTCCAAAAGGTGTGGTTTTGGCACTGTGGTGATAAGCCACATTCCTTGTAAATGCCAGAACATACTGGCATACTGTAAAAATTCGTTCTTGTTATTGCTACTAATTATTATTAAGAAGAAGAAGGTCTTAATTTGTTTAGAAACAGCTGTGGAAATTTTTTAAAAACCTTGACATTTTCTAAACCCCTCCCTCTTCCATTTTGAGGGGAAGAGAAAGGGTGGGTCTTTTGGGACGATCCTGAAAGAGACAAAGCAGTTATGAGAATGTTTTCACTCATAAATTGTCCCATGATTAAACCTCTGACATTTAACTTCAGCTTCTGTATGAAACAGAAAGATCATCGCCTCTGATTTCCTCTGTGATCAATGTTTGCAATTTTCTGTTGTTGTTGTTAACCAGCAACAGAGTGTGCAAAATCACAGAGAAAAATCAGAAGTGAAAGGACTTAAACCTAAGAAATTAGATGTGAGTTTATATTGGCAGCCCTAGGAAACTCTCTAATGAAGCCAATTATTTGCAGGTGCAATCGTGAGCGCCGTTACTCCAGCCTATTGATTTCAATGGCCTTAGACTGGAGTAAGTCTGCATAAGATTGCCTTGTTGGTGATGTACCAATGGAAGGAACTTTCCCGGGACCTGTCACCTGCGACATGCTTCTATATGGCTTTTACTGAGTCAGACCCTTGGTCCATTTTCCTCATTGAACTGGCAGCTGCTCTGGATTTCATTTAATGGCTTGTCCCAGGTTTGTTACCTGAGCTTCTTTTATCTGAGGTCCTTTTTAACTCAAGATCCCAGCGATTGAACCTGGAGCCTTCCAGCCTGGTGTGTTCCTTACGCCCTCCCAGTTTAGCAGTGCTATGCATTAGCACATGACCCGCTTGACGTGTCCACGTTCGCCAGAGTGTTTCTCATTCATCTGAATTTGGAGTTTAAAACCATCTTTTCCCTCTTAAAAGAGTCCTTTTGAGATCCTTCGAGCATCCCCACCCCCCTTTTTTTTTGGTAGAATCTGCAACTGTGTCCATCTGTCTGAGCATATCACCATGGGTACCATTTTAAGCAGTGCTGGGGGAACGAACCATTAAAATATACATGCTACAACAGGGGGAAATCAGCATGTGAAGGAAAGCGATGGAGGGCTGCAGAGGGGAAAGAAAGAGCAAAGTGGTGAATGGACAAGGTTAAAATTAGTTTGGATTTAGTGTGGCCCAGCTGAGAGTGGTGGACGTGAGTCTGGAGAACCTTCATGAGGCACTAGGGCATGCTTCTCAGACTCAGTCATTTATCAAGACCAAAATGGGAAAAAATGGCTTTGTGCATTACAGTGCTATGTGGGGTCGGGGGGCTCTACAGGCTGGATAGTAGAAATGAAGTTTAGTATTTTAGTTAAGCTGGTGTGACACCATGGAACACTCCAACTCCCCAGGGAGTGTGTGAAGTTTAGTATCTCACCTCATCTCAATGCCTATTGGCTCTCACTGCTCCTTTAGGATAGTCAGTGACGGCAGAATTCATGAAGAGGGGCAGGAGCCCTGCTAGAACCTCATGTTTTTTTAACTCCTCGGTACACTGTTCTGTAAACCATCTACCCTTTTCTCTGTTTCACTTCCCTTCTTTTGGGAGGGCTCTATCCTTTAGGTAAGCTGTCTCCAGTTTCTATGTTCAATCAGTTCCCCATCTTCTGAGATATCTTCCCATTCCGTTTCTGTGTATATTTCATACAGGTGTTCCTCCTCAATATGAATCCCAGCCAAAGTGACAATGGTTTATTTTCATAAAAGCATGAACTTTTTGCTGTTGTTGCTCTCAGGCTCATTCTCTGAGAAGTTGGAATGTTCATGAATATTCCATGGTGTCACACCAGCTTAACAGGGGCTGTTTCCACACAACTTACCTTGTTCTGGAAAACAGCGAAATCTCGCACGAAATCTTGCAAGAAGAGGCTGTTATCATGCTAGAAGACGCGATAACAGCATCTTCTCACGAGATTTCGCGCGAGATTTCGCTGTTTTCCAGAACAAGGTAAGCTGTGTGGAAACGGCCTGAGGCACAGTTCAGTCCGAAGCAGTCCTGACATCAGTGGACTTAGAAAGATGTAACTTTACATAGTACATAACTCTCAGTGTTAAACGTCCCATTACCATAGGTACAGTAAAGCAGAGGTGTACATGACATGGCTGCTTGGGCATCAGACATTGTTTTTATCAAGCCGTGTTAATCTGCCTGTAGCAGTAGAAAAGAGCAAGAGTCCAGTAGCACTTACAAGACTAGCAAAATTTGTGGTAGGGTAGGAGCTTTCGTGAGTCACAGCTCACGTCTTCAGTATCTGAAGAGGTATCTGAAGAAGTGAGCTGTGACTTACGAAAGCTCATACCCTACCGCAAATTTAGTTAGTCCTACAATTTTTATTGTTTACCCATTTTCTAGTAGAGCTGTAAACATCAAATGAGAAGAACTGGAATGTGCACAGAATTTTTATTAAGGTTGTTTAGGTTCTATTTTTGTATCTACAGTTATTACACCTCTTCGGATTCTTTAGTCTGTTATTGATTGTTTTCCATTGGATTCACTAAGGGGCATCTTTCCCGCTGTAACATTTTTTTTCATCTGCCAACTGGTTGGGAGAAAATTCTGAGGGACCGTACCTCTCTCCCGCAAGCTATTCTGTCTCCCACGTTTTAGACAAATAGGAGAAATTCTCCTCATTTTATAGGCAATTAAAATCCTCCTTTGCACAGTGGTTTTAGGGAGGCATGAATTAAGACTGAACAATTCCTCCTTTCCTGAGATCTTTAAGCAAGGGAGTTTGGATCTATTTTTAAATGAGGACTAGGTGTGAAGAGCTAAATCCTGCCTCTCCAACTCTGATGCATGAAGCTTCCCCCTTCCCCCATAAGGTTTTGATTCCGGAAATTGGCTGGACTGAGAGATAAATGCTTTAAGCCCCCTAAGTAAGGTTGAAGGAGGTTTACCTTTTCTTGCATACACACTCTGGTTTCACCTGAATAGAGAAGTCCTCCAGGCCTTCTTTTTCAAACATCTAAAAGGATGGTTGTTTGTCTTTTCCCCTTCTAGGATGAAAAACAGCTGGAAGGAGGGTGTGATTTGTATCAGGGAAACAAGGTGTATTCCCATGAGATGGAAGTCATAATTTTCATGACCTTAAAGAGAGCCAGTGTAGAAGTGGTTAGAAGTGGTCAGGCTAGAATCGGGCAGAGCCACGTTCAGATCTCTGGAGCTCACTGGATGACTTTGGGTCCATCAGGCTCTCTCAGCCCAGCCTACCTCACAGAGTTGTTGTTTTGAGGATAAAAGAAACAGAGGGAGAAAGCTGTTGTCAGATACATTGGGCCCCTTTGGGGGAGAATAGCAAGGTAGAAATATCTAGATTCTCTCTCTCTCTCTCTCTCTCTCTGTATACATATACACACACACACATATATTCAAATACATACATTTGATCCTCACTGAATATAGAGAGACACCTGGAGACATCAGATTCTTTCTTATCCCAGATATCTCACATCTTCTCTAGTTCAACCCTTCCTTTTTTGGCTGGGGCGAGGGGGAACATTTGCCCCTGCCTCACCTGCTGCTGCTGACTGCTTGCTTTCTAGGGTATACAACCAACACATTTGTGGCTTATCTGCAGGCATGCTACCTGCCGTGGTGCAGGGGAATATAAATTAGATCTGGCTCTACTTCTACCCCCTGCCCCCACCTGCAGTTGCCTGCCTTCCAAGGGGTACAAGCAAATCTTTCCCTTAGGCTTCTTTAGCTGCACTGCCTGCCACTGGAAAGATATAGTCTCTGTGTTTTCCCATGCACATACACTGCCCTGTATAAAAGGTGTAAAAAGTGGAGTGAAACTGTGGTGGGGAGGGCAAAGTGGCATGGTTTTGAGAGTCCAAGTGGATGCACTTACGTTGCTAAAATTGCAAAGAGTCTTGTGACACCTAGAAGACTAATGAAGATATTGTATTATAGCAGGGGTCAGCAGTGTGCCTGCTGACAACTTTCTTGTCACCCACAAGGTGTTTTTAGGAAATGAGTGGGGCCAGGTGGGGCCTAGTAGGTCTTCTGATACATCACTGAAAATCTGGTTGGCTGTGCCGATTAAAATGGCATTGTTTCACTGGCGGTTGCCACCTCAACTTTTGTTTTAGTCTCTCTCTCTCTCTCACCCCTCTTTCCCAGTGCATTTTTAATAACCCCTCTTTTCTCCCTTGCACTTGGGCTTCCTTTGCATGTGTGACGCCACCTCCTGCAGCAGCCATTTGTGGCTGGATCCACCTCCCACGGCTGCCATTTTGTGGCTGCACCCACCACTCTGTGTCAGAGTTCTTAAGATGTCCACAGGCTCAAAAAGATTGGGGACACCTATATTACAGCATAAGTTTTTATGATCCAGAGCCCACTTGTTCAGGCTCATGTTGCATTCAATTGGCAGGTATATATGTTTTGTGGGGGAAGAGAGATTACGGCAGAAAGAGGCCGGAAGGCCCAGTTTCCCAAGCTGTAGGCGTGTTACTTCATATTGCGGAGCATGGATGAACAAGAGACCCAGGCAACAGAGTAAACAATCCATTTTGAGTAAGCAGTATGGACCTCTCCCAACTGGTGATGAATTAGCAAAGTAGGATGAATCTAAACAGTGTGTGTAAATGCGTAAGGAGGAGCAGTCGTAGTGAGCTCGCCATCCAAACACTCATGGCTGTCAGTTGTACTACGGTTTTGGTGTACTACGGTTTTGATTTACAGGGGGGAGGGAAGTGGTTTTTGATTCACAAACGGACATGGGAAGAAAGGGCTTCAGAAGTCTCCTACAGTTCCCATGTGTATCGGAGCAAGCATTTACATCCCACACTCACACTGGGGTACCAGCCACATTCATGAAATTTCGTCAGGGAATGGACTGTAGTGTGGGGGGGGGCTTTGTGTGTGTTTTGGATGGGAAAGCAGTGATTTTTTTTTTTGCATTGTTCAGGTGCACATAATTCATGTGAGATCTGAGCACTGATGCTTGGTGTTGAGCATTAGATTTTGCTGATCAGGTGTGGCCTCTCAGCATGTTTTGGACTGTTGGCTTTTTAAGAAGGGGACGGCAAGTAGGTCCATCTCAGCCACTTGCACAAAAGCACCCGGTAGAATTTTGGCCCTTATTACATCCAACAGCCAATCCAGTTCCAGTGACTGATACGGAAGTGCTGTTTTACCTAAATCTAGGCAACTTCGGTCTGTGCGCTCAAAGTACTTGCCCAGTGGGCCTGATCACATAGCACTCAGGGCCAAGCTACACATGACGAATGACACTTGAACAGCAAGTGTATTTCTCCCTGTTCACTTGCCCTCCACTCAATCCACTTGCCGTTCAAGTGTCATTCGTCATGTGTAGCTTGGCCCTGAGTTATCAGACAACGGGTTTTTAAAGTCTCAGGGTGTGGGGAGATGCTAAGATCCAGTTCATCTAGATAAGACACTCGTCAGATTCAGCAGGAAAGGTTTGCTAGAGTCATTTCTTTTCTGAGATGTGAGCAGCCACATTTTGAAACAGTTGAAATGCCCAAGGATGTCAAAGAACAAGGTGGCAGGAGACTGAATGGGGCTTTTGATTGCTTCTCTGCATACGAAGAAGGAGCATGCATGCCTACAGAAAACTAGCAAGTCAGGCAGAAAAGTTTGATGTAGGCTTTCACCTGATGGGTTGATTTATTAAGCAATTCCCCCTCCTCCCATGGGAGAGCCTTGAAAAATACAATTCTTCTCCCATCAGCTGTCAGAAATGGGAAGTTCTACAATTATCCTATCTTGTTCCCTGTAGTTCTGAGTTTATGTATGCAGAAGTTTTCATAAAGAGGAGCCCTTTTTATCTATGCAATAACCGAGAAATAAAAATCTAAATGGGAGAAAGGGGCTACGCTAGGGCTTCACTCCTCAAAAAGGGTAGTTTCAGGGGGGTATACAAGTTGGTCTACAGTAGAACAGGAAGATTCGGGTCCAGTAGCAATTTAGACCAACACAATTTTCAGGGTATAAGTTTTCAGTTGTCAGGTATCTGATGAAGGGAGCTTGGACTCTTGAAAGCTTATACCGTGGAAAATCTTGTTGGTCTTTAAGGTGCTACTAGACTCAGTTCTTACCTCTCAAGGAGGATGTATTTACAAATAGGGCGGGCAGATCGAATGCAGTTTTATTACTGAGAAATAAGATCTCTTTTGTGCATTTCAGAAACAGGGACTGTTCAATGTGCTACAGCAGCCAGGAGCCTAAAAGTGTTCCAATAGGCATCCCCTAGCAACAGCATAATTAGACATAACAACATGCCAGATTGCCACATTTGGTAGTGCCGAGATTTAAGCCTAAATGAAGCAGTCCTAAAGAGGTGTTAAACTTAAACCCAATTATAAATCTCAAAGAAGGGAGGGGGCACCCAGTGCTTTGGTATCTCTGCACTTTGCAGGAAGTTGTCAAGGAAGGGACCGGAATATGGGGCTCATCACTAAGTTCTTGAAAGTTGCTCCCAAGTGGTGGGATTCACCCCGCTACTTACAGAGAACCACATTCACCATTGGTGGTGGAGAGTGCCCTCAAGTCATAGCTGACTTCTGGCGACCCCTGCTGGGGTTTTCAAGGCAAGACACTAACAGAGGTGGTTTGCCGTTGCCTGCCTCTGCATCCCTGGTCTTTGTTGGAGGTCTCCCATCCAATTTCTAACCAAGTCTGACCCTGCTTAGCTTCTGAGATCTGATGAGATCAGACTCACTTGGGCTTCCCATTTTAATTTCTGCTTAAGGCAATAGCTGTCAGAGCAGCACTAGACAGAGAGAGAGAGAGACTCACCTGGGCTGTCCAGGTTAGGGTTACATTCACCATTACCATCAACCAAAAGAACCACCTGGGAGCTTACCTGTTCCTTCGGCAGCAGCTGTTTCATGGTGGAAACCACCTGCCGATCATAAAACAAATGCTCAGCCCATTTTTCTAAAATGTGGGACAAGGTGCCACATTGGGAGACAGTTCTCAGAAGTGCTGAATTTGTCTCCCCAGCCACTGAGTGAATATCACTACCTCCAGAGCTTTGTAGATCCCTGCCATTCATTTGGCCTGAAGAACGGAGACATTGCAATGCAACTCTTTCCCACGCTGCCAGGGTAACATGAAAAGGTCTGGACTGAAGGGGAGGAGCCCATGCTGCGGGTGCTTCTCCAATAATAGGAACGGAAATAAGATGCAGCTTAGAGCCAAGCTACAAGTGATGCCTGACACAGGTTGGACACTTGTCAGCATCCCTCAACGTTTTGATGGGAAATGTAGGCAGCTTGGTGGAATGTTGGACAAGTGACAGTTGAAAAGTCCATTGGACAGCAGCCAACCTGCAAGACCAGAATGCCTACATTTCCCATCAAAACTTGAGGGAAGCTGACAAGTGTCCAACCTGTGTCAAACGTCACTTGTAGCTTGGCTCTTAGAATCCTATCAGGGCCCAGGGCATCTCATGTTATCCAGCACCTGCATAGCTTCTGAGATCTGATGAGATCAGGCTATGCTGTGCCACCTTCCCTCCAAATACATGTATAGGGCCAGAAATGTGAAACATAGGATTGTTTTAGTCCATAATATACTTGAGATTCATTCAAGGTAACATTGTAAGGAACAGTATAGCAACTTCTTCCCTTCCTTTTAGTGTAATGTGAGTGAATGATCCAGAGGAGTTAGCCGTGTTAGTTTGTAGTAGCAAAATCAAAAAGAGTCCAGTAGCACCTTTAAGACTAACCAATTTTATTGTAGCATAAGCTTTCGAGAATCACGAAGAGAACGTGATTCTCGAAAGCTTATGCTACAATAAAATTGGTTAGTCTTAAAGGTGCTACTGGACTCTTTTTGATTTTGTGAGTGAATGAGTGTGTGAGAGAGAGATTCAAGCCATTTTAGTACCTTTTTGATTTCATATACGTTGACTTGGGGGTTTTTTTGACCTCGCAGAGGTTGGTGTCGACAATGTTTCCGTTTATCAGTTTTTATGCTATATGTGCATTAGATGCTGTTTATTCACAGCTGGTGAAAAATAAACATTGGAAAGAAAATCTCTTATCTTTTGACTGGGGAAATTTAGCCCAACGAAGGGAGGACCTGGTCTAAAATGAAGACGTGCCAGTTTGTGTCTCATTAGGGAGAAATGAAATCACCATGGTGATATTCCAGTTGAACCAGACCGCTTTCCCAGTTTTATTTATTGAGATATTTTGACCACATTTTTCTCCTAAATGGGGAGCCAAAGCAGCTCACAAAATCATTCTCTTCTCCTTCATTTTATCCTTAAAACAACATCATCAAGGGAGATCGTTGCAGGATGTGTTGGTATGTGGTAATAGAGCAAGATTTCCATCCAGGAGCAGCTTAAAGACCAAGAACATTTCCAGGGTATAAGCTTTTGAGAGTCAAGCCCCCTGTGTCAAGTAGCCAAAAATCTTGTGGGTCTTTAATGGCTGACTGGACCAAAATCAGTGGCAGGACTAGACATGGGCACGAACAGAAAAATAACGAACATGGTGTTCGTTGTTCGTTGCCATCCACGAACAATAAACAACAAACATTGACAAACATGACCTGATTATGAACATATTCATTGTTTGTTGTTCGTGGGGGCCAGCAGGCTCTCCTCCAGCCATCAAGATTCCTACCGCACCACTCCCAGAAACCCTACCTGAGAAGGCAGTAGGAAATGTACTAATAATAAATAATAGCTTGGCCCCAGAGCCTGGCAGCAGCCCTGGAACCTGAAGGGGTAGATCCCTATCCCACCACACACAAAGAAAATTCAAGCCCCAATACACTGTCCCTGTCTCTCTCTCAAAATGCCAACAGCAACTGTCTCTCCCTCTCCACTGTCTGCAAAACCAGAGCTGGGAGCCCCCCTCCCCCCTGCTCTTTGCTCCCTTGTAACAAATTTGGAGCTCCACACTTGAAAGGAAGACCTGCCTGTCAAGCTAAATTGGGCTTAGGGCCAAGCTACAAGTGATGAATGACACTTGAATGGCAAATGGATTGATTGGAGGGCAAGTGAACAGGGAGAAATACACTTGCCATTCAAGTGTCATTCGTCACTTGTAGCTTGGCCCTTAGATTGGGGTTTCCAGGGCAACAGCAGGAGTTCAGACAGAGTTCAGGCAGTCCTTGCCTCCAGTTGCCAAGGGAATTGATTGCAGGTGCCAGATTGTCTGGCTTGACAAACAGCAACAAACGCAACGAAGGAGGCTTTCAACGACCACCTGTTCCTTTAGAATGGGGCCTCATGAGCAGCTTTTTTGCAAACAGCTGATTGGGCTGTTCGTGGCTTTTTTTAGTTTGTATTGCTGTTCGTGCCCATCTCTAGTCAGGACTCGGTAAGACTGAGATACAGTGACTAGCCCAAGGTTGCCTAACAAGCTTCCATGACTGAGTGGGAACTCGAATCTGGGTCTCCCAGATCCTAGGGTGGCAATCTAACCTACACACCACACTGGGGAAGATGTTTGACAGAACAGGTCTAGGGCAGAGGGGATAAGAAGGAGCAGGATGATATCAGTAAACCAAGCTTGGGCCCAAGAACATTCTGGGTGAAGGAAACCAAATAAGCAGGCATGATAGAAGGTTTGCCTTCAAGGTAGATAAAAAGGTAACACACAGTAATACAGAGATGATACAATAATATAGTAAACCAGTAATACAGAGCAGTTCAGGGTTGAGCACTGAATCAGAACTCTCAGTGAGGCACCCCGTTTATTTTGTCAAAGAATTTACATGCTGTCATTCCAGGCCCCCATTGGAGACAGCTTAGCAAGTAAAAACACATGAAACTGCTTTGTACTGAGGGAGACCCTTGGTCTATCAAGGCCAGTATTGTGTCTGCTCTGACTGGCAGCAGAGACTGAGGTGCACTACCAGTTTCATTACACTGGGGAGACCAAGGATTGAACCTGGGACCTTCTGCATGCAAAGCAGGTGATTTGCTTCTGAGCCACAAAATATTTCGCCTTCCTTCTGCTTCCCTGTGGCCTTTATTCTATAACTGGTTGCCTCTGTTCTGTTCTATTCTAGTCCTCCTTATACTACCTTCATTCCCTCTGTATAAGAGTTTGGTTTTTTTGCTGTTAAATTTCTCCATTTGTTGGCTTCTTTTACCTATTATCCTCCCATCCCCCACTTCTTTTTACTTCTTTGACTTCTAGTCACTTCTGCTGTGCTGACACTTTTCATCTCATGGGTTGCTCCTTCTCTTTTGCTGCCCCTTTTCTCTGGGAGTTGTCATTGCTCCCCCCACCACCACTGACCATCTGTGTCCTTCCTTCTCTATGCACAGATAGGCTTTTCTTTCTCCCCAACCCCCAACCCCTGATCTTTGCATCTTCTTATTCACCGCTGTTTTTCTTAAGATTTGCCCCACTTTCTTGGAGTCTGAAGAACACGAGATCAGGTCTCCAACTGTGTGATACAGACAGAAAGAGCAGCCGGGGTGTATGGATATGGACTGATGCTGAGGAACTGTGCAAAGGATTACTCCCCCTCCCCCATGTTTCCTTATTCAAAAATGCCTACCACTCAGTCTGCTTTTAGCCCCATTAAGGAAAAAATGCCATGTATCCAGGGCTTTTTTTCAGCTGGAACGCAGTGGAATGGAGTTCTGGAACCTCTTGAAAATGGTCACATGGCTGGTGGCCCCGCCCCTTGATCTCCAGACAGAGGGGAGTTTAGATTGCCCAGACAGAGGGGAGTTTAGATTGGAGGGCAATCTAAACTCCCCTCTGTCTGAAAATCAGGGGGCAGGGCCACCAGCCATGTGACCATTTTCTCCGAGGGCAACCCACTGAGTTCCACCACCTCTTTTCCCAGAAAAAAAAGCCCTGCATGTATCCATTGTGTCCTTTTGCCTACTGGGACTAAAAGCAGCTGATAAGAAATGGCATGGGGTAGAAAAGTCAATTTCCCTCCCCAGCACTGATTCCTCTCAGGTACTACTATGGCAGCATTTGAGGTCTTTCTTGATGTCACAAAATCTGTGCCCAGATCCTTGGTGTCATATTAGTTTTGTCCTAAGAGATTATTATTATTGTTGTTGTTGTTGTTGTTGTTGTTATTGTTATTGTTATTGTTATTGTTATTGTTATTGTTATTGTTATTGTTATTGTTATTGTTATTGTTATTGTTATTGTTATTGTTATTGTTATTGTTATTGTTATACACACAGATTCCAAATGTAGGGAAGTGGGTTCGACTCCCCTTGCCCACACACTTCACTTGTGGATCCTAAGAAAGGAGGAAAACTCATTTACACACCACTGTTGTGTCACTGTGCCTACACTGTGCCTTGTGTGGTCTTCTGCATCTCCACTGAGAATCCCCATTGCCCTGTTGAGAATCTTGGCCTGGTGAAGAAGTCTTGTGCCTTGAGCTGTTCAAGAATTCCCCATAAAACCCAATGTAAAGATTACCTCCTCTCACCTTTCTCATCCTGCCCACCCTCCAAGCAGCTCAAAGAAACATACGGGATAATAATAATAATGATAACGATAACAGGAACAACTTTCAATTTATATACTGGCCTTCAGGACAACATTCACTCAGAGCGATTTACAAAATGCATTATTATTATACTCACAACAATCGCCCTGTGAGGTGGGTTGGGCTGAGAGAGCTCTGAGAGAGCTGTGACCGACCCAAGGTCACCCAGCTGGCTTCAAGTGGAGGAGTGGGGAATCAAACCCAGCTCTCCAGTTTAGAGTCCCCCTGCTCTTAACCACTACACTGAATCTCCCTGCATATACCATGTTCTTAGCCTCACAAAAATCTTGTGGTGACTAAGCATGACTCCTCCAATATCTCCCAGAGAGCATCATGGCAGACGGGAGATTTGAACCAAGCTCTCTCCGATACTCTAAACCATTATACCATGCTGAGGGGAATTTCTGAGGAAGAAAAATCTCGTTTTGACAAGCTTTGAGATGGTTAAAATGCTTCAAGATGGTTCTGTTGCCCATCTGGGACGATTACCTCGGGTTTCACTAATGGGTGGGGAGGGTAAGATGTGTCGGTGATCTGACTCCATTCCTAAAAGTATCAAAGATTCTTACAAGCAGGGCAGGAACGAGTGCAGCTATTGGGGAACGAGCGCAGCTATTGTAGCTGCGCAGAGAGAACTGAGACCGAGACGCGGGGGGGGGGGGGGAGAAGACCTGATCCTGAATGTAGTCTGTATTTTATAAGATCTACCAATCTGATAGCATGTTAGAAAGTTAACTTTAAAGAAAAATTGCAGCATGAAGGGAATACAAGACATGTAGATGTAGTGTGTGTTTTCTGTTTATATGTTGCTCTTCCCTTTTCCCCAGTCCCCTTTTTTCCCTTTATATTTCTGTAGTTTTTTGTAGTTTTTATGTTAGAAATTAAAAAAAAAAGATTCTTACAAGCAGGGTGAATTAGGTGAGGGAGTGTAGATGTGATTTTCTTTTTCAATCTCTGTGTCTTTCCCGATAGCTCTTAATTTACGAGCTAAGAGTCTCAGTAAATGTGACTGGGAGGAGGTGTGATTCCTCCCTCCCTTTTGGCGCCATAGCCTTGGCTGATATGAAGTAATCAAGGATTGATTTAAGAGTTGTGTGTGTGGCCACATGCCGAAGTCCTTCCATGAAAGCACGCGGTCAGGGATGCCAGCCCGATAATCAACACCATTGTGCCTGCTTTTCCATAGTTATTTATTTCCCCATTTAAAGCCAATTGCTGTGTTCAGCGGCGTATAGGAAAGGCTTGTCATCAACCATATGGATGAGGCAACCACAGTGTGGCGCAAAGCATTCCAATTAGAGCTAGCCCAGAAAAATCTGAAGGCACAAAAAGGAGAAAATGTGCCATTTCTCCTGACAAATTATTTTTTAACAAGAATGGCTGTTTTCCAGATTAACGTCGATAGTAAGACTTCAGCGGAGAGACCGACGTTCTAAATTATTTTTCGCCGGAATAAGAACCCGAATTATCCTCTGGATAATGTCACAATTGTTTTTGTGCTCACAAGAGGAGATTAGCATTGAAATCTTAGTCCAGTTGCTTCTCTCCAGCACATTTTTATCCTGCTCAGGGCAACGTGCCCGGATCCCTGTTCCCCATTTTTTCCTCACAACAGTCCTGTGAGGAAAATTAGGCTGAGAGACCATGACTGGGCCAAGATCCTCAAGTAAGTTTCATGACAGCGTGGAAGTTTGAACTCAAGGCTCCCTGATCCTTGCCTGATGCTCTAACCACTATGCCACCATTTGTATCTGCATTTAGCTCATTTGATTATACTTGGGCTGGTTCACATATTAATGTTATGTAGTAGTATCTTTGTGTGACCAGCAGAGAAATATTGGCGCAGGTAGAACTTTTCTGTCTCCTCACATCTTCTCCAGACTCATTGCTCTTCAGTGGTATCGGTTCATATATTCCGTTATTCCTCCCACGGAGTGAAATCAAGTAATACGCCGACCAGTCGTTCACATACCAACCAAACCTAGATCTCTCTGGAACTTGAATGTGTGAACTCACTAGAAAAACATTGTGTTTGGAAGGATTAGGAAAATTGTGTTTGTGGGGTCAGATCTGTGATAGTAGTCATCAAGTCATGCTTGTGTGAGCCCGTTCTGAGCGGAGATGAGTAGAAACCTCTTGTCCCACTTTTGGAAAAAGTTTGACAAGACCCCCCTCTCTTTTTTTAAAACTGAAATGTCAGTCAAATTTCCATGGATTTCAGAAACTATGTTTCCAGAAGCAAACTTGCTGGAACCTAGCCAGCTTCAGCAGTTCCAAAGCTCTGGTGGTACAAGGGGCCTCTGCAGACAATATGTAATGGATGAAATGTGCTAACTACAGCATTAAGAAAACCCCATAAGCAGCCAGGATCCAGAGAGATGTGCAAGTAGATGCTGTAGAGCTCACGTCCAACCCAGCAGGAGCTCATGACGTGGCTTACAAAGAATTGCCCTTTTAAACACACAATCCCTTTTAACACACAAGACACATTTAATGAAAACCGTCAAAACCATCAATCAAAAATCAGTAAGTCATTGCGAGAGAGAGAGCCCACATCTGGTTAATATTGGCTACTGCGTGTGTGTTATGTGCCATCAAGTCGTTTCCGACCCTATGAATGAAAGACCTCCAAAACGTTCTATCTCTAACACTACTAGCCAGTCCCATTAATATTTGCTGCTAGCCAGTCCCATTCAGATTTTAGGGGAAACGCTTTTGCCAGCTTCCTCAAACGTAGATAGCATGCTGCTAGCTATAGAGGGGGTTATTTTTAGAATCTTTTGATTCCATAGTGGACAGGCCAACATGGAAAAAGCCCTGTTCCTTGTAATCAAATTAAGAATTTCAGAATCCTGAAGCACTAGTTCTCAGAGAGGTGGTGGCAAAATCTGTGTCTGATATGTACCGCTCCAGGTAGTAGCTAATGTGATTACATGCAGGGCTCATTTCGAGGTGGAACGCACAGGAACACAGTTCCCGCAGTTCCCCAAAGAGGTCACATGTCAGATGGCCCCACCCACCTGACTCTCGGCCATTTTGGACCCGTTTCAGCCTGGATTGGGGCTGAAACAGCCCAGATCAGGCCTCTGACGGGTGGTGGATCACTCTCCCACTCAGAGTGGACCTGACCATTTTGGGCCCCTTTTCGGCCTTTGTCAGCCCCCTTTTGCCATTTTGGGCCAAATTTTGGTCCTGAATGGCCAGGATTTGGTCCAAAACAGTCAGGATAGGTGATTTCAGGGGGTGTGTCATATGCAAATCAGTTATGCTAATGACACACTTCCTGTGATGGCAAGGGGCATGGCATATGCTAATGAGTTATGCTAATGAGTTCCTCCCACTCTTTTTCTATGAGATGACCCCTGATTACGTGCCAATTGTGTTTCTTGTCCATAAAAAAAAGCTAAGATGCCAGGGACAAAACTAGCTAGAACCTTTCTCCTTGGTATCTAGGTTTTCTGTGCACAAGGCTTTCTTTACATGGAGGAACATTTTGTCTTATAAGCCTCTTCCTGGAATCTGAATTGATTCAACCTAGATGCAGGCATATCACTGCCATGAATGCTAGTGTATTTGAGCCACGCCCCATATATTCACATGAGGAAATTCATTTGAAACCAGCCCGTTCTGAGCCACTGAAACACTGAGCCACTGAAACACTGAGCCCCGCAAAGTGTCTGTCTCTTGTTTTTCTTGAGGCCCTGGATGAACAGCATTTACCCATTTTCCTAATGATGTTATTTTGGGAAAAGTGGATTTCTGTTTCTTGAAGAATCTACCCTACCGTGCCTGAGATGACGTAAAAGGGTTTAAGGATGGCAAGTTAAAAGACCATGGATGACAAGACCTCATGCCTAAAATCCATCTCTGTTCTTCTGCCTTGGACCAAAGTTTAGTCACCTTAGATTAGGTGATATACCAGGGGGCCTCTGTTGGGATTTGGATGTTTCTGACGTAATGTGTGTGAGTCATTAGACCCTCTCAGTGTGCATTTGATGCTGGCAATTATAAACAAAGGGTGACCTTCGCCAACACACCTCCTACAGGTTTTGGGTCCATTATAAACCTCTGGAAATTGCTGACAGGCCTCTAGGTATAGCTGCATCATTCAATGCTGTTATCTGGAAGATATTTTAAAAACCCGTATTGCGTTACAACTGGCTCAGCGGAAATCAGGGAAGCCGAAGATCAGCACAGCTGAATATATTTTGTTCGTCTCTCCCGTTTGGTGGAGCAGACTTTTTAATGAGATTCCAGCTACATATTTGCCCTCTGTTTGTGATCCAGGGATCACCTTGCCTAACATTGTTGGGCAGGCTTTCAAAGATACATCCAGAATTAAGGGCCAATTGACATGCGATAGGGTCAAATTGAATGCACCATTTGGGGTGGCCAAACTTTGAAAGAGTCTTCTCGCATAAGACTCTCTGCAAGCAGAAAACTAACTTTGCAGGCAAAAAAGCATCAACTCCCTCTCTTTCTTTTTTGTGCTGGTTTTCAGTTCACAGGGAATTAATAAGGTAAAGCATCCATTCCGAAATACAAACATTTCATGATCCTCCACCAGCAATCAGATGTAGTGCAACCCATTCTACCACTTCGGGTCTCTGACATCTCATGGCTACCTCATTTCTACGCATATGTAAATCGAGGCAAACATTGAGGTTGAAATGTCTTCCCATGTTGCTGGCCTTAGAGATGCTTGAGCATTCAGTTCAGCTCACATTGCACTCACCCATTGCAAGCAGGTAGCCTGCTGTTCAGGCCTCTATACAGCGTTATTTGTCTGTGCCTAGATTTGTGCAGAGCGCACACCAGCCAGCTCCCACTGGCACCTTCCTGTCCTCTGCCAGCAGTTGTTTAAGTGCAGGATGAATAAAAACAATCAGCCGTACAGAAATAGAATGTATGTGATTTTTTTTTAAAAAAATTACAATTTGGTATCCATCTATGTCTCTCTGATAATAACTGCAAATCTGAAGTGATAACGAATTATGAGGATGTAATTTCAAGCACTTCAAGTACAAGTTAGAGTGAATGTAACCAGAAGAAAACCATTCATGTCAAGCAAAGCCAGATTTACGCACAAGCTAAGTAAGCTACAGTTTTAGAGCCTCTAAATTAGACACAGACAGACAGACAGACAGACAGACAGACAGACAGACAGACAGACAGACAGACAGATAGATAGATAGATAGATAGATAGATAGATAGATAGATAGATAGATAGATAGATAGCCCCTTGTCCATAGGGATCAGTGTTTATTCTGACAGCCGAACTAGATGCTACAATAGCCACAGGTCCAACCCATGACTGCTGACACCATTTTAGAGGAAAAATTTGGCCATTTAAAAGTTCCATGAGGGGGATGTTTCAGCACTTGAAAGACGTGCACAGGGAACACGATAGCCTGATCATGTTGTCAGGCCAAGTCTTGCAACCAGAGGCAGAGTTGAGGGGTGGGGACATGGGCATGTCACCAACGTCACTATGTCACTTCCAGGTACAACCTGAAGGTGACAATGGGCAGCTCTAGAAATCACTAGAAACTCTGTGTCTTTATCCATTATCACTTCCAGGTACAATCAGCACAACAGTTGCCAACATTTTTATTTTTATTTCATCGCTAGTTGGAGCAGCAGCAGGCAACAGCAGAGATCACCATGACGGCCATAATGTCTAGTTTGGCTCTGACAGGGGCACTGCAGAGTTTCAGGCAGAGAAAAATACTTCCCAGTGCCTGCTTCTTGCAAACTTTGAATTAGAAATTCTTGGGAATGAACTTGGAACCTTCTTGCAAAGCAAGTACTAAGTCACTGAACCGTTTCCTCTACCTGAACAGTCAATCAGGATTCTGTATGGAACAGCTCAGAAGCCAGATATTAATTCTGACAAAGGGCTCCCAGAAATTTATTTGCAATTAAGTAGCTCCTGTGAGCATTACTTGGGGTCTAAAGGAAACTAAAATATTTAAGAGCTTGGATTTGCACGCTCAATGAGAATTTGGACATGGCGCTGCTGTGCTGACACATCTGGGATTGTTTTGGGCTCTCTAAATGTCGACTTTTCTTTAGTCCAGTCCTGCTTCATAATAGATTCTTTCCAGATTCTGCCATCTGTCAGGCTATGGATGACAGGATACTGCAGACAGATCTCTGGCCCATTTGCAGTAAGACACCAGTACTTAGTCAAATGGATTTTTATTCAGAAATCAGTTCATTTATATACAGTTCCATAGGTCTACTCAGAAGCAATACAGAGCTCTAGGCAGCATGAGTAGAAAATTCACAGGAATGACCTCACATGGAAAAGGTTTCTCTTTTACCCTTCTGGTTCGCTCCTCTCTCCCCACCCCCCAATTGTAAACAATACCTTGGTGCTTTCTTTGTGTGAGAACATTTTACATATTTTTGATATTGCGATGAGTTACTAGGAGGCAAGACACAGCACTGTCTGGGAATGAGCACAAAGCCATAAACACTGAAAGCTGCTCTAATTTGCTGATGATACCAAATTGGGAGGAGTAGCAAACACCCAAGAAGATAGAATTAAAATTCAACAAGACCTGGATACTCTGGAGAAGTGGGCAGCTGCGAATAGGATGCAATTCAATAAAGACAAGTGCACAGTATTACATCTGGGCCACAAAAATGGGAAGCACAAATACTGGATGAGGGATACATTTCTGGGCATCAGTATATGTGAAAGAGATCTTGGGGTAAGAGTGAACTGTAAACTGAATATGAGCAGTCAGTGTGATGCAGTAGCAAAAAAGGCCAATTCAATCCTGGGTTGTATCAAAGGGGCCATAGCGTCGAAATTGCAAGGTCATAGCCCCTCTCTATACTGCCTTGGTCAGGCCGCACCTGGAGTATTGTGTGCAGTTCTGGAGGCCTCACTTCAAAAAGGATGTGGCCAAAATCGAGAGGGTGCAGAGAAGAGCGACGAGGATGATCAGGGGTCTGGAGACTGAGCCCTACAAGGAAAGGCTGAGGGCCTTAGGAATGTTTAGTTTGGAGAAGAGGAGGTTGAGGGGGGACATGATTGCTCTCTTTAAATATTTGAAAGGCTGTCATTTGGAGGAGGGCAGGGAGCTGTTCTAGTTGGCAGCAAAGGGTAGGACCCAAAACAATGGGCTTAATGCACAAAGTTACCGGCTGGATATTAGGAAGAACTTTTTCACAGTCAGAGTAGTTCAAAAGTAGAATCAGCTGCCTAGGGAGGTGGTGAGCTCCCCTTCACTGACAGTTTTCAAGAAGAGGCTGGATGAATATTTGTCAGGGATGCTTTAGGCTGATCCTGCACTGGGCATGGGGTTGGACTAGATGGTCTGTATGGCCCCTTCCAACTCTATGATTCTATGATTCTAATACAACAAATAACCACCTGCAAAAGCCTGAGAAAAAATAGTTATGATACCAACCAAGGGACATTGGGTTATAACTAGATACACTGTGTTCAGCAGAACATAATCAAAATTGGCATGGATGAACGGGTACAGACATACATAACACCATCAATTCAGCAACGTGTCTGAAGTTTAGTGATAATGAGCAAATCACCATTTCTCTCTCTCCCACTTTCTGTTCCTGTTGGCCCTTTTCCTCTCCTGAAAGCTTGTACCAACAAATGGCTCGATCCTACTATAGAGTTGTACAAACACTTCTCACACATTCAGACATCATTGTCAGTTGTCATTAAGCCAACATGGACCCACGCCCAACTTGTTATGCTCATGTGCTTCACTCCTCCCGTTCCCTTCTCACACAGAAGGAAACTAACTCCATTTACTCTTAATGAATGCAGGTTACAAGAATTAGTTCTCTTCGTCAGATGCATGATGAAGAGAACTACGGTTCTCGAAAGCTTATGCTACAGTAAAGTTGGTTAGTCTTAAAGGTGCGACTGGACTCTTTTACTATTCAAAGATTTATCATCTTGAATTCTGAGAGAGCTGCCAGCAGCTTACAAGCCCTGTGATTTTTGTGATGTGACCGCTCATAAGAGAAGATTGTGCTATGCTCAGTTCTCTCAACATATGCAGTCACCGTTTTGTGTAACTGGGGCAATGTGTTTGATTTCTAGCTTCAGTTTTTGGAGTCAGACACCCATATTTTTGAACAGTGTCCAAAGAAGGAAGTGCAGACTTTCAAAAGCTTACACTGAAAATCTTGTTCGTTTCTAAGGTGCCACTGGACTCAAATCCTGCTGTTCTACTGCAAGCCAACACGGCTGCCCACCTAAAACGATCTATATTTTCAAAGGTGTACTTTGCACTTTCCAAAGCTGGAAAACACATCTGTTGCCATACTCACACAAAATGTATCTGGAAGGAAGTTTCTAGTTAGTCTTCCCCTGGCAAGGCTAATTTTCTATGTGCAAGGGATATGTTTTGTATGAAAAAGAGAAGCCTGAAGTTTTAATGCTGCTCTGAGGACATGGACTAGGATCTAGGGCCCCAGGATTCTGACACTTGGAAGTTGCTTACAAGAAACGGGACCTTTTCTATGGTGACTCCCTCTACCATGGAATCAAAGGATGCTTTAAAAAACAAACATACTTAGATGTCTCTTGCCTGCTTTTTAGAAAGCTGATAGTTAATTTTTTAAAAAATTCCTAAAAGTTTTGATGGGATTGGTTTGTTGCCAATATCTAGTTACCCAAAGTTGGAGTGGCAGAATCATAACAACTGAACAGCACTACCTCTACTTTTGAGCAAACAAGAGCCTGGCACAGCAAAGAGCTGCCAAAATCCCTTTGAAATAGCTATGCGACTTTTGTTAGCATGCTAGCAAAGTAACTACAAGGGCTGTGGATCTCTGCTATGCATACCAGGCTCATGTAGCATAGGTTGTTGTAGTCCAATTTGTTTGAATGTCATATACGATATTACATAGATTTTGTTTAGGGCTGCCAACTTTCACTGTAAACTTTGCTTCCATAAACTACCCGATGTGTAGACTGATAGCAGACAACAATTGCAGATTCTGCACACGTTGAATGATGCATTTCCAATCCTCTTTATAGATCATTTGAAATGGATTTTTTTTCTATGTAGAACAAAAAATCCACCTCAAACGATTGATAAAGTGCATTGAAAGTGCATTATCCAACGTGTGCGGAATCAGCCAATGTCACTGTCCCTGCTGTGAAAAACACCTCCTTATTTCTACAGGAGAATCAGCTGTTATAAAAGCACAGGAGCAGGCAGTGTGTTGTTTGGGGTCAGTTGGCAACTTGACAACTATTAAAGAGTACCAGTCAGCATGCTTTCCCCTAAGCCAGGCCCAACAATTCCCTCCAAACCTGCACCAATTAAGACGAAGGAAAAGAAAAGAAAACCAATATAAGATGGTATGGATCATCCCTCAATCTGCTCCAAATTCTGGAGAAGGAAATTAAAATATTAATTTAAAATGTTTCTCTTGGGTAGCATTTGCAAAAGCTCAGTAAACACAATTCTTGGCACAGTTCATAGAGCAGTGCTAGAGGTGGGCCTTCAATTTCAAACTGATCTAGAGGGGAATGTTAAGCGAAATGGAGATCATGTAAAGATCACACCGACAGGCAAGGGTAAATCGAGCTCCAATGCAAAGGGCTGTTGACAGCTGCGCATAAATTAAAATGTAAAGAAGGCTTGAAGGCCCTCTAACATGACCGAACTTTGGCAGAGTGACCTCTTGCCCCATCCTTTTCTTCTAGGCTTCTCTGCCCTTCACGGTGGTTTCGTCAGCTGTTCATGATGGCGCTCTGCAGGGCAGAAATGGCTACAGTTGACATTTGGATTCTCTTCTTCTTTTAAATTTATTTTAGCGTGGTATTTCTCAGGCTGTCCCCATCGGGCATGTTCTTCAAAGAAAATGTCATCCAAGCTTTCTTGAGGTCAACGCTACCCAAGCAAGGGTAGTGTTTGACTGGGGGTAACTATGCAGGGCCTGAAAATGAGAAGGTCTGTGAGACGAGGTCTGTTCTTCCTAAATTCCCTACATTCCTTTGAAAAGTAAGGCTGCAGTCCTATGCACACTTAATAACCCCCATTTAATACCATGGGATTTTCTTCATACTGAACACAGTTAGGGTTGTGCTCCGAGGAAATGTATCCCTCTGGCCCACTATGGCAGTGTTTGGAGCCATGTGGAGAAGTTAGTCCTTGTGTGAATGTGCGACTGAGAGTCGGGTCAGGTACCCATGACCTGACTTGGGTCATAACATAATGTGTATTTTAGCCCTCAGATCCTTCAGCTGGACATGGAACCTGAGACCTTCTACGTACAAAGCAGATGCTTTGCCAGCGAACCACAGATCCTTCATGGTGGAGCCTAGATACGTTGTGTGTGTTTTGTGCCATCAAGTTGCCTCCGACCTATGGCGATCCTATGAATGAAAGACCTCCAAAACATCCTATCATTAACAGACTTACTCAGATCCTGCAAAATGGAGGGCGTGGCTTCTTTTATTGAGTCAAGCCATCTCGTTTTAGGTCTTCCTCTTTTCCTACTGCCTTCCACTTTTCCTAGCATTATTGACTTTTCCAGAGAATCTTGTCTTCTCATGATCTGACCAAAGTATGATAGCTTTATTCTAATTTTTGATATTAGCAACTCATGATCTGTATTGTAATCAGCTCCTGGTCTTGTTTTAGCAGAGAGAATAGAGCTTCTCCATCTTCTGCTTCCAATTATGCAACCCATTTGGTTCCTAAATCGGTCACCCGGTGATTTCCACGTATACAATCGTCTTTTTGGTTGCCTGAAGCATATATTAGCAATGAACAGGTTGTTGGCTTCACAAAATTCTATGAGTCTCTCTGCTGCTTCATTTTGTGATCCTAGTCCAAATTTTCCAACTATGTTTGCTTCTGCTTTATCTCCTACTTTTGCATTCCAGTCACCTATGATTATCAGCATATCTTGTTTAGGTGTACAATTTCTTCTTGGACACTTGTGTAAAAGTTTTTTTTTTTTTGAAAAGTTTTTTATTGGGTTAGAACAATATTATTTTTACATTACAATCAATTTTCCCCTAATTTTTCGTTTCTAACCCCCTCCCTTTCCCCCCCTTTTGTTGACTTCCAACAGCTTTCCCACCCTCTGTCCCTTTTCCCTTACTTCTATTAAATTCCTCTGTCTAAAACAGATATACATTCTCCATTATATTAAGCAGTACATCTTTAACTCCTTTACTTATTATACACCCAAACTATACGTCTTTAGATAAACAATTTATCCCATTTTCCAGTTTTGAATATTTCTATATAAACCTATATATCATAAACCATAAAAATTTCCCACATTTAAATCAAACAATTTGATTTGTTCTCTATATATTACTCATTTCATCTTTTTATGGTAATTCTATATAACTCCTCGCATAATCAATCAATTTAACTCTTCTGTACATTCAGTTTGGTGCATATAAATCTTATCAAAGAAAGAAAATATTGTTAATTACTCAATCCTCATGTTTAAACCTTATCATTAATTATTCTCTATCAATGTTCTATCAGTTAACCTATACATATCTATATATATCTCAATCAATTAATCTAACTGCTTATAAATTCACATTTCTCTTCCTCCCCCAGTAAAGTCACCCCTCTCTTTTATACTTTTATTATACTTCAGTAGTTCTCAAACTGCCACAGTTTTCCTCCCACCTCCCATTTCTTCTCCAGATATTGTTTCAGCTTCTCCCAGTCTGTGTTAAACTGCCCTGAGTCCAGATCTCTCAGTTTTCTTGTCATCTTGTCCATTTCAGCCATATACAGCAATTTGTAGATCCAATCTTCAATAGTTGGCACTTCTTGTACTTTCCATTTCTGCACATACAAAAGTCTAGCTGCTGCAGTCATATAAAAAATCAACGTCCTATGATGGGCTGTAAAATTTCACTCATTTCTCTTATTATTTCCCCCCAGAACTGCCTAGCTACCTCACACGACCACCACATATGATAGAGGGAGCCCTCATGTTTCTTACATTTCCAGCATTTATTAGAAGTATTCAAGTTCCCTAGCGCAATCTTCTTTGGTGTCATGTACCAACGATAGATCATTTTGAAAATGTTCTCTTTAATATTAATACATGTCGTTGTCTTCATTGTAGTTTTCCACAAGTATTCCCATGCCTCCATTGTTATTTCTTTATTGAAATTTATAGCCCATACTTGTGTAAAAGTTTTTGATTTCTTCCTCCTCATAATCTGTAGTTGGAGCATAAACTTGAATGATGGTTATGTTAACAGGCTTTCCCTGAAGTCTGATTGATATTACTCGGTCAGACTTTGCGTTGTAGCTGTGGACTGCTTGTGCTATGTTTTGCCTCACTATTAGAACAACACCGTTTCTTTTGAGTTCATTTCCATAGTAAAACACTGTGTGGTTTTCTGACTGACAATGTCTTCCTGAGTTGGTCCACATTAATTCACTCACACCCAGGACTACAATGTGTAAACGTTCCATTTCTTGTTTTATGATTTCTAGTTTACTTGGCTTCATACCTCTCATGTGTTCATTACACATTCCTTTTGCATCTATTCACATCCGCAACTGGACATCCTTTCAGCTTTAATCCAGTCTCATTATTAAGAATAGCACTATTCGTACTTGTCCTCAGCTCTTCCACAGTAGACAATTGAGTGCCATCCGACCTAGGAGCCCTGTCTTCCAGCACTCTATCTTTTTTTCATTTTGGATTGTCTCATGATAGGGTTTTCATATACATTAGAGAGTCTTAAAAGAAGCAAGCCATTGTACTTTTTTTAATTTTGACAAAAGGAAAAGAAAGGCAGTGTTTTCTAGCAGACACCCACTGTGAACAACATAAGAGATCAGCTATTTACATAAGGCACGTAGAAAATCGCATTCTAATTGAAAAGCCACATTCTGGGCTTCCTATATCATCTTGGAATCCAGCTTTTCTCTTGACACAAAGGGGGAGGATTTGGAATCCAGACAAAACACACTGGGGAAGATTCTCAGCAAGTGCAAATGGGACCGTTTCCAGCACTGCACGGGGTATACATCAAACACATTCTATCCATATTGTTAACTCTCCCTTTTTTATTGTATTTTTTATTATTTTATTTTAATGTGCATTATTTATAGTCTGCCTTTCTCACTGAGACTCAAGGCAGATTACACCATGCAAGGCATTATGATCAACGGCCGAAACATTCAATAAACAATATAATAGGGTAAGGATTGCAGGGGGAAAAACCCAGAAATCTGATACAGAACTGAAAACAATGCTGAAACAAAACATAAGCAAGTTGATGTAACATATTGCAAGATCCCATAAGAGCATCTTTACAACAGACAGTACGCAGTAGTATAGTCTACAGCCCCTATCCCTTTCAAGCAGATCTCTGTGTACCGTTTCCTTACAGCACTGTCCTATTACCAGTTTTTAAAAGCCTTCCTGAATAATTCAATTTTGCATAGTTTGTGGAAAGCCAGGAAAGTGGGAGCTTTCCTGACCTCTTCAGGTAGGCCATTTCATAAGGTGGGGGCCACCACAGAGAATGCAGCTGTGTACAGGCAGCTATTGATTTTGCCCACCTGTGGGGTAGCACCTGTAGCAGGCCCATGTTCCGATGAGTGAAGCTGCTGTGGCAGGGCATAGGAAGAGAGGTGCTCCTGTAGTATGAGGGGCCGAGGCCACAAAGGGCTCAGTATGTGATAACCAAAACCTTGAATTGAACCTGATAGCTGATGGGCAGCCAATGGAGTGGCTGCAGAATGGGATTTGCCCAGTTCCTGGTATTAATAGAGCTGCGAGACCTGTGTAGAGTGCATCACAGTAGTCTTGTCTCAGTTACTGTGGCATGGATCCACGTTTTACTTATAACTGGTGGAAAGTAATGATTTTGTCATGAGATGAAAGTGAAGACCTCTTGATGCTCACAGTATCTCTTTCGCCCATAGGGTGATGGCCCTCTGCTGGCATCTTTATTCCAAATTGGCTCGTGCGGCCAGTTTAATTGTTGATCTGATTCCTCTACAAATCTAAATTGGCTTTATGAGCTGCTGTCCAATCCACTGACTTGTATGCGCTCTGATAAACGCATGGAGCTCTTGCACAAACGGGCTGCCGCATTCGTTCATGTGGATAGAATGAAGTTGTGCACACCTAGGAATGTGCACACAGATCACTTCCTTCCACTGACATGGATGAGCCCATAACAGATGCAGGCTCAGAGTGTTTGTATGGTCCTAACAACAGCAACAACAGCAGCACTTTTACACAGATGAGTGCCCCACTCAGAGCAGTGAATGAAGTCAGTGTTATTATTATCCCCACAATACAGCTGGGGAGCTGGGGCTGTGTGGACTGGCTTCCCCAAGGCTGCCTGCTGAGCTCATAGCCGTAGTGGGATTCGAACCAGCAGAGTGCTGACTTGCAACCCAACCACTTAACCACTAAGATGCAGCAGCTCTCTAAGGTACAAGTGCATGAAAACCCTTTTAATTCTTATATGAAAACAAGATGTCTAACTACCTAAAACTGCCAGATTAATCTTTGTGCTCCTAAGTGAAATATGCTTCTGAAGATGAGGGGGAAGTTTAATGATTGGAAGCAGTTTGGGGCAGGGACCTTAGGAAAGGCTGTAAATGATAACTGTGCTTATACACTACTCTTCTAGACAGATAAACGCCTCATTCAGAGCAGTGAACAAAGGCAGTGTATTATTATCCCCACGATACAGCTGGGGAACTGGGGCTGAGAGGAGTGGCTCACCCAAGTCCGTCTGCTGATCTCATGGCCGTAGTGTGATTCGAACCAGCAGTATGCTGGTTAGCAAACTCACCACTTCACTACTATGCATCACAACGTTCGGGTAACAACCTTCAAAATGCAAGAACACATCTTGGATGGATGTCTGTGCTTCTCCGGCTTGTCTGTTTCTAATATGACCTTTTTTCCCTATTGATGCCTTCACCCCAAAATTAAACGGTCTTTTAGTTGTGACAATATTGTCAGATGATGTTGAGACAAGTGCATGAGAGATGGCATTGGTCCCTCCTGGCATTGGTTATGACCTTCGTTACCTGAACCTACTAATTTTTCTGATTCTTCATGTCAACTGTAAACAGATCCCTTTAATGTAGACGGTTGCTAATACAGGCAGTCCGGAAGTCCTTGTTGGACAAGGAAGGACACGTTCTGTTTGCAAGTTTGGTTTGGGAAAAAAACTTGTTTGCTTCATGAGAATAATTTGGAATTCTTCCCGTTGTGCAATATTCATCTGGGTTTGTGTGTAAAGAATATATTGTTAAAATTGGAAATCCAGACCCCTTTGGTAGAAAACGTTTGTACTGAAGATACCTGCAGGCTCTGTCCTGCAAAACAAATTTGGATATTCTATTATGCTGTAACAGTTTTCTACTCCTGCAGAGGAAAACTATTACATCTCAACTAGCCTTAAACCAGTAATGACTGATCTTAGAAGCAAAAGAGGGAAAATCGATTTGAAATCTTTTGTTGCATGAGCCAAAAAAAAAGGCTTTTGGTTAGTTATTAGAAAAATTATTGCTTTGATGCTTGGACTGCTGGTTGGTGTTTCATCAGTGCTTAATTCACAGCACTGGGGGGAGCTTTTATCACTTAACTGTTCTCCCTAGTGTGCAGCTTTACTATGTGGAGAGAGTTTATGTGTAGAAGAATATTAAAAAATAAAAAATATATAGGCATGCCATTTGCCATCTGATAGCGGAAAAACTCCTGGTGATGCCTTAACAGGAGGAGTAGAGGGAAGATATCACTCATCACAGTAATGTTACTTCTGAGTGAAGACCTGGAAGTGATGTCACTACATCAAGCGACACTCTAGGAATTTCCCAAATCTCTATGGTCTTTACCATAAAGAATCGGGAAATTCCTAGAGTGTCACTCAACATAGTGTTGTCTTTCCCCCATGCCCCATCCCCAAAAATCTTCCAGTGTGCCAGTCACGTGTCTGGCGGCTCTATCGCCTATACATACTACTTAGGGAAGAAACTTCCAAAGCACTCCTCTATCCCACTTAGATCTAGCTCCTGAAGAGGCCTGGTCCAGACAGGTGGCAGAGTGGCAGAATGGACTGTACCACTTCAGCTTGCATGGAAGATTACATTTTTCAACATTCCCCTACCTTGATAGTTCCCTCTAAGTGGAAAAGTAGGGCCAGATTTGTGGAGAGTGCTATTTCCTGATGTGTTATGTTTCTTATTTATAGCAAATGTTTATAAAACGGAACAATAAAATTGTGACACTCACCCACACCCACACGTTTGAACTGGTACAGTCCATTATATCATCTTAGAATTCTACTGGTCCTCATGCTGCATGTGTAGACCAGGCCTGAGTGCAGTGGCCTCTCAGGTACCTCCTGCCATCGTTGACACCAGAGGGCTGTATACTGATAGCGTGCCCTGCCTCCAAGGTGTGCAGATAAGGTTGAGCCTGGCTACTGGTGGGAAGGCTGGGGGCAGGGCACGTAACATCAATGATGTCACCATGTTACTTCTGGGTTGTACCACAGTTTCTGGTAATTCCTAGAGCTACTCTTCTAGTCACATAGTGATGTTGGCAACATTGCTACTTTTTGTTTTATTTTTCTTCCATTGCTGCTTGGAGCAGTGGTAGTCGATGGGGCTTGCTGGCAGGTGGCTTCCTGACATAGCAATAACCCTTAGCCACTGCCTTGCATTGGTTTCCCTCTCTCTTTTTCCCTTTCAACGGCAACCCTGTAAGGTAAGTTAGGCTGAAAGAGACCAACTGGCCCAAAGTCACAGCACCATGGGGATTTGAATCTGGGTCTCCCAGATATGAGACCAACATTTTAACTACTACAGCCCAGGAGAAGGCAGGAACTCTTCCGTTGAGCCTAGAATGGACATCTCTGTGTCCTCCAATACTTTTAAATATATTTTATCTAAATTTGTATTTCAAACTTCTGCCAGGGATCCCTAGTAGAGATGGGCACAATCCAAAAAAAATTAATGATCCAGCTGATCATGGATCGGTGCTGGCAACAATCCCGAATTAACGACCCGCACCGAGTATCTCCCGTTCCCGATCCGTGGATCGTGGATTGTGGAGGCAAAAGCAGAGGGGCGCCCCACTGTTCCCAGCAATACAGGAATGGTGGGTGATGCCAGCAGCATCTGTGTTTGTGTTTGGCCATCTGTGTCTGGCTGTCAGAGCTGCCTATCAGGGTTTGCAGGGATGAGATTGGAGTGCCCATGGCTACAGAACACCCCCTTCCCCCTCCCTCCCCTGGGTGTCTTCTCCCAACTGGTGACTGCTTTGCTGCTCCATGGTTGGAAGGAAGCCCTGCTGATCAAGGAAAGCTGGACTTCCATTCTGGTTTCCAGGGCGACAGAAGGAGGGCAAACAGAGCTCAGGCATTCCCCTGGCTCCGTTGCCAGGGGAATAGATTGCTGACGCCTGAGTGTCTAGATCCCCGATCCGAGCCCAGACACCCCGATTCAGGCCCCTCCCAATCACTGGATCGTTGGCCGTGGACGATCATGATCCGCCGGGTCACGATCACGCAATCGCCATTATCGTGGGTTTTTTCCAATCGTAATGTGGATCGTGCCCATCTCTAATCCCTAGTCCATGAGCACTTCTGGAATTTTGAGAATAGGTAGTGGGTACCCCAAATGGCTGCCATAGGGCGGAGTGTGTGACCAAACGTACGACTGCCCTAACTGGTTGGTCCAATCTGAAAATGTCAGGAGGTGCCAAGTCAAATATCTTCCTGCAACACAGGCAACTGTTTCTGAACAGGCCCTCCTCGCAAACACCAAATGATGTCTTCTGGGATCCTCTAAAGCACTTCCTGCTCTGATGAGGAACAGGACACCAGCCCACCCCTCACTTCCAAAGCACAGAACAGAGGGTCTCTTTGGAGGAATGGTGGCCCGATCTGGGTTGCTCATGGACATGTGTGCTGTGGAAGCCATGATGATGCCACTTCTGAATGAAAAACAGAAGTGACAGGGTCTCAGCATGGGCTGATTTGGCTCTGCTGAGACCCCGTAGCTTCCTGTTTTCAACTGGAAGTGCATCATCGGGGGGGGGGGCCTCGAGAGCACTTGCACACGCCATTTTGCCAGAGGATTCCCTACCCCCACTACGGGGCTAGCATTCCTAATGAGGAAGCCAGGATTGGCTTTTTGGTTTCGAGAAGTGGGTACCAGGAAACGCATCTGTGGTTCCACATGGGGGATCTCTGTGTTAGACACTATGGGGACCACTTTTTGGTTGAAAAACGGGATTGAAAAAATGTGGAACGATTTTGTGCTTAATCATCCTTTTGTGGAAGGATTTTGTGCTCAATCATCAAGAGTTCGAGCAAGAAGAAGATCCAGAATCTGAAGGGGGGAGAGGGGAGGAGGGAGGGAACGCAGCTATTGTAGCTGTTCAAAGAGAACTGAGACCGAGACGCGGGGCGGGGCGGGGGGGGGGGAGAAGACCTGATCCTGACTGTAGTTTGTATCTTATAAGATCTACCAATCTAATAGCATATTAGAAAGTTTAACTTTAATTAACTGTATTATGAAGGGAATTCAATACTTGTAGTTGTAGTCTGTGTTCTTATGTTGTTTTTTCCCTCTCCCCTTGTTTCCTTTTTCCTTTTTCTGTTTGTAGTTTGGATGTTAGTAATTAGAAAATTAAAAGAATTATAAAAAAAAAGAAAAAATGTGGAACGATTTAACATTTTTTGAATTACACGCACATCCTCACATCCTAAAATCGTAAGCTCTTGAATTCCACCAATTCATTCAACACAATGGACATGAAAACTCTTCCCGTACTTCCTGTCCTAAGAAGAGTCATCTTAGACTTACTGCTGCACCTTTTCATATGTAACCTCCTCAGTTCCTTTTATTGTGAGAGTGTAACCTGATATACATCCTCAATGAGACTTCTTAATCAATCTAATCTGCTAATTCAGTAAGTGAAATAATAGAGCAGCGCTTCAAAATCGAGCTGCACCACCTGCGGCTGAGATCTTTTACATGTTCATGAACTTGAATAAGATAAAACCTGGGAAATGTTTAGCCTGGAGAGGAGACTGTCAGATAGAGGATGGCAGGGAGTTGTTTTCCATCGCCCCAGAGGGTTGGACCAGAACCAATGGGTTGAAATTAAATCAAAAGAATTTTCGGCTAAACGTTAGGAAGAACTTCCTGACAGAGCGGTCCATACGTAGAACAGGCTTCCTTGGGAGGTGGTGGATCTCCTTCTTTGGAGGTTTTTAAGCAGAGGCTAAATGGCTATCTGACAGCAATGCTGATTCTGTGAACCTAGGCAGATCATGAGAGGGAGGGCAGGAAGGGTTACATCAGTGCTTAGTTCTCGTGGACCCTTCTTATATGCCCAGGGTAAGGCTGATCCCAACCTTGGGGTCAGGTAGCAATTTTCCCCAGGCCAGTTTGGCTAGAGATCCTGGCAGTGTTTTGCCATCTTCTGGGCATGGAGCAGGGGTCACTGAGGGTGTGGGGGGAAAGGTAGTTGTAAATTTCCAGCACTGTTCAGTGGGTTGGACTAGATGACCCTAGAGGTCCCTTCCAACTCTATGGTTCTATGATTCTAAACTTCCAGCTCAGTAGGTTCACTTAGCTTTAAATTATTGCTTTCCCAGCCCTATGGTGCTTCTGTTTGCCCTATTTTCTGTTTGGGTAAGCAAAGGCATATTACACCCTTCTCCCACATGCCAGCTTTTTAAAAAATGTTTGGCAATTCATTCCCATTTGATTTGGCCTTGAAGTCTGCAACCTTATGTGTACTTACTCGGAAGTAAGCTTAGCTGAACTCAGCAGGGACTGCATCTGAGTATGGATTGAATCAGGCTGCACATATGACACATTTGGATTTTTAAAGGTAATAACATACGTTTTTTAAAAAAAAATATTCCAGGAGCCGAAGGTTTGAGCTTCCCACGCACAAACACCTGCTGTGTATCTTAATAAATATTTTTGTTGTTTTCGAAACATCCAGAGAGTTACACTTTGGCTTCAGAGATATCTTTACAGTGATTACTGCAGAAAGCAAAGCTATAGTACTCCCTTTTCAGGCATCGTGTAGAAACACAATTCTACAAGAGGAGTAGAAATAACATTGGCAGATGATGATGGCGATTTAGCACATGGCTCGATCCTACTAACTTTTCCGCTGGTGCAAGCAATAAGTAAGTAGGCCTCCCGAGACATCTATGCTGGTGGTAGGGCTGCCCACCCGGGGCTGTGAAATTCCCGGAGGTTTAGGGGTAGAGACTTCTAAGAATGTGATTTGGGGAGAAGAGAGACTGCAGCTGAGTATAATGCTATAGAATCCATCTTCCAGAGCAGCCTTTTTCTCCCGTGGCGTCGATCTCCATAGTCTGGAAATCAGTTGTAATTGCAAGTCTCCAGCCTCCAACTGGTTGAGGCAACCCTAACTAGGGATCCCCATGGACAAACAGTAACGCAGTATGAGCTGCAATACGGACAGGAGATTACCTTTACTCTCTCTTGCGCTAGCAAAAACCCTGTTAAGTTCCATCCCTAGGTCTCCACTGTATTTGAACTTTAAACTCTACACATCCACATGAGCTGGAACATGATGTAGGGAAGAGGCATGACTTAGTGGAAGAGCTCATGATTTGCATGGTCCTGGTCTGGTCCCTGGTATCTCCACTTAAAGAATCACAAGTAGGAAGTGTTGGGAAAGATCTTCTGCCAGAGAGCCACGGCCAAAGAGAGGAGACAGTGCTGAGTTGCATAGGCCTGTGGTCTGACTTGCTATAATGCAGTTTCATGAACCAGGGGAGGGGTTACTGCTAGAGTCTCTGCTTTGCATGGTCCCAGGTTCAGTCTCCAATTAGACAATCTGGAGAGTCTCTGCCTGCCTGAATGGGGGAGGAGCCATGGCTCACTGGTAGAGGATCTGTTTGTCCTGCAGAAGATGTCCAGATCATGAGAAAGTCCACCACCAGAGATCTTGGAGAACTGATGCCTGTCAGAGTAGACTAAGAGCCAAAACACACGTTAAGAAAAACCTAGGTTCAGCACGTGTTCTCTTACCTCAAGGTTTGCCGGGATCTGTAGGAGTCCTGGAAGCTTAAAGTAGGCGTCCTGGAAGCTTAAAGATCTGTAGGGGTCCTGGAAGCTTAAAGTCCTGGAAGCTTAAAGGATCTGTAAGCGTCCTGGAAGCTTAAAGGCGTCCTGGAAGCTTAAAGCTTAAAATACAGGCACCTGTATTTCCCTTTCCCTTTTTGCTGCTCTGTAAATGCTAAACTTTAAGCTTCCAGGACGCCTACAGATCCCAGCAAACCTTGAGGTAAGAGAACATGTGCTGAACCTAGGTTTTTCTTAACGTGTGTTTTGGCTCTAACTTTGATAGAACAATGGCCTGACTCAGAATAAGGCAGCTTCATGAGTTCAGTATGAATCGCTGTGATTAGTGTGTCCGTAGAATCAGAACCATAGAATCATAGGGTTGGAAGGAACCTTCAGGGTCATCTAGTCCAACCCCCTGCATAAACAAGGAAAGTCACACCTACCTCCCCCACACACACACGCCAGTGACCCCTGCTCCATGCCCACAAGGTGGCAAAACTCTGGCAAGATCCCTAGCCTGGCCTGGTGAAAATTGCTACCTGACCCCAAGGTGGCGATCCTAGAAGGAGAGGTGAAACTGATAGAGCCTTCGGGAGGCAAAGAAGAAATGAACAAACCCTCTGAGGAGAATCTCCCTGGCTCTGTAGAGAGGGAAATTGACAGAGCCTTCCGATCTGTCTTTTAAAACAGCTTCCTGGCTAACATTGCGACTCCCTTCACATGCACATCCTCGTGTAATTCGTCTCTTGTACTTTAGCTCTTAGTCTCTTACCATGAAAACCCCACCAGGGGTCGCCATAAGTCATCTATGACTTGAGGGCACTCTCTGCCACCAGATAACAAAATATGTGTGAGGAATCCTGCTGCTGCTGCCCAGTTTGTGAAAACTGACTATCGGCTTTTCTGAATCAGTGTCTTGAACGTGCAACGTTATAAAGAGGGAAAGAGGAAGTATCCATGCAAAAAAAGGGGACAGACTTTCCATCCTTGAACAAAAACGTCATATCTCAGTAAATCAGCCACATCAACCGTCTCAAAGTAAAGAAGTTCCTTTCTGCTGAAGTTCACCTGGGAGTTCACCACTGCTCAGGGTGGAAACTGCCGACAATCTGATGCCGCCTTTTAGAGACTTGGCTTTTTGATCTTACTCCTCGCTCTGCACGCTGGAGTCTAAATATAGATTTTTCACTCCTATGCCTACATGCACGGAATTTCTCCATTATTTATTAAAGAGGAAACTGTAGCGAAAAGGCTTTTTAAAAAAAGATCTTTAGCCAGAGTTAGCTGGCTATAGAACATCACAGGTGGGGGACAGAGGGAGGGACCAGACTTTGAGCCTCTTCAGATGTTACAGAGAGAGCCCTCTGGAAACAAGACGCAAGACTTCCACAGAAGCATGAAGTCAGCCTCTCGAGTTCTTCAGAGCTCGAAAGACAGAAATGATTTTTTTTTTCTTGGCGTTTGGTTAGAAAAGTGAAAGCCACTGTGTGGAAGGCCACTGTGTGGGAAAAGAGGTATTGGATCCTGGGCTGCCTTCTGAAACAGCTTCTGGAGACTGACACAAACAACTTCTTGGGAGCCTAGATCCTGTTAAGATGGGGCTGTGCCACAGGGAAACTCATTGCTCAGAGGAGTGAGTAAGCTCAACCTTTATAGAAGTCAGGAAGTATCACACGACCCACTCTGGCCTATTGCACCTAAAAGCCTGTGTCAGTAATCTGGCTGGTAGGAGCCATTCTGGAGATCTTCCAGAACGACAAC
Organism: Eublepharis macularius; assembly: GCF_028583425.1. Classification (NCBI taxonomy): domain Eukaryota; kingdom Metazoa; phylum Chordata; class Lepidosauria; order Squamata; family Eublepharidae; genus Eublepharis; species Eublepharis macularius. The sequence continues at coordinate 174,991,202 of NC_072792.1, forward strand.
TGATCTCCAGACTACAGAGATCAGTTCCCCTGGAGAAAATGGCTGCTGTGGAGGGTGGACTCTATGGCATTATACCCTGCTGAGGCTCCTCCCCTCTCAAACCCCACGCACTCCAAGCTCCACCCCCCCAAATCTCCCGGATTTCACAACCCGGAGTTGACCACCCTAGTGGCTGGTCTGGATTACGTCCGTAGCCTCTTCCCTTGTGATCACATGGGTTACGCACGGCTGACACAGCATGGGAAGCACCTGGAAGGAGCAAGGAAGTGGCTGCTCCCATAATACGACGACTTGGACCATCTCTGACCCTGAGGTGATGACAGAAGGCTGGACCTAGAGGCAAATAACACAAAATGCTGGAAGACTGCTGGCTGGAATCCTGTTGCATATTTCCTTGGTAAAGAGCAGCTGTGGGGGGCAATTCAAATCAAGTACACCTTGTAAGGAGAGAGGTAGTTAGTTCCATTTTCCTGATTTCAAATGCCTCCTTGAGTTTGCTTGTGGCCTACTGGTGCGAACATACAAGGTTGCCTCCTGCAGAAGTGTTCCCCTTATGATAGCTCTTTCCTCCACTGCAAGGGGCCTTCCATCAGCAGAAGATCCTGTTGCATCAGCGAAAGGCTCCTTGCCACTATTTGTCCAATGGATATGCAGGATCCAACCCGCAGGTACATAAAAGGCCATTTGCATCTTTTCCCACAACAGATCAAATCGCAACTCCGGGGTAAGGTATTTAGGATCAGGAATCCAGCAGGAGTGAAAAATAGCTAAATCCCATTCACCCACATCCCATGGCCCTGATCCTATCCCAACCCACTTTTACCTGCTATTTACAAAGGAGTGGTTCGACTGAGAATCAGCACTCTGCTGGTTCGAATCCCACTACTGCCATGAGCTCGGTAGGTGGCCTTGGGTAAGCCACTTCTCTCAGCCCCAGCTCCCCAGCTGTATTGAGGGGATAATAACAACACTAACTTGTTCACTGCTCTGGGTGAAGCACTAATCTATCTAGAAGAGAGGTATAAAAGTGCAGTTATCATCATCATCATCATCATCATCATCATCATCATCATCATCATCATCATCATCATCATCATCATGGGTCTTTGGATAATGCGTCTGATTTGACCCTCAGAGATATAATAGGAAAATGCACATTAGACTGCAAAAACGTATAAAATGACCAATGAAGAAACCATTTCTTTGTACTGAATGTAATTCTGGGGCAGGGAGGCTGGCTATCAGAAAATGGACTTAAAATTCTCACCCCAGAATTCTTGAAAGGGATAGAAGCAAGGGGGTAACTGCACACATGATGCAACAGCGTAGCTTAGAACAGTGCAAGATTTTTGGCAATTGCAGAAGCTGAATCTTGCCAGTTCTGGACTAATGAATAAAAATAAGTAGCCCTTATTATGCAACAGCTCCATGTTCTGGGATGAACACCAAAAAAGAACAGCAAATATTAACTCGGGAACCAGAAACAGGGCCAAACTGGAGAAAATGAGATGCATGCGGAAGGACGGTCTCATAAACAACAATACAGAAATAAGAGTTTAATCCGATAATGTGTGCCGACCGTGGAGTAAAATTGAAATGAGACAGAAACAGAGCTGGCAGATTTAAGGATTAACAGGGTCGTCACAGACAAATGAGCTGTTTGGTGCAGGTTTCTTGTGCAAATCCATTTTTCTTTTCTTTTTTTTTTTTGCAATACTGTTTCCAAGCAAACTGAAGCCAAACTACTGAACTCTGGTTCGATCACGCCTCCCTCTCATATTATATTTCCGTTCATGTTTAGGAACGTAATTCTGCCAAAACGACTGCAGGAAATAAACAAGCTCAAAATCCACCAATGGTGAATATTATCTAGATAGGCGATTCCCAGCGTGGCATCCGTAAGCCCCGTGGTGCCTGCTGATGGATTTCCTGGCACCTGTCTACATCTTTGAAAAAATGTCACTATCCCCAAAGCCAAGTGCCAGTCCTGGCTTTCCTCCAAGTTGCTGGAGTTCAAAAGAACCCAAAAGTCATCACCTTTGGGTCTGCAGGGAACAGGTACCTACATCATAGAGGACAATGGGCTCGGAACCTCCAAGCATTTAAACGACTGGCCTCAGCACAAAATCACATTTTGTGATTGCCTCCCTGTGGCAGCCATTTTGATGCGGTGCCTACTGCCAGTTCTCAAAATTCTAAAAGTGCCCATGGGATCGACAAGATTGGGGACACCTGATCTAGGCAGAATCATAGATGGATGAACGGCCTGCCCGAGAAGGTCAGGAGAGCCCCCACCCTCCTGGCTTTCTGCAAACAATGCAAAACTGAATTATTCAAAAAGGCCTTTTTTCTCAGCTAAGAGGGGGTATTGTAGGAAAGGGATCCCAGATGTTTCACTAATGAGCTAGAAACCGTAGATTTCACCATTATGTTGCCGGACATATTATCTGTTGCTTTAAATATCCTACTTGTGCTTTATGTTGTTCAATGCAAGTCCTAGAATTGATTATGTTCTGTTTCAGCAATTCCTCAACCCCATACTGGATCCTTGCTAATACTACATCTTTATAAACTTATAGGCCGTTTCCACACTACTTACCTTCATCCAGAATGCCACGGAATGTCGCGAACCCCCCCCCCCAGAAGATAGCGTTTTCTCGCACGAGTTTTGCGCAATGTTGTGCAAAACAACGCTATCTTCTGTGTTTTTTTCATACATCCCACGGTGTTCCGGATGAAGGTAAGTACTGTGGAAACGGCCATACTCTTTTACCCTATGACATTGTTTATGGAAATGTTCTTGACACTGTATGGAAATGCCTGCCCTTGTCCTTGCCACTAATTGTACTAATCTCATGCTATGTAATCCGCCTTGAGTCTCAGTGAGAACGGCGGAATATAAATAACATACATACATACATACATACATACATACATACATACATACATACATACATACATACATACATACATACATACATACATACATACATACATACATACATACATACATACATACATACATAGTTGTGTTCTGTTGCCAGTGGCTGTTACTGTCTAAGAGGACAACTGTGGCAGGATTGCTGTAAACTAACAAGGCCATTTCACAGATGACCTGGCCCTACACAAAGTAAGGAGTAGGGAGGATAGCAACAACCTGTCTTCCTGCCTCCTGTACACACCATGCCTCTGACACTAACAACAATGCATCTGGTCGCTTACTGTGTTGATGGTACCGAATGAGATTTTCTTAAATTGTGTGACTGTCATGTAATGTTTTCCCATGTCAGTAGTTTGGGTATTTGAGTTCTACTGGTTAATATGGGGTTTGAAATGTGTGTTTGCTGTGGTTTAAAATGCAGACCTCTGAAGTAAGATGGAGATCGGGCTGGATGGGTGAGTGAAGTGGGCTGTGATCGGAGTGGAGTGAACTGCAGATTAGTTTGTGTGTTGAAGGAGAGTCAGTCAGGTTCAGTGAATCTCAGTGCAATCCTAAAAAGAGTTACTCCAGTCTTAGCCCATTGAAATCATGCTTATTAATTACTCTGAAACCACTACACATATGGACTTAAATATAAACACAGTTTCTGGTTAAGTAAAACTCCTGTTTCATCTAGAATAAAGGATCCCTTTTCTACCTCACAGCCACCCCCACATGCTGACTGTTCTGTCATCCTACCATCTATAACTAAGCCTTTATTTCAGTCAGATTAAGAGAGAAAAGGAGACCCTTTGATGGCAGTGAAAATCTAAGCGAACACTAACGAAATCAGGGAAGTAATAATATGCAGATCACATAGTTAAAGAAGTTTTTTGACTGAGGAGACAATGGGCCGAAGCTATTATCATTAAATATAATTGCAGAGAAGATGGAGTCAGTAAACCTGAGTAGACAGCATGATGAGGGGGCCTCTCTGGATGCTTGAACCCCAGACTCGTTGCTTGCCTTAGTTTCTATCATTAATTGGGGTGTCAGCTGTTCATTTGCGATGTTCATGGTATCAGCTCAGTCGATAGCATCCGCCAAGTCATCTGTTAAAGTGTGCATTTTTCATTATGCAGCTTCTTAGGCCTTTGCAATGTCTTTGTTTTTCGCAGAATTAGCTCTGCTAGAAACTAATTTTAGCAATTTCCAGAATGACTGAGATGTTTTTGTGGGTATTTTTAGGGACACATTAAAAAAAAAAATCTCCCCATCTGAATTTTATCCTATTTTATAGCCTTGAATTGCCAGGTCCTTTTTTGTCTCCCCTTGGATCAGTAGAATGTACTGAGCAGTGGTGTAGCATGGGGGGGCAGGGGGGCAGTCACCCCGGATGCATAATTATTGGGGGGTGCCATGCCGAGGAGAGCCTGAGCTGCATCTGTGGGAGGCTGCCTGCAGCTTCGACGGGGCGGCCGACTTGCTGGGTGCCAAGCTGGCCCTCCTGCAGTGGCTGCTGGCCAAGGAGTGCAGCGAGCTGGCAGTGGCGGTGCAGGCAGCTGCGCTGTAGGGCTAAATTGCGGGAGCAGGCATAATTATTAGGGGGCAGGGCGCTGTGCCAAGGAGGCTGCTCGTGCCACCCTAGCCACCTGCCATGCCAACAGGGCAGCCAGCTTGCTGCGCACTGAGCTGGCCCTCCTACAGTGGCTGCTGGCCAAGGAGCATGCCAAGCTGGCAGTGGCTGCACAGGCAGCTATGGCAGAGGGCTGCCAGATAAGGGATGGGGAGGCAAGCAGCCCGAATTGCAGGAGTGCTCCTGGGGGGCGGCCGCACCCTGCGTGATGATGTCACTTCCTGGAAGTGACATCATCATGCAGTCCTGGGAGCCACCTCCTGCCAGGAGATGCCTTGGATGCTAGCAACTTACGCTGTACCACTGGTACCAAGTGTAAATCTAAGACAAGCAAAAAGTCAGTCTGGCTTAAGCCCAGGTCCTCACCTTCTAATAGGTTGGCCAGTCAAAGGAGGCAGTTGGCAAGCCAAGAAGTCTTGTAATTGGCCATATGTTACTGATACACTGGAAGTCAGTCAGGTGATCCCAGACCCAACAGGAAACTATAGCTCGGGGCAGTGCAGTTGTTACATGCAGGCTGGCAGGTGCAAAGGACTGGTACAGGAGGACTCCTTCCTGATGTTCAAGCCTTCCAATATGCACATTGTCATTTTTTAGGGGAGGAAAAAGATAGAAATGATGGGTCAGTTGGGCTGCCAAGCCCCTGGTGGCCCCAGGTCTCGTTGCCTGCCACTGCTGGAACCAGCAGCAAGAGAAAAATTCAAAAGACAAATAGGCTTCAACTACTTACGGAATTCCTTAACACAAAATTCTTATCCTAGAGCTACCTGGAATTAACAAACGGTAGCTCCAGAAAATTCTCTATGGTAATGTTGAACATTCTTCCCAAAGACACTACCTGGCAACCCTACGGGACAATGATTGCATGTGAATTTAATTTAAAAATTCTTTTGGAATGGGAATAAAGAGTTTGAGGGGGATTTGAAGCATAGCCCAGAAGGAAATTCCAGAATTAAATTACTATTTATTATTTAATTATTATTATTTAATTATCAAAGTAAGTTAAATTAACTCAGTCCTGGAGCTCAGTCTTTTAGTGTGTTTGTTCTGTGGACAACTCACCCATAACTTTGTTTGCATTGCTTTTCAATCGACGGACTGAATACATGACCCAGATTCTGGACACACAGCCCTAGCTGTACTTCGTTCATCATCTTCTGTGTTCAATCGATCTTAATGCGTGTGTTTTTTGTTGTTGTTATGACTACCTGGTGATTGAAAACCTCTTCTTCTGTTCTATTCCTTTTTTTAAAACTAGAGTACGCTCGATTCGAGGCCAAAATCCATGACCTGCGTGAACAGATGATGAACCACAGCATGAGTTCTGGGTCAGGCTCCCTGCGAACCAATCAGAAGCGTTCCCTTTATGTCAGGTAGGAGCACAAAATGGAGGCGTTCGTGGCTGAGAAACGGTACTCAGAATTAAATCGAGATTGGCGGGCATCGTTTGTAAATTGAGGGAAATTGCCCTCAATGAAACTGTCCTAAGTTTTTCAACGCACGGAAATGTTCGCCTGTTTCCTCCCTCTGCTTGGCTGTGTCGTTGTTCATATTAGCCATATTTGCTACTTTTGCGTTCAGTATGGGTCAGAGGGCTTAACTGTAGAGACAGACGGAGAGGCTGAATTTTTATTTTTAAGCAGTACAAACCCATTCGTTTTAGGATAAATTTCAGGTTGGAGAAGGCCATCTGAAATCTTTTCCACTATCAAATGACCCCATATTTTCATATGGTAGTGGTTAAGAGCGCGGGACTCTAATCTGGAGATCCGGGTTTGATTCCCCACTCCCCCACTTGAAGCCATCTGGGTGACCTTGGGTCAGTCACTTAAGAGCGTCAGGATTGTAATCTGGAGAACCAGGTTTGATTCCCCACTCCTCCGCTTGAAGCCAGTTTGGTGACCTTGGGTCAGTCACTTAAGAGCGGCAGGATTGTAATCTGGAGAACCAGATTTGATTCCTCACTCCTCCACTTGAAGCCAGCTGGGTGACCTTGGGGTAGTCACAGTTCTCTGAAGCTCTCTCAGCCCCACCCACCTTGCAGGGTGTTTCGTCAGGGGGATAATAACTTTGTAAACCGCTCTGAGTGGGCATTAAGTTGTCCTGAAAGGCGTTATATAAATCGAATGTTGTTGTTGTTGTTGTTGTTATATTGAGAAATGGCTCCCATTTTTTGAGCACATTACCAAAGAGGATATCGTACTCCCAGACTGTTATATCTATAAAATTTAGCTATCTTAACAGTCGAAGATATCTAAGTTTATTCTCTGTCATGGGCAATGTTCAGCTGTGGAGTACACACTGACATCATGAATAGAATGTTACTGCTCACATCTCTCATGTGCAGCTTGTTGTGTTAGCTTAAACTTAATCATTGCTGGTAATATATATAACCTGTTTCCTGTAATTCGTTCTCAGTTATATTGTAACTCATATGAAACATCATTATGATATGTTGTAAAACTTAGAATCAACACTAAAATTTGAAAAAAAAGAAGAAGTACAAGCCTACCAGTGGAAAATCTAGCATGGGTGCAATGGGAGGGCTAACACTCCCCCCCGCCCCCAGTACCTTTTTTGGTGAGGAAGCACATTGGCCCAATGTATCTGGGGTGGAAACGGCCATAGAGAGTGAGCACTGCCTATATGCACTGCCAGAAGGATGCTCAGTAAGTCATCAGGCAGTGACGCCTCTCTAGCACGAGGACTGGCATGGTGTGCATCATGCGGATCGTGCTTAGGGGAGCACAACCCCTTGGCCCTGGAAACTTCTCTGCTGCATTGCAAGCACAAAGAGAGCAGCCCCTTCCTTTTTTAAAATAGCAATCCCTCCTCTTTAAGTGCCTTTATTCTCCAAGCCACGCCGCTCACGCTGCGCCTCCATTTGGTACATCTTGATGGTCGTGAATCGGAGGAAGGCAATTTGTCAACCCCCTGGCAGCGATGATTGCTCACGGTGGAGCTAATTCAGACGATGACCTTACATCGATCCAATTAAGCTGGGGCTCTTAAGAATATGTCAGCATGGGAGGGAGAGGGAAATGAGGGCGTCCTGTCGGGAGGAAAGCTGACCCTCAGTGTGAGGCTTAATGATGTCATTTCGGATGGAAGGGAAGGGTCAGAAGAAGAAATATGAGCCATTTCGGGGCATGTTGGCAGAGAGGCACATTGATGATTGAGCAATGTCCATCAAAAGCCCAGAAAGAAAAACTTTGATGGGCGGCCAGGGACCTAGAAAGCTGTCTTATGGTGTGCAGTGAGCCGGCCCACTGATCCAGTTTGCTCAGTGCCATCTGTTCTGACTGGTAGCAGCTCTCCAGCTTCACAGGCTCAGGAAGGTCTTTTACACGAGAGGGGCTGAAGCCATGAATCACTAGATATTGTACTGTCAGCATGGTATGGCAAATATTAGCAGCTGGATTCCCTTGCCCACAGAGGAAGAATCAGTATTGCTACGGCATACTGATTGTGTGGTATCCAGTGTATATAGATGCAACCATGCTTTACGCTGGAAATCATAGAATCATAGGGTTGGAAGGGATCTCCAGGGCCATCTTGTTCAGCCCCCTTACACAGTGCAGGAAATTCACAACTACCTCCCCCCACACACCCAGTGACCTTTACTGCATGCCCAGAAGATGGCAAAACACCACCAGGATCCCTGGCCAAACTGACCTGGGGAAAATTGCTTCCTGACCTCAGAGTGGCAATCAGCATTACCCTGGGCGTGTAAGAAGGGGCCACGAGAACTAAGCACTGATGTGACCCTTCCTGCCGTCCCTCTCATGATCTGCCTAGATTCACAGAATCAGCATTGCTGTCAGATGGCCATCTAGCCTCTGCTTAAAAACCTCCAAAGAAGGAGAGCCCACCACCTCCCAAGAAAGTCTATTCCACTGAGGGACTGCTCTAAATGTCAGGACATTCTTCCTAAGGAGTAACCAAAAACTCTTTTGATTTAATTTCAACCTGTTGGTTCTGGTCTGACTGTATGGGGCAATGGAAATACCAAAGACTGAACCTGGCACCTTCCATTGAATAAACATCAGCTCCTCTCGTTTTTCCAAATGAGTATTATAGGGTTTCAGTACAGATAAGCTGCATGCTTTCTGGGGGGCTGCTAGTGCCCTGATATCTGGGCTTCTGCTGGCTTCTTGACGACTGGACTTCTAGGTCTCTGGTCCTATCAGAATCAAGACTTATTTTCTTTCCTATCACATATCTGTTAGTGTGATGCAACTGCATCACACTGACTGCTCATATTTAGTTTACAATCCACTCTTACCCCAAGATCTCTTTCACATACACTTCTACCCAGAAAGGTATCCCCCATCCAGTATTTGTGCTTCACATTTCTGGGGCCCAGATGTAATACTGTGCACTTATCTAGGTTGAATTGCATCCTGTTCACAACCACCCACTTCTCCAGAGTATTCAGGTCTTGTTGAATTTTAACTGTCTTCTTGGGTGTTTGCCACTCCTCCCAATTTGGTATTATCAGCAAATTTAATGAGTATCCCATTTACCCCTTCATCCAAATCATTGATAAAAATATTGAAAGTCCCAAATCGAGCCCTTTCGCACCCCACTGGACACCTCCCTCCAATCTGATAAAACGCCATTGACCACCACTCTTTGGGTGCAGTCCTCTAACCATTTCCCTATCCACTGAACTGTCCTATAGTCCAGTCCGCAGTCTTCCAGTTTACCCATTAGAATGTCATAGGGAACCTTATCAAAAGCTTTGCTGAAATCCAGGTAAATCATGTTGACAGAGTTCCCACGATCCTCTAAGCTCATCACTCGATCAAAGAAGGAAACCAGGTTGGGCCGACAAGATCTGTTGGGGACAAAACCATGTTGACTTCCCCGGATCACTAAGCAGTCCTTCAGATGCTTACAGATCAATCCCTTTAAAATCTGCTCTAATATCTTCCTAGCAACAGACCAGCCTGTAGTTTCCCGGGTTATCCTTCTTCCCTTTCTTAAAAATTGGGATAACATTCGCTCCTCTCCAATCTTGTGGCACATCCCCAGTCCTCCAGGAGGCCTTGAACATGATGGACAGCAGCTCTGCCAGTTCTCTAGAAAGTTTTTTGAGCACTCTTGGGTGCAAACCATCCGGTCCAGGGGATTTGTATTCGTCCAGTGCTGCCAGGAGCCTCTCCACAACCTCTCTGTCAATGTCAACTAGCCACCCAGGTGTCCTGTCCTGTCTTCTACCATCTCTAGATGGGCTCGAGTTCTTCAGGGAGAAAACAGAGGCAAAAAAAAGTCATTAAGCCTGTCTGCTTTTTCTCTGTCCTCCATCAGAGTTTCTCCTTCTACTCCCAACAGCAGTCCAATTGCCTCTTTTGCCTTGTGTTTGCTTCTCACATATCTGTGACAGATATGTGACGTGACAGATATTAGCAGGGTTGTGGGCATTACCCTTTTATCTGCAGTCTTCCTGCTTTCTATGCTGGAAAAAGTCCCATCGTGGAAGCAGCCCTGCAAAGTTTTCCTGCCAAAGACAAGTGAGAAATGTAGATTAGCAAAGATTCCTAATGAGCCCAAGTGCAATTTGCAGCTCTGAACCCATGCCTGACGTTTGTATCAACAGAATAATACTATATTGCATGCATATAATGCTTTTAGAGGTTCAAAGCATTTCACATATGCATTACCTTGTTTTAATCACTGCAACCACCCTCTAAGATAGAACAGCCAAATTTGAGTTCAGTGGCATCTTAGAGAGCAACAAGATTTTCAGGGTGTCAGTTTTCAAGAGTCAGGGCTCCCTTCTTCAGACACCAACACAGCTTCCCACCTAAAACTATCCTGTAGGGTAGGATACTATTATAATTTCCATGCAGCCTGAAACCACCTCGTGGGGCAAGGACTGTGGCTCCGTGGTAGAGCATCCGCTTGACGTGCAAAAGGTCCTCGGTTCATTCCCTGGCATCTCCAATTGAAAGGACTAGGGGATGTGAAAGATCTCTGCCTGACACCCTGGAGAGATGCTGTCAGTCTGAGTAGACAAGACTGACTTTGATGGACCCAGGATCTGATTCAGTATAAAGCAACATCATGCGGCAGAATGCAAATTAGGGACTTCCTTATTTGTGACTCAGCCTCTTCGTCCCATAATTGTGAACCCAGTTCCGGAGACGACAGTGCCTTCCTCGGACTTTGAAATCTGACTCTTGCTAGGTTTGCCTTACGCAACAGATTTTCCTCCTTAGTACTTGATGTCTGTTTTCTAGATTTTCTCTCTCTCTCTCTCTCTCTCTCTCTCTCTCTCTCTCTCTCTCTCTCTCTCTCTCTCTCTCTCTCTTTCTTTGCGGAAATCATTTGCCAGAAGCTTCCTATTGATTCTGTTTGCCAGAACAACGAATCCTCCAAATAGGGCTATAGGCAGTGCTAGCACTTAGCAGGCCTCCCAAAATAGCCTTAGTTCCATGACTTGTAGCAGCATCTGGTGAAAACATTGGTCAGAATTTCAGGCTCAGCAGGAGCAGGGAAGGATGTCAGAGGGGCTCAAGTTTTCTGGGGGACTGTAAGAAATCCCTGTGGATTTGAATATACCACTGTATCAACCGAGAGAGCTACTGCGGGGCAACTTTTGAAATGATCAGAGCTGGTTTTCGTGCACGACACTCCTTTGGGGAACAGATATTTCTCCCTTGCTGCATTCTGAGGTTATTATAGGCATTATAAGATAACATGTGCTCTGGCATGTACCTGAAGACAGTGGTATGTGAAAGACCTTTTTTTGGAGAACAAGAGCAAGCTCAGAATAAGCAAAGATACAAAGAAACAAAGATGCAGAGAGACAAGATGACAGAGCTGTGAACCTCGCACAGGGAAGAGGGTGCTGTGGTACCTGTCGGCATTTCCAGCAACCAATATATTCTGCTTCACAGACAAAAAAGTGTTGCTAGAGTAGTGATCAATCACATGGTTACTTTATCTCTTGTACTCAGATCAGAATTGAGAGTTCCTGGATTTATCTAACCATACTGTCTGTTTGATTAGCAACTCTTGTTTAGGACAGAATGTGAAATTTGTAATCTCTAGTGTCATATGAGACAAGTAGTTTACAGAACAAGAAATATGTTAAACAGAGAATATGCATTAACAATAAACTAGCCATTTCAAGAGCATGCATGTTAAGGAAGGATCTGTGGGCTACCTATATTTAGAGAGTGCCCATTTTCTACGTTGAATTTCCCCGTAGTTTAATCCATGTTATCTCCGGCTGAAGGGGATGTGTCGAAAAAGACCTTGCACTTCTACCAATCAGAGCAGATGATTCTGAACTAGCTGGACCCAACAGTCTGACTCGATATAAGGCATCTTTATCAGGTTGCAATTCCAAAACTAAAAACATAAAAAAATATGTACAACAAAGCCCTGTTAACACATCAAGGAAATGTTTGCAGTTTAAACCTCATCAAAAAAACCCACAGAAAGTATCCTTGCAACAAGGGCTCATTTTGAGGGGGAATGCGTAGGAACGCAGTTCCCCAAAGAGGTCACAGGACAGGTGGCCCCGCCCACCTGACTCAGCCATTTTGGGCCAGTTTTGGCCTGGATTGGGGCCAAAATGGCCCGGATCAGGCCTCTGACGGGTGGTGGATCACTCTCCCACTCAGCAGCGGCCTGGTCCTGACCATTTTGGGCCCCCTTTTTGCCATTTTCAGCCCCTTTTTGCCATTTTGGGCCCAATTTCACCCCTGAATGGCCAGGATTGGGTCCAAAACAGCCAGGATAGGTGATGTCAGGGGGTGTGGCATATTCAAATCAGTTATGCCAATGACAGACTTCTGGTGATATCAAGGAGTGTGGCATATGCTAATGAGTTATGCTAATGAGTTCCTCCCACTCTTTTTCTACAAAATGACCCCTGCGACACCTCCTAAAAACTTCTAAAGATGCTATTCCCTTTCTCAGGAGCCTATTCCACAAGGAGGGAACGGCTATATAAAACAATGGGCTCTAGTAGGTAGGCAGATCACATTAAGCAGAGAAACTCCTACAAGTTGGCAACCAAAAGACCGTTTATGCAAAAAGAATATTGGGAATGGATGTGTATTTTATGGGGAAACCAGAAAGCAGACAAGGGCATGAAACTAACGGCTCATGGGTTTGATTTGCTGAAGGGAAAATCAAAGCAAAGCAGGGATAAGAAACCCCATAGCATCCCCAAGGATGGAGGCTTGGGGGCTTCCTTAAACTTGCCTTCCCCACAGGCTGAAGAAAGAACCAGCCAGCATTTTTTTGAGTTTCTTGCAAGTAGTACTTTTATCTAGGACAAAAATAGAGAAATCATTTCAATTATCTTATGCTTTTCATCCTCTTGGACAGCTTAATTACTGGTGAGTTTGTTTAGGTCAACACAAAAATTCTCCCTTCTTGAAAATGCAGGGTTTTTTAAAAAAACAAACAAACATGAAAATCAAAACTTAGGGATATTAGAGCAGAAATAAACATCCAACCAGCAATTAAGAGGCCCCCCAAGGAGTGCTTATTTGTCCTGTATGTTCAAAATAGAGTTTGGCATCCTGTGCAATCTGCGTGTATCTACAATCTCCCTTGGAAATTGCAGCGTGAGCCTGCTTTTGGAATACGTGGAATGCAGCGTGGCACCATAAGCTCAACTGACAAGAAGCCACAGCCTTGCCCGAAGCTGGAGTTGGTTCCCAGTTGCCAGTTCCTTATTCGCAGAGCAAAACACAAATATTGGGGGAAATTGAACAGCTCTGAGCCCCAAAATAAAGACTGTAGGGGCACATATCATACACCTCCATATTCAGCGGACTCAGCGCTCTAAGTGGACATATACTGGGTCCTCCTACGAAGCCCAGTTCTTGAGTTAACAGCTTCAAAGTAGGGTAAGGGATACAAGCCCTCTGTGCCCCCAAACAATCTTGGATGGCCCCAGATCACACAGCCCTACACTCACTAGACTGTGGAACTAGGAATTGCGAATAAGGAACTGGGAACTGGGAACCAGCGTCAGCTTTGTCAGCCTAGCTTGGTTTCCTAAGAAAAGCAAATGTACAATATTCTTGCTCCCACACATTTCTCAAGGAGAGATCTCACCCGCCTTGCTATGAAGATCCTTCGGCTAGGCCAGAGTTTGGACCTGGGACATTCTCCATGTCATACGGCAAAGAAAGTTGGTTCGAATCCCACTACTGCCCTGAGCTCTGCAAATGGCCTTGGGCAAGCCACTCCTCTCACCCTCAGCTCCCCAGCTGTATTGTGGGGATAATAATAACACTGACTGTGCACAGCTCTGAGTGGGCACTAATCTATGTAGAAGACCAGTATATAAGCATGGTTGTTAACGCCGTTATTATTATCTTTCAACCTAACCTACATTTTAGGGTTATTAGGAAAATAACACAGTTGGGCAGGTGCATGTTTCCCAGCCACACCTCTTGGAGGAAGGGCAACACTCTAAATAATATAATATAATACAATACAATACAATATAGCATAGGTAGGTAGAGGTGCAAGCACCACCGAGTCATTACTGACCCGTGGTGGGGACATCGCATCACAACGTTTTCTTGACAGACTTTTTTATGGGGTGGTTTGCCATTGCCTTTCCCGGTCATCTACACTTTACCCCCAGGAAACTGGGTACTCATTTTACCGACCTCGGAAGGATGGAAGGCTGAGTCAACCTTGAGTTGGCTACCTGAACCCAGCTTCCACCAGGATCGAACTCAGGTCGTGGGCAGAGCTTGGGCTGCAATACTGGAGCTTACCACTCTGCGCCACAGGGCTCCAATATAGCATAGCATAGCAGAAAAAAATGAGTACACTGGAGTAGAATTCTGAATAAAGTGGTTAGGATGGCACTGTGAAAGGCACAGAGATTTGATGTGATTGGTTTGCAAGGTAGGGATACATTCTCTGACACAGGAATTTAACACTTTGGAATTTGCTATCTGGTTTTCCTTGAATAACTTTAACAAGAAAAAGCAGATTCTCTCTCTCTCTCTCTCTCTCTCTCTCTCTCTCTCTCTCTCTCTCTCTCTCTCTCACACACACACACACACACACACACACACACACATTCTTCTGCCTTAAAAAATGCCCAAGGAAAAAAAATTGCAACACACTTAACTTGTGTGATCTATTTCTGGTGAGTGTCTCTTTGGTTTTCTTTGGAGGCGTTGTCAGTTAATAACGTTTCAGTGAATATATTGCCTGGTACCCCCATGGGATTACTTTCTGACCAGGACATCAGTTCCTTCAGAGGGGAAGTGTCAACAAGGATAAAAGTGGACTTCTAGAGCAAGGGAACAGAATGGACAAAAGCTGTAGCCATCAAGTTTCTGCAAGGTTTAAACTGCCTAGATGAACAACTGTGATTTCAGATGGCCCCATTTTAGCAGCTTAGGACCCAGGCGTCTCCAGCAAGAGGGAAGAAAAAGGGTGAAATTGTCAGTTGTCAGAAAATAGCTGAAAAGGTTTTGGCAAAATAGCACCTCTCTCTCTCTTTCATGTTCCATTTGTTAGTGAAGTGCTGTTTCCAAACAGCTTTTATGATGTTTCCATCAGCGCCAACTGCGAGGAAAGGACATTGCAAAGCTTCATGTTCAGCGGGGTGCGAGACATTACAAGCTTTTTAGTCACAATAGACACAGGAGGCACAATCCAGGCCCCTCGTTTAGACCCGCGCCCCAGAGATTGCATTGTGCCACCTCTACTGTAGTTAAGCTCCCATATGCAATTTTGATGGCCTGCTTGGATTTCTGGAGATCCGTCCTTTGTTTGGCAGCAGTACCAATTTGTGCTAACTGTGGATTGCCCATCGCATAAACTATTGTTAGAGAAAGCCAGGAAAAGGAGAAGGAGGAGAAGAGAGCAGACCCAAATGGGAATGTAAGATCTGGATTGGGGGGAGAATGTTCAGGCACGATTTTATGCCAATTGTTCATGAATAAGTTTGTTTTTGCATTCTTGCATTTGGTCCAGTAGCTGCAAAGGCCCTGGGATGAGTGGCAGGTGTTTGGACATTCGGCTCATCTTGTTTTACTAATTGTCTTGCAAGAAAAGGAATTAACATGTTAAATCATATGATTTATTGAGCTGCTTGCAGTTCGGCTGATGGGATTTTGAGCTGATTTATGAGGACGTTCTCCCTGCAGCATATTCTTATCTCCTGCTCGCCTTCTCTAGAAACATTTTGGACACAGGCCTCTCTATCTAGTTGGATGCCAAGGCCTGTGGAGAAGCATCTGTTCAGTATTGGTGGTTCAACCGCACCCGTAGGTAGATTCAGGGACTGGCGGGCAGGCAGCAGGGGAGCGGAAAGCAGAAATCTATGAGAGCGAAGAAGACGTCAGGACCCTGGACAGCAGGCAGAGAAACTGAATGTAAGAAAAAGCGCAGGCGGAAAACTCGGAAGAGAACCCTTGAAACGCTGCATTGAAATCTGAAGGGGGAGTTAAGCGCCTAGAATTCGGAAGAAAACCCAAAGAGTTATGGGGTCAAAAGTGGCAAAAATGGCCCGTGCAAAAAAGGCCTCAGGCCAGGTAGCTGTTAAAACTCTGAGTCCTGGTCAGAAGCCTACTGAAGGCAGGGAGAAACTGGAGAAACTGGGGTCCCAGTTACAGAAGGGGAACTCTTAGTTGATACTTCTCCTAAGCTACCTTAAGAAGGGAACTTGGCTCAACAGCAGAGCATCTGCTTTTCATTCGGAAGGGCCCATGTTCAGTCCTCAGCATCTCCAGTTAAAAGGCTGCAGTAGCAGGTGATTTAATTTTAATTTTATTAACTTCATTTATACCTGGCCTTTCTCCCTAATGAGGACTCAAAGCGGCTTTGCTTTTTTCCTTACAACAACCCTGTGTGGTATGTTAGGCAGAGAGGGTATAAGTGGCCAAAGGGCACCCAGCACCCTTCCATGGCACAGGGGGATTCGAACCTGGGTCTCCCAGATCCTAGTATGATATTTTAACCACTATGCTGAAAAAAGAAACCATGCCTGAGACCATGTAGAGTGTGGACCATGATCAGGGTGGACCACACACTCTAGATCATTCGACTAGAAGGCAGGTCCATGTGTTTGTGTGCTCACTGCCACCTCTAGGACTGCCAGGGGGGCAAATGTGAGATGCCAGCAGGTGAGAAAGCTTCTAAGTAGGTGTCATTGGAATTTGTGGCTGTCAGCCAGTAGGAATTCTTGAGCAGGTGATGGAGGATGCATGATGCACAGAACTGGGGTTTCTCCCTCCTCACCTTTGATAGTCTTAGCAGGCAACAGAGCATCTCCAGCGACTGCTGCCCTGAGTCCGCATTGGGAGAAGTTTACCCATCTGCGATCTGTGATGGTACTGCAAGGTAGTGCATCGTCTTAGCCTGACTTTGGTCTCAGACCTGGAGATTCAGCCTGAACCACGGTCCGACCACTTCCTACTCAAGACAAAGGTGAAAGTGGCCCCAGCACCCTGCTGGAAAGATGCCCTGGGTAAAATTGTCCACCCACAAAGGCTAACGAATCCTACTTGATTCCAGAATGCCCTGGAGGATTTTAGGATTCCAAACACATGCTCTGTTGAGGCTGCGGTGCAAGCATGGAACATGGAACTCTTCAAAGCTATTGACAAAGCTTCCCCTTGTCCGCCTCTCCCGCCTTAGGGATGAAACTTAGCCCCCTGGTTCCCCACAAAGCTGGGGGAAGAGAACTGGAAGAAATCTAGAACAGCACTGGCAGAGAACTTGTATTGCTATCTGACAGATCCTGCTGTAGAATTCACTGTAAGACCTACAAAGCAGAAGTCGAACTCTGGTTGTGCAATATGTGCTCCAGCCATGCTCAGGGCTCATTTTGAGGAGGAACATGCAGGAACGCAGTTCTGGCAGTTCCCCAAAGAGGTCACATGTCAGGTGGCCCCACCCACCTGACTCTCGGCCATTTTGGGCCCGTTTCAGCCTGGATTGGGGCTGAAACGGCCCAGATTGGGCCTCTGACAGGTGGTGGATCACTCTCCCACTCAGCTGTGGCCGATCCTGACCATTTTGGGCCCCTTTTTGGCCATTTTCAGCCCCTTTTGCCATTTTGGGCCCAATTGCGGCCCTGAATGGCCAGGATTGGGTTCAAAACAGCCAGGATAGGTGATGTCAGGGGGTGTGGCACATGCAAATCAGTTATGCTAACGACACAATTCTGGTGCTGTCAAGGGGCGTGGCATATGCTAATGAGTTCTGCTAATGAGTTCCTCCAGCTCTTTTTCTATGAAATGACCCCTGGCCATGCTGCTGCGTTTCTGAAGCTGCCTTGAGGAAGGACCACCATGGCTTAGGATTACAGCATCTGCTTTACACGCAGGAGGTCCCAGATTCAATCCTCAGAATCTCCAGTAGCCAATCATGTGAAAGACCCTGTGGCTTTATTCTCCCTGCATGTTTGAGTGGAAATACAGACATTGCCTCCAAGCTGTGGTCAACGGACATACGGTGTTCCAAAGCTCTGTATGTGCTTCCTTTTTAAAAGCCAGATGAGTGCCTGCCTCAAGAGTCTGGGTTGCTCTGAAATGGCAGCAACGGGTTCGTTTCAGTCCAGGGTGAGATAATTAGATAGGAGCTGATGTGAAGCTGCAGGCTGGCGAGTTCCTTGTTTACTGTCAGACTCTGGCTTCCAGCTACTTGCAGACATAATAGTGTCTGAATAAGATGGTCCAAGGGGCATTGGAAACCTTCGATTTCAGAGTTTCCCAAGGTCACAGTGTAAGAGGAGATTTCTCACAAGTAGCCAAAGTCACAAAGGCAGCTGCAAGTCTAGTGCCCAAATTTGTTACTAGATATTTAAATGCAAGAAGTCCCCCTTCTCCTTTGCTGTAATGCAGTCATGTGGGGTAGTTGACTGACAGCAGCCTTGCTTGATCGGACTGTAAAACCAGTGGACCTCCTGGAGGTGTGGATATGGTTGGAGTTTGGATGTGGTCAAGGGGGCAGGGTTATACAGAGGGAAGGAGGGAGGCTGTTTCAGTGGGGATTGCCAAGGAGAATATTTAGAATCTCCGCCTAGGCAGGACGATAAATAAAACAACAAGAGCAATTGTGCTGGAGAGCAGATAATTCCAGGAAGCCTACAGTCTAGACATGGAGGCCTACAGTCTCTGGTTGTTGTTGCCTCCCGGCACTGGCATTCAAAGGATTACTGCCTCTAAGCATGGAGGTTCTATTTAGTAATTGTGGCTAATAGCCACTGATGGATCTGTCTGTGTTGAATTTACCCAATCTTCTTTTTTACAGTCAACCGGTAGCGGTAAATTGTACAAGTTAATTACTCTTTCGTCAAAGTAGTTTTGTCTGTCCCAAACTGGCTACCCAGCCAGTTCATTGGCTGCCCGCAAGTCTCAGCATTATCGGAGAGGGAGAACATTCATAAAATGTTTAAATCATATATTGGATGACATTATCTTTTTGAAATTAGATTTGTACCAAAACAAAGCGGTGGGAAATGGAAGAGCAGGTGAGATATGATATTCATAGAAAGATAACCAAGAACAAAGAAAAGATGGCTTAGCTAGTGGAGACCAACATGTTCATGGTGAAAAGAATAGGAAATCTACGGAAAATGTTTGTATTTATGCAGATCATATATGTAAATGTAGGGTTATGACAAAAAGCTCAAAAAGTTAAAGTGCTTCTGACTTCTATACTTCAACCCTGGAGAGCAGCTTTGTTGTTCTATGCAGTCTGTAAATTCTTATCATCTCCTGTCTTGCAATGCATAATACAGCTTAGGTTTAGATAATCTTATCATACAAAAAAAAAAAGATCTCGCATAGTTTTGCAAGCCCTTAGACCCACTTATAAAACAGTGAGATGTCTTGATAGAAACTCTGCCGGAATAATTTTATCCATAGTCAATTACCTTTCCAATTAAATCTCTGTGTTGACTGTAGCAACTCTGAGCATCAGTATAGAGGGCAGCAACTTTTACAGAAATCATCAACTGGACAAAAGATCTGGGAATAATCTCCCAAAATAGGCCTCTGTAAAACAAAACTTTATGTAACAAACCATAGAAAACTCACCCTCCAGAAAGCCAGTTTGAAAATAGAGTTTAGAGAAAAAATAAGACTCTCATAATTAAGAGGGGAAATAAAAAAAAATCCAGTGGCACCTTTAAGACTAACCAACTTTATTGTAGCATAAGCTTTCGAGAATCACAGTTCTCTTCGTCAGATGCATCTGACGAAGAGAGCTGTGGTTCTCAAAAGCTTATGCTATAATAAAGTTGGTTAGTCTTAAAGGTGCTACTGGACTCCTTTTGATTTTGCTACTACAGACTAAGACGGCGAACTCCTCTGCATAATTAAGAGGGGGGAATTGTTGTTCGGACTGTTGACAGACTGTCAGAATTATTCAGTGAGCTTCACCTACGGGGAAGTAGCTTGAGCCCTGGCTCTTGTGTTGAGCATATGCTCTGCATGTAGAAGATGTGTGCTTAAGGGATCCCAGCATGAATTAGGAAAATGATTTCTCTGCCTGAGTCCCGATAGACCTGCTGCCGGAGGAAACAGGACTGAGCTACAACAGTCAATGAACATGAAGCAGTACCTAAATTTAAGAACATTTCAAAAGTGTGCTAAGCTACTTAGGGTGGCTGTGAAGACTCCAGCCTTGGAGATTTTAAACAAACTGTTCCTTGCCCCTCCGCATCTTCATTGCTGCGCTAGCTGATTCCACCTTTCCTGTGACTCTTTTGAGCAGCCGTTGGGCTCCCAGCTACAGGTTCTCACATGAGCACGCGAAGCCCGTCAAACCGTCACTCTCTCAAGGTCCATATTGTCTCCTCTGTTCAGCAGCAGCTCTCCCAGGTCTCAGGCAGAGTTTTTCCCCCATAAATCATACCATCATAGAATCATAGGGTTGGAAGGTACCTCCTGGGTCATCTAGACCAACCCTGTGCCCAGTGCAGGACATTCACAACTACTTCCTCTCCCACACACAACCGTGCCTGCTGCTCCATGCCCAGAAGACGGCGAAATGCCATCAGGATCCCTAGCTGAACTGGCCTGGGGACAATTACTACCTGACCCCAAAGTGGCGATCGGCATTACCCTGGGCATGTAAGAAGGGGCCATGAGAACTAAGCACTGGTGTAACCCTTCCTGCCCTCCCTTTCATGATCTGCCCAGGTTCACAGAATCAGCATTGCTGTCAGATCTCAGATGGCCATCTAGCCTCTGCTTAAAATACTTCAAAGAAGGAATATTTTCTGTGATTCTGTCTACCCCATTCTCCAGAACTTCCTGACGATCAAGCCTTCTCCTCACATACAATACCACTCCACCTCCTCTGCTACCCTTCCAGTTTTTCTTGAACAACTCGTACCCATCCACTATCACATTCCAGTCATGGGAATCATCCCACCAAGTCTCAGTAATTCCTACTCTATTGTAGTCCTCTCTTTGCAAAAGAAGCTCAAGCTCTTCCTTCTTATTACCCGTACTTCGGGCATTGGTATATAGGCACTTGTAGCCTTGTACCTTTGTTTGATCTGCCCTACCCAGGTGGGCCCCCACTGTTATCACTCTTCATTGAAATCCCCATGTTGATCGTCCCCTTCCCCTTGCGGCATCAGTTTAAAGCTCTCCTGATGAAGCTCTCCAGGTAGGCAGGGACCAACCTTCTAAAGCTTGCGAGAGGTATTCTGTAACAGACTGTGATGGCACATACAGATAAAATGGTAATTCTCACCATTAGAGAATGGTGGTTTTTGTGCATGTCTTCTATCTCCCTCAACTGGCCATGCCTCACAAGACTTTAATGCCATACACCAACTGCTTTTGCCCTTCGGGTCTAAACTATAAATGAACGCAACTCATTTTTTTCTCCCCTGCATTCGTCTCATGGGTGACACGAGCTAATTTTTTCAAATCATTCTGGAACATTTGCGATCCTCAGAGGTAGAACGTGCGACCCCATTAGTCAAATTCAGGTTAAAAGCTAACCGAACAGCAAAACAAAAGAGATTTTTGCCTGCATGTATGCATGGTTTGCTGTCATGACTCTATGCAAATAATTCAGCCATTCTTTTTAAATGATACAGCATCAAATGTGTATCTGACCGTTGCAAGACTCATGGGGGACATGGTCATAATTTACTACTATTTATTTACTTTACGAATAGCACTCTAACCACTATACTCTTCAAATTCCTGAAGGGCACAGGCTTTTTCTCTGCTGCTGCAGAAGTCAAGGATTGAGATCAAGAGCAGGTCAGTTATTAGAGTGCTGGATTTAGAAGTTAGAAGACCCGGGTTCAAATCCCCATTTGCCATGAAGCTCACTGAGTGACTTGGTCAGTCACAAATGCTAACCTGGCCTACCTCACAGGGTGGGTTGAGGATAAAAAGGGGAGAGAGGTCCGTCTATGCTTAGAGGAAAGGTAGGATAAAATGTATTCGATAGATCAATCTATTTGAATTAAGTCTCAAGGGGGTTGATTTGGGTTGGGCATTAGGGGAAACTTCCGCACGGTAAGGACAATTTGACAAGGGAATCAATGACTTAGGTGGAGGGCAGCTGTCCCTCTCTAGCTTCTGTCTCAAGGTTTGTAAGCGAATTATACAGTGAGAAGGAGTTGAAACAAAACCGGTTCAGTGTAGTGGTTAAAGGGTTGAACTACGATCCGGGAGATCCAAGTTCAAATCCCCGTTCTGCTTACTGGGTAACCTGGGGCCAGTCACATGCTCTCAGCCAAACCTACCTAAAAAGATTGTTGTGAACATAAAATGGAGGAAAGGAGATTGTCGAAATGAATGAAAATCCCAGGGGGAGGCCCTTCCTGCCTATGTTGTCCCAACATTTTGGAGCAGTTGTGTCTGTCCGTCCTCGCCCATCTCTCATTCTGATCTGTTGTTGTTGTTGTTGTTGTTGTTGTTGTTGTTGTTGTTGTTGTTATTCAAATTATCCAAAACACAATCAACAATAATCAGAGGTCACATGTTATTATTTATTGGCCTTGCTAAGCTGATACAAGTTTCCACCGGAGACCGAAGTATCAACCAGATATCGTTGTAATATGTACGCTGTTCCAAATAGCGCTGTCTTTTGCAGTTCTGTAGGTGTTTTATCAGAAAGATGCAGTTTTTCCATATGAATTGCAAAGTTTTTCGAGATAGTTCCAAGTGCCCCAATGACAATGGGGACTACTGTTGCATTCTTCTTGTATTCAGCCTTTGTTGTTGTTGTTGTTGTTGTTGTTGTTGTTGTTGTTGTTGTTGTTGTTGTTTGATTTCTAGCCCACCTTCCCCATGAGTGAGCTCAGGGCGGATTACAATAATACATAAAGATACAAAAGATAAAAACATTAACACAATAAAATCAGAAATCCCAATAAACATAGGTTTCAGTTCCCAGGATGGAGTCCTCTTCATTCTTCCATACCCACCATACATACTTATTTATTTTATTGGATTTCTATTCTGCCCTCCCTGCAAGCAGGCTCATAGGGGAGAAGGGAGATGCGAGTTGGTATGATCTTGTTGTAGCTTTATAGGGGGAGGCAGATGGCTATATAACCCCCTCCACTGACTGGAGACTGGTAGGAAGACTTATTTGATGGACCTAGTACTGGCCTCAACCATACGCCTGAGATCTCTGTCTTGCAGGCCCGCCAAAAAGATACAAGATCTTGGCAGGCCCAAGTATCCTCCAACAGACACACACAAACTCACACAAAATGTGGGTTGGTTGCTTGGACCAGCCAGCCCCACTCCCAGCCAAATAACCTTGCAGCGCTCTTCATCACAATTGGATTATTGCAAAGTGTTTTCATGCTGTCAATAAATGTTACCGTTCCCCGATTCTTGTAACAATGCACTTTACCCGTAATGGATTATCAGGCACATCTTTCATTATGGGTTGTTTGTGCTTTCCTCTCTCTCCAGTGCCTCTCATTTCCTCTTCCAAGAATAAAAATAAAGAAGTCTTTGGTGCTAATGACTTGAAAGCACATTTCCCTAAATATTACAGCCCAGAATATATTGCTGCTCTCAGTTTGATCGGTTTATTGAGCTTTGGAGGTATTTATGCCACAAAGAAATCTTAATTAGAAAAGGTTAGCTGGATCTAGAAAGGGCTCTGTGTGTACCACAGGCTATATATAAACGTAGTTTATTGAGAACGCTGCTGAAATTAGGGTTGCCAACTGACCGGGGCGGGGGGGGGGAACCCAGCCAGGTGTTCTCTTGTGCCTTCATCTTCACGCAATAAAAAGTTTCACTTGCTGATATCTGTGCACTGAGCTGCCTACTAGCTAAACAAGCAATGCGGGGCTATATGATCCTGTAACTTGTAAAACTCGGACGGGCTGTGTTGTTTACATAACCTATGATATGGCTGTAGATTTGTCTGCTCTAATCAGATCTACAGTTTAGAGCAGGGCTTTTTTTCTGGGAAAAGAGGCGGTGGAACTCAGTGGGTTGCCCTCTGAGAAAATGGTCACATGGCCGGTGGCCCCACCCCTTGATCTCCAGACAGAAGGGAGTTGAAATTGCCCTCCACGCTGCTGCACAGAGGACAATCTAAACTCCCCTCTGTCTGGAGATCAGGGGGCGGGGCCACTGGCCATGTGACCATTTTCAAGAGGTTCTGGAACTCCCTTCCACTGCATTCCAGCTGGAAAAAAATCCCTGGTTTAGAGCATAGTTTTTCATCTGGTGGTATGCCTATCACCCATGAGATGCGGAAGTAGTTTAGGTGGGACACACGGTCTTCACAACAACAACTAAGAATTTGTTGTCCCTCAGTCCCCACATCCTCCTACAAGCGTGATGTACCAATTCCTGCCAACCCCACCTACCACTGTTTATCCATCTGTGATCTTTTGGCATGTTAGCAGTGACCTTGGACACTTCGTGTTTCTCCGAATTCTCCATTCCACATGCTCACCAGCAAGTAAGTGTATTTGAAGTGCTGCTTCCGGACAACTTTACCTGCCAGGAATTATCCATTAAAATCCATAGCAATCAAACTTACTCCCAACAGTACCACAGCAGTTGTTTTTTTAAAACAGTATTTTTTCTTCACAGGTTAGGTTTTTCTTCACAGATATACCATCAAAAAAGGAATGTGTGACTTATATGGCATACCAGTTATAGTTAAGGCCAATAACCTGTGTGTGTGCGTGTGTAGCTGTTTAAAGAGGAGTCATCTTACATTTAGAGCCATCTTCCTTTCGAGTAAATAGGTTTCAGTATGTACTTAAATGCAAGATGAAGTTTCTTCCCAGGTGTGCCACTAACAAAAGAGGGATCTGTCATAGATTCACATCAGTTATGACCAGTATTAATTTTTTTGTATGTGCATAACATTTTTAAGGAGGTCATCTTCCTTTTGGGTAAATATGGTGTGTCCTTAAAAATTATCAGAAATGATAAGCATAACAACAGACTGCCTGTAAACATATAAATGGGGGTGTGCACCAGAAAAAGATTCAGGTTAATAAAAGATTTGGGTTAACAATTTGGAATAACTCAAAACTCAAAGCAGCAAGCCACTTAAGGATTCGGGTGTTTAAAATGCTTCGGAAAGATTCGGGAAATGCTCAAACCCCCTCCTCCCCCCTCCCATTGGGTGAAAAAAGTAGCAAGGCAGGAAGGCAGTTGAAAGCAACACTTTTCTTGCTGCTTACAAGTGGAAGAAAAGTGTTAATTTTAAACTTCCGAAGCTTTTGGAAAGCTATGCTTTGGCATCTCCTAATCGGCTCAGCAATGCTGGGGTCTATTCGGAAATACCCGAATCAGAAACCTGAAGTGCGTATTCGCATATAAAGGGGATATAAATGTCCTTTTTGGAAAAAGTGAGCTTTTTGTTACTATCTTGGTGGGACCAACATTCTTTGACAGAGTGATCAGTGGGACATAACATACAAAATATTGAGAACCACTGGTTCAGACAACTTCTCCAGAACTCCCAGAGGGGTAGACAATATTTTCTGCAGCCAGAATAACACTTTGAAGACTAAAGTTTGGATCTTATGACTCCTTGCTACCAAATTGGATGCTGTGACACTGGGCCAAACTGTGCACTATGTTTTTACAGAAGTTTAGCATGAGGAATAGAAGCCAGACTTCAGCGGCAAGTTCCTAGTGGCAACTCCATTTAGAAGGGGCCCAGATTAGATTCAGACTGCAGGGAGAGGAGAGAAGCTCAGGGCAGCAACATTTCTCCTATCAGGGGAATGCACATACAAGGATTTACTGCACAGGTAGCCCCCTGACAGGTCAAATAATGCCCCACAGGGCTGTTTCAGACAGGGAAAACAGCAAGGGGGGAAGGCAGGAATCCCTCCTCCCCCTGTGCTATGGCCCAGGTCTGAATTAGGCCCCTGCAACACAACAAAATGGAGCTGCCATCAGGAACTTGAGGCCACGGTATGGCTGCAAGCCCCTGTGGCGAACGCATTTAAAAAGTAATGCCTATTTTGGCCCTAAGCCTTCCTTCCATGGAGAAGGACTTTCTTCATTGGAGAATGATGAAGAGCCATCTTCCTTTGTTGAAGGAACCCTTTCTCTGTTGGAGGAAGAGTTGATGGAAGGGTGTCATAGGATCCAACTTATCGCTAAAGGTGCCGATTGAAAACTTAGCAGGTCTACAACCAAAATGCCAATTGGAAGCAAAACCTTTTAAATATCGGATATGATTGCAAGTTTCTAGCTCTCTTGAGTGTTTGGGACCGCATAGACAAACTTTCCTAGCTTCGACTGCCTTTTTCTGCCTTATTGTTCACCACCAACCTGCTCCAAGCTTCCTCTTCTCCTTGACTTTTCTGGTCTCTAATCCACCATCAAAGGATCCCAAAAGCAGTTAAGTGGGTTCTGCTTTTCTTTTATCCTCTTCCAATAAACCCAGATCCGCATGCTCCTCGCCCCTTATGGAGTCCATAGAAATCTCTGTCTTTTTGCTACACGGAGGAGAAACGGCCATCGTTCCAAATGTACACCTCTGAGAAGAAATGGTGATCCAAATAATTTCATTTTTGTCAGCACTATAAAAAAGACACCTATGGTGTGGGTGTTTGTGCCTGTGTATGTGAGCGTGTCTTTACAGATGTGGACTTGTAATAATAGGGTATGAGAGAGGAACAAAAAGGAAAAAAGAGAAACCTCTGAAAAAAAGAAAGATGTGAAAGGCGCTAAAGGTTATAAAGCAATGATAATTAATTACTACACATATGCATAAAAGCAGAATGTATTACAAAAGACAATCATAAGGTACAAAAAACAGCAATGTACAAGGACATTAACAATAAATACAGCAGTTCATGCACCAAAACACAATAGAGCACAAAAATTCAGCAGTCAATGAATGAACAAGCACACTGCAGTGACAGTAGGAGAGAGGGGCACAATCATCTCGGGGGCAGAATCAGCCCAGCCAGAAGTCTCACAGCCAGGCAGGGCCAGTTCTAGGTATTGTGGGACCCTGTGTAGACAGTACCCAGGGGCCTGCCTCCCCTCCTCTGCCTGTGCATCCTTCTTCTCACAGCTGCCCGCACACTCTTTCCCGGGTTGTTCAGGCAGCTGGGAACGTAAGCTGATGGAATGCTCACAAGTGAATGGATGCAGGAAGGGTGCATGGACCAGTGACAGTGGGCCCCTCCAACAGTCCTGGGCCCTGGCAACTGCCAGTTCTCAGAGCATGCTGACACCAGCCCGGTGGCCAAGGCAGGAGCAACGCCATACCAGTAGACTGAGCACTGTCCACTCTTCTCCAGGCCCTAAATGAGGCAGCCAGAGCACATGGAGCTCACTTATACTGTAAGACCCCTCTGACCAGCAGCGGCCCTCTGGGGTCTCAGGAGGAGTTTTCTCATCACTTACTACCTAATCCAGCCCTGACTTGCATAGTCTAGGTGAGCCTGATCTCATCAGATCTCAGAAACTAAGCAGGGTCGGCCTGGTGAGTAATTGGATAGCCCAGGTGAGCCTGATCTCGTCAGATCTCAGAAACCAAGCAGGGTCAGCTTTAGTAATTGGATAGAAGACCAGGGTTGCAGAGGCAGGCAATGGCAAGCCACCTCTGTTAGTCTCTTGACATGAAAACCCCACCAGGGGTCGCCATAAGTCAGCTATGACTTGGCAGCACTCTCCACCACCCATTTAAGCCTTTATATCCAAGCTTTCCACATGGTTATTGCACAATACATCTTGAGTCTCAGCGAGAAAGATGGACTACAACTGATGTAAATAAAGAAACATATGCCACTCTGACTTCCAAGGGTGGGATAAATATGTAGCCAAGAGAAAGAAATGTTGCCTATTTGAGCCACCTGATCTCGTACAATTCCCACTGGCACGGACTAAGTGATTTCTGGCCTCTCTACCTTTTAAAGTGATGTGAGCAGGACTCTGAAAAGCCCAGCAGTTGGCTCAAGTTCCCAAGAGTGAAACTTTTACTTTTTCTAATGAATACTCTGCAGGTTTCATAAATTATGAACCAACCTCTTCCATGTGGTTGCCTTTAGAACATGACAGCTAATACAAAATCCCTTCAATGGGTTGCCAAACACATTCATGTCCTCCAGAGAATATCTTAACATCGGCCATGCTTCCTAATGCAGCAGAGGAATAATAAGTCTTCATCCAAACCGCTGGATTAATTGATCATCTATCTTGAAATAATTTATGTCCCTCTCTCTAAGAGATTTCAGTGCCTGTGCTGCCAGTTTTCCAAAAGAAAAAGGAAGATTACCCCATCATTGGGGAGGGGCTGTGGCTCAGTGGTTGAGCGTCTGTTTGGTACACCAACGGTTCCAGGTTTGATTCTGGGCATCTCTGGTTTAAAAGACCAGGCAGTAGGTGACGGGAAAGACCTCTGCCTGAGACCCTGGAGTAGGGATCTCATTCCTCCGGTGGGGGTTAAGGATCCCCCGCTTTCACCCTCCATCTCCTGCCACCACTCACCTAACTGGCAGGGGAGAAGGGCGCGGGAACGGGACTCCCGGGCGTGCTCCCGGGGGTGGTGCAACAACATCAATCCCCGGAGTGACATCATTGTGCCACCTTTAAAAAGTGTGCACGCTTTGCAGAGGGCCGATTTGGGTCTGAAATCAGCCCACTGTGAAGCGTGCATGTACTCCTGCACCCATGCAATGATGTCACTAGAAGTGATATCACAGGGTACATGCGCAAAGTGCGCACAAGTAAACAACACTATGACTACAAAAAAGGTAAGAGCCAGGTCCCCACGCTGGAAAGTTATTGTCAGTCTGAGTAGGCAACACTGACCAGTGATGGTTTGATTCAGTATAATGTGTCCTTTCTCTGCTACTGATACCAAAGTTTCCTAGAAATGTCTTTCTTAACACTTTCTTAATAACTCCCTATCCCTACCAATGAATCTAAGCGTGCCAGAGATATTGATTCTGCATAGCATCAAGAAGTACTTCATCCAGGTTTTTAAGAAATGCAGGGCAAAAAAGTAGGAAATACAAAAAAAAAAACGGGGTGGTAGAAGAAAGTCCAGCAAAGGCCACGGATGATATGGGGGGGGGGGTGTCATTGGCATCTTTCTTCCCCTGAAGGTTTTGCACCCATCTGCTTCTGAAACTGACAGGCCAAAAAAAAAAAAAAAGCAAAATGATTAATTTAAAGCAGATAGAAAATGGGGCTGTCACACAGCTGCAGTCCTGGTAGGCAGAAGTGGCTGAAATGTCCTACTTACTAGAACGCCAAAGCAACCCAGCGTGCGATCAGCGGTGGAAGGAAATGCGTGGGGAGCGAAAGGGATTAGAAATCCAGGCCCATATTAATATTTACCCTATGTATTATTTAATTCTGTTTACGTTCCCATCCCCACTCCTGAGGCTGCAGCAACTTTCAGGAAATAGGAAGTCTGTTAAAACCTTTTTTAAACTACAAAAAAAAAACTCCTGATGGCCCAAATCTTTAGATCACTTTAGAAAGATACCTACATTCCAGACACACATCTTACAACTTCCAAAAGAGGGACAGAGAGTTCTGAATGGGCCCATCTAGGCCTGTCCCACTCCCCTGAGAGCCAACCAGAAGCCTTTGCAAAGATCATAGAGCCTGAAGACAAGATCACAGCATATGTGTGGAAGACGCATGATGCTGAGCTAAGCAGGTCTGGGTCTGATCAGTCCCGGGATGGGGTGGCTTAGTGGTAGAACAATCTGCCTTGTGAACAAAAGGCCCCAGGTTCAATCCTGGGCATTTCCAGTTAAAAGCATAAGGTGGTGGTGGAGAGTGCCCTCAAGTCATAGCTGACTTATGGCGACCCCTGATGGGGTTTTCATGGCAAGACGCTAACAGAGGTGGTTTGCCATTGCCTGCCTCTGCAACCCTGGTCTTTGCTGGAGGTCTCCCGTCCAATTACTAACCAATGCCGACCCTGCTTAGCTTTGGAGATCTGACGAGATCAGGCTCACCTGGGCTATCCAGGTCAGGGCAAAGGCTTAAATTAATTAAGTGAAATAAATTAAAAGGCAATGCAATAAGAACTGTATTAAACCGTACAACCAACCATGATAACAGAATTAGAGACCAATGCATTCAGATGCATGCAATTAAACACTATAATGCATACCAACAAAGCAGCTGAGCTGGATTTCAAGATCCGGCGATCCAAGCACTGTAACATATGCAAGGAACAAAGCAATGAAAGCTTCCTAAAATATCTCAGATGTTGGTTGCAACTGCTTGTTATAAAAATGCTCTCCGGATCCATTCCTGAACAGTGTAGACAGTACTGGGCCAGGTGGACCCATGACCTGACTCAATATGAGGCAGCCGCAGCGGGGTGCCTCCATGTGGGGTGGCTCAGTTATTAGATCTGGAGGCTCCAATGTAGCAAGAAGATGATTCCACCGGGGAAGTGAAACAGGCCAATTTCCTAATAAGTTTGATCCGCCTGCCAGTTCGGAAGGTTCTCGTTACCTGCTAATCACGCTAGACCCCTGAAACCTTCTGAGGTATCCGACGAACGGCGCTCTGACTCTTGGAAGCATATACTTTGGAAACTTTGTTGGTTTTTAAGGTGCTACCGGACCCAAATCTCTTTCTTCTCCCTCAGACCAACATGGCTACCCACCTGAAACCTTCCGAGGGTGTTTTTGAGTACATTTTTTAAATACTTCTTGTCCTCCAAGGACTCAAGGAAGCCTACATGGTTTCACCTTCTGTATTTTATCTTTGCAACACTCTGAGGTAGTTTAGGCTGAGGCAATGTCATTAGCTCCTGACAGGGGTCATTTTGTAGAAAAAGAGCGGGAGGAGCTTATTAGCATAACTCCTTAGCATATGCCACGCCCCTTGACATCACCAGAAGTGTGTCATTAGCATAACTGATTTGCATATGCCATACCCCGTGACATCAGCTATCCTGGATGTTTTGGACCCAATCCTGGCCATTCAGGGCCGAAATTGGGCCCAACATGGGGAAAAGGGGCTGAAAATGGCTGAAAAGGGGCCCAAAATGGTCAGGATCAGGCCGCTGCTGAGCAGGAGAGTGATCCACAACCTGTCAGAGGCCCAATCTGGCCACCTGACGTGACCTCTTTGAGGAACTGCCGGAACTGCGTTCCTGCACGTTCCCCCTCAAAATGAGCCCTGGCCCCAGGTCACTCATCCAGTGTCCCAGCAGATTAGGGGTGTGAACATGGATTTTCCAGATCCTGGCCTGATGTTTTTACCACTAAACCACACTATCTCTCCAAGACCTGAATATCCACAGCTAGGCTCTGACCCAGCCTCAGGCTGCGTGGTCAAGCACCGAAGTCTTTTACAGTGAAAGCCATTCCTTTAGTTTTGAAATTGTCACCTTCCATGAGTAACGCTTTCTCTCCTCCTACCCAGCTGAGTAGTTCTAAATCTTCTTCAACCATGTTTCTAAATGAGAACCTTCTTTATGTCCTCCTTGTCCTTGCTACCACTGCAGTTCCTTCTTTGTTGTCAGTAATGTTCATCATCCTCTTTGCAAAGCATAGCAAAAGCCTGACTTGAATAGGCTGGAAGACTCTTCCCTACCTTTTCTCCACCTTTATGTCAGATGTAGCTACCATAATGCATGCTCCATTCTATAGTGGGAGAAACAGAGTCTGGGGAAACAGTCTGAGAGGAAGGTACTATCCTCCCCGTGCCACATTCTGATCTGGACCACACTTGTAGTGCAATCCTAAGAAGCGTTACTCCAGGCTAAGCCCATTGAAATCAATGGTCTTAGACTGGAGTAGCTCTGCTTAGGATTGCACTGTTACCCACCTGCACCAATTATTAAGCAAGAGATCCATGATACATCTCCCAACACTGCATCTAAGTGCATATATTTACTTACAAAAAGTGTGTTCCGGGCAGGGCTGCTTCCAGGTTTGGGGGGCCCTGAGCAGAGGGCACTCAGGGTCCCCCAGGCCCACGACAGTAGTAGATGCAGCTAGGAGTGCCACTGCCACCAGGAGTGGTGATGCTTTGTACGCCACCCACGTGCCCTTCTCTGGCAGTGCTATGCAGCAAATGCAGCTGGGAGCATAGGTGACAAAACACATACAAGCAGGCAGTGGAAAGGCAGAAGTGCGAGCATCAGGGGAGATGCATGAGTAGGGAGTCAGCAGTAGTGGGTGCCACCAGAAGCCATAGGCAGCTGCCCCACCTCACTGTTTGATGATGCCAGCTCTGGTTCCAGGCACGCATTAAATAGTCATTGATTTGGGAGCCCTCCACCCTTGTCAGGTTGCATGCTTGCTCAATTTAGCAGTGAGGATAAGATTGACAATCAATTCTCATCATCTGTTTATCTCGAGATCTTTTTTTGTGAATCCCAACAGGCACTCCAGCAGATTTAATGGGCACTCAGTAACATCTCCAGTTGCCAAGCTGACTGATGTCCCTGTAATCTTGTTTAATAACCTGACAACCTTCCACATCTGTGTTTATCACACACGATTATCGTTTCAACTCCAACGGGATCTGTTCCTTTCCAGCATTTTCACTTTCCTGTATTTGCTAGGCACAAGATACTATTGATGCATCTATTCTGAAATGAATTTCTCTCAGAATTGCAAGTATTAAACATTTCATTTAGCCCCAGTATGTCATCTCGGGATCGTAGTACCTTTCTCTTTCTTGGAAAATATTACTTGTTCAGCAAGCATATATCTAAAAGAATCCTGAAAAAAATGTGACATTTAATAAATGGGATCCTACAAAGTAGATATGGGCACAAACCAAAATACGAACCAAAATTCGTGACAAACTAGGCCAGTTTGTGGTTCATGAACCAGCGGTTCATAAGATCCCATTTCTGACGAACCGCCACAAACTTTAGGCTGGTTCATTTGGTTCATTTTTCAGTTCATCACTGCAAACATCCTGGCACCAACCAATTCGTTTCCTAGGCAACAGGGGATGGACTTCCTGCAGACCTTCTGCTGACCCGGAAGTGACCCTCTGCTGACCCGAAAGTGACCTTCTGCTGACCCAGAAGTGGTGATTTGCTGGCCTGGAAGTAAAATGAACCAAAATGAAACAATTTGTGAACCGAAGCAGGTTTGTGAAAATTTGTGGTTCATGGTTTGTGAAATGTGACAAACCACGAACCGCATGGTTCATTTTTTTTCTGGTTATGCCCATCTCTACTACAAAGTATTGATTTGAAGAGAGATCAGTTGTAAAGTGCTGTCAAGTCATAGCTGGATTATGGCAACACACACACACGCTGGTGTTTGCCATTGTCCGCCTCTAGTAGGCGAGCCTGAAACTCTTTGCCAGTCTCCCATCCAAGTACTAACCAGGGTCAACTCTGCTTAGCTTCTGAGATCTGAAAGATTGGGTTAGCCTGGGCCATCCAGGTCAGGTAAGCTAATGTTAGCAACCCTATTAGTCCCAGACATGGATCTTGCAAGGAGGATTTCTACAGACAGAAGGTATTTCTATCTGCATAGTAGGTTTCCCCCCCCTTCATCCCTCCCACTACATCCCAGAATGCAACCTCAAATGCAGTTCCATGGGGACAAGACCCCCCCCCCCCCCCAGAAATAGCTTAGGGGAGTTGGAGGCCTGAAGCAAGAGAGTCCTATTCCTTATATCGGTTATGCTAGAAAGCCTCAAGAGATAGCTAGAATGACTGGGAAGTGCTTATTATATATATAGAAGATAGATGATGAGTAAAACGATTCTGCCTGTAGCTTAGAAAGCAAATGTCAACGTCTGAAGGGGGTTCTCATTCCAATATGAGCTAATGTGCCAGCGCAACCGAGGCGTTAGCAATTTCTGGTGAAGTGGAATCTTTGAAAAAATCTCCAAAACTCAGCATGCGATCATAACACAATCCAAAAGATGATGATGATAATATAGGAGAGGCTTTTTTGTATAAAAGCTGGGCTATCAAAGATGCTTTCAAAGGCTACCACACTTGAGTTTAAGCTGATAAAGCAGGAACAGCAATCAAGTCTTCTTCAATGGTCCCATTAATAGTCGTACTTATAAAACATCACCAATCAGTCCTTATCAAATAAGAGCATTTTTCTTCTGTCTTTTAGCAACCTTGACATAGAGCCATTAGATCGGACAAGAACCTCAAACAAAACCCTTCAACAATACCCAGTTCTTCCCACAAAGTGAGATTTGTTTTATAAATAGATTAAAAAACCCAAAACATCTATGGGATATCACCTCTCTGCTTTCAAATCCCTCTTGAAAACCCACCTTCTCTTCAAATCCTTTGGCACAATCCCTCAATCTATTGGCCACATTTTAAACTTGTCCTTTCTCCCAAAGGCTGAACTGTTTTTCTCCTCCATTTTATCCTCGTGACAACCCTGTGAAGGAGGTAAAGTGAAAGATATCAACTGCCCTCCCCACCATGCTATGAGGTGGCCTAGGGGGAAAGCAGCTACATACCGTCTGCCCTCTCCTCTTTCTTTACCACACCACTGTCCAGCCCACCAAAGCCTGAGGCAGAGAAAAGTCTGGTCTCTCATAGCAGTGGGTCAGGAAAGAGAAGACAGCACTCTTGGCTAGGCAACAGGGGGGAGATGCTTTGCCCTCTTGGCAGCAAGGGGCCTAGTATTACCAAATATGCAGGTACACATTTCGATTCCTGCAGCTATATATACTTAAAACATGACATCTGTCTAAGCCTTAGTTATAGATTGCAGCCCAGAAATCCCCAATCCTAGTTTCCAACTTAATGTCATGTCTGTACCCTTACATCCATAACGTCGTTCTGTGTGTTGAACCATTGCTAATGCTGTATGCTGTACCTTGTTTGCATTTTGCAAATGCTCTAACACTTTCGTTTCTCTAACAGCCTGAGAACCCAGCTGGGTTATCTCGTTTCTTTGAAGCTCACATAAGTGACCTTGTACTGTCTGAAATGTTACAGTTTACTTTCATGCATTCCCAGACTTTTCCCTGCGTGAAACTGTGGTCTAGCTGGGATGGGGGGAATGAGTGAGTATTTAGAGTTGTACTTTCCTCAAGCCTCTATTCCTGTCAAGGAAGTATGTACTGCTGAGATGCTTTCTTGCCTCTGAGTAACTCTATAGAAATATATATGGAAAAGACTGGATTTCTGAATAAAACCATTTAACCAAGAGCTTGGACTTCTTGTTGCAATGGTGCAGGGATCTGTCTATCATATCCTGTCATCCATAACCTGACACTTAACTGCTATACGACACTAGTTCTGTAGTCCTGAGCCTCCAAATATCTAAAGCTTGTTAAGTGTAACTAAACATACATTTTCAGGCGGGTAGTGTGTTGGCTGCAGTAGGGCAAAATTTGAGTCCAGTAGCACCTCAAAAGGCTGATTCCGCACACGTTGGATAATGCACTTTCAATGCACTTGATCAATCGTTTGCGGTGGATGTTTTGTTCCGCACATGAAAAAATCCATTCCAAATGATCTATAAAGAGGATTGGAAGTGCATTATCCAAAGTGTGCAGAATCACTCATCGACTGACCAGATTTCCAGAATAGAAGCTTTTGAGAGAAAAATCCCCCTTTGTCGGATATCTGATGTGCATCTGACGAAGGGAGCTTTGACTCTCAAAAGCTTCTACCCTGGAAACCTTGTTGGTCCTTAAGGGGCTACTGGACTTGAGTCTTGCTCTAAACACACGTTCTTCCCCTGCTCTCTTTACTGTCCTACTTCCTCTCCTCTGTCTGTTGCCTGTGTTACATTTTAAATCGGAAATTACATGAGGCAGAGGTCTGCTATCTTTTTTTGTTAAGCACCAGGCACGTCGATGGTGCTAAATCATAAGGGGGAAAAAATGGTCAAAATTTACTGCCTCTATAGAGGAAGCAACTTCCACCATGAAAGGACAGCCACACCATTGTACTGGGTGCTTTTCTTCATATGACAAACATTCAAGAACCCCAAATGGAATGGCGCTGTAGCATGATTCGATATCCGTACGAATGACCTGCTGTATCCCAAGATGTCATATTAAAGCTGCCAATTATTGGTTAAGAGATAGTAAAAGTCATTTTAGACAGACAGATGGCTCCCCAGAGTGCATGCAGGGAGAGCCGAGATTATTTATTTTGCTCTCCTGCAAGCTTCGGCCCTGTCGTGTGGTTGCCGAATCTTCGTTTTACCCACTTTACTGTGACAGCACAAAATCCATCCACCCTTTTTGCTTATATCAATTTTGACAGCCTTAGCAAAATAAAAGGAGATTGGTTTGTTTGAATTGGTCTTAAGAGAGTACAGTAGAACGGGCTGTGCTTTTAGACACGTTGCGCAAGGCCTGAGTTTGACATTCTCTTTCAGCCTAACCCAGAAATAGCCCCATCCAAGTTTCATAGGGTCTTGGCCGCTTGGTTCCCTCTTATTAACCCACTCACTACTCCAGGTTTGCTAACATAGAATGCAGAGCTGAGTTACGAGTTCATTGACTTGCATCAGTGGTGGGTTAATACTTATATGGATGTAGTATATTTTTAAATGAATGATATGTACTATTTTTGTTTTTAATGGTAATGTTGATTAATTGTGTAGTGTGTTTTTAAGCTTTGTTGTGATCCTCCCTGAGCCCACTGGTGTGGGGAGGGCAGACTATAAATTGAATAAATTAAATTAAATTAAATTAATTGCATGGATTCCTGAGGCCAAAGCCCTGTGAAACTGTTTGTCAGAATGTCTCCTGCCATACTATACTATTCGGCAAGTCCTCTGTGTCAACTGGGTTCTGATGATGAAGCTGGACTGATGTTAGAAGCACTTTGCCAAGTCCATGTAGCTCTGATGGTAGAAGCTAGTTTGGAATGTGTCAGCTTGCTGTTATGTCACTCACCCTGCGGTTTTCCCGTCTCCTGGGGAGCTGGCCTTGAAGTCTTTCTATCTCTGTCTCTGCTATACTTGCATCTGATGAAGAGAACGGTGATTCTCGAAAGCTTATGCTACAGTAAAGTTGGTTAGTCTTAAAGGTGCTACTGGACTCTTTTCGATTCTGCTGTACTTTGTTTTTCATCCATTCAACTTAGCTGTCTGCTGCTGGGAGGTGGGGCTGGACTGGGCTTAGAATCATGTATACAGTGTGTGTTGGTGGAGAAATGCCATTCCTGACAAGAATTGTAATGGAGAAGAAATAGTTGCTTATCAAATAAAATGCTTTAACTCACGCAGTTCCTGGAATCATGCACTGAAGTCTTTGAGAGTTACTTGGCAGCACCTTACACTGTTACAGCAAAGTAGTTCCTCCATGTTCTGCCATATACATCATAGAAGTAGGGAGCCCAGTGCCTACGCCACTGGCTTGTTCCTACATCACTTTGATGACATGCAAATGAAGGCAATATGTATCTTTCTATCGGTTACCGGACAGCGTGGAAGGGAGGATGCTGTGGCAGCCATTTTGCTTGTGGGCTTCTTGAGACAGTGGCTCAACCGCTGTGTGAAAGAATGCTGGACTGGATGGGCCTTCGGTCTGCTCCAACATGTCTCTTCCTATGTTCTCATGAAAGACCATGTGGGTGGGCCAATGAGATGTTTCCCTTCCATGCTTCTCCCCCTCCTGGCCCGATGACTTTTGCTCTACTAATCCATTGGCTCTTCCACTATCATTAATCTATGATGCACAGTTTTTCAAGAGCATTGTAGGAAGCCAAGATACGGGATATCTGAGCTTGCCATAGTCCTTCACCTTCATCCGCGGGGCAAGGTGCATGTTTTGAATATATTCTGGTATCAAGATTACATACAGTTCCTTTGGGAAGTTTGTGGCCAGATATTGCTCATGCTCATCGTGCTCTGACTAGAAAAGAATATTTCACCTAGTTGGATTGATTAATAGCTTAACATGCTTGACAGAATCATGCATTCACATGCGCTCAACTGTTCTCTGCTGGTGCTACACTGCAGTCTTGATGGAACAAGTAAATTGAGGGATTGGCCGAGAGTGAAAGGTCATGCTCTTCGGGAATTGACCTCAGTAGGGCCTTTCCACGAGGGAAGCTAAGCTTGAATAGCGATCTTCTGCCCACAGCTTTCAGCACCATGGCTAGTTCCAGCATCTCAAGGTTCCTGTTTTCTTTGTAAATGACAGCCAAGTCAGTGCTACGGCTTGGCAGGAGCTTTCCATGGTCCATGCATCTGACAAAGAGAACTGTGATTCTCGAAAGCTTATACTACAATAAAATTGGTTAGTCTTAAAGGTGCTACTGGACTCTTTTTGATTTGGCTTGGCCGGAGAGAGTTAACCCTTTCCTCCCGTTTCCTGCAATGGCCCCATGGTGCTGTTTCCTCAGTTGAGGGGAACATACAGATGCCTGCATATTTCCCCCCAAGGAGAAAATAGCCGTTCCATGGGGCTGAATCAGGGCAAAATTCTCTTCAAAATGTCATGTGTATGTATGTTTGTGCCGCTAAGTTGCAAACAACTCATGATATCTCCAGCAAGGGGGTTTCAAGGCAAGAGAGGAGCACCTAAAATTAAACCCCATTTCTATGGATCACGCCCCCATCCATTTCCCAGTTCCTTGTTTGCAAGTCTGTGATTTTTCAGAGTAGCACCAGCAACAGTTCGCCATCTTTGCAGGACTCAAGAACCTTGACACTTTTACATTCTGCTAAAATATGTAGCAGCGGTTTGCTTTTATTGAGATAGTTGTCGCTAAGCCACTGTCAGGGAGGGACCAGTTATATTTTAATGTTCCTATTCTCTCCTTTGCTAAATAAGGCTTAGGAATCTAAATATACATATACTTTGAACCATTGTGCAATCAGCAAGCTGTTGCCAGATTGTTCTTTCTTAACATCTCTACCTTGCAGCCAAAGCCTGAGGAAGAGAGCAGTTTCCACTGGAGATTTTCATTTGCAAGTCTAAGCTCAGTTAATTTCCAGCACGATGTATTTTTAAAATAGTGTGAGAAATC
Source organism: Eublepharis macularius (assembly GCF_028583425.1). NCBI lineage: Eukaryota > Metazoa > Chordata > Lepidosauria > Squamata > Eublepharidae > Eublepharis > Eublepharis macularius. The sequence goes on from NC_072792.1 coordinate 175,030,123, forward strand.
ATCAGAGATGGCAAGGAAGGGGGGGGGACTTTTTAAACAGCTCATACCTATCACCGTTTCATGCCAGCCTTTTGCTTAGAGCGTAGAGTGTCATTTGTCGTTCTCTCCTAGTCTCTTTTACACTCACAACAACCTTGGGAAGTAGGCTAGGCTAGGCTGAGAGGCAGAGAGAGAGTGGCTATTGAGACTGTCTAAAATCAAATGTGGTGGTGGTGGTTGTGAAAATGAAACTGGTTGTCATTGAATGAGCATATGAGTCACTGTAAATACCCGCTTCTTGATCGCCTACACTTTTTGCGTTCTTTCTTCTATTCCACGTTGTACATACTTTTAAAAATGTCTTTTACACCCCATCTTTCACCCTAATGGGCAACCATTCTCCTCTCTTCCATTTTAACCTCACAACACCCCTATGAGGTACCTTAGGCTGAGGAGTGTAACTGGTCCAAGGTTATGTAGTGAGCTTCCATAGCGGAGTGGGGATTTAAACCTGAGGGCCAAAACAGACGAAACACCTGATGCGTGGAGGACCCTCGTCAGTTTCCTGCAAATTTCCACAGGAAATGTAGTGAGAAAGAACCGCTGTCAGGGAGAAGAGGAAGAATCCCCCCTCTCCTTGGTAGAGGTTCTTTCTCTAGGCATCTCATCTAGTCTGCTCAACTCCCTCTCGCTGCTGCCAGTGCGCTCAGCTCCCAAGTGCATTTAGGGAGCAAGGGGAATGCGCTGGAAGCAGCAAGACGAAGCACGCTCCCCTTGCCCCCTTGCACTCAGGAGCAAAGTGCACTGGCAGTGATTAAAGGGACAGGGAGCTGGTCTTGCCAGCAGCTCCCTCTCCATCTTGCTGCTGCCAGTGTGCTCAGCTCCTGAGTGCATTTAGGGAGCAAGGAGAGTGCGCTTCCTCTTGCTGCTTCCAGCATGCTCCCCTTGCTCCCCTAAATGCACTTGTGAGCTGAGCACGCTGACAGCTGCGAGAGGGAGCCGAGCAGACTAGATGAGACTCCTAGAGAAAGAACCTCTGCCAGGGGGAGGGGGGATTCTCCCTCTTCTCCCTGGCAGCGGCTCCTTCTCACTACATTTCCTATGGCAACTTGTGGGAAACTGACGAGTGTCCTCCATGCATCAGGCATCTTGTCTGTTTTGACTCTGAGGCTCCCACATCCTGGTCAGGCACTCTAACTACTAGACAATGCTGTCTTTCACATCCCACTGACTCTTTTAACTGCCACCTCTGTAAGCCATCCCGTTTCAATATATGCTATTCTTTCCAATACAGGTTTCATTAAAAACCCTCTTCCCTAGCTAATATTGCTTGATTAGCAAGCCAGCTTTAGTCACTCCCTTTAAATAATTTTTCCCATTTTATAAATCAGTCATTTCAGCCCAGCCAATGCTATTTAAAATAATCGATTTTTTTTTAACACAATGTACACATTGGTCTTCCGACTCCTGTCCATAGTCCAGAGACTGAAAACTGGGAAGATATATGAATGTGGGAAAGCATGGTTTGAGGAATGTGGATACTTGTGACCTTGAGTACAGATTTTATGAGAAAATTGCCTTCTATCACAGTCTTGTTATAACGATTTCACAGTCTGTGAATGCTTCTAGGTTGCACTCCGTCATTGGGGACCTTCAATGAATTGCAGGAATGGTCAGCTTCCAAATCCTTCCCACCCCAATATCTTCTCCTCTTGATTTCTATAATCTCTCAAGGCTTTGAGAAATCTTCTCCCACCCTTTCCCTTTGATTTACGCTCAGCTGGTCTCAACAGTCTGTGCCTCCAGGTGCTTGCTCAGCCTTCAGTGGGCCATGGGAGTCTTTTTTCTTTTCTTACTTCACACAGTCATCTCGGTATGGATAACTGGGGAGTCCTCTCAATATGTGGGAAGCCCTGCCTTGCTTCTGGTTGTTCCAGTTGTGCTGCTTTCACGATTGGCAGTCAGTCATCAAGTTTACTGCTGGCTATAATGATACATAGTACGAGGACAATAAAATGTAATCTGCAAACCTCTCCTATGGTGACCTACACTACAGAGTTATATTGACTAGTAGTTTTGTCTTGGCTTCCTGAAGAGAATGCTGGTGGTTCTCTGTTAGAGATCATTAGAGCTACAGTTCTTAGGGTTCCCTGAGAAGAAAGATTATTAAAACAATAGCTGAAATCTATAGTGTAGATAAGCCTTTGTTGGTTTTATTGATGCTGCTTCGTAATGAACTAGCAAAAAGGAAAAGGAATGATGAAACAGCAGGTGACCTTTGAAGGAAAGATAGGACTTCGTAAGTTAACTATGAAGGGAGGGAGGGAAGGAAGGAAGAAAGGAAGAAAGGAAGAAAGAAAGAGAGAGAGAGAGAGAGAAAGAAAGAAAGAAAGAAAGAAAGAAAGAAAGAAAGAAAGAAAGAAAGAAAGAAAGAAAGAAAGAAAGAAAGAAAGAAAGAAAGAAAGAAAGAAAGAAAGAAAGAAAGAAAGAAAGAAAGAAAGAAAGAAAGAAAGAAAGAAAGAAAGAAAGACATTTAAAGGCAAGTGAGAGTCAGTTAAAGAAGAAACCAGCCTGCCGAAGTCCTGAAAGCTTAGAGTCTCGAGGGGAGAGATTTTCTGCATGAGATTTCCAAATAGTATCCCCCCCCACAATTTCTCACAGACCTACAGCCTGTACAATGCTGCTTTATTGACAGAAAACCAACAGCACACCATGTGAGGGTGTGGGGTGGAAATGGAAGATGATGCAAAAAGACTTGTGGGTTTGATTTGCGCACAAAATTTAGAAAGGGGATTGTGGAGTTGAAACATCAGGGGTGAAAAATTGAAATCACCCCTCAGCTTGGCCCAAGGCTGTCTGTTGAGAGGTTGCCTGATGTTTGAGGCAAGAGAGCTTTTCCCCAGCCCTACCGCCTCTCTTCGTTTTCACTGAGACTTCTCTCCTGCTCTCCCTCCCTCCCTCCAATGCACTTTTTCTTTTTCCTCTAATCAGCTTTTCAGGCTCGTGGTAGCAATGAAACCTTTCAATCACTTGAAACATTTGCTCAGTGATTCACCTGCAGTGGATCCCTAATCTTCTTTTAATTAGCATTGTGCATAATGTCCCTAATCAGCACACAGAGCCAGAGCCAGATGTTACCATCTGTATTCATGATGGCTAAAGCCAATCACAGTAAAATGAAATCCTCCTTGGAAATGAACCCGACAGCTCATTTGAAATGCAATGTTCACTTCGGAACATGAAAGTTCAAGAAGGATTTTGAAGTGAGAGAGGGCATGGGTGGCTGCTTGAGAAGACAATGGTCTCTCTCATAAGCAGGGCTTTTTTTCAGCTGAAACGCGGTGGAACGGAGTTCTGGCACCTTTTGAAAATTGTCACATGGCTGGTGGCCCCGCCCCCTGATCTCCAGACAGAGGGGAGTTTAGATTGTCCTCCGCACTGTGCCACACAGAGGGCAATCTAAACTCCCCTCTGTCTGGAGATCAGGAGGCGGCGCCACCAGCCATGTGACCATTTTTGCCAAGGGCGATTTAAACTTTTTAAAACTCCCCCCTTGTTCCAGCTGACCCAAAGTGACATCATTGTGTGGTCCCGAGTTCCACCACTGAATTCCACCACCTCTTTTCCCAGAAAAAAAGCCCTGCTCATAAGGATAGATGGGTGGAACCTAATACTTATAAAAATAGCAGCAGTCCTAAAGGCAGATCAGTGCATTACCATTAATACGAAATGGGGAAATAGGAAGGTGGGAATGGATAGAGAGGAGGGAATGAGCCAGCAGAGGGGAAATGGTATTTCCACTCTCCCACAAGTCCTCCTGGGTCCTCTTGAGGCAGTCAAGACGTGTGTGGCTGTGGTCTCACTTGGTCATGGTGAGAGTGTCACACACGGACCACTAGTCTTGGGTCAAGTAGGCTATGTGGCTATTTCCTATGCCAGAATCATTCCAGTGGCTGGCAAACTAGAAATTAAGCCAATTCCAGATGTTACGGGTACAACGTGAGATCCCAGCTATACAGGAACAGCTGCCATACCACAGAGGTATGTCTGAAGATGGCCTAAGATTATGGATGGTTGCAACAATAAATATTGTCTTTTCCATCATCAGAAATGATAACTTAAGCTTTTACTCCACAGTTTTTACTCCAAATTTACTCTAAAATATCATTCAGTGATGGATTACCCTGTAGACTGGGTTGGTTCCTTAACTTGGACATCTAAACACCTCTAATTAGTTTGAATTGAGTGATGGTCTGACCCTTTCATTGACAGGAATATCTGGATATATCTGATTTTTTTCTGGATTCTCTGAAAGGTTCAAATATTTTCTCGAATTTCAGCAATCTCACAAGCCATCCTCATTTGGGATTTACAAGGTTAATAATCCAAAACATATGTGAAGAGGTGCAGTCAGGTACAATAACAGCAGCAACAGCCAAACTCAAGGGACCAAAAGTGCCATTTTCCTGCAAACAGGAAGTGACATCTCTAGCTTCCTGCTTAAACTGGAAGTGATGTCATAGATGCCTTAGTCTATATAAACAGCCCTGACAAGCAAGAAGGGACAGAGGAAGGAGAGGCAGTGCCCAAGGAGAAGCAGAGTAAACTTCTCCACAAAAGGACATGCAGGTAAGGAGCCACAGGAGGAAGAATAAGAGTTGGAAAGCAAGAGTTAAGGGTGTGGCCAAGAGTCAAGCAGCCCCAGGGCAAAGGGAAGGCTGTGAAAGAATGTGGGGGGAGGAAGTCTTGTTGATTCCCTTTTTCAGGAACCAGGACAATTATAGGGGCTCGTAAAAAGACCGCAAGACAGGCCAGTGAGGAGGCAAACATATACAGGGGATCCAATAGCTCATTGAACTTACAGCTGAGACCACAGAAGGAAAACAGGGCTCACAATGCATTTCAGAGTTTAACAAGTCACAAAGATTGCTGCGTGTGCTGTTATCGTTTTAATCGATGGCGTCTCTCTGAGAGGAGTGAATGGAATGGGCTGGACTACTGAACACCCATGGCTTTACCAAAGCAGCAGAAGAATAATTTCCTGTGAAAACAGCCTCTAAAAATAGCATTTTCCTTCCTTGCCTAATTTCATCCTAGATGGATGCTCCCACAGCTTTAAAAATTATTTTGCCGTACAGACGCAATAAGCCATAAAACAGCAACGACTGTGATAACGACCATTTTGCAAACATCCGTTTCATTAACGTGACTAACCCGCTGTGTGTTTTTGTCTAGCCTTAATGATGTTAGAAGGGCTCTGGGCAACGGAATGGCAGCGGATAAGCTATTAATTTGACAAAATGGCTCCTATCAAAGTTTCTCTACCACGAAGACGCCCAAGTCATTTATACTAACAAGGAAAAAATCAGACTCTCGTCATCGGTATATATGCCCGGCTCTCTGGGAGCTGCGTCCAGTGGTGAAGTTCCATACAGCCGTGCTATGCACGTGACCACTGCAGTCATGTGTACAAATACAGGTCTAGCTTATTCTCGAGAGTGTTTTTGTACGACAGAAATCATTCGGATGTGTGTGCATGGCAGCTGCCAGCGTTCTGGGGGGCGAAACGACATTGTTCCGGCAGAGCCACAATCAGATCTTCCTAGGACTTGTGAAGGCGGAGGAGTGTTGCATCAGATTGTGTCCCGTTTTGCATCAGGGCTGTGGTGCAGAAGAAGCAGTTCCAGCAATCAAACTGGCTTCCTCCCCTGTAGTTACTGTCCCTGAAAAGGGAAAAAGATGAACTAAGACAAGACACCTGCCACTCCCCATTTAGTACTTTCAGTAGCTGGGAGGGGAGTCAGTTTTGATTAGCAAAACTATGATAGAGTTGGCAGCCATCATTTCATGATCCGGTGGCATGGGAGGAGGCAGCCTCTTGATATGCGTAATTCCCATTGTGTGTGAAATGAGCAACATGCTTATTCTCCAGCTTCGAGGCGCATGATCAGAAAGCCAGGTTGTTGTTTTTTTAGGGTACAAATTTATCGGAGCAGAAGGTCCTTTACAGTTTTATTTTACTCTGTACATTTTAGATTTGGATTTGCAAGCCACCTTGAGCCACAACATAAATTAGTTTTTTTATTTATTTCAAATAAACTCAAACATAAACACATAAAACATGAACTGCATCATAGGGTAGGTAAAGGTAGTCCCCTGTGCAAGCACCAAGTCATTACTGACCTATGGGGGGATGTCGCATCACAACATTTTCTTGGCAGACTTTTTATGGGGTGGTTTGCCATTTGCCTTCCCCAATCATTTACCCTTTACCCCCAGGAAACTGGGTACTCATTTTACCGACCTCGGAAGGATGGAAGGCTGAGTCAACCTTGACCTGTTTACTTGAATCCATCTTCCACCAGGACCGAAGTCAGGTCGTGAGCAGAGCTTGGGCTGCAGTACTGCAGCTTACCACTCTGCGCCATGAGGCTCCTGAACTACATCATACAATCATCTAAATCATATTTCTACGATCCTCCATTACTTCAGTCATCAATAATCATCTAGGTCATACATGAACCTAAACACCACATCTAGGTCCTATAAGAGAAAAATGTAATGAATAAACTTAACAGTTAAATCATATTATCATCAATTAAATCATATATCTAGAGATAAAACTTCCTTATATGTGTGTGTGTATAATTTTTCACTTCTATTTAAATAGCTTTCCATCTGCCTTCATATTTAATAATTATTATTCTTAATTATTATTAATTTCCAACTACATAATCAAAAATACTTTTCATTTTTCTTGGAATTCTGAGATTGGCCTGTTATGATTGTAAGATTTTTTTTTTTGCCATTGATGAGCCTCAACATAAATGTGGCGTATAAAGATTTTCATAAATGTTTGTTCCAAAGGGTGACCACTCATATCGGGACGGTCTCAGGTAGGATGCTTTTCTGATTTCACGAGGTTGGCGCACCGAAATCGTAATAACTGAACAGGGCTAATGAGAGCTAGCCATTTTTTGTGCCCAGTAGCAGTTAGCGAATATTCGCTGTAAACGTATATGTCTGCAGTTAATAAATTAAAATCTGCCGCATATGCATAGCGAGAGAAAATCCAATTAGATAGGCGATGGTAAGTTAGCAATTTAATGTAGCGGTGACAACATATTTGTGGCACCCTCTTTATTAATTTATATGATAGACTGACAGCGTTTTTTTTAATATAGAGTGTTTTGTTTGAAGTTTTTCTACCCTCTTTGATTGCATTAGGCTAAGTGGACCAACATTCTCGTGCTGTACAAATCAGTACATTTACGCTATCACTCCCATACCTGGCAACAGCACGTATTTATTCTGTTGATGGGTGGGATGTTGTTTTATTGACGTTCTTGGTCTCTCCTTCTGCTTTTCTTTGTTTTCTGTACATTGCAGTTCAGTTTCATATAAAATTCATGATGCTGTAGACTAGAGGTGGGCACGAACCGCAATACGAACCAAAAAAACGCACGAACCGGACCATTTTGTGGTTTGGGAAAACGCAGTTCATGGGACCACGTTTTCCACAAACCCCATGACTTTTTAGGCGCGGTTCATCAGTTTCATTAGCGGTTTGTGACCCCGGACAGGCTGGCGCTGCTCAATTTATTTCTTAGGCAACATAGGCCCAGAATGTCTGCAGACATTTTGTTGCTGTGGAAACCCCAATCTTAGCCCACCTAACCTTGATGGGCAGCTCTCCCTTCCAACCGTGGAGCTCCCATTCTGTTACATGGGAGCCAAGAAGTGGGGGAGACGGGCCTTCTGTAGCCATGGGAACTCCAATCTCATTCCTCCAAACCCTGTTAGGCAGGTCTGACTGCCAAATAGGGAGCTCCTGTTCTGCTCTATGGGACCCTTGGTTATAGAAGGCACACAGTACCCTGCCTCTTGCTTTCAGTTTCAGTAGACAGTGGGAGCAAGAGGACTGTTGCTGGCATTGGAGGGAGGGGGGAGAGTGGAAGAGAGCTTGGCTGCTGCTTACTGGTTGAAAAGAGAGACTGAAAAGCCTCTTCTGCTTCGGTCTGCTTTGCATTGTTGAGAAGGGTGCATTCTTTCCTCCACCCCACCCCACCCCAGTCCCATGGCCTACCTGGCTCTGGGCTAGGGCTTAGCTTGACTGAGGCCTACCTTTTTTATCCTGGTTGCCCATCGACCAGCAGTACAGGGGTGGATGTCTCAGTGGCACCAGAGACTCCTCCTGTGGGGGCTGTTGAGGAGGCAGAAGAGGTCTTACCACTGGGGGAAGAGGATCTCCTAAAACTGTTTGAGGAGGAGGAGGAGGAGGAGGGATCTCAGGAGGAATGGCAGGGCTCTCCCACATCACAAACTCTTGGGGCTGTTCCTGCCCACAGTCCACCCATCACTCCGTCTTCCTGGCCCAGCTCCACACCATGGCTGGTAATCCTAAATTCTTCTCATGACCCACCTCCAGGTCCCCATTTCAATCCCTCCATCTGGCAGCATTTTTGGACCGTGCCTAACAACCCCTGTGTGGCACGATGCCACTCCTGTGATGGCCTGGTGCATTAGGGCTGCGACCCTAAGCACTTGTCATCCACGGCCCCATGCAAGCATCTGCAGAGGCACCACCTGAGCCTGTTACCTCCAGCCTCACCCCATGAAACATCTGGCAGGGAACCAAGAGGGCAGCTTCAAGTTCAGCTCGGGGAGAAGTGGGAGGGGAAGGGGTGTCCACCCCAAGCAAGAAGCCTTGCCCCGAGGGTGCTGCAGCTGGGAGCGGAATGCCCAGGCAGGCCACCCTTGTGGAGGTTGTTCCCTCAGGGTCGGAGACAGCACCCTTGAAAAGAGTGAGGCCGAAGGCTCAGGAGGCAGGCATTCACGTAGTGGCGGAGACGATTGCCCTGGAAGGACTCCCTTTGTCCATTGTGAAGGGAGTGGGCTTTCACAGGCTGCTGCGCCATTTCGCCCCGTGGTTCACGATGCCCTCGCAGCACACCACTGGCCGGCAAGTCATGCCTGCTCTCTACCAGTGTGTTCTGGATATGGTCTTTAAGGAGCTGTTGGGTGTCAGAGGCTGGACCATCCACTTTATGGCTATCTGTGGAGCGGCTGTCATCATGGCTACCTCAGCCTCACTGCCCACTGGTGGCAACCAGAGGACCTCCACTGCCCCAGGCAAAGACCAGGGCCCCCGAACAAGGTGCAACCCTTGGGTCTGGGCTACAGGGTGGTTCTGCTCCAGGCATGGGGGATGGGCAACATTCACACGGGGAAGAACATCACCACCATGATGAGGGTAGGTCTGAGGGAGTAGGCGCCCGAGGGGGGGGGGGTTGAGCGTGGCTTCATGGTCACCAATGCGGGAAGCAACATGCTGGCAGCCCTGAAAGAGGCCTCCCTTCTGGCCTCATCTGCTTGGCGCATAAGCTGCACCTGGTCATGAGGGATGCTCTCGAGCTAGGTAGCAAGCCCAGGGATGCCTGGGATGAGGGAATGTTGTCCACGCGCCAATTGTTGGACAGCTGCCGGCGTGTGGCTACCCACTTCTCCTGCAGCATGAACTCTTCACATGAGCTGCTCCAGAGGCAGGGGGAGGGGGTGATCCTGAGCACTACCTGTACCAGGACATGCCCACCCGCTGGAACTCCACCTGCGACATGATCAGTCATCTGGTGGAGCAAAAAAACCTGGTGCAGGACATAATGTCATCAGTGGCCATTTTGCAGAAGGGAGAGGAGCTCAGCCTCAGCTCTGCAGACTGGCTAGTCCTCTCCCAGATGCTGCATGTCCTGAAACCATCGAAGGACACCACCGAGCTCCTCTGCTCCTACCAGGCCACCCTGGGTCAGATCATCCCCCTGATCCGCGGGCTGGACCGGGTGCTGCTCAACAAGCTGGAGCATGAGGAAGCTCTTCTCTCCAGGGTACAGGACTTGGTCAGGAGGTTACAGGCAGGCGTGGCTGCCCGCTTGCATCCTCTCTGTCAGGAGGCGCCGTACAGACTGGCCTGCCTCTGTGACCCCCGTATCAAGGGCAGCATCGCCATGCGGGAGATTTAAGTAGTTAAGAGTGTCAAATTAGGATCTGGGAGACCCACATTCAAATCTCTGCTCAGCCATGAAGAAAGTGGGATGGTTATAGGATGGTGGCATCCCAGGAGAAACATTAAGAAGAAAAATAAGGCCTTGTTTACTTGCAGGAGGTCTGATGGCTGGAGATCCATCGTCATTCCAAGAGATCTCCAGGCCCCACTTGACACTTTCTCGGAATACCCACGTATTTTGTCATCCTTACTTTTATCTGCTGGATCCCCGCCGCAGATTGAAAGTAAATGCACATTTCATTCCCTGTTTCTTTAGATTGCCTTTTCTTTCCTCCAGCACCACACTTCTTTCCTTGGGTCCTTTTGTTCCATTATCCTCTAAACCTCCTATGTGGAAGAAAAAACATTCCTGCTCCTTACATAGCCTAACTAGAAACCAAAAGGTTTCATGAACCAGTTTTCAGTTTAGAACCTATCTTAGGATTTCCAGCTCTGGGGTGGGAAATTCCTGGCAATTTGGGAAGTGGATCCTGGGAAAGGTGGGATATAATGCCATAGAATCCACCCGTCAAAGCAGCCGTTTCCTCCAAGTGAACTGATCTCTGTAGACTGGAGATCCACTGTAATGACAGGAGATCTCCAGACCCTGCCTAGGGGTTGACAGCTCTAGCCTATTTAGATAAGTTTTCGTGAGATCTGTAATTGAATCTCCTGCTTTCTAAGCTGAAAGCAGCTGTCCGGGAGAATCGGGTAAGGGAAAGCTGGATGAGGGAAGGGGGCATTTAACATTTTCCTTTGCACCATTTTTCTGTTCTATGTCACTCTCACGTATACCAAAGTTGCCCCAAATAAAAACATAGGATTACCTGCACTGTGTTTGCATTTCCCTCTGAGGCAAATAATAGATGGGGGTGTGGCTTTTAGATCGGGAATATGGGAGGGAACAATGAAGTGACGCCTTCTCAAGCTCTGTTTGGCCAAATCTCCCCCTCCTATAGCTGCTTTGAACTTTAGAATAAAGTCCTGCAGACGATCTGCCCGAGGCTTCCAAGCATCTCATCTAGCTTAGAGACAGAGGCTGATTCTGCACATGTTGGATAATGCACTTCTAATCCTCTTTAGAGATCATTTGGAACTGAATTTTTCGAGTGTGAAACAAAAAATCCACTTCCAAACGATAGCTAAAGTGCATTGAAAGTGCATTGTCCAATGTGTGTGGAATCAGCCAGAGTCTTCTTTCAACACAGATATCAGGAATGGTCTTTCTCACATGCATGCACACGTCTTTTCCTTTTTGGCAAGAAATGCGTCTTTTTAAAAATGGATCTCTGTTGAAAGTCGTCTGCTTCCAAATGCGATTAACAGAAGGTCACTAAACAAAGCCGGAGGGGGGCGGTGGCTGAGCGGCTGCTGTCAGGATCCGTGTCATCCCCCTTTTCTGTGTCTTCTTCCCTCTTCCAGAGCCATGTTTGACTATGACAAAAGCAAAGACAGCGGCCTCCCGAGTCAAGGTCTCAGCTTCAAATATGGAGACATCCTCCATGTGATCAACGCCTCCGATGATGAATGGTGGCAGGCCAGAAGGGTCATGTTGGAGGGGGACAGCGAAGAGATGGGTGTCATTCCCAGCAAAAGGAGGTAGGTGTGAAACTCTTTTCTGTCTTGTTTTCTGTGCCAGATGTTCACCACGGAGTAGTAGGCACCTGTTTCAGCTTCCATGATTCAGAATAACCTGATGGTTAAAGTTGTTCCTCTTCATGCGTGTGTTTGATGGTATATATCCTAATGTCTGTCTGTCTGTCTTTCACTCCCTTTCCTTCTTTCCGTTCCTTCCTTCCTCCCTCCCTCCCTTTCTCTTTCCTTCATGTCTTTCCTTTACTCCATGTCTTTCTTTCTTTCTTTCTTTCTTTCTTTCTTTCTTTCTTTCTTTCTTTCTTTCTTTCTTTCTCTCTCTCTCTCTCTCGCTTTCTATTTATTTATCTCCCTTTCCTTCTTTCCATTCCTTCCTTCCTCCCTCCCTCCCTTTCTCTTTCCTTCATGTCTTTCCTTTACTCCATGTCTTTCTTTCTTTCTTTCTTTCTTTCTTTCTTTCTTTCTTTCTTTCTTTCTTTCTCTCTCTCTCTCTCTCTCTCTCGCTTTCTATTTATTTATCTCCCTTTCCTTCTTTCCCTTCCTCCCTCCCTTCCTTTTTCCTTCTTTCCATGTCTTTCCTTCATTCCATGTCTTTCATTCATTCTTTCATTCATTCTTTCTTTCTCTCTCGCTCTCACAGAATTTTTATTAAGGATTTTTAAACGAGGTATAAAAAAGATAAAAAAGAAAAATTTAAAAAGAGGACAGGGAAAAAAGAACACTAATATAAAGAAAAAAATATAGGAATCATAATTTTCTCTGTGAAAGATATATAGGTATTACATATTATACATTCAGTCTAAAATTACCATAAACAAATATGTCTCCTTTCCCTTTTAATCTTCAGAAGCACAAATCATCAATTTGTTTCTTTCTGTTTCCCGTAAAATGTCTTTAAGGGGTTTCCAGGTAGCAGTAAATTTAGATAATATATTTTTCCTAATCAAAGAAGTAAGTTTGGCCAAATCCTAGTGGCTTTCAAGCATACATTACCTGCAGAAAAGCTTATGCCCTTGGATTTCTCTGCAAGGAACTTCCTACATGTTGCAGAGGACTCTACTAGGAATATGTTCAGTGGTGTCTGTTCAGTTCACATGAGCCTACTGGGCCTCTCCATCACTCTACAATAGTTGGAACTGCACCCTAACACATTGGTGGGTGGGGGACTCATGGGTGGGTCATGCTGTAATCGAAGGTGCTTGTACCAGAGATGCTGCTGCCATTTGCAAAACAAGTAATGGTAATTCAAGAGGTTCAACTGTGTTAGTCCATAGCAGCAATATAAATCAAAAAGTCCACCGGTCCCATAAAGAGTATTTGAGATAACAGTGGGCCCTGGAGTCGAGGGTTTTGATGAATACCATCCTAGGACATGCCAAAATCTGTGACTATGTATCACAGGACAAGGTCACTACTGTGTGTGTGTTATGTGCCATCAAGTCATTTCCGACTTATAGTTACCCTGTGAATGAAAGACCTCCAAAACATCCTGTCATTAACAGCCTTGCTCATATCTTGCAAACTGAATGATGTGGTTTTGTAGTTCCATCGGTAACGCTAACACCACCAAACTTTCCTAGGTGCCAGCCCTCACTGTCCATTTGGATAACGATGAATCTCTGAGTGTATGCAAAGTACTAGCATTGGCTGAGCGGTTAGACAAGTGGGTGACGTCACTCATAATCCATCTTTTATCAATCTTTTTAGTGAATTCCAGAATACTGCAGGAATTCTCCTGAAAAAAACAGCTTGAAATCTACTGATTAATGACATTGCTTACTAGGAGTTTTAGGGCAGCCTACATATGACTGAATATATGAAGCTGTCTTATACTGAGTCAGGGCAATGATCTGTCCATCCAGCTCAGCATTGAATCTCTCCATAATAGAATGGTCTGTCCAGCAATTGCTATCTGAATTATTTAATGGAAGTTACCTAAGATTTGAACCTGGGAACTTTCTGCAGGCAAGATATGCACTCTACCACTGATCTATGGTTCCAGTGACCTTGATCCAAGTATAAATTAGTCAAACATTGATCCACATAGCTCAGTGTTGTCTCCTATAGCTGGCAATGGCTCTCTGGGTGCTCAGCAAAGAAGATCCTTTACCTGCAAATTCCAGGGACTGAACCTGGCACATTCCATATACAAAATGTCAGGTTCTGCCTTGGGCATCGCCCAGTGAGGCGCCGGCACACGGGCTCCCGCTCTGTGGAAGGAGAGGGGTATACCTCACCCTCGCACCCTCTCAATCCTCTTGCAGGTCCACTCAACCTGACAGAGTCCCGGCTGCTTTCCATGACAGCTGACACCTTCCCTCCTCTGGACTTCCTCTTCCTCTTCCTCTTCTTTCCTCCACCTCCTCTCCATTGCTCTCTCATTCTCTCGGTCTCCCTCTCCCTCTTTCTCCTAAACTCCTCCACAATCCTCCACAATCCACCATGCCCTGTGGGGTGGACTTCCCTTTTATCCCTTCACCAATTCCCTGCTCCACATGTCAGCCACACACACCCAGCACTCTAGCCACGACCTTGGCTGACTCAGGTAGCTCTACCTGGGTTTGCTCTGCAGGCTGCCCTGGGCAGTCACACCTGTTCCTGCTTGGCTGGCTGCAAGCTTTCTCTACTGTGGTGGTTGCTTGGGGCAGGCACACCTATGCCTTCTTGGCTGGCTGCCAAGCTTTTCCTGTAGAATGCCTCAGGCAGCTCCACCTGGGGTTGTTTTGCTCCCAGCCTCACCTGGACCAGGCTACTGCCTTCTAGGTAGCCTGCAGGCTGGGGTGCAGCTCTGTGCTGCTTTGGCTGCTTCTCTTCCCTGACTGGTAAGGCTGCTGGCTGACTGTCCTTGCCTCCTGCACCTCCTCCCTCAGGTCTACTCCCCCCTGGGGGTCCTCCCTCTCCCTGCCTGGCCCCCTGGCCCCCCACCAGAGGGTGGGGCTAGCTGGCTTCCACCTGCCTCACTTGACTCTCTGAGGCTTGGGTGCTTCTCTGCCCTCCTGTGGCTGGGATGCCTCCTTCCCCCTTCAGTTGTTGGTCTGTTCTGGTCCTGGGTGCCCATTGGGGTGGCTGGGTGGCTGTCCCCCAACTGCCTCCCATCCCCTCCTCCTGGTAAGTCTGGAGGCTGAGCCTCAGATCCCGGACACAAAACATGGAATTTTACCATCAAGCCACACAACTTTGCTGGAATTCCAAGGGTCAAGGGCAAGGCAGGGAGGTTCTCTTCAGCCCAAAGCTCAGCAGAAATTTCCTGTTCAAGCCCTAACTGCATAAGCCCTATCTATTCCTGTGAAATGAGTTGTCACTTATACAGTGTGATCTGCCTTGAGTCTCAGTGAGAAAGGCAGTCTATAAATGGATGGATGGATGGATATTTTTCAAACCCTGTTGAAAAGTTTAACATCTTACATGGGTAACTAATTTAACTGCAGTACTGTGCTAAAATCTTCACAATATTCAGTTTCAGGTTTAAAATGCAAGCATGTAAAGTTCATCTTGTGTGTTGTGAAGTGCCATCAAGTCACAGCAGTCCCATAGGGTTTTCAAAGCAATAGACAATGGTTGGCCATTTCCTGCCTCTGTGCAGAGACCTTGGACTGCCAAGAACTAGCCAGGGCTGACCCTGCTTAGCTTACAGTGACCCCTGGTTGGGTTCTCAAGGCAAGAAACTAACAGAGGTGGTTTGCCATTGCCTGCCTCTGCAACCCTCATCTTCCTTGGAGGTCTCCCATCCAATTACTAACCAAGACCGACCCTGCTTAGCTTCTGAGATCTGATGAAATTGGGTTTGCCTGGATTATCCAGGTCAGGGCCAGGGCATCCTAGGAGAACCCAAACTTGCAGCGAGAGAAAAAGTGCTTGATTTTCAGAAGACCTTCCTCCTCCTTCCAAAAGAGCAAAACAAGTATACATTTGTGCATATCTTATCCCTTGGAGTTAATAAGCCAGCTCAGAGCACTCACTTCTGATAAAGCTAACAAGCCCGTTCTTATGTTAAAAAGCCAGGACTAAGATCTTGAGGGAGGGTGGCGGCTTGGGGCGGTGGGAGGGAATATCTTGCTTCGTGTTCCTCATCTAAAAAGAAAACCCAGCCGAGTGGATGAACATGTCCTCCTGGCAACCCAGGCAAAATAACAAAATGTAACATGACTTTTGCATCCAGAGGGGATTTTTTGCATTGCTGACTCTGTCATGCCCTTGACAATTATTTATGAAGGGCATTTCTCCCTGTATACATTTGGCATTTTAAAAAAAGAAAAGAAAGTGGAATAAATAGCTAGATGTCGTATTTCTAGAAGCAGCCCGTTGGAAAAATAACCTCTATAGGGCTGGGTTGTGTAATATGCTGCAAAACGGGGTATTCCAGGACATCTTCATAGCTCTGTTTTAGCATTAGAATTAGATCGTTCAGATGATAAATCTCTTCGGTTGTTCTTTTTGTAGCATAGGGAAAGGTACTCCGCCCCAACTGGGAGGGAAATCATTCTAAAGCAAGTGTTCTTAGCATAATTTCAGGTGAGTAACCCTGTTGATTGGCAGTAAAAGAGCAAGATTCAAGTCTAGTAGCAAGATCAAGATAATCCAAACTATGGTATTCCCCATTACCATGTATGGATGTGAAAGTTGGACAGTAAAGAAAGCTGACAGGAAAAAAAATTGATACATTTGAAATGTGGTGCTGGAGGAGAGTTTTGCAGATACCATGGACAGCCAAAAAGACAAGTAAGTGGATACTAGATCAAATCAAGCCAGAATTCTCCTTAGAAGCTAAAATGACAAGACTAAAGCTATCATACTTTGGTCACATCATGAGAAGACAAGATTCTCTGGAAAACCCAATAATGCTAGGAAAAGAGGAAGACCTAAAACGGGGTGGCTTGACTCAATAAAAGAAGCCACACCCTCCAGTTTGCAGGATCTGAGTAGGTCTGTTAGAGGTAGAACGTTTTGGAGGTCTTTCATTCATAGGGTCACCATAGGTCGGAAACGACTTGACGGCATGTAACACACACAACAGCACCTTAAAGTCCAACAAGGTTTCCAGGGTATAAGCTTTCAAGAAGGATCAAGACTCTTTTCATTAGATTCCTGACAAAGCTTTGACCCTCAAAACCTTATACCCTGGAAATCCTCTCGGTCTTCAAGATGCTACTGGACTCGAATCTTGCTGTTCTTGGGCTGCTTCCACACACGTTGGATAATCCACTTTCAATACTCTTTAGTGAACATTTGGAACTGCTTTTCCATGTGTGGAACAAAAAATCCACTTCCAAAGAATTGCTAAAATGCATTGAAAGTGCATTATTCAACGTGTGTGGAAATGGCCTTGGTGTGGAATTTGTTTCAAAAGCCATGATCTTCCCAAGTCCAGCCCAGAAGCGGTAGGAAGAGGACACTGAGCTGCCAGAATCTTGGCTTTCTAGCATGAAACTTGTTGTTTCAGAGTGGGACCACAAGTGACGCCTGACACAGGTTGGACACTAGTCAGCTTCCCTCAAGTTTTGATGGGAAATGTAGGCATCCTGGTCTTGCAGCTTGGCTCTCCGACTGCTGTCCAATGGACTTTTCAACTGTCACTTGTCCAACATTCCGCCAAGCTGCCTACATTTCCCATCAAAACTTGAGGGAAGCTGACAAGTGTCCGACCTGTGTCAGGCGTCACTTGTGGTCCCGCTCTCAGTTGTAGAGAAGAACTCTCTCCCTGAGCCCCAACACTAAGAGGAGTCAACACATCTCACTTTGTTAAATCTAAACATGTTTTTATCTGACCAGTGCCTGAATGGAAAACCTGTGAAATTCTCCCTAAGCTCCCTTGAGTTCCATGGAAGAAAGGCTAGATACAAATATAGTAGCTAAAACTCTGCCTTCTGATTGGGGTTGAGGACACCAACTAGAGAAGACGCTCCAATAGAACTTACCGATTCCTCGGATCTAGATGTGTGTCCATTTCCCTGTGTTTCAAATAGACCATTCAGGATTACCTATCGAGACAGAATCCAGTGATAGAGCGTGAAGCACCTTGCCACAAACCCACGTCCAACTCAGGCTTAGGCTGACCTTCCCTACCCTGAGGTAAAACTTCTTCTCTTTAAGCCTATGAAGCTGTATACTGGGCTTGGAAGTTTCTGGTAGCGTGGTTGATGTTAAGCTTCAACTTTCCTTCTTGTCCCACCCTTAAGAAATATTAAAAATGGTTACCCAGCCAAGTCTTAGTAGGGGACAGATCAGGGGTTTGCACTTCCCTTTAGCAGAAACTGGCACACAAGGTTTGGGGAGGTTCAAAAGGTAACAGAAGGTTTATTTACAGTAGGTTAAAGTCAAAAGGCAGGTCGGCAGGTGTTTGAACTGAAGAAATGGAAAGGTTTTTGTACAGGAACTTCACTGGTGTGAGGCACAAAACACTTGGAATAACCCTAGGTTGTTGGCTTCTTTCAGAGGTTGACACTGCTTCACAGATGTTACACTTTATATACTCAAACACAAACACAGCACGACTTTCCCTCCTCTCCAGACTTAAGGGTGCTCCACTGAGACAAACCCTTCTTAGATACTGGGCAGGTGTTATAGTTATGAGCTATCACCCTGTTCCTAGCACTGAAGGGGAGACTCCTCTCTACCCACTTCCTTGGCCCTCTATAATTCCCAAATCTCTTGAGTAAGTAGGAGTTAGTTCTGGTTTCCCCCACTTTAGTCCTAGGACTAAAAGTGTTTCACAAACATTATTTCCTCTCACAGAGGAATTATTTCCTCTCTCTGGCTGACCCGCTCTGGTCAAAAGCCCGGCTCCAACTCCCGTTCACTCTCTTGTTTCCCGCTCCAACTGACAGCTTCCCCAACATTCCACCCCCAACTGCCATTTCAGGCTAGCCACATGGGGGGGCGGGCTGTCAATCATAGCTCACTGAATGGAAATCTCAGCATCTGAAGCTGAGTCTGTCACACATCTGCTTCACAGACAGGTCCTAAAACTATAACAAGGATGAGCTCGGCCTATATACTAGGAAGAAGCAATGTTGCAGGGCCTTCCAGTAGCTATTTGGACCTGCTGTTGTAACATCATTCTGCCCAGCTCCTGGAACCAGATATTCAAAGCTCTAAAGCTCACACCTGAAGCTGCCTTATACAGAATCAGTCAACTGGTCCATCAAGATCAGTGTCGTCGACCCAGACTGGCAGCTGCTCTCCAGAGTCCAGGTAGAGGTCCTTCACATCACCTCTTACCTGGTTCTTTTAACTAGAGATGTCAGGGGTTGAACCTGGCACATTCTGCATGCAAAGCAGAGGCTCTTCCATCTGAGCCCCAGCCCCTTCTCTACTAAGGAAGGGGGAGAGATATTCATAACCTGAATTTTATTTTTACAGAATTCCTAATGAGATACAGTTCATAGCAAATAAATTCTTAGCACGATTGCTTTAAATTATGAGCAGGCCTTAAGATTTAAAATTTGTTTCTCTTCCACCCTCCCAAGAGCTCGGAGCGCCATAGCTGAGATTAACTCAGCCACCCCCACCCCGCTATCTTTTTTAGTTTAAAATAGAAAAGAGTCCAGTGGCACCTTTAAGACTAACCAACTTTACTGTAGCATAGGCTTTCGAGAATCACAATTCTCTTTGTCAGATACATCTGATGAAGAGAACTGTGATTCTCAAAATCTTATGCTACAGTAAAGTTGGTTAGTCTTAAAGGTGTTACTGGACTCTTTTCTATTTTGCTACTGCAGACTAACATAGATAACTCCTCTGGATCTTTTTTAGTTTAAGCACCTTTCAAAATCAAATCTTAAAAGCAAAACTTTCAAGCTAGGATTTTCAAAACTTTTAAAACTCACATTTTCTGTTTTTTTTAAAGAAACTTCTATATTATATTCATTTCATTTGGTTTGGGAAAACCTGCTTGTTACTATTGTAACAAATTTGGTCCACAAAAATGTTTTACCAGCTTGAGCTGGTCTGTCCCTGCGAGATAATGGATTCATTATTTTCCTTATCATTATTTAATTTACTGAGCTTTCTGACATCACCATAAAAGCAAAATGTAAAGAAGCTTCAGCGTGAAATAAATTAGATGCTCCCCATGTTTTAAAGTGCTAAAAGTAGCCGCATCAGATCTGATTTGGATCGGGGTGACAGAGAGGGGGAAAGGGGTTTAATTTGATTCCCCCCCCCTATAATTTTACCAATCAAAACTGCCACGCACTCTGTTATTAATCCTCAAAAGATCAAAGATGGCATAGGACAGGATCACACATGGGTCATGTACGCCACATACTGAGTCGACCCTTCGTCTATCAGTCTGTAAAATCTACTTTGACTAGCAGAAAGTCTCCAGGAACACATGTCAAGCTCTTTCACCTCAACCACCTTCAGATCCTTTTACCTGGAGATGCTGAGGATCGAACTTGGGACCCTGTGCAATAAAGCAGGTACTGCCCCATTTTTAGGTAATACCTCTGAATGCACAAAATTGCCTTACACTGTCCGATCATTGGTTTATCAAGGCCTGTGTTGTCTGCTCTGACTGGTAAAAATTCTCCAGGGTGTCAGGATGAGATCTGTCATCACCTACCTGATCCTCTTAACTCAAGATGCCTTTGAGATGCTGGAAATTGAATCTGGGACTTCATCCACGTCTAGACGGAAGCTGGGTCGCATGGCTAATAACAGCAAAGGGAATCGGTTGCAAACATAGGAGAGGCCTAGAGCTAAGGAGGAATGCAGACAAGGAATAAAATGTGGTTCAGAGATTCGCTGTCTCTCTCGTGGTCCCTCTACTTTTCTAGGCAAGATCAATCTGTGCTCTGACTCTACTCATGGCATGCCCGTTATGTTCATCAGAGCATCAACAGGGTGGAGATGTTTGTCTGTCACTGGTTTGTGCCAGTTGTGCTTTCTTGCCGATCCTTAGAAGTCACCTTCTGATCCTTATAAACAGCAAGGAAGGAACTCCTATGTCTAGAAAGTAGTGCAACTGAGCAAGGCAGCAGACGTGTATCCTGTCCGTCCATCCCTTTCAAATTCCACTGTTCTGCACTGGAAGTGGAATCTGACAGCAACGTTACAGCCAGGGCCCTTTTCACACTACTTACCTGCTCCTGGAACGTTGTGAAATATCACGCAAAAACCGCAGAAGATAGCGTCTTCTCGCGAGAGTTTTGTGTGATGTCGCGCAAAACTCTTGTGAGAGGACGCTATCTTCCATGGTTTTTGCATGATATTTTGCAACGTTCTGGGAGAAGGTAAGTAGTGTGAGAAGGGTCCAGCTGGCTGCTCAGGACCACAACATCTGCAACTGCTATTTAGTTAATTAGAAAACGGGTCTGTCATCTTTCCAGAGACCAGCCTGAGGCTCACAAATGAAAACGATGTAATAAAATCATAAAACCAACAGCATAAGATTTATCAAGAATGGAATCCACAAACCCTAAGACTAAATCAGGAGGTA
Organism: Eublepharis macularius; assembly: GCF_028583425.1. Lineage (NCBI taxonomy): Eukaryota > Metazoa > Chordata > Lepidosauria > Squamata > Eublepharidae > Eublepharis > Eublepharis macularius. Next base: position 175,051,173 of record NC_072792.1, read on the forward strand.
AAAACAGCAAAAAAACCCCCAACATTCAGCAGGTAAAAGCAATATCTACAAAACATCCTTCAGGCAACATGCAAAGCAAAAGAAAAAGAAAAAGAAAAAAAGATGGATCCGCTCCATTAAAAGCCTGAGCAAAATGAAACGTGATCTGGAGCCTATAGCAGAGTATGTGATTTTAAAAGCTGATGTGATTTAAAGCCATGGCTTTAACATCAAAAGTCAGTTTCACATGATAAAAGTAGCAAACCAGTTTTTGGGCAGGACAAAACAGCCAAAGGGAAGGCTTTTCTTTTAAATCTGAAGGCCAACTGGGAAGACACCAGAGGTGCTCCCCAAAAAAGGGAATTCCAAAGACCTCACATGCTTCCTGAGAAGATCCATCATTACCTGAATAATCAGGTCATTGTCTGAATAATCTCCTGCAATGGAGGTACAAAGGGAAAGAGCCTTTTACACAGAAAGACTGTGAGGTGTAGTACCTAAAATGACAGACTAGGACCTGAGCAACCCAGGTTCGATTCCTCGCTCTGCCATGGAAGCTCACTGGATGAACTGGGGCCAGTCACACTCTCAGCCTAACCTACCTCACAGGGTTGTTGTGAGGAAAAATGGAGGAGGGGAGAATGATATAAGCCTCTTAGGGGCCCCATTTTTTTAAAAAAATACATCCTTTATAGTCTGCCTTTCTCACTGAAACTTAAAGCAGATTACATTTCAATATACATGTAATGTAATATACATGTAATGTAATATACATGCAATTTGCACAAGTTAAAGAGAAAGAAAGAAAGAAAGAAAGAAAGAAAGAAAGAAAGAAAGAAAGAAAGAAAGAAAGAAAGAAAGAAAGAAAGAAAGAAAGAAAGAAAGAAAGAAAGAAAGAAAGAAAGAAAGAAAGAAAGAAAGAAAGGGGAATAAAGTAAAATAAAAAATAAAAATAAATAAAAACAGAGGACAGGAAGTACTTCAGGTCTTCTATGCCCAGACCCTTCAGGGCTTTGAAGATTAATATCAGCATTATAAATTCTATTTGGATATGTTTTTCAAAGCATTAGCAGTGTCGAAGGACAGTGGCTCAGTGGTAGAACATCTGCTTGGCAGGTAGGAAGTCCCAGGTTCAGTCTCCCGCATCTCCCCTTAAACGGATCAAATAGGAAGTGATGTGAAAGACTTTGACCTGAGAGCCACTGCCAGTCAGAGCAGACAATACCAACCTTGATTGTCCGACTCAATCAAAGGCAACTTTGTGAGTTCACAAGCCTTGCCCTAGCAGTTTGAACCAATTGAATTTTCCAGGCCGTCTTGAAAGGCAGCCTGCAAAGGTTATGCTGCAGTAAATAGATGATCACAACTTCAGCTGTCAGTGGCTTCCAGGGGACAAAGAGAACCTGTTGCAACCTAAGGACAAAGCTCCATAGGTCAGCCTTCCTTCCAGTTCCAAAATCAGGAGGTCTGTTGGATACACATTTCTCCCACACTTTCTCCAAGGACCTCTGAGCAGTGAACAATGTTTCCTCGTTTTATCCTCACGCTGACCCTGTAAGAAAGGTTAAGCTGAGAAAGGGAGACTGACCCAAGGCCCCCTAGCAGATTTCATAGCAGATCAGAATATGCCTGGGTCAGAGTTGCATCAAGGACAAAACTGGCTACCACCACCACCACCCCTGACAGTGGATAGTTCAGCCCCTATTGGTGCAGACCCAATGAGTGGTGCAGTGCGTCTCTGTGCACGTAGTAATGTCAGAGAAGCCTCCAGCATATCTGCCATGTATTAAGTGTTTCTTGCTGGAGTTATATGCCTCTGAGTACATGCAGAGTAAAACCTGTTTTCTGTTGCGTTGCTGCTAACTGCTTATCTCGCAGGCAAGGTGTTTTGATTAGCAGTTCCTGGCAAGCCTGGGAACTCGACCTTGAATTCAACACAGAGAATGCACCAAGCTACACAGAGACTGAACTGAGCTCATCTCTCCCCTCCTCCCTTCTTCCCAGGCTCTGCGTCCCAAAAATCCTAACGGACTTTCTTTCCCACTGAGGGCGGGGACATCCACCCATAATTAATCTTGCCTTACTACCTTTAGGCATTCCAGCCATTTTCCCTATTGTAGTCTCTTGATACTGATATCTTTCTTTAATAAAAACAACTTTCACTCATACACCTGAGTGATGCAGCAAAGTGTTTGGGGAAGTACCTGGCAAGACTTGACAAGTATCTAAAAGCTGCAAAGTGCCCAGTTACAAAGAAGGGCACACCTCCCTGCAGCCCGGTTGCTTCTTCCACAGCTGTGCCCTGGCAGCTTAACTAAATCGAATGCTTTTAATTTTAAAAAGGAGGACTGTTTTTATTACTCACGTATGTACTGAATTAGTTATCAAATAAAATGAAGCCTCTTTCAGAGATTAGGAGAAAGAGGAAAATATGAATTAATACCAGCCTATAATAATAACTTTTACAGCGGCATTCGGCTTTGAGCTAATTATTGTCTGAGCTTTTTCCCCCATTTCAGAGACTGCACACCCATCAGCCTTCATTTCCCCCTCTGTACGCCCCCCCCCCTCTTTCTAATATAGAGTTTCATCACAAGTTTAAAATTAAGACTTTTTCTGGGGCTCAAAGATCACACGTTGAATTGGAAAGATGTGTTTCAGCCGTTTCCAAGTGTACATGCTGAGGATTTTTCCCCCTAGGAAAAAAACCTAATTTATTCCAAAGTTCAGCAGTAACTATAGTAACCTGCTTTCAGGGTCTTGCAGCTGGCAGTGTTAAAAACAAGCAACACTGAAACCAAAGTATTTATTTTATTGCATATTGAAGAGAATGTTCTCCCTCCCATCTTGTTCTGCAGTAAGTACCCCACAGTGTTTCCTCAGTTGCTCCCTTAGGGTCTGTTCAGATGTAATGTGATACTATGGTTTATTTTAGCTGCAGTTGGTCGGTGAAAGCAGGATTCAGCTCACACACAATCAGAGCCTCGCTACAAGTGACATCTTCCACGCGAAGGGCACTTGATCATTTTCGCAAGTCTTTCTGGGTACTGAAGTCCCTCTCCCACACCCCTTTTCCTTCTGTTCCTTCCCGTCTCCGTTAGCACGGCTGCCTGAAGAGACGGAGAAAGCCTAGGAGAGCAGCTTTTGCAAATCATCTTGCTGGGGGGTGGGGAATGCTCTAGAGAAAGCTGACATGTGAAGTCCTCCCCTCTCTGTTAGAACTGTTAGGATTGCTGCCTTAAAAGTCAGAGAAAGCTGCAACTTTCTAAGCTTTCTCTAGAGTATTCCCCCCCTCCCCGAGCTGCCCGCTGCAACTTTGCTAATAGTCTTGCTCGGGGAGGGGGGGAAATACTCTAGAGAAAGCTTAGAAAGTTGCAGCTGCCCGCCCCCAAAGATCATTGAGAGCAGGCTTGCGACTAGAGAAACGATTTGCAAACGCAGGCTTTCTCTGACTTTTAAGGCAGCGATCCTAACAGTTCTAACAGAGAGGGGAGGACTTCACATGTCAGCTTTCTCTAGAGCATTCCCCACCCCCCAGCAAGACGATTTGCAAAAGCTGCTCTCGTAGGCTTTCTCCGTCTCTTCAGGCAGCCGTGCTAACGGAGACGGGAAGGAACAGAAGGAAAAGGGGTGTGGGAGAGGGACTTCAGTACCCAGAAAGACTTGCGAAAATGATCAAGTGCCCTTCGCGTGGAAGATGTCACTTGTAGCGAGGCTCTCAGTTAATCTTGGCTTATCATAGCACACCCTGGCTTTAGTGCTGGCCCTCTTTCCCCTACCTCCCCACCAGAGGCCTGACTGCTATCCCAACCTGCTTCACAGTGCCCAACTAATGGCAAAACCTTTCTCCATCACCAACTTACTCATATGAAAGCAGGGAAGTTCTCTCAGGAAAATCTGGCTGTTCTCAAGACACAATCAGTGATCAAGCCACACCTCCTCATCTTAGAGGCTAGTCAAGGAAGTGGCAAAGTTAAGAAAATAAACGTTTGCTGCCAATTTTGATGCAGCTCAACAAAACTCTCTCTCTAGGTTTTGTCTCTACTCCAAGGCATAGACTTGTGGCAAACAATGCATAATCATTAAATCCCTACATCTTTCCCCTGAATCTAGCAAGTGGGAACAGCTTTTCACCATTGCACGATCATTCTAGGATTCATGCAAAACTCTATTGTTCAACCATAGAGTTTTGAGTGAACCCTAGAGCATCACCCCAATGTGACGATGTCACTTCCAGTGACCAAGCAGGTTACATCCAAGCCTGGGCTCCCCATTCCCTGTTGCCTCTCAACAGGCTGGCTTTGTGGTGTCACACCAATGCATGACATCCTTTCCAGCACAATGTTGTAAGATTCATCCAAAACTCTATGGCTTAACAAGCTTGTCTGCAATGTGGACAGACCAGTAATTTTTCCTTCATATGTATGTATATAAAGTACCCCAAGACTCAAGATCAAAATCATCTCAAACTGCAGGATTTGAGTTCAGTGGCACCTTAGACACCAGCAAGATTTTAAGGGCATAAGCTTCCAAGAGTCAAAGCTCCCTTCTTCAGATATCATTCATGCAAAAACGTTATAACTGGCATGCTATGATCCTAAAGTATATGATCCTAATGATCTCTCTCTCTCTTTCTCTAGGGTTGAAAGGAAAGAGCGAGCACGCTTAAAGACAGTGAAGTTTAACGCAAAACCCGGCGTAATCGATGCAAAAGGGGTATGTAATGGCAAAACCGGCTGTGTGGAGGTTTTAGTCTTATGACTGTGTAATTAAAAGGTGAACAACATGGAAGAGAGAATGAGAAAGAAAGGTATAGTAAAGGAAACGGGGGGGGAAGCGTTTGAGCTACAGACATAGGAGCAGGATGACCGCAAAGTCTTCTTTTTTTAAAAAAAAAAGTGACATTGCTTCAGGTGAAATGATAAAGAATTAACCATTTCTGTTGCATTACAGTACCAAATCATAATCCCCTACAACTGCCACTTCATTTAACATCAACAGTATGCAAAGTGTCTTTGCAATTGATTTAAAGTTACATTTCTTATGCCTTTTCCGGGTCTGATCGAGGCGTCACGCATCATGTATCATCTATAAAATAGATACATTTACAGTGAAATAATCCAAGCACCTCCAAAGAGAGGACGCTGACAGCCGAAATCGACAATGAGCAGCCCCGAATCAGCATCCCTTTCTCCTTACATGGGCCTTTCTGAACAGGCAAAATTATAAAGGTGTAGTCACGATTAGACATGGGCACGATCGGAATTACGGACTGAAAATTGCCCCGATTTTGGCGTTTGCGCCATCGGGACTGGGCTGATCGGTTCCGTCCACGGCTCCCGGTTCAGCGCTTGGGTGGGTCGCTCTTTCGGGTCTCGATCGGATCAATCGGTTTACGTTCGGAATTGCAGTCTGCAGACAGTCTGGCGCCAGCCATCTGTTCCCGAGGGAATGGAGCCCCGTGGAAATGGAGCCTGGGGAATGCCGGAGCTGTTTGCCCTCCTTCTGTCACCCTGGAAATGCGAATGGAAGCCCAGCAACAAAGTTTCACTTTCCAGTCGCGGGTGGAGTGGGACAGAGGCGAGCTCTCACTTGCTGCTTTTGGAGAGAGAAAGCGCAAGAGAGAGAGAGAGGGAGCTTTAGCTTTGGGCTTCGGCGGATAGGGAATTAGGGAATAGGGAGCTATCTCCTCTGGTTCCCCCACCCCCATGACATTACCGGCACACTCCCGTGGGAACAGACCCCCCCCCTGCCCCCTGAGGGGAGGCGGCTCACCGCCACCTCCATGAGCCTACCGGGCCTGGCGGCCACCATCCTCCTCACCCACCATTCCTTTAGCGCTGGAAACCGCGGGGCGCCCTCCCACGTCGGCCTTCCTGATTCCCAATTCCCAATTCGGTATTGGAAACGGGACTTGATCCGTGAGGTTCAGGTACCTGGGTTCAGCGCCGCCGCGGGATCACAATCAGCTAAAACAGGATTATTTTTTGGATCGTGCCCATGTCTAGTCACGATTGTGTCCTCTGTAATTTTCTTTTTTACCCAAAGCAGACCTGGGAAGGCTGTCTCTCAGCAGGACAGACAGGAAGAGGCTGATCAGCTTTCCCACCATCCAGTCCTTTTTCAGCTCAAAATCACCCTTCCAAAGCTGCTTCCTTCCCCACATCATGGAAAGGATACAAGGAAGCTACAGGGACTTGATATCTTTCCTCCTGGTAACTTGAGGAGTGATTTTGAGGCCTGGAGGAGAAGTATGCTGTTTCACCTTCTGACTCACAGCCTGTTTCGGGCTGCTTTGGATTTAAAAAATACAGACAAAAGAATTACAGAATTCAGTATTGCGTGTCATGTGATCCTCATTTACAAGTCTGCAAATGAAGACAGAGGGAAACCAACCTCTTTGGTAGGTCCTTCCACAGAACTGGGGCAGCCACCAAGAAGACCCTCCAGTTCTTTTTTTTCTGAATGGAAGGAACTGGGTGGAAAAAATCAGAGGATTGTATTATAACGTAGATCAAATCGTAGAGGAAGAAGGCGACCGCATGGTATGCCAGTCCCAAACCATGAAGCAACCTCTTGAATTGGACACATGACTGCTCTCCAGCAGCCCGTGATGAAATATGCTCTTCCCTGCCAATACCCACCAAGAGGTGGGTTGTGGCCATCTACACCCATTACAAATCCCAGCCTTCAGAAGCAGATCCCAGAAGAGTTTCCTTGCAAGTAGGTGCAAATAAGTACCGTGAAAGCCAGTCTGTTGCCAGAGAAGGGGTATCACTTGGTGGTGAGTGATGAGACAAGACTCTGGTCCCTGTTGGGGATGTAGCAACTTCTGTCAAGTTCAGAGGTGTTGATGATGCGTCTCTTATGGGTTGGATCCAAGGGTGGTCTTCCATGTTCGGAAAAGCACCTTTGGACTCAACCTGTTGTTTGAAATTAACCTCACACTGTTGTCATTACCTGTGCTGATGGCCAGCTAGAGGGATTTGCTGGCTATTTCCACATATACCCCTCTCTCCAAGCCATATCATTCACTGTCATCAAGTACTCTTGAATACTGCGGTTAGTCCATTTCACCCATTACCTCTTCCATGTGATGCTCAGACTGCATTTTCAACACAACAATGGTGGCTGTGTCGAAAACCATTTTCCTCCTTTTCATAAGCAACTTCTGTCCATACCATGCCTTCTTTAGAACCAAGGTGCTTTAAAAGTTATCAAAGGATTATTCCAACAAAAAAACCAAGACTGAAAAAGAATTACTCCAGAAAATACAATACTTAGATTGTTGTGGCAGACATTGTGCTAAACAGTTGGCATATTTAAAGAGCAAACTCGGCGAATAATGAAACACTGGTCTGTATTTCCAAAATATTCTTTTTTTGTTGTTTTGTTCTGGATGACTGGTTGGGCCTGATTCAGATATACGCATGCACTTAAGAAGCCCAGAGAATCTAGTTAGCTTTCTTATATCAAACCATTTACCTCCTGGCTAGAGGTACACCACAGATAACGTTTTAGGTTTATTACCGGGTATTGTACACAAGTAATACAATTATGGGGTCCCTGCTTCCATTTTAAGCCTTTGTTATTACAAAATAATTATTTAGCATTCTTAATATAAACTCAATGAACAGAAAATCATACCATCCAATATTACTACATAGAATATTAAAGGAAAGCAATTACTTGAGTCCAAAAAAGTATCTTATCCAAAGATACGGAAGTTACAGCCCTTTCTAAGAAGGAGCTCTTTATCAGTTTAGCTTGTTATATTTATAGGGTTTCAGAACTTTGTCTTAACAATAGCTGCCTCAAAGACTCAAATTCTTGGCTAACTTAAAATCTTATGACTTCATACACCAAACAAGTTTATCCATATTCGAAACACTTTGAAACATATAACAATAGTTAGCTTGTTCTTGCTACTTTTTATCTTTACAAAGGCTATGTAAAAATTATTGAATACAAGTTTCTCATATGTCTGAATATCTTTTGGCCCTCTACCAATATATCTATAATCTTGCCAGCTTCTATGAAGTTAGACATTCCTACCGTTCTCAGATACTCCCTGCACCTCGACTTTAGTACATTGCATTAATTGATACGAGTTAGACGGCTCTTCTAGTCTCAGAGGCCACAGAGTACTCTACCAGAACTAACCTCTCCCCCAAAGGAAATGAAGCAAAATGTAAGGCAGATGGCAGTGTTATATAAGGTGCTATGTAAACTGTTGTTGGTGGAGAGTGCCCTCAAGTCATAGCTGACTCATGGAGACCCATGGTGGGGTTTTCATGGCAAGAGACTAACAGAGGTGGTTTGCCATTGCCTGCCTCTGCAACCCTGTCTTCATTGGAGGTCTCCCATCCAATTACTAACCAAGGCCAACCCTGCTTAGCTTCTGAGATCTGACGAGATCAGGCTCACCTGGGCTATCCCGGTCAGGGCACACAAGATGTTATGGCAGTGGAAATGATGCCTGGACTCTCACAAGGTACGGGAATCTCTAGTGCGGGGAACCCCCATCGAGCAAACACTGGGGAGAGCCAAAGAGGAAGCTTATTAAAATATTTTTGCCTCACCTTTGCTCTTGGCTCAAGGCAGTTTTGGAAGAATGGAAGAGGACTCAAAGGTCCCTTTAAACCCTGCCCTTCCAGATCACATTTGACTCATACCTCGGCCAATTGTTGATGATTCATTCCACCCCTGGAGATTTCCACTCCTTGACCTAGAGGATGTTAAGACGGCAACGTCTTCCAATAATCGTTCAGATCCCTTGAGGCTTTTTCCGGGTATAAACGACGAGTACCTAATCGTCAGACAAACGACATCTTTAAAATGCCCATTCTATAGCCTAAGCCTGAGGGAATCATTCATTCCTGTTGCTAATGACGGCTCACGCAAACCAGAGTCTGGTGAGAATTTAATTACCCTTTAATTTCCTGCATCTCTCTTCCTGCATCTCGCTACCAAAGTCATATCAATCTTATCGCCACTATTTCCGTGACGGGTTGTGACATTTTTGGAAATGGCATCATTAGGGAATCAAGCTGGTCTACCCTTTGCGAATCCCTGTGCCGTTCTTTATCTCAGTCTCAACCTGTTTGCTTGTGGGAAAAGATTGTCTTCAGTTTAAATACGAAATGGGAGATTTTAAAGAACGTGACGCCTGCAGAGAAAAAGGCGAGAGACTGATCTTTCAGTTCTTACACGGAAAAAAATAAATGGAAAGTGTAAAAAAGATGCAGAAAAGCACATCCTCAAACAATTCTTGAAGGAGTTCCGTACAATGGATTATTTGTTTGTTTATTTGGGGTATTTATACCCTTCATTTCACCCAACCAGGGACCCGAAGCAGCTTACAACATTGTTCTTCTTTCCTCTATCCTAACAAAAACTACCCTGTGAAGTAGGTTAGGCTGAGAGTTTGTGATTGGTCCACGGTCATCCACCAAGAGTAGGGAATTGAACCTGGGTTGCTCAAAGCCTAGTCTGCCACTCTAGCCACTACAGCATGTAGGCTGTGTAAGGTATATGTATCCATAACCCAAGCACAACGGGACTTCTGAGCCAGTGGGCATGGAATCAGATTACACCATGGGTGTTTATCTGTGAGGATCGTGTGATGAGAACAGATGGTGGAGAGTGCCCTCAAGTCATAGATGACTTATGATGACCCCTGACAGGATTTTCATGACAAGAAACTAACAGAGGTGGTTTGCCATTGCCTGCCTCTGCAATCCTGGTCTTCCTTGGAGGTCTCCCATCCAGTTACTAACCAAGGCCGACCCTGCTTAGCTTCTGAGGTCTGACAAAATCAGGCTCACCTGGGCTATCCAGGGCAGGGCAATGAGAACAGACAAGCTTGTCAAATGTTCTTTCTGTGCCTGTGGGTGAGTGGAAGTGGCTCCCAGGACTCCCAAGTCCTACTCCAACCACTACCCCACGCTGCTCTGTGGCAGGCTTCATGGCTTAGCAGATACCCCATCCTGAATACTGTGACAAAACATGGGGGTCACTCCATCTGTGCTGCTAAGTTCAAAAGCCTGTCTGAAAAGCAAGACTTCCCCTTTAATTTACTCACACAACCATATCAGTCTGTGTGTGCGTCAGATGCTCCTCCTGTAACATGCGAGAAGAAGTTGAGGATGAGCTTCCGGTTTGTATGGACCATGAATCAAGTAACAAGACAGCCTTCACTCTTCATGCTGGTTGTAACATACTGTGCAATCCTACGCAGAATTACTCCAGTCTCAGCCAATTGAAATCAATGGCTTTCGACTGGAGTAACTGTGCTTTGGGTTGCAGTGGCAGTGAGTGAAATGTGCCGCCCCTGGAAACTGTCAGCCCAGCGCTGTTTGGATTCTCATTGCTCACAGGCTTGAATTGGTACATAAATACCATTTTTCTTCAGTGCAATGGCATATAGAGCTTTTGCATTCTATTAGCCGAACGCCCCTGAGCTATCTGCTATCTCTAGAGTTTTGTCCTCCGAGACCAGCAAAGTTAATTCCTTTTGTCAGGTGTGTTATTCTCATTATCTTTTAATATTTTTAAATGTATCTCTCATGTATTTCCCAAGACATTTTGCTCAAAAAAACCTCTCAAGACATATTGAAACAATTGTTCCATGGCAGAAAGTTCACCTTGGTCCCAGGTGACTCCGGTGCAGATAATAATATCAGTCCAATTAGAGAAGCCAGCCCAGAGATGAGTTTTTAAAAAGCAACAAGCCAGTGGTATAAATAGCAGGTGCAATTTCACTGAGCCCGAGTGAAACCTGAAATTATCACTCGAAGCTACGTATTAAGCCTTTTAATTTGCCGTGTTTAATGGCATCGCACTTCTCTGATCATTTCAATGTCCGCTTTCCTAATTATTCATGCGCAAGGCGTTTTTTAAAATATCCAGACAAGAAGGTGGCATCTCTGGAGCAAGGTATGACTCTTTGGCCATGATGTGGAAAGTTGCAAAGGACTTTTTTTAAAAAAGAAATGCCAGCCCCCAGATTTAACTGGGGGCTCAGTTGCAGGCTGTAGGGGGGGGGGTGGAGGGCAGGGCAGCATGGTGGCCGCCATATTGGAGGGTGGCAGGGGTTCTCTGTGGCAGTGGGGCAATCCTTGCCACCCAAATTCAAACCAGAGCAGGCTGGTCAGGGCAGGGAGAGGGCGGCAGACCTGGAAGGCACAGTCTCCTCTCGGGTCTGCTGCTGGCCCTTTAAAAGGAGGAGGGCCCCGCTCTTCAGTACTTGGCTCATGGCCGGCATCCCACCCAGCCCTCACTTTCGTCACAACCTTTGAGTGGAGCAGGCAGTTGGGGCATTGGGAACTGTTCTGTTTGGGGGGGGAACAGGGCTCGTGAGCTCAGATTCCCTATTATGGAGATCCCCTTAAGGGGTCTGAGGAGTGCAGCATGGCAGATGCATGCCCAGCTCGGGGGCTGTCAGTTCTGCCTCACTTTCAGGTGGCAGGGGATGATCCATGCAGGGGTACACACCCACATGGTATCCTGCTAACTACTGTCATCCCATGGTTCCCCCCCCCTCAGCAGGGGTCTGTGGGGAGCGTGGGGGCTCATCGACTGGCAGGCGGGTCAGCCGATGCTCGGATCTGTGCCCTATGTGGCACCAATGCCGAGAGCTGTAAATCAATAAAGTTGTGGCCTTGTTCATCATGGTTGTCTTGTATATTTTGTCGCCTTGCCTCCCAGCTCTCCTCCTCCTCTTGACGCTGGCCTGCAAAAGACTTACTGGAATCTGGGGTGCACAAACACCCACTGGCTTAGCTAACCCCGGCCCACCAGTCACCACAAACAAGGTGTCCACCCCTCAATGGGGTGTTGCTGAACCTTGATGGACATCTGGCAGCACTCTGTGTGTATTTGTGTGTGTGTGTGAGCGAGCTCACGTTTGTGTTTTCAGGGTTTGCTATACGGCTGAGCTGGAGAAAGAAAAGCCATGTGCTTGAGGGCAAATTTGTCTCCCCACCATGACCACTATGAAACTCACAGGGTGACCTTGGGCCAGTCAATCTCCCTGAGCCTAACCTACTTCACAGGGTTGTTGTGAGGATAAAACACCGGAGGGAAGAACGATGCATGCAGCCCTGAACTCCTTAAAGGGAGGGCAGGATTTAGATGTGATAGGAAGATGGATCGTCTGTGCCTCAGGGAGAACTAAGCTACAAGAGACAAATTACACGAGGATGCTCACGTGAAGGGAGTAGCAACGTTAGCCGGGAAGCTGAGATTTAAAAGAGATCAGAAGGCTTTGTCAATTTCCCCTCTCTACAGAGCAGCAAAGATCCTTCCTCAGAGGGTTTGTTTATTTCCTCTTCACCTCCTAGAAGGGAAAGTGAAACTGACAGAGCCTTTGGAGGCAAAGAGGAAATTAACAAACCCTCTGAGAAGGGACCTTTGCTGGCTCTGCAGAGAGGGGAAATTGACAAAGCCTTCCAATCTCTTTTAAAACTTAGCTTCTTGGCTAACATTGCAGTTCCCTTCACATGCTCCTCCTCGTGTAATTCGTCTCTTGTAGCTTAGCTCTGAGTTTCAACACTTCCATGGCTAGGGAAACAAATCTCCAGGCAAGCTAGTGCCCCCAACCCTGTCTTCTTCTGAAAGCTTTCTGTTTCTGAGGCCACCCATTTCCAAATTAAAGGTCCCTCACCGCGGTCCTTTTGTATCCTTTCGAGATAGCCCTATTACCGGGGCAATGCATTTTGTCTCATTCGAAGGCAAGGGGAAAAGATTAATCCATCAACACTTTGCCCTTTGAGTCAAAAGGAGGGCTTGATAAGTGACATTAGCAATTGCTGGGTTCCATTTGTCATTCGGCAGCCCCCTTCGGCATTCCAGCATTGATTGACGGCTCAGTGCTCTTTTGGCTTTGTGAGTTAAGTCGTGTTTTGAAGAGCGGTTGACATCTGCAGACAATGGAATACATTAGACATCGTAGAATAACCCTGCGGGGAAAGAAAATGAGAATGTCGTTGCTTCTGGGAGGCAGCTTGGAAAAGGTCCTAATATTCATCCACATCCCTAAGTCCAGTTTCATTGACAGCTTCATCCCACGTCCAACAGTCTGTTATCTATCCCGGGGCCTTTGGATCTTATAGATCCTCTTGTTCTTTAGGCTGTAAAAGAATCCTGAGGCGGAAGCTGTTATGTAAGTGAAGGTGCATCACAAACAAAGGTACCTTATACTATGGTTGTTGTGGATTTTCCGGGCTGTATTGCCGTCATCTTGGCATTGTAGTTCCTGACGTTTCGCCAGCAGCTGTGACTGGCATCTTCAGAGGTGTAGCACTGAAAGACAGGGATCTCTCAGTGTCAAACTGTGGAGGAGATGTTTGCAGATGTTTGTCAGCTTTCGAGAACCACAGCTCTCTTTGTCAGATGCATCGTCAGCTTTCAAGAACCACAGCTCTCTTCATCAGATGCATCATTAGCTTTCAAGAACCACAGGTCTCTTTGTCAGATGCATCGTCAGCTTTTGAGAACCACAGCTCTCTTTGTCAGATGCCTCATCAGCTTTCCAGAACCACAGCTCTCTTTGTGAGATGCATCATCAGCTTTTGAGAATCACACCAAAATATTGAACTTGGACCTCCTGCATTGCAATACAATCTGGAGGGTTGTTGCTCCATGGCGGAGCATCTTCTTGGCATTCAGAAGATCTATGCAGAAGTTTCTAGGTTCAATTTCCAGCATCTCAAGTTAAGAACCCAGTAGTGGCGACGTGAAAGACCTCCACCTAAGATCCTGAAGAATCGCTACCACTTGTAGTAGACCAGTACTGACTCTGATGGACCAAAGGTCAGATTCAGTTCATGTGTGTGGTCTGCTACTGAACCCCAGGGCCCCATTTGCTGTTAAAAGACTGGTCTCCCTGGGGGTCCTCCTCTGTACATGGCACGGCAGTGATAGAGAGTGGCATGTAGGCGACATCTCGGTCTGACATTCCTCAGCAACCACTGCAGGTGAGAGTCCAATTATCTTCCACCTCTCCTGGGCTATCCACACTGGGTACAATTTTACAGTCACAGGAGTTGTATTTTCGACAGTGATAATGGGGAAAATTCTTGTTATGTCTACTTCTTCCGCCGGCAGTTCTTTCCCCCCAAGGGGTACTCTTTCACACCAGTGTGCGGGAGGTTTCTGTTGCTTGGGAGTGATTTTCTTCTTAAAACTGTGACTCACAGCAACTGAGAAGGACCAGGAAAGCCCTGCGTTGCAACCCAATTTCACAGGGAAACCTGCCTCTTTCCCCTTCCTGTCGAAAAATGCTATTGTTTGCCAGTTTCTTTGATTCCATTGAGAATTCTTACACTGAGAGTTTTCAACAAATAGCCTCAGCGTTACTACTGGAAATTTCATTGTATGGGATGTTCTAACAGCAGGAAAGGTATATATTTTTTTAAAAAAAGATTAGTACTCTATAGAAACATAGAGCAAGGGTCAAGACGGTATCTGCAAGAGTTACGGACTGTTAAATAGGTGGTGACTCCTGCTTAGAGCTCGTACCTTTCTCAAAAGAGAAATCTCACAAGGAGGCAACAAAGGTCTTCCTAGACTAGCATCCCGTTGCCATTGATGACCATTAACTGATGCTTAGAAGATGGTGGTGAGTGTTGTGTAGTGGGAGAGATCAAATGTTCTTTCTTTGGCTGTCACCTGCACAGTAGGTCTAATGCTTCCCGGAAGAGCAATGAAGGCCCTGCTTTCTTCACATGCCTGCTTTTCAGTCTTTTGAGTGAACTGAAGCCAGCCAGAAAGATGCGTCTTAAGAAGCACTATTTCCCAGATTTTTACTGTCCCAGGAAGCCGTGCTGCAGGATCTCTGTCCCAGGACCCCTCGCAGTGTGTCTCAGTGCCCTTTGGACATTGCATGGGTATCCTGGGATATACTCCTGGGTACCCATAAAAAGAAGTGGCTGCTTAGGGAGGGGTCATAGATCAGTGGCAGACTCATCTCTGTACTGCAGAATACCTTGCAATGTTGTAAGTAAGAGAAGAAGAAGAAGAAGAATTTATTTGTTTGTTTGTTTGTTTATATTCAATTTTTGGCTGATTCCACACACGTTGGATAATGCACTTCCAATCCTCTTTATAGATCGCTTGGAATGGATTTTTTGTGTGCAGAACAAAAATCCACCTCAAACGATTTATAAAGTGCATTGAAAGTGCATTATCCAATGTGTGCGGAATCAGCCTATATTCCGCCCTCCCCACATCAGCAGGTTCAGGTGGATTACAACGAAGTTTAAAATCACATTTCACCATTTAACATTTTAAAAACATAAAGCACCTTAAATACCATAGATTAAAATAACAGATATAGATGGATGGATGGATGGATGGATGGATGGATGGATGGATGGATGGATGGATGGATGGATGGATGGATGGATGGATGGATGGATGGATGGATGGATGGATGGATGGATGGATGGATGGATGGATGGATGGATAGATAGATAGATAGATAGATAGATAGATAGATAGATAGATAGATAGATAGATAGATAGATAGATAGATAGATAGATAGATAGATAGATAGATAGATAGATAGATAGATAGATAGATAGATAGATAGACGACCACCTTTTTCGCCATTTCCAGAGCATTTTAATAGGGAGAGATGTGAGAGATGGAAGGTGTCACTAGAAGGGAGGGCATAGGCTTTACTCCCCCAGCTAGGGGGCACCGCCTTGCGTCACCCATATGCCTGGCGGAATAGCTCTGTCTTGCAGGCCCAGGAAAAAGCCAACAACAACAACAGCAGCAGCAGCAGCAGCTCCAAGAGTTGCGTCCCAGCATCCTCTGGAACATTGCAAAGGATCTTGGGAATTCCTCTTATATTGTCCACAACTTCTTTGATCAGCGATAAATTCCCAGCTCAACATCCCTGGTTCAGCCTTTTGTATCTCCATTCAAAGGTGCTTAAGTGGCAGCACTCGAAGAGTCATTGAAGAGGCACAGCGAGACAGATTAGACAGTTTGGGGCTAGATGGAGCGATGGTGTGACTCAGCCTAAGGTAGATTCGTATCTTCAGCGTTCACTCAAGCTGAGAATATTGCCAGGCAAACGATTTCCCTTGCTCACCCATGGCATGAGGCAAGCTCCATGTCACATCACCTGGGATGTTTTCTATTGGAATTGGTCTTAAGCACCACGCCGAGCAGATTTGCTCCTATAAAGTCGCAGCTTTACAAGGCCTTGGGATATCTTAGCAACAAGCCAGAAATTAGTGTTGCAGCCGTTCATTTGTGCAGTCCACAAACGAAATCTTCTCAATCACTGGAGAAGCATCACCTATCCCTGGGGTCATGGTCAGATCATTAAAGATCTACTTGTCGAGCAAAAAAAAGAAAGAGTCATTGTTCATCCTCTCTTTGCACCTGCACAGTCAGTTGCATTATTTAAATAAGCCTACAGAGGATACGTGTGTGTGTGTTATGTGCCATCAAGTTGCCTCTGACCTATAGCAACCCTATGAATGAAAGACCTCCAAAACGTCCTATCCTTAACAGCCTTGCTCAGATCCTGCAAACTGGAGGACGTGGCTTCTTGTATTGAGTCCAGCCATCTCGTTTTAGGACTTCCTCTTTTGCTACTGCCTTCCATTTTTCAGATTGTTTGCTCTTTATATCTGTGTAGGGAGCATCATCTCAAGAACTGATTATAAGGTTAGCTAGGTTCATAGACAGACATCAAAGGGATACAGAGATGTCTAAGTAGTAATTCACCACTCAAAAATTTTCAGTTCATTTTCCTCCTCCTTTTAACTATCTGCCTTTTAGATGGCGATGGTAGCAGCAGGTGGGTGGCAAGTGCTTTGAACACTCACAATGCTATATAGGTATTAAGGATAACTACTCCACCCCTGATTTCTTAGAGAAAGTAAAGCATTACGGATGCTTTTGAATATCTCATCCCTGCTGTTGCAATTTCTCTTTTCCCTTGTGAGGACTGAATATGCGATCCCTTATTTTTTTGCCATTATTCATTTCCTTGCACCGTTTTCTCCATTTAAAAAAACTACGTTTTTTCAATGTCATTTGTGTATCAATAAATCAGCATTATATATTTTATGTAAGTGATAAAGGTGATAAATATGAGCAGGGCTTTTTTTTCTGGGAAAAGAGGTGGTGGAACTCGGTGAATTTCCAGCACAGGGGGCAACTCTTGGCGGACGGCAGTGCCCCTGGTATCACATGCACATGCGCAAAGTGCATGCATGCTCCCAGGACTGCACCATGATGTCACTTGGGGTCAGCTGGAACAAGGGAGGAGTTTTTTAAATTTTAAATTGCGCTCAGCGAAAATGGTCACATGGCTGGTGGCCCCGCCCCCTGATCTCCAGATAGAGGGGAATTTAGATTGCCCTCCGCGCCACGAACCCTCACAATTATCTTGTTAGGTGATCAGTCATAATAATTCCCGTTCTACAGCTGGGAAACTGAGACAGAATGTCTTACTTGATTTCATGGCACTCCGTGACTCAATTCTCTGGTCGCTAGAATTCATTGGCTATAGCAAATGTGATGTAGTGGTTAGAATGGCAGGTGCATCTTCTGCTTTGAAGCTCCCTGAAAGACTTTGGGACACTCATTCTTCTTTCAACCTAGCTCACCTCACAGGGTTGGTGTGAGGATAAAATGAAGAGAAGAGTACCATGTATGCTACCCACAGCTCCTTAGAGGAAGAAGTGATAAGCATGTAACAATAAAAAAAATAGCAAGCGTCTTCATCACTGATTTCAGCAATCTTATAACCCTGGAAATCACACTGACTCCAGTACCATCCTCCCCGTATCCTTCTTCTGCACACCGTTGTTGTACAAATTAGGTTCCTTGAATGTCCCTCTGGCCAATCTTGATAAGAAACACAAACACACGGACTTCTGTAAAGGAAGCAACCTAAAATTGTTTATTAAACAATGGAGGTGCAATTACACAGGGGGTAGAAGGTCTCCTCGTGTCCAAAGCTCATCAGAGCTACAATAGCAGTACAAAGCAATTAATACCTTTTGGTTAATTATAATATTTGTTATCTGATTGGCTTAAAGAATCTTCTGATTGGAAGAAGCAACTTAGGTCAACCGCATAATTACAGAAATTGCAAGATTGCAATTTCTTATCTGTCCTTGGTGTTATCTCTGGAAGGAACATCTTCCTTCCTTTCTCACACATCTCTTCTTATGGGCTTATTCCTGCCCACTCCTTTGGCCAATGTAACATTTAACAGTGGCACCCCAGAGTCGCTTCTTGCAACCTTGGGGGCTTCGAGCAAGCTGAGTTCCATGGGTGGAAAGCTGCTGGAATGCGCTTGTGGTTACATTAAGTCCCCCCATGTCATTTTTGTGGTTTCTCTTCTCAGCCTTGAGAGATGTTTCCAGTCTTAGCTTCCTCTCATTGCTACATTTTGCATAGACTGATCTACAAAGGGGATTTCTGTATCAAGCAAGTAACAGGTGTCAGGAATCAAACAGGTGCTCATCAAATGTATTGAGCACAATCTACTGATAGCAAGCGTCACAGTGCTTTGATCTTACATTCCACAGTGATTTACGTACATTTTTCTTTGGTCTTTTGTTTCAAGTTTCATTTTCTTGCAAGTTGCGTTACAAGTTCTACTTTACTTCCTTGCGAATAATAAAAGTGCATAATACTGAAAGGCCCAGAAAAAGGATATAAAATCTCTTTAATTAAATCCATTTCCCACATGGTTAAATCCATTTCCCAGATCTGCTTCAGCCTCACCCCAGTCTCTCCGAATCCCAATGCTGCAAAACTCATCACTGCAATGGCGGTAGGTGTTAGTCACGGGCGCTTGTGCGAAGGAGGCTCGGAGCATTCCCCATCTTCTAAATTTAGGAGCAAAAAAAAAATGGCATTTGAGAGCTACCGAAGAATAATGGATGTGTCAACTATTAGACTGTGTAGGATTCCAAATGGGATGCATTTCCAAGCAGCGCAGAGGTTGGAGTCAAATTAAACAGTGTGACTGTGCTCACCACGGGGGCCGGTGTGGGTGGTTTTTGCCAAGGTGGCAGAGGTGGTGCCACTGACTTTGAAACCTCTTGGGATTCTCCTCTGCTCTTACATGTGCACCCCGCTCCTCAAAACATTCTGCAAGCAATGCTGCCATCTACTTTTCTTCTGCTTGTTAGGGTCACTGCTGCAATTTGCTGCACCTTGAGAAACAGCAAATGTAGAGCCAAAACACACGTTAAGAAATACCTAGGTTCAGCACGTGTTCTCTTACCTCAAGGTTTGCTGGGATCTGTAGGCGTCCTGGAAGCTTAAAGTTTAGCATTTACAGAGCAGCAAAAAGGGAAAGGGAAATACAGGCGCCTGTATTTTAAGCTTTAAGCTTCCAGGACGCCTTTAAGCTTCCAGGACGCTTAGAGATCCTTTAAGCTTCCAGGACTTTAAGCTTCCAGGACCCCTACAGATCTTTAAGCTTCCAGGACGCCTACTTTAAGCTTCCAGGACTCCTACAGATCCCGGCAAACCTTGAGGTAAGAGAACACGTGCTGAACCTAGGTTTTTCTTAACGTGTGTTTTGGCTCGTACTCGTTTGCTTCTCCAGACTCAAGAGAGCAAAGTCATTACAAGAGCTGCAAAATAGTAGAGTCCAGTAGCACCTTTAAGACTAACCAACTTTATTGTAGCATAAGCTTTCGAGAACTACAGCTCTCTTTGTTGGATGCATTGCCAGCTTTCGAGAACCACAACTCTCTTTGTCAGATGCATCATCAGATGCATCTGATGAATAAAGCCGTAGTTCTCAAAAGCTTATCTTACTATATAATTGAGTAAGCGAATTTCAGACAACTCACTTTATACCCTGGTGCACCACGAGAAGGTGCTGCTATGGAGGGAAGCCTAGACAAGGCAACATGTCCCTCCAGAAAACATCCCATGGTGGGAAGCCCAGGCTGGGAGAAGTATGGGAGCAGTGGCAATGCCCACCACCTAACTTAACCAAGCTGATATTAGTGGCAGAGCAGGTGGCAATGCCCACCACCTAACTTAACCAAGCTGATATTAGTGGCAGAGCAGGTGGCAATGCCCACCCCCCACCCCCGCCATCACCCATTTGGGTTCAGGAGTGGGGCAGGTGGCAATGCCCTCCTCACGCCTTCACCTGGCTGGGATCAGTTACAGAGCAGGAGGCAATGCCCTTCTTCCCTTCACCCAGCTGGGATAAGGAGTAGAGCAGGTGACAATGCCCACCCTCTTCAGCCTACTGGAATAAGCCAATGAGCAGGCAGCAATGCCCACCCTGTTTTCACACTGCCAGAGTCAGGAGCCAAGCATGCAGCAATACCTGTCCCCCCCCCTTCAACCTGCCGGAATCAGGAGCAGAGCAGGTAGCAATGCCCGCACCCCCTTCATCCAGCTAGGATCAGGAGCAGAGCAGGTAGTAAAGTCCGCCGCCTACATTCACCTGTCAGGATCAGGTGCGGAGCAGGAGGCAATGCCTGTTCCTCCCTTCACCCAGCAGGGAGCAGGTGGCAATGCCCAACCCCCTTCACCCAGCTGGGATCTGGCTAGGAGCAGGCGGCAATGCCTGTCCCCCTTCACCCAGCCATAGTCAGATGCAAAACAGGAGGCAGTGCCTCCCCTTTTACCCGGCATGTATCAGGCATGGAGCAGGTAGCAAAGCCCACCACCCCTTCACATGGCTGAGATCAGACAGATCAGGTGTGGAGCAGATGACAATGCCCACCCCCCTCCTTCACCAGCTGGAATCAGTGACGGAGGAGGAGCAAATGCCTGCCTGCCCACCCTCCCCTTTCTAGAGCCTGTTGTATCTTTTCCCCACAATGAGCTTTGTTGCTAGTAAGCAAACTAACTAAGTAACTAACTAACTAACTACTGGCCAATCTAGATGTATTCTTGCCAAGTCCATTAGCTTCCTGGTTCCATCTCCTTAATCTATTATTAAGGAGGCCTGATGATCCTAACTGGGACAGTGGTTAGAGTGTCCAACAAGGATCTGGAAGATCCAGGTTCGAATCCCTGTTCTGCCATGGAAGCTTGCTGGGCTACCTTGCACTAGCCACACTCTCTCAGCTTAACCTACCTCACAGGATAGTTGTTCTGATAAAATAGAGGAGAGGAGAATGATGTAACTTCTTTGGCAGGGTAGAAATGAACTAAGTAAATAAAAGTAGATGTCATGCGAAAAACACAACTGTCATCCAATCAGGATGAAGAGCTGTAGCTTAAACACAGAAGGTAATAAATCTATCGAGAATTTGCTAGCCTAACAGCCTACACTGGAGAACTCGGAGGAATTTGGTGTTCAATGACTTTTCTCCTTTACCCATTCCACTCTCTCACATCAGTGTTCTTTCTTATTCCTTTGACTGAAAGCTGTCCCTTCATTGCATCACTACTAGAGATGGGCATGTCGCATTTCAGGAACCACAAACCACAAACTTTCACACACCTGCCCCAGTTCATGAACTGGTTTGTTTGGTTTGTGAAAACATCACATCCAGGTCAGAAAATTATCACTTCCAGGTCAGCAGAAGGTCACTTCTGGGGTAGCAGAAGGCCACTTCCAGGTTAGCAGAGGGTCTGCAGGAAGTCCATCCCCTGTTGCCTAGGAAACTGATTGATTGGCACCAGGCTGTCTGCAGTGACGAACCAAAAAATGAACCAAAATGAACCAGCCTAAAGTTCATGGCGGTTCGTCAGAAATGGGCTCTGATGAACCGCCGGTTCGCAAACCGCAAACCAGCCCAGTTCGTCACGAACTTTGGTTCGTATTTCAGTTCGTGCCCATCTCTAATCACTACTACTCGCAGGCCATCATGAATGGTAGCAGGTGACATTGGTATGCTGGGTTCCCTGATAGGCCGGACTTTAACAACTCCAGTGTACCAGAAGTAGATATACCTTGAATAGAAAGCAATGGCTGTGATAACAAGCAGCCTCCCAATATGCCACAATGTTTAGAAGAGCTAAACTAAGTCCTGGAGTTGCAACTTAATAATAAAAGAGGCTGTTGTGTCTCTACCAGACTCCAGGGCAAAAATGAAGACAGGCCAATGTTATTGCAGTTCTGATTTCTATGAGTTATGAGATAAGGAGCCTGGCATGGTTGGGAAAAACAGATGACTCTGAGTAATACAATAGCTATATTGAACCTGTCTGGTCAAATCCACTTTCAAACTGTAAAATGCAGGGTTTTTCATAATATCCCTCTCCACCCCACACCACTCTATCTATATAGATATAAATAGCCTTCTGCTCTTTCATACTGTATTCTTGTCCCGTTTTATTGCTGAACACCACAGTGTTGTGAATGAAGGGAATTGGAACTAATGAGAAAAACAAAGGGAAATGTATCCCAGCTTTTGTAGGAAGATGGTCAATGCAGGACTATAGAAGCAGAGGAGTTAATCTGTAGTCGCAAAATAGTAAAGAGTCCAGTAGCACCTTTAAGACTAACCAACTTTATTGTAGCATAAACTTTCGAGAACTACAGCTCTCTTCATCAAATGCATTGTCAGCTTTCGAGAACCACAGCTCTCTTCATCTATGCATCTGATGAAGAGAGCTGTGGTTCTCAAAACCTGACAATGCATCTAATGATGAGAGCTGTGGTTCTCAAACGCTTATGCTACAATAAAGTTGGTTAGTCCTAAAGGTGCTACTGGACTCTCTACTACTTTGTGACTATAGAAGTGGTCTGTACAAACATGTCTATAATACCTACACCTCATCCAAACTTCTTGCCCTAATGAATCAGCCCAACATCTATCTATGTTTCAGTGATCACATCTCAGCCCATTTTAAAATCCTTCAGTGTTGTCATTAATATTATCATTATCATTATTATATGTTTTATATCAACCTTTTTTGATCACTCCGCGAGTTTCAGCTGTGTACCTACTTTCGTATACTTGTACTTAAAACTTGGGAATCTTTGTGAGCAAATGTTTTGGAGTAAAAAGGGAAATGGGGAATTAAATTAAATATTCTTAAAAGTTTGCCTCCCCATGGTTGCTAAGAAGGGGGACAAAATTCTGGGATCATTCTTGGGGGGCATGGTGCTGGGAAAGTCATGCAATTGACAATCATAAAACATTCAGATTGTGTCTGGCTGGTGTGGGGAAGACTAGCAGGGAATCTTTGGGGCCCCATGGTGGCTCTCTACAGTCCATGACTCTCCAAAACTTCAACAGTTCGGCAGTTTTTCCACTCCATTTTGGACCACTGCACCTCTTGCCTGCAGTTTGGCATCATTTTTTTTCTAGAAAGAGAGGGTGGGTTCTCCTTGCTCAGAGCCAAGCTACAAGTGACGCCTTACACAGGTTGGACACTTGTCAGCTTCCCTCAAGTTTTGATGGGAAATGTAGGCGTCCTGGTTTTGCAGCTTGGCTCTCCATTACAGCTGCAAGACCAGGATGCCTACATTTCCCATCAAAACTTGAGGGAAGCTGACAAGTGTCCAACCTGTGTCAGGTGTCACTTGTAGCTTGGCTCTCACTCCAGCATTCCAACCAACCTCTTTCCAGCATGATGACATCATAGCATCAGGCAAACAATCAGATTTGGCTTTGTGATATCAACAAAGCCAAATCAGAATAAGGTTAAATTTTTCTTTTTGAATGGGATGGATATTGTCACCTCATTCCGCACTGAGTTGGGTGCAGATTGCCCTTCGGGGTATTCAAGGAGCTCTCAGGAGGACTACTGAAGTCTACCAAGTTTGAGTTGGATGATCTGAAAATGTGAAGTTCCCCAACTTGAAAATGTCTATCTAGAGCCTTTCATAGTCAGAGGTGGGCTTCCACGGGGACCAGCCAACCCATCCACTGCAGAGCCTACATGTTTCAGGCTAGGGGAGCTCACTAAAGATCTCTTAGCTGAGGGCTCCAAAATCCTGGCACCATCATTGACTGAAGCGTGTTACACACTGAAGCCCCCTGCATAATATTAGAGTATTATTTACATGGACAGAGGTGCAAAACCTTCATTCATCCAACCAAATGTGAGTGACGGCTGTAAACGTGAAAGAAATAAGAATTAAACCCATGCTGTTTTTTCTTATCTTCTGTACTGTAACACCTTTCAAAGCCACGTCAGCAGGTCTCCATGTTTAAGAACATAAGAAGAGCCCTGCTGTATCAAACCAGTGGTCAATCTAGTCCAGTATCCTTTCTCACATAGTGGCCGACCACTTACTCTGGAGGGCCAACAACAGGGCATAGAGGCCGAGGCCTTCTCCTGGAATTCAGAGTTTCACCGCCTCTGAATGTGGAGATTTCCTTTAGTCACCATGGCTAATAGCCACTGATAGACCTGTCCTCCATGAATCTGCTTAAACCCCTTTTAAGCTCCAGTGGCCATCATTACCAGGGCTCATTTTGAGGCGGAACGCGCTGGAACACAGTTCCGGCAGTTCCCCAAAGAGGTCACATGTCAGGTGGCCCCGCCCACCTGATTCTCGGCCATTTTAGGCCTGTTTCTGCCTGGATTGGAGCTGAAACGGCCAGGATCGGGTCTCTGACAGGTGATGGATCACTCTCCCACTCAGCAGCAGCCCTATCCTGACCATTTTGGGCCCCTTCTCAGTCATTTTCAGCCCCTTTTTGCCATTTTGGGCCCAATTTCGGCCATGGATGGTCAGGATTGGGTCCAAAACAGCCAGGATAGGGGGTGTGGCATATGCAAATCAGTTCTGCTAATGACACACTTCTGTTGCTGTCAAGGGGCGTGGCATATGCTAATGAGTGATGCTAATAAGTTATGCTAATGAGTTCCTCCAGCTCTTTTTCTATGAAATGACCCCTGGTCATTACATCCTCTGGCAGTGAATTCCACGTTTTACTCACCTG
Organism: Eublepharis macularius; assembly: GCF_028583425.1. NCBI lineage: Eukaryota > Metazoa > Chordata > Lepidosauria > Squamata > Eublepharidae > Eublepharis > Eublepharis macularius. The sequence goes on from NC_072792.1 coordinate 175,076,019, forward strand.
TTGTGTAAACATTTCATCCGCAGGGTGATCCATGTATCATTTGGTTGTTTCTGTGGCTTCACTCACAGTTCAGTATAGTTAAATGAACAGTACTAAACAGTATTGAAGTTAGCCACATTATTTTCTTACCTGTTCGTGGGAGGTGGAGGAGGTCATTGTTATGCCCAACTTTGGTCTAAGGAATGCTCTAGTTAAAAGAATGGCCTCTCCAGTATGGATTTCTAAAATGGCAGAGATGCTAGTTGTTGTCTAGGAACACTCTGTAGCTACTTCAGCCCTGGTGAAATTTTCTCATCCCAGTTTAAAAATTAGAGCTGTTTTCATCTGAAAAGTATGGGGAGAGGAAGAGGAGAAGGTGTTTTCATTATACAGCAAAGCCAAAATGTATTTAGGATATGCGGGGGGAAAGATACTTCTTCTGTTGTTTGCCACAGGGGGTTCAATGTCTGCCACAACAGGAATATTACTGGATTCCAGGGATATATTTTATGACATATAAAGTAAGAGGGAGAAGTTAAGCTTTTTTTCTGAAAGATTGCTGAGTTTTCAGAGTGTAAGAATCGTATTTTTGATTCTTATGATCGTCACACAAAATCAAACCTACTTCAAAGATAACCATTATATATATATTTTAAAATAACATATTTAATCTATACAAAATAACACATTTAATCATATTTAATCTATACAATACTGCTGAAGCCACTGATATTTTTTCTTAAAAGACAATACTTTGCAACAATTTTCCTCAGACCTGTGATAGCCAGCTTCAGGCCTCTAAAAGCGAGGTTAAAGCATGTGGGCAGATGAAGAGTAGAGACTTCAAGGGCGAAACAAAACAAGGCAAAGATTTCAAATCTGCTGTACTGGTTTTATTTGAAACAATCAATTTCAAAGGAGAAATCACTCCTTTCATTCCAGGGCTGCCAGGACCCACTGGGGCAGTAGATTCCCAGCCCCAATAAGAATCTGGGAAGCCTAGCCGAAAGAGCAACACTGTGATGTCATTTCCTGCCAAAAAACAGAAGTGGCATCACCACATCAAGGCAACATTGTAGGAACCTATTGATCTCTATGGTTTGACCATAGAAATCCAGTGGGATTCCTAGAATGTGATTTCCAGTTTTTTGCCTGGATATGATATTGAGGCATCACACAACACTGTTTCCCCCTCCTCATTTCCCCCCACTGCTCATTCAAGCAGCAGAAGGGACCGACAAGGATTGGCAGAAGTGCTCCCACTAAAAGTGTGTAAGTAGTCAGGGGTAGAGATGGGCACGAGCCGAAATACGAACCAAAATTAAGCCGAACCAGGTCGGTTCGTGGTTCACGAACCACGGTTCATCAGATCCCATTTCTGACGAACCACCATGAACTTTAGGCTGGTTCATTTGGTTCATTTTTTGGTTCGTGACTGCAGACAGCCTGGTGCCAATCAATCAGTTTCCTAGACAACAGGGGATGGACTTCCTACAGACCTTCTGCTGACCCAGAAGTGACCCTCTTCTGGCCCAGAAGTGACCTTCTGCTGACCCGGACGTGATGATTTTTCTGACCCGGATGTGACATTTTCACAAACCAAACTAACCGGTTCGTGAACCCGGGGCAGGTTCATGAAAGTTCATGGTTCGTGGTTCATGAAATTTGACGGACCATGAACCGCATGGTTCAGTTTTTTCCCGGTTTGTGCCCATCTCTAGTCAGGGGCCTTGGAGACTTTTGTGTGTGTGTTTGTGTGTGTAGGCGTATGAAGGTGATGAAACTGCAAGGATGTTTCTATCATCACTGAGAGTAGAGGATTAAGGGGCACTTTACCTTCCTCTTGACTGCTACAGGAGTGGGCCTTCAGTCCTTGCTTAATTCAAAACAACAGCTCCAGTTATTTGCCCGCCATCACTTCAGGCCCTTATAGCAGCAGAATCATATTGTTACCATGGAGATGAGCAGGTCACTACCTTCTCAAGCATTTGATACAGATACAGAGATGAAGAAAAACGCAGAGGTGGCGTTCTATTCAGAGAACTGTTTTCTGGAAGCTTTGCTGACTAAAAATAGCAAGCCTATTTAAACATTTATTCCCGCATCACCAAGGCATAGCCTCAGCCTTTCCCAGATTGTGTAAGAAAGATCTACACCTAAGTTGTCCACACCCAGTGCTGGTTCAGACCTGCGTGTTCATCCAGGGATGGGTTGCATGTGTGAACAGGTCAAGTCTAACATAACAACATGAAGATCTTTTTTGGGGGGGGAAGAGGTTTTCATGAAGCTCAATAGAGTTAAGTATGGAGAAATCAAGTAAAATTGGCATGGGTGTGTGAAGCAGCCCCGAAACTCACTTTAACAAATGCATTAGCTCTACAAATGTATATTATAGTGCAAACATTTTCCATGCTGAGTGTGCACCAACACAGCAGCAATCGTGTTTTCCATGCAGTGGTTAGTGCATAAAAAAAAATGCTGGGGGATGTTGATTGCGTTGTGTTACATTCTCCAGTGATACACTAGTGTGATTCCAAAGCCCTCCAGGAGAAGATTGTTGTGATACACACGAGACACATTTCTGATCAGCTATCCAAAAGCTGTCCTGTGCAAAATACATTACTAAAATACATTATAAAAATAGGAATGAGAATTGCTAGGTTTGAATCGTAATGACTAGACAACAACATTTTACCAGGCAGCTAGAAAAGAGGGCAGCAGGACGTCTGCCTGGCCTGAAATCCCAGGTGTGGCAATTACGGGGTTACATTTCATAAGCTGTTGTATGGTTCAACCAAGAGGATTTGGACAATCGGAGCTTCTGGTCGCAAGGATAAGCAGGTGTTTTCTGCATTATAACAAGCTACAAATTATTTATAGGCAAACATTCCTATGTTTCACGTACTTCTTTTAATTGTAGATTGTTGGGGAAATATAGATATGCATTTAAAGATGAAATAAAATGATAATTGTGGTGGAGATGTTCAATAAACTATGACACAGTCGTGGAGCAGTTTGTCAACCTGTTAAATTCCAAAAAATGAATATATTTAGCGAACCAGTTGTAGACATGGTGATTTTTTTGTTTGTATGTAGCAGACATCTGCAAAAAAAATTGTGCCAGATAGATTATTTCTTAAAATGTCATAAACAAGAGAATGTCATCATGTGAAATTGTTTCCTTTGGGGGGAAAAGTTATCACAAAACAATAGAAAAGCAAAAATCCTCCACATTTTAATTTCATTAGATTTGACAGGCCATTCGATTAACGTTTTCCGCATGCCGATTCCTCACCCATCCTGATTGCTTTCAGCCCTCTATACGTCTATATTTGACCTGCCTTTATTTTGTACGTGCATGATTTCTGTGTGTTGCTTTTGCATGAAGGTCATATTATTTCAGATCTTCTGTCCTCACCCAACCTTTTCCCCAATAAGACATTCATAGGTTTTCATGTATATTGTTTTCCCCCTTTGTTTTCTGTTACTAAATTTTAAAGATGCTTGGAATGTAAAAGTGGCATGAAACTTTGGTGACGCCAGTAACGAAACCCTTCCAAATTTGGAATTGGCTTATTCCACATATTTATACCAACAGTGATGGCGGCCCTTCAGTTTTGGACAAAACGCATTGCCTTGTCTAATCTTTTGCTCTAAATTTAAGGCCAAACCTCGACCAAAATCTATTGATTTCTTCTCAGTGGACCAACAGAAGCGGATGGATCCTAGATGGAAAAAAGACACAGAAAGTTCCCTTCTTAAATGGGGAACATTTTGCAAACCTGTTCTGCCCAGTGAGAGTCCAACAGCACCTTAAAGACCAACAAGTTTTCCAGAGTATAAGCTTCCAAGAGTCGAAGCTCCCTTCATCAGATACAAGTAGGAATGGAGGTCCCTGAGACCTTATATGCCAGCCAGAAGGTGGGAGGGATGTTGCAAAGAACAGAGTTGAGTCCAGTAGTCAAATCTTGCTCTTCTGCTGCTGTTCTACACAGCTACCCTCTTGAAACTGCCCAGTATAATGTAAGCAATATGCTCTGAACAGACTATATCGAAATTTAGCCACAGAGTTCAGTGTGTCTTTACTGGTTGGGGCCAAAGGCCATTGCAATTTTTAGAAAATCCCAGGACATAAAAAGCACAGGTAGGGAACACATAAGTTATGTTTGCTGCAATGGATTGAATTTTTCAACCTAATATTGGGCCATTTTCACACTGTTTGCCCGATCGTGCAAAACGCCTGGAATAACGCGCCTTCCTGATGTGATTTCATGCGATAACTCCGGTTATCATGGGAAATTGCACCAGGAAGGCACGTCGTTCCGGGAGTTTTGCACGATCGGTAAGCAGTGTGAAAACGGCCATGGTTTAGTCCTTAATCCTCCCCATTGATGTAATAAGGTTAGAAGTCATTGACTAGTATAAACATTATGCTATAAGCAGCTCCACCAAGTCAGATGAATGTCAATGGAGGTCACTTGCCATTTCTTTCCTGGACTAGGAAGATGTAGATTGCATGTAGATAATACCCAGATTTACGCCTGCATAGCAATGGGCATTAGACTCCAAATGCGATCTCCATTTCCATCTCTACATGAGAATGGGGTTTGACATCTTCATTTGCACTGTAACTCTCTCTCAAGCCAGCATCGTTGCACATGATGCTAACTTGATCAGGGCCAGTGAGTGCAACATTACTGTTTAATGCCACTTATCTACGCTGCTAAATTTGGATTTCTGCTTATAAAGCAATCACCACTATTTCAGTGGTGGCAGTGGAGAGTGCCCTCGAGTCATTGCTGATTTATGGCAACCCCTGGTGGGGTTTTCATGGCAAGAGACTTCACAGAGGTCGTTTGCCATTGCCTGCCTCTGCAGCCCTGGTCTTTGCTGGAGGTCTCTCATCCAATTGCTAACCAAGTCTGACCCTGCTTAGCTTCTGAGATCTGATGAGATCAGGCTCACTTGGGCTATCCAGGTCAGGGCACTATTTCTGTAGCGCTTGGAATTTGCATAGCGCCTTAGTGTTTCTGTTGCATTTGCCATCCCTGCGGTCTCATGAGTGAGCCACTGTTTTACAGGTGAAGAACCGAGGCACACACAGAGAGAGTAATGTTGCTTGGAGCACACAGTGCATTCAAGGAAGAGGTGGGACTTGAAAGTCAGGACTTCTAGATCCAAGGCCATCTCGTTATATATTAGGGCCACGTTGTGAACTGGACCCAATGGGATGGATCCAACTGTCTTCAAGAAGCCTTCCTCTAGCCAAAGATCCAGAAAAGTTAGCCGTGTTAGTCTGTAGTCACATGAAGTAAAGAGTCCAGTAGCACCCTTAAGATTAACCAACTTTATTTTGCACAAGCTTTTGAGAACTACAGCTCTCTTCGTCAGATGTATCTGGACTCTTTACCTCTAGCCTAAGGAACCTTCCTCCAACTTAAGAGCCACTTAAGGAGGAGGATGTCTCCTTAGGCTGGAGGAAAGCTTTGAATTTTTCTCAGTGGAGTAGTAGGCTAGACATACAGTCAAGCTACAAGTGACACCTGATACAGGTTGGACACTTGTCAGCTTCCCTCAAGTTTTGATGGGAAATGTAGGCATCCTGGTCTTGCGGCTTGGCTCTCCGACTGCTGTCCAATGGACTTTTCAGCTGTCACTTGTTCAACGTTCCGCCAAGCTGCCTACATTTCCCATCAAATCTTGAGGGAAGCTGACAAGTGTCCAACCTGTGTCAGACATCACTTGTAGCTTGGCTCATAGACTACGTCTCAATGATTCCATTCATTCAGGTAAGGAATCTGAGAGGAAAACTTCTTCCAGTAGAAGAGAAATCTTCCTCCATTGAAAGAGTCTTTCAGTGAATCTGACCCAACTCTAGATGAATGCTTAAGCCCGCCGATGCCACCCTTCGACAAAACGATTTTGTAGGGCAGCCAAAGGAGCCGGTCATTCAGTAATAAAGAGCATTATTTTATCTAAGAGTTGAATGCTCCCCACTACTGTGGAAAGAACAGTCATTCTTCTCCCCAAGCGCCAACAATTCTATTACCGCTTGCATCATCTCATAGTGTAAAGTCCAACATGAAGTTTACGATGTCTTCAATTGGCAGTGTAGACCCATTTTGCTTTTGGTCACCCTCGGACATGAGATCGGGACGTGAAGAGTCGATATTGTCACGTTGTTTTCAGGAAGGGATTCTCCTAACACCAGCACGTAGCGGCCAACGGCTTCATTCTAGTGACTCTCCAGAGGGAACACCAGGAACTTTTCTATTCCTGCCTGAGAGCCATGCTACAAGTGACGCCTGACACAGGTTGGACACTTGTCAGCTTCCCTCAAGTTTTGATGGGAAATGTAGGTGTCCTGGTTTTACAGCTTGGCTCTCCATTACAGCTGCAAGACCAGGATGCCTACATTTCCCATCAAAACTTGAGGGAAGCTGACAAGTGTCCAACTTGTGTCAGGCGTCACTTGTAGCTTGGCTCTGAAAGTCTCCTAATTGTGGCCCTGATTTACGATGATGATGCTCAAGCAACCTATGGCACTTTGTAGCATGCAGTACTGATCTGCCCAGGGCTTTTTTTCAGGGGGAATGTGGTGGAACGGAGTTCCAGCACCTCTTGAAAATACTCGGCAATAGTGCTTGAAAATAATATTATTTCAAAGAATCCCGTGTGTTTCTTCCTCATTTCCCTCTTGAGAGTTCTGCCACCTCTTTTCCCAGAAAAAAAAAACCTGGATCTGCCTCTTGTGGCTTTTCTCATCTGAATTCTCTAGCATGGGAAGATTCTTGCCAATCGGGACTGCGGTTGAGATATGTGTGGAATAACAAGGAGGGGGAGAATACAAGCTGCAGACTTCGAAGAAAGGTGAAAGTGCTGCTTTAGAAGTAGTTCAGCTCAGACCCAGGCTCGGCCATTCCTGAATCGAGACCAGCCCTGTTCCCATTTATACCTGAAGAGGGCGCTGTTAGCACACAATCCAAGATAGGCCATTTTCACACGTCTTTCCCTCCTGGAAAATCGCGCAAAACTTACAGGACGAAGGCGTCTTCATGGTGCAATTTCCCGTCATGACTCCGTTTCGTGGCACAATTTATGATGTCATCGCGCCAGGAAACAGAGTCATGATGGGAAATCATGCCATGAAGATGCTGTTGTTCTGTAAGTTTTGCGCGATTTTCCGCGAGGGGGAAAGACGTGTGAAAATGGCCCTTGCTAAGGCATGGTCTAAATACGCAGTAGAATAGGGTAGTAATGAGATAGGCAGAGGCATGAAGTGGTAGAGCTAATGCGAGTGTAGAGTTTAGATAGTTACAGAGTAGGATCTGGGATAACCCACTCTTCCATGGAAGCTCACCTTTGGCCCATCACACTCTCTCAGCCTACCCTACCTCACAAGATTGTAGCTGTGAAGATAAAATGGGAGAGGAAAAAGGATGTTGTAAACCACAATCTGTCCCCACTGAGGAAGAGAGTAAGGTGTAATTTTTTAAGGGAGTAACTAAATTTGCTGCCCTGACCTGGACAGCCCAGGCTAGCCCTATCTTCTCAGATCCTGGAAGCTAAGCAGTGTTGGTCCAGGTTAGTAATTGGGTGGGAGACTGCCAAGGAAGTCCAGGGTCGCTACAGAGAGGCAGCCAATGGCAAACCACCTCTGTTCGTCTCTTGTCTTGAAAACCTCAGCAGGTGTCACCCTAAGTTGACTGCAACTTGATGGCACTTTAAACCCACACACAACTAAATTTGGACACTACAGCTGGAGAAGCTGGATGTTGTAGTCAGCAAACAGAAAGTACACTGACCAGGCAAAAGGCAAGGCAGCCAGGCTGTTAGTATCTATATCAAGCTAGGTCTGTACAAAGGCTTCGATTTGCCTGTCAGTCACTGGGGCTGACATTGCGCGGGCACTGTTCCCTTTCCTGCCTAAAGGAGTGCTATGGACACGCAATCCAAGACCGTTTAGGCTTGCGGTAGAACAGAAGTGATAATGAGGTGGCAGAGTGCTGAGGTGGTAGAAGGGACTGTCCCACTTTGGACTGCAGGGGAGGGACTCTTATTTTTGAAGGAGAAAAATGGAACAATATTGAAGGCCAAAAGCAGAGTCCAATAGCAGAACTCCTTCAGCTTAGAGCTGATACTTGAAGAAGAAACCTTTGTCCTCACTGGACAATTGTTATATGTAATGGCCTGCCCTCTTTCCCACCAACAGGCCACCCCTACTTCCTACAGTCATCAGGTAGTACTTGACTTAGTGTTAAGCTACAAGAGACGGATTTCACGAGGAGGAGCACGTGAAGGAAGTTGCAATGCTAGCTGGGAAGCTGAGTTTTAAAATAGATTGGAAGGCTTCGTCAATTTCCCTTCTCTACAGAGCCGGGAAGATGCTGCTCGGAAGGTTTGTTAATTTCCTCTTTGCCTCCAGAGAGCTCTGTCAGTTTCACCTCCCCTTCTAGGAGGCAAAGAGGAAATTAACAAACCCTCTGAGCTGTGATCTCCCTGGCTTGATAGAGAGGGGAAATTGACAAAGCCTTCCAATCTCTTTTAAAATTCGGCTTCCCAGCTAACATTGCCACTCCCTTCACGGGCTCCTTCTCATGTAATTCATCTCTTGTAGCTTGCCTTTTAGAAGGAGCAGAGGAGGCCTAGCCTCCTGACTTTTTTGACGGTTTTTTGAGCTGTGACTCACCAAAGCTCATCCCCGACCACCAATTTTGTTAGTCTTATAGGTGCTACTGGACTCTTGCTCTTTTCTACTGCTACAGACAAACTAACACGGCTACCCATCTTGATCTATCACTTACCTATGGTTTTTCCAGAGGATACGGGGGGAAGACGATTGGCACAGCAGTCTTATGCGGAGTTACTCCTCTCTAAGCCTATTGGGTTCAGTGGTTGTAGACGGGAGTAACTCTCAATAGGATTGCATAGTTGACCTCTCTAGTGCTAGAAGGATGGGGCTTGTGAACATCCTTGCGACTGGCCCATAATTTGCACATCAGGTTCAGTCAGATCAAGTCTGGGTCCTGGTTAGGTAGCTCGCTCATATACTTTCCAAGCTTCAAGAATGCAAAGACACAGGAATGCAAAGACAGAGGACATCAGACCTTTGCCTTCAGTATGTTCGTGCTGTTTTGCGCACTTCTGGGATAGCATTGGGAGCATAAGAAGCTGCTGGGTGGGTTTCACGAGCCTCCCTTTTCTTCAGCCCGATTGTGTTCACTTTATCATAGCAACCCGCAGGTAGTGCTCAGTTCACATTCCAAAGATGAGCTTTGGTTTGTTAGAAATTAGCATCATTCAGTGTTTAGAGTTGCCCTGGAGGCCATCTTCAGTTCCGCGGAGAGCTTCAGAGATTCCTCTTTTCTCTGGGTGTTTTTTCTTTTTCTTTTGGTTGGTTGGTTGGTTTCTTAAAAAGAAAAATTGGACTGAGTCACTTCCAGGGTTTTTTCCCACTTTTACAAACTAGTTGTTATGTCAGCATGAATGTGACAACAATTAGAAGTCCCTGTTTTTTGCCCCCCGTGCCTTTTCTCCTTCACAGTCATTCAATGACAAGCGTAAAAAGAACTTCATCTTTTCACGAAAATTTCCATTCTACAAGAACAAGGAGCAGAGTGGGCAGGAAACGAGTGACCCGGAACGTAAGTAAATGCTTAGAGGCAATGTCACGATGCAGCACACGGGTGAAGCGCATGACACCAGAACCCCATCACGCACACACACACCTAGGCAAACAAAAGAGTCAGAGTCAGGCCAGGTGAGGCATTACTACTGTGACCAATGTTTGACAGCAGTCTGGATTCAGGTCAATTTTCTTTTTACCTCTCTCGGAATAAAAATAAAACTGTAAGCGTTGGCTGATCGAGTCTCTATTTCCATCTTTACAAAATTGACACACCCTTGTTCCAATAACTGAAATTTGAGTTTTGTTAAAGGGAAAGCCCATACTATCTGATTTGGGGTAGCTGCCTTCACTCTTCCCGCTGGATACAGCCCATAAAGAATCCTGCTATTCAGAGCTAAGCTACAAGTGATGAATGACACAGGTTGGACACTTGTCAGCTTCCCTCAAGTTTTGATGGGAAATGTAGGCATCCTGGTCTTGCAGCTGTAATGGAGAGCCAAGCTGTAAAACCAGGACGCCTACATTTCCCATCAAAACTTGAGGGAAGCTGACAAGTATCCAACCTGGGTAAGGCATCACTTGTAGCTTGGCTCTAAGTCCTAAGCAAAGAACACACACACACACACAAAACGTTCTTTTTCTTCGTTCCCCAACTTGAGGCTATCAACTTGGAGACTTGATGACATCTGGTTTGCTTCCCACATTTTTAGGCTGAAACAATAGTCTCTCCTATCACTCCAGGGTCTAAATGTGGTATGACTGAAAGCCACAAGCGTCACTTTGGATAATTCATCAGAAACCAGGAAAGCAGGAGCGCGAGGTTCTGAAATCATTCGGCGGAAGTGTTGGATCAGAAGTGCAAGCCATTGGGGATTGTGAAATCCTCACTTCTGGTGAGAGAATGAGCAAGCCATAAAGAAGAGTCTGGAAACAGACAAGAAGTTTTTTTAGAGCCCCAAAAGAGGAATCAGAGAACAGCTGGGTTCCTTGCTCTGTCACATCTGGCTAAACACATCGGCCTGCATCCTTCCACTCTCCTCAGCAGAAGCCTTTGGATAAAGAAGGCTTCCTCTAGCGGAAGATCCACATAAGTCGGAGGAAGTCTCCTTGGACTGGAGAAAAGTTCCAGAGTCTGCTGAGCAGAGTGGTAGAATATAGACCATTTTATGGATTTTCACAAAAGTCAACCATTGATACAGATGAACACCTCTGGTGTGTCTCCCTCGCACATCTTGTGCAACCAGAAAGGATTATCTTCAGCTCACAATCCACTCAGCAAAGCCTGTGTCTTGCTTAGTACCCGTAATATGTATTCATCCTTCCCAGTGGATTTTTTTAAACCCTGCAGCAATTTGCAATAGCCTTCCCATTTCAGATAGTGAGCCAAAATGAATAGCAATTGATAGATCAAACTTCCAGGCCAGTTCACATGATCAAAACTTCTGTGCAGATCCTCATATTTCTGTGCATACTTCTGCCCCTTTTTGTTCATGTGAATTTTGTCTCTTGGGGGGCAGGTTTTTTGCCTGGGATGCCATTACAAGGGTCAGAGATGTGGGAAGGTAAGAGGCTAAGATTTTCAGCCAGGTTCAAAGGCCCAGTGTTCGATATATTCAAATTGGTGGTGGGGAGTATCGAAAAAAAAGTTTGCAGTGTTTCTTTTTTCATATAACATATTAGCAATGCTATAAGCAAAACTGAAGTTGTTGCTCCTTTTTATAAGCAAAGGGTAAATTTGGCATACATAAATAGCGTATATGCCCATTGCATTGTTTCAAACCCTAATCCAAGAGTTGGCTTGAAATACAGGAATTTCTCCTAAACTGAAACACCACATAAGAGTGCAAGAGAAGCCACGCTGGATCACATCAGAGGTCCATCTAGCCTGAGTTGCCAGCCTCCAGGTGGTGGCTGGCAATCTCCTGAAATTACAACTGATCTCCAGGCTATAGAGATCAGTTCCACTGGAGAAAAGGTCTGCTTTGAAGGGTGGGCTCTGTCATTATACATTGCTGAGTTCCCTCCCCTTCCCCCCTCCAGGCTCCACCCCCAAAATCTCCAGGAATTTCCCAACCTGGAGTTGGCAAAACTACCTGGCATCCTGTTTCCAGAGTGGTAGATACCACAGGAAATCTCACACACGGGTCCTGCTGGCAATAGCTTTCTCCTGCTGGCTGGTCCTCAGTATTGGACAATCAGAAGCATTCTGCCTCTGTCTGGAGGCCCCGTTCAGCTATCACGGCTAACAGACGGTAATAGACCTGTCCCCCATGAATTTATCCACTCCCCTTGTCAGTTCATCTAAACTAGTGACAATCCCTTTTTGTGGCAGTGAGTTCCAACTACTTCTGTTAAATAGTGTTTCCTTTTGTCTGACACAAAACTACTGCTGGCTAGCTTGTAGGGTGACTTCCCTAGTATCGTGGGAGAGGGAGAAAAGTTTCTTCCTATCTGCTTTCTCCAGAGCTGGGCATATTTCTGTAGGCCTCTTGTTTATTTGTAAAATGCCCCAGATTCTTTAGGCTTGCCTCAGAGGGAAGGCGTCCCCCCTTCCTTTTATTATTGCAAGAAAAATGCCTTAACTTTGTCTGAAAAAAGATTTGTTTCTTTTTGTATTTAGACAATGTGTGTGCTAGCTCTGCCAAACCTGCTCGAGACAGCTCACAACGAAAACAATAAAACATACCAAGAACAGCAAGATTCAAGTCCAGTAAGAGTCCGACAAGATTTCCAGAGTATAAGTTTTTTCCAGAGTATAAACTTTCAGGAGTCAAGTTATCTGACGAAGGGAGTTTGACTCTTGAAAGCTTATACTCTGGAAATATTGTTGGGTTTCAAAGTGCTGCTGGACTCGAATCTTGCTCTTCTACGTCAGATCAGTACGGCTCCCCATCTGAAACAATACCAACAATACTGGTGGTCCCCGGCCCTAAGGAAAACCGCCTCGCTTCAACCAGGGCCAGGGCCTTTTCAGTCCTGGCCCCAGCCTGGTGGAACACTCTGTCAATGGAGACTCGGGCCCAGCGGGACATATTATCATTCCGCCAGGCCTGTAAGACAAAGCTGTTCCACCAGGCATTCAGTGGTTGAAGGGGGCGGTGCCATGTCGGCCTCCCACCTTTGGGGTGGGGGGGTTCTTCCCACCATTGCACCTTAATGTATTTGGTTAATTTATTTTATTATTGCTTGTTGTATGCTGATTTTAGAATTACTGTTTTCCTGTTTTTATTGATTTTAACTGTTGTTCACCACCCAGAGCCTCTGAGGATGGGCGGTTTATAAATCGAAATAATAAATACATACATACATACATACATAAAAGGAGTAAATGAAAGAAGTCAAGCCAATAAAAACAATAGATGCACGTCAACACAAGAAAACAAGAAAAACAAGCTAATAAAAACGCATCAATAAAAACACAGCTCCTGAAGACAGCATGAGCTTTTTCTCTTGAACTAAAGCAATATCTCCTTTATTGGCAATCTGATGGAATTGGAGCGGGTGGAGGACAGGACCTTGTTTCCAAACCAGAGCAGGAATCCAGACTGTACGGTCAACATGGTCCGTCATGGTAGTATCCATTTCAGCTCCACTGACTTCTTCCTTCCTCTTCTGTGGCTGTTCTTTTCTCTCATTGCTCTCTCTGGGGACTTCCGTGCAGGACATCCCCGGATTAGGTGACGACGGTTATGGAACAAAGACTCTGAGTAAGTTTCCAGGAATGGTCACTGTAACCTTTTTTTTTTAAGTGTTCTGTTTCTTTTTTTTTATTTTGCCTTTTGTTCCTTCCCCAAGGACCTTTCACCCCGGCATGCACAAGATTAGATTTTTATTTTGTCCCCCAGATTTGAATGTGATGGGGGAGGGGGAGATGCCATGGGCTTTTATGTTTTGCATGATAATACGAAGAGCGTACAGCATATGAAACAGATATGTCAATGTCTTTGTAAGCAATATCTGTTCCTTCCTAATCATTCATTATTGATCCCATCAGGACAGTTCTTTAGACCAGCGGTGTCCAAACTGTGTCCTGAGGATAGCGTTGTTAAGAGAAATTCTCTATAATTCCTTGTTTCCCAGTTATTCCCTGAAATCCAACAGTCCATTTCTTTCCCTCTTTTTTAGGAATTTAGCATGTATTTCTAATCAATTCTGTATTGATCAAAAGAGAAATTCTAAGAGAGGACGGGCAGGAAGGGAGAGTCTGCAGAATTTCAGGATTTTACTGTGCAGGTGCTCAGGGACAGGCAGTGTCTTTCCTAGCCTTTCTATCCATCTTCTAGAGCATCTTATGGTATGAAATATAGTTTTTTAAAAAAGTACAAGGGCTGAATTTACAAATAAGTTGCATACAGCGCCACCATATGGTGTAACAGAAAACTACAAAGAGAAATCAAAGAGAAATCAAAGAGAAATCAAAGAGAAATGAATGAGAAAAAAGAGAATCAGTGGTTACACCTTAAAAAGTGAATTTCAGAAAAAGACATTCTACTGCCTATAACAACACTGCCTATGGAATGATGGGATGTTACTCGGTAACACTGCAGTCTTGTGCTCAGTTACTCCAATCTAAACTCATTGATTTCAGTCAGTTCAGCCTGGGGTAAATTGGCACAGGATTGTGTAACCTCTTATATAGGTTCGATGGGGCTAATTAGGAAGCAAACTTTCAGCACAAATGTAAGCTTCTTTGCATCAACCTTTCAACAAATCAGAACTATTTTTTTCTGACCAAACTCATAGGTGCAACAAACAAACACACAAAACCCAGAAACTTGCAGCCAACTATGTCTTTTAAGTTCAGTCAAGTAACTGGTTGTATTTGAAATCACTGATGGTAAGCAAGTTCAACTTTATGAATCCAGTCAAGTGCTCGAGTCCTTTGGCACAATCCTCCCGATTGGAAGCAACTGGAATCCAGGCTTCTGTCCTCTTTTTGGGAACTGCAGCCCTGGAATAATAATATGATTCCAATAATAATACCAAACTAAATAATAACACATATACCCCACTTTTAGTCACTGTTGTTCATATACAACGTGTTTCTGATTACCTTATTCAAGGTGATAAGAGCACATTAATTGTTATCAAGCTCCCCAGCGACAAGCCTCTTTTTCAGCTGCTTGGCTCCACATACTGACTTCGCCTTAGCTCAGTCATGAGGGTTACAATTGCACTTTAAGAAAACTGGTAAGAATAGACAAGCTTGGCCAACACCCCCAATTGTCCCTTCTGATGTGCAGATGCAGTGAGTGGTGGGGATGTTTTAAGGCATAGTCCCTGTTCTTGCAGGATAGTGTTGAACTTCATAGACTTGGCCCACTTGTTTCCTAGGACATCTCCTAGGATCCTCTGCTGTTCTGCAGCCCTGGAGTTCTGCAGTCCTGGAGTTCTGTAACTGACACTCAGAGCCAAACTACACGAGATGCCGGACACACGTCAGGTTCTCGCAAGTTTACCTGGGTAGTGTAGTCGGCAGCAGGAAGGGAGGGAAAGAGTCAGCAAGGGGAGCCCAAAGCTGCCAAGCGGCTAGCAGTGGCAGACGGATCTGCTGAGGCTCAAGTATCCCAAGGGATGGTTGAGTCTAGTAGTGGTGGCAGCAGCAAGAGCCTCAGCAGCTCCTTCTCCCGCTGCTAGCCACCGGGCAGCTTTGGGCTCCCCTCGTTGACTCTTTCCCTCCCTTCCTGCTGCTGACTACGCTACCCAGGTAAACTTCTGAGAACCTGACACGTGTTGGGCATCTCGTGTAGTTTAGCCCTCAGAAGAGGGGCATCTCAGAAGACAAGTCAAGGTGGAAAATGTTTTTTAATGGTGGGGAGTCTGATGAAAAATGGGGGGAGCTTTGGAGCAGTAAAGAGTCAGGCTGCATCTGCACATCATTGGCCGTTGCTCATTCATTGCTCTATAGCAATAATTCTCAACTGGACTGTGTGGTCCACCTAGGAGGGGCAACTTTTTCAGGGAAATGATGCAGATGGAAGAGTTAACCCCACCCCCTTCCCAGCACCATGGCCTAGTATGGTGGGAACATTTGAGGACCCAAAAGCTCATAAGGAGTTCCAATTGCAGAACTCTCAGGCAAGACATACTTTCATTTGAGTTCACAAAGGGTGAGGGTAGGACTTGTTGAACACTCACCTGACCAGCAGTGCTCCCTATAATGTGCTCTAGAAATCTCTGCAAGATACACAGGTTCAGGAGCTCAGATATATACAGCTATAGCTCAATGGCAGAAAAGTCAATGTGGAAAGAGTTCCCTGAAGATGGAAAACTTTTGGACTAGCTGAATGCAGGTCCAAAGAGACCAGATATTGATGGATTTCTTCAGCCATGCTTAGAGGAAATCCATATTCTGGCCCATAATACATGAACCTAATTTGGGTTTCTTCCAATCTGCAGAGAACCTGTTTCAGAAAACAGGCATCCTAATTAGGGAAAACTCCACTTAGCAATGGTTCTTAATTCAACTTATTATAGTCAGGTAAAATGACACGAATTTAAATGGATTCCTTGCAATTAATGTCAATATTGCTGGGTACACCAGTGTATTGCTCTCCCTGCATTGCTAATGTGTAATGAACTCACCTGACCTGTGGAATGGCCATTCGCTTTCCTTAGAGCTCTGCTGGTTCTTTTTTCTGAAGTGCTACTTAATTCGGACACAAATGTATGCAAATACTGCCATTGCACATTGCCTACTGCTGGGAATGCGCTTTTCATTGCAGGAATGTATGCTCATGCACACAGTTGGGATGTAGGCCATGGGAAGGGTTTTCTGAACATCAATTTAACTTACCCTGATGGTTACTTTCCCCATAAAGGCAGAACAAAGAGGGTCAGCTGCACTGCACTAGATTCCTCTGTGATAGGTCTACTAAATGCTCACATCAATGTTTCAGTCTAGTCACTGCAAAATATTGGAAGCAAGCCAATTAGTAATCAACGAAATCCCATGATGTGTAATTTGAACAAAATAAACGTTCATATATTCCTCACAGATAATGGCTTTTTCTATGGGTGTAACAACCAGGACTCATTTCGAGGGGGAACATGCAGGAACGCAGTTCCAGTGGTTCCCGAAAGAGGTCACATGACAGGTGGCCCCGCCCATCTGACTCTCGGCCATTTTGGGCCCGTTTCATCCTGGATTGGGGCCAAAACAGCCTGGATCAGGCCTCTGACGGGTGGTGGATCACGCTCCTGTTCAGCAGCGGCCCAATCCTGACCATTTTGGGCCCCTTTTCAGCCATTTTCAGCCCCTTTTTGCCATTTTGGGGCCAATTTCGGCCCTGAATGGCCAGGATTGGGTCCAAAGCAGCCAGGATAGGTGATGTCAGGGGGTGTGGCATATGCAAATCAGTTATGCTAATGACACATTTCCAGTGATGGCAAGTGGTGTGGCATATGCTAATGAGTTATGCTAATGTGTTATGCTATTGAGTTCCTCCAGCTCTTTTTCTACGAAATGACCCCTGGTAACAACAACAGCCCAACTCAATGGAAGGGCAGAGTTTTTTCCTAAGTCTACTTCTTAACCACATAACCTCTCGTCCTAGGGTCATAAGAATTACATTGCTTTATTAGATCAGACCGATTATTCTAATACTATCTTTCCAAAAGCAACCAGACAGATGCCTCTAGGTGCATCCATGATGCAGCTTCCTTAATTTTTTTCCGCAGGAACTGTAGCTCAGAAATAGCACGCATGCTTTGCATGCTTAGGTCCCAAGCTCAATCGCTGGCATCTCCTATTAAAACAGATCTTGGGTGACAGAGCCGGAGGCAACACTGCAGACGAAGAAAGACACAGTAACTGACCTATCTATCCTTGCTAACACCACTGCCCATGCTGGAGTGCTGGTGTACATGGCACAGTCCTTCACTTCCAACAGCTCTTGGGTCTGGAAAGGTTGGAGATCACTGGAGTTGTAACAATACTGGGTTAGATGGAGAAATAGTCTGATTCAGAGTAAGGTATATGTTCACATTAGGAAGCTATATGTTCATACTAGAATTGCCAGCTGTAGGTGGCACCCTCGAGGGAGAATTGGGGGGGCAGGGGCAAACTATTCAGCATCATGCCAATGTGTGATGTCACTTCTGGTGCCAAACAGGAAGTGATGTCATTGCATTGGTTTTGTGGCAGAACTAAGTGATGTCATTCGTTGATGTGATGCTGAACTCCACCCCCAGTCCTCTGTAGCAGGAGACCTGGCCCTTTAGTTCATATGCTTCTATTTCAGCAAAGGTCTACTATCTTTACCCATAGGCTGCCTTTAGATACAGTATCAAAGGAAATAATATATTCTACCGCTTTCTGAGCCAAATCCCAGAGGCCCCTGAGAGCTGCTACTCACATTTCCCAAGACGGGTTCGATCAGCTGGGTCCTCTCTGAGTGCAAATCTTGGAGTTTCAGAATTGCTCTAATGCATGTGACTGAGCATTCACAAGCCCTTCTGTGCATTCATAGAATAAATTTATTTTGCCTAATTATGACTGGCACAGAAATCGGAAGCCATCTAGGACAAGAATTACTCTAAGGAATTTAGTAGAATGGGACGAAGGAGTCACAATTCAAACGAATTTGTTTTGACTTCTGGTCTTTCCATCATTAACCTGAAAAGCTGCGCAAATGTGGCAGGACCATGAGGCGTTCTGACACTGGCGGTCTGCATCTTTGAGTGTGATTTAACCTCCACATGAGTCTGTCCCACAAATTGGGCCCTAACAAAGAAGTGGGACTGTACAAGGTCTTGCCAGACAGCAGCAGCATCTTGTAGGGGAGGTCACAAGGAGTACCCCAGCTAGGGTTTCCAGGCTGTTGCAATGTGGTGGTGAGAGGGAAAAACAGCATCACTGGTGCTGTGATGTCATTTCCAGACAAAACCTGGAAGCGATCGCTTACCCACCCTGTGACACTCTAGGAAACCCACAAATCTCTATGGTCTTTACCTTTTTTCCCTTCCACCGCTGCACTGATCAATGGCAGGCAATTAGGTGTGGCAGCAGGGGATTGTCCACTGCCACCTGGAAACAAGCAAGCCTAATTCCAGTCCCCACCACCAAGCATTAGGGGGATTGGTAACCCTTACCAGAGGCCAGTATCACCACAGCATTTTCCAGTATCAGGCAGTCTCCCAGAACTTCTTTTTGTTCTCCTGGCAAAAACATACAAGTTTTCCATTAAGTTTCCTCTAGCAGAGCAAACAGTGGCTCAGAGTGGCCATTTCAAGTCATAAAAGCAGAGCCCCCCCAAAAAAAAACCTGTTTCTGCACTCCCAGGCTGAATTGGAGCCCCACATAGTTGCTGTGTACAATGCAAAAGAGTTCGAGATCTCCCAGTGCATCCTCTAGTTCTGCCTTTAGACTGCCATCCAATTAATACAATTCTTTCAAATGCTAACAGCAGAGCTAGGGAGCTGGTTCCTGCTATTGGGTGGAGGTTGAAGGGTTAAACTCCCTCTCCCTTCCCTGCATGGCTTGAGGCAAACTGAGGCTGCACCAGCCTGCAATTTGCATTTCATGGTTAGAGCAAACCATGCAGTCTGCCTCTTACCTGTCTGAGCCCCCCTGTCAGATCTTAGATTCGTCTAGCTCAGACTGGCAGCAATTTTCCCATGCCTCAGGCAGAGGAAGGCCTGTCCCAACATCTGATACCTGAGATTCTTCCACCGAGCTTGCCAAGGATTGAACCCGGGACCTTCTTATACAAAGCATGTGTTCTCCCACTAAGAGGTTTGGATATGTGGGATGAGCATACATGGGGAAGCCTCATCCAAACATACTCTTGTATTTCCACGGAGTACTGGGGGCTTTTCTTTAGAAACAGGGCTCATTTCGACGGGGAATGTGCAGGAACGCCATTCTGGTAGTTCCCCAAAGAGATCACATGTCAGGTGGCCCCACCCACCTGACTCTCGGCCATTTTGGGCCCATTTCAGCCTGGATTGGGGCCGAAATGGCCCAAATTGGGCCTCTGACGAGTGGTGGATCACTCTCCCACTCAGCAGCAGCCTGATCCTGACCATTGTGGGCCCCTTTTCGGCCATTTTCAGCCCCCTTTTGCCATTTTGGGCCCAATTTTGACCCTTAATGGCCAGGATTGGGTCCAAAACAGCCAGGATAGGTGATGTCAGGGGGTGTGACACATGCAAATCAGTTATGCCAATGACACACTTCCAGTGATGGCAAGGGGGTGTGACATATGCTAATGAGCTATGCTAATGAGCTATGCTAATGAGTTCCTCCAGCTCTTTTTTTACAAAATGACCCCTGTTTAGAAACATTCTTGGCAGATGGCATGTTGCTCTTTCTCCATACATCCACAAGTGATAATGCTTTGGACCTTCATCGGATCAATTTGGTGGGTCAGTTTGGGCTGGTCTGTTGCGCTGGGGTTTTTCTCCTACTCTGCATACACCCCCTTTTGCATGATCGGGGCGGCTCTGTGATGTTCCGGTGCTTGGTTATGCCCTTTTAATTTGCTGTCCTGTTCTTGCAGAACATGTTTCCTCTATTGCCAGCGATAGCGAAAGTAGCTACAGTAAGTCATGGCTTTTGTTTCGGACTCTTTCCTTTGGCTTGCCTGTTACAATTTTTGTTTCTTTTTCTCCTTGCTTTTCTAACTTGGGAAGGAAAGGAAAGGAAAGCAACCGCAACGAGCGAATTGGTGCAAATGGCTTGATGTAGAATTGGATGCAAACAGAAATCAAATGGAGAGGGGAGCTCTGAAATAAAAGAGGGCTTTCCCAGAAATTTTTTCCAAGGGGATTAGACAAATTCATGGAAGAGAGATCTATCTGTAGTTATTAGCCACAATGGCTAAGTGAATCCTTCATGTTCGGAGGCAGCTGATGATATGCTAGAGTCCATGCACATATGTACATGCAACTCTGCTTGCAACAGTGGCTCATAGCTTCTCCCCTTCCAATGTCCTGCCCCACATTCATAGTTTAGGGGACAAGCAATGGTAATAAAGAAATCAGGGGTAGTCTTGGTCAGATTAAACCTGAGCCCCACCTTTGATCCTGAGAGGCATTGACAGTTGCCTAACACTGCTCACCTCTGGCTCCAGACATGAGCCTTCATGCATATTATGCGTATTTTCTTTTTAAAAAATTGCACCCTGCACTGATAGCTAACATTCTGGAGGCAGCTTATGATATTGCAAAGTACAATATCACAAAAATGCATTAACGGGGGAGAGGAGGTGAATACAAACAACAAGGAAAATCCACATCACTTCAACAATCAAAACCATCAGAACATTTTAAGCAGCAGCAGTAGCCAAAATCAAAAGCAACAGAAAACCAGCCAGCTAAACTGATTGGGGGCTGTAGCTCTGTGAAAGAGCAGAAGGCCCAAGGTTCAGTCTCGGACATCTAGTTAAAAGGATCAGGTGATGTGACCCCTGCCTGAAATCCCGAGTAACTGCTACCAGTCAGAGTAGACAGTTCTGACTTTAACAGAGTAATGGTCCAAGATCATCTGTTTATGAGATACCTAAACTTCACAAGAGAAGACTGTGGATAAACATATGCAAGACAAGGCGTTCCTCATTAGAAGTGCCACTCAATAGAAAACGCCATGTCTCTGATAACCTTCTGTTTCCCCCCTGCAAGAGGATAATCTCAAAAATGGAACAGAAAGAAATGCTTTCTGAAAATCTAAGACCTGCCATCAACCTCCTATCTTTGTGACTGCACCCATTAAACATGTCACTGACGGACATTGTGGGATAAAACGTATTTGGTATATTAGCAATATTTTCCTTCAGAATTTCATAGAATGATTGTGGCGTGATGTTGCTTTCCGCGTTTCCAAAAACCGATATCCGTTAGTCCCAATTCTTTTGTACTGTTTGCTTCACATTCTCAAGCCATTTGCGGAGTAGATCTGTGTGTTCCCCTAGCACAGAGCTCCAGTCTTTGGCTGGGCCAAGGTAACCATGGATTTTGAACCTCGTGGTTATCAGCTTTTAATACTCTCTGTAAATACTCAACATTATAATAAACTCTACTTTCTTTCAGGAAAAACAAAATGTTGCTTGACAGATTGTTTGCATAACCTTAATTTGCATGTTTTTTTTTTAAACTCGGGAAGCGAGAGCCAGAGGCATGAAGAAATTGCAAAAGATACGACGTTTGCATCTTTTTGGTAATCTGTGCATGTCCTGCACTGTACAGGAAGCTAGGGTGCCATGATGCAAAGCTGGTTGCTGTGCCTTCCTGCTTAGGCTAATTTATCCCTCTTCTGCTTTTTACTTGGGAATGACTTCTGCATAGCCCAGTTCTCTCACTCGTTGTTCAAGCAGAGACAATTTAGATATTCAAACAGAGGGCCTCCTTCCCCGATGTGTGAAACAGAACGATTCCTTGTGTTGGGGTTTTGTACAGCTCCTAGCAATATGAAACACTTAACAGATTTTCTGACAGTACAGGCTAGAAGACATACTGAGCTGGAGCCTGCCTGCTTTACAGCTGGCATAAGGGAGGAAGGACCCATTTGCACCCCCAAAATGGCTGTGCTAGTGATTGTGGAGCGTTAGGTTGCCAACAACCTGGAGGGGGAACAGTCCTGTGCCTTTAAGAGAGGCTTAATGTGTGAAAATGGGCAGGTGAAGTTCTTCATACAATGGCATTCAATAATATCACCACGCCAATAACACCTCGTTAAGCCTTTATTAAAGGGACAGTACACTTTTCCTCCAGGCAGCCTTCCCTATACCAATGTGTCCAATGTTGTTTCCCCAAACTCACTTTAATTAAGGGTCTTACCAACCAAAATCCTCAAGGAACACACAAGGAGGAGAAAACAAGAGTAATTAAGATAAAAACGGTTTGGACACCTCTTGGGGGGTCAATTATTTTCCCCAATTTCATCAGAGGTTTAAAAAACCTGATACAATTGAAATGATTTCTTATTTATGAAAACCAAGTTGGTTGAATCAAACTTTGGCCGGCTTGGCTTTTCTAGCTATTCCGTTTTACTGGGCTTCCCCCATCACGCATATACTATGGCAAAGTCCTGGTTTTCCAAAAGTGAAGTTTCCCTCATTTTATCTAGCAGTGATTCTAAACTGCCCGTTGCCACTAAGTATGTTATAGAGCATTTTCCTCTTGCTTACACTGAGCATAAGAACATAAGAGAAGCCATGTTGGATCAGGCCAATGGCCCATCCAGTCCAACATTCTGTGTCACAAAGTGGCCCAAAACCAGGTGTCCACAGGAGGTCTGCCAGTTGGGAAGGGACACTAGAAGCCCTCCCATTGATCACCCCCCCCCAAACACCCCCCCCCCCAAACACCAATGTGTGGCCTTTTGCAATATGAAATTTTAGCAAGTACCCTATTCAATAGGATGCTGCCAAGTGATAAATTGGCCATTATTTTTTAACCTCATTTCAGTCAGTGCAGCCGCTAGTAATTAACAAGGAGGGTTTTTCGCCACAGCTGAATAATCCTAAAATGAGATCATTTCACTGTTAAAACTGCTGGAGATTTTTGTCAGGGGTTTCCGAGCGGCTAGGTGATGTGCCCCCAAAACGAGCTAGAGACAATTTTATCTGGAAGAGAAGTGTTGTTTGATAGCCTTGATTTTGCTTTCTTCTTTTCTTTCCTCTGTTACCAGGAGGACAAGAGGACTGCATTCTCTCCTACGAACCAGTCACAAGGCAGGAAAGTAAGCATGCCGTGATGGTCTGCTAAAAAAATCATGGGATTATGGCTTGGGATGTCCCATGCACCATCGTGCGGGGTTAAACTCCAGAAAGGGCATAGAGGGCTATATGTATAGATGTGCACAGTATTCTTTTGCTCTTTTGTTTCCAGTTCATTTTAATTTCAAGCAAACTAGATTGGGGTTCTTTACGATCAGTATTTAGATTGCAGTGGTATTTGTTGACTCCATTTATCTTCTGCCTTTCTTGCTGAGATGCAAGGCATATTACAGAGTTATAAAGGAATAACGATCAGTATAATACATACAATTAACAATGCAATGACGCTGGATTACGCAACTGAAGAATGATGAAATAAAAACAGTATAATATATCTCATAAATTGGCTTCCACAATCAAAGACGAAGGGACGAGTGCTTGGCTATATCTGGTCTGAATATATACCTGGAAATATCTGGGATATTTGGATATCCAGACCAGTATTCAGAATTCTAGGAAATAGCTATGTTTGGAGCCCATATATTTCCAGAAATATTTGGAATATCTGGGGACAGCATTTCAAGGATCCCAAGGCTGTTTTCCCCCTTTAACAGGTTTTCCAGGCCACAGGAAACTCATGGCCACCACAAGTCTCTCTTGGCCAGCCTCATCGTTACAAATCTTGTCCAGATTTTGAATGGCACAAGTCTTCCCCAGCCATGGGAAGCCGGCTCAAAGCCAGCTCAAACCTGCTACAGGGCCTGGCAGAGCTGTAGGTCTGGCTAGCTCCTTCTCCGTCCCTCCTTTGTGGGGTTGGGGCCCTTTTCCAAGGTCATTTTTTCCTCCCAGTCTGCACCCCTGTGTGTAAGTTAGCTGGGGGCACCTTGTTCAGGGACCCATGGAATTGGACTCCTTGGTCCAATTTGCTTGAAACTTGAGGTGTCAGTTTTACAACCTGAATACTGCCTCCATCAACCTGATTTTTTAAAAAAATTTCCTTTGGACTCCCTTCCAATTACATGCATTTCTTTAATTCATTTTTTTCTACTAAAAATGTATTGTAGGTGGTACTTGCACTGTTCTGTTTTTAATGGTACCTCCTTCACCGAGATCTTCCTTTTATTTCTCCATTTCAGTTAATTATACCAGACCAGTGATCATCCTTGGTCCAATGAAAGATCGGATCAACGATGACTTAATATCTGAATTTCCTGACAAATTTGGTTCCTGTGTACCACGTAAGTATTGCTTTTTCTTGTCTTTATGCATTTGCTTATCTGTTGATTTGGAACATTTCTGCCACACCCCTTTACTTACAGTGGCACTCAGTTAAAAAACAGAGAGAAATATCACCATTAAATAATTAAACACAAACCAAGTAAACTTACAAATAGTAAAGACAGTTAACTGAAGAGAAAAGAAGAAGATTATAGCTGATTGTATGACGTGCTTAAAAACCACAAGCAAACAGGACCTAAAATTTAATAAAGATTGTGGCAAAATGGGGCCTTTCCTCCCACTGGTAGATCCCACTCTGCCTACCCCTCCCTGTTCACCTCTGGCCAGGCACCTGAAGGGGCTGTGTCCCTTTCCTGTCTCCGGGTACTTGCTGCCACCACCGTCCCTGTATGGGGTCCTGGTTAGGCAGGACAGCCTCCTAACCTCCTTCCTCTGCTAGTAATCCCAAGTGGTTGGGGGACTATGTGGAACAGAAGAGCTTTCTTCCTTCATTAATTCCAAAACTCATTTATTTAACTTCTAACTATACACAGGCAAATATACAGTGAACGGAAGGACTAATAAAACAGAAACCCCTCCTCTATCTCCCTCATGCCCTAATTAGATGTTGTGTAGGGCAGGCCCAATCCTTTGATACCTGGGGTTACATTAGATCTACCTCTCCCCTCAGAGCCATCTCTCCCTCAGCTCTCCAGCCACCAACTGTCCACTTCCAACTCCCCTCCACCAACTGACTCACTCTCCCTCCAATCACATTCTACTCCAGAACTGGCCCCTCCCCTCTGCAGCCCATAGAAAGATAACTCCACAAACATAATGGTGTTTCTCCACAAAGATGATGAGGGCAAATTTGTTTAAGGAGGCGATTCCATAACCAGGGTGCCACCACCGAAAAGGTCTTGTCTCTAGAGCTAATCCTTGATGGTGAGGGTGCTGGTTCTCTCGATCTGCTGCCCTTCAGAGGAGTACATTGATCCTTCTGGGATTGGGCTACAAGGTGCTTTTGCCATTGAGGAAAAAATCTGAGGCTGGTTCTTTGCTTTCCCTTTCAACCTTTGAAGTATCAAAAATGATGAAATTTGAAGAGACCACCTTGGAATTTTCTCTAGTGCCTGAAAGCCGCTCACACCAGAGGTTAGCAACACCGTTGGTAGAACAGATCCATAATATCTGACCTCTAGTTTTAGATTTTATGATATATGTGAATATTCCTTTCAAATCTTGGAGAAATGTCAGATTATCCTTAATTTCAAGGATCCATCCAGATACTACCCCTTTTCTGTGACTGGATGCTTTAGCAGAGAACTAAAGAGGAAGAGTGCTGCAGTACTGAAAATACCAAAGAAGCACCAGAGAGCCCACTGCAACTTATAAGCAAACTGGGAAGGCTAGCGAATAAACATGAGAGCAAACTCTCAGTTGTGGTCCTTGTATAACCTTAAATATTTTATACAAAGTACAACATATAATTCATAGTATAAACATTGGTTCCGTAACCAGCTCATGTAAACCACTCAAAGTATGCTGCAAGGTCAGTGTCAGAGATTAACAATTGTATCTCATATGTCCTTTATTTCCATCTTTCACGTGGAAATAAGATCACGCCACACCACAGCCTTGTTATGTAACCAGTGTTTAGACTGTTATTGTAATAGAGATATTGAAATCCTTTTCTGTCTATGAATTATATGTTGCACTTTGCACTTTATATAAAAATATTTAAGGTTATATAAGGACCGCAAATGAGTGGATGCTTTAGCAGGCAACTAGAATCATTCCCTTTCTTGAGAAAAGGCCGGTACCATTTCCACAGGTAAGAGACGTGAATGAATTGGGCTGCAGACAGAATTCAGGTAGCAATTTGCACTTCTGCCTGCAGTGGAATCGCCTTCCCACAAACCAGCCTGCTTCTCACCCATGTTTTGAGAACCACTCAGACAACAAAGCCTTTGAAATCCACCAAATTCCAAATTCTACTGCCTTCTTGGAATTCAGTGCAACCCATTTATATATGTGCTGTCAAGTCACAACCAACTTAGGGCAACCCCAGCAAAGGGCTTTCATGGCAAGTGAGAAGCAGAGGTGGTTTGCCAGTGCCTTCCTCTGCAGAGTCTTCCTTGGTGGTCTGGTCACCCATCCAAGTACCAACCCTGCTTCGCTTCCAAAATCTGAGGAGATCAGGCTATACCATACCATTCCATATCTGTATGTCTGTATGAAGGAAAATGCAAGACTGCTAGATTTTGTTAGGAGAAGAAATGGGAGAGTCTGCCCATCAAAATACTAACACTCTCAGCTGTAAGAACTGCACTGAAAGTACTTGTCCCTATCAGTCTGTGTACAGCTTTATGGTTACAGCTTGAATAGTCCCATAAGGCAGGGCTGCAGAGGTAAGAAGTGACTCTGGCATTACCTCCAGTCTCCATGGTGACACATGGAAGTCCAACCATTAAGAACATTCTCCAAATTCCACAAAGGATCACAACAGCATTGGAGAGCAGCAGTTTCTTGTTTGACTATTGTTTGAGTGCCTTATAAAATATTGTCAAGCTATAGCTGAGTGGTACCGCATTTGATTTGCATGTAGAATGTCCCCAATTTAATCCTAAGCATCTCCGAGTTTCTCAACACAAGACATCTTATACGAGGATGCTCTTAAGTGTAGAGAGACTCAATGTTAGCCAGGAAGCAGAGTTTAAAAAGACCGAGCAGAAGGCTCTGTCAATTTCACCTCTCCGCACAGAACTGGCAGAAATCAATCCTTAGAGGGTTTGTTAATTTTATTTTCACCTCCCCAAAGAGGAGGTGAAATTGACAGAGACTTCAGGGAGATGAAGTTGAAATTAACAAACCCTCTGAGGAGTGATCTCTGCCAGCTCTATGTAGAGCGGTGAAATTGACAGAGCCTTTGATCCTTTTTAAATGATGCTTCCTGGCTAACATTGCATCTCCCTACCCTTGAGCATCATCGTGTAAGATGTCTCGTGTAGACAGACTCTCAGTTAAAAAGATCAGTTGGTGGTTGATGTGGAAGACCTCTACATGGAAGCCTAGAGAGTCATTACCAGTCAGGGTAGACACTTCTGACCTAGATAGACCAACCACCTAACTCAGCATAAGACAACTTCATTTATTTAAGTGTTAAGGGTAAGAAATGTTTTAATTAATTTATCAGCAACACTTACCGAAACCCATTTTCTCCCCTTTCGAAACTTTTGCTCCGCAAAGATACAACTCGACCAAAGCGTGATTATGAAGTGGATGGGAGAGATTACCATTTCGTCATGTCTCGAGAACAAATGGAAAAAGACATCCAAGAGCACAAGTTCATAGAGGCCGGGCAGTATAATGACAATCTCTATGGAACCAGCGTGCAGTCTGTGAGATTTGTGGCAGAAAGGGTAAGTAAGTGGGAGTGCCTGAAGTTTGGAATATCTTTCCTACAAAGGGGATGGCGGTTTATCAAATTATCTCTGGGGGGAAGAGGAAGTGCATAGAAAGAACTTTTTCTCCCTCTCCTATAAAACTAGTGAACCTGATAGGCAGTACATTCAAAGCAGATCAAACAAAGGTCTTCACATAACACAGAATTGCAATGCAATCCTAAACAGAGTTTCTCCAGTCTAAGCCCATTGAAATTGATGGGCTTAGACTAGAGTAACTCTGCTTAGGATTGCACTGTTAATGTGTGAAACTAGCTGCCGTGGGATGCAGAGAGGGCCTTTGAAAGAGAACCAGGCGCCAGGCGTATGGCTAACGCTGGGCAGTGCCCCCCCCCCGTGAAGGGGGGGTTAAACCATCACCCCTATGCAAACACAGAGGCATGTATGAACCACTATGCAGCATGAATTGTTATATTTAATGTTTTTAAATGTTTTAAATGTATTATTTAATGTTTTTAAATGTTTTTAAACATGTTTGTATTTGTTATCCGCCCTGAGCCTGCGAAAGCGGGGAGGGCGGAATATAAATATAATAAATTAAATTAAATTAAATTAAATTAAATTAAAGCTTTAAAGACGGGGGGGGACACAAATTCCTGGAGGACAGGTCCATCCATAACTAGGTCCGTAGGTTCATCCATAACTAGGTCCATAGGTCCATCCATAACTAACTGCCTTGATGACAAGATGGAGCATCCATACTCAGTTCCAGCAGTGCTCTTCTTATGGTTCATTGAAATGAATGGGATCTATGCAAGAGCATGGTGGCTCTCTTTGAGAGTCCCTGTTCTCTTATATGGGGTTCATGCAGAAGAACTAGGTAAGGTTGGTCCACTGGCAACTGTTGGGGTTTTCTGGACCACCACTGCATCTCAGCAGGCCTGCTTCTTTTTCTGGGCAAAAACAAACAAACAAAGGAAACACCTCTTCATCTGTCTTCATCTGCTTTCAGCAGGGCAAGCACTGTATACTTGACGTATCGGGAAATGCCATTAAGCGACTACAAGCTGCGCAACTCTACCCCATTGCTATCTTCATTAAGCCAAAATCGTGGGAGCCACTGATGTAAGTACCATTTCCGTGACCTAGCTGTAGACCAAAATGAAATAGCAGGAGGACTTTGGGGTTTCTGCTCCCAAACTCTGAATATCGTTTTCGTTTGCGCTTCCATGTGACACCAATGATGTAGGCAAAAACAGGAAGCTAAGTCGTGGTTTCCAGTCTTGGTGCACAGCATTGATAGCCAATGTGGGAGTGTGCACAACTCTTTCTTTTCGGCAATGTGTGTTCTCTTCCCAGAATAGGAGTTTGCACATCACCTATGAAGTACCTGTTAACGGTATTCATCAACACAGGAAGCACAAGCAAGATACGCTTCCTGTCAACATGCATACCATAGAATCAAAGAGTTGGAAGGTACCTCTAGGATCATCTAGTCCAGCCC
Source organism: Eublepharis macularius (assembly GCF_028583425.1). Taxonomy (NCBI): domain Eukaryota; kingdom Metazoa; phylum Chordata; class Lepidosauria; order Squamata; family Eublepharidae; genus Eublepharis; species Eublepharis macularius. Next base: position 175,105,410 of record NC_072792.1, read on the forward strand.
TCTGCACAATGTAGGACGTTACCAACTACTTCCCACGCACATATCTCAAGCTGATGTACATTATTTCTGTTAAGGAAAAGGTCTCCTACCTGTTCCCTGCCACATTTATCATCCAAGCCAGTCTGTATAAATATGCAAGCTTCCATGATGTAGACACACACATCAAAACATACAATTTTATTTATTTATTTATTTATTTATTTATTTATTTATTTATTTATTTATTTATTATTTTGATTTATGAACCACCCATCCTCAGGGGCTCTAACAGCAGGCAGAATTCAGAGGGTTCCTTAGAGTACATCTAGTCGGGGGGTCCCCAAGATGGTGCCTGTGGGTGCCATAGTTCCTGCCAGTACTTTACCTGGGGGTCACCAAGTGTTTTTAGAAATTGAGCAAGGCCAGGTGAGGCTTTTGCCCAGCAAGCCTTCAGATTGGCCATTGTAGATTTGATTGTCTGTGCAGATACTTGAAAACGTTGCTTTGGCAGCCGCTGCCACCACAGCACAAGGATCTTTGCTGTGTGACTGAAGGGATGTTGCAGCAGCCATTTTGTAGCAGCCATTTTGTGGCTGCTCCTAGTACTCTGTATCAGAATTCCAAAAGTGCCCGCAAACTTTAAAAGGTTGGGGACTTTGGGTCAATGCCCATACCCCTGATCAATGCAGAAATTGCAAACAAGAGCATTCCCAACAGACAGCTGCCGGGCATCTGTGTGGAAAACCTCCAGTGAGGGAGAGTCCACCTGCCCCTAAGTAGTATGTTCCATTGTTGAACCAATGTTACCATTAGGAAGTTTCTCTTAATGCTGAACCAATTCTACCCTCTTGTAGAATAAGTCCATTAAATCTACACTTGCCCTCTGGAGCAGCACAGAGAACAAATCTTTGCCTTCTTCTACATTACGATTCTTCGGGCATTTGGAAAGAGCAATCATGTCTTCCCTTCACTCTTTTTCTTCTGGATAAACATGTACAGTTCCTTCAACTTTTGCTTATAGAACTTTCCCAGACCTCCAACTATCTCTGTTGTTTTCCTCTGAACCTGAGAGGTTAACATCTTTCTTTAAACCCAAGACTAGGGTTGCCAGCCTCCATGTGGTAGCTGGAGATTTCCCAGAATTACAACTGATCTCCAGACAACAGAGACAAGTGCCCCTGGAGAAAATGGCTGCTCTAAAGGGTGAACTCTATGGGATTATACTCCACTTTCTGAACAACAAATATAAATACTTAGCATTTGTATTCTGCTTTTAATAGGTTCTTCATACATTGTATTTGTTATAATCCTTACAAAGGGGGGATCTTGGGTTGATTAGCCTAGTCGGGCCTAGTAGCTAGTTTGTAGCTATCCCATGTCCCTGGATCACAGTTTATTCTCTTCTCCATTGGGCTGCACCCGCTCCAAGCTAAGGCACTTTTTGAAAGTTGAAACAACTTCATAGGCTTCAGCAGAGAGCTAATGAAATGCTGACTGATTGCTCTTACTTAACATTTCAAACTGTATCTTTAGGGAAATGAATAAACGCCTCACGGAGGAGCAAGCCAAGAAAACGTACGACCGAGCAATGAAGTTAGAACAAGAATTTGGAGAATATTTTACAGGTATTTGTTTCTTCCTTTGAGGTGCAGCTTTCTATCCAGCTCCTGGGCCATTTACACACTAATAACCTGCTTCCGTAACGTTGCAAAATGTCATGCAAAAACGTGGAAGATAGCGTCTTCTCATGAGAGTTTTGCGTGATGTCGCGCAAAACTCTCGCAAGAAGACACTATCTTCCACGTTTTTTGTGCGACGTTTCGCAACATTATGGAAGCAGGTTAGTAGTGTGAAAACAGCCATGGTTTGTGCTCCTGAGACGGTTTCCAAATAAACAGCTTGAAACCATAAAAACCATAATTCATCAAAACAATCAGCAGCCACTAACAACGGAATGATCAGTAAAATACCAGTACATCCAGCAGCAATAAAACCATGCATTTGAAAAAAAATCCACAACATAAAAACAATAGAAATCAATCAGGGAGGGAAAATGCAGGGAACAGTTTAAAGTAAATGACCCAACCAGGGACAGAAGGAAAAACCGATAGCTTGGAAATTTGTGCCAATTTTGACAAAATGGTTGTGGTCTGTTACTTATAAAAGGTGGTTAGCCCTGCTAGCTAAATGAAGTCTGCAACCCCTAGGATAGTGTACGTCTAAACATCAGTTCCTGGGGATCACCAAGAAGTGGCAACTTTGGCCTTTATGCCCTACTGGTGGCCCTTCCTGGAGCATCTGGTTGGCTGCTATGGAAAACAGGAAGCTGAACTGGATGGAACTTTGGGGACATTCAACAGAACTCTTATAGTCCTATGTGCCTTCAGCATTGTACAGTTCCACGTCAGTGAGAACTAGTCCGTTGCCACAACTGGATACCGCTAAGGAATTGCCTTGTTTTTTATCAAATAAAATTGCATTTGCACATTTCAGTACCATTCAGACCTCTACAAGCAATGACAGGATTTCATGAAATATCCAAAAGATGCTAATAGAGTATTCATATAAATGGGTATCACACTTGCTGAAAGGATTCAGCACATTCTCTGTCAGTCTTTGAACGCATTAGATCTGGACACATGTCTGCTAGATTTCAAGATCTGTGCAACCATTCAGAAGCTGTAGGAATGCTGATTGACACCAATGGTTACTGCCGTATAGTGAGCATTTTCTATCTGACATTCATTGCCAATGCAAATGCGGAGGCACTAGAAAAGATAATGGAGTATTTATGCGAGATGTTTTTGTGCACTTTCCTATATTAGATGCCATTTTCCCTGCATTTTACTCCACCAGTGAAACTTGGGGTCTTTTTGAGGGCTTTTTTTAAAAAAAAATGGAAATTGCTATAGCATTCTAGTGCAATAGCAAATATCTTTTTTGAAAAATAATAAGCCCTCATGGCAAGGAAACTGGTGACCATAAGGGGCTGATGGAAAGAAAATAGCGCTGATAGCAACAGAACTTTCAAAAATGCACCACTTTTCATCCATCCTGGACTTGCAGGAAAAAAATGTCATAATTCGGGTTTGAGAGAGAGTGCTCTGAGAACAGTGGGCATCTGGAAAGTCAAGGATTAGAGGATCTCATATAGCTGTTCAAAAAAATAGTGCTCCACTTTGGAGGCCAATGGGGAGAAGACATCCAAGCTAATATTTTCAATGACTTTTTTTCTGCAATGTTTATTATTCCAAGCAAGCCCTGGAAAAATATTCAGATGATCAAAATGAAGATCATAACCTGCCATACAATTGATTATAGTACCTAGTAACTATCATTTTCCAGTATCTCTGGATAATAGGACTATCTGACTGCAGTTGCAAGAAGTCCAGAGTTTGGTGGTACTATCTCACTGCAGATGAGAAAAGTCCAGATTTTGGTTGGACTATACCACTGCAGATGAGAGAAGTCCAGATTTTAGTTGGGCTATACCACTGCAGATGAGAGAAGTCCAGATTTTAGTTGGGCTATACCACTGCTCCAGATTTTGGTGGGACTATCCCACTACAGATGAGAGAAGTCCAGATTTTGGTTGGACTATACCACTGCAGATAAGAGAAGTCCAGATATTAGTTCGACTATACCACTGCAGATAAGAGAAGTCCAGATATTAGTTCGACTATACCACTGCAGATGAGAGAAGTCCAGATATTAGTTCGACTATACCACTGCAGATAAGAGAAGTCCAGATATTAGTTCGACTATACCACTGCAGATAACAGAAGTCCAGATATTAGTTCGACTATACCACTGCAGATAAGAGAAGTCCAGATATTAGTTCGACTATACCACTGCAGATAACAGAAGTCCAGATTTCCTTGAGAACAGAGTAAACAAAGTTCATAGTTAGTGGTACAGAATTAGCTTTGTTAAAAATAAATCTGTTTCTTTCCTGCAGCTATTGTCCAAGGAGAAACCTTAGAAGATATATATAACCAATGCAAACTTGTAATTGAAGAACAATCTGGGCCTTTCATCTGGATTCCCTCCAAGGAGAAGCTATAAAGCTGTCACTTCACCTCTAATCACGATGGAAGAGTATTTAGAAGAAAACCTTAATCCTATACTATTTGGAAGCTTTTTCTGGGGTGGGATTTTATTTTTTAAAAAATTGGGTTGCTTTTACGTTTCTTGCAGTCAATGTGAATTTTTTCTGAATGTACAACACAAAGTGTTCGAAGCCATGAAGGACATTGGTTTGTTCATAAAGAGTAGAGAAAAAAGGAGAAAAAAAATAACCTTTAAAAAAATACTTTTGCCATATAAAACAAAACTCTTGCCGTGTGCTCACCACACCCCTTGTTGGGATAGACGTTCTACGGGGATGCTTGCGGTGTAAGAGAGCTGGCAATCGGCTCTGCCTACATCCCAGTCCGTATTCTTGGCTAAGCTCGGTAAACTTGTCGATTGCTTTAAGAAGAAATCCCCAGGTCTCGGACCTCGACCCTGCAAGGAACATCGCCGTGGCTCCAGTCCGCAACCCTGGAGCGTGAAGCTGATGTCAAGGCAGCTTGTCTTTTAACTGCGGTTCACTGGATGAGAAGAGGAGCACCTTGCAGGATAGCGTCCAACAAAAACTGATCCATCTTCCACCAAACTCTGCAAAAACCTTGAATGGTTTTCTGGATGTTGGATCAAGGTCTGAGTTTGGTCATAGCACACCCACCTTGAGTTTCATATATCTATGCACATCTTTCTTTTTTCCTATAACCAACCTGGAGCATCCCTCCCCCCTTCAGACCTACCATTTCATCTGGTTCCTAATGTCAAAAAGGGTCATCCAATGGGATTCGGTGGGGAGGGAAACATTTCACGTTGAAACATGCTCAGACGCAAGCCCGAGAGTTTGCAGTGCTTAAACTTGACCAAGAGGGATACAGTTGGGAAAAGCTTTACCTTTTTTGTTGATTGTCTATATTATCATTTATATAAAGCTAGAAGGCACTTAAAGATGGGATAATTTATTAAAGAATCTATATTGATGTATAGGCGCTAATTTCTATAGGGGGACAAACTATTTTGTGAGAGATTTTGTAAAGATTAAGAAGGTGAACTATTTTTCATCCTTGGCTGGCTGTAAAATGTAAAGGAGGACTTTCAAGTTGCACTATCCCATAATATTCCCCATTAGAGTTCCCTACAATCTTATGTTCTAAGTTCTAGACTTTTTCTTCTTTTACCATACTTTCCTTTTTCATTTGAGTTATGATAAAATTCCTATAGGAAGAAGCCTTTTTTTAAAAAAAAATCACCTAAAATAAAAGGAATCTTTTAATTGAAAAGGACAGTAGAAAGGGGACAGGTTAGACATAAAATGACAATGGCTTGAATGCACTTTCTGGGGTTTGGGGTTGTTTTTTCCCCATTAATTTCATTGAACAAAAAGGCACCATAAAGCTGTCTTTGAGTCTCTTTCCTAGTTCTTAAAAAAAACAGCTGCAAAGATACCCTGTCCCTTGCAAGCCACTGATAGCCTTCTTGTTTCTCATTCTAGACCAGCAGTGTGGGTTCCATTAAAAATTGGTGAGTGAATTTGGGGGGGTCAGTCTATGTATGTTTGTTTCAGGATACATTGAAGGTCAAGGGTTAGGTTGGGTTGGGTTTTTTTGAGAAAGAATCAGTTGTCAGGCCAGTGAGAAGTTCTCCCAGTTTGCACGACTCCAGCTTTTTCACAGCCAGGGCTCATTTTGAGGGGGAACGTGCAGGAACGCAGTCCTGGCAGTTCCCCAAAGAAGTCACGTGTCAGGTGGCCACACCCACCTCTCGGCCATTTTGGGTTCATTTCAGCCTGGATTGGGGCTGAAACGGCCCGGATCGGGCCTCTGATGGGTGGTGGATCACTCTCCCCGCTCAACAGTGGCCCGATCCTGACCATTTTGGGCCCCTTTTTGGTCATTTTCAGCCCCTTTTTGCCAGTTTGGGCTCATTTTCGGCCCTGAATGGCCAGGATTGGGTCCAAAGCACCCAGGATAGGTGATGCCAGGGGGTGTGGCATATGCAAATCAGTTATGCTAATGAACCACATCTGGTGATGGCAAGGGGCATGGCATATGCTAATGAGCTATGCTAATGAGTTCCTCCAGCTCTTTTTCTATGAAATGACCCCTGTTCACAGCTCTTCTTTGTCTGACCAGAAAGTTAATGTGGCTTCCATTTATAAGTATGTTTTAAGAAGAAATGTCTCTTTACCCCTTTCAAACTATCAGAAAATTCCTAATTTTAAAAAGGCTGTCTCCTACGATTTGAAGTCAATGATTGTGGTTGTGGCTGGGATGGGAAAATGGCGATTTGTGAAAGAGGCAATGCAGTGCTAAGCAGAGTTACAGCATTGCAAATCCATTAAAGTCCATTTTGCTTAGAATTTGCCTTAATCGAAATCTGGAGGAGAAGTAACGTATTCTGATATCACTATCAGTTTGGTGTAGTAGTTAAGAGCGGCCGGTTTCTAATCTAGAGAACCGGGTTTGATTCCCCACTCCTCCACTTGAAGCCAGCAGGGTGACCTTGGGCTAGTCACAGCTCTCTCAGAGCTCTCTTAGTCCCACCCACCTCACAAGGTGATTGCCATGAGGATAATAATAACATACTTTGTAAACCGCTCTGAGTGGGCATTAAGTTGCCCTGAAGGACGGTATATAAATTGAATGTTGTTGCTGCTGCAGATCTCTTTGTACACCCCAGATTTCCACATTTCTTTCAAGAGGAGCTCTGAGAATGCCAATTTCCTGGCGAATGAACTCCATATTGCAACACTGGTTTGGCATTACTGGATCAGGACTGAAATCTCTTACTTGGCCAATTAGAAATAGCTGCAACCTTGATGAGGACAATATCAGGTATGACAGGGGAAACCGTGCTGAGAATTGATTGGGTTAATCTTTTATGTAGCACTTTCAGTACACCAAGTGCTTTACGACTTTTCTCTAACTTGTCCTCACAACACCCCTGTGGGTGGGTTGTTTATTACCCCCATTTTACAGATGGGAGCGGGGAATACTGAGTCCAAGGCTGGCTCCAGCCATCATTAGATACTGCACTGTAGCAATCCTTGCATCGCCCCAATTGCCTTGTCCACACAGCAAGAAAGGCACAATGAAAGCACAGCACAGTATCCGATGTGGTGCGGAAACTGCTCAAGGGAATGTGAACTTGCCCAAAGCTACTTGATGCAGGATTTGAACTCATGTCACACCCCTGAGCATTCAGTTCCACCGTTTGCTGGGCCACACTGGCCTTATTATGTATGTATGTGCCGTCAAGTCACAAGCAACTTACGGCGACCCCAGCAAGGGGCTTTCGAGGCAAGTGAGGAGCAGAGGTGGTTTGCCATTGCCTTCCCCTGTATTGTATTCCCTGGTTGTCTCTCATTCAAGTTCTGACTGAAACTTACCCTGAGATCTGACAAGATCCGACTATACCACCTTCCCTCCCCTGGCCTTATTAACCAAATAATTAATAGGTTTTATTTTCTTATCACTCTCTTGCCTAATCCAGCCTGCAAGGTACAGGTTTGCAAAAAAAAAAAAGAGGGGGCCTGGGTTGACTCATCAAAATATTTTGCAAACCAGAAGGGCTAGAAACTTGGGTTTTTTTAAAAAAAAATGGGAAAATAAACACGTGTAGGAAAGGTTAAATCAGGATCTTCCTGCAGAAGCCCACAGAAAAAACCCAAATACCTGAGAATGAAGGAGTGTTCTTTTTTTTATGTCTGCAAAACACTGTTGTCTCAGGTCTGGGCCATGGTACGTTTGCCCCAGGGGCCTGACGAAAAATCCTGCAGTCTGATTTTCGGCTTTGTTTTTCTGCACCCAATCTGTTCCTTTGCTTCTCAGTTAAGCATGCGACCTTTTCAAAGAAATCTCCTACTGGTAAATGTTCTGTTCTGTGCTGTGCTCTCCAGTTTGGCTGTACCACCGTAGCTGAGTACAACCAGTGTTTCCCATCGATCCTTGGTTACTGTAGTAACATTTTTGTTTCTGTTTCCCTGTGTGCGCTTTGTGTTTCCAGCTTAGACTTGCCTCTGCACTTTTTTAAAAACAAAAAAAAGAGAAAGAAATCTGTATATTTTGGAGCAAAAAAAAAATTGAAAATCACCAAGGGAAGTGATAACAAACGGAGTCTCGTTCTCTTTAGGGCTTACATTTCCATTTGTTTCATGTTTGGATGCTTGTGTATTTCGTGTTTCTTGGCAGCAGAAGGAGGTTTGATGTGGGGATTTTGATATTTCTCAGGTGTTCTGACATTGCGATGGGCACCCTTCATTTGACAAACCGCTCTACAGGGACCGTATAAAAAAAAAATGAGAAAGAAGAATCTTTACAGGTGCAGAAGGTAAATTATTCCAGTGTGTCGATCCCAACTCATTCTGAATGATTAGCTCTTCATCAGGGGAATGCAAAATAAATTTCCACACGTTCCTTCCCCTCTCCTGTGAGCTCCTATCTGCTAGTGCTTGTAATGATCAGGAGTGAATTAGGGGAGCTGAATTATAGTTATTTTTGCATTCCTCTAATGAAGAGCCAATCACTCAAAATGCATTGGAATCTACACATTAGGATGTAATCATTTTGCTTTCCTGGGCCTTTGAGATTCTTATTTATTCTCCTTTCTACAAAGGATCTGGCAACTCCTACATCAAAAAGGTTGCTCAGCGTGAACAGATGGCGCTTCATGAATCATGAGTCAGGAGCCCCCTTGAAAAGCTTCAGACCAATTCTGAATTGGCCCTCCCAATAAGGAACACTTGAGACATAGGGCCAAACTAGACAATACAACATGCACGGGTCTGACCCATGGACACCAAAGACATTTCAGAGTGGAACTCGGCCATTTAAAAACACAGCGAGGGCCTGCAACATGGCAGGCCCAGGTGATCCTGATGTCCCCACACAGACCTGTTTTGGCACCTGAAAAGGTGCAAGATGAAACAAGATTGACTGGTCCCACGGCGCTGCTGGCCCTCACATTATTTTTAAGTGGCTGAGTTTAACTCTAAAATTGCACTGGCATCCACAGGTTGGACTCATGGGTTCTATAACATCTAGTTTGGCCCCTAGGAGCAAGGGGGCAAGGGGCAGCGGTTCCTGCTGGCAGGAGGTCAGCATTTCTCATAGGAGAAGATTTTATAACAAAGGTGTTGAGAGGGAGGGGAATGGCAGATACTGGACCCTTTAGGGAACGTGCCAGATCACATCTCTGGTGCTATTTCTTATGTTCTTCTGGCACACTTTGTAGCACCGTTAGCGGTCCAGGTTGAACCAAAAATAATTCATGCTGACACCTGGCTATGCCTGTGATGACAAGCAGTGTTTGAACACTCTTCTCCTTTCTGTTTCATAAAACATTCTCTCTCTCTCTCTCTCTCTCTCACACACACACACACACACACACACACACACAACTTGTCTGGAACTGTTCCCCACCACCACCTGTTTGGTTGTCCATCCTTATTTCATAGGAAAGTTATGGCACTTTAAAAAAAATATCACACATGTTGACTAGCTCTCTTCCTTAAATGTAATTAAGATTGCCTCTGACGATTTAGGAAAAGGACAATTTGTGCAATACTGAATCCAACTGTGAATGACTCTGTTTCAAAAGGGCACCCAAGGAATCCTGATGGGTGGCCGTGTTAGTCTGTCTGTAGCAGTGGAAAAGAGCAAGAGTCCAGCAGCATCTATAAGACTAACAAAATTGGTGGTCGGGTATGAGCTTTTGTGAGCTATAGCTCACTTCTGAAGAAAAGAGCTATCGCTCACGAAAGCTCATACCCGACCACAAATTTTGTTAGTCTTATAGGTGCTACTGGACTTCTGTGCTTTTCCAAAGAATCCTGTTTGTATCTAATTTAAAAGGCCACTTTCAAAGGAGAACAACCCAATCAAGTTGGAAGACCATGTGTTCTTGATGCGGGAGGGTAAAACAGGCTGTTTCCCCTCAGGGCTGAGCTTTGCTTCCTCCTCTTGTGTAAGCCTAATTCAAATGAGATGCTTGTCAGGTCGAAACACCATGACTGGGTTTTGCACATGCAAATGAAGCACGCGTAGCTGTTTTGGATGAAGAGTGGCCCAGATTGAACAAGACCCTATTGTGACTGCGAGGTTGCTCAAGTGAGAGCATTCCTCTCTCCTAGCTCCTGTTGCCCATCACCACTCGGAGTGGCAGATTTTTTTTTTAATGTCATCATGTGCACTGCTATGTCACTTCTGGGGAAAACCATAGAGTTTCCAGCAGTTCCTAGAGCTATCCTACATCCCCACAAGTGACATAGTGGTGCAGAGGATGTTGTCCACCGTTACTGTTCTGGTTGCTATGGTAGGAAGTGAAACAGGCCTCTTTCCAATTATTTATTTAATACATTTGAATCCCCCCCTCCTTCCAGTTTGCTGGAAGGTGATCAATATACATCCTTCTTCCTCCCTTCATTTTGCCCTCACAACCGCCTTAAAGTCAGTTAAGCTGAGAGACAGAGAATGGCCTAAGGTTGCCAAGCAAGTTTCATGGCAGACTAGGAATTTGAATTTGGATATTCCTGATCTGACACCCTACACTTCACCACACCACACTGTGCTCACCACACAGAATGAGCCAGGGATGATATCGCCATCACAACCATACTCTCTGTATATCCCTTTTCATCCCCACACATCTCTCGGTCTCCTCTCCAACCACTCCATTTTCCTCATTCTCTGTCCACTGGTTAATCCTCTTCCTTCTTTACTTCTACCCATCTGAACTTTCCTCATTTTCTCCTCCCTGGTTAGTTCTTTGGATGCTGGTTGATGAGAAATGAAAGGAAGTGCTTCCAACAGCATGGTGGACCCTTGGGGAAATGGGAAAATTGGGGCAACCACGTTGATGCTCCATTGAATAACATGGCAATGCTGATCATTTCTGACCTGGGGAGCAAGCCTAAGCAAGTCTACTTCGAAGTTAGGCCTACACAGGGCAGGAAAGATTAGCAGCTCTTAGCTGGGATATTGGGAACAAGGGAGAGAGCGAGTCCTTTGCGGGTGATTGTCTTTGTCTTTGGGATTTCATAAAATTTGGGTTTTTTAAAAATTATTTCTTTAAGTTAAAGGCCTCTTTTGTAAAATGTGTTTTTAAATTAATGAGTCGTAATTATAAAATGCATCTGGAAGGAAAATGCAGAGTTTCAATATATATTTTGCAATTGACGGTATTCCTGTGGATGCAAATGTACGCAACGGTGGAACAGTTCCGTAAATAGGGATACATGGGCCTTCACCTCGACTCACTGCAATAGACTGAAACATCAACACACGTCTTTCCAATTAGAAGACTTGGTGTGCAATCCCCTGCAGAGTATATCCTATGTAAGGCCATTGGTTTCAATTGGCTAAGATAGGAGTAACACCGCATAGGACCACATTGCAGGTGATGAAAGGACTAGCTCACAATGGAACATTTTGAAGAAAAAGATAGCTGTCACTTAGCTCCGTGATCTTTAAATATTGAATTTTGGGGGGACTTGCTCCTTGCCAGCTAATTGTCAGAGTCCCACATCTGTCACAGAGGACAGTGCGCCCTAGAATGTGTTCCTTGCTTCATTCATGTGAAATTCTAGTTGGGCCTCTTGGACCTCCCCAAGAGACCTCACATCACTATGTGATGCGAGAGCACACCACAGTAACTAGGATTGCCAGTCCTCTTACTCTTCCAGAAGGAGGGGGAAGGACCCAGCACCTTTTTTTCTCTCTTCACAAGCAGAGCCGTTTCCACACGGCTTACCTTCCCTCGGAACAACCCGGAACATTGCGCAAAAAATGCGGAAGATGTGTTTTCTCGAGCGAGATTTGCACGACGTCGCGCATCGTCATGCAAATCTCATGCGAGAAAATTCGATCTTCTGCATTTTTTGCACGATGTTCTGGGTCGTTCCAAAGGAAGGTAAGCCGTATGGAAATGGCCTGGGAGTGATGTCATTGCATAGGCCCTGGAAGCATTCCTGGACTTCGTACCGGGCCAATTTGGCTCCCAAAACGGGGTTGATTTGGTCCATTTGGGACCCAAATTAGCCGGGTGCAAAGCCCTGGAGCGCTCCTGGGGCCTTGCGATAGGAGTGCACATGGGAGGCTTGTTTCCCTGCCTTCCCCCCACACACACACACTTGCCAGGTGAGTGGCAGTGGAGAACAGAGGCTGTGAGCAGGGGATCCCTTGCCCCCACCAGGGGACGTGGCAGCCCTAACAGTACCTCAGAACTCCTCTCTGGGCTTGTCATTGTAGACAACTGCCTTTTAAGGAAGCCTATGTGCCCTTTTTTTCATTCTGCTGAAGATTACCTGATAAGTTTCAGACAAACCTTTAGTTTTCGATATCCAGACTTCTCTCCTTAAAGCTGCTTACAGCAATTGACAGAGAGGCACACACCCCAACTCCAGTAAAAAGGTACAGTGCTAGCTTAGGATGTTGGATGAAGGAAGTAAAGCAAGCTTAGGTTGAAGGCCTAAAGTTGAAGGTTAAGTAGCTCTTCCATTGAAGACCAAGGCCATTTCCCCATATCCTAAAAATAGCGCCCCACTCACTGAACGCTGGCGGCTTTTCCACGCAGCTTCTGACATCACTGTTTCCAAAACTGCCTGCATCCATTTTGGAAACGGTGACATCAGAAATTGCGTGGAAAAGCCTCCAGCGTTCAGTGAGTGAGGCGCTATTTTTAGGACATGGGGAAACACCCTAAGATACGAGTCCAGTGGCACCTTAGAGACCAACTAGATATCCAGGGCATGAGCTTTTGAGAGTCAAAGCCCTGGGGATTCAGTTGGTCTCTAAGGTGCCTCTGGACTCAAATCTTGCTCTTCTATGGCAGACCAACATGGCTACCCTTCCATTGGAGGAAACGCCGCTTAAGTTGGAGGAAGGCTCCTTAGGAGCTCATATACATTACAACAAACATGAGTCTCATCGGATTTCCCTGTGATGACTCACAACTACACACGCATAAGGAGGCTCACTTTTATTGCTCAGCTGCTTGGTGCGTCTCTGAGTGCTCTAAGGAAGGAGGAGGGGCTCAGGGGTTCCCTTTTGGGCCGTGTTTGCAAATGGAAACAGCTGGGGTGGGGGCTGTTTGCCTCTTCCTCAACATCTGCAGGTCCTCAGTCACATGACTCGTTTCCATTGTAATGGACTTGAGGAAGGCTTCCAACTTTGCTTAGCGGAGTGGTAAGATGCAGATGTAATCTACTTAGCGCATTTTTTATCCTACTTTTCCTTCAAGAAGTTCAGGACGACACATTTGGCCCTGATGTATTGTCGAAGGCTTTCATGGCCTGAGAACGATGGTTGTTGTGGGTTTTCCGGGCTGTATAATCTACAGCCCGGAAAACCCACAACAACCACATTTGGCCCTTCTTCCTCTGTTTTACCTTCAAAACAACCCTGCGAGGTAGGTAGGCAGAGATAGCAGCTGATTCCAAAGACAGCTCATGAGTCTCATAGGGATGAGCAGGGGGAATTTTGGATTCAGAGTTCCCCAAGCTGCGTATGACACTAATCATTACACTACACTCTTTCATGCTCAAGCATCCACAAGAATTATCCAATGATTGCAAACTGTTATATTGGTACTGGCTATAAGAACTGAAAGAGAGACGTGCCTTCTTTCTTTGCCAGGAGAGCAAACAGACAGACATGCGGCTGGTGGAAATTAGAATTGAAATAAACAACACTGTGTGGAATTCTCATAAAAATGATTACTGTGTCTTGGGTCCATTGAATTGGGTGGGTTTGTGTGTTGGAACTGGCGGGGCTGAATTGTATGAACTGCGAGCGTTACCTGCTTTCTTCCTGACCCTTTTCTTTTTACACACTTCTCTTGACTGACTGTCTCCGATGTGATATTGTGGGGTGGGGGTTACTCTGAATCGGAACTGGAGTTTACAAATACACTATACAGCATTCACTCCTGTTAAGTGTAAATACTCAACGCATCCATTCCATTTGTGTAAAAAAAATAAATAAATAAAGCACACACGATGAAGAAACGGTTAAGATGTATGTTTCGTACCAGCTGCGTCCTGGGTATTTATTCCATTTGTGGCTTTTTTGATTCAATAATTGTGGCTTGATAGGACTGGGACAAAACATCACACTTGGAGGAGGGGCATAGCTCGGTGCAGAGTGCATGCTTTGAGCATTAGTATTCCAGCTGTTCAAGAAGCCCTCTCCTTTTCTTTCTCCAAGACTCAAGTACTGATGAGCATCTCCTTCTACTTTCTAGCAATGCTCCAACATCTTGGTGAAATACACCGAATAATAAAGCGCTGTGTATACTTTACCCTCAACCTGCTACCTGCATGCCAGTTTGGTGTAGTCGTTACGAGCGGCAGGACTCTAATCTGGAGAGCCAGGTTGGATTCCCCACTCCTCCGCTTGAAGCCAGCAGGGTGACCTTGGGTCAGTCACAGCTCTCTCAGAGCTCTCTCAGCCCCACCCACCTCACAGGGTGATTGTTGTGAGGATAATAATAACATACTTTGTAAACCGCTCTGAGTGGACATTAAGTTGCCCTGAAGGACAGTATATAAATCGAATGTTGTTGCTGCTGCTGTTGTCATAAACCTTCTTCCCTCAGTAGCCTTCTTCTTGGCCCCTTCTGGCTTTGGCAGGTCTATCCTGGCTTTCCATAACCCCCTCCCCAACTGCCTTCCTGCTGGAATCTCCATCTGCTTTCGCCAACCTGGTCCAATCTGAATCACCCACCCATCCCTGTGAAAACCAGGAGCCCCCTCACTTCCCCTTGGCTGCACGACAACTGTATGGCGTTGGCCCAGAGGCTGCTCTTCTTTTCTATGTACTCGTGGTGGAAAGGGCCATCGGATGTAGCTGACTTATGGAGACCCTTGCTGGGTTTTTTAAGCCAATAGACTAGCCAAGTGGTTTGCCGTTGCCTGCCTCTACATAGCAACCCTCAGTTTCTTCAGAGGTCTCCCATCCAATTACTATCCACAGCCAACTGTGCTTAGCTTCCAAGATCTGACGAGATCAGGCTTTGCCTGGGCTATCCAGGTCAGGGCTTTAAACATGCTCAGAATTAAGCCTCCGCTTGAAGCCAGCTGGGTGACCTTGGGTCAGTCACAGCTTCTCCGAGCTCTCTCAGCCCCACCCACCTCACAGGGGGATTGTTGTGGAGATAATAATGACATACTTCGTAAACCGCTCTGAGTGGGCGTTAAGTTGTCCTGAAGGGCAGTATATAAATCAGATGTTGTTGTTGTTATCAACATATTAGAAAGAGAATATAGGAGCATGTGCTAGGCAGAAACCACTCATAAAAGCATTCAGGCAAGGCAAATAACAGCTTGCTAATTCTATCTAGATTCTATCTAGCTAAAATACTACTTTGCTGGCTATCTGTCTAAACGTTCTCTGAGTTGGTTCCCAGGCAGATTGTTCTTACCAAAGTCCATCCATGCCAGCTCACTCTAGGCATCCACAGGGGTCCAAAATGGGCCCAATCCGCATCAAAATGGATCCGAGCAGTGCCAAAACGGGCACGGATTGGGCCCGTTGTGGGCCCCTGTGGGGCGTGGGAGCATTCCTGCACTCCGCAGGGGCCCACAATGGGCCTGATCAGTGCCCAAACGGGGGCTGTGTGATGATGTCACTCCCAGAAGTGACATCATCATCCTTGCAGGAGCACGCGAGCGCTTTGCGCGCGCACGCACGAGCTACTCCAAGGTAAGAGCCAGGCCCCAGTCTCCCGCTGGGAGATCAAGGGGGCCTGGCAACCCTACTCCCAGACCATGTCTGTTGACTTGATGTGACCAGTAAGTAATAACATGAGTGGGTTTGACATCGCCAATGTTACTACATTACTTCTGGGTAAAACTCTATGGGTTTTTTTCCACAGAGTTTTCAGGGATTCCTAGAGGTACCCTGTCACTTCTTGGTTTTATACAGAAGTGACATAGTAACATTGGCAGTGTTGTTTATGCATCAAGGCCTACAATGTAGGCTTCCATGGTACAAAATCCTCAACAGGAATGAAAACCACACAACACAACAACAACAACAACAACAACAACAACAACAACTGAACAGATTAGTGCCACACAGAGTGGTAAACAAAGTCAGTGTTTTTATTATCCCTATAATACAGCCAAGGCTGAGAGGAGTGGCTTATCCAAGGCGACCTACTGAGCTCATGGCAGTCGTGGGAGTTGAACTAGCAGAGCGCTGATTCGCAACCCAGCCACTTAACTACTCTGCCACAGCAGCTCTCCAAGAAGCCATTGATAGACTTTGAAGGTAGCATCATAGAACACAATCTGTCAACTGCAAGAGATTTGCATGCCTCCAGTTTAGGCCAATCACAGTGGACAGATGAAGTACAAACCACAATTCCCCACTTCAGCTGGACAAATGAGATTCTCAGCAGACCCTATACAATAGCTGGATAATAGGGTTCCATCAAATCAGACACAACATTGATATACACTCAAGATTTGACTGCCTTTTTAACAAGTAATTCTAGGGAGTCTTGAATGCATTAGGAGAGGCAATGTTTCCTCTGAAAAAGTCACAACAAATGTTTGTCTCCTTGTTTGTGTGAGGTTGTTATGAAGGAGGGAGAATGGGACAAAAGTCGGGAAGGGGGGACTGTCATGTTGAAAGCAAATAACCGTTCACTGGAGGAATCGCTCGCTCATGTGGAAATGTGTTTTTGCTTTGCTTAGCTTTTTTTTTTTTAAGCAATCTTGCTAAGTTCACGGAGCCTTGAATTGATCTCAAGAGATGTGACAGGAGGGGAAGCCACCTGCGGCAAGGTTAACTTGTGAGGCAGTCTTAGTTTTTTCCTCCCCGCTGTTCAAAAAGTTTGCCGTGACTCTTGTGGCATCGCAAACGGGTTCTCCCTTTTTTTTCTCTTAGTAGAATAGAAAATGTTGAAATAATGTTAAAATAACAACGGATGACATTTAAACTAAGAGGGCTGATGCACCAAAAGAAAAAAAATAGCCTAAGAAAGCCTTGAAGACTGTCCAAAACCATTATAAATATCAAGATAGCAAACAAAAAAAATCTGTTAAGGATTATCGCTGTTTTATGAAGATGTTTGTTATACCGATTTTTGGCCTTCTTGCCCACAGGAAAACATCCAAAAATTAAATCAATGGTCTATGACAAAATAAAAAGTAAAACCAAGCATATCACCAAAATGAAGAATAATTCCATGGTCCAGCTGAGGAGAAAAATAAAGATATCCATTAATAAAACAAGAAATTGACTTGGACAATTGTGCTTGATGTTAAGAAGAGGCAGAACAAAACAAACAAACAAACAAACAATGTTGTTGGCTAACAACATTCAAAAAATACATTAAAAGTCACAAAACCATAAAATCAATAATAATTTTTAAAAAGTCATTAAAATAGTCCAGGAGCAGGCTATTTAAATAAATATTGGGAGCTCATATATGGCCATAGCAGGTGGCCGAGGGCAGCCCCAGAAAAAGTGGTGGTCTTACATAGAAGAAAGAGGACACCCAGCCAAAGGCCCGGTGGAACATCTCCATTTTACAGGCCCTGCGGAACAGTTACAGGTCCTACAGGGCTCAGATCTCCGGCAGGAGAGCGTTCCACCAGGCCGGGGCCAGGGCAGAAAAAGCCCTGGCCCTGGTTGAGGCCAGACGGATGATGTCCTTCGGGCCAAGGACCACAAGGAGTCGCTTGTCTGCAGAGCGCAACACCCTGCAGGGGGCGTAATAGAAGAGGCGGTCCATTAACTAGGACCGCCTCTTCCATTCCGTAACTAGGGTTACCAAATCCAGGTGAGGCCTAGAGATCACTTGGAATTGAAACTGACCTCCAGAGTCCAGACTACAGACATCAGACGAAGCTGAAGTTGGTTCCCAGTTCCCAGTTCCTTATTCGCAGTTCCTTATTCCTTATTCGTTATTCGCAAAGCGGCAAAGCCAAAGAAAAATATTGTAGGAAACTGAAAAGCTACAACTCCAAAATGAAGTTTGCAGGGGCACA
The DNA here is from genome assembly GCF_028583425.1 of Eublepharis macularius. NCBI lineage: Eukaryota > Metazoa > Chordata > Lepidosauria > Squamata > Eublepharidae > Eublepharis > Eublepharis macularius. Next base: position 175,123,447 of record NC_072792.1, read on the forward strand.
TATTATACACCTCCATATTAATAAGACTCAGCACTCTAAGGGGACCTATACTGGGTCGTCCTACAAAACCCAGATCTTCAGTAAACAGCTTCAAAATAGGATGTCCCCAGAACAATTCAATGAGAAGAAAGGGGCGGCAGCTGCAGCAGAAAAAACTTTTGATCACCCCAAATCACACAAATCTGAACTTCAGAGACTGTCCCCTACAAGAGGACATGTGCTGGTGCTGATCCAGTCTCTGGTTCTGGACCTAAGGCCTACTATGTGGCCTGTCTCCAAGCACCCTGTATTAGACATGGCTTTGAATAAGCAAGTGGTGAAAATATAAGCCCTCTGAAACCCAAAACAATCTTTGGATCACCCCAAATCACACACCCCTGAACTCCAGAGACTGTCCCTTACAAGAGGACATATGCTGGTGCTGATCCAGTCTCTGGTTCTGGACCTAAGTCCTCGAATGTGGCCTCTCTCCAACCACCCTGTATTAGACATGGCTTTGAATAAGGAAGTGGTGAAAATATGAGCCCTCTGAAACCCAAAACAATCTTTGGATCACCCCAAATCACACACTCCCGAACTCCAGAGACTGTCCCCTACAAGAGGACATGTGCTGGTGCTGATCCAGTCTCTGGTTCTGGACCTAAGGCCTCGAATGTGGCCTCTCTCCAAGCACCCAGTATTAGACATGGCTTTGAATAAGGAAGTGGTGAAAATATAACCACTCTGAAACCCAAAACAATCTTTGGATCTCCCCAAATCATACACCCCTGAACTCCAGAGACTGTCCCCTACAAGAGGACATGTGCTGGTGCTGATCCAGTCTCTGGTTCTGGACCTAAGGCCTCAAATGTGGCCTCTTTCCAAGCACCCTATATTAGACATGGCTTTGAATATGGAAGTGGGGAAAATATAAGCCCTCTGAAACCCAAAACAATCTTTGGATCACCCCAAATCACACACCCCTGAACTCCAGAGACTGTCCCCTACAAGAGGACATGTGCTGGTGCTGATCCAGTCTCTGGTTCTGGACCTAAGTCCTCGAATGTGGCCTCCCTCCAAGCACCCTGTATTAGACATGGCTTTGAATAAGGAAGTGGTGAAAATATAAGCCCTCTGAAACCCAAAACAATCTTTGGATCACCCCAAATAACACACCCCTGAAATCCAAAGACTGTCCCCTACAAGAGGACATGTGCTGGTGCTGATCCAGTCTCTGGTTCTGGACCTAAGTCCTCGAATGTGGCCTCCCTCCAAGCACCCTGTATTAGACATGGCTTTGAATAAGGAAGTGGTGAAAATATAAGCCCCCCGTAACCCCAAGTTGACAACTACTGTAAGGAGGTGCTTCAGACACCCCAGTTGCTAATACCCAATACCACCATTGTCTCCAATTTAGGTAAAATAGGACATATGAAGTTCATCTGAAATGGAGGGAGATCTCCAGGTACGGCAGTCATAATATGGAGGGGCCTCAGTGGGGTATAATTCCACAGGAGCCACACTCCAAAGCCACCATTCTGTTTGAGATAATTTAAACTTGTCATTTGAAAGTCATTTGTAACTCTCAGAGTTCTCTAGGTTGGTTGACATCAATTGTCAGGTAGTACCTATGTGGGGTATAATTCCACATAGGCCAGCCTAAGAAGCCTCCATGTCTTGGAGAATGTTAAAATCTGTCATTTGGAGATCAGTTGTAATTTGTGGGGATCTCCAGGAGGGTTGGCAACCACAGTGTCATCAAGACAGGTGGCCTTAGCATGGACCTGCGTGCTGCCAGACCTGCCACTGTCTCCCAAAGAACCCCAGGAGCAGCGAAGGCTGAGGGTAAGGGCAGAGGTATGGACCAAGCACAGGAGCGCATGCCTGGCAGCCCACGGCCTTCCCCCTGCTGAGGAAATGTCAGGAGAACCAGTACAGGATCTGATCTACTCCTCCTGAGTAGCAGAGATGAGCCAGCTTGGAGAAAGAAGCTTAATGAACCCAGCCTCACCTGTAGGAGAAACTCCCTTTATAAGGCCGCAGCTAGCATGGGATTAGCTAGTCACAATTGTGGTTTTCTGGAGTTGGCTGTTGGTGAGCTCTTAGGTTCTGGCTGCCTGAGCCTTGGTGGGTCACAGTCTTTGATTTTGGAATCTGTTACTTGACCATGGAGTTTGACCTGAGAATCTTTGTTGTTGGTCCTGTTGTTGTCAGAACTTGCCTCCAACCTAGTGAGTTCTCCATTATACTCTTAGATTATGTTGCTGCTGTTTCTGTGGGTTTGTCATGAAAATATGGTTTAGAGCACATTATACTAAGTGATACATGTGTATTCTAATGAACTTTGTTTTAGAATTTCATTAGGCTGTCTTGGCTTGGGGCATAAATTTAGCCAAATGTGTAAGTTTGGTTTTCTGTAGTGCCTTTAATAAATATGAATCTGCATTTCGGATCTCTTAGTGTATCTTTATGTTGGAAGGGTAAATATTTTTATTTTGCCCTTCCAACATAAATCTTAAATTTCAGGCATGGGAGAGACGGAGCTCTTTCAATGTGCTATCATTCTCTTCAACACCGACACCACACCCTCCGCTTTTCTCCATTTCTCAGCTTCTTCTGGTGGTAGCTAGGATAATTCACCCCATGAAGTAGGTTCAGGTATTTCTGCTGTTCTTAGTGCAGAGGTAGTCAAGTCAAGTTTATTATTACAGTCTGTGACCAGTACATATAAAACCATTTGCAAATCAGTTTAAAAACAGTCGAGACTAGATACAGGGGAAGAACGATGAATAAATATAAGAGTAAAAAAATAAGATCATCATAAATTAGTTGTTTAAAAGGTTAAAATACATTCAGTCTGCCTTATGCGATTTACGTTGCTTGTAGACCTGGCCACAGAATCTTGCTACTTGATGTGTTGTCTGGTGATTCCGATCAGACAAAAGATAATCAAGTTTGATTTTATTTGAACTTCCAGGGCATCTTTCTACTAATGGACTGATGGTTTCCGCTCTAATTTTACTATGACTTGGGCAGTTAAAGAAGATGTGCTCCATTGAGTCAATTTCTCTTAGGGGATAGGAGCCAAGCCTAAGAGAGTAATGGACAGCTTTAAACTTTCCTTCCAGAACGGCAGAGGGTAGAGTTGAACTTCTAGCCCTTCTGAAGTTACTGGATTCAAGAAAGTAAAAGTAGGCTGCAGGAGCGGCAATATATTTAGTAGTATCTGAAGAAATAAAACCTGGTGCTCTAAGTAAATCTGTTTGTCTTTCAATGTCTGTCGCTCTCTGCTTAATGAGTGATTTTGCTCGGTCTAACCCCATGACTAGCAAACTTTGAGGGGAAAGACCCAATTTTCCCAGGGATTTCAGAGTCGCCTTTTGCCAATTAGATTGAAATTTGTCTTGGAATAACAGAGGGAGCAGACGTTGCGGGTTTAGACGTCCTGACAGCCATTTGAAAATGGAAAGGGTGGTGATTCTGGCCTCTACCCTTAACATTCCTGTTTCCAGTCTAACCCATGAGTTAGGCATGCATTTGGGCACTTGTAATAGGGCTCTAAGGAATTTGGACTGCACTCTCTCAAGTTGAGAGAAAGAGGAGGATGGCAGCCCTAAGAATGATCCGTAGACTAATTGGGCCAATGGTTTGGCTTTAAACAATCTGAGTGCAGCCGGTACATACTGCCCCCCTTGTGATCGATAGAATTTCAGTATACCATGTGCTGTTTTTTCTCCCACATCAGCAATGAAGCTGCTATGTGTTATTTTGGTACCTGAGGCTTGCAAAACTACACCCAAATATTTGAAGCTGGTAACTTGTTCTAACTGATGCCGCTGAAGCTCCCATCGTCTGATCTTTGGATTTTTATCGAAAGCCAGGATCTTAGTTTTTTGGTAATTAGTTAGAAGGTGTTCAGTATCAGAGAATTGGAAGAATTTTTTTAGGGCTTGTTTCAGCCCTATGGGGGTCCTAGAAAGTAATACAGCATCATCTGCATAGAGCAGTACGTGAATGTGCCTATTTGCTAATTTGGGAGGGTGCAATCCAGGGTCATTCAAAAGGTTTACCAAATTGTTGATGTAGAAGATAAACAGAAAGGGGGCTAGAAGGCACACCTGCCTGTAAGTTTGAATGGGGTCAGTCAAATGCCCAATTCGGCTGCACCTTACTCAGGGCAGTTTGCTTGTGCATAGCCCCAAAAAGGAACAGCAGTCGCCTATCAATAGAGGAGGCCTGCAGTTTCCTCCAAAGTCTATTTCTAGAGACTGTGTCAAAAGCTGCTTTTAAATCAACAAATGCCCGGTAAAGTGATGCTTGGTCTCCTATAGCATATTTCTCTACAAGGTGTTGCATTACTAGGCAGTGATCTATTGTTGACCTGCCAGCTCTAAACCCAGCTTGCTCACCAGCAATTATATCCTCCTGTTCTAGCCGGTCTGAAAATTTCTCCAGCAGGTGTTTTGTAGACAATTTGCTTACAATGCTTAGTAAGCCGATTGGTCTATAATTGGATGGATCCTCCTTCTTTCCCTTCTTATGGAAGGGGACTACTGTAGCCATTCCCCAATCATTGGGGATGTAGCCGGTTTCATCAATATAAGTAAATAGGGAGGCTAGGAAAGTTGCCCACCAGTCCTTATTTGTTTTTAGTAATTCTGGAGATATTCCATCAAGCCCAGGGGCTTTTGCATTCTTTAACTGGCTAATATAAGCTTTTACCTCTTCGGCATGAACTGGGGGGCATTTGGCCAGATTTTCTATTGTTAGGGCAGGAGGGGGTTGAATAGGATCATCATACATTTTTTGGAAAAAAGAAGTCCATTTATCTGGGGGGATACAGGAAGCCAAGGAGGAGGAGGCTGTGGAGGCGCGGTTTGACACTAGTTTCCAGAACACCACTGAGTTTTTGTTCGTAGCTGCTTCAATTATATTGGCCCACAGTTTTCTGGTATGTTCTTTCTTACAGCGGGCAACCAGTGATTTATATTTCTTTTTTAAAAATGAAAGAGAACGGTATGCATCCTGTCTGGTCTTTTCATCAGCTCTCAGTGCTAGCTTATAGGCATAGATTAAAGCATTTTTAGCACAAATACAGCTTTGATCAAACCAAGGTTTAGATGACAAATTGGTCTTGACCAGTTTTCCCTCTCGAGCACCTACCAAAAGTGGCCTTAAGGATTGGACGAGGTCATCATAACTCTTTAAAGGATTTTCAGATTTTGAGGAAACCTTAAAAGCTTGACTATATAGTTGTAGGTTCTAGTGCAGAGGTATTTTCCCCTGCACTTGTTCCTCTGCAGCAAGTATGCTCTGCGCATTGCCACAGTAGAATTTCCCTACTTTCCTCCCTTTTATTGCAGCCATGAAGCTGACTTTCTGCCCATTTCTTTCCAGACACAGCAGAATAGCTGTGAAGATTTTAGTGTTTTCCACTCTGCCTCTTCTCTTGGTGTTGCTGGGATACAGTTTGCTCTATGAAGTGGGGTTTTTTCTTAGCTCTGGAGGCAGTTTCCCACCTTTTCCCTTTTGTTTTCCTTCTCACTTCTTGCTTGGCTTCCTCAAGTTGCTGAAAAGTTTCTTTTTGTAGCATTGGAAGCTATTTCCCCACCTTTTCCCTGGCTGGCACAACAGAGTGTCTTCTACTCCCACCCCCTTCTCATGTTTGCTGTGAGACAATGAGAGAGAGTATTGTCGAAGGCTTTCACGGCCGGAGAACGATGGTGGTTGTGGGTTTTCCGGGCTGTATTGCCATGGTCTTGGCATTGTAGTTCCTGACGTTTCACCAGCAGCTGTGGCTGGCATCTTCAGAGGTGTAGCACCGAAAGACAGAGATCTCTCAGTGTCACAGTGTGGAAAAGATGTAGGTCATTTGTATCTACTCAGGAGGGGTGGGGTTGAGCTGAGTCATCCTGTGAGAGTTTCCCAGGGTGTGGAATGCTAATAACAACAAGAGCAGAAAAAAGCACGCCCCAGACGGAAGAAATCAACCAATGATGAAAAGTATAATTACAATATTTCGTCAGAGTTGTACGTAACTATACAAAAATATTTAATATATCCTAAGGACACACAAAGTCAGAACGATGTACATATATATCAACAGAGTCCAAAGGAAACCAAAGCAGTATTGCTGAGAAAATAGTCCGTCCAATTGTAGTCAATAGACTTCCCAAGTACGTGCAATAAGATGGAAAACACTATATATCCAGGGGCAACCACCCAGAAAACCGCTGAGGTTTAACTTGAGCTGCTGCGAGAGGAAGGCAAGGCAACCGCTGAAGGTTTAACTTGAGCTGCTGCGAAGGCAAGGCAACGAGCGTCAGCCGGCCAAAAATTCTTTTTTCTCTCGTTTCAGACCTGAGGGTCCTTCTTCAGGCCACCATATCTAAAAATTAATATTAATATCAAACGAGGTTATCCCCGCTGTGCACATATAGGGAGCCCCGACAATTCCGCTAATACTTACATTACAAAGTCATATGAACAATTCATTTTCCAACAAGTCATATCCGTGTGTGTCAGAGTGAGGAGGGTGTGTCACGCAACATAATTTATACGAAATTGAAAGGAACAATCAATTTAAAGCTACAAATACATAATTAAAACCGATCATTTTAAAGGTACAGACACGTAATCACATACCTATACTGATTACAAGCAAAAGCAAGTACACAATTACAGTTAATCAATTCAATAAGTAATATGATCTAATCCCATAACGGAGGTGAGACAAAAAGAGCCAAGGACGGGAAGGGAGGCAAGGACGGGAGAGGAGGGGCGGAAAAACCAGATCGCACCGGGACGAGGACCAACTAAAGAAAAGGGGAGAATTCTATATGGTGATTAAGGCCCGCTGGCATCAGGGACCCGAGTCTGAGAATCCACCTGGTTTCAGATTGTAAAAGAAACCGGTTCCTAGAGCCAGGTTTCAAAACAACTTCTAGGACCGAAAAACGAAAAGGTCTGTCACATGAATGCTGTGCCCTAAGCTACTGTAATCAGTATAGGTATGTGATTACGTGTCTGTACCTTTAAAATGATCGGTTTTAATTATGTATTTGTAGCTTTAAATTGATTGTTCCTTTCAATTTCGTATAAATTATGTTGCGTGACACACCCTCCTCACTCTGACACACACGGATATGACTTGTTGGAAAATGAATTGTTCATATGACTTTGTAATGTAAGTATTAGCGGAATTGTCGGGGCTCCCTATATGTGCACAGCGGGGATAACCTCGTTTGATATTAATATTAATTTTTAGATATGGTGGCCTGAAGAAGGACCCTCAGGTCTGAAACGAGAGAAAAAAGAATTTTTGGCCGGCTGACGCTCGTTGCCTTGCCTTCGCAGCAGCTCAAGTTAAACCTTCAGCGGTTGCCTTGCCTTCCTCTCGCAGCAGCTCAAGTTAAACCTCAGCGGTTTTCTGGGTGGTTGCCCCTGGATATATAGTGTTTTCCATCTTATTGCACGTACTTGGGAAGTCTATTGACTACAATTGGACGGACTATTTTCTCAGCAATACTGCTTTGGTTTCCTTTGGACTCTGTTGATATATATGTACATCGTTCTGACTTTGTGTGTCCTTAGGATATATTAAATATTTTTGTATAGTTACGTACAACTCTGACGAAATATTGTAATTATACTTTTCATCATTGGTTGATTTCTTCCGTCTGGGGCGTGCTTTTTTCTGCTCTTGTTGTTGTATCAATTGAAGCTTGTTACCCCTCGTGTTTGTGTAATTTGGTTTGCCTGGGTATCATGACGGACTATCGGGATACTTTTGCCTTCTCCCTTACCGAAAGAGAGAGAATTTTGTCCATTGTTCCTTCCCTGTCAGACGGTAGGGGTGTGTCCCCGTCTCAGGACTGGGAATGTCTCACTGAACAATTGATGAAACAAACAAAGTTGACTTTGCATGCCGCTTCACTTATCGAATATAGCAAAGAAAATATCATTCCTAGGGGGCTTCGCATGCATAAGCCCCCTGGCATGTATAAGGAGGATGAGAATTTCAAAAAGAGATGGGCTTCAATACTTAATAAATGTTCTTTCGATCTTATGTTATTACTGATCGAACGCATAGCCCAGGAGAAAGACGAAGTGGTGATGGAGGTGGAAAACCTAAGGAAAGATCTACAGTCTAATTATAGTGAGGAAGAATTTAAGAATAGGACTAGTGAGATCAATAGATTAATTAAGGATAGTGAATTGAAGTTGAAGGATTTGAAAATGAGGAAACTTAGTAGGGATAAACGTGATTATTTTACTGGGAATGTGTACAATTGGAAGGAGCCCACTTTTAAGAAGCGGGTGACTTGGGCCGCGTCTACGTCTGGGGGCCATGATTTTGATACCACCGATCCCTCGGACACTGAACAGTCTGGGGACGAAGGGGGACGCACTCTTAGGAATAGAACAGTCCCTACCCAACAATCTCGACGTCCTTTTTTGTCCAGGGGCCGTCTGTCCCGCAGGGGGAGATACAAGACATAATTTTTAATTTGTCTTCTCATGTTCTGTCCCCTGTTGAACGTAACGTTTTGAATAAAGGCCTGGGCTATGTTCCGACTCCCCGATATAGCACCCTTAACACCCGCATTGATTTGTTTAAGCTCTTCAGACAGCTGAAATTAAAGAAATACTTTGGCAATTCTGGTCTGAATTCTTCATATGGACTTAAAAGTCAGTCCACCTTTATTCCTCTGGTATCGGATGTTCGGTTGGACACCTTTGAAAAACTAGTTGTTAAAGAGGTAGAAGAATTGGAAAGACGCGACTATCATCGGCGGTGTAATCTGACGTCCCAAGAACTAGCAGCCTTACGTTCTTTACAGCGGGATTCGAATTTGATTATCAAACCTGCTGATAAAGGGGGAGGGATCGTTCTGCTCAACCGAGCAGACTATCAGAGGGAGGCTTTGCGACAATTGGCAGACAGGGATTTTTATCTCCCCATAGATCATGATCCAACAGATGAGATTCGACGGGTGGTTAAGATAGTAATTGACAACGCCCTAAGTAACAACTTTATAAGTCAGTCGATCCATCGTGCTTTACTTATTTCTGATCCTAGGGTGCCCGTCTTCTATTGCCTTCCTAAGATTCATAAATCCTTGACCTCGCCCCCTGGCCGACCGATCATTTCGGCTTGTAATTCCCTCCTCGAACCTCTAGCGCTCTATTTAGATCATTTACTACAACCCTTTGTGGTTAATGTTAAATCGTTTATTAAAGATACTACCGACCTTATACACTTGGTTGAGGACATGGAAGTCCCAAAGGGAGCGGTACTACTCACCATGGATGTCCAAGCCCTGTACACCTCTATCCCCCATTCCGATGCCAGAACAGTTATAGAAGGGGTTTTGAACCAACGCATTCACCATTTTCCTCCCACTAGTTTCCTACTTGATTTGTTAGATATCATTATGGAGAAGAACTATTTTAGATTTGACTCACAGTTCTTTTACCAAGTCAAGGGGGTCGCCATGGGGTGCCCTGCGGCCCCCAGTATTGCGATACTGTATATGGCTCATTTAGAAGAACAATTTATTTATGATTTGGCAGCCAATCCTTTTCACTCAGATATTATTTGTTATCGGCGATACATAGATGATATCTTTTGTATGCTGCGTTCTTCTGATATAATTATGGACTTCATGAAGTGGGTTAATGGTCTGGACCCTAATATTCAGTTCACACATCAGAGCAGTTTGGATACTATTCCTTTTCTCGATGTCATTATTTTTAAACGGTCCACTGGTGAATTAGGGGTTAAACCCTATCGGAAACCGACAGACAGGTCGGCTTATCTGGAATATACATCTCATCACTGACCTGTCTTAAAGAAAAACATCCCGGTGGGCCAGTTCTTACGCGCCAAGAGAAACGCAACATTTTGGCAAGATTACTGCCAGGAGGCAGCCCGTATGAGCTCAGCGTTTGCCTTGCGAGGTTACCCCTCTTGGGTCATTACCAGGGCGAGACAAAAAGCAGATACCACTCCCCGGTCCCAACTTTTAGAGTATCGTAGCCGGGATACTCCTTCGAGAAAAATCTCCTGGGCCCTAGATTACTCACCTTTATCGGGCGCCATCTCCAACGTGATCAGGAGAAACTGGCATATTATATCAGATTTGCCTGGGTGTAGTGATCTGCCACAGATTGGCTATCGACGCACAAAGAGTTTAAAGGATCTTTTAGTCCACTCAGATTTTAGTAGCAAGAAGTCCATCTCTAATTTACCACAGGGTCATTTCCCCTGTGGTCACTGCAGCGTATGCTCTTTGAGCATGGAATTGTCTATGATCACTCATCCTCTAACCGGGAAACAACTGTATTCTAGATTCTTTTCTACTTGTAGTACCACTAATGTTGTCTATCTTTTGATGTGTGACTGTAATCGAATTTATATTGGCTGCACCTCCCGCCCGCTGCGAGTCCGTATCCAAGAACACATCTCCAGATGCAGAGCCCAGACAGTGGATCTGCCTCTTTATGAACACCTTAGGGCACAGCATTCATGTGACAGACCTTTTCGTTTTTCGGTCCTAGAAGTTGTTTTGAAACCTGGCTCTAGGAACCGGTTTCTTTTACAATCTGAAACCAGGTGGATTCTCAGACTCGGGTCCCTGATGCCAGCGGGTCTTAATCACCATATAGAATTCTCCCCTTTTCTTTAGTTGGTCCTCGTCCCGGTGCGATCTGGTTTTTCCGCCCCTCCTCTCCCGTCCTTGCCTCCCTTCCCGTCCTTGGCTCTTTTTGTCTCACCTCCGTTATGGGATTAGATCATATTACTTATTGAATTGATTAACTGTAATTGTGTACTTGCTTTTGCTTGTAATCAGTATAGGTATGTGATTACGTGTCTGTACCTTTAAAATGATCGGTTTTAATTATGTATTTGTAGCTTTAAATTGATTGTTCCTTTCAATTTCGTATAAATTATGTTGCGTGACACACCCTCCTCACTCTGACACACACGGATATGACTTGTTGGAAAATGAATTGTTCATATGACTTTGTAATGTAAGTATTAGCGGAATTGTCGGGGCTCCCTATATGTGCACAGCGGGGATAACCTCGTTTGATATTAATATTAATTTTTAGATATGGTGGCCTGAAGAAGGACCCTCAGGTCTGAAACGAGAGAAAAAAGAATTTTTGGCCGGCTGACGCTCGTTGCCTTGCCTTCGCAGCAGCTCAAGTTAAACCTTCAGCGGTTGCCTTGCCTTCCTCTCGCAGCAGCTCAAGTTAAACCTCAGCGGTTTTCTGGGTGGTTGCCCCTGGATATATAGTGTTTTCCATCTTATTGCACGTACTTGGGAAGTCTATTGACTACAATTGGACGGACTATTTTCTCAGCAATACTGCTTTGGTTTCCTTTGGACTCTGTTGATATATATGTACATCGTTCTGACTTTGTGTGTCCTTAGGATATATTAAATATTTTTGTATAGTTACGTACAACTCTGACGAAATATTGTAATTATACTTTTCATCATTGGTTGATTTCTTCCGTCTGGGGCGTGCTTTTTTCTGCTCTTGTTGTTGTATCAATTGAAGCTTGTTACCCCTCGTGTTTGTGTAATGTGGAATGCTAATGGCAGGAGGCTTCACTGTATCCTGAGGAGGTTCTTTTGCATATGGATTGGTACTTGATGTGCTAATCTTCTCTGCAGGGCTATTGTCGGGGATAGAATGTTTTGTTAGCCTGGTGTTTTTCAGAACTGGAAACCATGCTCTGTTCATTCTTAGGGTTTCTTCTTTCCTGTTGAAGTTTTGCTTATGCTTGTGAATTTCAATGGCTTCCCTGTGCAGTCTGACAAAGTAGTTGGAAGTGTTGTCCAGTATTTTGGTGTCCTGGAATAAGATACTGTGCCCTGTTTGAGTTAGGCTATGTTCAGCCACTGCTGATTTTTCAGGTTGTCCAAGTCTGCAATGTCTTTCATGTTCTTTTATTCTTGTCTGGATGCTACGCTTTGTGGTCCCGATGTAAACTTGTCCACAGCTGCAGGGTATACGGTATACTCCTGCAGAGGTGAGGGGGTCTCTACTGTCTTTTGCTGATCGTAGCATCTGTTGTATTTTTCGGGTGGGTCTGAATACTGCTTGAAGGTTATGCTTTTTCATAAGCTTTCCCATCTGATCAGTAATTCCTTTGATATATGGCAATAACACATTTCCTGTAGGAGACTGTTTTTCCTTGGTTGTTTGATTCATCCTGGGTTTGATTGCTCTTCGGATTTCATTTCTGGAGTAGCCATTTGCCTGAAGTGCGTGGTTTAGATGATTAATTTCCTCATTGAGAAAGTGCGGCTCACATATCCGTCTTGCACGATCCACTAATGTTTTCATTATGCCTCTTTTCTGTCGGGGGTGGTGATTGGAGTTTTTGTGTAAGTACCGATCAGTGTGAGTTGGTTTCCTGTAGACCTTGTGACCTAACTGAAAGTTTGCTTTGCGGATGACCAAGGTATCCAGGAATGGGAGTTTTCCCTCTATTTCTTTCTCCATTGTGAATTGTATGTTCAGGTGGATGTTGTTGAGATGATTCAAAAACCCCATCAATTCTTCCTCCCCATGGGGACGGGGACGGGGACGGGGACGGGGACGGGGACGGGGACGGGGACGGGGACGGGGACGGGGACGGGGACGGGGACGGGGACGGGGACGGGGACGGGGACGGACAAAGACAAAGACAAAGACAAAGACAAAGACAAAGACAAAGACAGCCAGGCCCCCGGGGGTCGCGGCTGCGCCGCTCCCCCCCCCGACGCCCCCCGCCCCGCCTCTTGTGGGGGACAATCTCTGGAGTTCGGATCTGTGTGATTTGGTGTGATCCAAAGTTTTTTCCTGCTGCAGCTGCTGCCCCTTTCTTCTTATTGAATTGTTCTGGGGGGATCCTATTTTGAAGCTGTTTACTCAAGATCTGGGTTTTGTAGGATGACCCAGCATAGGTCCACTTAGAATGCTGAGTCTTGTGAATATGAAGGTGTATAATATGTGCCCCTGCAAACTTCATTTTGGAGTGTAGAGCTTTTCAGTTTTCCCACAATATTTTTCTTTGGCTTTGCGAATAACGAATAAGGAAAAAGGAAGTGCGAATAAGGAACTGGGAATAAGTAACCAACTTCAGCTTCGTAGACATCAGTTCCTCAGGAGAAAATGACTGCTTCTGAGGGTGGATTTCGTGTCACTATACCCACCTAAGGTCTCTCCTCTCCGTAAACCCTGCCTTTTCCACAGTCCACCCCCCTCACCCCCCCCCACACATCGCCAGGAATTTTCCAACTCAGTGTTGGCGACCATATCACTCACTGAGATGGAAATTGAATATAGAGCAGCTCATCTGCAGGAGACGTTGATCAATGCCCTGGCTGACTGATTAAGGGGAAGTTGATGCTTATGTTTATGAAGGCATAGGTTTCAAAAAGAGAGAAATTGGTTTGAGAAAAATCAGGAATACACTCACCAAAATCCAAGTCTTCCGCCATCAGAATTACTTAAAAGGTGTTTTTTTAAATAAAAGCTATGCAATCCACACCCATGAAAAGGGCACATGGAGAGATTTGCATAGGAGTGAACACAAGCTTGCAGCTCTCCCTTTACCCCATGGTACAAAAAATATCTGAGGGCTGGGGCAAGCTTGTAATCCAAGTGGGAGCATTCTATCCACTGGCCTCACTCTTGCTAAGTCCCTGAAGAGTTAACAAAAATTCCCCCAAGTGCTATTCTAATGGATGCTGAAAAACATAAGAGAGAGAGGGAGGGAGAGACCATTAGAATAATGAAAGCCATAGATAGAAGCCAGCTTCCACCCAGGTATTCCTAAATGGATGGAAATTTGTACGGTACACATGATTTCCCCAGCATGATTTGGCAGATGAATATATGCATCAGTAGCCCAGTCATAGAAGCTTTTGGGAAGTGGATTTGGGGGGGCCAGAGGCCCCCTTCTCCTTCTTTGCCAAGTACTGGAGTAACTCACTTATTCTATAATATACATTAAACGTACCAAGCTCTGGGAGCACTTTCTCACACAAGGATGTCTTGTGAAAAGTACTTCTGCTGTAGCTTGTATTTGTTGCAGTTTGTTTAAACATACAACCTTGTCTCCAGTACTGAGTTAAAGGGGAAGTGATTCTGTACTGGGAGCTGAAGGTGCAAAGCACTCATTGGCAGGAGACAGTGACGTCAATAATCCATACCTCCTAAAGTAGTTCTTAAAAAAATGTGTTTACAATCGAGTCTGCTTTTCTTGTAAGAGGGGGTAGGGATGAGAATGTACATTTAATTGAAAAGTATAAAAAGGAGAGGGCATATCATTCATCAAATAAATGTGCATGTGGTACTTTAAAATGAAAAAGATTGACAACATGCCTGAACCATGGGGAAAGGGCAATGTCCCCATCTGACGCCTGAACGTCTGTCAAATGTATTATGAAGGTAAAGAAGGGTAAGCCAAGACCAAATTGTGGGATTCAACCAATTTTCAGGCACTGCACATTTGCACAGATCCTCCAAATCTTTTTGAATTCCACACCTCCTTAAATATTAGCAGGTGAATCATTCTCTTCAGAATTCCAGTGCTGTCTATATTGAAAGTTGCTAGGTGTAACTTCTCCTTGAATGGGTTCTACGCGGCTTAGGAAGCAACTTTCACGCAAATTTAAGTTAAGAAAGAAAAAAAACATTTAAACCTTTTAACAATTAATACAATACAACTATTTTTTTAAACTAAACTCATAAGTGCAACCATACAGAAACTTTAAACCAACAATGTCTTTGAAAAGGTAATACAGTTCAATTTGTCTGATTCCACCAAGGGATAAGAGTCCTTTTTCACTCATTCGACGCAACTGTAGCCCAGGCTTCTGTCCTCTTGTTGGGGAATTACAGCCCTGCAAAAATAATACAATCCCAGCAACACCAACTAAACACAATACACATACACCACTTTAAGTCCTATTGATCACATATGGCATTTGATTACCTTATTCAAGGTCTCTGTCTTGGATCCTTGCTAATGCTATGTCTTTTAAACTTGTATCTGTTTACCTTATAGTATTGTTTTGAAATGTACTTGATACTGATTGTATTAACCTCATACTGTGTAATCCGCCGTGAGTCTCAGTGAGAAAGGTGGACTATAAATGATGTAAATAAAATAAATAAATATAAATTATTATTAAGCTCCCCAGCAACCAGCCTCCTCTTCAGCAGCCTGGCTCTAGCTACTGACTCCACCCTACTGGGCTAAACCAATTACCTCATAGGGGTTACATAGGCAGTGTCTGGTAACCATTGGGAGGGCTGCGGGAAGGGATATAGGAGGGCATGACACCAGCTGTGGCATGACATCACTTCCGGTAAAAAAGCTAAATGTGACACAGATAGCTCTGGGAGCTGACAGAAACTCTGTGGTTTTACCATAGAGTTTCCAGGGATTCCTAGAGCTGCCCGGTGTCAATTAATTTTTTTTTTTACTGGAAGCGATGTGATGCCCCATACAACACTGTGGGGAGGTTTTAACATTTTTCTCTGACCACCACTATGTGAAGTGGTGGGCAACGGAAGCAGGGAGAGGGGATCCTTTGCCCCCACCTGGGGAATGGAACTCCTAGCACAAAGTCACATGTATCAATCCTTACACAGTGAAAAATTGAAGACTTTCTGACCTTTTTGACCAAAGCCAATTCAGAAGAGTTTCTCTCCTTTGCAACTGGAAACTGAACTCAGTTCAACAACGACCATCTGTTCCTGACACACAGAAGGCAGAATGCAAACTGCCACTTTGGCGTTCATTGCTGATTTAACTGGCAAACATTCACAAGCTGTTGAAACAAAACTGGGCAATTTTACATTCACTGGCAATTCAGTCACAGTCTAGATTAATTGTTTCATTGCACCGGCCTGCATTCCTCCCGGCATAAGTCAGAATTCAGGGGAAACAGACGAGAAGTTTGAAAGCTGCCGTCCCCGTCTCCACATCCCCCAAGTGAAATGAACTAGTTAAAATCCGCTGGAGCAAAACAATTCATGCTGGATAAACATGCCGTTTGGACAGGATCCATCTTTTCCTTTGAATTCAGCCAGGGATTTGGAGCGAAGATTTTTATCCATCAGAAAATCTTACTTTTAAAAGTTAGGAATGCTTGCCAGCTTCAAACCACTCTGTTTGGGAGAAAGGGATGGGGCAACTTGGAGTAGAGTTAATTGAATTTAGGAATTTAAACTTCCAGATCTGGGTTTTTGAACAAAGAAGGAATCCATCCATTTCAGGTGCATCTTTCCTCATTATTAGGGAGGGACAAATATACATGGTTCAGTTCTCTTGGTGTTCATAGGGCTTGACCTTACAGATCTGTTCCAGTAGCAGACAGACTTTCCTTCAGTGGGAAGACACTCCAAGCACTTTTTTAAAATTAGTTAAATCCAAAATTTAACACAAGTTTGGTCATGCAAGCCCCATTCATAGAAACAGAGAACATAGAAACAGATCGGGAAAGGATCCCGTGGGTCATCTAGCCGAGCACCCTGCACAATGCAGGAAATTCATAGCTATCTCCTCCCCCCTCAGTGACCCCTGCTCTATGCCCAGAGAACGGCAAAAAAAAAAAAACACCTCCAGGATACTTGGCCAATCTGGTCTGGAGGAAAATCCCTTCCTTTATCCCAAAGTGGCAATCAGTATTACCTTGGGCATGTATGAAAGCCGCCATGAAAGCTCCGCACAGGCATGTCCCTATGCCCTCCATCTCCTCAGGACTCATTTTGAGGGGGAACGTGCAGGAATGCCAGTTCTGGCAGTTCTCCCAACTGGTCACATGTCAGGTGGCCCTGCCCACCTGATTTTCAGCCATTTTAGGCCCATTTTAGCCTAAATCGGGCAGTTATATCCTGAATTGGGGACAAAACAGCCCTGGTTGGGCCACTGCCATGTGAGGGAACACTCCCCCATCTGGCAGCAGCCAAATCCTGGCCATTTCGGTCCCGATCCTGGCCATTTTGGGCCCCTTTCAGCCATTTTGGGCCCAATTTGGGCCCAAAGTGGCCAGGATTGGGCCCAAAACAGCCAGGATCGGGCCTCTGATAGGTGGTGGATCACTCTCCCACTCAGCAGCAGCCCACTCCTGACCATTTTGGTCCCCTTTTTGGCCATTTCCAGCCCCTTTTGCCATTTTGGGCCCAATTTCAGCTCTGAATGGACAGGATTGGGTCCAAAGCAGCCAGGATAGGTGATGTCAGGGAGTGTGGCATATGCAAATCAATTATGCTAATGACACACTTCTGGCGATGGCAAGGGGAGTGGCATATGCTAATGAGTTATGCACATGAGTTCCTCCAGCTCTTTTTCTACGAAAAGACCCCTGCATCTCCTGATCTGCATACATTCAAAACAGGGTCATAGAATCATTCCTTCTTTGATCTAGAAGCTCAGAAAAGTCCAGCGGCTGCGCCAAATCACCCGATGATTGGATACTTCTGGGAGTATCAGTTTCACTCTGGACAGTAACTGCTGCTACCAACAAATCTAAAAGAGTATCTCCCACTAGATGGAATTGTCCATTTGTGTGTGTGTGTAACATGTCATCAAGCCCCTTCCCACCTATGAACTAATTTGTACATCCATCTCTCTTTATCTACATTATCCGTTAAAGCCTCCATCTAGTTGCTGCATCACCCGTTTTGCTTGCATTACCTAGTTCAGGGATTATCGCACTTCTCCCCTTTCATGCTTTAAGGATGGAAAGCTCCCCTGCTCCCCTCCCCCCATCTTTATCACTCTTTGGAAAGAGGAATCATACAGACAGAGATCAAGTGTGTGTTTACGGAGATCAAACTCCAAGCTTTCAAAATATAAGAAAGCTTATTAAATAAAAAAATACACATGGTCAGTAAAAGCATTGGGTTGAGCAAGCATATAAAAATCCTGATAAAAACACACAATCCTCTCTAAACTCTTATCCTAACAATGTCACTGCAATGGTAGGCTGGTAATTCTTGATGTTGCAGCATTTAAAAGTCCACCTTTACCTTCGTTCACTGAAACTTCTCCCATTTTCCCTTGATACTTCGGCAAGATGGAGTCCCTACATAAAAATTTGCCCTTCATGGTTTGTGCCCATCCAAGGATGATGAACAAAGAGCAAGCTAGTTTCTTCCTTGGCTCCTGAGAATTTATAATCTATCCATGTGGAGTCTATCCCCTTCTGGGCTCAGTCCTGATCTTTCAGCTACTGTATTCAAGGTATTTGTTATCACATACAAAGCTCTAGGCCTGGCATACCTACAGAACTGCCTCCCTCCCTATGTTCCTCCACAGCAGCTTCGCTCATCTGAATAGGGTCTCCTGCAGGTGCCAGCCTGCACATGGGCAAAATCAACAGCAGCCCATGCATGGGCTTTCTTTATATTGGCTTCTACCCTGTAGAACAGCCTGCCTGAGGTCGACTCAGGAGAGCCCCCACTCTCCTAGCTTTCTACATAAGATGCAAAACCGAATTATTCAAAAAGGTTTTTGTATTGATGTTGTAGATTTTCCGGGCTGTATTGCCGTGGTCTTAGCATTGTAGTTCCTGACGTTTCACCAGCAGCTGTGACTGGCATCTTCAGAGGTGTAACACCGAAAGACAGAGATCTGTCAGTGTCAATGTGTGGAGAAGATGTTAGCAGGTAATTTATATCTACTCAGGAAGGTGGGTTTGGGCTGAGTCATCCTGTAAGAGTTTCCCAGGGTGTGGAATGCTAATGGGGGGAAGCTTCACTGTATCCTGAGGAGGTTCTTTTGCATATGGATTGGTGGTTGATATGCTAATCTTAACTGCAAGGCTATTGTAAGATGTAGAGTATTTTGTTACGTTAGACTGGAAACCACGCCCTATTCATTCTTAAACTCTCTTCTTTCCGGTTGAAATTGTGCTTATGCTTATGAATTTCAATGGCTTCCCTGTGTAATCTGACAAAGTAGTTGGATGTGTTGTCCAGTATTTTAGTGTCCTGGAATAAGATACTGTGTCCTGTTTGAATTAGGCTATGTTCAGCCACTGCTGATTTTTCAGGTTGGCCAAGTCTGCAGTGTATTTCATGTTCTTTTGTTCTTGAATGGATGCTTCACTGTGTGGTTCCGATGTAAACTTGTCCACAGCTGCAGGGTATGCGGTATACTCCTGCAGAGGTGAGAGGGTCTCTACTGTCTTTTGCTGATCGTAGCATCTGTTGTATTTTTCTGGTGGGTCGGAATACAGTTTATAGGTTGTGCTTTTTCATAAGTTTTCCCATCTGATCAGTGATTCCTTTGATATATGGCAAAAACACTTTTCCTGTGGGAGACTGTTTTTCCTTAGTTGTTTAATTTATCTTTGGTCTAATCGCTCTTCTGATTTCATTTCTGGAGTAGCTATTTGCTTGAAGTGCATGGTTTAGATGATTAATTTCCTCGTTGAGAAAGTGCAGTTCACATATCCGTCTTTATTATGCCTCTTTTCTGTCAAGGGTGGTGATTGGAGTTTTTGTGTAAGTACTGATCCGTGTGAGTTGGTTTCCTGTAGGCCCTGTGACCTAATTGAAAGTTTGCTTTATGGATGACCAAGGTATCTAGAAATGGGAGTTTACCCTCTATTTCTTTTTCCATGGTGAATTGTATGTTCAGGTGGATATTGTTGAGATGGTTTAAAAACTCCATCAATTCTTCCTCACCATGGCTCCAAATGATAAAGGTATCATCCACGAACTGGAACCAGACTGTAGGTTTGTGGGGTGCTGATTCTAAAGCTGTTTTTTTCAAAATGTTCCATGTAGAAGTTTGCTATAACCTGGCTGAGAGGGCTTCCCATGGCCACCCCATCCATCCGTTCATAGAATTCATTATCACATTGGAAGTAACTGGTTGTCAGTCAATGATGGAATAAGGCTGTTACATCCTCTGGAAAAATCTGATTAATAAGTACGATTGTGTCTTTTACTGGAACCTTAGTAAAAAGAGATACAACATCAAAACTGATGAGTATGTCCTGTGGATTGAGTTTCAGAGGACTGATTTTGTTGATGAAATGTGCTGAATCTTTGATGTAAGACGAGATTTTTCTGATGTGATCCTGTAGAAGATTGGTCAGATGTTTAGCTAATTCATATGTCGGTGAACCAATGGCACTCATGATGGGTTGGAATGGGACTGAATCCTGATGAATTTTAGGGAGTCCATATAGTCGTGGTGGCTGTGCTTCTGTCTTGCATAGTTTTCTGTGCGTGTCGGGATGAAGTGAGGAATTCTTGATCAGCACATTTGTCAGCCTGGTGATTTTGCGGCTTGGATCTCGTGTTAGTTTTTTGTATGTGGAAGGATCCAGAAGTTCCTTAATCTTCCTTTTGTATTCTTCTGTGGCATTGCCTTTGTCAGCTGGTAGAAGGTAGAATACTGATGTCTGGATCCGCATTGAGGGTCTTGATGGCATTCCTCTCCTTGCATGTTATATTGCTGGTGGGAAGCTTTGCCTTTCGTAGAATCCTAGCCATCTCTCCTCTTATTTCCTCAGCTTCCTCTTCAGGTAGATGACGAATGGCAGCTACTACATTTGCAATGATTTCTTCCACAGGAATTTCAGTGGGGGTGACTGCAGTTTCCTCCCTTAGCCAAGATGGAAGTTTCTTCCAGTGAGAGTTGACGGTCCATCAGATTGATGACAATGTGTGCATTGTCGAGCATTGGGTTTGGCTGTCTTTTATCTTGTAATTTGTTAAACTTCTCCTTCTGTCTGGAAGTATGGCTGGTTAACACATGTTCCATTTTTCTGTAGGTGAGATTATCGACCTTGTCCCAATCCTGACTTCTCATTTTATGGCTGGTGTTGATATGCAAGGAAAATAGCTCCTTGTCTGTGGCAGCAAGTTCCCTGCGGGTAGTGTGGATTCTCTC
Organism: Eublepharis macularius; assembly: GCF_028583425.1. Taxonomy (NCBI): domain Eukaryota; kingdom Metazoa; phylum Chordata; class Lepidosauria; order Squamata; family Eublepharidae; genus Eublepharis; species Eublepharis macularius. The sequence goes on from NC_072792.1 coordinate 175,144,352, forward strand.
ACATAAGAGGGCCTGTTCTAGATGGTCATAAATGTGGTTAGCCTGTGGAGTTTTGAAGATTTTTGGCTTCCTCTGCCCTTGCGCAGGCCCACGCGGCAGAGGAGGAGGCCAAAAATGCCCTTCCCACCCCTCGCGAGAGGAGAGGGAGGAGGCTGCAACCCACAGGGCTGCAGAGAAGGCTGGAGCTGCTGCTGCTGGGCCACAGCCTCCAGCACCCCAGCAGCAGAGCCAAGGTAAGTGGGGGGCTGGGGGGCTGGAGCTGGGCAGGCTGGGGTTTGTGGGGTTTGGGCCATTTAATGGGCCAAACCCCAGTTTAAAGGGTCCCTTTAAACTATCTGCTGTCAGGCTGTGGGGGGGATCCCCCGCCACCTACCAGCTGATTGGGGAGTTAAATGCCACTTTCCTTGCCACTTTGCAGTGGCAAGGAAAGGGGCATTGCCCTTTTAAACGAACCAACGGAACCAGAAGACCAGTTCCATGGAAGTTCGTGGAAATGAGCTGTCACGAACCACTGGTTCGCAACCCACGAACCGGGTTGGTTCATGGGTTTTTTTGGTTCAGGTTCAGGTTCGTGTCCATCTCTAGTTGCAATCTCTACCCCCACTTCACTAGGTTGGGATCAGGGGCGGAGCAGGTGGCAATGCCTGCTCCCCACCTTCACCTGGTCAAGATCAAGAGAGGAGAAGTTAGCAATTCCCACTCCCAGCCTTCACCTGGCTGGGATCAGGCACAGAGGAGGAGGCAATGCCTGCCTGCCCGCTCTCCCCTTTCTAGAGCCCATTGTATTTTTTCTCACAACTGGTTTTGTTGCTAGTAAATGACATAAATAAAAGAAAAGAAAAGAAAATACAATCTAGCCTTTTTGGCTTTCCCAATTTCTATTCTTTAGGTATGACATTCTAGCAAGGTGTTAGACAATAAACCTTTGGTACCACTCAGATCAGGTATATTTACATAAGTGTTTGATGATACATCTCAGCACTTTCCTTTCTGCAGCTACGAATTCACAGCCAAACACCAGTTCATAGACACAGTGCATTCCCAGCTTTTGGAATATTGATGCAAATTCTAGGATGGAGGGCATTTCTCCACTACTGGGAACCCCCCTCCCCAAAAATCTGTGGAAAAAATGTTTTTAGTTAACATGTTTTGCTGACATTAGCAGTTGTCCACCCAGCCCCATCCTTTGTTGTTATTACTGAGTTGTACAATATGTGTGCCACTGCCACTATCTTTTAGAAATCGCTGTTTTTATTGATGTTTTTAGTTGGTTTTAAACTAAATTGTTATGCTGTTTTATATTTGTTGTACTCCACTCTGAACCCGCTTGTGGGAAGAGGGGACTAGAAATATAATAAATAAATTAAATATCAATCATCTGAGAATTCATTTATTTCCAGTTACATTCTAGTTTACATGCCTCTTGAAGCTTTTGAAAAGCTCTTAAGTTTAAACAAACTGAAAAAAATATTTAACTTACTGTAACCAATCCTTTCCTGGGAATAACATACTTTGCAAAGATTATCCTAGCAGCTGTAATCATTTATAAAGCAATTACTTGTTTATCACATGGCATAGAGTTCACATAATTGAGGAGCAGAAATTCTGGAGGGCAAGACACTCTAGGTATCTTGGGTCAGAAAAGCTTGCTTCCTCTTGTGGAAAGTAACTCTAACCTATCGCTTTCTATTCAGAGACTTTTCGTTCAACCCATTTTCGGCTGACATTCCTAATTCGGTTGTCACGATGCCACTTTTTTATTTATTTATTTAAAACATTTCTATGCTACCTTTCCACCCAGTTCAGCACCCCCAAGGCAGCAACATTAAAACAAAGCATTCCAGACATTAAAAAGCATATTTAAAACAATCAAAGAAAGCATAATACTTAAACACTTTAAAAAATATAAACACATAAAAACACATAGGGAGGATGGCTAATAGGAGTTAGTGAGGGGATACCAAGCAAAGCAAAAAGTCTTCACCTACTGGTAGAAGACATTGGCCATTTCCACACACGTTGAATAATGCACTTTCAATGCACTTTCGCAATCCTTTGGAAGTGGATTTTTTGTTCCACACATGGAAAATCAGTTTCAAATGTTCACTAAAGAGTATTGAAAGTGGATTATCCAACGTGTGTGGAAGCAGCCACTGATAGAGCCAGAGAGACAAATTTTGCTGGGCAGGAATTTCAAAGTTTTAGAACCATGAGTGAGAGTCTCTCTAAACAAGACGAAGTACACACAAAAGCTCAAGTGAAGTTTCTTCCTCTCTTGGAAATTCTGTTCAACTAAAACTAAGAAGAAACTTGATTCTTGTCCAGCAGGTTATTTTTCAGTAAAAGAAACATGTTTCATACTAAGAATTCATTTGTGGCTTTTGATGAAGCTGTGAGCATTGCAAAATGGGACAATTTAGCCAGGCAAACCCGTTGCCGGGAGCAGCCGGAGAGTGTGGGCACTCCCGTTTTCTTGATTTGACCTTTGGCATTTGTGAATAAAGCTTTGGATTGCAGCAGCGGTCTTTTGGCGTGTCCTTAGTGTGCCTTTGCCTTGTGCAAATCCAGGCCAAGGAACGCTACATGCCTGTTTAGAACCACTGTGTCCAGGTTCCGTACATTTGTAATGTTCTCTGATTCAGCTACATCCCATGACGTCTCCAGTTACAAAGACTCAAAACAGAAAGCATTCGTTCTGCTTAGTATTGAATGCCAAGGTCAGTGTGACATTGCTGAAATCTAATTAACGCTATTACAATTAAAAAAAAACAACCACTTTGAGTGCCAGTCAGAAACCCAAGAAAACGAGCCAATTCATCCTTAGTTACATGGAAACGCTCAGATCTCTTCCGGGGTTGGTCAAAATGAACTGGAAATGCTTCTGCTAATATGTTTCAACTGAACTGTGCTGAAGGAAGTTAAACATTTGAAGAAGGGGTCTTCTTCTTGGTACCCAGGGGCACAGTTGTGCATGAAGTATTTTTTCCCATTGCTTGAAAACATTGGCTTAGATCCTACCAGCTTTTCCACGTCATCTTGCAAGATTCCTTTTCTCATTCCAGCCCCTATCCTGCAAGGTTTTTTTGTCCATGAGTCTCACTGTCCTTTTGGTGGTCATAAACTGGTCCTTCTTCCTCTTATGGCAGCAGAAAAGATGGTTGGTTTCACCTCATTTCTCTTATCCTAATGGTGGTGGTGGTAAAGATAGCCCTCCAGTCAGAGTTGACTTATGGTGACCCCTGGTGGGGTTTTCATGGCAAGAGACTATCAGAGGTGGCTTGCCATTACCTGGCTCTGCAACCCTGTGCTTCGTTGGATGTCTCCCATCCAATTACTAACCAAGGCCGACCCTGCTTAGCTTCTGAGATCTGACAAGATCAGGCTCACCTGGGCCATCCAGGTCAGGGCATATCCTAATGAGACTATGTATAAATATTTTGTGATACGTACCTAATTATATTAAAGGGTGGGCCCAGCCTACTGAGTTATTATTAACTTGGGGGTCCATTTAACCTTTTATTTGTGATAGGTTAACAGAAAAGAATAGAGACACTCTATGACATTAAATTTCAGATTGCTTTCTTATTTTATTTTAATAAAAATATTATTGTGTTGTGGCTACGGCACATGGTTCTGGTGTGGATTATGGTAGATTTAGATAGAGGTGCTCTCATATCATTGGAGAGGGGCTCACTTCTTCTTTAGATAAAATTCCACCCCTTTTGTCAACCTCCACTTGGCTGTATTTCTCCTAAAAGCTATATATCTATAATACACACAACGACTTCTACAGGAGCTTTAAAAAAGGATAGAAAAAATACAGCTGAGTGCTAAAGGCCAAATGAAATGCTACTTGACATTTTCATTTTGATATGGGTCTTCGGGGACTTCATGCTATATTTGCTGGCTTTCTGAAACGTTTTTGATCTAAGCAAGATAGGTAAAGAGAATGTCATGTAGGAACTCTGATTTATTCATGCCCATCAACTCCAGTAAGTTATTTTTTTCTTCCCTTATGGAGGAGGAGGAGGTGGAAGGACACTGCCTCACCAAACTGACTTTGGGGCATGTATATCCTGCCCCGCTAAAAAGTTTTAATTCGGCCCCCGTTAAAGTTTGTCATTCTGGGGACAGCATGGATATATTGCCCATCTTCTGATGAGGGCCGGGAAGATTTTTGAAGGTAACAAGAGCTTTGAACTGTCCAAGAACTTAAGAAGAGATTGTCTGGTTCAGACCAAACATCCAACCCTCCAACAGTGATGAGCCAGAAACCTCCAGAAAGGTTAACAGCAGGACATGAAAAAGCAACAGTCCTACCTGGTGATAGATTGAGATGGGTAGCCGTTTCGGTCTGTCTGTAGCAGTAGAGAAGAGCAAGAGTCCAGTAGCACCTATAAGACTAACAAAATTTGTGGTACAGTCACAGCTCCCTTCTTCAGATACAGCTAGAATGTGCGTCCATCTGACAGTGGCCGTTTCCACACGGCTTAACTTGTTCCAGAAAATAGCGAAATCGCGCACGAAATCGCACGAGAAGATGCTGTTATCATGCGAGAAGACGCTGTTATTGTGCAAGAAGCCACGATAACAGCGGCTTCTCGCGAGATATCGCGAGAGATTTCGCTGTTTTCCGGAACAAGGTTAGCCGTGTGGAAACAGCTGTTGGTGAGTGGAGTGATTTCAGATTCTAAATGATATAGCAGGTAAATGTCAAAAGCTGGTGAACAATGGTAGCAGGGGTGATTGAATAGGGTGGGGTATGCAGAGGGGTAGTGGGTATGGAGAAATCAGCATCGGTAATGAGACAGGAAGCCTAGGTCTCAATTCAATCCAGGAGGATGCATTGTCTTGAGCTTCGTTATCATTTGCAATTCAGCAGTCTCTCTATTCTCCCTTTGAAATTCCTCTTCAGGATACCTGCTACGTTTAGGTCAGCAACTGAATGTCCTGAAAGGTTAAAATGTCCCCCCGCTGGTTTCTGAATGTTGTCGTTTCTGATGTCAGACTTATGTCCATTAATCCTTTGTCAAAGAGACTGGCCAGTTTGTCCAATGTAGAGGGTGGAAAGGCATTTCTGGCATTTGATGGCTTAAACACAGAACAGGAGGATGAGCCTGGTATACCTGCCTTGTGTTTGCCTGCGCACACATGTAGAGCTCTGCTGTCTCTAAAACTGGAGATTAATTAAGCTCTTGTAGTGAATTCATGGAAAGGTAAGGTTCGAACGGGGGACTTCTCCCTGTTTAGACCTTGATCTATACTTTGTCTTGTCTCCATTCCATTCTCCCTTTCCCCTCCAATTTTGTTGGTTGCTTGAACAAAGAATTCTCGTAAGCTGGATCTTGGCAGAACACCACCGGTACCTTCTGCCAAGCTCTCCTGCTCACATTTGCAGGGTCATTAATCATATATTGCTCTGGTAAGAACCAAGACCAAGGGGTGACCTAGTTATTTCACACACCTCATTTCCTGCCAAGCCTGACGACAATTAATTTGAGGAAGAACCGCTTCCAGGCATTGGTGATAATCAGATGTAGGGATGCAATTTCCGTGAAAGAAAATATAAACTGACTAGTAAAGCTATGTGGCTACATCCAAGAAGCAGCAGGGACTCTCCTGACAAATTTAGTGCAGATTTTTTAAAATCGGGAGCTGCCAAGTAGCCATGGGAAACTGGATTAAACAACAGTCAGGTGTTGCTGCTGAGAACCAGCGTGGTGTCGTTGGATGCAGAAAACTTGGGTTCGAATCCTAGTTCTATTCCTCTGCTCAGTCATCGACCAACGGGGAGACTGCAATGAGGAAATCAGAAGGAGATTGAGACTTGGAAGAGCAGCTATGAGGGTGCCAGAGAAGATCCTTAAAGATAAAGATGTCTCTCTGGGGACCAAAATCAGGATAATCCAAACTATGGTATTCCATAGCCTAATGTATGGATGTGACAGTTGGACAGTGAAGAAAGCTGACAGGAAGAAAATGGATTCATTTGAAATGTGGTGCTGGAGGAAAGTTCTACGGATACCATGGATAGCCAAAAAGACAACTAAGTAGGTACTAGATCAAATCAAGCCTGAATCCTCCCTAGAAGCTAAAATGACAAAACTGAGGCTATCGTGCTTTGGTCACATTATGAGAAGATAAGAATCTCTGGAAAAGTCAATAATGCTAGGAAAAGTAGAAGGCAGGAAGAAAAGAGGAAGACTTAAAACGAGATGGCTTGACTCAGTAAAAGAAGCCACGTCCTCCGGTTTGTAAGATCTGAGCAAGTCTGTTAAGGATAGGATGTTCTGGAGGACTTTCAGCCTCCAGTTTGGTGCAGTGGTTAAGAGCACGGGACTCTAATCTGGAGAGCCGGGTTTGATTCCCCATTCCTCCACTTGAAGCCAGCTGGGTGACCTCGGGTCAGTCACAGCTCTCTCAGAACTTTCTCAACCCCACCCACCTCACAGGGTATTTTGTTGTGGGGATAATAATGACATACTTTGTAAACTGCTCTGAGCGGGCATTAAGTTGTCCTGAAGGGCGGTATAAAAATCGAATGTTGTTGTTGTTGTTGTTGTTGTTGTTCATAGGGTTGCCATGGGTCGGAGATGGCTTGATAGCATATAACACATACATGATGCCAGGTGACCTTGGGCAAGAGTCTCTGGCTAATCATTCTCACAAGATGGATGTGAGTACAAAATGGGATAGCTGTGAGTTTTTAAAAACTGAAGGCAGCTCCAATCAGCTGAGCCATGTGGAGTGACAGACTTGAAAGAGCTATACCAATTGTGTGCAGAATCTTGCACTTACGGCATAGAAACAAGGCCAGCTGTAGGGTGAGGTCAACTGAGGAGACTGCCCCAGGCAGTGGATTTTGAGGGCAGCAACCTTCTCTTCTACCCCGCTTTCACCACCATCTTGCTGCCATCTTCTCCGTGCCCAGAAGAGAGAATAGCTATTCTCCCTGGCATCTTCATGCCCCCCCCAAAAGCCACACACATTCCAGATGGATTCACAGACTCTTAGTAGCTTCTTTCCCCTCCATGAGAGTTGGATCACAAAGAGTGATGGACTAGGATTGGGGCGACCCAGGTTCGATTCCCCACTCTGCTATGGAAACCAGGTGGGTGACCTTGGGCCGGTCACACACTCTTAGCCTGACCTACCTCACAGGATTGTTGCCAAAAAAGATGGAGGAGAGGAGAATGATGTCAGCCATTTTGGTCGCTCTGGCACCAAGTATCTGAAAATGGCAGCCAGATTTTCATGAGAGAGTTCTGGAAGCACGAAAGGGCACATGAGACTTATCTAGGGTTGCTGATCTCCCCAAATTACGACTGATCTCCAGGCTACAGAGATCAGTTCCCCTGAAGAAAATGACTGCCTTGGAGGGTGGACTCCATTGTGTTTTATACCTGCTGCGATCCGTTTCCTCTCCAAACCACCCCTTCCCTAGGCTCCACCCCCCAAATCTCCAGGCAGTGACATAGCATAGGTTGAGGCAAGTATCCCACTTTTTTTTTTGCTCTCCCTTGCGCGTGTGCAAAATGCACCCACGCACTCCCAAGCCTGCGAGATGACATCACTTCCAGTGGTGCTATCGTTCAGGACATGGCTGCCCCCCTCTGCAGCAGCCAGCCGTGCCACTGCAGCCAGCTGGGCCACTGCAGGAAGGCCAGCTCAGTGCCCAGCGAGCCGCCCGCCCCGTCAGCACACAGGCAGCGTGGGCAGCCTCCCCAAGGGTGCGGCACAGTCTCCGCTCCGCTGCAGCCACCCGCGTTTCCACAGCCAGCTCAGCCCACTGCAGGAAGGCTGGCTCAGTGCCCAGCGAGCCGGCAGCTCTGTCAGCACGCAGGTGGCATGAGCAGCCTCCACAAGGGCACAGCACAGTCTCTTGCACCCCTATGAATTTTACGCCCAGGGCAACCACCCCTTTGGGGGGCCCCCACACTATGCCACTGTCTCCAGGAATTACCTAACAGGGGGCTGGCAACCCTAAACCTTTTGATAAGAAGGTCTGGGGAAGATGGCAAGGAGAATGAGCAGATAGAGGGACTATTGCCTTGTGGGAATGGTAAAGACAGGGTTAAAGGGTCAGTGAATGGCCTCAGGCAGCCACACTGATTAACTCAGCATTGCACCGAGTAACTTTTAAATGTTTCTTCTGCATAATCTGTTATAAACTCGTGAAATGTTAGCGTGCAACTCCAGGGACGTCCACAGATCTTGTGAGGCAAGGGAGGCTCTCGCCTTGGGCATGCAAGGCTGAGGGGCGCAGAACAAAAATATGCATCGACTATCCCAAGCCGCCACGTCATTGGGAAAAGAGCTCATTTCTATACATTCAAATTGAACCAATGAAGCAGGGGCAGCCGGACCATGAGGTCAAAAGAGGCAGTGCCCTACTAAGCTCAGCTTCTGGCGGCTTGCCTCCTTTGCAGGAAAAGTAAAGCAAAACAACTCAACTTGCTGCTAGTCCAGGGCTTGCAGGCTATCGGCTCCTGCCTTAAACAGTCTTCTCGCCTGGTTGTCTTTCTAGACTTCAGCCAAATCCTCTCTGCACTCACACTAGAGAGATCCCCCTGCCCTTCTTCTTAAAAGCTCTTCGCTGGGCCAAAGCCCATAGCTTCCCAATGCAAAACTACAGAAAGAAGTTAAGGCATATTAAAATAAGGACAGATTGACAGGCTTCAAGTACTTATGGAATTTATTGACCAGTCAGAGAGTCACAAGGGTGGCTGAACCCACTGCCAAGTTTCCAGTTTCCAGGGGCAGTGTCTCTTGCTTCCGAGTGAGCGACTTGCAGTGAAGTGGAACATACATGGACACTTTAACCCCTTGCTGCTTCGCGTCCAGAGAAGACATCATTTATGTTGGTGCAGTTTGTGATATTTAAGAAGACACAAGTTGGACACTGGTTAACTTATATTTACTTTGCAGGTTCATTCTATGTATACTCTTATTGAATATGTACAAATTAATTTTCATGTTATGAATTTTGCATGTTGAGTTACAAGTAAACGATTACTGTATAAAGTAAGCTTTTGCATTCTGTGCATAGTAGTCTTAACAACCCCCGAGGGTTTCCCTTTATATTGTTAGCTACAACGGGGGTGGCCCCTCCTTTTTTGTAAGTTTCCAGTTGTAGCAGTGGAAAGTAAGTGAAGGCTAAGTCAATGGGTATGGTTTTGCTTTGCTATGGTTTGCCACTCAAAGAGAGCCTTTGCTGTGCTGTCCGGTGAAGAATAAGGGGCAAATGGGACAAACATGGCCCATCTTATTAATAGAGCGCGAGGTAGCAAAGGACATTAATTTTGGCACAAATATTGATGGATTTGCCTCACTGAAGGCCTGTAAAGGGCAATTGTGAAAAAATGGTCATAGGGTGATGTAGTTTAATTGTGCATTCTATTTTTTAAACAGAAATACTTAATTATGCATTAGTTGATTGTGCATGCCAATCTCATGACTAAAGCCAATGGGTTCTTCTTATTCTTGTTTTTTGTTATTGCTGTATTTACCTTTTGTTCAAAATAACTACAATGAAAGTATAGGGGGTGCAATTTTATATACTCGCCTTGGGTGCACAATTAACCAGTTATGGCTCTGGGCGTCTATATGTAAATGTTCCTTTTAAATGTACCTGTGTTGCTTCCTAGGGGCTCATTTGTTGCTTTCACATCTTCTTGGGAATGTATAAAGCTTCTTGCTGCAAGATTCTGCTTTGTATCATATTTGCATTAGGGAGGGGCTAGTTCCAATTTCTAAAATCATGCAGGGGTGAAAGGGTTAAACGCCTCCCCGTTCCCCCCTACTCTGTTGCTGTAACCTTTACTTTACTTTATTTGGTATTTAGCCCTCCCTCCCTGCAAGCGGGCTTAGGACGGGGTACAACATTTATAAAATACATAATTATATAAATACAATTAAAATCATATCATAAAGTCATAACTCAGATGGCCTATTGCACATTCGTACCCTCAAATACAAAGAGGGATACACCTGGACGGACGGGATGTCATTGGATAGGAGAAGGCGACGGGAGGCTCAATGATGGTCCAAATACTGGCCTCAACCATGTGCCCGGCGGAACATCTCCATCTTGCAGGCCCGCCAAAATGATACCAGATCTTGGCGAGCCCGAGTGACTTCAGGTTCAACTTCCGGCATCTCCGGTTAGTGGTGTAGTGGCTAGAGTGACAGACTAGGATCGGGGCAACCCAGTTTTGGTTCCCTGCTCTGCTGCAGAAGCCAGCTGGGTGACCTTGGGCCAATCACACACACTTGGGCCAATCACACACTCTTAGCCTAACCTACCTCAAAGGGTTGTTGCAAGGAAAAAATGGAGGAGAATGATGTAAGCCATTTTGGGTCCCCATTGGAGAGAAATAGAAATAATGGATCAGGTAGCAAGTGATGTGAAAGACCTCGGACTGAGACCCTAAGCTAAGTGGGGTTGGCCTTGGTTAGTAAGTGGATGGGAGACCTCCAGCGAAGACCAGGGTTGCAGAGGCAGGCAATGGCAAACCACCTCTGTTAGTCTCTTACCTTGAAAACCACAGCAGGGGTTGCCCATAAGTCAACTATGACTTGACTGCACTCTCCACCACCACCCTGGATATCTAGAGGTTCTTTAAGGTGCTACTGGACCCAAATCTTACTCAAACAGAGTAATCTTCCTCTGTCTCCTAATATTGACCATGAAGAACCCCATATTGGCATCCCTTGGAAGGATATTCCAAAATCTTGGCGCCCCCACTGCTGTATACTGCCACCCATTGCATAGGGAACAGGCTCTCAGGTCTGGAAAGATTCATATGGAGCTTACTTATGTGTAAACCCACCTCACAGCAAAAGTGCAAACCTATTGTTCAAATTTCTGCTGGAAGAATGGGTAGGTTTGGACTGTTTTGATAGGACAACTCCAGTTACCGAAAACTTATAACGGACACATGTAATTTGGGGTTAATTGTACTCGTCTCACCCTTACATGCGCCGATAAGAATGGAAATAGAAGCAGATGCACTATTTATTTTTATTTATTTCAAATTTCTATTCCGCCCTCCCCGCGAGCGAGCTCAGGGCGGATAACAACATATTAAAATACAATAAAAATCCATCTACATTAAAACAACAGTGTATTAATACACATTTAAAACAGGATGGTGGACAGCCTTCATGGGGAGGGTTAAGATTTTATACACCCCTTTTTTCAGGCTGGCGGAGGCCCAGCCTCAGCTATATGCTTGGCGGAACAACTCTGTCTTGCAGGGCCGGCAAAATGATAGTAGGTCCTGCCGGGCCCTGATTTCAGCAGACAGAGCATTCCACCAGGGGGGAGCCAGAACTGAAAAGGCCCTGGCTCTAGTCGAGGCTAGGCAGGCCTCCTTGGGGCCAGGGACTAAAGATTATTAGCACTGAAGTAAATTTCTTATATCCATGAACACATCAAAGTTATAAAAATAACTTTCAGGAACAATGCCTACCGTCTGAGAGGATTTTGATGAAACTTTTGCACCTGTTGTGGGACACACCACAGTGAGAACACTACTAAGAGCCATGCTACAAGTGACGCCTGACACAGGTTGGACACTTGTCAGCTTCCCGCAAGTTTCAATGGGAAATGTAGGCGTCCTGCTCTTGCAGCTGTAATGGAGAGGCAAGCTGTAAAACCAGGACGCCTACATTTCCCATCAAAACTTGAGGTAAGCTGACAAGCATCCAACCTGTGTCGGGCGTCACTTGTAGCTTGGCTCTCAGTGTTGCTGCAAGTAAGAACATCTTGATGTCAAGGCAGCATTTCTACATGGCGAACTAGAAGAAGATATTGACATGCTCCAACCCCCTGGCTTTGAGAAAGCAGGTGAAGAACACCTTGTGTGCAAACTACAGAAGAGCATCTATGGACTTAAACAAGCTGCTCGCGTTTGGAACTTAAAACTGCATGATCTACTCATCTTGGCAGGATTCAAGAGAAGTGAAAATGACCTTTGCCTGTACACCAAGCAGAAGAACGGCAAATGGATTTATCTGCTGATTTATGTAGATGATTTAATTCTGGCTTATGAAAACCCAGATGACAGCAAGGAAGTTGGACAACACCTAAGCAAACATGTTGAGATCAAGCAGCTACGTAAAGTCACTCACTACCTAGGCATGCAACTTTACAGAGAACAAGATGGAAGTTCCCTTATTAACCAAGAGCAAAAGATCAAAGACCTCTTGGCTGATTCCGCACACATTGGATAATGCACTTCCAATCCTTTCTATAGATCATTTGGAACGGATTTTTTTGTGTGCGGAACAAAAAATCCACCTCAAACGATTGATAAAGTGCATTGAAAGTGCATTATCCAACTTTCACCAATACCCGTTTTGTGTCTTTCTCCAATACCCGTTTTGTCTTCCTCTTGGGCAATCGTCTGGTGAACTAAACACACGAAACGGGTATTGGAGAAAGTTGCTTCGCAGCATCCCGTCGGCAATTATGCTTATTGGCTTTATTACTCCCTTTATGGGATTGGACTGGTGGTCATTCTAGATTCTTACCTGCTGCGCTATCCTGCTGTTTAATGTATTTATTGTATTGACTCATTCGAGTGTGAAGGTTTTTGTATATGTATTAGTAATGATACAGATCATGAAGCTTGTATTAATTATTGTTGTATGAATTTTTCTACTGTATTGCTATTTATTGCACTAAGCACTTTGCATGAATATACAGTTTGAATTTGTATATGTAGTTTCCGCCCAGTTGAGTTCTTTACGGTCCTTCCTGCATCTGGCAGAATGGCTAAAATCTTGAATAGGGTTACCTCCAAGGGTAGCTAGAGATCTCCCATAATTGCAATTACAGACATCAGTTCCCCTGGAGGAAATGGCTGCTTTGGAGGGTGGATTGTATTGCAATACCCTGCAGAGGTGCCTCCCCTCCCCAAGCTCTGCCCTCCACAGGCTCCACCCCCCAAACCTCCAGGAATTCCCAACCTGGACTTGGCAACCCTATAAGTCACCGTCTGTATCTACACCATTTGGTTGAGAAACTGCGATTCTGCTTGTTCAATTGTCTTTGGCACAATGAGCCTTTGAAAAAGTGTGTTATATGAAATGGGAACATACTGCTGGCACACGCCCGTCAGGCTCCACCCCAATAATTGGGTTTCACCCCAATAATTGGATGAATATATCATCACTACTATGAACTTTATCGACTTTAATACAACAAAATAAGAAGAAATTGCTGAAGGCACACCCGACAATTGAAGTCAACTTCAGACAACTGAAAGAAAAAGAAAAAATTGTATTACTATTTATGAAAATGAATAATTGAATTTTCCTGTACCGATGGTGTATATGTACATAGCATTGATATAGTGACCTCCTCTTTATGGTATTTAGTATATTGTTGTTCATAATGAGTGATTGATTCAGATAATATTTATACAGTAATTGAGCACTTTCTGCACATAGACACTTTATAATACAAAAAATAAATAGGAATTTAGTAATATTGGTTATACACTCTGTGTGCCCTCCGAGAAGCTGTGCCCTTGTTTATGCTCTCTTTATGAGGCTGCTAACCAAACTGTAACAATTGCTCATACTACACCTTTACACGGGAAGTCAATGCACGGAGCATCAAAGCACTGACTCTCAACTAACACAATGTCTTCAGCATGTTTTTCACTATGAAGGTTACTCTTCCCTCTTCCATCCCCCAAAGAAAATTACCAGTTTCCTTGTTGCTTGGAGCGAGAAACACTTGAGCGCAATCGGTATCAATAGTGTGACATCTTCGGTGCCTTCCAAGGTGCCTGATCTGTGGCATTTGCAGATTTCAAGACAGCTGAAAGGTTATCATCAAGGTTGCGGTGCGCATAGCAACCAGAGGCTTTCTCCCTGCATGACTTCATTGAGGGAGGGGGTTACAGGAGCCTTCTTTAAACAGTGAAAAATGTATAATGAAGTCTAGGAGGCTGAGAACACCATATTCAGACCAGAAACTCTTGGCAACAAGAATGATTAAATGTCTGGGGAGGAGGCATCTCTGGGTTTATTCAGACGGTCTTCTGAAAAGCTCCCTCCAAACAAACCTGCTTCAAGCAATCTTCCTACATCTCTTTCTGAAAAATGCTATACAGCAATGCTTTACCAAGAGCATTGCCAATTTTAATTTCAAAAGGAAAGGAAATTGAAATTACTTTGTTTTCATTAGCAAGATGCCCACCAGTTATGCTCAAACTGCAGCGCTTTGCCATGTTCTTTCATCCCGTCTCCTGCTTCCATCCCTTCTCATCCTCTGCTTCCACCCTCGTTTCTCTTCTTTTGAACATACGCAGCAGCCTTACACACCCTTTGTTGTTTACCTTAGAATTGTCTGTTCTGACCAGCAGTGGCTCTTCAGGCTCTAAGGTCAAACTTTAGTTTTCGCCCAAACTTGAGACATGATTTTAACTGGAAATGCCGATGGTTAGAACTAAACAGCTTGAGATCAGGGTAGCTGAAGGACTGGGTTGTGCCTGTACTGGCATCCAGCAAACTAAGATCATTACTGCAAGATAGGGTTGCCAACCTCCTGGAATTACAACTGATCTCTAGACTACAGAAACCATTTCCCCTGGAGAAAATGGCTGCTTTGGAGGGTGGACTATATGGCATTATATCCTGCTGAAGTCCCTCCCATCCTCAAACCCTGCCGTTCCCAGGCCCAGCCCCAACTCTCCAGAATTTTCCAACCTGGAGTTGGTAACTTTGCTGCAGTCCCTGCTCTCTGTCTTTCCCCACAGATGGGTGCCAGACAGGGATGGGACATTCTGGAGGGCATAAATACACATTACAAAAGTCCTCACAGTGTGTCCCAGTCTACTATGAGGATTATCAGTCAGATGTGACTTGTGACTTCTCCAGTGGGAACTCAGTTCCCGGGTACACTAGAGCCAGATTTGGGTTGTAGTTTATGCAGAGTTGTCAGCAATGCTTTGGCAAATGCTGGGAAATTTTGAGGGAGCTACTTGGGGATGGTGGAATTTGGGTGTGATGTGAGACACTCTAGGAATTTCCCTTAATCTCTATAGTAAAGACCATAGAGACATGGGGAAATTCCTAGAACATCACAATGGACACCATTTCTGACCATTTTTCTCCCGTTTCCCAGTTTCTTCAGGGAGAATATTGAGGCTGAGGAGAATGGTTTACCTGACATGAGCTAACAAATACTAAGTCTAGGCTTATGCTATGCAATTTTCAAGACATGAGGTTGCTATATGTCCCATTGGAGGCTCCATGTGAACTGATAGGGTATTTGTAAGTTTCTCCAGTGGGTCAGATAGTACCTTCTGGGACCCTTTCAGGTCAGGAAACAAGGGAAGTGGAAAGATATAAACTCCCCATGCATCACAGTTCTGATCGGAATTGGGCCCCCACACACATTTCAGTTGAGTCCTCTGCAGGGAACTGGCAACTGACGTCTGAATAAAAATCATAATGATGAATCCAAACACAGCCTGAGGACTTTGTACCACGCAGTTATGTCCTCCAGTTGGCTCCCCAATTGTGGAATGCCTTCCCACTTGAAGCTCACCTGGTGCCTACTGTCTTGGCTTCTTGGCACCAAGTGCCAATACTTGGTGCCAAGTCAATACTCTGCCTTTTTTGTATTTTGACCCCTTACTACCTGCCCTCTGCTTACTAATAACTTCATCAGCTATTGATTTTATTGACTGTTGCTTTTGACTTTGGGGATTTTTAGCATCCAGAATTTCTTATGGACGAGTTTGTTTAAAATTAACCCTGTTACTGATCTTTAAGGCAAAATAGGAATATTTTATAAATCAATAAATCTAAGACCGTGGCTGTTTCCATGCGGCTTACCTCGTTCCGGAAAACAGCAAAATCTCACACAAAATCGCACGAGAAGACACTGTAATGCACAAGAAGACGCAATAACAGTCTTCTCATGAGATTTTGCTGTTTTCCAGAACAAGGTAAGCCGTGTGAAAATGGCCCTTTTGCTTGCAAAGCTGTTGCTCTGCTACTGAGCCACATGTGGTCCCATAGCCAGGATCAAATTACGCCAGTTATTGCGAGACTCACAAATGGGTCTCCTGAGCATTTTATTGTGACCATTATAGGTGGATCCCAACTAAGACTCTAACAGGGAGGTCAGCAGGTTAACCCTTCTTCTCATTATGAGCCCCTTCCAAACTGGGAACATTACTCCTCACTTTCCCAGAAGTCAAGCTGAAAGGCATGGAATTGTCTTGTCTGGGCCCTTTTGCATCTCTCTGGTTCAGTCAGTCTGGTGCAATTTTTTTTTTATTTTACACCATGTCAAAATGTGTTGAGATTGATGTAGGGCTGGTGCCAGAGTTTCTGGCGCCTGAGGCCGGAGGCAGCTTCAGGGCTGTTGCTGCCCCCATACGCGTGTCATCACGCAGCATGCTGCTGCGAGCTGGTCCCATTGGCGCTGCAGGCAGCTAGGACAGCGCGCAGGTGGTCTCTGTGCCCTCCCGCTCAGTTGCCCCATGCCGCCCTGGCTGCCTGCCACGCCTGGCTCGCAGCTGTGTGCAAGCAGCGGTGGCAGCACAGGGCAACTGAGCGGGAGGGTTGGGAGACTGCCCACTCAGACTGCCCCGTGCTGCTACCACCAGCACGCGCTCCCACCCGGGTGCAGCAGCTGCAGGCCAGGCGTGGCAGGCAGCGGGGGCGGTGCGGGGGCAGCTTCCCTGCTCCTCGGCGTGCACCCCCGCCCCCTCAATGCCCCCTCTGACATCTCAGCGCTCGAGGCGGCTGCCGGACCTGCCTCCCTGGACGCGCCAGCCCTGGATTGATGAATGCTGGCACTTTCACCACCAATGCCATCATTAGTGATGTCACAGCTCCAGCCTTTTATTTCTTTTCCTTTTTTGCATAAGCAACGATTTGATGCATTGCTGGAATGCCGTATCAATCTATTTCCCGGATTTCTCCTCTCAACCCATCGGTGCGTTGATCCTACAGTGGATTTAATTTTTTATTTTTTGAAAAAATTATTAATTTTCAAGCACAACAACAAAAAAACCGACCAACTAACCACATACATAACATACAATATTACATATGAATAAGGAGGAAGCATATAATACAACAAGAAAAAGGGTAAAATAAGAAAAGGAAGAAAAATGAGAGAAAAAGAAAAAAAGAAAAAAAGATGGAAAACAGGCAATGATGAATCAAATTGTTAATGGAGGACTTTTCAAATTTATCTAGCACAATATAAAACATAGAGAAGAAATTTTAATGGGAGTTTTTTTCTGAAACATTTATATATATATTACAAATATAATCTCTTTTCCATAACTTGAGGAAAGATTCAGATATATGTTGGTATTGGATACTGTTCTGATTAGTATGTGAAATGAAGTCTTGCCATATTTCATAGAAATCTGACATTCTGGCATTACTTTTAACAACTCTTAAGTTGATGTGTCAATTTATCTGCCATAGCTATTTGCCATAACTCAGAGTACCAATGATATATAATGATAATGATTCTGCAGATTTCCAGCACTTTGGATTTAAAAATTTTTTTAAAAAACTAGTGGAAAGGAAAATGGAGAGGAAAGAGGGGAGGGGGAAGGAATGGAAAGGAGGGGGAGGGAGTGGCTGAATAGACAGCAGTGGCCAATCACAATGAAGTGGGCTGGCAGAGGGTGGGAGGGGGCAGAAGTGTGTGGAATGCTAAGAGACAGGATTAAGAGTACACATGTGGAAACAGCAAGCTGGAAAATTGATTTTTTTTTAAAAAAAGTTGGGGTATAAATGCTCCCAGGAAAGCCACGGAAAGGTCACATAGTGGCCAGAGTGGCTTCTCATGGTGGCAAATTGGGTGCAGATGGTCATGAAAAAAACACTGGAGTATGGGAACTGAACTGGTGGGATTGATCTGCGGAGAAGGGGTTATGGTTCCCCAATATCCAATGACCACCCCCGCCCCCGCCCAGGAGCTTCTGTTTGACCCACCGTAGGAAACATGGAGGCAACCAGGGCTTTTTTCAGCGGGAACTTGGTGGAATGAAGTTCCAGAACCTCTTGAAAATGGTTACATGGCTGGTGGCCCCGGCCCCTGATATCCAGACAGAGGGGAGGGGAGTTACCATGGCGCAGAGGGCAATCTAAACTCCCCTCTGTCTGGAGATAGGGGGCAGGGCCACCAGCCATGTGACCATTTTCTCCGAGGACCACCCACTGAGTTCCACCACCTCTTTTCCCAGAAAAAAAGTCCTGGAGGCAACAATGTGGGCAAAAAATTATTTTAAAAAAAACTAACATTTCTGCTGTATATTTGACCCACCAAGAACCCTCCCCACCATAATGGATTATAATGAGTAATTTGGGATTATTCCTGTACCTGAATTTGATGGAGATTCCAAGCAGCAAGGCTGTATGGCTGATCTGCCTGGCGTTTCAGCCTTCCTTGCCTGACTTGTGAAGCGGAGTGTGTTCACTGAGTGTTCTAAACAGGAGTACAAATACTTTCTGTATTCACAGAATGCCACCTGGAAACCGTAGCTTGATCCAGTAAGCTCGGAGCGGTTGCTAACAAGACAAATGCATTATACCATGCTGGCACCAAAGTAGCACATATTCTTGAAACGTAGCAGATTCCAAATGATGCATGACCTGCCCATAATGCCTCTGGGGGATAGGTAATCTCTGCAATCCCATAAATTCTGAGCATATGCCACTACGCAGCATGAGCAACTATGTGGCCATCTGCCTTGTTGAATGCTGCCAACCGTGCAAATGCAAAAACAAAAAAAACACTCAAAATATTACTTATCTTAAATTGTTAACAATGGAATGTGAGTGTTTGGGGAGCTCGGCCTACTGGGGGATTGATAACCCTAGAATGTTGACAAGCAACAGGAAGGCAACTGTCCAACGGAGGATAATGACTATCTAAAGCCTTGAAATTGATTATATACTAAATATATTTTCTAGATAATTTTAAATAGAAATATTGCGAATACAATCAATAAATATAACAATACAAAAATATATCTTTAAGAGAGATAAATAATCAAACACCACTGGTAAATGTCCAAAGGTAAGTAAATATCAAAAGTAAGTGGTGTTTGATTGTTTATCTCTCCTAAAGATATATTTTGGTATTGTTATATTTATTGATTGTATTCGTAATATTTATATTTAATATTATCTTTGCACTGTTGAGCACTTTAATCACTCTAGAAAATATATTTAGTATATAATCAATTTCAAGGCTTTAGATAGTTATTATCCTCCGTTGGGCAGTTGCCCTGCTGCTTGTCAGTTGTTTCGGACGAGCTCTTAGCTTTCGTTTGCTTTTAACCCTAGAATGTTGTCAGCTACTTTGGGTCTCTATTGGGGTGAAAAGTAGGGTATAAACGAATTATGTAAATAAATAAATTGCACATTTTTGAGTGTTTTGAGGGTTTTTTTTAGCAAAATATTTGCAAAGATCACAATATTACTACTTTCAATAAAATCGTAGAAGCACAGAAGTGAAATCAGGCATTACAATCCAAGAGTGAAACCACATAGCATCATAAATATGTAAGGACAGAAAGTATTTTTAAAAGATTGAAGGATGTTTTATTACTGAAAGTGTTTTCATCTTGGAAGCAGAGGCCGTCCCACAAGGCCCCAAGTGATCCATGTGACTGGGGATGTTCCTAAGTGTATCCCAAGCCAAAGCATCCTAGGGTTTGAAGGTCAAAACACAAAACAGGCTGTATTTTACTCTGAAATGTAGGAAATGGTGCAGTGTTAGAGAAAGGGACCCTTTCAAAACACTGATTTAAAAACATTGCGATAAGCAGAGAAGACTCATTGGAAAAAACAATAATGCCAGGAAAAGCGGAAGGCAGTAGGAGAAGAGGAAGGCAAAATAAGATGGCTTAACTCAATAAAGGAAGCCACTGCCTCCAGTTTGCAAGATCTGAGCAAGGCTGTTAATGTTAGGATGTTTGGGGGGTCTCTCATTCATAGAGTCACCATAAGTTGGAAGCAACTTGAAAGCACATAACACACACACACAATGACTACAAGAAATCTGTGAAATGGTGGCAGCTTTGCTGGTGTTCAGTATTGTGTTCGGAGAACATGCGACAAGCAAATAGTTCTGAGTTCAACTATGTTCTATTTACACCCTACCCAACTTTGGCGGGCGTATAAGGACTCAGGGATCTCCATTCGTACTCGTGTTAGAAGAAAGGAGCTCTGACTGTCAAAAGCATAGACTCTGAAAACTTTGATGGTCTCTAAGTTGCCACTGGACTCAAATCCCACTGTTCTACTGCAGACGAACATGGTTACCCAACTAAAATTGTGTTCTATTTAGTTAATGGGGGCAAACCCCACAAATTCTGGGCAAAAAAATTAATGTTCAAGATTGTCTGTCTGTCTGTCTATAGGTTTATGTACGAGCAATATCCTGCCCTTCTACTTTAAAAGTTTTTAAAAACCAATTAAACTAAAACAATAGAAATAAAGTCACAAAATAAGCTAAACAAACAACATGCGGGGGGGGGGGGGAGCCACAGTTCACATCGTTCCCACAGCCCACCCATAGTGAGCTTCAAAATTTTGGAACTATTAAAAGCAGCCATACCGAAAGTAATAAAAACCCAAAGGCATAACATGTTCACGCCCCATAACCAAATAACAAACATATATCTATTTCTAGGTTGCACGAGGGACTGATTTACTCCCGAGATGGGCAGAAGCTTCCAGTAAACCGGGTGCATCAGAAAGCATTCGGTCTGCTGATCTTGTGATATATCTGTTGTAAAGTTCCACAGTTGCTACACATGAAGTCAAGCACGGCATCTGCCAGCTCTTTGACGATGCATCAACTGAACGGAATCATGCGCGTCTGCAGACAGTGGCCAACACAATTTACAACCCGTCATGCCAAATGTATCCACTGGATGCATGTTATGACCTGCCAGGTGCTCGCCCGAATTTTTGTCAGCTTAGTCAGTCAACAAAACCAGAAGGTGTCCCTTTTAGTCTGCCACATGGTTGGTACACTGCGTCCAGCTTGGTGGTTCGTACATTAAGACTTTTTCTGTGGCTGAATTGACACTACAAATCCATTGTAACTCCATTTGATTGTCCTGGACTCCCACCCATAAAGAATTCTAGATCAGTCCTGGATATCATGGTGGAGCAAACACATAACACACCAAAAAGGATGTCATTGCTTTGGTATACCTCCTTCTTTCCCCTTGAGCAAAGAGAGAGTTGGCAGATGGCTGCTGTATCGCTATGGCAACTTGGTTCCAGAAGCCCGAAATGTTTCAGCTTGGCTTTCTAAGGAAAATGTGATGGGCCTGGCAGAGAGCAGCAGCCGCCGCATGAAAAATATTTCATGCGCATCCCCTTCCTTTCTGCTTCAGTTATTCTCTGCCCAGGTGTTTTTGGCTAGGTGCTGTGACCTGTCTGCTTTCCGTTCAGCTCCCATTAATTTAAGTTAATCATAACGAGGAAATTACTAGGCTGCCATGTTGCTTGGCTGTCAGGTGCCCGTTTGAAATCTCAAAGGCTATTTATAATTTCAAAAATGCTCTCTTTCCGGCTTAGTTCTTCTTGAAAATTACCATGCGCTGTGGCTACCTGTGACTATGCTCAGAACGACGCTGCTTTAGCCATGCTATTTCCCAGTTGGATACAAAAGATTATAATACTTTGTAGTGATGGCCAGTAGTTCTCAGGGACTCAGAAAGCCACAGTATACAAATGCGCAGTGGCCGGGTACATGTTTTTTCCACTCTTTTCCGTAATACTGGAATTCAGGGTCAGCGAGTGACATTGTTTGGAAATAGGTTTAGGACAGATAAAAGGGGAATACACTCAATGAGTAATTAAACTGTGTGGTTCACAGGCAGTGGAGCTAGCAATGGCCACAAGCACAGAGGGCTTGGTAGATTCGTGGAGGGTGGGTCCATCAACGGCTGCTAGTCATGGTGAGTAAAGGGAATCTCCATATACATCTAGGCTCTATCAAGCAAACTACAACATGTATTATAGCTAGCTTCCTGACACTCTAATTTACAATAACCGTCCCACCCTCTGCCTGGATTATAAGGACCGCTTACTTTTAATAATAATACCATTTGATTTATATACCACACTTCAGGACAATTTAATGCCCACTCAGAGCAGTTTACAAAGTGTGTTGTTATTATCCTCCCGACAATCACCCTTTGAGGTGGGTGGGGCTGAGAGAGCTCTGACAGAGCTGTGACTGATCCAAGGTCACATAGCTGGCTTCAAGCGGAGGAATGAGGCATCAAACCTGGCTCTCCAGATTAGAGTCCTGCCACTTTTAACCACTACATAAAACTGGCCCACTCCTTGTATGTGATGAAGGGAGCTCTGACTCTTGAAAGCTCATACCCTGGAACTCTGGTTGGTCTTTAAGGTGCTACTGGACCTGAATCTTGGTCTTCTACTACAGACCAACACGGCTACCCACCTGAACCTATTCACGTACACAGGCAGCAAACTTCTGAATAACAGAGCTAGGAGGCAGAATCAGGAATCCTAAGCAGGGTCTGAGAAGATGACCACTGTGGTTGGATGGGTTCTCAAGGGAGTGGGCATTCCTTAGGTATGCTGGTCCCAAACTGGTCTTGATGTTGACATCTTTGCCCCAAACCAATGGCTTAATGGCTGTCTCCGTAGGTGGACAAAGGAGTTGGGAGAGGTTTGATGGTTCCTATCTGAGGTAGATTATAAGTAAGAATATTGCGTGTTGACGTGGTAAGCACCAGACAGGAAGAGCTATCGGGTAAGCTGAATAGCTTTAAGGTTCCCATCAAAACTTGAGGGAAGCTAACAAGTGTCCAGCCTGTGTCATTCGTCCCTTGTCGTTTGGCCCTGATTTGCTTTCAAAAATCCAATCAGCAGGTTTTCCTTCAGCTCAGGAAATGGGGGTGGGGGTGGGGGGAATCCGAGCTGCGATTCCCTGCCAGGAGAAGAAGACTGGGAGGGATTGGCTTTCTCTCTCACCTCGGCCTTTTTCCTGTCTCTTGTAAAGTTGTTCCCCATCCCCCACCCCCATCCCAAGTTCTCAGAGGATTTTTGAGAGAGAGAGAGAGAAACTCCCCCCTCCCTCCCCAGCTGAGAATCAAATTGAGTGGATGGGGGTTTTTAAACTACAATTCCCAGGTATCATTGCAGGATCTGACACTTGCCCATGCATCTCATGTGTTTTGACCCTGAGGGCTAACACTGAGCTAGATGCCCAAGTGGCTTGACTCCCCATAAGATGTGCATTATGCTTTGACAGGCATGGCCATTGATAGATCACATGTTTTGCAGGCAGAAGTTCTCTACTTTTGAACAATCTCTGGCAGGAGTGCTGGCACACACTTTCCGGTGCCTGAAGCCCTGGAGAGCCACTGCCAGTCAGAGTAGGCAATACTGAATTAGATGATCTGACTCAGTAAAAGGCAGCTTCTGATGTTCCTATACATAATTCCACAGGTCCCAACCCACCACAGGAGACCCATGCACATGGCTGCACGTCCAGCCCTCAGAGGACTCGATGAATACATCTGACGGGGATGTGTGATTTGGAGTCCACTGCCTACTAGAGCTGGATCGGGGTTGCAGGTTTGACAAGCCTGCTGCATGAACATTTGAAGCTGCTTTGTACCGAGTCAGGCCTTCGGTCTATCAAGGTCAGGGTGGTCTAGCAGCTCTCCAGGGTCTCAGGCAGAGGTCTCTCCCATCACCTGCTGCCTGATCCTTTTACCTGGAGAAGCTGGGGATTGAACCTGAAACCTCCTGCATGCCAAGCAGGTGCTTTCCCACCAAACTATGGCCCTACCACCACAGGAGTTTTGAGGAATGACTTCCTGTAACTCCAGGGCTATTTCCCCCAATAATTTTGTTAACAGATTGGAGGGAGATGCAATTTAAAGGGGGAGACTGGCCCAGAGGGCATGGGTTATATTCAGCATGTGGGGAAACTGTTAAACAATGAGAAGACAGAGGAAGGGAGGTTCTCAGATGGATAAAGCCTGATGGAGAGAACCAGGACTGCCAAGCCCCCAGTGGACTACCAAGATCCTTTTGTCTGTTGCTGCTCCAAGAGGTGGTGGGGGGAAGGGGATTAAGAAACCAAATAGCATTGTGAATGTGACGTCACTTCTGGGGCAAACCCAGAAGTGACAATGAGTAGCTCTAGGAATCACCAGAAGCTCTCTTGTAAAATCACAGAGTTTCCAGTAATTGCTGTCACTTATGGGTTTTCCCTGGAAGTGAGGTCATCATGCTTACAACACCCCTGGCTACTTCCTGCCCTCTTTCTGGTAGTCTTATTATTTATGGGAAATGGAAGCTGGGGCGGGGGGGACTCAGATGAAGGGGGTGTAGACAGGAGGGAGAGAAACATCGAGTATCCCACTTTATATAAGTGCAATTCAAGCTCAATTAGTTTTTTAAAAAACTTTCTGAATAGCTTATGGGGAAATTGTGTGTGTTGTATAAGTAGAAGCAAACGCCCATTATTATTTCTCTCCCCCCACCCTCTGCCTCAACAGATACAAAGTTGGGTGGGAAGTATTTGTCAATCGGCTCCAGCGTACGGTTCCTCCTAAACTAGTACTCAGGAAACTTTTTTTTGATAGTCCATAAAACTCAACAACTCTGCAGGGTATTTGGGTTTTTTGGTGGGTGTTTCTTTGGCAGCCACTTTCTCTTTCCCTATAGGGAAATGTTTTTATGCATAGCGCATTAAAACATGAGACAGAAAATGACAGCCTCTCCGGAGAAATGTTCCTTTCCATTAACCTCAAATACACCGGGGCTGGCCGAGAAACTACAGCACGTCTCCAAACAGACTGGCTTCCCATTATTGTCAAAGCCACCCTGGCAACAAGAGGGAAGAACTCTCCATCGCTCTTCAAAAGTCGCTCTATGACCTTGAGAGAGGTCAAGTATCCCATGCATTGGTTTCAAAGGAAGGAGGCCTCTGGACACCCAGAAGTATTCAGGCCTGGATTTGCATCCTTTATTGAAACGACTGCTGGAGGTTTTGCCTGCAGCCCAGGTTCCTGTGGGCGTCGCAAGTTACTCCTGCACCCAAAGGGAGAAAATAGCCATATCAGCCATTGGTTTCTGTTTACAAAACTCTTTTGATGTTATCCATTAGGGTGCTGCCGTGGCTCAGTGGGAAAGCATTTACTCTGCATGCTAGAGATCCCAGATTCAACCCCCAAGATTTCCAGCTAAGAAGATCAAGGATCTTCTTAACCCTGAAACCCTGGAGAGCCACTGCTGTTAGCTTTGGGGTATATTTGCCAACCTCCAGGTGGGACCTGGACATTTCCCAGAATTCTAATCTCCAAACTACAGAGAAAATTGCTACTTTGAAGGGTGCACTCTGCGTAGGGTTGCCAGGTCCCTTTATTCCCCCAGCGGAGGAATGGGAACCTGGCACTCACCCTCCGCGGCGATCGGCGTCCCTTCTCATGCGCGTGCTCCCAGCGTGTGTAATGACTTCACTTCTGGGAAGTGAAGTCATCATGCGGGTCAAGGGGCAGCTCGGCATGCGCTCCTGCACTCGCCGAAGGGCTGAATCACCCCCTGTGGGCCCGATTCAGCCCAAAATGGGCCCATTGCAGGGTGCAGGGTGCGCCACGGCAGGGCACAGGGGTGTGCAGCACCACCCACAGGTGCACCACGCTGCCCGGGGGGCACACTGTGCTGCTAGGGGTCACCCCAGGGGGGCACACACACCCACTGGCCAGGTAAGTGGAGTCGGGGGGGATGAGGTGGGAACAGAGGATCCCCCAACCCAGGCAGGGGATTGGCAGCCCTAACTGTATGGCAATATACCTGCTTGGCTACTTTCTGAGCACCAGTTCAGTGTAGTGGTTAAGAATGGCAGGACTCTAATCTGGAGGGCCGGGTTTGATTCCCCACTCCTTTGCTTGAAGCCATCTGGGTAACCTTGGGTCAGTCACAGCTCTCTCAGAGCTCTCTCAGCCCTACCCACCTCACAGGGTGATTGTCACGAGGATAGTAATACATACTTTGTAAACTGCTCTGAGTGGGTGTTAAGTCATCCTGAGGGGCGGTATATAAATCGAATGTTGTTGTTGTTGTTGTTAAGTGGCTCTTCCATCGAAGACCAAAGCCATTTCCCCACATCCTAAAAATACACCGAATAATAAAGCGCTGTGTATACTTTACCCTCAACCTGCTACCTGCATGCTTGTTTGGTGTAATCCTTAAGAGCGGCAGGACTGTAATCTGGAGAACCATGTTTGATTCCCCACTCCTCCACTTGAAGCCAGCTGGGTGACCTTGGATCAGTCACAGCTTCTCAGAGCTCTCTCAGCCCCACCCACCTCACAGGGTGATTGTTGTGAGGCTAATACAAACATATTTTGTAAACCACTCTGAGTATGGCATAAGTTGTCCTGAAGGGTGGTATATAAATTGAATATTGTTGTTCCCTCCCCTACCTCTTCCCTCCTCAAGCTCCACCCCCAAATATCTAGTAATTTCCCAACCTGGAGACAGCAACCCAACTTTTGAGTGATCTTTTGGAGCTGCTAGAAAGTTCTGGAACAGGAAGGCTGGCTTCATTTCCACAGGAACTTGGCTGCATCATTTCATTTACCTCCCACTGCCGTGCCTCTCACGGTAGCCATTTTGTAGTGACATCCTCTCCCTCCCAAAATGCCAAAAGTGCACTTAGGCTCAACAAGTTTGGGGATTCCTGGAAAGTTTGGGGGACTCCTGCACAAAGCAGTACCAAATGTACTGAGAGAAATATAAGATGTCCCAGACAAAGTATGAACGTTCAGAGTTTGAAATAAAAACCTGTCTCGGTCTCCCAAGAAGCAAGCAGCAAATAAAAACCTGTCTCAGTCTCCCAAGTAGCAAGTAGCAAATAAAAACCTGTCTCAGTCTCCCAAGTAGCAAGTAGCAAATAAAAACCTGTCTCAGTCTCCCAAGTAGCAAGTAGCAAATAAAAACCTGTCTCAGTCTCCCAAGTAGCAAGTAGCAAATAAAAACCTGTCTCGGTCTCCCAAGTAACTTCCCACCACTGTTTGTTTTTCAGCTGCTGTTGCTGTGCTGCTATATCTAGTTGTACTATTGTATTGTTTGTTAAGAGTTGTATTGCTGCCGCCAGGCAAAGAGTGCTGCTATTTTTATATGATGTTTTAATGTTTTCATATGGAACTTTTTAAATGACTGTAAGGTTGTTATCCGCCCTGAGCCTGCTTGCGGGGAGGGCGGAATACAAGAAAGAAAGAAAGAAAGAAAGAAAGAAAGAAAGAAAGAAAGAAAGAAAGAAAGAAAGAAAGAAAGAAAGAAAGAAAGAAAGAAAGAAAGAAAGAAAGAAAGAAAGAAAGAAAGAAAGAAAGAAAGAAAGAAAGAAAGGACGCAGAATGACCAGTATATTCAGTATCAATTAAAAGAAGCATTTGTCACACAGTGCACAATTAACTTGTGCAGTTCACAGCCACAGTGTGACAGCTGCTAGTTTACATGGCTTTAAAAGAGATTAAATAAAATTAAGAGAGATCATATTCTGTGAATTGCTAATTGCCATAGCAGAACCTTTGCGTTCAGACGCCATGTACCTTCAAGCACCAATTGTTAGAGGAAGGTAAGAAAAGAGGAAAGCTTTGATTTCTGTGCCCTTGTAGGCCTTCTGGGGGCATTGTAGGTAACAAGATGGGGGACGAGATGAATATTTTCCTGATCCAACATGGCTGCTCTTAGGTGCTTATGCAGTGTACTGTATAGTTTGTTAGTGTTTATGACACTAGGGTTGCCAGCCTCCAGGTAGTGGCTGGAGATCTCCAGGAATTGCAACTGGTCTCCAGGCCACAGAGATCAATTCACCTGGAGAAAATGGCTACTTGGGGGGGAGGGGGTGGACTCTATGGAATTATGCCATGTCAAGGTCCTTTCCTCTGCAAACCCCACTTTCTCCAGGTTTCTCCAGGTTTCACCCCCCAGATCTCTAGGAGTTTCCCAACTTGGAGCTGACAATCCTAAGGGCCAAACTAGAAATGATGAGTTACACTTGAATGGCAAGTGAACAGACTCAGGGCCAAGCGACAAGTGACGAATGACACTTGAACAGCAAGCGGATCAAGTGGAGGGCAAGTGAACAGGGAGGAATACACTTGCCATTCAAGTGTCCTTTGTCACTTGTAGTTTGGCCCTCACATGTATTCCTTCCTGTTCACTTGCGCTCCACTTGCACACTACTCAATCACTAGGATTGCGTGGAGTGCAAGTGAAGCGCAAGTGAACAGGGAGGAATACATGTGAGTCTGTTCACTTGCCATTCAAGTGTAACTCGTCAATTCTAGCTTGGCCCTAAGACATACATTCGCAACAGGACTGACCCACATATGCACCTTTTAGGGTTGCCAAGCCCCCTCGATCTCCCAGCAGGAGATTGAGACCTGGCTCTTAGCTTGAGGGGGGGTGCGCGCGCGTAGAGCGTGCGTGCACGCGCTCCTGAAAGCGTGATGACATCACCACACAGCCTGTTTGGGCGTGAATTGGGCCCATTGTGGGCCCCTGTGGAGCACAGGAGCATTCCTGCGCTCCACAGGGGCCCGCAACGGGCCCGATCCATGCCCAAACAGGCCTGATCCACGCCCATTTTGGCATGGATCGGGTCCGTTTCGGCACAGATTGGGCCTGTTTTAGGCCCCTATAGAGTGCGGGAGCGTTCCTGCGCTCCGCAGGGGCCCACAACGGGCCCAATCCACACCAAAACTGGCCTTATCCATGCCCATTTTGGCCCGGATCGGGCCCGTTTGCCCCCCCCCCCGCTGGCCAGGTAGGGAGGGGCGGGGGTGGCAGGGTGGGGGCGGGGATCCCCCACCCCCAGCAGGGGTCTGGCAGCCCTGGCACCTTTCCAGTATTTAGGTTCTAGAAACTGAAAAGGTAAACTGACGATCCAACTATCTCATACAAATAAAATGTTTAATAAGATATTCCCCCCAATGCAAAATAAAAACAACAACAGTAATTGATCAGGGACAGATACCAAAAATAGATACCATCCCTGATAAATTGAGATAGCTGATGCCTATGATATCACGGCTCAGTTGTAGATATAAATGAGATTTCTTACTGTGAATGAAGAAATGAATAAGACTTTTTAAAAAAATCAAATGACTCCAACAAATCATTCCTCGAAAAGAAATAAGAACAAGTTTTGACTATTTTGCACCAGCTGAGATAACAGTTTTCTGGGCGGATGAAAAAGTTACCGCAAACACCTGACGGACGCGGCTCATGAGTTTTATCTCCACAAAAATCTTTGCTTTAAAAAGTAACTGAAGCGAGAAGCTCGGATCCGAGAGCACAAGCTGATTTTCCAGGCCTATAATTCTCCCTCCGGAGCAGTGGCCTGATTTTATTTTTCACACTTTTTTTCCTGACCCATGAAGCCTCTAGTGGTCGGTAAAGTCAGCGTAAGCTGTTTTCTTTCCATTCTGCAGTCCTCCGATAACCTCCCTTTACCTCAAGTAGCCAAATAAACTGGGTCGAGGAAAAGTTTCCAGATACCATTGTGGAAGTTTTGCTTTTTAAACTCCCATGTTTATTAATGGCTGGACCTGATATCGCATTTTATACTTAAGCGACGGCTTTTTTGAAGTCATGCTGTGCAAACGACGTTGGATAACTTTTAAGGAGCATGTTGAATGCTTGCTTGGTTTTCTGAGTGCCTGCTAAGTTAAGGATGCGTTTCGGCCAGGAGTTGGGAATTACTCTTGCCAGCGAACCATGCTGAGAAAGGAGACGAGGGCGGCATGTGACAGCCCCAAATTTACCCCACCAAATGACTATTCAGCAAGGTCCTTTTCTACAACTTCCTATCACTCATCCTCTCCTTTTTTGCCTCCGGATTGGCACCTGAGCAAGAGATGTCACCCCTTAAGGAGGCAGGCTTTGGTCCCAGAGCTTAGAATAGGTTATGCAAAACCACTCTGTGGAAACTCATATATATATTTAAAGTGCAAAAGTGCTCAAAATATACAGAAATATATATAATCAATCACAATCAATATCCATGAACAATACATAAGCAAGACCTGTAATGAATGCTCAGGAATAACACTGGTCAATGCTAGAAATCAGAGTCCTAATTAAATTCATGCAGTTATACAGTAGGTATGGCCAAATAGCAGCCGCAGGAGTCAAGTCCAAAACACAAGTTCTTTTCAGTCTATAAAGGTGCGGTATTCATCTGTGCAAGCCATTTGTGAAGAACTCCGCTCGCCATGGGCATTCAAAAGCCTCCAATTAACAGCCACGCCTATGCTCTACAGACTGTAGGCCTCGTCTGTTTCGCATCACGGTGCTTTTTCAAGAGCAATAAATCGTGCAACAAACATTAATCCATATCATTAATCCACAAACATTAATCCATTTCATTCTGACGGCAATTACTTCCGTCAAAGTTTACTCCCACGTTTCACTCTTTGAGCAGAACCACAAGTGACAAAAGGCACAGGTTGGACACTTGCCAGCTTCCCTCAAGTTTTGGCGGGAAATGTAGGCAGCTTGGCGGAATGTTGGACAAGTGACAGTTGAAAAGTCCATTGGACAGCAGTCGGAGAGTGAAGCTGCGAGACCAGGATGCCTACATTTCCCATCAAAACTTGAGGGAAGCAGACAAGTGTCCAACCTGTGCCTTTTGTCACTTGTGGTTCTGCTCTTTGTTATAGTTGCTTTGGTCCCAGAGCTGCCAGTTTAAGACCAGTTTCTGATTCCAGATTTATGGCAATCCAGACTTCATTTTATTGTTCTTTCAGATACAGTTGAAATTGTTGAAATGCAACCTATAAATCAGTGGCCCAATTTTGTTCTTCAATTGTTTCCATTCAACTAGACCAGGAAACTTACGTGCATGTTTCTAGTTTAACAACAGAAGAAAAATGTTATTTATTTATTTATGTCATTTATAGTCTGCCTTTCTCATTGAGACTCAAGGCAGATTACATAGTGTGAGATTAGTACAATCAGTAGCAAGGACATTTCCATAAACTATGGCCATTTTCACATGCTTGTTAACGCCTCCAGAAAATCACACAAAACTCACGGCACGACGGCATCTTCATAGCGGGGTTTCACATTTAATGGCACGATGATGTCAGAAAACACACCATTAAATGGGAAATCGCGCTATAAAGATGTCATCGAGCCGTGAGTTTTGCGCTATTTTCCAGAGGTTTTAGGCGTGTGAAAACGACCTGTGACATAGGGTAAATAAATACAAGTTTACCATCACATAGCATTAGTAAGGATCCAATATGGAGCTGAAGAATTGCTGAAACAGAACATAATTAATTCTAGGACTGACATTAGACAACATGAAGCTCAGGTTGTATATAGAAGTACATATTTAAAGCAACAGATAATATGTAAGGCAACATAGTGGTGAAGTCCATGGTTCCATCCTAACTCATTAGTGAAACATCTGAGACCCCCTCCCTACATATCTGAGTAAATAATTCAGTTTTGCATTGTTTATGGAAAGCCAGGATTGTGGGGGCTCTCCTGACCTCCTCAGGTAGGCCGTTCCATAGCATAGAGGCCACCACAGAGAAAGCCCATGTACAGGCTGCTGTTGATTTCGCCCATGTGCAAGCTGTTCTGTTCTGTTACCTTACCTTACCTTACCGTATGTTATAATAACATTCAATTTATATAAAGTCCTTCAGGACAACTTATCACCCACTCAGAGCAGTTTACAAAGTATGTTATTATTGGTTGTTGTAGATTTTCCGGGCTGTATAGCCGTGGTCTTGGCATTGTAGTTCCTGATGTTTCGCCAGCAGGGTTTCATCTTACAGGATGACTCAGCCCAACCCCACCTTCCTGAGTAGATATAAATTACCTGCCAACAACTTTTCCACACTGTAACACTGAGAGATCTCTGTCTTTTGGTGCTACACCTCTGAAGATGCCAGTCACAGCTGCTGGCGAAACGTCAGGAACTACAATGCCAAGACCACGGCTATACATTCCGGAAAATCCACAACAACCATCGTTCTCCGGCCGTGAAAGCCTTCAACAATATGTTATTATTATTCCGCACAACAATCTCAGCCCAGAGTTCGCAAACCTAACTAGAGGTTTCCAGATTTCAGTCTCTTTGTTTCCATTCACTTGTATGGAGCAGGTTACCAGAGAAAATCCATCAAGGGAAAACCACAAGTTGGCCCAAACATACAAGCACAAAAGGCATGCAATAAGAAGTGACAAGCAAGGGTGGGGCAGCTAAATCGGCTTGCTGCAGTCTACTGGAAAAAAGGAGTCCAGAGGAACCACAAAAGGTAACATTTTAAGGCATAATGGGGGACAATTATTTACGAGACTGTGCCTGGTAAACAAGGTTGGTTGAAGCCTGTGAAGCCACAGAAATTTCTTTATTTATCTAGCAGTTTCTAAGAGACAGAGGATTTACCTGAAGGCACTCTGATCAGTGGACTTGGCACCTGATCCTGAATTTTTTAAAAGGTATATCAACTATGTCGAAGGCATTCTACAAAATTCTGGAATTATCTCCAGAAAAGTTATGAGGGAGGGGGGAAATGCTATTTTCCAACGGAAAGTCACCCACTGTGCTTATAAAAGATGATTAGAACGTGATAATTTATTATAATTAGACATGAGTGAAAGCCAACACAATTTGTACTCCCTGAGGGAAAACAATCTCGTGGACCGGCTTTATCTGTTGTTTTAATATATAGCCAGGACTCTGGGGAACAAAATAGGCTTTGTAAAATACGTTCGTTAGCCATGCACAAAGCTGTTCCACCCTCATAATTCTCCCTCCTCCCCCCGATTTTCACAAAATAATCAGCTTAGTCCTGCGGGGTGCCTCCTGGGAACAAGTCCCTCTTTACTAATAAAATGAAAGTGGATTTATTTTTCTGATTGATGCTTACAGCAACAACAACAACAAAAAGAATCAGCTAAGAGAAATGTTCTAAATTGTATTAACAGAGACCCAGGCAGCCATGTTTCCAGTGGTGGTTCGGTGGACAGTGCCACAGCTGTCAGATAACACTCCCTCACACTTTATTCTTCAGGCATTCCTGAATTAATTCTCAAGTCCCAGGCTTCATCCAACATTTTGACAGCAGGCCTTCTCCCCTGAACCCAGGGATTGGTGAAGATCCAGGAAATTCATTGCCCTGTCTATCACCTTGGTAGGTCTTTCAGACTATGGCAGCCTGGGAACGGCATAGCAGGGATGTGGTGCCATAAAGCCCACCCTCTGAAATTCTATTTCATCCAGGGGAACTGATCTCTGTCATCTGGAGATCAGTAGTAATTCCAGGCCCAAATGGAAGTTGGCAAGCCTAGATTCCTCTATAGGATTAAGGGTGATGTTTAAGTACATAAAACGAACCCTGCTGGATTAATTGCCCTGGAGGGCTATCAAACAAGGCAGAGAGGTTGCCGCTTGGGAGTGTCATTCAGAGGTTTACTTCCAGGAAATATGGAGTTTCCCTTTAGTCATCATGGCTAGAGATGGGCATGAACAGGAATATGAACACAAAAAAAGCCATGAACAGCCCAATCTGCTGTTCGCGAACAAGCTGCTCGTGAGGCCCCATTCTAAACAAACAGGTGGTCGTTGCAAGCCTCCTTCGTTGCTGTTCATCAAGCCAGATGGTCTTGCACCTGCAATCAATTCCCCTGGCAACTTAAGCAGGGATTGTCTGAACTCTGTCTGAACTCCTGCTGTTGCCCTGGAAACCCCAATCTAAGCCCAATTTAGCTTGATAGGCAGGTCTTCCTTTCAAGTGTGGAGCTCCAAATTTGTTACAAGGGAGCAAAGAGTGGGGGGGGGGGCTCCCAGCTCTGGCTTAGTTTGCAGACAGTGGAGAGGGAGAGAGTTGCTGTTGGCGTTTTGATAGAGAGAGTGCATTGGAGCTTGGATTTTCTTTGTGTGTGGTGGGATAGGGATCTACTCCTCCAGGTTCCAGGGCTGCTGCCAGGCTCTAGGCCAAGCTATTATTTATTATTGGTACCTTTTCTGCTGCCTGCTCAGGTAAGGTTTCTGGGAGTGGTGCAGTAGGGATCTTGACTTGGATGATGGCTGGAGGAGAGCCTGCTGGCGCCCATGAACAGCTGACCACGAACATGTTCGTG
Source organism: Eublepharis macularius (assembly GCF_028583425.1). Lineage (NCBI taxonomy): Eukaryota > Metazoa > Chordata > Lepidosauria > Squamata > Eublepharidae > Eublepharis > Eublepharis macularius. The sequence goes on from NC_072792.1 coordinate 175,178,528, forward strand.
AACAAAGCCATGTTCGTGGTTTGTTAGTCCCTGTTCGTGGATGGCAATGAACAACGAGCATCATGTTTGTTTGTTTCTGTTCGTGCCCATCTGTAATCACGGCTAGTACCATTGGATGTACTTCTCCTCCATGTTTATTCCACTGGCTCTCTGCTCAAGCTTCTTCTCTGGAGAGATCTTTCCAATGCCTTGAAGCCCTTTGTCCACTGTGGTGTAGTGGTCTCCAATGCTGGACTTTACTTGAGTTCAAACCTCCACTCAGAGTCTCTCTACACAAGACCTCTTACATGAGAGAGCTCAAGTGTAGGAAGGCGCAATGCTAGCCAGGAAGCATAGTTTAAAATTTCACCTCCCTACACAGAACCGGCAGAGATCGCTCCTCAGAGAGTTTATTAATTTCATCTCCCCTCCCCCCCCCCCGGCAAGGCTCTGTCATTTTCATCTCCCCTTGGGGGAATCAAAGATGAAATTAACAAACCGTCTCAGGCATGATCTCCGCCAGCTCTGTGTAGAGAGGTGAAATTGACAGAGCCTTTGGGGGGGTGGGGGAGAGATGAAATTAACAAACCCTCTGAGGAGCGATCTCCACCGGCTCTATGTATAGAGGTCTCTCTAAACTTGAGGCCCCTTGTATAAAATGTCTCGTGCAGAGAGACTCTCAGTCATGAAGTTCACTGGGTGTTAGGGTTTCCACCTCCCTCCCCTGCATTCTATTGACAGTGCTTGCCTGACCAAACAGCAGGACAAAAGATTGTGATGTCACCTCCAAGTGTCTTAACCACAGAGATTGAGGGAATTCCTAGAGCGGCATGGAGCGGGCTGTGATGTCACTTCCAGGCGTTCACCCAGAACTGATATCACAGCATCAGTGACATTCCATCTCTCCAGGCTCTGCTCCCCAAAAGCTCTCAGGATTTGGCAGCACAGGGCTGGTAACCTTTCTGGATGTTCTTGACTCATTCAACCCCCAACTTACCTGTATGGAGGATAAAATATGGGGGTGGGAAGCATATGGACACTGTCTTGAACTCTATGGAAGAAAGGTAGGAGAGAGTGGAAGAGATGAATAGTCTCCCCTCTTCTCTTGGGGAGGTGGTTTGTGGTGGTGGTTTACATGCCAAGATATACACACACACACACACACACACACACTGCAATTGCTATCTTCCAGGATCCTAGCTGCCTGAACAAAATATATGTTTAAAAATCGCCAAGAGAGACTTACAGCTGTCGAGAGAATAGAAATGAAGTTTTTTAAAGCCAGTTTTTCTGCAGCTTAAAACATTTTCTGAAGATAAAAGGGCAGAAGGATTTTTGACAGACTAGCTAAGAGGTCAATGGGTAGAGGTCACTCATAACAGCTGGGGAGCTCATCGATCAGACAACGGAGAGAACGGCGTGACTGGAGGAGTCTCGGCCAGAGACGTGTGGGTGAGACCTTTGGGCTAATGTCTGTGCTCAGAACATCCATTCCTAAGACAAGACAAGCAAACCAGGCAGCTTTCAGCCGCAGGCATATTTTGGTAGCTGTTTGTGACCCACCACCGGGAACTGACTTCTAAACCACAATGCCTTCGATGTGTTTATATAATTTAAGGTAGACTCTGAGCTCAAAACAGCTCAGTTTATCTGAGGGATTCTTGCAGTGAACAAGTTAGAAATAAAACTATCAACAACTGGTTTTGAGACTCCTCAAGTGTAACCACAGTAGGTAGCCTAAGACAGACGGTTAACCTAATTGGTGGTGTCTGTCCAGACTTTTCCTTTCAGTTGGGCTTCTGACTAGAAACTGCCTCAGTTGCCCTGTTAGATTATCTTTGATAGGCAGCAGACAGGGGCAGTGGGGACATGAGGGGAGCACCGTCAAAACAATGACATTATGTCACTTTCAGGGAAAACCCAGACATGGCCTAAGTTTGCAGCAATTCCTAGAGAGGCATGACATCACTTCCAGGTTTTCCTTAGAAAGGACATAATACAGCCACACCAATGGTATTTTTTTTCCATTTCTCTCCTGCTGGCCAACAGGGGGCAGCTGGCGATAGCAGGAGACCTGGAAACCCTGCCTCCAGTTGTACCTGGAAGTGCCATCACAACGCTCTAGGAATTCCCCAAATCTCTATGGTTTTTATCATAGAGATTTGGGAAGTCCTAGAGTATTGACATAATTTCTAGTTATGTCTGGAAGTGATGTTGTACTCCTGGGGCCAGAGTTAGGGTTGCCGGTGCCCAGGGCAACCTAAGTCTGGCTCCTTGCGCACATGCATAGTGTGCACGCATGCTCCCAGCACTGCGTGATGACATCACTTCTGTGACATCATCATGCAGGGCGGAGCGTGCTGCCCCGCGCAGCAAGCTGGGTGCTGCAGCGCGCTGCAAGTTGGCAGAGGCAACGTGGGGCTGGGCTCGGAAGCCACCCACGCTGTCTGCCTGCCCCGCAGGACAGGGGGTGGCAGGCCACCCCCTCTCCTGTGGGGCAGGTGAATGGCGCAGGCAGCCTCCCAGTCCCCTGCACTGCCTTTTGCTTGTCCCACAGGACGGGGCGCGGAGCAAGCTGGCTGCCCCCTGTCCTGTGGGGCAGGCGAATGGCATGGGCAGCCTCCCAGCCCCCCATGCTGCCTTTTGCCTGTCCCACAGGACAGGGGGCATGCGGCAAGCCCACCACCCCCTGTCCTGTGGAGCAGGCAAAAGGCAGTGCAGGGGGCTGGGAGGATGCCCGTGCGCTCCCGCTGGCTGGCAGCTGCGCCTAGTGCCCCCTCCTTGGGGGCGCCAGGGGCAAACTACCCCCCTGCCCCCCTCGATCCAGCCCTGTGTACTCCACCCCAACTCCCTGGTTTTGCTCTTGCCGGAGTGAAGAGTTCATCCCAAAGGACACCCTGCACCCATAGAAGCTTCTTTACAAGTTGAGATCTTTGGATAATGGTCTACTTTATGTGCCAGTCCTGCATGAAGTAGGGTTGGTGAACATGGATTGACAAGGCCTTCTCCACTATGGCCCCCAAGCATTGAAACTCCCTCCAGAGATCCCAACTGGATATAGATAGATAATATTGTAGATATTATCTGGCATCAGGACGTAGCATTGACAGGCAGCTAAGAAGCTCCCATCCCTGATTGCCAGAGGACGAACCCCAGCCAACAAGCAGGAAGGGACTTGAAGGAGCACATGCTCTGTTGGCACACACCACAAATCCTGAAAAAGACTGAGCTACTGAGGACAAAGTGTGAGTGCAGCACCAAAAACACTTGAAGGAGCGTGAAGGAATCACCAGTCTGCTTCCTCCTCTGGGATGAAGGGAGCTTGTGTGCGCATGCACGCACATGTGCATGAATGGAGGCCTGTGGCAGGTTTTTTTTTGTCCAGGGATCTTCAACCTCAGCAGGAGGGTGCATTAGGAGGCGCTCTGCCCGGCTGCACCATCTCAGTAAGGCTTTTGCTTGGTCTTCCTGTTTCCTATCTGTAGGTATAAAGATTGCGCATGGACAGAGAAAGGTTCCCAACACTGCCTCCCCAAATGCTGGGAGATCTGGGGCGAGGGGGGGGCATTGCCTTAACATTGTGGAGTTTGGGGAGGCTGTGATATCAGTTCTGGGTGATACTCTCAGCTGCCTCCCCTTGTCTCTGTGGTCTTTACCATAGAGACTAGGGGTAATTCCTAGAGTGCCACTATGCTGAGGTCATTTTTTTCTACCCCTGAATTCCTTGGGGGTGGGAAATTGGGGCTGTGCAAAAGGGAGTCCTATATCAGAAATACAAGCTCTCAGGCAAGAGACAAAGGGCTCTTGGCCATTGGCTCTTACCTTATGTCTCATGCCCTATGACACTGGACAAGCTGGCTTACCGGACTCAAGACCACCCCAAGATATGACTGGTTATTCGGTTTGTACATGGAACTATTTTTATATACATATTGCATTTTGATTACTGTTTAATTGCTGTGAGCTGCTTGGGTTCCTTTTGGGGGAAAGTGATAAATAAATATTCTAACTGACCCACCAACTTGACTGGCTCCCTCCTCTGTCAGGTCGCAGGTTCGAAGAGGAGTCAGAGATTTTGGCTCACTTAAGTGCATAGCTGAGAAGAGGTTTGAACCAGGAACCTCCTAATTTTGCTACACGAGCTGTTGGGTTACTCTCCTTCGATGCTGTTATAATCAGCTTCCATTCCAAGAGAGGAACACGGGGATAAAAAAGTGTTTGTGCAAAGAACTGTCAAAGGAGGTCTGAATTGCTGAGGTTAATGGAGGTTCATTTGCTTCTGTCTGGCTGGAATTACCACTGTCTCGTCTTACCTGGCATAAAGAGGTTGGGGAACACGTGATTCTTCTCTCTGGCTTCCTTCAGCATTCAATTATTCAAGAGACACTTTTACAATTTAGGTTGAAGAGCTGATTCCTGGTCCCTGTGGATTTCAGAGGACGGGCTCTTTCTCAATAAATCAGAGTCGGCCTCTGGTTTGCTTTTGCTTTTTTTCCATGGAGCATCTTCAACTTTACATTGAAAATGTTACTCTTGGAAGTGAATGCAGCTTCTTCATTGCAGTCCGTGTGAACTTCTTGCCTCCCTAATCAATGCATTGGGTATTTCTAGGTGGCATCGCCAGGTCCCCTGAGTCATTGAGAAGCAGGGGGTGGAGCTTTGGAACTAAAGGGTGGGGCCTGGCATATAAGGAGGTGGGGCCTAGTGGGAGAGGGACGGAGCTTACTATAGTCTGTTGGAGCAGAGGATGTGACTTGGTATGGCAGGAGTAGAGCCCAATGCACATGAGGGACAAAACCAGCCTCTAGCAGATTTTTATCCCAGCCTTCCTCCTGTAATAATAACATTAATAACATTTTATTTCTATACTGCCTTAACAGCCACTCAGAGCAGCTTACAAAGTATGTTATTATCCCCACACCAATCACCCTGTGAGGTGGGTGAGGCTGAGAGAGCTGTGACTGACCCAAGGTCACCCAGCTGGCTTCAAGTGGAGAAGTAGGGAATCAAACCTGCCTCTCCAGATTAGAGTCCTGCTGCTCTTAACCACTACATCGAACTGGCTTCCAATACTCATGAACGTTTCTGCTGAGTGTATAATAAGATCAGTATATCTGACCAACAGCCATTTCCCAGGGTCACAGAGGTCTGTTGCATGACAAACTCCCTGATAGTTTTAACTGGAAATGCTGGGGATTGAACCTGGGACCTTCTATATGCAAAGCAGATGCTCTGCCACTGAACTATAGCTCCGGATGGCATATGCAGTTATCCCTTTTTTATTTTATCCTGCAACAGCCTTGGATCTCATGGAAGATCCAAGGCCACCCAATAAACTTCATGGCAAAGTGGGAATTAGAACTGTGAAAACTCAGAATAAACAAAAATTCACAGAGAGACCGAGATATACAGAGAGATACACAGAGATGCACATATATGCACCGTTTCATGGCTGTGGACCCACAACACTAACAGCCTAGGAAGCTGTTGAGTTGTAAGTGCCGTACACGTTAAATACTTTTACAGTCAAAAGAACTCTGATGTAAGGGCAGTGATAAATCGCACAGTTACTTAATCTTTTGGTCCCAGATCAAAACTGCAAGTTCACTGTTCCTGGTTTTATCCATTTGATTAGAAACTGTACATCTCTGGTTTAGGACAGAACATGAAATCTACAGTCTCTGGGATTCTATGTGACAAGCATCTTACAGGGCAAAGAAAAAGCATTATAAAAAAAACCTTACTGTGGATTGTATTTCACTTGCACCGTGTAATCTGCCTTGGATCTCCGTGAGAAAGGCAGAGTATAAACAAACAAATCAAATCAACTGAGTACATAAGAACCCAGGTCTCCCGGACAGGGCTTTTTTGGGGGGGGAAAGAGGTGGTGGAACTCAGTGGGTTGCCCTAGGAGAAAATGGTCACATGGTTGGTGGCCCCGCCCCCTGATCTCCAGACAGAGGGGAGTTGAGATTGCCCTCCGTGCCGCTCAGCAGCACGGAGGGCAACCTAAACTCCCCTCTGTCTGGAGATCAGGGGGCGGGGCCACCAGCCATGTGACCATTTTCAAGAGGTTCCGGAAGTTCTGGTCCACCACGTTCCCACTGAAAAAAAGTCCTGCTCCCGGATCCTTATTCCATCCACTAGTGGCTCTAATATCAGAAGCTATCATCCAGCCAAGTTGAAATTGGCCAACTCTGTGATTCTGGCCACGTTCACTGAAATTTTAGACTTTTCTGTGGATATCCTGAGCAGGAATTTAAGGCCCTGTCATTACAGGTCAAATCTTGAGACCGACCCTAGTTTTCTGACTCTTTCCCCATCTTGAGTTTGCTTGAAACCATCTAAGTTAGTGGCCATTGCTACCACCAGTGGCAGTGAGTTCTGCAAGTTTAATTAGTAGTTGAGTATTTCTTTTTATCTGTCTTGAATATACTGACCATAAACTTTAGTAAGTACAGTGCAACGTAATCCCAGCACCGGGCTATCCCAGACGAAGCACTATTGAAGGTTCTCAGAGCTACTATCCCTTTGAAGATCAAGAGTTGAGTCCAATAGCATCTTAAAGATCAACAAGATTTCTAAGGTATTAGCTTTCAAGAACCCTGACCTGGATAGCCCAGGTGAGCCTGATCTTGTCAGATCTCAGAAGCTAAGCAGCGTTGGCCTTGGTTAGCAATTGGATGGGAGACCTCCAACGAAGACCAGGGTTGCAGAGCCAGGCAATGGCAAACCACCCCTGATAGTCTCTTGTCATGAATAGAGATGAGCACGATCCGCATTACGATTAAAAAAACCCATGATAATGGCGTTTGCACGATCGGGACCCGGCGGATCGTGCTCGTCCATGGCCAATGATGCAGCGGTCGGGAGGGGGCAGGATCAGGGTTTGATCGGGGGCAATTGTGCTCAGATCGGGAAGCCAGACACTCAGGCACCAGCAATCTGTTCCCCTGGGAGCTGTGTTTGCCCTCCTTCTGTCGCCCTGGAAACACGAATGGAAGCCCAGCTTTCCTTGATCAGCAGGGCTTCCTTCCAACCACGGAGCAGCAAAGCTGTCACCAGCTGCGAGAAGACGCCCAAGGGAGGGAGGGGGAAGGGGGTGTTCTGTAGCCATGGGCACTCCAATCTCATCCCTGCAAACCCTGATAGGCAGCTCTGATGGCCAAACACAGACAGCCAAACACAAACACAGATGCCGCCGGCATCAGCCACTGTTCCTGTATCGCTGGGAACAGTGGGGCGCCCCTCCGCTTTGGCCTCCACAATCCACGATCCACGGATCGGAAACGGGACGTGATTGGTGTGGATCATTAATTAGGGATCGTCACCGGCGCCGATCCATGATCAGCTTGATCGGTAATTTTTTTTGGATCGTGCCCATCTCTAGTCATGAAAACCCCACCAGAGGTCGCCATAAGTCAGCTATGACTTGAGGGCCTGATACACACACATGCTTTCAGGAATCAAAGCTCTTGGGACAAAATTTTGTCCCCCAAATGTTGTCTGTTGGGAAAAGGGCATTAATATAGGGAGAAGAAATACACAAATCTTTTTTTCATTGAATGTACTTAAATACAGTGTACCAATTTTTCTTTTCTTTTCGAAGTAAAACTAAATATAATAGATAAGCTATTGTTAGGGGGACAACAAAAGTGGAACTTTGAACATTTTTATATTTTATATTTACTTTGTATTCTATCACACAAAATTTGGTATTAATTTCATTATTTAGCATATCTATTCACCTATTTAAATATCAATTTGTTCATTCTAAAGTTAGTAGATTAACCTATTATAGGCATACTAAATCGATCCAATCATGGAAAGAGAGCACCAGAGTAATAAAGAAATAATAAAAACATAATACCAATGTTTATTTTCTATGTCACGGGAAAATATCGTAACAATTTCGATACTAGAAATGGCCACAGACAAAAATGGATTTGTATTACTTTAGAAAATATTCTGAATGGTTAACAGCTTGCTTAGAATTCAACTCTGGAACAAATGCCAGTGTAAGTTTTGGAAACGCTACTGAAGCAAATCACGGCAGACAGCAGGTGAGGTGCTCCTCCGCTTTATAAGGATGAGTGGATTCACGTCTCCATCCCTGTAGAATTTAAGGCAAACATGCCGCAGGCTTATCTTTGGCACACATGCAAATATACAAACGGTAGGGTTCCTCCCCACGCACCATTGTCCAAAGTTTTAAAAAGGTACACCGTATAAATACACAATCTTATCTTGCTTTCTTGAGCCAGTTCTAATTTGTCATGCTCCCCCTTGGGATACTTCTGACAAGGAAGAATATGCAGTACTTTCTCCTGAATGACTTTTGAAAGACTTCCCGTGTAAAGGATGACTTTTCCTGCAGCACTGAAGTCTCTTTGTGCTGGAGGGCTTTAATTAGCAAATGAGACAAATTAGGGTAAATCAACACATTAAGGGTTCCCCCCTCCCAGTTCAGGAAGGGCTGACTTCTTCTGACTTCAGTGTTCTTCTGTGCCACTGGAAATCTGTTCTCCATCATTCATTCACACGAGCATGTCAGATCTATCTGCCTACCCCGCCCTATCGTTTGCTTTGGCCTCCTTTATCTCTTGCCTTCCTTGCAAAAGCTCCCCTGGCATTTAACCTTCCGGCAGCTTAAGACAAATTAGTGGAGGTTAGGTCTGTTAATGGGTGTAATTAATGAGATTATTACTGATATGATTACAAATTACTATTTCCACTTGTCCTTCAGTCATATTAAAAAGGGGCTTTAGGAAAATGACAGCAATCGAGCAAGACCTGGTGGGGGGGAGGCATGAATTTAACCTGGCGCTTGAATGGCAACAATACAGGCACCAGGCAAAAAGCTTTTCAAGGCTGTAAGCTAAGCTAAATAGAACCTCCATGTTCAGCAGCTGCATACCTGCCAGTATCTAGGAATGCCAGTTGGCCTTCCCCCCAAAAACGGATGAGCACTTACCCTACTTTTCAGCTTCCCATGTGCATAGTGCGTGCTCCTGACTCCAGCGTGATGATGTCACTTCCACATAGGGCTACCAGGTCCCCTTACCTTCCCAGGAGGCGCAAGGGTGCCCTGCACTCACCTTCTCCGTGTCCCTTGCACACATGCTCCTGTGTCCGGGCGATGACATCACTCCGAATGATGTCACTTACGGGTGACATCATCATCACACAGCAGTGCTTCACAGGGGGCCTACTTGGGCACCTTGCCAGGCCCTGCCAGGGGATTCTCCTAGACTACTTCATTTCATCAGGCCGGGCTGGATGAGTTAAAAGCCTTTATTAAAAGATTACCACCATTAGAGCACAGCACAAAGCAATTGCCAGGAATTCCAGGGGACAGGCCAGTGAGCTAGTTATACCCTCCTCTCTCCTCCCCCTATTTTCAAGCAGAAGTCTGTTAGGCTTGGCGCGCGTTTCCTTGCGGGAAAGCTGGAAGGGGAAGCGATGCAAGTACCGAGGCTCCAAGGTCATTCGGCCGGTTCCCAGGCGCCTCGAGTTCCATCCACCCCCACAACTACAGATAAGGCAGTCGAGTGCAAGAGAAAATAGCAAGAGAACAGCAGAGCAACTACAAGCTATCCACCCCGCCCCGCCCCATCCTCCAAAATAAAAGACATCACTGAGTACGGCAGGCAGGTCGCAGGCCTGCTTAACACACCTGGCCTTGGAGTTTATGATGTTTCCTTTCTTATTTATTTATCTACTTCATTTGTGGCCTGCTTTTCTTCCCAATGGGGACCCAAAGTGGCTTACACCATTCTTCCCTTATCCATTTTATCTTCACAACAATGGCCCTGTGATAAAGCTAAACGTGTGGGACTGGCCCAAGGTCACCCAGCGAGCTGCCACAGCAGAGGTGGGATTCAAACCTGAGCCTCCCAGATGTGATACTCTAACCACTACACCATGCTGTCTGTCTTTCTTGCATGGACGCCATGACCAAGGCTAAGCTCCAGGTTTCCTCATTATGTTCACATACCAAATAAGTTCTATAGGCTGGTGATAATAGCAGGGCTTTCATAATAACAACAACAACATTCAATTTATATACTGCCCTTCAGGACAACTTAACACCCAGTCAGAGCAGTTTATAAAGTATGTTATTATTATCCCCACAACAATCACCCTGTGAGGTGGGTGGGGCTGAGAGAGCTCCGAGAAGTTGTGACTGACCCACAGTCACCCAGCTGGCTTCAAGTGGAGGAGTGGGGAATCAAACCCGGTTCTCCAGATTAGAGTCCTACACTCTTAATCACTACACCAAACTACACCAAACTGGCGAGTAATATCTACCACGGAATGTTTCCAAAAATTAAGACTTTGACAAGTCCCTAGTATGGTGAAGTCTCTGTCCTGGAGACCCCATTTCTGCTGATCTTGAGGTGAGTCACATCTTCCTTCCCTCTCTCATTCCCACTGAGATTTGTCGAATTAAATTTTGAAAGGACCGGTAAGGAAATCTATTCTCTGCATTTCCCGAGCTCATAAACTGTTGACCGGGATGTGAAAAGCTCTTAATCCTGTTATAATCTATTCAAGCAAAGAAAATCTGTGAAAATAATGGCTTGGCAAGCTGTTCCCAGAGCCCAAAGCTCTGGGCGGTGGGGCAGATAGATGCAGCTTGCATTAAAATTCAGAGTGTTCATGGGTTTCGAGAGAGCCGTGGAGTGGCATCACAGCAATAAGCGGAGGGAATCGATGACATTTTCTGGCAACCTTTTACACCCCTCAGAACTCTGTTCTCACTCCCAGAGAACCAGTTTTCTGTCAGCCATTTTGACAACATGCGACCCAAATGAGTTCAGTTCAATGCAGTTAAATTCTAGGCAGCTGTGAATTAGGAGGTTGCATTTTCTCCTCTCCATTTTGCTCTTTTTACCATTTTGCCTTGTGGAAGGGAGAGAATCTCTTTTTAAAAATTAATTTTTATTAGTTTTTCACAAAAATGAAAGGAGAGAAGGGAAATAGATTTGAAGAAGCGGGGGATAGGAGGGGAAAGAATGAAAATCACACTATATAGTCTGTTTGTAGCAGTAGGTAAAGGTAAAGGTAGTCCCCTGTGCAAGCACCGAGTCATTACTGACCCATGGGGGGACGTCGCAACATGACGTTTTCTTGGCAGACTTTTTACGGGGTGGTTTGCCATTGCCTTCCCCAGTCATCTACACTTTACTGGGTACACATTTTACCGACCTCGGAAGGATGGAAGGCTGAGTCAACCTTGAGCCGGCCATTTGAACCTGGCTTCCGCCAGGATCGAACTCAGGTCGTGAGCAGAGCTTGGGCTGCAGTACTGCCGCTTACCACTCTGAGCCACGGGGCTCATCGCTTATAGCAGTACTCTACTACATATCACTTCATACTACAGTTGTCGACTGTGATAGCTGAAAACAAGTTACATTAAAGTCTTCATATCCTTAAAACATTCAAGTCCTTATATTTATTTTTAACCCAATTATAAAACAGAGTCCATGGTCCTGCAAAGTTCTCTTCTATTTGTCCTTTCAATAATGAAGTTAATTTGTCCATTTCTGCACTTTCCATTATCTTCACTACTAATTCTTCTTGCGAAGGTATTATTTGACGTTTCCAGTAATACGCTAATAGAATTCTAGCTGCTGTTACCGCATGTATTATGAAGTATTTCTGGCCCTGGAAGGGAATGAATCTTGACAGATACTGCAGTGGGGCCGGAATGTCATTGCCCATTACATTGTCTAAGCAGACTTGATTAGAAGTGCTGTGCAATGTGTACTAAAGTTGTTAAAAGCTATACTGGTCCCAAATCAAAATCCAAAACCGCAATCCACGTAACACCTTAATATGGAGCAACTTGGTGGTGGTGTCGTCCAGTCATAGCTGACTTATGGCGACCGCAGTGGGGTTTTCAAGACAACTGACAGTGGTGGGTTGCCATTGCCTGCCTCTGCAACCCTGGTCTTTGTTGGAGGTCTCCCATCCAATTATTAACCAAGGCCGACCCTGCTTAGCTTCTGAGATCTGACAAGATCAGGCTTGCTTGGGCTATCCAGGTGAGGACAAGGTGCAACTTACAATGACACAAAACTGTGAGCAAGATTTCAAGTTTGCCAGAACTCTTTCGGGTGATGTCATTGTGCAGGCACATACACGTGCTTCAAAGCAGGCCGATTTAGGCCCCAAATGGGCCCAGTTCTTCCCATTTAGGGCCCAAATCGGCCCACTGCAAAGCGCAGGAGCACTCGGGGTGGTGCGATGATGTCACTCCCAAGGACAACATCATTGCACTGCCCCAGGAACGCACCCAAGGGGCCTTGTTCCTGCACCTTGTTCCTGCACCCCAGGGGGCCTTGTTCCCAACAATGGACCCTCGGGGCTAGGGTTGCCAACCTCCAGGTGGTGGCTGGAGTTCCCCCAGAATTGCAAGTGATCTCCAGACTCCAGAGATCAGTTCCTGAAGAAAATGGCTGTCTTGAGAGGTGGACTGTATGGCATTAAATGCCACTTATGCCCCTCCCCTCCCCAAGCTCCACCCAACAAATCTTCAGAAAGGTCCCTATCTGGAGCTGGCAACTCTATATATTCAGAGCCTAACATAGATTACAGGTAGGGTTCCCAACGTTCAGGTGGTAACTGGAGATGTCCTGGAGTAACTTCTCTCCAGATCACAGAGATCAGTTCCCCTGGAGAAAATGGAAGCTTTGGAAGGTGGATTCTTTTTTCTTTTTTCTTTGTTTATTTTTATTTACGCCATTTTTAGTCCACCTTTCTCACTAAGACTCAAGGCGTGTTACACAGTATGAGGTTCATACAATCAGTATCAAGTAAGGACATTTCAATACAATACCATAAGGTAAACATATACAAGTTTAAAGACTTAGTTTTAGCAAGGATCCAAGACATAGTAGAGACACTGAAGCAAAATATAATTCTAGGACTAACATTAGACAACATGGAGCGCTGGTTGTACATAGGAGTACATATTTAAAGCAGCAGATAATATATGAGGCAAAAATGGTGGTGAAGTCTATGATCCCCAGCTTGTTAGTGAAGCCCCTGAGACCCCATCCCTGCAATGCAGCCCTCCCGTTTGAGTAAAAAGCCTTTTTGAATAGTTCGGTTTTGCATCGTTTACGGAAAGCCAGGAGCGTATCCCCTGCTGAAGTCCCTTCTTTTTTCCGGACCTGCCCTTTCTAAGCTCCTCCTCCCCAAATCTCCCGGAATTTCCCAGCCTGGAGCTGGCAACTCTACTTACGGGGTTGTTGTGAAAATAAAGTGGGGAGGAGAGCCACATCCGTAGGTCTGGGATCCCTGGAGGAAGGGCAGAATAAAAACGTACCCTCCCTAGCACGTAGATTTAAGAAAGGAAGACAATTGCAGGAGACCTCCAGCCACCACCTGGAGGTTGGCAAGCCTATCTGCCGTCCCCGCTTCAGCGTTTGTTCAGGACTCGCCCATCTTCCCTGAGTGCCTACATTTCCCAGAATGCTCGAAGGCAGGAGAAAGAGCCGGGACTTCCAGTGAGTCTAGAAAGAACTACATTTCCCAGCAAGCCTTTGGGCTCCTGGTCGGAAGTGGGTGCCTGATCCTGAGCTTGCCAGTGACTCGCCTTTATGGGGCTTCTGCAAGAGGGAGGGAAGATGCTGCGATTTGGGGGGCCGGCGGCGAGGCTGCTGGTGCGGAGCAGCAACGGGGTTGCGACACCCCAGAAAGGTATTTTTGGGCTCGTGTCCAGGGTTATTCCCTAATCCATCGATCTTTCACACGTTACTTTTTTCAAGCGTTCTAGGAGTGTAACGTGGGAATAGGACAGGCTAGGAAACACGTGCGTCGTGTAGCTTTGCTAAGTTTGATTTTAAGGATCAGCTGCGGCGCCCTCTTGAATATATAGTTGTTAGCAAACCTGGGGTTGGACATTGTACTGTATTTTTAAAGATTTCTATCCCACCATTTGGCTGCTCGTTCCTTAGATACCTTGATGGTTACGTTATGAAAAAGAGTATACTTTAAGAGCACCTGTTGCTTATACACTTTTATACCACATGCCGGGTGAAACAATATCTCAATCTATACACTTTTATCCCACTCTTTCTCAAAGAATAGGGTTACCAGCTCCTGGCAACAACTTTTCCACACTGTGACACTGAGAGATCTCTGTCTTTTGGTGCTACACCTCTGAAGATGCCAGCCACAGCTGCTGGCGAAACGTCAGGAACTACAATGCCAAGACTACGGCAATACAGCCCGGAAAACCCACAACAACCAACACTGACTTTGTTCGCCACTTTAAGCGGGGCACTCGTCTGTCTAGAAAAGCAGTGTATAAGTGCTCTTTTATGTGAGCTGCTCTAGCATAGTGGTTAAGTGGTTGGGCTGTGGATCAGCACTCTGCTGGTTTGACTCATCCATCTAGCAGAGTAGGAGATAAGCACAGTTGATACTAAAGTTCTTGTCCCCCTGCTGCCTTCCAGAGTTCACTGAACTCTGCTTAACTCAACTGTCCCTGGCTGGCATCTCACCATAAAAGTTCCTATGATTACCAATCTCCAGGTGGAGGCTGGAGATCTCCCAGAATTCCATCTGATCTCCTGACTACAAAGATTGGTTCCCGTGAAGAAAATGAGCAGCTTCAAGATTTTCCAGGAGCAAGATTGGGGTCCAGTCACACCTTAAAAGCCAATAAGATTTTCCAGGGTGTAAGTTTCCGAGAGTCAGAGCTCCCTTCCATATGTGATGGAAAATCCTGTTGGTCTTTAAGGTGCTACTGGATTCGAACCTTGCTCTTCTACTGCAGACCAAAGTAAGTAAACCTGGCTACTCACCTGAAAAAAAATGTTTTAATGTTTGCTGCCGTAGGGGGGCTGAACTGGATGGAAAAGCAACAATGAAATGTTTTAAATCAATTTATGAATTCTAATGTGGTCAGATCTGTGGATACTTAAATCCAGAGGTTGGAGCTATGAACAGACAATATGGATCTTTCTACAAGATCAGCCACACTTGTTGCAATCCCTCTGACAGAGATTCTCCCCTGCAAGGGGTATCATATACTCCAAAAATATTATACCATTTACGGAGCTACTGGACCCAAAGCTTGCTCATTTTATACCTTGAAACCCTTGAGGATCTTCAATGAGCCGCTGGACTCAAATCCTACGGTTTTATCTTATAAGAACTTTTGCTGGATCAGGCCAACAATCCAGCCATCCCAGATCCTGTTTCCCGTAATGGCCTACCAAATTCCCCCAGAAAGCCTCTGAGCAGTATACAAAGCCCAAAGTCTCTCCTTGCTGTTGCTCCCAGCAGTGAACATGCAAAGGTATGCTGCCCCTGAACTTGGAGGTTCCATTGAGCCATCATCACTAATAGACCTTAATGAACCAGTTTCCCGTAAATGTGTCAATTCCCTTCAAAAATAATCTAAGCTCGCAGCTGTCACAACATACTGTGGCAGTGAGTTCCATAAGCCAATTACATGTTGCGACACAGTCAAGGTTTTTCTGTAAATAAGCAGGTGTCTGGAACTCCTTGCCGTGTCTCTCCCATTTCAGGTTTTGCAGCCACTGCTCCTGTAAGTTCGTACGACGTCAGGAGAGTCGAAATAACCCCGCTGGAGCAACGGAAGCTCACTTTTGACACCCATAGCCTAGTGCGAGATCTGGAAACACACGGTGAGGCAAAGACGTGCATGAACAGCGATGCTGATTCTCTGCTGTCACAGAGATCTTCAGCTAGGAAGGGAGAGTAAAAGGGCCTTACGGGTCTGTGTTACCCTCCCTGTTCCTTGGGCTCTGGGGGAAATGACACTTTTGCCTTGGTTGTCTTCAAGAAAACGAAATTGGCCAGTATCAAGATTTTTCCTTTTGTTTAGTAACAATACCTACGTGGTGTGTTGAGTGAAGAGACTTGCGTAGTGTGAAGATCTCTGGCAAGTGTAACATCTGTCTCTTCAACTTCTTATCACAGAAGCAATATGAAAGTTAAGCCTTTATCAGTCTAAATTCTAACTTCGGTTCGCGTGACTGCAGCCAAGGAACAAGAGCAACTCTGGAAAATCTTTTCTGCCAGTTCGGCAATTTTGCAAGTCTTTGATAGGACGTGGAGATAAATTCTTACCGATCTTTTATATATTCGATAGTGAAATCTGCTGCTGCTGTTTATTGTTGTTGAGTCTTTTTATTTAGTACCTTTATTTTTACCAGTTCCGCCTTGTGGACTTGCACTCTGAACTAGGAAAGCTAAATTCTTGTTTTCCGCTCATGGGTGGTGGAATATACCCTGGCATAGGGCGGGCTGTCCCTCTTCTCTGTCGACTTGTTTTTGAGGAGGATAAAATAGGAAAAGGGGGAAAGAGAAGAGAGGAGAGAACAGCAGATTATAGAGTTGGATGCATATATATAATAAAGAATGAAAGGGACTCCATACTGCGTGTTAGAATTAAAGGCCCGTTCTAGGTGTGTGTGGTTGCAGGATTTAGGATGTAGATTGGTCCTTTCTTATGTAGTTCCTTGCTTTTAATGTTGTGCCTTCCTCTCTCTGCCAGGCTTTGCGAAAGAACAGGCCCAAACCGTTGTGTCAGCATTAATGGCCCTGTCTGGTGTCAGCTTGGATACTGTCTACAAGGATATGGTAACCCAAGCGCAACAGGTAACTGATCTTTCCCCATCTCATTCCTTGCCGGGCGTGCTCTCCTTGAACATATGAAGCTCTCATATCTATCACATTTTATCTCACTTTTCCCCCCATCCCGACCTCAGGGCAGAATACACGGGGAGGGGTCCCGTCAAAAAGATCCACGTGCCCAAGTGGAGGGGGACGTGATTTCCACTGATTCCACCCTGTGATTCTCCTTTCCTCTGTTTTAGTTCTAGATGGGATCCACCCTGTGATTCTCCTTTCCTCTGTTTTAGTTCTAGATGGGATCCACCCTGTGATTCTCCTTTCCTCTGTTTTAGTTCTAGATGGGATCCACCCTGTGATTCTCCTTTCCTCTGTTTTAGTTCTAGATGGGATCCAACCCGTGATTCTCCCTTCCTCTGTTTTAGTTTTAGATGGGACCCAACTCATGAGGTTCCCTTCCTCTGTTTTATCCTCTCAACAACTCCGTGAGGTGAATTTGGCTGAGGGAGAATCACCCAGCAAGCCATATCCTTGAGCAGAGATTTGAACCTAATCTGACCAGTCCAACACACTATAATAATAATTACAACAACAACATTCTATTTATTTACCACCCTTCAAGACAATGCCCACTCAGAGCGGTTTACAAAGAGTGTTACTATTATGCTTACAACAATCACCCTGTGAGGTGGGTGGGGCTGAGAGAACTGTAAGAGAGCCGTGACTGGCCCAAGGTCACCCAGCTGGCTTCGAGTGGAGGAGTGGGGAATCAAACCCGGTTCTCCAGATTAGAGTCTTGCTGCTCTTAACCACTACACCAAACTAGACTTGGATCAGGCTGTAGCCCGTCAAAGGCAGCATTGTCCTCTCCACTTAGTAGCAGCTCTTCAATGTCTTGAGTGGAGAAAGAACTTTCCTGACATGGTTAACCTCAGATGCTTTTTTTTTAACTGGAGATATCGGGGATTGAACCTGGGACCATGGGCATGCAAAGCAGATGCTTGTTGGCTTGTTGAGAAGCCGGTATAGCATAGCTTTGTTCCGGCTGAGATGGGATATACCACCTATCTCTGGGCTGTACCACCTCGGACTACAGGTAGAAGTTCTTTGAACTGAATATTCTTCCATAGAGGAATCTCCCTCTGCATAGAAAAGGAGCATGTCATTGGAACAAGTTCTGTCCCAATCTTCTCCGGATGTCATTGAAACCAGCTCTATCCCAATCTTCTCCAGATGGTGATGTTTTCTGGGTATAGGAATTGCATCCTGTGAACCCCAACCTGCAGTCCGGAGTGGTACAGAGAAAGGCTTGCCCCCTTCATAACACCCAAGGACTCAGTTTCACTAGATCAGCTTCCACCCTGTCGTTCCAACTTTTCCATTGTGCTTGCATAAGAGATTTTCAGGACTTGCTTAGATACAGGTTCGAAGTATGGTTCAGAGGCGGGGCATCTGTTTTGTAAGCAGAAGGTCCCAGGTTCAATCCCCGGCATCTCCAGTTACAAGAGTCAGATAGTAGGTGATACAAAAGATATCAGCCTGAGACCCTGGAGTGCTGCTTTCTGTCAGAGTAGACCAAGAGTCTGCCTTGGTGTAAGGCAGGCTTGTGTGAACTCCAGAGGTTTGGAAATTTCCTTGTAGTTTGCAAGCTTCACCAATAAGTGTGCCTCAGTCTCTGTTGCAGAGGTGGTTTGAAGAGGCAGTGCCAGGTATGAATTCTAAAATACTTTGTTCTATAAGCCTCTGCAGATAGATCAAGATCTGTAGCTGTGTTAGTCTGTCTGTAGCAGTAGAAGACAGCAAGAGTCCAGTAGCACCTATAAGACTAACGAAATTTGTTAGTCTTATATTTGTTAGTCTTATTTGTTAGCTGGGAACTAGAGGTGACAACCAGTGGTGTTCTGTTGTTGGTTCATCTAGAAACCAGTAGGAGAACACTTCAGTCTACCAGGACATTCCATCAAGGACTTAAAAGTCACCATAGTTCAACGGAAACATTTCAAAAACAAAATCCAATGGGAAGCTGCTGAATTGGAATTCATATGTAAATTTGACTTAGTCAGACTTGGATTGAATAGAGACTCTGGATGGTTATCTCATTATCAGAAGTGACTGCCTTTCAGGCATTCCATTCAGATTCAGCAATGGAGGGAAGGGGTCACACCCAGCCTGGATTGTGCACTTTCCTTCTCTTTCATGATTTACATGGCCCTCACTCCCTGCACCCTCTCCCCCCTTCCCTCACCACCTATATATCTCTGGCCAGTTTCTTCATACCCTCCATGCATCTGACGAAGAGAACTGTGGTTCTCGAAAGCATATGCTGCAATGGAGTTGGTTAGTCTTAAAGGTGCTACTCGACTCTTTACTGTTTTGCAACTACAGGCTGACATGGCTAATTCCTCTAATTCTGGAAGCAGGTCTCTGAAGTAGTGAGCTGTGACTCATGAAAGCTCACCTCCTATCACCAATTTTGTTAGTCTTCTAGGTGCTACTGGACTCTGGCTTTTTTCTGCTGCTACAGACAGAATAACACGGCTACCCATCTTGATCTATCTCTATGGGAGGCACCACATTTAGCCATACAGAACGAAAAGCCTCTGCAGTTGAGCTTAAATTGTTTTCTCCACCAAATCTAGGAAGCTCTATCAAGCACAGGTTCATGTTTCTAAAATCTTGGAAATGTACATTGGGATTTTTTGAATTTCACAGCAAAGAGGAATGCTAATTTTTTTAATTTGTAGTTTTGAGCGAAGGTGGTCTTTGAGATGTGTGCCTAACTGCTTTCTTCTTGAGATCTGCTTGAACGAGTCGTAGTCATTTTTGGGCATCACCCATTGCTCACAGCATGCTGAGGTCTGAAATCTAAGGAATGACCAGAGCTGCATGTGAAGTTTCTCCAGTGAGGTGAGGGGCAGAGACCTTCTTAGATGGTGCTGGATGCGGCTTCCAGTGTGAACATTTGTTGTTTTTTGCCCTGAAAAGTCGTCCTCTTCTTTGGGGGCCCAGAGGGAGTCCCAAGTTTGTCGCTCATAAAATATATTTTCAGCCAGAGGAAATGGAATTTTCAAAACTGTGTTTTTTCGACTTAGGAAATAACTTTGCAGCAGATAATGGCTCATTTGGACTCCATTCGGAAAGATATGGTCATCCTGGAGAAGAGTGAATTTGCAAACCTGAGAGCAGAAAACGAGGTATTTTTTCTTCTCCGTTTAATGCCCGAATGTTGCTCGCAGGACTGGCATTCTCTACACACACACACACCTACACCAAGCAAGTGCTGTTTCCCAAGGAAATCGTTGCCGTGTCCATTTTATGTGTCATGCGGTGTAAGGGTGCCTTCCATGCCAGTTTGGTGTAGTGGTTAAGAGCACGGGACTCTGATCTGGAGAGCCGGGTTTGATTCCTCACTCCTCCACTTGAAGCCAGCTGGGTGACCTTGGGTCAGTCACTTAAGAGCAGCAGGATTGTAATCTGGAGAACCAGGTTTGATTCCCCACTCCTCCACTTGAAGCCAGCTGGGTGACTTTGGGTCAGTCACTTAAGAGCAGCAGGATTGTAATCTGGAAAGCCAGGTTTGATTCCCCACTCCTCCACTTGAAGCCAGCTGGTGACCTTGGGCTCTCTCTTGGGCTCTCTCTCAGCCCCACCCACCTCACAGGGTGATTATTGTGGGAATAATAACAACACACTTTGTAAACCGCTCTGAGTGGGCATTAAGTTGTCCTGAAGGGTGGTATATAAATCAAATGTTATTGTTGTTATTAAAATGGCAGCTTCTTACCAAATGTTACCATCGGGAACATTTTGCAGCATGACCAGCGTGGTCTAGTGATTAGAGTGTCAGACTAGGTCTAGGGAAGCCCCAAATTCGATTTCCCATTCAGCAGGGCAACCTTATTTATTTTTGGTTGTTGGGGGTTTTCCGGGCTGTATTGCCGTGGTCTTGGCATTGTAGTTCCTGACGTTTCACCAGCAGCTGTGGCTGGCATCTTCAGAGGTGTAGCACCAAAAGACACCAATTACAACAATATATAAGCACCAATTACAACAATATATAAGCACCAATTACAACAATATATAAACACTATAAAATATTACTTAAAACCATATAAAACAGTTAAACACAGTCCAACAAGGACCTCCAATATGTGGCAGGGTGGTAACTTCAGTATATCACCGTGGGTAGGCACAACGGATCTCAGATCCGAACTACACGAGACGAATGGCACGCGAATGACATGTGGACAGACTTACATGTGTCTCCCTGTTGCTTTCCTGTACACTTGCCAGCGTGGCCAGACTGCACTTGATCCTGCGTCCATGCTGGCACGGGTTTCTTCTGCGGTCTTCCAAGACGCAGGAATGGTATCCCATTATGCACCACCAGTTTGCACATGCTTAAACCGTCCCCTGTAACCATCCCCTGTCCCCTATTGCCTTTCCGTGCGGGAAGAGAGAAGTGGAAGCAACACAGAATCGCCACTTTGTAACGGCGACTTAATATGGTCCGCAGACACTCACCAATGCGACTACATGTAAACCGCTTTTTTGCTGACACATGCACAGAGCAGAGCCACAGACACAAGTTCACGGGGGTAAAAGAGACACAGGAAGGTAAGGAAAAATAATGACTCTGGCCACTCGCATAGACGCGTGTAATTCATCTCGTCTAGTTCGGCTCTCAGGCTTTGGAAGCGGAGCAGACTTCCAGGATAGTTCACCAGCTCCTCAACCATTCTCATAAGACTGGCAGAACATCTCCATTTTGCAGGCTCTGCGGAACTGTAAGAAGTCCTGCAGGGCTCAGATCTCAACTGGGGGAGCCTTCCATCAGACCAGAGCCAGAGCCGAGAAGGCTGTGGCCCTGGTTGAGGCCAGGCGAACATCCTTGGGGCCAGAGACCACCAGCAAATGTTGGTCTGCAGAACACCTTAGGCCGGTTACTGTCTCTCAGCCTAGCATACCTCAAAGGTTTGTTGTGCAGATAAAAGCGAGGAAGGCAGAACTACGTATGCCATCCTGAGCTTATAGGAAGAAAGATGGATAAAACAGACAGCCTTGCCATATCCCCTTAAGCAGAGTGACTTCCAAGTGAGATACCGAGGTGCCCACCCCATCTTCTGAACGAACACCGAATTCCGATGCACTCTGCTTGCAGTTATAGTCAGAGGTCCTTTTTAGGAGAAGCTTCATTTGGTTTTAATAAAGCTGTTAAAAGCCTGGGATGCTTAATATGTATGCCCCGTCTTTGTGCCCCCTCCCCCTTAGACATTGCTCAGTGGTGGAGCATCTTCTGGGGTCCCAGGTTCAGTCTTCCGCACGTTTATTTAGAAGGATCAAATGTGATGTGAAAGACCTTCAGCTTGAGAAGTCCAGAGAGCTACTGCTAGTCGAAATAGACAATACTGACCTTGATAGATCAATCAAAGGTCTGATTCAGTATAAGGCAGCTTCATATCTTTACAGTGCAATCCTAAGAGCTACTCTAGTCTAAGCCCATTGAAATCTGTGGGCTTAGACTGAAGTTTCTCTTTTTAGGATTGCACTGCTAGATTGGTTTTATTATATGTGTTGTCTCCTCCCCTGGAATCAAAGCAGGTGAGACTCTTCCAGCGCAATCCTACAAAGAGTGACTCCAGTCTAAGCCCATTGAAATCAACAAGCTTAGACTGGAGTCATTCTGCTTAGGATTGCACTATTAATCAACCCAGTTCCTACATATTGTGCGACTTTCTTGTTTAATGAGGCCTCGACTGACTCATGTTCTCTTCTTCCCTCCCCCCCACCCCCGCCTTGGGTGCCTAGAAAATGAAAATCGAGTTGGATCAAGTTAAACAGCAACTTATGGTAAGTTGACAAGAATCCTTCCAACGTTGCTAAGAAACCACAGATGGTTTGTGAGATGAATGAACCTTAGATTCTCAGACTCGCACCCTTCCTCCATTCTGCAGCTTGAAGACTTTTTCAGGCTAGCTCAGTTCGTTGTAACGTGGTTTCAAAACCCTCATTTATTGAGTAAGAAACAAACTCTAAGCCAGATTTTCACTCGGCATGATAAAAGGAGGGACACGGGGAAAGCAGAAGATTTGAGGCTCATGAATAAAATTGCAATGTCTGAATGCAGCCTTGGATTTTTGAGTAGACCTTCAGCCAGTCAAGCTAGGAAGTACAAAACCAATTGGACAACTTAGTATAAGGCCGCTTTGACTCTCAAAAACTTGCACTCTGAAAAACTTGTTGGTCTCTACAGTGCCATTGGACGAAAATTCTGCGCTGTATGTTTACGTGTTTGTGACTCCAGGGCTTGGGAGCAAAGCCTGATCTTTCTAGATTCTGTTTCTTGACCTCTCAAAGTGATAGAATTTGGGGACTGGGCATTATATATAGGCGGGAAGAGCAGCTTCATAGGGGTTTACACCACACACAGTGTGATCTTAAGAACAGCTACACCAGTCTAAGCTAATTAATTTCAATGGGCTTAGACTGGAGTAACTCCGCATAGGATTGCACTAACAGGGTGGCTTGTCTGAACTAGGGCAGGACCGTGGGTCAGGGAATGCCCATTGTACGCAAAAAGCGCTGGGTTCAAGCCACAGCATTTCCTGTTAAACATCTTGAGTATTTTTCCCTGCCTGGGACCCTGGAGTCCGGGTAGACTGCACGAGGTAGGCCAGTGTTCTGACCTGAGACAGTTTTATATGTATGTGTGTGTATGTTCAGTCTTTATCTTAAAAAATTCTTTTCTAAAGAATGAAACCAGCAGAATACGAGCTGATAACAAGCTGGACATAAACTTGGAAAGAAGCCGAGTGACGGACATGGTAAAGAATTGTTTGCAAATTCCCCTTTTCCCCATCTCCCTGTTCCCCCTCTCTTTTTTTTGGTTTTCCCGTGGCTTGTAATTTCTTGACTTTTTCCAAACCCCGCAGTTCACAGATCAAGAGAAAAAACTCATGGAAGCCACGACAGAGTTCCATAAAAAAGTAAGTGTTGAAATAAGACCTGATCTGGTTGCAGAGAGGAACCTAGTGTGGGGATGAAAGGGGGGGAGGGTGTCCCATGATCAAAACAGTGGGGAGGCGTGAATATTTCAGCGGGCAAGTTCTCAGTAAAGGGGTTGGGGTCCACTAAGTGACTGGACGATCAAAGATGAGGAAGTTGCAATTGTCAAAGCAAGAGGGGACCACAGGAACAATCACAGCTGCATCCCCTTGGGAGAAGACCTTGAGAACATAAGAAAAGCCCTGCTGGATCAGAATCGGTGGTCCGTCTAGTCCAGCATCCTGTGTCACACACTGTCTATCTTTTACTCTGGAGGGCCAACAGTAGGGCATAGAGGCCGAGGCTTTTTCCTGGTGTTGCCTCCTGGCACTGGAATTCAGAGATATACTGCCTCTGAATGTGGAGGTTTCCTTTAGTCAGCATGGCGAGTAGCCATGATAAACCTATCCACTTTGAATCTGTCTAATCCCCTTTTAAAGCCCTTTGTTATGCTGTTTTATATTTGTTGCACTCCACTCTGAGCCCGCTTCCTGGGACGGTGGGCATTACTACATCCTCTGGCAGTAAATCTTTGCATGCAGAGGACCTTGGTAAAGTGTGCCCAGCCTCTTCTCCCCCACCCAACCCACCACTGCGTGGGCTCTTTGTCCAATCAAAAATGAAAAGAAAGGCAAAAAATGGGTGCCAGGCACCCGCTTCCCCCCCACCCCCGGGACCACCTCTCACCCTGTGTTCCCCGCAAGATAAACATCTTCTGGTGGTCCCCAGACCCAAAGAGGCTTCCCCTGCCTCAACCAGGACCAGGGCCTTCTCGATCCTGGCCCCCACCTGGTGGAACTCTCTGCCTATGGAGACTGAGGCTCAGCAGGAATTGTTATCCTTCCACCAGGTCTGTAAGACAGAGATGTTCCACCAGGCGTATGGTGGTTGAGACAGGTGGGCTATGGAACCAGTCTCTGGTCACGGGGCGGGGGGTGTTACTGCCCCCCCGTCTTGCCAACATCTAGCAGTTAGCTACCTGGCCCCATGGTTTGTTGTTATTGCTGGGCCATGCAATATGTGCGTCGTTGCGGCTATCTTAGAAATAGCTATTTTGTTTTTGTTTTTTTATAAATATATTAATAAATTTATAAAAATATAAATAAAAAATATTTATATATATATATATATATATATATATATATATATATATATATATAAAAGAAATTGCTGTTGTTATTGATGTTTTTAGTTAGTTTTAAACTAAATTGTTATGCTGTTTTATATTTGTTGCACTCCGCTCTGAGGCCGCTTGCAGGGAGAGTGAACTAGAAATAATAATAATAATAAGGTAATAGTGTGGGAAGGGCAGTTTCAGTTTGTGTATTTACCTTTTCGTGTCGGTTCATAAAGCAAAAGCAATACAATAAAATCCTAAAAACAGCTCAAAAATGGTAAATAAAAAAACAAAGCAAGGCATTCACAAACAAAACAACATTCAGTAGTATAGTGGTTAAGTGGTTGAGCTGCGAGTCAGCCCTCTGCTAGTTCGATTCCTATTACTGCCATGAGCTTAGCAGGCGTCCTTGGGTAATTTGTCTAAAAGAGTGGTATATAAGTGCAGTTGTTAAAATGACATGTGTGAAACAGTCCTCAGGACTGAAGCAGACCACAAAAACAGCTTTAAAAGATGGAACCTCCTCAGTTAAGTGCTTGGGTTAAAAGGAAGTTTTTGCCTTGGTGCCAGACAAGCCTCAAGGGGGCGAGCATTCCAAAGGTGAGGAGCCACCACTGAAAAGGCCCTGTCTCCCGTTGACAGGTGAAACCATATGGGCATAGAAGGAATACGGCTTCCCTCCCTACCCTGCACAGACCCAGTCCAAACTGGGGCCATAGGTATCTGGAAAAAAAAAACACTAGAAGATCTGTGATCTTCATCTTATCTCATTTTATCCCCTCTCTCTTTTTATTTAAGTAGCATATGTTAAACTTTTTTCCTAACAAATGGGGAAAACTAAGCTTCTATTGCATCTTTAGGATTCGAGCACCAACAAAGCTGTCACAGAAGTTAGCAATAAAATTGATGCTGAAATCGCAGGCCTGAAAACACTCATGGAATCGAACAAGCTCGACACGATACGTTATTTGGCAGGTATGTTACTGGAGCCTCAAAGGACTTTCGGAGGCATAAAATGTATTTATTTTACTATGGGCTCCCTTGTAAAACTGCTCACCAGAGTCTTAGAGGCCTTGTGGCAGTTTTGAACTCGTCAGAGATTGAGTCACACTGGCTTCATGGCAGCCTGTCCCTGCTGTCTGTGGAGGATTGCAGAACTTTTAGGAGAAGACTGGGAGGTGCATTTGACCTCAGGACATATTCAGTGACTCCTAATAGCAACTGCAGACTGTTTAGAATGTGGGGGGTGAGGACCAATCAGGCCACATATGCAAATTTCCTCTGTGTTCCAACTGTCTCTGGGGGGGATGAGGTGTGGAATGTTGTGAGGCCCAATCATCCTGCATATGCAAATAACCTTGAAAGTCGCCCAATCAGGGAAGAGTGGCCGAGCTGGCAGTGGGCAGGGATGCAAGAAAGCAGCATCCTGCCAGCCGCACATTTTACCCCCTTTTACACCCCCTTAGGGGTGAATTTCTTAAAATCCCTTCTTAGTGGGTGTTTACATCATGAAAGGAATGTAAACACATTTCTAGGTCCAGGGATTAGGGCTGGACGTTGATGAGTCAGTCAGGACACTTGTCTATATATATAGATAGTAAAAGCAGGTTTAAAAATACAGCAATATGATCTTTTAAACAGAGCCATTCTCAGAAGTGGGTAAATCAAATCACCAGGCATCAAGGACAGCCCCACAGGACAGGCAAATGGCGTGGGCGGCTTCCGAGCCCAGCCCCACGCTGCCTCCGCCAACTTGCGGCGCGCCGGGGCACCCGGCTTGCCGCACAGGGCGGCACGCTCAGCCCTGTGTAATGACATCACAGAAGTGACGTCATCACGCAGCGCCGGAAGCGCACGCGTGGATCCGGCCCTGCAGAAATTTTAATGTGAATAATGAAAATAATGAATTATTTTCGTGCCCTCTGGCCTTTTCATGCTCTCTGACAATTTCTTGAGATGACACCACCCGCTCCCTGCCACCTCAAGGACCCAGTTCCATAGGATTTGAGTTACAATTGAAAAGGCGTGGGCTCTAGTTGAAGTCAGGCAAGGTATCTTCAGCGGGTAGCAAAGCAAGGAGCAACCAGCAGGTGGCAACCTGAACCTGGACTCTGACCCATACAATTTCTTCTGTAGCTCCTCCCCCTTTAAAGGAAGCGGGCTTAAACCTTGCAAAAGGGGTTCAGCCGCTTCACCTGCCACTGAACTTTCTGTGGTTGTTTTGAACCTTCCCTTGAATATGTGAAAGCTTAACCGATTTAGACATGCCTGTGATGTTGTGCGTCTGCGTAGGATTGTGGCATTTTGGGCTCTTGTACCAGCTACATGATCTCTCTGGATCCCAGATGGGTTGATGATTTGGTGAAGTGGGAGTTTGGAGTCGGGTGGGGGGCGGGGAGAGTTTCAGGGCCTGCCCAATGAAGTGTTTCCTATTTCCACAAGGTTTTAGAAGAACACCCCCTATTTTGCAGGTCGCTTAAAACTTTTCAATGCAGCTGGAATAAATGTTGTCTTCTGTCCTCTTTGTTTACAGCCTCTGTTTTCACTTGTCTTGCAATCGCGCTGGGATTTTATCGATTCTGGAAATAAAAGAAAGTCACAGGAATAAGAACGTCACGAGCCCTTCTCGATCTCGCCTCCTGCGTGTTTGGATTTGCCCTCTGGCAAACTCTTTCAGAGCCTTTTATGTCGGTATGGATTTTCACCTTCAGTACCAAAGGGGATGTTGTCAGCAAAGCCATCGGACCTAGCCCACAGGTTCTCAGTTCATATCGCTGGGAATTCTTGCATACTAGAGGTCCAAAACACAAGAGGCTTCTTCAACAAGTAGAAGGTTTCAGCCATCATCATTTATTCCACATTTGTGTCTGGATTTCTTTGGCTTTTTCTCCTCCAACAGCTTCCTCAACCCAATATTGAACACCCAAGGTGTTATTTTTGGCCCCTTTGTGTTGATTTGCAATTCAGCTGCAAGACATGATCCAATGCCCCCCACACACACACACACACCAAATATGTGTGCATGGACTCCTGTGTACACACAAAACACTGCAAAAAATCGCACTCTGTCTGAGATGAGGAACATTGCAGTGGAGCATGTTCAGAGAAGGCATTTTTCTTTCGAAGGGTAACAAAAGAGAATGTATTCCAGACGTCAGAATAGCCTTTATCAGCCTTTCTTATAATAATAATAATAATTTATTCGATTTCTAGCTGCCCTCCCCACAAGCAGGCTCAGGGTGGGTTACAACAATGAAGCAATACAAAAAGTAAACCATTTAGATACATTAAAAACCAGAGTCAACAATAAATACATTTAAAGTCCCAAGATTGCGGCTCCCCCCCACTCATCTCAGCCAGATATAAGCAAGGGGGGAGGCAGTACGAATTGATGTCATACTGTGACTTTGCATGTTGGGGGGGCAGATGTTATGTAGCCCCCCTTTAGTCCACATTATAATCTCTCTCACTTTGCATTGCCTGCTCTGGCTGGCAGTTGCAGACCAAGATCTTGCCCAACCCCTCTTGAGCTCCTGTAGCTGGAGATGTCCCTCTTTTAGCCAAAAGATCACATTTAGATGAGGCTTAGATGCAGCTGACAATTCCCATTGCAGATCAGAATTTTCACATCAGGTGGCATTGAAGATGCCACGGTTCAGCCCTCTGCTCCCCACCAATCCAGTGCGAGGAACGGCAGAACAAGCGAACTCACTTGTAGCCTCCTGGCCGTATCGGGGCCTTTGCCTTTTGTTCTGGAACGGTCAAATCTGTGGATCCTTAACCCATGAGTTCCACGATGCATATCTGCAAGCGGTTTCTTGGAGTGATCTCCAGTAACATTTTGCACACTCCGTTTTGCAAAACATTTCGAAAACCCCAAGAGTGCCTTCTAGGGTTTCTTGTGGCTTCTTTATATTCTCCCTCCCATTTGGATCTTTCACACACACACACACACAAACTTTTTTTTTTTGCATGCAACCTTGTTGTGTAATCTCTCAGCAGCTAACCTACATGACCTGTGCACTGCCAGAGCTACGAATCCCTCGGAAAACTTAATTATCCTCTGCCTTCTTGTATCAAAACGTGCTTTGTTCTGGAGGAGGTCTACAAGTGCCTTTTGCGTAGAGCTCTCGTTTCCTGCTGGAAGAGCAACGTTGTAATCCTGTGCAAGCCTGACTCGAGAGTAAACATATTTATGTGTAAATTCTAAAAGAATCTGCTTCAGTCCTGTGTGAGCTGCTATAGAGAAAGTTGTTCAGTGGGATTGAACGTACATTGCATTATCTAGCTCTCTCTCACTGGATCGTGACCATGGCTGTTTTCACACATCTTACTAGCCACCGGAACATCATGCAAAACTCCCGGAGGACAGCGTCTTCCTGGCGCGATTCCCCATCATAATTCCGATTCTTGTGCAAAGTCGTGCCAGGACGATGCTGTCATCTGCGAGTTTTGCATGGCTCCAGCAGCCGGTAGGACGTGTGAAAATGGCCCATGTTGCAGGGAGGGGGGGGCAAGCTGCGTGGACACTGGGGATCCAGCTGCAGTGCTTGAGAAAGGGAGAATTCTTCCTCCTAAACACACACACACAGACATGCCGTTTCCTCAACTGAGCCATTCCCCCACTGTTTGCTTCGAACCCACCAAGGAATAAAAGACGCTACAGCAATCTGTCTCAATTCCCTACTAGGCCTTAAAGCAGGGGAGGGAGGGAGGAAGCATTTTTTATTGGGGAAATTGTGCAGGGAATGAGTTCATCCGCCCACACGTACATGTACACTTTGTCAGCACAGGGCCCCGATCCGTATTGCACCACTGCATCATGGGTAATTTCATGGGTAAGTTCCCCTGGAAGCCCAAGGTCAGGACGTGGGAAAGTCCAGGCTCTCCGTCTCAGGTTTGAGGAATGGCTCAGTTGTATTTGCTTTCAAATTGCCCTCAATTAATGGGCTGTTTTTCTCTTTGCCATTTCTTTGTCTTTTCTTTTGTTGAAGGTCCAGGAGAGCTTTTTCTAGGCAACTCGTTTCCCTCTCTGCTTACCTTTTCCAAGACCTGTTTGGGAAGCCATCCGTGGGAATGGAACCCTTCTGAGATCAGCCTCCCTGTACCCAGCACACCCCTTTTGGGGGGGGGGGGGCTGTCAAGTCACAGCCGTCATGTGGCCACCCCTGTTGGGTTTGCAATGCAAGAGATGATCAGAGGTGGTTTGCCATTTAAAAGTTTTCAGTTTAAAATCATCACAGAAATCCCAGTCAAGCAGGTTATCTTGTTTCTTAATTCTGCAAAGCTTCAAGATCTTCATCATAGACACAAGGCTAGCAGCGGGCTGCCACTTCGTCCGCTGACCCTTTAAAACCATGTTTGGAATTTTGAGTGTCTTAAAAGTTTATCAGAGATGGGACCTTTCTGCCCCCCAGTGGTCAGAGCTGGATTTACATCTACTTGTTATAAATCAGTATTTAACAAGGGCAGAAAAGGAGGGATTTCTAACGTGTGTTTGAACAAATGTGGGCTCAGTCAGGGTGCGTTTGGTAACTTTGATAAAATAAACATAGGCATACACTAAGGTTGCCGGCTCCAGTGTGGGAAATTCCTGGAGATTTGGGAGGTGGAACCTGGGAGAGGGTGCGGTTTGGGTAGAGGATGGACTTCAGCAGGGTATCATCCTATAGTTCCCCCCCCAAAGCAGCCATTTTCTCCAGGCGAACTGATATTTATGGCCTGGAGATTAGTTGTAACTCCTGGAGGCTGGCAACCCTAGTAAATATAGTGTTGCCAGCCTCCAGATGGTGGCTGGAGATTCCCGGAATTACAACTGATCTCCAGGCCACAGAGATCAGTTCACCTGGAGAAAATGGTTGCTTTGGAGGGTAGATTCTATGGCATTATACCCCATTGAGGCCCCTCTCCCCCAAACTCTACTCTTTCCGGGCTCCACCCCCAAAATCTCCAGGAATTTCCCAACCTTGACCTGGCAACCCTACCAGTTCTTGGTGAAGTTGCAGGACAGGGACAGAACAAATCAGAACAACGGGGTTGCTATCAGCTTCTCAAAGGGGAAGGAGGTTCTGATGCCTGCTGTAGCCCAGTCTAAAAAGCAAGTCAGTCGTAGATCCAAAAAGGCTGCCTTAGTTTAGATGGCTCTAGGAGGAGATTAGAGAAATTCAGGAAAGATGAGGTCAGTCAGTGGATTTTAGTTATGGCTAAGTGGAACCTATATGTCCAGAGGTAGCATACCTGAGTACACAGACACGAGAGCTACAGGTGGCTCAGAATAATGTTTGATTTTTTTTCCCAACTTGTTATTGAAGCATGAAATTTTGAGGGGTGAGGGGTTGATAAGAGGAAACATCACACGGCCCCTGGGCCAGCAGATTGAAGATCATCCATTCCCCCCCTCCCCCAGTAGAAGAGTCCATAGAAGAATATTGTATAGTTCCATGGAGAGGGAGCATCCTACAGCAAGCAGGGTCCGAGATGGTTTCCTCTCAACAGCAGAAGTTGTAACTTTAGATCTAGCTGAACCTCCAGGGTAGACATAGGCACGAATCGAAATACGAATCAAATTTCATGATGAATCAGGCCCATTTGTGTTTCGCGAAACGTGTTTCATGAGTCCACGTTTTTTCACAAAATTCACAACTTTGGGGGCCGATTCGTTCAATTCATGAATGATTCATGATGCCAGACAGGCTGGCGCCAATCCATTGTTTCCCTAGGCAACATAGGCCCAGAATGTCTGCAGACCTTTTGTTGCCATTGGAACCCCCAAAAGCCTCTTTCTTATTTTCAGCTCTTGGCCTTGCTGGGAAGGTCATTGGGTGAGGGTGCCTTCTTTCCTCCACCCTACCCAACCCCAGTCTCAGGACATTGCCTGCCTCTCGGGCCTAGCTTGACTGAGGCCTACCTTTTTTTCTTTAATTTTCTTTGCTTATATTCTTATTTAGAGCATTTGTGCTTGTTGGGTGAGGGTGGGTGGAGGAGAGCCTGCTGAAATCTCCCTGCGAGTTTGGCATCTCTGGGTATGGAGGCCATTGAAGTGCCTTGGGTTCTAACGAATCATGAAACTAACAAATTGTTTGCAAAATGGGACAATTTCGTGAAAGTTTGTGATTCGTAGAATGCGATGAAACACAAAACACTTGTTTCGTTTTTTTCCCATTTCGTGCCCATTTCTACTCCAGGGAAGTTACAGAGAGGCACATGCACAGTCCGGCCACAACAAATTCTTTCCCTTCCTTGGCAGCCTCATTTCCAGAGGGGGTCTAGGATGTTGTATACTTTATCAGAAGCAACGGGTTGCACATACACACCCCTGCACAATTTTCTGCAAGGATTTTTTTTTCTTCCTTACCACAAAGATGGCTGCCAGGCCACTGGAGCCACTGAGACAGTCACAACCACGGAATGGAGACCTTGAGCACAAAGGTGTGTGGGCCAAACATTATGCAAATACATGTGTGTTATTTTTCTGAAAGAAATATAACCTGGAATGTAAGATGGTCCCTCTAAAAAAAAGGGGGTTGATGCAAAAGATTATTATTCATAAATGTAACCTGAATGCATTTCACACATCGTCGCAGCCAACTTACAGGATTTTCCAGGCACAAGACAAACAGAGGTGGTTTTCCATTGCCTGCTTCTGCTTCATGACCCAGAACTTCTTTGGCGGTCTTCCATCTAATTATGAACCACGGCCAACCCTCCTCAGCTTCTGAGACTGGGCAATTCTGGGCCATCCATTTTAAGATACATTCCCTGGTTTTGCTCATGTGAAAAAACCCGAGTCTTCCTTACGGGTAAAGTTTTTTCCATTTTGGAGAGTGTTTTTAAAATGAAAAACTGCTGTGGGTGGCTGCCCTTTTGAGCAGGAAGGCGGCAGTTTAACCCTTTCTTCTCTGGTCATTTTTCTGTTCAGAATCAACCACATCTTTTCCTCAGAGGGTGAAAAAGCAGCTTGAGGGCCTCAGACTTCATCTGTTGGGAGAGGGACTACCTCTAAGATGTCACCACTCTGTCCACGTTCTTTTGTTCGGGGACCCTTCTGAAGACCCTCTGCTGGGATTTGAAGACCGGATGAAACAATTTCTGTTCCCTTCATTGTATTTTTTAAAGGAACGAAATGCAGTTGTGTGACTTTGTTCTGAGGTTATAAGTTACATTTCTTTCATTGCACGTGAGCAGGCTGTGGTTTTCCTCTTGTGCAGACAATGTGCAAACCTAGCACCTGCAGACCCGCCCTTCCCTCAGCAACCCCCAGGGGAGTTCGACCATGTCTCTAAGGAATACTGGATGTGTGAAGGAGAATTGGCTCGTGTATATTCCCCACCCTGCCTTAAGATCTCATGGGAAAGCTCTCAGGTGGGAAGCCCTGCTGACTGTGTCTTAGGAGAATAAGCAGAACCTCGAGGCCTTCGTTGAGGTCTCCCCATCTCTCCAAAAAGGCCCTGCACGCCAGCTCCATTCTGCCTTCAAGAATGGAGATAAGCTATCTGTGGGAGACAGATTTTCACCTCAGGGAAAGCTAACGGTCGGTGGTGGACTGATGCTGCTCCAAGAGTATCTGTGGGAATTTTTAGTGCTTGCCGATATGTTTGGGGTTTTTTTTCCCCCAACTCACTTAGTTAGACTTTTGTTGTATACTTTTTATGGTATATCTATGAACACTGAAAATATTTGTCGTATTTACAAGCTGCTTCAGGAACCTTGCTTGAAACGGCAGGTGCAAACTTAGGGAAACAGTTAAAATGCCAAGTCTTTAATAACACTTGAATCTTAGGGCCAAGCTACACATGACGAATGACACTTGAACAGCAAGTGTATTTCTCCCTGTTCACTTGCCCTCCACTCAATCCGCTTGCTGTTCAAGTGTCATTCGTCATGTGTAGCTTGGCCCTTAATTGGTCAATAGTTTCTTCCTTGCTGTTTTAGCAGCCAGCCTGTGTTCTATCAAGGGATATTGTTTCCACAAGATAAACGTATAAAGAGCATTTCTTGGGTGTTTTGACTATGGGTGGCTGAGATTCTACAGATTCTATTCACTGAATGTTGAGGGCCAGGCTGTTTCCTTTTCACACTGGAAACAACTGCATTCTTCATCTTAAGCCCTTTCCTCTTGAAATCATCTTCTCGGTCCAACAAGCCAGCTTTCCATTTGCACCTCTCTAGTATCTTCTCACAAACATTCCCCCAGGGCTGTAGAGGGATTTTCTCTTCACTTTCTTTTTTTCTTTACCTGGATCGGAGGGTGCTTCGCTGGCCTGTAAAAGCAAGGGGGATTTTTTTTTAACCTGGCACCACAGCCCTGATATCCAAATGGACTTAGATGAAGACTTAAACTACAGAGTTTAATGTTCTAACACAGACAAGACAAATGCTGCTGAATTAATAACCAGCATGCTTTAGAATCATAGGGTTGGAAGGTACCTCTAGGGTCATCTAGTCCAACCCCATGCACAATACAGGTAATTCACAACTTCCCCCCAACTGCCCCCCCTGACTGCTCCCTCCCCCTTAGACTGTTTTCGAAGGTGCAACTGCTGCTTGGTTTGTGAAACTAAACCAATGGAGTAGAACCCTACACGTGAAGGAATCAATGGGAATAATGCTAGAAAAAATCAATATATACACTCTATCAAAATGCAGCGATTTTAAATGTACCCTGTTACACAATTCACATTCCCATAATTGTGTAATAGGGTACATTTAAATTAGCTGCATTTTGATAATTTTGTTTTTTTAAGGTGATAATGGACTTGAATCTTGTACTTCATGGCTATCCACCTAGGGTTGCCAGCTCCAAGTTGGGAAATTCCTGGAGATCTGGGGGGGGGGGGGGTAAAACCTGGAGAAACCTGGAGAAGGTGGGGTTTGGGGAGGGAAAAGATCTTGGCATGGCATAATTCCATAGAATCCACCCCACCCCCAAAGTAGCCATTTTCTCCAGGTGAACTGATCTCTGTGGCCTGGAGACCAGTTGTAATTCCGGGAGATCGCCAGCCACTACCTGGAGGCTGGCAACCCTATATCCACCTGAAACTATTGTCAGAATCAACTGGCATGAATTGGGTTTTATGGACTGGATGCAACAACTCCTTTCAACAGCCATAGCCCCCCACCCCAGCTCAAACAATGGCAACGAGAGTCCAGTGGATTCTGATCCCTGGATTTGATGCCGATTCTCTAATCCCTACATTCCAGTCTGTTTCAAGCCATGACCTGGGTGGAGTTGACACTATGCCAATGCTGTTCAAAAGGAAGAGCGAGCAGCGCCCGATACTCACCACAGAGATGGCACTCGTGGCAACGAGGGGATTGTCCTGTTGCTCTTTGGCCTGCAGCTCTTTGAGTTTCTTTATCTCTTCCCGGTACTCGTCCACCTCTGCCTCCAGCTTCTCCCGCTGGAGCCGTTCATACTCTAACTGCGCCTGCAGTTCATAGACCTTTCTGCCCAAAGCCAAAATGGAATTAAACAGCAGTCAGTTCCCCTGGAGAAAAATGGCTGCTTTGGGGGGTGAACTCTGTGCCATTGTACCCCACTGAGGTCCCTCCCCATACCTCGCCTTCCTCAGGCTACGCTCCCCCAAATTTCCAGGCATTTCCCAACCCAGAGTTGACGGCCCTATGGCCACAGACACAATGCGCAAGGGCAGCAGAACAAGTGGTAGCCGCTATTCCTGTTGTGATCCGCAGCAGCCCATTTACGCACATTCTCTGAGGCAGTTCCACCTTGTGGAACAGCCTGCCTGACGTGGAGAGGAAAGCCCTACGCTCGATCATTTCACAGAATGTACAAAACAGAAATGATCGGGAGACCGTTTTTATAAAGGGATTAGAACTGTAGTACAATGGCAACCCGACTACATATTCAGAAGAAAATGATCGTAGCGTCGGGGGGGGGGGCACAGGATGGAGTACTTCAAACCATATTTGAATGACCTCCTTTAAAAAAAATTCTTGCAACTAAAAAAAAATATCCTAGAATATTAGGGTGGACTGTGGGACTGGAACTTTTATCCCTGATTTGCTAGCTTGAGAGGGTTTTGTTTTACCCAGGGCATTCAAAAGTGCAATCGCTCTAGCCCTTGTACAATTAAGGCCTTTTTTGCACAAGTGATTTTTGCCACTTTTGGGCCCATGCCTCTTCGGGATTTCTTCCACATTCTGGACGATTAACTCCCTCTTCAGATTTCAATGCGGCATTTCAAAGGTTCTCGTCTGAGTTTTCGGACTATGCTTTTTCTGCGCAGGGAGAAAACTCGGAAGAGACCCTTAGAAACGCCGCATTGAAATAACAACATTCAATTTATATACCACTCTTCAGGATGGTTTAACATCCACTCAGAGTGGTTTACAAAGTATGTTGTTATTAACCCCACAACAAAACACCCTGTGAGGTGGGTGGGGCTGAGAGAGCTCCGAGAGAGCTGTGACTGACCCAAGGTCACGCAGCTGGCTTCAAATGGAGGAGTGAGGAATCAAACCTGGTTCTCCAGATTAGAGTCCTGCACTCTTAACCACTACACCAAACTAGGTCCAAAAGCGGCAAATTCCTTAATCTACCCTGTATACTGATTGCAACCTTTGAATGGAGCTTCTTAGCTCAACTGTGTGTAAGGTCAGCCTTGGCATAGAAAAACCAGCAGAGGGCAGCAAAGCAGTAAAGATTAAAGCATGTGAATGCCCTAATTAAGTTTAGGTCTCCAGCAGGCCCATACAAAAGGGACTGGGTTTTTTACCTTTTGTAGCTGCAAAAAATTAGGGTCTCCTTGTATGAATCTGTTGTATGCATCCTGCCTGCCTCTCTAAAACCTTGTCCCTCGCTCTAATTCACAGCCACATGCTACAACCACTTCCCTATGGTATTCTTTACTCTCCTTTTCAAAAGACCTGTGAGTTCTGGTTATTTAATTCAATTTTAAAAGCCCAAATGGCAATCTTCCTTTGCTTTTCTGCCTCTGTGTGATCTGATTTTTTTTTAACACAAAAGCGTAGCTCTCAACCTGGTTTGCCTGCAAGATTTTCCGCTGCTTCCTTCATAAGACTGAAACAAGCTGCAAAAAAAGGTCTTATCGCCACACTGTCTCTGAGAAACATCTTTTCCACTTATTAAAATGTTTTTTTTTAAGCCTGATGAAGTATTCTGTGAAGCCAAAGAAGTCTGCATGTTGCATTACGAAGAGAGCAAGTTGAGCTTCTTTTAAAAAATGTTGCATGGGTTTTGCCTCTAAGCAGCCAGGATGGAAAACTACTTAGGAACAAGATGCGACTCCTAAGTGAAAGAGTGAGGGTAAAACACAAACTGCTTTACAGTCCCTGTGACTTTTGCACCCTTTTAGTCGTCACAGTGGCTGTTTTAGATGCACAAAGCACAGCTGAAACCACAAAGGGCAACGGTACAGCTAAAATCCAAAGAGATTCCTGTTCTGAGCCAATCTCTTATTAATCCATCCTTTTCCCGGGTAGTCCTGAACTGAAGTTGGTGGAAGCCATTTGCCACAGTGCCGACTAGAGATGGGCACGAACCAGGAAAATACTGACCTGTGCGGTTCGTGGTTCGTCACGTTTCACGAACTTGCCTCGGTTCGCGAATCGGTTTGTTTGGTTCATGAAAACGTTACTTCCAGGGCAACAGAAGATCTGCAGAAAGCCCCTCCCCTCCGTCGCCTAGGAAAGTGATTGATCGGCACCAGACTGTCTGCAGTAACGAACCAAAAAACGAACCAGATGAACTGGCCTAAAGTTTGTGCAAGTTCGTCAGAAATGGGCTCTGACAAACCACCAGTTCGTGCCCATCTCTAGTGCCCACCAACACGATGGAACACAGAGCGAACCAACTCAAAAAGTAGATGTTCTCAAGGTTATACTTGGCCAAAGCATCTGTCTAAAGGCAAAGGCATTTCTTCAACAAGCTAAAAGCTCCATCTAGACCTTTCATTATGTTATTAACATTAGTTTCTTAAGGGAGATGCTTCCTCTGACGTTTTTCACAAGGTATCCACTACCTTCGCAGACTACTTTTTCTTTCAAAGATTTTGAGGCCCTTTCAATATGATGGCCTAGACTGATTACCAGTTGGTAAATCCTGCCGCCTTGTCTGCTGTCAATTCCCTGTTGTCTACTTTTATTCTCTCTCTCTGCTGCTTTTTCAGCCTGTGGTGTTTTAAAGCATTTCAGCACACTTAAACTCCGTAAATATGAAGCCGTTAGAATGCTGACAAGCAACTTGGCCTTTTTACCTTCCCGTATATCGCAATGTTTCATGAAATTCTTTGGCCACTAGGGGTCGCCGTAAGTCAGTTATAACTCGACAGCACTCTCCACCACCAACCAAGTTCTTACTTTTCAAATTCTTTCTCGGCTTTCTTTTCCTCTCTGTCTTCAGGGGTTATTCCTCCAAGCTGCCTGAAATTGCTGGTGGCGATTTCTAGGAGTCTCTTCAGCTCTTCAATCTTCTGATATGCCCTTTCTGCAAAAGAGACAGTTCCATTAAGAGCCAGTTTGGTGTAGTGGTTAAGAGAGGCAGGACTCTCATCTGGAGAGCCAGGTTTGATTCCCCACTCCTCCACTTGAAGCCAGCTGGGTGACCTTGGATCAGTCACAGCTCTCTCAGAGCTCTCTCGCAGCCCCACCCACCTCACAGGGTGATTGTTGTGAGGATAACAATAACATACTTTGTAAACCGCTCTGGATGGGAGTTAAGTTGTCCTGAAGGGCGGTATATAAATTGAATGCTATCATCATCATCATCATTATTATCCACTGAGTATTTATTGCTTCTTGAGCCACCTGTTGGGAATTGTTTCCCAAAACATAAGGATGGGAACGCCAGAGCTTGAAAATGCACGATTGGTCACTTGAAAGTTTATTTTAAACCCTCGGCTGCACAAACTAGATTTGGGTCTCGTCAATAGCTAGTAGCCATCAAGAAAGCAGCAGCCTAATGCTGTAGAGGCTAACCCAGGGGTCCTCAACATGGGGCCTGTGGGTGCCATGGTTCCCATGAACACCTTTTTTGGTGCCCATCAAGTGTTTTTAGAAAGTGGGTGGAGCTCTTGTCCAGAAGGGCTTCTGATTAGCCACTGGAGATCTCATTGGCTGGGAAAATTTAAAACAATGTTGTTTCAGTGTTGTTTTTATTTTCTGACTCCTCTATCACACTGTATTGTTTAAAATTATCCCTCGTCTTCCCAGTGTTTGTGATTCCTCTGTGTGTGTGGTTTCCTCTCCTGTGGCAGCCATTTTGTGGTTGGCTCCACCTTCTGTATCAGAGGTGGTCACTAGGGCTCCACAGGGGCCCAAAACGGGCCCGATCTGAGCCCATTTTGGCGTGGATCGGGCCCGTTTTGGGCTGCTGCAAAGTGCAGGAGCGTTCCTGCGCTCCGCAGCAGCCCCCAACGGCACAATCCAGGGGCTGCGTGATGACGTCACTTCCCAGAAGTGACATCATCACGCTTGCAGGAGTGAACACAAGCACGCAAAGCGTGCGCGCACCCCCCCCCCCCCAGGTAAGAGCCAGGCTGGGAGATTGAGGGGGACTGGCAACCCTAGTGGTCACACAGTCTAAATGTTGGGGACCCCTCTTCAAGCCAGATCCAGGCATATTAGAATCCCTGCTTCTGTCCAGGAGTACTGCACCTTACTTGTTTCTGCACTATTTAGTACCCAGTCCTTGCAGGCTGTCCTGCCGAGTCCTCTGCCAACTCAATCAGGAGCTGCTTATACCCTCCAGTTCACCACATCGTGTTACTGGAAATACTCTTGAGCACCCAAAATGTCATCTTCCTCTCGGTGGATCAGCCCCCGCAGACATCAATCTTTGCTTATCCTCTCCTAACCACAAAATATACTAACCAGGCTAGTTGTCAACGTGGCTGTCCACAGACCATTGCCCAGGGGATTTCCATCTGCCAGACCAACTCCTTTTCTTACCATTACCCCTTTCCTCCCAAATGCGTGGAGGTCTTCAACTCACCACGAGCATCTACTTTCCCCTGCTTATTCAGAATCAAGTCTCCCTTGCAGTCGGTGCTCTCTTCCACGGTGTGTCTTTCGAAGAACCGCTTGTCTTTGTCATTGAGTTCCTCGTCAGAGTCATTCCCCATTTTGTCTTTCAGAAATTCCACAACGGCCAACTGGGCAAACCTGAGCAGTTCAGATGCCCATTAGCATGTGGGGATGGGTTACACGTACAAGCCCCACCCCAACACCAACGGGACCATTTCATGTCAGGAATATGGTCCATTCTCCCCCTGCACTGAGGTCCCAATCCAAATCAGGAAATGAGTTCCCTTGCAGAGCAGAACCACAAGTGACAAAAGGCACAGACTGGACACTTGCCAGCTTCCCTCAAGTTTTGAGGGGAAATGTAGGCAGCTTGGCGGAATGTTGGACAAGTGACAGTTGAAAAGTCCATTGGACAGCAGTTGGAGAGCGAAGCTGCGAGACCAGGATGCCTACATTTCCCATCAAAACTTGAGGGAAGCAGACAAGTGTCCAATCTGTGCCTTTTGTCACTTGTGGTTCTGCTCGTAGATGACGTATTCCTATCTGAGTCAAAGTCAGGTTGGAGGAAATCAGACACAACACATTAAAATAGTAACATGTCGTTTGAGCCTAAAAGATCTCCAGCATAAGAACCTGCCAGGTCAGACCAATCGTCCGTCCGGTCCAGCATTCTGGATCCATGGTATGGTAACATCAGGACTTTTGTAATGCACTATACATTGGTCTCCCGGCTAAGTTAACTAGAAGACTCCAGTTAGTGCAAAATGCTGCAGCTCGGCTGTTATCAGGAGCAAGCAGGAGCAAGAACACTCCCATCCTGTAGTCATTCCATTGGCCACCCATCAGTTACCGTGCTCAGTTCAAAGCATCAGCTATCACATACAAAGCTTTTCATGGCCTTGGCCTGGCATACCTACAGGACCGCCTCCCTCCCTA
Organism: Eublepharis macularius; assembly: GCF_028583425.1. NCBI lineage: Eukaryota > Metazoa > Chordata > Lepidosauria > Squamata > Eublepharidae > Eublepharis > Eublepharis macularius. Next base: position 175,219,227 of record NC_072792.1, read on the forward strand.
TGTCCCTCTACGGCAGCTTTGCTCATCTGAACAGAGCCTTCTACAAGTGCCACCCTGCACATGGGCAAAATCAACAGCTGCCCGTACACACGCCTTCTTGCTGGCCCCTACCCTGTGGAATAGCCTGCCTGACGAAGCCAGGAGAGCCCCCATTCTCCTGACTTTCTGCAAACGATGCAAAACTGAATGATTCAAAAGGACTTTTTGTTCAGATATGATGGCTGTATTGTAAGGAGGGGGTCTCGAAGAGATGCTTCACTAATGAGTTAGGGACCATAGACTTCACCACTATGTTGCCTTATATACCATCTGTTGTTTTAAGTATGTGCTCCTATGCACTACCTGTTGCTTTAAGTATGCCCCTACTGGGTAGTTCTGTGTTGTGTACCATCAGTCCTAGAATTGCTGATGCTCTGTTCCAGCATTTCTTCAACTCTGTATTGGATTTTTGCTAAGGTTATGTTTTTGGAAACTTGCATTTATTTACGCTATGGCATTGTTTATGGAAATGTCCTTGATATCGACTGTACTAATCTCACACAGTGTAATCTGCCCTGAGTCTCAGTGACAAAGGCGGACTAAAAATGACATAAATAAACTAAATAAAATAAATAAGGCTTACAATCAGGCCAAGCAACAGGTATTCGGGGGTATACTGCCTCTGAACATGGAGGCTTCATTTGTCTATCATGGCTGATGGCCATTGATGAACCTATCTTCCATGAATTCCCTTTTAAAGTCATCTAAGAGAGTGATTCCGCACACGTTGGATAATGCACTTCCAATCCTCTTTATAGATCATTTGGAATGGATTTTTTCGCGTGCGGAACAAAAAATCCACCTCAAACGATTGATAAAGTGCATTGAAAGTGCACTATCCAACGTGTGCGGAATCAGCCTAAGCTAGTGGCCAACTCAACATCTGGTGGCAATTAATTCCACAGGTCAATTACTCTTTGAGTGAAGAAGTATGAAGTGGTTAAAGTGTCTCAGTAGATCTGGAGGCCCAATTTTGTCAGGATAAAATGGAGGGCAGGAGAATGATCTAAGTGACTTTGGGACTCCACTGGAGAGAAAAGCAGGGTATTACAGAATTTTAATGCTGACAATGAGGAAACTGAAATTGTTCAAGATTTTCTGTTCCTTGCTTAATCATCAACCAAAAGGGAGACTGCAATGAAGAAATCAGAAGATTGAGACTTGAAAGAGCAGCTGTGGAGGAACCTAGAAAAGATCCTTAAAGATAAAGGTGTCTCTCTGGGGACCAAGATATAGATAATCCAAATTATGGTATTCCCCATTACTATGTATGGAAAGTTGGACAGTGAAGAAAGATGACAGGAAGAAAAATGATTCATTTGAAATGTGGTGCTGAAGGAGAGTTTAGCAGATGCCATCAATGGCCAAAAAGACAAATAAGTGGGTACTAGATCAAGTCAAGCCTGAATTCTTCTTAGAAGCTAAAATGACAAAATTGAGTCTATTGTAATTTCGTCACATCATGAGAAGACAAGACTCTTTGGGAAAGTCAATAATGCTAGGAAAAGTGGAAGGCAGTAGGAAATGAGGAAGACCTAAAATGAGATGGCTGGACTCAAAAGCCACGTCCTCCAGTTTGCAGGATCTGAGCAAGTCTGTTAATGATCGGACATTTGGGAGGTCTTTCATCCATAGGGTCGCCATAGGTCGGAGGCACCTTGGCAGCACATAACACACACACATAACAAGTAAATAAGTTAATGCTTCCTTTTGTCTGGCCTGATTCAAGTCTCTAGCAGTTTTGTTGTTTGCTGTTCTTAGTATTATGGAAAAGGAAGAAAAAGTCCTCTCTGTCCCCTATCTCTGCTCCATACCTATATTTAGACACCTTTAGCATGTGTGGAGTGCAGATTCAAATCTACTTGATGACACACAGCAAAATGTAGCCCAAATTAATCAATCTGGAAAGCATCCCTCCGGTGGTAAAGAACTCACAGCCAAACGGTGTAACCTATTATTACCTCTTAGCAACATCTTTCGGTGATTCTCCGGCATCGTTGGTGATGTTACAATCTGCTTCTCTGTTAATCAGCCACTCTAAGAGACTCAAGTGACCTTGCCCAGCCGCTAAGGGAGGGAAAGAAGCCATGAAAAATGAGTTTCTTCTTAGAACTTAACTCATGACCCTTTCAATTGCAGTAATACGATTAAGAAGCCCTCTGGGATATTTAGCAATGAATGCATTGATGGTACTGGAGGATAAGTTGGTTCAAAACAGAGATTACGGTCATAACTGAACACAGAATTAAGTATGTTTATGAAAGAAGTGTTCTTCAGCGTATCTAACTCTGTGTTGGGCATGGGCCCGCACATTTTCGCCACTATGCAAAACTGAATTATTCAAGGAGGCTTGGCTGTACTGTCAAAAAGTGGTTTTCAAAAAGATGCATCAGTAAAGGGATAGGGACTGTAGACTATACTACTGCGTACTGTCTATTGCTGTAATCCTACTGAGTAGTTTCTGTATTGTTTAATACGTCTTGTTTGGAATGGCTTCCACTCTGTTTCAGCATCACTGCAGCTCTGTATCTGAGTTCTTCTTGTTTTCTAACCTCTGCAGATTTTGCATTTGCATACTTTCTGGCAGGGCTTTTTTTCCCAGTCAGAACGCAGTGGAATGGTGTTCTGTGAAATCGTAAAAATTCCCTTGTGACTAGTGGGTATTTGAACCCGAAAAGGCTAGGATCAGACTGCTGCTGGGTGTTGGAGTACTCTCCCGCATGGCAGCGGCCCGTTCCAGGCCAATTTGGGCCTGATTCAGGCCCATTTTGGTCCCAATTTGGACCAATTTGGGCTTGAAACAGCCAGGATTGGGCCACTACCAGGTGGGGGAGGGTTCCTCCGCACAGCAGCGGCCCATACCAGGCTGATTCAGGCCCTATCTGGGCTGTTTCAGGCCCAATTCGGCCCAATTTGGGCCCAAAATGGCCAAGATTGGGCCACTGCCGGGCAGGGGAGTGCTCTCCAGTGTGGCAGCGGTGCATTCCAGGCCGATATGGGCTCGAATCAGTCCACCTATGGAGTGCGGGAGTGCTTCTGGGGTGGCTGCGGCCTGCATGATGATGTCACTTCCCGGACCAGTGGCACCCAGTGAGTTCCACCACCTCTTTTCCCAGAAAAAAGCCCTGCTTTATTGCATAGTTTATTGAATGCCTCTGCTGTCAATTTATTGACTTACACTAGATCCAGAGGAGTTAGCCGTGTTCGTCTGTAGTAGCAAAATCAAAAAGAGTCCAGTAGCACCTTTAAGACTAACCAATTTTATTGTAGCATAAGCTTTCGAGAATCACAGTTCTCTTCGTCAGATGCATACAATAAAATTGGTTAGTCTTAAAGGTGCTACTGGACTCTTTTTGATTTGACTTACACTATGTAATCAGCCTTGAGTCTTAATGAGGAAGGTAGACTATAAACGGTGTAAATAAAATAAAATAAAAACCTTGGATCAGTGCATAGTCTCTAGCAGCAGAGTAAGCGCATGTGAGCCATGCTTTATTTCCCCTCATATACAAGAAGAGGGTGCCAGTTTTCCAGCGGAGGTTACCTTTCTCTTCCTGCCATTATTGTGACAATTTATTTAGTCCTAATTGTTTTAAAAGGACTATTGTTTGAGTGATATTTTTTTAAATACAGGAAATGTAAAGTAGGAAAGAAACGGTGAGAGGGGAATGCGGCTAGTCCCGACCTTTGTGTAAGAGAGTCGATCCCTTATCATCCCGCTCATTAATACTGATGACTCGGTTTTCCAGTAATGATCTTATGGTCTCTATATCCCCTCTGAAGGCGGCATCGTGACCTGGAAACGTGAAGTCTAAGTGAAGAAGAAAACAGACGCAAATATATTAAACTAAGAGCATGACAGAACAGAAGCTGAAGCACTCTTCTAGGGTGGAAAGCAGGAACCGAGGGAGACAATTTTTTCAGACAATTCAAAATCTGTTCTAAAAATTCTATGACCTGTATAAAACTAGGGACTTCTCTTATTATAACTTCTTATAAGTTATAAAAACTTGCAACTTATTATAACTTCTCTTATTTTGCCTAAATTATTCTGCAGTGTTTACTATTTTGCATAATTTATTCTAGATTTGCTAGTCACACAGGGTAAGACAGTATCCTACTCTGGATACCGGAAATTTTATTCAGTCAATTCTCTGTCTTCTTAAATTTCAGAGTGCTTCAACCACAGTCTTTCACACATTTCTTCACACCCATAAGGACTAGAGACTTGATTTTGTTTTAAGCAAGATTTCTTAGGAAGGAGAATTCTGCATATTATCTTGCTTTCTTGCAGCAGACAAACAGTTCTGTGTATGCCCTATTAGAACCAACAAATATGAACCTACACCCAAGTCCGAGCCAAGGACTTGGGGCATGCTAGGTAACTCAGGGCACCCCCTCATGCCACCCATGGAAGCAGGAAGACAGCAGCCACCCTCCTCCTCCGTACTATAGTGAGAATAATAATAATAATAATAATAATAACAACAACATTCGATTTATATACTGCCCTTCAGGACAACTTAATGCCCACTCAGAGCAGTTTACAAAGTATGTCATTATTATCCCCACAACAACAATCACCCTGAGAGGTGGGTGGGGCTGAGAGAGCTCTGAGAGAGCTGTGACTAGCCCAAGGTCACCCAGCTGGCTTCAAGTGGAGGAGTGGGGAATCAAACCCGGCTCTCCAGATTAGAGTCCCGTGCTCTTAACCAACCAGCTGGAAGCCATCGTCCACACTCCTTGTCCCACAGTATCCAGGAGAAGTAGGGCATAGAAGTGCCCAACATCCTTGCCCTTCTTGCCCCCCTCCCCGAGCCTTAGGAAGATGGAGAAATGACACCCACCCTCCTCCCCCTGTACCAAGAGGCCACCACAACCCGTCCTCAGGCTTGAGAGCCAGTTTGGTGTAGCGGATAAGAGCAGCAGGACTATAATCTGGAGAACCAGGTTTGATTCCCCACTCCTCCGCTTGAAGCCAGCTGGGTGACCCTGAGTCAGTCACAGTTCTTTGGAGCTCTTTCAGCCCCACCCTCCTCACAGGGTGTCCATTGTGGGGAGAGGAATGGAAGGTGATTATAAGCCATGCTGAGTCTTCTTCAGGCAGTGAAGGGCGGGGTATAAAACCAACTCTTCTTCTTCCTCCTCCTCACCCTCTTACCAGGCGAGGCACAGTGGAGCTAAGTTAGAAGGCCCGTCCTTCCCCCTCCCCATGACAAAGGGAGGGAAGGAAGGAGCCAGCACTCCACAGGCCCTTCACTGGTACCAGAGGCACCTCCTGGGGCCAACCCCAATGCTACAGGCAGCCAGGCACGGGTGGGTGGGTGACAGGGCTGCTTGGCTCTCCCTCATTCACTGTGAATGGGCCACCTCTGATTACATCACAGAAACAGGGACAAAGTGAGGCTGTGTTAAAATTCCCGTGATGTGGACAGATACTACAAATTGTTAGTATTGTCAGAGATGCCTGGATTTTAGCTGTCAAATTGGTTTTATATTTTTATGATGTTTCAATTGTTTATTTTCTGTTGTAAGCCACCCCAAGCTTGTTCACAGGGACGCTGGGGTATAAGTCAAATAAAATGAATGAATGAAAAGGCTGCCCATGTGCTTATAGAGGTACCTTGTAAAAGTAAACCAGCAGGTAAATAGTTGTTCCTGTTCATCCTATTACTAGATTACTAGTCTTCATTGGGCTGGAGAGGCGTCACCACCACCATTGGTTTATTGACAGGATTTTTAAAATACCGGATACAAAGGAGGACAGATCTCTTGAACCATGCTGAGATGGGAAGTTAGGCAGGTACAGCTTTACGCTGTGTTACAGCGCTCTCAAAACAGAGAACCTGGTGCTCCCCTCCTCTCATTTATCCTCACAACCGTCTTGTGAAGCAACCTAAGAGAAGGACTGGCCTAAAGTCTCCCAGTGAGCTTCCAAGGGGAGAGCGAGGATTCGAACCTGGCTGCCCCAGATCCTAGTCCAAAACTCACACCCCAGTACAATGCTGGCTGTTCTGTGAAGGTCACCATCGCCTTGTCCCAAGTTACTCACTTTCCAGCTTCTTCGGTTGATCTTTCTCTCTCTGCAGCTTATTGATGTACTCTACGATATCTGTTTTGTAGAATCTCTCAGCCAGGTCCCGGGGGGTCTCCCCGTGGTCGTTTCGGGCTTTCAAGGAGTGAGATAAAGTGGGCATTTTGTTCACGAGGAATTTAAAGCAGGGAAGGTGGCCCTCCATTGCCGCCAAGTGAACTGGGATATATGAAAAGGCCAGTGTTAGAACCAGTCTAACAACTCTAACACACACACACAGCCCAAAAGCACTGTGCTCTTCTTTAACAATCCTACAATAGTCAGAGCCAGCCAATATCTCAATATTTGAACAGGACACTTTGGGGGTGCATTGATTCACACACACACACACACACACACACACACACACACACACACACACGAGTTTAGCAAAAGACCATTAAAGATTCAATCCACAACTTGAGTTAAGCACCCATATCTGTGCATCTCCATATGCTTAATGCGAAGTCGGGCTTGATTCTAGTGAATTGCCTTGATATAAAGAAGACTAGTCTCCAACCCAACCTCCATTTTCCTCCCTTTGAGAAGGATATCAGGGTATATGAATGAACAGAGGAACTGAAAAGGTCGAAAGAAAAACTTACACATCCAAGTGCCAAGACCGATGGCACCCCTCCCTGCCGAATAAGTAACAAAATCTTTAATAAAATCCCAAGAATTAAAACTGTATGATTAAAACAATATCACTCTGGTTCCATATATATAAGTACCTTCTGCGAGTGTAGAAATTCTTGAACAACTGCACTCATACATTTGTACATTTGCAGGCATCTTAAAAATGACCATGTACTGTTACGTATATCATTACACGCACATAATCAAACGTGTTTCGGCTGCAAGGCCTTCCTCTGTGATTTTTTTTTGTTTGTTTTATGGTGGTGGCAGTGGAAAGTGCTGTCAAGTCATAGCTGACTTATGGCGACCCCTGCTGGGGTTTTCAAGGCAAGAGATTAACATAGGAGTTTTGCCACTGCCTGCCTCTACTTAGTGGCCCTGAACTTTCCTGATGGTCTCCCATCCAATTACTAACTAAGGACGACCCTGCTTAGCTTCTCAGGTCTGACGAGAGCTGGTTTACCTGGGCGATCCAAGTAAGATTTGTTTTATACGCACCATAGATTACAGAACATCTGACCGAGCACTAAATAAACACAAAAAAGATGTAGACATTCATGGAGTGATAAGGTCCCTCTTCCCCATTCAAATTGAACAGAATTACCAAAGATACATTAATGTAGATGATAATTTTTCAGTAGTCCAGATATTTATAAGCCAGGGGTCATTTCGAGGAGGAACACGCAGGAACGCAGTTCCAGCAGTTCCCCAAAGAGGTCACATGTCAGGTGGCCCCGCCTACCTGACTCTCGGTCATTTGGGGCTCATTTCAGCCTGGATTGGGGCTGAAACAGCCTGGATCGGGCCTCTGTCAGGTGGCGGATCACTCTTCCACTCAGCCCAATCCTGACCATTTTGGGCCCCTTTTCAGCCATTTTCAGCCCCTTTTTGCCATTTTGGGCCCAGTTTCAGCCCTGAATGGCCAGGATTGGGTCCAAAGCAGCCAGGATAGGTGATGTCAGGGGGTGTGGCATATGCAGATCAGTTATGCTAATGACACATTTCTGGTGGGGTCACGGGGCGTGGCATATGCTATGAGTTCCTCCAGCTCTTTTTCTACAAAATGACCCCTGCTCAGGAATAAATCATATCAAGAACGCCGTGTATAGCTATAAAGAATCCAGAAGCATTCCAGCATTAGGGGAATGGATCCATGCAGTCCAGCGCACCACAACACATTGCTACCATCTAGGATTCCCCATAATATATACCCCTCTGAGAGCTATGCCCCACCCAACTCCGTAATGAAGGGCCTTTTCCCTATAGTACCCGGAAGATTTCCGTTGTTATCCACATCATCCAGGGTAGCTCCCCATCTAACCAGAAGCTGCAGGCAGCCTAGGCGGCCATGGAAGGCGGCGTTGTGTATGGGCCTCCAGTCGCTCTTATCGGAAACATTTACATCCTAGGTTTCAAGAGGAAAAGAAGCAGAGTTGTATTTAAAAGGCTTTCTTGCCCATCCACCACAACGGCTTACTTTTGCCCCTGACTGCAGAACAAAGACGTATCACCCCCCCCCCCAACCATGGGGAATCTTTTTCAGCCACCCCTCTGGTTTCTAAGGGCCAAATCTGGTGTGAGGAAAGCAGCTCTGGGTGTTTAAAGCAGAACTGCTCTGACGGCACTTGGTCTAGAGACTTGCTTTTGGAGGGGTTTTGTTGTTGCTGTTGTTGTTTGAGACATTGGAAATTCTTAGAACTAAATTCTGCACCCCAAATTCTGTGGTTTTTAGGCACTTATATAGAATAAAAACATACACAGGCTCTGGAAACAGGCTCTCTCCTACCCCTAGAAAACAAAAGGCACGGGACTTCTAATGACACAGCCAGCTATGAAGATCCATGTGGTGTGATGTCAATATGATGCAGGACAGAATTATTTGTGTTTAAGGCACACAATTTAAGATTTTCCTGCAAAAGCCACTGTGTGCGAGTGTGTGCGAGATTTCTAGCCCACCCTTTTACCACACCAGCATTCAGAGCCGTTTGTAAAGCCAAAAGCAATGCAAAACTCATATTTAAAATCCAAAGCACAGAGCAATAATAAAAGTATTATAGAACAATAAAAATGACCCTAAGCAACAATCAAAATCCAAACTGTTAAAAAGATCCAGAGGGGAATAGGTAGATTTAGCTCCTGTGAAAGGCTGTTTGAAAACGTAGCCTTCACTGATCTGTAGAAAACCAAGTGTGAGAGGGTAAAGTGGGCTTCCTGTAGCAGGGAGTTCCAAAGTTTGGGGGCAATACAATACTAACTAGCCTGCTTCTGATCAACACTTTTGCAGCAGAAGTCTGGCTTCATGAAAATCTTAGCGATCCCAAGCCACTATTTATATCCAACCCAGCTCCATAATCCAGTTATTTTCTTAAGAATCTATAAATACAATGAAAACACATCGAATCTCAAGACAGAGGAAGACAGGGTGCCTCTTACCACCCCGCTCCGGAGGATGGTTTGCAAAGTGAATGAGTGTCCATGGGTCGCAGCAAGGTGCGCCGGAGTACATCCTCGGTCGTCCTGGGCCCCTAGATTGATGTTATCATTGAGAAGGGCCTGTTAATAAACAAAAGTCCAGGGCTCATTATTAGAGTAAGGAAATATTGTCTTGCTCGAAACCAGTGATCCCCAACATGGTGCCCACCAATGGGCTTTCTTTCCCGGCACCCATTTGCTTCTTCGACAAAGCATCTCTTCCCCAAAGCAAAGAAACCATTCCTGGATTTCTTGCACCTCACTGAAGCAGAGGGTGTTTCAGAAGAGCCTGAGAGCCAAGCTGCAAGTGCTGCCTGACGCAGGTTGGACACTTGTCAGCTTCCCTCAAGTTTTGATGGGAAATGTAGGCATCCTGGGCTTGCAGCTGTAATGGAGAGCCGAGCTGTAAAACCAGGATGCCTACATTTCCCATCAGAACTTGAGGGAAGCTGACAAGTGTCCAACCTGTGTAAGGCGTCACCTGTAACTTGGCACTGAGAGGCATTACCTTAAGCTGAGTCTGCATGGGTCAATCTCCCTGGTTAAGTTCCCATACTGCAGTGTTTTTTTCCTAACCATCTGCACCAGATTTGCCGCCATGAGTAGTCACTTTGGCCACTATGCGGCTTTCCCCCACATTTCCTGGGAGTGCTTATACTCCAGCTTTTTAAAAAAATCTGCTTTGTGGCAGGCTGTTTCCCCATGCATATCCTTTATTCCGTTTTTGGTGTTCCACCCTCTTCCCCCTGTCTCCTGCCCCCTGCCAGCCCACTGCATTGTGATTGGCTATTCTCATCTAACAAGCCATTCCCCCTCCCCTCCTTTCCAGTCTTCCCTGCTCCCCTCTTTCCTCTTTAAAAAAAAAAAAGTTCAGTGTAGGATTGATGAATTGCTGGTTTGAAAGCACAAGGGGAAGTTCCCTTTTTATTCTTTTTCCTTTGGCATGGGTGGAAATATTGTATGGGGGCTAAATATCTGGGTATCAAAAATAAAGATTTTAATATTAAGTTTTAGAGACGTGTAAACGGCCACATACAAGCCAATTCCATGCCTTTCGGCTTGACTTCAGGGAAAGTGAGGAGTTATATCCCCAGTGCAGAAGGGGCTTTAGAGTCTCCAAGGAGAAACAGCTGCCTCCATCATAGACGGGAGGTTGTCTTAGGACCTCCCAGCGTTTCGTGATTGGCCCCAATACCCCCACAGCAGCCATTTTGGGGCAGCTCCCTTTACTTGTCAAAATTTCAAAAGTGCCTGCAGGTGTAGCAAGGATGAGGGCCCCTGCTCTAGTTCACCAAGGGGGCTCTACCCCACAAAAGTTTGTGCTAGAATAAAAACACGTTAATCTTTAAAATGCCTTGAGATTCCTGTTCAGCAGAAATTCCTCCAAATAGCTTCCCCGGTTCTTTTTGCTGAAGGAAACAGTCCCATATAATGCATCTGCTCAGCTAGAGCTTTTTTAAAAAATTATGGTTTATTTACAGATGCAGAGGAGTTAGTCGTGTTAGTCTGTAGTAGCAAAATCAAAAAGAATCCAGTAGCACCTTTAAAACTAACCAACTTTATTGTAGCATAAGCTTTCGAGAATCACAGTTCTCTTCGTCAGATGCATGGAGGGCGAGAAGAAACTGGTCAGATATATAGGTGGAGAGGGGAGGGGGAGTAGATGCAGACAGTAGCTTCTGATATGGAGATCAGTTTGCTTCTGTTAAGGAAGTCAGTGACTTCTGATAATGAGATAACCATTCCCAACCTCTGCGCAAAAGAATAAATGGGCACAAATCTGACATTAAAAATGGCAACATCCAGAAACCAGTGGGAGAACACTTCAATCTACCAGGACATTCCATCAAGGACTTAAAGGTCACTGTAGTTCAACAGAAACCTTTCAAAAACAAAATCCAACGGGAAGCTGCTGAATTGGAATTCATATGTAAATTTGACTCAGTCAAGCTGGGATTGAATAGAGACTATGAATGGTTATCTCATTATCAGAAGTAACTGACTTCCTTAACAGAAGCAAACTGATCCCATTAACAGAAGCCACAGATTGCCTCTACTCCCCCCTCCCCTCTCCACCTATATATCTGACCAGTTTCTTCTTGCCCTCCATGCATCTGACGAAGAGAACTGTGATTCTCGAAAGCTTATGCTACAATAAAGTTGGTTAGTCTTAAAGGTGCTACTGGACTCTTTTTGAGTTTATTTACAGCCCTTCTTTCTCCCTAATCAGGACCATGTGCGTGTAAAGTGCTGTCAAGTCACTACAGAATTATGGCACCCCCTGCTGGGGCTAGGGTTGCCAGCTCCAAGTTGGGAAATTCCTGGAGATCTGGGGGGGGGGGGTGAAACCTGGAGAAACCTGGACAAAATGGGTTTTGGGGGAGGGCAAGGACCTTGGCATGGCATAATTCCATACAGTCCACCCCCCCCCCCCAAAGTAGCCATTTTCTCCAGGTGAATTGATCTCTGTGGCCTGGAGACCAGTTGTAATTCTGGGAGATCTCCAGCTACTACCTGGAGGCTGGCAACCCTAGCTGGGGCTTTCAAGATAAGTGATAAGCAGAGGTGGTTTGCCAGTGCCTTCTTCTGCAGGGTCTTCCTTGGTGGTCTCCCATCCAAGTACTGACCCTGCTTAGCTTCTGGGATCTGACGAGATCGGGCTATACCATGCTGCCTTCCCTCGCCCAAGTAGAATGCTAATCACACTTATCAAACCATTAACCTTATAAAGTAGGTTTGTCAGGTAGATTGTGACAGGCCCAGCATCGCCCAGTGAACTTCTATGGCAGTGTGGGAGATTCACACCCGGTTGTCCCAGATCCTCGTACAATACCCTAACCACTACACTGCGCCGGCTCTGACCAGTCCGTTGAAATGAACAGAGGTTTGCTTGCCTGCAAGCACATAGCAGTGTGCTTGGGGATCTCTGGATACAAGTGTTTATGTTCAGGAAAGTCCCGGGAATTTGTTTCCACTTAATAGCCCAAATCCAGAGCTGTGAAAAAGTGGATGGTTTAAATCCAGTTTCATCCAAAATTTTAAAGAAGATGCTTTACCTGCATGCATGCGTCCTGACCTCTGATCGCAGCGAGATGAGCCATAGTCCAGCCTCTCACCGTCACATCGGTCCTGTCGGCTCCATGCCAGAGCAGCCACTGAAGGCACTGTCAGACAAAGACGGTTCAGCAGGATTTGTGCTCTGCCAGCCCCATCGAATAGCCGCTCAGACACTTTTTCAGAACAGGGCATCAATGCATCCATCAGTCTTTCCATCTCCAAAATAATCCCAAGTTCCTGGACTTATTTCCAGCCATCGTTCATGCTTCCAGAATCATGATTTTCCATTCATTTTAGAATTATTCATTAAAATACTTATACTCCACATCATACACCAATCAAAGCAGCTTATGCTACATTAAAACCATCCATGGAAAATAAAAAAATCCTCTCCAGGAAATACCTGCAGTCCAAACTGCATTAGAAGACTTAGTAAACACATTTATTTATGTCATTTATGTCCTTCCTTTCTCCCCAGCCGGGACCCAAAGCTGCTTACATTATTCTTCCCCCCTCCATTTTATTTTCACAACAACCCTGTGAGGTAGATTAGTTTGAGAGTGTGCGGCTGGTCCAAGGTCATCCAGCAAGCTTCCATGGCAGATTGGGGATTCGAACCCGGGTCTCTCAGGTCTTGATTCAACACTCAAACTACCACACTGCACTGGTTTTCGCCAGCCTTATAGCACCTCCTAAAAACTTCCAAGGACAACACTTTCCTCACCGCCTCTTGATGCATGTTACACAAAGAAGGAGCCACTATTGAAAAAGAATGATAGACAAAGCAATGTACGTATTTGCTTTCAGGGAGAGGTGGAACCGTCTTAAACATTACAGGGCACACTGGAGCATTTAAACAGAGAGAGAGAGAGAGAGAGAGCAGATTGTGGATCCCATCCCAGTGTATGAATGATAATAATAACAACAACATTTGATTTATATACCGCCCTTCAAGATGACTTAACACCCACTCAGAGTGGTTTACAAAGTCTGTCATTATTATCCCCACGACAATCACCCTGTGAGGTGGGTGGGGCTGAGAGAGCTCTGAGAGAGCTGTGACTAGCTCAAGGTCACCCAGCTGGCTTCAAGTGGAGGAGTGGGGAATCAAACCCGGTTCTCCAGATTAGAGTCCCGTGCTCTTAACCACTACACCAAACTGGCTCTCAGATGCCAAGTTATCTGCTTCATGCAATTAGTAAAGTTGGAATATGCCTCTGAAAACTCATGCCGCAATCCATTTGTTTGTCTTTAAGTATTTTTTGCTTTCTCCTTACATCAGCACGCCTCTAGTACGACAATTTATTGACTGACTAACCGAAAATTGCCTTATTCCTTTAGATTTAAGATGGCTAGAAAGGGCCTGCCTGCTTGTGCATTCTCTCCAGTCAACGATAACTGGTTCTTTTATTATTATTATTATTATTATTATTCGTTTTTCAAACAAACAAAAAGACAAACTCCATCTGAATTACACACATAACAAACAAGATTACAAAGAGAAAAAGAAGAAAAAAAACAGAAAAAACCAAATAGACAATTCTGAATCAAGTTGTTGACAGAGGGCTTAATATTTAACACATTTTCAAATTTATCTTGCAAGATAGAACTAAGAGAGGAAATCATTAATAGCACAGGGGATTTTTTTTAAAGTATTTCTTTATGTACTCCATATCTAATTCCTTTTCCATAATTTGAGGAAGGGTTCAGAAAGATGTTGATGTTGGATACCTTTCTGATTCGTATATGAAATAAAATCATGCCACATTTCATAGAAATCTGACACTTTAGCATTACCTTTAACGACTAAGTTGATAGGTCAGTTATTCTGCCGTAGCTATTTGCCATAACTCAGCGTACCAATAATGTAGTGATATTCTGCAGATTTCCAACACTTTGCTATTACCCCATTAGCTTGTGTGCCCTCTCTAAACGATAATTGATTCCATCTCTCTTACCTCCAGACTCCCCGAATACGCAGCCCAGTGTAAGGGGGTAAATTTGTAGATTGGATCCACTTCATTGATGCTGGCTCCAGAACTGACTAGCTCTTCAAGTTGTTGTACATTCCCGGTTTTCACTGCTTTGTGGATGCTGTGGAACCTCGGCTGCTTCTTGATAGCTGTCGGAGAAAGGTTCGCCTGCCGATTCTTGGAACGAATCTGGCAACGGCTGGGTGCCACCCAGGGGCACTGCCTGACCTGAAGCCCAGCCAGCCAAAAGCAGGGCTCACCCGTCCAGTTGAGGGGAAGGAGAAAGAAAGACTGAGCAGTCCACCTGCACACTCGACTAATTTCTAGAGTTGCCAGTCTCCAGGTGGGATCTGGAGATCCTCCAGAACGACAACTGAGATCAGTTCCCCTGGAGAAAATGGCTGCTTTGGAGGATGGACTCTACGGCATTATAACCCACTGAGGGCTCCAGTCCCAAATCTCCAGGAAATTCCCAACCTGGAGTTGACACCCCTATGCCCACACTGCAGCCATTTTCCCACCCCTATTCTCCAGCCAGTGTTCATTCCCTCCCCCCACAACTGGGAGCCTTTTTTTTTGTTTAATTGTATGGGATATGATGGATCTCCTGTGGCAGGGAGTTCCACAGTTTAATGAGCTAAGCCTGTTTTGATGAAATCTCTCAATAAGCAAGAAGAGTTTATCCTCTTCAGCCCTTCTGCAACACCTGATCATGGAGAAATTCAAAATAATATCCAGTATGAACACATAGTATTGATAAGGTTATAATTTATTTCAAAAATTATTTATATTTTTTAAAATCCCTTCCTCTCCACAGACAGGGGAAAGGCACTCGGCATATGCTCAGAAACACTTTCAAATTGGGGCAGAATCTTTGGAAACAGCAAACAGGCATTCCTATATCATCCATATCTATCTACTCGAGGGGTTGCCAATCTCCAGGTGGTAGCTAGAGATATCCTGGAATTAAAACTGATTTCTAGGCAACAGAGATCAGTTCTCCTGGAGAAAATGGTTGCTTTGGAGGGTGGCCTCTATGTAAGGTTGCCAAAAGGATTGGGAAATTCCTGGAGATTTTAAGAGTGGAGCCTGGAGAAGGTGGGAGTTAGGGGTGGGAGAGACCTCAGTAGGGTATGATGCCATAGAACCCACCCTCCAAAACAGCCATTTTCTCCAGGGGAACTGCTCTCTGTGGCCTGGAGATCAGTTGTAATTCCGGGACATCTCCACCCACCCCCTGGAGGTTGGCAACTCTACCTTTATAGAACTATACCCTGCTGAGGACCCTCTTCTCCTGAAATTCTGCCCTCCACCTCCAAAATCTCCAGGAATTTCCCAACCTGGAGCTGGCAACCCTAAGTTGGCATAGGTGTCTTGCGAGCAGGAAGAAATCAAATCAGCCATTCTGTGGGGCAGTATCGCCTGCCCCACAGCCTCCCTGCCCCATATAACCCCACACATCTGTAGGAAGAGATTGAGGCCAGCCTCACCAGTTGGGGAGACAGCAGCGGGCATGATGCTCAGCCAGAAAGCGGCCTTCTCCCTCCTCCTGGCTCCTTTGAATCTGCTGCAGGAGGGTTGCTATGGAAACCATGTACACTTCCTGTGCTGCTCTTTTCCGGAAAAGGGGGGGGGGTGGGGAGCTGATGCCTGCAGACATGGATATAAAAAAATACATTTGACTGAAACACAAAATCAGTTTCAAATAGGGTTGCCAGCTCCAAGTTGGGAAATCTGGAGATCTGGGGGTGAAACCTGGAGAAAGTGGGGTTTGGGGAGGAAAAGCACCTTGACATGACATCATTCCATAGCGTCCACCCCCCAAAGTAGCCATTTTCTCCAGGTGAACTGATCTCTGTGGCCTGGAGACCACTTGTAATTCTGGGAGATCTCCAGCCACTACCTGGAGGCGGGCAACTCTAGTTTCAAATATGTTTTAGGTGAGACTCAGCACTGTCGTCTGCATTTAGGTATAGTCAAGTTTTATTTTTCTTATATTTAAATTAAATGCTGGATTTTAATTATATGGCCCATTTTTATCTCTTGTGTAAAATATCCTGTTTATCATATATTTATCTTACAGATCCCATACTTTTAAGATATTGTTATTTAGTAAATGCATATTTGTATTTGATTTTAACTGTATTAAAATATGCTTAAGGCCTATGGCCATATAAGCAGAATAAATGATGATGATGATGATGATGATGATATTAAAAAAATGCAGCGTCTGCAGAGGTTCCCAACCTCCAGGTGGTAGCTGGAGACCTCCCAGAATTAGAACTGATCTCCAGGCCACAGAGATCAGCTGCCCTGGAAGAAATGGCTGCTTTGGAGGGTCTAGGGAACTGCATTAGTTTATATAGCAAAATCCCCCAACAAAACGGCAGTGTTGTATAATGGTTGGACTAGGATTTGGGCAACCCGGGTTTGAATCTGTTCTGCTAAAGAAGCTTGGGCCAGTCACACCCTTTCCACTTAACCTGCCTCACAAGTTTGTTGTGTAAGGATAAAAAGGAACGACAGGAAAATGATGTAAGCTGCCTTGCCTCCCTCACCCACACAACCCAGGGAGAAAAGTTGGGGTGAAGTAAATAAATAAAAATGGTTAAGATCATTACCCAAAATGATATGAGACCGTGTGTGAGCTTTAGAGTTTGCTAGAGTGCTTCATCGGGCTAAATGTTTAAAAAGTGGCTGTTGGGGAAGGAAAACAAAACAAAATGTTTGAGGCCAGTATAGTAACCGTAAGGTATATACTTCCTTAACATTATTGATAAGCCGGCATCGATAGGATCATTAGCCTTTGTTCATAGTATTCTGTTTATTTAAACTATTTATGTCTCCTGCTGTCCTTTATAATAATGGCTAGAGTGTCGGACTAAGCTCTAGGAAACCCAGGTTCGAATTCCCCTTCTGCCATGGAAGCTCATTGCGTGATCTTGGGCCAGTCACACACTTAGCCTAACCTACCTCACAGGGTTGTTGTGAAGAGAATGATGTAAGCCACTTTAAGTCCTCATTGGGGAAGAAGGCAGGATATAAATGCAGGAAAAAAATACATAAAAATATCCTAGGATGTTTCCAGGAGCGCAGAATGCTGACTGCATGAGTGTTAAAGGAAATAAAAGACGAGGGGAGACGATTGGCCTGCTAAAGTCTGAGATCTTACAAAACCCTCAAGATCTAAGGGGTAAGGATTTCCAAATCGTTCTTTCCTTTCCATAATTCCTCACGGGCCCTTAGTTTGTAAATATCGATATGCGTAAACAACTTGAACATAGGAAAAGTGGTATAAAAATCTCTCATTTAGCATTTTAAAAGCTTGTGGATGAATACACACACACTTCAGTGTTAAGTTTCATTCCCCGGGGTTGGGTGGGGTGGGGAATACCTGTGTCTGCCCTCCTTCGGAAATGTAGACGCCCACTCCAAACATAATGAAGTTCTTTTAAGTCCCATCAGTTTCAATAGATTGTCGAAGGCTTTCACGGCCGGAGGATGGTTGTTGTGGATTTTCCAGGCTGTATAGCCGTGGTCTTGGCATTGCAATTCCTGACGTTGTGGCTGGCATCTTCAGAGGTGTAGCACCAAAAGACAGAGATCTCTCAGTGTCACAGTGTGGAAAAGTTTCAATAGAGTTTCAATAGAGTTCAGTTCATACGTGGTTCTTTCAGAATCAAATCAACAGGACTCGCATTTCATTTTAGCTGTGGTTTGCTGCTTTTCAAACACACATCACTGTCATTTCTGAAGGGACAACAGTTGTACTAGTGGGGGTACAACTGTGTTTGTAAACCTGTAACTCAAGCACGATGCCACTTCTCCTGCATCCACTAACATTCCACTTCACCCAAGGGACGTGCATGTTTGACTTGGACAGTGCTTAATTTTCAATATTATTGGCCCTTGAGAAAGACCACACAAATAATCAGCCACGAGATATTTAACCAAGCCTGCTTTAACATGGGCATCTAACATCGTAAGAATACGTGGATCTCTCTGCTAACAATGATTTTTTTTCGATATTCCCGCCTGATGGCCACCTCTTGTGCCCTTCCCACTGGCTCTCCTGCAAGTGTATCTTTTTAAATCCACAAAAATGTTCCCAGTCTTTACTGCCACGATGGTTTGAGATTCTAGAGGCAAAACCAACTGAAACCTGACAGAAGCCAAAGGCAGCATTTTCCACTGGCGATCTGCAGGAACCAAGCCACAGGTTTTACTAAGTTACTTGAGGGGGAAAGCTCTAGGATGCCTCCAGGTGCCAAGCATTGGGAAGCTGAGTTTTGGGAGAAAAATACACTATTTTTAAACCTGAAAACTCGACTTGTTGAGTCACTATCAAAATAAAGCATTGCCCAAGAATGCACATTTCCAAGTGCCCAAGACTTTAAAAAAATAACAGAATTCTGTGATAAAAGATTTGAATATATCCCACATGAAGCAGAAGGGGGAGGAGGTAATTTCTTTATCAAACATCTGTACAAATCAAACAGAAGTGGCTTTTGCAAGCTCTGCAGTTATAAGTATCATATTAATGCTTTCCAATCCCAGTAAGTTGGGACAACATGGGACATACATAAATTTCCAATCCCCAGTTTATGCACCAATGCAAGATTTCCCCAAAGGGCCCACGAAATAAAGAGATTCAGACACAGATATATGCTTCACTCTAGTTTATTACATGAAATAAATATTAACATCTCATGGTAATCCCTTTACTGTCTAGACCCAAGTTTTATAAACCAACAGAAACGTTAAGCCATGTTGCAGAATCTTACATTTTTCTCCTCTGGTAAAAATGAAAAAAAAAATCCCTTCAGCTGAACTAAGTTCTTATGTGTTTGGCTAGATGTGAGGAGGGGGGGAGTAATAATTAAGAAAACTGGATTCAGAATGCAACTACCAGTGTAGCCTTGGGCGTTTCACTGGAAACTTTTGGCACGGGTCCAAATTCAAGCACGTTTTGCTTTGTTATATGTGCCTCCTAGCCTTCTTTTTAAAAATCTGTATATGAATGAAGGTCACAAAAACATCAATCCAACATTTGCAGGAACTTCTTCTAAGACAGGAATGCTCTCTTTAACTCTCCTATGAATTCAAAAAAATCCATCTGTCATTTCTTCTGAGAATCCTATTTTAAGAACAAGGCCTATGGTCGGAGCCTGAATTCAGTTCCATTCAAAACACCCCACAAAACAGAAATACTTCTTTATTGAATGGTGTGCATAAACATTACACTCCATAGATAGCAAAAATATCTTTTATTTATAATTTACATTTCCACAAATGAAAAAAATCATACATTTTTTTCCTTACATATACAGTCTATTCCTGTTAAATTGGTACGCCATCTACAGAACTTCCACACAATAGACACCTGACACTGTGCAGGCAATAAGAAATTCAAATACAAAAATGTATTTATTAACCAAATAAGCAGCTGGGGCCCTGCCCCAGGAGAACACTTTATTCATATAAAAATTCTTTGCCTTCGAAGTCAGCTAGAACACAGTAGTTCTTCTCTGTAATAAAAAAAAATCGGGTTTGTTTAAACTGACTCAACCTTTTCAGGTTCTGTTTTAATTTCGGCAGATACTGAGGTGCTCTCATCCATACATTCGGCAAGTTTTTCCTCCGGCTCTTCTTTTACTTTGGGACTGTTACAGGAATCCTGTACCTCTTGCTTGACAATGTTCAACATAATATTTAGTGGATTTTCTACTGGTGTTTTGCTAGGAGATGGCGTTGAATCAAATGAGGAGGTCTGTAAGCAAAAATTAATACCACATTTGGAATTTTCATCATTACTAAAACATTTCACTGCCAGCTCTCCCAATGTGACTGAAGTTAAAGGAAGCTATAAAATGTTGCTTTTACAACGCGTATCTCACCTGGGATGGTCCAAATTACACCAGCTTAAATATTTTTGTCTTGTTGGTATTTTAGAAACCCCAACTTCAATTACATATACTTAAAAATGGTTTCCAGCCTTTGCGATTCCAGATTAATTTCAAACAAGAATGCAGACTTAAACCCAAATTCATTATTAAGCCTCTCGTGGCTGTTAGCAGTCCACACAGTGGTACCCTGAAAAGCTGGTTCACACCTTTCGACAATTAAGAATAAAATTTAGAAGAACAAAGACAGTCTCCTACCTCACCCCCTCTTAACAAGAATTAACTGGCTCTTTAAAGCAAGCTATTATTTTAACCTGTAGATTTCACCACTTGTGGATCCGGGCCGCGCAATTAACTCTTCTTTAATTAAATTAATGTGGGATGCCGCAAATTAGCAAGTCAGCCAATGCTGTTCTGCAGGCCTGACGATAAGGGTAAACTTACATTTTGATAATCTTCGTAACATGATGGATGGTAGATCTGGAGAGGAAAAGACAACAAATGTGGCTGCATGTTTTAAAAGGTACACAACACAACACGTCAAAGCAATTGCTATTTTCATTGAATCCCAACTGTTACTAAAAGCTTTGCCCAGCTGCGACACTAAAGTCTCAGCCCTCTTTTTGCTAATATGTCAACATGCTGAGCAAAGACCTAATTGGAGCCTGTGGCAACTGAAACATTTAGCCGCCAAAGACCATCAGTGGAAAAATCAAACAAGATGCAAAAATAGAAGCCCCACCCCACCCCTCGCCCAACATCCAGGATAAGATTAATAAAAGATGATTACTGAAATAGTAGTAAACAAAGATTCCCTCCCCATTACATCAAAAAGCTGCTCACATTACCTTTTCGTCTACTCTAATGGCATTTTTTAAGTGCCACTCTTCTTCCTCCTCATCCCAATATTGTTCAAATTGCTCCTGGCAAATTTCACAGCTCTGAAAAACGGAAAAGCGAGTTAATGAACCTTTACACATTCATGGCATTACCGTCCGTGTTTTATGATCATTAAAGGAAAAGCATTGCTTAGTTAAGACTAAGGAACAACCAGGCAAACACACTCTACAGTTAAAGCAGGTAATTCCAAAAGGAGGCAGAGAACAGCCGTGCCCAAAGTGACTGGATGCAGTTTCTGAAATCTCGAGAACGGAAAGCACAAGATACAGTTCAGCTCCAAGGGCATCAGATATTCGCTGTTCTGATTTACACAAAGATCACTGCCACGTATTCGATTGTTTCCTCGCCCCCCTATGAGGAGCTTAGAGCGATAACACACAACAGTTCTTCTTTCTCTGCCTTTTTTATCCTCACAAACACCCAGTGAGGTGTGCTAGGTCGAGATGGCGACTGGCCCAAGGACAATTCACAGGAACGCTGACTGCAGCAAAACTAGGAAATTCTGAACAGCAATTCTGACCAAATAAGTCTCGTTTACCTCGTCTACTCCAGCAGGGCCTGCGGGGACACTCTGAAACTCTTTTTCCTTAGCAGCTTCTTGTGTTTTTAACACAACTTCTTCATGCACTTTTTCAAAGAACTGGCTCTTTGCACGCTCCTCTAAATCAGCTATTTCTTCAAACTCTATCCAGTCCTAAAGAAAAATAAAACGAATTTCAAAACTTAGTTCTGTTCATTGGTTTGTTTCTGGTTTGGCTTTGCCGAGCAAAACATATACATCAGTTCAGTGCTTCGTACGTGGCTATAACTAATGCTCTGTAGGCTTTACCCAAATACAATGCATGCTGTACTAATTCACTACGGTGTTAAATAGGCCCTAAAACTAAGGCATGGAAATTTTTTTTAAGGGAGAGAGTGGAGGCTGTCATACAGCATGCCACCATCAATCCAGGAAAAAATTCAGCTTTTATTAAGTATTTCCCTTTGGCCAGCAAAGATAGCAGGAAGATAGGAATGTACAATTTTGTCAATTTCAGCTGATGTGCTGAAATTCAATTTCCCTTTGGTTCCAACTGGGGTAAAAAGAACACTATTAAGAGCATACAATGCAATTTACAATCAGTTTCAAAACACCACAGAGAAGTGACTTTATTATGGCTGAGGAACAGGTCGAGTACCAAGCTGGAAAAGTGTAAAAGCCAGGCTTTAACCAAGCCCCCCCCCACATCAATTTGACTTTGCTTTTGGTAGGTATTAAACCATCACAATCTGGATCCTTGCTCTTTTGAGAAAAACAGAACCACTGCTTCTATGGCACTAGTCTCAACATGGAGCTTTCTAGCAGTAAAATATATTTAGCGGACAAAGTGGCACTCCGTTCCCTTAGGAAACATACTCATTCCTAGCAAGCTTCTTTTCAATTGGAAACCACAAGCCAAAGAGGGAGTGCTGGCAAGTGACAGGCACTTTAAATTACTGGGTTACTAGAATGCATCCAAAATCCAATACTGATGTGTTTAAATAAAGCTATTTAAAAGCCAAAGTCCATATGTGATGCAGCAGCATACACACATTCAGCTCAAGCATGCAGGTAAGAGTATTTACTTGTGCTTTTATTTCTTACTAGAACATTTGTCTTAACCTTACACATTTGTGTTTTAGCTCTTAACCACAGCAATGACAAGAGAGAAATTCTTTAAAATGCAGCAGCAAGGGGCAGGAAGCTTCAGAAACACTGTGACGAGTTGTGACCATCAGAGGGCTGTGCACTGACAAGACACAACTCCCAGACTCAGGACAGCAGGAGAGCAGACGAAGTCCAGAAACAAAACAGAGGTAAAAACTTGCTGGGAATTTGATGGCACAAAACTTCCTTCCTTAAAGAAATCTGACGAACTTTTAGAAGGGATCAGAATTTCCAGCATAGTTCGTACTGAAAATTCTACCTGCTGTGCAAATTACCTTTACGTTGTTTTTAAATTTATGGTCATCTGCTACAACCCCCTGGAATTATCTGCACCCTACAAGACACAGCTAGCCCTTACCGTTAAACTGTAGTACCATCTTCTGTGAGTGACTTTCCTGCTGACGTCTTTTTCCGTGCGGTTCTGGCGATAGTGCCAGTCCAAGTGGTCTGCGTACACGTCCGTCTGCGAAGTCGTGAATCTCATCCCACAGGAGTAACACTGGATGCCAGAGTAGAGCCGGTTGATAACGCTGTCGTAACGCCTGTGAGCAAGTCAGAAACTTCTTAGCAGCTGGTTATGTTGGCTGCTTTTAGGGAAGGTGGGGGGCAAACGTCAAAGAATTTGGATGCCGTAAAAAACCAATGCAAGGCAAAGCTTGTTCTCAAATCAGGAGGGGTCTAAAAGGAGTTTGGTGAGTTTCTCAATGGCACAATTCATTCATCATGAGGGCAAATGCCCTATGGAATATAGGTTATCACAGAAAACAAACATATATGAACAATGGTCAAATATGGAGAATCCAGACCCAGCTGCATTTCCTTTTCTACACAAGAGCCTATTTTAATGCTACCACCTGTTAACACGCATTTCAGTGCCATATTCTACTTAAAATGCCACAGTAGTATTTAAACCTTATTAACAACATGGAAACCATCTGGCTTTGCACCTGTGTGCTCTTAACAGAACAGCTTCCTGACCTTTCGCCTTTGATCCAAGACAATGAAATTGCCTACTTGCTAACATGCCGTGAATAGCATCTGCAGTGACACTCCAAAATTTATATACATACTGTTTTAATTCTTCGATTACAAAATTAGTTAGGTCTGGGATATCCTGATCCTCATTCTGGTCTTGGTCCTCCTCTTCTTCTTCCAGAGCGGGCTGGGTTGAAACTTCGCTGACAGCTGAACAAACAGGAGATGGTGGCAGTGTTAAGGAGGAGCACATACTTGGGGAACTGTGATACCATAAAATAGGTACATCTAGGAAACAACGCAACATCTCTGACCTATTAATTTTTGCTAGAAAAGCCAGGGTAACTTTTCTTTAAAAAAATTATTTACCCCTTATAACAATCTCATCTTCTGTACCCTTAAAACAACCCTGTGGGGTAGGCCAGGCTGGGAGTGTGTGGCTGGCCCAAGGTCTCCGAATGAACTTCCATAGAAGAGTGAAGCCAGGTCTCCTAGACCACAATTCTAATCACTCTAGCATCTGCCCCTTGGGTTGAAAAAGGAAGGTATATAAGTTAGTTCCAGATTTGCTGGAACTACAATATACACAGAAAAAGATGAAGATCTATATTCCGCAATCTGTCCATTTCTGCCCTGGATAAAAGAAAGTCAATTGTTCTTTACTGCAAATTTTAATCAGTGTGCATCATCATCAAACAGACAGGACATCAGTTCATATAGATTTAACACTGTTGAGGGTCCAGCTTAAATAATACAAAAATAATACAAAAATAATACTTACGGGTTGAACTTGAATCAGGCTGTAAAACTTTGAGGATTCCTGTTGAAAGCAGCTTTGAGTACAATTCATTTACATCAAGCTGTCCAAGGTGATTATCAGCAAAGGAAAGCGGGGCATTTCCTAGAAATTTATGAACATTTCCATTCCATACTTAGTACCATCTCCCAGAAAGCACAACACAATACCATTTCATATTAGTTAACTATAGTTGAGGCTTAAGTAACCACATGATTACCTCAACCTTGTCTTTTTCAGAATTTTTTTTAAAACAGCGGCTCACCCATCCCCTTCCCACTTTTTTTGCGCTATTTCTCTGTGGTGATGCAAAGGGTAAAATAGCCATTGATCTCAACAGGAGAGAATCATACAACTGATTCCACGAGTCTAAGGGAGAACTGAGCTACCATTTTCTCAGCAGCAGCTCCTTGGGACACTGAAATCCTGAGCAGAGTTGCTCCAGTCTAAGCCCACTGGAGTAACTCTGCTTCGGATTTCATTGTTAGCATATCAGTTCAGAAATACGGGTGCCGAAGAAACGCCCGGTCACGCAGCATGCAAGTTTACAGCTCAAAATTAAATGTCTCATTAGACACAGACTAATAGCCCTTCCAATGCCAGACATCAAGTTCTAATTCTACAGGAATATTTTATCTGGTTAGGTACTCTTTTTACCCCAACTGAACTAAATTTACTGATGCTGGATGTGTGCAACACATCCGATCACTTCAGTCCTAGCCCAAGGATTTGAGGAACCAAGGCAGCCCAACCCTAAGCTACCCCGTAGATCTTTTTGGTCCCATCTGTTCCTGCCTCCATGAAAACTTCCAACTCCCATTCTCTATTACTTTCTCTGGCCTTGACAGTCTACGTGCTCCGTCAACTACCACTACCCCAACCTTTACATTCACTCTCTTTCTGCCCTCAGTCCAATTTTCCCCCTACATGTATCTCTTCCTTCTCCTGTCTCCTTTCAAACTTAGCCATATCCATTTACTTTTACAGCAGCAGCTCCACATATTGTGGGGAAACCACTGCCCCCACTATCAGAGGCCTCTGTCCAAACAATGACCTCTGGCATGCCAAAAAGGTTACACACTGAGAACAGTGGTTTTGACATGTTCGCCCTCGGAAAGCAGGCCTTCCGTGCCTTCCCCCCGGTCCCAAGAAAACCCGCTGGTTTTGCTGGGTGGCATGAAGAGCTTTTTTGAGACACAGGATCAAAACATCAACAGGCACAACAGAGAACTACTGCTGAAGTCTTCTGAACTGTAGCTAGGGCAGTGAATATGAGCCCTGAATTTCATGAACCTCTCCCAGCCCCTTAGCATCTGGGCTGCCTGTACAGCAGGAGATGCAAACCAGCTTAGTCATTAGCTCCGTTCACATGTGTCAGAAGCTGGGTATTAAGAAATTTTTCTGTGTTGTAGACCGCAGCTACTGAATGTGCTTGGGAACAATAGCACAAATGTGAACAGAACGCTCCAAATGAAGGCCTCCAATAACAGAACAGAATAACAGAATAACAGAACTTACCTGGCTGACTCTGGACAAAGGTACCAGGATTTTGAACATGAACTGGTAAGAGTGGTTGTCCTTGATTGAAAGGTACAGGCTGAGTAGATCCTACTGACATAACAGGAACCTGTCAGAGGAAAAAAAAACAGTTTTAAGTCCAACTGTTCAGCTATCTTACTATTTAACTCCAAATCAATGGTGTTTATTTTGCATCTGACTATATAAACAGCAGGAAGGAAGCTATTTACACAAGTGTAGCATTATATTAATAAAACCCAACAGTATAAAATATATACAATATATAAAATAAAAATGTTAAGCACACTAAAAAAGCTAAAACAAATTGCTTTCTGGAACAAACTGTACCATACACAATTGCTAAACATCAACATGAACTCTAGTGTGCTTTCAAGAAATGCCTGGATGGAAATGTGGCCAGCATTAACTCATTTTTCCTGATAGGCTGAGTGATGAAATTACAATGAATTATCATTAAACTTCACTCAGCCTACAATGGAAGGACTACATGAGTTTTGCTGATCCTATCAGGGTTCCACATTGAAACTAAATACAAAAAAGCAAAAAGTGTCTTAGAATGCACAAGATTCACATTTTATTTTGTTAATGAATACTCTTTCAGACACAAGAAGTCTGTTACTGCTTGCACCTGAGGAAAGTGTCGTTCTTAGGAGGGTGAATGCAAACCTTTATGGGCCTGTAATTGCCAAGATTTTCTACATTTCTGTGGATCAAGAATAAATCTAGCTCACAAACCTATCAACTTCAATTTGACTGCCTAAAATCCTGTGATTCGCCTTAAATCTAACGCCAAGAAAATTGCATTAAATGTAAATACTTTAAAAGATAAAAATATTTCATTACTACTTAAAAAGGACAGAAAAGCAGGTCTGAAGCAGGTATTCAAACAAACTGAAATTCTGTATATAACCCTTACCTGCTGTGGAACGTTTCCTGTAATACTATTGAAGTTTCCATATTGAGGTCCCTGAAGATTCTTGTCATCGTAATAATGTCCGGGGGCCCTGTTAAGTGCATTAGGAAAAGTCTGTGCTGCAGACACAGCTGGCCCATTGAAGTTTGGTCCTTGAGGAGTATCAAACATTTGCTCGGCTCTTTGAAACGGCATTCCTTGTGATGGCCCATTATAAGGCTGGCTGGGAGGTTCATTGTATGGTCCGGTTTGTCCGTAAGGTGGTGTTTCAAGTCTTGAGGCAGGGAGATTAGCTACAGTATCGATCCTTGGACCTTGACCAAGAGGGATATCAAATCGCGTTGCTTGCTGGTGTTGAGGGTCTTCAAACCTCTGAGGTATTGGCGTATCAAATCTGGGCTGTACCGGCTGACCGGGTGGACCATCAAACCGAGGTGGTGTCTGCTGAGTAGGCCCCATTTCAAACCTGGGACCAGGTTGCCCATGTAATCCATCAAGTCTTTGCAAATGTGATGGCTGACCATCAAACCTTGACTGACAGCCATCAAACCTGGGGCCAGTTTGATTGATAGGCCCTTCGAACCTAAGTCCGCCTCCAGATTGGACTGTTGGTCCCTCAAATCTAGGACCAATTCCTGGCTGTCCAAGTGGCCCCACAGACTGGCCATGAGGCCCCTCAAACCTGGGCCCAACCCCTGGTTGGCCATGTGGCCCCTCAAATCTATGACCACCTGCTGGCTGACCATGTGGACCTAGAGGCTGACCAGGTGGTGCTTCAAACCGCAAATTACCTCCTGGCTGACCATGGGGCCCTACTGACTGTATATGTGGCCCTTCGAACCGTAGACCGGTCCCAGGCTGGCCATGAGGCCCTATAGGCTGACTGTGGGGTCCATCAAATCTCATTCCAGCTCCTGGGGGACCATGAGGTCTCACAGAATGGTCATGAGGCCCCTCAAATCTCATTCCACTTGAAGGTTGGCTGTGTGGCCCTTCAAACCTCATCCCACCTGAAGGCTGGCCATGAGGCCCTTCGAATCTCATCCCAGAGGCTGGCTGACCATGCGGTCCATCAAATCTCATCCCACTAGATGGCTGGCCATGAGGTGCTTCAAATCTCATCCCAGCTGGTGGCTGGCCATGAGGCCCTTCGAACCTCATGCCACCCATAGACTGGCCTGCAGGCGCCTCAAACCTTACTCCTGGCTGGCCCATGGGACTTTCAAAACGTATAGCAGACCCTGCACCGACTTGTCCTGAAGGCCCTTCAAACCTCAGGGGACCACTGCCCATCTGCCCTGGTGGTCCATCAAACATCAGAGAACCCTTTCCTCCAGACTGTCCAGGGGGGCCCTCAAATTGCGATGCAGGCTGACCTAGAGCCCCCTCAAACCTCAAGCTGTTCTGGGAAGGTGGTACTTCTATTCTAGAATTTGCATTAGAAGGCCCTTCAAAATGACTTGCTTGTCCATCTCCACCTGCCCTTGCAGCAGGATGCCGGGGAGAGCCCTCAAAATGAGCTCTCTCCTCCATCAGTGAACCAAATCTTTGTTTTCCATCCATGACTCCAAACCGTGATCCTGTACTCTCAGGAAACTGTTTTTCGGCATCTTCGTATCTGGGTCTCTTGTAATGGTCACCAAATTGAGACCTCTGCTCTTCTCGAACACCTTAAAAGGAAAAGCATTGTTATAGGATTAAAAAGTCAGTATTATCACCAATCTTATTCTGTAAAGCAAATCTACTCCATCTTAAAATATTTATCTTCAAAAGGGAGCCTCCATGTTGACAAGCAGAATGATACTAAGTACCAGCTACTGAAAGACGAGGCATGGTTGTTGGCTGCTTCATCTTCTTTGCTGACTTCCAGAGGTTATCTGACTGGCCATTGTAGAACTAGACAGACTTTTGGTATGATCTCCAGGGCTCTTCAAAATCAAATGTGGACTCCCCTCCAATTTCACTGTGCTACTGCTTTCCTGCCCAAGGGAACTCTAACACCTGTGGATTCTCCATATACGAGTTTACAACCCCCGCCCCCCCAATCCTTAGTACCTTTCGAAGAGTTTGGCTCATCGTGTCGTCTCCGGCCATCATGTGTTGAATTATCAGTGTACGGTCTACTGCCACCCACGGGGGAATGCCGCCTTGATCGTTCAGCAAACTGACCCCCGCATTTGTTCTTTGTCTGTTCACATTCCATTCCTGGGAGAAATGCATCATTTAAGTGGTAGTCTAAAATCTCATCAGAATCCAACAAGTTGAGTCTCGGAAACGAATGCTGAACTTGTGTCCTTTTTAACTTCGCTTTATGTTCATGATATATTAAATCAGCATCGGACAACAGGGGCTTCTTCTTCAAGATGCCTTTTTCCCCTGATGGACTATCCCACACATTACATCTATGTTTTCCTTCCTGATACTGGAAGAGCTGACGCATCTGGTGAACCAAACTAAGGAACTCGTCCTGTGTTAATTCCCCAGATGACATGCGTTCATTGGCCTGAAAAAAAGAAAAAAGAGAAATCGTCACATTTGGAAAGTTTTTAAAATATAGATGCATATGTCTGTGTCTACATTTGTTTTTTAAAAATCAAAAAAAAATATGTACAACCTTCTTAAGTAAGTCTCTCTTGTTTGCCACCGTCAGTTCTTTGGGAATCTGCAAGTTTGCATCCACACTTAATCTATGTTGTTGCTTTGGTGTGCGAGGAGATGGCACTCCTTTGCTAGCTGGCCAGCTGTCCCTATGCCTTGGATGGGGTGTTTTACAAGCTCCTTGATGCTCTTCAGCAGGCTGAGGACTAAAATCAGTAAAGGCAACCGGTTATCCTCCACAAAGCTACCCCTACATACAATGCAAATAAAAACTATTTAACTTTCTCCTATCAAGATACTGCATTGGATCCAACCAGCTTTTTCTCTGGAAAACACTCCTCTTTACAACAGCCCCCTCACCCAATATGGCTTCTGTTCCGGCAGCTCCCCCAAGATCCTCCCCAGACAGAATAGCTTCTGCGAGTGATCAAAGGAGCCCCTTCCTCTCTTTTTCACCAATGGAAAAGCTGATTGGCTGCAACCCACTCGTTCTTCAGTAGAAGTACAGCTCAGCAAGATTTGCATGTTTCAACAGAGATAACCAAACAACTTACTTTTTGTTTTCCTCCCAGCCGGACTTCCACCTTTTGCTTGACTTGGAACTTTGCCAATTTTCGACATTTTCTTTGGGTTCTGAGCTTGCTCTTGAAGAGTGCTGATTCATTCCTTCCTGCGGCCGGTCTTCATGGATTTTCTTCGGCCTCCTTGAGTCCCTCATTTCTTGTTTAATGCTTCTCTTATTAGAGCCTCTTTCATCCCTGGATCCTGGTCCAAAATCTTCTGGGTGAGACTGCTTGGGCCCCAACTGCCGAGCTTTTCCAATTTTAGGTCCAGGAGGAGAAAGGCTTCTGAGCCTTCGTTTGGGTGATCTCCTGTCTCTTCGTTTTGGAGAATGGGAAGATGGCGAGCGAGATCGAGGAGACCGTGATCTTTTCCTAGTACTTGACCTTCCTAGTTTTCCACCCTGTTTTTCTGACTCTTCTATATTGGCATCTTGCTTTTGGACAATGCCATTAATAATTTTACTTCTGCCACCAAGAGATCTATGTTCCTCTTTATCTTTCCTCTCCATGCTTCTTCTCTTTTCTTTTGCATCATCATCTTTACTATCCAGCTTGTCCAGAAGATGTTTCTTTAATCGTGGATCTCTTTTGCTCATCTCAGACACTCTCATGTTCTCACACTCTTGATTTCTGGTATCTTTAGCATGAAGAAACTTGTTTTGCAAGGGCGATGGAGATTTTGATTTAGACTTTGCATCTAATTGATCAGACTCTTTCTTCTGCATTTTATCACTCTGCTTTAGTTTTTCTTGCTTTGATGTATTATGTTTTTCAGCCTGCAGAGGTTTACTTGACTTTGGATCGATCTGATTTGTTGGATTCATTACAAAATCCTTCCTATGACTTTGATCTTTAGCATGAGAAGGATGTTGACTGATTCTATTAAGACGAGGATCTCTGTTGGCCATTTTGACATCATGAAGTGGAGACAGACGGTTTTTTTCGGGTGGCAGAACAGCCTGATGGAGAGGTTTGACCGGTATGTGAGATGGTTGTGGCACATGCTGTTTCAAAGGTGGCTGGACTGAACTTATACTGGATGTATTTTGCTGAACATTAAGAGAAACTGCCTAGAGTATTGAGAAAACAGAAAATACTTAGAATCATTCCAAAAATCATAGTATTCTTGTGCAATATAAAAAAATCTGAACGCCACAAGAAAACATCTTGTATGTTAACCCAAATAAGCATTAACATACAGATGAATTTCTGGGGTTGTAATTCCCACATTCTACAAAACAGATGTTACTAAGCCATCTTTACTTTTGGATAAATCTCATAGTTGTCAGGATTCTTCTGCAATGTTTCCTGTGTCTGTGAGTGTATAAAATGCATTTGGTATTTCCATTACCAGCTACTGGGAGATGACGGAAGTATTTCCAAGGACATTTTATTTGCAACATTTTAAAATTTTTACTGGTGGGGCTACTAACCTAAACACATTTCAATGGACTTTACGATACAGACTTTAAAGAAAATAAAACAGGTAACTAGAATAAAAAACTACTAAATGTGGGAATTGTAAGAGCTCATGGAAACAAATCACATTACACAAATGCATCAGTTCTCGACGACAGTAAAACCAAAAACATTCGTACATTTCTCTTCATAGTGAATGCTGGTATATATGTTAGTTACCAAAGAGAATGAAAACAATTTTAGAAGTTTAATCCCAACCCAAGACATATTACAACTTTTGAGCCATGCCAATAATATTTGCAGGCAAGATTGGAAAACTAAACACAATTGCCCAATTTCAAGAAGGGTTGTTCTACATGATGCCGCTGTGGTGGAAGCTTGCTATATGGATAATGGTCATGCTTACATGGAAGAGTTAACTCTGCATTTGAGGATATGCTGAAGGCACTACTCAAAAAACCATTAACAAGGTACAACGATCTCTCTGTACTGTAGTTGTCCCAACAAATGATCCATCTCCAGGAAAATTATACTGACCATAACAGTTATGCCAGTCTACCAACTTGAAGGTTAACTTATATAAATGGGAGTACTGGCACTGCAGGACTATTGATAGATCTTGAAATAGATGCCACAGATCCTTTCCACCAACTCTGGCAGTTTTCTTTGGTGCAAAGAACTTTCCATTAATACCAAGAAAAGTGCTGGTTAGCAGAACATATCTTTGGGGTCCAACTGCTTGTTTGAGTGGCGGGGGAGGGGAATCCATCCTGATACGACAGCCACGTCTATCCTACTCACCAGTTGTGCTTTAGTCTGCTCTAACTCCAGTTCTAATTTTTTCTGCTGAAGTTCTAACAACTGCTTTTGCTTTGCCAGTAGCTGTTGCCTTATTAGCTGCTCTTGCGTCAAGTTCTTTTGTATTTCAGGAACAATTGGAGAAGAGATAGCAGGAGGACAGACCGTAGAGCTAGGTGCGGGAGGTTCCTCAGGCTACCGAGAAAATGGTAAAGAATGTAACTCATATGTAAAAGAAGCAACATGTGTTAATTTCAAATCTACAGTTTTACCTGTCCATTTAAAATGTTTTAACTACTTTGCATCTCACTAGAATTTAGAAGCCATATAGGTTTTAGACACTTATATGTAAACAACAAATACTCTGCTCTGGACTTTCCCCTTATTTACGATGAGAGCAAATTTTCAGAACTTCACAACACTTGGCAGCCTTTTGCGTCCCGCTCCAAGGGTCTGACACACTGAGAGAACTACATTTTAAAGAATCACACAATAATTATGACAACTTACCGATTTATTTAAAAATTTAGGATTCACATGGATGCTAGAAGTATTCACATTAGGGGGCAGCGGCTTAATTGGCCAAGCAGGGTCTATTGAATTCACTCGGACATCGAGGGCATAGAGTTTCTTCAAAGGGAAAATTTCATCCCACGTAGAACGTAATTTAAATAAACTTTTCCTAGTATTTTCATCCACCTAAGAACAACAGAACAATTCTGTGGCTTGTCAAGTTAATAGACAACAGTCATTATGCTTCTTAGTACAAGTTCCTAGACACAACTGTGCTCCTATTCACATATATACGTACTTCACAGAACTTTGCATACAAAAGCGAGCAAAGGACTGTTGCCTGGATGTGTAGCAATGTTTAAACAGAACCATGAATATGTTAAGACTTATTTGGATCTCCCATAGCTGGATTATCAACAATATATTGTGTACATTTATATCCTGCCTTGTGATCTGTTAAGCCTTCAAGGCAACTCAGAAAGGAAGATTAAAATTATTATATTGATAATTTTCATGTCTCACATTATTTCAAAAGCTGCATCTAGCACTCTTTGCCAAGATATACAGGCAATGCAGAGACTACTTGAACTGGGACATATTTAACTACAATCCCATGCGTATCTGGCAACCTTCCTCTGCACATTTACTCTGAAGCCTCATGCGCAAACTATCTTATGACAGTTGTGGATCAACCTTCTTTTGTCTCTGGTACATATAAAGCCAATTAAAGACATGTATGGTAGGAAGATCCAACCACTTAAATTTTAGATTACATCGCAGAGATTTGTATCAAATGGCATTTAAGATTGCACGAAAATGTATAGAACGTGGCAGGTGGTGATT
The DNA here is from genome assembly GCF_028583425.1 of Eublepharis macularius. Taxonomy (NCBI): domain Eukaryota; kingdom Metazoa; phylum Chordata; class Lepidosauria; order Squamata; family Eublepharidae; genus Eublepharis; species Eublepharis macularius. The sequence continues at coordinate 175,252,924 of NC_072792.1, forward strand.
TAATTTCTTTGACATATTATTCACATTACGAATGGTCCCTGATTCAAAGGACTCTCTCCTTTGCTCTGTCCACAGCAAAAGCTACCTGTACAGAGAACTTAATCTCTCCTACCACGTTTGGTCACTGCTAGAAATGCCATGTTTGCTCAACAGCAACTGAAAAGGCTGTAAAGTATCAGAGACAAAGTGTCGACATCAAAATAGGTTTCCAGATCATTGCAGTCAGTTTAAGTATCCAACATTTGTAGTCTCTTTACAAAACTCCCTTGCATGGGCATTAGTTAATCAAATTACTGTATAAATGAAAATGAAAAGGGATAGAAGAAAACACATTCATTTAAAAACTCTGCAAGGCTGAAAAATTCTGTAATTCATGGAAGGAGCACCAGGGAGTTTAGCTAGTTACATTTTTTTTTAAAAGAAAGCCGTAACAAGCATTCACATCCACCAATATGACATGAAGCAGCACACTGTAATTAATAGTAAAGTTAAAAACAGTAACCATTCTTTCATTCCATGACATATACTTTTACTTAACACTGTTATCAGTCGAGTCTGAACAAATGAAGACCAAATATAGATGGATGTACTGTATTCTTTACACTGTAATACCCAAGAAAACCCAAGACCGAGTGCCAAATATTTATTTACAGGTCCCAAATTTGAAAACATTTCTGAAAGCACGTCAATATATACCTTTTCAAACACATTTACAAATGTTGCAACTAGGTTTTTAGTAAATGCAGTGAGATATTCTCTTCCAACATTCTTGACAATGGAGTCCATTAGGTACATAACAGGGAGTTTCTCATTAGAAGGAGCCTGGAGTAATAAGAAGAAAACTGAGACATTTAGTTATACAACATTTTGATTTTTTAAATAAGGTATTACTATTCCCCCAATCACCAAACCTTTACTTTGTACCCATTAAAAAAAATAAACGAAGCATGTAATTTACTTTGAGCAGCTGACTAGTTAAATTTGTTAAGCTACATTGGGTAGATTTTGTATTCTGTAAAGCAAAGGGGGCTCTTTTATGTGTTTGCTATGGCAGTTAGAATTGGCCCATAACACCACTGTGTTGCTTAGTGTATCCAAATCACCAGCTTGAACCTCACATTTTGAGTGACCACATACTAGTTGCTACTGTTATCTTTAGAAGGTGGGACATGGAACAATTGCACCTTTCTTGGAAAGGGTTAGAGGGAATTGTAGATGGAGAGAGCAAATACCAGTCCCTTCTGTGAGCCACATTTGGAATACAGTCACTTTGCTGCAATCCAAACCAATGATATGCAGGCGGCACCATCTCAGGCCAGTTGAAGCAATCCCGCTCACTTTTCAAAGCTGTGTGTAAGGTACACAACAGGAACAAAAAAGTATAAATCCGCAGTGGAATTATGGCGTTGGAGAGAAACTGGAATCGAACACTGACAGGGAAACTCTTCAGAGCCTGGACACCCCTCAAAATCCAAGGACCAAGTTGGAACTTTTTTCAAACATGAGGCCCCAAGGTTGTGCAAACGCATAGCGTGTGGTCGAGGTGGAACTTTTACAAAGATAATGGAAGCCTTCTTAGTTCTGTTCAAAATGAATGTTAATGTCTCACCCATACCAGGAAGGGGCAGAGAGTTTCCAAAAAGCATCAGGATGTAGAGTTTGGGGGATGGACAATTAAGTGAAGCTAACACAGGTTGTGTATTCATATTCCTTTTGCCCCAGGAGAAACGTAGTTCCCATCCTAAAAATCTAGTAGACACATGCAGTTTTACATCTGGCAGCCAACAGGGTCTGCAAACCTCTGTCAAAACCCACTGTCCAGACCAGTAAGGAATTGCTCTTTGCTGTCTTTTAATATTTTCCCAACTAAAATAATGCAATTAAGTCATGAAGTAACTTGCCACAGGTGGTCTGGCTACACAAGAATTTTAGTGTTGGTAAACCTGAACCATTCCCAAATGTGGGGGGGGGGGGGGGGCAAACGGACTTCACACTGAATATTCAAACCGTATCAATAGACTTATTTGAAATCTGCTTTAAGAGGTGAACCATACCAAGGAAGAGGAAAGTATGCCTTCATATGAAATAAAGGCCACAAAAATGCATAGGACATGTACAGGACGTTATCTCCCTAACAGTTTGGAAATGAAAAAAATTGGACTAAATACCAGTTGATCGTATGCAAAGGGTCACAATTTTGGCTGTCATAATAGGGCCTGGGAAGTATTAAGGCACTTTACCACCACAGAGCACTCTGCTTTTAAGCTCCAGACATGATAGTTCTGACTTTCAAGGACAACTGTCACAAAAACACAGCTGACACACAAGATCTTATTCCCAAAAGATAAGGATGTGCTATTTTCTTTTAATTTATTAAACTGCTGGTCCAAGAGTTGGTGTCCCCATAATCTGTGGAAAGTGCACGTGAGACAAGAAGGAAGCAAGCCTATCAGAGTCTTTGTTTTTAGAAAGTAAAGCACAACCCCCCGTTTTAAACAGTTAAGTGCTTTGAACTGCCATGTTTAAGAACCAGAACTTTAAACTGCAAGTATTTTAGTCTCCATAGCAAACCCCCTCCATTATTCACAAAAAGGAAACACTGGAATGACTGAAGATTGTCCCTCAACTCAAGATAAACCAACATTAGACTATCCCAGCAGTTGTGGAAGGTGGGAAGGCAATAAACCCACCAAGAAAATGAAGGCAATTAATCTGCAGGGGAAACACATTTAGATTTCTTTACAGAATGCTTTCTGCACTCATTGAAATGCCATATGAACCAGTGTTTAAAATGTGTGGGTCATTGTTTTTCTGATATACTTCCCCAAAAGATCCAAACCTTCCTCATAACTCTTTGGTTGTAAACCCCGACCACAGAACAATTAACACTTAGGAAACAGATGCTGCACTACACCCGGTAAATAAAAAGACAAATACATATTTCATACATTTTATTTACAATTTTTAGAATACCAGTCACACATTTCAAAATCATTTATTAAAAATGTAATCAAACCACTCTGTTTTACACTAAAAATAAACTCTGCAGACAACGCTCGTTCAAAAGTGGTTTTTCAGAGAACCCAGGTCTCATGTTGTTTCATCCTCATCACTAACGACAACTAAGCAAATCCAATTAGAGGTACAGGCTTTAGATATCTTTAAATACACTTATAGGGAGACTATGTCACCACCCATCCAACCAACAGTGTAACAACACTGGGATATTTGAGGTGTTAGATATGTCCAGTCATTAACAGAAAGACTGAAAACAAAAATGAGGAGGAAAAGTGCCTGGTGAGCATGTTGAAGTTAACCAATCTGTACTTTAAGCAGTTTTCCCTACCCCACTATTAAATTTTATCATTTAAAATCCCAGATCAGCAAGATAAAAACCCAACAACCGGGGGGGGGGGGACTAATGTGTTTGACTGAGAAAGGAGATGAGTTACCCCTCTGCTATTTTAATGAGAAAAGAATCAAAAGCCCTTGGGCAAAAAAGGTGTAATAAAATCTGAAACATGCTGTTAGTTGAAATGTCAGCAACCACACAGCTTGGACTCGCCTACTCTTTCTTTTTTGCATCATATGCCTCTCAGGCGCCATGTTGGGTTTGTACAGACTACTGCAGTTCTTACAGACAGGGTGGATCATTTCTTTCCCTGCCTTAATGAATGGGCTGTTCTGAGTCTACCCCCCTCTCCACACACACACCCTTCTAAACTGGCATACCTCCATCATATTACTCAATACGTGATGTCCTGCAGAATCAAACTGAAAGGGGGGGGTGTCTACTCTCCATACTATATAAAAAAGCCCTCCCTGTGCCTCCTGAGACTGCACAAGCTTCTTGGATTACGTGATACAGAGCAACGCTTACACATAAGCCTACCTCTCTCCTGAAGGTGACAGTTTTCAAATCCTCCCCTTCCCCCTGCCATGGGGTCACCCTATTTAAAATTACTGGTACAGGTAAAATTTGAGATTATCAGATGCTACAGCTAATTCAGCCAAGATCCAGAATTATCACTCAGAAAGGCCAGAGCTGCAGGGCAAGGCACAGCTGCTGCTGCTGCGCAGTCACTGCCAGGCCGCCATGTTGTGTGCCTCTTTTCTGCGGGCTGGAAAAAAGCCACAATATCTTGTTAAATATTTGGCGGGGGATTAGCCCCCCCTAAATTGACTGTGTTCCTCTAGAATCTGCTTTCTGATAGGCTGCCATGAAACGCCCCCCAATTCTTTTTTGTTTTAACCACTAGATGAATTCACGTTCCTCATATTGTCACCTGCACTAAATGTCACTGTCATTAATTATTCTGTAAACTGGATTATTTCTTTTTAAAAGCACCTTCCCATTTCTAGCCCACTGTTCCCTTCTCTTGCCACCTGCCCTCACAGATGACTATGCCAAAAACCCACCAGGGATCCCTAATCTTAAAATGCCCAGATCTATCAATGCCTCTGTTCCTGAAACCCCCAAAATAATCATACTAGAACCAATCATCATTTCCACTGGAGCCTAGTTCTAGATCCCTTGGGCACTCACTATTTCCTCATAATCCTACCCCTACTTCCATCTAGTCCTCACCCACTGCGCCCCCTCAGTCTTGGGTCAGACAGTGATATTTACAACCTGTTTCCAAACTGTATTCTGCCTGAAAATTTTTAAAATCTACCCTGATATTAGTGGTGCCTGACTGTTTAATGCTTATGGTGCTGACAGAATTTAAAGGATTCATAGTGTTACCATTATTGCTACAACCTCATTCTAAGGGCCTATAAGGAGACAAAATAATAACAACAATTGCTGATAATTGTGCCCCCCTCTCCCAAACACCCTTGGTGTCCTATTTCCCACACACACACTTCTATCCTTTACTACCCAAGCCTTTGCTAACTCATCCAACGATACCATCTGGTATATCTTGGTTTACCCCACGCTCCCCACTGCCTTCACAGCTCCACGTGCACTTGTCTGCCTGAGCTCCCCCCACCTAAAACCTACAATCTCCCCTCCCAATAATCATACATGCATAGGATTTGAGTCCAGCGGCACCTTAAAGACCAACAAGATTTTCTAAGTATAAACTTCCAAGAGTCAAAGCTCCTTTCTTCTCATCCCCCTTCTTGGTATCAGAAAAAGGGAACTTTGACTCTTGATAGCGTCTACCCTGAAAATCTTGTTTTGTCTCTAATCTGCCACTGGACTCTAATCCTGCTATTCAACGATTCTGAGCACGAAGTCATTACCCCGGCATACTTCTGGGTGTCTAAAAAAGAGTTTTGACTCTTGAAAGCTTCTACCCTGAAAATCTTGTTGTTTCTAATCTGCCACTGGATTCCAATCCTACTATTCAGTAATTCTGAGCACGAAGTCAATATTCTGGCATGCTTTCGGGCGTCTGAAAAAGGGAGCCCTGACTCTGGAAACCTTTTTTTTTGGGGGGGGGGGAATCTAGCTGGAGAATAAGGTGCCAGCAAACTCAAAACCTACTCTTCTTGACGCTAGAAAGCTTCTATATACCCCTGGGGAAAAAATCTAGTTGATCTCTACAATGCCCCTGGACTCAAAACCTGGCTATTCTCGACTCTAGAAAGCTTCTATATACCTTTAGTTTAAAAAAAGTCTATCTGGACAATAAGGTTCGAGTGAACTCAAAACCTGCTGTTTTCGACTCTAGAAAGCTTCTATATACCTTCAGTAAAAAAAAAATCTACCTGGACAATAAGGTGCGAGTGAACTCAAAACCTCTGGAAAAATCCTATATACCCTTTTTAAAATCTAGTTGGTCAATAAGGTGCCCCTGGCCTCAAACCTGGCTGTTCCGCCAACCCATAGGAGCGAAGCCACCTAAAGCTGTGTGTGTGTGTGACGCGCACATCCTATACACGGATGATGCGTGTACGAAAGGCATCCCCCCATCGCTTCCCACGCAAATGCGTACAGACACGTGTACACACATACAGTCTCCTCCCTCGCTCCTGCGTGTCTACGTGTGCCTCCATTCTACCTCTCCCCAGCCCCCCCACCTCCCTCCATTTTCTTTTTCCCTGTCCCTAAGCAGGGAGCCGGGCCTTTCCCGACCAGGGAAGGAGGGGGAAAGAAAAAGGGGGAGGCGGGGAGGGCGAGAGAGAGAGAGCGTATGCGGCGTAGAGTGTATAAAAACCTTGGCGATTTGCGCCTCGATGAGCGAGACGATGTCCTTGGCGAAGGGCACGTTCTCCTCGGCCAGGATGGTCAGCATGTTGATGTGGGGCTTGCTGTTGAAGGTCAGGTCCTCCAGCGAAGACTGGTAGTCGCGGCAGGCGTCCTCGCTGCCGCCCCCGCCGCCGCCCCCTTCGCTGCCGCTGCTGCTGCTGCCCGACATCGCCTGACAGGCCGCGGCCCCGCCGAGGAGAGAAAAGAGAAGGGAAAAGACAGGCCACCCCCTGCCTCCGCCCGCCCCCGGCCGGCTCTCGTCGCTCCCGCCGCCGTCCCTCGGCTAGACCATCCTCCGCGCCGCTCCGCCGCGCCGCTCGTCTCGTCGCCTTCTCTGGCCTCCCCTCAGGAGCGCACGCACAAAATGGCGGCGGCTGCTCGGTGCGGCAGGCGAGCGCCTTCTTCTCCTTCTTGCTCCGGCTCCGGCCGTTGCGTCATGCGAAATGGTTCTGAGGGGACAGGGGGCGGGCGCTGGGGACGGGCCTTTTGTTCGCTGGGCGGCGCGCCATTGGCTGCCGCCGCCCGGCGCCGCGCGGCGATTGGTCTGTGCCGTCCCCGCCCACTCCCTGCGCAGGGTTTTCGAGCAGGCGCCTCCTCCTCTATTGCCCCACACTTAGCAGCGGTTGGTAGAGAAGGCACGTCCTCCTCTTGGTTCGTCACCGTCCTTCAGTCCCGCCTCGCTCTATCTCCGAGACGGTTGGTTGGGCATTCTGTCTACAAGTCCCGCCTCCCTCTTGATTTCTGAGAGAGTTGGTTGGGCCTTCTCTATATAAGTTCCGCCTTCTTTTTTGGTTTCTTCACTAATCTGATGGCTTGTGCTTTCCCTTTTTACTCCTCCCCCCGCTTGTTTTGCCAGAGTCTCTTGGTCAAAAGGAAGCCCTAGTTTTCTATTGGTCGGTTTCTGGGCTCCGCTGTTGCTATGGTGATACGGGGCCTTTGGGGGCCTACCTCAAAAATCGAGTTCCGCATTTTTAACTTTTCACAATATTTAGGAATTAAAAACCGAAAGCTGCCCTGTAACAAGTTGTGGATGGTAGCAGCTGCCATCTGTTGAAGCTTTGGGAATAATTTCCTGAAAGCAGCTCTTCAAAATGTACACATTTAAAATAAGCCAATGTCTGGCAAACAATAAAAACAGGGAGGTTAAGCAATTTCCATACAGTAAAAGGGTTGCCAACTTCCAGGTGGGGCCAGGAGATGTCCTGTAATATAGGGTTCCCAACCTGATAGCTGGAGACCTTCCAGAATTACAAGTGATCTCCAGGTGACAAAGATCAGGCCCCCTGGAGAAAATGGCTACTTTGGAGGGTGGACTCTATGGCATTGTACCATGCTGAGGTCTCTCCCCTCCCCAAACCTTGCCCTCCCCGGGCTCCACCCCCCCCCCCCCGCAAATCTCCAGGAATTTTCCGACCCAGAGCTGAGGACCCTAAATTACAGATGATCTCCAGATGACAGCGATCAGGTCCCCTGGAGAAAATGGCTGCTTTGGAGGGTGGGGCACTACAGCATTACAGCCTACCGAGGTCCAAACCCCTCCCCAAACCCTGCTGTCTCCAGGCTGCCTCCCAAAATCTCCAGGAATTTCCCAACCTGCAGTTGGCTACCCAGTTTATAAATTAGACTTTGTGATCATCTTGCTGGAACTCTAAGATAAATAAGAAATCATCTCAGTATTGATCCTTAAATTACATTCAGCTTTGCAATCCTCTCAGGTTCTTGTGACGTTCGTGCATTCTGGTAATCTGATGCATCTTGGGGAAAATACAAATAATGCTTATTTTCCCCTAAGGATGAAAGATTTTGTCTCTGTGGCCTGTCATGTGTCATTCCTCCAGGAATACAGCTCGCCAGATGTGCCAGCCTTTATTTAAAATTAAACCAAAACAAGCTCTAATGACCTTTCCAAGACTCGCTGAAAAGCCACTGGGGACTCATTTTGAATGTGTAGACACAACCCTGGTTGTTTGTTTGTTGCTGGTAAAGGGTCGATTTCTTCTACTCTGCCAATGTGTGTTTATCAGCTAGTTATTGTTTTGGATCCAAAGGTGCCAAGAGCCGCCGTGAGCACTGAGCTCCCAGGACAAAGGCTGCAACTGCAATCACACAGGGGCGTGAAAATGCAGCCTCAGCAAGTGGAGTGGAATGAGCAAGAATGGTATCTCCACACACCCCCATTTTCGCTCGGCTCACTACTTGTTACAAGAGTGACAAGTTGGTGATAACGCTGGGAGAGCCCTGTGGCCCAGTACCTCTTCGCTTATATTTTCTCTGCTGAGCTGTACAGGACAGAAATGGAAAAAAATACCTGGAAGTTGAAAAAACCCTGTTTTCTTTTGTGCCATGCTTCGTTTGTACCCAGCCAAATGTATGAGCGAGCCCTCAGTGCTATCCAAAAAGGCTTAAAGTCAAAATGTCTCTGTTTGCTAGGAACAACTTTCCTAATAAAAGTAAGGATCTCACTCTTTGGGAAAGATTAGTCAGGGACACTCTTTTTAAAGACACATTTGCAGACACACACATTCATGGACAAGGGTGCCCGCTGTTCAGGGGGAAATGCTGCTGTCCTTTAACAGAGGGTTAATATGCAGAAATGGGTAGCTGAAGATTTTCTTGGCATGGAGCTAAATAACATCACCTAATAATTGCTGCAGATCAAACTGGTATTAAAAGGCCACCGTAAACCGGGTTAAAATTTGGCAACCATATTCACAGACATTACGTGGTGCAATTCCTAGAGGCATGTGAATACTATCCAATGTGACACTACCAAGACCTGCCCTTCTGAGTATGGGATTGGATAAACCACTAAGTACAACCAGATTCGTATTGGAATGAAGCATTCTATTAAACTTCCTTGAGTAGGGCTGCCAGGTCACCCACTGTGACTTCCTGCTGGCTAAAACATTGGTTTTATTTTTAATCTTGGTGTTGCACATGTCACTCTGGGGAAAACCTGGAAGTGATGTCACATCGCTCTAGGAATTGCAGAAAACACTATGGTTTAATCATAGAGTTTCTGATGATTCCTAAAATGGTGTGACATCACTTCTGTTTTTTAACTGGAAATGATGTCGCTGTGCATGCAGTGCCAGTGTCTCCCATGTCCCCGCTTCCCAAGCTCCTGCTCATGATAGTTCTGAAAATGCTTCACAAACCATGGTAAATAACTGCAGACAAAATGAATGCCTGGTGAGAGGAGGGTGTACTGAAGACAAGGGGAACTGTAAGTGGGCTGGGAACCTCGTATTGATGTAATCCAATTTCTAAGAGTTCAAAATATTTGCCTGTTTTCACCCACTGAATCACATATAGCCCAGGACCCTCAGACAGGTATTGGAATTCCTTGTTATTGCAGTTCCTTGTTATTGCAAAGGTATTGGAATTCCTTGTTATTGCAAACCCCAATACATCTTGCAAATTTTTTGCTGCCTTTTGCAATGGACTGCTGCATAGACAGCAAGGGAGCTATGCCATCAGCAGTAGGACAGTAAGTTAACAGTCACTCATTCTGAAGAAGGTTCCTCTTCACATCCTCAGTAGGATATACATCTTGGTTCTTGGCTTATATTCCCTGTCCCTAGCTGTTTTGGTCTGCTACCACTGCCAAGGTAATAAATAGGGTTGCCTCGCCAGCACCGGAATGGGAAATTCCTGGGGATTTGGAAGTGGAAACTGGGAAAGGTGGGCTTTGAGGAGAGGAGGGAGCTCATCAGGGAATAATGCCATAGAATCCTCCCTCCGAAGCAGCCATTTTATTCAGGGGAACTGATCTTCGTAGCCTGGAAATTAGACATGGGCATGAACGGGAGCGGGGGGGAGGAATCCCTGAATACCCTGTTCGTTGTTCGGTGCCCAACACGAACAACGAACAGCAAACATGAACTGTTCCCAGACATGTTCATTGTTCGTAGGGATCAGAACCCCCCCAACCCCCCCACTTAGCCCCCCTCCCCTCAAACCCACTGGGATTTCCCCCTGCCGCCTGCCAGCTGATAGTTTAAAGGGCCCTTTCCTGCCACGTGCAAGGAGCAGGGCCCTTTAAACATCCCACAAACTGACCTTCCCAATGTCCAATGCCCACCAAATTTGCAGGGGACATAGTCTTCACTGTCCTCTAAAGACCCCCCCCCCCAAGTTTCAGAGAGATTGAACCCCGGGAAAGGCATGATCCACGGGTCTCCCCATTGGCTGTCATTTTCACAGTGGCAAAAACGGGACTCTCTGCTGGAAGTACTTTGAAGGGTTAAAGCCAGAAGGAAAGCCAGAAGGAGTTCAGACAGAGTTCAGTCCCTCCCTCCCTCTGGTTGCCAAGGGGATTGATTGCAGCAGGCGCCAGACTGTCTGGTTTGCAGAAAGGCTGCTGAAGGCAACTAACGAGGCTTTTAACGACCACCTATTTGTTTACGATGGGGCCTCGCGAACAGCTTGCTCGCGAACAGCAGATCGGGCTGTTCGTGGGTTTTTTCTGTTCGTAATGCTGTCTGTGCCCATGTCTACTGGAAATCAGTTGTAACACCAGCCCCTACCTGGAGGTTGGCAACCCTAGGTAACTCTGGCTCCCCTTTTTCCTGTCAAATGGATCCCATTCCTAAACTGGATCCCAGATCTGGAAATATTGGAGAACACTACACTGAATGCTGGGGGTTATAGAACGATGTACAAATCTCTGCAATACCAGACTTCCTTTTTGTTAAAGTAGCCATTAATACTTTTCTTTACATCAATTTTATTCTCATCAAATGTTACTCAGATTGGCGGAGTAGACAACGCTTGGCTCTCTCGGATCAGCTGGCGATTTGCATGGCAACAGACAGCGCTTCAGCTTTGTCCTATCAGCCAATGGTCTTCTGTCCTGGTTTTAAATCCCTTTCCACAACACACATGCAATTATATATAGTGGCACCGTCCAGCAATGCTTGCAGTTTGTTCTCTGCCACAGTATCCTGGTAAACCCTCTCACAGGCGGTGATGTCACTATAACACACTGTTTTCATTGTCTGGGCTGTGTATTAAGAGAGAATCTTTTTTCTGATGCAAACACATCAGATGGAATAACCTCTTTGGTGATTAAAGCACTGATCAGTCAATCTCACCAATGAATCAACTAAATTTGGAAGCTGTAAAACGGTCTAATGTTGGAAACAACACAAATTACACAGTATGGCATAGAGCAGGGCTCTTTTCCCTCATTCTACAAACCTTTCATGCTTTAATGTAGGAATACCTTCGATAAGTGCTTTTGACATTAGCTTGTGTACTAGGGAATCACTGGATGTCTGCCACATTGCAGAAGTTTCTCTGGTCCGTTTTAAGATGTGCTTTCTGATTCAGTTCAAGGGAACTAAGTGGCAGACACTCAATGTTGGGAAATTCCTGGAGATTGGAGGGTGAAGTCTGGGGAAGGTGAGGCTTGGGAAGGAACCACAGTGGAGCATCATGCCTCCCTCCAAAATAGTCATTTTCTCCAGGGGAAATGATTTATACATTCTGGAGATCAGTTGTGATTCTGGGAGATTTCCAGGCTCCATCTGGAGGTTGGTAACCCTATACTTGAGATAGCGGAAGGAAGACTGAAGGTGGAGATTCGCATCTAGGGAATGCTAAAACTCCCTGCCAATAGAAAACCAGCACAGCAAGCGAACAGGGAAAAGTAGCCTGCTGTGCTAGTTTTTGATTTGCAAGGATTATCATCAGGCAAGCTGGAATACATCAAAGGGCTGCCAACCTGGAGTTCTCCCACAATTACAACTGATCTCTGGACTAGAGAGATCAGTTCCCCTGGAGGAAATGACAGCTTTGGAGGGTGGACACAATGATAGTTCTTAGAGAGCCAAATGCTGGGAGGCCTTACATAGTGGCAAGATGTCACTGGTGACATGCTGTCACTTTGGGCTCCAAGGTTCTCCTGTTGGGACAGGGGACCCCCACCTCCCAGCTCCCATCCGCCATGAGCCCCCCATCCTTCGGTTTGTGCCCCCAGGGACCTGGCAACCCTATATCACTCCCTGCAGATCTCCTTCCCATTCCCAAACTCTGCCCTCCCCAGGCACTGCTCCAAAATAACCAGGAATTTCCCAAGATGGAGTTGGCACCCCTACCCTGAACAACATCCTCTGCTCCTAAATCTCCAAGTATTTCCCAAGCCAGACTCAGCAACCCGAAATTAATTCTTCCTTATGCCCATAGCTATGCACTGTAACTACAGCACCTGGTATTCCCAGGCGGTCTCCCATCCAAGTACTAACCAGGCCCGACCCTGCTTAGCTTCTGAGATCAGACGAGATCGGGCGTGGTCAGGGTGGTGTGGCCATAGCTATGCACTGTGGCTCTGCTTTAGCTCCGACTAATCGGGTGACCTTTTTCTCTGGGTAAGGTTCTAGGTTGTTGCAGAAACTGTCTCTGCAAATCCAATCACTAGTGACATCACGGTGCTTTGAGCAGGAGCCTGGCTATCAATTATTCACTTGTTCTCAGCCCTGTAATCTTCCAACAGAGGTTAAAAGCTTAAAGGAAAGCAGCTGTGATTAGATTAGCCACTAAAAAGTGACATACCCTGTTTGAAAGTCGACTTTCCAACACAAAAAATGTTTTAAGGCCCAGGAGCCTTTGAAGCATTCTTTTATTATAGTCTTATCATCTGCTTTTGTTGCCGCATGTTTATTTGTTTGTGTATTTGAAATGAACAAACGCGTCTTTTTTTAGTCTACCCATCTGGAGTCCTTGCTAATTTTATTTTTTTCCAAAAAAAAAATAAAAATCAGGGATGAGCCGTTGGTACAGTTGCAAATGAGAACATTTGATAACTGGAATAGTTCCTTAGGAGCGTTAGGTATTTTTTTCCACGCTTACAAAAATGCCTTCTACCCTCGAACAGATGTGAAACTGAAGTTCAGCAGGAATCCAGGGGTTTAATTCACTGTGGGACTTGCAGAAAGATGGATTAAGACTTGTACTTTCAACCTCCCTAGCATTGTTTGTGTGATCTAGAAGCAGCCACAGACTTCTTGAAATGCACCATTTTATTTATTCATTTTAGTTATAATCGGGACCCAAACAGACTGACGACATTGTCCTCCCCATCTCTATTTTATCCCACAATAACTCTGTGAGGTAGGTTAGGATGAGAGCATGTGATTGGTAGGCTTCCCGGGGGCCTGCTGGGGGTGGGCAGTCTCCCAGGGCAGGATCTATGGTTGCCAGCGCCCACGGCAAATGTAGTCAGGCTAGTTGCGTGCGTGTGCTCCTGGCTCTGCATGATGACGTCACTCCCATGATGTCATCATGCTGGGCACCCCACCCCACCCCCATGGCAAGTCGGCTGTCCTGGTGTGCCGCAGAGCTGGCAGCGGTGGCAGCGCGAGTGGCTCGGAGGCTGCCCGCGCCGTTCACCTGCCCCGCAGGACAAGGGGTGGCCGGCTTGCCACGCGCCCCTTGTCCTGGGAAAAGGTGAATGGTGTGGGCGGCCTCCGCGCCGCGTCGGGACAGCCGGCTTGCCGCGGGGGCGGGGGGGAAAGGCAAATGGCGCAGGTGGCCTCCCAGCCTCCCGAGGCAGGCAAAAGTCAGTGTGGGTGGCCGGGAGGCCGCCCACGCCGTTCGCCTTTCCTCAGGACAAGGGGTGCGTGGCAAGCCAGCCACCCTTTGTCCTGCGGGAAAGGCAAAAGGCAGCGCGGGTGGTTGGGAGGCAGCCCGCGCCATTCGCCTTTCCCCAGGCGCGCTCCCAGGGCTGGCAGCTGCACCCAGCAACCCCTCTTTGGCGGTGCCGGGGGCAGACTACCCCCCCTGCCCCTCCCCCATCGATCCAGCCCTGCAGTCTCCTTGGGGGTTGCCCCATTGCCCGTTGATTGCTGGCAATCAGCGGGAGGCAGCAAGCTCTCCGGATATCGCTCGCCACCAGCAAGCAACCCAGGAAAGCACACACTGGGTATACTCCCAGCAGGGCATGATGATGTCACTTCCTGACGTGATGTCATCATGCTGGCTGCAGGCGTGCTCCCGCACTTCACTGGGGCTAGTTTTGGCTCTGAACTGGGCAGAATTAGCCCCGTGCAAAGTGCAGGAGCATTCCTGCTTCCTGGAAGTGATGTCATCACACTCTGCTAGGAGCACACATGTGCAAGGAAGCTACAGCAGATCCTCCCTCCTGCTGGGAGGGTATAGGGAACAGGGAACCCTGGACTTGGCCCACGTTCACACAGTGAACTTTCATGGAAGAATGGGGATTCAAGTGTGAGTCGCCTAGATCCTACTCTGACACTTTAACCACTACGCTTGCTGGCTGTATGCACTACAGTCCAACAGGTTTATCACAGCTTACTTTCTAGACTAGCAAAGTGCTAAAGAGTCTTCTCTCAAATCCACTTAATTGGGGTATGTAATCTTTAAGAGAAGGGGAGTTTTTCAAGAGCAGAAGGCCTTCCTCTCTCTCCATGCTTTAGACCATATATGACCAATCCTCAAGAGCAACTCTGTTTCGGACAACCCACTGATTCTACGCATCCTGCTTGGTAGGCAGTGCCATCCCTGGAGTTGTACCCCTTCTTAGGTTTGCACTGTAAGTCTTTTGTGGCCAAAATAAAAAGCGAGTCTGTAGCATAAACTTTCATGGGTCAGACTTCATCTGCTGCATGAAGTGAAAACTGATATATACGCACAGAGGAGGGAAAAAATTGAACTGTGCAGTTAAAGGCCACGAAGAACAAGCAGGTCACATTTCTATGTACCTACACCCTTCTTGAGTTTTGCATAGAAATTTCACACACATCACATCACAAATCCGCTGCATATATCCAGCTGGGGCCCACTCCTTCTTGCTCTGCTTGCCAATCTCATAGCTCACTGAGTTTGCAGCGTTATTTTATTGGGGCTGTACCCCTATGCGCTCCATGGGTTAACACTGAAAGGAGCATTGGGCCCTCTTTTTCTCCTAGAAGTATTTGCAGTCCATTTTGTTTGACAATAAATTCTTCTTCTTTAAAAGAAATCAGCTAGAGCACCTTAATGTAAAAACATATCTATTTATTTATTTATATTTATAATCTGCTGTTCCCATGAGCGAGCTCAGAGCGGAGTACAACGTATGTCATAATATTAAGATAAAACACGGTAGCATTACATAGAGCATCCGGATTTTAACTAGTTTTATTAAGAAACCAGCAAGTCATACCCATATATTTTCCCTCAAGCAGTATTTTGGGGGCACTACTCCAAATAAGAGCTCTGTGGTGCAGAGTGGTAAGCTGCAGTACTGCAGCCCAAGCTCTGCTCACAACCTGAGTTCGATCCTGGTGGAAGGTGGGTTCAGGTAGCCGGCTCAAGGTTGACTCAGCCTTCCATCCTTCCGAGGTCAGTAAAATGAGTACCCAGTTTCCTGGGGGTAAAGCGTAGATGACTGTGGAAGGCAATGGCAAACTACCCCGTAACAAAAAGTCTGCCAAGAAAACGTCAGGATGCAACGTCCCCCCATGGGTCAGTAATGACTTGGTGGGACTACCTTTACCTTTACCTACTCCAAATATATGATGACTTGATGCAGGCGCGTAACTCATCAGTTTTAGTTCCTCAAGGGGAAGAGTTTGTCGGAACTTGTCCCCATCAAACACAACGGCGGTTCTTCCCAGAGTAGAATCTTCATAGATTCAGCAGTGTGAGATCTAAAATTTCTAATGCAGCCATGGTACACTCAGCCCATACTATCCACTGTTGTCAAATTTTCGCTTTTGCTGTTCACTACCGATAGCAAGTTGGTTGGTCAGCAAGTGACAGTAGGGGCAGCTGTAGGAAAATGTGCCTTAGGCCAAGAGTCCCCGACTCCCCAGCCTTTTTGAGCCTGTGGGCACCTTTGAAATTTTGAGAAGGGGTGACGAACACTGCCTTCCTCCAGGAGGCGGAGTCAAACCCAAAATGGCTGTCACGGAAGGTGGAGCCAAATGCAAGGGAAAAGAAAGGAAAGTGTGAGAGGGGAGGGAGAAAGATACTGGGGGTTAAAAAGAAAGAGGAATTTGAAAACTCCTAGCTTTATTTCCTGTTGAATTATGCCTGCCGCAAATATAGATGGACAAACATATGCATCCTTTTATTATTACGGACAACAAAGACTCGAGCTTTCAACAGCTTATGCCATAATAAAGTTGTTAATTTCAGAGTGCTACTTGTAATTTTCACATTGTTTCTATCATCTATAATGACATTCCCAAGCAGATATTGCCTCCTAAATTCCTTTGCATCTTTCTTAGTGTCCTTACTTCATAGCCTACCTTTCATCTCTTGAGCATCAAGGCCCATTGCAGAATAGAAAGTGAGGTAATTAGGCAGCATAAAACAGCCAACGAACAATGATGTAAAACTTAGATTACAGAATCGGGAAACAATGTGAATAAAAAAACAGTCATAAAGGATAAAGAGAATGAATGTACAATGACAAAGGTAGAAGACAGTGCAGTAAAAGCAAGCGGATACCTACAGTAATCATTGTGGCAGACTTCAATCCTATTACATTATAAAGAGCCCCTGAGGTAGGGTTGCCGGCCTCCAGGTGGTGGCTGGAGATCTCCCGGAATTACAACTGATCTCCAGCAATCATAGATCAGTTCCCTGAAGAAAATGGCTGCTTTGAAGGGTGGAGTCTATAGCATTATACCCTGCTGAGGCCCTCCCCTCTCCAAACCCCACCCTTTTCAGGCCCCACCTCCAAAATCTCCAGGAATTTCCAAACCCACAGCTGGCAACCCTACGCCTAAGGGCTGTGCCATTCTACTACAGTTCTAATCCCTTATGAAAAATACCCTCCTGACCATTTCTGTTCTGGAGACAACATCCTAGTCTGTTTACAGGGGAAATTAATTTTTAAAAAAAAATATATATATATATATATATATATATATATATATATATATATATATATATAATAAAAGATAAGGGGTACAGAATATAGGGGATGGGGAAAAGAAATTCATATTATATATCACTAATACATTGCACCGTACAATCTAATATATTTCTTCAAGGTGTTCTGCAGATCAGCCACATTTGCAAATTTTTCCATTCATTTTAAATAATGTCCATAAAAGTCTTCATCCTAACTAAAAGCTAAGTTTCTTCAGATTTCCTCTGTATCCAGCTATAAAATGGGTCCCAAACGTCATTATATATTGTATTGTCCATCTCTTTCAATAAACTCGACAATTTATCCATTTAAGCTGTCTCAAGAATCCTTTCAATAAGATTTTCTTGCGTTGGGTGGGAAATGAATTTTTTGAGTCCTTTCTTTAAGGTCTCTTAAAACACGGACTGAACCACGACTTTGAGTTTTATGGAAAAAAAATCTATATAAACTGAGGAGGAGGAGTAGAACCTGTTGCTTTCTCCTCCACAACCTAGATACCTATCCCTGGAAGTAAAATCTGGGGATTTAAATTGGGGACACAGCATGATCGAACTTTTATCAAATGTGCGGGCTACCAACAAAGATCTATTATTCCTCAAGTCTGATCTTGCACATTTTTTGAGTTTGATCTTGCGCATTCTTCTCTACCGTTTATATCAACAAATTGAGAACCACTGAAAATAGCCAGCCAACTGATGGCTTTAAGAGCGACTGCTCTTTAAACACTCACAGTGCAATCCTAAGAAGAGTTACTCCAGTCTAAGCCCATTGATTTCAATAGGCTTAGACTGGAGTAACTCTTCTCAGGATTGCACTGTCAGTCTGCATCAGAAAGCTTTTCAAGTGATAATAGACAACCAGAAATGAGACCACTTATTGTTCCTTCTAACTCTGACACAAATATTATATATATAAAAAGAACTATTTATCTTTCAAGTGTTAGTTTCATTGGGAAAAGAAAGATTCCTCTGTGATGCCCAAAATGAACTTTGTCCAGGGAGTCTTAAATTTTAACATGTAAAAGTTGAGCAATTGTGGGGAAGAATAAGCAATTGGGAATTTCCTCTGCAGAGTGCTGTAACACAAGGCTGTCGAACTCAGGATACCTGAACTGAAGCAATTCAGGGCTGTCAAGAGCCATCACAGATAGCGTCCCGATAAAGATTGTTTCTGGCACTCAAACCCTAAAGTCGTATCGGGGAGAGGCCCTGTTTCAGTCTTAGAGAATCAGCTTTTAATGCTTAAGGTCTCAAGTTTAATCTACCCCCCCCCAATAGTAGGTGATATAAAAAAATTTGACCTCAGAGGTCCATCGTTGGTCTGAGTAGACAGTGCTGACCTTGGTAAACTAATGGTTTGATTCAATAGAACATCTTCATGTGTTTGTTTGTGTTCCACAGTGATTAAGTAGTTTGGCTGCGAATCAGCACTCTAATTATTCAAATCCCACTACTGCCACAAACTCAGTAGGTGGCCTTGGGTAAGCCTCTCCTCTCAACCCCAGCTCCGCAGCTGTATTGTGGGGATAATAACAACACTATCTAGTTCACCGCTCTGGGTGAGGCACTAATCTGTCTAAAAGAGCGGTATATAAGCACAGTTATTATTACTGTTATTATTCAAAACAAATCACATGACTTTTTCCAGTTGGTGGTCGTGGAAACAGCCATCGAGTCATAGCTGACTTATGGTGACCCCTGCTGGGGTTTTCTAGGCAAGAGACTAACAGAGGTGGTTTGCCATTACCTGCCTCAGCAACCCTGGTCATCTTTGGAGGTCTCCCATGCAAGTATTATCCAGGGCCAACTCTGCTTAGTTTCCAAGATCTGATGAGATTGGGCTTGTCTGGGTCAGGACACTTTTCCCCTTGGGTCCCCAGAATTTTGTCCTCTTGTTTTCCCACCTCCCTCCACCTTATTGTTAGGATTGCCAACTCCAGGTTGGGAACTTATTTGGGAGGCAGAGCCTGCGGGGTTTTGATAGTTTAGGTGTGGAGCCATGTTGGTCTGCAGTAGAACAGTAGGATTTTTGTCCAGTGGCACTGTAAGGATTGTGTGTGTGTGTGTCTTTAAATGCTTGGTGTGGTACAGATGAAGAGTGGGGCTGAAAGAGAGGGATGAGTGAGTGAGATGACTGGTTGATGACTGAAAGTGTGGGCAGAGTGAACTATAGTTTTTAGTTTCTGAGTGAAGAGAAAAGATTCAGTCTGGGCAAAGCAGGCAACCTGTGTGGAAGCCTGAACTTGGTGTGTCTATGGGAGAACATTCATTCTGTCTGAAGCGAGCAAACGGTGTGTGCGCCTGAGAGAGAAAGTTTGTGTATATTTGTGTGACTGAGCCTATGAAGAGAAACTTAAAGAACTAATAACTATCTTTGAAACCACCAAGCTTAATTAACACAGTATGAAACGAATACGCTTCTTGTAAAAATAAACGTTTATTTTGTTTGTTTCTTTTATCCCAGCGTATCTGTTATCCCTATATATCCCGTTCCTATCCTCAGGGCCACATCGTCCCACGAAGGAGCCTGACGCTTGGGCACATTATTAAAGGGGAAATTTAAATTATTTTGGAATATAATTCCTGGTGGCAGCAATCTACCCAGAGGGTGTAAGAGAAGGGTTAAAGGCAAAATCTAACCGAAAAAGAAAGGGGGTTGTAACTGTAATGATTTTAAGTAAATGTGTGTATGTGTATTTAAATGCTTGGTGTGGTATAGATGAAGAGTGGGGGTGAAAGAGAGGGATGAATGAGTGAGGGCCAAGCTACAAGTGACGAATGACACAGGTTGGACACTTGCCAGCTTCCCTCAAGTTTTGATGGGAAATGTAGTCGTCCTGGTCTTGCAGCTTGGCTCTCCGACTTTTCAACTGTCACTTGTCATTCCGCCAAGCTGCCTACATTTCCCATCGAAACTTGAGGGAAGCTGACAAGTGTCAAATCTGTGTCATTCATCACTTGTAGTTTGGCCCTCAGATGATTGGCAGATGAATGAGAGTGTGGGCAGAGTGAATGCGGTTTTCAGTTACTGAGTGAGGAGAAAATATTCAGTCTGGAAAAAGCAGACAAGCTGGGTGCAGCCTGAGTATTTTTAAGCAGTTCTGAGAGAAATATTGAGTCAGGAGAAAGCAGGCAAGCTGTGTGCAGCCTGAGCTTGTGTATGTTGTCTGAGAGAAATATAACCTGTGTGGAAGTCTGAACTGTGTGTTTGTGAAAGAACATTCAGTCAGGGAAAAGCAGGTAAACTGCGTGTGCGCTTGAGAAAAGGTCTTGTAATTGAGAAATTCATATCAAAAGCAGGCAATCTGTGTGTGAAGCCTGAGAGAAGATCTATGTGACTGGGTTTAAGTAAAGTAACTTTAAGAATTGAGAACTACTCTTTTGAAACCATCAAGTTTTAGAAATAAGATGAAACCGATACACTTCTTATAAAAATAAACGTTTGTTTTGTTTTGTTTTGAAATGCCAGAGTTATTCCTACATCCCATTCCTTTCCTCAGGGCTACATAGTACCACAAAAAGCCTGACCCTTGAGCACGTTACTAAAAGGAGAAATTTAAGTTATTCTGGAATTTAATTCCTGGTGGCAGCAATCTACCAAGAGGGGGCAAGAATAAAAGGTTTAAAGATCAAACCTACCTAAAAGAAAGAAAGGGTCATAACAGGCACCTTAGAGGCCAACAAGATTTTCTGAGTGTAAGCTTTCGAGAGTCGAAGCTCCCTTCTTCAGACCCCTGAAGCAGAGGTGGTTTGCTTTCCTCTGAGGAGTCTTCCTTGCTGGTCTCCCATTCAAGTACCAACCCTGCTTAGCTCCCAAGATTTGATGTGATCAAGCTATACCATGCCACCTTCCCTCCTGAATGGACTGATATCCTGACTAAAACATACAGACTAGTGGGGCCTCTGCTAAATGATGCCTTTAGATCATTCATGTCTACACAATGTTGCAGTGACTTATTTAGGAATTGGGTGAAAATAGTTCTGTCATAGAAATCCAGTCTTATGTTGGGGAATAGAAAGTAAATAAGTAGATTTTGTCTCCCTAGAAGGGAATCATTTATTGTATTTATTTATTTATTTGCTCCATTTGTACCCTGTCCCCCCACCCCCATGGAACGCAAAGCAGCTTATATTTCTCCTGTCCTCCATTTTATCCTCACAGCAACCCTGTGAGGTAGGTTGGGCTAAGGGAGTGTAACTAATCCAAGGTCACCGAGTGAGCTTCCATGACAGAGCGGGAATTTGAACCTGTATCTCCCAGACTCTGCACTGGCAAACCATCTCTGCTTCTCACTTGCCTTGAAAGACCCTTGCTGGGGAGGAGGGGGAGGGGTTCACCATAAGTTAGCTGTGACTTGACAGCACTTTACACACACATCTGTCCAGGTTCCTTGGATTTACGGCACATGCTAGTGGCTTCATCTATTCTCCAATCTTGCTGTCTGCCTGGGGACCTTCCTCAGCCTGCCTTACACAAGTTCTGCAAGCTCTGCCAGTTTCCGTTTTCTCCACTCTAGCCTTATGCTGTTTCAACTTGCACTGCCATTCCCGTATGCTTCTGGCTGCCCGCATCTCCAGTGCCAACAGCCAGAGATCTTCAGGCAGCTCTTCACCCACTCGTTTTTTTTCAAAAACCGGTTCTGCAAGTCGGCCAAGACAGGAAGCGCATGCCAAGACTCTCTTTCACATTGTTCAATGCAAAGTCACCATAGTCAGGTTATATTCTTCTGACATAAGGAAACCTATCAGGTTTCAAGTCCCATCAATGGGATCTCTTAGAAAAGTTTTCTTTCCGATTTTCGCAAGGCAAAGAGGCGCTGCTTAACTTTTTCCACCCCTGCAAAAGTCCTCCACCCCCAAGCCCTTTTCAGCACGGCATTTTTAAAATGCATTTGTAATACATATACCCCAATTTTCAGCTACAAATACAGCATCCGAGGTAGAAAACAATAGTCAGATTTATGCTAAATACATCATAATAAAACAAATTGGCCACGGATCGTAGAAGATTTTTGCCTTCCTCTGGACATAGCCAACAACCACAAGAGCGGCTCCAGAAATGCAGATAACCACGTACAAACTAACTACCCGGAGTAAACAGTATATAACCAAAGTATCAAACTTTTAATAATCAGTATAAAGTGCAAAAGGGCTTCAGTGAAAATAGTCAATATCACAAATCAATACAATTATCAACAAATCCAACTGGTGGAAAAATACAATATCAATTTTATACAATCTCTAGAATGCACACAGGCATTCAAAAGTAATGCCCCATGAGAACTGTAGGCACCAGTCTCTGTAGCATACGCCTGCAGCGATCAGCGTTTGAATCAGCATTTAGATAGCTCTTGCTAAAATACAATGTCCATATCCTACAGTCTCTAGAATGCACGCAGGCATTCAATAACGCTTTACAAATTGAATTGTAGGTAACAGTCTTTGTAGCATACGCCTGCAGAAGTCCGCATTTACTCTGGATAGTTAAGTTTGTACATGGTTCCTCTGGACACCTCCCGGCCTAGGGAGGTGGTGAGCTCCCCTTCACTGGCAGTTTTCAAGAAGAGGCTGGATGAATACTTGTCAGAGATGCTTTAGGCTGATCCTGCACTGGGCAGGGGGTTGGACTAGATGGTCTGTATGGCCCCTTCCCACTCTATGATTCTATGATAGAGCAGGAGACACTGGGGAAGGTGAGGCAGGGAGAGTGCTCTGAATTTCCTGCATTGTGCAAGGGGTTGGACTGGATGACCCTTGGAGATCCCGTCCAGCTCTTTCTATGTTTCAAACAAATGAACAATGTTAAATTTAAAAAAAAAAAGATTCAAATGCCAGGACGGGGGCGGGGGAGGTTCCTGCTTCTTGTGCCCAGCTTGGAGAAAACCTATTAAACTTGCTGGAGGTGGGGAGTCAGAGAAGCATAGCTGAGCAGGGAGAGCATTGCTCAGGAGAAGAGTACGTGTTGTGTGTGCAGAAGTTATCAGTTTCAATTCCCAGCAAAAGCATATTAGGTAGGAGGCGGCCTCTGGGGGGGGGGACCTCTTCTCTTTCTCGAGCAAATGCTCCATAACCACATCAAGCAGCAAAACCTTGTCTCTGCATGCAAACTTGATGCCGTTTTCATATTGCTAGAGTGTTTCACAGCCGTTCACAACGACCTAGTAGAGCGTCCCCTCCCCCAGGCAGAATTTCATCTTGCCTCACCAACAAAAAGGGCTCCCCTGGGCACAGCAACTGCGAACAAAGAAAACACGCACCCGGCGGTAAAAGAATGTATCCGCAATTACTGTACAAATATCAGTATATAATTTTATAAAGTGCAATAGTACAGAAAGTGTAATAAAATGTATAGTATCAATCTCATACAAAAGCTCTTTCTTGATACCCACTCAATCCACAAAACACATTCAGTAATTCTTATACAAAGATACTCCAATATCAGTCCACAAAACGTATTCAGTAATTCTTAAACAAAGATATTCTAATAGATACTTCAATAAATACATTCAATAAATATTATACAAAAATTAAGAAATATAATCAATCCAACTGGTGGATAGTCCTTCAATATTGTGTGGAAAATCTCCTTTATCCGAATTGAAGCAAGTAAGTGTTCATTTCCCAAATGGATTCCTTGTAGTGTATAATCTCAAGGTCGTACCCAGTGTCCCAGAATGACCCAAATAACAGGCAACGTAAGGCTCACCACCAGGTTGGTATATCTCACCTTGTGAGGTGGGTAGGGCTGAAAGAGCCCTGAGAGAGCTGTGACTGACCCAAGGTCACCCAGCTGGCTTCAAGTGGAGGAGTTGGGAATCAAACCTGGCTTTCCAGATTATTTATGTATTTATTATTTATATCATGTATAGTCTGCCTTTCTCACTGAGACTCAAGGTGAATTACACAGTACGAGATTAGTGCAATCCGTATCAAGTACATTTCAGTACAGTATCAAGGACATTTCCATAAACAATGCCATAGGGTAAATAGGTGCAAGTTTAAAAGACATAGTATTAGCAAGGATCCAATAAAGAATAGAAAAAATACTGAAGCAGAACATAATCAATTCTAGGACTAACATTACACAACATGGAGC
Source organism: Eublepharis macularius (assembly GCF_028583425.1). Taxonomy (NCBI): domain Eukaryota; kingdom Metazoa; phylum Chordata; class Lepidosauria; order Squamata; family Eublepharidae; genus Eublepharis; species Eublepharis macularius. The sequence continues at coordinate 175,277,103 of NC_072792.1, forward strand.
ACAGGTTGCACATAGGAGTACATATTTAAAGCAACAGATAATATCTAAGGCAATATAGTGATGAAGTCTGTGATCCCTAACTCATTAGCGAAGTATCTGAGACCCCCTCCCTACAATACAACCCTCCCATTTAAGTAAAAAGCCTTTTTGAATCGTTCAGTTTTGCATCGTTTACAAAAAGCCAGGAGAGTGGGGGCTCTTCTGACTTCCACAGGCAGACCGTTTCACAGGATAGGGGCCACCACAGAGAAAGCCCGTGTACGGGCTGCTGCTGACTTCACCCTTGCGCAGCCTGGCACCTCCAGGAGACCCTGTTCAGATGAGCAGAGTCTTAACCACTATACCAAACTGGATGAAGGATGCAGCTGCATCTGACATTGGGAGGATCTGTGCGGTTTAGCCTGAAGAAGCAGCTGTGGGGCAAGCCAATATCTATCAAGCCATGGTGCTGGGGGAAGGGATTAATTCCCCCTCCCCACTATTTCCCCCAACTGAAACTCCCCTCCCAGGCTCCTCTTAGCCATGAGTATCTGCCTCCTTCCTCTCTTCCCCACTGCAACTAAAAGCAACCTGAGGAGTGGAAGGGAACCTATATGCATATCTGGATAGCTCAGGAGAGCCTGGTCTTGTCAGCTTTCATAAAGCTAAGCAGGGTCAGCCTTGGTTAATAATTGGATGGGAGACTTCCAATGAAGTCCATGGTTGCAGAGTCAAGCAATGACAAACCACTGCTGTTAGTCTTGAAAACCCCACCAGGGGTTGCCGTAGGTCAACTGTGACTTGAGGGCAGGTTTTTATTTCTAGAGGCTTGTAAACATTTTTAATATTCCTTTTTTTACAAAAAGTAGCAAGAACGATTGGACACAGTTTTTACCTGTATTTAAGAATATGTAACTTTATATGGTGTTTGAAGTGGTAAGATGATTTGAATCCCATGACTGCCATGAGCTCAGCAGGCAGCCTTGGGTAAGCCACTCTTCTCCACCCTAGTTCGCCAGCTGTATTGCTAAGACTGACTTTGTTTGCCACTCTGGGTGGGCACTAATCTGTCTAGAAGAGTGGTATATAACCACAATTATTATTATTACACAGGAAAATGCCTATACCTGTGAAGTTACTAGTTGTTGGATGGTTCCCCTCCTCCAATTACTGTAAGTCCTGACCCACAGGTTGAGAAACACTGCATTAGATTCACATTTGACTATTGAGCCCTGTTGGCTTGTGTTCGTTAATCAGTGCCCAAAAGCTAGAGATGGAGGGAGTTCAACTGAATGGGAGCAGAATGACCTCGATAGGAACATTTCTCTATTTTGTTATGTCCCATTGTCTTGGGAGAAGAGATATACAGGCTTAAGACACAGGAGAGAGTTTAAAGTTTTTGTTGACAGAACAGTAGGCTCAAAGAGTATCACTGTAGCCAAAGCCTTGAGAACAGGAGTAAAGGTAAGCCAGAACAAGTTGGTATGGAGTAAGCCATAAGAAACCATAAGGGTGGTCTGAGCCCCTGGAGGGAGACGACACGAGAAAGAAATTCAGGTTACTTTTATCCCTGCTTGAGAATCTGACACTTGACAGTTGAACAATTTATCCCAAAGGCCTTACCTAGGTATCTTTTCCCTGTCCTCGGTTAAGCCATTCTAGGAAACAGCTGTTTTAGAGACAGTATTGCAGAATGGTTAGCATAAGGAACTACAAGAGACACATGAAGACAAAGAAGAAACACAGGCAAAAAGTTGGGATGACGTATATGTTCATGCCGCTTACTGGTACCTGTAAGAATACATGAGAATGATGTCACATTTGGTTAGACCCTCAAATTTGAAATACCTTGGGCAAATACCTTGTATTCAGCTTGACCCATCCTACAAGACGGCTGAGTTTCTGGCCATTTACTGTTTCTGGTTTTACTGTTGTCTTCTAATGTCACCTTCAGCAAAGTTAATTAGTATACCTTGCCTTAGGTTTGTGGTCTGCTTTGTTTCCTAATTCCACAATCCGTCTCCTATTGCATTGTTCACTGAATGCCTTGGGGTGACCAATTGCATTGCTTTATATTTTGTAATCCATCTTGAACCTCAGCAAGAAAGGGGGACTACAAATAAATAAATAAACAGTGTGAATAAAATAGAGGAAAAGATAACAAGGCATGATGCCTTGACCTCCTTGAGGAGAATAAACTAGGGCCATTTTCACACACCCCCATAAGCCTCCAGAAGATCACATGAAACTCACAGCATGAAATGTCTTCCTAGCACAATTTCGCTGCACGATCCCCTTTAACGGTGTGATGATGTCAGAAATCACGCCATTAAACGGGATTGTGCTGGGAAATCGTGCTAGGAAGATGCTTCGTGCCGTGAGTTTTACGTGATCTTCTGGAGGCTTTGGGCATGTGAAAATGTCCCAGGTCAGCATAAGAACATGAGAAGATACTTGATGGATTAGTTCAGGAGTCCCTCACAGCCACCATCTTTTCTCCCATCGTTACCCACCAACTCCTTTATTTACTTTGATCGCCTATGACTGTTACCGGAATTGGTCTCCTTGTGAGTAGGGGGAATTAGCAGCAAGGAGAAGGCTATACTAGAGGGGTAACAAGCGAGACCCTTCACCAATTTTATGGGGTCCCCTCCCCAAGGAAACTGACAAGAGGGGTGTTCTTTGAAATAAAGAGTAGCTTTTATTTAAAGGGGAAAACTCACACAAACAAGAGACAAATAAATGTTTCACACAAGCACACCAGAGTCCTAGGAAATCAGCCAGAGGTTGGAATAGAATGAGGGATTCAGGACATAGTTACTATCAGATGAGTAGTGTAGTCCATGGGGGAAGAGGGCTTCAAATGCCCTGGGTCTTTGGCCAGAGAGGAAGGTTCAGAGAGAGAGACTCTGAGGGAGCAGTGCTAAGATTCTAAGTGGGCGCCCACCACACTGCTTGATTTGATTGGGGCAGAGCTAGCATCTTTATAGGGCTGAATGTGCCCTGAGGCTGGAGAGTGATTTCAGCCGTTAGGACAAAGACCTTAAAGGTCACCTCCTGGGAATGACAAAGGTGGAGGTTGGCAAGCCTATACAATAACACTTCAATGGAGTGGTTAAGAGCGGTAGGACTCTAATCTGGAGAACCAGGTTTGATTCCCCACTCCTCCACTTGAAGCCAGCTGGGTAACCTTGGGCAAGTCATGGCTCTGTCAGAGCTCTCTCAACCCCACCCACCTCACAGGGCAATTGTTGTGAGGATAATAACACACTTTGTAAACTGCTCTGAGTGTGGCATTAAGTTGTCCTGAAGGGCGGTATATAAATCAATTATTATTATTATTACTACTACTACTACTACTACTACTACTACTACTATATAGGAGAAATGGTGATGTCACCATCACTAGTGTGACGTCCCATCCTTGTTGAGTTCCCTCCCCTTGCTATGTGCCACCGCTGGTTGGCCCAAGCCAGAGTTGTCAACCCTAGCCAGTTTTCCCATTCATGGAACTCAATGACTCGTACAATTGAGGTCAGCATGTCCTTCATGAAATACATCGTTCCCCTTACGATCCAGTTTGTGATTCTTGCATCATTATTCATGCTCGACCTTTGCAGGGGATCCAAGGATCCCCAAAGAAACTCAACAATAATTTCACGCTCATCATGTGAGAAGAACCCCCACCACCACCAAGTGATCTGTCAAAGGATGCCCTACTGCAGCTGCATAAAGTGAGCGCCCTAAATCACCAGACACAGTCGCTAAAATAGCCAGGCATGAAATGAGTTCTGAAGTCTGTAGTCCATTAAAATTCTCATGGCTGGCCCAGAGAAAAGACGCCCCGGGAACATGACGCAAGGCGCATTGTCCTTGGGCCAACAGAGTGGGTAAGATTCCAAGCGACCGGCCCCTGCTGAACAGATTCTTGAAGGATTTATTGAGGATATTCTGAGCTGCCAGACACTGGAGTAATTGTTCTGTTTTGTGGTTCTTTTCTACGTGGCCTTTGAAACAAAGAGTTCTTGATTTCTTTGGAAATTCAGGAAAGCAAGCAACGGTGTTTACAGTTTTTGCATTTCGTTTGCAAAGATGTGCAAGCGTCTCATCTGGGGCAAAGATGCACTTCCTAACTTAGTGTTATTTTAAAGTGCATTAATTGAGTGGCATTTAACATCTCCCCTACAAAATTGTGATTTTTTTTGTTGGATTGTTTTGTTAATAAAACAAACATTTTATGGACAAAGTCTGCATTTCTTCCCATGAAAGCCTCTAAAAGAATGTGGATTTAAAATCTACAAACTGGTATTTAATCTCTTAAAAATATGAACTATTTCTTAGCATTATACTTTGGAACCTTTTCGATAAAGCCATTACATGACCATTACGAAGCAGGATCAAAGAAAATAACACTCTGGATCATAAATGAAGAATCTCTCTTTTCTCATGGACATGGTTTTTCCCCCAAAAATAAAATATCAAAATATAATGAGCTGGATTCTATAGATCCTCTGTAAGAATCCAGTTTGATGTAGTGGTTAAAAGTGGCAGGACTCTAATCTGGAGAACCAGGTTAGATTCCCACTTGAAGTGGATCTTGGGTCAGTCACAGCTCTCTCAGAGCTCTCTCAGCCCCACTCACCTCACAGGGTGATTGTCGTGAGGATAACAACGCACTTCGTAAACAGCTGAGTGGGCATTAAGTTGTCCTGAAGAGCAGTGTATAAATCAAAGTTATTATTATTATTATTATTCACATTTATCAGAGATACTCTGTGTTTTGGTAGCTGTCCTGTGGAAAATCGCATTCCTTATCTGTTCCTATTTTTGACTTTCGAAGGGATGGCTTACTGACACCATCTCCAAAGGTCGTGGGACCCTTCAGCTCAGTGGCAGAACTCTATATTTGAACACATCCAGAAGGGCTAGGGAAAATCTAGCAATCTGAGGCAGGTCAGAACAGGGCCTTCTGCGGGTGCCCCATTTCATACGGGCAAAATCAGCAGCAGCCCGTACATGTGCATTCTCTGTGGTGGCCCCCACCCTATGGAACGGCCTGCCTGAGATCAGAACCCCCACTCTCCTGGCTTTCCTCAAGCAATGCGGAACTGAATTATTCAAGAGAGCTTTTTTCTCAGATAGGAGGCTGCACTGTAAAGAAGTGATCTCAAAGAGATGCATATGTAAAACGATAGGGACTATAGACTTTACTACTATGTACTGTCTGTTGCTGTATGGCCCTACTGGGTAATTTCTATGTTGTTTTAATATGCCCGTCTTAGAATTGTTTATGCTCCGTTTCAGCATACTTACATGGTGTAATCTGCCTTGAGTCTGAGAAAGGTGGACTATAAACAACATAACAAATAAGAATGAAGTTAATGTGTCTGGATGAACCAGGAATCTGCCTAAGGTGGCATCACAGTCTCGCTACATGAGACATCTGACATGTGAAGCACACGTGTTGGGAAATGCAATGTTAGCCAGGAAGGGTAGTTTAAAAAGACAGAGCCAGTGACAGACCAAAGGTTTTGCTATACACTGGAGCTGTGTGAAGGGACTGTGAAATGCCAGATGGGAAACTTCAGCCCATTATAACCTCTCCAAGTCCAAGTCCAGCCCAGCTCCAGCCCATTTCCATTCCTTGCTGCCCTCTGGTTGTGATCCCACAGTTTTAGACTGGAGAGGTGAAACAGAGAGAGCCTTCCAGGAGGAAAAGATGAAATTGACAGACTCTCTGAGGAGCAATCTCAGTTGGCTTTATCTTTTGAAACTACGCTTCCCGGCTAACATTGTGTCTCCCTACACTTGTTGAACATGTGCCAAGGTGCCTCGTGTAGAGAAATTCAGAGTTCCCATGTGCATTTGTGAGTTCAGGTGGTATTCTCTTCTACTGAAAGGCGTTTAGTAGAAGAGATGCAATGATTTCTCTGTCCCTCTTAGCATGAAAGGGATATTCAGCCCATTGATCTGGGGCACTCTGATCCTATTCCTAAGCATACTCACATGGAAGTAAATCTCACGCATGGGGAGCCCATGAGGATTCAAAGGGGGTGTATATAACACAGCAAAACGGGGACTACCCTCAGATGAAGGATTTCTGCATACTGGGAAGGGGCAAGGTAGTGTAGCAGTTAGCGTCCCAGGCAAGGATATATAAAGAGTTAGAGAGTCTTCCCTCCATAGTGCAGTAGCAGAAGTTAACAGAATTAAAAATCTCTGTGTGAAACTTCCTGTGGATCTAACCTTGAACCTCAGAACTTGTGCTATAGTCCATCATTTCCCTATGCTGTACAAAATGGATGTATTAGGCACAAGCAAGACAACACCTCTTCTCTGCGTCTTTTAACATACAGTCAGTGCTCTGTTTCTGCTAGATAGAAGCAATCACGTAAACGAGTCCAGGGTTCAAATTCCTCTGCCACCTCCAGTTAATAGAATCCCGAGCAACAGAGCAAAAAGTACGCTCAGCCCTGATCTGTTCATGATTCAGGCATGTGGGCATCCACTTTGTTCTTCTTTTAGTTTACAAAACACTGGTTTCCTGCGTTTTCCTTCCCCATTTTTCTTGTATATTAAAAAAAAATTCCATCTTTCCTTCATTCGATCCTCTCTACAACCCTGTGAGGTGGGTTAGTCTCAGAGAGGTTGACTGTGTAAGGTCACCCTGAGTTTCATATCAGTGTGGAGATTAGGGCTCAAATCTCCTGGATCCTTGCCTGCTACACTACCTTGCTCCTTCCAGTGTGAAAAAATCCTTTGTCTGAGGGTAGCCCTTATTTTGCTGCTTTACTCTTGACTAGACTGCCAAGTTTGCCATTTGAAGGGTGATGAAAATTAGCAGGATTAGCCCTATTCTTTTGTACGCATGTGCTTGGGATCAACTGCAATGCCCTAACAGTGCGTTCGACAGATGCATATTGCGGAGCGGGAACAGTGCATTCTGCACAGATTTCATATTGCTCTGCTGGGTCAGCTGCCTGCTGAGTTTGCAGAAATTGGTAGCTTCATCTTGGCAGCATTTCATAGGGTGGGATCATGACTCGGGGGCAGAGCATCTGCTTTGCATGGAGAAAGGCCCAGGTTCAGTGCCTCGTGTCACCAGTTAACACACAACGTGACAGAACTCTGGAGAGCAGCTGCCAGTCAGAGTAGACAGTACTGACTTGCGCAGACCGTTGTGTGTTCCATTGGGATGTTAAGCCTTATCCCACTGCCTTGTTCATTGGTTGACTTAGCTGTTTGTTTGCACGGTTTTATAGTCGGCAATCTTGCCTTGTGATCTCAGAATAAAAGGCAAACTACAAAGCAAACAAACATTTAAACCCCCCCCCCCCGTCACAAGTGAAAATGACAATTGTCACACTCTGATTTTCACAGAGTTGTCATTCTCCCTTCCGCCCCACCTGCCAATTATTATTCATCAGGAAAGACTGTATTCTTCCTGATGTGTCAGGGCTATTTTTTTAAAGGAATCCTTGGAACTGCACAGTGATAGGTGGTTATGCTTCTTTCATGTTGGACATGGAGCTGCAAAACACCCAAGCATTTCTCTAGCGCATGGGCAAGCACTTTGCTACTTAGCATGGCACTCCATGCCATTTAGAAGCCTACATGGAGGGAAAATATCTGCAGAACTGGAAATTTGATATGACTAATAATGATCAAAGGTTCACAAAAGAGGCATCATGGGCGGGGCAGGGATCGTGTAGCACAGTGGAGAAGTGGTTGGGCTGCGAATCAGCAGTCTGCTGGTTAGAATCCCATTTCTGCCATGAGCTCAGCAAGTGGCCTTGGGGGAGCCACTCCTCCCGGCTCCAGCTCTGTTTTGGGGATAATAACAACACTGACTTTGTTTACTGCTCTGACTGTGGCATGAGGAGCATAGTAACACAGCTATTATATTATTATTCAGTGGCAAAGCATCTGCTTTACATGCAGAAATTTCCATGGTTACTCCATGGCATCTCCATTTAAAAGAACCAGGTAGCAGTTGATGTGCCTTGACCTGGATAGCCCAGGTGAGCCTGATCTCATCAGATCTCAGAAGCTAAGCAAGGTCAGCCTTGGTTAGTAATTGGATGGGAGACCTCCAACAAAGACTAGGGTTGCAGAGGCAGGCAATGGCAAACCATCTCTTGCCATGAAAACCCTGCCAGGGGGTCATCATAAGTCAGCTATGACTCAAGGGCACTCTCCACCACCAGTATAAACCAGGATAAAAGGACTGACTCTGTAGAAGGCAGCTCCATGTGTTCATGTACATGGGGCGTTGTAGCTTTGAGGAAATTTGATGCCCTGGTTGTGTCATCTGGCACAAAGTATGAGCACAAGTCACAGTCATCCTCTTAGGATGTCTGGTCTTTAAAAAAAATAAGTGGTTGGTAGGCGAGATGTACGGTTCTTCCCAACTCCACCCGGATACTTGTGCACGATTGATCCAGCTGCCAAAGCAACAAAGGGCACTGTGGGCAGAGGTTTCCTCCCTTCCTATTGGCTGATGGAACTAACAAGTCACAACAGGCTCGGGCACTGAAAGCACAACTAAGTCCATGGATCAAAGAGAAGCTTTCGCTTGAGGGAGACCCTCCGTACACTATGGGGCGGACTTGTTCGCCAATCTATTTGGGAAAGACGGAGAACGGTTGTGTTGTATCAAATATTACGAGACTCAGACTTGGACAAACTGTATCACCAAACTATCTCCGAGGGCTTTTGTGATGATGGAAAATGGGAGGAAGGGCCAGATAGGCCACCCAGAGCTCTTGGGAGAGAGGGCAAGGTAGGGCTGCCAGCTCCAGGATGGGAAGCTCCTGGAGATTTTGTGGGTGGAGCCTGGAGAGGGCAGGGTTTGGGGAGGGGCGGGACCTGAGTAGGGTATAATGCTATAGAGTCCACCCTCCAAAGCGGCCATTTTATCCAGGGGAGCTGATCTCCGTCACCTGGAAATCAGTTCTAATGCCAGGTGGTCTCCAGCTACCACCTGGAGTTTGGCATCCCTAGGTAGGAGATTGTGATAGACAGAACGTTGGGCTGGTGTAGCTCAGAAGCCATATCTGTGTTTAATTCTTGATATCTCCAGTTTTTTTTTAAAAAAGTATCTCAGGTAACTCTTGCTGGAAAAAACCTGGCAATGATATGCAATCAGATTTGATAATAGAGGACTATGGCGCGTGTGTGTGTCTGGAGGGCTATGTAGACACACAATCAGCATGCAGTTCCCAATGTTAAAATCTTACCTTAGTCATTACCTTGTTACATGCCCTGAGGCAAGCCACCATGTCCCATCTGCCATATATGGATAACGTCAGCCTTCCTTCTAGGGACGTTGTAAGGATTCCAGAGAGGAAAGGCGTGAATCAAGTGGAAGACTCAGGCATACCACAGAAATGTGACGTATTTACAGAGAACAACCCTTCCCTCTACTCGGAAGGAAACTGATTCCTCGCATACACCAAAGCTTTTGAAGTATTAGTCTTAGATGAAAGATAAGTTTATTAGTATACCTTTTGGAAATAATTTAAAATGTGTTTTTTTATGAATCAGCAATCAAAAGTATAGATATGTTGTAAAAGTATTCTAATATATAATGCTAAATATATTGTAGTTGATCTAATAATGAGGTTTAACAGGCTGGAGAAAAATACTCCATGGTTGTGTTATAGAACTGGAAACTATACTTTAAATGTTATATGGTTACTACATTTTGATAGTCCCAAAATGCATTCAGCTGTATTGTGGAGAAGGGATGCAGTGTGTCAGTTTTTATAAACTGTATTTGCAGTTTTTAGAAACTATATTGGCCCCATTCAAGCACGTTCGAGGGTATTTGCTATTTTAATGGCTTTAAAAGTATGTGTAACTGATAGGAACTAGTGCACAATTCATGGGATGAATTATTTTCATTCTCATGCCAATTTCATATTTTTTAAAATGTATTTATGTTTAAAATTTATTTAATGTTTATTTCCGTTCTGGTGTTTTGTGACTACTACTGCTCTGACAGTCTCAGGTGGGTGGCCACGAAGGTCTGTAGCAGAAGAGATTTGGGTTCAGCAGCACCTTAAAGGCCAAGTAGGTCCTCTGCAAATCTAGTTGGTTTTTAAGGTGCTACTGAAGTGATGTATCATATAGTAGCGTTATTGTTTCAGTCAAATTTATTTGCATTGGTATTTATAACTGAAAACTGACATGTATGTATGCATTTAGCAAGCAGAGAGGCAAGGTTGGAGTGTCTCCCAAGCTATACCATTATTTTGGACTGTAGTGGCGTGTCCTCCCCACCCCGCTCCCTGGGCATGGGGACACAAAGTTCAGGCCCGGATACTTACCTGGAAATCAATGCACTCCCATCCACAATGCACCTGCACCAACATGGATCCCGTCAAGGTGTAAAAGACTTACTTGGGTCTTTCTGCGGTGAGAACTTTTTGAGACAACATTAAAGTGAACCGAGACAAAGGGTAAGCCCAGCTTAAAGGCAAGAATGCCGGAGCTGGTCCCCAAAGGCCTTGCATGATCAAAGATAGACGAAGAGGCTGAGGTAAAGTCTCAGAGCACATGGAGGTTCTGAAATACCAGAGCAGGAAAGGCAGCCATCCAAGAACTGGGAATGACAAGGAGGGGCTCAGGAAAGAGAATTATGGTGGCTAGGAGGGGTGGACTGAGCCCAGGTGAACTTGATCTCGTCAGATCTCAGAAGCTAAGCAGGGTCGGCCTTGGTTGGGAGACCTCCAACAAAGACCAGGGTTGCAGAGGCAAGCAATGGCAAACCACCTCTGATAGCCTCTTGCCATGAAAACCCTGCCAGGGGTCGCCATAAGCCAGCTATGACTTGAGGGCACCATCCACACATTCTTATTCCCATGTTGCGGATGGGAGATGTGTTGAAGCTGAGAGACAATGGCTTAGCCAAGGTCATCTAATGGTAGATTTGCCGTGTGCCTGCTTATAGAGGACAATCTCCTTTTCACTATCCCTTTTGCCTGTTGCCAGTCCAAGCAATGGCAGGAGAAAAATAAAGAAAACATCGCCAGCCTCTGGGCTGATACGCCACTTCCATGTGCAACCGTAGAGTTTACCATAGAGTTTCTGGTGATTCCTAGACCTACTGCTGTCACTTCTGACTGGAGGCCACTGCGCACACACAAGGAGGGGCTCAGGAAAGAGCATTATGGTGGCTAGGAAATGTGGACTGAGCCCCCAGACAGGAAGGTAAAGAGACGCATTTGCTCTGAGACAGACCAGCCTTGGAGAACTTTCTTCTTAGTGCAACTGCTGACGCCAGGCCTGCCAACCTGAGAAAAGACATATCATAGTGGTTAGTATGAGGGGGAAAAGGCCCATTGGGATATCCTCTCAGCCCCAAACTTTATGTAGGGTTCCCAGCTCCAGGTTAGGAAATTCCTGGAGATGTGGGGATGGAGAGTTTGAGGAGGGAAGGGTTCTCAGCTGGGTTTAATACCAGAGCCCACCTTTGAAAGAAACTAGCTCTCCATCACCTGGAAGTTGGCAACCCCACCCAAGCAATTCACCCTCTGTTTCATGAGTAAAAGCATACCAGCATGTCACGTGGGACTGGTCTTATTGAGGGTACTTTGTAAGAACAGTTCAAATACATTTTACAAGGTCCCCAGCATGGCCCTCATGGGCGTCTGGCACCCCACAAATGTTTCTAGAAATTGGGCAAGGGTAGATAGCACTTCTGCCCAACAGAGCTTCTGATTGGCCACCGGAGAGCTGATTGGCTGGGCAGATTTTTGTTGCTTAAGCAGCCACCATCAACGAATCTGCACCGTGTAACTTGATTAGCTGTGTGTCTGCAAGAAAATGTTTTAAAAGGCATTCTGTTACATAGAACTCCTGCCTGAAATGTTGGAGATTTACTGGCAACTCCACCTCTCTGTGGTTGGCTCTGCCTTCTACAGTGGCTGTTTCACGGTTGCACCTGCTACCCGGTGCCAGAATTCTGGGTACTTTTGGAATCTGGAGAAGGGCAACCAGACTGCCTCAAAATGGCTGCTGTGGGAAGCTGGGCTATAATTGTTTGATAATAGAGGCCATCATGAACTAGCTGCCATTTAGGGTTGCCAGGTTAAGGTTGGGAAATTCCTGGAGATTCTGGAGGTGGAGACTTGAGAGGGTGGGGTTTGGGGAGGGGTCTCCACTGGGTACACTGCCATAGAGTTCACCGTTCATAGCAGCCATTTTCTCCAGGAGAACTAACTTCTGTCACCTGGAGATCCAGGGCTCATTTTGAGGGGGAACGCACAGGAATGCAGTTCCGGCAGTTCCCCAAAGAGGTCACATGACAGGTGGCCCTGCCCACCTCTCAGCCATTTTGGGCCTGTTTCAGCCTGGACTGGGGCCGAAACAGCCCGGATTGGGCCACTGACAGGTGGTAGATCACTCTCCCACTCAGCAGAGGCCCAATCCTGACCGTTTTCAGCCCCCATTGCCATTTGGGGCCCAATCTTGGCCCTGAATAGCCAGGATTGGCTCCAAAACAGCCATGATAGGTGATGTCAAGGGGCGTGGCATATGCAAATCAATTATGCTAATGACACACTTCTGGTGCTGGCAAAGGGCGTGGCATATGCCAATGAGTTCCTCCAGCTCTTTTTGTACAAAATGACTCCTGTGGAGATCAGTTGCAATTCCCAGAGATCTCCAGCTACCACCTGGAGGCTGGTAACCCTACTGCCATTATTGGTGCATTTATGGGGAGGGCCTGATCAGCTCTTTGCTTTGCTCCTTCGTTTCTGAAGAAAGGGAAGACTATGCTCCCTGCACACAATCACACAGAAAGGCTGCCAAGATCGGTCTGTGTCTACTGCTATGGCTACACAACCAGCATATATATGGCTGTGATGATCAGCCTGAAAATGAACTCAATGCTTTACTAGTTAACTGCTTAGGACTGAACCCACTCATACTTTCTCCCATTATCATACCGCCCCTTCTCAAGAAGCAAATAGGAAAGTCCAATGGTATTCTTGGGTACCACGCTGGAGATTGCTGCCAATATGCCATGAGATGTAGATGAAACAGCATTATAATCTTCATAGCTGATTATTTATGGCGGGAGCTGGAGAGTGAGGTTGGGAGATGCTGTTTTGTCTAAGGCTATTGGTCACTTTATTGTTAAAAAAAGTCAAGCCAGGGACTCCTAGGTCTATGGACTAGTCTCTTAACCACAAAACAGTGGCTCACAGGCATGGGAGATGTTCTTAGTGTGAACATTTTCCAATAGGACAGGGCTAACATGAACAGAGAACAGGGCTTACTTCAATAAAGAACAGTCCAGTATTTGGCCTTCAGCCACTCACAGCGTACCTCACAAGGTTGTTGTGACGATAAAGTAGAAGACTGGAGTAAACTGCTTTGGGTCCCTATTGAGAAGAATGGCAGAGTATGATGTGAATAAATGTGATTTGTGTCCCCCAAAGGGGGTTTTATAGGTCGTACTGAGAACCTTAGCGCCCCCCCCTTCTGCTTTTCAAAATCCGTGTTTTTACAGAACTCTGGTTAGCAACACAGCCTTTTGCATCCATGTGCCAAACGCTTAGCTTGCTGCACGAACTGATGCGCATTTCAGCATCTCTTTGTTAGGCTTGGAGTTGCATTTCCATGCAGGCTTCTACTTGCAACGGGAAGCTGGCCGGAATTAATGCTCCATTCTCCCCCTGGAGGACAAACAGCATAGTCGATATGCTCTCCACCACCAAACTTGCTCTCACATAAAGGATCTCGCGACCGTTTTTGCTATGTAGGTTATGATCTACAGCACAACAAAGGGCTTTCCAAGTGGCAACCCCCCCCCACTAACAGCTCTGGAAAGCAACCGGGTTAATCGAAGTTCTCTCGGCTTCCCACTCCCGATGCACGATTTGCATCACACGGCAATCTTGTGGGCCCAGGCGAAGAAACACAGCATCCTGAAGGCTGAAAAGACACAAGATTATCGTTCGCTCACTGCAAAAAAAACTAGCGTGACACACACAGAGCTTTCTTTAAATAAAAAGATTTTGAATATCATTAACGCCTTCACGTTCCAAATCACATTGACTCGTAAGCAAACGCGTTAAGATTTTTGAATCGGATTCATGTTCTACCACCTCTGTATTGATACAATACAGATGTACGGTGGCAAGCCCAACAGAAAAAAAATATCACAGGGCGCACCCACATAATTTTGTCAGCAGTAAATGCAGCCAATTCAGCTGAACAAAGTTAAGTGGGACAGCTCAACACTAAGCATATATCCGATGTAGGACACGATGTTCTTTGAATGCTAAATTCTCACCTTGCCCAAAGTTAATAAGCCATCCTTCAGTCTTCTCTTCCCACACAATTTAAGTTCGTGTGGCTTTGCATCAAGCCACTACACTGTCCCATGTTCTCCGTCCCTGGGTTCAAGCTACTTTCCAGTCCAGCCACCCTGAGTTTAATTGCAGACGGATGAAGAAACCTGACATGGACATGTATGGAAAAATGATGGCAAGTTCTGCACTAGTCACTTTGAAGAGGTGGTTTGGTGCAAGGAAGGATGTGTGACTATTTCCCTGCTCTTCCTCTTACAGCTTCTGCTGAAGGAAAACATTTTAAACTGTGCAGTGGGGAAGCCTGTAAAAAAGGGAAGAGAAAGGGCAAGCAGACCCACTCAAGCCAAGCCACCAGAGATCGCATGCCTGCTACATGCAATCACTTCAAATAAACAAGGCAATTATTTCTCAGGCTTGTTTATCTGTGACTCAGCCAACCACCTCGGCCTAAAACCATTCTGTTGTGTCATACTTACCAGCCTTGAGGCGGGGTGGATAAACCCGAGGATCACGTTCCCCTAATGCATCGTCCTGATCACCCATTGCAACATTACATACAATGCATCGACAGCAGCAACTGGCCTGTCAATGACACACGGCCAGGCCGAATTAACCTGAGCAGACTTTGGCCTGCCTGTGGCAAAGGGCTGGTTTTTAGCTTACAAAGCATGGCGGCGGCATTCTTGGAGGATGGCTGTGAAGATCACCCAGCGGCTGTGACATGCCTTTGTAACCTGGAAGTGCAACCTGGACGCAATTAGC
Organism: Eublepharis macularius; assembly: GCF_028583425.1. NCBI lineage: Eukaryota > Metazoa > Chordata > Lepidosauria > Squamata > Eublepharidae > Eublepharis > Eublepharis macularius. The sequence goes on from NC_072792.1 coordinate 175,292,168, forward strand.
CTTGCTGTAAGGAATGCTGTAATTAAAGGAATGTTGATTGCGGTGCTGGTCCCTGTTTGATCCATGTAGAAATCAGGTCCTGTCCAGAGACAGAACTCCAGTACTGAGCCCACAGAGCAGCAAGCACATTAAATAACCATATACCCTAGATGGCGCGAGCAGCAGTGGCAATTTTTTCCAGTGCTGCTGGGTTACTTTTTCAAGTAACTAGGTCAGGTAAGAAGCATTAAGCACACACACAGAAGCAACGTTGTTGTAAAACATCTTTCTGGAAAACGTAAAGGCACAGCGCCTGGAAGAGGAAGCGTATCAGAATCTTAGATTTCCTACCTCTGCTGTTTCCAAGAACAGCTGAATATACTTTTAAGTGTAAACTTAAGAGAACCTGCACAGCAAAGCTGAAGTTCAATCCTGGCAGTTTCACTTGGCATGGATCTTGGGTAGATGTTAGGTAAATCTCCGGAGTGCGGGGTGCCAGTCAGCCACATCAAGCTAAGTGGGCCAATAGCCAGATACAACACAGAAGTGAATAGCACGTTTCAGCCAAAGGGTCCACATATACTAGCCGCAGACCTCTGGAAGACCATCTCAGCACAATCAATGGGATTTACAACCAAGTAAGCATGCTGAAGACTATCTTTACATGCAGATTCTAAAGATGCTTTCTTGGAAGTAAGCTCCACTGAAGTAACACATCCAAGCAAAACTGGCTGGGGTGACGGAGATAAAAGGCTGGGCACGCCAAACATCTATTCTGCCATCACCACTTTGGATTATCTGACGGCAGAATCTCTTTGAGCTGCACTTATGTACACAACTTCATTGGCAGTGGGATTGGAAACACGCCTCGCTCAAATCAGGACTGAGTCTTGCCACCATCTGACAGGACTAAGCGGCATGCAGTTGTATCAGTAGATATCTCGTGCTGCTGGAAAACCATCTCAGCCCATCATTTGTTCCTGAGCAGTTCAGAACTTTTAGCTTTTGAGGTGTGGGTGTTAAGCACTCCACTCACAAAGTATCGGAAGAGCAAACAAGAGAGCAGCAGGTCACTTCTCAAAGAGAATGGCCAGAAATCCCCCTGGATAGATTGCTTTTGCTTCCAAGATGGCAACAGCAGTGGGAGCAATTCTCAAGAGGCCTGACTATAGGCCTTCAAGCCAGCGTGGTGTAATAGTTAAGTGTCGGACCAGCATCTAGAAAACCCAGGTTCGAATCCCCACTTTACTATGGAAGCTTGTTGAGTGATCTCAGGTCAGTCACGCTGATTGACCTACTTCGTACGGTTGTTGGGAGGATAAAACAGAGGGGGAAATATTGTAAGCTAGATTGGATCCCTGCTGGCAAGTAAACCAGGGTATAAATGAAATGAATTTTTGCTTATGCTCTTACCCTTGTGGCATATGCCATCTCCTTTACACCCTCTCTGCCCAGAAGTGAAATTGGGCACCAAACTCCTCAGGGAAGGGGAACTGCTATTTTTCCAGTTTATATGATATGCCGTATGACATCAGATGGAGCAATGGTCTCCGCAGCCTTGTGTCTCATTATGCAGTTCTGCGGTGCATCTCATTTTGTAACCAGAAGGTCCAACATTCCATCTCTATTGTCGGCAAATAGGATGGGAGCAGAAATGCTAGGAAAAGACCTCCGGCTGAGACCTTGGAAAGCAAAGGAGCCAATATGCAGCTACGCTGACTAGAGAGTTCTGACTCTCATACGGGAGCTCTCTTTGTACGCAAAAAACACTTTCTAATTCGGCTGCAACGATGCTTTGGCCATGATGTGATTTCACAAAGACCACAAAACATTGTCACTTACCTTTACCATTGGATCTTTTTAAAACACAAAGGTCTGAAATCAGATTGAACTAGAGGAAGGATCCCCAACCCCCACCAGCCCTCAACCCCCTGGCTTCATTCGCACTCCTCCTCTTCTCCTTTGCAATGACAGGCAACCCTGTAGATTGCTATGGCAACCCAAAATGCCACAGCAACGCACGGGTTCGTACAGACATTTCTCTTTGTGTTCTGGGAGACTTTTTAACACCCCCATTTCCTCTAAACATTTTTTCTCTGGGATTTCTCATGTACGTGTAGGTGTGACTGGCCCTGTTGTGTGACATTTTTAATCCTCATGGAGGCTGAACCTTAAAACGATCAGAAGAGTCTTAAAACTCCTAAAATACTATCCTCTCCTTATTAGACCGTAACACATCAATAACCTTGTCCCCTAGATGCAGCAGAAGGAAAAACGGGCTTCTTAGGAATAACCACGTTGAAGTGATGTGGATGTAGGAGAAGACTGAAAGAAACTGGAGATCCGCAGGGATGAAATGCTGAATTTCCTGTTCTCTCCCGGCCCAGCCAGTGTTCTGACAAAAAACTAATCACAGAAATGTCTAGCATGAACTAGTAGAGAGATGGGCTGCAGAAGTCACATTTCACATCCTCTGCTCTGGAGGCTCCTGAAAAAAGAAAACTCAAATTTAAGTAGCGTCAATTCATTCTTCACGTTGAATTGGCCACTCACCTGGAGGGAGATTCTGTAAACCAGAAGAGCTTTGTTGAGCCACCAGCGGCCACAATGATGTCCAAAAATGTGTCTAGGTAGGATGGCTGATCATATTTTTGTAGGCTAATAACTTGAGTGGATTTATTTGCAAGCTGGTTTTTTGCACCACAGAGGGCCTCTGTCCATCTGGACCACGCATGGCAAAGTTTCTCTATTCTTTGCTCAACATATGTACCCCCTCATATTCTAAGTGGAGATCAGGTTTATTGATGGCTTCCTTCTTGCAAGTGTACTCAGGATTAAAATTGGATTACTCTCATCTTACACCTACCACATTGCTAACGTCCTATCACATTAGATGTGTCATCCGGCTGACAATATTGATTCATACTGTGTAGCCTGCCTTGAGTCTCAGCAAGAAAGGTGGACTGTAATATTTTTTAAAACTACACACCTTTGTAATAGCATATTAGACAGTATCTGTCAAAAAGGGAAAATATTCCTGCCCACTCTTACAGGCTGATATTTGCATGCAGAGGACAAACATCACACTGTAGAATTTGAAGCACTGGATGAACTGACGAAACCTAACCCCAATGTTGTAGCTTCAGGTTGTACCTGCTCCCATTTCCAGTCAACAGACAGCTGGTATGCCACGGCTGCTCTATGAACCAATTGGTCCCCATTTCAAATCTTGCCTCTACCACAAACTCTCTAGCAGCAATGCCGGCAATTGACATGCTCAAATACCAACACTACCCCCAACTGGTTTGCTGAGGCAATGCAATTCCTTCCTCCTCGCCCAAGCTTTATTTCCATAGCAGCAGACCAAGAATGTTGTTGTGGAGATAACTTATTTGTAAATTGCTCTGAGTGGGAGTTGTCAGGAAGGGCGGTATATAAATCAAATACTATTATTATTATTAATGGGCATGCAGCAAAGCATTTGCAAGCCAGTTCAGAACCCTTGAGCGATGCCAGTTCACCCACCGTCTTTGGCTCAGCACAGAAGCACACATGATGGGTACATTAACAGTGCAATCCTAAGAATATTTTCCTGGGAGTAAGCCCCACTGAGTAGACCTGCTCAGGATTGCACTGTTAGCACCTGCCATAATGGAAGAAAGTGACTCTTTGACAGTTTTTTTAGGCCCATCTGGATAGGTTGCACAGATGGAGGGGAAAGGAGCAAAGCCTTACAGGTCTCTGTCTCCTCCAAGGGGTAACCACAGTCCCCAATCCAATTCAGAACACTCCATAAAAAGAGAGATAATTTGCAATCTGAGCCAGTGGGGCAAATCACTCATTATTACAAGCTGGGCTTAGAGAGTCGCCCTCAGTGCCCATCATACTCATGCAACTTTCAAGTGACGTTTTAAGGATTACAAAGCAATGCATAATGCACTGCTTTGGAAGCACTATACAAATGCTAAATGCATTCCTAAAACCTGCATATAGCATTACAGCAGCTCCTTTGTTGGTGGCTGGCACAAAGGACCACAGTTTTTGCTGCTGGTAAGAAAGTAGGGGGGGGGCTTAAGAAAAAACACAAAGGGGTGACCAATCTTAACCCCCCTCCAAATTAAAAAAGAACTTTCCATTTATATTATCGAAGGCTTTCACAGCCAGAGAACGTTAGCTGTTGTAGATTTTCCGCGCCAAGACCACAGCCATACAGCCTGGAAAATCTACAACAACTAACTTCCCATTTCTCTGAGTCTCCCCCATCTGTGAATTTTCTCCATGCACTTTTCCTCAATGCATACAAAGTTCTCAGAAACATTCTCACAATAACCATGCAAGTGGCTGATATCAAAACCCTGAGCATCCCATGGCTGACTCACGTAGAGCCTTATGATCTGGGGTTGCCAGCTGCTGGTTGATAAATTCCTGGAGATTTTCGGAGTGAAGCCTGGGGAGGGGTAAAATGCCACAGAGTTCACCCTCTGTAGCTATAATTCCAGATCTCCAGCCACCACTCTGCGATTGGCAACACATAGCTTCATTCATTTTGGGAGATGGGTGGGGGGAGACAAAAACAATTCACTTTTCTTGGTAATATACAACCCCCCGCCCCCCAATTACGCACTTAGGGAGTCTCGATGATTTAAGAGCCGAACTCGGGAATCGAACGCAGCGCCCCTCGCGCGCCTCTCCCCACAACGAGCACCTTAACCCTTCCAGCCACTGCCCACCAGCACGAGCAAATCCGGTCGAGGGTCTAAAGGGAGGCGGGAGCCTCAAACCCTGTCCCAAGTTTCCATGGCAACCCTACCTCTCTCGCCTACCCCAGCGCGCGCAACCCTTCCCCACAATTACCAAACGCCCACCGCGGACTTTTGGCCCTTCTTTCCGCCGTCGCTAAACAAACACCTCGAAGGGGGCTTTCTTCTCAGGTCAAGTCCGCATCCTCCATTCTCTCCCCTCTTCCCTCCCTTTTATATCCCGCTTCCTTTATAGCTCAGAACCGTTTCTTTTTTTTTCCCCTCTTCACGAATCCAGGGCGGCCGCGGAACCAACATCGACCAACCTCACCGTCGCTGCCAATATGGCCGCTCTTCGCGAGCGGCTTCTCCTCTTGAAGCTCTAAGGCCCGCCCTCCCTCGTCGCCCGCCTTTGTCATTCTTCTATCCGCGACTGCGCCACGCAAAGCTTCCTGGGCACTGTAGTTTTTACCGTGCTTTTGGGTCATGGTTTCTAGCAAGAGGAGCCCTTTCATTGAACCACAATTCCCAGAAAGCCAGAGGAGGAGCTGGGAAAGATCCAATGAGCAGAGCTCTCTCCTTCCCTCTCCGCCTTTCTCCGGCTCCGCCCCGAAACCGAAAAGGATGATGTCATTGCAAAGCAAGGCGAAGGGCGGAGCGCTTTTTTCCTGCTGCGCCGCAATTCATTGTGCCAGGTCCCGCGTTCTGCGCATGCTCCTCCCCTTGGCTTTTGCGGCTTGCTTCCAGGGTAGCAGCGGCAGCAAGCGAGCCCGAGCAAAAGGGGGCGGGAGTGGGTGGGGAGGTGGGGAGGGGAAAGGGGGGGAGGAAAAAAAAAAAGCCCTCCACAGTTTGCATCCTCCGGGAGCTGCTGCCAGCATTGCCCTATCCATGTCTGAGTGACTCCCTTTGCAACCTGGGCTCTACTCGGTTGCTGTTCTTTGTAGGGGGGAAAGGGAGCCGCGATCCCAAACCAGGTGAGTGCCGCGATCGGGAGTTGGGCGGTGCTTTGTTGTGGTCGTCGTTTCTCTTTTTTTTTTTAAAAAAAAATAATGCATCAAGTTGCCTTCTCCAAATCGGAAACGTGCTTCCATTGGGGGTGGGCTTGAGGGGTGGCAGAAGCTTTGTCTCCCGTTCCTCCCATTCCCCTTGCGTGCAGCATGCAGTCACCCGACACAAAATCATCAAGACGATCAGCAGGATTCGGGTCGAGCAGCGCCTTCAACTCTATTTCCAGGCTATGAGTTGGAGAGCCGGAGCTCCCTTCTTCAGATATACCCTGCAAAGCTTGCTGGTCTCTCAGGTGCTCCTGGACTTGCTCTTCTACTGCGGACCAACGCTGCTACCCACCTGAAATGAGGAGGATCGCGCTCCTTAATTTGTTTCAGATTTCTCTCTAAACCCGAAGTTGTGCAAGCCCAGCTCTTTTTAGCCCCCACCCCAGGCCTTTTCTTTCCAGGGAGGGAGAGCGATTCCATGTGCAAAATCCGCCCCCCCCCCATGGACTTGCTTGCAGACTGCTTTCTCCTCCCCACCCCTCCCTTTCTCCGCTCTTCCCTTCCCAGTTGTTGGGATATGCGTCTGGGCGAATGAAGAGCAAGATTTGAGAACAGCAGTGCTTTAAAGACCAGCTAGATTTCCAGGGCAAAAGCTTTTGAGAATCAAAGCTCCCTTCTTCAGATAAACCTTGGTGCTCTAGTTGGTCTTTAAGGTGCCACTGGACCCGAAAGCTTCCTCTTCGGCTGCAGTCCACCAGAGCGACCCACCTGAAACTATCTTTCCGGGCGGATGAAGGAAATAATACAATTATTGATTAGGCATCCTTGGGGTGGGGGGTTCTGTTTGATAGGCAGAATGACCCATTGATTGTTCTTTCTGGGAGAAAGTCGCCTGACTTCATGCAGGCTTTGAAGGGCTTGAGTGAGGCCGGGCACACGCTCTGCTCTCATCCCTCTGTTTGGAAGATCAAATAGAGGGTATGTTTTCCAGATGTCAGAAACGTTTTTCGGAGCCAGTGACGTTCCTTCCTATTCCTTGCCTGTCTTTTGAAAAAGATGACATAAGTCGCCAGCCTGTTTGCCATTAAAACCCATGTCAGCCCCCGACAGCCCCTGTATCCTAGGTATCTTCTAAGCCCTGCCAAGTTTAATAGGACTCGAGTAATCTTGGGTGTACTTTTGTTGAAGGAAGCCTAGCTGGATAAAATGAGACTGACATCCATCAAATAAACGTGCCGGCTGCAAGAGACACTTTTAAGATGCTTGTAAAAAAGCACTCCAAAGCAGACATACTAGGGAGTAACTCTGTCTGAAGAAACTTGCCTACGATTCCGCAGAAGCAGAATATCTTTTGCACCCTCTTCTCCACCCCCCCCCCCCGTTGTTAATGCGCTTGAAATCTGTACGAACTTTGGTCACACGTTAGTAACAGATTCCAAACAGCAATGTGCAAGTCATACGTTGTCACGGGATCGCTTATCCTGGAATGTTTTCTCTCCCTCCTCCCCATGAAAGTATGCCTAAATGCTGTTTTCCTTAATGCTGTCAAGATGCGAAGGGAGATGGACGATCCTGGGAATTTGATGAGAGATGCCTGATTGGTGAGGGAAAGGCAAATATTAACACAACAAAGGCCTCGGGCGGCTCATTCTTTCTCCTGGATTTATTGGCTTGTTACAAAAGAGCAAAAGGTTCTTCTTCACCCCCTTCTGCTGCTGAATTGCCCAGGAGCTGGACTTTGTAGCCTGATCTTGCGCGTGTTGACTTGGGAGTGTCCCACAGCACTCCCGTGTGCATGCACATAGGATTGTCGTCTCTGCTTGTGGGTATGTTTCAGATTCTTTTGTTTGTATGGGTAGAGCGACGCACAACTTGCAGTGCTTTGAACAGTTGGCTGGTTGCATAACCTCTGTGTTCATAGGCATGTATTTTACTGGAGGAGTGTTATAGGTTTCCCCCCAGTATCAAAGGCAGGGAATGGGCAGTATTTTTCAAACTCTTTTACTGGATAGTCTTTTCTGCCGTTTCCTGCTTGCATAGTGAGGAGTCAGTGAACTTAGAACTGGCAGACAACTGTTAAGCTGGCTACAGAGAGAGAGAAAGAGAGAGAGTCAGTCCTTGGTTCAAATCTTGCCTCAAGCACAGAACTCGCTAGATGGCAAGCTGTGGTCTCTTGGTCACACTGCATATATAGGGATCATCATAATGGTTAAGTGGTTGGGCTGTGAATCAGCACTCTGCTGGTTCAAATTCCGCTACTGCCATGAGCGCAGTAGGTAGCTTTGATTAAGCCACTCCTCTCAGCCACAGCTCCCCCGCTGAATTTTGGGGCTAATAACAACACTCACTTTGTTCGCTGTTTTGAGTGGGGCGATAATCTGCGGTATATGAGCACAGTTATTATTATAGGAGCTGCCGTAGCATATTGGTTAAGTGGTTGGGCTGTGAGTCAGCACTCTGGTGGTTCGAATCCCACTACTGCCATGAACTCAGGGGGTGGCCTTGGGTCAGCCACTCCTCTCAGCCCCGGCTGCATTGTGGGGATAATAATAACACTGACTTTCTTTACCATTCCGAGTGGGGTCCTAATCAGTCCAGAAGAGCGGTATATAAGCACAGTTATTATTATTAAAGTGAAACATGTTTTGATGTTTGTGCCGCACGGATGCCTATCTTGTGACAACCAGAAACATGCAGACCAAGTGGGTGAATGCTCTCCCTTTTAACATGTTATGATTCCCATAGGCAATGCTGGCTTAGCAAAGGCTTTCCCCCATCGCATGCATTGTGTCAGTCACATCTGAATTGGCCCTCGATCACCTGCATTTCCATTGATATTAGAGGAAGTTACAATTGGAGGCTGCAACAAGGTTGGTGCCTTGATTGCACACTGACCTGGAAACAGATCCTGTTGGTTTCAAGCCAAGCAGCCACAACTTCATGCCAGAACACATGCTTTGCATGCACCAAGTTCCCAGTTCAGTTCCCGGCTTCTCTGGTTGAAGGGTCTTTGGTAACAGGGCTGGGAAGAGAACTTCAGATCTTGGAGAACCGCTGACAGAAGTGGACCAAGGCAGCTTTGTAGATCGAGAATGTAGCCCATTATCCATGCAAGGAAATCCGTAGGGCTGAGTGTCCAACAAATGCATTTGTTCGGGGCAGTCCTATCCTGAAAGCTTGCTTCAGCCAAAGTCCATTGATTTCAGTGAGTTCAGACTGGAGGAACGGGGTGTAGGACTCAGATGTGCTCAGTCTTGTGCATCTGATGAAGTGAGCTGTGAGTCACGAAAGCGTATGCTGGGATAAATATAGTTAGCCTCTGAGGTGTCCCTGGAGGCCTGTTTTGTTTTTCTAAGCCTCTATAATGCCTATAACGGTTCTCGACCCCCTTCCACTTTCTCCCCAGATTCCTGATCCTTCACAGATCTGCCGTGCCCTCCCTTTCTGCCCATACCTCCTTACACGACACAGGCTGTGGTCTTCCCTCCAGCCTTCTTGAAGCCTTGCTGCGCCCATAAACAGCTTTGTCTGTTCTCTTTTGCTCTCTCTTAGAGGCTTGCTGTTTTTTTGCTCCCGTTTCTTTCAAAAATGCCGAGGGCTTTGGTAGCATCATGTAAGACGAAACGTCAACCCCAGTCAATTGACGTCTGAAGCAGGGTTTCCTTGAAATCTCTGGGCCTCCAGGGGCTATCTGGATTGAACAGTCCGATCCTACGGACTCAGCAGTACACCCCACCACATTTAATGGGACTTGTTTCTGCATAAATGCGTATAGGATTGGGCTACGTGTGTGTTTTTTTTGTAGGCCAGATTTTGTTTTGTCAGTTTTGGCACAAACTTCTCTTGCTTCCAAGGACTTGAGCTTTGATTTTGAGGCTCCTGAGCTGTTCTATAAGTCTTTTCTCTGCTGCTGCACGGTTTTATTCCTGCCTTTGCCTTCTTTAACTGACACTGTTTTGTCCTCTGGCAAACTTTCTTTGGAATTGCGTTTGCTAAAGGGCTGCATGACCTGAGTTCCACATGAACGATGACCACCCCCCCTCCCTGTTCCTTTGAATCTGCACGTTTGGAAACACTGACACAATGGCCATGTTGTGGCACATCCCATTTGATATCCTTTTTATCTGGCGTGTGCAATCCTTGGGGGGGATAAACATTCTTCGCCACAACCTCCTTGCCTTTATGTTTTATCGGATCTCCTTTCCTTCCTCTCCCATTGTTGTTAAAGGAGAATAACAGTCCAACGGCGCCCCAGGCCCCTTCTCTTTTTCCTGCATTTAAAAAACTTCTTTTGTGCCTGGAATTGCATTTTTATACACCCTCCCCCAGTTCTTGACCGGGTGGTGGGGGGCGTGAGCATTGTCACAATGTTTCCTGTGTTGGCTGTAAAACTGGAGGTTTTTATAGACTTGATTTTGTTGGCTCTGTTGAAGAAGCTTTGGATCTGCCTCCTGAAAAGTATGCACTGGGGGCTTCCTTGGCAGATTGGTGATATGTGAGTTATGAGAAAACTATGCAAGGACTTTAGGAAGAATGGGTGTGTTGTGGCGTCAGATCCGAATATAGCATTTCTGCAGCATACGTTCTCTGTAGGCCCTTAATAGTTATTTTGCGTTATTGCAGCCATGTTTACTTTGCGTTGATAACTCTTGATCTTGGGGATCTGGGAAGGGCCGCAGTAGCTTTATGAAAGAAATCAGAAATTTCCCTCTTGGTCTGCAGTCCTGTGCACGTGTGCGTTGGTGTACATCCCGTGGGACTGGCGTCTTCATAGGATATTTTTTTTCCTGCAAAGCATAGGAAAATGGTATGTTCCTACAATAGAGCTTATCTTTAAGAGACGCCTCCCTTCTGCATCTGTCGTGGTCTACCAGTGCAGAACTATAACTGGAAGCATAGGGAGAGGCCATGGCTCAGTGGAAGAGTGTCTGCTTGGCATGCAGAAGGTCCCAGGTTCAATCCCCGCCAGAAGTGAAAGTCATCTAGCTGAGAGACCCTGGCGAGCTGCTGCCAGTCAGAGTAGACAATACCGACCTTGATGGACCAATGGTCTGATTCAGTTTGAGGCAGCTGCACATGTGCATGTGTAAGCATCTCCACGTGCATCAGAGGTAGATGCTCATCTGCACTGGATGTGTTGTTGGAGGCAAATGCGCCCACACCGTTGGGCTCAGTTTTTATTGGAGTGCTGCCAGCCCTGGATTGGTGCTGCATTGGGACTGTTGGCATCTCCTGGACGTTCGGGGGATGTCAGCTGGACAGACTTAGCAGCATCCTGGAACGAGTCCCCTTCCACCTCGTTCACGAGCCAGTTAAGCAGGGCTTCTGGGCTTTAAGCCAGTTTGCCTGACTGATTTCAATAAGTCGAAACGCGACGGTGAAAATGATTTGCCAGTTCAGCGTACAAATAACTCATACGTCAAAATTCCAGTTCTGGACGTTCAGAATATTTGAAGAACATGGGGAAAGAAACCATTGAGTGGGAGAAAGCCACTGAGCTTTCTAAAAAGAAGAAAGGGTCTTTGTATAATAAATACATACAATTTAGAGATCAACAATATTTATGAACAAGGCATGGGATGGAGGAAATCCCTGATGCTTGTTCACTTGCCCTTCCTCATATAGGACTAGCACCTTGTCAAGGAACTCAAAACCCTTTTCCAGGCTAATCTAGTTCTTCCAGTCTGATGTGCATCTGCTTAAGGTGACACGAGTAGTTAAGCTGTGACTTCTGTTTGCAAGGGACAGGGCCTACAACAAACCTAGAAGATTTACAGGGGGCTGACTCAGGTCCTCTTCATATGATGTCTGCTTGATTAGTGGTAAAGTTTTTACCTGGGTGACCATTAGCAAGGATGTAAATCGCTGCATAAAGATCCAAGAGTTACAGGATCTAGCCCTTGTAGTTTCTTGAACAGACAAACACATTAGTCGGTCATACCGTCAGCAAAAATATAGGAATCTGGTGGTTTCCAGGGGGGCTTTTTACTAACCCCCAGTTGTGCTTTCTTCTTCTAAGGTGAATGCTTAACTAGCTGAATAATTCCTTTGCTGCAAGGAGATACAGGCTGCTGCCAGTCGTACATAATCTTAGCTGCAACTAAGTAATGGTCTGTCTGTTTCTTTAAACTGCGTAATGTCAAATTAAGCTACAAGCTAAGCAGGGTTTGCTTGTTTAGTAATTGGATGAGAAGCCTCCCAACAAAGACCAGGGTTGCAGAGGCAGGCAATGGCAAACCATCTCTGTTAGTCTCTTGCCATGAAAACCCCTGCAGGGGTCGCCATAGGTCAGCTATGACTTGAAGGCACCATCTACCATCAACATTGAATTTTTTCAGTGTTGGGCCATGGGCAGCAACGGCTAGAGCAGTTATCCCAAATACGTTGCCCACTGATGTGTTTCCTGGTGCCCAGTTATTACTTGCCCAAATCACGTCTATCCTAAAGCCTACGGCTAATTCTTGCTTACCTTCACCTTACTGGATTGGAGGAGGCATCTCCATTGGGTTTTCAGGGAGCTTCTCTTTGGAAATAGCTGCCTCCATCATAGGAAGACGCTTGGGACCTTCTGATACTTTGTGATTGCTCCCCTGCAACGGCAGTCATTTTGTGGCTGTGCCTGCAGTACTTTCAGAGGTTCAATCTGCACATTTTGTCCTTGCCACAGGGGGCCCTAGCATACAGACCTTGGTTCACGTCTTGGCTAGGAATTATGTAAAGGTTTCAGATGCCGGAGACAGTGCATTAAAAGGCCTTGCATATGTAAGTGGCTTGCAAAATTAGATTTGTTAGCGTATGGTGGTACAACCACCATATTGGTAGATGACATCTGTCTGTCTATAGCCCTCCTTTCCTCTTGGCTCTAGGCGGCTGCTGATAATGGCACTTGGTATGGCTCATTCCAAGTAATTAGTTTATTTTAAAGTATTTTAGGGGGCTTTCCAAACATGTAAAGCGACTTGCAGTGTTTCGAAACCACCCAAGATAAAAATCGTGAAGTAGAACTAGTAGACGAGCCAACTGAAGACTGTTAAATCGACCAGTTTGAGTTTCAAGGGGATTCATTCTGAAACCCAGGGGCCACTGGTGTAAAAGCCCAGCTTCCTGCTTTTAGTGTTGCGGCTGATGGAACAAGGTGCGGTTGTTGTCCCCATTGCTGCCTTCTGCCAGCTGCTCACACCCCAGGGTAGGTGGCAGCCAGTCAAAGTCATGTAGGCTGAAGTCCAAAGGGAAAGTGATGGCTGGTAGTTTGGTGTAGAGGGAATCCCTGGTGGCATTTTATTGGCCAGGGCCACCAGACTGAAGGTGACGTGACCTGTCAAGTCGCGTCAGACTTATGGCAACCCCACATGGTGTTTTCAAGGCAAGAGATGAGGAGAGGGGGTTTGCCATTGCCTTCCTCTTGCCTAGCAACCCCGTTGGTACTTGGTGGTCTCCCATCCAAGTATTAACCAGGGCCAATCCTGCTTAGCTTTTGAGCTCTGGTGAGATTGAGCTAGACTGGGCTGTCTAGGCTGCCACCATTTGTCCTACACCTAATAGCCTGCTAGTCGGGTCCTAGCTGAAGAGTCTGTAGTTCTGCCCTTCAACCAGCCGTCTTGGTGGTAGAGAGAGCTGGACTCTGATTCACTATTTAAGCCTGAACTCTTTTCTGCCGTTGAAGAAAAGCAAGCGGCAAGGGAGCATCCGGGCAAAGGACTCCCATGGCGGCTGGAGAAGGCGAGGAAGCCGTTAGCAATGAATTGCAGGGCGAGGTTTCAGTGAACGAGTAGCAGAATCTGGTTTACCCATGGGAAGGGTCGAGATAAGGAACCAAGAGGCAGGTAGAGGGTAAGATGCACAGCAGTGTTTTCTCAACCAGTGTCCCACAGAACCCTGCAGTTCTGCAGGACATTGTCAGGAGTTCCAGGATAAATTTTTCTTTGACAATTTTCAAATATCCCTCAGGGTTATTAATAGGCATCTCAGGTCTCCTGATGTGGGCAGGGGATCCCCTGCTCTGCTCCATCTTTCACCTGCTGTCACCACTCGCCTGGCCAGTGGAGGGAAGGAGGCATGGGGATAAGCTTCCCGGGGTGTTGTGACATCACTTCCTGGGAGTGACGTCATTGTGCCACCCCGATAGCGCTCCCACGCTTTGCAGTGGGCTGATTTGCGTCTCAAATGGGCTGAATTGTGCACGCTCTCAAACTTGTGTGATGACATCACTTCCCAGAAGTGACATCATAGTGCGAAAGTGCAGACAAGGTGAGTGCTGCTCCCCTCCTACCTCCTCCTTTTTCTGGTCTGTAAACATTTCATAGGTTCCTGCATGGAAAAAGTTAGACTTCTTCAGGATTTGAAAAAATAATTTAGGGGTTCTTCCTTGGAAAAAGGGTTTGGAAACACTTATGTATAGGGACAAATAGCTGGTGTTCAGTCTGTTTCCTCCCCTCTGGCTTCCCATCTGGCTACCAGTCTAACTCTAGATTTAGCTCTTTATTAAACATTTAAACCTCTTCCTTTTGGTAGAGAGTACCCCAATGGCAGAAGGTGCTTCTCTTGGTCTCCCCTCTTTACGTGGCTCATTCCAAACTGTTTGTTCTCAGCTTTTCTGCACGTGGCTCCTGCATTACATACCAGATTACCGGTGGCAGTCCTGAAAGCCCCACCGTCTGTGGCCTGTCACGAGACCATTCCATTTCAGCAGGCTTTCTCTTAAGGGGCAGATTTTCAGCTGTAAGTATATTCATTGTCCCTGGCAGGCACCCAATTAGACGGTGCTTTCTTTGTAAGCTTTGTGATTTTTACCCTACAGATTTTAATGTCTATGTATATTTTTAACAGTGTTTTGTTTGCCTACCATCATGTTTGCAAGCTGCTTTGGGTCACATTGGAAAAGCAGGATATAAATTTTAATCCAATAAAACACCTTCAAGAACAACTGCAGTAATCTGCTGATAAAGGTTACAGTTTATAGGAGGCCATGAAATAATGAACCCCTGTGTGTTGATTGTAGTGGACATAGATTGGAGCATCTCCATATTGGATTGCCCTGTAAGTCAGTTGGCATATGTATGATAAAACAGCCTTTCTAAAAGCTGCCAAGAAAGGTGTCAAAGAATTTTCCTGGGAGGAAAATCCATAGTCTTGGAGTGTAAGAACTTCCCCTTGTTAGGCATTTTAGCAAATTCCTCCTTTGTGAGCCAAGACACACTTAACAGAGGCTTTGGCAAAGCTCTCCATTTATTATGCTTTTAGCTACTCGCTCCAAGATGTGGGCAAAGGATTTTCAATCCCCTTCTCTCCTCTTGCTTGTGCTGTGGAGAGCAACAGAGATGTTGGAGGAGCAGAGAAATAGTAGTAGAGTTGGTTGGAACTTGAAGTCTTTGAAAGTTTGTATTCCCGGTCCCTACTGCATTCTTCATTGGATGTCTTATGCTGTCTGATTACATTTTTTCTCCTCTTTCTTTATTCTGTAATCCACCTTGAGTCTCAGTGAGAAATGTGAGCTGTAATTCAGCTAAACAACTTCCGTCCGTCCGTCCGTCCGTCGATTTGCAGATGTCTTGTCCTGCATTAGCACTGTGCAGCAAGAACAAGATTTCCTGCTTGTTGCTTCGAGCAGAGTTCCTCCCAAATCGGATAACGAACCCAGAACAAACCGAGCTACCAGTCAAGATGAATGTCAGGCGTTTTGAAATTATAAGGCTGCCAACCTGATTGTCCAGGTTGAAGTAGTAACGTCATACTCAGTCCACTGCATGCTTAAAGCTCAAGGCTGTGTGTGGGCTGCGATTCCGTGCAAGAACGAGAGAAGCACAGGATGTGTTAGTTGCTGCAGATCTCTGCTTCTAAAGGATCTCAACTTTCCGCCTAGTTCTTAGGGTTCTCCTTGGAAGTGTTTGAATGGCCTTCTAGGAAACTTGCCTGGGTAGGTGTTGTGATCGTTGAGCCCACCGAATGAGATAAAGGATGTCTCAGTGAGCCGTTAAACGTCTAGTTTGCTCATTATTTTGCAGGCGCGTTTCCTGTCCGATTTGAACACCGCAATAGATACCACTGGATCGCAGTAGTAATAAATGGTTTCATTTAGATAATAAAGGGGGTGGGAGAAGAGAGGAATCTTTGTGGTGCCCCTTGAGATAAAGCAGCAGCCCCCTTAATGCCATCTTTTGGCAGTCTGTCCTCCAGGAAGAAGTGGGTCACTGCAGAATGGTAGTGTCCATCAAAGCCAACAAAAGAGAAGATAGATCTAGAAAACATCATCTGTGAACACCTGAAGGAAAACCACCACCTTGTCCAAGAATGGTCAAGTGTCTTATCCCAGAATCGTCTACTGGAGACTGCCCCCAAAGCTGCTGAGATCAGGAGTTGTCTTGCCGCAGTCTTCTGGAAGAATGTCTGGCAGATAGTAAAATATCTGCCAAATAAACAATGTAAATGAAGAAACATATGCAATTCTGTCTATATGGCTCATATTATTTCTGTTCAGGGTACTTTGGGGCAGAATTTTGCCTCTTTTTAAAGTGCAGGGAACTCTCAAACATATGTAAACATGGGAGAGGCCATGGTTCAGTGATATATCACCTATGGTAAGTCCTGGGTAGAATTTCAGCATCTCCAGTTAAAGAAGTACAGATGCTGGGGAAGTGTTTTCTCTGTCAGGAAAGCTGCTGCTAGTCAAAGAGCAGGCAATACTGAGCTAAGTGGACCAGCAGACAGACTGTGTAAAGTCTTCTGATCATATACTTCACCAAACGACTGTATTTGTTGCCTTGGAACATCTTTACAGTGATGAGACAAAGGGCATCTTTTAAAAAAAGGGCTTCTAGAAAATAATTTGGGGGGGGGGATTAGCATAGGAACAGATTATCTCGAAGTTTCCCTTTTCTTTCTTCCCTCCAACTTGTGATTTCATCCTGCAGTAAATAAGCTGCTCAGTGAATTATTTTATTTTTATTTATTTAACAAAATTTATGTCTTGCCTTTCTGCCCTCATGAGGGCCACCAAGGCAGTTAGTAAATGAAGACATACAAAACCAATAAAATCAACCAATACACAAAACCAATAAAATCAACCAATACACATCATTAAAACAGCTAAAACCAGAATTTAAAAACACTCAAAGACATAAAAAGAACAATTAAAATGATTAAAACATTGGGTGTGGAGGAGGGATGACATGTGCCAAACAAAATATAAAAGTCCACTGGCGGAAGAATGCAGCAGAAGGGGACAGATGAATCTTCCTTGGGAGAGAGTTCCGGTGTTTTGGTGCCACAACCAAGAAGGACCTCTCTTGGGTTGTCACCTGTGTAATCACAAAAAGCAGGGACACTTGAAGAGGGGCCTTCAAAGACGGGTGGCTTTGTAAGGGAGTAGGCGGACCTTCAGGGAGGCTAGTCCCAAAGACACATGAAGTGTGTGCCTGTGGGAGAGACAGTGCAACATCAGCAGAACCTGCCGTTTTAGTTTTGCCCTGAAGCTCTTTTTCAGCGCAAGCCTATGCAAAGTTACTCCAATCTAAGCCCATTGATTTCAGTGGGCTTAAACTGGAGTAACTCTGCATAGGATCGCACTATTTGAGGCTCTCCCTACAGAGCTGTGTTACATGAGTCACATGAAGCCACCTTGTACTAAATCAGATGCTTCGTATATTGAGGTCAGTACTGTCCACTCTGACTGGCAGCAGCTCTCCAGAGACTCAGGTTTT
Organism: Eublepharis macularius; assembly: GCF_028583425.1. NCBI lineage: Eukaryota > Metazoa > Chordata > Lepidosauria > Squamata > Eublepharidae > Eublepharis > Eublepharis macularius. The sequence goes on from NC_072792.1 coordinate 175,309,577, forward strand.
TTACATCACTTGATCCTTTTAACTGGAGATGCTGCGGATTGAACCTGGGACCTTCTGTATGCCAAACAGATGCGCTACCAACTTAGCTGCAGCCCCTCCCCATAAGAGTCTGAGGTGGACCTGTTGTGGTGCGAACCTGTTGGGTTTCAGATTGCAAAACAAGATTTTCACCGGCAGTTGCTCAGATCTTAGATCTTTTTTAATTCCAACCAATTGATTGTATTAATACAGGTATGTATTTAGATACAGCAGATGTTTAGTTCTGAATGTGTGTGTGTGTGTATCTGTGTTTTTATAAATGAGAAGAGGACTAGATGGGAAACTTCCCTGTGGTTATTGGTGTGTGGCTTTCTTACCCATTATTCCTTCGTTGTTACTCCTACAGGCTATTTATCAGTCCTACTCATCCCAGCTTCAGCTTTCTATGCTCCTCTAGCCCTTAAAACTCACACATGCGCACGCGCACGCTCTCCCACTTAATTCCTTGAGAAATGGTAAGAAAAGGTATAAACTGAAAACTGGTCAACGTCCACCACAGCAGACTGAACAAATTTTGGAATTTTATTCTTAAAAAGGAAGAATGATTGATTGCCAACAGGCTGGCACTTCTCTGGAAACAAAATCGGATAATATAGAGAGGTGCTGTAGCATAATGGTTAAGTAGGTGGGCTGCGAACCAGCACTCCGCTAATTTGACTCCCACGAAGGCCATGAGATCAGTAGGCGGTCTTAAGTAAGCCACTCCGCTCATCCCCAGTTCTTCAGCTATTTCCCTTCTCTACATTCCTCCTCAGAGGGTTTGTTAATTTCCTCCTTGCCTCCCCAAAGGTGAGGTGAAATTGACAGAGTCTTGTGGGAGGTGAAGAGGAAATTAACAAACCCTCTAAGCAGGGATCTTTGCCTGCTCTGTAGAGAGGGGAAATTGACAGAGTCTTTGCCTCTGTCTTTTTAAACTATGCTTCCTGGCTAGCCTTGCATCTCCCTTCACTTGAGCATCCTCGTGTAAGAGAGCTCATGTACAGAGACTCTTAGCGGAGGTTTGAACTAGGTTTCTCTTATGTTCTACCCGATCAATGTTGTGAGAGTGCGCCTCAAGCTACTACTTGGGGTGGGGGTGGGGGGCAAATACAGCAGTTTCTCAGCCCAGAGACCCGTTTTTAATCTTGGCAGAGCGGAAAGCAGAAAGCTGTGCTTTCTTGCAGAGAATGCCTCGCACAGGGTAATCGGCAGAAGCACGGCATGTCGTACACCAATGTGAACGGAAGTTCAATCGCCTTCCAAGAATTCTCCGTCCTGCTGGAGAAACAGAGCTGGAGAATGGCGTGCCAGCGCTCAAGTGGCCTGACGCAGGGGGGAGCTTTCGGGGGCTTTTTGCTTCTGGAACTTGGTTTTCAGAGCCTGGATGGGCACGAGGTGCGGCTCACGATGCTGAATGCAGCCCACTTCCCTTGCGTTGTGATTCGCTGGGTGCGTGACAGTCCTGGTCTTGGGTCCAGTCTAAACTTGATATTGGCAAGGCAAAAGCGCTTTCGAGGGGGGCGGGGCGAGCTTTGTGCTTGTCCAGCATCTTGTTTAAATTGGGCTGCAACCCTGGCACGCTGCTGCTTTGTGCAGGAAAGCAGCCCGGATTGAACAAGATGTTGCGGAAGTACAAAATTCCATGGCAAGCTGATTTTTGCCTTGCTAGCATTGTGTTTCAATCAAGCTTTCTGCAAGAAGGCCGTAGAAACAGGAGCTGCTGAGCCCTCAGTGGCTTATGGGCTACGTGCAGCCGATTTAGTCCAGGCCCGGTGTTTTTATCAAAGGTTGTGCAAAAAAAAGGCCGTTGCAGACTAGTGGCTAGGGTGCTGGACTTTGACCGGAGGGACATGGATTCCAGCACTCAACCCCCCCCCCCACCCTTTGAAACGCTCTGGATGATGTGGGCTGCACTCAGCCTAATCTACCTCAAAGGGTTGTTGTGAGGATAAAAGAAGGGAAGGAACCGATGGCCAAGGTCCTGAGCTCCTTGGTGGAAAGATGAGATGCAGGTGTGTTGGATGAAGTTGGTATAGAAGAGCTGGGAGATCCAGGATTTTACGGGGAGCCATTTGCAAAGGAGAGCGCTACAGAGCTGTCTGTATTTTGGACCCATTTGTTGAAAAAGGAAGCTGGATATCGTCTAATACCTGCAGTCTTAGCTGTACCGTACCTCTGACATGCTACCGATGCTTCTTTGTAAAATATCCAGAACTTTTTGCCGTTGTGCTACCATCAACCGCACTTCAGCAGCGCTGCGAAGTAAAGATGTGCTACCCATCAATGGCTACTCTTGCTTTGCTTTTTCTTTTTTGTAGAAGCAGTGGTGGGTCGCATTAAAACTGAGGGCAAATTGCTTGAATGCTACTGTGAAACTTTGGTCTTATTCAACAAAGGAGTCATGCTTGTTGTCATGCTTGTAGCAGCTGATCTTGTGATGTAGAATCTAGTTGCCAGACCTGCATGACAGCATCCTGAATAATGGCATTCCAGGAAGGGCAGACGTCCCCAGGGAGCTGTCTTGCACCCACCGGCTTTTCAAGTCCAGTCCACTTCCTGATGCTCCAGCCGTCTGGCAAGCGTCTGCCTAAATGGATGTCATTAGGAGACTTCCCTCTACCGATGGACCCATTTGCCCTGAGTAATTAATAACACTCTGGAAGCGCCTGCTTCGAAGCTAAGTTTTTATTGGTTGGATCCAAATTGGCAGGCGGCATGAAATCCCAGCTCCGAAGTCTGGTTGGCTAAGAATCCCAAATCAGAATTCTTCCTCTAAAAGTATCCTATTAGAAAAAGGTACATTTTCCTGTGGGGAGAGTCAAAAATTGCATTGCGTAGGAAATGTTGTCTGCTATGCTTCCTATCAAAATATAAGAATGTGGATGCTAATTTTGTAATCTGGTAACGCCCAGGTGAGCCTGTTCTTGTCTGATCTCAGAAGCTAAGCAGGGGCGACCTTGGTTAGTAAAATTGGATGGGAGACCTCCGAGGAAGGCCAGGGTTGCAGAGGCAGCCAATGTCAAACCACCTCTGTTAGTCTTTTGCCATGAAAACCCTGCCAGGGGTCGCCATAAGTCAGCTATGACTTGATGGCACTCTCCACATGCCACAACTCTTTGCAGTGTTAGGGCTGGCCAAGCAATTTTGATCAATGCAGGGTTAGAATAGAGAAGGTGGAACAGTCTTGTGTTGTTTTTGAGGTTGCCTGCATCTGTTAACTTTATTGCTCTGAGTACAAACTCGGGTTGCCAGCTCCAGTTTGAGAAGTTCCTGGAGATTTGGGGGTGGTGCCTGGAGAGGGTGGGGGTTAGAGAGGGAAAAGACCTCAACAGTGTATAATGCCATAGAGCTTCCCCCGCTCCGCCCTTTCCAAAGCAGACATTTTCTCCAGAGGAACTGTTCTGTGTGGCCTGAAGATCAGTTGCATTTCTGGGAAATCTCCAGCTACCACCTGGAGGATGGCAACCCAGTACAAACACCATTTGTTTTAAATGCTTTTCAGTTGTAGTTTGGTAAACTCAACTATAAGCCCATATGTTTAGAATAAATTTATTGGCTTTGAAGGGGGTGGGTGGGTAGAGGTGAGCTTGTGATAGAAGTTGCCAAACTCCAGGGGGAATCTGGAATGACAACAGATCTCCAGTCTATATAGATCAGTTCCTGTGAAGAAAATGGCAGCTCCGGAGGGCAAACTGTGCTGTACCATAGGTTCTAGCTGAAATTCCTCCCCAAATTCCCCCTTCCGCAGGCACCCCTCCTCAAATCTCCAGGAATTTCCCAGGTCAGAGTTGGCAGCCCTAGGAGAAGACCCTATATCCTGAAGGGGCAGGATACCAGGCCTGCACCCAGAGGATGACCACCATCTCTCCAAAGGAAAGCCCCATCTTAGAGGTGAAAGAGTCTTAAGACTTTGGTGGTGCTGAAGCAGAAACCTCAGAGGAGGGGATTTCAGCAAGTTTGTGTTGCTTACCGACCCATAGAAAGAAACAGATCTGGAAGGGACCCTAAGGATCATCTAGTCCAACCCCCTGCACAGTGCAGGAAGGGAGGAAACATCTCCAGGATTCTTGGCCAGTTTGGGCTGGAAGAAAATTCCCCAGACTGGTGATTGGCATTACCCTGGGCATATAAGAAAGGGCCTCGAGAGTTGAGCATCCCTTCCTGTCCTCCCTCTCCCGATCTGCCTAAATTCATGAGTAATAGAACTGGGCTTCTAGCCTCTTCTTAAATACCTCCAAAGATAGAGAGCCCACCACCTCCCGAGGAAGCCTGTTCCACTGAGGAATCGTTTTTAGGAAGTTCTTCCTAATGTTTAGCTGAAAACTCTTTTGCTTTAATTTTAACCTGTTGCTTCCGTCCCGACGCTCTGAGGCGACAGAAAACAACTCCATTCTATCCTTTATGCGACAGCCCTTCAAAAACTGGAAGATAGTTATCATATCAATTCTCACCTATATCGAAGCTTCTGGGGTAGACTTGCTCATTGGTTCAGGCAACAACCTCTTTGGGGGGGGGGCACTGTGGCAGTCTTCGCCTTCCCACATTCAGTTGCAATGGGACCCATAACTGAAGCTTTCATCCTTAATCCTGAGGATGTTGGTTTGCCTTGGTACTATCCCCCCTTTTTTTTAAACCTGAAATTCAGGATTCTTAGCGATCTTGTAGATGCTGCACGTGTCGCCGGGGATGCTCTGCTGTATAATTTGCCGCACGATTGCAGCTCCGTGATAAATCATTGTCCCGGCTTCCAAAATCCATTTTGATGATAATTTTCACTCAAGGAAGCAGCCTGGCTCAAAGGGACTGAGCGATTATGGTAAAGGAGGGAAGGAGTGGTAAAATCATTGGGATTCCAGATGTGTCCCACCCTTACGCTGTGCATTTCTTTGAGGGTTCCCCCCTCCCTTCCAGCATTAAGCACAAGTCTCAAGGCGATCTCCTGCCAAGGAAAGTCGACAGAGCTCAGTTTTGACCCTTAAGGCAGCCAGCTGTGAACCGCCTGAAGTGCATTGGCTGTATCATCCTGGCAACAAGTCTCTGCTGAAGGCTGTGATTTTTCTTCCTGTTGAGCTGCTGCAAAACCGTCACGTGGTCCAGCCCAGTAGAACCCTTGGTGGGCCGGCCTCCTGGTGTTTGAGCGGTGTGGAGCGCAAAGGCAAGGCAGGGAGCAAAGAAACTGCAGTTGAGGCACAAGAAGAGGAACTGAAGAAAGGCAGGCTTGTTGAGAAAGTGTGGGGGGAGGCTTTGCGTTGAATAATAAAAGTATATTTTCAGGGTTTGGAGCACTTCAGGTACATTATTTTGCTAATCTTCCTCTCAGGCTTGGTCAGGTTGGTTATTGGTCATACTGATGGAACTTGGAAGGGGTCAAGTTTGTGCAGAACAAGGTTCAAATCCCTACTGCTCTCTCTGCTGTGGCAGCTATTTTGTGGCAGGCGCCGCATCCTGTGGCAGCCATTTTGTGGATGCACCTACTACTCTGTGTCAGAATTCCAAAGGTGACCACAGGCTGGAAAATCTCTACTGTTCCGCCTCCTGTGGCAGCCATTTTGTGGCAGGCTCCGCCTCCTGCGGCAGCCATTTTGTGGCTGGCTCCGCCTCTTGTGGCAGCCATTTTGTGGATGCACCTACCACTCTCTGTCAGAATTCCAAAGGTGACCACGGGCTGGAAAATCCGTACTGTTCCACCTCCTGTGGCAGCCATTTTGTGGCAGGCTCCGCCTCCTGCGGCAGCCATTTTGTGGCTGGCTCCACCTCATGTGGCAACCATTTTGTGGATGCATCTACCACTCTGTCAGAATTCTGAAGGAGACCACATGATGGAAAAGGTTTGGGACCTCTGCTCTAGTCCCATCTTTTTTGCAAGCAAAAGCCAGGGAGTGTTCTCAAAACATCCCCTCAACGTTTATACTTTCAGGACAGCATGAATTCTGTACACATAATTCCGGCAGACCGAGGCTGACTCCGAGCAGACATCCCGTCCGCAAGCACTACTCAGATAATCTCTTCTCAAAAATTCGAGCAAAGTTCATCCAGATGAATAAATCTGTTGCAGCTCAAAATGGAAATTTCTTAAGACCTAGAAAGGCTCAGAATGCGTGGCTATCACACTTGACTCTAATTGGCCACAGCTCTCTAGGATCTTGGGTGGAAAGCCTTCCTAGCCCTGCTGACTGAGTTTTTTTTTTTTAAAGTGGAGATGCTAGCAATTGAACCTAGGATTTTCTGTATGCAAATGTGCGCTGAGACGGTCCAAAACTACATGTTGATGGCTGGGGTCTACGTGGATGCAAACAGGCAGAGAATCTCAGAATTACAGAGTAACTGCTTAGGATTTCACTGCTAAGAGGGGGAAGATAGTTATGTGCCGGGTTTTGTTGTTCTGCATTATTTAATAATGTTGGGGAGGGGCCATGGGTCAGTAGCAGAGCATCTGCTTGACGTGCTGAAAGTCCCAGGCTCAATCGTTGGTATCCATGTAATGAAAGACCTGTGCAGGCGATCCTGGAGTGTCACTGCCAGTCCGGCTACACGAGAGTGACCTTGAGATATGAAGGCCCTGACTCAGTATAAGGCAGCATTATGTGTTCCTGTGTGATGTACTTGAGCAATCCAGATTGTGTGTCCGGAAAAACTAGATTCTGCGACAGGTATAAATTATGGAAATAGAATAACCATATGGCCTTGTTTTGCATGACTTATTTAAAAAAAAACTGTTTTGCAAAACTCAGCCTGGCTTTGTAAGTTGTGGACAGCGGCAGGCCTTGCCTGTGAATCCCAGAAATGGCCTTTGCTAACTTCTCTGGCTTCTGAAATCTCCTATCGCTGAAGCCATGCTTTAAAAATCAGTGGCCCCTGAGGTTTGCATCCACTTCTCCATTCTGGGGTTTAGTGGAATTGTAGCTTATACCCAACCCTTAGATCTGTTAGAATACATTGATCATTATTATTTCTATTAGGAAGGTGCCCCATTGTGTTGTGCGAAAGTAGGTTGGAGGAACAGGCTGTGTGTTGCCCCCATTCCAAGATCCCTTGCATTGCTCCCTTGTGTTGGGTTTGAAGTCAGTCTCTTTTGTTTCTGCCTCCACGCAGCACCACCTCCCCTGTAGGAATGAATGGCTGCCATTCATTTGTATGGGAGAAAATGAAGGGATGTTCGTGGGAGGAACAATAAAGGGAAATTGTTTGTGTGTGGGTGTGTGTGTGGGTGTGTAAATTTGCTTGTTCAGCATTGCTGTGAGCAGTTTCTGGGAAGGCGAACGACGTGTTTTAAAGATGTTTTAATATCGTCCAAAGAAATGGTTCAGGGCGGGCAGCATCGCTTGATTTGTTGTGGAGAGATATGCGGTGTGGGAATCTTAATTTTCTGCTCACGTGCTTTCAGCACATCTTGTCTGCGTCTTCTGATTATTCAGCAATACTGTCCGTCTCATTACAGCTTAGCCCGCCTTTCAGCACAATCTTTTCTCCTTTCCCCACACGATCAGGGGAAAGGAAGGGAAACTGGAAATGGAGTTGAGCGGGCGTGGGATGTTTTCGTTCTGCAAAATAGCATTTTTCATAGCATTCTGCTTTAAGTTGGCCCGTGGCACAGTAAACCTGTCATACCTCGCCTTTCTCCTGAATGGGGATGCGTAGCGGTTTACATCACTTCCTTCCTCTGCATTTTATCCTCACAACAAGCCTGTGAGGTAGGTTAGGCTGAATGTGTATGACTTGCCCAAGGTCACCCAGCAAGCTTCCACAGCAGAGTGGGAATTGAACCTTGTCCAGCACTCTAATGGTGCCAGGGAAAGCTTTAACAATGATTATGTGACTGGGAGTGTTGTGTCTGCGACGACTCAACCTAATGAAACCTCCATGTACAGAAATGGATACCAGTAGGGTAATGCTGATCGCTACTTTGGGGTCAGGGGGCAATTTTCTTCTGGCCAGTTTGGCCAGGGATCCTGGAGTTTTTTTTGCCATCTTCTGGGCATGGAGCAGGGGGGTCACTGGGGGTATGGGGGGAAGTAGTTGTGAATTTCCTGCATTGTGCAGGAATGGACTAGATGACCCTGGATATCCCTTCCAGCTCTTTGATTCTAGATGCTGACATTCTGTTGATGGGGACCCACAGCAAAGAAAAGCCATCTCCTTCACACTGAACTTGTGAGAATCGAGAGGCGTCGGTGTAGTCGCTGTTAGAATGCTGTCTTACATTCATCTTGTATCTGATTCAGAAAGGCAGTGCTCGTTCGTAAACCTGCAAAATCTTTTGGGAGCTGTGACCCCAACGTGTATGCTGAGCAGTAACTGCTCTTTAATAGTGGCTGTCGAGACCTTTTCGAAGTGGTTGCATGCAGCAGAGCTTGGAAGAGCTGTTAATAGTATACGGATCATGGTACATGGGACTTTGTTTTCTCTTCCCCAGAGTAGGAGCTACAAAGTGCAGAATGTTCCCTGGTACCAGAATGCATTCGCGCATACACCTGTGTGTTAATAGAGCCCTGCAGAGGAAATATTCCCGGCGGGGTTTGTCTTGCTCGAGGAGGTCTGCTGGCTCTGCATTGGGCTGCGGCATCCAATAAGCCACGTGAGACTCCTAATTAAAGGGTCCAGTTCTGTTCCCTTTGAAGCCTGCGACATAATCAGACCAAACACTTCTAGCATGCAGCTCCCACTCCATCCTTCCCTGTAGAGCGCAGTTCTCGTCCTTAAAGTGGTAATGGGTTCGGGTTTGGAGTTCTGGATTTTTTGTTACTGCCTTATATGCAACTGAATTATTATATTTATTTCTTAGCACCCCCCCCCCCCTTTAACCTGTTTTTAAAACCTAAGCCTGCGGATCGTGTGATTTTCCTTACTACAATTTATTTTTATTTACTTCATTTATACCCTGCCTTTCTCTCCAAAGCAGCTTACATCGTTCTTTTCTTCTCCATTTTATCCTTTCTTTGAGCCCTTAGGCTACATCCCCATCCTTGCCTGTCTTCATGACTTTTATTTTTATTTTCTTCATTTATACCCTGCCTTTCTCCCCAATGAGACCCAAAGCAGCTGACATCATTCTTCCCTTCTTCATTTTATCTTCACAACAACCTTGTGAGGTAGGTTAGGCTGAGAGTATGTGAGTGGCCCAAGGTTTTTTCTCATACCTTTCTTGTGACTTTTGTCTCTCCTGTTCCTTCGTTCTGTCTGCTGACTACCCCCCACCCCTAGTTTGTCATTGCTCTGGGGAGGAAAGGACTTGTCTTTTTGGCTTAGGAATTGCTGTAAGAACATTGGATGGCTCTATATCAGCAGGTACTTTGAATTTATTGTATATTGCCATAGGCCTTCACGATCCAAAACCATTAAAAAAACAGAAAAATACAAGAATACAAATATAATTACATGCATATAAATAAGATTACTATAAAATGCATTTAACTAAAATGTAAAAGTTAACAACATTAAAACCAAATGGTTTCTAGCAGCTTATAAGACAACAGTCTATATCAGGTGTTTACTCTCCTGGTTGCCACATTTGCCCTTATTTTCCTAGCAGCCAGGGTGTAGAAGGCCATCCTGTTCGAAGTAAAAGGGTCTATATCTGAAAGTATAAAATTTAGTTTCTCAAAATCAGACAGAAGATGGAGACCAGATAAAATACTTGCGAGAAATTTTCCCCTTGGTTCCTTGTATAAGGGACGGTTTAAAACATAGTATGGTAAATCCTCAATTGAGGTTCCACAGATACATATATGCTGATTGATGGGGGGGGGGGGGGTTTGGAATCGCCCAGGTAGCATCTCAGTTGGCATAGACTGGAAGTGTAATGATGTAAATGCTACCCTGAGCTTATAGACTGTGATATCAGTCAGATAATGCACTCTAGTATGGTCTTTTTTGATGGTTTTATACCATGGAGCTAATTTTGTTTTACTGATCAAAAATGTGTAAACCCATTCCTTTAAGTCAACATTGCTTCCCAAAGGCTGGAGTAATTCATCTGGGATTAGATCAGCAGGTGAGATTTATATGTCAGCCTGTTCAGCACTGTGCTATGCTTCCTGTTCATTTATACTTATACCCCACTTTTCTCTCTAAAGGAAACACAAAGCAGTTTATAACATCACTCTCCCCTCCTCCACCCTATCCTCGCAACAACAAGCCTATAAAGTAGGTAGGGCTGAGAGTTTGACAGTCCCAAGGTGATCCACTGAGCTTCTGTGGAAGACCAGGGATTTGAACTCGGCTCTCGCAGGTCCTTCCCCAGCACATTAAGTGCTACACCACACTGGCTCCGTACAGTCACCCAGTAACAAGATCGTGGTGCAGAGACCCAGTAGCAAATAACATTTGAATCTGCCTTTTATGCTAAGTCTGTTCAATTTGTAACCCACATAGGACTTGGCAGGGGATAGAGAAAATGTTGGGCCTTTTTACATTTTTGTTATAACCCAGTTTCTATCTGTTACTGCCCTGACTCGAGTTAAAGAGATGTGGGGACAGTGGTTTCAGACTGCATTTACATCTGTTTCGGAGCCATATGTGAAGTGCTATGTTCCTTTCAAACCACACCTCTTTTTCTGGCGCTGGAAGTGGCCAACTCCTCCTTTCTGGGCCACCAGGGATTTTGCCATTTTTTTAAAAAAAATTGCCATTAGAATATTGTTATATATACATATCTTTGTAATGATAGGTGTAGCAAGTTCTCTAAATTCCCAGCTGTTATTTAAAAAAAACCCAAGTCTCTAGCCTTTTTCCTTGTGGAGATATGAGGGGAAAAGGCACATCTTTGCCAGGGATGGGGCTAGAGACTTTTTAAAATTAAAACTGGGAATTCGGACAACTTGCTAAACCTATTGTTATGGTCGTTTATCAATATAAGATATTCTAGTGCCAATAAAAAAATTGCAGAAAAGAACGTGCTGGAAATGGGTGGGAAAATAAAAAAGCAGCACTCTCAGAAGCACTGTAGACATTTCAAACAGTACTCTGGGAATCAGAAACGCACAGAACATTTGAAGAAAGGAAGATAGGGGTTTTAAAAATGCCTCGACTCTGCTTTGCAAACGTGACACAAACAGCTTTGTGTGAAAAAGTTAAAAAAAATCGGTTAACCAGCAATCTAAATAGTTACATCTGACACGGCATAAAAATTCATTAGCAACTTGGAGCCAAAATAGTTTACAAGCTGCCTGGGCATGGGGTGTGTGGTGTGGTTGCAGATGCCACAGTCCACCGTGGCTGGTGGGCTGCCTTTGTTTTGGTGAGCCATCAGTTACGCAGGTCTTGTTTAGACTCTACGGGGCGAGTTCTTGCTAGCAGATACCTGCCGAAGGGAGCTTCGACTCTCGAAAGCTCGTAACTTGGAAATCTAGTTGGTCTTTAAGGGGCTATTGGACCCGGATCGTGCTCTTGCCAGCAGTGGGATCGGTGAAGCTGGCTTTTTAGAAAAAGTTTAGGGGTGGAGTGGGAGAAGGAGGAGGAGAAAGACCGATAGAGCCAAACGGCTTCCATGTTGCAAACTGGAATTGAAAGGGTGCTCTCCTTCCTGGGAGTAAGCCCCATTGAATACAGTGGTACTTGCTTCTGAGTAGGTCTGATTGCGCCATTACTTGCAATGTGAGATGGGATTCGTAAAGAGTGAATACGGGCTACATGCATCTGCATACATTCCTACATCTTTCAAAGCAAGGTCTTCGATTTACATTGCGAGAAGTCCCTGATCTCTTTCTTACGGAGCGCTGGAGACAGTTAAAGAGCCAGAATACATTTCATATCTGAGTAGGAGATATGGCAGCTGCCGAGGGAGCCTCTATCTGTATGTTTTAAGTTAATGGCTAGACCGTGTAATAGGGAACGCCAGACAGCTCATCTCTGATGTCCTTGGCTAGCAGAAGAGATGTCTAGGCAGCATCTATAAACGTGGCCTTTTTCTTGCCCGACAAGGCCGTCTTCCAGATAAAAGGTATCTGCATTTTAACAAGTGAGACTGTATTGTCTGGGAGCGTATCTGGATCGAGAGAGTAAAATCTTTACAGGGCGGGTCCGTGCAGGGGCCTGGTAGATAGACATCAGCAACCACCAGGCCAGTGGCTTAGCAGCTGGGACTGGGGCCAGGAAATGTTATTTACCTATGTTTTATTTATTCATTTATACTTTGCCTTTCTCCCCAGTGGGGACCCAGTCTGGCTTACAATTTTTTCATCCTCACAGCCACCCTGTGTGGCAGCCCAGGATCGCCCAGCAGTAGAATTGCCAGCGGTTGGAAATACATGGAGATTTGGGGGGGGGGGTGTAGCCTGGGGGAAGGCAGGGATTGAGGAGAAGCTGGAATTCAGCCGGTTGTAGTGCCATAGGACCCATCCTTCAAAGCAGCTGTTTTCTCCAGGGGAACTGATCTCTGTTGTCTGGAGATCCGTTGTAATTTGGGGAGATCTGTCGGCCCCACCTGGAGGTTCGCAACTTTACCCAGTGAGTTTTCATGGTAGAGAGGGGATTCGAACTTGGGGCTCGTGGATCTTACTCTGGTACTCTAACCACTGTTCAATGCTGGCTTTCCTTAGACCGGCAGGAGTAGTGCTGGGATTTTAACATTAGGTCAAGATTGTAGGTGGGAGGGAAGGCACCATGGATTAGGGTTACCAGTTCCAAGTTGGGAAATTCCTGGAGATTTGGGGAGTGAAGCCTGGAGAAAACAGGGTTGCGGGAGGGAAAGGATGTCAGCATGGTATAATTCCATAGAGTCCACCCTCCAAAGCAGCCATTTTCTCCAGCTGCATTGATCTCTGTGGCCTGGAGATCAGTTGTAATTCTGGGAGATCTCCACCCACCACCTGGAGGCTGGCAACCCTAGGCATGGTATAACCTGATCTTGTCAGATCTTGGAAGCTAAGTAGGGTCAGTACTTAGGAAGACTCTTCAGAGGAAGGCAATGGCAAACCAACTCTGCTTCTCGACTGCCTTGAAAGCTCCAGCAGGGGTCACCATAAATTGGTTGTGACTTGACAGCACGTACGCAGGCACACCAGATTGTGGGCACCTTTAATTGAGAAATAGTCTTTTGTGCCGAGAAATGTTGAATTCTTCTAGCTCTATAAATTATGCAAACCAGGCAAAGCCTAATTTATTGCATTTTGCATAATGTATACAGCAGTGTAAACTAGTTTGCATAATTTATGCTGCATAATTTAGTCATGGGGTGGAAGGAGCTAGGCTGGGCAGTGAAGCAGCAGCATAACCCCTTAACAGCCTGACGACTTCCAGATGGTCAGCTGGCATTGCTATATAGACTTTTAAAGATGCCTGTGCCGCCCGAGGGACTAGAACCTTGCTTTTTGAAAAAGCAAAAGCGAATGAAGCTTCTCAAGAAGCAGAACGGGGCGTCCAGTATCCGATTCTGTGTTCTTGTGGAACCTGAACATCCACAGAGCCCCCTCGCCTTAAGGCAGGAAATGTAACAAGGTCAGGATGGTGGAAAAGGCAGCTCCGATGGTCCTTTAAGAAGCTTAAATAAAGAGAAACCACTGGCCGGTTGTACATGAAACTGCCTTCCATGGACGAAGACTGCCAAGGTCAGTATTATCTACTTAGACTGGCAGCAGCTCTTCTTGTAGAGGTCTTTCATGTCACCTACTACCTGATCCACTTTGGGGTCAGGAAGCAATTTTCCCCAGGCCAGTTTGGCTAGAGAACCTGACAGTGTTTTGTCATCTTCTGGGCATGCAATAAAGGTCACTGGGGTGTGTGTGTGTGTGTGTGTGTGTGTGTGTGTGTGTGTGTGTGTGTGTGTGTGTGTGTGTGAGAGAGAGAGAGAGAGAGAGGGGGGGGGGTAACTGTGAATTTCCTGCATTGTGCAGGGGGTTGGACTAGATGACCTTAGAGGTACCTTCCAACCCTCTGATTCTATGACCCTTTTAACTGGAGATACTGAGGATTGAACCTGGGACCTTCTGCATGGAAGCTGGGGCGAGTGATGTGGATTTTTCAGGAATATCTGAATTGGAAAATTTTCCAATTGCAACTTAAATATTTAAGTAATGCAAGCAAAAGGTAGCAAATATAGCATGTATAGGCACAAGGGTTTGTCCGTGCTTCATTTCTTGCATTTAGGCCATCTAACATGATTGATTTGCAGTACAATAGTCCTGACAACTGTAGATAAACGGACTATATTTACACAGACTATATTGGGGGGGGAATCTTCCACAGGAAATTTTTCTGGGAATTTTGTCTACCCTGCATCACAGCCCAGGGTCCCACCCCATCTCTCTGTCAGCAACCAAACGAGGCAGAGGTGGACGGGCTGTGCTGAATATGATGCTGTGGTGTTGCATTGCGTGGCCGGTTAAATTGTTACTGGGCAGGGGAACGGGACGTGGGATGAGTAAGCTTGCTGGCGGCTGCTTTGGAACTGAGCCCAAGTTGGGAGCGCAGCAGAGCCAGTCTCGGGACTGCAGTTACATAAAGTGAATTTTCTGAGTTTGTATACTGTGAAACAGCTTCTTGTTATGATACCTGTTTTTTTTTTTAAAAAATGCAGTGTATTTTCGATGTCATGGTCTGTGTGCAAAGGGTAGAATGGCTTTCATTTTTGACCTGGCTCTCTCACTCTGTGCCTAGCTCCCCCGCCCCTCCCCAGGATTAAAGAGAATGCTTCCCCTGTGGCTTCATTCCGTTAGCAGAAATGACTCTTGTGAGGCGACTGCGGTCCGGCAAAAGAGCTAGATGGGAGCAGCATCCCTGCCGAGGGGAGAATCAGCAGCTCTTGAAGCTGCGAAATGCAGGAAAGCTGGTTGGAGAAACTTAGAAAGGAGGACGATGAGCTGTAGCTGTTCTGGGTACATAGGGAGGATGCTTCTCTAGAAATGTGGCACTTTGTTTACCAAGTTACAAGACTGCCTGCTTACCGCAGGGGTGTGTGGCGGGGAGAGGATCAAGCCTCTTCCAGTTGGCCCAAGCTTCATGATCTGAATGCCTGGAGGTGATCCTTAACTAGGTTTGCCAACTCATGCTTGGGAAATACTGGGAGATTTGGGGGTGGGGCCTGGACAGGGCGTGGTTTGGGGAGGGGAAGGACCTCAGCATGGTATAATGACATAGAGTCCACCCTGCAAAGCTGCCATTTTCTCCAGGGGAACTGCTCTCTGTCAGATGGAGATCAGTTGTAATCTCCAGCCCCTCCTGAAGGTTGGCAACCTAGTTGCCAGCTCCAGCTTGGGAGATTTGGGGGGCTGGAGCTTGGAGAGGGCAGAGTTGGGGAGGCAAGGGACCTCAGTAGGGCACAATGCCATAGAGTCCACCTTCTAAAACAGCCATTTTCTCCAGGGGAACTGATCTTTGTCACCTGGAGATCACTTGTAATTCTGGGAGATCTCCAGCCACCAGCTGGGGGGTGGCAACCCTATCCTTAACCTTTGCAGGCAGATGGCTGTTGGCTACTGTGCGCACATGCCTGTACCATGCTTACTAGCAGAAGCAGCCTTTTGTGGTCCAAAGAGCATCTGCCACCCCGATGTCTCTAATAATATGCAGCCTCTACAGCGTTGGTAGCACTCTGCACATATGCTCTCCAGTAATGGGGCTTTGCTGGGATATTTTCTGGTGCCCTAATTTATTTATTTGCTTCATTTATTCCTTGCCTGTCTCCCTAATGGGGACCCAAAGCGGCTTACATCGTTCTCTTCCCCTCCCATTTTATCCTCACAATAACCCTATGAGGTAGGCTAGGCTGAGAATGTGTGACTGGCCCAGTGTCACCCAGCGAGTTTCCATGGCAGAGTGGAGATTTGAACCCGGGATCCTACTCTGATACTCTAACTGCTATGCCAGTGGTTCCCAACCTTCTTGGTATGGTGACCCACAAGTCCAAACGCACTTGGTATGGTGACCAACTTATGAAAAAACAGAGCATGTGCAAATCAATAAAACTGCAAAAACCTGGGGCTCACTTTCTCAGGCTTCGCAACTAACCTTTGGGTCCAAACTCACACTGCACTACACTACTACATCCTGCTTGATTGTATCTAATTTGACTTTCTTTTTTAGTTTGCTAAATGTATATTGTGTTAATTTTATGTGCTGTAGGACTCAAAAGTTTCCCACCCTCCTATCTGTTAACTGGATCTACCTCCCACATATTGCTCTTTACCCAACTGAAAATGCCCCCATCAGCTGTTTTTTGAGTCTTGATAAAGTAAAAGGACAGGCATGTTGTGTGTCTGTCTTTTTCCCTCTCTCCTATTAGAGCTTAAAGCAACCTCGGGCAGATTTTTTTTAGTCTGGGAAATGGCTCAGGGAGAAAGAGTTAACTCCTTGGTTTCCTAGCACTGTGGCTTCGATCCGTGCTGAGCTGGGCCCTCCCGTGGCTGCTTTTTGGAGGCCAGATTACACATGCAGCTTCAAATGGAGCAAGCCGGCTGCACATATTACAGGAAGAGCGGGAGAAGCTGTGTAGCTGTGGCTTGCCTGTAAGGGGGTAAGGTACAGCCTATGGGCGGCTGCCTTGAATGGCACTGCTGGCTTTCCAATATTAAGGTTTTTTAAATCAAGCAGCGCTGGGCAGAGCAAAACTGGGGAGGATTGGGCTGGTGTTCCTTACAGCTGCAGCATTTTGTGTTTCTGGTTAAGTCGCGGCAAAGTGACAGGACAAACACAGCCCGGGCAAGCAAAAGAAATGTTATCCCTCGCGGAAAAGAGCCATGTGCCCAAGGGCGGCTGGCTTCTCCACATGATACATTCCAGTTAGCTCTGAAGTTGTACAATTTTGTAAACTTTGCCCGCATTTCCCTCCCTGCGCCTCTCTTGTCTGCTTTAGGAAGGAGCAAATGGCCTTGGAGTGTAAAAACCCCAGACCCTGCTGGCTCTGTTCCACAGCGTGTGCTCTCGCTGACCAGCAAAGTGGTTGCATTCTTAACTCCTCTTTGGGCCTGCTGTTCCTGCCTAGATATTCTATACGGCCTGTGGCCTGGCAAGGGCGTAATGTTGATTTATTTCCTGTGCATGCCTAGGATGCAGAAAGGCATTTGGTTTCTTTGTCTAGACAATGTCCTGGAGAAACTCTTTGTCCGGATCACAGGCAGATTTCTCCATGTGTATTTTTCTGACACCCAGAAAGCCTAGAATTTGGGTAGGGGGGGACTGAGGCTGGAATGGCTCAGTTGAATCCGGTTAATGGCCAGCGTAGCTAAATATTGAGACTTCCTGAGAGCAGCCATTGCCAGATGAGTTGCAAGTCATAGGTGATTAATAGCAGAGGTGCGAGGACATCACAGGTATAGTAAAGATAAGGACAATGCATATTCTGCACTTCTGCATGCACGGACTTGGATATCTGATCAAATGTCTTTTTTTTCTTAAGAAAGAAAAAAAAACTAAAGGGAGAAATCAAGTTTCTAGCCCTTAGGAATGTGGAGATTAGCTGGAGGATTCCTGAGAGACAGAGGAGGAGATGAGGCTGGGTTCCAGGTTTAGGGCTCTCCGGAGCTCCCCACCTTTTCTACAGGCATTATGAGAATCAATTAACCACATTCCAAGATCTAGAGGATGCATCTGATGAAGAGAACTGTGGTTCTTGAAAGCTTATGTGACAGTAAAGTTGATTAGTCTTAAAGGTGCTACTGGACTCTTTACTATTGCAAGCCAGGCTGCAGAGTTTGGACTTCCTGGCATTGGGTGCAGGAGCAAGCAATACCCTGATAACAGTTTTGATCTTTGAATTTATCTAATTTCCGGAGCTTGTTTTTACTGGGGAGAAATGGCATGAGGAAAGCTTAGGGTTGCCACCTCCAGACTGGGAAATTCCTGGAGATTTGGAGGGGGGGTGGAGCCTGGAGAGGGTGGGGTTTGGGGAGGGGAGGGGCCTCAGTAGGGCATAAAGCCATAGAGGCCCCCCTCCAAAGTAGCTATTTTCTCCAGAGGAATTGATTTCTGTGGTCTGGATATCAGTTGTAATTCTGGGATATCTCCAGCCACCACCTGGAGGTTGGCAAGCCTAGGAAACGTTGAAGGAGCTGGGTGTGTTTAGCCTGGAGAGGAAGGTGGCTCAGAGGTGATGGGATGGCCCCCTTCATGGGCTGTCACATAGAGGATGGAGCAGATCAGGAAGTACTTCCTCATGACAAGATTTGAGTAGGGGTGTGGTATATTTATGATTATTGGATGTGAACTGTTTATATTTATTCTTGTCTATTTATTACTATGTATTGGCAGCTGAGCACCCTGCACTTTATATATGAAATTGAACTTTCTAAAATTCTAAAAAAAATAAAATTAAAATTATATTATTGGTGCATGGTGCACTTTAAGAACAAAAGGTGACTGGATTGTTACCCCCTGGAGGTTAGGAAAGGTTGAAGGAGCTGGGTGTGTTTAGCCTGGAGAGGAGGTGACTGAGAGGTGATGGGATGGCCCTCTTCAAGGGCTGTCTCATAAAGGATGGAGCGGAATTGTTTTTTGCTGACCCCGAAAGCCAGACCATAGAATCACAGAATCATTGAGTTGGAAGGGGCCATACAGACCATCTAGTCCAACCCCTTGCTCAGTGCAGGGGGTTGAAATTAAAGCAAAAAAAGTTTTCGGCTAAACATTAGAAAGAACTTCCCAACAGTTAGAGCCACTCTTCAGTGGAACAGACTTTCTTGGGAGGTGGTCGGCTCTCTTTCCTTGGAGGTATTTAAGAAGAGACTAGATAGCCACCTGACAGCAATGATGATTCTGTGACTCAATATGAATGTACGCAGAGCAGGAGAGGGAGGGCTTGAATGGATTCGCTGGTGCTAGACTCTTATGGTCCTTTCTTACATGTCCAGGGTAATGCCGATCACCACTTTGGGGTCAGGAAGGAATTTTCCTCCAGGCCAGATTGGCCGGGAATCCTGGAGGCAGCAGTCACTGGGGGAGTGGGGAGAGGAGGTAGCTGTGATTTTTCTGCACTGTGTAGGGTTGAATTATATGACCCTTAAGGGTACTTCCAGCTCTGTGTTTCTATGTTTCCTGGTAAGAGGTCTTCTTAACAAATACTTTTTAGATTTAAGAACTCGCTTCCAAAACTCTGGAGCCAGTCTTTGCATGCCCCCCTCCAGTTTCTCGTGTTTCTATTAATGCTTTGACAAAAGTGTTGCAGTTCACAACCAGGGCTTACCCTGGTTGCCATCACCATAACAAAAAGTTAACCTGTGTGTATGTGCCGTTAAGTGTCAACCAACTTAGGCAGACCCCAGGAAGGGGCTTGCAAGGCAAGGGGGAAGCAGAGGTGGTTTGCCATTGCCTTCCTCTGCAGAGTCTTCCTTGGTCACCCATCCAAGTACTGACCCTGCTTCCGAGATACGATGAGATTGAGCTATACCACGCTACCTTCCCTCCCTTTAAAGAACTGCAGAGCTCTTATCAAGCAGAACCCAAGGGTTAATGTACAGATATGCCCCAGGGGTTGTTAGGCTCTTGATGAAGCCGTTCTCACGATAGAGAGCTTTTCGGGGCTCCGTCATCCGTTACGTAAAGACCTGCTGTCCTGCAGTTGTTGGGTCCTAAGGAAAGAGGTTCTCTTACATAGGGATAAACTAGGAAGCTGAAAAGGTCTGGAAGCGAGTCGAAATGAGCTCCTGCAATGCTGGTAACGCTGCGGTGGTCACTCGGTTTGGACCCCTGCCGGCGGTGGTGATAACCGGCATCGACTTTTGTCTGTGGCTTTCCTCTCATGCCAAGGCAGTGTGAGGGAGGAGGCGGGCGAGGCGGGGCCTACTGCTGTTACCCGGCAAAGTCTGAGCCAAGTGGCTGCTTTGGCACTGCCAGCACCTCTGGGGCTTGCCTCTGTCCAACAGCTGACAAGGGCTGCGAGCCGCCAGGAGCTTTCCAAAGCGACGCAGATGGTTGTGTTCGTGTTACTTAACTCCAGCCCTGGGCATCGGTGTGCAGTGCGCAATAAATGCTCTCTGCAGTCAAAAGCCCTTTGGTTTAATTTTTGCTCTGGGCGGACCCGGTTGTTCTGGCCAACTGCGAACCTTTGAGCCGCCCTGACGCCCGCGTTCCAGAGGCGAGAAATGAATCTGCCGCAGCCCAAAGTATTCCAATAAACATTTAGACTCCCGAGAGCATAATTCCCGTGTTAATCTTCTTCTCCCTCTCTGCAAATGTATTTGGCTTTTCCTGGCCCTTTAGCTTCCAGTACACAATAGGAGAAGTCCGTCTCCCCCGCCCTTTCCCGGTATTCTTCCTGACTGCAGCTTTCCTTGTGTCTGCTGGGGACAGAAAAGGAGGGTTCTTCTTATCGCTGGTGCCCTGGCACATGGCGGCAGCTGAAGAGAAGCCGCCAAGACACGTAGGGGGGTGGGGGGAAAGTGGCCTGAAGGTGCCCAGGGGAACATCTGATGGCAGGTTCACGCTTGACAAAGGAGAGGAGTAGGCCATAATTGTCCTGATGGTTGCTGTGGGTGTACATTGCGCAGTATAAAGTGTGTGTGGGGGGGGGGGGCGCATGGCCTGAGGGCCTCCTAAAGCCAGGGGTGACTTCTCAGCCCTCATCCTTCTGAGTTTATGGACACAAGTTTCCCGTCAGGCTTTATAGAGTACATATTTCTTTACAAGGGGGCTAGGGTTGCCGATCTCTAGAAGGGACATGGAGATCTCCTGGAATTACAGCTGGTTTCCAGACAACAGATCAGTTCCCCTGGAGAAAATGGCTGTTCTCGAGGGTGGACTCTATGGCATTATACCCTGCTGAAGTCCCTCCTCAAACGCCATCCCCCAAATCTCCAGGAATTTCACAACCTGGAGTTGGCAGCCCTCAAGGGGGCAAATGAGACAGCTCTACCCTTCTGGCAAGGACCTGATCCATCTGGCCAACGGCAAACATTTGAGCAACCCTGACGGGTCCAGAGATGAATCAGCAGCAACCAGAACAAATCCAGTAACTATTTAGACTCCCAAGACTGTAGTTTCTGCCTTCTTCCTCTCTCAGAATGTTTTTTTCCTGACCTCTGGTGTTTCCTGACCACCGGTGTTGCGAATTTCAGTTGAATGGCATTGGGGGCGAATTCTAGGCTGGTGTTTCCGCTCTGCTGTCCACAGTGTGCAAGGGAGGTGGAAACAGATCGGTTGACGAACGTTTATTTGGGCTTTGGAAACAAATAGATGTGCAGCTCAAAGAAATAAGCACCATTGAATAAAATGGGATGTACCTCTGAGTAGACCCGTTTAGGATTGCTCCCTTAAACAACCGGAATATGAAGTGGATTTGCTGAGGCTTGGAGTAGATTCAGCCCTTGGACTGCCATAACTGTGTGTACGCTTTGACCTTAGATTATTCCTAACAATAATTGTTATTTTTTTGGCCATTTCTCTATGGTGTTCTTAGTTTGGCTTTTGTGCCCTCTCTTTAACTTGCCTCCCATTTGCTTTCAGTTCTAGTAGTGTGCGTTGGCTGATTCTGTTACTTAATTGTATCACGAGGCTGGAAAATGCCTCTTTTTTGTTTTGTTTTTTAGAAATGAGGAAGGAGCAAATTAATCTTGGTGCCTAACTAAGTGGATCCGAATACCTTTAGGGTGTCCCGTTTACTGTCATAACTCGAACGCTGTGCCTTTGACCCATTTTCCTGGTAATCTTGCCTTTTCCAAATGTAGATACATCCTGGAAACAGCCGCCAGCCCATGAGGTTTTCTGGTGCCCACCTGGAACTGCAAAAAAGGGGGTACATTTATAGCTGGGAACCTGCAATCAGTGGCTGATTCCGCACACGCTGGATAATGCACTTTCAATGTACTTTAGCTATCGTTTGGAAGTGGGTTTTTTGTTTCACACTCGAAAAATTCAGTTCCAAATGATCTCTAAAGAGGACTGGAAGTGCGTTATCCAACGTGCGCGGAATCAGACAGTAGTGTTGGCCTCTGTGCTTGCTAGGCGAAACAGCTTCCCAAATGGGATCTTGTGATGGTCTTGGCATGGGAAATAATACCTCCAGGGAAAAAAGAATTGGCCACAAAACAGTATGTGTATTTGGGGTGGGGAAGGTTCTCCCCACCACTGCACCTTGTTAATTTGTTTTATTATTTGTATATTGATTTTAGTTTTTGTTTTTATCAATTTTAACTGTTCACCGCCCAGAGCCCCTGGGATGGGCGGTATATAAATTGAATAAATAAATAAATAAAATAAATTATGATACTTTATTGATGCATGAGCTTAACAAGAGTTTCTTTTCACCAGTCCCGTGGAAAAGCCTCCACGACACTTACAATGTACAACGCTTCTGTTGTTACTCTTCCCCTTCGTCTATTAACATTTGCCACAGACAGTTATTGGACAAATCTGATGCTCCTTTAAGAAGGGACTTCTCGCTTGTCCCTGTTCTTGATTACGAGTCTCGTGGCTCATAGGTGACACAAGGTTGGGTTACGCGAATGCTAGAAGAGAGATGCACCAAAGAGCCACCAAGAGTAAACTGTGGCAAGAGTAGTATATGCAGCAAAATGGAAGGCAGAACAATGTCCGGATTTGATGGAATAAGCGTCAATGGCAAAACTAACATCTTACATAACATTAAG
Organism: Eublepharis macularius; assembly: GCF_028583425.1. NCBI lineage: Eukaryota > Metazoa > Chordata > Lepidosauria > Squamata > Eublepharidae > Eublepharis > Eublepharis macularius. Next base: position 175,332,106 of record NC_072792.1, read on the forward strand.
AGGTCCATTTCAGAATCCCAAGAAAAATAGGGGAAGTATTTTTGATGATGTAGTTGAAAATTAAGAACAATTATAATTAAATATGAAGATAGACAGAAAGATACTTAAATAGAAGTGAAAAATAAGAATTGAAGATAATATGATTTAAACTATAGAAGTTTATTCATTATATATATGATTTAGATGTTGTGTTTAGGTTTATAGATGATTATTGATGACTGAAACAGTGGATTATTGTAGAGAGATGAAGTAGATGATTATATGATGTAGTTTATGTTTTATACGTTTATGTTTGAGCTTATTATTTGAAATAAATGTATATAAAATTTAAAAAAAAAACCAAAAACCCCAAAGAGCCACCAAAGATGGGCTCCTTGAGACTATTTATTTATTTCAAATTTGTATTCCGCCCTCCCTGCAAGCGGGCCAAGAGGCGCTTCAACAGAAGTCAACGTCCATAATTCAGTATTTTTAATCCTTGTTATGGGCCTACAACTGATTCTTTATTGCTGGACTTCTGGGATTGCCATAGCCACCATGGAGGTGGTGGATTTCTCAAAAGACACTCAAGGTTGACTCAGCCCTCCGAGGTCGGCAAAATGAGTACCCAGTTGCCTAGAGGTAAAGTGCAGATGACCGGGGAAGGCAATGGCAAACCACCCGATAACAAGTCTGCCAAGAATTATATTGGTTTGTTGTTTAATTATTGTTACAGTTCTAAAATTGAATAAAAATATTTTTTTTAAAAAAAAACAAGTCTGCCAAGAAAATGTCGTGATATGACAGCCCCTTCCATGGGTCAGTAATGACTCGGTGCTTGCACAGGGGACTACCTTTACCTCTGCACGGGCAAAGCCTGCCGAGACTGCCCTGAGCTCTCAGCTTGTGTTTGCGAGGGCACTGGAGTTAGCGTGTCCAAAAGATATCTCCTCTGGAAGCTCCAGTTAAAATAGTGTCTGTTACCAGTGGCAGGAAAGATCTTTTTGCTTGGATTGCTGTTGGCTTTCTGGGAAGGGACGTTATCGCGCAGGCCGCCCTGGAAGCGCTCCTGCACTCCACAGGGGGCCAATTTGGGCCTCTGTGGAGCATGGGAGTGCTGCTGTGCTCTGCAGCGGCCCGATTTGGGCCTGATCCAGGCCGATCTGGGCCAATGTGGGCAGTTGCAGTGCGTGGGAGCACACTGCGCCACCCAGGAACGTGCCCTGGAGGTGCATTTCCTGTCTTTCCCCCCTGCTGGCCAGGTAAGAAAGGGTGGGGGGTAGAGGGCGGGAGTGGAGTATCCTCGCTCCCAGTGGGGGGACTGGCAACCCTGTCTCTCAGCTTGCATTTGTGAGGGCACTGGAATTGGTGCGTCCAAAAGATTTCTGCTCTGGAAGCTCTAGTTAAAATAGTGTCTATTACCAGCGCTAGGAAAGATTTTTTTGCTCGGACTGCTGTCGGCTTTCTACCAGAGCTATCCTGGCTGTGATGTGACTGGGCAGAAGGCAGCTTTGTGTGTCTCCCTGTTTTCTTCACGTGGTTTCGCATGCCCGGGGAGAAGTTGGAGGTTCTGTGGTGACCTTTATCCTGAATATCTGGAAGAGCAAAGTGCATTGTTTTCTAGAATGTCACTAGGTCTTCCAATTTGTCTCCTTTAGCATTCACTTTTGACCCTGTAACTAGATTCTTGAGTGCTAAGCAGCAGTTTGGAGTTCCTTTCACCTCCTAGTGGAAGTTTTGTGGCCAGCCACACCTTGGATTTTTTCATTTATTTTTTCTCTCTCTTTCCCTTGCAGCTGTGTAAATGAGTATGGAAGATTATGACTTTCTCTTCAAGATAGTTTTAATTGGGAATGCCGGCGTGGGGAAGACCTGCTTGGTGAGGCGTTTCACTCAGGTAAGGCAGGCTTTCGTGTTGAGGTGGCTCTTTGGTAGGTTAGGTGAGAGTCTATGACCCGCCTAAGGTCACCCAGCAAGCTTCTATGGTGGAGCAGGGATTCGAACCCGATCCCAGTCTGACACTGTAACCATGACACCAGACTGGCTCCTTCAGACTGGAGCTTACGAGGCATTTTGGATGAGAAGCGTCAAGAGTATTTGCTATTTTGGGTCCCTTTTTGGGGCACGAGAGAAATTCTGGGTGGAAAAGTTTTTAAAATATTTATCTTGACAGACGTGATCTCAGTACCTCGTGTTTAAAAATGCAACATTCTCAGAAACAGGGCTGTGACTCCCCTACTCACCTTTTTCTGGGTATCCTGCTTCTGTGAAATCCACCTGGCATCGTATGAATATTTTCCTATATTAACAAGCAGTATATCCCCCGCCACACCATGTACTGAGAAATGTGCGATTTGTTTCCTCCGAGGCCATGTGGCAGTGTTTGTCACAAATGCGGCTTTAATTAATAGGACTCTCACACCCTCACAAAGGAGACTGTGGGAAACGGGCAGGACAGAGAGAGAAGTTCTAGATTAATCTCCTGCCCCATATATGTTTTTTTCTATGCAGGGAGTTTTTTTTAAATTGGAGGGAGCTTTGAAACACGGACTTCTCTCTCCTAACGTCTCGAAAGGGTCCAAATTCCAAAAAGGCTTTATTGCGCTGTGTGGAAGTGAAAGAGATTCTACTGATGTGTGATGCTACCTACTGGTTTCCATTTTGTGCAGAAGCCACGTGGCGGGACCTCCTTTGAATATTGGGAGGAACAAGGAAGGGGTGGCATGTCAGCATTGGCACGAAGGGTTCCCAGTTGGTAGGACCGTAAGCTGTTTCTTGGATTCTGTTCCCCAAGTCCTTGAGCCAAGCCTTTCAAACTCTTGCTAAATTTCTCAGGGCTTCCGAGGAGTTGAGGCCCTCAGAGGCAAAAAGCAACCACAACGAAAAACAGGCCTTGTTTCCTGCAGTGTAAAAAGAAGTCCAGAGGCTAAGGGCCGTGTTGAATTGGCTTCACGCCTGCCTTGGAAAGGAAGCTTGCCTTGAGAGATTATGTAACACGCTGAGCGTTCCTTGGCAATTTGAATTTTTAAATTGTCAGCACTCTTTAACCCACAGGGAAGTTTTTTTTTTAAAGAAACAGCCTTTGGAAATGTTAAATCCACTCTCCCCCCCCCTTTGTCTGGCTGCAGGCACATAGCCACGGGCGCCAGAGTTGAGTAGACCCCTCTAGGGAGAACTGTAAACATGTACAGCTAGTTAGTTATGTTGCTTCTTAGCCTTCTGGCCTCTCTGCCGGCATTCGGAGAGATGGATTGTCCAAGGAAACACAATGAGCTCGCCTGCTTGCTTTGTTTGAACTACACCAGAATAAGATTCTAGCGGAACTATCCGAGGCTGCCTGTTCCCCTTGCCAACTGTTTGACATCTCCAGAAAATTTGTGGGCCTCCATAAAGAACATAAAGCACGCACATTGAACAAAACATTGAAGGAGGGGGGACTCTTCTTTGGTAAAGGGGAGGGAAAACAATTTAAATGGAATTGTGGAATGCTTTGGGCTTGTTCTGCTACTCAGTTTCCAGAGAGTGATTTGGCTGGTTCTGTTGGCCTTGCCCTTGCTGCCAAATCTCCCGCAAATATGGAACTATTGGTTATGATTCTCATTAGGAAGGAGCTTCTCTGATCCAATTGAGGAAGAACGTAGGAAAGATGATAACAATAACAGCATTTGATTTATATACTGCGCTTCAGGACAACTTAATGCCCACTCAAAGTGGTTTACAAAATGTGTTGTTCTGATTCCCACAACAATCACCCTGTGAGGTGGGTGGGGCTGAGAGAGCTAGAAGCTGTGACTGACCCAAGGTCACCCACCTGGCTTCAAGCGGAGGAGTGGGGAATCAAACCCGGCTCTCCAGATTAGAGTCCTGCTGCTCCTAACTACCACACCACAGTGGAAGTGGGATCCTGATTTCCTTGACGAATAAGGTCAAATTTGCGTGGTTTCATCAGGATGTGAGATGGCCTTTCCTTACGTGGTTTTTAAGTGTCCCACGGGAGAAGACGATTAGATCGAAGGTTGGTGTTTATGGCCTGCAATAGATGCACTGTGCTTGGGACCATTTTTTAATAGGAACTGGAGGTTGGTCACTAGGGGTGTCAGGAGGACCAGACCTGGGAGTGTTGTCAGTGCTGCCATCTTTGTGGCACGGAGGAGCACGCTGACATTTTGACTGGGCTGGAAGCTTTGTTACTAGCCGCCCCAGAAAGGTAACACACTGTTTCTCATTTGGGTAGGTCTTGGATCAAACTGGGGCGTGGTATGAGGTGTACTCTGTATAAAGAGGACTCTGCATATGGCTTCTTTTTCTTCTTTATAGAGAGCTAAGGATGAACCTTTTCTTGCCTGCAACTGCCCCTGTTGCTTGGAAACATTCATTATGGTGGTGGTGAGGAGTGCCCTCAAGTCATAGCTGTCGTATGGCGACCCCTTGTGGGGTTTCAGTGGCAAAAGATTAACTGAGGGGGGTTTGCCATTGCCTGCCTCTGCAGCTCTGAAGAACTGAGCTGTGACTCACGAAAGCTCATCCCCTACCACAGATTTTGTTAGTCTTATAGGTGCTACTGGACTCTTGCTCTTTTCTACTGCTACAGACAGACTAATGTGGCTACCCATCTTGATCTAGCATATTGATATAACTGATTAATTGACTAAAATGTGGACCTAGCAACAATATTTTTATGTAATGTTGTGATTCCGCTTACTAATAGACAGGTCTGTCAGACCTTACATCAGGTGCTGTTTTTTTCCCCCTGGAATACTGCTATATGTTGAAACCCAAGCAAATATGTCGTGCTGGTTTGAATACATATTTTGGGGGGGCCTCCGCTCAGCTTTACATATCTGGCTTCCAAAGCTGGAAAATGGAGCAGTGGTCCCAAGCCACATGGAAGCTGTCTCACGCCTCTCGTGTCCACAGTGCTGCAAAAATAATGTTTTGTTCTTCCTTTGAAGGGGCTCTTCCCACCAGGCCAAGGAGCCACCATTGGGGTTGACTTCATGATTAAGACAGTGGAGATCAATGGTGAAAAAGTCAAGGTAAGCCCTCACTTGACTTTCCTGAGTCTGCTCCTCCTCTTTCCCTGTCCATTAATGTTTTAAGCAAAACAGATTTTCTGTGTTTGAAAATCCTCAATGTGTCTGGGAAATGTAGTGCTTTAGGCTCAGTTTTCACATTAGAAGGATCTTCAGTAGCAGGATTGGAAAAGTCCTTTTTTATCTAGAGATCTTAGAGAACTTCTGCCAGTAGACATGCAGGGCCATCGGTCAGATTCAGAAATAGGCAGACCTGCATTTGAAATCCCCTTTCTGTTTCATGTGCACAACTTGATACTGGAGGAATCAGAAAGCTGCTTGCATTCACATTTGGTCAGGATAGACGATAATGAAATACGTTGAAGACAGCCTGACCCAATATAATGTAGGTTTGTTTTTTTCACATGTACTCAAGACGATTTGCAAAAGCTGCTATCGTAGGCTTTCTCCGTCTCTTCAGGCAGGCATTCTAACAGAGAGGGGAAGGAACAGAAAGAAAAGGGGTGGGGGGAGAGGGACTTCAATTCCCAGAAAGACTTGCGAAAATGATCAAGTGCCGTTCGCGTGTAAGATGTCACTTGTAGCGAGGCTCTGAGTGGGGGGAAATTTGGTTCGGGATGAGGAATAGTAGCAGGTGAGATTAAGACCGCCTCCCAACTGCTGCTTTTCTGGATATTCTATTCCAGTCGCCCTTGCTTTGCACCTCGGAAGCAAAGATGGGCACTGGGAGTCTTGCGTTTTTCCTCTGGATGCTTTGTTCTGGCCTTCGTCAATGATCTCCGCGTATGTCAGTGGCTCAGGAAAGTGCAGAATGGCTTGTTCCTGGAACAGTGTGAGCGTAAATCTCCTGAGTTGTCTATGCTGTTCGCTTTTACAGGCTGAAAATACTGGTATCGGCTGGAGCATCCATTCCCTCTCCCAAATGCTCTCAGGCAAAAGGGCCTTAGGAAATGTTTGTTCAATCTGAATTTCCGTGCAGGCCTGCTGACCTTGTTGGTCCATGAAGGTTAACCCTGATGGGTAGTGAAAGCAACAGCACAGGGGAGGAGCTAGTTGAAAACCTTGCACGCACAGGATTTCGGGGAAATCTCAACCCACTGACTTTCTCAAATTTAGGGCATCATGAAAATGAGACGCATGTGTATTACTGGGTCACCAGTATTAAAAAGTGGGAGAGCAAGCAGGCAGGGGTTTAAATGTAGCATTGTTATAGGGCTGGAGAGGATTTTCAGGACCGTTTCATGGTGGGAGGTGACCTGCCTCTATGCTGTTCTCTCCCACAAGATGTGTGGAGGGTCACCGAGTTAGATGCTTTTGAAAGGGAGTTTAAACAAATTCATGGACGAGAGATCTGTTAATAGCTGTTGCCCTTGATAGCTAAATGGAACCTCCAAGTTCAGGGCCAGTGTACCTCTGAAGACCAGTTGCTGGAGAGGCAAACAGCAGGAGAGAACTGTTGCCTAGGACGTTGGACTCGATGGACCCATGGTCTGATCTGTCCCGGTTTCCCATCCCCAAAATACTTGGGGAGGGGATAGAATGGGTTTGTGAGCCAAGGAGGTGAGGAACAAGAAAGAGAAGCCTTCCTGGTAGAAGGAGAAACGCGGAAGCTATCAGCTGCGGTGTGTACTTGATTTCTCTCCAAGGCTTGGGGGCATCCCGTGATTCTCCAAGATGGAAGGCATCTGGTGGTTGTTTTTTATAAGGAACAAAAATCTCAGGATGATTTTTGGATTATGTACAGAAGCGGGGCACCAGGCTCTGTACCATGGGTGGGAAACTGAAACATATTCTGTCCTCGCTCGTTCTGGGCTGCTGCAAAGGTGAATGACCATCCTGGACTACTCTAAGGGCGCACTCTGCCAGAAAGTTTGCCCGTGGAAATGTGTGGAAGAGGGAGACTGTTCTTGAGTTAACTCCTACTCATTTCACTGGGGATTATATAGGAGGACTTCCAGTCCAATAAGAATGCGAGTAGCCCTGTTGGATTAGGCCACTGGTCCGTACAGTCCAGCGTCTCATTTCTAACAGTGGCCGGACAGAAACCCTACAAGCAAGGCCTGTTGACTGCTCCCTGTTGTCCTGCTCCTGAATTGGGTGCTCCTATTTGGCTAACATAGCTAATAGCCTTTCCTCCATAAATCTGTCCAACCCCTTTTTAAATTCATCTGTGCTAGCATCACTACATCTGGTGGCAGTGAGTTACACAAGTCAGTCACCATTGTGTGAAGTAGAACTCTGTGAAGCAGACTGTGCTAACCCAGATGAAAAAGTTTCATGGACAATGTGATTTTTTTTTTATCATGCCGTTTTAGGGCCAAAGTATAAGCTATGTACAGGGTCTGTGACCGAATCCCTTGGGCATGTAGTTCTACTGTGAAAAGCAGACACGAGGGAACACTTAGTTTGGCTTGGAGTTGCCGTGCTGCAAAAGGGAGAGGTTACCTCCCCAATGTCTTCCCCAGCAATAACCCCCCACCACCACCACCTTTCCCACTGCTTTAAGTTCAGTTTGGAAAAATACCTTGGACTTTGCAATTACATGTTGCTGCCCTTTTTATTTTATTAGCTTGTTTTACGATTTGTATAGATCAGAATTTTTCATCGTTCTAACCCACTCTGAGAAGAGTTGAACGTAGAAAGGCGAGAGAGATATGTCCTAAGTAAATAGTGCAGTATTTGGATTGATTTAGGAAGCAATCCTGTATATGCTTACTTGGAAGTAAGCCCTACTGAACACAGTGGGAGTTCCTTCTGAGCAATCACGCGTAGGATTATGCGGTGAATTATCTGCCTGTTCACCAGTTAATTGACGGAAGGTCAATATGTTTTGTGTTATCAGCAATAACCCCAGCACAGATACATTTTAGAAACCTGGAAGGAAGTGGGGGATAACGGAATGCTGCAAATGCTATCTTGTGTTGTGAAAAAATATCGTTAATATTTGTTTGTTCTTTGGCTGCTACGGCAACATAAAAATGATCTACGCATTGATTAAGCAGCCCAGCCAGTGCATTTGACTAAGTGAAGTCCGAGTAAATGTGTCCAGAACTGGCTGCGTAGCTTTAGTTGGCTGGGCTAGTCGCTGCTCTAAAACGGGCATATTGCACTGAATAATGGGACGCAGGCAAGTGGTTCCCCCTTTTCCGGGGCTGGTTTCTGGAGCGAGGAGGTTCCCTCCCTTTTTTGCTGCTGCAATTTTAAGGTGGACGATTTCAAGGGAGCTCTGTAATGCTGGCATTAGGATCCCACTGCTAAAGGGCTGCCTTCCCTCTGCTGGCTGCAGATTTGGGAAAGGCTAAATACCGCATGCAGATTTCGAGACACGGCTGCTTGTGAGGTTCACCTGCTGTGCCTCATCTCAACTCCGTGCCTTGAATGTAAACCTTGAAGCGCGGAGGGGAATGCCTGTGCGTGCGCGCATGTAATTGTAAAGACGGCCAGGGGGACATGATAGAGGGGAATGCAATTATGAAGCATGTAGAGAAGGAAGGAATTTCCCCTTATCCCTTCTGCCAGAACTCAGGGTCACGCAGTGAAATTCAGTGGCAGCTCTGCTCAGAGGGCAATTAAAATGAAATTGAACAGTGTTATGACATTTCATGGTGTTTACTGGTCTTACCGTTAATCCACTTACAGTGAAATCCTCAGCAGAGTTACTCCAGTCTAAGCCCATTGAAACAGAATGAGAGCCAACCTAAGCAGGCCTACTCAGGTCTGTTTACTCGTGGGAAAGTGTTCTTAGGATTCCATTGTCAGGAGGATTGGTCTATGTGGGCAGCAGAATGAGTTGGTAGAATGGGCCTGGCCATGAGAGACTGCTGCGGGGAGGGCTCGTGTTTTTACTGTTCACCCATGAAAAGCTCCCTTATAAAGATAGCAATTCAGGAAGCGAGGTTCTAGCTTTCTTCTTCACATGCTGAGCTAGCTTTCTACTTACAGGGTGTCAGGTTCTGACTGTGTCCGAACCAAAGAAACTCCGTTTTGATCCTGTCTGTATATTAAGCGTTTTCTTTGCAGGTGGCAAGCCTTCCACTGGAAGCTCACAGGGAGAAGAGGAATGTTATGTCTACAGATATCTGCCTTTCCGACGCCCTTGGGAAACTTTCGCTTTCTCACCCTCGGGCCGATTGTTTTGAGAACTAAGGGGGAGGATGGGGCCCGCAGGGAACTGCTATTCTGTACCTTTGCTTTTGCCTGTCATTCGTAACCATTTCTAAGCTCAGCCCTGATCCTTGGATCTGGGAATGTGGACTTATATTAGTTGTTTATTTTCAGTAAAAGCCTTTTGGAATCAATGAACTCTTGTCTCATTGCAAGGGGTATTCTGGATTACAACTTTTATTCAGGCCTCAGTCTGACACAGGGAATGTTGACGATAAAGAGGGAAACCTTTAAAAAATGTAATCCAACCCCCCTTGCAGTCTGACATGGTACGGTCCCTTCTGCCACCTCATTCTACAGCCATGAGTAGACCGATTTTTGGGGGTGAGGGGTTGGGAGGGGGAGATACAGGTCATACTTTTAAATATAAACTAGTTAATGCTTTCCTGTTCCAGCTATTAACCCATCGGGTTCTCAAGATAGATTATGGATTAGAATTCCTTTCCACAAGATGGACATTAGTTTAGATGAGATTAAAAGATAGAAAAATTGGTGCAGGTTAGGTCTATTAAGAGCCAGAAGCCATGAAAGCTAAACAGGGCCTCCAGTTACGGAACCGGTAACCCAGAGAGACTCACCTGAACCCTTCTGTTGCTGTCTTCTGCCAGCAGTCAAAACTGTTTTTTGTTTCGTCTGGACTCCCTCGGTGATCCCTCCTTCCTGTTCTGTTTTGAATTGTTTTTACGTATGTGTGTTTTATTGTATTGCATGTGTATTTTAAACTGGTTTCGTTTGAACGATGCATTTTTGTTTTAATGAATTTTAAGCTGTGTTTTTTATTCTGTATGTTAGCCATCTTGGTGGCCCCAATGAGGGCAGAAGGGTGGGATATCAATTTTGCACTTATGTAAATAAATACCAGAAGCCGTAGTAAAAGGGAATATTTTAGCTTTCACGATAGCCTGAGAAGGTAAAAACTCGGTCAGATCATACCGAAGGCTGTTTCCTCCAGAATCTGATTTTTCACAGTCGCCAGCCAGAAGTCCCCAAAGACCAATGAGCAAAGTACAGAAGCCAAAATCTCCTGCTACTGTTGCCTCCTTGCAGCTGACAGTGCTAGCCTGCCTTTGAATATGGAGGTTCCATTTAGCCGCCATGCTGTTAGCTGACCTCCATTGAATTGCCTTTAAAAGTCATCTTACTGTAACAGATTCTGTCAATCACGCTGCTTGTGAAGGACTTCCTTTGTCTCTCCTGAGCCTAGTAATGGTCATTGGGTGACCAATATTACGGGAGGGGGAACAAAAGTTATTTTCCCCATTGTACTTCATTTTGTTAGCCTCTGTCATGTGTCTCCTTTCTTCTAAACTACAAAGCCCCTCCTACCTGTGGGCTTTGTAGAAACGTGTAGCTGGCCACTGTTGGAAGCAGGTCAGATGGCATGTGGTCTCACCCAGCAGGGCTCTTACGTTTGTGGAGTTGTGACGACACATGTAGAAGAACATATATGCTGTTTCTCCAGTTTTGGATTTTTTCTTGTGTGCGTGGCTCAGGGTGTCTCAAGATGCATTGTTGGTTAAGTACTTTGAGCTCATGTGGTCATTTCCTCCTCTTTTTTCCCAACCCTCCCTTTCTCGTCGGTGAAACAAAAGTTGCAGATCTGGGACACGGCAGGCCAGGAGAGATTCCGGTCCATTACGCAGAGCTACTATCGCAGCGCTAACGCGTTGATACTGACCTATGACATAACCTGCGAAGAGTCGTTTCGATGCCTCCCGGAATGGCTGAGGGAGATCGAGCAGTACGCCAGCAATAAGGTCATCACCGTCCTAGTGGGTAAGTAACGCCCATCCTTATTTTGCAAAGATACGCCCTGAGTAGCCACCCCAGCAGGAAACAGCACCGAAAGGACGATGGAGGGAAACGTGTAGGTGGGATTGTTGCAAGGTGTTTCTCCTTTAAGGTAATGCCTCCCTGGGGGCTGGTAAGTAATGCTCCAGGTGATTTCTCTTGGGTGTCTATGCGCCAGAACTAAGAGACAAGCAAACATGATTTGAGGGGGAGGAGCATTTGTACATAGGTCTGCTTGTTCATTTCTGAGCAGGGCTGTATTTTTAAAGCAAGCACCCAGGTAAAGGGAGTCGACCTCTTCATGTCAATGCACCATCTTTCTTTGTAGCTTTTCCCCCTCCCAGTCTGGTTCAATTCCACTATCTCAGCCAGGCTGGAAGGAAAATGCTGCAGTCAACAGTAGACGGTGAGTTAACCATGGGAGGGGTCCTTTGTTTTTCTTCAAGAACAATTCCATCCTTGCCTCCACAGTGAGTGAGAATGTATGAATACTTGCAGATCCCCCATTGTGCTTGGCTTAGCCTTGGTAGAGACTTTACTGGGGCTTTAGCAAATTACCACCTGGACATGGTTAAGCTAGGTTGTCGTTGGGAAGGGAGCTGCCCCAGTAAGTTTTATGATCTTGCTTTATTCACTTCACTGAAATTCTTGTGCCTCCTTTCCACCTTTTGAGGAGGTCTGTGGGGCAATAAACCCCTATGGAAAGCAATGTAATTTAATCAGTCATAACCATTCGGAGAGCCAGTGTTGTATAGTGGTTAGAGTTTCAGACTAGGATCCGGGAGACTCAAGTTCAAATCTGAATTCTCTGTGGAGGCTCATGGGGTCACCTTTGGCCAGTCGTACCTCCCAGGCTAACCTCAGGAGAATGATGTAAAATGTAGGAGAGGAAGATGATGTGAGCTGCTTTGGGTCCCCGTTGGGGAGAAAGGTGGGGTATAAATAAAGAAAAGTAAGGTATTTAAAAAAAAATAACTTGCAAAATTATTACTACAGCTATTTTGGGGGGCGGGGGTACCAGCCAGTCGCAGCTGACGTATAGTGACCCTGTAGGGTTTTCAAGGCAAGAGATGTTCAGAGGTAGTTTGCCATTGTCTGCTTCAACATAGCAACCCTGATTTCCTTGGTGGTTCCTCATCCAAATTCTGACCAGGGCAGACCCTGCTTAGCTTCTGAGATCTGATGAGATGGGACCAGCTAGACTACTCAGGCCAGGTTCGTTGTATGTAGCGCAGTCTATATATGTGATGCCTAGCAAGTGATATAACAAAATAGATCCCTGCCCCAAGGAGCTTTCAGTCTACCTTTCAGCTGAGGGGGAAAGGAAAGAAGAAAATAAAAAGGGAGGCTGAATACAAGCAAGGATGGGGACTGTAACCTAAGCGGTCAAGGAAAAGGTGGGTTTTCAAGAGACATTTGAAGGAAGAGGGGTGGCAGCAAATTGGTTTGGGGCATGCAGGGCAGTAATGTCTAATGGTTGGAGGGCTTTTAAAAATTTTTAACCAGCACCTTCAAGTCTCTTAAGCCCCAACAGCAGGATTGCAAGGGCTCTGTCTGCTTCCTCCTCTTCTGTCTCTCTTGCCCTTTCCCCTGCTGTTTCTGGTTTACTATCACTTGGGATCTCGACTGGCCTGGGAAAAAAAAAATATCTGGTCACTTTAACAGAGGCTTAAATGTATTGAAATGGGCCGATGAAGCTTTTCACCGCCTGGAGGAAAATAACGTCACCTGTTAAATAACGTATCATTAAACCTCTATCAGAGGGACATTTTTCTCCAGACTTGTTGGCAACTGCAGATATCACCCATCAACAAGCGTATTAACCAAGCGTGAATGAGTCCAGGGAGAGGCAGACATTACCAAAAGAAGAAAGAAAAGAACCGTGCAGTTCTAGGACCATGATCCAAAACTGTATAAAAGTGAATGGGAGGAAATCCCACAAGGCAGACATTGGCTGGTAAATCTTTGGCAAAGAAAACCGGGCCACAAAGAGGAGGGGGTGGGTGGGGACAGATGGCAAAATATTGTAATACAGTAGGGGGGAAAAATCTCTCAGGAATTCTCTCTTTGCTTTCCTAATGGAGTATTTAATCCTTCGATTTTGTTTGCATTTCTGCTCAGATTTGCTTTGAAGTTGCAAGGGTAAAAATCCCACCCCCGTACTGAAATCCCCCCCCCCCCAACCTTCTAACCTTCTCGTCTCTGTTTGCAACATTGCTGATCTGGCTATTGATCGCTGTTCAGTTGAATCCCACAGCAACGAAGCCCATTAACATTTGGTGTTCTGGCGCTTGGCTGCATTCGCTTTCTGAATCCGATACCCCGGCCTTGTTTTTATGGGCCTCAGTCCAGAAACTCTTGAGGCGTTTTGAAGAGGCCATCTGGGGAAAAGGGTTGGTTGGTGGAACGGAGTGCTTAGGAATCCTTTCCTGGCTCCCCTAAGCGGTTCGGCGCATGAATTGCAGGTGGAAGAAAAATCCTGCAGCGTTGTGTGTATGTGGGCCCAACTACCCGTTTGAGTTTGTCCAGGTTCCCTGCAGCCACACAGCCGTTTCAGGGAATGGCTTAAAAAATAAAGGAGAGACCAAATGGACTCAGAATGCCAGCACAGGGGGTAAGAAAGGCTCCTACCTTTCCCTTCCGTTGCTAGGTGTGGGAGGAGAGTTATTTGGTGCTTCATATATACAGAATATTCAATGTGGAGCAGCAAAAATGGAGAAATAACTCCCCCCCCCCCCCGGGAGGTGGGGAGAAGCAGCAGCCCTTCTCTGCCTCACGGCTGCGTTTAAAAAAAAAATCTTGTGTGGCTGCAGGAAAGCTGGACCCAAGTTGTTAAAAACCCAAAGGTGTCGTTTGGCCCAGTGTGTTTGAGTCAATCTTGCTTTGCACAAAACACAAGTCACAGCAAGGATTTATGAGCGAACGAGTTAGATTTCCCTGCTTGATAAAGAGCGTTTCATTTAACGTCTTTCTCTCTTTTACACTTCATCAAAAGAGCACTGAGTGATGTATCTGGTTGGGGTGATCCCACTCTTCCCCTCTCTCACAACAACCCTGCGAAGTAGGCTGAAAAAGAGCACCTGGCCCAAAGGCACTGTCTCCATCACTTGAGCAGGGATTCAGACCCACAGCTCCTCGGGGCAGCAGCAGTGCTAACACTGGATTTAATAGACCAGCACCGTTGTCCTTCTCCCACCCCCTTCCCATTCTCTTGCCACAAGGCCCCTCTTGCCATGGCAACTACGAGGACCCAAGCAGAGCTCTTTGCATGCTGTGAGAAAAGCACCCAGCGCCTCCTAGTGTCCTTAATGCAGCTTGCCTGATACTTAAGTTTTTGCCCACGCTTTTAAAGCAAGGTTAATTATATTACACTTTTAAGCTTACTTTCTGAACACATGAAATTGCCTGATGCTGAATCAAACCATTGGTCTATCAAGGTCAGTTTTGTCCGCTCAGACCGGCAGCAGCTGTCGGACTCAGGCTGGGTCTTTCTCGCCACCTACTGAGTGGTCCTTTTTAACTAGAGATGCTGGGGATTGAACCTGGGACCTTCTTCATGCCAAACAAACGCTCTGTCACTGAGCCACGGCTCCTCCCCTCCCTTCCTTCTGAGGAGCTCAGGGAAGCATACGTACTTCTGCCCTCCTCCATTCTATTCTCGCAAGTTCCCCATGTGTGAGTGGAAGCAACCTTGTACTCCTTGGAAACAAGCCGATAAGAGCGATAAAATAATAATAATAATAATTTGACAACAATGTCGTAATTGGCATCGTAAGTATCTCCTGAAAGGGAGGGGAAAGTCGGCTCATGAAAATTCAACAGCAAAGCCCTCGCTCGTTGTCTGTTGACATGAAAAGCACGCATTATGGCTCAATTAAAGCAAAATGGCTGTTTATGGAGGCTGTTACTGTAATGAATGGACTAGGAAATATATGTGCAATCCGTAGGGGGAAAGGGGGGCTGTAGAGTAAAAGGAAAAGATAAATGGGTGTATGCAGGCGCATACTGTTCTTATTGCGGTCATTTTAAAAGTTTACCCTAGTAGAAACTAAGATGTAAGTTTCCAGTTCTTCCCTGGATGCAAAGCAAACATCAAATATCATATAGTGGATTGTTTTAATAAATTGTCAATGTCAAAATATGTATTGCAGGGCAAGATGAAACAAGTTTTCAGGATGGAAACAGAAACTTGCTTGGAGGCTTAGAGAGGGCAGCACGCTAGATGCTATTTCATCATTGCAGCTTCTCATCAGCCTGGTGCCTGCAGCTGTATATGGTGAAGCAGTGTTTGAAGTGGGACCCATTTCTAAACTTAACTATCCTTTGGGAGACCCACAGTTGTAAAGCAACTCCATGCTCCTTTTCCCTCCTTGGCATAAAATGCAAGAATCTCACACCTCTTAATGTTGAACCAATCGTATGTTTATGTTTAGCATTTAGAAATACTTAATATTGTGTATGTGTTTTATCTATGAATGCAGGACACACATGGGAGCCACCTGTCTATTTATACTCAGAACTGCCGAGTATCAGAAAGACTGTATGGCTTCATGTGTGACCATATCTCAATCTTAAATCAACATTTTCCCGAGGAATTGAAAAACTGAACGGTTTTCATCATAATTAAAAAAAAATCTTCCTAAACGATTAGCACTGCAATTCTTCTTAGGACTGCAGTGTAAATCCTGCAAAGCAGGCCTGCCTGCACAACTAGTGGCACACCGGTGCCACGGGCCACCCCCGCAATAGTGTGATTTGGCCCATCCAGATGTTTGACCAACCCCACTTTTGCAGTTCCAGGCAGCGCCCCCCACCCTGCAACCCTCCAAAAGGTTTATCCAGAGCCTGCTGGGTGTCCTTCAGATTGGTCAGTCGTATGTCATGGAAACTGCTTGATGGTTTTGTATTTTATTTTTTCAAGGAAGGGACAGCATGTGTAGTGGTTAGAGTGCTGGACTAGAATCTGCCATGATGTTCTGCCATGAAGTTTGCTGGGTGACCTAGGTGACAATTGCTCTCTCTCTCTCTCAGGTTAATCTACCTCACAGAGTTGTTGCTAGGACAAAAGAGGGACCAGGGATAACCATATATACTACCTTGAAATAAGGGTGGGATAATAAACAAGTATAGATATTTTCTTAAAGAGTCCAACTAACCTTGTCCTCTGAACTTGTTCGCACAGGGAATAAGATTGACCTAGCAGACAAAAGAGAAGTCTCACAACAAAGAGCGGAAGAATTTTCCGAAGCCCAAGACATGTACTATCTGGAGACCTCGGCTAAGGAATCGGATAATGTGGAAAAACTCTTTCTGGACTTAGCTTGCCGGCTGATCAGTGAAGCGAGGCAGAATACGCTGGTGAACAATGTGGAATCTCCCTTACCCGGCGAAGGAAAAAGTATCAGCTATTTGACTTGCTGTAATTTCAACTGATGTCCGGAGCCCGAGGGCCATGGCTCTTCCTTTTTTGCAGAGGTCCGGCTCGAGAGAGGCGATTCCGGATGTCCTCTTGACCCAATCCGACCAGCGGACATAGTCAGATGCTTGACCTTGAAGCATGGCAGGCCGACCACTTCACCTGCGGGGTCAGCGTAGCAGAATACAAGCTGAATATAAACTGGTCTTTCCCTCCTCTTCTTCTCCCTGTAACGTGGAGTCGGCTAGGATCCGGAGGGATGCTAGGTGTCCAATGGCAGAAAGAAGTCGGGCCCATTTGTTTCACTTCCTGGAAGTGACTAAGAAAGCTCCTGTTGGAAGCCACTGAACAATGCAGGATCTCTCTTGCACAATATGTTTTGTCTCTTTCAGTAAGGAAATGGAAATGCACATTAACTATATGGCCGCTGCCTTGGGCTGCCAGCTAAGCAAATACTTGTATATAAGCCCAGAGCGTTGGAATTTTTTAAGGACACAAGTCTGTGTGTGTGTATTTCTTTTTTTAAAAAAGTGTTAATGTCTCCCAAGTTCAGGCACTTTTCATTGACGCAGGATTTAAAAATAGAAATGCCAGTGCTTTGAAACCGACAAGAATGGAAATTAGTGCTGTTTGGCGGCTTATCCCCAGGTTAGATTTTCAACAGAGTCCAATTATTGCTTGCCTCTGTTCTGTATAGAAGCTAGAAATTTCTCACAAATGCACACCGATTGTAAACAAAACAAAAGCTTTTTTCCTCTGAGTGCAAACGTACCATATCCCTTTTTGACAGGATGCATTTGAGTTGGATAAATCGTGGCCGCTGGAAGAGTGAGTTTGAGATGATCCACATGGAGCGCTAGGTATCGTCAATCCAACTGGGCTTGCTTCAAGGAAGCATTCGAAAGTTGGCAGTGCAACTCAGTATTTCTCTACTCTTCTGCCACATATTTAGTGAGGGTTCCATTCCTACCCTCTTTTTTCTCTCGTTCTAGGAAGAGACCTTAATAAAGTGTTTTTAATATGATTAATTATTTCAGTAGTTAGCAGAAATAGCCCCAGGCCCAGCTGCCTGGAATGCTGAGAACTTGGAAACACAGGCAGCGTAGGTGGCTGTCTGCTTCGAAGGAATATTATAACATTGAAGGTATGCAGAAGATTTGGGGACTGGTCCAAGATATTCACAGGTCCGCTTTGAGCATGGACCTTCTGAATTGGGATGTACTGCTAGAGACGCATTTGAGAGCCCTTGAGATTAAATGCTGAGAGCTTATCTGAGGAAGGTCTTACAGGAGTTTAAGGAGAAAGAACAATCGGTAAAGATAAGAGCTGCCCAAAATAACAGCGGTGACATTGAGCAGTGTAAAGGTTTGGTACGGGGCATGTTTTTAAATAACAGTTCTCTCTGTGTTTGAAGAGCATCCAGCCGCAGAAATGTTTTCTTGTAGGGAAGCGAGCGCACAACTTCATAGGGTTTTCCAGGCTTAGGAGTCACACAGCAGCGCATGTTCAGAATTTATTATGGCTCTTTATGCTGGCTGTGATCGTCTTGCAAAGCTGGGGCTTTAAGGAGCTCTCTGAAGTTGCCTTCTGGACACAGCCTTCCCCGTAATGTAGTCGCTTGTAGGCTCCCGCAATTATACGTCCTCTGATTTTCCTGCTGCTCCCTTGGGCTCGTGTGTGTGCGCGTGTAAAATTGTTGGCTTGGGCAATTCCTTTAATCTGAAACCTCAGCGTTGTAAGCAGTATGGGACGTGTCCTGCCCTGATCTGTTTTTACACCTCCAGTGCCATGTGCATACAAGTCTTCGGGCTTAATGCTCTGACGCAAAAGAGGAATCGAAGGAGCAAAGATGACCCAGCTCGTTTTCAGACACTGGCGTTGATTTGCTTATCCGGAAAGGAAGGGTGAATTGGTCCGGTCATGATGGAATTGCAATGGACTGTACTTTTAGTATTAATTTGCTGGTAATTCTGTATTTAGTATTAAATTAGCTGGATATGTACAGGAGACGGGTGCAGGTCACTGGCAAATGAACGGGCGGTGTACCAGGGCGCATCTGAAGTGGCCCCTACCAAAGGGGGGATATGCAAAAGTATAGATGTGGGGCACCCCTGCTGATGGGCTGTTGTGCACCTGCCTTGCATTTTAATAGGGTTAGCACTGGGGCAGCGTCTGATGGGTCATGCCCAATTACTGGCAGATGAACCCTTTTGCATTGGGAAAAAAAAAGCTGCTAAAAGTTTTAGCCTTTTTGAAAATAAAGCTCATAAAAAAACACCCCCAAACAAACGGGTCTTTCTTTCTCTTTGATAGTTTTCTGGATTTCAAATTAAGCTTACAAATCTATAAAGTGAGTGCTCACAGGTATCCCTGACTCATGGCCACAGTATAGTGAAGGAGCCCTCTTCCTTTTCAGGTCCACAGATTTTGGCACCCAATGGGAACAATAATTAGCTCAACAGCAAGCAGCTGTTCCAAGAAATCAAAACAGATCGGTGAGAGGGACACAGAAAAGGAGACAGAGTCTGTCCCAATGCTTCTGGTACGTTCGTTGGGCTCCCTGAGAGCCAGTTTGGTGTGATGGTTAAGAGCGCGGGACACTAATCTGGAGAACCGGGTTTGATTCCCCACTCCTCCACTTGAAGCCAGCTGGGTGACCTTGGGTCAGTCACAGCTTCTCGGAGCTCTCTCAGCCCCACCCACCTCACAGGGTGTTTTGTTGTGGGGATAATAATGACATAGTTTGTAAACCGCTCTGAGTGGGTGTTAAGTCATCCTTAATTGCGGTATATAAATTGAATGTTGTTGTTATTATTATTATTACACCACATATTCTTAGCTAGTATGCTAAAGCAGCTCTCTTTTTAAAGGCGGAGTCCCCAGGAACCAGACGTTGGGGAGCTAAAAGTTTAGTTCAAACCTGGTGGTGGGCAAGCTATGGCAGTGGGCCCATCACCTGGGCTTTAGGGAGGGGCCTGTTTTTCCTTCTCCAAAACTGACACAGCGTTAGTGTAGAACAAGTAGGGGACTTCCAGAGGAGATACCACCATATCTCTTTGCAACAGCTTCCCTCACCAAGAGTGCTCTGGTTTTGCATCCCTTCCCTATTCCCTTTCTCAACTTGCAACCCCATGTCCTCTCCATTCTTCTTTCTCCTCTCATTGATACTACACTCCTTGGTGGTGGGGAATGCTCTCAAGTCATACGTGACTTAATGGTGACCCCTGCTGGGGTGTTCATGGCAAGAGGCTAAGAGAGGTGGTTTGCCATTACCTGGCTCTGCAACCCTGGTCTTCGTTGGAGGTCTCCCATCCAATCACTAACCAAGGCTGACCCTGATTAGCTTCTGAGATCTGACCAGATCAGGCTCACTTGGGCTATCCACGTCAGGGCACCACATTCCTTACCCTCCCGATTTCGGCCACAGACCATCCGTACTGTTTTGGGTTGCTATACATTCCACACCAAAATCAGTGTCCTCCCCCCATTTCAGTGCACTGACGTTGCTTTTTTACTTTTAGTTTTCAAGCTTTTTCTTAATTTCCATGTTTTCAAACCTGGGTTACTCCAGGTTTGCTGAAAAATATACCCCAGGCCCTGGGTGGCTGTCCCACTAGGTTTTTTTTATTCACACAGTGGGGATGCTCAGGGCTATTAATGGGATTATTAGAATTTGGGGGTCATCCGCTGGAACGGTTTAGCAACAAAATCATGACAGCTGTAAGTACTCTTTTGCATGATACAGTTTATTTTATGGAGCTTGCTGCCACAAATTGTAACAACGGCGGCCAACTTTAACAGGGAGGAACTAGATAAATTCATACAGGAATAATGGCTAAATGGAGCCTCCATTTTCAGAGGCAGTGGACTTTTGAAGACTGAATGAAATGATGGGGAGAGGATTGTCGCCTTCGTGCTTGCCAGTGGGCCTCGTGGAAGCACCTGGGCTGGCCTCTGTGGAAAGCAGAATGCAAGACAAAATGAGCCATCCGTCTGATGCCCTGAGCCACTTAAGGAATACAGCTAGTGCTGTCATGGAGGCTGATTATACCACTTCGGTAAGGACTGGCTGTTAAATCCTCCTCTGTCCTCGCTGGAACAAAATGAACAGTACACATTCTGTGCAGGCTGACCTTTTTGCAAACAGTATGTGTAGTGGCAGGAACACAAAAGCTTGCTTCGTAAACATTTGGGCAGCCAGAAGAGCCCCTTCAGGGGGCCGTGCTTCATGGCAAGCGGGAAAGGAAGGCCCATTTGTCACCCAGCTCATCAGACAGCTCAATCAACAACGTATTGTTCCATGACACAGATCTTTTTTCTTAGTGGAGCCGCATTCCAGATGTTGCCTTTTATTTTCCACAGCTGCACGGCAAGGCCCAAAACACCCTCCTTTGGGAGAACGGAGCATCTACAATCATTCTGTCATCTATTAGCAGCCCCCCCCTACTTTTCAAAGAAAACAAGGCAAACATTTTGTATGGAAGACCCTGATTTGCAATTCAAAATTCTTAGTGAGCTCGAGGAACCTGTGTCTGATACAAGCATCCTAGATAGGTACGTTTCATCTCCAGGGAAGATTTTTTTATGATAATATTTGTGTTTGTGGCTGTCCCAGTTATACTGGCAGTGATTTCTGTGATCACGCCTGTATTTTTTCTTAAGCACAGTGACTGCAGGGTCCGCTGTCAGCTGCTGCTTGGATCTTTAGACAGCTCAAGTCACAAAGATATTTTGCTCAGGCAGGATCACACGGAAAGCAAAACGTCACCACCTTGCATGCACAAGCTGGGGTCTTGTCTTTTCTGTGCAATGAACAGAAGGGTGCCATTTCTGCATTCTCTGCAATACTGAGTTATAGTCCGCCTTCCTTGCTGAGACTCAAGACCGATTACACAACATGAGCCAGTACTGAGGCATTCAATAATACAATACAATAATCAGTTCCCTGCTGGATCTCACCAATAGCCCATCTGCCCCAAAATCCTGTTCCAGACAGTGGCTACTTAGTTGTCCTGGATCGTGTTCTAGCATGGGCGTTTAGAGGCCTCTGGCCATGGAGGCTGCCTTTAGTCACCATGGCTAGTAGCCACCGATAGACCTACCCACTGTCTAATCCCCTTTGGAAGCCATTGAAACGAGTAGCCATCGCTACATCCTCTGACAGTGAACTCCACAATCTAATTACTCTTCCTTTTGTCCGTTCTCAATTTATTGCCCATTACCTTTGTTGGGCGCTCTGTGTTGTAGTGTGATGAGAGAGTGAGAAAAAGCTCTCTCCACCCTCTACCCCGTGCATAGTTTTATAAACCTCTATTATATTCCCTCTAGCCATCTTTTCTCTAAACTGGAAAAATCCCACTCTTCAACCTTTCCTCATAGAAAAGATGCTCGAACCCCTTATATCATTTTGATTGCCCTCTTCTGCACTTTCCCCGCCTTGCAATATCTTTTTTGAGATGCGGCGACAACCAGAGCTGCGCACACAGTATTCCCAGTGAGGCCACACCACAGATCTATACAGGCGCGTTGCAATAGTGGCTGTTTTATTTTCAATCCCTTTCCTAATAACCCCCAGTACAGAGTTTGTCCGTTTCAGCACTGCTGCTTGCTGAGCTGATAATTTCATTGCGTTGTCCTCTATGACTCCCAAGTTTCCTTTCAATCTCAGCCAGTTCAAACGCAAATCAGCATATATCGAAAGTTTGGATTTGGGCTCCCTTCTGAATCACCTTGCACCTACACGGAAATTCATTTCAATGGAGTTCAAGCCAAACACTTTGTAAACCGCTCTGAGTGGGCATTAAGTTGTCCTGAAGGGTGGTATATAAATCGAATGTTATTATTATTAAAAGCAGCACGTGGAAGAAAGAGACCCCCTCACCACACACACCAGATTTGGCCCCCTCTGCTTATTCTCCATCACATTTTGTGGCCCTTAGCTCTCATTTGGAAGAGGACTAAATGCAACATCTGATCCCTGCCTTGCCATCTGTATTAATGTTATCACTGTAGACTGCAGGTGCTCACATGACTAAGTGCTTCTCCACCCACAACAATGCCCTGCATGGAGAAAAAGAGGAAGTTTGGGCTAGAATCTTTCTGCCCAATATGTTAGCTTTCTGCCTTAAGAGTACTTTACAACATAGATAAAGCTTTATAGAGAGATAGGTCTGAGATACCCTTACCTGGGTAGTCCAGGCAAGCCCAATCTTGGAAGCTAAGCAGGGTCAGCCTTCGTTAATAATTAAATGAGAGACCTCCAAAGAAAACCAGGGTTGCAGAGGCAGGCAACGTCAAACCACCTCTGTTTGTCTCTTGCTTTGAAAACCCCTGCAGTGGTCACCTTCAGTTGGCTATGACTTGACTGCACTTTCCACCACTAAAACATAGGCCTTAATGTTTGCTGCCTTGGGGACCCTATTTGGGTGGAAAGGCGACACAGAAATGTTTTAAATAAATATATGAAGTAGAAAAACATGAATTGTACAATCTTAATGGAATGCGATCTAAGTAGTCATACAAATTCCGCTTCTAGGTTGATATCAAGGATTTTTTCCTACCCATATTTTGTATAGAAATTAATTTATCACATTTCTAGCCCACTGTCCCTGCAAGCAGGCTCAGAGCGGGTAACAACGTTAATAATACTAGAACAACATAAAATACAATATAAAATCAATATTATAAAAGGTATAAAAATTAAAACCAAATCCAAGCTGCAATGTGTGATGTTAATACACCTCATCAGGAATTCATTAGGGTAGAGAGGGCAGGCTGCAGAGGTCTCAGCTAAACAGTGAACCAAGGCCACAGCAGAGAGGCTGAACAAGTAGTCCTTCTAAGCCTCAACGACTACCATAGGCCTAGCGGAACAGGCCTGGCAGAACTGTAACGAGTCCCGCAGGGCCCTAGTCTCAACAGAGAGGGAATTCCACCAGGCCAGTGCCAGGTTGAGGCTAGGCGAACGTCCTTCGGGCCAGGGACCGCCATGGCGTCGTCACGTTATTACAGAATGGAGGAAGAATGCAAGAGAAGGCAGTCTAGTACAAAATAGAGTGGGCATGGGCCCACTGATTTTGAGGGGCTTACCCACAGCTCATCTCACTGGACCATGGCCGCTCCTCTATTGCCCACCCCAGGGCGAGGGTTGGAAATATGGTCCACCATTTAGAGCTATTATTGAATTGTAAGTCTAATTATGGTTTTAATACAAATTGCATTGTGGATTTACTACTGATGAGCCCATTTGCGGGGAGAGCACATTATAAATTTAATAAATCGAATCAGTCCATAAAATCACTTGCTGTTCACCATGAACACATGGAACTTCCTTATACTGCGTGAGTCTATCAGGGTCAGTATTGTCTACTCTGACTGGCAGCCGCTTTCCAGGGTTTCAGTTTTTTACATCGCCTGCTACCGAACCCTTATGGCTGGCGATGGCAAGAATTGAACCTGGCACCTTTGGTATGCCAAACCGCCACTGAGCCACCGCCCCATGACGTTGCAGTCTCAGATCTAATTAAAATAAGAAGAGGCCTGGCTCTGTCCTTTAAAATTAATTCTACCGTTACTTCAAAAATGGCTAAGGGTATGATTTTGCCTTGCAGATTAGGAAAGGCAGAATTCTCTCACCTGAAGTGCAGGCCGTCTCCCCATCTGCTTTTGCGTTTTTAAATTCTCTATAGCTTTTACAGTGCAATCCTAGACACAGTTACACCCTCCGAATTTCACTGACTTCAATGGATTTAGAAGGGTGTAACTGTGTAGGGCTGGGCCCTATTAATCCTATCCCTAGTCCCGGTTGCACAGGCACCCATAACCAAAGGCCTACTCTTCCTCCATGCTTGATTGCGCAGGTGCTTTTGAGGGCAGAAGGACAGCACAGAAGTACAAAAAGTATAACAGAGGTCTTAGTCATCAGCTGCTCTTCTTTACCCTTCCCTAAACAAATGATCAGCGCTATCCCCAATAAGATGACTCGGACCGGTACCTGAGTCAGTACAGATGCATGCAGAACCTATTTGCAGGAGATGATTCTCAGATAAACTAGAGATACACAACCAGGCTTTATCAGGGTGGTGGTGGTAATCCTAGGCACAATTCCTTGGGAGTAAGCTCCGATGAACAGGATCAAGCTGCATGGAAACCCTTCTTTGGAAATCATTTATACCCTGGCCCACGAACCAGTTTATGTCAGTCTGACAATTCCTCCCATAGTGTCCTCTGCAGTAGGCACATGGAGCTGTTGCCCGCTTGAGAGTTTTCTCCATCCTGGCTGACACCCCTTGAAATGGGTTTTGAGAGGGGGCTTCAGGACGCTTAGCAGACCAGTTTGAAAGATCCTCCTGCTGGCAGCTTGGACTTTTTTACAGTTGTCAGGAGCTTTGGGCGGGGGTGGGGGGGTAGGAAGTAGGCAGTTTACTGTGTTTTATATCATTTGGTATTAGTATTTGGTGCAGAGTTGGTTTTAACTGGTGCATACTGTAAGCTGCTCTGAACTCTTTAGAAGAAAGGAAACAAACCTTTACATCATTAAAAATTAAATGCTTAAATGAATGCACACCTTTCCAATGGGGCAAGGTCACTTTTGGTGATGTAATTATGGCAGCATTATGGCACTTGGGTGTAAACTGATGGCAATAGAGGCAGGCCCAGAGTGAAATCTGGTTAGCGTAATTGCTTGTGAGCGGGGCAGTGGATCACTAAAGCAGTGATGGGGGCCAAGAACGTGGCCACGCAGTATCTGTTAAAGTCCACAAGTAGAGGAAAAAATTATTTCTTTTTAAAAAAAAATTATTTTAATGAAAGTTGGGGACAGCATAGCTACAGACCGCTTAAGCTGCAGCTTTACCAAGGATTTACAGGCATAATTCATTGTTTAAAAGTGCCCTGAGGAACACACAAAATTTACAGGTGTGTAGCTTTTTTTGAAGGGGGTGGGGAGAAAGGTGCAGTTGTAAAAAAGTAGTCATTTTCCATTTCACAGTTGCTTTGGCTCCACTGAAAATGGATCGAAGTCTCCAACTGGGTCCGAAATGTAACATTTCAGAAGGAAATTTATATTCCAAGAAGAGGGTTTCATAAAGTGGCTTTCATGGTGAGGAGCTGTTATCTCCAAACAGTTCAGGAGACCAGTTCCCGGTGCAAGGTGTGCAATGAGGTGTGGAAGACAGGTTCAACCTGATGCCATTTGAAAAGGTACAAAATCCAGGTGATACCACCATTACTTGCTCACAATCCGCAACGTCTTCATGAACTGCAGCCTCTGCTGGTGGCTGGCTTCTATCAGTGAATTCTGTTCTTGCCACCCCAGTAGTACCTCTTGGAACCTCCCATCTCTTTCGCTTTTCAGAAAAAAGGGTCTTCTCCGCAAGGTCCCTGCTCCTCCTCCTCGACCCAAACATTTTTCGATGCTGGAAAGGAAGTGGCTGCATCCATTTTTCCTCTGATGGAGGAATGCATTCCTCACCATCGTCTTCAGCCAGCCCCTGGGCTCGGCTAGTGTTGACAAACAACCCCTGAGTAATTGAGGTATCCGTGGCAGCAGAGCTCAAGGTGCTCGACCTTCTGGATTGCAGGAACTTGCTGACGAGCTGTTTTACTAATGGGGCTTTGAAGGCAGGCCGGGGTCTTTTCCATTCGGCATCGATCCAAGGCAATTTATTCAGCGGCAATTCACTAAGATTGGATTCCTTCCCCTTAGGGAGCCTCACTTGTTGACAAGGTCTCACTCGGGGAGTGGACTGGGAAGGAGGCACAAAGTACTGGGTACCCAAAGGGCTGCATTCTAACTCGACTGCTGAACCAGCGACGGGAGTGCTTGCTCTTGGTTCACAAGTGGCAAACAAATCAAGTAAGGATAACCCATTCTGAGAAGCAGTCCAGCTGGCTTCCAACTCACTCGGCTTGTATCCAGAGGCCGTGGACTTTGTGGTCAATGCACCCTCCTGTGCTGAGAAAGCCTCGGCCGTTAAAATCCCCTCGACAACTTCCACTCCTGCAGCATTAGTGTCAAAGAGATCGGCTGAGGCATTGTAACTACCCTGGGGGCAAAGGGAAGAGTCCAGTAGCAAATTGCTGATCTCACCCCTTGTACACTTCCCCCCCTGCACCTCTGGGAATGGCTCTCTTTCACAAACTCTCTCCTGTTTGTCACATGCTGCCAAGGTGAAGCCTTGCTCCTGGACATCTGTAAGGTCAGAAATCTGCTTTAGTTCACAGTGAGAATTTTCTTTCTTTCTCCAACCTGTTACATTGCCCTCACACTTACAATTTAAACGGGCAAGGTTTTCGAGGCAGTTACTAGAAGCCTTTAAAGAGGAGGAGGCACAGTGATTCTCACAACTATTGACATCTTGGCCAACTCCTTCCTTGGATGACAGACAACTTCCCTTTGAACTGGAAGGTTTCGTTCCAAGCAGAGAGAGGTGAGGCAAGATCTGATGATGGCTGGACAGATATTCCCGGTCATCCTTTCTTTGAGTAGAGGAAGTGGTAAATGAGGCCTCCTGTTGATATTCTTTGCCGCTAAGGGACGACCAGTTAGACCAGTGACGAGGGGAAACAGATTCTTTGAACACATCCACCTTCTCAGCTACTTCCTGCAGCTTCTCACGTATTTCACCAGTTGTGGAAGCAGCACCTAGCTGAAGGGATGATGGGTTAACATGTCCCTGGATTTCACCAGCCCCTTTGCTTGGGACGTGTCCCCGAGTTTCAGTCTCTGTTGGCGACACCATGGCTTTGCTCTTCTCAATCCTGGCAATGAATTCATCTAGACTTTCAGAAGAGGGCAGTTCATCCCAAAGCCATGAGTCATCTTGAGAGCTTCCACCATCTCTGGAATGGCCGGTACACAAGATGGGTGGACAAAAAGAATAACCTTGCCTCTGGCACAGCAAAGGGTTCGGTGGTTTTTCTGGACCATGGCGATGCCAGATATTAATTTTGTTGGGAGAGCTTTTCTTCCCGATTTCTAATGGATTTTGCAATGATCGAGAGTCATCTCTTTCTGAGGAGTGGCTCTGCGCATTCTTTTTAAAAATAATGCTGTCACGCCAAGTAGAACACAAACACAATTCATCATCTTCCTGTAAGTTCTTCTCACTGACAGTCAGGTTACCGTCCTGAGAGTTGTCGATTGATTGGTCGTGGGGTTGCAGAGAGACAAGTCTGTCGTCCCATTTCTGCTCATCACAGGTAGCTTGGTTCGCACCTGAAGTTGCAGCATTCACCGCGGTCCCCCTAGAAATGGATGAGGAAGTCAGCCCAAATGACTGGGGCCAGAGGTTTGAAAGGCAATCTCTGTGACTGGAGGGAACTGGATCCCAGTCCCCAGAGCCATGCAAGCAACTAAGTTCACTGCTTGGCTGATCAAGTGCTGTGAAGACGTCCCCAGGAGACCACACGCCCCCATGACTGCCCTTGGAACTAGAAGAGCGTCGTCGGTGCTGATGGAGGTAACGGATAACAGTGCAGCCCACAAGCCCAGGATTTGGCACAAACATCTGACAGGCTGTGAGAACTTTTGAGTGGCGGTCAACTTGAGAGTGGCTCTGCAGGTGGCTGGCACCATCTTGCTTTTCAGACTTCTGCAAGAAAACAAATTGTATGCCCTCAGAAACTAGCTCCACAAAAACAAAACACATTTCTATTCTGTGTCCTGCATACACGCAATTAATGTGGTTTATATATAAAACGGATTACTTTGTATCAATGTGCTCAGCCAGAATGCTTCATTTCTGAACTTGGTATTGCACGTTTTTAAAAGAATGGGAGGAATGAGCGGAAATGATTAAATCAATGGAGGCAGTCGGCATGTATAAAACACCGGCTGTTTCCCCTTCAACTCCTCCCCTCTACATAACCCTGTTTTTTTGAGGAACTGCACCAAGGTTTGAGTGAATAGCCAACATAGGTGTGATAGAGACTATTTACTGTCAGAGTTGGAGCCAGGTGGTCTTTTACGCCTCGGCTGCAGTGTTGTGTTTGTTCGTGCTTGTTTGAGGGAAGAGTTGGGCTAGCTCGGTGCAGGCACAGTGAGAGGCAATCAGGCCTTCAAGTGAAAAGGAGGATCGCAGAAGTTAGCCAAGTCCTTTAGTGGCAGGAAGCAAAGGTCAAAGGAGGAGGTCGAAGCAGGAGGGGGAGTGCAGAGAAAGAAACCTGAATCTTGCAGAAATTGTAACTTGTTTTTCCCTACGAACCCACAGCTGCGGGTTCATCTTTGCTGCTTCTGCTTCCGAAGAAATATTTCTGCGATTAATGCTGCGCAGAATTTTCCAAAGGCCAAAGTGGTCCTGACTACCTACGACTGAAACATCATACCCACCGCTTGGTCTACTAGCCGTTTATTTAATATTAAAGTGTCAAAAGACGATTGTGATGGAACACTTTCCCCCAGAGCTAAGGGCCAGGAAAGGCGACTTCTATGTGAAGCTGCTAGCCCGGACCACTTGTGAAGTATCATGAAAGTGGGAATTTTCTCTCTTGAACCCAATTAATATGGACAAGGCAAGAAGTGCCCTCTCCTGGCTGGAGTGCAATAAAAATTGCCAGCCCCCAATTTTCCCTTTTGCCTCGAAGGAATTCATTTCCTTCATTTGTAGCCCACCTTTTTTCACTGAGACTCGACGCAGATTATGAAATACAGAAAACAATTCAATCAGACAGCACATGCCGTTCAGTAACAGTGTGACAGGGTTAGGATTATGGAAGTGAAGATACAATGCAAAATGGAAAACTGTCTAAGGCATCACATACAATACAGGGAGTATATCTGATTGCAATAAAAGTGAGCCTGATCTTGTCAGATCTCAGAAGCTAAGCAGGGTCGGCCTTGGTTAGTAACTGGATGGGAGACCTCCAACAAAGACCAGGGCTGCAGAGGCAGGCAATGGCAAACCACCTCTGAGAGTCTTTTGCCATGAAAACCCCGCCAGGGTCGCCAAAAGTCAGCTATGACTTGAGGGCACCACACACACACAAACGGTAGTGGGGACAAGCCCCGTTTGTTAACATTCTGATATTCCTTGGCAATAGCTATGAAACTTCCATATGCTCACTGTGCCATTAAGTTAGCCACAAAGATGGTGCTAAGAGCGTCAGTGTGGTGTGGCAGTCAGAGTAGCATCTGGAGAGACCTTGGTCCAAATTGATGAGTGGACCAAGTATTCCTTGGTCCAAACTGATGAGATTCAGGACAGACCAAAGGAAGTACTTCTTTACACAATGAATGACTAAAATGTGGAATACACTGCTAGAGGATGTAGCGATGGCCGCAGGCATAGACAGCTTTAAAAGGGGATTAGACAGAGTCATGGAGGATAGTCTCTCGGTGGCTACCAGCCATGGTGACGAAAGGGAGCCTCCACATTCAGAGGCAGCGAACCTCTGAACCCCAGCGCAAAGGAGGCAGCTGCAGCCGTACACCTAGACCTCTGTGCCCTGTTGTTGGCCCTCTAGAATAACTGGTCGGCCACCGTGTGAGACAGGATGCTAGACGAGATGGATTAATTCAGAAGAGCGGTTCTTATGTCCTTAAATCCCTATGCTATCATGAAGCTGCCAGGTTCACAGCCTTGCTTACCTCACAGGGTTGTTGTGAGAAATAAAATGGAGGACGGAAACCATGTATACCAGCCTGAGCTCTTGAAGGAAGGCTGGGATACAAATGCACTCGCCAGGTGGAAGGCAAGTGTGTGTGGGCCGCACCAGTTCGTGCTGAACATGGGGTGGGGGCTTGTATGACAGGGTGTTCCTCTGAACAAGAAAACCGAGAAGGGCTCTCCTCTATTTCCTCCTAGCAGGTGGGGGGGTTTTAGGCGCAGGGAAAGCGTCTTTAGAGGCTAACCTGCGGCGGTGCAGCCCAAATGCGCATTTACTGCTTCAGTGATAACTTGGCCCTACTTCTCATCTCCCGGAACTGAGAGCTGCAGAACAGGAATCCCGAGGAAGAGGCAGCTTCGTTTTCAGCAGCAGGACCGACCCTGCTCATTAGAATTCCTCCCATGCAAAGTATCTGGAGGCAGATGCTCAAGCTCCCCAGATATCTTTCCACACTGGCAGCAGCGCACAGCTGGAAGGATATATAATCTACCCACTCCCAATCAACAATGGGTTGAAAATGAAAATAAAAGTCAATAGCACAGAGAGGGGTTTTATTGCTGCTATGTGGGGTTTTGTGCCTCTCCTGGGAACTGTGGTTTTGATTGGACGGGAGGAGAAAATATACAAAACGGCCTAAATGAGCTGCTGTTGGCAGCACAAGTTGACTTTTAGATGCACGGAAGGGTACAGTCAAAAGGTCAAAAACTTGTTCATGTCTTGGACCTGGATAAATTAAAACCCCTTTCCCAGCAGCTGCCTGCGTGTTCCCTCTTTCAAAGGTTCCTGAAATATGCTTTACTAAAAACTAGCAACCTCCCACCATCAATCTTCATTTCCCACTGCCACTTGATTGCGTGGCACAGGGTGAGGGGATGGGAGAGGTGAAACCGCACCTCACAATGCCACTTCCAGTTCCGTAACTGAAAGCAATGGCACTGTGTTATAGGATGCTCTAGGATTCATTTGAAACTCTATGGTAAAAACCTTAACAGTTTTCAGAGAAACCTAGAGCATCCTGTGACAAGGTGATGTCACTTCTGGTTCCATGGCTGGATGTGACGTAGTGGGGCACTATTTGGGTAAGCCACCCCAGTCTCTACTAAGCACCAACTTTTGTAGCTATAGTCTCCAGGGTTTTTTTTTCAGCTGTTCCCTTCCAGTTTTGACAAGGGGATCTGGTGCAGACACAACACTTAACTCTTACGTCTAGCTATGATTCATGTCCTTAACCTTGAAAGATCCCAAATGTACAATGAAATGGCTTTAGCAAGTTTAGCTTGTTGAATCAAGTTCTGCCCCTGGAGAACATGGGGTGGATCCTACCCCTATCTTACCACTCCATTGAGCAAAGATTTAAGTTTTTCTCCAGCCTAAGGAACCTTAAGTGGGGTAGTGGTTAGTGGTTGGACTACTATCTTGGCGATCCAGATCTGAATCCCCACTCTGCCAAGGAAGCTAACTGGGTGACCATGGGCCAGTCATACGCTCTCAGCTTACCTCACAGGGTTGTTGTGAGGATAAAATGGAGGAGAGGAGAATGATGTAGGCCACTTTGTGTTCCCCTTGGGGAGAAAAGCAGATTATAAATGAAGCAAATAAATAAATAAGCTTGAGGAAGGTGCCTTGGCTGATGGATGGACGCACACCCATTTATATGGATATGGAGACACCAGTGACATCTGTTTGTCACTGTGCAAACAAAGACAGGAAACTGCCTTAACCAAGTGTTGCTTGGTGCAGATATGATTACCATGGTGTATGCAAGTCATGGTTTTGCAAACCCACTTCAAACATATCCTGGTTTTCAGCTAGTCCTTAACCATGGTTCATAGGTAAGCTAAACCATTGTTAAGGAAGACAATTCATGGTTATGTTATGCTTTTATACAGGCCAGGTATGAACCAGTCAGCATTTATCCATGGGAAATGAAGACCTGAGGTGTTTTGAGGTACAGCTGAGGCTCTATACAGTCAGACACAGACACACACAGTAAGATCTTCTAACTGGGTTGAAATTACATAATCTTTCCAGTCATACCGGACTCTTCACCAAGCTGGTAATGAGGATGGGAGTTCTGTGTAACCTGAAAACCTGCACACTCACAAACAAAAGTTGGGACCATCTACAGGATATTATTTTGTCTTTCTTGAGATCTGCACGTGCTAGGACCAATGCAACAAGAAGAAAAAGTTACCTTTACTCCAAAGACAAACTTCTTCCCAATGAAACAGGTTTCAACGGCCTGAAATACCACACTTGGGGATGTGTCTCTCGTTGCTTCTCCTGCGTCTGGGACAAGGTCCTCAATGTACCTTTAAAAAAACAAAAGCACAATACTGAAAATCAGCAGATAAAGACAAAACTGTTTGTTGAGACTCGTAATGAAGTTCAGGCACAAATGCTACACGCTGCTGCATGTCATGTGCTGGAATGAGCCCCAAAGGGACATTAGCAAATGCTCTTGAGTTCCGACAGCTAGAATGTCATTTTCCACCTGAATGAGTTATGCAGATGAAAGTGTGGCTTGCAGTTGTCTGTCTCCTCGTTCCAGAAAAGCACAACATCCATCTTCTTCAGACTTCAGCCCTGGAATCTAGGGGCTTTACATCAAAAAGGATGCAAAAAAAATTCCCTTGCTCCTAACCCCCTCTCTAATTTTTTTTTTAAAAAAAATCATAGCAAAGAGTTTTAAAAGGTGTTAATCTGTGCTTCTGTTTTGCCGGGGAGGCCATTAAAATCATGGTTGCAAGTCATCCATGGCGCCGTATGTCTAGAATTTTGCACAAAACCTAGCATTTGGAGGTGTTCTATATTGTATTGCATCTGCAGTGACAAATTCTCTGACGCTGATCAGCTGAGCTGATGTGGTTTACCAGAACAGTCTAACAACTCATGGAACAAAGCTGTCGACAACAAAAGTTTGCAGTCCAGACTAGGTGAGAAAGGACAATTGTCAGTCTGGTTGGGATTAGTATTCCACAAAATGCCCTCTACAATCCAAATTCTGAGAGTGGCTTTGTATGCATAAGGTTTCCAGGTCAACTCCTGATATAAAGTGGATCACATGTAGTGGAGACTAGTAAATATTCCAGGGGAAAACCTTGGAGAGCTGCTGTCGATTAAGAATAGACAAGTCTGAGCTAAATGAATCAATGGCCTGTCTTGGTGCAAAGCAGTTCTAGATTGTCAAAGCTGGGGGGGAAAGGCTTGGGGACTGAACTGAGAAGCAAAGTCTCCAGGGCTTGCAAGGGAGAAAGCTTCTGTGTCTTTGTGAATTATACAGAAAGAAAAATCCTACTGACGGTTGCCATTAACACTGTAGCAACAGGACCCATCTATCTTACAGGGCCAAAGAGAGTGAAGAGGCAGCCAAACAGAACTGTGGAATTTCACAACCAACCAACCAACCAATTCATTTACTGCAAGGTATAGTTCACCAGATGGTGAGCTAGGAGCTGGGGGCAAATTATTCAAGATCACCCGCTG
Organism: Eublepharis macularius; assembly: GCF_028583425.1. Taxonomy (NCBI): domain Eukaryota; kingdom Metazoa; phylum Chordata; class Lepidosauria; order Squamata; family Eublepharidae; genus Eublepharis; species Eublepharis macularius. The sequence continues at coordinate 175,365,583 of NC_072792.1, forward strand.
ACTCCAACATTTGAACCTGGGACTCCCATATCTAAGCCCAGAACCCTTTCATACTAGTAAAAGGTCCACAAATTTTTATAGCTGCACAAATGTAATTGCCCCTATTAATACATACCAGCTTGGTAACCAAGCAGCTAGCTGAACAACAAAATGTTTTAGAGATATAATTAAATCCCTCACAGACTGGGATGCATTGGGAGAAGGCGGCTCGGTCAGGAGGACAGCAGCTGTGCATTCGTTTACCTTTGCAGACTCTTTGCTGTGACTCCAAAGAAAGCTTCCAAACAGCTTCCAAAGACAGTCACCAGAAACACCTCGTGAGCGTCAGCTACTTCAAGGGACAGCCGATACCTATAGCTTGCTTCTCTAGCGTCACCTGAACAGCCGCATTTTAGGCAGCTGTACCTGTTAGGAGACAGTAAGATGGAAAGATTTGACGTCTGCATGCCTTGCAAGCTCATATATTGACTAGGCAGCAAAATTCCTCATCAAATCATCAGTCAGCTTGCAGGGAAGTAAATGAAAGCCACAGTTGGAAAGGATGAAAATGACCTCTTTATGCTGAGTATGGACACAAGCTCTGACTCTCGAAAGCTTGTATTCTGAAAATCTCCTTGGTCTCTAAGGTGCCACTGGACTCAAATCCCGCTGTTTTACTGCAGACCAACATAGCTAGCCACCTAAACTATCCAGCTGTACTAAATTATAAATGATACATTTAAAGTACTGCATATATTTCAATCCTACCCGCCCTACCACCTCACATTTCTGGTTTTTTAAAGGAAGAACAAAAAAAAAAGAAAAAGCATTGGTTTTTTTATTCATGGCTTCAAAATTTCTGGAAATTTTACATCTGTAGTGGCAAGCAATTGAGCACGGTGCTTTAAGTGTACTATGAAATGGATCCAGTTCTGACGCTGACCCCTCTCCCTAGTGAATTACTGGATGACAGCCCATTACCTCTGGTTAGACTGTGAGTTGGACTTACCTCTCTAAATCTAGGTACAGCTTGGAAAAGCAGTTTTGGCACGAAGGATACACAAAAGTGGAGTTCTGGACAGAAATCACAGAGGCAGTAAGGAATCTTCTCCTGCCATTCATGTGATTCCAAAGTCAGCTGTAAAGAGATGACATGCGATATATCAGGTCATTTCCTAGGTTTGCAAACGTGTGTCTCTTAATACGGAAATAGTCTGAGGATTTCCAGAGCCACTTGATGCAACATAGAAAACAGATTTTTGTTGTGTGTGCCCATCCCGTGTACAGAATTAATTAATTAAACATCACATCTGTAGGAGAAACAAGTATTTACAGACATTCTGCAAGCACACCCTTGGCTACCTGCTTGTTTCACCCATGCCACCAGTTCAAATTAATATTAATCTGTGAGGCCCTGCTTAAGGAAGGGTCTCCTCTGTTCACCGAGAGGTAAAATACCAATACATAGTTTGAAAAGCTGACAATGGTCTAAACCAGGAACCTGCAAGCTATATGTCACAACAGTACTACTAAGGAGTTGCAAACAAACACAGCTACCAAGGGTCCTGCAAGCTGAGCCTATGCACCCACAAAGGAGGCTGCATCTCTGCTTGATTTACTGTCATGTCTGTGTATAGCCAGGCCATGATTGTTTGGTTGTTGTGTCACTGATGCCCCAGAATACTGAAGTTACAATGCTTTAATGCTAACCTGATGCATTCTCTCCTTAGCCATGTTCTTTCCATATTATAACTGTTACTTTTCCAGACCCAGGATGGGCCTCTCATGTTATCTCACAGAACTATGCATCTCCTAGCCAGAGACGACCTTGGAGTCTCAAGATGCCAGCTTTTGCTACTTTGCCCAGACGCTGGGAACCTATTATTGTGTACTCACTATTTAGCCATAACTATAAAGGGTTCTCACAGGATCCATGTAGACTCGTGCACCAAAACTTTAACAGTTGCCGGAGCGCGGGAAAATCAGATATAACATAGACTTTTTGTTTTGTCTTGTCACTTCTACCGAGCTCCATGATGGAGTTCAGACCTGAACTGTAAAGATCCGAATAAAAGCTTTTCTACTGGAATCAATATGTGTTCACTGGAGAGGGGCCGAGGGATCTACCTGGCAGGAACTGACATTTACTGTTCTGCCCATGCAGTCAGTCTACTGCAAGCAACTCTACCCCATTTCTGTATTAGCAGCAAGTGGGTCATTCTATCAAACGAATGTAGACATGCAACAAAATTACTTCCAGTGTGTGGCTGGCTACTCATTGCATCTCTGCCTAATTCATTGCTATGGTTTCAGTTCTTTCAATTGAGGCACACAAAGGGTGTGGTCCCCAGAGGACGGGCAGCCAGTACTAACATACTCTATAAGTGAACTTTTTCAGTTGTCAGAGCGAAGCCTTGCATGTTAATACAGGGAAATAAAGTGGGCTTTAACCATCAAAGGTGGGAAACACTGCAAAAAAAGAAAAAAAACCTGGAGGTGTATTTATTTATCCATAGGATTTACTGATTTGCTTATCCCTCACTGGCTCATGTGCACAAACTGGAGCAAAATCACTACCAGCTTTCAAGAGTATGTAATTTTGTTTCAAAAGGATCCCTGTGCAACAATAAAACAAAAGCACAGCGGTGAGCCTTGATATCAACTCTCTGAATATTTTCAGGGTTCTTTAGGGTAAACTTGATTTTTAACAATACGGCTGCACTGACTATGCACACCAGCTTGAATAATGTAGAAGAAAAGAGCAAGAGTCCAGTAGCACCTGTAAGACTAACAACATTTGTGGTAGGGTACGAACTTTTGTGAGCCACAACTCACTTCTTCAGATAGAAAGCTCACAAAAACTCATACCCTACCACAATTTTTGTTAGTCTTATAGGTGCTACTGGACTCTTGCTCGTCTGCTACAGACAGACTAACACAGCTACCCATCTTGAGCTTGAATAATGTCCACCTTGTACCTATGCCAGAAATCCTGCTTTCTCAGTGCCACTCAGCCTCTCTTAGCAAAGATGACCCAAGGAACCCGCTGCTCTCCGTTGTGGGTTGCCTGGGTTTCCCATACCCTCGTCTGCCATTCTAGCCACTACACAACACTAGTTGTCTTTTGGCCAGTCCCTCTCCCCAGTACAGCCCCCTGTACAGAAGTCTTTCTCGTGAAGTACAGGATTTGCATTAGCTGGCCATGTAGGTGTCTGAAGAAAGGAGCTCTAACTCTTGAAAGCTTATACTCTGAAAACTTGTCGGCCTCTTGTTGGCACTCAAATCCTGCTGTTCTACTGTCAGCTACCCACCTAAAATGAACCAGATCTATAGCTGTCACCTCCACCACACACACTTCAAACAGCCCCATTGATGTCAAGGGAATGTCCATAAGGCTATGTGGCTTGAAGATTTGAGAAGTACATTGATTCATTCTGCTTTCAAAAAAAAAAAATCCCCTAAATATATTAGTGTCAAATTTGGGGCACTGTAGAAGATAGGGTCCCTGCTCTTTTGTTCCAGTGTCTAGTGCCCTCTAGTGGACTACCTCTGAGTCACAATAACTTAACGTTAGCACCAAAGAAACCTGAGCTGATATTTCTGAATCAATGGGATGATATGGAGATCCCACCAATTCGACGAGACCTCATCAATATCTTCTTAATGGCAGCAAAAAATTCAATTGCTCTAAAATGGAAATCACATACTGTACTGACAATTACCAGTTGGTACTCTAAAATATGGGACCATTTTTTATTTGAAAAAATCAACGATGGAATCTATCAAGCTGAAAATGTACCCAAAACAACAAATTTTATGGAAAAATGGTTCCTTTTTGAATTACATTTCTAAAGAAAATCTATATCCTCCCAATAAAATATACCAAACCTGAATCTATACTCCAAAATAGATCATTCAACTTGAATGTCTTTCCATGTTTTACCTTTCTCTTATGTAGGTAAAAGGTAAAGGTAGTCCCCTGTGCAAGCACCAAGTCATTACTGACCCATGGGGGGACGTCGCATCATGACGTTTTCTTGGCAGACTTTTTACGGGGTGGTTTGCCATTGCCTTCCCCAGTCATCTACACTTTACCCCCAGGAAACTGGGTACTCATTTTACCGACCTCGGAAGGATGGAAGGCTGAGTCAACCTTGAGCCAGAAGCTGCAGTACTGCATTCCAAGCTCTGCTCACAACCTCCTGAGTTCGATCCTGGCGGAAGCTGGGTTTAGGTAGCCGGCTCAGGGCTGTTACTGATTGGACATTCTGGTGGTCTTTCATTCATTTTTTATTTTTTTTATTTATGTCAATTATAATCCACCTTTCTTACTGAGACTCAAGGCGGATTACACCAGTGTCACCTAAGTCAGAATTGAGTTGACAGCAAATAACATACACATTATTATCATTACTACTATTATATTTGTAAACAAATTAAAGATTTTATTTCCACGCACTTGGTTTGCCAACTTCCAGGTGAAGCCTGGAGACCTTCCAGAATTACAACTGATCTCCAGGTGACAGAGATCTGTTTCTCCTGGAGAAAATGGCTGCTTTGGAGGGTAGACTCTGTAGCATTAAACTTCACTGATGTCCCTCCCCAGGCTCCAACCTCAAATCTCCAGGAATTTCCCAACTTGGGGTTGGCAACCCTCCCATACACACATTAATCTTTCCTCCCCATAGAGAGAGGGTGAAGCCACACCTGTTGGATTTCCACCTGCATGATTTAAAGAGACAGGAGCTCCCAAGTGAGAAAACGAGAAGGGGAAAGGAGAGCAGTTGCCAGAGGTAAACTTACTAAGTACTCTTCCCAAACATCTTCAAGGCAGTTCTCCACAAACACCCCTTCCTCTTCCCATAAGGAAGTGACGACACCAGCCTCGCTCTCGCACCCACCAATCCCCGACACGCCCCCCCCCCCGGGGAAAAGGAGAGGAGACGGCCCCCTCAGAAGCTCGTTTTTCCCGCCTCAAACGAAGCCGCCAATCACCAATCAAGCCCCACCCCCTCCTCTCTTCTGAACCAATCGCCGCGCTCGCTTGTTTTTCAACCGCCTTCCGAGTCCAAATTCTCCCTCACGCGCGCACCCCCTTTTCCAACCGCCGGCCTGTCAATCCCATGCCCGCCTCAACCAATCCTCCGACAACAGAGCGCCAGTCCCGCCCCTCTCTCGCTCCTTTTGGGACCCGATCGGCTGTGGGCGGAGCCAGGGCCGGCCGCCCCGCCCCCCCCGAAATTGGGCTATAAAAGGACGAGGAGCGGCTGTCAACAAACTAGTTCAGGGGAGGCGGTCGGTTAGTTGGTAATGGGGGCTTCGCGGAGCTTTGGGCGGCTTCTGGTTCTCTTCAGCGTGTTGGTGGCTGAGGGTGTTCGGGGTGCCTTCCCTCGCCTCCGCGCGGCCTCGCTCCCGGATCCCGCCTCTGGTTCGGTCAGCCGCTCTTACCGCACCTGCTACTTTGACCAGAAGGTGAGGGGAATGGAAGAAGATTCGCCTCAGCCTAGGATGGAGGGGTCTCCGAGCAGCCTAGTGAGGAGACTGGCGCCCTCTTTTGGCGCTCGGGGAGGGAAGCAGAGCCCTTACAGTTGCTTGTTCTCTCCCTGAGCCGGTGGAACTCATGGCCACGGGAAATGATTTATTGGCCATAGCTTCCTCCCGGGGATGTTCCTTTGTTGCTTAATATGTCAGTTTTAGACTCGCTTATGCTGTGTATCGGATTTCTGCTGGTTATAAATCTTTGCCTTGATAGACCCTGGTACATAGTTTATTGAAATGTGTTCGAAGTTGGCTGTACTGACTCACTCTTTGTAGTCTGCCTTGAGTCAATGAGAGGCGAAGTATAGTTTCATATGGGTAGCTGTGCTGTTCTATAGTAGAAGAGCAAGATTTGAGTCTAGTAGCACTTTAAAGATCAACTAGATTTCCAGGGTATGAGCTTTCAAGATTCAAAGCTCTCTTGGTCATAGTTTCATGTGGGTAGCCGTGTTGATCTGCAGTAGAAGAGCAAGATTTGAGTCCACTTTGACCCTCCAAAGCTTATACCCTGGACTTGAAGGGGCTACTGGACTCAAATCCTTGCCTGCATTATAAAGACTTCCACCTTTTTCTACTCCTTGTATCTGACAAAGGGAATTCTGACTCTTGAAATCTCATACTCTGGAAATCTGGTTGGTTTTTAAGGTGCTACTGGATGCGACTCTTGCTTTATAAATAATGTCAATAAACAAATTAAATAGCTGTATAGCATAATGAGGATTTTATCCTGCCCGTCCCAGTTCTTCGTCTAATGCTGTGATCATGTCACCATGCTGACTTGTAGGTAAATTTGGTGATGTGTTGGTGGGTATGCCCACCTTAACTATGAGTATGCTTCATGGGTATGCCTGCCTTAAGTAAACCTGGAGCAGTTGTGTGTGTGTGGTACTTTATTCCACACTGGTATGCCCTCTTCTTCATCTATGACAGTCTAGTGTTGTGTATTGATCTAGAATTAGGGACATCAAGGTTCAAATCTTCACATCATCTGTGAAATTTGCTTTTTTGCCTACTTCACAGGGTTGTCGTTGGGATAAGGAGGGGGGAAGGGTCTTTCTGTTAGGCTCCCCCCTCCGCTCCCCCCCCCGGACTCTGGAAAACAGCTTTGCAACTCCTTTGCGGTGGATATATAGTCATGGATTAAACTGTCAGTCATAAGTGGTTAGTCTGTCTCCTGTGGAATTCACTGTTACCGCATGTGTTTTTAAATAATGAAGGAGGAGGGAGATCTGTTCATGGAAGAACTGTCTATCAAGGCTGTGTTGCTTTATTCCCTCCCTTCTTCCATATTCAAGGGCAGCGAATGCCACATGTGAGGGACACCTGAAGAGGACATTTGCCTTCATGCCCCCTTCGTGAGTGGCCCACTTTTGGATACAGTGCCTTGGTCTGATCCAGCCAAACTGCTCCAATAGTTTTCATAGCAAGCACAGTTAGCAGCCTTTCCCTCTCTAGAAAGACTGTTAATATTGTGCTTGTTGGTCTGTATGAAACTTCTACACTGTTCTCATTGTAAATAACTGAGTCTATCTACACAAGACATCTGGCACGTGAAGAATACATGTTGGGAGATGCCATGTTAACTATGAAAGGTAATTTAAAAAGACAGCTGGCGGCAGGGCAAAGGCTTTGCTATACGTTGGAGCTGTGTGAAGGGGCTGTGAAATGCCAGAAAGGAAATTTCAGTCCATTATAACCTCTCCAGGTCCAAGCCTGGATCTGGAAGTCAGCTCCAGCCCATTTCCATTCCTTGCTGCCCTCTGATTGCGATCCCACACAGTTTTAGAGGGGAGAGGTGAAATTGACAGAGCCTTTGGGGAGGCAAAGATGAAATTGACAAACCCTCTGAGGAGTGATCCCTGCTGGCTCTGTCTTTTTAAACTACACTTCCTGGCTAACATTGCGTCTCCCTACACTTGACGCACACGCACCCTGGTGTCTTGTGCAATCAAAGTTCTGGGGGAAAAACCTTGCTGCTGGATTGAGCCAGTTTATATATTTACATGGTAAAGTTCCATAGGGCCATACCACTTCAGAACTTGTGGGAATCTCTCTAGCACACTTCTTTAATCCTACCCCTCCTTGAAGGAGATCTCAGTGGCATACATGGATCATCCCTTTTTTTATCCTCAACAGCTCTATGAGGTAGGTTAGGGTGGGAGAAGGTGACTGTCCTTAAAGTCACCTGGACCAAAAGGAGATCACAGCCAAGTAGAGGTTTGAGTCTGGAGAGTTTCCTACGTCCTAGTCCGGTACTCTAATTACTATCCCATGTTGAAGTGGAATTGAATGGACCTGATACTCAGTGTGCTTCATAACATCTTTTGCATGTGGAAAGCTTGTTGATCTTCTTGAATCGGCTCCTAAGTGCTGTTGTGGTAGTATGCAAGGACTCGCCTCGTGACTCCACCCAGGACATTTCAGAACATCAACATTTGTTATTTAAATTTATAATATTATGTTCTAATCGCTGCCTGTAAATGTCAGGGTAGTGACAGCTCCCACAGCTGATAATTAAGAGGTCTCATTTATAATGGAAATTTACATAGTTAATTTCATCCTGTTTCAAGTGTGATCTGATCAGAGGTGTGGTGCCAGAGTTCCCTGTTCAAATGGTATTATTGATCTGGTTACTGTATTTGGAGCGCAGAAGTGTAGTTGGCTAGAGAAGGAACTACAGACTATCAAACAGACTTTATGGGAGGGAAGATTACTCCCACCTTCAGAAAGATAATGTATGAAGGAAAACTAAGTGAGTTAGCCAACTTCAAGTAAAGGTGCATTTAATTAGAGTGTGGAAAACATGGCACTGTTTATAGCTATACGCATAAACAAGAACTTGCATGGTATGCATATGCCCTGGGAAGCCCCACCCCTTTTGGGAACTGCTGTCTTATGACATAAGCAAGTAGCTTTACAAATAATCATTGAATATGTGACCTTTTCCTTTGTACAACTGGGAAGTGCTTATGCAACAATAATGTAGCTGCCTCTCTTGGTCCAGGAGTAATGTGAACAGGTAGACTGCAATGTGCTTTCTGCTCATCAGGTTGTCTTGGGACAGTTATTCTGCTGTTCATCTGAAGCAAGCAGTGTCCTGGCTACCTAAATGAAAGACATGGTCTGGAACGGCTGGTCTTTTAGAGCCAATGCTGGTGAGAATATCAGCAGTTGGCTGGTCAGTTAATTCCAAGGATCAGGTTCCACATCAGTGACATAATCACTATTTTCTTTTATACCAAAGAAAAGAGGGGAAAGTTTGAGTATAGAAGTGGTGTGGTATAGTGGTTAGAGAGTTAGACTAGGATCTGGGAAACTCGGGTTCGAATCTCCTTTCTGCCCTGGAAGCTCCCTGGGTGACTTGGGCCAGTCAGACACTCAGCCTGGCCTACCTCACGGGGTTGATGTGAAGATAAAATGGAAGAGGAGAATTATGTAAGCTGCTTTGGGTCCCCATTGGGAAGTGAGACGGAGTATAAATGATGTAAATAAATAGATCCTGTGCACCAAGAAATGTGCTGCTGATGAGGAAGTGTGCTCAACCAGAAAGTGGAAGACCACCCGGGAATAGTAAATAAATCTATTTAAAGTGACAATGCTCAATCAGTGCTCACAGATGAGGAAGTGTGAGCTAGTGTGGCTTCTCTCACCTGCTTGACAAACTCTACTGGGCAAAGACTTCCTCTACTATTGTTGGAGGGGCAGGAGACATGTTCTTCTTTACAGCTCCTTCATAGCAAAGGAGAAAGATGGGGGCTTCTGGTTTAAAATATAAGTGGGCCTTGGTGTTGTATGCTTGGATTAAAATGGGCTCTTTAAAAAGTTGCAGACAATCAAGCCAGTGAAAGCGTCTGAAATTCATAGGTGAATCTCTTTCCCTAGTAGACTGGGTAGGGCGAGAAGCTTGTAGGATCCTAGATTTGTGTGTTTTTCTCCCACTGTAGTAATGCCTGTCCTTGGGCGACTCAATGCAAGTACCTGGAGGCAGGAAGGTAAGAAGATGTTGCAAGCCGTATTGCTTGCCAGCTGGGATGCTTACCAGCTAATGTGTGCCTTCTGACCCTTTTAAAAAGGGAGGCGATCACACAGTATCGCTTGCAATCAGTTTGTGCTGAAAGACTTGTAATTAGCAGTTTCCTAGTTTCATACACAGGTTGTGCGGTGGCACAAACCCAATTTTCTATTAGGTGCTGGTAAAACCTCAGGCGCAGAGAGGTGCTGCAGTGCCATATAATTTGGTTTGTTGCAGCGGCTCTCAAATGACATTTCCACAGAATTGTGAGATGCTTTAGGATGTCATCTGAAATGGTGGGCCAGCTTCCCAGACAGAGTTACCTAACTGACTCTGCAACGCAGTTGTGTTGCAAGCTTTCTACCCTATATGAGTTACGTGGCTGCAAAAGGCTAGGCTGAACCAAAGGTAGGGGGACACTTTCTAGTGCTTTATTTCTCAGACAAAAAAATTACATTTCAAAGGATGAAGCATTTCAGAAACATAATAGCTGCCATTGCCAATAAAATGTTAGGCAAGCTTGGCTGTTTCAAAGTCTGAATATTTTTAGGCGATTATCTGGAGGAATGGTGTGAAGGTGGTACGTGCATGTTATTGATTGTTAACCAGGAATGTATGGGTAAGAAAACGATGTAGCAATCCTGATTTTAAAGTTATGAGTTCACCGGACTGATTTCACTTGTATAGTCAAAGCTAAAATTCTGATTTGTCTTGTCTTGCGTACTGGAAGGGACTTCGTAATCACCAGCCTAATTTGGGGCTAACAATTCACATGCCGAAGTACCAAGTGACTGCCTTGGATAAGAGCGAAATGTTTTTGCAATAGATGAATGGAAAGTCACGTCTGCAGCATATAGAATCACAGAGTTGGAAGGGACCATACAGACCTCCTAGTCCAACCCCCTGCCCAATGCAGGATGAGTTCTTTGAATATACTAAAATTACAGTGCAATCATAAGTATTTATAATTGGAAGTAAATCTTACTGAGTGCAGTGGGACTGTTTGCAATAACATTTTATGATCAGATGTGTTGTAGATCCACTAACACATGAAGCTGCCCTAGACTGAACCAGGCCATTGATCTGTCAGTCAGTGTTGTCTAGTCAACTGGCAGCGGCTCATCCAGGATCGCAGGCTGAGGGTTTTCACATCACCTATTCCCTGATCCTTACTGGAGATGCTGTGGATTGAACCTGGGACCTTCTGCACGCCAAGCAGATGCTCTGCCGCTGAGCCACGGTGCATCCCTTGCAAAACTCTTCCTTCACTCTGCTAGTCCATAGAAGTGCACCAGAGGAGCAGTGGTATTTGCATGTTCATAAGTGTTTCCTCTTTATTTCAAGTCCTTAGGAGGAACTTGCATGTTATTGGAGTCAAGTTTCATCAATATGCTGCTGATACCCAGCTCTGTATTTCTGTCTAAATCTCTTGGAGATTTAGTCTGGAGCCATTGCCTGACTGCTCTGTTTAAATGGCTAAGAGGGAACAGATTGAAACTGAATCCTGCCAAGGCAGGAGTAATGCCGGTTGGGAAGGCTGAGGCCTTGAGGGGAATTGCACTTCCCGCTTTGGAGGGAGTCCACCTTGCTGACTTGGTTAAGAGCCTAGGGAGTATACTGGGCTAAGTATTATGGCTGAAGAAGCAAGTTAATGCAGCTTGAAAAAAGGCATTATTTTAACTTCATCTTGCCTGAAAGGTGCCCCCCTACCCTGTCTTGACTTGCCTGATCTAGCCACCTGGATCCATGCCACAGTAGTATTGAGACTCGATTCTTGTCATGCACTTTACATGGCTTTGCCCTTGAAATTAACTCAGGCTCCAGTTGATATAGAAGGTTGCAGCTCGGGTTATCAGGAGCTAACCAAAGCATTCATATTATACCCATTCTGCAGTCACTCCACTGGCTGCCTGTTGGTTATCTGGTTCAGTTCAAGGTATTGGCTATCCCATACGAAGCAATTCATGGCTTTGGACCCCCGCTGCTATGTTCTGCTATGCCAGCTTTGCTCATCTGCTCAGGGGTCTTCTGCGAGTGCCACCCTGCTAGTGGGCAAGATCAGCAACCATCCATACACATTCTTTTCTCTTTAGCTCCCATCCTGAGGCAGTCATTCCTTAACTGTAGAATGGAGTTGTTTAGAAGGGCTATTCTATAAAAGTAATAGAACTACACTATAACAGAATGGTACAGAAAAGCACTTTATGAAAGGAAAGGGTACCACTATGTATATCTGTTTGCTGCATGTGTTTCCCTGTTGCTACTTTGTTTTCTAATGTATTACGATTTTCTGTATTGTGTGCACTCTGTATCGTGTCTAATATACTGTGCTTCCAATTTCTGTAGTCCTAGTACATTGCGCTCTAACATTTTCAACGTATTGATTGCATTGCCTTATTGTGTAATCCGCTTTGAGGCTCAATGAGAAAGATGGACTGTAAATAAATGAAGAAATAAGTCAAAAATGTTCCTGCAGAAACATTAAATAGAAAATATTTGTAAACAGTCATGTTGGCCCATGTAAAATCTGGAATAAGAAGCAAAACTCATATAATACCATTCATTGATGTTGTCATTGCTTTTGTGTATTTGGATGCAAGCAAACGAAAGTGTCCCCGTTGCTCGCAGTCACTCCCTTTGTCGATATCTATGCATGGATTTGTCCGTAATGTAAACTTTACAAGTTTCAGCTATTGTGTGTGACAGTTCAGGGTTACTCAGTTGAGTGGTCTTTATCAGCTGTATCTGTGGTGTCCTGATTTAAATAAGGATGCAGCAAGACAAAAGAAGCTGGAAGTCGAAACAATAGGCACTAGGAAAGTGTGGAAGTACTTGTTTGCGTTGTCTCAGTGAAACTTTATTTTTATGCACTGTTCTGCGGGTCACCAGGCAGACTCGACTTCTGAGGATGTGTGGAAATGAAAAGTTTCCTGCTCCATAGAGCAGCTTTTTCCTTAGATGCAACTTAATTATCTGTCTTCCCCTTCAGGTTGGGGGGGGGGGGCTGCGTCCCTTCCTTGCTTCTGCTGATTCACTAGTCACTAGTCAGTAAGATTAGATTTAAATCATGGTTTAAATATCTGTGAAGAGCAAAAGAACTAAAGTCTGTTCGTGTGCTGATTTTACCTCAGAGATTTTTATGTTGAATTACCTCAGAAATTTTCCCTTCCTTGCTTCTGCTGGCACTAAAACACTGACCTGAGTTGTGGGCTGCTTGCTGTCACTCTTATCCTTGCAATAACCCTCAAGGTGGATTTGATTTCAATCGAATCGATTTAAATCACTAGTCAGTAAGACTAGATTTAAATCATGGTTTAAATATCTGGGAAGAGCAAAAGAACTAAAGTCTGCACATGTGCAGATTTTACCTCAGAGATTTCTCTGTTGAATTACCTCAGAAATTTTCAACCCGTCAGAGATTTCTCTGTTGTATTACCTCAGAAATTTTCAACCCGTCAGAGATTTCTCTGTTGAATTACCTCAAATATTCAACCCCTGATTACACCTGACCTTTCCTCTCTAAAATAAATGAAATATTTTTGAATTTAAAAAAAAACACCTCTAGTGCCATTTCTCCTGTTTAAGGACAAAAAAGAGGGAAAGAGGAGGGCGGAACGTCGTAGCTTCACATCCAAATCTCCAAGAATTTCACAACCCAGAGCTGGCAGCCCTATAAAGGAGTGAAGTGAGCAATGGGTCTCATAGTTTTGAGTGGAAAGCAGCCCTGTTTCTCTCTGTAGATGCAGGTGCAGCTGGATGTTATTTTTGCATGAAGCATGGCCGAGATTAGTGAACGCCACTTCATAGTCACCAAAGACTATGGCCAGCTGCAGGCTGGTGTGCCTTGCCCTGCAATATCCATCTCCATCTGCCCTCTTCTTTTGAAACAGAGCCTTGACGAAGAGGTTTGATTTACTCAAACATTTCCCCCACCACTCCATGACTTCATTTGTTCCCAATATAGGTGGTGTGGTATTTCACTTTGTGGTTATTTTTTCCCTAATTTGGAGCTTCCCGGCACTTTGGTCAAATTATTATTATTTAAAATGTAGGACAAGTAAATGGGGTTTTACAGTCATCTCCTCTCTCCAGGAAACCCTAGGAAGTATATTTTGAGGGTGTTACTCATATCGAGCCATTCACTCCTCCGAACAACAATTGCCAAGAGTTATGGTTGCCATCTTCCAGGTGGGGTCTGGAAATCTCCCAGAATTACAATTGATCTACAGATCAGTTGAGTTTCTCTGAAGAAAATGACTGCTTCGGAGGGCAAACATTATGACATTATAAGAAGGGACAGGGACTCTAGATTATACTACTGAGTACTGTCATTTGGCTTCTGTTGGGAGTTTCCACATCATTAAGAATGTCAAATTACTTATATTTTGTTGCTTTAGCATTTTATGTCTGTATTTGGATCTGTAGTTTTCAAAATTCTGCAATCTATACTCTATTATATTGTTTATTGAATGTCTCAATTGTTGATCATATTGACTTACACTGCGTAATCCACTTTGAGTCTCGGTGTGAAAGGGAGACAATAAATCATACATTTATAAAAAAAAAAATACCCCCGTGATCTCTCCCCTTCCCGAGTTCCACTCCCAGATTTCCAGTTATTTTCTTACCCAGAGTTGGCAGTCCTAATTCCCAGGATAGTTGAGGGGGCTGGAAAGGAGCCAGAATAGGTATGAAATAATTATTTTAAACTGTTTATAGTTGAATCTTTAGTCTGATATCTTTAATAGTGCTCTCCTGGCAGTTGTTATCCAAGCAGGGCTTTTTTTCTGGGAAAAGAGGTGGTGAAACTCAGTGGTGGAACTCAGGACTGCACAATGACATCACTTTGGGTCGGCAATCTAAACTCCCCTCTGTCTGGAGATTAGGGGGTGGGGCCACTGACCATGTGACCATTTTCAAGAGGTGCCAGAACTCCGTTCCACCACGTTCCAGCTGAAAAAAAGCCCTGTATCCAAGTATGGAATGTGTATTACCAACTGGATTACCTAACTGGGCACAATTTTAGCTTCCTGTAGTGGCTGTTCTCTACCATCTTGCGCCTGAGACAAGAATAAAATTTGGCATACTTTTAAAGAACAAATATAGGTGCAAATATTCTCTGAAAACACAATTCAATAAAAGCATACTGTCTGGCAAACTGCAGGCTGGTGGAGGGGAAAATTTCTTTGTCTGTTTCCCATACCCTCCCTCCCCTAAGGTGCTGGGAGGAAATGGATCAAAATGAATAACATGGTTTTTAAAAAAAAATAAATGTGCTCATGTGTACATATAATTGTGTTATAAAAGGGTAAATTGTTGAGTATCTACTTTCCTGTAGCGAAACCATAGTTTACAGGAAACTTAAGCAGGTATGAGCATAGTGTTTGGGTGCACAGTTGTTTGCTCAGAAAAACCCCTAATCTCTCTAAGAAGCTCTTTGTTTGCAAAGAACTTGTGAGCAAAGGGCACCAGGAAGCACTTTCTCAGCATAACTTGTAACCACCCTATTAACACGCGGCCGGATTGTCTTTCAGTCGGCAGTGCCTTTCCATTTAAAAGTTTGGTATACCTGGTGTTGAGTTCAAGGGCCAACAAACGCAAGCTGCTTCAGGCCTTTTAATCTACAGAAGGATGGAGCAAGCCGCAATTGTAGATAAAGAGCACAGTTTGGGAGCAGCTACTAGAACAGCACTAGCAGCTTTAGATTATGAATTCCTTCTGGGGCAGACCCCGGGCTTGCATATGTTATCCTACAACTCAGCTGCTTTGGGAGAAGGATGCAGATTGTGCTGGAAGTATCAAGAGACACTTTATGAACGACGAAACCATCTGGGGACAGTCCTAAGGGGACATCTGTGTGTAGGGTTGGCTGTGTTTGCAATTAAAACCCCAGCAGGATTCCAAACAAAAGGAAACCTGTACCCAGCAGCCATTGAAAAGCATCCTTAACTAATCAAAAACTTGGACTGGAAAGAGCTGGTACATCAGAATGCCTGTTAAAAATAACTTTGCATTGTGGATAAGCTGTAATTGATGGGGCCTTTTGGCTGGATTCTTCACTCTGACGGGACAATAGAAGTTATTTTTTTCGGAGTCTTTTGAAGGTGCCATCCTGCAAACGGGCTGCCCATACCTGAGTATTCCTTATGGCTCCTCCTGGAGCAGTAGCCTGACTACCCCATGTGGTCAGGAAGGCCCCCGCGCTAGCATTATTCTGCAAAACGTACCAGAACATTTTTATGAAGGGTAGACCAGGCTCGCTGAAAGTTTTAACAGCTTTTATTATATTGTGTTTTAATAAAAGGCGATCCAGAAACAAAGGGATAAATAAACTCTACGCCAATGAAAAGACACGAGCTCTGCGTGAACCTCATCGAAGCAGCGGGACGCCTTGCCCTGGCAAAATGGTGCCACAAAACAGTCCTTTGTTTAACAAGCAAAATTAATTCCATCACGGGGGAAATCTTGGATCTTAGATTAGGATCTTCATTCACACACTCGCTCAGATCAAGCATAGTGTTAGAATTTAGGTTAAGCTTGTGGCGTGTGGTTGAAAGGAGGTTAGGAGAGGAAATGAAAGAGAGCCATCATATAGGCAGCATAATTTCAATGTTTTAAATAAGTTTTAAAAACTATATTTATGTAATTTATAGACCGCCTTTCTCACTGGTGGATTACACAGTGTGAGACCAGTACGGTCCGTTTCAAGGACATTTCTATAAACAATGCCATAGGATAAATAAACACAATTTTACAAAGACATAGCATTAGTAAGAAACCAATACAGAGTTGAAGAAATGCTGAAACAGAACATAAGCAATTCTAGGACTGACATTAGGCCATATGAAGCTCAAGTAGCTCAGAGGAGCACATATTTAAGACAACAGGTAGGATGTAAGGCAGCATAGTGGTGAAGTCTATGGACCTTAACTCATTAGCGAAGTTTCTGAGAGCCCCTCCCTACAACACAAAAGCCTTTTTGAATAATTTGGTTTTACGTCGTTTTTGGAAAGCTAGGAGAATGGGGGCTCTCCTTACCTCCTCAGGCAGGCCGTTCCATTGGGTAGGGGCCACCACAGAGAAAGCCCATGTACGAGCTGCTGATGATTTTGTCCATGTGCAGGCTGGCACCTGAAGGAGACCCTGTTCAGATGAGCGAAGCTGCCGTGGAGGGACATAGGGAGGGAGGCTGTCCTGTAGGTTTTCCTGTTGAAACAGCTGGGTTAAATGGCTTCATTGGCTTAGAATTATACCCAGAAAAAAAATCTGTGAAGGTCCCCCAAGGTAAAAAAAGTGGAACAAAAATATGGATCTTATTCCATAACATCAGAGCACTGGCTCCGGCTTCTCACAAAAGATGGCTTGCAAATCTGAAAGCAAACTGCTAACTTGTCCTGTCCTCCTCAGCCTTGACCCTTACTTTGATGTGCAGGTACATAGATGAACATTGTGGTTCCCTCAAGGGAGATTGGCTGATGGCCATCTGACACAAGCTTCCCTTGACCGCCTGAGATGTGTGCATCGTATGCTTCTGTCATGAGTAGACCTATATAAATAGTTGCCTTGTTTAGAATGCTTTTATGTCCTGGTTTATTGCTTCGGCCACTAGATGATTATATTTTGTGCTCGGGAGGTGATAGTGGGTGAGGAATTAAGAACCACAGGTGTTAGGACACATGATAACCATCTCCGCATATGACTAAATGGCCTCATCAACATTTTTTTTTAAATTTATGAGTGCAAATAAAATCCTGCCGCCCTTAAACAGTAGTATAGTTTCTTCTTCCCTCCCACCAGAGCTTAATTGCAGCAGGGAGCAATCTCATTTCATTTTGTAGAGTGGAGCCTCTTGTTAGCCACCTTGACCACAAATGCTGGCCACGCCAGCTTCCCCTATCTGGCTGCCCTTTGTGGGAGGTGTATAGCTGGAGCAGCCAGGGAGCTTAATAGGAAGGAGTTGTCTTTAGGTTCCGGCCTGCCTGCACTGTACCTAGGTGGAGGCCAAGGACCTTGCTTGGTATTACAGGTGGCTTCTCTTGACTTACTTCTGTTGGCGGTGACGCTACTGAACACTGTGTGAAGTTTGACTTGCTAGCTCCAGGATGGGAAATATCTGGAGATTTGGGACGTGGAGCCTGGGGAAGGCAAAGTTTGGAGAGAGACCTCGGCAAGGTATAATACCATACAGTCCACTCTCCAAAGCAGTCATTGTGTCCAGGGAAATGGATCTGTGTAGTCTGAAGATCAGTTGTAATTCCAGGAGATCGAAAACTTGGAATGGAAAGAGCTGGTACATCAGGAGATCTTGAGACCCTTATGTGACGCTGGTGTATGCAAAAATATGGGTGTGTGGTTTTTTCTGCATGATCTTTTTCCTCCCTTGAATGGGTTCCCCTTCCCTGTTCTCACAGTGTCTTCTATGCAATGGTGGGAGTGGCTCCCCTGCTTGCTTCTCCACTGCAAGATTGAGGTCCTTGGCAGGTTGTGTGAATGGGCTGCTATGCAGTAGCAAAGCCTGCTTTGAAGTGCAGAAGGGCTAGGACCTCTTCAAGGGTCCCACAATGGATCCTCATCTTGATGAAGCAGGTTCTACAGTAAAATATTGCCATTCGCTGGGTTTTTAACAAGAACCAAGGGCCATGGGTTAGCAGTAGAACATGTGCTTTGCACAAAGAAGGTGCCCGGTTCAGTCCCTGGCATCTCCAGTTCATAGCACTTGCTACCCAAGATCCTGGGGAAGACCTTTCACTCCTTAATGCCTAAATCTAGGCAATGGAGACAATACTGATCTTGATGGAACCAGTTGTCGAACTTATAATGAGGCAGCTTTATCCGATATCCACCAGAACTGAATCGATTAATAACGTTAGATTCTGTTTTCTTGCTCCGTTCTTCTTTCTCTTCCCTCTTCTCTCTCCTCCCATTCCCCTTTTGAAATGTCTGGGTGCTTTTTGTCTTTTCTGAAAGAGTGATTACTCGAGTTAACTGAATTGGGAAGTAATGACTTCCTTTTTGAAGTGTCTTCTTAAGGATTTAGCTTCCTTATCACTCTTAAAGTTTTCCCTCCATCAATCTAAATCTATAAAGGTAACAGTCTGCAGCCAAATCGACAAGAGTTCTCTGCTCCCTGGTCAATATTGTGGCCTACTTGTTCCTAGGCTTCTTCATCTGTGCGCAACAGCTTGTGCCCCCACACTGCCCAGAAGTGTCACAGCAGTTCCCATTGCTTGATCGAATGTTGCTTCGATGGAGAAAAATATCGACTGTTAGGTGATATGTTGTAGCCTGGCAGCTGTCTGCAAATTGTCTAGCCCGCCTGCCCCTACATTCCGCCTTCTCTAACTGGTGTTGTGATAGGGTTGCCAACCACCAGGTGGGGCCGGGAGATCCCCAAGAACAACAGCTAATCTTCCGAGGGACAAAGATCAGGTCCCTTGGAAGAGATGGCTGCTTTGGAGGGTGGACTGTATGGCATTCTACCTGCTGAGCTCTCTCCCCAAACCCCCAAATCTCCAGAAATTTCCCAACCTGGAGTTGGCCATCCTATGATGTGATGAGTAGTTCGTTCTATTTTTTTTTCCAAAATTTTTTTATTGGATGGGTTAACAAACATAAACATGATAATCATTATCATTTTCCACCCCATTACATTTTCCCCATCCTTTCCCCCCTCCCTTATCTAGTGACTCCCAACAGTTTTCCATACCCAACTTAACCTAAAGAATATATACTATAAATTCTTAAAATCTATAATAATATGTATAATATGTATCTATATAATACATACTAATCTAGTCTATTTAATTGTATTAACTATATCAATATAATACTTATCTAACTTAAGAGTATACAAAATATATAAGTATATAATAGGTACATATACTATATATATACTAATCCTTAAATACCTATTATCTATATTATAAATCTATTGCTTCTAATACATCACAAAAATATTATATATACTCCCTATTACCTATTCAACCTTATTATTCAACCTTATTACTTCCCATATGAATACACTATCTTACTCTTAACTTTATAATACTATAATACTATAACTCTATACTAATCCAATAAAATACAGTAAAATATACCCCCTTTTAACCTTAAGTAAAGTTCTATCTCCCTCTTAACAACTATCCAAAGACCACAATTTCCCCTTCATGTCCCACTTTTTCTCCACATATTTCTTGAATTTTTCCCAACTTAATATATATTCCAATCCGAGTAGTTCATTCTAATCCACTTTCTTAAAACACCCCTACCTTTTCAGTTAGAGGTATTTCTGGTGTGTGTCTTTCTACAAGACTTGCTACCAGGGTGAAGAGAATTTTTTTGAACTGAGCTGTGGTGTGGTGCCAATCTCATAGAAGGCCCCTGCAACTCTGTGCTTCTGTGAAATCTTGCGTTAGGTGAAGCTGAGAGCTTTGATGTCCAATCAGGATAATGATAAATGCGGGAGGGTTCCTTTAGCAAATCTCTCCAGTGATTCATTCAGTCGTTATCAAATACTAGCAAAGAATTTGTGTATTTAGATTTCTAGCATGTTTGAATCAGATTATTTTGTATACATAGGTACATTAAAATGAAAAAGAGTAAACCTGTGCGTGTGGGGTTGGGGGGTTCAGGCTAGAAATGTGAAGGCCGAGGTGGGGGAAAGAAGAGGCGTGATTTTATCCGAAGGCTTCTTTCAGTTAAAACTGGAAAATCTGAGGAAGCACTGAGGGGGGAAATTCTATGAAATATTAAAATGAGTAAAAATGCTGCTCAGAGCAAGGCTTTTCACACTAAAAACGAATAGCGTAAAGAAGTCTCAGGACTTACTAATTTTTTCAGATGGAAAAAGTGGGTAATTTGAAGAAGCGCTGAAAGAAACCGCCTACCAAATACTTGCTTTTTTTATGCAGAAAAAAACCCCTTACAAAGCATTTCACTCATTTTAAATGTGCAGCATGAAGGCTTTGGTCTAAACAACAATTGGTTGCAATGTCTGAATTTGAGTGCTTTGACAAATTTAAGACTTGTTTCTTTCCCGCAAACTCATGATGTCCGAATATAGCTCCTGTTTTGCATAGCTCTTTCTGCAAGGGCTGTGGAAGTACCGGTGCTGGTAAGACTGCACAGACTCTCGATGTACACAGTACCCCAGTAGTCTTTTAAATGTAGGAATGCCCATTTATATCCATACACAAAGCTAGTCTAGTCTTTAAGCACACTTTAAATATCTAAAAGCAAATTCTAAGCTAGGGACTTTTGGGAAAGGAAATAAGTCTTTCATAATAATGAAAACAAGGCAGCCTACGTTGGAATGGTGTGGCAGCATTTGGGATGCGCTATGATTATCCTTTTTGAGATATAGTGCTCTGTGTGTGTGTGTGTGTGTGTGTGTGTGTAAAGTGCCATCAACTCACAGCTGTCTTATGGCAACCCCATCAAGAGGCTTTCAAAGCAAATGAGAAGCAGAGGTGGTTTGCTATTGCCTTCCTCTGCAGAGTCTTCCTCGTTGGTCTCCCAGCCAAGTACTGACCCAGCTTAGCTTCCGAGATCTGATGAGATCGGGCTATACCATGCTGCCTTCCCTCCCATAGATTTTTAAAAGAAAACAAAAATGATCAAGGGGCTCAGGATTTTAAAAAGAAAAAAATGATCAAGGGACTCAGGGCATTTTCCTTACAAGGAAAAGCTTAGAAGTTTGGGGCCTCTGTTCAGTAAGGATCCAATCTGCGCTCTTGCTGTCATATCAGTTATCCTTAAATAGCACAATTCTGATTTCTTGTTAAGATGTTACACCTCTAATTTAACAAATGAGAATGCTTGGGTTGTTGGCGTGGGCTTCAAACCTTCAGCAGGATATCCTGTGCCTTCCCTGAACTTCTTGCTAGTGGAAGAATAATGTAGGCAGGATGTGCCTTTTTGCCCTTGGGTCATGTACCAGTCGAGGTTAGCGTGAATCTTTGGTGCCTTTCCCATAACGGGGGAAACGGTGCCCAGGCCGTGTTTTGTCCTTAATATGGTATTCCCATAAGCTTTGATCCAATGCCAGCAGCCAGATGGTATGCTGGGGGGTAGCCTCCTTTTTGCTCCCGTCTTTAAAACAGCTTGATGGGTGTTCCGGCATTGGCATTGTAAAACTGGAGAGCGCAACTACTAGGAAAAGGAAATAGATTCACAAAATGATAAGAAGTGGGAAGGGATGTCGCTTCTCTCCAGCTCCCCAGAACCATCAGTGGAGTCAGAAAGGCAGCTGCCAGCATCCTCCCACTGTGCCTGCATCCAAACTCAGCTGAGAATCCCTCCCCGAGGACAACTGGTGCCAAGTGTTAGAAGTAGTTTGTATAGGATTTTGACCTCCATGTTCTATTTTGATTGGAAATTGAAACAATTCATTCTCTTATGAATGAATTAACTCCCGTCCTCAAGTCATAGTTGACTTATGGTAACCCCTGTTGGGGTTTTCATGGCAAATGTAGGCATCCTGGTCTTGCAGCTGTAATGGAGAGCCAAGCTGCGAGACCAGGATGCCTACATTTCCCGTCAAAACTTGAGGGAAGCTGACAAGTGTCCAACCTGTGTCAGGCATCACTTGTAGCTTGGCTCTAACAGAGGTGGTTTGCCATTGCCTGCCTCTGCAACCCTGGTCTTGGTTGGAGGTTTCCCATCCAATTACTAACCAACGCCGACCATGCTTATCTTCAGAAATCTGGTGAGATCAGGCTCTCTTGAGCTATGAACTAGAAATGACTAGCTGTAGCAAGGTTTGAGCCCGGTAGCACCTTAAAGACCAACAAGTTTTCCCAGAGTGTAAACTTTCAAGAGTCAAAGTTGCCTTCATCAGATACAAGTAGGAATGGAGATCCCTGAAGGATTATATCCCAGTCAGAAGGTGCTGCAAAGAAGGAAGCCAGGATGCAAAGATACGATGCAAAATTTAATTGGCATGATTAGAACGGGGGGAGAAAATGCTTAGTAGTAGGAAATGCAGAAAACGAGCATCTGTAGTGAGTTGATAATCCTATGTCCCTATTCAGCCGTTGTTCTGAATTTGTGAATGAACTCAGATTAAGCAAGCTCATGTTGTGATCTCTCCTTGAAGCTTGTCTGCTTGCAGACTGTCACTTTTAGGTCAGCAGTAGAAAGAAAATGACTAGCTAGTATGTGTAGGCAAGTGGAGTTTCTTGGCAATGTTGCCTTTATATCATTGGTGCTGCCATTCTATACTCTGAAGCCTTTTCTAGAGCATTTAGCAGTGTTGGCCTTAGTTCATGTAGAACGTGGTGTTGAATCTCTCTGTAACGCAAGCAGGGTACTTAAGCAGTCAAGTCTGTTCTTCAGCATAACTGCTATTTTTAACTCTTCCAGAAATTTGAAGTGGACTTAATAAACACTCAGTTACTGTTCTGTTGCTCCTTTGGAAGAGACGAGCCCAAGATCTGGGATTACGCAACGACTCCATCTGCTGGCTGTCTACCTTCTTGCCCACGTCTCATTTTCTGATCTTTTTTTGCCTTGTGTCACCATCTGAGTCCAGCAGACCAATGCTCCTGACAGATTTTAAAGCAAGTTCCCGTGAGCCCAGGCCCATAAATGGCACACATGCACACCTGTGAATCTCACCTTTGGCTGTTTAAAAAAAGCTTTGTTACAGAATTGTCTATATTTTGCGTGCTGAAGTTTTTTTGCCATTTATTAATCACGGGTTCCCTACTGATGTGTTCCCGCAGATTGACCACTTTGGCTTCGCTGAAGATCGCACATTCAAGCAGCGCTTCCTCATAGCTGACCAGCACTGGAAGCATTATCATGGAACAATCCTTTTCTATACTGGCAATGAAGGCGACATCACCTGGTTTGCTAACAACACGGTGTGTGTTACTCTAGTTTCTCACACTTCCTAAGCCTTTGGGATCTGCTGCAGATAAAAAACGGTATTCCTTGCAGCATTAAATAACCTTTTCTTCCCTGCCAGGGTCTTATGTGGAACATAGCTGAAGAGCTCAACGCTCTCTTGATATTTGCAGAGCACAGATATTATGGAGAGTCTCTGCCCTTTGGAAACAAATCGTTCACTGTAAGTACGTTCTCCTGTATAAAAATTTAAAGTTTAATCAAATTAAAAATTAAAGCTTAACGACATCTAGAGCAGGGATCCCCAACCTTTTGTGAGCCTCTTGGCTTCTCTTGGAATTCTGACATAGGGCAATGGGCACAGCCTCCAAAAGTCTAATAGTAACTCATCAACATCTCAGGCAGAAGCTCTGTTTAAGAGGACGCTTTTTTAAAATGAACATATTATTTAAAAACATCTTCTTGCATACGCCTTCAAGCTCCATGAAAAATTTTGTGACGTGGTGGCAGCTGCTGTGAAAGCAAAATTTTTGAAAATCTGCACAGCCCATCAGATCTCTATGGTCAATCAGCAGCCCTGCTGGGCAAATGCTCCACTTGGTCCTGCCCACTTTCTAAAAACACTTGGCGGGTATCCTGGTGCCCCATGAGTGCCATGTTGGGAACCCCTGATCTAAAGGTTTGCCAGGATCTTTCAGGGATGCTGGGGGCAACAAAGGGGAAAAGTGCAACCTTATGCATGAGAAAATAAGCATTCTGGGGGAATTGCTAAATACAGGCTGCAATATGGAGAAGAATCCTGTTAAACACAGCAGAATTTGCCATAATGAAGTAGCCTTTTGTTAATAGTTCTGCTGGAGATGATGCAGATAGTTGTTGTGTGTTTTCCGGGCTGTATTGCCGTGGTCTTGGCATTGTAGTTCCTGACGTTTCGCCAGCAGCTGTGGCTGGCATCTTCAGAGGTGTAGCACCAAAAGACAGAGATCTCTCAGTGTCACAGTGTGGAAAAGATGTTGGCAGGTCATTTATATCTACTCAGGAGGGGTGGGGTTGAGCTGAGTCATCCTGTAAGAGTTTCCCAGGGTGTGGAATGCTAATGGCAGGAGGCTTCACTGTATCCTACAGTGATAATGGCAGGAGACTTCACTGTATCCTACAGTGAAGCCTCCTGCCATTAGCATTCCACACCCTGGGAAACTCTTACAGGATGACTCAGCTCAACCCCACCCCTCCTGAGTAGATATAAATGACCTGCCAACATCTCCTCCACAGTTTGACACTGAAAGATCCCTGTCTTTCGGTGCTACACCTCTGAAGATGCCAGCCACAGCTGCTGGCGAAACGTCAGGAACTACAATGCCAAGACCACGGCAATACAGCCCGGAAAACCCACAACAACCATCGTTCTCCGGCCGTGAAAGCCTTCGACAATACATGATGCAGATAGACCGTGTGAAACTCTGAAAGCTTTTACCCGTCAGCAAATTGTTGCCACTGTTTGACCAAAACCCTCCCTGCTCTATACACGTGTATGGGCATGTGAATGGACCTTGCCCCCCAGTGGATGGGAAGCTATTGGACTTTGCCCTGATCACTTTGCAGACAAATGGCCATTGGCTCTGTAGATTGCATTTTGTCGTATTAGATTTCCTCCTTTTCCCTCAAATTGCATGAGGAATGGAGCAATAGACCTACTTCTTAAGGCAAAAGAGACCTCAGGTTGTTTTTCTGTTATGCTGCTGTTCTCCTATCTTATTTCAGAATGCCAAGTATTTGAATTACCTTTCTTCGGAGCAAGCTCTGGCAGATTTTGCGGTCCTTGTTCAGCACTTGAAGAAGACTATCCCGGGAGCCCAGAACACCCCTGTCATTGCTATAGGGGGATCATATGGAGGGATGCTTGCTGCTTGGTTTCGAATGAAATATCCTCACGTAGTAGCTGGGTGAGTGCCAGAAATCTCTAGAATTCTACACCTGGGTGACAAAGGCATACATTCTAGAGATTTCTCGGAAAGAACAGGACATTTACTGTATTGCTGTATGAAAATATTGGGTGATATTTACCAGTCTCGGGGAGAAGGAGGAGAGGATCTGCAGAGGAGCAGCAATGTGACCTGTGCTTCACAGTGAGAAGTAAGCTCAAGTGAACTTGAGGGTGCGTGGATGGGTATCACACCCACCCACACAGAGAGAGCGAGAGAGAGCAAATGGCTGGGTAGTCTAGTTATAGTGCAAAACACACCCTGGAGCGAGACTGGTGTCTTGCCTCCAGAACCATGGCTTAATTGAGTTGGGAAAGGTATGATAGGATTATCTTGGGCTGGGCTGTTGCTTGATGACCCGGTAACTACCAGATAGGGAGGCTATCAGATGCATTGAATAGTCTTGATTAGGTAAGTGGGAAAGGAAAGATGGAGGGAAGCGTTAATGGGATTAGGCAGGGAGGTGTCTCAGGAAGCCTCATCTCCACTGCTCTCCGCATGGGTGCCATTCAGTCAGTCACCCCCTGTGACTCATGTCTTGGTAATTCACCAGTTTCCAGGCCACCTGGCATCTGTGCTGCCTTGCTGGGCAGTATCTGGAACTGCTGGCAAAGGGGTTTTTGATATTCCATATCCATAAACTGCCCTTTTAGTATGACAGAGGAGTCCAACTGCTAATAGGTTAGTATAGAAAACAGGAATAATGATAGCAGGGGAGCACATACACTCTTGCTGCCTAGCAACAAAAAGCCAAGGGAAATGAGTTTGACATGTTGTCTTCTGGCCTCTAATTGTTGATAGGCTCTGTAGCAGGCAAATCTCTGTGGCGCAAGGGCTCTTATAGAACGAGACAGTATTGTATAGTGGTTGCAGTGTTGGATTAGGACTGGAGACTTGGGTTCAAATAATTTCAGGTGGATAGCCACGTTGGTCTGCAGTCGAAGAGTAACATCCAGGTCCAACAGCACCTTAAAGACCAACTAAATTTCCAAGGGACGAGCTTTTGAGAGTCCAGGCTCCCTTCGTGGATGGAGGAATGGAGAGACACGCATCTCACTGCCTTGGTGGAAGGGCTGGAAAAAATTAGATTCTAGGTCATGGGTCTTATGCTCACCCACTTTACTTTCAGTAACTATTGTGGGTCTCATCTGTGAGGAGGCCAAAGCCCTGTGTGGACAGCCATCTGCACACTGACTAACCACATGAGCAGGGAGACTGGGTGCGAGTGCCCTGGCCTCACTATCCACCCCCCCCCCCATGATCTGCACTGAGCAAGCACATGAAGTGCTCACACCTATGCCCCTTCCCCGTGATCAGTGACGCTGCTTTCTTAATGCTGCTGGTCACAGGGTGGATTGTGCAGGCACATCATCTGTGCATTGGCACCCTGCAGGATAATTCTGCAGAGAGCCAGTTTGGTGTAGTGGTTAAGAGCGCAGGATTCTAATCCGGAGAACCAGGTTTGATTCCCCACTCCTCTACTTGAAGCCAGGTAGGTGACCTTGGGTCAGTCACAGCTCTCTCAGAGCTCTCTCAGCCCCTCCCACCTCACAGGGTGATTGTTGTTGTGGGGCTAATAATAACATGCTTTGTAAACCATTCTGAGTGGGTGTTAAGTCATCCTGAAGGGCAGCATATAAATCAAATGTTATTATTAATGTCACAGGTTTGGGGGGGCAGACCAATATCTTTAGACCCGCTCTCCCTCCCTGCAGGGTTGTCGAGCATATGACTGGACCATCTGCAGAAGGCTAAAGAGATGACGCGCCCCTGGGGGAGTTGCCCTCTGCTCAAGGCTGATATGGGTTTAGAATCCGGGGTCAAGATCTGGAACATGTGCAGGGCGTGTTTTCTCCACAGGCGCTTGGCGTGAGCTCCTTAGCTGAGTTTTGTCCCTCCTGCCTCTGTCCCAGAGCTCTTGCGGCGTCAGCTCCCATCTGGCAGTTTGAGAACTTGGTTCCTTGCGGCGCCTTTTACAGCATCGTGACTCAGGACTTCAAGAAGAGTGGGAACTGCTGCTCAGAAAGTATCCGGAATTCCTGGGCTGCCCTGAACCGTCTGTCTTCTACAGGTAGGTGGTGAGAAGGGGGATGCTCTGGTGGAATGCATGCCTTTTATTTAGAATGTTTATGCCCTCCATTTCAATTGAACGGGTATCCAAGGCGGTTCATCGAGGCAATGCAAACAACCCAAAGAATACAGCAGGCACATAGTCAAAGAAGAGCAGCAGCAGTCTAGCATCAGCTAACGGAATAATCAAACCCAAGAGACAGAGATGACAGAATCCACCAGATCAGAATAAAATCAGTTAAACCCTTTAGCAAAGAGAAGGGACCAGGAACAAATCACTTCCATAGGCCCTTAAAGGTTAAAAAAAATCATTCCAGAATATAGGAACAACTTAAGAACTTGTGAATTTAGTACCAACCAAGCTTCTCCGGAACAAAGCAGCTCTTCCAGTTGTCTAACTCTCGCTGCATGGCACAGCCCCCGAAACCACCCCAGTTGCATTGGGATGGAGAGTGCCCTCAGGTCAAAGTTGACTTACAGCAAACCCTGGTGAGGTATTGATGGCAAGAGACGCACCGAGGTGGTTTGCCATTGCCTGCCTCGGCAGCCCTGGTCTTCATTGGAGGTCTCCCATCCGATTACTAACCAAGGCCGACGCTGCTTAGCTTCTGAGATCTGACGAGATCAGGCTTGCCTGAGCTATCCAGGTCAGGGTCTGGTGCTCTGGTACCATAATTAAATTCTGGAGGGTGGGGAGGGCTAAAGGATACAGGCTGAAAACTCTGATTAAGCTTTGTCAGACAAATCAACTAAAAAAATCCTGCTCTTGATGCTGGGCTGGCCAACTTTTGGGAAGCTTGTGCAAGAGTTTTAAAGAGAAAGAGCTACCTTTGGTGTTCTTGATGCTGCTTTCTTTGGCAGTGGGTGATAGAATGAGAAGTAGACGTTGTTGTGCACACCAGTCCTTTTGCAAGCCCCATAATAACCTTTTACCCATATTGCAATAAGCATGCTCACAGCCAAGGAATGATATGCTCATGTGGATCATAGCAAAAAAAGGTGGCATGCATCTGGATTTGGTGTGCATCATTTTACACTGTAGAATCTCTGATTTCATGTAGCATGGAGACATTTCTTCACTGAAAACTGTAGTAAATCTTCCCTTGGACCTTGTTTAAAAATGGGATAGGGCCAGATAACATTGCTTTGGGGGCTGACCCTGGCCCGTTGGCCATGCCAGCTCTGTAGAATTTCTCAAAGTCATTTCCTGATTTCTTTCACTCTTTAACATAACCAAGGAACAGAACCTGAAGTTGGACTGCACAGACGAGAGCTGGCTTGGTTCTTGTGGCAGGAGTGATTGGAGGCAGAGGGCAAGTTTCGCTCTAGTTACATTGCTTGAGTCATAACTCCAAACCGTGGTTTATTTTTAGCTATGATTAGTTTATGAAACCAGAGTTTGGCTTGCAGATCATTCACATTGCGGCTGCCTCGATACATGTTGGTTTCATTCTCTTCATTGTTTCCACCCGTGGAGACCCAACTGATACCATGGCCTGCAATGCGTTAGGAAACAAGTCAGGATGTCTTGATTTCCATGTCACCTGAAACCATAACGGTGTAGTTAATGAATCAACTTGAGCACATGGTTTGGTTTCGGATCCCGGTTTGATACACCCTATCTACCCATAGGTAGCAGAGTCCAAAAACCACGTAAGTTGTTTTGGAGCTTGCTTTGGTCCAAAGAACTTGCCACTGTATTGCATGACCTGGAAATGTTATCTATGTGGGGCTGCTCTTGAAGACTGTGCAGGAGGCCATTGATGTTTTAGGTGGGAATGAAACCATTACATTGGAGGACACTATTGGCAAACCTGCCTTCTGCTCTTTGTCAGGTCTATGGGTGACAGGCTATGGCAGATATATCCCTGTACCCTCACAGCAATCACTCCATGATCTTGGTTGAAAAGGTTTTTATTCAAGGAATCAAATCATGTTCATAGATATGTCCACAGGTTGATCAGAAGTTGACAGGAATAACAAGATCTGTAAAACTATGGTTCATATAGGTCCCAAGTACTCATCCCCCCTCCCAACAGGAAAACATCACTTTTGGCGCGAAGCAGTCATGAGAACTCCCTAAATAGTTTACATGCTTCATCTAAACAGGAGAGAGGCAATAGCTTAAGGATAAAACACGGTATTCTTCTTCCCCCGAGAACTAGCAGGTTTGCAAGGTCAGAGACACTGAGCTTCAAAGCACGAGAGATAAGACACTCTGGATACAGCAGGCCTGTGAGTACAAGGCAAATTATGGCATCAGCAATATGATATCAAGGCACAGCACTTCGGCAACAAATAAGCCGAATTTAATGGCATGGAGGGGTGCAGACATGACACCCCTGAGCTTGGAATTCTGTAGTGCGTTGCACCTCCCTCAAGGACCCTTGCAATATGCAAGTCCTCCCTCTACATACCCTACCCTACCAATCATGCCGATGATTTCATCTTGCCAGCTACGAAAGAGCATGGTTGCTAAGAACAGTGGGAGTTGGCATTTCCCCACCCTCGGTTCGAAGGAGCTACCCAGCGGTTCTTCTGTTCCTCCAACCACATTCCACACAGTCATTTTCCTTACGTAACTCTTTAAAGCATCCTGTGTTTTACTTGATGGAGCTAAATAAAGAACACTTGATGATCCCAAGAGCAGTGGATGAAAAGAGAGAAGGTTGTCCCATGTGACCAGCACATGCCCCTCCTCCAAGGAGCTCAGGGTGACATACAGGGTTGCCACCCACCAACTGGGGCCGGGAGATCTCCTGGAATGACAACCGATCACCAGACCACAGAGATCAGTTCCCTGGAGAAAATGGCACTTTTGACGGGCGGACTCAGCAGGGTATAATGCCATAGAGGATCCCACCTTCCTAAGCTCCACCCCCAAATCTCCAGGTATTTTCCAGCCTGAACTTAGCAACGCTAGTGGCACACAAGGTTCTCCCTTTGTTTAATTCTCACACCAAGCCTGTAAGGTAGCTTAGCCTGGGAAAGTGACTGGCTCAGGGTCACCCGGTGAGCTTCCAAGCAGAGTAAGCTCTTCTCGGACCCAAGTCCAGCACTTCAGCCACCTTGCAGCGATGGCTCCTGGACAGAAGCGCCCTGCACGAGTTTGCAGAGGGGGGTTGAATGTGCTGAAATGTTACCTCTGATTCCCCCTCCCCGAATCGTAATATTTTATATTTTGTACCAGCCCTTGTGATGGGAAAGGGGGCTGTACTTCTGGGGAGTCCTTGTGGTATTGTGACCCACCTGTCCACATTCAAATCAATTTCTGTAGCTAAGCTCACTAGGGGGTCGTCAATCATACCTTCTCTCTCTCTCTCTCTCCAGGCCTCAACTTAACCTGCCTCTTACAGGGTGGATGTAGAGAGAAATTGTTATACACTGCCATAAATTCCTTGGGGCTTGGGACTTCATGGGGATCAATAGCTTTAACCTCTCAGTAACCCCATAAAATAGGTTTAAGCCAGATTTGAGCCCAGTTGAACCTTAACGACAAACAAGATTTCCAAGGTATAAGCTTTTGAGAGTCAAGATAACTGATGAAGAGAGCTTGACTCTTGCAAGCTTAAAGCCTGGAAATCGTGATGCTCTTTAAGGTGCTACTGGCCTTGAATCTTGCTCTTCTACTCCAGACCAACGCAGCTATCCATCTGAAGCTAGGTTTAAACCAGTGGTTCTTAGCCTTTTAACCCATCACTTCCCCCAACTATGCAAAAAAGACCAATACTTTAAAGGAGGCAACATATTTTTATGATGTATGCATAAAACACACATTTCAGTGAGAACCTTGTGCCTGATGGCTGTCAGCCAACCCAGAGTTAGGTCCGACTGTTTATTTGCCATGTGCCACTTTTTTTGAAGGGTCTGCAGGAGAAATCGAGGATCTTGGACTTTTCACAGTGAGCTGAACCGTAGAAAACCGCTTTCTTCCCCCTGGCTGTCAGAAGGCTATTGCAAGTGGGAAGGAGCTGCCTAAATTCCTCGATGCCCCTCATAATTCGTAGATCTACCCTGGGGAAATATGGCCTGTGTTAATCATTAGGTTAAGGAGAACAAATGACTTCACCAAGGCTGTCGATTAGATTGCACAGCTGAGCAGAGATTTGAACCTTGCTTTCTACATCAAAGTCCAAAGTCCAAAACTAGTTATAGGTCCCTCATTAATGAGCCAAACACAGGCAGCCGGGATCTCCTGCCTCTGTAGACCCTGTTCAGATTTTTGCATGTTTCCACCAGTAGTTTCTGCAGGTGTCTGTTGGGTGCATGTCGGTACATTCACGACCCCAGTAATTTCAGATTACCTTAATCGAGTGATGCTGAGGAAGAACTCTTAATTTTCTGGTTGAACAGGGCCGATTCCAGATGGCCTGAAATTGCGGTTTTTCTGCGGAAATAATCGCTTACCAGCCACGCGTTCACTTTTGTCTCCATCCGCTTTGTCTCGCAGCGTGCCGTGCCGTCCCACTTCCGGATGTTCGCATGGCCAACTGAGGTACCCGGGATTGGTTGTTTCCTCCCCGTCACAGTTGACGTCGGGGGCCTTCATTGGTTCGCATTTCAGTTTTTTTGAAAAAAAATTTTTTACGTGTTTTGCGCAAATGCGCAAACGCGCAGGTCAACTTTTGTGCACTTTTGTGCATTTGTGCGCATTTGCGCAGTTCGATGTGCACAAACATGCGACTGTGCAAATGGTGCCCGGTTTAAAAAAAAAATTAAGGGAATATTGTTGCCGGACGGCCGGCAAAGGAAGGAGGGAAAGGGGAGGGCCTGTCCACGGCAACGAAGCATCCAGAAGTGTGCAAACCCACAATACCGCGTTCACACCGTCCGCTTATAGAGCGCAACTGAGCGCCATGGACTGCAGGTAAGCCGGGATGGGAAATTGCGGGTTTGTACGAGTGAGGTCGCTGAAAAAGCGAAAGCACTCACTCTATTTGTGCCCATCTGGAATTGGCCCAGATCCCTCTGCCTGCATCCTTAGAGAGCTGCTACAAGTCTCTATATGAGACATCTGACATGTGAAAAACATGTTTTGGGAGATGCAATGATAGCCGAGAACTGTAGTTTAAAAAAACAGGGCCAGCGGCAGAGCAAAGGCTTCGGTATACACTGGAGCTGTGCGAAGGGCTGTGAAATGCCAGAAAGGAAACTTCAGCCCATTAAAACCTCTCCAGGTCCAAGCCCTGCTCTGGAAGGCAGCGCCAGCCCATTTCCATTCCTCGCTGCCCTCTGGGTGCGATCCCACACAGTTTTAGACTGGAGAGGTGAAATTGACAGAGTCTTCAGGGAGGCGAAGATGAAATTAACAAACCCTCTGAGGAGTGATCTCTGCCAGCTCTGTCTTTTAAAACTACGCTTCCCGGCTAACATTGCGGCTCTCTCTACACTTGCCAAACTTGCGCCGAGGCGTCTCGTGTGGAGAAACTCAAGTTGGAGTGGGTAACGTAGAGCTAGATGGGCAGCCGTATGACCCTGCAGAGGGCAGTGTCACATGCTACAGAGAACAAATGGCCACAAGCTTCCCAAATCCACTCTGTGCACAGTTGAGGAGACTCCCTTTGGTGTTCATCCCTGTTGTTCTCTTTTCTTCAGCGGAAGGCTTGCGGTGGCTTTCTTGTGCATTTCGCCTGTGCAGTCCACTAAAAACCGTGAGGGACGTTGCTTCCTTCAAAGCCTGGCTAAGTGAGACATGGGTGAACTTGGCGATGGTGGATTACCCATATAAAGCCAACTTCTTGCAGCCTCTCCCTGCCTGGCCTATTCAGGTAACTGAACAAAAGGGTGGGAGGGCTTGTTTGTTTCTCCTTCCCCCTTTCTGCTAGATGCTGCTTTATCCCAGGAATTGCCAGAGAGTCAGTGATAAGACATGTTAAGCCTGTGCTGGCTGACTTGGGCTGCTCCCGCACAAAGTGTTGAGAAAATACCATCCATTCACTCACGACTTTGGATAAAGTTGCCTGCTTGATGTGTGTCAGTGTCCCATTTTCTTCCCAACCTGATTTGTGTTAAGCTTTTTAAAACTTAAAAATGCAACTGCAGCACCAACCAGCAAAGCTCCATTGAGGCTTCCGTTGAATCCATTTCCGTTCAACCTTCCTCGATGCCCCCCTTTTATAAAGAGCCTTCTATTTCCAGTTGTGCCTGTAGAGTGCTGTCAAGTCACAACCGACTCATGGCGACCCCTGCTGGGGCTTTCAAGACAAGTGAGAAGCAGTGGTGGTTTGCCAGTGCCTTCCTCTGCAGTCTTCCTTGGTAGTCACCCATCCGAGAACTTACCCTGCTTAGTTTCTGGGATCTGACGAGATCGGGTTATACCATGCTGCCTTCCTTCCTGTACTTCCTTCCTGTTAACTCCTTGTTAACATTTTTTGTTTTGTACCATCACAATTGTGAATCATTAAGCTTCAGGCATGAAAAAGAAATCAGTAAATCTTTAACACCGCTCCCTACTAGTGACGGGATCTGGCCAGAGGGTTGATTCAGGGAGCCGCTCATTTGGGACTTGTGAAGGAGCAGGTTCTTTATAGGATTTAAAAGAAGTCTGGGGCAAACAACTCCCCGTAGTTTAGTGCTCAAATCCAGCTAGATCAAAGGAACCTCCCCCCCCATGCCTGGA
This sequence comes from Eublepharis macularius, assembly GCF_028583425.1. Lineage (NCBI taxonomy): Eukaryota > Metazoa > Chordata > Lepidosauria > Squamata > Eublepharidae > Eublepharis > Eublepharis macularius. The sequence goes on from NC_072792.1 coordinate 175,399,631, forward strand.
TCCAGGATTCTCTTTTGATCATTCATGTTTGGATTCCTGTGAGAAACTTCTTGTTAACATCCCAAGTTGCTGCTAAGCGGGATAAGAATGGGAGAAGTGGGTTTCTCTCAACAGGATGTAATTCTGAGCCCATGCATAAAAGGATCTTATGAGAGGGGGGTGAGTGCTTTGGGATTTTTTGAGGAATACTGAATGCCCTGAATTACTGCTCTGATTCCGTTTCCGGCCTTGGCAGTATTCGCAGGTGCTGGCGTGGGAGCAGCGCTGGCATTCCTCCTTGTTGGTGATCATTTTTGCAAGCCAGAAATGCTGGCTTACTTATTTTAAGGAGGTCTTCTCTCCACGTCCGCCCCCCCTTCTTTGGATGCAGCTGTGTGCGTGTGAGCCCATCCATCGCTTGCTTTGAAAGGCCTGCCGTAGTCCCAGGAGCACATATGCGTGTGTTCCCGAAGACCACAGCAATTCCCCCGAGAGCCTTCTGCAAGATGCTTCGGTTCAGTGATGCACAAACCTGAGACCGTTTCCTTCTCTTTCCCCCTAAATCTTTGCTTTTAAATGTGTGCAGTCTCTCTGGGTGGCATCGGCCTTTGCATTCGGGGACTCTTTCTTCACCCCTTTTGAAACTGAGCAGCGTCAGTGACAAAACTAATGTGATTATCCCAGCTGCGAAGGAGAGGTGTATTGAGAGCTTAGAGGGAAAGAATCTGTTCAAACAGCTGAATGTAGCTGGCTAATCCTCTCCAATGTGGGTGGACGATAACCTCTGGGAAGCAGGGGCTTTCCTCTGCTTCCCAACCCACCCCCTTCCCGGTTGCTGTCTGTGAGAGTAGCGCTGCCTTAAAAGCTGCTCTTTAACTTCCATACCGCACATCTGCGCCGGCAAAGGAGTTCTTGCGAGCCTTTGCTCTTCCAGCTGAGAAGCTGTTCCCTGGGCTGGGAAAGGCTGGAAGTTGCCTAAATAAGTGATTACCTTTCTCCCATCCCCCTTCCCGTTGAGTCTGCGTTGCTCAAACGCCTCCTGCTGCTGACCAGAAAATGTCAAAACTGCTTTTCTTCCTGCCTCGCAGGTGAATCTGGTTCATCCAGGTCTGATAATGCAGTTCCAGGTGTACTAGTCAGCAGCCGAATATAGCAGGAATGCAGCAGCATCTTGGGGTCTGGCTACACTGATTCCGTCATAAGCATTTGTGAGTCAGAGCTTGCTTTTCGGAAGCATGGAAGTTGATTTATGTACAGAACAGAAAGGTGGGTGGGGAACAGTTAAGACGATTCAAAGCAGGATCCAAACTTAAGGAGTAACTGATGCTCTTGGAGTAGGTGTGTAGCCCGTTTGGTGCAGTGGTTAAGAGCGGCAGGGCTCTAATCTGGAGAGCCAGGTTTGATTGCCCACTCCTGCAGTTGAAGTTGGCTTGGGTGACCTTGGGTCAGTCACAGCTTCTCAGAGCTCTCAGCCCCACCCACCTCACAGGGTATTTGTGGATAACAACACACTTCGTAAACCACTCTTGAGTGTGGCACTAATCTTTCCAGAAGAGCGGCATATAAGCACAAGTCTATTATTATGAAACACTCCTGACTGTTTAGATAGGCAAAACTAAAACCAGGAGGAATTGAGATAGTCAGATAAAGCAGGACATTAGTCATATAGCTGAAGTTACTAAGATCTGTATAGGGTTTGAAGTACAATATATTAGCACCTATAGTGGGTTTGGAATCCCAGGTTCTGGTTAAACCTGCCCCTGGGAAGGGGAATTTTCTTAAATTTGTTATTGAATTCTCATTGAGCAATTTTCTGTTGGGGTCTCGTTATGTAAAAGAACTGTAACTTTAAGATCAGCACGAGAATGCTCTGGGAGAATCAAGCATCGCCCTACCGATTTCTGAATGTTACAGCTTCTAATGCTGTATCTATATCCATGTATTCTTTTGGGTGGGGACCTGGCCTGTTTGCCAGTGCACCTGATGAAGTGAGCTCTGAGACTCGTACAAGCGCATGCCAGAATGAAGTCGGTTAGTCTTTAAGGAGTCACTGGCCGCCTGTTTTATTCATTATTTAGCGTAAACCTTGCTGTGCCTGCATGGAAAAGAGGAAGCTGCTTGAAGGGAGGAAGCTGGTACTTGGCCTTAGGGCCAAACTACACGCTACGTTTTTGTAACAAGTCACGTCTGGGTCCCCTGGGTCTGATTCGCTTTTCCCAGTAGCAAGACAATACTTGCAGGGAACGGCATTTGAAAAGGTCCCCTGGATCCAGTTCGGCTCAGGGCTGCGGTGCGTTGGGAAGAGAGGCTTCTGCCTTCCCCGTGCTGTTCTCTGGAGATGAAACAGCCTTGGGTCTGATGCAGAGGGGCATTATTTGCCAGACCCATAATGAACTTGATACAAAAGGTAACGTATTTTGAGCCTTAATCATTCTGTGGAGCAAGTATGGAGCTCTGTTGCTGCTGCCTCCCTCTTTCGGTTCTTAAAAGGGGCCTAGGCATACAGAGAAGGCAGATCAGCTGTTAACTAGGATGGCTAAATGGATCTTCCATGCTAAGGGACAGTTTTAGACCTCCCAATATCAATTACTGGACAGCTTTGGTCTCCATTCCTTGTGTGCCTTTTGGGGGGCATCTGTGTGGGAGACCGCACTGGACTGGATGGACCCTTGGTCTGATGTAGCTGCCTCTTCTGTTCTTTTCCCAAACATCTTTTTAAGCTTGACTCTTCGGTGCATGAAGCGGATGTGATCCCAGGAGCTAGAAACACGCTCGTGGTTTTGATTCGCTTAAATGGAATCTGGGATTTCAGGAAGCCCCATTCAGACTTGATAGCAGCATGCTGAATCAGAGCCGGGTGGATTCCAGCAGCTCATGTGTTCCACACCCTTTCCCATAGACTGGATAGCCAGTGTCTACAGTGGTGGCAGAGGGGATCTCCAAAAGAGATTAAGGAGCCCCACCCCAGTTTTCCTGAAATGCTAAAATGCTTTTTACTAATAGGAAAATTAACACTAAGGGTGAAGACCAGCAGACACCTTATGTGTGGTTAAAAGTGTGGTTGAAATGGTGCAAATACAAAATTCTCAAACCTTCCAACACATGCATCCGGATACAGTGAGTGTGTGTTGCAGCTGCAGCTGCCAGATACTTCAGATACTTCAGCTGTTACCAGTTGTGCTGGATCACACCAAAGGTATCTATTCCAGGATTTGGAGTTTAAGAACAACCAGCCCTATATCTCCTGGTGGTGATGGAGAGTGCTCTTATGTCAATAGCTTACTTTTGGTGACCCCTGGCGGGATTTTCATGGCAAGAGGCTAACAGGTGGTTTGCCATTGCCTGCCTCAGCAACCCTGGTCTTCATTGGAGGTCTTCCATCCAAATACTAACCAAGATCGACCCTGCTTAGCTTCTGAGATCAGACATGAACAGGCTCACCTGGGCTATCCAGGTCAGGGTATATCTCCTGGTACACCATGTATAAACACAACAGCTTTCCCTTGCCTGTGCCCTGCTTTTGATATACAGCTGTTGATGGACCTATACTCTTACCTGCTTTTTTTAAAAAAAGCAATCTAAGCCAGTGTCTATCACCACACTTTGTGGTGGTGAGTTCCATAGGTGTATATGCATTGTATGGCAAAATACTTCTATTTCTTCAGTTCTGGACCTATAGCTAAGTGGGTTCATTGGATATCCTGTTGTTAAACATGAAGAAAAGAATTCCTCCCCACAGCTTTACAAGCATAGATAATTTTCTTCTATCTCATTTAAATGGTGGCCTCGGTGCCTGCCCATGATTCCTGATTGAGAATTTCATCTCTTGGCCAGATGACATAGCTGGGCAAGCCCTGCCTTACATAAGAGCTCAGTTTAGTCTCAACGCATGAAGCTGTCGTTATGTTGCACAAGACATCAGCGCCCGTTTTGGAGCTCGTTCTAACCCTGATTCTCGTCTTGGACTGATTCTTTTTTCTTCCTTTAGGCAGTTTGCAAATACTTACGAGAGCCCAAACTTCCTGACAAAGCCCTTCTGAAAAACATCTTCCAGGCTGTCAATGTCTATTATAACTACTCGGGTGATGCGCCGTGCTTCAACTTATCGCAGACAGCTACGCAGAGCCTTGGGATGCTGGGCTGGTATTACCAGGTATGTGTCTCTTCCACTGCAATTCTCTCGCAGCATCTGAGCAGAAAGCATAAATCTTGACTTGAGGTCATGTCTCCACTGGAGGTTCAGTTGCTGGGGCTCACTGGCCACAAGTCTGGTGTAACAGCAAGCTGGGTTTCTGCCATGCTACATCTTGGGGACTTGAAGCTTGCTACTAAAATAAAAAAGTCCCATGAAGGATGCCCCAGGGAAACTGCCTGCCCTCTTTCCTTTAGTTGATATGCTTTCCTCTTATAGGTTTCCTGAGAGTTGTACTTCCCAAGCTGTTCTGTTAGAGTTCTCTCAAAGCTACTGCTTAGCAAAAGCAGAAACAGCTTGGTTGATGCATGCAGAATAGGTAATGGGATGGCAGAACTCTGGGGTGATAGAAAAGTGTCCCATTTCCGACTGTAGGTGATGGACTAAAGCAAATGATTCTTCATAATTTAAAAAGATGTTCCCAGAAAGTAAAAATGAAGAACAACAGGGGATAAAGAGCCTACTCTTTGCTTGCTGGGCTACTTTTTGTGTTTGCCGGAAGTCCTTAACGTAGAAAGATGTTTCAGAATGAGATCTTCCACTTTCAGTCTGGTGCAGGCTGTTCTCCCACCTCATCGTACTGATGCCAGCTTCTTCTGCTTCACGAACCAGGCCTATCACTTAGGCAATAAACTTGTATCACTTCATGCTCACATGGCAGACCTTTCTTCTACTTAAAAAAATGCCGTGTACACAGAAAACTAAATGTTGGGGTTGCAGGCAGGGTGGAACGTGGGCTTGAGCCCTTGTGCTAGGAAACTGACTTTTTCTAGTATGCAAGAACTTGCGGTACAGCCCAGATAGAACAGTGAGAACCAGACCTTGCAGTTTTGAAAGCATGCCTTTTAAACTTTTTTGTGACATTAATGGCAACTCTGCAGATCAGGGATCTCCATTCTTAATTGTATCTGAAGAAGGGAGCTTTGATTCTCACTAGCTTATACCCAGAAAATTTTGTCGGCTTTTAAAGTGTCACTGGGCTTAAATCTTGCTGTTCAACTGCAGACCGACACAGCTACCCACCTGAAACTAATTTTCTGATTCTGTAATCTTAATCTTATTGCATTGTTTATTGGAGGGTCTATGCCAGGGGTGGCCAAACTGCGGCTCGAGAGCCACATGTGGCTCTTATAGACATATTGTGCGGCTCCTGGAGGTCTCTGAGTATCGCCGTGGCCATACATTTTATTTTAGTCTAGTTTGTTTTCCTTACTCCCTTTCTTCCTTTCTCTCCATGTCTTTCATACTTTCAATAAAAATGTTGGGATTGCCAAGTCTGACTCGGAAAACATCTGGGGACTTTGGGGGTGAAGCCTAGCAAGGATGTGATGTCACTTTTATGATGTCACTTCCAAGTAAAAAGTCCAGTGATGGCTCTTCCCCAGCTCCACGCCTTCCAATGATGTCATTTCTAGCATACTGCACCAGAACCCCACCCCTTTCTATGATGTCACTTTCAGGACACTCCCCCAAACCCACCATCCTCTTCTGAAGTCACTTCAATGCATCATGTCTTGCGGCTCTCAAACATCTGATGTTTATTCTATGTGGCTCTTACATTAAGCGAGTTTGGCCACCCCTGGTCTATGCTGTCTGAGTTGGGTTTTTTATATCTATGTCTATGTCTGTCTGTCTGTATTGTAATCTGCCTTGAGTCTTAGTGGGAAAGGTAAACTATGAATAAATAAAGGCAAGAGGAAAATGATATTGTAAGGATTTTCTAAAGAAGAGAAGCAAGCCAAGGAGAGATTAAACTTAAATCTTGGGCTAATACATTCAGTTACAGAAGTATGACAGTTCATGCTCTACTGAAGGCTTCGGGAGTTTGAAACAATACAACAGAGGACAAAGGGTTTCTTTCTTTTTCTGTCACCATGTCATGGTAAACTCGTGCTATAAGTAATGGATTTGGCTAGATTACATTATTGATAAGATTGCTCCACCCAGTGGTTATCCAGCATTTTAGAGAACTGCAGACAAAACAAGAGGCAAGTCTCTGCCCTGAGGGGCTTACAGAGTTAATGAGGGAATGTGTTTGATTGGGGAGGGTGTTAAAAAAAGACGCCTTGCCCTTGTGAATGAGGAAAGGATCAAGACAAGTATCATTTCATACAACTGCTTTGTGGTCAGACATGAAATCCTGGCCCTGCTGTCACTTCCATTGTAAATGGAGATCATTTTCTGTAGTCATCTCTCTTGTATGCAGGGGTCATTTCGTAGAAAAAGAGCGAGAGGAACTCATTAGCATAATACATTAGCATATGCCACGCCCCTTGACATCACCAGAAATGTGTCATTAGCATAACTGGTTTGCATATGCCACACCCCCTGATGTCACCTATCCTGGCTGCTTTGAACCCAATCCTGGCCATTCAGGGCCGAAATTGGGCACAAAACGGCAAAAAGGGGCTGAAAATGGCCGAAAAGGGGCCCAAAATGGTCAGGATTGGGCTGCTGCTGAACAGGAGAGTGATCCACCACCCGTCAGAGGCCCGATCTGGGCCGTTTCGGCCCCAATCCAGGACAAAACGGGCCCAAAATGGCTGAGAGTCAGGTGGGCAGGGCCACCTGACATGTGACCTCTTTGGGGGACTGCGTGCCTGCGCGTTCCCCCTCGAAATGAGCCCTGCTTGTATGTATAGCCAGGATGTGACCTTCCCACAGAATTCATCAACCTCTGTGATCTGCTGTTTGCCAGGCCATGATATGGTCACTGTTTGACTTCCTCATTTGGTGGTGGTGTTGAGGAAAGCCTGGATTTTACACAGAACGCCTCTGGCACGTGTATGTGGGTATTGAAAGCCCTGCAGAGTCTGTGGCAAAGATGTGGTTGTGAAACTGACATGCTGCTTTCCCCCTCCTGTCTCTTTTTCTGCAAAGGCGTGCACTGAAATGGTGATGCCCATGTGCTCAGATGGCGTCAATGACATGTTTGAGCCTCAGAAGTGGGACTTCCATGCCTACTCCGACAACTGCTTCAAGGTTTGGGGCGTGAGGCCTCGTCCTTCTTGGATCCCTACTTCCTACGGGGGGAAAAACATCAGCTCCCACAGCAACATTATCTTCAGGTGAGCTTCTGACACACCAGGAATATGTATTTTTGTGGCTCGCTCATCCAACAGTTTGAAACGTTTTTACCTTGCAGCGGCGTGCAACGCCTCTGAATGAATGGTCCCCCCTCCCTGCCCACAGGAGCAGCCCCGGTTAGAGGTTGCTTCTCTGCATTTTTCATTCACACGAGAACTTTTATGTATTCAGCAAGTGGTGTAACCTGAATGCTTGAGACGGCAAACCCAGTTTTGCCTGCCTCTGGCAGGGTTAAAGAAAGTGTGCCATGCTAATACCTGTAAGAGACATGAGCCCTTGCCCTGGAGGAGGGCTCCCCAACATGGTGCCCAGGGGCACCGCAGCACCTGTCAGAACTTTTCTTAGCATCTGCCAAGTCTTTAAAAAATGTGCAGAAAGAGGTGGTGTTTTTGTTCAGCAAGGCTTCTGATTGACCATTTGAGATCTGATTGGCTGTGCAGGTGGTGTTTTGGCAGCAGCTGCCACCACAACACAAAGATCTTCAGTGTGTAATTGAAGGTAAGCTACAGCAGCCGTTTTGTGACTGGCTCCACCTCCTGTGCTGTTGTGTGGCTATGCCTACCATGCTGGGTCAGTCTTCTGAAGGTGCCCACGGGCTCAGAAAGCTTGGAGAAGCTTTCCTCAAGGAAAGGGTGAGGTCAAAAGGAAGCAGGAAAAGGACAAGTCTGGTACTGGCAGAAGTTGGCCTCCCTCCCTCAAGGAAATGCCTCATTGTTGCTTTGTCCAGAGCCATAACCTGACTCTGGCTGATACCGCCAATAAGACAGAGGAAAAAACTCCAAGGAGACTGGAAAGAGTCCAGTAGCACCTTTAAGATTAACCAACTTTACTGTAGCATAAGCTTTCGAGAATCACAGTTCTCTTCGTCAGATGCATCTGTGGTTCTCGAAAGCTTATGCTACAGTAAAGTTGGTTAGTCTTACAGGTGCTACTGGACTCTTTTCGATTTTGCTACTACAGACTAACACGGCTAACTCCTCTGGATCTATGACCAAGAAGACTGGGTACATGTCTAGAACAGTGGATAAGTAGCTAATTAAGTGCACCTGGTGGTTGTCCTTGATTAAGCGGCTCCTCCCCCAGGCTTAAGAAAAAGGCTGGGTGGATCGAAAAAGGGGGGAAGCTGAATCACAGGAGCGTGCAGGTTGAGTACCTATTGTCTAGTGGGCTTTGTTTTAGCTAAGATTAGGTCAAGCTCTTTTTTTTATTGTTGCCATTACTTTGCCTCAAGAGTGAGTATTGTTATTTTGACTGTTCTCTTGAGCTAAGAAATAATTATCTTTTCTGTGTCTTGAGCGTCTGCCTGCTGTGCACAAGGGTCTCCAGCTAAGAACCCTGAAACCAGTGAGTCTGGTATAAACGGGCGGGGCATACCACTCTAGGAGAGCTTCTGGGGTACTTTGTGGCTGTTGTCAGCTCCAGAACCAGGCCCAGAGGGTTTGCCCGCTCGTTACGGTACAATATAGCACTAAACTCAGTAAATATAATAGCTTTTGAATATACAAAGTGCAAGTGCTCAAGGTGCAATTATATAACAATTAAATGCATCATATACTGCAATATATATTGTGCCATTTCATTTCCATCAATCCATCGGGGGGTCCACCCCATACAGATATCTTATTATCTAGGCCAGTGCAAAGATCCAAACTAGATGAGGTAAGTATATTACGTAAGTTCACACGGTCTTAAGTCATTCCTTATGGATAATGCCGTTTTTTCTTTTCACAGGCAAACTCTTGTCGCAGAGGATAGTGCCTCATCCGACGTCGTCCCAAAGAAGGCGCAAACATAATCGATTACATGGATTATGACCAATGCACCTAAATAGATTGGTATGATGGAGTGAGCGAATTTATTACGGCTAACGAAGAAGCTTCGAGAAACGGGCTATATCAGCAGCCGTTGCCCACGCCAACTCTCCCCCGTCTGTTTGCTCCTTCTTTGGGACGACATCGGATGAGGCACTACCCTCTGCGACGGCAGTTTGCCTGTAAAAAGAAAAAAACAGCATTATCCATACGGAATGACTTAAGACCGTGTGAACTTACTTAATATACTTACCTCATCTAGTTTGGATCTTTGCACTGGCCTAGATAATAAGATATCTGTATGGGGTGGACCCCCCGATGGATTGATGGAAATAAAATGACACAATATATATTGCAATATATGATGTATTTAATTGTTATATAATTGCACCTTGAGCGCTTGCACTTTGTATATAAAATGCTATTATGTTTGTTTGAGTTTAGTGACTATATTATGCCCAGTCTCCTTGGAGTTTCCCCCTCTGTCTTACTGGCGTTCTTGCCTGGAGACTTCTCCTCCCATTTTTCAGTTCTGGCTGGTACCGCCCTTGATACCCAAATTCCAAATTCTTCCCAAATTCCAAAGCCTCTCCTGCCCCGAGCGGCGCTTCTCAAGGCCGTCCTCTTGTTCTCCTGTCGGCTCAATTGGTTCTCCATCTACCAGATTTTTATCATACTGTTCTTCTGAAGAGCTCAGACCAGCATACATATTTTTTCCCTTCTCCATTTATCCCTTTTTTTAAAAAAAAAACCATGAAATAGGTTAGGCTGAGATAGAGTGACTAGTTAGAGATAACCTAGTGCACTTTTAGGGCACGGGGAGATTTGAACCCAGGCAGCCTCAGCCTAGTCCAACACTCTAACCACTATGTAACATGGAATACCTCCCTGCCTTCTTGTTCTCTTCCTGAAGCTGGGGCCTTGCAAGGTGAGTCCACTTGCCTCCCTGGTGTGTCTGGGTGTCCCTCCTTTTCCTGGCTTGACTGGAAGCCGAGACCGGCAACTGAGAACTACTCTGGGCCCCAAGACTCCTTGATTCTCCCTTCCTTGTATTCAGGCCCATCCCTTGGCCACTTTACTTACTGTTTTTTTTTAACTCTGTCCTTCATCCAAAAAGCTCAGGATGGCTCTCCCTCTTTCTTATCTTCCAAATGACCCTGTTAGAGTGGTCAGGCCGACAGAATGACTGGCCCAAGGTCACCCAGCGAGTTGCACGGCTAGTAAGGATCTGAACCCAAATCTCCCTGGCTCTAATCCAGCACTTGACTCACTGCCCCTTTTGAAAGCCTAAGCAGATACTGGTCCTACGAGTTAGTTGCCCCCGAGACTGTACTGGGAAGGGATTAGCCAGGCTTAAATCTTGGGTTGACAGATGGGGGCAGGCATGTGATCAGTTCTGCTGCTCCAGCATAGCTTCAATGTGGGGTGGGGTGGGGGATGGAGACCTGTCACATCCCTTGCAGATCTGGGAATCCTTGGCCGGAATCCCCAGCTGCAGAGCAAGATGGTTGCCCTGAATGACCCTCTTCATGGCACCATCGAGGGTGCCCGTGATTTCTGGAGTATTACTCGCTTGCCAGTGTGATGCTTGTGGTCCTGGACTGACTCATGTTGTCCTTCCTCTTCCTTTTAGCAACGGTGGGCTCGACCCCTGGTCCGGTGGCGGAGTGACTCGGAACATCACGGACACCCTGGTTGCTATCATGATCCCAGAAGGCGCCCACCATCTGGACCTGCGCGCCAACAGCCCTTACGACCCGGACTCTGTTCTGCAAGCCCGGATGCTGGAGGTTCACTTCATGAAGCTGTGGGTGGAGAAGATCAAGACGCACAAGGGCAGAAAATAACCCGAGCCATTGCCTTTTGTGGGCGGGACTTCCACTTGTCCTCATCTGGGAACCGAACTGAGCCTTCTCCAGCCACTTCTTTCCCTTTCCAAACTCCAGAATTACCCACTGAACATTCAGTCTTATGAGACAGCTGTCAGAAACATGGACCAAAGATTGTGAATCTAAATCGACAAAAGTGCAGCTCCGGGACTGGTGGTGGTTCTTATTGGGCAGCCCCAATCTGCTCCGGTCATGAATGTTTTCTAGTGAGCTGCGAATAGCACAGTAAGCATTTAGGAGCTCCTCTTCAAATGCTGTTTCTACAGCAACATCTCTACCTCACTCCCTAGAAGTACGTGGCACTTCCTCCATGCTGGGGCACTGTGTGGGGAAGAATAGCAGTTACCACTGGAGACATCCCCCCCCCCCACCAAATTACATGGCTTGGTGCCATGTAATTCGCCCTCAGAGCACTGACAGCCAGAGGTTTTGATGGCTTAAAAGGAGATGAGAGGTATTCTCAGAGAATAATACTATCAGCCTCTGTGAGCTATGTTGGCTAGATGGAACCTCCATGTTTAGAGGCAGTCTATCCCTGTCTATCTGGTGCTGGGGGACAAAGCCCACTGTGACAGGATGATGGTCTAGAGCAAAGCCTTAGTCTGAGCCAGTGGGTCTCTCCAGGTGTTCAACAAGCAATGTGAAACAGCAGGGTAAAAAACCCCTCCCTGCACACAGCTGCATTTTGGATCCCGAAAGCATTTGCACATTCGTTTTATGTTCAGGAATTGACCAGCAGCTGAGGCCAGTGTGAAGTATTCTCCAAGTGGTGTTGGCTTAGTATGTATGTGGGGAAGGAAGGACGGATATTTGCAAGAAAAAACCTCCTCCCCCGCTGACTGCTTTCTTCCCCTGCAAACCATCCTTCTAAGCCGTTCTGTCTCCATCCCAACGGTGCTGTGATCTCTGTGCCTGACTGGGAATGATAGCAGACAGGGAGCAGCAGGCAAAAGGTGTAAACATCTCCACTAGCATAGGGGTGGTGGTTATGCAATCTCATTTGTGCCTGTTACAAGGCCAGAGTGGTGGCGGGGGGATTGCACTCTGTTGGAAGAATCGTGTGTTTTTGAGGATTCGATCTGTGTCTCTTTGCAAAATTTTCTGCTCAAAGAACAAAAATTTGAAGATGACAAGTAACCTTTGGACTTGCTTTACGGGACTGTTAACTGAACTCGTGCAGCTCTTGCGCTTCTCAGTACTTTGTTCTTCAGGCCTCTTTGCCACAAAAACAGTTAGAGCAACCCCATTTCACACTACAGGAGTTAGAGAAACTCACACTGCTGGGAGCTGACGTGGCATAGTGGATAGTGTTGGATGAGGATCCTGGGAGACCCGAGTTCAAATCCCACTTCTACCATACAAACTCACTGGATGACCTTGGGTCTGTCACAGACACTCAGCTTGACCTACTTCACAGGGTTGTGAGACAATGGAGAGGATGATATTCTAAGCCGCTTTGAGTCCCAGCTGGGGAGAAACAAATAAATGTAATTTAAATGCAGTGCTTCTCTTGATCTATATACAAAGCTCTGTGTTTATCCAAATCTTAAAATACACGCCAGCTCTGTGGACAGGCCAATGGAACAGGGACAGATAGAGAGAGACCCACAATTTGGAAGCAGTCCTTTTTGAACACCCAGGGGTCTGTAAATACTATTTAAAAAAAGCAAGTGCAGGTGATTGGATGTAAAGCAAACACAACCCAGTACTGCTCATGTTCAGTCCAATTAGGTGTCACTGATCTGTTAGACTGATAATACCATGTAGATAGATCCAGAGGAGTTAGCCGTGTTAGTCTGTAGTAGCAAAATCAAAAAGAGTCCAGTAGCACCTTTAAGACTAACTAACTTTATTGTAGCATAAGCTTTCAAGAATCACAGTTCTCTTCGTCAGATGCATCAAGGGCAAGAAGAAACTGGTCAGATATAGAGGAGGAGAGGGGAGGGAGGAGTAGATGCAAACAGCTGCTTCTGATATGGAGATCAGTTTGCTTCTGTTAAGGAAGTCGTTACTTCCGATAATGAGAACCATTCATAGTCTCTATTCAATCCCAGCTTGACTGATTCAAATTTACATATGAAGAGAACTGTGGCTCTCGAAAGCTTATGCTATAATAAAATTGGTTAGTTTTAAAGGTGCTACTGGACTCTTTTCGATTTTGAATACCATGTAGGACTGTGTCATGTGGGGATAGTGCGCTTGAGTGATAGAAATCCAAGTTTTTTGGAAAACTCCAGGGTGAAGGAACCGTCCATTTTATTCATACAGCAGCAGTGTGAAGGATTATCACGTTAGTGCGGACACTAACCTACCGCTGGCTCTTTTTTGTGTTGCAGTTGGTTCGCTTTCTGGTGTGTAGCATCATCACGATAGTGGACTGTATCCTTCCACTCTGCTAAGCAAAGCCTGAAATCTTCATCCAACTTAAATGGCTTTTCCTCCGGTGAAAGAGCTGCTTAATTTGGAGAAAGGATATTCCTCCAGTTCTAAAGCAGGATTTCCACCCAGTCAGTTGTAATGCTGATCTTGTTAAAATCTCTTGCAGCAGTTTACTTAGGGTTTTTTTTTGAGGGGGGGGGTCAATTCTGATTTTAATTGCATACTTGGTGTGTATTTTAATAGGATCTTGCATGTAAAAGTTGCGCTGACCTTTTTTCTGGTTTCTGTGGCATTTAACTACTCGGTGGAAATGGAAGTAATTCTAAATCTGTGACCCTCCTTGAGCTTTGCATGGGCCGCTGATGAAACTCCTGGGAAACAGTGGCTGGTGTTGCAGAAAGCATTGGCTGTCTGGCGTATGGACTGTTGTTCATCTGTTTGTGGTGGTTTGTCTCGTTCGCGAGCCGAAGTGAAGAAGTAACACAGAGGGAAAAGAAAATCAAATGGTTCCTGGGGTGGAATCAAAGGAGCCCTCTTCCCAGAAGAAAGGTCTTTAATGACTCTGAGATTAGAATACGAGTCGAGGACTAAAAGCTGTCCGTAATTTAGCAGGATCGGAGCTCCTACTTGGTCAGTCCAGGGAGTAAGCCACCCGGTAGGGTCAAGGAGCATCTCCGGTAGCTAGAAGAAAGCGTCCTTGATTTCTACGGCTGATCTCCCTGCAGTTTCCTCTCTCAGCAATAGCCAGATAGTGGTACACAGGCCGAATCCCTGCCCGGCCATCGCTTGGCTCACCAGCTTTAAAAGCTCCTGTGGTTCAAGTCCTGACACCATGTTTTATGTGCCTCGTGCCTGAACAGGAACAGAGCAGCGCACTGCATCCTAGAAGCTTTCTGCCGTCTAGAATTTATTTTAAAACTTATTATCTTGTGGTAGCACTTGTAGTAAACACTCAGGGCTGCATTTGTTGAAGTTTGTTGAATCTTTGTATTCGTTTGTATAAGCAACTCTGCAAAAGAGAACATTCCATGTTACAAGTAGAAGGAAGAGCGTTCTCTCTTGCAATGCACTTTTCTGTTGATTTCTTTTTATTAAAGAGACATTTACAATCTATACCAGTGGCTTTCAGACTATGTTCTGAGAAACGCTGCGGATTTCTTTGACTCATGCATTACATATAGGTGCAATGTTGCATCAGACCAATGGTCCCTTTAGTATCCAGTTTCCAGCAGTTGCCACAAGGGTTCTCACCTGCTGACTGTTTCCCAGCATCTGCCAAGTAAAGCATTCTGCCTCTTGAGCCAGAGGACCCCATTTGGCTATCATGACAAACAGGTTTATCACTGGCTGTCCTCCATAAATCTTGTGGCAATGAGTTCCACAGATCTTCTCCCTGTTACCTGAAGTAATACATCCTTTAGTCAGCCTGTATTTAGTCAATCCATTTCATAGGGTGACCCTGAGTTGTAATACGGGAGAGGGAGAAAAGTTTATTTCAGCCCACTTGCTCTAAATTTTGTAGATCTGTATCACATCGCTCTTCTATCACCACCACACTCCAAACTTGTAGCTCGTGGAGAGCCACTCACAATTACTATAACCAAAAAGTGCTACATTGACTGGCACTTGGCTGGAGGAGACATGAAGCTTACTCATTCTTCTGGCAGTGGCGGTTTCAAGATGGGAACCACCTGTCAACCCCATGCGCCGCTGGGCAAGGGCCAGGTGCCACATTGGGGCACAATGCTCAGAAGAGCCACAGGTTGGCTCCCAAGCTGCTGAGCATCACTGATTTAAACTTAAGCTCAGATGCTATCGCCTTGCCTCATAGGGAAGATACTCCAGCCAAGTGATTGTTTTGGCTACCCTTTCTAGCACACCCTCCAGCTCTTCAATATCCATTTTTTTTAAAGATCTGGCAATCAGGTATACAGTGAGCTAGATCCAGCAATGTGCAAATGGAAGAGATCTACATAGTGTATTTCTGTTTGCGGAAGGAATTGCACAAAATCTTGGGCAACATCTAATCCTATCCTAGTTTGCTTACCTGCACAATGATGTACACACACAAGGTCTCGTGTAACAGTCTCTTCCCTCTTCCATATTATACCACAAGGAACCAATTTGAGAAGCTGCTAGGCTTACTCCCTGAAACCTCAAGATCGGTTGTCAAGGTCTTAACGCAAGCCAAAACACAAGTGGGATACAATTTTATTTATGGATTTGAGTCCAGTGGCACCTTAGAGACCTACAAGATTTTCAGTGTAAGCTTTCGAGAATCGGAGCTCCTTCAGACAGTAGGAATCAAACTCATGTATGAAGAAGGGAGTTCTGGCTCTTGGAAGCTTACACTCTGAAAATCTTGTTGGTCTCTAAGTGCTATTAAACTCCAATCCTGCTGTCTTACTGCAGACTAACATGGCTACCCATCTAAACTTATTTATTTATGTTATTTATAGTCTGGACTTTTGGAGACTCAAGGAATATTACATAGTGTAAGTCAAATATGATCAGGATGGGACATCCCATAATGCAATAGGGTTTGGATTGCAGAAATCTGAAACAACATAAGCATTTAAGCATGACCTGTTAAACAATGCAGAAATTATATAGTAGGAGTACACTTACAGCAACAAGACAGAACGTGGTCATATAGTCCACAGTTCCTATCCCTTTTACCGAAGCATCTTTCCAAACCATTTTATTACAGTACAACCCTTAAAAATGCCTTCCTGAATAATTCAGTTTTGCATAGTTTGGAGAAAGCCAGCAGAGTTGTAAAATGTGAAAGCAGCACTGCGAAATCGCAGCACTGTGAAATCAGCGCAAAGGATGGTCCGGACTAGCATCCTACACCCCACACTAGCCAACCAGCTTGACTTAGGTCAAGAGGGAAGGACTCCAGATACACAAAGGGTGGAAGCTTTAGGGAAATTGCCACTCCCCAATGATGCTCACTCTCTTAGAGCCATCTTGGGAATGTTAAACTTTTCTCGAGAGTTCATAGAAGGCTTTGCTGATAAGACACGTATTTTGTGGGCTCTATTAAAGAAAGGTAGACGATGGGGAGTGACGTCACCCCAGGCTGAACTTCCAAGGGGATGGTACTGCTTGTGGAACGCAACCACAGTCAGTAGAGTGACAAAAAGAATATCAATTCAGGGATTCCAGTGCCCACGACCATCCAAACCAATTCTGGACATGAGCATCCTTCTTTTACACGACAGCACATGCACACTCTCAATGCAATATGGGGACACAAAATGTCACGTTCGCATACGCACAACCAAAACATCCCATGTTTTTCTAGATGGAGGTCTAGAAAGACCCTATCTATTTGGACTACAGACAGAAGGGGAAATATGTGTTTGGGAGACTAATCTGGTGAGTTGTGAAAGAGAAGCTTCCAGGGCGGAAGTGTTCAAATGGTTACTGGGAGAAACACGTGCAGGAAACTCAGAACCTAGGGACAACCCACAAGCTCAACCAGTGCTCCAAACATTACAAAATGCTCATGAATTGATAACTAAGGTTTCAAATATAGTGCAGAAGGGACAACCAGAAAGATGCCCTTCCAGCATGGACGATGTCTGTGGAACAGGTCTGTTCACAGGTACTTGCAAAAGATATCAGATTTCCTGGATACCCACCAGACCCCGAGTGATACTGGTGAGTGAGACTGGAAAGCGATGTCCATGTATAGGAAAACCATTCATTCATTCAGAAACTGCTGGATTGCTGTTCATAAACATTCTTGAAGCACACAATTTAAATGATTCATACACTTCCATTTGGTCTAGACGGGAATCAAGAGCCCAATGCTCTGATGAAGGGGGATGCATAATAAAGATAATAGGAGATGGGGAACCTATAGAAGAGTGTATAGGCAGAGCAATTCTTCGACCACCGGTACCAAATGTACCAACACCCCCAAGAAAACCAGCCGCACCTCCAACATCACATTTGGCAATCCATCCTCCACGAGAGGGAGATGTTGTTGAGGAATCAGAGGATTTGGGAGAAGATTTAGATACCCACACCCAGACAGAGGGGGAACCTGCACCAGGAGAAAGACATTTGGTGGGACCACCAATGATTTTCCCAGAAGCAGGAAATGACAGAGGAGAGGAAGGATTTTCTCTTCCAAGACCAGAAGTTGGGTTATGCACTCTGACAGGAACAGCAGCAATGTGTCCTGACAGATTGGCTTGGTGTGATAGGAGTTTAGTACAATGGGATCCCATGGAAGGGAATATTGTTTGGATGATGGCTCAAGGGGAAGATGATGCCATGGATTGTGAAATTTCAGGGGAAGAACTAATTGGAACACGGGTGACAATTTCGGGAAGAATTTGGCATATACATATGCACATGCTGAGAGACATGCCAGGGTATGCTCACAACATCTGTATATGGAATGGAGATGAGCCAGAAGACACCAATGCAATAGCAGATTGTTCCATGGAATACCATTACAAAGGGAGACTTATAAAGGAAAGGTTTGGGAAATTCACGGTTTCCAACAATGAAACAAATTGTGCTGTTTTGAAAGTTAACGCTTTTGCATTCACGGCTACAGGATACATTCCTATTTTTACACTTACGGGGTTTAATGGAACTCAGATGGCTGAGAAATGGCAAAATCTCAACAGTACGTTATTGACTCCGTCCGGTAGAGAATTTATTATAAACGGAACTTGCCAACAGACAATATGGAAGTTAGATACTACTAAGATTGGCAAATGGGGTCCGCCGCAATGGGATGTACAACTAGATGGCAGCCGATGTAACCGTCAACAGCCATTCATAACATTTTGATATCAGTGCCATCGACAATTTTCATCCGTTCCTGCAGAAGCTGGTATTTATCGATTGCAACAACCAGGGAACATTCTTCAATTTGAAGTATTAGCAGGGGAAAATGATTTGCTGAAACCACGGAAACATCCTTTGATTGGTCCCCATGTCGTGAAAAAGGACCATAAGATGAGAGCAATGCTAACTCCGGTTCGTTCTTTGAAGGAAATCAGATTGGATTTGACAGGATTAAACATATCTCAAGCAGTTCCAGAATGTGCTCCATATGTTACAACAAGTCATGAAGGATGGAAGAACTGGATAGATTTATGGTACACAGCTCAGCTGGCAAAGACTCGTTTTGCCAGAGGACTGGACACTATATCGGGAGCATCAGGATTAGCAGCTGGAGCGTTGGGCGCAATGGACATAGAAGTGCTAGCTAACAAGATTAGTTTTACTACCGCAGATATAAAGAAAATGGGAACTCCAGTTGCTTCATCATTGGTTAAGCTAGGTGCAGGACAGAAGATGATAGCTAGTATTTTACCCTTTTGGCAACAGGTAGAACAGAAAGATGAGGAAGCTGTGGTGCAAGGACTTGCATCATTACAGATAAGTAGTGCGCTGGCTTTGGCCTGCACTCAGGCACAAGATCTCACTCAAATGGTAGTTATGCAAATCATTCGAGAAGGGTTATTGGGGAATTTGCCCATAGAAATCAGATCTTTGCTTTGGAATAATGTAACCCAAGGAGAACGGGATTTGGTTGATTGGTGGAAGTTAGTGAATTTTACATATGATCCTCTTCAATCTAAAGTCACAGCATTTGTACTCACTGTATATCAAACTGATTACTATAATGTATACCCTATTGTACCTTTAGGAATCCAAGTGTCAGAAGGTTTAGTCATGTATGCTACAGACCATCACTCTTGGGCCTATATGAAACAAGGTAAATGGGAAACTCTAAATATGGAAGGATGTGTGTATTATGATAACTTAGGCTTCATTTGTGAAGATTATAATTTTCAGCAAAGAGATGAATGTTTTCATGAGAACCTGAATGGAACACAATGTTGTACTTTTGAAATTATGTCTGAAAGGGGATCTTCTGTAGCTGTCCCCACTCCTCCACAAAGCCAGCTGGGTGACCTTGGGCGAGTCACAGTTCTCTTGAGCTCTCTTAGCCCCACCCACCTCACAGGGTGATTGTTGTGGGGTAATAATAACACTTTGTAAACCGCTCTGAGTGGGCATTAAGTTGTCCTGAAGGGCGGTATATAAATCGAATGTTATTATGTTATTATTATGTTGGTTCTGGATGCATTTGTGTCAGGACACACTGTCCTCTAATCCATGTGGATGAATTTCAGTTATTTTATGTATCACCACAGATAAGCCGCTGCTATTGTTACGTAACGCAAATCAGAGGATGTAATTTTCATTATCATATTCCTCAATGGACAGCTCAATTAATGCAGCAGCATCCACACTTGTGCACAAACATACAACCTGTAACTCTAGGAATGGATTTGGAAGTTTTAAGAAAGCTAGTCCAACATCCTGAGTTGCAAAAACACCTACAAACAGTTAAGCAGACAGGAGATTCAATAGCAATGGAAGTTCAACATGATGGGTCTCGAATCTTAAAAGTGGCAGAAAGGATAGCCACCGTAGGAGGAGAATCTTTGTGGTCCTCCATTTTCTTTGATGTTCTCAGCCCAACCGCAGCAAGCTTTTTAAGGTTTGTGACACACCCTATTATCATTTTGCTTCTTTGTCAAATATTCTTGTTCCTTTTCCTGGTGGTGATCGTCATTTGGATCAAGCATAAGCTGAAACGATTACAAGGATTTTGACATGGGCTAGAGTTCTCATTGATGCATTTCGCACTAGGAGCTTACCGCGCCTTTTTTGCGCAGCAAATGCGATCGCGTCTGCATCGCATTTGCACCTGCGCTCTTCACACTTATAGAAAGTTTCGAGTTGGCGTTTGACAAATCTTCTCACCCACCGCTTTCACACCCGCCTCAATTGGCTCGCATTTGTTGCGCTCTTTTTTGGCTGGCATGCACAGTGTTCCGATGGGAGGGGAATGTTCTCTTTTTTTTTAAAAAAAATTTTGCGCAAGCGTGGTAACGTTTATGCGTTTCCGCGTTTCGAAATTGTGCAACGATGTTTGCTGTGAAAGCTCTGATTTTGGCCTGGCTTCAAATAATCCTCATTTATCTGAGGCGATCGATTGAAGCCACGAACAGCTTTTGGCTCCGTGTGGTCAAAAGAAGGAGGACAAGGCATTCCTCGTGGGCTCTGCATGACATACACCAACAACCACAGCGAGTCCACCGAAGCAGCAGAGCACGAGCACGATGGATCGCGCTGGCAGGTATCCGTGTTCCCAGACGCTACTGGGTCTATCCCAGAAGCAATGATTGGTGGGACAATTTTGTCACCGCTATATGGGATGACGAATTATGGATACAGAACTTTCGCATGGCCCGGTCCACCTTCAATGAGCTGGTGGCATGCATTGGCCCAAGACTGGCAAGGCAGGATACCAGACTTCGCCGTGCAATCCCCGTGGAGAAGAGAGTGGCCATTGCTATCTGGTACCTGGCCAACTGCTACCACTACTGGGGCTGCATGAACCAGTTCGGCGTGGGACTGTCTACAGTCGCAGGGATAGTTCTGGAGGTTTGCTTTGCTATCGAGGCAGAGCTGCTCAGCAAACTAGTCTGCTTGGGACAAGATGTGGCAAAGGTAAGTTTCCCCCTATCTCATGCCTGGACCTTGGCGGCATGTTTTAACCTGTTTAAGTTTCGGCTGTTTAAAACAAGGAATATGAATATGATATGAAGACTTTTAAATTTATAAATATGATTGAAACCAATACTCGTGTTTAGATTTTCAAGATTCTGTCTGACTGTCTGTGTGCTGATTGAAACTTTCTAGATGCTTTAAACTTAACTCTCTTTACAGATCATGGCTGGGTTTCAGCAGCTTGGATTTCCACACTGCATTGGGGCAGTGGATGGCACGCACATCGCCATTTGCCAATTCAAGGGAAGAGGTCATGAGTATAGCAACAGAAAAAAGTTCAACTCAATCCTGATACAGGGAACAGTGGACCATACAGGGCGATTCATTGATGTGGAGGTCGGTTGGAGTGGCCGCAACCATGACGCCTTTGTTTTTGCCAATTCTGCCATCTGTGAAGCCATGGATGCTGGGGCATTTGTGCCGGGGAACCCATGTCTCACTTTGGAAGGGGTTGCTGTGCCTCCACTAATAATATCGGATGCGGCATACCCCATGAGAAGATGGCTGATGAAGCCTTACGGCACACCATCCACCCCTGCGGAGCGGCACTTCAACAAATGTTTGACCCGCTCCAGAAATGTGGTCGAACATGCTTTCGGTCGGCTGAAGGGCCGTTGGAGGTGTCTTAGATCATGCCTGCTGGTTGCAGAGGAGAATGTCACCAGCATTGCCGTGGCATGCGTTGTCCTCCATAATCTGTGCGAGCAAAAGGGACATGGCTATGTAGAGGACGATGCACCATTGCAGCAGGTGCAACTCACAGAGGACCAACCACCAGTCCCCGTGTGGCCTAGACGTCACCTGGAGCAGGGAAAGGTGGTTCGCGATGTCCTCGCCAGGCATATGTTGAGTCAAGTGCAGCATCAGTAATTCACTTGCCATTGCATGTTCCCCGGGTGTGCTTTGTTTTTTCTGGATTAGTGCACCACTTAAGCGTCGGATGTCATGTGTGCAATCTCAATTCCTCTTATAACCAAAACTGTTTTTACAGCCATTTATGTTTGTGTAGCTGAGCTTTAGTTTGTTTAAGAGCATCTTGTGCCACCTCCAGGTTTGCTTCGCATGCTTGGATGCGGGCTTCAGTTTGTGACTTTCGAGTGATTAATGTTCACCAAGACATCAAGCATTGATGTTGAGCAATCATCACGAAATCGATCACAGCAATAAAGGTTGACTCGTGCTGCTGTGAAGTGTTGAATTAATGTTCTGTAACGTCACCAAGAAATGACAAATAAATTTGATTTGAACATTTTAATTCGTGAGCAATCAGGTCTGGTTCTTTCAAGTTACTGTAGATTGAATTGAGTGTGTGGTTTTTCTCTCCCATGCAAAGATTGGCAGGAGTGATGTTGAACAGTTTTTCAAAACTGTTTGCTGTTTTTGAGTTCCCACCACTGAATGCACGTTCTCCTCAACAATCAGGACGAAGCAAAAATTTTCAAATGACGCTTGAACTGCAGGTGGATTGAGTGGAGGACAAGTGAACTGGGAGAAACACACTTGCCCTTCAAGTGTCATTTGTCAATAGTGGCTTGGCCAACAGTGGCAGACAAGTGAACAAATTTGCATGGGTCGCCAAGTTTCTTAAACTGGTCATCCACCCACCAATACACACACCGAACCTGCCTAAATGCAGTGGCAAGCAGAGGTGATCGATAATTGTGGGTGACAATTTGCAGCTTGCCCAAGAGGCAGTTTAAATGGACCGCAGCAGTCACCCCAAAAGTACTTTTCAGGGCCGCATTACTGCACTGCTACAAAGATACATTTTGAGGAAGGGGACCGTAGCAATACGGTCCTAAATGTGATAAGAAAAATAAATACTCCATGTCAAGAGTATTCCTTGCCACGAACAGAATCCTTTGTCCATCCAGACTGCCTGTAGTTGTTATTTGATCTTGATAATCAACAAATTGGTACATTGTTTTGGGCGGTTTTTTGGGCCACCGGAGGTGGCCTTCAAAAAAGCAGTGGCAGCATGAGAATGTCAGGTTTGGATTGACAGTTGGCCTTGTCACCCAAGGTTGCTGTGCAATCACCTGTGTGGTTTCCTCCATTCCCCACTGTTCAAGTTTTGCCCCATTGTTCCCGCAATGTTCATGGTTTTTCCCCCCATGATCGCACCCCTGTCTGCATGACATTTTTTCGTGGCGTGTTTGGACGTGTATGAACCATCTCTTTTTTAAATCTAAAAGGGATAAACGTTGAAACGTTTAGTCACAAGGCCAGGCAGTTAAGAAAATGCCTGTCGACGTGTCCACGCCCAGATCCTGGACGGCCAATGACTTTCGGCCCAATGTTCTGTGCGTGCGTGCGTTACTTCCTGCGGGTGATCGGTAATCGATACTTGAGAGAGTGTTCCCTCCTGATCCTTGCTGGGAGAAACTGTTTTCGGGGAAGGGGCAAGGAAACGTTGAAGGAGCCCTCTGCCGAGACGTTTCAGCGTTGCTCTCATCGGCTTCGGACAGTCAGAATGCCGTACCGGAGAGGAAGGGGAACCTTCTGGCAGCACGAAGAGGTGTGCTTGCTGCTGGATATTGTGCTCCGTCTGGGCTTCGCGCCCGACCTCATGTCTAGCACGCATCAGAGAAATAGATCGGCATACGCTGCTATTGCGAGGGAGCTCCGGGCAGAAGGCTATGCTAGGACACCAGACCAGTGCCGCACAAAATTTAAAAGACTGAAGTGCGACTTCTACGACTCCCTCGAGGCTTGGCAAGGTCTGCCACGCCGGAGCGGGCAGATACCTCATCACCGTTCCCTGATGCGGCTTTGGGTTGCTGCTGGCCGTCCTCGTTGGGAGGACCGCCATCATGAGGGTAAGTATCATCAAATGTTGGAACATTGCTATAACTTTTTTTTTTAAAACACAAAAACAAAATCAGGAAAAGTGTTAACGTTGCAATGCTGGCTACCCTCCCTCCTTTTTTGGAGGTCGGAGTCTTCTTAGCAATGTAGGAGGAAAGTGATGGCAGAGTTGTTTGTGGAGATATGTGCCCAAGTCCTAGCCTGGCAAGTAGTGCATATATGCTGATGAATCCCCTCCCTTGAAGCAGAGCCTTGTTTCCCGTATAGAGGGGTTGGATTCCAGACACATGCAAACCCACAGAAATTCTGCCCTAATCTAAGCCACCAACTCCTGGTCGAGAACAGTGATTGCGTTGTTGGATGGATGATTTCATAACTTCGCCTATTCATTTTGGGGGCTGAAACACACCACAAATTTTTTTTTCTGCAGCAACATCATACCGCAGAGAGGATGAGGTGACCATCTTGGCCAGCGAAACACGCCAGCATGAGGGGCACGAGGAAGAGGAAATTCAATCAATGGAGGAGGAAAGCAGCAGTGAAGGTGCGATGATGGGAGGTCCCTCTGAGGTTTCTTCGTCTGAGGACCAAGGTGGGCCATCAATTATGCTTAGTGTTATCATGTTTCTCTCATGCGTGGAGGGTGTATGTTTTCTCTCACCCACAATTACAGCCATTGCTTACAGATCCAGAGGAGTTAGCCGTGTTAGTCTGTGGTAGCAAAAACAAAAAGGAGTCCAGTGTCACCTTTAAGACTAACCAATTTTATTGTTGCATAAGCTTTCGAGGAACACAGCTCTCTTCATCAGATGCCAGATAAAAACAGTTTTGATCTGGCATCTGATGAAGAGAGCTGTGGTTCTCGAAAGCTTATTCGACAATAAAATTGATTAGACTTAAAGGTGACACTGGACTCTTTTAGACGTTGCTTGCTTTTTCTCCCCCACACAGAGCAATGCAAAACCACTGATGCAAGAGAAAGCCCGTCAGAGGGCAGCCCGTCCTCCCACAGCATTGACGCATTCATAGATCTCACTGTGGAGCCCCAAACCACCGCGGCAGCAGATAGCCCTTCAGAAGGGACTTCCTCCACCCACGGAATGGAACCCTTCATTGACCTGACAGAGGATTCCCGCAATGATGATGCCGGGGACAGCCCTTCTAATGGAGCCACCTCCTCCCACAGAGTGGAACAGCTAGCCGTGCAAGCGGAGGAACACCGAACCACTGCACTCGGAGATAGTCCCTCTGAAGGCACCATATTCTCCCGCATAGCTGAGCAGTTCATGGAGCTTGCTGAGGGTCCCCAAACCACAAGGGCCAGAGACAGCCCTTCTGAAGGCACTTCAGCAGCCCACAGAGTCGAACATCTTCCCGAGCTTGCTGAACAACCACAAGCTTCTGGTGCCACAAATGACACATCAGAGGTTACCTCATCCTCCCACAGAGCGTTGGAGATCACAAACCTTGCTGAGGAACCACAAACCACCACTGGCAGAGATAGCCCCGGTGAAGGCACCTCATCATCCCACACAGTGGATCCGGTAACCCTGCTTGCAGAGGCACCCCAAACTTCCGCTTCAGATGGAACCTCATCACAGCACAGAGTGGCCGAGCTCGGTGACCTTCCCGAGGAACCCCAAACGACCACAGACAGCCCCTCTGCGGGTGCTTCCTCCTCCCTCAGAGTGGATCATGTTGTCGAGCTTGCTGGGAAAGTGAAGCAGGTGGTGGCAACATGTCTCCGTGTGTGTGAGTTTTAATTTAAAATGAAAAAAAAATTTAAAGGCACCATATCAACCATGACTTATCCAATGTGTTGGGCATTGTTTGCAAGATTAAAATTGGGGTGGAAAGGGAAATAGCTGGGGAAGAGTAGAATTTTTTCCTTGCCTTAGGAACAACCACAAATTTCCCCTGACGCATGCCATTTCAGTCAAAGGATTGCACTGCAATGGTGTTTGATTTCGGCAAAAGTTGTCATGACAAAAAAACCAGCTACTACAAATTACCGTGCTGGACACCCTCCAAAGACAGGGTTCAATGGGAGGTGATGGTTAGTGATCTACCTTTCAGTGACTGTGATTTTTATTTTCCCAGTGAAAAAGACCAACAGGAGGATTGACGGCCTTGAGAGGCAGCTGAGGATTTTGAGACAGGAAACCAAGGAGGATATCGGCAAGCTGAGGAATGACCTGGACAAAATAATCCATCAATCAAAGGAACAGTGATCATGTTTTAATGATTAACAGTAAAAAGTTTTAAACGGCACAAACAATAAATAGTTTGGTTATGTTATAGCAGTTAACATTAAAAAATTTTCAAAAAACACACACAATAAATATGGTTGTCATGTTTTAAAATTTCTCAGACCAAATAATACCTATCCACAATCAAACTGTGAAACCTATCTGAAATGTTTATTTATTGCCGAACTCAACTTTCACATGAAGTGACCGGGACCAAACAATCTCCCTTTTCTGATGACTCAATGCAATTGAGTTGTTCTTTCCCCCTGCCTCTCCTCCTCTTCCCTCCTCCAATTTAGTGTCCCTGGGGCTGTGATGGGTTGATCCGGGCAATTCCACACTCTCAGCGGGTTTGTGGGAGAGTGAAAAAAGGGAAAGGGGAAATGAATTTGGCCGTGGCCCATGCCCTGCTCAACTTCCCCAGAAAGGAGTGATATTTCACATTTCAAAGGTTTTTCACAAATCAAATTTCTTGCTGGGTTTAATCACACGGCACCTCTTTCTGGGTGGGTTCTCCTGTGAAGATCTATGCACACTTCCCCTTCCACATGATGGTCCTGGCATGGCTTGGTGACTCTGCTCACGGTTTCCCCCCAGCAAAATTTCGGTTAGGGAGCTTAAGGCACTGACCGCTCTGTTGATGCCCTCAAAGTTCTGCTGCTGCGCCTCAATGAAAGCCTTTCTGTCTTCTTGTGCCTCCCTCATAGTGTCCTCATGCCTTCTCTGCTCCGCTTCCAGAAATTGCATGCGCCACTCTCGGCTCTCCGTCAATGTCTGTTTTCTTTCCTTGGCATTGTTGTTCTCCTCTCTCTCTGCCTGAGACAACATCTTTTCTGCCACGGTGCTAAGCAAGGCCACACGTCTGCTTCGGGTTCTAGCCTTTTCTAGCCGAGATGCAGGCGACATCTGTGCCGTGGTTTTTGGTGCGGTTTCAACGGGCTGATTTTCAGCGACTGAAACCAGGAATTGAGAAATTGGTGTGATTGTAAGAGAGAAATTTGTTTCTAGAAAGGGTTGAAGGAATCACGACCGCAAAAGCACACTCACCCACATTTTGACGACCGCCGTCCTCATGCTCCTCCGGGATTTCATCCACCTGAGTCAAGTCCGAATCTGTGGGAATTCAAAGGAAAAAATTTTTCTGATGATTGTGTCAGAATAGAGATGCCAGAGGTTGAATCTGGTTTTCTAGTTGAAAGCGGCAGCCAGTGAGAGCAGACAAAACTAGAGCGAGGTGGACTGAAAGGGCAAGTGCGGAGGCGAGTCTCACAGTGTGTGGATGCTGCCACAATTCAGCCCAAATTATTATAGCTAATGCTGTACATGTGAAAGGTTCAAGATTCTATCCCTGGCATCTCCAGATAAAGAGTCTTGTAGACAGAATTTGAGACTGACATTTCTGTCTAAGAACCTCAAGATATGTCACCAGCCCAGAAAGCAATATAATGAGTGACAGCACTTGGGGTTATGCCACTTCACATGTCAATGAACCAGCATTTGTGGTTTCCGGGTACACCATCCGCACTCAGAAGAGGGAACATCACGAAGTTAGCGCACATGTTCTCAAAGGCAATGCAAGATATATTCAAGCAATAAAACATGGATGTTTGGGCCAAGCAGTAGTTCTTTGATCATGAAAAAGCAGGTTTCCCCCCCCCCCCCCAAAAAGGTGGGACTGGCAAGGCAGCCAATTCCGCCTTCAGTTTATGTTCTGAAAAATAGAGGCTGTGATGTGATCAAAGAAAGTATTGCTTTTCACAAACCTTCATGTGTGGTTGCCAGCTCTGGTTTGCGAAATCCATAAAGATTTGGGTGCAGTGCCTGTGCATGGCAGAAGCTCAGCCACAGCATGCGATGTTATGCCATAGAATTTGTCCTACTTAGATGCCATTGTGCCCAGGGAAAACCCCCTTTGCAGTCCCGAGATTGGCCGTAATTCCTTGAAGATTCCCAGCCCTTCTGGAGACTGGCAACTTTAAATGCTCGAACAGTTGAAGTGGCATACAAGTAAGAGCAAGGTAACAGAAAACAATTATGTTCTTTGACAATGCAGAACTTGAGTTATGTGCTTTGTCGGTGCCCAACCTTCCACCGTGAATGTTGGGCGCACCCACGTGCACCGTCAAGCGAGAGACAGTTTTGTGGCTTTCTTTCTGTAATGACTTTGGCAAACATCATTTTTAAGCTGACTGTCTTCTCTACTGTGGAGGCCCTCTAAATCAATCATCCAAAGTAATTCAAATCAATTAAGTTAATTCATTGACAGAATGATCCTAATGCCCTTCTAAGACCACCTTTATCTAGAAAGAACAGAAATCCTCACGCCAACGGTGTCTCTGCCTTATGCACCCCGTCCACTCTGCCAAACAGGATCATGGCACTCGATCTTACCTTCTTCTCCCACCTCTCCCCCATCACATGCTTCCATCAATTGTTCCTGGTCAGATGCAGCCCCTGGAAGAAACATAAGCGTAAGTTATATTTAGGAAAGTTTGGATATTAGTGATGCGAGTATGAATGGAAGACTCTTGTCAGAATAACATGTATTGTCCAGTGATGTGAACTCCCAAGTGGCTTGACGATGTCACAGGATAACAGGTTCCCACACATCTAATGTCACCGGTGCATGTCCAAACTTGTTGATTACTGTGACTTCAGGGTCGCTTCTGCTTGAGTTGTTTTTCACGGAATAAATCTGCAGGTGAGCAAAGGATCACTTGAAAAATCCATACCCACCACATCCCCCCACCCTAGGCCCCTCTTCACACACCCACCATTACAAGTGCCAACACAGATAGATTGCTTTGGCAAGGGCCTGACACCGGCAAAGTTCATAGGAAGAATGGGCATTGTCTATCTGTAACGTTATAACGTTTCGCCTAGTGGTCACATCCCTCCCCAGGATTCTGCCGCTTGACCCACAACAGCAGGAAACACACTTACCTTGATCGTTTGCTGTGACATCCACAGATTGTAGATTCAGGGTCACCATCGGGTGGCTAAACAGTTCCTCGGACCCCTCAAATTGAACTGGTCTCGGAGTGTCGGCATGCGGAAGGGAGAGGCTTCTGGCCACCCGTTGTGGCCTGATGCTGGCATCGCCCCTGAAGATACGATGTAGCTGGGCATAATATGGGCACGTTGTGGGTGCATTTCCGGATTTGGAGTTGTGTGCCACCACTCGTTTGTATTCTTGGCGCATCGCTTTGGTCTTCGTCCGACATTCCAAAGCCGTGCGCTTGTGCCCTCTTGCCGCCATCTGCTCCGCGATCTTTTCGAAGACGTCTATGTTTCTGTGGCACATTGACAGTGACTCCTGGACCTTCTCCTCTCCCCAGAAGTCGATGAGATCCAGTGTCTCCCTCTCCCTCCACGACACTCCTCGTCCAGCCATTTTCTGCATCGCCATCTGAGCCGTTAGATAGACCAGGAATGAACTTCTCCCGCCCAGCAGTGCTCGAGCTCTCAGTGGTCCGGCTTGGTCACATGACCCAATTTTCGTGTCTCGCAGCACGCAACACCCTCTCCTGATGTCGTTTTTGTTGTGTGATGAACGTTTAAACGTTAAAATGTTCAGTTTAAAGGGTGAGAAAAAAAAAGGGATTTTGTGGCCATCGGGAGTTTGATTGTCGGAAAAAACATGTGCGCACAATCACGACATGAACGACTCTCCCGCCAAGCATTGCTCGAGCTCTCACTGGTCCGCCTTGGTCAAATGACCCGATTTTCGGTTCTCGAGCAATGCCCCTCAGCAAAAAAAAAAAAAGGGAAAGTGGGATTTGTGGCTGTGCTGGAAGGCTGCTAATTGGAAAGAGCACAACCGGAGCGTCAGGGAAAATAGGTCAGGACAGGAATGAAGTAAACGCATAAACGTTACTGCCCCCACTGAACCGAAAAAAAAATGGCGGAATAAAATTTTTGAGAGCTGCGGCCGGTGGGAGTGGCTAGACCGGCAGACTGTCCAATCGGGGGTTAGGGAAGCAAAAAAGGGACAAACGCTTTCACACTAGCATACTGCGGGCTGGGAGCCGTTTTGCAGCGAATGAACGTTAACTTCGCAGTATGTCCGCAGGAGGAAAAATCGGAGAAACCACTGACATGCTGCGGATTGGCATTCCATGACTCCTTCCTGAGTGTGAAATCCACAGAAACATGGGATGAAATACAGGTGCAAACGCGAGCTAAAAACTGAGTGCGAAATGCACCATTGTCGGGGAGCAGCATTCAAAACCCCTGTGCCTAGATAACGCAGCCTGACGGCTCAGGTTGGTCTGTTTGAGGTGTGATTGTGAATTTGGAAGCCTACGTCTTCCTTATCATTCCCAATCAAGAGGGGGAGATGTTGTATTCCTGTATAAGTGAAGCCGGCCTATTTTCTATAATCCTGGAATCCATTTTTAAGTATGGAAAGCACCAGACTATTTTACTTGACACAAGCTATGCTCATTTGGGACAGATTCCAAAATGACATATTCTGAACAGGAGAGGACAAAGTGTTTGCTTTTGCTGTTTGCATTAGCCAGTGTACAGAAGCAAAAATCGATAGCAGGTCAGTATCTTGTCAGTCGGCCAGAACCCGACCATGCTCAATGTCACAGAAACCTAGCAGAAAAGGAGGGGCTGACAGACAATAAACTCAGAGGCTTACTTTAAACGGACAATCTTTCTGACTTTTTAAGATTCAAAGACGTTAAAACACAGTAATTCATACATCTACTCTTATGTCTAAAGAAGAAGGAAAACACTGTGCACACACTAGCAATCATGAGAACACAATTAAAGAGGGGAAAAGAGGAAAATCCACAGCAAGAGAGATTCTTTTAAAGAGCTTTTGGTTTTAAAGGAGGAAACACTGACTGACCAGTTGCAGACTTAGTTCAGACCATTCAGAGATACTAGTTCAAGTCACTTAGAAACACTGCCTTGACTATGACATCACGCTGACACTAACCACATGATTGTATTGCTGGAAACACACATGCATGCATATATCCATATATTCACAGCTCAATCAATCTCACTATATCTTTACATGAAATAACTCAGCAATCACTATACATATATCAATCACATAGGCCTTAA
The DNA here is from genome assembly GCF_028583425.1 of Eublepharis macularius. Taxonomy (NCBI): domain Eukaryota; kingdom Metazoa; phylum Chordata; class Lepidosauria; order Squamata; family Eublepharidae; genus Eublepharis; species Eublepharis macularius. The sequence continues at coordinate 175,430,727 of NC_072792.1, forward strand.
TCATAAGGAACTAAGGATATACTGAACCAAACAAAATGGAGTCTAAATGAACTTTGAATGGAAACGTGGCAATAAGCTAAGATCTAGGGGATTTTTGCTGATACATGATATTCATATGAGTAATGATAACAAATACTAAGGGATCAGAATGACCTAACCGTTTTACAGATGTCACGATCTCAGCGCAAAATCTGCAAATGCTACAATTTTTAGGTGATTTCCAGTGCCAGGAATGACTCTGAAGAATCTCATTGGTGAATTTGAATGGGTTGATGTAAGCCAAAACTGTATAAAAATGAGCAAGAAAACCATGGAGTCTAAGAAGCTAGGAGGGGAGAAAGGAAGGAATACCTCCTTGCTATCTCTCTCCTTTCCTTTTCAGGTTGGCAAAGCGCTCTCCCATTCTTTCCATCAACGAGAATCTCTGGGACATCTCCAGGATTGGTAAGATGATTCACTATGTCTTGTTCTTGTTGTGTTGTTGATCAAGCTATTGCAATGCTAAGACCATGCTGTACCACGATAATTAAAGTCTATGTAACCTATGCAAAATGATTTAAATAAAACTTACTGAAATTTATGTCCAGGCCTGTGTTGTATCCTTGCTCTCTCTTCATTTGGGAAAATCTGACTCAGTTGAAGATATACTAAAGATACCCCCCTTTCGCATGGTAAACTGTTGGCTAACAGCCAAGCTAACACACGTAACCTGAGGAGTGGGAAGGGAAGAGTGTACAGTGTCTCATTGAAAGAATTGGACCCAGCTTTTATTGTGAATGGTCTCTAGTCCTCATGTTGCATTGCAAAAAAGTGTAGGAACAGGAAGGCAGAAGTTGTGAAGGCTGGCAAACGTTAAATAAGGATCTCTAAGTGGTGGGGGAACTGAATGGTTTCCAGTTGGTAAAGGTGTCAGACCTGAGAGGCCATTTTAAAGTCCATTAGAAAAGAACCAGTTCATAGCTAGGAGATAGATCAAGATGGGTAGCCGTGTTAATCTGTCTGTAGCAGTAGAAAAGAGCAAGAGTCCAGTAGGACCTATAAGACTTAATAAAATTTGTGGTAGGGTATGAGATTTTGTGAGTCACAGCTCACTTCTTCAGATACTAGGTAGGGAAACCGATGGATAGACAGCAGTATGAGAAAGTTAGAGATAAGCAGGTGGATGGAGACCACGTATGGTGTTGCTGTTTTTCCCTTTCTGTGCTTCTCTTGTGATAAAGGATTAAACTATACATAGGCATGTGTCAAAAGTATACACTGCCAGAGAAGTTTGTTTACTATGAATGAACCAACTATGTATTAATAAGTCATATCTTCCTACTTTGATAAACCAATGAATACTAGCTTGATGGTGAAGGGTGCTCTCAAGTCATAGCTGACTTACGGCGATTCCTGGTGGGGTTTTCAAGGCAAGAGACTAACAGAGGTGATTTGCTGTTGTCTGCCTCTGCAACACTGGTCTTTGTTTGAGGTCTCCCATCCAATTACTAACCAAGGCTGACCCTGCTTAGCTTCTGAGATCTGATGAGATCAGGCTCACCTGGGCTATCCAGGCAGGGTGAATACTAGCTTAACTTGTACAACCAGGGCTCATTTCGAGGGGGAACATGCAGGAACCCAGTTCTGGCAGTTTCCCAAAGAGGTCACATGTCAAGTGGCCCCGCTCACCTGACTCTCGGCCATTTTGGGCCCGTTTTGTCCTGGACTGGGGCTGAAACGGCCCAGATTGGGCCTCTGATAGGTGGTGGATCACTCTCCTTCTCAGCAGCGGCCAAATCCTGACCATTTTCAGCCCCTTTTCGGCCTTTTTCAGCCCCTTTTTGCTGTTTTGGGCCCAATTTCGGCCCTGAATGGGCAGGATTGGGTCCAAAACAGCCAGGATAGGGGATGCCAGGGGGTGTGGCATATGCAAATCAGTTGTGCTAATGAACTATTTCCTGAGACGGCAAGGGGCGTGGCATATGCTGATGAGTTATGCTAATGAGTTATGCTAATGAGACCCCTGTGTACAACCCCTCCCCTGCACCACAGCGGTAAGTCTCCATTTTGGAAGAACAGTAGCTGCTTAAAGAAAGTGTTGTAGCTTCTTTAAACCTGGTTTGAATGATTATTTTCCACAACAGACACCAGATGTAGTGGGATTTTTTTCCTTTCTCTTCTCTCCTTCCTGCCCCTCGAGGTTTATATCTGTTGGATGCAAGTCTCAGCTTGAGACGATTGCAGAATATGGGTCATTTATGGGCCACGATGCTCTCCTATTTCATCCTTTCAACGACTCTGTGAAGCAGGTTACGGCTGAGAGGGAGTGTCTAGCCGAAAGCCTTGCGGATCTTTGGGGCTGTGCTAAGATTTGAACTCACGTCTCCTTGATCGTCATCTGACACCCTGACAGCTCACATGACAAGTTGCCTTGGGCATTGGGGAAAGGCAGAACACAAATACTTAAATAAGAATAAATGATACTGATTTTCTCATGCCAGGTTGTCTTATTGGGCCTCAAGCCTAAATAATTGTTTTCTTGCTGTCTTTTCAGGGAAGGTGTTTGTATGCAAAAGAAGGTTCAAGTAGCCAAGTCGATCTGCAGTGAAAGAGAAAGATTTGAGGCCAGTAGCACCTTAGAGACCAACAACTAGGGTTGCCAGCTCCAACTTGGGAAATTCCTGGAGATCTGGAGGGTGAAACCTAGAGAAACCTGGAGAAAGTGGGATAGAGTCCACCCCCCAAAGTAGCCATTTTCTCCAAGTGAACTGATCTCTGTGGCCTGGAGACCAGTTGTAATTCTGGGAGATCTCCAGCCACTACCTGGAGGCTGGCAACCCTACCAACAACATTTCCAGGGTATCATTTTTCAAGAGTCAAGCTCCCATTTTCAGGTATGGTATCTGATGAAAGGAGCTTAACTCTTGAAGGTTTATACTCTGGAAATCTTGTTGGTCTTTTAAGGTGCTACTGGCCTCGAATTTACTGTTCCATGCAAAAGATAAAATGTGCAAATATTCACAAATACAACAGTATGTAAACTTTTATTCCCATGTACTTCCTGAAGGGGGTGTGATTGCATTGCGATTTCATCCCGCCTACGGCTCTTAAAAAGTCTGCCAAGAAAACGTCCTGCGACGTCCCCCCATGGGTCAGTAATGACTTGGTGCTTGCACAGGGGACTACCTGTACCTTTTTTTATGGCTCTTCCAGCTCCCACCTCCCAGGCTTCTGTGAATGGGGCAAAAACTCTCCCTCCTTGACTAGTATTTTTCAAAAACCCTTTTAGTTCCATCTCCAGAACGAAGAGAACAGGGAGAAGGGCAAATCCCTTCCGTTTGTCTTGTTCCCCTAATGTATGCGACCCCTTTGGGCGGTGTAAGCGGTTTAAGCATTTGCCAGAAAAAGGAAAGAAGGGGGAGGACCTTTTAATGACAAAACTAATGTGATTATTCAGGGGGATGTGAGGAGAGGGTATTGAAGGCTTAAAGGAAATCTGTTAGAATAGCTGAATGTGTCGGCTTAATCCTTTCTCTAATGTGGCCGGACAAAGCTCCAGAAAGCAATTGCCCTTTCTTAGCTGGAATAAATGCAAAGTCTCCAGAGGTAAGCATGGCTTTCTTTGCCCCTTATGCCTCACTTTCTCTTGGAAACAAAACCCACGAGGAAGGAGGAAAGATGGAGCACTCTGGAAAAATGCTTTACTGGAGAAAAGTCGCAAAACTAGAAGAAATGCCTCCTGTTCTTGCTCCCCATTCAACAGCCCCAACTAATTCCGGACTCATACTTTCACCCTCCCAGGTATATGTCTTTGCAGGCAGTTCTTGTGTAACTTTCCCTCCTCCTTAATAGCACTTGATAGAACATCGGTTACAGTGCGTACATATTGCTGGCATTATCTCAATAACCTTAACAATCGTGCTGTACGGAAATTCAGTTTTATTCCCTGTCTTGTAGATGGGTCGTAACTGGAGGACACGTTAGGAATTAGGAAGTTAAGGATACTGCAATTGTTTACATCAACGTTGTCCCAAAATGAACTTGCTAAGGTTGCCAGCTCCAGGTTGGAAAATTGAGATTTGGAAATAGAGCTTGGAGAGGGTAGGGTTTGGGTAATAGAGGGACCTCAGCAAGGTATAATACCATAGATTCCAAAGCTGCCTTTTCCCCAGGGTAACTGATCTTTGCTGTCTCGAGACCAGTTGTGATTTTGGGAGATCTCCAAACCCCACTTGGAGGTTAGCAAAGCTATAATGTACAGATACTTGTATGATAACGACAACAATAACAACAAAATTTGCTTTATATACCGACCTTCAGGACAACTTAACGCCAACTCAGAGCAGTTTCCAAAGTGTGTTATTATTATCCCCACAGCAATCACCCTGTGAGGCTGAGAGGGCTTCAAAGAGCTAAGACTGACCCAAGGTCGCCCAGCTGGATGGAGAAATGGGGAATCAAACCCGGTTCTCTAAATTAAAGTCCTGCCGCTCTTAACCACTATACCAAACTGCCTGGTATATTTGACTTGTGGGGCAAACAGTTATTCCAGTGAGGCAATTGGACCCTGAAATGGTACCAGGACATGATTAAATCCTCCCTTGCCCAGCACCATGGCACCATCCGAATCCAAATAAGAGCTGCTGTAGCATAGTGGTTAAGTGGTTGGGTTGCGAGTCAGACCTCTGCTGGTTCGACTCCCACAACTGCTATGAACTCAGCAGGTGGCCTTGGGTAAGCCACTCCACTCAACCCCATCTTCCCTGACTGTATTTTGGGAATAATAACACTATGTTCACTGCTCTGAGTGGGCACTAATCTCTCTAGAAGAATTGTATATAAGCATACTTCTTGTTGTTGTTATTAATATTATCTCTTCCTTATGATGATGTAAGCCTAGGGTTGCCAGCTCCAAATCGGGAAATTCCTGGAGATCTAGAGGGAGAACCTGGAGAAAGTGGGGTTTGGGGAGGGAAGAGACCTTGGCATGGCACAGTTCCATAGAGTCCACCCCCCAAAGTAGACATTTTCTCCAGGTGAACTGATATCTGTGGCCTGGAGACCAGTTCTAATTCCAGGAGATCTCCAGCCACTACCTGGAGGCTGGCAACCCTATGTAAGCCTCTTGGAGTCTCCATCAGGGAGAAAATCTGTGTTATAAATAAATGCATACATATTTGCGTTTGAAGCTACTATGAGAGCCCAGGTTGCCAATCTGCCACGCTCTCGAAGTGTCCCTAACTTGGCACTATATGACGAAGCCATTTCCCCACATAGCAGGGCCGCACCCCTCTTTTTTATCCCCAAGTTTAAGGACTTTAGGAAGCCATGTTCTCCTGAAAGGCAACCTTTATGGCATCTCTCACCTTCTCTCCTGAACCGATGAAATCTGCGTTCTCTCACAAGGGGGACCAATAACCGTTGAAGCAGCAGGAAGCCAACCTAATAAGGGAAAGCCCTTGAGTTATAGAGGTAACCTGCAGAAATCCTAGGTCACCGAGTAATTTACAGAGGCGGCCGAATGTCATTCGAGAACAATTCGGTCAGTCTAGGCCCCAAGTGTCTAGGGTCTCCTGCTGCTCATATTATTAATACTATCAACAAACAGCAGGGAAGTTGTGCACACAGAAAAGAAACCCAACTTAAGCCGCCAAGCCGAAGCTCAACCAGTGGCCAGTATTCAGTGGGAAGCTGAATTGGTTGCTAACAAGGGGGAAAAGAAAGAGAAAGGGGGAAAATTAAACTCTATATCTCACAGGACATTTAGTGAATATCGTCTACAAGGCTGTGGAAAGAAGACATTGGCATTCATGGGGTGACTGGCCAGGGAAGTAGCAATGTTTTTTTGTGATTTGCTCGTGTATCGTTGAAACAATTTTGCTGGTAGTCGCCCATGGAGACGAGGGGGTGCGTGGGAGAGGAATGGTTTCTAGGCACCCCCAAATCATTTTAAATTAATATCCAGCTGACAACGCAAACCTTTTCTTTGACACAGCGTGGGAATAAGTAGTCAACACAATATAAACAGGTCAGCTGGAAGGAGAGGTAAAACTCTCAGGAAAGGATTGCCAACTTCATCGCCACTCTTTGCTCCTGTGTCCGCAGCTCATGTTGCCAATTTGACTGGACAAGTATTGATATTGCATTTATAGCCACCTTTTTTCCAATGTGGCATGCCCAGGTTCCTTGGAGGAACCCTCATTCGTGCTCAAAAAGTCAGACATACAAGCCTGCTGCGTTACGGACCCCCAGACTGTACCTGGAGTTTTCATACGGCGAACATTTCATCAGTTGATTTATGCGTACGAAATTGCTGTTAAAGGCAAACTCTTGGCTATTTTCCCCCGGTCTGCTTGCAACCCTACTGTATGATCTGATCATGAGAGTATTCTAGAAAGTTTCAGGTGGGCAGCTATGTTAGTCTGTGGGAGAAGAGTAAGATCCAAGTCCAGTAGCACCTTAAAGACCAACAAGATTTCCAGGGTATAAGATTTCAGGTCTCTCAAAAGTTTATGCTAGGTTGGCCAGGTGCCCACTGGCCACAGGCAAACTCCCGGCAATTTACCTCCCTGCCTGGAGAGCACAGGCAATCGACAGTTTGAGACAGGCCACCTAGAGATCATCCATCATCACCAGGCAGCCTGGGCAAATGGCTGTGGGCATGTTTCCATCTGATGGTGTCACTTTGGATTCCTCCAGAAATGATTGCATCGCTTAAGGGTCATTTTTTTAAAGATTTGGAACCAAATATTATGTTATGGGCTGATTTTTGGCAAAAAATGTGCAAGGGAAACAGCCACAAGTACCCCACACACCCCGTTCGCTCAGGGGATATTGTTGTTCCTTAAAGTGCTCCTGGACTCATATCTTGTTCTTCTAAAAAGGTTTTTTTTTTTTTGGATATTGCTTTCCAGCCCTCTCTTAGCCGAGAAATGCATTTTTTCTGGCTCAAAACTAGAGGCTTATTTCACTGTTAATATTTTACTTTTCAAGAGTGGAAGAAAATTGATCCATTCATACCCCCCTCCACCAACTTTCATCATGAGACCCTGTTCTGGGTGCCATTTCCACATGGAAAGGAAGAAAGCCCAGAGCAGAGACTCAAACAGTGACACAACAGGCAGCCTCCGCCCCAGGTAATTCTGCTGTACCTCTATGTGTCACAATTACTGAAGGATCCGTTTGCTCTTGATGCAGAAATGCCCCAGAATGATCCTGAGTGGAGACAGATGGGAGGGAAGCAAGGCCTGAGTACCGAATCATGTAGAACGGCAGTAAGCAGTATCCTCCATGGACGGATTCTTTGAACTCACAAGTGCCTTTTAATCATTTGCTTTATTGGTTTCTCGCAGGTTGTTGGCATACAGTGGCCGACCTGACCACCTGGATCCATGCTATGGTAACATCCAGGCTTGACTGTTGTAATGCCTTATACGTAGTTCTCCCATCCAAATTAACTAGGAGGCGCCAATTGGTGCAAAATGCTGCAGCACGACTGCTATCAGGAGCGAGCAGGCGCATAAACATCACCCCCATTCTGCAGTCACCCCATTGGCTACCTATCAGATACAGTTCACAGTTCAAGGTATTGGTTATCTCATACAAAGCTCTTCATGGTCTTGGCCCAGCATACCTACGGGGCCGCCTCCTTCCCTATGTTCCTCCATGGCAGCTTTGCCCATCTGAACAGTGTCTCCAGCACGTGCCATCCTGCACATGGGCAAAATCAATAACAGCCTGTACCTGGGCTTTCTCTGTGGTGGCCCCTACCCTCGGTCTGCCCAGGGAGGTCAGGACAGCCCCCACTCTCCTAGCTTTCCGCAAAATATGCAAAACCGAATTATTCAAAAAGGCTTTTGTATTGTAGGGAGGGGCTTCTCAGATGCACTGCCGGCACCAGGGTTTCTGGCACCTGTGGCAACACCCCATGGGCGCGCGCACAGCACGCGCATGCCACAGACTGCATGATGACACCATCACGCGATGACATCATCACACAGCGCAAGCCGGGGGCATTGGCCAGCGGATGGTTGGGGTGGTGGGTGGAGGCTGCTCTGCGCTCCGCATGCCGCCCCGGCATGCCAGCTCTGTGGTGCGCGCCTCCGCCCCCGACACCCCCTCCGGTGCCTCTCTGGTGCCCTCATGCCCTGTGGCTGCTGCCTACCTGGCCTCAATGGGCACACTGGCCCTGCTCAGATGCTTCGCTGATGAGTTAAGGACCATATACTTCACCACTATGCTGCCTTACATCCTAACTGTTGTCTTAAATATGTGCTCCAATGAGCTACCTGTGCTTCATATGGCCTAATGTCAGCCCTAGAACTGCATATGTTGTTTCAGCATTTCATCAGCTCTGTATTGGATCCTTGCTAATGCCATGTCTCAGTAAAATTGTGTTTATTTACCCTATGGCATTTTTATGGAAATGTCCTTGAAATTGACTGTACTGGTCTCACACTGTGTAATCTGTTTTAAGTCTCAGTGAGAAAGGCAGACTATAAATAAATAAATAAATAAATAAATAAATAAATAAATAAATAAATAAATAAATAAAGAAAGAAAGAAAGAAAGAAAGAAAGAAAGAAAGAAAGAAAGAAAGAAAGAAAGAAAGAAAGAAAGAAAGAAAGTTTGTGAAGTACTATGTCCTGTCTGCTTAATTCCTTACCCATTCACGACCTTTTTTTCAACCCGCAGTTATCTTTTCAGATTGAGATCAAAATCGGTTCAAAGGCCACTATCTCAGAATTATAGATCATGATATAATAATTATTAATAACAACAATAAGAACAACAATAGTGTGTTTATATATCACCTTTCTGGACAGATTAGTGCCCACTCAGAGCAGCGAACAGTTGGGGAGCTGGGGCTGAGAGGAGTAGCTTACTCAAGGCCACCTGCAGAGCTCATGGCAGTAGTCGAATTCGAACCAGCAGAGTGGCGACTCGCCACCCAACCACTTCACCATTATGCTACAGCAGATCTCATTTGGATTTAGATGGTGCCATGGCACTGGGCAAAGGAGGATTTAATCATGTCCTGGTACCATTTCAGGGACAAATTACCTCACTGGTCAAAGTATCTGCATGTTATAGCATTGCTAACCTCCATGTGGGGCCTGGAGATCTCACAGAATTACAATTGATCTCGCAGACATCAGTTACCCTGGGAAAATGGCTGCTTTGGAGGCTGATTTTCAACCACTGAACCACTATCCTACAGCAGCGCCTTGAAAACTGACTAGCACTGCCGGGTTCAACCACAGAGTTTCTGGCAATGTGTAGACAGCAAGTAGCATGCAACTCTACACGCTTCACTTTCTCCTGAAGCAGGATTCACAGCAACAGTTTGGTGAGCCAGTTTGGTGTCGTGGTTAAGAGCGCGGGACTCTAATCTGGAGAACCGGGTTTGATTCCCCACTCCTCCACTTGAAGCCAGCTGGGTGGCCTTGGGTCAATCACAGCTCTTTCAGAGCTCTCTTCAGCCCCACCCACCTCACAGGGTGATTGTTGTGGGGATAATAACAACACACTTTGTAAACCGCTCTGACTGGGCATTAAGTCATCCTGAAGGGCGGTATATAAATCAAATGTTATTATTATTATTAAGGAGAGGAAGTGGAGCCCCCGAGGTGAGAACTGGGCTTTCTACCCAGGCAACACAATGCCTCTTACCACCTCTGCAGCTCTCCGTCCCCCCACTTCAAAATCCACCTCTTTTCCTCCTCTCTCCTCTTCCTCCGCCAAAATGAAGCTTATAGACATAATGAATGCATAATGTTTATTCTAATCAATCCAACACAAACGCAATTGGGGAGCGTTAAATGACAACATTTGATTCAAATGTACTCATTAGCAGAGGATGTAGGGATGGCCACAGGCATAGACAGATTTCAAAGCGGATTAGACAAATTCAAAGAGAAGAGGTCTGTCAGTGGCCACTAGCCATGGTGACTAAAGAGGACCTCCACATTCAGAGACAGTCAACCTCTGAATTTCAGCGCCAGGAGGCAACTTCAGAGGAAGGCCTCAGCCTCTATGCCCTGTTGGCCCTCTGGAGTAACTGGTCGGCTACTGGGTGAGATGGGATGCTGAATTAGATGGACTGATGGTCTCATCCAGCGGGGCTCTTCTTATGTTCTTATGAGCTTCTCCCCCCCCCCTTGCCCCCACACACAATTCTCTCAATCCTCGGCAGAAATGGAGTTAGCAGACGCTGCCAGGTGGCTTCTGAACTTCTCTTCCTCGGCAGCCAGCATAAATGTCCCAATCATCCAAATGTTTTGACACTTCTCTTATGTGTCCCCTCCTCTTCCCCCGGCATGGTTTCAGCTGCAGCCCAAGCTATATTCTAGAGCCATGTTTCCCCAGAAACCGCCTCTTTTGTTCTGCAAACCTCCAACCCTATCTCCACTTCTCCTTTGCAGGGACACTGCCGAAAGCTGGTGAATTGACTCCAAAGAAAGCAGGGATTTCAAAGAGGGCCGTTGCCATGTGCGCCGCTTGTTTTACTTGAATTTTCACTTGCGTTCGCCAAAGTCGAAGCAACTCCAAAACACTCTTAAGCTGCTCAGCTAGGCATCAAAGGGGCTTGCCGATGTGCTCCTCACATAGGCGCAACTTGTTCCCTTCAATCCACTGGTCGATGGTACATTTTTAAGCAAGTCTGGTAAGCAAGAATTAAGATTAAAAAAAACCCAAATGGTTGAGAGTTCTAAAAATGCATAAAAACAGGTGGGATTCTTATATGGTAGTCTTGAGCAAAAGTAAAAGAAGTATTGGAATGAGAGTGGGGCGGAAGGAATATTAAAATTTATTATCCTGCCTTTCCTCCAAAGAATTTAGGCCATCGTATATTTTTCTCTCCTCCTCCGTTTCATCTGCATAGCAACCCTGTGAGGTAGGCTGAGAGAATGACTGGCCCGAGATCATCCATTGAGCTTCATGGCAGTATGGGGCTTCAGATCCAGCTCTGCCAGATCCTAGTGTGACACTCTAACCACTAAACCATGCTGGCACACTACAGGATGTGATTAACAACAACAACAAACAATAACATTCTATTTATATACCGCCCTTCAGAACAATTTAAAGCCCACTCAGAGCGGTTTACAAAGTGTGTTATCCCCATAGTTTATAAAGTATGTTATCCCCACAACCAGGGCTTTTTTCTGGGAAAAAGAGGTGGTGGAACTCAGTGGGTTGCCTTTGGAGAAAATGGTCACATGGCTGGTGGCCCTGCCCCCAGATCTCCAGACAGACGGGAGTTTAGATTGCCCTTGGCACGGAGGGCAATCTCAACTCCCCTCTGTCTGGAGATCAGGGGTCGGGGCCACCAACCATGTGACCATTATCAAGCGGTTCCGTAACTCCATTCTTCTGCGTTCCCGCTGAAAAAATGCCCTGCCCATGACAATCACCCCGCAAGGTGGGTAGGGCTGAGAGAGCTCTGGAAAAGCTGCGACTAACCCCCCAGGTCACGCAGGTGGCTTCAAGTGGGGAATCAAACCCGGCTCTCCAGATTAGAGTCCTGCTGCTCTTAACCACAACACCAAACTGCCTATCAACGATTCTGTTGGTAATCTCAATGGAATACATTAAAATGCTGTTAGCATTTATGTGTGTAGGGATTTCTATTATATGTTCCAGGACGGTCTTTGAAGTAGTTTGTAAGAAAAATAAATCACCATGCAAAATATGGAAAGCCCATTCAATTATTAAGTACATAAACCACACCAAATGATGTAGCAGTCAAAGAAATGCCTTAAAGCAGAATGAAGTTAATTCTATCATATTTTTAACCCACACTTCCTCATAGGGTTGTTGTTGAGCAGATAGAATGGAAGTGAGATGAATGTTGTTGCAAGCTGCTTTGGGCCCTCATTGGGGAGAAAAGTGGGATATAAATAAATAAAAGGAAGTGGAATTAGAGATGGGCACAAACCACGAACCACAAACTTTCACAAACCTGCCCTGGTTCGCAAACTGGTTCATTTGGTTCATGAAAACGTGACATCCAGGTCAGCAAATGGTCACTTCCGGATCAGCAGAAGGTCACTTCCAGGCCAGCAGAAGGCCACTTCAGGGTCAGCAGAAGGTCTGCAGGAAGTCCATCCCCTGTTGCCTAGGAAACTGATTGATTGGCACCAGGGTATCTGCAGTGACGAACCAAAAAATGAACCAAATGAACCAGCCTAAAGTTCGTGGCTGTTCATCAGAAATGGGCTCTGACAAACCGCCGGTTCGCGAAACACAAACCAGCCCAGTTTGTCACAAACTTTGGTTTATATTTTGGTTCATGCCCATCTCTAAGTGGAACAGTCACAGCTCTGACATAGGTTTACCACTTCACTGAAAACTAGGCCCCGGAGAAGGGAGAGAGAAAAATATGTTTGTGTGGAAACTGGAGACCTTCACTGACTGAAAATGTGAAGGCCTGGAAAAAATCTGAGGGGAAAAACATTTGTTTCCAAGCCGCCCCCCACCCCTAATTTTTCAGATGGAAAAACTGGAAATTTGGGGGAGTACCGCTGAAAACCTATGAAATATCTCACTATGAGTGAAAAGCTTTTAAAGACAAGGTGGACATACTGCAGACATATGTCAAATTCTGCAATTGTATATGTTGTAAAGTAGGAACGATTTCCATTCCTCCCACCCGCCATGGCTTCAAAATGTCTGGAAACTTCACATCTCTGTTACTGACTACTGATATGTTCGTAACATTTCCTCAAATCACATTTTTGACAATTGTTTGGTGTTCAAAATCTGTGATTTTGTTGAGGTTATTGTTAACTTTTTACATGTAAAAAAGTAAAATAAATCATGCCATTCCAGCCAAGACTTCTACTCATCACAAGGGGGGAGTGGACTGAATGAAATCCTAAGCCGAGTTAACACCCTTTTAAACCCATTGACTTCAATGGACTTTGAAGGGGTAACTCTGCTTAGGATTGCATAGGAATGTTTTAGGCACTTCCCCAGATCCGTGCCTTAGAAATAATGAGCTGGCAACACATTTTGGCCCTCTGTCCTCTCCAGAAAGAGATGAAAGTTGCTGCCATTTTGCGCTTCTGCCGTTTCATTGTGGGCCGGATGAAGGGAGAGAAAGGACACACACAAACCCATTATTCTGACATTATCTCTGGAATGGCCTCAGAACAGAAACACCGCAGTAACTTTTTGTTTCTCTTTTGTGTTTATGCACAGATGTTGTGGGTGATATTCCTTGAATTCCATGGAAAAATAAAGCCGGTTTTTATCAGTATTCTCCAAATGTCCAATAGAAATGCAAATTGGCTCTAAGCGGTTAATGTCAGGGGTTTTTTTTATTAGCTGTCCAACATTAACTAGCTAGTCTTTTTTCGGTTCTCTTTTTTCCTCCATCTGCTTTAAGCACTGTGTTTGATGTAACGGTTCTCTCCGTCATCCTCTTCGCTCTTTTGGTTCCCATACTTCCCCCCCTCCCTCTCTCTTGTTCTTGGTCAATGCGTTTGTTTAAAGTTGTTTGTTTATTAACCCTTCCAAAGGTCTCCCCTTTTGGGGAAGACAGGAATCTAAAAGGAGGCCACAGTAGTCGGCGATGGAAGGACTCCAATGGGAGATGTCCGAAAACAAACAGCAATTGAGAACAGTACGGCAAATTGGGCTGTTTCTGCTACCCTCGGAGTTTTAAAAGATTTTTAAAAAGAGTGATTCGTATTTCACTGGTTATATTGATTCAGGGATGGAGTCGGGGATGGGCACTGTTCAACTACTGATGTGGTCTGAGAGCCTTGGGGATGGCCCACGGCTGACCGTATTGCGGCCCCCTGTGACACATCAGCATGTCTGGTTGCACCATGTCACTCTGGCAAGACTGGGACATGCCTGGTCTTATGAAGCTGCCGTTGGCTGAGTCAGCCCTCTGCTGATCAAGTTCAGAATTATCTGTTCCGATTGGCAACAGAATTTCAGGTCTTTCTCACCTCTTACTACCTGATCCTTTTAACTGGGAGTTCTAACTGGGAGTTTAACTGGGACCTTCTGCATGCAAAGCAGGTGTTGAACCTCTGAGCCACAGCTCCAAGCTGTGAGGTGGGTGGGGCTGAGAGAGCTCCAGAGAGCTGAGACTAGTCCAAGGTCACCCAGCTGGCTTCAAGTGGAGGAGTGGGGAATCAAACCCGCCTCTCCAGATTAGAGTCCTGCTGCTCTTAAACACTACTCCAAACTGACTCCCATGCAGATAATAACCACTACCATACAGAATCAAATCGATGGCCATGGAGTTCAGCATCCTGGTTCACACAGTGGCTGACAAGATTCCCCCAGAAGTCCTACATACAGCACCGAGGTCAAAACTGGATCCTGCTGTTGCCGCCTCAACACTGGAAGAGGTACACTGCCTCTAAACATGGAGGTACCATTTAGTCATCACTACCCAAAACGTTGATGGACCTCTCCTACACAAATTCATGTAATCTCTTCTTTAAAGCCGGCTTAACTACAGGGCCGCTGATAGTTGGCTGTGAATTCTGCAAGTAAAGAAGCGGCATTAGCTGTCACAGGGATACATCACCTGCTTTCTGCTTCGGTCCAAATGCTGAAGAATCAAATTGGGTAGAGGGACGAAAGGTGATGGTGGTGTCAATAGGCTTCGCGTCCTTAAGGAAGGGGCTGTGACTCAGCGGCAGCGTATCTGTTTGGCATGATGAAAGTCCCAGGTTCGATCACTGTCAACTACAGTCAAAAGCATAAGGTGGTAGGAGATGTGAAAGATCTCTGCCTGTGACCCTGGAGAACCGCTGCCAGTCTGAGCAGACAATATGGACCTTGATGGACTGATGGTCTGATTCTGTATAAGGCAGCTTTGTTCATTGGTCAGGAAATGGGGTGGCTTTAGCTGATCCAAGGCCCAGAGTTGCTAAACCATTAATTAGCAATAGGGTTGCTGTTGCCCAGGTCTGGGCAGGGGGAACTCCTGCCCTGGACTTCCTGTTCCCTGCTGTTACTTGACAGGGTGGTGGTGGGGAAAGTGGGGCATTTGGCATTGTGAACCAGATTTGCCATCATGACACCAGTGCGGTGCTCTAGGATTCATCCCAAACTCTCTGTTAAACCATAGAGTTTTTGGTGAATCCTAGAGCATTGCGCTCAGTGTGATGACACAACTTCCACTTTGCATTGGAAGTGATGTCATGGCATCAGCATGATGCAGATCTGCTAGCTCCCTCCTCCCCACCATCACCTGTCTGGTGCCAGTACTGGGCTGGGAAACCTGATAGGCAACTATTTTCCTGGTTGGGTTGCTTTGCTGACGGGCCAAAATGTCTCCTCCAAGTACCTTAATATTATTTATTTATTTATTTATTTATTTATTTATTTATTTATTTATTTATTTACTTCAAATTTGTATTCCGCCCTCCCTGCAAGCGGGCTCATAATAAATTAAGCTTCATTCATTCCTGCTTTCCCTGGCTTCCAAAGACACTGGAGTCTCCAACACCCAAACCGGGACTCGGCAAACTTTTGTGTATATCCCTAATATAAACCCAGGACCGAAGCAGTTAATTGTGCTCCTGTGAAGAAAAAAAAGTCTTGCAACAATCCCAATTCCCACTGAACCGTCCATCCTTTTCTGCGTCAGTCTTGGAATCGAGCCTGACTGCCCTTCAAAAACAAAGCAGGAGAGCCGAGCAATGAATCCAATCCAAACCCAACCATGTCTGTCTTTGAAACTCCCTTTATGTTGTTTGGAAAATGTTGGAGTAGTGGGGATGTGTTTTTTTAAAAGAACCACGTGAGAGAAAAAGAATGGGAATTAAAGAGAACTTTTTTCTTAAAGAGAGCAGGAGACATTAATTAAATATCCCATTCATTTATCTGGCACACGGTCATCAATCAGATTTCTTATTAGCATGCCTGATGACCTACGTGACCTTTACTGTCTGCATGACGAAACACCAAATAAGACCACACAGCAAAGAAGCAAAGATGATTCAACAGCGTCTCTTCCTTTGGACTAAGTTGGGAAGTGTGTAACCCCAGTTGCTGTTGTTTTGTTGTTTTGTTTGTGTGGGTGACAAGGACATGGAGATTCTTAAGGCAATTTTTTTTTAAAGACCCTTAAGTGGTGATATAAGTTATCTCTTAGTGCTAAAACAAGATTCTCTTAATCCAATTCTCTTCTGAGAAGCTGGAGTCAAGTATTTATTGCTCTGGGGAGCAAAATATTTGCAATAGTCCCGGATTTCTTTACTTCAAAATTTGGAATGTCGCTGAACTGTGTTCGATTGCACCATAATACCCCAAAACCAAGAGAAACAAGCAGCATTGGAAAAGACTCACCTGGGATCAGTTTGGCTTAATGAAAAACCTTAAAAGGAATCCCACACAATAAAACGACATTAATACTCTAAAACCCCAGTAAACCAAAATCTGGTATAGAACAGATCAACTTTGAGGGATAATTTATCCCCCTTCAAAAGTCCCCTGGAAAATAATTGTTTTGTCAAATCTTTGGAAGGTCACCAGAGAGAGGTAGGGTTTGATAGGTGACACACAATGTCATTTCTAGTTTGACAGTTTGGGGTATTTGCTATGCAATGGTATTCTTTATTTGACAAATAGCTGACACGTGATAATACTTTTGATAAAATGTGATAGTTTACATTACCTGAATTTAATTGTCCACATGTGCTGCTATGAGGTATGCAACTTTTGAATAGTTCACTGTGATGATATTCCGTGTCCAACATGCAATAGTATTTAATAATCAGAAGCTATGGGATTTTTTGTATTACACAATATTATTATTCAGAAATGGATTTAAATGAATGTATATTAAATTACAGCCAATTTAGATGGAAGCTGCACCTCTCCCCCCTTCTTTTTTCTTTGTTTTTTCCTTCTGAGTTGTATTTTTCTCTTGTTTTTTTGTTGTTGTGTAAAAATATAAAATAATAAAAATTTTAAAAGGAGTTACGGATTTTCATTTTTAACTCCGGCCATAACTAAGAATTTAAAGACCACAGAGTAATGCGTCTGAAGCACTCCAGAGTCACACGTGAAGTTGTGTAGTGGCTAAAGTGTCTGATGATAATCTCGGAGACCCAAGTGCAAATCCCTGCTCTGCCATGGAAGATTCTATGTGATCATGGGCCAGTCACACACTCTCCCAGTGAAACCCTACTCTGCTGGAGTAACTCCACTTAGGATTTCACTGCTAGTCTAACTACCTCACAGGGTTGTTGTAAGAATAAAATCTATTTAAAATCTATTTAATTCATCCACACCCTTTCTTCCCAATGGAGACGCAAAAGAACTTACATGGTTCTCCTCCCTGCCATTTTATCCTCACAACCATCCAAGGGAGAAGGGAAGAATATTGTAAGCCATTTTGAATTCCAATCATAGAGAAAAGGGAGATATAAATGAAGTGAATAAGACGGCGAGTGATCAATGGGACAGGATCAGAATTACAGAATTAGAAAAGAATGGGAACCTCAAACGGCCTACGGCTGTAAACAAAACAAAAAGTGGAATTACGAAGCCAGAAGACAAAGCAGTAAACATGTCATTGCTTGTAGATTACAATTATGTTCCATTATAAAGGTGCTCCCTGGACACTTCCATGCGAATCCCTTTATTAAAATACCCTCCTGAACATTTCTGTTTTGCATATTGTTTGGACTGGTAGAAATGTAGGGGGTCTTCCCAACATGCTCAGGTCATTCCACAAGGTGGGAGCCACCACAGAGCTTGTGTGTGAATGGGCAGTTCCTGACCTTACCCGTTTGCTGGGAGTCACCATGAGGAATCTTTGCTCACATCTGAAAACTGTCTCTCTTTTTTTAGCATGCACCTTGACGGACCAGTGGACCGATTCAGTTTAAGGTGGCTCCATCTGTCCACGTGTAGATCCATCTGTTGATCTATCCAGCTCAGTATTGTCTTCTGTGACTGGTGGAGACTCCTACCTGAGATTCTCTGACCGGAGACTGAGCTTGGAGCCTTGTGAATGCAGGCCTGGTGCTTCACCACTGAACCTCCATCCATCCCATAGAACTTCTGAAGTTGCTTTATACCAAGTCAAAACAATGGTCCACCCAGACTGGTATTATCTTTTCTGACTGGTGGTGACTGTCTTGGATCTAGGGTTACCAATCTCCAGGTGGTGGCTGGGGATCTCCCAGAATTACAACTGATCTCCAGGGCACAGAAATCAGTTCGCCTGGAAAAAATGGTGGCTTTGGAAGACGGACTCTATGGCATTATACTCTGCTGAGGTCCCACCCCTTCCCAAACCCCACCCTCTCCAGGCTCCACCCCCCAAATCTCCAGGAATTTCCCAAGCGGGTGTCAGACTATGGATGTCAGGTTATGGCAGATAGATCCCTGGTTCACTTCAGCATGACACATGTCCTTGGCTAAATGATCTTTATTCAGGAATTCAATGAGTGATTCCGCACACGTTGGATAATGCGCTTCCAATCCTCTTTATAGATCATTTGGAACGGATTTTTTCATGTGCGGAACAAATAATCCACCTCAAATGATTGATAAAGTGCATTGAAAGTGCATTATCCAACGTGTGCGGAATTAGCCAATCTTGTACATATACAGAGGTCCATAGGAGTACATGAAGTAAAAGGCAGATGAGCCTGGTCACTTTACATTGAAAGGAATAAAGCTTCCGGCTATTGGAGGACTATATAATCAACCAAGCTCCTCCTCCCTAGATCACAAGTAGAGAATCAGTCTGGGAAACATTTCTGAAGTTCCCACACTAAGCAGACAGGACACCAAGTAATGCAACATTCAAGGCCAGTCTTAACAATATTAAAAGAACAGATTGTCTGCAGCTGCCAGCTAGGCTGTGAGACTGGTTATTGCAAGTTAAGGAATGTCCTTATCAGTTACTACATAAGACCAGGTACAACCCCAAAGCATCTCTGGATTATACACTTAATATTGGCATGATCACACACAATATTGGCATGGATGAATGGGTACATTCAAACATGACAGCGGGAGCTGGCAACCCTGCCTGGATCTCAGGCAGAGTACGGCTTTCACAGTTGCCTGCTATCTTGCGTTGCCATTCTAATTCTGGGTTGGGAAATCCCTGGAGATTTGGGGGTGGAGCCTGGGAAAGGTGGAGTTTGCAGAGAGGGGACCTCAGTGGGATATCATGACACCCTCCCAAGGAGCCATTTTATCCAGGGGATCTGATCTCTGTAGTATGAGACCAATTTAATTCTGGAAAATCTCCAGGCCCTACTTTGATATTAGCAACCCTACTGCTTTCTGTTATATATATATATATAAGCAGTAAATATCCCCTTTTGCCTTGTTTCCTCCCTGTATCTCTTTACTCTGTTAGCATTTGTAATGTTGAATGGTTGGTTTAATTTTCTGTTTTTAAGACTGTGGTCAAACATCTTAAATAAATAAATACGTGCTAGCACACCTCTATTGGTCTCAAGACCAATGTTGAGTTGTGTGTGTGTGTGTGGGAAGGCTGTTTTCTTGACCTATGTGAAAGTCACTAAAATCTTAGCAGTGACGTCCAGGCTGGGTTTGTTTTAGATTACGTCCAATTAGGTCAGGTTTTCACGGGCTGTTGTTAACCGAAATGCCGCAATTCATCTTGTTCTTCCTCAGAGGCACGAGTCCGACTAGTGACTGTCAGTTGCCTTTGTGTCCTGGCCTGGGCCATTCACTGCTGGCTGCGCTTTGAATTTCGATCAGCCTCAAATGTCAAATTTTTCTCCAGTGATGTCATTTCTCTTTTCCATAGGACACCTTGCTTGTGTGCTGTTGTGGGATTTTTGTGTGTGTCTTATATAAAGGCACCTTTCCGTTGTGTGAGACTGGCTAATGCCAGGAGAGTAATCCTGACAGAGCTTGAATATAAAAACACAGGGAGACTTTCTGTGAAGAGCAGGGGCTAAATCCTGTCACGGACAATGGCTCTGATTTCTCCTCGCCAGGTGAGGGAGCAGGAGTCTCAAACAAAAAGGAGGCCGAGCTCCTGGCACCTTCCTGGGAAGGCACATCGGTGACAACTCTGGGAGCCCCTGGGAGTCCCAGCAAAGCTAGCTTTCTCAGCCTGGGATACAGCCCTGCCTTCCTTCTCAGACTACGAGTCCCCCACTCCAGGTCTTGCTGCAGCTCCGTCCTGACGTGTCTCCTCAACTGACCACTCAAGCCCCACAAGACCGAGCAACATCCTAACCCCGGCAGAGTACTTGCTGCCATAACCATGCATGGCCCCCTTAAGAGCTGACAGCTTGTTCCTAAGGAGGTGGGACTTGCATCTCTGCTTCATTTGTGGGGCATTTAAGACCTCAGCTCGCCTTCAACTCTTGAAGGAACAATATCTGTGCTCTCTGCACTGCTGGCTCCACCTCTAGTGATTCTCAAGTAGGGCTGCCAGCCTCAAGTTTGGGACTGGATATCTCCCAGAATTACAACCGATCTCCAAACTACAGAGATCAGTTCCTGTGGAGAAAATGGCAGCTTTGGAGGGTGGAGTCTAAAGGCATTATAACCCACTGAGGTCCTTCCCCAAACTCTGCCTCCCCTAGGCACCACCTTAGGCTCCAAGAATTTTCTATACCAGAGCTGGCAAACCTAGACCCAAGGTCTCCCATTTATGCACGAGGGTAGGAAATTACAAGCCCCAGCTTCAATTTCCCCTCCTCGAGGAACTGAAGGTTGGGAGAAAAAAATGACCTCTCACATAGTGACCCTTCAGGAATTTCCATTAGAGGAAAGATCATAGAGACTAGGAAAGACCATAGAGACTAGGGGAGGCAGCCTAGAGTGTCATCCGGAGGTGACATCACATGGGCATGGTGGCTTACGCACCTACAAGATATAAAGGTACAGGCTACATCCCAGTCGTCAAGAGCAATGATGAAAGGGAATCCAGGTAACCCTAAATCTGTGTCATTTGGGCAAACTCCTTTAAATGATCTCTTACCAGAAAAAAGTTAGCAGCCAACAATAGGTTAGCCACTAGTCTGATCCAACAAGGCACTTGTGATGAATTTATTATATATTTGTATATTTAGACAATTTGTACACTGTCTCTCCGGAGACCTGTTTGAGAGGGCTGACAAAGTAATAATATAATCATTAAAATGTCATAAAACCTATCATAAAAATGATTAAACAAGCCATAATAACCCAGCCGTAAAACAACATTCGGAAATCTAAAATGATGTTCATAAAACAGCCCTCAGACTAGAAGCAGACTGTAAAAACAATTAGATTTTATTTATTCATTTATTTATAGCCAGCTTTTCTCACTGAGACTTAACGTGGATTACACAATGTACATTGATGCAAACAATAGGATAGGACATCTGATAAGCGGTTCGAGATCTTATTAAATCAAGATGGATAGTCTGTCTGTAGCAGTGGAAAAGAGCAAGAGTCCAGGAGCACCTATAAGACTAACAAAATTTGTGGTAGGGTATGAGCTTTCCTGTGTCACAGCTCGCTTCTTCAGATACCAAGTCTGATCTAATCAGAGATCTGATTAGATCAGGGTTTGCCTGGACCATCCAGGTCAGGGCAGGATAATATATACTGCAGTTAAAAAGAGGAACCTCTCCGTTAAAAGCCTGAATGTAAAACAGTAAGGTGGGTGCCAGGCAGGGCTCATTTCGAGGGGGAACGTGCAGGAACGCAGTTCCCCAAAGAGGTCACATGCCAGGTGGCCCCGCCCACCTGACTCACGGCCATTTTGGGCTCATTTCAGCCTGGATTGGGGCCAAAACGGCCCGTATTGGGCCTCTGACGGGTGGTGGACCACTCTCCCACTCAGCAGTGGCCCGATCCTGACCATTTTGGGCCCCTTTTTGGCCATTTTCAGCCCCTTTTGCCATTTTGGGCCCAATTTTGGCCCTGAATGGCCAGGATTGGGTCCAAAACAGCCAGGATAGGTGATGTCAGGGGGCGTGGCATATGCAAATCAGTTACGCTAATGACACACTTCTGGTGATGGGAAGGGGCGGGGCACATGCTAATGGGTCATGCTAATAAGTTCCTTCAGCTCTTTTTCTATGAAATGACCCCTGGCGCCAGGGAAGTTTCAAGAAGGAGGTGCTGCCACTGAAAAAACACTGTCTGCTACCAGACTCACCTGTGCATGCAGGGGGGCACAGACAATAGGGCTTGTTCACATGATCTTAACTTGTGGGTTGGGCAGCTTTCTCTCTAATTCATTCCGTTGTTCAAGGTAACCCTTGAAATATCTCACTGAAGATCCCCTGACAAAGCTTTTGAGTGAAATGTGTAGGGATCTACCAAACTTTAATAAATCTATTCACCTTGTACCTGGTTCTTTTTTTCTTTCTGCATACTAGTGCGGCCATTGTTTCTCCAGCCCTGATCCCAAGCCACTGATGTCCCTTAAGGAAAGAATCAGCAGTTGGAATTGTTCCCTGAAACAAATGAGTCGTGAGTGCAGATCTTACAGTACTGGGGTTCACAATTAGAGATGGGCATGAACAGCAATACGAACTAAAAAAAGCCACAAACAGCACAATCAGCTGTTCGCGAGCAAGCTGTTAGTGAGGCCCCATTCTAAACGAACAGGTGGTCATTGCAAGCCTCGTTCGTTGCTGTTCGTCAAGCCAGACAGTCTGGCACCTGCAATCAATTCCCTTGGCAACCGGAGGCAGGGACCGCTTGAACTCTGTCTGAACTCCTGCTGTTGCCCTGGAAACCCCGATCTAAGCCCAATTTAGCTTGATAGGCAGGTCTTCCTTTCAAGTATGGAGCTCCAAATTTGTTACAAGGAAGCAAAGAGCAGGGGGGAGTGGGCTCCCAGCTCTGCTTTTGCAGACAGTGAGGGAGAGACAGTTGCTGTTGGCATTTTGAGAGAGAGACAGGGAGAGTGCATTGGAGCTTGAATTTTCTTTGTGTGTGGTGCGGTAGGGATCTACCCCTTCAGGTTCCAGGGCTGCTGCCAGGCTCTGGGGCCAAGCTATTATTTATTATTGGTACATTTCCTGCTGCCTGCTCAGGTAGGGTTTCTGGGAGTGGTGCGGTAGGGATCTTGATGGCTGGAGGAGAGCCTGCTGGCCCCCACAAACAATGAACAATGAACATGTTTGTGAACTGGTCATTTTCATCAATGTTCGTTGTTCGTTGTTTGTTGTTCATGGATGGCAACGAACAACAAACACCATGTTGGGTTTTTTTTTCTGTCTGTGCCCATGTCTATTCACAATCAATTGCAAAGTGTTTCAGTAATGCAAAACTATCCTGCAATCTTTTGCAATTAAAAAAAACTTCTGCAAAAAGTTCACATTTTGGGCTTCCTATTTAACTTTATAGCTTGGGAAACCTTAGCAATTCAAGTGTGGAAACTGTTGGGGGGGGGGGTGACAGGGAGAAGAAACTGGCTTAACCTTTTTCCACACTCTTTTTTCTTTCTTCAGAAGTAAAGGCGAGAAAAATGCTCATAAAACTGCACTTTGTACGCAGAAAGGAGTTGTGTGCGTGTGTGCACTTGTGCGCTTTAAAACTGTTGCTATGTTCCTCTTTCTTTTCTGGCTGTGTTCTGAGTTTCAACGGCTGCTTTTCCCGAGAGCCTCTTTCAAATGAATTTAGCTGTTTTGGTCTGAAGATAATTAGATCATTGCTATCATTTTGCACGAGCTGGCATTTTTTATTCTTCTTCTTCTGGCTCCGTTTAGACTCACATGAGCTCCCTTCCCCTCCCCTCTCCCTTCAGCCAGATCTGGACACCAAACAGGAGATCAAACTGTAACAGATTTCCCATAAACAGGCGCTATTTTTTGTTTGGAGGGAAGTGGGTAGAGAAAATGCTATTTGGGGCTAGTCTGGGAGGTTCTTGGCAAGATGCTGTTTGGCATGACCCTTGTTGTGGGGATAATAATAACATATATTGTCGAAGGCTTTCACGGCCGGAGAGCGCTTTAAAACTGATTCATTTAAGAATTAATAGAGCATGGTTTCCAGTCCTGAAAAACACCAGGCTAACAAAACACTCTATACCCGACAATAGCCCTGCAGAGAAGATTAGCACATTAAGCACCAATCCATATGCAAAAGAACCTCCTCAGGATACAGTGAAGCCTCCCTCCACTAGCATTCCACACTCTGGGAAACTCTTACAGGATGACTCAGCCCAACCCCATCGTCCTGAGTAGATATAAATGACCTGCCAACATCTTTTCCACACTGTGACACTGAGAGATCTCTGACTTTTGGTGCTACACCTCTGAAGATGCCAGCCACAGCTGCTGGCGAAACGTCAGGAACTACAATGCCAAGACCATGCCTATACAGCCCGGAAAATCCACAACAATCAATAATAACATACTTTGTAAACTGCTCTGAGCGGACGTTAAGTTGTCCTGTGAGGTGGGTGAGGCTGAGAGAGCTCTGAAAGAGCTATGATTGACCCAAGGTCAGCCTGCTGGCTTCAAGTGCAGGAGTGGGGAATCAAACCTGGCTCTCCAGATTAGAGTCCTGCTGCTCTTAACTACTACACCAAATTGGCTCCCACCAGTTGGCTATGATATAGAAGGAGGCCTCCATTCCTGCTCTGGAATACATGAAGCTACATTCTACTGAGCTAGATCATTGGTCTATCAAATTCAGTAATGTCTATTTATCTGGCCTCCTGCTGACAAGCCCTATTGCTCGCTGCTGTTCCAAGTGGCGATTGGAGAAAAATAAAATAAATTTGAAAAAACCAGGGACATCACTGATGTTCCTATGCCACTTCTAGATAAAACCTGGCAATGACATAGGGTAGCTCTAGGGTAGGGTAGTTCTAGAAATCACTGAAAATGCTATAGTTTTACCATAGTGTTTCCAGTGATTCCTAGAACTACTCTTTGTCACTTCTGGATTTTACCTAGAAGTGACATTGTGATGTCAATAATGTTGCCAATGTTGCATGCAACCCCTATTGCACCCCTATTGGCAGCTGCTCTCCATGGTCTCTGTTGGAGGTCATTCCCATTACCTACTACCTGATCCTTTCAACTGGCGCTGGTCAAAAGCCACATTTCAGTAGTGAAGCAGTTCAAATACAGCATTTCTATGGCAGACATAGCATTTCATGGGTGCGCGACTTTCAAGACACTTTGATTTATGTCTGGCCTTTGATAATAAAGTCATGAATAATTATGCAGACTCATAGTGGAAGAGCCAGATAACTTGTATCTTGGTTGTAAATTTTGGAACTGTTGAATACGAAAAGCGGTGACAGATCTTTCCTTTATTCTATTTACTGGTCCTTTTTTATGTTGAGAAGGGAATTAAATTTTGGGAGCCATTTTTAAGGGGGGAAAAACCTTTCCATGTAGAAAATTGGATATCAGAGAGAAGGATTTTCACCCACTCTTCTCCCTGACATAGTTTTCAGTGTTGAGAATTTGTGTGTGTGTGTATGTTTGTGTATGTGAGAGCATTCAGTCATGAGACAAACAGTCTGAAATGATACAACCCAGACAATCCACTGTGAGTTTTATCACTTCTGTAGAGAACTAGGCCTCAAAGAAGCCATCTGAAGATGAGGCCCAAGAAATTCAGAGGCTGTCAGTAGGGCCGTTTCCACACTGCTTACCTTCCCTCGGAACGACCTGGAACATTGCGCAAAAACCGCGGAAGATCGCATTTTCTCGCACGAGATTTGTGCGACGTTGCGCAAATCTCACGCAAGAAAACGCGATCTTCTGGGTTTTTTGCGTGATGTTCCGGGTCGTTCCGAGGAAAGGTAAGCAGTGTGGAAACGGCCCTACTGACAGCCTCTGAATTTCTTGGGCCTCATCTTCAGATGGCTTCTTTGAGGCCTAGTTCTCTACAGAAGTGATAAAACTCACAGTGGATTGTCTGGGTTGTATCATGTGGAAATGGCCAGTAGGAGGGCTAGGAGCAGGGATGGGGTATGTGTAGTTTGGTTTACCCTGTTTGGTGTAGTGGTTAAGAGCACGGGACTCTAATCTGGAGAGCTGGGTTTGATTCCCCACGCCTCCACTTGAAGCCAGCGGGGTGACCTTGGGCTAGTCACAGTTCTCTGGAGCTCTCTCGGCCCCACCCACCTCACAGGGTGTTTGTTGTGGAGATAATAACAACATACTTTGTAAACCACTCTGAGTGGGCATTAAGTTGTCCTGAAGGGTTGTATATAAATGAATGTTGTTGTTGTTGTTGTTGTTGTTATTATTACTGTGTGTGGCGTTGGTGGCATTGCCATGCCACTTTTGGATAAAACCCAGAAGTGACAAATAATAGCTTGAGGAACCTGGCAACCTAATTTCAGGGGGTGTAGCCTACCTCAGAAGATCATCAAGATAAATTGAAGGAAGGGAACCATTTATACTGCCCTAAGTGGAAGGGTGGAATAAAAAAAATCAAATAAATATTTCCCCATAAATCTTTGTTCTTTGTAGAACAGCTACAACTCGTATCTGTTACACAGGATAGAGGGTGGGGACTAGAGATGGGCACGAACCGGGAAAATGGCAGTTCGTTGTGGTTTGTGGTTCGTTGCATTTCACGAACCACGAACCTGCATGAAATTGCCTGGTTCACAAACTGGTTGGTTTGGTTCATGAATACGTCACTTCTGGAGCAGCAGCAGGTCTGCAGAAAGCCCATCCCCCCATTGCCTAGGAAACTGATTGATCAGTGCCAGGCTGTCTGCAGGGACAAACCAAAAAATGAACCAAGCGAACCGGTCTAAAAATAGTTGCCATTTGTTGCAGTTCATCAGAAATGCCCTCTGACGAACCACTCGTTCACAAACCAAAAAATGACCTGGTTCGTGATGAACTTTGATTCATATTTCAGTTTGTGTCCATCTCTAGTGGGGACCAATTCTCAGGGTTGCTGGACTGGCACCTGCAAATGGCAGAAACTTTTGGGAGGCAGAACTTCTTGAAAAAAAGTGTTGCAAGTGTTGTGACATCACTTCCGGTCAGAATCCGGAAGTGATGCCTCAACTTTCCTGTGATGCTCTAGGTATCCCCCAAATTGCTACGTTAATTCCATAGAATAGCAATTTGGGGAATTCCTAGAGAGTTAATAACATATTGTTCAATTAATATACCGCCCTTCAAGACTACTTAACGCCCACTCAGAGCAGTTTACCAAGTACGTTATTATTATCCTCAAAACAACAGTCACCCTGTGAGGTGGGTGGGGCTGAGAGAGCTCTAGAAGAGCTGTGACTGACCCAAGGTCACCTAGCTGACTTCAAGTGGAGGAGTGGGGATTCAAACCTGGTTCTTCAGATTAGAGCCAGCCAAGTGTAGAAAGGGTTTGTCCATGACAG
The DNA here is from genome assembly GCF_028583425.1 of Eublepharis macularius. Lineage (NCBI taxonomy): Eukaryota > Metazoa > Chordata > Lepidosauria > Squamata > Eublepharidae > Eublepharis > Eublepharis macularius. Next base: position 175,458,013 of record NC_072792.1, read on the forward strand.
CTGAGGCACAACAGCATCAGGTTTCTTTGGAGGGCGTTTTACCAGTTTAACAGCTCTTACTCCTCTGGTCTTCAGAAACCTCTGCAAAGCAAAAGTGTTGAGGAGAGTTTTTGAAGGCCCACTTGTGGGTGAATGTATACCAAGCAATAAAGCTAATTAATTGGTTTTTACAGTTGATCTTTATGCTGTTTTTGTGTATGATACTTTGCACTCCATGCAAGTGGTTTTTTGTATATATAGTATTCTCTTGTCCTTTCATCGTTCATGATTTAAGATGGGATTAGTCTCTCTGTAAAGTGCCTTGAATTCCTATTGGGAGAAAGGCGAGTTAAACATTTTAATTAATATAATATAAAATAAACCAAATGCAAAACCACTACATTGTCCTTGTGACCTAGGAAGAGACACTGCTGGTGAGCATCCAATGTAATTCATTCAGAATGAAAAGGTATGGTTTTATACAGTCTGAGTTTTTTCAGATTAGGAAAAACAGATTTATAAAATGTTGCAGGGTATGAGAAAGCAGACAGGGAGAGCTTTTTCTCCGTCTCCCCAAATACTAGAACTTGAGGGCACCCAGTGGAAATAATACTAGCTTCAGGACTGATTAAATACATCATGAACTTGTGGAACTCACTGCCACCGGATGTGGTGATAGCCATTAGTTTAGACAGCTTTAAAAGGGAATTTATGAGAGAGAACTTTATCCACAGTCTTTTGGTGCTACACCTCTGAAGATGCCAGCCACAGCTGCTGGCGAAACATCAGGAACTACAATGCCAAGACCACGGCAATACAGCCCGGAAAACTCACAACAACCATCTTTATCCACAGTTATTAGCCAAGATGACTAAATGGAACTTCCATGTTCAGAAGCAGTACACCTCTGAATATGTTGTTGGGCTGACAACTGGGCCTCTGTACCCTGCTTATGGACCTTCTGTTCTGATGCATCAAGTTGGCCACTGTGGGAAACAAGGTGCTAGCTTAGATGGGCATTTCGGCATTCAACGGGACCCATATTGTCAGACAGAACCCGCAAAGCATATAATGTTGCCCAATTTGGATTCCGAACTGCTTTTTAAAAACTTTGTGAACAGTTGCGAGTCCAGACTTCCTGTCCTGGATTGCGCCTCTTCCACAAAACCAGAGGATTTAGGTCACGGAGCCCCAAGTCCGCCTTTATTTCCCTTTAATTTAACAGCTCCAGCCGCTTTTCCAGTTAAATCGACTGTTCATTATTGAGCCCCCCTTCCCTCCCGCCCAGTTTCTGAAGGCCTGTGTGGTGCAGTTTAATGAATCTCTGGCACAAAGCTCCCTTTCACGGAAGGCGAAGAATAGGCCGGTCTATTTAGGTCCTGGAAGGCTGTATGTCAAAGCCTCTCCATAATGCTTGTCAGGGAAGGGCAGAAATTCCCACTGCTGAAAAGAATGCGCAAGGAGCAGGCTTGCTGGATTGACGAACAGATTAAGACGCAAGCAGGAAATGAGATTGTATGTTTAGAAGGCTGACACCTGCTTGGCCGCTGGGATTTTCCCAGCGCAGGACAGAACGGCTTCAATCAAATCAAACAGCAAATTCACCAGCCCTCTCCTTGCAATAGAAACTTGGCTCTTTCCTTTCACCCTGTTGCTTTGGCAAAATGCGAGCCGGAATGGTCCGCAGGAAAGAAGGGCAGGATCCAGATAAATGTTATTGATTCCAAGGACATGCTGAACTCAACCGTGGCAAATAACAGGATTTGCAGTCCGGTCCTGTGCATATTTATTTGGAAGCAAGCCTATTTTAAAGCGAAGCAAGCTTAGTTCCCGGGAAGTCTCCGTGGGGCTTAACTTGAGCAGGATTGTTCCCATTTGCGCTTTCAGATTTTCTAGACTTTCCCCAAGAAGCTCAGAGGAGCACTTAAGCCGTTCATTTATTTGCTTATATACATAACATTGCTTCCTGCAGCCAGATGCATTTCCTGTTTGCTTGAAATTAACTCCCAAAATTTGCAATGGGATTGACTCCTGAGTAAGTGTGCAGAGGAGAGGGACAAAACACCTGTGCTTAAACTGAGGAAATTGTGTTTATTCAGATGTAAGCACCATTTATTTCAATTTGATTTTCTCTATGATAGAATCATAGGGTTGGAAGGGACCTCCAGGGTCATCTAGTCCAACCCCCTGCACACTGCAGGAAATTAGCAACTACTTCCCCCCACACATACCCCCAGATGATGTCATAAGGCATCATATTTAGTAGAGCAAGATTTGGGTCCAGTAGCACCTTAAAGTCCAGCTAGATTTCCAGGGTATGAGCTTTCGAGAGTCAAAACCCCCTTCATCAGAGTTTTGACTCTTGAAGGCTTATAACCTGGAAATCTAGTTGGTCTTTAAGGTGCTACTGGACCCCAATTTTGCTTTTCTACTGTAGACCAACATGGCTACCCACCTGAAATTATTTATTTAGAGTATTTATATACTCTGCCTTTCTCCCAACACGGTCAAGTCTCAAAATGGGTAACAATAAAAGAAATAATCTATTGCAGTAATTAAAACATTTTTTTACACCCTGCTTTAATCAATATTTACAGGCAAGTCTTTTCTGTTGCAGAGAAGGGTAAGTTAGATATAACAAAGACCATCAATGAGAAAAGAATAATCGAAAGCATCCAATGCTTGCTTGATTTTATTTATTTACTTAATTTATACCCCACCTTTGTCCCCCAATGGGGGGGGGTGTACAAAGCAACTTTCATCAGTCTCCTCTCCTCTGTTTTATGCTCACAACAACCTTGTGAGGCAGGTTAGGCGGAGAGTGTATGGCTGGCCCAAGGGCATCCAGTGAGCTTCTGTGGCAAAGCGGGGATTCGATCCTGGGTCTCCCAGATCCTACTACATCACATGGCATAGATAAGAGCAGGGCTTTTTTTCTGGGAAAAGAGGTGGTGGAACTCAGTGGGTTGCCCTCGGACAAAATGGTCACATGGCTGGTGGCCCCGCCCCCGGATCTCCAGACAGAGGGGAGTTTAGATTGCCCTCTGCGTCGCTCCAGTGGTGCAGAGGGCAATCTAAACTCCCCTCTGTCTGGAGATCAGGGGGCGGGGCCACCAGCCATGTGACCATTTTCAAGAGGTTCCGGAACTCCATTCCACCGCATTCCAGCTGAAAAAAAACACCTGGATAAGGGGGAGTTTGTCTTTTAAATATTGTCCGTTTGGGCTGTTGAGAATTGTGAATATGTGAAAAAGTTTCCTTTTGATGTGTATGTATGTATGTATGTATTTATGTATGTATGTAATTTATAGTCCGCCTTTCTCATTGAGACTCAAGGCGGATTACACAGTATGAGATTAGTGCAATCAATATCAAGAACATTTCAATACAGTATCAAGGACATTTCCATAAACAATGCCATAGGGTAAATAGATACAAGTTTAAAAGACACAGTATTAGCAAGAATCCAATACAGAGTAGAAAAAATACTGAAGCAGAACATAATCAATTCTAGGACTAACATTTAGACTACATGGAGCACTGTTGGTAGATAGGAATACATATTTAAAGCAACAGATAATATGTAAGGCAACATAGTGGTGAAGCCTACGGTCTCTAACTCATTAGCGAAGCATCGGAGACCCCCTCCCTACAATACAGCCCTCCCATTTGAGTAAAAAGCCTTTTTGAAAAGTTCGGTTTTGCATTGTTTACGAAAAGCCAGGAGAGTGGGGGCTCTTCTGACTTCCTCAGGCAGGTCATTCCACAGGATAGGGGCCACCACAGAGAAAGCCCGTGTACGGGCTACTGCCGAACCTTTATGCCCAGGAGCATGAGGCAGTGAATTTCTGAACAGCTGTGCTAGGGGAAGGTCTCCGCTTCTATCACCTGTTTGTTGGCCCTGCGCAGCAACTGGTTGGCTGCTGTGTAAATCAGGATGCTGGACTAGATGGCCCACTGGTCTGATCCAGCAGGGCTCTTCCTAAAGAGACAGCACGGTACAGCGGTTAGAGTGTCGGAGTAGGATCTGGAAGAACCAGGTTCGAATCTCCACTCTGCCATGGAAGTTCACTGGGTGCCCTTGGGCCACTCACACACACTCAGCCAAACCTACCTCACAGGGGTGTTGTGATGGTAAAACAGAGGAGACTAATGCAAGCCACTCTGGGTCGGGGTATAAACACAGTACATAAATATGAACTTTTGAGATTCAGATCTCCCTTCTTCCCCCCCCCCCCATTCCTACTTGTGTCTGAAGAAGGGAGCTATGACTCTCAAAAGTTTACACTCTGGACATCTTTTTGGTCTCCAAGGTGCCACTGGACTCAAATCCTGGTGTTTTATTTAATAGTTCTAAATATTCAGTATTTTACATATATTTATCTGTATTGAAACATTGTTTTGATTCTTTTCTGCTGTGGTTGGTTACCCTAAATTGGATGGGCAGGTGGCATACAAACGTTTTACATAAATAAATGGAGGGGCAGGAAGGGAGAGGTCAAAATGGAGCCTGGGAAAAGCCGGAAGCGGAATGTTACCACCTAATGGAAGCATGTCAGAAAAACGCCGTTGTTTGAACTTGAGGCTTCATTAGGAGTGGGAATTCTGTCTACAGCTCTCACAACTAATCGCATGAGCTGATAACCGAAAATAGCTTTTAGTAAGACCGATCGAAATGACAAAAAACTGTGCACAAGCAAATGTGTTTCTGGGTTATTGCTTGCCAGTTCACTGTGCAGCAAAAGCATCCCCGGGAAAAAGGTCCCCGCACTTAGAAAAGTAGCATGCCAAGGAAACCTTTTCTCCCTCTTTTTCTTTTAAGCACCTTAGAGACCAACAAGATTTTCCAGGGTTTAAGCTTTCAAGAGTCAAGCTGCTGATTATCAGATAAAGGGAGCTTTGACTCTTGAAAGCGGAAATCTCGTTGGCCTTTAAGGTGCTGATGGACTCAAACCTTCCTCCTGTACTGCAGCGACGTGAACTTCTTTATTATCATGGGCTCTTCCTTTAAAAAAAATCCATTTCACTCACCCTCCCTCCTGATTAAATCTCATCTGCCTCCAAACCCCAGAGTTCCCATTGTGCAAGAATGCGCACAATCGAACCCAGAGCCAGTCCCTCCTAGTGTTGCCAACCTCAAGGTGGGGCCTGGAGTTCTCTCAGAATTAGAATGGATTTCCAGGCTACAGGGATCAGTTCCCCTGGAGAAAAGGGCTGCTTTGCAGGGTGGACTCTATTGCATTATATTTCACCGAGGTCCCTCCCCTCCCTGTAGGGTTGCCAGCCTCCAGGGGGTGGCTGGAGATCTCCCAGAATTACAACTTATCTCCAGGTGACAGAGATAAGTTCACCTGGAGAAAATGGCTACTTTGGAGGGTGGGCTCTATGGTATACCACCATTCTGAGGTCCCTCCCCTCCTCAAACCCTGTCATCTCCAAGCTCCATCCCCCCCCCCCAAATCTCCAGGAATTTCCCAGCCTGCACCTGGCAACCTTACCTCCCTGCCTCCCCCCCCCCCCCGCCCCCAGGCCTAGGGTTTCCTTGGTCTTTCCCAAACCTGCTTTGCTGCAAAGCTTTGGGGAATATCACAGCAAAGCCTAGATGGCTGCTGTGTGGGTGAGAAAGGCTGGACTTTCATGGTTCCAAATAGGGTTACCGATCTCCTGGTGGTGCCTGGAGATCTCCCAGATTTACAACGGATCTCCAGACTAGAGATCAGTCCTCTTGGAGAAGATGGCTACCTCTCCCCAAACTCTGCCCTCCCCAAGCCCCACCCCCAAATCACCAGGATTTCCCGACCTGGAGTTGGCAACCCTCTCCAGCACCGCCTCGCCGGGGCATTTGCCGGCCAAGAGCGCCAGGGAAGGGTTAACGGTGGCCGCGAGGGGGCGAGCCCGCCTTTCTTCCTTCCTTCCCCGCTCGCGTCACCAGCTCCCTCCTCCCCTTTCCCGGAGCTCCGCAAGGCCGGGCGAAGAGGCGTCGGCGAGAGTCCCCGGAGCAGCTCGCTGGGCTCTGCCGACTCTCCCGGTGACCCAGGCGGATGGAGGCGGGCGAAGATGCCGCGCCGCGCCGGCGGGAATAGCGGAGGCGCGCTTTTGCGCCCAGGCTCGCCTGCCAGCAAACTTGGAGAGCAACCCTAAGCGCGCCTACTCCGAAGTAAATGCTGTTTTATGCCACGGGGCTTCCTCCCAGGAAACGGTTTTTAAAAGTGCGCGGAGCGAGGCGGATTTGTTTTGCAGGGGTCTCTGCACAAAGCGCCGCGATGGCGGTGCAGGCGGCCACTCTGCACGCCCACCACCACCCCTTCGTGGTGCCCTTCGGCTTCCCGCCCGGGGACTTCGCGGAGCTGGAGAAGGGCTACGACGGCGGGGGCGCCCTGCTGCTCGGCGGCGGCGGCTGCGGCGGCGGAGAGGCCGTGGAGTGGCGCGAAGCCACCCGGGAGCTGCTCAGCTTCATCGACTCGGCGTCCAGCAACATCAAGCTGGCCCTGGACAAGCCAGTCCGGTCCAAACGGAAGGTGAACCATCGGAAGTATTTGCAGAAGCAGATCAAGCGCTGCACCGGCATGATCGCGGCCGCCGGTGGCGGGGGCGGCCCGGACCCGGCTCTGCCGCCGGACGCGCCCAACGTGTCCAAGCGGACTCCTCCGACGGCTTCTTCCGACGGCGCGGCGCCTTGCAAGCCGCCGCCCAAGCACCGCGAGGCGGGCACGCTGCAGAGCCAGAGCCTGGCCGCCCTCTTCGAGGCCCGTCCGGGAGGCGGCAAGGACGGCGGAGCGGGGCCGTCGGGGGGCAAGAAAGTACCACTCCGCAAGCGCAACCTGCCGCCCTCCTTCTTCACCGAGCCGGCCGCCAAGGAGCCCGCGGGCGCCGGCCCGGAGGAGCTCTTCGACCTGCTGGCCGGCCCCGACTACGGCGGCCTCCTGCCCGAGCAGCCCACGCCACTTTTCCAGACGGGCAGCCGCCTGCAAACTCCAGATCTGGGCGGGGAGCCGCATTTGTACGAGCCGCTGCCCCACTTGATGTACCCCGAGCCTCCGCTGCGCTCCCTTTACCCTGGGCCGACGGACCCTGCCGGGGTGGAGAGCAACCCGACGGCTCACTTGCCCGCCTTCGCTCCTTTCTTCCCCGACTGCCCCCTGCCGGCCGTGCCCTACGACTATAGCCCGGGCTACACCAGGGGGGGACCTTATGCCAGCCTTTAGAGGAAGGAGGAGGAGAGGCCCTCGAGTCTGGAAAGGGGGGAAGGTTTGGGAGATCCCTAAAGGGGGTGGAATGGCGGGGGGTGGCATTGGGGTTGCCAACTCCAGACTCCAACTCTTGTTGGGCGCTAAGGTACCGCTAGACTCAAATCCTGCTGTTCTATTGCAGACCCAGCTCCAAACTGGGGGGCTGCCTGGCGATTGGGAAGAGGAACCTGGGGAGGGCATGGTTTGGGGAGGGAGGGACCTCAGTGGGGTACAACGTCAGTGGGGTACGACAGCAGCCATTTTCCCCAGGGGAACTGATCCTTGTAGTCTGGAGATCAGTTGCAATTCCAGATCTCCAGGCACCACCTGGAGGTTGGCAGCACTAGAAATGAGTAAGACGAGTGTACAGGTGGGCTTTGATAAATTCTTGGAGAATGCGTGAAACTTAAGGAGGGAATTCAGTGGGGGATAATGCCATACCTCAGAGCCAGTTTGGTGTAGTGGTTAAGAGTGCGGGACTCTAATCTGGAGAACTGGGTTTGATTCCCCACTTCTCCACTTGAAGCCAGCTGGGTGACCTTGGGTCAGTCGCAGCTCTCTCAGAGCTCTCTCAGCCCCACCCACCTCACAGGGGGATTGTTGTGGGGATAATAATAACATATGGTTGTTGTGGGTTTTCCGGGCTGTATTGCCGTGGTCTTGGCATTGTAGTTCCTGACGTTTCGCCAGCAGCTGTGGCAGGCATCTTCAGAGGTGTAGCACCAAAAGACAGAGATCTCTCAGTGTCACAGTGTGAGAGATCTCTGTCTTTCGGTGCTACACCTCTGAAGATGCCAGCCACAGCTGCTGGCGAAACGTCAGGAACTACAATGCCAAGACCACGGCAATACAGCCCGGAAAACCCACAACAACTGTCGTTCTCCGGCCGTGAAAGCCTTCGACAATACAATAATAACATACTTTGTAAACCGCTCTGAGTGGGTGTTAAGTCATCCTGAAGGGTGGTATATAAACCAAATGTTATTGCAGAGTTCATTCTCTAAAGAAGCCATTTTCTCCAGGGGAACTGATTTTTTTTAGGTTGAGGATCAGTTGTAATTCCAGGAGATCTCCAGGCCCCAGCTGGAGGCTGGCAACTATAGGTGGCGTTGAACCCTAGAATTTATAGCATAAGGGATACCTATTAAGGAGCATCTGAAAAAGACGTCCCTTACCCAGAGCCCTGGCAATGCTTTCCTTTCTTCCCCAGGAATTACATATATCTTTAACAGACATACCCAAGTTAACTGGTTAAGGCTGTTAACTGGTTGCAACAGCCATTTCTCTCCTATCTGACCGATTTTGAGAACTGTAGTTCAGTGAGGAGTCGGGAAGTTTGGCAAAGGGGGGGGGGATGATGGGGCACCAAGAAAACTACAATTCCCAGGAGTCTTTGGGGGAAACCATGGCGGTGGAAGGAACAACAACAACTGATCTAAGTTTGTCTTGCTTTTGCCTTATCAGGTTCCCAAATGGCCACAGAAGTGCATTCAGTCAATTGATGCCCCCCCCCCCCCGCCAAGGTTGTGCAGTGGGCTTGTGGAGCTGTTCTGGCCATAAGAACGTCCATTGCGCCCTGACACCTTTGTTGGCCGATGTGGACCAAGAAGGTTCTAAAATTAAAACGATAGGCTCTGTCCTTCTCTGGGTCAATCTAATTGTGCTGTTTAAAAAGGTAAATGGCAGCCATGGTGGGGTGCGTGGGGGGGATTTAGATTCTTTGGCTTTTCCATCTCCAGTGGAAAGGATCACGTAGTTGGTGATATGAAAGATCTCTGCCAAAGACTCCGAGAGCTGCTGCCGGTCAGAGTAGGCAAGACTGACCTTGATAGGCCAATGGTCTGACTCTTTATAAGGCTATTTTAGGAAACCCACCCCCAACCAAATTAGCTGCTCTTGACCCTTAAAATGCCGTATGTATAGTTTGACCCTTGTTTTCACGCACTCAAACTACACATTCTTCCCGGTTCAATTGAAACAAATTCCAAATTCCACCGCTGGGGCTACTTTTTCGGGGAAGAGAGTGCGGTGTTATTTTTAACTCTTTCTTGCCCGGCTGGTTGCCTGGTGAAAAACTCCCCCCCCCCCCCAAGCTGCTTTACCGTTGCTGGGGAGGTACTGGATTCATTCCCCAGGGTGGAGATGAGAGCAGCTTAGGGTCTTTTTTAAAATCAGTAAATTGCGGTTTAAAGTGCAAGGCATAGGGGTTAGTGTTCCTTCTTGAAGTTGCAAAGAAAACTCCTACATATGGAACAATAAAATATACTGGATCGGATAAGGTTTGTTTTCTTCTGGGGGTGGGATTGGGGTCAAGTTATTGTGTCCCGGGCTTCCTAGATGGAAACGATGAGCAGTTCGTTGTTGTCCAGAACTGGGAGGATCCAGAATAGGGAATGCCAGATACTTCCTACGAAGTGCAGAATTCTGAGAACGGGAGAGATCTATTGTTTTCTGTTATGCTGTGAAGTTCTGTAATTTGGGTCCACTAGATTGTTTTTCTTTCCATTTTTAAAAGGAATAATTGGTAACCTTGTTGCCCTGTCATGTGCCGGCATAAGGAACTTGTTTCCGTCAATGGGAGCAGTGGGTTAAATAATTGGAAACTCCTGAATGCCTCTTATTGCACCCAGATGTTCCGAGTGCCTTTGAGCATGTGCAGAGTAAATTTCTCCTCCCAGCTCACCCCAGGCAGGTATAATGGACAGGATAGAGCTCTGTTAACCAAAAGGTAAAACCATGGGTTCTGCATGTTTCTTTAGCTGTCTTCATCCCCAGCCTTGCCTTGATGCTTTTTGGATTTTCCAGAATTGGGAGGTATTCATCATATGAAACTGCCTTACACCGAGTCGGAATACTGCCATCTAGTTTAGTGCTGTCTGCTCTGATTGGTAATGGTTCCAAAGTATTCAACTTCACTGGTTATTTGAGATCCTGTTCTTGGGATTGAACCTGGGACCTTTAGCTTGCAAACCAAGTATTACACTACTAAGCTATAGTTCTTTCCAAGGGGTGGGATCTAGTGCAGTGTTTCTGCATGTGCAACGACTTCTGCGCATGGTGTGTGGCTTTGCAATACTCCTCCCGTGGAAGTCCCCAATGCCCCCTGAATTTCTGGTGCTGGGGCAATAGGGGTCTCCGAGAACAGGGGCATTTTGGACTGTTGTGGAGTTGCAAAAGTCACGCTGCATGGGTGGAAATGTTTGTGCCCATCGAAACGGTGCTCTTGATCCAAGTCTCATGTACACATGTGCTGGGATTGCTCCAGGAGCCTGCCGCTGGTCACCCCTTCCTCATGCGCCCCTGGGTGCCTACAGAGGCCTGTCTTGCTTTCATAGTTCATATGCATCTTTGGGAGACTTGTGTATTCATGGGAAACATCTCTGCTGAGTAAAGTAGGGGTATAAATAGCCACTACTGATCACCTGTGGCAAATTAAGGATCTCTTCCAGGAGATCAAATAATGAGATTTGGTTTTCGTTATTTTTGCTTTAAGGTTCAAAGTGGCTATCGTAGATGGATACGATCGGGAAATTAGCATATTTGTGGTGTAGTAACCTTTGTGTGCTTTGAAGTCGATCTACACATTACTCAAAGAAGTGGTAGAATTGTGGGCTGTACCACTTCAGACTGGCAGGAGGGGAAGGAGAAGATTTCATTTCTGAATGCTTCCTATGTAAGGAAGAAAGTCCCCTGTGTGCCGGTTTACGATATACAAGAGATTTTCTCATTGGGACTTATTCAAAAATATGAACCCAGACCTGCAGTCTAAAGCGATGCAGTGTAGAATTCTACCCCTCATCTTGCGTAATGTGCAGAACAGCGACGGAGATGGATCGTTTGGAAAAGCGGCTCCCCGTTCAATTTTTAACATGTCGATGATCGACGCCTTGGGGAAGAGGCGTAGCTCAGTGGCAGTACATCTGATTTGCAAGCAGAAGGTCCCAGGTTCCATCCCCAGCTTCTCCAGTTAGTAGGTGAGGTGACGTTGCGTGAGACCCTGGAGAGCAACTGCTAGTCAGAATAGACAGTACTGACCTTGGTTGACCAATGGTCTGATTCCTCAGAAGGTATCTTCTGTAGTTTTTTTTGTAGTAATTATTTTGGTTGCAAATGCTACAGGAAGTCACATGCACTTATATCTCCACAGTGAAAAGGGCTTGGGAGTGGGCGATCCACCTGCCTTATACTGAATCATGCCATTAGTCCATCAGGGTCAGCTTTATCTATTTAGACTGGAAGTGGCTGTCTAGCAACTCGGGCTCAGGTCTTTCATGTCACCTGCGTCTTTTTAATTGGAGATGTCGGGGATTCAACTTGGAACCTTCTGCATGCAAAGCAGATTCTTTACCACTGAGCTATGGCCCTTCTGTTCTGCACAAGCTCCATTAAGATTAATGGACCTTCTTTGCCAGGAGGTTGAAATGCACGGCATGGGTGGACTTTGATGAAGGTCTTGTTCACTTCCTGGTGTGGAATCATTTGGGATCATGTCCAAACAGGGCTTAAATGGTGCCATGGAAGTGGACAGAATGCCTTATCATTAACCAGAAAAAGGACAAAAACACACCTTATAATACAGGCTCCATTTTTATTTGTGCTGTTTTTAAACATAGGAGTTGGAGGATACTTTACATTTTAAAAAGTTTTTTAAAACCACCTTTAAACATTTCTTAAACTTTTAAAGAAAGTAGGATCAAACCAGTTTTTCTGCTGGTTAAAAAAGGAGGCAGGCAGTCCCTTTTGACCACCAAAGAGGGTATGTTGGGGTGCATGAGATCTTCATCTGGAACCCATCTGGAACTGGGTTTGTAATGAGGGAAATTGGGAAAGATTGAACAAAAACAGCTGCTTGGAGCAACCCAGGGTTTGACCCACAAACAAGAACTAGAGCAATCCCGTATGAAAGAGTGAATGGAACTGACTGCCCAACCCAACGGTGGGCTCACCTCGATTGACATTTTGGAGAAAAATGTAGATCTGAGGCCGTAATTGTTGCTCGTTATTTGGCACATAAAAAGGGAAGGGCTGTAGCTCACTGGAAGAGCCTCTGCTTTGTGTGTCGGAAGTCCTAAATTCTGTCCTCGGCATCCTCTAGTTAAACAGACCAGGCAGTAGATGATGTGAAAGACATTCACCTGAAGCCCTGGAAAGCTGCTGCCATTCTGAGTGGACAATACCTACCTTGACGGACCGATGGTCTGATTCAACATAAGGCAGCTTCAAGGGTGTTCACGTGTGAATGAACTCTGGAATTCTGTGAAGGGGGTAGCTTTTTAATCTATCAGCCATTTAGGAAGTTGGTCCAGGGGTGTTGGTCTCCGACTTCCTCTTGTGGCCCCCAGAATTTTAAGGGAACTATAAGGAATCTGGGAAATGTCTTTAATCCCATTAGAAGAGAGGGAGTGCCCTCTGGGGACACCTGTAAAGTATTGCATCCTTCAAGGAGGGAGCGAAGAATGAACAAAGCTGTGAAAATGGAGAATTTGGATAAGATGAAAGGGGAGGATTCAGAAGGGCCATTTGAAGTGTGCTGTACTTTATGGATAGTTTATCGGCGTGAAACAAGAAGACATTGGACGCTTCCTGTGAGGCCTCAAAGGATACCTCTTGGCCCTGATCCGGCTCCAGTCGTGCACAACAACTGTTGTTCCAGATTAGGGTTCACACCTTAAAAGACACATCCAGCCACTTCAGTGGGACCTATATTAGCATGGAGATGAGCACATCAGCATTTTGGTTGTGCGTGTGTGCTTCCACCTGCGGATCTCCCTTACTGACTTTACTATTTATACAAACTCACTTGGTGATCTGATTTTTACAGGGAGCTAAGATATTTCGTGATGTTGAGTGCGGCCGGTAAAGCACAGCCTTGTTTTCCTAAGCATCGTAGCCCACCCCTTCTAAATTATGCTCCCAGTTTACCACCTCTGCTGTTAAAATATACTGTACACCATAAATAGAAATATCTAATTCCTCTGGGTATGATTTACAGAATCTTAACTCCATGGTCATACTCTTTAGGAGCAAATTTTCAATTAACCGTAGGCCAGTGCAACCGATAGATACATTTGATGTTCTCCAGATGTGACGGGCACTGTTTTTCTAAAGCAGTTGTGACTAATTTATGGGACTAAGGGAGAAGTACCTCCCATTTCATCGGTTCTTTTTGCGCAATTTTCTTTGCCCACCCCTGCGTACAAGGAGCATTGGCTGGATTTTTTTATTTCAGGACACGCAACGAGAGCCACGTTCATCTAAGCGAGCAAAACAATGGATCTGCTCATCCACGCTGTTCCTAAATCCTAGATCCTCAGACAGACTGCTCTAGAGTAGACTCTGATAAGTCCCATGTTCCTTGGTATTTAACAATGTATCGGAGGATACGGCAAACAGCAATCCTGAGACGAGTAAATGAAAACATTTGCAAAATATTTGGGGCAAAATCAAACTCTGCCGATGCAATTTGCTTGAACTTCCTTCACAAACATGTCAAGGCAAGGGAAGAAAAGCTGTCAAGTCATCTTGTGTATAAGATACAATTTGATAACTAAGTTAAGTTCATTAAAGTCTATGAGAAATCACAAAAGCTTTAAATGGCTTTGTACTTTAAAGGGATGTGTTTGTATTGTTATAGCCCAGTGTCGTCATAGAACCACTTATAGCTTAGACTGTGATTAAGAGACTAAATGGTCTGTGGGCTTCCACTCTCTCTCCAACCCCTCCTTTCCTCTCTCTCTTTAAAATTTTTAATAAATTTTATTCAACTTAGTTAAACAGATAACCAATAACAACGTAACAATGCAACAATACTATACAATCAACCAGCAGATATGACAAAGTCATCTCATAAGTCTTAAGCATTGACATATTGACATATTTATAATATTAATGAGAAATAACAAGTCTTTTAGTACCAAATACATCTTGCATTGATTTAGGGAAACCAAAAAAAGGATAAGTGTTTAGGAGGATGAATGTCATTAACAATTAAAAATTCAAAAAATGGGAACCGTTTAGACACAAAGTTGGTTTCTTTTGGGCAGAGGAGTGCTTGATTAATAGTTTCCGAAATCTTTTCTTGAATGTAAAAATCCCATAGCTTAATTATCCAACCATCAGTGGGGGGACTTTTGGGTGATTTCCAATTAGAAGCCAGCAATAACTTGGCTGCCATCAGAAAATTACAGATTAACTCCGTATATTAGGGATGTCTACACTCCTCTCTGATGTGATTTCTCCCCTTGCTTCTCCTTGGCTGGTTCTACAAAATGATGAAACTCCACACAGTTCTTGTTGATGCTGTGAATGCAGAGCAGCAATGGAGTATTCACACAGCAGTTTCTCCTTGCGCCATCGGAGAGTGTTTTTCTTTAAAACTTTAAAAAATATCAGTAATTGCTACACTGCTACAATGTTGATTATGATCTGTTGCTACAAATTTACACGTTCCTCAGAATTCCCAACTGTCTTTAAAAAAAAAAGTGAATCTCTAGCTCTGTGCCCCTTATATCTCCACAATGAAAAAGTCTAGAGAGTGGACGATCCATGTTCCGCTTCTCCACTCTGCCAAAAAAACTTGCTGAGTGACCACAGGCCAATCTCCTCCTCTCAGCCTAAACTACCTCACAGGGTTGTTGCAAGGGTTAAAATAGTAAAGGAGGACCATAAACCCCTTGGAGAAAGTGTGGGATAAAACTCTATTAATGTGAAGCAGTCATTCTTCAGAACCCATTAAAAAGGATAACTGTCCCAAATTTAGTACATTTTGGAAGGTAGCTGACCCCCTCCCATTTGTGGAGCTACTGCAGAGAAGTTATGCATTGTATGAAATATTTTCCATTTATGAAAATTCCTGAAGTCCACTGTATTAGATGATCCCTTAACTGCATTGATTTCAGATGGGGAGAAAGAATTCTCTCCATTGTGCATAATTTTAGAGGTCTCTGCTAAGCTTCACCTCAGCTGCCTGTTTTTCGTAGCCTGGAAAGCACCAAATATTTTAGCCTTGCCTCATAGGCAAGGAAGATGTTCGATGACTTTAAAATTGGTGTATTTTGCCTCCTCAAACCAGGCCTGGGAGGCCATCAAAGACTTAAAGGTCGCTGTAGTTCAACAGAAACCTTTCAAAAACAAAATCCAACGGGAGGCTGCTGAACTGGAATTCATATGCAAATTTGACTGTCAAGCTGGGACTGAATAGGGACTATGAATGGTTATCACATTATCACAGGTAACAGATTTCCTTTACAGAGGTGGGGTCTGGGGGAGCTCAGTGGCACCTGGCGTGGGCTTTCAGGGACCACAGATCTCTTTTTCAGATGCATCTGGCAGGGAGAGCTGTGGTTATCGAAGGCTCATACTGCATTGGAATTGGATGGTCTAGCTGTTTGGCTGCTGCAGACTAACAGGGCAAACTCCTTTGAAGCCAACTGATACACTAAAAGGAGATGTTTACATTTACTAGCAAAGGAATGTTTTGGTTGCTCCCTCCCCCTCCCCCCCTAATTGCCTCTTCTCTCTCCTCCTCCCTCCTCCTCTGTATTTGACCAGTCTCTGTACCATGCATCTGACGAAGAGAACTTGATTCTCGAAAGCTTATGCTACAATAAAATGGGTTAGTCTTAAAGGTGCTACTGGACTCTTTTTGACAGTTTGGAGAGGAATCCGTCACCTCCCTGAACAATGCTGCCACCTACTGGGAGGAAGGTGAAATTGTGCCACTGGAGCTCACCTAGGACTTGAGCGGTGGAGCAGAAGATTCGGTGTGGGTGGTACAAAGGACATACCTGTTACCTGCTTTGGGACTGTACTCATTCTTTAGAACCCGCAGGAATCATACAGGTTGCTTATGTAGTGAGCCAGCCGTGCCTTAGAGTATTTTTTTACTAATTTTAACTAATTGAACAAAGCTGTAAGAATGAATCAAACACATTTGTTTCCATGATGTTTCAGTCTTGTTGCCGTACTTGGGAGTTTTCTGTTCTGGCTTTCAAGCTCAAACTCTTAATTTGAGTCTTCTGATGTCAAAAAGAAAAAAAGTTTTATCCTGCTTGTGGATTCCATCAGATTTACGGCTCATCGGATTTATGGCTACCCACCTGAAAGCACCACGTTGGAGATAAATCTGCTCCCTGCCCTAGAGATCTCCCTCAAGTGTGTTCTAAATTGCAGCTCTGTTGGTAAAGTCTGCTCCAAGTTCCCTTTCTCGGTCATGCTCTAGTGAGACAGGGACAGCTATTCAAATTTTCTATGCGTGCCCTTTTTGTGCCATTCCATAGACTATGGCCGTAAAGGTTATATTAACGCTGTATGCACTGGGCCATGATGAAACAATATCAGAGAGGGAAAGTCTAAAAGATGGAATTGTGAAATCTGGTAGCAGTCCTAGCAGATTACTGGGGAATGATTTCAAATGCCTGCTGTCTGGGCTAGTCCGTCCTCTCCAGCCTTGCCTACCCAATTTGCTGATTCAGAGCCAAAATAGATGAGACACCTGATGTGTGGAGGACACTCGTCAGTTTCCCGCAATTTTCCATAGGGAATGTAGTGAGAAAGAACCACTGTTGGAGAATCCCCCCTCTCTCTGGCGGAAGTTCTTTCTCTAGGTGTCTCATCTAGTCTGCTTGGCTCCCTCTCGCCGCTGCCAGCATGTTCGGCTCCCAAGTGCATTTAGGGGAGTGGGCACGCAGCAGTTAGAGGAAGTGCACTCCCCTTGCTCCCTTGCACTCTGGAGCAAAGCACGCTGGCGGTGGCAGTTCCCTCTCCCTGCTGCCAGCATGCTCCCCTTGCTTTTCTAAATGCACTCGGGAGAAGAGTGCTCTGGTGGCGGCAAGAGGGAGCCGAGCGGATTAGATGAGACACCCAGAGAAAGAACCTCTGCTAGGGAGACGGGGGATTCTCCCTCTGACAGAGGTTCCTTCTCACTACGTCTCCCGTGGAAACTTGCGGGAAGCTGACGTGTCCTCCGTGCATCAGCCATTGATTCTCTTTTGACTCAGTAATAGAGATGGGCAGTTGGCACCATCCAGAGTTTCCTAGAGGAAGGGGCAGGATAGAAATATAAAATGGGATGTAATTGTTTATTAAGGGCCAATAATGATCTTCTGGGGGCTTTGCAAAACATAGATCATGACGTGAACGTTTTCCAGATGCAGCGGCAAAACCTAAGAGGCTCTTTTATATTCACCGTTTGGATCTTGGTGGCCCAGTTCCTCAACGTTCCACTTAATATCTATACGAGACAGTAAAATTTAAAAGCCAACGATTGTGTGTCTGTGTCGTGGGATGGTGTAGGGTTTCCGCTTCTGTCTGGGAGCCCGATGAAAGGATCCAACTTGGCCTCTGCTGTAGGCCCTCCTTTTCCTGGTTGCTTCCATTCCAATGTCCTTTTCATGCATTCTCGTAACTGACCCAAAGTAACACATTAAATAGCTATTTTATCAAGATTCCTTTTCCAGCAGAGAAAGGTCAGCTGTCTCGTGAAGTGCTTGCAAAACAAAAGCCAGGGAGTAGTAACACAGCAGTGGTTCCAGAAGGATTTGGGGAGAGTAGAGGTCTCCAACCTTTTTGAGCCTGTGGGCACCTTTGGAATTCTGGCAAAAGGTGGTGGGTGCAGCCACAAAATGGCTGCTGCAGGACATGGATGGAGCCAACCACAAAATGTCAGGGAGTGACGTTATGCACAACTGCACAGGAAACTTGGACATTTCAGGAAGAAGCTGTGTGTGACAGGATGCCTTCAGTCACACGGTGAAGTGCGTTGTGTTGTAGCAACAGCTGCTGCCAGAAGCATTTTAAAAAATTGTTCAGTAAATTGGATCTCCAGCGGCCAATTGGATTTCCTGCCCACTTTCTAAAACAGAAAGATGCTGGTCCCCAAGGTGCCCACGGGCATCATGTTGAGGACCCTCTGTAACAGAGGGCATCATGTTGAGGGCATCCTGTCGAGAGCCCTCTGTTACAGAGGGTCCTTCCAAGAAATGTTCTCGAGCTTGAAAAGGTGATCTGCCTTGAAACGTATGAAATTCGGCCTGAAAACAGCAGTAGCGCTTTTATTACTACATCAAGAAGGAAGTAACATTTGCCTTGCTTGGACAAGCCAAGGTTGGAGTTGCTGCCAACGTTGTGTCTCTGTTGGATCAGACCAACAGTCCATCTCACCTAGCATCCTATTCCCCATAGGGGTTATCGCAGAAGACTAACAGCTGAGGAAAGAAGCCAAAGCGTCCCCGTTGCTGCCCCCCCACACCGGCAACTGCTATTCAGAGGTATTTTCCTTAAAAATAGAAGTCCCACTCAACCGCCGTGGCTAATAACTCCTGATGGACCTCTCCCCCATGAATTTATCTCACCCCTTTAAAGCCACCTAAGCTAGTAACCAAAACAGCGGGGTTTGAGGAGGGGAGTGGCATCAGTGTGGTATAATGCCGTAGACTCCACCCTCCAAAGCAGCCATTTTCTCCAGGGGAACTGATCTCTATGGCCAGGAGATCAGTTGTAATTCCTGGAGATCACTAGCCATCACCTGGAGGCTGGCAACCCTACTCACAGGCCTCAGTGAACAATTCCCTCACAGGCCTTGGGCAACAATCAACAACAACAACAACAACATTCGATTTATATACCCCCCTTCACGACAACTTAATGCCCACTCAGAGCGGTTTACAAAGTATGCTATTATTATCCCCACAAGGTGAGGTGGGTGGGGTTGAGAGAGCTCTGAGAGAGCTGTGACTGACCCAAGGTCAACCAGCTGGCTTCAAGTGGAGGAGTGGGGAATCAAACCCGGTTCTCCAGATTAGAGTCCTGCGTCTTAACCACTACACCAAACTGGCTCCCAATTCCCCCACAGGCCTCAGTAAACATGCCTTGGTCGATGATTGCCTCTGGGACTCTCCCTCATGCCATCTACGCCAACCCAAATACTAAATGCAAGCAAATCGTTGTCTGGATCCAGAGCACCTGGGATGTTGCCCTCTTTGTTCTCCCCTCTCAGCAGCCCTGGCAGCCCTGCCAGAGAAGACTTCGACAGTAGCAAAGAGAGGAATCTGCTGCCGATCTCCTCCCTCTCTGGGCAACAGTGATCATCTCCTTTGGCAGGAAACAAACATAGAGCTGGAAGGGACACCAAGGGTCATGTAGTCCAACCCCCCGCACAGGGCAGGAGATTCACAGCTACCTTCTCCCTCACCTCCCTCAGTGACCCCTGCTCCATGCCTTGAGGACTGGAGCCCCTCCATTGGGTGAATGGTGAAAGCAAGCAACAGCCACGAAGTGTCAAGGCAGAGAAATCAGAAGAGTTGCTAACATCAGCCATGGCACTCTGAAGAACCATGCAGCGTCATGAACAGGGAGGTGCCAAGCTGGGCCGAATCCTGCCAAGGGGAACCTATCCAATCGCCACCCAGAGAAACAGGGCAAGGCAGTGTAATACTGTTCATATTCAGAGATGGGCAGGGTGGCCTCTTGGCATGCTCAGGCCCTGGTGACTGACCAGTGATGTTGATCCCTGATGACAACTCTGCTCTGGGGCTAAACCATTTAGCTTTCCCTTTCTTATAACTGCTTGGAAGCTGTTCTTGTTATCTGTCTTGGTCACGGGGGTTGTGATCCACCAGAATCTCTTGAGTCAGCTGTGAACACACATAAAGCTTCCTTCTACCAAACCAGACCCTTGGTTCATCAAAGTCAGTATTGTCTACTCAAATGTGGGTCCTTCACGCCACCTGCTACCTGATCCTTTGAAACGGCAATACCGGGGATTGAACCTGTGGCCATCTGCATGACAAGCATATGCTCTACCATTCAGCCACAGACCTTCAAGTCAGCCCCACTGTAGTGCTGTCATTTTCAGCATCTGAGATGTTCCTTTTATTTAAAATTACAACTGAAAATGGCCACAACAGCTATTTGGGGGTAAATTGGTGATGATTCAAAAGCTATTTACAGGGCAAGGCTGGGGAAAACTTCATGTCCTTATTATGAAACGAGTGCCTTCCCCAGAAACAATTTTTGGCTGCAGAAAACTTCCCTTGGTGATGAAAAAGTCGTAAGGAGATGTCTTCAATATACTAAGTCCTGTAGAGCCACCAAGTGGCTTGTTTCAAGTATTACATGCCCCTTTATAGTCGGTACCAAGATTCATATATGAGGAGCCTTGAGGCTCCTCATATATATGTATATATATATTTAAAGAAATTTTTATTGGTGAGTACATAAAATATTACACAAATTCCCCATCTTACCTAAATTATATCAACCCCCACCCTTTCCCCCCCTCCTTATAGACTATAGCTTTCCAACCCTTAGCGCATCTTATTATTTAAATTACTCTTAACTATAATTTTTCTAAATCTTATCTATATTATATCACTTATTCTAAGCATATTTAAATTCTTCTATATCTCCATTTTACTGATGTATCCAATCTACATCTCCCTGTTTAACCTATCTATTTTTAATACATTCTTCTTAATACTAGTATTAGCTTAGATTGATTAATAACTAAATTTCCCCATTAATGGTAAAGTTACTTCTCTCTCCCCTTTATAAAATCACACATTAATAATTCTCAAACTGCCATAGTCCTCCTTTCACATCCCATTTTTTTTCTAAATATTGTTTCAATTTCCCCCAGTCTGCAATATATTCTCCTGGATCAAGATCTTTCAGTTTTCTTGTCATTTTGTCCATTTCTGCCATGTACAACAATTTGTAAATCCAATCTTCTATAGTTGGTATTTCTTGCACTTTCCATTTCTGTGCGTACAAAAGTCTTGCTGCTGTAATCATGTAAAATAGCAATGTTCTATACTGCTTTGGAACATCTTCCATTCCCAAGTTCAGTAGCAGCAATTCTGGGTTCTTATTTATTTGGGTTTGCAAAACCTCATTAATTATTTCTATTATATCTCCCCAGTATTGCTTCTCTACCTCACAAGTCCACCACATAGGAGCCTTAGTTATATTTTTAAAGTGGAGCAATTGATGACAAAGAGCATGGGGCTTCCACTGAAAATGGCAGCCCTGTGTCAAGTTTCTCCTCCTCCAGTGCCAGAATGCCCAGTTCAGCTAATCCCATGATCTGATGTCATTTCTCTGCCTACCAGGTATAGCTAACGATATTGAGTGGGAATGGAATGTGGTGAAAGTAAGTAATATTGAACATGTAGTAATGAAGAAAGCATTAATGTAGTTGCAAATTATCGTATTATAGTCTTAAAAATTTAATGAAGGAAATGTTGGGGAGAAAATCTTCTGTTTTACATACTTGGTTATATATATTTATTTCTGGGATTGAATAGAGACTATGAATGGTTATCTCATTATCAGAAGTAACTGACTTCCTTAACAGAAGCAAACTGATCTCCGTATCAGAAGCTACTGTTTGCATCTACTCCTCCCTCCCCTCTCCACCGATATATCTGACCAGTTTCTTCTTGCCCTCCATGCATCTGACGAAGCTTACTGTGATTCTCGAAAGCTTACGCTACAATAAAGTTGATTAGTCTTAAAGGTGCTACTGGACTCTTTTTGATTTTGCTACTACAGACTAACACGGCTAACTCCTCTGCATAATTAGTTATATATTCCCTCTTTTTCTTTTATGTATGCCCCCTCATATTATTACTCTCTTTTCTAAAATAAAAAAATATAGTCCTATTGAGTGAAAATGGGGGAATACACAGTATAACGATGTTAGGACAAGGGATACAAGATACAAGGGCCGTTTTCACACGACTAACCTGCTTCTGTAACATTTCGAAATGTTGTGCAAAAAACGCAGAAGATAGCATCTTCTCGCGAGAGTTTTGCGCGACATCGCGTGACATCACGCAAAACTCTCACGAGAAGATGCTATCTTCCGTGTTTTTTGCGTGATGTTTCGCAACGTTACAGAAGCAGGTTAGTAGTGTGAAAACGGCCAAGTAGAAGAGCGGAGAACTCCGCACAGGCGTTACCATTTTTAGCGGCAGCCCTGTGTTCTTTGTTATGTATTGTTATGTAATGTGTGCAATGCATATGATGGCTGTGTTTGGCAGGGCTCTTGCACAGAAAGGTACTTTAGATTGAGTCAGACTATTGGTCTATCAAAGTCAGTGCTATCATACAGGACTGAATACTTGGACTAGCAAAAGTTCTCATGGGCCTCAGGTGGAGGTCTTTCACATCACCTAGCATTTTAAACTGGAGGTGCCAGAAATGGAACGGAACATTGTATATGCAAAGCAGATGCTCTTATCACTGAGACATGGTGTTTCCCAGATTAAGGGAGCTATATGGGAAACTGAGAGCCCCGTGGCGCAGAGTGGTAAGCTGCAGTACTGCAGCCCGAGCTCTGCTCACGACCTGAGTTCGATCCTTGCGGAAGCCAGGTTCAGGTAGCCGGCTCAAGGTTAACTCAGCCTTCCATCCTTCCGAGGTCGGTAAAATGAGTACCCAGTTTCCTGGGGGTAAAGTGTAGATGACTGGGGAAGGCAATGGCAAACCACCCCTTAAAAAGTCTGCCAAGAAAACGTCATGATGCAACGTCCCTCCATGGGTCAGTAATGACTCGGTGTTTGCACAGGGGACTACCTTCACCTTTATGGGAAACTGAACCCAGTTCTCCCGTTTCTTCTCCATCCCCTAAATGGCAGAACTTTGGCATTTCATGTGTATTCCTGAGTCTGACTGCTGGGACAGAGAGAAAGCTGTACACGTAGGACCAGTCTACACAGACAGTTCCCTGCCCATCTGTTTTTGCTCATGTATTGCCCCTAATTGTATGATGGTGGCAGTAATCTTTTATGTTTTGAAACTTTTTTTTGAAACTGAGGCCGCTTGCAGGGAAGGAGAAATAAACCCCCAAACGGACAAACCAACAAAATAAATAAAAATTCCACTTTTCCTAGCATTATTGACTTTTACAGAGACTCTTGTCTTGTCATGATGTGACCAAAGTATGACAGCCTCGGTTTTGTCAATTTAGCTTCTAGGGAGAATTCCGGCTTGATTTGATCTAGAACCCACGTATTCGTCTTTTTGGCCGTCCACGGTATCCACAAAACTCTCCTCCAGCACCACATTTCAAATGAAGTGAAGATGAAGCGGGGCATAAATGTTTTAAATGAATAGAAAATGCAAACTAGGCTTTCTCTTCCTGGCATGCAGTTTCAGTCTGCACTACTCTTGGTGTCGGTGGATATTATTTCTGTCACAAATAGAGTTTCACATCCCCACCTAGGATGAAAGCTTTCATGTCATTTAATCCTTTTTTTTTCTTGTTAAAGAAATCAACTCATTTCTTTTTAGAAATCAACCTAGTTCAGTTTGCAGATGCTTCTTAGTTCTTTTTGTTGGTAACAGCAGGTGTGACCTTTATTCCTCAGGCAGACGCCAAAGGTTTTTAATTGATCTACGTGACTTGAGTTCTTTGGAGAGGGTTTTTTTTAATATTTTGCAGGCAAAAAGAACCCACAGGAAACGTATTTCAAATTGAACCATAGAACCACAGAATCAATGCCTCACTTGTATTTTTTTATCATCATTTTGTTGGTGTAATTTTGTGGTTAAGAGCCTGGGCTATGAATCAGGAAGGTCTCAGAGCCATGCTATAAGTGACGCCTGACACAGGTTGAACACTTGTCAGCTTCCCTCAAGTTTTGATGGGAAATGTAGGCATCCTGGTCTTGCAGCTGTAATGGAGAGCCAAGCTGTAAAACCAGGACGCCTACATTTCCCATCAAAACTTGAGGTAAGCTGACAAGTGTCCAACCTGTGTAAGGCGTCACTTGTAGCTTGGCTCTCAGTTAGAATCTTGCTTGTCCATGTGTGATGGACTTTTATCCATGTCTTACTAAGGCTTCTACTGTCTCAGATTAAAGACCTATCTTTACTCTTGGACAGCTTTCAGCACTTAGTTAAGACCTGCAAAACAGAACTTGCTCATTGAACAAGTTTATCAGTACAAAATTATTCATAGGGCTCTTGCAAAACTTTTCCCTCTCAGGACACAGAGAGTCTTTCTAGAGTTTATTAGTTTCTTTTCATTGAAAAGCATTGTAGTCTTTTGAAGAAACAAAATTTCAAAACATATATGATTATTAATATGAATCCTACAAAGATAGAACACAGAAAAGAAATAAGAATTATTCTAACATTTCCTAATTAACTCTAAATTTAAAACAATCAAAGTTTCTATGAAATGCATTAAGATTCCCATAGCAATGATAAAATTCTCACCCACGTCGT
Organism: Eublepharis macularius; assembly: GCF_028583425.1. Lineage (NCBI taxonomy): Eukaryota > Metazoa > Chordata > Lepidosauria > Squamata > Eublepharidae > Eublepharis > Eublepharis macularius. The sequence goes on from NC_072792.1 coordinate 175,482,453, forward strand.
CATTTCTTTCAATCAAAACTAACATACTATCTGAGTTGGCATTTTTATAGGTTATCTTACGCAAAAATCTAAGATCTTTTTTCATGTGGTAGCATAGATAAACTATGATTGTTTTAATGCTTAATTACATAGTCATATTTTCTACTGTATAACATTCTAATTAGCCAAAAAGTGACATTATATCCAACTTGCAAAATAAAACTACAACAGTGCAATCCTAAGGAGAGTTACTCCATTCTAAGCTCATTGAAGACAATGGGCTTAGACTGGAGTAACTCTCCTTAGAATTACACTATAAATCTGTGAAAAATGACAGGAAGAGTTAAGTGAGTAGATCAGCATTGGTCCATTCTGTGCCTGGAAGACATTAATTTAGATACTGTCCACTATTTTTAATTAGCTGTAAAGATAAAAGTATACCTGTGTTGGTTATACAACAAGTGAGAAAAAAAACCTACAAGAACGTTCATGCAGAGTTCAGAAGGTCACTAGAATACATGTATATTGCTTTAGTATAATGTGCTTTAATCTGTATTACTGTAACACATGAAGATTCTAAGCAGCCGAAGGCAAGGCGTCCGCTTTAGAGGTGCTGGAACTCTGTTCCACCGCATTCCAATCCCTGCTTGTCATGTCTAAGAAGGGCACTATAATAGTTACAGAAAATTAATGTATGTGAAATGTTTTGAACACTTGAAAATGCTTTTTCCTCCTTCTGCTCTTTTCCTACCCCTCTTTCCCTCTCCTCTTCCTTTCTGATTCTGTTATATTCTGCCTAACAGAAACTGGCTTCTGAGATGGCTTCCAGATAAGACGCAGTATAGGCAGGTTCCAGGTTTTGATGGACCCTGGGCACAGAGTACCAATGTCGCCAGGCCCCCCTACCTTTGAATCTAGGGATGGGGGGGGGGACTCCTGGCGGGGAGGCACTGCGTCTCTCCTTTTGCACATGCCCCAGGCGACTTCACTTCCAGCTTAAGCGACAGATTCAGTGGGACCGATTCTTTAGGAATCAGCCTCAAGCGTGGTGTTTTGATTCCTAAAGATTGGCCCTGTTGAGACCTCATCTCTTCCAGTTTAAACCAAAAGTGACATCACTGGGAACCAGTGAAGCAAGTGTGTTCCATTTCCCCACAGACAGGTGAGCGGTGGTGGGGGTGGCAACTGGTAGCTGGGGATCTCCTGCCCCCAGTGGGGGGATGGCATGCCTAGAGAGTAGTCAGCCCCCCCATGCCCGTCACCAAGACTCCTTTTGCATCTCTCTTCCTGCCTCCATCTACGTATCCCCCAGCTGCCTGTGCACCCTTCCCGTGTCTGCTCACGACCTCTCCTACAGCCACCTGCAGGCCCTTCCCTCAACAGCATTGGGAGGTTTGTGCGGCTGGAAGTTCCACTTCTGTGATCATCACCAGGGCTCATTTTGAGGGGGAATGCGCAGGAACGCAGTTCCAGTAGTTCTCCAAAAAGGTCACATGTCAGGTGGCCCCGGCCACCTGATTTTTGGCCATTTTGGGCCCGTTTTGGCCTGGATCAGGGCCGAAACAGCCCAATTCGGGCCCAAAATGGCCAGGATCAGGCCCCAAACAGCCAGGATTGGTCCTGAAACGGCCAGGATCGGGCCTTTAACGGGTGGTGGATCACTCTACCATTCAGCAGCGGCCCAGTCCTGACCATTTTGGGCCCCTTTTCGGCCATTTTCAGCCCCTTTTTGCCATTTTGGGCCCAATTTCGGTCCTGAATGGCCAGGATTGGGTCCAAAACAGCCAGGATAGGTGATGTCAGGGGGTGTGGCATATGCAAATCAGTTATGATAATGAGACACTTCTGGTGATTGTCAAGGGACGTGGCAAATGCAAATGAGTTGTGCTAATGAGTTATGCTAATGAGTTCCTCCAGCTCTTTTTCTACGAAATGACCCCTGATCATCACCATCTTCAAATCTTTGCCACTGCTGGACAGCCCAGGTAGGTGGAAGGTGGAGCATCTGCAGCAAGCAAGTGAGGGAAAGATGCTCAGACAGGTGGCAGAGGAAGTATGTTGGGTGGGAATCAGTGTCAGGGGGGCTGTCAGAAGCCCTGGGCCCTGGCAGCTGCCCCATCTCAGGGTATGCTGACGCCAGCTCAGATGCAGAAAATCACAGTTCAATAAATAATCAACTCTGTAACATTCCACAAATACCAAGCCACAAGTAAAAGTGAATATAATAAATATCTGCAGGAATAAAAAGCAGCTCCTAGCACACATACATGTGCATGTGTGGTGGAGAATGCACTTAAGTCATATTTATGGTGAACCCTGCTGGGGTTTTCATGGCAAGAGACTATCAGAGGTGGTTTGCCATTGCCTGCCTCTGCAACCCTGGTCTTCGTTGGAGGTCTCCCATCCAATTACTAACCAAGGCTGACCCTGCTTAGCTTCTGAGATCTGATGAGATCAAGCTGTCCTGGGCTATCCAGAACAGGACATATGTGTGTGTACTTCTACACCAATTACGCTTCAGCAACCAGTTTCAGCTTCCTAAACCTCATAGAGTTGGGCGATCATCTTCGGCTTGTTAAAGAGCCATTTCAGTCCTTTGACCTAATTTATGGAACGGCCTTTAGAGGACACTCACGGCCCCCATTTTCAGGAGGGCATGTCAAGCCATCTTCTTTGTTCATGGCATTGTGTTGCTTGCATCAGTAGGTCTGAACAGAGTTTGTTTATGCAGGTTTGTATGTTTGGATTTAAAATCGACTTTTTTGTGGTGGTGGTGGTAGGAGGGGGGCTTTAGAAGTTTTCTCTGTTGGCAACTTGTTTGCCACCTTGAATTCTCAGAGGGATTTGGAGAGAGATAATTCAATAAAAAATATGCAAAATTTTCCAAAGGATTAGGTAGACAGAGAAGCGTTGTCCGTGTAGCTGAGACTGAAAAGATCCGATGCTGGTTATAGAGGTTAGACGTGTGAAGGGGAGGCCCCTCAATGGCTCAGATGTGCACAGGGAGTCTTTAGCCTGCAAAAGCTTCCCCACTCACTTCTTGAGAAGGCACCACACCCCAGGTCAAAAGACATCAATGCACAGCGTGATTTAGCGGTTGGAGTCTCAGGCTAGGATCTTGGGAGATCCAGGTTCAAATCCCTACTCCGCATTGGGAAATCAACCTGTGAATGAATACCTGAGGATTCTGTCATTGATGATGCAGTCATGTTGAGGCGTGAAAAAGCCATGCGAAACGGGCTGTGATAAGGCTGCTGCACCCGTTGCCAACAGCCCAGGAGAGTGTTTTTCTATCTTCAGCTCTCCTAGGGGCGTGTCCTCCCGCTGTCAAATACTGACTGGAGTTTGCCTGCAGAGAAACGGAAAAGAAGAAACCGGATCATCATATGGTTATGTTACAAAAACTGTGGAACTCACCAGCGTTGTTTCTCCAGTGACAATTTATTGGGACTGGGACTGAACAGGGACTATGAATGGTTATCTCATTATCAAAAGTAACTGATTTCCTTTACAGAAGCAAACTGATCTCCATATCAGAAGGAGCTGTTTGCATCTACTCCTCCCTCCCCTCTCCTCCTCTATATCTGACCAGTTTCTTCTTGCCCTCCACGCATCTGACGAAGAGAACTGTGATTCTCGAAAGCTTATGCTACAATCAAGTTGGTTAGTCTTAAAGGTGCTACTGGACTCTTTTTGATTTTGCTACTACAGACTAACACGGCTAACTCCTCTGAATTTATTGATAATAATTGGGACATTGTCTGATTGTGAATACTGGTATTAGGCATTGGTGAAATAATTGTCAGAGAGCTTGGAATATTATTAAGAGCTATAATATTTATTGGGATTTTTTGCACTTTACACTTTCACTGACATATTAAATTTATACTTTATATACAGTGGTCTCTTAGGACTGTGTCTTTGAACGGGGTCCTCCGGGTATACTTGCTCAGATCCCTACTCTGCTATAGAATCTCAACGGGCAATCTTGGCCCAGTCGCACTCTTTCAACCTAATCTATCTCACAGGGTTGTTGTGCGGATAAAATAGAGAAGAATTATTTCAGCTTCTTTGGGTTTCCACGGGGGAGAAGGATGGGTTATAAATGAAGTAAATAAAATCTTTTCTGTGGAAGTGAGTGAAGAAACTTGTTTGTGCTGGAGCATCATGCGCGCATTAGAACTTGTACTTTCCATGCAATGACTGATGATGTGCTGAGGGGGCTAGATGTGTGATGGGAACAAGGCCTCAATGGAAGATGCTTAAATGGATTTGTGTGCATGTCCTTCCTTCCATTTCCTCTCTGCGTCATCAAAAAGAAAACACACAGGGACAAAATGTTTTATAAGATTTTCCTTCTAATAAATTCGGGTGGGGGGGGTTAAAACTAAAGTCTAATTACTTCCCCTTAATTGGCACGTACCACCTCAGGAGGCCCAAACCAACTGCTGATTATGAATTGCCCTTTCTTCACTAATGGCTGCGCTTCCTTCTTGGCAGGTGATATTTACGGAGCCAGATGGTAGCAATTACCATATTCATAATGCTGTGTGCAACTGTGGAGGAATGAAATCACATTGCTCTCTCTCTCATATACACACGCACACACAAAGCACGAGCCATTCCCCTAGATACAACTCTTCCCGAAATCAAGCAGGCTGATGAGAACACGTTAAGATTTTTGTTAAGTTCTGAATACGGCAACAAAAGGCTCCAAAGTGCTCTAATGAGAGTTGTTGTGTGCATACAATCTGGGCATATGCTCGCTTCCTCTTAACTGGCTTCATTCGGGGGGTTTATGGGGGCGTTTCGGCACTGAGGGCCACCCTGAGATCAGATACCCGGCCGGACGGCTGCTGCTCATCTGGATATTTACACTGTATGTGCAAGCCACCCTATTTGCATAATGAACACAATCTACATAATATTTTTATGAACCTGCCAGATGCCCAGCTATATTTTCAGTGAATGTGTTGCACCTATTCTTAAGCTCTTATTTAAAATGATTAGTCTACAATGGAGCAGGGAAAGCATTCAGGAGAGGCTAAACAAACCGGAACAAGTCAAAACTTACGAGGATGAATGATACATTTTTGTTGATGCCATGCTGAGCAGTAATTGGAGGAGCTTGTTCAATGGAGGTGGGTCAACAATAGCTCCACCCACACTGTCCTCATGCTTTTAAAGAGACAGCACTGCTAATGAGTTTATTGATTATGATGAATCAGTCCATCACTATAGTTCTTTCCCACTAAAAGAGTTGCTTGATTAGAAGCTGGGATTCGACAAAATAATGTGGATATTTCTTTAATGGCTGTAGATAGAATCTTGAGCAGGCAACAGGCCAATAGTATTGTTACCATTGCTGCTGTAGCACAGTGGTTAAGTGGTTTGGCTGCGAATCAGCACTCTACTGGTTCGAATCCCACTACCGCCATGAGCTCAGTAGGTGGCCTTGGGGAAGCCACTCCTCTCAGCCCCAGCTCCCCAGCTGTGTTGTGGGGATAATAATAACACTAACTTGTTTACTGCTCTGGGTGAGGCACTAATCTGTCTAGAAGAGTGGTATATAAGCGCAGTTGTTGTTGTTGTTGTTATTATTATTATTATTACTCAAATAAGAGGTCTTAGTTGGTTGGGGGAATTAGCATTAAGGATGCAGCAAGAGGGGGGTAATTGGAATTCTTTACCTATGTCTACAGGGATTGTTCCCTTAGAGAACGCTCAAATAAACAGGCAGATGTTCAACAGGAAAAGTTTTTAAAAAATTAACAGAGGAATAAAAGGCAAGCATACAGAAAACACAGCATACACACAGAGCTAACTAAGAAAAAAGTGAGGAAATGGAAAAGCAGGTTCAGGGGAAGGGGCAATAATTACCAGTCTCAAAGAGGAGGAGGTCCATGGAGGAGCAGCAAAATGACCAGAGCTTCATGACAAGAAGAAGTTAAAAAAAAACGGGGGGCTTGTGCATGGGTACCAAGAGCTGAACACATAGAGCACATGGCTGGGCAGCCCAGTAATAGGGAGAAATGTACCTGGGGGCAAACCTGACATCTTTGCCCCCAAACAATAGTTTGATGGCTTGTCTGGAGGTAGGACTATAACTTGGGGGAGGCCTGATACAACTATCTGGGATGGACTACAGGTAAAAATATTGCTTGATGATCTGGTAAGCACCAGGCAGGAAGGCTATCAGATGTGCTGAATAGCCTGATTAGGTAAGTGAGAAAGGTGAAGGGAAGCATTGATGGGATTAGGCAGGGAGTTTTCTTGGGAAGCCTCGTTATCTCTGCTGCTTTCCCGGGCATGGAGGGCCATCAGTCAGCATCCCCCCTATGACTCACGGCTTGGTAACTTTCCAGTCTCCTGGCTGGCTGGCATCCACTCTGCCTGGGGCTAGGCATGCCTAGGACTTATGGCAAGAGGCTTATGATATCCCATATCCATAAACTGCCCTTTTAGCATGGGGAGGAGGGGCCTGACTGCTAGCAGTGTGGTCTGAAGGTGTTAGTGGTCAGTGATATTAAGAAGGCTTATGAATATGGAATATACTTAAGCCCTTTTCCTCATGTGTTTAAAATGCAGACAAGCTGCCTGGCTAGGCAGGAAATGGAAAAGTACTGAAATGTGAGTGGAGAGGTAAGACTAACTTTCAGCCCCATGCCCTGGAGATGTGCAAAACCATAGAACAATGGAGGTCTCCAGAAGTACTCGAATTAATCCATTTGTACACCCCTCCAATCCTATCCCTATCCACTCTCCTATTACAGCCTCAGCCATCCATCCAGCACGGGTCGTCAATCATCATTGATATCTTTAGTTTCACCTAGGAAGGTTTTTCCAAGCCCTCTCAATTTATTGTCTCACCCTGGAGACAGCCTCTTGGTTCTTTGTCTTGTCCCAGAGATGACCATTAAGTTATTGTTTTGGGGCAGAAGGTGGAGGGCTGCCCCCAGGCATGTTCTAGAGTATAATTGGACTGCCCACTGCCTCATTACGTGTGTGTGTGTGTGTGCACTTTGAACCCACTCATTCCCCCTCAGATTGCATGTTTTAGCCCTCTCCCTCCACTTGCTGCGAGGTGCTGGTCACTGAAGCTGCTCTTCCTCGGACGCCCTTTATCTTCTAGAACCAGTAATTATAGCCCAACTCTGTAACTCTCTCCAATTTTTCTCCGTTTTCCTAGTTAGTTCTGTGTGCGTGTTGTGAGTTTTGTGTGCAACTGATCTTCAGTATTTTAAATAAAAACTCTTTTTTGATTGAACACCTGCTTCTTTATTGAAAGGGTTCTCTAGAGGAAGGGATCCTCGTATACATAGGTGCAAAAAATCCCTATGTTACCCCTCCTCTTGCAGCCTCTCCTTGCACTGTAATTCCTCCAATTGGCAAGGAGACATCATAGGGTAACAAAGGGAACTGATGGAACAATTTGGCTGGACAAGATAGTCTATATCCAGGTGGGAGACCTTCTGGGAACTCTGGCCATTTTCACACTGTTTACCGGCCATGGAACATCATACCGAGCTCCCGGAATAACAGTGTCTTCCTGGCGCGATTTTGCACGAGAATGGCAGAAACAAACAAGTGTTGAATGTATTTCTTGGTGTTTGGCTGCAGATGCAGGCACAGTGGGAAGCTGCAAGAGGAAAGCACACTGCCTGGCTTGCTGCCCGGTTTAAGCCTCCCATCAAGTGATTCGACAGCATTTCATCTAGCACCATAAAAACACATCTAACTATTCCAAAATGTACCAGCTGTGACTCATTTTGTGCCCCGTGCCAGGCAACATCTGAAATAGAGCCCCCTGTTGACCTGGCACTGTTCCTCATCTACAAGCAGAACTGAAATTGATTTTCTTATAGTTTATTCTCTGAATGTTCACATTACCTATTAAACATTTTCACCATTGACCGACCTGATGATTTGCAGTCCTCTTTTCTGTGAGATGCAGGCAGTTTTATTAATATCCTTTTTCTTAAAGAATGGCATTCTAGACTGTCTCCATTAGGTGGTGCCAAAACATTAATATTTGCCTGTTCAAAACACAGATTGAGTGTATAGAAACAGAGGACAGAAAAATGCCCCTTCTTTTTTGCTTCAAGCATGATTGCTTCTGAATATTGGGTAAGGTAACTGCTGGGAATTTGTTCCCTGGGCTGATAACTTTGTTCCTTATCTCCAAAATGTTCCAAAGTCTCTGTGCGCTAAGATGATCTCTCTCTCTCCCCCCCACCCGACACGATTGTCTTCTCACTCACTTGTTGCGTACCTACATGAACACAGGATTCTGCCGTATGCTGACCTTTGGCTCTTGAGGGTCTTCTTCAGTTTTTCACATCATCTTCTGCCTGATGTTTTTAGCTGGAGATGCTAGGGATTGAACTTGGGACCTTCTGGGGACCAAGCTGATGCTCTATTTTATTATTTATTTATTTATTTGATTTGATGTGATGTGATTTATACCCCGCCCTCCCCACAAATAGGCTCAGGGTGGCTAACAACATTCATAAAACACAGTGAATGAATCACAAAACCATAAAATCAATAATAATTTTTAAAAAGTTATTAAAATAGTCCAGGTGCAGGCTATTTAAATAAATATTTGGGAGTCCGTAGATGGGCATAGTAGATGGCCGAGGGCATCCCCAGAAAAAGTGGTGGTTTTAGATGGAAGAAGAGGGACACCCGCTGGCACTCAGCCAAAGGCCCAGTGGAACATCTCTGTTTTAGACTTTCACTGAACCACAGTCCCTCTCTGTTAAGACGAATAATAACTGCACTTACATACCACTCTTCTAGACAGATTAGTGCCCCACTCGGAGCGGCAAACAAGATCAGTGTTATTATTATTATCTCCACAATACAGCTGGGGAGCTAGGGCTGAGAGGAGTGGCTTCCCCAAGGCCACCAGCTGAGCCCATGGCAGTAGTGCGATTTGAACTAGCAGAATGTTGACTTGCAACCCAACCACTTAACCATTATGCTGTGGCATCTCCTATAATAATAAAAGTGTTTATATACCACTCTTCCAGATTAGTTCCCCTCAGAGTGGTGAACGAAGTCAGTGCTAATATTATCTCCACAATACAGCAGGGGGCTGGGGCTGAGAGGAGAGGAGAGGAGGGGCTCACCCAAGGCTGCCTGCTGAGCTCATGGCAGCAATGGAGGGTCAAACCAGCAGAGTGCTAATTTGCAGGCCAATGAGTGCCTACTATGGCTCCCTATTGTGTTTTATGTCTTTTCAAGTTTCTTACTTAGTCAGCTCAATGCACCTGGTTATGTATCTTCCTTGATATCTCTCTATGTGTTAGATCAAGACGGGTAGCCGTGTTAGTCTGTCTGTAGCAGTGGAAAAGAGCAAGAGTCCAGCATAAGACTAACATAATTAGTGGTAGGGTATGAGCTTTTGTGAGTCACAGCTCATTTCTTCAGATAGGTATCTGAAGAAGCAAAATAAAAAAGAGTCCAGTAGCACCTTCAAGACTAACCAACTTTACTGTAGCGTAAGCTTTCGAGAACCACAGCTCTCTTCATCAGGGAGGAGGTCAGGGAAGCTCCCAGTCTCCTGGTTTTCTGCAAACTCTGCACAACTGAATTATTCAGGGGAGTTTTCTACCCAGATTACAGGACTGAAATACAGAAATAGCTCAGAGAGATGCCTTGGTAAGCATGGGGACTAAGCTACACTACTGGGTACTGTCTGCTGATGTAGATAAGTAACTACTAGGGAGTTTCACACTGCTAAACATGCCATGGAAGTTAGTTATGCTTTGTTTCAGATAGAGTTCATCCCTGTGCTCAGCTTTAAAATTTTTCTGCAACCATATCCTATTGTATCTGTTTCCCCGAATGGCCTGTTGTTCATTATTGTAGTTTGCTCAGTGAACGTCCTAGCTGTCGAATACATTGTATTTTGACTTGCACTGTGTAATCTGCCTTGGATCTCAGTGAGAGAGGTGGACAATGTCAGAACTGTGGCTAGATAATGTCCTTACTCCAGACTACCTTCTGCAATCAGACAAAAGCCCGTTGTTTTCAAAGAGTTTACTGAAGAAAGAGTTCATTATAGTCCACGAGCCTGAACACAATATTCAGGATGGTACATGTGAATTGTTACCAATGACAGGCAAAGAATGAGGTACAAAGTAACAGATCCCAGCAGGCCCAACCTCCCCCCATAGTTCTCAAAACAATCCCTTTGAAGCCAGGAAAGTGAAAGTCCTTCAAGGCTGGTTCTTGGTGGAACAGCGGTAGCCAAAACAATCCTTCTCTGTGAGATAGCTGCCTGGGAACCTTGGCACCTGTGAAGAAAGCACTCAAACACTGAAAGGATTAAAGATGGAGTCGGTTAGGCAAGAACATACATGAGAGCAATCTGAACCTGACAGACAATAGATAGCTAGGTGGTAGAGAGTACCCTCAAGTCATAGCAGACTTATGGCGACCCCTGTTGGGTTTCCATGGCAAGAGACTAACAGAACTGGTTTGCCATTGCCTCCTTCTGCAATCCTGGTCTTCATTGGAGGTCTCCCATCCAATTACTAACCAAGGCTGATCCTGCTTAGCTTCTGAGATCTGACGAGATCAGGCTCACCTGGGCTATCCAGGGCAGATAGACAAATAGATAAAATTGGCTTAATCCAACAGGACTCTTCTTATCTGTCATCTGTTTCAAGGAGCAGCAATTTCCCCCTTACCTCTTGTCCTCACATGGGGTACCTCTGCTGTGCCAAAGATGCTACATTTAGACTGCAATGCAATAAGGGCCATATTTACTGATCTACGGTGTTACCAGCTAATGTGGATAAATGAGAGCTAGAGTGAATTATTGACTTTTCCTCTGCACCAATGAACTTCAAGCCTTTATGTGCAGGATTAACATACAAGCGAGGTTGTAAAAGCAAATGAATGAACGCAAAGAACAATGCTTTCTTCTTCTTAAATGATGGATGGGGGGCAGCCATTGATAGAGAAGGAAGGACAGAAACCAAAAGGCAGAACCAATTCTCAGAGCGCTGATACAGGAAAGTTGGTGAAAAATGGCTCTCAGTGTGAGAAAATCTCAGTAATGAACGCCTTCGAATGGTGCGGAGTGGTGTCCAATTCATTTGTCTGTGTCCGTTTCTCAAGCTATTCACTCCTGCATTTAGACCTTAAATGCAGGGCAGTATGTTTGTGCTGAACTGGACTTCTGCATTGGGGGCAGAATGCAATTTCCTAAATTTCATTTTCATTAAAAGCAAGTTGCTAGTCAATATGATAGTAAGAGAACACTTGATTGTGAACAATGCCTGAAGAAATCCCACTGTTACAGACTGAGGGCTAATTCATATGCCACTAAGTTCTTGGGGCTGCTACAAAAACTTGTATCATTCATGCATTGGGAGTTTTGTGCCTCCCAAATGCACATGGGCTCAATTCTCATTGCAGCCGTAGAACATGAGTAGGAGTGGCTTCGGCCTCCCATTCCAGTCCTGTTTTTGCATCCTGAAACTGCCATGGGGAGCTGTTATTTGCTCCATTGCAAAAATTACATGTGGCCACATAAATTATGTAACTTTTGCAAGCAGTGGCTGCCAAGGGCTGTTTTGGGACATGAAATGGCATAAGGGAGAGGGTAAAGTTCCTTCTACCCTGACCTGGATAGCCCAGGTGAGCCTGATCTCATCAGATCTCAGAAGCTGAGCAGGGTCGGCCTTGGCTTGTACTTGGATGGGAGACCTCCAATGAAGACCAAGGCTGCAGAGGCAGGCAATGGCAAACCACCTCTGTTAGTCTCTTGCCATGGAAACCCCTCCAGGGGCCGCCGTAAGTCAGCCATAAGTGAAGGCACCCTCCACCACCCAAGTTCCTTCTATTCAAACCTGGCTCTTCAGATTAATCCTGGCCCCTGAGGAGTTACCCAAATAGACAGTCTCCTAATTAGTTTGGGGGAATTAGCTTAAAGGAGATAAAGCAAGAGGGGTAACTGGGATTCTCCACCTATGTTTATGGGGATTATTCCCTCAAGAGAACTTTTGAAATAAACAAGGCAGATGTTCAACTAGAAAGGGTTTTTTATTAAAAGAGAAATAAAAAGGGCAAACATACAAGAAAACACAGCATGCATAGGAAGCTAGTTTAATGGAAATTAGGGAGGAGAAAGCAATTTCGGGAAGGGCTATAATTACTAGTCTCAAAGATGAGGGTCTGTGGAGACAGAAGCAAAACAAACAGCGTTTCACAGAAAAGAAGAGAAGGCCTGATTTGGGGGTATATGTATGGATCTAGAACACTCACTCACTCACTCACTCACTCACTCACTCACTCACTCACTCACTCACTCACTCACTCACTCACTCACTCACTCACTCACTCACTCACTCACTCACTCACTCACTCACTCACTCACTCACTCTGGTGGTTAGGGAGCCCAGATATAGGGCAAAATGCTCCCTGAGGCAAGTTGACGTATTCACCCCCCACACAGTAACTCAGTGGGTTTTCTGGAGGTGAATAATGAGTTGGGAGAAGCTCGACGGGTCCACTGGAAGTGGATTATAGGTGTAAATGGTGCTTGATGACCCTGTGAGAACCGGATGGAAAAAGCTATCAGATTTAGTGAATAGCATTAGCTGGTGCTTGATTGGGGCAAATGGGTGAGAGGAAGTGAGGCCAGGCGTGGCTGAGATTAGTCAGGGGTGTCTTGGGAGACCTCATTGTCCTAAATTGTGTGTCTCTCCAGGGCATGGAGGGGGCCATTATTCAGTCAGCCTCTCTGACTACCTTCTTGCCTGACTAGCATCCATTTTGTGCCAGGCAGTGCCTTGTGCTTCTGACATAAGGAGGAGGGAGTATATGATTCCATATCCATAAACTGCCCCTCAGCGGGAGAAGAGGTCTGGCTGCTAACAGGGATGGAGCAGGAAGAAAAAATTGCCCAGAAAACGGCCACATGCCCAAGCTTTCCCTAGTCCTGCCCTCTCCAAAGGAGGAAGGGGGGAAAGGAGAGGCAGCCATGCTCTATGTACAACGTGGCTGTAGAACTTCTTCACCACACGGGGCTCAATCAGGTGCCTCTTTCTGGTGCTGAACTGCACATCTACTTCCTTGTTCAGATAGGCTGTGCACCACTTTCTCCACCCTGTGCCAGCAATGCATCTCCTTCTGTACCTGTTATGGTGATCAGCCAGGCTGCACACCTATTTCCCCTCCCTGGGCTCGGCCATGCACCTCCTTCCAACCCAGAGCAAGGCTCAATGCAGATGTGCGCCTCCTTCCCTGCCTGGCACACAGCTTGGGCTCCTGGTTTGTGGTGGCAGGAGCTGCTACTTGCCGTGCATGGGGCGAGGACTGCCCCTCCCAAGTTAGGTGCCCCTCCAGTCTATCAGCCTACCAAGACCTTCCCCAGTGCCTTTAATGGCTGATCTGCAACCGCTAGCCCCACAGTACCTGCCCATCAAGAAAGATCAATATCAAATCTAGGTGTCCTGACCTTCTGAAAAAAGATGGGCAGCCACTAGAGACGGCTTTTTCAGTAGGTGGCATTCTGTCGGTAGAAAGCTCTTCCCTCAGAAGCTTTTTTGGTACCTTGTTTATTGTCTTTTAGGTGGCAAGTGAAAATATTTGTATTCCTCTGAGTTTTTAAAAAGATATTTCTTCAACCAATGCCTTGACTATGTTGAAAGTTCACTGAGATATCCTTGGAAAAATATACCAGTGCTGTTTTTATTATGCTATACTTGTAATATTGCACTTTACTGCACTACTTTCCATTATGTTGTTTTAGACTCGCTACTTTTATATATATATGTTTCTTTGGCTGGTTTTAGCTGGCTTGCCGATTTAATTTTTATGTGCTGCTTTTATTCTTATCTTGTGTTTATTGTTTTATCTGATTCGTTTATTTCTTTATTGGAAGCAATTTTGGACATAATGTTTTACAGCAGCAGCTAATGGGGAGGGGCTGCAGCTCGGTGCTAGAGAAGAGCATCTGCTTGGCATAGAGATGGTTGCAGGTTCTGTCCTAGTATTTTCAGTTAAAAGGACCAAGCGGAAGGTTATGTAAAAGACTTGTACCTGAGACCATCAAAAACTGCTGACACTAATACTGACCTCGATGGACCAAGGGTCTGATTCTGAATGTCATCATGTGTTCAAATAAGTACGTAATACATAAGTAAAAAATCCATACTGTAATGCTTGCTTAAGGGGAAGTTGCATTACATATAACAATCTCTTCAAAGTCTGGAGTCTGGTCAACGATTGAATTGTGAATGTCAACGAGTAAGTGAACAGGAAGATAAACAATTTCTTCTGATGGGGCTTCATGAGGTATAGTAGGGCCATTAGGAGCTTCATTAAGTGTAGGGGCCGGTTTGGTGTAGTGGTTGAGAGCAGCAGGACTCTAATCTGGAGAGCCAGGTTTGATTCCCCACTCCTCCGCTTGAAGCCAGTTGGGGTCTCTCAGAGCTCTTTCAGCCCCTCCCACCTCACAGGGTGTTTGTCGTCATGAGGATAATAATAACACACTTTGTAAACTGCTCTGAGCGTGGCTTTAAGTTGTCCTAAAGGGCAGTATATAAATCAAATGTTGTTGTTGTTAGGGTCCTCAAAATGCTTTATCTGACCGAGTAACATGGGCATCTGTTAATTTCAAGACCGCATTTTTTCATTAGAAGGAACTTGCTGAAAATGCTTATATACCCCTGTCATTCCCAATATATTTTAACGAACCTTGAAACTGAACAACAACAAAAATTCCTTTGGATTTGAAAAGAAGGGGTTCTTGGCTGTATTTCATGAATACTTTCAAGGACACTGTGCATTAATTTTGGAGATCCATTGACTCGCTTGCCTATATCCAATAAATTATAGCAGGTAATTAAGCTATTCATTTTCACTTCTCTGCTGTGTCCCCGTTGTCCTTGTAAGATCTGATAGGGTGGATTGATTTGCAGCAGGAAATGGTTGTGCAGCTTGTTGGGTCTTGGAGTTGATAAGGGAGCCTCAGCTAGGGTATTTGGATTCTTCATATATTAATAAGGGGCTCATATGAATTTAGAGAAGGAATCCTATTTAATAAAGGCACCCTCCATCATTTAGTGGAAGGGCCACAGGTTGGTGGTAGAGCTTGATGGAATAGGTGACTCAATATGCTTTGGGTGTGTGTAGGGGTGCTGCGTATCTCTCAGTGTAACTCTTTTGGTAATAAGCTTCTTCACTTTGTCTAAGGTGTTAATGCCTCCTGACTCCTCCTCTGTGTGTCTCTTGGGAGATTCTCCTCCCTTCTTGCCTTATGACCTTCCAAAAAGAAGGATGTATTCTTCAGAACTCCTACTAGGAAGGCTTCCTCCACATAACTGCATGCAGCCTTGATGCCTGTTTAGCTGGCCATTGGTATAGGGAAAGTAACTCTTTAGATTAGGACTCTTTCTTTCTACTCCAAGATATTTCCATGAATGAAATCTACCTCAATGAACTGTAAGTTCTATCTTTTCTACAGTTTAATTGCCTGAGGATTAATTATTGCATATTGGGGGAAACGCTTCTGACTGAATAACTCTGCTATCAAACGAAATACAGTAATATCTAATAGACCTTAGTGGTAGAGCTTTCTGCTGTGTGTACAGAAGGCCTCAGGTTCAATCCTCCCACCCCAGTGAAAAGGCTCAAGTAAGTTATGTGAAAGACCTCTCTTCGAGATCCTTGATAGTCGTTGCCACTCAGAGTAGACAATACCGACCTTGATAGACCAAGGCTGGTCCAATATAAGGCAGATTCCACTTTTGTTCATATTATACTGAGGAATTTTGGATTTCTTGTGTGGAAAGTCCTAGACCTAGCTAGTAATGAGCCCATGGAAAGCTACCACCACTCTTGGCTTGTAGCTATATTTGACTTGATGAGTACACTTGATCTTAGCCAAAAGGCCAAGAACCCTTTGTATTGATTTTTGAAGATGTTTATGTACTTCTAAACTATTTGCTTGTTTCCTGGTATCTGAAGATGTGAGCTGTAACTCACAAAAAGTCATACCTTACCATACATTTTGTTAGTCTTATAGGTGCTACTGGACTCTTGCTCTTTTTTGCTGCTACAGACAGACTAACATGGCTACCCATCTTGATCTATTTTCAGTGAGGTGATAAAACTCCTTCAGGGCTGTACCATCTTAGATGGCAGATAGGTACTCACATGATTAAATGGCCCTCCATACTAGAAATCCCCTGTGTATAGAAAGCTAGCTGTCAGGACTCTTGCTTGGCCTTGCCCCCTGTCACATAGTGCTTTATATAGAGATCATGTTTTGGTATGGAGGATAGTATAGTTACATGAGCTCCCGTTTGTTGTCTGAGAACTAAGGGAACTAAGGGAAAAGTTTCACTGCCTCAGTGAAAACTGGGCCTGAGTGAAAAGAGAGATGTGTTACGTGTTACAATAAAATAATGCAAGTTGTTTACCGAGTAAACTTTACTGCTGACTTCTAGAGTGCAGAGGCCCAAGCCCATTCCCATAAACTGTGATAATGGGAGACAGGAAACAAAGATATGCTCAGTTTTTGAGATAACAGAAAATGAAGAAACTTTATTAAGAAAACCAAGAAGCCTTGTTAACCGAGAGCGATGGCGATTGTTTCTCATTCAATTAAACTTTTATGAGGCTGGGGGGTGATTATGCAGGGCTTATCAATGCAGGAGGGTGTGAAGCTAAGCAGCTTTCGCAAGATGGCCCTGCAGATAAGCAGGCCGCATCGGAGAAGAATTTACCATGAAAAGTTTCCTTTGCAAGGGGCTCCACAAAAGTTGTGTAAAGTTCTGGTTTCAGGTGTGTAGATTAACAGAGATCAAACAAAGACCGGAAGCCAGCGGATGAGGCCTGCACTCCACCCGGATCTTTCTGATTGCGTGTGCAGCGCTCTCTTTAAAAATCAGTAAGCACGCTGATCAAGTAGGGAGGAGACGAAAACTAGTCTACTCAAACAGGAACAATGAATAATAACATTAATAATAACATTCGATGGTTGTTGTGGATTTTCCGGGCTTTATAGCCGTGGTCTTGGCATTGTAGTTCCTGACGTTTTGCCAGCAGCTGTGACTGGCATCTTCAGAGGTGTAGCACCGAAAGACAGAGATCTCTCAGTCTCAGTTGACACTAAGCAAGTTTTCATGGCAGAGTGGAGATTTGAACCCAGGTCACTCAGATTCTAACTAGTACACAGCTTTTAGTTGGTTTAACAGCCAAATTTTGAACACAGCCTCTATGTAAAAAACATTCATGTCCGTAGAACATTAGCATTGCAAGGAATGGATTAGGTAAAAATCTTTATCTCTGAAGTACTAATTTATTACAGGGACAGTATTTCACAAGGTGGAGCATTAAAAAAATAGCCTTCCCTACCTGTCTCTGCAAAGTTCTCTCTTCTGCTTTGTTTTCCTGCATAGACCAAGTATTTAATTTCTAGTCATTCATGCGAATAGATAAAGCTGTCTCATGTCAAATCAGATCACTGATCCACCTCAACCTGTGTGGGCTACTGTAACTGACATTGGCTGTCTGAGGCTACTCCCAGCTGAGATCCTTTAACTCGAGATGCCAAAGACTGAATCTGGTTCCTTCTGCGTACTCCAAAATTGAGCAATAAAGCCCCTGCCTTGGATCACTACGAAGGCATCGATTCAGCACCCTGGCCAGCGCCTTCCCATCCAAGGCAACTTTAATTTGGCGTGTTACTTAAGAACGGTCTCTTCGGTCGCTGGAAGACCTTGAAAAGCTCCCCTCCAAAATGGAAAGAATGACTGCCTCCACTTCAAGCTGTGGAAGCAATTAACTCTCCATTGGGGTGGAAAACAGCTTTGGAGTCGTATTTATTGATGCATAGATTCCACTATAGTGCGATATTTGAAGACAAATTGCTACAGCCCATAATTAAGAGTTGTTTGAAGGACTGGCGAGCAAAATGCAGATGACGGAAGACCCGCGGAAAGGGCAAGTTGACTTAGATTGGTTGAGATGAGACAATCTATACGACCTCGCGCCCTATTCCTGCTCATTGATTTCTCAATTAATATAACTTTTTATTCAATCACTTAGAATATACTGCAAGTTATTGATGTACTACAAGATTGGGAGGGGGGAGAAGACCCCCCAATGAGCCAAAACTAAAACAGCGAGCAAAAAACCTCTTGTTTTTGCATTCGATTAACCTTTAGGGTGTCATGATGAAGATTACACAGCATGGATTGCTGGTATGGCAGATCTGGCTGGAGCCTTTGCATCTCAGATCATATTTAAATGTTACTCATATGTGGGGTGTCTCATATGTAGGGTGCATGAAATCTGTTGTGTGTGTCAGGTTTCACCTCGGGTGTGGCCTCGCTGAACGCTGGGGCACCTGAAGCTAGCTCCTGGGGGTCATCAGGGAATATGCGGGGACCCGCTCTGTGGAAAGGGGGGGGAGGTATAGCTCACCTTTACTCCCTCTCTGCCCACGCGCAGGCCCACTCAACCTGTCTCGGGCCCTGCCTCCACCTTGCTCTCCACAGTCCTTCACCATCCTCCCTTCCTTGCTCATTCCTCCTCCAACCAACCTTCACACACCACCACCAACTCCATGTCTCCACTCCTCCTCTACAACCCACCACAAACCGTCTGCTGAGCCCGCCTTTACAGGGCTTCTTCCAGCGGCCTGCCCCTCCCTTCCTCCCAGGCTCTTTCCTATCCCTGATGGCTTCCAGCTGGGTCTGCTCTCAGGTGTTCCCTCTCCCATCCCCGTTTCTCCTTGCTCTCCTGTTCTTTCTTGCAGGGCTGGGTGAGATGTAGCCCAGCTGGGGCTTCCCTCAGGTGTTCCCCTTTCCCTCTTCCTTCCTCTCTCTTTCTTCCCTGCAGGGTGGGGCTGTCAGGCCCCTTCCAGGCCCGGCGGCGCAGCCTCCTCTACCTCTGCTCACGAGGTGCTGCACCAGTCTCCTGGGCTTCAGTCGGCTCTTCCAGGGGGCTGTTGCCAATGGCTCCCCCTTGGGCTTGTGCAGGTGCTTCCAGCCCCCCTGCCCTGTCCTCGGCTTCTCTGGCAGGCCTGCTTGCTTCTTGCCCTTTGGGGCATGGGAGGGCAGTGCGCACCTGGCTGGTTTCTCCCTCTGGCTCTTCAGGTAAGGGGTTTGTGGCAAGCCTGGGGTGCTTGGGGTGCTTCATCCTGGACAATGTGCACTACTGTTGCACACTGAAAAGCATTTTGTTTTGCAGGCAGCCCCTAGTGTGCGCAGTGGCTACATGGCTGTGATGCGGTGGTGAACAGTGGTGACACACCGGTGTGTAATCCCTGCATGAACTTTGGGGGCATGACAGGGGTATATATTATTCTATTCATATACAGTGTTGCAACAGGACCTTATTGTCCACTTAGTTCCCTGCATGAACTCCCTGCATGAAGCAAGGAGTTCAACTCCCTGCTTCATGAAGGAAACCCAAAGCAGGAAATTCAAAGCTTTGATCAAAGACCTTTACTGAAGGACAGCTACCTTTCTGGTAATTGGTTCCCTTGTTGACCTGGTCTCACCATTAGGAAGTTTCTCTTGGTGGTGGAGAAAAGTGCCATTAAGTCATGGCTGACTTATGGTGACCCCTGGTGGGGTTTTCAAGGCAAGAGACTAACAGAGGTGGTTTGCCATTGCCTGCCTCTGCCACCCTAGTCTTCCTTGGTGCTTTCCCATCCCTAGTTTCCGAGATCTGACAAGGTCGGACTTGTCTGGTCTATCCAGGTCAGAGAAAGTTTCTCTTAATATAAATTAAAGTCTACCATCCTGTAATTTAAGCTTATTAGATTTAGTCTTAACCGCTGGACCAGTGGAGAACAAGTCTTTGCCCTTTTACTTGGGACAGCCCTTTAAGCATTTGAAGAATGTGTTCCTGTCTCTACTCAGACATCTCTTCTCCAGGCTAAATATACCCGGTTCGTTTAACCTTTCCATACCCGCTGTCCAGACATGGGCATTGGCACAAGCATCTGACATGTGATCTAAAGGACATTTAAAT
The DNA here is from genome assembly GCF_028583425.1 of Eublepharis macularius. Lineage (NCBI taxonomy): Eukaryota > Metazoa > Chordata > Lepidosauria > Squamata > Eublepharidae > Eublepharis > Eublepharis macularius. The sequence goes on from NC_072792.1 coordinate 175,502,442, forward strand.
AAGGCCTTGAGAGTCTGAAGGGCTCTGTGAGAAGCATATTGACTTTTTACCAACATGGAACCTTGGATATCCCATATCAACACAACCCATCATAGACTTTTCAAAGGGCACTGCTGTAATGCTAGCACTTCTTGATGAACCCCAGCAGACATTTGATTGGCTTTTTTGACCATATCACTTTGTGTTAACACTCTGGACTCACTCCTCCAACTCGGACCAGCTAATTCTGGCTGATCCATCAAGCTCAGACCAAGAGTCAATGCTCAGTTACTCTAATGAAGGATCATCTCGTTATAAATGCCATCTCGTTATAAATGATCATCTCGTTATAAATGTCTCATCTGCTTCATTCATGATGGTGGGGGAGAGTGCTTTCAAGTCATAGCTGACATATGGCCACCCTTGTACTGTACTGGCTGAGCAGTGGCCTTGGGTAAGTTAGCCACAGTCACCTGATAGAGCTGAGAGGGTCGGGCTGTTGGACTGGTAGTCCCATCTTTACAGTGGTAGCCAAATGCAAGCACATGTGCACACATATGCAATTGGCGCAAACGACTTCTATGCGCTCTGAATTAAGGGACAGACTTCCATTTGGTGGAATAACATGCCTGTAGCATAACAAATATAGTTGCAGCCCATATAATGCTTTGATGTGCACATACTTGCTAGGTGAGCTTGTGTATCTTTAAATATTTAAAAAGCTGTCACTTAGAGGAGGGAAAGGTGCCGTTCCTGTTGGCAGCGGAGGATAGGACTCAAAACAATGGGTTTAAATAACAGGAGAGAAGGTACCGGCTGGACATTAGGAAAAACTTCTTCAAGTTAAAAGTAATTCAGCAGTGGAATCAGCTGCCTAGGAATGTGATGAGTTCCCCCTTATTGGAGCAGCTGGATAAATCCTTGTTGGCGGTACTTTAGGCTGTTCCTTCATTGGGCAGGGGGTTGGATTAGATGGTCTGTAAGACCGCTTCCAAGTCTTTCTATGATTCTATCTGCACTAGCAGCAAAAGAGCTTTCCTAGAATTTTTGTACCTTCTCTGCATTTTCCAGTGCTGGAAACCTACCTAGAGGATAATAAATTTGGGCTGACTGGTAATCCTGATTTTACCCAACATGGGTCACCACAGGAGTTCATGCCCTATATGCTGCTGAACAGATGCAGCAAATTCTACAATCCTCTCTGTTCCCAGGGCTATGCAGAGAACCACCCTTCCTGTTTGTCATTCCGCCGGCTTGTGGAATTCTGGAAAACCATCATGTTGGGAGGTATTGCTGCAGATTGAAGCTATTTGTTTTCATTTCATTTCTCCAGTGGGGATTTGGCAAGATGATCTCCCTCCAGCACATAAAACGTAACGGTGTGTATTTTTTCCCTCTCACGCACGTCACCGGTGTGTTGTTGATGGATGGCCCGACCGGCGCCACACAAGATTGTCTCCTGACTTTGCCCAGAGCGAACTGACCTTCCTGCCCCTGAAGCGACATGCCCGTGAATGTCGCTTTCATAGTTCCAGGGCGAAAACCATTTTCTTTCATGAGTAGCGAAGCGGCAGAGCCACGTATTGCAAGGTGGCCTTCTTCTCAGGAACGGTAACCCTAGGCTTGGCATTTTCCTGTCTCTGTTCTGCAATGTTAGATACGGGTTTGGTATCCTCTGGGGTAGCATCCTTTTTTAGCCATGCTCCATTAAGAGCTGACGAAGCACATGGATTTTGCAGGGGGAAATCTGAGCAAATCTCCTCCTCTACATGATTATACGGTCTTTGGCTGCCTTCTCATGCGGCATCAGGGGCTGCTGCGACTGAGGACTGATGCAACATATTTCAGGGATCTTTGTGTTGCTAGGATTATTTAGAGGCTCGCTGTTCCTGCTTATCATTTTTCTGGCCTGCGGAAGCAGTCATATCGATGGATCGATATGATTCCTTTCTTTTTCATTTCACCCCCCGGGATTTGGCAAGATTATCTCTCTCTACCATGCAAACTGTAACGGCATCTCTTCCAGCAATGTTGGACAGTTGTCAGAGCCCACATATGCTTGGAAGGCCCGTTGAACTGCATGCCAGACCCAGTAGAGTCCTGAATGTGCCTTTCCAGCTGCTTTCTCGGGGCTCAGGAGACCAGTAGGGAAGATCTGTTTCGGGTCAGATAGAGCTAGCAACCATCTCAAATTGAGACGAGGCCATGGCTTAGTGGCAAAGCAGCTGCTTTGCTCATGGAAGGTCCCAGGTTCTATTCTCAGCACCTCCAGGAGGTGTATGAAAGACTTTTATGTGGGACTCTGGAAAGGACATAAGAAGAACTTGGCTGGATCAGACCAGCGGTCCATCTAGTCCAGCATCCTGTCTCACACGGTGGCCAACTCGTTGTCCCGGATGGACCATAAATAGCAGCTAAGGCAGATATTGCCTCCTAGCACTGGTATTTAGAGGTATGCTGCCTCTGTATATGGAGGGTCCTTTTATTTACCGTTGCTAATATGGCCCCTTCCCGGCATGCAGCTATGCTGCTAAAGCTGGGGGCCATTAGTTGCCGCCCTGGAAGGAGGGAGGCAGCACCACCCCTTCCTTTCAATCCAGGGTTTGGCTGGGTGGGCGGAGACAAGGGCCTTCGGAGGCTGCTCTGCCCTGCCCGGTCGCAGATGGGAAGAGTCGCTCAGCCCACCCTCCTCACCCTGTGTTGGTGCAGGATTAGCCGGCTGCTGTCAGAGCCAGGTAGGAATTTTTTACCCTCTTTCCAATTTGGCATGGGAATGAGGGGTTTTTCGCCTACCTTGTACCGATTTTGGGGATTGAGGTCATTGGCTAAGAGTGGTGCAGGTTAGCAGTGTCATTGGCAGGTTTGACTTTGAGATAGGGTGTGGGCTGGTGAGCACCCTTGGCGGTTCCCTATTGGTGGGAAGAGGGGCCTGCCTGAAGGGCTGGTACTGCTTTGACGGCTGCCAGCTGCAGGGGCAGGCTGCCTTCGGAAACCCCCGCGTGCAAGTCCTTCCCTCACTGCTGTATGGCTGAGGTGTTCAGGAGCTGGAAAGGGGGGGGGTGACTAAATTGCCTGGCTGGCCAGGTCTGCACCGTCCATGGATGGGTTGCACCCAGGGCTTTGAGGCTTGCCCAGACAGGTCAAGCCAGCGGTCCAGGGTGTGGACCCTGTGGCTTGACCTGTACCACTTTAAGCCCTTGCCACTGTTCTGGCTTGTTCTAGTTGTATGAAGTTAATAAAGTGCCCCTTATATCCAAACTTGGTGTCTGTCTCTTCATTCCGCCTCGGGTGGCAATAGCCACCATAATAACAACAGCAGCAGCAGCAACAACAACAACATTCAGTTTATAACCTGCAACTTAATGCCCACTCAGAGCGGTTTACAAAGTATGTCATTATTATCCTCGCTGAAGTTAAATAGAGTCCCCTCTATGAAGTTAAACAATCAACTACAAATTACTTATAAGTATTTAAATTCAAAGTGCATGAAGTGCATAAATCACATCTAAATTACATAGTTCATAGATACACAATTCATAAATATACAATCCACAAATTCATATCTCATCTAGCAATCTCATTGAAAAAGATCAGTAACTGACCACTTTTTCACAAACATGTAGTCAATAGTTGGTTGTTGTAGGTTTTCTGGGCTGTAGTCAATAAACTGCAAAGAGTGCAAGGTAAACGGCAGGCGACGTAGAGTCCTCCAGCCGATGTCTGATCCTCACAACAATCACCCTTTGAGAATATGCTGTGGGTCGTGGAGGGGCTTATGATGTGAGCATTGTATTTTTGAAAAAGATAGCTTTGATTCCTCTGCGATTTCCCACAGGATTTGCATGGGTGGAGTACAACTTTTCTGCCTTCGCCATCCCTGGGCAGCCTGAAAAGTGCCCTGAAATATTATTCCTGAGGGGCAGAGGACATCCTGGAGCAGAGTTTAGGGGACATTTCAGGCTGCTACACGAGGCAGAACACGCGAAAGTTGTGCTTCATGAGTGCCACTGCCTCTACCGACAGAAAATCTCTGGGTGATCAAGCCAATGCTTTATTGTAGGCTGTTTGTGAGCTTTCTAGGAAAGGGATAAATATGTTTTAAAGAAATTAAAAATATGAAATCTGAAGAGTTCTTTCCACCTTCCACTGGGCCATCCCTGGATATCATGAGGCCTAGAAGCCCAGAGCAATATTTTAGCCTTTTAAATTTCAGCTCTCTGAACGTGTCTTTCTTCTTGCTTTCCTTTTACCCTGTAGTGCATTAAAGAAAACCAGCAGTGAAGGCCCTAAAGCAGTAATAAATACATGCTGGAATATACCAGCAACGAGGACTCGGCAACCTATAAAGCCCATTGTAAATATATGTTGCACTTTAGCATCTTCGACATTTTTAGGAAGTCCAATAAAGTGCCTTTATGGAGTTAGAAAGAAGGATGCGTCTGCTTAAAAATAAAGAGCAAATGAAATACACAATTGTTTTACCTCCACTGATTTTAATAGCGGATTTCTTGTGGCTTCTAGGCATAGCAATGAAAACCTTCACATTTCAAGTTAGGCAGCCACGAGAATGAAAAGTTTATGGAAATATTCCTTTTTCTGCAGGGCTTTGAATGGCTTTGCCGCTGTTTGGTAGAGACCTGTCTTACAGTATCTGTTACAGGTCTAAAGTCCACCTCAAGTCTACCTGCTTTGGTACAACGTATGTTAAAAGATACATCAGCAATGGTAGTAACACAAGCTCGATCACGTTAACATCTACCATGGTTTCAGATCTTTCTTACCGATCAAATAAGACATGATGCGGATGGGTGGTAGAAAGTGCCTTCAACTCACAGTTGAGTTACGGCAACCCCTGCTGAGGTTTTCAAAGCAAGAAATGAACAGAGGTGGTTTGCCGTTGTCTGCCTCTGTGTACAGACCCTGGTCTTCCTTGGTGGTCTTCCATCTAGTTACTAACCAGGGCTGACTCTGCTTAGCTTCCGAGATCTGACAAGATTGGGCTAGCCTGGGCCATCCAGGTCAGAGATTAGGATGGAACATTGCTGGATCCACAAATACAAAACTTAATGAGGAATGGCTTAAAACTACCTTAACATAGAGTAACTAAGTTAGATCAAGATGGGTAGCCATTTTTGTCTGTCTGTCTAGTAGTAGAAAAGAGACTGCTGAATTGCAACTGATAATAAAGCTCAATACAATGCATCCACCTGGATTGAATCAAGACCTAGGCTTCCGGTCTCCTTATCAATGCTGATTTCGCCACACCCACTATCCCTCTGCATATCCCACCCAGTCCAATCACTCCTGGTATTGTCATTCACTGGCTATTGTCATTTGCCTGCTATTGTCATTTGGCATCTGAAAACACTCCATTCTTCAAGATATAAGGACAGATGGACTCACATTCTAGGTGTATATGAAGAAGTGAGCTGCGACTCATGAAAGCTCATACCCTACCACAAATTTTGTTAGTCTTATCGGTGCTACTGGACTCTTGCTCTTTTACAGAGCAACTAAAACATCTTGTAGAGCAGTTTTGAAGTCTTGTGCTACAACAAGCTATGATCACATGATCTTAGGGCAAGTCTCCCAATTCCTTAACACTGTAAAATAGAAGAGAATGTCTCTAAATGTTTCTAAACCTGCATGACAGGTTGTTTTTTTAAAAAAAATTCAACAGCAGCCTTATCCAACTGGTTTGAAGATTTCAAAGGGATTAATGGGGGAGGGGAAGACATTGTCAACCATTTGCTCCTATAGCTTTCACCCGATTTAAGAAACATCAGATGCAATTAACTAAGTGGGGGGGAGGATACTAATATATCTGCCTGTTTCCTTGCAGAGCTAATTGTAGCTTTAGGGGGATCATTAAACCTGGAGGAAATACATGGGAAGAAACTCCCCTCCAAATCCTTCCTGATTTTCTAATCAGCCAAATAAGATAATCTGTTAATCTGTTTTTTAAAATCTTCTGATAATCTGATTCTGGATCTTCCACCTGATGTTAAAATTGACCCTAACAATACATAAACTGCAATCCTAAACAGAGTTACGCCAGTCTAAGCCCACTGAAATCAATGGGCTTAGACTGGAGTAACTCTGCTTAGGATTGCACTGATAATAAACCAAACTTATTCCAGTTTGTGAATTAAATACCTTGCATGGTTTTGGGGGGAAAAACACTATCAAATCCTTGGTAAAGACAGACAAGTATAGGCATCAATTATCATTTAAATCAATCATGGCGCAGTCCAAAGACTGAACAGTGAAGGTGTTAAGCCATGCGATGCCAAGTCTCATTAAAAAGAAACTTCTCATTCCCTTCCCCCATGTACTACTTAACAATGTGAATTAAATCTGAAGAGTGGAATTAATAGTTTGCATTAACATTTCAAATGAGCTTCAAAGTAAATGATCCATCCGTTTACGCGTTGTAAGCATCGACAAAATTTAAGTCAAAGGTTTGAGTCCTTTCACATAGTTCTCAATGATATCATTTGGGGGCTAAATGACACCCTTAGAAAACACCTATTGGATACAATTCATAAAACAAAGTAAAATTTTCATTAAGGAAGATTAGGAAAAAAGGGGGAAAAGAGCACAGGAACGCACAAATAAAGTCTCGGATAAATTCATGGATAACCCAATGCTGGAAAGATTTCAGGTAGTGATGTTCTGATTGTAGCAAATAATGCACTTGAAAAATGAATTTTATGCAGCGTGCATTGCTCACGATCCTCTTCAGGCAATTGTCTATATTCTCAAACTGCTGATATGCTCCCAATTTTACAAGCGTCTGTATTTTAAGTGTACGTGTGGGTGATAACGAATCAAATCCAAGCTCGGCACACCATCCTGTGGCTATTGCACCACCCAGGAAACTTGGAATTCTTCCTCCAGCCTAAGGCATCAAACGTTGCCGAGTGGAGTAGGTGATACCATGTTCATTTGCCTTGGAAGGGCCAGTTCTGATGGCGATTTTCCTGTGACACTGAACTCTGCTTTCATTTTCCCTTTCCAAATGCTAAGTGTCGGATCCAGCGCAAAATTTCCATGTGCTTGAGCTCTTGTGCAGTGGAAACGCAAAAAAGAGTGTGGTAGCCACCTGCACTAGGTCAGACATATTGTACCCCCACTTTCATCTTCGCTTGTGCAAGATTATTATTATTTTATGTCATTTATAGTCCATTTTTTTCACTGAAAGATGCTGTAGCATAGTGGTTAAGTGGCTGGGCTGGCAATCAGCACTCTGCTGGTTCAAATCCCACCACTGCCATGAACTCAGCAGGTGGCCTTGGGTAAACCACTCTTCTCAGCCCCAGCTTCCTAGCTCCATTGTGGGGATAATAATAACACTGACTTTGTTCATTGCTCTGAGTGTGGCACTAATCTGTCCAGAACGGCAGTATATAATCACGTTGTTGTTGTTATTGTTATTATGGCAGATTACACAGTGTACTGAGGATAATAGAGTCCCCTCTACAAAATTAACCAGTCAACAGGGAATTATTCAAATTCAAGGTGCATGAAATGCATAAATCACATATGGTTTATATAATTCATAAATATACCATTCATAAATAAATGTGCAATATTCATACAGCCTCAGACAGATACAGTCGCCGACATTGAGTAATTACCTGTGAAATTGTAATGTATGAGAAAATGGTGGTAACCAGCAGATAAATTGTGTGCCCCTGAGGAAGCACAGTGTGAAGATAATCACGTGTGAAACGGAAATGGCCGATTGTCCGTAGGGCAAGGACGTCTGGGAGCACACGCCGGCTGAAGGACATTATACCACCTGCTGTCTATTTTGCACTTTCTGCACTTTATTGACTGTATATATTTTCAGACAAAAGTGGTCGGTTACTGTATCTGTCTGAGGCTGTATGAATATTGCACATTTATTTATGAATGGTATATTTATGAATTATATAAACCATATGTGATTTATGCATTTCATGCACCTTGAATTTGAATAATTCCCAGTTGACTGGTTAATTTTGTAGAGGGGACTTTATTATCCTCAGTTGATTGTATATCCCCTAGATTTGGTCTTTTCGCTTTGTCTAGTAAATTACACAGTGTTGTCTGCCAAAATAACACAGATTATTGTGAGACATCCGATAAGCAACGTAATAGGAACAGTACCACAGAAACCAAGCACATGTTTTTGGGCATTGCAAACCCAAGAGAGTTATGTGTTAGGTGTTGCACAAGATCTTACACAAGAGGAAATGCAGTAAATCCATTTATTTTTCTGCTTGTGGTTTACTGGATCCAAGCCAATGTTTCTGTTTCCCTTGGATCCAGGACTGGGACTCCAATGGCCAGATTGGGCAGGCCAAGCAATAGCCGCAAACACCATTTTTAGTGATCCCCCCCCTAAGTTCTTCTGACTGCATCAAACGTGTGAACTTCAGGGAAAAACCCATAAAAAGTTTCCTATAGGCTGGTGCCATCTGATGAAGGGAGCTTGACTCTCGAAAGCTTATACTTATGTTGATATTTAGGTTCTACTGGACTCAAATCGTGCTGTTCTGCTACAGACAAACACAGCTACCCTTCTGCTGCTTCCCTGCATGCAGGCCATTATTCAAGAGCCGCAGGGCAAGGATACTCGCTTGTAAAGTATTTGTGATCCAGTTTAGAAAGCTTGAGAAAAAGTGAGCGTTGTTTCGAGTGTTCGAGGTTGCTGTTTACCACTTGCAATCCAATAATGATCTGAGAAAAGAAAACAAGAAATGGGTGGAGGGGAAGGGTCATGAAAAATGTGACTGTGTCTGAAGCATCCAGACTGACATTGCTACTGCCTTGCATTAGTGTATAGTCTTATTTGTACCTAATGAAAAAATGTAGATTAATTACACCTGGGAAATGAATGTCTTTAATTAGATAATACAACTTTTATTAACGATAGTCTCCTGGGAATTCTATGTGATGAAGGGATCTCTGATTCTGGAAAGCTTGCACCCTGAAAATTGTGTTGGTCTCTAAGGTGCCACTGGACTCAAATCACAGCAGATACTGCAGGAGATGGGGGGAGAGAAGAGATTAAGGGGGAAATGAGAGTCAGGGCCAAACTGCACATTACAATGAAATCTCGGGATGCAGAAGTACCCAAGTTCAATCCTTAGAAACTCCAGTTTAAAGGATACTGGTGTGCAGCCACCTGTTAGACAAGACAATAATAATTTAGAAAGACTTTCCGTCTGACTCAGTATAATGGAATGGAGAGTGCCCTCAAGTCACAGCTGACTTATGGTGACACCTGGAGGGGTTTTCATGGCAACTAACAGAAGTGGTTTGCCATTGCCTGTCTCTGCAACCCTGGTCTTTGTTGGAGGTCTCCCATCCGATTACTAACCAAGGCCGACCCTGCTTAGCTTTTGAGATCTGATGAGATCAGGCTCACCTGGGCTATCCAGGTCAGGGTTGACTCAGTATAAGAAAGCTTCATATGTCCATAACATAGCACTTTACTAATCTCCCTTCATCTGCCCAGGTGAGCCTGATCTTGTCAGATTTCAGAAGCTAAGCAGGGTCGACCTTGGTTAGTAATTGGATGGGAGACCTCCAACGAAGCTCAGAATTGCAGAGGCAGGCAACTGCAAAGTGTCTCTGTTAGTTTCTTGCCATGAAAACACCCACCAATAGGTTGCCATAATTCAGCTATGATTTGAGGGCACTCTCCACTCCAATCTCTCTTGGAAGTAATGGCTCATGTCCTCTCCCTTTTCCAAAGTAGACCACTAAAATTAGGGTGGTTTAGAGAAATTCTGCTTTACCCAATTTCTCCCCCAAATCCTTCCCCTCTTTTTAGGAATGTGGAGTTAGTTTCTAATCAATTCCTTGTTGATCAAAGAGAAATTTGAAGTGAGGAGGGGCAGGAAAGGAGGGTCTGCAGAATTTCAGAATTTCCCATCTGTAGATGCTCAGAGGCAGGCAGTTTCATATTAAGCCTTCTTGGGATGTATAACATAAAACAACTGCAAGGGCTGAAGTTACTAAAGGGAGCCTTGATTTCTCTTCTAAGAGAAATGAAAGAGAAATTTTGCTCTTAAAAAAGGGCCCCTACCTTAGGGCGCGGGTACACCTTGCAGTTTTAAAATACTGGAGAAGGATCAATTTTTCCAGTTCTGACTCCTTAAGTTGCCAATCAGTAAATTACTTACTATCCAAAGACCCCACATGGCCTGGCTTTCTATCCACCATTTGCCAAAGGTATACCATCCGGATGACCTGTTAGGGGTCTCAGCCAACAACCTCCCACTTAAGAAGTGGATCTATAAGACAGATGCAGTGATGGATCGGCTATCAATATCAAAATCTAAGGCAGCTCCTTGGTATAATCTAATCAAATTTGACCATTCAAGATCTTCTCATTACAACCTCAGAGTGTCTTTCACTGCTCTGTTCTTTCAGATGATGCAGACAGCTCTTTTGGCAGGGTGTTATTCTCACACCCCTATGAAACATCACACCTGCATTTGTGGATTACCTACAGTGGAGTACCTTTCCCACTACCTACTTTATTGTCCATTATATAGTGTACCGAGAGCTAAATTTTTGGCCAGAATCCTACCAGTGACAAACACATACTCTGAAATTGAGAAGATTGTGTTTTTGTTATCTGACACTGATAATCATGTGTCCTATAGAGTCTCTCAGTTCGCACTCGCAGCCAAAAAGATAAGATCTAAGGTGGTACTGAATGAGGCTGCTTCGTGATCCCTGGGATAGTTTGGCATACTGTATTGTTTTAATTAATTTTAGTAACTTATATAAACCGTGATAAGGGACTTAATTGTTTATTAGTCAATGTTTGGTGAATTGTGACGGCCTATGGCTATAGACAATAAACTCTTTTGATCTTGATCTTAAAAGAGGGGGGAAAGGGAATAAGGAGTAATCAAGGGCCATATCTAAAAAGGTGAATTTTGAAAAAAAGCAATTCTACACCCCGTTACAATCCGATCCCAAATGCTGTTTGCATCTCAGGATGCTTTATTGTAGACATCACCACCCGTATTTCCATTTTTTCAGGGGGAAGAGGATGTCCTGAGTTAAAAATTATGGCCAGTAATCAATAAAGGAAAAGAAGCAGCTGACTCCTGGATTCAGGAAAGCCCTCAACCGTCAATTAATAGTTTGATCAATACAACGTGATGTAGGACAGCTTAATTGAAGAGAATTAGCACTTAAGAATCTTGTATCGCCAGAAGAAGACCACAGTCAGCAAAGTTAGTGCCGTTTCAAAATGCAGCCGCCTCCTCTGGATCTAGAAGAGAGAGAGAGAGAAAGAGAGAGAGAGGGAGAAACAGTGTGAAATAAGATATAAGGACATCAGAGATAATTGACATCCGGAGTGAAACCCTTCAACAAGAACATTTCCTACCGATATTTCATTGGTACACATCGTCTCGACTGGAGAACGTGCCAACATATTGCACGTATATTCGCACTCAGTAAAGAACAGCGGGATAGTATGAATTTTTCATTCTGGTGGAGCTGAATTCTGAGCCGAAGCGGATTCTTTCGAAAAGGAGCCGTACTCTTTTAAAGACAAGGGAATGGATAAACAATCCCTGCAGGGCGGTTTTGAATGTATGATTTAGTTGTTGGACCTTATCAGCTGCAGGAAGGAGAAAGCACGTTTCGTTAAATATTGCTTATAATCAACATGAAGATACTGAGTTCGGTTCAGATGTAACGTGAAGCCATGCAAAATTGTTTAACAATGGTTGCTTGGTGAAGCCACAATTTGGTTCACAGATGATAATTTAAATCCTGATTTGCCTTGAAAGGCACTGGAATAATCAATGTAGTTATTTGCTCTGCCTTTCCCAAAGATACCTGGCTGGTCTCTCAGGACGCAAGGGCAGCGCCAGAGAACAGGCAGTGATTAAACCAGGATATCCACATCTGTAAATCATGCAAAACAACAGTGTAGACTGTGGTTAATGAAACCATTGTTCCATCTCCTGCCTACAGTTAGTGAAGTGGTCTTTGTTCAGAGAACCATCTTAGCTGTAGTTTAATGGAAATATATTTTTGTGCAATATTTGGAGCAAGTCAGAGAATTAGAGACAAAAGGAAAAGTGGAAGCATAATTTGATTTGCCTGGACATCCTAGAATATCAGCCTATTTAAGGTACTTTTGGTGTGGAATGCCAAAGATTCAAAAACCCAACACATTTCCACTCGTTTCTATGCACACACTGGGTTCTTAGTGATTTCCCTTTCCAGGCTGTATGCCATTATAGAAGACACCCCAAATTTCAGGAATGAAAGCTATTCTTATAGTTTCAGGGGAGCTTGTATGATAGAATTCTTTGGAAAATCCTTTGGTCCCTCAAGAGGATTGCTCTGGTATGTCTTGGAAGACAGCAGACTTAATTTCTTAAAATTTCTGTGCTGGTTGTTTAATACAGTCGTTTTCAGAATTATGTTACTTTGTGCTCATCTTATTGTTGTTACCCGTCTTAAGTACCAGTTACCTAGGAGAATGGTGCGGTTCTAAATGTTTTACACAAGTAACAATACTTTAAAAGCTATGAAGTACATTTTTAAAAATTTGGACCAACCAGAATAACACAAAACTGTGCAAACATTTTGAGTTTGACAGAATTCTTCATCAGGTTGAGTGTTAAAAATAAAAAAAAATGGAGGTTGGGGAGAGGGAGAACAAAGTAGTTTTAAAACTTAATCTTAAGGCTTGTTGCTGCATCCAGCGTAGAATGTCCTGCACATAGGTTAGGTGGCGGTGCATGGAACTAGGGGTCCAATTACCTCAGTGGGTGCTGGAGATCCCCACCCCCGCTTCTGTTGGGGGATGGTTGTACCATAGAGTTTCCAGCAATTCCTAGAGCTACCCATTGCCACTTCCCCCTTTTTCCAGAAGTGATGTGATGCCAGACAACAGAGATCAATTCCCGCTGAAGGGTGGGTTTGTATGGCATTATATCCCACTGAAGTCCCTCCCATCTCCAAACTCCACCATCTGAAGACCCACCTGCAAATCTCCAGGAATTTTCCAACCCAGATTTGGCAACCCTAAGCCCCACCTGTATTTTTCTTTGGCAATGCGGAACACAAGTTTTGACGCTTCTATCAGCTTCTTCATTCACAGGTATGAATCTGTCAATTTGATTGTATGCAGAGACCTCTTGCAGCATACTGATTTTTCTTATTGGAGCCTGTAAAAAATTATTTGGTGAGGGGCAGGTTTCCAAAAGATAACACGCCAATGGAAAGGGCTGCTGTACTGATGGTGGTAGAGGAAAGTGCCATCAAGTCATAGCTGACTTACAGCGACCCCTGATGGCGTTTTCATGGCAAGAGATAAACAGAAGGGGTTTGCCGTTGCCTGTGTCTGCAACTCTAGTCTTCTTTGGAGGTGTCCTATCCAATTAATAAACTCAGTTGACCCTGCTTAGATTCTGAGATCTGATGAGATCAGGCTGACCTGAGCTATTCAGGTCAGGGCACCGTACTGATAGTAAGTGTGAAAAAGCCGGTCAAAATCAACTGTGTGATTGGGTGGAATGCAAATCAGGTGTTTATTCACCATGGATCACAGCGATTTATGGTTAGTCAGTGGAGTTCCTTAAAACATTGGCTACATTATAGACATCGTTGATTACAACCAGAGATAACTTAGAGTGACTGAAAAGTTGAAAAGCAGAGGGGGGGTTGGAATTGTGTTAAGATACTCCAGGTGGGTGGGTGGGCACAGCTGGGAGGGGAATGCTACTCCAGCAGCTCCTTGCCGGTTCCCCATTAGTTCTAACCTAATTGAACAGTACAATGAATAGAAGATTTTGTGCTGTCCCATTTTTGCCATTTTCTCCCTGCAAACTGAGTCACTTTCTTCAAGGGAAGAGGTATTTCCCCCCTAAGGAAACGTAAACTTAATATGAGAGAAGATGAGACGAGACACCATTTTGTTTGTAACAATTTCCACCATTTCTGACATTCAGTCAGGGAGCTGTGTGGATATTGCTTCTGGCAAACCATCACGGGGAATACTATATTTTATTTCTTTTCTTTAGGATATAGTGAAAACAAAATTAGGAACAAGGTCTATATTGCTTCTATGGGTATGTGTTACTGCTGCCTCTAAGTTGGTATTGGAATTGTTATTAATTAATTTATTTAGGGTCTTTTTATGCTGCGGCTCCAGAGGCCTGTGCAAGGCAGCTAACTGTAGCAAAGAAAACTATTAAAAATACCTAACTGAAACAGAAATTTGATAGCGGCACAATTGGGGCTTGATCCAGGTTGATTCGGCCCTGATTTGGCCCCGATTTGGGTTGATTCAGCTCGGATTGGGCTGCTGTGGAGTGTGGGAGCACTGTTGGACCCTGCAGTGGCTCGATCCAGGCCAATTTGACCCCAATCCGGGCACGGGAGTGTGCAGCGTGGCCTGGGGGTGCACCTAGGAGGCGCATTTCCCCCTGCTGGCCAGGTAAGCAGGGCAGGGGGCGGAGGTGGCAGTGGGGGATCCCCTGCCTCCAGCGGGAGACTGACAACCCTAATGCTACAGCAGCAGGTTTCCCTCTTCCCTCTGCAGTTGTCTGTGCCTTCCAAAGTTTTGACCCTGTGGGTAAGTGGTTCCCAGGAAAGAAAGAGGTAGAAGCAGGCCAAAATCATCTCTTTCTTTTGGGGCTGGAAGTGCTTGCAGAAAGGGACCTTAGGATGCAAACTCTTGCCTCTAGTTTTTGCCTACCTCCGAGAAGCTTAATATGAAAGATATGGGTGCTTATTTCAACTCGGTGTCAATGACCATCCTTCTTCTTTGCCACTCTTGTCTTGACCGTCTGCTTACCCATTCTTTCTCCCTGTTATCCTTCCCCTGCAGACCCCTCCATCTTCACCTTCTCTTTGAGCCATTCTCTTCCAGTGCTCCTTCCTTGCTTCCACTATCTTCTCTTTCCTGCTTCTCGGCTTCTTCTATCTGTTAGCTTCGACTTCAGGGACAACTGTTGGTTTTCCTGGGCCCCTGAGCACAGGATAAAATGTGGCTGGGTGGCCGGTGCCATGTAAACCATCTTCAGGGACCAGATTTGACCTATAATTGGGCTCACCCTGCCATGAGGCATTGTGCAAGAAGAGCAATGTACAATCCGCCCCTATCTCATTTGAGAGAGGATTGCTAGAGCGGGTGTTCATCCGTCTATTAGTAAATTTATGGGCAGAATGGACAGAGAAGATCTCTTGCAAGGCCTTGACTGAGATGAATAGAAGCAACATCAGGGTGGTGCCAACAGTGTATGGCTTTGCCCTTGTGCTACTGACTGTATTGCACATGCTGCCAATCACTGATGGCTCCAGCCCAAATATAAAGCCACTCTTTGTTTTTGCTGCTGTTGGAAAACAGGCCACGCTCTGCCCAGCAGCCATATCAGGCAGATATTCATGGATTTTCTAAATCAAACTGGAGACTAAGGGGCATGTCTTACTCTCATTTTTTTAATTTCTATGTTCATTTGACAGTGTGTAACTAACTCCCAACCTGAACTTCCAATCCATGTCCCATTGGTGGTACAGAGTTCCCAACACAGCCTTAGTAAATTCTGGGAGATTTGGGGGTTGGTGCCTGAGGAGAGCGGAACTTGGAGATGATGTTATGCCACTTCGGAGTGATGCTATTGGCTGCCTCCTAGTCTCTATGGTTTTTTACCACAGACACTAGATGAAATTCCTAGAGTGCCACTATGAGGCAGCCATTTTTTTTATCCCACTGCACAATTCCTTGGGGGATATGAAATTGACATTGGGAACAGGAAATTTCCTACCCTGAGAGAATAAATGGGAAGCCTATGGTGGTATCCATGTCAATAGAGGTGGTTGGAGAGTTTTGTGTTGTACCACAAACTTAAGTCCGTCGCCTTAGACTCATGGGGTGCAATTGAAGTATGCACAATAGCTGAAGCAACCTAAAGAGCAGTCATGAATGGGTTGATGAGCAGATAAAAATTCCATCAAAAAATTGGCTCCGTGTTTACGGGCAATCAGAACGCGAGTCAATTTTTTTCAACCCTTTGATCATCCCTAGAACTAAGGGATGATATTTGGTACAGATCTCATTTATGCATCTTGTCCAAGAAAATTTTCAACGGCTAGTACTTCCTATGACAAGCTTCTATTTTTCCAGATACTGATATTTTATTTCTGCTTCCTCTCAACTTCCTGTGTCTTTTTTTAAAAAAGTTGTGAAACATTCATGAACTTCTCTGCTGAGCAAAGTTTCTTCAGATGAGACTCTTGCTGCTTTTGAGGTTAGACTTTTGCTGAAAATAAATGCTTGAAGAAAGAGAGAAAAAGACCATGACCCTGGTTCAAAACTTGACCTCTGATAAAAGCTTTTACTCAAACGAACTTCATCTGCATGCCGTTAGGATAGATTTCAGCCTCGTAAACACAGGTTAAAAGGCACTCTCTTTAAAAATTAAAATACATTTTCCATGCAAATCTTTTCCGTTTCATATTTTAATAATACCCTGAATAATTGAACAGTGTGCAGGATAAAAAAAACACACAGAAAAGCCCTGTGCATTTTTTTTTACTAAAAAAGAGGGGCAAGAGCTCATGAGGTTTGCCATCTTGGAGGCACAAGTCCGCCAGCTGAAAGAGGTGCCAGAACTGCAGAAAGAGGTTCTGGTACTACATACTGGTGTGTACTTCCAGAAAAAGATCCCTGCAAAACAACAACAACAACAACAACAACAACAACAACAACAACAACAACAACAACAAACAGTGACCTGTATTGTTATGAGCCTGGGCCTAGTGAGGCCTAGTGGCTCTGGGGAAGCCTGCACTAAAGTTACTGAAAAGCCTACATTTCCCAGGTTCCCTTTGGCCCCTGTGATTGGGTAAGAGGGGATTTGGAGGGAAAATTTGCACCATTAGGAAAATAGGGGGATGGTGCCTGAGAGAAGAGATAAAAGGCCTCTCATCACAGTGGGAGGGTGTTCACTTCTAGGGAGCAGAGCTGAGGAGAGGCTGCTGCAGACGAGTGATCCCTCATCCAGAAGGGGTGAGACAGTTGGAAGACAGTCACCAGGAGACAGTAAGAACATTGTAGTTAGACGCGTTAGAGTATTTTAGTTTTGTTTGTTCACCAACCTTTATTATTCTCTTTAATCTACAAAGTTTGAGAACCAGTTATTAATTAACCTTTTAAATAAAGCTCTTTATTATTCTGCCTGGGTCCTCATGCCTCATTTGGTCATGTAATAAATCAAACCTACTGGGAAAGAGTCAACAAAAGGTGTTGGTTGGGTGCTCTGGGCCCTTCTTTAGGAAACCTGTACCAGAGTGGTGGCAGCCTACAGACAGCTTCCCTGGGCTCCAGCAGCTGTGACACTTCTTAACCCTTAGAAATCCTCATAATGCAAAAACATCTCCATATATGAATAAGGCACTGCTCTACGGGTAGTCAGTTGCATATGATTCAAAACACATGGTTTGTTGTGTCTGATGGGAGCACAGAAAGCAACTTTTGTGGTTTAGGAGGAACAGGTCACTTTGTACACAACTGATATTCTGCTTGATTATACCAAAGATGAGGTAAAGGTAAAGGCAGTCCCCTGTGCAAGCACCAAGTCATTACTGACGCATGGGGGGACGTCGCATCACAACGTTTTCTTGGCAGACTTTTAAATGGAGTGGTTTGCCATTGCGTTCCCCAGGCATCTACACTTTACCCCCAGGAAACTGAGTACTCATTTTACCGACTTCGGAAGGATGGAAGGCTGAGTCAACCTTGAGCCGGCTACCTGAACCCGGCTTCCACCAGGATCGAACTCAGGTCGTGAGCAAAGCTTGGACTGCAGTACTACAGCTTACCACTCTGTGCCACGGGGCTCCTATAATGAGGTACAATAAGATGGAAAGGTCTGAGGTAACTTTGCTGAGAGAATTTCTCACAACCTTTCTGAGAGGAATTAGACATTCAGAGGAAAAAACAACAGCCTCCACCCCATACCACGGATTGCAGTCAATCTGAGAGAAATAAGTAGGGGAACATTAGCAAAATGGTCAGTGTAGCTGTTATATGGGTTAACCCTATTATCTCAAGTAACTGAGGAGCAGGGAGAAAAATGGCTTCCATAGTGACCATTTAGAAATATCCCCACATCTTTATAGTTTTTGCCACAGAAAGTGAGGAGAAATTCCTAGAGTGTCACACCATCCTCCCGAAACTCCATCATTCCTAGGTAGTGCCCTCAAAAGCAACCAGTTGTTTTCCCCCTACAATATCAGCCCATGAGACAACTGCATTTTGCCCGACCACTCTGGCCCTACGTCACCCCTGCAGGGCAGTACGAACAGCTTCACCCCAGTTTCAGTTTTCCACTTTAATGGCCCCTTCACTGTATAATGGACTTCTAAAGGAGGCCAGGAGGCCTTCCTCCTTGTTGATCTTGAGAAGGTGCAAGTTGAAGACCACAGCATAGACAGTCCTGCAGAAATGGAGTATGATTAAGGTTGCCAAATCTAGGTAGAAAAATTCCTGGAGATTTAGGAGCAAAGCCATGGAAGAGAGGTGTTTAGGGAGGGGAGGGACCTCAGTGGGGTATAATGCCATAGAGCCTAGCCTCCCAAAGCTGCCATATTCTCCAGGGGAATTGATCTTTCTGGTCTGGAGATCAGTGATAATTCAGGAGAACTCCAGGCCTCACCTAGAAGCTAAACAAGCAAGAAATAGTGCTGCAGTAGAAAAATTAGTTTTATTCCAACATACTGCCCCAATATTGGAATAAAACTATTTTTCCCCTGCACCACTAATTTTTGGTTTCTTGCTCCATATTTGTTGCAGCTGTCTTCTCTGGTTCCGCCTGGAGGTTGGCAACTCTTAAGTGTGATCTATGTGATGCGTTGTCGCACGTAAGTCGCCATGCATAGGCCACTTCTACACCCTACAAGGTGGCCCAATATGAATGGGTATTGCAAAACAGCTAATAGACCACTCCCATTTGGACCTGCCTGGAAGAATTCCCAGCAGAAAGTCCCTGTGGAAGTGCTGAGGGCGTTCTTCCTTGGCTGCTGTGTGATGGTAGCATTCTGAAACGAAAAGGAGCAGAAAGCAAGGAGCCGATTTAGCTAGCCCAGACAGAACTGAGACAACGTATGTCAGAAGCGATTAATACGGGAACTGAGCACAGGGAACTGAGGGGAGAAATCGCAGCCCCGTCAAACAGAACTGCCAAACATCAAACGCCTCAGCTCCTGTCCAGAATGCAGAGAAGCGATTTTGCAGCAGGTACCTTAACAGCAGGGATGCCGAACCCTGCTGGAAGAACGACCCATCCCTGCTTTCTCAGATTCTATCTTCCGTTGCTGTTAGCGCGGGCATCCCAGTCGAATGTCAGGGCCAACCAACAGCAGATTTTTTAATGATTCAATCAAATGGTGGATACATATAGACTAGGGCTGCCAGCCCTCTGATGGGGGTGAGGGATCCCCTGCTCTCAGCCTCTGCCCCTCACTGCCAGTAGGGTGGGGAAAGGTCCAGGGAATGGGCCCAGGAGGCAAAAAAGTTTCCAGGTCAGCATGCAGCAGGAGCATGTCTACTAGTCCTGACATCATTGCGCCTAGTGGTATGCATGCTCTCGTGCTTCATGGGAGCCCAAAGGTCATCGTGCCCACTGGGAGCGTACATGCACTTTGGGCATGCAAGAGAGGGCCTGCTTTGGGTGCCCCTGTCTTCTGAGGTTAGGTGGGTGGCAACTCTAGAGAGGACCTTCTCTGCTTCTCTGCTGTGGCACCCAAACTCTGGTGGGTGAAGACATTTCATTTTTGTCAGGCATCCCCTCAACGATTGCTCCTTCCTACCCTATGGCATCATTCAGGAAAGTGTGGTCTTGAATAAACCACCTTACTCATCATGCTGAAATGTTACGTATTTATTTAGTTACACCCTGCTTTTCTCCCTCACAGGGACCAATAACAGCTTACAACATTTTTCCCCATATCATCTTTGTAACGATGATGTTGTGAAGTTGCTGATCTAAGGTCACCCAGCAAGTGTCTATGGCAGAGGGCAGATTTGGATGTGTTTCTCCAAGATCCTAGTCCGATACGCTAGCCCCTGTCCCACACTGGTTCTTTTGGACAACATCTTCAGCAAATTTAACAAGCGGGCTGCATGGCTCGTTCTTTTCAAGAGCCAAAGGAACGTGCCTGCCCCTTCGAACCTCAGACGTTGGGGAGGGGGAAGGCAGAAACGAGGCTTCTCTGTCAATGTAAATGAGAAACAGTGGAGCGTAAGTGTGCCCGTTAACATTGCAGGGTGAAAAAAAGAGACCGTCTGTGAACATCTCATAAATTCACTGTGGCTCTAGCCAAAGAGAATGTCAGGGGGAATTTGGGCCTTGTGTAGAAAAAGGCAAATCAATTAAATCAATACCAAATAAGAACATAATTGTTTTACTTGAGATGAGCAAATCGTATTACTTTACTCTTTAATCTTGCCTCTCTCTTTTATTTTTGGCTTTTGTGTTATACACACAGTGGCAGATGAAATACTAGCCCCCTCATACATCCTTGACAGTTATTAAAAGTTCCTTTGGTTAGTCCTCTGACTCTCTGTTCTATATATTCTCCTGGTAATATAAAAATAGATGGTGAAGAGAGGAAAAGCTTTGTAAATATCAGGAAGCTCGAGATTTTTCTTCACTTTGTTGCCCCCACACCCATGCACAATATGGTGAATTAAGTCTTTAAGAACTCTTTCAGCAAATATGGAAACTCATAGAGCCAAGCTACAAGAGACGAATTACATGAGGAGGAGCACGTGAAGGGAGTCACAATGTTAGCCGGGAAGCTGAGTTTTAAAAGATATTGGAAGGCTTTGTCAATTTCCCCTCTCTACAGAGCCCAGGAGATCACTCCTCAGAGGCTCGAAACTGACCCATTCTAGGAGGTGAAGAGGTGATGTCGAGCATATGCCTATACAGAGAACTTCTGTTGTATCTGTAAATACTTGACTTTGACTGTACTTTTGATGTTCTGCAATTTTCTCTTAACTGAAGAAGGGATTGAAATGCCGAAATGTAGGAGTTAAACCGGAAGCCTGGTCTTTGTGCTGTGGATACTGTGCTGATTACAACTCATTTACTATACGAAGTTTTGTTAGCTATTTATGTCTTTTGATACTGTTTAAACTGTTATGCTATTTCTCCGCACTATCAGATATTTATGGATTACTGAAAAATAACTAAATCATGATTTATAATATTTGGTATACATCTTAATTTCTTCTTTGCTTTCATTTGGCGAGCGCTGTGTTTCCCAACTGTTTATCTTCCCACGTTGGAAGTGGCAACTCTACAGACCTCACAGAGTTGTTGTTGTGAGGATAAAGCAGAGGAGGAGAGAATGATGTTGTAAGCAGCTTTGGGTCCCTGGAGAGAAAAGCAGGGTATAAACTTCCTCACAAATAATCAATAAATAAGATGCTGGATGGTGGGTTGCCATTTTAGCACAGCTCTGTTTTTCTAATCCCAGGGAGGCAGAAAAACAAGAGGATCAGGTTTGTATAATCGCAGCTTTGACAGCCTGATTTATCTCTGGCACACAGCTAGAAAACCAACATGATTCTATATGAACCTGCCTATCAGTGAAGATCTTTGGAGGCTCTGCTTCATATCATTTCTTCCTTCTGAGGTAAGGTACTGGATCTTCTTTGTGGTAACACCTCTGCCTGCCCCAAGTCTGCTTAGGTTTTGGTCCCAGGCTTTTGTTTGAATGTTCCTGGATGTTTCAAAAGATACCTCTCCACCCAAAGTGATTGGAACCAATTTATTTTGGATCTGATGTGTTGGAAGCCGCCATAGGAGCTTCTACTTGTGAGGGTTCTGCTGCTCTCAGGATTAGTGTCATGGACCAGCCCAGTCCAGCAGAACAGAAAGACACAGAGGACTCTTCTGAGGAAGAGGCAGCTGGTGAACCTGACCTAGATCCACAGCCAGTGGCAGAGGCACTGCAGGAGGAGGCAGCCTCTGGAGGCTCAGACATAGACCCACAGCCAGGTCCCAGCACATCAGTCCCTCAGCTTCCTAGCCCTGAGCCAGCAGCAGAGAGCCAGGCCCCAGCCAGCTGTCCCCCTCAGCTTCCCAGCCCTGGGCTGGCAACAGAGAGCCAGGTATGGGCCAGCTCTCCCCCTTCATCACCAGAGCCTCGGGAGCGCTGTCAGAGGAGGGCTAGGAGAGCCTTCCAAGCCAGAAGGTGCAGTGCCAGGCTAGCAGCACAGCACTGGCCCAGCATCAATAGTGATGATGAGTGTTTGCAGGAGCAGGACTGAGACAGCGGGAAGGTGCAGGATGCAGCACAAGTGGCTGAGCAGCGTGGGGCTTAAAAGCAGCAGAGAAGGGAATGGCTGTGTGGATGCAATGTGCCCGCTTACTACTGACCTTGCTGCTGTGTTTGGAACTGATTCTCTTGTTTCTGACCGTGGCCTGTTATTGTGGACTTGTTTCTGGAATACCCCTTTGGACTCGAAGCTGTAAGTGTTGTCTAATCGGTGCCTGAACCTTGGAACTGTGATTTATCCTGCTTGGACAACTTGGGAGTTTCCCTTGCCTGCTGCCTGTGTGAGTCTGCAACCGGTACAATTGGTGTGTGTGTGCATGTGATTGAAGAATATTGGTGATGTCATAGTTATCAGCTAATAGACATCAACCAAAACTAGTTTCCCGCTGACACAGTGGAAACTTGTAGAATAATCTGTTTTTCCACAGTGTTCTCCAAGATGTTTAAATGCCCAAGTGTTTTCAAGACACACATGAACACCTGAAGCTATCTTATAGTAAGCCAGACCATTGGTTTATCAAGGTCACTATTGCCTATTCTGACTGGCAGTGGCTCTCCGAGGTTACAGGCAAAGGTTTTTCCCATCATCTACTGCCAGATCCTTTAAATGGAGATGCCCGAGATTTATTTTGGGACCTTACACAGTCCTAGCAGATGCCCCCTTAAGTCCTGTCACCTCCTTTGGCTATATTATATGCTCACTGAGATCCCGCAACTCCAGTTGTGACTTCTCAGGACATTTACATAGAATGCATTAGTTATATGTGATATCCTTCATCTACAAGCTTTTAAATTCCTTATACTGAAAAATATCTCCCATGTGATAAATATCACCCTACCCCCTCAAAACTCCCTATCCGCGTTTCAATCTTCTTAAATCTTTTATAGTCATGAACTCATTCAAAGAGTACAATTGACTTCTAATAAGTGAAGTAAGTTTGATATACGATACACGACCTTAGGGTAATATGAGTGATTTGCTTGCATTTTTTACCTCAGGAAAGTAATGAAAGACATGGAAATATAAGCATCTCTTGAGGCATAGTGTATGGGCGCTATGTTCAGATCTGTCTGAGGACAAATCTATTACAAATATAATTTGGATGAATAATTCAAAAGTTATATGCAAAGTAATATGAGGATTTTTTTTGTTTTGTTTTCTCCCATCATCCAGACTTGTCAAAGAAATACCCATCTCATATTATTTGACGTGGATTCTTCAAAATAACTCTCCAGGAGAATTCCACAAAAGCAAATGATTCAGCTTTTTTTCCTTGGCAGATAATGAACAAATAATCAAATTTGTTTTAATCAGAATTCTGCCACACCTACAGAAACATGCCAGGCGCCCCATAAGGCTGTCAGTGCTGGTGAGAGGTTGGAAAAGGAACTTGCTGTGCATGCCGTTTTGATGGGAATCTGCTTTGATAAATGTTGTGTGAGGAGAACATTTTTTATTTTCCACCAGAATTCTGAATATATAGCCTTATGAAGTAAGAATGTAGAGGTTTTATCTACTTAGTTGCCTGCAGTCAAAAGATTTGACTGGTCAGTTCAGGTCAGGTTTTGAAAATGACAGTCTCCATTGCTACGTGGGCCGTACTGTCTCCAGAGAGGGGTACAAATTTCACAGCCCCACCTTTGTGACTCCAAAATCCCCATTTCAGTTTCCCCCACCCTTTGTGAACTGAACCTGTGTTTCAGTTTCCATACCATTTTTTGGTTTCCTTGTGCAGATTTTTTCCAGTCAAAATGAATTTATCCTTCAATATTATTTTTACCCCAGTTGCATATACGTGGAATGTAGTACAGATATCATAACAACAACAACAACAACATTCAATTTATATACCGCCCTTCAGGACAACTTAATGCCCACTCAGAGCAGTTTACAAAGTATATTACTATTACCCCCACAACAAAACACCCTGTGAGGCGGGTGGGGCTGAGAGAGCTCCAGAGAACTGTGACTGGCCCAAGGTCACCCAGCTGGCTTCAAGTGGAGGAGTCGGGAATCAAACCCGGCTCTCCAGATTAGAGTCCCGCACTCTTAACCACTACACCAAACTGGCTCTCATGTATAAATGGTGTAAAACAGATCTGAAGAAAAGATTGAATCAGGAGCCACAGCAATGGAAATAAATAGACTGAAAAGGCTCACAAAACAATATACTACTTATGTGTTTTTAGCCTACGCTTCTTCAAAAGAACTCAGAGTGATATACAGAGTTTGCCTATGTGAGACAAATTAGGCTGAGAGAGAATGGCTGGGGCAAGATCACGCACGTAACCTCATGGTTGAGTGGGATTTGAACACAGGACTCCCAGGATCCTAATCAGATAAAACAACCAATAAATCATACTGGAATATGACCAAAGAAAGAAAGAAAAGAAGTTTATGTTCATTTACCACTACAGGTCATATAGTAAAGGCTTCTTCTTATGAACATTATTTTCCAGGATTCATCTTGACGTTCTCGTGCGTTCTGAGAGCAGTGGGTTTGGAGGTTCTGGAGTTAACAAAAATATTTCCAAAGTCAAACAACAATGTCTGGAGCAGCTCCTGCCTGTTTCAAACTTGGCACTGGCATCCCTGTCCCTCCCCCACCTACCTGCCAGGCCAGATGGGAGGCCATCTGGGGAAGCCCACAGAGTGGTGGAGTTGTGGGGGAGGGCCCACCTGCCAGCTGGGCTGCGCGGGGAAGCCTGCCCAACAGCTGAGCCACACAGCATGGACGCAAGCCATGGGGCCCACCAGCCCCATGGCTAGGAGGGGCAATGGCACAGCAACATACCTGCCAGCCGCCCGGAAGCATGGAGGGGAGCCTGCCGCCACAACCACTGGTGCACGCCCAGTTGGAGCAGGCAGGGCTGGCCTGGGAAGGAGCAGGGTGGGCATGGGCGATGTGGGGGGAGGGCCAGACAGGGGGGTGGAATGGAGCACTCACAACAGGCCCGGAACCCTGGCAGGAGGAGGGACTCCTGTCTGATGGAGGGGGATTGAGCCTGTCCCGGGGGGCTGGGCACCAGGTGGTGGGGATGAGGGCCTCAGGGGAAAGGGCCAACTGGTGGCCCTGGAGGGGTAGAAGGGTGCAATAAAAGGGGGAATTCCCCAGGAAGCCAATGATGAGGCTACTGGTATGAGCTGGCTAAAAAGAGTGCGAGGACTCCCACTCCAGTGGGCGGGAGAAGGAAAGGGGTGACACAACCCCTTCCCCTGCTGAACTCTGAAGCTGAGGGAAGG
This sequence comes from Eublepharis macularius, assembly GCF_028583425.1. Taxonomy (NCBI): domain Eukaryota; kingdom Metazoa; phylum Chordata; class Lepidosauria; order Squamata; family Eublepharidae; genus Eublepharis; species Eublepharis macularius. The sequence goes on from NC_072792.1 coordinate 175,527,991, forward strand.
CCCCCCCCCGGCCACCAGGGAGGATGGCGGAGACCGGCAACAGCCTCTTGGGCAGGGCAGCAGCTCACATGTTACCAGGAATAGGGCTCCTTGTGAGTAAGTGGGGGGAATTAGTGGCAAGGAGCAAGGCTATGCGAGAGGGGTAACTATGGGATAACTCCACCAGTATTTATGGGGTCCTTTCCCCAAGGTAGCTTTTAAGGTCAAAGAGTATTTTTATTTAAAGAGTAAAAACCAACATATACTCAAGAGGCAATTAAAAATGGTTGGTACACACACATACAGAGTTCTAGGATTGGAATAGAAATTGGAATAGAGTGAGGGAAGGGGGAAGTATATTTTCCAATCTTGGAGAGTGGAGCAGGCTGTGGAGGAAGAGAGCTTCAAACATCCAGCGTTCTCAGCCAGAGAGAGACTTAGGGAAGTGGCCCCAAGGGAACAGCGCTTGGATCCAGTAATCCAGAAGAGGATCCAGTAAGTGTGCACAGTTTGAAAGGGACAAAAACTATGGTTCTTATAGGGCAAAACGTGTCCTGAGGTTGGGGAGCCCCCTCAGCTGTTGGAACAAAGACCCTAAAGGTCAGTTCCTGGGAATTACAAAGGTTTGATTACTTTGATTACTTGCTGCTGGGGTGTGTGAAAGGAAATGCAAAGTCTCTCCTGCTGCCTCACAAAGGGTCAGTTTGCTAATGAATCTCCTCAGAGCTGAGTTGATGAATTTAGATAGAGATGGCATCTTCCCAGGAATAAAATAAACTTATCAGTGGTAATAGATTTCTCCTCAATCTGGGGATGGGGATTTCTGTCATGTCTGTAGCCCCTACACCCATGTCATAGTTCTAGGGGTGCTAAATGCTAATACTGTGTTACTTTCTGATTTCATATTGCAATTGCTATGTACATCACTGATTTCATAGACTGTATGCATCACTTTTGTTTCTCCCTCTCACAGGCTGGGAACACATCTGGGAGAGCTACGGGTAATCTCTTCTTTTGAAGCTCATTGAAATGACCTTGTAATGTCTGAAATGTTACAGTTCTCTATATCTTGTCTAGCTAATGTATAAACTCCAGAAAAGTTTCCCAGATGTCTTCCCGCTCAAACTTGTGGTTTAGAAGGGAGGGGAATGTTTGAGTATTTAGACCTGTACTTTCCTCAAGCCTTTATTCTTTTCAAAGAAGCTGTACTGCTTCGTTGCTCTTTGCCTCTAAGTAAACCTATGGGCCTGTGCATCTGGAAAAGATCTGATTTCTGAATAAAATCATTTAACCAGGGCCTGTGTCTTGCTGCAATGATCTAGGGATCTGTCTGCCATAGCCTGCCATCCATAGCCTGACAATTTCATCACAGAAGGGGGGTATCAGAATGTACTAAGAGGGGTGACTCAATGAGACCCTATCTTATCACAGCTCATGGCCACAGCTGGGAAGGTAGTAAATACAATCACCGCAGTCACTCTGCATTAGCATGAATGTCCTATTCATGCTTATCTCCCAAGTGTGACTCAGCAGCTCTGGCTGGAATCCCCCCTGCTGCAGATCAGGCTGCATTAATCCGGGGGCCCTGTTAAATATGGCGGAGGCTGGGGCCGACTACTTACACACAAACAACAAAAAGTCATTCTTAGAAAAGTCTACTCTTGACAAACTGCAGAAGCACAGTCACGAATGTGCATCCCTAATTCTGAATCCAAGCAAAACATCTGTAAAGGGTTTGGTTTTCCTCCCAGGCTGTGGCCTTCCTCACAAATAACTCTCTTAAAGTTGTTGGAGTAAGACATTTTAAACAACCCAAGGAGCGCATGATTCATCTTGCCGTAGAACATGTTGAATGCTCCTGAGTGGTCCATAATTAAGCCTCAGGGTCTGTTTAATCAGCGTTTGGAACAAGCTGAATTAAGAAGAAAACGTATGCACCTAATGTATTAATTCTTTGGGTGTATGCTCTTAATTAGGGCCAGATAAACATTAACAACTTCTGGTTTGTATTTCTCCTCAGGCACCAAACTTCAGAAAAACATATTCCAATGGCTGAACGTTCCTCCCTTAGCTTTTTTATAGGGGGGGGCAGGGGAAGAACATTATTGCAAACTGTTCAGGGATTGAGAGCTATTAAGACGACAACGAGCCCTTCTGGAAACAGACTCATTCAACACCTTCCCCTGTAATGGCAGAAAATCTTGTTTTTTACTGGCATGGAGCGGCCATCCAGACATCTGTTGACGGATGAGCGGTTTGGTAAAGAGACCCCAGCTCAACCATTCTCTCTGCATATGATAATAAAGGATGCTTCCCAGAGGGGAAGGGGGGGGAAGGAATATATTAAACGAACAGAAGATGGAGGAATCGTCTATAAGCACCTTAGAGTTGGTAGGTGGGACACATGGCAGCAGGAGGAACTCGAGGCCTTGAAAGGATCTTTTTGAAACCGCTTCTGTCAGGCCTCGTTGCCACAGGTTGACTGAGAAGTCAAAGTGTCAGGGACTGTAAATCTCGTGAGGCACGTTCTCATACTTTCGTGGTTGGACAAATGAGCTCTCTCCATCTTCAGAAGGGAGAAAGATCCTTCTCACATTAGCAATTAGATTGGCCCCCACAACTTATGACTTTGGGCTCTCCCGTTGTGGATCATGGCATGTCAGGTGCTTGACAACCCATTTAGTTTCATAATCCTTGGAAGGTAGCATATATAGGAAAGTTCACTGAACTGCTAGAGGGCTGTGTTACGCGGCTGGGGTGTTTGTGTGTGTCTGGTTTGGTGGATACTCAGGCCTAAAGCTGACAAGTGAAACATTGAACTCACTTTTGTACCTCTGTTTTGAAAGGGGATTATTATCCACTGAAGGCATACTTTTTCTGACTGTTGCATATGTTTTTATTTATTATTATTATTTAGTCTAATCCCTTGAAAGCAAACTTATTTATTTATTTACTTATTTTTCATCCCCCCCCAATGGGCCCCTAAAGTGACTTACAATCATTCTTCCTCCTCCATTTTGTCCACATAACAACCCTAAGTGGTGGTTTAGCTGAGAGTGTGTGATTGACCGAAGGACACCAAGTGATCTTCAGCTGCAGATAGGAATCTGAACTTGCATCTCTCAGATCTTACATTCTGACCAAAGATGGGCTGAAGGTCTCTTGGGAATGACCAATCATTGTCCATGCAATTAAAAATTGTTCCATTCCTATCCTCCGCTAGTGCTAGAGTTTCTAGGTTGCCCCCTCCCACTGGCAAACTGTGCATCCCACCACCATTCCTTTGAGTGTGGGCGGAAAAATAAAATCATTTTTAAAAAACCACTGTTGTCACATGTGACATGAAATCATTTCCAGGGAAACCCTGTAGTGACATCATGTAACTCTAGTAACCACCAGAAACTCTATAGTTTTATCATATGGAGGCTCCTAGCCTCTGTTCCCTCTTACCTGGCCAGCAGGGGTGGAAAGTGTGGGAAATGGGCCCATTCCCCGTACTCTGGAATGTGCACATGTAAGGCGAGTACCCTTGCCTCTCTACCCCTTATCCCCTGCTGTTGGTTCCAGGGAACCTGACAACCCTAGTTGCTATTGCCTGGAGATTTGGGAATGCAGTAGGGCTGCCAACCTCTCAATGGTAGCTGGAAATCTCCTGGAATTATAAGTGATCTCCAGGCAACAAAAATCAGTTCCTTGGGAGAAAATGGCTGCTTTGGAGGGTGGCCTTTATGTTACCAGACCACATCCCCACACTGCAAGAGCAGTTTATGAATATGAAATGTCATAAACCTTTTGCCATAAGTCCTAAGCATGGCCTGGGCCCAGGCAGAGGGGGTGCCAGCTGCCTTGGAGACTGGAAAGTTACCAAGCCATGAGTCAGAGAGGGAGGTGACTGACTGACAGCCCTCTGCACCCCAGAGAGCAGCAGAGATAATGAGGCTTCCTGAGACATCTGCCTGCCTAATCTCATCAACACCTTCCTCCACCTTTCCTCTCCCACTTACCTAATCAGGATATTCAGCACATCTGATAGTTTTCCTGTCTAATACTTACGAGGTCGTCAAGCTATATTTTTATCTATAGTCCATCCCAGATAGTCATATCACACCTTTCCAAATTTATTGTCCTACTTCCAGACAAGCTATTAAGGTATTGTTTTTGGGAGCAAGATGTCAGCCTTGCCCCAGGATAAGTTTTGCTCTATAACTGGGCTCGGTGTGCATGTGTTCTGGCTCCATACACCCTTCCTCAAGTTCACTTGAGCATTCTCTTTCCGTGAAATGCTGGTCATTTTGCTGCTGCTTCCATGGACTCCTTCTTCGTCAGGACTGGTATTTATCACCTTATCCCAAATTACTCTCTCCCATCTTCCTCTCTGTTCTCTTCACTAGCCCTGTCTGTTTGCTGTGTGTTTTGTGCTTGCTCGATTGCCTTTTATTTCTCTTTAAATAAAAAACCCTTTCCTGTTGAACATCTTCCTGATTTATTTTAGTGTTCTCTAAGGGAACGATCCCGCTATACATAGGTGGAGACTCCTAGTTACCCCCTCTCACTGTGTCTACTTTAATGTTAATTCCCTCAACAAATTAAGGAGACCTCCAATTTGGGTAACAGATATTGCATTATACCCTGCTGAGCTCCCTCCCCTCCCCAAACCTCGCCCTCCTCAGGCTCCACCCCCAATCTCCAGGAATTTCTGTACCCAGAGCTGGCAGCCCTAGAATGGAGCAGGTCTTCAAGGCTTGATATTTCAGGCGATCTTTTAACCATGGCTTGAATGCTTCTTACATTGTTCTGGTATCTTCAAAAATAGATCAGATAGTACAGAATATGAAAGATCTTTCCCTGACATTCTTGAGAGCTGTTGCCAGACAGAGCAGACTGTACAGACTTCAATGTACCAGTGATCTGGCTTGGTATAAGGTAGCTTCTTGTGGTTTTGTTAAGGGGAAGGGCAGTGGCTCAGTCATAGAATTCCCGCTTAGCATGCAGAAGGTCTCATGTTCAGTTCCGAGCATCTCCAGTCAAAAGGATGTGATGTTAAAGACCTTTTTCCTGTCACTCAGAGTAGACATCACTGATTTTGACAGATCAAGGATTTTACTCAGTATAAGATAGTTTCATATGTTCAGCATGTGGCCATCTTGGAAAAAAGTCCTTGCCGTCCCCTTTCCCAGAGGGGAAAAAATAATGACTAGTCCATAATAGTAATCCTAGATCTTTCTTTTCGAGAAGGAGGTTTCATTTGTGCTCTTGCTGTAGTGATTGAGGATGCTCCTAAAATGGAAGAAATGTAAGAGGAGCAGTATATTCATTGAGCTGACATTTGGACAACTGTCCACCAGTCCCCTTTATGGCTGCAAATTGTCACTTGAATGTCACATCCCCGATGTCTTCTTTACTTTGTAGCCATGTCTGAAATAGTCTGTCTTTGTTTTACAGCACTTAATATGTCAGAAAAATGGTTGGACAAGGCCATAAAATTGATGCAAATGGCTTCTGAGTATTCTGTGGACGTGAAATTTCCTCCCACCCTTTGGTTGTGTGGTTACATTCCGAAATGAAGTGGCTGTTGTTTATCATGAAAAGACATTTTGTCAACATTTAAAACATTGATGTCATAAACAAATGGAATGGGCTGAATGAGAATACAGTGTTATATTGCAGGCACAGGAATGCTTCAACAACAAAAATATGTTTTATTCACACCAGAAACTACTTGGCCATGACTACAGTGCCCTGAATTGATCTGGAAGGATATGGAAAGGCCATAACAGGGAGAGTAAAAACTAGACCCTAATCCACTTACCCTACCAATGGGAAGAAAAGATCTGGAACTCACCTTTGGGGTGAGTTCCCGCATGCTCCCGGGGCCACCAGGTGAGTGGTGGCAGGGTGTGTGTGTCGGAATGGGGGATCTCCTGCCCTCACCAGGGGACCTGGGATCCCTACTCTAATGACTGCATCCACACCGGACGCTCCAGAGTGAAACTGTTGAAAGTGGAAAAACAAGCTAGCACAGCAGTCAATAGATCTGCAGACTTTTTAGGAGCAAGTTAAGATGGAGTTGGTCTAGGATGGTAGCTCCTCTGGCTTAGAAGAGATCACGAATAACGTTTAGAAACATGCTGAGTTCTCCAATTACACAAGGTGGAAAATGGGCTCAACTGGGCCTGCAGATAGAAACTTGCGCAGAAGAAAAAACAGTTATCATGTTGCGGATAATATCCAGCAATAGACATTCTTTGCTTAACTGTGAGCTATTTATTGACTGAAAAACCCCCGCAAGATTCAAATGAAAAGAACGTGTAAGAGGACAAATCCTTATCAATGCCCAGATATCATTTGGGCCCTAACCCACTATAGAGTTGAGTTGCCAGCCTAAAGTTCTCCCAGAATTACAACTGATCTCCAGACTATAGAAATCAGTTCTTCTGGAGGAAGTGGTAGCTTCAGAAGTTGGGCATCACATCCCCAGAGTTCCCCCTCAAACTCTGTTTTCCCCAGTCACCACCCTCAAATGTCCAGGAATTTCCCAAATCAGATTTATTCTTTCATTTTATTTGCATTGTAAAATCCCTTTCTCACTGGGACTCAAGTCAGATTACTCAGAGTAAGTCAGTACAATCAACAAGTTGGGACATCCAATGCAATAGGATCTATACTGTAGAAACCTGGGATTGACCAGAAATCAGAAAATAGAACTGAAGAGAAACCTAAGTATTAACGTAAAATGTTAAATGATGCAGAAAATTACATAGTTGTGTCCTACTTACCGTAATAGGTAAGATGAGCTATATACCGATCTGGCAACCTTTTCTAGAGCTCCTTCAGATCATTATAGCAAACTGGCTGAAACTGAAAACCATCGTATGGGCTGGTTCACATGTTTACCACCTACATAATGGACATGTGGACTACCATCAGATGTGGTCTGAGAGTTCCATACTTGCTTGGCATGTGTAGACCTGATTTGGATTGTGATGGTGGCAGACTGGGAGAAAGGGCTTAAGCCTTCCCAACCATGCAGTTTTCTTCAACAAAAATAGCCTCCAGGAGCTGTTCTTTATCCTGATTCTTGTTCTGAGCTGGGAAAACTATGTGGAGGGAAAGACAAGAAGCTTCTCTCTGCATGCTGCAGTCCTGAGCTGAATAAGGCCTGAGTGCACCCAGGAATTTAGTTCTGAGCATGGAACTCCCATGCCTGATCAATAATCCTTGGGGCAGTCAGGTGTCCACCAATGGACCATGAAACATGAGAACTGACCCTATCTCTGATGAGTGCTACAGAGTTGCCACAAAGTGACTATGGAAGTTGCAGGAAGACACCATTAACCTCCAGCTTCCTCCTAAACTTACCCAGGCACCTCCAGTCTAAACCACAGGACATCTAAGGAAGTCAATCTGCAATTCCTCTCAAGTCTCCACCCATTCCTACCGTGAGCTGGCCACCCATCTTCGTTGTTGATTCTATCAACTTGAGTTGTCCTGGTTGCTTTATTTGTCTTGCTGAGCCCATAGCTCTTCTATCTGGGGATATTAATTGGGGATGATCTGGGTAAGTTGCCCAGTGTCAACCATGGTGGTTGGATAAAGAATCTAGGGACGATTGAGATGGAGACTTTGGTTGGTGTCGATTTACTGACATTAGAAAAGATCTTTAATCGATCAAGTGGAAATCTTGGGGCATCCAGCCTTGTTAACAAAGAGGTTGGTGACGTTGCCCGGAATGCCTTCTTTCAGTTACCTGTTGCTCCTTATTAACCTCCAGATTGGACTATTGTAAGACACTCTAAGTAGCATTGTCTTGAAGATAATTTGAAACCTGCAAAAAACTGTTATCTGGAACCAGTGTTGTTCCTCAGGGCACCCTGAGACTTTGGCTGAGGCTTGCAATGTCTTTGGTCTTTGGCTCCTTGCAGTCCAAGGTAAAAAGCTGGCTCTAAAAATTAAGGCAGGATTTCCCCTAGGCCCTCTGCAAATGGATCAGCTTGACTGCCACAGAACATTAATGTAGGCTGAACATTAATGTGAACTTCCAGAACTTCTCCATGCATGGACATAAGCAATGACCCAGGTGTGCAGGACAATAACCAATGCTCTCCGGACTCCTCTGACAATGCACTCATCCTAGATAAATCAAGCATGAGCTCTAGGAGGGCCATCAAGCCACTTCCCAACCTTTGTCAAACCGACCTGAACTCATCTGCCACTCAAACAATTCAATCATTTTTTTGGTCCCCTGTTGCCCATCTTCCTCCTCTTCCTTAGCAAATTTAGACTTCCGCTTCACTGGGTACACACCGTCCTCTACTCACCAAAATGTCAAATCCATGAACAGAAAGTAAAACCGAGCACTTTGGCCCAATGTCATTGTAGACTGTAGTTTTGCCCCACATCCAGCCATTACATGAACTCCCCCATAGGAGTCGAGGTAATTCTAAGTGCATAAAAAGGGCATTTCAAGCCCTCCTTTTCTAGTCTGTTCTGTTGATTGATTCCCAACATTTTTTCCATTGCTGACATTTCCAGATCCTAGAACACCACCTTCTCTTTGAGACATACAGAGGGTGTTTTTCTTTCCCGTTTTACTTTCCAACCCAGATATATTCGTCCATGTCTTTCTACCCATGTCCCTCTTCTTAGCTCCTCCATTTCCTGTGCCAGATCTCTCCTTCTTTTTGTTGGCCAGTGTCCCCCATAGAATCTCCCCACTCTCTTGATAGAGACTCCTTCCTTCCTACCCAAAACTACCTTCCTGTTTATAGCACCGTCTAGTTCCTTGGGGGCAAATCCTCACCTATCTCTGTCCTTTGGATTAGTTTTCTCTGGACTAGCCTTATCAGACGAACGTAATTTGGACTAGTTTAAAATAATATTATTGAACACTGCGTGCGTAAAGTGCTGTCGCGTCGCAACTGACTTATGGTGACACCTGCTGGGGCTTTCAAAGCAAGTGAGAAATAGAGGTGGTCTACCATTGCCTTCCTCTGCAGAGTCTTCCTTGGTGGTCTCCCATACAAGCACTGACCCTGCTTAGCGTCCAAGATCTGATGAGATCGGGCTATACCATGCTACCTTCTTGCAACCATAACTGAACACTAAGTTTTGTACACAGTCAATGTTTTTCGTTGGATTACCACATGCAAATTTTCATTGTCTTGCTTCCATCGAATTGTTCGGTCTTGCTCTCTTTGGCTCCTGTCTTCTTATTTCCTATTCTGTACCTTGTTGATTGTGCTTTCAGGTAGGTAGCGGTGTTTGTCTGCAGTAGAGCAGCAGGATTTGAGTCCAGCAGCACCTTAGAGACCTACAAGATGGTATCTGAAGAAGGGAGTTTTGACTTTAGAAAAGCTTATACCTTGAAAATCTTGTTGGTCTCTACAGTGCCACTGGACTCAAATCCTACTGATTAAGTGCTTATTTCCCTCCCATTATTTTCGTCTCGGAGATTTGCTGGGACCAGTGCATACAACAGACTGAAAAGATCTCTTTTTGCCCTGGAACTTGTGCTCTGGTTCTACATGTGTATGACACTTTGTATGTAACGGGCCTGACATTGGGACAGATGTTCCTTAGATCACAGTGCTCAAACACAAAAATTCCCAACTATATTCCCATGTGCCAACCATGCTCTTTAGAGGATCTCCTCCGTACTGTGCCTTCCCTCAGATTAGCTCATTGCAGATTAGCTCATTGCAGAACTAGAGAAATCTCACTTGTCCCTTTATTTAGGCTATAAACAATAATATAACATTATATAAAAAAAGACACACTAACAATACACACATATATATAAAATAACAAACAAAGGGAAAAAAACCTAAAAGTAAACTAAACTACAAACTGAGTTCTGATTTTCTCCGCAACAAATATACATCATTTTCAAAGTCTCACTTATTCTAAGTTAAACATAAGAGCCCTCTTTTTTCTGTTGTTCATGATTCTTAATCCACAAATCCAGATGTTATCAAGTCCTTATTATTTAAAAAGTCTATAAAATATTATCTAAAAAGTCTATAAATGGTTTCCGTTCAGTCAAATATGTAACTAATGTCTTTAATCAGTGAAGCAAGTTTTGCCATTGACGCAAACTCCAAAACTTTTATCCACCATTCCTCCATTGTAGGCAATGTTGGAGTTTTCCATTTTTGCACATGGAGTACTCTTGCTGCTGTGATCAAATATAAAAACAAAGTTCCAAAGTTTAATTCCTAACAAAATAGTCTCTGGTTTCAACGGGATTTTAATCTTCAAAATCTTCTGGCTCGATGATTGTATCTGCAACCAGAAACTCTTTGCTTTCTTGCATGTCCGCCACATATGATAAAATGTCCCTTCTTGTTCAGCACATTTCCAACATACATTTGAAGCATCCTTATACATTCTAGCCAATTTTTCAGGAGTCATACCATCAATACATCATCTTATAGAAATTTTCCTTGATACTACCTCTTAATGTAAATTTCACCCCCCTTGTCCACATTTTCCCACTGCTCCATTAATATCTCATGTCCACAATTGTTTGCCCATTTAATCATACATTCTTTTACTTGCTCTTCTGTCTCAAACCTCAACAAAAGTTTGTACATCTTAGAAATAACATGTTCATCATTTATATAGAGGGCAATTTCAAATTTAGTTTTAGATTGCTCTAAGCCATAATGTCTCAACTGTTCTCTTTAGGGGATCTCCAGTGGTTGCAGAACTAGAGAAATCTCACTTGTGAGGTTGGAGCAGCTTACCAAAATGGATGAAGAGGGTGTATTTAACTCTCTGTTGTTTTGAAAAGCATGCAAGGGCATTTTTATTTCAGGGAGCTTTTTGTGGAGGAAGAACTCCTGACAAGGTATTGTTCGGGAGTTGTTGGCTGTGATTCTATCTATGTTGTTTTAATTTTCATTCAAACTTCTTGTCCGTGTGAGCTACCTCAATTCATAGAAGCAAGGCAATATATTAATGGTTTAAATAAATAAATTATGCAATTGCAATTTTTTAAAAGTAAATAAGAAGCCCAGAATATAGACCACTGCAAATGCCTCCCTGCCATACTCAGCATAATTTTTGCCTCTTCTAGGATCTGGCACTTATGGCCGTTTCACATTTTTCATTGTATTGCTTGTTGAGTGTTTTTACACGGGTATCTGTCACATTCCCCTAATACGATCATCTATCATTGCAGGCACGTACAGATGTACAAAGCTAATAATTAAACAATGGGGGGAATACACAGTGAGTAAACAGGCGCTGATCAAAGGAGCTCAGCAGAGCATGGAGAAACTACAGCAAAGCTGAGCTAAGAAGAGCAAAACTAGCTCAGAAAATTTTTTGAAGGTTGCTTTTGGGTTTTTCAGCAGTTGGGGCTTAATGGAGCATTCATGAGCTCATACTTGTCTATTTTGAATTCATCAATTTGCAAAAAATGCCGCTCCCCCCCCACCCGGCCTGTGGCAACAAACCTCACATAAATTAATTGCTCCTTCACAGCTACTGAAGTGGAAGCTCTTTTGTCCACTCTAGCAGGTTCTGGGAACAAGCAAGAGGTGGATTTGGTTGTGGGAAAAGTCTAGAGACTTGGTGTCGGATAAGTTCTTTCACAAAGAATTTGTCCTTGCAAAACTAAGTCAAGCAATGGGATCGAATCACCTGCTTGATAAAAAGTGGGGCTGGACAGGTCTAGGATATTAGCACACAAGCATGAGAAAGAGGTTGTAATGAACAGTGGGAAACTGAGAAGGTAGAATCTCATGAATTTATGAAGCTGCCGTATATTTAATCAGACCCTTGGTCCATCAAGGTCAATATTGCCTACTCAGATCGGCAATAGAGTTGGGCACGAACCAAAATTTGAACCAAAATTAAGCACGAACCAGGCCGGTTCGTGGTTTGCAAACTGCGGTTCATCAGATCCCATTTCTGATGAACCGCCACAAACTTTAGGCTGGTTCGTTTGGTTCATTTTTTGGTTCATGACTGCAGATAGCCTGGTGCCATGGTGCCAATCAATCAGTTTCCTAGGCAACAGGGGATGGACTTCCTGCAGACCTTCTGCTAACCTGGAAGTGACCTTCTGCTGACCCGGAAGTGACCTTTTGCTGACCCGGAAGTGATGATTTTCTGACCCGTATGTGACGCTTTCATGAACCAAACGGAACGGTTCGTGAACCAGGAGTAGGTTCGTGAAAGTTTGTGGTTCATGGTTCGTGAAATTTGATGAACCACGAACCGCATGGTTCGGGTTTTTTCCAGTTCATGCCCATCTCTAATCACTACTGGGGAATACAAAGTAAGCTGAACTGGCAGGAGTTTGAGCATCCCCTTTCAGGTTATTCCATTCTAACTGGGAGATGCAGAAACATAGGGCTTCATCATCACTCTAAGCCCTTTTAAGCTGGAGCTTAGAATGGAGCTGTGAAGTATGCCACAACATCTGCCTGTGTCGCTACTCTCTATCTATCATCTACATTTATGTATACGTTTCTTTCCCTGAGTTAGTCCTCTGTCTTGTGTGCAATTGCCAGTAACGTTTTGTCCTGGCAAAACAAACTACAAGGATTTATAAGGCTGCTTTTGCAGAAAGGAAATCAGTCTGATACTTAGCTGATCCCACGAGGGATCTCCCAAGACTTTCAAAGTCCATTTCCGTCTCGGAAGCATTCACCCACAAATGTGAACATACAGCCCACCAGATGGCATTAGTATTCCAATCACCCAAATCTTGTGCTGAGAAGCAGCCAAATGGGATGAATTGTTCTCTGTATTGTTTATGAAAAGAAGCCAGCCCTGCCTCTTTTACCTCTGTTAACGGGAGAGGTAAACACAGTTTTGACTTTGACAGGTAACAAATAGTTTTCTCAAGAAATTAGTTGGACCGCTTGATGTCTTTTAGATCTGTGAGCAGAAGCATTTTCCTGCTTTTTTCAGAATAAGAACTGGGGAGACCTGACTCCAAACCAGCGTAAAAGATCACGCCGAGTGATTAGGAAAGGACTGGAAAAAACAAAAGGCATTCAGATTAGCTGCGAAGGAGGAACCAGGGCGACAAAATTTGGGGGACCTTGGTTAATTGGGATTTAGGAAATAACAAGTGGGTACCTGCAAGGACTTGTATTTTTATTTATTTTATTTCAATTTCTGTTCCACCCTCCCCGCAAGTGGGCTCAGGGCAGATAACAACACATTAAAATACAAAATACAATAAAAACAACATATTAAAATACAATAAAAATCCATACACATTTAAAACAGGATGGTGGATAGCCTTCACAGAGAGGGTTAAGATTTTATACACCCCTTTTTTTCAGGCCAGCGGAGGCCCAGCCTCACCATATGCCTGGCGGAACAACTCTGTCTCGCAGGCCCGGTGAAAAGATAGTAGGTCCTGCCGGGCCCTGATTTCAGCAGACAGAGCATTCCACCAGGTGGGAGCCAAGACCGAAAAGGCCCTGGCTCTAGTCGAGGCTAGGTGGGCCTCCTTGGGGCCAGGGACCACCAACAGCTGTTTGTCCCCTGATCAGAGTGTCCTCTGGGGAATATATGGGGAGGGATGGTCCCATAGATATGCTGGTCCCAGTCTGCACAGGGCCTTACAGGTCAATACCAGAAACTTGAATCTAATCTGGTACTCTGGGGGGGGGGTACTTAACTTTTTCCTGTATCCTCTTCCCTACACTATTTCCTCTTTACATCCTTCTTGCAGCCCCTATATGCTCACCTTTCCCTACATCCTTCTCTCCGTCAAGCCCACTAAACTACTTACCTTTTATCTGCCCTCCATCTTCATCTATATTAATTTACTTCATTTATGTTCTGCCTTTCTCTACAAGGAGGAGCCAAAGTTGCTTACATCATTCTCTTTGTTTTCATGTTATCCTCACAACAACCCTGAGAGGTAGGTTAGGCTGAGTGTGTGTGACTGATCAAAGCAGGGTGATGATTTTAACTTGGGTCTTCCAGATTCTACTCTGAGACTCTAAGCACTACACTACTCTGGCTTTTGAACAGTAGCGAGCAGCCAGATCTGGGTGAGTCATGCATGTCATATGGTGTCAAGTTGGCCAGCGGTTCCTTCAAAGGCCGAAACAGCTCTGGAGAAGGCCCTGCCCTCTTCCCCTGCCTTTTACCAACAGCATCCAAGCCTGGAATACTGGCTAACCTTTTAAAGTTGCCTAGCAACAGCCATTGAGGGCATCTGGTTAAAGCTACAGGCACTCGTTTTATCATTTTGTTTTTTTTTAAACCCCCAATATATTTTTTTAGATTGCAGATTTTTCTGCAAACCTGGGTCATTTTTCAGGTGTGTAGGAATATCTGTCTTGTTTGTTCATGGCTCCAATTTCCAGATTTAAGTATCCTCAGATCAGGGCCACTTGGCTATTAGTATATAAGATATAATTTGATTTTATATGATGTTTACATTGGATCCGGATGGTGTGTGAGTGCGTATGTGGAGGGGGAAGAAGGCAGAGGAATTATGCAATAACTAGAAAAATTCTTGTAGATGGAGTTCAGGCATATACAAAAATGCCCAAAATATTATCAGGCCATTCAAATAGGATGAGGCGAGAGTGGTAACTGAGTTGTTGATACCCAGTGTGGTATAATGAGTAGAGTGTAGGTCTATGATCTGGAAGACCCTGGTTCGAATCCCCACTGCCATGGAAGTTTGCTGGGTGACCTTGGAAGCAATAAATCTGGCAGTAGTTAGGACCAGGATTGTTATGAATATGCGTTTGTACATTTCTTTTTCATTTTTTACTGAGAGTCTCACCAATGCCACCACTTTTCTATTATGTTTACTGTGATTTTTTTAATGTAAGTCATTTTGAGTTCCGCTTTGCAGCAAAAAGGATAAAAATTATTTTAAATAAGTAATAAATACATTTTTTTTGCTTTCATATGTTGTTACTGTGAACTTTCTATTTTGTCCTCTTTTTTTCTGCTGGCATTCCCCATTCGTTTTGTTCTATTTATGCACCACTGAGACAAAAATATCCATTTTTAACTAGACTATTTCTGTCAAATTAGTGTGGGTTAGGGAAAAAAAAGACAATTGCTGTGTCATTCTGAACAGATAGAACATTTGTTTGGACCTAAAATGTACAAATCTTTGCGGCCTTAAAATTAGATAATATCTCGACTTATGATGGAAACAACAAAGATTTAACCCATGTATGCATGCATCTCATCATAGGGTTTTCAAGGTAAGAGATTAGCAGAAATGGTTTACCATTGCCTTCTTCTGCTTCGCAGTACTAACCAGGGTTAGTTGAAGTGACACTGCCATTGTCTGTGAAAGATCCTCCACTAGTGTCACCTTCCACTACTGCTGCCACCCAGTAGCTAACCTTCAAGAATTCTTCCGCTCCCATCACCATTGGAACTATCTAATGCTAGGAAAAGTGGCAGTAGGAAAAGAGGAAGACCCAAAACAAGATGGCTTGACTCAGTAAAGGAATTCACGTCCTCCAGTTTGCAGGATCTGAGCCAGTCTGTTAATGATAGGACGTTTTCGAGGTCTTTCATCCATAGGGTCGCCATAGGTCGGAGGTGACTTGACGGCACATAACACATCCATGCATCTGGAGACTCTAAGGGCCAAACTAGACAATACCATATTCAGAATCTTCCACAGGAATGCAGTGTCATTTTGGAACCTGGTTCTTAGCATTATATAATGATACCAAGCTGATTCAGAATCCACCCATAGTGATTTCACCCATCACTAAATTTGACATTACACAATAAATAATAACAACAACATTCGATTTATATATTGCCCTTCAGGACAACTTAATGCCCACTCAGAGCAGTTTACAAAGTATGTCATTATTATCCCCAAAATAGTAATCACCCTGTGAGGTGGGTGGGGCTGAGAGAGCTCTGAGAGAGCTGTGACTAGCCCAAGGTCACCCAGCTGGCTTCAAGTGGAGGAGCGGGGAATCAAACCTGGCTCTCCAGATTAGAGTCCTGCCGCTGTTAACCACTACACTAAACTGGCTCTCCTTTGGTGACAGAGCATTCAGCAACTGCTCTAGAATACCAAAATCTGCCATCAACGGTGCCATCAGATGGAGGGTAGGAAGGAACCAGTTAAGAATACCCTCACCCAAATACATTTCTGTTGAATTTAGTTGTATTATCCTGTGAACTGTTTGGAAGCCAGCCTTCGCCTGGAAAACGGTAATAAAATTAATAATAACCAAGCCAGGATCAGATCCATAAGGAACCTTGCTCTAGTGCATTAGAAGAGAACACTAAGTGAGTAATATTATACTTGAGCACCCTGAGATGCTGCATACAATTCTTTATGAAAATTCCAGCATTTTGGGGGGGTCAGGAATGATATATAATTATCTCTATAACTGCCATGTTTCACAGGGTTATAGATGGTACGCTGTCACTTTTTTGTGATGTATGATTGACGTTGGAGAAGGGAATGGAGCCCATCAACATTTCCAAGAGTTTTTGGAATACATTTCAATAACAAATGAATTTATTTCAGTTTAGAGCCAATGACATTCCAAAGACTCAGAGTGTGTAGCAACAACTGAAAATCAACATGCCAAGCTATATAAAATGGAAAGACAGATCCTATGTAATGGCACCATCAGGGAATCAATAGTTAGCAAAGTATGAGGAACGGTTTTATCTAATTGATAATGATATCCTTCCTAAACACACATGAGGCAGCCTTATACTGAATCACCAGCTACCTGATTTTTTTTTAAGGAGATACTGGAGATTGAACCTGTGACCTTCTACATGCAAAACACACGTTCTACCACTGACCTATGTCCCTTCCCCATAACAAAAACTCATGAAGCTACCTTATGCTGAGAATCTTTCTGCACGAGACCTCTTACATGAGGACGCTCAAGTGTAGAGATGTAATATTAGCCAGGAAGCATAGTTCAAAAAGACAGAGTTGAAGGCTCTGTCAATTTCATGTCTCTACAGAGCCTTTAGGAAGGTGAAATTAACAAACCCTCTGAGGAGTGATCTTTGTGGGCTCTGTAGAGAGGTGAAATTGACAGAGCCTTTGGCTCTGTCTTTTAAAACTACGCTTCCTAGCTAGCGTTGCATCTCCCTACACTTGAGTGTTCTCGTGTAAGATGTCTTGTGTAGAGAGAATTTCAGTCGGACCTATGGTCCATCAAAGTCAGCATTGTTTACTCAGACTGGCAGCAGGCCGCCAGAGTCTCTTTCCCATCACCTGCTACCTGATCCTTTTAACTGGAGATGCCTTGGATTGAATGTCGGACCTTCCGCATGCAAAGGAGAGGCCCTTCCACTGAGTCACACCCCTTGATTAAGAAAGAGACGGATTTGACCATACAGCCTGTGGAGACAGAGACTGGAAAAATGGCCCTCAGTTTTTTAAAAAGTGTCAATCTCAATCGGTTCCTAAGAACTGTTACTTGGAAGTAACTCCAACTGGAATCGATGTGATGCAGTTCTGAATAAACATAGTTAGCATTAGGCTGAAAGCTAGCTGGTTGGATACCTGCTGGGCTTGCTTCTCTAATGAGGGACTTGCTGTTCATCTGCTCTCAGTTTGGCAGAATAATAATCTGATTGCCTGCATGCTCTTTTTCAAACGGTTTGCAACCCTAGCAGAGAAAGATCCTGTCAAAAACCAGTGACGTAAACAAAGACAGAGAAACTAGCATCAGTTAAATCTGCACTTGATAGTTAATTTACAGATGGGGGAAACAGAGGGTTAAGAACTGCTAGATGCTGTTCTTTAACACAGAATGGAAAGCAAAGCAGTTTGTTAGAAAGAGCTTTTAGGCAAACGTCCCCATGCTGGACATGAAACCTCTTGTGTTTTTGCAAACATTCTCATTGAACATTTGAAAATACTTGAGAGGTACTTCTGAGTCTTTGGCTGAGTTTCTTGCAAAGGATTGCCTGCACATCCACAGGCGCCTGCCCCATTGATAGGGGATTTTATAAGCCTTTACCATCCAGAGGTTCTATTAAAACTTATTTTAGCATATTTTTATGTAGATGGCTTTCAGCAAACCCATCATTATGGCAAACTATGTCTCTAGAAGAGATTTGGATTCCAGACTTGTGTTTCCCTTAACACCCCTCCATATTGTCTCCCTATTATGTTCTCTTGTTTGCTGTTAGATAACAGGAGGTGCCAAGGAAAGTTCTAAGTGACCCTCATTTGGTCTATATGGCGTGTCAATCTTTGGAAGACACTATCGGCCTTTTTTGGCTAAATCTATACACTTGTCAATGACTCTGTTAACATAAACAATTTATTCAATGAAGCTCTATATGAGAATGTTAAAGATTGCAGTGGAGTGCACTCAGGGTGGAGAGCCAGTTTGTTGTAGCGGTTAAGAGTGGCAGGACTCTAATCTGGAGAGCTGGGTTCGATTCCCCCCTGCTCTGCAGGGTGGTGGGCGCATCGCTCTCACCCTGTTGCCCCAGCTCCGCCAAGAACAGTGCGCCCCAGCTCCAGCGGGGCTCGCAGGGCAGCGGGCGCATTACTCTCACCCTGTCTTCTCGGCTCCAATGATTTCCTGCCTTGATTTGATTATCAAGTCTTGGATTGGGGTCTTAACAACCACCACAACCACAACCGCAACAAAATTTGATTTATATACCACCCTTCAGGACAACTTAATGCCCAGTCAGAGCAATTTACAAAGTATGCTATTATTATCCCCACAACAATCACCCTGTGGGGTGGGTGGGGCTGAGAGAGCTTCAAGAAACTGTGACTGACCCAAAGTCACCCAGCTGGCTTCAAGCAGAGGAGTGGGGAATCAAACCCGGTTCTCCAGATTAGAGTCGTATCACGCTTAACCACTACACCAAACTGGCTTACAATATTGGAACCTTGGTAAGAATCCCCTCACACCCATATTTTGCAGTTCCTCCCTTTCCTTTCCTGTGGGTAAGAGAAAAGTAAGTGGCAATAGAGGATGGCTCTTTAAACACCCCTTTTTTCCTGCAAATTTTTCTTCCCCAACTTCTTCAGGGTGATGGGAATTGTAGTTCACTTGGCCATCCAGCAAGATCCATCTCCATACGTGGCTATATTCTGAAAGCCCAGTGGCAATTTACAGACTAACAACCTTTATTCCAGCATTTCAATTACATCTCTCTTTTGGAAATGTAAGGCTTACTGCTTGGAGGATAGCTGGATAACAGCAGGTATCTGGCAAGGCATTTCAAGTTGAGATCACAGAGTGGGCGCCTGACTAGAAAATGGTGTGATCTTTTTGAGCGCCTATGCTTGTGTTTCTTCTGTGCCACTAGATAAAAGATGAACCAGAGCAAGCCAAATTTGTGTTACCATAGAAGAATGGTGACAACATATGCCTCAAAGAACATTCCTGTGCCTTTGATAAATTGCTTAGAGTTGACACAAAACAGACCAGAGAGAATGTTTCTAACTGTAACAGCAACAGCAGCAGCAACAGCAACAGCAACAGTTCAATTATTATTCGTAGCAGTAGTATGAATAATATTAAATTATGGCTCGTATACATAATATTAAATTATGGCTTCAAGCGGAGGAGTGGGGAATCAAACCCGGCTCTCCAGATTAGAGTCCTGCCGCTTTTAACCACTACACCAAACTGGCCCTTCTTTCCTTCCTTAATAATAATAATAATAATATTCAATTTATATACTGCCCTTCAAAACAATTTAACACCCACTCAGAGTGTGGGTGTTATTATTATCCTCATGACAATCACCCTGTGAGGTGGGTGGGGCTGAGAGAGCTCCGAGAGAGCTGTGACTGACCCAAAGTCACCCAGATGGCTTCAAGTGAAGGAGTGGGGAGTCAAATCTGGTTTTCCAAATTAGAATCCCACCTCTCTTAACTACTACACCAAACTGGCTTAGGGTTTAATCTAGGCATTGGGGTGGACCCACCAGTTCTGTTTAGGTTCTGGTTCACCAGTGGTGAGCAGGGAGCTGAACGTTTAGCTAGGTGTTCCAATAAGGAATGCCATGGATTTCATGGATAATAAGATCAATCGTCGAACTTACCATGTTCAGTGGTGATCATCAGATGTGAGTTGATCCCCAAGTCCATTGAATAACTTAAATGCTCCCCAAGTCCATTGAATAACTCAAATGCTAACTGTCAGTCCCTGGCAGTTAGATCCCCAAGTTCTCCAAAGTTAACACACAGGAGTTCCAGTTGAAGTAACTTTATTAGAGATCCATTCAGTACAAGGTGTTCAGACAGTGGAATTGGCAGAAATTATGTATGTGGGGCCAGCAATGTTAGTTATAGGGAATATTCCTGCCTTTGGGAGAGTGACTGTTAATGGGGAGGGGGGATTTGGAGTGAGACATTGTTTTAGAGTAGACAGTGAGAAAGAGGAACTTATCTTTGCTTCTCAAGGATACATTTCGAGCCAGTTTCAGCTGGCAATCAAGGACACTGGCTCAGCGGAGCGAGAAAGAGAAAGTAAACATTTGCGAGATAACCTACTGGCATTGCAGCAATAAAGAACTTCCCATACTCTCAGAGACCAGAGGCAGAGCCCATTTACATTCATGGCAGATATGCAGTAGGCATATATGACACCTTTGCATTTCCTCTCCAAAATAACACATGCAGAAAAATGCTGTTGATTTGAATAGACCAGTAGCCATTCACATTGTTAAGGACTGCTTAGACAAACACGCATCTGAAGGTGCTTGCCCTAAGACACAGCACTTATTTATATGAATTATGACTGATTTAATTGTCTGTTTCAACTATCACCTGTCCAGCAGAGCAGTGGTGCAGTAAGAACAGGGACAAGGAGAACTCAATTAAGTTATGTGAGAACGTGCACATATGACAAGCCAATTGTGTTGTGCCACACCTGTTCGGAAAAAAATATGGTGAAGTTATGTGCTGAACTGCCATAAAAAGGTTAATAAACAGACAAATAGGTTCAGGTGGGTAGCCGTAGATTCGAGTCCAGTAGCACCTTGAAGGCCAACAAGATTTCCAGGGTAAAAGCTTTTGGGAGTCAAAGCTCCCTTCATCAGCTGCAAGTAGGAATGGAGATCCCTGAGCCCTCATATCAGTCAGAAGGTGGGAGGGGTGTAGCGAAGAAGGGAGTTAGGAGGCAAAGGTGGAATGCAAAGTGTAATCAGTTTGATTAGAGCAGGGGAGGAAATGCTTAGAGGTAGGAAATGTGGAAAATTAGCATCTGTAGTGAGATAAGAATCCTGTGTCTCTCTTCAGCCCTGGGAGGCTCCAAGGTTCTGGATCTGTGGATGAACTCAAGTTCAGCAATCTTACATTGTTCTCTTTCTTCCTCTCTCCCTCCCTCAAAGAGAGACACTTCACGGGGGAGATTACAGCATGAGATTGCAGAACTTGTTCAGCAATCCGTAGAAATCCAATATAGGGTTGTCAACTGAATCCTGGAAAATGAGCATTTTTCATCATGCTGGTCTTTCTCTATTTCTATCAACAGCTCTGAAAGATTTTCCAGGAGCGTTCCCACGCCTCTTCAGCTAACCTCTGGTTAGTTATTATTAGGGGTGTGTACTTCGGGTATCCGATTTGGGTTAAAAACCCAAATTGAGCTCGATTTGGAAAGATTTGGTATTCCGAATTGGAGCCAGCATGCTGGCCCCATTTTGGAAATACCGAAGCGGATATTTCCGAAGTGATTTGGATCGCTTCAGAAATATTCGGAAATGCAAACATTGCCCATTTGCTGGCTGTTTGCATTTGCAAACAGCTAGAAAATTTCTGCAGGAAGCTAAAGCTTCCTGCCGGTTCTTGAAAGAAGGGAGAGGGGGAGAAGGAGTGAGTGACTCACTACCTAACCCCTCCCATCTAGCAAAAAAAGGTGGGGATCTTTGCTTTGCTGGCTGTTTGCATTGCATTGCCAGAGATTCTCGCCTAAATTTCAGGTTGGGAGGGGTGAGGAGGGGTGAGTGCTAAAGTAGGAGTACAAGGGGGGGAAGGCGGGGGATCAGGGAAGGGAGGGGGGAGTTAGGAGTGTCCAATCCCACTGCTGCATCCTCCTTCCAGCCAATGGATTCTCTGGAAGGAGATACAGCAGGGAATTTATTAACCAATAAGGAAATTTCTAAATGATTCTCTCCTCCATATATCCCCGAGTGTCACCTACAGTCCCCAGCAATGCAAACCGAAGAAGAGGCATCCCTGAGACTATGCTAAGAAACAGAGTGAAAACCACATTCGGAGATTAGGAAAGACTCTCAAATATGCTATTTGTAAACCAATTAATAAATCTCTAAACATCAAGTGCCAAGAGCAATCAGAATACATATAGTCAGCTGCATCAATTTCAAAGAACACAGTATCAGAAGATTTCACACAAGATTAATATACAATGTATCCAAACTGAGTAGAAAAAATATAGACAAGCATTTGTCAAAACGTTTGCAAAACATTTAAGGTAGACCATATATTCAAGTCCTCTAACATTTAAGGTGGACCGTATATTCGAGTCCTCCAGTGCCACTTCCAAAAAGTTTTTTTTTATCTTTAAGGATCTTTTCTAGGATCTTTTCTTCTTTATCTTATGCCTTGAACATTTTGTTGATCCCTAGGGTGCCACTGGGCTCAAATCCTGCTGTTCCATATGAACTAGTCCACCTGGCATCGCCCAGAGGCCCCTGCCTTCTCCGCTGCAGCTTCCATTTTGTTGAACAGGTTTCTTGGATAGGTGAGGGAAGTGCCATCTTTAGAAATGTTTAGGAGGTGCTGCAAAACCACTTAATTTGCCTGGATCCTTAATGCATTATAAATTGCAGGGTCCTTTTGTGGTGGGGTCATTTTAAATACAAAATTGGGAATTCTGGGGATAGCTAAAGTTTGAGAACTGCTGAACGACAGTAGGTGTTTGATCTGTAATTTGGACAGCCCCTGTTTTCTGGACACAGGATGCTCTCTTGCACTGTTATCAGGCCCTTGGTCCATCACAGTCAGTAATGGGAATGTCTACTCAGACTGGTAGCCCTGACCTGGATAGCCCAGGTAAGCCTGATCTCATCAGATCTCAGAAGCTAAGCAGGGTTGGCCTTGGTTGGAGAACTCCAACGAAGACCAGGGTTGCAGAAACAGGCAATGGCAAATTTCCTCTGTTAGAGTCTCTTTACATGAGGGATGTTCAAGTATAGGAAGACACAATGTTAGCCAAGAATTGTAGTTAAAAAGACACAGCCGGGGGAGATCGCTCCTCAGAGGGTTTGTTAATTTCATTTTCATCTCTCTACACTACTCTGGCATAGAGAGATGAAATTGTCAGAGCCTTGGGGAGGCGAAGAGGAAATTAACAAACCCTCTGAGGAGTGATCTCTACAGGCTCTCTGAAGGCTCTGTCAATTTCATCTCTCTAGAGGATGGTAGTTTAAAAATACTGGGAGGTTGCTCCTCAGAGTGTTTGTTAATTTCATCTTCCCTTTCATCTCTCTACACTACTCTCCTGTAGAGAGATGAAATTGACAGAGCCTTGGCGGGGGGAGACAAAGATGAAATTAATAAACCCTCTGAGGAGCAATCTCCCCTGGCTCTATCCTTTAAAACTATGCTTCCCGGTTAACATTGCATCTCCCTACACTTGCACGTGTAAGTGTGCTGTGTAAGATGCCTCGTGTAGAGAGACTCTAAGTCTCTTGCCATGAACACACTACTAGAGGTCTCCATAAGTCAGCTATGACTTGAGGGCACTCTCCACCCCCACCACTCAGACTAGCAGTGGTTCTCCAAGGTCCCAGGCAGAGGGCTTTCACATCACCTACCGCTGGATCATTTAACTGGAGATGCCGAGATTGAACCTGTGACCTTCTGCATGCTAAGCTGATGTTCTACCACTGAGCCATGACCTCTCCACTAACTATCAAGCAGCCCATGTGGTTACTTTGAAGAGTGGGGAAGTGGCACCGTGGGAGAAGTTCTTTAACCCTTTCTTCTCATGCACATCCTTCTTCCCTAGAAGCAGCCCAAAGGGACAGGTACAAATGGTGTCACTGCTAGTGCGGTTTGAATATTT
This sequence comes from Eublepharis macularius, assembly GCF_028583425.1. Taxonomy (NCBI): domain Eukaryota; kingdom Metazoa; phylum Chordata; class Lepidosauria; order Squamata; family Eublepharidae; genus Eublepharis; species Eublepharis macularius. The sequence continues at coordinate 175,551,978 of NC_072792.1, forward strand.
TATGTTGCTATAGCTCTTAGCCCAGAAAACAATGGCTTGGCATCCTTTAAGCAATGCATCTCAAACAATCCTGTGCACAGCAACAATATTCATGACCTACAACCCTTCTGCACTGCTTTACAAGTCCTATCCATCTCTCACAGAGGTAATGGCTCTGGAACTCTGTTATTAACAAGGATGCTCAAAAGAACTGCACGTCCCAAGGAGACATCTATATATCTGTATATAGATACAGATATATATGTATTTGCTATAGCTATGCTTTCCAAAACATTGTTGATTCAATATTTTCTTTTCCTCCTGAAAGGGCACCTGAGAATTTATTCATCTTCTGGGCAAAGGGTTACTTAAGTGCATTCTACGGCAGAGCATTCGGGATGAAAATAAACAACAGAAGCAGGTTACCCCCTCCTCACATTTTACTGGAAATAGTTTATTTTAAAAGAGACAGAAAGCAAAGGGGGACACCGATAGAATCCCAAGCAGGGGCGAATAAACAATATGGCTGGGGTCTGGAATTCGATGCTACACATGCAAAATGCTACCAAAAAGATTGTCTACAAAGCTTGCATTCTGTAACTTAACTAAATGAAGCCAATGAAGAATATTTGCATACACTTATTTGAATTAATCATTTGCTTTAATTGCATGATCTGGAGGAAAGTACAGTTACTTTGTTGGTAGAATTTGGAAATTTTTATTTCAATATTTTAGACTAGCATCAAAGCCTGTTGTGGGAAAAAATACAATGGGAAAGGGGAGGGTGGGCAGGCAGGCATTCCCTCCTCCTTCATCACTGATCCTGGCCAGATGAAGGCACGGGGCAGCCATAGCCACCTCCTCTGCACCTGATCCTGGCTGAGTGAAGGGGGGTGGGTGGGAATTGTCACCTATCCTGTGCCTGACCCCAGCTGGGTGAAGGGGGTGGGTGAGCATTGCCACCAGCTCCACTCCTGATCCCGGCTGGGTAAAGGGGGGGGGCGGGCATTACACCTACTCCACTCCTGATGCCTGCTTGGTGATGTTGGAGGTGGGCATTACCTCCTGCTCTGTGCCTGATCCAGGCTGGGTGAAGAGGGATGGGCACTGCCTCATGCTCTGCTCCTGATCCCGGCCAGGTGAAGGGAGGGCAGGCATTTCCTTCAGCTCCACGGCTGATCCCAGCCGGATGAAGGGGACGGGCATTCTCACCTGCTCCACTCCTGATCCCAGTTGGGTGAAGGTGTAGGGTGGGCATTGCCACCTGCTCCGCTCCTGATCCTGAACAGACAGCGGCTCCAATCCCGAGAACAGGAAATCAATCCAGTTCCTGAAACAATTCTGAATTACTTGGCATGCTGTTCCCTTATACACATGAATTCCCTTACTCAACTAGGTAGGTAGGTAGAAATGTGGCCACTGGCCTTTACAAATTAAAACATACTTACAACCAAAATTTTAAAATTCTAAGCCTTACTCCACTGGATACTTCTACCACAGCTGGCAATGGTTGTCCTCCTCTCCATTTTTGAGTTTGTAAATAGAAACACTAACAACAACTGGCTCGAGTACCAAATGCCAAGGCCCATCCATCCTACCAGGCCATCAAATACCAAGTATCTGGGAGATGCCAGTTGATTGCAAAGTTTGGTAACTTCTGCAGGCCCTTGTGGAGCACCCACCTGCCGGTGCCTTTCTGTTGTGTCTTTTTCAACAGTTGGCAGATAGGGAGTAGCTGGCGTGCCGTGGCAGTGCGCAAAGTGGATTATGCAGTCACCTACCATCGTTGTTTCAGCAGGAGGGAGATTCAGATCCTTAGAACTGTGAGACATGCTGCAGCCCCTGTGGCCAAACTCCTTCCAGCCTGCTTTGGTGTGTCAGCTGCCAGGCTTTGGGAAGTACCTCCGGCTGAGCTGCCTGTCGAGCCTCGGCATTTATTGCTTTTGCCTGAGAAAGCTCATTACGAGGAAGTCTGACACCCTCCCTTCCATTGATCCCTCCTGCAGATCTACGGGTCTTGATTTCTACTGAAGCATAAAAGTCCTTCTTTAATATTCAGGGACTTTGCCGCCGTTCTGAAGAGCCATTTTCAAATTGGAAGTAATCAGATGTAGAGAAGGATAATATCTGCTGACTACAAATGGCTCTCTTTGATCCAACCTGAAGCCAGGAGCTTTCCTGTTTTTTTCCCTACCCATGAATTAATGATCATGTAAAACACAATAGTTTCTCCTACTCCCCATTCACAGATAAATATTACATGGCTTTGACTGACAAGTGCATGGAAAGAAACAAATCATAGTAGGCGGTAGAGCCAGATGAATTAATAAACTGTCACAGAACTGGGAGCTGGTCCGTCGGTGGAGAGGTCAGGTGATTGTGGGGGCAAGGTTGGATGACACATGGCACTTGACAATCAAAGGTTTCAGATATTATTTTGAGATCTTCCTCATGCAATCTATTACTCTCCATTATTTAGATAGCCCTCTCAATGTACTTAGTGCTTCACAACAGAAAACGAAAATCTGGAATGAAAAAAATTGGAAAGGTGGTGATGGAATTCACTGCCACAGGATGCCTCTAGTCTACTTGGCTTTAAGACAGGATTAGACAAATCAATGGAGCAAAGATTAATCAATGGCTATGAGATGTAATGGCCCTGACCTGGATAGCCCAGGTGAGCCTGATCACGTCAGATCTCAGAAGCTAAGCAGGGTCAGCCTTGGTTAGTAATTGGATACGGGAGACCTCCAAGGAAGACCAGGGTTGCAGAGCCAGGCAATGGCAAACCATCTCTGTTCGTATCTTGCCAAGAAAACCCCACCAGTGGTTGCCATAAGTCAGTTATGACTTGAGGGCATTTTCTGTCACCATTAGATGCAATGAGTAAATGGAGCCTCCATGTTCAGAGGAAGTGATACTCTGAAGACCAGTGTTGGGGCCACAATAGATGAGGTTTTATCTTACATGTCCTGCCTGTAGGTCTTCTGAGGTTGGCCAATGGCCACTATGTGGAACAGAATTCTGGATCTGATGAATCTTTGGCTTGATCTAGTATGGCTGCTCTTGTGTTCTTAAGTGATCTGGGTGTAGGGTTCTATTTATATGGATGTTATACATTCTAAATCACATCATAGATTTTAAATCGCATCAACGTGAGTGAACAGGGGACTGACCAAGCCTTTCTCTCTTCCCACTACAGCCTCTCTGCTTCAAAACTGTTTCTCTGGGTTAGGAGACCCTAAAGAACATGATGGACATTTTGATTCTTGGTCCAGTTGAGACCTGCACTGGAAGAGAAACCGGAAGCGGGTAGGACCTTAGTGCTGTGTTGGTATCCACGCATTCCTAGTTGTTAACCTCATGAGTTGAGAAACACTTAAAATTTCAAGAGCTGGTCTCTACTACCACTAGACTACATGCAACTCTCCAGGTTGTGTCCAGTTACACAAAATCACAGCAACGGACAATACTGGGGTCCTGTAGCCTTCCAAACAGAGGGAATGCAGTGAAGCGAAGCAAAGGTGAAGGGAACCGAGAAGAGGATGAGAGCGTGGTGGGTCAGAGGAGGCAGAAGAACAGACTGGAAGAAGAGTGGGAATGCAATGACGTGATGGCGTTTATTCCCGTCTGTAGTCTGTTGGACATCTGCCTCCTCATTGCTTTTCGGTAGGGTCAGTTATGAGCAATCATCATTTTTTTGTATACACAGAGGACTTTTCGTTGCGAGGAGAGAAAGGTTTCTTTCCTTATGTTTCAGCCTCTTCCCTTAATTATGCTTAATGGTGTTCTTTCTCAGCCCACCGCACAACGGAACAGCTGTCACGGGAGCAGGAACCTTCTCCTTTCAAAGTTTAATGACACATCAATTAGCACCGAAGGTAGCACCAGCAATAGCGATCTATGGTGCTCCTAATGAGTATGGATCGGTCTATGTGACTCCTCGGTTTTTTTAAACAAAAACTTCTCTCTGGCCCCTGAAAATGGAACAAGAGGTGGGAAATGAAGACGAGTGAAGGGCAGGAGGAGGAGTTGCTAAACTTCGAAGATGTTCCAACTTCAGTACGTGGTGACCTTGGAAACTGGAGTGAATTCTGACAAATGAATGTCATTTCTGAAGCCATTGAAGCGGGATGCTCAGAAAGGAACCTCCCCACACACAACTCTTGCCATTTTCCATTTAGAAATCCTTCCTGACCCATGTTAGAGATGACCTACATATTGAGGACTAATCTCACGAGTGGGGAGGGGCCGTGGCTCACTGGAAGAGCACCTGCTTGACATGCAGAAAGTCCCAGGTTCAATCCCTGCTATCAGACAGTAGGTGATGTGAGCAGTTATAGCATATTGGTTAAGTGGTGGGACTGTGAATCAGCACTCCGCTGGTTCGAATCTCACTACTGCCATAAGCTCAACAGGTGGCCTTGGACAAGCCACTCCTCCTAGCCCCAGCTCCTAAGCTGTACTGTGAGGATAATAATAATTCTTACGGTCAGTCCCTGGCAGTTAGGTCCCTCATGCCCTCCACAGTTAACACGCAGGTGTTACAGCTGAAGTAGCTTATTGAGATCTGTACAGTACAGGTGTTCACCCGAAGGTGGCAATTGGCAGAAGTGACAATTCAAATGAAGGCATAACCAATTATAGGGAAACTTCCCACCCTCCAGGGTCCGTTGACATTCTGGCGCGAAATCCCAGAGAGGTTGCATGGGAACAGATTCGTTTAGACTATATGAAGTACAAAGCAAAATATCCCAGTCTCCGGGAAAGTTACAATATTCGCTGCTAGCAGCTCCCCTCAAGGACACTTGCTGGAAAAAGTGAAGGTACCTATTTTCAACAGATAATGGAGGCGCCCACTGGCTGTCCTGCAATTAATATCAGAAGTTAAGACACTCTCAGGTGATCTACACAGATCTACACAGAATACAGCATATAATTCTGGCAAACAGCATTGACCAGTATAAAACAGCATTGACCAGTATAAAATGCAGAATACAATCATGGCAGGTATGCTGGCATACGGGACACTTTGTTCACCACTCTGAGTGGGACACTAATCTGTCTAGAAAAGCGGTTGCTGTTGTTATTATTCAGCCTGAAAATCTTGGAGACCCACTGCTGGTCAGAGTAGACAGTACCGACCTTGATAGGCCAATGGTCTGATTTGGAATAAGTCAGCTTCATGTGTTCAAGTGCACTTGTTTTAACAGCTGGAAATAGGCAAGATCGCCTCCTTTCATCTGCATAGTGATTTTCCAGTTTTTGTCATGTGCATATGTATACATTCTAAAATGTATGTCCCATATGCTCTAATTTCCAGGGTAGCTTACCTGGTCCACGACAGGAACAGGGGATGTTTTTCTTCATTACAGTGCTGGAAGGCAGATATGGAAGGCCTAGGGAGAGCCCAGTGGTCAAGAACCTGGAAGCATGGGGAGGGAACCCGTGAGGTAGCTTCATACCCAGAACTCAGGGCCAGCTCAAGGGGAGCTTGAGCAATGGTTTGCCATTGCCTTTCCCATCTACACTTTACCCCAGGAAACTGGGTACTCATTTGACTAACCTTGGAAGGATGGAAGGCTGAGTCAACCTTGAGCTGGCTATCTGAACCCGGCTGCCGCCTGGATCAAACTCAAGTAGTGAGCAGAGCTTTGGCTGCAGTACTGCAGCAGCTTACCACTCTGCGCCACGGGGCTACCATTTTAACCACTACACCAGCATAAAAAAAATCGGAAGAATTAAGAAGATTGAGATAAACTCAAGTTTGTTGAAGACTGGAAGGGAATAAAAATGTCTTTATCTGATAGAAAGCAAATTTAGCATGGGCTGACATTCTGTGGGGAAGGAGTATGAGCATCCCAACAGGGATAAAAAACCATAACTCTAATTATTTGGCTTTGGCAGGGCCTCAAAATATGATCTTCATAGAGGAAAAGATTTGCCTACAAATATTCTAATCCCAGACCATGTAGGACTTTGCAAGTAATAACCAGCACTTTGAATTATTTCCAGAAGTAAATTGGCAGCCAGTGGAGATATTTTTTAGCTGGCTAGATTTAGCACCACAAAACAGAATATGAGCGACTCCGACTTCACACGGCACCCAGGGCTGGCGCGCCCATTGAGGCCAGGTAGGTGGTGGCCTCAGGGCGCGGGGTGCTGAAGGCGGCACCGGAGGAGGCGCGGGGGTGGGAGTGCACACCACGGAGCTGCAGCCTCCTAGCCCTCCCGCCCCACTCCGCCGCTGCCAGCACACCCCCCCAGCTGGGCTCAGCAGTCATGGGCAGGCGTCTGCGGCGGTGCAGGGCAACTGAGTGGGAGAGCTCTGAGGCCACCCACGCACTGTCCCAGCCACCTGCCACAGCAATTGGGCTGGCGGCACGTGCATGCTCGCGCCCATGATGACATCACACATGACATCATCATGCAGGCCCGTGCGTGTGTGTGTGCGCATGTGCCAAAAACCGCGGCGCCGCTGCTGACTGCACCCATGAGAAGACAGCTCTCATGACCACTTATTTGTGGAAGTCAGAGGCCAGCTGATCATTGCATCAGAATCTCAGAAAACTGGTGGAAACCAAGAGATGTAGGCATTGATGGGAAGTCTTTGGGATTGCTTACCGCATGTTCTTATGAACAGGGCTGCCTGCATTCTGCGATTCCTTTTCTCCTTCAGGTGATGAGTCCTGGAGAGACAGGAGATTTCTAAAATGTCATTCAGGAAGCATTTCAAAATAGAAGGTGGCAGAGTTTTTCATGAGTGTCCTGTTAGGATGGCATGGGATATCAGTCTTGCTAAGCACTTGCTATCAACCCAGTTAATCATGCGTCACCTCATTATTGCTCATTAAGGCCAGCAATTGAAACCGAACCACTGCATACTGATTTCAGAATTATGGAATGTCCGAAGCACTGCATTCGGTCCAACCATCACAAATAAAATACGTCATGGTATGTAAATTACACGATATACTTTGTTTCTAAGGCAGGCCGACAATGCCCACAACTGGACATCCCATAACTTATGATCTCCAGGTCCTGATGGTGCTTGATAGTTTTCTTAGTCCCCGCGAATTAGTTTGGCAATACTTCGTTTCCAAGATTCAAGGAAGGATCAGAGTGAGGCATTAAAATACTGGGAGAGTCAGAAGAGAACGCAGGATTGTGGAATTATCTGTTGCTTCACTTTCTGTTCTCCTTATATATCAAAGCTGAGGGAAAAGGAGTCCTGCTACCCCTTCGCCCACCGGGGATCTTCGACAGTGGGTGAGGGGCATCAGGAGCACCGCAGAGGCCCTGGGACGATGTGCCTGCAGCACTGGAGTTGAGGGTAGTTACTCTAAGGCAAAATACTACTGTCCTGGGTGTTTATCATCCTCGGGGCTCAGCAGGACAGACCGGGGTCGGGAGGAGGCGCTCGCTCTTGGGCCTCACAGCAGCTCCTCCCTGGGCCAGCGCTGAGCTCTGACTCCACTTTCTGTTGCAGTCCTAATCCAAGTTATACACTGTGGTGGACCCTGCGGGAGCTACCAGTGGGAGGAAAGGCCCCATTCCGCCACACACCCTTATTAGCCTTCCAAGATTCCAGTGGACTTGAGCGAGTATAACTGCTCAGCATCACACTGTTAGGTTAGTGGGAACTGCTCTGGCTCAGACTTTCTTTATGGCTGCCCATGTTCTATAGACTGGGCTTCCCAAGGATGTGACACAGGTCCCACCTTGCAAAGATTTTGAGTGCTCTGTAAATATGGTTGCCAAGCACATGCTAAGGGCAGGATGCCACAACATCTTTGGAAGCCACAATATGGGCACTATGTTTGACTGAGAGAGAGCAGCATGAGTAGATGGTGTACGAACCTACACCTATGCCTGGCCCTTGAGAAAGAGTGGACCGAAACGAGCCTAACCATTGCTGGCAGCTCATCGGGCTGGCGGGGTAGTAGAACCATCATCCCCACCCCAGGATTACATGCAGTAACCTGTGAAAAAGAAAGAAAAATTAATTTATTATTCAATGTAGTTTCATTTGCCTTTATACACAACACCTGTGAACTGATATTGGTACGGGTCCTCCAGTTTCTGCAGCGTGGGTGACTTCAGCTTGGATACTGGGCAGACAGCTAGCCCTGCTGGACACTCTTTACACATCGGAACGTCTGTGCTAACCAACACTTATATATTGTGCAGCCAACAACACGGTACTGGTTCATCATACTGTGCTCCCATGTTACCACCTTGGTGCTGCATGGAGTGATACAACAGTGAGTTGCTTTGGTTACTGGAGTTCCCTTTTTTATTGTATAGCCTGTTTGACTGTATCCAGTTTGACTGTAGCCAATTTGGTGTAGTGGTTACGAGCACGGAACTCTAATCTGGAGAACCAGGTTTGATTCTCCACTCCTCCACTTGAAGCCAGCTGGGTGACCTTGGGTCAGTCACAGCTGTCTCAGAGCTCTCTCAGCCCCACCCACCTCACAGGGCGTTTGTTGTTGTGGGGATAATAATCACATATTTTGAGTGGGTGTTAAGTCATCCTGAAGGGTGGTATATAAATCAAATGTTATTGTTATTGTCATTATTATCTTGGTGTGGTCATTGTATTTATTGTATTTATTCAGCTCTGTATTTATTGTTATTTATTGCATCTTTAAATTAGTGTATAACATAGGAAGTAATTGTCTATTAATGAATGTCATCGATGATTGAAATATGGTCCTTCCCTTAGGGGAATATTTAGGCATCTTTTATTGTGTATGGTTTACTGTTGTTAAAAGAGCACTTGAGCACTTTAATATACATGCACATGCTTAACACTGTATTCTGTACTGCTGTATATTACATATGAGAGTGAAGTAACTGTTTATACAATTTCATTTCTTCAGTGAGGTGATTCCTCTTGTACAGGTGTTATTGGAACTGCTCTAACACAGTTCGTGGGTGGCCTTAGGGCAGGAGGGGGGGGCTGCTCGGTAACACAGGCTCTATTTGTTTACTGGGTGTGCCTCTCGCTTGTTAGTTTACAACATCTTTTCCAGCTGCATCACTGTCAGCATGTCACAAGATACTCTAGAATTCATGAAACTCTATGGTTGCTTTTTACCACAGAGTTTTGGGGAAATTCCCAAAACATAATGTCATCACTTCTAGTTATGCAGTTGGAAATGATTTTGTAGCATCACTGGACGCAGTTTCAATGAGTCTCTTCCCACCCAATCTCCCAGTATGTAAGGAGGAGCTTTTCTGGCATGGTCTGTGTAGCTTCTGAGTGAAGGTCAGTTATTGAGGTCTTTTTCATACAGTCTTTGTAAACCATTTTAGCTGCTGGTTGCTTGTGGATTTTTCATGCCATTTCAGACACAATTGGTTTGGCTGTCAGTTGCTGATGGACTTTTTAAAAAACCTTTTCAGACAATGCTGCTTGCATCCCATTTGCAATGCTGGGTTGAGCCGTTTTCTTGAAAACTGTTTTTCCTGTTCTCAGGTTTTCAATGTGTATCCCATTCACTGCAGAGTACTGTTTGAACTGTCTGTAGCTCTTCCAAAAGTGCCACTATTTTCATTTCCTCTCTTATTTCCAGCATGTTCTTTTGAATGTATATATTGAGTGTATATTAGCACTATAGCATTGTAACGATGGGTGTACCAAGTTCTCTGAATTCCCAGCTTTCATTTTCTTCCTTTGCAGAGATATGTCTTTTCCCTTATATTTCTCCAAGGGAAGGGGCAAGAGACTTACTTTTAGAAAAAAATGAAAGTGGGGAATTCAGAGAACCTACTCCACCCACCATTACAATGCTATAGTGATATTTTTGTGTCAATTTGTTTAAAAATACAAAAGCCCTGGTGGCCTAGGGGGTGGGGTGGGGGTAGCCATTTCTATTGCCAGCTTGAATTGGCCACAGTGGTTCACATATGGTGCATAGATGGATATAAATGCTCCACACCCACATCTCTTTACACAACGTTGGGGCAGCAACAGATGACAATGGGTTCAAAATGGGAATGTGGAAGGGGACTTTGGTGGGACATGATTTGCTCTTCTCCTTTCTAATTATTTATAGCTTATTTTTGTGAAATAAATTTTAGCCAGTTTTAGGTGTCTGAGGAAGGGAGCTCTGACTTTGAAAAGCTTACACCCTGAAAATCTTGTTGATCTCCAAGGTGCCATTGTATTCAAATCCTGCTGTTCTAACTACAGACCAACATGGCTACCCACCTAAAACTATCCTCGTGGAAGGTACCACATTCAGCTGCATGGCCACAAATCTGTCAAACTGGTGTCTGCCAAAGGGAGCTCTGACTCGTGAAAGTGTAACCCCTGTGAGGTTAATTGGTTGAGCCCAGTGGGGTGGAGTCAGAAGCTAGAGGCAGGCTGCTGAGGAGGAGGCTGTTTGCAGGGGAGCTTAATAAATTATAAGCTCTTATCACCTTGAATAAGGTAATCAAATATTGTATGTAAAATATGATTTAAAGTGGTGTTTGTGTATTGTGTGTAGCTGGTGTTACTGGGGTTGTATTATTTTTGCAGGGCTATAATTCCCAACCAGAAGCCTGAAGCCTGGGTGCAGCTGCTTCAAATGGACGAGAGAGGACTCATCATCACTTCTTGGATGCCTTTTCAAGGACATTGTTGATTTGGAGGGTTTTTTTGTATGGTTGTACTTAAAAGTTAATTTTTTGTTAAAGTTGTATTTTATTAATTGTTAAAAAGTTTAAAAGAAAAAAATTGTTTCTTAAAATTCTGTGAAAGTTGCTTTCTAAGCCCCATAGAACCCATGTAAAGAGAAGTTACAAAAGCTTACACCCTGAAAGTCTTTAAGGTGTCACTGGATTCAAATCTAGCCAGTTTTACTGATGTAAGCCATTTTGAGTCCTGGTGCTCAGGAAAAACATGGGATAAACATATTTCAAATAAATACCTATCTAAGCTAGAGGCCATCACCGTTTGTTGTGGCTCTGAACTTCATACATACACTGGTGAGCAATGCAACATTCAAACAATCAGGAGTGGCAATATATCTAGGATGTAGTGACTAGAGATGAGCACGAAATGAAATACAAACCAAAGTTTGTCACAAACCAGTTTTTTGGTTTGCGAACCGGTGTTTCGTCGGAAGGGATTTCTGATGAACAGCGACAAACCACTATAATTTTTAGGCTGGTTTGTTTGGTTAATTTTTCAGCTCGTAACTGCAGACAGCCTGACGCTGATAAATCGGTTTCCTAGGCAACGGGGAGGGGATGGGCTTTCTGCAGACTTTCTGCTGCCCTGGAAGTGACATATTCACAAACCAGTTCACAAACCGGGCAATTTCATGCTGGTTCATGATTCATGGTTCGTGAAATGTGACGAACGATGAACTGCAATGAACCACCATTTTCGGGCCCATCTCTAGTAGTGACCAATCTTGTTAAGCTTTGCTACATGGTCAGAGCCATGCTCTTAGATTTGTAGTGTGGATTTTCCATCTGAGACAAGGCTAAAGAAGTTGTGGCCTTCTTAGATGACATCTAAGGGAGGGACATGACAGAGATCTATAAAATCATGAATTATGAGGGCAGAGTAAATATTGAGGGGGGAATTATCCTCTTCCTTTCTCCTGCTCTGGAGTCATTCAAGAAAAGGTTGGCTGGCTATATAGCAAAAGCTCCTACTCACACGACCTGTGCACTCGAACTTAGATGGTTTTTAAAAAGATCGACCTTGGTTAGTAATTGGATGGGGGACCACCAGCAAAGATCAGGGTTACAGAAGCAGGCAATGGCAAACCACTTCTGTTGGTCTCTTGCCATGGAAACACCACCAGGGGTCGCTATAAGTCAACTCTGACTTGATAACACTCTCCACCACCAGCAAGATCAGACCTGGTCTATCAAAATCTGTAAGCCATAAAAACTAAATGAATCTTCTACATTCAGAAGAAATATACCAGATGCTAAGGGGCACTCACCAAGGAATACTGTTCACCTTCTCGCTCCATTTTTTAAGCTTCGTAGAGAGATCAGGGGGGGCCGTGTTTTGGAGACAGAGATGGTCTATCTATTACATTTTAATCCAGGTCTTCCTTCAAGGAGTTCAGAGCACTTCCTCCTCTCCTTCCCTTTATCCCCACAACAATCCTGTATGGTAGATGGCTGAAAGAGAGTATCTGTCCCAAATTCACACAGTGAGTTTCAGGACTGAGTGGAGATTTGAACTCAGGTCTCTCCAATCCTAGCCCAACACTCAAACCACTGCACTACTCTGTCAACTAGTTCTCAATCAGACCTATGCAGTGTAGTCCTAAGCAGAATTATACCTAAACCCATTGACTTCAACAGACTTAGCAAGGTTTAGCCCATTCTTGACCCTGGTGCTGGCCTGGTGGAATGCTCTTCCAATTGAGATCCGGGCCCTGCAAGATAGGTTGCAGTTCCGCAGGGCCTGTAAGATGGAACTGTTCCACTGGGCCTATGGCTGAGGTGATTCGTCCATCCTGACTGCCTGCGTCCCGTCATCCCTGCCCTGGATATGAATTTATCTTGCCAGCTGCACTTTATGGCTTTACTCAACATCTTGTTGATTCTCAGGGATGGCCCCTTATACTGTGGAACAATCTTTTGAAGGAGGTCCATAAAGCGCTATCCTAACTAACCTTCCACAAGATGTGTATTTCCAGGCTTAAGCCATTTTTGTTATTACATACGAATGTACCGTCAAGTGACAACTGACTTATGGCTACCCTAGTAAGGGGCTTTCAAGGCAAGTGAGAACCAGAGGTGGTTTGCCATTGCCTTTCCTCTGCAGAGTTTTCCTCGTCTCCCTGCTGACCCTTCTTAGCTTCTCAGATCTGACAAGACTGGGCTATCCCATGACACCTTCCCTCCCACCTTTGTTGTTAAGCCGTTTAATGGCTGTCTTGCTGTCTTGCTGATTGTTCCCATTTTAAGTAGGGTGTTTGAATGTTTGTGTTGTAAGTCCCTTTGAAAGGAAGAAGTGGGGTATACATTTTTCAATCAATAAATGTTCTGGCACATTAAAAAGGCCAATTATTACATCCAGAACTGGAAACTCAAGATGACTTTGTGATTCCACCAGGGCTTTTTTTCTGGGAAAAGAGGTGGTGGAAAGTGGGTTGCCCTCAGAGAAAATGGTCACATGGCTGGTGGCCCCGCCCCCTGATCTCCAGACAGAGGGGATTGCCCTCGGAGGGCAATCTAAACTTCCCTCTGTCTGGAGATCAGGGGGCGGGGCCACCAGCCATGTGACCATTTTCAAGAGGTTCCGAAACTCTGTTCCACCACGTTCCCACTGAAAAAAAGCCCTGGATTCCACCATTAAACAAATCCTGCTGATGGGTCCACCAAACTGACGGAGAAGCAGATGGAGACCAGGAAAGAGATGACTGGTGGTGTGTTAAAGTTTGTTCAGCGTGTGACATTCACAAGTCCTTTCTTTCCAGATTGCTTCCTCCATTAGCAAACTGCGGCAACTGATTGAAGATGCGTGCCAGATCCATCAATCCAGTGATTTTCCAGAATGCAGGTTCTCCTCTGCTAAAAAATGAGATGTTTGCCATTTGTTATTAAAACATTCCCAATGGTACCTCCTGGTAGAGAGGGGGAAGGAAAAAATGACTTTGTTTTATGCCCACTGGTTTCCCTTGCCCTTGATAGCGCAACGAACAAACGAACAGTGATTGTGTTATTCATTTCCGCAATGTTCATTTTTATTTATAATCCAGAAGCAATTAAATTCTCTTTTATACCACATTGTCCGGATGACAGATGCGCGCTGGCTGGTTGACGGCTGATATAAATCATCTCGCGATCAAAGTGCCTGTTGACTTGAGAGCTGGTACTTTGTGGCAGATGCCTCCCCAGACATGGTGACAGGGAAATTCTTCACATTGGGTCTCATTTAGGCTAACCTCTTTGCTTCTCTCTGACTTTGGAAGCTGACAGCTTGGATATTTTTTATGACAGCCGGGATTTTTGCAAAGGGATATTTACAAAAGGCTATCAAGTATGACACTTTTGCGCTTAAACCAAATAATGCTTTTGGTAACAAACAGGTCTACCCAACAGGTCTTATCCAAGCATTTTGTATAGGAAAGTTTTTCCTTGGGAATGTTTAGTTTGGAGAAGAGGAGGTTGAGGGGGGACATGATTGCTCTCTTTAAATATTTGAAAGGCTGTCATTTGGAGGAGAGCAAGGAGCTGTTCCAGTTGGCAGCAGCGGGTAGGACTCGAAGCAATGGGCTTAAATTACATGCACAAAGGTACCGGCTGGATATTAGGAAAAACTTTTGCACAGTCAGAGTAGTTCAAAAGTGGACTCAGCTGCCTAGGGAGGTGGTGAGCTCCCCTTCACTGACAATTTTCAAGAAGAGGCTGGATGAATATTTGTCAGAGATGCTTTAGGCTGATCCTGCACTGGGCAGGGGGTTGGACTAGATGGTCTGTATGGCCCCTTCCAACTCTATGATTCTGTGAAAGTGAGTGTAGTAGCTGAAGCCCTGGAGAGTAACTCCTTATCTGGGAGAGGTCTGGAGTCTGGAGGAGAGTTTTATGGATACCATGAACGGCCAAAAAGACAAATAAGTGGGTACTAGATCAAATCAAGCCATCACATGCTCCTCCTCGTGTAATTCACCTCTTGTTGCTTAGCTCTCAGGTATAGGCCAAAGAGATTCGTTCCAAATGCAAGTAGTAAGGTCAATAGTTGGTAGACATGTTGCTTCCACACAGCCACTCTCTTCTCTGCTGCTTTTAAGCCTCGTTTGTGCTGCTGCATGCACCTGCCTGCTGTCTCAGCCCGGCTTGCGCTTGATGCTGGGCTGGTGTTGTGCTGCTAGCAGGGCACTGCGCCTTTTGACCTGAAGGTCTCTTTTCTTGCCTTTCTCCAATGGTGTTCCCGAGGCTCTGGTGATGAGGTGGGAGAACCGGCCAGTGCCTGGCTCTCTGTTGCTGGTCCACGGCCGGTCCACGGCTGAGGAGCCAATGTGCTGGGACTTGGCTGCGGACCTAGGTCTGAACCCTCAGAGACCGCCTCCTCCTGCAGTGTCTCTGCCACTGGCCCTGGATCTGGGTCAGATTCACTGGCTGCCTTTTCCTCAGAAGGGTCTCCTGCATTTCATTGCTCTGCTGGGCTTACCTGGTCCACGACAGGAACAGGGGATGTTTTTCTTCATTACAGTGCTGGAAGGCAGATATGGAAGGCCTAGGGAGAACCCAGTGGTCAAGAACCTGGAAGCATGGGGAGGGAACCCGTGAGGTAGCTTCATACCCAGAACTCAGGGCCAGCTCAAGGGGAGAAACCACAACTCCGTGGGGTCCCATGGAGACCTCTGGCCACCCAGTATCCACCAGCCTGAAGCCAGAGGCATTCCTGCTACCCTGGGGCCCTATTGTGACACTCCTGGGGCAGACAATTGACCAAAAATGCTGGGAACAGAGTGACTTTTTTGGAAGCTCAAAGCAAGTCTTTTGCTTATTATGTGGGAGTTGCTTGAGGGCCAAGGCTGGATGAGGAACACCAAAGGGGATTCAGTTTCCACCAAGAAGCAATTAAAAACATAAAACTTAATAATAATATTTGATTTATATACCACCCTTCAGGACAACTTAATGCCCACTCAGAGCAGTTTACAAAGTATGCCATTATTATCCCCACAACAAAACACCCTGAGGTGGGTGGGGCTGAGAGAGCTCCAGAGAACTATGACTAGCCCAAGGTCACCCAGCTGGCTTCAAGCGGAGGAGCGGGCAATCAAACCTGGCTCTCCAGATTAGAGTCCCGCACTCTTAACCACTACACCAAACTGGCACTCATAGGATCACACAGAGTAATATTTCCAAGCCATTTCCAATCTGACCAATTGGTGGGATTCGGCACGGTGCTTGGATTGGCAGCTACTGTTGGTGCATGCGTACAACTTCACGGCTGTATGCTCCTGGTTATGCACAAGCTTTACCACTGTGCCATGGTCTGTCTTCATGTACTAAAGGATAAAAATGGGCTAGAACAATGTACTGCAATTCTGAGAAAGATATTAAGGGGAGGGGCTATGGCTCAGCGGAAGAGCCTCTGCTTTGCATGTGGAAGGTCCCAGGTTCAATCCCCAGCATCTTCAGTTAAAAAAAATTAGGTTTTTAAGAGGTCTCCAATATAGGTGCTAAGTAAACCCAGAGAAAAAGGGGAGGGGCCATGCTTTGAAGGTAGAAGGTCCAAGTTTCAGGTAAAAGAACCAGGTAGTAGGTGATGTGAAAGACCTCCACCTGAGGCCCTGGAGAGCTGCCACCACAGAGTAGACGATACTCATCTTGACAGATCGAAGTTCTGATTCAGTATAAGGCAGCTTTATGTGTGGCTCTAGCTGGGCAACCTTCAAAATCTTGGTATGTGAAAGGCTAGGTAGTTTGTGTATGTGTGTGTGAAGGAAGCCAGAAGTTTAGCCTTCCCAATATCCTTGAGGGGTCCAGCGAGAACTAACATTATGCCCTGCTTGAAAAAGTGTAGTCTACAGTTTTGATAATCGGTGCCAAAGAGAAGAGGAGAGAACTTTCCTCTTTCTCTTCTAATTAAATTTATATTAGGAGATCAAATAAAATTTTTATATCCTGCGCAGCAGAAGTAGCCCTCGGTAGATGATCTTAAATTATCTGCTCTTTGAATGAGTTCATTTTACTGAGCACGTTTCATCAGGCCTTTAATTAAGATCGAACTGTACATCTCCAAAAGTCACTAATTTGATGGTGACCTCTTCCAGCCGCACTGATCTAAGCTGACAGAAATGAGAATCCAATCTAAAAGCTTTCTCACATCAGAGCTGGGGCCTCTGGGTTTGGTGTGAAAGGGTCAGGGGACAAGGAATCATTATTAAAACGATGTCTTTTCCAATTTTTTTCCCTTTCAAAGAGATTTTCTGTTTCTAGGGATAGTTAGCAGGTTGTGTTGTGGAACATTCTGAGATACAATTCCTATTTTGCAGTCACACCATTGGCTGCCCATCAGTTACCAGGTTCAATTTAAGGTACTGGCTATCTCCTGCTATATAAAAGGCAATGACTCACTTTTTATCCCTGGCGCAGGCACACTTGCAGGCTCCTCTGCTGGGATAAAAAAGGAGTCATCAGCAACATGGCTTGCCTTCTTGCTGCCATGATGGCTTCCTCAGGGCCTCTGGAGGCCTGGGAAGGCCTGGCGCGATGGCGCGAAGGCCTGGCTTGGCAGCCTGGCCCTCTGGAAGCCCAGGAAGGCCCGGTGTGGTAGCCCTCTGGAGGCAGTTTTCTAGAGTCTGCTGTTTACACAACGGGCTTGGTTGCTAGTCACATATAAAGCCCTTCATGGTCTTGGTCCTTCATATCTACAGGACCTTTCTCCTTATGTTCTGCAATGACTGCTTTGTTTATCTGAGCAGGGCTTTCTGCAGGTACCACCCTGAAAATGAAATCCTGTTGCATTGTGTATTGCAAGTGTCCCCAAACTTATTGGGCCTGCAGGCTCATTTGGAGTTCTGATACAGAGTGTTGGGTGCAGCTACAAAATGGCTGCCACAGGTTACTTTCAGTCACACAGTGAAGATCCTTGTGCTGTAGAAGCAACTTCTGCCAAAGAAATGTTTTTAAAGCTCTGTGCAGCCAAATCTGCGATGGCCAATCAGAAGCTATGCTTGGCAAAACCCCCACCCATTTTCTAAAAATAATTGGTGGACACCAGGAAAGGTGTCGGTGGGTGCAACGGTGCCTTCAGGCACCAAGCTGGGGAACCATGGTTTATTGGATGTCCCATTTTGCTTTTTGTATTGACTTCTCTTCTCCATTTTATCCATACAACATTTCACCACTTACAGTGAAACCCTAAGCAGTCTAAGCCAACTGAAATCAATGATTTTAGACTGGATTAACTCAGCTTAGGATTTCACTGTTAGTTTTGCAGTACAAATAAGCCACTTGTGCAAACCCTAAAATGCACAATCAAACTCTTTGCTGGATCAGTTGGGTAGACTTTAACTCTGAAACATCCGATATTTATTTACTTACGTACATTATTTATAGTCTACCTTTCTCACTGGGACCCAAGGTGGATGATCGGAGTCAGCATGGCATAGTGGTTAGGGTGTTGAACTAGAATCGGGGAGGTCCAGGTTTGAATCCCCACTCTGCCACAGAAGCTCATTGGGTGACCTTGGGCTAGTCATATCCTCTCAGCCTAACCTACCTCACAGGGTTGTTGTGTGGATAAACGGAGAAGAGGAGAATTGATGTAAGCCTCTTGGTGTTCCCACTGGGGAGAAATGTGGGGTATAAATAAAATAAATAAAATTACACAGTGTGGTGAGTTGCTATCTATGGGCCAAAAGAGTAGATCAAAAAGGAACAACTCTTTCCTCAGTTGTGGTTTGGCGCTAGATGAAATTATGTAAGTCAGTAGACTTAGGCTGAGTTTAAATGTTTGTTTGTTTTGTTTATACTCTTCCTTTTCTCCTTTATCCCCACAAGATCCCTGAGAGCTTAGTCTGGCTAAATGTGCGTGACTAGCTCAAGGTCACCCAGCAAGCTTCCATGGCAGAACAAGGATTCAAGAATTAGAGACCCACAGACAGGTCGCTTAAAAGCACTCTGATTACATGTTGACTATCATGAAGATGGGCAGGAAAGTGGCCTGGTATAGCCTGATCTTGTCAGCTCTGGGAAGCTTAGCAGGGTCTGTACTCAGAGGGGGGACCACCAAGGAAGACTGCAGAGGAAGGCAAACCACCTCTGCTTCTCATTTGTCTTGAAAGCCCCTTGCTGGGATCGCCATAAGTAGTGCAACTTGATGGCACACATACACAGTGGCTAGATATGCTGATAAACACAGTCAAATGAATCTGAACCAATTTTGCCCCCTGTGAATGGTGGGAGCATGCCCTCCGATGGGCACGATGACATCACTTCTGGAAGTGACATCATCGAGCCCGTGGGAGCACGCCCGTTGCGTTCTGGCCTGGGAGGGTTTTTGCCTCCTGGGCCTGTTCCCATGGGCCTTTCCCCCCTACCAGCCAGGTGATTGGCAGAGGGGAGCAGAAGAATGGGTGGATCCCCCACCCTCATTGGGGGACCTGACAGCCCTACACTGCCTTCATATCTCTGGGAATTTCCCAAAATGGGGCTATCAGCCCTATCTTCCACCTGCTTGAATTTTGATTCACCGATGACATTTATTTTAAAAAATCTTGTTGGCTGCTGCCGATTCACAATATAAGTGAAGTATTGCAATGAAATAAGACCCCAATCCTAATAAACTAAAATACATCAATAAAACAGCAAGCAAAAAAGCAAATAAGTAGTAAAACAATGAAAAGCAGCCATTGAAAGGCACAAAAAAGTCTACAGAACTGCCCAGGGCATCCCAGGGGTGCCACCTCAGTAAAGGCCCTGTTTCTCATCCTCACCCATGTTTCCTTGGAAGGTGTCGACAGAGTCTCTGATGCCAGTCTTAACTGACAGACAGGTTTGTATGGAAGTCAATCATCTTTTAAGTACCCTGGGTCCCAGATCATTGAAAGCTTTAAAGGTAAGAACGAGCACTCTTGAGTGGCACTGAGAAATAAATTGGCAGCCAGTGTAGTTCTTACGTTCCCTAGATGCAAATATCCTCTGTGATTTTCATCATACATCTTCTATGGCCATCTAAAACATTCATTGGCTCCATAGTGGGAACAAAATGTTGAAATTCCAGCTAGCAAGGAGGGGCTGATTTGTGTTTTGGGCATGGTTGAAATGGACGTATCGATGGATGCAATTCGTAGAAGCACTGAATATATTTATGTTTCGGGAGTTTAGATCACAGAGAGATGCCCTCCTGACTCTCCTATCAGCCAAAGAAGATCTGTTGGTGGGTACACGAGAGAGGGCCTTTCCGGTGGCAGCCCCATGATTGTGGAACAACTTCCCCAGGGAAGTGCACCTGGTTCCATCACTCTCCATCTTTAGAAGGCAGCTGGAGAGTTTGATTTAGAGCTGCATTAAATTAATGTTACTGTTTCTTGATAGTTATGTATAGTGATTTTAAACAGAGGTTTCTATGTCTGCTGTAAGCAGCCTTGAGTGCCATAAGGTAGAAAGACAGCTAACAAATGTTTTAAGTAAGTAATTGAGTAAGTAAGTACATACTTACCTACTGGTGGTCCCTGGCCCCAGGGAGGCTCGGCTGGCCTCAACCAGTGCCAGAGCTTTCTTGGTCCTGGCCCCAACCTGGTGGAACTCTCTGCCGGAGGATACTCAGGCCCGCCAAGATCTCGTTTCCTTTTGGTGGGCATGCAAGACAGAGATGTTCTGCCAGGCATATGGTTGAGGCCAGTCCTGGGTCCAATAAATAAGTCTCTCTATTGGTCTCCTGTCACTGGAGGGGGATATACAGCCATCGCCCCCCCCCTCACATGGGAAGTTATAGTAGGATGTTACAACCTCGCACCTCTCTTCTCCCTTTTGTATGGTGGGTAGGGAAGAATGGAGCCCCCATCTTGGGATTTGAAACCTTTGTTATTGAGATTTATGATTTTACTGTACCAAAAATGTTTTATCTTTTGTATCTTATGTATTACTGTAACCTGCCCTGAGCCAGGTTGTGGGGAGGGAGGGCTAGAAATTGAATAAATAATAGTATAGCATAGTAAGTAAGTAAGTAAGTAAGTAAGTAAGTTCCCACTCAACTAGAGTTACCAAACATCAAAGCATTAAAACATTTCAACATTAAAACATCAAGACATTAAAAACAGCATTTAAAATAGAAGCATATATAAAATATTTAAATAATTCAGTAAAACATAAAAAGCACACAAACACACACAACACAACAAGGGAGGAGGGCCAATAACCTTTAGCGGTTACGAACAAAACAAAAATAGTCTCCAGTCACTGGTGGAAGATAGTGATAGAGGGGGGCAGACGATGTTCTCTGCGGAGGGAGTTACAAAGTGATGGTGCCACAACCAAGAAGGCCCTTTCTTGGGTTTCCACTCTGACAGCAGGGTGTACTCAAAGCAGGGTGTCCACAGATGATCAGAGTGGTTCATATGGAAGTAGGCAGTCAAGTTCTTCCCTTGAACTTTATTTTCTTGAATACTAGAATATACCTCGCAGTCACGTAAGGATTGTTGTATTTTATGTCCTTTTAAATATACTTTGTGTCCGGCAACCAGACCGGACTTGGGAACCCTCCCAGAGCTGCCCCCCCACAGGACCCAGGATGGCAGCCCCACCATCCAGCCCTGCTACCCTCAACACTCACCGGACAAGGAGGAAGCAAACAGCAGCAAGGAGAATACAGGCAGCAAAGGCACCAACAGAGAACTGGACCGCTGAGGAGGGCCCAAGTGCTGACAAGCCCTGGTCAGCAGGAGGCAGGCTAGAAGGCAGCTCCTGGGTCCTAGCCACCACCGACTTCCCAGCCAAGCCCTTAGAGCAGCCCAGCCTAGCTGGAGGAAGAGGGCACAGGAGGCAGGGACAGCCAGCCCGTGCCACCACAGGCAGCAGATCACAGGTAGCACTGGTGGCCTAGGGCCGCACCCCAACCTAGTGGCAGGCAGGGGAAGAACCACAGCCCGGCAAACCAGCAGGCAGGCTAGGGGGGATGGGAAAGGGCCAGGAGAGGCTGGGAGCAAAACAGGTGCAGGTGTGGCTACCTAGGGCAGCCAGGGCAGCAGCTAGGTTGTTGGGGGTGGGGCTAGGAGGTGGTGCCTGGGAATGGTGAGGGGATAAAAGGGAGGTCCACCCACAAGTGGGGGCTGGGGGCTTGTTCCTAGAGTGGACAGCAACCTTCTTAGGGTTGCAGAGGGGCACCTGGGAAATACCCAGGGCCCAATCTCCCTGATTCTGAGGCCTTCAAGAGGAAGTATTCCAGCGACTAAGAGGGACCTAGTGGGCCAATGGCGACGGAGCAGACCCAAAGGCTGAGAAGCAGAAGTCAGGCAAGCAGCTGGTGAATATCACCACGGCGGACAGAGACACTCGCAGGGGCGTGCCTGAACCTGACACTTTGAAAAATACTTGTTTATTCCATTCTCCTCACCCCCTCTTTCCCAGTCTCTTTCTGCCCCTGAATACATCCCTGGCAGAACCCAAATACATACTGTTACTTTTATTCAATGGATTCTGTAGTGCTCTTTGAGTGACTTTTTGATCTTAACAGGACAATTTCTGGCAATATTTGTATTTTAACTTTTTGATCAAATCGTTGGACATCACCTGGGGCGCAGAAGCTTGAAAGGCAGAGAATGAAAGCTGGAATACATCAATCTTGCCAAAGGTTGCCTGCATCCTCTGAGCACCTTTTTGCGACTAGCTCGGCCTATCAGAACGATCCTTTCATGGAAACGAATGGCAAAGATTTTGCATTAAAATCTCAGGAAAAGATAGGCTTGTAAAGTCACTGCTGGGGCTTTCTTAAACAGCTCTATGATTTAAAGGAAGAAGGAAGAGAATTCACAGAGGTAACCAGTTTAATGGCACATAAAGTAAATGATCATGTTAACATTAAAGCAGATTAAATAAGTCACAGTGCATTAAATTACTTTTATCCAGCGCTGCACATTTCCTAGGTGCCAGTGAGCTGAAAAAATAGCATGGCTGGCTTATTTTTTGAGCTGTCACAATATTGTCATCTTGCCCCCCCCCCTTGGATAATTCCCTTTTTGCCAGCCAGGCTCTGCAACCACAGAGGAATTTTTTTCCTTCCACCTCAGCACACTTTTGCACAAAGCTTGTGACCTTGCAATCACAAAGGACATGGGAAATAGCCACCCAACACTGACAGCTGTACATACACTCCTAGGAAAAGAACTGGCATATACTTGTTGCTCACAGTTGGGGACTGAGAGCTGGATTAGGCATTTCAGGGGATGCTAATTCGACATCTGATGGAGAGGAAACATACTCTGGGCAGCTATAAATCGTTATATAGGTCCCAGAAACCTAGTTAAAGGATTCCATGTTTGGGCCGTTAGCAGTCTATCGTTCGGTATAGGAAGTGTGATTATAGGTGGTTGTGTGAGCTCATTCTGCTGGCTGGTGTGCATGTAGGAGATAAAATAAAAATCATACACTTGCTTTACATTTAGAAAAGAAATCAGAGGTCTTTATTGTAGGAACTCCATACTCTTGACAGGGAAAGAGGAGAGATATATCCTAACTATCTATCTAGTCTACCTAACTACGTATCTAGCCTGCATCCATGCTTCCAAGATGAGGGAGGAGAAGGAGAGAGATGTTGCCTGGAAAACGCCAGAAAGAGAAGGAGAGGGAGGAAGTCAGGAGGAGGAACTCCTGAGAATAGCAATTTACATATCAAAGGACAGTCAGAGCAGTAAACAGTAGACAGAGTGCCCTGACCTCTCTATCTTTATAACTCTTAGGTTTATCCCCCTCTGAAACCTGAGGAAAGGGACAGCCCTGAATCCTCCTCTTCCAACACACTAGATGGCCAAATTGCATAGGGTGCCAGTGGTGAAGGGTGCCTGCCTGCTCACAGCATTAGGATCTGCCCCTGGAAGTGCCCCAGCCTTTGCACAATGATTGGGGAAAATGCTTCCTTCCCTTCATTGGGGTAGGGGGATGGGACTAGGGTCCAATTTTCCTGATGGGAAAATCTGTGTTCTTGGCTCCTATTGCCTGGTGGAAGAAAAATTACAATATTATGTGCAGGGTCACACCCCTTCCAGTAAAAAAACCCCGAAGAGACATGAGAGCTCTAGGAATAACTGGAAACTCTATGGTGAAAACAGAGTTTCCAGTGATTCCTAGAGCTACCTATGTCATTTCCTTTTTTTAATGGAAGAGATGTGACACCACAGCTGATGTCACAGCCTCTCCCAAAGCCTTATTTATTTATTTATTTATTTATTTATTTATTTATTTATTTATTTATTTATTTATTTATTTATTTATTTGTCTGCCATCACAGTTCCGAGCAGCAGCAGGCAAGAGAAACTACCCGGAGATTCCCACTTCTTCACCCAAAGGGTGATTAATACATGGAATTCACTGCCTCAGGAGGTGGTGGCAGCTTCAAGCATAGACAGCTTCAAGAGAGGATAAACATATGAAACAGAAGTCCATCAGTGGTTTTAGCCACAAGGTATAGATGGAACTCTCTGTCTAGGGCAGTGATGCTCTGTATTCTTGGTGTTTGGGGGGGGCAATCAGTGGGAGGGCTTCTAGTATCCCCCACTGGCAGACCTCCTGAGGACACCTGTTTTTTTTGGTCACTGTGTGACACAGAGTGTTGGACTGGATGGGCCATTGGCCTGATCCAACATGGCTTCTCTTATGTTCTTATGTTCACTGTAAACTGGCAAATAGTAAGCCTAATGCTTGTTACGTTTCCAACAGGATGGCTTCCATTTTTTTCTTCTTGCTCCAAGCATATCAAAGATACAATCTGATACCCGTGAGGCACACCCTGGCCTGTGCCCACTGCAGACTGCAAAGCATCCTACACTTGATACTGTCACAGAGGACGCACTTCTTTTTTGCTTATTTAACATCTCACCTGATGTAGAGTTCTGGAAAACTCGAAAGCTCGAATCTTCTATGATGTCATTTTGATTGGTAATCTCCATCAATGGTATGAAATGGCTTTTGGTCACCAACAAGATCAGCGACAGGATCATTTTTAAGAGTTTACTCTCCCCGGTATAAAACTCATGAAGTTGATTGAAGTCTAAAACTCAAAAAGGAATGTGTCTTTTGGTTTCCAAATCTCTAGTGTGTTACTTCATGCAGGGTGTCTTAAAAAAACAAAACCACCCCTATCACTTTGTGTGCATCTTATTATGTACCTAATGTTGAGCTATTTATTTAAACTATGCTTGGGAAAAAAAGAAGAAAAATGCTTTTGTACTTCGGAGCTGCTTTGTGGCACTCTTTCCAGTTTTAAGACCCCCCCTGAGAAGTGGGAGGTTAAACCAAAGCTGGGAGAGAGTGCTTTGACTTAAAGTTCAGTCCCCAATGCTTCTTTTCTTTTCTCTTTCATGCCACACTTGATGTTGTTTGATCCCCAGAGTTAACATGCAAGTACAATGATTAATGCCCAGCTGCGCCATAACAGACAAAAATTATCTTTAGGGAGAGACTTCATAGCAGTGGCAAAGCCTATAACTTAGAATGCAGATGGCTTTTGATCAAAAGCCACTTTCCTTTGATGCTGAAATGTCCTTTGCTGACCACCCGGGTCCCAAACATACAAATTAAGCATTTATGTTTCGTGATCGAAAATGCATTTCTCTGAGCAGCATTTCTCACTTCTTTATCCTTTCCTTCTCTCTAATTGCTCCCAATTTTAGAAATTTGTGCGAGTGTCACTCAAGCTGTTTGTACATGCTGATTTTTATTCACTTTTCTTTTTTAAAAATGCATTTTTACAATGACCAATGAACGTGACTGGGAGAAACAGGAATGGTTCAAGTTTGCAAAGTAAATGAACGCTGTTAGGGAGGGTTGAATCTACCGGGCTGTGGGAACAGCAGACCCAAGCAGAGATACTGCTTCATTTAACTAGGGATTTTTTAATTTATATATAAATATTTGGGGGAAAAACAAGCTAAAATTAATTAATGAAAGACCTTCATCCATCTTGTCTTTGGGATCTAGCATCTCTTCCTCTATCTGCTGAAAAATGAAATACAGCTGTGTGTATACCATTTCATGTATGCATTATTTAGAACTTTTTAACAACCCAAGGAAGCTGCCCAAGATGCCCAAGCTGCCCCCCCCCAAATCAAACCAAAAACTTAAAATTTATGAATTGAAATCCAAAATTAAAACCCATCACTTGGGGGCCCACATAACTATGATTCCATGGAAGAGGCGAGAAGACTTCCAGAGAATTTTGCATTTTTTTTGTGATGGACAAAGTTTCTAGTCCTTGTAATGTGGTTGAAATATCATGTGGTTGAAATATCAAAAGCCGATTATAGGGGGAATGGTGGTAATGTCCTGTGATCTTTTTGTACCCAGTGGCTAGGAAAGCATAAATATTTTTTTCTAAAACATTAAAGGATTTTTATTAACTCACAGAATTCAAAATGTTGAGCAGGTTTCCAAATGATAACAAGCCAATAGAAGGGGCTCCCGTACTATAGGGGTAGTGGAAAAGGACCTCAAGTCACAGCTAAATTATGGCGACCCCTGCTGGGGTTTCCAAGGAAAGAGACGAACAGAGATGGGTTGCCATTGTCTGCCACTAGAGGTCTCCCATCCAATTACTAACCAAACCTGGCCCTGCTTAGCCTACAAGATCTGATGAGATTCGGCTTTGCCTGGGCTATCCAGGTGCATTACTATAAATTGTACTTTGAGCTATTTTCTGGGTCCTCCAATACTGAAATTAAAGATGGAAGCCCCTCATCATTTCTCGATGAAATGTGTTTGTAGAATTGCCAGTTCCCCCAGGATCCAAACTGTGGAATGAAGGATGTTACTGGGGGTCTTGCGCATGGGGAGATCTTATCATGTGAGCACTCTGGAACCCTCATTGTCATGCTGGGAACGGCATCATCCTTGGCATGACAACGAAGGTTCTGGAGCGCACAGGAGTGCACTTCCAGAGCTCTTGGGCCCATTCCTTGCACCTTCCTCTCCTGCTGGTCAGGTAAGAGGTGGTGGGGGGCAGAGGCTGGGAGCGGGGAATCCCCTGCCTCCACCGAGGGACTGAGATTCAGTTATTCAGAATTTGTTCCAAACTTCACGAGGTCTTTGAGCACAAGCATGGGATTTTGGGCACCAGAGCTAAGCCCAAGAACAAACAGTCGTCAAATGTTTTAAAGGAATCTCAGAGGTGACCCTATGCTCAGCAAACACATATGGTCCAAACCTCCTGGGGTGGTACAGTCTTAAAAAAGAAGATAGGATGATCTATTTATTTACATATTATTAGGTTGTTCATGATCCACTCATGCTTGATGGCATGAACAGGATTAATCCAGTGATACGAGTTTTGTCACATGCCGTTTTTCATCAGTTTTATCCCAATTCATGCCATTTCTATACAGTTAATGCAAGCTCAGGCATGGTTTTTAACATCAATGTGTCTATCACATTTCATTGGAATGGTTGGGGCAAAGGTGACCCTCATTTCATCCCAAGCATGGAGAACCATATTGGGAATGGGAACTTTTGTATGCAACAGGGTGGTGGAAAAATTTGGTAGTGCCTCTATTCCTGCCAGGGTGTCAGTGCTGTACACTGTTTTTGGTGAGGAGAACCTACACAATGGAAACATACTGAAGCATTGATCCAGTGGTGAAGAGAGAAGGTGTGGGGAGGCAATACACCAAGTCCGGAGACATCTTGCCTCATCCCTTCTATGTGGAGCTTCCTACAGTTCTTATCTGCCATCACACAGGGGGAAATGGCAAAGAATAGAAATTGACATTGTGAATTACCTGGGGATGCTCAAATGCAGGATTTTATGTGGCCCTCAATTCATGTGCAGGCTGTTTTTACTCAGTGCATGAGAATGCTGCTTTCATGGGAGCTCCCTTTGTGTGATGGCATCTTCAAGCGAGTCCAGAGTGCAGAGCGCCAATTCAGTTCTGATTTCGCTGCAAGACAGGCTCCTTTGATTTGCCAATTTGCATTCCTTTAAGGTGTGAGAATGTGTTTAAGATCTGCATTTCAATTAATGGGATATGGGAGGTGGGGGAAACTGGGATACTTTTAACAGTTGAGGAGGAACTGATATCGAATACGTGAATGTAACACAGATCAAATTGAAGTGTGACTGTGCGAGTGCGTGCATGGGAAGTTGGAGGGGGGACACGTGAAATGAGGGTCATTTGAGCATCCCTAGGTAGTTGTTGTGGGTTTTCCGGGCTGTATTGCCGTGGTCTTGGCATTGTAGTTCCTGACGTTTCGCCAGCAGCTGTGGCTGGCATCTTCAGAGGTGTAGCACCAAAACAACAACCCACAACAGCCCACAACAACCATCGTTCTCCGGCCGTGAAAGCCTTCGACAATACATCCCTAGGTACTTTGTAATGTGTATTTCCACCCAAACACTCTTGTTATTGCAGTATCTGCCTTGAGAAAGGTGGTCTACAAACGATGTAATTAAATAAAATCTATATATATAAAGACAAGTGTCCTGACTGACTCATCAACGCCCAGCCCAAACCCCTGGACTTAGAAACATGAAATTTGGGGAGAACATTCCTTTTATGACGTAAACACCCACTAAGAAGGGATTTTAAGAAATTCGCTCCCTAATGGGGTAAAAGGGGGTAAAATGTGTTTTCCCAAAGGGATACAGCTTCCCTTTGTGGCTGGCAGGCTGCTGCCTGCCCGCCCACTGCCAGCTTGGCCACTCTTCCCTGATTGGGCCAGCCTTTCAGGATTATTTGCATATGCGAGATGATTTGGGCTCACAACATGCCATACCTCATCCCTGCCCCTTCCCTCTCCGAGACACTTGAACATAGAGATCATTTGCGTATGTGGCCTGATTGGTCCTCCTCACCCCCACATTCTAAACAGTAGGCAGTTGCTATTGGGAGACACTGAATGTGTCCTGAGGTAAAATGCACCTCCCAATCTTCCCCTCAAATTTCACTCGAGTTGCCAATCTCCCTGTGGGGCCTTGCTTTCCTGTGTGGCTGGCAAGCTCTTTATATATATAAGTATTATAACTGGATTTAAAATAGTTAAATACCATAGCAAAGCACGGGTATCAAGCTAGTAAATCAATAAAATAGTGGTAAGAATGCTCGACCAGGGCCTAGGAGACCTAAGTTGAAATCCTCACTGCTAGGAAGCTAAGTGATCTCGGGGCCAGTCACACACACTCACTTAGCCTACCTCATAGCATTGTTGTGTGGAAAAAAGCAGAAGGGGAACCCCCCCCCCAATATATGTTGTCCTGGTCTTGTTGGAGGAAGTGTGGGATAAAAATGTACTAAATAAAGAAATAGCTGCCATGGAAAGCCCCATAAGAATTACCATCACTGGGAAAGATCTCAGTTTTTGTGCTGGTGAAAGTGTGAGGAAGCGTCCTCTTTGACCATTGAACAGGCTACGCCATGAATGGTAGGAACCATTGTTACCAGAAATGGGCCTCCCTGTGAGTAGGGGGAATTAGCGGCAAGGAGGAAGGCTATGTGAGAGGGGTAACTGCAGGTTAACTCCACCAGTTTTTATGGGGTCCCCTCCCCAAGGTAGCAGATGAAGCATGGTGCTTTTAAGTCAAAGAGTATTTTTTATTCAAAGAGGAAAATACAAGAGGTAAAATACAAGAAAATACACACAAGAGGTAATGAAAAATGCTTGGTACACACACACACACAGAGGAGTCCTAGGAAGCTAGCCAGAAATTGGAATAGTGTGAGGGAAGGGGAAGTATATTTACCTATCTGGAAGAGTAGAGTAGTCCACGGAGGAAGAGAGCTTCAAATGTCCCATGTTCTTGGCCAGGGAGGAAGGCTCAGAGAGAGAGAGAGAGAGAGAGAGAGAGAGAGAGAGAGAGAGAGAGAGAGAGAGAGAGAGAGAGACTCTGAGGGCACCATGCTGGGTAAGCATGTACAATTGGAATGGAGCAAAGCCAGGATTTTTATAGGGCAAAATGTGTCCTGAGGCTGGGGAGCCCCCTCAGCCATTGGAACAAAGGCCATAAAAGTCATTTCCTGGGAATGACAAAGGTTTGGGTACCTTTGATTGGTGCTGCCGGGGTGTGATAAAGGAAATGTAAAGTTTCTCCTGGTGCTTCACAAAGAAACAGTTTGCTAATTAATATTCTTGGGGCTGAGTTGATGAATTTGGATCCTGATTACATGTTCCCAGAGAAAATTTAGAAACCTATCAAAGCAGATTAATGACTCTCAATCTTGGGGTAGGGATTTAACCACGGAAGGAGGATATCGGAATGTGTTAACGGAGGTGACTCAATGAGACACTTTCTTGTCACGGCTGCCCATTCGCAGCAGGAGGGGAAGTACTCTGGTCACTCGGCCATTTGCATGAACTTTCCATTCATGCCTCAATGTCCCGGGTGGGACTCAGCGACGCTCTGTCCATCCAGCTGGAATCCCCTCTGCTGCAGATCAGGCTGCATTAATCCAGGGGCCTTGTGATTTTTGTTTCACAGGCAGTTATCAAACAGCTATTAAATATGGCAGAGGCCGGGGCCGATTGCTTACACCATGTACACAAAAGCCATGGTAGATGGGGCTGTGCTGAAGACGGGGGTGGGTGGGTGGCTTGACGAGATCCAAGTTAGTAGGATACTAACAATAGCCTGCAACAAAACTCAGTCAAAACTTAACCGAATTCCATATAAAAATGGTCAAAAGAAGAAAAATAACAATTGAACAATAACTCCCTGGAGATTAGCAACCCAAGGTTCAAAGGATCCCTTGCCCCCCTCTGAGTCTGAGGAAGGTCAACACACATGGTCTCAGCTCTCAGCTTCCTGGTTCAAGATGTACAGTCCTCATTTTTCCCCGAGGAATTAAATATTGAATACTTGGTAGCGGTCATTAAATATTGAATACTTGGAAAATATCATATCTTCATTGCCCTCAATGGCATTTCAAGAAAGCTCCTATTTGCAAATGACAACAGCTCGGAACCGGACCTCGTTGTCTGCTGGCAGAAGGGTGTATCTGCTTGGAGAGCAAGGGGAAGGTGATTTTTTTTCAGGCCCCACTGAAGACCTCACATATCCTCCCCACACTATTTCTAGCATTATCCTTATCCCTGGAAAAAGTCTTGCCAAGTCTCCCGATTTGGTGGGAGATCTCCCAGCAAACCTGAGCATTGCCCACTGACACCTGGAATGCCAACGAGAGGAAAAATAGGGGCATGTGTTGGCATCCTGCTGGCGTGTTGATGCTGGAGGGATGCTCTAGGACCTGCCAAAAACTCTTATGGTTTCAAGGGGCTCGGGGGGGCTGCTGTGGATGCAGGGAGACAAGAAAGTTCAGTTCCTCTCACTGAGCTCTGCTTATTCTACTTTGGATCTAAGACTTTATATTAATGTGTGCCTGGCAGCTGAAGATTTGATTCACTCCCTTCTGCAGTGCCCTTTATACAATTCCCTGGGAGAAAGATACTTGGCACATCTCTAAATATATATATACCCATCAACAACCTGCCTTGCGCAAGACTGAGTAGCTATTAAAAAGGACAAGGAAATTTATAACCAATCGGATGGCAACATTTGCATACATCGCAGCTGGAATGTGGAGAAAACGGGAGCAAGAGAATCTGGTACACTGTATGGGGGATGATTTGTATTAACGGGTACTCCTTGGCTGT
This sequence comes from Eublepharis macularius, assembly GCF_028583425.1. Classification (NCBI taxonomy): domain Eukaryota; kingdom Metazoa; phylum Chordata; class Lepidosauria; order Squamata; family Eublepharidae; genus Eublepharis; species Eublepharis macularius. The sequence continues at coordinate 175,583,232 of NC_072792.1, forward strand.
TGATCTGTTGGACTCTGCTTTATTGGTACTGTAATTCTATTAGGGCCCTAGATTTTATATGCTATCGTATTGTATTGCCTAATAGACTTTTTGGCATTGCTGTTTGACTATTGTGGCTCAGCAGCAGAGACTATAAACAAGCTGCCAGACATCACTGCAACAGAAGGGTGTAGCTTAAGAGTTGAACACGCTGGAATGTATGAAAGCTTCCACTTGCTACCTTTCCAGATATTCCCTCTGTTTCAGATATGGGTATCACCATTTTTGTGGTTGTTTTGCTGTTGTTCATTGTCACCCTTTGACTACACTGACTACTTCGTAATGCACCCAGCTGTTCTCTGGCTGTACAATACTAGCAACCTCATCCACTGCTGAGATATTTTGCATGAGCTCCTCATTTAAATGCCAGGCTGGGTCTGTTATCTTCTGTCATTCCAGACAAGCATTCATTAGTTCCCTGTAGAAAGGACAGACCCCGCTAGCTATTGCAAAACATGCTGGGGTATTGCACTTCAGTAACTCATTTCAAGCATAGACAGAGCCAGCTAGATGGTTGTTGGGGGTTTTCCGGGCTGTATTGCCGTGGTCTTGGCATTGTAGTTCCTGATGTTTCGCCAGCAGCTGTGGCTGGCATCTTCAGAGGTGTAGCACCAAAAGACAGAGATCTCTCAGTGTCACAGTGTGGAAAAGATGTAGGTCAAGCACCAATCCATATGCAAAAGAACCTCCTCAGGTTACAGTGAAGCCTCCCGCCATTAGCATTCCACACCCTGGGAAACTCTTACAGAATGACTCAGCTCAACCCCACCCCTCCTGAGTAGATACAAATGACCTACATCTTTTCCACACTGTGACACTGAGAGATCTCTGTCTTTTGGTGCTACACCTCTGAAGATGCCAGCCACAGCTGCTGGCGAAACGTCAGGAACTACAATGCCAAGACCACGGCAATACAGCCCGGAAAACCCCCAACAACCATCGTTCTCCGGCCGTGAAAGCCTTCGACAATACATAGAGCCAGCTAGCTTTTGAAAAACATGCCAGATTATTGCACTTCACTTCCCCCATTTCCAGCACAGACAGGCCCTGCTAGCTATTGCAACACATGCTGGGCTATTGCACTCTGTTCCCCATTTCAAGCATAGACAGACCCAGCTAGCTATTGTAAAATATGCTGGGTTATTGCTCTTCAGTTCTCCATTTCAAGCACAGCCAGGCCCAGCTAGCTATTTCACTCTAGCCTTTTGCTAACCAGGTTCTCATTTGTTGGACAGTTCTTGCTAGCTTCCAGTTCAAAATCATAGACTGCACCAGGTCTTTTAGAAGATGTCAGACCATCAGAATTCTTTCTGCTTATTTTTAATGAGGCATTTCTGTGCTACTTTTCTTCCAAGGGACCCAAAGTGGCTTACAGAAATTTCCTAACTAGACACAGGCACGAACTGAAATATGGACCAAAATTCACGATGAACCAGGCCGGTTTGTGGTTTGTGAACCAGCGATTCATCAGATCTCATTTCTGACAAACCACCACAAACTTTAGGCTGGTTCATTTTTCAGTTCATCACTGCAGACAGCCTGGCGCCAATCAGTTTCCTAGGCAACGGGATGGACTTCCTGCAGACCTTCTGCTGACCTGGAAGTGACCTTCTGCTGACCCAGAAGTGGTGATTTGCTAGCCCACAAGTGACATTTTCATGAACCAAAATGAACCGATTCGTGAACCAGGGCAGGTCTGTGAACGTTTGTGGTTTGTGGTTCATGAAATGTGATGAACTACAAACCGCATGGTTTATTTTTTTTCTGGTTTGTGCCCAGCTCTATTCCTAACCTACTAAAAATATAGTTTAAACAAAGAGTCAAAAAGAAACAAATATATTGTGGGTGGTCCTCTTGCTTCAGTAGGCAGGCTGTTGTAGGCTCCCAAGCAGCAAGTCATGGCTAAGAGCCCTTTTGCTTGTACTCAAGGGTACATGCCTAAAGGCTCGTCTCCGGGCACACTAGGGAGTCAGTTTGGTGTAGTGGTTAAGAGTGGCAGGACTCAATATGGAGAGCCGGGTTTGATACCCCACTCCTCCGCTTGAAGCCAGCTGGGAGACCTTGAGTCATTCACAGCACTCTCAGAGATCTCTCAGCCCCACCCACCTCATAGGGTGATCGTTGTGGGGAGAATAATAACACACTTTGTAATCTGCTCTGAGTGGATGTTAAGTTGTCTTGAAGGGTGGTATATAAATCAAATGTTGTTGTTGTTGTTATTGGGGCTACCAGGCCTTCTGTCATGGGAGGAGGCTTTCTGCCAATAACCTTGTTTGCCTACAGGAGGAGGGAAAAACTGTGGAAGTGACATAGGATAGCTCCAGGAATTACTAGAAACTCTGGATTTGCCATAGAGATTCAGGTGATTCGTAGAGCTACTCTACGAGCGGAACCACAAGTGACAAAAGGCACAGGTTGGACACTTGTCAGCTTCCCTCAAGTTTTGATGGGAAATGTAGGCAGCTTGGCGGAATGTTGGACAAGTGACAGTTGAAAAGTCCATTGGACAGCAGTCGGAGAGCCAAGCTGCAAGACCAGGATGCCTACATTTCCCATCATTTCCTACATTTCCTACCTGAAAGTGATGTCATGACATAGCCGAGGTCACTTCCCCTTATTTCCTTGTTCCCATCCTTCCCTTTACCTGACCCCATCCTTCCTGTTGGCATGGCAACACTAGGCTACATCCAGCCCTTATTAGAGTTGCCAGGCCCCAGTGGGGGTGGGGGACCTACTTCCCTCAGTTCCCTAGAAAAATAAAATAAAATAATGGCCATCAGGCCTATGGCATGATACCACTTCCAGAGAAAAGCCAGAAGTCAGTCTTCTCTAAGAAAAATCAGCAATAGCCAGATAAACCATAGGAATCACCAGAAATCATCAGGTTATTGATAGCATTTCCAGCAATTTATAGAGAGGCATGATATCATTTCGGGGGGTTTCCTCTCTTATCATCTGCTGGTAGCCAGACTGGACCTGGCAGCCCTAGCCTTGAAGGCAGAAAGGAGACAAAAACACAGCTGAGATGTTGTGCATCTGACCAGGTGTTCCTCAACAATTCCCTTCCCTTGCACTTATCATTCCAGCAATACTATTGCAAATCTGTTCCCTGTTTGCTACTCTTATTCAGAACACAGAACATAGGAGTGGAAAATCACAAACATTTGGAGCAATTTTACTGCAAACAAGAAGAAAATGTGTATCTATGGCTTAGAAAACCTGATTGTGTAGGAATGCCTGAAGTTGCTTCACTGTAAGGCAAGCCACTTAAAAAATGTCTTCATCCAAGTAAATAGAACACATAGATAAATAAAAACACTATGCCAGGAATGATTTGGTACATGTATCACAGTTACTCAAGAAAAAGATGTGCCGTGTCTCCTAGATTATACTGATCTGATTTAACGAGAACAGTTACTCTCAGGAGACAAATAAGTGATGGATTAGGGAGCATAGCGTGAATATTATATCACACTAAACAGAAAACAGGGACCGTGAAAGTACAGGAAAGCAATTCTGTGATCTATAATTGAGTGAATTTTTTTTTATCAGCAACTTGATCTGAATTTTCTGCACCAACGGTGCTCCGTATTGAGTGAGTCCATTACTCATGCTTGTCTGTTTGCAAAGTTCACTTGTGGGGAAGGCTTAGAGAAGTGCTGCGTATTTAAATGGCCGTTAAAAAAAAAGGTTGCAATGTAGTTGTGTGATCTTCACAAATTAGGTGTTTGAAAACCAAACATCACCTCTATCAATGCCTATTTTCTGTCCAATTGAGCATCCCATGTTTTTGTATTGTTGATTTGTTTGCAATTGAGGACAAACAGTGCTTTGAGTGTTTTTACATCTGGGCAGTTGACATCATTAATCGTGTGATCATTGTGCAGCCAGGGGAGTGGGAGCCACTGTCGGTGAATATGTAGAATTTACAGGATTACTGGGAATGATGGAAGTTGTAGTTTTCTCAGCCTTCTAAGAGGACATGAGATCTGCAATGCACATCAACCCTGTTAGGATGTCATGCTGATAATACTGGGAAAAAGTAATTTACAGGAAAGAAAGGCAAAGGCGGGGCAGTGATGCAAATTATGGCTGATGTCACCTAGCACAACATTTGTTCTGTATACAATTAGGGTTGCCAGATCCCCTTACCCTTCTGGTGGGAGGAGGGGACCCGGCACTCATCTTCTCTCCACTTCTTGAGCGCTCCTTGCGCCTGCGAGATGACATCACTTCTGGGAAGAGACATCATCGTGCAAGCATGGGGGTGCGCGCTCGCTTCTCAGTGGGTCAATTTGGTCCCCAAATGGGCCCGATTCAGCCTACTTGGGGCTCAAATTGGCCCTCTGTGAAGCATGGTGTGATGACATGATGACATCACTCTCAGAGGTGACATCATTGCACTGCCCCAGGGGTGTGCCTGGGAGGCCCATTCCCATGCCTTTCCTCCCCACCATCCAGGTGAGTGGCGGTGAGTGGCAGACGGTGGGAGTGAGGGATCCTCCACCCCCATTGGGGGATCTGGCAGCCCTATATACAATAGATGGCAAGTGACTGGTACCGGGAAAACTGACTGGCACTGAAAAAAAAATCAGTATTTTTCAGATTTGGATTTTGTGAATGGATTCCATATCAGTATTTCAGAATATTCGGGTCCCTCCCCCATATTGTTTCAGAATTCTGATTCGGGTGGAAACAAAAACAAAGACTGCTTTTTCTTTCTCCTGCTGTGCAAGCAGCAGAGAGCAGGACTGAGTTATAGGGGGCCAGCACCATCCCTTCTCACCCTGGCACCATCCCTCCCCGATGACACTTGGCACCATCCCTTCCCACCTTCTTCCTATTTGTAAAGTCAATGCAGCTCCCCTACAAACCGGCAACCCCCTCTCACCAACAGTTGAACTTGAACAGAGATTTTTCTTTTAAAAAAACAACTGTTAAAAAGCTGAAGAGGAGGGGTGTGCCAGAGATGAGTGTCACCATTTAGAAGGCGGTGCTAAGCTCACCTCCTACCTCCCGATTGGCTGCTGAAGCGGGTGCACTTTCCCCCCTTTAAGTCAGAACAAATAATAATATTTAATTTATATACCGCCCTTTGGGATGACTTAATGCCCACTCAGAGCGTTTTACAAAGTATGTCATTATTATCCCCACAATAATAATCACTCTGTGAGGTGAGTGGGGTGAGAGAGCTCCTAGAAGCTGTGACTGACCCAAGGTCACCCAGTGGCTTCAAGTGGAGGAGTGGGCATCAAATCTGGTTCTCCAAATTAGAGTCCCGTGCTCTTAACCACCGCACCAAACTGACTCTCCAGAAAGAAGATTTCTCTTCTCTCTGGCTTAAAAGGAAAAGCTCCAGAAGCCATGCTTGGAAATATCAGAGTGTCATGTCAAAGTGTCCAAATAAAGAAGGGTCATGTCTTGCGCCACCTGGGGAAAAATCCCCATGTCACCAACCAAAGATCCAAATAAGTTACTTAAAGATGGAGCAACCAGCTCACAATTCAATTTGATGATACAGAGTTTAACCCATACGTGAGGGTCTCAGACTTTCATTTGTGGGTTGCTGGTATCAATCTGCTGCAGGGTGCTTGGAAGCAGAAAAGGAACTGCCCCTGCAATATCTACGCCTTGCAGCCAACTCTGATGAAGAAGCCCCTTCTCTTGAGAAAACAAAAGGACAAAGGAGAAAATTTTCAGTTGTGATCAAAAAGGAGTAGACCAAATTCATCTGCGAAAAAGAGGGACTGAAAATGAAACAACAGCTGAATATGAATGAGAAAACAGGATGATAAAAGGGAAAAGACAATAGCCTAAAGAAAGCATGAGCCGGGACAAATTTAACCGCCCATTCAAATGAAGCTAAACAGCCTTGCTTGCAAGGGTGGTGCTGTATTGTGTGCAACAGCTGTGTAGCACAAATGAGGCAATGGATCCTCTTGTGTTTGTGAGGAGCACATGATACATAGTTAATACCCAGTCTCAAGTGTCTAGGGATTTTAGGCAAATTTCCTTGGGAGTGAAAAGAGTGAGGTGGACTTCCAAAGCAAATACAGATCAGTTGGGCAATTACTGCTGGAGCAGACCATCTCTTCTCGCTTGCCTTGAAAGTCCTGGGCCCACTGAAGGTGTTCCAGAAGCCCTGTGCAGACTTTCATGAAGAGCAGCCTTGAATGCATGGTGGAGTTAGTGGGATCACGCACAGTGAGTGGTGGAGGTAGTGGGATCACGCCCACTGAGTGTCCTCCCGACACTCACAATCCCATTCACCTTTGCATGTAAATCCAAATAATTTTTTTCATGATGTGGATCATATGCAGAGAATCTGTCTGTGTTCAGAGTCCTCTGTATAAATGGGATCTTGAATGTACAGAGATTGGAGTGGGAAGGGGTAAAGATAGGACCAGCATGCATGGATCCTGTCCTCCTCTCCAACATCTACATATCTAATTCTGAACACGGCCTCCGAAAGAAGATTTTAAAAAAGCCACACAATGGGGTTTGCTACCCTAATGAGGGGGTCTTTTTGTGAGTTGGGGGAATTAACATTCAAGGAGATTCAGCAAGAGGGAGTAACTAGGATCTCCAACAATGTCTACCAAGATCATTCCCTCAGAGAAAGTTTTAAATGAATAGGCAGATGTTCTAATGGAAAGGTTTCTTTATTAACAGAGCAATAAAAGGCAAACAGAGAAAAAATCACACACAGCATACACACAGAGCTAACTAGGAAATACAGGAGGAAAATGGGAGCGAGAGGAATTGGGATTGGGTGATTACCAGTCTCAGAGAGAAGAAAGAGAAGGTCCGTGGAGGGGCAGCAAAGCGACCGGTGCTTCACAGAAAGGCGACTCAAGCAAACTCGAGGGTGTGTGGATGGGCACCAAGGTACACACAATGCAGTGAGCACATGGCTGGACAACCTAATTATAGTGTAAAATGTGTCCTGGGGCAAAACTGATGTCCTGCTTCCAGGAACAATATCTTAACGACTCGTCTCGAGGTAGGACACTAAGTTGGGAAAGGTGTGATATGATTATCTTGGGGTGTACTATAGACAAAAGTATAGCTTGATGACCTCATGATTGTTGGACAGGAAGACTGTCAGATGTGCTGAATAGTTTGATTAGGTAAGTGGGAAAGGAAAGGTGCTGATTAGGCAGGGAGATATCTCAGGAAGCTTTGTTATCTCTGCTGCTCTCCGGGGCATGGAAGGGCTGTCAGCCAGTCATTTCCCCTATGACTCACATCTTGCCAATTTTCCAGCTCCAGCCGGGTTGGGAACCATTCTGCCTAGCTAAGGCAGTGCCATGTGCTTATGGCATATGAGGAAAGGGTTTATGATATTCCATATCCATAAGCTGCCCTTTCCAGTGTGAGGGAGGGTGTAACTGCTAAGAGTTTAAGTGCAGAAAGTGGAGATGTTTCAACATCTGAATTGCAAATGGCCTTGAATGCAATGGTTTAGAAATATATCAAGTGATAGGAGGACAACTGCTGAAATGATACCTCATTATTAATTATGAATTAATTAGAAGTGTCTGGGTAAGGATGCCTGAGTCACCATAACAAGTGCTACAGATAATGAAAATTCATATTACAAGGCTATAGTTTTGTGAATTTTGCCAGCATCACTAACGAACATTTATGAACATCTACACTGGGCTTATTTAGTCACCTAGGGTGGGTCTGTTACTTTCTACAACTGGATTCCCGAGTGCAGTTGAGTCTGTGTAAGACATTATCAAATTTGCTAATAACCTCCACAGTCTAATTCCCTAGCCTGTCTTTAAAACTTATTGGTTGAACAATAACAACGTTAAGGTCTATAAAAGACTATCGATGTGTCTGAGGCTATTGAAAAAGGAGACGTGGCGTTTTGTAACGTTTCGCCGTAGGCCGATCAGAAGGCACATCTTGCAACTCAAAGAATTTTGTTCATCCTTCTGATAAACAGTGGAAGTTTTTGTATACTGACTGTCCTCCTCAAATCACAACTGTTGAACATTTTAACATATTCCTGTGTGGAAAGTTCTCCCCCCACCTCTTTGTGCTGATTTGAGGTGCTCTTTTTAATTCATGGATGTAAATATTTTGTGTGCCAGAAGTTGACTATTCAAGTCTGATACGTAAAGAAGAAGAAATCACACAGCTATGAAAAATATGGTGTTGGGGGAATTCTTATTTACTTCACTGTAACGGTAAGGAGAGAAACATTCCATAGAACTCATTGTTTGCCAGCCATTGTTTATCCATTGACCTTGTATAGTTGGTGTCTCTCTGTATGTTTATCTGTTGCCAAGAGAAATGTGTTGCGGAAACAACAAATGCTAATAAGGAAAGTCAGAACGGCACATATTTTTGCAGCTCCTTTGTATTGGAGTTCAGATTGAATAATTCCCATTAGGTTTTGAGAAGCTGGTCTGGGAAGCCATATATAAGTGTTTTCGTTGTATTTGTGAACTGACAGATCATGAAGCTAACACTGAGATGGTGGCATATGATTTTACTTGGTTATAACTATTTTATTTAACTGCTGGCACAATAGTTTTCATGATCCCTGTGAAGGACTATAAAGCGCGCTGGCATCTTTGCGGCATGATAGGTCAGGCTCGAATCAAGGAAATGGAAGTAATGTGAAGATGGACATCTGCTATGGTGAGTCAAGAACATGGCCCCAAACAGGGCTTTTTTTCTGGGAAAAGAGGTTGTGGAACTCAGTGGGTTGCCCTAGGAGAAAATGGTCACATGGCTGGTGGCCCCACCCCCGGATCTCCAGACAGAGGGGAGTTTAGATTGCCCTCCACACTGTGGCACAGAGGGCAATCTAAGCTCTCCTCTGTCTGGAGATCAGGCGGCGGGTCCACCAGCCATGTGACCATTTTCAAGAGGTTCTGGAACTCCATTCCTCTACATTCCAGCTGAAAAAAGCCCTGGCCCCAAACAGGAACAAAAGAAGGGTGAGGTGGAGTGACCAGGCATAGAGACGTTTCCATCCTCAGAGATGGCCTTTGGGCTAAAACTTCAAAGGGCGTTATTGTCTGAGAGATTCCAGGTCTACCTCGCCTGCGATTAGATCTTCAAGAATGGATTTGCCAGGAAAATATACTATAATGCATGTTATGTTAACAAATGTAATTGATGGTAGCAATTGTGTTGGTCCATGTTGGTTTGTGTGACAAATGCCCCTGATCAGATATTGCTATTGGCAAGCAGCAATTAGAGTATGGGTTGAAGTCCCTTGGCATGAATGGGCTCCGTTGAAATACAGCAAAAGGTGCAAATACAATGAAGAATGCATCATGAAAACCAAGGCAATGGGTCAAACACAGTCTCTGAAAGCAGACTGGGTGACAATGCTGTTTCCTAGGAGTAAGCTTCATTGAATAAAATTAGACTTACTTCTGAGTAGAAGGTCTGGAATGACACTCTCTAGAGTGGAATGATGGAGGCTGGGAGTAGAATGAATGTGCAGGAGATCTGCAAGGGCTTGAGAGCCAGCATGGTATAGTGGTTGGCGTGCCAAACTAGGATCTGGGAGACCCAGGTTCAAATCTCCACTCCACTACAGAAGCTCGCTGGGTGACCTACATACCCCATTGGGTTGTTGTGAGGCTAAAAGGGAGCTACTTTAGGTCCTCAGTGGAGAGAAAAGTGATGGTAGTGTTGGAACTATTTTGGCCTCCCTACCCACCTCTTAGCAGATCTACTCTCATGAAGTCCCCTTTTACTCAATGGGCTTCCTTCTAGGAAAAAAAAGGATGGCAGGTTCATTCGACTTGCAGAGAAATGTTAGAACTATTCTTTTTTTTGGTTTTGATCCATTTCTTGTTTTATGGGAATCTACAGCCCCTATGCTCTTTTGCCAATTGCAGGCACAAAAACTGTCAAGGAGGCTCTCCTGGAAAGCATTAATGGGAACCGTGAACAGTAGAATCTACTTTAAAACCAATTAGTTTTGGAAGACATTCATGAGAAATCTGATTGCAGAGAAAAGCGTTATGTCTGTGTGGCAGCACCATTGGGCTGTAAGAGATGTTGCGCATGGGGAAAAGCCCTGAGCCTGTGTAAGGGCTGTTGTGTAACTGGGGCGAATGACTTGCTGATCAACTTGCTGATTACTCGATCCAATCATCAATACATCAGCGGCATACAGCTGGCAATCATCAGGCTATCCGCACCCTCAGAAGTTTGGGCATTGCTGCTTGTGACGAGACTTACACGTTGATGTGGAGAAATGCAGCATGGAAACTCAAGAATCTTAAACCACCTTCGTGGTTAAAACCAACTAGCTGCTGCATAGATTCCCCAGTTCGTGTTGGACTCTAAAGTGCCACTGGTGTAGTGGTTAAGAGCACGGAACTCTAATCTGGAGAGCCGGGTTTGATTCCCCACTCCTCCACTTAAAGCCAGCTGGGTGACCTTGGGCTGGTCACGGCTCTCAGAAGCTCTCTCAGCCCCACCCATGTCACAGGGTGATTGTTGTGGGGTAATAATGACACACTTTGTAAACCGCTCTGAGTGGGCATTAAGTTGTCCTGAAGGGCGGTATATAAATTGAATGTTGTTGTTGTTGTTGTTGTTGTTGTTATTATCATCATCATCATTCATCAGTCTTGCAGTACTGCAGACCAACCTGGCTACCTACCTGAAATATTCTTGTAAGGTTTTCACTACAGAGAAATTCATAGACTCAACAGAAATCTAAGTTCCAATGACTGCAATATCCCAGTGTGATCTACCTGTCAATTCTAGATTGGAGACTTTCAACCTGGCAAATTATGGAGGGGGAGACCACCATATATTAGTGGGGCAACATGCCAAACTCAGGCAAGTCCAGGGCGGTCCTTCAGATATGTGGGTCTAAGGTGATGAAGGGCTTGAAAACTCATGAATTGAAACGAGAAAAAGACTGGCAATTGATGTAGTTGTTTCAAAATGGGCAGTATATGTTCCCAGGAACTAGCCCCAGGAAATAGTCAGGCTGCAGCATTTTGGGCCAGTTGTAGTTTCCGAGTTGTTTTCAAGGGCAGCCCCATGTAGAATGTGTTGCAGTAATCAAACCCAAAGCATGGCTCAGTATGGCTGAGTTGAGGTTGTGGCTTAAAGGGAGCAGGGGCTTAACCCTTCCCCCCTGCAAGCATTTGCCAAATAGATTGCCATTGACTGTTATTAGTACTGAAAAAGAAAAAAGACAGGGACTAGCATTGCAGTACTCACAAAGAATTGGTTTCCACGGGTGGAACCATGCTGGGATAGAAGAATGCTTTATGTAATGGGTGAGATGGCAGATACTGAAGGCCCAGAGCCACCAGGAGCCCACTGCACTGGCAAGAGAGAGAGAACAAAGACCCACATAACATATATATTGGTGTGCTGGAAGAGTGGTGGCAGAGAGTGCCCTCAAGTCATAGTTGACTTATGGCGACGTCTGGTGGGGTTTTCAAGGCAAGAGACTAACAGAGGTGGTTTGCCACTGCCTGCCTCTGTAACCCCTGTCTTCGTTGGAGGTCTCCCATACAATTACTAACCAAGGCTGACCCTGCAGAGCTTCTGAGATCTGATGAGATTGGGCTTTCCTGGGCTATCCAGGACAAGGCTGTGCATATAGGGAAAGTGGGAGATAATGTGCTGCCCCTCCTGACCTTTCTTCCTACCAGCATTTACTCAAACACCTACTTTCCCACCAACTGTCCTTGAGATTGGAAGCAGCAACAGCGTACAGGAGGAAGTATCACCCCCATGAGAAGAAACATTTCCAGGCCACTCTACCAGGGCCGTTTCCAGACGGCCCCCCGCCTCGCGAAACGTCGCGCGTCGTCGCGCGTCGTTGCGCAGAAAACGCGAAATATCGCGTTTTCTCGCGCGAGTTTTGCGCGACGTCGCGCAAAACTCGCGCGAGAAAACGCGATATTTCGCGTTTTCTGCACAACGACGCGCGACGACGCGCGACGTTTCGCGAGGCGGGGGGCCGTCTGGAAACGGCCCTAGACCTAGCTCACAGTAGAAGGGTTGTACTCCTCTCCCCATGCCATACCTTTAATCCAAATAAAAGCCCCGCATGACTTCTATTCTATTTTCCCAACTCTTGGAAGATCTGTTGATGGCTCTCCCAGCGTTTCATCTAGTTACTCCCTAACTAACCCAGTGAGTCAGGAAAGGAATATTTGGAACTATATCTGTGGTTGCTTCCACACAGAGCTTTTGCTCTGGTTTGGTAGATCTGTGGTGCAATGGATCAGCTTGGAAGATAGCCTTAGGGATCATGTATTTTCTTCTTCCAGTCCATCATTCTCAAGCCCACTGCGTTATGTTGTATGGCAAGGAATCTTTGTGGTAAGATGGAAATATTTATCATATTTTGTATTCTGCTTGCGGACGGACTGAATGCAGCTTTGCTTTACTAGGAATCTTTGCTGTTAGATTCAAATGTGGTTGTCATTCAAACATGACCGTATTCTGTAACCAGTGGCACCTTAGAGACCAACAAGACTATAATCTTTTGCGAGCGAAAGCTCCCTTCTTCCTGAAAATCTTATATGCTGAAAATCTCCAGGGATCTGAATAAGGGAGCTTTGCTTCTCGAAAGCTTATACCCTGAAAATCTCATTGGTCTCTGAGGTGCCACCGAACTCAAATCCTGCTGTTCTACTGCAGACTTTGCTACTTACCTGATTCTTTGTACTTGCAATCTGCCTGGAGTCCCAGTGAGAAAAGTGGACTATAAATTAAAATAAATGTTTAAAAACACACATTTGCAGGATAGCACTTTCAGAAGGCTTTGTTCAGATGAGTGAAGCATAGCAGGAAAGGCCATGAGTGCCCAAGGCTATGAAGGGCATTGTAGGTGATAACTAGAAATGGGCACGGACAGCAATACAAACTTTAAAAAGCCATGAACAGCTCAATATGCTGTTTGCGAACAAGCTGTTCGTGAGGCTGCATTCTAAATGAACAGGTGGTTGTTGCAAGCCTCGTTCGTCACTGTTCGTTGCTGTTCATCAAGCCAGACAGTCCGGCACCTGAAATCAATACCCTTGGCAACTTAGGCAGGGATTGTCTGAACTCTGAACTCCTGCTGTGGCCCTGGAAACCCCAATCTAAGCCCAATTTAGCTTGATAGGCAGGTCTTCCTTTCAAGTGTGGAGCTCCAAATTTGTTACAAGTGAGCAAAGTACAGGGGGGAGGGGGGCTCCCAGCTCTGACTTTGCAGACAGTGAAGAGACAGTTGCTGTTGGCATTTTGATAGAGAGAGTGCATTGGAGCTTGAATTTTCTTTGTGTGTTGCGGGATAGGGATATACCGCTTCAAGTTCCAGGGCTGCTGCCAGGCTCTGGGTCAACCTATTATTTATTTTTGGTACCTTTCCTGCTGCCTGCTCAGGTCAGGTTTCTGGGAGTGGTGCAATAGGGATCTTGACTTGGATGATGGCTGGAGGAGAGCCTGCTGGCTCCCATGAACAGCCAACCACGGACAAGTTTGTGAACAGGGCCATGTTCGTGGTTGTTTGTGAGTCCCTGTTCGTGGATGGCGATGAACAACGAACATCATGTTCATGTTTTTTTTTCTGTTTGTGCCCATCTCTAGTGATAACTAGTACCTTGAACTGAACCAGGTGACTGATGGTAACCAGCCACTTGAGATCAGAGGGTCAACTTCAGTCTGGGTTTATAGAAGCATTATTTTCTATGCCTCTTGCCAGACTTAGCAGAGCTGACATGGAAATCATCAAAAAAAATCAAAATCCCAAGATTCATTATGAGTCCCACCCATACCCCCTCTGCAGTTTGTTTGGAAACAGGTGGTGGAGCTGTAAAATAATTTAGCAATAAGTTTAAATGGAATGGAGATTATGTTTTGGCGACAGGAAGAAGACAAAAGAGTAAGTCCCTCAAGAAATACTGGAAATATTTACATCTGAAAATATAAAGCATTAGAGGCGCGCACACATCTGCTTTTGAATAATAGCAAATCCTCCAAGCAGTGTTCAAAGAGACTGTCAAAATAATTAGCATACTAACGACTATGCTGGGTAAGGAATTGACTGGAAGGGTAAATCCGTGACAGTTTTGAGGGGGAGCAACTTTCAATGCTGGTGGGATACTTTTAGGTTTTGTCATTCCTGGAAGAGGGTTTGACTCAATGACTGAGGGATAGGGGAACAGATTGTAAGAGGAGTTTTACAGTCTTTGCGCGACTGTTTGGGTAGCAACTCATTTTTTAGAACAGGGGTCTTAGTTTGTATTGGGTATATTTTTCGAGGGAATATTTTTCATGGGGTGTATTTGTATTTGTATTTGTCGAGGGAATATTTTTCATGGGGGAGGCACAAAAACAAGAGCCAGAATCTGCAGTTGATAATGGATAACCATTTCATGACCAAACCAGATATTATACTGAATGTACACCTATCAGTGAAAATAGCTATGTGTTTAGTTCAGAGCAGCTTATGTGACTCTCCTCTTTCCACAGTTTGGTGTAGTGGTTAAGAGCACGGGACTCTAATCTGGAGAGCCGGGTTTGATTCCCCACTCCTCCACTTATAGTCAGCTGGGTGACCTTGGGCGAGTCACAGTTCTCTGGAGCTCTCTCAGCCCCACCCACCTCACAGGGTGATTGTTGTGGGGTAATAATAACACTTTGTAAACCACTCTGAGTGGGCATTAAGTTGTCCTGAAGGGCGGTATATAAATCAAATGTTATTATTATTATTATTGTTATTATTATTCCAACAACCCTGTGAGGTAGATTAGGCTGAGAGAGAGAGAGAGAGAGAGAGAGAGAGAGATGGTTGTTGTGGATTTTCCGGGCTGTATAGCCATGGTCTTGGCATTATAGTTCCTGACGTTTCGCCAGCAGCTGTGGCTGGCATCTTCAGAGGTGTAGCACCAAAAGACAGAGATCTCTCAGTGTCACAGTGTGGAAAAGATGTTGGCAGGTCATTTATATCTACTCAGGAGGGTTGGGGTTGGGCTGAGTCATCCTGTAAGAGTTTCCCAGGGTGTGGAATGCTAATGGAGGGAGGCTTCACTGTATCCTGAGGAGGTTATTTTGCATATGGATTGGTGCTTGATGTGCTAATCTTTTCTGCAGGGCTCTGCAGTGACACTGAGAGATCTCTGTCTTTTGGTGCTACACCTCTGAAGATGCCAGTCACAGCTGCTGGCGAAACATCAGGAACTACAATGCCAAGGCCATGGCTATACAGCCTGGAAAATCCACAACATCCATCGTTCTCCGGCCGTGAAAGCCTTCGACAATATATATATAGAGATTGGTCCAAGGTCAGCCCCTGACCTTTTTGACTGTGCAAGGGTCTGAATGCTATTTTATGGATGAGTAGGGATTTGAACTCACGGCTTGCCAGTCCTAAAAATAAAAACCAGATGTCTCTACTATTCTGCCTTCCTAATTTTTTAAGCTTTCTGTGCTTCAAGCTAGTGTTATGTATTGATTTATTTGATCTGCTATTTATTAATGATTTGTTATTGAATTGTTTTAATCTGTTGGTTAAGAGGTGGAGTACACGTGTTTGGAAACGAACATTTTTGCAGCTTGCCTCCATTGGAGGCTCTTGCAGTATCCACTGATTCAGGGGCAAGAACATCCCATGCTTTGGGGCCTTCAGGAACTTCACTAAGATCAAGCCATTTTGAACCATATTCAGAACTGACAGTATGATATTTGTCCAGAGTGTATTACGAAACAAGTGATTTTCCAGCAGAAATGTACCATGATCCTGTTGCAGGTTGCATCGCAGCGAGTCAAGTGAAAACTCCAGCCCGATTACCATATATATTGAAGGCCTTATCAGTGTTTTGTCAGAATTGTTCAAGCAATCTTAATGATCTTTGCTACAATCAAAATAATATATATAAAACCCAAACCGTTGCACTGTTTTCAGCCTTATTAAAATGCAGGTTGGGGAGCGGTGCTACTTTGGAAAGCTTCTTGTAACAACCATAAATGATACATGGAGAGCTCACTGCTCCAGACTCTCTGCTTGGAGCAGAAACCTTGGGGGAAAACTGCTCCTTCCTTTCTAATGATCATATTAGTTGTTGCAAATACATTTACTCAGGGTCAAGTTGAAGGGTCCTGCATCTGGACAGCCCAGGTGAGCCTGATCTCTTCAGATCTCAGAAGCTAAGCAGGGTCGGTCTTGGTTAGTAATTGGATGGGAGACCTCCAATGAAGGGTTGCAGAGGCAGGCAATGGCAAACAACCTCTGTTCGTCTCTTGCCTTGAAAACCCCACCAGGGGTCTCCATAAGTCAGTTATGACTTGACAGCACACTCCACCACCACCACCAAGTAGAAGGGAGATTCTGGATTGAATCTAAGGCTGTCAAAAGATACCCCAGATAAAGATGCCTTGATCCCCTTCCTCACACCAACAAAACTGAACTAAACTATGGATGAGACTGGATTTTGAATGCGGTCTGATCCAATTCAACTACCCGCATTTTGATTTCAATTCTCCCTGATAAGAAATGGCATTGAAAAACATTGTAGGAAGCAAGCCTGTGAATCAGTTTTCATACCAATTTCCCTTTCGTCATGGTGAATTTATCTCAACAAAATCAATGTGTTTTCCAATATTTATTTCTGCATAAAAAAGATGTAAAAAATGGCAGAAAACCAACAGAACGATGAATACCAGGTGCAAAAGCGAGGTGAGCTGAACTGAGGGTGTCATGCCTCAGGTGGGGTGAGCCTCCTTATGCTGCCACCACTCTGGGATTTAGGGTCCCTTGGGAAGGCCAAGAGTACCCTCCCAACCCTTCTGACATCCGTAGCTTGACCAATAAACAGGTGTGAGGACCCAGCAGAGTAACAATAAACAAAATAGTATATTTACAAGGAGGTCAGTTAATATCAAACAAACAAGCAAACAAGAAGCAAGGTGCATTAGCAACAATAGATGGGTGAAAGCAAAATAAACAAAAGGCCCTAGCACAACTGAACTCACTGCCCCTCTGTCTGCCAGGCCTGCCTCTTCACCCTACCTGGATGAGGGCCTCTCTCCCTAGCAGAAACCTCCTCTGGCCTGCTGCTCCCTGGGAGAAAGAACACAGGCTTTCCCCCTCCCAGACTTATATAGCACTACCCCCCTGTGTTCTGATTGGTTAAAAAGGGCGCCAAAACAGCCCAGGAGCTCCTGGAAATTGTAGGCAGGCCTACTCCCACTGCTAATAGGCTTCTAAGGCCTTGCTAGGCCTTCCTGGCACAGCCAGATCATGACAGAAGGATAAACACACAACAAAAATAGAAGCACTTGTATCAACTAATCTGTACCCCAACAATCATAGGACAACCAACTACTCAATTTATCCTGCTCCAAGGGTCAGCCAGAATGACTAGGTCTGCTGTAATTTTACACCCCCCCCCAACAACCTTCATATTAATACCACCTTAAACATACTCAACAAATAGAAAAATGAAATCTGTATCTGAACCGGGCTTGTTATTTTAATCTGTGGACGTCCTCTGATTCATGTAGGCAAGAATTGTGCTCCCAATATTAAAGTTTATTACAGTATATTAACTGCGCTTTTTAAAAATGCATATCCACTGATAATTGTTTTATTTATTTACTTTATTTACTTCATTTATAGACAGCCTTTCTCCCCAAATGAGTTTACATTGTTCTCTTCTGCTCCAGTTAATCCTCACAATAACCCTTTGAGGTATAATCAAAAAGAGTCCAGTAGCACCTTTAAGACTAACCAATTTTATTATAGCATAAGCTTTCGGGAATCAAGTTCTCTTCATCAGATGCCTGATATGTGTAAGGAGCTGCCGGGCAACTCTCAAAAAGACTTCACCGCATGAGTTAAAGAACTTTATTGATAAGCTACCAGTTTCAGCTCTTACTCCACCTTTGACAGGAATGGCATTCCTTTACAGGCATAAAGCATATTTAGGATTCTAAGTGCGGGTGAATTCCCAAATCCCCACCCCCCTGGAGATAACAGTCAGCTAAGGGCCAAGCTACAAGTGACGAATGACACTTGAACGGCAAGTGTATTTCTCCCTGTTCACTTGCCCTCCACTCAATCCACTTGCCGTTCAAGTGTCATTCGTCACTTGTAGCTTGGCCCTAAGTTCACGGGGAAGCACCGAGGTGGGAAAAAGCAAAGCTGATGTAGGAAAAGTCTCAAGGTCGTGAGTGTCTGTGCTAGTGCCTCTTCCAAGGCTCAGGCGAGAGGAGTGTAGGAGAACATACAGATAACAGTAGAGACAGCCCCTCCCTTGCATACTTTCACATCACAGTCAAGAAAAAGTGTCAGCCTTTAGCATCAGAGCACAAATAAACGTTACAGAGTCTTGTAGGATATGACAGGTGAACACTTGATTGTATGTTAGGCTGAGAAGGTGTGACTGGCCCAAGGTCACCCAGAGAACTTCCATGGCAGGATGGGGATTTCAGCCTCAGTCCTCCGGATCCTAGCTTGACACTCGAACCATTATGTTGGCTCTGGTTTATGCTGTCCATTGCAATTGCTTCCTGTAACATTCACATCTTAAGTGATGTAGTGATAGATGTCCTTACTAGAATGCAGAATGAAAAAGGGAAACAAAGCAGAGTGGAGAGTTGTTGCATAGGGGCGCTATCGAAGTTCTCTAGAATGAAGTTCAGAGTCATCGGACTGTGCTTATCGATATATCTAGCTCCTGTGCGTGCATGCCGTCCAGTTGCAATTGACGTGTGGCGACCCCAGCAAGGGGCTTTCAAGGCAAGTGAGAAGCAGAGGCGGTTTGCCATTGCCTTCCTCTGCAGAGTTTTCCCTGGTGGTCGCCCATCCAAGTATTGATTTTGGTTAGCTTCTGAGATCTGACAAGATCAGGCCTCCTACCATGCTGTCTTCCCTTTATATCTATCCTATTTACAGATTAAAATTTTAAAACGATACTTCCCTGTCCCCAGAGAATTGTGTAGTTCTGTGAGGGTAGCCAGAGGATCCAAACACAGAATTCCCAGCACTCTCACCAAAATAATTCTGAGAAATCTTTGAGGGCGACAGGTTTTTATGTGTATTATTTATAATATTTATAATATAATAAATAATATAAATATTATAAATAATTTTATTTATATTAATTATAATATATAATAATTATAATATAATGATATTTATGATATTTCTATGCCTTTTCAGAGCGCTGATTGAGGCAACTTATGATTAAAAACCACAATATTAAAAGACAAGCCATTGGGCTTAAGCGGCATAAAAACTATCCATAAAACCAAAGCAGACCATTAAAAAAACAGTATGATAAAAACCTCTAATTCAAAGCCTGGGTTTAAAAGATGTGTTTTAGCCTGATGCCTGAAAGAAATAAAGGAGGCTCTAGGCAAGCTTCAAGAAGGAGAGATTTCTAAAGGGAAGGTGCCACCACAGAAAATGCCCTGTCTCTAGTCGCTACCATCTGCCTCACTTCTGAAGGCATTGGCTGTCAAGCTTTACAATACCCTTTGTTATGCAAAGCAGCAAAAACCATAGGTTTGTTGATCCTTTAGGCTGCATGCAATGGTGTGGTCCTAAAGTGTTGGTCCTGCTCTATATAACTCTTCTTGCACTCTCTCTATCTGGCAGATCAGCCAAACACATAAGGATTCTCATACCTATATGGGAATCAAAGGACTCTATTTAAAGTATGAGACATTCTGCCCTGTGAAATATACAAGTGTTCAGGTATGCTTGGCGCAGACGTTGCTGGTCACTGCATCTGCATCAGGGCAACGCCTGCCCCCTGCCCTCACCCAGTTGGGATCAGGGGTGGAGCAGGTGGTAATGCCTGCTTCCTGCCTCCACCCAGCTGGGATCAGGAGCGGAACAGGTGGTAATGCCCACCTTCTGCCTTCACCCAGCTGGGTTTGGGCACGGAGCAGGTGACAATGCCTGCCCCCTGCCTCCATCCAGCTGGGATCAGGAGCGGAGCAGGTGGTAATGCCCACCTTCTGCCTTCACCCAGCTGGGTTTGGCCACGGAGCAGGTGACAATGCCTGCCCACCGCCTTCACCCAACTGGGATCAGCTGCAGAGCAGGGGGCAATGCATGCCCCCCACCTTCATTCAGCTAGGATCAGGAGTGGAACAGGTGGCAATGCCCGCCCCCCACCATCACGTGGCCTGAAAGCCAGTTTGGTGTAGTGGTTAAGAATGCGGGACTCTAATCTGGAGAGCCAGATTTGATTCCCCACTCCTCCACTTGAAGCCAGCTGGGTGACCTTGGGCTAGTCACAGATCTCTGGAGCTCTCTCAGCTCCACCCAGCTCACATGATGCATGTTGTGGGGATAATAATGACATACTTTGTAGACCATTCTGAGTGGACATTAAGTTGTCCTGGAGGGCAGTATATAAATAGAATGTTATCATCATCATCATCATCATCATCATCATCATCATCATCACCACCATCATCATCAAGCATGGAGCAGGAGGCAATGTCTTCCCCCCCTCACCCAGCCGGGATCAGATGCAGAGCAGGCAGTAATGCCTACCACCTCTTCACCTGGACGGAATCAGGCACAGATCAGCAGGCAATGCCCACCCCCTGGCTTCACCTGGCTGGGATCAGGCATGGAGCAGGAGGCAATGTCCAGCCTCTCTTCACCCAGCCAGGATCAGGAGTGTAGCAGGCAGCAATGCCCACCCATCCCCGCCTTCACCCAGCTGGGATGAGGCGTGGAGCAGGATGCAATCCCCTCTCACTTGGTCGGGTAAAAGTGCAAAGCAGGCAGCAATGCCTGCCTTCTTTTCACCCACCCAGGATCAGGAGCAGAGCAGGTGGCAATGCCTGCCCCTCTTCACCTTGCTGGAATCAGGCATGGAGCAGTTGCAATGCCTGCCCCCTTCACCTGGCTGGGATCAGTAGTGGGAGCAGATGGCAATTCCCCCCTCCCCCACTTCACCCAGCTGGGATCAGGAGCAGAACAGGTGGCAATGTCTGCCCCCTCCAGCTTCACCCAGCTGGGTGCACTCATGGAGGAAGTGACAATGCCCACCTGCCTGCCCTTTCCTTTCTAGAGCCCGGGCTTTGTTACTAGTTTCCTAATAAAAGATGCACAATGCGAGAACAATCCCTACATAAACAAAGCAGCAAAAAAGGGCCCCATCATTCTCTAGACTTTATTTATTTTATTTAAGTTTACGATCGATGGAATGGTGTGGTATAGATCTGGCAAATGAACAAATTAATAGAGGATCAAATAAATTACATAATGCATAAACAGAAATATATTTCCTGGTTTATTTTTTTTCCTGTTGCTGTTTCATCCTTGTTTGAGCCTCCCTCCACTGTTCAAAAGTTCCCTTTTCCTATTCCCAAGCAGAACTTAATTTGCTGGATGTGTTCCACCACCCCGCCAGCTCCAGGGTGCTCTGAAATAAACTCACCATCCTATGACCTGATAAAATATAGATGAAGCCGCAGAGCAATCCTGCAGGCTGCCTTGTTTGGCTTAATGGCGGCATTCTTACATTTTGTGTTCGCTCTGACTGCCATATGCTCCCTTCAGCTGCTCAGCAATTTGCAGGAGTCTTCTTAAAATTGTTGCGAAATATATTTGAGGCACACCAATAGATCGGGCCTGGCTGTGACTAAGGGGATCAGGTGCCATGCGAATGGAGGAAAAAAGTACGATGTGAATTGGCTGATTTTGTGTGCACAGTTTTCATTTCTCGGTTTCCATTCTTTTATGTCAATTTATATTGATTATAAATTGACAAAGGAGCTCAGGGTTGCAAAGGGGTTTGTTTGCTTGAACTTTGCGACAACCCTGCAAGGTAGGTTATTTATGATTTGTTTATGAAATGTTGACCTAGCCCTTTCCCTTCAAAATACCCTCAAGCGGCTTATGATATGCTAAAACTCCTCAAGTAATATATTTTTTAAAAGCCACAAAATCAGAAACAAAACAACAGCAGTTTAAAAAGCTCAGATCAGCTGAACTAAAAACTTTAAAAAAAGCCACAGTACAAAAAAACCTTGCAAAATAAATCATCATTAATACATAGGGTCGCCAGCCTCCAGGTAGTGGCTGGAGATCTCCTGGAATTCCAACTGGTCTCCAGGCCACAGAGATCAGTTCACCTGGAGAAAATGGCTTCTTTGGGGGGTAGATTCTATGCCATGCCAAGGTCCTTTCCCTCCCCACTTTCTCCAGGTTTCTCCAGGTGTCACCCCCCCAGTTCTCCAGGAATTTCCCAAATTGGAGCTGGCAACCCTAATCTAGCCTCTGCTTAAAAATTACAACTGGTCTCCAGGCCACAGAGATCAGTTCACCTGGAGAAAATGGCTACTTTTGGGGGTGGATTCTAGGGGTGTGCAAGCCAAAAATGTTCGGCTAAAGCCGAAAGCAGAAAGCCGAAAGAGGATTCTCTTTCGTATAAGCCGAAAGCCGAAACGGCCAGCCGTTTCGGCTTTCGGCTTACTTTCGGCTTTCGGCTTTCGGCTTTTTCAATGGGAAAATGCCTCCGGCGTCTTCCCAGACGTCTGAGGGAGGCATTTTCCCACCGAATCAGCCCAAAATTGGTGGGAACCTTCCTCTAACCCCTCTCTACAAACTCCCCAAGTTTCAGACCGATTGGACTTTGGGGGGCCATGTTATGGCCCCCCAAAGCAGGTCCCCCTATCCTCCCATAAGAAAGCGAAGGACCAGCATATTGTTAGCATGCTGCTGCTCATCTTCTTCATTATTTCCTATGGGGAAAAATGAAGAAGCAGGCTTCCTTTGCCAGGGGTGGCATTTTGCATGCAAAATGCCCCCTCACCCTCAGGGGACCTTCTCCCACCCCTCCTCCCACCCCCCACCAAGGCTCAGCCTGCTCCCACTTGGGGGGGCCATTTCATGGCCTCCCCAAGTAGGTGCTCTAATCTCATTCTCTACCACTGACAGCTGGGGGAGGCTTGTCTTGCCAGGGGTGGCATTTTGCATGCAAAATGCCCCCCAACCCTCTGGGGCCCTTCTCCCACCTCCCACCAAGGCTCAGACTGCTCCCACTTGGGGGGGGGGCATTTCATGGCCTCCCCAAGTAGGTGCTCTCATCTCTACCACTGACAGCTGGGGGAGGCTTGTCTTGCCAGGGGTGGCATTTTGCATGCAAAATGCCCCCCCAGCCCTCTGGGGCCCTTCTCCCACCCTTCCTCCCACCCCCCACCAAGGCTCAGACTGCTCCCACTTGGGGGGGGCATTTCATGGCCTCCCCAAGTAGGTGCTCTCAGCCCCCAAAGTCCACCCCCCTACAGCCCCACACAAACCCAATTCCCCCCCAGCTGCCACACACAGACCCAAATCCCCACATTAGCCCCTCACAGACCCAAATCCACCCCCCACCTGCCCCACACCCATAACCCCAGGAACAGGCTGGCAAAGGCCAGCCCTCTCCCTTTGTTCCCTATGCTGGGAACTTCTAAACTCTCTTTCCCTGGGCAATTCTGCACAGCCCAGGGGTGCCACAATGGTGGGCACACTTCTGAGTGCCAGCTGGTCCCTGTGAAAGAGCACCTGAACCACAGACACCCTCCCTCAAATTCCCCCACCACCTACAGAGATGGCTGGCCAGCCAGCCCCATTGTTCCCTATGATGGGAACCAACTGCACAACAAAGAATAAAACAAGAACAACACAAAATAAAGTTTTTAAAAAATTATTTTCTCCCTTCCAAAGTACAAGTAGGCAAAGCATTATGACACATTACACCAGCAGTCCCCCACACAGAAAAATAACACAACTCACTTAACATCAGAGAATCACAAAGCACGATTCCTGTCAAAAACACTTTATTTCTTGAACAGCTTTAGGTTACACAGCAGGGGGGAACACCAAACACAACAGGGCATGATAGCAATGTACTACAAAAAATAATACAACCCGCTTCACCGTTTTTGACAGCAATTGTGTTTGTGTGATTCTCTGATGTGAAGTGAGTTGTGTTATTTTTGTGTAGTACACTGCTTTCCTACTCTGTTGTGCCTTCCTACTGTGTAACCTAAAGCAGTTACAGAAATAAAGTGCTTTTGACAGCAATTTTTTGGGGTGATTCTTTAATGTGAAGTGAGTTGTGTTATTTTTGTGTAAGATACTGCTTCCATGCCCTTTGGTGTTCCCCCCTGCTGTGTAACCTAAAGCTGTTCAAGAAATAAAGTGTTTTTGCCAGGAATTGTGTTTTTGTGATTCTCTGATGTTGTGAGTTGTGTTATTTTTGTGTAAGATAGTGCTGCCATGCCCTTTGGTGTTCCCCCCTGCTGTGTAACCTAAAGCTGTTCAAGAAATAAAGTGTTTTTGACAGGAATCGTGCTTTGTGATTCTCTGATGTTAAGTGAGTTGTGTTATTTTTCTGTGTGGGGGACTGCTGGTGTAATGTGTCATAATGCTTTGCCTACTTGTACTTTGGAAGGGAGAAAATAATTTTTTAAAAACTTTATTTTGTGTTGTTCTTGTTTTATTCTTTGTTGTGCAGTTGGTTCCCATCATAGGGAACAATGGGGCTGGCTGGCCAGCCATCTCTGTAGGTGGTGGGGGAATTTGAGGGAGGGTGTCTGTGGTTCAGGTGCTCTTTCACAGGGACCAGCTGGCACTCAGAAGTGTGCCCACCATTGTGGCACCCCTGGGCTGTGCAGAATTGCCCAGGGAAAGAGAGTTTAGAAGTTCCCAGCATAGGGAACAAAGGGAGAGGGCTGGCCTTTGCCAGCCTGTTCCTGGGGTTATGGGTGTGGGGCTGCTGGGGGTGGATTTGGGTCTGTGAGGGGCTAATGTGGGGATTTGGGTCTGTGTGTGGCAGCTGGGGGGGAATTGGGTTTGTGTGGGGCTGTAGGGGGTGGAATTTGGGGGCTGAGAGCACCTACTTGGGGAGGCCATGAAATGCCCCCCCCAAGTGGGAGCAGTCTGAGCCTTGGTGGGGGGTGGGAGGAAGGGTGGGAGAAGGGCCCCAGAGGGCTGGGGGGGCATTTTGCATGCAAAATGCCACCCCTGGCAAGACAAGCCTCCCCCAGCTGTCAGTGGTAGAGATGAGAGCACCTACTTGGGGAGGCCATGAAATGGCCCCCCCAAGTGGGAGCAGTCTGAGCCTTGGTGGGGGGTGGGAGAAGGGCCCCAGAGGGTTGGGGGCATTTTGCATGCAAAATGCCACCCCTGGCAAGACAAGCCTCCCCCAGCTGTCAGTGGTAGAGAATGAGATTAGAGCACCTACTTGGGGAGGCCATGAAATGGCCCCCCCAAGTGGGAGCAGGCTGAGCCTTGGTGGGGGGTGGGAGGAGGGGTGGGAGAAGGGCCCCTGAGGGTGAGGGGGCATTTTGCATGCAAAATGCCACCCCTGGCAAAGGAAGCCTGCTTCTTCATTTTTCCCCATAGGAAATAATGAAGAAGATGAGCAGCAGCATGCTAACAATATGCTGGTCCTTCGCTTTCTTATGGGAGGATAGGGGGACCTGCTTTGGGGGGCCATAACATGGCCCCCCAAAGTCCAATCGGTCTGAAACTTGGGGAGTTTGTAGAGAGGGGTTAGAGGAAGGTCCCCACCAATTTTGGGCTGATTCGGTGGGAAAATGCCTCCCCCAGACGTCCGGGAAGACGCCGGAGGCATTTTCCCATTGAAAAAGCCTAAAGCCGAAACGTTTCGGCTTTTTTTCTTTTGGCTAGCCGAAGCGTTTCGGCTTAGCCCGAAACGTTTCGGCTAACCTGAAAGAAACCGAAACACTTTTGTTTCGGCTTTCTTTCAGGTTTCAGAAAGCCGAAATGCACATCCCTAGTGGATTCTATGGAATTATACCATGCCGAGGTCCCTTTCCTCTCCAAACCCCACTTTCTCCAGGTTTCTCCAGGTTTCACCCCCACCCCACCACCCCAGATCTCCAGGAATTTCTCAACTTGGAGCTGCAACCCTATTAATACACCAAAAGTTGAGGGAAAAAACGCCCTAGCTTCCTGACACTCTAATTTACAGTTCCCCTCCTGTCCTCTGCCTGGATTATACAGACTCCTTCCTCTTTCCACTGCTCATATATGGTGAAGGGAACTTTGACACTCGAAAGCTCACACCTTGGAAATATGATTGGTCTTTAAGGTGCTGTTAGGCCCAGAGACTTGCTCTTCAGCTGCAGACCAACCCACCTGAAACTATCTTTGAGAGATAATGTAGGCCTCCTCCATCAAAGGCCCTCTTGCACAGAATTGTTTTAAGTGATTTCCAGAATGCCATCCATGGAGGACCATCTAGGTCTCTTGGGAGAATATATTCCATTGCCTAGATGTTTCCTTAGTCATAGGCAACAAACCTCTGAACACCAATGGTAGGAAGCAACATCAGGAGACGGCCTCAGCCTCTATGTCCTGTTTGTTGGCCTTCCAGGGCAACTGGTCGGCCATTTTGTGAAACAGGATGCTGGAAGAGATGGTCTGATCCAGCAGGGATTTTCTTATGTTCACTGCAGACAAGACCCTTGCCCACTGAGAGACAATAAAGTTCCTAAGGCCATCTAATAAGTTTCATGCCTGAATGGGGATTTCCTTCCTAGTTTTCGTTGGTCAGCGATCTCCAATGTGGTGCCTATGGTGCCCACTGTTGTGTTTCCTGGCTTCCATCTGCTTTGTCCCCCAAAGAGTGAAGCCTGTCTTTCTTTCCCATCCCTGGAGTAGAGGATTCTTCAGATGACCCTAGAAGGAATCACCTCTGGGTCTCCAGAGAGCACCCATTCAGAAATAGCTACCTCCATCACAGAAGGATGCTTGGCTTGGAACCTAACAACATTTTTAACATCGCTCCTTATGGCAGCCATTTTGTGATTGGTTCCTAGGCAGCCATTTTGTGATTGGTTCCTAGGCAGCCATTTTAGGAGGTACTAGCTACCACTTCTCAAAATTCCAAGAGTGATCATAGGCTCAACAAGAGTGGGGACTGCTACCTGATGACATCTGAAAAAGGGAGCACTGACTCTCAAAAATTTACATTCTGAAGGTGCCACCACCAGACTCAAATCCCAAGATCCTGAATTCAGATTTTCTATTTCTTTACTACAGTGCACTGCCTGTAGAATGCCCCCTTCCCACTACGCTGATGTTTTATATTTGGCTAGGAAACCTGAGGACCCACTGGCTGGAAAGGCAGCTGACAAACACTGTAAATCCTTGTATCTAATTCTGAATGTCAGGTCTTGCCAGGTAAATCCCCAAGCACTTCACTACAGACAGTCAGGTGTATGAGTTAAAGTTACTTTATCGAAGAGATACACCAGTATCATGATAATCAGACAGGAGCGTTGGCAGAAGTGATACAAAGTGGGCAAGCAATGTTAATTATAGGGGGACGTTCCCACCCCTGGGAAAGGGAGATTGTTAGGGTTTTGGTGCAAAGTGTCCAGGCTCTGGGAGAGAAGGGAGAAGGGGGTGGGGGTGGAATTAGCTTATCACAGATCTCAGGGAGGACTGGTTCCGGCTGGCACGCCAAGGCCACATTCTCAAGCCGGCTGAGAAAGTGAAAGCAAAACGCCTGCAAGATAAGCAGCTAACAGCCAAGCAGCAACTATGTCCCCTTTATACATTTTCAGAGGTTCAGAACATTATGCAGGAAGACAATCATGGCAGATATCCTGGGTTGTATCTGACATTGAACATGTGCAGAGCCACACATTATGACCATGGGCAGGCCAGGGGGATTTTTGTACAAACGTGTGGGAACTCTCAGATTTGCAGAAACACGCCCCCCCCCCCCCCCAAGACTTAGAAGAAAATAGGGAGGTTGAAAATCCCTGGCTAACCAGAGACATGATTTTTGTGTAGAAATTGCTTCTCACAGTTCTGAACAAGTGTTTTGAGATCTCAAAGAAACAGTGGGTAAAGATGGAAGGTAGAGATGGGCATGAACAGAAAAAAACCCAAACGTGATGTTCATTGTTCGGACTCATGAACAACCACAAACATGGCCCTGTTCACAAACATGATCTTCATTGGCTGTTCATGGGGGTCAGCAGGCTCTCCTCCAGCCATCATCCAAGTTTGGTCAAGATCCCTACTGCACCACTCCCAGAAACCTGACCTGAGCAGGCACCAGGAAAGGTACCAATAATAAATAATAGCTTGGCCCAGACCCTGGCAGCAGCCCTGGAACCTGAAGGGCTAGATCCCTATCCCACCACACACAAATAACATTCAAGCTCCAATGCCAACAGCAACTCTCTCCCTCTCCACTGTCTGCAAACTGAGCCAGAGCTGGAAGCCCCCCCTCCCCCCTGGTCTTTGCTCCCTTGCAACAAATTTGGAGCTCCACACTTGAAAGGAAGACCTGCCTATCAAGCTAAATTGGGCTTAGATTGGGGTTTCCAGGGCAACAGCAGGAGTTCAGACAGAGTTCAGGCAGTCGCTGCCTCCGGTTGCCAAGGGAATAGATTGCAGGTGCCAGATTGTCTGCCTTGACGAACAGCAATGGACGAGGCTTGCAAGGACCACCTGTTCATTTAGAATGGGGCCTCACGAACAGCTTGTTTGCGAACAGCAGATTGGGCTGTTCGTGGCTTCTTTTTTGTTCGTATTGCTGTTTGTGCCCATCTCTAATGGAAGGTTTAGTGTAGAAAGTATACTTCAGTGGTGGCTTCTCCCCCACGACCCTCTCCCATACCATCTGGGTGGCGCTGGTAGCAATTAGTACCTTGGAACAATGACATCTAGTTTTCTAAATGGAAGAGATTTTTGGTATGGAAGAGCATCCACTTGTCACCTCACACCCTTGTCTGCTGCCTGAGAGCCTAAAGATACGAAGTTGGGAAGAGCCATTCATAGGTCTCCTGTCGTTGCATGCTGATTGGCCCTGGAATGGCACTGAACAGGTAGAGGCCTACCACCTCAGTGAAAACCAGGCCTTCATTTCTTTCCGGTACACAGGAAGCTGCCATCCACAAAGTTGGACCACTGATCTATCAACATCAGTATTGTCTACTGTGACTGGCAACTATTCTCCAGAACTAGATACAGACTCACGTTTCCGTGGGCCCAAACATTTCTGCTCATAAAGTGCAATTTTTTGACCTTTCCTCTCCCATGGCAGCCAGAATTGTTATTGTTGTTGTTATCTCCTCTCCCACAAGAACAGGATTTCAGCGGGCATTCAGGCGGCCACAGGATGAGGGGAGGTAGGAAAATTGCACTCCATGGGTAGATAGCCATGTGCCCATGGAAGCCTCTAGTCTAGATCCAAGCTGAGGGTCTCAGACCGAGCTCTTTCACATCACCGACTCTCTAATCCATTTTAAACGGGGATTGAACCTGGGACCTTCTGCGTGCAAAGCAAATGCTCAACCCCCGATCCCCGATCCGCTCCCTTTGCAGAATGCAGAACATTCGGGGAAGTTCTTTCACAAAGAAAACTGGGCAGAAAGGCAAACTTGAAAAAAAATCTCTTAAAAACTAATTCTTAACATCTCGTCTTGCAAAGAAAGTGGGGGATCATTAAGTCAGATGATCCCATTTGCCACTTGAGAGGGAAAGGGATTTAGTGAAGCGGGGCACCTCATCTTTCATTGAAAGCAGAAGAAGGTCATCTATTTAAGCATTTAAGAAGACGTTCTATATTCTGTCCCTATGTCTATATTAATAAAGGTGAAAAAGTAAAAGATGAGGCCATGGCTGCCAGATATATATAGAGGACTATAATTTTAGAATGGAATATTAAGAAGGGTTTGAAAAATGAGGGCAAGAATCCAGAGATGAAGAGAGCTTTGTGTATGATGTCACATCAGAGATGCCGAAGACTGTAAAGTACCTTTGACCTCATTTCCTGGAAAGAATATAGAAGGCTGAAATGAGAACTTACGTTACCGATTAATTCATATTAGCTATTTTCTATATGCCCTGACCTGGGTAGCTCAGACAAGCCTGATCTCGTCAGATCTCAGAAGCTCAGATGTGTTGGCCTTGGTTAGCAATTGGATGCGAGACCTCCAAAGAAGACCAAGGTTGCAGAGGCAAACCACTTCTGTTCGTCTTCTGCCTTGAAAACCCCACCAGGGGGTCATCATGAAACAGCTATAACTTGATAGCAGTTTTCACCACCACTATTTTCTATATAGAAATAAAATGAAACCTTTGTATTAATTAAAAAGGCATCCATGCTAGTCAATTTTTAAAAAAATTTAGTCATTTTTTTTGCAAAAAGTGATAAAGAAGGACCATATTCCATTCACTGAGATTTATTTGTTCTCTCAATTCTGCATTCAGGATCATGTTCTTTTGCTCTCATCTCTCCAAATGTCCTGTTCTTTGTCCCGTACTCTCTCACTAGCTCCAAAGTGCGGAGGTCAGCTCTGATATCTCTGTGGACAAATTTATCCTGTGTCATGGCTCAGCATCAACCTAACTGTTTGATTTCCATCTCCTCATTGGGTATTGGGATAGATTTGTGCAGGGCTTTTTTTCTGGGAAAAGAGGTGGCGGAACTCAGGACCGCACAATGATGTAACTCTGGGTCAGCTGGAACAAGGGGGGAGTTTTTTAAAGTTTAAATTGCCCTTGGCTAAAATGGTCACATGGCTGGTGGCCCCGCCCCCCGATCTCCAGACAGAGAGGAGTTTAGATTGCCCTCCGCGCTGCTGAGTGGATTGCCGTCCGTGCTGAGCGGTGTGGAGGGCAATCTAAACTCCCCTCTGTCTGGAGATCAGGGGGCGGGGCCACCAGCCATGTGACCATTTTCAAGAGGTGCAGGAACTCCGTTCCACCGTGTTCCTGCTGAAAAAAATCCCTGGATATGTGCATGTATGAAGGTGGAGGGGGGTTGTCAAATGGCAGTGAAGAAGCAGAGAAATCCGGTTGATTAAAAGCCAGGAAGTAAGTATCTGGAATCAGTGGAGCCCTTTAAAGCCATACTAAAGTTCTCCTTTCCAGGGGAGAGCCACTTCCTGGTTTACTCTTTCATCATTGACTTGTAATAATGGTGAAAAAATAATAGGTCCACACACAGCATACCAGTATAGATGAGAGGGAGAAATCCAGCACTTTCTTTCTAGAAAAGAGGTACTGGTATTCATGATGCTCACTGCCTTGGAGGCCCAACCTTGCTGGTGAAAGAGGTGCCAGAACAGCAAAAAGAGGTGTTGGTACTCTGTATCGGCATGTACACCCAGAAAAAAGCCCCGGAGAAATCAATCCCTGTGTCCCAGACTACTCTACCTCACAGGGTTGTGTCAGGACTGTTGCCCACAGTCCCTCCATATAGTTACCCAGCTTAAGATATGTTGCAATAGCCTCGTGCACCTGTTCCCTTGTTGCTTTCCAGATTCCAGAACGGACGAGCCCTTATCTCGGATGGCTCACCGCAGCGGCCTGGGGACAGCTCCTTCTCCTCCCGCTACTCTGATTACGTTCGGCTGGGAGAACAGGAGGGATGGGGGGACATGGGGAAGGGTTGATATAATGTATCATGTACTCAATGCGTCATTCTTGACAAGAGACCTGTGTACAGCCAGACACCTTTAATTGCTTCTGTGTAACCTATGGACATATGTATCGAGAAGCCTGTGATATCTCAATAAAGACCCATCGACTCAAGAGAGCTTGGATCTCTTGCTGCAAGGGTGGGGAGTCACCTTCAACGTATCCTTTCTTCCATAGACTGACAGGTTGTTTTGAAGAGGGGGAGACACTGCGTCTGCCGCCCCTGAGCTTCTTTAGAGGTGGGGTGGGATGAACATGTTATCATCATGGGCAGTGGGTTGTAGTGGTTAGAGTGTTGGACTAGGTGAGAGGAGACCTGAGTTCAGATTTTTGTTTAATGGGTGAACTTGGGCTAATCACTCTCTACACACCTTGATGTTCCCGCCTTTCCCCCACTGTAGGTCTGTGTTTTGTTGAGTCGTCCCAACAACTCATCCTCCACACGCAGTTCCCACGAGCGCTTACCTTTGGTTGTGAGGTTGCAGGAAAGTCTCCAACAGTCTCCCTCAACGTGGGTTTTTTTTGGGGGGGGAAGGTCGGGGACTTTCGCCATCATAGACTAAAATCCCTCATGCCACTTTTATTTTTATTTTACTTTACACATGTGCGATCGCATGCAGCTACCGTTTCAAGCAGGTTGCTGCAGCTGAACAGAAATATGAAGAAGGAAGGCAAGAGCTTCAGGGGAAGAACTGGGCGAAGACTGAGAGGAGTAGGAAGTTTCTTCAGAAACACTTCAAATTCATATGCCAGAAAATGCAAAAAAAGAAAAAAAAGCCCACCGGAAACCCGCAACGAAAGAAAACATTGAAGCAAGTACGGTCTTGGTAAATAAGCAGAAAACCAGATTAAAAAAAACAGTAGGCACACGGCTGGCGAACGATAACGTCTACACGCTAGGGGGAAAGCTGACACAGTTGCGAGAGTGAACTACACCTCTAAGGACGTGCAGAAATGGCCTGCCTTAGCCTAACCTCCATCACAGAGATTTTGGGGGGATAAAATAGAGGAGGCATAAAATAGAGGCATAAAAAAGGAAAAATAAGGCAGTTTCCCCCTGCTTGTAATGTTTACTTCCAACTGAAAATGCCTATGGCATTTTCTCCCCTGTTCCCTCTTCCTTGTATCGTTTTAACTTGGATGGATTTAGCATGGCATAAAAGGAGACTCCAAAATTTTGCAGCTTGGAGTTCCAATGCCTGCTGTTCTTGGCACCAATTTCATTGGCACCGATCAGGATGTTCTCTGGCCACGGCATCTGCCATTGTTCATACCCTCAAGGTCTTGGCGCACCAGCTCCAAGGAAACCAACATTGAGTGGGTCAGTTTCATTGAGTTTCACGGAAGGGAAGGGAACCATGTCTTAACAGGTTTTGAATGTCAATCACAAAACACCATAAAATGAAAAAAACACACCTCTTTTCCTTAGGGGAAGTTTAGTAGTTTGGCTGCTAGTATGATAGCCAAATGAAATTAAAATGGAGATGCAACTCAGGCGGCTGAACAAAGTGCAGATGGGTATTAATCACAAGAGAGGAAGCGCTGAAAGCCATTGATCCTCTCGGTGTGTCAAAAATAGCTTTGCTGTGCCACCCGGAAAAAATAATCCTATGAATTCTCTGCAAACGGACTCTTGTCTGGACCTAACGAATGCAGATCGTTCTTCATTTGAGAGAAGCTTGCCAAAACAGACACCTGCCAAAAGCTTTCAAATTCTTCCCCAAGGAATAGGGGAGAGTTCAGAGAGAATGATATTATGATATACCTTCACTTATCCCCACGTCCTGGGGGATCTAGAAAACAGTACAATATTCAAATGCTTGGAAGAAACAAAATAAAAGAGGAGAAGGGAAAAGGAATAAATGCAGAGACAGAACGGACAAAACTAGGAATTTCAGGCGATCAACCCTAATTTGGATTTTTTTGCTTTAGGAATCAAATTGGTTTATTTATTACTTATGTAATTTACAGCCAGACTTTCTCCCCAATGGGGATCCAAAGCTGCTCACGTTGTTCCCCTACATCTTATCCTTACAACATCCCTGTGAGGTAGGTGTGACTGGACCAAGGTTACCCAGCGAGCTTCCATAGCAGAGCAGGGAGCTGAACCTGGGCTTCCCAAATCCTAGTCCGACACTGTAACCACTATGCTACACTGGATTGGGTGGAAGGAGGAGAGCATCAAGAGACGAGGACTACCTATGTATTAGAGAGCCCCGTGGCGCAGAGTGGTAAGCGGCAGTACTGCAGTCCAAGCTCTGCTCATGACCTGAGTTCGATCCTGGCGGAAGCCAGGTTCAAATAGCTGGCTCAAGGTTGACTCAGTCTTCTATCCTTCCGAGGTCGGTAAAATGAGTATCCAGTTTCTGGGGGGTAAAGTGTAGACGACTGGGGAAGGCAATGGCAAACCACTCCATTAAAAAGTCTGCCAAGAAAACATCGTGATGCGACATCCCCCCATGGGTCAGTAATGACTCGGTGCTTGCATAGGGGACTACCTCTACCTTTACCCTACCTATTTATTAAGCAAGACTCCTGGTATGGAGAAAGCAGATCCAGACATTTTTTCTTCTCTACAAATTCTAGAACTCAGTGTTGACTCCAAGAATCTGGGAAGAAGTAGACAGACCAAAGGATGCATTTCTTCACACATTACACAAATAATTTATCAGTCTCACTGCCACAGGGTTTAGTCATGGCCATTAGATGAGATAGATTGAAAAGGGGATTAGGCAAATTCATGGAAAAGAGGTCCATTGATGGCTATCAGCCATGATGGCAAAATGGAACTTCCATCTCCAGAGGCAGTATACCAGTTGCGGGGGAGCAACAACAGAGTGAAGCTTTGGTAACTGTGACTCAGCTGGAAACAACATGTTGGACTAGAAGGACCATTGATCCGATCCAATTATGGTGAGTAAAAGGAACTTCCATATATAGAGGAAGTAAACCTCTGAATATCAGTGCTAGGAGGCCACAGCAAAGGATATTCTTGGCTGGTATGCTGTATTTATTTGGCTCTCATTTATTTGGTTGACTGCTGTGTGAAACTGTATGCTGGACTATAGGGACCGCTATCAATGTTCTTAGCAGAATACACAGATGCTGTGGTCAAACACTGGAGGGAAGAATCCTTGCACATGCCCTGTTTGTGGAATGTCATTTGATTGGTTGTTCTCAGAAATGGGATGCAACTCTAGAAGGGCCTTTTGTTTGATCCCGTTTTGCATGTTTCTATTCAATGCCATTTTGGATGGAATTCTACCAAGTTTACAAGTACCCTAATTTGGACTTTTTGCTTTAGGAGGCAAAATGCTTAAAAGGTGGCACCATGGACACAGACATTTTTTCTTCACTTGAATTCAGGGGACAGATTTAATATGATCCAACTTTAACATTGCCCACCTCCACCTTCCATTATCCACTCTCACTCTTGGAAGCAGCAGAGTAAGATGGGGAGGCATTGCAACTGTCTTTATCCGGAGGTGATGTGTCCCCCCCCCCGACTAAGCTCTAGGAACTTAGCCAATCTCTATGATATTTACCAAAGAGATTGGGAAGATTCCTAGAGCACTCTGATATCACTTCCAGATCTTCACCTAGAAGTGACATTAAAGCATCTCCATTGGGAAGAAATGCAGAATATGCATCTAAAATAATAAAAGGATGCCCATGTCTATCTGTGGCAGGCATCACTCATCAGAAAATGAAGCTAGGACTTTGAAAATTGGCCACCAGTTTCAGGATGATCATAACAGTTGCAGTTTAAGCCCACCGATTTCAGTGGGCTTAGAGTGGAGTAACTCTTCTTAGGATTGCACTGTAAGGATAGCAGAATCACTCCACTCAGAGAGTGGTAATATAGGTTGTGATTTACCTGCTCAAGTGCAGGATTTCACGTGCAGGCTGTTCTTGCTCGGTACATGTGACTGGGCGCTCCCTTTGTGTGATTGCATCTGCAAGTGTGTCTGGAGGGCAGAGTGCCAATTCAGCTCTGTTTTCACTGGGAGAACAAGTACTGTGGGCTCCTTTGACTTGCCCATTTGCATCTCTTTAAGGTGTGAGACACTATTAAGATCTGCATTTCAATGAATGGATGTGGGAGATGGGGGAAACTGGGATACTTTCAGCAATTAGGAAGGAACTGATATCAAATACATGCATGTATTCACACAGAGCAAATTAAACTGTGACAGTGTGAGTGAGAACAAAGCTACAAATGACTTTCTTCACGTGGAGAACACTAGATCTGCTGCAGATTCTTCTGCTGTCGCTGTGGCTGAAGCTTCACCGATGTGGCCACTTTCTCCAGAGCAGCTCCCCGGGAGCAGGCAGCCCACAGGATGCCCTGGGAGAAAGTAGCAGCTGCCCACCCCTAAACGAAGCCCTCTTGTGGCTCTTCAGGCAGCAATTTTAACAGAGAGGGGAAGGACCACTCGGACTTCACTTCCCAGGTAACCTTGCGAGAAAAATCTAGTGTTCTCCACGTGAAGAAAGTCACTTGTAGTCACATTCTGAATGCATGGAAAGTTGGAGAGGGGACACATGAAATGAGGTTCCCTTGGACATCCCTAAGTACTTAGTAACCCAGAGCTTGGCAAGTTATCCAGATTGAAGAGGCAGTCAGCATGCCAGGAATTTATACAGCCAGAAGCATCCTGATTGGTTACAGCTGTCATGTATTGAGGCTCAGTCAGGTGATACCTGAAGCTGGAATGAAGATTGTAGCCCAGGTGGCGCTGTTGAGCCGAACAGGCACCAGTTCCTTTTATACAGCATCTGCCCCTGGACTGTAAACTGGGCTTGAATCCCACTTGGGCGTCTTAGGGGAAGAAAAAAAACTATATCTGCAATTTTGTGATTAGCGTGCAAAAACCAATACAGACACCTGAGCTTTCAAATCCATAAAAATTCAGGAGCCCCCCCTATCCTTCTAACCTGCAAATTAAACCAATCAAGATCTTTCATCCATTTTACAAAGTTGCATTTCAATAAAAAGTAAACAGCTCTTTTAGAGGAGGCTGAAAAAGCAAGAGGACAAAAAGAAAAGCAAAAGAACAAAAAACAACCAAAGGCGTTCATCTCTTTCCGTGACAGCCTGTTCCTTACAACTTTCTTTCTCATGCCCCCGTCCCCACCCTTCTCTCCTACAGGGAACGGCTCACTATTATCTTCATAAACAGATCTCATGGCTGACTCGAACATGTCACCGTTAACAATGAAACATCCCAGCCGTAAGTCTGTGAAGTGATCCTCTGTGGCCGCTTTGTGGAAGTCTCTCGTGGCTCTCCATGGCTGATAAAAATAGTAAGAATACAGGGATGGGGTGGGGGATTATTCTGTAAATAGATTGAACTGACACGAAGCATTTAATGGTGGCGGGCACATCTTCCTTTCGAAAGCAATGCGTCACCTGCAGAAAAGCAACTGTACATTTCCGTTGTATCACACACCGCTGCACCTCAGCTGAACAGCCAGACGGCAGCAAAGGCATTTAATCATAAACGACAGCTTCAAAGAGATTTTGGCAGAGAGACACACTTTCTTTGAAGTGCAAAGCATGAGCGTCAGTTTAATTCTGAATATAGGGTAAGAAAATGATTTTGAACCTTTGTAAGTACAGGTTATGAGCATCTGCACCCCACTCCAATTCAACCCCATGGAGTTGAACGTTTAAAGCCTCTCTAAATGAGACATCTTACACAAGGATGCTCAAGTGAAGGGAGATGCAGTGTTGACCAGGAAGAGTAGTTTTAAAACTACTTGGCAGAGCCAAAGGCTTTGTCAATTTCACCTCTCTAAAGGAAGGTCCTTTAAAAAGACAGAGCCTGCGGAGATCACTCCTCAGGGGGTTTGTTAATTTCATCTTTGCCTCCTGGAAGGCTCTGTCAATTTGCAAACCCTCTGAGGAGCGATCTCTGCCAGCTCTGTTTTTTTAAACTATACTTCCCAGCGAACATTGTGTCTCCCTTCACTTAGCATCCTTGTGAAAGCTGTCTTGTGTAGAGAGACTCTGAGAGGCAAGAACAGGACAGGAGTCAATAGTACCATTGTGTGTGTGCTATCAAGTCATAACCAACTTATGTTGATCCCAACAAGGGACGTTCAAGGCAAGAGAGGAGCAAGGCAAGTGATTTCCCATAGTCTTCAACCACTATCTTCATTGATATTTGCCCATTCTAGTATTGACCAAGGCTGACCCTGATTAGCTTCTGAGATCTGATGAGATCAGGTTACCTCCCCACTCAGTACATGTGCTCCTCCCTCAACTGGGCAAGTAGCACTAACCAGGGTTGCCATCTTCCAGGTGGTGGCTGGAGAGTCCCTGGAACTTTAACAGATCTCCAAGCAACAGAGATCAGTTCCCCTGGAGAAAATGGCTGCCTCGGAAGGTGGAATTTATGGCATTATACCCCACTGAGGCTCCTCCCTTCCCCAAACCGCACTCTCTCCAAGCTCCACCCCCAAATCCTCCAGGAATTTCCCTATCCAGAGATGGCAACCCTAAGTACTACCCAGGGCATTTTCTAGTTGGGAAAGCTGTGCAGGGAGAAGGCAGATGACCCTTCTCCCTCCACGCCACAGCCCCAATCTGAATCAGGGCTGCACACATTTGGGAAATGAGTTGCACGCAGGGAACTTTCTGCTATTGTGTGACTTCTTGAGTAAATGTCAGGTCGAGGAACCCAGATCGAACCCGTAAACATACTGCCACGTGTAGTTTGGCCTTTGAGATCCTGCATGGTGCAGTGGGGAGCGGGTCACACCAAGATCTGGGTTTGAGTCTCCACTTTGCCATGGAAGTTTGCTGGGTGACTTTGGGCCAGTCACACATTCTCAGCCTCCCCCTTCCCTCACAGGGTGATTATTGTGAGGATCAAATGGAGAAGGGGAGAACGATGTTGTAAACCGCTTGGGTTCCCCATCTGGAAGAAAAGCAGTGTATAAATGTTTGAATAAATAAAATAAAATTTTAGCTGATCTGTTGGTCTTTTGCATTGACAAAATAATCTTAAACACAAATACTTATAAGTTAATCCCATAGAATTACTGGGACTTCCTCCCAACTAAGAGTGCTTACGGATTGCAGTCTGAGGGTTGGAGACATTTTTAGAACGAGAGGTGTGCCCACATGCAACGCTCGCCAAACCCATAGCTTGCTGCACTTGCCATACTTATCAGTACTTTGAGCAATGAATGAGCAATCCTGCCTCCTGGCCAAAAGAGGAGCAGCAATACCAGATGAAGGAACAGCAAGAGGTTGTTGTGGGTTTTCCGGGCTGTATTGCCGTGGTCTTGGCATTGTAGTTCCTGACGTTTCGCCAGCAGCTGTGGCTGGCATCTTCAGAGGTGTAGCACCAAAAGACAGTTCTGAAAAACACCAGGCTAACAAAACACTCTATACCCGACAATAACCCTGCAGAGAAGATTAGCACATCAAGCACCAATCCATATGCAAAAGAACCTCCTCAGGATACAGTGAAGCCTCCCGCCATTAGCATTCCACACCCTGGGAAACTCTTACAGGACGACTCAGCTCAAACCCACCCCTCCTGAGTAGATACAAATGACCTGCCAACATCTTTTCCACACTGTGACACTGAGAGATCTCTGTCTTTTGGTGCTACACCTCTGAAGATGCCAGCCACAACTGCTGGCGAAACGTCAGGAACTACAATGCAAAGACCACGGCAATACAGCCCAGAAAACCCACAACAACCATCGTTCTCCGGCCGTGAAAGCCTTCGACAATACATTGCGCTGTCAGTTTCTCCAACCCAAAGATGTCTCCTATGGCACTCCTCACTGTTTTCTGTATAAGTGAATCATTGCGACAATACATCAAATAGCAAGAGGGATCATCCTTTTTTTTTATAGAAAATTAGGCAAAATTAGTTCGATGCCATAACCCACATTTCTCCACAATGGGGATCCAAAGCAGCTAATATCATTCTCTTCCCCATTTTATCCTCGCAACAATCCTTTGAGGTAGGTTAGGCTGAGAATGGCCGTTTTCACACTGCTTACTGGCCACGGAACATCGCACTGAGCCCCCGGAACAACGGCGTCTTCCTGGTGCGATTTTGCGTGAGAACGTTCTTGCGCGAAATTGCACCAGGAAGATGCTGTCGTTCCGGGAGCTCGGGGCGATGTTCCGTGGCTGGTAAGCAGTGTGAAAATGGCCAATGTGTGACTGGCCCAAGGCACCCATGAAACTTCTGCAAGCAGGATTCAAACCTGGGTCTCCTAGATCCTGGTCCGAGAATCTAACCACTACATCACATTGGCTGTGAGAGCTGTGAGAGCTTAACCCCCCTTTGTTATGTAATGGAGGGGATATTTTCCACCCTCCCTTACTGTGCCACCTGCATTTTCCTGGTTTCTTATGAGTAAACATAACCTTCAGCTCCTAGTTCCTGTGGCAGGTTTTTTCCTGACCTTCACTTCTTCCTGGCCTCTTCTTTCCCCAACATCCTCCTTCCTCCGTCCCCCAGCCTCTCTGGGTGGGAATGCAGGCCTTTGAGCAGCTGCGGAAATCAAGCAGGTGTCGCTTCTTCAGTATGGTGGTATAGTAATAGAAAAAGCTATATTTGTTGAATCTGAGCCTGTCGAACAGCTGTTAAAAGCACAGGGGAAAATGTGGCAACCCCTTTACTCAAAACCTGCTTCTGAACTCCAACCTCTGTACTTCCTTCTTTGAGTACCCTGATTCTGGGTTCCCTGACCTACTGGATCTTACTTATTTAGTTTTGCTCTGGACTGCTCCTTCAAGCACCCTTCCTCCAGGACCCTTGTCCAGCTGGGTGTTATTATTTCACTTTATCTTGCAGTGCTCTTAATGCTCCTTCAAGCACCCTGCCTCCAGGACCCTTTACCTTGCTCAGGCCGCACACTGACCCCTGCAGCAGCTCCTCAGTCCTCTTTGGCTTCTACCACCTGGCCTCTCCTTCCTTCTCTTGTTTAGCCGGCCAGGGAATGGCTCCCTTTTATGTCCTTTTGCTTTCTGTTCTGTGCTGTGCTGAGACAACAATCTTGAAAGCGGCATTGCATTGCTCTGACAACATCGTATGCGTGCTAATAGTGCTATTGTGCATTAGAGGCCTTTCAAATTCATGTAACCTATTTCCCCCTCGCTGTACAGAAAGCTGCAACTCCCTTTCCATTTGAATGATTTTATAATGATGCCAGGTGTCTACGTTTTAATAACTGTCCTCTTTAATACGTTAAGAAGTGCCTTATGGTTACCCACTTCTCTGCAAGAGATCCTGATTGAACTGTTAGCAGTGCAAGCAATTTTCAACCCAGAGTCAATCAAGTGCAGCTATTCTTCGTCTGGGACCTCTCCCCCCTCCATCTTAAAGCTGTTGATATTAATTTTGGTGCATAATTTTTGCATGATGAACCTCCAAAAAACCTGCTCTATAGAATGCAATCTGAAGTTTGCTATAGCCTGCAGAATTCCAGCATCTATAGAGAATATTTTCTGTACATAGAATTATGCAAACCATCAGAATGTCTCCTCCTGATCAGGCTATTGATAGCATATAACATCAACAACAACAACAACAACAACATTCGATTTGTATACTGCCCTTCAGGACAACTTAATGCCATACTCAGAGCGGTTTACAAAGTGTGTTATTATCAGGGGTCATTTTGTAGAAAAAGAGCTGGAGGAACTCATTAGCACAACTCATTAGCATAACTCATCAGCATATGCCATGCCCCTTGCCATCCCTGAAAGTGTGTCATTAGCATAACTGATTTGCATATGCCCCACCCCCTGACATCACCTATCCTGGCTGTTTTGGACCCAATCCTGGCCATTCAGGGCTGAAATTGGGCCCAAAATGACAAAAAAAGGGGCTGAAAATGGCTGAAAAGGGGCCCAAAATGGTCAGGATTGGGCTGCTGCTGAGTGGGAGAGTGATCAACCACCCATCAGAGGCCTGATCTGGGCCATTTTGGCCCCAATCCAGGCTGAAATGGGCCCAAAATGGCCAAGAGTCAGGTGGGTGGGGCTGCCTGACATGTGACCTCTTTGGGGAACTGCCGGAACTGTGTTCTGGCACGTTCCCCCTCAAAATGAGCCCTGGTTATTATTATCCTCACCACAATCAGGTGAAGTGGGTGGGGCTGAGAGAGTTCTGAGAGAGCTGTGACTGACCCAAGGTCACCCAGCTGGCTTTAAGTGAAGGAGTGGGGAATCAAACCCGGTTCTCCAGATTAGAGTCCTGCCACTCTTAATGACTAAATCCCTTCTGATATCAGATCAAGCATTGGCCACATATTTTCATACTCCTCTCAACAGGAACGAGTAAGATTCAAGTCCCGTGATACCTTAACAACCAACAAGATGCCCAGTGTATAAGCTTTCAAGACACCCCTCTTGGATACACACCTTAAAGTGGCAAAGGCAGTTGAGTGTGTCAGTGATGGTGAGATCAATGCTGTCAGGAGTAGGGGTGTGCAAGCCAAAAATTTTCGGCTATAGCCGAAAGTAGAAAGCCGAAAGAAAATTCTCTATCGTTAAAGCTGAAAGCCGAAACAAGAATCTCTTTCGGGATTCGGGATTCGGGATTCTTTCGGCATTATTTCGGCATTCTTTCGGCTTTTTTCTATGGGAAAATGCCTCCGTCTTCCAGGACGCCTGGAGGAGGCATTTTCCCACCGAATAAGCCCAAAATTGGTGGGGACCTTCCTCTAACCCTTCTCTAACAACCAGCCAAGTTTCAGACAGATTGGACTTTGGGGGGCCATGTTATGGCCCCCCAAAGCAGGTCCCCCCATCCTCCCATAAAGGAGCATCTTCTTCATTATTTCCTATGGGGAAAAAATGAAGAAGCAGGCTTCCTTTGCCAGGGGTGGCATTTTGCATGCAAAATGCCCCCTTACCCTCAGGGGCCCTTCTCCCACCCCTCCTCCCACCCCCCACCAAGGCTCAGCCTGCTCCCACTTGGGGGGGCCATTTCATGGCCTCCCCAAGTAGGTGCTCTAATCTCTACCACTGACAGCTGGGGGAGGCTTGTGTTGCCAGGGGTGGCATTTTGCATGCAAAATGCCCCCCAACCCTCTGGGGCCCTTCTCCCACCCTTCCTCCCACCCCACACCAAGGCTCAGACTGCTCCCACTTGGGGGGGCCATTTCATGGCCTCCCCAAGTAGGTCCTCTCAGCCCCTAAAGTCCACCCCTTACAGCCCCACACAAACCCAATTCCCCCCCAGCTGCCGCACACAGACCCAAATCCCCACATTAGCCCCTCACAGACCCAAATCCACCCCCACCTGCCCCACACCCATAACCCCAGGAACAGGCTGGCAAAGGCCAGCCCTCTCCCTTTGTTCCCTATGCTGGGAACTTCTAAACTCTCTTTCCCTGGGCAATTCTGCACAGCCCAGGGGTGCCACAATGGTGGGCACACTTCTGAGTGCCAGCTGGTCCCTGTGAAAGAACACCTGAACCACAGACACCCTCCCTCAAATTCCCCCACCACCTACAGAGATAGCTGGCCAGCCAGCCCCATTGTTCCCTATGATGGGAACCAACTGCACAACAAAGAATAAAACAAGAACAACACAAAATAAAGTTTTTAAAAAATTATTTTCTCCCTTCCAAAGTACAAGTAGGCAAAGCATTATGACACATTACACCAGCAGTCCCCCACACAGAAAAATAACACAACTCACTTAACATCAGAGAATCACAAAGCACGATTCCTGTCAAAAACACTTTATTTCTTGAACAGCTTTAGGTTACACAGCAGGGGGGAACACCAAAGGGCTTGGCAGCAGTATCTTACACAAAAATAACACAACTCACTTAACATCAGAGAATCACAAAAGCACAATTCCTGACAAAAACACTTTATTTCTTGAACAGCTTTAGGCTACACAGCAGGGGGGGGACACCAAAGGGCATGGAAGCAGTATCTTACACAAAAATAACACAACTCACTTCACATTAAAGAATCACCC
This sequence comes from Eublepharis macularius, assembly GCF_028583425.1. Taxonomy (NCBI): domain Eukaryota; kingdom Metazoa; phylum Chordata; class Lepidosauria; order Squamata; family Eublepharidae; genus Eublepharis; species Eublepharis macularius. The sequence goes on from NC_072792.1 coordinate 175,626,672, forward strand.
CAAAAAATTGCTGTCAAAAGCACTTTATTTCTGTAACTGCTTTAGGTTACACAGTAGGAAGGCACCACAGAGCAGGAAAGCAGTGTACTACACAAAAATAACACAACTCACTTCACATCAGAGAATCACACAAACACAATTGCTGTCAAAAACGGTGAAGTGGGTTGTATTATTTTTTGTAGTACATTGCTATCATGCCCTTTTGTGCCCTCCTACTGTGTAACCTAAAGCTGTTCAAGAAATAAAGTGTTTTTGCCAGGAATTGTGTTTTTGTGATTCTCTGATGTTAAGTGAGTTGTGTTATTTTTGTGTAAGATACTGCTTCCATGCCCTTTGGTGTTCCCCCCCTGCGGTGTAGCCTAAAGCTGTTCAAGAAATAAAGTGTTTTTGACAGGAATCGTGCTTTGTGATTCTCTGATGTTAAGTGAGTTGTGTTATTTTTCTGTGTGGGGGACTGCTGGTGTTATGTGTCATAATGCTTTGCCTACTTGTACTTTGGAAGGGAGAAAATAATTTTTAAAAAACTTTATTTTGTGTTGTTCTTGTTTTATTCTTTGTTGTGCAGTTGGTTCCCATCATAGGGAACAATGGGGCTGGCTGGCCAGCCATCTCTGTAGGTGGTGGGGGAATTTGAGGGAGGGTGTCTGTGGTTCAGGTGCTCTTTCACAGGGACCAGCTGGCACTCAGAAGTGTGCCCACCATTGTGGCACCCCTGGGCTGTGCAGAATTGCCCAGGGAAAGAGAGTTTAGAAGTTCCCAGCATAGGGAACAAAGGGAGAGGGCTGGCCTTTGCCAGCCTGTTCCTGGGGTTATGGGTGTGGGGCAGGTGGGGGTGGATTTGGGTCTGTGAGGGGCTAATGTGGGGATTTGGGTCTGTGTGTGGCAGCTGGGGGGAATTGGGTTTGTGTGGAGCTGTAAGGGGTGGAATTTAGGGGCTGAGAGGACCTACTTGGGGAGGCCATGAAATGGCCCCCCCAAGTGGGAGCAGGCTGAGCCTTGGTGGGGGGTGGGAGGAGGGGTGGGAGAAGGGCCCCAGAGGGTTGGGGGGCATTTTGCATGCAAAATGCCACCCCTGGCAACACAAGCCTCCCCCAGCTGTCAGTGGTAGAGATTAGAGCACCTACTTGGGGAGGCCATGAAATGGCCCCCCCCAAGTGGGAGCAGGCTGAGCCTTGGTGGGGGGTGGGAGGAGGGGTGGGAGAAGGGCCCCTGAGGGTTAGGGGGCATTTTGCATGCAAAATGCCACCCCTGGCAAAGGAAGCCTGCTTCTTCATTTTTTCCCCATAGGAAATAATGAAGAAGATGCTCCTTTATGGGAGGATGGGGGGACCTGCTTTGGGGGGCCATAACATGGCCCCCCAAAGTCCAATCTGTCTGAAACTTGGCTGGTTGTTAGAGAAGGGTTAGAGGAAGGTCCCCACCAATTTTGGGCTTATTCGGTGGGAAGATGCCTCCCCCAGACGTCCGGGAAGACGGAGGCATTTTCCCATTGAAAAGCCGAATGAAAGACGAAAGAATCCCGAAACGTTTCGGCTTTTTTCTTTCGGCTACCCGAAACGTTTCGGGATTCCCTGAAACGTTTCGGCATTCCCTGAAAGAAGCCGAAACACTTTTGTTTCGGCATTCTTTCGGCATTCTGAATGCCGAAACGCACATCCCTAGTCAGGAGTTTAGATTGAGGGTCAAACTACAAGTGACGAATGACACAGGTTGGACACTTGTCAGCTTCCCTCAAGTTTTGATGGGAAATGTAGGCAGCTTGGCGGAATGTTGGACAAGTGACAGTTGAAAAGTCCATTGGACAGCAGTCATAGAGCCAAGCTGCAAGACCAGGACGCCTACATTTCCCATCAAAACTTGAGGGAAGCTGACAAGTGTCCAACCTGTGTCATTCATCACTTGTAGCTTGGCCCTGAGTCAAGATTCTAAACTCTGAGCAAAGTCATTCAAGGTGGAATGGTCAAAGCTGAGACGCCAGACTAAAATGCATCCGCTCCCTTCAGGAATCAACAGTTACATCAGCAGAAGAGAACTGACAGTTCCAACAGCGATGGGGGTGGAGGAATCCTTGGAGGATAACTACCAGGCAGCAGCAGTAGCGGAAGGTGACACTGGCGGAGGTACTTTCACAGACAATGGCAGCAACACTTCCGCTAATCCTTATTAATACTGGACACAAAAAGGCAATGTCAAACCACTTCTGATAATTCTTACCTCGAAAACCCTATGATGAGACAACCCAAAACCGAACCGCAACAAAGATTCTTACTATATATGGAACAAGAAAAGGCAGATGTTCAAGCTGGATCCAGAAAAGGACAATTTATGATGGATAATGGAGCACACCAGAGAATTTCAGAAGACAATCAGCCAGTGCTTTATAGATTACTGCAAAGCTTTTGACTGTGTGGACCTTGAAAAGCTACGGATAGTGTTAAAAGAAATGGGTGTGCCACATCTATTTGTCTTGAAGTGCAACCTGTACTCTGCTCCTCTCTTGCCTTGAAAACCCCTTGATGGGGTTGCCATAAGTTGGTTGCATACACATGTACCAAAGGGCTATACTTCCAACTTCCTAGCTGGCTTACTTTGTTTTCTTTCTGTGTTAGTTTCTCCCCTTTAAATTCTATTTTATTTATCACCTATACACATTTGGGAGAAATGTGCATAGCTGCCAGTAAGAAATCAATACAAGATAGATATAAAAAACCCTGGAAACAATTCAAAACAAATGAATATGAAGGGTGCAGAAAGAAGTTTTCCGTCATGTTCATTTTGCGTTGGTGCAATGCAGGAACGGAAACCTGTATATGACATTGGAGCGTGACCAGTGAAAAATTGGGGCGGACCAGTGGCTCAACTGTAAAACATCTGCTTTGCATGCAGAAGGTCCCAGGTTCAATCCCTGGCATCTCCAGGTAAAAAGGACCAGGTATTAGGTGAACTGACAGACCCTCACCTGAGACCCTGAAGAATCACTACCAATCAGAGTAGACAATTCCAACCTGGATGATCTAATTGTCGGACTCAGTGCCATTCAGCTTTATGTGTGTTCAGATTTAAAAGAAGCTCTCTTCGCAGAGTTTGGAAACACTGGCTGATCTCAAGGAGCTAATCTACAAGAGACGAATTACACGAGATGCTCATGTGAAGGGAGTCGCAATGCTAGCTGGGAAGCTGAGTTTTAAAAGACAGATCCAAAGGCTTTGTCAATTTCCCCTCTCTACAGAACCAGGGAGATCGGTCCTCAGAGGGTTTATTTCCTCTTCACCTCTTAGAAGGGGAGGTGAAACTGATAGAGCCTTCTGGAGGCAAAGAGGAAATTAATAAACCCTCTGAGGAGCAATCTTTACTGGCTCTGTAGAGAGGAGAAATTGACAGAGCCTTCCAATCTGTCTTTTAAAACTCATCTTCCCAGCTAGTATTGTGACTCCATTCACGTGCATGTCCTCGTGTAATTCGTCTCTTGTAGCTTAGCTCAACTTGTTGAATTTGCTCCCACAAGAGGTACAGATGGACACTATTTTAGTGAGCTTTTAAAAGGGGGTTAGACAAATACCTGTGTTGGGAGGAAACAACAGGAGGAGACTTTGGGCTCTGTGCCCATCTTAGAGGCACAGAGGCATTTTGGGGACATCTTGTTGGCCATTAGAAGGTGGACTATCTGGATTATTTGGACAGGGGTGGCACGAATATCAATTTCACTCATGTTCACATGGTAACTCTTAAGCCTCTTCCTGAAGGGCCATCTGGGGGCATCTAGTTGTCCGTTAGCAGGTGGACTAGATGGACTATTGTATTGTTGATGTATTATATGGACTATTGTTCTCAAGAACGTTCACATGGCAACTCTAATTCTCTTCCACATTTACTACCCTGTAATGTTACAACAACTCAAGGGTGAGATCGGACAAGAACCCTCCTTCAGGGGAAGTGGAGCGTAGAAATTAGTCTAGCGGATAGAAGGGTTGACAGACTTATAAAAGGTATACAGGAGATAAAAGTGCATAAATTCAGAGAGCTGGAATTGAAATTCTACACGAAGTGGTATAGAACCCCGGCTATATTAGCTAACATGTTCTCAAGACTAAGTTCAAACTGTTGGCACTGCAGAAACGGGAAAGGATGGTACTCCCATATGTGGTGGGAGTGTGCAGAAGTTAAAGCTTTTTGGGAGAAGGTAACAGAGCAACTTTATAAGTTCTTCGCAATAAGACCAAAGATAGACCTAGAATTGATGTTAGGTAGTACTTTAGGTCATAAAGATATCAGAAAAGAAGGACAGGACTTATTTAAAGCAATGGTGCTAGCCGGTAAAGCAGTAATAGCATTTGGTTGGAAAGACAAAACTAAGTGGACGGAACTAAACTGGCAGGATTATTTATTTGAATACATTCAACCAGACATTATAGCCATAATTAATCAGGATAAGTCATGGGAATTAAGAATAGGAAAGATTAAGGAGAAATGGCATTTATATTTAAAATGGGTCATGGAGGGTCAACAACGGGACGTTCGGTGGAAGCTCCTAAGCTTGTGCCCCTGGCTAGAAAGGATGAGTAGCTAAAGGGAGGGCGGGAGGGATAAGGGTATGGAAATACAGATGAATAACTTGAATGGGAAATAGTCATCCAAAATACACTAAAACTCTCAACCCTCCCCGGCTATAGGATACAATATCTTCGGCGATGAATTAAGTGAGGAGGAAGAGGAAGGAGAATCAAGGAGGAATAGAAGAAGGAGAGGACTCAGAGACTAACTCCTCTTATCCGGATGTGAAGAAACAAGATAAATAGAAGAATGAATCTTACAAGGGACTTCTGCCGAAGATATAGAAACTGTATATGAACTTATGGAGAGGGGTTGGAGGGCAATGGGTATATATGTACGGGAATAAGGATGTTTTGAAGGAAATGCACAAAAAATATACAATGAAAAAAGAAAAAAAACAACTCAAGGGTGAGCCCTGACAATGATGTCTGTTTCTTGGTTTCTGCTTGATCAAAGACAAGCTTTGCAGTTGCAGAACTCGTCAAATGAAAACACGGCCCTTCATTAAAAGCCACATTAAATCCAATACAGTAGATCTGGCCACCTTCCAATGTTGATACGGCGCAGTAAACAAAACAAAGAATTTTGTAGCAGTAAGAAAGGTTAGCAGATTCCTGCTACTTTTTTTTTTTTTTGAAAAAATTTTTATTGGGTTAGGATCCGTTATTTTTACATTTACATTCAATTTTCCCCAAATTTTTCATTTCTAACCCCCTCCCTTTCCCCCCCTTTTGTTGACTTCCAACAGTTTTCCAACCCTTTGTCCCTTTTCCCTTACTTCTATTAAATTTCTCTATCTAAAACAAATACATATTCTCCATTATACTAAGCAGTACATCCTTAACTACTTTTCTTATTGTATACCCAAACTGTAAGTCTTTGTTTCCATCTTGGATAAACAATTTATCCCATTTTCCAATTTTGAATATTTCTATATATCATAAACCTATATATCATAAACCATAAAAATCTTACACATTTAAATCAAACAATTTGACTTATTCTCTATGTATTACTCATTCTATCTTTTTATGGTAATTCTATATAACTCTCGTCACATAGTCAATCAATTTGACTCGTCTATACATTCAGTTTGGTGCATTATACAAATCTTATCAAAGAAAGAAAATATTGTTGATTACTCAATCCGTATATTTAATCCTTATCCTTAATTATTTTCTATCAATATTCTATTTATTAACCAATATATATCTATATATATATATCAATCTGTTAATCTAACTGCTTATAAATTCACATTTATCTCTTCCCCCCCCGGTAAAGTCACCCCCCTCTACATTTTATTATACTTCAGTAGTTCTCAAACTGCCACAGTTTTCCTCCCACCTCCCATTTCTTCTCCAGATATTGTTTCAGCTTCTCCCAATCTGTGTTAAACTGCCCTGAGTCCAGATTTCTCAGTTTTCTTGTCATCTTGTCCATTTCTGCCATGTACAGCAATTTGTAGGTCCAATCTTCAATAGTTGGCACTTCTTGTACTTTCCATTTTTGCGCATACAAAAGTCTAGCTGCTGCTGTCATATAAAATATCAACGTCCTATGATGGGCTGGAATTCCCTCCATTCCCAAGTTTAGTAGCAGGAGTTCTGGGTTCTTATTTATTTGAAATTGTAAAATTTCACTCATTTCTCTTATTATTTCCCCCCAGTACTGCCTAGCTACCTCACACGACCACCACATATGATAGAGGGAGCCCTCATGCTTCCTACATTTCCAGCATTTATTAGAAGTGTTCAAATTCCCTAGCGCAATCTTCTTTGGTGTCATGTACCAACGATAAATCATTTTATAGATATTCTCTTTAATATTTGTACATGTCGTTGTCTTCATTGTAGTCTTCCACAAGTATTCCCATGCCTCCATTGTTATCTCTTTGTTAAAATTTATAGCCCATTTCACCATTTGTGTTTTAACTGTCTCATCCTCAGTATACCATTTCAACAGTACTTGGTATACCTTGGATATTCTTTTCTTGTCCTCTTTAAGAAGGGTCTGCTCTAGTTCCGAATTCTCTATTCGTATACCTCCCTTTACAGAGTCCGAGTTATACAAATCTCTGATCTGTCTATACTGGAACCAGTCGTAATTCGGTGATAGTTCCTCTTGCGTCTTTATTCTAAGTTTAGATGCTTCTATTTTAGTTATTTCTTTATAAGTCAAACATTGTCTTTCGTTATCAACAGCTCTCGGGTCTATCACCTCATATGGAACCACCCACCAAGGAGTTCCTTCTTGTAGATAAATTCTGTACTTCTTCCAGATTGTGTATAGACTTCTCCGTACAAAATGGTGCAGGAACATCGAGTTGACCTTTACTTTGTCATGCCATAGGTATGCATGCCATCCAAATATTTTTTTATATCCCTCTAGGGCTAATAGTTTCTTGTTCTTTAATGTCATCCACTCTTTCAACCAAACTAGGCAGATTGCATCGTGGTAAAGTCTCAGGTTGGGCAGTTGCATTCCGCCTCTTTCCTTTGCCTCTTGTAAAACTTTCATTTTCACTCGAGGCTTCTTGCCTGCCCATACAAAATCTGATATTTTCCTCTGCCATTTTTCAAATTGTTTAGAGTCTCTGATGATTGGTATTGTCTGTAGCAAAAACATCACTCTTGGTAACACATTCATTTTAACCGCTGCAATCCTACCCAACCATGACAGATTGAGCCTATTCCATTTAATCAAGTCTCTCTCAATCTGAATCCACAATTTTTCATAATTATTCTTGAACAAATCTATATTCTTTGCAGTCAGTTCAATTCCCAAATATTTCACCTTACTTGTTACTTCACAATCCGTTGTTTCCATTAACAATTGTTGTTTCTGCTTAGTCATGTTTTTGCATAGTATCTTTGACTTCTTTTTGTTAATGAAGAAACCTGCCAAGTCTCCAAACTCCTTGATCTTATCTATCACTTTTGGCATGTTCTCCAGTGGGTCCTCTACAATTAACATTATGTCATCCGCAAATGCTCTGACCTTGTATGAATAGTCCTTTATTTTTATTCCTCGAATTTCCTCGTCTTGTCGTATTTGTATCATCAGAATCTCCAATACTAAAATGAACAACAGTGGAGACAACGGGCAACCTTGTCTTGTTCCTTTGCTTATAGTCAATTTCTTGGTCAATTCATCATTCACCACAATTGCTGCAGTCTGGTCTCTGTAAATTTCCTTAATTGCTCTGATGAATCTTTCTCCTAATTGTAGCTTTTCCATAGTGGCAAACATAAAGTCCCAGTTTAAGTTGTCAAATGCCTTTTCAGCGTCAACAAAGAAGAAACCAACCTCTTTATCACAACGCTTATCATAATATTCAATAGCATCAATCACTGTCCTTAAATTATCTCTTATTTGTCTGTCTGGCAGAAAGCCTGCTTGCTCCTCCTCTATAACTTCCGAAAGCCACCCCTTCAGTCTCTCCGCCAGTATCTTCGCAAAGATTTTATAATCATTGTTGAGTAACGATATAGGTCTGTAATTTTTCACACTAGTCAAGTCTTGGCCCTCTTTTGGGATCAATGATATGTTCGCTTCAGACCAAGTGTCTGGAATCCTTTGATCCCTTAAAACTCCATTGATCACCTCCTTTAGGAATGGTGCCAGCTCATTGGCCATAGTCTTATAAAATTTAGCTGTAAGTCCGTCTGGCCCTGGCGCCTTTCCTAAATTTGCAGATTGTATTGCCTTACTTATTTCCTCATCCGTTACTTCACTGTTCAGTTTATTTCTCCAAGCGTCCGAGATTTCTGGAAGTGTCATTTTCTCCAGATATGACGCTATTGAATCTTTATTTACTTCTTTCTTATTATACAGTTTAGCGTAGAATTTATAAAAGGCTCTACTAATGGTATTCTGTTCCAAATACGTTTTATCATCTTCACAAATTTTATTTATTGTTTTCTTTTCCCTTCTCTTCTTCAGTTGCCATGCCAGGTACTTCCCAGGTTTATTTGCACCCTCAAATGCTTTCTGATTCAGCCTTTTGAGATTCCACTCCAATTCTTTATTACTCATTGCTGTTAGCTGTTCTTGCAATATTTTAATTTCCTGGTATAATTTCTTTTTCCCTGGTCTCTTTTTTAACTGTATTTCCTTAGCTTTTATTTTCTCCTCAATCTCTTGTCTCTTCTCCTCTTTCTTCTTTCTTGCTCTACCATTTAAGTCCATTAGTATACCCCTTATAACCGCCTTATAAGCATCCCAAACTTTATCAGTTGGTACTTCTTTATTCACGTTATATTGTATGAAAAACTTTGTCTCTCTTCTCAATATTTCCATATTCTCTTTTTCCTGTAACAAATCCTCATTTATTCTCCATGCTTTCCTTTTCCTCCTTTTCCCCAGCTTCCACATAATTGGGTTGTGATCTGAGCCTACCATCGGCATTATTTCTACATCTTTAGTCCATAACGCCAAATCTTTTGAGGCCCAGATCATGTCAATTCTTGATAATGTGGAGTGCCTTGCAGAATAAAAAGTAAACTGTCTGCTTTTAGGATACTCTCTCCTCCATACATCTTCAAGAGTCTCTTGTTGAATCAGCTCAAAAAAAAGCTTTGGTAATAGTCCTCTTTTCTTTTGTGCCATTGTAGTCTTTTTATCCAGTTCCAAATCTGTCACTCCATTGAAGTCTCCAGCAAGAATTATCTGGTCATATGAAAGATCATCTAAATGCTTCCTCAAATCCTCAAAGAAGCTCTCTTTTGCACCGTTGGGTGCATAGATTCCGACTACCAACACTCTCTTTAAATTCCAAGTACATTCCACTGCTACAAATCTGGCTTCCACATCTTTCATTATGAATTTTGGTTGCAGCTCCTCTTTTACATACAACACCACTCCTCTTTTTTTCTTACTTGAGGCTGCTACAAAGTCTTTGCCCAATTTTCCCAGTTTTAGATATTTTACATCCTGTTTTCGAATATGAGTCTCTTGCAAACAAACAATATCACATTTTTGTTTTAGTAGCCAGTGAAAAATATTTTTTCTCTTATTCGGTGAATTTAGTCCATTTACATTCCAAGATAACACTTTACACTCCATATTCATAATCTTGTTGGTAAGTCTTTTTCATTGTCCCTTATAAATCGCTCCATCTCCCGCTCAGATCTGATACGCTTTTTGGCGCCTCCAAATTCGAAGGACAAACCCTCTGGGAGCTCCCATCTGTACCTGATTTTCATGTCCTTCAGCATCTGGATTAGCGCTTTATATTTTTTCCGATCTAGTAACACTGATCTGGGTAGTTCCTTCATTATAATGATTGTCTTGCCATCGATCTCCAATGGATCTTGAAACTGTTTAGTCACAATCTTCTCTTTCATATTTCTTGTTGTAAATTGTACAATCACGTCTCTTGGTACTTTTCTCTGGGTTGCAATTCTCGAGTTCACACGATATGCCACATCTAGGATAGCCACAACATCCTCCTCCTCCTTCCCCAGGTATTCAGCTAACACCTCCGTCATCTGCTCTTGCGCTGTCTTTCCTTCCATTTCCGGCAGGCCGCGAAATCTGAGCTGCTTCTCCATATGTCTACTTTCCGCAACCGCCATCCTTCCCCTCATCAACCTCATCTCTGTTTGTTGCGTATCTGCTAAGTTCTCCATCGCTCCTTCTACTGTTTTAACTCTCTGCTGCGTCCCTTGTAATTCACTTTGTATTGTTTCCATACCTTTCTTCACTTCTGACAGCTCCGATTTTACTTCTGACAGCTCCGATTTTACTGTCTGTTTAACCTCTTTGATCAGCTCCGATTTTACTGTCTGTTTAACCTCTTTGATCAGCTCCAATTTCATGTCTTTAAATTTTTTAATCACCTCCAAAAGTTTTTTATCCAGGTTTTCTATTGCCGATTGCCACTCTTTCTTCGATATCGTGGGGCTTGCTTTAGCTCGCTCCCACGAATCCGCTCTCTTCCTTAGCTCCGTGGCGTTAAATTTAGTACCTTTTTTATTTCAAATGTCCCGGTCTTCTTGCATAAATTAATTTTAAAGAGTCCAAAATGTCGGGCGTCTTTTCTCTATGGTCTCTCTATGATTTTATAATCCAATATGGCCTACTTCCTTTTCCGCTGAAGCCGCGACCCTTCCCCTCTCAAAGATGGCGATTCCCTTCTTCCTGCCCTCCAGCAAGGGCCGCTTCTCTCCAGCCGCTCTATTGTTGTTACGCACTTCCTGTCTCCCGTCTTCCCACAGCAGGTCTCGCGATGGTGTCTTTTTCTCACAGCTCCAAAGCCACAGGTATTCAAAACAATAATCCGATGTCTTTAATAACTTCTTTAAACTTAGTCTCTTTTCTAATACAACTCCTGCCGGAGCTTCCCCTCCTTTTCGCTAGTCTGTTGCAGTTTAAAAGTCTACTTTTTTTCCTCTCTGTTTTTATCAATCTGTCCCATATCGGAAGATAGTGATCTTTACCTTCCCTCCACTTTCCTCGGGTTGTAATCGCTGTTTCGATTTCAAGTTCTCCTTTCCACTTCTTCCCCCAATCGAAGCTTGGGTATGTAGGTCTTATGCCAGCCGAGTTGGCCCCAAAACTGCCGCAGAGATTGTAGCCGACCCGTCGCAAGGTGGGACCTCAAGGATCGGGAGGGGACCCGTTATGTAGAGCCCCCCCTCGTCCGAGATCTAACTCACCCTAGGGTCTTGAGCATTCTTTGCCTGCTCTCCGCCTGAGAGCAGTCGGCCGCGGGCTATTTTTCACCCCGCCGGCCGCTTAAAACGGCAGTCCGGTCAGCTCCACAAATGGAGCTGCGTTAGACCTCCATGAATCCCCAAGCCGGAAGTCCAGCAGATTCCTGCTACTTATGCCCTTTGCTTCTCATCAAATGCATCAAAATGACGAGAAATCTGTGTCACTTTCATGTGATTGCAGGAATTGCCATTAAAATGCCACATGGTGCAGTCACGCTGCCACTGTGGCAAATTGGGCTGATAGGCTGAATTTGTTGAACAAGCCTGGAGCGCATACATTTACGCCAATAATGTACTAAACTGTGCGTTTTGAGCATAATGAATTGATTGGAATGCAGAGAAGATAGGAAAGCTACAGGAGGCTGAGATTTCAATGCATGTTACGATAAAGGCAAGCACAACTGTTCAAAAAGATGGAAATCGATTCTTTTTCAGGAGCAAGGAACAGCTCTGAAAAAGCCCATGCTCAAAAATCAAAAGTACTGTGGAGTTTGGGGAGAAACCACAGAGTTTTGGCAAAATCCTACAGAGTCGATCTGACGTGATGATGTCATTTCCAGGGTCATGCCAGAAGTGATGTTATGATGTCAGAATGCTAATTATTCACATATCCCTGTCTTGTGCACCGAATGCCAGCATTCAGTGCTGCTACTAGCCCTGTCCCCAGTAGCAACTTTTCTAATGCTGTGGGAGAGAAACTACACAAGACAGAGGGTGGCTGAGAATATCCATATCCGTACTTGCATTTTTGGTTGAATGGAAACTGTTTATAGACTTTTTACATGAATTAGACAATAACGAGTTGATGGTATGTGGATTTATGGATTAAGGAATATGAACTATAGCAAAAAGAGGGCCTTTATTCTTAACATAGAATAAGTGAGAATATGAAAATGATTTATATTTGTCATCGAGAAAATCAGAACCCCAGATCAGAACCCAGCTTGGTGTTTAGTCTTTCTTTAAGTTTTTCTTCTTTACCTCTTCTTCTTTTTCTTAATAGTTGCCTTTTCTGTTTTCTCTTTTATGTTTATATGCATTGTTAGTTTGGTTCGGTTCTTAGATGATTGTGTTTTTTCTTATCTTTTATGTTTACTGTTTATTACTTAAATAAATTGAATAGTAGTAAAAAAAGAGAGAATATCCATTCCATGAATATAGTTCTTACGTTGGTGGTGAGGGTGGTTTTTTTGTTTTTTGGCAAAAGGAAGTACCTTAGAATCTTCTCTGAATATAATTGATTTACACACACACACACACACACACACACACAAAAGATATTGGGGGAGGCAGACACCATTCCCTGCACCAAAAGGAAGAAAACCCCTCAATGAGAAACCTAACTTCTCAACAACATTCTCAATTTGTTCCTATGGATAAAATGGCTCTTGGGTGGCCTGTTCCACATTCCGGAATGAGCTTCCATTTGAGGTGGAGGAAGAAGCTTGGTTGCCTGAGAACTCAAGGAGTACATGTATTTTACTTTTTAACTGCATTTATACCTTCACCTTTCTCCCCGATGGGGACCCAAAGGGGCTTACGTTCTCCTCTTCTCTATTAATCAAAACTCTTTTGCATGTCTGTCTCAGGCCATGAGTAATGACCCAAGTTTGTAGCATAATAAACAAGGCTCTTAGAATTTCATTTGTCATGCAGATTTCCCTGTTAACTCACTCAAGAGCCAAGGAAAGGAAATCAGACCACCTCCTAGCCACTGTTACCCAAGTTAATTCAATTACCTGCCACTGGACTCATCTAATTTTCCCATTGTATCACGTAGGTCCTCTTCTCTGGTATCCTTCTACAAGAGGAAATTCCAACTCTCCCATGGCAGCTCAACTTCTGAGCTGTTGCTAGTCAGGAGTAGGACCTCTGCCAATCTAGTGGTTTTTTTGAGGAATGCCCCTCTGAAGGGCCCTCAGGTAATTTTCCCTTTAGGGAATAATCGAGTGGCTGGGGGCATCTTCTTTGGAGGCCCACAGAATTGGCCCCATGGGGTTCAACATTCATAAAACTTGGGGAATCTTTAGAGGACAGTCAGAAGTAGGTTCTCTGCAAATTTGGTGAAGTTTGCTTCAAAAAACGATCTCCTCTAGGCCCCTCTGATAGTCCCCAGATTGATTTTCCCATTGTGAATAATGGCCAAATTAAACCGAATTTCTCTAATATAGCTGAACCGAATTAGAGGATTGGTTTGGTATTCCTAGAATTCCAAACTTTTGAGGAATCCAGAATATTGAATTCAGATTCTCCAAATTATTTTTTGGTGCACATTCCTACTCACGTGGTTGCAATGAGGATAAAATGAATTTGAGAGAACTATTCTGAACTTCTTGGAGGAAAAGTTGGATAAAAATGTACTAGAAGAATTCTGTGGTGTACTAGAAATGTACTAGAAGAATCCTGTGGTTCTCACAAAACTCTTTTGCACTACTAATCATATTCCATGGCCCGCACTTTATACTTGATTGACAGCAGACACAGGTTGGAGTAAATGTAGGGTTGCCAACCTCTGGGTGTGACCTAGAGATCTCCTAGTATGACAACTAATTTGCAGACAACAGAGATCAGTTCTCCTGGAGCAAATTGCTGCTTTGGAGGGTGGACTCTATGGTATTATACTCCACTGAGACCTCTCCCCCTGACTAACCCCCACCAACCCCAGATTCCACGCCCAAATCTCCAAGAATTTCCCGACTTGGATTTGGCAGTCCTAAGTGAACAGGCCAGCTACCGTTACAAGAAGTCTGACTCTCAATCTACAGTCTGTTTTTTTAAAGAAAATGATCTGTTCATTTAATTTATTCAACTGTGTCGGCACAGAGCTATTTTTCATTAACATTTCAGCCTCATTAATATAAAAGATGATGGAACCTAATTAAAACACGACTATAAAAAGGTATACATGATTACAAATAAAGAGACATTTAGGGTTTGAAAAAACCAGGGATCAAAACAAGAAATAACTTGTGCTTGTGGAGAGCTGCATGTTTTTCAGACTGGCAAACTGAAAAACAAAACCTGAAAAAAAAGGCATTGAATGGCGCTCCAAGAAAACTTATTATTCAAAACTGATCTTTGTACCTGTGGAGGTGGGAACAACATTGGAGTCTTCGGGGTCAGTAATCTTGGGCTTATTTCTCATGTGGGGTAAAAAGATCATGAGGGAAAAATGAAAGGAGCGCAGATAGAAAGCAGCAGGCCTCTGAGGGTGGGACCACATGCATTGATGTCTTCCATCTCCATGGGACGTTTCCGAGCTTCCACCTTCAGTAGGTAGCACGTGCACTGATGGTTAGAGAGGCTTTCCCCAGATAGCATGTTGGATTCCACAGAAGGTTTCCACATGCTCAACGGTCTGCTGGATCCAACCCAGCGCCTTGCTCCTGCTTTGGTGTAATTTAAAAATGGAGCTAAGAGGGCCCTTGAAATGAATTGACTGTCTGTTTGGTTGCCCTAAGGCCTACGATTAGGATTGCCAATGGCCTGCTGGGGGCGGGGGATCCCCCGCTCCCACACTCCACCCCCTGACCTTGTCAGTAGGGGAAAAGGTGGGAGAAAGTGCATCCTGTCCTGGGGCATGCCCCTAGGTGGTGTGGTGTGCTCCTGCATGCCGCAGTAGGCTGATTTCAGCACAAATGAGGCCATTGGGGAGGGCAGGAGAACTCCAGGGTCTGTCGCACTGCCCCAGCCATGCTCCTGTGATCTGCAGCAGCACAATTTGGCCTAAATCGGGCCTGGTCCAGTCTGATTTGGTTTGAATCCAGCCACTGTGGAGCACAGGAGCACTCCAATGCCCGTCGCGCAGCCCTGGCAGCTCTCCCATGCTCCATAGTGGCCCAATTCAGGCCAAATTAGGCCTGATTCAGCCCTCTGCAGAGTGCAGAAGTACGCCAAGGGCAGCACATGGCCTGCACAATGATGTCACTTCCTGGAAGTGATATCATTGAGAAGGCCGGGAGCATGCGTACGTGCTTCGCACATGCATGCAAGGGGGCACTAAGGTGCCAGGTCTCCCACCTCCCACCCGGAGGGTAAGGGACCTGGCAACCCTACCTTTGATGCCTTCTAATGCATTTTTATATTAACATCGACTCATACTCAGCCATGTAGCTCATCTGGTGAAGCAGGATTTCTGATTGGGAAACAGAAGCTTTGGGTTTTTTGGCGTTTCATCTCTCTCCCTCAGTAACCCCACTTTGCTGTTGTTCGGGGTCTGATTACTAGGAATAAGAATTTGATAGTTTAGTACAGCAATGTTCCACAGCTAGGAAAACATGCTCAGTAACCACACCTCAGGCAAGTAAATTATATTCAGATAAAACTTACATTTGTTGTAGGTAGCTTTCCAAGCTAAAATGACAAGACTACGGCTATAGTGGTTTGTTCACATCATGAGAAGACAAGATTCTCTGGAAAAGTCAATAATGCTAGGAAAAGTGGAAGGCAGTAGGAAAAGAGGAAGACCTAAAATGAGATGGCCGGACTCAATAAAAGAAGCCACGCCCTCCGGTTTGCAGAGAAGCCACGCCCTCCGGTTTGCAGGATCTGAGCAAGTCTGTTCATGATAGGACGTTTTGGAGCTCTTTCATTCATAGGGTCTCCATAGGTCAGAGGTGACTTGACAGCACATCACACACACACACGTGTGCGCATATGTGCATGCGCGCGTGCACACACACAGATCTTCCAAGTCATAGCACTGTTGTAGAAGAAAGGAGATAGAAATAACCTAAACCAAAGAATACTTTCCTTATCACCTAACCAGCTTGTCTGGTACCGTGTGTGTGTAGGTATGCAATCATGTCTTCATGGAAGGAAAGCTAGAGATATGCATCCATGCCCTAAGAACGTTTCAAGAGAAAGAACAAGAGAGACAGGAAGAGAAGGAGAGGTTAGAGAGGCATTCCCACTTTAGACAAAGAGAGGCATTCTGTTCATCAGGAAAATAATACAGACACACAAAGAGAAATGTAGAGCTGCCCAGTGTCCAGGAATGCTGTGTCACCTCTATTACAACACGGTTGACCCCAAAAACAAAATTTCAGATAGATCAGTGGGTGCAGCAGGAGGAGGAAGCAGGGAATGCCCCCTCTGAGAAGTCCATGAAAGGTTGGATACACTCCAGTGTTAGTTTGATGGATCTGTTGATCCATCTGTTATTAATGTTTATGGATTATTAAGAATTAATAATTATCTGTTATTAATGTTTTGGTATTTTCATTTTTATTGCTATCATCATTGGGTATCCTTTTAGGATCGGAAGGTGAGCTGTAACTACATAAACAATTAATAAATGATTGCTACTATTTAAGTTTTGTTTTTTGAATATTTCCAGTACAATGCAGGGAAGCAATTGCAAATATTATACAATTCACTTGCGGGAATTAATCTGAGTCTTGTTAAAAACAAAAAACTGTTAGATTCTGGAGCTTTTCAGACCTGGAGCAATCTTGAGCAAAGCAACAGAAAGCCCACTTATAACACCTCATAGTTATTATTCATCTCCATAAATCACTACTTCTCTATGAGCCAAATCCAGGGGCTTGAATTTAATCAATAGTCTCCTTTCTATTCCTCTCAATTAAGAATGATTCCATTGCAGCTGGATGAGGAATGTGCATTTTAATATGTTAAAATATACATAGGAGGGATTTTTTAAAAAGAAGGTTGTTACTAATAAATGCTTTTGTGCTCTATCAATAATATATCACGAGCAAATTAGTGTCTGGATTAATGGCGCATGGCCGAAGCTCAAAAAATCGCCTTGATTTTATTACGTACTAAAATGTCTTTAATTGTTGGAGTAGAACGATTTTATAATGTGCCATTACTTTTGGTAACAACTCCTGTCCATTTGGTGACCAGAACTGTTATCAGACAGAGCCAGACTGAACATAAAGGCTAAAAAAATAACATTACAGAGCAGACATCACTTTGAAAAATGTATGGACACCACTTACAGGCTTGGGAAATTTCACAGGTCTAGTGGGTGGAATAAAGAGTAGGGGGTCTCTTTCTTTCTTCTCAGGGCCAAGCTACAAGTGACGAATGACGCTTAAACAGCAAGTGGATCGAGTGGAGCGCAAGTGAACAGGGAGAAATACACTTGCCGTTCAAGTGTCATTTGTCACTTGTAGCTTGGCCCTCAGTTGCAGAAGAAGGCAACCAAAATGATTAAGGGGCCAGAGCACCCTGCCAATAAGGAAAAGACAAAGAGTCCAGAGCTTTTCAGTTTAGAAAATAAGATGACTGGAGGAGAGGGGCATGAGAGAGATGTGTAAAATTGATCATGGGATGCAGAAAGTGGATAAAGAGAACTCTTCCTTTTTCTCCCAAAGTATTAGAACTTTGGGGCACCCAATGAAGTTGATGATCAGTAGATTCAGAACGGACAAAAGGAAGCAATTCTTTACTCAATGAGTAATTAAATTGTTCTTTTGTTCTCTAGCTCCTTGAGCTTCAGCCGTCTTCTTATCTGTCTTGTTTCAGCCTATCTTCTGCCTCCTCCAGCTTCTTCATCCTGTGTGGTATCCGATTCACATTCTACAGGGACATGCAATAATGCTGCAGAGGAGGCATTTCTGTGTCACTACATACTAGAGGTATGTATGAGTGGGATTATAAATTTCCCTCCTAGCCTACTAAATGTTTTGCTTTTTGTCACACAGGGTCAATCTAGATGTTATTCACAAATGCATGTAGTATTCGAGCTTTGGGGAAGCCAATGGTTGAGAGCGCAGAAAGCAGCTGGTGAGCAAAGCGATGAATGTCAGTTCCACTGTTTCTCCACTTCATATTCTCCTAAAATAAGTATAGGCTGACTGAAGTTGGTTGCGCAGCAACCTTTGAGGAGGCCCCTGGGGTCAGGGGGTAGACCACTAAGTTGCATGCAGCAGGTCCGAGGTTCAATCCTTGGCAATAAATGGGATCTGGTAGTAGGTGATTGAAAGGCCATGGAGAACTGCTACTGGTCAAAGCAGACAATATGGACCTTGGTCGTCTTTAGTGTAAGGCAGCTTCATTTGTTCATTGTGTGTGTTCCTTCTGCATTGTGGCTTATCGTCAATGTCAACGTCAACATGTAGTTTCTGAGAAGAAGCTGCTGATATCCAAGCCTGTGGACGTGGCTCCAAGAGATGGTTCAGGGAAGAGTTTGGATGCAGAATGTTACAATGAGGACAAAGATGAAGACGTGCTTCTTGGTTTCCACTTGGATTTGGGAAGCTCATTAACCTCTCCCTGAGCTTCATATGAACCAGAGCAGGCCTTGCTCTCACTGCAGCTTCAAGTGGCAGTGGAAGCTGGGATCATGGGGGCAGGAGTAGGACACCATAAAGGGCAACCGGGTAAATCTAACTACACTTTCAAAAGGCAGAATAGAACTTTCCGGCTTCTCTCTCACTGCAGTCCAAGGATCTCCACGGAATTTGCTCCTGAGGGTCAGTGGACCTGAGGAATGATATGAGGGAAATCTGATTGTTAAAAGTCAGGCCCCTCCCTCATATTAAAAGGTCAGTTTATGGATATGAAATATTATAAACCTCTTGTCAGCAATGGATGCCAGCCGGCTTGGAGATTGGAAAGTTCCCACAACATGAGTCGTAGGAGAATGACTGCTTGGTGCTAGTCAGAGCAGCAGAGATAATGAGGCTTCCTGAGGAAAAACTCCCTGCCTAATCCCATCAACACTTTCTTCTACTTTTCGCTGCCCACTTACCTAATCATGGCTATTCAGCACATTTGATTGCATTCCTGTCTGGTACTTACCAGGTCATCAAGCAATATTTTTACCTACAGTCCATCCCAGAGAGTCTTATCATAGCTTTTCCAACTTATTGTCCTGCCTCTGAACAAGACATTAAGCCATTGTTTTTCGGAACAAAGAGTCAGCCTTGCCCAGTCTATGTGCTCAGTGTGTGTGTGTCTGTGTGTTCTGGGATCCATCCACGCACCCTCGAGTTCGCTTAAGCCTTCTCGCTTCCTCTCTTCTCCATTAAATACTGGTTGTTTTGCTGCTTCTCTGCAGACTTCTCCTCTCCATGACTGGTAAATATCACCCTACCCTGAATTGCTTTCCCATTTCCTCACCATTTTCTTAGTTAGCTGTGTGTGTGTGTACTGTGTGTGTTTTCTGTATACTTGCTTTTTATTTCTCTTTTAATAAAATAAATGTTTCCTGTAGAACATCTGCCTGTTTATTGGAGAGTTCTCTAAGGGAACAATCCTGGTATACATAGGTGGGAGATTACCCAGTTACCCCTTCTTGTTAACTTTCCTTCAATGGTAATTCACTCAATTCACAAGGAGACCCTCCCATTTGGGTAGCATGAAGTGGAAAGGGGTTAGATCTAAAATTTACTTTGGATCTAAATGTATGTATCTAGAACCAGAGGAGTTAACTGTGTTAGTCTGTAGTTGCAAAAGAGTAAAGAGTCCACTAGCACCTTTAAGACTAACCAACTTATTTGTAGCATAAGCTTTCGAGAACTACAGCTCTCTTTACCTTCACCTTTAAGACTAAGCAACTTATTTGTAGCATAAGCTTTCAAGAACCACAGCTCTCTTCATCTGCATCTGATGAAGAGAGCTGTGGTTCTCGAAAACCACAGATGCTACTGGACTCTTTGCTACTATGTATCTAGAAGTATTTTCTTTTTCTCTGAAAGGTTGTTGGGAGTGTGTTGTGTGTGTGAAGTAGTCCACCAAGTCTGAATGACAAGCAATGAATCATTATACTAACCTGATTGTAAGAAATTACGTTCTGGGAGGGAGGAAGGGCCATTTGGGTTGAGCTGTACAATGTTTGTGTGTTACATCGAGCCCAACCCGCAGATATTCTTATACGCAGAAACAGACTTTGCAATTGTTTCTCCATTTTCAGTCCTGCACTCGATTGTGTATTTATCTTCATCTGCTTGTCATTAAGGAACTCATACCAAATGCTGTGAAATTATACAAGGCTAATAATTCAAGGCTCCAAGCTGAAGATAATATATTTTTTTTGTTAGCACTTAAATTAAAGTGCCCTTAATAACACTCAATGGCACATTTAATTTACAGTAGAATTCAATGAGTAATTACGGTATTTGAAAGCAATGCAGCTAATTAAAGTACACACATTAGAATTTGATGGCTCCAGGCAAAAGCAGGTAAGCTTGGATTCCAGCACTTAACTTGATATTTATCTCCATCTCCACAGGAAAACTAAATGTTCAGGCATTGAAGAAAATGTTAACTTGATGCCCATATTTGAGATTGTTCCTGTTCTAGCAGTCAGTTTGGGATTCTTTCTCCTGGATTCATTTCAGGCCATAATTGGGACTATTAACAGAATTGATTGGGATCCAAAAGGGATCTGAATTGGAACTGAAACCTGCTGAGGGGTTTCTGACTAGACATGGGCACGAACCAAAAAAATTTAACAAACTAGCGGTTCGTGGTTCGGTGCCACCAACGATCCCAAGATTGTGAACCGCAACGAACATTTTCTGTTGCCGAACCGGTTCGCGGTTCGTGGGGCGCAGAACAGCCCCCATGGCACTTAGAGAGCCCATATTCCCAGGGAGTGTTTTGCAAGCTCTCCTACAGCCATCACCCAAGTTTGGACAAGATTGCAAAAGGGATCTTGGAGTTATACCCTCTCCAATCCATGGCCCCCAGTAAACTCCCACAAAAATCCAAGCTCAATTATACTCTCAGTCTCTCTCCCCAAAGGCTAGCAAGTGGTAAGCAAGAGTTCTGTCCCACTCCACTGCTCACTGAAAGTGAAACCCAGCCTGGGAGCCCATGGCTATTTATAAGCACAGGTCCCATTGAGCAAAGCAGGAGGTCTGTGTTTGGCTGTCAGAGCTGCATATCAGGGTTTGCAGGGATGGGATTGGAGTGCCCATGGCTGCAGAACACCCCCTTCCCCCTCCCTCCCCTGGGTGTCTTCTCCCAACTTGTAACCGCTTTGCAGCTCCGTGGTTAGAAGGAAGACCTGCCGATCAAGGTAAGCTGGGCTTCCATTCGGGTTTCCAGGGTGACAGAAGGAGCGCAGACAGAGTTCAGGCATTCCTCCGGCTCCATTGCCAGGGGAATTGATTGCTGGTGCCTGAGTGTCTGGCTTCCCAAACCACGGCCGAACGCACTGAACCAGGCCTCTCCCGAACGCTAGTTGGTTGGCTGTGGACAATCATGAACCACTGGTTCGCGATCGTGTGATGGCCAATTTCATGGGGTTTTGAAGTTCATAATGCAGTTCGTGCCCATCTCTATTTCTGTCCTCTTGTGTGCTCATAGCTGGTGACCTTCCTTCCCTGCTGGCTCTCCCCCATTCTACCTGCTCTCACAGTGGGAGAAAACAGGGGAGGGCTAGAATGACCTCATTGAGGTGGTGACATTACTTCTGGTCACCGTATCTGTTATGCTCTAGAAATCCCCCCAATCTCTTTGGTCTCCACTATAGAGATTGAGAGAATTCCTAGAGCATAGTGGAATGCAGTGACATCAGTTCTGGGTCTTCACTAGGAGTGATACCGTCATGTCACATGACACTCCCCCTTCTTCTTGCCCAATCCCCAAATGCGCCTGGGATTTCCAGGCCAGACAATCTTACTATAAAGAAACAAGTTGTAACTTAAGCCTCACCCTTCAAGTGGAAGAAAAAGGGATAAATAACATTGGATTTCATCTTCGAGTAGTGGTTTTATTGCATTTGTATCTATAATGATGACGGATTTTATTTTATATTGTTGTTATATGTATGAACTCATGTTGTTACCCACTCTGAGCCCATTCACGGGGAGAGCAGGCTATAAGTTTAATCAAATCAAATCAGAATCTGCGACCCCCAGTAAAATAGAAAATTTTCAAGTCTCCTGAAGACAAATGAACACGAGGGAAAATGCAGGGAGCAGCGGGACCTTTGCTGAACAGAGTTTACATTCAAGTAGACAGTTAGGAACAGAGTTTAATGGGGATATCAGTGCTGTGTGGAACCTCCATTCCAAGTCCACTTGCAACTGAGAAGCATGAAAAGATCATAACATAGAACCACTTTAGGTGGCAGAACCCGTTGCTGATCTACGTAGCTTGTTCCTGGCCCCAAACATGTTCCATTTAGAACTGCATCCCGTCTTAAGGCATGGCAGGCCTTCTTTCATAGGCTAATGTGCTAGTCTGATTGTATTATGCATTATCTAGTTTTTTTAAAAAAACGTAACCCATTCCAGGGCTAGAAAAATTAGAATATATAAATATCCCTAAATGGTCTCCGAGGCGCAATCAGAGTGACACAAAAAGCAGCCTGAACAATGCGACAGCCAATTTGTAACGCTTGATTATGAAACCAAACTGAAAATGATTACAAATGTTTGCATAATGATGAACATTTATTTATGCACTGGCAAATGATCGCAATTGTTTTTGCGCTCACGAGCACAGCGTACCAGCCAACATTTGACAGATGGAAACAGGGGCTATCGTGTATACTTGTTGACACCCTTGAAGAGCTAGGCCTGCGAAGCCAACTACTTTTGACTGCAAATATGTAATTTGACCATTTAAAAAAAACCCTCAGCCATGGGAGGGCCTGAGAGAGTTCAGTCAATGGCTCTGGGAGATGGGGGACTCACACTTCTGACTTGCACCATTTTTTTTTCCAAATAGGAAATGCCATCAACGTCTTTTAAGTCCTGTTAGCAATCATACCCCTTTTCCTTATTGAAAGGGCAGCTTACGCATCTGAAATATCATGAGATAAAGCAGGAACTCCTGGAAGACCTCTGTTTTACTTAAGTGCTTCTTTGGGGCGTGACGGGGCCATAATGTGCCATAAACACAAAACACTGCCTGGCTAGGCAGAACAGATACCAGTCCAGGCGGGAGTTGGAAGATTACCTGAAGGTGATTCAGGCTGACTAGCTGCCCCTTCACGCCCCAAAGAAGCACTTAAGTAAAACAGAGGTCTTCCAGGAGTTCCTGCTTTATCTCTTCAACATCCTTCTGCCCTTTCCTCACCACCCCCTTCCTAATCTAAGCTATTCAGGGACCTGATAAATCATTACCATCTGGCCATCGCAAGACATCAAGCACCCTTCTCACCTATAGTTCCTCCCAGCCTTTCCCTATTTATTGTTTCACCTCCGGACCAAACATTCAGTTATTGTTTGGGGGCAGAGACACGTAATCCTGCCCCAGCGTTCATTTTGCTCTATAATTAGACTCCCCCAGCCACGTGCTGTGAGTGTGTTCTGGACCCATCTGCACACTTTCAGATTATGTTTGAGCCCTCTCTTCCTCTTCCATGAGATGCTGGTCATTCTCGCAACCACTTCCGCAGACTTTTTTCTCTCTCCAGGACTGGTAAATATCACCCCATCCCAATTACTCTTTCCATTTTCCTCCTTGTTCTTCTAGTTAGCTCTCTGTGCCTTCTGGGTGTTTTTTTCCTGTATGCTTGTCTTTTACTTCTCTGTTAATAAAGAAACCTTTCCTGTTATACACCTGCCTGCTTACTTGAGAGTTCTGTAAGGGCAACGTCCTGGTATATATTGGTGGAGATCCTGCAGTTACTCCCTCTAATGCTAATTCCCCCAACTCACGAGGAGACAACCTATTTGGGTAACAGTCCCAGTGTACGGAGAGATGGATACATGAAGGACTGTCCCACAGAAGAGGGCCAAAACTTGTTCTCTGCTGCTCCAGATCTAATGAGCTTAAGCTAAGAAAGCAGATTTTAATTTGAACGTTACGAGAAACTTCATAATACTAAGAACAGTTTGACAACAAGCACACATGAATTTGCCTTATACTGAATTAGAGCATTGACCTGTCAAGGTCAGTACTGTCAACTCAGACTGGTGGTGGCTCTCCAAAGTTGCTGGCTGAGGTCTTTCACAGTACCAATTGCCAGATTTTTAACTGGACATGCCAGGGATTGAACTTGGGACCTTCTGCATGCTGAGCAGATGCTCTGCCACTGAGCTGTGACCCCTTGAGAGATAGCAGTACCAAACTATGCAGAAGAGCAAGGTAGCCCATTTGTTTGAGGCAAGTTAGCAACTCTATTGAGCCCCAGGTACAAAGGAGGCCTCTTATGCTTATCTCATAGTCATATGACTCTCAGAACCACATGAGCAGGGGAAATCACATGATCCTTCCCGCCTGACTGTTGCCTGGTGAGGAGGGCTCCGATAATATTTGGATGACTGCAATTCGGTGAAGCTACAGGTCATATGGGATTCTCTCCTGTCAGCTCTGAGTTTTAATAGAAACTGATGTTGAATGATCGTGGTGATCTGTTCCTTCAAGGTTTCCATTGTTGAGATATTGGCTGATTCTGCACACATTGGATAATGCACTTTCAATGCACTTTATCAATCGTTTGAGGTGGATTTTTTGTTCCGCACATGAAAAAATCCATTCTAAATGATCTATAAAAAGGATTGGAAGTGCATTATCCAATGTGTGCGGAATCACATTAACAGAAGCAAAGAAGGAGGCCTTATTTACTACTTCTGTGAGCAAGCTAAATCACCATCAATGGCTTTATCCCAAACTTGGTTATGTACTGCTCAATATCATGGCAGGATGGCATGATCCCTGCTCTTTTAAGTACTGTGTGCATTTTCCTAATGACTCACAAGCTTCAAGCTGATTTTCAGATAGGTTTTAAATGGTGCACGCCAGGTATGACACCGCATGCCTTGCAAACTGAACGCTGTCATTGCTTCCTGATCAAACATGGCTCCCCCTCCTGCTAATGGCTCCCACCACTGCAGGAAAACATGTCTGCTCCCCGATTAGCCATCTGCTGAGGTTCCCTACCAATTATGTGGAGGTTCTCTCATCTTACTGCACCTGCAAAGATATTGATCAGTTGTTATGGAAAGAAAAGGTAAGGCGCCAGTCATCAGCACCTGATGCTTACGCTCTCTGAATAAATCACTCAGGGCTATAAAACTTTTCTAACTCTTTTTAAGGATAAATAGCCAGCTTTTCCTGATTCAAAAATGGGAGCTGGGCTTAAAAGCGAAAGCTCTACAACAGGAGAAGTCATATCGTAGAGCAGTGGTCTCCCAGGTAGTGTTTGTGAGTAGATATGGGCATGAACCAAAAAAATTTAACAAACCAGCAGTTCGTGGTTTGGTGCCGACAACGAACCCGAACGAGCAAACCACAATGAACATTTCCCGCTGACGAACCGGTTTGAGGTTTGTGGTTCGTGGGGGTCAGAATGGCCCCCATTGGACTTAGAGAGCCCATATTCCCAGGGAGTGTTTAGCAGGCGCTCCTCCTCCAGCACCCAAGTTTGGTCAAGATTTCAATAGGGATCTTGGAGTTATACCCTCTCCAATCCAAGGCCCCCAGGAAACTCCCATTTGATACAATTAGAGCCACCAGTTGACGTTGGCCCAGTGTACAAGGGGTTGGTGGTTGGAACTGCCTATCAGGGTTTGCAGGGATGAGATTGGAGTGCCCATGGCTAAAAAACACCCCCCTTCCCCCTCCCTCCCCCGAGTGTCTTCTCCCATGTAACCAATTTGCAGCTCCATGGTTGGAAGGAAGACCTACTGATCAAGGTAAGCTGGGCTTCGATTCAGGTTTCCAGGGTGACAGAAGGAGTGCAGACAGAGGCCAGATATTCCCCCAGCTCCATTTCCAAGGGAATTGATTGGTGGTGCCTGACCGTCTGGCTTCACGAACCACGGGCAAACACAAAACACGAAACACGGGCTTCCAATGAATGCTGGTGTCTGGGGTCTGAGTCCCAGCTCCCAGACTTGCCAGGAGGGAACAGTGGGAGGCAACCGGGAGGCAGTGGCCCTGCCACCCCAGCCAGCAACCAGGTCCAGAACCTGCCTACTCCAGGGGGAAGGGGCAAAAGGCCAAAGCCTCAGAGGGCTGGAGGGAGCAGGGAGAGACCAGCTAGTCCCACCCTCCAGGGGGAGGATAGGGGGCTAAACAGAGCAGAGGAAAAGGGCCAAGGCAGGGGGAATAGGGACCCAGCAGCAGCCTAAACAGAGCCCTTACCAGCCAAGGAGGAGAAGCAGCCACTACAGCCCGGAGCCACACCCCGGCTAGAGGACAGTAGCCTGGCTTAGGAGTTGCTAGGAGCCAAGCCCCTCCAGGTGGAGCTGCCGCAGGCATTCTGGGGGAGGAGATGGGTAGCCCCGCCCAGCATCAATGAGCAGGCAGCTGCGCAGAAGCTGGCCAAGGCAGTTCATCGTGAGCAAGGCCAGGCAAGCTCAGCAGCACAGAAGCTGGCTGGGGCAGCTCCTCGTGAGCAAGGCCAGGCAAGCTCAGCAGCTCAAAGGCCTACTGGGGCAGCTCCTCATGAGCAAGGCCAAGGAGACTTCAGCTGGGGATGGCTCGCATTCAACCCCACCCTGCCAGCAAGGCAAGGAAGCCTAGAAGGGGTTAGTGATAGGAGGGAAACACCTGAGGGAAGGCACAGCTGGGCCAAGTCAGGAGAGGGAACAAGCCTGGAAGGAGGGCGGGGCGGAGAAAGGAAACCCTATAAAGGGTGGCTAGGAAGAGCCCTGAAGTGGTGGGTGTGAGTAAGGATGATATAGAAAATAGGTATTTAAGGAATAGTATGTTACATGTATATATGTATCTTTTTTTTTAGTTAGTATATATACTTATTATATACATATAATTTTTATATTTTTAATTAAGGTAAGTAATATAGTAAGTGTAGATAGTTAAGATAAGTAAAGAGATTTGATTAGTATGTATAATATAGATATACATTATAGATTTTAAGAATTTATATGATATACTTATATGATATACTTTTTAGATTAAGTTGGGTATGGAAAACTGCTGGGAGTCACCAGAAAAAGGGGGGGGGAGGATGGGGAAAATGTTATGGGGTAGAAAATGTTAATGATTTTTGTGTATGTTTGTGAACCCATCCAATAAAATTCTTTAAAAAAAAAGGAGTGATGGTGTGGAGTGAGAGCAGAGCAGTGCAAGAGTGGAGGCTTGGAGGAGAGTTCTGGGAGGAGGAGATGATGGAGGACGCAGGGGGTGAGCAGGCCAGGTTGAACAGGCCAGCGAGTGGACTGAGAGGGAGTCTGGGTGATGTATACCGCCCCTCCTTCCACAGAGCAGGATCCTGCAGCATCCCTGGTGCCCCTCTGATGTCAGGGCCGGCCCAGCCGGTGCCCCGCCCAGCGGCGGCAGCGACAGGCCCTGACAGCTGGTTCATTGCCCATGGACCCTCATGAACCACTGGTTCACGAACAGACAATCAGGCGGTTCGTGGGTTTTTTTGGTTTGTAATGCGGTTCGTGCCCATGTCTATTCGTGAGCACCATTGTGTCTGCCTTTGAAGTTGTTGGTGTTTACTTGTTTCTTCCCCAAGGTGCCTTTTCACACAAAACATGCAACCAGTGCTGGCTTTCCTCTATGTCAATAGAGCAGGATGTGTTTCAAAAGACCCCTGGATGGATCATTTGGGGGTCTACAAGAAGCATCCATTTGGAAACAATTGCCACTATTATAGGTGGACTACATGGCTGGAAACATCCTAAGATTTTGGAACTGCCCCACAATGGCAGCCATTTTGTGATTGGTTTTGCCCAACATGGGAGATATTTTGTGGTGGCTCCCACTACCTTTTCTTAATATCCCCACAGACTCAGCACAGTTGGGGGACCTTTGTCTTAGCAGAAGGTCTTTGGGATGAATGTGGACTTACGAATGTAAGGGAAATATGACGAGCCAAGAAGACTTCAAAGGTTCACAATCTGCACTAAGTTGTTAACAGGTCTGCTGGAAATAAAAACTTGAATCCTTATAAAAAAAACACCGTTTGGGAAATGTCTGAGTGGTGTTTGGGAAGAAAAAGCTGTTCTTGGCTGGCAACCAGCAGAAGTCAGGGGGAGCAGAGAAACAGAGTGTGCACCATCAGTACAGCAGTGTTACATCACTTCTGGGGAAACTCAAAAGTAGAGATGGGCATATACAGCAATCGGAACTAAAAAAAGCCACGAACAGCCCAATCAGCTGTTCGTGAACAAGCTGTTTGTGAAGCCCCATTCTAAACGAATAGGTGGTCGTTGCAAGCCTTGTTCGTTGCTGTTTGTCAAGCCAGACAGTCTGGCACCTGCAATCAATTCCCTTGACAACCGGAGGCAGGGACTGCCTGAACTCTGTCTGAACTCCTGCTGTTGCCCTGGAAACCACAATCTAAGCCCAATTTAGCTTGATAGGCAGGTCTTCCTTTCAAGTGTGGAGCTTCAAATTTGTTACAAGGAAGCAAAGAGCAGGGAGGAGTGGGGATCCCAGCTCTGGTTTTCCAGACAGTGATGGAGAGACAGTTGCTGTTGGCATTTTGAGAGAGAGAGATAGGGAGAATGCATTGGAGCTTGAATTTTCGTTGTGTGTGGTGGGATAGGGATCTACCCCTTCAGGTTCCAGGGCTGCTGCCAGGCTCTGGGGCCAAGCTATTATTTATTATTGGTACATTTCCTGGTGCTGCTGAGGTAGGATTTCTGAGAGTGGTGTGGTAGGGATCTTAATGGCTGGAGGTGGGCCTGCTGGCCCCCCACGAACAACGAAAAATGAACATGTTCATGAATAGGTCATGTTCGTCAATGTTCGTTGTTAATGGATGGCAACAAACAACGAACACCATGTTCATGTTTTTTTTCTGTTCGTGCCCATGTCTACTCAGAAGCCAGAAGAAATAATCTTACCTTTTTGCCTCTCTTGTGCTCTTTAAGAATGTGGATATAATTAAACAAATTAGCTAAGGGCTTTGTATAGCACCTCTGCTATTGGGCTCCTTGTCTGCCCCTCGCAATCCGGGATCCTAGACTGCTCGCCAGTTTACCATACAGCCTACAGCTGATTTTGAAGTCAAGTCCTCTTTACCGAAGCAGCTGATACAGGCACGTGAAGTATAGTGAAGGTGAGAGAGTTCAGGTGCCAGGCACTGGGGAAGGGTCTTCTCTACCAGAGTTCCTAGAGAGACGATGCCAGTCAGAGTAGAAAATACCCAGCTAGATAGCCTGGCTTGGTATTAAGGCATCTGCTTATTGTTCGGGCTTTGCATTTATGTGGATGGCACTAAAAGACAAATGACATTTTCAACACTTGCTTCGAATTTGTTCCCACCTCCACAGTGCTTCATTGTGAATGCAAAGGTATGAAAACCAGAGGTGTGTTTTCTCATTGCTGCAGTGAAGTCTTCTATTTCCAGAAAGGATCTAGTCCCAAATTTCCCTGAATTTTGAGTATATTGACTCTTGTCCCCAGATCCCCAATATTTGCCATGAAAATGGTATGTTAGTCGAACGTGAGTGGGGAGTGAATCCCAGGTACTTCATTTGAATTCTGAATTATTCATTTACAGAGGTCTGTTTGCCATATTAATAGGAAATGAGCATCATACCAATGAAAGCATATTCCTCCTAGACACCCCCTTCCTTCTTGTGTTTCTTTCTTTTCGCTTTGATTGAAATGTGGCATGAGAATGTGAGAGTATATTAAATTCCAAACCTTCGAGTACCTGACTGAATCAACTCCGATGTGGACAGACCTTGTCTAACACGGTGTAGCACAAAAAGCCATAGCCAGTTTGAATGTTTAATCAAGAGAAGACCCAAGACAGCACCACTGTTCTCAGAACTACTAAATTAACATTTGGAATAACAGCATCATAAAGTTCTTATTGGCTGGTCTGGACTGGCCACTCGGGGATAATCTATGCATGCTGCAGTCACTGTGTGTAGTTTTCCCCCGAAATGTACTGCTCAGACAGTAGATGTTTGGAGGGAGGGTCATCTCATATTTAAATTCTTCCTCTCAGAGAGTTCTCTGCCCCGGGGAGCTTATAGTCTAAAACTGAACAGTGACCCATAATAGTAAATGTGGATAGAGAGGAATTGGACAGTGACTCATAATAATAATCTGAAGAGAAGCTGTATTGTATAAAGTTGTTTTAATGTTATTTGTATACTCTTTTATCTGTTTCTAACTGTATTTATGTAAATTGAAATGTTGTACACCACCCTGAGCCTGCCTGGCGGGGAGGGTGGACTAAAAATCTAATATAATAAATAAATAAATAAATAATGTGGATGGGGAGGAACTCTGAGTAAACATAGTCCCTGTCAGGGCTCATTTCGAGGGGGAACACACAGGAAGCACTGACATTTGACATCATGCCACTGGAGCTGTCAGGGATTGACGTTGTATACTCAAACCATGCATTCTACTGCCTACCTTCAGGAACACCTCCCATAGTCCCTTTGATTTAACCCCTGCTTCCTAATTGCAACAAAATTTAAATACGGGGACCAGGGGTCATTTTGTAGAAAAGGAACTCAGTAGCATAACTCATTAACATAACTCATTAGCATATGCCATGCCCCTTCACATCACTGGAAGTGTGCCATTAGCACAACTGGTTTGCATATGCCACACCCCCTGACATCACCTATCCTGGCCATTCAGGGCCGAAATTGGGCCCAAAATGGCAAAAAGAGGTTGAAAATGGTCGAACAGGGGCCCAAAATGGTCAGGATCGGGCCGCTGCTGAGCAGGAGAGTGATCCACCACCCGTCAGAGGCCTGATCCGGGCCTTTTCAGCCCCAATCCAGGATGAAATGGGCTCAAAATGGCTGAGAGTCAGGTAGGTGGGGCCACCTGACGTGTGACCTTGAAGGAAGAGAGGAAAACATCAGCATCTGGGAGGAACTAGGTGCTAGAACAGCAAGGAGAGTTGAACCACAAGACACCAATCATGGTATCTTTCCCGGAGATTCATCTTGCTAGCCAAATGCAAACCACACATCATCAAAATGTAAAAATTGACTATGAAATGAATACATATGGTGCTTTTATTAATGCACAGCTACTTCAGGGGTTTTTTTGGGGGGGGATCTCTAAAGTCATAAAATATCCTGTCTAATTAATGGTCACGCATCACAGGCAGTGCAGATGCCTTCACATATGGTTCATTACCCTTAAGACGAAAACACTGTAAGAGTTAAAAGGTTTGTTTTCACGGGGTTCTTTGTGCAGCCATGAAGGATGAAGCTATTAAGGAAACTTTTAACTAAGGCTCAGCAAAACCATTCCCATTTGTGTGTGTGAGAGAGAGTGACAGAGAGTGAACATTTTCAACAATATATTGCACCTGCGTTTGAAAATAATTGGGCCAATTCTCACTCTCAAGAATATCAGCAAATAGTTAAAAGCTATGTATCTTCACGATGTTCGCTATAGGATCCCTGATTGGCTATGCATAATCCAGGAAAGAAAATAGAAACACCAATCATGGAAGCCATGTTGCCAAAGATGATCGGGGTATTTACCTCATGTAGAATTTTGGGGAGAAATCTGTCACCTATCAACATGACAATTCTAAATCAACATGACAATTCTAACTCAAGCTGAGATCGCCACACATTTGATGCGGCCCGGATTTTTGATTTCGTTTATTAAATTTATAATCTGCTCTCCTCACAAAAGGGCTCAGAGTGGATAACATCAGTGTTAAAAATTTACAATAAAATTTGCATTAAAACCATAAATACACGTATAATTCAGTAATAAAACAGCTGTAGATGGTGGCCCATATTTCTAACCCCAACCAAACATTCTCTGGGGTGCAAGATGAAGGAGCAGCAGTGGTCCAGCCGGTGCAAAAAATCAGGGCGGGGATTACATTACCCCCCCCCCCACACAAACAGGAGACAGGTAGAAAGGCTCAACAATGGCCCAACCTCTACCATATACATAACCATAACCGTAACCAAAGCACAGGACCGTGGTTCAGTTCTATAGTGTAATGGCTGATGTGGCATATCAGGAAATTCTGAATTCAAATATCATTTTTGCCAGAGATATTCATTTCAAAAGTAAATGATCAAACAATGATGGAAGCAACCCTGTTCCTTCAGCTCAGGAGGGGGTAATTGATCTGAACTGTGTTTCCTTCAGTCTATATATGTGTCTCACCTAAACTAGCTTGGATCATTTTTCTAGTTCCACAACAGGCTGCACAGCTACACTCTGCTACTGGTTTCCATTTCCCCCTGCTTTCCATCTCCTGGGGCCAATGAGGAACAAAAGTGACTCAGCAGATATGTCTTTTCATAAGCAGGCTCGGGAAGAGAATCCAGCACATCACTGGAACTGAGCAATGTTAGATCTGGGAAGTCCCTTATATTGCTCTGTGCCTGGATTTGCCAACTGACCCCATCTTGTGCCTTTAATAGCAGCAGAAATATGCAAATGGAGTTTTCAGAACACAGAGATAAACATCATTTGCAAACATCTGTGCATGACACCAGAGGAGCATCCCTACACTGCCATAGCTCCCTTGAGCACTAATGCTTCTCCATGTTGGCCAAGATTTTCTGTGCAGCACAGGCAGATTTGAGCCTAGAGACAGCTTAGAGATGAACAAGATTTTCAGAGTATAAGCTTTCGAGACTCAAAACCCCTTCTTCAGATAGCTTTGATTTTGAGCTTTGACTCTCGAAAGCTTATACCCTGAAAATCTTGTTGGTCTCTAAGGTGTCACTAGACTCAAATCCTACTGTTTTCCTGCAGACCAATATGGCTACCCATGTGAAACTATCTTTACTGACACACCATCTTAGCCAGCTGTGGTTTAAGTATCCTCTTCAGTGGCAGATCACCGAAAGTGGCTTAACAGGTTCATGGTGTCACTCAATGGCTTCTGGTTGCCTCCCTCCCCCATCAGCAGGGCCGGTGCACCTATTGAGCCCAGGTAGGCAGTGGCTGCAGGCGCAGGGTGCTGGAGGGAGCACCGGAGGAGGCGCGGCGGGCAGGAGCGCGCGCCACAAAGGACCAGCCTCCTATCCCTCCCACCCCGCGCTGCTGCCACCGCCAGCACAAGCCCCCGGCCAGGTGCAGCCACCGCGGGCAGGCATCTGTGGCAGTGCAAGCAACCAAGCGGGAGAGCTCGGAGGCCACCCGCCGCAGCAATCGGGCCAGCGGTGGCGCGTGCGCTCCCATGATGACGTCACGCGTGACGTCATCACGCAGGCCGGTGCATGCGCGCGCTCGTGCGCGCATGGGGGTGCCCGGCTGGCCAGCTGCGAGCGAGGTAAACCCTTGCGCCGCCCCTGCCCATCAGCATGTCATCTCTGGCATACATTTCTTAGAAATTAATCAGAATTGTGCAAAACTATTCCCTCTTCCACTGGCACCTGTGTGTAATGGGCAAAACAAAGACAAAATCCTTTGTACTTGTAACGACTCAGGCTTGTTATTGACTTGGATTACTTAGCTCTGAACAATAGCTCTCATCTAATTTTAAAGAATGGGTATTTGAGAGAAGGTAACAGCAGCTAGGGAATTAATAATAGCAATAGCAATAGCAACAACAACATTCGATTTATATACTGCCCTTCAGGGCAACTTAATGCCCACTCAGAGCAGTTTACAAAGTATGTCGTTATTATCCCCGCAACAAAACACCCTGAGAGGTGGGTGGGTCTGAGAGAGCTCCTAGAGAGCTGTGACTGACCCAAGGTCACCCAGCTGGCTTCAAGTGGAGGAGTGGGGAATCAAACCCAGCTCTCTAGATTAGAGTCCCGCGCTCTTAACCTTTACACCAAACTGGTAGTGATTTGGTGGGAGAGAATATTGGAACATTATCCAAATAAAATCTGGAGGAGAATTTGCCCCTATTCTTCTACATTTATTGCAACCTTCTTCCACGAATGCTTCCATGGCAAAGGCTAGCTGATGCCATGAAAAGAAACAGTTCAACAACAGACTATTGAGACACACTCCAAAACCAGTGTTATGGAATGCAGGTCTTCACGGTGCTGTTGAGGCCCAGGGCACTGTTGGCTCCTTTTCCCGTTTCTCTGGCACTGACAGTGACGTTTATGAGATTTGCACAGTATTCACACTGGTTTACTCTTCGGTTCTAGAGCACCTGTATGGGGGACACCATCTGCTGCGACCAATGCTATGCCTGTCAGGCAAGGCCAAGCTGTCCCCTGTTTTGCTTACCTCCAGCTGAGACTGTAAATCGTGTTTGGTGTTGTCGTTGAAATGGTTTTCAAGCACTCATGTCATTGGCACGAACCATGTCCAGAAGGGAAAGGGACATGATTGTCTCGGTTTGGAAAAGAGGACAAGGCATTTTTCACTCAGAGATTAGAATCAAGAACGTGGACATAGAGCCAAGCTACAAGTGACGCCTGACACAGGTTGGACACTTGTCAGCTTCTCTCAAGTTTTGATCGGAAATGTAGACGTCCTGGTCTTGCAGCTTGGCTCTCCATTTAATTGAAGTTTACAGAGTGGCAGTCTATGGGAGGGAGAACATGCGGCCAGGAGGGGAGTGCAGGCGTCGGGCTGTCACCGTGCGCGCCCCTTTCCCTCTGCTGGGTGTGTGTGGGAGGGATTCTGTAAACTTCAATTAAAAGGAGAGCCTGTCAGACTATGGAATCCCTGTTATCCCGAGTTCGTCTCTCCCTTCTGCAAGAAGCACAATTTCTTGATTTCAAAAGGTTTATTGAAAGACTAGGCTCTGACACAAGTATCCATATTCCAAGGCCTAGAAAGGATCTTGGCTGAACACATACATTGTTGAGAATGAGAGAAGAAAACAAAACCGGTGATACATCAAACCCTTCACTCCCAGCCTCCCCCCCATCTTCAAGGACGATGGGAACTTTGCTGTGGGAAGGCTCGGCCCGTCAAGGTCTCTGGCTGTAGAAACAGATAAGAGTATTCTCTCCCATGGAAAGCATGGTCAAAATAACACCCGGACCTGGATGGAGAAAGAGCTAGCAACTACAGATTAAACGTGGCGTAACTCTGGCCGAGGAACCTTACAACAGATTAGATCCTGACAGAGCCGAGCTGTAAGACCAGGATGCCTACATTTCCCATCAAAACTTGAGGGAAGCTGACAAGTGTCCAACCTGTGTCAGGCGTCACTTGTAGCTTGGCTCACAGTCTCTTGAAATAGCCACTTGTGATGTTTTAATAGCTGTAATTGGAATAGAGTCAAATAGAAAAAAGTGGAGGGGGAAGAGAGAAGAGAGATGGAGGAGATGGTAAAGCATGGAGTGTAAGAAGGACAAAAGAATATAACCAGGTCTTAAGAATTTTGCTTTGTGTTGTCTCCTTGGCTGCATAAAGCTACAAAAGTATCCTATCAGTGTTTTGGTTCACATTCTTAGCCCTAATAGCCCAAACCAGAGCTGTGCTATTTCCACAACATTTTGAAGCTATAAAGGGAGGGAAAGTCTCTTTTTTTGAAGTTGGGTTTCTGGGGAAAAAAGGACATTTGGGTGGATTTTGAAATCTATGCAATACTTAAATCTTTTCTTATTAAACCCAAACTTATTTCAGTGCTTTGACAGTATCAAATGCCTCATTTATAACTTGTATATATTATTTAATACAAAGTTGTACTATTTGGCATATTTATGAAATTTAAGTTATAAATGCTTTAAGTTCTCTACAAGCAAAATTGCAACTATAGCCAGTACAAAAAAAAGAGAGCACTTCAAACAGCTGTACCCTATGTTAGCTTAGCACATGCGTCTTAGAGTCAAAACACATGAGACACACAGGCAAGGATCCCTGGGAATTGAAGTTTAAAAAAATTCAGCTGCTCTATGTGAATCTCAGCTCAGCTGGGGAGAATCACAACTGGAGGGACTTTCTCTCTCAGAGCCAAGCTACAAGTGAAGGCTGACACAGGTTGGACACTTGTCAGCTTCCCTCAAGTTTTGATGGGAAATGTAGGCATCCTGGTTTTACAGCTTGGTTCTCCATTACAGCTGCAAGACCAGGATGCCTACATTTCCCATCAAAACTTGAGGGAAGCTGACAAGTGTCCAACCTGTGTCAGCCGTCACTTGTAGTTTGGCTCTCTCACGCACTTTTTCTCTTTCTCTCTTTCAAAAATCCTCTGGGAACTCAGGATGGGGGTGGGGGTTAAGAATGATGTAACAAGAGGCAGGAAAAAAATGAGGTGTTTTGCAAGCGAAAGAAAAACCCAGTCCTTCCCATTCTTCTTCTCCCGGCAGGGTCCTGTTACATCACCTCCCCCCACACTTTCTCTGAGCTCCTGAAGGAAAACCAGCCAATCGGATTTTTGAAAGAGAATCTTTGAAAGAGAATTTCTCCAGTTGAGCAGCTGTTCTTTGGAAGAAAATCCACTTTGCTTGGTTTTCCCCCAGTTGCTTGGTGTGTGTGTGTAAGACTACGATTCCCAGGAAAGATTGCGGGACCAATCAAGTGCCTTTCACATGAAGTTCATTTCATGTGTTTCCCCTCTTAGTTTTTGCCATCTGAGCAGTAGAAAAAATAAATGTTGAATATAGAAAACACAAATTCTGTAAGGCTGTAGAAGTTCTTACACAATAATCTTTACATTTAAAAATCTTAACATTTTAAGTAAAATTTCATCAGATCTTGGAAGCTAAGCAGGATCAGGCTTGGTTAGTACATGGATGGGAGACCACCAAGGAAGCCCAGGGTCTCAGAGGCAGACAATGGTAAATCACCCCTGTTCAACTTTTGCCTTGAAAAACCTACGGGTTTGCTGTAAGTCAGGCGCAACTTAGTGGTTTCTTAACTTACACACAAAACCTTGAAAAGCCATCATTTCAAAAGAGAAAACATTTCATATGAGGTTCTTTTCAGTACTGCCCCAAATGTCCACCCCCCACCCCGGCCTGGAATACCACCCAAATGGCCTCTCTGTGATAAATAATCCTTACAAACCTGTTGAGCTGAGTCATCTCCTTGCATGTCTTCATGCCCCCCCCCCCAATGGCTGTCAGGAAACAGAATCAGGAAAATGCAGACTGAAAACCAGATAATTGAGTTCCATGCAGGAATGTGCATTTGGATATTTCTGGTCCACATATATGTCTGAAAAAAACCTCTTTACTGGTATTTTTCTGATATACTTGGGTGTCTGGAATGATAGGTTTTCTGGAATATCAGTAATTGCCCCCCCCCCCCCAGTTCCATAAATATTTGGGAATGTTCCTGGCATTTTAAAGGTTTTTGGCCTGTTTTTCTTCAGTTTTACAGGATTTCTGGAAAATGGGAGGAATGGAATCAGAGATTAGGGAGATCACTAGAACTGTCTGCCCAGTCATGGCAATTCTCACACAGCCCTCCATGGCTCTCTGAGCATGGGCAAAAAGGATAAAAAGTCAGACTGCAGCTTGACTCCATTTCAGGGATGTAATGTTAGCATGTCTTTGTCAGTGACTTACCAGGTGTGGCTGGCGGTTGTGGTTCTTGCTTGCTGGGTTGGTTTGGCCTGGATTCTCTGACCTGACATTGGTTCTGTTGGGTATGCAACACTATCATTTGCTTATGTGTTACCCAAATAGGATGTCTCCTTAAATGGTTGGGGGAATTAGCATTAAGGAGGCAAGTGAGAGAGCTAGAAATCTCCAGCAATGTTTATGGGGATTATTCCCTTAGAGAACTCTCAAATAAGTCAGGCAGATATTCAACTGGAAAGGAGGGTTTTTTTATTAAAGAGAAATAAAAAAGGCAAATATACATAGAACCACACACAACACACATACAGGGCTAATGAAGAAAATCACAGAGGAAAGAGGGAGAAAGCAGTTTTGGGAGGGTGATCTTTATCAGTCTTGAAGACAGAGATTCACGGAGCAGCAAAACAATGACTTAATGGCTGTCTCTGCAGGTGAACAATAAGTTGGAAGAGGTTTGATGGTTCCTATCTGAGATAGACTATGGGTGAAAAAAGTGTTTGATAACCCTTTAAGCACTAGGCTGGAAAAGCTATCAGGTTTGCTGAATAGCTTTGATTTGGGTAGATGGGTGAGGGGCATTGACAAGTTAAGTCAGGAGTTTCCTGGGAACCTCATTGTTTTATGTGTCTCTCTCCAGGGCATGGAGGGCATCAATCAATCAGCTGTTCTGACACATTCTGACGGTCTTCCAGGCTCCCGCTGGCTGGTGTCTGCTGTGGGCCAGGCAGTGCCTTGGACTTATGATATATGAGGAAAGGGTGTTTATGATATTTCATCCATAAACTGCCCTCTTAACATGAGGATGGGATCTGACTGCTAACCTATGTTATCTGGCTTGTGGGGGAGGGGAGGCTATGAACCCATATAGCTGTAAACATTTAAAAGGTCTATTCAATTACATTGTCTTATGGGGGTATAGACTGAGGTTTTCCCTGTCTGCAGGGACTTAGGCTATTTGCTCAGGGAAAAAAATAAAAAAAAATACTCTATACAGGGCATCTCTGAATGAGAGGTGCACAAATGTTCTCTTCTTTGTTTCTTTTTAAATATAACATATTTTTATTTTGAATGTATTTTATATGGATTCTCTGATTTAACATTGGTTGTACTGGACTTGTCACACAGACCTGTGGTTCTGCTGGGATACTCTGGTTTGATATTTTCAGGTAGGTAGCCATATTGGTCTGCAGTAGAACAGCAGGATTTGAGTCCAGTGGCACCATTGGGACCAACACGATATTCTGAAGAAGGGACTTTCAATTCTCAAAAGCTTATACTCTGAAAATTTTGTTGGTCTCTAGGTTACCACTGGACTCAAATTCTGACTTGGCATTGGTTCTCTTGAGCTTGTTGGTCCTGTTTGCATTTGGAGGCTTTGCTCCAGTGGTTGCTCGTGTGTGTTCAGCTGTTGGTTTCTTTGCCCAGGAGGAAATATGGACACACCCACCCACATTTTGTAGGAAACAATGGAGGCAAGTAGAAGGGCTGGGGGTGCCTTGTTCAGGGGCCTGTAGTATTGGACTCCTTGATCCAATTTACTTGAAACTCAGGAACTCAGGATGGGGGTTCATCTGGGGGGGGGGTTCATCGGGGGGGAAGAGATCTTTAGTAGATAGGCAGCACTAGCTCCTCTGCAATTCTGGTGTTATTTGGTTGAAAAACAGTCATTATACCCCACCCCAAGAGCCCCCATGGGGAATTTTAGACTTGAAAAAATTTGGAATTTGAGGGGAAAAACAAAATTCTGGAATGGTATGGGGACACACTTTGGAACGCGTCTCACACTGGAAATTGCTTGACCACTCCTTGTGGCTTGAAAGGGTGTGAAGGAGGAGGAGGGGCTTCAAACTTCCCTCCCATGCTGTTTATACATCAGAAACAGCTGTGGCAGGAGCAGCACCACTTCATTCTCAGGCTCCACACGTCCTGAGGCACTAGATCATAGGACAAGTGGAGACCCATGGCTCTTTCCAATAGCTAAAACTGTGCAGGAGGGAAGCCTGAAGCCATTTCCCTACCTCACAGTGCTTGGAGCTGCACTAAGGAGCAGAGTATTTTCCAAAGTAAATACCCCCTATATATCTGTAGATGTGAGTTTCGTTGGGAGACTTTCCACCAGGATCCCTTGCATTATTTAGCTGGACCCTAAGGCAGGAAAACATGAGCTCCTGACCTTAAAGAATCCCAAAACTTGATAATGTCCCTTTCCTGCTCACAGCTCTCCTCGAGTAAGCAATCTCCTCCATTACTAGACTCCATTTTCCACTGTACTCTCCTTCCGTTTGGGTTCCTTGGTCAAGCCAACCAGTGATCCCAGTAAGGATTCATCTGGTTAATCTCAATAAACAAATGGGCAGGTAAAAGAAGCTTCAGGGAATAAAACTCAAGGTTTCTCTCTAAAGCCAGGTGTGTGGTTTGCCTATATTGAGAGAGCCGATGCTTTGTCAGGGAAACGAGAAACCCCATAAAACGTTATTGGTTCCTGAGACCGTTAAAAGGAAGCAAGCAGGAAATGAAACCACGAGATGAAAAATAGACTTGAGATAGTTTCGTACAGGTTAATCCAGTCATAAATTTAATTTACATCAAATGCCACCAAACCAGACAGACTGCTTGTGGGGGAGGGGAGGCTATGAACCCATATAGCTGTAAAAATTTAAAAGGTCTATTCAATTAAATTGCCTTATGTGGGTATAGACTGAAGTTTTCCCTGTCTGCAGGGACTTAGGCTATTTGCTCAGGAAAAAAATAAAAAAAAATACTCTATAGATGAACCTGAATGAGAGGTGAACAAATGTTCTCTTCTTTGTTTCTTTTTAAATATGACATCTTTTTATATTGAATGTATTTTATATGTTTTTTTATGCAAGATATGTGGCCCTGACCTGGATAGCCCAGGTGAGCCTGATCCTGTCAGATCTCAGAAGCTAAGCAAGGGTCAGCCTTGGTTAGTAATTGGATGGGAGACCTCCAAGGAAGACCAGGGTTGACGAGGCAGGTAATGGCTAGCCACTTCTGTTAGTCTCTTGCCATGAAAACCCCGTGAGGGGTCACCATAAGTCAACTCTGACTTGAGGGCACTCTCAACCTGGTGTTTACATGCACAATGTGCACAGTTTATAAAGCCAAGGGTGACTCTTGGGAGGATCAAAAAACCCACCCACTGGAGACTGTCAGGACTAGAGATGGGCATGGACAGAAAAAACATGATGTTCGTTGTTTGTTGCCCTCCATGAACAGGGACTCATGAACAACCATGAATATGGCCCTGTTCACAAACATGTTCATGATTGGCTGTTCGTGGGGGCCAGCAGGCTCTCCTCCAGCCATCATCCAAGTCAAGATCCCTACTGCACCACTCCCAGAAACCTGACCTGAGCAGGCAGCAGGAAAGGTACCAATAATAAATAATAGCTTGGCCCAGAGCCTGGCAGCAGCCGAGGAACTTGAAGGGGTAGATCCCTATCCCATCACACACAAAGAAAATTCAAGTTCCAATGCACTCTCTCTATCAAAATGCCAACAGCAACTGTCTCTCTCCATCTCCACTGTCTGCAAAGTTAGAGCTGGGAGACCCCTCCCCCCTGCTCTTTGTTCCCCTGTTGTAACACATTTGGAGCTCCACACTTGAAAGGAATACCTGCCTATCAAGCTAAATAGGGCTTAGATTGGGGTTTCCAGGGCAGCAGCAGGAGTCCAGACAATCCCTGCCTAAATTACCAAGGGAATTGATTCCAGGTGCCAGACTGTCTGGCTTGATGAACAGCAATGAACGAGGCTTGCAATGACCACCTGTTCATTTAGAATGGGGCCTCACGAACAGCTTGTTCACGAACAGCAGGTTGGGTTGTTCGTATTGCTGTTCGTGCCTATCTCTAGTCAGGACTAGGATACAGTTGTGTAGGTTTGCCGAAAAATTATACTTACAAAAAAATGGAGGTTAAACCTCTTCTTCAACAGAGAAAACAACATCTGTGCATGTGTAGATACAAACATAACCCCGCTCTAGCATTCATCCAAAACTCTATGGTTTAATTGGATCACACCAAATATATAATTGCTTTGTCAACACCA
This sequence comes from Eublepharis macularius, assembly GCF_028583425.1. Lineage (NCBI taxonomy): Eukaryota > Metazoa > Chordata > Lepidosauria > Squamata > Eublepharidae > Eublepharis > Eublepharis macularius. The sequence continues at coordinate 175,668,268 of NC_072792.1, forward strand.
CTGATTCCTTCCCCCCAATTCTTCCCTACTGGCTGTTTACCCTCACAACAATCCTGTGGGTAGGTTAAGCTAGTAGAAAGTGTCTGCAGACCCACTGAGTTAATCGCGGCACACAGCAGTGTCTCTCTGACCCACCCCAAACAAGCATGGCTTCTAGAATTTGGCTCTTTAGTCCTGTCCATCTTGGTGGCTCTGATTTGCTCATAAAGGGAACCTGAAGGAGAGAACTGACAGAGAGGAGCTAAAGATCATTGCAGAAGAAGCTGATCTTGAGAAAGAACTTCAAAGGGGAACAGGAACTCAACTGATGTAAGCAGAAGGGAAGGCAAGTTCCACGAGTAGCGACAAAACTACAATTTTTATGCCTCTGGAGTGCTTTGGAGGGAATCACTTGCTCTGCTTAATGTCAATCGATCCCTTTGCAAATATAAAGAATGATTTATATCCAGCTCAACTGCTCTAAACCTCTCAAGTTCAAGACAATAAATGTTTAAGCATCCCTAGGTAGAACTAAGACAACAAGAAAAAAAAATAGATAGCTGGGAATGGTGTTCTTTCTGAGCTCGGATGAGAAGCGGCAGATACTGGGCTGCCAAATCTGACCTTGAAAGGATGAAGAGAAGCAGGGAGTTGTTCTGCCAATACAGCTTCTCCCATCACAGTAGAACAGCAAGATTTTAGTCCTGTAGCACCGTAAGAGACCAGCAAGATTTTCTGGATATAGGCTTTCAAGAGTCAATGCTCTCTCACCCTGCTTAGCTTCTGAGATCTGATGAAATAGTCCTATGCCATTCTGCCTTCCCTTCCCCTTCTTCTGAGAAATCCTTAACATCTGTGTTCTAATAGTTGGAGTGTTTGGTTCAGAGCTCCTGCTGGCCCTAGATGAAATTCTTTTGGATTCATTGCAAGGCGGAGATGGCGTGGAATGATGCAAGCTTTTTAATGCTCATTTCACGCCTTAGTAGACTCAATTTTTGTGAGCAAAACGAGAGGGACACAAGGAAATGATCTTGGTTTTGAGCTCTTAAATCCAAATACATCAAGGGACAGGCAAATCCTTTACAGCAGTTGTGACATTCTGCCTAATTGACAACCAACACCTTTAAATAATACACAGGAAGGATGCTTACAGCGTGGCATTCTTGTTGCCGTTGTGCACATAGATTTTGATTCGTCACATCTCATTTCAGTTCTCATGGCTGAGGCAGACACGATGCTAGGAATTAGAGGGGTCTCTCGGTGGAACAGGCTTCCTTGGGAGGTGGTGGGCTCTCCTTCTTTGGAGGTTTTTAAGCAGAGTCTTGATAGCCATCTGACAGCAATGCTGATTCTGTGAACCTAGGCAGATCAGGAGAGGGAGGACAGGATGGGTTACACTACAGCGTAGTTCTCGTGGCCCCTTCTTACTTGCCCAGGGTAATGCTGATCACCACCTTGGGATCAGGAAGCAATTTTCCCTAAGCCAGCTTGGCTAGGGATCCTGATGGTGTTTTGCCATCTTCTGGGCATGGAGCAGGGGTCAATGGATGGTGTGTGCATGGGGGTGGGGGAGGTAGTTGTGAATTTCCTGTCCTGTGCAGTGGGTTGGACTACATGACCCTGGAGATCCCTTCCAACCCTATGATTCTATTATTCTAATTTAGTAACTGGATGCTCCCAATTTGTACAACATACACACAGCTACACACAAGGGCATGATTTGCACTCAAGTCTTAGTAAGGAGGGAAAAGTGGCTTAACCCTCCTACTCGTACATGGTGTCATACAGGAAGTAGAGTGGTGCTATTTGTGAGGAAAGGGCTTTATTATCAGGAAATAATGGAAGAGGAGAATGACAGCCTAGTGGAAAGTGTCAAGGTGTAGATAAGGGAAGGAAGAACAAGCTGTATTGTGGTTTGGATCTGCTAAGGACTGCCCAACCAAGGAGATGAGGGGGATTCTGCTGTCCGTGAGCAGCTTAATAGAGTATCCAAGAAACACGGCCTTGTAGTTATGGGAGACTTCAACTTCCCTTATGTGTGTTGGGAGACCAACTCTGCTACATGTCCAAGGTCACACAACTTCCTGACCTGCCTGGCTGACAACTTCCTTTCTCAAATGGTTGAGGAAATGATGAGGGGCTCAACCATACTAGACTTGCTATAACCCAACAAGAAAGAGTTGGTTGATGGGGTAAAGATGGTGGGAACCTTAGGGAGAATTGATTACCTCCTCCAAGAATTCCTTTCCCTATGGGGCACCAAGGGAGTTTGCTGGTTGAAAATGGAGAAACTCTGATAGAGGACCACAAGAAGACAGAAAGGCTCAATGCCTATTTTGCCTCCATTTTCTCCCCAAAGAAGAGAACAGACCCACTTAGTAGGCAAGGCATGGCTTTGAGGCTGTTGATTGACATGGGCAGAGAAGTTGAGAAGTACTTTGCTGTACTGGAAGTGTACAAATCCCTTGGACCAGATGGGGTACACATGGGAGTGCTTATAGCACTTTCAAAAGAACTTGCAGACCCTTTGTTGATGATCTTCCAGGCCTCTTGGAGGACAGGCGATGTGCTGGAAGACTGGTGGAGGGCAAATGTCATCTGAATCTTCAAGAAAGGGAAAAAGGATGATCCTGGGAACTACAGGCCGGTCAGCCTGACCTCTGTCCCAGGGAAGATACCGGAGCAGATACTAAAGGAGTCAGCCTGCAAGCATCTGATAGACAACATGGAGATAAGAGGAAGTCAACAAGGATTTGTTCCCAAAAGATCCTCCTAGTCCAACCTCATCTCCTTCTATGACCGAGAGACAGGCTTACTAGATTGCAGGAATGCTGTTGATATTGTGTATCTGGATTTCAGTAAAGCTTTTGACAAGGTTCCTCAAGGTGTTCTGATGAGTAAACTGGAGGACTGTGGACTGGACTCTGGGATGGTTAGATGGATAGGGAACTGGCTGGATAAATGCACCCAAATAAGAGTTGTCAATGGCATCAGATCTGATTGGACGGAGGTATCCAGTGGAATGCCACACGGCTAGGTTCTGAGCCCAGTGCTTTTCAATATTTTTTTAAAAATTCACTTCAAAAAGGATGTGGACAAAATCAAGAGGATGCAGAGGAGATCAACCGGGATGATCAGAGACCTGGAGACCAAGCCCTATGAGGAAAGACTGAGGGACCTGGGAATGTCCGGTTTGGAGGAGAGTGAGGAGAGACATGATTGCTTTCTTTAAGTATTTAAAAGGCTGTCACTTAGGGGAGGGAAGGGAGCTGTTCGTGTTGGTCACAGAGGATAGGACTCAAACAATGGGTTTAAACTACAGGAGGGAAGGTACCGACTGGATGTTAGGAAAAACAAAGCAATTCAGCAGTGGAATCCACTGCCTAGGAATGTGTTGGGTTCCCCTTCATTGGCAGTCTTCAAGGAGCGGCTGGATAAATACTTGTCAGGGAGGCTTTAGGCTGTTCCTGCATTAGGCAGGGGGTTGGACTAGATGGTCTTCAAGTCCCCTTCCAACTCTAGGATTCAATAAGTCTATGAAATATGAACTATTCCCATATGCTGTTAATAGTGATTAAAAAGGGAGGGGCTGAACACGATATTAGCTCATGGGGCTCAGTTTACCCTGTCCCAAAACTTCCAGGAGAACTTTCACACTGGCATCAAACTTTCTGTAGTGCTTTCCTGTGTTCCCTTTCTGTTAAGCATAATGTCAGGATGATCCCCCCTCCATCTTCTCAGTGACTCCTGCTTTATCCCCCTGCCTTTATACCTCTTTCTTGATTGGAGGTCCACTGGTCCCAGAAGTCTCATCTTTCCAGGCCTTGCAACAGGTATGCTTACCATTTACCAGGCAGCAGTGGGCACTCTCCCACCAGAGACCTCAGTCTCCTGCCCCACAATAATTTGTAGAGCAGGAATAAAAAATGAGGTGGTGGCGCATCAATGGTGATACTCTAGAATTTCTCCAATCTCTATGGTAGGGACCATAGAGATTGTGCGAATTCCTAGAGCGTTGCCCGGAAGTGATGCTATATCCACCATTTTGCCATATCAGTTTTCCCAGTCTATGGTAAAAACCATAGATAGCATTGGGGAAATTATAGAGTATTATGCAGAAGTGATGTTACGTTCCTCCACAAATCTACACTCCCCAGGCACTGCCTCCAAAGCTACCATTATTTGCCAGTGTGAAGCTGGCAACCCTACCAATCGGGTGTGATAGACTGCAGACTAGATGTTTAGGCCTATTAGAAGGAGGTGGAATATAGTAATGAAGTAAACCTTTTCTGGTTGTGTTTCTCAAAGGCCCCACCCACTAGTACGAACCTCTGCTCACTTTCTTATTAGCCTCGATCCTGCAAGAAATAAGCCATTACTCCTTTCACTAAGAGTTGAACACGCATTCATAGAATGGCCTGGGCTGATTTTAAAAGCATGATACAAATGGTTGTTGTGGGTTTTCCGGGCTGTATTGCCGTGGTCTTGGCATTGTAGTTCCTGACGTTTCGCCAGCAGCTGTGGCTGGTATCTTCAGAGGTGTAGCACCAAAAGACACCTCTGAAGATGCCAGCCACAGCTGCTGGCGAAACGTCAGGAACTACAATGCCAAGACCACGGCAATACAGCCCGGAAAACCCACAACAACCATCATTCTCCGGCCGTGAAAACCTTCGACAATACATGATACAAATCATTGAAAAGTCATCACGAGCTGTGTCACTTTCCCATTTTTGGTCTTTTCACTCCCACGAACGAAAGGAAAGCTATTTTAACTTAGCAAACATCTGGAGTGCGAGACTTATTTTTTTCCTTTTGCAAGCATATCCCTGCTGCTAGCTGTAAAATACATCACTTAGCCAGGGGTCCTTTAAGCCTGGGTGTTCCAAAACAACGAAACAGCGGCAAACAGAGCAAATACCACTCCAATTATAGTTGCATCTGTATGAAACCAACGCAGAATGGGAACAGATTACTTATGCATTCTCCTTGGATCTTGGCAGAATTCTGTGCAGAAAATTAAAAAAGAATGGTACCAAAAATGTTGCTCTTGGCCACTCTAACCTAAAAATATCACTGGAACAAGAAGAGAGAGATGCTAGGGAAAGTAGAGAATGACAAGTATGAGTCAGTGTAGGCAAAGAAGTACCTACAGAAGTACCTACAGCGATGCTAACCCATGCTGTTGTGTTTGGGTGTTGTGTTTCTTCTTTACAGGGTGTATGTGTGTGTGGAGGGGGAAGACCAATGTTTAAGAGCCGCTGCACTCTGTCTCTAGGCTCCTCCAAGCTAGTGACAGTACAGGCTGCAGACTGCAGAGGGAGAAGAACTTGTAGGATGGGTGTCCCCCGACCACCCGCCCCTTCTTGCTTTCTGAGCCTTCCTTGAAACATCACTAATGTGTCTGTGTCTGGCTTGCCATTGCGGGGTCTGGCTGGCTGTGGGACTACTGGTTTGTGCAAGGGTTTTTTCCTGCTGGTACTTTCCGGTTTGATGTTGGTTCTGTTGCATTCCAACATTTGGCCTGGGTCCCGCCCAGATTCTGCGAGTGACACTGGTTCTGTTGAGCTTGCAGCGCACTCTCTTCTTTCAATTGCTTCATCTGGGTTTCTCAGGTTCGGTGTTGGTTCTGCTGGGATTCTCTGGTTTGACATTGGTTCTGTTGGGCTTTTGGGGTTCTGTTTGCATGGGGAGGCTTTTGGCCAGTAGTTGTTCTAGCGTGTTTGTTTGGCCAGTTTGGCTAAGGCTTCTGTGCTCTGCCAAAAGTCTTGCGTGTCCCCCCCCCAATACGAAACAATGGAAAGCAGAACAGCAAAATTTGGATCCATTAACACCTTAAAGACTAACAAGACTTCCAAGATATGGGCTTTTGAGTGTCAGAGCTCCCTTTGTCAGACGGAGGCCATTTCCACACACATTGAAAAATGCACTTTCAATGCACTTTAGCAATCATTTGGAAGTGGATTTTTTGTCCCACACATGGAAAAGCAGTTCCAAATGTTCACTAAAGAGTATTGAAAGTGGATTATCCGACGTGTGTGGAAGCAGCCAGTATCTGAAGTGAGCTGTGACATCTCAGTTCGATGAGATGCTTCCCTTTGAAACAACTGAAAACAAAAACCAAAGTGGATTCTCTAATACCCAATAGCTTTTTTAAATACAAGGGCTTAAAAATGGATGTGTTTTTATTGCCTGTTGTCCTCCCTATTCCAGATATTTGCTCTTTCTCTAGTGTCAGGGTTACTAGGCAGAGCCTGGCAACTGGTAGGAGGGGTAGTAGCGGTTTGAACATGGTCAAGGTAAAAATCATAGATTTTCCGGTGATTCCTAGATCTACCAGCCATCTCTTCCAGGTTTTCCTTGGAAGTGGCGTCATCACAACTGTGACAACACATTTTTACTCCCTTCACTGCCACCTAGAGTTGTGATGGGCAACAGAAGCTCGGGGAGAAGGATGCTCAGCCCTGACTGGAGGAATACCATCCCTAGGTCGGAGGCTAGAATTCACCAGCAAGTGGGATGATATGAATGAGTGGTATCTTTTCCCAAAAGGGGCCTTCTTCCAGCTAAAGGGCCTTCCTCCAACTTGGCTTAGCGGAGTGATAGGATAAAGGCCATTAACTAAATACAGATACATTAAATACATTGACAGCTTCCAGAAATGAGACCTGGCTGACAATTAAACGGGTGAGGGTCCTCAAAGTTCAAAAGATGCAGTCACTGTTTGTTCTTAAACTGCAAAGACGACAAAGCTCAGGAACAGATTGAGAAGCTCAGTTTGTTTCTTTCTCCCCTTTGTTGCTGCGCATCACAAGTTGTGCCAGGATCTGTTCTTTGCTGACAGGCAAGGAAACAACAAACATCTGACCCATCCCCTTTTAGAGCAACAGAAGTTAGATTTCTGTGCCTTGAAAACTGGGCACAGGCGAAAAGGTGAAAATTGGAAAATGTCACCTCTGTGTTTTAATTAACATCATGGCTAATTGACAAGTTCTCCATGAGCTGCTCGGAAGCCGGCTAGGCACAGGTCCCAAAAATAATTAAATCAATGTACGCACCATGTCATTCCACAAATCTAGAGACTTGGTAAGCAAATGAAATCAAAGGGGGGAAAAGACCAAAATGGAGGCATTTTGAAAGGACAATCTATTCGGAAAACCAAATTGCAAAATAAGCTTTCAGATTGTGCAGAGTGACTCTTGTTCAGCACACCTTGTGCCAAACTGCTCTCGGTAAGAATAGGGAATGTTAAGTTTGCTGTACCTCCACTGGGTGATCCTCCTCTCTCAGTTCCTGTTTCCCACCACTGCTCTATCGTTTTTCCAAAGTTTCCAGACAAGGCTGATTAAAAGGAATCGGGGCTAGTGCAGGGACTCATGCAGAGAGGCAGTAAGCAGTCTCTTCTTTGAGTGAGCATTTCAATTGGCATGAGTTTTGAATGATTTATTTCATTGTATTTCTTGTAGCCATCTACCAGTTTCCTTGTAACATACTATTTATCTTGCCTATTGATATCTCATCCTATATCACATGAATACATGACGCTGCCTTCTGTTGAACTGGACCATCAGTCCATTGCAGTTTTCCCGGGTCTCAGGCAGAGATTTATTTTTATCACCTACTGTCTGGTTCTTTTAGCAGAGTATGCTGGGGATTGAACCTGGGACCTTCTGCATGCCAAGCAGTTGCTCTTCCACTGAGCCATAGTCCCTTGCCTGTCCAAAGAGCTCAGGACAGTATAAACCCTCATTTTCATCCGTACTACAAACCCTTTGGGATCGATAAAGTTGAGAAAGAGAGTGAGTGCCTCAAGGTTATCCAGAAAGATTCCTGATGGCAGTGGTGGAGGATTTGAACTCAGATCTTTCACGCCCTGCTTGAACACTCTAACTACAGATTATGTTTGGCACACAGTTTGGGGACTTAAACAGTTACTGGTTTAACTGCAGTAGTTTAAAAACCAAAATAATAGCTCTCTAAAATTTTAGGGAAAAGATCTCACTGAGATCTTTTTAAATGCCCTATTTTCCCAGTGGTACGATGTACCTAGCACGCTAGAGAGTTGAAATACCAAATAGGCTATTTAAAAAAAAATGATAAAATGCCAACATACACATAATTAAACTGAAAAGAGGAACATCCATGCTTGGAAAATGATCTGCAGAGACGCGCAAGCAGAGCACCGTGCTCGGAGAAAATGAAAGATAGCTTTTAATTACATCGTTCAGGGCAATGCAGATTAGATTGCTTTTGCACTTTTTAGATCTTTGTCAAAATGGAAGCATTCTCTTAGAACAATCCGGGTTTGTGCAGACGGTTAAATAGTGCTGTGAGCTTATATGATCAGATTTAAATTGGAAAGAGGTAAAGGAATAGCTGAGACCAAAGTCTTGGGGTAAGGGAGCTTAAAATTTCAAATATTTGCAGTTCAGATTTTGATGCTGAAATTTAAACTCAATATTGGACTTTTGAACTTCTATCACTAGAACTCCCTTTGGACCCGACCTGAGCAGCAGTTGTGGAAGACCGTGATATGGATCAGGGTTGTGGTATTAGGAAAAGGGGACAGAGTTTAACCCTTTCCCCGATCAAAATCCCACCCCCAATTTTTATTAGCATGGGATGGGGGAAAAGACAGTATCCATATTGTGCCTGTCTTTCCCCCCCACCGTTGGGCTAAAAGCAATCCTGGAGATATATTGTCGAAGGCTTTCACAGCCGGAGAAAAATGGTTGTTGTGGATTTTCCGGGCTGTATCGCCGTGGTCTTGGCATTGTAGTTCCTGATGTTTCGCCAGCAGCTGTGACTGGCATCTTCAGAGGTGTAGCACCAAAAGACAGAGATCTCTCCGTGTCATCTCCAATCCTGGAGATGTTTTTGACTGGGGAAATGGACTGGGGAGATGTTTTTGACTGGGGAGATGCACTTATTTATCATTCTCCATGGCCCCAATCTATTCCATCACTGCCAATGGCTGTTTTTTTAAGGGTGAAGATAACATGTTGGGAATTCCAGTTCACAAGTTGTTTGATCCTGAATTTCAAATAGTTTGGATTTTGTTACTTGTTTGAAAAGATATCCCCTGAATTGTTATATATAGAGTGGAAGCCTGTTGCCACACAGCTAGAGGGAAAGACAAGATAGAAATGCTGAAACAAACATTGTCTACTCTCTCATGTTGTGTCACCAGCATAGATACAGATCCCTGGAATGTTGTGTATTATGTTGGCAGATTTAAAGCTTCTGGCATGTGTTACTCCAGTACCCTGCACTCCTGTGTCCTCCTTCACCATCCCATTATAACCAGGGCTGGATCCACGGGGGGGGGGCAGGGGGGTAGTCTGCCCCATGGCGCCGCCAAAGAGGGGGCACCAGGCGCAGCTGCCAGCTGCCGGTAACGTACCAGCGGCAGCGCAGGTGGCTGAGCAGCCACCCATGCCATTCGCCTGCCCCACAAAACAGGGAGCAGGCGGCAAGCCGCCTGCCCCCTCAGCGGGGCAGGTGAATGGCACGGGTGGCCTCCCAGCCACCCGCGCTGCTGCCGCTCCACTGGTGACATGCTCCATCCCTATGTGATGATGTCACGGAAGTGACATCATCACTCAGTGCTGGGAGTGCACCCGTGCTGCATGCATGCGTGTGGTGTGGCACCAGACTTGGGTTGCCTGGGCGCCAGCAACCCTAGATCCGGCCCTGATTATAACTACAACCCACCTTTTGAAGCCCTGACTCCACTAAGAGCGAGTTTGGTGTAGTGGTTAAGAGCAGCAAGACTCTAAAATGAAGAAATGAGTTTGATTCCCCACTCCTCTGTTTGAAGCCAACTGGGTGACCTTGGGTCAGTCACTGCTTCTCAGAGTTCTCTCAGCCCCACCCACATCACCGGGTGATTGTCATGAGGATAATAATAACACACTTTGTAAACTGCTTTGAGTGGGTGTTAAGTTGTCCTGAAGGGTACTATATAAATCGACTATAATAATAATAATAATAATAATAATAATAATAATAATAATAATAATAATAATAATAATATACCTTTTTCTTTCTTTCCTCCCTTCTCAGACATTCCCTCATCTCCTTTCTTTTTGGGGACTCATTCATGGGTAGCTTTCCATTGGACTAGCCGTGGATGGAACAACTGCTAACGTGAAGAATTACTGGGATTTGAATTGCATTTTGACAATGTGCCTCTTTCTTTCCTTTCTACTTTCTTATTAGAACGGCCTCTTTTATACCATCGAACCAAGACTTGCTTGTGTATCATAAAGATCCCCAAACCAGGGTTGAAGAAGCCCTTGTGAACATCTCTGTTTCTGGGATAACACACAACACCCCCAGGGAAATGACAGTAAAGAGGCAAACCAGAAGGAAACTGCATATCCCATATATTTTTGTTCTAATACGTGTTTCCTCACTGCATGCAAACACGGAAGGGTTACTACAGCCCTGGAGAGTGATTACTACAGCTTTGTGAATTCCACCCACAACTCGCTGAATGATACTACAACCCTCTGGAACGTAATAAAAGCCCTTCTCGCTGTGACCAATGAGGGATAATTTCCTCCAGTTTGGACAAATTATCAGCTTTAAAGAAGGCGGTATCTGTCAATGTGATGTATAAACAGGTCTTCCCCTTTACCCTAGGAGAAGAGTCATTTCAACAAGGGCACAGAAGAAGGGGCATTAGTGCAGTGGTACTCTTCGCAGGTAACCAGCTGTCAGCCATTTATCTTTCTACGGCCAATGAGTGCTTTTTTCCCAAGGTACAGCTGTTCCTTCTGAGCCAATTATTAAAGACACCTGTCTTCTGCCTTTAAGCCTGGCCATTAGTTTCCCCCCTTGCTGTATTTAAAGTTCTAAATATGCTTGCTATGTGCTCTGATACGTCAATATACCCCCTCCTTTTTAACTACACGGGGAATTAATTTTCTTTGTTTCAAAAAGATGACATTTATTTGTATGTTCTTATACGGAGAGATGACATGACATCAACTTCTGCCAGAGAAGAGAGCATTTGCCATATCGCTGAAGATTACTTACCAGTCGTAATCCCAGCAGAAGGCCTAATTTGATATAGAGGCCTTTGCACATAACATTTCTGGGAGATGACAGGAATGTGGGACGGGAAGGTGAGAGCCCAAAGAGATAGAACAAAGAAAAGAGACGTGGTAAGAGGTGGTATTGTGGGGGTAAGCTCTGCCCAATTTTATGCACATCTGCTTGAAGGTGCATGAAACTTATGCATGCAGACATAGGGACATATGAAGCTGTGTTATACAGGATCAGACCACTGGGCTATCAGACTGGCACCAGCTCTCCAGGATCTCCGGCAGAGGTCTTTCACACCCTCAGCTACCTGATCCTTTTAACTGGAGATGCCGGGAATTGAACCTGGAACCTTCTGCATGCCATGGAGATGCTCTTGCACTGAGCCACAGCCCCTATTTATGGCTCTCCAGGGTCTCAGGCAGAGGTCTTTCATATCATCTATGCCTGGTCCTTTTAACTGGAGATGCTGGGGATTGAACCTAGGACCTTCTGCAAGTTAAGGAGATGCTCTTTCATCGAGCCACCGCCTCTCTCTATGGCTCACCAGGGTCTCAGGCAGAGGTCTTTCATATCATCTACGCCTGGTCCTTTTAACTGGAGATACTGGGGGTTGAACCTGGGACCATCTGCAAGTTAAGGAGATGCTCTTCCACCAAGCCACAACCCCTCGCCATGGTTCATCAGGGTCTCAGGCAGAGGTGTTTCATATCACCTATGCCTGGTCTTTCATATTCCCTGCCAATGAGCCATAGCTCCTCCCTGAGCCATGGCTCCTCTATATGATTGGGGACTGTGGAAAAACTAGGACTCCTGGTTTCAGGGACAGCCTTACATATTAGGATAACCTTTATGAGAACAGGTTTAAGTTAGATGTAGAACTTGCTACTGTCATACCACTCCCAGCACCCTCCCAGAAATGCAGGCACCAAGATTGGGTTAAATGAAGGTTTATTAATTTTACAGCTTACTTATGGGGTAATGTTTTTTCACTAACACTTTCAATGCAGATTCCCTAAAAGGTTACCTTATGGGTTCTCCAGGATTTTGATATTCCCTCCTTGGTTCCTAGGCAGTGTTGTCAGGTTGTTTTGGCACCTAGAGGAGTCAGGGAGAGACTACAGGCGTGTGTGTGTGTGTGTGCTCCAACCTTTGGGTATGCATTAGTGTGTGCACACTACAGTGATGTGATGATGTAATTTCCCGCAATGAAATCATCACATTGGAACTGTTGGATCCTGGGAAAGTGTTTCAATATCACTTGACTTACTTTGGAGCGGGTCCAACATATGTTCCCTCTTCTGGCTTAATGTTGATCCTATAACAAGGTAGGCCTCAGTCAAGCTAGGCCCCAGAGCCAGGCAATGCCCTGAGACTGGGGTTGGGTGGGGTGGAGGAAAGAAGGCACCCTCACCCAATGACCTTCCCAGCAAGGCCAAGAGCTAAAAATAAGAAAGAGGCTTTTCAGTCTCTTTTAAAGCAGCAGCAAAGCCAAAAGCTCCCAATTCCAGCCTCTCACTTCAAATCCCAGCAACAGGTCCTCCCTCTCCCTCTGCCTACTGGAACTGAAAAGCATGAGGCAGAGAGCTGTGCCTTATATAAGAAATTCTCACATAGAGCAGAACAGGAGGCCTCTGGTTGGTAGACAGACCTGCCTAACAGGGTTTTGAGGGATAAGATTGGTGTTCTCATGGCTGCAGAAGGCTCATCTCCTCAGTTGCCTAGAGGATTAACCCCCCTGCTCCTTGCTGTATAGGGCAGAATGGAAGCTCTTCAGTTGGCAGGGAGAGCTGCCTATCAAGGTTATGTGGGCTAAGATTGGGGTTTCCAATGGCAACAAAATGTCTGCAGACATTCCGGGTTTATGTTGCCTAGGGAATCAATGGATCAGTGCCAGCCTGTCTGGCATCATGAATCATTCACAAATCAAACGAATTGGCTCTCATGAATTTTACGAAAACCATGGCCCCATGAAACGCGTTTTGTGAAACACAAATCAGCCCGATTCATCATGAAATTTGATTCATATTTCAATTCGTGCCCATGGGAGACGTTCAGAGTTGGTTTGCCTCTGCATAGTGACCATAGACTGCATAGCAACCCTGGACCCTGCTTAGCTTCCAAGATCTGATGAGAACAGGGTAGCCTGGGCCATCTAGATCCTGGCAGATGGCAGACACCACTCCTTGGGTGTTCTGGGATGGAGTCCTGAACATCAAAGTTAATTGAGCAGAGTTATTTTAGAAGTCAAATAGTAAAAAGTCCGGTAGCACCTTTAAGACTAACCAACTGTATTGCAGCATAACCTTTTGAGAACCACAACTCTCTTCATCAGATGCAACTGTATTGCAGCATAACCTTTTGAAAACCACAGCTCTCTGTCAGATGCAATTTTATTGAAGAATAAGCTTTTGAGAAACATAGTGCTTTTTGTCAGATGCAACTTTATAGTAGCATAAGCTTTCAAGTACCACAACTTTCTTTGTCAGATGCATCATCAGATGCATCTGATGAAGAGAGCTGTGGTTTTCAAAAGTTAGTCTTAAAGGTTCTACTGAACTTTTTACTATTTTGCAACTACAGACTAACGGGGCTGATTCTTCTGGATTTAGAAGTCAAAAGACCTTTGATTAGCCCACTCTATGATGATTGACCTTTGGTTACTCAACCATCACAGAGCTGGAAGAATAAAGGTCATAGACGGGGATAAATAAGGGGGTATGATTGAACTGTATTTCTTTTTTTCCTACCAATATATTCAGACATGTGACTCAAAAACAGAGTTGAGCTAAAACAGAAGTTGCACACTCAAACTCTTCCTGCTTCTGGCTATGTTGTCCCATGCTATAAAAATGTGAGAATAACACTGGGCTGTTGCAGTAGAAAGGGGGAAGTAGGAGCTGAGAGGTGCAAATCTATAATATCGCATTCTGGTGCTTGCGGCTTCTCTGCCAACTTATAATCAGAAGCAAAGAAGTGGCAGGTTTAGAAAGGCTCATTCTTCAGTCTGCACGTGGGTGATTCACTAATAGCAACACCCCATGTCACCCTTAAGGTATAAGGAAGAGAGCTGCATATTTTGCTGGGGCAAGAAGATGTGAGGATGTTTACTGAAATGCCGACAATCTCCGGAACTACCAGAAATGGGAATACCACCGTAGGCTATCCTCCCTCTGCCAGAAGCTATGAAAGTCAACCGAGTGTTCAATGGAGAGTGAAATTTAATTAGAAGTGAATCTTGCCAAGGACTCCTGCTTTCATTCTAAAGATGATAAGACTTGACAGCGCCTTTGTCCACTCAGGGTGGGAATTTACAATGAGCTCGACTTTACTAGTGCGTATCAACTTTATATAGGGATCATATGCCATTGGCAACAATGAACTCCTGAAAATAAACGCCTGGAAATAAACTAAATAATGCATTTGGACTTCAGTATCGCACTCTTGCATCATGAGAGGAGGCTGAAGTGTGCCAGTATCTTGAGAAGCATCTGTTCCTCAAATTCAATTGTTTATTATCTCCTAATTGCATTTCATTGAACTCTCAAAGTTGATGGAAAATGCTGTCAAGTCATAGCTGACTCATGGTGACCCCTGCTGGGGTTTTCAAGGCAGAAGACTAACAGAGGTGGCTTGCCGTTGCCTGCCTCTGCAATCCTGGTCTTCCTTGGAGGTCTCCCATCCAATTACTAACCAAGGCCGACTCTGCTTGGTTTCTGAGATCTGACCAGATTGGGCATGCCTGGGCTATCCAAGTTAGGGTGGGCAGTAGGTTGAGGAGAAGCAAATGGAATACTTCTTCACACAATCCATAGTTGACTCATGGAACTCGCAGCCACAAGATGTAGCAATGATCATCTTAAGTGACTTTAAAACAGGATTGGATGAATTCATGGAGGAGAGACCCATCCCTGAGTATTAGCCACCATGACTTTATAGAGCTTCAATTTTCTGAGGCAGAATACCTCTAAATAACAGTTGCTGAGTGGGCAACAAGAGGGAGAAGCTTGGATCTCCATTGCCTTTCTCGTGGGCATCTGCACACTATGGGAAACAAGATGCTGGACCTTTAGAACCAGTACTGCTTTTATATTGAATTTTTGATGTCTAATGAATAGTTCTGTATAGTGATTTTTATGAAGAATTGCCCCTCCCAGGTCCTTACTAGGTGTAAATAGTGACTTAAATCAACCATGCAGCGAACCTGGGCAACCGTATGATCGAGGGTTGCCCCTTTAGTTGAAGCATCTTTCTTATGAGGTCAGGCTAAAGCGTCTGGGACTTTTAAAGTTAGAAAAAAGACAGTCAAAGTACTGTACAGTTAAGGGTGTACATGACAGAGGTGCACACAATTATGCACATGGTGGAGAGAATTTTTTTCTCCGTCTTCCGTAACACTGGAACTTAGAGACACCCAATGAATTTCAGCATAGAGAAATTTCGCAGCGAATCTGTCTGTCAATCATACATCCCCACTTCGACACTGACAATTAGAAGCCCTGTTCACATATTGGAGTGAATGATGCATGTACGTTCTATCTGTACGTGTGTGTGTCTGTTTGTAAGAAAGAGCCAACATGCACTCACTTCTTAAATGAAACCAGGGACCAGTACCCGGATAAGTGTGACGTACGTGTATTGACTACAACATGAGAATGATTCAATGCACATACAAAGAACAATCAAGTGCGCTTTATGCAAGGATTACACGTGTGTGAGAACCAGTTTGGTGTAGTGGTTAAGAGTGGCAGGACTCTAATCTGGAGAGCCAGGTTTCATTCCCCACTCCCCCACTTGAAGCCAGCTGGGTGACCTTGGATCAGTCGCAGCTCTTTCAGAGCTTTCTCAGCTCCACCTACCTAACAGATGTCTGGTGCGGGGAGAGGAACGGAAGGGAATTTTAAGCTGCTACAAGACTCCTTCAGGTAGGGTGGGATATAAAACCAATTCTTCTTCTTCTTCACTGCAACTTGTGAACTGGTCTACACTGTGAGCTGGTTAAGGATATATTTGGATTATATCAAGCAACTAAAAAAGCTGTCACACCAGTTTGGAGCTGCTTGTGGGTCAGAACACTCATGGCTGATCAAGTGGTTCTGATCTGCCCCCCCCAAATAGCTACAGTGAAGCTGGAGATCACTTCTAATCTCCCCACTGCAAAATGGAGAGGAGAAAGAGATCATTTCCTGCACTTTCTCTGTAACCAAGCTGATGAAGAAGGGGAATCTGCTGAATTTCCTGCATCTCAGTAAGTCTTGGAGGCAGCAAAATTTCCAGGATGGGAGATCAGAGGAATGTGACTTCCAGCTGATCTCTGTGATCTTTGCCAGGTATAGAGCAAAAATTCCCCAGCAGGAGAACAAAAGTTGACTCCCATCTTAGAAGATGCATGAAAGGCATTTTAAGTTTGCCGGAAAGAGTGAAAAAGAACACCTGGCAGCCACTGCACTAACTTTGGAGAGAAATGTAAGATGTTGCATGAGGTATAAAGTCAATTAAGTCCAAATTACGTCGTTTTTACCTCCTGCTGCCATCTCACAGACGACGTCTCTTGCTAGTCACAGTCCTTGTATTAACTTAACATCAAGAAACTGTGCCTGGAAGAATGCAATGTGAGGTAATAAATTGGACTCGATTGACTTTATACCTCATGCAACATCTTACATTTATCTCCAAAGTTAATGGAACGGCTGCCGAGTCTTTTTCTTCACTCTCCTGCAGATAAAATTTAGTTCTCACAAGAGCGAGAGAGAGAGAGAGAGAGAGAGAGAGAGAGAGAGAGAGAGAGAGAGAGAGAGAGAGAGAGAGATTGGGGGGAACTGTGGAATGTAACCATTTTATGGCCTTTTACTCATAAAAAAGCTGGGTGTCACTGAATGCCAACATCAGTTCTGGTGCCAACATCTGTAGCATAATGCAGACCACACCAAGATTTTTACATCACATTGTGAAGCATTTCCCTTTTTCAGCCTGACTTCTAGAGAAAACTCAAGCTTGTACAGTTATGTCTCCTTTGGTTGGTTCCAATAAAAAGGTATTGATAGGAATGCCAGGCCTCTGGCTATAGCCAGGCCTCCTGGCGTTCACTCTTATTGCCCACTTGCTCCATAGGCACTGGTGGGAGGAAATGGGTGAAATGACACCAGTGCACTTATGTCACTTCCTGTAAAAACTGGAAGTGACATAGTGGACACTCTAGCATTCTGCAAAAACTCTATCATCAACAGAGCTTGTGTTTACCACAGAGTTTTTGAGAAATGCTACAGGGTCTGCTTTATCACTTGTGGGTTTTACCAGAAGTGAAGTAAGCACACCTGCACAACGCTGGCATGTCAGGCCCTGCCCCCAATTTTTCTTGGAGGTTTAGCACTATGGCTTGGAGATGCTAAGTATTATGTTCTGAGTCTTTGGGTTTCCAGGAAGGAAGAGGAAAATTCAGAAGCGGAAAATTCAGTTCTGATAACAATGGTGGGGAAAAATAAAGAAAATTTCTTTGGTCAATGTCTACTGCTTCCTTTGTTTTCTTATTCCAAGACACTAGCCCTGCACCTAACAGTGAAATCCTACAGCCATTTCCCTGGCAGTATAGAACTGGGTAGAAGCCTAAATAGGCCGTTCTCCTATATTCTGATCTTATCTTTCTTCTCCTCCTTCAGTATGCTCCACATATGCTCCAGTATGCTCAGAACATCACCTGTCATACCCAGCAACACCTTGCTGTTAGGATTGTAGTCTAATGCTTTATGTTATGGTTATGGTTAAATGCTGAGGCTATTCTTTGCCTCGACTGCAAATGTGACTCGCCTTGTCTTTCGGACCTGCAATGTGAAACTATGCAAGGGAGCTGTTTTTTCCTGCTGGTATCTGTATGTTCCTCTGAATGGCATCAGGGCCCCCTCACCTTAGTCTGGGAAGAGGTGCCTGCACTGACACCATGACCTTGAAAATCCCATACATCACTTCTGCTGTTTTCCCGCTTAGATGCTTTCCGCTGAGCTTAGCTGACTGTTAGACTGGGGGGGAGGGATTTTAGAATTTGCCCACGCTTTGGAAGCCTATATATGTTTAATGCTTGCACGTAAACATTATTCCTGGCAATCTGCAAGGATCTGCCAAGCAGCTCTCAAAAGACTTCACTGCGGGCAGTAAGAGAACTTTATTGAAAAGCTGCTAGTGTCACGAGCTTGCTCCATCTTTGCCAGTGTGTTGTTATTATCCTCACAACAATCACCCTGTGAGGTGGGTGGGGCTGAGAGAGCTCTGAGAGAGCTGTGACTGACCCAAGGTCACCCAGCTGGCTTCAAGCAGAGGAGTGGGGAATCAAACCCAGTTGTCCAGATTACAGTCCTGCCGCTCTTAACCACTACATCACTACACTTACGGCAATCCTATGAATTAATTACTTCCAAAATGTCATTAATAGCATTGCTTACATCTAATTACAAACTGACGGCTTCTTTTATTGAGTCAATCCATCTCATTTTGGGTCTTCCTCTTTTCCTACTGCCTTCCACTTTTCCAGGCTTTATTGTGTTTTCCAGAGAATTTTGTCTTCTCATGATGCAACCAAAGTTAAGTTTTATCATTTTAACTTCTAGGGAGAATTCAGGCTTGATTTGATTTAGAACGCACTTGTTTATCTTTTTGGCAGTCTCCGGTGTCCATAAAACTTTCCTCCAACACCAGGAGTTAGACAGAGTGCAGTTTTAAAAGAAGAGCCATTCTTACACGTTCCGTGCCAGTGTGAACATCTCAGCCCCTGACATTAACGGCTCAGGGCAGTGCCAGAGGCTGTTCTCTAGCCACAGGAAATCAATAGAGATTCTTGCGTAACAGAGGCAAGGCACAGCTGGAGTAACAAAAGCAGAGTTTGTTCCAGCAAAATCATGTTCATTCAGAACATAAGGAATTATTTTGTCCTGAACTTTCAAAAACTCAAGGATGCATTGGGTGGGGGGGGGGGCAACCCTGATTGCCTGGCTTGAACATCAGAACATTCACACTGGAAAACAAGTGGAAGTCTTGGCCTGAAACACATGTGATGATCATGGATCCTCGATCATATGTAAAAGGTAGATTGCAAACATGCATAGTCATGAACGTACAGGGCCAGGAGAGGGTTTTATCCGTTCGATCCCAACTCCATTCTGGCGATGGATCCAGAGGAGTTAGCTGTGTTAGTCTGTAGTAGTAAAATAGTAAAGAATCCAGTCGCACCTTTAAGACTAAATTATTGTAGCATAAGCTTTCGAGAGCCACAGCTCTATCAGATGCAAGCAAAATAGTAAAGAGTCCAGTAGCACCTTTAAGAGTAACCAACTTTATTGTAGCATAAGCTTACGAGAGCCACAGCTCTTGAAACCAGTTTGCCTGTACTTTTTTTTAGCCCTTTAAAAAGAAGAAAAGAGCAAGAGTCTAGTAGCACCTATAAGAGTAACAAAATTAGTGGTAGGGTATGCGCTTTCCTGATCTGAAAAAGTGAGCTGTGACTGATGAAAGCTCATACCCTACCACAAATTTTGTTACTCTTATAGGTGCTACTAGACTCTTGCTCTTTTCTTCTTTTTAAAGGGCTAAAAAAAAGTACAGGCAAACTGGTTTCGAGAGCTGTGGCTGCAAAAGCTTATGCTACAAAAGCTTATGCTTTTTATTGCTACAGTTGAATGCGGTTGCCCATTTTGATCTTTAAAAAGGAAAGAGACAAATCCTAATAAAAGTATAAGGTGGTGCTTTTAAAAAAACGGTTAGCAAAACCTTGCAAGAGATAAATCCGCTTTTATGCAGTCCCAATCTGTATTGAGGCCAGATAATGTGCAGTTAGCCTTTTACAGATGAATGGAGATCCAGGAATTTTGGTGCATCTGTTTTAACCCCCAACAAACAAGCCGCGAAGCTGCTTTGGACGGAGAAGGAATTTGTTCAGGAGAATTGGCTGAAGGGAAGAAGGGGTGCTGGTTTTGCAGTCCAAGTGGGAAAAAAATATTAAAAACAGCATGGGGACATTTGTATGTGGGGAAACCGGAAGTTTATTTACTTATTTACTTCATTTATACATTGCCTTTATCCTTAAGGGGAACCAAAATCAGCTTACATTATTCTCCTCTCCTCCGTTTTATCTTCACATCAAACCTGTGAGGTAGGTTAGGCTGAGAATATGTGGCTAGCCCAAGTAAGCTTCCATGGCAGAGTGGGGATTCGAACCTGGGTCTCCCAGATCCGAGTTAGACACTCTAACCACTACACCACGCTGGCTGTCATGTTGAAGGAAGGAGCTACGCACCCGCTCATTTCTGGATTCTCCCATAAACATTTAATTTCCTGCTCAGTGTCCCAGCTTGGTGCTCATACATTGTGTTTCTTGAAACACAATATGGTGTAGTGTTGAGGGAGTTCGACAAAGACATGAAATACCTCAGCTCAAACCCCAATTCAGCTTGGGTGTGCTTGAGCTGTTTATTGACACATAACTCCCAGGGTGGTTGTGAAGATGAAATGGAGGAGAGGAGATCGCTGTAAGCCTCTTGGCATCCCCAATGGGGCAAAAAGTGGGAAATAAATTGATACCTACAAGATTCCCCCAAACGAGGACCCCTGCAGTTGTTAATCCCTAAAGATCTTCTGGCTAGATTGCCAGAGGCCTGGATAAATATAATAATAACTGTGCTTAACATACCGCTCTTCTAGACAGATTAGTGCCTCACCCAGAGTGGTGAACAAGTTTGTTATTATCTTCATAATACAGCTGAGCAGCTCGGGCTAAGAGGAGTGGCTTACCCAAGGCCACCTGAAGAGCTCGTGGCAGTAATGGGATTTGAACCAGTAGAGTGCTGATTTGCAGCTGAACTACTTAATCGCTGTGCTACAGCAGCTCTCTATCCAGCTTGGTATTAAAATCTAGCATGGCATTAAATTGGGGACCTTGAAACTGGCACGGATTCCACTGGACACTCTAAAAAGGGAGTAGCCCTTGGATTGCCAATTCTGGGTCTGGAAATTCCTGGAGATTTGGGAATGGTGTCTGGGGAAGATGAGGGTTTTTTGGGGGGGGGGAGGAACCTCAGTGGAGTAGAATGCCATAGAGTTCCCCTTCCGAAGCTGCCAATTTCTCCAGGGAAACTGATCTCTGTTACCTGGAGAGCAATTTTAATTCTGGGAGATCTCCAGACTCCACTTGGAGATTGGCAACCCTAGAGAAGCCAACCTTGCTGGAATGACATAAGTAAAATAAAATAAAAATAAACAGAGTTTTCTCACTCCCTGACAATTAATTATTGACTCAAACTTTCTGGACAATAACTGAAGTTCATGATTCTGGCAAAACTCCTTCACTTCCCAACTTGATTCACTCAGTTCCCTAGGCAGAATTTTCAACCTTGCCAGAGCCACTGTCAGCCTCAGGTAAATTCAGTGACATTCTCATCTTCAGAGAAAGTCTTAAGATAATCTGTCTCTAGGTGTGGACAGATTTTGATACAGACTTCCTGGGACTATGGCCGTTTTTACACCGCTTACCTGCCACGGAACATCACGCCGAGCTTCCGGAATGACAGCGTCTTTCTGGTGCAGTTTCCCTGAAGAAAATGGCAACTTTGGAAGGGGGACTCTGTGGCATTCTACCCCACTGAGGTTCCTCCCCTCCCCAAACCCCATCTTCCCCAGACTCCATTCCCAAATATCCAGGAATTTCCAGACCCAGAATTGGCAATCCTAGGGCTACTTCCTTTTTACAGTGTCCAGTGGAATTAATGCCAGTTTCAAGGTCCCCAATAGAGATGGGCATGAAGAGCAATACGAACAAAAAAAAGCCACAAACAGCCCAATCCACCGTTCGCGAGCAAGCTGTTCGTGAGGCCCAGTTCCAAGCGAACGTGTTTTCGTACCAAGCCCTCTTCGTGGCATTCATCAGCTGTTTGTAAAGCCGTTCTCGCACAAAATTGCGCCAGGAAGAGGCTGTCATTCCGGGAGCTCGGTGCGATGTTCCGTGGCTGGTAAGCAGTGTGAAAACAGCCCACGTGGATGACCACTGTGAAAAACATAACACCAGGCTAGATGGACTTTCATTTGGTCCATCAATGCTCTTCTAATGTTTTCATGGCAGAAGATTACTGGCAGCTAATCCGGAAAATTTTGCATAAGAGGAGTCTGAGAAATATTAGAGAAGTACAAGTAAATGTGACAACACTGAGTTTCCTAAACTAGCAGGGTTTGAGACCTGTGGCTCCTTAAAGAACAACAACATTTTCAGGGTATAAGCTTTTGAGAATCAAAGCTCCCTTCTTCAGATTCCGGTATCTGAAGAAAGGAGCTTTGACTCTCAAAAACTTACACCCTGAAAATCTTCTTGTTCTCTGTGGTGCCACTGGGTTCAAATCCTGCTGTTCTACTGCAGACCAACATGGCTACCTACCTGAAAACATCTTCCTAAATTTCAATCGTATGCACAATTTCTTGAAATCAGAGGGACTCACACTGGGAAGCTTAACTGACCCAACTTAACTTCTTGACCTGCACAAGTTCCTGGTAGTATTTTGAAAGAGAAATGCCTGATAAGATATCATCATGATCAAGGTTCATGTGCATTTCAAATGAATAAGAACTGCAGCAGAGAAATGGTAGATGTAGGGCCAAACTACAAGTGACAAATGACACAGGTTGGATACTTGTCAGCTTCCTTCAAGTTTTGATGGGAAATGTAGGCAGCTTGGTGGAATGTTGGACAAGTGACAGTTGAAAAGTCCATTGGACTACAGTTGGAGAGCCAAGCTGCAAGACCAGGACACCTACATTTCCCATCAAAACCTGAGGGAAGCTGACAAGTGTCCAACCTGTGTCATTCGTCACTTGTAGCTTGGCCCGTAGTTTCACATTTTTGAAAACCAAATGTTATTGGGTACTGAGGAGAATGCAAGAGGGCCTATAATGTAACCCCCAAGCTATGTTCAGACTATGGATGTCAGATTATGGCAGATAGATCCCTGGATCACTTCAGCATGACACATGTCCTTGGCTAAATTATCTTTATTCAGGAATTCATTCTTGTACATATACACAGGTCCATAGGAGTACATGAAGTAAAAGGCAGATGAGCCTGATCACTTCTCATTGAAAGGAATAAAGCTTCAGGCTATTGCAAGACAATATAATCACCCAACCTCCTCCCCCCTAGATCACAAGTACAGAATCAGTCTGGGAAATATTTCTCAAGTTCCCACACTAAGCAGACAGGACACTGGGCAATGCAACATTCAAGGCCAGTCTCAACAATATCAAAAGAACAGATTGTCCGCAGCTGTGAGACTGAGAAAGTGAAAGTTAAGGAATGTTCTTATCAGTTACTACATAAGACCAGGTACAATACCAAAGCATCTCTGGATCATACACTTAATATTGGCATGGACGAATGGGTACATTTGAACGTGACAGGTGAATCCTTTATGGTTCTATAGACTCTAAATGCTTCTTCCTCAGCCAATACTCCATTTCCAAAGCTCAGCTCACTTGCAACTGCTCCATCTTGTGATACTAGAGAATCTCGAGAGTATTTCTATCGTATTTCACCTGGCAAGCAGACAGGTGTCCCTATGAGAATATCTTTTATGACAATAGGTCCACAGCACCATCACAGAGCCAAGGCAATTGGTTCCCACTGTGGCAGGATTTTTCAGTGCCTCAATTCCCTCAGCCTTGATTCTACAGCTTCACAAACTAATCAAACTTGGAAAGTCCTAGATTACCTGGCTTGCCCCATGAATGGAATTTAGGATATGAGTATCTTTGGGGACTGGCAAATGAAAATAAAAGCCTCTCTTCTAAATACGAATGTGCGCTGCGTCTAAGTTAAGTAAGTACCTGGAGGCGTAAGAGTCGAAATGGCCCAAATTGATTTGGTGGTAATAACAAAGTCAGTGAAATAGCCGTTGGGCGGATTAACCGTCATCCTTGGGAGTGAATGAAATAAAGCAGGTCTGCGCCAGGCAATTTTCTGCAAAGGAAGGGCTGCATCTTCTGTTTGCAGGCAGTACATCCGGAAATCAGGTTTAGCAAAAATAGAAAGCAGTCTGTCAACTCCGTGATCTATTCTGATGCACATTGGAAGTGCTCTTTATTCAGTTAACTCGCTTCCCATTTCTATTCATGGTACTCTTAGCAGAGAGTTCTCCGACAAGTTTTCTTTCCTATTATGTATTCTATTGAATTCCTGTCTCGCCATAAATACAGTCGTCATTCACGTACTGTGTGTGATAATTCATTCTTCCTCCACTGGTGTTTCAGGAGTACGGCAGATATTATGTGACAGCAAATGCGTGTTTGACACCATGTATACACGCAGTGCATAACCATAGACAATCCCAGTGCTCTGGCCCAAGTGGGTGTACAAATCCAACATCTGCAATGTTGCTTATGTGCTTTGTACATTTGTGTGTACATATAATGGGCTCTCCTTTTTTAATGCAAGCTATTCCCCAAAGCTGCCGTGTGTCCGCACAAGACTGGGTTGGCTTTGCGGCGAACTCATGAAGAAAGTAACGTTTAGAGTGACCCTGAGACATGGTGCTCTCATCTCATGCTAAAAGTGTGTACTTTTGTAAAAGTTTGGCTTTTCCTGTTCCTCTAAATTGCAAGTTGGTTGGCCATACTGACGTATGTAATGGCATGCTCCAATCCCCTTCATTTGTAAGACTGCAACTCCCACGATCCATGAAGCCAATTTTGAAGCTCCAGGCTATATTTTCTGATGAGCTATGCCTATCACAAACAGACAACTGCCACTTACATTGTATATATCAGAGAGATTTTCTGGAGATAATCTGGGCCTGGATATTCTGATACTCTTCATTTTTGGCAATGCAACTCCCAAGATCTTCATGAAGTGAGTGGCCAATTTTGAGACTCCTAGCATTATTTTCTGTTGAGTTATCACAGAATCATAGAGTTGAAAGGGGCCATACAGACCTTCTAGCCCAACCCCCTGCCCAGTGCAGGATGAGCCTAAAGCATCCTTGACAAATATTCATCCAGCCTCAAGCAGACTGGATGAATGCCTGCCACAAACAGACACTTGTCGCTTCCATAGCAAAGGACACAGAACAAGGATTCTCTGGAGATAATGGAGGCCAAACTGTTCCAATTTCCTTCATCTTTGGCACTGAAACTTCCATGATCACCTTGAAGCTGGTGGACAATTTTGTAGCTTTATATCCCATCATGAGAAGACAAGATTCTCTGGAAAAGTCAATAATGCTAGGAAAAGTGGAAGGCAGTAGGAAAAGAGGAAGATCTAAAATGAGATGGCTGGACTCAATAAAAGAAGCCACACCCTCCACTTTGCAGTATCTGAGCAAGTCTGTTAATGATAGGATGTTTTGGAGGTCTTTCGTTCATAGGTTTGCCAGAGTTTGGAGTCGACTTGACAGCACATAACACACATACACATATTCTAAATGAATTACGGCTGCCCAAAATGGATGGATAGACAGATGAGCAAATGGATGGGCAGGGATAGCCTTTTATTATTCTAGACTTGGCATAATCAATATAAGTATGGTGTTTCAAGAACGTACAAATGGCCTTGATCTGTTGCTGCCCTCAATGGACAGCAAGATGCCTCTTGGAAGCCTACCATATCAGGTTATTCTGAGACTTGGACCCATAGACTCCTTTTCCTTCTCATCCATCTCTCCATGGCTCAGTGGTAGAACATCTGCACAGAGTCTCAGCTTCAATCTCTTGTATCTCCAGTTAAAAGATCTGGCAGTAGGTGATGCAAAAGACCTCTCCCTGAGAACCTGGTTAATCACTGCCAGTCTGCGTAGACAATACTGACCTCGATGCAGTATAAGGTAGCTTCATGTGTTCATGAGTGTGTGTCCATGCAAGAAGGGGTCCTCTGTTTGACAGATGGGCTGTAGAGCTCAGTGGAAGAGCCTCTGATTTGAACACAAAAGGTCCCAGGTTCAATCCCTGGCATCTCCAGCTAAAATAATAATAATGATAATAATAATAATAACAACAACAACAACAACAACAACAACAACATAATAATAACATTCAATTTATATACTTCCCTTCACGACAACTTAATGCCCACTCAGAGTGGTTTACAAAGTATGTCATTATTATCCCCACAACAGAACACCCTGTGAGGTGGGTGGGGTTGAGAGCTCCAGAGAGCCATGACTAGCCCAAGGTCACCCAGCTGGCTTCAAATGGAGGAGTGGGGAATCAAACCTGGCTCTCCAGATTAGAGTCCCGCGCTCTTAACCACTACACCAAACTGACTCTCGGAGTCAGTTAGGAGTCAGCTAGGAGTCAGCTAGTGGGAAAGACTTCCACTTGAGACCTGGGAGAGCTGCTGTAGTCTGAGTAGACAGTACTGACCATGACGGACCAAACTCAGGTCGTCCATCAAGTCACCTTCATGTGTTCATGAGATAACCAAGAATTACATCTTTCTGTTCAGTGACAGCACCCTGATGGATTGTGACTAATAAAACGGCCAATGGAACAAATGTATACAAGATTGAGAGAGTGAAACCTTAGAGGCCAACAAGGTTTTCAGGGTGTAAGTTTTTGAGAGTTAGAACTCCCTCCCTCTCATGTAGCTCCTGATGACTCACTTCTGGTTGTAAAACCAGAAGCTACGGGGTCTCATCAGGGCCAAATTGGCCCCAAAGATAGTGAAAATTCGATGTTTGGGGCTGATTTTGCCCCTATTGAGATGCCATGGCTTCCAGTTTTCAATTGGAAGTGACGTCATCAGGGCCTCTTCAGAGCACATGAGCAAGGAGGTGGAATTGGGGTGCCCACCTGCCTGCCAACCCCTGAACATCTCAACTAATGTGCAGGTGCACATAGAATCAAAACATTCTTTAGATAGCCCTCTTTTGTAAGAGAGTGGGCCATCAGAAGTCTTCTCCTGGTTGAAAATACAGCAGCAGAATGGAAGAGGGTGGAGCTACAGGGTATGAGTAAATGCAGTTATAGATGCACTCTGTGGTCTTGTAATGATTCCATTTATCCCTACTCCACTTTGCAGGATATTTTAATGTTTCCCACGAGGCTGAAGAAAACATGGAGTCTGATTGCATGGCTCCCTGGCTTGAATTTAACAATCTAACACATTTTAAATTTTCAAAACCGATTGCCAAGTTTCTTCTTCTTCTTTTTTAATGGCGAACTTTATTCCAGGGAAATAAACATTTATCATCAGTGCATTTGTGTTCCCCTATCAGCCTGTTTATGAATCGCTGCTACCAGGATTAGATGTTGATTAGATATAATGGCCGCTAATGATCCTATCTACTAAATTAAGGCAGATGTTAGGGGAGTTGTACTTAAAAATACTTCATGTGGCAAATCTCCGGAGGAACGTGCCAAACGGAGGCAACGCCATCTGCATTGGCTGTGATAATAAATTAACTGTGACCTGGAGAGTTTAGGGCAATACAGAAGTTCTTCTGATGCAGTTCAAAAGGTACTGGTGATGGTTGACATCTCGAATGAGCACTTTGGAAAGGATACAATGAATGGTTTCTCAGTAGATAGGAGGAAAGGTTTGGTAACTCATGAGAGATTTTTCATTTGTACAGCCCTTTTGTTCTGAACTCAGTCTCATTGAGTTTAATACCTTACTTTATTCCACTCTTCCTCTTAGAAGATAGTTTTAGGTGGGTATGCTAAAGCAAGAATCGAGTTACCCAGGGATCCTAAACATACACTAGCATTTTCTAGGCCCATGGATTATGATGGGAGAAGCATGTAAATGCTTATATCTTCAAAATCAATTTGAAGTTAAGTAGGCTTGGGTTGGACCAAGCCTCAGGAAGCATAAAAGTTAAAGCACCCTTTCTTTTTCCAGACAAAACCACTCTGTCAAGTAAGAGCTCATGGTTAAACATGGGCACAAACAGAAAAAACAAACATGGTGTTCATTGTTTGTTGCCATCCACAAACAACGAACAACTAACATTGACGAACATGACCTGTTCATGAACATGTTTGTTGTCCATGGGGGCCTGTAGGCTCTCCTCCAGCCATCAAGATCTCTACCACACCACTCCCAGAAACCCCACCTGAACAGACAGCAGGAAATGTACCAATAATAAATAATAGCTTGGCCCCAGAGCCTGGTAGCAGCCCTGGAACCTGAAGGGGTAGATCCCTACTGCACAACTCCCAGAAACCTTACCTGAGCAGGCAGCAGGAAAGGTACCAGTAATAAATAATAGCTTGGCCCAGAGCCTGGCAGCAGCCCTGGAACTTGAAGGGGTAGATCCCTATCCCACCACACACAAAGAAAATTCAAGCTCCAATGCACTCTCCCTGTCTGTCTCTCAAAATGCCAACAGCAACTGTCTCTCCCTCTCCACTGTCTGCAAAACCAGAGCTGGGAGCCCTCCCCCCCCTGCTTTTGCCTCCTTGTAACAAATTTGGAGCTCCACACTTGAAAGGAAGACCTGCCTGTCAAGCTAAATTGGGCTTAGATTGGGGTTTCCAGGGCAACAGCAGGAGTTCAGACAAAGTTCAGGCAGTCCCTGCCTCTGGCTGCCAAGGGAATTAATTGCAGGTGCCAGCCTATCTGGCTTGACAAACAGCAATGAATGAGGCTTGCAACGACCACCTGTTCATTTAGAATTAGTTTAGAATGGGGCCTCATGAACAGCTTGTTCGTGAACATCTGATTGGGCTGTTCGTGGCTGTTTTTAGTTCATATTGCTGTTCGTGCCCATCTCTACTTGTGGTCTCCCGCAATAAGAATTTGCCTTTGCAACAGTTTCAGTGCCATGACAAACAAGGCCCTTTCTTGGTTTACCACCAATCTAGCCTCAGATAACGGCACAACTGAACTGGGGCCTCCAAAGAGTTCTTTCATTCATTGGATCGCCATAGGTCAGAGGTGACTTGATGGCACAACACACACACACACTAACTCCTATTAGCCCATCTCCCTATTTGTGTGTTTTCATGTTTTATTTAATGGTTTTAAATATTATATACATCTATATTTGTATTTTAAATGCTTTTTCACGTTGGAAATGTTTTCCTGTTTGAAATGTTTTAGTTTTTTTTAATGTTTGCTGTCTTAGGGATCCTGAATTAGGTGAAAAGGTGGCATAGAGATATTTTAAATACATTTTATTTTTTATTTATGTTATTTTGGCCCCCTTTTCTCACTGAGACACAAAGCAGATTATAGAAAAGGGTCCAGTAGCACCTTTAAGACTAACCAACTTTACTGTAGCATAAGCTTTCGAGAATCACAGTTCTCGAGAATCACAGTTACTTCTGATAATGCTCTATACATTGGACAAACCGGCCAACCTCTGTGCAAAAGAATAAATGGACACAAATCTGACATTAGAAATGGAAACATCCAGAAACCAGTGGGAGAACACTTCAATCTACCAGGACATTCCATCAAGGACTTAAAGGTCACTGTAGTTCAACAGAAACCTTTCAGAAACAGAATCCAACGGGAAGCTGCTGAATTGGAATTCATATGTAAATTTGACTCAGTCAGGCTTGGATTGAATAGGGACTATGAATGGTTATCTCATTATCAGAAGTAACCGATTTCATTATCAGAAGCAAACTGATCCCATTTTCAGAAGCTACTGATTGCATCTACTCCCCCCTCCCCTCTCCACCTATATATCTGACCAGTTTCTTCTTACCCTCCATGCATCTGATGAAGAGAACTGTGATTCTCAAAAGCTTATGCTACAGTAAAGTTGGTTAGTCTTAAAGGTGCTACTGGACTCTTTTCTATTTTGCTACTACAGACTAACATGGCTAACTCCTCTGAAAGCAGATTACGTAGAATAAGTCAATATGATCATTCAATAAACTTCGCAAAAGAGTAAGGATAGCATAATTGTGAAAACAAGCAGAAATCCGATGCAGAGCTGAAAAACAACACTGAAACAACACATAAGCAAATTGATAGGGCAAATTAAACAAACATGGAACTAGCCAGTAGAATCATACTTATAGCTAAGGCTTTTTTCTGGGAAAAGAGTTGGTGGAACTCAATGGGTTGCCCTCGGAGAAAATGGTCACATGGCCAGTGGCTCCACCCCCTGATCTCTAGACAAAGGGGAGTTTAGATTGCCCTCCATGCCGCGGCGCAGAGGGCAATCTAAACTCCCCTCTGTCTGGAGATCAGGGGGCGGGGCCACCAGCCATGTGACCATTTTCAAGAGGTTCCGGAACTCCATTCCACCGCGTTCCAGTTGAAAAAAAGTCCCACTTACAGCAGTAGACTACAGACTTATCCCTCATACCAACGAATGCATCTCTTCGTCTGAACCATTTCTTTACAGCACAGCTCTATTGTCTGTGTAAGAAAGCTCTCCTAAATAATTTGGTTTTGCACTAATTATTTGGAGAAAGCCTAGACAGTGGGAGCTTCCATGATTTTTTCAGGCAGGTCATTCCATAAGGTAAGGGCCACTACAGAGAATGTGTGCATATGGGTAGCTATTGATTTTGCCCATGTGCAGGGTGGCATCTGCAGAAGGCTCTGTTCAGATGAGCAGAAGCTAGCATGGAGGAGCACATGCTAGCATGTGTCTAGAATAGATCTTACGGCAAATGCTGTTGGGTTAAACACTGAATGCAAAATACAAATTGATATTTTCTTTAGCAAATCTATCTGCTTTTCAGAGGAGTCTAATCTATCCATAGCACCAACTCTTGATTTGCTATAACAACAACAACAACAAACAACAAACAACAAACAACATTCAATTTATATACCACCCTTCAGAACAACTTAATGCCCACTCAGAGGGGTTTACAAAGTATGAACATACTGTATGATATTATGATACAACGTCCTCTAGGTAAAGGTAAAGGTAGTCCCCTGTGCAAGCAGTCATTACTGACCCATGGGGGGACATCGCATCATGACATTTTCTTGGCAGACTTTTTGTTATGGGGTGGTTTGCCATTGCTTTCCCCAGTCAGCTACACTTTACCCCCAGGAAACTGGGTATTCATTTTACCTACCTCGGAAGGATGGAAGGCTGAGTCGACCTTGAGCCATCTACCTGAACCCAGCTTCCGCCAGGATCGAACTCAGGTCGTGAGCAGAGCTTGGGCTCCTTTACAATGTCCTGTAAACTTTAATATTTCCCATTGCCATTCAATATGTTCTGGGCAATTCAATATCCAACCTAGCCTCTTCAGCGACGAGTGTTTACTTCAAGTGTGAACCCTGCAAAATAATTTGTTAAAGCATTTCATCAAGGGTAAATAGAAACGTTATCAGTTTTCATTTGTGAAAAACTGTTAACAGTCGGGCTATTCTTTCATGTTGGCAATCGCAAAGGGTCATTCAGTGCTATAACCAATGAGATACGTTGTTTTGTTTTTCCATGTATGTGAGAGATTACAAGGTCATCTTGCTTTCCCATCCATCAAGACGCAGAAGCTGTAATTTTTGAACAGTAAGGTTAAAACGGTGATGTTGCTAGGGATTCCCTCGCCCCCAAACTGGATTTAGAGCAGGGATAAATTTTTACTCTCTACCTGAAAATCCCTGCTTTAAATTTACTTCTTCCTTGTGCAAATTGACTGGGGATTCATCTCTACTATCCATGCATGTCATTCAGTCTTTTATATTTGCTTTTATATTTTCACCACCTTTTCTGTTTCCTTGTATCAGTTTTGCCTCATAAATATACAGTTTCAAACTCCGTGGCTCATCAATAAATCAGCATTATACATTTGTAGGTACACATGATGATAAATCCTGCATATATAATTATCTGAATGGCTTCCTACTCTTATACATTCTTGCTTAAACAGTAAGATGCACTTCTCAAATACCTTCCATCAGCAGCAGAGGTGGTGTGGACTGCAGCCAGAAGCAGGGCCTTTTTAGTTGTAGCACCCTAGCTTTGGAATTGCCTCTTCCCATTGGAATTGCCTGGTGGCAGGTGAAGACATTTTTGCTTACCCAAGTATTTTGTTAGAATTGGGGGGTGGGGGAGGGAGGGAGGTCCGGGTGGTCAGCTTGTCTTTCATGGATTCTTGTTTATTCTTTAGTGCATTTTTAAAATCCTGCCTTCCCATCAAAGATCTAAAGGCCACATACATGGTTCTCCTTGTCTCAGTTTCATCATTTTATTTATGCCATGAAGTAGGCTATGTTGGGAGAGTATGATGACTAGACATGGACATGAATGGGAAAAAAAATTATAAACACCCTGTTCATTGTTCGTTGCCATCCACGAACAACAAACAACGAACAGAAGCGAACATGTCCCCTTAACGAACATGTTCGGTGTTCGTGTTCGTGGCCCTTTAAAGATCCCTTTAAACTATCAGCTGGCAGGTGGCAGGGGGGGATTTCCCCCTTGCTGCCTGCCAGCTGATAGTTTAAAGGGATCTTTCCAGCCAAGTGCAAGGGGCAGGGCCCTTTAAACACCCCCAACCCCCCAGCCCCCACTCCCCTGCCCCACCCTAGTGCTACCGGGCTGCTGCTGCTCGGTGCAAGAGGGACTGAGAGATTCTCTCCATCCCTCTGACAGCGGGCAGAGCCGGGGCCACAGGGCCCAATAATATATATTTTTTTCTGGCAGGAGAAATTCATCATTCCAGACACCATCCAACGAGGAGCCTGGCCTGTCGTTGCCTTGTTTCCCACTGCTTTCTCAAGAACATGTCTGCAACTCCTTTCATATGAATATAGGCATCATGTCCTACAATTGTATCACCCACGGGCTTCTTTTCAGTATATTTTCCAAGTGTTTGTGAAACTTGACCAAAATTTTCTATAGCAAAATGGTTTTCTGAATCATAGAATAATAGAATCATAGGGTTGGAAGGGACTTCAAAGGGCATCTTATCCAACTCCCTGCACAATGCAGGAAATTCACAATCCCCCCCCAATTGCCCCAGTGACCAATTGCTCCATGCCCAGAAGATGGCAAAACACCTCCAGGAACCCTAGCCAAAGTGGCCTGTGGAAAATTGCTACCTGACCCCAGATGGCAATCGGCATTACCCTGGGCATGTAAAAAGGGCCACAAGAACTAAGATGTTTAATGCCAATTGGAATCCCAGTATTTTTAAGGGCATCTCAGAGAAAGACCCATATGTTTCCTATTCTCCTCAGTAGTCAACCTGGGGCTTTCTCCTTCACCTATAGTGACTCATAGAACAAGGACTCTCTTTGAAACCCAAGAAATGAAGGTAGAGGTGAGGTTTCTTTTCTGTGGCTGGATTGGGATTTTCTACTTGTTGCTGCTGATGAATAAGCTGCCCCAAAGAATCTCCCTAGGGATTCCCAACATGGTGCCCATCGATACCTTTCTTGGTACCTACCAAGTGTTTTTAGAAGTAGGTAGGGTCAGGTGGGGCTCTTGTCTAGCAGAGCTTCTGATTGGCCACTGGATATCTGATTAATATAATGCTGTTTCAGCAGCAGTTGCCACCACAATATTGGTTTTATTCTCCTTCATCCCTCTTTCCCAATGTATTTTTAAAATCACCCCTCCTTTCCCCTGCACTTGAGACTCCTCTGTGTGTGTGGCTCCGCCCCTGCAGCAGCCATTTTATGGTTGGCTCCACCTCCTGTGGCAGCCATTTTGTAGTTCTACCTGCCACCCTCTGACAGAATTCCAAAGGTGCCCACAGACTATTAGTCCAAGACTAACAGTCTAACCACTGTACAGCATTGTCTCTCTCTAGTTCCTTTTATGTTACATTTATCTTGATGTTCTGTTGACTGCTTTGTGGATGGAATTATGATTTAAAAATATTTTTATCTTATGCCTTGTATTTTATGGTAACTTGGTGTTTTCATGGTATTCCTTGTATTTGATTAGGCTGTCAGGCTCTGTGGGAGCCTTTCGGTTGAGTGGCAGGAGAGATGTTTTTCAATAAATAAGTAAATATAAAAAACTGTATGGCATGCATGAATGGTAGGAATGAATCTACAAAACAAAGAGTGAAACATGGAGAGCCAAACAAAATAAAAAATTATGCACGCATACAAAAATAAACAAAACAGGAAACACTGGGTTGGATTGTCTGCTTAAATCCTGCTCTTGAGGAAAAAGTCGTGCCATACCAGGGGGGGCGGGGCAGGGGGAGGACTTCTTGCATCTTCATTTGGTAGAAGGGAGTCACAGCCACCAACTCAGTGACTTATCTCTAGAAGTCAATTCTTTCTTTCTTTCTTTCTTTCTTTCTTTCTTTCTTTCTTTCTTTCTTTCTTTCTTTCTTTCTTTCTTTCTTTCTTTCTTGCTTGCTTGCTTGCTTGCTTGCTTGCTTGCTTGCTTGCTTGCTTGCTTGCTTGCTTGTAAAAAACAAACAAACCTGGAATCCATCTCTTTAATAACATCATCAATGCTATTTGCAGGAGTCATTTCGTAGAAAAAAGAGCTGGAGGAACTCATTAGCATAACTCATTAGCATATGCCACACCTCTTGACATCACAAGAAGTGTGTCATTAGCATAACTGATTTGCATATGCCACACCCCTGACATCACCTATCCTGGCTGTTTTGGACCCAATCCTGGCCATTCAGGGCCAAAATTGGGCCCAAAATGGCAAAAAAGGGGCTGAAAATGGCCGAAAAGGGACCCAAAATGATCAGGATCAGGCTGCTGCTGAGCAGGAGAGTGATCCACCACCCATCAGAGGCTCGATCTGGGCTGAAATGGGCTCAAATGGCCGAGTCCTGTGACCTCTTTAGGGAACTACCGGAACTGCGTTCCTGAGCATTCCCCCTCAAAATGAGCCCTGGCTATTTGTATTAGTTAACCAATCTAATGGCTGTTTGCACTGATTTTAATGGACATCACATTTCTGGGTGTTATATCCTCTGTTGAATGGGGATCAAATTTAGCTTCTCTCAAAGGATCTTCCCTGCCAAATTGTAGATAGACGAGAGATTGTGGATTTGGTTTAAATGCCGTCTTGCAGAGTGGGCATAGGAAGGTGTGACAGCATTGGTGTGCAACTGTTTTCTTTTTGCGTTGCTGGGATATTCCAGAAGATTACATTCCTACATGATTTGCAGGTTGTCCACCCATCTCACTGCTCCAGCTTCGGATCAGAATGCAGCAGGCATGCAAAAGGAGATTCAGTCCCCCCGCTTGTTACCTTGATCAGAAACGTCCAGGGAAGGAACCGATTGGATCTGATTGGTTGCTGCCCTAGAGTATAGCCTCATCGGCTAGCAGACTGGCCAATGATGTGCTGGGCTGGTGGTGGGTAGGTTGGGCAAGCTGGCTCCTCAAGCATTCAGGAATGCATTCCTTATAGGCAGTGTAGGGGCAGAGAGCCATAGAGCATTGGGCCTGGGCAGCCTCCAGTCCCAGTTGGGGTGAAAGGAAACAGTGGAAAAGAAGGGGCGCTGCACCAAGGCAGAACGAAGAAAAAAAAGGCAAATGGTGTAAAGGGAAGGGTCTTTAATAATTATGTAAATATCTTTAATATATTTTAATATCGTTAATATATAACTATAATAACAGAAGATTATTATTTGATTTATATACCCCCCTGCTTTCAGGACAACACCCACTCAGAGTGGTTTACAAAGTGTGTTATTATTATCCTCATGACAATCACCCTGTGAGGTGGGTGGGGCTGAGAGAGCTCTGAGAGAGCTGTGACTGACCCAAGGTCACCCAGCTGGCTTCAGGTGGAGGAGTGGGGAATCAAACCCCATTCTCCAGATTAGAATCCTGCCACTCTTAGCCACTACACCAAACTGGCTTATTAAAGACGCTTCCCCTTGTACCCTTTGCCTTTTTTAATTCATGAAAGGAAACAGGCAAGGGGAGAAACCTGGAGAAAAGCACTCGGAAAACAAGTCCCACCTTCTTGAAGATGGGACCGCCTGCACAGGAAGTGGGTGGCAAACCAATGAGGCCTGGGAGGCTTGTGGTTACCTGCTGTACTTCAA
Source organism: Eublepharis macularius (assembly GCF_028583425.1). Lineage (NCBI taxonomy): Eukaryota > Metazoa > Chordata > Lepidosauria > Squamata > Eublepharidae > Eublepharis > Eublepharis macularius. The sequence goes on from NC_072792.1 coordinate 175,704,220, forward strand.
AAGGAGTATGGAGCAGGGCTGATGAGGATTCCTGCCTCCACCTCAGATGCACTAGAGAGGGACTGGAGAAAGGAAGATGTACCCCGGAGAACGCTACTATCAGCTTGGGGGGCAATCAGCTGGAAAACATCTGCTGGTGGTTCCTGCCCCCAGGCAGGCTCGGTTGGCCTCGACCAGGGCCAGGGCCTTTTTGGTCCTGGCCCCAACCTGGTGGATCTCTCTGTCTGGGGACACCTGGGCCCATCAGGATCTTGTATCATTTCAGCAGGCCTGTAAGACAGAGATGTTCTGCCAGGCATATGGTTGAGGCCAGCATGAGATCCTTACTGAGCCTCCCACCAGTCTCCCACCAAGTGTGGGATTATACAGTGTCCACTGGCCCGCTGCCCGACGTCTGGGTACAGCATGGGGCCATGTAGTGCCCTTCGTTAGCTGACCCATGTATGGGTTGCAGTATGCTATCTGTCCGCTTCCCTCTCCCTGTATGTTGATGGGCAGGAACCTGGAATTGACCCCGTCTTGGGACAGTTATTATCTGTGGATTTTATGATATGAATTGTTGTTTTTATGAACTGTTGTTTAATATTTGTATTGTATTTTATAACTGTTGTACCTCACCCTGAGCCCACTTGTGGGAAGGGTAGGTTAGAAATGTAATAATAATAATAATAATAATAATAATAATAATAATAATAATAATAATAATAAAGGTATAACCTAAAACTCCATCCACTCTCTTAGGGTTGCCAATTCTGGATTGGGAAACTCCTGGAGATTGGGGATGAAGCCTAAGGAGGGACTTCAGAGGGGTGGAGAGCTATGAAGCCCACCATCCAAAGCAGCCATTTTCCTCCAATGATCTTTGTCATCTGGAGGTCAGTTGTAATCTCAGGATATCTCCAGACCCCACGTTGGCAATACTACTCTCACTTCTGAGGCTAATGGGACTAGCAAGGTGTCTCTGGTATCCAGGGATTGCTCCTACTATCCCACAGGCCTGTTGCAGAATTAGGGTTGCCAGCCTCCAGGTAGTGGCTGGAGATCTCCTGGAATTACAACTGGTCTCCAGGCTGCAGAGATCAGTTCACTTGGAGAAAATGGCTACTTTTGGGGGTGGACTATGGAATTATGCTATGTCAAGGTCCTTTCCCTCCCTATACCCCACTTTCTCCAGGTTTCTCCAGGTTTCACCCCCCAGATCTCCAGGAATTTCCCAACTTGGAGCTGGCAACCCCATGCAGAATACACATGGTCAGATGTTCTTCTGAAAGGAGCCAAAAAGCTAAACTCTAGGACCAATTTTATTCAAGATAACAGTGTGTATGGCTGCGGGGGGGGGGGGAGTCTGAATCTCCTTATGCAGGTGGGCTGCAATTGGATCTTGAGTGGGAACAGCACATATAGGAAGAGAAACATCCCATATGGCAGTGATGTACTCCTCAGACTGTGTCTGGGGGCCCCGACCTCCTGTTCTCTGTGAATAGTTCTAGGTGGGTAGCCATAGAACAGCAGGTTTTGAGTCCAGGGGCACCTTAGAAACTGGCAAGATTTTCAAGGTATAAGCTTTCGAGAGTCAGAGCTTATTTCCAAAGAAGCTTACATCCTGAAATTCTTGTCGGTCACTAAGGTGCCACTGGACTCAAATCCTGTTCTTCTCTGTGAACTCCATCTTGGGGAAATTGACTCCCTGAATCAGAAAGCTTTCCAGAGCTAACGAGATGGCGGGATGATCAAACAAAATTGGTGTCACTCAAAAGTGTCAACGAGTACAATTATTCACTGCAGGAAGAATGGCAAGAATATTTGACCCGTGTGTGAACCATGATGGAATCACACAACATCTTATCCTAGGGTTGCCAGCCTCCAGGTAGTGGCTGGAGATCTCCCGGAATTACAACTGGTCTCCAGGCCACAGAGATCAGTTCACCTGGAGAAAATGGCTACTTTGGGGAGTGGACTCTATGGAATTATGCCATTCCAAGGTCCTTTCCCTCCCCAAACCCCACTTTCTCCAGGTTTCACCCCCAGATCTCCAGGAATTTCCCAACTGGCAACCGACTTCTCCAGGTATTCAGTGTAGGAAAAACCTGAAATCACATTCTCGCCAATTTCCTTTCTCCCCAGCCTCAGAACCGTCACAGAAATCTGCCCTCTGTCAGAAATCTGCCCTCCCAAAACGAAACTTGCTTGCAGACAATACAATGGTTTGCAATGGACCAGAATGAGTGATGAGAGGAACCGAACTGGCGCCATAGCTTGAAGCTCCTTATTGTCTATGGATTAATGCTGTCAAGACTTTACGAAAAGAGCTTTGCTGTAAGAGATTAGCTTTCTATAGAAGAGTTCGGTTTTGTCTCTGTCTTTCCATTCAATTCACAAGCATGTCTAACAGAGTAACCTACTTAAACAGACTTGGTTATTAATTAACTCTGTTTGTTAAGAGCCCCCTCCGTCAGAAACATCTCTGTGGGATCCTATAGAAAAATGAAAAGGGATTACATCGTTCGTTTAGTATACATGCTTGTAGCTTTTATTTTGTATTATTTGCTAGCTTGGTACTAACCAATATCTGCTCCAGTTCTCTTGTGATTTTCAGGTTCAATTCCAAGGGCTGGCGGTCACTTATGAAGCCTTAGGTAGGTAGCCGTGTTGGTCTGCGATAGAACAGCAAGATTTGAGTCTAGTAGCGCCTTAAAGACCCCCGAGATTTCCAGGGCGTATCTGATGAAGGGTGCGTGACTCTAGAAAGTTTATACTCTGGAAATCTTGTTGTTCTTTAAGGTGCTACTAGACTCAAATCTTGCTGTTATGAAGCCTTAGATTTTCTGTGCCCAGTATACCTTTCCTTTCCTAGCGCCAATTTAAGAGTGAATCAAACAGATTTGTAGAGGAAAGGTCCACCAGTTTGGTGTAGTGGGGAACCAGTTTGGTGTAGTGGTTAAGAGAGTGGGACTCTAATCTGGAGAACTGGGTTTGAGTCTCCACTCCTCCACTTGAAGCCAGCTGGGTGACCTTGGGCTAGTCATGGCTCTTTGGAGCTCTCTCAGCCTCACCCACCTCACAGAGTGTTTTGTTGTGGGGATAATAATGACATTGTAAACTGCTCTGAGTGGACATTAAGTTGTCCTGAAGGGCGGTATATAAACCGAACGTTGTTGTTCTTCTTATTACTACTACTACATTGGTAGCTACTAGCCATGGTGACCAAAGGGAACCTCCATGTTTAGCGTACCAGCATTAGGAGTAGAGATGGGCACGAACCAAAATACGAACCAAAATTTGTGACGAACCAGGCCGGTTTGTGGTTCGTGAACCAGTGGTTCGTTAGATCCCATTGCTGATGAACCATGACGAACTTTAGGCTGGTTCATTTGGTTCGTTTTTTGGTTTGTCACTGCAGATAGCCTGGTGCCGATCAATCAGTTTCCTAGGCAACAGGGGATGGACCTCCTGCAGGCCGACCTTCTGTTGGCCTGGAAGTGACCTTCTGCTGACCCGGAAGTGACTATTTTCTGACCTGGATGTGACGTTTTCATGAACCAAATGAGCCAGATCACAAACCAGGACAGCGGAGGGGCAGGGGGGGGGAGAGGTTCATGAAAGTTCATGGTTCGTGGTTCATGAAATTTGACAAGCCATGTACCGCATGGTTCGGTTTTTTTCTGGTTCGTGCCCATCTCTAATTAGGAGGCCACTTCAGAAGAAAGCCTTGGTTTGCCCATTAGGGCAAGTGATTGGACACCGCATGAATGGAAAGCTAGACTGGATGGGACTCTCATCTGTTCCAGCAAGGCTCCTCTTAGATTTTTATGGGTATCAGAGTTCTCTCATTGAGCCACCAGATGTTTTTATTTGACTCTACTAAACATCTAGAGGGAGCCAAAGCCATAAGGACTGGGATTGTGGAGCGAGGGAAGAGGGCAGATCTTTCTCGCACTTTTGCCTGATCGGAAATGATCTCCCTCAACTGTACCATGTGATGTCATTTTCAGTGGGGTGAATCCAACCATCTTTTCTGCTGATAAAAAGGTGAGGAAGGACCACCCCAAAACGTTATGCTGAGGATTATGGGACCTTCAAAGAGGAAAGCTATGTGAGACAGAGGTTGTCGTAAGAGGAAGGGATGGGGTGAGATTGAGTGGAAAAGCTGGTTGGATCTACCCAGATTTCTGCACCGCCCCAGAGACCCGCCTATATGCTTATCCTCATAGTGTCTCCTCTGAGATATTTGAGATTGGAGAAATGGCACCAGGGTAGGGGGAAAGCTTAGAGACAGCCAGTTTGGTGTAGTGGTTAAGAGTGGCAGGACTCCAATATGGAGAACCGGGTTTGATTCCCCATTCCTCCACTTGAAGCCAACAGGGTGACCTTGGGACAGTTGCAGCTCTCTCAATACTCTATCAGCCCCACCCACCTCACAGGGTGATTGTTGTGAGGATAATAATAACTTATTTTGTAAACTTCTCTGATTGGGCGTTAAGTTGTCCTGAAAGGCGGTACATAAATCGAATGTTGTTGTTGGTTGTTATTATTAATCCCCCCTTCCCTCAAGCCTTCATTCCTTCCTGAATCAGGGCCCAGAGCTTCTGATTTTTCAAGAAAAAATGTTGGCTGCTCCATTTATAGAACTCCCAGTGTCACAAAGTGTTGCAAATTAGCCTCATAATAAGTGCTCTTCCTTTAAATAGAGACCTGTGTGTGTGTGTGTACCGTCAAGTCACTTATGGTGATTTGTGTGTACCATCAAGTCACTTATGGTGACCCCTACTGGGGTTTTCAAGGCAAGAGATGTTCAGAGGTGGTTTGCCATTGCCTGCCTCTGCATAGCAACAATGACCTTCCTTGGTCATCTCCCATCCAAATACTGACCAGGGTCAACCCTGCTTAGCTTCTGAGATCTGATGAGATTGGGCTATCTGGACCATCCAGGTCAATAAAGATTTAATGTCTGGAAATAGCTGAAACTTTTACGGCAGAGAGGTAAATAATGTTACTTGGTTAATAGCATCCCATTAAGCCTGTATTAAAGGGAGAATGCTTCCCCCACCTCCAAGCAGTTAGCAACCCTACTGTCACATGTAGTGCAACTGCTCAAGATGAAGTCCCATTGGACTCTCTTGGATTTACTTCTGAGTAAACATGCTGCTGCTCATTAATGCTGCTGTTTTTTTTTTCAAGTATACCATTTTATGGCTCAATGTTGTCCCTCGCTTCTATGCTGTATTATCACTGGAAGGGGAAGAAAGCATTAATGTCCAAACCGTAATCAATAAGAAGAGTGTTCGAAAGGAAGTCTGTGTTCTCCAGGAAGTTCTATGATTTACACACCATAAGCCTCGGTAAATATTTATACCATTGATTTTCCCCCCGCAATGAGCCTCTTATATATATGCTTATCAAGAGCTTTCGTCAACAGCTCCTTTTCCAGAGCGGAGAGCTAGGTCTTGACCAAAATGCATAATGGCTGCAGCATTACCGCTAATGAAATGCAATGTGAAAACCGGCGTTCAATAATGTCAGCATGCTACAATGGGCTGGTAGCTCTCTGTTGTTCCTGAAGATCTTTTTTCATGTGTGTTATGAGAAGGGCAAGAGAAGAAGGCCTCCTGAGAAAGCAACTTGAGCTCTGCTGCAGCAGAGAGAAGGTTTTTCCAGTCCAGCATCTTACCACCCACATGGCCAATTGGAGGCCCCCAGGAAGCCTACAAGCAGAGCTTGAAGGCATTGCAGCTCTCTTATTCTTGTCCATCCACAACTGTCATTCAGTACTATGTTGCCTCTGAACTTGGAAGTTCTATTAAGCTGAGGTAGCTTATACCAAATATGAGATACTCGCCAATTGCCACTGATAGACCTCTACTCCAAGAATTTATCTCTTGTTCAAGCTATCTAAGCCAATAGCCAATGGTCAAGGGATAGGCCATCTAGTGCAACTCACAGCAAAAAACATTAAACTCTACAGCATTCCTGGTAGATGGCTGTCCAACATCTACTGGAAGACCTACATTGAAGGATAGGCCACCACAACTCTAAGCAATTGGTTCCATTGTCAAACCGCTCGCCAGTTTGGTGTAGTGGTTAATAGTGGCGGGACTTTTATCTGGAGAACCGGGTTTGATTCCCCTCTCCTCCATTTGAAGCCAGCTGGGTGACCTTGGGTCAGTCACTGCTTTCTCAGAACTCTCTCAGCCTCACCCACCTCGCAAGGTGATTGTCGTGCGGATAATAATAACATACTTTATAAACCGCTCTGAGTGGGTGTTAAGTTGTCCTGAAGGATGGTATATAAATTGATTGTTGTTGTTGTTGTTACTACTACTACTACTACTACTACTACTTTATAAACCACTCTGAGTGGTCATTAAGTTGTCCTAAAGGATAGTATATAAATCGAATATTATTATTATTATATGTAAGGAAGTTTCCTCTAATGTTCAAGTGAAGTCTATCCTCCTGTAACTTAACTTTGACATCCTGTCTGATGAAGACTGGGATGAGCAAGAAACTTTTGGGGTTCCTTCAGCTTAGCCTAGAATTGATGGGGTTTTTTTTTGCTTGCTCCACAGTACTGCGTTGTGGGACATTAGCTTTCAATAGGCCTGGTCTGAGGCCATGCTTGGGATCGTCAGAATTATTAACGAATGACGCTTGGTTTGGCAACCATCACGAAACACCTAAGGATGGGGTGGAAGCAGCCAAGTCAGCCATTCTTTGTTGACCAATTCCAGGACGCTTGGGGAGTGGTCATCCCGTGATGTGATCCATCATCTCTTGATCTTCTAAACTGTATGAGAGGAGAATGGGCAGCATCTGTCCGTACCTCTTTGAAGTAGGCCGGGAGAAGCAAATGGTGGCTGTTAGCTTTGAGCCAGGATGTGTTGCCTAAATGTTGACTCACCCAGTTGGGAAGCCTCATAGAGATCCCACACTAATGGGGGCAGACATGGGAGTGTGTGAGGATCGAAGGTGAGTGCCACCCTCCCTCCTACTGGGAGGGTAAAGGTACCTGGCAACCGTACTATATGGAGGCTTGTGGCCTGGCACCTGGAGCTTCACAGTCTACTTCCGTCTCCCTATCCATACACTGAAGACCACTAATCTACAGTCTCTTGGGCATTCTGGGCTTGTCCTGAAAGAGGCTTGCAAATAAGTACCTGAGTATGTATTTATTTATATGAATAAATATATACCTGAGCATGTGTTTGATATTTACTCAGTAAACGGCAATATGAGGAAAACAACCACAACCAAAACCATTCAACTGCACTGTTTTGATTTGAAGTGTCAGAGAGTTGACAGGTAATATTTGACGGAGAAACAGATGGCAGAGAATTTTGTTAGCACCCCTGGGTGGCTGGTAACCGTCAGGACAATGCTGGGAAACAGCCAAAGTGGCAGAGCTATTTTTGATCATTTTCACTCTCTGGGGCCAGTGATGGAAAACTGAAAGAAAAAAAAGGCAGATACTGGTCAGGATAATATAATAACCATGGGACATGCTGGCTCATCCCCTTTAGAGCTGTCTGAATAGCTGACTTTCATTCTTTATGCTGAGTACGTCAAACAATCTCTGCTGAAGCTCCAAGAGACCGTGCGTCCTGTTAGTTGCTGGATTTATGTAGGAGCAACATTCATCACACATTTCCCTGACAGAATAAGCTCTTTGATCAATACTCTGAATGTCATAACTGCATTGTTTAAACTTCACCAGGTTGCCTTGTGTAGAACAGTTCTTTTTTTTTTCTTTTGATATAAATTATTTTAATGACTTGTTGCTGTTGTAGTATTTTCCCCCCTGTTTTCTTAGGAGGTTTTTTTTGTTACTTTTTTCCCCCTTACGGTATTTGTTCTCTTTTTAGAAATATTAAAACAGGCTACAGAGTTTAATCTATTATTGATTTATTCATGGCTAAAGACGTGTTATTTTAGGGAGCTAAACATCCGAGGAAACAAGTGACCTTAGATCAATGAGAAAATTCTGCAGTAGTGTTTTACTTTGAATATTATGAAAAATAGTGTGTGGGACTCTAGTAACTGAAATAAGGGCCAGGAACCTTTCCTTGTAAAGTCACATTTGGCATCAATCGTTTTTTACAACTTTGTCAGCCATTTTGGACATGACAATAAGCAGCGGGCAGAAAGACTTCCTGTTTCCTGTGTTTTCACTTGCTGTTCCTCGTGCTTCTCCGCTTCACGGTGTTTCTCTATCTTAGCTACAATCACAGTGCAATCCTGAGAAGAGTTACTCCAGTCTAAGCCCAATGATTTCAATGGGCTTAGACTGGAGTAACTCTTCTCAGGATTGCAATGTTAATCTTGTTTAACTCACCCCAATTAGGACATACGAATGTTCGCTTTGGGGACAGTTTGCACATCTCCCCGGGCCACTAGTTGGATGGAAGGTTTGCCAGGTCCCCTTACCCTCCTGGCTTGACAAATCAATGAGTTGCTAACCCTTGTGATAACATGCATGTATTCACAATTGAGAAAAATTCACCCACTCCTAGGATACTTAGAGCCAAGCCACAAGTGACGCCTGACACAGGTTGGACACTTGTTAGCTTACCTCAAGTTTTGATGGGAAATGTAGGCGTCCTGGTTTTACAGCTTGGCTCTCCATTACAGCTGCAAGACCAGGATGCCTACATTTCCCATCAAAACTTGAGGGAAGCTGACAAGTGTCCAACCTGTGTCAGGCGTCACTTGTGGCTTGGCTCTTAATGAAATGGAATGCAGGTGTGAAACTCCCTTCTGAGTTCTGTCCTTGAAGCTCTCTAATGAGCACCTGGGCCTGGTTCCATCTCATCCTTAATCTTTCTGGGAACTTGCAGAGTTATGCTCTCTTAGCTCTAACTAGGCTGAAAAGCATGAACCCTTGTTTGAAAAAGGCTAGTCAAAGTCTGTTTCTTTACAGCTCCCCGATTTTATTGCTCCGTCATTATTGCTATACTCAAGAAGATGTGGGTGTACCACTTTCCATTTTGACCCAAATCCACAAAAAAATAGTTTGTGTTAAAAAATAATGATAATGATAGCATTCGATTTATATACCACCCTTCAGGACAACTTAATGCCACTCAGAGCAGTTTACAAAGCATGTTATTATTATCCTCACAACAATCACCCTGTGAGGTGGGTGGGGCTGAGAGAGCTCTGGAAGTGCTGTGACTAACCAAAGTCACCCAGATGGCTTCAATCAGAGGAGTGGAGAACCAAACCCGGTACTCCAGATTAGAGTCCTGCCGCTCTTAACCACTACACCAAACTGGCTCTCAAGGGGCTGAAAGCAAGTGTTTGATGTATTGTCGAAGGCTTTCATGGCTGGAGAACGATGGTTGTTGTGGGTTTTCCGGGCTGTATTGCCGTGGTCTTGGCATTGTAGTTCCTGACGTTTCGCCAGCAGCTGTGGCTGGCATCTTCAGAGGTGTAGCACCAAAAGACAGAGATCTTGAAGACATTTTGAAAAAACAGCTCTAGAATCAGCACCCCACAAACCTAGTGTATGGTTTGTGGATGATACATTTATCATTTGGAGCCATGGGGAGGAAGAATTGATGGGGTTTTTGAATCATCTCAACAACATCCACCTGAACATACAATTCACAATGGAGAAAGAAATCGAGGGAAAACTCCCATTCCTGGATAACTTGGTCATCCGCAAAGCAAACTTTCAGTTAGGTCACAAGGTCTACAGGAAACCAACTCACACTGATCGGTACTTACACAAAAACTCCAATCACCACCCCCGACAGAAAAGAGGCATAATGAAAACATTAGTGGATCGTGCAAGACGGATATGTGAGCCGCACTTTCTCAATGAGGAAATTAATCATCTAAACCACGCACTTCAGGCAAATGGCTAATCCAGAAATGAAATCCGAAGAGCAATCAAACCCAGGATGAATCAAACAACCAAGGAAAAACAGTCTCCTACAGGAAAAGTGTTTTTGCCATATATCAAAGGAATTACTGATCAGATGGGAAAGCTTATGAAAAAGCATAACCTTCAAGCAGTATTCAGACCCACCCGAAAAATACAACAGATGCTACGATCAGCAAAAGACAGTAGAGACCCCCTCACCTCTGCAGGAGTATACCGTATACCCTGCAGCTGTGGACAAGTTTACATCGGGACCACAAAGCGTAGCATCCAGACAAGAATAAAAGAACATGAAAGACACTGCAGACTTGGACAACCTGAAAAATCAGCAGTGGCTGAACATAGCCTAACGCAAACAGGGCACAGTATCTTATTCCAGGACACCAAAATACTGGACAACACTTCCAACTACTTTGTCAGACTGCACAGGGAAGCCATTGAAATTCACAAGCATAAGCAAAACTTCAACAGGAAAGAAGAAAACTTAAGAATGAACAGAGCATGGTTTCCAGTTCTGAAAAACACCAGGCTAACAAAACATTCTATCCCCGACAATAGCCCTGCAGAGAAGATTAGCACATCAAGTACCAATCCATATGCAAAAGAACCTCCTCAGGATACAGTGAAGCCTCCCGCCATTAGCATTCCACACCCTGGGAAACTCTTACAGGATGACTCAGCTCAACCCCACCCCTCCTGAGTAGATACAAATGACCTACATCTTTTCCACACTGTGACACTGAGAGATCTCTGTCTTTTGGTGCTACACCTCTGAAAATGCCAGCCACAGCTGCTGGCGAAACATCAGGAACTACAATGCCAAGACCACGGCAATACAGCCCGGAAAACCCACAACAACCAGGCAAGTGTTTCTTGCTTTCCACCTACAGGGGCTGCTGACTTATCCTACATCTGGTTTAAAGGAAAGCTCTCGATCTGAGGAGTGGCTCATACAAACAGGTATAAGGGGTCTGTTGACCAAACTGGTGATGCATCTCTACAGGCTTGGAAGGAACACAAAGTATCTGGAGAGAGTGAGAAACAACATTTTTTGCAGGGAATAATGCAAGCAGCTGGGCTGGAGAATTAGCAAACACAACCAGTTCTCAATAATACCATGCATTTAATATAATATCCCAAAATAGGACCCAGATATTCCATGCAACCACACATATGGTGCAACCTGCATCACTCAAGAAAGGGAGGGACGTGGACAAAAGGAAGAGCAAAAGGGGTAAATAACACTGTGTATCTACCTATCCATGTAGTCCAGGCAGGAGTTCGACAGTCCCAAGGCAGGAGTCTAGCTATCTGGGAGGCCAAGCAGACAAAGCGATTCAAAGAAGAAGAGAAACAGAGCCATGGAACGCGTATCCAGAACTGGGACATTGCTGCTCACATGGAAGAAGTAGTCTGAGGCGGCAAAACTCAATTTAGAGAGAGATTCTAAATCATGTTATAGGGCAAGAGGCAAGCATCCCAACGATGAAAGAGTCTTTTCTTTCCATCGTTGGTTGGCAGATATCCTACCTGATTGGCCCAAGAGAGGCAAAAGGATATTTTGATATCTGGAGACAATTTCCAAATAAAGAAAGAGAAGGGAAGTGTACAGGCAAGAATGAAGTGTGTTTGGGGCAAAAAAAATTAGATTTTGCAGTCAATTCACCCCTCCCTGCCACCCCAGATCCTTCATTGGATCAAGTCCTGTCAAACAAATTTCAGAGAGGATTTACCCATTTCCTAACCCCGCTGTCTGCAGTGATTGCAGACACCGCGGAAAATCTAAGTGTTACGGGAACCTTGCATGGCAGTTTCTCTATGGGAATTTCCAATCTTTGGGACTGGAAGTTGAAAAAGAGGGTGGTTCTAAAGGAGATAATTTTACTTTAATGTGCACCAGTAAGATGAGAGAGCCACAGATGACTTCTATCTCTTCCTTCCCTGGTCCTTTAATCTCATTTTTCCTATTGCCGATAGAAGAGGAGAATAGATTTAAAAGGTCGAGGAAGGAATCAGTGAGAGCAATCATATTTTCTGTTTTATTGTTGCGTTTAAACACTTGTACTTCAGGTTGCAACCTGCCAAGCCGATTCACACCCCCTCTGATTAAAACTGACCCCTCATCGCCAATCTACAAAAGTTTTACTTGATTAATGTGCCGCTTAAAGCTTGCAGTCCTATTTGTAAAAAGAAATGACAAGATTATAACGGCACGGCAAGCCACGATAATTACAGCCACTAAAGACTGCAGCAGGGAGATCATTTCTTACTGTTCTAAAGTAGCTTCATCATATCGCCATTGTGTTGAGTTCATTTAATCACAGCATCCATTCTGCAGTTGATTGTATTGGCTAAATGTAGCTGATTTGGCATGCATTGGCAATGATAATTAATTTACTCAATGCGTAACTCCGGAGTAGATTGAAAGATCAATGGAAATGAAGTATCAGTATCCGAGTACATGGTGACCCGTCATAGCACATTCTAGAAGAATGTAATATATTCTGTGTACATGCATGATGGTTTTTACTGGGGGCAAGGGAATTAATTACAGCATGAAAGAAACCTCTGATCACCAGTGCGAGGGGTAGGGTCAAGAGAAGGCCTTAGCCTCTCTGCCGTATTTGTTGGCCTTCCAGGACAGCTCATTGTCCGTTGTGATTTGGATGGATCACTAACCCGATTCAGCTGGGATCTTCTTATGTTAAGTCCTAAGATAATGCCGTCTCAGGGGGGATGAATCTAATGCCTGTATGAGATGGGAGGAGATGGGAATCAATATTTTTCTGGGCTAAATTCTACCACTGGTAGAAACTGAAGGCAAAACCATCCCAAAAGTCACCCTGAGCAGCAAACTAAGCATGGCGTGCCCCGTTAAATCCAGAACGTGGAATGAATTTGCTCGTTCTGTTTGTCAAGGCTTCGTATCTGTAAGAAAACATTTGGACAGCAACAGTTTTGGGTCAATATAGCAATTCATCAGCACAGATCAACAAAGAACCCCCCTTAAAAAAAAAAAGCTGCTTGTGTAGCTCACTAACCAGGCCAAGTATTTAATTTGTCAGTTCACCTTATTAATGGGCAAAGCATTCGCTGGACAACATGACAGTGCATTAATTTAACATGTCTCTCCCTTCAATGGATAATGCATGTTTTTGAAGACTGTGGCAGACACAATTCAGAGGCGGATACAAAAATGCCAAAGGCTGTGTTTTTAAGCACTAGCTTTCCTCTAACTATGCAAAACCAAATTATTCAAGAGGGCTTTTTTACTCAGACAGGAGGCTGTACTATGAGGAAGGGGTTTCAAAGAGATGCAAAGGAGATAGGGAGTATAGACTAACATTTCCCAACTTGTGGGTTGGGATCCAGAAGTGGGCTATGGGCCAGCCCTCCCTAAGGGCAGCCCCTGCACTTTGCATTGCTGCCTTTCCTCTTCCTCCATGTCAGCTTTTCACATTCTCACTTTTCTCACCATTTACAACAATAAATGGGGGTGGAAGCCATCTGGCAACTTGTACCTCTACAGGTATATACATTTTCTATGCAGGATTAGGGGTTCCAGCCTCCAGGTCGTGGCTGGAGATCTCCTGGAATTACAACTGATCTCAGGCGACAGATCCCCTGGAGAAAATGGCTGCCTTAGAAGATGGACTCTACGGCATTATACCCCACTGAGGTCGCTCCCTTCCCCTAATCGTGACCTCTCCAGGATCCACCCTCCCCAAATTTCCAGGAATTTCCCAACCAGGAGCTGGCAACCCTTTCTGTAGGAAAATCATCATGTGTGAAGCAGCTCCTGTAAGAACAAACTCCAGCGATTAATTTGAGGCAAGCCTTTGACCCATTATTTTGGTAATTAAGGTGTGACCCTGGAAACAGTATCTTCCATGTCATATATTAGTTGGTATTTTTTATTCAATGCAGACACATGAAATTGAATAAATAAAACGTTGTGTTGCTACCTAATTTCTGAAATCCTAGTCTTATTGCATTGTTACTGGATGTCTTGTGATGTCTTATTGAATCATTATCTATATTTTGTAGTCCGCCTTGAGTCTCAGTGAGAATAAATATATAAATGACATAAATTAATCAATCAATATCTTTCCACACGTACATAAATGGAGACTCACTATAGGTATTTGACGAAGTGAGCACGCATTGGCAAAATTTATGAAAGGATAAAAACTTCTTCGTCTCCAAGGTGTCATCAAACTCTAGTTTATTAACTCTTCGTGCTGCTCTTTATTTCTAACCATAACCACTATGTAGCACTGCTGGTGCTCAAGCTTTAGAACTTCCAAGGTCAGAAGGTATGATCTTGGTGATCTTTAGTGTTTCTTGTTCTTAAACATCAGCACGGAAATTTCAGCTTAGCCGAAGGGTTGAATATAACGGATTTGGGGGAGAAGGGTGATAAAATATCTTACGAAGTATAAAGAATGTGACCTTTCTTAATGGTTCTCGTAAACGCTGGACATTGAAACAGATTACTCCGAATGCACAAGCCATTAAATATTTGAAAGACACGTTGTTTCCCATTCCAAGCAAGCCTTCAGTCTTTCCCCCTCCTTTCTCTGCCGTTTAATGACATCCACAAAGCTTGCCAGTTTCACTCCCCAAATTATTCAAGGAAAATGACCTTGACATTGATCAAAGTCCAAGGAGTTATTAAAAATTGAGCAAAAATTGGTTGCTGTAAGAGCAAATATGATTTGCACTCACGATCCTTGAATTATAAATGCATCCTATTGATTGGGTACAGTTCCCCAGAGATCATAGGAGCAAGAAAAAGTGATCTGAGACACTTTCCCGGGCAAATATGCAAATGTACTTAATATTAGATGCAGATATATATATTCCTTCCCTCTACTTAAAACTATGGAACTACCTAATATGAGAGCCCAGGTGATGTGGTTACTGTCAGATGCAAATGATTCCATTACTCTTTCTGTGGCAAAATATATAGAGGCAATAGTTAAACATCAGAGACATGATATCAGGTAAGGGTCTTCCCATTTTAATTTCTGCTTAAGGCAATAGCCGTATGAGCAGTATGAAATAAGAAGATCTGGGGGACCCCGTTTGGAATCCCCCCTGTCCCATGAATGCATGACCATGGGCCAGTCACTGTCTCTCACTGTAATCTTTTAGGGGTAAAGAGAAACCAGAAGTGACATCATTCTGCTCTAGGAATTGCCAAAAACCTCTATGGTTTTACTATAGAGTTTCGAGGAATTCCTAGAACAGCATGAGGTCACATACGAGTTTTCCTCACTCCGAACAGGGGACAAACAGCTGTTGGTGGTCCCTGGCCCCAAGGAGGCCCGCCTAGCCACGACTAGAGCCAGGGCCTTTTTGGTCCTGGCTCCCACCTGGTGGAATGCTCTGTCTGCTGAAATCAGGGCCCGGCAGGACCTACTATCTTTTCGCCGGGCCTGCAAGACAGAGTTATTCTGCCAGGCATATGGCTGAGGCTGGGCCTCCACCGGCCTGGAAAGAAGGGGTGTATAAAACCCTCCCTGTGAAGGCTGTCCACCATCTTGTTTTAAATGTGCTATTTTTAATGAATATGAATTTTTAACTGTATTTTAATTGTATTTTAATATGTTGTTATCTGCCCTGAGCCCGCTTGCAGGGAGGGTGGAATACAAATTTGAAAAAAATAATAAACAAACAAATAAATAAATGACAGCTGTGCTGACAGCAATTTTTAATTTTTCCCCTTCCATCAGTCTCTTGAAGCGGCAGTGGGCAATGGGAGCTGGGTGCCCATGATCTCCTGCCCCAAGCAGGTAATAGGTAAGTAGTTAACCCAATACAGGGAGGACCTCTTCCAGCCTCCACAAAAAGCTCTGGTGTGGGCAAGACTAGAAGATGAAAATCAGTTCTGCTGGGCTTGCCCTGCCCCAGCAGTGAGGATGCGCACAACATCTGGGAACCATTTTTGAAAGTGTGTTATGCTTAATACGAATATTAATGTCTTGACTTTGCTTATAGTAACTCTCTTCTTGGTAATGACTGATAATGGGGCGCCTCTGCATGTGTTCATTAAGTGTAAGGAGATGCAATGTTTGCTGGGAAGTTTGTAAAGACAGAGCCAGTGGAGATCCCTCCTCAGAGGGTTTGTTAATTTCATCTTCACCTCCCCAAAGGCTCTGTCAATTTCACCTCTCCTGTCTAAAACTGTGTGGGATCACAACCAGAGGGCAGCAAGGAATGGAAATGTGCCTTCCAGAGCAGGGCCCATTATAACCTGGAGAGGTTATAATGGACCAAATTTTCTCTTCTGGCATTTCATAGCCTCTTCACACAGCTCCAGTAGATAGCAAAGCCTTTGCCCTGCCGCAGGCTCTGTCTTTTAAAACTACCATTCCCTGCTACCCAGGGCTTTTTTTCTGGGAAAAGAGGAGGTGGAACTCAGTGGTGGAACTCAGTCAGGACTGCACAATGACGTCACTTTGGGTCAGCTGGAACAAGGGGGAAGTTTTTTAAAGTTTAAATCACCTTCGGCGAAAATGGTCACATGGCTGGTGGCCCTGCCCTGATCTCCAGACAGGGGCAGGGCCACCGGCCACGTGACCATTTTCAAGAGGTGCCGGAACTCCGTTCCACCATGCTCCAGCTGAAAAAAAGCCCTGCTGCTACCATTGCATCTCTTGACACGAGTTCTTCATGTCAGATGTCTTGTGCAGAGAGACTCAATGTTTAATGGCATCTAAGGAATGTTCCTTTTTAATGTACTAGAAGCCAAGCCCTTGGCAAGTCATACAGGGCAGAGCCAACTCTGTAAAAGGCCAAGGAATCTATTACCAAAAGATAAGAGCTACAAATGGCTGCCACTATTAATCCTGTGGAAAGATTTAGCTGATTTTGGTGCCAGAACTCCAGAGAAAATGTTTTATATTTAGCTTCCGTTTCATCCTGAATGGCGCAAACTCAAGATGAAACTTCATCAGGCAAGTCCGAGATACTCTAATAGCTTTCAAATTGCCAACTAAATATCTGTTTGGGGTAGATCTCCTGATATTTGTGTTCCACTGAGGAAGATGAAAAAAAGAATAGACAGATGTAGAATGAGATTCTCTGTTTTGGTGGGGGCTCCGATGTTCTTCTATGTTGGTTTATGGCTTGGTGGTACAGCAAAAAGCCACAATCTTTGACATCTTTGGTTAAAAGAAAGACCGGGAAGTAGATAAAGAAAAAGATCTGACAGCAGTAAACCATTCTGACTTAAATATATCAGAAGTCACATGAATCCATAGTTTAATGAAATGAAACTAGCTGTTGTTCGTGTGATTCTCTGATCAAAATATTCGAGTCCAGTATCATCCTAAAGACCAATAAGATTGGTTGTATTGCCGTGGTCTCCACCATGTTCCATGTTCCTAGACCACGGCAATACAGCCCGGAAAACCCACAACAACCATCGTTCTCCGGCCGTGAAACCCTTCGACAATACACCAATAAGATTTTCAGGATATAAGCTTTCAAGAGTCAAAGCTCCCTTCTTCAGATACCTCGGCTCTCGAAACCTTATACTCCAAAATCTTCAGCATCTGATGAAGGAAGCTTTGACTCTCGAAAGCTTATATCCTGAAAATCTTTAGTATCTGAAGAAGGGACCTCTGACTATCAAAAACGTATACCCTGAAATCTTGTTGGTCTTTTGAAACCTGTGCCACTGGACCCAAATCCTGCTGTTCCCACAAGAGCCATTAATGTAGCACGAGCCGCTTTCCCTAATGGCCAGTTTACCTCTCCATGATCATTGTGCTTATCTGTTCATGAAACTTGAATGTACAAATCAGAGATTAATAATCACCATGGACAGAACTTACATGCTGTTGGTCTGCGTCAACAGGAATGCAACACTTTGGGCAGAGTTCTCTCCTTATACACTCTTGTAGCTCATTGCCCGTTGTCTGTAGCCCTTTTTCAGACATTACACCCCCCCAGAAGGCTAGCAACTACGTGTACCAGGAGCATGCTGCTCCTGCTAGACACTAACAGTGCAATCCTATGCAGAGTTACTCCAGTCTAAGCCCATTGAAGTCAATGGGCTTAGACTGGAGTAACTCTCCATAGGATTGCACTGTAAGTTGTCTAAACAGGAGCACGACATGGATTTTGCTTGTGCATACCACTGTGGTTCACATGAAACAGAACCCTGAAAAATCTAGTGGTCGGTTCATGCATACTGAACCCAAACATGCCGTAATGAGCTTGGTATCCCTGTTCTACAAGATGGCGACTATGCACATGGAAGTAGTGCGCAACCAGTATGAAGCCAAATGTGCCGAATGCACCTGGCACCCCTGTTCTACAATGTGGTGGTGACCCTGTGTATTGGGAGTAGTGGGCTCCACGTATGTACAATTGCCAGCCTCTCAGTACACAAGAGAGTCACAAAGCAAAGAGAGGTTCTGCGTAGTAACACTAACAAACTAAGAACCTACTGCGGAAAGGTCTAAGTCCAAGATCCCATTGTGGGATTTCCAATCCAGGAGTTGGCTTCTCCACTTACCCGTGGTCTTGGATCCTTGAAAGCACAAGAAAGAAAGGAAGAGAGTTTGTTCTCTGTTTGCAAATTTGGAAAGGACTGTTTGGGATATTGGACTTGTTATGCAGTTTGCTCATTCCCATCTGTTATCTCAATTTACCGTTATCATGGTTGTTGTGGGTTTTCCAGGCTGTATTGCCGTGGTCTTGGCATTGTAGTTCCTGACGTTTCGCCAGCAGCTGTGGCTGGCATCTTCAGAGGTGTAGCACCAAAAGACAGAGATTTCTCATCTCTGTCTTTTGGTGCTACACCTCTGAAGATGCCAGCCATAGCTGCTGGCGAAACATCAGGAACTACAATGCCAAGACCATGGCAATACAGCCCGGAAAACCCACAACAACCATCGTTCTCCGGCCGTGAAAGCCTTAGACAATACCGTTGTCAGTTTTGCCATTGATTATTGTGTTTGATTTATTATTGTAAGCACCCAGCACTTTACATAAAAGAGTATATATAAAAGTGAATATTTTGACTATCTATGAGGCTGCTTTCTTGTTAGCTGTACGGTGCACTTTAAGAATATTTTCGGTCAATTAGACCTTTCTGCAGTAGGTTCTTAGTTTGTTAGCCTCCCAGTACATGTATGAAAAATGGCTGAAAAGAGCTTGTATTTTGGCTCACCGGGGAAGAGTCAGCAGGCGGTGCCGATGCCCTTGGCCCTTTCCTCATTGCCCAATTAAAAACGGCCCCTGTTCCCGATGAAAGTCCTCGCGAGCATCCTCCTGATTGTTGCAAGACACTTTGCAAGACAGTTTGCAAAAGTATTTGGATGCAATTATTTGGACCTTCTTTGGCAGCCAACGTTGAAAAAATGCCAGCAGATGGTTCTCCATGAAACCGGGCAGATGACGACTCTAAAGTAAGCAGCGCTAGGAGATTTCTTGGTGACGTTTGGGGACGGGAAAGACAGCTGTCCCGGAATATCTTAATTACAGCCTTTACTAAGTTCTAATTAATGTAATGTTGTTTTTACGATTATATTAATGTTGCATCCATTAGCATCGCCGGTACCCCTCCATGAATTACATTTGGAAATTGACACATGGTCTTGAGGATGTTGATGGTGCCACTGGATGGGAGCCACGACTTTAAACTTCAGCTTTCAAGTAAAAAAACAAAATCACCGCAAACTAAACAATTCCAGAGGGGCAATCAAACGAATCACATTCCACATCATAAATCTGCCTTCTAGCTTGCCTAGTACATTTTCTTCTGATCTTCCTCGAAGGAGCTCAAAGGAGGTGGGGTGGCACCATGGCTCCATGGTACAGAATCGACTTTGCATGCAGAAGGTCTCAAGTTCAATTATTGGCACCTGCAGGAAGAAGCAATCAGGCAGTAGGTGATGTGAATGACTTCTCCGTGATAACCCTGGGGAACTGCTGCCTGTCAGAGCAGACAAGACTCACCTTATTAGACCTCGTCTATTTTGAGTATATCCTGCAGGTACGCACACATCGTTCATAGACTCATAGAACCATCGAGTAGGAAGGGGCCTTACAGACCATCTAGTCCAAACCCAAGCCCAACGCAGGAACAGCCTAAAGCACGTCTGACAATTATTTGTTCAGCCGCTCATCGAAGACTACCAATGAGGGAGAACTCACCACATCCCTAGGTAGACAATTCCATTGTCGAATTACTCTTAACATGAAGAACGGTACTTTCCCTCCTGTAGTTTAAACCCGTTGTTTCAAGTTCTATGCTGCCAACAGGAACAACTCCCTTCCCTCTTCTAAGTGACAGCCTTTTAAATACTTAAAGAGAGCAATCATGTCTCCCTTCGACCTCCTCTTCCCCAAACTGGACATTCCCAGGTCCCTCAGTCTTTCCTCGTAGGGCTTGGTCTCTGGGCCTCTGATCATCCTGGCTGA
This sequence comes from Eublepharis macularius, assembly GCF_028583425.1. Taxonomy (NCBI): domain Eukaryota; kingdom Metazoa; phylum Chordata; class Lepidosauria; order Squamata; family Eublepharidae; genus Eublepharis; species Eublepharis macularius. The sequence goes on from NC_072792.1 coordinate 175,724,540, forward strand.
TCTCTTCTGCACCCGTTCCAGTTTGTCCACATCCTTTTTGAAGTGAGGCCTCCTGAACTGCACACAATACTCCAAGTGGGGCCTAACCAATGTGATATAGAGTGGGTTAATGACATCCTGTGATTTGGATGTTATGCCTTTGTTGATTCACCCCAAGATTGTGTTCACCATTTTGGCTGCTGCATCACACTGACTGCTCATATTTAGCTTCCCATCCACCCGTATCTCAAGATCTTGTTCACACACACTGCTACCCAGAAGTGTATCCCTCCTCCAGTATACATGCTTTGCATTTTTGTTACCCAGGTGGAGAACCGAGCACTTATCCATGTTAAATTGCATCTTATTCGAACCTGCCCACTTTTCCAGTGTGTTCAGACCTCATCGAATTCTATCCCTGTATCCTAGTTTGGTGTAATCTGCAAATTGAATAAGCAATCCCTTCACACCCTTGTCCATATCATTTATAAAAATATTGAAAAGCGCTGGGCCCGGGACCGAGCTCTGTGGGACTTCACTGGGCACCTCCCTCCAATCAGATACGGTGCCATTGACATCTATGTTGTATGTAAGAAAGAGCCAACTTGCATTCACATTAAAAATAAAACAAGGGAACAGTATCTGGGTAAATGAGGGCTTTATGTCATGCATTCAGCATCACATGCACTGAACGTAACAACAACAACAAAATTTGATTTATATACCACCCTTCAGGACAACTTAATGCCCACTCAGAGCGGTTTACAAAGTATGCCATTGTTATCCCCACAACAACAATCACCCTGTGAGGTGGGTGGGGCTGAGAGAGCTCCAGAGAACCATGACTAGCCCAAGGCCACCCAGCTGGCTTCAAGTGGAGGAGTGGGGGAATCAAACCCGGTTCTCCAGATTAGAGTCCTGTGCTCTTAACCACTACACCAAACTGGCTGTTTGCTAGGGATGAGGAGGAATGGACTACAGGCTCATAAACCTAATTCTGCCAAACACCTGGCAAATATGGAAGCTACATGTATAATAAAGGCTTAAGTCTTCTAGCCTTGATGGGAAACGTGGGAGTCAGACAGTGAGGACTGATGGAGACCAATTCATGGTTACATTCCCCCTTTCCATCTAACAACAACAACAACAACAACATTCAATTTATATACCACCCTTCAGGACAACTTAACACCCACTCAGAGCGGTTTACAAAGTATGTCATTATTATCCCCACAACAAAACACCCTGTGAGGTGGGTGGAGCTGAGAGAGCGCTGAGAAGCTGTGACTGACCCAAGGTCACCCAGCTGGCTTCAAGTGGAAAAGTGGGGAATCAAACCCCGCTCTCCAGATTAGAGCCCCACGCTCTTAACCACTACACCAAACTAGCTCTAATGTAAGAGTTATTCAAACACTTACAAAGAAACATTCAGTGTGCACAGTACACATATCCTATGTTTTTAGAGCAAGTATGAGACTGCTTCATGTATTCACCATTTTATCCGAGGAACAACCCCTGCGAGGTTGGAGGCACCTTAGAGACCAACAAGATTTTTCAAGGGTATGAGATTTCATGAGTCAAAGCTCCTAGCTCAAATCCTGCTGTTCTACTGCAGAAGAACATGGCTAAGTAGCTGAAACTATCTTCTTCCTCGGGAGTTGGTGGGCTCTCCTTCTTTGGAGGTCTTTAAGAAGAGGCTGGATGGCTATCTGATGGCAATGCTGATTCTGTGCACCTGGGCAGATCATGAGAGGGAGGGCAGGAAGGATTGCATCAGTGCTTGGTTCTCGTGGCCCCTTCTTACACACCCAGGGTATGCGGGGAGGTAGTTGTGAATTTCCTGCACTGGGCAGGGGGTTGGACTAGATGACCCTGGAGGTCATTTCGGTGATGTCATCACACAGGGCGGAGCAGTGGAGGCAGCGTGTGGGGCTGGGAAGCTGCCTGCGCCATTTGCCTCCCTGCAGGCAAATGGCGTGGGCAGCCTTGCAGCCCCCCACACTGCCTTTCGCCTGCCCTGCAGGACAAGGGGTGGCCAGCTGCCCCCTGTCCTATGGGGCAGGTGAATGGCATGGGTGGCTGTGCTGCCTTTTGCCTGCCCTGCAGGACAGGGGCGAATGGTGCGGGCGGCCACACTGCCTTTTGCCTGCCCTGCAGGACAGGGGGTGCATGGCAAGCTGACCGCCCCCTGTCCAGTGGGGCAGGCGAAAGGCAACACGGGGGGCTGCAAGGCTGCCCATGCTGCTGCCTACACGCTCTGGCAGCTGGCAGCTGCTCCCGGCGCCCCCTCCCTGGCAGCACCGGGGGCAGACTATCCCCCCGCCCCCCCTCGATCCGGCCCTGTCTGTGTAACTGATGGCTTTTGCATTTATTTATTTACTTCATTTTTACCCCACCTTTCTTCCCAATGAGGACCCAAGGTGGTTCCTTTCCTCCATTTTGTCCCCTCAGCAACCCTGTGAGGTAGGCTAGGCTCAGAGTGTGTGTCTGTCCCCAGCAAGTTTCCATGGTAAAATGGGGGATTTGAACCTGGTTCCCCCTGCTCCTTCTGACCTGGATAGCCCAGGAATGCCCGATCTCATCAGATCTCAGAAGCTAAGCAGGGCCGGCTTTGGTTAATAATTGGATGGGAGATCTCCAACGAAGACCAGGGTTGCAGAGGTAGACAGTGGCAAACCACCCCACCAGGGGTCGCCATAAGTCAGCTATGACTGGAGGGCGCTCTTCGCCCCACCCCACCCCAGCTCCTAGTTTGACACTCTCACTGTTACACCATTGCAATGTTTAACTTATAAACTCTGGGCACTTTGAAATGTGCTTGGAAAAAAGATCTCTGCAGGGGGAGAACAGTATGCATGTTTGGAAGGGGCAAATATAGCTTTCAAAATCTAGTAATTGCACACAGCTTCAGAATTTGATGCATAATACTATTAGTTTTAACAATCAATGAAGTGCGTCCAAATTATATCTTTCTATTGCGTTAGCATACATTTACAAAATCCAAAAAAATGCTGCATCCAGCATTGCCTCAATGAATATTCTTTAAAACCCACACTAAGGTTAAAATCAATAGCATTGCACAGTGTTGCTCCATCACAAGTAAAGGAGCCCTGACTAACTGTATAATTTTAAAGGCATGCATTCAAATGAGGCCCAGTTTACAAATGCAACCAAAGGGAGTAGCAGTATGCTGAGGGAGTTGTAAAAGGAGCGGTGGGTGTCCCATTTTGGGATCACCCACACACAAATTTTCCTTGCAAAAAGAAAACCAGCACTGTAAAGGTAGCCTTTCTCCATGTTATGCTTATTTTTTTAACCTGCAGGGAGTTTTTAAATACAGCCTTGACCTTTTCGTTTTGTTCGTTAAAGTCCATGATATCAAGTTTATTTTATGCCTGTGCCCCATTCATGACAATGGAGGAGAATCAAGTTCCCCAACTGTGTAGATGCACAAACCACCACAAGGCTCAAGGAAGTGAAACTCCACCACTACAGTAACTCTGCAGCTGCAAAGCTGTGGAGCAGCTATTTTTATTTACATTATTTTTAAAAAATTTACATGATGATCTCAAGGTGGATTTACATACAGTCTCTCTACAAGAGTTGCCTCAGTACATGTTGGCCAAGTGTAGGGACACGCCATGTTAGCTGGGAATCATAGTTTAAAAAGACAGAGCCGGAGGAGATCACTCCTCAGAGGGTTTGTTAATTTCATCATTGCCTCCCCAAAGGCACTGTCAATTTCACCTCTCCAGTGTGGGATCTCAACCCAAGGGTAGTGAGGAATAGAAATGCGCTGGAGCTTCCTTCCAGAGCCAGGCTTGGATCTGGAGAGGTTATAATGGGCTGAAGTTTCCGTCCTGGCATTTCACAGCCCCTTCACACAGCTCCAGTGTATAGGAAAGCCTTTACCTTGCCACTGGCTCTGTCTTTTTAAACTACCCTTCCCGACTAACATTGCATTTCCCAACACGGGTCAGATGTCTCATGCAGAGAGACTCATAATGTAAGTCAATACAATCAATGGGTATGGATTGCAGAAATCTGAAGAAAAAAAAACCCAGCAGAAATCTAGTACAGAGATGAAACAATGCTGAAATAAAACAGAAGCAATTTACACGACATATTAAGCCATGTAAAAACTGCCTAGTGAAAGTATACTTACAGCAACGGACAGTATGCAGTAGTATAGTCTACAGTCCCTATCTCTTTACCAAAGCATCTCTCTGACCAATTCCTTACACCACAGTCCTATTGCCATTATAAAAAAGCCCTCCCAAGTCAGACGACGGGATAGCAGCTCTTGAAAATGGTATGCTTGCCTGCCGAACGTGACCGCCTCAAACTTTGTGCCATCCCTAGATGAACATAGACCAACGTCAATGATGGTTGTTGTGGGTTTTCCAGGCTGTATTGCCATGGTCTTGGCATTGTAGTTCCTGACGTTTCGCCAGCAGCTGTGGCTGGCATCTTCAGAGGTGTAGCACCAAAAGACAGAGATCTCTCAGTCAATGACTTCAATCTTGTTGTGCTGGTTTCTTTTATGTGGTAATGGCTGGAACCAAACCTCGGTTATTCTGCACGCTCGGCCACTGCGCTGTATAGAAATCCCACCAGAATGACAAGTGGAGGAACTGGCAGGCAAATGTTTTTTGTCTGACAAATCAGATGTCCTTTGATGGGATCTCTGAATCGGATTTGCTCTTCTTGTCTGCTGATTCCATTTCTCTCTGCTAAAATGCTCACCGGTCTGAGTCGTCCCATTGAAGCAATTACTCTTGATAAGCAAATGGCGCTGGATATATTGAAAAAATCACTACAGACTATGGGAGAGAAAGGTAGGGAGGAGTGAGAAAATATAAGAAACGGAGGCCTCTCCCATAGGGAGGCAATTATTCCCATGGAGAGCTGATGGCTGGATTTGATTAGTTTCAGCTATTCCTAGTTGGTTGCTTAGGTGGGAGGGAAACTTTTAAAAAACTCTGCTCCCCAAGCACAGGAGGTAATATTTAAAAATGTATGAGAGTCAGCCTTCAAAGCCCTGTGGCTTTCTTCATTGCAAGACAATTGAAATGTAATGGAAATCCTATTGATTTTCAGTGGGGAAAGCTGCAGGATGCCGGTTGTGCAGGCACCAGCGTTGTGGCTCGAGGTGAAATTGCACAAAGGAGAAGCCAATCACGCTCTTTTCGTTCCTTACAAACTCTGTGCGGGAATGCTGCCCGATGGCAACGTTGCTTATTCGGTTGTCGTGCAATGGGATCTTTTGGTTTGTTGGGAGATTCCTGCAGACCTTAAGGTTGCTTGCCCCCTTCTTTGGATGGAAAGAGGGTGTATACAGAAAACTCATGTTGTGGTCTGTGTTATCTTTTCATTGAGCAGAAATTTGCCACTCATCTACAGAAAAGCGTGACAGAGAGATATATTCAGGGCTCATTTCGAGGGGGAATGTGCAGGAATGCAGTTCTGGCAGTTCCCCAAAGAGGTCACGTCAGGTGGCCCCACCCACCTGACACTCGGCCATTTTGGGCCCATTTCGTCCTGGATTGGGGCTGAAATGGCCCGGATCAGTCCTCTGACAGGTGGTGGATTACTCTCTTGTTCAGCAGTGGCCCGACTCTGACCATTTTGGGCCCCTTTTTGATCATTTTCAGCCCCCTTTTGCCATTTTGGGCCCAATTTCAGCCCTGAATGGCCAGGATTGAGTCCAAAACAGCCAGGATAGGTGATGTCAGGGGGTGTGGCATATGCAAATCAGTTATGCCAATGACACATTTCTGGTGATGTCAAGGGGCATGTTAATATGCTAATGAGTTATGCTCATTATAACAGCATAACAGTTATGCTGTTTCTACGAAATGACCCCTGGATATATTTATTTATTTTATTTCAAATTTGTATTCTGCCCTCCCCACGAGTGGGCTCAGGGCAGATAACAACATATTAAAAATACAATTAAAAACTTCATGTACATTAAAAACAACACATTTAAAACAGGATGGTGGACAGCCTTCACAGGGAGGGTTAAGATTTATACACCCCCTTTTTCCAGGCCAGCGGAGGCCCAGCCTCAGCCATATGCCTGGCGGAACAACTCTGTCTTGCAGGCCCAGCGAAAAGATAGTAGGTCCTGCCGGGCCCTGATTTCAGCAGACAGAGCATTCCACCAGGTGGGAGCCAGGACCGAAAAGGCCCTGGCTCTAGTCGAGGCTATGTCAGAGTGTCAGTTTGCTTGTCAGTTCTCAAGCCAGAGCTACGCCATATTCACATGCTATAATCTGTAGTTGTTTAGTTCTCTCCCTCCAGGCCCAGGTGCTGCCCAGACCGCATATATCCATGGGAGTGAAGAATTCTTATCAACCCGTTCCAGCCGACCTTGACGTCCTCGCCTTCCCAGGCCTGCTAGACAGGACTAAGGGGGGAGGCTGGGAATGGGTGTTTGAAGTGTTGTTACTTTAATTTGTGTGTCATTCTCAACAAAGCTTTCGTTCAGCCAAGGCTTTCCTAATCCTTGGAATATGGACACTTGTATCCTGAGCATTGTCTTTCAATAAACCTTTTGAAATCAAGGAACTTTGTGCTTCTTGCAGAAGGGGGAGATGAACTCTAGATAACTGGGATTCCATAGTCTGACAGGCTAGGTGGACCTCCTTGGGGCCATGGACCACCAACAGCTGTTTGTCCCCTGATCGGAGTGTCCTCTGGGGAATATATGGGGAGAGACGGTCCCGTAGATACACTAGTCCCAGTCCACACAGGGCCTTATAGGTCAATACCAGAACCTTGAATCTGATCTGGTACTCCCTCCTGTTGTCAATTAGCCTCACCTATGTTGCTTTCTCCACCTCTGTCCTTCCTCCTGTCCCATCAATCCTTTCCCTCTCTCATCTCCAGTTCCTCCTTCCCCATCACAGTTTTCTACACCTGGGACGCCCAAAATGCAAACATTAAATAAGAAAGAAAAAAAACTCGGTAGACAAGACTGAGCATCTTGCTTCTTCTGTGTGTATAGATAGCTGTCGCCAAGCTTTATTCTTCTCCTTTCAGTGTCTTCCTATGACAATAATAGGGTAGGAGATGATTGAAAACAAATTACAGGTTAGCAGGACTGCTGTTTGAAGTGGCCAGACATCGTGCTAAGTGGAAGGGGCGTGCATCTCGATTCACTACCGATTGTGAGATAAAGGCCTGCTTTTTGAAGACTCGGCCCAAGGCTGTGATTGTGTTTGACCCAAATAAATGGAGAGCAAGTCAACACGCCTCCGGAGGTAGCCTACGCTGAATGAAAAGCTAAGGTGCTCAGTTGCTTGAGACCAAAGTTACGCTAGAAATGTGATTGCAAGCCCATGGAACAGAGAACGAATGGTTGGATTTGTAGTTAATCCCAGACTCTGATTTTGGAAAGAATGAAGCTAAATTGAACAGCTTCATTTTAAAACTGGACCGAGTCACTGAATTTCTGTTATATAGATGCACATTGATATTGAAAAAAAAAAGGTATTCTCAAATATAATTTAGCTATGTGTAAATACTGCCTCAGGTCATTTACATTTACGGTCTTTTAGTACATTTTTGTCTCAGCATTATGAGAGTAACAAACAAATGTATATGTTGGTTCATGCATTTCAAGAATGCTCTGGCTCATCAATTGGCGATTTTAGTCCTCTTTGACCTGGCCAAACTAGAGAGCCAGTTTGGTGTAGAGAGCCAGTTTGGTGTAGTGGTTAAGAGCACGGGACTCTAATCTGGAGCTGGGTTTGATTCCCCACTCCTCCACTTGAATCCAGCTGGGTGACCTTGGGTCAGTTACTTAAGAGTAGCAGGACTCTAATCTGGAGAACCAGGTTTAATTCCCCACTCCTCCACTTGAATCCAGCTGGGTGACCTTGGGTCAGTCAGTTATGAGCATCAGGACTCTAATCTGAAGAACCAGGTTCGATTCCCCACTCCTCCACTTGAAGCCAGCTGGTGACCTTGGGCTAGTCTCAGCTCTCTGGCGCTTTCTCAGCCTCACCCACCTCACAGGGTGTTTTGTTGTGGGTATAATAATGACATACTGTGTAAACCGCTCTGAGTGGGCATTAAGTTGTCCTGAAGGGCGATATATAAATTGAATGTTGTTGTTGTTGTTATTTTCATGGCCACTTTACATGATAGGCTGTTCCATGTGTCTTCTTATTGGAATAAGAAGATACAAAATGCCCTGCTAGTTTAGGCCAGTTGTCCATCTATTCCAGCATCCTGGTAAGCATGAGAGGCCAAAATCTAACCTTAGGCCCACTTGCTAATTCAGGTCTGCCCAACGTTGCCTTTTAGAGGTACACTTTTTTTTTATGGAGGTGGGTACATTTTTTCTTTCTTAAATTAATTTCCTTTGCCGTCACAGTCCTTAGTATTTTGGACGGTCTACTACATACATCTCCTTCTCTGGATAAATTTCAGAAACTGTATAAAGCAATCTTGTTCCAATGGGATTTCGATTATTAAGTAACTAACGGTAATTAAGCTTGGTTGATCTTGAGTTTAGTCACTCTTGAGCTTAGCAGAATTCCTCAGCTGTGGATCTTCTTAGAATGCTGGACCAAGACTTGAGACGTGCATATTCAAATGCCCAATTGGTCGTGATTCTCTCTGAGAGCCAAGCTACAAGAGACGAATTACACGAGGAGGAGCATGTGAAGGGAGCCGCAATGTTAGCTGGGAAGCTGAGTTTTAAAAGTGATTGGAAGGCTTCGTCAATTTCCCCTCTCTACAGAGACAGGGAGATCACTGCTCAGAGGGCTTGTTAATTTCCTCTTTGCCTCCTGAAGGCTCTGTCAGTTTTGCCTCCCCTTCTAGGAAGCTAAGAGGAAATAAATCCTCTGAGGAGTGATCTTTGCTGGCTCTGTAGAAAGGGGAAATTGACAGAGTCTTCCGATCTCTTTTAAAACTCAGCTTCCCAGCTAACATTGCGACTCCCTTCACGTGCTCCTCCTCGTGTAATTTGTCTCTTGTAGCTTGGCTCTGAGTGATCGGGTTTCCAGCATTGCTTTGGCAAATGCTAGATTCCGAGGGCTCTTTCTGGGGAGAGTGGACACTCTAGGAATTCCCTCATGTTTCTCCCATGTCTCTATGGTAAAGACTATAAGAGACATGAAAAAATGCCAAGAGAGTCACTATGGAGGCTATTTTCTGGCCGTTTTTTCTCCTTCTCCTCAGTTTCTGAGTGACTTTGGGCCAGCCACCCTTCTTGGCTGGCTTTGATAAAATGGAGGGGGAGAGGACTCTAAATGCAAGTTTGAGTTCCTTAGGCGAAGGAAGGATAAACGTGACAAAAAGTGGAGTGTTACGGTTCAACATTTCTGTTAGTCCAGCAGTCGACCTTGGAGAATTTGTATTCTGGGATGCTGATAACACTTTTCTTGTGGTGCTTTAGGGGTTTGTTTATATCGTACTGCTTCATTTTACGCTGTATTTTGAAGCCATTTCAAAAGTGCTAGAAGTCGGTCACCCTGCAGAAATAAATGTGTGTACGTATGTATGTATTTCATAGTCCGCCGTTGTCATTGACTCAAAGCAGATGGCACAGTGTAAATCAATGCAACCAATAGGATAAGACATCTAATAAGCAATGTGATAGGACTAGGATTGCAGAAATCTGAACCAAAGCTTAAGTATTAGACATGATTTATTAGACAGTGCGGTGAGAGCAGGATAATACATACTGCAAACTCATAATACATACTATACCAGTGGTACAGTCCACAGTCTCCTCTCCTTTATAAAATGATTACAAAATAGCCCCGTTACTTTTACAGGAATGCCCTTCTGAACAATTCTGTTCTGTTTTTTATCATTTGCAGAATGACTGAAGTGTCTAAAGGCAGGGGCTACAACCAGGGGTCATTTAGTAGAAAAAGAGCTAGAGGAACTCATTAGCATAACTCATTAGCATACGCCACGCCCTTGCCAACACCAGAAGTGTGTCATTAGCATAACTTATTTGCATATGCCATGCCCCCTCACATCACCTATCCTGGCTGTTTTGGACCCAATCCGGGCCATTCAGGGGCAAAATTGGGCCCAAAATGGCAAAAAGAGGCTGAAAATGGCCGAAAAGAGGCTCAAAATGGTCAGAATCAGGCCGCTACTGAGTGGGAGAGTGATCTATCACCCGTCAGAAGCCCGATCTGGACCGTTTTGGCCTCAATCCAGGTCAAAATGGGCCCACATGGCTGAGAGTCAGGTGGGCGGGGCCACCTGACATGTGACCTCTTTGGGGAACTTCTGGAATTGCGTTCCCGCATGTTCCCCCTCAAAATGAGCCCTGGCTACAACAGAGAATGCAGACGTACAGGCAGCTGTTGCTTTTGCCCATGGGTAGGGTGGCATCTGCTCAGAAGGCCCTGCTCAGATGAGTGAAGCTGTCATGGAGGAGCTTAGGAGGAGAGGCAGTCTTGTAGATATGAAAGTCCAAGCCATGTGGGCTTTGAGTATGATAGCCGGTACCTTGAAATGAGGCAAGGAACTGACAGACAGCCGATAGAGCGACTGTAGACTGGGCGTAATATGCATGCTTCACCTAACTTCTGATGACACCTGAGCTGCAGCATTTTGTACCAACTGGACTCTCTGAGTTATCTTCTAGGGCAGACCCATGTAGAACATATTATAATAGTGTAGTCTCAATATTATTGAAATGTGGGTTCAGAACATCAGATTAGCCTAAACAAGGTATGCTAAACTAGGTTGGAAGAAAGCATCTTTTTTACAACTGCATTGCCTTGCTACTTGGCCCACTATAACCCCCAGGCTCTTAACTGAGTCAGCAAGGGTCAGCTAAACCCATCAAAAGATGGGCAAGTGCAATGGCCTCCAAGGCATCAAGCTTCCCAACCATCATGTTTAACTTTTTTTCTTTCCTCCGATTTCCCCACTCAAAATTGGCCAAATAGTTGAATTGGATTGTTTCTTACGGTCATTAACCAAAAGAATAAAATCCATGTATTTATTTACTTCATTTTATCCCACATTTCTCTCCAATGGGTACACAAGGGCACTTACATAATCCTACTTTCCTCCATTTCAACCTCACAACAACCCTGTGAGGTAGGTTGGGCTGAGGCAGTATCATTGGCCTTAGGTCACCCAGCAAGCTTCCGTGGCAATGTGGGGATTCCAACCTGGTTCTCCCAGATCTTAGTTCACCACTCTAACCGCTACACCATGCTGGCCGAAAAACTGCTTTTCTTCCCCATATATTTCCCCCTGGGGTGAGAAAGAAGCTGAGAGGATCTAGTTGAGCTCTCCCTGAAGAGATCAATCTGTCTCTGGATGAGATCACTTTACATGCCATGAAGACAGTCAGGCATCATCGCATGTTTCCTCATACGAAGGAAAGCTTGCATGCTAGGCTGAAGGTTATAGCAGAACTTTTCTCCCTCACATGCTTGCTATCTACCAGCAATTGCACAATCCTATTACATTACATTGAATCTGGGTGATCCTTATTGTCACTCTGTTGAAATCTGACCTCCAGGGTTTCCAATGAGTGGCCTATCCAAATGCATGGTAGGAAGTACCCTTAAGTCATAGCTGATCTGGTTTTCATGGCAAGAGACTCACAAAGGTGGTTTGCCATTGCCTGCCTCTGCAGCCCTGGTCTTTGTTGGTGGTCTCCCATCCAATTACTAACCAAGGCCGACCCTGCTTAGCTTCTGAGATCTGATGAGATCAAGCTGTCCTGGGCTATCCAGGTCAGGACAGCCAAATGTAGACACTCCCTCGTTTTTCTTTCACTGTCCATGTAGATGTCGGACAGTGGGGTTTTTAGTGACATGGGGTGACTCATGGAACCCTGTAGCACCTTTAAGACTAACCAACTTTATTGTAGCATAAGCTTTCGAGAGCTACAACTCTCTTCGTCAGATGCATGGCATCTGGACTCTTTGCTATTTTGCCACTGCAGACTAACACGGCTAACTCCTCTGGATCTATAAGCTGGGTCAGTGACCTTCTTCCTAACATCATTTTTTTCTACATGGAGCCATCATCCCCACAACATAGAAGAGCATTTCTTTGAGTCTGCAACTGGAGGCTGAAGTGGTACAGCCCAGAGACAAGTAGACCAGAACCCCTCCATGTCAACTGCATATGCATAAATGAGATTTGCTTAGAATTAATGTGAGCAATTACCGTTCAGATTGATTGCATTTCTGCGCAGTTTGACTTTTGACAGCTAAATTGCAGAGGTCATTGAATTCAATGGTGGAGGAAGGGGAGGTTTGGTGGTCTCTCTTTAACATTTGTAGTTTAAATATCTGCACAGAGTGACACCTAAATTTAATTAATGCATAGAGTGACACCTAAATTTAATTCCGGCTGCACAGTTTGAAACTCACCAAGCTTTGTCGGATATACATCTGACGAAGGTTTCAGGAGGGTGTCAATGTTGGTCTGTAGTAGAAGAGCAAGATTCAGGTAGCACCAGGGCTTTTTTTCAGCTGGAACGCGGTGGAACGGAGTTCCGGAACCTCTTGAAAATGGTCACATGGCTGGTGGCCCCGCCCCCTGATTGCCAGACAGAGGGGAGTTGGGATTGCCCTCCGCACCGCTGGAGTGACACAGAGGGCAATCTAAACTCCCCTCTGTCAAGAGATCAGGGGGCGGGGCCACCAGCCATGTGACCATTTTCACTGCGGGTGATTTAAACTTTTAAAAACTCCCCCCTTGTTCCAGCTGACCCAAAGTGATGTAATTGGCCCTGGGAGCATGCGTGCACTTTGCACGCGCACATGTGTTACCAGGGACACCACCTTCCACCAAGGGTTGCCCTCTGTGCCGGCGACCCACTGAGTTCCACCACCTCTTTTCCCTGAAAAAAAGTCCTGAGTAGCACTTTACAGACCAGCTTGATTTCCAGTGTATGAGCTTTTGAGAGTCAAAATTCTTTGTCAGATACTGGAATGGAAAAAGGAAGGAGTCATAATCCAGGCAGAGGGAGGGAAGGATATTGCAAATTAGAATGTCAGGAAGTTAGCTCGAATACATGTTTTAATTAGCTTGATAGAGCAGGGGCACGAAGTGAAGAATTTGCAAACTTGGAACAATGGATCCCTCCAGGCTGAACATAAGATTGGGACATAAGATTTTTCTTGTGCTACAGATGCTAATTTTCTGCACTTCATACCCCTGCTCTATCAAGTTAATTACAACATGTATTAGAGCTAGCTTCCTGACACTATAATTTACAATACCCCTCCCAATCTTTGCCTGGATTACAGACAGTACATCCTGCTCTGTATATCTGACAAAGAGAGATTTGACTCTCAAAAGCTCATACCTTGGAAATCTAGTTGGTGTTTAAGCTGCTACTGGGCCAAATAGAAAGGAATGTCTCTAAATTTTAAATTATGTCTGTACAGTGATTCCCTGACTGAACATAGAACTTTCCAGACCAATACATGTAGAGTTTAGGCCCCCGTTTCCAAAAAGTTAAAATTAAAATGTAGAAGGGGAAAGGGGAGACAAGTGAAGGAGGGGTAGTAGAGGTATGTAGATCAGTAAGGGGCATCAAATTAATAAATGTACCTACTAAACAAGTAATGTTAGTGAATGTGGGCAGACGGACCATTTGTGATTTAATTTCTCTTTAAATATATGTCACTAGGAGTAGACTGCAGTACAACAAATAGGGTCTAGCACTGATGCAAGCAGCCAGAGGACACAGAATGTTGTTTTCAGTGCTGTGATTTTACTTCTTTTCCAATGTAACCTAAATAGTGACAGTTTTGTGTGTGCGCTCTCAACTTCTCACTGTCCGGAAAGCTAAAGCAAACAGCTTGCAGATTTATGGTCTCATTACCTGCGGCAATAAACTCCGCCAAAAGTAATTTTCATAGCCCAAGACTTCAAAACGAATGGGATTGTCTAGGCCGATAAAATAGCAGGCTGGCCAGAAAGGGGGTGAGAGCCATTCTCTGTGTCATTCATAACTGCGGTAGATTTTCATTCCTTTACCAATTCCTTCTTGTGGAAGGATGTTATTTCTGTTTTCCTTCTGGGTGTCCAAAAGTTTCATATTTTGGCAGTAAACTGTTGCAATTCAATACGGATGGAAGTCCATTTTTGAGATTTACAAAACATAACAGGGATAGGGCAGAAGGCAGAGGGGGGCTAGCCAGAGGCCACAAAACATTACTCAAAAGGAGCATGGCTGGGGAACTGGAGGAAGCTCTGTCTAACTGTGATCTGCCCTCTGTCTTCAGCTATATTTATTTACTGCATTTATTTATTTAACATAATTTATATCTTGCCTTTCTGTCTTCATGTCATAAAGAGAGCCAGTTTGGTGTAGTAGTTAAGAGTGGTGGAACTCTAATTTGTAGAACCAGGTTTGATTCCCCATTCCTCCATTTGAAGCCAGCTGGGTGACCTTGAGTGAGTGACAGGTTCGACACTTGTCAGCTTCCCTCATGTTTTGATGGAAAATGTAGGCAGCTTGGCAGAATGTTGGACAACTGACAGTTGAAAAGTCCATTGGACTGCAGTCGGAGAGCCAAGCTGCAAGACCAGGATGCCTACATTTCCCATCAAAACTTGAGGGAAGCTGACAAGTGTCCATCCTGTGTCAGGTGTCACTTGTTGCTTGGCTCTCAGAGCTCTCTCAGCCCCACCCACCTCTCAGGATGATTGTTCTTGTGGAGATAATAATTACATACTTTGTAAACCGCTCTGAGTGGGCATTGTTGTTCTGAAGGGCGGTATATAAACTGAATGTTGTTGTTGTTGTTGTTGTTGTTGTTATAAAGGCTATCAAGGTGGCTAACAAACATTTAAACCATTTTAAAATGATTTTAAAATGATTTTAAACCATTTTAATTGTTTAAAAAAATGATTGAAACCAACCAGAACAATAACATCATTAAAGCAGTTAAACCAGAGCTAAAAACATATGAAGACATAAAAAAACCCCACTTAAAACAATTAAAATACTGGGCATGAAGGAAGGACCTCAGAGGGAACAACAAGTCAAAAAAATAATCTTCGCTTGCTTGCAGAAGATGGCAGCAGAAGGGGACAAATGAGTTTTCCTGGGCATAGAGTTCCAGAATTTTGGAGCCATGACCAAAAAGACCCTCCTGAGTTGCCACCCACCTAATCTCAGAAAGCAGGGCCTCTGAAGATGACCATAGTAGTTGGGTAGGATCATAAGGAAGTAAAAGGTCCTTCAAGTATGTTGGTCCCAAACCCCTTAGGGCTTTGAAGGTCAACACTAGCACCTTGAATTGTTCATGGAAACAAAACAGGAGCCAGTGTAGATAGGGCAAGACAGGAGTGATCCACTCCAGTCAACACCCTGGCTGCAGCATTCTGCAATAAACCGAAGTTTCCAAATATTTATCAAGGGCAGCCCCATACAGAGCACATTGTAGTAATCTCAGGGCTTTTTTTCAGCTGGAATGCGGGGGAACGGAGTTCCGGAACCTCATGAAAATGGTCACATGGCTGGTGGCCCCGCCCCCTGATCTCCAGACAGAGGGGAGTTTAGGTTGCCCTCTGTGCCGCTCAGCGGCGCGAAGGGCAATCTCAACTCCCCTCTGTCTGGAGATCAGGGGGCGGGGCCACCAGCCATGTGACCATTTTCTCCGAGGGCAACCCACTGAGTTCCACTACCTCTTTTCCCAGAAAAAAAGCCGAGTAATCTAATCTCAACATAACCAGGGCAAGCACCACAGTGGCCAGATCTTTTCTGGCTAGGAAAGGCCACAGATGGCTAATCAAACAAAACTCATAAACGTCACTTCTGGCCATAGCTGCCACCAGCTTAACCAATAGTAGGCCTGCATCCAAGAACACCCCCAGAATACAGGGCTGTTCCTTCAAGAGAAGTGCAACTCCATCCAGAATGGATGACACCATAAATCCCAGGTCAGACCTTCAGCTCACCAGTGGCATTTGCATCTTGTCAGGATTAAGCTTCAGTTTATTAATACATACCCACTCCAAAACTGCCTCCACGTACTTGTTCAGGGTTTCCACAGCCTCCTTGGGATCAGCTGGAAGAGTGAGATAGATCTGAGTGTCATATGACAAGCCCAAATCACCAGATTAGGGTTGCCAGGTCCCCTTATCCTCCCAGCAAGAGGGGGGACACCTGGCGCATACCTTTTTGCCGCTCCCATCATGCTCTTCGCACGCGCAAGCTTCCCAGTGGGCCTTTTCTTGGGTTGCCCCCTGTCTAGCCTCAGATGGTAGGAGAACCCAAAGCATGGCCTCCAAAGATAACCGGAGTGCTTGGATAGGTTCATTCAACATTTTCTATAACGGTAAATTCCCCAGGATACATATTATAATTGTTATCCACTGTATTGGTTTAGGGTGTTGTTGTTATGAATGTCTAGAGCAGCCTTGAGATTGTTCAACTGGCAATGGTGGAGATGGCACTTAAGACCTCCTTCGTGAAAGCTCTACTGCACCACCATGCCTCTCATTTCACAATATATGGGGGAGCTAGGGTTGCCAGTTCCCCTTACTCTCCCAGTGGGAGGCTGGGGACCTGGTGCGTATCTTTCCTGTTGACCAGCATCAGGGCTGGTGCCAGGGTTTCTAGCACCTGAGGCGAGATTCTTACTTGCGCCCCTCGCTCCGGCCCTGCGCGATGACGTCACTTGTGATGTCACTTGTGACGTCATCGCGCAGGGGCATCCCCCTCAGCTGAGGCAGGTGGCAGCAGCGAAGGGGCAGGGAGGTGGCCCGCTTCCCCACTCACTTCCCCTGCTTGCTGCCGCACCGCCTGGGCACACGGCTCGCTGGGAGCTGAGCCAAGGCAGGTGGCAGTGACAAAGCGGCAGAGAGGCGAGTGGGGATGCAGCCTGCTTCCAGGTAGGGGGGGGGTCATCGGGGGCCGGCGCGGCATTCAGTGCTCAAGGTGGAAACTGGCACCACCTCCATGGATGCGCTGCCACAGAGCCTGACCAGCATGCTTCAGTTGCACTCATGAAGTGTGCACAGCTCCGTGCATGCACGATGATGGCACTTCTGTGATGTCATTGCATGGGTGCAGGAGTATGTGCGCACTTTGCAACAGCCCGATTTGGGCCTCGAACGGGCCCAAATCGGCCCACTGCAAAGCACGGGTGCACTCTTAGGGCATGGCAACGATGTCACTCCCAGCAATGACATCCTTGCGCTGTCTGGCAGCATGTCCAGGAGGCCCATTCCTGTGCCTTTCTCCCCCTCTGACCAGGTGAGCAGGGGCAGGGGGTGGAGGGTGAAAGCAAGGGATTCCCTGCCCCTACCAGGGAATGGGATCTCTAGGGGTAGCAGTCAAAAATGTCCAGATTCACAGAGATCCTCTCAGCTGTCTGCCTTTGTATTACCTTTTGGACTAGAAAATGAAAATCCTTGGCTTCCCTTCCGTCTGTCTCCCACCCCATTCTTCGCAAAGCTCCTGAGCTATCATTAAAGCTGCTCTTTAGACCACTGTAGCAATTCTGCTGTTGAAACAGCACTTACTGATGCAGCAATCCTTAACCTCTCCTTTAAAAAAAGGGGAAAAAAGCTTCAATCTGGTGAGCTTTCTTTATTGCAAAACTTTGAAATGAAAAAATCAGCTCCGGAAACATCCTTGGAATCAGAACTCCAGAGTCCAGACCCCCAGCTTTCACCCCCACTGGCCAAATCCTTGGAGTCCTAGGGCTGCAGGCCCACAATTAAGGCTGTTCCTAAATCACCCATCGAGATTCAGAGCTGCACAGAAATGCAGGGGAAAGTTGCTGTATTTTCAGAACATCGAGTAACTGGAGAGCTACAAGGCTAAAATGAAAATATGATCTCCAGTCTCCATGGGAACTTAATGCATGGCGCTCTCTTGCTCCCCCTCCCCCTCTGATTCTGGCTGCTCAAGGCTTGTGTGTGTGTGTATAAAATAATTTCACCGAGAATACTATCAATGACCCCTTGGGAAATGATCAGCAACAGAACAACAAACAATAAATTGTTTTTAGAGGCGTAGAGCAGCAGGAATTAATTTTTGACATAACTAATGCTACCCTGCCAAAAATTGCCATGAGATTTTTCAGAATAAAATGATTTCGTTCCAGGAGAAAGAGCATTGCAAACTCAGAAACTACAATTTTCGAGCAATTGTTTCGCAACCTGTGGATCACCCTTATCCTACTTTAGGAATCATCTTTATTCCTGATTATCCCTTAAGGGCTGTCGGATGCTTCCAGTACAGGGTCAGAGGGCCAGGGACACCTATGCTTTCTGCTGTTGCGTCATCACGTCATGTAGCAGTTTGTCCTGCCGCTCCAACAGCTGTTGATGGAAATGTGTGAAGTTCCTGGTTCCAGCCAGCCACATCTTATCAGTGTTGGGCCTCCTTTTGGGGGAAACCATAGGGTGCGGAGGAGTGGTGATGGCGGCTGCCCAGCTGGCTGGGACTAGAATATGGGTGCAGGGGTAGACTGCAGTGCCCACATGGGCCACCGAATTGTCAGACTCTCTTCTATGAGCCACAAAGTTGTTGGACTCTCTTGGTGCCAGAGATTCCAGGTATACAGCACTCTCCAGTATCCTCTTTTTGCAGCACACCCGGGGTTAAGCTTCAGAGGAGGGGGGCTGAGTCGCTTATTGGTCCTTCTCTCTCCCATGCCTAGCACCTCTTTCACAGCAAAAGAGAGCAGTCCGGCCCGTCTTTCCTGGGTGTGGCTGGGTATGCTCTTTAAAGGATCCTGTGGGGTGGAGCATCTCCAGGCTCTCATCTTTTCCCCTGTTGGCAGAATTCAGGAAATAATCCAATTCACGCCTTGGAGTTTGCTTTTGATGAATTTACTGCAACAGGATTTTTGCAAAAGACAATAACTGACTGCAGGCCATTAATGCAGCAGAGAGGCCTTCAGAGCACATGCACTAATACGCAGCATAGAGGCAAAACAACAAGAGGGAGGTTGAACTGCAAGAGAAAATCCTAAACACTAGAGAACGCTCCACAGCTCCCCCTAGGGTTCAAGTGGAATAAACTACTTTTCAGCAGTGTTTACAGTAATTAGACTCTTGGCAGGCTGTCGCTTTTCCAACACCTCCTTCCTTGGGTCAGGACTCGGAGTGACATGGTTCCAGGGCAATGGGACCTCTAATTGGGGTTCTGGCTCCCCCCTGGCTGCCCTTAAAGGGCATTCTAATTGGCCCACATGAACCTTGGGAAGTTGATGGGTGAGCTGCCTGCCCCACACCCTGCACCGGAAAGAGACTCACTATCCGCTGGGAAAGTTGGGGTGGGCAGTTCTCCAGAGGTCCCCTGTCTAGCTGTGTCCTGCCTGGGGCCTGCTGCATTACTGCTGTTCTCACCAGCTCCTTGGAAAGCTTCCAGCTCCATGGCCCTAGAATCTTCTTGGCTGGTGCCCACCCTTCATCATGGCTCCTGCAGGCACCTGAGAATTTGGTTGGTTGGGTTCAAGGTCTTGCTGGTTCTACAGCAGCTGCTGCTCCCATGTTCCCCTGTCGCACCAGAACATGATGTCAATTTCTGGTGCAATGGGGAGCTGAAGCCCAGCTCAGTAAAAACTACCTATTTGGGTGCACACACACAGCTCCACTGGCCAGATTAGCCAAGCCAGGGGGAAGCAGATCGGAGTCCCCAGGCCTAAGCGGGTAAGCATAGTTAAAATTACACCATCTGTCAGGCTAGGCAGGAAGGCATGTGGCAGAAGACTGGGAAGAGTAGTTCTCAGGAAAGATAGGTCACTGCTAGTGATGGGCATGAACTGCAATACGAACCAAAGTTTGTCATGAACCAGGCTGGTTCGTGATTCGTGAACTGGTGGTTTGTCAGAGCCCAGTTTTGACAAATCACCATGGACTTTAGGCTGGTTCGTTTGGTTTGTTTTTTGGTTCATCACTGCAGCCAGCGTGGCGTCGATCAAGTAGTTTCCTAGGCAATGAGGGGAGGGGCTTTCTCCAGACTTTCTGCTACCCCAGAAGTGACATTTTCATGAACCAAATAAACTGGTTCATGAACCGGGGCAAATTCATGAAAGTTTGTGATTTGTGAAACATGATGAACCATGAACCTCACAGTTCAGTATTTTCTTGGTTCATACCCATCTCTAAGTCACTGATACAACTCATCCCAACCCAAACTGGAGAGCCAGTTTGGTGTAGTGGTTAAGAGCATGAGGCTCTAATCTGGAGAGCCAGGTTTGATTCCCCACTCCTCCACTTGAAGCCAGCTGGGTGACCTTGGGCCAGTCACGGCTCTCTGGAGCTGTCTCAGCCCCACCCACCTCACAGGGTGTTTTGTTGTGGGGATGATAGCATACTTTGTAAACCGCTCTGAGTGGGTGTTAAGTTGTCCTGAAGGGCGGAATATAAATCAAATGTTGTTGTTGTTGTTGTTGTTTGTTTGTTGTTGTTGTTATCCTCCTCCTCCTCCTCCTCCTCCTCCTCTCTTTTATATGATCCATCACAACTCTTCTTGGGGTGATATCTCTCGACCACTGTCACACAAAGGCTGCTCTTTGTTACTGATCCTTTCAAAAAGATCATCAAGCAATGTTTAGGGATCTGGAAGTCAATTTTCTGTTACAGGTTTGTTGATCATAATCATGGGATTGGATCCAGTGATCTGTAGGATCAAGGATCACAGAACGTTCTGTGTTCCCCTCCCCTTGTCAGCCGTTTCTGTCCTTAGGAAAGCTTATTCTCAGGGTGATCGGATCAGTGTGGATTAATAGCCATGAAATCAGGAGGCTTACATGCTCTTTCAGCTGTGCAGGTGATCTATTGGGTCTGGAGGCAAGCGGCAAGAAGCAGCAGAGTGGGTCATTTCATTCCATCCTTTCCCCCCTCCCCACTGAAGCTTCCTGACCCCATGGCTATTTCACCCAGGATCCTTTCTAATCCTGGAAACAAAATGTCCAAGGATCAGAAAAGACTGCAGATAGATTGTTGGATTTGAGCCATTATTTGTTCTCTACATTTTTTTGCAGTTGGGTATAACCCTCGAGGGGGAAAAAACTGTTGTCCATTACATTTCCAGCACCTTGTAAAGATGAAAGAAAAAGTCTTTTAGAGTCTAACTGAAGACCATACGACCATTGCATTACTCCTGTGGGTCATCAATGCTCATTCTCCTTGTTGCAACACATGCTCGGCTAAGATGGCTGCTAATGATAGTGGTACACTTACAGTGCAATCCTAAAAAGAGTTACTCCTGTCTAAGCCCATTGAAATCAATGGACTTAGACTAGAGTAACTCTGCTTAGGATTGCATTGATAGAGTTGGCTCCAGCCTAAATTGGTACTTTCACCAGTTCCCCTTTCCTACTTCAGACCAGGGATTTTTTTCAGGGGAAACAGAGTTCCGGAACCTCTTGAAAATGGTCACATGGCTGGTGGCTCTGCCCCCTGATCTCCAGACAGAGGGGAGTTGAGATTGCCCTCTGCGCAGCGGCGCGGAGGGCAATCTCAACTCCCCTCTGTCTGGAGATTGGGGGGGGGGGCACCGGCCATGTGACCATTTTCTCCGAGGGCAACCCACTGAGTTCCACCACCTCTTTTCCCAGAAAAAAAACCCTGCTTCAGACACCCCCCCATTGTTCCTTGCTGTCTCTTCTCCCTCATCTTTGGCAATTTATGGAGATGAGTGGGCTGCCATGGGAGGAGAAAGACAGAGAAGTTCCATTCCACTGATGGGATATTAAGTCTGGATCCAGCCCATAAGAATGGCTGCGGTTTCCAAAATGTATTTACTGTTTTCTCTCATTTCCATGCTGGATTCTCCACCTCCGGTACAGACTATTTATTCTCGTGACACCTTTTATATCTTTTATCTCTTCTTTAAGGAAACATCTGTCCATTAGCATACTAACGGCATCTCTGCTTGCATTTAACGTGACAACTTTTATCTTTATTATCCCTTCTGGTTTCAAGTCACTTTTGGAAAAGAAAAAAACAACAACATTTTAAAGGCTCAGCTCATCTTACTTTTGGAATGATACAAAAGAGATAGTAGGTTAAGAATACTTTCAGAGATTTGTCTGTCTCCCCCTATCATTGTCTTCCACCAGTGAGTGAAGACTTTTTTCTGTTTTGTTTGACATACAATAACTGTTAGTTGTCTTTCTCCCTGGTTTTGGTATTATGTGTGTTTGTATGTTTTTATTGAATTGTGTTTGTGATTGTGTGTATGCACCTTATTTTACACACCTTATTTTAAAATACACACTTTATTTGAAATATTTTAAATGTAGAAATATTTTAATGCTTTGGTGTTCACCACCTTGGGTACCCTATTTGAGTGGAAAGGTGGAATAGAATGTTTATTATTGTAGTAGTAGTAGTAGTAGTAGTAGTAGTAGTAGTAGTAGTAGTAGTAGTAGTCATTGTTGTCATTGTTATTGTTACTGTTGGTGTTATTGTTTGTTGTTGTTTATTGTTATTGTTTGTTGTTGTTTATTGTTTATTATATTTATACCCTGCCCTCCCTGCAATTGGGCTCAGGACGGGTCACAACAGAAGATAAAATATACAAGATAAAATCACAATCAGTTAACACAGCTTTTTAATAAAACACCTGCTCACCGTATAAAAACCATATAGCATCTGACGGAGGTGGAGGTTCAGCTTAACCATGCATGGGCACTCATATATGGGGGGTAGATGGTCAATACCCCCTACAGACATAAATAAATAAATAACATCCTTCTCACCTGCATTTCATCTCTAGTTTTGGAATTCTGAATGACTGGATCTTGAATTGGAGGTGAAACAGTTCACTAAGAATCCACTTGTTTGTTTTTATTTTCAGATTTTGTATAGACAGAAATGCAAATTGCACCATGTTGGGTTGAAAGCATTTGCATCCCCCCTCCATTCTTTGTTACCAATATGTGCATTTGTAAAATGCTAGCGTAACACCTATGAGGTAATTGGTTTAGCTCAGTGGGGCAGAGTAAGTAGCTAGAGCCAAGCAGCTGAGGAAGAAGCTGGTTGCTGGGGAGCTGAATAAAAATTAACACGCTCTTATCACCTTGAGTAAGAAATGTTGTATGGGAACAATATGACTAAAAGTGGTGTTTGTGTGTTGTGTTTGGTTGGGGTTACTGGGATTGTATTATTTTTGCAGGGCTGCAATTCCCCAAGAAGAAGACAGAAGCCTCAGTTCCAGTTGCTTCAAATTAGAAAGATTGTGAAAAAGGACTATATCAATCGGTGGGATCTGACAAGTTGAACTGTTTACCTTTTCAAAGACATCGTTGGCTGAAAGTTTCTATATGGTTGCACTTAAGAATTTAGTTAAAGGGAAAAAAATAGTTGTATTGTATTTATCGTTAAACTGTTTAAAACTTTTTCTTAACTTTCAATTCTGTGAAAGTTTGCTTTCACCTCACAGGGTGTTTTGTTGTGGGGATAATAATGACATACTTTGTAAACCGCTCTGAGTGGGCAAATCGAATGTTATTATTATTATTTACTGACTCTGCCCCTAGTGGCCTGAACCAATCAGTTCCTAGGGGTTACACTACCATTAAATGCCCCCCCCCTTCACAGCCCTTAAGGAAGGACAAAGATGCCCTTCCTCATTCCTCATGGTTTTATTTGTACACCAGCATTGTGATCCTTTTGTGCTTATTTTTTTCAGAACTGCTATAGTATAGTGGTTAAGTGGAAGGGCTATGAAACAGCACTCCGCTGGTTTGAATCTCACTGCAGCCATGAGCTCAGTGGGAGGCCTTGGGTAAGCCATTCCTCTTAGCCTAGCTCCCCAGCTGAATTGTGAGGATGATAACACTTCTCTGTTCACTGCTCTGAGTGTGGCACTAATCTGTCCAGAAGGGTGGTATATAAGCACACTGTTATTATTTTTGCTATTATGTCTTTTCCAATTGGTTTGTTTCCTTTAGCCCATTTCAATGCTATCAGGGCTATTTACATGTTAAATGCCATTTCCACAGCAAAACAATGTGAAATTATTTATTTATGTCATTTATATTCCGCCTTTCTCACTGAAACTCAAGGCGGATTACACAGCGTGAGATTAGTGCAATCAATGGCAAGGATAAGGGCAGGCATTTTCATACATTGGCAAGAACATTTCCATAAACAATGTCACAGGGTAAATGAATATAAGGTGCAAATACTGGGAAAAATTCAATGGCCTGTATCCTACCACTAGGTTTATCAACATCAAGTTGGGAAATTCCTAAAGGTTTGGGGCAGTCTTGAGTCTCAGTGAGAAAGGAGGAATATAAATAACATAAATAAATAAAATAATAAATAAATAAAATCTTGCTTCCTGCAATCTAAGGATCCCTCCTTCAGCTTAAGCGACTCTTCCTCTAGTAAAGGAACATTTTGCTGCTGAGAAAGTGGTAGGATACAGGCCAACAAAAAGTGGCAGGAAAAGGCTAGTGAGTAACATTCACACAAGACATGTTACAGAGTTAAACCACTCGGACTATTTTATGAATAGCATTTTAGGCCGCTGAATGATATTTTATGCTGTCTTTATGCTCCTGAACTTGTTTTTAATAGTTTTTTTTTTTACTCTTGACAATATTTATGGTTGTTTTTATGATTTTATTGCGTCCTTTTTATTCTGTGAACTCCCTCAAGCGGATTGTTGGAAAGGTGGCACATATATTTTCTAAATAAATATAGAATGAGCATGAAAAAAGCCTCCAAAGCTTGCTTAAAGAGTTCAAGATTTGAACCTCTTTGGAATTAGGTCATCCTCAACTCTTCCAGGAAGCTGTTACATAAACAAGGGACAGCCAGTGAAAAAAGGACTTATTTAGATGTTTATACCACACAATTTTCTCCTCAAAGGGGACCCAAAGCAACTTACATCTTCATTTCCCCCCTCCTCCATTTTTTCCTCATAAAAACAACCCTGTGAGTAAGGTTAGGCTGAGGGCCAAGCTACAAGTGACGAATAATACTTGAACAGCAAGTGGATTGAGTGGAGGGCAAGTGAACAGGGAGAAATACACTTGCTGTTCAAGTGTCATTCGTCACTTGTAGCTTGGCCCTCAGTGTAAACACAAGATGGTGAGGGGGGTTCAGGGGTGAGCCCTCCTGGATTCCTTGGGCCTCAACTAATACCCAGCAATGCCAACCCCCTCAGGGGGACTCATAGGAAGCCATGCACCAAAGAGAGACTTTGTCTTCTCTCAATACCAGCTTCTGACTCTTGAAAAGTCATACCCTGGAAATCTAGTTGGTCTTTAAGGTACTACTTGCTCTTCTACTACAGACCAACATGGCTACCCACCTGAAACTCTCTCAATGCCATTGTGGGTCTCGGGGCCAAGCTACACATGACGAATGACACTTGAACGGCAAGTGGATTGAGTGGAGGGCAAGTGAACAGGGAGAAATACACTTGCTGTTCAAGTGTCATTTGTCACTTGTAGCTTGGCCCTCAGAGAGCATATCTAAAGGAGAGATTAAAACTAAGATGATTGTTATCCCCTTGCCCCAGGAAATCATGAGAACTGATCTACTATGATGGAAGGATCATAGAACAAAGGTCTTTAATAGACAATTCTTCATACCTCATACCTTTACCAAACTAGAGTACCAACATTCTTTACAGGGAAGCCAGAACGGTTTAACTGGTTGGAAACTGATATAAGCCTGCCTTGTAGGTTGGCCTTGAGGTTAATACAGAGTATTGTATTGATAGTTTGCTGTAAAAGAAACTGAAAAGCTTTGTGTGTAAAAACGGAGTCCTGGCCTTCTTCAAAATGTCTTGTGATGGGAGAAAGGAGCAAAAGGAACATACAACAAAGAAAATTCATTCGTCACTTGTAGCTTGGCCCTCAGTTAAAGTTCCTGGCCCACCCAGCGAGCTTCCATGGGATTCAAACCCGAGTTCTCCAAATCCTAGTCCGACATTCTAACCACTATACAATGATATCTCTCAAAGCTGATGGATAAACAGGGCCAAGGGTGGCTGTAACATTTTGCAAGAAGCAAAGGTTATAACAAAGGAAACCATTCCACGGACCACACAATAGTATACCTGTATGTGGGGGCAACACAGTCCAAAGGTGTTGCCATGTTGAACCTGTGTGGGGGGTTATATTTCAGGAGATGGCCTTTCAGGTATGCAAGCCCAAGATCCTTCTGTAGAAACACACAGAGAAGTGCTTCCTCGTGATTTGCAATTCCTCACTTATTTGGGAGCGGAGGTGGGAGAGATTACTATATTTCCCTTGTCACAGTAGTTCTTCTGCACCCCCATTAAATATAGGGTGATATTCCAAAGCGATGAAACCTTATCTCTCCTTTCTGCCATTCTCAGTGCCCCATAAAGCCATCAAATACTGTGCAAAAATATGAATTGTATGAATAATAGTTTTTCCCCCCCTTTGGGTATCAAAGTTTTCATAAATAGGCTATATTACTTGGATAGATGAAAAGTCAGCTATAATAATATTTATATTCATGAAAAAACCCTTGTAATAATAAGACTACATCAAGATAGCAAAAGGATCAAAACAGAGAGAAGGATATACCAACACAATATTATTTCACCAAAGTTTTTCACTGCTTGCAAGGAAACAATAACAGTATTATTAGGCAAAGCCAGTGATCTCCCAAGTTTTCTACCTTCAGAGAACTTTCTGTATTAATTTTTCTACCAATGAATCGGTGAGTGTCTGTCTTGGAATCCCTGTGTGGCAAAGCCAACCAGGGGGGCAGTGATCTTGGACTTGGTTCTGAACAGATCTCAGTACCTTGTGAGAAATGTAGATAATATTGTATCAGTTGGGAACAGTGACTACAATGCCATTAAGTTCAGCATTCATGTCAATCGAAAGTTACCTCTGAAGTTCACAACAGTAACATTTGATTTCAAAAGAGGGAATGTTACAAAAATAAGGGAATAGTTCGAAGCAAGCTGAAAGGGAAACACAAGAGAGTCAAATCCTTAGCGGATGTTTGGAAGCTATTTAAAACCACACTAGTTGAAGCCCAGGTGGAATGCACTCCCCGGATTAGGAAAGGTACTGCCAAATCTAAGAGAATGTTTGCTTGTCTGCTAACAGCCCAAGTCAAGGAAGCCATAAATAGCAAAAAGGCTTCTTTTAAAAAGTGGAAGGTCTTTCCCAATGAAGTGAACAGAAGGGAGCACAGGGTCTGGCAAAAGAATTGCAAATTATTATTATTAATAACAATAATGATAACGATAATAAAAATACCAACTTTGCCAGGAAAAAGATGAAACTGTGTCCCACCTTATCTCTGAATGTTGCAAAATTGCACAGACGGACTACAAAGCTAGACATGACAGGGTCGCAAAGCTGATTCATTGGTCATTGTGTAAAAAGTATAACATGCCAGTATCAAAGAATTCATGGGAACATCAGGTGGAAACGGTGCTAGAAAATGAAAAAGTCAAGATCTTGCGGGATTTCAGAATTCAAATTGATCGGCACCTTGAACATAATACGACAGACGTAACAGTCATGGAAAATCGAAAAGTCTGGATAATCGACATTGCAATTCCTGGGGATGCCAGAGTCAAAGAAAAAGAACAAGAAAAAATGATTAAATATAGAGATCTGGCAATAGAAACCACACGACTATGGAAGAAGAATGCAACAGAAGTCCCCATTGTCATTGGGGCGCTTGGAACCATCTTAAAAAACTTTGCTATTCATATGGAAAAACTGCAGTTTTCTGACATAACACCTACAGAACTACAAAAGATGGTGCTACTTGGAACAGCGTATCTGGTTGATACTTAGTCTCCAGTGAAACTTGTATCACCTTAACAAGGCCCATCAGTAATAACATATGAACTCTGCTTATTGTTGATTGTGTTTCAGATAATTCAAACAACAACAACAACATTCGATTTATATACCACCCTTCATGATGACTTAACACCCACTCAGAGCAGTTTACAAAGTATGTTATCATTATCCCCACAACAATCACCCTGAGAGGTGGGTGAGGCTGAGAGAGATCCTAGAAGCTATGACTGACCCAAGGTCACCCAGCTGGCTTCAAG
The DNA here is from genome assembly GCF_028583425.1 of Eublepharis macularius. Classification (NCBI taxonomy): domain Eukaryota; kingdom Metazoa; phylum Chordata; class Lepidosauria; order Squamata; family Eublepharidae; genus Eublepharis; species Eublepharis macularius. The sequence goes on from NC_072792.1 coordinate 175,752,528, forward strand.
TGGAGGAATGGGGAATCAAACCTGGTTCTCCAGATTAGAGTCCCATGCTCTTAACCACTACACCAAACTGGCTCTCCTAATTAATTCACAATTAGGCAAGCAAAAAGAGAATTTGAGGTGCTAAAAGCATCAAGGCAAACAATAAACATTTAAAAATATATATTCAGAGCAAGAAAGTAGCCACAAGCAGTTGGGCCTTTTGGGTAAGCAAGGAATAAAAGGACTGCTAAAGGAAGATGGGGATATGGTAGAGAAGCTCAATGAATTCTTTGTATCTGTGTTCATTGTAGAGAGTGTAAGACATGTACATATACCATAAGCATGATTTTCAGGAAGAGAGTATGAAGAATTAAGTCAAATTAAAATGTTGAGAAATGAAGTTTTAGACCTATTTGGGAAACTTAAAATGAATAAGTCTCCAAGTCCTGAAGGCATACACTTGAGAATTCTCAAGGAACTTAAATGTGAGATTATTGATCTACTAACCCATATGTGTAACTTATCACTAAAATCAGCCACTGTACCAGACAACTGGAGAGTAGCAAATGTTACACCTTTTTTAAAAAATGGGTCCAAGGGGAACCAGGAAATTACAAGTCTGTGAACCTAACATCTATTCTAGGCAGATTAATAGAAACTGTAATGAAAGATAGAATTGTTAGGGACATAGAGGAAACAAAGCACGCTGAGGAAAATTAATCATGGCTTATGTAAAGGCAATGATAATGATAATGGTAATGATAATGATAATGATAACAACAACAACATTCGATTTATATACTGCCCTTCAGGACAACTTAATGCCCACTCAGAGTGGTTTACAAAGTATGTCATTATTATCCCCACAACAAAACACCCTGTGAAGTGGGTGGGGCTGAGAGAGCTCCAGAGAAATGTGACTAGCCCAAGGTCACCCAGCTGGCTTCAAGTGGAGGAGTGGGGAATCAAACCCAGCTCTCCAGATTAGTGTCTATAACCACTACACCAAACTGGCTCACTGATGATGATGATGATGATGTCTGAGTGGAGAGCAGAATGGCCGTGAGGGATGCTCTTATCATCGAGCATAAACTTTATATTGGAATCGGATGTTTTGCTGCCTCCCTATTATGGGGAAGGAGTGTAGCTCAGGGACAGAGCATCTACTGGGCATGCAGAAGATCCCAGTTTTCATCCCCAGCATCTCCAGTTTATAAAAAGAAATCAGGCAGTAGGTGATGTGAAAGACTTACCGAAGGCTCCGGAGAGCCACCACCAGTCAGAGTAGACAATACTTATCTTGATGGACCGATGGGCTGATTCAGTATAAGGCAGCTTTGCCTGTTCAAAATGCTCTTTCTGGCTGGTTCAATGACATGAAACATATATAAAGGACATTTTTCTTTCGTTCTTCCACCCTTAGCAGAGCTATCTGAAAAGACATCGGCAGCATGCATGCTGGTTTCCAAAGCAGAAGTGTGGGTTCTAATGTAGCTCTTGAACGTTATTTTTCTCTTTCATCTGAAAACCTGAGGCAGATGCTGAACTCCACGAAACTTATAAAATATTTTTTCAAAGTTAAAAATGTAGAATTGCATGTCAGCAGCCTGAAACTTTCTTTACAGCCACTGCTGTGCTGAAAGGAGCTCTGTGGTTAAGCTCTCTTCCAATTAATGGGAAGATGCTTTGACGTGAAATGAAAAAGAATGGGTCTCGTTTTGAAAACTGATCGCTATCTGACATTAGGAAAGTAGAGCATGCCAAACCAAACAAACCTGGTGTTCCATTGAGAATTTGCCCCATTTCTGGTGTAATCCTTTTGAGGTTCATCCTAGTGTAGGGCAGATGCTGAAATAAAGAATTTAGCTGGGGAGAGGAGTTCTGGAGCAGGAGTCCCCAATCTTTTTGAGTCTATGGACATCTTGGAATTCTGACACAAGGTGGAGGGTGCAACCACAAAATGGCTGCCACAAGATGAGGAGCCAACCACAAAATGACTGCCACAAGATGAGGAGCCAACCACATTGATTTAACACTATTTAACACTATTTTCATTGATCTAACACTATTTTCATCTGGAAACTTTTATTTTAAGTTCTGTGGTCTGTTTGTAATCTATTGTTATGCTTGGATTTTTTAAAATGCTGAATTTTAATTAACATCTTTTCATGTTTCGTTTTTATTATTTTCATTTTGTAAGCTGCCTTGGGCAGGTTCGGGGAGAGGTGGTATAAAAGACTTCTAAATAAATATTAGATCAGATTGTATTCTTTGTGCTGTGATTGCAGAATAAAATTTTTACATCTTCCTTTTCCTGCTACAGACTTCTGTGCTTTCTAGAATCCTGCTTCCATGAGTCAGGATTGGAACTGCAGGTTCCCATCCGTTTGATACCACTTTATGTTCCAGGGCAGACCCATGTAGAGTGCATTACAGTAGTCTAGCCTCAAGGTAATCATAGTGTAACCACTTTTGTATGGGTTTTATGGGGCTAATTTAGGAAGCAAACTTGCACACACATGTAAGTTAAGATTTTTTTCCAAACTTTTAACAATACAACAATTTTTTTTCTTTAACCAAACCTGTAAGTGCAACCATAAGAAACTTTCAGCCAACAATGTCTTTGAAAACCACTCAAGGTAAACAGTTCAGCTTGTCGGATCCCACCAAGGGATAGATTCCTTTGCCACAATACTTCCAGTTATGAAGCAACTGGAACCCAGGCTTCTATCTTCTTCTTGGGAAATTACAGCCCTGCAAGGATAATATCATTCCAATAATAATACCAACTAATTATAACACACATACACAACTTTTAGTTGCTATTGTTCACATATAACATGTTTCTCATTACTTTATTCAAAGTGATAAGAGCATGTAAAGTGTTATCAGTCTCCCCAGCAGCCAGCCTCTTCCTCAGCTGCCTGGCTTCAGATTAGAGATGGGCATGAACCGGAAAAAAGCAAACTGTGCAGTTCGTGGTTCATTGCATTTCACGAACCACGAACTTTCACGAACCTGCCTTGGTTTGTGAACCGGTTCATTTGGTTTGTGAAAATGTCACCTCCAGGTCAGCAAATTGTCACTTCTGGGCCAGCAGAAGTTCACTTCCGGGCCAGCAGAAGGCCACTTCTGGGTTAGCAGAAGGTCTGCAGGTAGTACATCCCATGTTGCCTAGGAAACTGATTGATCGGCACCAGGCTGTCTTCAGTGATGAACCAAAAAATGAACCAAATAAACCAGCTTAAAGTTCATGGTGGTTTGTCAGAAATGGGCTCTGACGAACCACTGGTTCACAAACTACGAACCGGCCTGGTTCATCATGAACTTTGGTTCATATTTCAGTTCATGCCCATCTCTGTTCCAGATACTAACTCTGCACTGCTGGGTGAAACCAATTAGCTCATGGGGGTTACAGTAGCACAGATCTCAATGGCAAGGTCAGCAGAGGCAAGGCAGTGGGCATCTTCTGCACTAAGTGGAGCTGGTAGAGTGCCTTTTTTGCAGCTGTATCCAGTTGCTTCTCCAGGGTAGATGTGAAGAGAAAAGGTCAAAAGTAAACCAGAGATAACTTCTTGCAGATTTAAGGTAGAAGGTGACTGTACATTAGAAAGAAGCAGGGAAATACTCAGTTTTGCAATAAGGTTAAGAAACTCCAAGTGCAGCCTGAAGATGTTCCAGAATGACAACTTATCTCCAAACTACAGAGATCAGTTCCCCTGGAGAAACTGATTTTTAGGTGGGTAGTTGTGTTGTTCTGCTGTAGAACAGCTGGATTTGAGTCCCGTGGCACCTTAGAGACCAACAAGTTTTTCAGGGTACAAGCTTTCCAGAGTCAAAGCTCTCTTCTTCAGACACAAGTAGCTCTGACTCTTGAAATTCTGCACCCTGAAAATCATGTTGGTCTCTAAGTCATTGCATCTCCCAGAGAGTGTGCGCGTGCTTTGCAGTGGGCTGATTTGGACCCCAAATGGGCTGAATTGGGCCCGTTTGAGGCCCAAACTTGCCCACTGCAAAGTGCACATGCTCCTGCATCTGCATGATGACATCACCAGGAAGTGACATTACAGGAAGTGACATCATCATGCGGGCATGGAGCCTGCTGGAGTGATGCATGCTGGGAACATAACAAAAGTAAGCAATAGGTCCCAAGTCTCCCACTGGGACGGTAAGGGGACTTGGCAACTCTAGGTCCCTCCCTTCTCCAAACCCCATACTCTCCAAGCTCCACCCCCAAATCTCCAGGAATTTCCCAACCTGAAGCTGGCAAGCTTATTTTGCAGTGTTATAGATATGGAGACAGAAGGTCTTTTAAAGGTACATTTGTATGCTGCAGCTGTCCTGAGAACCTCTGAGCAAAGCTTGCTAAGGTTAGCATGAGCCAGAGTGTAGATTGACATATCATGATTAATTCAGTCCGGTACTAAAATCTGTTGGAATAAATATTTCCATCTTTGAGAGACTGGCAACAAGAATTTATTTCCAGATTATATGCAGAGATGATGGGGAACAATATCAATAAATCATGAGAGTATTCCAGTTTCACTTTGTGTGTGTTTGGGGCTGTCTTGGCGGCTACATTTCCAATGCATGATTTCCATCATTCAGAAGTCTCAGGGCCAAGTACCAGCCGCTGAGGCATGTTGACTTCGGTGTACGGCATCTGGCTTGAAAAAATCATAGTATGGAAAGGTTGGGGATGGGCACTAGGCGGTCATTTGAGATGTGATGCTCCTTTTTCAAGAAGGACATGGGAATAGTAATCAAAATCTGGTGAAAAGTCTTATGCCTAGAATGGCACCATCCCTGACAAATTAAAAACACTTTTCTCCTACCCTCATCTCCTGTCTGCATGTGGACCACTACAGAAGGGCACAAATATCATGGGTGCTTTAGGCCTTCAAACAGAGCATGCTGGTGCATATGAGAGATGGAGAAGACCTCACGTTATCATCAATAGCTTAGAAATTTGTATTGATTGGTATTCTACCTTAGGCAGGAAGGAGCTCCTCCAGGTTAAGGAACCAATCTGTTTTAAGGTATCTGTTACCAGAACTGCTCTTTTAAATGGGGAAATTAGCGCAGCAGTCTGGAACTAAAATTAGCGCAGATCTAACCAACGTTTACAGAGGTCCCGATTCCAGACACTCTAGTGATAAAGAGGCAGACTACAAGTAGATTCAATAAACACGTGTCTTTACTAATAGTGTGGTGTAAGCCTGAACTTGCACATACATACAAGAGAGCGTACAAGAACTAGGAAATGCAGAGTAAGAAATACAGAGACGGTCACATGAGCAGGTACCCACGATGATAAGGGAAATACTCACAATCCTGAAGCGGAGCAGAGACGCAACAGCGAGGTGGTCCAATGCCAGCACTGGATCCACAGAGAGACAGCAAGGGGGTCTGGATAGGAATGGCACAAGCACCATGTGGTCTGAGGGACCAGCTTAAATACCCCAAAACGTACCCTGGGGCTGGTGCTGTACTTGGTGGTTCTCACAGATTAAAACAAAGGCTTTAATGGGTCACTGAATGGCTTAGATGGGCCACTTTGGGAATCTGATTGTGTTAAGTGACACCTCAGGAAGAGGGGACAAAAGAGGGAGGGGGAAATCCGAGTGGGCTGAATGGATGTTCCAGCGGACAGGGCTTGCCCTGATGTCATCAGCTCTGGAATGCGGAGGTTTCTTTGAGATGCATTCTTTAAGTGCTTAGGATGGTCAGCACTTAGCTTCTTCTCCGGGGCGGCTCCTAAGATATGCAGAGCGGGGCGAGGTACTCTCACTGCGGACGTGGTGCGTCCGCTTCTCCGAAATGGCTTCCCAATGCAGGCTTCTTCCCTTGGTCTTCTGGCTGCCTAAGAACATGGTCGCTGGCTGGGCATGGCAGGGGCTGGTTAGCAGGTTGCCTGGTAGCGAGGGCAAGCTCGGGGACCGACTCGCGAGAGGCTCCAGGCGGGAACTGACCAGGGAGCGCCTGGCCAGGCTCGCTGGAGGTTTCCCTGGCAGGCGCCCGGCTGCTAGGCAGCGGCTTGGGCCCAGATGAGGCAGGCTTCCATGGAGGCAGGGGGAACAGCACGTAAAACACAGTCCATAGCAGGGAACAGGCGCGGTCCGTGGCGGATGGCAATGCAGGCACGGGGCACATGTGCAATAAAGTCCAAACACACACTGGGAGGTACAGATATAGGTCTGGGCAGGGTTGCCCAGGAAGAAAGTCCTTTGTGGAGTCATCCAGACAGGAGGTCAGGAGACCAACACAGTCTATTGTGGCAGCAAGGTAATTAACACGCAGGCAGGAAACTGACACGTGTATCAGAGCACACACGTGCAGGGCAATTTTTGGTGCAGCAGTAAAACAGCAACACAGGAAACTTTAACACAGTCTATGGCAGGCCTTAAAGCAGGAGAGGGGGCCTACTTGGCAACAATTCTTCCTCCAATTTAAGGTGGATTTCTCCAATTTATGGAGTCTCTTTCTTTGTCTTAAGTACCTGTTGGAAGAAGAGCTGTGGAAGGTGGAGGAAGGTCCTTTCAGCTAGGAAAAAAAGCTTCAAACTCTACTTAGGGAACGGTAGGATACATACCACTGTCCCCCCACCCCCCAGAGCAGCATACTCATTTGAGTGCTAGCTTGACAAACATGGATAGAAGCAGCATTGTGGGAAACCCAAGGGGATTCTGTACAAGAAGCCAGAGTCACTTGAATGGCACAGGGTCCACTTTAATGCTTGGCTTTCACTCAGGCCTTTTGTTCAGATCTGGCCCTAAGAATTACCTATATTTCTGAGCAAATCGCTACTTTAAAAAAATTATTATCAAATTTACAATTCATACAGAAAAGCTTCATTAAAAGATGAATAAGATTTGTACAAATTTTGGAGATAACCACCCCCCCTAGTATTGAATAAACATCTGAACTATATAAAAAACTCCCAGGAAGGAATTTTCGTAGGTACCGTTGACGCAGATAACCTGAATAGTTCCATTCCCCTCCTAGAAGATCCCGCAACCCACATATGTCCTCACAAAACATCTTTCTTGTTAATCCAGCCATTCTTAGAGCTAAGCTACAAGAGACGAATTACACGAGGAGCAGCATGTGAAGGGAATTGCAATGTTAGCCAGGAAGCAGAGTTTTAAAAGAGATAGGAAAGCTTTGTCAATTTCCCCTCTCTACAGAGCCACGGAGATCGCTGCTCAGAGGGTTTATTAATTTCCTCTTTGCCTCCTAGAAGGGGAGGTGAAACTGACAGAGCCTTCTGGTGGCAAAGAAGAAATTAACAAAACTCTCTGAGCAGGGATCTCCCTGGCTTGATAGAGAGGGGAAATTGACAAAGCCTTCCGATCTCTTTTAAAACTTCCCGCTAACATTGCAACTCCCTTCATGTGCTCCTCCTCGTGTAATTCGTCTCTTGTAGCTTGGCTCATAGTGTCATTTGCCCTGGGAGAACGCAGGAGCCTTCTGACCCATCCACATTCTGTCCTCTTCCTGTCCCACACACAATGCCACCATCTCCAGTCCTCATCTCATATAGCGACCACTTCTGCCTGAGATGCTGGAGTGTCGCTGCCAGTCCTTGTGGAAAAGACTGGCTTTGATGGACCAATGGTCTGATTTCAGTAGAAGGCAGCTTCGTATGTTAGTTTAAAAGAAAATATTGTTGGTTGGTTTGTCTGATAAATTGGTATGTTTCACATGCTCAAACATTTTTTTTTAAAAGGGTAAAAGCTTTCGAGCACTTCAGAATTCTTCAGCAGGCTAGATGTTTGCGGGCGGAGAGATGATGTTGCAAACCTCCATCTTGAAGCATCTTGCTGGCATGCCGTGTAGAAGACTAGGGAGCTTGGGACAGACGAAGAATGTTTCTACAAAGCAACCCTTTCCTCTGCACATCCCAGTTTCATTGTAGCTGCTGGAGCCACAGAGTAGCAATAGAGCTTCCAAATGGTAGCTTCATTTCTGATAAATAAATAAATCTACTAAAGGATTTCATGTTTGGGCCGTTAGCAGAGTCTATTATTTGGCACAGGAAGCGTGATTATAGGTGGTTGTGAGCTGGTTCTGCTGGCTGGTGTGTGTGCACTAATGAAAATAATAAAACCATACACTTGGTTTATATTTAGAAAAGAAATGAGAGTTCTTTATTGTAGGAACTCCATACTCTAATAGGAAAGGAGGACAGACAGATCCTAACTACCTATCTAGTATGTCCGTGCTGCCAAGATGGAGAAAGAAAGAGAGAAGGAACAATGCCAGGAAAAGAAGTGGTGAGAGGGAGGAAGTCAGGAGGAGGAAATCCTGAGAATAGCAATCTACATATCAAAGGGTAGTCAGAGCAGTAAACAGAGTGCCCGGACCCCTCTATCTTTCTAACTCTTTGTTTTGTCCCCCTCTGAAACCTGAGGAAAGGGACAGTGCTGAATCCTCCTCTTCCAACAATTTCCCCTTCCCCCATCCCTGCAGTGGCCGCCCACACATACCCCCATACCACTGGGAGAGCTTTTTCTGATTTTTTTAAAAACTGATACTTGACATGATATACCATTATATTAATACATCAATTAGCTTTTTAAATAAGCTACAGGTGGGTAGCTGCATTAGTCTGTAGTAGAAGAGCAAGATTTGGGTCCAGCAGCACATTAAAGACAACTAGATTTCTAGAGAATGGGCTTTTGAGAATCTGTGCTCCCTTTGTCAGATCTTGGCCAAAATCCCTGGACCGTTGCTTTGTATAGTAGTTGAAGTTTCCAGATGGTCTTCAAACATCACTCCTGAATGTGGGGGACCTTTTCGAATAGCATAAGATGCAGCGGGGGGGGGGGGCTGTTGATCTGAGAAGAAATCCAATTACACGAACACTTGTACTTGCGAGCATCCATTGCTTCATTGCAATTTAATCCTGAACATATCAAAGAACCTTGCAAAAAGATTCCCTACCTTGCAAAAAGAAAAGCGAGATGGTGCCCCTGGCACATAGGATAATATGATCATGTAACAAGCGTCATTTCTTTTATCATAGTAATATTTTCCCCACCGCCTTTAAGGCAACCAACCCCAAGACACAACCATAGAAGGGAAGTAATAGAGCAGCTCATTCCCTCTCAGAGACAGAGGGTTCATTTTGACAGCGGTAGTTTGAAAGACTTAACAAAATTCCCAGGACTTATTTTGAAATCAGCTTGGGAAGATTTTTACACTCAGCCTGCACATTGGTCGGTATTAATTCAGAGTTGGATTACTAGGAATTTGAGATGTAAACAGAGGTTCTCCGACAGCATGAATTCTTGCTGAGGTCTGAATGATGTAAAAGCCAAGAGAAGCAGGAAAAATGAAGACGGGAAAATGGTTAGCGATGCACCTGCATCCAATTCACCTACCATCTATGTATAAATTAAACTGAAAATCTATCAAAAAAGGTATTTTTGAAAGCATCTAACTACTTTCCTATTAAAAAATGTCTTCCAGTTTTCTGTTCGTATTTTTTGTACTGTGTATGATATGGGGCTAGATCCTAATGCAAGCGCTCTGACCTGAACAGCCCAGGTGAGCCTGATCTCATCAGATCTCAGAAGCTAAGCATGGTCGGCCTCGGTTAGTAATTAGATGGGAGACCGCCAACGAAGACCAGGGTTGCAGAGGCAGGCAATGGCAAACTACCTCTGTGAGTCTCTTGCCATGAAAACCCCACCAGGACTCGCCATGAGTCAGCTATGACTTGAGGGCACTCTCCACCACCACCGCCCAATGCAAACAGAGTGGCACTCACAGAACAAAACTTTCCCACCTCCTTCCATTGCAGCCTACCCAGCCCCCACAGTCTGTACAACCAAGTTTCTTCTGCTAGTGTAAAAAACACGGTTAAGATCCAACCTTGAGTTGCTATCTGCAGGCAATGCATAGTTATTGGCCCAATGCATAGTTATGGCCCAGCCACAAATTAATACCCAGTTGTGTGATTTGCAACAGGTTGGATCCTATGAGTCATCGATGGAAGGAATTAATGGAACATAGCTTTCCTCTATCTCCCTTCCTTGCAAGCATCCCAAAAGGCTGCGCTTGAGGGTAAGGGGAGGCACACAACCACTATCTTCTGGTGCTCCCTACCTCTGAGATGATGCTGGTGGCAATCCAGGAGAGGGTCTTCTCGGTTGTGGCACCAAAACTCTGAAATCCTCTCCCAAGGGAGATTGATTTGTCCCTTTTTCTTGCCATCTTCTGCCAATGGATGAAGACTTTTTTTTTTTGAATGGCATTCCCTCAGTAATCCTTCCTTCCTGCCCAATGTTTTAATTGTCGTTATGTTTTTTTGCTGTATTTTAGCTCTGGTTTTAATTGTTTTAAGGGTGTGTTTTTGTTGGTTTTAATGGTTTTTAAACTGATTTTATTATGTATGTTTAAATATATTAACTACCTTGGTGGTTCTTATATGGGCAGAATAGTGAGGTATACATTTGTAAAATAAACAAAATAAATAATAAGTGTCTCCCAGGCTTCAAAGGAGCTGCAGAGTGAAAGAGTTCATTAAGAGTCAACCAGTTGTGAATAGATTCCAAAATTTGCTTCAAATGCATCTCTGTGATAAAACATCTGTCTGTCTGTCTGTCCGTCTGTCTGTCCGTCCAGGGCTTTTTTTCTGGGAAAAGAGGTGGTGGAACTCAGTGGGTTGTCTTAGGAGAAAATGGTCACATGGCTGGTGACCCCGCCCCCTGATCTCCAGACAGAGGGGAGTTGAGATTGTCCTCTGTGCCACTCAGCTGTGTGGAGAGCAATCTAAACTCCCCTCTGTCTGGAGATCAGGGGGTGGGGCCACCAGCCATGTGACCATTTTCAAGAGGTTCCGGAACTCACTCACTCACTCACTCACTCTAGCCTGCCTGCCTGCCTGCCTGCCTGCCTGCAAAGGAAACTCATATGCATTTTATAAAATCAGCAAATTGAGTCCAACCCGGCTACAATTCACACTTCTGCAAATACTGAGGAACCCCCATCAAAAATCAAATTTTTTAATCTTCGGGGAGGGGGAAACCCATCCACAGACATTTCAACATCCCCTGGAGTTTGGAATGCATATTGGGTTGTCATAGCAACCTAACATGGTACCCAAGATGGCAGCTGCAGCCTCCTTGATGAAGATGAGCAGTAGATGGTGTAGGAGAGAACAGAGACAGGACTGGAACTGCTGGAAGGGGAAGGAGCCAGAAGGCAGTTGGGTGGGTGGGAGGGAAAGCACAGCTGGAACAGAGCTATGCGGAAATGAAGAAGGAGAGGGAGACAGCCTGCAGGAGGAAGGGAGAAGTGGAAATGGAGCCAGAGAGGGATTTTGTTTTTCCACTTCCCTTGAGGCTCTCCTTTCATTAGGTTTCTATTCTGCTTTTCTGTTTAAAAGCCTTCAACACACCTCATAGGAACATGAAAATATATACAACCTTTCCTGTCTTGTGTTCAGAACCCTCCATAGATTTCAATTCTAACAAATAATGCGATCGTCATACAAAAGATGCATGTTTTTGCCCCACCTGGCAATACAATTTTAGCATACTCTTGTGTTTTGTTCAGTTGGTCTGACCTCGTTTTTTTCTGAAATACCACAAAGGCATTTGAGTCAGTTAAGCTGAAGCCAATTCATTGTGAAAAAAACAAGATTTAAGACAGTATGTCCTAAAGACAAGCATTACTGAGCATCTCCTTCACATACATTTCTCAGCTCACCCCCAAAGCAAAATCTTTCCTCTCTCCTTCTTTCACGGACACAAGTTGGCTGACTCTGCTCACCGTGCATTGAAATGTGATCATAGACAATTTAATCACCGCCCTTAAAATTTATTCTATTTGCTAACCCATATTTTGTAGCGGGCGCAAAGATGCTGTTGACTCTCTGTGGAAATAATGTCAGGTAAGGAAAAGAAAAGGTCAGCCTTCCTTTTACCTTAAATATTCTGCCTGGAGAAATAAACAGATAAATAAAACATTTGGCAATTTACTTAGGAGAAGGATTCTTCTGATTCTTTCACTGCTTTGGGATTTTTGCCCAGGGAGGAAACATCAGAGAGCCAGAAAGCACAGCTTGAAATACCAATGTTATGTTTAGTGTTTAAATACTGGAGGAAAGTAGAGATGGAAATGATTTGTATCCCTGTACTAACTTCCCATCAAGGATTATTTGAACTCTAAACAAGCATTTCCCCAAATCTGAGCTTTCTATTGTACTAACTAACTAACTAACTAACTAACTAACTAACTAACTAACTAACTAACTAACTAACTAACTAACTAACTAACTAACTAACTAACTACACACACACACACACACATACATACATACATAAAATTCTGCTTATTTATTTATTTAGGATATTTCTATGCTGCCTCTTCAAAGTCCTGTGCAAGGTAGTTTACAATTAAAAACATCATCAAATAAAAACAAATCATTAAAAACAAGTCACTGGACATAGGCAGTATAAAAACAGACATACAACAGAAGCATTTCCCCTTCGGGAATCAAGCAGAAGAGAATGAACAGTTCCGATGTGATGAGGCGGAAGAATTCTTGAAGGCTAGCGATTCGGTAGCAGCAGTAGTGGAAGGTGACACTGGTGGAGGATCTTTCACAGACTATGACAGGGATACTTTAGCTAACCCTGGTTAGTACTGCACAGAAGAAGGCAATGGTTCTGCCGTTCTTAACCACTACACAGAACTACCATTCTGAGGCTCCTCCCCTCCCCAAACTCCACCCTGTCCAGGCTCCATCCCCTAAAATCTCCAGGAATTTCCCAACCTAGACCTGTCAACCCTAGACCTGAAAAAGCTCCAAGAAACTGTGACTGACCCAGGGTCAAGCAGCTGGCTTCAAGCAGAGGAGTGGAGAATCAAACCCGGTTCTCCAGATTAGAGTCCTGCTGCTCTTTACCACTATACCAAACTGGCAAAAGGATGTGAAAGGAATGTCCAAAGCTGTGTGACACATGTAATAAAAACATGGAATGGGAAAAGTATGAATCCAGGTAAGCTTAAAATCGTAAAACGAGTAGAACCTTTAAACATTGTAAATCCTGTGTGTGAATGAACTAAAATGGACTAGATTAGGACATTTTCAGACAGAAAATTATGAAGTGTTTTTTGTGGAAATAACCTTGGAAGAAACGGTCTTGCTTTTATAGTGAAGTGAGATGTAGTACAAGCAATCAGAAGCAATAATGCAAAGTTCGAATATTATTAATCAGACTTCATGGGAGGCCTATAAACATACAGAAACCATGATTCAAGTTTATGCTCCAACTATAAATGCTTAAGAGGAAGACATTGAAAGCTTTTATGCAAGTGTCTAGGAAGAAATTGATCATACACCGAAACAAGATGCACTGATAATTGTAGGTGATAGGAATGCAAAAGAATTTGAGTCCAGTGGCACCTCAGAGACATATTTTTGGAGTGTAAGCTTTTGAGAGTCAGAGCTCCCTACTTCAGACACGTGTCTGAAGAATTTTAAGGTTGACAATGAAGACATTGAAATTGTTCAAGATTTTCTATTCATCAGCCAAAAGGGAGACTGCAACTAAGAAACCAGAAAAAGACTGAGACTTGGAAGAGCAGCCATGAAGGAACTAGAAAAGATCCTTAAGGAGGATGTTTCTCTGGGGACTAAGATCAAAATCCACACTATGGTATGGGCAGCGGTGGCGCCAGGGTTTTCGGCGGTCGCAGCTGGCCGGCGGGCCCAGCGCCCCCGGCCTGCGTGATGACGTCAAGTGTAACGTCATCACGGAAGCATGTGCGCCACCGGCCCGATCACTGCAGTGGGAGGCTGGGATGGCGTGCGGGTGGCCTCTGAGCTCTCCTGATCAGTTGCCCTGTGCCGCCGCAGACGCCTGCCAGCGGCTGCTGTGCCCGGCCGGGGGCGTGTGCTAGCGGCGGCAGTGGCGGTGTGAGGCGGGAGGGATAGGAGGCTGCATCTCCATGGCGCGAACTTCTGCCCCCCGCACCTCCTCCAGTGCTCCCTCTGGCATCCTGCGTCCTGAGGCCACCACCTACCTGGCCTCAATGGGCGCGCCGGCCCTGGGGTATGGGCTTTTTTTCCTAGGGAAAGAGGTGGGGGAACTCTCACCCAGGGCAATGCCCAGCAGGAGGTGGCGCCCCTGTCACTACATGCACACACGCAAAGAAGGAAAGGGAAAGGAAGGAAGGCTTCAGCTGGGAATCCCCCTCCTCTCAGGTGAAGTTTAAAGTCCGTTTGGGGCTTCCCCTGACCAGCTGAAGAGCGGGGTTTAAGAGTTCCTTTCCTGCAGCTTGCAAGCTGGTCAGAGCTACCTGAACACGTGACTACTTTACAGAGCTGCCAGAACCGGCGCGTTCTGGCAGAAAAATAGGCCTGCCTATAACTATGTATGGATTTGAAAGTTGGACACTGAAGGAAGCTGATAAGAAGAAGGTTGATTAATTTGAAAGGTGGTGCTGGAGGAGAGTTTTGTGGATATCATGGATGGCCAAAAAGAGAAATAAGTGGTTCCAGGGGTCATTTCGTAGAAAAAGAGCTGGAGGACCTTATTAGCATAACCCATTAGCATAACTCATTAGCATATGCCACGCCTCTTGCCATAATCAGAAGTGTGTCATTAGTATAACTGATTTGCATATGCTACACCCCCTGACATCACCTATTCTGGCTGTTTTGGACCCAATCCTGGCCATTCAGGGTTAAAATTGGGCCCAAAATGGCAAAAAGGGCTAAAAATGGCTGAAAAGGGGCCCAGAATGGTCAGGATCAGGCCTCTGATGAGCGGGAGAGTGATCCACCACCCGTCAGAGGCCCGATCCTGGACGTTTCGGCCCCAATCCAGGCCAAAATGGGCCCAAAATGGCTGTGTGTCAGGTGGGCGGGGCCTCCTGACATGTGACCTCCTTGGGGAACTGCCAGAACTGTGTTCCTGTGCGTTCCCCCTTGAAATGAGCCCTAAGTGGTTCTAGATCAAATCAAGCCTGAATTCTTCCTAGAAGCTAAAATAATGACACTGAGGCTGTTGTAGTCTGACATGGCAGCCCTATGACTCGTGCCCATAACTATTCTAGAAAAATGCTTCTCAAGAAAATAGTGAGGTTCAGTGACTGTGCCCAAAACTGAACCCAATACTCTAGGTGAGGTCTAACCAGAGCAGAGTATAGCAATACCATCACTTCGTGTGATCTGGACACTGGCTTCTGTTGATACAGCCCAAAATCACATTTGCCTTTTTAGCTACCAATTCACACTGCTGACTCATGTTCAGTGTATGACCCCTAATTTAATTTAATTTATTTCATTTATATTCAGCCCTCCCTGCTTTCGCAGGCTCAGGGCGGATAACAAAAGTTACAAGTATCAAATACAGTTAAAACTTTAAAAACACTACATCTAATCAATTAATTTATAGCTATACACGCATATAAAATGTCATATATTTATATATAAACAATTAAAAATCATTTAGAAAGCAGCACATCGTTTAAATTTGATGCTCTGCACAGTGGTTCTTCCAGAGCAATACATACAGTATTAAGTGTGGACTGCAGCATTCACATTCATATATGGGCGCATTCACATATGGGCATTCACATAAGGGCGAGACCCTTAGATCTTTTTTGCACATACTACTGCCAAGACATGTCTCCCCCATCCTATAATTATGCTCGGAGCTCCTTGGAGGAAGGGGGGAATAAACATGGATGGATGGATGGATGGATGGATGGATGGATGGATGGATGGATGGAAAACCTTCAGGAAATCCTGGTCACATGGGAAAATAGTTTTGTCTTTTAAAAAAAGACGAAAGAAGGAAGGAAAATAAACTATGCAACAGGCTTTTGAAATGCAAGTTCAAATGTCTGCCCTGTATTTATGAGGTCCCTCTGCTCAGATGTGTCTCCTTTGGAAGTTAGTCCACACGTGGCACTGATCTTGATGGGGAAAAGAAACAGGGGTGTGTCATGCCAAAGGAAGTGCATAATAATGGACTGGACTTAATCACAACAAAATCTTCACTGAATCAATTGGCCCAACTGTTTCCAAGCTCCATAAATCTGTCAAGTCGAAAGAAAAGTTCAGAAAGAAGATGCCTGATTCATTACATGAAATGTATTCTTGGATATTTTGCCCTATGTGAATTATGGCTTCTTGGGCAGGTTATTTGCAGTTCCATCTCAGTGTATAGATTAAATGCTTCAGGCTCTTATTATCATCTGTCCAGAGAGGCTTTTACATTGCACATGCGAGAGAGAAGAATCTTCAAATAACCCTCCATTCTTCACTGGGACAAAGGTTAGCTCTTAGCACCTTTTCTAGAATGCTTTCTGAATTACTCCCACTGGCTGGGTCTTGTGTAGATAAGAAAAGCAGCACAATATGGACACATACAAATAGGGCAGCCATTTCCCCACCAAGTAGGGTTGCCAGCCTCAAGATAGTGGCTGGAGATCTTCTGGAATTACAACTGATCTCCAGGTGACAGTGATCAGTTCCCTTGGAGAAAAGGGCTGCTTTGGAGGGTGGACTCTATGTTTATGTCATAACAACAACAACAACAGCAACAACAACAACTTTGAATTTATATACCACCTTTCAGGACAACTTAACACCCACTCAGAGTGGTGTTATATTATCCCCACAACAATCACCCTGTGAGGTGGGTGGGGCTGAGAGAGCTTTAGAGAGCTGTGACTGACCCAAGGTCACCCATCTGGCTTCAAGCAGAGGAGTGGGGAATCAAAACTGTTTCTCCAGATTACAGTTCTGCCGCTCTTAACCACTACACAAAACTACCATTCTGAGGCTCCTCCCCTCCCCAAACTCCACACTGTCCAGGCTCCATCCCCTGAAATCTCCAGGAATTTCCCAACCTGGACCTGTCAACCCTACTGCCCGGGTGGGGGATGTCCAGCCAAGGCTCTCATTTCATGCTGCCACTCTTGCAGATGGTAGAAGGAAAATAATCTTAAAAAATGGCTGCCAAGCAATGGCATGATGTCACTTCCTGGGAAAATGAGGAAAAGACCTCAGTCTGATCTAGAAATCACCAGAAACTGTATAGTGCCCCCATGACCTTGCCCTCCCACTGGTTTCCAAGCCATACTTAAGAACTGTATGGGCACAGACAAGGTCAGGAGTCCCTCTATATATGATTTTGTAAACGAACCCAAAAGAATTAAAAAACATTAACAAAAAAGGGCTGGAGAGGGATGCACATGGTCCAGGAGGCATAGAATGTTGACAGCAGCTGAAGATCGATTAAGCAGGGAAGGGGGGAATGGGAAATAGGGCGGCTCAAGGTCTTGGAAACGTACAGAATCCTGTAGGGAAAGATTTGGGGAATCAGGTAGATTCCAGAATTGCCTCCCTTCCCACAATTACGTGTGGTTGTTCAACTTATTTTATGACGTTTCTTAAGCATAGGACTTCAGGGTGGGTGGAGGAATATAGGATTAGTTTTAGTTCGATTGAATTGTTTTAGTTGTTTTAGTGTTTTACATTTGTCTTGTTTACTGATTTATCTCGTCTTTCTGTGAGCTGGCTCAAACTGATATCTGGAGAGCAAGGACAAAATTTCTGTCTGTCCATCACTCAGCGTAGGTCATCCAAATGCTTTAATTAATGAATTCATTAATAGCCGTGAATTCCAGTTGGGGGGAAAGCCAGAGTTTAAATGATGCAAGTAAATCAATAAGTACCTAGTCCCTAAGAAAGTACTGTTTCATACTGCAAACGGGAAACTGCATGTTTGAACATTTCTTTGCATCAGCATCTCCCTACCTAAGGAAAACTAGTCCATTTAGCATAGCAGTTGAGTAGTTGGACTGTAAATCTGCACTCTGCTAGTTCGGATCCTACTTCTGCCATGAGCTCTGCAGCTGGCCTTAGGTAAGCCACTCCTCTCAGCCCCAGCTCCCCAGCTGTATTGTGGGGATAATAATAACATTGACAATATAATAAAATTTGACAATAATAATAATAACATTCGACAATATAACATTGACTTTGTTCTGTTCTGAGTGGGGCACTCATCAGTTTAGAAGAGTGGTATATACGCACAATTGTTCTTGTTCTTGTTATTATTATATATATTAGCATTCACTCCGTGATGCACGAATGTTTCCTAGACAGAAAGAAATTCATGTAAGGCAATGCCCAAACATGAAATCCCTCCAAACTCTGTTCCACATGATTTACCTACTTATGTAAATTTGCTCTAAAACTACAAATAATTTTTGTTGATAGGAACCAAATTTCTCTGCTGAGGTTCTATGTTAACAGAGGTAATAGCAAACTGTGTTTTCCCTAATAAGCTGGTGGGGCGTGTGGGGCATGGAATGAGCTCAGAATGGAACTGCTGCAGCATGTCACATTATTAAAAGATCTTGCTGGTGACAGTCATTGACACTAGGGGGGAAAATGCATTATATCCAAACGTAGTTCTAGAGAAAGCATCTTGCTTGCATAATTTAATGTACCATGTCACTTAATGTGAAGCAAGAAAACAGCGTGGTTCTGTTGGATGCTGATGTTAACTTTATAGTGCATCAAAGGTAATGCTGTAATGTTTTCCTCTCATTTGTGCTCTTACAGTTAATAGATTTCAACAGGCACATGAGCGCATGCTTGCGCTGGCAATGATGAACACTTCTGAATGTGGCACGTTTACGTTCCTGACAAGGCGCTGAAAAGATGCAAATACTAAAGGTGGGGATGGAGGACTGGTAATAGTATTACTGAGGGCTGGGTTGTACCATTTCAGTCCATGAGCATCCACATATTCCTAAATTTTAAAAAAAGGATTGAGGTACACCATATCCCCATATCTTTCGGATATTACGAATGAAAGATGTAGATGGGCCTTCTCTAGAGCATGATTTGATGCATTCCCCTCTGCAGTGCTGTATGGGAGATGCTCTCACTTGCCTTTGCACCAGTGTTGTTGTCCCTGATCAAATAAAGTAGTCGAAAATATCACACACATACTTTTGCATGGCGAAGTCTATCAAGAAGAAAGGATACAATTAATTATTCCACTACTCTATAGATTTAAACCATTACAGTATTATATGGATTTTAGTCCTGAAACTCTTCAGGTATATTTTTTAGAGGATAGTCAGAGAACTGTATCTTACGCTGTTGCAAAATTCTGTGTGATAGCACTCAGAAAGTGGAATGACTTGACGAAGGAAATGTCAATTGCTTGGAAGTGAATTAATGAAGTGAATGAGTTTTAGGCCGTTTCCACACACATTGAATAATGCACTTTCAATGCACTTTAGTTATCCTTTAGAAGTGGATTTTTTGTTCCACACATGGAAAATCAGTTACAAATGTGCAGTAAAGCGTATTGAAAGTGGATTATTTAACGTGTGTGGAAACGGCCTTACTGTTATATATATATATGACTTTATCTTGTATGTATTTATCCATTTTAAGTATTTAAAAATTGCTCTTTTATCTGTACTTAACTTGGCTAGTCTTGCGACCATAATAAACCTTTCATTGATTGATTGATTGATTGATTGATTGATTGATTGATTGATTGATTGATTGATTTTTTTTTAAAAAAATTATTAGGTGAGTACATGTCTACAATCAATATTTCAGTTATTAAACCGAAATATCAAGTTTCCCCCACCCTTTCCTCCCCCCCCTTTTCTAGTGACTTCCAACAGTTTTCCAACCCATATCTTATATAACCTATTCTTCTATTCTCCCTCTATATAGTTAACTTTTATTACATTTATAGACTAAATGATTTCCATTATCTTTAAATCTATCTAAAATTTTAATTCTACCGTAATTAAAATTTTTCTTTAAATGGTAAAGATTACTGTCCCCACTAAATTTCCCTAATAGCTTTCAAATTGCCACAATTTCCCCTTCATGTCCCACTTTTTTCCCAAATACTCCTTCAGTCTACCCCAGTCCTTGAAAAATTCTTCAGCATTCTGGTCTCTCAGCCTTCTTGTCATTTTGGCCATTTCCACCATGTACAGCAACTTTTGTATCCAATCTCCAATAGAAGGTATTTCTCACACTTTCCAATTCTGCGCATATAGTATTCTTGCCGCTGTTGTCATGTAAAATAACAATGTTCTATGTTGTATAGGAACATCTTCCATATTTAAGTTCAGTAGCAGGCATTCTGGGTTCTTTATTATTGAAGTCTGCAAAATCTCATTTATCATTTCTAAAATATCTCCCCAGTACTGCCTAGCGACCTCACAAGTCCACCACATACGATACAGTGATCCTTCATGACTTTTACATTTCCAACATTTATCAGACATTTTAGCATTTCCATAATCTATTTTTTTGGTGTCAAATACCACCTATATATCATCTTAAAAACATTTTCTTTAATACTGGTACAGGTTGAGATCTTCATTGTATTTTTCCACAAATATTCCCATGACTCCATTGTTATGTCCCTTTGACAGTTTATAGCCCACTTCACCATCATTGATTGATTGATTGATTGATTGATTGCATTCCTAAATCATAAGGCAGCTTCCACTGATGAAAGATGCTCATGTATTAAAGCTCAGAAGCTGGTCATGGAGTGTGGCCAAACATTTGGCATGTTCAGAACTAAAACAAGGACATAATTGCAAGGCAAATGTACCTTCCTTGGAGTGGATCCAGAATAAATTTCCTAGTGGCAGAATGGAACCTCCCTGCCTCCTCATGATACCAACCCTGAGAGGTAGAGGTGGCTGAATGTGTGTGGCTCAGCCAAAGTCCCCAGAGAGTTTCCATGGCAAAATGGGGATTGGAACCTGAGTCTCCCAGGTTTATGCCTAGGTAATAAGTGTCAGATAACAAACTTGACTAAGAGTGATTCCGCACACGTTGGATAATGCACTTCCAATCCTCTTTATAGATCATTTGGAACGGATTTTTATGTGTGCAGAACAAAAAATCCACCTCAAACAATTGATAAAGTGCATTGAAAGTGCATTATCCAATGTGTGCGGAATCAGCCTAAATCTCAGTTTACCAGAGAAGAGGCATGTGTTCTCTGAAGTCATGGTTAGGTGAGCACAAGACTGCTTGCCATTTATCCCCATTTGTGCAGTTGCAGATGGACGCATACTTTTAATCAGGGCTCTTTTTCTGGGGAAAGAGATGGTGGAACTCAGTGGGTTGCCCTCGGAGAAAATGGTCACATGGCTGGTGGCCCCGCCCCCTGATCTCCAGACAGAGGGGAGTTTAGATTGCCCTCCGCACCGCTGAGTGGCGCAGAGGGCAATCTAAACTCCCCTCTGTCTGGAGATCAGGGGGTGGGGCCACCAACCATGTGACCATTTTCAAGAGGTTCCAGAACTCTGTTCCACTGCATTCCTGCTGAAAAAAAGCCCTGCTTTTAATGAGCGACAGTGACTTCATAGCTTGCATTTTGCCCCTGCACATTCAGCAGTAGCTGTTTATGAAATTATCACAAAAAGCACAGAGATCACAAAAATCTCAAAAAAAAATCACAAAAAGCACAGGCATTTAAGGCACGTTCAGACACCCAACTGCAGAAGGGGGAACAATGTGTGCTTCCCTAAGGTCCTTGAAAGAAGGGGGTCTATAAAAGTTTCCTGAACAGGATAGTTGAACTAGGGAAGCAACAATCACAGGCAGCAATAGGAAAGGTAATTCCACAGAGAAGGAAACTGTTTTGAGACTGGGAGCTTCCAAAGCAAACTATTGCTTTAAATTTATTTACTGAGATATTTATACCGCACTTTCCTCTCCAATGATGGACCCAAAGAGCTTATAACATTACCCTGTCCACCTCTGTATCCTCACAACACCAACCTGTGAAGTAGGTTTGGTGGAGGGTATGCCGCTGGCCCAAGGTCCCCCTGCAGCTTCCAGAGTGGGGGTATTTGGACCTGGTTATCCCAGATCCTAGACCAACAATCTAACTATTATGCCCCAATGACTCCATTTGTGGTTTGCATCTCCATTTTGTGAACTGAAGTGCAATTCTTGATTTTCACATCCATTTTTGTTTCTTTGCACTGACAATTTCCCCTTAAAATGCATGCATATTTTTCAACACGCATCAAGAAATCAGCATTATTCATATTATATCTCCCTATATGCACAGGAAATGCATAGTACATGAACACTGTCCAAATCATTTCCAAAAACCACGCAGCTTGCAAACACAGTGCAAACAAATGCACAAAGCCCAACAGAGAAAAGCAAAGAACGAAAATTGTTGATAAGAGCAGAAATGAATTTTAAAAAGAAAAGGAGTAGGGAATGTTTGCTCGTCTCTAATTCTTTATGATCCAGTTCTTCACTGAGAACATGTTCAACATTTTATTCAAAGTAGAGACTGGAACAACATCCGTAGACATTTTAAGTCTTTGCTGAATAAATATCCCAGATTTTCAGACTTGGCTCATATGTATACTGTATTGAACATGACAGCTGAAAACATTTCCTCTAGAAACTAGCCAGGCAATTGCACATGGGCAAAATGAATAACTGCCCATCTGTGTGCATTCTCTGTAGTGCCCGTTACCTTATGGAACGGCCTACCTGAAGAAGTCTGAAAAGCTCCCACTCTTCTGACTTTCTGCAATCTATGTAAAACTGAATTATTCAATAGGGCTTTTTACTCAGATAGGAGGCCATACTGTAAGGAAATAGACTCTAAGACAGTCTTCTTTGGTGGTTGCCCATCCAAGTACCGAACCTGCTTAGTTTCCAAGATCTAATGAGATCAGGCTGTACCGTGCCATCTTCCCTCCCTGACTGGGATATAAGCGGTCTCAAAGAGTTGCATCAGTAAAGGGATAGAAACTGTAGACTATACTACTATGTATGCTCTGTTACTGAAAGTATGATCCTACCGGGTGGTTTTTGTGTTGTTTAATATGTCAATCTTAGAATTGCTTATTCAACTCTGCATTGCATTTCTGCTGGTTTTAAATCTTTGCAAATTTGTGCTATTACATTGTTTATTGGAATGTCTTTGAAATTGATTATGCTGACTCACATTGTGTAATCTGCCTTCCGTCTCAGTGAGAAAGATAGACTATAAATGACATATATAAATAATATTCTGATATGCCCCATACGGTTGTTCATTATGCTGTGAACAATGATCTGTTTACATTCCACTTTCTTCAATGCGAAATGCTCTTAGGGTTAATCACAAAATGAAAGAGACTGTTTTTAGTATACCGCCTCAAGTATATTTCAAATTTTTGATAGCACAGGGAGATAAAGGTTAGTTGTTCGAGCAGGAGTCCCCCAAGAACCAAGTATAACTATAAACTATTCCAAAATATTTATTGTAAAGTGTTGTAAGTAAGAAAAGTGCAACGTGCTTCCAATAAATATCATGTAGTAAAAGCAATGATCAATACTGTTAATGTATAAATACACACAATTGAACACATTTCATATATCAACGCATCAAACACACAATAAATATCACAGCAATGAAACATCTAAATCCATAAATCCACAGTACATTCTGTATAATGTCAAGACTCTCAGATGTCTCCAATGTGTAGTGGGGCTTCTTGCTACATAAAGAAGTAGCAAAGGAGTAAAGGCGTTCCGTCTTGCTTGAAAACGTACTAAAGGAACTCAGTCCCAAGGGGCTTTCAGCCCAAGATAGAGATGCAGCTCAAAATCAAAAGCCAAAATCACGGTTCAGCTTCTAGACAGAGCCCCCATGAGATGCCACTTCAATGGAGACATCCGACCTGCAGAACAGTGCCAAGCTACAAGTGACGCCTTACACAGGTTGGACGCTTGTCAGCTTCCCTCAAGTTTTGATGAGAAATGTAGGCATCCTGGTTTTACAGCTTGGCTCTCCATTACAGCTGCAAGACAGAGCCCGACAAAATGCTAGCACTCTTTGTTTCGCTTTATCAGCTTTTTCAGGGGCTGGTTGTTAAAGCCTGGTTGTTCGAGCAGGAGAGCAGCACATACGAAATGTTTGGAGGCTGAAGGTCAAAGGATCAGGATAAATTTAGGGATTTAAATTGTAGGGTTACCAGAGGGGAAATTTAGGCTGATTCCGCACACGTCAGATAATGCACTTTCAATGCACTTTATCAATCGTTTGAGGTGGATTTTTTTTTCTGCACACAAAAAAATCTGTTCCAAATGCAGAGGATTGGAAGTGCATTATCCAATGTGTGCGGAATCAGCCTTAGACTGAGTCGAGATGAACAGCCCATCACTTTGAACAACCAGAGACGTTCTGTGCATTGCAAAGCACATAAGTGAACACATAGAAAAGATGTATTGTCGAAGGCTTTCACGGCCGGAGAACGATGGTTGTTGTGGGTTTTCCGGGCTGTATTGCCGTGGTCTTGGCATTGTAGTTCCTGACGTTTCGCCAGCAGCTGTGGCTGGCATCTTCAGAGGTGTAGCACCAATACAGCCCGGAAAACCCACAACAAACATAGAAAAGATATTCTGTACATAGAACATGAGATATCTGGGAGACGGCTAAGCTGACACTGATGGTTTTCTGCATCTGATGAAAGAGCCTAAGCTCAATACAAGATAGGAACTGCAGATTTCCACCTGCCCCCCCTACTGCTTCGGAAAATGGAGTTTTCATTTACATAGCATGGTTAATGGCTTTTAATGGATCTTTCCCCCAGGAATTGGTCTAACCCATATTTAATTTAGCATCAGGCAAAAATCTCCCAGACATTTCTCACATTTGTGTGAACATTCCTATGGGACATTTGCAAGTCCTTGATGTGATACAAACACACACACATGCATCTATCTACCTCATGGAAATTCCTTCTCTCCTATGCAAAAATCCCTTCTAGATGGTAAGGGCATCTAACCGGCATGGAGGCAGAAATGGAGACTCTCCGTAGAGCTTCCATGTGCAGCCAGGCAATGCATAATAGTTGCTCTGGCCCTGAGGTCCAAACCGTTGCTTTCTGCCCCTACTCCTAGCTAACAGAATCTCTCCACTGCTTTTCCAGGAGCCTGGGAAAGGCTTCTCAAGTTCTGAGCAAAGAGTGAAGCAGCAACAGATAGTTCAAGACAACTCTTCGATTTGCAGGAGATCAGCAGGTGGCAGCAGCACCTTGAATCTATATCATTGCCTACTAATGTATTCTGTTAGCAAAAGGATACAGGTTAGGCATCTCAAAGGAGGAGGAAGGGTGGAGAATTTGCATTTGTATCTCTATGCTTGTCAAATTACTAGTGATCTTGCTATTTCTCTAGTTCAAAATAAGGAGAGCTCTACATACTTGGGAAATTGTCTTGGTTTACCACTCAATCTCATTCGTGCATGAAGTCTGAGCTCCCCGCACGGGCCACTCTGTGCTTTTCAAGTCGAAAAGTTCTGAGTCATTCATTTCACTCGGATTTTTAATTGTGTAGAGATTTTTTAAGAATGCAGGGAGGTCCTTTTTGTTTTGTTTTGCCTCCATTCCAAAGTTGTGTTCATTTCCTGAGGGAATTGGTTTCGCACTACTGAAGTTTAAGTTCAAAAATGAATTGGGTTGAGAGGATACTGGCGCTGGACAGAGATATCTTGGAAGGTTACTTTTCAGACAATAAATTTTCATTTCCAAATATGGCCCCAGGACCTTAAATGACCCTCTGCCAACTTGGTTTCTTTATAACCCATTGTCACATCTGAAAAATGATGGGTGGCAGTTTTCCTGTCTGCCATTTCTATCTGAAAGGCATTTTTTCTTTCTATGAGCCTCAAGGCCGATGAAAATCAAGGCAGTAGGTGATGCTGGTGGTTTGACATGTGAGGTCAATGTATATGGAAAATAGGAACTTCTCCCTGGCATCAACTTATCCCTTGGATCTATCCAGATTAAATCAGAGAGGCTATTCTCTCCTATAATTTGGAAGAGGGTGTAAAAATTATTTAGAACAGCCGACAGGCACTGAGGTATCTGGAAAATGTTTTTTTTTAAATGCTCTTATAGTTTTATACACTTCTCACAATGGGTGCTTCAGTCTTATGTAACAATAATTTGATTATTATTTACAGAACCTCAAATAACTGGAAAGGCAGTGTACAAGTTTTTGAAAAGTTAGTTGACATGGTAACATGTTTTTAGGTTTTGTGGAATCTCTTGTTTTATTTTATTTTATTTTATTTATACCCTGCCTTTCTCCCCAATAAGAACCCAAAGTGGCTTAGATCATTCTCCTGTCCACCATCTTATCTTCTTAGCAACCCTGTGAGTTAAGTTAGGTTGAGAGTGTGTGACTGGCCCAAGATCACCCAGTAAGTTGCCACGGTAGAGTAGAGATTTGAATCCGGGCCTCGCGTATCCTAGTCTAACACTATTGAAGCATTTGTATCCCACATTTCATCCAGATAATATACTGGATTATCCTCTGCATTGTATCCTCACAAATAAATGAATAAATAAACTATTGATTGATAATGTCATTGCCTTGAAACCTATTTCATACTGTTCTTCTATAGACACATTGGTAGTCTTCATTTGGGGCACTGCAGAGTATACCTTGGATATATTTTGTGAGGGAGGTGCATGTGCTATAAATATTTTAAATAAATCTCTTTAAGCAAATATGTAATAATAATTGCGCTTATATACCGCTCTTCTAGACAGATTAGTGGCCCACCCAGAGCGGTGAACAAGTAAGTGGTATTATCCCCACACTACAGCTGGGGAGCTGGGGCTGAGAGGTGTGGCTTACCCAAGGCCACCTATTGAATTCATGGCAGTGGTGGGATTCAAACCAGTAGAGTGCTGATTTGCAGCCAAACCACTTAACCACTGTGCTATTATTATTACTGTTTAAGCAAATATGTTCTTTGTGCGGTCGTAAGCCTGCATTATCATTAAAGAAACTTCATTCTCCTCTGACATTTCAGCTAAGCACTAGCAATGGGACACGTGAGCTTTTAGCTTTCCATTTCTCCTCCTAAGCCTAGACCATTTCACAAAACATTCAAGCCATTTTGGTACAGTGGTTAAGAGCAGCGGGACTCTGATATGGAGAACCTGGTTTGATTCCCCACTCCGCTGCTTGAAGCCAGCTGGGTGACCTTGGGTCAGTCACAGCTCTCTCAGAGCTCTCTCATCCCCACCCACCTCACAGGGTGATTGTCATGAGGCTAATAATAACATACTTTGTAAATTGCTCTGAGTGGGCATTAAGTGGTTCTGAAGGGTGGTATATAAATATAATGTCATCATCATCATCATCAAGGTTCTGAGGTCCAAAGAACAGAGCTTTGAAACCCTGCTGTGTGTTAATACACAGAGATGCATAAAACAGTAAACCTCTAATCTGGAGAGCCAGGTTGATTACCCACACAGCTGAAGCTGGGGAAGCCCTGAAATGGACGCTTGAAATTTCAGCTGGGAGGCAGGGAATTCCCCCTCCCTCCCAGATGAAGCGCAGGAAAGCTATTTCTGTGCTGCTTGCCAGTGACACAGAAAGGGGTGTTTTAAACTTCAGCTGGGTGGTGAGAGAGTTCCCCCTGCCTCCCAGCTGAAGTGTGGGAAGCACCCTGCTCCTGCTTATTTCACCTGATGGGAGGGGGAGGAGGGAAACCCCCTCCTCCCCCTCCCATCAGGTGAAATAAGCAGTGGGGCGGGAAGTTTTGGTGCGGTTCGAATCTTCACGAAGCATACCGAAGTGGGTCGATAAGCAATTTCTGAAGTGGCTTGCCTCTTTGGAAATCACTTATTTCCTACTGTTTTTCCTGCTTCGGAAATTCCAAAGCAGGAAAACCGAATCTTTCTGGCAAGCAATTTCTGAAGTGGCTTGCCTCTTTGGAAATCACTTATTTCCTACTGTTTTTCCTGCTTCGGAAATTCCAAAGCAGGAAAACCGAATCTTTCTGGCTTGCCCACTCCTATTCCCCACTCCTCCACTTGAAGCCAGCTGGGTGACCTTAGGTCAGTCACAGCTCTCTTGAACTCTCTAACTGGGTGTTAAATTGTCCTGAAGGGCAGTGTATAAATTGAATGTTATTATTATTATACTGTATAGTATCTTGTATAAATGCAAGCCGCTGCAAAACATCATCTAGCATAAATAAGGGAATGAACCAGCCAAACTGTTGGCATAAAACAATGTCAGTTGTTCCTTTCATTTATTACTTTATTGGCTGGTTCTCCTCAAAATTCTTCTCTGTCTTCTTTCTAGTATCACTTTGACAATTTCACAAATTAATTTCAGAATGGGAACACACACACATGACGCTGCATTGCCTTGAGCCAGACCTATATTATCTACTTCCACAAGCAGTCCTCCATGGTCTAAGGCAGAGGTCTTTCATATCACCTTTAATTTAATATCTCCATATGAAATGGAGACTCTGGAGACTGAACATGTAACTTGTTGCATTCAAGGCTCTGCTATTGAGCTTGCTACAGTGTTTAGTTTGATCCCCCCCACTTTAAATGCACAGGAACTCATATGCTGATTGATTAGAACACTCGGCAGAAAGGAATAGTGATGTCATCACAGCAAGTTGTTTTTTCTCCAGAACTCATAATGTGTTTACATGCTGAGATAGCTATTAAATTTTTTTTAAAGAAAAGTGTGGCAAGCAAGCATAATAGTCAACAGTCAGAAAACAATGAAATTATAGTAGATTGGTAACATATTGATGGTGCTTCACTAATAATTCAGGCAATTTGGACCCCCCAAATAAGGGAAGACATCGGGATGGGAGAATTTTGGAAGTATCCTGACCAAAGTCAGTGTGCCAGCATAGTCTAGTGGTTAGAGCATTGGACTAAGAGACGTAGACCTGAGCACAAGTATCTCCTAAATCATGAAGTTCACTGAGTGATTTAGGACCACTTGCTCATTCTTAGGCTAGCCTACCTCAAGAGGCGGTTGTAAGGACAAAATAGGGGAAGTGAGTCATATAAGCTCTCCTTAGCTCCTTGGAGGAAAGATGGGATAAAATGCATGCCTACGAAGACCCACTGGGACTAATTCTAGCTAAGGATGATCAAACACCCACTGGTTCAGCTCATGTTCTCTTTGCTGGTTTTGAAAAGGGACCTGATTTTTCGATGATAAGTTCAATAGTTCGTGTATGTTTGTCAGTGTTCAGCAGGTTTTTCCATTGTATTCCTCACTAACTATGTGATACAGTGCAATTGGCTTTTTGTGCACGCACAGCCTGTCTGAGTTCTACTGTCCCTCCCATTTTTGCTGCATAAGTGTTCTGCCGAGCAGACAATTGTTTAAATAGACAATTAAATCACTCATTAAATCACTCACAAATCATATAAATCAGTCATCAGTCAATGCTGTGTTTCAATAAAACTCTAAACTCTATCTTCGGGTGTTCACAGTGAAGCTAAAGATGAACAATCAGTTTGAACCTCTTATTGGAATCTTCAAGAGTAGAAGATGATTATTTTTGGTTTGGGTAATTATTGAGCTTGTCCTGACCTGGATAGCCCAGGTGAGTCTGATCTTGTCAAATCTCGGAAGCTAAGCAGAGTCAGCCTTGGTTAGTAATTGGATGGGAGACCTCCAATGAAGGCCACGGTTGCAGAGGCAATGGAAAACCACCTCTGTTAGTTTCTTGCCATGAAAACCCCACCAGGGGTCGCCATAAGTCAGCTCTGACTTGAGGGCTCTCTCCACCACCAATTATTGAGCTTATAAAACAGAAATATTTTTATGTTCGGTAAGGATTTGGACTTAAAAATCACCTACATATGAGATATGACTCTCCCAATATCTTAAATTCCCTACAAATGAAATTGAACATTAGCAAAACTGATTTTTATTTAGACACCCTCAAAACAACATTAAAGCTTGTAAAACAGTATGGCTTGGCCATGTTTCTTTTGGATTATTTATTTACATCATTTATAGTCCACCTTTCTCACTGAGACTCAAGGTGGATTACACAGTGTGAGGTCTGTACAGCCAGTATTAAGGACATCTCAACTAAAAATGCCACAGGGTATATAAATGCAAGTTTACAAAGACAGCAAAAATCCAATACAGAGTTGAAAAAATGCTGAAACATAGCATAAGCAAATCTAAGAGCCAAGCTACAAGTGACGCCTGACACAGGTTGGACACTTGTCAGCTTCCCTCAAGTTTTGATGGGAAATGTAGGCGTCCTGGTTTTACAGCTTGGCTCTCCATTACAGCCGCAAGACTGTAAAACTGCAACAGGTAATATCCCCCGGATGCCGGAAATGTTGACAGCAAGACTTGATGAAAAGGCTGGTGATGCTGAAATTTGCAGCACCAATAAACACTTCAATGAAACGAGCCGAGTTTCAAGAAGGTGGAGCGGTTGGAGGATGGCGGTAGTAAAACTCAATAATACGAGACTTCTGACCTTAGCAGCCAACATTGTTCAAAAATCATGATCCGAGGAGGCCTTCCTATGAGGGAACCATCTTAGGAAGTTGGTTTTGGAACTGCAGAAGGAGATTATACATGTTTACAAAAGCTTTCCTGAAGAACCTGCACAGATTACTACAGGGACTTTGTTCTAAAGCACCTCCTGAGAGGTTGGAACATACCAGATGCTGAGGGGAGTTGGGAATGAAGACAACCTCCTCAAGGGATTCGGCAAATGAAATGTCAAGGAAAGGGAGATGATTTAAACTCATCACACTTACTCATAAGCAATTTCTCTTCTGCACTTTGCTGCCTTTTCTCCCATAGTAACAATGTGGGGTGTCTTTTCAAGCCCAAGCAGGACTTGGGGGGTAGTTGTGGAGTGTTCTCTGTGATTGCTTTTGAGAGGGGCCTTTTTGACTAGGAAAGGGATGGGTAGTAGAGTTGCCCCCCTGGGAGCTTCAGAGGAGGGGAGAAAGAAACTGAAGAGAGGAGATGTCACATTGTCAGGTGGCTCTCTAGGAATTTCTCAAATCTCTATGGTTTTTCTATAGAGACTTGGACTGGGAAGCACCTTAATGCATTTGAAGATGGTGAGAGGCACCCAAATCAACCTATCATAGCTGAATGTTCCCAGGGGGCTGGATGGAGGATCCCTCAGTGCTGCTTATCAATGTCTGAACCTTTGTACTGAATGGAGTGGGGATGAGTAGGGTTGCCAACCTCCAGGTGGGGTCTGGCGTTCTTCCGGAATTACAACTGATCTTCAAACTTAGAGCTGCCACGTCCCTCAGTGGGGGTGGAGGATCCCTCACTCCCACCCTCTGTCCCCTGCCAATATTCACCTGGCCAGCAGGAGGAAAAGGTAGGGAACAAACCTACTGGGCACACTCCCAGCTGCTTTGTGGCCTAAATCAGCCCAGTGAAAAACACAGGAGCATTCACAGGGCCTGTGTGATGATGTCACTTCTGGGAGTGACATCATCATGCTGTGCCAGGAGTGCACATGAATGTCGGGTCCCTCCACTCCGCAAGGAAGGTACGGGGACCTCGCAATCCTATCTAAACTACAGAGATAAGTTCCCCTGGAGGAAATGGCAGCTTTGGAGGGTGGACTTGATCCCATCACACGCTCATTGAGCTCTCTTCCCACCCTAAACCATGCCATTCCCAGGAACTGCCCCCAAATCTCCGGGAATTTCCCGAAATGGAGTTGGCAGCTCTAGGGATGGGGTATTTATTTGTATTCACTTGCAGTCTGTGCTAGTGATCAACAAGAGAAACAAAACATAGCTTCATTTCTTACAGTTGCTGGTCTGAAGCTCTTGATACATTTGACAGCTTGCAGTTTACATTGGAGGAGTAGGCGGATTATAAATATGTAGTGCAAAGGTTTTAAAAAACACTGCAGTCTTCATAAAAATGAGATTCTTGAAAGGTTCATTTTCTTTTAAAAATAATTTTTATTTCAATTCATAAACTCAAAAATATAATCATACAATCACCTAAATCATACAGCTACTGTCATCTACTACTACAGTTATGTACATAAAACATAAACTAAACATATACTGTTACGACCCCTTTCTTTCTCTCAGAGCCAAACTAGACGAGACGAATTACACAGGTTATATTTCTCTCAGAAATGCTTATACACGCTCAGGCTGCACACAGCTTACCTCTCTTGCTCTGACTCAATATTTCTTTCCACTCGGAGCCAAACTAGATGAGACAAATTACACGAGTATACGCAAGTGGCCAGATTAGTTATGTTTCCTTACCTTTCCGTATCTCTTTTACCCCCGGTGAACTCGTGCTCAGTAACTGAAACAGCAGTTAACTTCGCCCACCCTCTCAGTCATCAACCAATCATCTCGCTCACTCATCCCTCTCTTTGACCCCCCACTCTTCATTTGTACCACACCAAGCATTTAAAGACACACACACACACATTTAAAATAATTACATATACATTTTAAGATAAACATAAAATAAAGTTAAACAAATCATAGAGTTCACATATCTATGTAGAACTTGCTTTATATACTCTTGATTTTTCACTTCTTTTAAAATATCTTTATTCTGTATTTACCGTTTGTCTTCATATCCAGTAACGATTTTATTACAAACATGTATTACAAAGAGATATTGCCAATTTCTTTACTTTCTACTCCAATTGGAACTTAAATTTGTTCTTACTTATTCTTGATTTTTAACTATATAATCAAAAATACTTTCAATTTTTCTTGAAAGTCTGAGATTGATCTGTTATGTATATACAATGTTAATTTTGCCATTGTTGCATATTCATATAATTTGTTCTTCCAGTCCTTCAAATCTGGACATTTTTCTGCCTTCCGTTTTGCTGTAAATATTAATCTTGCCCCTGAAAGGTACATTTTCAATCAAAAGATATATGGAACTGCTGAAGAGTTTGTGAGTTATTTGAAGCGACTGAGCTGGTCTTGCAATTTTGAGGTATTAAGAAACTCTTCAAGAAGAGACAGGATTGTCTTTGGTGATAAAGACAAAAAGGTTCGGAAAAGACTTGGAAGATGCAGAATTGACGCTAGAAAAAACAGGGTTTGCGAAGCAAAGGAAATTATTTAGTGCAGGGCACAGATCATAGAGAGCAGTCAAAGGCCTGAGACAATGGACAGAGCATAGGATGAGAAGACCAGGAAGAGGGACTGGATGAATAATATACTGCTGATTATCAGGAAGCATGTCAGCATAGACATCTCAGCAACCTAAGGTTGCAGGTCTCTCTATCCTTCTGGCACTTACATTTTGCAGTGCTGGTTTCAATCTTCACTCTGGGAACATGCTGTGGTGGCAGCGTAATGATGTCACTTCCAGAAGTGACATCATCATGCTGGGTGTACAGCGATGTCACTTCTGGAAGTGATGTCATCGCACCGGCTGTGGGAGCACTCCTGAGCTCTGCATGGCTCTAATTCGGCCAGTTTGAGGTCTAAACTGGCCCCAAATGGAGCTCGAGGACACTCCCATGGCTGGCGCAACAACGCCACTTACAGAAGTGATGTCATCATGACAGGTGAGAGCACATGCACAGTGCGTGCTCCTGAGGTGCCTACCAGTGGCAGGCAAGCTCTGGGAGTTTGCCCCCTCCCACCAATTGCTGGGAGATCAGCGGACAAGGGGGCAAATCCCTGGGCGTTTGCTCACCACCAGCAGGCACCTGGGAACCCTACAGCGGCCCATTGTGTAACCGGGGCTCAGAAGAGACAATAAAGGCATTTGCAGTGTGATCCTATGCAAAGTTACTCCAGTCTAAACTCACTGAAGTCAATGGGTTTAGACTGGAGTAACTCTGCACAGGATTTCCCTTTATACCCCTCACTATGAGTCCAGCTAGGTTGACTGAAGAATGCTAAAGATTATGCTAAAATGAGTATTGATTTGTTAAGTATGTTATTCAGGCTATGTTATGTTTGTTTGTTTATTCACTTCAGGAGGAGGGAGCGGTGAGGAGCTATCTCTTTAAGAGAAGCTGGTCATAACCAGTCTCAATCAGTTCAGCCATTTCTCTTTCCAGCTTACAGGAAAGAAGACCAGGTTGCCAGCTATGGCGATCAATCTCCCACTTCTGGACTTGAGATCCTGCTTCTACTCAGTAGGAGTAAAATGGAGGGTGTGGGGGCTGGCAAGATGCAATGCCACGACATCACTTCTGAGTATGTACCTGGAAGCAATGTCATGGCATTGTAAGACGCTCTAGGAATTTCCCTAATCTCTCTGATAAAAACCATAAAGATTCTGGAAACTCCTAGAGTGTTGTGCAATGCTGTGACATCAGTTCTGAGTATGTGACCAGAAGTGAGTTTTGGCATCATGTAATGCCAATTTCTGGCATCTCTCCCCACCCCCACCCCCAGCTCCTACAGGTTGCTACTTTCAGGCCTAGTTAATGTTACAATGGTTGCGTAATAAAGCAGCTTGGTTGCAGCCTCTCCCTGAATACTCTGTATTATATTTAAAAGCTACAGGTGACTTCTAGGAACAAATTTGGTGCAAACTGGGAGAAGCAAGGTGTGGCTTGTGGCTTTTTCACATTGGCAGCCAGGAGAAGATTGCTCAAACACTGGGGCAGCTTTTCTGGGAGTTGTTTGCAGGGAGGATAGGAGTACAAATGTTGCTGAAA
The DNA here is from genome assembly GCF_028583425.1 of Eublepharis macularius. NCBI lineage: Eukaryota > Metazoa > Chordata > Lepidosauria > Squamata > Eublepharidae > Eublepharis > Eublepharis macularius. Next base: position 175,787,012 of record NC_072792.1, read on the forward strand.
GATATGTTTGGAATCATTTCAAAGCAAGGTGTTGTCAATGGTAGGGCATCCAATGGCAGCTAATATTCCTTTGACTGTCCTTGACCTAGATCGATAGCATTTAGTAGAGGTGCGAATGTTCAGTCATCAATTGATTCTGCACCCTTGCAAATTGCAGCATGAAGACCGTCACAGGGAGTGAGATGTTTTGAATCTTTCCTGCTTCCTGTTACTTATCTGAAGTCACAAGTTACTAAATTAGGTGCCACGATTCTAGTTCCAATGATTTTATGACGTTCTATTATTTTGTCATGTTTTATTTTGTAGGGCATTTCAAGCAGTTTTTCTGGAGATGCAGCATATCAAGTTTCTAAACAGACAGACAGACAAGCAAATAAACAAAGAGTCTGGCACTGAATCAAGCATACAAGGATCATAGCCTTGAAAACTTAAATACGCTGGAGGAAAGCAGCCCCAGCTGCTCAGAAGCAAGGTGCTGGACTTCACTTGGCTAGGTCCTAATGGGGCCAGAATCCTGCAGAGGGCTAAGTCGCTGTCTGGACCACATTCTGCTAGCCTAGCACTGCATCTTCTTCCAGCTGCACCTCTTTGATATAATTCCGTAGTATCCAGCAGAGGAGCCATGGTTCAGTGGTAGATATACAATATTTAATAAATAAACTTCTGTCAGAGCAATTCACAAATGGATGGCGGGTCTCCTTCATTGGAGGTCTCCAAGCACCAGCTGGACAACCATATGTCAAAGATCCTCGCCGTCTGGATTTCCTGTGCTGAGCAAGAAGTTGGACACGAAGCTGAAGTTGGTTCCCAGTTCCCAGTTCCCAGCTCCCAATTCCTTATTCCTAGTTCCTTATTCCTAGTTCCTTATTTGCAGACCAGTTCTCAGTTCCTTGTTCACAGTTCCTAGTTCCTTATTCACAGACCTTATTCGCAATTTCCCCCAATATTTGTGTTTTGCTCTGCAAATAAGGAACTAGGAACTGGTCTGTGAATAAGGAACTAGGAACTGCGAATAAGGAACTGGGAACCAACTTCAGTTTCATAAGTTGGACCAGTTTGTCTTTAAGCCCCTTCCAACTCTAGGATTATGATATCCTGAAAACCTCTTCTGCTTCCCTTTTATGATGTTCCCCCACCAAGGGCCAACCTACAAGTGATGAATGACACTTGAACAGCAAGTGTATTTCTCCCTGTTCACTTGCCCTCCACTCAATCCACTTGCTGTTCAAGTGTCATTCGTCACTTGTAGCTTGGCCCCAAGTACCTGGTGTTATAGTGGCAAACTGTTCCCATGTAAATTCGATTCATTTTTAACCTCTTTTTGACCGGAAAGTGTATTTTATGCTATATTCAATGTGGATAAAACAGAAACAAAAAGAAGATTCACCCTTTCTCCATTGCATGCTATTGAAAGCTTACAGCAAGCTTTAGTCTTACTGCTATTTGCCAAGTTTTCATTTTTCAGTAATGAATTTTCATTACAATACATGAATCTGTTGTGGTTGTTGGGTGTGTGTGTTTGATGAGACGTTCTGGCAGACCAAGGGATTAAAAAAACTCCGAAAAGCAGATTTAAACCAATTTATCATTTTCTTACAAATTGTTACGTCTAGCAAGGTTATGATACCTAACAACAGAAATATTAAATTCAGATCTTGAGACAGGCTGAAAAGAACGAAAAGAGACCATTTTCTGCAAGGACGGCAGGCCTTGAAGTTGTAACCATTATCTCCTCTCCTCATCTCCCATTCCTGATTGGTGATCTCCGTGCCAAATTACCAAGTGTTTAATCAACAGCTTAATGTGGTAACACATTTGCACTCACGATTCTTCACCTCTCAGACTGTCTGGAGCCGAATCCCATCAAGTAGTTGCCTTTGTGTTTAACACATTAATGGTCCTCCTGACAAAATGAGGGAGGGGAGGGGAGAAATAGCTCCACTGAGATAGGAACAATTATGGGACAGACACACACAAATGCTTCTGGTGCCAGATTTTGTTACTTCAAATAAGCAAAATTAAAGCAAACGTTTTCTCTTCTACGGTTACATAGCAAACTCTTGTAAGAGGTTTTAGAGTAAATGGGCAGGGAGACCTGAATGGCCTTGATATAAACTAAGTAAACAGAAAGAAGTGTTGAGAGGGCTAAACTTATCCCAACTGCCATGACCTTAGATATTGTGTCATTGCTGTTCTTATGGATGCTATCAGCAGGACACGAAGTGGAAAAAGAAGATCAAGGAAGTCTCTTCCTTACTCCAAACCAAGGGGTGGATTGTTCCCAGTCACCCTGGAGGCCCAGGTAAGACTTAATTTGACTCTGGGACCCAGAAGATGAGATAGATTTCTCAACGTTGGTATCCATCTCTGTTGTACTTCAGGGTGTTCAACCGTTATTAATGGGCAGCAAGATAGCTGGCTCAAAATTAGAGGTGGGCACGAAAAGGAAAAAAAACAACCCGAAAACGATGTTCATTGTTCGTTGCCGTCCATGAACAGGGATTCAGGAACATCGACGGACATGACACGTTCATGAATGGCCCCCTTGGGACTTAGCTGAACTTGAGCCGGAGAAAGGAGAGTCCATGGGTCTCCCTCTTTAATGTCACTTTCTCTTCACGGTGGCAAAACCTGGACTGTCTGCTGGAAGCTACTTTGAGGGGTTACAAACCGACCTTCCCAATGTCCAACACCCACCAAAGTTGCAGGGGACATAGTCCTCACTGTCCTCTGAAGATACCCCCCCCCAAGTTTCAGAGAGATAGCCATGATCCATGGGTCCTTCCTTTTCCTGTCATTTTCTCTTCACAGTGGCAAAAACTGGACTGTCTGCTGGAAGCTACATTGAAGGGTTACAAGCCAGAAGGAAAGCCAGAAGGAGTTCAGACAGAGTTCAAACAGTCCATGCCTATGTTGCCAGGGGAATTGATTGAAAGGGGCTAGACTGTCTGGTTTTACGAAGGGCTGATGAACACCACACAGAAGGCTTGGAATGAACATGTTTGCCGGGAACGGGGCCTCATAAACAGCTTGCTCGTGAACAGCTGATTGGGCAGTTTGTGGCTTTTTTTGTTTATATTGCTGTTCATGCCCACCCCTACTCAAAATTAGCTATGCCAGCGGTCCCCAATCCGGTTGAGCTTTGGAGAGGACCTTTGGCATTTTGAGAACAGGTAGTGAGCACCACAATTAAATGGTTGCCGTGGAGGGTGGGTGGGAACAGTCACAAAATTGCCGAGTCCAATCACAAAACATTGGGAGGTTCCACAAAATGTTAGGAGGTTCAAGCCAGGCATGCTTCTATGATGGAGGCAGCTGTTTCCAAATGGGAGATCCCAGCAGAGAAGAAGGCGATTTCTCCTGGGCTTTTGCAAAACAGGTGCTTTACCACAGAAACAAACAGCCTCACCCCAAAATGGGAAGGATGTTCTCCTAAACTGAGTAAGAATTATGACAAAGAGCTTGGCCATTTATCTCCTGCACCAAAGCCTTGGAAGATTTAAACAGCAATAAACAATTTTATGTGCAATTCATCCAAGCATATCTTTATTTGCTATGAGGGGGGAAAATAGCTGAGAAAGAAAAATGGAAAAGAAATAATGCATAAAACCCTGTACATAAAAAGAACCCTAAAGGGCAGCATGGAAAAAATAAATAAATAAGCAGAAGGACCCAGTAATAATAATAACAATCATGAGGGTGTTTTTCAAACTGTTGTTATAGCAATGGTCATTTAAAAGCAATAAATACATCAGAATAATTCATGTATTAAGTGTTAGATGAAATACATTTTTCCCCAGTAAAGGTCTTCTTACAAGCGTTTCCAAGGGCAGATTGTTCTCTCTCGACCCTGCTATTGATTACAAAGCCATGTAAATCTCATCACAGAGAGCTGTGTCCTGAGAATGATCATTAGTTTTTCTCAAAATACGGTTGCTGCAGTTGGGAAGATAAATAAAACTCTCTTGAGTTTAATCACTTAGGGAGTTTAAAATATATATATATAGTCCAATTCTAATCAGAGCTACACCCTTCTAAGCGTGTCTGAAGAAGGGAGCTCGGTCTCTTGAAAGTTTACTCTCTGAAAATCTTGTAAGTCACTAAGGTGTAGGTTGCCAGGTCCCTATATCCTGGAGAGGGAGGACCTAACATTTATTTTGTGCCTTCCTCTTCCCTGTTTTCATAGACACGCAAAATACCCATGAACTCCTGGTGCTTGTGTGATGATGTCACTTCCGGGAAGTGATGTCATCACACTGGCTGCAGGAGAATTCCCTCACTATGCGTGGTGCTGGTTCTTTGAGAATCAGCCCCAAACCAAGTATGGGAGCACTCTGACGGCAAGTACAACAACATCACTTCTGGAAGTGACATCATCGCATCCACTGGGAGCGAGTGTGCCATGCATGTTGCCGGGGTGCCTGCCACTGGTGGACAATCTCTGGGTGGCCCAAAACCTCCTGCTGGATGCCACCAGCTTCTCCCTGAAGCTGCTTTACCCAGTTTCTCCCTGAAGTCCAACAATCCATTTCTTTTCCTCTTTTAAGGAATTTAGAGTCAGTTCCAAATGAATTCAGTTTTGATCATGGAAGAAATTTGAAGAGAAGAGGGGCACCAAGTGAAGTTCTGTAAAATTTCAGAATTTCATCCGGCAGAGGGTCAGAGGCAGCCATGTCTTCCTGGACCTTCCTCCCTACTATCATAACTGCCATTCAGCTTGCTCAGGACTTGGACTCAGAAGCTTCTGAGGAGGTCTGAGGGAGAGCAGAGAACTCAGGGACACTTAGAATTGCCCGCTTCCAGTTGGCAAATTTCTGGAGATTTGGGGTGGAGCTTGAGAGGGTGGGGTTTGGTGAAGGGAGGGACCTCAACGTAGGAAGCTCCGTGCGGGGGGAGCGTTGACTGAGGCAAACAGGACCAGCAATGTGAAGAAAACAGAATTCCATTACAGAATTAAACATTTCCCTAACGTATACAGATGCCCTGACCTGGATATCCAAGAGAGCCTGATCTCGTCAGATCTCAAAAGCTAAGCAGGGTCAGCTTTGGATAGTAATTGGATGGGAGACCTCCAACAAAGACTAGGGTTGCAGAGGCAGGCAATGGCAAACCACCTCTGTTAGTCTCTTGCCATGAAAACCCCACCAGGGGTCGCCGTAAGTCAGCTATGACTTGACAGCACTCTCCACAACAAGGCCCAACAAAGGGCAAAGAAGCAGTTTTTCGTTTCTGAGCCTGCCTCGGCCTCTTCTGCCAGTTGGCAAATTTGGGGCAAAGGAGAAGAGGCAGCTGTGATTTGGGTTTCTCATCTGCGGGGCTGTTGCTTTTTAGCATGACCTCTATTTCTCTTTTCCATTCTTTCTTTCCAAACATATTTGCATGATGACAAATGTGCGTTATTTTTAAAAATAGCTCACACGGTGGCTCTATTTATACCCAACGCTTCATCTTAGTCATGTTAGTTGTACTCTTGCAACCGGTTGCTGTGAGGGAAAGAAATCTATACCAAAGAGGGTGAGTTTTTTTAAAAGAGTTATTACATGGGCCGTTTCCACACGGCTTACCTTTTGCCGGGATGCAGCATGATCTCGCGCGAAATCGTGCAATTTTGATTTTGCGATTTTGTGCAACACGTGGCATCCCCGCGAAAGGTAAGCCGTGTGGAAATGGCCATGTTTCCCCCATTCTTCTTCCAATGTTCATAAGGCAACATGAATGGTTCTCTCCTCCCTCCTTTTATCCTCCCAGCAACCCTGTGAGGTAGGCTGTGAGAAACTGACTGACACAAATCACCCAGAGAGATTCATGGCTGAGTGAGGATTCAAACTCACTTCTGCAGCATAACCTCTATAACTATGTGACTTTTTAGTGGTTAGTGACTAGTTACAATGGAGTGTTAACAGAGCAATCTAAAGGAAAGGTTGCTGATTTATATTATTATTTATTATATTATATTATTTATATTATTATTATTTATTATATTATATTATTTATATTATTATTTATTATATTATATTATTTATATTATTATTATTATTTATTATATTATATTATTTATTTATTATTGATACCCCACCTTGCTCCTCAGTGGGGACCCAAAGCCATTTACATTGTTCTCCTCTAAACCATTTTACCCTCACAACAACCCTGTGAGGTACCTTTGAGTGAAAGTATATGACTGGCCCAAGATCACCCAGAGATCTTCCATGGTGGAAGTCATAGCTGACTTATGGCAACACCTGGTGGAATTTTCATGGCAAGAGATTAACAGAGGTGGTTTGCCATTGCCTGCTTCTGCAACCTGGTCTTTGTTCAAGGTCTCCCATCCAATTACTAACCAAGGCCAACCCTGCTTAGCTTCTGAGATCTGACGAGATCAGGGTCTCCTGGGATATCCAGGTCAGGGTGTCCATATATGTTAGGGAAATGTTTAATTCTGTTAGGGAATTCTGTTTTCTCATATTGCTGGTCCTGTTTGTCTCAGTCAACCTCCCGTCCCACACATATTTTACATTATCTGCATAGTTTAAAAAGTCACTTTGTACTGACTCTTGAGCAAATCTCCCATTGTTTTTGCCTGTGTGTGTAATGCAAACTTTCCATCACTTCGGAGATGGAAAGTCTGCAAGTTTTCTGAACTTGCACGAGAGAGAGGAAAAAATCAGTAATTGCCCCCCTTTTCTTTCAGTTTTGAATGCACTCTTTTAATGAAAATTTCAAAACTCTGTTGAGGTGTTTACACATCTCAGACCCATGCAGCTCCATCCTCGTAATAAAGAACACGTTGCTAGGGGAACTAAAGGGGGAGAATATTGTTCCATTCTCTTTAGAAAATCTAGGGACTAGTTGATTTCAAAATTTTAGGAGGAAGCTTGAGATTCTTACAGAGTTCAAGTAGTGCCATTTGAACCATTTCTAAGAAGTTTGAAATGCTTTTGTCTTTCTGTATGCAGAAGTTTTTTCCAAGTCCAGTATTTTAGTTGCTTCTCTGTATCTTTGACAGATGGATTTGGGGTCATGAATCTTTGCAAGTGATGACTCAGCTTATGCTTATTTTCTGTTAGTCAAGCTTCCCCTATGAATATATTGATGATTTGTTCACAGTTCTAAAGTGCATTATTTTAATCATTCCCCCCCATGCTGTTGGCAATATGTACTACAGTTGCTGGTCAAGTAGTTGTGGTACATGCTCCCAATTTAACGGAATGCAGGGACTATTTATGCTCTAGGGCAGTGGTTCCTCTCTCTCTCTCTCTCTCTCTCTCTCTCTCGGACATCTATCTAGGACAAATGCAAGTTTACAAAGATGTAACATTGGAAATAATCCAATACAAAGTTGAAGAAATGTTGAAACAGAGCATAAGCAATTCTAGGATGGGCATTCGACAACATAGAACTACCCAGTAGGGTCATACTTAAAATGACAGATCGTACATAAGGCAACATAGTGGTGAAGTCTATGGTTCCTAACTTGTTAGTGAAGCATCTCTTTGAGACCCCCCTCCCTACAATACAGCAGTCCTATCTGAACAAAAAGCCCTTGTGAATAATTCAGTTTTGCATCATTTGTGGAAAGCCAGGAGAATGGGGGCTTTCCTGACTAGAGATGGGCACGAACAGTGATACGAACAAAACAAAGCCACCAACAGCCCAATCTGCTGTTCGGGAACAAGCTGTTTGTGAGGCCCAGTTCTAAACAAACAGGTGGTCGTTGCAAGCCTCGTTTGTTGCTGTTCGTCAAGCCAGACAGTCTGGCACCTGCAATCAATTCCCATGGCAACTCAGGCAGGGATTGTCTGAACTCTGTCTGAACTCCTGCTGTTGCCCTGGAAACCCCAATCTAAGCCCAATTTAGCTTGATAGGCAGGTCTTCCTTTCAAGTGTGGACTGGAGCTCCAAATTTGTTACAAGAGGAAAAGACCAGGGGGGAGGGGGGCTCCCAGCTCTGGCTTTCAGGGAGAGACAGCTGCTGTTAGAGAGACAGGGTGAGTGCACTGGAGCTTGAATTTTCTTTGTGTGTGGTGGGATAGGGATCTACCCCTTCAGGTTCCAGGGCTGCTGCCAGGCTCTGGGGCCAAGCTATTGTTTATTATTGGTACCTTTCCTGCTGCCTGCTCAGGTCAGGTTTCTGGGAGTGGTGCAGTAGGGATCTTGATCGCTGGAGGAGAGCCCGCTGGCCCCCATGAACATCGAACAAGGAACATGTTCATGACAGGATCATGTTCGTCAGTGTTCATTGTTCATGGATGGCAACGAACAATGAACACCATGTTCTTTTTTTCCTGTTTGTGCTTATTCCTGACCTCAAGCAGGCCGTTCCATAGGACAGGGGCCACCACAGAGAATGCACATGTACTGTTGATTTTGCACATGTGCAAGTTGGCACCTGCAGGAGACAACTCCAGATTTACTTGTTATAGTAAACCATACCACTTTCACAGGCTTGAATCATGTGCACTATACATCCCGATGCATTTGAAGGATTCTACGGTATTCTTTGCACTAACACAAGCAAGCTTGGAGCAGGTTTCCTATTGTTTGTGTCCCACTGCAATGGAAAGAGAAGAATGATCAAAACAGAATGCCTCCTCTCTTTACTTCCAAAACTCACCTTGGGCCAAAAGACAATTTCAAATGTCTCTCCCCCCTCCCAGCCCCAGTAACAATGGCTCCTTAACCCTAGCAGCTACACAATATATTGAATTTACAGGGCGACATTCGCACTGTGTGTCTGCTAAAATCCAGGCACTTGTAATTTAAGGGGAAGTCATTTATTCTCCTGTGAGTCCTCTGTCAGGCCATGTGGGAAAGCTTCCAGAGGCGTCATTTAAACAGGGCATCAATCAGGTGGAGTCGGCAGGCTCTTTAGCCAAGCAAAGCTTTCACACTGCAGAGTCTGGGATGTAAACAAAGATAATGCATTTGATTTTTGCATCGATCACTCCGAGGGAGGCTAAAAGCATCACAGGAGACAAAGGGAGGACTCTACCAATCCCAGCAGCCTGCCAGACTTGGTTTCTGTCAGGCAAGGTTTCTCTTTCTCTCTCTCTTTCCAGATCCTTCTAGCTGATAGTAACTTCTTTTCCCCTCCTCATTCTCTTCTCTGGTGATTAATGGCAGGTCACGGTTGGGAGGTTGGCTGATACTGCTTGACTAAACTAGACAGAGTAGAAACCGTTTTTTTAGGCTGGGGTTGTTCTGTCCTGGAATAACTCTGTTTCCACCCTTCCCAGAAGGTCAGAATTCAACAAGGAAAAGAGGAATAGCCATGTTACAAAAAAATTGGATAATTCTGACAATTACACTGGTAACGTTTCAGATGGGTAGCCGTGTTGGTCGGCAATTGAAAAAGCAAGATCTGAGTCCAATTGCACCTTAGGGACCAAGTATTTCAGGGTATGAGGTTTCAAGAGTCAAAGCTCTCTCAGATCCGGAGAAGTTGCATCCGACGAAGAGAGCTGTAGTTCTCGAAAGCTTATGCTACAATAAAGTTGGTTAGTCTTAAAGGTGCTACCGGACTCTTTGCTATTTTGAAAGCTCCCTCCATGACTGATCTATCTTAGTATGATCAAAATATTTCACAAGATGATGTCATCAAAATCATTATGGATCTCCACTAACAATGACTCTTCAGCCAACTCCACAGGTGCAATGGTCTGCCCCAAATCTGGAACTAGAATTATGGAGGGTTACTATTGCTTTGCAAGACAATTCAGAATTTAAAAATCTGGGGAGATCTTTGGAAGTGGAGGATTTTGGAAGTGTCCCCATTTCTCAAAGCACAATAACTGCTTTCTCACGGCCATACTACTTGGGAATTTTTGGCTGAATCCTGGCAGAGATACTGCATGATTGCTACAGCAAAAACGTAGTTGATGTAACCTAACATGAATGTAATCTGGCCTATGGAGGAGAAAAAAAACCTGATAATTTCTTAACAAAATTCCGGGTGTTTTTAACATCCTTCTTCCATTGACCTCCGGGTTGCACACATGGGATTGCCCAGTGTTATCATCATGTGAGATATTCTCTGAGGCAGGGAGAGAGAACAAAATTCCTTCCAGGTCCTTTCCCTCTTGGAACATGCCAGAGGTGAGAGAATGAAGGGCAAGAGAAAAAAACAGACAGGCTTATTGACTTTTTTACCTTTGTTTTCTCCCTGAAGAACTTGAGCCCATCTAGAGATGGTAGTAGACATGACCTGGGGGGCTAGTTGACATTGACAGAGAGATTGTGGAGAGGCACCTGGCTGCACTGGACAAATACAAACCCCCTGGGCCGGATGGTGTGCACCCAAGAGTGCTCAAAGAACTTTTGAGAGAACTTGCAGAGCCTCTGTCTATCATCTTCAGGGCCTCCTGGAGGACTGGGCATGTGCCACAAGATTGGAGAAGAGTGAATGTTATTCTAATCTTTAAGAAAGGATGATCTGGGAAACTACAGGCCGGTCTGTCTGACTTCTGCTGCTGGGAAGATATTGGAGCAGATTTTAAAGGGATCAATCTGTAAGCATCTGAAGGATCGCTTAGTGATCCAGGGAAGTCAACATGGTTTTGTCCCCAACAGATCTTGTCAGACCAACCTGGTTTCCTTCTTTGATCGAGTGATGAGCTTACTGGATTGTGAGAACTCTGTTGATGTGATTTACCTGGATTTCAGTAAAGCTTTTGATAAGGTCCCCCATAGGGTTGCCAGCTCCAAGTTGGGAAATTCCTGGAGATCTGGGGGGTGAAATCTGGAGAAACCTGGAGAAAGTGGGATTTGTGGAGGGAAAGGACCTTGACATGGCATACTTCCATAGAGTCCACTCCCCAAAGTAGCCATTTTCTCCAGGTGAACTGATCTCTGTGGCCTGGAGATTAGTTGCAATTCCAGGAGATCTCCACCCACTACCTGGAGGCTGGCAGCCCATGACATTCTAATGAGTAAACTGGAAGACTGCAGACTGGACAATAGGACAGTTCAGTGGATAGGGAACTGGTTAGATGACTGCACCTGAAGAGTGGTGGTCAATGGCGTTTAATCAGATTGGAGGGAGGTGTCCAGTGGGGTGCTGCAGGGCTTGGTTTTGGGCCCGGTACTTTTCAATATTTTTATCAATGATCTGGATGAAGGAGTAAACGGGCTATTTATTAAATTTGCTGATGATGCCAAATTAGGAGGGGTGGCAGACACCCAAGACGATAGATTTAAAATTCAACAAGTCCTGAATACTCTGGAGAAGTGGGTGGTTGTGAACAGGGTGCAGTTCAACATATATAAGTGCACAGTATTACATCTGGGCCACAAAAATGTGAAGCACAAATACAGGATGGAAGATACACTTCTGAGTAGTAGCATATGCAAAAGAGATCTTGGAGTAAGAGTGGACTGTAAACTAAATATGAGCAGTCAGTGTGATGTGGTGGGGAAAAAGGCAAACTCAGTCTTGGGTTGTATCAAAAGGGCCATTGCATCGAAATCGCAGGAGGTCATAGTCCCTCTCTATACTGCCCTGGTTAGGCCACACCTGGAGGCCTCACTTCAAAAAGGATGTGGCCAAAATCGAGAGGGTGCAGAGGAGAGCGACGAGGATGATCAGGGGTCTGGAGACTGAGCCCTACGAGGAAAGGCTGAGGGCCTTGGGAATGTTTAGTTTGGAGAAGAGGAGATTGAGGGGGGACATGATTGCTCTCTTTATATATTTGAAAGGCTGTCATTTGGAGGAGGGCAAGGAGCTGTTCTAGTTGGCAGCAGATGATAGGACTTGAAGCAATGGGCTTAAATTACATGCAGAAAGGTACCGGCTGGATATTAGGAAAAACCTTTTCATGGTCAGAGTAGTTCCAAAGTGGCATCAGCTGCCTAGAGAGGTGGTGAGCTCCCCCTCACTGGCAGTTTTCAATAAAAGGCTGGATGAATATTTGTCAGGGATGCTTTAGGCTCATTCTGCATTGGGCATGGGGTTGGACTAGAAGGTCCATATGGGCCCTTCCAACTCTGTGATTCTGTGATTCTATGAAGAGAGCCATCTTTCTTGGTGTCTAATGAAAAGAGCTTCACTCTCAAAAGCTCATACCCTGAAAATCTTGTTGATTTTTCAGGAGGTACTGGACTTAAATCTTGCTGTTCTACTGCATATCAACATGGCTTCCCACCTGAAAATCTCTCTTCCTTTAATCTTATTTCTCCAGTATATATTTGTTGTTTGTACTTATTAGCCTCTACAAGTGTTTTTTTTTTCTTTTTAAAATGGCAGGATATTAATAAAATAAATAAATATACATGCTGATTGAGAAATCATCCACTTTATGGTTGAGAAAGGATTTGATACGAGTGCATCCCTCGTTCTCTCTGGGCGTAATTGCCCTTGAGTTTCCATGTCTTTCTTTCATTCATTCAAAAGTTATAAGCAACTTTCTACCTTGTAGGACCTCATGCACTTTATAATATAAATAAAACCAATCATAAAATGAATAAAAACAAGGTTTAAAAGCACAATTAAAGACTGCCAGTAAACAGAAATAAAAAAGTTAATTAAAAGCAGTCCTCAGTGCCTCTGGAAGATCAGCAATGAGGGGGCCAGTTACACTTCCCTGGAGATGTTCCATAATCATGGCACTGCTACCAAGAAGGCCCTGTCTCATGTACCCACTTACCAGGTGAGTTTCTTTAGCTGATGGGACAGTCAGAAAGGCCTCTTGTGATCTTGGGAAGGAACATACGGAAGAAGACAGTCTTTCAGATACTTTAATCCCAAGCCATGTAGGGCTTTAAAGGCCCAAACCAATGTTTTGAATTGTGCTTGGGAGCGGAGTGGTTGCCAGTGTAATTGCTGTCATATCAGGTCACATGATCCTGATAGCTCCAACCAGCAGACTAGATGCAAGAAGAGCACACTGCAATAGTCCAATCTAGATGTAACTAAATTATGGATCACTGGGGTTAGATCTGACAAAGGCTGTTTCCGCATGTCTTTAGAGGTGTGGTTCATCCTTGAAACTGTGGCAGCTTTTCCCCAGGTGTGCACATGTTATCATTTGCTAGCTGTGTGCATATAGGTTTTTTACCAGATTTTCTGCATATTTACCGGAACTGCACTTGCTCCAATTTTCTTTTTCTGTCTTTCTGTCTTTCTGTCTTTCTTTCTTTCACATTTTCTGGCCTATGAATTTGAAGCATTTCTGAAAAAAAATCCTACTCCTCTCAGTCTCCACCCAGTTCCTCCCTCAAAGCTGTTGCCCTTCCTTCTTCACATTTCCCTTCAGCCACAGAAGCCTGCTTGCAACAGGAGCTGCTGGCAATCATGCATGTGCAAAGTAAAAAAATAAATAAATAAAAGGGAAATGGGTACTTTTAGTCTGTGATGATGAAAGTGCCCGACCTCCCGTCCAAAATTGCTTTTTTAGGGGGGAGGGCTGTTTAGAGGTTTTCCTGTGACCTCACAACCAAATGTAAGTACTTGTGGTTACTGTGCACGGATGATGAGTCGTCAGAGCGACTCAGCAAAATAGACCTAAAGCAGGGAGGGGGGAACAGGAATGATGGGCTGTGCAGAAATGGCTTAAGCCAGGAATGAGCACAGCTGATGCTGGACAAAAGCACTCCAAAACACCACAGCCACCTGGTTTTCTGTTGTGTCGAGCAGCACTCCAAAGCTACGAACCTGGCTTTTCAAGGGTAGTATAACCCCATCCAAGTCAGGAAATATCTCAAGTTCCTGGTCTGCCTTCCTACTAACCCAGAGAACCTCTGTTTTAGCAGGATTCAGTTTCATCTTGTTCATCCAGCCCAGTACTGACTCTAAGCACTGGTTCAGAACATCAACAGCATCCTTGGAATTAGCTGGAAAAGAAAGGAAATTCTGCATGTTTCTGACACCACAGCCCAACCCTTTTAGTTCTTGGAGTCACACAACACCTACAGGTAAAGGATCTCTATTGTTATTTCTTACATGAGTTCTAACAGCAGTGAAGATGAGCACAGACCTGACCTGACCTGGATAGCCCAGGTAAGCACAATCTCATCTGATCTCAGAAGCTAAACAGGGCCGGCCATGGTTAATAATTGGATGGTAGACCTCCAAAGAAGTCCAGGGTTGCTCAGGGCTGGCGCATCCATGGAGGTGGGTCCAGCAGCCACCTCGAGCGCTGAGGCGTCGGAGGGGGTGCCAGGGGCAGGGGCACACATCACGGAACTGGTGGCGGCGGAGCTGGTGGCTGAGTGGGAGGGCTGGGGAGCCGCCCACGTGCCACCCGAGCCGCCTGCCATGCCTGACCCACAGCTGCTGCACCTGGCCGGGAGCATGTGCTGGCGGCGGCAGCATGGGGCAGTCTGAGCAGGCAGCCTCCCAGCCCTCCCACTCAGTTGCCCCATGCTGCCGCCACCGCCGCCTGCACACAGCTGCAGGCCAGGTGAAGCAGGCGGCTGGGGCGGCGTGGGGCAACTGAGCAGGAGGGCTGGGAGGCCACCTGTGCGCCATCCCAGCTGCCTGCCACGGCAATGGGGCGAGCTCACAGCAGCATGGTGCGTGATGGCGTCACATGCAGTGACATCATCACACAGTCTGGGTGCATGCACTTTGCGTGCTTGCGTGCGTGGGGGCAGCAACAGCCCTGAAGCTGCCCCCGGCCTCAGGCGCCAGAAACTCTGGCACCGGCCCTAGGGTTGCTAGGCAGAGACATGGCAAACCACCTCTGAATGTCTCTTGCCTTGAAAACCCTATCAGAGTTTGTGTTGGAAATTAGCAGAGTTAATGCAAAGATTGCGCATCGGAATTAATGAGAACAGGCACACACTCCAGTGTAGCTCTGTAAGAATAAAAGGATAAAAATAGGGTTACATTTGGAGAAAAATAATAAATTGCTAAACTGATTACATCTTGCTAGAAAAGTGACTGAGAGTGAGAAAACAACTGAACAATGAGCAGTAAAACTTCAGTATATAGCATCACTTAATTGCCCCCCCCCACCAATAAATAGGTAGCCCAATAGAAAATCCTAATTCTACTTAATTACGCTTAGAGACTCCCCTTTCTATGGTGGGAATCCAAATTCAAAGCCTAAGTGGTTACATGCAAATAAGTTTGCTAATTAGGTAACACAAACAGTTTAACTCTTTCATGACTGAAATGAAAGCACGTGTTAAAATCCCAGCAGTTTGCCATAAGTCAAGTACCACCACCACCTACTGACAAAAGGCTCTTGGCTGTTGGCTATTTGCAGCCTGAGTATGGCCAGTGGAACCAGGACTAGCCCAGGATGCAGTGTAGGTAAAAGGTAAAGGTAGTCTCCTGTGCAAGCACCGAGTCATTACTGACCCATGGGGGGACGTCACATCACGACGCTTTCTTGGCAGACTTTTTACGGGGTGGTTTGCCATTGCTTTCCCCAGTCATCTACACTTTACCCCCAGGAAACTGAGGGCCAAGCTACACATGACGAAAGACACTTGAACGGCAAGTGTATTTCTCCCTGTTCACTTGCCCTCCACTCAATCCACTTGCCGTTCAAGTGTCATTCGTCATGTGTAGCTTGGCCCTCAGTACTCATTTTACCATCCTCGGAAAGATGGAAGGCTGAGTCAACCTTGAGCCTGCTACTTGAACCCAGCTTCCGCCAGGATCGAACTCAGGTTGTGAGCAGAGCTTGGGCTGCAGTACTTCATCTTACCACTCTGTGCCACGGGGCTCCTAGGATGCAGAGTACTGTATTGTTAATTTTTCCTTTCTGTTTGCTATTTTTATTTCCATATTTCATAAGTGACTCTGGGTCTCCATTGGGAAGAAAATCAGGAGAAAAGGAATGAACTAAATAAATAATGTTGGGCAAACATCAAAGATATTTAAGGTCTCTGAAATAATTGCTCTCTGTTCTCCTCTCTTGTTTCTCGTTTTTTTTTTTTTCTACAAAAGAGATAATATGAATTAGAAGCTCTCCCCGCTTCTTTTTTTTTTTTTTTTTTAATATATATATTTTTATTTCAATTATTAACAAAACTGTTTACAATATGAAATACAACATGGGTAAATTGTTAAAAACTACATAACAGAGAAGGGTAAAACATGGAAAGACAAATTCAAGTTGAATGATCTGATATATTTTGGATTATAGATTCAGGATTGTTTGGTATATTTTATTGGGAGGATATAGATTTTCTTTAGAAATGTATTCAAAAAAAGGGAACCATTTTTCCATAAAATTTGTTGTTTGGGGGAAATTTTCAGCTTGATAGATTCCATCATTGATTTTTTCAAATAAAAAATGGTCCCATATTTTAGAATACCAACTGGTAATTGTTGGTACAGTATGTGATTTCCATTTTAAAGCAATTAAATTTTTTGCTGCCATTAAGAAGACATTGATGAGGTCTCGTCGAATTGGTGGGATCTCTATATCATCCCATTGATTCAGAAATATCAGCTCAGGTTTCTTTGGTATTTTGTAGCCAGTTAACAAAAAGATTTGGTGCAAGATTGTATTCCAGAATTCTTCTATGTAATGACATTTCCACCAGCAATGTATATATGATCCTGTATCCCCACATCCTTTCCAACATAAAGATGAACTGTGAGAATAAATAGCTGCTAATTTTTTGGGTGTAAGATACCATCTTGTTAATATCTTATAGGACTGTAGTTTAATACTAATTGTTGATGAATTAAATATTTTAGAGGACCATAATATTTCCCATTGTTCTTTTGATAATATTTTGTCACAGTCTTGGTGCCATTTTGACTGATATGTTAAGGTTTTAAGTTTAAGGTTTTGTAGCAAAATATTATAAATTTTGGAGATTACTCCTTTATTTGAAAGGCCTTTCCTATCTATAATTTGTTCAAATGCAGTCTTTGGTTGTTTCATAATGTCCTTTAAGTTTATAGAAGAGGCTAGATTCTTTAATTGAAAATAAATAAACCATGATATATTACTATTAATTTTTTGCTCCAATTCCGGTTTATCTAGTAAGCCTTCTCGGGAGGCAATATCAGTTAGCCTTGTTATGTTGTTTTGGCTCCATTTTTTAGTGAATGCGGGTGAGAGACCCGGTGGAAACCAATCCTGAAAAAGAAAAGAAGAGAACCTGGAATATTTGGGGGTGATTTTATTTCTATAAGCATCCCATACTTTTAGGATAGCTGTAAAAAAGATGTTTTGTTTAGAGTTTGTTGGGCGGACGTGTTGTTTATTCCATAGAAGATCCTGAATGGATTCATTTTGTTGTGTGTTTTGTAAAAAGTTGATCCAATCCATATGATCTTCCTTCTGTATTATAGAAATTACATCTTTTAATCGTGCAGCTTTTTGATAGAGATCAATATCTGGGAAATTAAAGCCTCCTTGTGTGTTTTTTAATCTTAGTGTTGTAAATGCAATTCTTGGATGTTTATCTTGCCACAAAAATTTATTGAAGAAGGTTTGCCATTGTTTTAAAAGTTTTGGTGGGATTAATATTGGAATTGTTCGAAAGAGAAAAATTAACTTGGGAAGTGCAAATGATTTAATTAGATGGTATCTATCATACCATGATAATTGTTTTTTATTCCAGTCACTTAATTCTGCTCTTATTTTAGCCATTTTATCTATGTGATTTAACTTTAGTAACTGGTTGAGGTCAGATGGTAGGATTATACCCAGATATGGTAGTTTTTTTGGTTCCCACTGGAATTTATATATGTGTTTAATATTCAATTGAGTTGTAGTTGTTGTGTTTAAAGGAAGTATGTTCGACTTGGTGTAGTTTACTTCTAATCCTGAAATTTGACCAAATAAACTTAAAAGATTTGATAAGTGTTGAAGCGATAGGATTGGGTTTGTGAGGTATAGCAGCATATCATCTGCAAAAGCACTGAGTTTATATGTTTTAGAGTTAACTGCGATTCCTTGAATTTGGGTGTTCTCCCTGATTGCTATTGTCAGTGGTTCTAAGGCAATTGCAAATAAAGCAGGTGACAAAGGGCAGCCTTGTCTTGTTCCTCTATGTAGATAGATTTTGTCTGAAGTGTTTCCATTTATTTTGACATGCGCTGTGGGTTGTGAATAGATTGTCTTTATTATACGTCGGAAATTTTCTCCAAAGCCCATATGGTATAGTGTTTCATCTAAATAACATATTTCTAAGGAATCGAAGGCTTTTTCGATATCTAATGATAAGAATAGAGCTTCAGTATGTTGATTTTTGCATATAGACATTAAATTTAAAGTTTTATAAATATTGTGTGTTAAATCCCTGCCGGGCATGAAGCCGGTTTGGTCCTTGTGTATATAGTGAGTGATAAATGAATTAAGACGTTCGGCTATAACTGAAGTAAATATCTTGTAATCTTGATTTAAGAGAGAAATTGGGCGAAATGAGGCTGGGGTTTTATGATCTTTGCCTTGCTTCGGAATTACTATAATAGAAGCAGTCGACCATGAAGGAGGCTGTATTCCTGTTGTTAGTAACATGTTACAAGTTTCAGTAAGGGGTTGTAACAGAAGTGGGGCAAATTTTTTATAAAATTCTGCAGGAAATCCGTCTGGTCCTGATGTTTTGTTGTTTTTTGATTTTTGTATGACTGCTGCAATTTCTTGTGTGGTGATTGGATTCTCCAGTTTTGACTGATGTGCTTTTTCTAATTTTTTAAGATTTTTAAGTGATTGCAAAAAATGGGATATGTTTTCTATTTTTGGTTTTTTTGATGTATATAGTTGATTATAGTAATCTCTGAAGATATTAATTATGTCTTTTGATTTAGTGTATATTTGTCCTTTTTTGTCTTGGATTACCCTGATTAATTTTGCTACCTTCTTTTCTTTTATTCTCCAAGAGAGAATACGTAAAGTCTTTGGTGTATTGAACCAATGTTTCTGTTTTAAATATATGAGATTTTTTTGAATATTATCTGATTCTATGGTTTCTAAAAGTTTGCGTTCATTTATTAGTTTCTGGTATACTTTTTTACTACCATTCTGTTTATGTAGGAATTCCAAGTGTTTAATTTTCCCTGTAATTTCTTGTTTTTGAGCTTTCTTATCCTTGTGAATTCGTGATGTTAATGCTATTAGATGTCCTCTAGTGACAGCTTTTAAAGCGTCCCAAAAAATATGTGGTTTTGTTTCTGGTGTTGTATTTTCTTTCATGTATTGTTTGATGATATTCTCAATTTCCTTAACATGATTTGAATGGTACAGCAGTGATTTACTAAATGTCCAGTGTTTTTCAGTTTTTGTTTCTGACTTAAATGAAATGGTGCAAGTAGTCCAAGCATGATCTGAGTGGATTATGTTACCAATTTCGGTTGAGTTTACCTGATTAATTAATTTTTCTGAAATTAAAATAAGGTCAATTCTGGTGTAAATGTGATGTCTAGGTGAGTAGTAAGTAAAGTCTTTTTCTGTAGCATGAGTTTGTCTCCATACATCAATCAGATTGTGATTTTTAATCAATGTTGCCAATTTAGTATTGTGACATTTCTTATTGGATTTTTTATAGTCTGACCTATCTAATTTGTGATTCATTATGAAATTAAAGTCTCCACCCACAATCAGTTCGCCTTCCTGAAATTTTTCTAGATTAATTAATAGTTCTTCTATAAAGGTTATTTGCCTTTGGTTAGGTGCATAGATGGATGCCACTGTAAGAAGGTGATTGCCTACAGTTCCTTTTACAAATATATATCTACCCAGAGGATCAACCTTTGTAGCTTTATGAAAAAAAGGAGTATTTTTGGATACTATAATTGCAACCCCACGTGCTTTAGAAGTGCCATATGCATGGTATTGTGTCTGAATCCATCTGTCTTTCAGTGTTAAAGGATTACCAGCACGAATGTGTGTTTCTTGAAGTAGAGTGATATCTGGTTTAAGTTTAGCTATATGTGTAAGTATGCGTTTTCTCTTAATTGGATTCCCCAAGCCTCGAACATTATAAGAAATTACTTTTAGTTCAGAACACATATTGTAACTTCTCCCTCCAATTTCTTCTTAGAAATAAATTATTTTTTGTGTTAAAGAAATAGCTTTTAAACAACTTATTTGGTAACAGTAATGCTATTTAGTATATAAAATCTGAACGATAAGACAATTTTCTGATGACAATACAGCACTTGTTATAACTTTAAATTTTGATTATACTTAACTGTGTATTATAAACAGTAATACTTCTAATATCCGTAAAGTAACAATATAAACTTGAAGTAGTAATATAACTTTCTAATAACAGTAAAACTCTTCTATAACTCTCAACTTTGTTTATAACTAATTATTTGATATAAAATAGTAACACTCTATAATATAGGAACAATAACAATCCCTATTATCAATAAATTTCTGTTTAACTTGAATTCGATTAATAAGCCAAAAGGGGAAAAAAATAAAATTTAAAAAAAAAATGAAAAAATAATGGAAGAAACTGAAACTTATCCTATATAACCCTCTATAATTCAAGAGATAAACTTCTCTCCTGAATTACTGGAAAATTCCAGAATATCTGGGTAATTCTAATTTGGAAGCTAATTAAATTACTGTATCTTATAATCTGCCCCCCCGAACCCTTTGTTGATATTTTGATGCTATGAATGGCATTTGTTTCAGTCATTGGAATTAGAGCTTCTATTATTTCTAATGCAGAGTTTGAGACTTCAGTTGTGCCTAATCGGTATCTTGCTTCCTTTTTGTGGAGTTGAAGGATATGATCTCTTTCTTTTGTTAGATATGTTGTCTAACTCCATAGGCAGTTCCAGGTTAATGCTCTGTAACAGGCATAATCCAGTTTCTTGGTCTTCTGCTGTGTAGGTCTCTCCTTGTTGTTTTACTTGGAGTTTAGTAAAGTTTATCCATCTATAGTTGATTTTAGCTTTCCTTAAGGCTTCTGTTACTGGTTTAAGTTCCTTTCTTTTATTTAAAATGTCCTTTGGCAGATCAGTTAACACCAGGATAGAAGCTCCTTTGTATGTAAAGGTGTTTTGTGATCTTGCCACCTCCAAGATTTTTTTTCTTGTTCTCCAATCGACAAATGTTGCTACAACATCCCTGGGACTTCTCCTTTTGGGATGATTAGGGTAGCCAAGGCGATACGCTTTGGAAATTAGAGGGCTGATGCCCTCTTCTAATTGAAGGCATGTGGCTAGCCAGTTAGAGAGGAAAGAGATTAAATCTGCATTTATTATTTCAGATTCTTCAATCCCTCTAAATTTTAAGTTCTGCTGACGGTTTGCAAGTTCAAGGGTTTGAATTCTATTTTGCATGTAGTCATTCTCTTTTTGTAAGTCTTGCACATCTCTTTGCAAGGCAATGCTAAGATCCATTGCATTTTCAGCTTTTAGCACTGCTTTGTTAATGTCTATTTTAATTTCTGCAATTTGCTCTGTTAAATTGGAAATTTTTTGAAGGATATTAGACTCCATAGCTTGAAGTAAGGCTGGTAAGCTTAAGTCTGATGAAGAGTTACTTACTCTGCTTTCCTCGGCAGCCATTTTGAGTGTGTCTTTTTCAGCTCTGATTTCTGCTGCTGGTGTTTGGGAGACCAGGAAAAAATCTTGAAGCTTTTTAGCAGCCTTACTGTTTGCTTTCTTCTTTTCTGTTGTTTGTTTGTTCATAGCATTCATTTTACAGTTGTTAGGTTGTTTAAAGGGCTCAGGGTGAGACAGAGCTCAGCTTTAGGCGGCCATTTGCTTTTGCTGCGAAGCCACGCCCCCCTCTCTTGTTTCTCGTGATGTGACTTTAGGGGATAAATCCCAACCTGCTAATAATCAACATCATCTTGAACTACCAATCCACCTGGTATGGGGTAGATTTTGTCTTCTGGAAGGAATTAGCATTTTTTCCACCGGGTGTGGACGAACTGCAGGGCGATTTTGTTTTATTCGTACCAGCAGGGTGTTCATTTCCAGGCTACAAAGTTGCAGATTACTGTCGAAGGCTTCTCTACAAGCCTGATGGTTGAGATTTCAATTACAATAAAATGGACTGTGAATAAATTAGCTTGTCACATTGTCACACAGGTTGACAGCCAGATCCCATGAAGTACCAGCACTGTGCTCCCGTTCTCAGAACTGCTAGATCCAAAATGACCAGAAGCTCGGAGCTACAACAAATATTTACCAATATTCAAAATCCCACCCACTCATTGCTTCATTCAGATGGTGGATTTGAAATTATGGATTTTACATGTCATCATTATTTCCCTTCAAAGTGTGAGGCCTAGAGACTTGTTGACATCTCTTGGTTATTCGGAAGCATCAGTCAGGAAATCTCATATACTGTTAACTGTCAGATGTTAAATATCATTTCACGTTATCTCTCTCAGTGGCTGTCAAGCGCTAAATATCATCTTGGGTTGACAATGACATACCATCCAGTATTAAATGCTTGAGGGCACTGTGAACCTGGGCAGATCATGAGAGGGAGGGCAGGAAAGGTTACATCAGTGCTTAGTTCTTGTGGCCCCTTCTTACATGCCCAGGATAAGGTCGATTGCCATCTTTGGGTCAGGTAGCAATTTCCCCCAGACCAGTTTGGCTAGGGAGCCAGGAGGTGTTTTGCAATCTTCTGGACATTTCCTGCTTTGTGCAGGGGGTTGGACTAGACGACCCTGGAGGTCCATTCCAACCCTATGAGCTAAACTACAAGAGACGAATTACTTGAGGATGCTCACAAGAAGGGAGTTGCAATGTTAGATGGGAAGCTGAGTTTTAAAAGAGATCGGAAGGCTTTGTCAATTTCCCCTCTCTACAGAGCCAGGGAGATCCCTGCTCAGAGGGTTTGTTTATTTCCTCTTTGCCTCCTAGAAGGGGAGGTGAAACTGGTAGAGCCTTTGGGAGGGCAAAGAGGAAATTAGCAAACCCTCTGAGGAAAGATCTTTGCTGGTTCTGTGCCAGCCTTCCGACAAAGCCCTTCGATCGCTTTTAAAACTCAGCTTCCCAGCTAACATTGCGACTTCCTTCACGCCTGCATCCTTGTGCACTTAATCTCTTGTAGATTCTACGAGTCTATGATTCTGCCACTAGCACCTACTGAGCAGCCTTGGGCTGTTCATGAACAGCTGAACTACTAGATGATGGGGAGGGGATGTGCCTAAGTGCACGTCGAAGGTCCCAGGTTCTAACCCCAGCATCATCAGTCAAAAGGACCAGGCAGTAGGTGATGTGAAAGACCTCCGCCTGAGACCCTGGAAAGCTGCTGCTATTCTTAGTGAATCTTGGTGGACCAATGGTCTTATTCAGTATTGTGGAAACTTTGTCTATGTGTTCATGTAAAATCTCCCTGTGCAATTGCTGAGCAGGTGTGGGAGGCATTGGGGCATGCCTAGGTGATAGCTGAGAGGTAACTGCTTTGAGCAGAAGCTTCGTGCAGGCACCAATGGAAGGGGGATTGGTTTCTTTGTCATGTGAAGAAGTCGGTTTGGCTTTTGGATATTTATGAAATATACCCTGCTTTCCTCTCCAGTGGGGACCCAAAGCAGCTGATAGCATCATTCTCCCTCCCTCATTCATAACACCCACAACAACAACCCTGTGAGATAGGTTAGCCTGAGATTGTGCGATTTGCCCAAGGTCACCCAATGAACTTCAGTGACAGAGTGGAGATTCGAACTTGCGTCTCCCAGACCCTAGTCCAACATTCTAACCACTATAGTGATGGTGGAGAGAGCTCTCAAGTCAGAGTTGACTTATGGTGTCCACTGGTGGGGTTTTCATGGCAAGAGACTAACAGTGGTGGTTTGCCATTGCCTGCCTCTGCAACCCTAGTCTTCGTTGGAGGTCTCCCATCCAATTACTAACCAAGGTCAACCCTGCTTAGCTTCTGAGATCTGATGAGATCAGGCTCACTTGGGCTATCCAGGTCAGGGCTCTAACCACTCTATGTTTGTCCTGTTTATTGTCTCAGTTTAAACCTGTCCACAATACTTTTCTTACTTTGCTGGCACTGTGGTCTTTAAACATTGCGATTAACTGATATGAGTAAATAAATTGGAACTGCTTTTTTCAAAAAGAAGATGGTAATGCTGACAGGAAAAAAAAAGAAATGCTGGACAGATTCAAAATGGGGGAAGAACGCTCTCACTAGCTTTGGGGCCCTCTGAAAACCTTTCTTAGAGAAATCTTTGGGTCTTCAGCCATTTTGCCAGGCAGAAGTTAATTCACCTTGACCAAGGGAGTCTTTTACGAGGTTGTGGGAAGAATCTTATTTATTATAGGTTTTATAGGAAAAAACCCATCTCTATAAAGTGCTTTGTTTATAAGTGTGTCTGAGGGAGGATCAAGGTAAAGAGATGTATGCTAACTTCTGGAATTCATTTAGAAATGTCTAGATTGTACTAATAAAAAAAAACTCAGCGTGATTGGCTTGGAGCACTGACATTCGCACATTTATCTTGTTTTAGCTGATTAACTCCACCTCTCCCAGAGGTACCATTAAGGACAGAAAATTAAAACAAAGGTATTGTGGAGGGCTGAGGTAACTTGCAAGGAAGCTTTCAGGATTAGAGTTGCCAACTCAGCAAGAAACATTCCTTGAGGTTTGGGGCAGTGCCTGGGGAGGATAGAGTGTGTGTGTTGGGGTGGGGGGAGCTCAGCAGCCATGTGATGCTACTCAAGGACTTCCATTTTTTCTAGACTCCATTTTTTCTAGATATATCATAGAGTCTAGGGTTGCCTTACAGGCCGTGTGATGATGTCATCATGCAGGGCCTTGTGCTGCCCCTGGGGGTGCTGCTGTGCTCTGCAGCGGGCTGATTTTGGCTCATTTTGGGCCTAAACTGGCCTGCTGTGAAGTGCAGTTGCTCTCCAGGGACCTCCCGGCAGCACTCCTATGCTCTGCAGCAGGCCGGATAGAGCCTGTTTGGGGCCAAAATCAGCCTGCTGCAGAGCACGGGAGCACTGCTGGAAGGGCCTTGTGGAGCTCCTGTGCATCACAGCAGGCCATTTTAGGCTCCAAACAGGCCTGATTCAGCCCGTTTGGGGCCCAAACCTGCGAAGCACGGGTGCGTGCCGCACCAACCAGGAGTGCACCCCAGGAGGTGCATTCCCCTGCCTTCCCCCCACCAGCTAGGTAAGTGGGGGCAGGGGGGGCAGGGGGGAGAGGGGGTTCCCCCTATCTCATTGGGGAACTGGCAACCCTCAGTCTGTCCTCCAAAGCTGCCATTTGCTCCAGGATTACTGATTTCTGTAGACATCTATTGTAATTCTCAGAGAACGACAGGCTCAACCTTAGGATGTGACCAAATGTCATGACCATGGCATGGGTTCTCCTCACTTGGAAGGAACCTGCCATTGTATCGATGGAAACTGTTAAAAATATGACCATTAAAACTGATGCTAGATTGTCATCAATTGTATATACATTGTGTAATTTGTAACCCTGGACTTCTTTGGTGGTTTCCCATCCTAGTACTAGCCAGGCCTGACACTGCTTGGCTTCCAACTAGATTGGGCTAGCCTGGGCAGTTTATCTACTGCCCTTCAGGATGACTTAACTCCCACTCAGACCGGTTTACAAAGTATGCCATTATTATCCCCCCAACAATCAGCCTGTGAGGTGGGTGAGGATGAGAGGGCTCTGAGAAGCTGCGACTGACCCAAGGTCACCCAGCTGGCTTCAAGTGGAGGAGTGGGGAATCAAATATGGTTCTCCAGATTAGAGTACTGCCCTCTTAACCACTACACCAAACTGGCTCACATCAGGGCTATCCTTATATAGTAGTCACATATCTGCTTCCTAGGAGTTGCCTCTTCCAACTTGTGCGGTGTAGTGGTTATAGTGCTGAATGAGAAATAGTTGAGTTCAAATCCCCGTTCAACTATAAGGCTGGGCGTCTCTCTCTCCCTCTCTCGCCCTCTCCAATCTACCTAGACACGTTGTGAGGCCTGGTCAGAGAATCATATATGCTGCTATGAGCTCCTTTAAGAAATTGTGTGTTACAAATTCAAAAGGAAGATGATAATGATAGGGCCAACCCTACACTGCAGACCTGGATTAGTAAATACGGACCTCCTACCAGTTTGTGGCAAGAAACCAAAAGTAACACAATGAAATGGCCGTGGGTAGACCTCCCCCAGAGTTTGTGACTCTGTAAATTCCTGTGCTTAGGTGGGGAAGGGTCTATATAAGAAACTCTTAGCTTGCATTATTTGTGCCCTGATTCCTCAGCCACACTCCAGGATACACAAAATCAGTGGAATATATTTGAAAGCCTGTTTACCTTCTCAAGAAAAATAAGAGCGTAAAGCAGAGTTTCCCCGGAGGAGATGCACAAAATTGCTTTTTGGCACTGGTATGTCATTCGTTGTCCTCCACCCTCCGGTTGTCCAGTTCTGGAACTTTCTGACACTATAAAAGGGATGAGCAAATCATGCGCTCCTTTGGGAACGAAAACGTTTAATACAGATGGCAAATTAGTTCCTTTTCAGGTTAAGCGTTTAATTAAATTACAGTGTTTCAACATTGAAATTATTAAAAGGAAGCCGGGGGGGGGGGGCATGGACACACAGTTGCAGAATGTTATCATTTCAATAATGGAAAAAAGGCCAGAAGTTGTGCTTTGCCCATGTGATTATCTTGGAGGTCTTTGCTTGCTTTTGAAGCTTGACTTAATGAAGAGACCTGTCTCGTCCCGTCAATCAAGATCTGCTGGTGCGGTATTTATAATATCTGTGTTATTATTCACAAGAACCTTTTCAAAGTTAAGCAGACCCCAACATGCCGAATTACATAATGATCCTATTGGTGCAACCAGGCTTGCATTTGTACTTTAATTAGGGATGTAATACAAAAAGAAAAAGAAAAAAGCAGTTTTGGCTAGGAATAGGGGAAGCTTTCCAAATTTTCCCCATGGATCCATCTTCCAGAACATTAGGTTTGGAACACTATTACAGGATGTAACATTTTCTTACCTCTCCATTGGGATGCCTTGGAGTTATTTTGCTAGATCCCGAACCATTCTGAGTTCCTTCAAACTTTCTCAGAGTTTTTCCCACAGGAGGAATCTAAAAAGTTTACTTCAAATTCACTTTAAACAAGATTCACTCCTCTGTTTGCAGTGACTGTTTAGGTGATGAATATTGCCCATCTGCACAACATCGCTTTAACTTGCCCAGAGACCATCCATCTAGACTTCAGTGTAGCGCACGTGATATGGTGAAGTCCAGGGGTCATTTCGTAGAAAAAGAGCTGAAGGAACTCATTAGCATAACTCATTAGCATATGCCATGCCCCTTGACATTACCAGAAATGTGTCATTAGCATAACTGATTTGCATATGCCACACACCCCTGGCATCACCTATCCTGGCTGTTTTGGACCCAATCCTGGCCATTTAGAGACGATATTGGGCCCCAAATGGTAAAAAGGGGCTGAAAATGGCCAAAAAGGGGCCCAAAATTGTCAGGATCAGGCTGCTGCTGAGCGGGAGAGTGATCCATCACCCATCAGAGGCCCAATCCCGGCCGTTTCAGCCCCAATCCAGGCCAAAACGGGCCCAAAATAGCCGAGAGTCAGGTGGGCGGGGCCACCTGACAAGTGACCTCTTTGGGGAACTGCCGGAACTGCGTTCCTGCGTGTTCCCCCTCAAAATGAGCCCTGGTGAAGTCCCTTGGGATGATCAATGTGATGAAGTGCTGATTTACATAGCTGTTCCATCTCTGGCCTAGGAAACATCTACATCTTCCACCCACTGTAGGACATAATCATGGGATATGCCCTACCTACATGGCCGCAAGGGAGGGAAGGTGGTATGGAATAGAGCAATCTTGTCAGATCTCGATGGTTAGCTGTGTTAGTCTTTCTGTAGCAGTAGAGAAGAGCAAGAGTCCAGTAACACCTATAAGACTAACAAAATTGGTGGTAGGGTATGAGCTTTTATGAGTCAGAGCTCACTTCTTCAGATACAGCTAGAATGAGAGTCCATCTGTCCTTATGTCTTGGAGAGTGGAATGACTGTAGATGTCAAATGATTGCAGATGCCAAATGGCAGGGTCAGTACTTGGATGGGAAACCACCAATAACAACAACAAGAAGAACAGTAACAATATATTAACTGTGCTTATATACCACTCTTCTAGACAGATTAGTGCTCCACCCAGAGCAATGAACAAGTCAATGTTATTATTATCCCCACAATAAAGCTAAGGAGCTGGGGCTGAAAGGAGTGGGTTACCCAAGGCTGCCTGCTGAACTCATGGCAGTAGTGGGAGTCAAATAGCAGAGTGCTGATTTGCAGCCGAACCACTTCCTATGCAGACTTTGCATAGGAAGTCACTGGCAAACCACCTCTGCTTATCACTTGCCTTGAAAGCTCCTTGTTGGGGTCACCATAAGTCGATTGTAACTTGATGGCACACACACACACGGCCACAAGATGTAGATATATCCCAAGCAATTGAGCCTAAACCAAGGAGTAAAGGCAAGGCTCCCCGGTTTCAATAATGAATCAACTGTCACTAATAGAAAAAGAATGGAGGGGACTTGAAAAATCTGCTCCTAAAGGTAAGGGGAATATCCAGTGGCATGGGTTGTCATGGGATTGTTTCAAGAAGAATGTATTGACAGAAATCACACACGCCACCCAACAGAGGTCGCTCTTTTCATGAAAGGGCTTGCAAAAGAGAATAGGTGACCTTTTCACACCCAAGCTGTCCCCTCAACACACTGTGCAGAAACCCTCTTTGTTCCTAACAGTTCCCCTGTTTTCCATAGTAGCTGGGGAATAGGGTTGCTAGTTGGGTACTGGCAAACTCAGGGAGCTTTTGGGGAACAGAGCATGGGGAAGGGGAGTGTTGTTGTTATGGCAACAACACCAGTGATCACCAGGAAATGATATCACCACACGAGCGATGTTCTAGGAATTTCCTCAGTTTCTATGATAAAAGGCCATAGAGATTGGGAAAAGTCACAGGTAGGGCAACAAGAAGTAACATTATTTCCTCCTGTTCATTCCTGCAGCTCAGTTGCACAAGACCAGGGGTGGGAGGTTGCCCGCTGTGGATGGGTTACTGGCAGCCTTCTGAGAGAGAAATAGGAAAGAAACAAGCAAGATCTCATGAAATCATTCTCACACTTGACCAGAAAAAAAAATTAAATGTAAAAAAATCAAATGTCAATTTGTTAATGGCCAATTGATAGCCCTGAGCTGTGAAAAGGAAGAAACAGGAACCAATGACTCATAATTAATTTCACAGTAATTGCAGTGGGCAGGCAAAACAGAAGGGGGGGGAGAGCTACCTGAAGAATCTAATCATTCTTGGAATGTTTTGGAGCAAACCCTGCCAGACGGCAACGGATAAAAATGATCACACGGTGGGAAATTTGTTGTGAGAGGCATCTCTAATTGTATCATTAACATGTGTATCTAATTTCCGCAAAGAGCCACTTTGTGTTCAGCGTTAGAAAGCCCTGTTCAAATACTCAGGGATGGGTTGTCTACATCGGGCCGTGATGAGGTGACGGCGTTCTGCTCCTTTCTTGGAATGTGCTTACTTTTACGCTGTAATCAACTTGCTGCTGCCTTTTGTTGGGCTTCTATGCCATCTCTGCAAGACGGAGATGTTCCACCAGGCTTATGGTTGAGGCCAGTGTCAGGACCATCATTGAGCCTCTGGTATTCGAGTACAGCTCGTCTGTCTGTCTGTCTCCTCTTTGTATGCTGGGGGCAGGAATCCATCGGAGGTTTTTTGTATATATATGATTTTAATTGCTGAATTTTATTGTAAAATTTGTTATGCAATTGTATTTTATGACTCTACGAAGGACTGTACCCCGTCCTGAGCCCACTTGTGGGGAGGGCAGGTTAAACACCGAATAAACTAAACTAAACTAAACTAAACTAAACTAAACTAAACTAAACTAAACTAAACTAAACTAAACTAAACTAAACTAAACTAAACCAAAAGGTGGTTTGGATTTTAGCAACCATTTTTCTTGGATCCAAACTTGCAGCCAGGAGTGAAATTCTAATTCAAGAAGGATGCAGATTCAGTGAAACCACTGCTATCGTAATCCTACCAGGTACAGGGGCAATCTTAACCGCAGGGTATCCAGAGCAGCTGCTGGGAACTCCAACCTCCCTATAGCCAGCTGTTTCAGCCACTGCTCTGAAGCCCCCCTACTGTGGTTGCTACTGATCCCTCACCACGCCTGAGATTCAGGCAGTATGGGGGGAGGGTGATCTTCTGACAGTCCTATGTAGAGTTACCAGGCAGTACCTTGCAACCAGCGGGAGGGTTGAGTGGAAGGGACAGAGTCCGGGGAGGAAAAATTAAGAAGGAAAATAAGACCATGTCTACTTATAGGAAGTTCTTATCATTGAGTTCTGGTAATTCCTAGAGCTATGGTAAGAACTTCTGGCTTTACTATTTCCTAGAGCTACTCTTTGTTACTTCCAGGTAGCTCTAGGAATTGTTGGAACTTTATGGTAAGAACTTCCTATAAGTAAACAAGGCCTTATTTTTCTTAACCCCCCCCCCCACTGGTCATTTCCAACAGCAGGGGCCAACAAGACCTGAGAGCGGGGCATCCCCTGCCCCCACCAACACTGGGGCACTTGACAGCCATAGCCCTATGGATGATTGCCCTTCCCCTGTGATGCCTGAGTGGTTCTACGGCCCTATATCTGAGTTCCAGAGGTTCTAGAATCACTAAGACCCTCCAACCTAATGACATGAGCACAAAACAGGGATTAGAAACATGTGCAGAACCAAAAACTCAACTGTCTATTTAAAAGTGTCTCTCTTTACTTATGTTCTCTTGAAAGAGGTGTGTGTGCATTAGAGATGAGCATGAACCGAAATATGAACCAAAGTTCATGACGAACCAGGCTGGTATGTGGTTCACGAACCGGCAGTTCATCAGAGCCCATTTCTGATGAATTGCCACGAACTTTAGGCTGGTTCGTTTGGTTCATTTTTTGGTTCATCACTGCAGACAGTCTGGCGCCAATCAATAAGTTTCCTAGGCAACAGGGGATGGACTTCCTGCAGACCTTCTGCTGACCCAGAAGTGGCCCTTTGCTGGCCTGGAAGTGACCTTCTGCTGACCCGGAAGTGACGATTTGCTGACCTAGATGTGACATTTTCACAAACCAAACAAATTGGTTCACGAACCGGGGCAGGTTTGTGAAAGTTCATGGTTCGTGAAATGAGACAAACCATGAACCGCACGGTTCATTTTTCACCCGGTTTGTGCGCATCTTTAGTCTGCATGCATGCACATGTCTGGCAATTTGTACCAATTCCCCAGCAGTTGCTGCATCCCTGAAACATTCTCTGAAATTTTGTTTCTGGAAGGGAGGGGTCCATGAAAACTCAGGAACAGCATAATGGTCTTTGCAGTGGGAGGGTGGGATTGGTGGAAACAGTTGCTCCCTCTTAAGAAAATATAAGCACCCTTAAGTCTTTGAAAAATGTGGTTGGATATGGGCCAATGCTTTGATTACAAAAAATATTAATTTTTCTAATATTTCAACTATATTATGTTAGCCTAATGTAAGTAGAAGGTTAAATGAGACCCCAAGCAGATAGACAGGAGCTGCCCTTAAAATAACTGGAGTGGATGAGGATATCTTTATTTATTAACAAAATATTTATACACAACCTCTCTGCTGAAGTGGTTGAGGCAGTTATTAACTGTAAAAATCAGTCAAAACCCAAATGTACTATAACCATAAAAATGTTAACTGCTGCCTTCGAAGCTGTGACGGGGTGGTTGAAACAGCGTTGGTTGAAACTAAATCCTACAAAGATGGAGGTCCTGCATGTGGGTCTGGGGTCCATGGGTACGGGACTCCGGCTCCCCGCTCTTGATGGAGCGCCGCTTGCACCACTTGCGAGAGTGAGGAGCCTGAGGGTGGTCTTGGATGCCTTCTTGACTATGGAGGCACAGATCGCAGCAGTTGTCCGGTCTTCATTTTTCCATCTGAGACAAGCCTGGGAGCTTGTTCCCTACCTATTGACCCACGACCTAACAGCAGTGATCCAAGCAATGGTTACCTCTAAATTAGATTACTGCAACTTGCTCTACATAGGGCTTCCCTTGGGCTTGATCCGGAGATTACAGCTGGTTCAAAATTCAGCTGCGTGGGTGATTGCAAGAGTCCTGAATATCTAACACCTATATTATGCCAGCTGCATTGGCTACCAGTTGAGTACCGGGTCTGGTTCAAGGTTTTGGTGCTGACCTATAAATCCCTATGTGGACTGAGTCCAGCATATCTGCAGGACCACCTCTGCTTATATATACCCCAGAGGACACTTTGTTCTACACACAAAAAACTTTTGGTGGTCCTAGGGAGGCTCGCCTGCTCTCGACCAGAGCCAGGGCCTTTTTGGTCTTGGCACCGGCCTGGTGGAACTCACTGCCTGATGAAACCAGGGCCCAGCAGGATTTATTATTCTTCCACCAGGCCTGTAAGACAGAGTTGTTCCACCAGCAATATGGCTGAAGCAAGGCTGGGCCTCCAACAGCCATACTTGACTTGACTTGAAAAGATCTGTCCACCACCCTATATATAGAGATAGATATGGATATATGGGCCATGTCTGAAATGAAGTAACTCTTCCATTGCCATCTGAGGAGAAGTTTTTATTGTATGTAGCGTTTTAAATTTTATGGTAATATTTTTATCTGCTTTTATGTGTTTTTATGTAAATTAAAATGTGCTCTACCCTGAGCCCCCTCGGTGGAGAGGGCGGACTAAAAAATCTAATAAATAAATAAATAAATAAATAAATAAATAAATAAATAAATAAATAAATAAATAAATAAATAAATAAGAGCAATTTCTCAGACCGCCAAAGAACAGTAACTATCATTAAACTCACAGAACGCAGGCAACATCCACCCAAACAACCAATGCCAGCAAAATGAGAGGGAGGAATGAAATTATTTTGTTAGTTAAAAGTTAACCGGATTTTTGCCTGGTACTGCAAAACATGAGAAAGTGTCAGACGCAGGGCCACCCACCTCACCTCAAACGGCAGGGAGAAAAGAACGATAATCTAAGCTTAACTTCTAGGTAGCACTTTATGGAGGCAGGTGGGCATTTAATTTCTCCAAAACAGTAAAGTATTTTGTAAGTTAAAACTGGCATCCTGAGCGTGGACTGGAAATGAATAAACAGTAGATGGAGATCTTTAAACACAAATGTTACATCCTATCTGTAATCCGCTCCATCTCTCAATCTTGCTGCTGCATTTTGGGCTTGTTGAAGTTTCTGGGCAGTCTTTAATGAGAGTCTCACATAGACTGCATGATAGCGCTCTAACTTGGAAGTAACCAAGCGTGGATCACTGTGGCCTTGAGGAAAAGTCACAACTAGTGAACTATTTGCAGCTAGTTACCTCGATGGAAGGAAGCATACGCTAAGCATGCCTGGATGAAACAGATTTGTTTTTGTTTTGGAAAAATGGCACTAAACTGATTTTTCAAGGTGTTTTAGAATGTTTGGTCTGGAACTGAAGGCATCAGAGGATTGATCTTTCATTATCTGTAGATGGGTAGCATGATGAAATCATTCATACACACACACCATGTGAGTCAGCCTTACACTCAAGATCCCACCATTAGAGATGGGCATGAGCCAGAAAAAAACCCGAACCATGTGGTTCGTGGTTCGTCAAATTTCACGAACTACGAACTTTCACGAACCTGCCCCTAGTTCATGAGCTGGTTTGTTTGGTTCGTGAAAACATTCACATCCAGGTCAGAAAATCATCACTTCTGGGCCAGCAGAAGTTCACTTTCAGGTCAACAGAAGGTCTACAGGAAGTACATCCCCTGTTGCCTAGGAAACTGATTGATTGGCACCAGGCTGTCTGCAGTGATGAACCAAAAAATGAACCAAATGAACCAGCCTAAATGTTCGTGGCGGTTCGTCAGAAATGGGATCTGACGAACCATGGTTCGCGAACCACAAACCAGCCTGGTTCGTGCTTAATTTTGGTTTGTATTTCAGTTTGTGCCCATCTCTACCCACCATTAACCAGCTATACTAGAGAACACCTCCCCTTCTGTTTACCTCTCCAGTATTACCTGCCCTCTCCCTCTTTCAGTCGTCTGCCACACTGTAGAAGAAGAGGGAAAGAATATGAAGTCCTTCCATTGGTTGCCTGGCCAAATGATCATCTGGCCTTTTCTCTCTGACTCCATCAGTGATCAGCTATTTTGGAGCAAGAGAGCGAACAAAGCCTTTCTATCATTGCTTACCTCAACCAGTCTGGCCTCTCCCTCCATATGTGATCAGGCCCGCTGAAGACGAAGGGGGGGGAAAGACTCTTTTCCATGAGCAACTGTTGAACACTTCATCTTGTTAAAATTTATCTGTGCAAAAAACCTTATGAGTTTTTAAAAACAAAATTGAGATCGTGGAATATAAATAATTTAAACAATTAACAAACAACTACCTTCGTTATCTACTGGGCATGGAGCAAGGGGCACTGGGTGTGTGTGTGTGGGGGGGGGAGATAGTTGTAAATTTCCTGCACTGTGCAGGAAGTTAGACTAGATGACCCTTGATGTCCCTTCCATCTCTATAATTCTAAGATTCTACTCCCTCCACTACCAGAGGCATTGTGACTCATATTAGTTTCTGGAAACATGGGCAAGAAGATGCTAATGCAGTCGTTCTGCTTTTGGGCTTCCTAGAGACAGCTGGTCAGCCACTGTGTAAACAGAGTACTGGACTAGACAGGCCTTTGGTCCAATCCAGCATGGCTCTTCTTATGTCCTTACACTGCCACCAACTGGTCATTTTAGGAATCACCTGCTAAGTGGGCCAGTGCTTCCCGCTCCCCTTCCTGCCATTCTAAGACTCCACCTATTGACTGTTTCTCTCACTCCCCAGAAACTGGCTTGTGTGTGTTATGTGCCATCAAGTCACCTCTGACCTATGGCAACCCTATAAATGAAAGATCTCCAAAATGTCCAATGATTAACAGACTTGCTCAGATCCTGCAAACTGGAGGACATGGATTCTTTTATAATAATAATAATAATAACATTCGATTTATAATACCGCCCTTGAATCAAGCCATCTCGTTTTAGGTCTTCCTCTTTTCCTACTGCTTTCCATTTTTCCTAGCATTATTGACTTTTCCAGAGAATCTTGTCTTCTAATGTTGTGACCGAAAGAGATGGCTTATTGTGTGGAAATAGTGATTTAACAACTGACTTCCTCCCCCTCAAACCCGTTTTGAAGAGTGTGTTCAAATGGTGGAAGTGTATGTGGTATGTAAAAAAAACTGCCAGCACTTAAAAATATTAAAGTATTTATTAGAAGTAAGAAGTCCACAGACAAACTGAGAGCCAGTTTGGTGTAGTGGTTAAGGGCATGGGACTCTAATCTGGAGAACCGGGTTTGATTCCTCACTCCTCCACTTGAAGCCAACTGAGTGACCTTGGGTCAGTCACAGCTTATAGGAGCTCTCTCAGCCCCACCCACCTCACAGGGTATTTGTTTGTTGTGGGGATAATGATAACACACTTTGTAAACCACTCTGAGTGGGTGTTAAGTCATCCTGAAGGGCAGCATATAAATCAATGTTGTTGTTGTTATTACGTCCAGCAATGGACTGAGCAAGGAATATAAAAGAAAGGTGTCAACATGCAACTCACTTGTCCCTTACTCTGTACATGCCCTAGCTTTTCTTTTTCAAAGGCAGCTGCTTCAGCTTAGAAGTTCCAGTTTGCTAAAAGCTTCCCATTACCTTGGAGTCTTTGCCTAGGCAGCCATCCCTTTGTCTGCCCCATGTGACAAAGTTGGCCACCAAGACAGAGCTCTGGCATGAGAGCTTCCTCCATAGGTATTCACCCAGGTTGGACCTGCCAAAATGGATCCTCTCCATCTGTGCCAATTTTTTTAAAAAAATCTCTTCTGCTTCCTCACCAACTTTAGAATCTTTTCCTGAACTTTCCAGGAGGATCCAATCCAGCCTGCAACCTCAAGTCTCACTTCTATGTGTCTGATTCCAACTAAGATATAAGTTGAACATTTCATTGTCTCTGGTCAGGATGACTATTAGCAGTTTCAAAGATGTGGCAGGTGGTGCTTGAGAGTTACTTGAAAGCAATTGATTTCCCCCTTCTTGCCAGTCTCCTGCTAGGACAGATAAAAAAAGTTTTGGAGGGTGTCAAGCCAACCCCAAAATAAAATGCATTTCTCCACACAACACACTGAAGAGGCAGATCTATTGGCTACCCATTATTGTTCGAGAAAAATACAGGTCAGAGTGAACTATCACATCTACCCAAACAAAACCCTTCTGTTCTGTTTGGAAATGGATCTTTTATGTATTATAATGTGGAGGGGGGGGGGGGGAGTTAAACTCTTTTATCATTGTTTTGTTGCTGCAGAATGCCGAGAAAAGTAACACCTAATCTTTTCTGGTAGAAGCTGGTTCTCTATGAAACTGTTCTTTGGGGCCTGGATATTAATATTTTTGTTTTTGTGGAATTAGAGTCAGGCAGGGCTATTGTCAAATGGGTATAATGTATGAAAATTGTATTCCAGATTCATATATTGTACTCTTCCTGCTTTCAGTTTCAAACAACATCTATGTGTGGCATCCTATTTTCTTTGATCATCCCGGCATTAGAGATTTGAGTGATAAATATTACATCAACAGATACGTCTCCCTTTTGTCTGCTCTGTTTGAGCCTTTCAAATAGACATTTCTTTTCAGTCCAAACAAAATTACCTTACCGTATTTTTGTTTTGGCTTGGCTTTATGGGGTGGTATTTGCATTGCTAAGTAAGGCATCTATACTCAGCGACTCAAAGATTTAAGGCAAGTTTTCATGAGGTGGCGAACTGGTATCTGGACTAAACCAATTCAGATCTCAGGAGGGGACTTATAATGACACAGGAAGAGCCCTGCTGGATCAGACGAAAGGTCTGTCTTGTCCAGCATTTCCTACAGTGGCCAACCGGATGTCCCCAAAGGTCTGAGAGGAGGAGGAGGGGAAAAAAAAAGAAACAATGTACTTTGATGTCAGAGTTGCCAACCTGCAGTTGGGTAACAGAAGGCAAAAAAGCCCCCCTGAAGTCTACAGTCAACAGAAATGAACAAAGTTAACAAAATAATCAAAACTAATTTATATAGAGTGATTCCGCACACATTGGATAATGCACTTCCAATCCTCTTTATAGATCATTTGGAACAGATTTTTTTGTGTGCAGAACAAAAAATCCACCTCAAACGGTTGATAAAGTGCATTGAAAGTGCATTATCCAACGTGTGCGGAATCAGCCATAAAGTGCCAATAGTGCCTCAGAAATCAAAATCAATGCAAACAAATTTAGACACATATACAAATATACAATGCAAATTTCAGCAATACGCAATGGTAGAAACATAAATATACAATCCAATATTTAAAGTCCCATTTATCACTTCATGAATATCCAACTGTTAGGAAAAGGTTCATGAGAGGGTAGAAGCCTGCATTGTTGCAGTAGATGCAGGACAGTGTTGTTCAGTCCAAACAGCCACGCCGACAGGGGTCGCCAGCATGTCCGTAATCCATCCCGTTTCGCGGTAATAGCTTCTTCATAGGCAATATAATCTATAATACAATCACCATCAATCATCATAACATCTTACCATTCAACATAAAACAATATAATTGTAACTGTATGAATGGTATACTCACAGTAAATAGAACAGTCAATTTCAAACCACCATTAACCTCTATAATGAACGTGTTAGCGTCATCTTCGGTTGGAACCTGCAGGTGTGGCCTGGAGATCTACTGGAATCACCGCTGACCTCCAGACTACAGAGATAAACAGCAATTTCAGAGGGCGGACTGTATGGCATCCTATCACTGCTGAGTTCACTCCCCTCCCCACATTGCCCTCCCTAGGCACTGCCCCCAAATGTCCAGGAATTTCAGCCTAAGAAAGAAGCTCACATATGGGGAACTAGCTCAGGCTCTGAGAGTTGGCAACTGCAGATATACTTGGAATACGCATGTGGTGTAGTGACTGAACCCAGCAGACCCGGGTTCAAATCCCCACTTTGCCATGAAAGCTTGCTTGGTGACCTTTGGCCAGCCATTCTCTCACCCCAAACTACCTTGCTGTTCTTCCCCCCCTTCGTTTTCCAGAAAATTTGGGCTAGAGATACGACTTGACACCTTTCTTTTTCCACCTAGAAATAAATCCAACCTCTACGTTTTGGGAAATGATATGAAGGGCAACTTTCCAAATTTTATATTCCTCTGACACGCGATAACAAATAGGTTTTGTGCCGATGATCAGCAAATTTTATAGACGCTCTTACACTCAGAACATCTGTTTCACAAATGAAAAACCAGCAAAAGGAAGTGATTGTTAGTCTTGGATAGAGATGGGCACGAACAGAAAAAAAAACCCGAACATGATGTTCATTGTTCATTACCATCCATGAACAGGGACTCATGAACAACCACGAACATGGCCCTGTTCACGAACATGTTCTTGGTTGGTTGTTCATGGGGGCCAGCAGGCTCTCCTCCAGCCATCATCCAAGTCAAGATCCCTACTGCACCACTCCCAGAAACCTGACTTGAGCAGGCAGCAGGGAAGGTACCAATAATAAATAATAGCTTGGCCCCAGAGCCTGGCAGCAGCCCTGGAACTTGAAGGGGTAGATGCCTATCCCACCGCACACAAAGAAAATTCAAGCTCCAATGCACTCTCTCTATCAAAATGCCAACAGCAACTCTCTCCCTCTCCACTGTCTGCAAATTAAGCCAGAGCTGAGAGCCCCCCTCCCCCCTGCTCTTTGCTCCCTTGTAACAAATTTGGAGCTACACACTTGAAAGGAAGACCTGCCTATCAAGCTAAATTGGGCTTAGATTGGGGTTTCCAGGGCAACAGCAGGAGTTCAGACAGAGTTCAAACAATCCTTGCCTAACTTGCCAAGGGAATTGATTGCAGGTGCCAGACTGTCTCGCTTGATGAACAGCAATGAACGAGGTTTGCAACAATCACCTGTTTGTTTAGAATGGGGCCTCACGAACAGCTTGTTCATGAACAGCAGATAGGGCTGTTTGTGGTTTTTTTGTTTGTTTGTATTGCTGTTCATGCCCATCTCTAGTCTTGAAGTGCAAGTTAGAATTCCCTGCAGGACTTTTTCATTATTACCTCAATCCTCTGCTCAAAAATGCCACTCACCCAATCCATGCTTTGCCATAGCAAGCTCTGTCTCCTGAAGGAGAGTTACTCTTTGAATCAATACTCATTGAACCTTTCCATGCACAGTTGATGGTAAGGTTGCCAGGACCCCGCTGGGGGTGGAGGATCCCACGCCCCCATTTTGTGCTTCTAATCACCACTCAGCTGGTTGGCAGAGGAAGAGTGGGAAACAGACGGAGGCTGAGCAGTATGGTGACGTGATGATGTCACTTCCTCTGTGCCTGGAAGTGACATCATCACATTGCTGGGTGATAGTTGGGCAAAAACTATAGAGTTTTGCTCAAATACCAGAGCAGTCCTGGTGGTGCTGGCAATGATGATATCGCTTCAAGGAATGACATCAGTGCATCACTGGCTACAACATTGCTAACAAGCTCCCCGGACACTCAGTAAGGCTTCTCTGCCTCCTACCAGTTTCAGGGGGGGGGGCTGGCAACCCTAGTTGGTAGTCAGCCATACCGTGGCTTGTTAATAATATGTTTATTGCTTTTCCGGCCGAAGCCATAAGCCATACAAACACCAACAAAATATGAACTGTACACTTGAACATACCCAATTCACACAGACATAACTCGTCATTATCACTTTAAACTATCTAAGCTCATGAAGATTTTGTTTCTTTAACACCGTGGCTAAAAAGGAAGCCACTATAGCAGAGGTTTGATTGTCAGGAAAGTTATCAGACAATAACACTGAGATTGCCCAAGGAAGGAAGGGAAGCTTTTCTTTTAACATAATAGGAATAATAAATCTCTCTCTTTCCTTACTTCACTTAGGGCAAAAAACTATTATATGATCCAAGGTCTCTAACTTTCCTTGTCTACCGTGGCTTGTTAAAGAAAGAAGACACACCCAAACAACCCACATTTTTGGATTCCAAGTCAAAAGTCTTCAGAGATTTCATTATGTTCTCTACTCTCACTGTAACAGTAATTTTGTTTCCAATTGTGAAGGGAGGCTACCAGTAGGCCCCCAAATGGCCTCATATTTGAGACAAGAGTGGGGGGAGGCTGGGCAAAATGGTGATGTGATGATGTTTCCTCCTTCCCCCTCCTTTGTGGTGACAGAGCATTTTTTTCTTTTCAAATATGACACTTGGGGGGCACCTTGTTCAGGGGTTCAAAGGGGTCCAATTCATTGGAAACTTTCAGGTTCTTTTGAGGACAGGGAACACTAGCTCGGCTGCAATTTTGATGTTAATTGGTCAAAAACAGCCACTCCATCCCGCCACCCCCATAGGGAATAATAGCAGACCTGCATGACAAAATGAGGAGGTTTTTCTGCAAGGGAGGCCTCCCTCACTTTGTGAAGAGAAACAAACAACAGACTACAACAAAGAAGGATGGCAAATGCAAAGTTTTTAGCAGAAATGTAAAAAAAAAAAAAGTCAGTTACTGAGCTACCAGGTTTGTTGAACAAAGATCCAGTTTGATGTAATAGTTAAGAGCAGCAGGACTCTAATCTGGAGAGCCGGGTTTGATTCCCCTCTCCTCTGTAGGGTTGCCAAATCCCTCAAGTCCCCTGGTGAGAGACTGGGAACCTGGCACTTACCCTGCGGAGGCTTTAGTGTCTTTCTTCATGTGCACATGCAGCACGTGCATGCTCCAGGCATGCATGATGTCATCAAAGGGCAGTCCGGGAGTGCTCCCATGCTCGTTAAAGGGCTGATTCCCCCCCCCCTCGCAGACCCAATTCAACCCGAAATGGGCCTATTGCAGGGCATGGGAGCACACTGCAGCAGGGCATGGGGGTGCGCCATGCCACCTGGGGGTGTGCTGCGCCACTGGAGGGCACCCCGGGGAGCACCCCCCCCAGCTGTCCAAGTAAGGCTGTGGAGAGGAGGTGGGAGCAGGGGATCCCCCAGGCAGGGGAATGGCAAGCCTACTCCACTTGAAGCCAGCTGGGTGACCTTGGGTCAGTCGCAGCTTCTCAGAGCCCTCTCATCCTCACCCACCTCACAGGCTGATTGTTGTGGGGATAATAATAATAACACACTTTGTAAACCACTCTGAGTGGACGTTAAGTTGTCCTGAAGAGTGATACATAAATTGAATGTTACTATTATTATTATTATAAGAGTAGGAAAATTAAATGAATGTAGTCAGGGTTGTTTTCGGGATTTTTTTGGTTAAAGCCAGTGGCCAGCACCATTTCCCCCTAGTAAGAATTGGTGGAAAGACTGAGTGACACATCCTTCAGGGTCTGTAAAACTGAACCCATTTGCTCCATGTGTGTGGTCCAATAGTTACTGCGGTCTTTCATGTCTCCAATGTTTGGAATTCAGATGCAGATGGAACATTTCCAGTCCATGGGCCATTGTTTTGTTTTCTATATTTGTTGGCATGTTTTTGTTAAGATTGTGACAGATTCAGTTTCTGTAGTTTGAAATAGCTCTAGTGATATCCCATCTACCCAGGTGATCTATTTTTCCCAATTGCTTTG
This sequence comes from Eublepharis macularius, assembly GCF_028583425.1. Taxonomy (NCBI): domain Eukaryota; kingdom Metazoa; phylum Chordata; class Lepidosauria; order Squamata; family Eublepharidae; genus Eublepharis; species Eublepharis macularius. Next base: position 175,828,580 of record NC_072792.1, read on the forward strand.
AGTGCAATTTTCATTTCACTTTCTAAGATTTCAGGTTCTTCATCAAACGATTCTTCTTTGAAAGAATTTGTCATCCTTCCATCTCTTCTGAATGCTTCTTCAGTTTCCACATTTTTTTATATTTTCATAGAGTTATAGAGTTGGAAGGGGACTTACACGTCATCAAGTCCAACCTCCAGTCCAATGCAGGAACAGCCTAAAGCATGGATTCATCCAGCCGCTCCTTGAGGGGGAATCCACCACATCCCTAGGCAGCTGGTTCCACTGCTGAACTACTCTTAACATGAAGAATTTTCCCTAATGTCCAGCCAGTACTTCCCCTCCTATAATTAAACCCATTGTTTCAAGTCCTATCCTCTGCTACCAGCAGGAACAGTTCCCTTCCCTCCTCTAAGAGACAGGACATTTTGTCCTGATCAGATTCTATATTTTTGTCCTGATCTTTCGGTATTCTTACCCGTGGTTTGAATTTTACCTTTGATTTTGTGGAACAGGTCTCTTGTTCCTTTTCTTTTTTTCTTTTTAATTTTTTTAATTTTCTAAACAACAAAGGAGATACAGGAAAAAAAAGATAAGATAAAACAGAAATACCCTTTACCCTGAGGGAAGATTGAGATAACCTTTACACAGATTATCTAGAACACGATCACTATATATCATTTGAATATTATGTTCAAGCCCACAACAACCATTCTCAGAGACATTTCCACTCACTTCCACTGTATCTTTGCTATTAAACCAAAAATATTATTATAAAGTATTTAACAATATTTACCACTATACTCCTTCTACCTCTAAATCAATAGCTCAGAACACACCATGATCTATACATTTCATTACTATACTACAATGCACCATACTATACTAACTATACTAAACTAATTGAGTTAAATAATATATGCTTCCATTTTGGAAAATCTAAGGCTTACAATAAACAATATTTCAATAACGGCTGATTCCGCACACGTTGGATAATGCACTTCCAATCCTCTTTAGAGATCATTTGGAACTGAATTTTTCGCGTGTGAAACAAAAAATCTACTTCCAAACTATTGCTAAAGTGAGCAGAATCAGCAAACCTCTGTCAATCTGAGCTCCTGTTCAAATTTACTTTATTTACATTATTCTATCTTTTACTTCTCATCTTTATCTGCAATAGGCAAAGTAATTTTCCCATTTCTCTGATAGGACTTCTATTTATATAATTTGTTAATTTTGCCATTGCCACATATTCTGTCATTTTAACTTTCCATTTTTCTTTAATTGGACATTCTTTATCTTTCCATTTACTTGCCATTACTACCCTTGCTGCTTGCTGTTAGCATTGAGCTCAAAGATTCATATAGTATTTTCTCAATATTATCTGGCATTATTCCCAACAGCATAGTCCCTGGTTTCATTGCAAAGTCCATTTTTAAGATCTTTTGAATCTCCGCATGAATTTCTTTCCAAAAGTTTTTTGTTTTTTGCATGTCCACCACATGTGATAAAAGGTACCTTTTACTTCTTTACACTTCCAACATAACCCACTGCATTTCTTATCAATTTTTGCTATATCTATTGGAGTTATATACCATCGATAAAACATCTCATACCAGTTTTCTCTTAATGTTTGGTTTGCAGTAAATTTTACACCCTTCATCCATAAATTTTCCCACTTTTGGAATGTTATCATTTCTCCAAATTTCTGAATCTGTTCTGACATACACATTTTAACTTGTTCTGTTTCTGTGTCATATTGAAGTAGAAGCTTATAAATTTGCCCCAACATGTGGACTTTCCGCTGAGTGGTTGTCTTTTCAAAGTCCGTTAGTTCTCTTAATTGACCTCTGTGATCTTTGACTGCTTCCTTTAGTCTGGAAATTGCCTGAAAGTATACTATCCGTTCTATCTTCTTCTTGCTCCTTTTTCATTCTTCTTTTCTATTTTTTTTGCACTGGTTATTTTAATAGTTCTCTTTGTCTCTGCGTACAAGTCACTAAAAAGCTGAGGTTATTATTCTGACCCTATTTCTGTCACCTTTTACTTTTTCTTCTTGTCTATCTTTAGCAATTTTTAGAATTTCATCAGTTTCCATCTAGATGTCTCCTTTCTTTTGGCTACAGGAATAGTATTTGTCCATTCTTCAGTGATAATATCTCTGGTTTCAGCCTATAGTCCTTCTGGCTCATGATCAATGAAATTGCAAATCTGTGCCTTACCTGGTCTTTGAATTCTTCAGGAATATTATTCCTGTATTTTGGCACTATGATTCTTTCAGATTCTTTCTTTTCAGCTTTATTCTAATTTTTGATATTAGCAACTCGTGATCTGTATCACAATCAGCTCCTGGTCTTGTTTAGCAGAGAGAAGAGAGCTTCTCCATCTTCTGCTTTCAATTATGTAATCTATTTGGTTCCTGTATTGACCATCTAATGACTTCCATGTATATAATTGTCTTGAGGACTTAAAAGTATGATTCAATTCCACTGAACCTCGGAATATATATATTTTTTTCAGCCCACCATCCTAAGGCATAGATGAAAAAATTTCATGGGTCAGCCACCAGATCATGAATAATGCTTCAGTTGTAGTGGACAGGGAAAAAAAATGAAGTCACTGATATCTCTGCTGGTCCCATTTGCTATCATCCCTTTCATACATTTATTTTTGCCCATGTGAATTAAATGGTTGAGAAAGGTTGGGTGGTGAAGCCTTTAGTTTTCCAGGAAAAGTTATCTAAACAGCAGCTGGCTTAATCTCATTCAAGCCAAATTGGTTTATTAAGAAATAACCTGCTTGTGATGGGTCTATTTTTAAACACTAAAGCATGGCAAAGAGAAACCAACAAGCGGAACAGAAATGAAATAATTGGGTTAATGGGCTTAAATGAAGCATGCTGTGACCAAATGCGGGGGGAAATATCACTGTTTAATTTATGTATTTATTGCTAGAATTTAATCAGCATCATTGAAGCCTTTTCGGTGCTCCCTCAAAGGTGAAGGAGAAGGTAGAATTAACTTGGTGAAAGTTAGCACTCATGTGGATCAAGAACTGCTTTCTACACCCCTAAAATGGGATGTGTCTTCAAGTTTCTCTAGAACAGCAGTAAATAATAACAAGAACAACAACAGCAACAGTTCATTTGTATACCATACTTCTGGACAGATTAGTGCCCACCCAGAATGGTGAACAAAGTCAATCTTATCAATGCAACTGTGGAACTGGTGCTGAGAGGAGTGGCTTACCCAAGGCCACCTGCTGAGCTCATGGCAGTAGTGGGATTTGAACCAGCAGAGTGCTGATTGGCAGCCCAACCACTTAACCACTATGCTATAACAGGTTCTCTTCTCCATTGCAGTCAGCACTACTTTGGAGATCATCAGATGAGATGATGATGATGATGAGAAATATGCTTATGTATGACTCTTTTAGACAGATTAGTGCCGCACTCAGAGTGGTGAACTAAGTCAGTGTTATTATTATTCCCACAATATACCTGGGGAGCTGGGACTGAGAGAAGTGGCTTACCCAAGGCTTCCTGTTGAGCTCATGGCAGTAGTGGAATTTGAGCCAGCAAAGTGCTGCATCGAGCCCAACTGCTTAAGCACTATGCTACACCAGATCCCAACCAAGTCCCTCTTCTGGATTGGCTGATATCCAGATTTCTTTGCCTCATTTCTGATGGTTATTTGACCATGATGGGCAACAGTTGTCTTGAGCCAGAACTCATAGTAACTTGAAGAGATTTTATGCAATAACATGTGTCAGGTCTGTTGCCCACAGTCCCCCCATATTGTTATCCAGCTTAGATATATGTTGCAATAGCCTTGTGCACCTGCTCCCTTGTTGCTTTCCAGATTCCAGTACAGCGGAGCCCTTATCTCAGATGGCTCGCTGCAGTGGCCTTGGGACAGCTCCTTCTGTCCCACTACTGATTAGGTTCTGCTGGATGGACTGAGGGTGGGGGGGGACATGTAGAGGGATAGATATAATGTATTATATACTCTATGTGTCATTCCTAACAAGGAGCCTGTGTACAGCCAAGATGCCTTTATTTTGCTTCTGTGTATCCTATGGACATATATATGGTGAAGCCTGAAAATCCAAATAAAACCCATTTACTCAAGAGCCTGGATTTCTTGCTGCAAGGGTCAGCTTCCACGTATCCTGTCTTCCATAGACTGACAACATGTCAGACTAACCTTATCTCTCTTTTTTTTTTGAAAATAACTACCTTGCTAGATCAGGGGAATGCTGTACGCATAGTTTATCTTGATTTCAGTAAGGTTTTTGATAAGGTTCCACATAATATCCTTGTCGACAAGTTGGTAAAATGTGGTTTGGATCCTATTAATATTAGTTGGATCTGTAACTGGTTGACAGATCACACCCAAAGAGTGCTAGTTAATGGTTCCTCATCCCCTTGAAGAAGAGTGACAAGTGGAGTTCCGCATGTCATGGGACCTGTTCTGTTCAACATTTTTATAAATTATTTGGGTGACGGAATAGAGAGAATGCTTATTAAATTTGCAGATGATATTAAATTGGCAGGGGTAGCAAATATGGGCCGTTTTCACATGTCTTATCGGCTCCAGTATGACACACAAAGCTCTCGCAAGGACAGCGTCTTCCAGGCGTGATTTCCTGGTTCTCGTGTGAAATCATGCCTGGAAGACATTGTCCTTGCTGGAGCTTTGCATGACATACTGGAGCTGGTAAGACATGTGAAAATGGCCATGGTCAAAGACAGAGTAAGGATACAGGATGATTTTGACAGGGTGGAAAACTGGGCTAAAACAAATAAAATGAATTTCAACAGAGATAAATTCAAAGTTCTGCAATTAGGAAGGAAAAATCAAATTCATAATTATAGGATGGGGGAAATTTGTCTTGGCAGTAGTATGCTCAAAAAGAATCTAGAGGTCTTAGTAGACCATACACTGAGCATGAGTCAGCAGTGAGATATGATATCTAAAAAGGCAAATGCGGTTTGGGGCTGTATCAATAGAAGCATAGTATCCAGAACACGAGAAGTGATGACATCACTCTACTCTGCTCTGGTTACACCTCACCTAGAATATTGTGTTCAGTTTTGGGCACTACAATTTAAGAAAGATATCGACAGGCTGGAGCATGTCCAGAGGATGGCAACAAAGATGGTGAGGGGTCTGGAAACCAAGTCCTATGAGGAATGGTTGAAGGACCTTGGAATGTTTAGCCTGGAGAGGAAACAAGTGAGAAGTGATATGATAACCATCTTCAAGTACTTGAAAGGCTGTCATACACAGGATGGTACAGAGTTGTTTTCCACTGCCCCAGATGGTCAAACCATAACTAAATGGCTTGAAATTAAATCAAAAGAGCTTTCAGCTAAACATTAGGAAGAACTTCCTGACAGTTAGAGCAGTCCCTCAGTGGAACAACCTTCCTCGGAAGATAGATCCAGAGGCGTTAGCCATGTTAGTCTGTAGTAGCAAAATCAAAAAGAGTCCAGTAGCACCTTTAAGTCTAACCAATTTTATTGTAGCATAAGCTTTCGAGAAGGAGCTGTTTGCATCTGCATATCAGAAGGAGATGTTTGCATCTACCCCACCCTCCCCTCTCCTCCTCTATAGCTGACCAGTTTCTTTTGGCCCTCCATGCATCTGACAAAGAGAACTGTGATTCTCGAAAGCTTATGCTACAATAAAATTGGTTAGTCTTAAAGGTGCTACTGGACTCTTTTTGTTCTTCCTCGGAAGGTGGCAGACTCTATTTCTTTGGAGGTTTTTAAGCGGAGGCTAGATGGCCATCTGACAGCAATGCTGATTCTATGAACTTGGGCAGATCATGAAAAGAAGGGCAGGAAGGGATACATCAGTGCTTAGTTCTCATGGCCTTCTTACATGCCCAGGGTAATGCCGATTGCCACCTTGGGGGTCAGGTAGCAATTTTCCAGTTTGGCTAGGGACCCTGGAGGTGTTTTGCCATCCTCTGGGCATGGAGCGGGGGGAAGTCACTGGGGCAGTTGGGGGGGGGGGGTAGTTGTGAATTTCCTGGATTGTTCAGGGGGTTGGACTAGATGACCATAGAGGTCCTTTCCAACTCTATGATTCTATGGTTCTATGATTTTATTTCTTTCCCACTAATAATAATAACGATGTGGTTATATACTGCTCTTCTGAACAGTGAACCAAGAGCAGTGAACCAAGCCACTGCTATTATTATCCCCAAAATACAGCTGGGGAGCCAGGGCTGAGAGAAGTGGTTTGCTCAAGGCCACCTGCAGAGTTTCTGGTGTTACCCAAATAGGCAGTCTGCAGTCTCCTAATTAGTTGGGGGAATTAGCATAGTGAGAGGGCATGACTGGGATTCTCCACCTATGTTTACAAGGATTCTTCCATTAGAGAACTCTCAAAATATGTTCAGCCAGAAAGGTTTCTTTATTTAAAGAGAAATAAAAGGCAAACAAACATGCACAAAGCACACACAGTGCACATACAAGGCTATCTAAGAAGAAATCAGAGAGGAAAAGGGGGGAAAGCAATTTCGGGAAGGGTGATAATTACCAGTCTTGCAGAAGAGGGCTTATGGAGGAAGCAGGGAAATAACCAGTGTTCCACAAGTCTCAAGCATACAGACTGGCGGTCTAGGGAGTCCAGTTATAGGTCAAAATATACTCTAGGAGTGAGCTGACACCTCTGCCCCTAAAACAATGACTTAATGGGTTGTCTAGAGGTTTGGAGAATAAGTTAGGAGAGGCTTGATGGTTCTACTCTAGGTTTGAAGGGTGCTTGATGACCCAGCATGTACTGGATGGGAAGAGTTACCAGGTTTTCTGAATAGCTTTGATTAGGGTAGGTGGTTGCAGGGTGTTGATGAGATTAGCCAGGAGTTCCTTGGAAGACCTCATTGTCCTAAGTATGCATCACTCTCTGGGGCGTGGAAGGGCATCAGTCAGCTAGCCACCTGACTCACCTTCTGGTAGTTTTCCAAGCTCCTGCCCAGCTGGCATCCTCTCTGGGCCAGGTAGTGCTTTGTGCTTATGGCATATGAGGAAGGAGTGTTTATGATATTCCATCCATAAACTGCCCTCTTAGCATGAGAAGGGGTTGACTGCTAACAATGGCAGTAGTGAGAGTCGAACCAGGAGACTGTTGATTCGCAGCCCAACTACTTAAACACTATGCTACAACAGCTCTCATCAGGACAAGATTCAGGTGCCTCTGGTGGCCACCCTGACCTCCATGGTGGTTACTCTAAGGGCAGGGAAGAGATGGTTGAGGATCCCTGGGACAGGAAGAGTGAGCTGGCCTTGTGAAGGGTCCTTGCGCTAAGACAACCTGGTATCTTCTTTCTGAAGGTCCAAACTCTTCTGCAGTTCACTCAACGAGGTCCCAGTAGAGATTTAGGAATAAAAAGAAAGATATTCCAACAGTCGCCCAAAAGAATGCCAGAAGACCGTTTAGAGGTGGTAGAAACCCAGTAGATCCACATATGCCACCCTACGCTTCTTGAAGGAAGAGCAGAATAAAAATTAGATTAGTTTTATGTGTAGAGAAACAGCAGTACAAACGGGAAGAGGGCATGATTATTGATAAAAAATATGTTGTGTGATTTATGTATGTATGTGTTTCTTTCACCTTTGGAGCCCTTCAGAGAATGACCAAAGCTGATTCCGCACACGTTGGATAATGCACCTTCAATGCACTTTATCAATCGTTTGAAGTGGATTTTTTGTTCCGCACACAACAATATCCATTCCAAATGATCTATAAAGAGGATTGGAAGTGCATTATCTAACGTGTGTGGAATCACTCTGAATGGGTTAAAAAGCATCACTTTTACCAAGGGTTTATCTCCAGACCTCTCGTTTTCCTTTATGCTGCATCAGCTATTACTGTTTTTTTTTAAAGTAATCTTTTGCAGGGACTAAGAGTTTCACAGCATATAAGAAGTTTAAAAGCCACATTTATTCCCGAAGCAACCAAGCATTCATCTTAGCTACTCAAATGCACCATCAGCCTTCTCTTAAAGTGTGTTTAAGGACCTTCCAGAATAGCAGCGGTTTATTACATGAACACGGCATGTGGTAGGATGAATGATCTGTTTTGGCTTCATTAATATTTTGTTTGATCAGTCTATATTTAGTCCCAACCAAGTAATGGCAATAATAGCAATAACAGCAATAATCAATATATCTAATTCTCAATGTAGCCAATTCTATGGATACTTGAATCTGGAAATTGCAGCCATGAACAGCCTTTCTACAAACCTGAAAAAAGTTCCAAGTTTGCAGAAACATCTGAAACTTAAAAAGAAAATACATTGGGGGAGTTTGAAACTCCCAAATAATAGATGCAGTGCGTGTAGCTTTAGGAAATGAATGTCTCCTGCCATGGTCATTGTGGAGGTTGCTAAGGAGCTGTCTAGGTATTGCCAGCTGTCAAGCCTTGGTTTCTGTCAGTAAAAGGCAGATGGTGATTTGCATGACTCAGCCAGGACTGGCTTCTTGCTACTGTTCAACAACAGCTACCCCACAAAAGCCAGCGTGGTGTAGTGGTTAGAGTTTCAAACAAGGATTTGGGAAATCCAGGTTGGAATCACTACTCTGCCTTGGAAGCTCACTGAGTGACCTTGGGCCAGTTACTCATTCTCAGCCTCACTTGTCCTACAGGGTTGTTTTGAGGATAAAATGGAGGAGAAGAGAACGATGTGAGCTGCTTTGGGTTTCCACTGGGGAGACAGGTGGGTTATAACTGTAAGATTACTGTAACTCACTCTACGCGGGGCTGTACTTGAGCCTGACCCGGAGATTACAGCTGGTACAAAATGCAGCGGTGCGTGTTATTATGAGACTGCCAAATAAGGCACATATAACACCATTCTTACGTGAGCTGCATTGGTTGCCAGTGGAGTACCGGAATAGATTCAAGGTTCTGGTATTGACCTATAAGGCCCTGTGAGGACTGGGACCAGCATATCTACGGGACTGTCTCTTCCCATATATTCCCTGGAGGACACTTCGATCAGGGGACAAACAACTATTGGTGGTCCCTGGCCCCAAGGAGTCCAGCCTAGCCTCGATTAGAGCCAGGACCTTTTCGGTCCTGGCTCCCACTTGGTGGAACACTCTGTCTGCTGAGATCAGGGTCCGGCAGGACCTACTATCCTTCCGCCGGGCCTGCAAGACAGAGTTGTTCCACCAGGCATATGGTTGAGGCTGGGCCTCCACTGACCTGAAAAAAAGGGGGGGGGTATAAAATCTTAACCCTCCCTGTGAAGGCTATCCACCATCCTGTTTTAAATGTGTATGGATTTTTATTGTATTTTAATATGTTGTTTTTATTGTATTTTGTATTTTAATATGTTGTTATCCACCCTGAGCCCGCTTGCAGGGGGGGCGGAATAGAAATTTGAAATAAATAAATAAATAAATAAATAAATAAATAAATAAAGGAAATATAGGTAAAGTTGGAGGGTAGATAAAAAGTAGTTGGTGTATGGATTTTCCAAGCAAGTCTCAAAAAGACTCTATTGTAAGCAGTAAAAGCACTTTATTGAAAAGCTGCTAGTTTCATACGCCTACTCCATCTTTGCCAGGAATGACATTCACATGGAGGCATCAAACATATATAGGTTTCCAGAGCACGGGCAAATTCTAAGACCCTCCCGCCTTAGTCTAACAGTCAGTTAAGCTTGGTTGGAAAATATCTAAGCAGGAAACCAGCAGAACTGATGTACAGTGTTTTCAAGGCCATGGCATCTGGACAGGCACCTCCTCCCAGACGAGGGAGAGAGAGGCCCTAGTGCAGTTCAGAGGATCATACAGATAACAGCAGGAACAGCTGCCTCACTTGCATAGTTTCACATCGCCGGTTCAAAAGACAAGCAAGTAACCTTTGCAGTCCAGTAAAAGGATAGCATTCAACCATGACTATAATGACCATATTTGACCATGACTATTCCTAATTAGAGATGGGCATGAACCAAAATATGAACCAAAATTAAGCATGAACCAGGCTGGTTTGTGGTTTGCGAACCTTGGTTCATCAGATCCCATTTCTGACGAATCACCACGAACTTTTAGGCTGGTCCATTTGGTTTATTTTTTGGTTCGTCACAGCAGACAGCCTGGTACCAATCAATCAGTTTCCTAGGCAACAAGGGATGGACTTCCTGCAGACCTTCTGCTGACCCGGAAGTGAACTTCTGCTGGCCCAGAAGTGACCTTCTGCTGACCCGGAAGTGATGATTTTCACAAACCAAATGAACCAGTTCGCGAACCATGGGCAGGTTCATGAAAGTTTGTGGTTCGTGAAATTTGACAAACTATGAACCACATGGTTTGGTTTTTTTCTGGTTCATGCCCATTTCTAGCCCTAATTCCACTGGCCCAGCTCGATTAGGGTCTCAGACTGTGAAACTGTGAAACAGAAACTTTGACTCCCGCCTTTTGGCTCAGTCTCTGTACACATTATTAAATCCCTAGGGATGCTCAAGTTAACCTCATTTCACATGTCCCCCCTCCAACTTCCCATGCACTCGTTCACACAGTCACACTTCAATTAGCTCCCCGTGAGTACATTCACGGGTTTCTTATCAGTTCCTCCTCAACTGCTTAAAGTATCCCAGTTTCCCTCACCTCAAATGCAGATCTTGATACTTTTCATACCTTAAAGAAATGGACAAGATGACCTCCATGGCCTCCTTTTCAGCATGGGCCCATCATCTTCTTACTATCCATTCATTGGGCATCTTGGGCCCAGGATTTTCCACTGCTGCTCAGAGAGAAAGGCTAACATGACAATGGTACATTCACCTCCTCCTTTACACCTATCACTGTTCAGCAGCAGTTGGAAGGAGGAAAAAAAGCAGGCCCGGGATTCTAGAGGGGCTGGCAGTAGAACTCTATGTGTGTTGCTGCTGAAATCTGAAACTGATGGCCAGCTTGGTGTAGTGGTTAAGAGCACAGGACTCTGATCTGGAGAACTGGGTTTGATTCCCCACTCCTCCATTTGTAGCCAGCTGGGTGACCTTGGGTTAGTCACAGCTCTCTCAGAGCTCTCTCAGCCCCACCCACCTCACAGGGTTGTGGGAATAATAATAACATACTTTGTAAACTGCTCTGAGTGAGTGTTAAGCCCTCCTGAAGGGAGGTATATAAATCGAATGTTTTTTTAAAATATTTTTTTTTATTGAATGGGTTAACATATTCCATAATAAACAATACATACCCATTTACCCTTATAATTACAGTATATGCCCCCCATCCCTTCCCCCTCCCCCTTTTCCCTTTTTGACTTCCAACAGGACTAAAGCCCCTTAATTCTTATCGTTATGTCTAATTACTCTATAGTCCCTATAATCAAAGGTAAAGTCCATGATCATTCTTATCACTTAGTAACTATCTAAAGTCCACAGTTGTCCTCTCACATCCCATTTATTTTCCACATAGTCCTTAAGCTTCTTCCAGTCAGTTAAAAATTCATTTGGATTCTGCTCTCTCAATTTCCTTGTCAATTTGTCCATTTCTGCCATATGCAACAGTTTTTGGATCCATTCCTCAACTTCTGGTATGTCTTCTTGGTTCCAGTATTGTGCATACAAAATTCTTGCTGCAACAATCATATAATATAACAAAGTTCTGTCCCTCATGTTAACTTCTTGCATGTTCAATCCTAACAACAACATTTCCGGGCTCGTCAACAAATTACATTTCATAATTAACAACATTTCTCCATAAATCTTAGACCAAAACATTTTGGCCTTTTCACAGGTCCACCACATATGGTAAAAGGAGCCCTCATGTTTTTTATATTTCCAACATCTATTTGACATTCCACTGATGCATTTGCTAGTTTTTTCGGTGTTAAATACCATCTATAAATCATCTTACATCCATTCTCTTTCAAATTGTTACATGTGGATATCTTCAAAGTATTCCTCCATAGAAATTCCCAACTTTCCATTGTCACTTCTTTGTTAAAGTTTATTGCCCATTTCACCATCTGTGTTTTAACAACCTCATCATACGTGTACCATGTCGGCAAATTTTATACATTTTAGAAATCATTTTCACTTCTTCACCAAACAGAATCTCTTCTAGTGCTTCTAGTATATAAATTGAATGTTGTGGTTATTATTATTATCTCCCACTGAGCTTCCAAGCAGAGGGCAGATTTGAACTCAAACCTCCCAGACTGGAGTTCTTATGTACGTATGTTTTAAAGTCACAAGTGTGAAAGATACAAAATGGTTTGAATACTGCTAGTATATTGAGATTTTTTTTCCTGTTCCTCACATCATCATCATCATCATCATCATCATCATCAATTTATATCTCGCCCTTCAGGACAACTTAACACCCACTCAGACCAGTTTACAAAGTGTGTTATTATTATCCTCATGACAATCACCCTGGGAGATGGGTGGGACTGAGAGCACTCTGAGAGAGCTGTGACTGACCCAACATCACCCAGCTGGCTTCAAGTGGAGAAGTGGGGAATCAAACCTGGCTCTCCAGATTAGAGTCCTGCCGCTCGTAAACCACTAGGCTGCCATAATCTAAGAATGAGCACCTCCCCTAATTGCTAAAGAAGCTTTTGTTTTTATCTTGCTATGAAATTAACAGTGCAATCCTAAGTAGAGTTACGCTCTTCTAAGACAATTGCCTTCAACTGCTTTAAAAGAGTGCAACTTTGTTTAGGATTGCATGGTAAATCTCCTATCACTAGTTTGTTTGCCTTTGTGATTCTCCTTGAAGTGCGTTTGGAAATGTTAAGAGAACCATGTTCAACAACCTCTGGGAAAACAGGGATGTCCTACAGCTTTAAGCATTCTACTTGGGTAAAAAACAGTTATTACCCTGCACCATAGTGATACAGTAACCAATGCCCTGGGAAATAAAGCATCTGCAGAGCTGGAGTCCTATGGAATGCAAGAAAAATGCTTGGAAGCATTCCTGTCATCTCTAGGTCTCTGCCTTATTAACTTGGTTTATTTTCCCCCTCTAATGCACAACCTGAGTAGGAATAAGCTTGTTTAAAAAGGATATATATGATTGGCTCCCTCAGACAGAATATCAAAAACATTGGGGGCTTTTCATACTAAATAGAAAGAGATCATCGCCACAAATCAGAGGAAAAGTTATGCAAACAGCAAAGATAATTCTTCACCCTGAAGAAAGCTAAAATTTGGTACAGACATGGTTCAAAGCTCCACTGTTAGGTGAAAAGATGGATCGGATTGGATTTAACTTTCTCCACTTGATATATTTTTTTCGTATTTTCAGGCTGTTTTCCCAAGGGGATTCTGGCAGCCTAGCCGGTCAACCCCTGCCTCATTTATCCTCACAACAACCTTATGAGGTAGATTAGGTTGAGACAGAGTGTGCAGACAAAGGTAACTTAATGAGTTTCCTCATTGAACAAGGATTCGAATTCACACACACATGGAGTGGAACATGAAGTTTGTCTCTTCAGAAACCCTAGTACTTCTTCACTGGGAGTAATGTCCCCTGTTTCATTCCTTTTTTTATCCGTTTATATCTTTGTCCATTTTCACAGTTCTCTGCTTTTCACTTTCACTGTTCTTTGTACCAGGTATGCAAATAGCAAGTTAAAGGCTAATTACGCTTACAACGAACACCATTTGGGTGTAGCGGCTAGAGTGATGGACAAGGATTGAGGCAGCCCAGGTTTGAATCCCAACTCTCTCATGGAAGTTTTCGAGGTAACCTTGGGCCAGTTGCATACTCTCAACTAACCTACCTCATGGGGGTGTTGTGAGGATAAAATAGAGGAGAGGAGACTGAGAGCAGAACCACAAGTGACAAAAGGCACAGATTGGACACTTGTCAGCTTCCCTCAAGTTTTGATGGGAAATGTAGGCGTCCTGGTCTTGCAGCTTGGCTGTCCGGCTGCTGTCCAATGGACTTTTCAACTGTCGCTTGTCCAACATTCCGCCAAGCTGCCTACATTTCCCGCCAAAACTGGAGGGAAGCTGACAAGTGTCCAACCTGTGCCTTTTGTCACTTGTGGTTCTGCTCTGATATAAGCCACTTTGGGTCCCTATTAGGGAGTAAGATGAGATATAAATGAAGCATTTTTTTTAAAAAAAAATCAAATTTATGCATATCACAAGAGGACCCAGGAGGGGAAATCCTATTCTTCCACCAACCTGGGCCCTACTTCCTCCACCCTGCCTCTTGAAGTGCCATTCCTTCCTTCAGCTTCTAACTTTCCCTCACTGGCTCATTTCTCCTTCTGGCACCCTCGGCAGATCTTTTTTTTTATGTTCATTTCCCCTGCCAGTTCGTCATGATCCATTTCCCTTCTCCTTATACCTCTGGCTATATTCCCACTTGCCCTCCCTTCACAGGCCTTCTCCTCACAGCTATTGCTGCTGTTACCATGTCTTTCTGGGTTGGCTAAGCAGCCCTTAAAACACCAGTGCCTTTGTTATGGTGGTGCATTGGTTTGGCAAACCAAAATAGCCTCCGGAATCTCGTGAGGTGTTCTCACAAGATCTCAGCTGTGAAGGAACAGTTTTGGGTTTATGGTATTTGAACACAAGTAGACATCACTTGTCTGGGGTTTCTTTTTGGGGGGCGGGTAATGTTATATTTCTTCTCTGAGGACAATATTGGGGTAAAAGTCAAAATGCTGGAATAATTTCTGTGCTCCTTTTTGCTTTATTAAGAGGCTGTATTTGTAGAAAAAATGGACGCATGATAAGAAAACAGTTTTTTTAAAAACAGGCAGCACATCTGAGAGTTCATTGAGCTTGATATATTGTGCTCAGCATGTCAAACATAGGTTGAGGCATGGCTTATTCCTGAAGAAGTTTTATTTTGATTCACTCAGAAAGGGTAAAAAACCTCAGTGATTCTCCAACACTGGATCAAAATTCTACAGCACAAGTTGAGAAGACAGAACATTTTGTTTAACAATTCCATAACTCTTGCCTTCCAACCTGCCTTTAGTCAAAGCATCTCTCGAAGAGCTTGACGTTTATTAGCACGGACTTATGATTTTCTCTTCTCCAAAAGCAAAGTCCTTCTAAGTCCCTCCTCAGCATGAGGAATTTTGAGATAGGTCCTGATTTCCTATTTCCATCTTACTCTTTCTTTTTACCCAGCCCTAGACGGTGGTTTAACTCTCTGCTTCCACTATACATCCCCCCACTCTCCTGATTGGCAGGTTCACTGCTGAGTGGTGATTGGCTGGCAAGAGCCTCCCAGAAGAACAGTATGGCTTTGATTGTCATAAGTAATTCCCCAACCATTTTTAAAAGTCTATTTTTCTGCAAACCCAGGGCTATCTCTGAATTATCTACCTTAGTTCACTTCCCACCTCCCACCCCCTATAGAGTTTTTTGATCCCCATGAGAGCCATACATGGCTATTAACTTTATGATAGCTGTATGTGGCATGGTAGCTATATAATGGAGACGGTCACAAACAGCAATACGAACTTAAAAAAAGCCATGAACAGCCCAATCAGCTGTCCGCAAACAAGCTGTTCATAAGGCCCCATTCTAAACAAACAGGTGGTCATTGCAAGCCTCCTTCATTGCTGTTGGCACCTGCAATCAATTCCCTTGGCAACCAGAGGCAGGGACTGCCTGAACTCTGTCTGAACTCCTGCTGTTGCCCTGGAAACCCCAATCTAAGCCCAATTTAGCTTGATAGGCAAGTCTTCCTTTCAAGTGTGGAGCTCCAAATTTGTTACAAGGAAGCAAAGAGCAGGGGGGCTCCCAGCTCTGGTTTTGCAGACGGTGAGGGAGAGACAGATGCTGTTGGCATTTTGAGAGAGACACAGGGAGAGTGCATTGGGGCTTGAATTTTCTTTGTGTGGTAGGATAGGGATCTACCCCTTCAGGTTCCAGGGCTGCTGCCAGGCTCTGAGGCCAAGCTATTATTTATTATTGGTACATTTCCTGCTGCCTGCTGAGGTAAGGTTTCTGAGAGTGGTGTGGTAGGAATCTTGATGGCTGGAGGAGAGCCTGCTGGCCCCCACGAACAACAAACATGTTCATGACAAGACCATGTTCGTCAGTGTTTGTTGTTCATTTTTCATGGATGGCAATGAACAACGAACACCATGTTGATTTTCCCCCCTGTTCATGCCCATGTCTAATAACGATCCACAAATACTGATGCAAAATGTATGCATTGTATGGGGGAAATTCTGTGTAAGGGAACAGAAAAATGGTATGCAAATAAATGATTACAGTTCTCACAAGCGAGTAACAAAATCAAAGGAGGGGATTGGGGATTAAAACAGTAAGGATGAGAAATGTGGGAGCACCCTTCCCTGGCAAAGAGCAAGTCAAACAATACATTCATTTCCCTGTAACCCTACTGGAACCCACTTTGGTAGATAAAGTTTTGACTGCTAGACAGAATCATGGAATCATATGGTTGGAAGGGGCCTCCGGGGTCATCTAGTCCAACCCCCTGCACTATGCAGGAAATTCAGAACTATCTCCCCCCCCACACCCCCAGTGTCCTCTACTCCATGCCCAGAAGATGGCAAAAAATCTCCAAGGTCTCTAGCCAAACCGGCCTGAAGAAAATTACTTCCTCACCCCAAAGTGGTGATCAGCATATAAGAAGGATCCATGAGCACTGCTGTGACCCCAAGGTGGTAATTGGTCTTACCCTGGGCATGTAAGAAGGGGCCACAAGAACTAAGCACTTATGTGACCCTTCCTGCTCTCCCTCTCATGATCTGCCCAGGTTCACAGAATCAGCACTGCTGACTGATGGCCATCGAGCCTCTGCTTAAAAACCTCCAAAGAATTAATATCATATTAATATCATATGTTATTAATTAAAACGACCGTACGATATTAATTCTTAGCATTTCTACAGCACTGTCAAAGTGCTTCACGTACATTATCACAACAGTCCTGTGAGGTAGACGAGTATTATGATTTCCATATAGGAGATGGGGAAGGAAGTTAAAGATGAAAATGGCTGGCCTAATGCCAACTGGTGAAGATGCATCAGATACAAGTTTTGAACGGGCACCATGTTCATTCTTTTAGCCCCGATAACACATTTGCTCTAACTTTACATTTCTGATGAATTAGGCTATCATTGCCTGTGAAACTTTCTGCTGCAGTTGGTCTCGAATTTGCCTTTGCGCTGTTCTTCTCTTTGGCGATGGACTCACACACCACTTCTTTTCTTCCGCACTTGCTTCCAAAGGGTGCCTAACCCAGAAAGACTTTGGAGCAAGATCAAAATCTCAATTGAAATCAATTCTATTATAGTCAAGTTAGCGTAGGGTGTATGTGTGTGCAGGGGTGTGTATGTGATTGTACCATCCATAATGTAAGAGTACCACTTTGACAGCTCATTTGTTCTCATGGATTTCTTCCAGCAGTCTGGATAGTACATTCTGACCTTTCTTTGCCTTTTGACTGTTTGCAGCTTGGGTGTTCCTCCTTCTGCAACTGACTGTACAACGTCATGCATCTGATGAAGTGAGCTCTGACTCACAAAAGCATATGCCACAATTTTTGTTATTTTGTACAAAAGTAAGGTTCATAGAAACCGTGGAGAGGGAAAACCTACTCACCTCCTTTGAAAGGCCTCCCCAAAATAATAGCAATAACAACAACAACAATTGATTTATATATCACCCTTCAGGACAACTTAATGCCCACTCAGAGTGGTTTGCAAAGTGTGTTGTTATTATCCTCACGACAATCAACCTGTGAAGGTGGATGGGGCTGAGAGAGCTCCGAGAAGCTGTGACTGACCCAAGGTGAACCAGTTGGCTTCAGGCGGAGGATTGGGGAATCAAACCCGGTTCTCCAGATTAGAGTCCCGTGCTCTTAACCACTACACCAAACCGGCTTTGGGTTATGATTGTGAATTGTCTTTGGGCACAGAAAAAGCTTTCTGCCACCAGGAGGCCTTGCACTCCCATGTGTGTCCCAAAAGAGTTTTTCTTTTAAAGATCCGGAGGAGCTAGCCGTGTTAGTCTCGAAAGCTTATGCTACAATAAAATTGGTTAGTCTTAAAGGTGCTACTGGACTCTTTTTGATTTTTCTTTTAAAGAGTATCCTCTTCAATGGGGATGCTGGCAGAATTAAAGTGGATGCGAGCAAAATACGCCTCTCTCCATGCGTACACACAACTATACAACTACCCCCTCTTCTAAGATACAAAGTTTACTTTCTAAAGAGGGAGGAAGAACTAGTTGTGAGGATGGCTCCTTAAATAATTTGCCTGCAAATTAAAAGCACAGCAATTTGGGACATGATTAAGGTAGAGGAAAATAGCTTCCCTGTCCCTGATATTGCTCTCAGCACCCTCTGTTAGGGATATCAGGTGCTGGTGTGGGAGTCTGTAAGCCACCCCTGTCTTAACGATGGCCATTTTTCTAGCAAGCACATACATGCGGTTATAATAGCCTCTAGTGCCTAGATGTTTTATGAACTGCCAGTGCATTTTGTGTTTTTTTCTAAGTCACTTAAAGCTTCCTGACTAACTTAAGTACTCCATTCTGAAAGCCAGATTTGCAGTGTGTTAAAGAGATTCTTCCTTCCTTCCTTCCTTCCTTCCTTCCTTCCTTCTGTCCGTCCGTCCGTCCGTCCATCCACCCTTCCTTCCGCATTATGACAGGACATTTGTAGACACAAATCAATCAAGAACTACTGAAAACGTGATGAATCCAATTGCTGTTTCCTCTCTAAAGGAATGTTAACTTCACACATCTGATCTTATGAACACACAATGCTTTGATTGGATTATTCAAACTGAAACCCTCTGGTCAAAATCTACCGGGCGTTTTGGAAGTGTCCGTGAGTTCATAAATATGTATATATTTGTGGGTGTCTCAGTTGCCACATTGAGTGTTTTATGATTTTGTTTACCTCCATTCTTTGATGTATTTATTGCTTCGTTGGTTCTAGCGACTCTAAGAAAGATCTGATAAAACGGGGCACTTTGCTTCAACGAATGGCCTCTCTACGAGGATGCCCGATTCTGATATTAATCATTCAGACAGTTACCTCTGCCTATTTAGGTAATGATAGAGCATTTAATTTCCAAAACTTTCATTGCCTGTGCACCTTGAGGAGAAGCGAGAGCCAAATGGTCCTGCGATTGATTTTATTTTAATTCCCCACCCACCTCAAAGCAGTTTAAACTAATTCTCTTTCCATGACATTTGAGTTCAATAAACATGAATTAAATTATTTACACAGGGGATAGAGGGTCCGGCAATAATACTGCGGGGCAAGCAGACAGCATCTTTATCAATCATTTATATATCACTTAGAGGCTGTGATCCTAAACACACTTACAAGGAAATGAGCTCCATTGGAAATTAAGCTGTCTCTGTAAAACAACTAACAGAGAACTCCCAGTAAGTTCCGTCAATCAAAGTTCTCTCCATCTGGGAAGCTCCAAGCAAGAAGGTAGTCAAATTTCTTGCATGGCCATCAATGGCTCAGAAGTAGGATGTCTGTTTAGTGTGCAGAAAATCCCAGATATGTTTTATTTATTTAAAATATTTATATGCAGCATTTCCACCCAAAATAGCATTCCCATGGTGATGAACAACAGATAATTGAAACATTCATGCATATATAAATACAATAAATATAATATATTTATATATTATATTTTATTATATTATATATTATATGTACCCTGACCTACATAGCCTAGGCAAGTCCGCTCTCATCAGACCTTGGAAGTTAAGCAGGGTCAACCTTGGTTAGTAATGAGATGGGAGACGCCCAAGGAAGACCAGGGTTGCAAAGGCAGGTGATGGCAAACCACCTCTGTTAGTCTCTTGCCTCAAAAACCTCACTAGGGTGAACAAGAGTTTAGTGGGGTACACCAAGTGGAAGAAGAATGTCTTCACCCACTGGCAGAAGACAATAACAGAGGGAGACAGGAGAATCTATCTAGTGAGAGAGTTCCAAAGTTTTGGTGCCACAGCTGAGAAGGCTCTTTCTCGGGTTGTCACTTGTCTAGCCTCAGATGGAAGGGCCCATCTGGATTGGGGCCGAAACAGCCCAGATTGGGCCTCTGATGGGTGGTGGATCACTCTCCCACTCGGCAGCGGCCCGATCCTGATCATTTTGGGCCCCTTTACAGCCATTTTCAGCCCTCTTTTGCCATTTTGGGCCCAATTTCAGCCCTGAATGGCCAGGATAGGGTCCAAAACAGCCAGGATAGGTGATGTCAGGGGGTGTGGCATATGCAAATCAGTTATGCTAATAGCACACTTCCTGTGATGGCAAGGGGTGTGGCAGATGCTAATGAGTTATGCTAATGAGTTCCTCCAGCTCTTTTTCTACGAAATGACTCCTGGACTTCTTTGATATGCAATTAGTTACATTGTAAATTACAAAGGACTGTTCACACTTTAACCAGCCATAGCTTGGGATCTTCTGTCCTTTCCGGCAATAAGCTGTTTGCTCTGGTACTTATCACCTTACTCACAATGATTTACATGTAGAGGCCAAAAGACCCTCTGGAAGCATTTAACAATTAGCAACTTTTATGTCTTTATCTGGTTTCAGTCAAACAAAGTGAAACCTTCTGCTTGCTCTCAGGAAACAAAACTTTATTAAACAGAGAGAGAGACTTTGGAAGATCTCTATGCCATGATGAAGCTGGTTCCATATTACAAGCATAGGCCTGGTTCCGGCCTAATCCCAAAATTCTGACCACAATCATATGCCATCAGGGTTTCCAGGACTTTGGTTCAAGAGCATCTGGGCTTCTTGTTGTATTTATTTCCCCCATAGACTCAAATAGGCGTGCTGTGAAGTTCAACACTGACAAGATCACCATATAGCTTACTCTGCAAACTCATCAGATTGCATGAATGATTATTGTCCAAGTTCATCTTAAGCAGCTTTGCACCTGCACAGTCACGGCTCACTCACTGCAACGTTTGCTTTGATTTGCTGGCCCCGAAGTGACATTTTCACGAACCAAAACGAACCGATTTGTGAACTGGGGCAGGTTCATGAAAGTTCATGGTTTGTGGTTCGTGAAACGTGATGAACCACGAACTGCATGGTTCATTTTTTTTTCTGGTTCATGCCCATCTCTATTGCCGAGTACTATCAGGTGGAAAATGTGTATTCTGAACCTTCACAAATTTCAGAGGAAATGCTACCCCACACTGACACATGAAGCTGTCTTCTAAGGAGTCAGACCTTGAGTCTATCAAGTTCAGTATTGTCTGCTCTGATTGGCAGCAGCTTCCCAGGGTTTCCAATGGAGGTGTTTCCAGCAGAAACTTGCCCAAATCTTTATAATGGCATCGCCCACTATCTGATCCTTTCAATGGAGATGCCAGGGGTTGAATCCCTGAGCCACAGTCCGGCCAATGGAACCATTAAATTATGCATGGAACTGAAGTAGTCTTTTGATGGGCAATTTGGCTGTGAGTTTTCCATCTTTGAGCCTGCAACTGTGGCAGTCATTGTCAATATCAAAATGTCAAGCATTAAAATCAGCAAAACTTCTTGGATGAGGAAGAACAATGGTGACCTTTCTGCCAAGAGGAAAAAAAAAAAGCAATGTGTCAGATTCTCCATAATGACACATCTGTGGAACGTTAATGATTGCACCAGCTCAGGAACTTAGTTTAAGCAGCAGAAAACTACCTCCTTCCAGCACCAAGCGGTTTCTTGTTCCCCAATCAATTCTTCCCCCGCATCCTCTTGTAGAAGACAACTAACTGAGTTACTATCTAGCAAAGTTAACAGTGGGGAAGAGACGCATGCCAAGGAGGAAAATGTACCTTGCTCTATATACTCTGGGGGTGGCAAAAATATCAGGATAAGTAGCTCTGACCCATAAGGATAAATCAGACACCTTTGATATCCTCTACCCCAGAGAGCCATTTAATACATTTTTACCCCGCCTTTCCTCTGAAGAGCTCAGGAAATCATACGTGGGGTTCTTTCCTCTTTTTACATCCATGAAGCAGTAACCTTGAGACTAGACTACTGTAACTCTGCTTGGGACTGCCCTTGAAGACTATTCAGAAATTTAAGCCGGTGCAAACTGTGGCAGCCTAGTTATTAGCCAGGGTGCATCAGTATGTACATCACACCTACTCTCAAAGACCAATACACGCTTCCAGTTAGTTTCCAGATTCAGTTCAAGGAGTCAGATATTAATTTGAAGCTTTTTGTTGCCTGGGACCTTCATACCTATGACTACGTCTGTGGACCAGGTTCTAAGGAAGGGCCATAATATAGACAGCTAAAATCAATACCTTCTTGGGTCAGAGCCTTTTTGGTGATGGTGCCTGTATCATGACATAGCCTAAGAAAGGTCATTGCAGAAGCCTTGTAAGGTGGTATTAAGCGCAGAATGAAGATTAAGTTTTAGGCCCTGACCTGGATAGTCCAGGTTAGTCAGATCCCTTCAGATCTCAGAAGCTAAGCAGGGTCGGCCTTGGTTAGTACTTGGATGGGAGACCTCCAACGAAGACCAGCACAATGGCAAACCACCTTTGTTAATCTCTTGCCATGAAAACCCCACCAGGGGACACCATACATCAACTCTGACTTGAGGGCACTCTCCGCCACCAACATTGACTACTGTATTTCATTGTTTGAAATCGAGATGGTTTGTAATTTAATTTTTTAATGTTTATGATCTGTCTCGAGCATCTGAATGGAGAGAAGGGCAGAATGAATATGCAAGGAATGACTCTGAATATGCACCCGTAGAAATGTTGATTTAAAAAATCTCAATTTTAACAGTTCCTGTGGATTCCAGGGAGACTAAGAGAGGAAATTTCCATAAGGCTGACGTCTGCAGTCCCCAGGAACACTGGAGAGATGAGGAGGACTGTTTCCTCTTGGGCTTTGCTCCTATGCAATTTGATCCAAGTTCATTGGCATAAGAGCCAAGGAACGAAGAAGGAATAAATGAATGAATCTCCATCTGGATGGCATGGAAGGAACCTGCTCACCCTAAATAAATAAACGAATGAGCCAAGTGAGGACACACTTCATGCCTCTGGAGAAGTGGGCTCTTGTCCATGAAAGGTTACGGCATCATAAATCTGTCACTCCTCGAGGTGCCAGGAAACGCTTTTTTGTTTTGTTTCGACTGTAGCAGATTAAAACAGTAGCCACTCTGGAAAGCATTGCATAGAAAGCGTTTGAGTCGCAATATTGAGTAGCAATATTGAAGTTCTGTGCATGGCAACCAGTTCCCACTCACGTAACGTCCTGACCTATACACTGATTTTGCTGGCAGAAGGCAACCCCCTAAGCCGATCGCCTCCTTCTCACCCCTGGCTCAGAACCAAAAAGGATGTTACGGATGACATGAGATGGGACAAGGGTGCCTTACCTGGCTTGCCATCACATATGTGAATGGGGGAATATTAATAACAACAGTTATTAATCTAAGCAACAACAACAGTTGCACCTATCTACTGCTTTTCTAGACAGGTCAGTGCACCACTCAGATCGGTGAACAAAGTCAGCTGGGGAGTTAGGGCTGAGAGGAGGGGCTAACCCAAGGCCACCTGCAGAGCTCACGGCAGAAGTGGGATTTGAACCAGCAGAGTGCTTATACACAACCCAACCACTTTCCCAAGGCCACCTGCTGAGCTCATGGCAGTAGTGGGATTTGAACCAGCAGAGTGCTGACTTGCAGTCCACCCACTTAACCACTATGCTACAGCAGTTCTCCATGCTACAGAACTGGCTGTGGAGAGGGGCTATTTGCCCCTTGCTTTGGCAGGGCAGCCTTGCAGCTATTTCAAGGTAAGTTCATATGTGTGACAGCAAGTTGGGCTCGGCACCTGTGCCCTGACTCATGTCACCTGTCATATCTAGTTTGGCTCTCGCTCATGTATTGAACACTAGGAGGGTTCACTTCTGCATAGTGTTGGGGGGGGAAAGCTACACTTTTGAAATGTGGAAGAATTTTAAACATGCGGTAGACTGAGATTTGTCTGCATTAAAATTTGAAATCTTCATCCAGTCTATGGAGTTTTTCCTCCAACTGAAAGCCTCTTAACTTAGAAGAAGATTCCATAAACCTGAGGAAGGCCTGAAAGGCCAGGCTGAATAGATTGGGAGTGTTTTCAAAATCCAGACCCTTGCTGCTTCTGTTCAAAAACCCATTCATTTTTATTCCTTGTCCCTTGTGCAAAACATTAATTCATTGTTATTCCTCAGTGGATAGTATTAAGTGGGTAGCCATGTTGGTCTGCAGTAGAACAGCAAGATTGGAGTCCAGTGGCACCTTAGAGACCAACAAGATTTTCAGAGTGCAAGCTTTTGAGAGTCAGAGCTCCCTTCTTCTGACTCTCAAAAGCTTACACTCTGAGTCCGAAAATCTTGTTGGTCTCTAAGGTGCCCCTGGACTCCAATCCTGCTGTCTCACTAGATGTTTCTTGCATTTTTAATGTCATGTTGTGTCAATGTATTACGGTTGAAAGATATACATTGTATGTATAAGCAATGGAGCCAGTTTGGTATAGTGGTTAAGAGCGGCAGGACTCTAATCTGGAGAGCCAGGTTTGATTCCCCACTCCTCCACTTGAAGCCAGCTGAGTTAGTCACAGCTTCTCGGAGCCAGCTGGGTCAGTCACAGCTTCTCGGAGCTCTCTCAGCCCCACCCACCTCACAGGGTGATTTAAGGATAATAATAATACA
Organism: Eublepharis macularius; assembly: GCF_028583425.1. Classification (NCBI taxonomy): domain Eukaryota; kingdom Metazoa; phylum Chordata; class Lepidosauria; order Squamata; family Eublepharidae; genus Eublepharis; species Eublepharis macularius. Next base: position 175,853,219 of record NC_072792.1, read on the forward strand.
CTTTTTAATCCACTCTGAGTGGCCTTTAAGTTGTCCTGAAGGACAGTGTATAAATTGAATATTGTTGTTGTTATTATTAATGTACATTGCGGATAAAAACTCTACACCTTGCAAAAGCATCTATGAAACCAACAGTGAAAGGAGAAGAATTGCAATGGTTGAGGGGAAACATGTAAACTAATATTAAAAAGCATCTAACAGGAAATGTTCACTTAACTCTAAATGAGATAGGATACTGGGCTGGATGTAAGCGGAATCTATTGCTGGAAATGTCTAGTTAGGAGAAGGAAACAGACAGATGATCTTTCCCGAAAGTGAAAAGGGTTTTGCCGGCAATTCTTCTCCATTGCCTTTTTCATATATTCTGCTGTCAGATGATTTGCTCAGCCCTTTATTTGAGCTCACTGCAGGATCCGGCCTTTCTGAGTCTATAAAGATCTTTTTTTTCCTGCACGTGTGTCTCGGAGGTGTCTTTATCGGGAGGCCTCGGTACCAAACCCACTTAAAAACAAATGCTCTTCCCCTGACACTTGTCGACCTTTCTCGAGACTACACTCCCTCCCATTCGGGGGAATATTTGAGTTTGTCAAGACTGATGATTGTTCAGACCCGTTCTCAGGTGCTGGCAGAAGCTGATCCCCGTCCTGTCAAGAATGCCCATTAGTACTCCGAAATAGCCTTGTTAAAAACTTACGACAGATGCTGCTTCTGCTCATAATGATGTCGATGGTGTCGGAGTGGCTGCTGGGGATTTTTTATTCTGCTGTATTCCCCGACAGTCCCTGAAAAAGTTTCAGTTTAATTAGATGTTCTTTGGGATTTACACGCTGGGCTGAGAGGAGGGAAAAGATCAAGGCTATTAATAAAGCCACTGATGCTTTCAGACAGCATCCAGCCAGCAAGCCGTGCCTTCCTGATAGGAAAGATGCCTGTGGCTGCCCATTGCATCTAAAGCAAACAACGGTTGCTCCTCCAGTATAACCCTCCCAACCAGGGCTTCTTTTCTGGGAAAAGAGGTGGTGGAACTCAGGACCAAACAATGATGTCACTTTGGGTAAGCTGGAACAAGGAAGGAGTTTTTTAAAGTTTAAATTGCCCTCAGCAAAAATGGTCACATGGCCGGTGTCCCTGCCCCCTGATCTCCAGACAGAGGGGAGTTCAGATTGCCACGGAGGGCAATCTCAACTCCCCTCTGTCTGGAGATCAGGGGGCGGGGCCACCAGCCATGTGACCATTTTCAAGAGGTGCCAGAACTCCGTTCCACCGTGCTCCTGCTGAAAAAAAAGCCCTGCTTCTAGCTATGAGGGTTGTGAAGATATGTGAAGAGGTGCCAGAACTCAGTTCCACCACATTCCTGCTGAAAAAAAGCCCTGCTCCTGACCAAGCCAGAGAGTTTTAGAGAGCTCGTGTACCACAGTGGTTAGAATGTCAGACTAGGATCTGGGAGACCCAGGTTCAAATTCTGACTCTTGCTCATCGCTGCAGGGTTTTGTGAATTTGTTTGCACTGTATAGGCAAGGCGCAAGGTTTTTTCAAACAATGTGTACAGTATTCATATGTATCATGACCTTCTTCTCTCTCTCACTCTGGAGAGCTTTCAAGGCAGAGTAGAGATTTGAATCTGGGTGAGCCAGGGCCTCCTCGGGCACTCGTACCAGTACAACCTACTGACTGCATTGGAGTTTCACTTCTCCTTCGTGTAAATCACTCTGACTGTTTGTTAAGTTGTCCTGGTGGTATATAAATTGAATGTTATTATTCTAATAGTTCTTTATATATTTATCAATCAATATAAGTATTATTATTATAATTCTTTATATATATGTCGATCGATTAATGTAATGTTTATAAAGAATTACACATTCTATCTGTCCGTCCGCCCGTCCCCATCTCCATCTATATTAAATCTCCACTCGCCATCATGGAAGCTAGCCAGGTGACAACAGGCTGCTTACTGTCTCTCAGTTTAGCCTACATCACAGAGTGGTTCTCATGATGATACAATAGAGACGGGAAGAATGATTTTGTACACTGCTTTCTTTCTTTATCTCTTTACTTCATTCATACTCCACTTTACTCCCCAATGGGGATCCAAAGTGGCTTACGCAGGGTTTTTTTTCAGCAGGAACGTGGTGGAATGGAATTCTGGAAGCTCTTGAAAATGGTCACATGGCCGGTGGCCCCGCCCACTGATCTCCAGACAGAGGGGAGTTGAGATTGCCCTCCGTGCCACATGGCACGGAGGGCAATCTAAACTCCCCTCTGTCTGGAGATCAGTGGGTGGGGCCACCGGCCATGTGACCATTTTCTCTGAGGGCAACCCACTGAGTTCCACCACCTCTTTTCCCAGAAAAAAAGCCCTGGGCGTACGTAATTCTCATGTCCTCCATTTTCTCTTCACAGCAATCCTATGAGGTAGGTTAGGTTGAGTTTGTGTGACTAGTCAAAGGTCACCCAGTGAATTTCCATGGCAGAAGAATATGAACCTAGCTCTCTCACTGGGGAGAAAAGCAGGGAATAAATATTTAAATAAATAAATTCGATATGTTAATATCAGTCTTGATTATATGAAGATGTTTTGTTTGCAAAGGGAACCTCCTTTACTTCAAGGTTGCTCTGCCTGGATAATCCTGGAAATTACCTTTTGGGACCTCTGCAAGTTTTCTTTAGGAAGGAGTTAGCCGTGTTAGTCTGTAGTAGCAAAATACGAAAGAGTCCAGTAGCATAAGATTAACCAACTTTACTGTAGCATAAGCTTTCAAGAACCACAGTTCTCTTCGTCAGATGCATCTGATGAAAAGTTGGTTAGTCTTACAGTTAAGTTGGTTAGTCTTAAAGGTGCTACTAGACTCTTTCGTCTTTAGGAAGGGCGGGTCATAGAAGAACCTACCTGTGAAAGTGATGGAGCCAAGACCAAGGGAAGAATTCAAACCTTTTTCATTCTGGTTGGATCCTTCTAACCACTAACATTTATTGCAGGGTTCCGCTTGTCCCACTCCATGGCACATTACTGTACATTGCAATCCTATGCCCTGTGTGAATAAAATATGGCTATTGTGAGCTGCAGAAGGCAACAATGACCTGGTGAACAAACCACAGGGGGACACTGTGTGTCCCCAAAAGTTTTCAGTTGGCAATCTGCAACTCAGCCAGTGGAGAAAGGAATACAATATGCACACACTCTCGGCAGTGATCCAATTCCTAAATGAATGAAGGGTCTGAAGCTGCAAGAAATTGTATCAGCAGGTAACATATTGTAGCTGGTGAACTAAATGCCATATGTATTGTTTTTTCAAGACAGATATTCTGTTTCAAAATCTTTTCCTCTGAGTGAAGTGAGAATACAGGGAGGTTCACTTCCTACACCTGCACATCTTCCTTTCCGTCCCTTCTAAGATGAATTAACTGGGACAAGGTTTGTAAGAAATAAATTGTCTCCTTTGGTCCAGTTCTTGTAGCTATGTGGCCAAGAATAAACCCAAACCTCCTTGTCAACTTTGCTCAGTTCTCCTGTTGGTGTTAAACTGTTCTCCATTAGGACTCCATCTCCCAACTCTTCCCACTTGATTCCTCTCAGTTAGGGCTGAAAACAGATCCTCGTCTTTCCAGCTCATGCTACCCAATCAGATGCCTTGGAGTAGCATGTCACTCAAAGCTCTCTGTTTCGGTGAAAGATTAAGCCTTAACAGTCCTGCATCTGCATGTGTATAGCATTTCCAGGCTTTTAAAAATATGCAGTGACTATATGGAAATGTTCCACTGTACAGAAACACATCAGTAATTTCCAGTGACTCCCTCTTGTTCTGCCTTCCCTAGCAATCCTTTGCTTGTGTAAAATGTGCAGTCCGCCAGGAGGCTTGGTCAGGGAACTAGTCTTCTCTAAAGAATTAGGTTCATAGTTATGGAGCTAATTCCTAACTCCATTGTATCTCCAGATAAGTATTTTGGGTTGTATAGAGCCAACTGTTTCACTCAGCGTTACTCAGTTTCCTTCCATCCTACAGCCCCTGTCTCATGCGGCTTTCATACATAGAGGTCCCATGATTTCCAGCATAACTTCTTTCGAGGTCAAAGGGCTTTAGTGGCCCTCCTTATTTCAGCAGTAGAAAAGCTGTCTGGATCCAACTCTTTTGTGTAGCTGGGCAAGTGACCAATCAGAACCAGCTTTGCCACTTGTACTTTTTGATTGTGCCAGTTTGGTGTAAAGGTTAAGAGCAGCAGGACCCTCATCTGTAGAACCAGGTTTGATTGAAGCCAGCTGGGTGACCTTGGGTCAGTCACATCTCTCAGAGCTCTCTCAGCCCCACCCACCTTACAGGGTGTATGTTGTGGGGATAATAATGACATACTTTGTAAACTGCTCTGAGTGGGCATTAAGTTGTCCTGAAGGCCGGTATATAAATCAAATGTTGTTGTTATTTATTATACAGACTGTGCAACAACAATAACAACAATTTAAAAAGTAATTATGGATTGCAAATTGCTTCCAAGCTTATCAAAAAATTTAGTTATGCAGTTGCAACCTACCCACATTCAGCCGGTCATTTCCCCCACTGCTATGCATGACAACAGCGATGGTAAAGGGACTCTAATCAGGGGGACTATTGTTAACGTCAGCCAGCGTGAAGAAGCAGCCGATCCGGTGCCGTTCAAAGAGTGAAATATTGCATAACTAAAAGTAGCAACAAAGCGGCATCTTGTCAAGGGGGAACGGCAGCATAAATAAATGATAAGCAACATTTATAATGCATGCCTGGATATTTTTAGTTCAAAAGATTTCATTACGTGGTTTGTAGCATGCAAAATATATGCGGCGTTCCCTCCAATGTGATCTAAAGTCCCATAGAGATTTAGATGAGTCAGAGATAGACAGGGAGCGCAATCTCAAGATCTGTGCCCCCTTCCTGCATGCAGAACTCAGCGTCTTCTTGAGCTGCAGGCCTACACTTTGATAATGAGAAATCTCATCTGTGCATAAATCCTCATGGTTTTCATTGTCCTTTCCGGACTTATAGTACAGGCGAATCTCTAAGAATCTACCAACTGCTGTCCCCAGTGAATGCATAGTTCAGTATTCTGTCGCTGAGATACGCTCTGAAATTGTGCTGCTAAGTCGTGAGATCTCAGCAGCTCCACCTTCTGGAATTCCTTTGAAATGCAGGATGGAGCCAGAAGCCTTTTATTGCTATTTCAGCTGTGAAGGACCAATGCATTCAATTTTTTTTTTTTTTAAAACCTGGGGCCAGCTCGCACATGGCTGCACGGCGTTTGATTTCTCACGTTGCTTACTCAGCACTTGGGGCTGGCTTGCACATAATTAATGATCACGTACAACTCGGACCTTAATTCCAGAGGACATGTTAGTCTTTTGCAGCAAAATAAAGCAGGAGTCCAGTGGCGCCTTAATGTCCAACACAATTAATTCCAGCCAAAGTGTCTGCATGGCAGACCTTACATTGACCCTCCATTCACACATGCAAGTCATCACATGTACTCCTGGCACAGTTTTCAGGCAGGAACATGTGCGTATGTGTTTGTGAACCAAATGGTGGTGAATACCAACTGAGTGCTTGAGCAGATTCCACAGAAAAGCACTGTGTTTATATAGGGAGATACAATGAATATCTCTGTGGTTTTCTTCATACATCGGGTGGCATCCTAAGATGAATTCCTGCAGCCTTAAGAACCTTCCTTCAACATGTGGCTTAGGGGTACCATTCACGTTTTCCCTGGCACGATCCGTGACGTTGTGGCATGGCCCGGCTGCAGGTAAGCCATGTGGAAACGGCCCAGGTAGCTAGCCCTATTGATCTTTAGTAGAACAGCAAATTTGAGTCCAGTGGCTCCTTAGAGACCAACAAGAGTTTCAAGGTATAAGATTTTGGAAGTCATAGCTCCCTTCTTCAGATATCTGAAGAAGGGAGCCCTGACTCTCAAGAAGTTTATACCACTTTATATGTTACCAATTGATCAACATACCTGGCAGCTCAAGGTATGTTGCAATCTGGTTTGCTTTTCCTTCATCAGGGTTGTAGCTATATTTTGAGCACAGTGGGTCCTTCATGTAACGTTCTACATCAGTGAAACTTCTGCCTGACAAACCTATTGGTCACCCTACTAACGGGAATGCAATTCTTATGGACTGTTATTCAAGAAATCCCCCACCTGACTTTTAGGCAGGTAGAAAAACACCGTCATATCAGGAGTAATTAAAAACCCTCACTTTAAACCAGTCTGAGAAGGGGGAATGGTATTTTAAGCGGCCAAGCACAGATTAGTTATTTTCCCCGTTCGCAACCCTAAAAGTTATCAGTTGGTCACCTCACGAATGATTTGCACTTCCTCTTGCATGAAAAAAAAAGTTCTGCATTAAGGCATGGATTCTAATTCAGAAAGCTTCATCAGCCGCTGACTGTCATAAATGCAAATCAGGATTTTCTCAAGATTAGCCCTCTCTGTTTTCATTGCTGATAGGAGAAATCCACATTCTTCAAAGGCCCTTGTTCATGAAAGAGGCTTGGTAGATGTAACTGTCATATACAAATCTTGTAAAAATATGAGGGGAATTTAATGCCATTCTAATATCTTAGACGGTAAATTATTAATGTTCTATGGTAAAAAAAAGGATGGGGGGAGAGTGTGTCGACGTCTGGGTTAAACACACAACCTCTCTCGGATGACATTCAGGTATCCTTGCTTTGAAAGTTAAAGAGGAAGTAAAGTCAATAATACCTTTCGAAAGTCAAGCGTGGAATGCTAACACAAAACGCTGCAGCTGAAGATTCACCCAGCCTAGCAGCGCCTATTTTATCTTCAGTGCAGTGACTTTCAAAGGGCCTAGTGAAAGCAATCTCTTCCACCCTGGCTTGACCACAATGGAACTATCTCTGTGGTCAAGGATTCTGGGCTGTGTTCTCGGACTTGCCAAGGAACTCTCATGGTGTTGCCAAGGATTCTGGGATCTGTTCTATCCAAGTGACTAGGATATAATGTTGCCAGATTCCAGGTGGCGGCTGGAGATCTCCTGGAATTTCAGCTGAACTCCAGACGAGAAAATGAATCCCCTGGAGGCTGGACTCTATGGCATTATACCCTGTTGAGGCTTCTTCCTGTTCTGAACTTCTCACTTTCCAGGCTCCACTCCCAAAATCTTCAGGAATTTCTCAACTCAGAGCTGGCAACCCTACTCTTTACGGATTGCTGAGGATTCTGGGATGTGTTCTAGAAACTCCTGGAGACTTCCTGGAATAAGATACTGTGCCCTGTTAGGCTATGTTCAGCCACTGCTGATTTTTCAGGTTGTCCAAGTCTGCAGTGTCTTTCATGTTCTTTTATTCTTGTCTGGATGCTATGCTTTGTGGTCCCGATGTAAACTTGTCCACAGCTGCAGGGTATACGGTATCTTATTCCAGGACACCAAAATACTGGACAACACTTCCAACTACTTTGTCAGACTGCACAGGGAAGCCATTGAAATTCACAAGCATAAGCAAAACTTCAACAGGTAAGAAGAAACCTTAAGAATGAACAGAGCATGGTTTCCAGTTCTGAAAAACACCAGGCTAACAAAACATTCTATCCCCGACAATAGCCCTGCAGAGAAGATTAGCTCATCAAGTACCAATCCATATGCAAAAGAACCTCCTCAGGATACAGTGAAGTCTCCCGCCATTAGCATTCCACACCCTGGGAAACTCTTACAGGATGACTCAGCTCAACCCCACCCCTCCTGAGTAGATACAAATGACCTACATCTTTTCCACACTGTGACACTGAGAGATCTTTTGGTGCTACACCTCTGAAGATGCCAGCCACATCTGCTGGCATAACGTCAGGAACTACAATGCCAAGACCACGGCAATACAGCCCGGAAAACCCACAACAGCCATCGTTCTCCGGCCGTGAAAGCCTTCGACAATACATTAAATTGGGCTTAGATTGGGGTTTCCAGGGCAACAGCAGGAGTTCAGACAGAGTTCAGACAATCCCTGCCTGAGTTGCCAAGGGAATTGATTGCAGGTGCCAGACTGTCTGGCTTGACGAACAGCAAGGAACGAGGCTTGCAACAATCACCTGTTTGTTTAGAATGGGGCCTCACTAACAGCTTGTTCGCGAACAGCGGATTGGGCTGTTCATGGCTTTTTTTTTGTTCATATTGCTGTTCGTGCCCATCTCTAGTCCAAATCAGCTGCTATGGGTGTGGGGTCTTGCATTTTGAACCGATGTTACCTTTGTTATGCTTTAAGACACACTGAACCAGTTCATTGCAGAGAAGCGGGGGCAGAATGCTAGCCTGGAAATCCTTAGCCCAGAGACAATTCATGTAGAGTTAAGCACAGTTAAGAGTTTCTTCCCGTTAGTCATCTTATTAATACATTAACAACTGATACGATGTGATTACAATGACATCGAAATAAGCCATTCCACTGATGCAGCTGTACTGAGGGAAATCAGCAGCTGCTTATTCCTTATCTGCGCTGTGATGTTTTTTATCTAGACATTATAATGTAAGTCACATTTCTTCGTGTTCTAACAGAATACACTGGTTATAGCAGAAAGTGGACAATAATATTTAAAAACAGCTGCAAAAGAGTTTCATCGATTGTAATTTTTGCTGACGTCACGTTTTAACTTTTTAACACAAGACTGATATACCTGAGATTTAACTCAAGAACTCCAAGCAAAGATCAGGTTGGTTATTTCTAATCAGTATATAAACTCCATCCATCTTGCCAAAATGGAAGGCAGATGCTAAAGGCTAAAAGAATATCGAATGACTAGTGGAGGTGTATATGCGTGGCCTGTGATATAACGACTGCCAGGATGAAGAGGTGAAATGGGCAGATTGCTGGCTTCTCGTCGCAGTTGTGTATCCATTCTTCATTGCCGCCTATCACTGCCTTCATATGAGATCATATACACTGTTTCTCCAATAGAAACTTACTGCACTGAAGACCTTCTGGCATTGTTTCATCAAAACTTACTGGGACTTTGGTGATTACTGTTTAGACCTCTGGTCAATTCTAGGCACATAGCACTTTAATACTGTATAGGAAATCCTGTTGAATTATATTTTAATTATTTATATATGATGCTTTGCCTTCTGTGTGTATATATATTCTCTGTTTATCTTGCTTAATTTGACTATAATGTTGCTTTAATTTGATTGATTTACAATAGAGACGCTCATTAGTTAGATTTCACGGCTTGGTATTTTTTGTTTATTTGTACATTACCGTGATACTCTCCCTTTGTTTACTGTTCCTGATGTTTCGCCAGCAGCTGTGGCTGGAATCTTCAGAGGTGTAGCACCAAAAGACAGAGATCTCTCAGTGTCACTGAGAGACATTGGTGACACTGAGAGATCTCTGTCTTTTTGTGCTACACCTCTGAAGATGCCAGCCACAGCTGCTGGCGAAACGTCAGGAACTACAATGCCAAGACCACGGCAATACAGCCCGGAAAACCCACAACAACCAACCTGAGAATCCTTTTTCAGAGCTGCCCCTGCTGTACCACCAGAGGGCCTTTCCCCCAACAATCAGCTGACACACTTGTAGAGCTCCTGTGTGTCTGTCTTGGCACACCCAGAATCAAGCTCTACAAGAGTGTCTGCTGTTTGTTGGTGGAAATGGTGACAGAACCCCTGATGAAATGGTCCCATATGAAACAAGTGTCTTGTAACCAGTCACTTGTCGGGTTCTAAACAAGACCAGCTCCTGTCTTTTCCGGATCCATCTATAAGAAGCAAGAAAAAAGTTTTATATCTGATACTCAAGAAAGACAGTAGTTTTTGACCTGTCTTTCATCTGCCTGTGTAAGCTATACATACCTTCTCAGGAACACCCTGGATCCACACACCTAGAAGAAAAAGAAAGACATATCAGAAGGTTTAGTTGGACTTATATATGAACTTGATCACTGTTGCCTATATTTGAATGAATGTACATGGAAAAATATTTTCAGTTGGGATTTGGACATTGCATATAGTCTATATAAGATATTTAATGTTATTGTTACAGCATATTTATTGAGCACTTGTTCACTTTATTTCAACACAAGTCTTTTGCACTATTGTGCGTAATAAGTTCTTTTTCCTGAATTGTGGGGTTCCACTTAGCTTGATTGGTTCTGTATTCAGGGAGGCTTGTCTGGTATAGTAACCACTGGGAGATTGGCAATTCTAGTGGTAGCTCATTTACAGTTTAATTTGATGCATGTATATTCTCATTTTTCCTAGAATCTGGCGACAAAACCAATCATCAGAATGTTCTAGGTCTTTAAAAACCACGGATTTCCATTTTGCTGTGTATTTCAGAAGGCCAAAATTGAACAAACCAAATACTGACAGGAAATAAGGGACAGATCCTTAATGATGATGATAACGGTAACGATAACGGTAACGGTAATGATAACATTTGATTTATATACTTCCCTTCAGGACAACTTAATGCCCACTCAGAGCGGTTTACAAAGTATGCTATTATTATCCCCACAACAATCACCCTGTGAGGTGGGTGGGGCTGAGAGAGCTCCGAGAGAGCTGTGACTGACCCAAGGTCACCCAGCTGGCTTCAAGTGAAGGAGTGGGGAATCAAACCCGGTTCTCCAGATTAAAGTCCCAGTTCTCTTAACCACTATACCAAACTGGCGGTCAATTAGCATGAATCAATTTGATAGGACTTGAATAAATTGGGGTACATTGATTGATGGCTTTTGTACTGCCTGTAGGTCTGCCTCACATCGCTATTCAAAACACCCTATGGGTTAAATGAATATGATTAATATCCTGCGTTTATAGTTCCCATGAAAGAATATACCAGATGGCCTTTTGGGATGATGAAAGCCAAGGTTTTCAAGGCACAGAATTTTCTGCTATCAACTTCTGTATCTGTGTCCTGCAATTGTGAATGGGTGGAACACACAAAGGGGCAACTCGCACAACCCCCCTGGGCTGAAACTGTAAAGATAGTGGCGAAAGGAAGGAGCCTCAGCTTACAAGCCCCCCACCATGATTAGATGCAAAGGTGTTGAAAGTCATACAGTCTTGCTGAATGAGATCTGACTACACTTTATTCATGGGGGATTCATTTTGCGAGAAGGATCTCCTTCCTTGTGTTGGAATTTGAGCAGGTTTATCAAAGTTCTCATTAATTTTACATTGTGATGGAAATTCTGAAAGCCCAAGGTTTGCTCAAACATATCCTACTCAAATTGGTAGCTAATTGCGGCCATATCTGGTCTATGCTTTACCAATTCTCCTCAAAGACAAATTGAAGAAATGCTCGGACTGTTGTTTCTTGGGGCCAAGCTACACATGACGAATGACACTTGAACGGCAAGTGTATTTCTCCCTGTTCACTTGCCCTCCACTCAATCCACTTGCCGTTCAAGTGTCATTCGTCATGTGTAGCTTGGCCCTTGGTCATTTACACACAGGTTGTTTGCCCCGGCATGAATGCTCTTGGGAAGTTGGCTCATTTTCCCATTTCTCCACCGCATTGTGGTCTTATACACATCCCTAAGGTTTTACAGATCTTTTCTGTGATCTTTCCCAAACTTGCTTTGAGGTGATGTTTTGAGAAAGCTTGGTTGTTCCAGTTCCCATCCACATCTGCTGTTTTTTCTGCCCCAATCCCCTGTAAGGGCCATTCCTTCCACCACTGGAAGTGTTTTTTTAATAGTAAGATTTGGGTCCTGTAGCACCTTGAAGGCCCTGACCTGGATAGTCCAGGTGAGCCTGATCTCATCAGATCTCAGAAGCTGAGCAGAGCTGGCCCTGGTTAGTAATTGGATGGGAGACCTCCAACCAAGACCAGGGTTGTAGAGGCAGGCAATGGGAAACCACCTCTGTTAGTCTCTTGCCATTAAAACCCCATCAGGTGTTGCCATGAGTTAGATATGACTTGAGGACACTCTCCACCACCAGCACCTTAAAGACCAACTAGATTTCCAGGTATCTGACTCTTGAAAGCTCATACTGGACCTGAATCTTGCTCTTCTACTACAGACCAACACAGCCACCCATCTGCAACTATCTTAAAAAAATAGTATAATGTTATGATCTCTCTATCAGGTTACCTGAATGCCCAGCTTCCATTTCTTAAAAATTGAGTCTCTAACCCCTTCCGTATGGAGATATGTCTTTCTCTTATATCTTCACAGGGACTAGTGACTTACTTAAAAGAAATGAAACCTGGGAACAGAGAACCTTACAATGTAACGGCTATAATGATATTGCATTGCTACCTTAAAACAAACAAAATTTAACAAGCAAAGTTTGTTTTAAAACAAACTTTTTAAGTAAGAAGGGAAGAATGGCCCCTCCTGAAGGACTTGGGTAGGAAAAATGAGAGAAAGTCCCATTGCTGCCCAATTAGTGGCCAGAGAAGCAATGGGGAAACCACACAAGCTCATCCTCCAGTACAAAACTTCCTTGACTTTAGGTGTGAGGTTCATTTCACATAACAGTCTCTGACCAGAGAAGTCCCAAGTGCCTCTAGCAGCTATTGGTTGAGCAAGGACAGGGCTGCTGTCTCTTCTCCACAGACTCACTGTCCTAAAGAGCTTTTATTGCAGAGAACAAGGAAGTCACTCCTGGCTATTTCCCTTATTTATTCTCTCTGTTATTGGATGCTTTCCGCTGCTTTTCTGATTGCAGAAAAGAATAGCTGAAAGCAGAGTGAACAAAGAAGAAAAACAGCTGAACAAAATTTCAATGTTTTTCTGAATCATAAAATATGAGATGGCTTTGGAGAGGGTGCAGATAGCAGCTCTTTTCTTGCCCTGAGCATAGGATAAGGAGAGGTTAAAAGAAGGCTTTTCAGATGAGGATGCCAGTAGTAGCTGTTGGAGCCAATTGCTGTTACTGGCGGTGTCAGGCTTTGTATATTGGAACAACTGTTTTGTGAGCATCTTATGATATTGTCAGAGAACTCTTGATTCCCATTACTTTCTCATGTCTTTCACTATCTACTCTATTTAACCTCTAGCCTCCTTTTTGGTGAAAAATATTACTAGTCACAAGCCATCATGAAAAACAAGGAACAGTGAAGTATAAATATTTAAATAAATAAACATTTATGATTCACAAGATTTTTTTGGGGGGGGAAGGGAATACACATCATACTTGCACTATGTTCTGGATGATCATTAAACATGACTTGTTAGGATCTGAGAGGGAAATGTTGGCTAGTATTTAGCGGGAGGAGCATTGAAAGATAATGATATCACCATCCACCCACCTATTGCCTTTCCCATCTCATATCCAGGGATGGGAACCTCTCGAGATTTGTATGTAGGCTCTGTATACTACAAAGCCCATGGTGCAGTGCTGTTATGAGTGAAGTGTACATTCACTAAATTGTTGGAGGCTGATAAAAAGTTAATACTATGAAGAAAAAAGCACAAAGTGTATCAGCAGGAATTCAAGACAGAGATTTTCTGAAGAATTTCACAGAGCCTTCCTAAGGTTATTGGAAATCCCAGTAGAATGCCTCATGGAGTATTTGTGTATCCCTGTGACAAAATCCTATGGATGCTTATGGAACTATGCCAAAATAACCGGAGTGGAATATCATATTTTTAGACAAGCTATAATCTTCTAAGAGACAGTAATATGTTCTTAACCCAGCAAGGAATACAAAGAGTTACCAAATAATAGCAGGTTAGATCTGAAAAAATACTTCTCTTTTTTTCTTAAAAGCTATTCCCCTTCAAAAATTTCATGGAAAATCTGATGCTGAGAGCTGTTTGCTTCCTACTGTTTATCACCTTGGCTATTGGCCAAAGTACCTGAATCATGGTCTTGTCACATCTTAAAAGTAAGCCAAGAAACCAATCAATTCTTGGATGACGGTGATCCAAAGATAATATTGAGACAATGCCAAAGCTCTCTCTAGGCAACACGCTGGGTGGCTGCTGCTCTAGGACCACACTGCTGTGCCAACAGACATATAACAGAGAAATGACAACTGAGCATGAGGAAAGCTTGACTTCTAATTTTCAGAATAACAGCACAATTTTTTGGCCTGTTTTATGGGCCTCAGAACAGGTCAAGGACTTTAACTGATTCTGCTACACTAGTGTTTGCTGGTTTTCTCCCCTCCCAATGAGTAAGAATTTTCTTTTTCAGCAAGAATGTTTCCCAACAGACTTGCCCTAAGCCAAGCTAGGCAGACCTGCCAAAAGCCACAATGCACCCCCCAATAAAGGTCCTTCTGGGCCTATTCTCACACCACTCAGACCCAAGTAGGAATCCCAGGTCCCCCAGTGGCAGAGGGGGATCACCCACTTCCACCTTCCGCCCCTTGCCGCCATTTACCTGGCCAGCAGGAGGGAACAGCAGGGCATGGTTGGCAGGGCATGGGAATGGGCCTCCTGGGCATGCTCCTGCAGCAGTGTGATGTCACTTCCTGGGAGTGATGTCATCAGGCTGCCCTGAGAGCACTCCTGTGCTTTACAGCAGGCTGATTTGGGCTCAAACAGGCCCTTTGGGGACCCAAATTGGCCTATTGCAAAGTACGTGTACACCCCTGCAGCTGCATGATGATGTCACTTCCTGGAAGTGATATTATCATGCAGGCACGAGGGCATGCATGCACTTTGTGCACTGGAGGAGCCCTCCCAGGATGGCACAAAGGCGAGTGCTGGGTTCCCCCTCCCACCGGGAGAGTAAGGAGACTTGGCAACCCTAGGCCCAAAGTCAGATGAAAATTGATAAAAATTGGGAAGAGTTGGGAATAAGAGTTGGAATTATTGATAAGAGTTGGGAAATTTCTGGACATTTGGGGGTGGAGCCTGGGAGGGGGGGAATCTGACGCCACAGAGATTTCACTCCAAAGCAGCCATTTTCTGCAGGGGAACTTATCTCTGTAGTCTGAAGATCAGTTATAATTCGGGGAGATCTTCAGGTCCCACTTGAAGGTTGGCAACTTGATGACAAGCCAGGTTCGATAGTTGCTGAGGTTGACTGGGCCCTTGGGGATATTTTTATCCAAATCCTTCCCCTTTCAGTGCCCCATGCAAAAATGCAACTCTCATTACAGACCAACAGCACATCCATACATCCTTGTTTTAAAAAAAGTGTCTGTCAGAGTGGCCCCACAACCAGACAGGTCATAACTTGCCATATGATGCATAAATCTTTCATAAGTTAACCTGGTCCAAGTGTAAACAAACACGAACACAGGATGATTCTTTATACTATCCCAGCGTGCTTTTGGCTCTTGACACTTCTTTATTGTGAGGCATCGTTGACTTGCTGGGTACTGTAATTACCTTTAACTCTGATGGTTATCTGGAGGTTTTATAGTCTAGGGCTGGGATTCGTGTGGTTTTTTGTATTTTGCATCATGTTGGATGTTTTGTTTGGTTTTTATCGGATTTTTATTTTGTTTTGTTAATTTTAACTCATGTAATTGATTATTGATGTGAACTGCTTCGAGCTCTTAACTGAGGAGAAGTGGAGTAAGAATCAAATAGATAAATACTGAGTGTGCAGTTCTGGAGGCCTCACTTCAAAAAGGATGTGGACAAAATCGAGAGGGTGCAGAGGAGAGCGACAAGGATGATCAGGGGTCTGGAGACTGAGCCCTACGAGGAAAGGCTGAGGGCCTTGGGAATGTTTAGTTTGGAGAAGAGGAGACATAGGGCCAAGCTACACATGACGAATGACACTTGAACGGCAAGTGGATTGAGTGGAGGGCAAGTGAACAGGGAGAAATACACTTGCTGTTTAAGTGTCATTCGTCATGTGTAGCTTGGCCCTGAGGGGGGATATGATTGCTCTCTTTAAATATTTGAAAGGCTGTCATTTGGAGGAGGACAAGACGCTGTTCCAGTTAGCAGCAGAAGATGGGACTTGAAGCAATGGGCTTAAATTACATGCGGAAAGGTACCAGCTGGATATTAGGAAAAACTTTTTCACGCTCAGAGTAGTTCCAAGGTGGAATCAGCTGCCTAGGGAGGTGGTGAGCTCCCCTTCACTGGCAGTTTTCAAGAAGAGGCTGGATGAATATTTGTCAGGGATGCTTTAGGCTAATCCTGCACTGGGCACGGGTTTGGACTAGAAGGTCTGTATGGCCCCTTCCAACTCTGTGATTCTGAGTCAAACCCTTGGTCTATCAAGGACAAGAAGCAGGTTCCTTCCTATCAGGGAAGTATCCACCATGATTCTATTTGGGCTCACTCCAAGAAAAGTGATTTTAGGATAGCATCGATAATGTGTCTTTGCAATCTTTATTAAAAAATATATAAGCAGAGTGTTAGAAGTTTCATTCCTAAAGGAAAGGAGACCCACTACCTCACACCAGTTCCCAAACAGGTGCTTCATAATACTCCTCTAAAAGCATAGAGCATATGCACTTTTGAACACCTGCAAGATCCACTCACACCGATTAGACAGAAAATTCACATGTAAGAAAGAATGGATCACTTCTCATTTCAGTTCCATCAGTTTTTTTGTATGAGTAATGCTGAGCAACTCTCCAGGGCTACAGGCAGAGCTCTTTCATATCATCTACTACCTACCTCAGGGATCCCAATAGGGTTGCAAAGTCTCCTTACCATGCCAGAAGAAGGAGGGGGCCCAGCACTCACCTTTTTGAGCACAAGCTCCCAGAGGGGAGGTGCAATGATGTCACTTCTGGGAAGTGACATCATCATGCAGGGGTTGGGAATGCTCCTGTGCTTCGCTGCACAGCATTTTGGACCCGAAACAGGGGACCTGCGATCCCCAGTCCCTGACATGGCACCTGTGGGCATCATGGGGCTTGCTGACATCTTTCCTGGCACCCACCAAGTGTTTTTAGAAAGTGGATGAGGCCAGGTCAGGCTTTTACCCAGCAAGGCTTCTGATTGGCCATTTTATTGGCTGCGCACAAGACTCACTGGAAAAAGACACTAATCCTAGGAAAAGTGGAAGGCAATAGGAAAACAGAAAGACATGAAATTAGATGGCTGAACTCAATGAAGGAGGCCATGTCTGAGCAAATCTGTTAATGATAGGACGTTTTGGAGGTCTTTCATTCATAGGGTCAGAAGCAACTTGATAGCGATTAACACACACACACACACAGTTTTGTAAGAGCATTGCTTTGGCAACAGCTGCCACCACTGCACAAGGATCATCATTGTATGACTGAAGGTAAGCTGTGGCATCCATCATGTGGCTTGCTCTGCCTCCTGTGGCAGCCGTTTGGTGGTTGTGCCTGCCATGCTGTGTCAGAATTTCAAAGGTGCCCGCAGGATCAAAAGGATTGTGGATCCCTGACCTACCAGGTCCTTTTATCTGGAGATGCCAGGCATTGAACCTGGGTCTTTATGCAAGCAAAAGAGATGCTCTCCAACTGAGCCACAGGGCCTCCCTTTGATAACAAAGACATACAATTAGGGTTGCCAAGTCCCGATTCCCTACATCCTCCTGCCAGGAGGGGAGAGAGGACCTGGTGGTGTGTGCACTCTCAACAGGTGTGATGATGTCACCGCTGGAAGTGATGTCATCACGCCGGCCACAGGAGCGCTCCTGCACTCAGTACGGGTCCGATTTGGCCCTATTCTTGAGGTGCCTGCCGGTGGCAGGCAAGCTCCGTGAGCTTGCCATCTCCTGCTGACCACTGGAGGGGTGGTGGGCAAGGTAGCAATCCCCCAGGACTTTGCCCACCTCCGATGGGAACCTAGGAATCCTACATACAATGGGTCTGGCCAATGCTGTTTCTTATCATGCCCTTTCTTCAAGAAGCTCCAATTGGTCTGCATGGCTTCCTATCCCATTTTTTCCTCACAACAAACTCTTTGACTGAAAGAAAGCAATTGGCCTAAGGTCACCCAGCTAACTTCAGGCCTGAGTGGAATTTGAACCAGATCGCCCCAGGCCTAGGATGACACTCTACCCGCTCCCCCACCCTGTTTGGTGTACTGCTAACTGGTTGGCTGATGAACCTGCCTGTCATTTCCATTTCCTGTTTGACACATTTTTGCCCCTCCGGAGCTCACCATATTGAAACAGTATCTGTGAGGTGCCAGAGTACTGAAGATGAATGAGGTACAGTAATTGTTTCTCCATGTTAATTTTTAAATTCAGACTTGGCATGTTAAAAATGGGCTTTATATGAGTAAGTATCGTTCGAATGCTCCATTTTACCTCATGACAACACTTGGCAGTTGGCTACAACTATTAAGAAGGCAGGCCTTACGATGTGTACCTCTATGCTCTTCTGGATCCTGGAGAATGATCTGTGGTTTGAGTATACGTATCTTCTCTTTTTATGGGTTCAATGGTGCTTAGGAAGCAAACTTTCACGCGACTTTAGCCCAGGCTTCCGTCCTCTTGTTGGGGAATTACATCCCTACAAAAATAGTACAATCCCAGTAACACCAACCAAACACAATGCACAAACACCACTTTAAGTCATATTGTTTACATACAACATTTGATTACCTTATTCAAGGTGGTAAGTGTCAGGTTTTCTCCCGGGCACTGCTGCATTGGGCGCCAAGGTACCTGGCTTTGGCACCAGGATGTTGCTAGGGATGCTTCAGGGTCCCATTTTGTGGAAAGAGGGAAGGTATACCTCACCCATGCACCCTCTCAAGCCACCAGCAAGCCCACCCAACCTAGCCCTGCTCCTGTGTCCACCTTCCTCCTTCACTGTCTTCTTTCCTTGCTCACTCATTTTCTCCAGCCAACCTCCAACAACTTCTACTCCACTCCTCCCACACAACCCACCCTGCCCTGTGGGTGGACTTCCCTTTTATCTTTTCAGCCTTTCCCTGCTCCACCTGTCAACCACACCCTTCTCCTGCCTTCTAACCATGGCTCTGGCTGGCCCAGGCAGCTGCACCTGTGTTCACTTGGCCAGAAGCACTGGGCCCGTCCACCTGTGTCTCGTTGGCTGGCTACAGAGGGCCTCAGACAGCTCCACCTGGAGCTGTTTTGTTCTCGGCATCCCCTGCCTTCTAGCTGGGCTGCAGGCTGGGGTGTGGCTCTGAGCTGCTGTGGCTGCTTCTCCTCCCTGGCTGGTAAGGTTTCTGTTTGGTTGGCTGCTGCCATCTGTCCTCATTGCCTTTGTCCTCTCCCTCTGTTCTGGCCTCCTCTGGGATGACTCCACTTTCCCTGCTTGGCCTCATAGACTCCCACCAGAGGGTGGGACTAGCTGGCCTCCACCTGCACCTTCTAACCCTCTGAGGCTTGGGTGCTTCTTTCCCTCCCTCCTGTGTGGATAGATTCTGGCCCTGAGAGCCTGCTGGGGCAACTGGGCGGCTGTCTCCTGGGTGTCTCCCATCTCCTCCTCCCGGTAAGTCTGGGGGCTGCGCCTCAGACCCCAGACAATAAGACCATATAAATTATTATTAAGCTCCCCAGCAACCAGCCTCCTCCTCAGCAGCCTGACTCTAGCTACTGACTCCACCCTACTGGGCTAAACCAATTGCCTCATTGGGGTTGCACATACACTGGACAGGATCCTGTCTAGAATTTCTGCAGGCATAAGGATGGCATTGTAGCATAGTGGTTAAGTGGTTGGGTTGTGAATCTGCATTTTGCTGGTTTGAATCTCGTTTTGGTCATGAGCTGAACAGGTGGCCTTGGGTAAGACCCTTCTCTCAGCCCCAGCTCCCTAGCTGTATGACGGGGATAAGAATAACACTGACTTTGTTCACTACTCTGAGTGGGGCACTCATGTATTTAGAAGAACAGCATATAAGCACAGCTATACTTATAAGAGCTGCTGTGGCATAGTGGTTAAGTGGTTGGGCTGCAAATCAGCACTCTGCTGGTTCGAATCCTACTACTGCCATGAGCTCAGTAGGTGGCCTTGGGTCAGCCGCTCCTTTCAGCCCAGCTCCCCAACTGTATTTCAGGGATAATAATAACACGGACTTTGTTCTTTGCTTTATGTGAGGCACTAATCTATCTAGAAGAGTGGTATAAAAGTGTAGTTAATATTATTAATTTTTGCCAGTTCCTTCCTTCTGCAGGAAATCGTTGATTCACCTGCAAACGATTTCTGAGGGTCCCCTATTCCCCAAAAGCAGCATTTCGATGAGGTATTTGGGGCTGCCATGAAAGGGGGGAAATCAGCAAAAAATGCCCCCCTTCCAACCTTAGGCCTTTGGAAATTCTAGGCAGTATCTAACCCATAGTATATCACACTGAGCTTCTCTGGAGAGTGAACTTCACTGGAAGAGATGACAATATCCCTCCACACCTGTTATCATCAACAGTGATCCCATCTGTCATGAAGTTTGAAGGATGACCTTGGAATCATGACTCTTAGCTTCACCTACCTCACAGGGGTGTGGCAGAGCTAAAACAGAGGAAGGTAGTATAGGAAATCAGCAGAGATTATGCAGAGATTGTGCATTGGAAGTAATGAGAATAGACACACTCCAGTGTAGCTGTGTAAGAACACTTAATTAAAAGGATAAAATAGGGTTACTTTGGAAGAAAATAATAAATTGCTAATAGACTACATCTTGCTAGTATAGATAGAGATAGAACTGACGGAAGACCGAACTGGAACAAAGAGCAATAAAACTTCAGTATATCTCTTAATTGCCCCCCTCCAATAAACAAGCTGCCCAACAGAAAATCTGAATTCTGCTTCATTATGCTTAGAGACTCCCCTTCTATGGCGGGAATCCTTACTTGAGGCCCTAGTGGTTACATGAAAAGTAAGTTTACTAATTAAGTAAGTAACACAAATAGTTTAACTCTTTCATGACTGAAACGGAAACACTTGCACATTCTCAACAGGAAGGACAATGTGTGGAGCTCTGAGCTCCTTGGAAGAAGTGTTGCATTAAAAATGTACTAAATGATAAATAAAACTGACTTCAATCTGTTCTTCCCCAGCCTGCTCATTCTGGAGGACATGGATCCAGTACTTCCAAACATTTCCAGAAAGTCCTTAGAGAAAACTGCGGGTTTTGCCAAGAGTTCTCTGAAATCTTAGAAAGATCTGGTCCGTTCCAAATGTATACTTGCCCAAGCAAACTCATTTCCTCCAAATTCACTTCCAGCAGCTGTACTGAGGGAGGAAGGAAAGGACACCTCTTTAGGACTTTATTAGGTTTCACCAACAGAAAGCTCCCTGGTACAAAGGCCTTTGAGAATTGTAGTTCACCAAGACTTCTGGGTTATTACTAGAGATGGGCACGAACAGCAATACAATCAAACAAAAAAAAGCCACGAACAGCCCAATCTGCTGTTCATGAACAAGCTGTTTGTGAGGCTCCATTCTAAACAAACAGATGGTCATTGCAAGCCTCGTTCGTTGCTGTCCGTCCACCCAGACAGTCTGGCACCTGCAATCAATTCCCTTGGCAACTTAGGCAGGGATTGTCTGTACTCTGTCTGAACTCCTGCTGTTGCCCTGGAAACCTCAATCTATGCCCAATTTAGCTTGACAGGCAGGTCTTCCTTTCAAGTGTGGAGCTCCAAATTTGTTACAAGAAGGGAGCAAAGAGCAGGGGAGAGGGGGGCTCCCAGCTCTGACTGTGCAAGCAGCGGAGAGACAGTTGCTGTTGGCATTTTGATAGAGTGCATTGGAGCTTGAATTTTCTTTATGTGTGGTGGGATAGGGATCTACCCCTTCAAGTTCCAGGGCTGCTGCCAGGCTCTGGGCCAAGCTATTGTTTATTATTGCCTGCTCAGGTTAGGTTTCTGGGAGTGGTATGGTAGGGATCTACCCCTTCAGGTTCCAGGGCTGCTGCCAGGCTCTGGGCCAAGCTATTATTTATTATTCGTACCTTTCCTGGTGCCTGCTCAGGTCAGGCTTCTGGGAGTGGTGTGGTAGGGTTCTACCCCTTCCAGGGCTGCTGCCAGGCTCTGGGCCAAGCTATTATTTATTATTGGTACTTTTCCTGGTGTCGAAAAATCAAAAAGAGTCTACAGACTAACACGGCTAACTCCTCTGGATCTATTTCCTGGTGTCTGCTCAGGTCAGGTTTCTGGGAGTGGTGTGGTAAGGACCTACCCCTTCAGGTTCCAGGGCTGCTGCCAGGCTCTGGGGCCAAACTATTATTTATTATTGGTACCTTTCCTGCTGCCTGCTCAGGTCAGGTTTCTGGGAGTGGTGCAGTAGGGATCTTGACTTGAATGATGGCTGGAGGAGAGCCTGCTGGCCCCCATGAGCAGCCAACCACGAACAACATGTTCATTTTTTTAAATGTTTATGCCCATCTCTAGTTATTATTGGGAAATTGCAGCTCCCTGTGACCTTTGTGCTGGACATTTTCCCTGGTATGGCTTTTAGCTCTAAATTTAGCTGTAAACCCTTCTCTTTGTCTTTCCCCTCTTACACAGGTATGTTTGGTCAAAAGGGATGGGAATGAGGTACCTCAGAACAGCTCAAACCTTAACAACCTACAAGAAGCTCATTTCTAGGGCCTCGTGCCAATTGTGGCAATGATAACATTACTAGCTCATACATGAAACAGCACGTTCTGATGCAGGGTCTAGTGAATGACCGAATGCTATCGGTCCCTTAAGGAACAAAAGGGACCAGGTGTGTACAACATTGTTCCTTGTGATTGGTAACTAGGGTTGCCAGATCTCCTGCTATGGCCTGGTTGCCCGCTGCCACTCAAGAGGTGTCAGGATATCTTTTTTAAAAAACTGCATGATGAGACGTCACTTTCAGGGAAAACCCAGAAGTGACATGACATAGCTCTAGGAATCGCCAGAAACTCTATGTTTTTACCATAGGGTTTCTGGCAATTCCTAGAGAGACATGGCATCACTTCCAGGTTTTCCGAGAAGTGACATCATGCTGCATGAGAGATCATACCCCACATATCTCTGTCTCCAAGTACCCACTGGTTGCCGGGTTGTGCCTATTGGCAACCAATATCAAACATCTGGATTGGCCAGGCTTAGAAGACATATCAGGACCTTGGCCTTCTGCCCTTGTCTGATCCACACAATAATACCTTCTGCTTATTTTGCTTCTAGGGGACGGGTTTGACGGTGGTAGAGCAGCTGCTTCGCATGCAGAAGGTCCCGCGTTAAATCCCTGTCACCTCCAATTAAAAAGATCACACAGAAGGTGATATGAAAGACATCTACCTGAGAACTGTTGGAAGTCAGAGTAGACAATACCAGCCTTGATAGACCAAGGATCTGAGTCTTTAGAGGATAAGTTCCAGTGTTCTTAGTAAGGGCAGGGACTGTCGCTCAGTGGCAAAGCATCTCTGTGCACACAGGAGGTCCCAGGTTCAATCCCCAACATCTCCAGATAAAAGGGATAGGTAATGTGGACGATTTCTAACTGAGAGCCACTGCCAGTCTGAGTAGACCATACTGTCCTTGATAGACCAAGGGGCTGACTCCTTTATAACACAGCTTCCTGTGTTCTGGCTCCAGCTGAAGTTTGAGTAAATGGCAGTTGTTTCAGCAATGCTCGGTTTTGGGGCTGGATTTGGGTGCAATGAAGACTGCCAAGGGCAAAATCCTGAGAGAGGAAGCCACATTCCAGATCTCCCCCCACCCCTTTCCTCTCCTAATTGAAGATTTCGCTGCTCTTCTACTGCAGGCAAGCAACCGAGCATCCCCAGAGGTTTCCAGCGGAGAGCAAGAGGACGCGTTGCAGTACTAAAACACGTCCTCCTGTGGACTTTAAGGAATCCTCTTGCATAAGATTAAGAAGCTGCCTCCTGCCTGCGATGGCTCGGAAGGGGTGAGCTGGATCAAATGTGAGCCCTGTGGGGGATCCACTCCAGGCAAGAATAAGGAATGCAAAAAAGAGAAAAAAAACTTTTCCTGCTGACAGGTGTCTGTGACACCAAAGGAGATGGAAACGGCTTGTTCTCTTTGCATGGACTCTCTCGGCTTCCTTCTTTATTGATGGGTAGAGTTCTTGATAGTCTATCTCGGCAAGGTCAATAGGGTGTAATTAGCAGGGGGATTTTTTTTAAAAAAAATGTGCTGCTTTGGGAGCGTACGCCTCCCTCCACTGGCTGTTTCAGAATGCACATCACATCTCGCTGCTCGTGGCTGGCTGATGAGTGTACGCTGCTCCTGCCGACACAGGCATACTTCTGCATGTTCCCTGAGAGTGGAACAGTAGCAGCAGCCGTCCAGAAAAGGACTCTGGCTTCCTTGGCTCACAGACTTGCAGTGATTGTCTGAATCTGTTGGGAGGAACTAGGGGACAGCAACACCTCCCCCCCCACTGGAGGCAAGTTTGCAAAGGACCTCAATGCACCTCGGCAGAGACACGAAGCCCCTTTGGCAAGCACATTTGTAGCTGCATTCCGAGCACACTGAGAAGAGGGCACACTGGCGTAGAACATCGGCGCTCTTGGAAGGTTGGGGACCTGGCAGCTCAAGGTAAGTTGCAGTCTGCTTTGCCTTTCGTTCATCTGTTGGATGTCCGTCACTGTTTATGTGCCACTTGCTGGCAAAACTGTTCTGCATCCCCCTCTGTTGTAGGCTGCTGGAGAAAGGAATGGATTTAGCAAGTCACTGCGATAGAAATAAATGGCCAAGTATATTTCCTTGAGTAATTGTTGGCCATGTCACTGAACAACTGGACTGTCCACGCTACTTCTGAGATGTTCAGCACAGACTTGATTGTTTGCTATGCAGTTCAGGGCAGAAATACGACGAAAATTGCACACCACAGATTTGTCTTCTTGGTTTTGTCGAAGTGTCTGAATGCTGTGGCCTCAGATTTTGTTAATCAGTGTGCTTCTTAAAATCCTCATGTGTGGACCAAGGGTAGATGCATCTTACAGGAGCATTGGGGAGTCGTCTGCTGACTTGGCAATTAACTTGTTAAGCATTTGAGACGTTTGCAGTTTTTAAACCAGTGAGATGAGAGTGTCGTTCTGCCTTGGTAAGAATTGTAAATCAAGTCAGGGAAAGTTTTCATTCACAGCTGAAAGCTGTGCTAAGAAGGAAGGTTTTTTTTAAAAAAAATTAGCATGTTGCAAGTGAGTTCAAAGGGTGCTGTTCATTTGTGTACTTGGGACAAAAAGAATACAACTTTTGCATGGTGAAACCAAAGGCATTATCGCTGCGATGCAAAGAACACTTTCCATGAGAGAGACCTGAGTAGGATTCCCAAGAGGTGTTTCTCTCTATCTGGGGTCTGGCTTGGTTGCTTCCAATTTTGTGGTTACTACTCATACTGTCACAAAATTTTGCCCATGTTGAGAATGATTGATCCAGGAACATTGTCTGCCCAAGGAACTAGCTGACGATCCTCTTGCAGCCTAATCCAATGCATGGGTACTTGGCGTTAAAACTTCACCGTTTTTAAAGGGACATTCTGAAATAAGGACCAGTTTGGACAACCAGGGGGATCAAGGGGTAAAGCTTTTCTCAATATAGCCTTATAGTTGAATGCCTAAATATAGTGCCTTATAATAAGTCAAGCCATTGCTCCGCTTGGTACTGTATTCACTGCTGTGTCTGGAAGGAGCCCTCCAAAGTCTTAAACAGAGAATGGTCTTCCGAACATCTCCTCCAGCATTCTTTGGAGATGCCAGGACTTGAACCTGGGATCTTCTATGCACAAATGAGGTTCTGTGCCACAGCTGAGCCTTATCTCCTCTAGATGGTACCTCTTCAAGCGGTAGGCGGTAATGATGGTACTTTAAAAAAAAAATTCCCTGAACACTCAAGGGAAAAAATGCTAAACTCTTCTCTCTGACAAGCTACCTTTCTGGGCAAAAGGAGTTTGCAAAAATGGCAGAAAATTAAAACAAGCATCCCCCCTCCCCAAGCTTTCTCACTTTGTTTTACTGATGGTATACATTGGTCTTCAGTGTACGGTCTTAAATGTCAGGGGCCAGATTTCAGTGAAGCATTAACGGCACTTAATCTGTTCATTTGAGTGGGTTCAAAGTAGGGTTGCCAGCTCCAAGTTGGGAAATTCCTGGAGATCTGCGGGGTGAAACCTGGAGAAACCTGGAGAAAGCAGGGTTTGAGGAGGGAAAGGACTTTGGAATGGCATAATTCCATAGAGTCCACCCCCCATAGTCTCCAGGTGAACTGATCTCTGTGGCCTGGAGACCAGCTGTAATTCTGGGAGATCCCCAGCCGCTACCTAGAGACTGGCAACCCTAGTTCAAAATTGGACTAGATGGTTGGACTAGATGACCCCAGAGGTCCCTTCCAACCCTGCGATTCTATGATTCTATGAAAGTGCACCCAAGTTGAATTGTGGCCGGCAAATGTTGTAAATAGAATAGGTTGGATCCTACCTGTTGGACCCTACCAATTTTTTTCCACTGGTGCAAGAGAGAAGCAGTCCACCTCCCCACAGCAGCTCAACCCCATGTGAGTCCTTCCCAGTATGGATCTCATAATCTGTGGCATAGCTTTTTGGGAGGTCAAAAAGGGCCTTCCTCCCTCTGGAGGCAGAGGAATAATTGATAGGGTCCGACCCATTATTCACACAAAGGCATAAGTTATATCGAACTCGGATCTCTGTGTTTGTAAAGAACTTGTTGATTCAGAGCTGGATTCTTTTGTATGAAATGCTGCCAGCAAGTCAAAGGCAACTTTCGCAGTGACTCGAGTGGATTAGAACTGTAGGCTCCCCTTTCCAGATCGTTTAGACTGAAATGGAGTTAGCAAATCTACTGGGACTGCCGCATGCCAGTTTAACTCCCATTGCAATAAACCTGTACTCTTATTGAAGGAATACCACTTTTTGCTCGGATCGTCGCAACATTCTTCATGCCCTCCTTAGGCTACATTGCTTGGGTAAACTGTGAGGCATTTGAGGAGACATCTACTACATTGTCATGCAATCCGAGTCCTTTTTGTGCATTTGGGGTACATGAATTTCCGTCTTGTTCACTGTACATATATGGGCGGTATCTGCCCATGCACTCAGTCATTCTCACAACCGTATGCATTTAGTCGGAACGTGTAATCTAGGAGCTGGATTTTACAATGGGCTATTCCACAGGGACACATGGAAATGAATGAGTGTTCAGACATGACATGAACAACTGTATACATGTTCAAGATAAATGTGCCTTCATTCAGCGTAACATGAAAAGCCCTGTGTTTTTTCAGCTTTGGGTATTGCTTGGTAATCTTTGGCCACCGGTGGGACACAGTTGAACCTACCTAGACTATAGCAGGATTCAGTTTTTAGTTACGCAAGGAAAAAGAACTAAGTCTTGAACTTTTGCGGCTGATAGGTATGAAACAGTCATGGGAAGCTGCTGTTGTATTAGGGGAAAGAGATTTTAGAGTCATGCTTTATGGTGAATGAGTACTTTCTCCCACCACAACCTGACTTGTATGTTTGTAAATATCAGGGCTTTTTTTTTCTTGTGATATGTGCTGATAAGCAGTACTAGCATCTCTTTTGGCAGTAGTAGCACGTCTCTTGGTGGGGGGGCTTGAGCCACTAAGGTGATGAATAACATGAGTACTGGTGCCTCTTTTATTTAACGTACTGGCAAATATACCAATACAACAAACACACCTCGATTCTCCATTACATAATCCTCAAACAACACAACACCACACACCACACACCACAACACGTCTAAAAAATATGCCCAGAAGCTTCCTGATCCGGTTAGCAGAAAACACAAAATGCACGGAGTGAGTGCTGAGTCTCACTTCTGCAAGCTGGGGTTGTGTGTGTGTGTGTGTGTGGGGGGGGATAGTTGTAAATTTCCTGCCTTGTGCAGGGGGCTGGACTAGATGATCCTGGAGGTCCCTTCCAACCCTATGATTCTATAATAACATTTGATGATAACATTTGATTTATATCCCGCCCTTCAGGACAACTTAACACCCACTCAGAGCGATTTACAAAGTATGTCATTATTATCCCCACAACAAAATGGGGATACTGAAAAGCAATATTTTATCATCGCCATCTGAAGAGAAGCTGTATTGTATAAAGTTGTTTTGATGTTATTTGTATGCTGTTTTATCTGTTTTTAACTGTATTTATGTAAACTGAAATGTTGTACTCCGCCCTGAGCCCGCTTGGTAGGGAGGGTGGAGTAAAAATCTAATATAATAAATAATAAATAAATAAATAAATAAACACCCTGTGAGGTGGGTGGGGCTGAGAGAGCTCCTAGAAGCTGTGACTGGCCCAAGGTCACCCAGCTGGCTTCAAGTGGAGGCGTGGGGAATCAAACCTGGCTATCCAGTTCAGAGTCCTGCCGCTCTTAACCACTACACCAAACTGGCTCTCTATGATTCTAAGCCAATCCTATGCATGTGTAGTCAGAAGAAAATTCTATTTTATCAAACGGAACTTGCTTCCAAGTAAGTGAATAGGATTGCTGCCTAAGCATCAAAACTACACATAGTTCCTTCTCCAATTAACTCCAATTGACTCATGCATGTTCCTAAGCATGTGCACTGCCCTGATTTAAACTAAGGCCTTGTAGAGATGTGCTTTCATCCTTCTATCCCTGTAGTGTTTTATCTAGTGACCTATCCTGCTTCTATCCCCTTTAGAAGGAAGTGGGGGGAAGACTTTTTCTCCCTTCCAAGGCTAACAGGAGCACGGGGCAGGCAAGGTTTCAGTAGGAAAAATCCTATCGGGGTATGGAACATCCAGTGCTCTTTCCCCTCCCTGCACAGCCCCAATCTGAATGGGGCTGGGGTTGCCAACTTCAGGCTCTGAAATTACAAGAGATTTGAGGGTGGAGGAAGGGCAGCGTTTGTGGATAAGAGGGACCTCAGTAGAAGGACCATCCTCCAAAGCAGCCATTTTCTCCAGAGTCATAGATCCAGAGGAGTTAGCTGCATTAGTCTGTCATTGCAAAATAGTAAAGAGTCCAGTAGCACCTTTAAGACTAACCAACTTCATTGCAGCATAAGCTTTCAAGAACCACAGCTCTCTTCATCAAATGCCTCTGACAAAGAGAGCTGTGGTTCTCAAAAGCTTATGTTACAATGACGTTGGTTAGTCTTAAAGGTGCAACTGGACTCTTTACTATTTTCTCCAGGGGAACTGATCTCTGTACTTTGTTGTTGGCAACCTTAGGGGTGCCCATACTGCTGAAATTTACCTTTAAAAGAACCTGGAGGTTTGTGATTTCCAGTTTAAGAGTGCCTGTATAGGGGCAGGATGACATTTGCTAGGGAGAAAAAGTAAGGAGGGAAGAAACTTCATTCTTTCCTTGGCCACTGATTCTTTCCTGCTAATAAATCCAGAGGAGTTAGCTGTGTTAGTCTGTCATTGCAAAATAGAAAAGAGTCCAGTAGCACCTTTAAGGCTAACTTCATTGTAGCATAAGCTTTTGAGAACCACAGCGATCCCTACATCTGATGAAGAGAGCTGTGGTTCTTGAACACTTATGCCACAGTAAAATTGGTTAGTTTTGAAGTTGCTACTGGGCTCTTTATTTCCCTGCTAATGCCTTTGAATCCATTTCTCCCCGCTCAGGCTTATTTGCAGTCTTACAGCCCACCTGGGAGAAGATGGCCAAGGGGTGCAGGTGGGATTTGCGGTGAAGAACTGGCGGAAGTTGCCAACTTCATGTTGGGAAATTCCTGGAGATTTAAGGATGGAGCCTGGGAAAGGTGGGGTTTTGGGAAGGAAGGGACCTCAACAGGGTATAGTGCAATTGACTCCAACTTTCCAAAGCAGCTATTTTCTCTAGGGAAAGTTATCTCTGTCATCTGGAGATCAGTAGAAAAGAGCAAGAGCCCAGGAGCGCCTATCAGACTAACAAAATTTGTGGTGGGGTATAAGCTTTTGTGAGTCACAGCTCACTTCTTCAGATACCAGATATCTGAGGAAGTGAGCTGTGACTCACAAAAGCTCATCCCCTACCACAAATTTTGTTAGTCTTATAGGTGCTGCTGGACTCTTGCTCTTTTCTACTGCTACAGACAGACCACCGCAGCAACCCATCTTGATCTTTCTGGAGATCAGTTGTATGTCCAGATCTCCAGGTTTTACTGGGAGCTGGCAACTCTATCTGGTAGGGACAGGATCCATTCCTGCCTGCCGGGAGATTAGCTCCCGAAAAAGCCCCCAGAATGAGCATTTGGTGACAGGACACAGAGTTAGGAAACCTATGTTCGCTTTGCAGTGTGGCATGCATTCCTACCAGGAGGCATTCCTATAGCTTCATCAGTTTATACTACTTGAATTATGTAAATAGTAAAAGTTGCCTAATTGGACCAAGGTGTGTGCTAAGCCTGGTTTTGATTTGATTCCATTGAAATATCTGAAATGTCAAATACCAAAAAAAAAAATGGGCAAGCCTATAGGTCCTATTCTATGGTCATGTATCATAACTAGAGATGGGCACGAACAGAAAAAAAAATTAACATGTTGTTATTCGTTGCGATCCTCAAACAGGGACTCACGAACAACCACGAACATGGCCCTGTTCACGAACATGTTCACGGTTGGCCGTTCATGGGGGCCAGCAGGCTCTCCTCCAGCCATCATCCAAATCAAGATCCCTACTGCACCACTCCCAGAAACCTGACCTGAGCAGGCAGCAGGAAAGGTACCAAGAATAAATAATAGCTTGGTCCGGAACCTGGCAGCAGCCCTGGAACTTGAAGGGGTAGATCCCTATCCTACCGCACACAAAGAAAATTCAAGCTCCAATACTTTCTATCAAAATGCCAACAGCAACTGTCTCTCTCCCTTTCCACTGTCTGTAAAGTCAGAGCTGGGAGCCCCCCTCCCCCCTGCTCTTTGCTCCCTTGTAACAAATTTGGAGCTCCACACTTGAAAGGAAGACCTGCCTATCAAGCTAAGTTGGGCTTAGATTGGGGTTTCCAGGGCAACAGCAGGAGTTCAGACAGAGTTCAGACAATCCCTGCCTAAGTTGCCAAGGGAATTGATTGCAGGTGCCAGACTGTCTGGCTTGACGAACAGCAATGAACAAGGTTTGCAACGACCACCTGTTTATTTAGAATGGGGCCTCATGAACAGCTTGTTCGCAAACAGCAGATTGGGCTGTTCGTGGCTTTTTTTTTGTTCGTATTGCTGTTCGTGCCCATCTCTAATCATAACTCTGTACACCTCCCTATAGGCAAGAGGAAAGCTCAAGAATGCCATGGGAAAGAAGAGATGACATTGCAATGTCCAAAGCATCCTCGAAAACCATTGGAACAGTTCACAGTAGCAGGCATGAAGGCTACCCATCAACAATACCATCACCTGAACCAATTCACAACCACAGAAGTAGGCTGCCCTGAAGAGCCTGCTGTATGTCTTCCATAGCACAATGGAAAGTCAACAACCAACCCCCGCAACCACAAATGCCTCCGATAGAGTAAACCCTTTCCACCCCCTACCTTTCAGAGTTTGTGGCCAACAGGTTAGTCACATCAGTTCAGAGCATCATCAATGTACCCCTAAAACTGAGATAATATTGCCCAAGTGTGCATTAATTCATAATTATTTATATATTAAGTCTTATTTGCCCTTTTGTTGCCATTTAAGAGAGTTTGGACAGATGTTTCTGGAGATCTCAGTCCACTCACTGTTGTGCTTTAACAACATCTGGCCATATATCATGAAAAATAATAGACAAGCCTATCCTATAGGCACATGTGGACTGTCAAACCTGATGACTAACAGCTTGCGTTACACTGTAGATCATAACCGGACAAATAAAACAGCACTGATCGCAATAGAGATCCTTGAGGGATATTACTGTGTACTTCCTTTGATTATGAGAACCGTCCTTTTCTTTAACCAATTACCAAGCTGTGAAAAAAACATCCTCTTTTCCCAAGACTTAAGTTTACTGAGGAGCTATTGATGAGGGAATCATCAAAACAAATTGCAAGTTCAAATGCAGAATGTGTTCCACATCATTCATATATTTCTTAACATTCTCAAAGAATCCCCAAAGGCTGATAAATCAAGGATTGTCTTTGCAGAAGCCGCACTTCTGCAAGGCTTGTTCTTCTAGAAGAATAATCATTCTAGTTTTAATAATGCCTTTCACCCATTTGTCCAGAGCTGACTTTATGCTGGCCAACACCTGCATTGACAATAGTGTCTTCACTGCAACATGGACCTATCTTACCAATGGCATTTTTTTTAAAAAAAAAACCTCTAGCGAAACAAAAACAGGTGCACCACTTTATAGACAGCAATCTATTTATACTCTACATCAGAAATTTCCAAAATAGCTTAAGATTACAAATAATCAGTATCACTGGTGCTCGGTACCTGTCACATTAATGAGTGATTGCTCTGAAGAAGGGATTTAAAAAAATGGGGGAGTGGGATGAATCGGAGATGCACTTGGCATATAACTGACAATTAAACTCCAGATGCTAAACCTTTTTATAGCAATTCACTGGATTAAGCTTAGAACTCTCTTTCCTCCCTCTCTTTTATTTCATTTTTCTTTGTTTTGTGCTGTTTCAGTAGGATGTCTTCCCCACCGGTAATGCCATTACAACATGGAGACTCAAATGATTCCTCTGGTTTAGTGAAACTTTTTTACAAGCATTTTCTTTGACATTCCAAGAATACAAGGCAATACCATCCATGTGGATTCAAAGGATATTTTCCCTTCCCCTGGAACATCAGCAGAAGACAGGACACTGGACCATTGTTTGTTCTTTCTTTCCTAAAACACTCAATTCCACATTTGAGATGTAATGCATACTCCTACTGTTTTTGTATATTTGTATGCTCCAATGGTCCTTATTTGCTAGGGACAATTTCTATTTTTGTTAACGTCTAAATCATTGGCTCTATTCTTCCTCATGGGGAGTTTCTGGGAAGTTAACCAAAAAAAGTCTAGCTAGTGAACTGGTGCAATAGTTTCTCTTCTACCCTCCCTTAGCTGCCTATTCAGATACTAAATGCTGTGGATTATGTATAGAATTTCGGCAAAGGTTTCTTTGGGGAGAGGCGACGGCTTGGTGAGAGAACATTTGCTTTACATGTAAAAGTTCCTGATTTAGTTCCCAGGAAGGGTTTAAAGTAGAAAATGTTGAGACTGATGTTTCTTTGCCTAAAACTGTTGTTACCTAGGAAAGGGATCGCTCAGTTAAGTCACCTTTCACAAGTGCTTTCCAATCCTGCTCTTAGGAACTTAAGTCTTTTGTATACATGGGCATGGTTTGGAGCAATATTAGGGAAAAAGAGATGGAGGATCAATGTTATTACCTATAAAATAACTAGAGAAAGGCAAGAAAGAAAGGCCAATTTAAAAATTCAATTCAGTCATCATAATCCCTAATTGTAGTTGACGTATCTGACGAAGGGAAATTTGAGTCAAAAAGCATATCTTGTTGGTCTTTAAGGTGCTACTGAATTGAAATCTTAACAACAACAACAACAACATTCAATTTATATACTGTCCTTCAGGACAACTTAACACGCACTCTGAGCAGTTTACAAAGTGTGTTGTTGTTGTTGTTGTTGTTGTTGTTGTTAACTCCTACTGTGAACATTTGTAGATTCTCAACATTTCTCATCTGATAGAGCCCACCTTTGGGTGGTCATATGAGCTCAGTGTTCCCATGGAGGAGGAAGGCTGATAAGGGGAACAGATCTGGGGAGGGAAGAGTCTGACCTGAAAGATCAGAGGACCAGAGGGCACTCCAATCAGGGGACAAACAGCAGTTGGTAGTCCCTGGCCCCAAGGAGGCCCGCCTAGCCTCGACTAGAGCCAGGGCCTTTTTGGTCCTGGCTCCCACCTGGTGGAACACTCTGTCTGCTGAAATCAGGGCCCGGCAGGACCTACTATCTTTCGCTGGGCCTGCAAGACAGAGTTGTTCCGCCAGGCATATGGCTGAGGCTGGGCCTCCACCGGCCTGGAAAAAAGGGGTGTATAAAACTCTCCTTGTGAAGGCTGTCCACTATCCTGTTTTAAATGTGTTGTTTTTAATGAACATGCATTTTAAATTGTATTTTTAATATGTTGTTATCCGCCCTGAGCCCGCTCGCGGGGAGGGCAGAATACAAATTTGAAATAAATAAAAAGAACGGAGAGATGGAGTAAGGCTTGGAGAAGGAGTTGTGGTTATATTTTGATACTTCATTATAACTATAGCAATGGTATCAGTCCAGTCCAGTCATCCCTTTTTTTTAAAAAAAATGTATGCTTTTGGCATGCAGGATTTGAGTCCAGTAGCACCTTAGAAACTCATCTAAAACTTTGTTTTTCGCATGTATACCTGGTACAGAGGTCCATGTAATTGTTAATAACATGAATCACCCAATGTATAAGGCTGATGAGTTAGCAAGAAATTCCACTGAGGAATAATCAGAGATGATCCGAAACCTGGAGGAGAAAGAAAGTGATTTTCACAGTTCCACAAAAATAGCAGCAACTAACTGTGGAAACCTTTGAGAAATTGGCTTCATGGTTATTCCAGTCGGCATGAAATCTGTGTTTTGGTGTGGGACATGATGCACAAAATAGCGAGGTTTGAATATGGAATGAGCCAGTGTGGCATACCACTTGAGCATTGAATTGGGGAGACATAGGTTCAAATGCCACTCATCCATAAAGCTCACTGGGTGATGTTTGGGCCATTTACTGTCTTAGTCTTATGCAGTTATGGTGAGGATAAAATGTAGGAGTGAAGAACTCTATACACGGTCCTGAGCTACTTGGATGAATAGGATAAAACTACAAAGATGCTCAACCAATGAAAAAGTATATGAACAGAGCATATCGGACTTTACAGACTGCTGTGCTAGTGTCTGGGACATAGTCAGCAATGTACGTGGCATGATTTTGTACATCTATAGCCCTGAAATGTTTTTTTGGGGGGTGGGGGAGATGCGTATGTAGTAGAACTTCAGGGGGAAAATATTCATGGGTTAATTTATGCAACTGTATTAGAATATTGAGCATATAAATGATACAGATGGCAAAGTGGTTGCCTTGAAACGGTTCAGTTTAACCCACTGTTGCTTTTTCCTGTCATCTGTATCTGGATTCAGTAGTGTAGCGTAGTTATTCTGGGTTGATTTGGGAATGGGTGCTCCACAAATCAATCGGCTAGCGACCAGATTATGTACAGCAAAGGCTACATGGGCCCTCATTCCTTACACATCTGTCTGATTGTGTCTATCTGTCTACTGTAGCTGGTATCTAAGGGCCAAGCTACAAGTGACAAATGACACTTGAATGGCAAGTGAACAAAGTCACATGTATTCCTCCGTGTTCACTTGTGCCCCACTTGCGCCCCACTTGATCACATGTGGAGGGCTATGTCTGTTCACTTGCCGTTCAAGTGTCATTTGTCACTTGTAGCTTGGCCCTAAGAGTCATCTCCTCCCATACTGTCCAGTCCCAGTTAAGAATCTTCTCATGAGCTCTGCTCTTTGTGGTCCCACCTGCAGATGACAACCAGACACAGGGCTTTTTCAGTAGTGGCACCTTACCTGTGGAATGCCCTCGAGGTTCACTTGGCAACTACTCTATGCTCTTTCAGGTGCAGCCAAAGCATTTCTTTCTACTTAGGCATTTAACTAAGGGCCAAGCTACAAGTGACGAATGACACTTGAACGGCAAGTGTATTTCTCCATGTTCGCTTGCCCTCCACTTGATCCACTTGCCATTCAAGTGTCATTCGTCACTTGTAGCTTGGCCCTGAGACATTTGATCTTATTACATTGATTTTACAGACTGGTTCCAGTATGAGAATTGTTTTACCAGTGCAAGGGCCATCTGGGGGCTTGTAGCTGCACATGTTGTTGTTGAGACAGGGTGGACACTATGTAGTCTCCATGAGTCCACACTCCTTTTGAAAGCCATCAACAGTGGCAGTTTCCATTCACTGAAGGGCTGAACGATGACTCTGAGAAATTAAGAATTTCTACCCATTATACCCAGGTAATGAAATCAGTTCCTTACGGCGGTAAGGAAGATTGTCTGATTTATTTTCCAAAGAAGCCACACAGCTTCCCTTTTAAAATGAGCCTTGAACTCGGTAATGAAATGGGATGAGGATGTTTCTGAAGGGCAGTTATTTTATTATTGTAATTATTGATGTTTTAATCATGTAATTGCATTATTAACTATGTAATGTCACTGCATTGTATTTATTGATCTTCCTACATGCTACTTGATGGAAGCAGAATACAAATTCTCTAATAAATGTTTAAAAAGAGAGAGAGAGAATTGTTTTACCAGGATACTTGAAAGCTGCTGAACGCTTCATGCAGTTTCTACAGCTGGGTTTTTAATGGTTGGTTTTCTTATGCTTTGTTAATTTTAATGATTTTTATACTGGGTTTTAATGATTTTATCATATAGTACTTTGCAAACTGCTTCAAGAAGGTCTCTGGAGAGGCGGCATATAAATGATCTAAGTACAATTCTGTTTGTTCCAGGAAGACAAACATGCAGATACGCTTGTGCTGCGTGCACACGTTTCCCTTCATGGAGCAAATAGGAACAAGAAGTGAAGAATGAGATTGGGGAAATGATACGGTTCAATCCTTCCTTCTCCAGCACTGCGACCAAGAGATGAATCCCTCCAAATCTCCAAATTGCGAAACCATCATCAGAGTTTGGGGAGGGGGCAGGGCTAGGCGTCGTGTGATGCTATGGCACTGTCATGCACCCCCACTCTGCCATAAATCTCACTGGATAATCTTGGGCTATTCACACTCTCTCAGCCTAACCTACCTCGCAGGGTTGTTGTGGGGATAAAATGGAGGAAAGCAGAATGATGACAGCCACCTTGGGTCCCTGTCGGGGAGAAAGGTGGGGTGTAAATGAAGGAAGGAAGAGAGAGAGGAAGGAAGGAAGGAATGCAGTGGCTCAGCTTCGCTTATGGTTACATACAGATAGAAAAATACATACATATGATAGAAAATGGAGGGACTACTAGAGCATTGTGGCGGCGACATTGTGGTGTCGCTAGGACAGGAAGCTAGAGGCCGGGGGCGGGATCTGCCTCTTAAATATAGAAAAAACAAAACAAAAACAAACCAGGAGATTTATTCTGAGCATCACTTCTAGTCTGGCCTTTGATATACTTGCTAGCACATTTTATTGAGTTTGGAGCTTATTTCTGGATAACCATCTTTGGCATCAGCATGTAGTCTTGAAAATCAGGCTTCGCATTAGCAGTCAGTTTCTGCTGCTGTCTGGTCCGAAAAAATACCTTTAAATGCCACTTGAGATTCAGCAGGAGAAACTTCACAGCATGGAGATAATTTCACAGAGGAACATTTCTTGGTGGAATTTCAAAATCTGTACATTGAGCATCTGACAAAAAAAGTTTCCGAAGTTCTATGCACCAGCTCAAAACCTACGGGAGTTGTGTTATTCTTGTCTCAGGGCCAAGCTACACATGACGAATGACACTTGAACGGCAAGTGGATTGAGTGGAGGGCAAGTGAACAGGGAGAAATACACTTGCCATTCAAGTGTCATTCGTCATGTGTAGCTTGGCCCTCACCCTCTTTCACAGTCAATCATTCATACACAATGGTCTTTCACAATTGTCTCTTACGTTATCTGACTCTCTCAAACAGGACAGGGCCATCTTGACTTTTACAGCAACACGTTTAGTCAACATTCCTTGATCTGGCTAGGAATAAACTCTGTCACCCTCTCTGGTGTTTAAGAGACTACAACAACTCTTCTATAAAGTCCAGCATAAATTGCAAGCATTGTTGAGAGTAATGGTTTGAAAAAAATTATTTTGCCAGGACAAGGAAAACCAATTTCTTCAGAAATCTCTCAAAGTGGAACATGTTCACATTCAAACAGAACTAGAGGTGTTCAGAATAACTCAACAGAAGTTGCTCAGCAGGTTGAATTGTGGGGGGACAGTCTCTGGAACTGACAGATGGCTCCCAGACAAAGAAACGTTTGCCTTGATTGGCATCCTCAGTAAATTGAGTGGACAGAACTTCTGTGAAGTTCTTATTTATTGGGAGTAAAGCCACCTGACTTGAAGAAATGCATACATCTGACATTGTTTGCATTTTTGGACAGGAAATGGGCTTATTATCTAAAAGACCATCTTCTCCCCATATATTCCTGCCCGGGAGTTAAGGTCACAGGGAAAGGCCCTCCTGAAAGTCAACCAAAGAAGCTCAGTTGCTGGGTACACAGGAGAGGACCTTTTCAGTGGAAATTCCACGATCATGCAACGTTCTCCCCAAGGAGGTGTGCCTTGTCCTCTTACTCTCTAACTTCGGAAGGCAGCTGAAGACAGTTTTATAATAATAATAATAATAATAATGATGATGATGATGATGATGATGATGATGATGATAACGACAATAATAATAATAACATTCGGTTTATATACCGCCCTTCAGGACATCTTAATGCCCACTTAGAGCAGTTTACAAAGTGTTATTATTATTATCCCCACATCAATAATCACTCTGTGAGGTGAGTGGGGCTGAGAGAGCTCTGAGAGAGCTGTGACTGACCTGAGCTCACCCAGCTGGCTTCAAGTGGAGGAGTGGGGAATCAAACCTGGTTCTCCAGATTAGAGTTCTGTGCTCTTAACCACTACACCAAACTGGCTCTCTAGTTTTTAGGGCAGCTTTTCAATATATTTAGGGCAGCTTTTCAATATATTTCAACTTAGGTTAAACTTCAAAAGATAAATGAAGTTACAATACACTACATACCGATTAGATTTTGAACTTTTATCTTCAGAATTACTTGTACAAGGTTGCTATGACTGAGGAAGATTTACCCATTGAAACAGGAATGTAGCCGGCATCCTATCTTCTTGTACGTCCTTTGTTGCTTGTCAATTTCTCATTGTATATATCTTATTATAGTATGATGCTTTTATAAAACTTGTAAATATATTGTTGTGCTAATTTGCATTATAAGCATATTCCTCTCTGACCTTTGATATTTAGTATCTCCTTTTTTCCTGTCTTTTAACAAGGGTTGCCAGGTCCCCACAGAGCTCAAACTAGGGGATGTAGTGGGGAGGGGTGCATGCATCAGGAGTACACAAAACACCCCCGCATGGGGGCCTTCACTTCCTTGTCACCCTGGGAATGATGTCAAGCAAGCAAATTCTCCCCATGGTTTAAAATTTTCAAGAAGGACCATGTTAGAGCGCCCTATTTGGTCACTACCCTTCCTCACAGCCTCGGAACAGCCCTTACCTCAATTCGGTTCCAAACTATGCCCACAGCATTGCTTCCGCTACTTTTATTTGTGGTGCTCACGTTGTGGAGGATTTATCACATTACCTACTATCCTGCCCAGTTTATGCAGAGCCAAGTTATAAATTCCTAGAAGAGTTTTTAATTGGTTTAAACTCCTCTTCAGACTCCGAGAAGTTTTTTTTTTTCTCCTGCTGCATTTGTCTCCTATAGAGTCTCTCTGTTCGCCTTACCAGACAAGACAATCCGGGCTAGAATTGTTTCCAGAGACAGCAATGGTTTTATCTGACTGGCATTTTCTGCCTAGATCATATTAATTTTTTAATATTTGTACGTATGTTTACATGCTAGAGTGTTTTATATGTTATATCTGTGTGATTGTAATGGCCTTTGGCCACAAACAATAAATTTATCATTCATTCATTCAAGCAAGAGTGTGCTGCAGAGCTCCTGGGCCCATTCCCTGAGCCTTGTCCCCCAACCGGCCAGGTAAGAGGTGAATAGGGTTGGAGGCACAGAACAGGGGATTCCCCCACCCCACTAGGGGACTGGTAACCCTAATTTTAACTGTGTTTAAACTCTGTGTTTAACTGTTGATTTTTTTTTTAAAAAAAAATCTGTGCTGTTTATATAAGCCGCCTTGAGCACCTGTGGAGGAAAGGTGGCTATTAAATGTTTTAAATAAAAAAATAATATTAATTGTGAGACAAAACTGGTATCAGGGCCAAACTACAAGTGACGCCTTACACAGGTTGGACACTTGTCAGCTTCCCTCAAGTTTTGATGGGAAATGTAGGCATCCTGGTCTAGCAGCTGTAATGGAGAACCAAGCTGTAAAACCAGGATGCCTACATTTCCCATCAAAACTTGAGGGAAGCTGACAAGTGTCCAACCTGTGTCAGGTGTCACTTGTAGCTTGGCCCTGCACACCTTACTGACTCATAGTATTGGCTAGGCCTAACTTGGGATTTACAAATATGCCATTTTTACGGTGAAATCCTAAGCAAAGTTTCTCCAGTCTAAGCCCATTGAAATCTAACCTAAACTTCAGACATAACCCACATGAATCTGTCAATAGCCTAGTCTGGGCCTTACCAACCTTACTGAGAGGAAGCCTGTTTAACTATTTCTATAGCCAAGGTTGCCAGGTCCCCCCAAAGTAAAAATTATTTCTCTCTCCTTTTTTAAGAAACCATTTCCCAGAGCTGCTATATTGCTGTGGGGAACATGAGTTGCATCCATACTGAACTTGTGAATACAATGATATGAAATTGGGCTCTAATTTAGCACTTAATTCAGCTTATAAGTAAAAACTGTTTCAGAATTAATAACTTTATGGTAGTGAAGAGTGCCCTCAAGTCATAGTTGACTTAATGTGACCCCCCCAGCAGGGTTTTCATGGCAACAAACTAACAGATGTGGTTTGCTATTGTCTGCCTTAGGATTTCACTGTTACTGTTTTTTTTTTTAGGTTCTCCTTGTGCGTCTTTTTATTTCATCCCTTTTCTTGCTGGTATTTCCAATGTGTTTGCTTCCTTTATACCTTTATAAGTACCTCGGCACCCTTTCATGTCCTTTATATATTATGTTATATGTCATCTTATCAAATCATTCCTGTGGTACTGCCAGAGATACTCTTCACAAGATTGTCCTTTCCAAACCACCAGTCACAATATGAAAACTCTTGTATGGAACCCAGAGGTAAAGTTTTGCAAGAATTTCTTTTTTGCCGCTTTCTGACAACCTCATGACTTGGTATCAGATGTCTCCATGTGCCCCCTGTCTGGATTAGGCCTCTATGTGGCTGATATGAGGGATTTTAGAACACTCGCTAGTTTGATTCACATCCCTATAACTAGTTGCAAACAGGGAGCTAATCTTTTGATGAGCAGGCCATCTGTTTGTCCGCCTCTTTGTGGCTGTTTGATACATTGCTTCCTGTATTTTTTTACCAACACTGTAGTACAATGCCTTTTCCACAGCCTGATAGAGTTCTCCTGCTCTCCCCCATCCTTGTTACGTATCTGCTCTGCCACAAATTACATAAATCATTCATAAACAAATGGCATATTTTAATAAAATCCTGCCCTTCAGTGTTCATCTAAGTAGTCCTTCATGACACTAACGGCTGCCTGTCTGAATCAGCAGTGCCTTTGTGCATGCATGGTTTTGGAAAACCCTTTTTTTTAAAAAAATAATTTATTTAGAAACAGATGCGATTTGGCAATGGAAAGTGTATAGAAAAGCTTATACAAGCAATATTTACAGTTCATTTGAGACTTATACAAATAACAGATCTAAAATTAATTTGTAACTTAAACAGGCCCTACGTTTAAAAATGAGCTAAACTGATAAAGGTTAAGATATAAGAATTTTAGTAACAGAACTTAGTTATGTTGTAAATCTTCTCTCCTTGGTTACTTATACAAAATTTAATATCTACAATTTTACTAATCATTCTCTGTGTTCCATCCTTTTATCATTAGAGTAAATTATACTACGTCACTGTAATTAGTGTTAGTTCTGGCCTAAATCAAAAAAGTCCCTCCATTTCCCCCAAAATTCAGCTATTGGTCTATTATGTACGTAAGTAGTAAATTTAGCCATGGATGCATATTCATGAACCTTATCTATCCGATCTAACACATCAGGAGGCGCAGCTGCTTTCAATTTTGCTGCATATAACACTCTAACTGCTGTTAGCATATAACAAAAAAGATCTCCCGGCTCTTTTCTGAGATTATTTGGTAAAATGTTTAATAACATGTTTTGGAAAATCCTGATGCAAATCAGGGGGGCAGGCATTTGCGACTGTTTGGCATGGACCGAACAGGGTGGGTGATTGGCTCATGTCTGACCAATGTGTGGATCAAGCTGAACCTTGTTAGTCTGTCTGTAATGGTAGTAAAGAGCAAGGGTTCAGTAGCACCTATAAGACTTAACAAAATTTGTGGTAGGGTATGCGCTTTTGCGAGTCACAGCTCACTTCTTCAGATCCCGCTAGAATGTACAATT
Organism: Eublepharis macularius; assembly: GCF_028583425.1. Taxonomy (NCBI): domain Eukaryota; kingdom Metazoa; phylum Chordata; class Lepidosauria; order Squamata; family Eublepharidae; genus Eublepharis; species Eublepharis macularius. Next base: position 175,895,278 of record NC_072792.1, read on the forward strand.
CAGACTGCTGAATGGCAACTGATAACAAAGCTCAAGACACTGCATCCCCCTGGATTGAAGCGAGACCTAGACTTCTTGTCTCATTACCAATGCTGATTTCTCCACGCCGACCACCCTTCTGCATATCCCACCCAATCCAATCATGCCTGGTATTGTCATTCACTGGCTATTGTCATTTACCTGCTATTGTCATTCAGCATCTGAAGTCACTTCACTCTTCAAGATATAAGGACAGATGGACTCGCATTCTAGCCATATCTGAAGAAGTAAACTGTGATTCACAAAAGCTCATTCCCCACCACAAATTTTGTTAGTCTTATAGGTGCTGCTGGACTCTTGCTCTTTTCTACTACCTTCAAGCATGATAAATTCCACTGATGATGATTCTTTATTACAGCACTTAGCCAGTACATTTACCATAGAAATTTAAGTGCACATTTTACAACCATTTGAACATGGAACATATGAATATATACAGTTTAAAAGTAAATTCCACTGTTAAACATCTTTTTGGTGAAGTTCACAGCTTCCCTAGCTAATATTAATCTTTTACAAATAATTGGCGGATCCAACTATGATACCTTGGCCGATTCCAGACGGCCCTCCCCATCCTGAAACGTCGCGCGTCGTTGTGCGTCATCGTGCGGAAAACGCGATATTTCGCGTTTTCCGCGCGACGACACGTGACGTTTCGGGATGGGGAGGGCCGTCTGGAATCGGCCCTTGTCTACTCTAACCCTTATATATGGCAAAAAGAATTCAAAGACATATTCTGAGCTGGTTCCACAGAGGAGGAGAGAGAGATGCTGAATCCCTTTAAGCCTTCTGATCGAGCCGGAGACGTAGGGAGGACATTTTCTCCCCCTGATCCTTATTCCAGTTTCCATTTGATTCTGGCAGGCAGTTGCTTGTACCGTTGTTACTTTCCTGTAATTCATTTGGGAGCTGCCTTCCGTCAGGCCAAATATATAAAAGTGGGTTATCTATCAGAGACATGCATTTGTTTCACTGATATATCCCAGCTGTTGTGTTCCATTAGCCTGAGGCAGCGGCCATGGCTCCTGGATAAAAAGAAAGGAAGATACCTCTTCCTGCTCTTTGAGGAAAAGTCAGCCAGCTGAAATTGTCACTGAGACGCTCGTTCGTTGAGCGAGAGCAACGCAGCAGCCGCATTCCAGGGTTGCTCAGTCCTCTCAAACTCTCTCCTAAATAAATGGATTGACTTTCTGTCATGGAAGCCTGCTGGGTGGCCTTGCGCCAGTCACACACTCTCGGCCTAACCTACCTCACACAGTTCTTGAGAGAATAAAATGGAGGAGGGGAGAATGATGTAGCCACTTTGAGTCCCCATTGGGGAGGGAGCCGGGTATAAAAGAAGTAAATAAAAGAAAATGAACCACTCAGGTGACTTCAGGTCATCAGAAAAATACATCCAAACCAGTGTTTCCGCTAATGTGAGCACGTGAGCAATCACTCACAGCTTCTGACTCCTCCGCTCACAGCTTCTTAGATGTAGCTCACAGACATCTCCTTTTTTCAAAAGGAGGTGTACTCAAAACTTTAATGAAAGTTGTTATTTCAGCTCACAAAGTAGATTTTTAGCTCACAACACTGCAAAGCTTAGAGGGAACATTGAAACTCCAAATTGGTTCGGGAGTCAACTAGGCCTTGATTGAGCCCTCATGCCTGAAGCTCAGCTCAGTCCCTGCTCTCTCTTGTCCCCTTGTTTTGTACAATTTATCGAGGAACACTGCAATACGGTGGAGCCCTTCTTAAAAAGCTGCAGCAGCCTCCTGGATGTTGTAGCGCATACTCATGTCATTATCCAGACATAAATCTCCCAGAGTTCCCATTCCCATTTGGAGGCTACTACGTATACTCATGTCACCACCGTCCAAGGACACTGAGAACCACAAAAACTCAACTTTCCTCAGCATCTGAAGAGAATCCAGAGTCCCAATCCCTTCCAGAGAACTAGTGGAACATTGTGGTTCGAATGTTGAACTAGTATATGGGAGACTTGAGTTCAAATCTCCGTTCTGCCATCAAGCTTATAGGATGGGATTTGGCCAGTCAATGACATTCACTCACCTTCTTCAGTTTGATGTAGTGGTTAAGAGCATGGGACTCTAATCTGGAGAGCCGGGTTTGATTCCTCTCTCTTCCACGAAGCCAGCTGGATGACCTTGGGCTAGTCATGGCTCTCTGGAGCTCTCTCAGCCCCACCCACCTCACAGGGTGATTTGTTGTGGGGATAATAATGACATACTTTGTAAACCTATCTGAGTGGGCATTAAGTTGTCCTGGCAGTATATAAATCAAATATTGTTATTGTTATTGTTATTGTTTCACAGGTTGGTTGTGAGCATAAAACAGGGAAGAGAAATGCATGTATATTGCACTGAGCTCCTTGGAGGGAAAGTGTGATAAAGATGCAACGCACAGGGTATTTCTGGAAATCTCCTCGAACATTATTTATTTACTTACTTCATTTATACCCCAGTGGGGATGCAAAGCACTTACATTGTTATCCTCGCTTCCTTTTTATTTTCACAACAACCTTGTGAGGTAGGTTAGGCTGAGAGTTTATGACTGGCATCCAGCAAGCTTCCATAACAGAGTGAGGACTTGTACCTGATCTTCCGTGAACCTGGTCAATGAAGATGATGCAGGTCTGGAGGCCAAGTCCTATGAGGAAAGGTCAAAGGAGCTTGGTATGTTTAGCCCGGGGAGAAGACGACTGAGAGGAGATATGATAACCATCTTCTAGTACTTGAAGGGCGGTCATATAGAGGATGGTGCAGAGATGTTTTCTACTGCCCCTGAAGGTTGGACCAGAACCAATGGGTAAAAGTTAAATCAAAAGAGTTTTCAGCTAAGATTTAGGAAGAACTTCATGACAGAACAGTTCGTCAGTAGAACAGGCTTCCTCAATGCTGGAATAGGTGATTCAGCATGCCTTGGACATTGGGGGCACTTCATGTCTTTCTGTATGTATGTGTTAGTCTAGCAAGCTGCAACTCTTTTTTCTAAGGTGCAAACGCCTCCTGACTAGAGGTGGGCACGAACAGCAATATGAACAAAAAAAATCCACGAACAGCCCGATCAGCTGTTTGCGAGCAAGCTGTTCGTGAGGCCCCGTTCCCAACGAACATGTGTTCATTCCAAGCCCTGTTCATGGTGTTCAACAACCATTCGTCAAGCCAGACAGTCTGGCGACTTTCAATCAATTCCCTTGGCAACAGTAGGCACCGACTTTCTGAACTCTGTCGAACTCCTGTTGCCCTGGAAACCCCAATCTAAGCCCAGGGGCAATTCACCCCCAACTCAGCTGCTTGTCAGCTGGCTGGAAGGAGGGAGACTTTGAAGGGAAGGAGGTTCCCCACACCGTTTGTAAATGACGCAGGGAACTTTCTTCCCTTCCAAGTCTCCCCCCTCCCTCCCACGAACAGCCAACCATGAACGTGTTCGTGAACAGGGTCATGTTCGTGGTTGTTCGTGATTCCCTGTTCATGGATGGCAACGAACAACGAACATCATGCTCATTTTTTCCTGTTCGTGCCCATCTCTACTCCTGACTCCTGCTTCTTGTCTCTATGCCTCTTGGGAGATCTCTCTCTCACCTTGTGGTCTTGAAGGAGAAGGATGTAACCCCCCATGCTCTGCCATGAAGGCCTTATCCACAGACTCACATGTCAGCCTTGCCGCCTATCTCAGGCCATGGTTTAGATTTAGGGAATGTAACTCTTTAGATTAGGATTATGGAAGGAATCTACTTCAATAAAACTGTAAGTTGTATCTTTCTATAATTTTGTCTGAAGATTAATTAATGCATGATTGGGGTTTTAAGTACTTCTGCCTAAATAACTCTGCTGTGTTACCATAAAGGTATCACTAACTATATATGAATTAACCAAAATTCCCAATACTCAAGCAGTGGCAGGCTCTTCTTTGGAGGTTTTTAACCAGAGGCGGATTCTATGAACCTAGAAAGATCAAGAGAGGGAGGGCAGGGAGGGTTACATCCATGCTTAGATCTTGTGGCCCTTTTTCACACGCCCAGGGTAAGGCCCATCGCCACTTTGGAGTCAGGAAGAAATTTCCCCCAGGCAAGTTTGGCAAGGGATCCTGGAGGTGTTTTGCCATCTTCTGGTCATGGATCAGGTCACTCAGGGCCAAGCTGCAAGTGACGAATGACACAGGTTGGACTCTTGTCAGCTTCCCTCAAGTTTTGATGGGAAATGTAGGCATCCTAGACTTGCAGCTTGGCTCTCCAACTGCTGTCCAGTGGACTTTTCAACTTTCACTTGTCCAACATTTCGCCAAGCTGCCTACATTTCCCATCAAAACTTGAGGGAAGCTGACAAGTGTCCAACCTGTGTCATTCATCACTTGTAGCTTGGCCCTGAGTGTGTGTGTGGGAGACCACCAGGGGAGATCAGCTTTGCTACGAAGAGAAAGGCAATGACAAATCACCTTTGTTCATCTCTTGCCTTGAAAACCCCATGATGGGTTGCCATAAGTTCATTGTGACTTGAGGGCACTTAGTTATTACATTTCTAAACACTAAGCTGTTAATATTGCCAACCAACCTCTTGCAAACTTTGTCTGCAGAGCATAATTATTAAGTAGTGAGATTTCAGCTCCTAATATCTTCCTTGGATGGCCCCGAGTCACTATCTTTATTTTCTGTCTACTGTTAAAAAATTGTAATCATGAGCACATAAGGAGAGTCCGGCAAGACTGGACCAATGACCCATCTGGTCCATTATCATGCTTCACATATTGGCCATCCAGTTGCGCAGTTGATGTTGCCTCTTCACATTGGTATTTTAACAACCTCTGGATATGGGGGTTCTCTTTAACTAATCAGGGCAATCCTCCACGAATCTAATTTCCTTTAAAAACCATCAATGGTATTGACCAACACTACATCCACAGGCAGTGAATTCCACATTTTAATCACTCATTGTGTAAAGAAGTATTTCCTTTTGCTAATCCTACATCTGTTGCTCATTACCTTATTGGATGCCCCCAAATTCTACTTTTATGGGAGTGTGGTGAGTGTCCTCAAGTCATACCTGACTCATGGCAACCACTAGTGGGGGTTTCATGGCAAGAAACTAACAGAGGTGGTTTGCCATTGCCTGCCACCGCAACCCTGGTGTTCGTTGGACGTCTCCCATCCAATTACTAACCAAGGCCGACCCTGCTTAGCTTCTGTGATCTGACGAGATCAGGCTTACCTGGGCTACCCAGGTCAGGATGCCATTATGGGAGAGGGAGAAAAAGTTCTCTCTCTCCACTTTTTCGACTGCATGTATAATTTCACAGATCTCTATCATGTTACCTCTTGGTTCTTTTTTCCTATTTTTTTGCATTTTGAGCTGTTGTGGATTAATTCTTGGTAATCTTTGGGAAACTTACAAGAAAAAGATGTGTTTTTTTTAAAAAAAAACATATAGGAATTTTATAGAAAACATTTGAAACAGTACAGTCATGTGGCCAAGCTTCAAATCAGATGCGCAGCGGCTGCCAGAAATGTCTTGGGGTGGATTATAACAGCTCGGGCACTTTCTGGTGTTGCTCACCTGCACGAGGTGTTTTTCCTAGCAGGATGAGAAAACAATGTTGTTGAGCATTCAGGCGTTATTTGTGAGACAATGCAGGGACCCAGATTGCTTTCTGTGAACTCACGTGAGAGAGACTTCGCAAAGTCACAGGCAGAGACTGGCATTGTGCCCACCACTCCATATTCGCTTTGCACAAAACTCTCAAAACCGGTGCGATGACAAGGGAACAGCTGAACAACTTTTGTGAAGGCCAACCCGATGCCATGTGATTTGGATGCAAAAATGTTTGAGATGAAAGAAATGAACCATGTGGAGAGTAACTAGGGCATTATTAACATTAGCTGGGGCTTTAGAAGCTTTTAAAAGGTCGTGGCTTCACAGCTAGGAACAAATACATTTCCGCCTATTTCTTCCTTTATTGCAGATTTCTTTTGCCTAGCATTCTGCTTTGGAATTCTGGTTTAGCTTAGTTGTGTTTCTAAAATTATTTCCAGAACTGGGGCATGTGCCCTTTGGTGCAACTTTCTCTTTTCTTCTCCTTTCCATCTTTCCTGGTCTATGCTACTGATGCACGTGAGTTGATAGACCGCTGCAAAGCCAAAATCTGAGTGAGACTGTATGTGCGATGGCATCATAGCTTGCTTTTGTGTTTTACTGATATACACATGGACTCTGGAACCAACAGAATCTTTATGCTATGATGTTTAGACTTAAGTCAATATTACTTTTTTGGGGCAGTGTGTGGATCTGCAATGCGCAAGGCGTAGGGTTGCGAGGCTGGGTACAAATCTGAGGTGAACAAGTTTAGCTCTAGGAATCGCTGCAAACCATAGAGTTTCTGGCAATTCCTAGAGCTACCCACTGTACCCGGAAGTGACATAGAGTACTCACTGTTGTATCTTGAAGTCACATAGGGATATTCGTGAGGTTGCACCCTCCATGTCCCTGGTCCCAGTGATGTAGTAATGTCGATGTCACTGTTTTAAAATTTTTCTCACACTGCTGCCTGAAGCAAGGTCAGTCAATAAAGCTTATCAGCAGGGGGCCTCCTGCCATAGCCCGGTAAACCTAGCAAGTGGGAAAGAGATGAAGGAACTGAACATTGTGGCAAATGGTACATGCATAGTACTCATTAACAGAATGTAAAAATATGGAACCATGGAGGATTCTGAATGTATCAGTTCTGCTTTACAAACAAGGCCAGGCGATTTGGATTTCTAAAGAATATGGAGGGTAAGAGTCCGGCAAGTAGGAAGTTCCTAATATGGCTTTGTTTTGCTTCAGGTAGAATTCAGTAGAAGAATTAGAACAAAATGCTCCCTGTCACCTAGTCAACACCGAGGGCCAAACTAAGATAGGGATGTTGTGAGGACAAAATACGATACTCTCCCCAATGTTATATAACATCTATTTGCGTCCCCTCGACCAGTTGATACAGCGTTTCGGACTGAGGTTTCATCAATATGCAGATGGCACCCAGCTGTATCTGTTGATGGATGAACAGATGGCCTGAATCTACCCCAGATGCCTTGGCTAGAGCTTTTGAGGCCATGAGTGGATGAATGAAACAGAGTTGACTGAAATTGAACTTTACAGAGACGATCCTGTACTTGAGTCGTGGGCTGTTGGGTTTGGGAATTTGGCCCCCGATTCTTGATCGGGCGTGGCTTGCACCTGTTCCGACGGTTAGGAGTTTGGGGGTGATCCCAAATGCCTCCTTGTTGATGGAGGCCCAGGTCATGGCGGTTGCCTGGTCTGTATTTTTCCATCTGCGTCAGTCCAGGCAGTGCATCCCCTAGCTTTTGACCCATGACCTAACGACTGTGATCTATGCAAAGGCACATATAACCCTGGTTTGATGCCAGCTGCATTTGCTCCCAGTTCAGTTCTGGATCAGGTTCAAGGTTTTGGTTTTAACTTATAAAGCCTAGGACCAGCATATCTGTGGGACTACCTCTCACCATATGTTCCCCAGAAGGCACTTCATTTGGCTGAAAAACAGCTGCTGGTTGTCCCTGGCCCCAAGGAAGCTCGCTTGGCCTCACCCACAGTCAGGGCCTTTTCAGTCCTGGCACCAATCTGATGAAACTCTCAGTCTGTTGAAGTTATGGCCCAGTGGGATTTGCTATCCTTCCCTCTGGCCTGTAAGATAGAGATGTTCCACCAGGCATATGGTTGCTGGTCTCCTGCTATTGAGAGGGGACTGAACCCCCCTCATCCCGGTTGGTGCCAGCTTGGTATAGTGGTTAAGAGTGTGGGACTCTAATCTGGAGAGCTGAGTTTGATTCCCCACTCCTCCACTCGAAGCCTGTTGGGTGACCTTGGGTCAGTCACAGCCTCTAGCTCTCTCAGCCCCACCCACCTCACAGGGTGTTTTGTTGTGGGGATAATAATAGCATACTTTGTAAACCATTCTGAGTGGGTGTTAAGTCATCCTGAAGGGCAGTATATAAATCAAATGTTGTTGTTGTTGTTGTTATTTCCACTGACATATTTTATATTGGCTACCAACTTCCCACCCCATAAATTTAATATAAATGTACATAAGTAAATTAACTATAAATTAAATAATAAATAAACATAAAATAAATTACATAAAAATAAATAAGAGGAGGGAAACCATTTACACTACTTGGAGCTCCTTGGAAGAAGGGAGATGCAGAGAGATATAAATGCAAAAATTTTGTTCCCTGCCTAGATTCTGAGATGGTATAACCCATTCTTCTGTGTAGACCCCTTCTCGGGTGCCACTGTCAACATCCAATTCTCCAGAACTTTGCAGCTACTAATAGAGGAACCCCTCACAGTTCTGTTTAGAAGTGGGCTCAGCATGCTGGGTGCAGGTTTTAGATTTAAATAATTAAGGATCAGTCAATGCAGTCATTGGCACTTGACTTCTGTCCCAGCCATGTTTGTAGCCATTTTTAGATTATTTATGATGTTATCAGTGCAAAAAAGATGAAAAATTTGGTGTGAAAAAGAGGAAGGCCATGGCATCGGGTTTGGCAAATTCACAATGTTATTGAACAGCTGATCTGCATTCAACATTCCTATTTAGTTGTTTGGCCCCTAAGTGCACCCTAGGTGAATTTATTGGTCCATGAACCTGGTGCACCCAACTAAGATTACACTCCAGCTTTGCTGATACAAGGACAAGCACATTTTTTGGCTCTCTGCCTCCCAAGTGATCTATGTGTTCTGATCTGCATTTGAGAGCCGAAACAGACGAGACGAGTTCCCTCAATTCAACCTGGGTTGAATTGCCTCAAGGTTTGACGGGAAATGTAGGCATTTCTCCTTCCTGTCGCTCAGAGGAGGAGGGGGGAGGAGGAGGGCTCCTCTCGCCTGGCCGCCGCTGTTCCCAAGCGCAAGGAACTTGAGGAGCCTGGAAAGTGGCGGGGGGATGCTCTTAGGCTGGGGCGCAGCAGCGGCGGCGCTCTTACTGCTGCTCGCCACCGCCGCCGCCTCTCTCACCGCTGGAGAAGGAAGCCGAGAGGAAGGAGGATGAGAGGAAGAGGCTGGGGCGGGGGGGCGGGGGGCGGCTGCAGCAAGAGTGCCGCTGCTGCCGCGCCCCAGCCTAAGAGCATCCCCCCACCACTTTCCAGTCTCCTCGAGTCCCTCGCACTTGGGAATGGCGGCGGCCAGGCGAGAGGAGCCCTCCTCCTCCCCCTCCTCCTCTGAGCGACGGGAAGGAGAAATGTCTACATTTCTTGTCAAACCTTGAGGCAATTCAACCCAGGTTGAATTGAGGGAACTCATCTCGTCCGTTTCGGCTCTGAGACAGACCTAGATTTTGTCTGGCTTTTACATTTTCAAAGTGAGAACAGCCATTGCTCTCTTTGTTGGAATACCCTAGATGCCATGTGAAATCTGTTTTGCTCCTAGAATGGTCTAATCTAATTAGCTGGGCATAGGGTTGCCAAGCTGAGCCTGGAGACGGATAACTACATCAAATGGAAGAGTCCACTAGGCCAGTGTAGTGTAATGATTATGATCTCAGAGACCCCGGGTCACCCCACATTATCACAGAATGGTATTCGGCCAGCCACTCTCTGTCACCCTAACGTACCTGACAGAGTTGTTGGGAGCATAAAATGGGGAAAAAGCAAGATAGCAAGATAGGGAAAGGGGAGGATTAAAATGGGCTACAGCTAGACTGATAGGAAACTTCACCCAGTAGGGGGAATGTAGGGGTGATGTCCTCTTTCTAATCCCCCCATTTTGATTTTGCTCGTCCTTTGTGCAAATTCAACCCTTTCGACCATTTGCTGTTTTCTTTTGCTGAGATATTCTCGTTCCATTTACCAAATGTTTAATGTATATTTTTAAAATTGCTGGTATATATAAGTGGCACCTAATGTATAACGAAAGTAAAGAAACAAATACGTTGTGAATGCTAGCAAGAAACATAGGCTGAATGGGAAAAGGCTCACAACGACAGCATACAGCAAGAAAATGGAAGTCCCTACGTGTGTGGCCAGCCCTGACCTGGATAGCCCAGGTGAGCTTGATCTCGTCAGAACTCAGAAGCTAAGCAGGGCCAGTGTTGGTTAGTGATTGAATGGGAGATCTCCAAGGAAGACCAGGGTTACTGAGACAGGCAATGGGAAACCACCTCTGTTAGTCTCTTGCCATGAAAACCCCGCCAGGGGTCTCCATAAGTCAGCTATGACTTGAGGGTGCTCTCTACCACCACCACCTGTGTGGCCAGGGCAGAAATGGCCCCTCCTTCCTGCTAAGCATGGCACCTCACCAATAGCATTTTATTATTTACATATTATTTTGCCGCCTCTGCCACACTTCTTATTTTCTTGCATTGCCAAATGCAAGCTCCTCTGCTTCCTCTACTGTGCCTCCTGCTGATGCCAGGGTAAGCCACTAAGTTTCCTTTGCCATGTTCCATGCTTCCTTGGGGTGCCAGGGTAAGCCACTGAGCTTCCTCTGCCATACCTCCTGCTGATACCAGGGTAAGCCACTGAGTTTCCTTTGCCATGTTCCATGCTTCCTTGGGGTGCCAGGGTAAGCCACTGAGCTTCCTCTGCCATGCCTCCTACTGATGCCAGGGTAAGCCACTGAGTTTCCTTTGCCATGCTCCATGCTTCCTTGGGGTGCCAGGGTAAGCCACTGAGCTTCCTCTGCTATGCCTCCTGCTGATGCCAGGGTAAGCCAATGAGTTTCCTTTGCCATGCTCCATGCTTCCTTGGGGTGCCAGGGTAAGCCACTGAGCTTCCTCTGCCATGCCTCCTGCTGATGCCAGGGTAAGCCACTGAGTTTCCTTTGCCATGCTCCATGCTTCCTTCGGGTGCCAGGGTAAACCACTGAGCTTCCTCTGCTATGCCTCCTGCTAATGCCAGGGTAAGCCACTGAGTTTCCTTTGCCATGCTCCATGCTTCCTTGGGGTGCCAGGGTAAACCACTGAACTTCCTCTGCCATGCCTCCTACTGATGCCAAGGTAAGCCACTGAGTTTCCTTTGCCATGCTCCATGCTTCCTTGGGGTGCCAGGGTAAGCCACTGAGCTTCCTCTGCTATGCCTCCTGCTGATGCCAGGGTAAGCCAATGAGTTTCCTTTGCCATGCTCCATGCTTCCTTGGGGTGCCAGGGTAAGCCACTGAGCTTCCTCTGCCATGCCTCCTGCTGATGCCAGGGTAAGCCACTGAGTTTCCTTTGCCATGCTCCATGCTTCCTTCGGGTGCCAGGGTAAACCACTGAGCTTCCTCTGCTATGCCTCCTGCTAATGCCAGGGTAAGCCACTGAGTTTCCTTTGCCATGCTCCATGCTTCCTTGGGGTGCCAGGGTAAGCCACTGAGCTTCCTCTGCCATGCCTCCTGCTGATGCCAGGGTAAGCCACTGAGTTTCCTTTGCCATGCTCCATGCTTCCTTGGGGTGCCAGGGTAAGCCACTGAGCTTCCTCTGCTATGCCTCCTGCTGATGCCAGGGTAAGCCAATGAGTTTCCTTTGCCATGCTCCATGCTTCCTTGGGGTGCCAGGGTAAGCCACTGAGCTTCCTCTGCTATGCCTCCTGCTGATGCCAGGGTAAGCCACTGAGCTTCCTCTGCTATGCCTCCTGCTGATGCCAGGGTAAGCCAATGAGTTTCCTTTGCCATGCTCCATGCTTCCTTGGGGTGCCAGGGTAAGCCACTGAGCTTCCTCTGCCATGCCTCCTGCTGATGCCAGGGTAAGCCACTGAGTTTCCTTTGCCATGCTCCATGCTTCCTTGGGGTGCCAGGGTAAGCCACTGAGCTTCCTCTGCTATGCCTCCTGCTGATGCCAGGGTAAGCCAATGAGTTTCCTTTGCCATGCTCCATGCTTCCTTGGGGTGCCAGGGTAAGCCACTGAGCTTCCTCTGCTATGCCTCCTGCTGATGCCAGGGTAAGCCACTGAGCTTCCTCTGCTATGCCTCCTGCTGATGCCAGGGTAAGCCAATGAGTTTCCTTTGCCATGCTCCATGCTTCCTTGGGGTGCCAGGGTAAGCCACTGAGCTTCCTCTGCCATGCCTCCTGCTGATGCCAGGGTAAGCCACTGAGTTTCCTTTGCCATGCTCCATGCTTCCTTGGGGTGCCAGGGTAAGCCACTGAGCTTCCTCTGCTATGCCTCCTGCTGATGCCAGAGTAAGCCACTGAGTTTCCTTTGCCGTGCTCCATGCTTCCTTGGGATGCCAGGGTAAGCCACTGAGTTTCCTCCTTGTGCTTTTAAAAAATATGCCTCCAATTCTGCAGGGGAGAGGCTGTGGCTCAATGATAGAACATCTGATTGACATGCAGATGGTCTCAGGTTCAATTCCCAGTGTCTCCAATTAAAAGGATCAAACAGTAGGTGATGTGAAAGACCTCATCTTGAGATTCTGGAGGGCCACTGCTCATCTGAGTAGACAATTCTGAATTTGATGGACTAAGGGTCTGATTCAGTATAAGGCAAGTGGAATGGGCAGGGCTCTGAAGAGAAGATCCCAGCTTTTATCCCCAACATCTCCAGCTAAAGAATCTGGCAGTAGTTGATGTAAAAGACCTCTACCTGAGACCTTGGAGAGCTGCGACTAGTCTGAGAAGTCAATACTGACTGTGATGGACTAAGAGTCTAATTCAATCTGATAACATTCGATGTATATACTGTCCTTCAGGACAGCTTAACACCCACTTAGGGCATCTTACAAAATATGTTATTATTATTCCCACATCACCTTGTGAGGTGGGTGGGGTTGGGACTGGAGCCAAGCTACAAGAGACAAATTACATGTGGAGGAGCACCTGAAGGGAGACACAATATTAGCCGGGAAGCTGAGTTTTAAAAAGAGATCATAAGGCTTTGTCAATTTCCCCTCTCTACAGAGCCAGAGAGATTGCTGCTCAGAGGGTTTGTTAATTTCCTCTTTGCCTCCCAAAGGCTCTGTCAGTTTCACCTCCCCTTCTAAGAGGAGAAGAGGAAATAAACAAACCTTCTGAGCAGATCTGTCTGGCTTTGTAGAGAGGGGAAACTGACAAAGCCTTCCAATCTCTTTTAAAACTCAGCTTCCTGGCTATCATTGAGAGTCCCTTCACGTGCTCCTCCTTCGTGTAATTCATCTTTTGTAGCTTGGCTCTGAGAGAGCTCCAGATAACTGTGACTGACGCTAGGTCACCCAGCTGGCTTCAAGCGGAGGAGTGAGGAATCAAACCCGGTTCTCCAGATTAGAGTCCTACCGCTTTTAACCACTACACCAAATAAAAAGCAGCTTCATGTGTTCCTGGGGCAGGGAGGGTTTTCAGGTGCCGATCCCTGAAAATTCCATTCCAAGAGGAACCTCAAAATGTGCTTCCCATTGGAAAACAATGGAATTAAAAAGGCTGCACTCAATGACTGTTCAGCTCATGGAAGTGTATCTTTCTCTGCTGCCCTCGAAGCATCACTCTGTGATCCATGAAAAGGCATAGCCGGGGAAGAGGAATCAGCGAAGTGAAAAAGCACCGTGGGCTGAGAACTACAGAGAGAAGGGTAATTAGGAGAGATCGCTCCTTCACCTTCTGTCAGCCAAACATTTGTAGGATGTCAGCTTGAAGAATGGTCATAATAAAAGCAAATCAAACGTTTAAAAATGGGAAATGGAAATGAAGTTAGGAGGCCCAGTCTGCAGGCTGTTTTTCCAGGAATAGCCTGAGGAGGGCTCTGTCCTCATGCAATCCATTTCCCTGGGTAGGTCAGTGACGGAACTGCTGACTGCGATAGATTAGGAGCACCTGATATTTCTGCAACCTGTTATCTTCTGCACTCCCTTTCAGTCTTCTTGAGATGGGCATGGCAGATGAAAACCGAGGTGGAAACAAAAAGAAAAAATAAAGGAGCTCTGTGGTACCTTAAAACACACACAGATTTATTGTGGAATAAGCTGTCATACAGCCTACTTCATTATTTATTTGTTCCGGTTAGAGTCTCTCTACATGACATATCTTACACATGAAGAACATATGTTGGGAGATGCAATGTTAGCCAGGAAGGGTAGTTTAAAAAGACAGAGCTGGTGGCAAGGCAAAGGCTTTGCTATACACTGGAGCTGTGTGAAGGGGCTGTGAAATGCCAGAAGGGGAACTCAGCCCATTCTAACCTCTCCAGGTCCAAGCCTGGCTCTGGAAAGCAGCTCTAGCCATTTCCATTCCTGGCTGCCCTCTGGAGACTAGAGAGGTGAAACTCACTGGCAGTTTTCAAGAAGAGGCTGGATTTATACTTGTCAGAGATGCTTTAGGCTGATCCTGCACTGGGCAGGGGGTTGGACTAGATGGTCTGTATGGCCCCTTCCAACTCTATGATTCTATGATTCTATGAAATTGACAGAACCTTCAGGCAAGCAAAGATAAAATTAACAAACCCTCTGAAGAGCAATCTCTACTGGCTCTGTCTTTTAAAACTACCCTTCCTTGCTAACATTGCATCTCCCTTCACTTGGTGAACACGTGCCGATGTATCTCGTGTAGAGAGACTCTTAGATCAAATGCATATCAGAAGGTGACAGATAACTCTTTAGGTTGAACAGGTTGCAAATCTACATCTGAAGGAGTCAGTCTGTCTTTACCCTGACCTGGATGGCCCAAGCTAGCCTGACTTCATTCTCTCTCAGAAGCTAAGCAAGGTCTACCTTGGTTAGTATTTGGATGGGAGACCACTGAGGTTGTTAGGCAGAGGCAGGCAACGACAAACAGCCTCAGTTTTTCTTGTTCCTTGAAAACTCCGGCAAGGGGTGTGTGTGTCACCATAAGCTGGCTGTGGCTTGATGGCACTTTACACATGCATACTGTTTTGGAGGGGGCTGTGGCTCGGAGATCTCTGTTAGATCCTTGTCTGCAGAAGGGAACCTTTCTCCCTTCAAGCCACACAATGAACTGTTGGGGGGGGGGAGTTGAGGAATGAGCAAAGCACTGATACACTTCACTCCTGGCCATCCATGACTTGAGAAGCAAGAGTTATCACCTCCTTGATCCAGGCCACTGCTGGCAGAGCCTGAGCCGAACAGCTGAGCTTGGACCCAATTGGCAGTGATGCAAGGAAGCAAAACAGGGAAGAGGTCCAGGTTTCCTCTATGGCAGATTGTGGTATGCCAGAGGTGGCTTTTCCTTGAATGGCTCAGAATGGAGAAGCATGGTTGTTGTGGGTTTTCCGGGCTGTATTGCCGTGGTCTTGGCATTGTAGTTCCTGACGTTTCGCCAGCAGCTGTGGCTGGCATCTTCAGAGGTGTAGCACCAAAAGACAGAGATCTCTCAGTGTCACAGTGTGGAAAAGATGTAGGTCATTTGTATCTACTCAGGAGGGGTGGGGTTGAGCTGAGTCATCCTGTAAGAGTTTCCCAGGGTGTGGAATGCTAATGGCGGGAGGCTTCACTGTATCCTGAGGAGGTTCTTTTGCATATGGATTGGTACTTGATGTGCTAATCTTCTCTGCAGGGCTATTGTCGGGGATAGAATGTTTTGTTAGCCTGGTGTTTTTCAGAACTGGAAACCATGCTCTGTTCATTCTTAAGGTTTCTTCTTTCCTGTTGAAGTTTTGCTTATGCTTGTGAATTTCAATGGCTTCCCTGTGCAGTCTGACAAAGTAGTTGGAAGTGTTGTCCAGTATTTTGGTGTCCTGGAATAAGATACTGTGCCCTGTTTGCGTTAGGCTATGTTCAGCCACTGCTGATTTTTCAGGTTGTCCAAGTCTGCAGTGTCTTTCATGTTCTTTTATTCTTGTCTGGATGCTACGCTTTGTGGTCCCGATGTAAACTTGTCCACAGCTGCAGGGTATACGGTATACTCCTGCAGAGGTGAGGGGGTCTCTACTGTCTTTTGCTGATCGTAGCATCTGTTGTATTTTTTGGGTGGGTCTGAACACTGCTTCGACAATACATGGAGAAGCATAATTTAGCTATTGGATATGATGCTGTGGGTGACATCGAGACTGGAATACTGAAATGTTGTCTTTGAAGCACCAAGTGTAGCACAAATTCTCAGGAACTCATCAGTTGTAAAAATGGCTATATATTCACATGTCGGCACAATACAAGGTTGTAATTCAAGGCATCACAGTACTTAAAGGATCATCTGCTCCCAAATGAGCCTGCTATCAGTGAAAATATTCTATTATAAGTCCTGTTCTGTGTATCTGAGAGCATTGTGTTCAGTTCTGGGCTGCACACTTTAAAGAAGATATAGGGAGAAGGAAGGAATATTTTGAGAGCCAGTTTGGTGTGGTGGTTAAGAGCGTGGGACTCTAATCTGGAGAGCTGGGTTTGATTCCCCACTCCTCCGTTTGAAGCCAGCTGGGTGACTTTGGGTCAGTCATAGCTCTCTCTGAGCTCTCTCAGCCCCACCCACCTCACAGGGTGATTATTGTTGTGGGGATAATAATAACATACTTTGTAAACCGCTCTGAGTGGGCTTTAAGTTGTCCTGAAGGGCGGTATATGAATCAAATGTTGTTGTTGTTGTTATTGGATGGAAAGGGGGAATTGTTATTAATGATAATATTGAAGTTAGTGTAGAATAAGTGGCATTTTTTGATTTCTTCAAATGGAAAATTGGTATATAGAGATGTTTGCTTTTTTCTTTCTTTTTCTTTATTCTTTTCTCTTTCTTTCTTGTTTTCTTCTTTTAATTCTTTTCTTTCTTATCTTTTTTCTTTTTGATTGTATGTTTTATAATTACTTCAGAAATTTTAATAAAAAGCATATATAATGAAAAGAAAGAAGATATAGACCAGGGGTTCCTGACCTTTATGAGACCAAGGGAATTTTGGGAATTTTGAAATCAGGTAGTGAGTACCACCCCTGACTTGGATAGCCCAGGTAAGCCCAATCTCATCTGATCTTGGAAACTAAGCAGAGTTAGCATTGGTTAGTAATTGGATGGGAGACCTCCAAGGAAGACCAGGGTCGCTATGCAAAGGCAGGCAAACCACCTCTGTTGGTCTCTTGCCTTGAAAACCCCAGCAGGGGTCGCCATAAGTCAACTATGACTTGACAGCACTTTCCACCATCACTGAGCATCACAACAAAACAGCCGCCATGGGGTGGGTGGAACCCCTCACAAAACATTGAAAGGTTCCACAAAATGTCAAGAGGTTCCAGTCCAAGCATCCTCTCTTGATGGTGGCAGCTGTTTCCAAATAATGCCCTGCAGGCACAAACATTCCCCTGGGCTTTTTTGAAGCACCTCCTTCTCCAATGTGGTGAAAGGAGGTCATGATTTTGGTTTTAGGGAAGAAGCAAATGAGCCTCAGGAGATATATCAGTGGGTATCATGTTGCCCACAGGCACAATGTTTAGGATCAGACATATAGACATATTGTAATAGATTCAGATGGAGGCCATGAAAACGGCTTGGGGGAGGTTGACTATTGAGTTGCCAGCAGTGCAACCCTCAGGATCTTTTTGAGGGGTGAAGCATGGGATGGAGGAAAATCACTGTCAGAGTGATGTTATTTCTGGATGATCACCCAGAAATGATGCTTCCACTCTCATGCCACTCTGGGAATTTCAGAAATCTCTATGGTAAAGACCGGAGCGATTGAAAATTCCTAGAGCATCAGGAAGTGACAGTGACTGGAAGTGACCTCACCTCCTCTATGATGTCATCTCCACGTTTTCTGCTGCTGTGAGAGCAAGTGAGAGTTGGGTAAGAATACCATCCTATGAGGAAAGGTTGAAGGAACTGGGCATGTTTATCCTGAATAACTGAGCAGGGACCTAACTTGCTAAAGTTCTTTCACATGACAGAGGCAAGACTAGAGTTAAAATGGCACAGATTATGGGAGGGTAGGTTACCGTTGATCGTTAAGAGAAACTTCCTAAACTTAAAAGAATTCAAAAGTAGAAATAACTAAATGGCAGGGGTTCTTTCCACACTGGAGGTCTTCAAGCAAAGCTTGTACAATCAACTTTTAAGAATGCCATTTTGGATTTGCAGATTTAGTCAAGAGATTGGACTAGATGGGCTATGACTCTGCTTCTGCCTTCAGAAGTTTGTTGGGTAGTTATTAAAGACAGGATCCATTCTGTGATGCATCTGCTGTGTGGAAATCTTTCCTCCAACTGCTCATCCAGGGCCTAGCCAAGCTTAGGGTTACCAGGTCCCCTTAGCCTCCTGGTGGGAGGCAGAAGACCGGGCACTTACAACCTCACCAGCCCAATGATGCTCCTCACCAGTGCGACAACATCAGTTCCAGGTGCATTTGGGCCCATTAGGGGCCAAAATTGGCCTGCTGCAAAATTCGGGAGCGCTCTTAGGGTGGTGCAATGATGTCACTCCCTGGCCTGCGCTGCCCCAGGAGTGCACGCAGGAGACCCGTTCCCATGCCTTTCTCCCCGCACCAGCCAGGTGAGTGGAGGTGGGGGGGGGCGGAAGGTGATAGTGGGGGATCCCCTGCCCCCTCTAGGAGAATGGAATCTCAAGTCGAACAGGTTTTAGACACCAGAAGAAGCAAAATTGAGGCAGAGGCTTTGGGTTTGAAATTAAACCGCATCCTTAGAAAGCTACAATCCCTAAAAACTACAAATGCACATGTTTAAAATTTGGGGGGTGAATAAGGATTGAGGCAAAGCCTTCAAAGAAGAGCTGAATTTTGAGGAGGAGGTAACAAGTGGCAAATACATGGCAATGAAGTGGACTCAAAGTCATGTCAACGTGTGGATCTGAAAAATGAAGCCCAGCCTCTTCTGAGCTATGCCTGCCGAACTTTCTAAAGCAGGCGTCCTGCCCTTCAACATGAATTGCAGAGAAACCAAGTGAGCGAGCTTCTGAAATTGCAGGACTGACGGTTCGAGAGCACAGCGAATAGAAAAAAAAAGTCTCATCACATTCTCACACAGAGATGACAAGGCCCTTTTGTGGTGGCCTGTGTGCTTTGTGACACAGTCCAACAAAGAGCGAGACACATCATAAAGGGACCACCAAGCTCCACAATGAGAAACCGAAGAGAAATAAATTCTTTTTTTCCTTAAAGCTCTTTAAGGAGGCAGCTTTCCACACTCTTTTCAATCTTCTGGCCCCTTCTTCCGGCTGTCGTAATAATAACGGGAAGGTACAGTCATTTCAATGGATTCTCTTTCAAGCATTTTTTTTTTTTGGAAAAGAATGCAAAGCTTGGCTTGGAACATTTATAGTGATCCTTTAAAAGAGTCCACCTGCTTTTGTGGCTGGAGCATTGTCTGTGGCGACCAATTAAATTGTCTACTGGTGTGTAGATGTGTGCAGGGGTGGGAGGACAAGGAGATGAAATTTCAGAGCGTTTAATAAGAAGATAGTTGGTTCATTCTGAAGAATTCTGGCTCAATACATACCTAGGGATGATATCAAATGGGAAGAAGAGAAAAAGCAGTTTTGAGGGGGCTGGGGGAGAGAATTGGTGGGCTGTTGCAAAAAATCCTCCTTTATGGTTCATATTTCCTTTTCAATGCGAGGCCAGCTTCTCTTCTCCCAGTTTTTGGATGGGCCATTGGGCAGTGTTCTGTCCGGTATAGAGTTGCCAGGCCAAGCCGGGCGACTGGCGGGAAGGCTGGGGGTGGACAAGAGGATGTGTGTGTGACACTGGCCATGTCGCCAAAATCACTACATCACTTCTGGGAACAATCTGGAAGTGATGGAGCAATGTTGGTGACATTGGCTGATTCCGCACATGTTGGATAATGCACTTTCAATGCACCTTATCAATCATTTGAGGTCGATTTTTTGTTCCGCACATGAAAAAATCCGTTCCAAATGATCTATAAAGAGGATTGGAAGTGCATTATCCAACGTGTGTGGAATCAGCCCCTGCTGGCTTTTATTTTATTTTTCATTTGCCACTGCTTTGAGTGGCCTAGTCCAGTTAGGCAAGGGCCTCTATCCTCCCCTCCACCAAGCAAGTCTGTAAACCTTCCTCCAGATTAAACAACTTTTCTCCAGCTTACATGACTCTTCCACCAATGAAAGTGTTACCTGAATTGATCTCCTTGCAATAAGAGAATTGTGGGGGGAATTAGCAGCAAGGAAGATGGCTATGCAAGAGGCAGTAACTATGGGATCTTTTCCACCAAGTCCCTTCCCAGATAGCAGATGAGACTGGTGATTTACATTCAAAGAGCAATATTTTATTGAAGAGGAAAAACACACGCACACACACAGGAGTAAATAATAAAATGGTTACACGCACACAGAGTCCTAGGAAGCTAGTCAGAAGTTAGAATAGAGTGAGGGAGGGCAAAGTATATCTACCTATCCTGAAGAGTAGTCCAGTCCACGGAGGAAGAGAGCAGCTTCAAATGCCATCATTTTCAGCCAGGAGAGCAAGAGGCTTAGGGCAAACCTCAAGGGAACAGCACTTTGGGATCCAGTAAGCATGTACAGAGAGAGAGAGAGGTTTAGGGAAGCGACGCTAAGGGAGCAGCCTGGAAGCGTGCACAGTTTGAATGGGGCAAGGGTCCCTATTCTTATAGGGCAAAACATGCCCTGAGGTGGGAGAGCCCACCTGGCCATTGGAACAAAGACTCCAACGGTCAGTTCCTGGGAGTAACAAAAGGTTTGATTACCTTGATTGCTAGCTGCCGGGGGATGTGAAAGAGAATGCAAAGTCTCTCCTGGAACTGCACAAAAGCAGCAGTTTGTTAATGGAGTCCACCAGAGCTAAGTTGATGAATTTAGTTGTGGAATGTACCTTCCCAGGAATGAATTATAAGAGCTTATGAATGCCAGTTGATTTTCTCCTCAGGCATGGGCAGGAGATTTCATCATGGAAGCAGAGAAAGGAATGTGTTAAGTGCAAGGCCTTTGTTGTTCTGGATTCCTTTTGGAGCTGGGGAGAATGTAATACTAATCACCACTGGTCACTCTGCATTTACATGCGGCATTCCATTCATGCCTGGGTCTCCCAGGCAGGACTCAGTAACTGCTAGCTGGAATCCCCCTGGCTGCAATCCAAACTGCCCTTTTAATCCAGGGCTCCTGTGATTTAATATCACAGGTAGCTATATTAAATAGCTATTAAACATGGTGGTGGCCGGGCTGACTGATTACAAAAGTGCAACTTGAATTGGAAGAAGGATGGTGGAAGGCTTCTTAGTCTTGAAGAAGTTCTTCCAGCCTAAGAAAAGATACCACCCAAAAGAGTTGGCAGAGTAAGCAAGACCTGACCTGGTCTTATCATTCTTGCTGGCAAAAAAAGATTTCTTGGCATAGCCAGTTGCTGTAGTTGTCAGAGAGTCAAGCTAGGCCATGGATGATCCAGATTTGCATTCCTACTCGGCCATGATCCGGCTGGGTGAGCCTGGGCCAGTCTCTCAGTCTCAGTCTAAATACAAATGAGGATGAAATGGTGGAGTGGGTGAACTATGCCACTGTCCCAATAGCATAATCAGCACAATTTAGACTAGGTCACCAATCATATCACTGTTCAGTCCAAGACTGCCTTCAACCACCCCTCCCCACCTATATACAACCCTCCTCTTTCTTTATTTGTGTATTATCATTTTATATTTCATAGATAGGCAGGCAGGCAGAAAAGGACGGAAAGAAAGAAAGAAAGAAAGAAAGAAAGAAAGAAAGAAAGAAAGAAAGCACACAGTTCAGCCAAGCAGGTGGCATATCTGACTTCTCGCCTTGTCAGCCTCTGCTTTCCAAATCTGCTTTGTTTTTCACTCTTTGCTTTGGTAGCTATTCGGTTGGTCCCAACAGAAGCTAGTTTTGTGTAGCAGTTACAGATTTTGACTACAGTCAGAGAGCGATACTCTGCCAGGGAAGCTTGCTGGGTGACTGTGGACCAGTGACCACCCTGACCTAGCACAGAGAATTCTTGTGAGGATGAAATGGAGGAGAGGAAAATGATGTTAACTGCTTCTCCGTGGGGAAGAAAAGTTGCATCTCGATATCTTAGCAAATCAATATAAAAAGCTCCAAGGTGATCCTGGAGCCGAATGCAAGCGGGTCTGGCATCACCTGGCTTTGATGTGAACACATTTCAAATCGGGAGATTTGCGTTTTAATCCATCCCCCCCACACCCAAACAAGAACCCTCCCGCTCTGAATTCATCAATGTCTTTGATCCAACGTTTTCCAGCTCAGTGTGCACAGTCAGAAGTGCCCTCCTCAACATCAGTATCTGGTTTCTTAGTTAGAGAGCCCTGATGGATGTATGAATCAGCGATAAATGATTTGTGGTTCCTTACTGGCAAACAGGGTTCCATTCTGGTGCAGCCAGAGATGTCCTTGAGATGCAGGAACTGAACTGGGAGGCCTTGTACGTTAATGCGCAGTCCACGGCTCCCTTTGCCAAAAAGCCCAAGTGAGAAAAATGTAGATGGAGGGAAATGGTGACATTTCTGTCTGTTATCGCCTCCAATCAGGTGCAGCGAAAGAGGAGAGCACTGAAAGAGTGCAAGACGAGGCTTGTCATTGCTGAATGACGTGCTATTGAAAAGAGAGACAGAGGAAAATGATACCCCCCCCCCAATCAAAATGCAGAAAAAGGGGAAAAAATGACAAAGTGAATCTAACGCCTTATCATGCTGGTCTCCCTGAATAATTAGATGGGAACAAAAGAGGGGGAAAGAATAATTTTTTCAAAACTGACAATCCTTTGTAGTTTTTGTGCCAGGAAACAAAGGTAACTTTTGCTGAACTTTTGATGAGAAAGATAACGGTACCATCAGTAATGATTTGTGAGTTTTAAAAAAAACATATTGCATTGTGCCGGATACAATGCTGGTAACCTCAATTTAAAGAAATTATATTCTAGAAAGAATTGCAGGAAAGGGCAACTGGAGTGGTCATGGTATTGGAAAATGTTTGTTGTGTTTAGATCCAAATAAGGAGCGAGGTCAGGCATGATAGAACTTTTTTCCTCCTTACTTTCCTCTGGTTGTCAGCAGATACAAGACAGACCGAAGCAGGGCTTTTTTTCAGCTGGAACGGTGGAACGGCTGGAACACGGTGGAACACGGTAGAACTTGAAAATGGTCACATGGCTGGTGGCCCCGCCCCCTGATCTCCAGACAGAGGGGAGTTTAGATTGCCCTCCACGTCATGTGGCATGGAGGGGAATCTAAACTCCTCTCTGTCTGGAGAACAGGGGGCGGGGCCACCAGCCATGTGACCATTTTCACTGAGGGTGATTTTAAAAAACTCGCCCTTCTTCCAGCTGACCCAAAGTGACATCATTGTGCGGTCCTGAGTTCCACCACCTCTTTTCCCAGAAAAAAAGCCCTGGACCAAAGGAAGTATGCCTTCACACAAGAAGTCATCTCTGCCATGTGATGTGGTGGAGGCAGTTTTTTAGGTGACTTTTAGGTGACTTCAAATGGGCTGGACAGATTTATGGAGGATAATTCTGTTGCCAGTTGTGGGCCATAATAGCTGAATGGGGCCTGCAAGTTTATTATTTATTTATTTATTTATTTATTTATTTATTTATTTATTTATTTATTTATTTATTTATTTATTTATTATATTTTTAACCCGCCCTCCCCACAAGCGAGCTCAGGGCGAGGTACAACATTGATTAAAATACAACATAAAAACAATAAACACAGCATAAAAACAGCAATCAATAAAACCATTCCAAGACTGGGCAGTCCTGCACTCCTACCCGTCAGCATACAAAAAGGGGAGGTAGACAGATAGAATGCTGTACCCCTTTTCGGGGCGGCCAGCAGTGAACTCTAAAAAGTTCAGGCAGAATACCTATATCAGATGTTGGGGAGCAGCCAAACTTTTTAGAGTTGTTCTTGGTGGGTCCTGAATGTGAGCTTTGTTTCCACACTCCTCTGCTTGAAGCTTGCTGGGTGATCTTGGTTCAGTCAGAGCTCTCTAAGCCCCATCCACCTCACAGGGTGTTTTGTTGTGAGGATAATAACAACACACTTTGTAAACCGCTCTGAGTGGGCATTAAGATGTCCTGAAGGGCGGTATATAAATCAAATGATAGTATTTATTAGCATCTGACTGGCTGTTGTTAGGGTTACAATCCTAAACGAAGTGCCACCCCTTCTCAGCCCTTTACCTCAATGGGCTAAAAGGGTGTAACTGTGCTGAGGACTACATGGTAGAGACACCATTTGGTCTGCTCCAGCTGTGCAATTAGCATATTTTTATGTTTATAATGGAAGAAGTGACCCTTACCTGGATGGCCCAGGCTAGCCTGATATCATCAGATCTAGGAAGCTAAGCGGGGTCAGCTCTGGTTAGTACTTGGATGAGAAACCACCAAGGAAGTCTAGGGTCGCTCCACAGAGGCAGGCAATGGCAAGCCACCTCTGTTTGTCTCTTGCCTTGAAAACCCTCTGGGATTGTCATAAAAACCCTCCATAAGTGAGCTGTGACCTGATGGCACTTTACACAGTGGAAGGAGTCAGGGCACCCAATGAAACCGATGTGCTCCAGATGCAGGAAACAGAAAATGAAGTACTAGAACTTTGCTAGCATGGGATGTGATGATGTCTGCTAGGTCAGCTGCCTTTAAGAGGAAGGGAGTCAAATTCATGAAGGATTGGTCTGGATATTAGCTATGGGGATGAAATGGAATCTCCATGCTTAAGGGCATCCAGTGGAAGCTGTTGCGGGGGGAGACAAAATAACAATACAACAACAATAACCGTGTTCTTATATACACCACCCTTGTGGACAGATTAGTGCCCACTCAGAGTGCTGGACAAGTCAGTGTTATTATTAGCTGCATGATTCATTTGGGGAGCTGGGCTAAGAAGAGTGGCTTACCGAAGGCCACCTGCTGAGCTCATGGCAGTAGTGGGATTCAAACCAGCAGAGTGCTGATTTGCAGCCCAACCACTTAACCACTGTGCCATGCCAGCTCCTATAAGAATAGCTGTGCTTATATACTGTTCTTCTAAATAGATTAGTGCCCACTCAGAGCGGTGGACAAGTCCGTGCTGTTATTATCCACATGATACATTTGGGGAGCTGGGCTGAGAGGAGTGGCTTACCAAAGGCCACCTGCTGAGCTCACGGCAGTAATGGGATTTGAACCACCAGTGTGGTGATACTCAGCCCAATCACTTAAACCACCATGCTACAGCAGCAGCAAGAGAGTACAGCTGAAGATTTCCTGGGGCAGCTGGTTAGGCATTGTAGGAAGCAAGATGCTGGATTAGGTGGCCCTTTGGTTCTTGTGCGTAACTAGTCCTGCTTTCCCAAGTGGAGTTTGGTCTAGTGTTATCAGAAAATCATCCCCACCGGATGCATGATACTGAAGACAAATTCAAAAGAAGTTGGTGATATATATGGCGATTGACTCTGTCTCTGTCTTTAATAAAGAACCAGTAGTTAGACTGTCACTCAAAGATCAGGGAGAGCTAAGCTTGAATCCTCACTCTGCCATCAAAGATTGCTGGGTGCTCTTGGGCCTGTCACACACTCTTGGTTGAAGCCATTTTAAAGCGCTGTTGTAAAGATAAAATTGAAGAGTGGAGCACAATGTAAGCTACATCAGGTCTCCATTGGAGGGAAAGCTGGGGCATAAATAAAGCAAATAGCTATTAAATAAGTTCTAGAACTAAGTCACAAACTTAAGCAAATCTAAGCAATGCCAGGTACCCTCCCTGAAGGAGAGGGAGGACTCAGCGTGTATGTTTTCACTGTTCCCGTTGAGCTCTTTGCATATGCACAAAGTGTGTGCCCCTGCATTTGTGCAATTACATGGGTGGCACAGGCATGAGGGTATGCACACACTTCGCAGTGGCCCCAAATAGGCCCACTGTGAAGCAGGGGAGCGCTTTTGTTTCTCCAGGGAAGTGATGTCGTTGCAATACCCCAGGAGCATGCCCGGGAGGCCTGTTCCCACACCTCCTTCCCTGCTGGCCAGGTAAGCAATGGTGGGGAGTGGAGGGTGGAAGTGGGGGATCCCCCACCGGGGGAATGGGATCCCTAAACTAGGTTCTTAATTCCATCAGCTTGCGAGCTGCTTACTTCGTCCTACATGTGCAAGGATTACAGACTCCTCTTGCTTTCTCAAACCATCCCGCCTTCTCTGCATCATACCCTCCTTACCCAGCCTCTTTTCTATTCTAGAAATGTTGCAGACAATTACAATTGTTTGCTAACTCCGTTTAAGACTGTTTGCTGGAAGCGATTTACAAGCCTGCTCAAATTGTTCATGTTACAGAGCAGTGCAAACAAATCAGCATGTATGATGGCATGTTTATCCCCCATATCAGATTTTTCTCTGCGGCTTCCTTTGTGCTGTCTTCTGCTTCATGGGGGTGGAAGGGAAGACGGCAACAGATGGCTGTTATAAACACAGGCCTGCAATGGAGTCACACTCCGTGCAGGTGCCGAATGGATGCCAGAGGGAAACCAAACTGGATTCATCCTTGTTATACTCTGGAAATGTCTCTCACAAACATCTTAGGGTTGCCAGCCTCCAGGTAGTGGCTGGAGATCTCCCGGAATTACAACTGGTCTCCAGGCCTCAGAGATCAGTTCACCTGGAGAAAATGGCTACTTTGGGGGGTGGACTCTATGGAATTATGCCATGCCAAGGTCCTTTCCCTCCCCAAAACCCACTTTCTCCAGGTTTCTCCAGGTTTCACCCCCCCCCCCCCAGATCTCCAGGAATTTCCCAACTTGGAGCTGGGAACCCTAAAACATCTGCAAACCTTGTCAAGGAAGTAAAAACAGGGGATACAAACAGCAATGCACCTGTGCATCAGAAACCGTTACATGCAAGTAGAACTCAAAAAGACCTCATGGTCTTTTGTAAGCATGCATTGAACTGGTTTTACGTGGCCACATTGGTTCAATCAGAACATTCTAGTTTCTGTAGAAAAGAGCAAGAGTCCAGTAGCGCCTATAAGACTAACAATTTGTGGTAGGGGTATGAGCTTTCATGATTCATAGCTCACTTCTTCAGATATAGCTAGAATGTGAGTCCATCTGTCCTTATATCCTGGAGAATGGTATGATTTCAGATGCTGAATGACAATAGTCTGTAAATAGCCAGTAATCCTATCATGCCTGCTATTGTTATTCACTGGCTGTTGTCATATGGCATCTGAAATCACTCCACTCTCCAAGATAGTGTTAGAAGAAAGGACTGGCAATGTCTCTTGCTCAGGCCTTTAGGACTACCAGCAGAGAAGGAAGGCAACAACCATAGAGTCAGTTAGATAGTTAGGCCGCTATCAGTCTCCTTCCTGCCAGGGAAACTTCCTTCCTTCCCTTCTCTCCCCCTCCTCTCTCTCTCTTCTTCCCTGCATGCACCAGGAGAGGCAGCATGGTGTCTCCTCCTGAGAGAGATGGCCTACTTTCAATCTAAAGCCATCCTAGCTAGTTAGATCAGTTACTAGTTCTTTCTCTCCACGAAACTTACGTAAATATATTTCTTTAGATAAATAAACAGTTACTGGTTCTCAAACTTGAATGAGAGCTTTCTGCGTGCAGTTTGTTTAGTTAACGTGCGTGCCTTAACTAAAACCCAATAGATATGAAGACAGATGGACTCATATATAGTTGTATCTGAAGAAGTGAGCTGTGACTCACAAAAGATCATACCCAACCACAAATTTTGTTAGTCTTATAAGTGCTACTGTACTCTTGCACTTTTCTACTGCTACAGACAGGCTAACATGGCTACCCATCTTGATTCTAGTTTCTGACAGGGGTTCAATAGTGCAATCATCTCCCCTCCTGACAACCGTACTTCACAAAATACAATAGAAATATTACCATCACATTGTTATTTCTTTTCTGTATCGGTTTTATACATATGGCACGAATCTGTCATATAAATAGCGTACAAATGGCATATAAAGACTTGAATCGGGAACAGCAGCAATGAAAGTGGGGAAAAAATGAAGAGGATCACTATATATATTTTCACCCACATTGGAGACTGAAAGTGAATGAGGCCTTAATTGGGAGGAGAGAAATATACTTCTGGGGTCCCATTTAGGGTTGCCAGCCTCCAGGAGATCTCCTGGAATTACAACTGATCTCCAGGCCACAGAGACCAGTTCCCCTGGAGAAAATGGCTGCTTTAGAGGGTAGGCTCTATGGAATTATACTTTGCTGAGGTTCTTTCCCTCTCCAAGACCTACTTTCTCCAGGTCCCATCCCACAAATCTCCAGGAATTTCCCAAGATGGAGCTGGCAACCCTAGTCTCATGTCCAAACAAGCTTGAGATCTTTTCATTCTGCTACAGGCTAGCTCAGTTTAGCCAGATCTTGGAAGCTAAACAGCGTTAGTTCTAGTTAGTATTGGGATGGGAGATCACCAAGGAAGTCCAAGATTGCTCCTCAGAAGAATGCAACATCAAGCTTCTTGACAGTCTAATTTGCAATACCCCTCCCACCCTCTTCCTGGATCATAAAGAGTCCTTCCTTTTTCCACCCCTCGTGTCTGACAAAGGGAGCGTTGACTCTCAAAAGCTCAAACCCTGGAAATCGAGTTGGTCTTTAAGATGTTCCTGGACCTGAATCTTTTTTTTTTCTGCTACAGACCAATATGGCCACCCACCTAGGGTTGCCAGCTCCAAGTTGAGAAATTCCTGGAGATCTGGGAAGTGAAACCTGGAGAAACCTGGATAAAGTGGGGTTTGGGGAGGGGAAAGACCTTGTCATGGCATAATTCCATAGAATCCATCCCCCAAAGTAGCCATTTTCTCCCGGTGAACTGATGCCTGTGGCCTGGGGACCAGTTGTAATTCCGGGAGATCTCCAGCCACTACCTGGAGGCTGGCAACCCTACACCTACCTGAAACCACCTCTAAAATGTCTCTTGCCTTGAAAACCCTATGGGCTTGCCTTAAGTAAGCTGTGACTTAACAGCACTTTACACACACATTTATCACTTACAGTCCCAGACCCTGGCATTTATATCATTTCAAGGTCTCTCCACTCATTCTCTAATTTGGTGAGAGGCTCTCCACCACCTCTGCCCTCATCTCACCCCGAAAGGTTGCATGTCTGTTCTTCTTGCCACATGTACTCCTTCAAGCTCTCTACTTGGTCTTCCACTCTGAGTCACACAAAGGCTACGCAATTCTAATCTTGCTTTTAAAAGACACCTCAGGGGCAAAGGAATTTCCTTAGGCACTATCACGAGTGAAAAAAGTTATAAGCAGCCATATTGGTCCACACAAAATTAAAAAATAAGGAACAAAATTAACGTTTTATTAGGACCAACCAAATGGATCCAAAGCAGGGTTGCCAGCTCCAGGTTGGAAAATTCCTGGAGATTTTGGGGGGGGGGGTGGAGCCTGGAGAGGGAGGGGTTTAGGAAGGGGACCTATATAGGGTATAACACCATACAGTCCACCTTCCAAGGCAGCCATTTTCTTCAGGGGAACTGATCTCTGTGGCCTGGAGCTCAACTGTAATTCCAGGAGATCTCCAGTTACCACCTGGAGGTTGGCAACCTTCATTCAAAGCATTATGCAAGCTTTTCAGCTCAACAGCACACTTCATCAGGTCAGATGTTACAAAATTTTAAAAAGATAGAGAAGTGGGAAGCACATTGTTCAGGCCTGGGGACCTGGGGGAGGCGAACCCAGCAGTCGATACCAAGGGCACAGAAATTGTATCATGGACAGAGCTGTCTCCCTGGGCTTCATCCAGAGGGTTGCCAGGCATACTCCCATGCACCCACCCCTTGATGGAAGACAATGGGACATATCCTTCTGGAGCCCTGGTCACGAAGTCTTACAAAATGAAAAAAGAAACCATACAAATACAATTGACCAAAACACATACGTTCAATAAAAATCACAAGCTTCAAGGAATAATGAGCTACACAAACATCCCAACCTGGCACAACACACACATTTCAAATAAATAATGTTAATTAACCAATAATTTCCGGATTTCAGAATGGGTATCTCAGGCCAGAATCCACAAGTGGGAAAAACAGGAGGGTGCAAATTAATTTCTGTACTACTTGCCACACGATATACCCAGATGTAGAATACAACAAAGTGGAATTCAATGAACTGGTTTCGTTTTAGGCACAGATATGCTCTTCTAATACCAAGGGAACAATGAAACGGAACCTACACATAAAAATGAAACATTTCTATGTCTTTAAAAGTTGCCCGGGAGCAACTAAGAGTAATTTTTAATATCCGCTAACCCTTAAGGGACTGCTTAGATGCTAAAAAAAAGACGCAACAACCAAAACACCTCCTTTGAAATGGAGTTCTGTTTGAAAGCTTCAATAAAGCATAAACAATCGGCAGACATGCTTGGAATCATTTATTCACTAGAGAATTTTGTGCCCATATTAGATGTACCCAGGCTGCCACCACCACCACAACAAAACACTGTGGCAATGCAAACCAACACAACTGTTAGGCCATGTTCTGTTGCTGAGATAGGCTGTTTCCACACGTCCTTCCCCATTGTGCAAAATTGTGCAAAACTCATGGAACAACAGCATCTTCATGGCACGATTTCCTGCATTGTCTCCAGTTCATGGCACGATGACGTCAGAAATTGTGCCATGAAATGGAGTCATGATGGGAAATCGTGCCATGAAGACGCTGACGTTCCGTGAGTTTTGTGCGATTTTGCGCGAGGGAAAAATGTGTGGAAAATGTGTGGAAATGGCCATGGACGTTATGGTAAATATTTGTTTTTTTTTGTAAATTCAAAAAATAATGTTTTTTAATCATGAAAACAAACCCAGGATGAATTTACTCCCGGGGTTATCCTTTATTTGACAGAATGCCTTGACAAGGGGTGATACAACTTTGTCCTCTTAGGAGATTGTCATCTGAACAGCGGTAAACAATGTCCCCAAAGTACAACCAGTTCTCACTTTTCTTTCTTAAAACAAAAAAACACCCAGGGTACAAAAAAATTCCAGAAATCTACATTTTGTCATTGGGGTACCCTTTTACCCCAAACCAATTTAATACATTGAGGTAGGAAACAACCATATGACAGCCAGTTTGGTGTAGTGGTTAAGAGTGTTTCTCCTCACTCTGTGCTGTGGTGGTCCCGACTAGAATCAGGCCCCATTGGTGCTCTTAAATGGCTTTCCCTGACATTACTAAATGGAGGGCCGTACCTGATGTTAGGAATATATATTTAGTTTGGTTTAGTTTAGTAACTTAGTAGAGTAACATAGCAGAGTTATTTAGTCAGAAGCATTTTAACCCTTACAAATGTGCATTAATTAATCTTCAGACAAAATCATAGAAAGATAGAACTTACAGTTTATTGTAGTAGATTTCTTCCATAGCAATACCATCTGGTAATAAGAAGGGAAAGATCCTAATCTAAAGAGTTACATTCCCTATTCTAATACCACGGCCTGAAACTAGGCAGCGAGGTTGTAGGTGTGGGTTTGTGGACAAAAAGAAGGGCTCCATAAGGAGCATGGAGAATTTACATCTTTCCTCTTTGGAAGGCCATGTGGAGAGAGAGATTTCCCAAGAGGCACAGAGGCAAGAGAGGAGTCAGTAGGCGTTAGACAAGAGAGTGGCAGATTGCTAGACTTATACATTACGTTCAAAGAGACATGCAGTGCCCCCCAGTATCCAAAGGCAGGCTGAGTCGCCTATTCCAACACTTGGTAAACCAAGGAACACCATCTTATCTAATTTGGTCCTTAGTTGTCTAATATCTTAGGTTCAAAACTTAGTTTTGTGGTTTGAAATACCAAAATATAGCTTTGTAAAGAAACCATGCTGATGTTGGTTATTCAGTATGTTAAGAGAAACCGGTGGATCTATACAAAACAAACATTCTGCCTCCTATGTTTTCAAACTCTGGAGATTTTAGTACCCAGTGATCTCTTCCACCAAAAACATTCTTATTTTTGTGGAAATGTTTCTACCCATAGATACATTTTAATTTGGCTTGGAATGGAAATACATTCCACATGCACTATGTGTAAGAATTTTAACAGGGCCATTATGTTGGTTTTATACTCTGATTCTGGCATGCCCGTGTTCGATTGGAAGGTCATATTTTGCTAACAACATCTGAATATGTGCATTTGGTTAAGTGCAAAGCTTATCAACATTTCATTGCAGTTCGCGTTTGCAGCAGCTGCCATGAAAACTGGCTTCCGTGCAGCTACATACAGGCGATAATACTATATAATTCCTGCAATCAACGACGTCATATTTATACATTTGCAGGGGTCATTTCGTAGAAAAAGAGCTGGAGGAACTCATTAGCATAACTCATAACATAACTCATTGGCATATGCCACACTCCTTTACATCACCAGAAGTGTGTCATTAGCATGACTGATTTGCATATCAACACCCCCTGACATCACTGAGCTTGTCTGTTTTGGACCCAATCCTGGCCATTCAGGGCCAGAATTGGGCCCAAAATGGTCAGGATCGGGCCACTGCTGAGCGGGAGAGTGATCCACTACCCATCAGAGGCCCAATCCAGGCCATTTCGGCCCAATCCAGGCCGAAACAGGCCCAAATGGCCGAGAGTCAGGGGGGGGGGGCACCTGACATGTGACCTCTTTGGGCAACTGCCGGAACTGTGTTCCGGCACATTCCCCCTCAAAATGAGCCCTGTAAATTTGTATGATGAATAATAAAGGGGAAATGTTCTCCCCTTAGAGTTAATCCACCCAAATAGATTTGTAGGGAGTGAACAGGAGGTGATATTGGAGTTCCCTGACTGGGTCTCTTAATATGCTTTTGGCCCTTAAAAACCAAGAAAATGGCACAAAGATAAGAGTTAAAGTCTTCTCCCACAATACCATGGCCCTGCTCAAAAATCCCCCCTCTCCCCAGCTCCTTTTTACAGTCAAAAACCACATTGGGAGAGTGGCATTCAAATACCTCCCATAAGAAGGGCAAGTTATGTGCTGCATTCGAATAGCAACATTCAGCCAAAGAAATACACTGAAAACTCTATTAATCTTTTGTTTTGCTTTCTTTTTTGTTTTGTTTCTCAAGGAAGAATTACACCATGGAATCAATTCCCTTTTAATTGCAGTAAATCCCACGAGAGCTCCAATGTTACAAAACGGTTCCTGAAGGTGAAAGCGTCAGATCGGTGCAACTGCTGTGTTTAAATGAAACAGACGCAAAACAGTGCTAATTAGGAGAGACAGAAATTAAAATAATTTAAGAGTCTGTTTAATTTGAGGCAAATCGCTTCAAACAAGTCTATTATCTTGTTATGTTGATATAATAACGCAGAGGTTTTGATGCTTGTTCAGACAACGCAATTCAGTGGTCAGAATCGAGGAGTAAATTTGTTTTGTTTTTCCCCCTCCTTCCACTAGAGAAAATACATTATTATCCACTTGACCTGAGACGTGGCAATTAAGGATGCAGAGCTGAAATGTCTGTGGAGATTATCCTGAAACCAAGCAGTCAGCTGGAAACATTTAATTAACACGCGTCCTGTAAAGTGTACACTTTTTTTTCAGTACGTGGCAAGCACTGTAGTTTTGATGGGGAACAAATTTGAAGTCTCATTCTGAAATATTAGGATAGGAAGGGAGTTGTGTAGGAAAAAGCACAGACTGGGCAGTGAATCAAAGACTCATGAATTCCTTTTCATAAGCCTGGTCAATGGTGCCAGAGTTTTGTCCTTGGTATCAAAGGGTAATCAAGTACATTCTGCCCATTAAGAGCATTATTTAGTCCTATGAGAAAAAGTAAGGGGTGCCATTTCCACACATCCTTATAGTAGTGGCACACCATCGCTATTCTGTCGTTTTATTCACATCAGTACACACATCCTCAACTGAGAGCCAAGCTACAAGTGACGCCTGACACAGGTTGTACACTTGTCAGTTTCCCTCTGTCAGACTGTGGCTTACTAAAAGTTGCAATCCAGCCTGTCTCTTGCAATTAGACATGAGTCCATTGGTTTCAAAAGATTTTACTGAATATAAACAACCATTATAGTCCACTGACCAAGATGCAATATCTTGGCTGGTACACGGGTATTGTTACGAATGACAGGCAAAAGTTAAGGTACAGAATAGCAAAGCCCAGCAAGTCCCATCCTCCCCCCATAGTTCTCAAAACAAACGGCTTGAAGCTGAGAGAGTGAAACTTTCCCAAGGCTGGAAAGGCTGTAGTCATAACATTCCTCTTCTTTGAGATAATTGTTACTGGGCTGCTTGTCACCTGCAAGAGAAGAGCTTAAAACACTGACAGGATTAAAATGGAGTCTGTTTGGTTAAATCATACAAAGAACATAGTCATATCTGACACCCTCAAGTTTTGATGGGAAATGTAGGCATCCTGGTCTTGCAGCTGTAATGGAGAGCCTGTAAAATCAGGACACCTATATTTCCCATCAAAACTTGAGGTGAACTGACAAGTGTCCAACATGTGTAAGGTGTCACTTGTAGCTTGGCTCTGTGATGAGACCTCATCCGCCACCCAGAAAATCACTTTTCCTGCGGCATGTGCACTTCTGGAAGCTTGATGGAAATGCAATAGTCAGGACATTTGCTGCGGCATGTGAACGGTCCGTCATGAAAGTGGGTTCGCAAGAAACACCATCATAGAATCATAGAATCATAGAGTTGAAAGGAGCCATACAGACCATCTAGTCCAACCCCCTGCCCAGTGCAGGATCAGCCTAAAGCATCTCTGACAAGTATTCATCCAGCCTCTTCTTGAAAACTGCCAGTGAGGGGGAGCTCATCACCTCCCTAGGCAGCTGATTCCACCTTTGAACTACTCTGACCGTGAAAAAGTTTTTCCTAATATCCAGCTGGTACCTTTGTGCATGTAATTTAAGCCCATTGCTTCGCGTCCTACCCGCTGCTGCCAACTGGAGCAGCTCCTTGCCCTCCTCCAAATGACAGCCTTTCAAATATTTAAAGAGAGCAATCATGTCCCCCCTCAACCTCCTCTTCTCCAAACTAAACATTCCCCAAGGTATGGAAAATACACATTCCGCATCAAGGTACGGAAAATACACAAAAATAAGGCAGTGTGGAAATGGCCAAAATGAGGAAAGCCAGTTCAGTTTAGTAGTTAGGTCAGGGGCCCCCAACCTTTTCTAGCCCATGGCCACATTTGGAATTTTAAGAGGGGTGGTGAGCGCCACCCCAAAATGGCTGCCATGGAAAGCATTGCTGAATGGAATCCCTCCCTCCTCACACCTCCTGAGAAGAAGGAAAGCCTGAATAGGAAATGAAACCTCACACTGGCTAAGGAAAGCGCAAGAGCTTTCCAAATCTCCTGATCTCCAGTGGAAAGCCCTGAGGGCAGTGCAGCAACCATCCCCAAAGTCCTGCCTATCCTCAAGGGCTCTGAACCAATCCTTGTCATTTAAGCCTTATGCAAATACAATCAGAGCCCCTGGAACTCCACTGGCTCAGAGGGGGTGAACCAACCTCAGTTTAAGAAGGGAGACGAGATGCTTTCCCTCACAGACAGGGATTTGGTGTTCAGTTTAGACAGATTTTTAATTCCAGCTTTTAGTTAGGATTTGGGGTCAGATTAGGGAAAGAAACTTGTATTTAGTGAAATAAGCAAGCACCTTGTGAAGGGTCTGTGAAATCCAACTTTCTACGTACAGATTCTATGGCCCCAGTCACTGTGAAGTAAAAGAGAGTAGTAAGCCTGTCACCTGTGGTAAAAAGGTTACAGTTGAACCTTGAATGCTGAGGAACCCTGTCTGGATTAAAAGGAATCAAATCTCCCCTCAGTGTTTGTGTTTGGTAGCTAGGCCTTGATTCAGTATAAGGCAGTATGACATTCCCTCTACCTCCTTCCCTCTACTTAGCTCTTAAACAGCAGAAATGGCACCAGAGACATTTTTAAAATTCAAAAGTAACTATTTTATTTATTTTAGAGGTAAAAGGTCAGGTGAAATCAGAGGCTGAAAATTTCTGAGGTAATTCAACATAGAAATCTCTGAGGTAAAATCTGTACATGCATGGACTTTAGTTCTTATACTCTTTACAGATACTTAAATTCTCATGCCCAGAGGCTTTTGTTCCCTTGGTTTCCCCCAAACACTCTAGTACCCACAACAACCATCACTCTAGTACACTTCCTTTTAGTATTTTCTTTCTCTTTTGTGTTTAACAAGGTTGGTATCCACTTTCTAGTACCCCAACTCCTTTCTCTTCCAACACCAGTGGTTTCCTTCAGTTTTTAATTGAATTTGAAGGTCTCCAAAAGGCCGTTTCCACCCACGGCCGACCAGGGATCTCTTCACTCTTCAGAGCTACCTCCTGGTTTGACTGGGTAGGGAAAATCACCACTTCTTAGAAGATCTATCCCTTTTCTTTGGCCCAAATGAGAGTCTGCACCTACTTCCCAAACCTCCTTGTCAACTTTCCCCAGTTCTCCCATCGGTGTTAAACTGTTCTGTTAGGACTCCCAACTGTTCTCACTCAATTCCTCTCAGCTAGGGCTGAAAACAGACCCTCCTCTTTCCAGCTCATGCTACCCAATCTGATTCCTTGGAGTAACCTGTCAATCAAGGCACTCTGTGTCTGTGAGGGATTACCCCTTAACAGTCTTTCATCTGTATGTACAGCACTTCCAGACTTTTAAAAAGGGCAGTCCATCACAGGCAGCTTCAATCATTCATGTAAATAGAAGAAGGTATCATGTAACAAATATTAAAATCCTGTTCTTCAGCAAAACAATCTCTGAGGGGACAAATCAGTTGTTTTGTTGGGGTGAAATATTCACTGGCTGCTCTCTAATTACAACTCTACTGTTTTTTATATTTCCCGCTGGAGGTCTCAATAGCCCTTTCTTCTTCCCCAAAGGGTAAAGGTTCAGCACGACACCTGCTTCACCCAGCACCATGTTATCTATTCAGATCTGCCTTGCTTTCTACTCAGGGTGCAGACAAGAAGTCTAAATGGGAGCCAGTTTGGTGTAGTGGTTAAGAGCATGGGACTCTAATCTGGAGAGCCGGGTTTGATTCCCGACTCCTCTTGAAGCCAGCCGGGTGACCTAGGGTCAGTGACTTAAGAGCGGCAGGATTGTAATCTGGAGAACCGGGTTTGATTCCCCACTCCTCCACTTGAAGCCAGCTGGGTGACCTTGGGCTAGTCACAGCTCTCTGGAGCTCTCTCAGCCCCACCCACCTCACAGGGTGTTTTGTTGTGAGGATAATAATGACATACTTTGTAAACCGCTCTGAGTGGGCATTAAGTTGTCCTGAAGGGTGGCATATAAATCTATTATTATTATTATTATTATTATTATTATTATTATTATTATTATTATTATTATTATTATTATTATTAATAATAATAATAATAATAATAATAATAATAATAATAATAATAATAATAATAATAATAATAATAATAAAGATCAAGGTCTGAAGCATCTTTTCCCCTACACACTTGGGGTTTTGTTTTCTACCCTCCAAACAGATTAAGATTTCTGAAAACTCAAAAGCTTATGCACTGTTATTTTTGGTTGGCCCTAATAAATATTTTGGAATATAATATTCCTGGTGGCAGCAAACTACCCAGAGGGTGTTAAGGGAAAGATTAAAAGAAAAATCTACCCCAAAGAAAGTAAGGGTTATAACAAGCAGCAGATCCTTCCACTGTTGCTGCAGCTGAAGCTTCACCGACACGGCCGCTTTCTCCAGAGCAGTTCCCCGGGAGCAGGCAGCCCGCATGATGCCCTGGGAGAAAGTAGCAGCCGCCCGCCCCCAAATGAAGCCCTATTGTGGCTCTTCAGGCAGCGATTCTAACAGAGAGGGGAAGGACCACTGGGACGTCACTTCCCAGGTAAACTTCCGAGAAAAATCAAGTGTTCTCCACGTGAAGAAAGTCACTTGTAGTCACACTCTACCTCTGTTTTTCTCTTGCCTTGAAAACCCTATGAGTGCCATAGGTTGGCTGCAACTTGAATTCACTTTACACACAATAGAAAAGTATGACATAGTTTTTGCTTCTGGACCATCCCAGTTAGCCTGCAACCTTAATTACCAGCTGTTTCTCTGCTTCCACTCTCTTCCACCCCTCCTTAGTTACAGGAGCGGATTTCATGTTTCTTGGTGTTGCTTTTGTCTCTCCTAAGTAATTACATTCCTCAAAAGTTGTTCTTCCTTGAAAAAACCATCCTGGAATCTTGCAAGCATAGCCGGCAACACTGGCATATGGCCTTTTCTCTGTACATGCCAGAGTTCCATCCATTATTGTTACTTCTGATGACGTTCCTTCTCAATCAAGTGATTTTTGCCCCCTGGGGGCCATGAGGATTTCAGCTTCCTTTTGCCACTTGCAGCAGCTGGATGTGCGATCATAAATTACGCCATTATCAACCTGAAGAGATTATAATGCCTGCAATTAACTTCCAACTCGATTAACAAAATGGATGAGCATTTAGAAAGGAAGGAATCATAACGAGAAAAGCGATGGTGGTGTTAGAAAAATGAAATTCACATTATTGGTGATGGAAAGGAAACAGAGTTTCCTTTGATGCTAAAGGTCCTTGTTTCATCGTTTTTGTCTTCCTGTTTGCACGGTCCCTATTTGCATAAGTATGTTTGACCATATAGTTAGAGATGAATTCTTCATATAACATACTGCAAACTGAATAAGCCTTTTCATGCAGCTGTCCACTACAACCACCAGATCTCTTTCATTCTAGTTCAGATCCTATCAGCATATATCTAAAGCTAGGATTATTTTTTTTTTGCTTCAAAATCCATCTCCTTGCACATACCTGCAATGAACATTTTCACCTGCAATGCACATTTTATTAAATGTATTAAATTTCATTTAAATGTACAGCAGTTTGGTGTAGCAGTTAAGAGCGGCAGGACTCTTACCTGGAGAACCGGGTTTGATTCCCTACTCCTCTGCTTGAAGCCAGCTGGCTGACCTTGGGCTAGTCATGGCTCTCTCAGAGCTCTTTCAGCCCCACCCACCTCACAGGGTGATTGTTGTAGGG
Source organism: Eublepharis macularius (assembly GCF_028583425.1). Taxonomy (NCBI): domain Eukaryota; kingdom Metazoa; phylum Chordata; class Lepidosauria; order Squamata; family Eublepharidae; genus Eublepharis; species Eublepharis macularius. The sequence goes on from NC_072792.1 coordinate 175,934,159, forward strand.
ATAATAATAACACATTTTTTAAACTGCGTGTGTGTTAAGTTGTCCTGAAGGGCAGCATATAAATAGAATGTTATTATGTAAATCGCATGTTATATAATTTTATTTATCCATTTTATTAAATGAATTACTAAAACTACATATTTTTTTAAAAAAATTCTGGCTAGGAGCCTTTAAACCTGGAAGTGGCCCAGGCCTCTGTGAACCTCTGAGAGAGCTTCCACGAGGTGAAAGGTGAGGGAAAGGTGTTAAGACTCCCTCCCCTTGCACCACAGTCCCAATCTGAATCTATGCCTGAGGAGTTCACAAAAATGCTAGCAGCTTCATACATGGAACTCTTAGTGTATCATGTAGTTAGGCCCACAGCTCAGGGGTCATTTCATAGAAAAAGAGCTGGAGGAACTCATTAGCATAACTCATTAGTATAACTCATTAGCATATCCCACGCCTGTTGCCATCACTGGAAGTGCGTCATTAGTATAACTGATTTGCATATGCCACAGCCCCTGACATCACCTATTCTGGCTGTTTTGGACCCAATCCTGGCCATTCAGGGCTGAAATTGGGCCCAAAATGGCAAAAAGGGGCTGAAAATGGCTGGAAAAGGGCCCAAAATGGTCAGGATCAGGCCGCTGATGAGCGGGAGAATGATCCACCACCTGTCAGAGGCCTAATGCAGGCCATTTCGGCCCCAATCCTGGCCGAAACAGGCTCAAAATGGCCGAGAGTCCGGTGGGCGGGGCCACCTGACGTGACCTCTTTGGGGAACTGCCAGAACTTCCTTCTTGTGCATTCCCCCTCGAAATGAGCCCTGCCACAGCTACTCACATTTTGATGTCCTTTGTGGGAGGTTTCATGGTAGAGCATCTTTTTTGCATGCCAGTGGTCCTAGGTTCAATCCCCAGTTTCTCCATTTAAAGGACCAGGCAGTAGGTGATGTGAAAGATCTCCACCTGAGACCCTGGAAAGCCTCTGCCAATCTGAGCAGACAATATAGACCTTGGTGGACCAAGGTCTGATTCAGTAGACCCAGGCTCTTTATGCATTCCTGAGCTCAAGTCAAAACATCTTTGTTCCCTCAAATATTTGACTGATCTGCTTTAATACTACCTGCTGCAGGAAGTTGCTGCTCTTTACTTTTTATCACTGTGCTGTTTGGCCATTATATCTGTTGTTAGTTTTATTTTATTTTTTAAAAAAAACTAGTTTTCTGCTTCGTTAGCCACCTTGAAGATTTTGGAGTGGAAAGGTGAGATAAAAATTCTGATCAGTCTAGTCCAATAGCGAATTTTGCCCATAATTAGTTCTCCGGGCTACCTTTTCCAGCCTCCAAACTTTAGATTCTTTGTCTCTGGATGCTCAAGAAGGAACAAACCTGGGATTCAAGTAATTTAAGGTAGGAGTGCATCAGGACTGAGAGATCTTCCATCAGAAGACAGCTTTATCTGAAATGATCCAACAGCAACTGCGTTTGAGCTGTGGAAACTGCATGCTTGGCTTGTGCTGACTTCCTCTAAAGGTCAACCAGCCGTGTTTGAAATGCTAGTTAGCAGCAGAACGGGCTTCTGAAGAGCAAGTAAGGGAGTCCGTTATATTGTCAAGAAAATGTGACCTGAATCATTGCAGGTTAAAAGTCTGTGAAGTAAGCTGATTGCCGAGGCTTGGATATCAGCCCTCCAAGCTGCTGAAGCAAATATTCATTACATGGTACTTGCTGAGCTCTTGGTTGTAAACAAAACCAGCACAACAGTTACTTTTCTCTATCTGGATTCCACATGATAGGCATGCCACTTTCTCTCTATTGTCTTTCTCTATTCTCACAGCACGAGAGTCATTTGATTTCAACCAGGGTTTTTTTTCCTGGGAAAAGAGGTGGGGGAACTCTCAAGAGGGAAACGAGGAAGAAACACACGGGTTTCTTTGAAATAATATTATTTTCAAGCACTATTGCCGAGTATTTTCAAGAGGTGCCGGAACTCTGTTCCACCACGTTCCCCCTGAAAAAAGCCCTGATTTCAACAAAGCATCCATATAATTTCTTGCAATATGGTAACACTGCCTCATAAGTTTTGTTGGCTTTCATTCCCATCCTCCCTAAGCATGCAATTGGGCAAGGCCTTCTAAAATTGGTTTCTGACTGTTGCAATTTTGAGATAATTTTGATTCACAAAAGCTTGTGCTGGAATAAAGTTAGTCTTCAAGATGCCACTGGACTTCTGTTTTATTTTTCTATGATAGCCTAACATGGCACCCACTCTGGTTAACATACTTGTGAGAATATATGATGACCCCATCAGGAATTTTTTCAGGCAGGTGATGAGCAGAAGTTGGAAATATGAAATGAATATAGATATTGTAAGGCTACCTAAGGCTTGTTTGACTGATCTCAGAGGCTGTGACTATACCCATGTCTGCAAAAAGTGGGTCACATGATAATGCATGGACTATCTTCACAAACAGTGCAATCCTAAGCAGACATATGCTTCTACGATTGTTGACTTCATTGGACTTTAAAGGGTGTAACTCTGTTTAGGATGGCACTGTTAATCTGTTTGAAATATGTGTCTAACTAAAGTTCTGCAAGCATATCATCTTGCTTTTATTCAAAAATTCATAAAGAATGATTTACTATAGTCTGCAGGGGGGATAATCATATACCCCGAGACATGATATAGAGCGATAACTCCACTAAAGCCCTCACAGGCTACTTATGCATTGATCTGTGCAGGGAAGACTTTCTAAATACTCGATGACATGATAAATATTAGCAACACTCCAAAGATTCCATAGAGTCTTTTTGGCCAATAATCCATGTTATTGCAGCTTTGCATGAGAAAGTACAAGAACTTTACAGACTCTAACCAGACTATTAGGTCAGCAGCCATAAAACACAATCGTGTGAGGCTCACTTCATTTTTCCAGCATTATTTAATCTCACTTTTGGAACATTGGTTGGTTGGGGGAGGGACTTTCATCTTCAAAAAATATATATTTTAAAAAAATGTATGCTGAATAAATAATGCATGCATGTATATATGTGTTGTCAAGTTGAAACCTACCCATGAAATCAAGCCAGTTTGATGTAGTGGTTAAGAGCGTGGGACCAGGGCCAGCCTGCCCATTGAGGCTGGTGAGGCCGCCGCCTCAGGGCGCTAAGGCACCAGAGGGGTGCCGGTCTGGGGGCAGAGGCACACACCAAAGAGCTGCTGCCACCGCCACTGACCAGGAGTGTGTGCTGGCGGCGGCAGCATGGGGCAGCTGAGCGGGCAACCTCCCATTTAGTTACCCTGTGGGCCAGGCGCAGCTGCCGGCCAGGGCGTGGGACTCTAATCTGGAGAACCGGCTGTGCCTGGCCCACAGAGCAACTGAACGGGAGGGCTGGAAGGCCCCCCATGCGTGCACCTGCACGATGATGTCACATACAGTGACATCATCATGCAGTCCGGTACACGCGCACGCACATGCGCACACAGAGGCAGCATTAAGCTGCCTCAGGTGCCAGCAACACTGGAGCCGGCCCTGCATGGGACTCTAATCTGGAGAACCGGGTTTGATTCCCCATTCCTCCACTTGAAGCCAGCTGAGTGACCTTGGGTCAGTCACAGCTTCTAGGCGCTCTCTCAGCCCCACCCACCTCACAGGGTGATTATTGTTGTGGGGATAATAATGGCATACTTTGTAAACCACTCTGAGTGGGCATTACGTTGTCCTGAAGAGCAGTATATAAATTGAATGTTGTTGTTGTTGTTGTTATGGTGACTCCAAAAAGGGGCTTTCAAGGCAAGTGAGAAGCAAAGGTGGTTTGCCTTTGCCTTCCTTTGGGGAGTCTTCCTTGGTGGTCTCCCATCCAAGTACTGACCCTACTTAGCTTTTGAGATCTGAGATCAGGCTAAAGCATGCCACCTTCCCTCCTGTATCATTTAGATCAAGCTTAAGTAAAGAGAGGGAGATCTTTTTCTCTCTTTCCTAATACTACTACTTTCCTAATACTACTATACATCCATTTTAATTATGCATTTAAAATATTTGCTTACATATGAAATTCTTTCAAAAGTATAATTTACAAGGTTAAACATGAGCAAGGCTTTCTATTCACCCATGCAAGATGTCTTCCATGAAAGAAGAACTTTCAAACTCAATATAAATGAGGGCAGAAAATAATCCTTCTAAGAAAGCAACAATATTAAAAACAGCAGATCAAAAACAAATTAAATACAGTGGTGGTCGACTGTGAGCCTTCCTAGAACAGTTATAAATTGGTGTCAAATGGGGAAGAGAATGTAGCAAGTGGACAGTTCAGGTTAAAGCATTTCAAATTCAAGGTGCCACTGCAGACAAGGCTGTGTAACTTGCAGACCTGTGGCGCACCTGCTGCTTCAGCTTACATCACAATTGTATGTCATGACTCATGATCACTTAACTAATTCTTCAACTGGCAGCTTCGGCTTACAAACAGTTTGATCCAGTACCCTGCGTTGTTCTCCAAGTCTGTCTATTTGCAGCCAGTAGCTTATGTTTCTGTTTGTGCTAGTGTCCGTTTTTTAAAGGAAATTATTTAAAGAAAGAATTAAAATACTGTAGAAATAGATCTGCAAAGCTGAAAAGCTCTACCATTTTGCATTCAATTGAGCCTGTCCAACATAGGATTTTTCCAGATCAACAATAGTTCAAGCATACATGTTCCCATACAGCCTCATGGAATGCATATTTTATTCCTCTCTCCATTATTAAACCCTGCCCCCACACACCCTGAAATATAACAAAGGGGATGCCTTTTATGTAGACAGATTTGGGATACAGCCCCAATTGAGGATTCATTTTATTGTGTGGTCATTGAGGAAGTCCAGGATCATTGAGAGAACACCAAACAAAAAATCCACTGGCAGGAGATAGTTTCAGGTGGGTAGCTGTGTTGGTCTGCAGTAAAAGAGCAAGTTTCAGGTCCAGTAGCACCTAGATTTAATGTACTCTGTTCTACCAGCATTATGTCAGCAAGTTCATCACCTGACTGTCCATGTTCCATCCCTGCCTAGACCAGCTAGATTTCTAAGGTAGAAGATGGCAACAGAAAGGGACAGACAAGTCTGTTTGGGGGCAGAGATCCAGAATTTTGAGGCCAGTACTGAGAAGGCCCTCTCTTGAGTTGCCACCTGCCTAATCTCAGGAGGAGGAAGCACTTAACAACAACAACAACAACAACAACAACAACAACTGTCAGGTCTTGCCAGGTATTTTCCCCAAGCACTTCACTGCATGACTCAGGTGTATGAGTTAAAGTTACTTTATTAAAGAAGAATACCAGTATCAAGATGTCTGAAGCGACTCAAGGTAGCAAAGCAAGGTTAATCAATATAATATAATATAATATAATATAATATAATATAATATAATATAATATAATATAATATAATATAATATAATATAATATAATATAATATAATATAATATAATATAATATAATATAATAAAGGTTAATTAATCAAATAAATAAATAAATAAATAAATAAATAAATAAATAAATAAATAAATAAATAAATAAATAAATAAATAAATAAATAAATAAATAAATTATAGGGCAAGGTCCCCCGCCAATTGGAAAGAAAGAGCATTAGGATTTTGGCGCGTTTAGCCAGGGAGCCAGGAGAGAGGGGAGGAGGGAAAGGATGAGCTCTGCTCAGTCTCTTAGGAGGTTGGTGTGGTCTCGGCTGGAACTTCAAGGCCACATTCACAGGCCAGCCAGGAAATGGTAACCAAAACACCTGCAAGATAAATAGCTAGCAACCAGTCAGCAAAACAGGTTCCCTCTGCATGTTCTCAGAGATTCACACTACAGCAAGAAATTCATAACTCATGGCAGATATGCTGGAGGTGTATCTGACAACAACAATAACAAAAACAACAACAACAACAGGGTACTATCCTTCTGGATAAAGTGCCATACTCAGAGTGGTGAACAAAGTCGGTGTTATTATCCCCACAATACAGCTGGGGAGCTGGGCTGAGAGGCTTACCCAAGGCCACCTGCAGAGTTCATGGCAATAGTGGGAGTTGAACTAACAGAATACTGATTCACAGCCCTACCACTTAACCACTATGCTACCACAGAGCCCAGCCACTTAACCACTATGCTAGCAGGTCCTCTGAAGATGACTGCAGTGGTCGGGAAGGTTCATAAGGGAGCAAACGGTCCTACAAGTACATTGGTCCTAAGCCATATGGAGCTTTAAAAATGCTCTTGAATTGTGCTTGGAAACAGATTGCGAGCCAGTTTAGATGGGCCAAGGGTGGAGTGCAACCCACTTCATTCCACTCATCCCTTTTTTGCATGGGTGATTTTTGCCATGTTTGGCCCCATACTTCTTTGGTTTTTTTTACAAATTCTGGACGATTAACACTCCTTTCAGATTTCAATGTGGTGTTTCAAGAGTTCTGAGTTTTCTCTCCATGCAGAAAATGCTCAGGCAGAAAACTCTGAAGAGGACCCTTGAAACACCACATTGAAATCTGAAGGGGGAGTTAATAATCTGGAATTCTGAAGAAAACTCGAAGAGGTATGGAGCCAAATGCAACAAAAACCGCCTTTACAAAAAGGCCCTAGTTGTTGCCTTCTGTATCAAAGCAAGCTTCCAAACACTTTTCAAAGGCAGCCCCAGGTAGAATGAATTGCGGTAATCTAATCTAACCTTGTGAAGTATGTTAGGCTAAGAGACCACGACAGGCCTAGGGTCACCCAGGAAGCTTCCGTGGCAGAGCAGGGATTTGAACCCAGTTGCTCCACATCCTAGTCCAATCCTCTAACTACTGTGCCAAACCAATTGATTTCCACCTGTGCTTCTAAAAGTGTAAAACCAAGCAATGAGTTCCACTGATGGCAATGGACTTACACAGATGTAATTCTGCTAAGACTGCATTGTATATCTCATCCTATGCCTTTATTGTAGCTATGGCCTGCTTCCTGTTGTTAATCTCTCCCAACTGGAGTCATTAGTTCTCTGTCTCAAGCCGTTATCATTAAATAAGCAGCGATAGCCAAAATGAGGAATTTGCGAGGCTTGTCCAAATAACTCGAGTCTCAAAAATTTTATTGCAGTCCAATTTGGACAAAAATTAAAATATCATTAGAGAACGCAGTAAATCCTTTTGAAACTATCCTCTGCGCTTCTCATGAATGAATTTTAAACAGAAGAGGTTCATCCACGGTCTTTCCCACAGGTATACTAGAGCACGCAAGAGTTGTTTTAGAGAGTGGTCCAGAGGCTCAGACTGGGTTAGTGGAGCCAATAACAAATGACAAGCTTCATAAAGAGAACATGTGTAGAGATTTTTTTTAAAAATCTGCTTGCTTTTAGAGCAGGTCTGCATAAGTTCTGACCCAGCAGAGTTAACTCTGACCCAAGAAAATGTACGGTCACTCATCAGCTCCTCAATAACCCCCCTGTTTATGTAGGGTAGCTGAGTGTATGGTTGGTAAGACATGTTTTGTAGGTAGGTATGATGGACCCCCTCCTTCACTCCCCCACTTGGAAGCTGATTTTCCCACCAAAATCCAAGTTTGCTTGTACGCTCCAAGTAGTGTGTCTCTGTTTATGGTTATAAAGTTCTTTTTGTCCCACCCTGACAAGCTTTTTAGCCTAGCCCAGAAACTCGATTGGGGAAAAGCAGAAACCCTCTTCTTCGTCATATGAAATGGCACTAGAGGCTGAATAACTCTCAAAAGAGACAGGAACTTTATTGAACAGGCAGGGATGGAATATGGACAGTTAGGGAATGCAATTGCTGACATAATGTTGGTAGAACAGAGTACTTTAAAAGTAACAGGCAAACTACTTTTCTTGCAGTTTAGTTTCAATGTTTACAGTCCTTAAGAGTGAGAGGTGTTTTGTTTAACACTTCTTCACAGATTTCCCTTTTCAACTCAGGTGTAGTGATGTTAGTTTAACACTGTTTTCTCTTTACAACAGACCTAGGGTCCTCCTTAGAGCCAACCCCCCTTCTAGACACTGGGCAGGATTATTGTTCACCTCCTTCTTCACAATCCTATTCACTTGACTTGAATGGGAGTCTCCATTCACTACCCACTCACTCTGCCAAAACACACACACCCAGTTCTATCTTGGCTGTGTAAATGGGTTTCAACTTGCACTGGCTTTTATACTTGGAATCTTTAACTAAAAGTCTTCCTTAAGGCAAGGTTGTTACAGTTAGGACAAATGTTTTCCTTTCCCTCACTTCAGAGGGGAACCTGTCTGACTATCCTTGTCAGACGCTCTCATACCCTTCACTGAACTCCAAACCTGTCAACAACCAACTCATCCTGAGGGCTGGTTCTTACTGACCAATCAGAGAGAGGAAGAAGCAGTCTGCCAATCAAGCTCTCATTCCATACAGTTGTTAACTCCTTCCCTTCCATTTCTCAGAGTGCTGCACGTAGGAAACCTTCCTTAAAGTGAATTCCGTCACAGCGAATTTTCAATTATTGTCAAGGAGTCAGCAAAGTGGCCTTTATTCAACAAGAGCTGAGTGTTCCTAAGTCATTGTGCCAAGGACACAATCCATGTAGTACCTTTGTTAGGGCTACCTACATGATACATAAGAATGTCATTAGGTTGGTGCTAATAAAGGTATGGCATTGCTTATGTTCTCAGCTTCTTGGATTTTACTTTTGAACCAATATGGTTGTAAACAAAGTTGTCTCCAAATTATGCATGCCTCTCCTCCCCCTTTTATTTCGAATTTGGCAACCCTATAAAAAATTAATAGCTCAAGAGCCAAGACTGTTTTGTAAATTACATTCTTAGTTTAATAAATTCTAATGGATTTCAGCAATCAAGGTCAATTTCTTTCAGAGTATGGAAGAGTTTTATTGAGCAAGGGGTCCCTAGTTACAGTTATCTTTTCTCTGTTTTATTTCATTGTCCTTAGCTCTTTGTCAAATAGTTATTTCAGTGGATTAGCTCTACAGTGAATCATTCTGTATTATGTGTTTTTGTGGGCTTCAGTTGCTAGTTAAAAATAAGCAAAGGAACAAAAACCCCAATCACGCACAAATAGTCATTGGTATATGGAGGTAGCGGAGAGTGTTGTCAAGTCATCGTTGACATATGGTGACCCCCGGTTGGGGTTTTTATGGTAAGAGGTGGTTTGCCATTGCCTGCCTCTGCAATCCTGGTCTTTGTTAGAGGTCTCCCATCCGATTACTAACCAAGGCCAATCCTGCTTAGCTTCTGAGATCAGATGAGATCAGGCTTGTCTGGCTAGCCAGGTCAGGGCACATTAGGATTATATATACTGATCAAATTCTGAACTGAATACACCTTGCACTTTAATATAGTTATTGGGTTGGATCAGTATAGTGTTTCCACGGGGGGAAATCCCCATGACCATATTGCTCATCATTGTATTGTCTGAGAGTGCTTTGCTTGTAGGTTCCCACCCTTTTCTGCTTGTGTTGAGCGCTGTAGGGGTTGTATGGTGTGCAGTCTTTTTTGCATGCTTTGGATTGCTTTGCAATTACTGGGCATTGTATGAGAAAAAATGATTTAGTACCTGCTTTCTTAGAGTGCCAGATGCAAGCCTCTGTGCCCACCAAATGATTCTGCCTGCCTTCTTGTGCCCGTTTGGCCCTTCTGCTGCCCATCTTGTAAGGCTGAGTTTAATTCAGGGCTGACACATTTAAGACTGTCAAATGTTTTTCTGTGCCCACTTTGAATTTGAATTGCCTATGAGACAAGGAGGTTTGCTGCTATCTATATTTTCATTCCAATTAGCTGAAAGTAAAAATGTTGGAAATGGAAATGCATTGTCTCTTAATTATCTAATAAAATAAAGATTTATTACTCTATGTGATGGAGCATTGGCTGGCAGGATTCCATGGGTGAGGAGTGTGACAATATGACAATTCATCCAAGTAATTGTGTAACCTCTCTACGATGGAGAATGTTGATAGGAATTGGATCTGCATGGCTTTAATACTGTGTGTAAAGTGCCAACAAGTAGCAGTAGCTGCTGCCTTATGACTAGACATGGGCACGAACCGCATTATGAACCAAAAAAACCCACGAACCACCCAATCATCCGTTCACGATCCGGTGGTTTGTGGGCGTCCATGGCCAATGAACCAGCATTCGTTAGAGGCACGGTTCAGTGCTTTCTTCTGTGGTTCGTGAAGCCAGACAGTCAGGCACCATCAATCAATTCCCTTGGAACTGGAGCCAGGGAAATGCCTGAACTCTGTCTGCACTCCTTCTCTCACCCTGGAAACCTGAATGGAAGCCCAGCTTACCTTGATCTTCCTTCCAACCATGGAGCTGCAAAGTGGTTACAACCTGGGAGAAGACACCCGGGGGAGGGAGGGGGAGGGGTGTTCTGTAGCCATGGGCACTCCAATCTCATCCCTGCAAACCCTGATAGGCAGCTCTGATGGCCAACCACAGACCTCCTGTGTTGCTCAATGGGACCTCAGCTTATAAAAAGCAATGGGATCGCAGGCTGGGTTTCACTTTCAGTGAGCAGTGGAGTGAGACAGAGCTGTTGCTTGCTACTTGCTAGCCTTTGGGGAGAGAGACAGAGATAATTTAATTGGAACTTGGATCCCTCTTGCAATCTTGACCAAACTTGGGTAATGGCTGGAGGATAGCTTGTTAAACACTCCCCAGGAATATGGGCTCTCTAATTCCAACGGGGGCCTTTCTGATGCCCACGAACCACGAACCTCGAACCGTTTTGGCAACAGGAAAAGTTTGTTGTGGTTCGCTGGTTCGGGTTCGTTATTGGCACTGAACCACAAACCACTGGTTCGTTAAATTTTTTTGGTTCATGCTCATGTCTACTTATGACCTCTAAAGAGTTTTTCAAGGCAAGAGATGAATAGAGGCAGTTTGCTATTGCCTTCCTCTACACTTAGAGCCAAGCTACAAGTGACGCCTTACACAGGTTGGACACTTGTCAGCTTCCCTCAAGTTTTGATGGGAAATGTAGGCTTCCTGGTCTTGCAGCTTGGCTCTCCATTACAGCTGCAAGACCAGGATGCCTACATTTCCCATCAAAACTTGAGGGAAGCTGACAAGTGTCCAACCTGTGTCAGACGTCACTTGTAGCTTGGCTCAGAGTCTCACTACACGAGATGCCTTAGTGTGTGTTTGTCAAAGTGTAAGGAGATGCAATGTTAGATTGCTCCTCAGAGGGTTTGTTAATTTCATCTTTGCCTCCCGGAAGGCTCTGTCTGTTTCACCTCTCTAGTCTAAAACTGTGGGATTGCGACCAGATGGCAGCAAGGAATGGAAATGGGCTGGAGCTGCCTTCCAGAGCTGGGCTTGAACCTGGAGAGGTTATAATGGAATGAAGTTTCCCTTCTGGCATTTCACAGCCCCTTCTCACAGTTCCAGTGTATAGCAAAGCTTTGCCCTGCAGCCACTTCTGTCTTTTTAAACTACCCTTCCAACATTGCATGTCCTGACACATGTTCTTCACATGTCTAGCCTCCTAATAATAATTCTTGACCTGCTAAGATGCCCCTTGAAGCATGAAGCAAAAAGAATTTCAAACAGCAGACATCTGCCTTGTACATCAACTAATGTCAATAGATTTAGACTGGAGTAAATCTGCAGGTCTGCTTCCCCCTGTCCCAAATGTGATGCAGGCCTCTGTAAACAAAAGGAGGAGAGAAAAGTGAGTCCATAAAATAAGAGTTAAAAACTTCACTGAACTGGTGATAAAGAACTGGGATCTGGAAAGAAAGAAACAGAATAACATGACCTGAAAGAAAGGAGAGCAATAAGTATGGCAGAGAGATCTACAGGGAGTTGACACATGTGGTATCCTAAGAAGGATCTGTAAAGTGAGAGTTATGGGGCACGCATGGACTGGAATTCTCATGATCTCCTGCCCTCCTTCATTTTCTTCTGCTGCAAGCGAAGGTCTTCTGATTTCCCAAGCGGCTTTAGGGAACTGCAATGGGATGGTAAACTCCAAGAATGTGGGGTGTAAGTTCCTGTGTGCAGGTGGACAATTTGGCTGCAGCTGTTTGGATCCTGTCCTAAATGTCCTTTAATGACGAAAGAACTTGGATTTGCATACTATCTCGAGGAGTTTGTGCCAGTCGTATTTCCCGCTGGTGGGATGCCGTCCACCTGTGGCTGCCCTGCTTAGTTGCTGAGCATCAACTTTCCCCCCAGCTGCGTAATGTTGACTGCGTACCTTCTCTAAAGTAATGAAAGATCGCTTTGCTCCAACTCCCCTGTTCATCATTAGCTCAGGCCAGATGGCTGTTTGCTTACAGCGAAACAGTAAACACTTCACGGGTCAGTGAGTTTGATTCACAGGAAATGTCTTGAGAACTGCAACCTCCTAGTTTGAAAAAGAAAACCTGCACAAGTTATGTCAGACTGGCCAGAATGCCTGCTCTGTATTTCACAGAGCAATCCTGAAAAGTCAGTCTTCTAGGGTTGTTATGGAGCAAGGAATTTGTTTTTCTAAACATTTTTTTTTAGATTAGATCCAGAGGAGTTAGCTGTGTTAGTCTGTAGTTGCAAATAGTAGAGTCCAGTAGCACCTTTAAGACTAACCGACTTTATTGTAGCATAAGCTTTAGAGAACCACAACTCTCTTTGTCAGATGCATGATCTGACAAAGAGAACTGTGGTTCTCGGAAGCTTATGCTACAATAAAGTTGGTTAGTCTTAAAGGTGCTACTGGACTCTTTACTTTTTTAGATTAGCCATTGATTCCTCCTCTTATTCCCCTTTTTCTCTTTTAAGAGCAGAATTTCTCTTTCATTTCTCTTCGATAGAAATCAAGGGTGCCCTTTTGTAACTTCAGCCCTTGCAGTTTTGTTATACACCCCAGGATGGTGCTCTAGCAGGAAGAGAGGAAGGCATGGGAAGACATTGCCTGCCTCTGAGCATCTACAGAGTGAAATTCTGATATTTTGCAGAACCCCTCCAAATTTTCTTCAATCAAAATTGATGAGAGGTGACCACAGGATAGCTCCCAAGCAGCTCGCTGCAAGCCCAGCCTGTCTATAAAACCCAGCCACAGAAGACCAGGAGGTGTGGAAGCAACCTGTTGCAATCCTGTTCCTGCTGTGACCACTCCACAGAACCTTGCCTTGCTCTGTGACTTTTGGACCGTGCCTTGACTCTGTTCTTGTGTAGCCCTCAAACTTACCTGTAACTGACCTACGGAACTTGTGATGTTGGCTTTTGGCTTTTAGGCTCACCATTGGCTTGGAACTTGGACTTTGACCACTCTGCTTGGTCTGGCCCAGCCCACGACATGTGGGCAAGTAGCCATTACTCCATGCTTGGTGAGCAGGAGCTGCTGAAAACCCATTTTTCCTCCTTCCCTACTCCCCTCCATTGGAGTGGGGGAGGTCCCTTTCCGAGGGCTGTTTGGGCCTCCCAGTCCACCACTGCCCCCCATGCTTTATTAGCACCTGAAATGCTTTAGTAGTCAGGAGCTGTAAGACATGGGAAAGACATGATTAAGGTCCAGTAGATCCTTAGAGACCAACTTGTTACCCTAATGAGGAGAGTCTCCTTGTGAGTCAGGGGAATTAGCATTCAAGGAGATGCAATGAGAGGGGATAACCAGGGATCTTCACCAATGTATACCAGGATTGTTTCCATAGAGAACTCACAAATAAACAGACAGATGTTCTAAAGGTTTTTTAAAAAAATTAACAGAGCAATAAAAAGGCAAGAATGCATAAAACACACAGCATGCATACAGAGCTAATTAGGAAAACGGAGGAAAATTGAAGAGAGTAATTGGGATAGGGTGAGATTTGCCAGTCTTTGGGGAGAAGGGGGAGGTCTGTGGAGGAGGAGCAAAACAACCAGCTGTTCTCGGAAAGGAGGAGACTCAAGAGCACTTGAGGGTGTGTGGATGGGTACCAAGGCTCACACAGATAGAACATGGGGCTGTACAGCCTGGTTATAGTACAAAACTGACATCTTTGCCCCAGAACAATGGTTTAATAGTTTGTACAATAAACTGGGAAAGGTGAGATATTACTATCTGGGCTGGACTATAAGTTAAAAATATTGCTTGATGACCCGGTAACTACTGGATAGGGAGGCTATCAGATGCATCAAATAGCCTTGATTAGGTAAGTGGGAGAGGAATGGTGTTGATGAGATTAAGCAAGAAGGTGTATTAGGAAGCCTCTTTATCTCTGCTGCTCTCTGGGGCGTGGGGGCCATTCAGTCAGTCAGTCTCCTATGACTCATGTCTTGATAACTTTCTAGTCTCCAGGCCACCTGGCATCCATGCTGCCTTACTAGGCAGTGTCTGGGACTGCTGGCAAGTGGTTTATGGTATTTCATGTTCATAGACTGCGGGTCTGACTGCTAACAAACTGGACTTCCAGGGTGTGAGCTTTCAGGAGTCAAAGCTGCATTCATCAGGTAGATTAGATGAAGGGAGCTTAGACTCTTGAAATATCTCACCCTGGAAATCTGGTTGTTCTCTAAGGGGCTCCTGGTTGGTCCTCAACTACAGACCAACATGGCTACCCACCTGAGACTACCTTCTGGGAAATGTAATTTACCAGCATATTTGTCACTGTTTGAGGAGGTTGTAGAGACAGGTGATTCGAGACTAATGGCAGTGCAGTTTGAGGCTTATGAAGATGGCCCCGAATATGATGAATAATCTGCAGGAACTTTTCTCTCTTGGGGCAGTTTGCCCATCACAGTTTTTCACTGCTGCTGTACTCTACTCGCCACGAATGAAGTACGGTCGATTTCAGCGGGAAATCCACATTTGCATAAAGATTAAATGCATGCTAGAAAAGGAGGCTTGGCTTGGCGGTGAAATGTTGTTTAGCAACCTAATAAATTATCAGGCAGACATGGGGGAGAAATTAGCAAAAGGTAATGAGCAGGCCTCATGAAGAAATGGTTTCAATTTGCACCTAAGAGCAGGAGATGTACTTTGGAAGTGATAAAAACCCGCTTTGCCTCTAAGTCTTCCTTTGCCAACTCTTGTTAAACAATTGGCTTCTGCTCGCTGAATTCTGAACTAATCATTGTGGGTTTTATGGAGTTTATCTGTTTAAATGCACTTCTAAATCTTCCATTTAGAAAAGGAGGCATTTCGTCAGTGAAAAGATGGAAAATAAATCACCGGAGAGATTTTCAACGTTATCAAAAGTAGAAAAGCCCAAATGGAAGTGGGCACTGGTTATATGAATGCTCTGTTTCTAGGAGCGTTCCTTTCTCTTTGACTCCCCCACCCACGCCATTTTATTATTGAAGTTCACTCGAGCAGATGTGACATAGATATTTCTTTTTATCCAATGTGTTTCTTTTGATAATGATCCTGGGTTCAGCCATTTTTTTTTTAAGGATTCATGGTGTAAAAGTGTGAGAGGAGCATTCCATTATTGACCAAAAGTTTTCTGTGTATCAAATTCTACTCCTACTGGATTCTGAGTTTAACTAAGGACCAAACCTGCCTTGACATCAGGAGTCCAATGAACGGAATTTTTCTTTTCTTAAAAGCAGATGTTGCAGGCACCTGACTCTGACTGGGATTGTGGCAGAAGGGAAGGTTTTTTGAGCCTCCCCCCTGTACCGTTTTCCCAACCTGACACAACCCCATGGAGCTGTGTCCGATTGGGGATATGTATATCATTCCCGTTTGTGCCTGGACATTTGATGTACTGTTTGAACGAGCAGCTTCCTGGAGCTGCTCGAGGTTAGATAAAAATGGCTCCAAGAGAACGTTAATAATAACAACAACATTCGATTTATATACTGCCCTTCAGGATATCTTAACGCCCAGTCAGAGCAGTTTACAAAGTGTGTTATTATTATCCCCACAACAATCACCCTGTGAGGCAGGTGGGTCTGAGAGAGCTCCGGAGAGCTGTGACTAACCCAAGGTCACCCAGCTGGCTTCAAGCGGAGGAGTGGGGAATCAAACTCAGCTCTTGAGATTAGAGTCTTGCTGCTCCTAACCACTACACCAAACTGCCTTTTATTCTTGATTGTTAAATTCCTCCTCATTACTTTATGGTCCCAATCCAACTTGGATTGTTGCACACCTGCTTTTAATGAAAAAAATTCCAGGCACTCCATTCACATAACTCTCAGCATCTTGTCTCATGTTGGGCCTTATGAGAAGAGACTGAGACAGCATGGTGCAGTGGTTAGAGTGTCAAACTAGGATCAGGGGAGTTCCGGGTTCGAATCCCCACCCTGTTGTAGACGCATGCTTGGCGACCTTGGACCAGTCACACACTCTCAGCCTAACCTACCTCACAGGGTTTTTGTGAAGATAAAATGGAGAAGAGGAGCACAATGTAAGCCACTTCAGGTGGGGATTGGGGTGAAAGTTCGGGTATAAATGAAATAAATAAATAAATAGATAACTAAGGTACTAAATAAATTCTGGAATTAACTCCAGAATTGAAGCATCTGTAGTTTGCTACAAAACACACCTCCTTTAATTCACAGTATACCCTCCTCCACAGACAATAACAATGAACATGAATAAAACACTTCAAAAAAGCAATCTTGGGTGGGATCATGCATGAGATTGCTTCATAGATTTGCTGGGTTTGATCTTTGTTTAATCAGGGCTTTTTTCTGGGAAAAGAGGCGGTGGAACTCAATGGTACCATGTGCTCCCGGGATCATGCGATGATGTCACTTCCAGGAAGTGATGTCATCATGCAGGGCGCACAGAGGATATAAAAAAAAGATAAGGAGGCCAGGCTTAGCTCTAAAGAATTAGAAGCAATCCGGCTGGGTTTAAATGCCCCTTTCTGTGCTGCTGCTCAGAGGCATGGAAAGGGGCATTTAAACCCTGGCTGTTCAGCTGCCTGGTGGGGACTTCCCTGCCAGGCACCTGAAGCAGGCTGGCTGGGCACTGCTAAAGAGCCTGATGCTGCAAGCTGCGGGTGGGAGGAAACAGAATGAGGTGGACGGGGCCACCAGTCACATGATCTCTTTGGAGAACTGCCAGAATGCCATTCCACTGCGTTCTGGCTGAAAAAAAGCCCTGATCATCACACACTAGTATAAATACTTAACAAGGAAACACCAAACTAAAGAAATGCATTATGGTTTGCCATTATGATCAAACCAACATTTTTCTAAAACGAAATACAGACTTTATCAATGCATAAGTGGGGAAAACACACCAGTTGGAAGGTACCTCCAGGGTCATCTAGTCCAACCCCTGTATGATGCAGGAAATTCATAACTACCCCCCCCCACACACACACACATCCCAGTGGACCCCAGTTCCATGCTTAGAAGATAGCAAAAAACCTCCAGGATCCCTGGCCGAACTGGCCTGGAGAAAATTGCTTCCTGACCCCAAAGTGGTGATCGGCCTTACCCTGGGCATGTAAGAAGGGGCCATGACAACTAATCCCTGATGTAACCCTTCCTGCCCTCCCTCTCATGATCTGCCCAGGTTCACAGAATCAGCATTGCTGTCGGATGGCCATCTAGCTTCTGCTTAAAAACCTCCAAAGAAGGAGAGTGCACCATCTCCCAAAGAAGCTTTGCAGCTGCTCTAAAAATTCCTTTTAAACTGGAGAAACATAGTATCTAGAGGTTCAGTCCTCGGCTACCATTTCTAGGCACTGGACACAGCCACTCAGAACCCCTAGTAGTCCTGTGATTTGTTTGAGACTTTCCCGGTCTCCAAGTTCATTCTGGGACACCTTGCGCACAAGTGGCCGGAGATGTTGTTTATTAATTCAGGACGAGAATTGCTGAGACTCCCTTCTACCCAAGGACATCTTACTCTGCGATAACAGGCTGCAGGTGCAATTAATCAGAGAGCCCGTTCATTCCATCCTCAGGATGGCAAGCCAGAACTGGGCCTGTGAGAACTTATGAGCCTGAACCAAAGTGCTCAGGCTAGGCATGTATATGTGGCTTGTTCTACACACATAGGTTTATTTTTCCTTATGTGGGAAAAATAAACCTATGATTAAAACTATGATTAAAAGGGAAAGCCTCAGGATGCAGCCTAAACCTTCAGAATGGAGCAAGCTGTAATCCTTAATAATAATAAAAAAAGATTTTGCCTTTTGCTTTCTAGTGGCATTGTCTCTTAAATTCCCCGTCAACATTTTCCATTTGATACCCAGCAGCATTTGCATGCCTTTGTTATTGAAATGTGTCCCCTGACGTGAAGGAAGATGCTTTGATATTTTAAAAAATGTCAATTAATAATGAAAAAGAATACATTCCCCATCAACGTGGCTGATCAAAAATTTGGGACCCGGTATCCTTTGATGCACTGATTCATCCGGGGAGAAGTGGGAGGGAAAGCCTGAAAAAAGAAAAAAAAAGAAGACCCTTTTTTCATTGTAATGCCCCATAATAATAAGCTACCTCTAAGCTCAGTTAATATGGATAAGCCTTTAAAGGATTAGGATCCTGCCGCACTGAAATCATTATCCTCATTAGCATAAGATTAGTTTGCACAACCGTTGAAGGGCTGGTTGAATAAACCAGCATAAATGCTTGGTCACAAGGAGAATCTACCTTCCGGCATAATGAAGTGTCAAATAATTGGCTGCTTTCACAGGCCGGGCTGAGTTTTCAAAGAGATTCCCAGGGGAAACCAAGCTAAAAATGCAAGCACCATCTTTTCTTTTTTTTTTTCTTAAATGAGCAATTTGACCAATTTATTTATATCCGTTTTCCTCCCTTCCTGGAGTTTGAGACAATGTTCATTGCTCACCCACCCTGGAATGAAGACATGAGACACAAAGGTGCGTCTTAAATGAGGTTTATTTAAAAAAAAACCCTGATCTGCAGCAAAAACTTTCTTTCACTTCTAACTCGCCAAGTTGTGCAGGTCAGCTAAAAACAGCACATTTAATACCGCTTGAATCAGAGCAACCGCCCCCCAAACCCCGAGAAATTAGTGCAGCTGGGTCTTCTTTTTCATTGCCTGCCAGGAATTGTGTCGAAGGGTCCTTAGCTCCACCAACGTCGCCCAATTCAGTAGCAGATCTAGAGATCAGAATTGATGCCGTTACCACCCCTGCACAACTTTCATCAATAAATCCCATGGGGTGTTCACCATTTTTTCATGCTTATTTCATATTAACCCATACTTTCCTTCTACCAGCCAAAGTACTAGACCTATTTAAGCTTCTTTTGGTGTGTAGTCAGTTGGCCGTGTTAGTTTGCAGCAGTAAAAGCATCCAATTTCTATGTAGTATAAGCCCTCGATAACCGCAGCTCTCCCTGCCAGATGCATCTGACAAAGAGAACTGTGGTCCCCGAAAGCCCACACCAGGCGTCACTGGGCTCCCCCAGACCACGCCGCTGTAAAGGAAATCTGTTACCTGTGATAATGTGATAACCATTCATAGTCTCTATTCAGTCCCAGCTTGACAGCGTCAGATTTGCATATGAATTCCAATCCAGCAGCCTCCCATTGGATTTTGTTTTTGAAAGGTTTCTGTTGAACCACAGCGACCTTTAAGTCTTTGGTGGAATGTCCTGGTAGACTGAAGTGTTCTCCCACTGGTTTTTGGACGTTTCCATTTCTAATGTCAGATTTGTGTCCATTTATTCTTTTGCGTAGAGGTTGGCTGGTTTGTCCAATGTACAGAGCAGAAGGACATTGTTGGGGCTTATACTACATAGAAATTGGATGCTTTTACTGCTGCAAACTAACACGGCCAACTGACTACACACCAAAAAGAGATGTTTACATTTACTAGCAAAGGAATGTTTTGGTTGCCTCCCCCCTAATTGCATCTTGTCCCTCCTCTTCTTCTCTCCCCTCTCCCCCCTCCTCTTCTGTATTTGACCAGTTTGTATCATGCATCTGACGAAGAGAACTTGATTCTCGAAAGCTTATGCTGCAATAAAATTGGTTAGTCTTAAAGGTGCTACTGGACTCTTTTTGATTTTGCTACTACAGACTAACACGGCTAACTCCTCTGGATATTTAAGCTTCGTACACCTCCGAGACTGGTGGTAGGAAGCAGGTAAAGAAAAGGTATTTGATGAAACCGCTCACAGCATTACCAGTTGAAATCTGGCAACTGACAGGAAGTGGACTGGACTGGGGGCATGTAAATATCTGGCATTCTGTCAATGTGATGTCACTTCTGGCATGACTCCAGAAGTGACACCATCCTGTCAGTGTGAGACTTGAAGTTTGAAGAAGTCCTAGAGCATTGTGCCGACCTGATGATGTCACTTCTGGGATTGCATTGGAAGAGACATTTCAGGGTGGGAATGCTGCATATTTAACTCCTCCCCATTTCTCCCCCTGGAGGGGAGCAGCATGGTATAGCCCGATCTCATCAGATCTCAGAAGCTAAGCAGAGTCAGTACTGGATGGGAGGCCACCAAGAAAGACTTCGCAGAGGAACCCAATGGCAAACAGCCTCTGCTTCTCACTTGCCTTGGAAGCCCCAGCAGGAGTCTACATAAATCAGTTGTGACCTGACGGAACTTTAAACACAGACATTTCCCCCAACCACTCTACAAAGTTCCTGTTGGGGCTTCTCCCGCCACAGTGGAAGCCCTAGCAGCCCTACCCCCAAAACATTTTTGTTCAGCCTCAAGGTGACCAGCTAATCCCATACTGTGAGTTGGGTGGGTGAAAGAGAAACATCAAGCTAAAGCTTGGCTATGGAAGGAGAGCTAATCTGTACTGGCATTCAAAGCCTGCACATGATGGGGGGGAAATGGTACCAAATGGTGCAATTACCCTGTCCTGGATAGCACAGGCAAGCTCAATCGTGTCAGATTTCAGAAGCTAAGCAGGGTCAGCATTGGTTAGTAATTGGATGGGAGACCTCCAAAGAAGGCCAGGGTTGTTAGGCAGAAGCAGGCAATGGCAAACCACCTCTGTTAGTCTCTTGCCTTGAAAGTCCCAGCAGCAGTTGCCATAAGTCAGCTATGACTTGATGACACTTTCCAGCACAATTATCCAATAAGCCTTGTGCCCCTGATTGAAATGAGGTATAACAGAAATACCCCAACCCCCATCTAGGGGTGGGAAAGGTTACCAAGATGTCTCCCATCCAAGCACTGAAAAGCCCCAAACTGTATTAATCTCCAGAATTATTACATTTTTTATCCCACCTTTCCTCAAGGAGTCCAGGGTGGTGCATATGGATTCTCCCCTCCTCCGCTTTATCCTCACAACAAACCTGTGAGGGAGGTTCAGCTGATAAGGTTTGACTGACCCCAGATCACCCAGGGAGCAAAGTGGGTATTTCCCGATTTGCCGGACCTCGGTTTCCCGGATCATACTCTGACATCCGAACTGCTATAATTCCCTTGGACCACGGGAGTGCGATACACAGGATCCCTTCCAAAAATTGACCTCCAGATGGTGATTAAAGAGCCACCGTGGAATCTAGGAAGAGCTAGACACCCATTCTGCCATATTTCTCCATAATACTCCCTTTGACTAATCCCTCTTTCTCCATCCTAGTCCATTTCTTAAGGTTGTAGAACAAAATGGAACATACTAGGTATGCTGCCTTCAGCTCTGTTGTGGTAGGACAGGATGTAAATGCAACAGAAGCTAGTAGCCACCAGTCTAATGTTAACAGTCCTTACTGGGCACAACTCCCTAGCCATCATTAGATATACAAAAGCATATCAGAGTCCAGTAGCACCTATAAGACTACCAAAATTTGTGATAGGCTATGAGTTCAGTATCTAAAGAAGTGAGCTGTGACCCTACCCCAAATACCCTACCACAAATTTTGTTAGTCTTACAGGTGCTACTGGACTCTTGCTCTTTTCTACTGCTACAGACTGACCCTTTTTGATCTAAAAGCATACATGTAAATCTTTTCCAACCTGCCACATTGCAGTAATATTCTTATTACATGCTCATCTTTCTTGAACTTCATAGGCCTGAAATTGAACATTCCATGTGTCATTTGTATCATGCAATAATAATAATAATAACAACAACATTCGATTTATATACTGCCCTTCAGGACAACTTAACACCCACTCAGAGCGGTTTACAAAATGTGTTATTATTATCCACATGACCATCACCCTGTGAGGTAGGTGAGAGAGAGCTCCGAAGAGCTGTGACTGACCCAAGATCACCCAGCTGGCTTCAAACGGAGGAGTGGGGAATCAAACCCAGTTCTCCAGATTAGAGTCCTGCCACTCTTAACCACTACACCAAACTGTGAAGCTACAGGCTCTGTATTTCGATGGCCATAAACAGACTGTGCAAAAACCCTTGCGACTCCCATCGCTTGAACCTTAAAACCAGATGCAAGCGTATATTAAATGGATGGGATTTTCCCCCTTCCCTTTTTCCCCTACCAAGTTATTGTTCTCATAAATTTCAGCGTTTTCAGTTTACAGCAGACCATCTTCCCTTTGATATTTTTATTGTTGCCACTAAAAGCTGCTTCACCGATTTCTGACGCTGGAGGAAGGAGAGAAATTATTCCATTTTCCCTTCAGGTTTTGCCTGTACTGCTTCAATATCGTGTTGGGCATGGTGAAGCTTGATGATGGAAGAAAAGTGCTTCTGAAATGGTGAAATGCTTTTCCCTACCTCTTGAAGGCTTGCTTCATAGAATGCCTCCACTCTCCTTGCAATGCTTTCTGGGTAGAATTCATAGGCTGGTGCACTCATCTCACCTGACAACAGCCCCATCAGTTGGTGGCTTGCACATGTGAATGAATTATCATAGACCAAACTCCACTTCCTGCAATAGACATTCCTTGTGTCATTCCACAGGAGTAGACATGGGCACAAACCAAAAAAAAATTAATGAACCAGCGGTTCGTGGTTGAGTGCCGACAACAAACCCGAACCAACAAACTGCAACGAACATTTCCCGCTGATGAACCGGTTTGAGTTTCATGGTTCGTGGGCATCAGAATGGCCCCCATTGGACTTAGAGAGCCCATATTCCCATGGAGTGTTTAGCAGGCTCTCCTCCAGCCAGCGCCCAAGTTTGGTCAAGATTGCAATAGGGATCTTGGAGTTATACCCTCTCCAATCCGAGGCCCCCAGGAAACTCCCATTCGATACAATTAGAGCCACCAGTTGACATTGGCCCAGTGTACAGGGGGTTGGCCGTCAGAAATGCCTTTCAGGGTTTGCAGGGATGAGATTGGAGTGCCCATGGCTACAGAACACCCCCCGTCCCCCTCCCCCCAGGTGTCTTCTCCCATGTAACCAATTTGCAGCTCCATGGTTGGAAGGAAGACCTGCTGATCAAAATAAGCTGGGCTTCAATTTGGGTTTCCAAGGTGACAGAAGGAGTGCAGACAGAGTTCAGGCATTCCCCCAGCTTCATTTCCAAGGGAACTGATTGATGGTGCCTGACTGTCTGGCTTCACGAACCACGGGTGAACACAACGAACCGCGCTTCCAACGAACACTGGTTCATCGTCCATGGACCCTCAATGGAACACTGGTTCATTGGCCATGGAACCACCGGTTTGCGAACAGACAATCAGGCGGTTTGTGGGGGTTTTTTGGTTCGTAATGCGGTTCATGCCCATATCTACACAGGAGAAACTTTTTATGGAAATCAGTCAGCTGCAATGGGGGGGGAGTATGCTGGACTTGGATTTGGTTGATGGAAAATCTAGTGTAGATCTCCCCCTTAGCTCCCGGGATCAGAAAACTCTTGAGCCAAGATCTGCCCTTGGCACCCTATTCTCTGCCCAAAACAATTTGCAGAGCAGTTCAGGTCCACGGCAAGCTAATTAGTGCTTTGCCATATGCATTTTGAAAGAGAAAGGGAAATCTCACGTGAAAAAAACATGCCAAATGGACAAGTCCTTTCATGAGATAGGCTGCGGTCACTGCCAAGAAATATGGGACATCAGAACTTTAAAATACACATTTCTTTACATCCCAAAACAGAGACTTTTAAATTTAGATATCATGATGACTCACTCCCTTCTTATTGATTAGGAGTTACGTCACTCCCAAAGTACTGAAGTGGCTAAGATTTCAAAATTTTGGTTCACGACAAACCAAGGTTGAGATCTTGGATGTGGGCCATGGGCAGTGGTGGAGCATCTGCTTTGCCTGCACAAGATTCCAAGTTCAGTCCCCAGTGTCTCCAGTTAAAAGGATCATATAGGAGGCAACAGGAAAGATCGCTGTCTGAGACTCTGGAGAGCCCCTGCCAGTCTTAATAAATACTGATCTTGATAGACCAATGGTCTGATTCCGTATAAGGCAGGTTTATGAGGTCTCGTGTCCATTAGACAATAAAATGCCAGTCAACGTTGGTCCAGCTTGCAAATAATCTTTTGGATTATACAGAAATTCATTACTCAAAGTACCTAATGAGAAAAGAAATATCCTTTTAAATTGGAAGGTCTACAGAACAGCTGTTCCTTAGGTGGAAAGATTTTTTTTCCTAACGTGAAAACCAAGATTCAATGAGAACGTAATATGTTCTGGTTTTGACTGTGTTTTCTTTTAAGATAGCAAGGAAGAAATCCTTGCAGTTTAATTAGGACTCCGTTTTGGATGAAAGACCTTGTGCTGCTCAGATGTCCTTCCCAGTCGTTGTGTTTTGTAGTATATAAATGCACACGCTGGTGTGCTTCCAGTGATGCTCCTGATATGCAGCTGCCATTTTGTATGAAGAGGGGCAAAGAAGGCTAAGTAGAACTGCAGTTCTACTTATGCAGTTCTACTTATGCAGATTTTGTGAAACACCTCCTAGCTCTTTCCTCCCTGTATATTATAGTATCCAAGCACTGGTTGCACAATATCTCACACAAGTGAAAGCACAAGCTAAGGTATAATAAGTCTAATTTAGCACAAGTTGCTACTGCGGTCTTTTTCTTGTGTGCATCGCAGGTAGCACACACAGCCCCATTGGTGGACTGGCGAGTGTGTAGTTGTAATGTTTGCAAACAACTACAACAACAAAGGGACCTGTCACTTTGTTTCCAAAGGGCTGTGCAAAACGCTTGGTTTTTATTCCCTTTGGCAAAGCCTGAAACATGCCTGGGAGGGAGGGAAAAGCAGCTATTTAACCCTTTCCTGGCTTTTAAACCAGGAGGAAAATGCAGTAATATTACAATCTTGCAATGTTGCTATGTTACAGTGTTGCAACACTTTCTTGCCTTTTAAAAAAAAGAGAGTGTATATAACCCAAAGGAGGAAAGGAAAACCAGCCATTTAGCCCTTTCCTGGCTTTTAAAGCCAGCAGGGAATAAGCAAACTCCTGCAAACATGGGAAGCAGAACAGCCGATATGCAGCAGCAG
This sequence comes from Eublepharis macularius, assembly GCF_028583425.1. Taxonomy (NCBI): domain Eukaryota; kingdom Metazoa; phylum Chordata; class Lepidosauria; order Squamata; family Eublepharidae; genus Eublepharis; species Eublepharis macularius. The sequence goes on from NC_072792.1 coordinate 175,959,383, forward strand.
GGAAAGGGGCATTTAAACCCTGAATCAGCTGCTTGTTGGGATCTTCTGACAAGCAGCTGATCCAAGCCCATCTCCCCTGCCCAGGAAACTGATTTATCGGTGCCAGTCTGTCTGCAGTGACGAACTGAAAACAAACCAAACAAACCAGCCTAAAGTTCATCCAGGTTTGTCAGAAATGGGCTCTGATGAACTGCTGGTTCTCGAACCACGAACCAGCCCAGTTCGTGATGAACTTTGGTTCATGTTTCAGTTTGTGCCCATCTCTACTCAGGACCTAGGTGTGAAGAAGAAAATGGCTCCCAAATAAAGAATTAGAAGTCTGATTCAAACAAGAGAGAGCCAGAATCTTAACCAAGATTTTTGAATTGACACAGCAGGTTTGAGAAATTTGAACTCTTCCTGAGATGGAATTCTTTTTATGGCACCAGCTCCACAGGTTGCAATAGTCTTCTTGATGAGCCATGAGGAGAAAAGTTGCCTTTGGTGTCTATCTGGCTTGAGCCTGCTGCAACACTGTCTGCTCACAATGAAATCGCACACCTCACCCATTTATACTTTTCCTTCTGTTTGTATCCCCAATTGAATCTCGTCTTGAGTGAAAACTTTATTGAGAGTCAATTTCATTGCCAGGGCCCAGTAACAACTGAAATTCAATAAGGCTCGCTCTGTCAATATCTTCTTATCTACTGTGTTTCACTCCAGATAATTACAACATCCTCCCTCAGGAACGGCCTGGCCCAGCTTTCCTTTGTATATTTTGTGGGCAGTTTTGAGCCTGTCTGAGTGGCACTTATTTGGCATTTTGAAACTTGCTTTGAAAGAATCATCCGCATGAGCAAATGCATTGAAAAGTGGGATATATAATCAGATGCTAACCACATTGGGTCCTCCGAGATTCTCTGGGCTGGTACTCAAAGTGTTCCCATTGGGAAATTATTCATTTAAGGGGCTGTTTACTCATGAAAGATGCTTGCATATGTTTCAGGTAGTAGCTATGTTGTAAAGACCAATAAGATTTCCAGGGTGTAAGTTTTTACGAGTCAAAGCTCTGACAAAGGTATTTAATGAAGGGAGCTTTGACTGTCATACTTTGGAAATCTTATTGATCTTTAAGGTGCTACTGGCTCAAATCTTGCACTTGTGTATATAGATTAAGATAAATAGCTGTGTTAGTCTCTCTGTAGCAGTAGGAAAGAGCAAGTGTCCAGTAGCACCTGTAAGACCAACAAAATTTGTGGCAGGGTATGAGCTTTTGTGAATATCACGAAAGCTTCTTCAGTGACCAGATATCAGATACCGTGTATCTTCAGATATCCGGTATCTGAAGAAGTGAGCTGTGACTTGCATCAAATGTGTTTGCTAATAGAACATAAAAACATTGGAATCTTGCCTTTGCTGTGGGTCCATTAATTAACAAATTAACATTTGTGGGTCCATCTGGACATAATTTCAATATTTGTTTTTCCATATATTTACATTTAGTAATGGCAAGAGATCAGAAACTGTGTGACTGGTTTGACTTTAAACATTGCTATTGAAAAATAAGTCTATATACTCCCCCCACCCCCAGCTTTCTTGCCCAAGATTTTGTGCATTCCTTAAATAATTTGTTCTTCATTCAGAAATAAACCACTGTGTGACATGGTTTATGGGATGCAATGGGAAATGATTTTGACTGTACTTCACCTATGAAATAATGCTGAAAATAAACAAGAGGACAGTAAATAAAAAAAGCAAAGCTCCAGACAAATGATTGATAGCAGATCGCTCTCGGGTATTGTTCATACTTTATAACAGTAGCTGAATGAATCAGACTGTTAAAAACAAATGCCTTCCCTATGTTAAAATTACTCATGGTTGGAGATGAAGAGAAGCAGAAAAGACGGAGAAAGAGTGTTCGGGCAAAGAACAGGGTGCACATTGTTGCTGCTGTAGCTGTTTTAGATTTTTTTTAAAAAAAAATCGAATTTCATGTTCTGAGTCACCTTTTGGGTCATATGCAGAAATAGAAAGGCTCAGTGTAAATCTTCAAAATAAATAAATAAATATGAAGGGTAAGTAATGTTTAACTGAATGGGTTCAAAGATTAGTCAATGAAACAATCTTCTGAACAGTTTTTTTTTAAAAAAAATATTGGGGCCATCTTAAGAATCTAAGAAGAGCCCCAACCTCTTGCGCCCCCCAGTGGCACACCAGATGCACTGGAAGGTCTACAAGAGGTGGCCCGTACACATGCATTCTCTGCGGTGGCCCCGGCCCTGTGGGACGGCCTGCTTGAGGATGTCAGAGGAGCCCCCCACTCTCCTGGTTTTCCACAAGCAACGCGAAACTGAATTATTCAAAGGGCTGTTTTACATAGATATGAGGGATGTATTGTGGGGAGGAGCTCTCAAAGGGATGCTTCAGTAATGAGTTAGGGACCGTAGACTTCACCACTATGTTGCTTAAATATGTGCTTCTGTGCACTATCTCTTGCTTTAAGTATGATCCTTCTGGGTAGTTCTATGTTTTCTAATGCCCGTCATAGAATTGCTTATGCTCTGTTTCAGCATTTATTCAGTTCTGTACAGGATTTTTTCTAACGGCCGTTTCCTTGCGTCCTTAAAATAGTGGAACAGTCCTGGAACGCTGGCGACTTCTTCATATGATATGTGCAAAAAAACCCACCTTGCATCCGTTTTAAACAAAAAATCACGCAAAGAAGCCGACACCATTTGGGGAGTGTACCGCTATTTTAAAAACGTGAGGAAACAGCTAAAGTTATGTCTTTTATTTGCATTTATTTACCCTATGGTACTTTTGAAATGACCTTAATATCGACTGCACTAATCTCACACTATGTAATCTGCCTTGAGTCTCAGGGAGAAAGGTGGACTATAAATGAATGGATGAATGAAGACAGATGTCTCCTCCTGCTTCTTTAGAAGAGGCATCCTTCCTTTCCCAAATTGGTGTCTACCATGTCTTGGGATGCAAGGCACAGAGAGTTAGATGCTGCCACGGAGGCTCGAACTGTTCTCACATGGAAGGAGGACAGGCAGTTGACAGTTGAGTTGGCTCAGCAAGGGAAGTGCCGAATTAACATAACCAATTAATGAGCCAAATAGTAAGGAGTCCAGTAGCACTTTTAAGACTAACCAACTCTATTGTAGTATAAGCTTTCGAGAAACACAGTTCTGTTTGTCAGGCTGTAATTGTTTTTAGCATTTCTAGGTATTTCTTTGCCTAGTCTTCTTTACTCAAATATCCTGAACTAATATACCAAATTGAATGTCCATACACTAGGCAGATGAGGTCTCCCACTATAACGGAAGACCTCCTGCTGCTCCATCCCTGGCTTCCTGAGAAGGGAGAAAAATGGAGGAGGGGGTGCTGTCAGGACAATGCCTCAACATCACTTCTGGTTATGAAACCAAAAGTGACGTCAGGTGTCATTATGATGTTCTATATCTAGAGGAGTTAGCCATGTTAGTCTGTAGTAGCAAAATAGTAAAGAGTCCACTAGCACCTTTAAGACTAACCAACTTTACTTTAGCGTAAGCTTTCGAGAACCACTGTTCTCTTCGTCAGATGTGATGTTCTATCAACTCCCCAAATCTCTATGGTATAGCCATACACAGAACAACTCAAATGTCTGCCAAACAGACTTGCATCAGGTTTTTGCAAAACGGCATAGATCAGCAGCCATTAACATTGCTAAAATAACAACCAATTACTTTATATGAAAACCATGTTTTAAAAATTTGAAATAAATAGAGCACATCTATTTTATGATTTGTGACTCATTTAACTCTATTTAAACTGCCCACTGAGCAGAGTGGTGGGGCAGCAAGGATGGGGGGAGAACCCTGAAGGGTTGTAGTTGTTGGAATAGAGGAGACTCAGCATGCCTGGACACTGGGGGGCACTATACACTGGAACCGACTGAGTATATATGTGATAACTCTTTGTCTGAGCAAGAAATGTCTCTCTGACTCCTCCTCCTCATTCTGTGCCTTTGTTCTCTCTCTCCTAGTGGTCTTGCAAGAAGCAAGACACTTCTGAGATCTCTCCTGTGAAAGCATGCCAGAGACACACCCATGCTCTTATACTCCCACTCATGTGTCTCAAGTATAGATGGCCACTTGTAATAGGGAACAGTATGATCTAGATTAGATTTCTATTCATCTTCTTCTAGAAAAAAAGGAAGTGAATGTGAATCAGCTTCAAGAAAAATAAATTTTATCTGTTGTGACACTCTGGCTTGAAGAGTTTTCATCACATGTGATTCCACGCTGTCCTGGCCATGCAACTTTGCTGCATTAACTAAGAAATATCCCCAATAGCAGTAAGGGTGAAATGGAGGCAGGGAAGCAGGTGTGCCTAGTTGGAGGATGGGTGGAATAAAAAGAGGGGCACTGAAACTCCTGCTGGTTTGGCTCATGTCCTGTTCATGAACAGGAAGCTGATTTTTCAACAAACTGTCTGGTCAAGAGCCCATTCATGTCTGTTTGGCAACTCGCTTCACTGCATGCCGTCCGAACAGTGCAGTTCAATGTGATCAGCTTTTTGTGCATGTGTGTTTTCACACATCTCAGTTCTACTCGGTCTTGCTGTGCTGCTGCATCAGAAGATAATATTGTTAAACAGACAGTTAAATCAGTCACAAATCATATAAATTAGTCATAAAGAAACACTATGTGGTTTTTTTTAATCCTACCATTTGATTAAGTAGTCCTTAATAACGTTAATGGCTGACCATCTGTTTGTATCAGCGGTGTTTTCATACCGGCGCACTGTGGAAAATATTCAATACAAACTTGTTCGGCAAGCATTCGGATTGCTTGGTGCCATACCAAAGAGCTCACATCTGGCAGTTACATTCAAACATGCACATTTGTGGCAAAATTAATAAAATCCCTGGATAAAACATGCAATAGACAGAAGCAAAACCAATGGCGAAAAATACATATATTTTTATATAGAAAAATCTTGCATGAGTAAAATGGTGCAGAAAGAAGGACTCGTAGGTTCTTTCCTCATGAGAAAGTAGCAACATTGGAAAAGGAATATTCAACTCAAACTGGCAAACTTGTGAAATTTGCTCTTCATAGAATCATAGAGTTGGAAGGGGCCATACAGACCATCTAGTCCAACCCCCTGCCCAGTGCAGGATCAGGAAATTTGCTCTTGCCCCTCTGTAAAGGAACCGCCACTCTTGGGAATGTTTAATGTCTATTTAGGTTAGGATCACTCAAAGTAGGGGTTTGACAAGGCCTGTTCTAATTCTCAGTTTAGGAACATTTGTTACTTTCCTAACTACAATGGCAAGCCCGATTTGCCGGGCCATAGTCAAGATCTTGGCTTCCTGAAGAGTGCAGCCCAATTACTTCACAGATCTTGGGGACGCCTCAAAGACAGCCTATTGGCAAGATCTGGCACTTCAAAAATCAGTGGGAAGGTCGCCATACACTTCCAGCTGTGTGATGCTTGACAATTTCCCATCCAAATCTTTTGGCTGGCACATCTCTCCATCGTCATTTGCATCCCCCCCAGTCCTTACCCCTAAGGCTACCTTGAGTGGCATTCCAATAATGTTTCCATGGCAGTTATTAAGCTGTGTTACCAGAATCCAACAAGAAGCAGCCAAACATCGGAGGAACCGCAGCCGCTTGGATCTGCCGGATGATGCGGTGCTGTCATAGGGTTTCATTAATTACCCATATGTTCCGCAAGGTTTCAGTGCGCCCGTCAGTCCCATGATAATTATAGCCTTATGCTGTGAGAGCTCATTTCTCATTGCTGGGATCATGCCATGTTTATAGGGCTTGATGAGTTGTTTGTTCGGGATTGATGCACTGCGGTGTTGCTGCTGTAAAGTTTTACATTTGCATTGCAAATGGCTTTGACAAATATATATTTAAACCAGGCTTGGGTTTTCAGGTAACACATGGTAGCCTAGGAAACTGGTCGGGGCGAGGAAGAATGCAGGGTTTTGCCTGAAAATAACAATGAGATGGGAAGGATTAGCCAGTGCTTCAGGCGGGCTGAGAACCAGCATGATCCAGGATATAAAGAGAGGTAGTGTTGGGTTCAAGTCTTGTTTCTGCAATAAAAATCAAGAGTTGGCCTTTGGTAGATCATGTTCTCTCAGCCTTCATTCTTCCTAGGGAAAACTGGGATTAATAATGATTTACCATTAAATTGACAGAGCCCCACGGTGCAGAGTGGTAAACTGTAGTACTGCAGTCCAAGCTCTGCTCACGACCTGAGTTCGATCCTGGCAGAAACTGGGTTCAGGTAGCCGGCTCAAGGTTGACTCAGCCTTCCATCCTTCTGAGGTCGGTAAAATGAGTACCCAGTTTCCTGGGGGTAAAGCGTAGATGACAGGGGAAGGCAATGGCAAACCACCCCGTAAAAAGTCTGCCAAGAAAATGTCGTGATGCGACGTCCCCCCATGGGGCAGTAATGACTCGGTGCTTGCGCAGGGGACTACCTTTATCTTTACCTTTACCCTTAAACTGAAGAGTTTTTGTGGAAGCCAACAGGCTAGAGATGGTAAAAATTAGACTTGGGAAAAATCTATTTATTGAGAATCCATTTTGTTCAAAGGTAGAGACCTTAACTTTGGCTAATCTTGAGGTCTGGGCCAGATTAACCTTCCATAAATATTGTCCCAAGATGTATTTACTTCTGGGTTTTTTAACCCAATTTTAATAACTAATAATAATAACTGCGCTTATATGCCGCTCTTCTAGACAGATTAGTGCCTCACTCAGAGTAGTGAACAAGTTAATATTATTATCCCCAAAATACAGTTGGGGAGCTGGGGCTGAGAGGAGTGGCTGACTCACGGCCACCTACTGAGTTCATGGCAGAAGTGGGATTTGAACCAGCATAGTGCTGATTCGTAGCCAAACCACTTAACCACTGTGCTACAGCAGTTTTCTGGAATGAGAGACTCAAAGCGAGTTACAATGGACTTTCAAAGTATAGTTTTGAAAAAACCATAAAGCGCCAATATAAAACCGTACAAATATCAGAGGATATGGTCTTAGCAGACCACTCGAAGAAAAAACAGCAAATGGTATAAAGGGAAGAATCTTTAATAATAGTATAACCCCTAGTTATAATAATAGTATACTATTATTAAAGATTCTTCCCTTTGCACTATTTGCTGTTTTTTCTTTGTTTTGCCTTGGCACGGGCCCCGTTCTTCTTCACTTAACAGACTACGGGCCAAGCTACACATGATGAATGACACTTGAACGGCAAGTGGATTGAGTGGAGGGCAAGTGAACAGGGAGAAATACACTTGCCGTTCAAGTGTCATTCGTCACTTGTAGCTTGGCCCTACTACCAATAATCGCTCTAATTGCTGGAAAAAACCTTTTGCATGTTCCCCAAAAGCTCAGCTGAATATTTACTTTCCAGACAATGCTGAGGAAAGCCATTCCATAACATGAGGGCCAGCACAGGAAAAAGACTAAGAAAGGTCAGCAGCTCTTTTAACATAGCTACAGATGGGAACCTGGGCTCGAGTAGCAACGTTGTTGCATGGGAATGGCAGGCCTGTCTCGGTTGTTTCCCAATTCAGCATGATCAAGAAATGGCTCCCAAAGTGTAGCCATGAAGGTGAAGAAACAGGGCTAGGATCAGGGCTTTTTTTCAGCTGTAACGCAGTGGAACGGAGTTCCGGAACCTCATGAAAATGATCACATGGCTGGTGGCCCCACCCCTGATCTCCAAACAGAAGGGAGTTTAGATTGCCCTCCGCGCTGCCAGGGTGAGGCCACCGGCCATGTGACCATTTTCTCCGAGGCCAACCCACTGAGTTCCACCACCTCTTTTCCCAGAAAAAAGCCCTGGGTAGGATGATAAGAACAGACTCGATTCCCACAGCAAGAGTCAGCTACAGGAGCTCAACAGTGCAATCTTAAACAGTTACATCCTTCCAATTCTATTGGCATCGATGGGCTTGGAAGGGTGTGTTTAGCGTTGCGCTGTCAGTTTCTCCAACCCAAAGATTTCTCCTATGGCACTTCTCACTGTTTTCTGTATAAGTGAATCATTGCGATTCAGTTTTACGGGGTGACATTTTTGAGGCCGGGCCTCTGAAATGTCCAAGTTCTCCTCCTGTCCAGTAAAATTGGCTAAAGTGTTTTGGTTTTGCTGAAGACATTTTCAGTAACCGTTTGAGCAACAGGCTGTCCCTCAAAGACCACAGCTCTGCCTGCCGCCCCGGACAGAGCTCACATTGTGGTGATTTGCATTTCTAGCAATATGATAGTCATTAAGTGTAAATTTACATCTAAGAAAGTAAATTAGCATATGCAAATTTTGTCCTTTTTTTTTTTTTTGAGGGCTCATCGACTTTTTTGGGACACTCACAGATGGCTGCTGTACCCAGAAGGAAACTTGAATCTGATTAAAATGAGATGATTCATTCCTTCTGATGGTCCTATCTGCCGATACTGCAAGACACATGCCTCTCTTTATTTCCGTAGTCTTTTTTAAAAAATTGGAAATCCTGTGTGTCAGCATGGCCCATCTCGTTTCCTTGAATAGGATTAACCTTTTCTTCTAATTAGTTTCTAGACTACCTTTTTCAAAATTTCAGAGATCCTGAGAGATTTGGACTCCCAGTTCCCATTAACATTAATGGAATGCAGGAACTTTTAAAATCCCATCACTGGCTTCGCAAATCTTGAACGTGAAATGCAATAATGGTTTTTTTCAAGGATCCATATGGCGTTTCCATGTGGGGGATTCACCTGCAGAATCTTGTTTCTGGTTTCATCCAAGACATTGTGATTCGGTTCTATCCTATCTGCCACTTTGGGAGTTGAGAGGTATGGATATAATTATTAGCGTTGTGCTGTTAAATAAGAGGCATCGAATGGGAGCGTGCTTCCAAAACTCTTTTATTCCAAATTGCTTTCCACATTATGGAGTTCTGATTTACCTGATCTTATTTCTGCACTTCAGTTTGTATAATGCAACATCCTTGTTTAGGTTTTTATTTCCAAATTTCATTCTGGAGCTCTTTGCATACTTTGTTGAGGCATTTCATCCCTTCATTTTTATTCCCCTCCTCTACGTGACCGATATGTGCACATGCACCAATAAAACATCACAAAAAAGCAAGGTAGATCTGCCCATAAGGGTGGCTGCATCTTTCTTGCAATATTTTACTGATGTGCATATGAGCACTGAGATGATTCTTTATTGGTTGTATGGTGATTCGATTTCTTTTCTTTATCTATCTGTTATTTCCCTCCTGTCCAACTTCTAGAAGGTCAGGGAGGTGTGTTTGTTTCCCTCTCCCATTTTTGTGTAATGTTTTATCAATTTGCAGGAAGCTCATGTCCACTTTAGTAAAACATTGCACAGAAAGAATTGTGATTCAGTCACAGGCAGGTTCTCACTGAGATTGCTTTTCTGTAAAATGTTATCAATAAGCACATGCGTTTCATACCTTTCTAATATCTCAGGGCAGTGCACCAAACAATTTAAGACCAAATACACATAAGGTTGGATCCAAACTAGTGTCAGTGGAGTGAAGTTGGTGGAATGGGACTTCTCTGTTGTCCTACAGTAAGTCCACTTAACCTCTTGAAATTCTGTTCCTAGGACCCTCAGGAACAGTGTTGGGGTAAAGTGAGGGTCTGCAATGTAAATCAGTGTAAATCATCCTCCCCTTCTTCATCAACAGAAATGTCATTATACCGGCATGCTTTGTTGGTATCTCATGACCTTTGTGATCCACTCTCTGCATTTTTTATGGTATGCTTTGGACAGTTTTCTGTTTGCACTGTTTTCTAATTTCTAATTTCTGGAGATTGTTGTCCTGCTGTCTTATTATGATATGCCTTGGGTTGTATGATTGAATTGGTTTCTATATTTTGTCACCTTAAATCTCAGTGAGAAAAACAGGCTATAAGCTGTTGCACAGCTGCTGTAGCATAGTGTTTAAGTGGTTCATCTGTGAATCAGCACTCTACTGGTTTGAATCTCACTACTGCCATGAGCTCAGTAGGTGGCCTTGGGTAAGCCACTCCTCTCAGCCCCAGTTCCCCAGCTGTGGGGTAATAATAATACTTACTTGTTCACCGTTCTGGTTGAGGCACTAATCTGTCTAGAAGAGCAGTATATAAACACAGTTATTATTATAAGCACAGATAAATGAAGAAAATAAACAAATAAGAACACACCAACCCATCAAGTTCACAATGAAACCCAAACGTTCACCCTTCCAGGACATCACAGTCTACAATCACAGCAGTCCATACAAACCCACTGGCCAGAAACCCCCTGAGAATCCAAATCAGTCAAACAACCTCTCCAAAAAGACACTCTAGCATGTCAGTCTGATGTCTAGGGGTCGCACTACAAGTGACGAATGACACTTGCCTGGCAAGTGAACAGACTCACCTGTATTCCTCCCTATTCACTTGCCATTCACTTGTGCTCCATTTGATCAAGTGAAACACAAGTGAATGGCAAGTGCACAGGGAGGAATACACGTGAGTCTGTTCACTTGCCAGGCAAGTGTCATTCGTCACTTGTAGTGAGACCCTAGTATGAACAGAGTTTTCCTTACCCTTTCATGAAGCATATTCTGTAGTGTGGTGGCAGAAGCAGAAAATGCTCTTAAAAGGGCTTCTGGTTGTAATTCGGGCACTATGGGGAACTGTTCTCATTGATTCAAGACAGAGCACATACCAGGAGAGGTAATACTTCTGAGGTGTGGATCCCATAACTGGGCCTGGAAGCAAACTGGGTGCCATTGTGGCTGATTCAGTATTGCAAAACATGGACACAGTAGCTGCATCCTGTTAACAAGCAAGCAGCTGCCTTTTAATCCAACAGCAGCTTTCAAGCCATCTCCAAGGGCTGCCCCAAATATAGTACATTGCAGTAGTCTATGTGAGAGATTATTAATTTATTTATATTATTTATAGTCTGCATTTCTGTCTGCAACTTAAGGTGGATTACAGAGCATAGGTCAATATGATCAACGGCTGGGTCTTTCAATAGACAATACACGAGGGTAAGGATTCCAGAAACTGAAAACAAGCAGACATCTGATACAAAGCTGAAAACAATTTCAGTTTGGTGTAGTGGTTAAGAGCGTGGGTCTCTAATCTGGAGAGCAGGGTTTGATTCCCCACTCCTTCGCTTGAAGCCAGCTGGGTGACCTTGGGTCAGTCACAACTCTCTCAGAGCTCTCTCAGCTCCACCCACCTCACAGGGTAATTGTTGTTGTGGGGATAATAATCGCATACTTTGTAAACCGCTCTGAGTGGACATTAAGTAGGGCAGTATATAAATCGAATGCTGTTGCTGTTGTTGTTATTGTTGTTGTTGTTATTATTAAAGAGTCCAGTAGCGCCTTTTGAGAACCACAGTTCTCTCGTCAGATGCATCTGACGAAGAGAACTGTGCATCTGATGCATTTGACAAAGAGAGCTGTGGCTCTCGAAAGCTTATGCTACAAGAAAGTTGGTTAGTTTTAAAGGTGCTACTGGACTCTTTACTATTTTGCTACTACAGACTAACATGGCTAACTCCTCTGGATCTAATGAATAGAAGAAACTTCCAAAAGGATGTACAACTCCACATAGTGACTCATTCAAAGCAATTCAACAGATTCATGGAGGATAAGTAAATCAATGCATAATAGCCATGGCGACTAAAGGTAACCTCCACGTCCAGGGGGAATAAATCTCTGAATAACAGTGCTAGGAGGCAACAGTTGTCTTCCAAGACAAATGGAAGGTGAATGTAGGATGCTGGACCAGATGCTCTTCTGGTCTGATTCAGCAAAGAACCTGTTACATTTTGACAAGCCTACAGCTGTAGTATTTTCTGTGGTACTTTCTGTGCCTACCATGATGACTACGAGTAATGGGAATTGGGGTTCAGTTCCAGAGAGGGCGACTGAGAAATGGCTATTCAAGGAAGGCAGCTGGTGCACAATATGTACATGCTTCAATCTACGGTTCCTAGATCCCCTTACCCTCCTGGCAGGAGGCGGGACCCAGAATTCACCTTTTCTGACAGGGCAGCATGATGATGTCACTTCCAGGAAGTGATGTCATTGCACAAGTGTCAGGAGCACTCCTGTGTTAGAGGCCCAAATCAGCTGGCTGAGAAGTGCTCACGCGCTCCCAGGCCTGTGTTAGGGGAGATTTTTAAATAGTCCTCTGCTTCCAATTTATAAGTCTCCTACTACCACTAAATCATATATTTCAAGACACCAAACACAGTGATTACAGAGGAAAATCTAGTTGCAAACAATCACTAATGTGCATCGAAAATGCATTATCCAACTTGTGTGGAAGCAGCAATACTTTTGAAGAAAGGAATTCAACCAAGGTTAAATATAAGTAGAATAAAGAAAACAACAAGATGTTTATACATTGCTCAGAGTCTTGTTCCACCCAGAGACAGGATCTTAACACTAGAGCAAGGCCTTTCTTTACTTGTTTACATGCTTCTGTGTGCTTTTAGCTAGAATGTATGCTCAGAATAAGATTTTATCTTATTTTATCTTTTATCCCTAACAGCCTGCATGATGGGACCTGCAAATTGTGCACATGCTCCTGGGCCTGCATGATGATTATTTACATTATTTCCAGGAAGTGACATAATCATGCAGGGACCAGGAGTGCTCCCACGCTTTGCGGTGGGCCAATTTGGGCCCAAACGGAAATGATGTTCGTTTTGGGAGTGACATCGTTGTGCCAGTCCAAGAGCACACCTGGGAGGCCTAATCCCCTGCCTTTCCCCTCAGCCAGGTGAGTGGTGGCAGTGGACAGATGGTGAGAGCGAGGGATCTAGGGAAATGAACAATGATAACAGAACAGGGGACAGGGGACACCCACACATCCTTAAGATTAGGCCATCTTTTAGCAAGAAACTCTTACTTTAGGTGTTTTCTATATAGACTGCCAGTGCTCTCTGATCTCCCTAACTTTTTTCTGTCTTGATAATGTGCCTCCAAGGAACAATATGCTGCCAAGAAAGAAGCAATTCACTGTATTTTCCAATAAACGCAAACCAGATTACACTGGAATATATGTTAGTAAAATATAAAATGTTATTGACAAGAGCTTTGTATTGCTTTATAAAATTCCCACTAAGTGTCTCATGAGATAATGCAATGCATATATGTCCTGATTCAGCATTTTTTTTTTTTTACAAAAAACATGAACCAGGCCTGGAATAGGCTCAGCAGGCCTTGAGGCCAGACATATCTATCTCAATGGAAACCTCAGCATGCAACAGAATGAGATATTGGAAATCCAAGAATGGATCTCCTGTCCCTTGAAAATTTGATTAATAGCATTCAGGGGATGGGAGAAAATTGGACAGGGACTGTAGCAGTGGGTGAAGGCGGCCTAACCCTTCCCCCCCTGCACCAATGATGTAAATCGGACACGCACCTCCACTGGCGTTGCTATTTGCCTCATGAGGGAAATGTATAGGTATTTAGTTAGTTAGTTAACAAAATTTATATCCTGCTTTTCTGCCACCACCACCAGGAAAGATGGCAGGAGCATAGTATAGAATTCTTAGAGATGGAGACAAGCTGGCCAGTCTCAATCTGCGTGGTGTTCTGAGAGCTGATGTAGCATAGTGGTTAAGTGGTTGGGATGTGAATCAACACTCTGCTGGTTCGAATCTCACTACTGCCCTAGGTAAACAGGTGACCTTGGGCAATGCACTCCTCTCAGCCCAGCTCCCCAACTGCAATGTGGGGAGAATAATATCACTGACTTTGTTCACCATTCTGAATGTGGCACTTATCTGTCTAGAAGAGCGCTATATAAGCACAGTTATTATAGGCTAAGTAGTTGGGATATGAATCAGCACTCTGCTGGTTCAACTTCCACTACTGCCATGAGCTCAGCAGGTGGCCTTGGGCAATCCACTCCTTTCAGCCCCATCTCCCCAGCTTTATTGTGGGGATTAGGGGTGTGCACGGCCAAAAGATTCAGGTTTAAAAATTTGGGAAACCTCGAACCCCAAAGTGGCAAGCCGCATCGGGAGTTAGGTATTAAACTGCAGCAGCCCTGCCAGCCCAGGTAAGTGGGGCGTGGGGGATTGGGGGCTGGGGCTGGGGGGCTGGGATAAAGCTTCCCCCCTCATTTTGATATGCTCTGAATCTTTACAGAGCATACCGAAGTGAGGGGGGAAGCTTTGTCCCAGCCCCCTACCCACTCCCACCTAGCCCCACCCCTCCACCCCACCCCCACTTATTCTCCCAGCCCCCTACTTAACTGGAAGACCAGCAATGGCCAGCTGGGTATGCAGGGAAGGCCGGATCCACTGCCAGAGCCATGGCACTGCCACCTCCTCTGTCCCCTCCTGCCCCTGCAGTGGCTGTTTGAAAGGCAGGAAGGGCCTCCTCTGCCTCCGCCTCTGATGCCGTGGCCACTTGAGGGGCGGGACGGCATGCAGCGGCCAGCTGGCTGGCAGGGAAGTCCGGAGCTGCTGCCTTTGCCACCACAGAGGCCAGTGGGGAGGCAGGACAGCCCAGAGCCACCACCTCCACCACCACAGCAGCCCTGCCTGCCCAGGTAAGTTGGGCATGGGGGTGGGGGCTGGTGGGGGTTGGGCAAAGTTTAAAGGGCCCTGCCGCTTGCAAGTGGCAGGGAAAGGGACCTTTAAACTTCAGCTGGCAGGCGGGGGTGATCCCCCCTGTCTGCCAAATGAAGCCATCCCCAGGCCCGAAGCTTCCCAAAGCAACCCAAATGCCTAGGGAAGCTTTAATTTGGGATTTCCGAATCGGGGCAAGCATGCTGGCTCCTATTCGTAAATCCCGAATCTTTACATATCGGGTCCGATTCAGGTATTTTTCCTGAATCTGAAACCCGAAGCGCACACCCCTAGTGGGGATAATAACAACACTGACCTTGTTCACTGCTCCGAATGGGGCACTAATCTGTCTAGAAGAGCAGTATATAAGTACAGTTATGTGAACACATTTCATGAAGTTGCCTTCCATTGAGTTAGAGCTTTGGTCCATCAAGAGCAGTACTGAAACTGCCTGCTGTTGGTCCATCAAGGTTATACTGTCTACTCAGACTGGTAATGACTTTCCAGCAAGGTCTTTTATATCACCTGTTTCTTTATCTGGGGATGTGGAGGATTGAACTTGAGACCTTCTGCATGCTAAGCAGATGCTCTGCGACTGAGCCAGGGCCCCTCTCCAAAGTATTGTCTACTCTGCCAGCAACTCCCTAGGGTCTCAGGCAGAGTTCTTTCACATTTCCTACTACCCTATTCTTTTTGGTGGAAACGCCAAGGATTGAACCTGGGGACCATTTGTATGCGCAGCAGGTGTTTTCTTTTACTCGGGAACGCATATGATGATAATGCTCTTTCTGACATATGTTGTGGAACAGCTGGTATTGCACCAAGCTGTTGAAGGTGGCATAATTATCGCAAGGGTAATATCAACACCTTGGTTTCAAAGGCTGAGATGCTGCTAAACTGAGACATGAAATATGTCAGTGTGTCTGTTAAGTACAGAAGCTGCACACGCAAACACAAATTAGCAGCGCATAAGTTGTGGCAGCCCGTAAATAAACACATCTCGAAAAGAAAGCCTGTCAATTCTATTTGAGGATCTACACAGACCAGCATATTTTAAGGCACTCGAGATGGGTAGGCCCTCCTGGAACAGAAGGTTACAAGGTTTGTCATAAATGTTAGATATTTTGAGAATTATGATATTGCGTTGTAATCCAAGGTAGAGTTATTCTGGCCCAAATCCACTGAAATCAATGAGGAGGAATTCTGCATAGGGTGGAGCTGTGAGCTACGTGTCTAGAAAATGCACAGCTTTATATATATTCCAAAAGGTTCTGAACTAGCTGAGATTGAGAGGGGAACTATAAGAGATACCTAGCACATGTTCTTTAAGTGTCAGGTTTTGCAATTTTACCTGGGAACTCCAGTTTTAAAAGAGAGCTCAGATCAGATCACTGTAGCAAAAGAATGATTCACTCACTGTTTTTGTAAAGCAAAGAGTTGGGAGGGAGAGGTGAATAATAATAATAATAATAATAATAATAATAATAATATTTGATTTATATAAGACTCTTCAGGACAACTTAACACCCACTCTGTTTACGAAGTATGTTATTATTATCCTGACAACAATCACCTTGTGAGGTGGGTGGGGCTGAGAGAGCTCTGAAAGAGCTGTGACTTACCCAAGGTCACCCAGCTGGCTTCAAGTGGAGGAATGGGGAATAAAACCCAGCTCTTCCAATTAGAGTCCTGCCACTCTTTACCACTACACCAAACTGGTATCAAAAGAAAAGAAGCTTTTGGCTAATGCCCTTAACTCCTTAGTTGGTGAATTGCATAGTCTCTCCCTCTCCCCCTTTAATTGAAGACCTGGTATATGCCACCCAGATTGAGGTGGGGTAGAGACTGTGTAGTTCAGCAACTAAGGAGTTAAGGGCACTAGCTCAAAGCTTCTTCTTTTTTTCACCCCTCCCTCCCAACTCTTTGTTTTTACAAAAACAGTGATTCCACACACATTGGATAATGCACTTTCAATCCTCTTTAGAGATCATTTGGAACTGAATTTTTCAAGTGTGAAACAAAAAATCCACTTCCAAACGATAGCTAAAGTGCATTGAAAGTGCATTATCCAACGTGTGCGGAATCAGCCAGTGAGAGAATCTTTTTCACTACACAGCGATCCAATCTGAGTGTCTCTTTTAAAACTGCAGTTCCCAGGTAAAATTGCAAAACCCGACACTTAAGGAACACGTATCAGGTGTCACTGTGAAGTTTAGCTCTGAGACGGAAAGAGATCTAGGGGCTGTAGTGAACAAGTCCATGAAAATGTTAACTCAGCAGTGAAAAAGGCAGACCCTGGGGTATGGATTCTAAGGAAAGGGATTAAAAATAAAACAGCCAGTATTGTAATGCCCCTTTATAGATCTAGGGTGTGGCTTCCATTTGCTCATGCCTGACCCACTTTGAACTTTGAACTTTGTCTGCTGCTGTTGGACTAGAAGATGGGTTAAAATTCCCACTCTTAAACAAACAAAACAAAAAGGTTACTTTGGGCCCGCCACCCTCTCAGCCTAACCTCTCCTACCACATTGTTGGGGTGATGAAGAGAACGTAAATCAGCACAAACCTATTGCCCTGAGCATCTTAGAGGAATGACGGGATACAAATGAATACACAGCAACCAGAACTTCTTCGTAAAATTTCCAGAAGCACCTCACGACCCTCGCTTCTTTTAAAGAAGAAAAGTTTCTGTCTTTCCCTTCTCTGACAGGCCACACTTGTGGACTTAGCCCTTGGTACACAAGGGAGCCACAGGATGGCATGAAGCCACAGCCATGGAGAAGGAGCCATTGTGACGAGGCTCTGACAGACCACACCTCTGGGCTTGGTACTCAAGGGTGCCAGGGAGGGAAGAGGTGTCTTTAATCAGGCTGTCATTTTCCAGCATCTTGAAGAGGCCTTTCTTGAGCCGTAATGATTAAGATACCGTTTGGCTGCCTGAATTAAGTTACGGCTGTCAATGGCCCAGGCCTGCCTGACAAGCAGTGGCCAGCCGGGATATTTATTCCACTTTTTAAAGAGAAAGCACAAGGCTGCTTATTTGTACTCAACCAGTTTCTTCTCTCTTTTTTAAAAACAAGCTTGGAAAATAAAAAATGCTCTCCAGAACGGAATGCTCCATTTCAAGGGAATATAAAAATGGCTGCCGCTGCTCCACTAAGTCATAAAATTAAGGAATAAATTATTGTTCTGACTTGTATTACTCCTGTCTTTCCATGCTTACATGGTTATTCAGCCTAACAAGCAACAGGAAATCAGTAAACAAAATCTTTATGGTAGATGGAGAAACGTCCCCAAAGAGAAGCTTATGTTAGAAATAGATTGTTTTTCTATTGACATCTGGGGTATCCGGCTACCCTCATTAGCTCTCCTCGTCGATTTCATGTTTGCATAATGAAACTTCCCAGCCGTTTTTTGGCCCGACATTATGTTTTAATGAGTGGTTCTTACACCTATCGTCAAATTAGGGCAGTCGCAAGGGGTTCGGCAAGGATAACAAAAGAGCACCGATACACCATGCATTTCGGGGCGCTAAATATTTTGCAGACGCAATGAATAGATCAAGCCTTTTGGTCCCAGGGAAGCCAAGCTCCTGCATATTGAGAGCTTCACTGAACTGAATAATAGCTTCAGCGAAAATCTGGATGGATAACAACCAGCAGGAATTCTGGGAAAGAATTGATAAATGGAAAGCTAGCCATAAAAAAGGATGAGAACTTTTCAGAAAATTGGCTCATTTAATGTGTGCAAAACCCCCTGATGTTCCAAGGTTACCCAAGAGGGGAGCACTAGGGGTATAAAATTGTATGGGAGCTGGGTGCTCAGGGAGCCAGGCAAAGTGATGCTGGTGTGTGGCTATCAATTCAATGGCCCTTTTATTAAGGGGGAAGGAAGGAGTGAGGCAGCAGTTATAGTGATCAGAAGTGCCAAACAGGGATCGGAGAGAACAAGGTGTGACTGCCCACTGTGTCATGGAAACTTGCTATGTGACCTTGGGCCAGTCACTCTCAGCCTAACCTACCTCGCAGGGTTGTTATGAGGATAAGAGGAAGGGTGCTGTAAGCCATTTTGGGTATAAATTGGGGAGAAAATCAAGGTATACATTTAAAAAATACAAACAGGGTAGTGTGATCCTGGAACAATCTTTTTGCCTAATTTAGCTCGCAGGTTAAAAGGGGAGAAAGAATCGAGTACACTGCCTTAAGACCCTTGAGGAAAGGTGGAATACAACTGCAAAATATGGAATGGGGAAAAGATATAGGGTGTAGAGCGAGAACCAATTGTTAGCCTCGTCATACAAACAGCAAATCATGGAATTGCTTTCATAAGATGCTTGGGTTGTGTCAGGCTATGGATGACAGGATACAGCAGACAGATCTCTGGCCTATTTGCAGTAAGACATCAGTACTTAGTCAAATGGATTTTATTCAGAAATCAGTTCATTTCAATATACAGTTTCATAGGTCTACTTAGGAGTAATATAAACATCTAAGCAGCTCGACCTGAGATTGACCAGAATGATGGCACGAGAAAGAAACAGTTCTTTTCTAGATCCAGAGGAGTTAGCCGTGTTAGTCTGTAGTAGCAAAATCAAAAAGAGTTCTTTTCTAGTTCACTCTTCTCCTCCCCCTCCCAGTTATCAACAAAGTTTCCCCCCTCTTGCCAAGGAGAAAGACACATCATAGTCTGAGAGGAAGCTCAAGATCATAACAGTAGAGTCTAGTAGATAGCCACCTGTAACGCTTGAGAAACAGTTATAACACTAACAAAGAGCAAATCAAAATGCATTAAGACTATGTTTACAAATACTGGCATCAAGCATCGAGCATCCAGCAGCAAGCACTGAGCAGTAGAATCAAAATTGGCATGGATGGCTGGGCAGATACATACATGACAGGTTGGGTCTTGGCGATGAAAGGAGAGGAACTCAGAAGAAACCTTTGTCTAGGAGTCAGTGGTAGCATTTGAGACCCTTGCTTATATCGACAAAACTATTAATGGTCCGACACCAGGATATATTTTGCATTTTATTCAGTAAATTTATATGTCACTGTTTCTCCAAAGAGCTCAGCATAGCATGCATAGTTCTTCCTGCCTCCATTTTATCCTCTCAATAACCCTGTGAGGTAGGTTAGGCTGAGGGGCAAGGGGTGAAAGAGAGAACATGAATGACTGAGTAAGAACATAAGAAGAGCTCTGCTGGATCCAACCAGTGGTCCACCAGGTCCAGCGTCCCATATCACACAGTGGGCAACCAGTTACTCCAAAGGGCAAAGAGGCTGAGGCCTTCTTTTGATGTTGCCTCCTGGCGTGGGGATTCACATTGGAATGGATCCGAACAATCTACTTCATTTAGGAATCTTTTCTCTGTGACTTCCTCCAAAGTCTTGTGCACTTCATGCCTTGATTTCATAAATAAGCCCAACTGTAGGACCAACAAGAGTAAAGTCTTAGTAAAAAAGAAATTGTAACGCCTCAGAGGAATAGCCAGTGAAGGGTAAAATCTCCAGTTTGGTGTAATTGTTAAAAGCAGCAGGACTCTAATCTGGAGAGCCAGGTTTGATTTCCCACTGCTCCATTTGAAGCCAGCTGGGTGACCTTGGGTCAGTCACAGCTCTCTCAGAGCTCTCTCAGTCTCACCCACCTCACAGGGGGATTGTTGTGAGGTTAATAAGGACACACTTTGTAAACCACTCTGAGTGGGCATTAAGTTGTCCTGAAGGGCGGTTGTTGTTGTTGTTGTTGTTGTTGTTGTTGTTGTTGTTATGCATCTCAAATAGTTACCCCTTTATGAAACGAATGATGTGGGAGAGGGGGAGACTTTAGCTTCATTCAGGTGGAGGGAAGAATGAGTTAACTTTCCAAATAATTAAGAATAAAAAATCAGGCTCACCTGGGCTATCCAGGTCAGGCAAATGTCCATGAGTGACTCAACAATAGTTTATTTTAGGGTTGTCAGTTTGTTAATTTTTAGCCAATCAGTCATTTGTCTTCAAGTTTTTTTTTTATTTTATGTATTTGTTATTTGATTTAATTAGTTAATAGACACCCCAAATTTGCCCTAAGTTAATCCCTCAGATAAAATGACAGGTCACCAACAGGCCTACTCTTAACTGCTTGAAAAGCCCCCAAACCTGTGAAAGAAGTTTTATGGTGGGTGGCAGTGTGTCTAGGGGGTTACAGGTCTGAACTGGAAGTTTAGGTTTTGTTTAAAATTGCTAAGAAGTCCCTTAACTGGTTGTTGCTATTGATAAAAGTTGCCAGAGTACTGGCATGGACAATTTGGCTGGTTGTCAGGTTTATTAAGACGAATCATACATTAACAGTGATAATTTAGTTCTTGCCAACTGGGCACTTGAAAAATCTAACAAACCTTTGGATTTTCTGTTTGTTACTATTCTGTTCAGCTGAGCGCACGGTACAAGCATATTGATGATTCGTAACTGAGGGTGTATGTCTGTGAGGTTGGAGGCTTTGGAACTGGTTGAGTAGCCATTGTTGGCACAGGCTCACGATAGAAGGACTTGCTTGGTTTACAGATGCTCCATTCTGCAGACACCAGGAAAGGTATCGACGGGCACCATAACTCGAACCATTTATTTTGGTTTTTCTCTTCACCTTGACTGTGAAGGCACGAACAGCCCAATCTGCTGTTTGTGAACAAGCTGTTCATGAGGCCCCATTCTAAACAAACAGGTGATCATTGCAAGCCGCATTCCTTGCTGTTTGTCTTGTTGTTCGTCAAGCCACACAGTCTGGCACCTGTAACCAATTGCCTTGGCGACTTAGGCAGGGATTGTCTGAACTCTGTCTGAACTCCTGCTGTTGCCCTGGAAACCCCAATCTAAGCCCAATTTAGCTTGATAGGCAGGTCTTCCTTTCAAGTGTGGAGCTCCAAATTTGTTACAAGGGAGCAAAGATCAGGGGGGAGGGGGGCTTCCAGTTCTGACTTTGCAGACAGTGGAGAGGGAGAGACAGTTGCTGTTGGCATCTTGATAGAGAGAGTGCATTGGAGCTTGAACTTCCTTTGTGTGTGGTGGGATAGGGATCTACCCCTTCAAGTTCCAGGGCTGCTGCCAGGCTCTGGGGCCAAGCTATGATTTATTATTGGTACTTTTCCTGGTGCCTGCTCAGGTCAGGTTTCTGGGAGTGGTGCAGTAGGGATCTTGACTTGGATGATGGCTGGAGGAGAGCCTGCTGGCCCCCATGAGACATGTTCGTGAACAAGACCATGTTCGTGGTTGTTCGTGAGTCCCTGTTCATGGATGGCAATGAAAAATGAACATCATGTTCGGGTTTTTTTCTGTTCATGCCCATCTCGAACTCTTACATGATGCAACAATATTTGGATAAAAATAAAACCGAAGAAACTAGGCCAACTTTGCCTGTATAGTTTCTCTCTTGCTGCCATGGTCCCCCCTCAACGGGGAACATGTTGCAATGCTGTCAAAAATTTTCGAGAAGGACTCTGAAGAGGTGGCTTAGAAGCATTATAAATAAATAAACAACCACCCTTTGGAGTCAGCCATACTTTTCAGCCATTGGGCTTTATATGGCTTTCTACTGCATTTCTTGAAGGCAACCCATGTCAAATCTCAAGGCATGTATCTGATGAGAAAGAAGAGCTTCTAACGGTCAGAAAATGCTCTTTTCATTGAAATAAATTAGACTAGTGATATGAACTTGACACAAGCATTCTCAAGAATCTGGATCTTTGCTCC
The DNA here is from genome assembly GCF_028583425.1 of Eublepharis macularius. NCBI lineage: Eukaryota > Metazoa > Chordata > Lepidosauria > Squamata > Eublepharidae > Eublepharis > Eublepharis macularius. Next base: position 175,981,690 of record NC_072792.1, read on the forward strand.
CTTCACACAGAATCCTTTAAAGAAAGGACAGTGACATCCTTCTTTCTCAACCGCCTTTGTAAAATTCTCCTCAATTCTCCAGTGATATCTGTCCAATTAATTCCCAGCTGTTTCTATTCATTTCAGACCAAGACGACAGATGTCTGTTTCTCTGTTTATCTGCCTATTTATCTTTACACTTTGTTTTTTCCCTGCCGTTGAGGAAGTCTGTATTTAATCTGTCTAGACCCTGCAGAAGCCCGAGGCATCTTCAAATAGGGTTAGTTTATGAAGATGACAAGTTTGCTGTAGCATTCTTGGGGGAAAGAATAAATGACTTTGAATTCATTGCGAAGGTTATGAAATGGACCCTTGGCAGGGAGTGGTGGTGGGTGGAAATGTGATAAGTCTTACATAATATAGAAAGTTCTCCTACCATTGCTTTCTTCTTCTGAACTCACTTGGGTACTTGAAGAGAGATCTGAAAGACTGGAGGTGCCATTGTAAAGAACACTGGAGACTTAAAAGGTCATTGGGTTAGAAAAGTGCTTTGTATTTGGTTCTGAATCAACAACATCAAGGAGTATCTTTGAGTGAAGATATTCCTACAATGCCATCCTTATCAAAGTTACATCCTAACTTTGCTTAGGATGGCATGGCTAGAGCCCCAGAGTTGTACGGGGCATTATAGGCTAACTTCTTGTTCAGTGCATATTGAGGAGGGGCCATCAGTCAGTGGTAGAACATCTGCTTGGCATGTAGAAGGTCCCAGGTTCAATCCCCGGCATCTCCAGATAGAAAATCTGGTGTTCGGTGATATGAAAGACCTTTGCCTGAGACCATGCTGCCAAGAGACTGATTTAGTATAAGGGAGCTTCTCTTGTTTGCACAGGAAATCCAGAGCTAGAGCATTCTCAACTGTGGCCATATATTCCCTGTCTCTGTTGAGTGACAATTGAAAAAAGCACCCCTTTCTTTAGGTCGAGCATGGTTGAGGTGGTATTTCATATTTTGGAATATTTTATACCAATTTGTAAGTTGGTGTTCATACAGAGGAGTTAGATTACATTTAATATGTTGATAGTTTCAGGTGGGTAGCTATGTGGGTCTGCAATGGAGCAGTAAGATCCTGGTCCAATAGCACTTAGAGACCAACTGGATTTCCGACGTATGAGCTTTCAAAAGTCAACGCTCCCTTCATCGGATATGAGGAGTGGAAAAAGGGTCTTTATATTCCAGGCAGAGGGTGGGAGGAGTATTGTAAATTAGAGTATCAGGAAGCTTGCTATAATTCATGTTGTAATTAGCATGATAGAGCAGGGCACATGCTGTTTTTCTTCTGTCCTGACATACTTGGGATGCAACTAGGGACGGTTCATGACAAATCTGTTAGATAATAAAATGTCCTATGTTCTACTGCATTGATCAAACATGAGCTAATCATTGAGTATGTTCCGTGCAGCATGAAGACGCATTCACAGCATTAATGCCATGGATCAGTTTGCCCCGGCCCATGTCAATTCAAACAGGGCATCAGGCCTAATTGGTGGACTAAAAGGAGTCAGCCAATCAACTAAATGAAGTGGGAGACCCTTGTTCGAATCCCCGCTCTGCTATGGAAGCTCATTGGGTGACATTTGGCCAGCCATATACTCTCTCTCAGCCTAAACTACCTCACAGGATTGTGGTGAGAATAAAACGGAGGAGAATTTTGTGAGATGCTTTGGATTCCCGTTGTGGAGAACAGTGGAGTATAAATGAAACAGATTGAAAATAAGAATTTTTTACCTCATGGTGAGAAATCAATATTGAGAACAATAAGGTAAATAAATTCACCTTTAGTCTGATCATGGATATGGCCAGAAATATAGGACAGTTGCTGGTCTTGACTAAGAAGATCATGGAGGATGCTTTTGGTGGCCCGAATCAAGGCTGACCTGGTGTCTCAGCTAAACATACCGAATACAGAGACCAGGGACTCAGGGCCAAGCTACAAGTGACAAATGACACTTGAACGGCAAGTGTATTTCTCCCTGTTCACTTGCACTCCACTCAATCCACTTGCCATTCAAGTGTCATTCGTCACTTGTAGCTTGGCCCTATGCCTCTGAAAGGGTAACAAACTAACATGGCCTTTAGAATATGGCTTCTTCCTCTCCTCAGCAGGCATTTGGCTGCTGCGACTGACCTATCCTTCTTTCCAAGGTGCAGCACAGGACTAACTGGTTGTTATCGTGGTGCCAAGTAGAAATTTCAGTGGGGGGGGGGATGTCTGATTGGTTGTGGTTGTAAGACTCTTGCCAAGGAATTTGCAAAAGACTCCACTGGTTGCTTTTTTGAAGATTTCATGAGATCACGAAGGCTTTGTTAGGAATAAGGCACATGCAAAAACCAGTGACACATACACTTCAGAGATAACTAGCCCCCCCCCCCCTTTGGGAGGATGGCATTCAGGCTTAGAGCACTCAAGGCCAATCTGCCAGTTGCACAACCTTGAAAGAGAAACTGCAAGCTAACCTTGGGAGAGAAACCCAGCTGCACCACCTCCCTCCCTTGGGACAGATGGCTGATGCCAACATCCTGACAGTGGTGCAACTCTTTTTTCACCTGATCCGTGTTGTTTCCAGGATGGAAGTTACTGAGATATCCAGGTTACAATACTGGTTAGGCCACAGCTAGATGGTGGGAATGGAGGAGGTTGCTCAGAATAGGTCAAGTTAATCAGCAAATACCTTGGCAATGGGGGTGTGTGCATCACATGATATGTAGCTATGTGGTGCTTGTGAAGGAGTGCCCTTGGTGCTGAGCACCATCTCTTAAGTCTTGTGGTCCACTGGGGAGGCAGATGAAGCTGGGCACCTCCCAGAACAGAATGGTTTTGAAGTCTGGAATGAACAAGGCTGGCCGAGTGTGAAGCCAGGGTAGTCCTGCCTGGTGGGTACACGTGACAGGTGTCTAGCGCAGCCTGCTGTCAGCCCTTGGCAGGTAGAATCCCCAAGTTCTCCACAGAAGACACACAGGTGTATTAGTTGAAGCAACTTTATTAGAGATCCATCAAGTTCAGGGTGCTCAGACAACTGAGTTGGCAGAAGTGACGTAGATGGGGTCGGTAGTGATAGTTATAGGGGAGGTTCCCACCATCAGGATAGGGACCATTAAAGTTTTGGGCGCGAAAGAGCCAGGGGGGTGAAAGGGAGAAGCTAGGTTTAGGCTAGACAGCACAAAGAATGAAATCATCAGATGCAGTTCGAGCTGGCCGCAGCCAGCCTTCAAGGACACTTGCTGGAGGCAGCGGGGAAAGAGAAAGTAAATACTTGTGAGATAACCTACTGCCTTAACATCAATAAGAAACTTCTCATGCTCTCAGACGACCAGCACATAACACAGAATACATTCATGGCAGATATGTAGACAGGCATATATGACACCTGCCCTCAAAGATTCAGCTTATGTAAATGTAAATAAGCAGTGACGTAGATCAGCCAGTTTAAATAAATTAATATAAATTATGATAAATAAACAAAACTAGTTGAGCCCACACCTCGCTTTCTTGTGCTTTTATTCTCATGCCATGTTTGGGGGTACCGGGGCACTTGACTTGTCAATCTGCGGTACGGGGTTGCATCGGGTTTTGCAAAAATGTGCTTCTGCAGAATTGCTGCTGATGAGCAGCCAATAACATTGTTTAAAGGAACACTGAATAATAGTTTTTTTAAAAAAAATTATTTATGACTGATTTACAGTGCAATCCTATGTAGAGTTGCTTCAGTCTAAGCCCATTGACTTCAGTGGGCTTAGACTGGAGTAACTCTCCATAGAATTGCACTGTTGGTGTGGTGTAGTGGTTAAGAGTGTCAAACTAGCATATGGGAGGCCCAAGTTCGAATCCCTGCTTGGCCCTGCAAGCTGGCTGGCTGCCCTTGGGCCAGTCACATTCTCTCAGCCTAACCCAACTCACAGAGATGCTGTTGTGAGGATAAAATGGAAGCGAGGAGAATGATGGAAGCTGCTTTGGGAGAAAGGCAAGTGAAGTAAAATAAAATAAATGATCTATGACTGATCTGTCTACTTAAACTACTAACCAATGAGCACAGCAGCAATGCAGCATGCTGGGTGGAGAAAGAAAACTCCCATTGTGAGAATGTGTGCACATAATCATAGAATCATAGAGTTGGAAGGGGCCATACAGACCATCCAGTCCAACCCCCTGCCCAGTGCAGGATCAGCCTAGAGCATCTCTGACAAGTATTCATCCAGCCTCTTCTTGAAAACTGCCGGTGAGGGGGAGCTCACCACCTCCCTAGGCAGCTGATTCCACCTTCGAACTACTCTGACTGTGAAAAAGTTCTTCCTAATATCCAGCCGGTACCTTTCCGCATGTAATTTAAGCCCATTGCTTCAAGTCCCATCTTCTGCTGCCAACTGGAACAGCTTCTTATCCTCCTCCAAATGACAGCCTTTCAAAAATTTATAGAGAGCAATCATGTCCCCCCTCAGTCTCCTCCAAACTAAACGTTCCCAAGGCCCTCAGCCTTTCCTCGTAGGGCTCAGTCTCCAGACCCCTGATCATCCTCGTCGCTCTCCTCTGCACCCTCTCGATTTTGTCCACATCCTTTTTGAAGTGAGGCCTCCAGAACTGCACACAATACTCCAGGTGCGGCCTGACCAAGGCAGTATAGAGAGGGGCTATGACCTCCTGCGATTTCGACGCTATGGCCCCTTTGATACAACCCAGGATTGAATTAGCCTTTTTTGCCACCGCATCACACTGACTGCTCATATTTAGTTTACAGTCCACTCTTACCCCAAGATCCCTTTCACATATACTACTGCCCAGAAGTGTATCCCCCATCCAGTATTTGTGCCTCCCATTTTTGTGGCCCAGATGTAATACTGTGCACTTGTCTTTGTTGAATTGCATCCTATTCACAGCTGCCCACTTCTCCAGAGTATTCAGGTCTTGGCATAAAAAGCCAACCGCACTGTGCTGCACTGTTAGGGAGGAATACGTTGAAGCAAAATGTCAAATGGCCATGATTATATCGCTGAACAAGTATCAAAGAACTGACTGCCTTGTTGCAATTGCCAAACGGGGTGAGTTGCACCGGTCAGGCATTCAACCATCCCTATAACTTACATGCTCTTCAGTTAGTTCCATTTTATAGTCATTGTTGCATTACTTCCCTGGCACTGATTTATATATCCTTTTAGTTTCCAAGGACTTTTAACAACTGGGTTTATCCCAGTATACGTTGGGCTTTTATAGCTGCTGTGGAAAAGAGTGATCGGACGTGAAATATTAGGGCATAATAAATTGCTTCATCTTTTCCAATCTCCTCTGTTCCTGTTATGGTCCCTCCCTTTCCCCTCTTTCTTTTATGATAGACCTCAGAGACAGCTTTCTATAAAGTCTCTAAATTCCCTTTAACAAGTTGCTGTACCTCGGTTTATCACCCCAGAGCTATTATTCAGATAAGCTTCTGAAAAGACAAAACCCCTTCAAATCCTTTTTAGTTTTCAGATAGAAATGGTCTGAATAGTCCAAACTGCACTTGAAAAATAACAGATGATTCTTTTCTTATACGGTATTCTTATACGGTATTGGGGGAAGAGGCTGTGGCTCAATGGTAGAGCATCTCCTTGGCCTGCGGAAGGTCTCCGGTTCAGTTCCCAGCATCTCCAAGTAAAGAATCAGGCAACAGGTGATGTGAAAAACTTCCACCAGAGACCCTGGAGAGCTGAAGTCATTCCGAGTGGATGAAACTGACTTTGATGGGCCAAGGGTCTGATTCTGTATAAGGCAACTTCATATGTACAGAGCTGCGGGATTTGCATATGGTGGCTACTAAAGAAACCTAGAGAAATCATGTTGGAATAGCAGCCCGTTATAGGGAAACTACCACTATAATTTCAGATGGGTAAGATTTCAGCAAGATTTCGATCCCCAGTAGCTTAACAACCAACTAATTTTCCAGGATACGAGATCTGGAGAGTCAGTCTCAAAAGCTGGGAATCTAGTTGGTCTTTAAGGTGCTAGTGGACTTAAATCTTGCTCCTCTGCCACTACAATGTGTCAGTATTTTCTTCTAGAGGCTGTTGTTGTGTGTTGCAAACAAATATTATTTGAAGATTAACTCTGACCTTTGCTCTGATATGCTACTAAGTAAGACAAACTGTTAACTGAACATTCTTGCACTGCCAATTGGTCTGTACTTTAAGCTTCTGATAAAAATTTTATCAGTCCCCCAAGCTGATGTATATAGAGCCTGGAAACATGGGCATTGTAATAGAATAAAAGGCTATTATGCTCATTTGTGGTGGGAATGCTCTAAAGTAACAGTCTTCTGGCAAATGATATTGGGAAAGGTGAAGGAGCTTTGCAATGCTGAGATAAATTTAAATGGGGAGATCCTATTTACGGGCATCTGGGGGAATAATAAAGTACAGGAAAACAGACAGCACTTGTTAAAAGCCATGATTATAGCTGCCCATGCTGTAATAGCGTATGGATGGAAAGATGCCTCTAAATGGCTGAGCCCTGTATCCACACTTGTTCTACTGTGACTGCTCAATGAACCTGGGCAGCAGACTGGGTGAAAATGAGTGGTTGATTCAAGGTCAGATTGAGTATTTGAACCCTAGTCTCCTAGCTGAACATGCTTACCACTGCACCATACTAGCTCTCCAGCAATGGTTATCACAATGGTATAAGAAAAGAATCATCTGTTATTTTTCAAGTGCAGTTTGGACTATTCAGACCATTTCTATCACAATGATAATGATATCCCTCATTTCAGCAATTTGCCTCCCCTGGTTGTAACAAGTTGCCCCATTTTCCCTCCTCCCCAAACCATGAAAGGAACAAAACCTTCCTTACAAACCCCGAGAAGGAAAGAAACTCGTTTGATGCTCACAGGTGGCGATTTTCACAAACAGACAAGCTGGTGTCGACATGATACATCAATCCACCAGAAAGGGGGAGGGGGGCGGATATTAGCCCAGATAGCTGGCTGACTCCCTTGTATTCAAAGCCATTAATCTTTGGGACATGACGAATCTCGTGAGCAGAAGGGAATAAATTCCAGATAATAAGTTTTAAAGTAATGAATAACTCTTGCCTGTGAAGGGCCTTAATGACTTTTCTTGTCAGAATTCAGATTTTATTATTAGCTCGACGGAACAGGAGGGGCCTGAAGAGCTGCACTTACAAATCAATTTCACTGCTCCTTCGTAATGAGTCCCTAATTGACCCCAATTTCTGATAGAGTCACATATTTCCTTCTATACTTTATTTTAATGACATGTATATTAGAGGATTTAGTGACTGAGCATAAAGGAATTTGCTTTAACTCGGTGTTGCTGTTCTCTGACTCAAGGAAGAAGCATAAATTACTCGGAACGCATTTGCTTTGATGGCCGGGAATGTATTTTTTATATCCCTTTGCAGATAAAATTTGTCTCATTTTCTTGTATTAAGAGAATTCATTTATCTATCTCATTTTAAAGAAGATGGGTTGGTGACTTACAAAAGGCCCTCTGCTTCTCCATATAATCCTCATAGTTATGGGCCATTAAATTCTTTACTTAACTTCGTCAGTCTCTCCAGCCACAGCTCGTATTCAAAGCATTTGCCATATCTGGCAAAATGCAGCTATTATGCAATTTTAAAGAGTGTTGCCTTTGAAATGGGTCTCTGTTAGGGTTGCCATGCTAAGACTGGCAACCAGCAGGAGGCCTGGGACCAGGGACATGAGGGATGGGTAGCTGATGGCATGATATCACTTCCGGGATAACCCAGAGGTGACTTCAGTCCTCTCTAAGATTCGCCAAAAAATCTATGGCTTTACCATAGAGTTTCAGCCAATTCCTAGAGAGGTGTGATTTTACTTCTGGTTTTCTTAAACATAACATCACACTGCCAGCCATTGGCCTTTTTTATTTTTTCTCCCCTTGCTACTTATAACAGGGACTGGCAAACCTAATCTATAATAGCAGTGTGCTTATATACTGCCCGCTCAGAGCAATAAACAAAGTTAGTGCTATTATTATCCTCATAATACAGCTGAGGAACTGGGGCTGAGAGGAGTGGCCATCTACAAAGCTCATGGCAGTAGTGGGAGTTGAACCAGCAGAGTGCTGCTTCTCAGCCCAACCACTGAACCACTACGCTACAGCAGCTCTCTCTCTCTCGGTCCCCTCCTTTCTTACATCTAGCTAGAGATGAACTGAGATATTTTGAACTCAGAGGCAGAAATTCCAGACAGGGACCTGTATCCTACTGACTTCATTAAACACAGTATGAAGCCTTCCTCTAACCTAAAGAGATTTTCTCTAATGGAAGAGCCACTTAAGTTGGAGGAAGTTCCTCCAACTTAAAGAGCCGTCCTCTGATTTAAGTGGCTCTTTGATTAGAGGAAAGCTTTCAGACGAGAGGAATACTTCAAACACTCAATCAAGACAAAGATCAGCTGAGAAGGACCCCAAAAGCCAAGATATAACTGGTTAAGGTATGCTGGAGAAACTTCTCTACCCTAAAGCAGAATACCTCAACCTATTATATATTAATCATTTGTTGGGGTCAGGGCTGCTAACCCTCTGCTGGGGATGGGGGATTCCCTGCCTCCAGCCCCTGCCACCCCACCTCTGCTCACCTGGTCAGTGGGGGGAGGCATCTAGGGGGAGGCACACATGTGAAGCACACCCACACTTCCACATCACACCAGAAAAATGACATCATTTTCTGGCACAAGGTGGAAGTATGGGGAGATGGGAAGCTATGGGTTTGGTAGTGACCCATAGCATCCATGTTGATCTGGAAAATGATGTCATCTTCTGGTGTGACAAGTGGGCACAGGAAGTAAGTACTCACTGCCCCCCGTCCCCCAGTTTGGTTCCTGGGGGACCTGGCAACCCTACTTTGGGTCTCATAAGGGTCTCATAAGAGCTAGCCTGGAGATGTAAAGCTGTTGCCTTCAGACTGACCCCTTAAGATGAATCAATTTGACCCTATTTCCTTGTTCCTCTCCTGATTTCCGTGTATGCGTGTGTGTGATGTGCCATCAAGTCACCTCCAACTTATGATGACCCCGTGAATGAAAGACCTCCAAAACATCCTATCATTCACAGACTTGCTTAGATCTTGGACTTCCTTTATTGAGTCCAGCCATCTTGTTTTAGATCTTCCTGTTTTCCTACTTCCTAGTAGATTCTGGTTTTCTGCCTGTTCCGACCTTGTGCCTTTTGTCTGTCCTGGATTGCCTTGCCGATTCCTGACTTCTGACCATGAACAGGCTTTTGCCATGCCCTATAGGGACTCATTGCCAACCTTTGCCTCTTGGCTTGTCATAGCTAAGGTTGCCAGTTCTCTCTTGGGAAATTCCTGGAGATTTGTGGGTGGTGCCTGAGCCACATTTGGAGAGGGGATGAGATGCCATATTGTCTGCCCTCCGAGCCAAGTTCCTCCGTGGGAACTTGATCCATGGGAACTGATCCCTATAATCTGGAGATCAGTTGCAAGTCGGGAGAACTACAGACCCCATTTGGAGGATGGCAACTCTAATGACTTTAACAACAACAACCAACAACATTCAGTTTATATACTGCCCTTCAGGATGACTTAACACCCACTCAGAGTGGTTTACAAAGTATGTTATTATTATCCCCACAAGAACAATCACCCTGTGAGGTGGGTGGGGCTGAGAGAACTCTGAGAGAGCCATGATTGACCCAAAGTCACCCAGCTGACTTCTGGCGGAGGAGTGGGCAATCAAGCCTCCAGATTAGAGTCCCACATTCTTAACCACTGCACCAAACTGGCTCTCTTTGGATTAGGGTTGCCGGATCCCCCAAGCATGAAAGCAGGGGATGAGGGGTGGTTGGAGAGGCATGCCAGGAGGACTTACCTCTAGTGTTTAGGGATGATTTTTACCAAATCAGCCTCATGCACAATGCAGAAGAGCTCTGGAGCATTTGGGAGCATGCTGTGGGGCTCCAGACCCATTCCCATGACTTTTCCCTCCACTGGCCAGGCAAAAAGTGGTGGGAAGGGGGGGGAATTGAGAGCAAGGGATTCCCCCACTGGGGGCACTGGTAATTCTACTTTGGACCCTGCCAGCTTTGCCCCCACTTCTGTGCCTGACAGCAAGTTCTGAGACTTTTCTGTTCCACTCTGTGTGCTTTCTAATGTGCAGATGGGCTTTGCTATCCATTTCATTATCTCCAGATGTCATTTCTGTATTAGGGCATTTTGTCTACACTCAATATCTTCATCACGTACACGAGAGACGCATTGCTCCAAGCGCTGTGATATCAGGGATGCTCTGTTAGGCTTCTCCTGTTAAGAATATTGACCACCTACTTCCCTCATTATGCCAAACACTCTCGAGATATCGAATCCTAAAATGAGTTTGCAGGGAAGAAGGTAGAAAGAAAAATGGAAACCCAATAGACAAGGATGAGCAAACTACTTACTAATTGAGTGAAACGGCGTGGAACAAAACCAGAGCAATGGTACAGTAACAGCAATGACAAATCTAATCAGTAGCCTGCAGTAGACTCCTTTATTATAAACAGGGGGTGAGGTGGGAGTGAATAGCATCAGAACATGGAGAATGGTGTTCAAATGTAAGATGTATTATTTCAGAGTGATAGTGATATGGAATCCAGTGTGTTTTTCCTCTCACAAGAGGATCTGTTCACAGAAACTTTCCAACAGGAAAAAAACTAAGGAGATCTTTTCAAGGAAAGGGTCTCCAAAGAATTATCTTAAAGAGAAAAAAACCCTGGATGACCAAGGGTCATGATTAGAGATGGGCACGAACAGCAATACAAACTAAAAAAAGCCACCAACAGCCCAATCAGCGAACAAGCTGTTCATGAGGCCCCATTCTAAATGAATAGGTGGTCGTTGCAAGCCTCGTTTGTTGCTGTTCATCCTGCTGTTCGTCAAGCCATACAATCCGGCACCTGCAATCAATTCCCTTGGCAACTGGAGGCAGGGACTGCCTGAACTCTGTCTGAACTCCTGCTGTTGCCCTGGGAACCCCAATCTAAGCCCAATTTAGCTTGATAGGCAGGTCTTCCTTTCAAGTGTGGAGCTCCAAATTTGTTACAAGGAAGCAAAGAACAGGGGGGAGGGGGGCTCTCAGCTCTGGTTTTGCAGACAGTGAGGGAGAGACAGTTGCTGTTGGCATTTTGAGAGAGAGACAGGGAGAGCGCATTGGAGCTTGAATTTTCTTTGTGAGTGGTGGGATAGGGATCTACCTCTTCAAGTTCCAGGGCTGCTGCCAGGCTCTGGGGCCAAGCTATTATTTATTATTGGTACATTTTCTGCTGCCTGCTCAGGTAGGGTTTCTGGGAGTGGTGCGGTAGGGATCTACCCCTTCAGGTCCTAGGGCTGCTGCCAGGCTCTGGGGCCAAGATATTATTTATTATTGGTACATTTTCTGCTGCCTGCTCAGGTAGGGTTTCTGGGAGTGGTGCGGTAGGTATCTGCCTCTGCAAGTTACAGGGCTGTTGCCAGGCTCTGGGCCAAGCTATTATTTATTACTGGTACCTTTCCTGCTGCCTGCTCAGGTAAGGTTTCTGGGAGTGGTGCGGTAGGGATCTACCCCTTCAGGTTCCAGGGCTGCTGCCAGGCTCTGGGGCCAAGCTATTATTTATTATTGGTACATTTTCTGCTGCCTGCTCAGGTGGGGTTTCTGGGAGTGGTGTACTAGGGATCTTCATGGCTGGAGGAGAGCCTGCTGCCCCCCACGAACAATGAACAATTAACATGTTTTCCTCCCCTACCCTACTGTGCTTCATTTTTCTTCATTTTTCGTTTTCTGATCCACACTTCAGTTGAGCAGCACCCAATTGTGTCTAAAAAAGAAAACACTCGCTTCAACAAAGGAAGGGGAATTGTCCTATGATAATAACATGTCCATAGTTATTGTAATATATACAAAGGAAATAATCATCCCGATGGATGTTCTTAAATACAAATTCCCTGTGGAATTGTGCTTCCTGCTGAATTTCTCTCGACACTGAAGTGGGAGAAATTTCCACTGGAGATTTTTTGGTTTGTTCGTTTTGGCTTGCTTGGATGGTTTATAAAGAGCACATCCCAGTATAAACTGACTCATTAGCTATGACCTTCTTGTTCCGCCAAGTGCTTTGGTTGGACAGGTCTTGCCTTCTTCCTCTGAAACCCCCCGAAGTTTCTTTCCTTGTCATGATTCAGCACCGGCTGTCTAGAAGCATAAAATGTCACCAGGTCCCCTGAGCTCAGCAGGTTACCAAGGTCTGTTGCTCTGACTGATGCAATTAGAGATTATGCTTCCAGGTACCATGCACAATCACTACCGTTCAGAGCACCCATTCCACCGAGCGACAGGAGAGACCTCCGTCACTATAACAACCAGGATAGTGTCAATAATTTAGCTGGTTCTAAAATGCGTGTTTATTTATGGAATGCCGTAATTACAGCAAATGGAAATATCTGAGATACTGAAACAGTTTCCTTCAGAGATCGTGAAAAAATTGCTCTTATTCCTTATCAGTTAGGGAAACTTGGCTTCCTTCCTTCCTTCCTTCCTTCCTTCCTTCCTTCCTTCCTTCCTTCCTTCCTTCCTTCCTTCCTTCCTTCCTTCCTTCCTTCCTTCCTTCCTTCCATAACAACATGGAAGTGACTCTTAGTTTTCTTAGATCATCGAAATTGTCACAATTCTAGGCAGCATCAACTCGGGTACAGCAACAGAGGAAATTATTTTCCTTCTAGCTGTTGCAGACTCTCATGTCACCCATATGACTTCATTGTACACATTGGCTGCTGTGAAAATTCAAGCTAAAGTCATGTTTGGAATCTAATTTGTTGCAGCCTGATATGTATTTTAGGTGCAGGCTGTCTTTTTGCTCCTTACAATTTTTCATCTAATCTGCTTTTATTGTTATTGTTCTCTCATTATTTTATGTCTTTTTGTAATTTGACTTAAGACTGCAATGGACTTTGGCCATGTGCAATACATTTTATTACCATTAGGTTTATTTGAGTCAAACCAAAAAACAGATGGGTGACAGATTTAGGGCAACTATTTCTTCACACAACACAGAATCTGCATGTAGAATTTGCTGCCACAAAATGTGGCGATGATGGCCTTCAACACAAATAATGGCTCTAGGTACTCTCCAGTTTCAGGGACAGTATACCCTTGACTACCCTGACTTGGATAGCCCAGGTGAGCATGACCTTGTCATATCTCAGAAGCTAAACAGGGTCAGCTTTGGTTAGTAATTGGATGGGAGACCTCCAAAGAAAACCAGGGTTGCAGAGGCAGGCAATAGCAAACCATCTTTGTTAGTCTCTTGCCATGAAAATCTTACCATGTGAAAAAGAAGGCATTCTCTACTACTATTATACTACTATTATACCATTGAATACCAGTTGGTAGCGGTGGGAATGTTGCCTTCATGTTGTGCTTGTGGATTTTCTGAAAACATCTGGTTGACCACTGTTGGAAACAGGGTTATGGACTCCCTGGAGAGCCAGTTGTGTGTCCAGGTTAAGAGTGGCAGGACTCTAATCTGGGATTAATTCCCCACTCCTCCGCTTTAAGACAACTGGGTGACTTTGGGTCAGTCACAGCTCTCTCAGTGCTCTCTCAGCCCCCACAGCCTGCCTGTTCTGGGGAGAGGAAGAAAAGATTATTGTAAGCCGCTCTGAGATTCCTTTGGGTGTCTTCTTCTTCTTCTCCTTCTCCTCCTTCTTCTCCTCCTTCTCCTCCTTCTCCTCCTTCTCCTTATTCTCCTTCTCCGTTTCCTTCTTCTCCTTCTCCTCCTTCTTTTCCTTCTCCTCCTTCTCCTCCTTCTCCTTTTCCTTTTCCTTCTTCTCTTTCTCTTTTTCCTTCTTCTCCTTCCCCTTCTCCTCCTTCTTCTCCTTCTCCTTCTTCTCCTTGTCCTCCTTGTCTTCCTTCTCCTCCACCTCCATCACCACCTCCTCCTCCACCACTGGCCTATCCAGCAGAAGTCTTCTTTGTAGTTGTTTCTCTTAGTTTGAGGGAAAGAACTATTGCAAAATGCATCCCTTCATTATGGGCCCAACTAATTTGTCATTTAATTTAAAAATACTTGATAAACGAATTACCAAAGTTCGATGGCTGACCGAATGAAAATTCCTTCATTGGCTGATAGTCTTGTTAAGCTTTTCCTCGTGATGATACCATGAGTTTGGCTGAGAGGCAGAGCACTTGGCCAAAGTCATTAGTGAGCTTCATGGTTGAGAGACCATTGGAACGCATGTCTCACCAGGTTAAGTCCATCATTTTATCTCCTGTATTACATTGGCCAGTGAATACCTATACAGAGATTATTCGTTGCTGCTTATTGCCGAATTGAAAGCTGTGTTGTCACTAGCAAGATTAAGTGCCCTGAATGAAGTAGCAAATTTCTGGACAATTATCACAGACCCATGCAGTAGCAGCACCGCAGCAGCAACCTTCAACTTGTTATGGAAGGTGTCAAATTTTTAAGCCAGTTGCACAAGTATAAATCTGGCATTACGTATATAGAATAACTAATACACACATAGAATAAGTAAGTCCAATAGTGCAATAAAAGGTATGGCAGAATCCTGATGGAGAAAAAGGATAACCCTTAGTTCAGAATCGTGCAAAACAGTAAGCAGATCAGCATGGGGAATAACTAAGAGTGCAATCCTAAACAGAGTTACTCCAGTCTAAGCCCATTAATTTCAATGGGCTCAGACGGGATGTAACTCTGTTTAGGATTGCATTTTAAGGGAAATAGGAGGTCGGTCTGCACTTTCATAGGAAACAATGACAAACAATTGCCTACATCTAGGGGTGTACTCTGAGAAAAAAATGTTATAATTTTGCATCTGGGATGGGGGGAGGGGTTACCATGATTGCTGGTTTTTCACCAGTTCCTTATTCAAATCCATGGGTGTTTTTTTTCCAGGTTCTGGAAATATGGGACCATTATTTTCAATGGGGAATGTATTCAGGGATCAGAAACCATTGTTTACAAAGCGAATGTCACTACATTTGCACAGAATGGTCCTCCCTCTAGTCTAAAGACCTCTTACTTTTTGTCCATACTGAACAAAGGGGTTTGGTTTCGTAGAAAACTTCCACATCCCTTCCCATCCCAACCTGCCGATCTGCCATTATTCCCTTTGGGGGACAATTGAGGGAGATGGAGTGGCTCTTTTTTATCAAAAGACACCAAAATTGCAGGGGAACTAGAGCTACCTGTCCACTAAAGACTCCCCAAGGGTTCCAATTTTACAGGCCCCCGAACCAGCCACTCTACTTGTGAGAATAAAGGGCCCCACTCCCCACACAGGAGCAAAAGAAGGAAAAGGGAAAAGTCAGAACCACAGCTCTGTTGGGCCCTTGACCTGGCTTGCTCTAGCTGGGGGCTGCTTTCCCCAGGCTTCTGCCCAGGAAATCAATAGCATCAATGAAAAACAAGATACCTGCTACATTACAGATAGTAGGCATGCAAGCATGAAAAATAACATGGTATTTTTGGGGAGAGGGTAGGTAATTCCCATGTACCCCTGATTTATGTTACTTTTCTAGAGAATCATAATGACCCTGTGGGAAGTAGATTTAATGAAGAAGAATATTTCATGGACCTTTATGTGCCTTTTTTACCGCCATGCATTATTATTCTCAGGAGCTAATGTAGTATTTGTAAGGCAACTTGCAAGAGAATGAGACACGAAACAAAATGACCAGAGCAGAATGTATGTTATGTATGTTAATCACTGTGAAGATTGAGACCAGCCACTGTGAAGCTTGCCATAGAAGAATGGGAAAGTAAATGTGTTACTGAAAGAAGGAAGCTAGCTGTGAGTTAATCAGATTAGCAGGACCTTTCAAGGCTGAGAAGAAGCCCCAGAGTAAGGGGAATGGGTGCTAAATGCAACTTCAAGCACATTCCTCAGGAAGGGAGAGCGCTCCCCTCCCACGGAACCCAGAGAAACAATCCCTGCCTGTAACATACAAGGTTGCCAAAAGTGACCATGGGGCGCCCTTGGTAAAATGTTACATGGGCCAGAGAAGTGGGCAAAGTGAAAAGCCTATGAAAGAAATGTGTGTGAAAGGAAGAGAGATGTTGCCACCACAGTCGGAATGAAGAGACAGACACCGAAGTTAGATCTAAGGGCCACTTTATTAATTAACAATAACTGATAACAACCATTAACTACTGCGGCAAGGGCCAACTAGCGGTACAGGCCAAGCCACGTGGTCTCCCCATGGACCTCCGCCTTGACCTGTCTTGGTGAGTCCTGAAGCCCCAGGCGTGAGCCATCCGCTGGATGGCTAAGACCCAGCCAGCTGGCAAATGGATCCCCCCAACTCAAGCTCCCAAGCCTCAGCCGTACAGCAGTGAGGAAAGGACTTGCCCTGGGGTTCACCAAGGCAGTCTGCCATGCAGCATAGCAGCTGTCAAAGCAGTACCATCTGTTCCTGGCAGACCCCTCTTCCCCATCAGTGGAGAAGTGCCTAGGGTGCTCACCGGCCCGCTCCCTATTCCCCCACTGCCTCCTGCCCGTGATACCCTAAACGACACCACCCTGCCAATTCCCTCAACCCTAGCCATGGTGTAAGGTAGGCAAAAAAAACCCCACACCCCAGGCCAATCGGGGTGAAAAGAGGAAAAAAATTCCTACCTAGCCCTGCATCAGCGGCCGGCTAATCCTACACCATACTGGGAGAGGAGGGTGGGCTGAGCACAAAACTCAACTGAGCCAAGAGGCAGGCAGAGCCGCTCCAATCAAGCGCAGGCTCCACCCCCCAGCAAGCTCCCAGATGCCCAGGAACGGCGCCATCCTTCCTCCATCCGTGGAGGCAACAAACGGCTCCTGTCATGCACGGCTGCGCCAGCAGCCAAAGGGGCTGCCTTCCCTCTAAAGATAAAACAAGCGCTGATAAGATAAGCAATGGCAATCGGGAAATATTGTAATTATGCTGTTGACCAAAGTTATTTCTTCCAATAAGACTATTGTATCATTAGAGGTGGTAGCCCACTTGAGCCAATGGGGACCACAGTAATATCTGAGCCAACAGAATAACAAATATTGTAATTAATCAAAAGGTATAAAATGCTTTGCCCAGCTATTGTAGCTTTGATGAGCGTTGGACACAAGGGAACCCTTTACTCTCTGTGTAACCTTTGCTCCTCCACGTTTAATAAACCTAGTAGACTTGCTTCATTCACCGGACTCTGCATCTGTCTCTTCTTATGATTGGCCGAGGGACATTCGAACCACAGATTGTGTGGAACAAAACCAAGCTGCAATTTTCGTGTATGTTTTCAGCTCTGGGAATTTTGTAAGGCACATCTCTATCCAGCACTATGTGGACCACAAAGGGATCAGCTCAGGAAAAACTATACACATGCACTGGCTCATCAGCATTTTTGTGAATAACAGTAATTAGTGGAAATTCAGAATGATGTGTAATAGTAAGCCAGTAAGAACAGGTATAAAAGTGCACATCAACAGACCTGTCAACAGTTGAATGGGAATTGAAAATGGGCAGCTGACCAGAATCCAGCACATTAGTAAAGTCAGCTAAGCACAATAGCTGGTTGATTAGCACTTTAGCAGGAAACAATGATAGGCACCATGTGCAATAACAAGGTAGTCCAGCACCATGTGCAATAACAAGATAGTCAGTGCTTTGAGCCCGGATGATGCACAGTCTAGTTGGAATGTGAACTAATGTGAAATTATCATTCCGAAAATCCTACCTTTGTGCGCGTTGCAAATGTGAAATTACCCGTGAAAATATTAGTGAAGGTTTCACACACCCCTAGTAATCACTGCTGAGAAGGGGGCATTCTGGAATAGATGACAAGAGATTGCGTTCTGTTGTTGGCCTTCAGGATGCAAATCTAAGAAGGAATTTGTCAGCGAGTCCTTGGAGTAGTTGCGCATACAATATTTACATAAATCTCATCTGTAGGGTTGTGTACAAATTGCCAGCTGGGGTTTTGCATAGCATTGTCCTGTGTTCACCGAAATTGCTTTCCTGTGTTTTCTAGGGAGAATTGGTGAGACATTCCTATTTGAGGAGAAAACTGTTATCTAAGCTTTCCTTTTTTTTTGAGAAATCTTATCATTCAACTGGAAAAAAATTTAGCTAGGGAGGCAGTGGTAATTTATCAGGAGTGCTAGGGAAACGCATTTTAAGCTAAGCAAACAAAATAGAACAAGGCAAGGAAGACAGGTGCTTTGAGCTGTTGGCCGCCTTCTGTTTCTTGACCTATGTCTTGCAGATCGGGAATGGTAACTAGGTTAGTGGCTTTGCATATAGGAGGTCCCAGGTTAAGTGCAATTAAAGGGATCTTAAACAGGAAGGGAGAAACCTTTGTCTGAGTCCTTGGACAGCCACTGCTAGTGAAAACGGAACATCTTTTTCTCGCAAGTTTCGGTTTCAAGTGTCCAAGCACAGAATGAAGACAATGTTTCAGGTTTAAGGTCAAATGTTTTGATCACTATGCTTTATTGTTCCATATGTGGATGGTAGGTAGTTTAACATTTGTGTATTTGTATTTATGCTTTCTCACTAGAAAAGACAATAATGCTAGAGAAAGTGGTGTCAGACTGTGGCTAGATAAGGCTCTCACTACAGGGTTCCCTTTAGAAGCAAACACAAGTCCATTGTTTGAATAAGGAAACTTTACTGCAGAAAAGGTCCATTATAGTCCACTGTCCTGAATAGGAGACTCAGGATGGTACATGATCATTGTTACCAATGAAGGGCAAAGCATGAGG
Organism: Eublepharis macularius; assembly: GCF_028583425.1. Lineage (NCBI taxonomy): Eukaryota > Metazoa > Chordata > Lepidosauria > Squamata > Eublepharidae > Eublepharis > Eublepharis macularius. The sequence goes on from NC_072792.1 coordinate 176,000,456, forward strand.
TACAGAGTAACAATACCCATCTGGATTTGCCTCCCCCCACAGTTCTCAAAACAACATCTTTCAGTCCTGGGAAGCTGCTCTCCTTCAAGGCCAATGCTTGGTGGAACGGTGTTAGACAAAACAGTCGCCTCCGGTGGGAATGCTGCCTGGGAACTGGTGCACCTGGGAAGAAAGCACTTAAACACTAGAAGCATTAGAATATGGAGTCAGTACAGTTTAGATATACACTGGACCTGACATTCTGCCCCCTTTAAAACAGATCCCCCCCTGGTTTATATGGGTAGCGAGTATGAAAAGCTTTGGTTAATCTAGGAGCATGAACATGTACAGAATTTACCCACTCATCGTACCCAGAATCAAAGTCCTTCCATCTAATGAGGTAAAATAGCTGATTTCGTTTGAGTTTAGAGTCCAAAATTTGTTGCACCTCATAGTGTATCTGGTCGTCAATTAAAGTTGGAATGGGTGGAGCTTTGATGTGCCACTTGTCATCGGTAGGAGCTCTTTTTAAAAGACTGACATGGAACGTATCATGTACATGGCGTAAGTTCTTGGGCAAAGTTACAGCAACAGTCACTTTATTTATTATTTTGCGCACAGGGAAAGGTCCCAGGAATTTCAAAGCGAGTTTGCGGCTTGTCTGAGCTAGTTTCAGGTTCTTTGTGGAAATATACACATGATCTCCTGGTTGTAAATCCCATTCGGCCACACGATGGCGATCTGCGTATTTTTTGTAATCCAGTTTGGCTTTTTCAAGATGTTTCTTAATAAGCGTCCATTGTTGCGCCGCCTCCCCCCACCACGAAGACACATCTGGCAAAGTAGAGGAATGGAGAGGGGGAGCGTCCAACGGGAAGGGATTGAAGTGAGCTCCATAGACAATTTTGAAAGGGGCCTCTCCAGTTGAAGCGTGTACACTGTTGTTATATGAGAATTCGGCTAGAGGGAGAAGGTCCACCCAATTATCTTGTTGGAAATTAATGTAGCAACGAAGAAACTGTTCTAGTATCTGGTTTGTTTTTTCGGATTGTCTGTCGGTTTGTGGGTGGTGGCTTGAGCTGATACCTTGCTCAATATTCAACATTCTCAACAGCTCCCGCCAGAAGTTGGCAACGAACTGTCCGCCGCGATCCGAAATCACCTTGGACGGAAAAGAATGTAATTTTACGATGTGTTTTAAAAATAAATCTGCTAGTTTGCGAGCGGTGGGTATAGCAGTACAGGGAATAAAATGAGCTTGTTTGGAGAACAGATCTACCACGACTAAAATGCAATTATGTCCTTTTGAAATAGGTAGATCAGTGATAAAGTCCATAGATATTATTTCCCAAGGTTTGTTGGGCGTTTCCAATGGTTGAAGGAGACCCGGAGGTTTTCCTTTCCTGGTTTTTGCGCTGAGGCAAATGGGGCAGGAACTAACATATTGGGAAATGTCTTTGCGCATGCCCGGCCACCAGAACTGCCTTTGGACTAGATGCAACGTTTTCAGATACCCATAATGGCCAGCAGTGGGAGCATCATGACAGCGCTGCAAGACCTCCAGCCTGAGGCTGTCTGGGACGTAAAACTTGCTTCCAGCTAGCCAATCCCCCTGTGGGGATTGGACTAGTTTGTTTCGCGGAGCCTTATCCCCGTCCTTTTCCACCTCAGCTTTAAGTTTCGATTTCCACTCCTGGTTGGCCGGGAGGGGCTGTTTGGCTCGACTGCGAGTAGTCACCACGCCCCCCAGTTGCGTAGGTGAGAAGACTGTGTCGATAGTCTCCTCCCGTTTGCTCCTGTGTTGGGGCATGCGCGATAGGGCGTCTGCCAAAAAGTTAGTTTTGCCCGGGAGATAATTTAGAGTGAAGTTGAATTTGGAAAAGAATTCCGCCCATCGTAATTGCTTGGCATTCAGTCTGCGTGGGCTTCGGAGGGCCTCCAGATTTTTATGATCTGTCCAGACCTCGAAGGGGTATCGTGCCCCCTCCAACCAGTGTCGCCAATTAGTAAGGGCTGCTTTTACTGCAAAAGCCTCCTTCTCCCACACATTCCAATTCCTTTCCGCCTCCGAAAATTTTCTAGACAAGAACGCACAAGGCCGCAACTTTCCATCCTCCCCCTTCTGCAGTAAAACTCCCCCTATTGCCGTATCGCTGGCGTCGACTTGCACTACGAAAGGGGATTGTTCGTTGGGGTGGGAGAGGATGGGTTCCGTTACAAATTGCTTTTTTAGACATTCGAAAGCAGTTTGGCAATCGGGGGTCCATTGTAGTTTGGAGGAGGGTTTCTTAGCTTGGTCCCCTTTATCTTTTGTTTTCAACAATTCTGTTAAGGGGAGCGTGATTCGGGCGAAATTCGCTATAAAGTCTCTATAGAAGTTGGCAAAACCCAGGAAGGATTGTAGTTCTTTACGGGTGGTGGGTGTTTGCCATTCTTGAATCGCTTGTATTTTGGTTGGATCCATTTTTAAACCCTCTTGGGAGATGCAATACCCAAGGTAAGTGAGTTCGGTTTTATGGAATTCACATTTGGACAACTTGATGGGCAGTTTATTATTCATCAAGGTGGCCAGGACCTTTTGTACCATCTGAATATGTTCTTCCTCTGTGTCTGAATAAATTAAGACATCATCAAGGTACACCACCACCCCTTTGTACAGAAATTCGTGTAGAACTTCGTTTATCATGGACATAAATACAGACGGGGCTCCCGTCAATCCAAAAGGCATAACTAGGTATTCATATTGTCCGAGGGGCGTATTAAATGCGGTTTTCCACTCATCCCCTGCCTTGATACGGACGTGGAAGTAAGCATCTTTTAAGTCTAATTTTGTAAAGATCTTACCTTGGGCCACGACGTTGAGAAGGTCTCGGATGAGTGGTATAGGATAGGCGTTGTTGGTGGATACTGCATTAAGTCCTCGAAAGTCCGTGCACAGTCGTAGTCCCCCATCCTTCTTTTTCACAAAGAGAACCGGAGCGGCGTGGGGGCTGTTGGCTGGGCGGATGAACCCTCGTTGGAGGTTGGTGTCGATGAATTTCCGGAGCTCTTCTCGTTCATGGAGACTCATGGGATAGAGTCGTCCTTTGGGCAGTGAGGCTCCGGGTAAAATTTCCACCGCACAGTCTGTTCGTCGGTGCGGGGGTAGAGTATCAGCTTCCTCCTCGGAGAAAGCGTTTAAAAAAGGCCAATACGGTTCGGGTATTTGGTTGATTTCTTCTTGAGTGAGAAGGGCCTTTTCAGTATGAGTTGGATCATCGCCCCAGTTTTGGTTCCAACGGTGATTTTTGCAGTTGGCATGACTGAAGGTTATACATCCTTGTGCCCAGTCTATGTAGGGATTGTGATCACATAGCCACTTGCTGCCTAGAATTAACGGGTATTTGGCAGTAGAGCTGATGACAAAAGACCTCTTTTCCCAATGTTGTCCCATGCCTGTGATCACTGGGATGGTCTCAGTAGTTACGGGGTTCATATTGGTGCCATCCATTTGTTCAAAGATTACTGGATTTTGTAATTCCCGAGTTGGTAAGACTAGTCCATTGACTAGAGCTGGGGCGATGATGTCTCTCGAACAGCCCGAGTCGATAAGGGCTTGCACTCGGATGTGCATTTTTCTCTCTGGATTGATTAGAGTCACTGGCATGAATAAGATGGACCCAGGTGGCCGGTTCCGTGCAGGGACGGGCTTGGGGCGGATCTGTTGTTTGGGCCCTTTTACGACAGATCCATCTCGTTTCCCGACTGGGGGCTTTCTGGATTGATTTCTGCGTTCGGGGAAGCGGGGTCGTATTCCATAACTTCTTCCGCTTCCAGTCCTCTCTCTGAGGCGGGCCTTTGGGGAGCGCCGTGGCCTCTGTTCGCGCGTGGCGCGGGAATCGGACGTTGGAGAGTAGGAAATGGAGCAAGGGTTGGACGCCGTAGTTGAAGCGGAGGTCTTTGCACAGGCCGGTAGGGACATTGTGCTGCAAAGTGACCGGCTTGTCCGCATTGCAAACACAGCCCTTGTTGCCATCTAGCATCTCTCGCTCCACGGGTGGCGTACCCAGCTCCCCGTCCTCCCTTCTGTAAAGTCAAGGGTCTTCTTTGTCCCGTTTGTTGTTGTTGTTCAACCAAACGGACTTCCAAAATGCGATTCTCCACTTCGCATGCAAGTTGGATCCAACCTAACAACGTAGGGGGATTGTCCTGCACGAGGGCTCTGTCCAAAAGTCTCGGGTTTAGTCCTTGCTTGAACAGAATGATTTTGGTGGACTCCTCACACCTAGGGCATTTGGCTGCCAATTGTCGGAATTTCGTGATATAGTCTCTCGCCGACATGCTGCCCTGTTTAATGGCTTGCAATTCTGTTCGGGCCCTGGTTTCCTCTAAGGGGTCTTCATATTGCGCTCGAATAGCATCCACCAACCCCTGGAGAGTATCAAGTTCAGGGGCCCCGATACTGTATAGTCCTACATACCAGTCCGCTGCCTTGCCTTGTAAGCGGGAGCCAAGATGTTCAATTTGACTGGACTCGCTGCCGAAAAGGTGTCCCCACCGGTTGAAGAATTGTACGACTTGCACTAGGAAAAATCCCAATTTGGAGGGGTCTCCATCAAAAGTAGCTTCCAGTTTCACCCAGCCCATCGGGAGGTCTTGCCGCGGGGCCGGTGCTGGGTGGAAGTCCGCCGGAAGCATCAATGGCCCTTGAGGTACGGGGGGACCCGGTTGTGGTAGTGGTGCTGGTTGTACTGGCGGCGGTCTCACCGGCTGAGCCTGGGGTGGCAGCCTCGGCTGGGCTGGCGCTGGTGCCCTCGGCTGGACCGGCGGTGGTGGCCTTGGCTGGGCCGGCGGTGGTGGCCTCGGCTGGGCCGGTGGCTGCAGCTGTGGCCGGGCAGGCGGTTGCAATCTTGGTCGGGCTGGAGGTGGTAGAACCGGAGGTGCTGGCAATAGTGGTTGAGGTGCAGGTGGTTGGTGCGGCTGGGTAATGATCGGCCGCTGAGGGGTGGGTTGGTGGGGTCGTAATGGTGTAGGCCCCGCCGGTTGATTCGGAGGTGGTCTTACGGGCTGCTCCAAGGGCAAACGTATCGGTTGCTGCAACGGGGTTAGTTGCGGTCGAAGCGGAAGGGGCCGCAGCGGCGAAGGCTTGATGGGTGGTGGGCCGCGCGGGCTTGCCCCTCCCGGCGTCGTGTCTCTGGGACGCACAGGCTGGTCTTGTGGTGCCGGTAGACCTTCTCTCGGGGTCTGCTGAATAGGAACCACTTCTAGCGGTCTTTGCGGTAATTCCTCCCCAGTAGGGGCCGGGAGTTCTTCCGTCTGACCCGGCCGAACTATTATTGGAGAAGCGGGAGGGTGTATCCCTGTCGTCTCGGTTGGACGGGTTGGCCCTTCTTCCCCTTCTCTAGGCTTCTCCGCTGGAGTCTCCTCGGGAGGCGGATCCTCATCCGATTTAGGGGGTTCCGTCGGAGTCTCTCCGGGTACCTCAGCTGGAGTATTCCCGCTCAGCGGAGTTTCGTCAAGTCTAGGGCGTTCCGCGGGCGATTCTCCCGGTTCTTCAGGGTAGGATTCCTCCTCACCCGAAGGTAGCGGCTGCTGCGGGTCGTCCTCCACTGGATAGGACATGACACTTTGGAGGGTGGCAATTTGTATCGCCATTTCTTCAGGTGAGATTCTCTCTCCTGCCCCCATTGCTGAGATTAGGTGAATGGCATGAGCCAAACTTTCCTCCATATCGATCAGCCTAGCTTCCAACTGTTGTATTCGGCTAGGACCCGGTTGCCCCATCACGGAACCTCCCTCAGTTGTACTCACCGGGGAAAACGGCCCCCACGGCGGAGGATCTCCCTGATCGACTCGCGATCTCGCTGCTAGAATTCCTTTGGCTAGGCCCGTCACTGCCGAGATGCCGGAATCTACAGCATGGGTGCGACTTTGCATTTGCACCCAACTTTGTTCAGGAACTTCCGTTGGTTCTTTCCATGGGGCAAGTTCCGAATAATCCCAACTCAGGGCGCCGCGGCGAGATGTGTCCCCGTCCGTCTGTTCGGCCGTCCTGTTCCAAAACAGCCACGGTTGGCTGCTATCCAGCTCAGGGACAGTCTCTAGGCTTCGGCGTCTGTCCATCGAAACTCTTGGATGAAGCCCTCCGGCTCTGCGCTCACGCGTTTCTCGGGGTCTGGCTCCCCACTCCGACGGGGTGGGTAGCGAGATCAAGGGGAGAGCGGTAACCGTCGGCCTTGTCCCTTCACTGCTGAGGTCGATGAGAGGCGGTGTAGACGTCGAGGCTCCAGCCCCGGCTGGCACATGAGATTCCTGGGGTTGCACTGTTTGACTGTCGGGGGACGCATACGGATCAAACAAAGGATCCCTGTCCGGGACTACCTTGGATTCCGTTGGGCCCGACTCAGGCATGATTGGTAACAAAATGTCAGACTGTGGCTAGATAAGGCTCTCACTACAGGGTTCCCTTTAGAAGCAAACACAAGTCCATTGTTTGAATAAGGAAACTTTACTGCAGAAAAGGTCCATTATAGTCCACTGTCCTGAATAGGAGACTCAGGATGGTACATGATCATTGTTACCAATGAAGGGCAAAGCATGAGGTACAGAGTAACAATACCCATCTGGATTTGCCTCCCCCCACAGTTCTCAAAACAACATCTTTCAGTCCTGGGAAGCTGCTCTCCTTCAAGGCCAATGCTTGGTGGAACGGTGTTAGACAAAACAGTCGCCTCCGGTGGGAATGCTGCCTGGGAACTGGTGCACCTGGGAAGAAAGCACTTAAACACTAGAAGCATTAGAATATGGAGTCAGTACAGTTTAGATATACACTGGACCTGACAAGTGGAAGGTCGTAGAAGGGCAAAGACCCAACATGAGATGGATTGATTAAACAAAAGAAGCCACAGCCTCCACTTTGCCAGATCTGAGCAAGGCTGTTCAAGATAGGACATTTTGAAGGACTTTCATTCATAGAAACATAGAAACATAGGATATATTGTCGAAGGTTTTCATGGCCGGAGAGCGATGGTTGTTGTGGATGTTCTGGGCTGTATAGCCGTGGTCTTGGCATTGTAGTTCCTGACGTTTCGCCAGCAGCTGTGACTGGCATCTTCAGAGGTGTAGCACCAAAAGACAGAGATCTCCCAGTGTCACAGTGTGGAGAAGATGTTGGCAGGTAATTTATATCTACTCAGGAAGGTGGGAACCTCCTCAGGATACAGTGAAGCCTCCCTCCATTAGCATTCCACACCCTGGGAAACTCTTACAGGATGACTCAGCCCAATCCCACCTTCCTGAGTAGATATAAATTACCTGCCAACATCTTCTCCACACTGTGACACTGAGAGATCTCTGTCTTTTGGAGCTACACCTCTGAAGATGCCAGTCACAGCTGCTGGCGAAACATCAGGAACTACAATGCCAAGACCACGGCTATACAGCCTGGAAAATCCACAACAACCATAGAAACATAGGGTTGGAAGGGACCTCCAGGGTCATCTAGTCCAACCCCCTGCACAATGTAGGAAATTTACAACTACTGTCCCCCATCCACACCCCCAGCGAACCCTGTTCCATGCCCAGAAGATGGTAAAATACTGTCAGGATCCCTAGCCAAACTGGCCTGGGGAAAATTGCTTCCTGACCCCAAAGTGGCAAGTGGCATTACCCTGAGCATGTAAGAAGGGGCCACGAGAACTAAGCACTGATGCAACCCTTCTTGCCCTCCCTCTCCTGATCTGCCCAGGTTCACAGAATCAGCATTGCTGTCAGATGGTCATCTAGCCTCTGCTTAAAATCCTCCAAAGAAGAAGAGCCCACCACCTCCTGAGGAAGCCTGTTCCACTGAGGGGCTGCTCTAACTGTCAGGAAATGACTTAATGGCATATAACACACATACACACACTTAGATTTACCTTTTACCGTCTATCCTGACTCCCTTGTTTAACACTGGCCCTGAGAAGAACATCTGGGGAAAATAGTACTTATTCCACAACGCAGCCGAGCGTTATTTCTTTACTTCATTTATACGCCACTTTTCTCTCCCAACTGCAACCCAAAGTGTCTTACAAAATCCTCCCCTCCTCTGTTTTATGCTCATATCAACCTTGTGAGACTGGCCCAAGATCACCCTGCAAGCTTCTGTGTTGGAGTGGAAGTCTGAACCTGGGTCTCCCAGATCATAGCCCAACACTCTAACCACTACACAACACTATTAGAACCATACAAATGTGTATTCCAAACCAGGTAATCACAAACACCGGTGACTTCACCGAGCAAAGTTGGGGGTCTGAACACAGTTTTGGGGTGCATCTCCCTTCCTGGGAAGCCGGGTACAATCTGCACATCCTCATTCCAATTCAAATCGAGCCCCACTGTATTCATTCTCCTTCTGAAAAGAGAGGATCCCAGTAAGTGCATATGCTTGGTCATCAGGATTACCGTAGAAAAAACTGCTCTTCAGCGTGCAAATACATCTGATGGTTGGTACACACAGCTACGGAAAACAGTATGCAAATGTTACAAGCATGATGTATATTTGGCCATATAATATTTACGTTCACAGTGAAAGAAAATAAAATTTCTAGCTCCCCTGGATAAAAGACAGAGAGATGGTTCATGTAGAAGCCACATATCACCTGTTGGTCTAACCACTGGAAGTCTTTCACCTGCTTTGGTTCACTCACTAGCACAGGAGGATGCTGGTACTTGATTTGCTTAATGTTTTTTGTCTAATTGTCATCGCTTCTGTGACTGCCATCGGTGTGATAGGAAACGGATTTATCATCCTTGCAAATGGCCTCGATTGGATCCAAAGCAAAACAATGTCACCCTCGGACATGATCCTGACTGCGCTGAGTCTGTCCCGACTTCTTTTTCTCGGTCTGACCCTGGGGATACACTGTTTGTTTTTGCTTGATGTGGACAATCCCCAATGCTTCCCCGACACCTTACTTTTAATCTGGGCCTTTGTCAATGCCGTTAGCCTTTGGATGTCTGCCTGTCTTGCAATCTTTTACTGCGTGAAACTCGTCAGCTTCTCCCGGGTGTTCTTCGTGAAAATTAAGCTGCAAATCTCCCGGTTGGTTCCATGGTTACTTCTAGGCTCAGTGCTGGGACCAATGATCATCTCTGTTCCTATCTTCTTCTTACGAAAATGCAAACCTTACTGCGATGAAACAAAGGTTCTTCAGGGTAACAATAACAGGACATGCTCCGGGAATCTAATTTCCGGTCTTCTCTACACTGCGGGCAATTTTCCATCTTTCATTATCGTTTTAGCTTCTTCGGTCCTCCTGATTTGGTCCCTTCGTCGACATGCTCAGAAGATGCGACAGAACACAGGCAGCATCAAGGACTCAAGGATGGATGTTCACATAAAAGCCATTAAAACTCTGGTCTCATTTGTTATCCTTTTCAGCGCAAGCTTCGTAGCTCTGGTCTCACTGGCTGTGTTCACAATTCCTTGGACAATTGTCTTGTGTACCATAGTGGTCACTGCATACAATTCAGGACACACTATTATTCTGATGGCCATGAATCCTAAACTGAAGGAGCTGCTAAAGAGGTGCCTGCAGGATACTATAGGCCGTTGTCTGAGGTAAATGGCCCCATCTTCCTGTCCCAGGACTGCAGTAGGAAATTGTTGTCCTTACGGATGTTCTAAAGCCACTGGAGATATGTTCCTAGTCTTGAAATCTCCAGAAGATTCTGCTCAGCAGGAATCTCCAAATTTGCCTCAACTATTTCAGTCCAGACAAAACTGGCCAATAGTTTAGAGATACATGAAACTAGGAATGATTGAACATTCCCTATTTAATTTCCTCTAAAACTCAGTTACCCTGACCTGGATAGCCCAGGCAAGCGTGGTCTTTTCAGATCTCAAAAGCTAAGCAGGGTCAACCTTGGTTAGTAATTGGATGGGAGTAGAGTTGCTAGCCTCCAGGTGGTGGCTGGAGATCTCCTGGAATTACAACTGGTCTCCAGGTGACAGAGATCAGTTCCCCTGGAGAAAACGGCTGCTTTGGACGGAGGACCCGATGGAATTAGGCTGAGGTCCTTCCCCTCCCTAAACCCTTCCTTCTCCAGGCTCCACCTCCAAATCTCCAGGAATTTCCCAACTTGCAGGTGGCAACCCTAGATGGGAGACTTCCAAAGAAGACCAGGGTTACAGAAGCAGGCAATGGCAAACCATCTCTCTTAGCCTCTTGTCTTAACAGCCCCAGCAGGAGTTGCTTGCTATAAGTCAGCTATGATCGATGACACTTTTCACCACCAAGATTCAGTTCAGATTTGGCAAAATTTTCCTTACTTTGTTTTTTCACCTGTCTTTGTAGCCCTCATGTTCTCTTTGTATGCATGCTGCGTGGTTTTCGTAGGCTATTTATAGAGTATTTATATGAACAATGGATGTCTTTTATGCATATAAGATACGTATCATGAATACTACTGATTTTTTGACACAAATAAATTTAATTTTGGGAAACAGAATTTAGCTCTGAAATAAAAAAAAAAACTTGGATTCAATTCACGTAAGGGTTCAGTATGAACAGACAGACAGACAGGTTTGCAATGCTCAATGTTTTCAGTAGCCGCAATCAAACATTGCATCAACCTCTAAACTGATTATTTCAAAGTTTTTTAGTGCACTGCTCTCTAATTTTGTAACCCAGTTATAGTCATTATTGTATATTTTTGGTTGTTTCCATTGCATTGTTTTACATTTTGTAATCCACTTTGAGCCTCAGCAAGACTGGCAGATTATAAATTAAGTATAACAACAAACAAAAGCTGCAATCAGGTGTGAACACAGCTTGTTGGCTGGCTCACGCCTCCTTCACACCTTCTGTTACGTTTCTTCTTTTGTTGTACGGAGCTTGATTGAAAACCTTCTTCTTGTGGGTTGGGTCAGCACTGCAGCCAAGAGATCTGGGCAATCCCTTGTTCCAATCACATCTCAGAGCCAAGCTACAAGTGATGCCTGACACAGGTTGGACACTTGTCAGCTTCCCTCAAGTTTTGATGGGAAATGTAGGCGTCCTGGTTTTACAGCTTGGCTCTCCATTACAGCTGCGAGACCAGGATGCCTACATTCCCCATCAAAACTTGAGGGAAGCTGACAAGTGTCCAACCTGTGTAAGGCGTCGCTTGTAGTTTGGCTGTCAGTCACAGAGGTGACCTCACAGGAGTTCTTCTCTCAGGTTCAGTCCCTCCTGCTGAATAAGGCAGCTGTAACAGTTCCAGAATAGTGTGCGTGAAGTGCTTTGAATACTCTGAGTGCTAAGGATTCATATCCCGTGACAGGCAAGCCTCAACTGGGAACTGCTGGAAGAATGAAGATGAAGTCTATGAGCTAAGCTACACAAGATGAATTACATGAGGATGCTCAAGTGAAGGGAGCTGGAAACGTTAGCGGGGAAGTGTAGTTTGGATTTCACCTCTCTCTATGGAACCAGCAAAGATCACTCCTCAGAGGGTTTGTTAATTTCACCTCTCTACCGAGCCAGAAAAGATTGCTCTTCAGAGGGTTTGTTAATTTCCTCTTTGCCTCTCCAAAGGCTCTGTCGATTCTTAACAAACCCTCTGAGGAACATCATTGCCAGATCTATAGAGAGGTGAAATTAACATACACTCCTGGGAGCGATCTTTTCCAGCTCTGTAGAGAGAGGTGAAATTCAAATTACGCTTCCTGGCTAACATTGTGTCTCCCTTCCCTCGAGCATCCTCGTGTAATTTGTCTCGTGTAGTTTAGCTGTATTCCATAATGACATAAAACTTACAAGTTGGTTTAATTTTCGTTTTGTTGTTTTCTATTCTTATTTTAAATTGCAGATTGTTTTACAAAAGAAAATGAATGAAGATAGAGTTACAAAACGGTGTCTGCGGTGTTGTGGGAATCTGCTGGTAGCCCCTTACCCTTGAAAAGCTTCCCTCCTACCTTTGTCTCCTTTAGGCACTAGGCTAAAACATTTCTCTTTACTCAAGCTTTTAACTAAGGGGTTCCACCTTTGTATCTGCATTATGATTAACTTCTAGCCTGCAGGCTGCCTCATCAAGATCCTTTTAGACTGCTCTGTTTTATGTGCCTTTATGCCTTGGCTTGTTTTCATTTGCTGGTTTTATCGATTACTCTTATTGATATGACTTGTTTTTGCATTGTTTTTGCTGTAATTTGCTTCATTCTATTTTACCGTTCCATTTGTGAGTTGCCTCAAGCTGGTTTGGAGAGGAGGCAGACACATTTTCAATAAATAAGTGATTCAGCGTATGGTATTAAATTGCTGGTGCCTTATTCACATATCAAAACCCTCAACGATCGTCATGCAAAACTCATCATGTGTGAGCCAGCACTTATTCAGCTATCTCTGTCGTGGCTTTTTGCTGTGAAGCAGGAAAGGAACAGACCTGCTGAGAAGTCTTTGGCAATACGTCTCTTTCAGTTGACTGAACTCGGTCTCTGAGCTGCGCTCTCCCCTCCTGTAGCTTGTAGAAGAGATCATAAACAGCATAAGACCACATCTGGCTCGTCATGCAAGCAATGTTGGCATGTTTCAATTAATACAGCATGATGGTTCTTATTGTGAGCCTCCCACACTGGTCCTATGAGCCTTCCATGGGCTTCAGTAGGTCGGATAGCGGATATAAGATACCAACTGCAGCACTGATTGATTGATTGATTGATTGATTGATTGATTGATTGATTGATTGATTGATTGATTGATTGATTGATTGATTGATTGATTTCCCATCTTTTTCCCCAATTAGAACCCAAGGTGGCTTACATAATTCTGTTCCCCTCCATTTTACCCTCATAACAACCCTGTGAGGTAGGTTAGACTGAGAGTGTATGACTGGCCCAAGGTCATCCAGCAAGCTTCCGTGGCAGAATAGGGTTTCAAAACTGGTTCTCTTAGATTCTAGACAGATACTCTAACCACTACACTAGACTGGCTGTCTTAAAGGCCAGGGGTATTGGTTGTCACATACAAAGCTTTTCACAGCCTTGGCCCGGCATACCTACAAGACTGTTTCCCTCCCTATGTTCCTCTGTGGCAGCTTTGCTCATCTGAACAGGGTATCCTGCAGGTGCCACCCTGCATGTGGGTGAAATCAAAAGCAGCCCATACACACCTTTCTCTGCAGTGGCCCCTACCCTGTGGAACGGCCTGCCTGAGGAGGTTGGGAGAACCCCCACTCTCCTAGCTTTCTATAAACGATGCAAAACTGAATTATTAAAAAAGGCTTTGTATTATAGGGAGGGACTTCTCAGATGCTTCGCTGATGAGTTAAGGACCATAGGCTTTACCACTATGTTGCCTTATGTACTACCTGTTGTCTTAAATATGTGCTCCTATGAGCTACCTGCACTTCATGTGGTCTAATGTCGGCCCTAGAATTGCTTATGTTCCGTTTCAGCATTTCTTCAACTCTGCATTGGATTCTTACTAATGCTATGTCTTTGTAAGCTTGTGTTTATTTACCCTATGGCATTGTTATGGAAATTTCCTTGATACTGACTGTACTTTCACACTGTGTAATCCGCCTTGAGTCTCAGTGAGAAAGGCAGGCTATGAATGAACGAATGAACAAATGGACGGACGGATGAACGAACGAACGAACAAATGAACGAACAAATGAATGCATGAATGAATGAGGGGTACAAAAATCTATGCTCATCATTGTGCTTGTTGTCCAGACTGCTGAAGCAGACAGAAAGCAGGATTCTTCCCACGTGAGCTAAGGGTGGTGCCAGGAGGTAGAGCAGACTCTAATTCCAGCTAGAGGAGGACTCTGGTTAGCAGCAGAATGGTCAGTCCTTTTAAAGAGCCATTCCTCTTCTCCGCTGGTCAACACAAGTGAGCCACTTAAATAGCCACCTCCTGACTCACGAATGATCAGAGACAGCTCAACAAGGGCCAGGTAGTGGACATGCCAAACAACATCTTCTCCTCCCTTCTACCACTGCTGCTGAAGCCACAATGAGGCAGGCATCGGCTGCAGTGCTGCCATTAAAAGAGCTGGGAGTTGTGCCACCTTCCTACTCCAGTCTATGCAGGAGAGGAGCCAAGGAGAGGAGGAAGAAGTGAGTGAACCAGAATCCTTTCCCCTCTCCACTTGAGGTCACGAAGGGCTGTCCCCCTGTGGAGGAGCTGTGGCTCAGTGATAGAGCCACAGGCAAGCAGAAGGTCCCAGGTTCAATCCCTTGTGTCTCCAGTTAAAAGGATCAGGGAGTAGGTGATGTGAAAGACATCAGCTTGAGACCCTGGAGAGCTGTTGCCTCTCTGAGTAGATAAGACTGACCTCGATGGACAGCTTCATGTGTGTTCATGTGACCTGACAGCCCGTGTGGCCCAGCGGGTGGGGCTGAGATGCTCCCCCTAACAGCATCTAAGAACTGATTGTACCCTCCGCATTCACCCTTTCCCACCAATCTGTTTTGGCATACACGTTTGACCACCCTGTGATGCTTGACTACCTTATGAATCAAACATTTTTGCACTGAGAAATTTTCCTCCAGCTCAGAATATGGAATGAATTTCTCCGCATGTGCAGTTTAGCAGACCAGATGCCCAAAACAGCTGCTTTAGAGAAACACCCAAAGAAGTTCTTTAATTCCCTCTCCTTATTCTTGATGAAGCTCTCGTTGCTGTGAACTCGCAGGAAAACTCCGGTTCAAGGCTTTGTGCTCAGACCAGCTGGCCAAGCAGCCTTTTATTTGGCAAATGTCAATATCTTCTCTAGTTAGGTTAATTCCTTTGAAGGTTTCTTGCAGAAGTTTTATACAGCTGCTGTTCTCTGCATCCAGATTTAAAATCATTTCGTTTCATTAAATGTACCTATTGTGGGGGAGAGAGTATTTCTTACCGAGAGTAAATTCTCAGGGAGTAATGAAGTAGCACACATGTACACAGTGTCATCTCTATACATTACAAGCTTGGACACCAGGTCCAGTGGTAGGGCTTCCCAGACTGCAGCTCCAGGTCCAAGTTTAGTATTAGGATTAACTAAGCGTGATGGTAGCCCTGACCTGGGTCGCCTGATCTCATGAGCCAGATCTGGTTACCCTCATCTAATCGGATCTCAGAAGCTAAGCAGGGTTGGCTTTGGTTAGTAATTGGATGGGAGCCCTCCATTGAAGACTGAGGTTGCAGAGGCAGGCAATGGCAAGCCACCTCATGAAAACTCCACTAGGGGTCGCTATAAGTCCATTATGACTTGAGGGCACTCTCCACCAAGTGTGATGGTGAACAGTGTGTGCAAAGTGTACTTTCCTCGCCACTGGGCAAGTACAATCAGCAGTACCCCCCTAAAGGCACCGTTTCTTAGATCTTACTGTTGGTCAGATTCAGCAGGGCTGTTCTTGCGTTATGAATATCGACAACAACTTTTGATTTATATACTGCCCTTCAGGACAACTTAACACCCACTCAGAGTGGTTTACAAAGTGTGTTATGATTATCCCCACAACAATAACCAGCCTGTGAAGAGGGTGGGGCTGAGAGAGCTCTGAGAGAGCTGTGACTGACCCAAGGTCACCCAGTGGGCTTCAAGCGGAGGAGTGGGGAATCAAACCTGGCTCTCCAGATTAGAGTCCTGCCGCTCTTAAGTGACTGACCCAAGGTCACCCAGCGGGCTTCAAGCGGAGGAGTGGGGAATCAAACCTGGCTCTCCAGATTAGAGTCCTGCCATTCTTAACCACTACACCCAACTGGCTTTCAAGGTACTAACAACATTCAAAAAGTGTAAATTTAATAGGGAAAATTCATTGCAATGAAACAGAAAATGAGACAAAAAATGAATATTCAGAAGGTTCAATTTGTACAAGCGAAAACCAAAAAGAGGTATGGGAATTTTTGACTCAAGGCGGTGGGGGTGAGAAATTCGATAGCACCCATCCTCTGATTTTAGAAGGTCCCAAGTGAAATTTCACACCTGCCATCAACTCACACAGTTGCCTCAGGCATGCCATTGTCAGTCTCAACCCCTTTGGCCTGCAATATAACACTGACCTACCTAACAGGCTTAGTATAAGGATTTATTGATTTCATTTTTAAAATTTTTACTTCATGTATACTGAGCCTTTCTCCCCGATGAGGACCCAAAGCTGCTTACACCATTCTCTTCTCCTCCATTTTATCCTCACGACAACCCTATGGGGTAGGTTAGTCTGAGTGTGTGTGACAGGCCATCAAACTTCTGTGGCAGAGTAAGGATTCCGTGGCACATCTGGGTCTCCCAAATTCTTGAATGACAGTGAAATAGTACATGTCCTGCTGAATCCAACCAATGGTCCATCTAATGTAGTATCTTGATTTCCATGGTGGCCAAACAGAGACAGAGGATTAAAGTCAGACAGATGAGGTGAAATGGAAGCGACTGTATGATTATGATTTGGAAAGGGAAAGTGACGGTATGCACAAGACACTCCACCAATTGGAGGGGGCAGGGACATAACCGATCCGAAAAGGGAATCCCAAACAGACGACCTGACAATAGCACACTATCAATATATAGTTGATTTTATATCCCAAGCACACAAAAAATAACAAGGATCATAAAAACAAAACCCTGACAGTAAGAGAACAGAAAGCAGGAAGAGAATATGGTAACAAGAGATGAATTTGAGCAAATGCATAATGCAAATATTGGATGTTCACAAGAGAGAGTTTGGGATAAAAGCCAAAATAAAATCATATCAGGAATTTGCATGCATTGAAACAACAACAAAATAAAACAGGCTGTTTAGATTTCAGGTGCTTGGCTCAGAGGAAACACAAAACGTTGTAGGGAAAACGCATATGTTTCGGACAAGGGATCGTAAATGCGGAAGCATATTAGAAACATAGTATCACAAAGAACCAAGTATTTACGTGGCTCTGGATCCCATCTCTAATGCGGCGACTGAAAGATACCAACAGAAGATACTGTGACAGGTTTGGCCGAAGGCTCTGATTGACTGTGGATGTAATTGTGATAGATATACAGCAAGACGGCAAACAGTGTGACGATGGCAATTCAGGTCCGTACAGTCTTCCAAGTCGTCATCGCAGCCCACAGCATCACGGGAATAGTAGCTAGTGCGTTTATTGTGGCTGTCAGTGGCGTGGAGTGGTTGCGACGGAAAAAGCTGTCCCCTGGTGACATGATCCTGACTTGCCTTAGTTCCTCCAGGCTTCTTCTCCAAGGAGCCGTCCTGTATTCCACACTCCTCCCAGATCTCCAACAGCCAAACAATCTGAAAGTACAGTCGGTCCTGACCGCCTTGGCTAGTACAGCTTGCCTTTGGTTCGCGGCTTGCCTGAGCGTGTTCTACTGTGTGAAGATTGCCACATTCACCCACCAGCACTTTGTACAAATGAAGCTGAGGATTACCGGCCTGGTTCCATTGCTGCTGCTTGGGTCGGTGCTGGTCTCCTTGATCTCTTCACTGCCTTTCATATGGATGGATTACAGCACTCTCCTCTGCAACGCGACCAGGAGGCATCTGAAAAATACCACCATGGAAATCCCCTTTGAAGATGACTCCTTCTTCCAGTCTTTTGTTCTCTTTCTGACTTGGGCTGTCATCCCCCTTTTTTTCTTTCTGGCGTCATCCTCCCTCTTGATTGCATCACTGTGGAGACACACCAAGCAGATGAGAGACAACACAACGGGCTTTGAGGATGCCAGAACTGAAGCCCATATCACTGCCATTAAATCTCTGATCTCTTTCCTAATCTTTTACATCTTTAGCTTTGGGGCTGAAATTGTGTTGGGCGTTCCGGCCTGCCGAGGTCAGAACCAGTGGAAGTATAATATTTGTTCGCTAGTGATTGCTGTATGCCCTACAGCCCACTCCATTCTTTTGATTCTCCTCAATTTGCGATTGAAGTTGGAACTCCGAAAAGCTCTGTCTTGCTCCACATGCCATTCGTAAGGCCCTTG
Organism: Eublepharis macularius; assembly: GCF_028583425.1. NCBI lineage: Eukaryota > Metazoa > Chordata > Lepidosauria > Squamata > Eublepharidae > Eublepharis > Eublepharis macularius. Next base: position 176,018,339 of record NC_072792.1, read on the forward strand.
CAAAAAAAGAGAAGCTACTGGCCATGAAAAAATCAGAGCAGAAGGAAAGACCTCATGCAAGTCCTCTTACCTTTCAAATGCTCGCAAAATTCAAATGTAGATCTCCTTTAATTCATTTTTTTTGCAACATCTTCCAGTTCAAAATACTTTAGATTGAAAGTTTTTGCAAAAATAATATGCAAAAAGTTGTACTTGCCTTGATAATCTTAAATCTCATTGTAATTATTATGCAGAAATAAAGAATATCCTGTTTCCAAAGGAACCTATGATACAAAGTGTCTGGGGACAGGTTCAGCCCTGGACTGGCCCACCCCTAGCCTCTGGAGCCCCATCTGGCAGAAAAGCAACTGTTCCACACAATCAGTGGCTCGAATGTCCCCTTAACCAATTCAAAGAAGAGACGGACGCGGAGTCCTGTGGAAGAAGCAAGTCTGCTACATTTATTAAACATAGAGGAACGCTAGTTACACGGAGAACAAACGAATCATACGTGCACTGCATGAATCAATCTTACAATAGCTGTGCAAGATACTTTATACCCTTTGGCTCATTACAATATTGGGGTTCTATTGGCTTAAGCATAAGTATGACCGCTATTGCTTTGTCCAGGGGGCCACCTCTAATGACCTGGTGGTCGGAGGAACAATTTTTCCCAGCAACTTAATTACAATATTTCCCAATTAGCTTTGCTTATCATGTTGGTGCATTGTTTTATCTTCTCAAGGAACATTTCTTTTCGTGCCCGCATTTTCCCATTCATAGAGTTTCCCCTTATTCCTCGTCGACTTGACAGTGTAACAGTTTACCAAGGGCGCCCAAGTGTTGCTTCAGCAACCTTGTACCGTGCAGGCAGAGATTGTTCCCCTTAGAGTATTATGGGAGAGGAGCACTTTCCCCTCCTCTGGAATGTGCATAAAGTCCCTTTCAGTGCTGCGCATCTCTTGCTAGGGGCTCCTCACAGCCTTGGGAAGTTCAGTTAATCTAATTAACTAGACACAGGCTCATTCCTTTTACTGAGGGGTTTACCGCTTCCTCCTTTGTCCAGGGTCTAGGGACAGGTATCCTGATCCTCCCATTTGCAGCTGGCTCCCTTTGTCTATTCTCAATTATTCTTGTGGCTGCATTTAGTATGCGCCCTTCAGGAAATAAATTTCTAAGCATAGCATAGCGCATAATGAGTACAGGTGCATTTTCCTTAGTGGCAAGCTTGCTTGGTAAGCATGTCTAGTGCTTTGGGTCATCCTTACTGCAGGCAGCAGGTTTGTCCCAGCGCTCCCAGTGTCTAGTATTCATTTAGTGCTGGTTCTTTGCACACAATAGTACCTGAGAATAACATAGGATTGCATAATGATAGCATACGGTTGCATAAGGATAGTAAAGGCACATAAAATGTTCTAGTCCATTCAATCCATTTCCATCAGAGGTGATGGGAAAACGTTGCTTGGGGTGACAAAATGCCTTGAACTGGCACTGGAAGTAATCGCTCAAAACATTTTCCATCAGGGTGAAAGGGGATATCCCAGTTTGTTTAAGGCAGGGTGACGTCTGATTCCAAGATTTGCATTCTGAGCTGCAGTGTGAGAAAAATGTTTGCTAATATTATTTTTCAAATGCCTTCCTGTTCTTAGAAATTTGGGTAGTATGCAGAAATGCATACTAGCCAAATATTGGCTCATCATGGGTGGAAAAAATAAACAATCAACTTGGCCTGCATAACGAGAAATTATCTTCAAATGTAAGGTCAAAACAGAACTGGGAAGGACAACTGAGTTTTTCAAACCTCATTCCAACAAACATTAGTTGATTCTGGCTTATTCTGTGGATAGCTAGTAGTAGGGTTGCCAACTCTGGACTGATAGATTCCTGGAGATTTGAGGGAGGTGTCTAGATAGAGTTTGGGGAAGGGAGTAGAGATGGGCATGAACCAGAAAAAAACCGAACTGTGTGGTTCATGGTTCATCACATTTCACCAACCATGAACCGGTTTGTTTGGTTCGTGAAAATGTTACATCCAGGTCAGCAAATTGTCACTTCCGGGCCAGCAGAAGGCCACTTCTGGGTCAGCAGAAGGTCTGCAGGAAGTCCACCCCTGTTGCCTAGGAAACTGATTAATCAGTGCCAGGCTGTCTGCAGTGATGAACCAAAAAAAAAGAACCAAATGAACCAGCCTAAAGTTCGTGGTGGTTCATCAGAAATGGGCTCTGACGAACCACCAGTTTGCGAACCACAAACCGGCCTGGTTCATCATGAACTTTGGTTCGTATTTTGGTTCGTACCCATCTATAGAAAGAAGGGAGCTCAGTGAGATATAATGCCACACAGTGCACCTTCCAAAGCTGCCATTTTCTTTAGAGGAACTGATCTCTGTAGTCTGGAAATCAATTGTGATTCCCAGTGATCTCCAGGCCACACCTAGCCCTGCAGAGAAGATTAGCATATCAAGCACCAATCCATATGCAAAAGAACCTCCTCAGGATACAGTGAAGCCTCCCTCCATTAGCATTCCATACCCTGGGAAACTCTTACTGGATGACTCAGCCCAATCCCACCTTCCTGAGTAGATTTAAATTACCTGCCAACATCTTCTCCACACTGTGACACTGAGAGATCTCTGTCTTTTGGAGCTACACCTCTGAAGATGCCAGTCACAGCTGCTGGCGAAACGTCAGGAACTAGAATGCCAAGACCATGGCTATACAGCCCGGAAAATCCACAGCAACCATTCTGATCATCCTTTGCCATGAATGCTGAAGTCCTTCCATTCATGTTTTTATAGTAAGTTTCCAGCCTTTTCTTTTGTAGAGTTATACACAGGAAACTGTTAGGGAATTCCTTTCGCCTTATAACACCACAATGGGAAGAGCTAGAGACTTAATTTTTAAAAAAATGAAAGCTGGGACTTGCACTCACAGGAATGGATCATTAGAATGTGAGCTCACAATAGAGCAATTGCAATGACTGGTTTTAATTCCAGGTGGGTAGTTGTGATGGTCTGCTGTAGAACAGCAAGATTTGAATCCAATAGCACCTTGAAGATTATCAGAGTATAAAATTTTGAGAGTCATATTTCCTTTCATCAGATGTCTTTGTATCTGATGGAGTTTTGACTCTTGAATGCTTATGCCCTGAAAAACTAGTTGGTCTTTAAGATTTCACTGGACTTGAATCTTGCTGTTCTACTGATTTTTTTTTTTAAAAAAACCTTAAAAACCATCCAGTGGCATGACGGGGAAATGGCATGCATGGCCTCCAGAAAAGCCAATTGTGTTTGTACTGTACTGTTGGGAAGGAAAATCCCATTTTGTTGTACTAAACTTCTGGGAAAGAATACAGTGAAGGAATCCATCAAACAACCACAAACAGGCCAACGAACAGTCCGACCAATAATTGAAAAATTGATTCTCTGCTTATGACCTGTGAATAGGATATGAGCAGAACCGCTGGATGATGGAGCATTCCTAGATGTATTTAAGATATTGAAAATATCTTAAATATGTGTCACTAGACACACTGCACATGCATCCGTCCAAGTGAAGTTCAATAAATTAATTTTGGGTCTGCCCAAAGTGAGGGCTAAGGGAACAAAATTGAGCAGGCCAAAAAAGCTATCAAGGGGATCCTGAAAGACAGTAGAAACATCTCTGTTCTAATCAAGCATCTTGCCTGTATTCTTCTGAATATGGACAGGGTTCAGAAGGCATTTTTGTCTGTAATCCCATCATGCCTTTCAGAAGGCTATGGAAGGACAAAGCAAAACTGCAGAAAAAGGAGAGAACAGAAAGAGTCATTCTTCTCATTAAAGGCTGGTAGTAAAGCTGGCAGGACTACATGAGGTATACAATCCCTGGTCAACTGACAAACAGCCATGCCAGCTCAGAACAGTGGCCTACCTATTCCAGCATCTTATTCCAACAATGGCCAGTCAGATGCCACAGGGAAGCCCACCAGCAAGGCAAGCTGGTAATAGACCTTCCTGTTGATTGGTTTCCAGTTTCTACCTCTAAAGCTGGTAGATCTCATTTAGAGAAGACAGCTGGTGCTAGAACTAGCCTCTGTAAACTTGTCCATCCCCTTTTTGAAACCCATCAGAGACAGCAGCCATCACCCTATCTTTTGAAAGGGAGTTCCACAAGTCAACCACTCATTGAGCAAAATAGTCCTTCCTTGGATAGATCTCCAGTAATTTTCATTCTAGCATTATGGGAGGTGGAGAAACGTTTCTATGTACTTTCAGTGAACCAGTCATAATTTGGTAGACCCCCTAAGATCATAGCAAGAGTCCAGTAGCATCTCTAAGACAAACAAAATTTGTGGTAGGGTATGAGCTTTCGTGAGTCACAGTATCTGAAGAAGTGAGCTGTGACTCACGAAAACTCATACCCTACCACAAATTTTGTTAGCCTGATAGGGGCTACTGGACTCTTGCTCTTTTCTACTGCTACAGACAGACTAACATGGATACCCATCTTGATCTATCCCTAAGAACATAAGAAGAGCCCTGCTGGATCAGTCCAGTGGTCCATCTGTTCCAGCATCCTGTCTCACACAGAGGCCAACCAGTTACTGGGAAGTGCCCACAACAGGGCTTAGAGGCTTCCCATGATGTTGATTCCCAGCACTGGCATTCAGAGTTTTTTCACCACTGAATGTAGAATTTCCCTTTAGTCACCATGGCTAGTAGCCACAGACAGACCTAAAGACCCATTCTATCATATCACTGGCTGATTCTGCACACGTTGGATAATGCACTTCCAATCCTCTTTATAGATCATTTGGAATGGATTTTTTGTGTGCGGAACAAAAAATCCACGTCAAACAATTGATAAAGTGCATTGAAAGTGCATTATCCAACGTGTGCGGAATCTGCCACTGTTCAGTTGCCCTCTTCCTAAACTAAAATGCCCGAGATGCTTTAGCGTTGCCTTCTAGGAATGATGGCTTCCACTTACAGTGTAACCCTAAACAGAGTTACTCCAGTGAGTCTCGGGAAAAGTCTATAAAGGGCTTTCAGGTAACCAAATATTTGTCTAATGTCTTTTCCTTGATCAAAGAGGTCCCTGATCTCATGTCTTTTTCCTGATCAAAGAAACGGGAAGAAATGACTTAATGATTTGTGCTTTTGAAGATTAGGAGACAGGGAAAAAATATTTCGATGGAAAGGAAACATCTTTACTCATGGTAATTTTGGAGTTAGTGTATAATATGTATCATTTGTGTACCTTTTCACAGAGAAAATTGATATGTATTCCTATTTATCATCTTTTTATTTTTGTTCCTTTTTTTCACTGTTAGAATTGTGCTTTTTCCCCTTTTTGCTTGTTTTTTAAAATTAACTTGTTTAAAATTCTCAATAAAAAAACCCTTTGAAACAGATTTACTCCAGTCTAAGCTCACTGAAATCAATGGGCTTTGAATGGAGTAACTCCGTTTAGGATTGCACAGTTACCGTTCATTTTGGGAGATGTCATGAACCCAATTTGTCACAGGATGAGAAGCGGGTTTTTATAATATGTCTTTGCACCGATCTGTCTCTTCTGAGCTTCAGAACAGATATTGAAATCACTTCCCATGGGAAGGGGAGGGGGGAGGAAGGGTTGCTTCATTTGTCACTGGTCTGAAAATGCGCAAGTCTTGACAGTTTGACAACCACTGCATAAAATTCATCCGGAGCACCTTCTGCTCCCTCCTGGTTTTCTCATCTGCTTGGTCATTATTGCTGCATGTTAATTTTAGCATCCTGTGGGAAGGGCTCAGAAAGACGGCTAATCAAACCAAGTTAGTTTTACAAATCACTATGACTGACAGTTGGCCCTCTGGAAAAAAAATATATCAGATGGTCATTAGATAAGGTGCTGTGGGAGAGATGAGTTGAGGTACTGTCCAAGGTGTCATGAATTTCTCATTAGAGAAGAATGAGACGACTGCTGAGATGGCCCTGGGCCAAACATATCTGATCAAATGAGGTCAGCAGAAATGGAATTTTCCCGTCATGGTGATGCGGAATTTGCAATCAAATGGGGACAAATACCTTCTCTAGGCAGACATATAGAGGACAGGGTCAGTGATCCGTCAACAGACATACATGGACACATGGTGGTGGTGGAGAGTGCCGTCAAGTCATTGCTGACTTACGCCAACTCCCGGAAGAGAATTTCATGGCAAGAGAAGAACAGAGACAGCCTGCCATTGCCTGCTTCTGCAACTCTGGTCTTCGTTGGAGGTCTCCCATCCAATTACTAACCAAGGCTGACCCTGCTTAGCTTCTTAGATTTGACGAGATCGGGTTTGCCTGGGCACATGAAGCTGCCTTATACTGAATCAGACCCTTGGCCCATCAAAGTCAGAATTGGCTACTCAGACTGGCAGCAACTCTCCAGGTTCTCTGGTAGAGGTCTTTGACATCACTTGGAGATGCCAAGGATAGAACTTGGGACCTTCTGCATGCCAAGCAGACACGCCTACCACTGAGCCACGGTAGCTTCCCTGCACAGTCCAGTCCTGTTCTCTCGCTTCCCCAGCAGACCCGTAGAGTCACCACATTTTTCTCCTTTTCCTGACAGGGTTGTGACAGCTGCATGGCAGCCAGGAAATGCAGCTGTTGTGTCATTGCATCTCCCGAATGAATATAAAACCCGCTGCCAAATATCATCTTATCCTACATCCAGTAACATCACAGGACTAGTGCCAGGGGAAAAAATGGCAATTGTTCCTGTTCAAAGGACACGTATCACCATTTTGCTCTGCTACTGCAAAACGGTCCTGGCCACCAGAAATACACAAGCACCTGAAGCTGCCTTAGATTTTCAGAACATTCTGGTATGATCCACAACATGTCTCCAAGATATCAGGCAGATTTTTTCTCCCCCAGAACTGCTACTTGAGGTTCTTAACTGGACAGGCTGTGGTGGGGCCTTGTGCATGCAAAATATGTGTAGTTCCCTTGACAACATGCCTGAAACAGAAACATAGAAGCATAGAGCTTCCTGGAAGGGGTCCCAAGAGTCATCTAGTCATCTAGCCTTTTTGGTCCTGGCCCCAACCTGGTGGAACTCTCTGTCTGAGGACAGAGAATGTGTAGCCAACTATATCAGGGAATGTGTAGCCAACTATATCAGGTTTTTGTATATATATAATTTTAATTGCTGAGTTTTATTGTAGAATTTGCTATGCAATTGTATTTTATGCCTGTTGTACCCCATCCTGAGCCCACTTGTAGGGAGGGCAGGTTAAACACTGAATAAACTAAACTAAACTAAACTAGTCCAATCTCCTGATCAGTGCAGGAAATTCACAGCTGCCTTCCCTCTCCTCCTCACCCTCCACTGACCCCTGCTTTATGCCCAAAGGAAGGCAAAAGCCGTCCAGTTCCAAAAATTAGCTCTGTTGTTGATCTGGGTTCTCCCCGGAGATCAAGAGAGAGATGGAGCAGAAAATCTGCTGGATTAATGTAAGTTTTTTTCAGAGATTACAGTCACACATACAGGTTGCTTACCAACAGTACGTAATATGAGCATCTACTACTTGCAATTTGTCCATGTTCTTTATTTTATTTTTATTTATTATATTTTTTAACCCACCCTCCCCGCAAGTGGGCTCAGGGTGAGGTACAACATTGATTAAAATACAACATAAAAACAACAATCGCAGCATAAAAACTGTAATCAATAAAACAATTCCAAGACGGGGCAGTCCTGCACTCCTGCCTGTCAGCACACAAAAAAGAGGAGGTAGTAGTGGACAGATAGAATACTGTACCCCTTTTGGGGGCAGCCAGCAGTGGGCTCTCCATAACCCCTCATAGAGGGAGTCCGGTGGAGGGCTCAACACTGATGGACTAAAATTAGCCTCCACCGTATACCTGGTGGAACATCTCTGTCTTACAGGCCTACCTAAATGACACAAGATCCTGGCGGGCCTGAGAGTCCTCAGAAAGAGAGTTCCACCAGGTTGGGGCCAGGACCAAAAAGGCCCTGGCCCTGGTAGAGGCCAGCTGAGCCTCCCTAGGGCCAGGGACCACCAGTAGATGATTTCTGGTTGAACGAAATGCTCTCTGGGGCACATATGGGGAGAGAAGGTCCCTCTGTTGTGTGAACAGGGCCAACACATGTATTTTCCATGTCTGTAAAGCCTTGGTATGCATGAAAGTGAACCCTGAAGAATACAGTAGCAGGTTCACACATACCAAAGCAGCCCATCCGTGGTAACTGTTACCATCCCATTTTTATATCCATGGCTGTCGAATGAAATGTTAATCATGACTAGGTAGTTTTCCAGAGGGTGCTGCCAGGACAGACTTGAAATTTGTTAGTGTTCTTTCATTCTCACAGTTTTCATGGCAGTTCTTTTCATTGGAGAAGGGGAGAGGGTATCAACTGGAGGTATGGGGCAGGTTTTTTAAATAATAATAACAACATTCGATTTATATACTGCCCTTCAGGGCAACTTAACGCCCACCCAGGGTGGTTTACAAAATGTGTTGTTATTATCCTCACAACAATCTCCCTGTGAGGTAGGTGGGGCTGAGAGAGCTCTGAGAAGCTGTGACTGACCCAAGGTCACCTGGCTGGCTTCATATGGAGGAGTGGGAAGTCAAACCTGGTTCTCCAGATTAGAGTCCCGCACTCTTAACCACTACACCAAACTGGCACTCAATGGTACCAAAATCTCACAGAATACAGTCATCCTTTTGAACCCACTGAGTTTCCAGTACACACAAACAAGAGGGTCAGTGTTAATGGACTCAGAAGTAGGTGAGTGTCAGCAGTGCAGGCTTGTCGTTTCTCCAACTCCTACAGTGGGAAACTGCATGCAAAGTGCTAGTGGTGGATTGGCGCCCAAGCAGGAGAGAAGCGCCTCTGGCGTGTGCTAGGCAGCAACAGCTGCTCTATGATTTGTTTTGTTTTTGCCCTAGAGATCCCTTTTATGTTTACCCTCATTTGCATAACATGCTCCTTTGCTGCTTTGCAAGGACCGAAGTTACAAAAGGGTGCATTGATTTCTCTCCAAAAAGAAATCAATGAGATATGAAAGAGAAATCCCTCTTTGGACAGAGAAAAAGAGAAATCAATGGCTGTATCATAAAAAAAAATGGAAAAAGAAATTCCCTTCCCCATGATAAGACGCACATTTTCCTGATTGTCCCCTTCCATGTGTTCTGAATGGCAAGAACAGGAAGCCACAACAGTGTTGGAGATCCACTGCTCAAACTGAAGAGGTGTGTCCACCCACCATGGGATGAATATGAGAGCAAAACCGGAAGTGATTGGTTCCCCAGATCACATGGCTCTTGGGCTAGAAGGATGATGTCCTATTTCGAGCTGCTGGCCTTGAAGGGTCTGCAGTTCCCCTCCCCACTTTGAACAGGGGTGCAGAATGTGAATTGTACTAATGCCTGAAGCCCCATGTTTGAAATCTAGTACAGCGAAGAAACTGAACTAACAACTGCTCAGGCCTGAGTTCAAGTCTCTACTTGCCATGTGCTTTTCAGTATGTTCTAAGCCACCTTGGTACAGTTTTGGAGAGAGGTGGGCTGTCAATATTTTGAATTAAATAAAGTATCCACCACAGCATTTGTTCAATTCCCCCTCTGTTTATAGATATTGTTGCTCTTGTTTGAGTGCTTTTGAATTTGCAGTCATGTTTTATTTGAATGTCCTTGGTTCAACAAGACAAGGCAGAAATGGATTGAACTCTTGATATTACAATGGGCAGAGTCTACAGCAGACATTTTAATCCCTAAATTACTAGTAGATCCAAGAGGAAAAAATTTACTTATTTTAGCTAAATTTTTAGTTTAGGCCATGAGAATTCAGGCAACTCACAGGAAGTTAGCTTTTTTATAGCTTGTGTTTTGACCTTCTCTGGCCTGATTTCTTCTTTTCTTCCTCATATTCCTAGTCAGTTTGATAAATACTACTGGAGACCTATGGGTCAGAGGAGTAAAGAAAGAAAGAAAGAAAGAAAGAAAGAAAGAAAGAAAGAAAGAAAGAAAGAAAGAAAGAAAGAAAGAAAAAGAAAAGAAATTTCCCCTTTGGTTTCCTTAAATCAGGGCTCTCCAACATTTTTGGAATGTGGATACAGGATGCTGTGTGCAAACTCAAAATGGCCACTGGAAGAGGCAGAGCCAGCCACACACACATGTTCAGAAAAAGCCAAAGTGTAAGGAACAGGAAGAATAATTTTTAAAAACACACAGGGAAAGAATCATAGAATAAAACTGACACTGTGGTGGCAGCTGCCACAAAGCAACATCATTGTAATCTGCCCCATCAATCACCCAGTCAGAAGCCCTGCTTGGTAGGTGCCCCATCTGGCTCCACCCTCCTTCCAAAAACACTTGAAGGGTAGCAGGAAAGGTATTGGCGGGCACCACAATACTCAGGGGTTCCACAGTGGGGGACCTTGCCTTAGATCTTCCTCTTCTATCCCTTCTCAGACTCCCTGTCCAGACTGTAAGCTCCTCAGGGTAGGGTCTTGTTGTCTCCCCACTCCCCCATATGAAGCCACAGTGTGCTCTGTGCACGGAAGATGCTATGTAGCTAGTAAATCACAACTGGAATAATCTTCTGAAATTACTTGACAAGTTCTCTGGGAAATGAATGAATCCAGGACCGTAATGCGCTTTTCCCTTGAGAAGCATTTTAGCAAGGATGCTCAAGAGCGAGGGGCAGGGATCTCTCTTAATGGCTTCTATCATTCAGTGAAGCAACTTCACAAAATATTTATTTCCCTCCCGAGCCAGCACTGCCTAACAGATGGCTGAGTGGACTTTGACCCGGGCAACTTGAATCCTTGTCCCCGATTGTCCACGGTTGCCTTCAATAGCCTCAGGCAAAGATCTGTTTTGCAGCCTCATTTATTTCATTACGCTCGTCCAAAGGTGGCACGATGGCCCGTGTGCCGAATCTCCCTAGACCTCAATCAGTCATTTGCAACTCCCTCTGCTGGCTGAGAAGTGTTAATTTTCTGGATCATGGCTTTAATAACAGCCCACAATGTACAAATGGCTCGCTATAAACTTGGTGCGTCCACGTCCTTTTCTTTTTAGTGAGCGCAGCAGTCTTGGGATTTCAGATTTTGTGCAAGAGGCTTTGCCTGATGCTGCCCCAGACTTTAGAGTTGCTGTTTATTTGGGGAATGGCACATGCTGTGTGTGCGATGCGTTTCTGATGAGGAAGAGCTGGTTCATCATCTCCAGCTGGGGTTGCCAGCCTCCAGGTGGTGGCTGGCGGCTGGTTGGCTCTGTCGATTTCACCTCCCCTTCCATACCTTTCTATCAAAAGTGGCTACTTATCAGGAGTGGGTCCCACATGCTAATAGCACCTTTGAGTCATTTGATTAGATTTCTGTATTCATTTGTGTTCTGCATAGTATAGTGACCGTGTGCAATGATTTGTTTATTTATCTATTTATACCCCACTTGTCTCCCCAATGGGGACTCAAAGCAGCTTACATCGTTATTCACTCCATCTCCATTTTATCCTCACAACAAACCTGTGAGGTAGGTTAGGTTGAGAGTGTGTGACTGGCCCAAAGTCACCCAATGAGTTTCCATGGCAGAATGAGAGTCTATCTACATGAAGCATCTGACACATGAAGAACACATGTCGGGAGATGCAATGGTAGCCAGGAAGGGTAGTTTAAAAAGACAGAGCCGGTGGCAGGGCAAAGGCTTTGCTATACACTGGAGCTGTGTGAAGGGGCTGTGAAATGCCAGAAGGGAAACTTCAGCCCATTATAACCTCTCCAGGTCCAAGCCCAGTTCTGGAAGGCAGCTCCAGCCCATTTCCATTCCTCGCTGCCCTCTGGTTGTGATCCCACACAGTTTTAGACCGGAGAGGTGAAATTGACAGCAGCCTTCCAGGAGGTGAAGATGAAATTAACAAACCCTCTGAGGAGCAATCTCCACCAGCTCTATCTTTTAAAACTATGCTTCCCAGCTATCATTGTGTCTCTCTACACTTGACAAACATGCACTGAGGCATCTCATGTATAAAGACTCTTGAGTATTCGACCCTGGTTCCCTGTGATCCTAGTCTGACCCTCTTTGAACTTCAGGGGAATTTTCCTTGTGTCTGTTCCCCAGAATTTGGCATTCAGAGATACACTGCCTCAGTACATGGAAGTTCCATTTAGCAGTCATGCCTTTTTTACTTTTCTTCATGAAACCATTGAACCCTTTTAAAAAGACAACACCACAATTTTTGATCATGAGTTCCATACATTTTGTGTTCTTTTCATAGAGCAAAGCTCTTGGTTGTGTGGGATTAACTGCCAATCAATTTCACTGTGTCGTTCCTGTCCCCTCTCTCTCATTTCTTGATGGTATTACTTTCCACCCTCCATACTTCCGAACACAAGAGCTCTGCTAGACCAATGACCCACCTAGTGCAATGTTTATTTTCAATAGTGACTAACTAGATGCTCCAGGAGGCCTACAAACATAGCCTGGAGGCCCAGCCTTCATCTATTGCTTGCCCTAAGCAACTGGTATTCAGAGGTACACTGCCACAGAATGTGGAAGCTCAGTTTCACCATTACGGTTATAGGAGGACCTACCTTCCATAGATCCATTCTGAAAACCATCTCCATCTTGAGCCAGAAGTAAACAAATTTTTTGTTCAGATATCTATCAACTTCACTGGATGTTCTAATATAATGGGGAGATGGGGTGGGGGGAGGGAGATCTCTTGCTCTAATTTTCCTGCACCATATATTAATTGTTATTAATCTCTTCTATCATGGCACTCCTTATTTACGTATCTTTTTCCTAAAGTAAAAGGGAATCAAACTAAACCTAAGACAAAAACGTCCATTCTGCATAGCAATGTAGTGTTGTAAATAGGGGTGTGCAGTTCGGGAATCTGAATGCCGAAAAAATCCCAAATCACCCTGATTCGGGGTGATTCGGGGAATCCCGAATCGATTCAGGAATCCCGAATCGGCATGCTCCGAATCGATTCGGGGTGATCCGGGGCGATTTGGGAAAGCTTTACAACTGTCCGGGAGATGTGGGTTCAAAGCCCTATTGTATCATGAAACACATTGCATGACCCTGGGTAATCACTGTCTCTCAGGCTGCCTCACAGGGTTGTTGTGAAAATAAACTGGAGAAGGGAGAACCACATATGAGGTCCTTGAAGGACAGGCAGAATAAAAGTACTAAGTCTTCCCTTCTAACTTTATCTCCCAAAGTTTCATATATTATCGATTCCTATTTAGATCAGTTAATCATATATTACAAATGAACGCAGCATTTGTCTTGATTCTGGTCTGACACACGATCTGGGTTTCATAACGTTAAAAATCATTAGAACAGAGATTACTGGGGGTTATGGGTGCCAACTCTGGGTTGGGAAATTCCTGGAGATTCGGCCCATGGAACCTGGGGAGGGTGGGGTTTGGGGGAGTTCAGGGAACTCAGTAAGATATAATGTCATAGAGACCACCCTCTAAGCCAGCCATTTTCTCCAAGGGAACTGATCTCTGTTTGGTGTAGTGGTTAAGAGTGGCGGGACTCTAATCTGGAATGCTGGGTTTGATTCCCCACTCCTCCACTTGAAGCCAGCTGGGTGGCCTTGGGTCAGTCACAGCTTCTCGGAGCTCTCTCAGCCCCACCCACCTCACAGGGTGATGGACGTGAGGATAATAATAACATTTTGTAAACCGTTCTGAGTGGGTGTTAAGTTGCCCTGAAGGGCGGTATAATAATAATATTTGATTTATATAGCGCCCTTCAAGACAAGTTAACACCTACTCAGAGCAGTTTACAAAGTATGTTATTATTATCCCCACAACAATCACCCTGTGAAGTGTGTGGGGTATGTATATCGAATGTTGTTGTTGTTGTTACAGAGAGGTAGAGCGGTCAGGATATGTGCATTCCGCCTTCCTGCTGGGGCTATCTTTTTGATGTGTAGATTGCTACTCTCAGGGACTTCCTCCTTCTCACTTCTCCCTAGCTAGAGAGCCAGTTTGGATTAGTGGATAAGAGAGTGGGACTCTAATCTGGAGAACTGGGTTCGATTCCCCACTCCTCCATTTGAAGCCAGCTGGGTGACCATGGGCCAGTCACAGCTTCTCAGAGCCCTCTCAGCCCACCCACTTCACAGGGTGATTGTTGTGGCAATAATAATAACACACTTTGTAAACTGCTCTGAGTGGGTGTTAAGTTGTCCTGAAGGGTGATATATAAATTGAATATCATTGTGGTTGTGATTGTGGTTGTGGTGGTGGTAATGGTGGTGGTTGTTATTGTCATTGTCATTGTCTGGGGATCAGTTGCACTTCTGGGAGATCTCCAGGCCTCACCTGGAGGTTGGCAAACCTGGGATGGATGATTAAACCAATAGGAATTTTCCTGCAGTGCAGAGCAGCCCCCCCACCCTCACCACACTGCAATTGTTCAGTATTGAGGGTCAGGCTGTAGGTCTTCCACACGACAGGGCGAACACGGTGCCCTTTGGTTCCCTGTCAAACTTGCAGCCTCGGCAACAAGTCTCAAATTTATAATAATTTAAGCACTGAACAATTATGACAGTTGACGAATTGAGCCCAAGGAGCTAGTTCTCAGTACGCTATTAATCACTAGGCCACCATGCGGAGAGCCAGCGAGGCAATCCATATCTGTTACGAAGGTTGTAAGGCACACATTACTCAGACAGCGTGAAAAGGTCATTGTGTCGGCTGAAAAGCAGGATGAGTAGATTCAGCTGGATTGATGAGAGCGTCTGATTTTCTGTATTTATTTTCAAGGAAAAAACTCCATTAAATCTGTACAAACATCATAAATAACTGACTTAAAGAAAGGGCGGGGAGGGGGGGACAACTCGTTTCTCTTCAGCCTTCCATAGTCTTATCCCCATTTGCTTACTTAAAAATGTTCACATAGCTTTAGCCCAAAGAATGCCTCTTTAATTTTAATCTGTTTCCTTTACTCAGGTATTGTGTACTGAGCCTGGAGCTCAGAATGATTTCAGCCCCGAGTGATTCAGCTCAAACAACGTGCTTTATTGCCAAGCAGAACAGACCGACATTCAGCAGAACAGAACCCCTCAATATATACATACAAACCCCGCCCCTGGCTTAACCATCAACCAATAATAACGAACCTTCCAGGATACCATCATTTGCATGAACTATCTACAATATCACGTATTTACAAGAATGTGATTGGCCTTTATTTAAAACGGCCCATTGGCTGCTGGCCAACTGAAACCTCCAATGAGAATCAGGGTCAAGGGAACCTAACTTTTGTTCAAGCTAGGGCCAGTACATAACATCAAGGATATGTCAGGAGGTTTATCATCTCAGCAGCACACATTCATATGCTAGCTGAACTCATGAAGCTATTCTACTAACACCATGAGCTCCCAAAGGCTTCAATAGATTGACCTATGAGGCTCAGGCCTCATTAGGCCATTTTAAGGGTTTTAAAAAAAAATGGGTTAATTTTCAAAATCATATTTTCCAGGATTTCTAGGAAGTCTTCTGACTAGGTAGATGTGGGGGCTCAGCATGTATGGGGAAGGGTAAGAGATAGGAAGGAGATTTCTGAGGTAAATGCCTGCTGGACTTATGGCTGTCCATATCCCACACTTTGGCTTCTCTTTTTATTTGTGAAAATCCCCTCACCCACCCACAATTAGTAAAAGGTTCAGTATAAGTTTTGTGTTCCCGAAAGGGTTGTTAGTTGTTTCCCTAACAGAACAATATGGTTCTTAGATGTGAGGTAAATATAACCTATTTCACACAGCTATTTTGACTTGATAGACAAGGCAGAGAAGTCCCCTGGTGGGAGTGGGGACCCCCATCTCCCACCGTCCATCCCCCTCACCACTCACCTGGTTGGGAGGGGGGAAGGTGAGGGAACGGGCCTCCTGAAGTGCACTCCCGGTGTGGTGCAATGTCACTTCCAGGAGTGATGTCATAGCACAGGCTGCGAGACTGCCTCCCCACTTCACTCTGGGGTGATTTGGGAGCACTCCCTCCACCTGCACAATGACGTCATTCCTGGAAGTGACATCATTGCATCATGCCAGGAGCATGGGCATGCTTTTTGTGCCTGTGAAAACCTTCAAAATGTGAGTGCCAGGTGGCCCACCTCTCCCACCGAGAGGGTAAGGGGACCGGGCAACCCTAGACAAGACCCAGATAGAACTGAACAACAAACATTGATTTACAGAAAACAAGCAGTACGGGTTTAGTGCAAAATAATCAGTATGGACTGTACAACTAGCTCTCAACGGCACTCCCCAGAAGTTAGACTTTTTGACTCTGGGTATGACTTTACATAAAGCTCACCTCTGCTCCTCAACCACACTTAGCCCTCCCTGGCATTCACCCCTCTTCCTTCCCAAACACCAAACCTTACCTTGGGGAGAAGGAGTAACTAGAAGCAAGGGAGGGACTTTGAAGCATGAGATAGGATTGCCCTTCTTTGCAATTTGTGATGTTGTTATTTTCTCTGACCACATTGCATACTGGAGTTGATGGGAATTAATGTTTTTAAGCCTTATGATTTAATTTGAGCCTTCCCTTACTAACAATTACTTCACCCCTACCTCTTTGCCAAGATGGGGAACATTATGAGCCATTGCCAGGGATGGTATGGAGATAACCTCTATTGCCTGCCATCACTCCTAGTACTGGCAAAAAAAAAATGCCTGTGCCCTCCATACTGACACATCATTTCCCGGGACAATCTGGAAGTGGCAATGGGTAGGTTGAGGAATTGCTGGAAACTCTATGGTAAAACCATTTATCATAGAATTTCCAGCAATTACTAGAACTACCCATTGTTACTTCCAAGTTGTACTCCAAAATGACATAGTCAGAGACACACCATGTTCCTGTCCCCCAACTCTCCTCTTGATTGCCAGGCCGAGCTGGTCTACCTTGTGAAAATTGAGTATTTGCTTTTGCAGATAAATGTCCAGAACATGGCATGTTAACATGCAGTACCTCCAAAAAGAAATAGTTAAGTTTTACATATCTATTACCATGTCTCCAGATGTAGTCCTTCCCCAACCATATATAGTAGACTTGCAAAAGCTTTTGAATACTCAATCCCCCTGATGAGCATGCAGAACCTCTTATGAATTGTATTCCCTGGACTGAGGGATGATAATCTTGGCCATAATTCTATGCTGTAACATATTCCTTGGATTCGAGAGATTCGGGTACATGCTGAAGATGACAAATGGTAGCTCTAAGAATTTCTGGAACTTCTATGGTAAAGCCATATATTTTCCAGTGATTCCTAGAGCTACCCTTTCTGGGCTGTACCCAGAAGTTACATAGCAACGTCAATAACATCACTGTTTTTTATTTTTTTCTCTTATGAGAGGCCTCCGTCCTTAGCCAGCATCTGAGTGTAACGTTCATGGAATGCCACTCACCCACTGCATTGTGCTATGTTCCTATTAGGGAGTCTTTTGAAACTGCCTTCCTCTAATTTTACCCTGGATTTGTGATTTCTGATGTTACCCATTTGCAGTATGCTATTGATTATTTAGAGGTTTTGTGGTTTTTTTTTTTTTTTTGGTTAAACGTTCTTTCAAGTTTGGATTTCTGGAGTTTATAAAGATTGGTGTCCATGCACAGTTTGGGGAATGCATGCTATGTGGAGTCAGTCTGGACTAGAGATGGGCACAAACTGGAAAAAACCTGAACCATGCGGTTCGTGGTTCGTCAAATTTCATGAACCGCGAACTTTCATGAACCTGCTCCTAGTTCGCAAACCAATTCGTTTGGTTTGTGAAAACGTCAAATCCGGGTCAGAAAACCATCACTTCCAGGTCAGCAGAAGATCACTTCCGGGTCAGCAGAAGGTCTGCAGGAAGTCCATCCCCTGTTGCCTAGGAAACTGATTGATTGGCACCAGGCTGTCTGCAGTCACGAACCAAAAAACGAACCCAACAAACCAGCCTAAAGTTTGTGGCAGTTCGTCAGAAATGGGATCTGACGAACCGTGGTTCGCGAACCACAAACCAGCCTGGTTCGTGCTTAATTTGGGTTCGTATTTCGGTTTGTGCCCATCTCTATTCTGGACTTGCCTCTTTGCCTGCAATTCTTTTGCATTACTTTTTTTCTCCCATTGCAGGTAGCCATGCACATGAGCCATCATGAACATCCAACAATTCCCCCTTTTAGTTAATGAAAGACACCGTAGTTAAACTGAAACTCCTTTACTGTCCTTGAAAATTCCCTGCAGAGAAATATGTATAAGGGAAAAAAACAGATTGCTTGGACAGCCGTTTAATTAATGCTGGGAGGGAAAAAAGGCCAGACTGGTTTCATAGTCTTGCCCTGATCCAAATAGGGAGATCCACATCTGAGTGCACACATATCCGAGAAGAGCTATGGTTCCACTGAGACTCATTTGCAAGACAATTCAGTGTGATCTGCATATCTGTGCATTTATTTTTAAGAAAAGATAGCCCCAAGACACATGGGAGAGAAGATACCGTATGTGCAAAAGATAATATTTTCAAGCATTTTCCCACTCGTTTATTTAATCGTGGACTGGATCTCCTCAACATTCCTTTTATTTGATAGACTAGTAGGAGATTCTGTTTAATTGAAGTTCAAAGCATGAGATATGAATGCTGCTGGTTCTGCCCAAAGTCCATCCAGTATCCTGTTTATCTCAGCGATATGAGTGGGTCTTCTGGAAAGTCAACAAGCTGGGTGGAAAGGTAAAAGGCTGCCTTTATGGTTGTCCCCAAACCTCGTGTATGGAGGTTCCATGAATTCATCACAGCTTTCAGAAACCTATCTTCCCAGAATCTGTCTACTCTCCTTTTAAGCCAGCAAATATGGTGGCTGTCACTAAATCTTGCAATCATCGGCAATGATGACGGCTAAAGCAGATTCTAGCCTTTGTTTCCACTTAATTTTCTCCCACTTCTCTGTTGCAAAGAGCATTCCTCCAGCATTAACCACTTCTGCCTGCACAAGAAAAATGTCTTTAAATAAGTTGGAAAGGGCCTAGCATTAGCAGAATGCAGTCCTCCACAGAAGATTGCCATGGTATCAGACAGATCGAGATGGGTAGCTGTGTTAGTCTGTCTGTAGCAGTAGAAAAGAGCAAGAGTCCAGTAGCATCTATAAGGGTAACAACATTTGTGGTAGGGGATGAGCTTTGGTGAGTTCCAGAAGAAGTGAACTCACATAAACTCACAGAAGAAGTGAGCTATAACTCACCAAAGCTCATCCCCTACCACAAATTTTGTTAGTCTTATAGATGCTACTGGACTCTTGCACTTTTCTATTGGTATCAGACAAGGAAGGATGCAGGCAGAAAGCATGGATCAGATCCAAGCCTATGTATTTTGTGAAGAAGTACTTCCCACTGACCAGGGTCAATTGCTCATCAATTTCAATGGGTGAACTTGAATGAAACTGATGTGCAAAGAGGGGTGGATGTGTTGTATAGTGGTTACAGCATCAGATTAGGATCTGGGAGAACCATATGAAAGCTTGGCTAGGTGACCTTGGACTAGTCCCACTCTCTCAGCCTATTCTACCACTCAGGGTTGTTGTTTTGAAGATATAATGGAGTAGGGGAGAACAACATCACAGTCTATACATCTCTAAATAAATAAATCGCCTACTGCACAGTGTATTTGATGGGATAAAAAGTCAAGGGGAGAACCATTTATACTGCTCTGAGTTGTTTGGAGGAATGTCAGGGTGAAAATATGCTGAATCCTATGAGAGGGAGAAAATGTTCTTCTCTATTAGGGGCATAATTTTGTGTGCATCTTATGCATCAGTCAAAGGCAGCATGACACTGAATACCAGATTCTGAACACAAGACAAAGCCTGCAGTTGCCACATGCACTGAGTTGAACGTATCGTATCCTCACTGTGTTTCGGCTTTCGTGAGATCAGGTAAAACCAATTTCTGGGCCCTCTGATATACAGGGAGGAAAACACTGTGTTGCACAAGATCTTCTGCAAGCAAAACAGCCCTATGTCCATTTACACACACAACTTTTATTTCATTTTCAATCCCTTCAACCAGAGGTTGATGCGATTATAGAAAAAAACAAAAACAGAGCAAATCGTTAAAACAATAAATTGATACTTCCACTTGGACAGTGCTGGATCCAAGTCCTTGAATGGGTGCCTTCATGTCCTGCTCCAAGGTTTCCTAGGGATATTGTCAGGCTCCTGCAGTGGTGGATCAGAGTTGGGCTATAGCAACCTCCAGCGTCCCCTTTTCCAGTAAGGCCTTGGATGAATGGGAGGTCCTGTTTTCCTCTCTCTCCCCCTCCTAGCTCTTTCCCTTTGCTCTTTTCCAGGCTGGCGTAATAAAGGACTGTCTGAGGGTGGGCTAAACCTGGATTCCCCCAATTCCCTCTCTTCAGGGGTGGGCCCAAAGTGAGTGAAGGGAATCTGAGCCAATGGCGTCCCTGGCTGGGCCCTCTTGGGTTTCCAGGTCCCTAAACCCTCCTAGCGCGGGGGGGGGGGGGCGACGACGATGACCCAGTACTTACCAAGAGTCTTCCATTTGCACATGCACAAAGTGTGTGCATGCTCCCAGTTGCTGACTTGATGACATCGCTTCTGTAAGTGAGGTCACCATGCAAGCCATGGGAGTGCTCCAAATCAGCCCAAATGATGCGCAGGAGACCTCCCGCAGCCTGCACGATATTAGTCCCAGAAGTGACATCATCGTGCCACACCGGGAGTGCATGAGCACTTTGTGCACATGTGAAGAGCTTCAAAAGGTGAGTGCTGGGTTCCCCGTCCCTCCTGCTGAGAGAGTAAGAGCATCTGGTAACTCTAGGCCTCGCCCTACAGCCCCTGGGTGAGATCCTTGCCTCAGATATGCCTGGATGAGATTACTCCTGCCAGAGGTTCCCCTGGAGGAGGTTAGTATGAGGGTGGGGTCACCACCTTGGTAGGTATTTGGACGGCTCCTATGGGAGACTCACAGTGCAATCCTAAACAGCGGCTGCCATGTATTTAGAAGGGTGTAACTCTACTTAGGATTGCACTGCTGATGGATCTTTAGTCTAACTTTAGTGGTACATTTATGTTCTGAAAGGGGAAAACTAACAGAATGAATAGAAGAATTCAGCATATGCGGAGATCCAAATAGATCAGTGATGCATAGGTTTGCCGTCCTCCAGGCAGGACCTGAAGATCTTCTTGACTTTCAACTGATCTCCAGGCCACAGAGATCAGTTCCCCCCAGAAGAAATGGCAGCTTTGGAGGGTGGACTCGATAACATTATACCTTGCGGAGGTCATCCCTCCCCCAGCCCCCAGGCCGTACCCCCCCAAATCTCCAAGGATTTCTCAACCCCAGTTATGCAACTTCTGAAAGCAAACCAGAAGGAGGGCACACGGGAGGACAATTGCTTCTAACCCAAGAGAAGACTAATGCAAGACTGTCTCCACTCATATCTTTTAGAAATTGTATTATATATTTATTAATTTTTTTAATCTGGTTTTAAATTAATATGTTTATGTATTTTATATATGTTGTATTCCGCTCTGAGCCCATTCACAGGGAGAGTGGATTAGAAATAATCATAATCATAATCATAATCATAATCATAATCATAATCATAATCATAATCATAATCATAATCATAATCATAATCATAATCATAATCATAATCATAATCCAGTTAAGATCTGCCTCTCAAGCCCTGCTGTCTGTTTCCCAACTAAAGGCACGGCATTTTCTGTGGTGGCACCTCACCTCTGGAACACCCTCTCCCTTGATGCTCTCCTGGCATTTCTTCTTTTTAGGTCGCAGACCAAATCTTTTTATCCAGGCTTTTAATTATGGGGTTTTCTCTTATCAGGTTTTTTTCATGGTCTGCTTCTGTTCTGTGGATAGTTTTAATGCTGCTGCTGTCCAATGCCTTGTGGTTTAATGGCTTGCATTTTAATACTGTGGGTTTTTTTAAATCGCAGGCTGCTTTGAGTAGGACTAAAAATATCTTAAACAAAAACTAAATAATGTAATAAATAAATAAACAAGCTAATAAATAAATAATGTAATAAATCAGAGACATCCATAGGGTCCAAATTCCTCTGTACAGTCAGCAACCCAAATATGAAATTTGTTCATACACTTGTTGAATGCAGTGGGAGAGATTATTTTAGCTTTGCTGTTAGCACAGCATTTTACTGTTACAGGAAGGAGAAAAAAACACAACTACCCTGCTGTTAACCTTGGTTATGTTCACACACACATGCTTTTTACCATGGAACAGAATTGCTACCCACCAGTGCCTCCTGGGTGATGTCTGCTTCATTAACAATTATATGCTCTTGCTAGTTTGAACTCAACAAAACCAGAACAGGTAAAAATAATAGGCTGTTCCCGTCTTCAGCCTTATTTATTAGCAGCAAAACTTTGGATGTACAAGCCTTTATTACAAGTGATAGGTTAGGCAGGAATCATACCGAGTACACTCGGTATGGCTGCAATTACAGAAATCTTGGCTTTGCCTAACATGCGTAGATTTTTATAGGCCTGCTAGTAAAGCAAAATAAAGAAGGAACAGGTTGTCAATTTACAATCTCTCTCCAAGATACAATTTTAACTCCTTAAGAGACACTGTTCTCCAACGTGCCCAGGTTGTTTAAAATATAACCCACATCATTTATGAGAGCATACGGAGAGAGAGAATGAGAGAGCATTGATTAATCTAGTTGATCTAGTCTAGTAAGGGGTGGATACCTGTGTGTTATTATGACTAGGGTTGCCAACCTCTAGGTGGTGCCTGAAGATCTCTCAGAATTACAGCTCTTCTCCAGATGAGAGAGATCAATTCCCCTGGAGAAAATGGCTGTTTCGGAGGGTGGTTGCTCTGGTATTATACCTAGGTCTGCCAACCTCCAGATAGTGGCTGGAGATCTCCCAGATTTACAACTGATCTCCAGTCCAGACCACAGAGATCAATTCCCATGGAGAAAATAAGTGTGTTTGGAGGGTAAAATCTATAGAATTATAGCTATCTGTGGTCCCTGTCCTCCCCAAGCTGTGCCCCACCAAGTGCTACCACCCAAATCTCCAGGGATTTCCCAACCTGGAGCTGGCAATATTCACTGAGGTCCCTCCTTTCCTCAACTCCCAACCTTCCTAGGCTCCAACCCCAAAATCTCCAGGCATTTCCCAAACTGAAGTTGGCAACATTAGTTATGACCAGAGATCTCCTATTGTTTCTAAAAGCCTCCCTAGTGGCCACTTCAGAATGGTTGGGCGTTTGTGAGCATTTAGCAGGCCACTCATTAGGGTTGCCAGCTCTCAATTGGGAAATTCCTGGAGATTAGAGGGGCAGAGCCTAGGAAGGGTTGGGTTTCACGGAGCAGAGGGACCTCAGCTATTTATTCAGGAGTTTTTTTAAAGAGTTAACAGTAGGGCTGAGCTGAAGAAGGGTGGTTTTGATTAAAACATTGTTGCCAGTATCAGATTTGCTTGCCCTATTAGGACAGCATGGAGTCAAATCCAATTGGCTATGTCATAATCATATCTGCAAGTGATTCCCAGTTGATTGGGATCCTCTGTTTGACTCACTGAAGAAGATATGATTGGCTCTGTGATCACAGAAAAGCTCAAAAGTTTGGGAGGGAATATTTCTGCCCTGATAGCAAAACACAGCATGCATTGCAAGATATCAGTCCAGTAGACCAACAAGATCTCCAGGGT
Source organism: Eublepharis macularius (assembly GCF_028583425.1). Lineage (NCBI taxonomy): Eukaryota > Metazoa > Chordata > Lepidosauria > Squamata > Eublepharidae > Eublepharis > Eublepharis macularius. The sequence continues at coordinate 176,042,019 of NC_072792.1, forward strand.
GTTAGCTTTTTAGAGTCAAGCTTCCTTCGTCAGATACCTTAAAAGAATGTAGGGCTTCCCATGGGTCTGGTCTGGAGGTTACAGCTGGTTCAAAATGTAGCTGTGCATGTTATTGCAGGAGTGCCAAGTGGTGAACATATAACACCTACACTGCGCCAGCTGCACTGGTTGCCAGTGGAGTACTGGATCAGGTTCAAGGTTCAAAGCCCTATGCAAATTGGGACCAGTGTATCTGTGGGGCTGCCTCTCCTTATACATACCCCAGAAGATTCTTCAATCAACAGAAAAACAACTATTAGTGGTCCTTGGTCCAAAGGAGGCCATCTGGTCTCAACCAGGGACAGGGCCTTTTTGGTCCTGGCTCCGACCTGGTAGAACTGTCTATTGAAATCAGGGCCCAGCAGGATTTGTTATCTTTCTGCTGGGCCTGTAAGATGGAGATGTTCTGCCAGGTGTATGGTTGAAGCTGGGCCAGACCTTCACCAGCCCTCTAGAAGGAGGAGTGAATGATTTGCATCTCCCGTTCGATCTGTCCACCACCCGCTTTAAATGAACTAAGCATAGATTGCTGCCATTCGGGAATTATTTATTATATTTATACTATAATGAATTGAGATTGTATAATGTTTTTAAATGATTGTGGAAATTGTATGAATTATACTATTGTGTTTTAAATGATGTAATCCGCCTGAGCCTGCTTGTCGGGGAGTGTCAGACTATAGATGACAGGATACTGAAGACAGATCTCTGGCCCATTTGCAATAAGACTCCAGTACTTAGTCAAATGGATTTTATTCAGTTCATTCTAATATACAGTTCCATAGGTCTACTTAGGAGCAAGGCAAGCCACTAAGCAGCATGAACAAAAACCTTGACAGGAACGACCACATGGGGAAATTGCGTTCTCTTTCTAGCCCATTTTCCTTCCCCTCCCAATTCATGACAATTCTTTGCGGCTCCTTCTTTGTGAGAACATTCTGCATATTTGTGATATCGCTCTCCACTGCTTTGGAGAAAGACATATCATAGTCTGAGAGGAAGCACAAGGTCACAGCCAGATAGCCACCTGGTAAAGCTTGAGAAACGGTTAGAACAAACAAACTAGCAAAGCAAAATGGAGTTACATTGGAATCAAGTTTACAGTTTATAATAACTAAGCATCAGAACGTCATCAGAACCAGACTTAATATTGGCATGAATGGATGGGCACAGACAGACATGACAGGGAGGGTGGAATAGAAGTCTAATAAGTACAAATATCTTGCAGACCAACATGGCTACCTACCTATCTTTGACTCTGTTGTTATGGCAGAGGTATCTGTTTTGATTCCAACCTTTAAAGCTTGAACTGTGTGTCATCTTTGGGTGCGACTGGGCCATGGGCCTATCTGGAAATGAAAATCATGGCCGATGGGCATTGGCACAGGCAGAGACTAGTTGAGATGCTGTGAGCCAAGCTACACGTGATGGCTGACACAGGTTGGACACTTGTCAGCTTCCCTCAAGTTTTGATGGGAAATGGAGGCGTCTTGGTCTTGCAGCTTGGCTCTCCGTTTAATTGAAGTTTACAGAGCGGCAGTCTATGGGAAGGAGAACATGCGGTTGGGAGGGGATTGCAGGCGTTGGGCTCTCGCTGGGCACCACCCTTCCCCTCCGCTGGGTGTGTGTGTGTGGGTTTGTTAAACTTCAATTAAATGGAGAGCCAAGCTGTAAGACCAGGATGCCTACATTTCCCATCAAAACTTGAGGGAAGCTGACAAGTGTCCAACCTGTGTCAGGCGTCACTTGTAGCTTGGCTGTGAGTCATTGAGAGAAGCACAGGGAAAAAAGAACCAGGTAAAGGAAAGAGAACAGACCATCCAAATGATGTAGGGCTCGCTTTCCCAGTCCCTGCAGGAGAACTGGCAACCAATTACTCATCTGCCACAGCCTCTGTGGAACTCATTTCTTTAACTGGGAAGGAATGGTGGAGCTCATCCTTTCTCTTTCCAGACTTCCCCCTGCAAGGGAATGCAAAAGATGATAAAAGACAGGCCAAAGAGATCCACAAAAATGTGTTGCTGACTTCTAAGAGCAGCGCCCTTTCTGAACATCTGCATTTGTGTCCTGTTGAGGTCAGTACCGGATCCCTTGGAATAACACAGGCCCCGGGCCGGAAGCTCTACATATAACCCCAAAACCAAAATGGGAGAACATTAAACATTGCACCTTATTAAAAGCACTTAAGGTACTTGCTCTCAGTAATCTAAAGCCATCTCATTATTTATGAAGTAACATATGTAATTGTATTTGCACCGCAACATACGTGATCTGGTGCCACCTAGCTACCTTCCAAGGTAAAGACTTTATATCTCCAGTGGATTATACTTTAGCAGATATATAATACACAGTGATGCTCAACTGTGAGTGGGGAATTCGACCGGCTGAAGGAGTACTAAGGATATTTACTGAGTATTTCTTTCAGACCTTAGCCATTCCAGTGGGACAGGGCTGATCTCGTTCCACAGGTTTTTGTGGCCATGTTCCCTCTCCTTTTGAGGATCCATTGCAAATTTCCAATATGTTTGGATGCCTGTACAATGTTCATTTCACTACATAGCATAATCCAGACTTTCACATAATCCAGACTTTCTATTATCCAAATGCATATCCAGGTCTATTTCTGCCCCCTTCCCCCCAAAAAACCAGACCACACCATGGATCATGGGGGGGAAATAACATGTAGACAGTTCTGTTCTGCAGCATGGTTTCAGGTGAGTGGCCATGTTAGTCTGTAGTAACAGAAGAACAAAATTCAAGTACGATAGCACTTTAAAGACCAACGTCATTTTCCATGATGTGATTTTCCAGTATCTGACAAAGTGCGATTTGATTCACAAAAGCCTATACTCTTGGGGGGAAAGGTTTTTAAGGTGCGACTAGACTTGAATTTTATTCTAAAACATGGATACCTCAGATTAGAATGGTGTATTCAAAGGAATATTCTTATGGAGCGGGCTTCAGAGGCAATTGTAAAAGAAAGACTAAACTGTTTTTTGTTCACAACAATGCAAGTCCAAGGAACAACAACAACAACAACATTTGATTTATATACCTCCCTTCAGGACAACTTAACACTCACACAGAGTGGTTTACAAAGTATGTAATTATTATCCCCACAACAAACACCCTGTGAGGTGGGTGGGGCTGAGAGAGCTCTGAGAGAGCTGTGACTGACCCATAGTCACCCAGCTGGCTTCAAGTGGAGGAGTGGGGAATCTAACCCAGTTCTCCAGATCAGAGTCCTGCCGCTCTTAACCACTACAGCAAACTGGCTTCCGTGCCTCATACATGCATGGAATTCTGTTGCTGTATTGTCATAAGTCCACTCATCCTGTGGACATGGGTAAGTATGAATGTTGCTAACTTTCCACTTTAAGTCCAAATTCAACCTAAATATCTTAAGCAATAAGGAGGGGTGGGGGGGAACCCTGTTTCCACTGCTTCTCATTCCGACCTATGCCAAAAAAAAAGCTGTTGACTTAAGTTCTACTCATGGTTTAAAGGAATTCCCCCAGTCTGGGCTGTGACCCACACATACAACTATAAGAGAGTTTAAAAAAAGTGCAGAGGAGCCTTTACAACCTGGGAAGAAACTCTGATAATCTGGAAAGAATGAAGTGAGAAATGCAGTGAGAAATAAAGTTCATTGAGGCAAACTCAAGCAGTCAAAATAATACAAACATTCATTAATACCCAATAATGGAAGCCACATCAAGAGCTAGGTTGGTTGTGCAAGCTTTTGGGCAGCCGATAATCCCAACAGGTGATCCAATGGGGAAGAAAAGCAGGGATATGTCATATGTATCCGGAATGGGTACCTCCACAGCCGCACAAACTGAGATACTTCAGAGTCTGTAAGTAGTGACTCAGAGTGCACACAGGTCCAGCAAAGCAGGACTGAATGTAGGGGAGTACTGCATCCCAGGACACATGGCAAAGCTGATCAAACTTGGGGGACAGATTCTGATCCTAGTTATAGGACAAGAGGCTTGATTAAAAGAACAAACGCTTATTTCAAAGCTTGCAGGGGGGGGGCAAGGAGGTAATCCACTGGTTTAGAAAGGGGAGTGAGTAGTTTAGCATCCTATGGATATTCCAAGGTAGGGAGAGGAGGTATCCAGGTGGAGGGGGTGGAGTTTGGAGGCTGTCTTGGTGAGGCATGGCCTTGGCTGGCATGTCCAAATATTCTTTAATTGTGTTACTAGGATTTTAAGCGGCATTTATATCTGTTCATCACTGTGGCCATTTCCAACAACTCTGCTTTTTCTAGAATGGAAAGTGGCTACCTAACCTCCCCCAGGCTAACTAGAGGTTTTGCATTTTTTTAAAAAAAATCATAAAATATTGTTATAGTACTATAGTGTTGTAATGATATATGTACTGGGTTTTCTGAATTTCGAGCTCTCATTTTTTTTAAAAAAAGTTCTCTAATATTTGTCAGGGATGCTTTAGGCTCATCCTGCATTGGGCAGGGGGTTGGACTAGAAGGTCTGTATGGCCCCTTCCAACTCTGTGATTCTGTGACGTTAGTAAACAGAGCCTTCCTAGGATTACAGAACACCAAAGACAAATTAGTAAACCCCTTCCCTTGCAGAGATATAAGGGGAAATGGGCTAGAAACTTACTTCAAAAAATGAAAGCTGGGAATCAGAGAACCTGCTACAGCAATCGTTACAACAGTATAGCACTATAGTGCTAATCTATATATGTTCAAAAAAAGAATTGTGTGGGGAAATTAAAACGATGGCACTGTTGGAAGCACTAGGGACATTTCAAACAATACTCCACAGCACACTGAAAACCTGAGAATGGGGAAACAGTTTTCAAAAACCTAGCTTAACTCCACATTGCAAATGGGACACAAATATCTTTGTCTGAAAGGGTAAAAAAAATCCATTGTCAACAGGCACAAAAAAAATCCACAAACCCAAACAATTTTACAAAGGCAGTATGGAAAATGCCAAAGAGAAGGGAAGCTGGTCTTACGTCAAGAGGAATGAATAGTTTGCAAATATTTGGACAAAATATTTAATTTTCTGAATCCACATTTGAGATCGACATTTTGATAACTATCATGCAGTAGCTACTGGAATCTGGCAATAGCTGTCATGTGGCAGCCAGCATTTGAAAATATTTGTCAGCATAGTTGATTTTCTGAGTATAATACTTACCTGTAATTTATGTTCATCTGGAGTTTTTATAGATCTCGATGGGTAGCCGTGTTAGTCTGTAGCAGTAGAAAAGAGCAAGAGTCCAGTAGCACCTATAAGACTAACAAAATTTGTGGTAGGGTATGAGCTTTCGTGAGCCATACCCGAAGAAGTGAGTTGTGATTCATGAAAGATCATACCTGACCACAAATTTTGTTAGTCTTCAGGTGCTACTGGACTCTTGTTCTTTCCTACTGAAGTTTATATAGTCTCAGTTGAAATTAGAGAGGTTTTATGTGTCTGGATTATGTTGTATGTTTTACTGTGATTTTATTGGATATATATAATGTTTTGTATTGGTTTTAACTTGATGTCATTTGTTTATCAACATGAACCACTTTGAGCATTTAATTGAAGAGAAGCAGTATAGATTCGGTTTCGTTTTCTCAGCCATGCCGGACGCTCCTCTCGGCTGGTCCGGGAGGAAACGACCGGGCACCCTGACTGGGCGGCTGATCCGCAAGGATTAGCCCCCAGGACTCCCAGGGAGGGAGCCAGGGTCCGGGACGCTGCGGGAAGAACTCCCCGAAATCAATGCGGGGGGAGGGGGAATTGCCCGTTTGTCCCTATGGAGGCCGGCAGACGTGCGCGGCGCCTCGAGTGCCGCCGGGCAACAAGAAACGGCAAATAAAAGAAACAGGCGGAAGCCCGTAAACAAGCGAATCCCTTCTGTTCTACAAGCGTTCGTGAAGGAGAGGTTGATCTGAAGAAGACTCGTTCTTCCCCTTCGCTGAGTTCCAGAATTTTGTTGGCGCCCCCCCCCCCCCCAAAATGGCAGCAAAGAAGCAAAGTCCCGCTCTCGGTAAGTCAATCTCGGCTACCTTGAAGGGGGAGTCGCTCGAAGAGTTGGTGCGCAGGGCGGTGGTGGAAGCCATAAAACCCTTTGTTGACAAGCTGAACGAAACTGATCAAAGGGTGGGCTTAATTGAAAGCGAAGTGAAAACCATTAAGGCAGCAGCGGGGGGGGGGCAGAGAAGTCTGCTCTGGAAAGTGCGTCACTTGTGAAGGCTACAAAAAAGGAGCTGAAGCTGGTTGAGAACCAGCTGATCGGGCTACAGATGGAACGAACGCAGACAATTTTGCGTCTCCAAAACGTGAAAGAGGAGGAAAAAGAGGATCTGTGGGAGGTGGTCTCGGAACTATTGGCGATACCCGCGAGGACGACTAAAGAAGAGGTTAAAAGCGCCATTTTGGAGGTCCGTCGGGCTTCTTCAAAATATGCAACAAAGCGACAGTTGCCTCGTGAGATCATTATTGACTTTTCATTTAAAAAGATTCGGGACACCATCCTATATAACTCATACAATGCGGATTTGGACTTTATGGGTTTGAAAGTCAAGATTTTGAAGGACGTTCCATTTCTAGTCCGGAAAAGGCGTTTTAAATATAAAAAGTTTGCAGCTCTTCTGAGGGACCATGGAATAAAGTACAAATGGTTATTCCCGGAAGGAATATGGTTTAGATATAAAGATCAGGCCTATAAGATATTATCAGAAGATCAACTAAAGGATTTTGAGAATAAAAACCCAGAACTCTGCTGCACCGAGAACGAAGAAAAGGAGAAGCCGGAGGGGGGGGAGGAGGAGGAGAGCACCGCAACAGCGGTTGCACAGAGAGAATTGCGTCCGGGACCTAGAAGGGGGAGGAAAGTTTAATCAGAATTTGAAATGTTTATTCTCTGTATGATTAACCACTCCATCATTATCCTATGGAGCTATTTTTGTATTATGACAGTATGAAGGGAAACATTGAAGTGTAGTGTTTAGTGTTTGTAGTTCATTCCCCCCCCTTTTTCTTTTTCCACCCCCCTTTGTCCCTTCCCTCTCCCCTTTCCTTGTGATAGTCTTGTGTAGTGCTGTGTAGTGTTTTGTAGTTATGAAAAATAAAAAAAATTATAAAAAAAAAAAAGAAGAGAAGCAGTATAAAAATCAATTGAACAAATATTTAGAAGCATTCAGTATTGGACCCAATCTGACAGCTGATATATGACTGAATTTAGTATTTTTAAAAAATGTTTGTGTATTCAAAGAATAAAAAGAGCCTAATTTTACAATCCGATGTCCAAATCTACGTCGTTTCCACATGTCTTACCATTACACGAGACTCACGGAATGAAGGCATCTTCATGGCGCGATTTCTGACATCATTGCACCACAATCCCATTCTCGTGGTGTGACATCAGAAATTGTGCCACGAAGACGCCCTCATTCCATGAGTCGTGCATGACAGTAAGATGTGTAGAAAATACCCTAGTTCTAAAATGCAAAATGTCAAATTACACCATCGGATTCAGCCACAAAAACCTGAATTCTAAATATGTTTTCCAGACATTTTACCAAACAAAATGTCCCTGTCTCCACAGGGCTGGATCAACGGAGGGGCAGGGGGGGGGTAATCTGCCCCCGGCACCACCAAAGAGGGGGCACCAGGTGGCAGCAGTGCGTGGGCAGCTGAGCGGAGGGCTGGGAGTTCGCCTGCGCCATTTGCCTGCCCCAGGACAGGGAGCGTGTGGGCAGCTGGCTTGCTGCACGGGCAGCACGCTCCAACCCTGTGTGATGACGTCATGGAAGTAACAGTGTCAGGAGTGTGTGCGCGCTGTGCATGCGAGGGGGGGGGAGGCGGAGGCCAGACTTGTGTTGCCCTGGGTGCCAGCAACCCTAGATCCACCCCTGTGTCTCCATCCTCCTACTACAGCCCACTGCAGTGTTGTTTCTGGAGCTCAGGGGCGCCCTCACAAATAGACAAGTGGAGGGCTTCAGTGGGAGAGAGGAATCAGAACAAAATGCCTCCCTCCTCTACCAGACATGCTGTTCTGTTACTGTTAACTGTTGTGCTTCTTACAAATGAGCGACTTCAGACCCAACCCCAAGTACTAGACTAGATAGACCTTGGTCCAGGCAGGCCATTCATACATCCATCCTGACCTAAACTGAGGGCCAAGCTACACATGACGAATGACACTTGAACGGCAAGTGGATTGAGTGGAGGGCAAGTGAACAGGGAGAAATACACTTGCTGTTCAAGTGTCATTCATCATGTGTAGCTTGGCCCTGAGTCTTCTGTTGATCTCGTAAGCCATAACCTTCTCTTCCATTATCTTTCAGTCCTATCTGAAAGCGGAGAAGCTCCAGATGTTTAAAAACCTAAAAGGGGATTGTTATTCAGAGCGCAAACCTTTTTTTGAGAGGCCTGGCTTTAAGTACAAGAAAGCATGAAGTGTTATGGGGGAAGAGTGGTCACCCTGTTAAGAATTCTCTAATTTGCATACCATTGAAGTATGACGGAGCAATTCAGTTGTTAATGTGCTGCATATTCTATAGCGTTTTTTAAAAAATTTGTGGAGGGAGGTGGGAGAAGCCACCTTCCCCTCCGGGGCTGAATTTGCTGATTCCTCATGCTGCACACATAACCACAGGATTATAGATATTCTGAATGTATGTAATGCCAATTTTTTCAGCCACTCGAATATGATCCCCGAGGCATTACAAGCCTCATTCATTTCAAATTTGGTGATTCAGGTTGTTGCATCGCAGGTAACGGGGATTTCAGCAAGCGGGGCTGGGAGTGTACTAGCTTGCCAAGATAAGAATGTGCATTGCAAATGCCTTTGATTTATTGCAGGTTACTGTGAGATGAAGCGGGACAACGTGCTTCACAAATGCCGGATAATAGGTCATTGGACTAGGGAGGGAAGGAATAGACCTTGTTATAGACCGGGTCAGCTATCGTCCGGATCTTTGCTGCCCTAAGCAGATTGAAGTGTCTCTCCCACCCCCCACTCTTGTTATCCCCCCCGGCTCAAGAAAACAGTCTAGATTGCATTCAGAAGACCTGAAATTCACCCTCCATCCCTTCTTGTGTGCTCTTAGCTTCTTTCTCCTCCCCCTTCTTTTTTTAACTTTTCAAACTTTATTTAAACTTGAACAATAGTCATAGTAATATTACATAACAAAACGAACACATAATAAATGGTATGATAAGGGGATGATGATTACAATATCTTGGGTTCAATTGCATTATTTGACATCGATTAAAGGAAGCCATTTCTCATACAAATTAGAACGAGAGTTATAGTTCTCTAAAGCTGCTAGGGAATCTGAGATTTTCTCCAGTATCAAGTGTTCCCATAGTTTATTATACCCAGGGCTCATTTCGAGGGGGAACGCACAGGAACGCAGTTCTGGCAGTTCCCCAAAGAGGTCACATGTCAGGTAGCCCCGCCAACCTGACTCTTGGCCATTTTGGGCCTGTTTCAGCCTGGATTGGGGCTGAAGCTGCCAGGATTGGGCCTCTGACAGGTGGTGGATCTCTCTTTCTCGCTCATCAGCGGCCTGATCCTGACCATTTTGGGCCCCTTTTCAGCCATTTTCAGCCCCTTTTTGCCATTTTGGGCCCAATTTCAGCCCTGAATGGCTAGGATTGGGTCCAAAACAGCCAGGATAGGTGATGTCAGGGGGTGTGGCATATGCAAATCAGTTATGCTAATGACACACTTCCAGTGATGGCAAGAGGCCTGGAATATGCTAGTGAGTTATGCTAATGAGTTCCTCCAGCTCTTTCTCTACCAAATGACTCCTGATTATACCACAGAGTTCAATAGGGGAGTTTTGTATCCTTCCATTTAGATGCTGTCACTACTCTTGCTACTGAGAGAAGGCTGGCTGTCAGTTCTTGTCAGATCCTGGGAATTTCTGTTTCATACCACTAGTTGAGCAGCACAGTAACTGGATTCTTCGGAACTTCTTACCTAGTGATGATTTGAATCTTTCCTCCTTCTTCATGGCCAGTCTTCTGCTACAACATCCCCATTTGGGTAGGGAATCCTTCACTTCCTATCCGGAAAAAAAACTTTCCTGCTAATTTCTTCTCATCTTTTGGTCCCTTTCAGGGCCATCTCTGCACCTACCTCTTCTGTCTGGGTTGATTTCCCTGAACCAGACACAGATTAGGAACACAGTTGGAATCAAAAATAACTCGAATTGGTTATCGGTGGTGGAAAGTGCTGTTAAGTCGCAGCTGAATTACAGCAACCTCATAGCGTTTTCAAGGGAGGGGACATTCAGATGTAGTTTGCCTCTGTGTAATGACCCTGGACTTCCTTGATGGTCTCCCATCCAAGTACTAACCAAGGCCAGCCCTGCTTAGCTTCTGACATCAGATGGGATCAGGATAGCCTGGGCTATCCCATCAAGGCTAATGGGTTATTAGTTTAAAGGAGTAACAAATGAACTTTTAGTTTAGGCAAAAGTCAATGGGGACATTTAGTGGTAGTTTGCCATTGCCTGCCTCTGTGTAATGACCCTGGACTTGCTTGATGGTCTCCCATCCAACGAGAAACCAAGGCCAGCCCTGCTTAGCTTCTGACATCTGATGGGCTCAGGATAGCCTGGGCTATCCCATCAAGGCTAATGGGTTATTAGTTTAAAGTAATAACAATTGAACATTTAGCTTAGGGGAAAGTCAATGGCTTTATTGGATTGCCCCAAGCAAATTATGTCTGCATTGTTGGCACTGACTAGTGGTCTGTCTTGTACTGCTATCATTTTGCTTCCTTGTATGTTGGTTAGGTCAGCACAGTTACTTTCTGTTCAAGTTTTTTCTTTTCTTCCCGGGGAAACTTATGAGGGCAATGTCGGAACTCTGTACTGAAACAGGCCTGTAATAATCATGGCATCCACGAAATCCTGAGACTCTTCAGACAAGGAAGCCATGGCATGAATGTAGAAGTTCCCCCGGTCAATCATCTTCCCCAGATCAACCATCTTCAACCACCTCTGCCAGCGAGAAGATAGTTGGTCAGTGGAGTGGGTGGCACATCAACAGAATTTGTAGATCCTTCAGAATCCATGTCCAGTTTTACCTGAGGATGCTGTTCACATGCACGCCTTGGCACAGGGTCAGTTTGGGTAACAGCTTGTTTCCTAAAGAAGAGAAGGTCCAAAAATTGTGATCCAATATAGTGTAGTGGTTAGACTGTTGGACCAAGGTCTGGAATAACCAGGTTTGAATCCCGACTCTGCCCTAGAAACTTGCTGGGTGATCTTGGGCCAGTCACATACTCTTGCCTATCCTACATCACAGGGTTGTTGTGGGAATAAAATGGAGGAGGGGAGAATTACATAAGCCACCTTGGGCCCCCATTGGGGAATAAGATAGGGTATAAATAAATAAAAAACAATTCCCACTCCAAGGAAGGTAGGGATCAGGTATTTTGGGGTTGCAACCTGGCAATCTTAGAGCACCTCTATCTAGTCCTACTACCCATTCTTGAATGGCTTTGATGGGAAATTCACATCCAAGAATCCGGTCAGGGCAGAACACAGTTTCAGCCACAGACCCAATATTTCCCATTAGCCAGCATAATGCTAATTACAGTGTTCTGCCACTACAGCTCAAGAGGAGACATAGAGAACGTGTCCACAGAGCACACATAATTGGAGCTATTTCAAGCAAAGCCTCCAGGTGACCCTCATTTCCCCATTTGTTCTTGGTAATGGGACTACACTTAGCCAGCCGCCGCCTCCTGCTCTGCTTCTGATTTTCTTCCATTTGACGAAAATCATCTTCAGCTGCTACTTAAATGGGAAGGCCCTCTAGGCCTGCTGGTGAAGGAGCCCATGTCATTGCAACAGCTTTAAAGGAGGCAAGAACTGTTTCCTCGGAGCAACAGATTATAGCCGCATTAAGCAACAATTACGATAATGGAAATTATTGAAGCAGCAAGGTACTGAGCAAGCTGTGTACATCTGGACAGCTCAAGTGTTTCTGCAAAGAAGGCAGGGGAGGGCTAGTGGAAAGAGTGCTGAGGCTGAATTTTTCACAGGTGAGCGAATAATGTATACGTCAGTTCTGGAACTGGGGTTAAAGGTGGCTGAGCCCTGACATTTTTGGGATCCCATGCTGAAATATGTAGGGGATCACAGATGATTGTGGTGATGATGGAAAGTGCTGTTGAGTCACAGCCTACTCATGGCAACCCCTGCTGCGGTTTTCAAGCCAAGAGACTAACAGAGATGGTTTGCCATGGCCTGTCTTTACATTAGCAACCCTGGTCTTTCTTGGAGGTCTCCCATCCAATTTCTTACCGAGGCTGACTCTGCTTAGCTTCCCAAATCTGACGAGATCAGGCTTACCAGACCAGTGCCTAGATTGTTGGGTCAGATAATTAAATGACATAGGGGGGACTACAATTTTCATTTGGCTGTGTGGAAACACACCTGTGAAATGCCATAAATAATAAAGACACAGAGAAACAACAAATGGTACCATGTTTTAAAAGAACAAAAACAGCATAAGGTTATAAATAACTGACTGTCTGGTCCGTTCACCTAGAGCAGTTGCATACATGAAGCTGCCTTATACCAAATCAGACCATTGGGTCATCAAGGATATAGACAAGCTGGAACATGTCCAGAGGAGGGCAATAAAGATGGTGAAGGGTCTGGAGACCAAGTCCTATGAGGAAAGGTTGAAGGAGCTCAGTATGTTTAGCCTGGAAAGGAAACAACTGAGAGGTGATATGATAACCATCTTCAAGTACTTCAAGGGCTGTCATGTAGAGGATGGTGCAGAGTTCTTTTCTGTTGCCCTAGAAGGTCAGACCAGAACCAACAGGTTGAAATTAAATCAAAAGGGGTTTTGGCTAAACATTAGGAAGAACTTCCTGACAGAGTGGTCCCTCTGTGGAACAGGCTTCCTCGGGAGGTGGTGGGCTCTCCTTCTTTGAAGGTTTTTAAGCAGAGGCTAGATGGCAATGCTGATTCTGTGAACCTGGGCAGATCAAGAGGAGGAGGGCCGGAAGGGTTACATCAGTGCTTATTTCTCATGGCCCCTTCTTACATGCCCAGGGTAATGCCAATCATCACCTTGGTGTCAGGAAACAATTTCGCCAGGCCAGTTTGGCTAGGGGTGGTGTTTTGTCATCTTCTGGGCATACAGTAGGAGTCACTGGGTGTGTGGGGTGGGTGGGTAGCTGTGCATTTCCCGCATTGTGCAGGGGGTTGGACTAGATGACCCTGGAGGTACCTTCCAACCCTATGATTCTATAAAGTCAGTATCATCTACTCAGACTGGCAGGAGCTTTCCAGAATCTTGGGTAGAGGTAATTCACATCACCTGTCACTGGGTCCTTTTAATTGGAGGCCTTGGGGATTGAACTGAAGACCTTCTGCACGCCAAGCAGACACTCTGCTACTGAGCTACAGCCCTTCTACATAAACGGCTGGCAGTGGGGTGGTGAGTAGTGATGGCAGGTCTGGAGGGGGGGAGAACTAAGACTTCCATTGGGGCTGAGAAAAATGTGCATGCATGAAATGTTGGTTGCTCTGTATAGCTTGGATGCCTGGAAAATATCCCACTGAACAGGCTTGTGCTGCTCACGAACAGCCAAAGGGCCTGATGAAAAGTTGACTCCCTGATTGCAACTAGCAAGAAAGGACACGAGCCAAACTAATAGTGTTTGGTAATCCCTAATACTAATTACCTTCCTCAGGATGGTTCCATGTGTTTCAGGTTGTTACTTTCCAAGAGGCTCCAAAACTCTTTTGTTATGCAATCAACACTTGAAAATATAAATCTGACTTACCATTGGTTCATCAAACTCAATATTGTTTTATCTTGGACATTGATTCTGCACAACATCGTCCAAACTTCTGGGAGAAATCGTGAAATAAATAAATAAAAATTTTGAAATACCATGAAAAATTCCAAATATTCATCAAAATGGCATGGTTATTAAAGTTATGTAAGCTGACTTTTATAGCAGCTCTTTACCAATAAGTTTTCCTGACAATAATTTAGCAGTATCTCCACCAACAACTTTTTCTGGCCTGGAAATGTTTTCATAGGTCGGGGTTCCTTGGGATTTGATAAATTAATTTAGGGGTTATTCCATGCAAAAAAGGTTGGGAAACATTCCCTTCCCAACATGGGCTACCCAAGATCCTTTGAATGGAAATACTGAGGAATGAACCTGAGACCTTGTGCATGGAAGCATTTATGCTACCACTGAGCCATTTATTTATCTACTTCAGCCATATCACATGTCTTTCTTCAATGGGGGCCCAAGTGGTTTGCAACTTTCTTCTGTCCTCCATTTTATCCTCCCAACCACCCTGTGAGATAGGTTAACAACAACAACATTCGATTTATATACCACCCTTCAGGACAATTTAATGCCCACTCAGAGCGGTTTACAAAGTGTTATTATTACCCCACAACAATCACCCTGTGAGGTGGGTGGGGCTGAGAGAGCTCCAGAAAATTGTGACTCGCCCAAGGTCACCCAGCTGGCTTTCGTGGAGGAGTGGGGAATCAAACCCAGCTCTCCAGATTAGAGTCCCGTGCTCTTAACCACTACACCAAACTGGCTCCTCTCCAGTTAGGCTGACAGTATGTGATTGACCCAAGGTCACCCAGTGATCTTCCAGGGCAGTATGGGGATTATACCTCAATCTCCCGGATCTTACTCTGACATTAACCACTATACCAAACTGGCTCTTCTCCAGTTCTTAGTTAATAGGAACATGGTTTAAAAAGTCCATTGTGAACATGCATTGTTTATTCAGACCTACTGTCTTTTCCTCCTCCTATTTTGTACTTCTGATCTTTCCAACTTAGAATTCTTCTCACCCCTGAAGACGTGAGAGCTCTGCCATACTGAAGTTCTTTGGCTTCTGTAGGGTCAGCTGTGTTGAGTGCTGCTGACATATTGGATTAAAGACAGAAAGAGGGCCCATGATGTACTTCACTTGGCCTTAATTAGAGCGAGAAGAGAGCCTGTTCGGTTCCAGAGAAAGCAACCTAGGGGGGGGGGGGATCACAAAACAGCAAGACTTCATTATAAAACGTGCAAACAACACAGTGTTAGATCTGCAAAGCAAATAGAAGAAAATATTAGGATATAAGAAGGAAAGTGTCCTGACCTGGATAGCTTAGGTGAGCCTGATCTCATCAGATCTCACAAGCTAAGCAGGGTCAGCCTTGGTTAGTAATTGGATGGGAGACCTCCAACAAAGAGCAGGGTTGCAGAGACAGGCAATGGCAAACTACCTGTGTTAGACTCTTGCCATGAAAACCTCATGGGGAGGGGTGCCATAAGCCAGTTATGTCTTGAGGGCACTCACCACCACAAGGAGGAAAGGAGACATTAAAAGCTCATGTTGTAATTTTTTCCTTTGGTTGAGGCCATTGTTGCTTAAATAATCAGTAAGTGAGATCTTCCAACAAATACCTATGTGCTTAAGCAGGCATTGAGCAACTATGATGCACCTAATTGGCATTGCCTTTTATTGATATTTATCTATTTATTTAGATATTTATACGACCCTTTCTCCCTAATGGACACCCAAAGTGGCTTACAAGAACACCCCTTTCTCCTCCATTTTATCCTCACAACAACCCTAAGAGGTAGATTAGGCTAAGAATGGCCTTGGGTCCCCCAGCAAGTTTCCATGGCACAGCACAGATGGTCTTCCAGATTCTGTTCCAGCACTAACCACTGCCCCACACTGAATTGCTTACCATGTCTGTACAGCCATGTTAACGGTTGCTGATCAGTAAAGAGGCAGAGCAGTTTGCACATGTACATCCTTACAAGCAGGGTTGCCACCAGGCCTGGAGAAAAATGTCCTGTCCCTTTAATAAAGGCTTAATGTCTGGAAAATGGCAATTGAATCTTTTTCCTGGTGTGGTGATAAATAATATCACCTGGTCAATAAGATCCTATTAAGCCTCTGCTAAAGGAACAGGACTTTTTTTTTATCCAGACAGATGGCAATCCTACAAGTAGGTACAAAGAGGAGAGAAACTGATCTGTGCTTCTAATGACCTGACCCAACCATGATCCTGGGGGAGGGTGTTTATTTTCTCCCACTGTGCATAAACATCAACAAAGCATAAAGTGCAAAGCATAAAGTGCAAAAAGCATAAAGTGCAAAAAGAATCAACAAAGCATAAAGAGATGAAATCTCTCAAACATGACTGCTGTGCATCCGCAAAGCTTCCTGGTTCAATGTTTGTGTTGGGCAGCGAACATCAGTGGCAAAACAAACCGTTCCGAGACCAGATCCACAGATGAAGCACTTGGCTGTTAGAGAAGAGATGTTCACCTGGTGAAGGAAGTTCTTGGCATGGCTATTCAAGTGGCACATAAGTGCCCTGCCTCACCTGCTGGTTTTCACATGTGGCAATGAAACAGAAAGTCAGGAGTTTTATGCAGCCTGTCAAGTTCAGAGGCTCTTGCTGCAGGCCAGTCACCAGGACCAATGGTCAGGGCTGGATCAACGGGGGGGGCAGGGGGGGTAGTCTGCCCCTGCACCACTAAAGAGGGGGCACCAGGCACAGCTGCCAGCCACCGGGAGCGTGCTGGAACTGGTAGTGGCAGCATGCAGGCAGCTGAGCGGAGAGCTGGGAGTCCACCCGTGCCATTTGCCTGCCCCAGAACAGGAAGCACGCAGCAAGCCGGCCGCCCTGTCAGCGGGGCAGGCAAATGGCATGGGCGGCCTTGCAGCCCTCCACTCAGCCGCGAGCTGTGCTGCCACTGCCAGCTCCACAGCACTTCATATGCTGGGCCAGCCAGCTTGCCACGTGGGCGGCACGCTCCGGCCCTGCGTGATGACATCACGGAAGTGATGTCATCACGCATTGCCAGGAGTGTGTGCATGCTGTGCGTGGGGGGGGGGGGGGAGAGGCGGAGGCCAGACTTGTGCTGCCCTGGGTGCCGGCAACCCTAGATTCACCCTTGCCAATGGTTCAAAGCCTTATTCTCTTCTCTGCCTAAAGAGTTTTGAGCATTTACAGCTGTAATTAACCAAACCCAGCCAGTTCCTGGTCCAAGCCTGGGGGTACCCAACAGAGAACAGGAAGTTTATCCCAGCACCATCCCCAAACAAAGACACAAGGTAGCCACACTTGGGTTTAATCAGTTCATTAAAATGGTGGCTCTATGTTGTAAACTATTGCCTTTTTTTTTAAGAAGTATTTTATTTTATTAAAACCGAAAAAGGGGATACAGGAAAAAAAGAAGAATACAGGAAGGGGACAAGAAAAATGAATACAAAGTTGCGTGCTACAAGAAAGAACAGAGTACAAAAATCACAACTTTTAAAAATATTAGACTATTTAAGGTATATATTTTCAAGTAAATGACACATTCAGAATTCAAACTTGTTTCTGCTTACCTTTAAAAAAAGAAAAACTCATTATTATCCCGATCTTAGATATTTCTTAACAATGGCTATTGCCTTTCTTTTAAGCATGGACTATGCAGCGTGGGCAATACTTGGGAATCCATGTGACATATAGACATGTTTTTGTTTAGGAAGATTCTGACCTGCAAGACAGAACTTGCTACCTTAGGAGCTACTTTATATATGCTTCCCCCCTCCAACAATGGGCTCAGCCACCCTGAGCACATCTGTGGGGAGGGCGGGGTATAAATTGAATTAAATAAACAAACAAACAAACAAACAATATCCTATTCCAGCACTGGCTGGAGAAACCGATCTTCCACCCTTGAGATCCCAAGCCAGCCTGTTGTATTTGTGTGATAAGCTCGACTATGCAACTATTCTCTCTTGTGGCCTTTTATTAAGTAGATGAGTTCAAATATGATGACTTGAGCCAAGCAATTGTCCCTTCACTATTAGGCAAAGTTTAAAATCCACAGTGAAATTTAATTAACTCCAACGGTGGTTGGAGCAATTTGGAACAACCTTAATTAATAGAATAGTCCCCATCTTTTAAAAGCAAAACAAATAACTCAAGGAAATGCTAGTTTATTAGAAATAATGTATGTGCATTTAATAAAAGCAACAATGAAACTGGGGTTTAAACTGATGCAGGTTTTTAGCCCTTAATAATAAAAGAGATTCAGGAAAGGCCACATTTCTAGAATGGACCAGTAACTTGACTGGGATAATAATAATATAGTTATTAATTATATTTCCTATTACCTAGTTTATTAATAATAATAATTGACATCTATTCAGTATTTATTTACAAAGGAAATTTTTATACCTCTTCTCCAGGGCCCTACTTGAGGTAGCTTACAAAGGAAATTGTCATCAATTATCAACCCCTCACTAGCAGAAATTTTCTACTGGATCCAACTCAAAGTTCCTTCCTTCCTTCCCAATTTGCCTTTCTCACTTAGATCCAAGGCAGATTACAAGTGAAATACAATGTATTCAACAGCTGGAACATTCGCTGAGCAAAGTACTATAATGAACAACAGTTAAGACGTTCAGAGAAACAGATACAATTGGGTATACATTGGTGATGGATAATACCAATCAAGTCATAGCTGACTTATGGTGACCTTCTGCTGGGCTTTTCATATCAAGAGACTAACAGAGGTAGTTTGCCATTCCCTGGCTATGCAACTCTGGTATTCTTTGGAGGTCTTCCATCCAAGGGCGACCCAGCTTAGTTTCCGTGATCTGATGATGACAGGCTTGCCTGGGCTATCCAGGTTAGAGCACAATAGGACTGAGGACTGGAAGGTAGCTAATGTTGTCCCCATCTTTAAAAAAGGTTCCAGGGGAGATCCAGGAAATTACAGGCCAGTCAGCCTGACGTCAATACCGGGTAAGTTGGTGGAAACTATTATCAAAAATAAAATTAGTGGGCACATTGATGACCAAAAGCTGATGAGGAAAACTCAGCATGGGTTCTGTAAGGGAAGATCTTGTCTCACCAATCTGTTAGAGTTCTTTGAGGGAGTGAACAAACAAGTGGACAAGGGAGACCCGATAGATATTGTTTATCTTGACTTCCAGAAAGCTTTTGACAAAGTTCCTCATCAAAGGCTCCTAAGTAAGCTCAGTAGCTATGGGATAAAGGGCCAAGTCCTCTTGTGGATCGAAAACTGGCTAATTAATAGGAAACAGAGAGTGAGCATAAACGGGCACTTCTCACAGTGGAGGGTGGTGAGCAGTGGGGTGCCACAGGGGTCGGTATTGGGTCCAATGCTTTTTAACTTGTTTATTAATGATTTGGAATTGGGATTAAGCAGTGAAGTGGCTAAATTTGCAGATGACACGAAATTGTTCAGGGTGGTGAAAGCCAGAGAGGATTGTGAGGCACTCCAAAGGGATCTGTCGAGGCTAGAAGAGTGGGCATCCATGTGGCAAATGAGGTTCAATGTAGCCAAGTGCAAAGTAATGCACATTGGAACCAAAAATCCAAAATATAAATACAAGTTGATGGGGTCTGAACTGGCGGAGACTGACCAAGAGAGAGATCTTGGAGTCATGATAGATAACTCACTAAAAACGTCAGCACAGTGTGCGACTGCCATAAAAAAAGCTAATGCTATGCTAGGGGTTATTAGGAAAGGGATTGAAAACAAATCAGCCGGTATCATAATGCCTCTGTATAAATCGATGGTGAGGCCTCATTTGGAGTACTGTGTACAGTTCTGGTCGCCACACCTTAAAAAAGATATCATAGCACTGGAAAAAGTACAGAGAAGGGCAACTAAAATGATTAAAGGGTTGGAACACTTTCCCTATGAGGAAAGATTGAGGCGCTTGGGGCTCTTTAGCCTGGAGAAAAGACGACTGAGGGGAGACATGATAGAGGTTTACAAGATAATGCACGGGTTAGAGAAGGTCGAGAAAGATGTGTTTTTCTCCCTTTCTCACAATACAAGAACTCGTGGGCACTCTATGAAATTATTGAGCAGTCGGGTTAGAACAGATAGAAGAAAATACTACTTTACACAAAGGGTGATAAACACATGGAATTCGTTGCCACAGGAGGTGGTGGCAGCTACAAGCATTGCCAGCTTCAAGAGGGGACTGGACAAATATATGGAGCAGAGGTCCATCAGTGGCTATTAGCCACAGGAGATAGATGGTATTCTCTTTGTGGGGAGGTGGTGCTCTGTTGTCTTGGTGCTGGAAGGAAGGCAGTGGGAGGGCTTCTGGTGTCCTGGCCTCACTGACAGTCCTTTAGATGGCACTGGATTTCTAGCCACTGTGTGTGACAGAATGTTGGACTGGATGGGCCACTGGCCTGATCCAACATGGCTTTGCTTATGTTCTTATGTTCTTATGTTCACAATAGCATATGGTAGCAGAAAATTTGAAAAGAAGCATAAAGACGATCACGGAGATGAAATCTGGTTCCAGGTGTCTTGTAATGGCTTCATTTTCTTTAATACAAGCCGAAGAAAGCCCCCAATGGGGGAACATTATCAGAGGCTATACTTGTACCAATTGTTTTCTATAAGATGTTTAATGTTATTTGTGTCCCCCCTCCACATTATATATTCATATAATTGGCACATATTGTGGATTATGAATGCTATATAAGTTATGTGCACAATACGGACCAGTCTAGAATACCAAATCTGATAAGTGCAGAACCAAAGCAGTTGTACAACATTACAAACATTGATGAAAATGTAATGGAACATTTAAAGGGGACACTAATTGTAACTTTGTTGTTGTTGTTAATGGACTTTTTAAAAATGCTCCTTGAACGAGGAGAGGGCATTTCATTTATTTTTATTTGTTTATTTGATTTATATACCGCTTCTCTTCAATTAAGAGCTCAAAGCAGTTCACAACAATTATCACAGTTAAAACCAAACCAAAACAATATATTCATTAAAAGCACAATAAAAAGCATAGTATAAATACTTAAAACCACTCTAGTTCCAACCCCAGACTATAAAACCCTGCAGATAACATAAAATTGCAGGTAGATATAATATACAGCGATCAACTCTGCTTCATAAGACTATTAAATGCCAAAATGCAATCATCTTCAGAAGTCCCACCTTTTCGCCAAAGTTCTTAAGATGTCCTTGCGATTATAGCCTCGGGCAAATCCAATTGATTGACAGCTAACCAGAGCCCATGGAAGTCCATTGGATGGGAGAGGGTGAAGGAACCTCAGTTTAAAAATGGGAGGAAAAATGTTTCTCCTCAAGTCGTGGTCTGGAGGCTCTGGTTAAGAGTGAGAGATTAGCCAGGGTTTTTATTTTGTTTTTATTTTATTTTATTTTTAGACATGGTGGATAGGCTTGGGAGAGAGTGTTTATTTTTAGGTGATAAATAAGCACTGTGGTAAAAGCCAAAAGCACCAAACTATCCCAGGCAGTTTCTGAGAGCCAGGGACTGTGAAGTTTAGGGGGAAACCTACACCTTTGAAGGGACCTGTGTTTGGGTAGCCGTGTCCAGTAACCTTCCTTCCCAGAGGTAAATTTTCTGAGAAAAGACGACAAGAATTTCTCCTCAGAGTTTATTTACTGTAGGTAGGCCCACTTACAAAGTGTTCAGTCTCGTGAGGAAAAAGTTGTAACTGCTGGGTTGTAGTGGAGAATCGCTATATCCTTATAACCTTAAATATTCCATACCTAACACTTTCTCTTGTGTTTTCTGTTAGATGTTTGTCTTTGCCTGAGTTTTATCTGTACAGTCCCATAGATAGTCAAATATATATGGTAAAAGGGAGGAACTAAATTTACCTCACAAATAGATCCAGTTCTCTGGAAAAGTCCATAATGCTAGGAAAAGTGGAAGGTAGTAGGAAAAGAGGAAGACCTAAAATGAGTAGTCTTGATTTAATAAAAGAAGCCATGTCCTTCAGTTTTCAAGTTCTGAGCAAGTCTGTTAATGATAGGACTATTTGGAGATCTTTTATTCATCGAGTCGCCATAGGTCGGAGGCGACTCGACAGCACACACACACCACAGTATCTGAATAAGAAATCAGTGGGGGGCACAACATGCTACCAACACTTCAACATAAACATGTGTCCCCTATTTTCATGAATTTGGATGGCTGGTGATTCAAAGATAAAGAGAGGCTAGTGTGAAGGAGGGGCCATTATAGGAAGGATCTAGGCAACTACAGAGGATGTTGAGGTGTTTCCATAAAACATAAACCTAAATATAATAGAGCCTTTAGCCTGCAGTACAGTTGACTCAGAGCTTCGTCCTAACCATCCTCTGCCTGTAACTTCCACAAGATGCTTGAGAGACAGTGTGGAGCATTGGTTAGAGTCAGGCTAGGCTATTTGGGTCCCCATTCTACCATGAAAGTGGCTGAGTGATGTTGGGTCACTTGCTCTCTCTCTCAGCCTAACCTCTCAAGGCTGTTTTGAGGATAAATTCTAGAAGAAAGACTCATGTACACTGCCCTGAGCTCCTTGGAGGAAACAACAACAACAACAACAATAATAACAACATTTGATTTATATACCACCCTTCAGAACAACTTAATGCCCACTCAGAGTGGTTTACGTAATAACACAATAAGTATGTTATTATTATCCCTACAACAAAACACCCTGTGAGGTGGGTGGGTCTGAGAGAGCTCTGAGAGAGCTGTGACTGACCCAAGGTCACCCAGTTGGCTTCAAGAGGAGGAGTCGGGAATCAAACCCAGTTCTCCAGATTAGAGTCCTGCCGCTCTTATCCATTACACCAAACTGGTTCTCCAGGTTTTTAAGCAGAAGCTAGATGGGCGTCTGACAGCCATGCTGATTCTGTGAACCAAGGCAGATCATGAGAGGCAGAGCAGGAATGGTTACATCAGTTCTTAGTTCTTGTGGCCCCTTCTTACATGCCCAGGGTAAGGCTGATCACCACCTTGGGGTCAGGTAACAATTTTCCCCAGGCCAGTTTGGCTAGGGATCCTGACGGTGTTTTGCCATCTTCTGGGCATGGAGCAAGGGTCACTGGAGTGTGTGTGGGGGGGAGGTAGTTGTGAATTTCCTGTTTTGTGCAGGGGGTTGGACTAGATGACCCCAGAGGTCTCTTCTAACCCTAAGATTCTATGAAAAATGAACTCATCAGACATGTAGCTCTGCTTAGTCCAGAACTACTAGCTGTGATATGACCAAACCCCAATCTTTTGTTGATTCCGCACACATTGGATAATGCACTTCCAATCCTCTTTAGAGATCATTTGGAACTGAATTTTTTGTGTATGAAACAAAAAATCCACTTTAAAACAATTGCTAAAGTGCATTGAAAGTGCATTATCCAATGTGTGTAGAATCAGTTTTTGTGAAGTGCAGGAGTTGCAACCAGTTATGAGAACAAACACTTCATAAATCTAGCTGAAATTATTAAACTCAGACTGCCGATTACCACTTCCGAGAATTATGCAGCATTTTCATGTGACCAGATAGTCATGGAGCCTCGTTTTTAATTAGCTGTGAGCATTTGCTGCTTATGGCGCATTACTCCTCTTAGCAAGGTCATTGCCACTTTAATTTCTCATGCTGTGTAAATCAGAAATGTCCATTCATTAAAGAAGGAAAAGCAGGACTAGCAACAGGCACTCTTGCATGCGGAATCAGACACAGAGAAAGCTAGTGTGGCCAGGTCTCCTTCTCTAGTTGGAGACCTCCCACTGTCAGTCTGCATTCCTTGCCGTATGCTTTGGGTGCACATTCTCCTGCTGAAGCCACCCTCCAACTGCCCTCACCTCTGTGTCAGGTCTTGCCAGGTAAATCCCAAAGCACTTCACTGCATCACTCAGGTGTATGAGTTAAAGTTACTTTATTGAAGAGAAATACCAGTATCAAGATGGTCAGACAGGATCATTGGTTGGAATGGCTCAGGATGGCAAAAAGTTTAATTATAGGACAAAGTCCCCACCCCCACCCCCCCCAGTAAGGAAGAAAGTCTGTTAGGATTTTGGCTCTCAGAGCCTGGGAAGAAGGGAGGAGGGAAAAGATGAGCATTGCTCAGTCTCTTAGAAATTCGGTGCAGTCTCTGCTGTACTTCAAGGTCACTTTCTCAAGTCTGCCAGGAAACTGTTACCAAAACACCTGCAAGATAAGCAATTAGCAGTCCTTCAGCAAAACAGGTTTTACTCTGCATGTTCTCAGAGGCATATTAATCCAGCTAGCATGACAGACATAGTAAGACATTTAACACATGGCAGATATGCTGGGGCTTATCTGACACTCTGGGGCCCTCAAGAGAACAGTGGGGAGTGGAAATGATGTTTCACTTCATGCAGATGTCACAACCCAACAAAAACACAGATGTAATGTGAGCACATCAGCCAATGATCTAGAAAATGTATGGTAATACCATAGAGTTTCTAGACTGTCTGTTGAGGTGCTGACATAATGTCAGCAAATACTGGAAATTCATGTCTGCCTCTTGCTCTGCTTCTGAAACTCTTGTTGATAGAGGTGGCCTGTTATTCTTATCTTTGCTGTAGCTCAATAGGACAGTGGGTGGGGGGATGGGGGAACTGATGTTGCTCGGGTGCTGTGAAGTCACTTCTGATGGAATCCCTAGAACATTGCCCCAATGCGGTGATGTCAGAGTAATACCGATTTACATGTTCCCGCCCCCCAAAACATGATGGGTTGCCAGCTCTGAACTGGCAACTTTAGGGAAAGCCCTAGCACCCTATGTGGAAGTATCTCACTACAGCTACCACTTGAAGAGTAAGGGCATTGATGACAGCTGAACTAATTTCCTGTGGGCTTCACTGTAACTTGGCTGGCAATCTGTTAATGTTGAAAAGGAGGGAAATAGGAAATGAACAGAATCACTTGTGTGTAAGGTTGCCAGCCTCCCCCTTATCTTCAAAGTGGAAATCTAGGAGCCAATATGCAAGCATGGGTCCCCAGATTTAACCTCCTCACACATGTGCAAAACATGCACTCCGAAGTACCCAATGATGTCACTTCCAGTTTAAATCCAGAAGCTACAGGGTCTCAGCAGGGCCAAAATTGATCCCAAATACAGCATTTTTGCTATGTTTGGGGCCAATTTGACCCCACTGAGAACCTGTAGCTTCTGTTTGTCAACCGGAAGTATGTCATCAGTGCCTCTGGAGGGCATGTCTGCACACCATATCACCTTGTGTGTCATTGTCTGAACTTTTGACCACTACTATATCCTGATAGCCAGTTCCACAAGTTAACTGCATATTCTGTCTTGAATCTTTTTATCAACTTCTATAGTTCTCTAGGTGGGGGTCCTTGTATTCGAGGCTGATTTGGCTCATTGACCAATCTACTTGCTGACCAGATACCTAAAGAAAAAATCTAAGGTCACTTTTTAATAACCCTCCAGGGTTTTAGTCATTAATTAAAACAAAGGAAGGGCTTTTTTTCCTTTTTGCTGAATGATACAACCGGAATATGTGCCACAATGGTTCATTAAAGGCTAGATTTTATTACATATTATATGCTTTCTGCTTTTCACACAAACTTATTATAGCAACCCTGAGAAGGTGATCTTTTAAAGCACATTAGACTAATGTTCCTGAAACTCCAGCTAATGTAAGTTTTATTGAATTGCTGTAACTTTTTTTTAAAAAAAGGGTCACAATGATTTGCTCTGATAATGAATTCAGCAAAAGAAAAACAAAATGAATGGTTTATTGGAGTACCCATGAACTTGAGATTAGAGATGGGCAAGAACCGGGGGGGAAATGAACCATATGATTCGTGGTTCGTCAAATTTCATGAACACGAACCGCAAACCTTCATGAACCTGCCCCTGGTTCATGGACCGGTTCATTTGGTTCGTGAAAATGCCACTTCCGGGCCAGCAAATCACCACTTCCAGGCCAACAGAAAGTCACTTCTGGGCCAGCAGAAGGCCTGCAGGAAGTCCATCCCCTGTTGCTTAGGAAACTGATTGATTGGCACCAGGCTGTCTGCAGTGATGAACCAAAAAAATGAACCCAATGAACCAGCCTAAAGTTCATGGTGGTTCGTCAGAAATGAGATCTGATGAACCGCTGGTTCTCGAACCATGAACTGGCCTGGTTCGTCAAGAATTTTGGTTCGTAGTTTGGTTCATGCCCATCTCTACTTGAGATACATTGAGAGCTACTGAGACTGATTAATATTGCTGTGAATAAAAAGTGCAGAAGACACATAAGTCTTCGCTGCCACTATTATAAAATGAAGGTTTTGATATGAGAACAGTTATAATGGGTATAGGTCCTGTTTATCTACAGTTGAAAATAGGTGCAATGTATAAAGAGAACTCTCAGCACTCCAAATTCATTCCCTGCTCTCTGTATTGAGTTTTGTTTCCAGCATATCAACAACTCAAATGTTGATAATCATTCTTTCCCTTCACTGCTTGCTCAGCTGTTGGCTATTGCTGCCAATTCTGCCAGTGTGAAAATGAAGCATCCTACACCAGGATTAGGGCTGCACACTGGAAAAAATATCATTTTAATTCCATATAATGGGGGATTCCGCATGATTAATTTTGATCGGACTTTCTGAGCAGTCATGCCGTGGTGGAGTCCTATGAATCCACTTCTCCCCAATTCCACATTAGGCTTTTGTTTCGCACGTTTCATCAGCTTGAAGTCCATCATACGGAGTTTTTGACAGGATAAAAATCGATTCCTCATCGCTTTTTCCGGGGGAAGTGTTGAATGATGTACATCTTCATTTTTTTTTAATTCCCCCCCACAAAAAAGTTGCTACACATAAATGTTGCATCAAACCAACACATTAGAAAAAAAAATTCTCACAAAAAAACGTTGCTACACATAAATGTTGCATCAAACCAACACATTAGAAAAAAATTTCTCACAAAAAACATTGCTACACATAAACGTTGCATCAAACCAACACATTAGAAAAAAAATTCTCACAAAAAAAACGTTGCTACACATAAACGTTGCATCAAATAAACATATTGGATAGGCCAGAGTACTTCCCGTCGATATTGTGGAAGAGTATTGGCTATTGACATTTGGAGGGAAAATTGTTACCAATGACCTCGCGTCTATCTTTCCCGCTTTCTTCATGAGCAGTGCGGTTTAGTGATAGGTGTTGTGTTGAGGACGGTCTCTTTCTCTCTCCATGAAATGCCTAGACCACTAGTTGAATGCTGAAGTCCCTCCATCACACTTTCACTCTACCTCAGAAGCTGTCAGCTGTCAGCGAGCAACAAGTAACAAATTTGGCATGTTGTAAAATGGACCCATTATTGGTCAGCTGTTGTCATGTGACACAGGATATGTTTCTGCATAGATTTGTAGAAACGTTGCAACGTGTTTTTACCTTTTTTTTTTTTTTTAAAAAGAGGGGAAGGGAAAGGGTAGTCGGTGTAGCTTAGAAAACATGATTGGCCAATCAAATTAAGTTGATTCGAAGGGCAAGAGAAAAGGGCAAGGGTGGGGAGAACATCGGATAAAGAATTCCGCATGATTAAAATCCCTAATCTGCTGCGCATGGACAAATAAATCGGGGGAAAGCAGGATGGAAAAAAAACGGACAAAACGTGCAGTGACTTCGAATCTGCAGCTAGGATTGCCTTCCCACGTGTGGAAACACAAGAAAAAATCGAGGTCATTTAGAAGCTGAAGCAGGGAAAACCATTCGTGCGGAATCACCCATTAATTTACGAAAGGGATTTTTAAAGGATTTTTAAAGAATTCTTGTTGTATTGTGAAGACTTGTTGGTTCCATTTCCATATTCATTAAGATTGGATCAGATATCTGGCCATTGTTTTCCATGTGGGAAAAAGGGCAGATTTTCCTGAGTGGATGTTTTTTTCCACCAAATTGTATCAAAATATCAGGGCATCTTGTTTACTCACTCTTCTAAGGACTCCCCAAGTTTCAAGAGAATTGGAAAAAAGGGTCCGATTTTACAGCCTCTTGAATAAGGTGCCCCGAGCAATCCTCTCTGCATAGTGAAAAAAGGAATGAAATAGTGAAAAAAGGAATGGTTTTCTGGAGGGTTTTGTTGTTGTTGTTGTTGTTGTCACGCTTAGTAACTGTGAGCAAAAGTTCTCCTCCTAAAGTAGCTGTCTAGTGAGGTGGTCACCCGTCCTGCCAATCACATTGTAGAGAAATAGGAGTGTTTTTTAATTGAGGCAATCTCATGTTGATTAAGATATTGAAATTTTAATTTTAATTTTTGCTGAATGAATTTAATTTTAATTGAGGCAGTCTCCAAACTATGGTATTCCCAATTACTATGTATGGATGTGAAAGTTGGACAGTTAAGAAAATGGATTCATTTGAAATGTGGTGCTGGAGTTTTGCAGATACCATGGACAGCCAAAAAGACCAATAAGTGGGTACTAGATCAAATCAAGCCTGAATTCTCCCAAGAAGCTAAAATGACAAAACTGAGACTATCGTACTTTGGTCACATCATGAGAAGACAAGATTCTCTGGAAAAGTCAGTAATGCTAGGAAAAGTGTAAGGCAGTAGGAAAAGAGGAAGACTTAAAACAAGATGGCTTGACTCAATAAAAGAAGCCACATCCTCCAGTTTGCAGAATCTGAGCAAGTCTGTTAATGATAGGACATTTGGGGGGTCTTTTATTCATAGGGTTGCCATAGGTCGGAGGCGACTTGATGGCACATAACACACACACATAAAACAATCTCATGTCATATTGCAATTAGGGCTGCCATGTTCCCCGGTGGAGGCAGGGATCCCCCACTCCCACCCTCTGCCACCACACTACTCTGGCTCCCACTTTGCATGTTAAGGTTGCCCACAGACATGAAGAAAAATGTTCTGTCCTTGCAATAGAGGCTTAATGTATGGCAGCTAAAGCTTTTGATGGCATGAATATCCCATTAAGTTTCTATTATTTTTTTTATTATTTATGTCATTTATAGTCCACCTTTCTCACTGAGACTCAAGGCGGATGACATACTATGAGATTAGTACAGTCAGTTTCAAGGACATTTCGATAAACAATGCCATAGGATACATAAATGCAAGTTTACAAAGACATAGCTTTAGCAAAAATCCAGTACAGAGTTGAAGAAATGATGAAACAGAGCACAAGCAATTCCAGGACTGACATTAGACAACTACCCTGTACGATCAGAGTTAAAGCAACAGGTAGTACATAGGAGCACATACTTAAAGCAACAAGGGACAGCACGTTTTTCACCAGACAATTGGCAAGCAGATGAACACCTTGTTGTAGCTTTTCATCCCGCTATCCAAAATTATATCACAATTTAGTGTGATAGAGTGATTTCGCACACATTGGGTAATGCACTTCCAATCCTCTTTATAGATCATTTGGAACGATTTTTTTTGTGTGCAGAACAAAAAAATCCACCTCAAACGATTGGTAAAGTGCATTGAAAGTGCATTATCCAACGTGTGTGGAATCAGCCATAAAGAAACAGATCCTCAGAGAGAGCTTTACAGATGGAAGGGTGGGGCTATACATACAGGAGTGGATGATCACCGGGGATAGGAACAGTTTAGCCTCTTTCCTTGTGAGCAACCCCTATTTCAGTGATAGAGTATATGCTTTGCACATGGCCATGAATAGCTGCCATTCACTCCTAAAAAAAAAAAGTTCTGTATACGGCTCTACAGGTGAAGGCCAAACCTCCCCTCTGTCCTTGACACTGGGAGACCCATCCCATAGGGTGTTTGCATCTCCCCTGGCATCCTTGAAAAACACCATCCCACCCACTGCATCTACTCTGCACTTCATAAAGACAGGCATTTTGCTCACAGATAATAACAGGTAATCATGTGCACCAGTTCAGAGTGTTTTCCCTCCTACTGTCTCTATAGAAACCTGCCAAAGTCCTGTGAACAAATGAATATGTCAAAAAGCCATTTGCCAACCTGTTGCTTAAAGTGCTGTTATTCTGGAAAAAAAATGCTCTGAATAAATCCTTCTTTTTTGCCATTTTATGTATGAAAGTAGAAACTCTTCTAGCCACTATTTGTTTCTTTAAAAAAATAATAATAACCCTCTCCTATCAATTAACATGACATGGAGGGACCATCACTCAATGAGCAATCACACACTACCCTCATAAAGTAGTACCTCCACTTTGGGGAGAGCCGATTTGGTGTGGTGGTTAAGAGCAGCAGGACTCTGGAGAGCCAGGTTTGATTCCTCACTTCTCCGCTTGAAGCCAGCTGGGTGACCTTGGGTCAGTAACAGCTCTTTCAGAGCTCTCTCAGCGCCACCTACCTCACAGAGTGATTGTTGTGAGGATAATAAAAACACACTTTGTAAACTGCTCTGAGTGGGCATTAAGTTGTCCTGAAGGGCGGTATATAAATCAAATGTTGTTGTTGTTATCATTATTATCATGGGAGAGCTGTTGCAAGTTAGAGTAGACAATACTTAACCAGAAGGTCCAATCGTTTTACTCATTACAAGGCAGCTTCATGTGTATTTCGGCCTTTAAGGCAGACCTTCTTTCTCATGTCTGCTACTTTCTGTGGTTTGTACATGGTTTCTCTGTTTACTTGTTCTCCTGCATATATGGCATTGTTTCTTGGTGTTCAGTAAAGGAAACACATTCGTTTGCCCAGACTGCTCATTTCACCCAGCTTCCAGCTTCCCCTTCCTCTCATTTGCTTGTTTTTCTTAGGTGAACTTGCAGTTCCTGTTGTGTTTTGCAGAATGATGACAAAAAAAAAAATCCGTCCTTTATTTCCTGGGGTATATTCTGAATGATTTACCTACTCACTCTAGAAGTAAACAAAGATTTTCATTGAAATTAAAAAAGAAAAAATCCATGTATGCATGGAAACCTGGTGAACCATAGGATACATTTCCCTATCTCCGGCGGAGTTGTTAGTAAACTTGTGTACAATTAAATGATCACAATCGCAATCAAGCATGCAACCAAGAGATGTATGAGGCTGCATGAGCAAGTGGAAGACAGACATGTAAATAGACACGGGCTCAAACTCGTATAAGATGTATCGTTTAGCTTGATCCTCACTTGATCAGGGTGATCATCTTAAATAATGCAAGAGTTTTTGTCTGCCTTTTGACAATTCTCTCAGATACTCAGAAAGTTCATTCAAGAAGCTCTGAAGACCTGTTTAGGAATGGCACCCTAAATCTTCATTCAGAGGCTACTTGGAACACTCACTGCTGCTCTGTGAAACCCCAATCAAATAGCGGATAATCCAATTGGGTTTAGCTGTGTTTGCAAATGACTAATGCAGATCAGAATGTTGCCCGTCGTTATATGCTTGAGAAGTAGCTCGATGTGGTTTCTTTTTCCAAATGAAAGGTATTTAAGCCTCACTACGCAGAGGACAGGACTGCCATGAGGAGTGGTATTAAGGCAAAACGCTTCTGGGATTAAATTTCTCCTAACACCAGATTGTCTTCTCCTTGCTCTTTAATATACCCATAATGGTCTTGCCGACAGCTGCTTAAACCACATTGATAAAACCCTTTATATTATTTCTCTCTTTTTTTAATACCTTGTGTTTGGAAATCATAGGAAAGAATCTCATTCTCCTCCCATATTTTATTCTCTTAGGAAAATGCTACAAGAACAACCAGATCATGTGAGATACTGATACCTATTAAAGTAATGTTAGCGCATGCAGCACTTTCTTCTCTGCTTGGAATTGTCAGGCATGTTTTCAAGATGGTTGAAGACAAGGAGTTGTTTCAGCAGGCTAGGTGGAGCAGTCCCATTGCCCTTACTCAGGTTAATCCCAGTGCCTACAGCTTTAAACAACAAAAACATGCTCTGCTAATGAAGACTTCTTCCCTCATACAAACTGATGTGGGGGTCAAACTGGCATTAGGAAAGCGGATGGGAAATTTCATTGTAAGCATTCATATCAAGATCTGCCTTAAAATATCCTTAGGTAGGAGGATTCCTATGGTGGAAGTAGATGCTTCCAAATGGGTGCTTCCTGAAGACACAAAGGTGTGCCTCGTGCAATCTTCTGAAAGTACCTCCAAGTCACATGAAGTGAACAAATGCCAGGATTGGCTTTTTTTTTTTTTAACTTTGGAGTGCCAAAAAACGCATCCAAATGCACCATGCCATCACATTGGGAACTATGAGGAATTGGGAATCCCAGAGCTCCAGTTCTGCCAATGTGGAAGTTACTTGACCTTTCAGAGACTTCCCTTTTATCTGTAAATTTGGTAGTGGCAGAAGTTACCTAGAGAGAGAGGTAGAGAAACCAGGAGTGGAGGGAGAGGGGCTCTTTCTCTAGGTAACTTCTGCCACTACCAAATTTACAGATAAAAGGGAAGTCTCTGTCCATCGACTTGAACGTAGGCTTGTTCTGCCTTCTTGACCCTGTAGGCTTAGCTCTTGAACACTTCTGGGTAATAGGGTGATGGAGTTAGTGTGGCTCACAATTAAAGCTTGAATGCATCGTATTCTACCTTCTGATTAGTTTATCTACACTTATCATTATGAGTTGGGTCTGAAGTCTGCTTAATCATTTCAGGAGATGAAGGGAGGTGGGTTTTGCTGATTCTTCCTTCCTACCACAGTCGGCCATATCATGCCCTCTGCTATACCTGGGTGTCCCCTGCTCCCTGATTGACAGAAGCTAGAGAAGCGGGAATGTTGTATTCTCTGGTCAAAGTTTGTCTTGCGGTACTTCCAATCATGCTCTTCCTCTGACAAACCTCACTCAATTCTTTAAAGAGTTTGCTGATGACAAACTTGGGTTCCATCAAATTTAGGTTCTAACCGTGAATTTCATTACCAGTGTTTGTTCTGATACATCAATCTCCATGTATTACATTACAGTGCAATTTTCCCCCTCCCCCTTGAAGGCAGCTGTTGGGGGTCAAGCAGATTTTCAAAAGGAGATTTACACCATAAAGTCATAAAAATAATACCGTATTCCAATCTGACTTCTAAACCCAAGGCTAAATATCCCGCTGATATTCTTTGTATCATGAAAACAACAGGAAGAGAAAAAATAATTTAATTTAAAATATTTATATCCTGCTTTTCTCTCTCCGTATCAATCGGACTCAAAAGCAGCTGACATTAAATTTAAAAAAACAATTTCACATCAACA
Source organism: Eublepharis macularius (assembly GCF_028583425.1). NCBI lineage: Eukaryota > Metazoa > Chordata > Lepidosauria > Squamata > Eublepharidae > Eublepharis > Eublepharis macularius. The sequence goes on from NC_072792.1 coordinate 176,075,037, forward strand.
GAAAAAAAATGAAAGGAAGCAAACTGCTGCATCGTCTCTTGGGCCCTCAAGACTGTATTAGAAAAGTTCTGATTTACGTAGCTGCTGAAATATGTGCAAAGTGGGGGGACCTTCCACACATCCTTGGGAAGCCCATTCCACAGAACTGAGAAAGCCCAAGTCATCATGATAGATCTAACTGAACTGAGTGAAAGAACTTCTAATAATCCCTCATGTGATGATAGGGGCTTCCCTGTGGGCACACGTACATGGAAGCAGCCCCTTGGGGCATCTCTGAGGCAATCCAAACTGGGCCTGTCCGTGACTGATTTTATCCAACTTTTCTGGGTCGTCTGTAATTTGGCACAGCTCTCAGTTAACCCTCACTTTACTCACCTGGTAGGGGGACCCTGATCATATCCGGATTATCTGGGAGGGGAGAAATTGGATGATCATTGAATTCTTTTTCTGCTTACTGTCTTTACAGATTCCAGTGAGTTTTGTATGAGTGGATCTTTAAATAGCAGCTAGGTAAGTCAACCTTGGTTCCATTTTTTTTTTTTGACAAATGATGTGAGAACATTTGTGATTCACACCGGATGGCTTTCTGTACATATCACCACTTTCTGTATGCATCACCTTCTCTGGAAAGGGCTCTCTTTGTTAAAAGAAACAGATATCTTGAATAGATTTTCAGCTGCATTGTTGTATAGTACCGCATGTTTTTTGTTCTCGTGTGCCTGTAAACCATGAATAGTTTCAGAGATATACTTAAATATAATATTTTAAAGAAGACTTGCACAATTTGTGTACTCTGAGGGAGGGGGGTGGTTGTCACCAGATATGTATAGTGTGGCCTGCCAAGTGCTTGACAACCTTCTCCATTTCAACATCCTAAATAGACAGCAAAAATGAGGGGTCTGTCGAAATGTATGGCATATTGTATGTGGCTAATGGAATACATTCACTCAGAAGAGCGTTTGAACCTCTGCAGGCTGTCTCTGAAACTTTTATGCTCTGGTGAATAGCTACCCAGAATACTTTTGTCTCCTTATCCCAAGAATGAAAACGCCTCTATCAATACTCCCTCTAAGTTATGAGAGCTTTAAAAAAGGACTGAGTTACACCATATCCCCATATCTTACGGATATTACAAACAAATGATGTAGATGGGCCTTCTCTAGAGCACCATTTGATGCATTCCCCTCTGCAGTTCTGTATGGGAGATGCTCTCACTTGCCTTTGCAGCAGCGTTGTTGTCCCTGTTCAAATAAAGTGGTCGAAAATATCACACATATACTTTTGCACGGCGAATTCTATCAAGAAGAAAGGATACGATTAATTATTCCACTACTCTTTAGATTTAAACCATTACAGCATTATATGGATTTTAGTCCTCCTGAAACCCTTCGGGTATATCTTTTAGAGGATAGCCAGAGAACTGTATCTTACGCAGTTGCAAAATTCTGTGTGATAGCACTCAGAAAGCGGAATGACTTGACGAAGGAAACGTCAATTGCTGGGAAGTGAATTCATGAAGTGAGTGAGTGAGTGAGCAATTGACGTTTCCTTCGTCAAGTCATTCCGCTTTCTGAGTGCTATCACACAGAATTTTGCAACTGCGTAAGATATATATAATATCTATAATTTTATATATAATTTTATCTTTTATGTATTTATCCACTTTAAGAATTTAAAAACTGCTCTTTTTTTCCTGTACTTAACTTGGCTGGTCTTGCGACTGTAATAAACCTTTGATTGAAAGCGCCTCAATACCATTATGGAGGGTACATCCATTTAGAAGTTCACATATCAGCCTTGTACCAATGCTCAATTAACTTATTAGATATGAACTACACTATGGATTTGTTGTGATTCAACTGTGTGCTGATAAGCAATAGGTCTATTAAATCCACACAATTGATGGAGATGATGAATTGCTGCTAGAAGTGATTAATGATTAATTGCTGATGATTAATTGCTGCTAGAAGTGGTGTCACTTTTCACCTTATGAATGCATACTGCTTTGAGAAGTCCATTGTGCCATGTGGTTTCCTCCGTTGCTGCAGGGGGCAGGGGATACAAATATAAATGGGAATGTAATTCTGTACAGCTTGATTGGTTAACATGAATGTTTAAGGAAAGTGAAAAAAAAATGTAGAATATTGTGAGAGCTACTATCCCTATACAAAGACCTGAATGGTCCAAAGTGTTGGAAGTAGCAATGTCTGGCATACAAAGATAAAGACCCTATAGGGGGCAGCAAGGATTGGTTAGATAGGAACGTGAGGACAGCACCTCTCTTTCTCTTATGTGTCACTTCCTTGTCTTGTCTCCAGATTGGTACTCTTAGGGGCAATATTCCCCTTCTTCTTGGAACTCTCTCTATTCTAGTCAGCTAGATAGCTAGGTGCTATCTCTATCTCTCCTCTTCGCTGTCAAGTATGTAGTTCCTAAATAAACTTTCTTTACTCTTTAAGCAGTAACGTGTGGCTATCGTTGTGTACGGTACTCAGCCAACACAAGCTCACTTGCCTTTACACCATTGCTTTTAAGATTTGTTCTTGCTTTGCAAGACTGAAGCTTGGTAAAACAGCAGCCGAGATGCAGGGGTTTTGTTAGGGGTAATTCATTGCAAACTGTTTCAGTTCCCCCTTCACCATCCCAGGAAGCAGCAGGACATCTGCCTAAGGAAGGCCATTAATGTAGTGCTGAAGCCTGCATCTTACATAGTAGAGGTCAGAGACTCCTTTTGTGGTGTTTTTAGCACACACACAAAAAAAATTTTGGGTAGCAGAACTTAGAAATACTTCCACATGGGACCTTGGAGAGCACCAATCTGAGCAGACAGTGTGGGATTAAAAGGATTTGAATTGAATGCTAACTGGATGCTCAACAATGGATTGAAAATTCAAGTTAAGCTTTGGAAGGGGCATTTTCTAGTTGGTTTTCAAGAGAAGTTTAGGAAGTCTTCAGATATGTGAATTTTAGGGCAGGAGATTCTGTAACGTGGAGTGGAGTTTTCAGTCCAGATTTATGGTTCTACAATAGGTCCTAGACAGTGCAAATTTTATTTTATTTATTTATTATATTTATATTCCACTCTCCCTGCAGAGCAGGCTCAAAGCAGATTACATCATGATGTAAAACAAGTAGTGCAATAAAACCAAAGTAAACTTATAAAATCCCATGGCACTCAAATTGCCCTTCTCTCACTAAAACCTCTCTAAAACTCATGGGGGTGGTGGTCGTGAACTAACATGTTATACAGACTTGTTACCAGAACTGGTCTCCCTGCAATAAGATGATTTGTGGGGGAATTAGCAAGCAAGGAGAATGGCTATGCAACAGGCTGGCAACCGCAGGGATCTATCACCAATTTCTACCAGATCTCTTCCCAAAATAGCAAATGAGGCTGGTTCTTAAAGTCCAACAATAACTTTTATTAAGAACAAAATGGCATGCACATACACTCGCAATTACGGGGTAAAAATAATTACACATACACACAAAGTCCTAGGAAGCTTAGTCAGAAATTGGGAACAGAGAGAGAGGGAGCAAATATATCTACCTATCCTGAAGAGGGGGGTCCAGTCCGCGGGAGAAGAGAGTAGCTTCGAACACCAGCATCCTTGGCTGGGAAAGCAAGAGGCTTGGGCCAACCTCAAGGGAACAGCACTTGTAGATCTGGAAGTGTGTACGATGAGAGAGAGGCTTAGGGACCCTACAGGAAGCATGTATGATTTGAATGAGGCCAGGGCCCTACTTTTATAGGTAAAATGTGCCCTGAGGTGGAAGAACCCACCTAGCCGTTAGAACAAAAGCTCCAACCATAAGTTCCTGGGTTTGACAAAAGGGTTGATCACCTTGATCGGTAGCTGCCGGGATGTGTGTAAGCAAATGCAAAACATTTGCTTTCACTGCACAAAAGGGATAGTTTGTTAGTGAATTCCCCCGGAGCTGATGCACTTTAGGTAGGGACTGTATTTTCCCAGGAACAACTATATAAACTTATGAATGTCATTTGATTAGCTCCTCAGTCAAGGACAGGAGATCTCATCATGGAAGAAGGGAAAGGAATGTGTTAAGTGGGGATGACTCTGCGAGACCTTTGTTGCACTGGACTCCTATGAGGCTGGCGGGACTGCAAATCCAATCACCTCTTAATCACTCCGCATTCCTGTGTGGCATTCCATGCATGCCATGTTCTCCCGGGTGGGACTCAGCAACAGTTGGAGGCTCTCTGGTGGCAATGCAGCAGCCATTTTAAATCTAGAGGCCTGGTGATATTTTTAATATCACAAGCAACCGTATTAAAATGGCTATTTAAATGGCGGAGGCTGGACCGACCGCTTACAGACTGGGGGCAATATCTCCCCTTAACAAGAAGCTGGTCAAGGGAGAGAGGTCCTCCCACCTCAACCACCATAAGCCTGGTGGAACATCTCCATCTTACAGGCCCAGCAAAAGGATAGTAAATCTTGCTGGGCTCGTGTTTCCACAGACAGAGAGTTCCACCAGGTTGGTGCCAAGGCTGAGAAGGCCTGGCCCTGGTCAAGGCGAGATGGATTTCTCTGGGACCAGGAACCACCCACAGAAGTTGGTTTGCTGAACAAAGGGCCCTCCAGGGAAGATATGGTGAGATGACAGTAGATGAAATCAGATAATTGGTCCATCAAGATTGGTAATTGTGTGTTCTGACTGGCAGTGCCTTTCCATGGTCTCAGGAAAGTTCTTCCACATATCCTCTTAACTGATCCTTTCTTAACTAGAGATGCTCTACCTCTGAGCCATAACCCAACCCCAAATTACATTCTTATATTTGTTTGGAAGTTGTATGTTTAGACAATTCTGAGGATTTGGCTATCTACCCAATGTGGAAACGCTTCCCAATTTATAAAGTAAAGCATTATCAAAGTTTACATCTCTACCCAATCAGCAAATAACCGTCATTTTGGGGAACTTCACTTTTTGAGAGGAAGATCTACTCACATCTCACTTTCAGATCTTTCTAGTAACTGTTAGGGTGCATATGTTTTCTAGTTCATGGGGAAGATCCCCAACAATTTTGAAAACAGAATGATCGACTCAACATCTTTCTCTTTCTAAAGTGGTAAGATACAACTTCTTATCTTATTGTAGTTTCTAGTATTAGGATTTGTTCTGTACAGTGAAAGAGCTTAGATCTTTTTCAAATTTTGGATGTTCTCCCATTTCAATTTTCAGGTCAGCCATAAATATTGGAGGGGACAGTAATGTTACCCAGAAAACCCTTAAAATTTAGAAATGTTTGCTTTTTTCCCTCCTCTTTTTTTAAATAATTTTTTTATTGTTTTCCAACACACATATATACAAACATGAGACTGTTATCATTTTACTTGTTGATATCTATTATCTATTTCTTTATCTCTTATATTCTATCTTATTACATCAATTGTGAGTTCTATTATGTCATTATACAGTTAGTATCATATTTATGTTTACTGATTATAGCTATTTGCCATCCATTTGTAGAAGGGATCCCATGGTACAGAGAAGTCTTCTTCCATTTGCCCTTTCATTAACAATGTTAATTTATCCATTTCTGCCGTCTCCATTACCTTTGTTATTAGTTCTTCTTGCTGGGGGATTCTTTGTTGTTTCCAATAGGTTGCTAATAAGATTCTAGCTGCTGTTACTATACGGATTACTAAGTGTTCTTGCTCTCTCTTTATATCCAACATACAGTTTAGTAGAAAAAATTCTGGTTTCAAAGGAATTGTTATCTGTAAGATATTTTGTAATAACTTATGTACCGTTATCCAATATCTATGTACTTCTTTGCAGGACCACCACATGTAGAAAAATATCCCTATACCTTTTTTACATATCCAACACTTATTTGACATATTTTTAAACATTTAAGCCAGTCTAACTGGCGTTAGATACCATCTATGGAACATCTTATATAAGTTCTCTTTAAACACAGCAGATTTAGTTATTTTAACATTTACTTTACTTTCTCTTTTCCCTCCTCTTGATCCCTCCCATGACTTCCCTGGTTTGCTTCTGCACCAGATTTGCTTTTGCTCTAATTATCATGCCAGTTTCTTTCTCAGGGTCTCTTTGCATGTGCACTGAATGCTAGTTTGATTACAGGAAAAACCCCAACTCAACTCGCTTTTAACATGTGATCCAAAGACTACCTTTAAAACAGTGGCTGGGGGCCCAAATCGGCTCCCTTGCGCACACGAGGCAGATGGAGTGTCATCATTCCATCCTTGCCATTCTGCGTGCTTTAACTTGCAGAGAGGAGCCAGGTGGGGAGGGCTATTTGTCTTACAGCCCGTTCCATATAGATCCAGGATCTACCGGTCTCATATAATCAATCCTGGGCAGGTGCATGGAACTCACAGTAAGATAAATAGTCCCTTCCACCCTTCTTCACTAGTTAAAGTGCATGGAGTGCAAAGGAGGGAATGAAGATGCTTCTTCTTCCTCCGTGCATGCATGAGAGCCAATTTGTGCCCCCCCTCACTGTTTTAATGGTAAACTTCAGTTTATATGTTAAAAGTGGGCTAGGTTGGGGTTTCCCCATCAGAGCAGGCCGGGGACCAGGGAAACTCTATGTGGGCTGCCTCTTCTGGGGTACAGGAGTCCTTGGAAGGGCTCAGAGCACCCAACTGACCCCTTTTAACCACTCTTTCCCAGTTGGTTTTACGTTACGTGTGACTGAATGAGACATGAGGACCCAGACAGAATAATAAGCAACTTTATTTAAAAGTAGTAATAACTGGTGTTCAAAACTTTGAAGAATAAGGAAAACAATAGAGGTTGGTGAACAAACCAACCAAAACACCCTAACATGTCTAACTAGACTGTTCCTAGCTGTCTCCAGGTGACTGGCTTCCAAATGTCTCACCCCTTCTGGATGAGGGTGTCAGACTGTGGCTTATTAAAAGTTGCAATCCAGACTATCTCTTGCAATTAGACATGAGTCCATTGGTTTCAAAAGATTTTACTGAATATAAACAACCATTATAGTCCACTGGCCAAGATGCAATATCTTAGCTGGTACACGTGTATTGTTACAAATGAAGGGAAAGGTTAAGGTACAGAGTAGCATAGCCCATCAAATCCCATCCTCCCCCCACAGTTCTCAAAACAAATGGCTTGAAGCTGAAAGAGTGAAACTTTCCCAAGGCTGGAAAGACTGTAGTCAAAACATTCCTCTTCTTTGAGATAACTGTTACTGGACTGCTTGTCACCTGCAAAAGAAGAGCTTAAAACACTGACAGGATTAAAATGGAGTCTCTCTGGTTAGATCACACAAGGAACTTACGTCAGACCTGACAGAGGGATCCCTCCATCTGCAGCAGCCTCTCCTCAGCTCTGCTCCCTAGGAGTGAACTCCATCCCACTGTGGCAAGGCCTTTTATCCCTTCTTCTCAGGGACCATCCCCCCTACTTCTCTATTGGTACATTTTTTCCCCTTCAAACCCCCCGTTAACCAATCACAGGGTCCAAAGGGGACCTGGGAAACGTAGGCCCTGTAATCACTCTTGTGTAGGCTTCCTTGGAGCCAGTAGGCCTCACTATGTAGGCCCAGGCTCATAAAACCCATAATCAAACTTGTGTTTAGTGAACACGGAAAGAGATCCTCAGTTAATCACATGGCAATCGCATCCAGTCAACGGTCATACAGAGAGGTAGCCAGTCAGATCTGGGTGCTGATGTCATTGAGAGTAAATGAAGCTGAAGCAAGCAAAGCTATGTCAATGCTTCCTTAGCATTCCTTCGTTCCTTTTTGAGCAATTGTAAGAAAAAGGAATGAAAAATGCATTTTGCTCCTGCCAAAAAAAAAAATCCTTGACAATCATGTCAGCCCTACTTTAGCATGTTCTTGTAGTTTTAATGAGGCTGACAAATGTAATCAAAGCCACCAATGGTGTACATGAATAAGTAGGTCAGCTGCAAATGTAAATAATTAACAATTCAATCATTGTGCTGTTAAAGGCTCAGCTTTGAGTTTCAGAAACCATGCTAATAGTTTTGTATATAAAACGATATTCCTTGAAGTAGAAAGAACATAAATGCCATAGCACCATTTGGTAATTGTTGGATTGATCCTATTAATATCCTGCCATGTCTCCAAGGAATTTGAGTGAGCAAGTATATGGTTCTCTCATTTTATCCACATAACTACCTTGTGAGGTAGATTAGGTTGAGACTTCATGGATCTCTTGAGGTCACCCACTGAGCAGAGATATGAACTCTGTTCTTTCCCAGTCTAAAACAATTGTTAGCAGTCAGACTCCTTCCTCACACTGAGAATTTATGGAAGGAATATCATAAATCCTTTCCCTCATATCGTAAGTCCAAGGTACTGCATGGCCCAGAGCAGACACCAGCTGATGGGAATGTGGAAAACTACCAGAGTGTGCGTCAGAATGGCTGATTGACTGACACCCCTCCATGCCCTGGGGAGAGACGCATAACTTAAAATGAGTCTCCCAGGAAACTCCTGACTTATCTTGTCAACTCCTGATTTCATTCCTCCTCACCCATCTACCCGAATCAAAGCTATTCAGCAAACCTGGTAGCTTTTCCTGTCCAGTGCTTAAAGAGTCATCAAGCAATATTTTCACCTATAGTCCATCCCAACTAACTGTTCTACTTCCAGATGTCTGCTTGTCCCAGGAAGCATTTTAACCTATAACTGGGCTCCCTAGCCATGTGCTGTGTGTGTATGTCTTGGGACCCACCATACACCCCTAAATCCATTTGGGCTTTTTCTCTTCTCCTCATGAAATGCTGGTCATTTTGCTGCCACCTCCATGAACCTTTATCTTCAAGACTGGTAACTATTGCCGTCTCAAAACTGCTTTCTCCCCTTTTCCTCCCTGATTTTATTAGTTAGCCAAGTATGTGTGCTGTGTGTGGTTTACTGTATGTTTGCACTTTTTATTTCTCTTTAATTAAAAAACCTTTCCAGTTGAACAACTGCCTGACTTACTTGAGAGTTTTCTATGGGAATAATCTCCGTAGAAATAGGTGGAGAATCCTAGTTACCCCCTCTCACTTGCCTCCTTAATGCTAATTCCCCTAACCAATTAAGGAAACCTCCTCTTTGGGTAACACTCTTACCATTCCTCCATGAATAGTGAAGTGGAGGAGGAAGAGAAGTCCCTAATATTGCAGGAATTCCTGAGGTTTCATGTTACAAATTTTTGTGGATACCAATTGCTGGTAGGATGTGGGCACTGAGCAGCTTGGAGCACATCCCAGTTTGATAAAAAATGCAGTATGTTGCTTATCCCCTGAACAGTAAATGACCGCTGTCTGTTTTATAGATGGGTGCACTCGTATTTAAAGTACAGGCTAAATTCTATTGGCCACTGCACTGCACTACCATCATAAAACTTCCCTAGCTGTGTTAAAAGGGTAGGATACCAATTTCATCCATGCAATGCAAATGAAATAGTGAACATATTCCAGACCGCTGCAATGATATGTGAAGCAATTTTGCTAGCAATCAAAAGAAATATATGAAATCCAATTCCATGTGTTATCCTAACAGATCATTCCTGGGGCATAGAGAATGTGTTAATAATTATTGGTAAAGCTTCATTACAACTCTGTAATGACAAATATGCACATTTATGCATGTTACTCCTATATGTAATGTTGTGCTACACGTCAGACTTGGACAGATCCAAACTAGATAGCCGACATGATTGCCTTAATTAATGTTTTAATTGAATGCATCTCCAATTAACTCGATTTTGTTTCTCACCACGTCTTTAAAAATGTCGGATGATGTTGCTAGATTGTTGGAAAGTGGCATCTCTTTTACAGAGAGGCTCAAGGAGGCCAGTGAAAGCCTCTTCTGTTTGCTCACAGGTTGCTCTCTTGGGTGAAATCTGCGGTGCCAAATTATGTAATGATGTTAAACATTTTTAAAAGGTGGGTCTATGCTAAACAGGGGTGGGTGGGTCTGAATTACAGGTATTAAAACTGTTGCTTCTTAATGAATGATGATACAGCCAGTGTTGGGTATCTATTTTTTTTTTGTTTATTTTCCCCAATGGGAACCGGAAGTGGCTCATATCATTTTCTTTTCCTCCATTTAATTCTTACAACTCCTCTGTGAGGTATGCTAAGCTGAGAAGATGGCTGATTCCGCACACGTCATCTGAGTAAAACCTTAAATGGCAGTTTCTTCTAAATGGCTGATTCCGCACACGTTGGATAATGCACTTCCAATCCTCTTTAGAGATCATTTGGAACTGAATTTTTCAAGTGTGAAACAAAAAATCCACTTTCAAACAATAGCTAAAGTGCATTATCCAATGTGTGCAGAATCAGTCGATGTGTCTTGCCCAAGGTTACCCAGCAAGCTTCCATGTCAGAGTAGGGATTCAAACCTGGCTCTCCTAGATCCTAGTCTGAAATTCCAACCACTATGTCATATTACCTAGTGTATTGGATTAGGGAGCTCTGGGCTCAAATCCACCTTACCATGGAGCTCACTTAGAGCCAAAACACACGTTAAGAAAAACCCAGGTTCAGCACGTGTTCTCTTACCTCAAGGTTTGCTGGGATCTGTAGGCGTCCTGGAAGCTTAAAGTTTAGCATTTACAGAGCAGCAAAAAGGGAAAGGGAAATACAGGCGCCTGTATTTTAAGCTTTAAGCTTCCAGGACGCCTTTAAGCTTCCAGGACGCTTACAGATCCTTTAAGCTTCCAGGACTTTAAGCTTCCAGGACCCCTACAGATCTTTAAGCTTCCAGGACGCCTACTTTAAGCTTCCAGGACTCCTACAGATCCCGGCAAACCTTGAGGTAAGAGAACACGTGCTGAACCTAGGTTTTTCTTAACGTGTGTTTTGGCTCTTAGTGACCTCAGGCCAGTCATTTTATTTCAGCCTTAACTACCTAACAGAGTTGTGGTGAGGATAAAACGAGGGGGACCATGAATGTCACTCTGAGCTCCATGGACCAAAGGTGGGGTAGAAATGGGATATGCAGGATTCTCTGCCATTTCATCAAGTGAAGAGGAATCCAGCGCTCTGCAAAATCAGACCAGAAGAAGGACTTGACTATACAAAGTCTGAAGCCTTCCCTCAGGTTAAGGTGTCTCCGTAAATCTCGTTAGATTGGAAGAACTTAATTTGAGTTAAAGCAGAATACCACTCAATGTTGGGGAGATGGTGTTGGGAACACTTTCAGGTCCCCCCTCCCTGCATCAAGAGGCTATCCCATAGGCCTCCTCCCATGCGTAGCTATGATGTAAGTAGAAAGGATGGGCAACTAGTTAAGAGCTGCTTGTCATAGTTTCTCTTGTGTCAGGTGGTTGAACAATTTCTGCTGCACTAGGAGCAGCCATTGCCACTTGCTCATTGCCTCTTAGGGCTGCCAGTCTCCAGATAGTTGCTGGAGATCTCCCAGAATTACAGCAGATCTTCAGACAACAGCGATCAGTTCCCTGGAGAAAATGGCTGCTTTGGAGGCTGCAATATGTCTTATTATTTCTTTCTGAGGTCTCTTCCCACCCCAAACCTTGCCCTTTTCAAGCTCCACCTCCAAAATGTCCAGAAATCTCAGAGCTAGCAACCCTATTGCCTCTAGATGGTGCCTGCTACTTCTAGAATAGAGTTGCAATTATGTGTAGGTAATGATTTCAAGGGGAGGGAAGGCAGCGTGGTATAGCCCGATTTATCAGATCTTGGAATCAAAGGTTAGTCCTTGAGGGACCACCAAAGGAGACTCCACAGAAGAAGGCAATGGCAAACTGCTTCTCACTTGCTTTGAAAGCTCCTTGCTGAGGTTGCCATAAGTCAGTTGAGACTTGATGGCACATGCATACATAATGATTTCAAGGGAAAGTCAAGAGAAAACAGTTTTGAATGCAAATAAAGATGGGCTGGTGACTCCCAAACCAGTATCTGCACCCATGGCTTTCGGTTTGGTCAGACACATCGCCAAGGTAGCCCCAAGGCCCACTGGATTCCAGAGGGTTCTGGAAATACACCAGAGATAGGGTGGGCCAGGTCCTACTGACCTGTCTGTACTCCATGAACCTTCTTTGTTTAGAAACCTGTGACATACCAAGCAGGTGGCAATACCACATCAGTGCAAGTAAGAGGAAACCAAAAGAGACTTAGCATGTGTTACCCAAATAGGATGTCTCCTTAATTAGGAATCACAGAGTTAGAAGGGACCTCTAGGGTCATCTAGTCAAACCCCTTGCACAATGCAGGAAATTTACAACTACCCCCCCAACTAATTATCTCAATTAGTTGTGATAATTATCATTAAAAGAGACAAGCGAGAAGGGGTAACTGGGAATCTCCACCAATGTTTACAGGGATTATTCCCTTAGAGAACTCTCAAATAACCCAGGCATATGTTCAACCAGAAAGGGTTTTTTTAATTAAAGAAGAAATAAAGGCAAACACATAGAAAATTACACACAGCATACATACAAGGCTAACCAGGAAAATTAGGGAGGAAAATGGGAGGGAGTAGTTCAGGGAGAGTGATAATTATCAGTATCGAGGATAGGAGTGGTCTGCGGAGATAGCAGCAAAAACAACAATCATTTCATGCCGAAGAGAAGAAATCCAAGTGAATTTGGGGGTATGTGGATGGATCCAGAGCACACACATACAGAGCCCATGGCTGGGGAGCCCAACTATAAGGCAAAATGTTCTCTGGGACAAGCTGACATCTTGCTCCAAAAACAATAACTTAAGTGATTTGTTTGGAGGTTGAACAATAAGTTGGGAGACGCTTGAAGTGATTATCTGGGATCGACTATCAGTGAAAATATTTCTTGATGACCTGGTAAGTACTGGATGGGGAACCTACCAGGTTTGCTGAATAGCTTTGATTAGGATAGGCAAGTGAGGGAGGTGCATTGATGGGATTAGACAGGTTTTTTTTGTTTTGGAAACCTCATTATCTCTCTATCTCTCCGGGCCTTGGAGGGGCCATCAGTCAGTCAACCACTTCTGACTCAAGTTCTAGTACTTTTCCAAGCTCCTGCCCAGCTGCCATCCGCTCTGGGCCAGGAAGAGCCTTATGAGGGGCAGTTCTGATATTCCATCCATAAACTGCCCTGTTAGCATGAAGAAGGGGTCTGACTGCTAACACATGGACCGTTCTAGGAGAAACAAGCCATGCAACTTCCTCTAGGATCAAGACAACCAAGAAGAGCACTCCTTTTGGTTGGTGTCATTTCTTTTTGTTGGGGTATGTTGGGTGTGGAATCAGCAGTGAAATCAGCAGTGGGTTTATGCACACTGCTCATTCAACTTACCTTAATCATAACATATACTGTGGTCCCAAACAAAACACATGGATTATGCAGTTTGAAATCCCTATTACAGCAGAAGCAAAGTTACTGTCAGGAAGTGTTCAGTGCTCTCTCCCTTGGCAGAAAGCCTACAAGCTGCTAAATATGTATCAGTGAGGCGATCTTTTTTTTTACCCTGCAAGACGATTCACCTTCCGAAACCAACAACTGCAAATATGATTAATTTGTGTTCTCTCTGGGCCATCTATTATAGATGGCTCCTGCCTGTGCTGCATAGGCTGGGATCCAAAGAGGGGTATGTGATAAAGTGAAGGACTATACAAATTGGATTTTTGCTTGGCTGATGACCATTCCCATTACCTACCTGAAATTGCTTGAGTCCTGCAGACCGTAATACGTTGAGAAACTGCTGCACAACCTGGTGGTGGAGGGAGTAGTAAGGGGAATACAAGCCCACTGGCCCAAATCACTAATAATAGGGTTAACTTTTTTTTTTTTTGCTATTGAACATACCCCAAATAAATTTATATATGAATTTGCTGGAGGAGAGTTTTGCAGATACCATGGATGGTCCAAAAGACAAAGAAGTGGGTTCTAGATCAAATCCTGCCTGAATTCTCCCTAGAAGGTAAAATGACAAAACTGAGGATTTCCTACTTAGGTCACCTCGTGAGAATACAAGACTCACTGGAAAGACAATAATGCTAGAAAAAGTGGAAGGCAGTAGGAAAAGAGGAAGACGTAAAACGAGATGGCTTGATGTAATAAAAGAAGCCACATCCTCCAGTTTGTGAGATCTGAGCAAGTTGGTTAATGACAGGACATTTTGGAGGCCTTTCATTCATAGGGTCACCATAGGTTGGAGGTGACTTGACCACAGATAACACACACACACATGCTGGATCAAACCATTGGTATGCTCAGTTTTGCATACTCTACTTGGCAGTGGCTTCTAAGATGTTAAAAGCTTCCCAGACATGTACAGATTTCAAAGGGGGGAGGCCTTAGGAAATGTTTTTTGATTGCCATAGCACTTGGCAAAGGGTACATGAATGAAAAGGAGGCTGGGGTGGAAAGAAGCAGAGCCAGAGGGCGGGAAAGCAGGGACCAGATACGGAATGTGATTTCTTGTCCCCCACGGGTGCTTGTGGTTCCCCCTCTTGCCTTCTTACAGAGGGATACCATTTAAGAAAAAAATAATAATGCACTGGAGAAAAACATAAGAGCCTATATAACATGAGTCTTGGATACGGAGGGGCCTTAATTTGAGCTGACGCCTACCTGGGTCTGCCTTTCTGTTGTGTCAGGCCAGAATTTGCTTCAAGCCAGTCTACAGCAGGAGAGTCTCTCTAGCTGTTTTATGTGGGAAAGTGAGGTTAACCCTCTGGTATGCTCCTCAAGGCAGGTCTCTATATTTGTGGCTTTTGTGACCCAGTAAGACACCATGTATTTTGATGAGACTGTAGTTCAGGAAGAGCCATCGTTCAGTGACAGAGCACATGCTCTTCATACTGAAGAACCCAGATTCCATCTCCTGCTTTAAAAGACATTCCTTTAGGAAGTGCTGGTCAGGTTAGACAACACTAGTCTGGATGGAAAATACAAGTCTGATTCCTACATGGAACAGTTTTAATTGGATTTTTAGTTGTGAACAGTAGTGCATGTAGACCCTAAACTAAAAGCCACACACTCTGCTAGATGATCATGCATATTTAAAATAGGACATGATGACCACCTTCTTTTGCCCATCTATGCTCTGGACTTCCACCTAGTAAATCTGGCCCAAATGGCATCACCAGTTGAGACATGGGGGTGGATCCAACCATCCTCCATGGAGCCTTCCTCCAACCTAGTAAAGACTAGAGTCCAGCAGCACCTTCAAGACTAACCAACTTTACTGTAGCATAAGCGTTCGAGAACCCCAGTTCTCTTTGTCAGATGCATGAAGGGTTAGAAGAAACTGGCCAGATATATATAGGTGGTGAGGGGAGGGGGGAGTAGATGCAAATTAGTTGCAAAAGTCATGAAAGAGGTGGAGTTCACAATCCAGGCTGGGTGTGACCCCTCCCCTCCATAGCTGAATCTGAATAGAATGCTTGAAGGGCAAAATCAAAAAGAGTCCAGTAGCACCTTTAAGACTAACCAATTTTATTGTAGCATAAGCTTTCGAGAATCAAGTTCTCTTCGTCAGATGCATGGTACAGAAACTGGTCAAATATAGAAGAGGAGGGGGGAGGAGGGGAGGGGAGAGAGAAGATGCAATTATGGGGGGAGACGGAGGATGCAACCAAAACATTCCTTTGCTAGTAAATGTAAACATCTCCTTTTGGTGTGGGGGTCAGTTGGCTTGGGTGAGGCTTCAAAGGAGTTTGCCGTGTTAGTTTGCAGCAGTAAAACAGCTAGACCATCCAATTCCTATGTAGTATAGGCCTTCGATATTTCTATATTTCTATATTTGACCAGTTTCTGTACCATGCATCTGACGAAGAGAACTTGATTCTCGAAAGCTTATGCTACAATAAAATTGGTTAGTCTTAAAGGTGCTACTGGACTCTTTTTGATTTTGCTACTACAGACTAACACGGCTAACTCCTCTTGAAGGGCAGTTACTTCTTGTAATGAGATAACCATCCAGAGTCTCTATTCAATCCAAGTCTGACTGAGTCAAATTTGCATATGAATTCCAATTCAGAAGCTTCATGTTGGATTTTGTTTTTGAAAGGTTTCTCTTGAACTATGGTGACCTTTAAGTCCTTGATGGAAAGTCCTGGTAGATTGAAGTGTTCTCCCACTGGTTTCTGGATGTTGCCATTTTTAATGTCAGATTTGTGTCCATTTATTCTTTTGCACAGAGGTTGGCGCAAAACGTTTTGGGATTTCCTTCCAGTTAGTAACCCCAGTTTATTATTCTGAAATGCGGAATAAGCAATACTTTCCCATACATTTTGATGGATGTGGAGTCTCCATATCCAGAAAAGGACACACACACAAAGTTGTCCCGTTTTAAAGTGAATGGAGAATCTCTTAATCACTAGGGAGTTCTCTTTGAGTTCTGGTTTTGTAGACTATGACCCAAGGGAAGTTGATGAGGGTGGAACAGCTGTAGCTTTAATTAAGATTAGCAGTCGTTGCGAGAGGAGAGCATATTGAATAGAGAACCTTTTATACTTTGAAATACAGGAAAGTTTTTCCCCACCCTGCATGAAATAAGAGGATAAAAAATACCCCACTGGTTTCAGAACTCTGTAAAAGTCTAAAATAGATGAGGTTTTCTCTCCTCAATCCAGTTTTTAATTTTCTCCTCAGGAAACTATACTTCAAACACATTAAAGTGTACACCATTGGAGGGGTCCCGCTGTGCTTCATGCAAGTTGCCTCACAATGCAAAAAAGAACAAATTTTTTTGCACCCCTTATGGCATGATTTTTATCATAAAAACAAAGAACCCCCCCCCCCTAATTTCTGAAGTTAAATTTCCTTCCCTTTTCCTTTTCCCTTCCCAAATGGTAGCTGTGCTAGTTTTTTACATGATCAGTGAGCAATCCTGGCACATTTGAAAGGTTAATATTAGAGTGTAAGTTTTAGTGAGCCACAATCGTGTTTATCAGATTTGTGAAGTAGACTGTAAATATGATGGCTATATTTGTACTTGGGAAAGTTGGGAGCAGGGGGAGTAGGGTTGCCACCCATGAGCAATTGGGAAGGGGGGCATTTGGAGGCAGAGACTGGGGAAAACAGCACCATATGATGCCGGGATTTCACTTCTAGGGGACTATTTGCTGTTGTGCAATGCTCTAGGAATTTCTCCAATCTTTATGGTAAAAACCATAGAGCTCAGGGGAACTCCTACTGCATCACACAATGCCATCACTCACCCTCCCATTTTGGCTTCTACTGCTCCAATGAATGAAGGCTGGGGCTGGAGCATAGCGGAAGGACTAAGAGAAAATTAAAAGGCACACACCTGGGAACCAGCTCTATGATGTATTAAATGTGCATGGAGTTTCTCCCCCATAATGTCTGCTAGAACTTAGTTCCATTATGATCTCACAATATTTTTTTTTCATTTCCTGCACTGTTACCACTGCATTGGCTAGCAGGAAAACATAGAATATCACAACAAAAGTAATGGAATGGGAGGGGTGAGCTGGATGTTCGTGGCTGCTTTCATGTCTAGTGCACACTTAAGATCAAGTCTGTAGAAGACCTTCAAAAGCAGAGGAAATGTACATGTGTGTCTGTTAAGATCCAATGGAGAAACCATGTTGTGTGTTTCCCCATCTTTTGAGGTGAGAGATTGGGGCAGGGCCTTTTCTATTGGAGCAACTCATTTGTGGCATTATCTCCCTATCTAGCCTTTTTAGCTAACTTTTCCTAGAAGAGGCTCAGGGTGACTTACCTGGGTCTCCTCTGTTTTATCCTTGCAACTGTCCTGAGAATCAGCGAGTGACCTAAGGTCATCCAGTGAGCTTCATAGGCAAGCTGAGAGCCAAGCTACAAGTGACGAATTACACTTGCCTGGCAAGTGAACAGACTCAGAGCGGAACCACAAGTGACGCCTGACACAGGTTGGACACTTGTCAGCTTCCCTCCAGTTTTGATGGGGAACGTAGGCAGCTTGGCAGAATGTTGGACAAGTGACAGTTGAAAAGTCCATTGGACAGCAGTCAGAGAGCCAAGCTGCAAGACCAGAATGCCTACATTTCCCATCAAAACTTGAGGGAAGCTGACAAGTGTCCAACCTGTGTCAGGCGTCACTTGTGCTTCCGCTCTCACATGTATTCCTCCCTGTTCACTAGCCATTCACTTGCTCTCCATTTGATCAAGTGGAGGGCAAGTGAACAGGGAGGAATACACGTGAGTCTGTTCACTTGCCAGGCAAGTGTAATTCATCACTTGTAGTTTGGCTCTGAGACTGGTTTCCAATATCATTACATCACCCACTCTGCTACCATTCTCCCCATTGAGTCTTTGGGATTTTACATGCCAGGCAAAATATTTTCCAGCAGGCTTACTGAGGGCCAAGCTACACATGACAAATGACACTTGAACAGCAAGTGTATTTCTCCCTGTTCACTTGCCCTCCACTCAATCCACTTGCCGTTCAAGTGTCATTCGTCATGTGTAGCTTGGCCCTGAGAAAACAACTTACATATATATATATATATATATATATATATATATATATATATATATATATATATATATATATATATATATATATATATATATATATATATATATATATATATTTCTTTTTGCACCCTCCCCGATTTCCCCCCAGGGAGGATAGGTCTTCTGGTTGTTTTATATCTTTATGAGCCCTTGTAATTTGATTGATTTATTTAGGACTGTTTTGTCTGCTGAATTCTTCTTCTCCTTCGCTGTTTTCTTTTGTGTTGGGGATCTTTAAGAATTTCTGACTAACAGGCATAATAAATTTAGCATAGGTCTTCAACAAATCTCTTTGATATATTGTTGGCATTTATTGTATTCATTTTTCTGCAGGAGCCAGTTCAAAAGCTTTGTGCTGTGTGTCCGAGGTAAAATAATTTAAAATAATTTTTATTTTTGTAAACTGCCAAGAATGCTATAGCTTTGCAAAGGATGCTGCCAGTCCAAGAGAGATAAATTTTTTAGGAAAAGGCTAAATTGCCTCTAATAGTTAAGTGATGGAATGTGTATGTCTAGTACCCTTAAACATCCTGAGCCACCAGATGTCAGTACAGTTTAAGTAATAGCAGAATGATGTGAAATGTATTGAACAGGGTGAAAATTATGGGGAGGTGGGAATGTTTCACAAAATTAAAGAAGGTAGCAGTGTAGCCAGACCATTTGCATGCCACTTAAGCCAGGGGTTCTGTAAGAATATGTAACAAAATACTATGGGTTGAAGGTCTGGACACAAAAGCTTGATTGAGTGTTACCAAAAAGAAAAAATAAGAAGAAACAAAAGAAAAGAAAAGAAAAGAAAAGAAAAAGGTAGAAGCACTCTCCAATTACATCTAGAATTTGAATGACTCCTTTCTGCTGTTTCAAGCTGAAAAGGTTTGGTCTGATTTCACTTTTGTTGTGTCAGTCAAACGTGGGGTTCTTTACGGGGGCAGTCTTATTGATCTAGGCAAAAGTCCAGGATGGGGCCCCTGAAGCAGTGCCATTTCTTCTCCAGGTCCACTCATCCCATTTGAGCTTCCCCAAACTCGAGAAAGGGACAGTCCTCATCCCATGCAATGTGGGGCTCGGGGTGATCACTGAGCTAGGTGGCTCTGCCCCCTACTCAATCCTCAGTGAGGGCAAGTGGGCATGGCCACAAGGGACTGCCTCTTCCATTACGTCCTCTGCAGGGTGTTGCACTCTGCAGATAAGCAACCCCTGGTGGTCCCCGGCCCGAAGGACATCCATCTGGCCTCAAGCATGGCCAGGGCTTTTTCTGCCCTAGCCCCGGCCTGGTGGAATGCTTTCCCGCTGGAGATCCAGGCCCTGTGGGACCTGTTACAGTTCTGCAGGGCCTGAAAAACAGAGATATTCTGCTGGGCCTTTGGCTGAGTGCCAGCGGGTTTCCTCCTTCTTCCATCTAAGACCACCGCTTCTTCTGGGGCTGCCCTCGGCCATCTGCTATGCCCGTATACAGACTCCCAATATTTGTTCAAATAGGGTCCCTACCCTCCCAAAGTCTCTGTCCCCGTGCTCTACTCCCAAATCTCTCACGGAATTTCCCACCTCAGAACTGGCAACATTATCAGAGGTACTTAAGACCTCAGAGTGCCCAAAAGAGGCACCAGAGATCCTGAACAAACCTTGAAGTTTTGAAAATTAAATTTGGGATGTAACTAGTTGGTTCTAATCCAGCATGCTTTTTCTTACAGTGGCCATGGGCCAGTCAGCTATCTCTGGGCAGGTAACCAGATCCAGAGTGATGTTGCCGCTGTAACTGGAGGTTCTGTTCAGTTACTATGGTTTGTAGCTGTTGGTAGACCAATTCCATTCAAAACTGTCTAATCTTTTTTTTAAAAAAAATCATCTAAGTTGATAATCGTCACTATCACATCTTGCGGTGGTGAATTTTGTATTTACAAAATTCCCACTGTCAATCAATTCTGTCGGTTGATCCTGAATTCTAATATGATGAATGCGGGTGGGGGGGGGGATCCTTTCTTCTTTTCACACCTTGCAATTTGATAAATCTCTAACGTGTCATTCACTAGCTGCCTTTTTTGTAGTTACGTTTCTAACAGCATTTGAGCAAAATTGCAATAGACAAAGCTGAGCGAAGATTGCAGATCAAAATTTTCAGACTTTTCGTTGGGTTTTCGGTACATTCTTCCCGGGCATGTGCTTGAGTTCATTTTGCATGCATCATTTTGTTTTTGAAAAATAAGCTCTGCCCACTTCATTATTCTTGATGACCACCTTATGCGACCACAGAAGTGAATACCTTTCCGTGACAATAGATGTATATCATGGACAGTTAATCACTGAGAATGTTCATTAGCTGAATGTCACTGGGAGACTGGGTAGTGAAAGAAATACACCGAAGAGGAGAGTTCTAATGGGGTGACAAACGCCATTCATGATTGCTCCCATTCCACCATATACAGTCAGGCGCAAAGTTAACTGCAGGCCAAATTGGTGTTTGGACTCGCCAAGCTTCTTTAATGACAAGAGCTGAAATGCTATCTAGGACAGCTTCACATCTCTTTATTGTGACAGTCCCTCCTAACCTTGAACCAAAGATAAGTGGTAATAGAAGATAAAAGAATTTAAATGTTTTTGATGTTGTACTAAGGAAAAGGCAGTCCATTAAGCCTGCAGGGCCAAATCCACTGACTTTGCTTCCTGGCTCTGCTATCCAGACATTTACAGTTTCTGACTGTATGGCTAGTAAGAACTGATAGGTCTCTCCTCCTTTAATCTCCTTATAAAGCCATCTATGCTCCGGTCATCACCAGATCTTGGGGCAATAAATGTCATTATTTAATTAGATCCAGAGGAGTTGGCCATGTTATTCTATAGTTGCAAAATAGTAAAGAGTCCAGCAGCACCTTTCAGACTAACCAACTTTATTGTAGCATAAGCTTTCGAGAACCACAGCTCTCTTCATCAGATGCATGGAGGGTATGAAGAAATTGGCCAGAGATATATAGGTGCTAAGGGGAGGGGGGAGAGGGTGCAGGGAGTGAGGGTCATGTAAATGTAAATCAGTCACAAAGGTCATATCCAGAAACCAGTAGGAGAAAACTTCAATCTACCAGGACAATCCATCAAGGATTTAAAGGTCACCATAGCTCAACAGAAACATTTCAAAACCAAAATCCAAAGGGGAAGCTGCTGAATTGAAATTCATATGTCAATTTGACTTTGTCAGACTTGGATTAAATAGAGACTCTGGTTAGTTATCTCATCAGAAGTAACTGCCTTCAAGCATTCCATTCAGATTCAGCAACAGAGGGAAAGGGTCACACCCAGCCTGGATTGTGCAGTCCACCTCTTTCATGACCTTTGCAACTGATTTACATTTATATGGCCCTCACTCCCTGCACCCTCTCCCCCATCCCCTCACCACCTATATATCTCTAGCCAGTTTCTTCATACCCTCCATGCATCTGTCTAAGAGAGCTGTGATTCTTGAAAGCTTATGCTACAATAAAGTTGGCTAGTCTTAAAGGTGCCACTGGACTCTTTACTATCATTTAATTACTCATTGAGTAAAGAAGTGCTTCCTTTTGTCCGTGCTGACTTTGCAACTTAATTGGAGTTTCCTGAGTGTTAGTTCTAGCATTATAGGAGGGGGATAAAACACCCCTCTATCCACTTTGTGCACCTGAAGCATAACTTTATAAACTTCTACTCTTTCATCCTTCCAGAAGAATTAAATAGGAATTCTGTAGCACCTTAATGCCTAACAATGTTGATTCCACTATAAGCTTTCATGAGTCAGAGCTCATTTCACCAGATGCACAATTTATCCATCCAAGGCAGCTTAAATTTATTCTTAGAATTCAAACAACAAAAAAGGGAGATTGGGAGGGGGAAAGCTACAAGCAGAGGCCTGTGTAAAATCAAGAACCATCCAAAGAGTCATGAGTCCATCCACAGTAGGCGAGAACTACTCCCAACAATAGATACGTAGGCAGTGTAGGATTCACAAGAAGTCTAACGGAGAAAAATACAGTGTGGGACATGTGTTAAGCATAGTCAGTAGGAGAATACAGAGATAATATAAAAGAACAACTGAATTAAAAAATCTGTAAAGGGTGGGTCATGTTTAGACATTACCATTGATAGTGTGTCTGGTGCAGTGATCATGTTAAACTTTTTGATGAATTCTAGTTCAGTATTTTCACATTGGATTCTCCTTTTGAAGCAGAATGGAAAAGATTCGGTGCAAGTGGGAAGTTTTTATTGGCAAGGTTTTTTAAGTCTTATTTTTTTGCTTCCAACCTACAGGATTCGAGTTAGAATCATAGAATCATAGAGTTGGAAGGGGCCATACAGACCATCTAGTCCAACCCCCTGCCCAGTGCAGGATCAGCCTAAAGCATTTCTGACAAATCTCTGTTGAAGGGGCTGCAGTTTTACCACCCATGTTCTCTGCTTTCGGATCACCTTGCACGGTTGGCCAATTACCTGACTTTTCCACCCTCATTTGTCTTGCTCATCTATGGTAGCTTCGTAGCAGGGACACATCATCCTAGCTGACCATCTTAGCAGAGATAATGCTAGTTCTGTGCCCTCTGTAAGGCCCTAGTACAAGATGGAACCCTTTTTTTTTTGCAGGGGACTGAAAGACATTTGGAGCTCTTCAGCAAGTTCATATTTCCACTATAACATGGTTGAACTCTAATGGTGGATACCTTTTAGTATCTGACCTTGCACACGCAGAAAGAATGTAATGGGTTTTAATAAAACATGGAGTGATAAAAAGGCTAAATTTATAGTTCCGTCTACTCTTCTGTTAATCCCTTGTTAGGGTGTATTAACTTGTAAGTGGTGTATGCTAGGAATTGGTTATTAGGGTTATACTAAATGGGTCAATATATCATCAATTATTCAAGGTGTCATTTAGCAGTATAATTATACAGCACTGCATTAGCCCAGTCCCTATTTTGAGCAAGGCTAATCTTCTATACAAGGATGCCGGAATCCATCCACGTTGCAAATGTTATGCATATGAGGCTCATGATGCCCCTGTGTAGAGGCAGAGCTTGTATTTATTTAGTAGGCCTATTTGAATACATTTTAAAAACATCGCCTGCCTCTGCACCAATACATCACGTCCAGGTACAACCCAGAAGTGACACTGAGTAGATCTAGGAATCACTGAAAACTCTATGGGAAAACCATAAAATTTTACTATAGAGTCCAGAGCTACCCATTGTTACTTCTAGATTGTACCTCAAAGTGTCATAGTGACGGCGACATTGTCATTGTCACATGCCTCCCCACATCCCTGCTCCCTAACCCTCCTGCAAGTCACCAGGATCAATCTGGCAGTCCTACTTTCCACCAAGGAGCTCAGGGTCTGGTCTTCTTTGGAGGACTCCTATCTAATTACTAACCAAGGCCGACCCTGCTCACTTCCAAGATCTGATGAGATTGCACTTGCCTGGACTATCTAGGTTAGGGTCTTCTGCTACTGTAAGACTTCTTATATGCTGACAGTCTGACAATTTTATTTATCTCTCTCCATCTTCAATAGCTAGATCTCATGAGTTTAAGTTGCTGCAGGTTATAATTTGTCTGAATGTTAGAAAGAAATGTCTACTGGTATGAGTGGCTTGAAAATGGGACTAGTTTCCAAGGGGTGGGCAGCCTGTCCTTTGCTGGAGTTTGTGTTTCAGAGGCCAAACAGCCTTTAGTCAGGAAGGCTCTAGATTTGTATTTCCTGTGTTGGTCGTAGCGTTGGGGTAGCTAGATGGACGATAAAGCCTCTTACAACTCCAGGACTTTATAATTCGTTCTTGTTTGA
Source organism: Eublepharis macularius (assembly GCF_028583425.1). Taxonomy (NCBI): domain Eukaryota; kingdom Metazoa; phylum Chordata; class Lepidosauria; order Squamata; family Eublepharidae; genus Eublepharis; species Eublepharis macularius. The sequence continues at coordinate 176,099,283 of NC_072792.1, forward strand.
TTCAGTATGTCATTTCTTTCTGTATTTTTAAAGCAATTGACAGGTATTGGTGATTGCTTTTGCATGTCATTTTTTTCATTTAACCTTACAAGCACACTAAACTCTCACATCTTATCTTCATGGGTCTGCTTTCTTTAATTGTCCTTATCGCTACCTGCCAGAGTTTCCAAGTCCTTTCCAACTTCCACCATGGATGGACAAAAGCTGTATCGTAGAACTCATTGCTCTGAGCCAGTTTATAAATTTCATGGATCTTCCTCTGTATAATATGCCATTGATTTGTCATTTTATAACTGCTCTTTGTTAAGTTTAAGCAGACTGAAAATTGAGGTTCCTTTAGAAATTTTCAGATGCCATCAATCGATTTCACACTCTGTATCTATAGCCTGCTCCAACATCCATGCTTTCTTCCAGACCCAATCCTTTTCCTCTTCAAGATGATACATTTCTGAAAACCATCTTTAAATCTGCCTTGCTACAATCGTTGCAAAAGATACTGACTCTTGATACCTAGGCTGTTGGATCTCATGGTCAGTTTCCAGCAACGTAAGGCACTTCCATTAACAGAAGGGCCGTTCCCCGCACACCTCATGCTTTTCTTTTGTATATATTATTTTTATTTTATTACAACAGATGACAAGCAAAAATTCACATAAAGAAACAAGAACATAAACATGAAAAACAAAAAAAAGAATGAATGAAAAAGAGCATCGAGGGAGACATACCATTTTGAACATTTTGCAAAATTTCTTTAAACTCATTGCATAATCAATAACTCTTCCATAATACTCATATCTTTACTAAGTATATAACTTTGACTTTACTGTGAAGATATCTGCATTTTTTCCATATTTCAGCCTATTATTTATTGCCTGCCTTACAAATCTAATTTTCGAATCCGCAAATCATTAACTCTGACTTCTCTTTTACATACAGAAAGTCCATGAAAGGTTTCCAGGTTTTCCCAAAGTTGGCTGTCATTTTATCCCTCAGCAACTCCATTAGTTTTGCCATTTCCACAATCTCTAACATTTTCATTAACCAGTCATCTACTGTTGGAAGTTTATTCAATTTCCAATATTGTGCGTAGACTAATCTTGCAGCCATTGTCATATATCTAATCAAAATTCCAAATTCACTTTCTGTTGAATTATCTACTAAGCTCAATAGGCACATCTCTGGCTTTAATTGTAAGTTACTCTTTAATATTTTTTGTATTGTTAAGTATATTTGTTTCCAATACTTTTTAGCAATGGGGCAGGTCCACCACATATGGTAGAAGGAACCCTCATGCTTTTCCTGAGTTTTCCAGGAGAAGCGTTTTAGGGAACTTAGGCTGAAGTCTGAAGGACACGTTCCTGGGAATAAGCCCCACTGAATAAAATAGGACTTACTTCTGAGTAGATTTGCTTAGGATTGCGGTCTTAGTGGGATGATGTGGAAGCAAGAAGCTTCTGTTCCATCAGTGGAATTCCACTGACTGTACCTGGTATCCAGCCCTTTAAGTTTACATTTTGGTTCCTTGAACAACTATTCATTGGAAGGTGCAGACAGAAAAGTCACAACTGTGCTGAAAATTCATGGATATTTCAGAACTGAAAGCTGCACTTTGTGGAGCAGCTAGCTACCCTAGCTCTCTTGGAGAATTTAGTACATGGATGATAAAACTGATTGATCTTATGAGACATGGATATGCAATAGAGAGGTACATTAGGACCCAAGACTTTGATACATTTACAGGTCAAATCCCCAGCCTTAAATCATGCCTGGAAGACAACCCAAGCCATCAGAGATGATGAGTGCAATGTAGCCTCTGAAAGCTCCTTTAGTAGACTGCTTCAGCGGTCTTCCCCTGGTTTTGAATAGTCATCAAGGCAGACCCATGTAGACCATAATGCAGTACTCTACCTTTCAGGAGCCACAGACTGCATGCTTAGACCCAGAGCCAAGCTACAAGTGATGCCTAACACGAGTTGGAGACGTATCAGTTTCCCTCAAGTTTTGGAGGGAAGTATAGGCATTCCTGTCTAACTGCCGCTGCCAGCTCAGCTCACTCCAAGCAGCTGGGGGCCGGGAAAGGGTTGTCAGTCCAGGTGCATGTTTGCCCTTGCCTGTCTGGTGGCCCCAAGCCTGCAGTGGAGAGTGGGGACCTCAGCCTGCAGCTGCACCAAGAGGTGTGCACACTAGCCTCATGGCCCTTTGGCAGGGTGGAGGCTGAGCTGCTGCCTGGGCTGGGCGGTGTGTGCTCACCTGCCTGTCTCTCCATCCTCTTGCAGCCCAGTGGCAGGCTGGCCACAATCAGCTGGGCTACGCTTAAGCCCCCACCCCCACTCTCTCCCGGAGCTGTGCGGTGTTGGGCTGTGGCCTGGGCCGGGTGGCATGGGCTTGCCCAGCATCTGCCTCTTCCTTCTGCAGCCCGGCTCACCCCACCCTCTCTTGGAGCAATGCAGTGTTGGGCCACAGCCTGACCAGCAGCACTTGCTCACTGCTGCACCTTGGAGGTAGCCAGGCTGAGGAGCTGGGAGTGCTGCCGGGGCTGTGGCTGCCCGCACTCCCTCAGTGGCCACCTCTGAGGTATGGCGGGGGAACATGGCTGTGGCTGCAGGGAGGCAGTCCCTGTGGTAAAGGGCTCTTTCCACACTTCAGCACCCGAGTACCTGAGCTGGGGATCTGGGAGGGGTGGGCAGTGGAGTTCTCTCTCTGGGAAGAAGCACTCTCTGTCTTGCCTGCATGCAGCGCAGCCCAGCAGCCTGTTCTGGCAGAACCATACCCAGATCAACTGTTACAGCCAAGCTACAAGTCAGACAAGACTCCTACACTTCCCATCAAAACTTACAGGAAACTGAAACATGTCCAACTTGTGTCAGGCGTCACTAATAGCTTGGCTCTCAGACACATACTAAGAGAGCTATTGTCGTATAGCCCATGTGGTTAGAATGCCACTATGAAATCTGGGAGATCAGGGTTCAAACCACCAGTTTGACATCAGTTTCAAAGCTATTCTCCTTTCAGCCTCACCTACCATCACAGGTTTGTTGTGAGGGGAAATGGAGTAGGGAGAACTGTGTATGCTAAAAATGCACTAGAGAAATAAGATTAATAAAACACAGGTATAAAATGTTGAAAATCGATATGTTTGTCAGCATCATGAAGCAGCCACGATGCTCGATGGATTTCTTTGGTATAACCAGAGAGTCCCAAGATGCTTGAATGTTATTCACTCATTGCTGGAAATAGGCTTCCAGAACATTTCCTACAGAGTTATCTAATGCAATTCAAAGCATTGAAACCAAACTGAGCCCCAGAGATGTTACTGATGGCACCAGATCAAGGGTTCAGATCAGACCCGGCAGGTAGCGGTATGAGTTCAAAAGGCAATTCCTGGTGCCTCCCTCCACTAAAGGCTGCTCTATCTGTCCCTCCTCTGCAAGCCAGAAGTGGAGTTGTCCCTTTGTATATATCTCGGCACAATTCAAAGTTCTAGTTCTTACCTCTAAGGCTGTAAACACTTGGGTTGGGGTACTTGAAAGATCATGTCATCGTGCTGCTTGAGATCCACTTCACAAATCCTGCTCTCTGTGTCTCCACCTTTAGAGGTAAGACAGATGTTGACCAGAGACAGGGCTTTGTCTGTGGTGGTGTCTCACTCTTAGAATGCCCTCCTCCTTGAAACTTGCTGAGAACCTACTCTACTTTCTTTTATGAACCAGAGGAAAATATTTCTCGTTACCCAGCTGGGATGGACAGGACTGGCTCCAGCTCTCCCTCTCCTTAGAAACAATCAATGAGAGGGGGCAGAATGCTGAGCCAGTGACAGTTGGAGTCAGTTGAAGAGAGGGAAAGAGAGAGAAAAGGCTTTGGGGAGCTGCTGAGAGAAGGCAGCTGAGATATTGCTGGCTGATTACAAATATGTTCTGTTACATTGAAACATTCCCTGATTAACCCCAGTATATTAATTATTTTAAAACCATTCATTCCTATGTTCTTTCTCATGGATAAAGTTTTTTTTTTGTTTTGCTTAGCCCTGTCTGGCTTGGAGTTGTTAGCTGAAGGGAATTAAAGCGCACACACAAACCTTAGACACTCTAGTCAAGACAAATGGGCCGATACAGTTAATCGAAATGGTGGCAGCATATACAAGAGAAAGTAAACTCTAAGTTCCCTTTCCCCAGTAATCTTGGGCAGTAGCTGAGTGAGGGGAATAGAGGGATGGGCTGTCTGTCTGGTGGAACCTCTAGGAGAGGAGAGAGAGGACACTGTGAGGATTCGGGTCAGGGCTCTCTGCCTGATAATAGACCAGTGGTGTGTGGTGCCTGCCATTTATTGCCTGGGTAGCCTCCAAATCTGTAAAGAGAGGTTTAGGGTGGATGGCAGTGTGGGAAGGTGGTTTTGTCATACCAGGCTTTTCACAGGCTTTTTCAGTGAAGGGTACAGTTAGGGTTGCCAGGCCATAATCAGAAACCCCTGGGAGGAAATGGGAGTGGGCCTGAAGTGCCAGTGTTGTGCTGGCACACTTACATTACTTCAAGTAAAAAACAGAAGTCATAAGGGGGACTGTCATAATCTGGCTGTACCAGGAAGGCCTAGCAAGGCCTCAGAAGCCTGTTAGCAGTGGGAGTAGGCCTGCTTACAATTCCCAGGAGCCTCTGGGCTGTTTTGGCACCCCTTTTGGGCAATCAGAACACAGGAGGCTAGTGCTATATAAGTCTGGGAGAGAAAAAAGCCTGTGTTCTTTCTCCCAGAGAGCAGGCCAGAGGAGGTTTCTGCTAGGGAGAGAGGCCCTCATCCAGGTAGGGTGAGAAGACAGGCCTGGCAGACAGAGGGACAGTGATTTCAGTTGCGCTAGGGCCTTTGGTTTATTTTGCTTTCACCCATCCATTGTTGCCATCTATTGTTGCCAACTGATCTCCTTGTAAATAAATCCTTTTGTTTGTTGTTACTCTGCTGGGTCCTCACGCCTGTTTATTGGCCAAGCTATGTGGGTCAGAAGGGTTGGGAGGGTATTCTGGGCCTTCACAAAGGACCTAAATCCCAGAGTGGTGGCAGCGTAAAGTGGCTCATCCCACCTGAGGTATGACAGGGACGCTCTAGCATTTTGCAAAATTCTTTCACCACAGAGTTTTTGGAAAAATGCTAGAGCATCTGCCATGTCACTTCTTGTCCTGTTTTTACTGAAAGTGACATGAATGTGCTGGCATGACACTGACCTCTCACCCCATTTCCTCCTGCTGGTTCTTGAGGTGACAGTGGGCAATGAAAGTGGATACTGAAAGATCTCCCTCTATAGCAGGAGGCTTGATAGCCGTACTGTCCTATATGACTTCATCCCACTTAGATCAAAAACGAAAGTGAACTAGAAATGTGTTTTGCTTCTTATTTCGCATAAGATGAGAAATCTATCTGAAATTTGGCATGGAAAGATCCCAGATGTCCCAGATATGACGTGCTTCATTGGATAAAACAAATGAAAGTTGGAAATATGTTTCTTGTTCCAATTGGTGGAAATGAAAAAAAAAATAACAAAAGGAATTTTTAAAAAAGGAATGGGCTTAATAATGAACAAAATGAAATGAAACCCAAGATGAAAAAAGTGTACTCTTACTACTTAATATTATACATTACTAGTTTTGCATAAAAATATTTTCCCCTTTTATACTGCTATCTTTTTAATGCAATTAAGAAAGGATTTTGAAAGTGGAAGAAAAGAAAACACTCCTTTGGACAAGACAAGAGATTTTCCAGAGGAAAAACAAGATGTCTATGAACCATTTATTTTAGTGATTTTATCAAAAACAGCTGTTCCCCCTCTTATCTCAAACACAATGCAGCTCTCATCATACATTAAACACAGCTGAATAGAACACAGTACACTAAACCTACAATCAACTCAAATAATCCATCTTTATTTTTAAGCACGGCCCAATTTTTAAAACTTCTCCTAAAAACTTTCAAGACATACCAAAGTGTCACACAGTGCACATACATTTAAATTGTAGAATTCACAGCCACAGGATGCAGTAATGATAATTAGTTTAGATGGATTTAAAAGGGAATTAACATTTGTGAAGAATAAATCCATGACCAGTGGTAGCTTCAAGAATCCTCACACAGTGACTGTGTGCCTTGGAGTATCAGTGGGAGGGGCTGTAACTGTGGCTCAGTGGAAGATCTTCTGCTTTGCATGCAGAAGGTCCTAGGTTCAATCCCCGACATCTCCAGTGCAAAGGACCAGGTAGTAGGGGAAGTGAAAGACTTCTGCCTGAGACCCTGGAGAACTATTGCAAGTCTGCCTAGACTGACAATACTGACTCATCAAGGACTGGTGGTTAGATTTAGTATAAGGCACACACCTCCATGTGCAAGAGGGAAGGCTGCATGATATAGTCCAATCTTGGGGTTGCTATTAGTGATAAATAAATCGTTATGTAGGCCCCAGAAACCTAATTAAAAGATTCCATGTCTGGGCTGTTATCGTTTGGCAGAGGAAGTGTGATTATAGGTGGCTGTGAGCTGGTTTTGAATGCTGGTGTGTGTACAGGAGAGAAAATCATAAATCATACACTTGCTTTATATTTAGAAAGGAAATGAGAGTTCTTTATTGTAGGAACTCCATATTCAGAAAGGAAAGGAGGAGAGACAGATCCTAACTAGAGATGGGCACGAACAGCAATACGAACAAAAAAAAGCCATGAACAGCCCAATCCACTGTTCGCAAGCAAGCTGTTCATGAGGCCCTGTTCCCAGCGAACATGTGTTCGTTCCAAGCCCTCTTCATGGCATTCATCAGCCCTTCATAAAGCCAGACAGCCTGCCGCCTTTCAATCAATTCCCCTGGCAACATAGGCATGGACTGTCTGAACTCTGTCTGAACTCCTTCTGGCTTTCTTCTGGCTTGTAACCCCTCAAAGTAGCTTCCAGCAGACAGTCCAGTTTTTTCCGCTGTGAAAAGAAAATGACAGGAAAGGGAGGGACCCATGGATCATGCCTTTCCCGGGGTGCAATCTCTGTGAAACTTGGGGGGTCTTCAGAGGACAGTGAGGACTATGTCCCCTGCAACTTTGGTGGGTATTGGGCATTGGGATGGTCAGTTTGTAACCCCTCAAAGTAGCTTCCAGCAGACAGTCCAGTTTTTGCCACTGTGAAGAGAACATAACATGAAAGAGGAGACCCATGGACTCTCCTTTCCCCGGCTCAAGTTCAGCTAAGTCCCAAGGGGGCCATTCTGGCTCCCATAAACCTCCAACTATGAACATTTCGTGAACATGCCTTGTCCGTCGATGTTCATGAATCTCTGTTCGTCGATGGCAACGAACAACTAACATTGTGTTAGTTTTTTTCCTGTTCGTGCCCATCTCTAACCCATCTATTCTCAGGACGGACATGAATGGCAGTACAAGGCCTGCATCCATGCTGCCAAGATAGAGGGAAGAGGAGGAGAGAGGTGTTGCCTGGAACAAAACCAGGAAGAGAAGAAGTTCAAGGGAGGAAATTAGGAGGAGGAAATCCTGAGAACAGCAATCTACATATCAAAGGACAGTCAGAGCAGTAAACAGGAAACAGAGTGCCCTGACATCTCTATCTTTCTAACTTTTTGGTATGCCCTCCCTCTGGAACCGAAGGAAAGAGACAGTATTGAATCCTCCTCTTCCAACAATAAGTTGATTGCAAATTGACAGACACACACAGCCTCAAGTCATGTTCAAATAACAAAAGGAAATTAAACCCACCTTTCTTTAGACAACTGGGAACCAAGATAGGAACCAAGATAAGAGATGAAAAATAACAAGGAAATGTATTATATTTGTTATATTTGTTCGCCCACTGTGCATGTACCCTCAGTTTGGACTGGAGACTCTTAACTTGAACTGGAAATAAAATCATACCAAATACCAAAAGATGGGTCTCATCCATTCATTCTTCGCTCAGGCCACATCCTCTTTTATCTGATCCTTTTAACAGAAGATGCTGGGGAATTAACCTGGAACCTACTGCATCCAAAGCAGATGTTCTACCTTTAAGCCACAACTGCTCTTCAAAGCCCTATTTGCTTTGGCTTGCTTTCCTTTTCCTTGCTTCTCCTGCGTGCCTTCACCCCCCACCCTCCACTCCCCTGCCTTTGCCTTATTTTCCCTTACCTTTTCAGATATTCCCTGCACATATCAGGCTGATCTAGAAGAACATGACTGTTCAGGGCTAATAAGCTTCACAGTGATGCTGAGCGTCCTTGGTCTTATTCTATAATGGGTCATTGCTGATGAGGAGCCCAACTTTGTTCCTGTTTCCCAGAATTACCAGCAACCTGGTCCCCAAGCAGGTTGGCAGGTAAATGGCAAGAGAACGTCACCTTGGCAGTACACAGCTCTGTTAGGTCCAAAGCCATTCCTTCAACTGTCTCAGCTGTCAGGCTGTCACGGCTGAGCCCGGCATTATCCTCCTCAAATTCACGGTCATGATGAACACCTGGACTGTCACTCTTCCATACCTGGGAGGCAAGCATCAGGCCTGTTCGACAGCTGTAGAGGTTAAGAGGAAGAGAAGGCCCAGGAGGAATTCTTCTTGCCAGCTCTCTCTTTTTTTCCCTGATGCAAAAGCAGACGATGCATATAGTGTTTATTTCCCCTCCCTTCTCTGGAGCGCACTGTCGCAAATTATTAAGACAGGGCTTGTAGAAATCACAGGCTAGAGGATGAAAGAAATTCATGGTCAGAGGAGGAGAAATTGCATGAAGGGCGATAATCCTGAGGAAGTTCAAAACAGGGAAGTTTCGAGCAGGAAAATTACCAATCAATGCACAAGCCAAGCGTCCCCTGTACTTTAACATTGGGAGGGTAACTAATCCGAATGAAATTTCCTCCAACTTTCAGACCCAAATGGACTGGACCACATCTGGCCAATGCTGTTATAATGTCTGGGACTGCACTTGGCTTTTAAACTTCTGCACTGTCTTTAATAGAACAATCCTAAGCAGAGTTATGCCCTTCTAAGTCCATTGATGGGGACAAAGCAGTGCCATTTTACCAACAGCTGTTCCCCAACAAATGGCTCAGCATCTGACATCTGCAGGAAGACCGGCTCAAAAAGGAAAGTGGATGGACAAAACGCAAGTGTCGATGCTGGAAGATCTAGAAAAGGCTTCAAATAACAATGGGCTTAAAACAGACTTGCTATAAACGACTTCATCCTTTTTAGTTTGGTGTCCAACCTTGACAATTATCTTGCTATTCAAGCCCCACCTGGCAAAAACCAATAGCTGTTTTGGGACTTCGCTGCTTGTCCTTTTTGTAAAGTATTTCATCGTTTGGGAAAATATAAGACAGTCTGTTCTTGAATCAGGAGTGATTCTATTGCAATTAAGAAATGTTTGGACTTTTCGTCTGCAGTAGCTTCTAAGTCTTACTCTCAGGTAGGCTCTGGATCCTAGTTAGACACAGTTGATTGCAAAAAAATTGATAATATAAATAATAAAAATGCTTGGAAAAAAAAATAAACCGTCCTTATGTGTGGTTGCCAGATCTCTCACTATGTTGGGAGACCTGCCAGCAATGCTTTCAGAGGAAAAAAAATACTGTCAGGTTTACATTTTTACCATAGAATTTCTGACAATTCCTAGAGAGGTGTGACATCACTTCTGGGTTTTTCCCAAAACTGATGTCACGCCATCATTGGCAGTGCCTCCACGTCCCTGCCCCCAGACTCCTACCAGTTGCCACTGCCATGCCTGGCAAGCTAATGCTAACTACGATATTGTTATTAATCATCAGCAAAGTCCATTCATTTCCTCTATTCCTTTGGAGCTGTGGCATATACTTTTCAGCAGGAGAGAGAACTATGAGAAGATGGCTGACATTTTAAAACATCCAGTTTGATTTCTTGTCTCTTTTCTGTGAAAGTAGTTAAGGCCTAGACATTGCTGGGGGGAACTGCCCCTGGACCCAAGTGTCATGGAGCAGGGGCTCCTAACCTTTTAAAGCCTGTGGTCACCTTTGGAATTCTGGTACAGGGTGTGGAAAAATGGGGCCTCTCCCTTCTTTTCTGTCTTAACTTAACCCGCTCTGCCTACCCCTCCCTTGCCCAGCCTAGCACCTGGAGGAGCCTTCTCACTTCCCTGTCTCCGGGTATTTGCTGCCACCACTGTCCCTGTATGGGGTCCTGGTTAGGCGGGACAGCCTCCTAACCTCCCTCCTCTGCTAGTGGGCCCAAGCAGTTGGGGGACTATGTGGAACAGAAGAGCTTTCTTCCTTCATAAATTCCAAAATATTATTTATTTAACTTCTAACTACACACAGGCAAATATACAGTGAACGGAAGGAATAATAAAACAGAAACCCCTCCTCTATCTCCCTCATGCCCTAATTAGATGTAGTGTAGGGCAGGCCCAATACTTTGGTACCTGGGGTTACATTAGATCTACCTCTCCCCTCAGAGCCATCTCTCCCTCAGCTCTCCAGCCACCAACTGTCCACTTCCAACTCCCCTCCACCAACTGACTCACTCTCCCTCCAATCACATTCCACTCCAGAACTGGCCCCTCCCCTCTGCAGCCCATAGAAAGTTAACTCCACAAACAGAATGGCGTTTCTCCACACAGGGTGATAGGTGCAACCACAAAACGACTCCCACAGGAGGCTGAGATAATCACAACATTTCAAGAAGCGGGGTTATATGCTACTCTAATGCATAACTCGTCAACATTCAAGCAGAAGCTCTGCTTAACAGGATGCCTTTTTAAATGAAGGTATATTTTTTAAAAAATATTTTCTTGCTTACACACAGCTTTCAGTCACATAGTGGAGATTCTGTGGTAGCCGCTGCTGGTGAAATGATGTTCTTCCTTAATCTGCACAGCCAGTCACCTCTCCAATCAGAAGCCCTGCTGGACCAAATCCTCAGCTGGTCCTGCCTACTTGGTAAAAACCAGCATGACCCACTGTGGCCATGAGTGCTATGGACCTGGGTTAGAGCCAGCTGCAAGATCTCCTAACTCTGCATGGGTGAGAGAAAGAGAGAGAGCTGTTATGAATTTAGAAGCCAGCGTTCCTCCCTTTTTCACACACATATATAAACGTGTGATCATAGGTCAGGTTATGAGACTGTGATAATCTGTCTGCCCTGAGCACTTTTTGCAAAAATTCCAGCATCCATTTTTGTTTGATTCCTTTATTGTCTGCACAGAATGCTTCTTGCTTTGATGGACGAGTGTACATATTTGTGGGGAACTGCAACCAACTCCGGGTGGTCTTGTAAGTAACCCAAGGCAATATGAATCAATCAGTCCAAACAGGAAGTGAATTTTGTTCATGCTTTTAAAACTAGATGATATCAATGCCAGGGGATGGCCATTGCCAAGGCCTTTCATAGTTTGCATAATCATTTTCCGAGCACCATCTGGTTCCATGAAGAAGGGTTCCTGAACTCTATACAGGAATTGTTGATTACGGTAATGATGAATGAAACTGGTGGCTTCCTCTGACGTTAGCAGAGAGGTACCCATTTGGACTGTCTTTGGAGCAGGCTTTTGGAGGAAACCCTCTACTTTGGGTCCTCATTCGCCTCAGCTTCCATTTAGTTTTGGACAATGAAAACTGAATACGCATGTCAGAATCACCTCCAATACACAGAGAGTTAGATCCAGACTAAGCTGGCAAGTTCCGACAATTCCCTCTTCCTGCCGCAGATCCCCCTCTGGGTTCCCTATCCCCCACAAGCAGCATTCCCTGGACATCTGTGGATTGCAGTGGGAGAAGAGAGGCAGGGCAGCTTGATTCTGTCTTTGGGAAATTTTGTCTGGATCCACTGCAGAGTTTCAAGAGATCCTTGCAGATATCCCGGCCATTGATCATATTAATTTATACTATGTTATCCTCCTTGAGTCTCAGTGAGAAAGGTGGACTATAAATAACATAAAATAAAATCTGCCAGATGCTGGTTCTGACTCCTTGCTCTTTCTTCCTTCTCATGGAGATCTTCAGCTACGATGGCCTGAATGTGGGATAACTCTTGTGGTCAGAAGGACATCTCTCAGAGAGACGAACATACATGTATGGGACCCTACACCCCCAGGTTCGCCACATGTGTGAATAGGGTTGCCAACTCTGGGTTGTGAAATTTCTATAGATTTGGGAGGGGGAGGGTCCTGGAGACGGAGGGGGTTGGGTTGAGGTGGTCCCTCAGCAGGGTATAATGCCATAGAGTCCACCCTCCAAAGAAGCCATTTTCTCCAGGGGAACTGGTCTCTGTGGGCTGAAGATCAGTTGTGATTCCAGGAGATCTCCAGCCACCACCTGGAGGCTGGCAATCTTATGTGTGAATAATGGACCAGGAACCCAAATCACAGCCCAGGTTCTCATCACCTTCGCCTTGACTCTTTTCCCAGCCAGGGAACCAACTGCAAGCAAAAAAAGACATTACTAGCTTGCAGGCAATGGAGCCCAGAGGTTCAGTGGCAGGCTCTGATTTTGCCCTCCCTCTAAAAGGAAAAGCAACAATCTTGTAGCAGCGGTAGCAACAACTGGACTGCATGGCTCAGCAGTTGCCCCAGTGCTCCCTCTGTCCCTGTCATGTCCAACGGAGACCTGCCATTGCTCCCTGGCAGGCTGCTGCTCTTGTGTTGTGGGCTGGGCAAGCCCAAGCAGAGTAGTCCAAGTCCAGTCCAAAGTCAGAGCACGAGTCCAAAGCCAGGGGTGAGATCGAAGTCCAGAAGAAAGCCAGGAGGTCCATAAGTTGATTACTGGTCAGTTTGAGGGCTACACGGAAACAGAGTCAAGGCGCAGTCTGGAGGTCACAGAGCAAGGCAAGGGCAAGGCAAGTTTCAGTGGACTGGTCGGAACAGGAACAGGATTCCGACGTGTTGCTTCTACGCCTCTTGGTCTTCAGTGGCTGGGTTTTATAGACAGGCTGGGCTTACAACCAGCTGCTTGGGAGCTATCCTGTGGTCATTCTTCATCACTCTCAACAAGCAGGTGGTATCTGGCCGGGAGGCGTGTGCTTTGCCACCTCTCCTGCAGCTCCACATGTTGCCTATCTCTGCGGCACTCTCTGGGTGAGGCTGGAGGTTGTGACGTCCTTGGCTGCGCTTCACCAGTGGTGTTGGATCTGGAGGGTGTCAGTGCCTCTGGCTTGGCTGCTGGGTGAGGACTTTGGTCAACTGGTGGCTGATCCTCCTGATCACCAGCTTCTGCTGAGTCAGGGCTGGCTAGGCTGGCTACACGAGGCTCCTCTCCTCCTGAGGAATTCTCACTATCACGGAGCCTCATGACATCTTGCATGTTTTCCATGTTCCACAAAGCCTCTCTCTTCTCTGTGGTTTGTCCATTTCATTTCTGCCCTCTGACTGCAGCAGCTGTTTCTCTCCCAGCTGCAGCCTCTACATGGGGAAAGCATGACATCAGCACTCCTGGGACCACATGGTACTAAGGTTGCCACAGCCAGTCCTCTGCTGGGGGCAGGGGATTCCTCACTCCCACCCTCCCCCACTTATCTGGCTGGTGGGGGGGAAAGTCAGGAAAACAACTTCCTGGGTGTGCTCCCGGGCAGTGTAGCACACTCCCACACATTGCAGTTGCCCAAATTGGGGCTAAACGGCCTGGATTTGGCCCAAGTCAGGCTGATGCAGAGCTCAGTAGCACTCCTGTGCTCTGCAGCAGCCCGATCAGGCCAAAATGGACCGAATTGGGCCAAGTCGGCTTGGATCAGGCCCAAATCAGGGCTGAATTGGCCCGAATTGGGCCACTGCACAGTGCAGCAGCACTCCCACATTCTGCAGCGGCCCGATATGGGCCATATCCACCCCCTATGAAGTATGGGCACGCTCCCAGGGTGGGCACATGGCCTGTATGATGACATAACTTCCTGGAAGGATGAACCACAAGGTATGTGCCGGGCCTCTAACCTCCCACCTGGGGGGTAGGAGGGCCTGGCAACCCTACATGGTACTTAGCTAGAATGTTCGGTATTTTAATCATAACAACAACAACAGTGTGCTTATATGCCACTCTTCTAGACAGATGAGTGCCCCACTCAGAATGGTGAACAAGGTCCGTGTTTTTATTATTGCCACAATACAGCTGGGGAGTTGGGACTGAGAGGAGTGGCTGACCCAAGGCCACCTGCTGAGCTCATTACAGTAGCAAGATATGAACCAGCAGAGTGCTGATTCACAGCCCAACCACTTAGCCGCTATGCTACAGCAACTCCAATTTTTCCCCAGACTGAATGCTTAAAACACTGGACATGCCCAGTTCAGGTCTGGATAGCTAGCAACCCTATTTACATTTGCATATCTAGAGTAAGAGACAGACTTTCCCAAAGAGCTCAGAGTGGCATATATGGTTCTGCTCTTCTCTCATTTATCCCTACAACAACCATGTGAGGTGGGTTAGAAGGAGAGAATGTGTCTAGTCAGGATACACTCAAAGAGTTCATGACCGAGATGGGGAATTGAACCCACTCCATGTCAGGGCCAAGCTACAAGTGATGAATGACACTTGAACGGCAAGTGTATTTCTCCCTGTTCACTTGCCCTCCACTCAATCCACTTGCCGTTCAAGTGTCATTCGTCATGTGTAGCTTGGCCCTCAGACTCTCTTACTGCTACACCACAATGGCTTTCAGGGGCTCTAGTATGCTAAGGATGATCCCGCTGCTTTATTTTTACTGCACATATGTTTTCTTGTCCTATGCTTTATTTGCCACAGTGATATTTCCCACCCTGAAGCTAGGCTTTTTGGAGATGGCATACAATGTCATTGATAGAAAGATTACCTTATCTTGAAAAGACAGTTTGTGGGAAATGGCATCTTTTTGTCTAAGGCGGAGGTCTTCAACTCATACTTCTTGAGGACAAGCATTTTATTAAAACCACACAGAGAGAAGGATCAAGGAGCTCTATGGAGTGAAAATAAAAGTCAAAAGTGGCATCTTTTTACATCCTTTTATATTGTTAATAGTTTACTTCTTTTTAACTACATCTCAAATCCACAGATGTATCAAATTAGGGTCAGCTCTAGAATGAGACAACCTGAGGAAGTTACTTTAACGCAACAGATATTGGGAGGTAGCAACCTCCTCAGAAATAATTGCCCACCTGCCATCTCTACTTACAGTCCTGAACAAAGTCCTCTAGACCTTTTTTAAGAAGAAGTGTGGCAAACTGTACATGTCAGTTCCCAAACTCTTGTGATTCTGTCGTCTTACAATTGTTCAGCCGCTGTTTCCTGGTTGCCTATTGCCAGGGCCACAAAAACGATGGTCAAACTATCCTGAGATTCAGGCAGATGTGGTTTGTTGCTCTATTTCTAAAGAGTGATTGGGTAGTGAAGAGGTAAAGAGGATTCTCTCCTGTGGTTCTCGGGTGGGGGTAGTTGCAGCAACCAGTGGAAGTCGGTGTGCGAACAAGGGGATGCGTGTGTGACATTACCAATGTCGCCAACGTCACTGTGTCACTTCCAGGTACAACCCAGAAGTGAGAAAGAGTCGCTCTAGGAATCGCCACAAACTCTATGGCAACCCCATAGACTTTCTGGTGATTCCTAGAGCTACCCTATGTCACTTTCAGGTTGTACCCAGAAGTGACAGAGTGACATTTCTGTTTTTTATTTTGTTTTTCTCCCACTGCCACTCTGACAAGTGATGGGCAGTGGGGCTTGCTGGCAGGAGGCCTCCTGCCATAGCAAGAGGCTTTTCCTGAGACCCTGGAAAACAGTTGCAATGTATATATATCTTAAATAATTAGAATTCACCTTGAATTTTGCTTTAGGCATAATTTACCAGTAATCTAGGGATTTTTGGAAGGGAAATTAAGGAACTATTTTGGATCCAAGTTATCCCTTGGATGATCTACCTGGTGGAAAACCACTAAAAATAACTTCATTTTGGGTTATACTTCATGGCAGCCCTAAATCAAGCCATTTCTGGAACATCTGGCAGAAAAGCTAGTAAAAAAATTGAAAAAAATAGAGCCACTTAATTCCAAATTCCTGGTGGACTGCCACACAAGACTAATGGAGAGCCTCATTCGCCTTGGTGGGTTTCAGGTTGTTCAAGCAGTACATGTAAACCATTGTAAGTTTTCAGTAAAGAGCTGGGTGTAAGTTTTTTAAAGAGGTGGCCCGTTTTTGTTGTGTTGCCAGTACAACAACGAGGCATTGATCCTTGACAGAGGTTTTAGTTGCAGCCATAATACAGATTATAAATAACACCACTTAGACTCTATCCCATTATTTGCAAATGCATCTCATAGGTTCCACATCCTTGATCCGTGAGAAGCCTTAATTCCAATATAGCCTGCAGAAGTATGGGCCATTAATTACACATTTGCATCGAAGACACTTGCGGCGTGCAATTAATAATTCATCGTAAGAAGGTACCTCGCCATTTGTAAACAAACAAGGGGGATTAACTCTCTGAATGCATCTAATGGTTGCCACATAAGATGCTGGAAATGTGGGCAACCATGGTAGACTCATTCAAAGAGAAGTAATGGGTCTTAATTTTCTTCAGTGAATGCTATTAATCGCTGGCGATGGATTTGCTCTGTTCAGATGGCGAGGGTGGAAAGGATTTAAAATAATTAAGCCTAGAAAGATAATAGGAGAGAGTGTTTGCAATTTGGACAGCAGGGTGGGTGCGGAGAGGGGAGTTCATACAGGTCTGTTGTAAGAACAACCTAAGCTACATGTTCCCCGTCTCTCCTCTGCAAAAAGCTCAGATCAATGGCTGGGGTTTTCTTGATGTGTTGATTTAGAGTTTTTAGCCCACTTTATCCAAAAAGTCAAGGGTGGCTTCCAATTTGAAAGCAAGGTCCCCAAAGGAAGAGTTCCTTACAGTATTTTCATATTTCAAAACACTAGAAAATCAAGAGAAAATAATTGAAGATGAGGGTTACCAACCTCCAGATGGGGCCTGGAGATTTGCTGAAATTACAGCTGATCTCAAGAGTTCAGTGATCAATTCCCCTGGAGAAAGTGGCTACTTTGGAGGGTGGAGTCAGTGGCATGGAGCCCCACTGAGGTGCTTCCCAATCCCAAACCCTGCCCTCCCCAGGCTCCACCCCCAAATCTCCAGGAATTTCCCAACCCAAAGTTAGCTGTCCTGTCAAGGATTAACCTTTCCTCCCAGAGCCTCATTTTTTCCTCAACTTAACCCTCTCCATGTGTCCTTTTATTTGGAGACATGCCACTTTCTGCTGATCCCATCAAACAACCAGCCTGGCCAAATGCAAACAAAGCAGGGGATAAAATGACACAGCAGCACAGATATACAACCACTCTAGCCTGTTTACTATAGTATTCAAAAGTCCATTGGATGTTTTATGATAGTTCCAGGGCAACTAAATCTGAAGCAGTTCCAGCCCAGGTTTAATTTTTGGCTCTGAGTAAACTGGCCAGGCAAGTTGCTGTGTTAAACTTTGTGTTTCTTTCTTTGTTCATTCTGAATAAAGGTATACTTGGTTTAATCAGAGCTAAACTACAAGTGACGCCTGACACAGGTTGGACACTTGTCAGCTTCCCTCAAGTTTTGATGGGAAATGTAGGCATCCTGGTTTTGCAGCTTGGCTCTCCATTACAGCTGCAAGACCAGGATGCCTACATTTCCCATCAAAACTTGAGGGAAGCCGACTAGTGTCCAACCTGTGTAAGACGTCACTTGTAGTTTGGCTCTCAAGAATCCTCTCAGTGTATTCCTGTGTTGTTGAGGCGTCTTACATGAAGGAAGCCGTCCTTAGATGCTTCTCCCAGGAAGGGAGTGGGCAGAAGATGTTTCTCAAGAAGTATGGGTGACTGGACCCCCAGAGATCAAACCAGGGGTGTGGGGGTGAGGGCAGTGGGGTACTCATCCCCACACATGTGCTTTGTGCACATATTCCTCTGTCCTCCCATAGATCTGGAAAATGATGTCATTTTTCAATGTGACATGAAAGCTCCAGGTTGTGGCAAGGGACAATTCACTAAAAATTGCTCCCCAATTTAGTGTTTGGGAGCAATTTTTAGTGATTAGTTGTAGATTTTCCAGACTGTATGGCCGTGGTCTTGGCATTGTAGTTCCTGATGTTTTGCCAGCAGCTGTGACTGGCATCTTCAGAGGTGTAGCACCGAAAGACAGAATTCTCTCAGTGTCAATGTGTGGAGAAAACGTTAGCAGGTAATTTATATCTACTGGGGTATCTACTGGGTAATTTATATCTACTGTAGATATAAATTACTGGGTAGATATAAATTGCCTGCTAACATTTTCTCCACACAGCTTCTAGGAGCTCTCTCAGCCCCACCCACCTCGCAGGGTGTTTTGTTGTGGGGATAATAGTAACATACTTTGTAAACCTCTCTGAGTGGGCGTTAAGTTGTCCTGAAGGGCGGTATATAAATTGAATGTTGTTATGATTATGATTATGATTATGATTATGATTATGATTATGATTATGATTATGATTATGATTATGATTATGATTATGATTATGATTATGATTATGATTATGATTATGATTATGATTATGATTATGATTACGATTACTCTTTCCCTACTGCCTTCCACTTTTCCTAGCATTACTGTCTTCTTCAGTGAGTCCTGTCTTCTCATGGTGTGACCAAAGTACAATACTCTCAGCTTCACCATTTAGATTAGTGCTGCTCAGATCCCTGCCAGCTTTGCTCACATTCTGCCTGACAGTCATGTGCCCATCTCTCAATGGGTTGTTCTACTGACTGCAAGAGGCCTGACACCATTCGTTAGACCACTCCTAGCATGCAGCATTTGAGTGCAATCAGAAGTCCCTGCAATGAGAGTCCTACTCTCCTGTTTCTCCCACAGATGTACTAAGGTAGGTTTCCTTAAGTAGACTGGAATGCATCAGTGTAGACCTATCTATTTTCTTTTGGGTTCTATAATGTTCTTTCCATGTTCTGATCATTCATTCATTCATTCATTCATTCATTCATTCATTCATTCATTCATTCATTCATTCATTCATTCATTTACAGTTTGCTTTTCTCATTGAGATTCAAGGCAGATTACATAGTGTAAGTCCATGTGATCAATAGCTGAGACATTCAATAAAGAAGACAGCCAGTTTGGTGTAGTGGTTAAGAGCACAGGACTCTAATCTGGAGAACCGGGTTTGATTCCCCACTCCTCCAGCTGGGTGACCTTGGGTCAGTCACAGCTTCTAGGAGCTTTCTCAGCCCCGCCCACCTCACAGGGTGATTGTTGTGGGGAAATAATAGCATACTTTGTAAACCGCTCTGCGTGAGCGTTAAGTTGTCCTGAAAGGCGGTATATAAATTGAATGTTATTATTATTTTTAAACAGTACAATAGAGTATGCATAGCAGAAATTTGAAAAAAGAACATAAAATTAGACTGTAGGATGAAACATGGCTGAAACAAAATGTAAGTAATGTGTGATCTATTAAATGACATGGAAACTACCCAGTATAAATCTATTATTTATTTAAGGCATTGATAAGCTATTTTCTAAAATGTAAATTAAAGATGGATGAAGAGCATCCTTGGCTTGGATTCAATGGAGCACTGCCACAGATGGAAGGGTTTCCCATGGAACAGATGTCTTATCCAAGCATGGATTTCAAAATCTGTCTCAGATTTTGAAATCTGCCTTAAAATTTAGCAGTAGGCAGTTCAGTTCTAGTTCATTTTGAATGCAGGTTGCTATAACGTTTGGACCTCATACTCTCACCTCCATAGGAGGAAGCCCCTTTGGAAGGCAAAGATCTCAGGATATGACCTGAAGCTTTAGGTTTTCAGCTTTCTTCTTAGGATCTTCTGGGGTAGGAGCAAAGCCTCCAGGCGGGAACCCAGGATGACGGAAGCAGAATGTTTTATCTTTAGTTCTAAGAGCTTTCCCCATGTGTTCCGCTCTCCCTAAGTATCTCATGCTCTATTCTGAGATACAAGGCTCAGCCAAGCTCTTTCATCTTCTGTCTGCAATAGGAGACACCCCGTGTCACCAGGGTCCACATCTTAGCTCTCTGCTACCTGCATTTCAAGAGACTTGACAGGAGAGAACAGATTTTCCACTAGAGATACACAAAAGGCCATCTGTTCAGATCACATCTCCATTGCTAATCATCAAAAGGGAGAAAATTTTTCAACAGTATTTGTATTTTTCGGTTCATCAAGCCATGCCTGGCTGTTACTGCAACTACTCCTTCCTGACAATGCAGCAACCCCGGCCACAGCCATCGGCTGCTATGGTCAGGTGCCGTCCTTTGCCTCCCTGGAAGGAGAAAGGGCCGCCTCTCCTTCCTGGGCATCCAAGCATTGTGAGAAGGGGCAGAGCCAGATACCTTATAAGGTGGTTCCGCCCCCCTCAGTACTCTCAGTCTGTGCCTTCTGCTTGGCCCACCCACCATACCCTGTAGCAGGGCAGGTTTAGCCAGTTGCCATTTATGGGGCCAGGTAAGAATTTTTCCACCTTTCACCAAATTGGCTCATGGTGAGGGGTGGTTTTTTGCCTACCTTGCACTGCAGATAGAGGTTGTGGTCATTGGACTTGGTGGAGCTGTAAATAGTTTGGCCACTGGCAGGTTAGAGTTGGGGAAAATGACAGCGGGCCAGTGAACACCCTTGGCATCTCCCCATTGATGGGGAATTGGGGTCTGTCAGGAGCAGCTGTGGCTTCACGGCCTAGCTGCGAGGGCAGACTGCCGGATGGGACCTCCTAGACAATTCCTTCTCTCAGGCTCCATGGCTTGGGGTGTTTGGAGCTCTAAGGGGGGGAACCATTTTGCCTGGCTGGCCGGGCCCAAGCCATGCCTCATGGATGGCTTGCAAGCGGGGCAGTGGGTCTCGCCAAGACAGGTTCAAGGAGGAGGTCCCAGTGCGACTGCTGGCTTGACCTGTACCACTAGTTAGGCCCTCTTTGCCGTGTTATCTGTTTATGTTGTTGCTTTAATAAAGTGACCCTTTAGTACCCAAGCCTTGTGTCTGCCTCTTCATTCCTACTAGGGTGGCAATGGAGTATAGCACAATCACATTCCTAAAGGGAAATTTTTGCATGCCTCCACTTCCGTTTCTGCTTCGCTGCACCTCTCAGCAGGGAATTATTTAAGTAGACAAGTAAATAAATCACAAATTAGATAAATCAGTCATAAATAAACACAGTTTCTTTTAAAAGACCCTACAGTTTAGTTAAATAGTAAAGAATCCAGTAGCACTTTTAAGACTAACCAAATTTATTGTATTACAAGCTTTTGAGAATCACAGCATCAGATGCAGGGAGAGTATGAAGAAACTGGACAGAGATATATAAGTGGGTGAGGGGAGGGGGGAGAGGGTGCAGGGAGTGAGGGCCATGTAAATGTAAATCAGTTGCAATGTCCTGGTAAATCAGTTGGAATGTCCTGGTAGATTGAAGTGTTCTCCCACTGGTTTCTGGATGTTGCCATTTTTAATGTCAGATTTGTGTCCATTTATTCTTTTGCGCAGAGGGTGGCTGGTTTGTCCAATGTACAGAGCAGATGGACATTGTTGGCACATGAGAGCATATATCATGTTGGAGGATGAGCAGCTGTAAGAGCCAGAGATAGTGTAGTTGACGCCATTGGGTCCTGTAATCATATTTTCTGGGTAGATAATTGGGCAGAGTTGGCTTCTGGGTCTATCACAGGGTCTGGTTCCTGTGTTGGTTTAGTGTTTGTCTAAGTAATCATTCACAGTATTTATGGCTGCTGATAGATTTGATTGGCAACATTATTGCATAGGTGAAATTTTGAAAGTCCCCCTCTATGGAAGCCTTCAGCAGGTCTTCCAGTCTTTCTGTACTGAACCAAACCGACGCCATGACTGGCTCAGATCTGATCAACACTGTTTATCATGGTAAATGAGACTGTTGAACCCATTCACAGTATCGTTAATCTTCATCCTGTTCAACTGCTCATCCACCTCTTAAAACACTGGGGTAAAACTAGTGGGGGGGACAAGAATAATAATAACAACAACAACATTCTAGGTATATTCTCCGCCCTGAGCCTGCTCGGCGGGGAGGGTAGACTAAAAATCTAATATAATAATAATAATAATAATAATAATAATAATAATAATAATAATAATAATATACTGCCTTTCGGGACAGTATATGATTGTTCTGATTGTTCTTGGCTCTTTTTGTTAAGAAGACAGATCTTCATGCTTTGGGGATGTGTTTTCAGAAGGTCAGTGCTGCTGAACCCGAAATATTTCTCAACACATAGAAGAAATTGTTTGTGAAGAAAGATTATAGCAGGAACCATTGGACCCGAAGCTAGTCCCCCTGGGCTCTTGTTTATGTGCATAATTTAATTGTCACCCTGCCCTGGATATATACAAACTGCTTTGATGGAAATGTCCTTGATTCCCTCCAGAGTTACCCTTTGGTCTCTTCTACCTCCCCCTCCATTTGCAGTCCTTCTCTACCAAGCAAAGGACAGAACACTAAAGGCTTGGCACGAGTTTCACAGGGACCCACTGCCTCACATCGCTCCTGATTCCAAATGCTCTCTCTCACTCCACAACTGCTCTTGCATATGCTTTGGCAGAGGCACGAACCTGCCACAAGCTGACAGTCCTGATAAGTGAGAACGTCAAATAGAAACGACAGAGCAGCTGAGACAAACTGGAGGTGGAGGTGGGGGGGGGGGTGCAAAGCTGCAAACAGATTTCTTTCAAAGGCAAAGGCTAGGACTGTGGCCTTCCCAGAAGCCAAGCTCATTGGCAGGGAAGCCACAACTGTTGTTCCAGATGTTAGGTGATATTAGAGTTCTCAACTTCCAAGTGGCCCCTGGCAATCTCCAGGAATTACAACTGCTATCTTGTGCACCATAACAACAACATTCGATTTATATACCTCCCTTCAGGACAACTTAATGCCACACTCACAGCGGTTTACAAAGCAGGTTGTTGTTATCCTCATAACAATCACTGTGTGAGGTGGGTGGGGCTAAAAGAGCTCTGAGAGAGCTGTGACTGACCGAAGGTCACCCAGCTGGCTTTAAGTAGAAGAATGGGGAATCAAACCTGGCTCTCTCAAGATATATTGAAAGTCTAGCACTACAAGCTAAACTATCTATACCAATATATTGTGGGGTTTTTTTGTGCTGCGTGATCTACAAATTACAGTAAACAAGTGTTTTAAATGTTTTTCTTCGAAACATGCAATCTTGTATAACCACCATATTACTCCATGTATTTGCTATTTAATGTTTATTGTTATGGTCTCCGTTCTATAATTAACAAAAGTTGTTGAAATTTAAAACAAAAAACCTGGCTCTCCAGATTAGAATCCTGCCGCTCTTAAACACTACACCAAACTATAGCCCAGTGCAGTCAACTCACTACATGGGGATGGAGAGTTGGCAATGAGAGCACAGACCCCACCTACTCCCCTCCACACAATTTCCAAGTCATCTGCGTGGTGCAAATACATGGATGAGGTTGTCCAGCTGTATGCCCTGTCCCCATGATCAATGACATCTTGCTGTGCACGGGGAGAAGGACATGCATGCAAGTACATTTGCCACATGTTCGCACCATGCAGTCAACTTGATGATAGTGCAGAGGCGGGAGGGGGCATGGCCAGCATACTCATACTGGCTCAGCCTTCTCGAGCAGTGAATACCATGCAATCTGGTCATCTACGAGATTGGCTTGGATCAATTTAGGAAGAAGAAAGGGACAAAAAAGCAATAGAAAACTGGGCGAATGGTAGCGCACAACTTTGCAAAACAGGCGAACATTCTAATGGAAGAAGGGCTTTGGGGGAAAATATTTTGTCTCCCTCTGAAAGCAGTGCTCACATGGAAATTGAGGTACATGAACACCCACTGCAGCCCTAGCCATGAGCCATCTTTCTTATTTATTTTTAAGCTGTTAGACAGTTGAAGTAGTTTTAACAAAGTTGTCATATTTCTAAGTTACATTATCGGACTTAATCGGCTCTGAACTGTGTCACAGCTGCAGGAATAAACGGGGACACCGTTGTCAAGGACTTTTAATGTTCACTGACAGCTGTCACTGGGCCTTCCTTAGACACCAGCCCCAGTTCTGATAACAAAAATAGGCTTGCAGACCACATATGATGGTGACAGGAGACGGATTGCGTGCAGTTTCCTTTCCCCTGTTTTCGTTGGAAAAGGCAAATGTTAAATTGGGTTCAATGCTTCAAATAAGATTGGACCAGCAATTACCTTGAAATTATATATTGCAGTTAACAGGTTGTTTGCTCTATATATTAACCTTCAAGCTATAGAGCAGTAGAGAGACTTGATTCCTACACTCATTATGAGCGGTATTTCACAAACATTTTAAAGAAACGCTGTACTGATGTATTCTCTGCCTAGTACCTTGGGCAGTGTTGGTTTCCTCTTAACGGCTTAGGGCCAAAATACATAATATGTGTGACTTGGGTAAAGAGGCGCCCCTGAAGCCATTCTTACTGGAAAAACAGCATGGCAAAGAAGTATGAAGTTCTTCCTCCCTCCCCGGCAGCACTCATGAGCTGAACAGAGCAACAGAACACTTCGAAAGTAAGATCCCCTGATCAGACAATTCAGCCCAAACATCTATGACCTGACTTGAGTCACCTGTATCATGTATCTTGTCCCTTAGAGACTAGCTGGGCCTGAATGGGCTGCACCTTACTTATTTAGTTAGTTAAGCATTTTAGGCACACATTGACACTGAGAGATCTCTGTCTTTCGGTGCTACACATCTGAAGATGCCAGCTGTTGGCGAAACATCAGGAACTACAATGCCAAGACCATGGGCATACAGCCTGGAAAATCTACAACTAACATTCTCCGGCCATGAAAGCCTTCAACAATATATAATTTTTAGTGAATTGTCCCTTGGTGGAACCCGTAGCTTCCATGTTACACTAGAAAATATAAACAGAGGAGATAAGTTAGGCATTGGCAGATTGACAGTGAAATCCTAAGCA
The DNA here is from genome assembly GCF_028583425.1 of Eublepharis macularius. NCBI lineage: Eukaryota > Metazoa > Chordata > Lepidosauria > Squamata > Eublepharidae > Eublepharis > Eublepharis macularius. The sequence goes on from NC_072792.1 coordinate 176,124,210, forward strand.
GAGTTACTCCAGTCTAAGGGCCAAGCTACACATGACGAATGACACTTGAACAGCAAGTGGATTGAGTGGAGGGCACATGAACAGGGAGAAATACACTTGCCGTTCAAGTGTCATTCGTCATGTGTAGCTTGGTCCTTAGACTGGAGTAACTCTGCTTAGGATTTCACTATTCATGCAGGTGCGGTGATTCAAGTATATTGGATTGGACAAGGAGAGTAACCAAACCAGGCATTGCCCTCTCACCAGTCTCAGGATGTAGGGAGAGAAGTCTTTTGCTTTCACACATGCTAATTAATCCTCTTTCCATCCACTTCCAGTGCACTTTCTAACTTTTTTTCTGTGTAAAATTGGAAAATCCACTTGCAAAAACTCACTAAAGTGCTTTGAAAGTGGGTTGGAAGGACATCATTCAGCATGTAAGCAGGCTTACCACTGTGGGGCACTGGCGCCTGAACCCACGCGACTGGTGGAGAGAGCACTGATCATCAGCACATTGCGGTGTGCAGTCTGTGACAGTTGTGGAACCGCTATGGATGGAGCCCGGGGAAGAGGGGCAGTCGAAATGCGGGTGAAGCCTTTAGTAAGGGACCCGCACTATCCTTGCTGTGAAGAAGAGAGGGAAAAGAGGAAGATGTCACAAAAGATAACTAAGGAAGATCCTGCTGGCTTGCTATGGCAAACTAGGAACAGCTGAAATCCATCCAAGCTGACTTCCCCCCTCCTCTTTCTCCAGTTATTCAGCTTAGATGCAAAGGGCAAAAGCCAAAGGGATCACAGCCCTTACAAGGGAAGCCACTGATGGCCTTCTTCAAGTGTCAGTGCTCTGAGAGGTGGGGGAGTGACATCAGTGATATTGCTACATTACTTCCAGGGGGGGGGAAGGAAGTGATGTAAGGTAGGTCTAGAAGTCTCCACAAACTCAATTTTACCATAGATTTTCTGGCGATTCCTAGAGCTACCCGATATCACTTCCAGGTTTTGCCCAGAAGTGATTCAGCAACACAGCCAACTTTGCACTTCCCATGTCCCTGACCTCAAGCCATCCACCAACTGCCAGGCTCAGCTTCGAAACTTACCCTTGGCTCTTAGCCCAAGGATTGCCACCTAGGTTTAGGTTCTCCAGTTTAGAGTCCCGCGCTCTTAACCACTACACTAAACTGGCTCTCTGGAAGATCCATCATGAGATGTATTGACTTGATAAAGGCTTCCAGTTTGCAAGACCTGAGCAAGGCTGTCAATGATAGGACATTTTGGAGATTATTAATTCATAGGATCACCATGAGTCAGAAGTGACTTGACAGCACATAGCACTCACAGTTTGAACAAGGATCCACATTAACATGCTATCCTAACTAGTATACTATACTTCAGTAGACTGTCAGAAGAAATATTACACCATTTCCTCAACAATAGTGTGTACTGGATTTTTGGGGAGGAGGGGGGAATATATGCATTTAGACTAGGTTATATTTAGATTGGCCTCCAAATAGCCTTTCCTCAACTTAATGAGCCTTGCTTTAACTTAAATGGCTCTTTCTCCAATGAAATTGGACTCAGCCAGTTTTTTCAGTAGCTCTTTTCCTGTAGGTTTTTCTCCGCTGAAATTGAAGGAAGGCTCCCGAGGCTGGAGGACGGCTCCAAACTTTGTTCAGTGGAGTCGTAGGACAGAAGTACAATCCATCTTACCTTCGTTGGTGGTAGAAAGGGCTGTGAAATCATAGCTGGCATAATAAAAACATAATAGTAACATTCAATTTATGTACCGCCTGTCAGGACAACTTAACAGCCGCTCAGAGAGGTTTACAAAGTGTGTTACTGTTATCCCCACAACAATCACCCTGTGCGGTGGGCAGAACTGAGAGAGCTCTGAAAGAGCTGTGACTGACCCAAGATCACCCAGTTGGCTTCAAGTGGAGGAGTGGGGAATCAAACCTGGTTCTCCAGATTAGAGTCCTGCCGCTCTTAACCACTACACCAAACTGGCTCACTAAACATTTGGATTCTCCTGCTGGAGTTTTCAAGGCAGGAAACTAACAGAGGTGGTTAACAGCTCAGAGGTGCATAGCAACTCTGTCTTCTTTGGAGGTCTCCTTCTGGGATCTGATTGGGCTTGCCTGGGCTATCCAGGTCAGGGCTATATTCATTAGGGAGTGCTAATCTTTCCATAATAAACAGCACTTAAGATAGATTGCATCACCGCCAACAAAACCTTTACTGGTGATTTTCAAGGACAGTCTGGACAAGCATCTCTTGGGGTGCTTTAACTTTGGATTTCCTGCCCTGAGAGGTGGGTGGACTAGAAGGTCTCTAAAGACTCATTGTGGCCAGAAGAACATCTCTCCAAGTGGAGTCTTGCACCTTTATATTTCTAGAAAACAAACCCCCAAACAAAACAAAACTGTATTCGCATATCATACATTGTACATCTAAAATAAGCTAAGATTCTAAAAATGAGCTGCCAGTCTAATAGAGGGGACCTAAAACCATCTAAAGCAGCAACCGACAGAGTCCACAAACACAAATACAACCACATTAAAAAGCAACAAAACAAACTAATCAAATCTCAGTATATAAGAAATAAAGCAACTGGATAATCATAAAAAGCAGCAAACTCCGCAACTGAAATCAGTTAAAATAACAATTCAAAAAGACGGGATTACAGCATTAAAAGCCATCCATAATAATCATTTTTAAAAGGTGACTTTTGTAAGTCCAGAAGCAAAACTGATTGTTTTCCCACTATAGATAGTTCCATCTTTGGGAGGGGGTAACTGTTACTCAAATAGGTCTCCTTAATTTGTTGGGGGAATTAGCATTAAGGACACAGCGAGAAGAGTAATTGGGATTCTCCACATATGTATACCAGGATTATTCCCTTAGACAACTCTCAAATAAATCAGGCAGATGTTCAACAGGAAGGGATTTTTATTAACAGGAAAATAAATGGCAAGCATACAGAAAACACAGTATACAGAGATAATTATGAAGGCAGTGCAGAAATGGGAAAGTGGTTTCGGGATAAGGGAGGTAATTACCAGTCTTGGAGAGAGGAGGAGGTCTATAGAGGAGCAGCAAAACAACCAGCGTTTCTCGGAGAGAAGAAGGATCAAACAAACTTGAGAGTGCGTGGATGGGTACCAAAGCACACACACACTGAACTCATGGCTGGGCAGCCCAATTATAGGACAAAACATACTCTGGGGCAAAACTGATGTCTTGCTCCCACAAACAGTGACTTGATGGCTTGTCTGGAGGTAGGACAATAACTTGGGAAAGGTGTGATGTAACTATCTGGGATAGTTTATAGGTTAAAATATTGTTTAATGACCTGGTAAGTACCAGATAGAGGGGCTATCAGATGTGCTGAATAACCCTATTAGGTAAGTGGGAGAGGAAAGATGGAGGAAGGTATTGAAGAGAATGAGGGCGTTTTTCTCAAGGGGCCTTGCTATCTCTACAGCTCTCTGGGGCATGGATGGCTGTAAGTCAATCATTCCCTCTATTGCTCATGGCTTGGTAACTTTCCAGTCTCCAGGCCGGCTGGCATCCACTCTGCCTGGGGCTAGGCAGTGCCTAGGACTTATGGCAAGGGGCTTATGATATTCCATATCCACAAACTGCCCTTACAGTGTGAGGAGGGGGTCTGACTGCTAACACAACAGCTGAGAAAACTCTATCATGTGTACTTAACTGATTTACATTTGCTCATATAAACATCCAGAGATACTTTTAGATCATGAGCATGCTCATATTGGTACAATGTAAATATGAACTGCAATACGTATCAAATATTTATTGCACCTATATATGTTATATTTCTGGTGCACATCCCCGTACATGAATTTTGCAGTCAGTGATTGGAAGGAACAGTCAGTGCAACAAAACCATAGAAGCACTATGGGATGGAATAAGTGACATCTGTCTAACTCTAGAAATTATCTTATTTTGAAGGGAATAAGAACACAATTATTGCATTTTTAAGGGTAGAAATAAAACAACATTTTCCCGTGTGCTCTCAATGTACCTGTGTGCTTCGTTATCTTTAATATTCTTAGTGAAGGGTGTGCTTTTTCACGTTTCTCGGTGGGACAAATCTTTTATCGTATGTTTCAGTAGGTCTTAAAGCTCTTTGTGAATTCACAGTCATATGTATAGCATTTTATCTCCAATCTCTTTGCTGTTATCAGCAATGCTAAATCCTTCTTTCCTTCAACGGGGTCTCTTTGGCAACGCATTCATCCTGAGGTTCTTTTCTTTTTGGTTTTTAAAAAAATCTTATTACCTTAAAAAAAGTATACCTGATGCAATCTACCATTCATTGTCTTGACTTACAAGTATTCATCTCAGTTGTATGCGTATTTGAGGCAGGGAGAAGTATTCTCCCGGCTGATGGATTCATATGTCTTCCACACATAGCGTTCTATTATCCAGTCTGGGGGGAAAAAACTATCTTTAAAATGATTGCAAAACAGTTTGTAAACACCTGAATTTGAATGCTGTGCAATCTCTTATTCTGGATCAGGCTCAATGATGTTTGATCTACGACGGTCTTTAGTAAGTTCAGGCAATATCTCAGAATAGTATAGTGGTTAAGTGGTTGGGCTGTGAATTGGCACTCTGATGGTTAGTGTGCTGGAATGCGGGCGGGGGGGGGGGGGTCCGACACAAGCCTCACTAACGTCCGGAGTTCAACTAAGCCGACTGGGAACAAAGCAGGGAGCATAGTCCAGAGAGACAAATCCAAATGGTCAGAGCCAAGAGAGCAGATAGAGCAGAGCTGGGTTGCAGTAGAGCCAGGCGGGTCTTTGCGCAGGTACTTCTGCAATGAGGGAAAGGGCGTCCTGGCTTCAGAGCAATCACCTCCAAGGCAGTGCTGCATCCTGCTAGGACTCAAGGTCACTACGCCGCTGTTTGAGTGCCTGAAGCCTCGCACTCTGTCTCCTTCCCTGTACAACAAGATGCTGCCGCACCCTACGCTGCCTCTCAGGTTCTGGGGAGCTGGGTGGTGATGTTGCCCTGGTCTCCGCTGCTGGTGCAGGCAAGGGAACAGCCTCTGTCTCTGATTCTGCCCTGGATTCCTCAGCCTGCTCTGGCAAGGGCTCCTGCTGTTCCACTCCCTGCTGGTCCTCCATGTGGCTGACTCTGGAGGGGCTTGGAATACACTCCCCCGTCATCCTCCATGAGGTCTTCATCCTCTGAGGGCTCAGAGCCCACAACACTTAGACTCCCACTACTGCCACGAGCTCAGCAGGTGGCCTTGGGAAAGTGATTGGGTTGTGAATAAATGCTCTGCTGATTTGAATACCCCTACTGCCATGAACTCTACAGGTGGCCATTTATTTATCTATTTTATTTATTTTATCATATTTATATTCTGCCCTCCCCGCAAGCAGGCTCAGGGCGGATAACAGCATTAAAAACATCTAAAACATTTCATTAAACATTATCATAAAACATTAAAAGCATTGTATAAAGATATTAAAAATAGCAGTACTCTCTTTTTTTTTAGTGGCGATTACAGAAAGTGCAGCAGTGCAATTGAAACATGGCAGCAGCTTCAGAACAGTGGTGGGCAGCTCTCATAGGGAGGGGAGTAGATGTTACATGGGTAAGACGCTCCTCTGAGCCCCAGCTCCCTAGCTGGATTGTTGGGATAATAATAACACTGACTTTGCTTACTGCTCTGAGTGGGCTCTAATCCTCTAGAAGAATGGTAGATAAATGCAGTTATTATTATAGAAGCTGCTGTAGTATAGTGATTATGTGTTTGGACTGCGAGTCAGCACTCTGCCAGTTATACTACTGCCATGAGCTCTGCAGGTGGCCGTGGGTAAGAGGCTTCTCTGAGCCCCAGCTCCCTAGCTGGATTGTTGGGATAATAACAACACTGACTTTGTCCACTGCTCTGAGTGGCACACTAATATGCCTAGAAGAGTGGTATTTAAAATGGTTCTTATTATTATGGGTGAGGATCTAAGAAGTGGCGAGTCTACAAGGGGTGGCATAGGAGGCCACCATCTGCAGCCACTGTCCACTTCTCCTATTAATATCCTGCAAAAATTGGGAAGCTCCAGAGGGGATGTGCTGCTCTTCCTCTGGAGTCATAGGAAGAAGCAGAAGCTCTAGGTGGGTGGTAGGGTGAGATGGCAAGGGCAGAGAAATAAGGGAGGCAGTGTGGGGTGGCAGAAGTTACCACCTCCCAAATCCGGTACTAGAAGGCACCAGCTCCAGCCACAGCTCTGAAGCACAGAGGGCCACATTGCTACCAAATGTCACCATAATCATGGAGTCAAATATGAAATATCTGGATGAAATATGAAATGCCTGCTTGGATGAAATGTCTGAGGAATTTCAAGAGAAGCAAAATATCTTGAGAACAAAAGAGAACATTCTCTGGGATCTTCTACATATTTGTACCCGAGATCCAAAGAAACCAGGGCTTTTTTTTCAGCAGGAACGTGGTGGAATGGAGTTCCAGAACCTCTTGAAAATGGTCACATGGCTGGTGGCCCTGGCCCCTCCAGACAGAAGGGAGTTTAGATTGCCCTCCTCACCGCTGGAGTGGCACGGAGAGCAATCTAAACTCCCCTCTGTCTGGAGATCAGGAGGCAGGGCCACCAGCCATGTGACCATTTTCTCCGAGGGCAACCTACTGAGTTCCACCACCTCTTTTCCCAGAAAAAAAGCCCTGAAAGAAACAATAATAAAACCTGGCATTGGTTACCCTCCGATTAATTTTCTAGAAGGGGATCCATTTTGTCTTTTGTTGGAAAACAAAACAGAAGTCCAGTAGCACTTTAAAGACTAACAAAATTGATTCCAGAATGAGCTTTTGTGAGACAGCCCCTCTCAGGGACAGTTTATTGCAACAGTTCCCGTGAAATTCTTTGGCTAGTCCTAACTTTGCTTCAGAGTTTCACTGTGTAGGTGGAATCCACTTCCAGCTTGTGGAGAATTGAATTTTATTTGGAGGATTGGGCTTGATAAAACCTTCAGTGAGTTTTACATATTTTCTCTCCCTTAGCTGAAGACAGGCAGGAAGGGGGAAGTCAATTGCTCCCAAGTCTTGACACACACCAGCTATCAACATTTTGGCAATATATTTACTTGGCCTTCCTGGCTGGAGACAATGAAATGGCCACCTCACTCCTTAACTGGTATGCTGACACCTAGGAGGGACAGAGATACTTAAGAATGAGAGAGGCTAGATTGTTTCTTCCTGGAGATTTCAGAAAAGGATTCTTTGACCCACAAGGTATCAATTCCAACAGGGGAGTTGGGAAAAGAGGAGATCAAGTCCCTTGGTGCAGAGGTACAAAGGGCCATTTTGCAAGGGCCATCGATCTTGATGGCCACCATTGCCGCATTGAGCAGACATTGCTGGCTGTTTAGGCAAAGGCTCCAAGGTAACAAAGAGGCTGCTTCCACACACGTTGGATAATCCACTTTCAATACTCTTTAGTGAACATTTGGAACTGCTTTTCCATGTGTGGAACAAAAAATCCACTTCCAAAGGATTGCTAAAGTGCATTGAAAGTGCATTATTGAACGTGTGTGGAAATGGCCAGAAACTTTTACAAACTGTAACTTCTAAGCTAAAAGAGTCTACCGTAGAATAAGAGCTGCTAGGGCATGTACAGAGTGAACTACAGGAGAATTTCATCTTTATACCTTTCTTTTGTATCCCTTGCTCAACCTGTTGATTTTTCAATAAATACTTTGTAAATTTAAATACTGGTAGTTATTCTCTGTATAGCCAAGGCCTCCACTGTTCAAACACACTATTTAAATCGGGTCCTGGGGAAGGTAGGCAGGCAGTGGATAAATCATCAGTTCCCTGTGAGTGCACAAGTGCAGTAAGCCATCCGTGCAGTATCCAGTTGCTCGGTAGTGGGAAAAGCAGGCACTTGGTGGAGCTTTAGACTATCAATGAGAGAAGGGATGCTGGAAGCTCTCTTAGTGGTAGTTCCTAAAATGGTCAGTTGGTGGCAGTAGTACTGAAAGAGCAAGAGGAAACCCCACTGAGAGTCAAGAGGTCCAGAAGAGCATTGTATGGCCGCAGTGAATATTTGGGTGGTAGCTGGTACCTTGACACCCTGGAAGGCAGAAGAGAGTGGCACTTGTAGTTCAGTGGGGGCTTCCTGTGTAACAACTTGACTCCCTTTTTTAAAAAAAATCTTGGATTAAAATTGAAGAGTCAAAGGCTTTCATGGCCGGAGAATGATGGTTGTTGTGGATTTTCTGGGCTGTATAGCCGTGGTCTTGGCATTGTAGTTCCTGCCATTTCGCCAGCAGCTGTGGCTGGCATCTTCAGAGGTGTAGCACCAAAAGACAGAGATCTCTCAGTGTCACAGTGTGGAGAAGATGTTGGCAGGTAATTTATATCTACTCAGGAAGGTGGGAACCTCCTCAGGATACAGAGAAGCCTCCCGCCATTAGCATTCCACACCCTGGGAAACTCTTACAGGATGACTCAGCCCAAACCCACCTTCCTGAGTAGATCCACCTTCCCACATAGCTGGGAACAGTGGGGCGCCCCTCCGCTTTGGCCTCCCCGATCCGATCCACAGATCGGAAATGGGAGATGATCGGTGTGGATCGGTGATTTGGGGTCGTTGCCGGTGCGGATCCACAATCAGCTTGATTGGTAATTTTTTTTTTGGATCGTGCCCACCTCTAATTAAGGTTCCCTGGATACAGACACACACAACATATGTGTATGTGTTGCAAGTATGTGTGTGCATGTCACATCAATGGAAGGCTCTCATGGAATCCCAGTAAACTGGGTTCTTCTCGGAAGAGTAATAGGTTGGGAAGGGCACTAGAATGCAATTGGAGATCTGATAGAAGAGGATCCCACCGTCATCCCTGCCTGTACTGAAGGCAAGATCTACAAGCAGGCACGGTTCATGTTTTAAGAGCGAGACTATCTCATCACTAGAATTATTTTTACAAATTTGTGTAATAGAATAATAGAATAGAATTAGAATAATAGAGGAGCAGAATGCATCAGAGTGGACTTCTGGTAGAACAAAAGCAACTGGCTGATCTTTAAATAAATGGTAAGCCTCCCTCGTCTCTGCAGTGGCTCCTTGGACCAACCATTCTGTTGTAAATGTGTTACTGAAACAGCATCAAGACCAAGAAAAGTAAACAGCGATTAGCTATATTTAGGAGAGCATCTAATTAGCAAGGAGGAAAAGAAGATTGAAGTAGTTTATCTCTGATCAAGCTACATGTTAATTAACGTGAAAAATGTAAGATGTCATATGGATTCAACCAAGACCGGCAACATCTTGACGTTCTCGATTAGTTTCCAATGGAAAGCCACCAGAGTCATCCTCCAATAGAGAACACATCTGGCTCCTGCCTCCCTCTTTCAATTAATAAATCAGCTCTCACATAATTCTGACTGCTACCTGACTGACAGCTCAAATTGATTTCACGCAGGTTCTCAGTGCAGAGGTGAGGTCAAGGTATCTTTGGCTTCGCTCCTAAACGTAAGCACCAGAAGGTATCATCCGTCTGGTTAAAAGCAATCAATATTAGCAATTTATCATAATTTGCTCTGCAGGCTGCACGCTTGCAGTTTAATGAAGCATCCAGAGGAAAAAAAAAACATCCACTCAACATGCTCAGTGTAAATACTAACACAAGCTCATGTTGCAATACTTCTTACTAGTGGTTTACAGGCACTCTCATTGTGAACGGTGGTAGTTCTGCGGTGGCATGGAAGAGAGTCAAGTTTGGGTACCCTGCTTCAATGCCGACAGCTTAAAGCGAACCACCACCATTGTGGATGGTAATGGTGGAGAGTGCCCTCAAGTCATAGCTGACTTATGGACACCCTGCTGGAGTTTTCATGGTAAGAGACTAACAGAGGTGGTTTGCCGTTGTGGGCCTCTGCAACCCTGGTCTTCATTGGGATTACTAACCAAGGCCGACCCTGCTTAGCTTCTGAGATCTGATGAGATCAGGCTCACCTGGGCTATCCAGGTCAGGGCACCATTGTGGATAAATGATGTGAAAAAAGCCATAGCTGATTCATAAGGGACAGAAACCTTTACAGGGGTCAATAGAAACCACCTAACACACTCTTGCCGATTTGTGTAAAATGGCTGCCTTGCTATGCCATTGTTCTGCCTGCAGGTCCTCCTTTAACTACAAGTGAGGGGTGTCACCAGGGCTCATTTCAAGGGGGAACGCACAGGAACGCAGTTCTGGCAGTTCCCCAAAGAGGTCACATGTCAGGTGGCCCCACTCACCTGACTCTCGGCCATTTTGGGCCCGTTTCAGCCTGGATTGGGGCTGAAACGGCCCTGATCGGGCCTCTGACAGGTGGTGGATGGCTCTCTCATTCAGTAGCAGCTCAATCCTGACCATTTGGGGCCCCTTTTTGGCCATTTCAGCCCCTTTTGCCATTTTGGGCCCAATTTCTGCCTTGAATGGCCAGGATTGGGTCCAAAACAGCCAGGATAGGTGATGTCAGGGGGTGTGGCATATGCAAATCAGTTATGTTAATGATACACTTCCTGAGATGGCAAGGGGTGTGGCATATGCTAATGAGTTATGCTAATGAGTTGTGCTAATGAGTTCCTCCAGCTCTTTTTCTACGAAATGATCCCTGAGTATCACACAAGGTGAACCTCTGCTTCACACCACTCAGGTTGCCTGCAGAAGTTCATGAACCTACCTTTTCTACTTTTGTTTTTCTAGCTCATTGCTGAAAGTCTTTGCATTTCACCCATTTCTGATATTGTGGTTCCCGACAAATGTGTTTCTTTTGCAGTATTTTTGCTCCATTTACACCATTTATATTGGAACAGGATTCAGGTCCAGTAGAACCTTAAAGACCAATTAGATTTCCAGTGAGATAGATCAAGATGGGTAGCTGTGTTAGTCTGTCTGTAGCAGTAGAAAAGAGCAACAGTCCATAGCACCTATGAGACTAACAAAGGGAGATTAGAAAGAGAGACTGCTGAATTGTAACTGATAACGAAGCTCAAGACAATGCATCGACCTGGATTGAATCAAGACTTAGGCTTCCTGTCTCGTTATCAATGCTAATTTTTCCACACCCACCACCTCTATGCATATCCAACTCCATCCAATCATGCCTGGTATTGTCATTCACTGGCTATTGTCATTTGGCAGCTATTGTCATTTGGCATCTGAAATCACTCCACTCTCCAAGATATAAGGACAGATGGACTCACATTCTAGCTGTATCTGAAGAAGTGAGCTGTGGCTCACAAAAGCTCACGCCCTACCACAAATGTTGTAAATCTTATAGCTACTACTGGACTCTTGCTAGATTTCCAGGACATGAGCTTTTGACAGTTAAAACTCCCTTCACCAGTCTGACGTAGGGAGCTTTGATCTCGAAGGCTCATTTTGTGGAAATCTAGTTGGCCTTTAAGCTGCTACTGGACTCAGATCTTGTTCTTCTACTACAGACCAACACAGCTACCCACCTGAAACCTATATTGTATGTGATACCTTTACACCGTGTATATGCCATTAATCTGCAAGTGAAGCAAAAAATATCATGGAAATTACATACAATTATTGGGGGAAATTGGCCCAGGGAAAACTGGAGATGGCTGAAAAATAAATTCTGTCAGATTTGATTTGTGTAGGGGGAAGTGAAATCTAAACAGAGATTTTCGGTTCAAAGCAGTAGGGATGAGAAATTTAAAATTATCTCTAGTTACGTCTCCCAAACCTATTGTATATGCTTAAGAGTTGGCAACCAAAGGGCAGGACTACATGTCAGCTGGCTCATAGTGATGGCATATCGCTTGTGGCAGAGTAGCTGCCCGGGCTGCCAAAAGAGGTAGATGAGGACTACAAAATTCTCCATACCTGGATTGTTCTAGGAAGCCAGGCAGCCTATGTGCCTTATTTTACTATCCTGAGAGTGCAAAGGACCCCCCTCAAGTTGCCTGTTGGTCTGGGCTGTTCTCAAAGCTTTAAGCTTCAGCAACAGTAAAGACCTTTCTAGGAATTCATGGCATGTGGGTGCTGTTAGGTGTGATGGCATTATGTCACTTCCAGGGAAAACCAGGAAGTGGTGTCACACAGTTCTAGGAACTGATGGAAAATCTATGGTAAACTCTATGGTAAAATCTATATTAAACTCTATGGTGAAACCATAGAGTTTCCAGTAGCTCCTAGAGTGGTGTGTCATCACTTCTATATTGATTCCAGAAGTGACACAACACCATCACACTGATGGCAATTCTTTGCTTTATTTTTCTCCCCGATGGGTCCTAGCAACCCTACCTCTTGCCCACCACTGTGTCCCATACCTGCACAGGCTACCACAAAGTATTCTGTATTTCAGGACTGATTTTGGCTTTTCTCATTATTGTCTATATTGTCTTACATCAATTCCAGTCAGTGCAACCCTTAACCCATGAATCCAAAGTTCCATAAGATCTTTGTTTTTGCCGCCTGCCTAGTATTGCAACAATATGAGAGTAGTCCAGCATCTGGTATGCCGGAGCTGGTATGCTACATTGGACTCAGAAGGTTAACAGTTCTGCAATCTTGATCTAAACTGTGTGTATTTGTAAATAAGCATCAGAAAACTGTCAAAAAGGGACATTTTTCATATGTGGACATGTAAGAAAGCAGAGTTTTTGGTTGTAGATACAATCACCGATTCAGAAGATTTTGAAGATTAAACCTCAGCTGAAACCAGAGACTTTTTTGTTGGGAATAATGGACAGCCAGTTGGAAAAAAGTTTTAGAACACTGTTTTTATACTTTACTACAGCAGCAAGAGTACTTTATGCACAAAAGTGGAAAACTACAACATTGCCTACAGTGGAGGAATGGTTGACAAAAGTTTTGGAGTTTATGTTAATAGCAAAACTTACTGCATTAATTAGAGAAAGGACATTAGTTAACTTCTTGTCTGAATGGAAACTGCTAATAGACTTTTTGCATGAAATGGATAACAAGGATTTGGTGACATCTGGATTTATGGATTAAGAAACAAGAACAATAGAAAAAAGAGGAGTTTTGTGACTAACTTAGAATAACTGGGACTCTAGAAATGATATATACTTGTGGCGGAGAAAATCGGAACTCAATTTGTAGTGTAATCTAGGGTGTTTTTATTTTCTTTTTTATTTTCCTCTTAATTTTATAGATATATGTATTGTTAGTGTGTTATGTTTAGAAATGTGTGTTTTTTTATTGTTCTCTGTGTTTGTTGTTTATTGTCTTGTGGTGTGTAGTTTATAGTCTAAATAAAGAAAATTTTAGAGAGAAAAAGAAAACTGTCAATCACCCCCCCCTTTTTTTTTACTTGCATCTCTGAGTACTAGAAATTGCTCCACTACTGAGCTCCTCCATAAAGGACAAATGCTTCATTCCCTAACTACCAGCTCACTGAATGAAGACATTGTGAATCAGGCAGTAAGGAGTTAAAATAGGAGTTTTCATGATTATCACATTGATAGGCAACCTACAGGGAAAGCAGAGGCACTTCAGAGAGTTTTAAAAATTCTCAGGAAACCCTTGAAGATTCCCACCACCAGATGTTCATCTACCATCCTTTTCATTTCATCTGTTCCCTGGAGGTGAGGACTGCGAGTCCCTGTTGATGGAAATCAAAATAATATGTTTTTAGGGAATTTTTTTTTGTAGAGGCAAACTCAGCCTTGCTGATATAACTACAAAGAATGTATTAGCCAACTCAAAAGGACTTGCCTTTCTATACTGATTTGTGATGGAGAGGGGAAAGATTAAAAATATTAAAGAGTAAGAAAAAGGAGTAAAAGATGGCATTTTGGTGGAAGAGCCGAAGCTTGGCGGGCAAAAGTGAGAAGGTCCCTATGGAAAGTTTCAAAAAGAGCTCTGTGCTGTAAAGCTCGCCGAAAGCTTTTCGCACCAAAGTAGTATGAGCAAATGTTCTCATCTGAGTTCCTTTTAATATTAGTTTCTATGGTTGTGAACTGTTTTGATTCTCTGATTTGCTGGGGGCGGTTTAGATTCATTTGTAGTATACTGTGTAGGGTGACCGCATGCTTTTTAGTACACAGTTTGCATAGGATTAGTATACGTGTGGCACAAGGGTTCTCAGGAGCTCTGTTTCTGTGCTCATGGGACAGAAAAAGTTACTCTGCATTCCTGGGTTCTCCATCCATCCAGGTTAACCCTCTTTCTCTGCTCCCCTTTTTCATTATATCATGGGGCCAAGCTACACATGACGAATGACACTTGAACGGCAAGTGGATTGAGTGGAGGGCAAGTGAACAGGGAGAAATACACTTGCCGTTCAAGTGTCATTCGTCATGTGTAGCTTGGCCCTCAGTCGTTGTTGCTGCCCCCTCCTAGCTGTAAAAGAGCCTCTCCTGCCTTAGAGCAGAACCACAAGTGACAAAAGGCACAGATTGGACACTTGTCTGCTTCCCTCAAGTTTTGATGGGAAATGTAGGCAGCTTGGCGGAATGTTGGACAAGTGACAGTTGAAAAGTCCATTGGACAGCAGTCAGAGAGCGAAGCTGCGAGACCAGGATGCCTACATTTCCCATCAAAACTTGAGGGAAGCAGACAAGTGTCCAATCTGTGCCTTTTGTCACTTGTGGTTCTGCTCTTAGTACTCTTTTACCATGTGGCCATTAAAAGGCTCCACTTTACAATTGCATCTCCCATTTGGCTCTTTCATCCCAGCCTCTGTGTGCATTAACAGATGCTTTGGTCCAGCATACCTATGAGACCACCTCCCTCCCTATGTTCCTCCATGGCAACTTTGCTCATCCGAACAGGGTCTCCTGCAGGTGCTGCCCTGCACATGGAAGAAAAAAACAGCAGCCCGTGCACAGGCTTTCTCTGTGGTGGCCCCTACTCTATGAAACGGCCTGCCTGAGGAGGTCAGGATAGAGCCCCCACTCACCTAGTTTCCCATAAATGATGCAAAACCAAATTATTTAAAAAGGCTTCTGTATTGTAGGGAGGAGGTCTCAGATGCTTCGCTAATGAGTTAAGGATCACCAACTTCACCACTATGCTGTCTTATATACTATCTGTTGTTTTAAATATGTGCTCCTCTGTGCTACCTGTGCTTCCCGTTGTCTAATGTCAGCCCTAGATTTCCTTATGTTCCTTTCCAGCATTTCTTCAACTCTGTATTGGATCCTTGCTAATGCTAAGTCTTTGTAAACTTGCATTTATTTACCCTATGACATTGTTAATGGAAATGTCCTTGATATTGACTGTGCTAATCTCACTCTGTGTAATCTGCCTTGAGTCTCAGCGAGAAAGGTGGACAATAAATGACATAAACAACAACAACATCATAAACAACAATAATACCTACT
Organism: Eublepharis macularius; assembly: GCF_028583425.1. Taxonomy (NCBI): domain Eukaryota; kingdom Metazoa; phylum Chordata; class Lepidosauria; order Squamata; family Eublepharidae; genus Eublepharis; species Eublepharis macularius. The sequence continues at coordinate 176,139,542 of NC_072792.1, forward strand.
CGAAGAATGGTAGGATAACCTCAGACACCTCTCCCAGTTTCTCCTGGCTAAGCATGTCCAAATTGGGAGTGGAATGATAATAGAAATCAGACCAACATCATCCAAATTAATAAAGAGTTCAATAAAGTCGTAGAAAGGCATACATGCCTATTTACACAATAAATCTGAGCAAGCTCAAATGCAAAGCAACGTAACCAAAAGCTCCTCTGACCCCGTTCTCACTTATCACTAAGATGTGAAAGTAAGGATAGGTTCTTATTTGTCAGGCAAGGCTCAAGTGGAAGGGCATTCCAAAGGTGAGATGCTGCCAGTGAAAATACCTTGTCTGTAGTTGCCACAAGAGATGGGCATGAACAGCAATAAGAACTTTAAAAAGCCACGAACAGGCAAATCAGCTGTTCGTGAACAAACTGTTTGTGAGGCCCCATTCTAAACGAACAGGTGGTAGTTGCAAGCCTTGTTCATTGCTGTTGGTTGATGTTTGTCAAGCCAGACAGTCTGGCACCTGCAATCAATTCCCTTGGCAACTGGAGGCAGGGACTGCCTGAACTCTGTCTGAACTCCTGCTGTTGCCCTGGGAACCTCAATCTAAGCCCAATTTAGCTTGATAGGCAGGTCTTCCTTTCAAGTGTGGAGCTCCAAATTTGTTGCAAGGAAGCAAAGAGCAGGGGGGAAGGGGGCTCCCAGCTCTGGTTTTGCAGACAGTGAGGGAGAGACAGTTGCTGTTGGCATTTTGAGAGAGACAGGGAGAGTGCATTGGAGCTTGAATTTTCTTTGTGTGTGGTGGGATAGGGATCTACCTCTTCAAGTTCCAGGGCTGCTGCCAAGCTCTGGGCAAAGCTATTATTTATTACTGGTACCTTTCCTGCTGCCTGCTCAGGTAGGGTTTCTGGGATTGGTGCGGTAGGGATCTACCCCTTCAAGTTCCAAGGCTGCTGCTAGGCTCTGGGCCAAGCTATTATTTATTACTGGTACCTTTCCTGCTGCCTGCTCAGGTAGGGTTTCTGGGATTGGTGCGGTAGGGATCTACCCCTTCAAGTTCCAGGGCTGCTGCTAGGCTCTGGGCCAAGCTATTATTTATTACTGGTACCTTTCCTGCTGCCTGCTCAGGCAAGGTTTCTGGGAGTGGTGCAGTAGTGATCTACCCCTTCAGGTTCCAGGGCTGCTGCCAGGCTTTGGAGACAAGCTATTATTTATTATTGGTACCTTTCCTGCTGCCTGCTCAGGTAGGGTTTCTGGGAATGGTGTGGTAGGGATCTTGATGGCTGGAGGACAGCCTGCTGGCCCCCACGAACAATGAACATGTTCGTGAACAGGTCATGTTAGTCGATGTTCATTGTTCATGGATGGCAACAAACAACGAACACCATGTTCGGGTTTTTTTCTGTTCATGCCCATGTCTAGTTGCCACCCACCTTACATCTTCATGTATGGGCACTGAGAACAGGAATTTGGAAGAAGATCAACTGGAGGGTTCAACACAATATAAGAGAAAGTAGACCTTCAGGTATCTGGATCACATTTTGGACAATGATAAGAACAAGCACTGCTCATTGTTTGTTGTGTTGTCATTTTTTTTCCATTTTGGGGAGCACCTTTGAGGTGGTAAGAGGAGAATATACATTTTTAAAAAATAAATGCAGATGACAGATTCTCAGTTAGGGTTAGCTTTTCTCCTTTTCCAGATGGGTCTACAGTTGAAGAGCAAGTGAAGGACCAAGATTCAAGTCCAGTAGTACGTTAGTCTTCAAGATGGTGCTGGACTCGGCTCTTCTTCTTTTCCAGTTATTTCCATGCTATTGATAAATTGTGCTGACAGTGCAGAAGCTGAGAGACCTTCACATGAACTTCAAGTGACTTTGTCCAGGACAGTGTGGGCCTCATGAATAAACAAAGGCGATAAATTCTCAGCTCTGTAACCCTCAAAAATGAACTTTAAGAATAAGATTAACATGGAGTTCAAAGCGACACCCCCTACCCCCGATGACACAGATATGCATTCAAGTAGAACAGCATAATCGTCTTTTTATTGAATGAGAACAAGTTATGTTTTGCTCCCTGATAGAAGGCATGGAAAGGTCAGTGGGAAACTTTATCAGCGCTGTTTAAATAAGATGCTTACTTGATGTGACTGCAGAAACAGTTTATAAAATCATATTCTATACAATGGTTGCTCTTTTAGTCATTTGTATACCAGAATCTTTCTGGTGAGGAAAAAAAAAATAGAGAGTCAGGTCATCTGCGTTGATTCCCTTAATGGCACTTTTCAGTGCAATGGAAAGAATTTTTTTTCTTCTTTTCCCATAATACTAGAACTTGGAGATGGGTGGACAGTAGATTCAGGATGGACAAAATGAAGTACTCAGAGAGTAATTAAATTGAAAATTTACTTCCAGTGAGTGATGGCCATAAGTGTAGGTGGCTTTAAATGGAAATTGGACAGATCAGTGGAGGAGAGGACCATCATTGGTTGCTAGCCATGGTGACTAAAGGGAACTACCACATCCAGAGGCAGTCAACCTTTGAATACAGACCTAGGAAGCAACATCCAGGCCTGTATGCCATTTTTGTCAGCTGCTTTGGGCCAACTCGGGGAAAAAAGTGGAATAAAAAAACACTAAACCAATGGACGCCTGGACCTGGATAGCCCAGGTGAGCCCGATCTCTTCAGATCTCAGAAGCTTACCCGGTTCGACCTTGGTTAGTAATTGGATGGGAGACTTCCAACAAAGACCTGGGATGCAGAGGCAGGCACCTCTGTTAGTCTCTCGCCATGAAAACCCCACCAGGGGTCGCCATAAGTCAGTTATGACTTGAGGGCACTCTCCACCACCCCCAAACAAATGGACAAAATGGTGGGTCACTGTGTGAAACAGGTTGTCAGTCTCTAGATGGACCATTGTTCAGTTCCAGCAGGGTTCTTCTTATGTTCTTAGGGTAAGGAGAAGTCTTAACCTAAGGGTAACAGAGGCAGCGGCCTCAGACCCTACACTGGGGCTGGAGACCACTCATAATGACCTACTCCCTGATGGAGAGGGCAGCTGACTTTTTGTCAGCAACCACTTTTACCTGCCCCATCTAGGGTTCAGGCAGCCAGTTTCCAGAGGCAGCCGCCGCTCCTGCCCAACTCACATGGAAGAGAACCAACCTTTGCTTGGACCCTGGTGGCCAGAAGTAGGGGCAGTGGAGTAGCAGTGATTCTAGGGTCCCATCCTGGATTTTTGTCCAAGACTCCAGAATTATTAAGATGGCCCCTGCTTTGGAAGAAGGGTGTCATGAACGTGCTTTCAGTTCTCTTATAGTTTATTGTTCGGTTGACACATACCATAAGAAGTGGGTCATACTTTATTCCCAGATTTTACGGTGTTTTACTGACTGGTATTGTATTTTATTGACTCCCCGTTTTAACTGAATTTTACTGCTCCTTTTTATTGATTTTATTGTACTGTATTGCTTTGGGGACTTTTAGTCAAAAGGTGGAATATAAACACAGGCTCAACTAAACTAACCTTTGGCCAGTGTGGGATTGGTGGCATGAGGAAGAGGTCTAAGATGCAACGGATCACCTCACCAACAGTTTTAGGCAGAATGGGAAGCGATGTTGCCAGCACCATCAAAGCCAGTATCAAGAATGTACCGAAGCTCCCAGTCTGGCACTGGGCCCATAGATGAGTGGAGAAGCTTCGACCATCTGCTTCCACCAAGAGTGTGAAATTGCCCCCAAAAGATCCTAGAGTGTTATCAGGTTTTGGAGGCATTTCCATTTCATACTGGAAGAGGTCCTGGAGTAGGGTTGCCAGCTCCAAGTTGGGAAATTCCTGGAGATCTAGGGGGTGAAACCTGGAGAAATCTGGAGAAAGTGGGGTTTGGGGAGGGAAAGGACTTTGGCATGACATAATTCCATAGAGTCCACCCCCAAAAGTAGCCATTTTCTCCAGGTGAACTGATCTCTGTGGCCTGGAGACCACTTGTAATTCCAGGAGATCTCCAGCCACTATCTGGAGGCTGGCAACCCTACCCTGGAGGAATGAAGTTCCTTTGGTTCATTCTCCTGTTAGATCTAGTGGCAGTGGCAGGCTAAAGATATATATTAAAAAACTCTTTTTCCTCTTCTAGGAGGGAGGTCATACACATATGCTTGTTGTTATTGGGAAGCATGCTTAGTGGTGGCAGGGTTTCCAACCTCCAGCTGGAGCCTGGGATTTTCTGGAAATTTCAAGTGAGCTCCGGGTTACAGAGATCAGGCCCCCAAATCTCCTGGAACTTCTTAAGCTGAGCTGGCAACTCTACGTGTAAGTCCTAGAAAGCATCTCATGTGGGACCTCCTGTAATTGAGATCTGACCATGTCTGTTCCAACTCTCCATGCAGCTCATATTATCTTTCATACTATAGAGGTCACTTCTGCTGGAGAAAATGGCAGCTTTGATCAGTAGAATGTTTGGCATTGTACCTTGCTGAGATCCCTTTCCAAGCTCCTCTCCCAAGGCCTCAGGAATTGCCCATCCCACAGCTGGAAACCCTAGTTGGTGCTTTCTCTATTTGTTTAGTAGAAAAGAGCAAGAGCCCAGTAGCACCTTTAAGACTAACAACATTTATGGTAGGGTAGACGCTTTTGTGAAGCACAGCTCACTTCTTCAGATACAGCTAGACTGTGAGTCCATCTGTCCTTATATCTTGGAGAGTGGAGTGATTTCAGGTGCCGAATGACAATAGCAGGTGTGATTGGATAGGGTGGGGTATGCAGAGGGGTGGTGGGTGTGGTGGAATCAGCATTGGTAATGAGGCAGGAAGCCTAGGTCTCAACTCAAATCCAGGTGGAGGCATTGTATTGAGCTTTATAATCAGTTGCAATTCAGCAGTCCCTGCTCCCACTAAGAATGCTACTGAATTGCAACTGATAATGAAGCTCAAGACAATGCATCCACCTGGATTGAATCAAGACCTAGGCTTCCTGTCTCATTCCACTCTCCAAGATATAACGACAGACTCACAAACTAGCTGTATCTGAAGAAGTGAAAAGTGACTCACAAAAGCTCATACCGTACCACAAATTTTGTTAGTCTTATAGGTGCTACTGGACTCTTGTTATTTTTCTACTGCTACAGACACACTAACACCGCTACCCATCTTGATCTTTTTGTTTAGTCAGACTGAAACCTTGAACTATACTCAGAAGAGCTGCAATTCATTCTACCACCTTAGGACTTGAACATTTTATTCTTTTGCAAGTGTAAACAAGGGGTTATTGTCACCTGGGCAAAAATCAAACAAGGTCCAGACAGTTTGTCGGAGCAATCAAACCAAAAAATAAAAATAAATCACCACCTTGCCGAAATTACAGGCCTTGGCTGCAGGTGTTCCTGGCATTGAGTTTTGATCCTCTCTGCTGCGTAGCCTAGGGGGAGGTATTGTAAATAAGTTGCCATTGCACTGAGAACACACAAGGAAACAAGATGTTGTGGTATGCCTCGCATTGTCATAGATTTTGCCTTTAGTCTTGGGAGGATACAAAGTCAAAAAAGCAGTATTCTCTGAAAAACAGGCGCTTTTGCTAAAGCACAATGCCCTCTCTGTTCCTTATGACAGCTCTTCTTAACGGTCTTTTTTTGTGTCTGAAAATGCCCTGCAGGATGAAACTAACAGCATGCTACTGGATGACAATTTACAGAAACTTAAGTACATAGATGGACTTGTTAACCTTCCTGTAGAATATTGTTCTTTTCTAATGTTGAACAAGGGTATGGATTGTACTTTAAGTACAAAGAAAACTCTGCGATTAATCCTGGATTAATCATATTTCTTTTATGGACAAAGATGACTGTCTTGATATGCTGCTTTTTAACTAAGGCCACAATCCAGCCAAAGTTAAGCATCACTAATAAACTAAGAACTGGCTGCTACAGCTGCTGCATCTTGACACCATTTTTTCCTTCTTCTTTGCCCTCACTGTCCTTTGTCTCATTTGCCTTCACTATTGTTCCATTGTCTGTGGCTACCCACATGTTTACTGTCAAAGATGGGAAGATACCTGGGCCGTTTCTACACCACTCACCTTCTTCCAGAACGGGGCACAACGTCACGAAAAAAAACAGAAAAGATAGCATCTTCTCACGTGAGTTTTATGCGATGTCGTGCAAAACTCGTGCAAGAAGACGCTATCTTCCGCGGGTTTTTCATGACGTTGCGCCCCGTTCTGGAAGAAGGTGAGTAGTGTGGAAACGGCCCTGCTTACGATCATGTAGCCAATCAGATGAAATGGGCAGCGTGGTCACATCAGACTGAGGAGAATAACAAAAAAGATGTGGAGATGGCGATAAAGATGAACATGGCACTGGAAAGAAAAAAAAAAACATCCGGGGAAGAAAGGACATTAACATACTTGGTTGGGGAAGTTAGATTTTTTTCCCAGTAATCACTTGAATAGCTATTGTACAGTGTTGCAGTTGTGCAGTAGCTGTGGTGTTGGCATTTCTGTTCCTTGTTGCGTGTGCCCAGTGGTGGTGAAGAGTGCTGTCAAGTCACAGCTGACTTATGATGATCTCTATTTGTGAGGTTTTCAAGGCAAGAGACTAACAGAGGTGGTTTGCCGTTGCCTGCCTCTGCAACCCTGGTCTTTATTGGAGGTCTCCCATCCAATTACCAACCAAGGTCATCCCAGCTTAACTTCTGAGATCTGATGAGATCAGGCTTGCCTGAGCTATCCAAATGAAGGCACGTTACCAGTAGGCGAGTTGATTCTACCAAAGGTAATGGATGGGCAGATCAGGTAATGAAATCATTGTGTGTGTGGGGGGGGACTATCTCTCCCATAAGGCTGTGCAAAAACATGTTTGCATGAGAAGATGGTAATAACATGGAATGAAATGAGCACCAAATGGTCAGACCTTTTAAAAAGTACAATCACTGTCTTGTCGATTACTTATGGTTTAGCTATTTGATTAGCTGGTGTGCGATGTGCAACAACAGACAGGTCTATGGTGTGTGTAGGGGGGAACAGTAAGGACCCCATTGGGCTGTGTGAGTGGATGAATGGAACACTGCCAGCTGCGCTGTACTGTTTTGAATATAAGCATATTAATCTGACGAACAGGCTCAAACTGTTAGTGAAGAGCTGAGCTCACTGACAAATAATCAGCTCCCCATTTGTAACTGGCAAACGGAGCATGAGCCAGACCATTGTATCAGATGTTCGAGCATTCCTGCTGATTATTTGAGAGATGCGAATTAACAGTCAAAGGCTTTGTATGTCCGGTGTGAAGCACCACATCTCCTATGATCAGCTGTTTTCCAGTAGGTTGGCCTCTGCTCTCTGATGACAGCACTGACAGGCAGCAGACAACAGGTTACCTTCTCCGTCCTCTGGCAAACAACTGACCACTACACAAAGAGACAACAAAGCTCTCCACAGTCTTCAAGTCCTTCATCATAGGTTAACATTTTTTCCTATAACCAAATTCAGAATGTAAACAGAGGTGCCTTCTTAGGCAATATATCTCTGGAATTTCAAGAGAAAAAAAATTAGAATACCGGGGTTTCTCAAAGGAACATCCAAAATCCAAAGCAAAACCTATCCCAGCTTGGAACCAAAGAGTGCTTATAAATATATAGCCATCAGTATAAGAAACGAATGCCTCTATTATCCCCAAGAACAATGACATGTGGCTAGCACCCAATAGGCCAACCCAGGAAAACCAGCATAATTTCAGTCCAGTAGCATCTTAGCAGTGACCAGATTTTCAAGTTATAATAATAATAATAACATTCGATTTATATACCACCCTTCAGGACAATTTAACACCTGCTCAGAGCAGTTTACCCACAACAAACACCCTGCAAGGTGAGTGGGGCTGAGAGAGCTCTGAGAGAGCTGTGACTGACCCAAGGTCACCCAGCTGGCTTCAAGCGGAGGAGTGGGGAATCAAACTCGGCTCTCCAGATTAGAGTCCCGCGCTCTTAACCACTACACCAAACTGGGTTTCCAAACTGTTGGGGATTGAACTTGTTACTTTCCGCTTGCCAAGCAGACGCTGTACCCAATGACATGTGGCTACGGCATTTCCAGATGGCTAGCGCACAATAGGGCCACCCACGAAAACCAGCAGAATTTGAATCCAGCGGCATCTTAGCGACCACACGTTTTTCAAATATAAGATTTCGAGAGTAAAAGCTGTCTTCTTCAGATATCTGAAGAAGGAAGCTTTGATTCTCCAAAGCTTATACCCAGAAATTCTTGTTTGTCTATAAGATGCCACTGGATTCGAATCCTCCTGTTCTACTGCAGACCAACATGGCTACCTACCTGAAACAGGAGGACCAAACAGTCAATTCTTTGCTCTGCCATGTCTCTATTGAATAGACTGACCCAGGCAAAAGTGAGGGACGGATGTGTGAAGAAATTGGGAAGAAGAAAGAAAACACCAGTCTTCTAAAACAGCCAGAAAGGGAAATGTGAAATAGTAGGGAAATTGCTCTTCAAACGTTGTCTAGCCCATGGCGTCGCAATATGTGAAAAGGCCAATTGCTTCAGATTTTGTGCCTTCAGGTAGGAGAGTGAAAAGGTCCCTTTCATTAGAATCAGCGGGAAGGAGTTTTGCCGTTGGACAGCATCACAAAGCTTTCGCCTAGGAGTCTGAAGTGTGTGCGTGAGTCACCTTCTGGCACGCAATTATGCAGCATTAAAAGAAAGACAGAACAAAACAAGGATCACCGAGAGAAAGAAAGGTTTTAGATATATCACTGCACTAAATGTGCTGCATAAAAGTTTGAGGAGAGTTGGTTCAAGTTTGAGGGGAGTTGTTGATTTAGCTTGATGGTACCTGAGGAAAGATCCTTTTACAACTTACATACCAACACTGCTGATTGGTTCAATTTATACAATACCAGTTAAAATAGAAGCCTTTCTAATCTGCAAATCAGCAATGTAATATATTAATTCATGTGTTCAAAGACCAGTTGAATTTAATTCCTTTTAATTTCTTAAAGGTGTTTGCGTTGGAGTAATTATTTCTTTAAATCCCTATATTACTTGATTATATTGCTGATCAAGAAAGTTGTTTTACTGAGCACTTTCTATGTTGTATTATGTAGTGTTGTTTGATTTTTGTAAAGTTTACTGTAATCTTGAGCTGCTGTAGCAGAGTGGTTAAGTGGTTGGGCTGCAAATCAGCAGTCTGCTGGTTTGACTATCACTACTGCCATAAGCTTAGCTGATGGCCTTGAGTAAGCCGCTCTTCTCAGCCCCAGCTCCTTAGCTGTACTGTGGGGATAAATAACAACACTGACTTTATTCACTGCTCTGAGTGGGGTGCTACTCTGTCTAGAAAAGTGATATATAAGCACAGATCCATATAGGAGCTGCTGTAGCATAATGATGAAGTAGTTGGGCTGCAAGTAAGCATTCTGCTGGTTGGAATCCCACTACAGCTATGAGCTCAGCAGGTGGCCTTGGGTAAGCCACTCAGTCCCAGCTGTATTGTGGGGATAATAACTAGACATGGGCATGAACCGCAAAAAACCCAAACTGTGCGGTTCATGGTTCACGGCATTTTCATGAACCAGGAACCACGAACTCCCATGAACTAGGGCAAGTTCACAAACCAGTTTGTGATTTGTGGTTCGTTGGGTTTAAATGCCCTGTTCTGACTGCTTAGCAGCAGCAGGGAAAAGGGCATTTAAACCCCCGGATCTGCTTCTTGTCGGGGAGATCCCCAACAAGCAGCTGATCATTTAAACTGGGGCTGTTTAAATGGCTGCTTCCAGTAGTGGGGAAATGGATATTTAAAGAGTGGGTGGGGCTTGGCTAGCTGGCCAGGAGTTCCCAACCAGCCAGCCAAGCCTCACCCGCTCTTTAAATGGCCATTTCCCTGCTGTTCTGAGCAGCAGGGAAATGGCCATTTAAAGAGCGGGTGAGGCTTGGCTGGCCGGCTGGGAACTCCCCACCCACAATTTAAATAGCCATTTCCCCACCGCTTGGAATGGTGAGGAAATGGTCATTTAAACAGCAGGGCTTGGCTGGCTGGCCAGGAACTCCGAGCAGCAGGGAAATGGCCAATTAAACTGCGGGTGGGGCTTGGCTAGCCAGCCGGGAACTCCTGGCCAGGCAGCTAATCCGCGCTGTTTAAATGATCAGCTGCTTGTTGAGGTTCTCCCCGACAAGCAGCTGATTCACAGGTTTAAATGCCCCTTTTGCTGTTTTAAAACAGACCAAACGAACCAGTAGATAGACCAGTTAGTGGAAGTTCATGGAAACGAGCTTCCACGAACTACTGGTTCACGAACCACGAACCGGGCTGGTTCATGGGTTTTTTTGGTTTATATTCAGGTTCGTGCCCATCTCTAATAATGACATTGACTTTTTCACCACTCTGAGTGTGGCACTAATCTGTCCAGAAGTACACTGTTGTTGTTAAGAATTATCAAGCGCACTTGAACTGTGCAAAGGTGGGATATAAATGTTTAAAGAGATGCATTTTGACACATTGGCATATTGCCCTGATTAGATAGGGTTTTTACATTGTGCTCTAAAGTGCTCTAAAACATCCCATTCAAGATGTAGGGATGAATTGGAGAGAAGAGTACTAGTCCCTGGTTTCATTTGGTGTAGTGGCTACACTGATCCAAGGGGGACTCTAATCTGAGTGACGTTGAGTCAGTCACAGCTTCTAGGAGCTCTCTCAGCCCCATCCACCTTGTGGGGATAATAATAATAACATACTTTGTAAACTGCTCTGAGTGGGCTTTAAGTTGTCCTGAAGGGTGGTATATAAATTGAATGTTGTTGTTGTTTGTAAAGTGAACACCCATTGGCTCTTCTTTATAAATAGATGTGTGTGAGTTCACTGTAACATTTGAAAAAATGCCCAATATAGACTTAAATCTGCCATAGAGGCTTAGTGGATAACCTTAGGCACACATTCAGCCTTATCTACATCACAAGGTTGTTGGGAGGATAAAACTGAGGAAGGGATAATGTTGGGAACCATTTTGGGTTCCCATTAGGGAAAAATTGGGGTATAAATGAAGTAAGTAGATAAAAATAATAAATAAAATAAAAAAAATCAGTTTTGAGAAAGTTGTGTGTCTGAATTCTGTCCCCCCTTTCGCCCCCCTTCTTTCCATCCCATTTCAAAAGCTAATATTTCCTATAAGGACTCAAACTAGCACGGCTTTAACCAACAAAGAAACTGTTCTTTGTCTTCTAAGTTATTGTAAGAAGAAAACTTCTAGTGGGTTTTCTTCTAATAAGCTTAGAGCTACTTTAAGAAAAGAGAATCTCTTTATATTTTTCCTGGGGTACTATCATATCTTGTGATGTTTTCTCTGACTCCAAAGGATTTGAGTGGGGACTTTCTCACAGTCTCAGGTGAGAGCTCGCAGCTGTTCAAGGAGATTCTTATTTAATTTTCCTTTAAGGTACATTTGGGCGAGGGGGGATTCTTCATCAATCAGACAAAATGTTGCTTTTAAACATGCCATCATATGAATCTTAAACACAGGGCCAAGCTACACATGACGAATGACACTTGAACAGCAAGTGTATTTCTCCCTGTTCACTTGCCCTCCACTCAATCCACTTGCCGTTCAAGTGTCATTCGTCATGTGTAGCTTGGCCCACAGACTCCTGGTAGAATACCCCTGTGTAGCTGGGTAAATGGGCACAATCAATATACTGCATAAGGACATGGGATCAAGGCCACTGACTGTGCTCTAGGTCTACATCTTTGGGGTTCCAGTCATCAAAAATAGATGTTTTGCAGACATGTTGGTGTGTTCCATAAATACGACTGGTGGACAATTTCAAAATTGCCTGTCTGTGCTGTTTTTTTCTGGAATTCCTAGTTTTAGTTTTGCTTCTCTCTTGTGCAAATCAAATCCACGAGCCTATATTCTGGGGGCATTTTCTGTTTTCCCTCATCCAGTTCTCTCCCTCAAATGTACATTGTTTCTCAATGTTATTTTGTGCATCTGTAAATCAATACCACAGTATATTATACTTAAAAAAACACATATGCTGTAGCATGAGTAATGTATACATTATGTTTATTTGTGTATTTATTGAATTTATTTGAAACATATTTTCAGAGGCAGGCAATGGCAAACCACTTCCATTTGTTTCTCTTGTCTTGGAAACCCTATGGAGTCACCATGAATTGGCTGCAACTTGACCTCACTTTACATACAAGAAACATTTTTATACCACTTTCTATATCAGTAGGGTCCCCAAGGTTCTTAACACGAAAACACTGGAACGTTAAAACAGCATTTAAAATAATATACAAAATAATTCCATAAAAACATATAAATGCAGAAATATACAACAGGCATATATATAAAAACATGCATCCCTGTGCAAAGAAATTTATAAAACCAACAGCGAAATGCACAGAAGTGAAACTGTTGGCCAAAAATGCGAATATTCGCTCACTGCAATTTCAGTTAATTGGTTATTCTGCCCAAACTTTTTTCCACCTTGGATTTTTGGAGGATTGAGGGAACGGAGTAGAAGTGGCTCACGGCTTGCCAGCCACTGTCAGAAGATGAACGTATAACAGCCTTCAACTTTATTCTGAGCAGTATTGGACAGGGATTAAGGCTGAACATCACCACTAAATTCTGAACCATGGAGGATAATCCAAGGGAACAGCAAAGAAGACCTTGAACAGCAAATAATACATTATCTGAGTCATGTGATAAATCCTGACCCCCACAGAAACTTCTGGGTCAAGCTTGCTTCTAGTCTCAGCAGCAAGCAGTCTCGGCTGCTATTCTTTGCCCCAGCTGTTACCTTGGTTACCTGCAGCTTCTGTCGCCTTGCTCCCAAGATCTTGCTGGGTTTGAAGTCAGTCACCAATACCACCACCTGTTGCTGCCCCAACGACTTCCTCACTTCTTGCTGATGCATGAACAATTATTTGACAGCAGCCTGAGAAACTGCCTATAGCAACTTCCTGTGGTTCCATGTTATCAGTATGGAATCCTCATTATGCTTTAAAAAAAGAACTCCTGTTCTTGAGATAAAGGGGGAGGACACATTCCTACATTAACAGCCACAAAAGCACCATAGGTAACTTCTCTCAATGAGAATATCTTGGAGGAACCCAGCTTTGTTTTTGAATTATGGGGGCAGAGGGAAGATAGATGGAAGAGAGGCCACCTACCTTTTCTAATGGAACCCTTAGCTGCTCTTTTGTGCAATTCAGAATACTGGATCTGAAAATATACCCCAAATATACCTTATTGGCATTTGGGGGGGGGGTATATTCAGGATAGACCAGTATTCACTTCCTGGTTAATTCGGAATATATTCCCTATGGGGGGATATTTCTAGGGAGCTTGGAGGGCATATTTTGAGCAAACTACACAAAAATTGCAGTGGATTGAGGGCTGGTAGTCTTCTCCAGACTCCCCCCCCCCCCAGTTTCAAGAAGATTGGGTCAAGGGATCTGATTCTATGAACCCCTGAACAAGGTTCCCCAGTCACTTCCCATTGTTTCCTGGGAGAGAGAAGACTCCGGTGTTTTCTCCATAGCAAAAAGCCAAGCCAAATGGACAAAGAGCCATCATCCTACCAAAAACAACTAACAAAGCCCAACAGACCCAGATAATCTGAGCAGAACTAACCTCATAGGAAAAGAAAGGTAAGGCACTTACTCCCTTGCAGATGTTTGCCCCGACTTTTTTCCACCTTGGATTTTTGGAGGGTTGGGGAAATGGAGAGAGAGGGGAGGTGACTGTCAGGCAGCACACTAAGGAGAGAGATCTCTGTTCAATCATGACGATTCTCTCATGGATGGTCTATGAGAAAAGTAGAAACCCAATTTTGTGATGCTCTGAGCAGGCTCGAACTTACGAGTGTTTCTGGGTGAAAAGGTCTCATTCATGTACATGAGACCCCCCTGGGTTGTTGTGCATATTTGAGAATTCTTAGATAGCTAGCAACTTTAAGGAACACCCACATTCAACAGTGGTAACTTGGCCAGTGTGTCTTTTGCCACCAAAACCAAAACAGTGTCTGTCTGTTCAATTCATGAAATCAGGAGCTGCCTTCTACTGTGTCCAGCTATTCGTTCTTCCAATGATTCTTTACTTGGATAGGTAGCAGCAGCTCTCAGGTACAGATCTTTCCCCAGACCTGTTACTTGAGTGCTATTAACTGGAGAAGCCAGAGGTCTATCCTGTGATGTTCTTCATGCAAACACGGGCACAATTACTGAACCACAGCCTCTGTTGACTCCTCTCCTGTGCATTTATTTATTTAGATTTATATTCCGCTCACCCTGCAAGCAGGCGCAGAACAGATTACAATCATCATCATATAAAATGGAAATACAATACAATATGTGAAATAAAACATCAATATACAATTCATTAAAAAACAGCGGTGCACATATTGCACAACACACCAGCATCAACTAACCTGCCAGTTGATAATAAAAAGCAGAGCATTCGAGCACACCGAAATTTAAGCAACATACAGCGAATAAAATGATGGATATCTTTTTATTATTTTAAAAGAAGAGACAAAAATTTAGTCTTGCTGAATCAGGCCAAAGGTACACTTAGTTTAGCATTGGTTTTTTTGCAACAGTGGCCAGCTGGGTATTTTTTGGGAGCTTAGAAGTGGGATACAACTCTGTCACTTGCCATTTTGTCCCAGCATCTGATGTCCGGTCAAGCTGGTATACCTCCTTAGATGGAGATTCTACTAATCTGTTGTGTCTTTTGTGACTAATATCATGACTAACATTAAATTTGAGTAAGACCATATCTACATTACAGACATCAGGGGGTGAAACAGTATAGTAGAGCCCAATCTCATCAAATCTCAGATCTAAGCAGGGTCTGTCCTTGGGGGATGACCAAGGAAGATTCTGCAGAGAAAGGCACTGGCTAACCGCTTCTGCTTCTTGTTGGAAGAGGAGGATTCAGCGCTGTCCCTTTTCTCAGGTTTCAGAGAGGGACAAACCAAAGAGTTAGAAAGATAGAGAGGTCAGGGCACTCTGTTTACTGTTTACTGCTCTGACTGTCTGTTGATATGTAGATTGCTATTCTCAGGATTTCTTCCCTCTCACCTTCTCTTCCTGGCGTTGTTGCAGGCAACACTTCTCCTCTCTTCCCTCCATCTTGGAACCGTGGTTGCAGGTCTTGTCCTAGCATCCATGTTCATCCTTAGACTAGATAGGTAGTTAGGATCTGTCTCTCCTCCTTTCCTATCAGAGTATGGAAGTCCTACAATAAATAACTCTTATTTCTTTTCTAAATATAAAGCAAGTATATGATTTATTATTTTCTCTCCTGCACACAACACCAGTCAGCAGAATGAGCTCACAATCACCTATAATCATGTTTCCTATGCGAAACGATAGACTCTGCTAACAGCCCAAACATGGAGTCCTTTAATTAGGTTTCTAGGGCCTACATAACGATTTATTTATCACTTCTCACTTGCCTTGAAAGCCCCTTGCTGGGGTCACCAAAAATCAGTTATGACTTGATGGCGTGCCCATACACGCATTACAGATAATGGGTAATATATCAATTCAAGTGCTATAGTATATCTCTAAGATTCCTGGGAAATTTAGTTTTATAAATCAACTAGGAATTCTGTTAAAGATCCCTCACAAAACTACAGTTCCCAGAGGTAGCTGGGGTGAGGGAACGATTATTCACCCAGTTTTTTAAAAGCTCTCTAAGGGCCAAGCTACAAGTGACGAATGACACTTGAACGGCAAGTGGATTGAGTGGAGCGCAAGTGAACAGGGAGAAATACACTTGCCGTTCAAGTGTCATTCGTCACTTGTAGCTTGGCCCTGAGGAGCAAACAGCTACCCCCATTTCTTGTGGCAGTGAAATGCTGAGTAAGATGCACATATTGGATAAAACCACACATTAAAAGTGCATTGTTAGCATCTGAAATTCATGATCCAGTTGTACAAAATCTGCTTACAGAGAGAGTGTTGACATTTAACCTTCCCAGGTCTTTTTTTTTTAAATGCAGTTTTTAACTTGGTACCAACCAACATTAATTTTGCTCTGCTTTGAAGCTACCCCAAAGGTCAACTTGCTGATGACGCCGTGTGAAGCGTTCAAGATTGCTATAAGCCTTCTTCTGAGTGCAGGCCCATTTTAATGGTTGATCAGGACTAAATGAAAGAGAGTCATGGTGAGCTCTTGATAATGAGATTCAATTATTTCCAGAGAGGGGTTGAAGTCCCCAGAGAGGCCCATCTTCTGCTTACTGTAAGCAAAGCAAAACAAACCTTCCCAAGTGTAACATGATACTCAGCCATTCGCTTTCCAGCTTCTCTTATATTGTGTTGGCTTTGGGGGGAAGAAAAGAAGTCAGATCTAATAAAAATCATAGGGTTTTGACACACAAACACTTTCCTTTTTCCTTCTATTAAACTGTTGAGTCAGGCTACAGTAAAATGTTGGGAGTGCAGTTTGAATGCATTGCCTTCTGTCTAAGTCAATGTTATCTGTAGTTCTGTAGTGGAAATCTGGGAACACAGACTTCAGTTACCCTCGGAAAAGCCTGGAGAAAAATGCTCTGTCCCTTTAATAGAGGCTTAATGGGATGTTATTTACTAGGTGATACGATTCTCTTCCCTGCTATCAAACATTTCCACATAATAAGCTTCCATTAAAGGGACAGGACATTTTTCTCCAGGCCAGAGGGCTGAACATATTGACATTTTGTGAGTATTGTCGAAGGCTTTCACGGCCGGAGAACGATGGTTGTTGTGGGTTTTCCGGGCTGTATTGCCGTGGTCTTGGCATTGTAGTTCCTGACGTTTCACCAGCAGCTGTGGCTGGCATCTTCAGAGGTGTAGCACCAAAAGACAGAGATCTCTCAGTGTCACAGTGACATCTTTTCCACACTGTGACACTGAGAGATCTCTGTCTTTTGGTGCTACACCTCTGAAGGTGACAGCCACAGCTGCTGGCGAAACGTCAGGAACTACAATGCCAAGACCACGGCAATACAGCCCGGAAAACCCACAACAACCATCATTTTGTGAGTATTCTACCCAAACATTCCCAAATGTTCATATGGGATTTTTGAGTCTTTGACAGGGATGCTCACATAAAGGTGAGCAGTTTCAGGTCACACACAATAGTAAACACCTATTACTACTCATACATTAGAAAAGAGTCCAGTAGCACCTTTAAGACTAACTAACTTTACTGTAGCATAAGCTTTTGAGAATCACAGTTCTCTTCGTCAGATGCATCTGATGAAGAGAACTGTGAATCTCAAAAGCTAATGCTACAGTAAAGTTGGTTAGTCTTAAAGGTGCTACTGGACTCTTTTCTATTTTGCTACTACAGACTAACATGGCTAACTCCTCTGGGTCTATACTCATATATTTGGACTCTTATGCGCTGCACATGATAATAATTGAGTAATCCTGACATAAAGATTTTGTGTCCTTTTATTATACTGCCTCAGGTTCTGCCCAGGTGTTTTTTCCCCTTTTCTTCTAAGAAAATGACATTTTCCCTAATAAGTTTAACTTTTAAATACTCCATACATTTGCAATGTGCCTGTGCTATTTCCACAAAGGTCACAAGTGAGGTAACTTTTTACCAGATTCTCAAGATGGATGCTGGTTGTATGCATCTGAGAAACCAGTATTCTTTGGGCTTTTTCCTCCTCGGCTTCAGCCTTGCTATAAATGCATAGCGAAATCCTGCTTCCAGGCCACTTAACAAAAGCGTCTTCAAGTGTAAAGAAACACCTCCTGGAGTCTGCAGAGAGAGGCGAAGTGTGAAAAGCTGCTGCTCGGAGCAGTTAAAAGATGCATGCCCCACGGACATCCTTAAAATTAGTCATTTTAAGCACCTGAAGCATGAAACAACATCTGCATGGGCTGTGATCAAACACAAATGCAAAAATTAAAAATGAAACACGTCGCTATTGAGTTTGGATAAAGCCCAGTGCACAATAAACAGAATGCAGCTTCCTCCCAGTCTTTTCATCTTCATTCTGCTTCTGCCGGTCTATTGAATTTTTCTCCCCCCCAACTGTCTTCCATTTCTCCGGCTCTTAGTACTTTTCCTCTCCGCAAAGCCTACAGCGTGCTGTAATTTCTAACTCTTGCCTAACACATTACTGGGGCTCGCCTTAAGTACAGTTCATTCCTCTGGGCCTAACACAAGCTGGGTTTGCTCTACGTGCTAGTAAGAAGTTGAGAGAGAGAACTTCTGTGGCGGTGTGTTTTAATGGCTTAATAGTTCAGGGTTGGATATGAAGCAAGCAGCGGGGCCATCAGGGAAGGCTGTGGGGTTGCCCGTTCAGGGTTGAGAAGATCTTGGAGATTTGGGGGTGGAGACTGGGGAAGGTGGGGTTTAGGGAGGGAAGGGGGATCAGTGGCATATAATACCAGAGAGTCCACCCTCCACAGTGGTCATTTTCTCCAGGGCAGGGCTTTTTTTCAGCGGGAACGCAGTGAAACGGAGTTCCGGCACCCCTTGAAAATGGTCACGTGGCCAGTGGCCCTGCCCCCTGGTCTCTAGACAGAGGGGAGTTTAGATTGCCCTCCGTGCCACTGGCGCTCCTCTCTGTCTGGAGATCAGGGGGCGGGGCCACCAGCCATGTGACCATTTTCACCGAGGGTGATTAAAACTTTACAAAACTCCCCCCTTGTTCCAGTTGACCCAAAATGGCGTCATTGTGCAGTCCTGACTCCTGAGTTCCACCACTGAGTTCCACCACCTCTTTTCCCAGAAAAAAAAGCCCTGCTCCAGGGAAATTGATCTCTTTCGTTTGGAGATCAGTTGTAATTCTGTGAGCTGTCCAGGTCCCACTTATGAGGCTGTCATGTGGTTCTGAGGGACTTATTGAAGAGTCCCAGTCTGAGACCACATATGGAAAAACCTTGGTCCCCGTTCCCCAGAGTTTAGGTATGAATACTGGGAAAGGATAATGATTGCTGGCTCCATTCTTAGAGGCCAAAACTCAAGGAGAGGAGGGGGAGCAAAAAAGTTCGTGGCATTTGCCATTGGGAGTACGATGCTCTCATCTGTTATTAATTTGTTATATTGATTGTGAATTATTACTGATATATATGCTGTTCAAGAACTGAATGTATGAACACCTAGCTGCTTTACATAAATGTGATATATTTTGTTTCAAAAAATGGTGGTAATCCTAGTCTAAAGGGCTTTCGTAAACAGAACACAGCTTGGTTGTTGTGGATTTTCCGGGCTGAAGAACACAGCTTGGTGGCAATTTGGTGTAGTGGTTAAGAGCGCGGGACTGTTTGATTCCCCACTCCTCCACTTGAAGCTAGTGGATCTTGACTTGATCATTTTCTAGCATCTTTCCCATCTGATGTTCCCATGAATTATTTGATACTGGAAGATTATACTTTTTACTCAATGGCCAGTGAATCAGCTTTGCGACCCTGTCATGTCTAGCTTTGTAGTCCGTCTGTGCAATTTTGCTGCATTTAGAGATAAGGTGGGACACAGTTTCATCTTCTTCCTGGCAAAGTCGACATTTTGGATATTCACTGTTTTTCTGAATTTTGGCTTTCATAACATTCATTTGCAATGCTTGTTCTTGTGCTGCAAAGATCAGACCTTCCATTTCTTTCTTGATTGTACCCATCTTCAACCATGCCCAAGTTAGGCAGTTGGCACTTTTTCCTTCAATATTTTTAAGATGTTGCCCGTGTAAGGGTTTGTTCTTCCAGCCATTTAATCTATTCTCATACTGTTTCTTCTTGTATTCAACCTTTTTTCCGGTTGTTTTTAATATGTTCTCTGTTTTCACAGCCTGAGGTAATTTTTCTGTACTTCTACTGATGCAATCATTTAGACCTCTCTTTTCTTCTTCCAGTTCCTGATGTACTTGTAACAGTCCTTGTCTACCAATTTTTCGTGGTAAATATAACCTATCAACATCACTTTTCGGGTATAAAGAGTGCTGCATGTTGTTGTTGATGATGATGATGATTAGCACCCCTTTGAGTATAAATGGCTTCTCCTTTTTGCTGAGAATGCAACAGCTTCTTCAGAGACCCAGCATGGTGTAGTGAGAAGAGTGTCAGACTAGGATCTGGGAGACCCAGGTTCAAATCCTCACTCCACCCTGTAAGTTTTTGGGGTGATGTTGGGCCAGGCACACGGGGTCAACCAAACATACCTCATGGTGTCGTTGTCTGGATAAAATGAAGAAAAGCAGCCTCTTTGGGCCTTTATTGGGGAGAAAGATGGGGTATAAAGGAAGTAAAATAAATATAAATAAATAAAAAGCAGGGGGAGGAGGGAGTGTCTCCTCAGGTGGATGTCCAACAAGGCGCCCACAGATCATCAGCAATGACAGACAGAAGAACCCAGGAAATGCAGCCCGTTAAGCTAGTTGGACAGCTGAAAGTCCTTACAGAAACTTCCTATCTAACCTGACTGAGCAGAAACCAGGATTTGTGGGAACTGTGGACAAGAGGGATCTGACTGAGGTGTAACATCATCACCTTCCATTCACATCATCTGCCAAAGTCTTTCTCTGTATGCTGAAGGCTGCAGTGGCTAAGAATACTTCCCTGGGAGTAAGCCTTATTGAATAAAATAGAACTTAATTCTGAGTAGACCTACTTAGGCTCACTCCTTAGCTCTTGTGTGTCAGGTGGGTGCCTTTCAGAAAGATGGCCTTCTGCACTGCAGCTCCTTCTGTATCAGCTTCTCCACCTGGCACCCAAACTTAATATCAGGCATCGGAATAAATCGTGTTTTTTAGTGATCTAGGCATTTGGCCAATTTTGTTGGATTCTTGTTGTTGTTGTTTCTTATACCTTCTTTCCCCTCCTTTCCCTCCCTCCCCCACAAGAGTAGCATATTTTCTTCTGTTTTATTGGATTGAGCTGATGAATAGTTTAACATGTTGTTAGACATTTTGCTTCCAGTTTTGGGATTTGATGATATCCCGTGCTTTTGAATTTTGTCTGGTTGCTAGCTGCCTTTGGAACCTTTGCTGAGGGGCTGCGTATACATGGTATAAATAAATAATCCAGAGTTCTGAAATGACAGCTCATACCTGGCTGGACTTGAATTGTTTGCAGAGACTCCTCGAGGCAATCTCTGATTTGGAAAGATGGCACCTGAATCTCTGCAACAGAGGGGGAAAAATAGTGGGATATATGATTTGAAGGGACCAAACAATCTCCTTCTCACATATTAGGAGCAGACATGCTCAAACACCTCCTAGTTCATCTCACATTCTCTTCACCAGTCACATACAAGATCCAGTTTTTCACGAACAGTTCTACTCTTTGCAAACCCATTATGACGGAATGGGCTTTTATATAAAAGGTTTACTAAGTGCAGCACCCTAAGAGTGGAAGAGAAAGGGCTTAAAAACTGCCTGAAGGGAGAATGATTGACAGGCTGCTCTGTGATTGGCCAGTGAAATGGTAACAAATTGGTGCGGACAGAATTGTTGAGGGAGTTGAAGTTTTGAGTCTGACAAGGAAGGACAGTTTAGCAATCCTCTGTGTGATGAAAAAGGAAAAGTTTGCCCTAACTGGGACAGCTTTAGGTTTCTGGAAGATTGTAGTTAAAGTACTTAAGTGTGAAAGTCAGCACTAATTTACACAGACAAGATAGTACTAGGGGGTGTTGTTGGCAGAGGAAGTGGGCAGTAAAAACAATTCTCCTTCAGCCAACTGGTCAGGGTTATGTTTTCTGGAGAAGAATAATTTCTGCCCAGTGTCTAAAATAAGGGGGTTTTCGCTCTGAGGAGGACCCTGGGTCTGGTGTAAAGGGAAAAGAGTGATGTATTGAAGTCAGAACACCTAAGCTGTAAAGTGAAATCTATGAAGGAACCTTGTTAATGCAACCTAAGTCTGAAACTTCCAACTTCTCACTTTTAAGATCTGTAATTGCTGAAACTAAGCTTTAAGAAAATTATTGCGCCTAATGCTTATGAAGTATTTTGTTCTACAAAGTTTACCTCAGCTTTACTTTCTCTGCCTACCGAAATACCAACCTGGCCTGGTTAATAAACCTGCTGTATCCTTTTGAACTTTACTCAGCCTCTAGTGCCATTTTATTTTAAAGAGACATGTGCTCCTGCTTCTACTGTTCAAAGTATTTGGTTTGGGATATAAGCCAAAAATGTATATGTATTAAAGTATGGGACAAAAAGACCCTTAAATTATACCCTTATACATGCTAGTAGAGGCTGCCCACTCACAGCAAACAGTTTTGACAGTTTTGGAAGGAAAATCTGCCTCACAGTGGGGTAGTGAGTGGGGCTTATATCATACCTATCTATACAAGCCCATCTGAGGCAAGTGACTTTTCATGTATGCAAATTTGGGGTGTGCATCCAAAAAAGATTCGAGTTTCCCACTTCTGGTTTACTGAAGTGGGGAAAAGATTAGGAAAAACCCAAATCTCAAAGCGGCAAGTAGCTTCAGGATTCAGGTGTTTAAACTGCTTCCAAAAGCTTTGGGTAGAGCTCAAAGCAACACTTTTCTTGCTGTCTGCAAGAAACAAGCTTCCTGCCACCTGCCTGATGGGAGGTGGAGGAGGAGGTTCATTCCCATTCCGTAAAAAAAGGCAGCGGGAAGCACAAAAGCAGCACTCTTCTTGTTGTTTTAAAACAGCAAGAAAAGTGCTGTGGCTGCTGCTGATCTACCCGAAGCTTTCCGAAGCATTCCAAAGCACTTTGGAAAGCTTTGTGTTGGTATTTCAGAATCAGCTCATCAATGCTGGGGCGGATTCAGAAATACCAAATCATTCCATATGAGACCCTATGTGGGTTAAAAACCTGAATCGGCAACTCGTAGCGCATACCCCTAATTCAAATAGTGCAGTCCATTATAGTGCAGTTAGCATTGTTGTGAAGGTTGCCACCTGCAGAAGACCCTGCTCAGATGAGTGAGCTGCTATGAGGAGCATAGGGAGAGAGGCAGTCCTGCGGATATGAGGGACCATGTGATAGCCAATACCTTGAACTGGAGCCAGAAATTGATGGGCAGCCAATGGAGTGAGTGCAGAAAGCTCTGCCTAGATCTTCATAATAACTGGATTGCAGTATTCTGCATCAACTGAAGTCTCTGAGACCTTTGTGTAGTGCATTAGACAACTCTAGTCTTCTTGTTACTGAGGGGTGGACTCAAATGGCCGGATCAGCTGAGTCAGTGTAGGGGGGCATCTTTCAAGTTAGGCTGAGTTGGAAAAAAATTATTTGCTGCTGCATTAACTTGCTTCTGCAGGAATTAATCTGAAGTCTCTTAACTGAGTCAGCAAGGGTCACTTGTACCCTCATCAAAAATGTGAAGCACAATGTCCTTTAAGATTTCTCCCTTCCCAACCAGCTTTACCTCTGTCATGTCAGGATTTAGCTTCAATTTGTTAACTCTTAGTCATTTAACCATAACAGATGGGTAGTGATTCAGGACCTCTATCACATCACCAAAAGATTAAGATAAGGAGTGACAGAGCTGGGTTGTCGCCAGCATATGGATTACAACAACCTACTCCCAAACCACAGTTTCTTATTTATTTATTAATACAATTTTTACCCCACCTTTCTGCCTTTATGGGGCCACTAAAGTGGCTAACAGATTCAAACATACAAATTAAAATCTTACCTTTAGACCTTAAAACCAACACATTAAAACAATTTAAAACCAGAACTTAAATACAAGAGATAAAAAAACAACAGGTAAAATGTTGGGGGGGGGCACTACTGAGATGGTCCTCACCTGGTTTCCCACTCATCTAATCTTAGAAGGCAGAAGCACCCAAAACATGACCTCTGAAGATAACTGCAGTGGTCAGGTAGCTTCAGGAGAAATATGGGAAGTCCCTCAGGTATGTTGGTGTCAAATATAGGGCTTTAAATGTCAGCAGCATCACATTGCATTGTGCACATCAGTAGGCTGGGAGCCAGTGTAAATAAGCCAAGGCTACTGCCTGTCAGCCCCGTCAGTCGACATCCTGGCTGCAGCATTCTGCACCAATTGAAGTTTCTGAACAGTTTTCAAGGGCAGCCCCATGTAGAGTTCATTGCAGTAATCTAATCTAGAAGACTATGAATGATTTGTCCTAAGGATGTTACATTGAGGCTGAAAAACACTGGAGATAGGATTTCACCCTGTGGAACCCTACAGAATAGATCCCACACTGATAAAAACTAGTCTTCAGTGAAGATTGATTCAGGTGGGTAGCTGTCTGTAGCAGAAGAGCAACATTCGGGTTGAAGAGCACTTTAGAGACCAACTAGCTTTCTTCAGTGGTAATCCTTTATGTCTCCTCCATGAGGAATGATTTGAACCAGTCCAACACACATCCTCAGATGCCTACTTGTGCCTCCAAATTCCTCAACAAGATGGCATGGTCCAGTGTCCAGTGTATCAAAATCAGCAGTTAAAGCCAGTAGGGACAACAAAGAGGCATGGCCTTTGTCTACATTCTGATGGAGGTTTTAATACTACAAACATCAGGGCTGTCTTTGCCCCATACGGTTAGGTGCCAACTTTAATGACCATGGGGGGTGGGGTGGGGGAGTCTATCAACAACATTTTAATTTCCTGAATTGATAGTCTGTGACTATCAGTTTTGCAGATTTATTTGAGCAATATTAGGACCAATTCTTTTTAGGTTTTCTGCAGCAGTTATTGTGAGCTATTTTTTATATATATTTGACAGTAAGGCATCTTGTTTTTTTAAAAAAACATCCAGTCACATTGAACTCAGGTGTCTTTAGCATGAGTTAGAGATGTCAGCTTTGTCCATGCCAGCTTTCTACAACTTTAGCAGTCACCTGGCTTACACAAATGGTGCCGTGCCAAATTTTATGGCAACTCTGGTTTGATTCAAAGGTTTTTGTTTTCTTTTTAAGGTTCCTCCACACTCTTTCCCCCCAGTGTGAACCAAATTTAATATAAGTATTGTTGTTGAAATCAATGGCTGTAAAAATGTTGCATAATCAGCATAAAAATGGCTTGTCACTATTGCAGGGTCTGCCTCGGGGGGGGGGGGTTGGATTTCTCCCAGAATTACATCTGATCTTTAGACTGCAGAGCTCAGTTCCCCTGGAGAAAATGGCCGGTTTGGAGGGTGGACTCTATAGTATCATATCCCTGCTGAACTCCCTCTTTCCCACAAATTCTATTCTCCCCAGGTACCGCCCCCAAGTGCCTCGTGGCGCAGAGCAGTAAGCTGCAGTATTGCAGTCCAAGCTCTGCTCACAACCTGAGTTAGATCCCTGTGGAAGCTGGGTTCAGGTAGCTGGTTCAAGGTTGACTCAGCCTTCCATCTTTCCGAGGTCAGTAAAATGAGTACCTAGTTTCCTGGGGGTCAAGTGTAGATGACTGGAGAAGGAAACAGCAAACCACCCCGTAAAAAGTCTGCCAAGAAAACGTTGTGATGTGACGCCCCTCCCATGGGTCAGTAATGACTCGGTGCTTGCACAGGGGACTACCTTTACCTTTACCTACCGCCCCCAATTCCAGCATTTTCCCAAGCTGGGGTAGGCTAAGCCTACGTGTCATCTATAAGTGGCATAAGATATCATAAAAGAAATAAAAGAATGAGAAATTTGTAAAAAGAAATATATATGTGTATTTGTTCTGTGTTGTTAAACAGGCAAAATTTCTTCTAGTCTAGAGAGAAACCACTGCTGAATTTCTATATGTTATCAAGCTACAAATACAGACACACGAGCTGTGCCCATTTTTTTAAAATAGTTAACGGCATCCATTTCAGGAGAAAGGAAATAAGGTTTAGTCAAATAAACGGATGGATAATTTTACAACTCTCTTTCAATCACAACTTTTAATAAGCTCGCAATGCCATCTAATAGAAGACGGGAGTGTGAACCAGTTGAGAACACAATGTCTCCACAAACAAGCAAATGGTTCCAGTGAGGTTTTATGAATGACAATGCACCATTCTAAATAAGCTGTTATCTGTTCAGCTTCAGAAAGCCGATTCAGGTGCTACTGTACCGCTTGCCTTTAGCGTGTCTTTTTAAAAAGCACCTGACAGTTTGTACAAAACGGTATTCATGGCTTGCAACCTCACAAGAGAACAATTAGCCAAAGTAGGGCAAATTATCTCTGACAGTTGTGTGATAATACAAACTGTTGAAGAGTTGCGCACAAAAATGATGAGGAAGAAAAACAAAGGCTTTGTATTTGTTAGTTCTTTTGTCTACCACCTCAGAGATTACTCCTTTCCCCACAATGAAGTTATTAATTAGTTGTTGTACAAGTTACCCCGCAGTGGGAAAGGACTGGAAAAATCAGTGGAAGAAGAGACCGCTGACAAAAATTGTAACAAAGAATCTTAAAATATCACTGCAGAAACAGCCCAGAACATTTTGTTGCCAAAGGCAGAAAAATCTAAATGAAGAATCTCCTCCTGGTGGCAAAAATATAATAATAAAATAGACAATTCTCTGTACTTTATGAAATTGTCAGTTTGGGGGCTTTTTAAAAGGATTTATGCATGGTTAGTGCAGTCAATTGAGGCCCATCTTTCTTTCTTTCTTTCTTTCTTTCTTTCTTTCTTTCTTTCTTTCTTTCTTTCTTTCTTTCTTTCTTTCTATTTCTGTGCCACTTTACATAATTTTCAGGCAATTTATGCCAAACTTGGAGTCAATTTTAATGGAAAGTCTATCAATTTTCATTTACGTTTCTGGCAAAAATAAGTGACTGCAGTTTTGTTCTTCATTGGGTGAACAAACCCATATCAGGAACTTGAATTTTCAAACTGGAAAGGTATGGCCACCAAATCTGGTTGCATACTTAGAAGTTTCCCTATAATGTATTGACGAACCTACCATGTCATCCCCTGCACGAAAGCAATTGCTACCTAGTGTGAGGACTCAAAACTAGAGATGGGCACGAACAGCAATACGAACAAAAAAAGGCCACGAACAGCCTGATCTGCTGTTCGGGAACAAACTGTTCATGAGACCCCATTCTAAATGAACAGGTGGTCGTTGTAAGCCTCGTTCGTTGCTGTTCATCAAGCCAGACAGTCTGGCACCTGCGATCAATTCCCTTGGCAACTTAGGCAGGGATTGTTTGAACTCTGTCTGAACTCCTGCTGTTGCCCTGGAAACCCCAATCTAAGCCCAATTTAGCTTGTTAGGCAGGTCTTCCAAGAGTGGGGCTCCAAATTTGTTACAAGGGAGCAAAGATCAGGGGGGAGGGGGACTCCCCGCTCTAGCTTTCTTTGCAGACAGTGGAGAGTTAGAGACAGCTGCTGTTGGTATTTTGATAGACAGGGTGAGTGCATTGGAGCTTGAATTTTCTTTGTGTGTGGTGGGATAGGAATCTACCCCTTGAGGTTCCAGGGCTGCTGTAAGGCTCTGAGGACAAGCTATTATTTATTATTGGTACCTTTCCTGCTGCCTGCTCAGGTAAGGTTTCTGGGAGTGGTGCAGCAGGGATCTACCCCTTCAGCTTCCAGGGCTCCAGCCAGGCTCTGGGGCCAAGCTGTTATTTATTATTGGTACTTTTCCTGGTGCCTGCTCAGGTCAGGTTTCTAGGAATGATGTGGTAGGGATCTTGACCAAACCTGGATGATGGCTGAAGGAGAGCCTGCTGGCCCCCACAAACAGCCAACCATGAACATGTTCATGAACAGGGCCATGTTCGTGGTTGTGCATGAGTCCCTGTTCGTGGATGGCAACAAACAACGAACATCATGTTTGTTTGTTTTTCTGTTTGTGCCCATCTCTACTCAAAACCCGCCAATCAGACGGATTTTGTGTGATGTTAGTGCTATTAAGTGCAAAAACAGCTGCCCTATGGCCTCATTTCCCCGGCCCCACTGAAAAGAACAGCAAGTGCAGAAAAACTCACCTTCAGCAACGGTGCCGAAATGCAGGATAACAAAAAAACCCAAACAAATTTGAGTCAAACCAGAAACAGTGCACCTGAAACAATCTGATAACGGAACAGAGTTCGTTTGGAAACCTCGGGTTCGAAACTGTAACAAAAAATATCTTAGTTGTCAGGCTCCCAGACAAACACAGTACATTTCTGTCCTCTGTTTGGCTTGGTAAGTTACTCAGTATGAAAGCAAATTTGGTGGAACGTGGTTATGTGAAATCGTTCCAGGGAATTAGGAGGTGTTTTTAAAAAACACTGTTTTTGTTTTCTCAGCTAAAGTGTGTGGGGGAGCCATGTATCTCTAGGATGTCTCGACTTCATTGTGCCCCCCAAACTCCCTGTATTGTTTTGGTGTAAACAAATGGGCAGATAATGTGGCCTCCAGGTTTATGGCCTGATGGTCATACTCTTTTTTTCCTCCTGCTTTCAGTGGAGCCTTTCACACTGGCTCAGGTGGCAAGGCTTTGTGTTTCTGCTAGCATGTTTCTATCATAGGGTGCGACCTCACCTCTCTTGTCTCTTGTTTTCTGCAAAAATGCTCCCATCTGGTGTAAATTGCTTCTTCTATGGATCTAAGGCCAGGCTCTTACAAGCCATAAGGAATCCATAATTGTTCTCTATAACATTAATTTAGCTACAATAAGCAATTCTGGGGGGGTGTGGATTAATGCTATGGTACTAGGGAAAGGAGGCTTAGCTTTCTTTCTGCATCATTTGCCCAATCAAAATTACACCTCCCCTTTTTAATTTTTTTTTTAGTCTTAGGATCTCTCTATATGAGACATCTGACATGTGAAAAACTCGTGTTGGGAGATGCAATGCTAGCCGAGAAGGGTAGTTTAAAAAGACAGAGCCGGCAGCAGAGAAAAGGCTTTGCTATACACTGGAGCTGTGTGAAGGGGCTGTGAAATGCCAGAAGGGAAACTTCAGCCCATTATTTATTTATTTTTATTTATTTATATCATATTTGTATTCCGCCCTCCCTGCAAGCAGGCTCAGAGTGGATAACAACCTTAAAATCATTTTAAAACATTCCATATTAAAACATTAGGACATGTATAAAAATAGCAGCACTCTTTGCCTGGCGGCAGCAATACAACTATTAACGAGCAATACAGCAGTATTGCTCGTTAATTGCTCGCCTTCAGGGAGGTGAAGATATAACAAACCCTCTGAGGAGCAATCTACACCGACTCAGTCTTTTTAAACTACACTTCCCAGCTAACATTGCATCTCCCTACACTTGATGAACATGCACCAAGGTGTTTCATGTAGAGAGACCCTGAGTAAAGGGGGGAAAACAGGTAACCAATATGGATGCCTGATTCCAGTCCCCTCCAACTTGACTAAAAGAAGCCCCAACAAACAATCATGATTAGGACAATGGTGCAGTGGGAGGGAGACTTAAAACTCCTGCCCCTGAGTCATGGCCTTGATCCATATTGGACTCGACTGATTTTGTAGCAAAATTAAATGTGAAGCAACGCAATCATAAATTGTCACCATTGGCTATAATTTCGGCCCTAACGTTGGCTATGTTCCCTTGTGACCTGAGACCACATTTGATGAATTACATCCATTGCAATAAAAATAATTGTAGTTCAGGATGGGTACCCCAACTGGAAATGGCTCTCCTATAGTCCCTTATTCTGAGTCCATTATTAGGCAGGATGCAGAGTCAGGAGGCCGCTGCCGAGCACCCGGCTGCAGGAAGGCCTGGCAGGTGCGAGGCTCCGGGCGCGGGGAGGCTGAGCGGCGGGACAGGGAGAAATCCCCCTAGGTGGCCTGCGGGGAAGGCGATAGGAGGAGGCCCTGCACCGAGGAGGGAGTTGGTGGTTTTAGGATCAGGGAGAAGAGCGAGTTCATATCCAGAAATTCGCTTAGCACCCAAAGATGCCTGCTGTGGGATGCTCCTTGCCTCTGAATCCATCAAGGCACTAGCCCGCAGGGGGATCTCTTTGATCATATTAGGCAGGATGCTACATTTCGTGAAAATTCTTTCTATTTGAAAATAGAGTTGCTTTGAATCTAGAGCTCTGTGAGAGCAAGAGCCAGGTCTGGGTCACCTTAAAAATCAACTAGATTTCCAGGATATCAGCTTTTGAGAATCAAAGTTCTCTTCATCAGTCATACTCTCAGGTGGGTAACTGTTGGTCTGTAGTAGAAGAGCAAAGTTCTGGTCCAGTAGCTCCTTAGAGACCAACTAGATTTCCTGGTAATGAGATTTTGAGAATTAAAACTCTCTTCATTAGGTGATACTGTACAGGGCTTTTTTTCAGCTGGAACGTGGTGGAACGGAGTTCCAGAACCTCTTGAAAATGGTCACATGGCTGCTGGCCCCGCCCCCTGATCTCCAGACAGAGGGGAGTTTAGATTGCCCTCCGCACTGCTCAGAGGCATGGAGGGCAATCTAAACTCCCCTCTGTCTGGAGATCAGGGGGTGGGGCCACCAGCCATGTGACCATTTTCTCTGAGGGCAACCCACTGAGTTCCACCACCTCTTTTCCCAGAAAAAAAGCCCTGCATGTATCCATTCTGTCCTTTTGCCTACCGGGACTAAAAGCAGCTGATAAGAAATGGCATGGGGTAGAAAAGTCAATTTCCCTCCCCAGCACTGATTCCTCTCAGGTACTACTATGGCAGCATTTTGGGTCTTTCTTGATGTCACAAAATGTGTGCCCAGATCCTTGGTGTCATATTAGTTTTGTCCTAAGAGATTGTTGTTGTTGTTGTTGTTGTTGTTGTTGTTGTTGTTGTTGTTGTTGTTGTTGTTGTTGTTGTTGATGATGATGATGATGATGATGATGATGAAGATAAACATTCAATTTATGTACCACCCTTCAGGATTACTTAACACCCACTCAGAGTGGTTTACAAAGTATGCTATCACTATCCCCACAGAAACAATCACCCTGTCATCCAACATGGCTTCTCTTATGTTCTTACTTTTTTTCTTGTGGTGAAATCTAGTTCTCTCTCTCTCTCTCTCTCTCTCTCTCTCTCTCTCTCTCTCTCTCTCTCTCTCTCTCTCTGTGTGTGTGTGTGTGTGTGTGTGTGTGTGTGTGAGATAAGGTTTGCTAACCTGCAGGTGGAGCCTGGAGATCTCTTGGAATTAGAGCTTGTCTTCAGATGACACACATCTGCTCCCCTGGATAAAATAATTGCTGTGGAAGTTGGACTGCCCCTCCCAAAAAAACCTTCCTTCCCCAGGCTCCACCTTCAATCTCCAGGAATTTCCCAAGCCAGAGTTGACAATCCTGGTGTGTGAATGAGTGTGGGAACACACACTTCTAATTATTTAGTCACATTTTGGCAGACCCCCAAGATTATCAAGGGAAATGGTTTCGGTGTTTCCGAATGAACAAAGCAATTGAAGGGCAGTTGCCAGAACCATTTCCCTTGACCTGAAGAGTGGTTCCTCCTGCAGAGATTTCTGGTTCCTTGGACTCTAACATTATAAGAAGGCTTTGATTAGAACATTTTCCAGCTTTGAAAATAAAATATTTTATGCTGCTGAACAGATTACTGTGTGTGGGGGGGGAATACCTTTTGCAAATATTTGTGTTGTTTCTATGGTGCTTAGTGCCCTTTTGTTCCAGGCAGAAGCTGCTCCTCTGTACCATTTCCCTTCTTCTTGCCTTCACTCACCTTGGCCTCATCTGCCCTCACTGCTATTTAAATGGCACTGAATGCCAGTCTGTGAAGGCAAGGAAGAAAGAGTGAAATGGTGCTGAGAAGGGCAACGTCACAACAATAATAATATGTTACCAGGTGCTAACAGCAAGAGGTACTTTTCAACAGTCATACAAACCAACAAACCAACAAAAGAATACAAAATGAAGTAGGTAGCTTTGGTTCAAACCTAGCGTCAAACCACTTAGCAAGATTTGTAGATGTCTTGTTATTTCTCTGACTTGGTTTACTTCACTTCAGGATCAAGTATAGCCAAACTCCCTAGAAAAGTTGTGGTTGCCCCTCCTTTTTTCCTCCCACTGCATGGCCATCAACTTCACTTTGTAATAAGCTGTTTATTTTACCCACTGCTTATAGAAAAGCACGTAATTTTGTACAATTATGCAAAAGAAAATATGAAGTGCTCATTAACTTTTAATTTTATAATCTTTGCTTTGATAAACTGGTGACATATACAGTTTGCCAACTGAGATTTTAATTACCTTTTCCCCCAGTCAAGAATAAAGAAATGCCCCTTGCTATTGTTGGCAGATACAGGGGATATGGACAGCATGGGGGCCTCTGGAGATTGGGTGTGTTCAATCAGATGACCAAGAAGCCTCCAAAAAGGCTTGTATGGACATGGTCGTTTGGATCAAGTGGTTGGGCTGCTGGTTCAAATCCTGCTACTGCCATGGGCTCTGCAGGTGGCCTTGGGTAAGCCACTCCTCTCAGCCTCAGTTGCCCAAATGTATTGTTCGGATAAGAGAAACACGACTTTTTTCACCCCTCTGAGTGGGGCACTAATCTGTCTAGAAGAGCAGCACAGTTATTATTATAGGAGCTGCTGTAGCATACTGGTTAAGTGTTGGCCTGTGAGTTAGCACTCTGCTAGTTCGACTCCCGCTATTACCATGAACTCTGCAGGTGACCTCGGGTAAGCCACTCCTCTCGGCCCCAGCCCATCTGAATTGGGCAGTGTCTTTGTGCATGCACAGTTTTAGGAAAAACCAGTGCAAACCAGTTTGGCAGGCATTCACGGCTTCTTGCCACAGACCAAACAGACCAGATGACTGGCTCACAACTGGTATCTGCCAAATGTGGTAAATTCAAACACTGAATGCATTGCAGATAAATTTGCAGCTTCCTTAATTGCCACCCTAGTCGGAATAATGAGACAGATGCAAGGCTTGGAACTAAAGGGCCACTTCATCAAACATATCATCAACCATTAATATGGCAGGGGCCAACTAGCGGTACATATCAAGCCTCAGGGTCACCCCTGGACCTCCGCCTTGACTTGTCTGGGCAATCTCTGAAGCCCTGGGTGTGAGCCATCAATGTGTATGGCTGGGATCCAGCCATCCAGCCAAATCTGGGTCCCCCTTTTCAAGCTCCTAATGCCTCAGCCACACAGCAGTGAGAGAAGGACTTGCACACAGGGTTCCCCCAGGGCAGTCCACCTATGTAGCTGGCAGCCGTCACAAGCAGTACCAGCTGCTCCTGGCAGACCCCATTTCCTACCAATAGGGAAGTGCCAGGGGGCTCACTGGCCCACTCTCTCTCCCCAAACTCTACCCTGCCAGTGAACTTCCTAAGGTGGCTCCATTTTGTCAATTATCTCAAACCTCTGCAAGCAGTACAAGGTAGGTGAAAAACCACCTCTTCCCCATGCCAATTCGGGAAAAGGGAAAAAAAATCCTACCTGGCTCTGTCAGCAGCAGCCAGCTAATCCTGCACTACTACAGGGTGAGGTGGGTGGGCCGAGCATGCAGAGCAACTGCCAGCCAGCTGTGCGGAGTTGCCTCATAAGGCTCCTATCTCCGCCCCCCAGCCTGAGACGCAGATACCATGGAAAGGCTCTGTTTCCTCCTCCTTCCAGGGAGGCAAAGAGCGGCCCCCGACCTTATCAGTGGAGACAGCTGGCTGGGAGGGCCATATTTTTAAAGCCATAGGAAGTTTATGAACTAATGTTTTAAAATGGCAAAGGGACTGGTACCTTAGCACTATGTCCACCTGATTCAGTCTTTGTTCCCGCAAGCAATTTAATCTAGAATTGAAATGGCTGACCTCCAGGTTCTCCACACATATGAGCATGCTTTTCACGATGCATTAGTGGGCATACCACAAAGGACAGGTTGTAAACAGATAAGTTTAGGTGTTTTCCCTCTTCAAAATACTTAATTTCCTTGTCCTAATAAATCCTCCAGCCCACCATGAGGAATTATAACTGCTCTAGCAATGTATGTTGTTAACATGCAAACCCATGGCTTAGCATCTGAACATCTTATGTAAAATGCAAAGCTTTTAGTGGAATTTCAGTTTAACGAATTACAGTTTGTCGCTCTAATTTATGAGAGCTATGTAAATATGGAGGGTTTTTGTAGCCGGCGCTGCTTAAATTGCACACAAACTACTAATTATGTGGTTTTCAGCTGCAGAGTATGCATAGAGTGTACCATAGAGAAGGGAAGCATTGAGAACTGGATTTCCATAAAGATGGCTGCTTATGATTTTGCAGTGGTAGATGGAATTTTAGACGAGAAACTTTCAGTTAGAATAACTGATAAGAGCTTTGTTGTCAAAAGTTTGGCTTTGCAATTAGGTAAGTTTGAAGTTGCCTAATACTGAGCCAGATTATTGGCCAAATTACTCTGAGCAGCAGCTTCCATGTTCTCACCCTTTGCCTAATACGTAGCCCCTGAAAGATATTTCCAAAATGGACCATTTTCATGCCAGCACTCCCTTTCTTCCCTGAGAAATGCTGAATTGCCAAGGCACTCAATTAACTGACCTTCATTTATGCTCCTCAGAGCACATCTGCTTCACAGGTTTTTTAGCTGCCAGTTATTAGAAGGCTCTTGCAAACAGAAGTTTAGCTGTTGTCGTGGCAGTCCAGCTCACACATCAGTTTTTTTCAAGTATTCTAATTATGTGCAGCCTTGTTTGAACTGTTCATGGAGGTAAGGAGAAGCTGAAGAGATACTGAATTCAGTGGGTTTGTCCTTAAAAGAATACAGAGTTGTCAACAAGAGTCAGTAGGATGTAGCAGTTAGAGGGTCAGATCTGAATACCCACTTTGCTATGGAAGCTTGCCGGCTCACCTGGGTAACCTTGGGCCAGTCGTGCATTCCTAGCCTAACCTACCTTACAGAACAAAACAGAGGAGAATGGTAAGGTACAAAAGATGTAAATAGATACGTTATAAATGAGAGTATCTTGAAGAACCAATAGGAATTAGATGTGATAGTGTCTGGAAGCTTGGAGCTGTCAAATAGAACATGTTGGGCACTGTTTGGAGCTTACTCCGCCTACTACGGAGCTTTCCTCGTTGCTAAACATGCCATGAAAATTAGTTATGCTTTCTTTCAGAAAGATTTCGTTTCTATGCTTGGCTTTATGCTTGTTTTTTTCAAATATTCTACTATTGTATCTCTTTTCACTGTTGGTCGTTATTGTACTTTGCTCAATGAATGTTTTTGCTGTTGATTATGTAGTATTTTCACCTGTGCTGTGTAATCCACCTTGGATCACAGTGAGAAAAGTGGACTATAAATAAATGAACAACAACATCAACAGCAGTGAAAGGTTCTGCCTCTCACAGAGCCAAACTACAAGTGACACCTTACACAGGTTGGACACTTGTCAGCTTCCCTCAAGTTTTGATGGGAAATGTAGGCGTCCTGGTTTTACAGCTTGGCTCTCCATTACAGCTGCAAGACCAGGACGCCTACATTTCCCATCAAAACTTGAGGGAAACTGACAAGTGTCCAACCTGTGTAAGACGTCACTTGTAGTTTGGCTCTCAGCCAATCCAGGAGGTTCAGCCCTGAAGCAAGCCCCAGAGGCAGATCAGCCAATCAGAGCCCTTGGAGCTCCATCAGCTGTTAAGGGAGAACCACCTCAGTTTAAAAAGGGATGCTCAATACATATTGCAGCCTCGGATAAGGGCATAAGTTGTATCCCATGCTTTTTATTTTGTGCTGTTAGTTAGGATTTTGGGGGATAGGATAAGATAGGGACTTTTTAAAAACAAATTAAACCAGCACCTTGTAAAGGGCCTGTCCAAAACCTAACTTGTCTTGTGCAGTTTCTGAGGCCAGGTTGTCTGAAAGTTTAAAAGAACACACTAGTACATGAGCAGAAGTTAGCCTCTAGAAAACAACAAGAGTCCAATAACACCTATAAGACTAACAACATTTGTGGTACGTTAGGAGCTTTTGTGAGTCACTTCTTCAGATCAAATGTTGTTAGTCTTATAGGTGCTGCTGGACTCTTGCTCTTTTCTACTGCTACAGACAGACTAACATGGCTACCCATCTTGAGAAGTCAGCCTGTTAGCTATGTTCAAGAGGTTACAAATGAACCTTCAGTGATGAGAAACCCTTTCTGGAGAAGAGGCAATAATTTCTCTCCTTGGCATCCATGTTGCGTTCGGCTAAGGTTCAATCAGTAACTTCTAGTTGGGAAAAAGCATAACCTCTGGGAAGTGGAGTTTAGGGGTGTGCATAATGAAAATCACAAACAGATTGTATTTCTTTTTGCATTAACATTTTTCTTATTGTAGGTACATCCTCATGTGTTATACCCTTATTCCAAGTTACACTCCTTATGTGTACATTTGTCAACAGTTGCAGTCTTAGGAGGAAGGTGTGTGTTACTAAGAGATTATGAGATAAGATTAAATGGATAAATGGTAGCTATAAAATGGGATGGAAACAAGGGGACCGCTCCTCCTGGGTGTCAGTTCTAGGGATGGCAGTCCATGACAGATAGATCCCCAACCCCTCACAGCAAGTACTCCAGGGTCTTGGTTGAAAAGGTTTTAGTATAGAGATCCATTAAGTTCACAGGTACCTCCAAAGATGAATAGGATTGGCAGGAATGAGAATACAAGCATATGCACTTCGATATAAGGAGCAGGATTCCCCCTCCCCTGGGGCAGTTAGCAATAAGGCGTGAAAGTCCCAATTCTCATGAGAAACACAATTGCTTTGTCTGACCAGAGAAAACCAGAAGATTACAAGGAATTCGACTTCCTCTGTCTCTTGCGAAGAGTTACATTTTAGTACAAGGTCAGTAAACAGGCTTCAGAGATAACAGTCTCAACATTAGTACTTTAGTTTTTAGGCAAGCTCAAGATGGCATGAATATAATAGTCACAGTACATGAGCATAATAAGAGAGCATATAGTTACCCAGTATGATCAAATCAATACAGGGAACGGAGAATATATGAATGGCATGGATGAATGATATGCAGACATGACACTGGGATTCTGCTCTGCTGTAGTTTGTAAATTTCAACTGAAATTAATTTAATTTAATTTATTAGATTTATATTCCACCCTCCCCACACCAGCAGTCTCAGGGCAGATTACAATTTGCACACAATTTAAAATACATTTGATAATTCACACGATTTAAAATTATAAATTATAAAACATCTAAGATTTCAAAGATTAAAAATACATATGTATATACACAGCAGCACAATAAAATACACTGTACACATAAACAGTGGCGCCACCCTTTAGCAATCACCAGAGCATTAACAGGGAATATTCAACAGATGGAGGATGTCGCTAGTGGGGAGGGCACAACTCATACTCGACCGGACAGGGGGGCTCCGCCTAACACCAACCATACACCTGGCAGATTAACTCCATTTTACAGTCCCGGCGGAAGATCTTCAGATCAAATCACCAGTCGCTGAGAGAGATCAAACTCTAAACATGAGCATCTGGTCATCCCTTGCCCCCCAAAAAGGGATGAGAAATCCAAAATCATCCCTGTTCAGAGTTTCCCTTAGGAAAACTACTGTATTGTTTACAGGAGTTATAAGCAGGCTATATTTAGAGCAGTATTTCTCTCCTCCTACCCCATTTAATATCTTTCCTGTTTTAGTCAGTCATTGTTATGATTGTAAGCAAGCTGTAAAATGCTACACAGTTCACTGCCTGCTTTATACTTTATTAAATATTTAATTCCTCTCCCTGCTCCAAAGCCATGAGTCAGCAGACTATAACTTTAATACATTTCATTGCCTCCAGGGCCAAAGCTCTTTTACAGTATGGCGGGGATGAGAATTATCTATCTATCTGTGGTCCTTATGTCCCTCTTTTACTGTAATATTTGAGCTCCTTGTAATCTTTAATGTATTAATCCTTAAAACAAGGCAAGACAGCACTGTTATCTTCCTTTTACAGGTGGGTGACTGAGAGACAGGGACACGAAAAGGTTCTGGGCAAGGCAGAAATTGATTGGGTTTCTAAGCCCCAATTGGAACATCTACCACGAACCATCATGCTATACAAAACCTACATAATTATGCCAATTGCTTGGGATATGACACTACTCTTTGTAAGTCAGTCTTGTCCAAGTCATCATGTTGTTTGTGGCTGGTGCTGTGAAGACATGTTGGCATCTTTTTTTTAAAAAAACAAAACAAAAAACCTTTGTATGTTACTCCTGAGGCTTTGGAACAGGACTTCTGTGTCATATGCAGAAGATCTTAGGGCCAAGCTAGAAGTGACGAATGACACTTGAACGGCAAGTGGATCGAGTGGAGGGCAAGTGAACAGGGAGAAATACACTTGCTGTTCAAGTGTCATTCGTCACTTGTAGCTTGGCCTTCAGGTTCATTCATTGGCATCTCCTGTAAAAAGTAGGTAGCTGGGCTGCGAAAATCCCAGCCTGAGAGTGTAACTGTCCATTACCGCAGGTATCAATGGGCCAGGGTGTCTAACTCAGTAGCTTGACCTGGTGCACACATGAAGATGTCGTATACTGGATCAGACCATTAGTGTTAGATATGCACAAACCTGGTTCCTGGATACCAGTGGGGAGGGTTGGGGGCAGAAGTGCCCCGGGAGGAAAATGACAAAAATAAGGTCTCATCTACTTACAGGAACTTATGATTTATTTATTTTATTATTTTATCATTATTTTATTTATGTCATTCATAGTAGCCTTTTCGAAAACACCATGATTTTTTTTTCAAAATGAACACACTCAGTGCTTGCTCTCACACTCTTGCAGCACCCAAACTCCCATCAGTACCTAGATAAACCGACTAAAATGTGCCAGAGCAGATCTATGATGAGGATCTTGTGCCATTATTAAAATAGGCTAAAAAGAACTGCTGCTAGATGCTTCAAATGGGGATGTTTCTTGTCCTAATCTCAACTGATGAGGCACAGCTGGGTTGGACTCAAAATAGTATTTTTTTTCATTCTCATGATCTTTGTGGCCATTCTTTGTGGCCATGAGAAAGGGGGGGGGCAATTGGAGGCTCTGGGACAGTTGTTTTTGCACTCAGTGGCAAAGTAGGGGGGTGGCACCAAGTCAAAGTGAAGAAGAAACAGCAAATGGTGCGAGGAAAGAATCCTTTTATATTGAGTAACCCCTACACATTTTGCCACAGTTTTATCAGGAGGAATCTTCAGAACTCTTTTAGTCCTCTATTCTGTACATGCATTGTTTGTGAAGTGGTTGCAGATAGAGATGGACACGAACTGGAAAAAAAACCCAAACTGTGTGGTTTGTGGTTCATCAAATTTCACAAGTCACTAACCATGAACTTTCATGAACCTGCCCCCAGTTCGTGAACCGATTCGTTTGGTTCATGAAAATGTCACATCCAGGTCAGAAAATTGTCACTTCCACGGCAGCAGAAAGTTTGCAGGAAGTCCATCCCCTGTTGACTAGGAAACTGATTGATCGACACCAGTCTGTCTGCAGTG
This sequence comes from Eublepharis macularius, assembly GCF_028583425.1. Lineage (NCBI taxonomy): Eukaryota > Metazoa > Chordata > Lepidosauria > Squamata > Eublepharidae > Eublepharis > Eublepharis macularius. Next base: position 176,178,819 of record NC_072792.1, read on the forward strand.
AGTGACGAACCAAAAAACGAACCAAATGAACCAGCGTAAAGTTCATGCCAGTTTGTCAGAAATGGGATTTGATGAACCGTGGTTCACGAACCACGAACCAACCTGGTTCGTCATGAATTTTGGTTCATATTTTGGTTCGTGCACATCTCTAATTGCAGACTTCCACTCTGCCACCAGTTCACATACAGTGCAGTTGTTTTTGCACTCAATGGCACCAAAATCGCACAGAATATAGTTCTTCCTTTGAACCATTGATTCACCGAGTTGCTAACACACAAACAAGGGGGGGTAGTGTTAAAAAACACCAAATTAGGCAACTGTCAGCAGCACAGACACATTATTTCACTGACACCTATGGAAGCAAACTGTAAGCAAACCATCAGCAGTGGGCAGGAGTTGAGAGCACCACCAGCTTGTGCTAGCCAGTAAAATTTAGAAAAGAAATCCTGCTTTATGTTTACTTTTACCTTCTTGTACTACGGTGGCAATCTAATGATTAAATACTAGTGTCCTGTTGTCAAGGCCCTTTTAAGAGGACAGGAAAAAAGTTTCTGTGTATTGGCCACAAGAACATGTGCTTTCATCACTGGTGATAGAGATCAGGGCTATCTCCCCTCAGACTCTGGATTTGTTTAAAAACTAACCCACGCCCCCCTGTTTTATACATGAAGGGAGAAACTTGGGCCTCTTTCCTTTTCTCCTATACTTGCACCATTTCCTACCTACCAGTGTATACAAGAAAAGTCTCTTCCTTCCCTCCCCTTCTAAAAATTGGCTTCTGTATGAGACCCTGTTCAGATGAGCAAAGCTGCCATGGAGGAACATAGGGAGAGAGGCAGTCCTGTAGGTATGTGGGACCAAGGCTGTGAAGAGCCTTGTATGTGATAGAGTCTTGGCAATTCCTAGAGCTACCTAGAAACTATGGTAAGAATAGGGTTGGCAAGTCCCTTGACTCCCCCGGTGGGAGATTGGGAGCCTGGCACTTACCCTGCCTTGTCCTGGGTCTCTTTCTTTGCACATGCAAAGTGACATCATCATACAGGGCTGTGCAGGGCAAAGGGCGCTCTTCTGTGCTCCCCAAGTGGCACAATTTGGCCCAAAATGGTCCCATTGTGGGGCGCTGTGGGGCGCAATTTGGGCCACTGTGGCTGCGGGAGCATGCCACGCTGCCTGGGGGGGCGCCGCACCACTGGGGGGCACCCTGTGGAGTGTGCCCCCCGCCGGTCAAGTAAGTGGGTGGGGGGAGAGAAGGATAGGAACAGGGCATCCCTTGCCCTGAGTGGGGGAATGGCAGCCTAGGTAAGAATAACTTCCAGCTTTACCATTCTAGAGCTACCCTGTCTTGTTTTCAGGTAGCTCTGGGAATTGCCAGAACTCTATGATAAGAACTTTCTGGAAGTAGACAAGGCCTTTATTTTTCTTTTTAATTTTTCTCCTGCCACTGCTTCAAGCAGGCAATGAGACCTGGGGATTCCACCCCACCCCAGGGCTTTGCAGACCTCCCTCCCTCCCTCCCTGCTCTTTCTGGGAGAGGACAAGGGAACTGGGTAGCAGGCCTCTTTTTTTCCAGAGCTTTTTCTGCCTCTCAATCTCCCTGTGATCTTCAGTTCAAAGGATCAAAAAAGTAAGTGGTGTAAAACACCACTGCCCGAACAGCTACTACCAGTCAAAGCAAGTGTTAAAGAATGTTTAGGCTCCATTTCATAAAATCTTGCTCTGAGCATACATCCAAAGCTGACAGCATACAAAACATGTAAACACATAAGAGAGGCCTGCCCTGGGTCCCAGGACAGATAGGTCTCTGGTAGATGGGAAGGGTTACTGAGCAAAGTATAAACATTTTCTAGTTTAAATTATATCAATTAGATAATTAAGACTTTAACCTTGATTGCATCCCTGTCCTCAAGAGAATATCAGATATGTGGCTCCAGCTACTCAAATGTTTGTATAATCCATTTGTCACTCAGGCTTGTCAGATGTCACGTTCTCTGGGAAAATGAGTCATTCTGCGTCATTTTGACAAGGTGTATGCGTCATTATGGCTTCTATAGTGGAATGTGTGGATTCGCTTGTGGATAAATCCATTCTATCCTTTGTTCTGCATGTGCAAGGTAAAACATTTTTTCGTCCTGTCTTGTGATGAATATAATCCCCAGAGAATAGAACTGTACATGCAAGTAAAATGCATGCTTCGATAAAGTCTGAAAGTCTTCCCCAATCCTGTTAAGTAGGGCTGTACAGTTAGAAGTTGACTATTCAAGATTTAAGCTGAGAAACACCTAATCTATAATAATAAATAATAATAATAATCTATAATAATAAAAGGACCATCATGCTAATCCATGGAAGCACACACACCTATTGTCCCTTTGTATTGTTCCAGCAGATTAAAATGTTTTTTATCCCTGTGTCATATTGTTATTGGTCTGGCATTGCACAACACAGATTTGCTCTTCCCATTTGCTTTCCAGGTCAGTGGATAAATTCCCCTTCCTTAATATTTTATAACTGTTACTTAACAAATTTCAGCCTGCAGGAGCACTAAAAGGAATCTCTTTGGTTCTCACTGCAGTTGCATCCCCCCTCTCCCCGCCCCAAGTATTTAACTCAATCTGTTAAGATCCTATTTATCCTTCATATAAAGAGTAATAGGACACCATTTTCACAAATGCAAACCCCATTCTGGTAGGCATTCCGAATAACTCCTGTTTTAAATCAAAACACATAAAACTGAATCTCTCTCAAAACATATGTTTTTGTACTTGATAAACCACGAGTCACGGCTCTCCAAAGCCAGCCCATAATTTAGCTGCGTAAACATATGACGAGCTGGGGTTTTGCAGTTGGTAGGCAAGCAGCTTAGCAGTGGGAGTAAATATCTCCAGAAAAGCACATTCCCAGACACCTAAAAGGGAGAAGGTGGCTTGATAAATTTCAGAGTCTGTTTAGTGCATGAAGGGGGGAGCGTGAACAGAGATGAGTTTGAACTAGCAAACAACGGATGGACATATCCCTGCAGAGTTTTGGAAAAGTTTAGGTCTATTTTCTGAAATAGCTTGACATACATGGTTGACATTGTGATGAGAGGCTATATCTCACAATTAACTTTATAATTTATGAGCATCTCCACCCTGAGCTTCTATGTTCTACCACTGCTTGGGAAAAATTTAAAAAATCACCAGCATCACAAGCTTGATGATGTTACTTCTGGGAAAAACCCAGAAGCAATAGTGGTAGATCTAGGAATCACCCAAAAATCTATGGTTTTACTGTAGTGTCTGGAAACCCTATGGTTTAACATAGAGTTTCTAGTGATGTCTAGAACTACTGCCATTGCTTCCAGGTTTTCTCCAGAAGTGATGTTGGCACCCTTAGAATGCTGCCCCCCCCCCACCATCTCCTTGCTCTCAACCTTCCTATTGGTTGTCAGGCCTGGCAACTCCACTCAGTTCTATATCCTGCCCTTAAGGAAGTATACATGTCTCCCTTCGACTTCTTACAACAACCCTCTGAAGGAGGATAGGTTGAAGGAGGGTAACTGGCTTAAAATCATCCGGCAAGATTTCATGGCGATGTGGGGGTGTGAACTCAAGTCTCCCAGATCCTAGCCTGACATTCTAACCCTTACACCATGCTGGGTCTCAGTTCAGCTTGAATCCAGATATTTTGATTGAGCCCTTTTGTGCCATGGAGTAGAATAGCAACCATCAAACATATGGGCAGGGGGTTGGACTAGAAGGTTTGTATGGCTCCTTCCAACTCTGTGATTCTGTGATATCCAGCCCCCTTGGTTTGAATGGAAACATAATTCTGCTGTATTTCTAATCTGCTTTTTCTGTCATTTGTTTTCTTCTCTCTCTCCTGTTTCTTTGTTCTGAGTTTTAGGATATCATTGTGGCTCCCTGATAGATATATTCCTTCAAAGACTCTTACCAAGGGGCTTATTGTGCTCTGTTCCACTATTGTGTTACTATTATTCTGTTAAAATGTCCATGGAATTTGGGAGGAACTGACCCCTCCCATCTGGGGAAGGGGGTAATATGTGCCTATGCATATGAAGAAACAGGAATGGTTGTAACTAGACATGGGCATGAACTGAAAAAAAATGAACCGTGTGCTTCGTGGTTCATGGCAGTTTCGCGAACCGGGATCCACGAACTCCCATGAACTGGGGCAAGTTCACAAACCAGTTTGTGGTTCGTGGTTCATTGGGTTTAAATGCCCCTTTCTGACTGCTTAGCAGCGGCAGAGAAAAGGGCATTTAAACACCCGGATCAGCTGCTTGTCAGGGAGATCCCCGACAAGCAGCTGATCATTTAAACAGGGGATGTTTAAATGGCTGCTCTCAGCAGCGGGGAAATGGCCATTTAAAGAGCGGGTGGGGCTTGGCTGGCCGGCTGGGAGTTCCCTGCCAGCTAGCCAAACGCCACCTGCAGTTTAAATGGTCATTTTCCCACCGCTCCGAGCGGCGGGGAAAGGGCCATTGCTGTTTTAAAATGAGCCAAGCGAACCAGTAGACCAGTTTGTGGAAGTTCGTGGAAACGAGCTTCCACGAACCACTGGTTTGCGAACCACGAACTGGGATGGTTCGTGGGTTTTTTTGGTTTGTATTCAGGTTCGTGCCCATCTCTAGTTGTAACTTCTTGATAAAAACAAAGTGAATCAGGTCATGTTGGGCTTTAGTGCCCCAAAAATAAGTGGATTAGCTTCTTAAAAAAATTTAAAAAGAAAGAATGAAAGAAAAATGCTGTGCAAACATTTACTGTGGGTGGGGAGAAGAGGCTATTTGAAATCATATCCAACGGCCCCGACAGAAATGAAAAGGAAAGCTTTATTGATTTCCAGAGGAGAAATTAATAATTTTAGTTTGACATAGGAAGGAAAACAAAAAGGATAGTGAATACTGCTAGTCCATTCACACTTCTAGGATGTAAAGTCTCTTTTTAAAAAAACTTCACCTAAAGAAATTCATTTTAATTGCTGAAAAAAGACATCTTAAACCGATGGCTTTAAGAAAAGGTGATAAAGAACAAGCGCAAAAGAAATAACATGTAAAAGAATCATCTAAATATGAATTTTTGGGAAAAGGGAGGAAACGGGGTTCCTTGAACAGGAAAGAACCCCCAAAGAACTAAAAATGCAAAGATACAGGCATCCCCTCTTTTCAGTTAAGAATATAAGAATTTGGAAAATAAAATCATAAGTGTTCTGCTGTATCCGAGCAGTATCCAGTCCAAACCAGCGTCTATCTAATCCGCCCTCCTGTTTCCAACAGTGGCCAATAAATGTTTCTATGAAGTACAGTGAAAAGACAGCAGCTTGTGCCTATTCTTTCTCTCTAGGTTTAAGTATTCTGAGATATACAAGATTTGAGGTAGGGGATGAGCTTTCGTGAGTCACAGCTCACTTCTTCAGATCACTTCTTCAGATCTACCACAAATCTTGTATATCTCAGAATATATTTTCTTCAGATCTGAAGAAGTGAGCTGTGACTCACGAAAGCTCATCCCCTACCACAAATTTTGTTAGTCTTAGAGGTGCTACTGGACTCTTGCTCTTTTCTACTGCTACAGACAGAGTAACACGGCTACCCATCTTGATCTATTCTGAGATATATTACTAAACATTGATGTTTTTTTTTAACTATCATGGATAATAGCTGTTGCTCACAAACTTTCCACCACAAATGAAAGCCAACATGGGCTGTTTCCACACTACTCACCTTCATCTGGAACTCTGCTGAACATCGCGAAAAAACGCAGAAGATAGCGTCTTCTCGTGTGAGTTTTGCGCAATGTCATGCAAAACTCACGCAAGAAGATTCTGTCTTCCACGTTTTTCTCACGACGTTCCGCAGCGTTCCGGATGAAGGTGAGTAATGTGGAAACGACCATGGTTTGTGGTTATTTTCAGATCGTCTGTAAGTGAATGCCATACATTGATTGTACATTTTGTGAAAAAGGAGCTGGCGTGGGGTTCTGGCTAAGACAACCAATTGTGATTTGGGTGGTCTCTGGTACAAATCTCACCACTATCACAAAATCGCTGGGCAGCCTCAGCTGATGCTGATGCCTGCCCGTGTCATTGTTTCATTATTTATTTATTGAAAACATTTATATCCCACCTTCTCTCCATTGACTCAAAAGAAGCAAACAGAACAATGATGAGTTGCGGACATGCTCAAACAAAGTGACAATAAATCAGCAACATCAAAACTACAGGCAAGCTAAAAACACGGCCAGATTTGCCAAAACAGCATGCTCTCCACCTCTGAAATACAAGTGGCACTTAATTATGAAGAAGGGGCCATGGCTCAGAGGCAAAGCATCTGTGTTGCTTGTAGAAGGTTCCAGGTTCAATCCCCGGCATCTCCCGTTAAAAGCCCAGTTAGTAGGTGATGTGAAAGACCTCTGCTTGAGACCTTGGAGAGCAGCTGCCAGTCTGAATAGACAGTACTTGAGGGAGCAATGGTTGGATTCAGTAATAATAATAGTAATAACATTCAATTTATATACCGCCCTTCAGGACGTCTTAATGTCCACTCAGAGCAGTTTACAAAGTGTGTTATTATTATCGTCACAACAATCGCCCTTTGAGGTGAGTCTGAGGGAGCTCTGGAAGAGCTGTGGCTGGCTGAAGGTCACCTAGCTGGCTTCAAGCGGAGGAGTGAGGAATCAAACCCAGCTCTCCAAATTAGAGTCCCGCAGCTCTTAACCACTACACCAAGCTGGCTCTCAGTGTAAGGCAAGTTCATGTGTGTTCAAGGAGAAAGCCGTCTGAAGTATAACTAGAGTATGGGATAGTTTTAGGTGGGTAGCCATGTTGTTCTGTAGTAAACCAGCAGGACACCTGAGAGACCGACACGATTTTTCAGAGTGTAAGCTTTAGAGAGTCAGCTCCCTTCTTCAGACACCTGAAGAGCTCTGACTATGGGAGTATCCAACTATATAATTCCCTTAGCGGGTTTCCAATGACTCACATTGATGCTGGTGTGCCTGCACGGGGCGTACCAGCATAAAAGTGTGCCGGGCAGGCCGCTTTCGGAGGGCACCACTTGATGCCGTGGGCTTCGCAGCCTGTTGGAGGGCAGAGGCGGTGGCGCGGGAAGGGCAGCACGCCGTCAAGCCCCGGGGGAGCCGTGGCAGCGGAAGAGAAGCCCTCCACCCTCTGACCCCCGCTGGAGCCGAGCCGTGCCGCTTTCAGCAGCAATGGGGTGAGGGCGAAGCGCTCACTGTCGCGTCAGCCCCGCCGGAGCTGGGCGCGTTGCTCTGCACAGACCCGGGGCTTTGCACGGCAGCGGCGCTCCTCTCAGCCCTTCCCACAGTGGTGTGGGAAGGGCGGCAAGGGTGGCGCACCGGCAAGCCCCGGGGGAGCCGCTGCAGGAGGGAAGCCCGCCACCCTCTGACCCCCGCCGGAGCCGTGCCATGCCGCACCGCTCTGCAAAGACCCGGGGCTTTGCACGGCGGCGGCACTCCTCTTGCGGCATCTTGCCCCGGGTCTGAGGTGCTCCACTCTCCTCGGGCCCGGGGAAAGGTGGCGCGAGCAGAGCGCCACCGCCCTCCAAGGTCCCTGGAGCCGCGGTGTGCCGCTAGCTGATCCAAACCCCCATTGCCTCCCTCCCTGCCTTTCCACAATCCCTCTGCCTCTGACCCCTCCCCAAAACCCCATTGCCTCCCTACCTGCCATTCCCCTCCACAACCCCACCTGGCTCTCAGCCCTCCCCCAAACCCTATTGTCTCCCTCCCTGCCTTTCCCCTGCACACCCCACCTGTCTCTCAGCCCTTCCCAAAACTGATCTCCAGAGAGTAGGAATCAGTTCCCATGGAGAAAATGGCTGCTTGGGAGAGTGGACGCTCTGGCGTTACACTCATTTAGCTCCATCTCGTTCCCAAATTGCCTCTGCAGGCTCCACCACAAAATCTCCAGGAATTTCCAGACCTGGAATGGAAAAACCTAGCTGAGAAGCTGACCTCAGTCCAGAGACCCATTGCCTACTTTTGTACCAATTGAAGCATCTGACATATCTTCAAAAGCAACCCCATGTATAGTTGGTTCCAGTAGTCCAACCTGAAAGTTACCGTAGCATAGAACAGCATGCCTAGCTTGGCAGTCAATGTCATTCATTCTCAGAGTCTAAGTAAAAGACCAATTTATAAGCCAGATGTGTGCCGCTGCATAGGATGGATTGTGTTCAATATTTTATGTAACTTAGTTTTCTAGTAATAAGAGGATTCTATGCCATTACCAGAAGTATTTGTTAAATTAAAACATTGTGCTCTGGATGTCTGTGTTTGTCCTGCTTCAAAGGAGATGGAATATAGAACTGTTTACTAAAAAGTAAAATTTACATAGTTCAAGCACAAGGTGGCAGTATTACTAATCATTTCCACAGCTGTCCACTGGTTAAATGCGTGGTAGATTGTTTGGGGAGTTTTTCCCCCAGACTCATTGCAAGATTTCAGCATAAATCTTGTAACTTCCATGACGTTTCCCTAGGTGCATAAAAGATGACCCAATGAAAAACACATTTGGGAACTGACATGATCATTTGGGAACTAACTCAACCATCTCAATGTGATTATTTCCGACTATGATATGGAAGAAAGTCCTATACAATAGGAACTGCTGATCGTGTTCGGTATGGATTTGGATCATATTCAGCATGCTTCCATTCCGTCAATGGCGGTCCTGGTCTAAGCTGATCCACATGCACATTGTATACGTATCACATCACATGGGAAAAAATGGATATTCAAATACTTTCCCATCTTTAAACTAAATTCTTGCACGCCACTATAGGTAACAGCCCATTGCAAACCACTGATCTTGCCAAAATGGAAATTTCAATGGAAGATGAACCACTTTTCACGGTAGAGACTATCTAGGGCACACAGAACTTGTTCCTGGATTCCAAACCACAAACAGTAAATCTGTCACCCTACTCCTACACACAAGAAAGAAGTTTTAAGATACCAGTGGGGCTCCTGAAGGATAAAGAAAAATATGACTTTATAAATGAACCTACTGAAAACTTGAGAAACACAACTTGAAAAGGCCTCAGGGCTGTGCATGCCGAGGTGGGAACAGAAAATGGAGAGCAAAGAATCAGTTAAGGGTTAGGGATCACAGTACTGGCCTGCATGGTCCCTTTAGAGCTTACAGATTCTTGAAGGTGGATTTGGGGGGGGGTGGAGGGGGATTTCAAATGTTGACTCCCATGAAGTCCTGCAGCCTATAAATATTAGAAGTTCAGTTGACAGGCCTTTTTCCTCGAATATTATTCCTTTCAGTGAAAATTTCTCCTCCCTGAAGGGGAAAAGCAAGGTGAAACTGGGTGTTCCCCCACCTCTGAAGCTGAAAGTGTTCCATCGTGGGCTGGAATCATTCTTCACTAACTGTAAACTGGAGGATGGTGTCCATGTGTCTCCACACCCTGACTCTGAAGTGGCCTTCCAGAAAATGCTGTTACCACATCTCCTCTCCCTCCACATTCAACTTTCACTTCTAGTTACCATCATGCAGGGCTTATTTTGAGGGGGAATGCACAGGAACACAGTTCCGGCAGTTCCCCAAAGAGGTCACATGTCTGGTGGCCCTGCCCACCTGACCCTCGACCATTTTGGGCCCGTTTCAGCCTGGATTGGGGCTGAAACGGCCAGATCGGTGGTGAATCACTCTCTCACTCAGCAGCGGCCCAATCCTGACCATTTTGGGCCCCTTTTTGGCCATTTTCAGCCCCTTTTTGCTATTTTGGGCCCAATTTTGGCCCTGAATGGCCAGGATTGGGTCCAAAGCAGCCAGGATAGGTGATGTCAGGGGGTGCGGCATATGCAAATCAGTTATGCTAATGACACACTTCCAGTGATGGCAAGGGGTGTGGTATATGCTAATGAGTTATGCTAATGAGTTCCTCCAGTTCTTTTTCTATGAAATGACCCCTGCCATCATGTATTCCAACCTCAGCACCATTATGTTGGGTGTGGTGCTAGTACCACTCCACAGGACAAAAGGTGTTAGACTGAGTGATCTATCCCTCCAGCAGGAACTTTCTTGCAGGTCACGCATGGTCCCAATATATGGACTTGGCATGCTCCTTGTACACAGATTCATACAGTCTGAAGAACTATTTTGAAAGGTGAATATCACATCATGGGAACATCAAGATTGCTGGTGATAAAGAGCAGCTGCCAGATTCTATAACAGGGTGAATGGCAGCTCACTAGCCTCCACTGGGAGGGAAGTTCTGCTGAAGCCATTTAGATATGCTGCTGACTGAGGGCCAAATTAAGGCTAAGGGCCAAATCAGGGCTGCCAGATGAGGGGGCTGTGACATCACACCTGTTCTGGCACAGGACTTGCATCCCTACCATGGTGTCCCTGGAAACCTTTGGGTGCCCAGGGGCTTCAGAATATTTCTGTTTTCAGACTGGCTGTGGGATTAATCCCTGCTCTGCTACAGGTGACATGAAGTAATCACTTGCAGCCCATCTGTATTTTCACCCATCCTTAAATTCAGATTTTATTGTTTTTACCATAGAGTTTTCAGAGAATCCTAGAGCTACCTGATGTCACTTCCAGGTTTGCCCCAGATGTGACATTGTGGCACATGTAGCACTGCACATCTTATGTCTCCCCCCACCAAAGCTGCTATCAGTTGCCAGGAATTGTCTGAAAACTCAAAGCCAAATGGATGAGCCCTTGGAAATTAAGAACTGCCCAACTGGATCAGATCTGTGGTTCATTGAGCAAAGCATCCTGTTTCACACCAAACCCAACTAAGGTGTTCTCGGGAGGCCATGAGGCAGAACATGATAACTGGATTTTTCAGGGTTTTTCAAAGTTAAATTGAATCTGCAGGAGCAGAAATACAAACTGGAAGTGCTGTATAAGTGGGAAAGGGTTGCCGATTCTGGGTTGGGAAATTCCTGGATATTTGGGGGTGGGACCTGGGGAGGGTGGAGTTTGGGGAAGGGAGGGCCCTCAGCAGAGTAAAATGCCATTGATTCCATCCTCCAACACAGCCATTTTCTCCAGAGTAACTCATCACTGTAGTCTGGAGAGCAATTGTAATTCTGGGAGATCTCCAGGCCCCACCTCGAGGTTGGCAACTGTAGGATTAACCCATCCCGGCATGTGTTTTTTTCTAATCAAAACCACCTTTCCTTCAGGCTGTTGTGAGTTCTGCAAGGGGAAAAGACACGCAATGGGCCTGTCTTCTATTGATTCTAGGGCTAGCAACAGTGCAGACTGGGAACTGTTTCAAGTGCTGAACCTCTACAATGGGAAGAATTAAATGATTACTAAATTTTCTCCCAGAGAAGGTACATTTTCCAGTAGAACAGAACATTCTTGCCTTTCCCTTCTGCTGCAGATCACAGGTTTACCCAAAATGCTGATCCTGGGGGCACAGGGGACCCCAGACCCATCTGAGAGGTAAAGTGGGGGTCTACAGCAAGAACAGGGATTGGGTGGAAATTACCCCACTCCTGCAGTTAGCAGAAGATTTAGTCAAGGTCCAACCCCTGGGTTCTGAACCCTGCACTGGGCTTCAAACCAGAAGAGACACATCTTGCTTTTTTTCAAATTACATTTCTGATGCAAGGAGCCCTGCTTTAAATCTTTGGCCATGCAGAGGGTGGGTTTAATCCTACCATCTCTAATAATAATATAATATAACATTTGATTTATATACCGCCCTTCAGGACAACTTAATGCCTATTCAGACCAGTTTACAAAGTACATTGTTATTATCCTCATGACAATCACCCTGTGAGGTGGATGGGGCTGAGAGAGCTCCAGAGAGCCGTGTGACTAGCCCAAGGTCACCCAACTGGCTTCAAGTGGAGGAGTGGGGAATCAAACCCAGTTCTCCAGATTAGTGTCCTGCACTCTTAACCACTACACCAAACTGGCCCCGGTTTCATTAGTCTTCCCAATTGCCCAGTGCGGTATTCACATCCTCAATTTCCTGCCCCTGAGAAAGTGGAAAGCAGAAGAGAAAATGACCTCTATAGTGACTCTCTAGGAATCTCCCCTAGTTTCTATGGTCTTTACCATAGATTCCTATAATCCTAGCATTCAGAAGTGACATCACATCCTCCCAGACTCCACTCTCCCCCAAATCTCCCAGCATTTTCCTAGACAGTGTAGGGAACCCTAGATTTTATCAGTGTAAAAACTCTACTCTGTTAGCCCTGGAAGGAAAAAGAAGAAGCTAGAAGGGTTTGGTAGGTGAAACTGTGAGGTCCGAGAAGGATTTACGCATCTCTCCCTTCCCAATCCTGTCTTGTTACTGGAATTAGTCTCCTTGTGTGTAGGGGAGGGAATTAGCAGCAAGGAGGAGGCTATACAAGAGGAGTAACAAAGCAGGATAATCCATCAATTTTTACAGGGTCCCCTCTCCAAGGAGACTAACAAGACGGGTGTTCTTCAAAGTCAAAGAGTAATTTTTACTAAAAGGGGAAACACATACTGTCAGTTCCTGCCAGGTAGATCCCTCAGCCCCTCTCCAGTGAATGCACATTGATTCCAGTAGAAAAGCTTTTATTAGGACCTTTGCAGTTCAGGTCTGAACTCCATCATGGAGCTTGGTAGAAGTGACAAGACAAAAAAAAAAGAGTCTATGTTATACCTGACTTCCCCGCGCTCCAGCAACTGTTAAGGTTTTGGTGCACAAATCTACATGGATCCTGTGAGAACCCTTTATAGTTATGGCTAAAGAGTGAGTACACAATAATAGGTTCCCAGCGTCTGGGCAAAGTAGCAAAAGCTGGCATCTGGAGACTCCAAGGTTGTCTCTGGCTAGGAGATGCATAGTTCTGTGAGATAACATGAGAGGCCCATCCTGGATCTGGAAAAGTAACAGTTATAATATGGAAAGAACATGGCTAAGGAGAGAATATATCATGTTAGCATTAGAGCATTGTAACTTCAATATACCGTGGCATCAGTGACATAACCCAACAATTATGGCATGGCTATACACAGACATGACACACACACAAGAAGTAACTCACAAGCATACAAGATTCCTAGGAAAAGCGGTGGTGAAATTGGAATAGATTTGAAGAATTTCGGGTGACAATTACCTATCCAGGAAGCACGGAGGAAGAGGGCTTCTAATGTTCTGCATCTTCGGCCAGGGAGAAGGGCTCAGAGAGAGAGACTCTGAAGGCACTGCGCTCCCAATAAGCGTGTACTATTTGAATGGGGCAAAGCCCTGGTTCTTATTGGGCAAATCATGTCCTGAGGCTTGGGAGCTCCCTCAGCCATTAGGACAAAGTCCTTAAAGGTCACCTCCTGGGATGATAAAGGTTTGAGTACCTTTGTTTGGTACTACAGGTGTGGGACAAAGAAATCAGATTGGGTTCTCCTGGCATTTCACAAAGAAATGGTTGCTAATTAACATTCCAAGAGCTTAGCTAATGAATTTAGACTCTTGATTAAATGTTCCCAGGCAGGAGTTACAAACTTACCAGAGCTGATTAATGGCATTTGATTAAAGGATAGGACTCAGTCATTGAAAAGAGGGGGGATTGGAATATTTGGGTGGTGACTAGGGATGTGCGTTTCGGCATTCAGAATGCCGAAAGAATGCCGAAACAAAAGTGTTTCGGCTTCTTTCGGGGAATGCCGAAACGTTTCGGGGAATGCCGAAACGTTTCGGGTAGCCGAAAGAAAAAAGCCGAAACGTTTCGGGATTCTTTCGGCTTTCTTTCGGCTTTTCAATGGGAAAATGCCTCCGTCTTCCCGGACGTCTGGGGGAGGCATTTTCCCACCGAATAAGCCCAAAATTGGTGGGGACCTTCCTCTAACCCTTCTCTAACAACCACCCAAGTTTCAGACAGATTGGACTTTGGGGGGCCATGTTATGGCCCCCCAAAGCAGGTCCCCCCATCCTCCCATAAGAAAGCGAAGGAGCAGCATATTGTTAGCATGCTGCTGCTCATCTTCTTCATTATTTCCTATGGGGAAAAAATGAAGAAGCAGGCTTCCTTTGCCAGGGGTGGCATTTTGCATGCAAAATGCCCCCTCACCCTCAGGGGCCCTTCTCCCACCCCTCCTCCCACCCCCCACCAAGGCTCAGCCTGCTCCCACTTGGGGGGGCCATTTCATGGCCTCCCCAAGTAGGTGCTCTAATCTCTACCACTGACAGCTGGGGGAGGCTTGTGTTGCCAGGGGTGGCATTTTGCATGCAAAATGCCCCCCAGCCCTCAGGGGCCCTTCTCCCACCCTTCCCCCCACCCCCCACCCAGGCTCAGACTGCTCCCACTTGGGGGGGCCATTTCATGGCCTCCCCAAGTAGGTCCTCTCAGCCCCTAAAGTCCACCCCTTACAGCCCCACACAAACCCAATTCCCCCCCAGCTGCCACACACAGACCCAAATCCCCACATTAGCCCCTCACAGACCCAAATCCACCCCCACCTGCCCCACACCCATAACCCCAGGAACAGGCTGGCAAAGGCCAGCCCTCTCCCTTTGTTCCCTATGCTGGGAACTTCTAAACTCTCTTTCCCTGGGCAATTCTGCACAGCCCAGGGGTGCCACAATGGTGGGCACACTTCTGAGTGCCAGCTGGTCCCTGTGAAAGAGCACCTGAACCACAGACACCCTCCCTCAAATTCCCCCACCACCTACAGAGATGGCTGGCCAGCCAGCCCCATTGTTCCCTATGATGGGAACCAACTGCACAACAAAGAATAAAACAAGAACAACACAAAATAAAGTTTTTAAAAAATTATTTTCTCCCTTCCAAAGTACAAGTAGGCAAAGCATTATGACACATTACACCAGCAGTCCCCCACACAGAAAAATAACACAACTCACTTAACATCAGAGAATCACAAAGCATGATTCCTGTCAAAAACACTTCATTTCTTGAACAGCTTTAGGTTACACAGCAGGGGGGAACACCAAAGGGCATGGCAGCACTATCTTACACAAAAATAACACAACTCACTTAACATCAGAGAATCACAAAGCACAATTCATGTCAAAAACACTTTATTTCTTGAACAGCTTTAGGTTACACAGCAGGGGGGAACACCAAAGGGCATGGCAGCACTATCTTACACAAAAATAACACAACTCACTTAACATCAGAGAATCACAAAAACACAATTCCTGTCAAAAACACTTTATTTCATGAACAGCTTTAGGTTACACAGCAGGGGGGAACACCAAAGGGCATGGCAGCACTATCTTACACAAAAATAACACAACTCACTTAACATCAGAGAATCAGAAAAACACAATTCCTGGCAAAAACACTTTATTTCTTGAACAGCTTTAGGTTACACAGTAGGAGGGCACAACAGGGCATGATAGCAATGTACTACAAAAAATAATACAACCCACTTCACCGTTTTTGACAGCAATTGTGTTTGTGTGATTCTCTGATGTGAAGTGAGTTGTGTTATTTTTGTGTAGTACACTGCTTTCCTGCTCTGTGGTGCCTTCCTACTGTGTAACCTAAAGCAGTTACAGAAATAAAGTGCTTTTGACAGCAATTTTTTGGGGTGATTCTTTAATGTGAAGTGAGTTGTGTTATTTTTGTGTAAGATACTGCTTCCATGCCCTTTGGTGTTCCCCCCCTGCTGTGTAGCCTAAAGCTGTTCAAGAAATAAAGTGTTTTTGACAGGAATTGTGCTTTTGTGATTCTCTGATGTTAAGTGAGTTGTGTTATTTTTGTGTAAGATAGTGCTGCCATGCCCTTTGGTGTTCCCCCCTGCTGTGTAACCTAAAGCTGTTCAAGAAATAAAGTGTTTTTGACAGGAATCGTGTTTTGTGATTCTCTGATGTTAAGTGAGTTTTGTTTTAATTTTTCTGTGTGGGGGACTGCTGGTGTAATGTGTCATAATGCTTTGCCTACTTGTACTTTGGAAGGGAGAAAATAATTTTTTTAAAACTTTATTTTGTGTTGTTCTTGTTTTATTCTTTGTTGTGCAGTTGGTTCCCATCATAGGGAACAATGGGGCTGGCTGGCCAGCCATCTCTGTAGGTGGTGGGGGAATTTGAGGGAGGGTGTCTGTGGTTCAGGTGCTCTTTCACAGGGACCAGCTGGCACTCAGAAGTGTGCCCACCATTGTGGCACCCCTGGGCTGTGCAGAATTGCCCAGGGAAAGAGAGTTTAGAAGTTCCCAGCATAGGGAACAAAGGGAGAGGGCTGGCCTTTGCCAGCCTGTTCCTGGGGTTATGGGTGTGGGGCAGGTGGGGGTGGATTTGGGTCTGTGAGGGGCTAATGTGGGGATTTGGGTCTGTGTGTGGCAGCTGGGGGGGAATTGGGTTTGTGTGGGGCTGTAAGGGGTGGACTTTAGGGGCTGAGAGGACCTACTTGGGGAGGCCATGAAATGGCCCCCCCAAGTGGGAGCAGTCTGAGCCTTGGTGGGGGGTGGGAGGAAGGGTGGGAGAAGGGCCCCAGAGGGCTGGGGGGCATTTTGCATGCAAAATGCCACCCCTGGCAAGACAAGCCTCCCCCAGCTGTCAGTGGTAGAGATGAGAGCAGAGCACCTACTTGGGGAGGCCATGAAATGCCCCCCCCCCCAAGTGGGAGCAGGCTGAGCCTTGGTGGGGGGTGGGAGGAGGGGTGGGAGAAGGGCCCCAGAGGGTTGGGGGGCATTTTGCATGCAAAATGCCACCCCTGGCAACACAAGCCTCCCACAGCTGTCAGTGGTAGAGATTAGAGCACCTACTTGGGGAGGCCATGAAATGGCCCCCCCAAGTGGGAGCAGGCTGAGCCTTGGTGGGGGGTGGGAGGAGGGGTGGGAGAAGGGCCCCTGAGGGTAAGGGGGCATTTTGCATACAAAATGCCACCCCTGGCAAAGGAAGCCTGCCTCTTCATTTTTTCCCCATAGGAAATAATGAAGAAAGATGAGCAGCAGCATGCTAACAATATGCTGCTCCTTCGCTTTCTTATGGGAGGATGGGGGGACCTGCTTTGGGGGGCCATAACATGGCCCCCCAAAGTCCAATCTGTCTGAAACTTGGGTGGTTGTTAGAGAAGGGTTAGAGGAAGGTCCCCACCAATTTTGGGCTTATTAGGTGGGAAAATGCCTCCTCCAGGCGTCCTGGAAGACGGAGGCATTTTCCCATAGAAAAAAGCCGAACGAATGCCGAAATAATGCCGAAAGAATCCCGAAAGCCGAAAGCCGAAAGAGATTCTTGTTTCGGCTTTCGGCTTTAACGATAGAGAATCTTCTTTCGGCTTTCTACTTTCGGCTATAGCCGAAAATTTTTGGCTTGCACACCCCTAGTGGTGACTCGCGTCACGAGTACCCCTATTGTCTTGATCGCAGCTTGGGGGGGGGGGGAGCCAATCACACCCAGTCGTCGGCATTTGTATTTTCTTCTCATGATGTGACCAGAGTACAATAGCCTCAGTTTTGTCATTTTAGCTTCTAGGATTCTAGGAAGGATTCGGGCTTGATTTGATCTAGTACCCACTTATTTGTCTTTTTGGCTGTCAATGATATCTGCAGAACTCTCCTCCTGCACCACATTTCAAACGAATCAATTTTCTTCCTGTCAGCTTTCTTCACTGTCCAACTTTCACATCCATACATGGCAATGGGGAATACCATAGTTTGGATTATCTTGATCTTGGTCCCCAGAGAGACATCTTTATCTTTAAAGATCTTCTCTAGCTCCCTCACAGCTGCTCTTCCAAGTCTCAATCTTCTTCTGATTTCTTCATTGCCGTCTCCTTTTTGGTTAATGATCCAGCCAAGGAATAGAAAATCTTGAACAATTTCAATTTCCTCATTGTCAACTTTAAAATTGTGTAATTCCTCAGTAGTCATTACTTTTGTCTTCCTGATGTTCAGTTGTAATTCTGATTTGGCGCTTGCCTGGCCTGCTTAGCAGCAGCTATTCATAGTTTTTCACATCACCTAAACAAGATACATTAGCAGGAGCTGGTAATAACTGAAGCAGGGATTTTTGGCATATAAAGCACATATCCTACCACTTAGATATGTCCCCTGTCAGAATGTAAACTCACTTGCACATGTGTAGAGGCTGTTGTGCCCTTTAACATAGGGTGAGTCAGCAGTTTTTCTGACAGGTTCACACCTGGTCAATTAAGCTGGTGTTGCAGCAAGATTGCATCAGCCGTGTGCTGATTGGCTGACTACACTTCACCCTATAGGCTAGTGGACAATTAAAGGTCCAGCCAAAGGTCTGTACTTCGCTGATCTGCTCAGCTTGGTGCCTGGTGCAAACCATTGTCGCTCTATATGAACTTGGATACCTCTGGATATTGACCTAAGGATTGGACTCTGGTTTTTGCTCTCTCATTCTGTTTGTATGTATGCTGAGCACTTTTTGCACCTGTAATATATGCACTTATAAATACACCATCTGCACTTTATCACAATGTCTTGGCTCCAGTGTTTTTTGTTGTTGGGCTAAGCGGGTCGCTTGGAAGCACTAATTACAGATGACTATTCCGTCATTCCCCCCCCCCCCCAACAAGCTCTTTAAATTTATTTTCATTGAGTGAACATGAAGGAGTTTTCACGACTACCCATAGAACTCCATGACAGCCTAAATCAAGCTAATCTTGAACCTGAACAGTGCTATCCTAAGCAGAGTTACAACCTTCTAAGCCCCTGGAAGGCAATGGGCATAAAATGGTATAACTCTGTTCAGCATTGCACTGTACATTTTTGAACAGCTGCATAACTATATTTTTCGGTACGTCTTTTGTTTAAAAACGAGGACTACGGTGAAAAAGAAATCAAAAAAGAAGAGATGTCTGAGTGTGTCATTAATGAATGATGCAGAGGAAGAAAGACAAAAGAGCCTGATAGGTCTTTAGATCCTTTTCATATGAATGAATTAAAAAATGTGACGAGACATGACAGTAAATGGGGAAAATTTTGTAAAAAAAAAAAAAAAAGTTAGACAGGTAAAAATAATAGGGAAACTTCAGCACTTGGATATGTGTGTTCTTTATTTTTTTTACAGCGACAGCTTGTCAGCATGTAAGTCTTTCTCCCCTTCTGTTGTCAATGCCTAAAAGGTAGACAGCCTTCTTAACATTCCTCCAACGAGTTAAAAGTGGTGTGCATGATTCTCCCCTCTCTAGGGGAAATTCACAACAACCCTGAAAGGTAGCTTAGGCTCAGAAAGGATAAATGACACAAAGTCCCTCAGAGCGTTTCATGGTTGTGTGGGGATTTGAACCCAGATCCTTGTCCAACACTCCAACTGCTTCACCACACTGCCTCTGATAACAATTTGCCTCAGAAAATATTGTTCTGATTAGAATTTCCTGTGTCACAGATTGGAAACACATGCATATTCCTTGTGCTACTTGGCATTAGTGTGTTCCCAGATATTTTGCGTTGTAGTGGTTAGGATTCAACATGGATCTAGCAGCACCTTAAATACCAGCTTGATTTCCAGGGTATGAGCTTTCAAAGGGAGCTTTGACTCTTGAAAGCTCATAGCCTGGGAATCTAGTTGGTCTTTAAGGTGCTACTACATCAGAGTTGATGCACTTGGATTTGTCCAAAACCATAGAGTTTGGGGTGAATCCTAGAATGTTTCTCTCAACATATCATGTCTCACCCTCCCCAAAACCCAGTCAGACACTCTCATCACTATACTGCACTGGCCGTTCCAGGATAAATGTGGATAAATTAGAGAGAAGCAAAAAGTATTTCCATGAGTAATGAACGTTTTCAGGCAGTCCTAGTTTGCACAGTCCTAATGAGTAGGAAGACACTGCGGTATAGCCCAATCTTGTCAGCTATTGGACACTAAATAGAGTTGGCTCCAGTTGGAACATGGATGGGAGACCACCAGGGAAAACTGGGGTAGCGCTGCAGAGAAAAGTGATGGCAAAACACTCGGTTTTTCACTTGCCTTGGAAGACCCTTGTTGGGGTTGCCTTCAGTTGGTTGCAATTAGTGTATGGCCTATGGACTGTTAAGCTTGAACTTGAAGTTGTGTTGAGCCAGTTTGGTGTAGTGATTAAGAGCAGCAGGACTCTAATTTGGAGAGGCAGGTTTGATTCCCCACTCCTCCGCTTGAAGCCAGCTGGTTGACCTTGGGTCAGTCACAGCTCTGTCAGAGCTCTCTCAGCCCCACTCACCTCAAAGGGTTCTAGAAACTGATGGGATTTATCAAGCTAACTATGTTGCGGGTATTTATGTCAGGAGCTATTAGCACCAGCCATTCTCTTTGTTTTTTTTTTTTTTAAAATTTTTTATTGGGTTAGAACATTAATATTTTTAATGTTTTACATTACATTACATTCAATTTTCCCCTATTTTTTCGTTTCTAACCCCCTCCCTTTCCCCCCCTTTTGTTGACTTCCAACAGCTTTCCCACCCTCTGTCCCTTTTCCCTTACTTCTATTAACTTCCTCTGTCTAAAACAAATATATATTCTCCATTATATTAAGCAGTACATCTTTAACTCTTTTACTTATTATACATCCAAACTATACTTCTTTAGATAAACAATTTGTCCCATTTTCCAGTTTTGAATATTTCTATATATCATAAACCATAAAAATCCCACATTTAAATCAAACAATTTGATTTGTTCTCTATATATTAATCATTTCTTCTTTTTATAGTATTTCTATATAACTCATCACATAGTCAGTCGTTTTAACTCTTCTATACCTTCAGTTTGGTGCATATAAGTCTTATCAAGTAAAAAAAATATTGTTAATTACTCAATCCTCATGTTTAAACCGTTAATTATTCTCTATCAATATTCTATCAATTAACCTTTACATATCTATATATATCTCAATCAATTAATTAATCTAACTGCTTATAAATTCACATTTCTCTTCCTCCCCCGGTAAAGTCACCCCTCTCTTTTATACTTTTATTATACTTCAGTAGTTCTCAAACTGCCACAGTTTTCCTCCCACCTCCCACTTCTTCTCCAGATATTGTTTCAGCTTCTCCCAGTCTGTGTTAAACTGCCCTGAGTCCAGATCTCTCAGTTTTCTTGTCATCTTATCCATTTCAGCCATATACAGCAATTTGTAGATCCAATCTTCAATAGTTGGCACTTCTTGTACTTTCCATTTCTGCGCATACAAAAGTCTAGCTGCTGCAGTCATATAAAATATCAGCGTCCTATGATGGGCTGGAATTCCCTCCATTCCCAAGTTTAGCAGCAGGAGTTCTGGGTTCTTATTTATTTGAAACTGTAAAATTTCACTCATTTCTCTTATTATTTCCCCCCAGAACTGCCTAGCTACCTCACACGACCACCACATATGATAGAGGGAGCCCTCATGCTTCCTACATTTCCAGCATTTATTAGAAGTGTTCAAGTTCCCTAGCGCAATCTTCTTTGGTGTCATGTACCAACGATAAATCATTTTGAAGATGTTCTCTTTGATATTAATACATGTCGTTGTCTTCATTGTAGTTTTCCACAGGTATTCCCATGCCTCCATTGTTATTTCTTTATTAAAGTTTATAGCCCATTTCACCATTTGTGTTTTAACTATCTCATCCTCGGTATACCATTTCAACAGTACTTGGTATACCTTGGATATTCTTTTCTTGTCTTCTTTAAGAAGGGTCTGCTCTAGTTCCGAGAGCACCAGCCATTCTCTTTGGGCTCCAGGGCTGTTGAAAGCACTGTTCTTGCCGAAAGAAAGGGATCACCAAAGAAGTTACAGAAAAAAGCCTTTGTCTGCTCTCTCTGAAGGACTAACACAAAATCAATTTATTTAACTTAACGTCAGTGGAAGAGGAGTAATAGAAAAAGAGGCCTTCAAGGCCGCGAAACAGCATTAAAATTATTCCAATACACATTCGGCAGATTGCAATCACGATAATTGAATTTCCGCTGCCATGTTATTTTATGTTTGAAGCTCTCTTTTATATTCACGGTGGACTGACATAAGAATGGTCTGTCTCTTTTGTTTGATTTCAGTGTTTCGGCGACTGTACTTACTTTCCTATTTACATATCATATCTTTGTCACTGCCGATGGTCAGGAAACTTGAGGGCAATGATGACAACGTTTCAAGAACGCAGCATCCTACCAAATTCACAGAAATAGTACAAATCCCTCTGTCTTCAAAAAGGGATTCAATACATGGCAGTCTTCACTGCCAGGGAAATTTCAGCAAGGTACATCTTTAATCTCATTCTGAACTGGGCTGAATGCACACACCCACGGAGCATCCTGGTGTTGCGCTAAATGTTCGCTAAACACCCGGAAGTGTAGCATCTTTCTAGCACGATTCAGAAATCGCGCTAGAAAGATGCTACACTTACGGGTGTTTAGCGAACATTTAGCGCAACTCCGGGACGCTCCGCGGGTGTGTGGATTCAGCCCTGGAAGCTGTGATAGCTGTCCTGGTTTAGGGATCCTTGAGAAAATATTGCACATTTGAATGTCAACCTGAGTTTGAGGGTCCCATATTACATGATCTTGCCAGAACACCACTTCTGCATTAGCGAGCTGCGTTCTTCTGCTTCTGATTTCCAGATGTTGTTCAGAGACAGATGTGCACTTCCAGTCTGTCACTTTTCCTGCTCCCAGATTACTGATGTGTTCTAACATACGTGTGCATTGATTCAATCATAAACCCAAAAGGAATGATAACGGGATTGTACAGTTGTACAATCTCGTCAACCACTACTTTGCTTTGATACTTCAATTACACTGCATAGGAACATCTGAAGCTGTTTTTTATTGAGTTGGATCATTGGTCCATCTCTGTCAGTGCTGTCTACTTTGATTGGCAGTGCCTTTCTTCTATGATCTCAAAGAAAAGTCTTTCCCATGATACTTTCATGACAGGGTCTGAACCTGGAATCTTCTACATACCAGTCATACAACCTATCCCTGAATCATAGTTTCTTCTTCATGCGCTTGCTCAGGGATAGAATCAGGGGTAGATGCTGAGAAGTTGTCAAGGACCGTGACCTGGAAAGATCCACTATGGTACAGTAGCTGCGATTGCAGCCTTCTTTCTAAGTGACGGCATTGCTGGCATTGGCTCAGAAGAATGCAACGGTCCTCAGAAGAATTCATCCTGTTCACCCATCCTTTAAACTTATCGTGCATGTTTCCTTCTTCTTTTCCCCTACCACAAAAGGCAATAGTCAAGAGAAACTTTCAAGCCCTCTACACACAAACTGCATACATTGAAATCAATGCACATCAAACTGGATTGGACACAAGCATGCCCCATTTATGCAGATCACCAGTTCACAGGCAAGGAGTCTAGGAATGGTGTGTGCACAGGGTCCTTCCCCTATGATAAAGGACCATTCCCAATCATAGGAAGAGGCCAATACATATATGGTGGTGGTGAAAATCCCATCAAGTCATAGCTGATTTATGGTGATCCCTGCTGGGCTTTTCAAGGCAAAAGGCTAACAGGGGTAGTTTGTCCTTGCTTGCCTCTGCATAGCAAACCTGATCTTCGTTGGAGGTCTCCCATCCAATTACTAACCAAAGTCGACCCTGCTTAGCTTCCATGATCTGATGAGATCGGGCTTGCCTGGGCTATTCAGGGCAGGGCTCCCACATATATAGACTGGTGGTAATCTCTATGGGTAAATGCAGGGCCACCACACTTGCAACTCTTTCCCCTCTATACATGTCAATTTCAATACTGAAGTATTAGAATGCTTATGCTTTGGGGCGCAGAAGGTCACAGAATATACGGAAATCAAAGGAAATTGTTTATAGTTTGGTTGTAGGGAAGAATCCACCAAGTGATAGACCGCATTCCACTTACTAAACAAGAAGGAAAACGGGGGGTAAAGATTTGAAGATGCTTTCAGTTGAACCCATTCAGCCACATTGTCCGTGGATCTCACCCTTATGTGGATGCCGAGTCAGCAGCTGGGTTTTTTAAAATTTTACCAGTAATACTTTTAAGTTAATTGCATTATTTTATATTTCAGTTGTCTTTATAGGTGACTGATGCATTCATATATAAATAAAGTAAACATTTCTTGGAGACAGACGTTGATGTCTGAAAATGCATCCTAAGGTTTGACAACCACTACAAGAAAGAGAGTTGACAGCCACGACAAGTAACAGTCACTACAAGAAAGAGGTGGCTGCTGTAAGTCTAGTTGTAAGCTAGCTGTGTGTGGATTTTACTAGTCTGAAAAGAACCTAAGCACAGTTAAGTTCATTCAGAAAGAATCATGAAAGAGATTCTGGAGTCTTCCCTCCATATATACAAGTATCTGAAATTTAAAGAGAGAAAATAGTTGAGTATTGTGAGGTTCTAATGATATTCATGGGGAAGTGTATTGCAATTGATTCAATATAAATTCAACCCTTCTGACCTCTCTGTGACCAACAGGACATTCATAAAAACTGCTGTAGCACAGTGGTTAAGTGGCTGGGCTGTGAAGCAGCACTCTGCTAGTTTGACTCCCACTACTGCCATGAGTTCAGCAGGCGGCCTTGGGTAAGCCATTCCTCTCGGCCCTAGCTCCCCAGCTGACTTTGTTCACCACTTTCAGTGTGACACTAATCTGTCCAGAAGGGTGGTATATAAGCACGTTGTTGTTGTTGTTGTTTGTTGTTGTTGTTGTTATGTCCCTTTATGTGCTTCCTTGAACAGAAGTCTGTTCACCCACTAGGAGATGCCATAAGTATCCCATTAGAATCTCAGCCTTCTTTGATTCTGTGTGCATATTCTCTTCCTAGGAACTTTATGAGTGCTTTTCTTCAGAACATTTAGGAATATCATAGCAACCCTTTTCTGGACTCTAACCTGCTTTTTCAAGAATTGCTTTGTGGTGGCAGAAATTTGAAACTAGGAGTCGACAGAGTTCAACTGCTTTCACTTTCAGCTCATTTGCTACGGTTCTTCCCGAAAGGGGGCACCAGGCCCCCAAGAAAGTTGGGCACAGATATTGATTTGATTCTCCTTACACCATCTTCATTTTGCATGGATCTCGTAGGTAATTTCTTGAGTTTGTGAAGACATGAAGCTGCCTTATACACTGGTCCACTTATACAAAACACTGGTCCATCAATATTGTCTACTCTGGGTTGTCTGGCAACTGGGAGGAGAGCTATGGAAAAGGACATGGGGAGGGAGTGCAACATCAGCAACATAAGCAATGTCATTATATCACTTTTGGATAGCTCTAGGAATTGCCAGTAACTCTGTGGTTCTATAGTTAATGTCATCACTGTTCTTTATTATTATTATTCTCCCCCTGTTGCTTGGAGTTTGCCAGCAGGAGGCTTGGCAGGAGGCCTGGCCAGCCTAGTCTACTCAGGTTGGCAGCATCTCTCCTACATGACAAGTATAGGTCTTTCTCATAATCTACTCCCTGGGATCCCCTAATCCCAGTCTCTGTCCCCTGCCACCAGTCACCTGGCTGGTGCAGGGCGAGGGTGCTGGAAATGGCCCCAGGATGCAAAATACTTCCCGGGCAAGTTCACAGCGGGTGCATTCCTGGTGGGGTGCAACAACATCTCTTACAGGAGTGACTTCATCATGCTAGCTGCAGGAATGTTCCCATGCTTTGCTTGAGGTCAATTTGGGCGGCAGTGTTCTCATGGACAGCTCGATGACATCATTCCCGGGTGCGCTCCTGGTGGAATGCAATGACATCTTTTCCAGGAGTCACATCATTGTGCTGGCCATGGGAATGTTCCCCATACTTTGCTTGGGGCCGATTTAGGTGGGAGAGTTCTCGTGGACAGTGCGATGACATCATTCCTGGAAGTGACATCATTGTGTTGGCACTGGGAGCAAGTGCATGTTATGCATGTAAAAGATTTACAGACTCATGAGTAACAGGGAGGGTACCCACTGGGAGGGTAAGGAGATCTATCAACCCTTTATCTGATCATTTTAGTTGGAAATGCCAGGGACTGAACTTGGTACCTTCTACATGCAAAACAGATGCTCTTCCTCTAAGCTACAACACCTTTCCTTGTTTTATAGCTTTATAGCACAGAACTTTCCATTGCTGTGCTTCTCTCACAACATAATTCTTTTCAAATGTTTCCCTTTCTGTTCCCTTCCTCCTCTACCTTCTGGTTTTCCATCCATTTCCTTTGTGACCTCATAGAAGTTCAACCAATATATTTAAGGACTTCTGTCCAGACACATAATAGCATCCCTTTTCGAATCATAGAATCACAGAGTTGGAAGGGGCCATACAGACCTTCTAGTCCAACCCCCGCCCAATGCAGGATGAGTCTAAAGCATCCCTGACAAATATTTAAAAAGATCAGTTCATGGGAAGAAGTTTGGGAATATCTCTTCCAGCAGTACAAAATTACTAAAATTGTGACCAGAGGTGTGACCTTTTTGGCACATGCCAAAGTGCTCTTGGGCCTTAGCCCAACATTTCTAGCCCATCGGCATGAATTGGCTGCCCAGTCAATGTTTTTGTTTTGTCTTCTTTGTTTAAATGACATTTTCTGGGATTTTTGTAAGCGGCTTTTTTGCTTTTATATATTCATTTGTACTGTGTATGTAGGTTGGATGGTTTTCATACACTATTTATGCAAGCATATACATGAACAATATAATTTAATGTCTGTTGTTGATTTATTGATGCGCAAGCAGCATGGGAAAATTCAGTCCAAGGAAGCAGGAAATGGTTACAAAAATAAGTAGCATAACAAAGAAGTAAGGCAGGGATTTTCAGGTCAAAACAGCAGGGATGAGAAATTCAAAAATGTCTCCAATGTGAATGTAGATGTGGAATAGTATCTTCAAGGGGATTGGCCAATAGTTCTGTGACATCATCAGCTCAACCAGAAGTAAATGTGGATGGGCTGGAAGTGAAGTCATGTCTTCTGTTCGCCAGCAGCAGACTAAGGACAACTCCCACAGCCAGCCCTTGTACAGAAATACTCTGAAGCCCCTGAGTAGTACCCAAAAGTCTCCAGGGACACTGTCAGTCCCTGGCAGTTAGGTCCCTTCAAGCTCTCCACAGTTAACACACAGGAGTTCCAGTTGAAGCAACTTCATTAGATATCCATACAGTTCAAGGTGTTCACACAAAGGTAGCAATTGGCAGAAGTGTCTATTCAAAAAAGGGCGCTACTAATTATAGGGAAACTTCCAACCCTTTGGGTCTGTTAACATTCTGGCACGAAAACCCCAAAGCATTACATGGGAATTGATTAGTTTAGTCTAGACGTAGTACAGAATGAAATCATCCCAGTCTCTGAGAAAAGATACATCACTCGCTGCCCGCAGCTTGCATCCAAGGACACTTGCTACAAAAGTGAGATACTTTCAACAGATAACCGTCAACCCCCACTGGCCCAGTACATTGCATGTTAGCAGTTAACACACTCTCAGATGATACAACAGAATACAACCTTAGCAAACGGTTATGATCAGCACAAAATGCAAAACACATTAATGGCAGGTATGCAGGCATTCATGACAGGCACCATGGTACCGTTGCCAGCCCTGTGCCTGCATCCCCAAGGGTTTGGGGGGTTGGAGCCTGGGAGAAGGAACTGTCATGGACACTATGATATCACTTCCAAGAGATCAACTGGAAGTGATGTTACAGCCTCCTTGTGACATTTTAGGAATTCCTCTGATCTCTATAGGTAAAGAGACAGGGGAATCCCTATAGCATTGTGACGGGGGGGGGGGGTTGTTACATCACAGCATTCAGGTTGCCGTTCCCTCATTGTTTTCGGCTGCTGTTTATTTAATCAAACACAGGCATTTCAGGGCAAGGGTGAGAGCTCTTCCACCATGGGCAGACACTGGGCAACCCTACACTTTTGTCACAAGAATGTGGGGCAATAAGGAGGTGATCCTCTAGGAGCCCCTTTTATTAAAGTGGGGCTGTCAAGAGCAGACCCCCTCACCCTCTGAAGTCCCTCTAATGCAGTGTTTCCCAGCCTGTGAGGCGAGACCTAAAAGTGGGTCGCAAAACCTCTGAAAGTGGGTCTCAGGCCAGCCATCCCTATTGGCGGCTTCTGCCCTTTGCACCCTACTCTTTCTTAGTTCTTTCTCATTTCCAGCTTCTCACATTCTCACCTTGCCTTTTACGACAATAATGGAGGGGAGGCTGTCTGGCAACTAGTAACTTTAGGATTGTCGTTGGAAGAAGGGAAGGAAAGGCTGGATAAGAGGTTGGAGTT
Source organism: Eublepharis macularius (assembly GCF_028583425.1). Lineage (NCBI taxonomy): Eukaryota > Metazoa > Chordata > Lepidosauria > Squamata > Eublepharidae > Eublepharis > Eublepharis macularius. The sequence continues at coordinate 176,206,918 of NC_072792.1, forward strand.
GTTCAGCATGTGGAAAAGCAAGAGGAGGAGAGAAAGAGGTTTGTGTGTGTGACTCTGTCTTCAATCTTCCACCTCTTTACCATCTGCCACTTCTTTACCAACATCTGCCATCTTAATAATAATTATATTAATATTAATAACAACAACATTCAATTTATATACCGCCCTTCAGGATGACAACACCCACTCAGAGCGGTTTACAAAGTATGTTATTATCATCCCCACAACAATCACCCTGGGAGGTGGGTGGGGCTGAGAGAGCTCTGAGAGAGCTGTGACTGACCCAAGGTCACCCAGCTGCCTTCAAGCGGTGGAGTAGGGAATCAAACCTGGCTCTCCAGATTAGAGTCCTGCTGCTCTTAACCGCTACTCCAAACTGGCTCTCAACCCAGTGTCTCCCCCCCAGCTCCTTCTCAATCTTGTGGGTCAGCTCTGGACGGGTCACCATATTAAGTAAATTTGCTCAACATACCCAAATGGGTGGGAACCACTGCTCTAATGGAATCTCAGGTCACCTAAATTCTCACACTGAAGCATCATGTACTCTTAAGGACTCTGATAATAAGAAAGATACTTTTCTAAACCCATCACATAACTGATACAACGGAACAACGCCATCTGTCTGCCTCAGAAGGCAGTGCGTTGCAAGTGCTTGGAGAACAAAATGCTGTCGTTGCCACTCTTAAGCAACAATAGCACGAGTTCTATATTCTGCTCTTGGCACAAGCTTAATGAGAACCCATCATTCCATGTAATTTCCCTTTTCTTCCTCCAAAATGCAATTATCCAACGGTGATTAGTTGAGCCAATTCCAAATTGTAGTCAACTGAAAGCAATTTGGCCAGGAGGGTGGCGTCCAAAAGGTGGCACTTTTGGAAACACCTTTAAAAACCTGATGTTCCCACCTTCATTTTTGTTGCAAAGAGAAATGTTCCTTTGTTTGAATAGATGCTTTGATCCCTGCAGGAGAGATAATAATGACTCCAAGCACGAATCACAGATTCATTATTCACATTTTTTTTTTTGTAACTTCCCAAAGTGAAAACCACTACTTTGATCTGCAGAAAAGAGTCCTGGTGATGGTAACAAGTTCCCACAAAATAATGATGACCCTGTAAAAAAAAAGAAGAAGAATCAAGGTACGCTTCCATTCTACACTTGTGTGCCTTGAGGGTATTACTGCTGTACACAGCCAATAAGTAGCCTGTCTTGTACTACTCCACTAAGCAAAGTTTGAAGCCTTCCTCCAACCTAAGGTGACTTCTTCCAGCTTAAGTGGCTCTTCCCCAAAGGGAAGAACCACTTCCTCCAGTGGAAGAGCCACTTATGTTAGAGAAATGGTACTTGGGGAGGGGGGAGGAACTGCTACCAGCATTGTGTACAGCAGAAAGCTTTCGTAGCATAACGGTTAAGAGGTTGGGCTGTGGATCAGCCCTCTGTTGGTTCGACTCAGAGTGGGTTCAGCTCCCACTACTACTGTGAACTTTGCAGATGGCCTTGGGCAAGCTACTCTTTTCAGCCCCAGCTCCCCAGCTGTATCGTGGGGATAATAATAGCACTGGCTTTGTTAATCACTCTGAGTGTGGCACTAATCTGTTCAGAAGAGGCTATATAAGCACACAGTTATTGTTGTTGTTGTTATTATTATATCGCTTTTTTTAAAAAAAAAATCATTTTATATGTATAAATACACAAACACCACTTGGTAGTTCTTAAAGTTCTTAAAAATCTTTGCACTAAAATCACATCCCTGAAAGGGATCAAGAGAAGAAAGATGGCATATGTAGTTCTCTCCTCCATATTATCCTCACTGCAACCCTGCAAAGCAGGTTAAACAGCAAGAAACTCAAGGCCAGCCAGCAAGGCCGAAGCAGACTTAGCTCTGGAAGTTCCAAGAATGATGCTCTAAGCATTTTCCCCCCCCCCCTTTTCCTTAAAAGCAGGGGTGATTTGGCTCACACAACTGTGGTACAAAGATAATTTTTTAAAGCATTCTGCTTCTGTTAATACAGCTGTAGCTAGTTGGCACAGTGGCACAGGGTGAAGAGGTAACTACCACCTCCCGTTTCACTAGGGTTGTGAAATTCTTGGAGATTTGGGGGCGGAGCCTGGCAAAGATGGAAATTGGAGAGGGAGGAACCTCAGCAGAGATACGCTGCTATAAGAGTCCAACCTCTGAAGCAGCCATTTTCTCCGGTGGAACTGATTCATTGTTCTTCCTCTATGGAAACTGTTAAGGTGGTTGGTCTGCAGTAGAACAACAGGATTTGAGCCCAGTAGCACTTTAGAGACCAACCAGATTTTCAGAACCTAAGCTTTCGAGTGTCAGAGCTCCCAGACTTGAGTAGGGCCGTTTCCACACGGCTTACCTTCCCTCGGAACGACCAGAAACATCGCACAAAAAATGCGGAAGATCACTTTTTCTCTCGCAAGATTTGCACCATGTCGTGCAAATCTCGCATGAGAAAACACGATCTTCCGCGGTTTTTTCTGCGATGTTCCGGGTCGTTCCGAGGGAAGGTAAGCTATGTGAAAACGGCCTAGGAATGGAGATCCCTAAGCCTTTATATCCCAGATTCTTATCTCACTACAGATGCTAATTTCTGCTCTAGTCAAGCTGAATTATATCTTTACTTCCTGTTTCCTTCCCTTGTAGGGAACACCCCACCCCACCCAATTTTGGTTGGGATGTAAAGGCTCAGGGGTCTCCATTCTTATTTGTGTCTGAAGAAAGAACATCTGACTCTTGAAAGCTTACACTCTGAAAATCTGGTTGGTCTTTAAGGTGCCACTGGACTCAAATCCTGCTATTCTAGTGCAGATCAACATGGCTACCCATATTAGTTGTAATTGTGGGAGAACTCCAGCTTCCACCTGGAAGCTCAAAAGCAAAGCATCAAGAGGAAACTCCACTGGAAACAACAAAGAATTAACCAGTCATGCTAGTTTATATACTTAAAGTGCAAGTGCTAAACGTGCAAATACAAAATTATTAAAAGCTCATATAAATATAAAGTTGAAACAATGGTGTGCAATAAAAGTACAGAAACCTGTGTTACTGTGTTTACTATGTTAAGCAACCTGGAAGCTGTCAATCCTAGCTTGCCCCTAGGTCCTGACTGAAATTAGAGGACCACTTTTAAAGGGGGGGAAATGACAACAGTGAGAGCTCCATTCATGGATCTCCCAACATCAGATCTGGCTGGGACTTCCTGAATTTCACAATGAATGAAAAATGGGTGTTCCCAGTTCTACCTCGGCAGTACATGACACCAGTTCACTCTACACCACAGTGGCTTTCTTAATGAGGTCCAGTTATTATCTTGTTGGCAGCTGGGGACAGCAACAACTTCTGAGAATCCGGATATGTATCTGTGGAACCTCAATTGAGGACTTACCACACTACGTTTAAAATTGTCCCTTATACCAGGAACCAAGGGGAAAATTTCTCACGAATATTTTATCTAGTCTCCATCTTCTGTCTGACTGTGAGAAATTAAAATTTATTCTTTCAGATACAGACCCTTTTATTTCGAATAGGACGGCCCTCTATGCCCTGGCTGCTAGGAAATAAGGGCAAATGTGGTAGCCAGGAGAGTAAACACCTGACATAGATTAGAAACCGTTTGGTTTTAATGTTGTTTAATGTTTACATTTTAGGCAAAATGCATTTTATGGTAATTCTATTTATATCTATGTAACTATATCTGTATTCTTGTATTTTTTGTTCTGTTTTTAATGAATGATTTTAGATTGTGAAGGCTTATGGCCACATACAATAAATTCGCCTCGACATTCTGAGAATCATCAAGGAATCAGGTTGAAGAACTGTAGTTCACTCAGTCTTCAACAACAGAAAAGTGCAAAAGTCCAGTAGCACCTATAAGCAGGGCTCATTTCGAGGGGGAATGCACAGGAACGCAGTTCCGGCAGTTCCCCAAAGAGGTCACATGTCAGGTGGCCCCTCCCACCTGATTCTCATCCATTTTGGGCCCGTTTCATCCTGGATTGGGGCCAAAACAGCCTGGATCAGGCCTCTGACAGGTGGTGGATCATTCTCCTGTTCAGCAGTGGCCCAATCCTGACCATTTCAGCCCTGAATGACCAGGATTGGCTCCAAAGCAGCCAGGATAGGTGATGTCAGGGGGTGTGGCATATGCAAATCAGTTATGCCAATGACACATTTCCGACAATGTCAAGGAGTGTGACATATGCTAATGAGTTATGCTAATGAGTTCCTCCAGCTCTTTTTCTGCGGAATGACCCCTGCCTATAAGACTAACAACATTTGTGGTAAAAGTGAGCTGTAACTCACAAAAGCTCATACCCTACCACAAATTTTGTTAGTCTTACAGGTGCTACTGGACTCTTGCTCTTTTCTACTGCTACAGCAGACTAACATGGCTACCCATTTTGATCTTTCAACAACTGAACGTCATTCCCTTCCAATGAAATATACATGTGTTTAACAAATTTGCAACTCCCTTTTCTGGGTGGTTGTCATACAGTGACAACATTTCTGTTGACCAGTGATCCCCAACATGGTGCCCATGAGTGCTAAGGCACCCACCAAAGTGTTTTGTGAGTTTCTTATGTTCATTATATTGGTGTGAATGTGAAGGTTCTTGCTTGGAAGGAGCTTCTGAGAGATTTCTGTGGAAGCAGAAAAAGAATCTTGAGACAACTAGCAACGTTTCTCACAGATCTCAAGTTCCTTGGCTAAAATTTCGCTTTAAGCGAACCAAGCATGAACTTTTGTTCCACTGACAGATGAAAGAGCTCCTTTTGAACCAAGAGCACGGAAAGGAGTTCCAACCTAGATTTCCTTGCACTCTTCCACTAACCAGCTAGGGATTCATGGCAAGTGCACAGTATTACATCTGAGCCACAAAAATGGGAAGCACAAATACTGGATGGGGGATACACTTCTGGGCAGTAGTATATGTGAAAGAGATCTTGGGGTAAGAGTGGACTGTAAACTAAATATGAGCAGTCAGTGTGATGCGGTGGCAAAAAAGGCTAATTCAATCTTGGGTTGTATCAAAGGGGCCATAGAGTCGAAATTGCAGGAAGTTGTGGCCCCTCTCTATACTGCCTTGGTCAGGCTGCACCTGGAGTATTGTGTGCACTTCTGGAGGCCTCACTTCAAAAAAGATGTGGACAAAATCGAGAGGGTGCAGAGGAGAGCGATGAGGATGATCAGGGGTCTGGAGACTGAGCCCTACGAGGAAAGGCTGAGGGCCTTGGGAATGTTTAGTTTGGTGAAGAGGAGATTGAGGGGGGACACGATTGCTCTCTTTAAGTATTTGAAAGGCTGTCATTTGGAGGAGGGCAAGGAGCTGTTCCAGTTGGCAGCAGAGGGTAGGACCCGAAACAACGGGCTTAAATAACATGCACAAAGTTACTGGCTGGATATTAGGAAGAACTTTTCCACAGTCAGAGTAGTTCAAAAGTGGAATCAGCTGCCTAGGGAGGTGATGAGCTCCCCATCACTGGCAGTTTTCAAGAAGAGGCTGAATGAATATTTGTCAGAGATGCTTTAGGCTGATCCTGCACTGGGCAGGGGGTTGGACTAGATGGTCTGTATGGCCCCTTCCAACTCTATGTTTCTATGACTTGGATAGAGTATCTGCTAAGTTTGCATGGCTTGTCATTTCAAAACATAACCGTTCACACAATGGCTGTGGTCTTCTCCAGTTGCAAACAAAGCTGCTTGTTCTCGCTGGCATGAATCTGCTCCTTGAACTGAACTACTTCTATGGACAGAGAGCAAGCGGATTGTGTCTACGTCAATGCATCATTGAGTCATCATCACACTGTAAAAGTGATTGGAAAGGAACTGATTGTTTCCTTCCTTGGACAGGGTCCAAATTATAAATAAGCATTTTATTTATGTGGGAGCTATGCTTTGTTTCTCAGGTCAGCACTCCTGGGAATGTTCATGATACTGCTGTACTGAAAAAAAGAGGAGAACTTCACATTATGGCTGCCATGTTTCAGCAGCAGTGGGTTCTCTGCGAAGGAGTTATTTTCAGTTTCAAGGTGAATATGTGTGAGTGATGAGCGATGGAGAGAAGTCAAAGACAACTCCTAAATGCCAGCTTTGGAATACATTTGAGGCTGGAAATGGGAGCATTTTAAAAGAACGTACTGTGCTTTTAAAAAAAAACTCATTATGTCTACAATCAGGGTCTGCGAACTTGTTGAGCCTCTATTTTTAGAATTTTAATGACAATAATAATAATAACATTCAATTTATGTACCACCCTTCAGGATAACTTAACACCCACTCAGAGTAGTTTAAAAAGCATGTTATTATTATCCCCACAGCAAACACCCTGCGAGGTGGGTGGGGCTGAGAGAGCTCTGGAGATCTGCGACTGACCCAAGGTCTTTCCAGCTGGCTTCAAGTGGAGGAGTGGGGAATCAAACCCGCTTCTCCAGATTAGAATCCTGCTGCTTTTAACCACTACACCAAACTGAATGTATATGGGACACCCCACTGGAAGAAACTGACGGGGGGAGGGGGCAAAAACAGATGCACCAGCACATAAAAGTCATTTCCAGTTGCGTTTGCCGGGCAGAGTCTGGCAACCATCAGGAGGGATGTGGGTGGGGCAGGGATCATTTCGAGGGGGAACATGCTGGAACACAGTTCCGGCAGTACCCCAAAGAGGTCACATGTCAGGAGGCCCCACCCACCTGACTCTCAGCCATTTTGGGCCCGTTTCAGCCTGGATTGGGGCCAAATTGGGGCCAAATTCAGCCCAGATTGGGCCTCTGATGGGTGGTGGATCACTCTCCCACTCAGCAGCGGCCCGATCCTGACCATTTTTGGCCCCCTTTGGGCCATTTTCAGCCCCTTTTTGACATTTTGGGCCCAATTTCGGCCCTGAATGGCCAGGATTGGGTCCAAAACAGCCAGGATAGGTGATGCCAGGGGGTGTGGCATATGCAAATCAGTTATGCTAATGACACACTTCCAGTGATGGCAAAGAGTGTGGCATATGCAAATCAGTTATGCTAATGACACACTTCCTGGGATGGCAAGGGGTATGGCATATGCTAATGAGTTATGCTATTGAGCTATGCTAATGAGTTCCTCCAGCTCATTTTCTACTAAATTACCCCTGGGGTAGGGATAGGCGGGGAGGTTGTGACACTGCCTGCAGCATCACTTTATTTCCTGTAAAAAAGCAGAAGTGATATAGGTAGCTCTAGGATGGGTGCTTCCTAGAGCTACCTTATGTCACTTCTCTTTTTCACCAGAAGTGATGTGATGTTGCACACAATGATGCAGATTTTTAAAAAAACCTTTCTTCTGCCATGTAGTGGACAATGAGAGTAGGGGGCAGTGGATGCCCCACCCCCAACAGAGGAATGGGACTGCTATGGCCACTACCTTGCAAAAGCTTCCCGGAAGGTTAGGATTAACTCTAAGAAATATCTCTGGTTTCTGTTTCTAAAGAAAGGGGAAGGATTGATCCCTGAATGCTGCAAAATGATCTGCTTGGATATGGGACAATCTATGTTTGGTCATGGTGGTCTGGAGACAAGGTAGCATGGCAGGCAGTCAACTAGGTGATTTAGTGTGGAATAAGAGAGACCATCTGTGAGTAGCTTCTGTGTGAGCTTGAGTAACACATTGCTCAGACTGTTGGAATTACCCCAGAGGCAGTAGCTCTACACGGTCAAGTAGGGATCACTCTGTCGGTTGGTTGTAATACTCAAGCACTCCCAGGGTCTTTGGTTCATAACTTGCCAATGTTCGAGTTCCTGCCATCATTTGTCTCTAAACACTTCCAAAACATGAAGATATTCTAGAAGTTTGATGTATAGCCTGGCAGCGATAGAAATCCTGACATCATCTGACACTAAATACCATTAAAGTATAGATATTCCTAGAAAAGTTTGGTCAGAAAATGTCCTCCTTCAAAGGAATGTCACCTTCTGAGAGAAGATCAGAATTGATTGTGAAGAGCATTCTGCACAATATATGTCATATTCCAGGACCCAGTGCCAATTCGGATAAATAATTCTACTGGGACTTGAAGCTTTGTTTCCGTAATTTAAACAGGGACTTCCTTGCAGTAGCAGAATGGTCTCTGGGGTCTTGCCAATGTGTCGTTTCCCTTTGCAAAGTCGTTTAGTTTGGAAGCATCTCCAGAGCTGTAAGGGCGCTAGGGAACTGGGAAAGAATGATAAAAAGGAGCGCAGTATTCGGTTTCTAGGAAAGAACCTTTCCGTATGTTGTTCTTGGATTTTGCAACGTAGCCTTTTTATTCAGACATCATAGCCTTCTGGGGTGGGGGGTGAGGGAGGAACCACAATAAAAAGTTCACTCTGGAGATGGGAATTTATTCCAGCCCTCTGTGTTTCTTTTGGTGTTTCAGACAACTGATAATTTATGACTAGAAAGGACAATTATAACCTCTCCAATCTGTACCGCTTGTCTTCCTGGCTTTTTCAATTGCCAAGAAACGTTCGACACTTAGACAGACCCTTGGAAAAGTCGTCCCTCTTGAAATCGAGGGTACCACAGAGCATTCTAGAGAAAAAGCTTATTGTGGCGGTGTGTGTGTGTGTTTACGAGGAGGGGAAGTACCTTTAATTACAGATGGCGGAAGGCTGCTAAAAAAGAAAAAGAGAGAGCGATGCGTTAAGCTCTGAGGAGAATCTGCAGGACAAGAAGCACTAGAGGTGATTGTTTTCTAAATTGGGATGTCATCGAAAATGATTAGCTGCATTAAACTGCAAAGGGTTGGCAGTAATGAACTGTGGGAGAAATGCCCGCACTACCAGAGAGGGTGTGTGTAAAAAAATTAAATTATCTTTATTTCAATATTACAGCAGGTTCTTAATTCTGCTGTATATAAACTGTGCGTGGTCTTGCTCAGTCTCTGCCCCTCCCGTCCTTTCTGCAGACTGTCTTCCAAAATGGTGGATGACCTTCAAAGTGTTTTGGGGAATATCTAAGGCCTGCGTGTATGCTGCTCCTCTGCAGTTGTTTCAGGTCAGCTTAGACAGCTTAGAAGGGCCGTGCCTCAGTTGGTAGAGCATCTGCCTGGCATGCAAAAGGTGCCAGGTTCAATCCCTAGCATCTCCCGTTGAAAAGATCAGGTAGTTTGTGATGTGAATGACTTCCACCTGAGACTTTGAAGAGTTGCTACCGATCTGAGTAGACCATACTGACCTTGATAGTCCAAGAGTCAGGTTTATTATAAGGCACTTTCATGTGTGTTCCATTTGGATTTCAGCAGTCTACGAACTGCAGCTTGCCTTTGTGAGGCTAGCCAGTTTGGAAGGTGTTCATGTGCAGGGCATGGGTAGGAATCACTTGCCATGATTCTCTTGTGGTTGGAAGGGGCGTAGTTCAAAGCTTTGCTTACAGAAGGTTCCAGGTTGGATCCCCAGTGGCAGACTAAAAAAGGGGTCTCAGGGAACTTGTGTTTGGAAAAAACTTTTCTCTGCCTGGGAGCGTGAAAAGGGAGAGAGAATTAGGACCGATGGACCGAGGAGCGTTTGTCTTGATAACAGGCAGCTTCATAGGCTGAGAGAGATCCTTTAATATATAAGACTCATGGATTTTCAGGAGGGCAGTGTGATATAGTGGTTAGAGTGCTAGACTAAATTTTATTTATTTACTTCATTCATAACCTGCCTTTCTTCTCAATGAGGATCCAAAGCAGTTTACATCAATCCTGCAAGCTAGGTTAAGCCAAGAGCATGATACTGGCCCCAAGTCACCCCGTGTACTTCCATGGCAGAATGGGGATTCAAACCTGGGTCTCACAGATGCTAGCCCGACACTCTAACCATTACACCACACCAGCTTTTGGGAGACCTCAGTTCAACTTCTCAGTCTACCCTGATCCTTGGTGAGTGAGCTTGGGTCAGTCACTCTCTCTCAGCATGGCCTGCCTCACAAGGTTGTTGCGAGGACAAAATATGAGCAGTGGCCAAGTTTGCCACCCTGAGCAGCTTGGGGATGAGGTGGGATAAAAACAGGTAGATGACTTTTGCCTTGTTAAGTCAAATCAATGCCAATCTATCCCAGTTAGGGATCCCAAGGCCCCTGCTGGGGGCAAGAGATCCCTTGCTCCCACCCTCTGCCCCCCGCAACCACTCATCTGGCCAGTAAGTCGGGGGAATGGCCTTCCAAGCCACACCCCCAAGGCAGTGCATCAACATCACTCCTAGGAGTGAAATCATCGTGACATCCCAGGAGTGCTCCTGTAGTTCACAGTGGGCCAATTGGCCCACTGCAAAGCAGAGAAGTGCTTGCAGCCCCTTCTGTGCTTCTCAGAGCCGAACGACAAATGATGACTTACACGAGGACTGCAGATGAAGGGTGTCACAGTGTTAGCTGGGAAGCTGAGTTTTAAAAGAGATCGGAAGGCTTTGTCAATTTCCCCTCTCTGCAGAGCCTGGGAGATGTTCCTCAGAGGATTTGTTAATTTCCTCTTCACCTCCTAGAATGCAAGGTGAAACTGAGAGAGGCAAAGAGGAAATTAACAAACCCTTTGAGCAGCCATCTCCCAGGCTCTGTAGAGAGGGGAAATTGACAAAGCCTTCCGATCACTTTTAAAACTCAGCTTCCTGGCTAACATTGTGACTCCCTTCACGTGCAGTCCTCGTGTAATTCGTCATTTGTAGCTTGGCTCTCAGTGGGCCGATTTGGCCCCATAACAGGCTGAAATTGGTCTGCTGCAAAGCATGGGAGCTGTCCCTGCCCCTGCGTGATAACGTCACTTCCTGGAAGTGACATCATCATGCTGCACTGGGAGCACACATGTGCACAGAGCATACATGCAAAGATATCCCCAAAAGTGAGTGCCAGATCTGTCCTTCCGTTTGAAGTGTAAGAGGACCTGTCAACCCAATCTACCAAAAGCTTCTGAATAGTTCACCAGCAGGTAATGACGAGTTGATGATCTTCTCCGGCTTGTTAGTCTGACACCTAAAGCATCTCGTACTTGAAACTCTTCTCTTACAGTATATTGTTTGTTTATGTGTTTATTTATAACTTTCCTATGCTGCCTTTTCACCCAGTTCAGGTTCCCCAACATTAAAACTTTTCAACCATTAGAAAGCACTTAAAATACAAATATATATATAAAAGGTTTCAAACAATCGAATAAAACATAATATAAACATTGAAAAAAAACCTGAAGAAAAAGAATAGTTACTTATCTCAGCTCCATTATCATATCTTTCTTTAAATGTTGCCCCCTCCCTTCCAATCCATTTTCCTTAGCGGCGTACTGCCAAATCCATTCCTAGAAATCGTGCATTTTTGTGTCTCTATATGTGTGATCTGGGTCTTTCAGTTCAGCAGATCCTGGAGACCCTTTCCCAGTGCCAGCTGCAGGAATCCTGTTGGATCTCTGCAGATCTTCCTTGAAAAATAACAGGGCACATTTTGCTCTTGCAAATGGAGCTGTACATCTCCAAAATAGCTCAACAGAGATCGTTGTTTTTTCCACTGCCATTAAGCCGCAGCCATAACAAGATGCCAGTTGGTTAATACAAAATAAATCACTGTTTGAAAGCAATATTGTATGCGCGCCATCTTGGGGCATGGGGCGGGGGGCTTTCATTACAAATCTTGTGGAGCATGAATGCTAATAGATCATTCATATTTGCACAATGATTTTCATTTTTTTACATGTTGTCTAATCAAAACTTTGCTTCCTTCTACTTTGTTATTACAATCCAGAAGGTGTCAGGGATTAGCAGGCCTTGCTGGTAATGGAAATTGTAGAGTACACTAAAAATGTTGTATCCTCTGAGCAAAGGTGGCATTTGCATTTGAAAGCTCCTGTAAAAATCACATTAACATTCATTTTCTCATTAGCCTTAGTTTGATGATACCTTTTGTTGATTTTGAGTCTTCTTTTTAAAAAGTATCACCTCTTCCTTTGTGTCTTTATATGATATTTAAAAGGTACCGATCCCCAAGCTGATTCACATAATGCTATTGATTATCTCCTTCCTAGCAACAAAGCCCACTGTGGGAAAAAATACAGTGGGCTCTAGAAAGGGGAGGGTGGGCAGGCAGGCATTCCCTCCTCCTCTGTCACTGATCCCGGCTGGATGAAGGCAGGGGTGGGCGTGGCCACCTCCTCTGCACCCTATCCCAGCCTAGTGAAGGGGAGACATTTCCTCCGGCTCCATGGCTGATCCAGGCCGGGTGAGGGGGGGGCAGGCATTACTACCTGCTCCAGTCCTGATACCAGCTGGGTGAAGGCGGGGGGCAGGCATTGCCACCTGCTCTGCTCCTGATCTTGTCTGGGTGAAGGCGGGGAGCAGGCATTGCCACCTGCTTTGCTCATGATCTGAGCTGGGTGAAGAGAGGATGGACATTTCCATTTACTCCACTCCTGATCCCTGCTGGGTGAAGGCAGAGGGCAGGTATTGCTCCCTGCTCCATGTCTGATCCCAGCTGGGTAAAGGACAGGCAGGCATTGCCACCTGCTCCACTCCTGATCCCAGCTGGGTGAAGGCGGGGGATGGGCATTGCCTCCTGCTCTGCTCCTGATCCCAGCTGGATGAAGGGCAGGTGAGCATTGCCACCTTCTCTGCTCCTGATTCCATGTCTGATCCCAGCTGGGTAAAGGACAGGCAGGCATTGCCACCTGCTCCACTCCTGATCCCAGCTGGGTGAAGGCAGGGGGTAGGCATTGCCACCTGCTCTATTCCTGATCTCAGCTGGGTGAATGCGGGGAGCGCGCATTGCTGCCTGCTCCATGTCTGATCCTGCCCTGGGCTTCCCGCCGTGGCATGCTCTCTGGAGGTCTGGCTGCTTCATCTGGGCTTCCTTCCACAGCAGCGCCCTCTGGTGGTAGGAAGTGAGTTGTCTTGAATATGCTTAGCCTTTTACATAGTAGGATAGATGCTTCCTGACATAGTCCTGAAAGGGTAGAATCAAAATGGAACAAAACTGTGGATATGGAAATAAACAGATTAAGTCCATGGAAATCGAGACATTTATCTGAAAGAAGATGAGCATTACTCGTAGAGAAGCTGCTTAAACAGGATGCTGCATGAAAACGCTCCCCACTCCATATGTTCTACTCAGTTCGATCCGCCTCATTATTTTAATATGCTGGCAGTTTTGAAATTGAAGCAGTCGTACATGACCGCCCGTTGTAACAAATTGCCAACAGCCCAGATGAAGGGCCATTTTCTTAAGACAGCTCCAGATCCGTGCTTTTGTGACTGTCCTTTGGCAGTAGTTGATTTGCTATCCTTCCTCCGGGCCTGTAAGACAGAGGAGTTCTGCCCGGCGTATGGCTGAGGTCGGAGCTGTGGCGGGCAACCCTACTGGTCTCCTGTTGAGGGGGATTGAAATCACCTAACCCCATCTTTCCACTGACATGCTTGATAGTGTCTGCCAGTTCCCATCTCATGGGATATTTTGGTTGGGTTAATGCAATATGGACTGCTGCCTAGAAATCTATGTTTACTGAATTTTATGCTTTTCTTTTAAATCTGATTTTATTGTGATATATGATATGTGATGTTATCCACTCTGAGCCCGCTTGCAGGGAGAGCGGACTATAAATTTAATAATAATAAATAAATAATAATAATAATGATAAATAATAATATTTTCCTATACCTTTTTTCTACTGTCCAAAGCATGCAACAGCCAGAGAGAGATTTCTTAGGGAATGGCTACTGAAGTACTTGGCCATCTCTGACTCTTCAAAATTAAGATTACTGCATTGTAGATGTGGCAAACTTTTGTTTTACTGTGATTTTTAATTCTTAAATTTTGTTTTATAGTGTATGGCCTATGGGCTGTTAAACATGAATAAACTTGATTTGACTGAACTGGTTCCCTAGCTTAATGGCCCACAGTTCTTCACAGATCCCAGCTGACATAGGGATAACTTAGGCCCCTTCTGCTTGACTTTTGCTTGTTTCTGGGAAGGGCAATAGTAAGTCTTGGCTAGGGGTGTGCAAGGCCTGCCTGTTTCGGTAAATCTGATTCGGTTTTAACTGAATCAGGAAACCATTTTGGTATTCACGTTTCAGTAATAAATTTGGCTTTTTGGCTTGATTCGGCCATTGTTTTCAATGAGAAAACCTTCTCCCGGCTTTCTGGGAGCCTGGGGGGGGCAGGCTCCCCCCATAACATGGGCATAACATGGCCCTCCAAAGTCCAATCTTTCTGAAATTTGGGGGTCATTAGAGGAGAGTTAGGAGAAGATCACCACCAAGTTTGGCTTGATTCGGACAGAAAATGCCCCCCCCCAGGCTCCCGGAAACCTGGGGGAAATACAAACGGCTAGCCAATTCTTTGATTGCCGAATCGACCCAAATCATCCTGAATTGATTCAGCAATTTCTGATTTGGTATTACCAAAATTTTTCAGTATTCAGAAAAAGTTTCGGTAATACCGAAAAAACTGAAACGGCCCTGATTCGGTAACTTTAACCTAATCAGAATACTGAATTGCACACCCCTAGACTCTTGACAGGGTTTTATCAGTTTTTTTTAATCACATCCCCTTGCATGGAGTAGGTGCTATTTCCCAGTGGTGCTGCCTGAAGGGACAGCCTGATTTGGGGGGGCATAAGTAGAATCAGGAAAATCATGAGGGCCAGAATGGGACTCATGAAAGCCTGAGACCCTGGAGGGCCACTGCCAGTCAGCACAGACACTCAATAGCTCAGTTCAATGCGAAATAGCTCATGTGTAAATGTGTGAATGGCTTAAGGTAGTGAAATGTATGGCTAATGCTGTGGGAGAGAAGACCGATTCTCTTCCAAATATAGAATGGGAGGCAGTTTTGCCCCTATCTCCCACTGGAAGGGAGACAAAGCAATGTGGAAATAACTGGTCACTTTGGGGCCAAGCAGGAATTTGGGATGTTTCTTCTTAAATTAGCCAAAGGAAAAACCCAGGCCCACCCTCTTGCCACTGCTGCCCCATCCTTACCTCACTCAGGAGCAAACACCATGACATCCACTTCCAGAAGCGTCACTCAATGTTTTTACTATAGAGTTTTGGGGGATTCCTACAGCACCACATGATGCCATTTCCCTCTCTGTCCCCAAATGCTACTGCTCCCCATACCTTTCCAGCTGGCAACCCAAGGGAAGCCTTTTCTTTTAACGTCCTTCTCGAAGTTCTCTTTGGATGAGGCATTTAAAAGGACCAATGAAAGTGATGATTAATGTGACCCTAATTCAGGCTTTGAGAGGATTAGTGAGAGTGAGGTGAAGATACAGTGGTCAAATCTGGAAGTGACATTGCAGCATTGATGTGTTGCTCTAGGACTCACCTGAAACTCTATGGTTTGGTGATGGCAATTTTGGAATGCTAATGGTGTGGAATGCTAATGGCGGGAGGCTTCACTGTATCCTGAGGAGGTTCTCTATACCCGACAATAGCCCTGCAGAGGAGATTAGCACATCAAGCACCAATCCATATGCAAAGAACCTCCTCAGGATACAGTGAAGCCTCCCGCCATTAGCATTCCACACCCTGGGAAACTCTTACAGGATGACTCAGCTCAACCCCACCCCTCCTGAGTAGATATAAATGACCTGCCAACATCTTTTCCACACTGTGACACTGAGAGATCTCTGTCTTTTGGTGCTACACCTCTGAAGATGCCAGCCACAGCTGCTGGTGAAACGTCAAGCACTACAATGCCAAGACCACGGCTATACAGCCCGGAAAACCCACAACAACCAAGATATATATTTTTGTTTTCCCATACCTCTGATTATCTTCTGAAGCAACAAATTTCCTGTAAAGAAGGTGGTGGGTGAGTTGACTGAGCATTCAGAATTTGGGCAGAGGTATGAAAGTGTCCTTCCAAAGCCTAGGAAGGAGATATATGAGCCTTTTGGGTTAGCAACAATAAGGGAGGTGGGCGGGAATGAAAGAATTTTACAACTCTTACATAACCAACAAAATGGCTGCTCTGGCTATTTTTTGCCTGCTGCATTCCCTAGAACTGCTGCCTCAGTACAACTCTTTGATTTCTGCTTTATGTCATTATTGTTAAAGACAGCACAGAAAAGACCTGAGGGGAGTCAGCTTGTCAATTTAATGAAGATCTGGTAAATAATTTATGGTTGTTACTTTGGTCGTAGCAACTCAGTGTTACGCTAAAAATGAACCAGTTTGTATGAAGAGGGATTACCAAAGAATAAATGCATAGCAAGTGTTGCTTTGGACTCCAATCTCTAGGTCTCATCTGGAGCTTGGAATTTGGAATGGGATGCTCTTTATGGGGTAAGATTTGCAGGAGAATAACCCACAAGGATGATAAATGTTTTTGAATACAAAATATAGGAGGACAGATAGGGGGAATGGATATGTTTCGCTCAGAGGAAAGAAGATTAAAGGGGAGCTTCTCTCAGGTCTTCAATATTTAAAACCCACCATGAAGAAAATGGAGAATAGTAACTTGTGTTTTCCACTTAATGCTGGGCAAGAGGAGCTTTGGACCCAATCCAGAGGATCTTAACTTCTGCTGCATTTTCTTAGTTGCAGAATTGCCCTATTTATTTAGATATTTATACCCTGCTTTTGTCCCACATGGGGACCTAAAGTGGCTTACAACCTTATTCTCCACTCCTTCATTTGGTCTCACAACAACAATCTTTTGAAGTAGATTAGCCTGAGTTTGTGTGTATGTGTGTGTGTATGTGCACGAACAGGTAAAAACCCCGAACATGATGTTCATTGTTCATTGCCATCCACGAACAGGGACTCACGAACAATTGCGAACATGTCCCTGTTCACGAACATGTTCATGGTTGGCTGTTCATGGGGGTCAGACGAAAATCGGGGAGACAACCCGGTTAGTGAGATCAAACAACAAAGCCTTGCCGGGAATAAGGCAATATATATCTATTGTATTCAATTAAAGTGCATTTTAATGCACTTTAATTGAATACAATAGATATATATTGCCTTATTTCCGGCAAGGCTTTGTTGTTTGTTCATGGGGGCCAGCAGGCCCTCCTCCAGTCATCATCCAAGTCAAGATCCCTACTACACCACTCCCAGAAACCTATCCTGAGCAGGCAGCAGGAAAGGTACCAATAATAAATAATAGCTTGGCCTCAGAGCCTGGCAGCAGCCCTGGAACTTGAAGGGGTAGATCCCTATCCCACCACACAAAGAAAATTCAAGCTCCAATGTACTCACCCTGTCTCTCTAACAGCAGCTGTCTCTCCCTGAAAGCCAGAGCTGGGAGCCCCCCTCCCCCTGGTCTTTTCCTCTTGTAAAAAATTTGGAGCTCCAGTCCATACTTGGAAGGAAGATGTGTCTATCACGCTAAATTGGGCTTAGATTGTGGTTTCCAGGGCAACAGCAGGAGTTCAGACAGAGTTCAGACAATCCCTGCCTAAGTTGCCGAGGGAATTGATTGCAGGTGCCAGACTGTCTGGCTTGACGAACAGCAACGAACAGCAATGAGCAAGGTTTGCAACGACCACCTGTTTGTTTAGAATGAGGCCTCATGAACAGCTTGTTCGCAAAAAGCAGATTGGGCTGTTCATGGCTTTTTTCCCGTTTGTTTTGCTGTTTGTGCCCATCTCTAGTCACAGCTCACTTCTTCAGATACCACAGTGATAGTTTCCTGAAGATACCTAGTATCTGAAGAAGTGAGCTGTGACTCACGAAAGCTCATACCCTACTACAATTTTTGTTAGTCTTATAGGTGCCACTGGACTCTTCCTCTTTTCCCCTGGGGTAGAAAGGGTGCACAGAAAGCACTTTTTTTCTTCATTTCCCAAAATACTAGAATTCAAGGGCATCCAACAAAGCTGATAGGCAGTAGATTCAGGATGGACAAAAGGAAATATGTCTGTGGCCATTACTACATCCTCTCGCAGCAAGTTCCACATTTCAATCACTTCTTGTGTAAAGGATTAAAATGTGGAAACTTTCTGCTTGAGAATGTAGTGATGGCCACAGTCATAAATGGCTTGAAAAGGGGATTAGACAGATTCATGGAAGATAGGACTATAATGGCTACTAGCCATGGTGACTGAAGGAAACTTCCACATTCAGAGACAGTAAAACCTCTAAATACCCATGACAGGCCCTGACCTGATAGCCCAGGTGAACCAGGTCTCCTCAGATCTCAGAAGCTAAGCAGGGTCAGCTTTGGTTAGTAATTGGATGGGAGACCTCCAACAAAGACCAGGGTTGCAGAGGCAGGCAATGGCAAACCACTTCTGTTAGTCTCTTGCCTTGAAAACTCCACCAGGGGTCACCATAAGTCAACTATGACTTGAGGACACTCTCCACGACCATCACCAGTGACAGGAGGCATGTTTAGGGGAAAGCGTCTGTGCTGTGTTGCTGGTCCTCCATAGCAACTGGTGAGACAAGATACTGCACTAGATGGACCACTAGTCTAATCCAACAGGGCTCTCCTTAGAGTCTTATGACTTGTGCAAAGAGATAAAAAAATTATATTTCCACTTCAATGAACGTGTGTGTGTGTTTGTGTGAGAAAGAGAATGACAGACAGACAGACAGACAGCGAGAGAAGGAGGCAGAAGCAGAGAGAGAGAACGCTTCATCAAAGTGAAAGTGCCTCTTGGGTGCCAATTTCTTTTTGACTTATCCAGTAATTATCCAGAAGCTGGTTGAAGAGGCAGGATTTCTGTTCTGTCCGTTAGTTTCCATTGATGAACTGAAGAAGCAATTCATGGAGGAGGCTGGCCGATGGAACTGGGGAGCGCTTGCCTAGACAATTTCCACTGTGTTGATTCGAAAAGACTGTTCAGAGGAACTTTGAGAGTGGCTCTTTCAAGAGTGGAACTGAGATGTCTGTTTTAACTTTTTTTTCAACTGCAGGTCAGACTGCTTTGTTAGTGAAAATTCATCTGCACCTTAATGTTTTGTTTGGCTTGTTGCAACGTGAACATAACAACAACAACATTCAATTTATATACTGCCCTTCAGGACAACTTAACACCAGCTCAAAACGGTTTACTAAGTGTGTTATTATTATCCCCACAACAATCACCATGTGAAATGGATGGGGCTGAGAGAGCTCCAGAGAGCCATGACAAACCCAAGTCCACCCAACTGGCTTCAAGCAGAGGAGTAAGGAATCAAACTCAGTTCTCCAGATTAGAGTCCTGCCACTCTTAATCACTACATCATTATTCTCTCTCCATGGAATGAGTAACAACATTAAGAAAAAAAATATAATCCTTAGAAGGGATGCTTCCAATAGCTCTCCTCATCCAAATTTCTCCCTGGCATTTGAAGTTCTGAATTACCTCATCTCATTTCTCAGGTTCAAATAAAACATCAGGAAGAAGGGACTACTCTTCTTAAGGTATCTGATTACATCATCAGGTTATGAAGTGATCCAAATATCTCTAGGAAAAGCCAATGCACTTTGACCATTTGGGGAGCTTTGGAATTTAACCCACTTGCTGTGATGTATCCGGGAGAAGAATAGGCTCCCAAAATCCAGCAACTGGATGGATTTGTTGGTCCTCTGGGTAAAGTGGCTAGACGCTGGGTGGAAGACAATGCTGGACTAGATGGACTCTACTTGTGTTAGAATTTTGAAAATAGGTAGAGGGAACCAACAGAAAATGACTCCTGAGGGGGGAAGGCAGGAACCATTCATAAAATGTTGGGAGGTTACTAGACCAGTATCTTTTTTATGATGGAGATGTCCGGGGTCCACAGCCCAACCCCTGGACTTACCTGGAGAAGGTGACGGGAGACCCTTGGGAGACAACTGCCCAGCTGCCTCAACAGACAGTGGTCTGGGGTTGAGCGGTCCCGGCACCCCTGCAGTAGATTCAGGGTACCCTGAGGCTCCAGAAAAGGCAGCACAGCCAGCAGCAAGTGCAGGAGGGGGAGAGCCAGAGGGGGAGGCCAGCCAGGGAAGGTCAGCCATGCCCAGCATCAATGAACAGGCAGCCCAGACACCAGCCGGGGTGGCACCTCATGAGCAAGGCCAGGGAAATGCAGCCACGCCCAGCCCCAATGGACAGGCAGCTCAGATGCCGGCTGAGGTGGCACTTCATGAGCAAGGCCAGGGAAGCGCAGTCACGCCCAACCCCAATGGACAAGCAGCTCAGATGCTGGCTGGGGTGGCACCTCGTGAGCAGAGGCAGACACCGCCAAGGCACTTCACCTGGAAAGGCCCTGCCAGCCCTGTCCTGCAGGAAAGACTAAGGGAGAAGGAAGAAAAGGAGGCACACCTGGGGGAAGCCTCAGCTGGGATACATTTGCATTTAACCCCACCCTGCTAGAGAGGCAAGGAAGGCCAGGAGGAGTTAGTGAAAGGGAAGGAACACCTGAGGGCAGACACAGCTGGGCAGCATCAGGAGAGGGAAGGAGCTTGGAAGGAAGGACGGAGGCAGGTAAAGAAAACCCTATCAAAGCTGGCTCAGGAGAGTGTCTGTGGTGGGTTGTGTAGGAGTGATGGAGTGGAGTTGGAGTTGGAGTGGAGAGAAGCGAGAGAGTGCAAGGAGGTGGGGAGGAAAGTTGACAAAGGAGGAGATGGAGGAGGTTAAGGGGGGTGATGGGAGCAGGTTGAGCAGGCCAGCAAGTGGACTCAGAAGGGAGTCTGGGTGATGTATACTGCCCCTCCTTCCACAGAGTAGGGTCCTTCAGTATCCCTGACACCCCTTTGAAGTCAGAGCCAGGCATGCCGTTGCCCTGCCTAGCAGCGCCCGTGGCAAGCTCTGACAGGAGATAAGTGTTTCCAAGTGAATGCTCCTTGCAGACAAACATTTGATGCCTCCTGGTTTCTTCTGAAGAATACCATGTTCCTGTGAGGTGGAAACAGGCCTCCTGTCAGTCCCCAGCAGTTCGGTCCCTCAAGCCCTCCACAGTTAACACGCAGGTGTTCCAGTTGAAGTAGCTGTATTGAGATCCATACAGTACAGGTGTTCACCCGAAGGTGGCAGTTGGCAGAAGTGTCACTTCAAATAAAGGCATTACTAATTATAGGGAAACTTCCCGCCCTCTGGGGTCTGTGGGTTACATGGGAACTGATACATTTAGACTACATGAAGTACAAAGGAAAATATCCCAGTCTCTGGGAAAAGATACAACGTGCAGCAGCTTTCCTCCAAGGACACTTGCTGGAAGAAGTGAAAGTATATATTTTCAACAGATAATGGAGGGCCCCACTGGCTCTCCTGCAATTAATATTAGCAGTTAAGACACTCTCAGATGATCTACACATAATATAGCATATAACTCTGGCAAACAGCATTAACCAGTACAAAATGCAGAATATAATCATGGCAGGTATGCTGGCAAGCATGACACCTCGCATTTACCCACCCAGGCTGGGGAATTACCTGCCCCGAGCCCCAATTCCTCCCCTCCCAAAATATTTGAGGAGTGAAAGAAAAAATAGTCTCAATATAGTAATGCTCAAGGAATTTCCAGTAGTCTCTATGATAAAGACCACAGAGACTGAGGAGGCACTGTAGTCCATCCTGCATCCTCCACAGTCTCTGTGGTCCCCAAACACTCTCCCTCAAGTCTCCTGGCATTTACTAAGGCAGTGTTGAGAACTCTAGGTATAGGAAAGTCAGGATTGCATCTTTGCTTTGGGTGAGAAGGAAGTGGGCTCCAGAAATAAGGTTGCCATTTGCCCACTACTGCTGGTCAGCCCCTGCCCCTCGCACCCTGTCCCCCACCCTTGCTCAAAGGAGTGGCTCGGAAATAATGCAGGAGTGAAATGATGTTGGTGCATTGAGCAACATTCTAGGAATTTCCCCAGTCTCTATGGTCTTCACCCAGAAGTGATGTCAATGCACAGCATGGTGTTCCTTTCCTCATCTCCCCCCCCCCAATTCCACCTGTTTCCAGGTGCAGGCCTGACAACCCTGTCCAGGAAGGTGGTCAGCCTGTGCTATGGTCTCCATGGGCGGCGCCACGTTTGAGATCTAGATGATTTCAGGTCTGCAGTTCTGGTTGCGTTAGTTTGAGAGCAGGAAGTAGCTATTTGCAACAAAGCAATTCTGTGCTGGTTGCATGGCCTGGATTACTGGCAAACAGGTCTCTCTCTCCATATGAATAGGCAGTAGCACATGCTAAATTGCAAATATTGAGAAGATGTGCTTCTCTGTGTCTCTTCTGTCTGGTCCAGCCATCTGTCAGGCCACTGGTGTTTCCATCCCTCCCACCCCCCTGGAAAACTAAACAAACTGAGCAGAAGTATTGTCTGGGAGTTGGGCCAGAGTTCCTCTCCCCCATCTTTTTAGTATCTAAGGGCTCAACTCTGGCAGCAGCAAAAAGTGTCCTCCTGACTTTATGGTTGATCTAGATGCCTCCAGGGGGATAGGCCGAGGACTGCACCATTCCAAAAGGCATTCCCAAACATTTGGTGTGGACTTTTAAAGTCCTGCAGCTAGGGAAGGCAACATAGTGTCATGAAAACACCATCCAGTGGGGTCATTATCAGGTCAAACTTTAGAGGTTATTATCTCAGTGTGGAAGCCAGGTCTCTTGAGGTCAGTCTTGAGATGGAGCACAAGAATCCTTGAAAAATCATGAATATTCAGAAGCACCCAAAGCCCTGCTAAGACCAAAGCATCCAAAGCCCCGCCTTTGAGCCATGTAACAGTGGCTCCTGGTTGCACACAAAGAGATGAGTTACTCCTGAGACCACTAACAGTGCAATCCTAAGCAGAGTTACACCATTCTAAGCCTATTTAAATCAATGAGCTTAGATTGGAGTAACTCTATTTAGGATTGCACTGTAAATGTTCCTTCTCAGACACCAGTACTCACAGTGATGGTTGCTTTAGCAGAACTTCTGTTCATTCAGGCAAGAAGCAGCAAACAGTACAATTCATCT
This sequence comes from Eublepharis macularius, assembly GCF_028583425.1. Lineage (NCBI taxonomy): Eukaryota > Metazoa > Chordata > Lepidosauria > Squamata > Eublepharidae > Eublepharis > Eublepharis macularius. Next base: position 176,229,749 of record NC_072792.1, read on the forward strand.
GTTCGTGGAAAACAAAAAGAAAGAAACTGAGGAGGACAGATTGAGAATCTCATTATTTTCTAGTTAGTCCTTTCCAAACTCTTGGTGTAATGGTTAAGAGCGCGGGACTCTAATCTGGAGAGCTGGGTTTGATTCCCCGCTCCTCTGCCTGAAGCAAGCTGGGTGACCTTGGATCAGTCACAGCTCTCTCAGAGCTCTCTCAGCCCCACCCACCTCACAGCATGTTTTGTTGTGGAGATAATAATGGCATACTTTGTAAACTGCTCTGAGTGGGCACTAAGTTGTCCTGAAGGGCGGTATATAAATTTAATGTTGTTGTTGTTACCGAATGGCATTTTTTCGTTAAGATATTACTTCTTTTAATTTCATTTCTTAATCCCACACCTTACTATCCATTTAAAACCATCTCTGCTTTTCACTTGCCTTGAAAGCCCTTTGCTGTGGTTGCCATACGTTGATTGAGACTGGACAACACACACACACACACTATCCATTTTAGTTTTCCATGTGTTTCAATGAGAAACACATTGCTGGCTGTCTCTGTCTCTGTCTCTGTCTCTGTCTCTGTCTCTGTCTCTGCCTGCCGGCTGGTCAGTCAATCAATGAGTCCGTTGGTTGTTCATCGTTCGGTCATTCGGTCATTCAGATGGTTGAACGATGGACAGATGGACGGATGGACGAACAGGGAGGGAAGGAGTGCTTGATAGCTGTGTCTGGGGTGGCTGATGAGTTTATGATTAGGGTGATTGCCTGATGGAGCCTTCCATGCATTAGTGCCATTAATAAACCTAACCAATGAGACGTCACTGGGTTTTTAAGTGGAGAGGGTGTCAATAGGATTACCTCCAAGTAGACTTTTTCAGCACAGTGGGAGGCTTCCCTATTCACATGCTGGCGAGCTGCTGGCTGTTGGAATTTTACTAGGATCCCAGCACTAATTGCTACATGTGCAGTGAAGTTTAAGAAATACATAGAACTGCCCTTTGGGGGTTCTTGTGTTTGGGGTCTATCCGGTAGGTTTCATCTGCACCCCTTGTCGCCTTAGGCAATCTCCTAGGTCCATCTTAGGGTTGCCAGTTGATAGCAACCAGCGGGATGGGCGGGGATGGTAGGAGTGATGTTGTGCCAATGGCGCAAAGTCACTTCCAACAAATAACCCCAAAGGGACATCACATCACCGATGTGACGGTGACATGACTTTCTAGGACTTGGACAAGACATTATGGTAAAACTCTATGGTTATATAGTAGAATTTTGCCCAAATTCTAAAGCACATCACTTTGGTGAGATGACATCATTTCCAGGTATTCACTGAAAGTGATGTTGGACCATTCGTCTGAAGTGGCGTTCCAGGAATTTCTTCCCTCGCAGCCTGCATACTGGACAGACTGACTGACTGTTACATTATATTCAAATCCCTTTACATAAATACTTCCCTATAAAAATTATAGTTGCATTGCAAGAAATAACGCAGGCAGATTGTTACCGTGTGCACTCATCTGGGTAGACATAGTCAAGTCAAAGCCCTATGGGGGCTCATTGAGACCAAGGTGAAGTCTAGTTAGGCACAACATGTGGGTCCAGAATCGAGCCCTCTCTAAACCTCATATTGCTTCTTAACTTACTAGTTTTAAGCAGACTATTAAAATATAAAAACGAGACCACATTTAAACAGTTGTGAAAATCAATCACAAGCGCATGAAATTTCGCAACTGAAAGAGTGCTGGATCTATTATTATCTTCATAATAAAAGAGGCCATGTCTCTATATAGTCTATATGTTGGAGCAAAGGAAAAATCTAAAGATTCCTAGCCTCAGAAACAGTGGCTGCATTCAAAAGTTAGGCACATCATGCGAGTCCAGAATCTGAATATCTTCAGTATCTCTAGCCATGAGTGGCTGACCGAAAGCTCCATGAACGAACACCCTCTCAAGCGATCCCTGCTTTCGTATAATAAATGACAATTTGAAACTGCAAATGTGGTTAAATCAAGATATCATATGTCTGACTCAGATTCGGATGTGTGTTTTTTTTAAAAAAAATATGGCATCTGCAGGCCGCTTGGGCTGAGGAAGTGCACTCTGATACTGATTAGCAGAAGGTAAGTGGAGAAAGGTTCAGATTATGATCTGATGAGGTCATTGATCCATTGCCACTTGAAGAGGACAGCAAGCACCTTGGTATTTTGAGACTCTGGTCCTGTCGATAATATTGATGGAGAGAAGAAAGTTCTAATGACACACAAGGGCAGGCTGTGCCAACTTCTGAAATCTGAGCACAGGAGTGACTCTCGCTTACATACAGTGTATATCTAAGCCATGCCAGGGACATTACACAAAATTGGGGTAGACTATTGGATGCAATGAGATCACCAAACAGCTTTCTGAAGATAGGACACTTTGGCTGTGATCCTGGGGGTAAACCCTGTTGAATAACAAGGAACTTGCTTCCAAGGAGATCTGCTTAGGGATCACTCCCTTTGTTTCTAGGAGAGGTGCTTCTCTGTGGCTCAGCCTCATGAGGCATCTTTTTTTTTTTCTTGTGCATTTTTATCTTGCCCTTCTCCAAGGAGCTCTCCTTTCCAAAGTTTGTCTTGTTGTGACATCCTCACAACAAACCTATGGGATAGTTGGAGCTGAGAAAGAGAACTGGCTCCGGCAAGGATTCATGGCAGAGCAGGGATTTGAACACAAGTCTCCCAGAATCTACGCTGGCACTCTAATCATGACCATTCCAACCAGGCTCACACTATTTTGGCAAGGAACAGCACTGAGTCGTTCATTCCACACTTTAATGGAGCAGGGTGGAAGCTGGAACTACGATGGTGAGGCAAATAAAGAGGGACTGGATCCAGCCCACTTTTCCACTCAACCTCACTGAATTCTCCTTCTTACTACAGTCCCTGGCCATTTCCCCACTACTCAGCTTCATCCAGAACGCTGCGGAACATCACAAAAAACCCACGGAAGATAGCGTCTTCTCGCACGAGGTTTGTGCAACATCGCGCAAAACTCGCGCAAGAAGACGCTATCTTCCACGGTTTTTTGCAACATTCTGCAGCATTCCAGATGAAGGTGAGTAGTGTGGAAACGCCCTCCATGTCACATGGCTTTTACCTTGCAGTTTCGATGACCTACAACGTAGCATTTTAGGGTGTTCTCTTTTTCACCAATGGAAAAGATGGTTGGACTCGATCTCTTCTTCTTTCTCAGATCTATGCTTCGAAATCAGATCTTTTAAGGCATGTGTCCAATTCGTTATTGTACTGTTCTAGAAGTTCCTTCTACAATGTTAGTCAGATGGCCAGAGTCTAACAGGCAAAGGCAGAAGAACAGGGAAACAGCCAAGAGGCAGATATCGTTTACAGATGGCGATTGGGCAACAGAAGCTTCTAGGAGCACGAAAAGGCTGCCTAATGGTAACAATGGGCGGAACTCTCTCGCTGCATTCCACTGAGTTTTGACAGAGAGCGGGTTTACTTCCACTCTCATTGCCAGACCTGGAAGGGCTTCTGAAATTCACCCTGAGCCACTAAAAGGGAAAGGTATTTAAAATACCCCTCTCACTGGGCCTCAGCTTTTCAGGATGCATGTGCGAGTCTACTGCATTAGACCGATCCTTGGATTCAGATGGTCCCAGGAAGGCAGCGAAGGAAAAGGGCTTTTAATATCTCCTCCCCCAGCCAGATCACAATGCCACTGCAATGCAGAGCCAAGCACCCTCTATATCCTCGCACAAGGAACTTTGCAAGGAAGCTGGGAGAAATGAAAGTGGAGGGTGATAGCTTTCCGTCTGATTGATGTACAAACTTTAGGATATTTGGCAGTGTTAGGCCAGATTTCATCCAAATATCATGCTCCATTTGTGATTAATACCAACTAGGGTTACTAATAGAAATGGGCATGAACCGGAAAAAAACCCGAACCATACGGTTCATGGTTTGTCAAATTTCACGAACCACAAACCATGAACTTTCACGAACCTACCCCTGGTTCATGAACCGGTTTGTTTGGTTTGTGAAAACATCACATCCAGGTTGGAAAACCATCACTTCCAGGTCTGCAGAAGGTCACTTCCGGGTCAGCAGAAATTCTGCAGGAAGTCCATCCCTTGTTGCCTAGGAAACTGATTGATTGGCACCAGGCTGTCTGCAGTCATGAACCAAAAAAACAAAACAAATGAACCAGCCTAAAAGTTCATGGGGGTTCATCAGAAATGGGATCTGACAAACTGCGGTTCGTGAACCATGAACCAGCCTGGTTCGTGCTTAATTTTGGTTCGTATTTCAGTTCATGCCCATCTCTAGTTGCTAACCTCCAGGTGGGACAAGAAGATCTTCCAGAATTACCACTAATCTCTAGACTACAGAGAAAATGGCTGCTTTGGTGGGTAGACTCTGTGGCAGTAAACCTTGCTGAGGTACCTCCTCTCCCCCAACTCTGGTCTCTCACTACATCATAGGATCTTAGGTTTAGGATGTGGATGCAAGGTTGGAGGTTTACCACAAGGCCTCTAAAGCAGGTCATATTTAAGGAGAAAAAATTCTGCCCTTGAGGTCATCCTTTATTTCCACAGTGGATCAGAAAGCTGCAGTCCTTGGGCACAGTTTGAACGTGTTCTCATTATCTGACGGAAGCCATGATTCCTACACAGAGTATAGCAGTGTAGCGGTTTCCCTCAGAGAAGATTTCTGTGGACTGAGGGATTGCACAAGGCCTTGGAGCATACAGCAACACAGGATTGGCTCACTTAGGTTATATGATTAACAAGATCAGAGGGTTTGTTTAACGTGACCCATTTCCAAATAGGCCAGGGCTGTTGCTCAAATAGGGGGGTCACAGGATTATGGGCTGGCAGCTGGGAATGAATTACCACAGGAATGTCCATAGAAATCAGGAAATGGAGAAGCAGTAAAGGAAGTATTCATGATCCTGGAGAGACAGAATCAGCTCAGCACTGGAGCTATCCAGACAAGCGCAAGATGGTGTTACAGAAGGCTGAAAACACAATTAACAAAAATACAGACAGTATTTTTGGCTGGGTGAAGAAAAATAATAATAATATTTAATTTATATACCGCCCTTCAGGACAACAATGCCCACTCAGAGTGATTTACAAAGTATATTATTATTATCCCCACAACAATCACCCTGTGAGGTGGGTGGGGCTGAGAGAGCTCCAAGAAGCTGTGACTGACCCAAGGTCCCCCAGCTGGCTACAAGTGGAGGAGTGGGGAATAAAACTTGGTTCTCCAGATTAGAGTCGCAGAGCTCTTAACCACTACACGAAACTGGCCGGGGGAGGGGAGGCAAAAAGGGCTGGTGGGGAGGCAGAAATACGAGCATGTATTGAGCATAAGATACAGAGAAGAATGGCAGCAAGAAATTAAGACATGTACGAAACCTCTTTGATATGCACCACATTCATTTTGAAACCTAACAAGATTATGAACTCATTTTGAATCTTTCTCAAATTTGTACAAAAAAACCCTTTGGGGTAGGACATAATTGCTAAGGGAGGAAACTAAATCCCAGTCATGGTCCAAAATATTAAAAACTGCAAGATTACTATTGAACAGACTTCAGTAGAGGTACCCTAATACAAGCATACAACAACCAATATAACTGACCTGAATCAGATGTATGGTAGAGGAAGAAATGAGTTTCTTCCAGTAATAAGGTCATCACGGCTGGACTGAATTTTCAAAGTGGTGAATTAACATTTGATAAACCCAAAAAGAGTGTTGAAAACTAAGCCCTGTTTCAGATGACTCACCTCCTACCCTGGTGCACCTCCAGAGATCGCTGCTGTGGAGGGAAGCCCAGAAGAGTCAGTCTATGCCTCTAGGGAAGCCCAGGCCAGGATCAGGCATGAAGCAGGCAGCAATGCCATCCGCCGGCTTCACTCAGCTGGGATCAAGAGTGGAGCAGGTGGCAATGCCTGTCCCCACCTTCATCCAGCTGGGATCAGGAGTGGAGCAAGTGGCAATGCCCACCCCTGTTTTCACCCAGCTGGGATCAGGAGCAGAGCCGGTGGCAATGCCCGCCCCCCCACCTTCACCCAGCTGGGATCAGGAGCAGAGCAGGAGGCAATGCCTGCCCCCTGCTTTCACCCAGCTGGAATCAGGAGCAGAGCAGATGGCTATGCCCACCCCCACCTTCACCTGGCTGGGAACAGGCATGGAGCAGGAGGCAATGCCCACCCCCCTTCACCCAGGTGGGATCAGGAGCGGAGCAGGTGGCAATACTTGCCCCTCCTCCTTCACCCAGCTGGGATCCAGAGTGGAGCAAGTGGCAATGCCCATCCCCCCTTCACCCAGGTGGGATCAGGAGCAGAGCAGGTAGCAATACCTGCCCCCTCCTTCTCCCAGCTGGGATCTGGAGTGGAGCAAGTGGCAATGCCTCTCCCCCCCCAGTTTGTATCAGGAGCGGAACAAGAGCCAATGCCCGCCCCCTTTCACCTGGCTGGGATCAGGAGCGGAGCAGGTGGCAGTGCCCACACCCCTCCTTCACCTGGCCCAGATCAGTCATGGAGGAAGAGGGAATGCCCAACTGCCTTCCTTCCCCTTTCTAGAGCTCATAGTATTTTCCCCCACAATGGACTTTGTTACTAGCAATACCATAAAATCGAAATGTTAAGGAAATTTCCAACCAGGAGCAGCAAAACGTTTTTTCTCCTTCTATCCTTTTTCTGGCTCTCATATTTACAGAGTGCTGAACCACCGTGTAGTAGGGCTTGGCATCCCCATCCTTCCTGTTGCTTCAATAGGAGTCCTGAACTTGCAGGAAAGGGCTGTGGATCTGTGGCGCAATGGCAGAGCTTCCGCTTTTCATGCGGAAGGTCCCAGGTTCAATCCTCACCATCTTGAGTAGTAGTTAATGTGAAAGCCTTCTGTCTGAAACCTGGAGAGCTAGAGCCAGTCAGAGCAGACCCTGGGGCAATACTCAGGGTGGGACAGGGCCTTAGTGGAAAAGCCGCTGCATTGGATACAGAAAGACTTGGGTTCAATCCCTGGCATCTCCAGTTTAAAAGGACCAGGTAATGGGGGATGCGAGAGCTGCTGCCAGTCTGAATAGACAATACTAACCTTGATGGACCAAGGGTCTGATTCAATGTAAAGCAGCTTCATGTCTGTGGGTAAAATGAGTGCCTCCCACCTAGGGGTTCCTCCACTTGCCCCTTAGTAGAGCTAAGTGACACTCTAGGAGCTTCCCTCTGAAATTAACTTATTTTTTTAAATATAGCCATCCTCTGATTCTCTTTCGAAAGAAGAATCTCTCTTTAATTTCTCTTCGATTTTGCTTTCTGCTCTCCCTTTTGGAACTTCAGCCTTTTTGATGTTGCGATGCTCTAGAAAGAAGGGAGGAAGGCTTGGGTTGCCTGCCGCTGAGCATCTGCAGAATGAAATTCAGAAATTTTGCAGAATCTCTTTTTCTATCCCTCTGCTCGTTGAAGTCTTCTATTGGTCAAACAGAACCTATTTGAAAACTGAATCCCAGTTTCTAAAAGGAGGGAAAGAAATGGAGTGTTGGATTTCAGGGAGAAATTCGGTAGAGAGGAATTAAGAGAACTATTGTTGTTGTTGTTGTTGTTGTTGTTGTTGTTGTTGTTGTTGTTGTTGTTGTTGTTGTTGTTGTTGTTGTTGTTGTTGGCCATTTCCACATGGCTTACCTCCCCTCGGAACAAGCCGGAACATCGTAGGAAAAACACAGAAGATTGTGTTTTCTCGCGCAACATTTGCGCGACGTTGTGCAAATCTCATGCGAGAAAACGCAATCTTCTGTGTTTTTTGCGCGATGTTCCAAGTCATTCTGAGGGAAGGTAAGCCATGTGAAAATGGCCATTATTATTATTGTCATCATCATAATCATCATCAACATCATCCCACCCTCCCCGCAAGTGGGCTCAGGGTGGGTCACAACAGAACACAATGCTATTCAAGGTCTCAAGTGTGGCACGGATTGGAGAATCCTCATCCTCGAAGCAGCTTCTGTCTCGCTAGAATTCTGGTCTAGGGCAGGTCCTAAAAAGAGCAGCATTCCAAAGGGAGAGAGGCTTTGTTATTTGAATCTCCACTCACCCATCCCTTATGTACATATATGCTTTCAGGTCATCACTGACTACCCTAGCAAGGGGCTTTCAAGGCAAGTGAGAATCAGAGATGGTTTGCCAATGCCTTCCTCTATGGAATCTTCCTTGGTGGTCTTCGATCCAAGTACTGACCCTGCTTAGCTTCCGAGATCTGGCGAGATTGGGCTATACCATGCTGCCTTCTGTCCACACAGCTTTTACATGCAATCTAGAATAGTGTAGTTCAGGAAGAAGTGCCATACACCAAATTAGCTTTTAAACCATGCCTAAACACAAAAAAGCTTGTGGCTTGTAGCCTACATGTGCTTTAGAAATGATTCGTTCAAACCACTAAAATAGAATAATATTCATGCTTCCTTTGGTGCCACGTTGTTTTACAAAGCTTAATTAGCGGTACTAATTGCGTTGCGTGTGTCCTGGTAAAATAGCCCCCCTAACCAGTAATTACGGAGAGCAATCCTATATAAACATGTCTTGCTGTTTCTTTGCCACGACTCTGTGTGGGGTGGGGTGGGGATCTGTTTTTTTCTGCTTCTTTTCTTGGGGAGTAGCTAATGAAAACGTATTCCACTAGCCCATGTTTTCCTTTACAATATTTATGAACATTAGCTAAATATTTAATGCTCCTAAGTAGATGGAGTGGTATGCAATGAGCAAAAATTTGACGATAATCTTGCCCAATCCTTGAAATGGGCTCAGTTCCCACATGCTCCTTCTTGGCTCTGCATTCTGTGAGTAAACGAGAGAGAAGTCCCATGACGATGCCTTCATGCACATAGGTCTAGCCTCCGGCATGCGCTGACAAGATTAATTACAGACCTCTGAACCTGACATGTTTCCTTAATACCCAACATCACTTTTATTTTCCTCATTCAAGCAGAAATATGAGGCCTCCTAGTGCATAATTCAACAGATTCGCTCTCAGAGGGTGGCACTGTTTTTAATATTTTTAAAATGTTTGCGGATTACCAAATCAAGGAAGGAAGGAAGGCAGCCAGTCTGTTTGGGATTGTATAGAGCATCTGTCCAATTCGCTACCACTGATGCTTCGAAGGAACACACTAAGGACAATAAGATTCATTCCAGAATTTTTTTCCAAAAGAAAGGAGCTGAAATGCCAACTGTACAACTTGACAGAGTTAGCATGAGCTAGAATGAGCTTAGCCATTTTGGTGTAGTAGATAAGAACGGCAGGACTCTAATCTGGAGAACTGGGTTTGATTCCCCACTCCTCCGCTTGAAGCCAGCTGGGTGACCTTGGGTCAGTCACAGCTCTCTCAGAGCTCTCTCAGTCCCACCCACCTCACAGGATGATTGTCGTGAGGATAATAATAACACACTTTGTAAACCGCTCTGAGTGGGTGCTAAATTATCCTGAAGGGGGGTATATAAATTGAATGTTGTTAGTGTTGTTGTTGGTTCATGTCTGGCCTCTGCCAAAAAGTCAGTTAGTAAACATAGATAGACATGCCGTTTTTCTTACATCATCGTTGACATCGTCATAGTTGTCATCATCATCATTAAGTTCTGAGCACAGGGAAGTTCTACCAAGTAGTCTGGGCTGAAAGCTGTGAATTCCCCTAGGGGAAAAATGCCTTTTGCTATTGAAGGCTCAAGTTTTCCCTCCCTATATATTTACTTATTGTTAATCGAATGTATCCTATCCTTTATTCAAGACAACTCACTTCCTACCAGAGGGAGCTGCTGTGGAGGGAAGCCCAGATGAGGCAGCCAGACCTCCAGAGAGTGTGTCACGGCAGGAAGCCCAGGCCGGGATCAGGCGCGGAGCAGGTGGCAATGCCCGCCCCCAACTTCACCCATCTGAGATCAGAAGCAAAGCAGGTGGCAATGCCCGCTCCCTGCCTTGACCCAGCTGGGATCAGGAGCAGAGTAGGTGGCAATACCCCCCCCCCCCCGTATTGCCTGTCCACCCTTTACCCAACTTGGATCAGCCACACAGTAGGGGGTAATACCTGCCCTCTGCCTCACCTGGCAGGGATCGGGGGTGGAGCAGGCAGCAATGCCCACCTCCCATTCAACCAGCTGGAATCAGGCACAGAGCAGGCGGCAATGCCTCCCTCCCCACATCACCCAGCCAGGATCAATTGCGGCGCAGGAGGCAATGCCCACCCCCTTCACTCAGCCAGGATCAGGCGCAGAAGAGGTGGCCATGCCCACCCCCTCTGCCTTCATCCAGCCAGGATTAATGACAGCGGAGGAGGCAATGCCCACCTGCCTGCCTTCCCCTTTCTAGAGCTCATTGTATTTTTTCCCAGAAAGAGCTTTGTTGCTAGTTTAAAATATTTACATACCACCTTTTTAAACACATGAAGCTGCTTTATAAGACCATTAGTCCATCTGCTCAGATGGGCAGCAGCTGTCCAGGGTCTGGGGCCAGAAGTCTTTCCCATCACCTGCCACTTAGCCAGAGATGCAGAGGAATGAACCTGGGGCCTTCTTCATGCCACGCAGAGGCTCTTCCACTGACAGCCAAGCTACAAGTGATGAATTACACCTGCCTGGCAAGTGAACAGACACGTGTATTCCTCCCTGTTCACTTGCCATTCACTTGCTCTCCATTTGATCAAGTGGAGCACAAGTGAATGGCAAGCGAACAGGGAGGAATAGTGTAATTCATCACTTGTAGCTTGGCTCTGAGCCATAGTCCCTTGCCCATCCAAAGAGCTCAGGGCTGTATAAACCCTCATTTTCTTTCCACTCTTCTCATAGGGACCCAATGCCGCTTACAGAAATTTCTGAAATACAAAACAGCCAATTTAAACAACAGATTTCAAATGCACAAAAGAAAAACATACACATCCTGGGCAGGTCTGAATTCAGACAGAAGCTCCCAGTTATGAGCAATGGGCTAAGAGTCAAAAGCTCTTTGGTTCATGCCCTTGAGCTCCTACCCAAAGGCTCATGCCTGTGGCCAAACCTAGGTTAAGTACCTGCAAGCAAAGGAGAAAGCAAGCTCAGTCCATGTACCTTAGTTGCAAGATATTTGCCGGGGGAAGGGACAAGGCCATGATGGGTGTTGTGCCCTGAAAAGCCAGCAGATACTCCTCCTTGCCAAGGTAATCAGAATTCCATGGGGCGGGGGGGACACCTGGATCCACTTGCCTGTATATCAGTTATGCAAACTGAGCACATTTGCATAGACTATTCCGCTTTGAGCCATGGGGAGGAATAAGGAGTTTGGGGGGCCAACTAAAGCTAGCCATGTTACCACATTTTGTGGCAGCTTTTGGTTTGATATAGGGCCAAGCTACACATGATGAATGACACTTGAATGGCAAGTGGATTGAGTGGAAGGCAAGTGAACAGGGAGAAATACACTTGCTGTTCAAGTGTCATTCATCATGTGTAGCTTGGCCCTTAGAAAAGAAACAAGGCTGAGCAATACAGCAGCCAAATGTACTCAACCCATAGGCTTGGATCCTGTGTAGCGAGAGCAGAGCTGCCTTGTATAAGCAGCAACCTTGATCTCCAGAAACATCTTGGAGGCTGAAAAAGGAGGCCACAGTGAGATGGAAGAATTAGTGAACTTTGTCTGTCTCCTCTTCCATGGGCATAATTGCCTGCAGTAAGCATGAAGGGAACATGAGTTCCATGCCTGAGAATTGTATGGAGCAACAATTGCATCAAAATTCTCAGGTCCTTTTTCTTTGAATGTGTGTGTTATGTACCATCAAGTCACTTCTGACTTATGGTGACCCTGTGAATGAAAGACCCCCAAAATGTCCTATCATTAACAGACTTGCTCAGATCTTGCAAACTGGACAATGTGGCTTCCTCTACAGAGTCAAGCCATCTTGGCTTAGGTCTTCCTCTTTTCCTATTGCCTTCCACTTTTCTCAGCATTATTACTTCTCCAGAGAGTCTTATCTGCTCATGATATGACCAAAGTACAATAGCCTCAGTTTTGTCATTTTTTCCTCTAGGAATAATTCAGGCTTGATCTGATCTACAACCCGTGCATTTGTATTTCTGGCCATCGCTGGGCTCTGTAAAACTCTTCTCCAACCCCAGATTTCAAATGTATCCATTATTTTCCTGCTAGTGTTCTTCATTGTCCATTTCTTTGAATGGCATCTTCTAATTAGGCATGCTCCATCTCCCACTAGCATGGTTTGCAATCTGTCTGCAAGACACAATTGGGTTCAGTCTTTGACAGACTGTTCATTTGTGTTTGAACAGTTCACATCATGCAAAAGAAAAAGGTCAGTGATGGACACTGAGGAGGTGCTGTGGTTCAGTGGAAGAGTCTCTGCTTTGCATGCAGGAGGCCCCAGGTTCAATCCCCAGCATCTCCAGTTAAAAAATGTGGCTGTAGGTGATATGAAAGACCTCTGAGGCCTAAGAACCTGGAGAGCTGCTGCTAGCCTGAGTATATAATATTGACTTTGATGGACCAAGTACATGACATAAGAACATAAGAACATAAGAGAAGCCATGTTGGATCAGGCCAATGGCCCATCCAGTCCAACACTCTGTGTCACACAGTGGCCAAAAACCAGGTGTCCTCAGGAGGTCTGCCAATGGGGAAGGGACACTAGAAGCCCTCCCACTGATTGCCCCCCCCAAACATCTAGAATACAGAGCATCACTGCCCTAGACAGAGAGCTCCATCTATACCTTGTGGCTAATAGCCACTGATGGACCTCTGCTCCATATGTTTATCCAATCCCCTCTTCAAGCTTTCTATAAGAACTGTAAGAAGCTGTCTATGTGAGCTTTCATGAGCCACAGCAAGCCTGGCAAGGTTGGGCTGTCTGAAGAGTGAGAAGTGAGGCTTGTCCGGAGGTGATTTGCAGCACCATGGATAGCTCCAAGCCAGTCAATTCATGGGATGGTGCTACAGTCATAGCCAGACTGTGTGGACCCCCCATAGCTACCCCATCCTTGCTGGAAGACACAGTTTGAGCACTGAACAAGGAGATGTTGAAATGGAAGCATGTTTTTATTCCTACATCCAATTGCAAAGAAGTCTTTAAAAATGCAAGATAGATCAAGATGGGTAGCCATGTTAGTCTGTCGGTAGCAGTAGAAAAGAGCAAGAGTCAAGTAGCACCTATAAGACTAACAAAAATTGAGGTAGGGGATGAGCTTTTGTGAGTTATAGCTCACTTCTTGAGATACAGCTAGAATGTGAGTCCATCTGTCCTTATATCTTGGAGAATGGAGTGATTGTAGAGGCTGAATGATATAATGACATAACGCTGATGTCCTTTCTCATGGCTTCCCCATATCCACCAATGTCACCTCCCGACCGTAACTGCTGTCCATCACATTCTTGAAGTATATGACTCAGTTTTCATTCATAGCAAACTGGAACAGTTTGTGTATACACCTTGGCACGTTGCTTTATGAGAATTATGTTTTTTTTAAATTCCTTGTTTTAATGATTGGACCATGCTACTAGGCGTATGCCCCTTCGTCAGTGATCAAGAAGTTATATACAGTGACAGAGCAAATGCAGAAGCTGTAGGATACTGTAGGAAAGAGCAAGAGTCCAGTAGCTCCTATAAAACTAACAAAATTTGTGGTAGGATATGAGTTTTCGTGAGCCACAGCTCGCTTCTTCGGATACAGACATGGTACAACATGGGAAAGAAAGGAGATTGTTGCCCTTCTTGAGGCCATTTAAAAAAGTTCTGCAGCCTCCCTGCTCATGTGTAGCTCTTCATAGAGCTCTGCCTTGCACTAGGCCACATGATAAGGAACATTTAGGAGTCTCACAGGACGATCCCCCCAATTCATTCAACATGTTATCAATTTGACCTTCAAGCAAAATAGCAAGGTGTTCTAGTGAGTTCAGTAAACAAGTAGTTAGTTGTTGATTGCATTTGTGTGTGTGTGTGTGTACAAAGTTCACAGCATCTCTGTTTCCAAAGGAATTATCAAATCACTGTGGGTAAATTCAACACCCCAAAAAGTGCTAGTTGGTTGGTTTCCCTAAAATATTGCCCTGTTGTGCAATTTGAGATCATTCATACTGCTTAAAGAACCCTTATTTCCTTAGAGGACATGTTTATACTCATTGCTTGTGAGTTCATGATTCACTGAACACTGTTGTTTTGTCAAAAGTGCACAAGAGTTAAGCAGATGGCACTGAAGTGTGCTGAAGAGGATGTTGTCACTATTGTGTTGACTGTGGTCAGCCGGTGATGTTATTTCTGGGCTTAACAGATGGGAAGCCATTCAGTGGCAGTGAAACCAGGAACCCCACTCCATTTCCAGACGTAAGCTTCTGACTGGATAGTAGCAACCTGTTCCACTGGTCTTAAGAGATGGCCTCAAAGTGTCAGCTCTGTCCACGGGATGTCTCATCACCATCTCGTCTTTCAGCACAAGGAAAAGCCGTCGTACCGGAACAGGGACAGAAGCTGTCTTGAGTGAAGATATATTTGTTACTAAAGAGGGGCGGGGGAGTCTCTTCTAGACAATCCCGCGGGGGCTTTGTCTTGTCTGCAAAAATTTGCATAACTTGATTAACATTCCATCAGAGTTTAAGGAGGTGTATTTTGTGAACATATGCAGTGTGGAGGTGGGATTTGCTGCAAGTTCGGGGCCTGGCTGATTTCAGGGAACACAGCCAGGGTGTTGTGAGAACTACAGATAGGCAGCCCCACACCGCCCCGAGCTTGCCTCCTAATTAGTTCAGTTTTCTGAGCTTTCTTGGAGAACTCTTGGGGGGAAACTTGGGTTTTTATCTAAGAGATCTCTTAGAACTCATAATATTAGAAGGGCTGTCTATCAGACCTTCCCTCTTCCACTGCTATTGTAAGCCCCCCGCCCTTGTCTCCTTCTTTGCAGGTAGACAACATCTGCCTTGTTCTCTATGGCTGGTTTGTTGGATCTATAGGGCAACTGGTTAGCCAATGTGTGAAACAGGATGCTGGACTAGATGGACTAGACGGACAGCTGGTCTAACGTGCCAGGGCTCTTCTTATGGGAAAGGAGGTGGGAAAAATGGCAGTGAAGATTGTCTGTTGGTGGAGAGCACTGGAACTGGGGCAACCTCATTCAAACTAGGCCCAAAGTATAGGAAGGACTGAGTGATTGCAAAGGCTCTAGGGCTGCCAAGACGAAAGATGGGCACGAACCAAAATACGAACCAAAATTTGTGACAAAACAGGCTGGTTCATGGTTTGTGAACCAGCAGTTCATTAGAGCCCATTTCTGACAAACCACCACAAATTTTAGGCTGGTTCATTTGGTTCATTTTTTGGTTTGTCACTGCAGACAGCATGGTGCCGATCAATCAGTTACCTAGACAACAGGAGATGAACTTCCTTCAGACCTTCTGCTGACCCAGAAGTGCCTTCTGCTGGCCTGGAAGTGACCTTCTGCTGACCCAGAAGTGATGATTTGCTGACCCGAATGTGACATTTTCATGAACCAAACAAACCAATTCATGAACCAGGGCAGTTTCGTGAAAGTTCGTGGTTCGTGGTTCATGAAATGCAACGAACCACGAACTGCATGGTTCATTTTTTTTTTGTTCGTGCCCAT
The DNA here is from genome assembly GCF_028583425.1 of Eublepharis macularius. Lineage (NCBI taxonomy): Eukaryota > Metazoa > Chordata > Lepidosauria > Squamata > Eublepharidae > Eublepharis > Eublepharis macularius. The sequence continues at coordinate 176,245,359 of NC_072792.1, forward strand.
CTCTGTCCAAAACCACAAGTGGGGACAAAGCACCCATTGCCTGTTGCTGCTCTAAGTGAAGAGGAACAAAATAAAGGTGATGTTCTGGGTGTGACAGTGTCACTCCTAGGGAAAACCTGGATGTTTTCCCAGAAGTGACATTGCCATACCTTTGCTTCTCATGGAAGACCTCCAGCAGAGAAGACGTCCTTCCCGGGGAACTGGTCCCATTGCTGAGCTGCTCTCACCATTAGGAAGTTTCTCCTAATGTTCAGCTAAGGTTGCCATCCTCCAGATGGGCCTGGAGATTTCCTGTAATTACAAGTGATCTCCAGGTGAGCAATTGTGGGAGGGTATGAGCTTTCGTGAGTCACAACTCACTTCTTCAGATACATATCAGGCATCTGAAGAAGTGAGCTGTGACTCATACCCTACCACAAATGTTGTTAGTCTTACAGGTGCTACTGGATTCTTTCTCTTTTCTACTCAAGCATAAGGTAAATGAGAGGGGACTCGCCAGTATTCTAACAGAGGGAGGCCCCTGAACAGGAGTCAACCCCCCAAGCAAACAAGGTAGAAATATTGGCAAAGTAAAAAAAAAGTTTATTAGAGTAAAGGAACCCAAATAAACTGATGCACAGCAGATGTTGCTGACCGTGCATGCCACACAGGACTTGCCCGCTAGCTTATATACCTTCTTACAAACAAGCCATTAGAAAATTTATTTAGTCTATCAAATTACTTCAACAAAAATCTAAACACATCTCTACAAAATTTCAAAAGATTGACAGGCACTATAGTTTACTAAGCATTACATGTGACTCCTTTTTTGGCACCTCTTGTTACCTTTTACGTACCAAGAGGGGTGCATTCTGGAGACAATAAGGAGAGTAAAGTGGAATCAAAGCCAGGTTCTAGATGCTTTCGAGGCCATCTCTTCTTGTAAATATTGACACTCCAGAACATCCCCACCTCCTACTATCTTCAGCTGAATTGCTAATGTTGCAAGGCCATTTTATGAAGGTGAAAAGAAGAGCAAAGGCAAGGGGTCAGCCAAGACTCCTCCCAGCATGCATTTCTGCAGAATCAAAATTTAATTGAGCTTATAACAAAAAAGAGTTTTACTAAATTCTACACGGCTTAAAGGAAATTCCTTTAATAATAAAATGCAATGATTTGCAGAGAGTGGAAGTACTGTGCATAAAACTGCCGAAATGGACAGTCCTCTTTGGCATGAATAGCTGCTAGCTGGTCTGGTTGGAAGATGACTCTGTCAGATGATCTGCAGGGCCTGACTCCACCCTGCCACTGTTGCCTTATTCAGCCTAATTAAAGCAGACACTGCAAGCACCAATATTTACAATAGACATTTCTAAAGATTTTCAGAAATTATCAACTTTAGTGATTAGACTATGATATTAAAAAAGTCAAGAAATCCAATTTCATTTGGATTCCCTAGGAATTTATTTCTCTCTCTTGCCTGCCCAAGCCCAAGCTTTCGGTGGCTAACAATCAAGACATATTTGAGATTTCAGAATGTTGTCTTGCTTATTTGGTTTAAGATTTCCAGTATTTCCTTACTGTCGTCTCTGTTGAGTTTCATTTTGAAAGGGATCATCTTGAAATATAAACCCTTCTCTTAGGATGTAATGAAATCCCATGTTTGCCAAGTACAATTTACATGGCTTGTTCCAGCTGTTTTAGCTGGAAGGAAGAGAGTGGAGAGATGAAGTGTCTGAACGGAGCCAGTCCTTCAAGCAGAGTGCTAGTGAATTACACAAGCCGCTTAATGAATTGTGGAACCACACAATTTAAGAAGAGCCCTGCTGTATCAGACCAGTAGTCCATTGAGTCAGGCCATCAAATAGTGCGTAGAGACCAAAGTGTCGACATAATGTTGCCTCCTAGCCCTGGTTTTCTGAGGTTGACTGCCTCTGGATGAGGAGGTCCTATTTAGTCATGATGGCTAGTAGTCATTGAGCCATCTCTCCTAATTAAACCCCTTCCTTGTGCAAATTGCTTTTAATTGTACAAATATTTCAAATTAACAAAATGCTTTGAGTGCAGGCATCAGTTCCCCAAATAGCATGGAAGGCTTACATATTATAATACTGGCAATTGTCAATGCTTTGTAAGAAGGCCAACACATCTCAACCTAGTGATTTATTCCTGGGTGGGGAGGAGCTGTGGCTCAGTGGTAGAGCACTTGCTTTGCATGCAAAAGGTTTCTGGTTCAATCCCTGCCATGACTAGTTAAACTTTATTTAGTAGTAGGTGATTAGATTAGATTAGATTAGGTTCAATTTATAAGTAAATTAAGATACTGATTGCCTTCATTCTTTGAAGCCTGGTTTTGGACCTAATTTCAGAACTAAGATGATTTTGGTTGCCTTAGTAGACCTGTACTGGAAGAGGGGTAGTAATTATATAATCTTCATTAAAGAAGTCCAGTAATGGATGTGACCAATTTACATTTCCCCCTGTTCCTAGATATTGTTCAACCCTCCTCCTTTATTGTCCAAGACTTTTAAAATGTTGTGAATATTTTCCACGGAACTTTCACATCCATTCATTTGGATATCCTTAATTTTGACTAAACTTTTCTTTTAAAAGAAATAAATAAAGCGGATCCCAATCATTTCACAACACCATCTCAAGTCTCAGAGAAATTTGCAATGGGCCAACCCTATTGAGCATCTCATACAAATATTCTGTTGATTTTTTGTCGAATACCATTACCTTCCATTGATTTTGTTATCGGTTGATTTTTTAAAAAAGAATTACTCCCCCCTGTTTTGAAAATAATTGATTTTGGAGTGGTGTTATACTTTTGAATGATCATTTTCATTGTTTATACTTGGGAAGTTTTATCTTCTTTGGTTCAATAATGTGTCTGCAGAAAGCGCCTCTGTAAACATTTATCGCAAGAGGCAGGACAACCAGTGCGATTTATTCCTTAGAGTGTTGGACTAGGCCTCTGGAGAGCTGGATTCAGATCAGAACTGGGAAATTCTTGGTGATTTGGGGGTGGAGCCTGCAGAGGGCAGGGTTTGGGGAGGGGAGAGATCTCAGTGGGGTTTAATGTCATAAAGTCCGCCCTCTAAAGCAGCCATTTTTTTCCAGGGGAACAGATCTCTGTAGTCCGGAGTCGGAGATCAGCTGTAATTCTGGGAGATCTCCAGGCTTCACCTGGAAATTGGCAAGCCTAATTGAGATCTCCCACATCATTAATCTCATTGGGTAACCTTGAGGCATTTAGTAGCCTGTACAAGGGGTGCTTTCTCTGTTTGGAAAGTCCTGGAGATTTGGGGGAGGAATCTGGGGTACGGGGCTTGTGGAAAGGAAGGAGCTTGGCAGTAGGGTTGCCAGTCCCCTGGTGGGGGATCCCCCACTCCTAGCCTCCACCCACCTCCACCACTCACCTGGCTGGCAGGGGGAAAGGCATGAGAACAAGCCTCCCTGTGACTGCTCCTGGCGAGGCACAATGACATCACTCCAAAGAAAGACATCATCGTGCAGGCCTCGAGAGTGCCCCTGTTCATTGCGCTGGGCTGATTTGGGCCTGAAAGTGATTTTATTGTGCCGAGAACATCCAAAATGTGAGTGCTGGGTCCTCTCCCTCTCACCAGGAGGGTGAAGGGACCTGGCAACCCTACTCAGCATGGATGGGATGCCATAAAGTATGCACTCCAAAACTCCCATTTTCTCCAGGGTAACTGACCTCTGGAGATCAGATATAATTCCAAGAGAACTTCAGGCCACATCTTGAGAGTGGAAAATCTAGCCTGTACCCTCCCATTCAATTTAGTAAAGTTTGAAACCTTTCTCCAGCATAAGGAGTCTTTCTCCAAATTAAGTAATAATAAAAATAATCAGGGGTCATGTCATAGAAAAAGAGCTGGAGGAACTCATTAGCATAACAGATTTGCATATGCCACATCCCTTGACATCACCAGAAGTGTGTCATTAGCATAACTGATTTGCATACGCCACACCCCCTGACATCACCTATCCTGGCTGTTTTGGATCCGATCCTGGCCATTCAGGGCCAAAATTGGGCCCAAAATGGTAAAGAGGGGCTGAAAATGGCTGAAAAGGGGCCCAAAATGGTCAGAATTGGGCCGTTGCTGAGTGGGAGAGTGATTCACCACCCGTTAGAGGCCCAATCTGGGCCATTTCGGCTTCAATCCAGGCTGAAATGGGCCCAAAATGGCCGAGAGTCAGCTGCGTGGGGCCACCTGACATGTGACCTCTTTGGGGAACTGCCAGAACTGTGTTCCTGCACATTCCCCCTCAAAATGAGCCCTGATAATAATAATAACATTCAATTTATATACCACCCTTCAGGACAACTTAATGCTCACTCAGAGCAGTTTACAAACTATATTATCATTATCCCCACTGACCACATACAAAGGGGATAGTCTCCAATACACAGTACAAAGAAAAAGGAGGACACGCAATCCAAGGAGACCATACAACAACTCAATGTCTATTAATCAGCATTCACATTTCATTAGAACACCTTTCAAACTTTCCAAACACTGTCCGTTTAGTATATCATCGTGATTATTAGTCCATAAAAAATCTTCTATTATATATGGTAGGACAGATACAGGACTGGTGAGAGGGTAAAATGGGTGGAGGGCTGTGGAGAAAACGATGGAATAGAAATTTACTAATTAATTATAACGTTTATGAAGTAAACAAACAGGCTAACTGTGTGCTCTGCTCTCACTGCAACAACGACATCATCTTGAAATCAAAGCCCTCCTGGACTGAACTTCTAACAGGGTCCCTTGTTTATTTCTTAAATTAATTAAATTCTCCATTCTTCAGAGGAGGACTTCTAAAGTGGTGTTACGGTTGTTTCTGGAGTGGAAAACCAATGTGATTCCCGGGATTCGGGAAGCTAATACAAATTAGAATACGCAGGAGGAAAGCTAGTGAAAGGGTTATCGGTGACTCCATTTATCATTTAGAGCCGCCGCTTCTGCCCCTCTCCCATGTCTCCTTTGAAGTCGGTTCCGTATGTTCTCATTATGTTCATTGCTCGGGAATGTGATTATTCCTTCCAAAATAGGCATTTTCCAGAACAAAAAGGATCATATCACGTTTTAAATGCTTCACTGAAAAAAAGAATAATAATAAAAACAATCCTTTTGAGCTACTCTGAAAGAGACGATTTCCCCGTAGGCTGTATGTCTTAAAGGTTATTAACATTTTAATTTTAAACAATGCAACTCAGGCCATAAATATAAAGAATGTACAAATACTGTTTAGAACCCTGAAGATCTCTACAAGGGCTTTTTAAAAAAAAAGTAGAATTGTGATATGTTTGTAATGTTTTGAAAGAGAATGTATATTCTAATAGGAAATGTGCTGATAGGAGCTTCAAAAACCACACGAGCTGGTGTTTTTCCAGGGTGGAGCACAGTTTGAATACAAGCCTGATTTCTTAGCAGCATTTTGGGACCCTGTGGCACGCTGAGACACACGAGATGTAAAACTGGCTTATACTATTTGCATTGTATTGTATTGCCAATTTATTGTATGTGGCCACAGGCCTTCACAATCTAAAATCATTCAAACTGGCTTATACTAGAACTCAGACTTTCCTGGGGATGGCCCCCTTTTTTGTAGAATTCCCTTCCAAGAGAGATGCTATAGATGTAACTATTAACAACAACAACATTTGATTTACATACTGCTCTTCAGGATGACTTAACACCCACTCAGAGCGGTTTACAAAGTATGTCATTATTATCCCCACAACAACAAACACCTTGTGAGGTGGGTGGGGCTGAGAGAGCTCTGAGAGAGCTGTGACTGACCCAAGGTCACCCAGCTGGCTTCAAGTAGAGGAGTGGGGAATCAAACCCAGCTCTCCAGGTTAGAGTCCCATGCTCTTAACCACTACACCAAACTGGCTCTCCTATTGTGTCCTTTATGAAGGCAGTGCTCTGTCTGTCTGTGTTGCATTTACTTCCCTCCATGCAGTCTAAGACTGAACTCTTCCAGAGCTTTTATCAAGTTCAATTAATTGAACAGACTGCTTGCACGCTGGCCAGGGTCACTTTTCCTCACAACAACTGATCATCCATGTGCCCTGATGGTGGTGGGGGAAACGCACCAGTGCCCGGGTAGTGCTGCAAAAAAACCTCTGAGGTGCACATCCCTCCCTTCCATCCAATGAAGTTAAATGAATGTTTCCAAAGCCAAAACGTGGGGAGGGATCTCCCCTTGTGAGCACCCAATTGGCAGAGAGAAAATGCCATTTCCTGGGTAGCGCCAGGGGGAAAAAGATGCAGTCATGTGTACAACACACATTCCACCTTCCTGCCAACCGAATTAATTAGGTGGTGCCATTGCTTGAGTAGCACTGGGGGAGGGGCGGCGGGATACACTAATGTGCACTGCACATATTCCCTCTTTCTGCTGTTAATTAGATAGTATAGCATAACGTACAGGTTCTCTCCCCTTGAGATTAGATTGGTGAATGTCATTAAAGAAAACAAGACGCTGCCATGCCAGCCTAGTGCCTCCCTGCCTGCTGCTTCTGTGCGGTAAGAACCGAAATGAAACACGAAATTTTCGTTTGGGGGGGCGGTTGTGATAACTTGGTTTCCCAGATTTGGTTTGCTGTTCTGGAACCTGCTTTCATGAAACAAAAAAGCAATCCCCGTGTATATTTCTGGCTCATTTGTTTTTGCTTTGCACAGCCCTAGTTCACATCACAGCAACCCTAAGTGGCTGGGTAACCTTGGCCAAGTCCCTGTCTCCAAGTGGTGGGACAGTGACATGCCCAAGGTTCCCCAAGTGAAGCCAGAGCTGGTGATTTGATCCTGAGAATTACACTTCCACACTGAAACCTTTAAGGCCCTTACTGGACTTGGACTGGCATACTAGCAGGACCTCTCTCATCATATGTTCCTTGGAGGGTGCTGCGCTCAGCAGACTGTCAAGTTCTGCCAGGTAGATCTCAATAACTTCACTGCATGAGTCCAAAACTGCATGAGTTAAAGCTTTATCGATAACCTACGAATTCTGCAATCCAGTACAAGTTCATTGCCAGGAATAGATCCAGAGGAGTTAGCCATGTTAGTCTGTAGTAGCAAAATAGTAAAGAGTCCAGTAGCACCTTTAAGACTAACCAACTTTATTGTAGCATAAGCTTTCGAGAGCCACAGTCCAGTCCTTGTCCCAGGCCTTTACCCAGCAGTCCCGTAATCCCCTGAAGTATAGCTAAGACCCCGACACAGACAAACATCGACGGGTGATCCCTGGCCCCAAGGAGTTTTGCCTTACCTCAGCCAGGGACGTTTCCACACGGCTTACCTTTTATCGGGATACAGCATCTTCGCGCGTGAAATCGCGCCAGGAGGACGGTGTTATCGTGCGATTTCGTGCGAGATCACGCTGTTATTGCACGGTTTTTGCACGAGAACATGCTGCATCCTGGCAAAAGGTAACCTGTGTGGAAACGGCCAAGGTCCAGGCCTTTTCAGCCCTGGCACCTACCTGGTGGAACCCTCTGTCTGTGGAGATTCAAGCCCAGCAGGCTATCATTCCACTGGGCCTGTAAGACAGGTGTGTCATGTCTGACTGTGCCCATTCATCCATGCCAGTGTTAAGCTTGTGGTCCTGAGTCATCTCAGTCTTGGAAGTGATCTCATGTTGTAACTGATAAGTCCACTCCTTAGCTTCCAATAACTGCTTTCGTTTTCTCACTCTCACAGCATAGACGGCAGCTGGCAAAGCTGCAGACATTCTTTTCCGTTGATATTGTTTAATCTGACCTTGGGTGTCTGAAGTGTTGCACTGCTCAGTATCTTGCCTGTCTAGTGGGTGAACTCTGGAAATGTTTCCCAGACTGCCTCTGTACTTGTGGTTTAGGGGGGAAGGGGTTGGTTGAGACTATTGTGCTGTAACAGCCTTAAACCTTATTCCTTTCAAACAAAAGTTGCCATGTTCATATGCATTTTACTTCATGTCCTCTTATGGACCTGTGTATATGGGAAAATACTGATTTCCTGAATAAAAGTCATTTAGCCAAGGACTTCTGTCTTGCTGAAATGATCCAGGGATCTACTTGCCATAACCTGTCATCCATAGTCTGACAAGGTGTTCCACCATGCATATGGTGGTTGAGGTGGACGAGCCATCCACCTGGCCTCCTGCCATAGAGGGACGCAAGTCTCCCTAGTTTCTGCTGCTACAACAACTGGCCACCCTGCCCCACATGCTCTGTCAATGTTGGAGAGTCGTTGCCTTATCTGTGCACGGTTTTCTTAAGGATATTCATTGTGATTTTAAATTTTATATTGTTGTAATCAGCTCAGAGCCCACTCACGGGAACGAACGAATGAACGAACGAACGAACGAACGAACGAACGAACGAACGAACGAACAAACAAACAAACAAACAAACAAACAAACAAACAAACAAACAAACCCTTTAAAACACAACATCACAGGTGAAAGAAGAATTGACAGCTGTTTTAATAGCAGGGCTCTGCATTTCCCAGTCATCTCTCACACCAGTGGAACCACAATGCATTCCCTCCTCATTCAAGGGAAAGGGAGTATAAAAATCAAATAAACTAACTAAATAAATAAAATGCACAATAAAGTGGTTTTAGGAACTACTGCACTGATTCTGGAATAGCGATTCTGGGTCAGCCAGGAATGTCCTCTTGGTTGGGCAGTCATAGAGCATGATGGGATTTTTTTTTCATCACGTCCACAACCAGCACTTGCTTGGACTGTGCCCCTTCCTTCTTCCCTTCTTTTTTGCATCTGCCTTGCACTCAAACAGAGACAAAGAGAGAAGCTGTCTGCTTTTTCGTAGATGGGCACCTGAAGAGATAGCCAGCTTGGAGGAGCAGGTGAGGTGGGGCAGGCAAAGCAGCTCCTCAAGTGAGAAGGGGAAACGGAAAAAAACGCAACACAAATGAGCAAATGTTAACTGCTCACCTTGCAGCACAATCAATCCTCCTCCACACATGAACAATAAAACTGCCCATCCCTTTCAGGAGAAACCACCCTATTGCTTGTAGAGGGGGTGTTTCATGTTCTCCTCCTCCCACTTGGGGAACAATGGAAATGCTAGCACCTCCTACAGTTTGCCTTCCACCAGTCCACCCTCCACAGTCAAGCCTTGGTTTTGTTTTGCCTCTTTATTTTCTTACTTTCTTTCTGTTTTAACTCTTGGGCCGTCACCTCCGCTCCAACTTTGTCCCTTTGGAACTGTCTGTTTCTTGGATCTCTTAATTAGCAAATACTAGGCAGTTGTATGTCCAGTCTTTTTTTCAATTTGTTTCCTGGACAGCAAGCACAAATAATGGTCTGTCTGTTTCAGAACCAGACATCTGGATATCCTACTTCCAGCTGTGTAACTGGAAGTGATGTTACTGCATTTCAGGATGCTCTAGGATTTACCTAAAACTCTATGGAGTTTTGGGTGATCACAGAGCATTCTTTGGCGTGGTGATATCCATCCATCCATTTCATCCCTTCCATAATGGCATCCTTTCAATTTTCACCCCACTGCCCCTAAGAATGCTGGTGGGGGAAATGGGGAGCTGGAGGAGATCTTGCACAAGCACCGGGAAAATGGCAAGCTTAAACCCCCTCCCCAATCACTATGTCTTTTTTTTTACCATAAAGACTTGGATAGGATTCCTAGAGCATTGTGCAGAAGTGACATCACTTCCTGCTCAGATGTGATCCTCCCTAGGTCCCGCCCCAGAAATCTCCCTGGATTTGTGAGCAGAGGCCTGACAACTCTACCTTTTCTCCAAGGAGGAAGATCATTGGTGGTGTACGAAGCCCTCTCTTATCTTCACCTCACAACTCTGAGAGATAAGTGATGATGAGATAGAGCAGACGGGCTCAGGGTCACCTGGTGAACTTCAAGGCTGAGTAAGGTCTTGAACCTTGGTCTCTCCGAACCACGTGCAGTGCCCTAACCAATACACCGCACTGTCTCTCAGCATCTGTGGGTCCAAGGTCAACAGGGCTTTAAAGGTGAAAAACAGTATCCTGAGCTGATGGTGACAATGTGCTCACAGCACAATCTCCCTGTTAAAAAGCAGTCTGCTGTGAGCCCAGCTACAAGTGAGGAATGACACTTGCCTGGCAAGTGAACAGACTCACGTGCATTCCTCCCTGTTCACTTGCCATTCACTTGCACTCCATTTGATCAAGTGGAGCGCAAGTGAATGGCAAGTGAACAGGGAGGAATACACGTGAGTCTGTTCACTTGCCAAGCAAGTGTCATTCGTCACTTGTAGCTTGGCTCTGTGTTTGGCACCGAGCAAAGCTTCAAAGTTATCAATCCCAAACCTCCCCGTGTCATAACTGTTTTGGCCCTGAGTCCATCTGCCTTCCCCAGGCCTCTTGCAAGCTCTGCTACAGCAGTTCCTTCTGGTCCCGTTCCATTTCGATCTTTGCTTCTGCTCCGGGCCCCAGGCTCTCTGCCATCCAGCTCTTGTACAGCGGAAAGACTCTTTCCAGTTTATTGGCTTCTTTGGGGACATCAATCAGCAAAGCCTTCAGGCACCCATTTCTACAATGCCCCAGGCTTCCCGGGACTCATTCTCAACTGAGCAGCCAAGGAAATGCTCACTTCTGCAAATTGTCTCTGTGTTAAGAATAGCATCTAGATATCAAGGTTTGCTCAGCATTGTCCGCTAAGTGAAATCTCACAGAGACATTTAATTTCTCTCTCTCTCTCTCTCTCTCAGGAATATGATTTGGGGGTAAAGAGTATTCTTAGAACTCCACTGGGCTATTGCTGGGGCAGAACACTTGGATCTAAAGCAGATTTGAAATAATGGGGACAAATCCTCATTAGGTTTTGCACACAGTCTGCTTTTTTTTCCCCCAGGGCCTGTTTTCCCCTCAGCTTACTGCTATTCTTGGAACCAAATGCCACTTTTGCCTGTTTTTCTACTTCCACGGAAAGATGTTGGGGAGCGATCCAGGCCTGACATTCAATTTTTTTTTAAAATTACAGTGTAACACAACTAGAGATGAGCAAAGTTTATTTCTCTATCTGTGATCAAACCAGCTATTGTTCCTTTAAGGAGTTTAGGGAGCCATGCACGGTTTTCCTTTCCTCTTTATAATCTCTGAGTAAAATACGCTAGTTTGGTGTAGTGGTTAAGAGAGCGAGACTCTAATCTGGAGAACTGGGTTTGATTCCCTACTCCTCCGCTTGAAGCCAACTTCAAGTCAGTCACAGCTTCTCAGAGCTTTCTCAGCCCCACCCACCTCACAGGGTGTTTGTTGTTGTGATAATAATAACATACTTTGTAAAATGCCCTGAGTGGGGCATTAAGTTGTCCTGAAGGGTGGTACCTAAATCAAATGTTGTTAGACATGCTATAATAAATTAATAATAATAATAACAACTGAGCTTATATACCGCTCTTCTAGATAGATTAGTGCCTCACCCAGAGTGGTGAACAATTTAATGTTATCATCATCCCCACAATGCAGCTGGGAAGCTGGGGCTGAGAGGAGTGGCTTACCCAAGGCCACCTACTGAGCTCATGGCAGTCGTGATGAGATTCGAACCAGTAGAATGCTGATTCGCAGCCGAATCACTTAACCACTGTGCTACAGCAGCTTTCCCTGTTCCACCACGGAAGCTCTCTGGGTGACTTTGGGCCAATCTCACACTTTCAGCTTAACCTACCTCACGGAGCTGTTGTAATGAAAAAAAAATATTATTTTCTCTTTAATTTTTTAATGTTATTTATAGTCTGCCTTTCTCACTGAGACTCAAGGTGGATTACACAGTGTGTGTCAGTACAGTCAATTGCAAACAGATTTCAATGAACAATTTAATACAGTCACCTTACGTATTTTGAAGATTTTCTCCTGCCTAAGGAGCCTTCCTCCAAAGGAAGTGGCTCTTCCTTGGGTGGAGGAAAGGTTTTTAGGCTGAAGGAAGGCCTGAAACATTGCTGAATTGAGGAGTAGAGTAGAAGTCAGTAAATATATATACAAACCCCACAGCAAAAATAGGGGGGAAGGGGACACCAAACCACTGACATATACTATAAGCACATATAACAAGAATCAGTTCTGAGTATGAATGAAAAGTAATAACAACAATAACAAGAATCAGTTCTGAGTATGAATGAAAAGTAATAACAACAACAATGTTTGATTTATTTACCACCCTTCAGGACAACTTAACACCCACTCAGAGCGGTTTACAAAGTATGTCATTATTATCCCCACAACAAAACACCCTGTGAGGTGGGTGGGGCTGAGAGAGCTCTGAGAGAGCGGTGACTGTCCCAAGGTCACCCAGCTGGCTTCAAGTGGAGGAGTGGGGAATCAAACCCGGTTCTCCAAATTAGAGTCTTGCACTCTTAACCACTACACCAAACAAAGTAAGGAAATAAACTTTTTAAAAATATACCAACTGACTTGGGGATAATGCTTAACGTTTAGATGTCTCCTTTTTTTGTCTTGGGCTGTTACATAATTTACATGCAGTAAACCCTGAGTGATAGTGGCTGTTTTATCTACAGCACATACATTTCTTAAGGGGAGTTGGCTTATTTGTAACCTTTTCAGGCTGCACTTGGTATTTTTCTTTTTCTTTCAAAGAGCAGAATCAGGGCTGCATATCTCAATGCTATCATAATTGATTTTTCTCTCCATTGCCAAATGCCCCTCCCCTGCATTCATTAGTACTAAATAATAGGTTTCGAGATGATCCATTATTCTGTCATTTTGAAAAATCACAGACATAATATGGGCCGGTTGGGTTTGCCCACCGTTCGCGTCCTCTTGATAAAACATCGGATTTCATTGATCAGTCCCTGAATACCTTTTACAGGTATCTCACCAATCTCCATCATGTCCTCCCCGCCCTCAAATTTACAACCTCGTTTTTCTTCATTTGTATATTCGTTATTTGAAACGCAGCCTTGTAAACTCTTGAGAGCTTTGATGAAATTTGCTGAAACGGCGCTGAACATTACAACAGAAGTTCATTGTTCCATTTTTCAGTGGCAGAAATAACACAAGCCTGTTCCTGCTTAACCAATTGCTAAGGTTTTAGATGGGTGAACTGGAAAGGGAGGGGGGGATATATGCCGATCTGCTTAGTTAAAAAGGCAGATACAAAATATACTGATGCAAGCACATGATTATAAGGTTGGCAACTGGAAATCCCATCCAGGATTCCTGGCTTCCCATTTGACCTTCAGCACATCTCTGTATCCCAAGAATTCTCCTGATTCAAGACACAAGATTCTTTTCACAGGCGATTTTTGCTGCTTTTGGCCCCATACCTCTTCGAGTTTTCTTCCGAATTCTGAATGATAACTCCCTGTCCAGATTTCAAGAGTTCTCATCTGAGTTTTCTGACTGCCCTTTTTCAGTGCGAGGAGAAAACGCGAAAGAGAACCCTTGAAATGCCACATTGAAATCTGGAAGGAGAGTTAATTGTTCAGAATTTGGAAGAAAACCCTAAGAGAAATGGGGCCAAATGTGGCAAAATTCGCCATTGCAAAAAAGGCCACAGACAAAGGGATCTTTAACCACTCCAACAGGAAGAGAAACAGAGGTTTTCCAAGAACCGTTTCTGCATGATCATGTGCATTCAAGGCCAGTGGAAGTGAGCAGCAGAGGTCCATGAAAAGGGGAACTAAATCTTCTGTTGCTATTAATAGTAGTGAAGGAAGCATCATAGAGGACTTTTCCTGGGCTTGGGTGGGAATGAAACAGTGGTGGGAACAGCAGGGCTGGCCAAAACCAAGATGATGTCATAGTTAAACAGTTGGACTAGTATCTGGGAGACTCAGGTTCAAATCCCCTCTCTGTCATGGAAGGTTTCTGGATGACCTTGGACCAGTCCACACACTCTCAGCCTAACCTAACCTACCTCACAGGGTTGTTGTGAAGGTTAAATGGAGGTGGGGAAAACAATGTAAGCCACTTTGAGTCACCACTGGGGAGAAAGGAGGGATAGAAATGAAGTCAATCCTACTATATAAAAGGCTAAGCGTATTCAAGATAACTCACTTCCTACTCTGGTGAGCCACTAGAGGGTACTGCTGTAGAGGGAAGCCAGATGAGGCAGCCAGACCTCCAGAGAACATGCCACTGCAGGAAGCCCAAGACAGAATCAGGTGTGGAGCAGGTGGTAATGCCTGCCTCCCACCTTCACCCATCTGGGATCAGGACCAGATCAGGTTGTAGTGTCTGCCCACTGCCTTCACCCAGCTGGGATCAGGAGCGGAGCAGGGGTCAATGCCTGCTTGTCCTTCACCTAGCTGGGATCAGGAGGGGAGTAGGTGGCAATCTCCGCTCCCTGTCTTCTCCCAACTGGGATTAGCAGGGGAGAAGGTGGCAGTGGCCATCCCCCACCATCACCCAGGTGGGATCTGGACCAGATCAGGTGGTACTGCCTGCCCACTGCCTTCACCCAACTGGGATCAGGAGCAGAGTGGGGGGCAATGCCCACTCCCCGTCTTTTCCCAACTGGGATCAGGAGTGGAGCAGGTGGCAATGCCCACCCAGTTCTCCCAGCCAGGAGCAGGTGTGGAGCAGGAGGCAATCCCTGCCCCTCATTTACCCAGCCAGGATCAGGTGCAGCCAAATATCAATAACCCAAAAGGGCTATCCGGAGCAACAGTATATTACAACAAATCAGCAAAAATATATATCATATTTAATAATTCATATACAAAAGTGCTCACAGTGAATAAATACTATATATCCAATATATCAATTCCTCAAGCCAAACACTTGTTCATATAGTCATCAAAATGCATACAATTACTCAATTACTCAGGGTAAACACAGGTCATTAGTAACACAAGTCATTGGTGGGACATAGCAAAAACTTTTACAAAAAGCATGTGAACAGTCAAATGTTCAATCTCTGTGGTCTATGCCTACAAGGTATCCAAACATGAGTAAAGACAAGTCACATCATATAATTTCCAGAACAAACAGTCTCTGTAATCTGCTGTAATCAGCCTTAGATATATGAATGTACTGCGCCAGTAACCGTTGTGAAGATCAGCCATGCCCTACGGGTTTTGCCAGCATAGAGACTCCTCCCCGTTTCGTCCGATCACTTCTTCATGGGCGGCATTAATGCATATTATCTGTGAAATGACAAGTGTAAATATACCTTTCTTTCAAAGCTTTTTAGTAAGAAAGCCCCCAAAGACCAAACTACTCACTCATATTTTCACAATCAGGATCTCAGCAACATAATGGGTAGCTCAGGACGGTCTGACGCCGTGAAACTCTTTTAAATGCAATCGTTTAAAGGGACAGTAAAAAATTTTTTTACCTTATAAGACACAGCTTAACTCCATGGTACTTTTTAACCATAAAGACTCAAACAGTTTGAACTAAATTCCAACTGGATTCCAGGTTTGACAACCTACACTGATGCCGTGAAGATGCGCTCCTTTTGCCTCCCCCTTTTTTTAAAAAGCGATCATTTAAAGGTACAGTATAGGATTTCAATGCCCCCTCCCCATCTTTTCCTAACTGGGATCATGAGTGGAGCAGGTGGCAATGCCCACCCAGTTCTCCCAGCCAGGAGCAGGTGTGGAGCAGATTATAAATGTAATCAATCAATCAGTCTTTCCCCTTTGTTTTGTTTTCCATACTGGGCAACTCAAAAGCTTGCTCCCTATTTTGAGACATTTGTGTCGGTTCTAATTTTTTTTAAAAAAAAGAAACTATAACACTGGGGTGGATCCTATCCTACCAACTTCACTGAGCAAATTTTGAAGCCTTCCTCCTGCCAAAGAAACCATTGTCCAACAGAAGGGCCACTTAAGCTGAAGGAAGGCTTCTTAAGATGGAAGATGATTTCTTGGAAGAAGGTCGGACCCATGCCACCAACTACTGCATGTTTTTGATTTCGCAATATTTGTCTTACATAAGAACCTAAAAGGACTGCTTTGGTGGCTCAGAGCAACTTTTCTAATGCAATCTATTTAGTACGATCTATCTTGTGTTTCCCCACTGGCGCATCATACCAGTTGTAAGGAGAAGCATATTCAACCAGTAAGAAGAACATTCAACCAAAACAGTCTTGTGTGCTAACAGTAGCACTCCTGAAGACAATACCCTTTTGTCAGCATGTGAAAAGAATCAAAGGTTTCTTTATAGTTCTCTGTTCATAATTCCACAATTACCATTGAAAAGCTATTGATTGGTAATCAAACCTACTGTTGTTGTGGGCTGCAGAACATGAAATTATAGGATTGAGGTTTCTATTTCGATTAAATCTTTCTCATTATTACATATATTATTTGACAAACTAATCAGGTAAGAATCTAAGCATCCAAATGGAATTGATTGTTCTCCCCAGCAGTGGCTCCCCATTCATTTGAACCTAATTCGAAGTTATGGTGTTATAAGCAAGGATTGGGTTGTTTTGTTGTGACTTAGGACAAATCTATTCATTTACAGATATGCAAGGCAGGCTGGTGTTATATAAACTGCAGAACCAAGCAGGTTTCCTCCATTTAGTGATGTTATCTGCCTGTCATATGACTATTTGTATGAAAATATGAAGTTGTCTTATATTGATTCAGATTATTGGTACATCTAGATCAGTTGACTTCAACCCTCATAGGCACACAAAGCGTGCGTGCTCTCCCAGGCCTGCACAACAATGTCACTTCCCAGAAGTGATGTCATTGCACCGGCCTGGGAGCATGAAGAACACTACACAACAGGCCAATTTGGGCCTGAAACAGGCCTAATTCAGCTCATTTGGGGCAGCTGCAAAGCGTGGGAGTGCTCTCGGAGTGGCGTGATTACATCACTCCCAGGACTGTTGTCATTGTACTGTGCCGGGAATGTTCCCAAGAGGCCTTTCCCCCTACCTTTCTCCCCTGCTGGCCAGGTAAGTAGTAGCAGGGGTGAAAATTGGGGACGAGGGATCCCCCGCTCCCACCGGGGGACTGGGGATCCTTATTGCCACATGAATCCTTTTAAGTGGAGATGCCTAGGATTCAAACTGGGAATTTATGCATATAAAGTCAGAGCCGCTCTTCATAAATATATAAATAACTTAAGAGTCAGCCAACTAAACTAGTAGCCATTATCATACCATTTGACCGCACGTCCCACATATCAATCACTCTTTGAGTATAGAACCATATTCTTTTGTATATCATGAATGTGTGACCCGTAAACTTCACAGGGTGCACACCAGTCCTAGAGTTGTGGGAGAGGTGGAAAACAGCCTGACTTTCCACTGTCTCCTTCGCATGCATACTTTTTAAAGCTTTTATCATGCCTTTCCTTAGGCTTCCTTCCTCTAAAACGCCGAGCAAATTTGAGGAGAGATAAAGTTTGCCAAGTGGCAAAGACATCCCTTCAGCTCTTCCCACAGAGAGGATTTCTTCCCAGCTATAGTAACCTCAGAGGAGACATTCTGCATGGCGTCTTGCCAACGCATACGCAGCTAAGTCATTCTCAAATTAATATGAAAATAAGAGCAACTGTAATCTGAGGGCTGATTTGACACCGTGCCTTTAGTTAGCATTATATTTGCAAATGGGTTTTGAAACGGGACATATTTAATTACATGGGTGCATCGAGTAATTATTTTTTTAAAAAAACAGGACAGAGACAACATATTAGCATGTAAAATTGCAATCGCAATTAGGTAATGCTGTAAACAGTGGGACTTGGCATGAAGTTAGATCTTCAATAGATTCTGCCCCCCCCCTCCTCCCGGTACTTTCCTCGAGCCGCTTTCACATACTCTTCCCACAGGAGTTGTAAATGGCTCATTCTTGCGACTGTAGTCGAGCCAATTAAATTAATTTGCTGGAAATAACCACTCTCTTGCCTTTCTGCATTGCTAGATTAGGCTTTCTATTTTTCTAGGCCACTCTGCACAATAGAATGCAGTCACCAAGTGCGAGGGCCCCAGAGGGTCCGAATGGAGGCTTAGGTCATGAGTCTTACAGAGGCATTCTAATCAGAGTTACAGCCTTCTATGTCCATTGAAGTTGATGGGCTTAGAAAGGTGTAACTCAGCTTAGGATGGCACCGTTAAACACTAGATTCTTTGCTAGAGATGGGCACGAACCAAAATATGAACCAAAATTCATGATGAACCAGGCCGGTTCGTGGTTCGCGAACCAGTGGTTCGTCAGATCCCATTTCTGACGAACTGCCACAAACTTTAGGCTGGTTCATTTGGTTCATTTTTTGGTTCATCACTGCAGACAGCCTGGTGCCAATCAATCAGTTTCCTTGGCAACAGGGGATGGGCTTCCTGCAGATCTTCCAATGACCCAGAAGTGACATTTTGCTGGCCCGGAAGTGACCTTTTGCTTATTCAGAAGTGACAATTTTCTGATCTGAATGTGATGTTTTCATGAACCAAATGAACTGGTTCACGAACCAGGAGCAGGTTTGTGAAAGTTCGTGGTTCATGAAATTTGATGAACCACGAACCACATGGTTCATTTTTTTCCCAGTTCGTGCCCATCTCTACTCTCTGCATCTCCGTGAGCAGAAGGAACAGCCCACCAACTCCTTGCCTAGCTTCACTGCCACCACCAGGGAGAAAAGAAGGGCAAGATTAATATAGTTATTGAGTCATCAGTGCACAGGAGTGAGTAGCATTGCCAGCTTCCAGGTGGTGTGAACCAAAGTGAGGCCAACTCCTGGAACGCACAAGTCAAGAGAACTTGTTCTCTTGACTTGAGCTTCCAGGTGGTAGCTGGAGATCTCCTGGAATTGCAACTGCTCTCCAGATGTCAGAGAACAGTTCCCAGGGCCATATTAAGCCATGGCCGGATCTCTAGGCTTTCAGGTATTTCGGGCCCCCTCCTGCACTTCAATCTTTCACCCCCCTACAGCTGACAGACTGACTCTGGTACAGTAGGTACTAGAAAGCAATACATAGCCCTATATCTATGTTCCTGCCTTTTATTACCCTCACCTGAATATTGGTATAGAGATATGGTCAAAAAATGAACCAGTAATCAATATGACATTAAAGTAATGTATGTATATATATGTATAGCATACTTATGAGTGTGTGTGTGTGTATGGATAAATATATATGTACATGTATTGCTGCAGTGGAGAGTGCAAAGTGCCTTTAACCATCAGAGCCCTAGGGAGCAGGTAACAGTGTCTCACCCAAAAAATTGATGGGCCCCTAGTCCCTGCAGAGCCCCTAGGCTTCAGCCTAGTCAGCCTTATGAAGAATACGGCCTTTGCAGTTCCCCTGGAGAAAATGGCTGTTTTGGAATGTGGACTGTATGGGATTATAGCCCACCACCATCCCTCACTTCCTCAAACTCTGCCCTCCCCAGGTTCCCCCCCCCCCCCAAATCTACAGGAACTTCCCAACTTGCAGCTGTCGACCCCAGGTGTGAGGCTGTGCATCAGCAGTAGAGTGTTTGCTTTGCATGCCAAAGGTCCCAGGTTCAATTCAAAGAATATCCTTATAAAAGGTGGAGACCCAGAAGAGCAACTGCCAGTCAGAGTCAGCATCTTCATGCTTGACAGAACAATGGTCTGACTCAGTAAATGGCACGTATTCCATGTAAATAGAAAAACATCTGCTTTGCATGCAGAAGGTTCCAGGTCCAGTCCCCAGAACCTTCAGTTAAAAAGCTCAAGCAGGAGGTGATATGGAAGACCTTTGCCTGAGACCCTGGAAAGCCATTGGCTGTCTGAGCAGATGATACTGACCTTAATGGACCAAGGGACTCATATGGATAAGACAACTTTATGTGTTCATGGGGTTTGCTAGAGTACAGGAAGAGAGACCCCTGTTTGAAGGAGATTACAATTTGAACTGTGAAACAAGGGAAGGGAAGGGAGGAAAGAGGAGATGGAGATAAACAGGATGAATGTGTGTTCCTCTAAGTCACATGGTTTCAGAAAGGAAGGAGTACTATGAAGTTGTTCCAAAGCGTTCACAGAAACACAATATATTTTAAAGGAAGCAAGAAAGATGGGTTCCATTCTATGAACCTGTACCAGGGGTAAGGGGGCAGTCATCGCATGGGGTAGGAGATGGCTTTTATTGTCCTTCCATTCCTCTGAAAAGCTCAGGGCAGGATATTTTACTCTCTCCTCTTGCTATTTGTCCTCACAACAAACCTGTGAGTTGAGTTAGGCTGAGAATGACTGTGGAGGGGCTGTGGCCAGTGATAGGTTTCAGGTTCAATCCCCAGCATCTCCAGCTAAAAGAATCAGGTGGAAGGCCTGACAGCTCTAGCTTAGGCCACAGGGGTGGAGAGGGGCATCCCTGACTTTTGCTTAGGGCATCCCAAATCACTAAGACTGCCTCTGGCCTCAGACTTCTTAATATATTGTTATTCGAAACATTTGTAGGCCACCTTTTCACCCAAAACAGGATCCCCAAGGCTACAGATACTACAGATAGTAAATTACAGATACTAAAACATTAAAGTAACATCAAAAATGTATATACAAATACAATAAAAGCATAAAGATATATAAACAAACAAACACAGGCTCATAGCCAATAAGGGCTTGACAAATGAAACAAAAATATCTTCACAAGAGAGGGGCATGAACCGGGAGAACAACGGTTTGTTGCAGTTCGTGGTTTGTCACGTTTCACGAACCATGAAGAATGAACCGGCATGAAATTGCCTGGTTCCCAAACCAGTTCGTTTGTTTCATGAATATGTCACTTCCGGGGCAACTGAAGGTCTGCAGAAAGCCCATTTCCCCCTGTTGCCTAGGAAACTGATTGATTGGTGGCAGGCTGTCTGCAGTGATTAACCGAAAAACGAACCAAATGAACCGAAAAATGAACCAAATGAACATTGTTGCGGTTTGTCACGGTTCATCAGAAATGCCCTCCAATGAACCGCCAGTTCGTGAACCAAAAAACAGCCCGGTTCATGACAAACTTTGGTTTGTATTTCAGTTCATGTCCATCTCTAATCTTCACCCAACACTTTTCAACTCTATGACTGTATAATAGTCTTTCCTGGATATACAGTAGAAATTGAGCAGCATCTTAAAGGTTATTGTTGTTGTTAATGCTATTGTGATTGTTATTAAATTTATAGTTTGCTTTCACCACGAGCGGGCTCAGAGCAGATAACATCAGGTATACAATATGAAACCACATATGGGGTAAAACTGCAATTAAAATCACAATTCTGTAAGTACAGCATTCGTGCAGCAATTCATACCACCCATCTCACATAATCATATTATGTGGCTAGGAAATGTCTAGCTATTAAAGGTGAGGTAGCTGAAAATCAGTGTGAAGTGGCATCAAAAAAACCCTCCATGGGAGGGCAGCAGGATAGCTCACCCATGACTTAGCCACGACCATATGCCTGGAGGAACATCTCTGTCTTAGAGGCCTGGTGAAATGATAGCAATTCTCAGTGGGTTGCTCACTGGGCTTGAGTTTCAACATAGAGTTTCACCAGGTTGGTGCCAGGGCCAAAAAGTCCCTGGCCCTGGTTGAGGCCAGGCAAACATCTTTTCCAGCACTCACTGAGCCTCCCACCAGCCTCCCACTAAGTGTGGGGTTATGCAGTGTCCACCGGCCGGCTGCCCAACATAGGGGTACAGCATGGGGCTATGTAGTGCCCATTCATTTGCTGACCCACGTATGGGTTGCAGTACATTATCTGTCCGCTTCCCTCCCTGTATGTTGATTGGCAGGAATCTGGAATTGACCCCATCTTGGGACAGTTATTATCTGTTTGTGGATTTTATGATTTGAACTGTTGTTTTATGAATTGTTTTAATATTTGTATTATGTTTTTATAACTGTTTTACCTCGCCCTGAGCCTGCTTGCAGGAAGGGCGAGTTAGAAATGTAAACAACAACAACAACAACAATAATAATAATTGAGAGTCAGGCTTCACTTTTGCAGCTAGGGTTCCCTCAATACAGCAGCCGCAGATAATGCTATTTTTTTTAAAAAAAGCGGAGCCCATTTGGGTTCGTAATACCATTGTGTAGGCGAGGGGAGAACGGGATCCTCACTCCTGGAAATTTTCTGTCCTGAAACAGTGCTGGGGGGGGGGGGAGTTATTTCCTTGCTTTTGCTGCCCAACTCTTTAAAGAAGTGAATGTCTAGCTTTTCTCTAAGTAAAATACATATTTTGGGGATGGAACTCTCCTTCACAGACTATGCACTAGCTAGATCTAGAGGGAAGCAAAAACTATTTTGAAACATTTAGCAAAATTTCTTGAGGGATGCAAGTTTGCAGAGAGATCATTATTTGGCCGTTTGTTGTATCTTCTTTCAGGGGCAATTTAGAAAGGATGGTCCACTCCCAAGTATTCATGATAAACTTTCCCCATCTGCCTAGCAAGCTGTCTCCTAAACATCACATGTCTTTTCCACTACTCAAAAAAAGAAAAAAGAAGAAAAATTCCATTTAGATTCAGAACAGAATAAAAGCACACTTCACCTGACACACAGATGACTAGATCTATAATGAAGTGCTATTTTTTTCCCCTGTGAAAATGAAGAAAATCCAGCAAACAGAAAATTGGGGTTGGTGTGTATGCATTGTAAAGTAATAGTTATTTGGGTATTGAATCCGCCAAAAGGAAAATTTGAAAATGATGAAGTGCATTCAGACAAGAAACTAGAAAGCTGAGGAAGGTGAAAAGGGGAAGCTGGCAGACTTCTGGTATGCTGGTAGCAAGGGTAATAGCAAAAAAAAAATGATTGCTTTGTTTCCTAAAATGGGAGAGCAGACCTGAGAAAGTGCTTGCGATTGTTTTACACAAAATAAATCTTTTCGTTCAGTTCTGCAGCATGAGCGCGCATTGCATTGTGTGGGCTGTTCAAGTTGCGGGGAGGCTGAAATTGAAAACTTTGCCAGGGCAGACGACAGCTTCATTAGTAGAAGTATCCCATTTGAGAAAGAGGATCAGTGTGCTAAAATTAGGCTGCTAAGCCCCGATGGTTGACTCCCTGCCTTGAGCGCCTGTTGCCCACAGGAGTGGTGGGGGAGGCAGTGTCAGTTTTACCATAGAGTTTTTGACAATTCCTAGAGCTACCCACATATCCAGGTTTTCTGTAGAAGTGATGTCATCACACTCACAGTAAGCCCCCCCCCCGACACATACACCATAAACTTGTCCCCAACATTACTGCCTGTTGATAGGCTCAGCCCATCAACCTTGGTTGTAGTAGTTTCGGTGTTGTACTCACATATGGGAGACCCACATTCAAATCCTTGCTTTGTCATGAAGCTCACTGGGAGACCTTGACCGAACCATTCGATCTAGGGATGCTCGAACACCCATAGGTTGAGCTCACATCCTGTTCACCAGTTGCAGAGAGAGAACCCATTTTTTGATTGACTGTTCATTGACTTGTGTGTGGCTGTTAGGCTAGTTGCTTCACTATATTCCTTCCTAGCAGTGTAATACAGTACGATTGGCTTTTCGGCCATGCAATTTCTCTTATCACAAACAAACTCAAGCCACACCACGGCTCCACTTGGCAGATAGTTGTTTAAAAATGCTCTGAAACCTGTCAGCAATCATCTCAGAAGTCATAAATAAATGTTGAGTTTGGGGAGAAAAATCCTGCCATTTGGTGTTTGTCGAAGTAGTCCTAAGAGCCATTTATGGCTGCCAGTTTGGATTGGCAGTATTTCCATGTACGGGCTGTTTCGAAGGACATAAAAAACCCCAATACAAACCTGTTCAGCAGGCATTTTTTGGTGCTGAACTGAACAGACCCAGAGATTGGCTCATGTTTGATCATGAGAGTTATACTCAGTAAGTTCAACTGCTAAACATGTTTACTGCAAAATCTGAGGCCTTGTTAATTCTCCCTCAGCCTAACCTACTTCAAAGGATTGTTCCTGGGATAAAACGGCAGAGGGGAGGCCCTGTTGCCCTGAGTTTCCTGGGAGAAAGACATGATAAAATGGATAGAAAGCTGAGTTCTGTTACCTCTGAGAGCATCTTATGAACAGATTTGATTGCATGTTTCACCATCTGAGGAAAGCGAAGGTCAGTGGACCATTTTCCATTGGGAGATGCTGTTTTTTCTCTAATTTGTGTACGGCAATGTTGTCAACTTTTCTCTAGCTGCACTTTTCAGTTTGATCTGCAGCAATTATCAGGCAATGTTATTTTAACTCTATCCCATGAAAAGCTTCAACAGTCAATTTCTGCACGTTCAAACTCTACTAAAGAGACAGGACAGTTCTTATTGGCCAGTTGGCAACCTTAGAGATACAAAATAGTTTTCCTTTCCTTTCCTCTCTTCTCTTCTCTTCTCTTCTCTTCTCTTCTCTTCTCTTCTCTTCTCTTCTCTTCTCTTCTCTTCTCTTCTCTTCTCTTCTCTTCTCCTCTCCTCTCCTCTCCTCTCCTCTCCTCTCCTCTCCTCTCCTCTCCTCTCCTCTCCTCTCCTCTCCTCTCCTTTCCTTTCCTTTCCTTTCCTTTCCTTTCCTTTCTTCTCCTCTCCTCTCCTCTCTTTTCCTTTCCTTTCTACATGATTCTGCTTGCTTTGTTACCTAGAGGCAGCGGAGGGCTGTGAGAGAATCCATCCCCCTCTGGAGCGATCTCCGCCGGCTCTGTCTTTCAAAACTACGCTTCCCGGCTAACATTGCAGCTCCCGACATTTGAAAGACGTATGCCCTAGCATCTCATGTAGAAAGACTCTCAGACTTTCTGTGCTGCTGCAAATTAGATCAATCCATGCAATCAAACAGTAAAAACTTAAATATGTTTTAATGATTTTTTTCCTGTTTTTTTCTAAATGAAGACTGCTGTTGCATGCATATTCCCTTGGATAAAGTGCAATGGTGGAACGCTCTGTCAATGGAGACCCGGGCCCAGCGGGACATATTATCGTTCCACCGGGCCTGTAAGACAGAACTGTTCCACCAGGCGTTCGGTGGTTGAAGGGGGCGGTGCCATGTCTGCCTCCCACATTTGGGGTGGGGTGGGGTTCTCCCCACCATTGCACCTTAATGTACTTGGTTAATTAATTTTATTATTGCTTATTGTATGTTGATTTTAGAATTATTGTTTTCTCATTATTATTGATTTTAACTGTTGTTCACTGCCTAGAGCCCCTGAGGATGGATGGTTTATAAATCAAAATAATAGATAGATAGATAGATAGATAGATAGATAGATAGATAGATAGATAGATAGATAGATAGATAGATAGATAGATAGATAGATTGATTGATTGATTGATTGATTGATTGATTGATTGATTGATTGATTGATTGATTGATTGCTGGTTTTAAAGCAGCATGCTTTCCAGCATGTCACAGATGACAACATGGATGTGTGCGTCATGTGCCATCAAATCACTTCTGACTTATGGTGACCCTATGAATGAAAGACTTGCAAAATGTCCTATGCTCATGGATAGGCATAGGCAATCATATTTGCTATCACATTTCTGTTCTAATCTTCCTCCATGGAGTTCTGGGTAGCTAACATATATGCTATTCCCATATGTGGAATACCCTCCATCCAACCCTGTGAGTTAGGTAAGATGAGACAGGGAAGCTGGTCTCAGGTCAGACAATGAATTGAGCAGGTATAGGAATCAGTGTTTCTTCAGGAGTAGTCAGAAACTGTAACCACTATACAACCACATGGCACCTACCAGAGATCCCTGTCCCAGCAAAACTATTAAAACTTGTTTTAACTATAAATTTATGCCTTGCTTTTCTCCCCAGTGGAGACCTAAAGTGGCTTGCAACATTGCTCTCTCCTCTTCCATTTTGTTCTCAACAGGAATCTGATGAGGTAGGCCAGAGTGAAAGAGGGTGGCTGGACAAAAGTCGCACCGCAAGCATCATGGTGGAGTGGGGATTCAATTCTGAGTCTCCCAGATCCTAGCTCAGCACTCTAACCACAGGTAGCACACCAGCTGAAAATGCTTCTCAAACAAATGTAGGTTTAGAACAGCCTATGTTGTCCTCTGTCCTGACCTGGATAGCACAGGCAAGCCTGATCTCATCAGATCTCAGAAGCTAAGCAGGGTCAACCTTGGTTAGTAATTGGATGGGAGACCTCCAAGGAAGACCAGGGTTGCAGAGGCAGGCAATGGTGAACCACCTCTGTCAGTCTCTTGACTTGAAAACCCCACTAAGGGGTACTATAAGTTGATTTGATGGCACTTCCCACCACCATGTTGTCCTCTTCACAGTAGAGATGCTTAAACTCCCTCTGGCTCTGCTCTCACCTTGTGCATCTATTGCAGGAAGGGAGCAACTGATCCCTCAATAGCATGTTCTGCTGCCTGTACTAAGCCCAATGCTGCCAGGTTAGGATTGTCAGGCCTCCCACTGTGGGTGAAGGCCTCCCACTGGCATCTTGCTTTTCTGGCCTCCACTATGAGTGGGGGCTGCTAATGTCAGCTGTGACACTATGTTGCTTCTGGGGACAACCCAGAAGTGACATAGGGTGGCTCTCTGATGGAAAGGCTACAGTTTTACCATAGAGTTTCTTGTGATTCCTAGAGCTATCCTACATCACTTCTCGGCTTTCTCCAAAAATGATGTAGCAGCACAGCTGATTTGGCACCCACCTATTTCCCTACTTCCAACCCTCCTGTCTAGGTGGTCACTCCCTCTCTCGTGGACAAGCCACTGTTGCTTGGCAGCTGCCCAAAGACAATCCTTATTAGGCAGCATGATCTACAACTAGGTCTGCTGGTGGTCATGGCTGCTAACCACGGAATACTCGTCCCCTGCCCACTGTGAGATTTGTGGAATCCCTACTAAACAGTTTGTCATGAACGGTTGAGTGTGTTCATCCATTTGGGCCCAAGGCTTTATGATACATGTAGTTTCATTTCTTGGCTTCTCTGCATTTGATTATGCTTGATAATTGGCATCACTGTGTGTGAACTGAAAGTTGTACCATATAAGTAATTCCGAACTAGGGCTGCACGTGGATTTAAAAACAAAACAGAGAATGGGGCTAGGCACAGATAAGGGGGATAAGGCCTGGTTTGCAGGAAATAAGAGATTTTTTTAAAAAGAAAAATGATTTTTTGCGAAAAGTGCACCATAGCTGCCATTAAGATAGTTTCAGGTGGGTTGGCCTGTATAGAAGAGCAAGATTTGAGTCCAATAGGACCTTATAGACCAACTAGATTTTCAAGGTATGAACTTTTGAGAGTCAAAGCTCCTATTCATGAGATACCAAAAGGTATCGGGAGTTCATTTTGAAGGCGGGAAGTAGGTAGGCAGAGGAGGAGAAGCAAGAGTCTCTGTGACTGCCTAAGCCAGGCAGGTGAAGGTGGCAGCTCTACAGGCAGGCAAGAGAAGAGGTGTCAAAGCCACCCCCTTCCACTGCTGTCACCATGTGACCCAGGCAGGTAGTGGCAGTAGCGCTTCAACCACACAACTGTGGGGAAGGGGGAGCGGAAGTCACTTTGGAAATCACTTCCAAATTACACCCTGATATGAATTCTCTGTAGCGCACGCCATTCCTATCTGCATTGTCCAAATCACAAAATGGAACTGTATGTCTCGTATGCTTTGTTGGGTGGACTATGTTTTTGCTATGCACATGTTTGCTGTGGAAGCAAGGTTGGAGCTCAGGGCAGACTTAGACAGGTTCAACCAACCTAGTTAGGTTGTTAGTTCATTGCTTCATCTGTAGTCCACGTTGCTTGCTGACTCATGATGATTAATTTTTTTAAAAAAGAAATGCAATCAGAAGAACAATGTGTTCAATAAACAGTGCAATAAAACTGGATTACCAAATTAGAAAACAATCCAATAAAAAACCAGCTTTTATTAAGCAGCGTTTACTAAAATACTTTTATACTGCCTTTTTTTCAACTCAGGAAGAACCCAAGGCAATTTTCATACATTTATTAGTCCCCAAACTTCTAAAATTCTAAATATTAAAATTTCAGTAATATAAAAGCCAACATTATGACTCTAGCAAACCACCAAACCTGAACACCAACCAGCCAACTGATTCGATTAGATTAAAAAACCTCTTGAACAAAACCATTTTACAAAGGCAGAGGGAGGGAAAAGGAGGGGTACTGCTGAGACCTCTACCAGCAACCCGTTCCAGAGCTCCAGACCTATCACTCAACACGATCACAGACATCACTTTCCTATAGAAGAGGACGGAGAGAAGAAGCTGGCATAACAAATGCAGCTGTCACACAAGTTCACAGAGGGAGAGTTCGACATATGAAACTGCCATATAAATTAGGCCATTATCCCATCAAGATCAAAGTTGTCTACTCCGACTGGCAGCCACTCTCCAGTGTGTCAGGTGGAGATCATTCACATCATTTACTACCTGTTTTTTAAAAAAACCTGGAGATGCCAGAGGACCTTCTGCATGCCAAGCAGATGTTCTACCACTGAGCCCCTTCCCAAAGGTGGTCCTTTGGACATTTTTTGTGTGTGTGTACAACACATATACAGATAATAAAATAGATGACAGAGTTATCAGCTCTGCACATATTTCTAGTTCCTGGTTTGTGCTCGTTTCAGGTTGGTAACCGTATTGGTCTATGGTAGAAGATCAAGAGTTGGATCCAGTAGTACTTTAAAGACCAACTAGATTTCCAAAGTATGAGCTTTCAAAGTGCAAGTTGAAATTTTGGTAGACTGATAGCAGAGGTCACAAGTTACAACACTTCAAAAGGGGGCAATATTCTTGAGTTAGAATTCCATCGGTCTAGAAGACATATGAAACTTTGGTTTGCAGACCTTATCAAAGACTGTAGACCCAAACCCATAGAGTTTCCAGTGATTCCTAGAGACGTCCGATGTCGTTTATGGGGATTCCTGTAAGTGACATCATCCCCGCACCCCAATTACCATTTTATTTTTTTTCCACACCAATGCTCTGAATGGAAGCAGAAAAGGGGAGCTGAGAGTGAAAGATTCCCCTCCGGGACTAGGAGGACGCTACCCTAGCGACAGCTCTCCATCATAATTTCACTAGTAGAGCTGACTTATTTCTCAGTGCAAGCTGTTGTATAATGCTGCATTAACCAAGGGCCAAGCTACAAGTGACGACACTTGAACAGCAAGTGTATTTCTCCCTGTTCACTTGCCCTCCACTTGCGCTCCACATGATCCACTTGCCGTTCAAGTGTCATTCGTCATTTGTAGCTTGGCCCCAAGTGAGGAATATACAGGTGCGAACTTCCCTCTGGCATTTATTCATCACTCTCCCCCATTTATTCCAAGGAAGAAAAGAGGAAGGACAGTGGGAATTTATTGTGGATAAATACCAGGAAGTAAGAACTGTTTCCAACATATAAGGACACATGGAACATATGAACTCGTCTAAATCGTACATCAGCTGGGAAACCATAACCATCATGTCAATTTAGCCTTTGTTTCTGCTGCTTCCACCAGTTTTCCATCCCTTTTGACGGAGCGCTTGCATCCAAGCCAATTTCAATTAATTTTTCATTTTCAATCATTTTCCTAGCCAAGTGCCTTCCTTATTCGTTCTTAAATATTTTAAGGCCAATTAACTTGCCGTTTTAATGAAAGGTGTGACAGCTAGGGGAGAGCTCTGAGGAACTGAACAGCTACGAGAATAATTAATGGGGTAAGATGGCATGAAAATTGTGATTAAAAATTTAATAAACTAATTTCCTCCTCAAAATAGCTGAATATCAAATTGGGGGGGGGGATTTGTTGGTTTTGCAGGGAAGTCACAATCTGTCTCCGTTGCAAACAAGGTAAACAATATTTTTAAAGCAAGCGGGAAGTGGAATGTTCTTAAGAAACAGACATCTGGGATGTTGGTCTCGATGAAGGATGTCTAACATCTGTATTTTTGGAGTGTCCTCTATTCACTGTGTTGAGCTAGGGGCAGAAAGCAATTGACCCCACAATGCATGATCAGAGTGCTTAATAAAATTAGCATCAACTAGCAATAAGGGCCTCAAGGGTATTGGATCTATGCACCTGGATGGGACCAGATCACCACATGTCCTAAGGAAAGATAACCTGTATAAAATGTGTATTGAATACTCACACAGAAAGGCAATGAATGAACAGAGACCCTGGCTTAGAGTTACTAGAGTCTTTATCAGTTCATCCCTGTCTTTGCAGCTCATAGTACCAGAAAGTGTTGTAGTTCTATTCTATTCTATTCTATTCTAGTCTAGTCTAGTCTAGTCTAGTCTAGTCTAAAATTAATGCGAAACTCCGAAACTGCTAAATGCAGCAGGCAATTTCATTGTTTGCACTTTGGAATTGCAGAACTATAGAATCTACTAAGGATTCTCAAATAGTTTTGTCCAGATTTTGTTCCTTAATATTTGTATTGGTTTTCCTTATTGGAATTCACATTTTTTCTTCTTTTTTTAAATTATAGTTTGGATTATCTTCTTTCTGTTCCTTATTCATTTATGTTCATTTCAATGGGAAACCTCTCCATGTGTCTACTTAGTTTCAAATAACAGAGCCTGCCTGCTGATAAGGAATGCTCATAGGAAGCATGTAAAATCTATTTTTTTTCAGTTGTACTATCACCATCTTGTTTCCAGACGTGATGTGAAGGGCTTCTTGTTACCATTCTTTGTAAGGTTGCCCAGATCTCTATGAATTTCCCAACCTTAACTCTTGGGACTTATAATTTCCAGTCTTCTTCTGTATTCCATCAAACTGGAAATGCAGCAGTCAGACGAATTAACGTCTACGCAACCTGACATCTGTTTTCCATTTGGTCCCAGAGGCCCTAGTATTTTCCAAAATTGCAATCTTTGGAAGATCCAAACAACATGACCAAGAATGTAAGGAGTGAAGAAAGTTTTAAAAATATAAATAAAAAAACAACCTGGCAGGGTAAAATAGGTTCTGAGAACAGGGAAGAACAACAACAGGATTCATTTCATGATTTGCGGATAAAAAGAAGTAGACATTGCTTTTGGGAAAGGGCTAAAATGAGGGCCTCATTTTCAGGCCTAAACTTAGACCTTACCTTGCTTCTTAGTCAAGTCATGAATATGTCTCTGGTCTGCACTAGAGATGGGCACGAACCTAAATATGACCCCCAAAAATCCATGAACCAGGCCGGTTCGGGGGTCGTGAACCAGGGTTCATGGAAGCTCCTTTCCATGCTGGTTCATTGAGCCATATTTACAGGGTAGTTTAAATGGCCATTTCCCCAGCCCCAGTCCCACACTTACCTTATCCTGCAGTGCAGCATCCTTCCTCTCCTCCCAGGAGGGGTAGGAAGGTCGTTTTTGGGCTCTTCCGCCTCCCTGGGGGCCTGCAGGGCGATGGAAGAGGCTGAAAATGGCTTTCCTGCCCTTCAAATAGCTGTTACGGTGGCCATTTGAGGGGCAGGGAAGTTGAAAATGGCCTTCTTGCCCCTTGCCACAGCAGCCATTTGAGGCCATTTTTAATTTAACAGAAGAGGATACAGAAGAAAGAGGGTGAAAAGGGAAAGAAAATTAAGACAAATATATAACTGTGTGTTACAAAGATTACAAAAATACAGAGTTTGAAAACCAAAAGCTTTACCAATATTAAAATAGACAATATAATTATTAATTAATTATTAAGCTTAACTGGTATATATTTTCCAACTATACTACACAAACGCAATTTAAGCCTATTCCTGCTTATTATTTAATATTAATAAATTATTTATTTTTAAAAAGTCCTCATTATTTCATTGTTATTCCATACTATCTTTTCCTTCTTAACAATAACAATTATTGGCAGAATCACTACTTATTAAGAGATTTTTCTCGTAACAACCCTGCTTCACACAGATAACTCATTTTGCCTGACATTGTCATCGCCACTCTAATTACATACATGGAGGTTATAGCATAGTGGGTAAGTGGAAAGTAACACTGTGCCGGTTCAAAACCTACAACTGCCATGAGCTCAGCAGGCAGCCTTGGATAAGCCACTCCTCTCCACCCCAGCTCTCCAACTGGATTCTGGGGATAACAATAACACTGACTTTGTTCACTGCTCTGAGCAGGGAAATGTTCTGTATAGAAAAGCAGTTTGTGTGGGCATGTGTAAAGTGCCGTCTAGTTGCAGCCAACTTATGGAGACCCCAGCAAGGGGGCTTTCAAAGTAGGTGAAAAGCAGAAGTGGTTGGTCAATGCTTTCGTCTTCCTTGGTGGCCCCCCATGCAAGGACTGACCCTGCTTACCTTCCTAGATTTGATAAAATCAGGTTATACCATGCCGCCTTCCCTCTCATTAAAATAAAGACACAGTTGATGTAATGACCAGATGGCTACGGTTGCTAACTCTGGGTTGGGAAATTCTTAGAGATTTGGGGGGTTGGGGATGGGAGAAATCTCAATGGAGTATAATGCCATAGATTCCATCCTCCAAAGCAGCCATTTTCTCCAAGGAAACTGATGGGCACAAACCAGAAAAAAACTGAACCATGTGGTTCGTGATTCGTCAAATTTCATGA
This sequence comes from Eublepharis macularius, assembly GCF_028583425.1. Classification (NCBI taxonomy): domain Eukaryota; kingdom Metazoa; phylum Chordata; class Lepidosauria; order Squamata; family Eublepharidae; genus Eublepharis; species Eublepharis macularius. The sequence continues at coordinate 176,277,762 of NC_072792.1, forward strand.
ACCATGAACCACAAACTGTCACAAACCTGCCCTTGGTTCGCGAACCAGTTCATTTGGTTTGTGAAAATGTCACATCCAGGTCAGAAAATCATCACTTCTGGGTCAGCAGAAGATCACTTCCAGGTCAGCAGAAGGTCTGCAGGAAGTCCATCCCCTGTTGCCTAGGAAACTGATTGATTGGCACCAGGCTGTCTGCAGTCACAAACCAAAAAACGAACCAAATGAACCAGCCTAAAGTTCGTGGCGGTTCATCAGAATGGGATATGACGAACCACGGTTCGTGAACCACGAACTGGCCTGGTTTGTGCTTAATTTTGGTTTGTACTTTGGTTCGTGCCCATCTATACTCATAACTGTTGTCTTGAGATCAGGTGTAATTCCAGGAGATATCAAAACTCCTCCTGGAAATTGGCAACCCTAGTCTTCCCCCTCCAGCTCATTTAATTCTGGTGTGTTATAGTGCAATCCTAAGAAGATTTACATCCTTCTGAGCTCATTGAAGATAACTGACTTATATTGGTCCAGCTTTTCGTTGGATTGCACTCTTAGGTCCCTTTCACACTTATGGTTTAAATCGCCATTCGTAAGCATTAGCCTCGATCCCAATGGCTTCGGCATGGCACTCCCCCTTTCCACACTGTCTGAGGCAGTTTTGATTTGGCATCTTGTTTTTCATTTTAGATGGGCTTTGAAGCCTCGGTGCCATTTCAGGCTTTCGGGGCTTTGCAATTCACGTCATACTTTTTTTGCAATTCACGTCACATCACAGCTTCATTTTGCAAATGGCTGTGCAAAACATTTGTTTTGTTCTTTGGCATTAGCAGAAGACATTGGGAGGGAGGGAAGCACAGCCATTTAACTCTTCCCTGGCTTTTAAAGCCAGCAGAGAATAAGTAGCAAAGTTAGGAATCGTTCTTGGCTTTGAAAAAAAAATAAGGGAGTGTTTGCATACTCGGGAGGAAGGAAGCAAATGGAGAAGCAGCCTTATGATGACCCTTATCTCGCTTTACTGATAAAAATGGCGGAAAAGTAGTTCAGAGAGCTGATGAGGGTGGGAATGGTTAATTCTGCTCAGGCCAATCAGCTTCCGGGGAAAAGGAGAGGGAGGGAGAAGAGACGCAGAAGGGGTGTACAGTGTTTGCTCTGACATTAACCAGGCCAGATGTGACCCAGCAGCGGCTTCAAAATAACATCACAATATGTTCCCGGGGAGGTGGGAATTGGGGATGCCACGGACAAAAATTGATTCTGCGTCCCATGACTACCTTGTAAGTGCAGAACTCCTGCAAACATTGGAAGTGGAACAGATACTGAAACACTTTAAAGTGCCAGTATGAAATGCACCTTAGTGATTTTATAAAATGAAAAAGAAAAGAAAAAGAACGATTACTTTCCTTTCTCGCCACAATGGGTAGTTTTTTTATTTGTTAAATGCTCTAATACCTTCCACTTCAGCTCCGAGATGAGACATCTACATTGACGTTCTGGTAATATGCAAGTTTTCTTTAAAATTAGGGCTGTCGATACATTTGGAAATGGTTAGCTGATTCATCATCTGCCCTTTCGCTGATGAGTCAATTAACCAACTAAAACATTTTAATCAGCTAATTAGTTACCATGAAGCTAATTGATCAATTAAAAATTCTTTAGTCAGTTGACAGCCCTAAATTTTTCCGTATTATGGCAGGAAGTGGTTGCTGGCTATAGACAAATCCACAGAGGGTAAATATATTGATGGCTATGGGCCATGAGTGATGAGTGATAAAAGCTCCCATTCGTTGATCATGCTGTGGAATGTATAAGACAGAATTATTCAGGAGGGTATTTCTGTAAAGGGAATATGGCTGTAGTAATATCTCTGGAATTTTAGGTAGTTCTTGGCATTGTTCCTTGTCTATTTTATAACCGAGCAATTCAGCTTCTTTGCATTGTTTGTTGTTTGTATAATGTTATTCTTCCTGCATTGTTTTTGATTGCATAATCCACCTTAAGTCTCAGTGAGAATGGCAGACTATGAATAGATAAGGGCAGCCTGGACTTGGAAGGCCCAGGCTAGCCCGATCTCATCAGATCTTGGAAGCTAAGTTGGGTAGGCCCCGGTTAGTTTTTGGATAGGAGGTTATAAAGGAAGACAAGGGTCTTGATGCAGAGACAGGCAATGGTAAGCCACCTCGATTGGTCTCTTGCCTTTAAAACCCCAGCAGGGGTCACCATAAGTCAGCTACAACTTGGTGGCACTTTTCATACACAAATAAGAGCTAAAGATAGTTTCAGGCACATCACCATTTTGGTCCGCAGGAAAAGAACAACATTCAAATCTAGTGGCATCCTATAGACCAACAAGATTTCCAGGGTTTCAAGAGTCAAACCTCCCTTTGTCAGATACAGGTATTGTAGATGAACCTTTTCTTGGACACAGACAGCCTCCTAACCTTAAACAACTTCTCACTCACAATAATGCAGTTCTTAACATGGACACAGACCCTGGGACCAGGGCCTGCAATAAAAGAAGATGCCAGCCCTATCCTGATAGTCACCCTAATAATACAATCACTGAACCTAGCAATACCAACCATCCCTTCTCGGGTTCATTCTCTTATTCATCTTCCGATGTTCTATATGCTATCAAGTGTCAGCAATGCCCTTGCACTCTCTACATTGGACAATAAGGTCAGTCCCTATGCAAAAAAAATAAATGGACATAAATCTGACATTAAACACACTAAAAAAACAGTGGGGGGACATTTGAACCTTTCAGGTCATTCTGTTGAGCTGCAAAGCTGCCAAGAGAGTAAAGAACACAAGATTGCTGAACTTGAGTTCATCCACTAATTCAGAACAATGGATTCCCCCAGGGCTGAATAGGGACATAGGATTCTTATCTCACTACAGATGCAAATTGTGGTGGTACATCAGCGCCTGGTCTTTTCCAAGTTGTGGCCACACACCCTCCACCTGGGTCAACCCCCATCCTCTGGCTGTGGCCAGACTACCCCTAGCTGTTTCCAGGGTCTAGGGTTGCTGTGCTGTTGCTACCGAGCTAAATCCAGACCCTGGGCTGCAGTTGTTTTGGTGGCGCTGGGTGATGATGCCATCCCCCGGCACCACACTTCTTCCAATCCTGGCAAGTGTGAGGGACCCCTGTGGCCTGTTACAGGGGCTGTCTTCTCTGTGCCCCTGCCTTCCCAGCCCTTCAGGGGCCCTCACCATCACTGTGGCCAGTGAGTGGGCATTTCCTCAGCTTGACCCATCGTCATTTGCTCCATGCGGGGAGGCGGGTGGCCCCAGAGTCTTCTGCGCCAAGACCAAGATGGCTGCCAGGCCTGGACAAGAATGTTGAACAAAGTAGACCTGAGCATTCGCTTTTTAGTTTTCAGATTTGCAATAATAATAATAATAATAATAATAATAATAATAATAATAATAATAATAATAATAATAATAATAATCCAGTTTCAACATGGTTCTTGCTATCCCAACCTATCCAAGAACTAACAGAACTCAGTTTGAAACAAACTTTTTTTGGGGAAAGTACAATTTTATTCTCAGAGGTGTTTGATATAATGCCTTCAAAGGAAACAAATAAGATGGTTTAATAAAGTCATATGAGGTTCATGTTATTAGGTCTATATAATGTAGCCATACACTAATAGTCCTGAACCTCTCAGGTTTGGGTTGCAGTGAGAAAATGCTTCGGTAAGAATCTTAGAAACTGTATTTCGTCTTTTAAATCTAAGGTAGATAGGATAAGGAGGTTTTTTTATTTCTATTTTTCCTGACATCTGCTGGTATTTTCTGTATCTTTGTGATTGTTCTTTAATTGTTTCAAGAGTGGTTAGACAGATAGTAAATAAAGATCTTAAAATATGACATGGAGTGATTCTTGGCTGGGAGGCCATTTTTCCACTTGCTATCTGGAATAAACATACTGCTGACCTCTCTTCAGAGGTAGGGTTGCCAGGCCAAACCTGGCAACAGGCAGGAGGCTTGGAGTGGGGTTCTTGCACTCCTATATACTACCTGTGCTTCATGTTGTCTAATGTCAGTCCTAGAACTGATTATGTTCTGTTTCAGAAATTCTTCAACTCTGTACGGATCCTTGCTAATGCTGTCTTTGTAAGCTTGCATTTATTTATCGTATGACATTGTTTATGGAAATGTCCTTGACACTGTATGAAAATGTCCTTGATACTGATTGTACTAATCTCACACTATGTAATCTGCCTTGAGTCTCGGTGAGAAAGGCGAACTATAAATGACATAAATAAATAAATACTAAAATAAACATGGTAGGGAAGAGACATCAGGGGCATAACAATGTCAGCCAGTTTGGTGTAGTGGTTAAGAGTGGCAGGACTCTTAACTGGAGAACGGGGTTTGATTCCTCACTCCTCTGCTTGAAGCCAGCTGGGTGACCTTGGGTCAGTCACAGCTCTCTCAGAGCTCTCTCAGACCCACCCACCTCACAGGAGGATTGTTGTGAGGATAATAATAACATACTTCGTAAACCGCTCTGAGTGGGCGTTAAGTTGCCCTGAAGGGCGCTATATAAATTGAATGTTGTTGTTAAATGACAGCTGGTAGCTCTAGGAATTTCTGGGAAACCGTAGAGTTTCCCTTGATTCCTAGAGCTATCTGCTGTCACTTCCAGTTCTCCCCTGGAAGTCAGAGAGCTGATTACTAGTCACAGATTGGTTATTAGAGAGAATAATTATATCCAGGGCTCATTTCAAGGGGGAACACACCGGAATGCAGTTCTGGCAGTTCCCCAAAGAGGTCACATGTCAGGTGGCCCCGCCCACCTGACTCTTGGCCATTTGGGGCCCATTTCAGCCTGGATTGGGCCCCAAACAGCCCGGATCGGGCCTCTGACGGGTGGTGGATCACTCTCCCACTCAGCAGTGGCCCAGTCGTGGCCATTTTGGGCCCCTTTTTGGCCATTTTCAGCCCCTTTTTGACATTTTGGGCCCAATTTCGGCCCTGAAAGGCCAGGATTGGGTCCAAAACAGCCAGGATAGGTGATGTCAGGGGGTGTGGCATATGCAAGTCAGTTATGCTAATGACACACTTCTGGTGATGTCAAGGGACATGGCATATGCAAATCAGTTATGCTAACGAGTTATGCTAATGAGTTCCTCCAGCTCTTTTTCTACGAAATGACCCCTGATTATCTCAGTACAGTCTTGTGATTTAGTGATTAATGGATTGGTTTGGAACAGTCAAAGAAATAGTTAGTTTCTATGTGCCTTTTTTAAAAGTAATGTTCTCCCCTATGAGTGGGATAAAACTCTGTATCAGGGGAGAAAGGCAGGGTATAGATGAAGTAAATAAATAAATTCTTTATTGAGTAAGTACTTTCTCAGTGCCACCTTAAGCAGAGCTACCACCACTTAAGAAACCGGGCTTAGAAGGGTGTGATTGCTTAGAATCATTTCTCTGTGAATGGAAAAGTACTTGACAAGAATGATTGAGCACTGGGTGCCTTAATGTTACAATTTAGTAAATGAGTCAATCCCATACTTTTAAGCTGTGCTCTCTCACACACATTAAGGCATAACTTTTAAAAAACGGAATACTCGTGTCTGAGTTTCTCATTATTCTGTTTCCTCTATCTGAAAAATGTTCCTCCATTCCTGAGAGACTTGATTCTTTTTCTTGCTAGTATGTCAGTAAGACTAAACTTGTTGCTCCCAATTTGTATTCATAATGGTAATGTCTGTAAGATTATGTTTGCTTAGAACACCGTGTAGTTGAAGCTTGGTTATTATTATTTCTTTTTAAAAAATCTGCCCTGAAAGAAATCTGATAATTATGCAAAAAGTACTGAAATAAAACAACAGTTAAGGGAGTCATTTGTATTATTAATAATTCAAGAGCTGCATCCCTTGGCAAGAGAACAGAAAAGGGAGAAAAGTTATTTTCTAATACTCTGTGTCTAAATCCGGATGGGTGTAATTAAACAAATGGTGGGGCATTTGCCATATGTTTGCTTAGTGGTAATAAAAATAATAGTAATGTTGCCAAAATGGGAGTGGGGGAGAGAAGGTTTAGATTATGAATCTGCTTGACTCATAATGTTCCTCCATGGCAGCTTCACTGATCTGAACAGGGTCTCCTGCAGGTGTCAGCCTGCACATGGGTGAAATCAACAGCTGCCCATAGACAGACTTTCTCTGTGGTGGCCCCTACCCTGTGGAACGGCCTGCCTTAGGAGGTCAGGAGAGCCCCCACCCTCCTGGCTTTCTGCAAACGATGCAAAACTGAATTATTCAAAAAGGCTTTTTACTCAAATGGGAGGGTTGTATTGTAGGGAGGGGGTCTCAGATGCTTCACTAATGCGTTAGAGACCATAGACTTTGACACTATGTTGCCTTACGTAGTATCTGTTGCTTTAAGTATGTGCTCTGATGTGCTACCTCTGCTTCAAGTATGCTCTTACTGGATATTTGTATGTTGTCTAATGTTAGTCCTAGAATTGCTTATGCTATGTTTCAGCATTTCTTCAACTCTGTATCGGATTCTTGCTAATGCTATATCTTTGTAAACTTGTATTTATTTACCCTGTGGCATTGTTTACGGAAATGTCCTTGATACTGATTTGTACTAATCTCACACTATGTAATCTGCTTTGAGTCTCAGTGAGAAAGAAGGACTACAACTGACATACATACATACATACATACATACATACATACATACATACATACATACATACATACATACATATTCTGAACATGTATTCTGAACTGAGCAGTATCAGGGCAGAGACTATAATTGGCCCTGAATTTTCCTGGCCTTGAATCTTATAGAGTCACATGATTGGGGGAAACTGCATCTCCCAGAATTCCAGGGCTCCTGACATTCCAGGCAACAGGGAAGATGGTAGGAGGCCTCTCAATTTTCTCTCCTTGCTGTTACCACTGATGTTGTTGCAACTGCTGGAAAGGGTCAATGGCATCAGGGTCTGGAGACTCATGAGGGCTTGTGTGTTAATTCAATTGTATGTTAATACTTGCATGTTATTTGAGAGCTGCTGTAGCATAGCAGCTAAGTGGTTGGGCTATGAATCAGCACTCTGCTGGTTCAAATACCACTACTGCCATGAGCACAGGAGGTAGCCTTGAGTAAGCCACTCCTCTCAGCCCCAGCTCCCCTGCTGCATTTTGGGGATAATAATAACACTGACGTTGTTCATGGGGCACTGATCTGTCTAGAATAGCACAGATATTATTATGAAAGCTGCTGCAGCATGGTGGTTAAGTGACTGGGCTGCAAATCAGCATTCTACTGGTTTGACTTCCACTACTGCTGTGAGCTCAGCCGATGGCCTTGGATAAGCCACTCCTCTCAGCCCCAGCTCCCTACCTGTATTTTGGGAATAATAATAATAGTGACTTTGTTCACTGCTCTGAGTGAACAGTAATCTGTCCAGAAAAGTGGTATATAAGCAAAGTGTTGTTGTTGTTTGGTCCCCTTAAGAAAGAAGTCTTTGTTTCTATGGGTATGCGAAAAGCCACTGGTGGAGAAATTTTCAGAATCTTCATTGCAATCCCGATAAATGACATCAAAGTTTCTCAACTTTACATTCAAGTTCAGAAGAATAGAAACTATATTTTGATGCTTGTAGGAAGATAACTCAATTTACCAAACCGTATTTCAAATAAAGCCCAAAGGAATTCATTCACTGCTAATCATAATGTCTAGGTTTAGGAATACTCACTGGAAAAGACAATAAAGCTAGGAAAAGTTGAAGCCAGTAGAAAAAGAGGAAGACAGAACATGAGATGGATTGACAAGGTCATGGAAAGTATAGCCTTCAGTTTGCAAGACTTGAACAAGGCTGTTAATGATAGGACATTTTGGATGTAATTAACTCATCGGGCCTCCATAAGTCAGAAGAGGCTTGTTGGCACATAACACCCATAGCACACATACTATGTGTACTAGTTTAACAACTATATCTGGGTTTTCCTCTTAGATCCTCCCACTTCCAACTTGTGACTTGCTTATTTTAATACATGAACTTGAAATTGGTGGACAACTTGCACCATCTGTCCGTCAGCTAGACCATGTCAGGGACTCCTTTCTTCTCCTTTACATAGTCTGTAACAGGGAACCCAAATGCGGTGCCACAGGGCCCACCAATGTGTTTTTGGTGCTCACTTTCTTCTTCCAAAAAGCATCTCCTAATCAAAGCAAAGGGACACTTCTGGCTTTCCTCCATTACACTGTAGTGGGAAGTGCTTTGGAAGATCCCAAAGGGCTTCATCTTTTTGTCTTACAGGGAAGCTCCCTGTAAGATGTATGATGGAAGCATCATAAGTGGATGCTTGTCTTGGAATCTCCTAACATTTTTGGAACCTCTTGACATTTTGTGGCATCTCCAATTACCAGACCAAGTCCCCATGGCAGCCAATTTGGTCCCCCCTCCATGTCAGCTATTTTGTTGTGGTGCCCACTACCCTTTTTTCAACATTCCAAAAGTGCCCACAGACTCAACAAGGTTGGGAACCCCTGGCTGGTAAGAACCAGTTGAGAAAGACTACAGCTGCCCATCTATGGCAGCTGTTTCATTGTGGTGCCCAGTACCTTTTCTCAACCTTCCAAAACTGCCCACAGACTCAACAAGATTGGGAACCCTTGGCCAGTAAGAATCATTTGGGAAAGACTAAAGGTCCCTCAGGTCAAAGCTTCATTTCTAGGGGGTGGCATTCATACAACAGATCGTCTTCCTCAACAAAATGATGCACTCCACTGATATCATAATAATTTTAAATGTGTGTGTGTGTGTTTAAATGCTTGGTGTGGTACAGATGAAGAGTGGGGGTGAGAGGGATGAGTGAGTGAGATGATTGGTTGAATACTGAGAGTGTGGGTGGAGTGAATGCAGTTTTAGACTGAGGGCCAAGCTACAAGTGACAAATGACACTTGAATGGCAAGTGTATTTCTCCCTATTCACTTGCCCTCCACTCAATCCACTTGCCGCTCAAGTGTCATTCGTCACTTGTAGCTTGGCCCTGAGAGTGGAGAGAAAATATTTAGTCAGGGCAAGAGAGGCAAGCTGTGTACAACCTGGGAGTGTCTTTGAATTTCTGAGAGAAAAATAACCTGTGTGGAAATCTGAACTCTGTGTGTCTGAGAGGAACCCATTCATTCTATCTGAAGCAGCCTAAGAGAAACTGAGTGACTGTGTCTATGAAAAGAAACTTTAAGAACAGATAATACTCTTTGAAAAAATCAAGCTTAAGAAATAATATGAAACTGATATGCTTCTTGTAAAAATAAAAGTTTATATTGTTTTTTGTTTATTCCAGAGTATATGTTATCCCTCTATATCTCATTCCTATCCTCAGGGCCACATCGTCCCACGAAGGAGCCTGACCCTTGGGCACACTATTAAAGGAGAAATTTAAATTATTTTGGAATATAATTCCTGGTAGCAGCAATCTACCCAGAGGGGGCAAGAAGAAAAGGGTTGAAAGCAAAATCTAACTAGAAAAAGAAAGGGACTCATAATAGTTATAGTTCTGCAAAACAAGCAGTCCAAGTGACTCAGTCAAATTGCAAGCAACATCATAACTCCAGAAATAAAACAAGACTACTGGGCTTTTGGACCTGGGGGACAAGGCTATGCAATCTGTTTTGGCGGTGCAAGTTGACCTGAATGACCCTCCAATGCCCTGCATTGTCAAGCCTATGCTGACACCTTAGGTGGGTAGCCATGTTGGTCTGCAGTAGAACAGCAGGATTTGAGTCCAGTGGCACCTTAGAGACCAACAAGATTTTGAGGGTGTAAGTTTTTGAGAGTCAGAGCTCCCTTCTTCAGACATGAGGATTGTTGCAAGGATAAAATGGAGGGAAAGAGAATGATATAAGCCACTTTGGTTTCGCACTGGGGAGAAAGTTGGGTTATAAACAAACCTCTTCCAAAGCACCAGGACACTCAATTCTTCTGACGCACTCCTCCTACAAAAGCAATTCCAACAAATAGGACAACACAGAAATCACGCTACAGTCTTCATTTTGAAAGATGTGGCCCTTATACAAGGTGATAAGTGCCCAGCAAGCCTTATCCAGCTCTAGAAATGTGCATTCCAGAATCTCCAAAATGCACCAAAATCACTCGAAATTTCACTGTGGCGCTTAGTATTTTTAGCAACAACATTATTGTAGTGCCTCTCAGCAAGAAGCACAAAGCTTATTTATTCTTTCATACCAGAATATGTTTGTGTACATTACATAAAAATACACATGCATGAAGTTCTTGTCATTGCTTGTTTATATATTAATTTTACATGACTCAGTGGTGGTGGATGAATTCATTTCTTAACCACTTACTTTCTAGACCGGCTTCAATGGTCAATTGAATGAAGCATTTAAAGTAATAATGGAATTATCAGAAATACGGGAGAAGTTACAACTTAATAATAATTAATAATAAAATATTTTTTTTAAAATAAGAAAAAGAAAAAAGAAATATGAGAGAAGTTAGACTGGGGTTAGCTTTTTGTTGTAGAGAATCTGGGTTAATTCTATATTTATTTATATGCAACACTTTGTCATAGCTTGAATAAAATTACAAGAAACTGTGAACAGGTTAGGTTTCTGGTATCAGTAACGAGAAAATATGGTAATTAATATACAAAACTCTATAGATGGAAAAAATGGATTTTGGGGCTAGGTCCTAAAGCCAAAATTTGTCAAGGTCTGCCTTAGACAGCAAATTTACAATAAGGTATTTCATATGCTATTTGAGTATAAATCATTTCGGAGTAGAGAAGCGAATTTGTAATAGGCTAATACCAATAGCACTCCAACAACAAGAGGCATTGACGACTAACCACTAGGTGTGGAAAACACCTGGATGATAGCTGCGTCCTGCCAGGATCAAACAGTAATTACATTTGTATCAAAAGCAATCAGGAAAGCAGTTAAATTCCTGACAGTTTACACAATACATAATGCCAAGCTGAATCAAACATTAGCGTAAATTTCGAAGACAAGAGATGCATGCTTTTTGAGTAAACTAGGTCTTGCATAACCACCGGTCACATTTGTCATTCTTAGTATTAACCCCACAGAGAAAACAAGGTCAGGTGCAAATAGGGAAGGCTCTCGAACTAAACCAACATTTTTCAGAAATGGGGCAGGGTGGATTCTAAGCAGGGACTGCTTGAGATCGTTCAACCGCACATCGCAAGCATTAAGAGGGTTAAAGTGAAGATTGAGTCATTCAGACAAGAGTATCGGCTCGCCAGGGATTTAGCTTTTAAGTTTCTATTTCATGGGGTGACAGCTTGAGAATGTTGAGTGGGTCTTTTTGGAGATCTTCAAAGGCTGCTTGCTTCAGTTAATCTAATTCTTTGGCCGACCCATTAAGTTTGACTGGAAGTGCATGGAATGCTTCTCCCTCCCCTTCCTCTCCAGCTTGCAATGAACCCTGGAACCGCAAAGCGTCAACTTGATGTGATTAAAACAAGCTCCTGCCTTGATAGGCACAGCTGAGGAATCTGGATAAATGCTAATTCGATGGTTTTCATATTCCACTGCGCTGGCGTCCTTATCGGCTTCCGTTCTTGCTGGCTTTGGCAAGAGAATCAAGTGGAAGGAAAATGGCATTGGCATATTAGAAGTGTACAAGTGAAGGGGCGGGGGCATTTGCAACATACTGCCTTTGTTCTACAAGCCAGCCACTAATAAGCTGTTCCTTCTGCTTCCTTTGATGTTTTCTAGGGTATTAACGAACCAAAAAATCTTTGGATTGCATTTAACTAGGCTTGTCCAAGGTAGCAGTTGGCCTCAGCACAGAGCATCAGCAGATGCTAAATGAAACATCTCCCTTCTCACTCCCAAAGTTTGTGCATGAATTAGGAATGCTACCCAATGTCACAACCCCTTTATTTCATCTCAAGAACCCCCATTTTGCTTTCACATTTCCCTTGTACAAATTGTACCCAGAGCTTTTATTTTCTGTTTCGTTGCCCCGAATTTTTCCATTAAAATGTACACAATTTTGTTTGCATTTGTACAAATGTCAATTGCATACAAACCCAGGGGGTGGATGGATCGGCATAAAAGAAACAAACAAAATTGGCAACACCAATGATGAGAATGAGCGAGATGCAAAAGCTCACAAAGATAACATAGAAAAAGAACAAAGAGCAAAAAGACAAATATTTGTACAAGTACAAGGACATGGTAGATCACAAGCCTACCTCTATGGACTCATCAACTCCCTCCTAAAGTGATGTACTTGGAGACAACTGGTCATGAGCCAGGAGAAATACATGAGTGGAATAAGGAAAGTGTCATAGAGACATATAACTGATGCAGGCCTTAGGCCATCTAGTCCAAGTCTGCTCAATTCAGAAAATCCAAAACTGGAGCATCCTAGACTCTGCTTCAAGTGAAATATCACCCACCCTATAAGTTCCATTGCTGAAGCACTCTTAAGAGGTGTGACACACACTCAAATCTGGACACAATTCCCCAGAGGAGATCTGATAAACAAAGAACTTAGCAAGGACCAGGTGACAGGGGAGGGGGCAATTATCGAACATCTGATTCACACACCCTTAGTATCTCCAATTAAAAGGATGTGGTTTCTAGAGACCATTGAGACGTGCCACCAGATAGACTAGATATATGACTGACCTTGATAGTCCAACGTTCTGATTCATAAGGTGGCTTCATGTGATCAGTGGCAGAGCATCTCTTTTGCATGTATAAAGTCCGAGATTCAAACCCTGCCATCTCCAGTTAAAAGTGTGAAGCAGTAAGTGATGTGAAAGAACTTGACCTGAGAATAACTCATTGCTCAAACACAAGTTGATCTTTTCCTGAACTGATCAGCCCTGCTTGCCTCCAGCTCTAGACTGCAACAACACCTTCAAGGCCACCATGTATTCAGAAACTGAGATGCCCTGCCCCCTGGACTCCAAGCAGCTGCCACTGCTCACCCCAGACACTGGAGTTCCACCTCAACACCCAGCTCCCCAGAAGGGCCAGTTCTCTGCCACAGGTGCCACGTAAGCTGGTGGGAATGGCTGTGCCAGTCTGCTGGCCAGCAGGGTCACTGGCTGGTGGGTGGCCCTTCTGGGACTCCCCAGACCCATGCCTCTAGGGGATGCTAGACTCCTCGCCCCACACCAAAGGAGACCTGCCATGGGCTATTTCAAGCTCAGAAACCCGACCAAGAAGGTGGTCCTCTGTTTACAGGACAACATCAAAGAGAACACAGACTGAAGAAGCATCCCATTGGGAAAAGAAGAAACTGGGCAGCTCGCAACTAGAGATGGGCACGAACAGAAAAAAAACCTTGAACATGATTGCCATCCATGAACAGGGGCTCATGAACAACCACAAACATGACCCTGTTCACGAACATGTTCGTGGTTGGCTGTTCGTGGGGGCCAGCAGGCTCTTCTCCAGCCATCATCCAAGTCAAGATCCCTACTGCACCGCTCCCAGAAACCTTACCTGAGCAGGCAGCAGGAAAGGTATCAATAATAAACAATAGCTTGGCCCAGAGCCTGGCAGCAGCCCTGGAACTTGAAGGGGTAGATCCCTATCCCACCACACACAAAGAAAATTCAACCTCGAATGCACTCTCTCTCTCTCAAAATGCCAACAGCAACTCTCTCCCTCTTCACTGTCTGCAAACTAAGCTAGAGCTGGGAGCCCCCCTCCCACCTGCTCTTTGCTGCCTTGTTGTAACAAATTTGGAGCTCCACACTTGAAAGGAAGACCTGCCTATCAAGCTAAAATGGGCTTAGATTGGGGTTTCCAGGGCAACAGCAGGAGTTCAGACAGAGTTCAGACAATCCCTGCCTAAGTTGCCAAGGGAATTGATTGCAGGTGCCAGACTGTCTGGCTTGATGAACAGCTAGGAACAGCAATGAATGAGGCTTGCAAGGACCACCTTGCAAGGATCATTTAGAATGGGGCCTCACGAGCAGCTTGTCCGCGAACAGCAGATTAGGCTGTTCGTGGTTTTCTTTTGTTCGTATTGCTGTTCGTGCCCATCTCTACCCGCGACCCTCTCCCCTTCCCATCTGAGGCCTCAAAAGGGTAGACGGGCCAGATCCCTCTTCACAGCCTATCACTGACGTCTACAGTCACTGTGACAAGTTGGGATCCATCTCGGGTGCACGCCACCATATTCCTCACAAGCTGATAGGTTGCAATCAGCTTGGTGGGTCACAAAATGTGCTGACCTGGATTAGGTCAATTTTCGCACTGCTGCAGTAGAATAGGTATGACTGCTTTTCAGAGACTTCTCATTTCTTCCTAGCAATCTGGCTGAATGCTTCACACATTTAATAGCTTATGATCGGCTTCTAATGCGGTGTAGCTCAGGGGAAGAATGTATAAATACATGAGTTTCAGGACATACTACAGCTTAGCTCCTTATTCCTGTGGCATATTTTGTGATAGTAGAATTTTCATTACTGTAATCATTGCATTTAAATCCAGACCCAACTTGACAGAATCCCTGTGCATTTCTGATGTAGACTGGCACAAGTTGTTCAGAACTGCAAATGCCTCTGAGAATTGTCTCCAAGCCGTCTCATTCTAATTGTCTGCTTACTCTTTCCACCTTACTGAAAATCGGAGAGCATATTTAAATGTAATACCTTTTCCCCTTAGAAGTTATCTCATAGTTCGGCACTGAAAGTTGGCTTGCAAAGAGAGTTTCTGTTTACACTCCCCCTGTACTAACCACGTGCTGACTGTGCTGTTTGCATTTTGTAGTACCTTCGCCTCTTGGTCTCCCATCTTCATAGCCAGAAGACAAGTGATGAGAATCAGCACCGATATAAACATATGCAGAGTTTAATAAAGAGATTACTTCTTGGCACAGAGTTAGAGCAAGGAATACTAAATGACAGAAATAAAAACAAACTAACTTGTAGGTTCTCAAGTGGATTTGGGGAGAGGTTACGGCTCAGTGGTAGAACAGTAAATCCCAGGATCAATCCCTCAGCTTTTCCAGTTGAAAAAACAAGGTAGTAGGTTATGTGAAAGACCTCCGAATAGACATTGCTGCTAAGGCAGCTTCAAATGCTTTCGCCAAGGGGAGGGTCTGTGGATCAGTGGCAGAGCTTCTGGCTTGCCTGCAGAAGGTCCCAAGTTCAATCCCTAGCATCTCTGGTTCAAACAATATGGGCCGTATGTGATGTGAAAGACCTCATCCTGAATTCCTGGGGAGCCGCTACCAGTCCAAGTAGACAATATTGATTTGATGGACCACAACGGTCAGATTCAGTATAAGGTATCTGCATGTGTTCATCAATTTACATGTGATCAATCCAGGACAGTCTAAGATACTGACCTGAATCAAAGAACAGAGCTGTTACAAACGTAACAGTCTGTTCTTGGGCTTTTGCTTATCTACTTAGATATAAAACCTGGATAGCCCAGGCAAGCCTGATCTCCCCAGATCTCAGAAGCTAAGCAGGATTAGCCTTGGTTAGTAATTGGATGGGAAACCTCCAACGAAGACCAGAGTTCCAGGGGCAAGCAATGACAAACCACCTCTGTTAGTATCTTGCCACGAAAACCACAGTAGGAGGGGTCACCATAAGTCAGCTATGACTTGATGGCTCTTTCCATCACCACACTTAGATATAATACTCCACTTTTCTAACCCAATGGGGACCCAAAACAACTTATAACATCATTCCTATCCTCACAACTCAGGTTACTCGCCATGCCTGGGACAATGGAAGGCAGTGAGTCCTGCATCTCTCTGTGTATGTATGTGGTATTTTCCTGATTAACAAGTTGCTTCTCTTTGTCTAAGGTGGGAACACCTCCTCCTGACTCCTCCTCTCTCCCTGTCTCCATTGAGAGAGATTCTCTCTCTTGCCTCACAGCTTCCCAATGAGGAGAACACACTTTTTCAGAGCTCCAGCCATGAAAGCCTGATCCATATATGCAAGCATGGTGCCAGAACAACCGGTCATGACAAATAGGGACAGTTTACTTTCAGACGAGAATCCTGTCTTTCTTCTACAAGAAATTGCTGTGAATGGAATGTACCTCAAAAAATGTCAGTTCTATCTTTTCTACAATTTAATTGCCTGAGGATTACTTACTATACATTGAGGGAAATATTTCTGACTGGGTTACTCTGATACCAAACAAAATATAGCTATTTCTGATAACAACCACCACTCTTTGAGTTAGCTGAGGCTTAGAAAGAGGGACTAGGCCACAGTCACCCAGTAAGCTTCCAAGGCGGTGTGGGGATCTACCCTTATCATAGGGAAGCAGTCCACAAGCTGCCATTTCCAAGGGTCTTTTGCAAGGCTTTCAAGGTTGTTCATTTTTCTGAGGACTTTCTCCTGAGGGCTATATTTTTCAAGCATTCCATTAACTCATATTTTCCAGAGGAAAATCAATGTGTTTTTGCTGCTCTTTGACTTTGGCATTATATTGCATTTTTTCTGTCATATAATTAGCTCATGCTTCTTGGCCTTACATTCATGTGTGTAAGCTGTGTGTGTGTTATTTGCCATCAAGTTGCTTCCAACTTATGGCAAAACCATGAAGTGACGACATTTGAAACATTAGATCTTGCAAACTGGAGGCCATGGCTTCCTTTGTTGTGTTATGCAATATTATTTTGGCCCTGACCTGGATAGCCCAGATGAGTCTGATCCCATCAGTTCTCAAAAGCTAAGCATGGTCGGCCTTGGTAAGTAATTGGATGGGAGACCTCCAAGGAAGAACAGGGCTGCAGAGTAGAGATGGGCATGAACTGAAATACGAACCAAAATTAAGCACGAACCAGGCCGGTTCGTGGTTTGTGAACTAGCGGTTCATCAGATCCCATTTCTGATGAACCACCATGAACTTTAGGCTGGTTTGTTTGGTTCATTTTTTGGTTTGTCGCTGCAGACAGCCTGGTGCCAATCAATCAGTTTCCTAAGCAACAGGGGATGGACTTCCTGCAGACCTTCTGCTGACCCAGAAGTGAACTTCTACTGGCCCAGAAGTGACCTTCTGTTGACCCAGAAGAGATGAATTCCTGACCTGGATGTGACGTTTTCATGAACCAAATGAACTGGTTCATGAACCAGGAGCAGGTTTGTAAAAGTTCGTGGTTTGTGGTTCATGAAATTTGACGAACCATGAACCACATTGTTCAGTTTTTTTCCAGTTCATGCCCATCTCTGGCAATGACAAACCACTTCTGTTAATCTCTTGCCTTGAAAACCCCAGCAGGGGTAGTCAGCTATGACTTGACAACACTCTCCACCACCAATATCATTTTGACTACTTTAGGCTAAATAAGAAAGATGGAATCTAAATATTTGAAAGAAATATATATCAGCTTTGACTCTCAAAAGCTCATACCTTGGAAATCTAGTTGTTTAAGAAGCTAAGCAGGTTTGTCTCTCATCCTTGGCTCGATCGTGGCTGTGCAAAATCCCGTGTGTTCCTTCTTGAGTTGTTTGGGGGGGGAGAGTAGAAGAGAAATGGAACAAATGCTCAAGAAAAACAATGCAATCAAGCAATGAAGTCTTTTAAAAAAAATCTAAACAATGAAAACCAATACCCAAAGTAGAAATAGCATTTTAAATCTAATATTTTCAGCTATGGGAGTAGCTGTACTTTTACAAGAAGGGACTTACCCGGCTGCATCAACTGCGGCATCTGACTTCTGACAAATGCAAAATAGCCACATTTTGCTTCCACTCAAATAAAAACAGAACAGCCTGTTGGAATGTAAATATAATGTGGCACCTTCAAATAAATAAGCCGACGTACAGCTATTTCTCACTTCGCTCTGGTACACAGTTTGTGTGTAAAGCCGGTGTCAGGTATTAATGGGCTGCCAAGGAGAAGCAGCGGATGAAGCATTTAGCACCTCGAAAAATACATACCTTGGGTACAAACTAATTAGCAGGGAAGCCACAATTTTGGTTCAAGGCTACTTATCTTTAGAAGCGAGAATAAATATATCATCCTCTAGTTAGTGCTCTCACCTCCCTAATTATGAACAGGAACAGCAGAAAAATAAATATGGTTAATAATTCTCAGGCTCTTTTTGAAAGGAAGGGCACTGTTAGGATGCTTATCTGCTGATGACTGTCTCAAACTACGATTCTTCTGGAAACACATTTGCAGCCTGAACCCTGGTCCGTGCATGCAGAAGAAATCAAGTGGAAGAGCCTGAAGAGGACCCTTGTTGAGATGGGTCCACTCTTCTCTTCCTTAAAAGGAGAGGGGCCATGGCTAGACATGGGCATGAATAGAAAAAAATGAACATGGTGTTCATTGCCATCCACGAGCAACGAACAACGAACACTGACGAACATGATCCTGTCATGAACATGTTCATTGTTCGTTGTTCATGGGGGCCAGCAGGCTCTCCTCCAGCCATCAAGATCCCTACTGCACCACTCCCAGAAACCCTACCTGAGCAGGCAGCAGAAAAGGTACCAATAATAAATAATAGCTTGTCCTGGCAGCAGCCCTGGAACCTGAAGAGGTAGATCCCTATCCTGCCACACAAAGAAAATTCAAGCTCCAATGTGCTCACTCTGTCTCTCTAACAGCCGCTGTCTCTCCCTGAAAGCCAGAGCTGAGACTGCCCCCCACCCAGTCTTTTCCTCTTGTAAAAAATTTGGAGCTCCAGTCCATGCTTGGAAGGAAGACTTGCCTATCAAGCTAAATTGGGCTTAGATTGGGATTTCCAGGGCAACAGCAGGAGTTCAGACAGAGTTCAGACAATCCCTGCCTAAGTTGCCATGGGAATTGATTGCCAGACTGTCTGGCTTGACGAACAGCAACAAACTGCAATGAACGAGGCTTGCAACGATCACCTGTTCATTTAGAATGGGGCCTCACGAACAGCTTGTTCACAAACAGCAGATTGGGCTGTTTGTGGGTTTTTTCGTATCGCTGTTCGTGCCTAACTCTAGCCATGGCTCAGTGGATGAGCATTCCAAGTTCAATCCCCAACATCTCCAGTTAAAAAGGACCAGGCAGCAGGTGATGTGAAAGACCTCCGCCTGAGACCCTGGAGAGCAGCTGCCAGTCTGAGTAGACAATACCAACCTTGATGAACCAAAATCAGACAACGGTCTGATCCAATATAAGGCAGCTTTCATTTGTGTGCACAATGCACAGCTCCTTGGAGAGAGCTTTAGTCACCTTTAGATTTAACCACTCAATGGGCACATGTAAAGTATATTTAAATTCATCCTCTTCTCATTACCAGGAGAGTCTCACCATTGACAGCTTCCTCTCTATCCACCCTCTGGTTAAGTGGTTCAGCTGTGACTCAGCACTCTACTGGTTCAAATCCCACTACTGCCATGAGCTCAGCCTTGGGTAAGCCACTCCTCTCAGCCTCAGCCCCCCAGCTGTATTGTAGGGATAATAATAACACTAACTTGTTCACCACTCGGGGTGGGGCACTAATCTTTCTAGATGAGCAGTATATAAGCCTATCATCATCACCATCACCATCACCATCACCATTATTCGAATTATCCAAAACACAATCAACAATAAGTAGAGGTCACATGTTATTATTGATTGGTCTTGCTAAGCTGATACAGGTTTCCACCAGAGACCTAAGTTTCAATCAGATATCGGCATAATATGTACGCTGTTCCAAGTAGTACTGTCTTTTGCAGTTATTGTTGTTGTTGTTATTCTTTAATACTGTGAAATTAACTGTTCACTTTGAGGGCCAAGGATAAATTTTGTTACTACTTTCCGTGAGCTGAGTTGGTGTTTCCAAACAGGTTGCTGTAGAAAGTGTAAAGGTAAATCATCACACAAGGAGGTTACCCTGAAGGTGAACTGTTTTATCTTAAGTCATAACTTTGGTCCAAGTAACTCATTACTGCCTAATTTCAGAGGCAGTGGCTCTCCGGGATATTTCTTAACACCCCAAATCCTTTCACTGGGGATATTTCAGGCTGAATCTTCCTCTAATCAAATAGAATTCAGTGTAAGTGAGTTTACAAATGAGTTTACAAGGTCAAGTGAGTTTACAAATGAGGCCACTAAGGCAACTCCACACACAAGAGACTGTTTTCATCAAGAAAGAACGTGCACGATCTTTGATTCATAGATTAAAAGTGTTTGCCATTGCAAGGACGCTGTGCAAATAGGGGGTCAATTTTTTCTCTTTTTTTAATATAAAATTTTTATTTAAAAAAAAATAGAGAGCAGGGAATAAAAAGTAAAAGGGGGGATAGAAAGAAAAGACAGAACAAAGAAAGAGATTGCATATCTATTACATTGCACCGTTCACTCTAATACATATCTTAATATTCTGCTAAACAGCTCTCTATTTGCAATTTTTTCCATTTATCTTCTATAATGTCCATAAAGGATCACATCTTAGTTGAAAATTAAATTTCTCCAAACTTATCTTGTATCCATTTGTAAAAAGGCTCCCAAATGTCATTATAGGTTATAGTGTCCAATTCTTTCAATAAACTCGACAATTTGTCCATTTCAAAGGTTTCAAAGGTAGTGGAGTCATAAGTATCTGCTGTAGCATTATATGTACCATCTTCCAGAACTCCACTGCTTTCTTGCATGTCCACCACATATGATAATAAGATCCTGGTATCTTCTCACACTTCCAGCAATTATTTGACATATTTAAGCGGGATTTAGCTAACCTAATTGGGGTTAGGTGCCACCTATAAAACATTTTATATACATTGTCATTCAATGAGGCCAATTTTGTCATCTTTAAATTACTTTTCCACATTTGTGACCATTGCTCTAAGTCTGTTGTATGTCCCACATTCTCGGCCCATTTTATCATAGTATCTTTGCAAATAGGGGGTCAAATTTTTCATGATATATCCACGATTACAAAAGGCGTAACAGCAGAGAAAATGATAAATTTTCATTAAACAGTGATTTTCATTGTTGGGGGTTTTACTTTCGATGCTTGACTTCATGCCAATATGTATGGGTCTCTCTCTCTCTCTTTCTCTCTCTCAGAAAAAAATAATTTCTGTTTTCTTGGCATTGAGTAACTGTCTTCCCTAACAATGACCCAAACGCTCTGCCATTCAATTGAAATGCTGTGTACTTTGGAGTCATTATTGTTCATCTGAAGACAATTTAATTAGTTGACCTTCTTGTCGTCTTTAGAGACATCATTAATTGCACTCATTATTTGGGACCATCCAACTTTTTTTCTTGGTAACTGCTTATTGATTCTAATTCATATGCTGACTAATTTAATTTCTATATCAATCGCCTCCTCCTGCATTTTGCCTTGTTTACTCAGTTATTGGCAAAGATGTCTTGGTTTATTCACCGATCATCTAACATTGCAGATCGAAAATTCTGTTCTCCTGTGTTCTTTAGATGTTAGTTTTAAATGAAGGTGGCCATTGTCTTTGACTGGCATAAGTAAATCATGATGTATAAAGCGGAGACGATTTTAAATTTCAGATTCCTTCCATACCAAATGAAAAATCTCCATTTCAATTTTGCTTCTATATTTCCATGCCGTTCTTGACTTCTTTACACCAATTTTTCCCGTACAATGGACAGTTTCCAATGTTTTTTGGTATTCATAAATCAGAGTTATACATCATATTTATCTAGATATCTATCCAGATATACATAAATGCTATACTACTTATTTATACAAACAGAATCTAAGAAATAGCAAAAAATGGTGAATTGAGAATGTTAATGAAAATATAAACCAATATGAAAAGAAATGAATCAAGGAACATTTTATCATCAATACAATTTGATGTATTTATTAGGAGTTGGGATGACACATTTTTGTTTCCAAATCTTCATCTCTTCATAGCAATCTGCTGTCTCTCTCTCTCTCTCTGACAGGAGAATACCACAGTACAAGAACCATTTGCTCTATCTAGCTGTTATTATATTTTTATCTCAACCTTCCTTCAAGAAGTTCAGGGCTAAACACTAGCGATGGGCATGAAGCAGGAAAATGGCAGTTCATTGCAGTTCGTGGTTTGTTGCGTTTCATGAACCATGAACCACCATGAACTTGCCTGGTTCACAAACCGGTTCATTTGGTTCGTACGTACATCACTTCCAGGGCTGCAGAAGGTCTGCAGAAAGCCCATCCTCCCACCAGTGCCTAGATAACAGATTGATTGGTGCCAGGCCGTCTGCAGTGATGAACCAAAAAATGAACCAAACAAACTGCTCTAAAAATCATAGTGGTTCAGCGTAGTTCATCAGAAATGAGCTCCGATAAACAGCCAGTTTGTGAATCAAAAACCAGCCCAGTTCATGACAAACTTTGGTTCGTATTTTGGTTTGTCCCCACCTCTACTGAACACATAATTCTCCCCGGCTCCATTTTATCCTCAGAATAATCCTGTGAGTTAGGTTAGAGAATGACAGGCCGAAATCATTCAGTAATGTTTATGACAGAGTGCTACATACCCAGTGGGGCGTCAAGCTTAATTTTCTCAAACTGCAGCATGTGCCATTGAACAAGCCACCTTTGAAACAGAAGAAACCTACCAAATCAGCATCTGATATGTAGCGAGGCCTTCAAAGAACAGAACATCTGGGAGACACAAGCTCAAATTCCCCCCTCAGTTACAAAGTGCATTGAGTGACCTTGGTCTAGTTTCTCTTTCTCCATCTAACCTACCTCATGGAGTTGTTGTGAAGATAAAATGAGGAAAGGAGGAAACATGTATGTCACCATGAGGTTCTTGGCAGAGGGTGGGATAAAAGGTAGGGTTACCAACCGCAAAATGGAGCCTGGAGTTCTCCCAGAATTATGAGTGATCTCCATATTTCAGGGATCAGTTCCGCTGGAGGAAGTAGTAGCTTTGAAGGGTATACCCTTTAGCATTATATCCCTGCTGAGCATCTTTCCCTCCCCAAACTCTACCCTCCCAAGGCACTGCCACCCCAAAACCAGGAAATTCCCAAGCTAGTTTTGGCAATCCTAATGTGGTAGGAAAAAATGCCCTACTGTTGCTTGTCCTGCCCTTAGGCACACCTAAACTAGCATTTTAAAAAAAAATCTAAGACACATCATCTAACAGATTTTTCAATTTCTCTTCTCCCTTGGTCTTAAGCAAAAAATACTTCCCAACGAAGTAGCTCTTTGCTTGCTTTTAACAGGGTTTTCTTAGAGAATACAAATGAGTTGTGTGTGTGTGTGTGTGTGTGTGTGTGATGCCCTCAAGTCATAGCTGACTTATGGTGACCCCTGTTGGGGTTTTCATGGCAAGAAACTATCAGAAGTGGTTTGCCATTGCCTGCCTCTGCAACCCTGGTCTTGGTTGGAGGTCTCCCATCCAGTTACTAACCGAGGCTGACCCTGCTTAGCTTCTGAGAGCTGATGAGATCAGACTCACCTGGGCTATCAAGGTCAGGGCCTAATGAGTTGAAGACCCAGAATATGTGAAACATAACAATATAAAAGGGCATCTGTGATATTCCCTCATCCTTAAACTGCAGAAATGGCACCGGGGCATTTTTAAAATTCCAAAAATAACTATGTAGTTTATTTACATTAGAGGGGAAAGGTCAGGGGAAATCAGGGGTTGAAAATTTCTGAGGTAAAATTCTGAACATGCCCAGACTTCCATTCTTATGCTCGTCACTGTTACTTAGGGCTTATGTTTTGAGCCTTTGGTTCCCTTGTTTTCCCCAAGCACTCTAGCATACTTTCGTTCAGTATTCTCTTTCTCTTCTGGGGTTAGGAAGGCTGGTACCCACTTTCTAGTACCCCAAGACACCTCTCTGCACACACTAGTGCTTTCCTTCAGTCCTTAACTGAATCTGAAGCTCTTCATAGGCTCTTCCAACCACACCCAACCAGGGATCTCTTCAGAGCTACCTCCTTATTTGACTGGGTAGGGAAAATCTCCTCAGAAGAACTACCCCCTTTCTTTGACTTGTTTGGGAGTCTGCATCTACTGCCCAAACCTCCTTGTTAACTTTCCCAGATCTCCTGCTAGTGTTGAAACTGCTCTCTCCAAGGGCTCTGTCTCTCAACTTGCTCACACTGGAACTCTCTCCCTCTCTCTGCTAGGACTAAAAAAAGACCCTCCTCTTTCCAGCCCAGACTTCCCAATTCAAAGCCTTGGAGTAGCCTGCCACTCAAAGCTCTCTGCTTCTGAGAGGGATTCACTTTTAATAGTCCTGCAAATTTGTGTGTACAACCCTTCCAGGCTTCCTTAAGACATGCAGACCATCACAGCATCCTTTTAGAGCCTGGGCAGAGCACTGTTTTTGTTGCATACCAGTGGCAAACCACTGGTATCCATCTGCTAACAGGAGAAACAACGTGTCTTGCAAGAAGATTAAAGGCCCCTTTTAGAAAGTAAGTCACATGCCTCCTTTCATCAAACCTTCTGACTCCTGAGCTGATGGGAAATTGAGGATATAGGGCAACAGCCATCTTAGCACTCTGGCTTCTTGCAATGGTTGAACCTATAAAACTACCATTCAGGGAAGGGTTGTAGCATGTAAAAGCTTTGATTCTTGGTATCTCCTGTTAGGGGAGTGAAGGTGGCGTGGTATAACCTGATCTCATCAGATCTTGGAAGCTAAGCAGGGTCAGTACTTGGATGGGCGACCACCAAGGAAGATTCTGCAGAGGAAGGCAATGGCAAACCTTCTCTGCTTCTCACTTGCCTCGACAGCCGCTTGCTGGGGTCGCCATAAATGGAGGGCACTTGACATACCTACATCTCCAGTGAAAAGATCCAAGTGTCATGTATGCCAGCATACCTGCCAATATTGTGTTATGCATTTTGTGCTGATCATAACTGTTTGCTAAGGTTGTATTCTGTATAAATCATCTGAGAGTGTGTAAGCTGCTAACTTACAATGCACTGAGCCAGTGGAGCTGCTGTTATCCATTGAAAGTATTTACTTTCACTTCTGGAGCAAGTGTCCTTGGAAGCAAGCTGCGGGCAGCAAGCAATGTATCTTTTCTCAGAGACTGCAATGATTTCATTCTGTACTCTATCTAGCCTAAACTAATCAGTTCCCATGTAACTCTTTGGGGTTTTCGCGCCAGAATGTCAATGGACCCAAAGAGCGGGAAGTTTACCTATTATAGTAGTGCCCTGTTTTGCATAGTCACTTCTGCCAATTGCTACCTTTGTGTGAACATCCTGAACTGTATGGATCTCTGATGAAGTTGCTTCAACTGGAACACCTGTGTGTTAACTGTGGAGAACTTGAAGGGACCAAACTGCATGGACTGACACCAAGATCGTGAGTATAGAGGAAGACCTTTCTGTACCTGAGAGCCCAGAGAGCTTGAACACATGAACATATGAAGGTTTCTCATACCGATGGACCCATGGTCCATCAAGGTCAGTAATTGTCTACTCAGACTGGCAGCAGCTCTCCAGGGTCTCAGGTAGAAGTCTTTCACATCACCTACCACCTAATTCTGTTAGCTGGAGATGGCAAGGATTGAACATGGGACCTTCTGTATGCCAAGCAGATGCGCTGTCTGTGAGCTGTTGCCCCTCCCCAAATTGTCCCTGCTGTTTTGAGTAAACATTGACAGTCCAAGTCAATGGATCATATGAGGATGGGCAATTGAGTGGTAAAGCCCAGCCCAAGTTCTATCTCTGCTGTTTCTCGTTCACAGTTAGCAGATCTAAGAAAAAGTTTCTATTGATGACCTTGGATGGCCTCTCCTAATCTGAGTAGACCATCCTGGACTAGATGAACCAGTGAATTTGGTCTAAGGCACCTTCCTATGTTTAAGCAGAGGACCATGAGATTTTCAGCAAATTGATGACATATCAGAAATAAAAGACCAATGAAAGAATCCCCCCTCCCTCCACCGAACCCTTCTGTTTCAAAACATAAAAACAAGGAACTGTTGTAAGGAAATTTGTCTGTAGAGAAACAAAACGCAGTCCATATGGTTGTCAGGAAAATTATCTTAAATGTGGAGACAAGAAAGTACTTTTCGACGAGCAAGACAATTACACTAAAACATCGGAATCAGTCAACCACATAATGAATGGAAAGCAAAGCAGTTTAACATTTTGTTAGACAAATGTCTTATTGACCGCCGTCGCAGCTGCTGTTGTGATCGCTGCTCCTCTAGCAGGACTGGACTTTAAAAGAAGTTCATGAGGCATATCGTCTCCCTGATTTGCCAGTTATTTCAAGGTTCTGATTCACAAATAATATGAAGTTCCAGGCTGAACACTTCTCCGGGAAAGTTTAAAATCAGTAGGCTATGCCTGCTCCAAGTGCTGGTAGACCTTTGGACGAGATGATCCCCATGGCCTCCTTCTCAGCATCGGCCCACCATCTCACTATCCATTCATTTGGTGACTATCCTTGGACCCTTGGACGAGATGATCCCCATGAGAGCCAGCTTGATGTAGTGGTTAAGAGCGCAGGACTCTAATCTCCAAGAAATTTATGATCTGAAATTGATCAAGAGACACGTCATGATCTCATTTTGTAGTGCATGATAAATTGAGCTCTGTTGTAGGACATGGGTGTATATGGTGATCAGAAATGAGTTCACAATTGTATCCTGTTGCCATTGGGATATACATATATTGTTAAGTTCTGAAATCTCTAGTTGGTAGGACTTGGAAGGCCTTTGTGAATCCAGTTGCATCTCCTTCAACAACAACAACAACAACAACAACAACAACAACAACAACAACAACAACAACAACAACAAATATTGGTGATGTTCCTGAAATTATCACGTATCTGGAACGTTCCCCCCTCCCCCCCGCAAAGCCTCTTACATGCTATTTATATCAGAAGCAGCAAATGGTAGATATTCTCAGTATCTCCAGCTGTATCATTATTACTTAGCTGTCCACATAAAGTTGTCCAATGTTGAGACTGAGACTCCACTGCAGAACAGTCCCTATGAAAACGAGGCTGTCTGATCCAGCTCCTTTTCGACATTGATTGGCATCAGCCACAATTTTTCATCTTGTCAAAGATGCAGCATGCCAATTACGGGAAATGATGAGCAGTTGCTTAAAAACTGATTGCAAATTGCTTCTGACTGATTGGCAGAATAATGAAGTGGGGGAGGGTGTTGAGGAATGAAGATTCTCATGCCACCCGATCCCCACGGATGCTAGGAACTGAAAACGAGAATTCTTCCCATGTCGCTTCGGCACCGATTCTGCAACACTGCATGTGCAGCACAAGATACTTTGCTTTTATGTGCTAGCCAGTAGGGTTGCTTCCCAAATTCTCCCCATCCAAACATCTTCCCAGATTTTGGAGTTCCAAATTAGCTAGTCATCTTTCTAATGTGCAACTGATGCATTAGGACGACGACTGAAGGGTGACATGATAGAGGTTTACAAGATTATGCATGGGATAGAGAAGGTAGAGAAAGTATTTTTCTCCCTTTCCCACAATACAAGAACTCGTGGGCACACAATGAAATTGCTGAGCAGTCGGGTTAGAACGGATAAAAGGAAGTACTCCTTTGCTTCAAGAGGGGATAGGATAAACATATGGAGCAGAGGTCCATCAGTGGCTATTAGCCACAAGGTATAGATGGAACTCTCTGTCTAGGGCAGTGATGCTCTGAATTCTTGGTGTTGGGGGGGATCAGTGGGAGGGCTTCTAGTGTCCCTTCCCCACTGGCAGACCTCCTGATGACACCTGGTTTTTGGCCACTGTGTGACACAGAGTGTTGGACTGGATGGGCCACATGGCTTCTCTTATGTTCTTATGTTCTTAATGCGGACATACTCAACCTCTGTTTTGCATCTCCCCTCTCAACGTGCTCATTCATCACCTAAGAACATAAGAAGATCCTGCTGGATCAGAGTAGTGGTCCATCTACTCCAACATCCTGTCTCACACAGTGGCAAACCAGTGGCGATGGAGGGCAAACAACAAAGCATGGAAGCCAAGGCCTTCTCCTGAACTTGCTTCGCTGCTGCAGTTCAGCAGTCAGTAAAGCCTACATATGTGCTGGTGGTATCAGGTCTTCACTTGGGGGTGTGGTGGCAGAGAGTGCCTTCAAGTCAGAGTTGACTTATGGTGACCCCTGGGGGGGGTTTCATGCCAAGAGACTGAGATGATTTTCCATTGCCTGCCTCTGCAACCTGTTGGAAATCATCAGAGGAATTGCAGTGATTGTGCACTGGAAATAATGCGAATTGACACAGACTCCAGCATAGCTCTGTAAAATTACTTTACTAAGAGGATAAAAATAGAGTTACTTTGGAATAAAATAATAAATTGCTAATAGGCTACATCTTGCTAGTACAGACAGATAGACAAGACTGAGAGAAGACCGAACTGGGACGAAGAGCAATAAAACTTCAGTATATAGCATCACTTAATTGCCCCCCTCCCCAATAAAGAAGTTGCCCAATAGAAAATCCTAATTATACTTCATTATGCTTAGAGACTCCCCCTTCTGCAGCAGGAATCTTTACTCGAAGCCCTAATGGTTACATACAATGTTTACTAATTAAGTAGGTAACACAAACAGTTTAACTCTTTCATGACTGAAATGGAATCACTTGCAAATTCCCCACACAGCCCTGATCTTCGCTGGAGGTCTCCCATCCAATTACTAACCAAGGCCTTAGCTTCTGAGATCTGATGAGTTCAGCCTCACCTGGGCTATCCGGGTCATTTGGGGGTGCAGACATAAAAATCTTCTCTGTCACCTGCCCCCAAGACACTTTCAACTAGAGATGCTAGGGAAGGAACCTGGAACTTTCAGCATGTTAAACATGGAATCATGGCTTTCCATGTGTTCTGTCATGGAATTATGGCCTTCCATGTGTTCTATCATGGAATTATGGCCTTCCATGTGTTCTAGCATGGAATCGTGGCCTTCCATGTGTTCTATCATGGAATTATGGCCTTCCATGTGTTCTAGCATGGAATCGTGGCCTTCCACTAATATAACCCCAAACCCTTTAAGAACATAAGAAGAATCCTGCTGGATCAGCCAATGGTACTTCTGTTCCAGCATCCTATCTCATGCAGTGACCAACCAGTTACCATGGAGGCCCAACAACCGGGCATAGAGGCTGAGGCATTCCCTTGAAGTTGCCTTCTGGCACTGGTATTCGGAGGTACACTACTTCTGAATGTGGAGGTTCCTTTCAGTCACCAAGGCTATTAGCCACTGATAGGCCTATCCTCCATGAAAAGGTCTAATCCCCTTTTAAAGCCATCTATGCCTGTGGCCCGCACTACATCCTCAGTCAGCAAATTGCATGTCTTACTCACTCACCGTGTAAAGAAATATTTCCTTTCTTCTGTCCTGAAACTACCACCTATCAGTTTCATTGTATGCCTTTGAGTTCTAGTATTATGGGAGAGGGGGGGAAAGTTGTCTCTGTCCACCCCTTTTACCCCATGCATAATTTTAGAACCCTCTATCATGTCGTTGTCCCCTTGTCAACTCTTTTGTAAACTGAAGTCCCAGACAGATCAACTGTTCCTCTTAGGAAAGATGTTCTAAATAGACATGGGCACGAACAGAAAAAAACCAAACAGTGTTCATTGTTCGTTGCCACCCACAAACAACGAACATTGACAAACATGACCTGTTCACAAATATGTTTGTTGTTCATGGGGGCCAGCAAGCTCTCCTCCAGCCATCAAGATCCCTACCACACCACTCCCAGAAACCTTACCTGAGCAGGCAGCAGGAAAGGTACCAATAATAAATAATAGCTTGGCCCCAGAGCCTGGCAGCAGCCCTGGAACTTGAAGGGGTAGATCCCTATCCCACCACACAAGAAAATTCAAGCTCCAATGCACTCTATCAAAATGCCAACAGCAACTGTCTCTCTCTCTCCACTGTCTGCAAAACCAGAGCCTCCCTTGTAACTAATTTGGAGCTCCACACTTGAAAGGAAGACCTGCCTATCAAGCTAAATTGGGCTTAGATTGGGGTTTCCAGGGCAACAGCAGGAGTTCAGACAGAGTTCAGGCAGTCCCTGCCTCCGGTTGCCAAGGGAATTGATTGCAGGTGCCAGACTGTCTGGCTTGATGAACAGCAACAAAGAGCAACGGCTTTCAGTGACCTCCTGTTTGTTTAGAATGGGGCCTCATGAACAGCTTGTTCACAAACAGCTGATTGAGCTGTTCATGGCTATTTTTAGTTCATATTGCTGTTCATGCCCATCTCTAGTTCTAAACCCCTAATCATCTTTTGTACTTTTTCCAGCTCTGCATTGACCTGTTGGAGATATAGTGACCAGAATGGCACACAGTATTCGAAATGAGGCTGCACCATAGATCTATACTTGAGCATTATAACATTGGCCATTTTCTTTTCAATCTCTTTCCTAATAATCCCCAGCACAGAGTTTGCCCTTTTCACTGTTTTAACACACTGTGTTGACACTTTCATTGTTTTAACTCCTATGACCCCAACATCTCTTTCTCTCAGAGTCTCTACACAAGACATCTTACATGGAAAAGATTAAGTGCAGGGAGATGCAATGTTCACTGGGAAGCGTAGTTTTAAAAGACAGAGATGCAGAGATCACTTCTCTGAGGGTTTGTTAATTTCATCTTCTCCTCCAGGAAGGCTCTGTCAATTTCACCTCCCCTTTGAGGAGGTGAAGATTAAATTAACAAACCCTCTGAGGAGCAATCTCCACCGGCTCTTTCTTTTTAAACTACCCTAGTGTAGAGAGATGCAATTGACAGAGGCTTTGTGGAAGCAAAGATGACATTAACAAATGTTCTGAGGAGCGATCTCCCCCATCTCTGTCTTTTAAAACTACTCTTCCTGGCTAACATTGCATCTCCCTACACTTGAGTGTCCCCATGTAAGATGTCTTATATAGAGAGACTCAGTCTCAGCAAGTTTAGACCCCGTTAATATGTACTTGAATTTTTTGTTCCAGTATGCATTTCTTTACACTTGCCTACATTGAACTACATTTGCCTGTAGCACCCCAGCCATCAAACATGAGGGCCTTACTTGTGCCGGGGGTCCCAGTCAGCAGTCTGCCCTCTCTGCTGGCCACCATTAAACAAGCCAGCCGATCTTGACAGACCACAATTCCCCCTAGTGGAGATGTGTCAAGGGTGCTCACTGGCCCACTTAACCCATATTCTATTCTGCCAGTGACAATCTGTTTAAGGCACCACTGTAAGCCAATTACCACAACTCTTGTCAGCAGTGCAAGGTAGGTGAAAAACACCCCTCCCTGCCGTTCAGTTTGGGAGAGAAGAGAAAAAATTCTTACCTGGCCCTGATAGCCTGCACTACTGAGCATGAGGCAAACTGCAAAAGGTGGAGCTGCCTTTTAAGGAATCTGTCTCCACCCACAGCCAGAAGACTCAGGGCCAAGCTAGAAGTGATGAATTACACTTGAATGGCAAGTGAACAGACTCACATGTATTCTTTCACTTGCAGGATGGCTGAGAAAAGGCTTCTGCCACTCCTTCCATCGGGGAGACAAAGAACGGCTCCCTGCCTAAGCAGCTGAAGCAGCAGGCCAGTAATAGCCGCTTTCTCACTGCAATCCAAGGCAAATTGCATATTGCAAATGAATACAATATAAATCAATAGCTAGGACATCCATAGAGCAAAAATGCAATATGGTCAACAGTTAGGACATTAAAGGAAAAACAGATACTATATGGTATGGTAGATGCAAGTCTGTGTTGCTTGGTTTAAGTCAGCATGTCCTTATGTTTGGCCAGAATTCAATATGCAGAACCACCTTACCAAACCCCATGTCAAAACCAACCACAAATTCAGGACACAACTCTAATTTAGCTCTATATTTAGGATTAGGCTGGAAATGTTTCATCTCTGCCCTTCTCTTTTCTGGACAAGTTGTAGTGCAATCCTAAAAAGAGTTACTCCTCTCTAGGTCCATTGAAATCAATGGGCTTAGACTGCAGCAGTGACTACTTAGAATTTCACTGAAAGTCCAGTTACTTCGGATTCTAATGCAAAGAAAGGCTGTGGATTAGCAATGCTGAAAATATCCATGGTCATTTTTTTCCTCCCAAAGCAATAACCGCATATTCATTGTTGCAAATTACAGTCCCAGCCAGGCAGTTTACAAATATGCTTGGATCACATTAAAACGGCAAGGACTTAATTATGCAAAGGTACAAATTCCTACATTATATGCATTCTGATTTAATTTATGCTGTTTTTTGTTAGTTTATTATTTGTTTACATTATTTATAAACTGCCACCACTAGCCAGAAAAGGTGTTCAGAACAGTTTACAATGGGAGGAGACCCTTAAAAGAATTGGGCCTGATCCAGGCAGATTTGGGCCCATTCCTGGCCGATTCGGGCCTGACCCGGGCCGAATTCAGCCAAATTGGGCCCAAATCTCGCCCCCCCCACCATGGAGCAAAGGAGTGCTCCCAGGGGTGGCTGCAGCCTGTGCAATGACATCACTTCCTGGAAGTGACATTATCACATGAGTCTAGGAAACATGCACAAAGTGCATGCACTACTGACAATGGAGCAGGTAGGTGCCGGGGTCCCCACCTCCCCCTTGGAGGAGAGGGGGACTTGGCAACCCTATCCATGCCCTTGGGCTGCATCCCAGCTTGCCTACTCCTGTTCCCCCTCCATTTCCCCACCCCCCAGCCAGATGAGTAGCGGCAGTGGGTGGCAGCTGAAGGGCAGGGAACCAAGCACACCCAGGGTGGAGGGGGGAATTGCATCCCTAACAAGGCCCCTTCTCACCCCAGCTCACCAATCTGCCTGGATATTCCTCTTCATGCATCCCGTAACTTCAAGAATAACTTTTCTGGCAATCAGAAAAGGAATGGAGAGGGTCACATGCCTGGATAGTTGGACATAAGCCATTTAAAGGTAGTTCACAAGTGGATGAAGGGGACAGTGAAGGATAAAAAACAGTCTTAGAAAATGGTCCTGCCTACTGGAGGTAAAGACAGGCAGTCTTCCTGCACATGCCAGGGAAAGCCTCCCCCTCATTGTGCAAGGCTCAGGTGGGCCTAGGGATCCCAGGTCCCCCAATGAGTGTGGGGAATCCCCGCTAGAGGTGGGCATGAACCTGAATACGAACCAAAAAACCCCACGAACCAGCCTGGTTCATGGGTCGCGAAACAGTGGTTCGTGGAAGCTCGTTTCCACGAACTTCCATGAACTGGTCTACTGGTTTGTTTGGTTCATTTTAAAGGCCAATGCCCCTTTCCATGCCACTGCAAAGCAGCAGGGAAAGGGGCAGTTTAAATGGCCATTTCCCCACTGCTTGGAGCGGCAGGGAAATGGTCATTGCAAGCAGCAGGAAACGGCCCTTTAAACTATCAAATGCCCCTTTCCCTGCCATTGCTAAGCGGCCAGAAAGGGGCATTTAAACCCCACGAACCACGAACTGGTTCATGAACTTGCCCCAGTTCGTGGGGGTTCGTGGTTCCTGAAAACACCATGAACCACGAACCCCATGGTTCATTTTTTTTGTGGTTTGTGCCCATGACTAATCCCCATTTCCACTCTCCTCCCCTGCCACGACTCACCTGGTGATAGGAGGGAAGGGAGGGGGAACAGACCTCCCAGGCATGCTCCCGGGGTAGCACAATGACATCACTCCTCGGAATGATGTCATCCCGCCACCCCAAGAGCACTCCTGGGCTTCGAAGCTGGCTGATTTGGGCCCCAAACAGGCCCAATTCAACGTGGTTGGAGGCCAAATTAGCCCACTGCAAAGCATGCGTGTGCTCCCAGGCCTGCATGATGATGTCACTTCCCAGAGGAGAAAAAAAAGTGAAGAGAACAAAAAGGTGAGTGCCGAGTCACACCCTCCCACTGGGAGGATAAGGAGACCTGGCAACCCTAGGTGAAACTTAGGTGAGCAAGGAACATGAGGCATAGTCTTATAGGTGCTACCGGACTCTTTCTCTTTCTTTTGCCACATGGGGCATAGATGGCCCTTCCACCATTGGGCTGGCTCGGATTGGTGTGGGGAAGGAGGCTATCAGTCCACCTGTAAAAGTCCCGGTGATCATAATGTGCCATCCACCCCTGCAAGTGTGCATAGTTCTGATTCATAGCAAAGAATCAAAACCCGTCTCTTTTGAACGTTTCCATTTATTTAACAATGCTGACGTGAAACAGAAGGTAAAAAGGGAAACTGCAAACTCCGTCTGTACAGAGCTCTGTGAACTGAGACTAATGATGCTTTTGTACCCCCACCTTCTCTATTGCCAGCATCACCTCTGTTATTTTTATATTCAGAAACCAGGGATAAGGAGCACTACAGCTATGTTTGAGCTTATTTTGATAATGTTTAACAAGCAATGGAGACAGTGCTTAATATATATATATATATATATATATACATTGCTCACGTACACGGCTGCTTTGGGAGCCAGCTAACAAATAGCCAACTCTCCTTGCCCTAATTTAATCAGTGATATATAACCATGACGTCTGCTGCCAGTAGCCTCTGACTTCAAACCAGTTGCACTGAGGGCAAAACTTTTTGTTGTTCTTATGCATCAGCTTGCAAAGAGAACAGCACTGACTTGGGGTGAAATTTCTTCCTATGTCTGATGTTTGTTGGTTCAACTTCGAGAAGGTTCTTGTAAGCTGAGGAAACAAACTTGCAGCTGTAGAACATGTTTGATTGACGGCACCCCTGCTGGCTCATAATCATTCTTTTATTACACTGAGGACTTAGCAGGAACTGCTTATGTTTAGTCAATGGCTGTAAATTAGGAGACTGATAAAAGCTCCATTCCACACTTTGAAAATGTTGGGCTGCAACAAAAGCATTTTGCAATTACCGTCATTCATTATTGGAAAGATAGCTATGATGGATAGGAAATCAGAGTGGTGTGCTGGTTAGTGTTGCCACACTTCCTACTATGGAACAAGTACAGAACGCCTTCAGGCTTTCCAATGTGATAATGTGTCCCATCTTGGAGACCATTGAAGCCTCTTTCTCTCTATTCTTTCTCTCCCT
This sequence comes from Eublepharis macularius, assembly GCF_028583425.1. Lineage (NCBI taxonomy): Eukaryota > Metazoa > Chordata > Lepidosauria > Squamata > Eublepharidae > Eublepharis > Eublepharis macularius. The sequence continues at coordinate 176,312,681 of NC_072792.1, forward strand.
CTGAAAGCATTTCTTTGGGTGCATTGTAGGGTCATTATGGGGTGGGGAATTTCTTTTTTCAAAATTCACTTTTTAAAATATAGCTATTCATTCCTCCTACCTTCTTTTTTCTCTTTTAAGAGCAGGATTTCTCTTTCATTTCTCTTATAAGAGAAATCAAGGTACCCATTTTGTAACTTTGGCCCTTGCAATTGTTTTATGTTGTACAACCTATGGTGGTGCTCGATCAGGAAGATAGAAAGGCTTAGGAAGACATTGCTTACCTCTGAGCATGTACAGAGTGAAATTCTGAAATTGTTGCAGACCCTCCCTTTCTGCCCCTCCCCTCTTCAAATTTCTCTTTGATCAAAAAGGAACTGATTAGAAATTGACTCCAAATTCCTAAAAAGAGAGAAAGAAGAGATTTCAGGAAGGAACTGGGTAGAAAGGAATTAAGAAAATTTCTCTTAACAATTTAGTGTGTTCAAAAATCAAAAATCTAGGACTAGAGATGGGCACAAACCAAAATTCATGATGAACCAGGCCGGTTCATGGTTCGCAAACCAGAGGTTCGTCAGATCCCATTTCTGACGAATCACCACGAAATTTAGGCTGGTTCGTTTGGTTCATTTTTTGGTTTGCCACTGGTGCCGATCAATCAGTTTCCTAGGCAACAGGGGATGGACTTTCTGCAGATCTTCTGCTAACCCATAAGTGACCTTCTGCTGACCCAGAAGTGACGATTTTCTGACCTGGATGTAACATTTTCACGAACCAAACAAACCAGTTTGTGGTTCGTGAAATTTGATGAACCACAAACCACATGGTTCATTTTTCTCCCGGTTCGTGCCCATCTCTGTCTAGGACCATTACTTCACATCCGAGGGAATATAACCAATTCTTTTGTGATTGACTACACATTAATGAAGAAGTGCATCATCTTTAGAGATAGTTGTCTTTCAGAATGTCAACAATCCTACTGTTTAATTTTTGTAATGATTCTTGAGGCTTGCGAGGCCTTAGAGACTCAAGCTTACCTAGATTCACCTAGATTCCGCCGCAAGTCTTTTAAGGTAACCCATGTTGTCAGAACAAGTCAGTACACACAGAAGAATGTAATTACTCGTGCTTTGATGAGAGATAAGAGGTCAGATCAGAGAGAAGAGTTCCTCATTTTTTGTCAGAGACTGAGGTGACTGCAAAATGTACCCTTTATTCTGTTTCCCCAAACACTGACAAGTCTAAGATGTGAATTATAATGAGGTGTGGGAGAACAATCTGTACAGAGAAATCTTCCCAACATGAAGGCTGTAATTTTGCACTCAGTTAAGATTTCAGTGAGATTTGAGAGTGGCCCACATGCTGTTCAAAAGCTACAATTGATGCAGAATACCTTGGACAGAATTCTGACTGGAGTACATCATCGAGACCATATCACTCCAGTTTGGTTTCACCTGCACTGGCTTCCAGTTTAATTACAGGCCCAATTCAAGGTGCTCATATTGACTTTAAGGCCCTATGCATCTTGGGGCCCAAAAACCTTACTCCCTGCCTACTCCCATATGGACCTGCCTGACCACGGCAGTCATTTTTGGAGGCCCAGCTTTGGGTGCTCCCACCATCTGAGGCTAAATAAGTGTTAACCCAGGAAAAGACCTTCTCAGTCATGGCACAAAAATTATGGAATTCCCTCCCCAGGGAGGTTCGACTGTCCCCTTCTATTGTTGTCTTCCACAAGGATTAGAGTCCAGTGGCACCATAGAGAACAACAAGATTTTCAGGGTATAAGCTTTCGAGAGTCAAATATCTCTTTTTATGAAGAAAGGAGCATTGACTCTGAAAAGCTTATACCCTGAAAAACTTGTTCGTCTCTAAGATGCTACTGAACTCTAATCCTGCTGTTCTATTGTAGACCAAACAGCTGCCTACCTGAAATTGTCTTCCACCAGCTAGTGAAGACTTCTGTGTTTTGTCCACTGTTCTTTCTCCCTCACCTTCTTTCCCTATCATGGGTGCATGTTTGTTTTGCTTATCTATAACTTGTTTTAATTTGGGGGGGGGGGATGCCGCCTTGGGGACCGTAGGTTGGGTAGAAAGGCATTCAAGGAGTGGTTTAAAGAAATGAATAAATAAATAAATATTTGAAACCTGGAAAATCAGTAAGATGAGAGTCCGCATGGCTCCCCAGCTCTGAGAGCATCCACCTTAAGGTAGGGTTGCCAGCTTCCATGGGGGATCTGGAGTTCTATTGAAATTATAACTGATTTCCAGACAGAGAACAGTTTGCCTAGAGAAAATGGCTGCTTCAGAGTGTGGACTTTATGGTTCCAATTCCTGCACTCTCCAGGTTCCACCCCAAAATTTCCAGGAATCTCCCATCCAAGAGTTGGTAACCTTACTTTACTTTTATCATCATCATCATCAGGGCTCATTTTGAGGGGGAACATGCAGAAACGCAGTTCCGGCAGTTCCCCAAAGAGGTCACATGTCAGGTGGCCCCGCCCACCTGACTCTCAGCCATTTTAAGCCCATTTTGGCCTGGATTGGGACCAAAATGACCCAGATCGGGCCTCTGATGGGTGGTGGATCACTCTCCCGCTCAGTAGCAGCCCGATCCTGACCATTTGGGGCCCCTTTTTGCCATTTTGGGCTCAATTTTGGCCCTGAATGGCCAGGATTGGGTCCAAAATAGCCAGGATAGGTAATGTCAGGGGGTGCGGCATATGCAAATCAGTCATACTAATGACACACTTCTGGTGATGGCTAGGGGCGTGGCATATGCTAATGAGTTATGCTAATGAGTTCCTCCAGCTCTTTTTCTATGAAATGACCCCTGATCATCATCATCATCATCATCATCATCATCATCATTTAAACTTCTATCTTGCCCTCCCCGCAAGCAGGCTCAGGGTGAGTTACAACAGTAAAACATAATTTACATTAAAACTTCAATAAAACTGCAGAATTTCTGTCAACACCACCTTCAGACAGCGACGTTACACCCCATCCCTGCCAATAATAAGGCAACACCTTACTATAGTAAGGCCTTACTATAATAAGGCAACTCCTACTAGCCACCTAGTCCCAAACTTTTCAGAAAAGTTTGATTTTATATCTATGGGGTTTTCCAAACTGAGAAGACTGAGTTTTCAAAGATCCAGAGAAGTTAGCCATGTTAGTCTGCAGTTGCAAAATCAGAAGGAGTCCAGTAGCACCTTTAAGACTAACCAACTTTATTGTAGCTTAAACTTTCGAGAACCACAGCTCTCTTCGTCAGATGCATCTGACGAAGAGAGCTGCCATTCTTGAAAGCATAGGCTACAATAAAGTTGAGTTTTCAAACTGTCCCAAATTTGCCCAAACACTACTTGTGACATTTTATTTCTTGTAATTGCGTCCTCCTTCTCTCTCCCTTGCATTTCTACAGAAGGAGTGCATTCTAATAGACTCCCAGGGATGTTCTCTCTCTTGCTTCCCGGAAAAGACATCAGCCAGCCATGAATCACAGGAACTGTGTTAGCCTAACTCCAGCATTTTCAGCCTCCCAGGCACCACTAGGAGACAGATGGCTTTCTTGCGACATTAACACACAAGTAACCAGACAGCTTTACATGCACTATTCCGTGATGTTCAGGGATCAGTTTAGGAGGAAGAGTCCCGACTGCGGACAAACAGCTATCTGGGGCTCCTACACACTTGTAGATTTCCTCATGAGAACAAGTCACTTGAAATGCCACCGTGCAATAAATGTGTAATAGCCTTCCTGAGGAGGTCAGGAGAGCCCCCACTCTCCTGGCATTCCACAAACGATGCAAAAATGAATTATTCAAAAAGGATTTCGGCTCAGATAGGAGGGCTGTATTGTAGGGAGGGGGTCTCAGATGCTTCGCGAATGAGTTAAGGACCGTAGACTTCACCACTATGTTACCTTACGTACTACCTATTTACTTTAAATATGTGCTCCTATGAGCTACCTGTGCTTCATGTTGCCTAATGTCAGTCCTAGGATTGCTTATGCTCTGTTACAGCAATTTTTCAACTCTGTATCAGATTTTTGCTAATGTTTTATCTTTGTAAACTTGTATTTATTTATCCTATAGCATTGTTTATGGAAATGTCCTTGATATTGACTGTACTAATCTCACAGTATGTCATCTGACTTGAGTCTCAGTGAAGAAGATGAACTGTAAATGACATCATCATCATCATCATTAATAACAATAACGATAACCATAACGATAACGATGACAATGACAATATGTGTGTGTGTGTGTCATCAGTTTGCAAACAACCTACGATGACCCCATCAAGGGCTTTTCAAGGCAAGTGAGGAGCTAAAGTGGTTTGCATGGAGGACCTGTGCAAGAAACAGCCCTTCCAAATCATCTTTATGATTGCCGAGTAGCTGACAACTTCAGTTTTAATCATGTCCTGCCGAGCCAGTAGAATATGCAGTTTGCAAATTCTGTGCCTGAAAACCACAATTCCTTTTTTGGACACACCACAGACCTCCAGCCCACAGGGAACAGAGATTGTGATATTTAACGTCAGCTTGCTTAATGACTTTTGTCACTATGCAAATCAGGCGGTGGTCTAAAGTGGTTCGTTTTACTTCCTTCCCAAATATGAGCAAATACAATTGTCTTTTACAATGACACCAGTTTTAATTATATTCCCGCATGATGAAATGCAATACTTTCTAGGCCATGGTGTGTGGTTTAGGGGAGAAAAAAGGATGATACCAATAGGAATTTATTTGATGTCAAATACTGTGCTTGTTTTATCAGCCTTCCAAAGGAAGCTATTCTTTCCCACTCCGCTGACGCCAAGCTCTAGAAACCCTTTAAAAAACAGAACATCAGCAGTAGCAGTGCAATTTTCACAGCTTAGTTGGGATAAGAAAACATTCCCAGTTTCATTTAATTTTTTATCAGTTTCTATTTTGGACAATTTTGCTTTTGGTTCTCCATTTTTTGGCATCAGCTTTGCAGATTCGCTTGTCTTGGGTATGCATGTCATGTGGTTTTTATATTACAATTGATACGGTATTTATATGTACAGTTTATATCATTTATATGCTTTATATATGTCTAATGCTTAATGGTGATTTATATTTTGAAAAATGCATTTCACATGGGAAATTTCGGAGTAAGGGAACAGGAAAAAACATCGAAATAAAGGATCACAGCTTTGATTTACTCCAAGCAGAAATAAAATTGAAATGGTGATTTTGGGCATGAAGCAGCTGGAATACATGTATCTCTAGAGCATAGAACAATGGCTTGGATCCCAGAGAGAATTTCCTTAGTTGGAAAGGAGGGCATTTTTGCCGATCTCTCCTGCTGGTTCAGATATCTTGATCCCCCACCCCATGTACTTCCTGGGGGTCCTCTGTCCTGCAATAGTAGCATTTCAGGGGGAATTTGGGGTTGTACCAGAGCAAAGAGGTACATGCTTTGTGGATTCCAATGTCCAGAGATGGATTTTCATTCTGCCCCTAAAAATTACTGAACTGGACTCCTTGGATTAATACCAGTATCTCTGTGAAAGTTTGACCCAAAGTCTAAATGTATAAAAGTGTCAGATGCGCCCGGCCTATCTGCTGTGTGTGCCTATTATACTCTGTATCATATTCTGGGCCTCTGAGAATGTGTAGAGAAATATCTGTGTAGCTGTCTAACTGTGTAGCTGTGAATCGCTTATCTTGCAGGTGGCTACTTTCACTTTCTCGACTGGCATGGGCAAGTGTCCTTGAAGTGCCGGTCGAAGCCATATCTCCCTGAGACATGAAATGAGCTCATCCTTGTCTTCCCCTCTCCCTCCCCTATCCAACCTTCTAGGCCCTGCACACCTAAATTCTAACGGTCCTTATCCCAGGGCGGGAACCCTGCCCTCTAACTAACATTGCTTTTCCCCTTTACGTCGCTTCTGCCAATGCTGCTGTCTGACTGCACTGATACTGATGGATCTCTAATAAAGAAACTTTAACTGAACTCTTGGAGTGTCTACAGTGAAGTAACCGGGGATCTAACTGGCAGGCCCCGACAAAAGTAAAAAACCAAAAACATCCACTCCAACCACTGACAGAGACGTCTGCTCTGATCTTATATGTACTTTCATAGAAATGTCACATTGCATCTCTAATATTTCATGGCCCACAGGATTTTCTCCCTCTATATCCATGACAGAGATGCTTCTAAATTTCATTTTAGCTGAATTTCTTCCCCGAATTTCGAGTTCTGAATTTACGTCTGTGTTTCTGAAATGGATCTCTTGAGTTAGGGGTTCCCCGTTGTTTTGCTCTTATTTCCCAGTTGTTCAAAAACAAAAGCTTTATGGGATATTGCATCAGGATTCTATTCTAGAGTTGGTATAAATGTCTTGGTTTATTTATTTTATTTATTTATCCCACTTTCCTCCTGAAGGACTCACACCAGATTGGTTGCTCATACAGAATTCAACTTAAGTAAAGTTTAGTGCAATTTTTAATAACACACAGATACACTTCTTTGCAGCAGTAAAACACTGCACAAAGAGAATCTTTCAGGCAACTATTTATGAAATCTTACCATGATTGCTTTTTTATTGGAATGTTTTATCCATATGCATGAGAGCACAACAAATGTAGAAGGGAAAAATATGCAATGGAATTGAAAAAGGCAGTACAGTGTCAACATGGTGTCGTTGAGTGTTGGACTCAGATCTTGGGAGACGCAGGTTCTAATCTCCACTCTGTTAAGTTTGCTGGGTTATTTTGGGCCAGTCACACACACTTAATGTAACCTACCTCACAGGGCTGTTGTGAGGATGCAATGGAGAAGGGGGGCATGTTGTATGTCTTTGGGTCCCTGTTTGGGAGAAAAGTTGAGTACAAATGAAGTAAAAACAAAGTAAGTAAACATCACATGCTTCAGTCTGGAAATAACTTCAGAAGCTGTCCTAGTTTAACTGAGATTGAGGTCTTCTCTAAATGATATGCTTTCCCTGATTCTGGTTGGTGTTACGATGTATGGTGAACACTTGTCACAAATGTTGATTGTTGCAAATGATAATATGCATCATATAGTATAGAGGATTTTTTAAAAAAAGTCTATTGCAATATGTTTCCTCTCTTGCCAATGTACAGGTTCCATATCCCATGAGTCATTGCTGACTCTCTAAGGGAAGTTATATGTCTAAAGCCAGTACTTTGAAGGAGAACCATAGACACAGATATGGCTAGATAGTCCTCATTCTTTCCAATGGTTCAAAACACAACAATGAGCAGATATACATACATCACTAAAAACATCATTTCCAGTAAGCATAATGCAGATATTCAAAATGCTATGGCCTGAATTGATCAAGTTAAGCCATCCCAGAATACCTGAGGTGGATTCCTGAGCTGGCGAGCTAACAGCTCCGCATGTCAAAAGCACATGGTATCCTTTGCAAATGAACAAATATGTTACATGAAAACAGAAAAGTGTATCATTTAGACCAGGTCTGGGGAGGAGCGGAATACAGAACAGAAATAATTTAATCAAGAGCAATGCAAACCACCGCTGTTAGTCTCTTACCGTGAAAATCCCACCAGGGGTCGCTGTAAGTCAGCTGTGACTTGCGGGCACTCTCCACCATCGGGATTAATAAAAATGTAGAATGGAAGAGAGGAAATCCTCTCATCCTTCATGTGTGTTTGAGTGTTTGTGCATTATTATTGATTTTATGTTTTTGTGACTTTTGATGTATTTTTTGAATGTTGTTAGCTGCCTTGAGCCCATCTGTGGGAAGGGTGGGGTATAAATCAAATCAAATCAAATCAATAAATACATAAATAATAGTACTATCACCCAATTATAGTCCATTAATTCATCAGATGAATTAATGAAATGTACATGAGATAAAACAGCAGTTTTCAAGGGGAAAATCATTCTTTTGTTTTTAGAGAGTGCATGTAGATGTTGCCAGCTCCATCTTGAGAAATTCCTGGAGATTTGGGGGTGGAGTTTGGGAACGGGAAGGAGCTCAGCTGGGATGTTATACCATAGAATCCACACTGTGAATCTTCCATTTCCCCCAGTCGAAATGTAGTCCGTGTAGCCTGGAAATCAGTTGTAATTTCGGGCAAACTCCCGACACCACCTGGAGGTGAGTTCCTTTATGCAGATGATTCCATTTGAGAAGCTTTTCCTCCTGGGTAAGAATGAATGCGAACCGCTTCTTCAAAACCAATTTCCGCTTTGTGCAACGGTTATGTGCATTTACACAGGGTTGGATTCCACTAATGGATTCCTCTGGAGCAATCTTCCAACATGAGGATTGTTAGGTGGGTAGCCGTGTTGGTCTGCAGTAGAACAGCAGGATTTGACTCCGGTGGCACCTTAGAGAACAATATTTTCAGGGTGTAAGTTTTTGGCAGTCAGAGCTTCAGACACTTAGATACTTGGTTGAAGATAAAAAAATATACACAGAGAGAGAGACACACACACACACCATGTTCTTCCAATTTCATGCATCTCCTGGATTGGGATGTGTTTATTTTGCAACAACAGTGAAATCTCAAGCAGAGTTACTCCCGTCTAAGCCCATTCATTTCAAAGGGCTTAAACTGAAGTAACTCTGCTTAGGATTTCACTGTAAATCTGTAAAAAGTCCAGCAGCACCTTTAAGATTAACCAACTTTATTGAGGCATAAGCTTTTGAGAACCACAGCCAGATGACAAAGAGAGCTATGGTTCTTGAAAGCTTATGCCTCAATAAAGTTGGTTAGTCTTAAAAGTGCTACTGGGCTATTTTCTATTTTGCAACTGCAGACTAACATGGCTAACTCCTCTGGATCTATGACCATGGAAAACACCGCAAATCTGTTCATCTTTAATGTCCTACAAGACTTCTTGCTGCAACAGAATAACATGGCTGTCTCGCTGGTAATTATTTTTAGTAAAACTAGCAAAATTTCTTGTGTGGGGGGATATCAAGGGTTGACAACCCTAGGTCGGGAAATTGCTGGCTATTTGGGGCAGAGCCCAGAAAGGGTAGTGTTTGGGGAGAGGAGGGAGCTCAGGGGGTATAATGCCATAGAGTGAACCCTCCACAGCAGCCATTTCTCCAAGAGAACTGATCTCTGTAATTCCTGGAAATCTCCAGGTCCCTCCTGGAGGCTGACAACCCTAGAGGATATCCTCAAATTTATCAGGCTCCTTAAGTTGTAAAATCTAAAGCAAAATTCCAGGTTTTTTAAAAGTTAGCCATTAGATAAATTTCAAGTGAAAAGGTCCAGCAGCATTTCTTGGGGGTCAGACAGGTTGCAATGCATATCTGTTCCTTAATTCAAAGGTTCATGGGATCAGGACGGAAATTCGAAAAGAATAAATGACCAATGATTTAGTCCAAGGAAGATTTATAGCAGTTCAGTAAGCATAATTTACGACGTTTTTTTTTCTGAATCTAAGTCCAAGCTTTTGCTATGACACGAGATATAAATAAATGTCTTTTTGTACCACCATCTCTCCCCCCACCCCCAATTACAGCTGCTAAAGGCTGGCAATAATTAACATTTCATGATGAATAAAAGGCATCACTCCAGAGCTTAGAGATATTCCTTTCAAGTTTTATCTATTGTTGGCCTGGCGATGTATTATTTATACACCCAGAATGAAAGGTTAGCGGTAGAATTACTGATTGTAACATATGAGCACAGAAGGTCAGTGGCAAATTCTGAACGCTGAATGCATAATCTTTTGGCTGACCCCGTACAAGCAGTTTAGTTAATGACTCTGGATGGAAGCTCCGAATGAATGCAACAATTATGTGGTTTTTATTTCCCTCCTTGTTTCTCAGTTTGTTGTTACACTATGAACAATGACAAAATTCAGATTTCCATCCAATGGCGTTGTTTACACAAATAGGGTGGGGGGTGGGGATGAGATTACAGACACAATCTAGCCGGACCAAAACAACCGGCACCAAAAACGAGAGCAGATTTCCCTCCAACCTTTGCAGGAATGGGCAATAATAAATGAATCATAGCTGCTGGTTGGAAGGAGCATTCTCATCTATATTTTACCAGGAGAGTTCTGACTATCTGAGAGGCCATATATTATTGAAAACATTGTTTTTATAGCATCTGTGGCAGTAACAAAGCTAAGTGGAGGGAAAAGGACATACTGGAAACCGCAGGCACCTTGGAATTTTAACTTCTCCAAAATACAATGGAAGCGCTTAATAAAGCACACACACCAGCTATGCTTGTGGTGATATGTCTGATGCCGAGCTGGTGTGGGGATATGCAATGTTCAGTGGCTCAGGGAACTCAGCTGTGTAGTCCAGCTCTTGTGTGGGAAAGGAAAGTTGTCAGTTTGCATGGGATTAAATCTTTAATACAGAACCAGGTTGAAAACTAGTAAGAAATCCTGAAATATAAGGAAACAAAGGGATAGGGAGCCCCAAGGCAAGAAAATGGAATGAAGGCATTGACTGAGAAATGTAGATGGCTTGAGGAAAGGGTTGCTATGGGGCAAAATGGGAAATCTGAAATCCGTATGCCATCCTAAATTTCTTGAAAAGTAGGTGACAGGGGAATGTGGAGAGAGCTATAATAACGTAACATTTGATTTATATACCACCCTTCAGGGCAACTTAATGCCTAATTAGAGCGATTTACAAAGTGTGTTGTTATTATCCTCACGATAATCACCCTGTGAGGTGGGTGGGGCTGAGAGAGCTCTGAGAGAGCTGTGACTGACCCAAGGTCACCGAGCTGGCTTCAAACGGAGGAGTGAGGAATCAAACCCAGTTCTCCAGATTAGAGTCCTGCTGCTCTTACCTACTGCACCAAACTGCCACCCAATACAGTCAAAGGAGCCGTATTGTGGTAGTCCTCCTGTGAAAAGTTTGGATGTTGTTAGCATGGTATGTGTGAATCCTCCCTTATTTCCACAAATATTTTTATCTAACCAAAAAAGAGATTGCATCTTCAACCCATGAGCACAACCCCTAAGTGTGATTCTCATGTGGGTATTTATTTATTTTCATTCACAGCCCATCTCTCTCAAGCCAGATTACAAGGACAATAGAACTATTCTGTCAGTCGGAAAGGGGTTTTCTGTACAGTTAGCTCACAAATAATGCACTTATCCTAGAGAGTGAAGGATGTGATCCTTCACTCTCTGGGATAAGTGCATTATCCCCACTCAGAACACCACCATGTTTGCTTTTCCCCATGGTCTTGGGCTGTTGATTTAATACCATGCGCATAAACCAGACAGCCACATAGGAATGCTGGAGCACCTGTTGATTGGCTCACATTCTGCTCGCCTGTCACAAACAGGGAACCATTTTTGATGGGCATTTCAGCTGTTCATGAACTGTTCGTGTCTGCCTGTTGTGTGTGATCCAGTGAAATCTATCTGAACTGTTCCCCCACCCCACCCTGCCACCCTTGCTGCCACTGCCACACAGCATCAATTGTTTAATGTACAAAGATAGTCAAATCTCATAAACATATAAAAGTCACAGGAACAATATTAATTACGCCTAAGTGTTTGTTATTCATTTTGGTTCGTTAAATGAAGTTCATAGCAGTGAAGATCAACTGTGGTTTGCACATGTATTTTCTTGCATAGCCTTATGGAAGTATATAGTTCATATACCTGTCGTAGTACAGATGTCTTGCATGCCAAACCAATGCACAAGTGTAAAACCATCTTAGATAAATCGATTGGTGCAATCAATTATGCTGGAGAAGCTCCAGCCCTTCCCAGGCAACCAACTGGGACATATTTAAAAGCTACCATGAGTGGTTACCTTCCCATTCTGCATGTTTTGGTTCACAAACCGGCCGTAATACAGAAGGAAAGCAAACTCCACCACCGTAGCTACTGCGCAAGCCATTCTGCTGCACGGAAACAGAACTGAGGCAAAGAGGCTTGGCTCATGAATAGCTGCAGCTGTCTGTCGAGGTAGGCTTGCCTGCCAAACACGTTCACCATAAAATTGCCAGCATTCCTAGAGTCACACATATCCAAATGGGCCATCAAGTTTCAGCCAACTTACGGGGACCCCAGCAAGGGGCTTTCAAGGCAAGTGAGAAGCAGAGATGGTTTGGCATGGCCTTCCTCTGCAGACTCTTCCTTGGTGGTCTACCATCCAAATACTAACCCCACTTAGCTTCTGAGATCTAATCTACTGAGATCAGGTTATACTATGCTGCCTTCTCTCCCCCTAGAGGCACACAACAGCAAAATATCCAAACATGCCATGAGCAGTCAAATCCATTTATAAAGAAGTTCTTCAAGTTTCTGCTATGTTTTTAATTAGATGGAATAGGAGTAGTCAATGTGCCCTTCATTCGAAAGGGAAAATAACATGTCATGATATAGACTTGTGGGGATTTTTTTATAGATGGGTTATTTTGTGTTTTAATTGTCAGTGTGGTATAGTGGTTAAGATGACAAATTAGGATCCAGGAGACCCAGGTTCAAGTCCTCACTCTCTCATAATGTAACTCCAGGGGGGCTGCATAAGGACAGTGTGGCGGTCAGAAGAGGGGACAAAAAGTTGGCCCCGAGTCAATGGCGGAACAGCTCCATCTTGCAGGCCCTGCAGAACTGTAAAAGATCCCACAGGGTCTGGATCTCCATTAGGAGAGTGTTCTACCAGGCCGGGGCCAGGGAAGAAAAGGCCCTGGCCCTAGTTGAGGCCAGCTAAATGTCCCTCAGCCCGGGGACCACCAGAAACTGTTTATCCACGGAGCATAATTTATTATTGTTATTGTTGTTCTTTTTGGTATAATTATTTCTAGTTCAGCTTTCTCACTGGGATCCGAGGCAGGTTACACAGTGTGAGCGAAAACACAATACAATCGACAGTTAGGACATTTACTGAGCAAAGTACAATAATGAACAACAGTTAGGATATTCAGTGAAACAGATACAATACAGAATGGTAGCAGAAAAATTTTCAACAAGCATAAAATCAAGCACAGAGATGAAATTTATCTGAAACAAAGCACAACTAATTTCCATGGGATCTTTAACAGAGTGGAAACTCTCTAGTAGGTGCGTAGCTGCATCATCAGACAGTAGTACCCAATAGCATATAGTTTAGCCCCGTCCCTTCCAAGACATCTCACTGAGCTATTTGCCTACCTAGTCAGAATGAAGAGACAGACACCAAGTTTGGATCTAAGGGCCACTTTATTAACTTTATAACAACTAGAACAAGCGTAACTGCAGCAAGGTCCTATTAGCGGTACAGGTCAAGCCATAGGGTCCACCCTGGACCACCGCCTTGACCTGTATGGGCGAGCCCCGAATTCCCGGGTGCAACCCATTGATGGATGGCTCGGACCCAGCTGGCCAGGCAACTTGGTCCCCCCTTCAAGCTCCTAACACCTCAGTTGTGCAGCAGTGAGAGAAGGACTTGCATGCGGGGGTTCCCAAAGGCAGCCTGCCTCTGCAGCTGGCAGCCGTCAAAGCAGGTCTTCCTTTCAAGTGTGAGGCTCCAAATTTGTTACAAGGGAGGCTCTAGTTTTGCAGACAGTGCAGAGGGAGAGACAGTTGCTGTTGGCATTTTGATAGAGAGTGCATTGGAGCTTGAATTTCCTTTGTGTGTGGTGGGATAGGGATCTACCCCTTCAAGTTCCAGGGCTGCTGCCAGGCTCTGAGACCAAGCTATTATTTATTATCGGTACCTTTCCTGCTGCCTGCTCAGGTAAGGTTTCTGGGAGTGGTGCAGTAGGGATCTTGACTTGGATGATGGCTGGAGGAGAGCTTGCTGGCCCCCATGAACAGCCAACCACGAACATGTTCGTGAACAGGGCCGTGTTCGTGGTTGTTCATGAGTCCCTGTTCATGGATGGTAACAAACAACAAACATCATGTTCTGGTTTTTTTTCTGTTCATGCCCATCTCTAATCATGAAAGAGGCAAAGCAAGATCCCCTCTAGTACCAATATGAGCACATGCCAAAAATTCCTGGTCAGCCCCAATGGAAACCAGCTAATTCGACACTGACCCATATCAGGTGAGTAGACAGGCAAAAGCACATAACAAATACCTGCTTACGGTGGGTGGAGATTACTTAAACACTTCCCCTCTAAGCCTCCATTATTGGCTGTGCCTCAGAACATTTAAGCCCATGAAGTTTCATGTGGTATTTGAATAACAGTGACTGTAGCATAGTGGTTAAGTGGTTGGGCTGCAAATCAGCACTCTATTGGTTCGAATCCCGTTACAGCCATGAGTTCAGCAGGAGGCCTTGGGTAAGCCCCTCATCTCAGTCCAGCTCCCCAGCTGCATTGCAAGGATAATAACAACACTGACTTTGTTCATCGCTCTGAGTGGGGCGCTAATCTGTCTAGAAGAGTGGCATATAAGCACACTATTTTTGTTCTTTTTCTTATTATTACAATGGCACTCATCATTCCAACTGGGCCATAAGTAGTGTTGCAGGCTAAGCTTAATAAATGGGAGTGTTGGGAGCAGGAACATGGTAGATGTCATATTGAATTGAATGCGGCAGCCAAGTCAACAAATGCTACATAAAGTGCCTTTGTTGGTCCATTTATTCCAGAGTAAGCCAGTTGGTACAGCGTTTGATAGTGGTCTATAGTTCCAAGTCCTTTCCAAGACTTAATTGTTTATTAGTCATTGTTTGGTGAATTGTGTCAGCCTATGGCTATAGACAATAAACTCTTTTGACTTTGATGTCATATTGAGCACGAAGAGGTCAGTTCTGGGGAAGCAATGGTGGTAGCTCTCGGAATCGCTGTAAATTCTTGTAAGATTGAGTTTCCAGAAGTTCCTAGAACTACCAATGCCACTTCTAGTTTTCCCTGAAAGTGACATCATCACACTCATGATGCTATTGAGTTTTTGAAGAAAAATTTCCCTGCCACTGCTCCAAGTGACAGTGGGCAAAGGGAGTTTGAGTCTCACCCACATGCAAAAATCAATGCAATTCTGTAACCACTGGAAAGAGTTCAGAGCTGAACATTATTCTAGTGACTTGATGCCTCAAAGACACTATGAGGATAGAGAAAGGATGTGCTGACAGGGTCATTGTGTAGCAAGAAAAGTAAGCTGATCTTCTTTCCAGACAGGGGGCATCCCAGTTGGTGGAGAAACATCATCAGGTCTTGGTATTGACCTATAAGGCCCTGTGCAGACTGGGGCCAGTGTACCTGAGAAACCGTCTCTCCCCATATATTCCCCAGAGGACCCTCCTGTCAGGAGGAAAGAAATTGTTATCAGTCCCTGGCTCCAAGGAGGCCTGCTTGGCTTCAACTAGAGCCAGAGCTTTCTCAGTTCTGGCTCCTACCTGGTGGAACACTGAGCAGAACCACAAGTGACAAAAGGCACAGATTGGACACTAGTCAGCTTCCCTCAAGTTTTGATGGGAAATGTAGGCATCCTGGTCTCGCAGCTTCGCTCTCTGACTGCTGTCCAGTGGACTTTTCAACTGTCACTTGTCCAACATTCCGCCAAGCTGCCTACATTTCCCATCAAAACTTGAGGGAAGCAGACAAGTGTCCAATCTGTGCCTTTTGTCACTTGTGGTTCTGCTCACTGTCTATCAAGACCAGGGCCCAGCAGGATCTACTATCTTTCCACGAGGCCTGTAAGACAGAGTTGTTCTGCCAGGCTTATGGCTGAGACTGGGCCTCCGCTGGCTGGAGGATACAACATCTACTCCCCGTCCTGTGAAAGCTGCCCACCACTGTTCTTAAGCTGCTGCTATATTCAGTTATACAGTTGTATTATTTGTTATTAATTGTATTGCCGCCATCAGGAAAAAGAGTACTGCCATTTTTGTATGATATTTTGTATTATGTATTGTCAAAGGCTTTCACGGCCGGAGAACGATGGCTGTTGTGGGTTTTCCGGGCTGTATTGCCGTGGTCTTGGCATTGTAGTTCCTGACGTTTCGCCAGCAGCTGTGGCTGGCATCTTCAGAGGTGTAGCTACACCTCTTCAGAGGTGGTGCTACACCTCTGAAGATGCCAGCCACAGCTGCTGGCAAAACGTCAGGAACTACAATGCCAAGACTACGGCAATACAGCCCGGAAAACCCACAACAGCCATTTTGTATTATGTTTTTAAATGTTTTAATATGGAATGTTTCAAATGTTCTTAATGTTGTTATCTGCCCTGAGCCTGCTCACGGGGAGGGCAGAATACAAATATGATATAAATAAAAAATAAAATAAAATCATATTGGTATCAAACTGGCTTGTGGTGTGGAGAGTGCCCTCAAGTCATAGTTGACTTATGGCGGCCCCTGGTGGAGTTTTCATGGCATGCAACTAACAGATGTGGTTTGTCATTGCCAGCCTGTGCAACCCTGGTCTTCATTGGTGGTCTCCCATCCAATTACTAGCCAGGACCGACCCTGCTTAGCTTCTAAGATCTGATGAGATCAGGCTCACCTGAGCTATCCAGGTCAGGGCATCATACTGGCTTACGGAGCATTTTATCAAGATTATATGGGCCTTATTAGTTCAAGCTATTCCATTAACTGAGGCAATGCCTACTAGGCCTAGGAGCAAACAATCAGCTTGTACTAATTGTCAGGGAGGAATAGACTGGGGAGGATTTGATTAAAAAGTTCAAGCTTTGCTCTTCTCCTATAGGCAGCACCTTTTATCTTCAGAGCAGAGGGAAACAGGTTGGTTGCACCCGCTGGTCGACATGCTGGACTGCAAAGCAGGGAGCAGGCACAGAGGTTTTAGCATAATGAGATTTCCATCCTCTCCAGTGCTCTTAAAGGGGCCTGCCCCTTTTAAAATTAATTTGCTATAGCACAGGTAAAAATGTACTCAGCAAGCGTAGCTACTGTCATCTTTGGAAACAGGAACTTGCCAGGTCAATTTCCTTCACACACCATTAAGACTTCTTCCGCTCCAAACTTTAATATTGAAAAGTTTGCCAAATGTTCCCATCCTTTGGCTTCTCAGCATCCTGCGCATGAAAGAAGAAATCTGATAATTAGCCAGCAGAGACAGGGGAGGGGTGTGGCCGCCATGCGCTGAATCATACCCTGGAGGTTGCAGCAGCCTCGACGTGTGCTTAATGCTTCTAATTCTCAAGGGCTGTAATTATCTGAAAATAGACTAAAAGGGGACTATTTTGAGAAATGCCAATTTTCTGGATTTATTGGAACTGGAGAACTCTTACCTCTGCAGACTCCTGTGGGAGTTAGCAGCCCTTTTTAAGGTCCAGGCAGCAGCCACAAGTGGTGGAGGAAATGTGTTTGGAAAGTGGCCTTAGCAGCGAAATCTTCCCCTTGGCCGTTGCTTTGCAGACATTGATATAGTCCAATTAATAGGAGTGCTTCCCTTTGCCTCTTCTGTTTCCTTTCCTAATTCCTCTGCTTCTCTCCTGCAGTGATTCTTTAACCCGTAAGTTAAGCAGTCATAGTCAGAGACCAATATGGAGAGCTGCTTTGTACAATCTGTAGGATAAGATCCATCTAAAACTTTTCCAGGACTGGGGAAGAGGACATGGGTCAGTGGTAGAGCACCTGCCATACATGCAGTGTTCCAGGTTCAATCCCTGGCATGTCCAGCTAAAAGGATCAGGTAGTAGGTGATATGGAAGACCTGAGACCCTGGAGAGCTACCACCAGAGATGGGAGCTGTGACTGAGTGCATGCAGGAGATCCCAGGTTCAACAGCAGGATCTCCAGTGAAAATGGTCAGGTGAAGGTGGTGGGAAGTGATGTCAAGAAGCAGCCAACTTATGGTGACCCCAGAGGGTTTTCAAGCAAGAGAGGAACAGACGTGGCTTGCCATTGGCTGTCTCTGCATAGTGACGCTGGACTTCTTTGGCAGTGTCCCATCCAAGTATTAACCAGGGCCAACCTTCCGAGATCTGATGAGATAGTGCTAGCCTGGGCTATCCAGTTCAGGGCATTCATGTAGTAGGTAAGGTGAAAGACCTGAGATTCTGAAGATGTGCTGCCAATCAGAGTACGGAATATTGGATTTGATAAACCAATGGCCTGACTCAGTATAAGGCTGCTTGATGGGTTCATGTGCATTTGAGAGGGTCTCAGTGGTCCTTGGCATCTTCAGTTAAAAGGATCAGATTCTTGATTGACATAAAATCGGAGTGCCTCTGCCAGTCAGAGCAGGAAATACTAACTTTGCTGGAACAATGGTTCATCACAGTGTAACACAGGTTCGTATGTGATTGCATACTTAAGGACTAAAGGTAAAGGTAGTCCCCTGTGCAAGCATTGAGTCAGTGAGTTCAGTTGTGCTAGGGCCTTTTGTTTATTTTGCTTTCACCCATCTATTGTTGCTAAGGCACATTGCTTGCTTGTTTTCTTGTTTTGATATTAACTGACCTCCTTGTAAATACACTATTTTGTTTGTTGTTACTCTGCTGGGTCCTCATGCCTGTTTATTGGCCAAGCTGCAGAGGTCAGAAGGGTTGGGAGGGTACTCTGAGCCTTCCTAAGGGACCCTAAATCCCAGAGTGGTGGCAGCGTAAGGTGGCTCACCCCACCTGAGGCATGACAGACCTGAATCTTACCATTGGGACTGTATCTGTTTGTTTATTTACTAGATTTATACCTGACTTTTTCCCCAACAGGGACCCAGAGAAGCTTACCTCCTTCTCCTCACCTCCATTTTATTCACACAACAACCCTGGAGTTAAGTTAGGCTTATTAGAATGTGTGAATGGTCCAAGGTCACCCAGCAACCTTCCATGGCAGAGAGGGGATTCGAACCAGGGACTCCCCTCCCAGGGACACTCTCCCCTCCCAGGGACACTCTAACCATTTCGATCATCAAAAGCTTTTTTGCATTGCCTCTCAACCTTAGCAGTTACACCAAAAAATACCAACAATATCAAAATTATAACACAAGCACCACAATAACAATAAAAACTCGGATATACATTATAATACACATTACATTTTAATGATTATAAACAATCATTAAAATGGAAACCATGCTCTGTTCATTCTAAAGGTTTCTTCTTTCCTGTTGAAGTTTTGCTTATGCTTGTGAATTTCAATGGCTTCCCTGTGCAGTCTGACAAAGTAGTTGGAAGTGTTGTCCAGTATTTTGGTGTCCTGGAATAAGATACTGTGCCCTGTTTGAGTTAGGCTATGTTCAGCCACTGCTGATTTTTCAGGTTGTCCAAGTCTGCAGTGTCTTTCATGTTCTTTTATTCTTGTCTGGATGCTACGCTTTGTGGTCCCGATGTAAACTTGTCCACAGCTGCAGGGTATACGGTATACTCCTGCAGAGGTGAGGGGGTCTCTACTGTCTTTTGCTGATCGTAGCATCTGTTGTATTTTTCGGGTAGGTCTGAATACTGCTTGAATACTGTCTGAATACTGCTTGAAGGTTACACTCTATACCCGACAATAGCCCTGCAGAGAAGATTAGCACATCAAGCACCAATCCATATGCAAAAGAACCTCCTCAGGATACAGTGAAGCCTCCCGCCATTAGCATTCCACACCCTGGGAAACTCTTACAGGATGACTCAGCTTAACCCCACCCCTCCTGAGTAGATACAAATGACCTGCCAACATCTTTTCCACACTGTGACACTGAGAGATCTCTGTCTTTTGGTGCTACACCTCTGAAAATGCCAGCCACAGCTGCTGGCGAAACGTTAGGAACTACAATGCCAAGACCACGGCAATACAGCCCGGAAAACCCACAACAACCATTGTTCTCTGGCTGTGAAAGCCTTCAACAATCATTAAAATCACACAAAAATTTGAGCTAAAATCAACATCAGTTCAAGCAATTCAGCCAGATAATCAACAAAATACAAAGATTTATCCATCAGCCATAATAACAGCGGATGGTTTGGGTAAAGCCACTTTTGCAAAAAATTTTGCCCTTTGGATCGTTATCCATTTACTTTTGTCAGCAAGTAACATAGTTAATCTATCCTTATTCGCTCTCCCTGGATATTGTAATAAAATATTCCCAAGGTATCTTTTGCATTCTAATGTAAATCTTGGACTCTAACCACTACACCACACTGGCTTTCCAAGCCTGCTTCTTACTCTTGGTGACCTTAACCATTGACAATCCATGCAATATCATGGGCTCTTGAATGCATGGATATAGAAGTTCCACATCTTATGCTCCCAGCCATGATAATACTGGCATAATGCATAGGGTGGGGGACACAACTGCAACAGCCCCCCTATCTCCCCTAAGACACAGGTATACCTTCTTCACCCTTTGCACATACTCCACAAAAGAAGTATGCTGTATGAGTCTTTAAGCATGTTTAGAACTGAAATCTTGGTTTCCTTGGCACTTTAAGAGAATCTATGTCTCAGATTGCAAAAGATGGGTATTGGCACATATATTGTAAGGCATTTGTTAAGGGGAAGAAGACAAAGGGCTTTGCTACGAGGCAGGCTTTCTGTTTGGAGAGAAGTAACCAGTGAAGTCCCCTAGGGATCTGCCTAAGGGCTTATTTTATTCAATATTTTTATTTGTGATCTAAAGGAGGAAAGTCAGGGCGTGCAGATGAAATTTGCTGATGGTATTGAGCTAGGGAGCTCTGTTAGCGGAGAAAGGGGCTGGGAAATTATACATGGTAAATTGGATGACCTCATCAGCTGGAGTAATAGCAGTGGAATGCAATTCATTAGGATAAAGCTGGGGGAATACACCAGGGGAAAGCGAGTTATTTTGGCTCAAAGACAAGCTGCCAGCCTGAGTCAGACAATTGGTCTTTCCAGCCCAGTCTTATCTACTTGAATGCCCAAGGTCTCAACTAGGGGTGGTTCTCAGGCCAGCAACCTGAGATACTTTATCTAGAACTGCTAGGCATTAAACCTGGGTCCTATCCTATGTGCCACCTATGCATATCTCTCCCTGCGCATACGTACCTGCTCACAAAACTCAAAAGAACAGATATCACCGAAGTCATTAGGAAATCAAGCCACTGATTTTGATTGGCCAGGGGGGTATTAAATGTTTCCAAACCAGAAGTTATCAAATCTAGGTTAGAAATCAGAAGGTTTTAAGGGTGTACAATTCGGGGAGAAATGTACTCTCCCTAGAAGACTTATGGGGCAAAGAAGCTGAGAAGAGGACAAAGGAGACAGGACAGGAAATGGACCATATGCAGCTAAGGATTGAGACTGGTGATTTTGTTCACTGTCTCTCTAGCCATTGGGGCTTCCAAGATTAGGGGGGCAGGGGGTCATAGGAATGCCAGCTTCCCTCCCTGGTTTTGGGGCTGCTATTAGTCACCCTGAGACCCCATAGCTTCCAGGTTTCAACTGGAAGTGACATCATTGGGGCCTCCGGAGCACATGTATGCTGCATACACGCAAAGAAGCTGAATCAGGGTCCTCCACCAGTATAGCAGTCAGTCACCACTTTCTTTTTTCAAAAATATATATTTTATTGAATTTTAACAAGGTCAGGAATCGGGAAGGGCATGGGAAAGGGAAAGGGGGGCATGGGAAAGGTGAAAATCAACAAACACGCTAGGTAGCCTGCTTACAACATTACTCTACATATCATTTGATACTACAGATAGGCAGACTGTGATGATTAACACAAATTACATTCGAGCCTTTATATCCTTAATATACTCAAATCTTTGTGCTTATTTTTAACACAATCATAGAATGAAGTCCAGGGCCCAGCAAAGTTCTCTTCCATTTGCCCTTTCAATATTGAGGTCAATTTGTCCATTTCTGCACTCTCCATAATCTTCGCCACTAGTTCTTCTTGAGCAGGCATTATTTGACATTTCCAATAATATGCTAATAGAATTCTCGCTGCCTTTACTGCATGTATTATGAAATATTTCTGATCCTTATTAAATTCATCTGGAATGCAATTCAACAAAAACAATTCAGGTTTAAAAGGTATTGGGACCTGTAGAATTGGTTGGACTATTGTGTGCACCATTACCCAAAATTTATGTATATCTTGACAAGTCCACCGCATGTGATAAAATGTTCCTGTATGTTTCCCACATTTCCAACATCTATTAGACATATTCTTAAATAGTAGTCACCGTTTTCAAGGTAAGGGGGCTGGCAACTCTAGAGGGACAAAATTCCAGGGGCCCTGATCGAATGGCGAAGGGCAAGAAATATTATTTTTCATATGAAGTTTGCATTGGAGCTGCATGACATGATAGAGGGTTCCATGTCTTTATCTTGTGGACAGTAGTGCTTGTTGAGGTCCTCACCAGCCCTCCTGATCATCCATGATTTGGGGAGCTACCAAAGATTGCCAAAAAATGAGAGGGCCACTGGTGGAGATGCTATGAAATTCACAGAGGAGAGGTCTCTCATTGGTGATCAGCCACAAAACCTAAGTGGAACCTCCATATTTAGGAACAGTGTACCTCTGTAGAGCAGATATTGAAGACCAAACAGAGGATGGCTGTTGTGTTCATGCCCTACTTGGGCACTGACAAGATGGTTGACTAGATAGCTCCTAAACAGACCCTTACTTTGCTCCGTCAGGGCTGTTCTTTCTCTTCCACAAGGACATGGACACTTTTCAGCAAACCTTGCTAGTCATGGGGTGTCCTCTGGCAGGTGGGATGATCCTACTTAACTTCAGGTTAAGTAGGATGCTGGAGAATTGCATTCCATTTGTACAGTGTCTGAATGTCAATGTCTTTCACTGGGAATAATTGGTAGACTTGCCCCCAAACTTTTTCAGATTGGATCTGGGAGGTGTAAAGAGATATTTGGAGCTGGACTTGACAAGAGGCACTGGAAGGGGAAGGAATCAGGAAGGTGCAGCAGCGCCTCCCTTTCTGCAGGTGTTTAGCACCTGGGCTTGGCCAGAGGGTCTCAAGTCGACCCTTGGCTTTTGAATACACAATAGCTGTCTTATACTAAATCAGACCACTGGTCCATCAAGGTCAATATTGTCCATTCAGATTGGCAGTGGTTCTTCAGGACCTTATGGAGAGGTCTTTAATATCACCTCCTACCCAGTATTTTTAACTGGAGATGCTGGGGTTTGAACTTGGGACCTTCTGCATGCCAACCAGATGTACTGTAACTAAGCCCCTGGCCCCTCTCCCCTCTTAATGAATGTCTTGCAGTTTGTGGCCCTGTGTGAGCTTGTCACTTGCTTCTAGGGTGTACTGGGGACCCATCAGGTTGCTACCTTTATTTTAAAGTGTAGATTTTGTGTGCATTTCCTTTTGTAAGCTGCTTAGAGTCCCCAGCGTAGGAGAAAAGGAGCAGGGAGTGGTAGATTTAAATAAATCAACTCTTTCTGAGCTGTTTGGAAGAAAGGCTACCAGATACTTACCTAATGCTCCAAATGGGCCTTTGGACTTGTTGGATTTCTGCTGCTGCCTTCACATTTGGAGTAGATTGGGACATTAAAACAGGCCAGGAACAGGATGACTTAAGTGCCTCCTGAGATTCTTGAGATGCTGCTGGGACCTTTTTTTGTTGGGGCCATGGCTCAATGGAAGAGCATCTGCTTGGCATGTAGAAGTTCCCTGGTTCAATTCCCAGCATCTCCAGTTGAAAGCAGGTGATGCGAAAGGCCTCTAGCTGCGACCCTGGTGAGCCGTTGCTTGTCTGAGTAGACAAGATCAATGCTCTAATTCAGTCAACAGCAACTTCTTGTGTTCCTGTGTTCAAGAGGAAACAGGGATGAGCTTACATCAGTTGTTCCTACCACCACCTGGGTTCAAACCAGTGGGGCACTGCTGGTCACCAGCAGCCGTACGAGCATCAGTCCACGGTGTACTTTCCTGCTAAGTTCAAGGGCCGATCTGCCCCTGCTCATGTTTGTTCCTTTAATGCTTCGTTATGAAGCATTGTTCTTCGATGTGCACTTTCAAATGTGAATCATATTGCCCTCATATCCCACTGCTCTCATAAAAATGCTTGCAGTTCACTGGCCTCCTGAACTCTAGTTTCCATGTGGCATTCCTTAACCGTTGCAACCGAAACCTTTCATGGACCATACCTTTCCACTGACATTAAGACGGCTCTCGGGAACCAGTTGAAAGCCATTTGCCGGTTTGTTGAGTAAACCTTTATTGATTAGGATGTCAATTACAGCTGCTCATACACTCCCATTAATTACAGTATCTATGGGACTTTGGCAGGCTATCAGTAGAGATATTGGCCTGTCAGTTGGAGCGATTGTAGGTTAGTAGCCCATGGAGACAGCTGGAATGATGGTGCCCAGAGTTTGAGCGCATTTGCACTTAAGAAAATGTCCATCAGATTCATACATCTGGCTCTTTTGTCTCGCTTCAGTATCGAACACACACAAAGCTGGAAGAATGTAATGGGGTGGAGGAGTGAATTAGCAATTGGATACCTATCTAATAGTAAAGGACTGGGATGCATTGAGAGACCTGTCAATACATTTTAGAGGATGGGAACATTTGAAACTGTTGACATTTTAATTTTCAAATTTCATGTTTAGAATTTGAACAATCTTGTTGCTGAAATGTAACACAGTCACGATATAAAACCACCGTTACTGATGGCGCAGGAATGATTTCAGAAAAACGTGCCTCTGCTTCCAAGCTTGTTAAATAATCAACCAAGGCAGGAGATTATAAACACAGAACTACTCTGCAAATCTTGTTGGTCTCTAAAGTGCCACTGGACCCAAATCCTGCATAAACACAGAGTTAATTTACTTACAAAAGCCCGCTATTAAACAGCAACCACAGCTATAAATTCCCAAAGGAAAAAGATCACTTTTCATTGGAGACTAGAATTTTCTGTTCTGTCCTTCTGTCACTCTATCTAAGTAAGATTAAGAAGAATAATTTATTATTATTGTTGTTGTTGTTAATGACAACAACATTTGATTTATATACCGCCCTTCAGAACAACTTAACACTCTCACGCAGAGCTGTTTACAAAGTGTGTTATTTTTATCCCCACAAGGACAATCACCCTGTGAGGTGGGTGGGGCTGAGAGAGCTCAGAGAGAGCTGTGACTGACCCAAGGTCACTCAGCTCACTTCAAGCGGAGGAGTGGGGAATCAAACCTGGCTCTCCAGATTAGAGCCCTGCCGCTCTTACACCAAACTGACTACATATGGTCCAATGGGATCCTCTGATTAAACAGTCACCCCCATAGCTAGTTACTCCCCCCAGACAGGTAAGTTTGTGACTTAGGTGGAGGAGAAACAGACAAGGAGGAAACTGGGAAACTGTATAGGTGCACATTCAAGTGTTCTTGATTTTGCAAGCATCCTTATGAATACCTGCAGATGTTTGTCAAGCACTGTAAAAGCTTCAGCAGAAATGCTTGCAAAAATGTGAATGGTTTAAGATCAATGGGTTGGATCCTATTGCTTAGGCTCACCTGATTCACACTGAAGCCACAGTCCAGTGTGGCTTTGGCCAAGATGCATCTCACATTTCCCATAACAAATCAGAACATGCAATTTATATACCGCCCTTCAGGACAATTTAATGCAACACTAAGAGTGGTTAACAAAGTGTGTTATCATTACCCTCACAATAATCACCCTGTGTGGCAGGTGAGGCTGAGAGAGCTCTGAAAGAGCTATGACTAACCCAAGCATAGCCTTTCTGGGGCTCAAAAGGATCTTCTCTCTCTTTCACCAGTGGAAAAATTGGTAGGTTACAAACATTTTATTGCTATGTTCTCCCATCTTCTTTTGGTGTAGTGGTTAAGAGCGGCAGGACTCTAATCTGGAGAACCGGGTTTGATTCCCCACTCCTCTGCTTGAAGCCAGCTGGGTGACCTTGGGTCAGTCACAGCTCTCTCAGAGCTCTCTCAGCCCCACCTACCTCATAGGGTGATTGTTGTGAGGATAATAATAACACACTTTGTAAACTGCTCTGAGTGGGTGTTAAGTTGTCCTGAAGGGTGGTATATAAATTGAATGTCATTGTTGTTGTTATCTTAGAGAAGGCCTCATCTACCACATTTGCTTAATATAAGGAAGGAGCAGAGCTTTCTCCCTATCCTGACTTAAGGACTCTCCCTGTCCCGTGACCTTTACTTTTCCCCATAGTAGCAAATGACAAGCTCTCACTTAATGGGAGAAAGTAAAGGAAGACACAACTGGGTTGAGGGGGGCATGGTTCAGTCATACAGTATCTGCTTGGCATGTGGAAGGTCCCAGGATCGATCCCCAGCATCTCAAGTTAAAAGGTGATGTGTAAATAAATAACTGAGGTGAAAGATCTCTGCCTGCGACCCTGGAGAGGTGTTGCCAGTCTGAGTGGACAAGACTGGCCATGTGAATTTCCCGTATTGAGGAAGGGAGGGTGGACTAGATGACCCTAAAGATCTCTTTCAACCCTATGATTCTATGAGTGATTCCGCACACGTTGGATAATGCACTTCCAATTCTCTTTATAGATCATTTGGAACGGATTTTTTTTGCGTGCGGAACAAAAAATCCACCTCAAACGATGGATAAAGTGCATTGAAAGTGCATTATCCAACGTGTGCGGAATCAGCCTATGATTCTATGAGGGTCTGATTCAGTGTAAGGTAGATTCAGGTGTTCCTGTGATCACACAAAGACTTCCCAGGTTTGAAAATCGTCTTCTTCCCTTGTTCTTAGATTTAGTTCTTGAACAATATGGCTAAAAGAAAACCTACATAGAACCCATGTCTAGAAACACCTCTCTTCGACACTGCTCAGTGGCCTCTAGAAATCGAGCAACAAAATAAGTGCATTTGTTGTCAGAATCCTGGAAGAGGAATAGAGCCTTTTGCTCTGATATCACTAAAGAAAACATATTCCATTGATCAAAACAAGGCATAATCCATTTTAGCTTAAACTGGAGTACATAAGGGTGTTGCAGGAGAATATGTAGAAGAGAGTCCACCAACTGGGACAGGGACGTAACAGATCCAAAAGGGGATCCCAAGCTGACGACCCAGCAAGACCATTGAAAAGGGACAGTTAAATCATGCATGCATAAAGGTCCTGCATAACTTTGGGCTAATCAAGGATTCTAAACAGGAAGGGAGTTTACCCTTAGATGGAGGTCCCAAGGCAAGCGGAGAGCACGTCCTCAAAATGGGTATAGCTCTTATCTTTGCTAAATTGATTTACTGAGGAAGACAAAAGTTTCTCCACCTTAAGATTTATAAGAGAGTACTTCTCTTCTAAAAACTGGAGCTAGAGAGCCCTATAAAAGTCCCTGAGGATTTAGCTAACCAAACTACGTTCAGGGGCCTCAAAAATAGATGACATCAAAAATTAAAGGCCCATCAGGTTTGAAAATCAGGCTTGTTTCTGTCTGCATAGCCCCACCTGGGCCGATTCCAGACAGCCCCCTGCCTCGCGAAACGTCGCACGTCATCGCGCAGAAAACGCGAAATATCGCGTTTTCTCGTGCGAGAAAACGCGATATTTCGCGTTTTCTGCGCGACGACGCGCGACGTTTCGCGAGGCGGGGGGCCGTCTGGAATCAGCCCTGTTCTTTTCGGGATCAGACCCATAGAATGAGGTTGTGAATGACCTAATTATTTTTATTTTCTTACTAGGAAATGTTCTTCTGGAATGAGTATCACATAATATTTTCTCCCTTCTCTTACCAATGTGTGTATGTGTTTAATAAAATTGGCGGTACCCTGCCTGACATCAATTAATATTTTCTGTCATGATTTCTCTCAAGTGACTGACCTGCTATATGTAGACGTAACCAGGCTGACTGATACTATGTAATTATCTAAGAATGATAGGTGCATAGGAATATCATTATAATTATTCCATTAAAAAACTCAAGACCTCCGGAGCTAACCCTACAATATTGCTAATTAGCTCCGTTTTGTGTCATTCTTGTAGCTTACTCTGACTTGGGTGTTGTGTGTAAATTCTCACTACTTCCAATTAAATTTCCAGAGTTCCCACTTGGATTTAAGGTAGAATCGGGGATACTGAAATCTGACCAGTTCTATACTATATAACTTAAAGGATATAAAGATTGCATTATTTTTGAAGATGAAAAATTACACCCTAGCCAGAGAACAATCGGAGGTAAAAACTCTATGGTTGCACCATTCAGAATTCAAGAAGTAATCTCTTCGCACAATATGTGCATGGCTGTTTTTAAAAGTATTATGTTGTTATTGATGATTAAATTTATACTGCTAAATTTTATTCTATGTTTTTGTTGTACATTTTATAATGCTGTGATCTGCTCCGAGCCCACTTGCGAGGTGAGCAGAATAAAAATTTAATGAAATAAATGAAATACAATAGAATAAAAGCTCTAAAGTATGCATACAGGTGTCTATGCTCAATAAACCATCATCAGAAAAAAGTATCCAGGCTATTCATTAAAATGAATATAAATCCAGTTAACAACAATGGTTATCATTTATATCTCTTTTTGCATACAAGTATGTATTTTTTTTTGGTTTTGTTTAATTTTTGTGCATATTTGGAAAACTCTTCTTTGTCCCACTTACATTCTTTGACAACTGTCCCAATTTTGTGCGTTTTGTGCCAGTGTCCCTGAAGAGGGGAGGTGGGGTTGCAGTGATTCTGAGGCCCCATCCTGGACTTTTGCCCAGGGCCCAAGACTCACTAAGACTACCCCATCTGAGATTTCCAAGCTAAGCTAGAGTAGATCTCTATATGTTATGACTTTGCTTGCCTTTGTGCATGGGTGGGGGGGAGAATTCTGTGAACAAGGGCTGTATATTTAGTTATTACTGGTGATATGTGTATACTATGGAACTGTAGCTGGGAAAGACTGTGCCCTTTAAAGGGGGCGAGCAACTATAACAACAACAATAACATTCGATTTATATACTGCCCTTCAGAACAACTTAATGCCCACTCAGAGCAGTTTACAAAGTGTATTATTATTATCCTCACAGCAATCACCCTTTGAGGTGGGTGGAGCTGTGAGAGCTCGGAGAGAGCCGTGACTGACCTAAGGCTCTGCACAAAGCCACCACAACAAACTACCCAGGCAGCAGTGGTCTCCATAGCAGTTGTGAATCTTTACTAGAAATGGGCACGAACTGAAATATGAACCAAAATTAAGCATGAACCAGACTGGTTCGTGGTTCGCGAACCAGCGGCTCGTCAGATCCCATTTCTTCTTCTTCTTTTTTTAAAATAATTTTTTATTAATAAACAAGATATCAATACAACTTTTCAAGGAAATAACAGTGTAAAGTCAATAATGTACAATAACAAAAGTTCGTACTGTAAGCGTATATATTAAACATCACAAAACTCTCAATTAGGGATGTGCGTTTCAGCATTCAGAATGCCGAAAGAATGCCGAAACAAAAGTGTTTCGGCTTCTTTCGTGGAATGCCGAAACGTTTCGGGGAATGCCGAAACGTTTCGGGTAGCCGAAAGAAAAAATCCGAAACGTTTCGGGATTCTTTCGGCTTTCTTTCGGCTTTTCAATGGGAAAATGCCTCCGTCTTCCCGGACGTCTGGGGGAGGCATTTTCCCACCGAATAAGCCCAAAATAGGTGGGGACCTTCCTCTAACCCTTCTCTAACAACCACCCATGTTTCAGACAGATTGGACTTTGGGGGGCCATGTTATGGCCCCCCAAAGCAGGTCCCCCATCCTCCCATAAGAAAGCGAAGGAGCAGCATATTGTTAGCATGCTGCTACTCATCTTCTTCATTATTTCCTATGGGGAAAAAATGAAGAAGCAGGCTTCCTTTGCCAGGGGTGGCATTTTGCATGCAAAATGCCCCCTCACCCTCAGGGGCCCTTCTCCCACCCCTCCTCCCACCCCCCACCCAGGCTCAGACTGCTCCCACTTGGGGGGGGCATTTCATGGCCTCCCCAAGTAGCTGCTCTTTTCTCTACCCCTGACAGCTGGGGAAGGCTTGTCTTGCCAGGGGTGGCATTTTGCATGCAAAATGCCCCCAAGCCCTCAGGGGCCCTTCTCCCACCCTTCCCCCACCCCCCACCCAGGCTCAGACTGCTCCCACTTGGGGGGGGGCATTTCATGGCCTCCCCAAGTAGCTGCTCTTTTCTCTACCCCTGACAGCTGGGGAAGGCTTGTCTTGCCAGGGGTGGCATTTTGCATGCAAAATGCCCCCCAGCCCTCTGGGGCCCTTCTCCCACCCTTCCTCCCACCCCCCACCAAGGCTCAGACTGCTCCCACTTGGGGGGGCCATTTCATGGCCTCCCCAAGTAGGTCCTCTCAGCCCCTAAAGTCCACCCCTTACAGCCCCACACAAACCCAATTCCCCCCCAGCTGCCACACACAGACCCAAATCCCCACATTAGCCCCTCACAGACCCAAATCCACCCCACCTGCCCCACACCCATAACCCCAGGAACAGGCTGGCAAAGGCCAGCCCTCTCCCTTTGTTCCCTATGCTGGGAACTTCTAAACTCTCTTTCCCTGGGCAATTCTGCACAGCCCAGGGGTGCCACAATGGTGGG
The DNA here is from genome assembly GCF_028583425.1 of Eublepharis macularius. NCBI lineage: Eukaryota > Metazoa > Chordata > Lepidosauria > Squamata > Eublepharidae > Eublepharis > Eublepharis macularius. Next base: position 176,343,022 of record NC_072792.1, read on the forward strand.
CACACTTCTGAGTGCCAGCTGGTCCCTGTGAAAGAGCACCTGAACCACAGACACCCTCCCTCAAATTCCCCCACCACCTACAGAGATGGCTGGCCAGCCCGCCCCATTGTTCCCTATGATGGGAACCAACTGCACAACAAAGAATAAAACAAGAACAACACAAAATAAAGTTTTAAATTTTTTTTCTCCCTTCCAAAGTACAAGTAGGCAAAGCATTATGACACATTACACCAGCAGTCCCCCACACAGAAAAATAACACAACTCACTTAACATCAGAGAATCACAAAGCATGATTCCTGTCAAAAACACTTTATTTCTTGAACAGCTTTAGGTTACACAGCAGGGGGGAACACCAAAGGGCATGGCAGCACTATCTTACACAAAAATAACACAACTCACTTAACATCAGAGAATCACAAAAACACAATTCCTGGCAAAAACACTTTATTTCTTGAACAGCTTTAGGTTACACAGTAGGAGGGCGCAACAGGGCATGATAGCAATGTACTACAAAAATAATACAACCCACTTCACCGTTTTTGACAGCAATTGTGTTTGTGTGATTCTCTGATGTGAAGTGAGTTGTGTTATTTTTGTGTAGTACGCTGCTTTCCTGCTCTGTGGTGCCTTCCTACTGTGTAACCTAAAGCAGTTACAGAAATAAAGTGCTTTTGACAGCAATTTTTGGGGTGATTCTTTAATGTGAAGTGAGTTGTGTTATTTTTGTGTAAGATAGTGCTGCCATGCCCTTTGGTGTTCCCCCCTGCTGTGTAACCTAAAGCTGTTCAAGAAATAAAGTGTTTTTGACAGGAATCGTGTTTTGTGATTCTCTGATGTTAAGTGAGTTTTGTTTTAATTTTTCTGTGTGGGGGACTGCTGGTGTAATGTGTCATAATGCTTTGCCTACTTGTACTTTGGAAGGGAGAAAATAATTTTTAAAAAACTTTATTTTGTGTTGTTCTTGTTTTATTCTTTGTTGTGCAGTTGGTTCCCATCATAAGGAACAATGGGGCGGGCTGGCCAGCCATCTCTGTAGGTGGTGGGGGAATTTGAGGGAGGGTGTCTGTGGTTCAGGTGCTCTTTCACAGGGACCAGCTGGCACTCAGAAGTGTGCCCACCATTGTGGCACCCCTGGGCTGTGCAGAATTGCCCAGGGAAAGAGAGTTTAGAAGTTCCCAGCATAGGGAACAAAGGGAGAGGGCTGGCCTTTGCCAGCCTGTTCCTGGGGTTATGGGTGTGGGGCAGGTGGGGGTGGATTTGGGTCTGTGAGGGGCTAATGTGGGGATTTGGGTCTGTGAGTGGCAGCTGGGGGGGAATTGGGTTGGTGTGGGGCTGTAAGGGGTGGACTTTAGGGGCTGAGAGGACCTACTTGGGGAGGCCATGAAATGGCCCCCCCAAGTGGGAGCAGTCTGAGCCGTGGTGGGGGGTGGGAGGAAGGGTGGGAGAAGGGCCCCAGAGGGCTGGGGGGCATTTTGCATGCAAAATGCCACCCCTGGCAACACAAGCCTCCCCCAGCTGTCATTGGTAGAGATGAGAGCAGAGCACCTACTTGGGGAGGCCATGAAATGCCCCCCCCAAGTGGGAGCAGGCTGAGCCTTGGTGGGGGGTGGGAGGAGGGGTGGGAGAAGGGCCCCTGAGGGCTTGGGGGCATTTTGCATGCAAAATGCCACCCCTGGCAAAGGAAGCCTGCCTCTTCATTTTTTCCCCTAGGAAATAATGAAGAATGATGAGCAGCAGCATGCTAACAATATGCTGCTCCTTCGCTTTCTTATGGGAGGATGGGGGGACCTGCTTTGGGGGGCCATAACATGGCCCCCCAAAGTTCAATCTGTCTGAAACTTGGGTGGTTGTTAGAGAAGGGTTAGAGGAAGGTCCCCACCAATTTTGGGCTTATTCGGTGGGAAAATGCCTCCTCCAGGCGTCCTGGAAGACGGAGGCATTTTCCCATAGAAAAAAGCCGAAAGAATGCCGAAATAATGCCGAAAGAATCCCGAAAGCCGAAAGCCGAAAGAGATTCTTGTTTCGGCTTTCCACTTTAACGATAGAGAATCTTCTTTCGGCTTTCTACTTTCGGCTATAGCCGAAAATTTTTGGCTTGCACACCCCTACTCTCAATATTCGTTGAACATATCGATATAATCTAAAATCGTGATTATAAAGTGAAATAACTGGAATTAGTTACTGATTGTATAATTTTAGACTTTGGTTGAAGGTTATTTTTTCTCTATATACAAAAAAGGAAAACCATTTATCAGAGAAATTCGTTTCAGCAGGAAAGTGTTCAGCTCTGTACAAGTCATCGGTTATTTTTTCTAAAATAAAGTTGTTCCAAACCTTTTCAAACCAATCCTCAATTGTCGGCCTCTTATGTGCTTTCCACAATGTCGCTATGGCACTATTTGCAGCTACAAAAAATGAAGCAATAAGCTCCCTTCGGATTTTAGGTATGGCAAGTTCTTCCCAAATGTCCAGAAGAATTATTTTGGGGTCTAAGGTGATGTCATAACCTGTCATTTTTTTAAAAAAAAATTTCGGCAAGCACTTCCTTCCAAAATGTGGCAATGTGGGGGCATTCCCACCAGCAATGGGCGAATGAGCCCACCTGTCCACAATCTTTCCAACATAAGGGGGATGTTGATGAGGAGATCAGTGATAACTTTTTAGGGGTCAGATACCAGCTGTGTATGATTTTATATGTCTGAATCTTCATTACAACCGTATTCGTTTTAAATATAGAGGAAGACCATATCTTTTTCCACGTGGAACTCGCTGGATCTACGTTGAAGTCCTTAGCCCATTTGGTAATGCAATTCAGTCTTTTTTCTTTAAAAGAATTTAGTAAAATTCTATATAGTCTAGCTATACTGTCCTTTTTAGCAAATACAGAACTATTCAATATCACTTCGAACTCCGCAAGTGGTCTGTTCATTATAGCTTTTAGGTTTATTTTTTCCACCATGTTTTTTCAGTTGCAGGTATCTAAACCAGTGTAACTTTTGTCCTATTTTTTTATCTAATTCTGCTTTTTCTAATAAGCCCGTTCGTGAGACAATGTCCTGTAACCTAGTCATTTTCACTTTTCTTAGGGCTGATCCAAATGATATTTCCATCCCTGGCAGAAACCAGTGCTGTGCTAGGAAAGAGGCAAATCTAGAAAATGTAGGGCTGATTTTATGTCTATACCGATCCCAAGTTTTCAAGATAGACATTAGTATTCTGGTGTTTCTAATGCACTTTGAGCGATGGGCTTCAGATTCCCAAACCGCATCATTTAATGTGGAGTGATTCAATGGGACTTGCACTATCAAAAGTCAGATCCCATTTCTGATGAACTGCCACGAACTTTAGGCTGGTTTGCTTGGTTCGTTTTTTGGTTCATCACTGCAGACAGCCTGGTGCCAATCAATCAGTTTCCTAGGCAACAGGGGATGGTCTTCCTGCAGACCTTCTGCTGACCCGGAAGTGATGGTTTTCTGACCTGGATGTGACGTTTTCACGAACCAAACAAACCAGTTCATGAACCAGGGGCATGTTTACGAAAGTTTGTGGTTCATGGTTCGTGAAATTTGATGAACCACGAACCACATGGTTTGGTTTTTTCCCAGTTCATGCCCATCTCTAATTCTTACTCTTCCAACATGCATTCAAATATATCCCCATCCCTCTGTACACTCCAGAGTCAGGCCATGTTCTCATTTTGAATTCACCTTCTTCACCCCCATTGACCCCCATTCAAGATAGACTACTTTAATACTCTCTATCTGAGGCTGTCCCTGATGACTGTCTAGACATTTCAGTTAGTTCTATCTATCAGTTTCTACACATTTTATCCTGCCTTTCATCCATTGAAGACTCACACATAGTTTTCCTGCCCATCTTCTTTACACCCTTGTGAGGTAGGTTTGGCTGCGAGTCAGGGTGACTGGCCAAAGGTCATCCAACAACTTTATGGACAAGTGAAGATTTGAATGCAGATCTGTCAAGATGAGGGATACTGCTGAATTTAGCAGTCCCACAGTTCTGACTCAAAATCTCCCATTTTACTTTTGCTTCTGTCTTGTACAAATGGTGACCAGGAGTCTTCATTTTCATGACTTTTTTTTTTTGTCATGCTCAATTTTCCCCTTGGCATCGATTGCTTTTAAATGATATATATGAGATATATAAATGGTGTAAAAATGGCATAAAAATGAAACAAATCAAGAACACCAGTGGCAAAAATGAGCAATATGAAAAGGTGGCCAGCAACAAGATGCAAAAATAAAGAGAAATAAAAATGCTGATATTCAGTACATGCATTCTGAGGTTGCTGTGGATTAGTAAAACATTACACAAAAAAGAATCTTGGTGCAACTTTATGTGCGTTGTGAGCTTTTTTGCAGTGTTTTATCCAACTGTATTTGCATATTAGCAATGTGAGGTGAAATTGCAAATGAACAAGAAAATCAGAAAGCTGTGGCAAATGATTGTGCATAGCACACTAGACAAAATTTGGAAATAGAAAGGGGAAATGAAAGATATTGAAAATTTATTTATTTATTTATTATTTTAGATTTTTATTCTGCCCTCCCTGCAAGCGGGCTCAGGGTGGATCACATCATTTAAAAGCCACAATAAATATCACATTTCCATAAAAACAATTTAAAACATTTAAATGGAACCAATGCTACAGATAATTAATTAAAACAGATGGCAACAGATGGCAATATTTACCAATGTGGAAACAGGTTGATGGATAATCTAATTGGGAGGGTCTAGATCATTCTCTTCCCTCTCTATCAGGCCAGCAGAGGCCTGGCCCTGCCTCAACCATCTGCCTGGTGGAGCATCTCTGTCTTACAGGCCTGACGAAAGAATAACACATAGGCAGAGAGTTCCACCAGGTTGGAGCCAGGACCAAGAAGGCCCTGGCTCTGGTTGAGGCTAGGCAGGCCTCCCTGAGGCCAGGGACCACCAACAGCTGTTTCTCTCCTGATCGGAGCATCCTCTGGGGAATATATAGGGAGAGGCATTTGGGCTGTATCAAAATCTTCACCCCCAGTTTGAAAGCTGTCTCTTAGCTAAGAACAGGCAGAACAGGGGAAGCGAAATACTTTCCAAGTCCTACCTAGCTGGGGGCTTTAGACATGCAAGTGCCCTGCCTGGCTACAGACAAAGGCATTCCAGTTAAGGCTTTCTGCCAAAAACTGACCCTTTCCAGTTGTCTATGAGGGGTCTAGAGATCTGGAGGTTTAAAATACCCCGAGAGGATTCTTCCTGTAGCCTTCAGGCATTTCCTTTCTGACCTGCCCTTTTGTCCTGCCTAGTGGATAGGCAAAGGAAGATGTTGAAATTTCCTGGCACAGACAGGAATGTCTCTGGCTCATTTCATTAATAACATACTTTGTAAACCGCTCTGAGTGGGCATTAAGTTGTCCTGAAGGGCAGTATATAAATCGAATGTTGTTGTTGTTGTTGTTATTTGGATATCCACAAAAACAAGAGGCACTCAGGGGGAACTAAGGTAGAACCACCACACACAGTTCCCCTCTTAACTATCACTAAACAGTACAATAGTTACCAAAAATAGTAAACCATTTAATCAAGTAGAAATAAAGGTAATTAACAATGTCTCTCAATAAGCTGGGCTAGGAAATTTGCCAGCTGCCTCCAGAACTGTATAGACCTCCATCTGAACTACAGGCAATTCCAGCTTGGTCTTCTCTGTAGGGAACGTCTGGGCGTGACTCGGTCTTCATTTACTCATCATGGACATTTTGACTGTGTGACTTAGCAAGATTCTTGTCGATATGCTGTGTATGCTTATTGAGAGATTAGTTCAGATAATTGTTTAGATATTGGATTCTGGTGCTATTCTTCTATGACGTATATGACTGATTGATTGGCAACCGATAGTGATTATACTCTTTAGACGTTGTTAATTACCTTTATTTGTACTTGCTTAAATGGTTTACTATTTTTGATAACTATTGTACTGTTTAGTGATAGTTAAGAGGAGAATTGTTTGTGGTCATTTCATTTGGAGGCTAAAAGAGCTCCAAACCTGGCTTCTGCCTTGGTCATGTGGCATTGGACAGGTGGAAGCTGGAGGCCTGAATCAGAACTGCAAGGTATATGAACTTCTCAGTGAGTTGGAACCTTCTAAATTTTTTTCTGGGAAAAGAGGTGGTGGAACTCAGTGGGTTGCCCTCGGGGAAAATCATCACATGGCTGTTGGCCCCATCCCCTGATCTCCAGACAGAGGGGAGTTTAGACGGCCCTCCACGCTGAGGGCCATCTAAACTCCCCTCTGTCTGAAGATCAGGGGGCGGGGCCACCAGCCATGTGACCATTTTCAAGAGGTTCCGGAACTCCGTTCCCCCGCATTCCCCCTTAAAATAAGCCCTGGGATAAAGACCCTTTTCACACTACATACCTGCTTCCAGAACATCAAGAAATGCAGCGCAAAAAACTCGGAAAATAGCATCCTCTTGTGAGAGTTTTGTGCGATGTCGCTCAAAACTCACATGACATCGCGCAAAAATCTCGCGAGAAGATGCTATCTTCTGCAGGTTTTGCGCTGCATTTCCCCATGTTCTGGAAGCAGGTACGTAGTGTGAAAAGGGCCAAAATCTAGTTGAGGCATTTCACAGGCAGTAAGGGTAGTGGTGAGAAGCCTCTAGGTGATTGCCAGTGCAATCCGATTCCTAACAACACTTTCCTGGGAGTAAGCCCCATTGACTAGACTTGAGTAAGATTCTGAGTAGGCCAGCTTAAAATGAGAGGGTGTGAGGGGAATGTTCTTTCAGATCTGCCGTCACAGCTGCCTTACTCATTCACATCCTTTCTGGCAAATCTTTGCTATAATTAAGAATTTTGTTCGGTGATTTTTTTAAAAAAAATATTAATATTTAACTATATTTAATTGTGGGCTATACTGGATTCAGGGGCAATATTATAAACCTAATAAAAAATCAACATTGTACAGAAGCAGGGAGATTTTTCATGGCCAATGTTGAGGAGATGAGTCAATATAATAGGGTATTTGATTTTTTTAAATTGGTGAATAACGTCCTCTTTTGTACTTGGTAGTTTCCATGTTGTTTAATATGTGGTGTTAAATTGCTTATATTTATTTCACCATTGTTTCAACTTTGTATCGGATTTCTGCTTCCTTTCAAACTTCTGCAGTCCTTACCCTATTGTGTTGTTTATTGAATGCCCTGGCTGTTGATTTTATTGACTTCTGCTGTGGAATCCATGAGTCTCAGTGAGAAAAGCAGACTATAAAAAACAGAAAGTAAAAAAATTAAATAAATAAATAAAACCTAGAAGGGGACATGGCATGTTATTGTTGACTCTCCTCCCTATACTTTGTGTTGTGTGTTTGTGTGGCCATGTTTATTTGGTTGTTTTAATAAGCAATTTTAAGTGTTGTTTTCAATTTAAATTGTTTTAAAATGTCATTTGCAATTGTTTGGTAATGTTTTAATATTTGCTGCCGTTAGGACCCTGTTTTAGACGGAAAGGCAGCATAGAAATATTTTAAATAAATAAATGTTGCAATAGTGCAATGCAGTGGTCTCATTACCCGGTGTGTGTGTGTGGATCTCCTATCCCCTCCTGTTATCTGCCACTACTCAGAGAAAAATAAAAGAACCCTACAGCATTGCATGCAATGTTACACCACTTCTGGTTTAAAAAAATGTAAGTGATATAGGGTAGCTCTAGGAATTGCCAGAAAATCTATGATTTTACCTTAGTGTTTCCAGTGATTTCTGGAGCTACCTATGACACTTCTGGTTTTTATATGGAATTGATATGCTGCTACAGTGACATCACAGCCTTCCTCCCATATTCCTGCTCACAGTCCTCTTGTTGGTTGCCAGGGACTGCCCGGCAAACCCTGATGCTATGAGAAGCAATTTCCATTAGTTTCATCCCGTGGCACTGTTGTAATGATTAACGGCCCAATGAGTTTACCTTTTCCATGGGATCAGCATGTCAAGGATTGGCCATTCCGTGTAAAAAAAAAAAACCTGCCAGGACCCCAACTGTGGTTTAGGACTTGGGTAGAAAGTAAGGTTGAGACCAGACCAAGACTGACAGTGGCTGGCACCTTGCTGGAGACTGGGGGATAAGGACATGGGTGTGCCATCACATCAATGTTATGATGTCATTTTCAGCAAGAATTTGAAAGTGATGTCTATAACCATAGAGTTTCCATTGAATCCTAGAGCAGTATGACATCACTTCTGTGTTTTCCTGAGAAACAATGTCACACCATTGATGAGACAATTAATTTTGCAATATCTTTTTCCTGGTTGGTCTGCTGAGTGGCTCTGGGATGCCTCTGGGAGGTCTCCTACTAAAGTAGTAGACCTAGCAGTCCTAGGCCAAGGGTCAAAAGTCTGAACAAGCAGACAGAATTGCAGAGACCTGAGGCAAGGCCGGTAATCTAAGCCAAGCAAGGTCAAATTCTGGGGATGGAGGCTGGTTTAGGGATGGGAGGAGACCAGAGAAACAAGACTCAGTATGGGCCAAGTCCTCACAGGTTGCCCAGCTGTCTGGTCTGAGAAAGTAGCTTGCAAGTGCAGGCTTTATAGGGCCTGAGACGTGATTGACTGCTTGGGTCATGTCCACCCCAATAATCCCAGGCCAAGAGGGAAACTGCAGCCCAGGAGTTACTGTTGTTATTGGATATAGGTTCAAAGGCACTGGAAGGGGACTTGCTTTTAGTGCTTCACTGACTTACACTATTGGCATCACCCAAACAGTTGCAAGCCTGTAAATGTTGCATTAGTGCCCACAGGAGAACTGGCAGGGAAGTTCTTGCCGCTCTGCTACTGTAATGTTCAGAAGAGACCCATACAACAAGGTGTGGAAATCTTCACGTGAAGTCCAGTTTTACATCATCCTGACTTGATGAACATGTTCATCCCACTCTCTACTGCTGCTGTTGGCAAGAAGAACAAATAATCCACAGGTATTCCTTATCAGCAGAGGAGTGGGGAATTAAACCTGGTTCTCCAGATTAGAGTCCTGCCACTCTTAATCACTACACCCAACTGGCTCCCTTGTGGTGATGGAGACATTTTTCTCCTCTTGCCTCAGGTATGATCAAGGAATCTTGGCAACGGGAAGGAGAGTATGAGGTCAATAAAAGTTTTTTTGGAGGGGGGGTGCTATTGATTCCTCTCACAGTAAACCGGTCACTGTCCTTATCTTATTTCCCTCTCCTTAGCCTCTGATACTCTTCATAAATACTGTCATTTTTACAGGCCTCATGACCCGCAAAATCTGCAGCAGGCATTCTATGAAAGATATAAGTTGTTTACTTATTTTTCATAAAGACATGATGCATCTCAAGGAGATGAAAGCGGCAGTATAAGTGAGGAACAACCTCTCACGGAAACCTATTAGCTTTCCACCCTTTGAAATACACCTTTGTGATTGAGGAAAACTGTAGAACCTCTGAATTACAAATTGTTCAGGAGTGGAAGCTGTTTGTAAGACTGAACGAAATAGGGGGAAGGGATTTGGATGTCTGACGGGAGCAATGTGTCTGAGGGCAAATTCACACATTTGCCTCACATAGGTCACCAAGGGGTGAGTCACTCAGGGCACATTTCCTCTTATGACTGGGTGACCCTGAGGGTGTTTTTGTGAGGCGAGAAGTGGTAAGATATGTGACTAATGCTAGAGATTTCTCTTACAGAGGTCATAAAGATGATCCTTGTAATGTGTGTTTCAGGAAAAGTATGGGTCCCTGTGAGGGATGAGTCATGGGCTGGTTCCACACATCCAGAACGGGGCGCAACATTGTGAAAAAAACCTGCAGAAGATAGCATTTTCTCGCGCGAGTTTTGCGTGACGTCGCCAAGGACTGCTAACCTCCAGGTTGGAACCCAAAAATGGCTGTTCCTGCAACAATACCGGTTGGAAAGAAGAAGGGAAAATTCCCTGCAGGAAGCAACAACACTCAATGTGCAAAATCTCTCTTATAATAATAAATATTTGATTTACCGTTCTCAATGTAAAGGGGAAAGAAGGACCGCCACACTCAATCTGGGGCCGGCTACGAACACAGATTTCGTGCCACCTTCTTCAGGAGCGTGTCACACTCCCCCTCCGAGGAACCATCACCACTTCTTATCTCTCCCGTCGTGGACAATGGCTAGACCTGCGCTCTCTTGAGAACGGTATCACCTACCTGGAAGAACCTGGGATTGAAATAACAGCATGAGAAGAATGAACAAACTAACTAAAGGAAGTATTTGAAGGACTAGAGCTGGACTGAGTTTCTAGCAAACCTCAGTCCATTTGTATACTGCGCCGTCTTTGGATTATTGTATGTTTAGGAATTGTAGTTATGAATGGATTTGTAACACTGTTTGAAGAAGTAAGAGGCACGTGCACTTTGTAAATCAAATATTTATTATTATAAGAGAGATTTTGCACATTGAGTGTCGTTGCTTCCTGCAGGGAATTTTCCCTTCTTCTTTCCAACCTCCAGGTTGGGCCTGGAGTTCTCCTGGAATTACAATTTATCTTCAGAGTATAGAGATCAGTTCCCCTGAAGAAAACAGCTCTAGTGAAGGGTGGCTCTATGGCATCATACCCACTGTGGTCTCTTCCTCCTGCCAAATAATATCCTTCCTAAATTCCACTCCCAAATCTCCAAGAATTTCCCAATCTGGTATTGGTAACCCTACTAGTGCAATCCTAAGCAGAGTTACACCAGTCAAAGCTCATTGATTTCAATGAACTTTGACTGGTGTAACTCTTCTTAGGATTGCGAAGTAAGTCACATGAGCATTTTTGAGGTCAAAAAAAAAAGTTGCTGTCACCTTAACTTTTTCATCTTGGAATTTGGTCAAAGCTCCCCCAACCCAAGGTAAAATTATACTTTTGCATTGCCATTTTCCATTTAAAAACTTTCTAGTGGCTTGTCCACCTTATAATAACTTGTGTAAACTTATAGGCAGTGCCTGAAGACAGTACTCCAGTTCATATCCTCAACCCAAATCTAACATAGGATATCCATCCTACTATGCTGACTCTCACATGCACAGATATCATCTCATCTTATACTTCTGTCCTGAATAAGGAAGCTCTGGCTCTTGAAAACTTTTGCTCTGAAAATCTTGTTGGTCTATAAGATGCCACTGGATGAAAATTCTACCCTGGTCATTCTAATTGTAGCAGAGTTAAATGGGAATGAGTGAGATACTGAGATGACTAAACTTGCGTCTTTGATTAGGGAAAAGTCATTGGACAAATATATTATTACTCAGAAGCCCGTCATTGACTTTTTGCAGGAAACAGAGAGAAATGAATTGATGATTTGCACGATTGAAAACTAAGATTTGAAGAATTATGTTTTAAAGGGAAAGGAGAGACAGTCACTTAGGGTTTATTAAGAGTCAAGTTATACTATACTATGGAATATGTGTATATCTTTTCACAAAGTAAATTAGTATTTAATTTATTTTACTTTATTTGTTTCACATTTCTATTCCACCCTCCCCGCAAGCGGGCTCAGGGTGGTTGTTGGGGGTTTTCCGGGCTGTATTGCCGTGGTCTTGGCATTGTAGTTCCTGACGTTTCGCCAGCAGCTGTGGCTGGCATCTTCAGAGGTGTAGCACCAAAAGACAGAGATCTCTCAGTGTCTCAGGGTGGATCACAAATCCATTAAAATAAAATTCTATTTCCATAAAACATTTTAAAACATCATTAAAATAAAAAAAAATCCAATTATACAGTCAGCCTTACAAACTAAAACAGGATAGTGGACAGCCTTCGAAGGGAGGATTAGATTTTATACACCCCTTGTGGTTTCAGGCTGGCGGAGGACCACACGTCAGCCATGTGCCTGGCGGAACAGCTCTGTCTTACAGACCCAGCAAAAAGATAGTAGGTCTTGCAGAGCCCTGGTCTCGGTAGACAGAGCGTTCCACCAGGTTCTATTCCACCAGCCTCTGTTCGAGGCTAAGCGGGCCTCCTGGGGGCCAGAGACCACCAACAGCTGTTTATCCCCTGATCAGAGTGTCCTCCGGGGAAATATAGGGAGAGACGGTCCCACAGATATGCTGGTCCCTGTCTGCATAGGGTCCTATAGGTCAGTACCAAAACCTTAAATCTGATCCGGTACTTCACAGGCAACCAATGCAGCTCACGTAATATCGGTGTTATATGTGCCCTATTTGGCACTCTCATAATAACGTGTGCCGCTGCATATTGTACCAGCCATAATCTCTGAGTCAGGCTCAAGGGCAGCCCTGTGTAGAGTGAGTTGCAGTAACCTAGTCTAGAGATGACTGCTGCTTGGATCACTGTAGTTAAGTCACGGGTTGATAGTTGCGGAACAAGTAGTTATTTCTAATTTCAATTTTTTCTTTATTTTATCCCTATTTTTTCTCTTTTTTCTATCTTTTTTCTTTTCTTTTTCCTCTTCTTTCTTTTCTTTCCCTCATTGATGTTTTTTATTTACTTAGAAAATGTTTTCAATAAAAATTCTGTAAAAAAAACCTTTGTCAGAATCAAATAGGTCAGCCTCTTTTTTTGGTCAGGGATTCTTGTAAAAGATATGCACCTGTATTTGTTTTATTGGTTCTCATGGTTTTTGACTATCAGTTGGCTAGGATCACCCATGTGGCTTGTACAGAAAGATTGCCCTCCTTCTAAGTGAGCTTCAAAAGTTTTTAACTAGCAGCCAGATCACTTATTTTTTCAAGCATGGCCAAGAAGATTATTTTTGTCTTGCTTATTTTCTCTTGCAAAGTTCCCATTTTCATTTCTTGGGCGCCATTTTTACATTCTGTACCATTTTATGCCATTTTAACATACAAGAGACACAGAAAGAAGTGCCACTGGTGATATTTCTAGTGTAGACAGGGTAAAGGACCACTGCAGTTTTCTCCCAACTCTAAAAAAACTTGAACTTTTGAATCAAATCATAGTCTCCCCCAAATTCAATCACATCCTCACGAAATATCTGAACCTGTTTCATTTGAGACCTCAGAATGACTGGGGATTAGCAGAAATAGACCCCCAAGTTTGACACAATATCATCATGATATCATTCAGTGCTTCCGTAGAAGAAACAGAAACTCATAAGCAAACAAATTGCCGGTTAGGGATTCCATTCCCCTGGTGGGGGCAGAGGATCCCCTGTTCCCAGTGTCCGTTCCCCCCAGCTCTCACCTGGCTGTTGAGGGGAAAAGTGCAGGAATAGGGCAAGAAAGCCCTGGAGTGTGCTCCCCTAATGTCAGGAACACTTCCACGTTCCAACAGGAATGATGTCATTCCCAGTGCAATGTGGGAAGCACAGGGTTGCACCAGGGGCCAACTGAGTAAAAATCAGGCCCAAACACTCTATTGGGGGCCAGTTTTTACCCAATTGCCCCCCTGGCATGACCCATCTTTTCCACATTGCACCGGGAATTGTGAGGTTAGTAATCCTGTTGCACTCCCCCATGACTCCGCTCCGTCCCCTGCTTTGAGCCCTGGGGGACTTGGCGGACCCGTTTCTGGTGCTGCTGGACGAAAAAGGTGTCATGCAGGCCCCCAGTCCATGGATGTGATAGTCCTCGGGGGTGTAATCCCATTCGCAGCAGGCAAGTTAGCAACTACACTTTTTGAAGAAAGCCTATGCAAGCTTTATTTACCAGTCTAGCGTTGCAGCCCTGAGTCAATCTGAAGTTTAATTTCCCCTTTTGGAACAATAGCTCTCCTTTCCCATTGACTGCTGTTAAGTGCATTGCTTTTCCAGCAGCTCTTGCCGTATCCATCTCTGAAGAGGGAAGTGAAAATCTTTTATTAGAGATCTGGCAGTTTCCTAAAAGGACTGCAGGGGAGTAAAAGAACAATTCATTTCCAGTTAAAAATAAGCTGTTATTCGAGTCCTATGCCATGCTAAATTATCTTCGAGCAAATAATACAAAGAGCAGAAAAAACTTTAAAAATGGGTAATTATGTCAAAAGCTATATACATTCTTCCTTTTATGTTTTCTCATAAATTCTTGGTTGAAGAACAGTCAAATACTATCTTATCTCGCAACTACACACTGCTAGATGTGTTTGCAAATTGTGTAATGCACAAACTATGTAATTTATCACTTGAATAACATTGTTTCCCTTTGTAACCTTCATAATCCAAAAGAGCTCGGAGGACAACAAATTAAAGCATATCTTCTCAACAAAATATTCTTGGCAACTTTTTTCAACCAAGGAGAGGTAGCATCATCCTTTAACTCCTGGAGTAAGTTACAGTCAGAAAACAATGGTAGAGGCAAAAGTAGGGATGTGCGTTTCGGCATTCAGAATGCCGAAAGAATGCCGAAACAAAAGTGTTTCGGCTTCTTTCAGGGAATGCCGAAACGTTTCAGGGAATCCCGAAACGTTTCGGGTAGCCGAAAGAAAAAAGCCGAAACGTTTCGGGATTCTTTCGTCTTTCATTCGGCTTTTCAATGGGAAAATGCCTCCGTCTTCCCGGACGTCTGGGGGAGGCATCTTCCCACCGAATAAGCCCAAAATTGGTGGGGACCTTCCTCTAACCCTTCTCTAACAACCAGCCAAGTTTCAGACAGATTGGACTTTGGGGGGCCATGTTATGGCCCCCCAAAGCAGGTCCCCCCATCCTCCCATAAAGGAGCATCTTCTTCATTATTTCCTATGGGGAAAAAATGAAGAAGCAGGCTTCCTTTGCCAGGGGTGGCATTTTGCATGCAAAATGCCCCCTTACCCTCAGGGGCCCTTCTCCCACCCCTCCTCCCACCCCCCACCAAGGCTCAGCCTGCTCCCACTTGGGGGGGCCATTTCATGGCCTCCCCAAGTAGGTGCTCTAATCTCTACCACTGACAGCTGGGGGAGGCTTGTGTTGCCAGGGGTGGCATTTTGCATGCAAAATGCCCCCCAACCCTCTGGGGCCCTTCTCCCACCCCTCCTCCCACCCCCCACCAAGGTTCAGCCTGCTCCCACTTGGGGGGGCCATTTCATGGCCTCCCCAAGTAGGTCCTCTCAGCCCCTAAATTCCACCCCTTACAGCTCCACACAAACCCAATTCCCCCCAGCTGCCACACACAGACCCAAATCCCCACATTAGCCCCTCACAGACCCAAATCCACCCCCACCTGCCCCACACCCATAACCCCAGGAACAGGCTGGCAAAGGCCAGCCCTCTCCCTTTGTTCCCTATGCTGGGAACTTCTAAACTCTCTTTCCCTGGGCAATTCTGCACAGCCCAGGGGTGCCACAATGGTGGGCACACTTCTGAGTGCCAGCTGGTCCCTGTGAAAGAGCACCTGAACCACAGACACCCTCCCTCAAATTCCCCCACCACCTACAGAGATGGCTGGCCAGCCAGCCCCATTGTTCCCTATGATGGGAACCAACTGCACAACAAAGAATAAAACAAGAACAACACAAAATAAAGTTTTTTAAAAATTATTTTCTCCCTTCCAAAGTACAAGTAGGCAAAGCATTATGACACATAACACCAGCAGTCCCCCACACAGAAAAATAACACAACTCACTTAACATCAGAGAATCACAAAGCACGATTCCTGTCAAAAACACTTTATTTCTTGAACAGCTTTAGGCTACACAGCAGGGGGGGAACACCAAAGGGCATGGAAGCAGTATCTTACACAAAAATAACACAACTCACTTAACATCAGAGAATCACAAAAACACAATTCCTGGCAAAAACACTTTATTTCTTGAACAGCTTTAGGCTACACAGCAGGGGGGGAACACCAAAGGGCATGGAAGCAGTATCTTACACAAAAATAACACAACTCACTTAACATCAGAGAATCACAAAAACACAATTCCTGGCAAAAACACTTTATTTCTTGAACAGCTTTAGGTTACACAGTAGGAGGGCACAAAAGGGCATGATAGCAATGTACTACAAAAAATAATACAACCCACTTCACCGTTTTTGACAGCAATTGTGTTTGTGTGATTCTCTGATGTGAAGTGAGTTGTGTTATTTTTGTGTAGTACACTGCTTTCCTGCTCTGTGGTGCCTTCCTACTGTGTAACCTAAAGCAGTTACAGAAATAAAGTGCTTTTGACAGCAATTTTTTGGGGTGATTCTTTAATGTGAAGTGAGTTGTGTTATTTTTGTGTAAGATACTGCTTCCATGCCCTTTGGTGTCCCCCCCCTGCTGTGTAGCCTAAAGCTGTTCAAGAAATAAAGTGTTTTTGTCAGGAATTGTGCTTTTGTGATTCTCTGATGTTAAGTGAGTTGTGTTATTTTTGTGTAAGATACTGCTGCCAAGCCCTTTGGTGTTCCCCCCTGCTGTGTAACCTAAAGCTGTTCAAGAAATAAAGTGTTTTTGACAGGAATCGTGCTTTGTGATTCTCTGATGTTAAGTGAGTTGTGTTATTTTTCTGTGTGGGGGACTGCTGGTGTAATGTGTCATAATGCTTTGCCTACTTGTACTTTGGAAGGGAGAAAATAATTTTTTAAAAACTTTATTTTGTGTTGTTCTTGTTTTATTCTTTGTTGTGCAGTTGGTTCCCATCATAGGGAACAATGGGGCTGGCTGGCCAGCTATCTCTGTAGGTGGTGGGGGAATTTGAGGGAGGGTGTCTGTGGTTCAGGTGTTCTTTCACAGGGACCAGCTGGCACTCAGAAGTGTGCCCACCATTGTGGCACCCCTGGGCTGTGCAGAATTGCCCAGGGAAAGAGAGTTTAGAAGTTCCCAGCATAGGGAACAAAGGGAGAGGGCTGGCCTTTGCCAGCCTGTTCCTGGGGTTATGGGTGTGGGGCAGGTGGGGGTGGATTTGGGTCTGTGAGGGGCTAATGTGGGGATTTGGGTCTGTGTGCGGCAGCTGGGGGGGAATTGGGTTTGTGTGGGGCTGTAAGGGGTGGACTTTAGGGGCTGAGAGGACCTACTTGGGGAGGCCATGAAATGGCCCCCCCAAGTGGGAGCAGTCTGAGCCTTGGTGTGGGGTGGGAGGAAGGGTGGGAGAAGGGCCCCAGAGGGTTGGGGGGCATTTTGCATGCAAAATGCCACCCCTGGCAACACAAGCCTCCCCCAGCTGTCAGTGGTAGAGATTAGAGCACCTACTTGGGGAGGCCATGAAATGGCCCCCCCAAGTGGGAGCAGGCTGAGCCTTGGTGGGGGGTGGGAGGAGGGGTGGGAGAAGGGCCCCTGAGGGTAAGGGGGCATTTTGCATGCAAAATGCCACCCCTGGCAAAGGAAGCCTGCTTCTTCATTTTTTCCCCATAGGAAATAATGAAGAAGATGCTCCTTTATGGGAGGATGGGGGGACCTGCTTTGGGGGGCCATAACATGGCCCCCCAAAGTCCAATCTGTCTGAAACTTGGCTGGTTGTTAGAGAAGGGTTAGAGGAAGGTCCCCACCAATTTTGGGCTTATTCGGTGGGAAAATGCCTCCTCCAGGCGTCCTGGAAGACGGAGGCATTTTCCCATAGAAAAAAGCCGAAAGAATGCCGAAATAATGCCGAAAGAATCCCGAATCCCGAATCCCGAAAGAGATTCTTGTTTCGGCTTTCAGCTTTAACGATAGAGAATTTTCTTTCGGCTTTCTACTTTCGGCTATAGCCGAAAATTTTTGGCTTGCACACCCCTAGGCAAAAGTCAACAAAAGAGCCTTAAGAAAGGACCAGTGAACTGGATGTAGCAAGACTTGTCTCTCCACTCTGCATAACATAGCAACCTGGAGATCATACCAACACGCCTCCCTCCCTATGACCCTCCACGGCACCTTCGCTCATCTGAACAGGGTCTCTTGCAGGTGCCTGCCTGTACATGGGTGAAATCAACAGCAGCCCGTGCATGGGCTTTTTCTGTGGTGGCCCCTACTCTGTGGAATGGCCTGTCTGAGGAGGTCAGAAGAGCCCCCACGCTCCTGCCTTTCTGCACACAATGCAAAACCAAATTATTCAAAAAGGCTTTTTACTCAGATAGGAGGGAAGTTTTGTATGGAGGGGGTCTCAGATGCTTCGCTAATGAGTTAGGGACCATAGACTTCACCACTATGTTGCCTTACATATTCTCTATTGCTTTAAATAGGTACTCCTATATACTACTCATGCTTCTCTCATGACAACTCATGTTGTCTAATGTCAGTCATAGAACTGATTATGTTCTGTTTCAGCAATTCTTCAACCCCATATTGGATCCTTGCTAATGCTACGCCTTTGCGGACTTGTACTTATTTACCCTATGACATTGTTTATAGAAATGTCCTTGACACTATATGGAAATGTCCTTGCTACTGATTGTACTAATCTCACACTGTGCAATCCGCCTTGAGTCTCAATGAGAAAGGCGGACTATAAATAAATAAAAACCCCACCTTACAGGGTGTTTTGTTGTGGGGATAATAATGACATACTTTGTAAACCACTCTGAGTGGGTGTTAAGTCATCCTGAACGGTGGTATATAAATCTAATGTTATTATAATAAATACCCATCTACTCTGGTCATCTTTAGAGGTCCTGCTTTGGTGCTTCTGCCCTCTGAGGATAGATAAGTGGCAACCCGAGAATGGACCTTCCAACTTTGGAACTCCCTTCCTGGGAGATTTCTGTCTCCCTTTATTGGTGTCTTCTGTCAATGGGTAAAGGGTTTTTGGTCTCATTTGGCATACCCCTAATAATTGTTATTGGCCCTTCTCCATGGTTCT
Organism: Eublepharis macularius; assembly: GCF_028583425.1. NCBI lineage: Eukaryota > Metazoa > Chordata > Lepidosauria > Squamata > Eublepharidae > Eublepharis > Eublepharis macularius. The sequence goes on from NC_072792.1 coordinate 176,361,671, forward strand.
ACTGTTGTGTGTTTATGTCCTTAATTCAGTAAAGACAATTCAGTAAAGAATTCATTGTTTGCCACCTTGGTGACCCTATTTATATGGAAAGGCTGTATAAAAAAGCTTTAAAGAAACACGTACTAAAAGAAAAAAATTTCTGTCTGGATAATTGAATACTTGTGCCAAAATCTCAAATGCTTCACTAATGAGTTAGGGACCATAGACTTCACCACTATGTTGCCTTGCATATTATCTATCACTCATATATGTACTTTTATACTACATGTTTATCTAATGTCAGTCCTAGAATTGATGAAGTTCTGTTTCAGCAATTCTTCAACTCGGTATTGGATCCTTGCTAATGCTATGTCTTTGTAAAATCCTATGACTTTCTTGTGAAAATGTCCTTAACATTGTATGGAAATGTCCTTGATACTGTATGGAAATGTCCTTGATACTGTATAAAAATGTTCCTGATACTGATTGTACTAATCTCATGCTATGCAATTGGCCTTGAGTCTCAGTGAGAAAGGCAGACTATAGATGACATAAATAAAATAAAATAAAATAAAATAAAATAAAATAAAATAAAATAAAATAAAATAAAATAAAATAAAATAAAATGCCTGTTAGCATACAGCTAGATTTGCCCATTGGCCCACTGTATTTCTCACTGTTGCTTCTAGGACACCGTGGCTGCTCAAATGAGCAATAAGGGGAATGGGGAGGGGGAGATGCCATCAACATCACTTCCAGCTAAAACTTGGAAATTACTTCACTGACATGCTAGGATTTTGCCTACCTCTATGGTTTTACCATAGGGATTAGCAAAACCATAGTGCATTTGGTTATATCACTGCTAGGTTTTAGCCCAAAGTGCCCTCAACAATGTATTTTGTCCCCCATTACCTCCTCCTCCAAGTCTCCTAGGGTTTTCAGACATGCACCTGGAAAATCTGCATGAAGCAGATAAGGAAAAAATGGCTTTCTCCCCTTCCTGAAGCTAGGACTAGCACTGGAGTTGGAAACTGTGAGCATTTCAGTTCAGAAGATCTAGACAAGTTATGAAGTGAGCCTAACCCTCCTCCAAAGTAAAGCTCACTTTGGTACATGCCTGGAAGTGGCCATCACTACCACGAATCCTGTGATATGTAGTTCTCATTTCTTCTGGATGAATGGATCGAGGCAGGAGGAATTAGAATCTTCAGGTTTTAACATTCCCCATGGCATTGGAGACTCCTGAGCAGGATCACTGTGAACTCAAAGGTCCTGTACCGTCCTCCCCCGTCACTGGTTTCAGTCCTTTCTTACCTTTCAAGATCAGTTGGAAAAGGAGGAAAGGATGGAAATTGGAAGAAGGGAAGGCTAGGAATGGTGGATAGCGGTATGCATAATGGGGAAAATGAGCCAAAATTACATACGCATTTTTCTGATTTGGCTCGTTATAGTAGATTCTGGAATGCTGAACCAAATTCGGGAAACAAAGCTATAACGAAACAGTCCCTCCATCATGGGTTTTCGTGCTGTGTGTTTCGGCTTGGTTCTTACCAGTGGGTTGGGAAGCAGGTAAGCCAATGTCATTGTGGAGGGAAAGGGAATGAGCCAACTGAAAACAAAGTTGTCCGTTGGAGAGGGGGGGAGCAAACTTTTCTCTCTTTTTTTGGCTGGTTCCAAGGCAACAGCATTTTCTTTCAGCCAATGAAAATTCAGGGGAAAACTGCCATTCTACTCTTTCCAGCCCATTGCCTTGAGGGAGGAAGAGAAGGCAAACTTTTGGGAGGGGGTGAGGGAGGATGGGCCCCTGGTAGAGCAAGCAGGAGTCCATCTCAGGCCGTTTCAGGAAATACCATGGCAGGATACAAAGGCAAATTAGTAGGTCGATGGAAGGAGGAGGAAGAGTGCATTCAGTGCCATTTTGGGGGCATTCTAAGCATTCTAGCCACGGAGTGCCATTTCCCTCTCCCCCCCAACCCCAAGAAGAAGAGTCAGGGAAGCGTCATCAATTTTCCCACCAGTGTGTATTCCTGCCTGTTGACACTCGTGCTCCTTGGGGGCCTATTAATGTGTGTGTGTACGTGGATCAATGGAAGAAGGAGGACTGCGTTCGACACCATTTGGGGGGCATTCTAAGCAAAACCAGAGTGCTGTTTCCCTCTCCCCCTCCACAGCAAGAGCCGTCAGGGAAGCAGCGAAACGCATGCTGAAATTCATGATATATAATGGTAACGAAACAAAATCCAAAACGGCACTGGGGCCACCAAAAACAAAACAACAACGGCAGTGGCTGTATTTCGAAACCCTGGATCCGAATCAAAAACAGGAAAATTAAAATCGCACAACCCTAATGGTGGAAGACTGACAGGAAGTCTCCCTAGGCCCAGTTTTCCCAAGTTTCTCTGAGAAAGACTGGTCCAACGTTGTTCATCACTAAATCTTAAAATGAAACATATTTACCTGTTTTGTTTTTAATGGCTTGAAACACTCAGTATGGTGTTTTCAGAGTGTGTGCCGTTCAAACAGGCAGCCCAATTAACTTGTCGTCCTTTGTCCTTTGTAAGAGTGCTCATTACATATGTATCTTCACAAGCACCACTCCAAACGTGATGTGGCCTACATATTTGTCTTGAGTACAAAAGGATTATAGTGGTGTCCTCAGCAGCAAACACATTAATTATGAACAATAGACATCTTTTAACATCCTTGTATTCATATTTTGGGAGTCCTAATTGGGCCACAACTACATGACGTGGGTGCACACATCCATCTTTCATACTTGATGCTTTTGCTATGGTCCTGAACAATGAAATTGCCACATATAATAAGAGTCTATGGTAAAACTTAATAACCAGTAAAAAGCAGCCTATGTCCGTTTTTTGGTTTTAAAAAAGTAAATATATCCCTTCTATGTTTTCCCCATCTTCTTCTTTTACTTTTCAGTGGGTATTCCCTAGCTCCAATGTCTCTGATTTCTAAGAAAGTGGCTCTGATACAACCAGAGGGATCATTTAAATGAAAGAGACATGAAATGACAAAAAAGGTCACTGCTTTGAAAGCGCACCTTTGTAAAGGATTTGTGCAACTACCTGACAGATATTTCTCAGTGGGAAACATTGTTACAATTACATTTATAATCTCATCTCTACAAGAGTTCCATTCCTTCAAATACCACCTTCGCTTCCAAAGGTTTATTATTGTAAGTTTTGCAGGGGACCGCGTGACTCATCCAACAAAGAAAGGTTCATTGTTGGCTTACTCATCTTTTAATCTCTTCTTTGCTTTCAACTCTGGCTCCCTTCACCTAGAAAACAAAAAGGGTTGTTCCAAATGAGAGAAGGAATTGTAGCTCCTACCCAGTTATTTGAAATGGGTTATATCCAAGGAAAGGAAGCAAGTGTGCAGAAGGGATCTCGAGGGGAGCATTTAGAACAGTTTGGGAGGTATATGTCGGTGAAGCAAGAAGGGGGTGATCTCATATCAAGCGTGGTCGCCTTCAGATACTGTGGTATCTCAACTTCCAGCTCCTCTAACAGTGAGGTTGTGATGACTCAGAATTATAATCATCAGCCCACGTCTCAAAAGCCTTGAATCTTCTGATCTTGACACTAAAGCGCAATTCCCTGGACAAGTTACCTGTAACGGAGGGATTGAAGGCTAATCTAAATGATATGCTGAGCATGTGGAGAGCCCCATTTTCACATGGCACACATACTTGTTTTTAAAAAGTTAGCATATGCATTTGGTGTATTGTGTTGGTAGCTTGCCTCCTTGGGAATTCACATCAAGAATTGTGTGAGGGAATTACATTACCATTTTAACCTATGGTAATTAGAAAGTTTAGTTTATAACAAAGCTTTTTGGTATCTTCTACATACATACATACACACGTGCGCACACACACACACACAGGCTGATTCTGCATGCGTTGGATAATGCACTTCCAATCCTCTTTATAGATCATTTCGAACGGATTTTTTCGTGTGTGGAACAAAAAATCCACCTCAAATGATTGATAAAGTGCATTGAAAGTGCATTATCCAATGTGTGTGGAATCAGCCTAACATACGTACACACACGCATGCATGCACATGCGCGCGCGCGCACGCACACACACACACACATATATATTATATGGTGGTGGAGAGTGCCCTCAAGTCAGAGTTGACTTATGGTGACCCCAGGTAGGGTTTTCATGGCAAGAGACTAACAGAGGTGGTTTGCCATTGCCTGTCCCTGCAACCTTGGTCTCCTTTGGAGATGTCCCATCCAATTACTAACCAAGGCCGACTCTGCTTAGCTTCTGAGATCCGATGAGGTCAGGCTCACCTGGGCTATCCATGGGCGATCTATGTGTGTGAGTGTGTGTGTGAGTTAATGTGTGTGTGCATGTGTATATATACACACACACAAAGGGGAGACAATGTCAATCTGTTATAGCAAAATAAAACATACATTCAGTGGCACCTTAGAGACTAATATTAAAATAAATGTTATTAGTCTTTAATGTGCCACTGCACTTTTATTTTGCTTAGCTGAATGTTAGCCAGTTGAGAGCGCCATTGTTTTAACAACCCTGTAATTAACGGTGGTTGTTTATATGGTAATTAGAGACAGTGAGGACTTGGTGCTATGGAGTTTATTAGGCTTCCCAGGTTCCTACACCCTCCCAGAGACTTACCTGGGACTTACCTGTTGCGTCGGCATGCCGGCAATGGGCATGCTCCTCCACTTTGTGCAAACCTAATTCTAGCATGTTGGGGACCACAATTGGCCCCAGTGAAGCACGGGAGAATGCCCGTGGTTAGTGCAATGATGTCACTTCCGGAAATGATGTCATCACACCAGTCACAGGCATGATCCTGCTCTTCGCATGCGGGCTAAATCTGGCCTGCTTGTGGCCAAGCATGGCCCACTAAAGTACAGGAGCCTGCCTTTGGCTATTGTGATGACGTCCCTTCAGGAAGTGACGTCTTCATGCCCTGCTAGGAGTGCACCCAGGCTGCCTGCCATTGGGGGATTTGCTACCTCTCGCTGATAGAAAGAGATCAGTAGGCAACAGGGCAAACCCCTGGGAGATTGCCCATCACCATTGGGCAACTGAGAAGCCTACATTTAACCACCCTGAAGCTGTTTGCATGCAAGATACCTTACATTTAGGACTCGAAACATCATCTTCCACTAAAAGAACAGCATTTTAAAGATATCTGTGTGGGCTCTCTATAAATCTCTGTATCTCTGCATTTGATACTAACAATGTAAAATTTCCCCTTCAGTTTGGCTAGCAATTTCCTTACCAATTGGAGGAAACAATAGGAAGAATAACCTCCCTGCTCCTGTCAGCCTCTTTATGCGAGTATACAAAGACGGTGTGACTTCTCTATTTTTCCCACCTGTCTTACAGAGCCGTAAGACACATTGACAGAAACCACATGGATTGTGTAATGTGTAATGAGGGCAACCGAGATGATTAAGGGGTTGAAGCACCTCTCTTGTAAGGAAAAACTGAAGAGACAGAGCCTTTTCAGTTTAGAAAAGAGGATTATGGGGGAGGACACGATAGAGGTTTATGTAATTTTGAATGGGGTAGACAGAATGGACAGAGAGAACTTTTTCTCCCTTTCCCAAAATACTAGAACTCACGGGCATCCAAGGGTGATAGGCATATCACTCCCATCAGCAGGTTGGAGCCCAGGACCAGCTCACCCTTTAGCCTCCTTTTGAGTTGGGTTGCCTTTGAGAGAAAGGGTTTTTTGTTTCTCTCAGCCCCACCCACTTCACAGGGTAATTGTTGTGGAGATAATAATAACATACTTTGTAAACCTCTCTGAGTGGGTGTTAAGTTGTCCTGAACGGCAGTATATAAATTGAATATTGTTGTTATAAAAATAATTATTATTAGAAGCATGGTCTAACAGAGAGGGACCTCTTAGAAGGGGAAGTGAAACTGACAGAGCCTTTCCCAGGCAAAGAGGAAATTAACAAACCCTCTGAGGAGAGATCTGCCTGGTTCTGTAGAGAGGGGAAATTGACAAAACCTTCCGGTCTCTTTCACAACTCAGCTTCCCGGCTAACATTGCGACTTCCTTCACGTGCTCCTCCTCGTGTAATTCATCTCTTGTAGCTTGGCTCTGAGGTGAGCATACTTCTCCCTGCAGTTTCAGGCCCTCCATTCCCTCAGGGAAGATTGTGCCTTTTTTTTTCCTTGTAAGGAATACCCCAACTCTTTAACTCCCTTTCCTGGACCAAGGGTTACAGATGTGCGATTAAATGAGCGATTAAAATCAATGAGCGATTAAAATGTGTAGTTCACTGCCAGAAGATGTAGTGATGGTCATGGCTTTAAAAAGGGATTAGAAATGTTCATGAAGGATAGGTCTTCCCGTGGCGGTTACCTGTGGGGACTAAAGAGAACCTCCGCAATCAGAGGCAATATACCTCTGAATCCTAGAGCCAAGAGGCAACATTGGGGAAGGCCTCAGCCCCTATGCCCTGTTTTTGCCCCTTCAGAGTAACTGGTTGGCTGCTGTAGAAGACAGTGTGGTGGACTAGATGGACCAATGGTCTGATCCAACAGGGTTCTTATGTTTTGAATTTAAACAACTTTGTAATACCTTGGGTTTTTTAAAAAGTATTTCACATAGGACTGCCAGCTCCCCCAGTGGGGTGGGGGATCCCCCACTCCCACCGTCTGCTCCCTTACCACTCACTTGGCCGGTGGGAATAAATGGCAGGGGAACAGGCCTTCAAGGTATGCGGGGGACACAACGATGTCACTCCCAAGAGTGATGTCATCAAGCGAGCCCTGGGAGTGCTCCCGTGCTTTGCACCAGGCCGATTTGGGCCCCAAATGGACTGGTGTGAAGCGTGTGAGCACTCCCAGGGCCTTCACGATGATGTCACTTCTGGAAGTGACATCATTGCACCACACAAGGACCATGTGCAAGGGAATCATAACGTAAATGCTGGGTGTTCCCCTCCTCACTGGGACAGTAAGGGGACCTGGCAATCCTCCCTAATTCCACAGCTTTGACATATGATTTATACACATAGTTTATCCCTGCCATACCAGACTATAAAGTTTTGCTAGCAATGTTGTGTCCATGTGGATTAAATGTAAAGGTTTAAACCCTTTCCCCCTTCCTGATGCCACATGCAATTTGTCTTTTACAGATAAACAGATCTGCGATCTTCATTGACTCTTTGTACACCCACCCCACCCCAATTTCCCTAATTGCCCTGTGACACCCTTTCAAACAAATTTGCATTCCTAGTCCATTTCTGAGTCAGTTTTAAATATGATGTACAAAACATCTAACAAATAGTTCTCACTTTTTTTTTTTTAACTTTCAACTCACATGGATCTCATTATTTAGATTCAAGGTCTTTTTTTTTTTAATGTTGCCTGAGAAATCAGAGACCTTATATCCTGCACATTCTTTGTACTTTGCTTTACAGGGTGAACTTCCTTCAGTCTTCCAAAAAAATATATATCCTGGCCAATATAGCACCCTAGCACTAATTGCGTTGTCTAGGCACATTGAATAGAGATTTCATTTCACACATCACAAACTAGCAGCAAAAACTCTTGTCATAGTCATATTTCATACAAAGCTCTCCTTCAGTCTAATCTCCTCATCCTAGTTTCACAGTCCACTACTCTGAAACAAAGCTCTGTTAAATCTTAATGAAAAAAATGCCAAATTAAGAAGGACCCAAATGGTAGATATTTCGATCACATTCCCTATTGCCACTCCTAAATTTTGCTGCATGGGCCAAAATTTACCTGGGTTCTAGGTATGATGGGGCATGTTTCTAAGAGCCAAGCTACAAGTGAGGAATGACACTTGAACGGCAAGTGAACAGACTCACGTGTATTCCTCCCTGTTCACTTGAGCTCCACTTGATCACTGATCAAGTGGAGCACAAATGAACAGGGAGGAATACACGTGAGCCTGTTCATTTGCTGTTCAAGTGTCATTCCTCACTTGTAGCTTGGCCCTAAGCTGTCCATATATCCCCAGGAGTTTACCATTCAATAGCAAAACAATTTTCAACAGCAAAATGGAATATTCTCTCTAATGCCTCTTGTGCACGTTCCTATTAAGCAAAGAAATGATACAATAAATGTTGTTCCAATGTTATTACTAACTAATGCTTTTTTTAAAATGTATTTAGATTTATATCCCATCTTTCTGTTACACAAATGGCACACAAGGTAGATCAAAACATAAGATAAAACCAATCCCCCCCCAAATGGAACGTTCTAAAAGAGTTGTTGTCACTAGAATATAAGCAGTCTTGAAATCAGCAAAAGCAGCAATAAAAGCTTACAAAGCAAAAGAGATAAAACATAGCAGTCATAATAACATCACCAGGCAACAGAATTCAAACAACTTCTGGAAATAAAAACACTGGAAGAAGACCAGAAGTGGGGAAAGGGGGATAGCAGACCATGGCTGATTCTGTACACGTTGGATAATGCACTTTCAATGCACTTTATCAATCTATTGTCGAAGGCTTTCACGGCCGGAGAACGATGGTTGTTGGGGGTTTTCCGGGCTGTATTGCCGTGGTCTTGGCATTGTAGTTCCTGACGTTTCGCCAGCAGCTGTGGCTGGCATCTTCAGAGGTGTAGCACCAAAAGACAGAGATCTCCCAGTGTCACAGTGTGGAAAAGATGTAGGTCATTTGTATCTACTCAGGAGGGGTGGGGTTGAGCTGAGTCATTCTGTAAGAGTTTCCCAGGGTGTGGAATGATAATGGCGGGAGGCATCACTGAATCCTGAGGAGGTTCTTTTGCATATGGATTGGTGCTGATGTGCTAATCTTCTCTGCAGGGCTATTGTCGGGTGTGGAGTGTTTTGTTGGCCTGGTGTTTTTCAGAACTGGAGCCCATGCTCTGTTCATTCTTAAGGTTTCTTCTTTCCTATTGAAGTTTTGCTTATGCTTGTGAATTTCAATGGCTTCCCTGTGCAGTCTGACAAAGTAGTTGGAAGTGTTGTCCAGTATTTTGGTGTCCTGGAATAAGATACTGTGCCCTGTTTGAGTTAGGCTATGTTCAGCCACTGCTGATTTTTCAGGCTGTCCAAGTCTGCAGTGTCTTTCATGTTCTTTTATTCTTGTCTGGATGCTACGCTTTGTGGTCCCGAAGTAAACTTGTCCACAGCTGCAGGGTATACAGTATACTCCTGCAGAGGTGAGGGGGTCTCTGCTGTCTTTTGCTGATCATAGCATCTGTTGTATTTTTCGGGTGGGTCTGAATACTGCTTGAAGGTTATGCTTTTCCATAAGCTTTCCCATCTGATCAGTAATTCCTTTGATATATGGCAAAAACACTTTTCCTGTAGGTGACTGTTTTTCCTTGGTTGTTTGTTGTAGGTGACTGTTTTTCCTTGGTTGTCCGCAAAGCAAACTTTCAGTTAGGTCACAAGGTCTACAGGAAACCAACTCACACTGATCGTTACTTACACAAAAACTCCAATCACCACCCCCGACAGAAAAGAGGCATAATGAAAACATTAGTGGATCATGCAAGACGGATATGTGAGCCGCGCTTTCTCAATGAGGAAATTAATCATCTAAACCACGCACTTCAGGCAAATGGCTACTCCAGAAATGAAATCCGAAGAGCAATCAAACCCAGGATGAATCAAACAACCAAGGAAAAACAGTGCCAAGACCACGGCAATACAGCCCGGAAAACCCCCAACAACCATCACTTTATCAATCGTTTGAGGAGGATTTTTTGTTCCGCACACAAAAATATTTGTTCCAAATGATCTATAAAGAGGATTGGAAGTGCATTATCCAACGTGTGCGGAATCACTCCTAGAAAGACATAAAATCCTACAGCTTAGTGGCAAAAGACTCTCAAATATTAGGGTAAAGATCAGGAAGGGGACTTTCAGAAGAGACAAAATCGATTTCTCTTACCGAAAGGTAGCACAATTGGGTAATTTCAGTCTCTCGGCTTCATAGCTGCAGGGCTACATCTGCTTGGGGATCCACCCTTTTTCCCGACCTTATCCATGGTCCCAAAGGAGGACCTCATTTCTATTCAAAGAGGAATCAAGTTGTCCTTTTGTAACTGTAGTCACTTGCAGTTGTTTTATGTTATACAACCTAAGGGGGTGCTCTAACAGGAAGATAAGGCTTGATATGCCACTGCCTGCCTCTAAGTATCTACAGAGTGAAATTCTGAAATTTTGCAGACCTTCCCTTCCTTCCTCTCCTCTCTTCGCATTTCCGTTGATCGAAAAGGAATGGACTAGAAACCAAATGCCTAAAAAGAAGGCAAGAAAAGGAGTTTTGGATTTCAGGGAGAAACGAGGTAAAGAGGAATTACGTCAAGATTGCAATAGGGATCTTGCAGTTATACCCTCTCCAATCCGAGGCCCCCAGGAAACTCCCATTCGATACAATTAGAGTCACCAGTTGACATTGGCCCAGTGTACAAGGGGTTGGCCATCAGAACTTCCTATCAGGGTTTGCAGGGATGAAATTGGAGTGCCCGTGGCTACAGAACACCCCCCTTCCCCCTCCCTCCCCCCGGGTGTCTTCTCCCACGTAACCAATTGCAACCAATTTGCAGCTCCATGGTTGGAAGGAAGACCTGCCGATCAAGGTAAGCTGGGCTTCAATTCGGGATTCCAGGGCGACAGAAGGAGTGCAGACAGAGTTCAGGCATTCCCCCAGCTCCGTTTCCAAGGGAATTGATTGATGGTGCCTGACTGTCTGGCTGCATGAACTGCGGGCAAATGCAATGAACCGGGCTTCCAACGAATGCTGGTTTGTTGGCCATGGACCCTCACGAAACGCCGGTTCATGAACAGACAATCAGGCGGTTCGTGCTCATGTCTAATCCAGATCTCCCAAGTAATACTCTGACTGTCTTACTAGAACACATTAGTGTTTCCTAGGAATGGAGATCATGGAATAGCCTGGCCTATCTTGTCCAGATATTTCAAACTGCTGCGTTACAGGCAGGCTCATAAAATTTCCTCTGTTAGGCAAGGAAGGTAAATAAAGTTCACTATTGATTAACTTACTTTCCCAGAGATGCAGTAACTAATTGCAGTACTTATCTAACTTGCATGAAATTAGTTCCTGTATATGCGTTCTATAATTATTAGTCCCCTGAAGTTTCACTTTAAAAGAAATGTATCAAATTGAGCTGAGCAGGACGTGTGGAGAAAAGCTCTATTTTTCCACTTGTGGTGGATGCTAATGAGCACCGTTGGGTCACTGGGGCAGCTTCCAGAAATCTACATTTGATGTTTTCCCGTGCAGCAACAGAAAGAAACAAATCAAACGGAACAAAGAAAGCTCCAGAGTTGCACAAATGTCTCTAAATACTGGAGGTAGCTCTATCCTTAATGAGAGAGGGGACAAGGGGAGGCCAATGCTGAATTCAGTACAAGGTGGCTTCATGCATTCATTTAGTTTAAAGAATCTGGTTCCATTGACATCCATGTCTTTTAAAATCCCTAAAGCTTACACTAGCCTTTCTGCACCAAGAGGAGATGGAATGATATAATGTGGGTAGTTGAACTTGCCACTTAAACGCTACTTAATGAGGTAACAAAGATGAGTGACGTCACAGTGTCCATATTGATAAATGTCAAGGCACTGCTTTGAATACTACAATAAAGAGCAGGGGTCCCCAATTTTTTGAACCTGTGGGCACAATTGGAATTCTGACACAGTGTGGTGGGCAATGAAATGACTGCCACAAAATGGCTGCTGCAGGAGATGAAGCCAGCCACAAAATGGCTACTACAGCTTACCTTCAGTCATGCAGTGAAGATCCTTGTGCTGTGGAAGCAGCTTCTGCTAAAGCAATGTTTTTAAAAATCTGCACATCTAATCAGAAGCCAGGCTTGGCAAAAGCCCAATATAGCCCCACCCACTTTTAAAAACTACTTGATGGGCACCAGGGAAGGTATCGGCAGGCACAATTGTGTACATGGGCACCACACTGGGACCCCTGACAGTGTAAAGCATTTTACCACGTTTTACCTTCTAAGGCTACCCCGTCCCTTACTAACATGGTTGCAGATGTACACAGTGGATGCCTCCCACCCTCCACCCTGATAAATGAGCACAGCCTGGGTCTATGGATCAGGATATTGGAACCACAGGGACCATGGAAGAATTCCTATCTCTGGAGGCATGACTTGGTTTTCCTTTGTGCATGAGAACAAATGGACTCTGTGACCTCATTCCCCTTCCTCACAGTTTTATGGGCATGCCAATTATACCTGCCTTTCAGCTGTAGATAGTTAACCACTTTTTCAATAAGATAAACTCCCATGCAACCCTCAAATAGAGAGCCAGCTTGGTGTAGTGGTTAAGAGCAGCAGGACTCAAATCTGGAAAACCAGGTTTGATTCTGCACTCCTCCACTTAAAGCCAACTGGGTAACCTTGGGTCAGTTACAGCTTCTCGGAGTCTCTTAGCCCCATCCACCTGACAGGGTGATTGTCATGAGGATAATAACACATTTTGTAAACCTCTCTGAGTGGGTGTTAAGTTGTCCTGAAGGATGGTATATAAATTGAATGTTGTTGTTATGATGACGAGGACAAGGAAGACAACAATGATGATGATGATAAAATAGACTGGTTAATACTTGAGTTTGATAACCTTCACAGTTCCTTGGAATTTATACGAAAAGTTGACTATATCACTTTGGCAAACTTTGTACATCGAAACTATAAAGGGGTAGTTCATTGCTACAAGGTTATACATTTCACTTCCTTAAAATTGGTTCAAGCTATCATATCAAACAATGTGGTTTAACAAAGCCATATCACTAGCAATCAAGTGCCTACAATATAGAAATTGGATGACCCTAATCCCCAGGTATTTAGAGTTTTGGCTACTCTCAACGCCTGCAACCAGTCAATCACCCACCCACTGTTTTCCCTCTGCATCTTCAAGGATCTAAACTTCCAGTCACACCCAGAATTAGTCTGGGTTGAAATGTACCAAGTATCCATATTAAATAGCTTCATTAAATTTTGTGTAGATACCTTACAGAAGAGCCCCGTGGCGCAGAGTGGTAAGCGGCAGTACTGCAGCTTAAGCTCTGCTCACAATCTGAGTTCGATCTGGGCGGAAGCCAGGTTCAGGTAGCCGGCTCAAAGTTAACTCAGCCTTCCATCCTTCTGAGGTCGGTAAAATGAGTACCCAATTTCCTGGGGGTAAAGTGTAGGTGACTGGGGAAGGCAATGGCAAACCACCCCGTAAAAAGTCTGCCAAGAAAACATTGTGATGTGATGTCCCCCTGTGGGTCAGTAATGACTTGGTGCTTGCACAGGGGACTACCTTTACCTTTATGTACCTTATAGTATAAAAGTAGTTGTCCAGCAGATGCTGTTTTCTCATTTTCCATGCCATATGTATTTTTGTGTAGTTTTGTGACCCTTTTGCATACTTAAATGCTCCTATCGTACCCTGATTGATGTGCCTTTATATCAGGCACCTTTTCTGCTTGTGAGTGTTGTTGAACACAATCCCTCACATCTTCAGTTTGTACCTTTGGAATTCTTCTTGGGAATTTACTATCTTGAACTTTCAAGACCTGCTCTTGATCTTATGCTTTATTATTGCACTCACACCTACGCATACACCAGCATATACATACATGAGCATAGGAACACTTAGAAACATTAGACCCATAAGGACAGCTTTAGCGTCCTGGCAGCTATGACAGTGTATGAGTTTAACTAGAGATGGGCACGAACCGAAATATGAACCAAAGTTCGATGATAAACCAGGCCAGTTCATGGTTCGCAAACTAGTGTTTCATCAGAGCCCATTTCTGATGAACCGCCACGAACTTTAGGCTGGTTCGTTTGGTTCATTTTTGGTTCGTCACTGCAGACAGCCTGGTACCGATTAATCAGTTTCCTGGGCAACAGAGGATGGACTTTCTGCAGACCCTCTGCTGGCCCAGAAGTGACAATTTGCTGACCTGGATGTGATGTTTTCACAAACCAAATGAACCAGTTCGTGAACTGGGGCAGGTTTGTGAAAGTTCATGGTTCGTGTTTTGTGAACTATGACGAACCATGAACTGCACAGTTCAGTTTTTGTCTGGTTCATGCCCATCTCTAGTTGTAACCAAGTAAGATATGGAGTGTGAACAAGTGAATATTCCCGTTTTGTTACGTGTTTTCTGTTATATTCCTTCTATTTCGTGCCTTTGTAGCAATTTCACTGTTTGCCTATTTGTTGGTAATAAATCCCTATTGCTGTGCATGCATATCAAGTCTGCTGTTCCCTACAATTGTGACAGAGGAGATAGCCTATCCTACTTGTTTTCCCTTCCTTCCCACCTCATTGAGCTCTCCTTTCCTCATTGTTGTAGTATTGGTAAGCGCCACCCATGGGACCCTGGTATACATAGAAAAATACCACATTTTATACACTAACCCCCTTTGATACCAGTCTGCACTCTGGAGTGCTCAGAGGAATGCCTGTTGGGGCCAGGGATAGACATGTGTAGCCATTTGGATAACAGTTTACTTCCGGTCACACCTCTTTTTCACCCAAAGTTTGGCCTTCTTGTTCCTTATTTGGAAAGATTTCTAGAACCATGAAACTCCCTTTTACTCACATCTCTCCAGTCAAGAAACATACTTCTTGCCCTTCTCTGAATTTTTTTAAAAATAACTTGTTTCCTAATTCAAGCCTTTGGCCCTATAACCGAGGCCAGAATCTAGTTCCATATTTTGACTTTACCCTCTCAAGACTATAACTGTCTTATGAACAGAAAGATCCCATTTATAACACCCATTACACACCTTCACCTTTTCACTGCTCTTCCACTTTGGATTTATCATTTAAATAATTTACTGTCTATACACTTGCTTTGGGACTAGGACCTTTGACTGAAACTTGCATGGATTGGTAGCTATTATCCCATGCCTCACTCACTTGCTCCATTTCTTTGTCTCTTCCTTCCTTCTTCTTGAGAAAAACATGATATACAAGTTGTAGTATTTCTACCAATGTTGGCTTTCAAGTGTTGAGTATTTTTGTAGCATGTTTAATGTTACTTATCATGACCTCTTGAGTTTGCTAATTATTTCCCTTAGTAAACTAGCTCTTACTATTCAGGTTCTTGATATTTCTTCCAAACTTGAGAAGGAGCTTCACCTCATTGTCAGCAGATCCATTTACAGCTATTGGTGTTCCCTTAAGCCAGGAGACTAACCTAATCTCTTTTAGGATAAGAATGAGAGGCCACAGAAGGAAAGTAGCTTCCATAAACTCAGGCTATCCTAGTTGTGAATTTGAGCTGAAATTGGAAAGTGGACCTTCATTCACATAGACATATGTATAGGTACTGTATCTCTGTTTCACACTTTATTCCAGTTTGACTGGGAGAATTTCTAAATTATTGGTGCTTATGCACTTAGCCTGGATGGTCAAGAAAGCTGATAGGAAGAAAATTGATGCATTTGAAATGTGGTGCTGGAGAAGATTTTTACGGATACCTTGGATGGCCCAAAAGACAAATAAGTGGGTACTAGATCAAATCAAGCCTGAATTGTCACTAGAAGCTAAAATGACAAAACTGAGGCTATCATACTTTGGACACATCATGAGAAAACAAGACTCTCTGGAAAAGTCAATAACTCTAGAAAAAATGGAAGGCAGTAGGAAAAGAGGAAAACTCAAATCGAGATGGCTGGACTCAATAAAAGAAACCACGTCCTCCAGTTTGCAGGATCTGAGCAAGTCTGTTAATGATAGGACATTTTGGAGGTCTCTCATTCATAAGGTCACCATAGGTCGGAGGTGACTTGACAGCACATAACACACACACATGCACTTAGCCATGATTTTCAGTTCCTTCAGTTTCTTTTCCCTGTTCATCACCAATAAGCACACATGCAATGAAAAAACACAATGAAATAACAATCTGGATGTGATAGAATGTGTGACAGCATCCAAATTCTCTGAATTCAATGTTTCAGTGATATGTGGATGTGCAGTTGCATATTGGGTCATGTATCTTGTTACAACTGCACAGACAAGGACATCAAGGTTGCTGCTTTGGCAATGTTTCACTAAGGCACATGTGCACAGTGGAGGGGGATGCATATGAACTGAACTGTAAGAGGTGGCAAAATGGAACTGTGCAGTGCTCTGTACATAATTTACAATGGAACAAATGGAAAATTACTAATATACTGGTTCCACTACATGGACAAATTTAATTTGATCCAAGGTCCACAAAAATTGAGCAGTAGAATAATTTATTTTCAGTGACATAGATCAGTCCTGGAAATGTGAGGAAATGATCTCTGAACATATGCAGAATACCTCTCATTGTTAAGCAATCACAGATGGCCTCCCTATCTCTGGGATCTGGGTGGACATTTTAAAGGTTTGGGGAAGGGGGATAGGTTTCCATCAGTGAGACTTACTGATGGCTTGCAACTCAACCGTTCACTGTCAATCTGCTTGTGAGACAGACTCACAAAAAAAGTCAGATGACATAAAACAAGCGACAGTCTTTTGCTTTTGGCTGCTTTCACACACATTTGCATGTTGAATAATGCATTTTCAATGCACTTTAATGATCATTTGCAAGTAGATTTTCCTTTATGAAATAGGAAAATTCACTTGCAAATCATCACTAAAGGGCCTTCCACTATTGAGAAATCACAACCTTGGGTTGGTATTGTCTGAAAGAGTGCGGGAGTTGTATCATCATTTCCCCATATCTTATACTAATAGCCACATGGCCCTGATCTGAGGATGCTTAAATTCGGAGACAGGAGCCACGAATGTACAAGACAGATTTTCCTACACACCTGAAAAATGCCCCTGCTTTGCAGAAAAATCTGAACTCTAATAAAGAATATACTGGGGGAGTGTTAAAATAAAATAAAAATGATAAAAAGAGGTCCTGTAGCTTTAAGAATCAGATGCCCTCAGTGGTTGTAGCCAGGCAACCATGACAATATTTCAGGCTTGCTTTCTGTCTGTAAAAGGCAGGGGGAGGGGGCAGGGCCCTTTCCAGGGCTGTTTTAATAACATATAATAATTACATTCGATTTATATACTGCCCGTCAGGACAACTTAATGCCCACTCAGAATGGTTTACAAAGTATGTCATTATTATCCCTACAATAAAACACCCTGTGAGGTGGATGGGGCTGAGAGAGCTCCAGAGAGCCGTGACTAGCCCAAGGTCACCCAGCTGGCTTCAAGTGGAGGAATGGGGATTCAAACCCGGCTCTCCAGATTAGAGTCCCGCACTCTTAACCACTACACCAAACTGGCTTTCCTTTTGGCCTTTGATGTAGGACTTATTGTGGCCAGGCTCAGAAGCAATCCCTGGGCGACTTGAGACCTTGTAACTTGCATGACTCACCGAATCCCAGCTGCTTGCTACTGTTCAACAGCATCCCTCGCCCTGCCCCCCAAGCCAGTGTAGTGTAGTGTAGTGGTTAGAGTTTCAGAGTAGGATGTAGGAAACCCAGATTGGATCGCCACTCTGCAGTAGAAGCTCACTGGGTGACTTTGATACAGTCACATACTCCCAGCTTTACCTACCTCTCAGGGTTGTTCTGAAGATAATGTGAAGGCCAGGAGAATGATGTAAGCTGCTTTAGGTCCCCATTATGGAGGAAGGCAGTCTGTAAATGGAGCAATGTAATAAATGTAGATGAAGATGGGGGACAGGTAAAAGATAAGTTGTTGAGTGGGTTTTGAAGGAGAGAAGGCCGTAGAGAAAAGTGAGCTTATAGGGGCTGCCAGGAGGAGGGAAAGAGGAATTAGTGGAGGGAAGGGGATACAGAGAAGTCCTTGAAGATTCACCACCATGCAACTGAGAGCCAAGCTACAAGTGATGCCTGATACAGGTTGGACACTTGTCAGCTTCCCTCATGTTTTGATGGGAAATGTAGGTATCCTGGCCTTGCAGCTCGGCTCTCCATTTAATTGAAGTTTACAGAAACCCACACACAGCAGAGAGGAAGGGGGGCACCCGGCGAGAGCCCGACGCCTGCAATCCCCTCCCAACTGCATGTTCTCCCTCCCATAGACTGTTGCTCTGTAAACTTCAGACCCAGCCAGCACCACGCAACTGGGCCATAGGGGAGACATGCTGGGGGGAAGAGGTATACGTGGGGACACACAAAAGTGGGAGGGAAAGAGTGAAGGAAGCAAGAAAAGGGGAGAGGCTATGGGGGTGGGGAAAGCAAAGAGGACATGGTGGGGTGGCGGAAATGAGATGCCTCCTGCAAGTACTTGTGGGTCCCCCTCTTGCAATCATATATTTTACATTGATCTGTAAGGGAAGGAGGAAAAGGTGTACATTCCTCTCTTTGCCTCTCTCCATTATAATTTACGGTGTAATCCTACTTACAGCTACAGGTACTACACATTAATGAAGCTCATTGACTAGGATAACTCCACACTGGCTTGCAAAGTGACAGTGCAATCCTAAGCAAAGTTGCAGCATTAATTCTATGGAAGTCAATGGCCTTAGAAGGGTGTCATTCTAATAGGCTTGCACTGCTAGCTTCCCTTTTGAAAGTTTGAATTCACATCTTGAAACTTTCACTGAACTTTGCTCCAGCTGTTGTACAAATTGGGGCCTTGGCACACATTGCTTTGGTTTCTTAATATAGAAGTAAAAAAATGGAACCGAAAGAATACACCTTGCAATGTAGTAGGCAACACAATATGACTGACTGTTATAATAATACTAGTAACAAAGCCCGTTGTGGGAAAAAATACAATGGGCTCTAGAAAGGGTAGGGTGAGTAGGCAGGCATTGCTTCTTCCTCCATTACTGATCCCGGCCGTGTGAAGGCAGAGGGCAGTCATTGCCACCTGCTCTGCTCCTGATTTCGGCCAGGTGAAGGAGGGAGGGCATTGCTACCTGTTCCACTACTGAACACATCTGGGTGAAGGGGGGGCAGGCACTGTCACTTGCTCCACACCTGAACTCAGCTGGGTGAAGGGGGCTAGGCATTGCAACCTACTCCGTACCTGATTCCAGCAGGGTGAAGGAGGGGCTGGCATTGCCACCTGCTCTGCTGCTGATCCTGGATGGGTGAAGGAAGGGCGGGCATGGGTGCCTGCTCTGTGCCTGATCTCAGCTGGGTGAAGGAGAGCATTGCCTCCTGCTCCATGCCTGAAAGTGGGGAGGGGTGGGCATTGCTGCCTGCTCTACTCCTGATCCTGGCTGGGTGAAGAGGGGTGGGCATTGCCTCCTGCTCTGTGCCTGATCCTGGCTAGATGAAGGTGGAAGGGTGGGTGGGCATTGTCACCTTCTCTGTTCCTGATCCCATCTAGCTGAAGGCGGGGGGCAAGCATTGCCACCTGTTCCACACCAGATCCTGGCTGGGTGAAGGGGGGCAGGCATTGCTGCCTGCTCTGTGCCGGATTCCGTCTGGGTGAAGGGGGTGGTGGGCATTGCTGAGCCCGATATAGTGAAGGGGAGTTTACCATTCCTGATACCAGCTGGGTGAAGGGGGGTGGGCATTGCCACCTTCTCCTCTACTGATCCCAGCTGTGTGAAGGCAGGGGAGGGCAGGCATTGCCACCTGCTCCATTCCTGATCCCAGCTGAGTGAAGGCAGGGGGCAGGCCTTGCCGCCTGCTCTGTGTCTGATCCCAGCCTGAGCTTTCCACTGCAACATGCTCTCTGGAGGGTTGGGCTGCCTTGTCTGTGTTTCCCTACATGGCAGTGCCCTCTAGAGGTGCATTGCTTTGTGCCTGAAGTGAGTAGAAAGTAGGAAGTGAATTGTCAGGAACATATCTTGCCTTTTATATAGTAGGATAATAATAATAATAACAATAACAACAGCAGCAGCAGCAAGAACAACAACAACAACAACAACATTCAATTTATATACTGCCCTTCGACAACTTAACTCCCACTCAGAGCAGTATTCAAAGTATGTTATTATTATCTCCACAGCAATCACCCTGTGAGGTCGGTGGGGTTGAAAGAGCTCTGGAAGAGTTGTGGCTCACCCAAGGTCACCCAGCTGGCTTCAAGTGGAAGAGTGGGGAATCAAACCCGGTTCTCCAGATTAGAGTCCCACCGCTCTTAACCACTGCACCAAACTAGCTCTCCCACCATTCTTCTCTTCTATCTTTGTCACTGCTCCTGCTTGTCAACTGCGAATGAGGGAAAAGACAATATTTGTTTTCTCCTCTCTTGGTGGATTCCATGCAGGAAAAAAAAATCATTGCCTTTCAATGTTCCCAATGAAAGAAGTTAGTGCAGATATTTTCTTCAAGTGGTGCAATACGCATGAAGAACTGGAAATCAATACGCCATTTACCGAAAAGGAGTGCACTTCGTTCATTATACACTCTTGTTAATGCCTTTTATGTATGAACAGGATTGATAATGGTCCTCTGCTTGGTGGGAAAAGTAATAATGAGAACTTACATTAGAGAGAGAAAGCCGCAGCCATCCAATTTGGGGTGGGAAAAAGAGAATTTTTACAGTGGTTTAAAAATCAGATATCAGTGGCATGTAAGAATGAAGTAGGGATGAAAGATGTTCTCTATTTTCTTTCTTTTTATAGCTTCGTAGCTAATGGATATGGGCTGCCCCACCCCCACCCCTCCGGAGGATTAAAAAAAGCTACAAAAAAGTCCAGGCAAGGGAAGGAAGACTGAGTGGGTGGGGAGGAAGTGGAGGCACAGTTAAGTCGTGGGTGGGAAACAGAGCTGGAGGACACAGAGTCAAAAAGGGGCAAAGCCGGTTCCCCCACTTGTTCATTTATATTTTTGTTAATAGTTTTGGTTTTTGTGTTTTCACTCCTGGCATGATAAATTTGAGCTCCCTCTGCCTGTATGATGTGCATGTCAATGTTGTATGCCATGCATGTGATATTTATGTATGCAATGTATAATGCTGTTTGTTGATGCACAAATAAGACTGGAAAATCAGCAAGGTTGTTGCATCATGAGGCTTCCAACCCTGGGGAGGGGCCACGGCTCCATGGCAGAGTATCTGCTTTGCATGTAGAAGGTCCCACATTCAATCCATGACATCTCCAGCTAGAAGGATCAGGTGGTTGGTAAGACTTCTGCCTGAGATCCTGGAGAGCTGCCACCAGTCATCATAGACAATATTAACTTCCTTGATCAGCCAATATTCTGACAGTACAAGGCAGCTTCAGATACTCTTCTCAAGGGTAGGGGCTGTGGCTCAGTAGTAGAGCTTCCACTTTGCATGCAGAAGGTTGCAGGTTCAATCCCCAGCTAAAACGATCAGATAGGAGTGATGAGAAAGACCATACCTGAGACCTTGGACAGCTCCTGCCAGCCAGAGTAGACATGGCCAGTACTGATAGCAAGGATGCTGAACACCAAACAGTTGAGTTCACTATCTATTCTCTGCTCATTGGTCCATTGACACACCATTGATGGTCCATTTGTGTGAGCATTTTGAACCCATTTGTGGAGTTGGGTTTTAAATGCTGTATGAATGAATGAAATGCTGCCCTCAAGTCATAGCTGGCTTATGGTGACCCCGGTGGGGTTTTCATGGCAAGAGACTAACAGAGGAGGGGGTTTTCCATTGCCTCTGCAACCCTGGTCTGCATTGGAGGTCTCTCATCCAATTGCTAATCAAGGCCGACCCTGCTTAGCTTCAGAGGTCTGATGAGTTCAGGCACTCCTTGGTGATCCAGGTCAATATTAGTAATGTATAGTACAAGACAATCAACTGTGTTTCAAGCATGTGCATCTTTACCAAAACCTGATGGCAGTTCTACTTTCCCCGATCTGTTGTCTTTGCACCACTCACAAATAATGGTATAAAGAAACGCAGAGCAAATCAATCAGCCAAGCAGCAGTAACATAAATCTTTTTTTAAAGTGTGCCGTTTAAGTCTCTGTTATCAACATTACGTTTTGCTTACCCATTTTCACACAGTAATTTAGGCTGTGTAGTTCTGCCCTCGTGTTATTTACAGACCTGGACAGAACTGATCAATTCTTCATGACCCTGAATAGAACCTACCTACTGTGTTGACGCAAAAGCTCTACAAGAGAAGGAAATAAGACTCTACCACTGTGCCACTGGAAAGTTGTTTGAGCACCCTTTAAGGTGGTGAGCAGATCAGATGTTTGGCTCACAGATCTGTGAAACAAGATATGTCCCACTACTGAACATCTTCACAGTGAAATTTGTAGTGTGTCTAATTGATAGACCAGTGCAAGGCAACTTCATGTGTTCATGTGCTCACACTCATATAGGCTTGCATGGCCTCCCACTATGGTGAGAAGACTCCTGTCAACAAGCTTCATTGCTGGCCACTCTTCCAAGCAGTGGCAGGAAAAAATAATAAAAACAGTGATGTCACCAATGTCACTAAGTCACTGCAGGGTAAAACCTGGAAGTCACAAAGGGTTGATCTAGAAATCACCAGAAACTTTATGGTAAACCTTCTGGTTGTATCTGGAAGTGATGTAGTGACGTCGCTGAAATCACATGCAAACCCATGTCCCCACCTCCAGACTGATGGAATAAGTGACTCAGCATGCCTTGGACACTGGGGGGCACTGCATGTCTCTCTGTGTGTATGTGTAACTCTCTTGATAGTAAGCTGCTTCTCTTTGTCTAAGGAGGGAACTCCTGACTCCTCCTCTGTCTCTGTGTCTCTTGGGAGATTTCTTTTTCTTGCCTCATGGCCTTCCAAAGGGAAGGATGTATTTCTCGGAGCTTCTGCCACAAAGTCCTCATCCACAAACCCACTTGCAGTTGCGCTGCCAGACTATCTGGCCATGGTATTTATAGGGAAAGTGACTCTTTAGATTATTCGGCCCCTTCCTGGCAAGCAGCAACGCTGCTCAGCCAGGGGCCGTCCATTGCCGCACTGGAGGGATAGACGGCACCACCCCCTCCTTCCTTATATGGAAGTGCTGGGAGGGCTGAGCAAGCATAGCTACGCAGCTCTGCCCTCCCAGCTCAGTGCGGTTCAGTCGCTCGGTGGAGATAGATGCTCCAGCGAGCGACTGAGGCTCAGGGCATTGGCGCGCCTAGGCCGGAGGGCTTGGAGGCTTGCCTTAGATTGGGCCTTCCTTTGGCGGTCGGGGCGAGGCAAGAAGAGCGGCCTCGGAGCGGCGCAGGGAGGCCTTGGAGGGTCGTTTTCGGCGGCCCTGGGAGTGCGCTGGCTGGCAGAGGCGCCGCGCGGCCGTGCGGCCTCCTCCCTAACGCACACGCCGGGGTCCGCGTGTGAGGGGGCCCGGGAGTTGGGGGGCGAGGCAAGGAGGGCAGCCTTGGAGCGGCGCAGGGAGGCCTTGGAGGGTCGATTTCGGCTGCCCGGGGACTGCGCCGGCCGGCGGAGGCGCCGCGCGGCCGTGCGGCCTCCTCCCTAACGCACACGCCGGGGTCCGCGTGTGAGGGGCCCGGGAGTTGGGGGCGGCACATTCAGGGCTAAAAAATTTTGGCGCGCCCCTTCGGTCGCTTGTTCTGCGGCTCCAGCCGCGGTTTTTGGGAGAAAGCCCCTAGATAGGCTCCCAGCCGGGGAGTTGTCCCTGTTGGGGGAGCTGTAGAGGGCGGCAGCTATTGGCCTAGCCCTGTGCGTGTTGCCGCCATTTTACCACCCTAGCGGCCATTTTGTGTGCGCCTCTGTGGAGTCAGCCATTTTGGCTGCTCAATTTTGACGAGGGGTAGTGTGGCCTAGTGGTGAGGTTTGTTAGCAGGGGGAACCGACCGGCCTCCTTGGGCCCTTGGGAGAGGCTGAGATTCCTGCCTACCTTGTCAGTGAGGTCCTACCTCGGATTACGCTACGCAAGGGCGGCCTTGCCTAGTAGTTAGTGGGGAGAGGTGCGGGGTAACGGCTTTGATTCCCGTTGCCTTTATAGGCGGCTTCCCCATCCTCATCAGATCTTGGAAGCTAAGCAGGGTTGGCCTTGTTTGGTGGGTCGTGGGCTGGACCCGGCCTTAGGCCCTGGGGGTTGTTTGCTTGTGCTGTGTACTAAACGTGTGGGTTACGCCTTTACTATGGCTCCCAAAAAAGGTAAGGGGACCTCCAAGGGGAAGCAGCCTGCTAAGAGGGCACCGCCTGAGTGGCCCCCTCCTCCAGCTCTTTCGTCTTTGGAGGAGGAGGATTCCTTGGGGGACCAGCAGGAGATTTAGAGGCGCCTTGAGGCTCTCGTGCAGTCAAAAGGTGACATGGCCTCTATGCAGCATGGGGTGCGTGTGGTACGGCCTGTGCGGCGTGCAGCTAGGAACGCAACTAATCGTGATATTTTGCGTCGTTTATCTGCTTTGGAGGGTGCTAATGGATCCCCGGCAGCTGGAGGCAGCAGTGGCCGTGCAGCGACAACGTCCGAAGTCCAGGAATCGGTGGTGGAAGGGGTGGACTCGCCGGAGGAGTTACCACCTGGTGCAGTGGCTGTGGACCCAGTGGAGGCGACTGGTAAGGACCATGCACCACACTGCACCTACCTTTGGCCTTGGGGCCCGCGGGCACAGGGCGCCGCCAGTGGGACGATTAGTGGTGTGCAGGATGCTCCCTCCAATACTACAGCTGCCCTTGCGGGTAGTGTGCAGCCTGCTTTTAATCAAGGGATTTCGCCTGGTGCTGAGCAGCAGCAAGCGGTTCCCCTTCAGGTTTGGGGGGGTCCATCCTTTGGCTGGACAGGCTTTCCTGCCGGCCCTTGGGGCTACTATCCTTATCCGGTGCTGAATTGTGGCCAGGTTCCTTTTCATGCTATGCCTTTTGGTGACACGGCCCTTCCTTTAGGCGACCACCTGGCGGAGGCCACGGGGGATAAAATTCTCCGTGGGGAGTATATTGATGTCTTTTCCCTTCTCTATCGTGAGTTAGAGAAGAAGGACAAAGACGAGATGGACGATAGAGACAAGGAACGTTTGAAAAGGAGGCGAGTTGACAGGACCTGGAACAATTGGCTGCCTGGCTTCTTGATTTACGCCGGGGTGATTGCCAGGGCACAGCCCAATCGGGCTGCATCTCTGTTTCAGTATCTCGACATCATTCTGAAAGGTTATACGGGCTTCTCAGGGCTGCATGGATGCAGTACGATGAGGAGTTCCGTATGAGGGCGGCTATGAACCCTAGCCTCCCGTTGGACCGCATTCACCAGCAGCTGTGGCGGTCGGTGATGTCCCCTGCCAAGCCTAATTTAGGGGATCGTTCGGACAGTGGCCATGTAGTGTCTCACAATGCCCAGTCGTCTAATACCCATGGTGGCGCGGGGCAGCAGGTCTACCCCGGCTGCTCTGTTGGGAGTATGCGTATAAGGGAGATTGCCCTAGGAAACCTTGCCGGGTCCAGCACAAATGCCCATCCTGTGCGGGCCAGCATCCATACAATGCCTGTGGTAAAGCCCGTCAAGGGTGGGGAGGTAGGAAGCAGGGGGGCGGCGGCTCCACCAGACAACAGCCTCCTGGAAGAGGGCCCCTGCCCGGTAAAGCTGAGGGTCCTTGAACGCCTGTTACGTTCTTATCCTCTTAAGGAGGATGCAGTTTATTGGTGGGAAGGTTTCAGGGATGTTTCAGAATCCCTGTTCAGGGGGCTAGGGCCCCATTTATGGCTGAGAACTTGCGTTCTGTTCAAGGCAAGGAGGACATAGTTAGGCATTAAATCCAGAAGGAATGCGCAGAAGTTAGAGTTTTGGGGCCGGTTGCGGCCCCTCCAACCCCCAATTTCCGGGGTCTCCTTTGGGGGTGGTGCCAAAGAAGGTGGCGGGCGAGTATCACCTTATCCACCACCTTTCGTATCCTGAAGGTGGTCCAGTTAATGATGCCATCCCTGGGCATTTGTGCTCTGTCCGGTGCACCTCTTTTGATCAGGCTGTGCAGGTAGTGGGCGCGGAGCTGGCGAAATGCGGTATTAAGTCTGCATTTCATCTTCTCCCTGTCCATCTGCTGGATTTTGAGCTGTTGAATTGGACACGGTGCAGCAATCCTTCCGATTGCCTTTGGACAAGGTCGACGACCTTAGGGCTCGTCTGCGGGATTTTAAGGGTAAGCACAAGGCATCCTTGGTTGAGCTGCATCAGCTTGTGGGGCACCTTAATTTTGCGTGCAAAGCTGTTGCGCCTGGGAGGCCTTTTTTGCGTAGTTTGTGCGACGATATGTCTCGCCTGCGTGCACCCCATCACAGGTTACGAGTGACAGGTGGCATGCACGCCGACCTAGAGGTGTTGTCAGAATTTTGGAGTGACTTTAACGGTATTGCCTTTTGGCGGGAGGATTTGTTGCTGCAGGCGGAGTTGCAAGTTACTTCTGACGCCTCGGCTCCCACTGGCTTCGGAGTTTATTTCCGGAGGCACTGGTGTGCTGAACAGTGGCCCGCTGATAGGCTGGCATCAGACTTCATCAGGGACTTGACTTTTTTAGAGTTTTTCCCATTCTGGTAGCAGTCCATCTATGGGGTGAGGAGCTGGCGAACCACACTGTCCACTTTTGGTGTGACAATTTGGCTGTGGTTCACGTCGTCAACTCCTTGACCTCTAAGTCCCTCAGGGTCATGCGATTGGTTAGGGCGTTTACACTATTGTGCCTGCGGCACAATATATTGTTAAGGCCAGGCACGTTCCTGGTGTGTGCAATGGTGTGGCGGATGCTTTGTCTCGCCTACAGATGGAGCGTTTCTGGCAGCTTGCCCGGAGGCGGATCCTCGTCCGGGTGATGCCCCCAGAGCTTTGGCTGCTTGGGAGGTCGAGGCGTGCCGCGCCATCCAGCTAGCCATCGCACCTATATTGGAGAGCGGTAGGCCAGTTGGTGGGGTCCAGGCGGGAAGCTGGGATTGGTAACCCCTGGCCATTGCAGTCGAGCACATTCTCCAATTTTTGTGTCCACCAGAAGGTCCTTGGGCTGGCAGTGAAATCCAGTAAGGGGCAACTAGCAGCCCTGGCCTTTGTTAGCAGAGCTCGGGGATTTCCTGAGGCCACGGGTGATTTCCGAGTGTGGAAGATGCTCTATGGATGGTCTAGGGAGTGCACGGTCTACAAGGACCCGCGCCAGCCCATTTCTCCGTCTGTCCTTAGGGGCCTTGGTGCAGTCTGGAAATGGGTATGTTCTTCAGGTTATGAGGCACGGCTTTTTCACGCGGCTGCGTTGACTGCCTTTTCGGGGGCCCTTCGGGTCGGGGAGCTGGTGGTTTCATCCTGTAAGGATACTTCCGGCCATGCCCTTATGGCAAGTGACCTAGCTTTCGAGGGTGACATGGTTTCACTGACGATCCGCTGCTCCAAGACGGACCAGATGCGTATGGGGGCTTGTGTTTGGTTGGGTTCTGGCTCGAGGCGGAGCTGTGCCCTGTCCGTGCATTGAGGAGGTACTGGCAGGTGCGTGGTAGCGAGCAAGGCTGCCTTTTCCAGCACCAGGATGGCTTCCCCTTAACTCGCTACCAGTTCTGGGCGGTGACTAAGCGAGCTCCGGTGGCGCTGGGGTTGCAAGGCGTGAGTTTTGGTACTCATTCGTTTCGAATTGGAGCGGCTTCGACAGCTGCTGCCATGGGGTATTCAGGTCAGGCCATTCAAAGGTTGGTAGGTGGCGGTATGCGGCCTACCGCTCCTAGGTACGTCCATTGAGGCATGTTTAAACGTCACTAATTGTTGTTTTTTCTTAGGTCCTGAGTCACGGGTTGGACGTCAACGCATCTTGATGTGGGCACATTTTTGTCTTCTGGGCTGCCCATCAAGCTCGCAGGACGCCAGTTGGGTCCCAGCTCTGGTTAAGTGACCAGGCTACTGTTGAATGGCGGGGCCGGCGGGGCCTTCGGTGGCCGGGCCTGTTGCCACTGCTGTTTGGAGTTGGGTGTGATACGCCACCCCATATACTGGTTGTCTGTTTAGGTGGAAATGATTTTGGCTTGATGCGGGGTAAGGCATTATCTTCTCAGGCGCTATCTGATAGGTGCCTAATCGCGACACTTTGGCCGGGAGTGCTGATCATGTGGTCGGCCATGATCCCTCGGCGAGTTTGGAGGGAGGCTGAAGATCGCCAGGCCATCGAGCGGGCCAGGATGAAGGCCAATAGGGCCAGCCATAAGGGTTTGGGGGCCGGGTTAGGCATTTATTTGCCTCACCCTCGGATCAGGGCCGAATTCCCCAACCTCTACAGGGGTGATGGGGTGCGCTTGTCTCGGACAGGCAACCAGATTTTTCTTGACGATCTGCGGCAAGGACTTCAGTTGGCCTTAGGCCATCAGTGGGGCGCCAGGGCCTAAGCAGAGGCTTGGTCCTGGCGTTGGCTGGTTTGTAGGAGTAGGGTGCGGGACGGTGAGCACCCTTGGCACTTCCCTATGTGGGAAGAGGGGCCTGCCTAAAGGGCTGGTACTGCTGTGACGGCTGCCAGGCCCACAGGCAGGCTGCCTTCGGGAACCCCAGCCTGCGAGGCCTTTCCCTCACTGCTTGACGGCTGAGGTGTCAGGAGCTTAAAGGGGGGTGACCAAATTTGCCTGGCCGGCTGGGTCCGCCCCATCCACTGGATGGGTCCCACCTGGGGCTTCGGGGCTCGCCCAGACAGGTCAAGGCGGTGGTCCAGGTGGGACGCCGTGGCTTGACCTGTACCGCTTTAGGTCCTTGCCGCTGTTTGGCTTGTTTTGTCTGTATAAAGTTAATAAAGTGGCCCTTAGATCCAACTTGGTGTCCGTCTCTTTTCTGACTAGTGTGGCAATTCGGCCCCTTCCTGGCAAGCAGCAACGCTGCTCAGCCAGGGGCCGTCCATTGCCGCACTGGAGGGATAGACGGCACCACCCCCTCCTTCCTTATATGGAAGTGCTGGGAGGGCTGAGCAAGCATAGCTACGCAGCTCTGCCCTCCCAGCTCAGTGCGGTTCAGTCGCTCGGCCCACCCACCTCTCCCTAATTTTATTGGTGTAGGATCAGCCGGCTGCCGTTATGGGGCCAGGTAGGAATTTTTTCCCTCCTTTCCGGATTGGCTGTGGTAAAGGGGGGTTTTTCGCCTACCTTACACCGATGCTTGGGGATTGAGAAATTTGTTTTGAGGTGGTGCCTGTTAGGAGTGTCCTGGCTGGTTTGTAGGAGTAGGGTGCGGGACGGTGAGCACCCTTGGCACTTCCCTATGTGGGAAGAGGGGCCTGCCTAAAGGGCTGGTACTGCTGTGACGGCTGCCAGGCCCACAGGCAGGCTGCCTTCGGGAACCCCAGCCTGCGAGGCCTTTCCCTCACTGCTTGACGGCTGAGGTGTCAGGAGCTTAAAGGGGGGTGACCAAATTTGCCTGGCCGGCTGGGTCCGCCCCATCCACTGGATGGGTCCCACCTGGGGCTTCGGGGCTCGCCCAGACAGGTCAAGGCGGTGGTCCAGGTGGGACGCCGTGGCTTGACCTGTACCGCTTTAGGTCCTTGCCGCTGTTTGGCTTGTTTTGTCTGTATAAAGTTAATAAAGTGGCCCTTAGATCCAACTTGGTGTCCGTCTCTTTTCTGACTAGTGTGGCAATGACCCTTTCTATTCCAAGATATTGCCATGAATAGAATCTTCCTCAGTAAACTGTAAGTTCTATTTTTCTACAATTTGATTGTCTGAGGATTAATTACTGCACATGAGGAAATGTTTCTGACTATGTAACTCTGTTACCAAATGAAATATAACTATTTCTAAGACAGACTGTTTTCCACTGTTTTTCAGGCTCAGCCTGGCTACCCTACGTACATCCATTCCTTACTTCCCTCCCTCCACCCTCCCTCTCTCCCTAGGTCTGTAAAGAAGTATTCTGAATTTTTGGGCCAGTCATACTAAGTTAGAGTGAATGGGGCCAGGGATGCCTTGCATCTTCACTGCTGGTGCAAGATCTAAGCCCGTTCACTGAGTGAGGAGTCCTGACGCGGCAAAGAACAGCGATGCCAATTAATCTTTGAAGCAGGCAGCACAACGTGTCATCCCACCACCTATGCTAATAGTACCACACTACCTCTGGGTGGGTAGGCAGGCACAATTACAGATCTACTGAGAACAATTAAGTGTGAGGAAAGTTCAACGGCGTCTTGAAACTCCTTTGCTGAGGTTACTATAATCTCAACAGGTGTTCCGTCCACTGGTGACAAGATGCTCGAGTCCTGCCCTTTTTGAAGTAGTGTGAGGCCTTTGAAAGCCTGGGTAGTATTCGCAGCAGCATTTCATCTCTAAATGACTGGTGCAGGTGTCTGTGCTGTAACTGCTAGCCATCAAATGCTTTGATCAGAGAAAGGGCTAATTGGCCGGGCTGGGCTGTCCTTTTATTACAAACAGACTCCTCTTCAAAAATCAGAGTCTATTGGCTAAGCACAGAATATGGAGCTGTCATTTTCTGCATTTTCTTCATGTAGCCAGGGTGTCCAGTTCACTACCTAGTCTTCCAGGTACTGAATTGGATACCCTGGCTATGCTGAACTGGAGCTGATCTGCAGTTCTAGGATAGGAACCTTGCAGCAAGGAGCTGTCCAAGACTTAGCACAAACTCAGTTGGAGAACATGTGGTGTATGTGCTTGGCTGAGGAGCCAATGGGGCGAAGCTACCATTGAATGCCTTATGGTATTATGACTGAATGCCTCTAAGTCAGAATCCCCCCTATGCGTAACGATACCGCAGCACCGAGGAGCCTTGGTCGGCCAAGGATAGCCGGGCCAGTGGGCCTGGTGTGAAGAGCCATTTGCCTTGGGAGCGGAGCGTGGCCAGAAGGGAGCTGCGTCTCACCTCCGGCAAAGTGCATGCTGTTATTGAACTACTGAACCAGCAAAGGCTATATGGGGGTCCCCAACAGTGTGCCCGCAGGTGCTATGGCAGCCACTGAGCCCCCCAATTGTTTTTATAAAGTGTGTGGGGCCAGGTGGGGCTTTTGCCCAGCAAGGCTTCTGATTGGCCCATGGAGATCTGATCGGCTGTGCTTCAAAAGCAGTGCTTCAGCAGCAGCAAGCTCCACAGCACATCGAGAAACGTCACTGTGTGACTGAAGGTAAACTGCAGCAGCCATTTTGTTGCTGTCCCTGCCTTCTGCAGCAGCCATTTTGTGGCATCCATTTTGTAGTTGGCTCTATGGATCAGTAGTAATGACTGGTGTTTGCACAGGGGAATACCTTTTGACCTACCTCTCTGGATCAGAATTCCAAAGGTGTCCTCAAGCCCCAAAAGGTTGGAAACCCTTGAGCTAAAGCTCAACTGAAGATCTATACAGGGAAAACATAAAAACATCCCCCCCCTTCCTGTAGACAGAGTTGGGCACTGGATCCTGCAAAGGGCTAGCAAATGGAGCTCTCCTCCTGTGGGAGGTAGAAGGGTGGGATTCCTCAAGCAGCCAGGCATAAGCCCCTTTGCCTGGTTCAAGCTCTGGCTCTGGCTCCCCACTTACTTTGTTCTGGAAGCACTGGGTGATACTGTAAATGGACCTATCCACTCAAGGGGCTTTCGGCATTTTCGGCATGGTTGTTCCACAGGCTCTTAAAAGAGAGCCTGCTGTGGTAGAGAAGTTGGGGCATCTATCCTTGGAGGAGCTGTGGTACACGGAACCTCAAGAGTAGTGAGAACAACACAGGGCTCCTCAGTCCTTGAAGATTCTTCCCCTTCTTCTGAAGAACCTTCTTCCCCCGTCAAGGAAGGGTGCAGATATCTTGTGCACTCGATCCTTAAGATCTTAAATTTTGCCCTTAATAGATATTAATTTTGTTGTAGGCTTTGAATCTCTGTTTGGGCTGTTATTGCCCTCTCCGTCATTGTAGAGGCAGTGTCAGAGACTTTTTTCTAGAAGGCTTCCCTTTATTTTAGCGAGCGGAGAGGAAATAGGCTCAGTGAGGGCTGCCAGTTTGAAAACACAGATTCTTGCGGACCTACTAAGTGGTTCACAGCTGGGGCTTCGGAGTCTTAAGGGTATTCTGGGGTTCGTTTTTGCGGCTGCCGTTTGGGCTTCTCCGTTTGATTCTTCCTCAGAATCTTCATTCTCAACTTCACTCAGGAAGAAGTTTTCTAAGTCTCTGCAATCTCCAGTACTTCTGGCTTTTGCCCTTCCTGAGGGCCAAACTACACATGACAAATGACACTTGAACGGCAAGTGGATTGAGTGGAGGGCAAGTGAACAGGGAGAAATACACTTGCCGTTCAAGTGTCATTCGTCATGTGTAGCTTGGCCCTGAGTCACCCATAATTAGGCTGCTTACTTTCCTGGAAGTTGCAGTTTGCCGAAGAAATTTACAGTGGATGGTGAAAGTGTCAGACTCAGGCATCCATTAGACAGCTGAGGCATCAATTTCCCCCCAAAAACGCTTCTTCAGTTATCAAGATTTTGAGTCCAGTGGCACCTTAGAAAAGATTTTAGGGTATGAGCTTTCGTGAGTCAGAGCTCCCTTTTTCATAAAGCTTTGGCTGTCGCAAGCTCATACCCTGAAAATCTTGTTAGTCTCTAAGGTGCCACTGGATTAAAATCCTGTTGTTGTATTGCAGACCAATATGACTACCTACTTTCAGTTATCAAGTAATTAGACTGAACTTACTTCCAGTGGTTGTACTGACGGTCATAAGCACAGGGAATCTTTTAAAAGGATAGGGAAGTTAATGGAGGAGAGCCATGATGTGGCCATGATGGGTAAAGGGAATCTCCACATCCAGAGGCAATAAACTTCTAAATACCCATGCCAGGACGAAGCAGGCGGCCTTGGCTTTTATGCCCTGTTTATTGGCCTTCCAAGGCAACACGTTGGCCATTATGTGAAGCAAGATGCAGGACTAGACAGACCACCGCTCTGATACATAAGCCCAATTTTTATTTTATTTTTTAACTGTAAGATTTCATGCCAAATGTTTTCTGTTTGGGATTAGGGAAGCCAGGTCCCTTTCACCTCCCGGGGAGGTAGGGACCAGGTGCTTAGCTTTCATTGTTTCCTGGGTGCTCCTTGTGCACACGCAAAGTGTGCACATGCTCCTGCACCTGTGTGATGATATCACTTCTGGGAAGTGACATCATCATGCAGACATGGGAACATACATGTGCTTCCGAGCAGGCCAATTTGGACCCCAAATGGACCGCTGAGAAGCACAGGAGCACTCTTGGGGGGGCATGCAATAATGTCACTTCTGGAGGTGACGCCATTGTGCCACCCTGGGAGTGCGCCCGTGAGGCCTGTTCCCCCACCTTTCCCCCCACCAGCCAGGTGAGTGGAGACAGGGGGAGAGGGTGGGAAGAGAGAATCCCACTGGGGGAATGACATCCCAATTTGGGATCCATTAATTGGAGATGGTGGAGACTGAATCTTGTATCTTCTGCATACAAACAGTGTGCTCTAAGAAATATCCCTTCCTCACCTGCACCCAAATTGGGGCCACCATTAGAAAAACCTGACTCCAGACAGGAGGCTAACCTCAAGGCAGATCAGTCAGAAGAAGTGATCAAGGCAGGACTGGAATAAAATACCTTACGTCAGCTGTACTACACCACCAGGAAGCAAAGACACAGTGGGTCTTTGTCTAGCAGGGTACCAAGGTGGCCTAACACCTACCACAAGCTACCTATCAGAGTGAGAAGACATGATTTGGTAGCTTTATCTTATATAAGAGGGCAGACCTAAGGCAGGAAGAGCACAGGTAGTTGACAATTAAAGCCAGGCCAGCTGAGGAAGATTCTCATGAGTGAAAGACCCCGCAAGGGCCACTACAAGAAAATGCGGGAGGATCCAGGCTGGCGCCACCTTTGGTCTGAATCAAGATTTCCCATCCAGTGATCCTCATAAGCTTTTGTAGAAAGATGGTCCAGCCCCTAGAATTGGCAGCCCAGTGCTAACAGACATCAAGATACTGGGGAATGGTGAAGACTTGGTGAAATGGCATCACACAATGCCCAACGTCACTTTTGGTTGCATAGCAGTAAGTGATGTCACCACATCGTGCAGCACTTTAGAATTTCCCTCAAAACTCTATGGTAAAAACCAGAGAGATTGGGGAAATTCCTAGGGAGTCACATGAGACAGTGATGTCATTTCCCGGCACACAGACAGAAGTGGCATTGTAGTGTCACACAATATCATGCCCCTCATTTTCCCCTCATGACCTTATCGAGCAGCAGGGGGGACAGG